>NC_137329.1:55442602-61434614 GCF_965287045.1 Carcharhinus amblyrhynchos
GACTCGACTCGTCCTCTCTCTCCCAGCTCGTCTCTCCTCTCTCCCAGCTCGTCTCTCTCTCTCCCCAGCTCGTCTCTCTCTCTCCCCAGCTCGTCTCTCTCTCTCCCCAGCTCGTCTCTCTCTCTCCCCAGCTCGTCTCTCTCTCTCCCCAGCTCGTCTCTCTCTCTCCCCAGCTCGTTCTCTCCCTCTCTCTCTCCCCAGCTCGTCTCTCTCTCTCCCAGCTCGTCTCTCTCTCTCCCCAGCCTCCCAGCTCGTCTCTCTCTCTCCCACTCGTCTCCCGCTCGTCTCTCTCTCCCCAGCTCGTCTCTCTCTCTCCCTCTCTCTCTCTCTCTCTCTCTCTCTCCGCTCGTCTCTCTCTCCGCTCGTCTCTCTCTCCTCTCTCTCTCTCTCTCCCTCTCTCTCTCTCTCTCTCTCTCTCCCGCTCGTCTCTCTCTCTCTCTCTCTCTCTCTCTCTCTCCTCTCGCTCTCCCGCTCGTCTCTCTCTCTCTCTCTCTCTCTCTCTCCCGCTCGTCTCTCTCTCTCTCTCTCTCTCTCTCCCGCTCGTCTCTCTCTCTCTCTCTCTCTCTCCCGCTCGTCTCTCTCTCTCTCTCTCTCTCTCTCCCGCCGTCTCTCTCTCTCTCTCTCTCTCTCTCCCGCTCGTCTCTCTCTCTCTCTCTCTCTCTCCTCTCTCTCTCTCTCTCTCTCTCTCTCTCCGCTCGTCTCTCTCTCTCTCTCTCGCTCTCTCTCTCTCTCTCTCTCTCTTCTCCGCTCGTCTCTCTCTCTCTCTCTCTCTCCCGCTCGTCTCTCTCTCTCTCTCTCTCTCTCTCCCGCTCGTCTCTCTCTCTCTCTCTCTCTCTCCGCTCGTCTCTCTCTCTCTCTCTCTCTCTCCGCTCGTCTCTCTCTCTCTCTCTCTTCGTCTCTCTCTCTCTCTCTCTCTCTCCGCTCGTCTCTCTCTCTCTCTCTCTCTCTCTCTCTCTCTCTCTCTCTCTCTCTCTCTCTCTCTCTCCGCTCGTCTCTCTCTCTCTCTCTTCCGCTCGTCTCTCTCTCTCTCTCTCCCCGCTCGTCTCTCTCTCTCTCTCTCCTCTCTCTCTCTCTCTCTCTCGTCTCTCTCTCTCTCTCTCCCGCTCGTCTCTCTCTCTCTCTCTCTCTCTCTCCCGCTCGTCTCTCTCTCTCTCTCTCTCTCTCGCTCTCTCTCTCTCTCTCTCTCTCTCTCTCTCTCTCTCTCTCTCTCTCTCTCTCCCGCTCGTCTTCTCTCTCTCTCTCTCTCGCTCGTCTCTCTCTCTCTCTCTCTCTCTCCGCTCGTCTCTCTCTCTCTCTCTCTCTCCCCGCTCGTCTCTCTCTCTCTCTCTCTCCGCTCGTTCTCTCCTCTCTCTCTCTCTCTCTCTCTCCCCCGCTCGTCTCTCTCTCTCTCTCTCTCCGCTCGTCTCTCTCTCTCTCTCCCGCTGTCTCTCTCTCTCTCTCTCTCTCTCCCGCTCGTCTCTCTTTCTCTCTCTCTCTCTCCCGCTCGTCTCTCTTTCTCTCTCTCTCTCTCCGGTCTCTCTTTCTCTCTCTCTCTCTCCCCGCTCGTCTCTCTCTCTCCCGCTCGCGCATCTCTTTCTGTCCCGCGCGCTCGCTCGCCTCTCCCTTTCCCCATGCTCCTGCCAGTTGACGTCAGAATCACATGGAAGCCGTACACGACCCTGTCGCCTCCGAGAACAGATTGATAAGTCTGCTAAATGTTATGTCATTAGGTAGCTGTATAGTCTTGTGGTGACGTATCCTCCTATTAACTGCCAAGTTCTGTGGTATGCCATGACTATACAGGGCATGGAACATTCTTTTTGCAAGTATTGTACCAAACTTAAATTACTTTTTGTTACATTTGCAATTTGATATATATGATGCTCTAGAACAAAAGTCTGTTAATTCTGTAGCTTTATACTGATGCACATTCTCCTCTCTTTCTCACTTCTTCCATACATAAATGAGATCTTTGGAAAGAATTGTGGGAAAGAATGTACTTTACCAAATGTTTAGAAACATAACTGTGGTTATTAGAGGATTTTTGCTAAAATGAAATATCAGAAACTGAAATTTCTCTGCTAATTTTACTTTAGAGAGAAGTCTCATTTGAGTCTCTTGTTTACCGTTCATCCCTATTTATGCCTTGTGGTTTTATCTTCATGGAGCATTGACAGTTTTTTGGTCATGTCGTAATTACAATTCTGAGTGAAATGTGGATCTAGTACAGGACCATGTCCTGAGCTTTTGCATGCTAGCCTTTCCTATTTAGAATCATAGATTAAAATAATGGAGCCCCTACAGTCCAGAAGGAGGCCATTTGGCCTGCATCAACAACAATCTCACCATGCCATATTCCCATAACCCTACGCATTTACCCTGCTCATCTCTCTGACACGAAGCGTCAATTTAACATGGCCAATCCACCTAACCTGCACATCTTTGGAACGTGGGAGGAAACTGGAGCACCCGGAGGAAACCCACACAGGCAAGGGGAGAACATGCAAACTCCACACAAGTGATCACCTGAGGCCATAATTGAACCAGGGTCCGTGGTGCTGTGAGGCAGCAGCGCTAACCACTGTGCTACCATGCCGTCCTTTGGGCAGGTTTTTTAGCGTTTCCTGCAGGTGGGATCTTCAGGTCCCATGGAAGGTGATGTCCCCCAAGGTGGGTTCCCAGGGGCAGGCAAAACACACAAAATACTACAGACTTCAGTAGAACCGTAAGATTCTCTTTGCAACCTATGGCACACCCTTGTTGGATGAGGCATAAATGGATTTTTAGCAATGTACTGAATTCATAATTGCATATTAACAGCCTCTCTGGCCTCAGAAAAATAATAATTTCATGTTTGTGGAATGTCAGATTCTTCCATTATAAGAATATTTTAGCTACTAGCTTAGTTCCTTGTGCATGTCCCAACCATTTATTTTGCTGCTTGTAAATACAGAATTGAAAGTGAAAAATCCAGTGCACTTTACACACTGCAAATCAGGAAATAATTGTGTTAGCCCTGCTGATGACATTGCTATTGTTGGATGTTTGCAGACCCTCATGACATTGGTACCTGTTTCAAACTAACCTTTTGAAAGGCTAAATCCATTTCACTGACATCACTAAATCTTCTTTATGGGTAGCTTTCTTCAAGACCAGTGCCAAGATCATTATTCCACATCTCATGGATCATAGGCTGGCACTGTATGAAGTATAAGGGTCTGTCACGTTCTGGGTTAATGTAGGCCTGAGTACAATACTGTCCATACTGTGATGTATCAAGACATCACAAGGGTTAATGTGGTGTTGAGCAGACTGCTAAATACCGAAGTGTGGAGATAGGTTTTAGCCTGTACTCTTCACAGTACATGTGTAAATAATTCAGCTTGATAATAAATGTTTACAGTGAACCGACTGAAGACTATGAAGACTTCCTTAAAAAACACTTCTGAAGCCAACACCATCCTGACACCATATACCTCAAACTCTCAAAGCACTATAGCAACCATTTTGTGCATAGCAGCACTTCATATTACTGGTCAATTAATTTGTTTTTGCCAATGATGATTGAGAGTACTGTTGGCCAGGGTGCTACTTGAAGAATTCATTGTTCTACTTTTCAAACATTGGAGTTTTAATGTTCACCAAACAGGCAGATTAGTTGATACATTGAGAAGATGACACCACCAACCCAACGCATATCTCAAACCTCTACCCGGAGCTGATTTGGGGTGCACAATGGATCAGGGACTTCTGAGTTTTCTGAGTGTCCATGTTGCTGCTATTCCAACTGATTGTCTATTTTTCTTGGCATTCCATCATGTCCTGATTTGTGAAAAGCATTAGGTCAACAAAAGTCCATTAGCTCTACTTGTACCTGGCAGAGTTGAAATGAGTAGTTGTCCTGCTCTCCCGAATCTGAGCTGCAGTCGTACCAGACATATTGACTGCCTGTAAAATAAGGCTGAAATTTTAAATGTTCCCCTTAGACATAAAAATGCTATTTAACACATCTATATCTATGTAAATTCTCTGTTATCATCGCAGAAGGGGTATGGAATCCTTTCGTTTATTAGCTCAGACATAACTTCCCTGCTCTTATATTTTATGCTGGACAGCATAAAGCATTAGTTAAGCCACAGCCTGAGTACTCTGTGCAATTTTAGTCATCTCATTGTAGAATGGGTGTAATTGCATTAGCGATGGTATAGAGGGGATTGTAAATTGCTGGCATGATGAGAAAGTGGATAGGCTGAAATTATTTGCTTAGGATAGAGGAGACTGAGTGGAGACTTGATTGACTTTTTGAGGGATCTGAATAAAGTTGACAGGAGGACCTATTTACTTTAGCACAGAGATAAGTGACGAGGGGACATAGATTTGAAGTGTTTGGTAGAAAGATTAGAGTAGAGCTGAGGAATATTTTTTCATCCAAGGTTTCATCTTTCACTGCCAGAAAGGGTAGGAGAAGCAGAAATCCTCAGCCCATTTGAAAGGTATCTGGATATGCACCTCAAGTGCTGTAACCTGCAAGGTTATGGACCAAATGCTGGGAAGTGGTAATAAGCTGGCTGGCCAGTCATGGATCCCACACACCCCACTGTACTCTTTTCCACTTTTTTCTGTCAGGAAAAAGGTACAAAAATCTGAAAATGTACCAACAGACTTAAGAACAGCCCCTTCCATGCTGTTGTCAGACTTTTGAATGGTCGTATCATATATTAAGCTGACCTTTCTCTTCACCCTAGCTGTAACAACAACGCTATGTTCTGCATCCTATTTTTTACTTCTCCCCTATGTTCTCTTTGAACGGTATGTTTTGCCTGTATAACACACAAGAAACAATACTTTGCACTGTATACCAGTGACAATAATAACTCAGCCATGATGGGTCAAGGGGCCTAGTTCTGTGGCTACGTTTCTGTAGTTCCAAGTCAAGATGGTGTTTGGCTGGGAGATGGAACTTCCACCTTCCATCTGGAGGTGGAATACCAGATGATTGTATTCCCATTCATCTGCTTCCATTATCATTCAAGATAGTTGGGAAAGTGGGTTTGGAAGGTGTTGTTGAAGGAGCCTTGGTACGTTGCTGCATCTTCATATGTATGATGATACATACTGCTGCCATTGTGCATCAGTTGTGGAGTGAGTGAATATTTGAAGTGGTGGTTGGGGTATCAATCATGCTGGCTGCTTTGCCCTGGATAGTGTCAGTCATCTTGAGGGGTGTTGGAGCTGCACTCAACCGATAAGTGGAGGCTATTCTATCACACTCCTGACTTGTGCTTTATAAATGGTGGACTGGATTTGGAGGGTTAGGGAGTTACTTGCCGCAGAATTCCTGGCCTCAGATCTGCTCAGATCTGGCAGGTCAGCTCTGGCGGAGGAAGCTGGCTAATGAGCGAGCCAACTGTCTTTCTGCTGCACATTTTTTTTGGGTGCAAATATATTGGGTGTAATTGGCTTTCATGCTTTTGTGATTCTAGTTAATATGTTTGTACAGTAATTTTGCCATTCAATTAAGAACAGTATAAAACAACAGCTGTTACGTATGAATGACTATTACAAATCATCACCTTCCCCCCTTGCACTTTTTATAAAGTTTTAATTATTCTCAGCTGGGAACAATCTCATGTCTCCATTAAAGTGAAAAGATAACACAGCAGAAGTGATTAGTAAATTAAAATGAAGAAAAAAAACATACCTGTAATACCAACGTATTTAAAAAGAACAGAAATATCTTGTCATTTGCCATTCCATGTAATTAGCCATAAATACATCAATCTCATTTCAGTGTGAATTAGATTTGTGAATCATTCAGTAGTTTATCTTCACAGAATTACAGCATCAAAAATGGGAGGTTTTTCTCTAGGTACCTGAGCTGAACAGCAATTGAAGTCTTGGGTGTCATTTCAGTTATAGTGGGCCTGATTTTTTCCATCATGTTGCACCCATTTTTGGGTATGAAAACTTGGTAAAGTTGGGCATGAGGCAACTAGCGCGATCCGCGCCTGCCTTCGCACTGGTTACCCCTTTATTAAGGCCTGAACATGGCCACAATCGGGACCGTTCCTGAAACGGTCACAACGGTCATTTAAATGCATTTGCGTGCATTTAAATTGACTTAATGGGCTACATGCCCAACTTTACCGGCATTTAACCCTTTTACCACCAGGTTCGTCCATCCAGAATCAGTGCGAAAAACATGCCCCAGAGAACTTCGATGTGGCCGCTCCAATTAGTGAGGAGGTAGGTGCCTAGTGTCCGATGGCTCTCTGCTTGAGAACAGTGGGAGAAGCAAAGGTGGGTCTGCTGCCACTCTGCCTGAGATCATTGGAGGAGAAGTGGGGGGGTCCGCTGCTACTCTGCCTGAGATCAGTGGAGGGGAAGCGGTCTGCTGCCACTTTGCCTGAGATCAGCTGGGGGGAAAGGGGGTTGGCTCCCATTCTGCTTGGGGAGGGAAGTGGGGGTGGGGCCTGAGACTGGTCTGGGTGGTGGGGCCCGTGATTGGTCTGGATGGCGTGGGGAGTGGGGATAAGGAGGGTCAGTAATGTTGTGGAGGTGGGGCAATGTCTGTGAGGACCAGGGGAGATGTGGCAGGGAGCAGCACTCTATCATTTTGTTTTTGTGCATATGCAGTTGGAGGCGCAGATCAGAGCTGCAGGGTTTCGGGTACATTTAGACTAGCCCTCAGGCTTGTGCAGCGCGATTTAGACTCGATGATATTTTTGCAGGCAGAGTGCGTATGGGGGCGCCTGAGAACGGGTCTAAAAGTTGGATCTGAAACACTCCCAGTTTCCAGTCCGCCCAGCACTTAGAATCAAAATGGTAAAATAGGGCCCAGTATCTCTACCTAGGACTAGTACTGTAGGAGCTAAGTGTCTCAACAAGTTTAAGGGTCCTGCATGATACTGTGACAAGTCCGCACAGCATTTTCTGGGGGGTGCGGGGGGTTTGAAGTTGAATTTGGTACTGGTTGCTTGTACCAAATTCAATTTTATTGGCAAATTGCCTTCCTAATTTTTATATGGTATCGTAACTTTGAACTGCAAGTTTGATCATCATATAAAATTTGAAGTGATGTTGAACATTCACCAATGTTTTAGATTTTGTGAAAATTAATGGAGAAGCTAAAGAGAGGCCAATCTGCTATGCTGATAATTGAATAACTGTGTCTATGTGTTCCACTAATAATTGTGGCAAGAACTGAAATAATTTGAGAAAACTTTGTAAGCCAGAAATACTTTGATATCCACTCTAATGTCGTCTGTACTTGCTCCCTTCCTATCTGCTCTGTGTATAATGTGCGACTGTACATATCCCATTTGTAATTCTTATCTTTGCCAATTCCTTTCCGTCATGTGAAGAAAGGTTTCAAAGTACATGTTTTCCATTGTAGAGGGCAGCCAGTTCTTTGCACAATTACTTTGTCATCAAATCACAATGTTTTTTTGCTTTCTGGAACAATGTAGAATAGTGGAGCAACCTGATTCTGAAATATATTAACATTTGAACACATTCAAACTGTACAGATCTGTTGTTATTTCACAAGGATCGCATATCTAGTGGCCCTCACCTGAGGTGTGGTGATCCTCGGGTTAAATCACCACCAGTTAGCCATCCTCCTTAAATATCATATATCCATCATATGATTTGGGGGAAAATGTAACTGAATTGATTAATAAGTTTGCGGGTGACACAAAGGTTGGTGGATTTGCAGATAGCGATGAGGACCATCAGAGGATACAGCAGGTTATAGATTAGTTGGAGACTTGGGCAGAGAGATGGCAGATGGAGTTTAATCTGGACAAATGTGAGGTAATGCATTTTGGAAGGTCTGATACAGATAAGAAATATACAGTAAATGGCAGAACCCTTAGGAGTATTGATAGGCAAAGTGATCTGGGTGTACAGGTACACAGGTCACTGAAAGTGGCAATGCAGGTGGAGAAGGTATTCAAGAAGGCTTATGGCATGCTTGCCTTCATCGGCTGGAGTATTGAGTTTAAAAATTGGCAAATCATGTTGCGGCTTTATAGAACCTTAGTGAGGCCGCACTTGGAATATAGTGTTCAGTCACACTACCAGAAGGATTTGGAGGCTTTGGCAAGGGTAATGAAAAGATTTACCTGGATGTTGCCTGGTATGGAGGGCATTAGCTATGAGGAGAGGTTGGAGAAACTTGGTTTGTTCTCACTGGAATGATAGAGGTTGAGGGGAGACTTGATAGATGTCTACAAGATTATGAGAGGCATGGACAGAGTGGCTAGTCAGAAGCTTTTTTCCAGGCGGAAAGAGTCAATTACTAGGGGGCATAGGTTTAAGGTGCAAGGGGCAAGTTTTAAAAGAGATGTATGAGTCAGACTTTTAACACAGAGGATGGTGGGTGCCTGGAACTCGTTGCCGGGGGAAGTAGTGGAAGCGGATACGGACCTTTAAGGGGTGTCTTGATAAGTACATGAATGAGATGGGAATAGAGGGATATGGTCCCCGGAAGCTAGGAGCTTTTATTTAAGTCTGGCAGCATGGTCTGTGCAGGTTTGAAGGGCTGAAGGGCCTGTTCCTGTGCTGTAATTTTCTTTGTTCTCTTTGATCTTTGTTCTCTTCAAGGGAGAAGTACCCTCTAGTCATTTTGACTATGGTGACTTCATTCACTGTCAACAGTAATTATCTGTTAAAACTTTTACACATGGAGAAAGAGACATTATTCATTGGAAAATTATTTGGTAAGTTGTTGAATAATAGAATGGAGCCATATCATCATATTTTTGTCCTAATGTGGAAGCACCGACAAGTGATGCATTTCAGTGTAATTTTCTTTGAATATGTAAACACAAAAGAATTGCTTGCTACATGTTAAAGATCAATTTGCTCCATGTTTTAAATATAAATAATTTAGAGCCTTGAGTTTTTTTTTAGAAGAATAATTTTTGCAATAGTAAAGGGGTGATACTCATTCCCTTTATTCCTATTTTCTGATGTACTTTGTGTGCAAGTGCCCTGCTGAATGAACTTGCATCATTAAAATGCCATGCTTTGTATGGCATAAAGCTGAAAGTGCATGATAGTCCCAGTTAAAATAACTGGGACTATCCAATCTTCAATGAAGCAATCAATATTTATGCACAATGCGGTTGAGAAAAAGAAAAGTTATGACCTAAATAAACAGTTATAACCTGGAAGGAGATGAATGATGATCAAGATTATGATGTCACTCCTTTAGAAGTTACTGGGTAGCAGAAATTCCTAATCCAGCGCACCTCCATTCATATACTGATGCCTGGGCCAGCTGTAGTTCCTCGGATGAGAGCAGCTAATTGAACACATTCTGAATTGCAGTGAATTAGCAGAGCAGTCAGTTCTTTTCCCTACTGGGTCGTCATTTGAGCTGTTGTTTATTTCATGGCAGCACTCAAAATACATGTACAGAGTTGCTCCATATAATTAATAGAAACCACTTTTGCATGACCAACAAGTAGTGGGTGGCAACGAATTAAGGTTGTAATGAGAATAGATTTTTCAGAAACCCTGCAGCTCTCCTGAATAAAGCTGTGTTGAAATGAAAAGCAGTGAGAAACATTTGAACCTAATATTGGCAGTCAATATCATACCTAAAATAGAAGGATATCCGCACTGGTGGTTTAGCATCTAACCTGAAAATTAAGAGCTCTCTTAAATCACTGAAGCAGAAGTAAATGGGGACAAGCAATCGAGAATCAAAATGTCAAAACTAACTCAGAAACTACCCCACTTGCAAGTGGGTGACAGGATAAAAATCTTCTGCAAGATGCTGGACAACCTTAAATTGCCATCTTGCTGTATGCTTCATGGGGATCTGAGACAGTCTACAACTGGTGATGCACAGTATTCTGAGAAGAGAAATCATTTCAAAATAAACTTGACTCAGCAGCTGCTCCTTGAAGAAGACTGAATGCTCTCTGGGGAATTTTTAAAGTATTCGGACTCAGGCAAACTGAATGTAGGTGATCTGGTGTCAATTTATTTGCAAGGCAGTATCCTACCATCACTGGCTGTGGTACGATTTCCATAGGAATCCAGAGATACTTGAGTCAAGCCGAAAAACTGCGATGGACTTGGCTTTCCCCTGGGATATGTGACGTGGGACAATGAAGCATAAATAGTTGTTGATTGTTCAGTAGCCCATTCAGTGATGTGGAGATGCCAGCGTTGGGCTGGGGTGCCATGCCGGTGGTAATGTTGAGTTTCTCAAGTTTCCTGTTCTTGGCATGGTACATTGAGGAGACCATGCAGACACTATGACAATGGATGAATGAACACCGCTTGACAATCACCAGGCAAGACTGTTCTCTTCCTGTTAGGGAACACTTCAGCGGTCGCGGGCATTCAGCCTCTGATCTTCACGTAAACGTTCTCCAAGGCAGCCTTCACAACACGGAGTCGTTGAGCAGAGACTGATAGCCAAGTTCCGCACAGATGAGGACAGCCTTAACCGCGACCTTGGGTTCATGTCACATTATCTGTAACCCCCATGACTTCCTGCGCTTGCAAAATCTCATTAATTGCCCTGTCTGGAGTCAATACACATCTCTTTAACCTGTGCTTAACGCTCTCTCCACTCACATTGTCTGTACCTTTAAGACTTGATTACCTGTAAAAGCTCTCATTCCAACCATTACTTTGTAAGTTGAGTTTGTGTCTTTATTTGCTCTGTTTGTGAATAGAACTCCCACTCACCTGATGAAGGGGCAGAGCTCCGAAAGCAAGTGGCTTGTGCTACCAAATAAACCTGTTGGACTTTAACCTAGTGTTGTGAGATTCTTACCCATTCAATACACAGACTCATCTGTGAATCTTTTCATAGTATTCCTCAAGAGCTTATTAGTTGCATAAGGAGTCTTTGTGAGCATTTTCTCTTTATATTGCTTTTTGAAATAAAGCTGTTTCAGATCATTAAGAATATGGACTTTCCTGTGGAAAAGTGAATGAAAATAAGCATCTAAAGAATGCCTGAATTTCAGCAGTGTTGAACCAGGGAGACATGAAATCAAGACTTTGACTGTCTGGTACAGTAGACATTAATAACCTTGTACCATGATTTGGAGTTGAGCAATCATTCTCAGCAAATATTCCTCCCTCAAAAGCTGAGCCATTCATCACAGATCATTGGATTTTGTTGTGTATAAAATGGCTGGGGAGTTTAACACTACATTTCAAGCACTTGAAATGATTTTGACTTGATGCATTACATTTATCAAATGATGTATGAATGCAAGTTTTTCTTCTTTCTTTGAAATAGTGGAAAAGATTTGTCAGTTCTGTTTCACTTTGTTTCTATAGGAAATAATGCAACTCATGCTATAATGCCACACCATTACATTTGTAAGAACCCACATGAAAGAAATACATCTAGTACTTGTCATTCAGTGAGTGCAAAATCTTAATTTGTACTTTTCTTTCATTCCATTGTTATACCGCTTCTACAGAATAATGGACCACAATTTTGAGGTTGGCAGGTTTTAATTGTAAGATCAAAGTTACAACTTAGCCTTCAAAGAGCACTGTATTTTGTGAGAAATTACATTTGGCATTGCCGTAGGATGCAATTGAGGTTTATTATGCCATTTAAAGAATATCTTTGGGTTTGCGTTTTCGACCCTGCTTTCGTGTAAGATGTATTGAGCAATTACCTTTAAAGCTTCTAAGTGTGACATTTACTACATGTTGAGACAATGAGGAAATTTATGAACTTGTTAAATTAAATATTTTTCTTCAGTTATAAGCTAAGGCATTTTTTTCAGAGACAAACATAAAGCTGCATTTGATGGTTATATCAACCCAAATTATTTAAAAGGACAACATCTTGAATATAGCCTGTTATGTGGATGACCCTGATTACATTATTTGGTCTAGGTATTGGCCAGCTACTCAGCTAAAAAACTGAAGGACAATCTTTCTTTTAAATCCACTGTAATGCCTACAGACAGCTGATTCTGAAGGAACACATTGTTTTGTGTGTGTGTGTATGTGTGTCATTGTTCCTGCTAAGTCAGGCAAGTACACTGAAGAATAAGAGTGAATTGCAGAATATACTGTTCTGCCAAGGAGAAACTGCAGATGATGAAGGCTCTAAGGTTTAATTAAGCAAACAGCTTCAGGTTAATCAGTTTAAAATTTGCACAAACCAAAGGCTGTCTTGCACAGATTTTCGATGGCACTTCAAATACAATAAGTTAGAAACATTTAATAAAATTATAATAAGTGCTATGTATTTCTTGTATCAGCAACATAATTTTTGGAGTAAGTATCCAGCTTAATGAAGATAGCAAGGAAAGGACTGAAAAGTTTTCTCCAAAATTATTGGCAATGGCTTGTTCATTTTCTTTTGTTGTTAGATTTTGTTTGATCTGGTTTATTGTTTCAGATATCTGATGAGTTTTTCTCTGAAAGCTTATCTACCTGTTTCCTCATATATTCGATTCATTGGTTTCATACTCCATTTAGTAGTGTTATGTGAGTTCAGGATTTGAACCATTTGGCCGCAAATATCATAGTGGTACAGGTGTGTATGAAACATAAGATAACATTAGAAGTTCTACATCGCAGTACCAAAATATGATCTACTGTTCGTCTGTACAAATATCTTCAGATTTGTAAGAAGGGTGTAAACTGTCAACCAACAGGATGGCTTGCCTTTAGAGCCAATGCTGAGGGCAAGTGGCCTAAGTAGATGTAAATGAATGGTTATGCTTTTAGGCAAGTATGTTGGGTTGAACCAACAACAGTGTTTTTTCATTGCCAACCTGTTTTCACAAAAAGTAAGTT
Source organism: Carcharhinus amblyrhynchos (assembly GCF_965287045.1). Taxonomy (NCBI): domain Eukaryota; kingdom Metazoa; phylum Chordata; class Chondrichthyes; order Carcharhiniformes; family Carcharhinidae; genus Carcharhinus; species Carcharhinus amblyrhynchos. The sequence continues at coordinate 55,455,383 of NC_137329.1, forward strand.
TCAAGTCTGCATCAACTTAATCTGATGCTGAATATGATACTTTAGTAGGTGGAATCACTTACTCTAACCTGTTTGACATAACATCAAAGTGGAACTGGGGACCTATGCTGGTTAGTGTTCTTCAGCATGAAAGTGCGTGGGTGAAATGAATCTAACCACGCAAAGCTTTTTTTTGCAAAACTCAAAAATGTAGCATCAACTGACCAATAATTAAAAAAGGGGGCTTCAAGCTTGTCTGAAAACAACCAGCATTGTGTGGATCTCAGCATGGATAAACGTTAAAGTTTATTCACTATTGTGATTGGAAACGTCAACGTAACTTTGTAATCCCATTTTGAGGGTTCCTGATCTTAGCTTAATCTTCTTAAACTAAACCATGTTTTTTTTTCCTTTAAAGCGGGCGCACCAAGAAAATCTGAGATGCTACTGCACATCTTTTGATGAATGAATTAAGAATAGAAGAAATCTAAGATTAGCCAGTGAAGGCTCAGCAAGTCCACCCAATCCAAAAGTATGGTATTGTCCAAATAGTGAAGAAGTCCAAACACAAGTACTTATGCTGCTCAAATGATTCAAAATTACAGGAAAATACCTTCTGTTTAATTTGTTCCATGTTTTTCAAATTCTTGCATTTTTGACTATATCTTTGAGTCTCAGACTGAGAACTCATTCAAAACTGCCAGAGCCTCAACTGTCTTCCAACTGGTAGAAAAAAATACTAACTGACCAGGATACTGGTCAGGAAGGGCAAAGTCCCAAACCACTTTATCATTAAAGTTTGATTCTTCTACCATGTTTCAAATTGAGTTCAATATGAATACCAAGTAGGAACAACTCCATTCGGTTTCCCAAATCTAGTCTAATCTCCATCGCTTAAACCACTGCTGTCTCAGTTGTAGAAGAACATGCAGTCGAAACTGAAAGTTTCCACAAAGTAAAGCTAAATGGTGCCAGGTAAAGTACTTGAGTCACCAGCTGCAGCAGTAGTGACTTATTTTCCATAAATCATTGGTAGGACTTGCATTCCATTTATGTGCAGGGCAGTGTTTAAATAAGTGTTATCCTTACAACCATTTCCTGTCACGTTTATTTTGGTGTGGAGTACATCTGTGTTGGATAGTCACATTACTTTAAAACACAGGACTTTTGGGACCAGTGCACTAATGATCCTATAGTCATTTGAGGGGAAATTGCTTTGAACTCTTTAATGTACAAAAGTCTGAGTTGACATTTGCTGTTTCTTGCTGAACTTGTGAAAGTATGGGATCAACACGAATCTTTATTTCTATATTTGCTGATGAAATTTAAAATCCAATCCAAATAAGTAATAGAATCTATCACTACTAGTCCAAAGTTGTGCAGGTTAAGTGGATTGGCCATGCTGAATTGACCCTCGTGTTCGGGTAAATATGTGGGATAATAGGAATAGGGCCTGGGTGGGATTGTGGTTGGTGCAGACTCAATGGGCCGAATGGTCTCTTTCTGCACTGTGTAGGGATTCTATAAACCTGTATGGTGGTTACAGCTTTAATAAGCTTTAAAAGTAATTTCCTATCAGCTTTGCTAGAAGGTCAAATTTTCTGGAGATCTACAATATGATATGCATACAGTATTGCATCCATGAAATTTGCTTAAATTATTCAGTAAGTAAATCAACTGAACCATACAAGCATAAGCAGAAAATATATTCTTCCAACTGTCCCTTCATTGTAAATCTTGGCTATATTTATGATGGAATCATTTGAATATAAACATCATTATGTGAAGGTCAGTATTTCTGGATGTGACAGTAGAGGAAAAAAAAATCATAGCCAACTGGTGCAAAATTGTGGATGGCACTGTGGTCAGGATCTACCCATGTCTATGTGGGTTTCCTTTGGATGCTCCTGTTTCCTTCCACGGTTCCAAGATATGCAGGTTAGGTGGATTTGCCATGCTAAATTGCCCTTAGTGTCAAAAGATACGTAGATTAGGGGGATTAGTAGGATAAATGCATGGGCTTAAAGTGCTTATGGAGATAGCTTGGGCCTGGGTAAGAAGCTCTGCCGAGAGTCGGAAAGGATTTGAAAGACCGCATGGCCTCAATGAATTCTACAGCTAGATAATACTTGAAAAGACGAGATATTTCCATGCAGGGATAGAAAACAGCAGCCTAAAATATTTGTTCCAGGTCAACTGGCTTTGTTGTCAATAATTATAAATGCTAGGGCCCCATCTCATCAAGGCAGACAGCATCCACACAAATCAGTACATCTGTATGCATGCATGTGAACAATCAAGCAAAGAGAAACACTAAAGACACTAAATGCGCACCTGCTGCAAATGACTATTAAATATAAAAGGTTGGTCATTGGGATGTTAATTTCATCAAATATTTTCAACTTCCTTGCTCTCCATTATACCATTTATGCTGGGAAGCTGCTGGGTTTTGGTAGTTTTCAATGCCCAGGATGTTGTACCAAATTTGTCACAGATTCAACAGCAACTTGTTTTAGCATTTTTTATCTGAACCCCCAAACACTTCCAAGTACCATAATGTACAACGTTTGGCAGAGACATTGCTAACTTTATCATGGGTATCAAGTCTGTGCAGCTGAGCATACTAACCAATACAGTTCATTGAAATGAATGCCTTCTTTCAACTAAGTTGCTCCAGAGAATATTCTAGATCCTTCTAGTCAAGAAGTTCAGGGCTTGGAAAAGGTAAGTTCATTTTCCAATGCCACCAACTAAAAATAAATTGAGGGTCAGAGATGCTCAGTTTATCAATTCAGTCACGCTAAAATTTCAAACACACACTTGCTGAGTTGCTATTGTGCTTTTGAAAGATGCATGCAGGTCAGCAGAAAACTCTGCTCCCTGATTCCTTCCCAGACTTAATCAGAGCAATTTTGAAACCTGGGGTAAGGAAGCATTCATGCTCGACGTTGAATATGACTTTTAACTCCAAGCTTAATTGTTTCTTTGTCTCTTTCCCCTGCCATTGAATACTAAGGGTAAGTGAATAGACTCTGGCTTATTAAAGATGATCATTGCCTTGCATTTGTGCTGCGTAAATATTACTTGCATTAAGAAACAGAGGGTTTTATGTAAGTTGTATGAACACTAGAGTATTTAATTTTGTAATTTGTGTTATCCTTAAAAATCTATAAAGGTGTTCTTGTGGGTGAAGGTGTAGTGTAATACAATAATTTTTTTCTTGTTTAATAAAAGTTTTATTTTGTTAAATGTTCTTGAGCACCCTATGTAACTGTGCTCAACATCCTTCAACATGAAACCATCCTTCATGTTTCTAAACATAAAATAAAAGTTAGGATCTATCAAGCCAGGTTCCCTCCTGTGATTGATCTAACTTGTCCAGTGGCAGCATAGCTGGGATCATAACTTTATCACTTTCAAAACTAAGATTAAATGTTGTCTGGGTCTTGCAACATGGGAACTGTAATGATGATCTTTTCCGTTCCTGACTAAATTTGTATTTAAAAGGAAAAGCTCTACAGCGGCCGGAAGCCCCCTGACTGTCCTGCAGCTGCAGCCCACTGGCCACCCCAGTCCCTACATGTCTTCTACAATCTTCAGATTGTCTTTTGACTCAGAGAGGACTCTACCCCTTGGGGTTCCAAGTTGTTCCTCAAGTCAGGTGACCCTTTTCTGCTGTGTTATCCCTAAAGTGAACATCACCGATATCACCCTTTATACAATCCAATTTACTCAAGCCCAAATTCTAATACAACAGGTTGGACAGCTATAAATCAAGTCTGAGGGGTTTTTTTTGTAGTCTTGAGATGCTTCCACTGGTTTCATATTAACAGGAGCTGCAAATAATGGATACCTCTTCTGGAACAGGCAGTTCATTACTACTTGCTTCCACAGAGACGTCAGTTATGTCTATAACAGGTCAGTCAGGTACTTTGGTGCTTACAGGTTCGTAAACATTTCTTGATGGCAACACTCACTGTTGGAGCATCTCTCCACTCCTTAAATGATCCATATGCTTACCAACTATCCATCCCTCCATGTTTACTGGACACGACAGGAGTCTAGTCACAGATACAATAATTCCAGAGATCTATCTTGATCTGCTATTGAAATCTCATTATGGCACCATGTCATATTATGTACTTGATATATTTTATTGTTGCATTGGTGATATATCATTGATGAGGTCTTAAGACTTGTGGGTCTCAACATTTTACTGATTGGCTTTAACAATGTACAATTCAAGATATGGTTTTGTATGGAGCTGTTCGATGCAGGTTTCCTGTGTTTCCATTCATATGACTATTTCAGCAACCTTGTTCTGGTGTGTAATCAATTTTTTTCTGTGTGAATTGTTGATTCTGCTGTCAATTTCAATGATTTTACCTATTAAGTTAATTTCTCATTGTCAAACTTTCTTCTGCAAGTTCTTACTCTCCTGATTCAAATCTTCATTGGGCTTGTTCTTAATTTCTAGTTGCTCGAGTTCAACTTATTTTCCATTGTTTCATTAATTTCTCCTTACGTTTGTAAATTTTGTCTTTTGCAACTTTTTTCTCCCCATGTGTACTGTTTGTCATTTCATCTTGTTTGCGTGTTCTCTAGAGCTTTAATTCATTTTGCTTATTCTTTGTTTAATTGTTCCTGGTTCCTTTTGAAGTCTTTAATTTCTGTGTTTGTTCTGAGGTGAATCCACCCTGTTCTCACTGGGCATATGTATATTACATATGAAACCTTAATTTCTACTTTTCTTAACTTTAACTAAAATCCTTGTGGCTTCACTCGTTGTTAGATCTGTCTCCGACAAAGTGTTGACTTATTTCCGTTCTAATTCCTCCAATGTCATTCATTTGGTCATTTAGTATCTATTGTTGCCCTACTTTGGGTCTTTAGTTCTTTATTTGGTCTTTTATTGTCTTTTGTTGCACTCCTTTTGAGAGTGGGATGACCCTCTTCTGTTTGCCTCTTCATCACCACAGGAACACAGGCTGATCAGACAGTAAGAAAACGTGATTTGTTTTGTGTACTTACCATTAATGTATATTTAATTTGCACAGAGGAGGTGAATAACCTTTACTTAGGCTAAGGACAGATACTTTCTCTATGTAAGTTGGCAGATTCATTAGGGATGAAGAAATGTCAGTTGCTGTAGGTTGTATTAAGATAACAAAGAATGGATGAGAGCTTTGTGTGTTACGAAATCAGTTTAAACCGATCACGTTTTAAAGTAATAAATTCTTATGTTTTACGCTTTGTAAGGAAATCAGTAGCCATTGTTAATATTTAAATACAAGTTTATTTATCAGTGTCAAAAGTAGGCTTGCATTAACAGTGCAATGAAGTTGCTGTGAAAATCCCCTGGTTGCCACACTCTGGTGCCTGTTCGGGTATACTGAGGGAGAATTTAGCATGGCCAGTGCACCTAACCAGTACATTTTCCGAACTGTGGGAGGAAACCAGAGCACCCAGAGAAAACCCACGCAGGTACTGGGACCTAAGTCGGGAATCAAACCCAGGTCCTGCAGCTATGAGGCAGCAGTGCTAACCACTGCCACCATGCTGCCCCCATAAATAGTTAATGTTAATATTTAAATAAATAGCTGTTATTGATCCTTTATAAGAAATATTTCCCCTAACTTTTAAAGACAGTCAGTTACATCTGGTGGATATTGATCTTAACCATTATAATAAATGATGATTGATATTCTAACCTCAGCTGTTTTTCACTGATCCTTTGTTTCAAATTGAGATTTTTACTTTTCTATGAAGTGGGTTCAATCATCCAAGTCCTGACAGTGCAATAATCTTTTTTCTGTTACATAATAGAATATTGGTCCAGCTTCCTAATGAATGCTTGGTGATTATAACATTGTGTGTGCCTGATGATCTGAGAAACTATGTTTCCCTAATCTTTGTTCCTGCTTGAGGTTTGCCAAGTTTTAGCCATTGCAACTGACATGTTCCCAGGTTGCATCCTGGCTCTGGGATAAATTGACTAATAGTAGTTGGGGGTAACAGTAGTGTCACTAGCATAATCCTCAACATCTAGAAACAATTCAGGACTGTTTAACAGTTAATTACTGCAAATGGAAGACACCAGTTTTATATTGGACACAGGTTGACTGTGATGTGGTCAGTGCTATATTTTCTGACACTCAATTGTCAAGACATTTACATCAGTAATGGCTACTTAAATTAGAAAGAGGATAGCAACACAGGTTGCTTCTGAAGAAGAAACTGGTGCCTTAGGAAAGAAAATGATAAAAAAGTGTAACATTGAAATCCTGATGCAGGAATTGGAATAAATGATTAATATTTTTAGTTATAATAGAGTTATCAGTAATGGATACAACTTTTGCTCTTGAAGTATTTTTATATGTACGTAGGACTAATTAAGTACCAGTTGTTGTTTATTCCATGCAGTATCAGATCTTAACATTGACTTACTAAAGAAACAAATTGAGAAAATATGCAAGTGGCGCCTGACATATTCCACGCATTCTGCTGCACTGACCTAAATCTTCCATCACTAGCAGTTCAACTGTGTGTCATGTAATGGTACATTTTCAGTTATCACTCTTGCAGCTTTACAAGTGCTGTGAGATTAGTGATGATCTGTCAGAATGTGATGGGCTCTTCTGCCGTGTTGATTGTCAAATTTACTCAGAATTGTTTGCTTGCTTTTCTCAATATTCAAAGGTATTTGTAGGACAACCAGTTTCATCACATAAGTTACAATTACCTTATTTAGACAAACAGCTATTTTCTTTCGTATCTTCTTTGTTTTTATGAAGAAAGTAAACAGAACACATAACTATTCCAGTGGCATAGTGGTTAGCACTACTGCCTCACAGCGCCAGGAACCTGGGTTTGATTCCTGGCTTGGGTCACTGCCTGTGTGGAGTTTGTGTCTTCTTCCTGTGTCTGCATGGGTTTCCTCCGGGTGCCCCGGTTTCCTGCCACAGTCCAAAGACGTGCAGGTTACGTGCATTGGCCATGCTAAAATTCTCCCTCAGTGTACCCAACCAGGCGTCGGAATGTGGTGACTTCATTACAATGTGAATGTAAATCTACTTGTGACTAATAAATAAACTGTAACTTACTTATTAATGCGTTTTGATCTTTTTGCTGGATTGCTTGAGGCAATGCACAGGAGATTTGTCTCAAGTTTCTGGAGACTATAGCACAATGCTGTCCCGTTGACAACCGTATTCTCATTCCATTAGAAAAGTTCACTTGTAATCATGGCATAAGGGGTTGCAAGAGTGTAGCTTACCCTGTATGAGCACAAATGAAACCATGTTGGACAAAACAGATGGAACTGCACCCAGATTTTCTGTGTGGCACACTCAGTTTTCTTCACCTGTCAGTGAAGGACCTTTTTAATACCCTCTTACCATTTTTCATCAAAGTTTTACTGAGGTCATATGCTTGCTGTAGGAGGAAAATCAAGAGAAAGATTCATGAATGTGATGATGCAGCACAAATAAACCATTCAGACCATCAAATTTCAATTTGGTTAATATGTGATTAAAAAAATGTTTTTGCCTTATAACAAACCTAGGATCTTAATATATGTGGGCAGTCGCCATGAGAGTACATTCTTATCAAGAAACACAAGTTCATTGTAAACAAAGTGTTAGCACTTAAGTTAATCAAGTAAGTCTGGAATGAAAAGCAGTAATGGTGGCCACACAATCAATGCAAACGTTATAAGAAGTACTGCAACAGAAAGCATATTACAGTGCAAATCATCGTGAGGGTAAAAGTTTAGCACTTGTTACACTTTTTTAAAATTTTTGTTTTGAAAGTACATTCAGCAGATTTTTGAATATACCATTCAAACATTAAATAGTCCACTCTAACTATTGTGATTTACAAGACTTCTCTAAGCATTAGACATCTACCACTGGATATGAATAAGACCTGCATTTATTGCAGATCCCAATTGCCCTTGAAGATGTTAGTGGCAACTGGATTTCTTGCCACACTATTTCAAAGGACAGTTGAGAGTCAACCACTTCTATATGGCTGGGGTCAAATATCGGCCAGGAAGTAAGGACAGGAGGTTTCTTCACTAAACATCAGTGAACTAGATGGTAAATGTGAAAGTCCATTAGTTCCGTGGCCAACTTACAGTTTTCATTCCAAACTTACTTAATTAATTTAACTGCTATCACTTTGTTTACAAAGTACTTGTGTTTCTTGATAAGAACATACTCTGATGGTGACTGCCCACATATATTAAAATCCTAGATTCATCAAAAGGCAAAACATTTTTTTAACCACATATTAACCAAATTGAAATTTGATGGTCTGAATGGTTTATTAGTGCTTTATCATCACAGGCATGAATCTTTTCTCCTGAAGCAAGCATATGACGTCAGTAAAACTTGGATGAAAAGTGGTAAGAGGGTATTAAAAAGGTCCTTCACTGACAGGTGAAGAAAACTGAGTGCATCACAAAGAAAATCTGGGAGGAGTTCAATCTGTCTTGTCCAACATGGTTACATTTGTGCTCATCCAGCACTGTGTCTATTTTGCCTATATGTATGATCCAGAATATTTTGTCTCATTGATGTCAATGTAAAGGTTGTAAGATTTACTGCAACAGAAAATATATTACAGTGCATATCAAAAGATTATAATTTAACACAGTGAGCTGCAGATAGTTTTGCTGTATCTGCTCAATGGGTTTTCTTTTGCTGAACTTAGCTTTGTTCTCGCTGACACCATTGCTCATATAGTTAATTGAATTTAACTTGGTGAGCTGTTTGTGTACCTGTAGCTCCTTATAAGCATCATTCAGAATGAATAAATACTGTGTTCAGCTCAATTGTCTAATTAATGATAGAAAAGAGCAGCCTCTCTGAAGATTAGTTCCAGCTATCTGTGTTTAAACTGATCAATTATGGTGCCATTCAGTAAACGAGTGAAAATGACTCAATTCTTCGTTTGCAGTGCCCAAAATGAGACCTCGTTCCCGAAAGGAAACTCAACAGTTCAGAAAAGTAATAGCTGTTTATTCTCTCAATGTTGCTGTACCCAAGAAGTGTGAAGGGAGAGGGAGGTGATTACTTTCTAGCAGTACCAAGGACATGCAAATGGACAGCTATCATGGGCCTAAAGCTATAATGAAGTCATGTTTATTCTTCCTTATTTCTCGCATCCTATTTTAATGGGGTTTTTTTGTTTTTGTATACTTTTTTCTATCAAGACTTCAGACAGATAAATCTGTATGGATGGTACTCATATGCAGGATTTTAGAACTTTTTGACCTGCTTGATATACTTGTTTATTTTTGATTCTCTTTTCACTTGTTTTGTATTGTTTTTCTGTCACCCTAATTTTTCCCTCAGGTCATCTTTTGTTCCAGAATGCACAATGCTTTTGGTCAAGATGTTGAGAGTCATACCGTTTGCTGTATATATAGATAATCCTAGAAATTGGGATTGTTCCTGGCTTGGAGAATCAATGAGCAAATTTCTGACATGTGCATTCACATGTCTTTGTGGGGCCATGCTGTTCATTTTTACAACAGCAGAACAATGCATAATTTTATCAGGTAAAATCTGTGAGCCTATCAACAGTGGGGTTTCTTCCCCTGCCAGCAGCAGATCACAAATGTTTGATTGCAATCAAGAAAATAATTGGACTAGAAGTTATTTCACTAGCCTTCTGGAACTTTTTCTAGAATGACTAATGGATGGGGCAGGGCCAAATTTAAAGGAATATGTCCTTGTGAAACAGTTCTAATAGTGTTACTCTGGGTGGGTGGTATTTTCTTAGTTTGTGTGGGAGGAGTTGAGCATCTCATGCTGCAACAGGGAGAGGTAGTTTTTAGGACCTTCAAACCGGTCTGTCCTGAATATTGCCTACTTCGGTGTTTATTAGTTACATAACTAGGCACTGTTGAGTCAAGGGATGATGTGTATACCTGCTGCATTATAGTAGCATGAGTCTCAAGAATCTTTCCTGGATGTTCTTTTAGCCTGGAACAAAAACAACTTTTGACTTTTAACATCTGTAATATAGAAAAATCAAAGAGCACGTCATAGGAAGAAAAGTGATGAATGCCAAATCTTTGCAGGGGCATAGAGGTGACAAAAGCTATGTAACTGTGAGTTTTTGGGAGACTTGTAAAAACGGCAAAAGCTGTTTAGGAAAGGAGTTACAAACTTGGGACAGAATTCAGCTGAAGGTTTGGAACAGTAATGAAGCAGAAAAAGAGGAGATGCATAACACATCTGAATTTGAGGACTGGAAGGTATTAGGAATTCAACTTAATTTTCATTATCAATCATGCATGTAATCAAGTTTCACAGTACTTGCATCCCTTACAAGAAATCCAGTTCTTGAGCAATTTAAGACTGGGCAGCTATTTGAATAACATTTTACTGACCATTTTATCTTGGTGCAATGTCTTGCTACTTGCATTGTTCTCAACTTTAGTGCTGTCCAATGTCTGATTTAAATACTCAAGTATTTAGCTCGAGATCAAAGTAATGTATAAAGTCTCCCTGGCTTCGGTGAAACTATGATCAAGCAGGTAGTTCGCCCAGGATGAGGCTAACCCATTGCACTTCGGGTCTGCTGACGCCTGCAATGTCCCCAAATGTGGGATACTCGACTGCAAAATTTGTGGTAGTGGGGGGCTGCGTTTGGGCTCTCCCCTGACCTTAAGAGGTCAAATCCTGTGGGATCATGGTGGATCCAAGAAGCTTGTATAATGCTGTTGATTTAATTGTGTAGGCGTGTGTGCCTGTGGGGTATGTGTAATCTCTGTTAATTGTCTGTCATCACACAAGTCACCAGAAAAATAATGCTTTTTATTTTGAAGTGCTCTTTACTATGGGCTTATCATTGCCATTGGGTTTCATCACTCTCTGCTATTAGATTTTTAGTTGTGTGGTGGGTCTCTTGGCACTGGCAGCATATTTGCACTCCTTCTGTTTCTTCTCCTTTCAGTATTTTAAAGCATAATGCTCCATTAAAAACATAAATCATCTGTGCTGTGATGTACATACAACCACGTGTTTTCTGTTGTTGATTCACTGTGCTAATTGGTTAAAAGCCTTGAAGTGGAAAGGCTTGAGCACCATCAATTTTGGTAATATCAACAGCACTGTTTAAAATAATTATTTCCATTTTTTAAAAAACAGTTTTTCTTTGAAGCATGTGCTTTGCCTCTTCGTGCTTTATTTTTTAAAAATGTAGTTTTAATGAGCGTACTTGTGGCGTTCATGATTTACGGTCACTGTTTTAGGGAAATTCAGAATAGTAACTCACCTCCTGATTTATATGTTATATAAGCATCAGCTGGGAATAACCACCACCAACTCCAAAAGATGACTGACCAGAGTAATCTGCCCATGGTAATTTAGCTGTTAATGATGCCATTTTTTGTAAGGCACTTAAGTGGTCTTTGACAGATGTGCCTTTCCAGCTCTTTTTCCAACTCAACGTGTTATGTAAGGTATGAAAGGAACATCTCTCGACTCTGCTGTAATTGCAGTGCAACTGCAATCATCCATGCTCCAATTACCTATCTTCTTTATTATCAACAAGAATTTTCATGGGACAGAACTCTGTGATGGATGTGGGCATATTGCATTTGCTTACTCATCCTTGAACAACTTAAATCAGCTTTACAGCTCTAGTTATAATTCTTTGCTATAGTTGTCTTTATGTTGAATCAAAGTTTAAGGACTTGTATGTTATCTGCCAATTTCCATTTTTTTTTACCAGAAGGCTCCTCTAGTATGGTGGCATTTTGTTCTGAAGAAATATAATCTTGTTTCTCATCTGTCCAACATATTGATAGTATAAATTAATCTATCATTGGGCTCAAATGACAGAACTTTCAACTTCACCAGGACCAATGGGAAAAAATGAAGGCAACCGAAAGGGCGAAAGTAACTTAAGTTGGAGGCTGTCTTTTTTGTTTCAAAAAAAAGCTCAACAGCATTTTCCATGTAGACTGTGTCTTACCTTTTGCCCTTTGCGGTGTGAAACCCAGAAATTCTTCCAGCTTTTAAATTACAGCTCTACATAGAGGTTGAGTGCAGAAGTCACCTTTCTTAACAAGTTGATCTCTTGACTCCCAAGTTCAGCTTCTGCCAATTTAAGTCAGATATGGAGCAGAAGCAGTTTAATGGCTTTTAAGTATCACACACTATGTTTAAACTGGTTGCAGTTTTATTTTAGCCTGAATCAGAAAACCAGAATAACAGATGGAATTGGATAACATTTGGTTCAGTTTACGTCTGCTAGTTCATTATGTAGTTTCCTTCAGGGCAATTTTGGGAACTCTGAAGTATTGGTGTGTAATATCTCCCACTTGCGTATGTGATCAGTGGGAAGAGGAGAGGTGTGTGGTGGCAGTGAGAGTAAAAATGTAATGGAAGGGAATATGGAATTGGTGTGTCGGATACAGTGTTTTACCATGGACACTTGTTAGCCATCTGCTACTGTTGTGCAACAATTGAAGTAATTGAGATTGAGGTGTAAATAAAAATCAGATGGGAGCTTTGAAAAATGATCAGGTGAAAATAAAGTAATTGGAAAAAGAGCAGAGATGGGAAAGGATGGCAGCAAATAAGATTACATAGGATTACTTCTGCTTTGCTCTTGATCATGGGCACTTGTTTGTTTCAGAAAGTTTTTTAAATCCACACATTGTTAAATGTAACAGTGGGCCCATGTCTACATTACAGCCATGATGTGGGTATGCCGGCGTTGGACTGGCGTAAACACAGTAAAAAGTCTGACAACACCAGGTTTTAGTCCAACCTATTTATTTGATAATATTCTCACAAGCTTTCGAGGGGACAGCCTCTTCGTCAGACGAAGAGGCTGTCCCCTCGAAAGCTTGTGAGAATATTATCAAATAAATAGGTTGGACTAAAACCTGGTGTTGTCAGACTTTTTACTACATTACAGCCTACAGAGAAACTTAAGAGTTTCAAGAACTCCTGAAGTTGATCTGTCTCAACTCTTTGATTCCATTTATTCCATCTGTCAGTTGCTCCAATTCATAATTCACTTGCTCCAATTTTTGTGCAACTCCTTTTTGAATTACTTTTCCATTTATTCTACAAGTAGCTTTTATTTCCTTGTTTTGCTCTACATGAATCCCTGGGAATGTTTAACTGATTTTCTCAGCAGTGACAATCTCCCAAAGGTATTGGGGAATATAGTTAGCAGTTTCACATCTATTTTATAAACCTGAAATTTTTCCAGCTTTTAAATTACAGTCCTTCGCGGAGGTTAAGTAGAAAAGTCAGCTTTCTTAACAACTTGATTTCTTAAGTCCTGAGTACTTTGTAACTGTGTTTCCAACTTTCATCATTTTATCTAACCATGTATGGTTCGTAATTATTTTTGCATCAACAAGTATCTACTGTTGCAGTTCGACAATTTTTGTTTATGATCAAAAAGTACTTCAATGAAAATACCTTCAGATTTTAACCATTTATGCAAATATGTAATAACTTAAAAAATGTGCTTTGTTTTCTGTACTCACATTTAGCTTTCACTGGTTTGTACATCTGTTTATATTTGCAGTATATATTTAATTGTAGTGGGGAATTTTGAGTCAAATAAAAATAAGTTTTAAATAAATGCAACCTATTGTTTTGAGTAAATGGATGGTTCCATGTTTGTGGTTGATGTTTGAACTTCCATAAACTGAAAGCAGGTTACGTACCTTTCCCAATGTAATCAATGTATTATTCTCAGCAAACTCATCTCAAATTCATAGAATCATAGAAACCCACAGAAAGAGGCCAGTTGGCCCACTGAGTCTGCACCAACTATAATCCCACCCAGGCCCTACCCCCATACCCCTACATATTTATCCACTAATCCATCTAATCTATGCATCTCAGGACACAAAGGGACAATTTTAGCATGGCTAATCAACCTAACCTGCACATCTTTGGACTATGGGAGGAAACCAGAGCACCTGGAGGAAACCCATGCTGACGCAAGGAGAATGTGCAAACTCCACACAGACAGTGACCCAAGTCAGGAATCGAACCCAGGTCCCTGGAGCTGTGAAGCAGCAGTGCTAACCATTGTGCTACTGTGCCGCCTCTGTACTACGTTTTGCGAATGCAAGGATCTTCCTTTAGAATGAGATGAACTGCACAGTATCAGTGTGTACTGAGAGATGATGGGTGCCATGTATGCTTAATTTATGAGTTTAGCTGTACTTTGCCCATGAAAGAGAGAAGGACTGGTCTTCCATGTTATTCATTAAGTAATTTTGGCATAATTACCACTACAAAAGGTGTCAATTGAACAGCAGTCTGAATGAAAAGCTTAAAAGGAACTTCTTTCTTCATCCAGTGAACCCCTTGGAAGAGTTTCTATTGGAGCAAAATACTTGGAACTGAGGCAAGGTGTGATTAATTTGTGCGTTAGGTGGTACGTTAGGGAATACAAAAATAATGGATTGATACAGTAACCAAATTTGATAGATTGACATTCCAACTGGGGGCTATAAAGTGGAGCTAGTCCCATTTCAGTTCCCTATCATAACAACATACAGACATGTTAAGAATGATATTGGGGTAATGAGCTAGAGTAACTTCATGATGCATTTGAGTGATAGCATTTAAAGCTGAGAATTCTATCACAAGTTAGTTTTTGAGGGTGCAAAATGCATGATCATCAATGGGAAGATAAACATTTACCTTGGTCAGAGATTTGATACTGTCATTAGTGGGTACTTATAGATTCATGTCAATTCTTTGAGCTGATTAATTTAAAAAAACAATATTGCTATTGCGTCCGAAGCAGTACAGACTCAGCTTAAGCCCTTCGTCATAAGAATATTAAGTTGAACAGGTTGGGGCTATTCCCACACGGAATTAGAAAAATGAGAGATGATCTTACTGAAATATATAAAATTCTGAGGGGACATGATATGGGAAATATTGAGAGAATGTTTTCACTTATTAAAAACTTGTTTCCCATCAAGCTTTGTTAATTGTATACTCCTCTTCATCAGAATTCTTCCACGATCCCAAATTGCGAATGCCCTCGAGTTGCTCACGAACCCTATGCTACATTACCAATGCTTCCACACCCATATCTTGCACTTTTATGCTGCTGGATTCCAGTGCTCCATGATTCCTTTGATAGATTAGATATGAATATGTGGGGAAGTGGTGCTTGATCTTCCAAAGAGGCAAGGGCAGTTTAGGTTTATTTTCTCTGAGCCTTCCCACAAAACTGCCAGATGCTCCTCTCCAATCATACTACATCCTTAAATCTTCCAAAATCATGTCATTCTGGTTGACCCGCTGCCCAAAACTTGGGTAAAAGCATCCCCAATACTCCTGGATCCAAGAGTACCCCCATTCCCATATTACAGAAACCCATTTGGTGCTTACAATTCTTAGACTACATTATCAGCACCCCACATCTTGTACTTATTCTGCTTGACATTTTCTTCATCAAGACCAAGTATTTCCACCTCCCTAAAATTGCTAGCCTTCACCTCTCCCTCAGCTCACCTGCTGGGAAACCCTCATCCATGGTTTTTCTTTAACTTCTGGACCTGGCTGTATCAGTGTTATCCCACCTAGCACCCACTAGGACCTTGAGCTCTTTAAGTTCTGCTACCTGTATCCTAACTTGCACCAAGTCTCATTCATCATGACCCTTGTGCTCTCTGACCTACATGGGCTCCCAATGTGGCAAGACCTCAGTTTCAAAATTCTGATCATTGTTGCCTTGCCACTCACTTTCTCTACTATGTTCCAACCCAAGCTGTCCAAGATATCTGAAATTCTGACCTCTTTCGTGTTCCCCATTTTCATTGCTGCAGCATTGGTGGCTGGACTTCAGTCGTTAGTCTGCAAGCTCCAGAATTTTTTCTGTAGATTGCTCTGCCTCTCTATCGCTCTTTCTTCCTTTACAACGTTACTTAAAATCTCCCTCTTTACATCTTCTGATATCTCCTTATGTGACTTAATGTCAAATTTTGAAAATTTCTCCTGTGAACCACGTTGGGGCTTTTTGCTAGGTTAAAGACATTATATTTTTGCAACTTATTGATCCCAGAAATGCATGCTTGCTGTTTGTCAGTGCTGACACATTCAGACTCCTTGCCCAATTACCCCAGGACTACATGAAAGATTCCCAGAACCTTTCTTGGCAATGCTCAGCATCCTTGATTCCAGTACTCCTCGACCCTGATTCCTTTCAAACTTTGGCTATAAATTTGAAAACTTGCAAATGTTAAGCTACCTTCCCGGTGAACGAACAGCAACCCCTGATGCTGATGAAGCTGTGTCCCAAGCTGGGGCTCTATTCCCTTTTCTGAAGGGCGTCTTCGAGCTTGCGTAAATGTGTGATAGGATGGATACATACTATGGAAAGGATGATTCCACTTGCTGGGTAGACCAGAACGAGGAGCTGTGAATGCAAGATAGTCGCTACTAAATCCAGTAAGAAATTCAAGAGAAACAACTTTACATGAAGAGTGATTAGAATGTGGACGTTACTACTACATGGACTAATAGAAGTGAATATCATGGATGAATTGAGGGAAAGCTGGATAAAACTATGAAATTAAAAGTGATAGAAGGATATGTTGAAGGGTGAAAAGTGTGGAGCATAAATGCTAGTATTAACTTGTTTCACCAAATGGCCTGTTGATGAGCTGAAAATATTATGGAACAATGTATAACACATTTTAATAAAACCTCCAAATCATTCTAAATGATGTTATGTAACTGAAAGTAAAATACTGTTATGAAATGAAAGCAAAGTGCTGGAAATGTTTAGCAGGTCTGGCAGCTAGCAAGAGAAACAGAGTTACCCTTTTGAGTGGACTATGACTATTTTGCAGTTCTGAGTGTTATATTCACCTTGAGAGGTTAACTCTGTTTCTCTGCAGATGCTTCCAGACCTGCTGAGTATACCCAGCACTTTGTTTCTATTAACATCATGTCAACCCATGGAAAGTACCCGGAAGAGCACTCAGATCCTGGTGGGGTAATTGCAGATATCTTCAACCTCTCTTTACAGCAATCTGAGGTCCCTATCTCCTTCAAGAAGACGCCAATCATCCCAGTACCAAAGAAAAGCCAACCAGCGTGCCTTAAATGACTATCATCCTGTGGCTCTAATATCCATCATTATGAATGCTTCGAAAGGTTAGTCATGGCACAAATCAATTCCAGCCCCCCCGGACTGCCTGCCTCTACTACAGTTCGCCTACTGCTGCAACAGGTCCAAGCAGACACCATCTCCCTAACCCTGAACTCAACTCTGGAACCCTGAAATAACAAGGACATCTATGCCAGACTCCTATTTATTGACTACAGCTCAGCCTTCAGCACTATTATTCCTACAAAACTCATTTCCAAACTCCATGGCCTGGATCTGGGCTCCTCCCTCTGCGACTGGATCCTGAACTCCCTAACCCACAGACCACAATAAGTAAGGATAGGCAACAACACCTTCTCCACGATTATCCTCAAAACCAGGGTCCCTCAAGGCTGTGTTCTCAGCCCCCTATATTCCTTATACAGCTATGACTGTGTGGTCAAATTCCCTTCCAACTCGATTTTCAAGTTTGCTGATGATGCCACCGTAATGGGACGGATCTCAAATGATGATGAGATAGAGAATCTGATGAACTGGTGTGACGACAGTAATCTATCCCTCAATGTCAACAAAATGAAGGAGATTGTCATTGACTTCAGGAAGCGTAGTGGAGGACATACCCCTGTCTACATCAACGGGAATGAAGTAGAAATGGTCGAAAGCTTCATGTTTTGATGGGTTTTTGATAAGAGAGGGGATTAAGGGTTATGGGGAGAGGGCGGGAATGTGGAACTGAGCCACGACAGATCAGCCATGAGCTTATTGAATGGCGGGGCAGGCTCAAAGGGCTAGATGGCCTACTCCTGCTCCTATTTCTTATGTTCTTATGTCCTAGTTCCGCCCCCCCCCCCCCCCCCGCCATACCAACACTATAGTTAAAATAGCCCATCAATCCCTCTACTTTCTCAGAAGACTAAGGAAATTTGGCATGTCAGCTATGACTCTCACCAACATTTACAGATAAATCACAGAAAGCATTCTTTCTGGTTGTATCACAGTTTGGTATGGCTTCTACTCTACCCAAGACTGCAAGAAAGTACAAAAGGTTGTGAATGCAGCCCAATCCCGGCTTGGGTCACTGTCTGTGTGGAGTTTGCACATTCTCCTAGTATCTGCGTGGGTTTCCTCCAGGCACTCTGGTTTCCTCCCACAGTCCAAAGATGTGCAGGTTAGATTGATTGGCCATGCTAAGAAATTACCCCTTAGTGTCCAGGGATGCGTAGGTTAGAGGGATTAGTGGGTATAATATGTAGGGATATGGGGGTAGGGCCTGGGTGGGATTGTGTTCAGTGCAGACTCGATGGGCTGAAGGGCTCTTCCTGCACTGTAGGGTTCTATGATTCAATCCATCACGCAAACCAGCTCCCCATCCATTGACTCTGCCTATACTTTCCGCTGCCTCAGCAAAGCAGCCAGCATAATTGAGGACCACACACACCCTGTACGGTGTCTCTTCCACCTTCTGCCATCGGGAGAAAGATACAAAAGTTTGATGTCACGTACCAACCGACTCGAGAGCAGTTTCTTCCCGCTGCCATCAGACTTTTGAATGGACCTACTTTGCTTTAAGTTGATCTTCTCTACACCCCACTGCATTCTGCACACTCTCGTTTTCTTTTGTATGAATGGTATGCTTTGTGTAGTGCTCAAGAAACACTATTTCTCACTGTATACTAATACATGTGACAATCAAATCAAATATTTGTGATTATTATTGTCCATTTGAACTGCAATTCTGTACATCTGTTTTGTGGAGAATCTTACAAATAATGCTCCCCTATTTTCACCTTCCCAACTTCTTCCCCAGCACCCCACCACCACTTCATTCTCCTGACCAGTGCTCGCCTTTTGTAGCTCAAATGAAACAAAAATCATGCCTTGGCATGTGGTATGATACAGTAAAATGAATAAATTAATGTCACCTTAGTGAAACAGTACATTTAAATCTATTTCATATCCTGTGGTTATTTGCATATCTCTTGGAAACCTGAATCAATTGGAATGTGGATATGGAGCAACTGATAGCAGAAAATTCTTAAGTAATAAAAACAACAAGCCAGTTTTACTGTACTCAGGATTTCTGAAAAATTTCTGTGCCAGAGCAAGTGTAGTCAGATTCATACTTGTTTTAAGAGAATACCTTAGCAAATTGATTTAGCTAACCACCTGTGCACGTTCAAACTGACATAGTAAAGTTACAAATTATGTTGAAACGCATCACTACATCAGCCTGAAATCTTCTAATAAAAATTACTTATTGCTCTTATCCCTCCTCAAAGAACAAGTAACTGACAGTTGAATTTTATGAATATAATGTCCTTATGAAAATGAAGGCAATGTTCTGATTCTGCTTTTCTCTACATCATCTTTCTGGCATATTAAACATTGCATTTCTTAAATGGAAAAAGTGAGCACCAGCAAAGCTGTTTGAAGTGAGTTGCAATTAATAATATTATAGGTAAATCCAATTTTTACGAAATGGATCAGAGTTGAATTCATTCCGTAAAAAAGGATTTTCCTTAAAACCGATATTGTTTACCTTTAGAATTATAATAAGACACAAAAGATACAAATAATGCAAATATAACACATAAGCTTGTGTATTTCTTTCATTAACAAATACATAGCCTACTGTATATAACTGCATAATCACAATAATAGATTCACAATAAGAAATATATTGCCGCCTTGAAGCAGATAGGGACCTCAAATTGTTGTAAAGAGAGGTTGAAGATGTCTGTGAATATCCCCGCCAGCTGATCTGCGCAGGATCTGAATGCATATCCGGGCCAGTTGCTTTCCATGGGTTGATCCCCAAGAAAGCTGCTCTGACATCTCCAGTTGTGACCCAGGTACACATTCATCCAGGGTGAAGGGCATGTTTTCACTGACCTCTTGCTCAAAACGGCCATTGAATGCATTGAGCTCATCAGGGAGGGGTGTGTTGGAGCTGGCGATTTTACATGCCTTCACCTTGTAGCCTGTTATGTCTTGCAGATCTTGCCATCAGCGGGGGTCAGTATGACTAGCCTGGGATTCTAACTTGGCCTGGTACTGTCTTTTGGCACCTTTGATGGATCTCCTTAGATCATATCTGTCTGTCTTGTATAGGTCAATGTTGCCTGACTTGAATGCCTCAGACTTCAGCAAGCAATAGATATCCCTGTTCATCCATGGTTTCTGGTTGGGGAACACATGGATTTGCTTCTTTGGCACACAGTCTTCTACACACTTGCTAATGAATTCAGTATTGTAGTGCATACTCGTTCAGGCTGGTCGCAGAGTTTTTAAATACTGACCAGTCCACTGGCTGTAAGCAGCCCTGTAGGAGATCATCCAATTCCTCAGACTAACATTGCACAACTTTCTTTGGATTCTCTTGCTTCACCTGTTGATTATTGAGTAGGGAGGTGTGAGTTCAAGTAATTTTTTGTGTTTGAGGGAACAACCAGCACCACAGCATGCGTGACTGTCAGTTTACAATCACTTTCATTCTGTAAAACTGGCACTTCTGCTAAATGGTACTATGTAAAAAGGGCTTTACATGTGTTAACTGTTCCATTTGGCATTCAGCGAGTGTAATGTTGGTTTCTTTTCCTTTTTTTGTGTTGAAGGGATGGAGGAGAAAGGTCACGCCACCGAGCTCCAAGAAATGCAAGAATGACAGCCCCATCATTGGGACGTTTTGTTCCCAGGTAAGTCCAATAAGTACATTTACAAGTTTGATGACTGCTGAAATGTATTTGTAGCATTAATTTGAAGTTAATAGGTGTAATCGTCCCAAAAAAATCCCCCCCCCTTCCCCCACAATTCCACTGTCCCCAAATAATCATCGTTTGGAGTGTAATCCCTCCCTCTCAGCAGTATGAATTGCTGCCGTTAGGGTACCCCCATCATGGCCCCCTCTGCCATCCACCCCCTCCACAGCCCCCCCCTTTGCCAATCACCCTCCCTCCACCCCTTCCTCCCGCATGGCAGCCTCGCTCTTTCCTGATCACTCACCGCATCCCTTGGCACTATTATGGTACCTGGTGGGTACTGCCAGGTTGGCAATGCCCAGTGTGCCCAGCGATGCCTCCAACCACCCAGGGGCTTCAATGGCTTCCGCTCCTTCTGGCCTGGCCAACGCTTCCGGCCCCCCACTGGGGGAAACGTCTGTGTTGGACATGTTAATGGGATTGGCTTTGGGGATGAAGCCAATCG
Organism: Carcharhinus amblyrhynchos; assembly: GCF_965287045.1. NCBI lineage: Eukaryota > Metazoa > Chordata > Chondrichthyes > Carcharhiniformes > Carcharhinidae > Carcharhinus > Carcharhinus amblyrhynchos. The sequence continues at coordinate 55,476,689 of NC_137329.1, forward strand.
TGCCAACAAAACAGGGCTGGGAAGACAGCTTTTGACCCCAGTCCGGTTCCAGTTGGCCATGCCAAATTGCCCCTTAGTGTCAGGGAGACTAGCAGGATGAATGCATGGGGTTATGGCCTGGGTGAGATTGTGGCCGGTGTTGACTCGACAGGCGATGGCCTCCTTCTGCTCTGAAGGATTCTATGCTTCTATAAATTCTTACTTTATGTGGGATATGGATGATATAATTATGGTGTATAGACATACTTTACTAGAGAATAGCAGAATTTTTGTTTACATTTCCAATGCCCTTGCATTTTGGAGATTGGTCAATATTCCATGATAAAAGAAGAATATCCCAGGTGGAAGTAAAATGAAGACTCATAATGGCGGAGTTTAAACTTTTTTCACCTATTGTCTTGTGACGTAATTTTAGAGAAATTAAAAACTTATTTGGCTGTCCAACAAATTTATAGAGTTAATGTGCACATGCCACCGCAAGAATACAAGAGCTTCAAAAGCTGTCATCAAAATGAATGCTGAAGTTTCTCACGCGTGAAGTGTGCTGCTTTATGAAGTCTTTACGTTGCATTTCATTCTCTTGTTCGGAAACCTGCTGGAACACTTGAAAGTAGATTTGCAAAATTCAGCTTCCAAGTCTATCCCCTGTTCCGGTAAGACTTGAACCTGGCGATGTAAATGATGATTGTCTGACAAATATGTTGCATTGTAAATTCAGTTCTGCATGTAAAAAAAAACTTCATGTCATAGTACTAAAAGACTATTCACTGTGAAAAGAACTGATAATTTATGTGAGAATCTTATTATCCTTTTGTATTTGAGTGAACATTTTACTTTCTGCAGGCGATTTCTGTTGCCTGAGTACCTTCCTTATGCTGGTATCTTCCACGAACGAGGACAGCCTGGATTAGCCACTCATTCTTCTGTCAATCGAGCCTTGGCAGGTAAACATTTTCTGTGTCTGCTGGGACCTCATTAACAAACAGATCAAGGGACATTTTCTCACGTTCCAGAGAAAGAAAATTACCTACGTTGTGTAATAATTCATGATGGTTAGTAACCCAATAATCTTGGACTGTAAGGATTACATTACAGTTATGCAACATGACTAATGGGTCAGCACTTTGTATTTTTGACAGATTTACTCTAATTTTACCCATTCCACAAAAAAAAACTGACTCCTCAACTCCTACTCGCTTCTTCCTGACGAAAGATTGTTTACTCTAGTTGAGCATCAGACAAACAGTTGTGATCTTGGTTTATTCACCTCCTGTTTACATTTGTTCTTACCACTTATTTTATACAATTTAATTAGGGCATTGAGTTCACTATACAAGGTATCCCAAGCAGTTGCCTGCACCCTAAGTTTCATACACTTTTTGTTTATACAGCAATAAACATTTAATGCTGTAACTGTTTCTTTGTTTGGAGCCTTACTGAAGATGCAGTCGTGCACTGTTCATCATCATGACTATTTTTAATCTGCTACCTGTTCATTAGTAAACTCGAGTTTATTGTCAGTTTTGCAAGTAACGTTTGTGAGCTACGATGTGTCATTTCAGGAGCAAGTGTGTTAGCAAATCTTCTGAATGCCACTCTTGGTCACTGAGTCCTTTGTATCAATGTCTGTAGCTTAATATCAGCTCACAAATGGATTTGCTAATCTTCTTGGTCTTTTTCTAAGCCTTCCATTTGGTTTCATACAGAGACTTAACAAAGCAGTAATAAAAATTGCTGTATAGGTGTATGTTTGGGTAAGGGTGAATTTGTTGCTTTTCAGTCAGTGACTCCACTGAGTTATTGGTGTTGAAATTACTGTCTTAAATAAAAATGAGTAGTTTCTGTAGGGGTGCTTCAAACTCCAACACATTGTTAATGATCCCAGTAATTATACAAAAACATGAGGAAAATAACCAATAGAATATCCATCTTCATTGCAAAAGTATTATAAAAATTAAACTGTTTACTTTTTGCGAAAGGTATAATATAAAATCACTGGAATAGTCATGAAAAGAGAGAAATAGCATCACTGCACCCAATGCCGCTTTAATGCTATTATTAAAACAGCTATTCTATGGGCATGTACATTGGCCATTCTTTTAATGAGCCACTCCTAGGAAGGTCCCACAAAAGAGCATCAGTACCTGGTGTCATGGGTTTTTGGTTAAGTTAATATCTTAAGGGATTATTCAATCTTGTGTTATCAATGCTGGCTCGAAATATTTCACTAATATTTGTCCATCCAAATATTAGTGAAAATTTCTTTCTGTTGTGTTCTTTGGGATTCAGTTGCCTTTTTACTTCAAACAAATGTAACACTATTTCCTTAATTTTTAAAAACAGTCTCTCATCTTCACTGAATTGAAAAGGCATCCTTTGTGGATGCCTGGCATGCTAGTTTTCAAAATGAAATTGTGCCATAGATGTCACTTAACTGTTAGGATAACGGCAGCAGACACACTTATAATTAGTTTTTGTGTTTGACCATGACTTTATTATGGACAGCTAAGTTTGATTGCTTTGAAGTTTTGTATAGACTAAATAAATAATAGAGCACAATTAATGAACCTCTTGCAGCAAGGAATTGTCTTTGTCTTGTTGTGTTGTGCAAGAAGATGTCAGAATGTTGATTACAGCCTTATTGCCTCTCTTTGAATGCTTTTTTAAAATTGGTAATTTGAAAATAAAGGCTGTCAGTAAAATTGCCAGCTGTGTATCCAAAATATGGATAGAATATCATATACCCTGATACAGTGTGTTAAATATTGTGTATGCCCTTTTACAGTTGGAAGACAAATAACCTTTGTTAAGCCATTATCCTGTTTCAAAAGCTGTAGCTTATGCAGCTGAAGAAAAATCTATGTTGGCCATAGGTAGCGAGAGCACAGTTCACCTCAGCACCAGTAAGTGGGCCACATTTAAAATCAGCCTGGGTTCATTCTGCTATTTAGGAGCTAATAATTACCATTGGGGTGTCTTTGTGTAGATACTGCATGATGACACGAAAAAACTCAAATGTCCTTCCATGTTGCAGAGTCTGCTAATCCTCACTTGTGAAGAATGTCCATTTGAGCAAAAGACTGAAGGGTTGCTGGTCAGTAGGGAGCCATAATCAAGTAGCACTTGCCATCTTCAGCATATTTATTAGGTGGGCTCATGTTGGGAAGTGCTGGACAAAATATACACAGCTTCAGATAGCCTTAAACTAAACATCCCCGAGGCCTTATTCATCTTGGCCAGGGACAACCAAGCTCAAGAGCGTTCTACCAAGATACCACCGATATCTCCTGTTCCACCAGAGGACGGAACATCCTAGACCACTGCTACACAAATACCAAAAATGCCTATTGCTCCATTGCCCATAAATCAGACTACAAGGCTGTGCTCCTGGCTTACACGCAAAAACTGAAATGGGAAAATCCGTCGAAGAAAGTTATGCAGTGTTGGGCTGAGGAATCGGTTGATCTTCTACGGGACTGCTTGGAGTCAGTGAACTGGTCAGTATTTAAAAACTCTGCAACCAGCCTGAGCGAGTATGCCACTCCAATAACTGACTTTGTTAGTAAGTGTGCAGAACGCCGTGTGCCAAAGAAGCAAATCTGCGCGTTTCCCAACCAGAAACCTTGAATGAACAGGGATATCCACTGCCTGCTGATGTCAAGGACTGAGGCGTTCAAGTCCGGTGACATTGACCTATACAAGAGAGCCAGACATGATCTGTGGAGATCCATCAAAGATGCCAAAAGACAGTACTGGACCAAGCTAGCCACACGGACTCCCGCCGACTATGGAAAGGTCTGCAAGACATAACAGGCTACAAGATGAAGGTAGGTAAAGTCACCAGCTCCGGTGCTCCCGTCCCGATGAACTCAACATATTCTATGCCCGTTCTGAGCAATAAGTCAGCAAGAGTACGCCTTCCATCCCGGAAGCCTTGGACAAACCTATATCCAAGGTACCATGCAGATGTCAGAGCAGCCTTCTCAAAAGTCAACCCACGAAAAGCAACTGGCCCAGATAGGTAGTCCTATACAGACCAGTTGGCTGGAGCATTTGCAGACATCAACCTCTTTTTACACGAATCGGAGATCCCTACCTGAGTCAGAAGTCGACCATCATTCCGGTACCAAAGAAAAGCCAGGCAGTGTGCTTTAATACTATTGTCTGGCAGCTCCCACATCCATCATTATGAAATGCTTCGAAAGGTTAGTCATGGCACAAATCAGTTCCTGCCTACCGGACTGCCTGGATCCACTACAATTGACGTATTGCTGCAACAGGTCCACAGCAGATGCCGTCTCCCTGAACCCTTAAACATCTAGATAATGAAGACATCTATGTCAGACCCCTATTCATAGTCTACAGCTCAGTCTTTAACACCATTATTCCTACGAGATTCATCTCCAAAGTTTGTGGTCTGGGGCTCGGCTCCTCCCTCTGCAACTAGATCTTAGACTTCCTAATCTCAGACGGCAGTCAGTAAGGGCATGCAACAACACCACCTCCATGATTATTCTCAACTCTGGTGCACCGCCCCAGACCTCAGCCTCTTATTATACTCTTTATATACCTCTTACTGTATGGCCAAATTCCCCTCCAACAATTTTCAAGTTTGCTGATGACACCACCTTTGTGGGTCAGATCTCAAACAATGACAAGAGGCAGTACAGAAAAGAGAGAATATGGTGAACTGGTGCAATGACAATAATGTCTCCCTCAATGTCAACAAAATGAAGGAGATGGTCATCAACTTCAGGAAGCATAGTGGAGGGCATAACCCTGTCTATATCAGTGGGGATGAAATAGAAATGGTCGAGAGCTTCAAGTTTTTGGTGTCCAAATCACCAACAGCTTGTCCTAGTCCCTCCATGCAGAGGCTATAGTTAAAGCCCATCAATGCCTCTAGTTTCTCAGGAGATGAGGAAATTTGGCATGTCTGTTCCAACTCTCACCAATTCCTACAGTTGCACCATAGAAAGCATTCTTTCCAGTTGTATCACAGTTTGGTGTGGCTCCTGCACTGTCCAAGACTGCAATAAATTAGAAAGAGTCCATGAATGAAGCCCAGTCCATCACTTAAACCAGCCTCCCATCCATTGATACTGTCTACACTTCCTGTTGCCTCGGAAAAGTAACTGCTATAATCAAGGACCTCATGCACCCGAACATACTTCCTTCCACTTTCTTCCATTGGGAAAAGGATGCAAAAGTCTGAGGACACGTACCAACCGACTCAAAAACAGCTCCTCCTCTGCTACCATCAAACTTCTGAATGGACTTAACTCGCATTAAGTTGAACTTTCTCTACATCCCAGTTATGACTGTAACATTCTGCACTCTTTCGTGCCCTTCTCTATGTATGGCGTGCTTTGTCTAGATAGCACGCCAGAAACAGTTCTTTCCACTGTATACTAATACATGTGACAATATTAAATCTGATCAGAACCATTGCTGTACAGGAGAACACAGGGTGTGTATCTCATGTAGTAGGCCATGGATCAATGTGTTCAGTGCCATCAATCAGTTGCTAACAATTTGTAAACTATTCTTGGATTAAGATATTGAACCTAAGACTGTTCTAGGTTTGATTTCATTTTTCGGTACCAGTCCCTGCTGGAAAGAAATTATAGAAATATTAAAACAGTGGTGACTATTGCAAAGATGGCTGACATGCCATCATTGAAGAACAACTCTAAAACCGTATCATTCTGACATCACTAACGATTTATGAATTTTTCTTCATTCATGGTGATGGGTTGAATTAATATATTTTCCTTTACCCACTGATTTCTTGCATAATTATACCACAAGGAGTATTAAAATTCTTCTCTGATGGCAAACATAAACTCTCCTCTGTCCTAGCTGTAAAGGCTGTCAATTTAAGGTAAATGGTACCACCTTGCAGAAAAATTTTGTTAGTTTGCAGCAAATAGAATTAACATGTAAAATGTCAGTAAGCAGGCAGGGGGACATTGGAGAATGGAAAAGTGGTGGCAGGGAGACAGAATTGTGATGATCTGGGATTTAGGAGCCTCTGTTTGAAACAGTTTAACACAGCAACATCTTGACCAATGCACATTTTATACACCACAGTAAATAGCAAATTAAAATCCCCTATTTATTTTCAGAGGTTGTGACATTCATTATGTAATTGAAAAGTCTCCTTTCAATTAGACTGGTATCTGTAGAGAATGAAATCAGCTATTGATCTCATTCTTAACCAAGCAAATGCATTTTCTCATCTGAAAACATCAGGTGTGCAGTCAAGATATATTTAACTGTATTAAACATGATTGTACTGTTGTAGTGAGTTTTCTGAGCTCTAAAGTTAACCTGCTTGGTGATCAGAAAATCAAATTTTGTGTTATAAGCATGAAAGGAAATTGATAAGGTTTTCTTGCCATCTGTTAGCTTAATTTTCAGCAGCTTAATCAGTGCGGCTTAACCAACTATTAGAAAAACAAATCAACAAGTCTGTTGCCTCCATACGTATAGCCATCTGTACCTAGCTGAAAAATAAATTGATGAATAATATGTTTCAAATGGCAAGTCAACTAATGTTTTATCTTCATAAAGACCTTTGTTATAACATGGGGGTGTGGTGGGAGGAGGTGTGGGGCTGACTGTAGGTGGAGGAACACATTGAGTGTAGTGGGACAGGGCAGGCTCAGCATTTGCTAATAGCTGCCCAAGTTTAGAACGTAGAACATTACAGCACAGTACAGGCCCTTCGGCCCTCGATGTTGCGCCGACCAGTGGAACCAATTTAATGACCCTCTAACCTAAAATATTCCAATATTATCCATATGCCTATCCAATGACCATTTGACTGCCCTTTTAAAGTTGGCGAGTCCACAACTGCTGCAGGCAGGGCGTTCCATGCCCTTACTACTCTCTGAGTAAAGAACCTACTTCTGACATCCGTCCTATATTTATCACCCCTCAATTTAAAGCCATGTCCCGTTGTGTTAGCCATCACCATCCAAGGAAAAAGGCTCTCACTGTCCACCCTATCTAATCCTCTTTTCATCTTGTATGCCTCAATTAGGTCACCTCTTAACCTTCTTCTCTCTAATGAAAACAGCCTCAAGTCCCTCAGCCTTTCCTCATAAGGCCTTTGATATCGATGATTCCTTTTATTACACCAAATTTGAGCCAAGGGGAAGGTTGCACTTGTGTTTTATGGAATAGTTATCTTAGGTTCAGTGTTAATGGCTGACTGAACAGATTCAGTATATTTCAGACAATGTGGCTTCATTAGTTTTGGAAATGTTTGGGTGGAGGGGGGAGCCTGTTGAAGTGAAGTGGGAAACTGATAAACGGTACGTTGTAAAACTAGGTATGAGATATACAACAATTATGTATTTTGTGAAAACCCCTTGAATATAAATAAAACAATGAAGTTGTTTTTACCTTGTTTAAACACACAATAGTGTTTCTGAAGTACAATTTTATATGATGCAATAATATTAACTAGCTCAAGGAGAGGCGTTGGCCTAGTATTAGTATTATCATTAGATTATTAATCCAGAAACCTGGTTAATGTTCTAGGGACCTGGGTTCAAATCCTGCCAGGGCAAATGGTGGAATTTGAATTCAAAGATATCTGGAATTAAGAACTTACTGATGACACCAATTGTCGGGAAAACCCATCTGGTTCACTCACGTCCTTTCGGGAAGGAAATCTGCAATCCTTATTTGGTTTGGCCTACGTGTGACTCCAGAGCCACAGCAATGTTGTTGACTCTTAACTGCCCTTGGGCAACAAGGAATGGGCAATAAATATTGGCCACCCAGCGACAAATGAATAATAAACAAGATCACAATCTCTGGATATACATTTGTGATATCAGAAGAGTGACTCCTGAGCTGGAGATGGATAATCAACATTCATTACCAAAATCCTATAAAGCAAGATATGAAAGAGGAAATTTTAAAAATGCTTTCAGTGCAGCTACCTTAAATCATATGCCTTCAAAAGGGATCTGCAGAATAGTTACAATTGAATGATTTGCTCAAAAGAGTCTGTCCTTTTTTCTCTCATTCAAAAACCTTGTTGACACCAAGCATTTTTTGAGTTGGGCTTTTTTGAACTGATGTACATATCAGTTAGGTTGGAACATATTCTGATTGTTAACTGACCTTTAACTTTTGTATACCATATTCAGCACAAGTGCTATGCTTTGAGAAATCAGTCATGATGTAGAGATGCCAACGTTGGACTGTAAAAAGTCTCACAACACCAGGTTAAAATCCAACAGATTTATTTGGTAGTAAACACCACTAGCTTTCGGGGTTTGCCCCTTCGTCAGGTGAGTGGGAGTTCTGATCACAAACAGAACAATATAAAGGCACACACAGTTTATAGAAAACTGACTAGAATGCGAGTCTAATCAGAGTCTGCATTCTAATCAGTACTCTGTAAACTGTGTGTGTGCCTTTATATTGCTCTGTTTATGATCAGAACTCCCACTCACCTGACAAAAGGGCAAACTCCGAAAGCTAGTGGTGGTTACTACCAAATAAACCTGTTGGATTTTAACTGATGTTGTGAACCTTCTTATTGAGAAATCAATGGCATTATTTGTTGTGGATAAACCGCTTCACTCTTTGTCATAGGGGAACCATGTCTTGCTATAACCAGGACCTACTAATTTTTGTTTCTTTTCAACATAAGGGCCATTCAACTAAGGAATGTGCCCAAAACAGTTCATTCCAACAGTCTGGTTTTCGTATGGTAGTGAGTGGGCTGCATGAATACAACGAGCACCCCCAACAATTTACTGCCAATTAGTGCAGATGCTGTTATGTAATTTGATGTGGTTGTGCTAAGAGGCAGGTGAGAGTCCTAACAGATATTATGCTAATCTACACAATTGATCATATTCTGAATTGTAAGCATCCACCTGTTGCTATATTCAATAAAATGGACCAGATGAAAGCACAACTTAATTTTTGTTTGAAAACCATGTCACAAATTGTATGCTTTAAATCTTGCAAGTGAATGTGTTGGTGGGTGAGTAGGCAGGTGGTATCAACAAATGAATCGTAGATGTCTGTTTAAGTTCATTACAGGGGGAGTTTGTATTTTGAATACAATGATTTCAGCTCAGTCTAGAACTTTTGATACTGTCATTGCATCTGAAGCCCAACTGCTGTAATATGTGATTTTTTAAAAAGTGCAATCTTTTGCAAGGCTCACTAGAGTGAAACAATTGATTTCTTCCCTTATTTCATAAAAGGCAAGTTTTGAAGATAAAATTCAAATACAGTTACTTCCTGTAGCATTGAGATTCTGATAAATGACAAGTATTGTATTTGGATCAAGTTTTCCACACGTCACTTATCACAATTTTGTAGCGCCTGGTGTGCATGTCATTGCTGAGAAAAAAAATCAGCATAGACTTTATACATTGCCACTTAATTTGTTTCTACCTTGACGGAAACATGTCTAGTTGCTGTGGACTGTAAGAGAAAATTGGTATGCAAGCGAAATTCTTGCCACTACAATTTGGAGCAGCGGCGGGTAGTAGAAGAGATGGGGGTGGAAATAGCTGGCAATGAAAAGGTAAAGTACATCTGCAGAAACTGGAATTGGTGCCTGATTTGGTGGGGAAAAGTAGGGAGCAGTAGTTCAGAATGGGGGAAGGAAAAAGATTGTTGAAATTCGAGCTTGAACTGATTGTAGGAAGGAAATAATACTCGATTAAGTTGAATGTGAACAAGAAAAGCGGAGAGTGACTGGATGACAAAGATGGTGGGAGGAGGAGATACTGTGGACTTAGATGATGTCCATGACCAAAGTTCAGAGAGTGTACAGTAATTGTGATTTTGGGCTAGAGGCGAGTTGTATGCAGAAAGGAAGTGATTGAGATAGGTTTGGTGAATAGATGGTCTGGTTGCCAAGATTAAAATCAAAATGCCACTCATTTGCAAGAAATATCTATAAAGTTTAAGTTATAAAGCCTATGCAAATATTTATTTTCAGATGTCTTTTGTTAGGTTATAATAAGAGCTTTTGTTGAGTTGTGATGCTTTCGGGAACTGTATCAGCTTCTTGGAAAGCTCTTGTAATTCCTATGCTCATATGCGCAGCTTTTGGCCATTTTTGAAGCTTGCATGTTTTTAAAGCGGATGTAAATCTTTGCCCAATTGATCATTTGGAAATTTGAAATACAATGGAAAACTCTCAATTTGAAGAGCTGTTGTTTTTGTTTGTGAAATGATTTTTAAAATGTGTTAAACTCAAGACCAATTATACAGTGGATAGGTTATCAAACATTTAAAAAAATAATTGTGGGATGTTCTGCACTTGGATCTAGTGAATGAAATGAACAGAAGTGTTCTACCACAACTTTGATTTCAATATATGTTTCTTTGTCAATTATGATTCCAGTTTTTTGGATGTTTTTTCAAACTTTTTGATTAGTCATGAACACTGCTCTTCCACATTGCCAACTTTGAAAGAAAAGGGACATTCAGCATTGCATTTTGTATAATTGTCAATCAGAGAATTGAGTATAAAGAGTGAACTTTAAAATTGGATTTCTTTAAATTTGACATGATAAATCGGTCTGAAATAAAACTCTAGACTTTAGACAACTCACTGATCTGTTAAGTGATATATAACTCAGTTATGAATGACATTTTGGAAAGAAGACATAGCAATTATGACAGACCAGCTTCTGATGTCGTGTTCATATATTGCCTAGATCAAAGAGAGCAGTGTATCTGGCAAAAATGGAAGTGTTTGAATTAATAATAGGAACACTTTCCATTTCAAATTTATATTTTGTAGGGTGACATACCATGTTAATTGTCACACTACTTGATCTTCTGTGGCTTTGCACACAGACAAAATATGTTTCTTTTTGCTTATCTCTCTCTTGCTCTCTCTCTCCTTCCATCTCCCTTCCCTCTTCTATACTTGATTCTTTGTTATCTCTTAACAACTCATCACTCAGTCTTTCCCAAAATCTGTGCTTTGCTGTATCTTTTTCTGCTTGTGTGCACATTTTACTTTCTTTAGTCTTTGTTCTGTAACTTGGATGTACTGTTTTTTCTTGCAAGAAAATTTATTTATATGAGCATATGAATTAACAGCAGAGGTAGGCCATTTGACCCTTCAACCCCATTCTGCCATGGGTGATCTGATTGTTGCCTAAATTATACATTCCTGCCTCCTCAATATAGCCTTTAACTCCCTTGTCAACTTATTTAACTCAGCCTTAAAAATGTTCAACTTGCCTTCCCTCATCTCTCTCTGGGGAAGACAATTCCACAGATTAACAACCCTCTGAGAGAAAACAATTCTCAGTTTTGTCTTAAATGGAGATGCCTTTATTTTTAAACATGCCCCCTAGTTCTAGTCTCTGCCATACAGGAAATATCTTCTCAGTACTTACCCTGTAAAAATCCCTTTGGGCTTTAAAAAAAGAATCTTTCAAGGGATGTGGATATTGCTGATGAAGCTGGCATTTATTTCCCATCTTTAATGCCCTTGAGAAGGTGGTGGTATGCTGTCTTGAACTGTTGCAGCCCATTTGGTGTGGGTGCACTGACAGTGTAGTTAGGTGTGGAGTTTCACTAATAGTGAAGGAATGGCAATATAGCTCCAAGTTAAGATAGCATGTAACTCTGAGGGAACTTGCAGGTGGGGTAGAAGGGAATGTGGAATTTGAAACATAAACTGGTCAACCATTATTGAATGGCAGAGTAGGCTCGGGTCAAATTGTACTTCTGTTCCTATTTCCTTGTTTATATGTTCCCATGCATCTACTGCCCCTGTCCTAACTGGTATTGGCCGAGGGTTTGGAAGAAGCTGTCGAAGGAACCTTGGTGAAAACAGTGCATTTTGTAGATGCTACATAGTGATGTCATGGTATGTTGGTGGTGGAGGAGCTGGTGAATTGGGTGCCAATCAGGTGAGCTGCTTTATCCTGGATGGTGTTGAGCTTCTTGAAAGCTGATGGAACTGCACTCGTCCAGGCAAGTGGAGAATATTTCATTATACTCCTGATGTTTTCATTGTAGTTGGTGGAAAGGGAGTTAGGAATGTGAGTTAGTCACTGCAGAACTCCCAGCCTCTGACCTGCTCTTGTAGCCACAGTATTTATATAGCCATTTCAGTTTTTGGTCAGTAATAACCTGCAGGAGGGGATTCAGTGATGGGGTACGTTGAATGTCACTGGGAGGAGATTGAATTTTCTCTTATTGGAAATGGTCATTGCCTAGCCCTGTAGTATGAATGTTACTTGCCATTTGTCAGCCAAGGGCTGAGCTGTCCAGGGCATGCTGCATATGGACACAGATTGATTCAGTATCTCAGGAATCGCAAATGGTGCTCGACATTGTGCAATCATCAACAAAAAATCCCACTTCTGATTTCCTGAAGTGGGAAGGTCATTGCTGAAGATGTTTGGGCCTGGGACATTACCCTGAGGAGCTCCTGCAACAATGTCCCAGATCTGAGATGATTGACTGCTAACAACCACGATCATCTTCCTTTGTACTAGGTATGACTCCAACCAGTGGATATTTTTTCACCTCATTTTCATTGGGCTCTAGTTTTGCTAGAGTTCCTTGATGCCACATTCAGTCAAAATGCTGTCTTGATGTCAAGGGCAGTCAATCTCACTTCCTCTCTTTTGTCCATGTTTGGGCAAAAGCTATAATGCTTGGAAACTGAGCGGCCCTGGAACTCATTATACCAAGACATTGAGCTCCTTCTGTATTCCTGATGTCTCCAATCACTCTCTATTTAAATAACATTCTACTTTTCTTTTGCAGAAATAAGATGGAGGAGAAAGGAGCAATATAGATTTGTTGGACAGTTTTTCAAGTGAAATAATTACTGGATTTCAAAATGTTGCAAATTTGAGTGGAATATGGATACATTTCTTCTCCCTATTAAAAATTAGGTATCAGTTCATTATGTGTTAGGTGCGGTGCCCCTTTCCTTTTGCACTGACCTCCTCATTCTTTTCTTTCACTACAACTAGTTTTTAAATCATTTTGCTTCTTTGCCAAACCAATTTATCTCAAAATTTCTACTCCAACCTCTCTAAAGTTGCTCAGGTGAGGAACAGTGTTAAGAATCTGCTAATTATCAACATTTTGTGACAAAATCTTTTTCTCCCCTTCAAAATGTATTTCTGGCTTAAATGTATTCAGGCTTCTATATTTTGCCTTTCATTGATAACACTGCTAAATGGGTAGGCTTTTTGTTAAGTAAGAGTGATCCATTCTAACTTAATCTTGGCTCACATCAATATTGATGATGATTTTCATGGGCATCAGTATTATCTCCATTTATTATCTATCAAGTGATATTAGTCCTTTGCACCATTACTGGTGTCAGGCAGCTCATCAATAGTTTTCCTCTGTCCCAGTAATTCGGCTAATCTCTTGCCTTTTCCTCAACTGCAGTCATACCTCTTGCACTGCATCAGGCACCTCACTGTTCTTGACCATCGTATTAGATCAGTCTTTTGCAGAACTCCCCACAGTAAATCATAATCTGTGTTGTTGAAAAAATAAATTTGTGTGGGTGGTCTTGTCAGATTTCTTTACCTTTCCTTGGCTTAACTGCTGTTTCACTTGTGATCCTTCTATTTGTGCCACCATTCTACAGCATCATAAGCCACCATTATCTCTGCTTGTGTGATCTTTAGAATTGCTAAATATATATTTTATTGAACAGAATTACTATGCCTTCAGTCACTGCTCTTTCTCTTGCCAAAGCTGTATCTCATAACTTCTAAGAATTTTAAAAAAATTTTGGTTATTTATTCTGTCACGGGGAAAACTTGGTCTATTTTTGGTCAATCTCACTCTTATTGAAGAAGTATGGTAGGATTTATGGATCAAATTTTTACATGACGTGGTAGATGGAGTAGATATGAAGTAAAAATTGAATCCTCCTTTTGTCATATTCCAATAGACTTTAACAATTTTCCAATGTTGTTGAAATGTCATTGACTAGAACAGTTAACTCTGTTTCTCTGTCCATGATTTGACCTGCATTTTCTCTTCTCATTCAGTATTTTGTTTTCCTCTGTTTGTTGAATTGAGAATTTGTAACTACCGTTGTTTGGAGTTTAAAATCTATGTAGGTTAATGATTACTTGGTGAATGGGAGGAACTGCTTAAGTTTAATTCTCACTGTTCAAGATTATCTGAACTCTGGTATCCTTCAATAGCTGAATGTGAAAGTGCAATTCTGACCTGAAACTGAGCCACACAAACCGAGAAGATACCAAGTTTAATTCCTTTCCTGTGTTACATTAGTTGATCTTGGCCAGAATAATGAAGAAGCATTATATTTGGGCTTCCTCTTTGCTTGGGCAGGAAATAAATCAGCTGTTATTCTGATCCACATCCTTTGCCAGAGATTAAAGTTAGAGACAGACTTGGGTGGAATGTGCCAATGCCAAATAGCCTGTTATGTAAGCACATAATTCAATAGTTGTCATTAATTTTATCATTTCATACAAAAAAACATCATTTTAGTGTTCCATCATTTTAGATCAAGTTGGAAAATTTGTCAGTAAGTGCCAGTAGGGCCACCGTAAATTATTTCTGTGCGAATGAGTCTCTGCAGAGCATTTGAATTGTTAAGATATTGAAGTACTTAAAAGTATGAAAAAGAGACTTGGAATATTTGAAGGAACTATGCACACTCCACTTGAGAGTTTTTGATCAAAACTAATTGTTGCATTTAATGAGCTTTGAGTGGTCAAGACCTTCACTCACTTAGAGAGTTTTTGAAATGAAAAGTATAATCCTATGCGCAGCTTTCAATCCCTGAAAAAAAATTTGAATGTTCAGATTGATCTTGTATGCCCACTAGGGGGCAGCACATTTATGTTGCATTCAGTGTACTTAAAGTCAAAATGCCATGGGGTATAGCTGGACATCTTACAAATCTTTACTGTCAGAATAATAACCAATGTTCAATGTTCTGAAATATTATCTACTATTTACCACTTTCTTCATTATCCCTTCTGCTTTCCGTACAGGAAGGTTTTCAATGACCAAACAGTGTTCATCATCAGTTTCTTGTCAGCAATTTCTCCTTGTTTTTATGCTTGACAGAATATGACAATCTCCAGCTCTGGTGTATGCTTATACATCTCGAATGTCTCTAAGTTCAATTGTCCTCAGGTGCCTCTATATCCATGAACTTGAAGTTTCTTTAGGAATCAGGTTATATAGCGTGTTTGTCTGGTAGTTGGTTAACTCAGTTGATTGGATGGCTAGTTTGTGATACAAAGCAATGCCAACAATGCAGGTTCAATTCCTGAACCAGCTGAGGTTATTTGTGAAGGTCCACCTTCACCCCTTGCCTGAAGTGTGGGGAACCTCAGATTAAATCACCACTAGTCAGCTCTTCCCCCTTAAAGAGGTCATTTGGAACTATGGCGACTTTACCGTTATATCATGTTTGTGGCCAGTGTTTTCAGAAACTAAATTTTTTTTTCTGACCTGGCCCCAGTGTAAAATTGTGGTGTAAGTAACTTGCTTTTTACCAATTTTCCCCTTCCCCCGTAGAAAAATATAAGCCACATTTGAGGTCATGCTTTGTAAATAAATGGTAAATTGCCTTTGTCTCCATGTAAGCCAATCAGCATTCTGTTTTAGCAGGTGCCCATGTCTTGCAGCAAGGGAATGCAGCTTGCTTGAATTCAATGATAATTACATCCAACATGTAAAGTTATTTTTTGAGTTGATATAGAACTGTAAAACAAAATGTATTCTCATTTGTCAATTCTGCTTTATACCCAGTAATGAGTGGACAAATCTGTCTGGGCAAGGTATCAGTCAGAAAGAAGCAAAGACTTGAATTTATAATGCATTTTTCATGACCACAGGGTTCCAAAAGTACATGACAACCAGTGAATTACATTTCAAGTGCAATCACTGTTGTAATGTTGAGAATGTGGAACCCATTTCCTGCACATCAAGCTCCCATAAACAACAGTGTGGTAATGGCCAGATTTTTGGTGATGTTGATTGAGGGATAAGAATTGGTCAGGATACCATGAATAACATCATCATACCCTTCTTCAAAAGAGTGCATTGGTTTTATGCCCACCTGACAGGACAGCAGGAAACTTTGTTTGACCCCTTATTTGAAAGAGCAACACTCTCTCAATACTGCACTGGATTGTTAGCCTTGATTTTTGTATTCAGGGATTTTTTTCTCTGTAGCATGCCGTTACCAGTGGCAAGAGCAGAAGTATGCACCACTTGCTCGCTTTTTCCCATTTTCCATGAAATTATGATTAAAATACAGTGTGCCAATGATATGCACAAAAAATGCAAGTGATTATGCAGCAGGAAAGATTTTTAGCGGTGAAATGTGCCATGAGCATATAATGTCTCTACTTGGGCAGGCTACAATTAGCCTCCTTGCCAAACAGAGTGACTCTGTATTGTGGCCAAAATGTTTCTGTCCAACTTCTTTGCAATTACCATAAAGCTGATGTTTTGGTACTGATGTTTTTCAAAATTATATTTCACTTGCAAATATTTTAAATTGATGCACTTTATTCATATGTGCATCATTGTGTGTTGGGGCTAGCTTAGTCAGAGCAAAATGTACTAGCACGCCTCCAGATTGGCATACAATGACGATTAAGAGGAGTTAGGGACAGTTTCTTTATTGTGGAAGAAACAGTGTTCAACAAATCCCTACGATGCAGAAGAAGGCCATTCTGCCCATCCAATCAGCTTCTGTAGAGCATCTTGCCCCCACCCTTTCCCTGTAACCCCACAAATTTATCCTGCAAATGCCCCTAACCTGCATACCTTTGGAATCTAAGGAGCACAGCCAATTCACCTAACCTGCACATTTTTGGACTGTGGAAGGAAACTGGAGTACCTGGAGGAACACCACACAGGAACTGAGTGAACGTGCAATCCCCCCACAGACAGCTATCCAAGGCTGGAATTGAATCAGGGTACCCGGTGCTGTGAGGCAGCAGTGTTACAGTGTTGTGTTTTTTTTTCGTGCACATTTGACAAAATGTTAATCCCACTTCACTCTTCAATGCCCTGATATCATTACACACACACACACACACACACACACACACACACACACACACACACACCCATCCCAATCACTGACTCACCCTTGCCAGTCCCGAACCTTCATGCAAGCTCCACACGATCTCCTGTTCCCCTCCCCGTACCGTAAAATTAAATAAGGAAAACTGCTGATCTGTCACGCAATCAACACAAAATCAACTGGTGCACGCCACAAACAGAAACCAGGTGCCACAAGCTTCTTGTACAGCACTGATTAATTTAGTTTTATGCAAATGAGTATTAATAATATGCAAGTATAATTATGAACCTGCCACAAGCTGGTGTGACATGCCACAAACACAACGCTGACCTTTCTCTGCATCTCCATCTGTTGTTGGAAAATGCATACCACCCAAGTCATCTCAGATATTTTCCCACTCTGGACTTCATAAAATCTCCCCCAAATCTTTGGAGTGACACTTGAGCCAAAAACCTGATTCTGAGGAGAGAGTGCTATTAACTGAACCATGGCTGACAAAGGTGAATATCCTGAGCCACATAGAATTTCATTTGCATTGGGCTTAATGTAAGAAATACCCTATGCCATTTCACACACAAGTTTTAAAAGTGAGTCAGGAAGGGAGAAATTAGATGAGGTGACTGAAAGTTGATACTGTAAAATTCACCATCTCTCGTAGCTAGTAAGGTTGTATCTTTTGCAATATGACTAACTCATCTTTTCTTGTCTACTGCAGAAAGAGTGATTCTGTCCTGTGTGTAGGCTTCGGTTTTATTTTGCTGACTGCCGATTGTGCTACTTCGAGATTAACATTATAATGACCCAAAATAACAATGATGCAGAATTCCCCTCAGCTCTTTTCTTGCGTGGGTTGTCTTAATGAATGACGACTGACAGAAAGCCTACAACAACTTACCACTGTCATTCTGAGGCCAAGAGATCATAAGTTTCTATACCCATGGAGGAAATCATTCAGACAGCTTGTAGTTAGCTGGTTGCATAGTAATATGAGTTTCTTGTTTCACTTGAGTATCAGATTACATCTTTAATCAAAATTGAAATGGTTTGTTTCCTTAATGTAATTAGCATTGTTCCTTCGAGCAACATGACTAATTACACAGAATCACTGAATTGCTAAAGCACAGAAAGAAACTATTTGGTCTGCAATGTCTGTACAGGCTCTCCATCAGAGAAATTCACCTAGTGCCACTCCCCAGCCTTCTCACAGCCCTGAACTTCTTCCTTTTCAGCTAATAATCCAATTTCCTTTTGAAAGCCTCTGTTGAACATACCTCCACCATGCTGTTAGGCAGTGCACTCTAAACCCTAACCCCTTGGTTATCATTGCTTCTTTTGCCAATTACTTGGCATTTATGCCCTCCTGTTCTCATCCTTCCACGATTGGTGACTGTTTTTCCCTATCTAACTTCTCCTGATTTTGAATACCTGTATCAAATCCATTCTTAGGATTTGCATCTTCCTATACATATATAGGAATATATATTATATATATAGGAATATATATAATATATATACTATAAAGTTTTATATCTCATTGTTTGACATTTGACTTGTGATATCTGTTCCCTCTAGCTAATTGAATGTTATGCATCAATTGTTTTGATTTTTGCCTTGGAACCCACAACTCAAGGTATTAACTCAAAAAATGCTCTTAAGAGGTTAAGCACAGAGATTAAATTATTTTTAAACTTTGATGTTTGATTAGCAGAATATAATTTTAAGAGGATAAAGCACAGAGAATTAAACATATACTGACTTCTTGTCATGCTCTCATGTAGCTAACTCAACCCTAGCCAAATTGATTGTAGGATTTAAGTTCCCTTTAGGTGCCGGAAATGCATCCAAGATCAGCAAAACTCATTATTCTTAACAGTGTGAACATAAACCATCTTCCATTTGTTGATGTTTCACTGAAGGTGTAACATCTCAGCAACTACCGGTTTTTCTGTTACCTAACCAAGGTGGACACATGTTACCTTGGATACATGAATGAAAGGGAAAATTTAATGATGCATGTACTCATGCATAAGTAGGGAGTTCTTCCCGCAATAAATTAAGAATAGATAAGATATTGTAATCAGCAACTTTGAAGTTGAAATAGAAATGCTTATCGTTGTTTGGCTGATAAAAATAGGGAGATGTTTACAGTGTGGATTTTTGAAATGCTGGGGATTGAAAAGAACGAAATAGGATCCCTACAGTGCAGAAAGAGGTCATTTGGCCGATAAAGCCTGCACCAACTCTCTGAAGTCACACTTTACCAAGGCCCACCCCTGTCCTATCCAATAACCCCATGCTAATTCACCTAACCTACACATCTTTGTACATCAAGGGGCAACTTTCATGGCCAATCTACCTAACTTGCACATCTTTAGGCTGTGGGAGGAAACCAGAGGACCAGGAGGCAACCCACACTGACACGGGGGAATGTGCAAACTCCCCACACACAATCACATAAGGCTGGAATCAAACCTGGGCCCCTGGTGATATGAGACAGCAGTGCTAACAACTGTGCCATTGTGCTGCATCAGCTGGACAATTTCCAGTGTCCTAGCCGATCATTATCCCTTAGCTAGCGTCACAAGTAAAGATTATCACATTGCTGTTTGTGTGATATTTTTTCCCCCAAGTTTGTATCAGTGTATGTATTTCCAACATTACATCAATCACTGCATTTCAGAAGTACCTCATTGGCTGTAATGCAATTTTTTGAGATGTCTAGTGGTCATTAAAAAAAGGCTGTATAAATACAAATCTTACTTTAAAAGATGTGCCTCCTAAGGTTTTTCTCCACTCTTGGATGCTATATGAGATGAGTGTGCGAACTAATATACTTTATTCCTGCAACTGTTCTCTTGCTTGAACCGCCTGAGTTCGTTGCTGTATTTTGGATGGAGACTGAAGGAACTTTCACAGTTGCATGACGAGGACCTCCATGCAATGAAAAGCTGTATACATGGTGGAAATTTCGTCTGAATTGCATTTAGCTGAGAGAGAGATGAAAGAGGCTTTCACTGTTTTGAGGACTGTGGCCAACCTAATGTTGATCTTACCATCCAAGTATTCTGGTAGGCATGACGCAATGATTGGGATAGATATTACTTACTTCTTCCATTAAAAGCTTTTCCAATTTTGAGGCAAAATGCTGCACTTCCTGTTGACTACCTCATTATTCTAACATTAGATCTGCAGTGGATCCAACAACAATATTTCATCTGCAGAGAAGAACCTGTGCGCAACAATTTTTAGTAAAGTGCTTTTGAATCCTAATAGTATATCATACCAATTAATCAAAATACAATGAGAATGACATTGCAGAGATACTAACCTAAAGACAGCAGGTTGACACGTCACCATAATTTGAATCAGGAGCATGGTGCTAAATTGCAAAGACTTGCTCTAGTGTGACATCTCCTTCTGGTGTATGGAAGATAAATTTGAGAAATCATTAATGTATCATTTTATTATTGGACATTAGCCAGGCTTGAAATTAAAAGCAAGCCAACCAATTTCTGGCAATTCCAGTTTTAGACTTAGGAGTTAAATAGGCATCTCCACAAACATTTAGTCTGGTGTAATACAGAAACTGCATTGGAGTCAAACTGGCTGCGCAGATTGAATTTGCATAGATCTAGGTAAATCACTGAGAAATTGTCACAGAGTTTATGTTAGTGACTTTTTACTTCAATTTGCTAATACCCTATACTGTGTATCAGAGATATCATATCTGCACAATTACATCTGCTCCTTTGAAACGAGAGACAACTTACATAATCAATAGATACGTGTACAATTATGGTTAAAAGGATCAAAATTAAAATGAAAAAACTAAAATTACAGCCCAAGGATCAGTTAATTCAAAGCTGGTCTAAAGGCTGAAATTCTTACAGGAAAGAAAATATAGTCAGCTCTGCATCTTTTGTGCTGGGTTAGTTTTTTTCTGGATATATAGATAATTAATGTCCTTGAATGAAAGCTTTCCCAGTGTTCCCAATTAAACACATGCTGTGTTTGGAGAGTTTTATTATTTATCAGTAATTGTTTCCTGCTCGCAAATAGATTTAAAAGAGTTTGTATTTTGATAAATTATTGCAGACTTTGAGTTTAAAGAGACAGCTCAATTAATTACCTTTTATGAGTGCCAAAAGCATGGAATATTAATATTGTTGATTAAAAGGTTATCATTTCAGGTAAAAAGATGCTATACATGCTTTTCATGAGCGTTCAAAAGACAAAGAAGGAAAGCTGATGCCTTTGTCAAATTGCCTGAGAGAATCACCACCTGCTATTGAAAGAATCTGTTGTTTCACATTTGTACAAATTGTATACTTCTCACCAATTCCTGCATGTCTGTCATGATGAAATAAATCATTGGGAAGAATTATTGGGAGGAAAACAATTAAATTGTTCTAATAAAATGATGCTTACCATGAACTCTGGTCACAATTCAAGCTCTTTATAATAAAACTGATCAGCAATTTCTGTGTTGCAGAATTGGAGGAATAATGAATTTGTGAAAAATGTAGTTAGCATGTTTGTTATTGCCCAGTGACAGCTTTGAATTTGGCTGAAAATGATTGTAGCAGCATCAGTGAAATTTTCTGCTAGTTTAATGCTACAGTAAAAATAATATTTAGGATTGTGTGTAATTTAATGCCTCCTGAGTGATAAAGAGAACAATGGCAGTCACTCTGTTGGCCTCTTTGATTTAATTTGCTAACAGGTTAGCTGTACAAGTCCTTAATACTAAAATAAGCTCAACAGTTCTCTTTTCTATCTGTGTAGTGATTTACTTGGAAGTTTCAGAATGTGATCTGGTCCTTAGTCCAGCATCAATAAATGTTTATAGCTCAGATTTCACAGTTAGTGACGAAGTAAAGCTGATCACCGGCAGCTTGAAGAAAGCTGTCCACAAAGATCTAGCAATTGGTCTAACATAGATTTCCCCATTCTCAATGTCAGGTTGAAGTGGGTCTCCAATCTATACCATTACTTCATAACCACATGCTAAATTTGTTCTAAGTATTATTGTCTTTTTGACTAATACTGATCTGTGGAATATTGTATCAGTATTAAAATAAAACAGTGTCAACTCCTGCACCTATGATGTTAATACTTGGCACTAACCCATGGTTAGCAAAAGCTAAATAAATCTCAGCTCTTTGCAACCACAGTGCGCACAGTTTGGATAATGGATATGAAACAACCCTAGATTGTAAAAGAATCCTCAGTTCAGAAAGGAAGCCAAACCACTTCATGTCTTCCATTGACTTTTCATTTTGCAACCTTTTTAACCATAATTTTCAAGTACATTAGATACTGGACAGTTACAGAATCATATTTTTCTGTAGATCTGTTAACTCAAATTTATGACAAACTGCTCAATGCAATTTTCTATTTATGAATCTGGTGTTGGGTTTATATGCTCATTTGGAGCAGAAACAAAATAGCATCTGAATGTACCCATGAAATTATGATTTTTTTTCACAGATTGTTTAGTAACCTAAGGATTATACTGAAGAATCAAGTCATTTAGATAGAATTCAGCAAGCACTAATGAGTTTTCTGATTCCCCACGTCCTATTTTATATTAGATTGAGTACACAATCCTTTTGTTGTTGGAATGTGAATGTTGTCATGGGATGCAGTATCACTTGACTCTGTCTATCACATACTCCTTTCGCTGGTTAGCAGGCAAGAAGTCATGTGCTGTAGCTTCAACAGTCTGGCATCTCATTTTCAGGTAAAAGTGGTACTGTTTTTGGCTTGCTCTTTCTTCACTCTTCATTGAATCAGGGTTGGTCCTCTGGCTTTTTCGGTCAGATTTCTTTTCCACCAGGACTATGCAGTAGTCACTCCTACCAGTACTCTTATGGGAGAAGCAGATACGTTTGAGAGAAAATGTGAATCTGAATTCTGTGTTTCCATATATTTAGACATAAGCAGATATAACCAGGGCACAACTTTAACAGATGTCAATATGGGCCCAACAACCAGCTGGTGTTGAGACCTTGGAGTGTTAACAGTACTCTTCCATCCAATGACTAGATCCAAAATATGGTTAATCAGCTGCTCAGACAGATGGGACCTTGATCAAATGTCCCACAACCAATGATGCAGCACTTCTTCAGGACTGAAGTAGATTATTCATCTGGATTATATACTTGTGTGTAGAAAGTGCTTCCAGATTTTAAAATTACAATTTAATTATTTAGGAGTATTATACCACGTTGTCCTAGATTTCCCTACTAAAAAATTAGTTTCTTTGCATCTACCCTACTAAATCAGTTCATAACTACCGAAATAAAATTATTCAATTTTTTTTTAGTCTCGCATGCAATAGATTCCGTAACTTAATGGACTGTGGCAATTATTTTAGCTCACTCAGAATTCATGAGCATCAGTGATCCCTTATTTCCTTTTTAAAAAAAGCCTCAGCTATAATTTACCTTCCTGTCAAAATGCTGATTAAATTAATTATGATTAGCCATGTTGGCCTTTTCCAGAGCTCTTATAGGAGTAAGTTATTATTATAAAGCTCTGAAATTATTTATCTTCACCTGCATGCTGTATTGTCATTTTGACATTTTTAATGCTTATCTTTGAAGTGATTCTTTTCCCCATAATGGTTTACTGAAAATGCTGCTTTCAGACAAAGTTTTGGTGAAGCTATTTGGTGTTCTGGCCAGTTTATATTTTTCAACCAACATCACTAAAACTGATTATCTGCTCATTATCAAATTGTTTTTTTTAGGGTCCCTGTGTGCAAGTTGGCTAATGGGCTTCCTACACTTCAAAAACACTTCATTGACTATGATGTACATTGGGACATTCTGAGGCTGTGAAAGCAGTTACATAAATGTGAATTATTTCTTTATTCGTCAGTAAGTTCAGTAGTTGATTCTATTTATAAAGATTGGCAAAGTATTTCTATGATCTCTGAACTAGCATTCCATGATAGCTGGAGAAGGTTATGGTAAGCAGAAATGGCCATGAATCATGATTGGGGCGGGTGGGGGTAGGCACCAGTTTCTGAGATTATTCATACGTTTCTGCCATCTAACTGCTATTTATTTTAAAGAATTACTGTATTGTTGCAGCAACCATTTTGAGTTATACATTATTTTAATTGGAAGGGATCAGATCCCTTTCAGTATTTCTTAGTTTTATAAAAAGTTGCTGGCCTATGGGTTTGTAGTATATCCACCCAAGTTGCTGCTGTTCTTAGTGCTGTAAAATTTAATGACTGCTCATAAAGAAGAAAAAACGCTAATGATTACCTTCACTGAATATGTCAGGTTTTTGAGATGTCACTGCTGATTCTGAGTAATTATTACAGTCAAATGGCTATTATTTTTCTGACTAATGCCTCCTAATGACGTCTTGCACCTTCAAAACACATTAAGCTCATTAATGATTCACTCAATTAAACTTCAGGAACATAAAAGACCCTAAAAGCATGCTATGTGAGATCCCAGTTTTATTCCACAGTGAAAGATATGTGGAATGTGTACCTTGACTTGCATCTCCAGCCAACCTGCTCTGAAGAAAACTTCCATGAACAGTTGCTAATGGAAATGCTGTCTAGTTTATTTTCCCCCCACCTCGCTTTCTATTCATACAGACTTGAAATCTTAACTGTTTCTCACCCCAGACTTGCTGCTGGACTTGCTGACTTTTCCAACATTTTCTGTTTTTAGTTCAGCTTTTCAGCAAGTGCAGAATTATATTTTTATTCCCTTTGCACTCTGAATATGCGAATCAAATCATCCTGCTATATTTCAGGTACATCCCAAATTGATTCAAATTCCATGCAAACAGTATTTTTTTGAATGTTGTGGTATGGGTAAGATGTAATGATAGCCGTTATTACCAGGCAAAAGGCAAGATTTTTTGGAACAGGATTTGATTTATTATGTCACATGTATTGTGTGCAGTGAAAAGTACTGTTTCTCGCATACTATGCGGACAAAGCATACCATACGTAGCAAAGGAAAAAAAAAATCGATAATTCCACAAATTTATCTGTTTTTCTTGACCCCCTCCACCAATCAGCTTCTGACTATATTTTGTCTTTCTCTGGAAACCAGCTTTAAGCCTACCTAATAGTTCGCTTTAATTTTTCTTCCCAGTAACTTAATAATTTTTTTTGTATGAAGTTCTATTGGATTTCCCTCCTTAGTCCCAGATTTCTAACTTGTTTCCCTTGGCATTTAAACTTTAAATCTTAATTTTTTTTCAAAATCAACTTTACTCATTTCATCATAACCTTCTATTAGGTCATCTTGAAGTCCCAAAGAAAACACATCCAATTTATTTTATGCTTTCTTCTTAAATTTCTAGAATCTGTTATTAAGAAAGCTTTAACAATGCACTTAGCAAATCATAGTATGATTAGACAAAGTCAACATGGTTTTATGACGGGGAAATTGTGTTTGATATAGCTATTAGACCAATAGGCAGGGCAGGTAAAGGGGAACCAGAAGATGTAGTATACCTGGATTTCCAAAAGGCATTTGGTGAAGTGCCACCCGAAAGTTTAATGGGCAAGATAAATTATATTAGCACGGATAGAGGATCGGTTAACTGATAGGAAGCAAAGAGTAGACATAAATGGGGCAATCCCAAGTTAGCAGACTGGCTGCTGCTGTGCTACAAAGATCAGTGCTTGGACCTCAGCTATTTACTAGCTATATTGATAACTTAGATGAAAGACAGGAATTAAGCTATCTAAGTTTGCTGATATACTAAGCTATTGAAAGTATAAGTTGTGAGAAGAACACAACTTGAGAGAGGCTGCAAAGACAGATAGAACCATAGAATCCTACAGTGCAAAAAGAGGTCATTCGGCTCATCGAGTCTGCATGGACTCAGAAAGAGCATCGCACCAAGGCCCCCCTCTCCACCCTATCCCCATAACCCCATGCATTTAGCATGGCTAATCCACCTAACCTGCACATCTTTGGACTGTAAAGGTGGCAGATTGAGTATGGTATGCAGAAGTGAGATTATTCACTTTCTTTCTAAGAATAGAAAGGCAAAATATTTTTTAAAGTGTGTAACTTGGGTAGTCAGAGAGACTTGGATATACTCGTACAAGCAACAAAAAAAAGTTAACATGCAAGGACAACAAGCAATTTGGAGGATCAGAGTACAGGAATAAACATGTCTTGCTGTAAATGTACATGGATTTGGTGAGATTACACATGAAATACCATGTGCAGTTTTATTCTCCATATTTAAGGAAGGATAAACTTGCTTAGACGGCAGTACAGCGAAAGTTCTCTGGGCTGAGAATGTTGTCCTGTGATAGGCTGAGTAACTTGGGCCTTTATTCTGAGTTTTAGAAAGCAGGGATCATCTTGACTAAGTAAATCACAAGAAAGCATATTTTATCTTGAGGGAGACGTTGGAAGTGAACTTACACTTATTTTGTGATGTGCGTACTTCACCTGTTCATCGATCAACCGATTGCTTAAGACACTTGTGTTAAAAGGAAAGGAACTAATCTATTTATGTAAAGAAATATATTGGGTATTAACATTTTTTGTGTCCTTTTGTGACTGGTAGTTTGATACCCTTAATTCTTGGACAGATCTTGCTGCTGAAAGGTCCTTTTTCCTCCCAGCTATTTTGCCATTCAGTTCTATCTGAGAATCCAGTGTAGCCATTAGTACCTCCTGTCTATCAGTTGATTTTTGGAGCATGAAATACAATGTTAATCATAATTGCCTAAGTGTAGTTCACTTATAAGAGAGAACAATAATGCTGACATCCAAGCCTTCCAGCCACTTTTGTTCTTTTTGTTCTTGTTCTTGCCTAAATCCATTTTGTCTCCATCGAGATCCCATGAATTCCTCACTGGATTCCTTTTGCCTTATTTCTTTTTTTGTTTGTGTTGCTTTTTACTTGATGTGTTTATTTTCCTGTCCCTGTCCATAACGATCTCTATAGTAAATGGTGGCATGAAATAGCATATGCTTCACCTGCTTTGTAACATTTATTTTGTTGCCATGTTGACAAAGAAAGCATCTATCAGTGTAACGAGCAACATAAATTTATTTTCCACCTCTCTCCCAGCACCCCTGCATGTTTTCCAAATAGGTTCAGGATTAAAGCCATGGCCATCCAGGTTGAGGGTTCTATACTATTTCAGGCTATCAATTTGTCCGTTAAGCAATGTATGGTTATTCATGAGGAAAACCCTTATGTTCATTAAGTAATTTGTTCAGAAAATGACCTCTGTAGGTAATGCAAAATAAATCTAATGGAAGTGATTTTCAGTTTTCTCCCTAACCTACTTATGGTGTCAATATTTAACACAATTGTAGTTGCAGTGACAATGATAACATCGATTGTGTGCAAGATGTACAATTTATTTTTGGCATTTGGTGATACAGTAGCAACATGGCACAGTTGTCAGTTAATGTGAAGGCACCAAACATAAGGAAATGGAGAGCCAGAGAGAGCAGGGGAGCATAGAACCCACAAAAGCATGTTCCACCATCTAGACAGACATGAAGAATTGACCATCCCCATCTGATGCCTTTGTTTTGGTGCTATTTCTTTTTGTCCATTGTAACAATGAAGACAGGACCAGAATCACCGCCAATATTAAAGAGAATAAAATATAAGATGATTGTTTAATTTTCCTCTTAAGGAGAGGACAAAAATTTTAAATTATTAAGCTGGGGAATATGGAACAATTGATAACAGCAGGAATACTATCAAAGGATGGGGCAAAGGAAAGGATAAGATACAGATGGCAGAGCTCTAATTGAATTGGAGCTCAGGAAACCAGGAGGTTAATGCAGTGGAAATTGAGCCTGGAAGCAAGGTAGAAAGTTACATGTGTCCTTTTGTCAGTGTTCACTGAGTAACTGGGCAGAGTGGCATAGACGCTTCAGGCAATTTCTTTAAAATGCTGAGTAATGACAATTCATCATGAATGATTAATTTGGAACAGTCTGTTGTTGAGGATTTTCTACACTAACTTCCAGAAAAGATGTTGAATTAATACAGTAGATGAATGCAATTCATGGCTTGTGGATTTACAAATCAATTTGTAAAGTATAGATAGCATCTTCTCAAGATTTAGTGGCAATTCTTGTGCTGGTTTCCTTCCGAGTACTCTTGACGCTCATAAAATATTTCACTTCTGCAGATTGGTTTTGTAAAACAAGTGTTAGAATTCAAGTTTTTGTTTAAATAAATTTTTAATGGCTCTGTCAAGCTTTGAAGATCGATATTTTGAAATCATACTTCAAATTCAAAAATGCAAGACCCTTTAGCCACATCTTTATGCACCAGTTAAGAGTGAATGTTCAATTGGTAATCCTGTAACTAACTCTGATTACTCTAAAACTATTCCACCTCAATGTAGCCCAGTCCTGTGTTCTTGTGTCAGAAGCGCTGTTTTTTCAAACTATTGAAAAGTGTATTATTGTGGAATAGTTCACTGGCTGCTACAGGATTGTTCCTTAACATTGGGACATGGGGACAAATTGAGTTTGGGGCAGCTGTGGTGATCACCAGTGAAGTGTGAAGAGCACAAACTCAGGAATTGACATTAGTAAACTAGTAAAGACATTGGGATTCTTGGTTTTATAAATTAAGGCATAAAGTACAAAAGAAAGGGAGTTATGATGA
Organism: Carcharhinus amblyrhynchos; assembly: GCF_965287045.1. Classification (NCBI taxonomy): domain Eukaryota; kingdom Metazoa; phylum Chordata; class Chondrichthyes; order Carcharhiniformes; family Carcharhinidae; genus Carcharhinus; species Carcharhinus amblyrhynchos. The sequence goes on from NC_137329.1 coordinate 55,505,412, forward strand.
ACATTTTATAAAACACTAGTTTGGGAACTAAAGTATATGTTCATTTTGGGCACCACACTTACAGAAGGATGTGAATGCTTCAGAGAGGGCAGAGAAAAAAACTAAGAGAACGGTTCCAGGTTTGAACTAAACCAATTATCTCAATAGATTGGAGAAGGGTTGTTCTCTTTATTTTCTCTTACCTAATGAGAAGATTTGATAGAGATGGTCAAAATCATGAGAATCCCAGACAGAATAGGTTTGTTCCTATTACTAGGTCAAATACCAGAGGACTCGTATAAAAGTTGGTAAAAGAACCATCAATTACATGAGGAAGAATGTTTTCACATAACAATTGGTTAGGATCTGGAATGTACCACTTGAGAGTGTGGTGGAGCCAGATTCAATCATGACTTTCAAAAAGGGAATTGGATAATTATCTGGACAGAAAAATTGTAGGGTTATGAGAAAATGCTGGAGGAGTGGGACTAGCTGATTTACACTTGCAAAGAGCTGACATGGACCAGATGGCTTTCTGTGCTATGTCCATTCACTGATTTTATAATTAGACATTGTCACATCACAAGTGTGAAATACATGCTTGTATGTCCTTGGGAATTAACTTCCGAGCATTTTCCAATGCTCTTGGGTTTTAATCCCAATCGTAGAGTTACCGTCTTTCGGATGACATATAATACTGATGCCAGTTGTCCTCTCAGGAGTTGTCTCAAGCAACATTTATTCTGAAATCAGCACCATTAAGTAGGATTAACTGGTCTTTTCTCTTATTTCTGTTTGTGAGAGCTGATATAAATTTGCTGCTGTGTTTACCTAACAAAAAAGCAGCATTTTAAAAGTAGTTCATAGGCTGAGAAGCATTTGGAACATTGATTTGTTATCTTTTCCTTTTGCTAAAACTAAACAACCAATAAATTAGCATTGACCCATGAGGGTAGCAGTGATTTAAACGTTGTTCGACACAAACAAGACATGATGCATTATGCGCTGTCTGAACCATAGTTTATAATATTGGAATAACAAAGAATTATGCGGCCTCATTTATGCCTTAGATAATAATTCATCCTAACAAGTGCACGCACACCCTGGCTGGAACTCAGGCTCGTCTTTCAAATGCCTCTTGAAGTCTTTTGCACTTCTTAAGAAGGATACCACCCCCTCCCCCTGCAACTTTCTTGTATCTTTTTCTATAGTACAAAATTACTGAATTCCACTGGACCATACAACTACCATTTTATTGTTCAATTATAGAGATACCATGTACACAGGGCCCTGATTTGCTCAGGATTTAGTATAGTATCCCTCTAGCATTTCCTATGATGGAACCATTCTGTGGTTCTCTAATTTGAAAGTTTCACATCACAAGCATGAAATACAAGATTTAACTTGAGCAATAGGAAAATAAGTAATCAGCCCAGCTGTGGCAAACAAAGTCTAGTGATTCTGGCTAAAGGCCCCACCATTCCTGTCTTGAAGCAGGACACAGTAAAAAGTCTGACAACACCAGGTTTTCGTCCAACCGATTTATTTGATAATAGACTCACAAGCTTTCAGGGTTAGCCCCTTCGTCAGGTGAATGGAGAGCTCTGGCCTCAGACAGAGCATATAAAGCACAGACAGTTTAGAGATTACTGATTAGAATGCGAGTCCTTACACCTAACCTGCTGTTCAAGACCTGAAGTGGCTGACAATGTGAGTGGAAGGAGCACTGATCACAGGTTAAAGAGATGTGTATTACAAAGAACAACCCAGCACGGGAAACAGGCCCTTCGGCCCAACGAGCCCGCACCGCCGCATCACCCTACACCTATTCTACCCTGCGTGTCTACGAATGGAACCCCTAACTTAGCCAGATTCAGGGGAGAATAGTGTCAATTTGGTAAAACCAATCAGCCTAAGAGCACATCTTTGGGGTGTGGGAGGAAACTGGAGCGCCCGGAGGAAACCCACGCAACCACAGGGAGAATGCGCAAACTCCCACAGACACAGGCCCAGATCCATGTATCTGCACAGCTAGCAGTGCTAGTCACCGAGCTGCAGCCCACGCACGACCCACCGTGTGCATGCCCCTCGTTTGACACGAGGTGGACCTCCACCTGCGGAATAAAAAGACAAAAACGTTAATCTTACAAGCCTGCTTTTCCGGTATCTGCCGAGGTTCTAACCTTATTTAATAGCCCCTACCATAACCCTCCATCCTCGTTTCACTCATGTGCCTATCTAACTGAACCTTAAACGAGTCCAACGTTCCTGCCTCCACTACCCTGCTCGGTAGCGCGTTCCATACCCCCACAACTCTCTGCGTAAAGAACCTTCCTCTCACTTCCAAATTATATCTCTCCCCCCTCACCCTTAAATCATGACCTCTCGTGTGTCTCCAGACAGTACAGTAAGTGAGGTTTTGCAAACCCAGGCAAGTCACGGGGGTTACAGATAGTGTGACATGAACCCAAGATCCTTGCTGAGACAGTCCTCATGTGTGCGGAACTTGGCTATCAGTCTCTATTCAGCGACTCTGCGCTGTCGTGTGTCGTGAAGGCCACCTTGGAGAATGCTTACCCGAAGGTCAGAGGCTGAATGCCCGTGACCACTGAAGTGTTCGCCAGCAGGAAGGGAACAGTCTTGCCTGGTGATTGTCGAGCGATGTTCATTCATCCATTGTCGTAGCGTCTGCATGGTCTCCCCAATGTACCATGCTTCGGGACATCCTTTCTTGCAACGTATCAGGTAGACAATGTTGGCCGAGTTGCAAGAGTATTTACCGTGTACCTGGTGGATGGTATTCTCACGGACTATTCCCCAGAATCAGTTGCATTCTTGGACACACGCATCTCCATTAAGGACGGTCACCTCAGCACCTCACTGTACCGCAAGCCCACATACAATCTCACAATGCTCCACTTTTCCAGTTTCCACCCTAAACATGTCAAAGAAGCCATTCCCTATGAACAAGCCCTCCGTATACACAGGATTTGCTCAGATGAGGAGGATCGTGACAGACACCTCCAGACCCTGAAAGATGCCCTCATAAGAACAGGATATGGTGCGCGACTCATAGATCAACAGTTCCGATGTGTCACAGCGAAAAACCGCACCGATCTCCTCAGAAGGCAAACACGGGACACAGTGGACAGAGTACCCTTCGTCGTCCAGTACTTCCCCGGAGCGGAGAAGCTACGACATCTTCTCCGGAGTCTTCAACACATCATTGATGAAGACGAACATCTCGCCAGGGCTATCCCCACACCCCCACTTCTTGCTTTCAGACAACCACACAACCTCAAACAGACCATTGTTCGCAGCAAACTACCCAGCCTTCAGGAGAACAGTGACCACAATACCACACAACCCTGCCACAGCAACCTCTGCAAGACATGCCGGATCATCGACATGGATACCATCATCACACGTGAGAATACCGTCCACCAGGTACATGGTAAATACTCTTGCAACTCGGCCAACATTGTCTACCTGATATGTTGCAAGAAAGGATGTCCCGAAGCATGGTACATTGGGGAGACCATGCAGACGCTACGACAACGGGTGAATGAACATCGCTCGACAATCACCAGGCAATTCCTGTTGGCGAACACTTCAGTGGTCACGGGCATTCAGCCTCTGACCTTCGGGTAAGCATTCTCCAAGGTGGCCTTCACGACACACGACAGCGCAGAGTCGCTGAATAGAGACTGATAGCCAAGTTCCGCACACATGAGGATGGTCTCAACAGGGATCTTGGGTTCATGTCGCACTATCTGTAACCCCTGTGACTTGCCTGGGTTTGCAAAACCTCACTTACTGTACTGTCTGGAGACAATACACATCTCTTTAAACTGTGATCAGGGCTCCTTCCACTCACATTGTCGGCCACTTCAGGTCTTGAACAGCAGGTTAGGTGTAAGGATTCACATTCTAATCAGTAATCTCTAAACTGTCTGTGCTTTATGTGCTCTGTCTGAGGCCAGAACTCTCCATTCACCTGACGACGGGGCTAACCCCAAAAGCTTGTGAGTCTATTATCAAATAAATCGGTTGGACTAAAACCTGGTGTTGTCAGACTTTTTACTGTGTTTACGTCAGTCCAACGCCGGTATACCCACATCTTGAAGCAGGACACCAGTCCTCGTCTTTTATCACATTCCAATTAAGATGCCTAGTTTAAATTGCAATGGGAATTAAATTGCCTTTGCTTTTTTCTGCTGTTATTTTAGTTTAATTAATTATATTGCTCATTACCCTTTTATTGAATGTCTCACTCCTATTCTTTCCCTTAATGTTATCCACAGTTGCAAAATCACTTAATACAAAGGGAAATCAAAATCTGGATACATCTATAGATTTTCTTGAGATTAAGTAGTAACAGCATTTAAATGGATGCCATTTTTAAATAAGCACTTATTCTAGTGAGCAGCGAGTGATTGTGCTGAAGAATTTCTCAAATATTCCAACCGTTTCTATGAGCAGACTGAGACACTAAGGAACCAAAGCCTTTACCCTCATGCCATGAGTGGAATAACATGCCACCGAATTGATCAGGAGGGATAGAGGGGGATGTAAAAGGGATGGGGGAGTTGCACTGCTGGTTAAGGAGAATATCACAGCTGTACTGCGGGAGGATGCCTCAGAAGGCTCATACAGCGAGGCGATATGAGTAGAGCTCAGGAATAGATAAGCCGTAGTCTGAATGTTGGGGTTTACTCGGCTGCACAGCTGCCAGTGGGAGATGGAGGAACAGATATGCAGATAGATTTTGGCAAGCTGTAAAAGTAACGGTTGTTGTAATGGGAGATTTTAACTTTCCCTATATTGACTGGGACTCCCTTAGTACTAGGGGCGTCGATGAGGCAGAGTTTGTAAGGAGCATCCAGGAGGGCTTCTTGAAACAATATGTAGATAGTCCAACTAGGGAAGGGGCCATACTGGACTTAGTATTGGGGAATGAGCCTGGAATGAATGTAGCCTATGTTTTAGTAGGGGAGCAGTTTAGGAACAGTGACCATAAATCAGTAAGCTTTAAGGTACTGATGGATAAAGATAAGTTAGTCTTCAAGTGAAGGTGGTAAATTGGGGGAAGGCTGAATACAACAATATTAGGCAGGAACTGAAGAATATAGATTGGGGACAGATGTTTGAGGGCAGATCAACATCTGCCACGTGGAAGTTGGTGGGGATTCAGGACCAGCACATTCTTGTAAGGATGAAGGATAAATACGGCAAGTTTTGGAAATCTTGGATAATGAAAGACATTGTGAGCCTAGTCAAAGAAAAAAAGGAAGCATTTGTCAAGGCTAGGAGGCTAGGAACACGTGAAGCAAACGTACAATACAAGGAAAGTAGGAAGAAACTTAAGCAAGGAGTAAGGAGGGCTAAAAGAGGTCACAAAAAAATCATCGGCCAGCAGGATTAAGGAAAATCCCAAGGCTTTTTATACATATATAAAGAGCAAGGGGGTAGCCAGGAAGAGGGTTGGCCCACTCAAGGACAGGGGAGGGAATTTATGCGTGGAGCCAGAGGAAATGGGTGAGGTATTAAATGAGTACTTTGCGTCATTATTCACCAAAGAGAAGCACTTGGTGGATGATGAGTCTGGACAAGGGTGTGCAGATAGTTTGAGTCATGTTGAGACTGGAAAGGAGGAGGTATTGGAGTTCTTGAGAAACATTAAGGTGGACAAGCCCCCAGGGCCTGATGGGATATACCCCAGAATACTGAGAGAGGCAAGGGAGAAAATTGCTGGGGCCTTGGGAAAAATTTTTGTATCCTCACTGGCTATATGGGAGATCCCAGAGGATTGGAGAATAGCAGTTGTTATTCCTTTGTTTAAGAATGGTAGCAAGAATAATCCAGTAAATTACATGCTGGTGAGCCTTACAACAGTGGTAGGGAAATTATTGGAGAGGATTCTTTGAGGCAGGATTTACTCCCACTTGGAAATAAGTGGACGTATTAGCGATAGACAATATGCTTGTGAAAGGGAGGTCATGTCTCAGTAACTTGATCAAGTTTTACAAGGAAGTGATGAAGGTGATTGAGGATAGTGCAGTGGATGTTGTCTACATGGACTTCAATAAGGCCTTTGACAGACTGTTGCAGAAGGTGACCCCCACGACTTGCCTGGACTTGCAAAATCTCATTAACTGTCCTGTCTGAAGGCAATGCACATCTCTAACTTACGCTTAACACTGTCTCCACTCACGTTGTCTATACCTTTAAGACTTGATTACCCATAAAAACTCACATTCCAATCATTATTTTGTAAATTGAGTTTGTGACTTTATATTCCCTGTTTGTGACTAGAACTCCCACTTACCCGACGAAGGGGCAGTGCTCAGAAATAAACCTATTTTGCTACCAAATAAACCTATTGGACTTTAACCTGATGTTGTGAGACTTCTTACTGTGTTTACCCCAATCCAATACTGGCATCTCCACATCATGTCAGTCATAGAAGACAGAGGGTAGCAGTGGAAAGGTGCACTTTTGAATGGAGGACTATGACAAATGTCGTTCCTCAGGGATCAGTACTGGGACCTTTGCTGTTTGTAATATATGTAAATGATTTGGAGGAAATTGTAACAGGTTTGATTAGCAAGCTTGTGGACAACAGAAACATTGGTGGATTTGCAGATAGCAATGAGGAGCATCAGAGGACACAGCAGGATATAAATTGGTTGGAGGCTTGGGCGGAGAGATGGCAGATGGAGTTTAATCTGGACAAATGTGAGGTAGTGCATTTTGGAAGATCTAACACAGAGAGGAATATACAATAAATGGCAGAATCCTTAAGAGCATTTAAAGGCAGAGGAACCCTGGTGTACAGGTACACAGATCACTGAAAGTGGCAACACAGGTGGAGAAGGCAGTCAAAAAGGCATATGGCATGCTTGCCTTCATTGGCCGGGCCTTGAGTTTAAAAATTAGCAAGTCATGTCACACTTGGAATATAGTGTTCAATTCTGGTTGCCACAGTACCAGAGGTTGGAGAAATTTGGTTTGTTCTCACTGGAATGATGGAGGTTGTGAGGTGACCTGATAGATGTCTACAAGACTATGAGGAGCATGAACAGAATGGATAGTCAGAAGCTTTTTCCCAGGGTGGAAGAGTCAATTACTAGGGAGCATGGTTTAAGGTGCGAGGGGCAAGGTTTAAAGAAAATGTACAAGGCAAGATGTTTTACACAGAGCGTGATGAGTGCCTGGAACTCGCTGCCAGGGGAGGTCTTGGAAGCAGATACAATGGTGACTTTTAAGGAGCATCTTGACAAATACATGAATAGGATGGAAATAGAGGGATATGGTCCCCGTATTGGGTAGGGGGCTTTAGTTCAGTCAGGCAGCATGGTCGATGAAGGCTTGGAGGCAGAAGGGCCTGTTCCTGTGCTGTAATTTTCTTTGTTCTTTGATAATTATCTGTTAATTATGATATCTTACAAATGCTATGCTCACCATGCTTTCAGGTTCTTCAAAAAACTGTGAACGCCACATTATCAGACTGTTAATTAAAGCTTTACAAGTAAAAATAAGAATCATAGAATAATCGAATCCTGCAGTGTGGGAGGTAGTAGTTTGGCCCATTGAGTCTGCACTGACCATGATCTCAACCAGGCCCCACCCCCACAGCCCCATGTATTTGCCCTAGCTAGTCTCCCTGACATTAATGGGCAATTTAGCATGGCCAATCCACCTAACCCGCATATCTTTGGACTGGGAGGAAACCCACGCAGACATGAGGACAATATGCAAACTCCACACCGACCCAGGCCAGAATTGAACCCGGATCCCTGGCACAGTGAGGCAGCAGTGGTAACCACTGTGCCAAAATGCCGTCCCGAAGAAGCTACCAATTGCACAAATACTTAGAAAAACAAAGATGAAAATTGTTTTATGGGATTACAGTAATCCCTTCAGGACGTGTTTTACACCGTTTGATCAAAATTTATGAATGGAACAGTTGCACCCTCAATATTATCAGCATTGATTCCTAGATTGACCTCAGTGCTCAAGCTCTCAGGCTAGCTGAAAGTCTGAGAGAAAATTCTGTTGTTCACCTGAGTCCAACATGGTTCAAAGACGCAATGAATAGAGAATCATTTGATTGTCTGTCATACTTCATTCAGGTCATGCATATCTATAGAAGCTTTTGACATGTTGTAATTCATTTAGCACCAAGGATAAAGTTTTTGCACCCTGCATAATTTATCTAAATAACCCAATCCTACAGTCAGTTTGCTTCCATTAATTCTGGTACAGTTTTGTATATGGCACCAGTACCCTAACACTGAAGTGAAAAGGCTAACTTTCAGTTACAGGCTAGATGAAAGCAAATTTGATATCATATCAATGTAGCCTCCAAAACATTTAGATTTGTTAATTTTCTTTACCAGCTGCAGATCAGAAGCTGTCTTTCATCACATGTGCTAAGTTTGAGTTTAATGTCACATGCTGCACCACACCATGTGAGCAAGCTGAGAATTATCTCCCAGTATAGATTTGTTTCCCTGGATTGTTTTCTAAAAGAAAGTTACCCCACCTGTTCCAGAACTGAGCTTGAGAAGTGTTAGATTGCCCTTTCATGCAGCACAGCTTAAGGTTTGAACACTCCTGATTATTAATAATGTCGTAGGTACCTACTACACAAGACCTTAACCAAAGCCATTTTCAATCCAAACGCAGTTATAAGGAGATGATGATGGAAGGCAACGGTGGCAAGCAGTAGATGGAGGAGTTTGCTGGATAGCTTTGCATTACCTCAATAATCATGGATGGAAATAGTAGCCAGTGGCCTACCTGCTTGAAATGATGGATTTTTTTCAGATGTTCAATAAAGTCTGAGATCTGCTGATCATCTCGTGACTAATAATGGTTTAGGATTTGGTGGTGTTTCTCATCTCCATCAACTGACCCCGAAAGGAATGATTGCTTAAAAGCTATAGAGGGGGCTTGAATAAAATTTGCTGCATTGATTAAACTCTGCAGTTGACCTCCAGTTATTTTGAGGGTACTGCAGTTATTTTCAATGCGTTACTGGATGGTAATAAAGTTTATTTTGTTTTCCAATCAGTGCTAATAATTTGTTCAAATCCATACAAATCCAGCCATGGTTACAAACAAGTTTGTATTAATACTTTGGTTACATCCTCTAACCACAGCTCCTCTTGTGCCGCAGTGGGATTCAAATTCAGTCGTCTCATTATATCGATATTGGTCTAACTTCAACAAGTGGAGCAACTTTTCAACGCTATTTTAAAACTCAATGCATAAATAAAGAATGGGCAGCTGTCCCTGGAAATGGTCAGAAATTGTAATCTGTTTTGTAATTCCTGATTCGTGAACTACTGCCAGCAATATCATTAGTGTAAATTTATTGTGGGATTGAGAAGCTTGAAACTATGATGAGAGCCTTTCTCTTTTGACAGCTATAAATTAACAGTAACCTTTTGGTCTGTCTATAACCTATATTTATTAAAGACTGAAAATCAAATCTCAACAGTGCACCATGCCTGCTGCTTCTAAAACTAATTCCAGATACATATTTTCATGTACAGTTCAAATACTGATCACAGTTCTTGATTGCTGCAGTATTGTTGCCCTGCCATTTTTACTGACTGAGTCAATTTCATGAATTTCTACAGAGGTTAAAAAAAAACATTTTTTCAAATAAACAGCTCAAAGTAGAATTTTTTTTGCTGCCTGTCATGGTTAAAAATGTGATTACCTAAGCCCTATATTTCACTGATAATTCTTGTTTTTTTGCAGATTAGTTGAGCATTTTACTGTATCACCATTTTACAGCAACCAGGAAAAAATATAAGTTTTCATGCAGTGCACTGCCCTTTTTTTGCAACTCTTGTCAGAGTTTTACAACTTTTGTACCGCTCTTTTTGAGAAAGAACCCTTTCTCATGGATTTTCCCATCATGTTCAGCTGACTCCAAGAAAACACCACAGGAATAGGCCATTTGGCCCAACTAGTCTGTCCCAATGTTTGCACAGTATCCAAGAGGCCATGGCTGGCTGGGCTCCTATTTCCTTACCAATTTGAAAAATGCTTGTCTCCCCACCCCACCTCCCATTAATGATTACAAGTAAAATTAGATGTTTTGAAGTCCCACTAGATGTAGTTTTAAAATTGATTTTACTCTGAGAATCTGAAATGGATATACTAAATGACTTTGCTAGTAGAATTACATTGGTGCCAATGTCTAATATATTGGAGTCCACCAACACCAATCATCACATGTGACTCACCATCACACTGGAGTTTTGACAGTTGCCTGTTAATATACCCGTGGGAAGAGGTGTCCTATGTTAACAACTCAACTGTGGTGTCTTCGATGTTGATCTCTATTAGAACATAGAACATTACAGCGCAGAACAGGCCCTTCGGCCCACGATGTTGCACTGACCAGTTTTTTAAAAAAAAACACTGACCCACTAATCTAAACCAATCCCTTTTCGTCCATAAACCTATCCACAGATCTCTTAAACGCCCCCAAACTAGGCGCATTTACAACTGCAGCAGGCAGGGCATTCCAGTCCCTCACCACCCTCTGGGTAAAGAACCAACCCCTGACATCTGTCCTATAACTACCCCCCCTTAATTCAAAGCCATGCCCCCTCGTGCTAGCTTTCTCCATCCGAGGAAAAAGGCTATCACTATCCACCCTATCTAAACCTCTAATCATCTTATACGTTTCAATAAGGTCCCCTCTTAGCCGCCTTCTTTCCAGCGAAAACAACCCCAAATCCCTCAGTCTCTCCTCATAGGACCTCCCCTCCATACCAGGCAACATCCTGGTAAACCTCCTCTGCACCCTCTCCAAAGCCTCCACGTCCTTCCTGTAATGTGGAGACCAGAACTGCACACAGTACTCCAAGTGCGGCCGCACCAGAGTTGTGTACAGTTGCAACATGATGCTGCGACTCCTAAATTCAATCCCCCTACCAATGAACGCCAAGACACCGTATGCCTTCTTAACAATCTTATCTACTTGATTCCCAACTTTCAGGGATCTATGTACACATACACCTAGATCCCTCTGCTCCTCCACACTATTCAAAGTCCTCCCGTTAGCCCTATACTCAACACATCTGTTACTCCTACCGAAATGAATTACCTCACACTTCTCCGTATTAAACTCCATCCGCCACCTCGCGGCCCAGCTCTGCAACCTGTCTAAGTCACCCTGCAAACTATGACACCCTTCCTCACAATCTACCACACCTCCGACTTTGGTGTCATCAGCAAACTTACTAATCCACCCAACTATACCCTCATCCAGATCATTAATAAAAATTACAAACAGCAGTGGCCCCAAAACAGATCCCTGAGGCACACCACTCGTAACCGAACTCCATGACGAATATTTACTATCAACCACCACCCTCTGTCTCCTATCTGCTAGCCAATTCCTGATCCAAGTACCTAGATTACCCCCAATCCCATACATCTGCATTTTCTGCAGAAGCCTACCATGGTGAACCTTATCAAACGCCTTACTAAAATCCATATATACCACGTCAACTGCCTTACCCCTATCCACCTCTTTGGTCACTTTCTCAAAGAACTCAATAAGGTTAGTAAGGCACGACCTACCTGCTATAAAACCATGCTGACTGTCTCTAATCAATTCATTACTCTCCAAATAACTATAAATCCTATCCCTAATAATTCTTTCTAAAACCTTGCCCACGACAGAAGTAAGACTCACCAGTCTATAATTCCCGGGGAAGTCTCTGTTCCCCTTCTTAAACAATGGGACAACATTCGCTGTCCTCCAATCTTCCGGTACTATACCAGAGACCAACGATGACCTGAAGATCAGAGCCAGAGGCTCTGCAATCACCTCTCTAGCCTCCCAGAGAATCCTAGGGTAAATCCCGTCCGGACCAGGGGACTTATCTATTTTCAAGCCCTCTAGAATATCCAGCACATCCCCGGTATCAACTGCAATACTTTCTATTTTACACCCCTGCACCCCAGTGTCCTCCTCAGCTACATTCATGTCCCCCTGCGTGAACACCGAAGAGAAATATTGGTTCAATGCCTCTCCAATCTCTTCCGGTTCCACACACAACTTCCCACTACTGTCTGTAACTAGCCCTAATCCTGCCCTAACCAACCTTCTGTTCTTGACATACCTATAAAACGCCTTAGGATTCTCCTTAATCCTATCAGCCAAAGTCATCTCATGTCCTCTTTTAGCCCTTCTTAACTCTCTCTTCAACTCCCTCCTAGCCAATCTAAAGCTTTCTAATGCACTACCTGAGCCCTCAAGCCTCATCTGAACATAAGCCTCCTTTTTCTTCCTAACCAACGAATCAACTTCTTTAGTACACCACGGTTCCCTAGCCCTACCAAATCCTCCTTGCCTGACAGGGACATACCTATCACAGACCCGCAGTAGCTGCTCCTTGAAAAAACTCCACATTTCGGACGTTCCCAGTCCCTGTAATCTCCTAGTCCAACCTATGCTTCCTAATTCTCTCCTAATAGCCTCATAATTACCCTTCCCCCAGCTAAAACTACTGACCCGAGGTTCATGCCTATCCCTTTCCATCACTAAGGTGAACGTAACCGAATTGTGGTCACTATCACCAAAATGCACACCAACTTCCAAGTCTAGCACCTGGTCTGGCTCATTACCCAGCACCAAATCCAATATAGCCTCACCTCTAGTTGGCCTATCTACATACTGAGTCAAAAAACCTTCCTGCACACTTTGAACAAAAACTGATCCCTCTAACGAGCTAGAGCTATAGCAGTTCCAATCAATATTAGTAAAGTTAAAGTCCCCCATAACAATTACCCTATTACTTTCACTCCTAACTAGGATCGTCTCTGCAATCCTTTCCTCAACCTCTCTAGAACTTTTTGGAGGTCTATAAAAGACTCTCAGCAGGGTGACCTCTCCTCTCCTATTTCTAATCTCCGCCCATACTACCTCAACAGACAAGTCCTCATCAAACTTCCTCTCTGACACTGTGATACAGTCCTTGACCAATAATGCTACCCCACCCCCCCTTCTACCTCCTTCTCTACTCCGACTAAAGCATTTGTACCCCGGGACCTGCAACGTCCATTCCTGACCCTGCTCTATCCACGTCTCTGAAATGGCCACAACATCAAAGTCCCAGGTACTGGTCCACGCTGCAAGTTCATCCACTTTATTGCGAATACTCCTCACATTAAAGTATACGCATTTTAAACCCTGCTCCGCCCCACCCCCACAATGCCGTGCATTGCAGTCCCCATCTATGCCCCCCTCACTTTCACCCCCTCTACTTAGGATCCCACCCCTCCTCTGAATCAGTTTAAACCACTCCGCATAGCCTTCACAAATTTACCCCCCAGGATATTTGTTCCCCTCTGGTTCAGGTGTAAACCATCACTCTTATAGAGGTCCCACCTTCCCTAGAATGAGCCCCAATTGCTCAAGTACTTGAACCCCTCCCTCCTGCACCATCCCCTCAGCCACAAGTTTAAACTTTCCCTCTCTCTATTCCTCTCTAAACTATCCCGTGGCACAGGCAAGAGTCCAGAGATAACCACTCTGTCCGACTTGGCCTTTAGTTTCCACCCCAACTCCATGAATCTCTGCTTAATATCCCCTTCCCTTAGCCTCCCTATGTCATGTGTCCCCACATGAATTATAACTTGGGGTTGATCTCCCTCTCCCTTAAGAGTCTTGAATATCCTCTCTGATACATCCCGGACCCCAGCCCCTGGTAGGCAACACACCAGCCCTGAGTCCCTACCATTACTACCGACTCTCCTATCCGTCCCCTTAACTGTGGAGTCCCCAATCACGAGGCCCAATCTTTTGCATCCCCTAACCACCTGAGCTTTTACAATAGGCTCACCCCCAGAGACCTGCTCCCTTTGGCTATCCCCAGTTGATTCCTCCTCAACTGTAGCCTCCAGGACCGAAAACCTATTTTGGAGGGGAACAGCCCCAGGGGATTGTCCCCCCACTTGCTTCTTTCCCCTCCTCTTGGCAGTGACCCAAGACTGATTTCCAGGAGTGACTATCTCCTTATAACTCCTATCAATGTCCACCTCTGCCTCCCGAATTATGCGGAGTTCCTCTAATTCCACCTCCAGCTCCTTTACACGCTCCTCCAGAAGCTTCAATCTAACACACTTCTTACAAGTAAAATCCCCTGAAACACTACTGGAGTCCCTCACCACATACATCCCACAGGAGATGCAGCACACTGCCTGAACTGCCATCCCTGAAACAATTACCAGCAGAAAAGAAAAAGAAAAAAAAACTTTCCCACACTTATAATTTAGGTTAGAGGAGGTGGGAGGGTGGGATTCTCTACCAGTGTAGAGGATCGGGTATCCTCTCTGCGCTAATTTATAGGATTAGGGGCTTGGTATTACCATTTTATGACCAAGAGCAAGTTATATGATTTGACGTTCACTGCGTGTAGTGATAAAACCAGGAAGTGCATAAAATATGCTGCAGGCTTGCAAGCATCTAAAAAAGGAAGAGACAGGGTCCGTCTTCCCTCAGGTGAAATAATTTTGACCAAAATGTCAACCTGTCTTTTTGGGAACTAATTCTACTTCCAACTTTTACTTTTTGCATTTTGACTTGCCAGCATTTGTAGATTTTTTTTTCCTTTATTATATGTAATATTTGACCAAGAAAGCAGATTACTCAACATAGTTGAGAACTCACAAGCAGGCACTTTAATGGTTTAAAGTGATTTATTGAGACAGTTCAGATACAATCCATACAATCATAATGGACATGGTGCCCATGAAAGCTGAGGAAGTTTTATGTCAAGGATAAGAGGGTCAAAATAGCCTGGCCTCTGCTGCCTGCTGTATGCTACCTCCTAAGCTTTTTGGCTAATCAAGATGTTAAACTGAGTTTAACAACCATAATCAACTACCCCACCTTTAATTCTGTTTTCCCCTTCTCTAACACCTGTTTATTTATTTTAGTTTTGGGGACTCATAGGTGTCACATGCCAATCACTTGTTTAGTTACATCCTCCCACATGATTGTCCAGATTTCAGAGGACAAGGGTCCAAAGTATACCCGTCTAATCTTTATATGTAAGTAACCTTATCAGACTTAGGAATGCCTTGAACCAGGCCCTGTATTAGAATCATATTATTGTTTTGATGACACTCCTTGTGAAACCTAATTTGTCTCAGTTATGTTGTTTTGTGTTGCCTGTGGCAGGCTGTTATAGAACCTCAATAAGGGAGAAAGAGAGAGTGCTATTTCTAAAATATTCAAATAATTTCTTAAGATTTTATAAGATTATTAGACAATCCTTTTCAAAATATGACAATAGATTAAAAAAACTTAGATTTTTATGCCAACTTTCACATTGAATTAACACATTGAATTTTCGTTTTTAGGAGTATTGTCAGTGTTGCGCAGGCAAGTGAGACATATTTTGTTAAATGCTAGCAGAGATGGTGTCATATCATTTGTCCAGCAAAGATCCTTTCTGGCAGATGTTAGCAATGCAAAGTCACAAGTGTTAGGTTATTGACAGATGATTGTGCTATAAATTTGTTTAACTCGTGCTGGGATCTCTGTGTGACTATAATTTGGTTCATGGCAATGATTTTGTCTTGAACCCATGATGGTGCCTTCATTTAATTCTCAACTATTGTACTCATATTAACTGAGATTGTCTGATTTGATTGCGTGAGGGTATTTGAAATGAGGCTTTGTAGAAGCCTCTCAGCTCAAGACTTGAGGCTAGATTTTGCCATCATGGGCAGGGGGTAAACCCAAGTAGGATAGGTGCAAAGACTGGAAGGAATGTTCTGAAACCTGCAATCCTGACCTCATTTTCTCAGAGCACCATTTTGACTACCGCAGGACCCAATGTGCACATAAATCAACATCGGGACTGCCCTCTTCTGCCTACCTCAAGTTCAAAATTCATTGTATTTGATTTTTTTAACTAGGTAGGTGGATTCCGGAAGCTTGTGCAAAACACGTCATCTCATTGAGTTTGTGAACACGTGGGAGGCCCATTACGAGTGCGGAAAGGTTTTCCATTGCATGGATGCAAAAGTGTTAGTGAAGGTCCTGAATCTGCACCAGGATGGGGAGAGCATATAGAACATAGGGAAGCGATTTCTGATCACACAGTGCCTGGGCACTAGTGTGCCGTCAATGGGGCATTAGGCACTTCTGGAATTTCACATTTCAAACCAGATTTTACTGCAAAATTTACAGAAATTGAACTGGATAAGGAAAACAAATGAAAGAAAGGCTAGCTTGAATTCTGACACATGCAATTAATTTTAACAGATCAATATGCAATAGCTCAGAATGGTTCTTCGTTGCTGTGTGAATGTAAGCCTATTTGTGACTAATAAATTAACATTGCAAGTGGGCAGAGCAGCCCAGCACAGGTGACGCATCCAACATTTAGAACTCTGCTTTATTGCCCCTCGCATCTCTCCCTTGCCTACAAGCTCAGCAAATGAGGCCAGACCCTGAAAAATCCTCTGGCTATTTTAGCTCTCTCATCCAAAGGCATTTGAACCCCTCAAGGAGCTTTGTCCCTTGCAGCATTGTGGCATAATGTCAATTCTTGCCACTAGTAGAGCAGAGATGTGGACACAGACATAGGCACAGCAAATCCATTGTAATGTACGTACTCACAGGTTCGAGTTCAGATACTTATCAGTGTCTCCAATCACTTCCATCACAAAATTGGTTGCAGAGTGGCCATTCTAAAGTAGAGCACTTTATCAGGCCTGGGACTGGATGCACACATCTTCACACCCAATAAGGTTTCTGGCCCCATTCTCATTCTGCTGTCCTTGGCAATGTGGTGGTCCTGACTTTTCAGTGAAAATATAGTGAGCATGTGGGGTCAGTCAAGAGTGGGAACTCTACGCTGGGAAGTGGCTTGACTCCTGACTCCCACCTCAAAGGGGAAAATATGGCCCATAGTATTTTTATGTCCAAGACCACGTTCATAACATTACTTAATATAAAATTATGTAACATAGGAGAGGTGATGGCATACTGGTACTAGCTAGTAATTGAGAAATCCAGGGCAATGCTCGGGGGATCCAGATTTGAATCCTGCCACTGTAGATAGTGAAATTTGATTCAATAAAAGTCTGAAATTGAAAGTCTAATAATAACCATGAAACCATTCTAAAAACTCATCTGGCTCGTTCATGTTCTTTAGGGACAGAAACCTACCATCCCTACCTGGTCTGGCCTATATATGACAACAGGTCCATAGCAATTTTATTCCCCCCTCAAGGACATTTAAGGGGGCAATAAATGGTGGCCAAGCTAGCAACAACCATGTTCCAAGAACAAATAAAAAAAGCCTCACCTTGCCCCTGCTCCTGAATCCTCATCCATTCCTTAATTACCTTTAGTCTCCACTATTTCAGTACACCCTGGGCCCATTTTGCACCTTATGCCTTTTGTAAACTTGACTCAGCCAAATTTCTCCTTCCCATATCTTAATTAGTACCGAGCCTCTATTTGTGATGCCTCCTTGTTTTGATGTTTCCATGGCTTCATAGCATTACTCTTCTAAATGGATGAAGTTAATTGTGATGATCACTAAACTAACTTGCTGTTTGAGATTCATTGTCCCTCACTTTACAGGCTAGTGGTGTTGATGTCGGGGACAGTATCCACTATGTTCTAAATAGTGTTACAATCGGGCAAGGAGGGACGAACTGGCTCCCCTTTATTCAGCCTCCTTCGTCAGTCACAACAAATATTTTTTATATTTATAAGAACATAAGAACATAAGAAATAGGAGCAGGAGTAGTCCATCTAGCCCTTCGAGCCTGCCCCGCCATTCAATAAGATCATGGCTGATCTGTCGTGTCTCAGTTCCACCTTCCCTCCCTCTCCCCATAACCCTTAATCCCCTTGCCTATCAAAAACCTATCAACCCGCGTCTTAAATATATTTAGCGAGGCAGCCTCCACCACTTCAACGGGCAGAGAATTCCAGAGATTCACCACCCTTTGAGTGAAGAAGTTCCTCCTCAACTCCGTTCTAAACCACCCCCCCTTTATCTTGAGGCTGTGCCCCCTAGTCCTACTGTCCTTTCTGAGCGGGAAGAGCCTCTCCACCTCTATCCTATCCATCCCATTCATCATCTTATACGTCTCAATGAGATCTCCCCTCATTCTTCTGAACTCTAACGAGTACAAGCCTAGTTTATTCAGCCTCTCCTCATAGTTCAACCCCCTCAACTTCGCTATCAGCCTAGTAAACCTCCTCTGCACTCCCTCCAAGGCCAAAATATCCTTGCGTAAGTACGGCAACCAAAACTGCGCACAGTACTCCAGCTGCGGCCTCACCGGTGCCCTGTACAGTTGCAGCAAGACCTCCCTACTTTTGTATTCAATCCCCCTCGCTATGAAGGCCAGCATCCCATTCGCCTTCCTGACCACCTGCTGCACCTGCAGGCTGGGTTTTTGCGACTCATGCACAAGGACCCTGAGGTCCCACTGCACCGTCGCATGCTGCAGTTTTTCGCCACATAAGTAATAGTCCTTCCTACCATTATTCCTACCAAAGTGGACAACTTCACACTTGCCAACATTAAATTCCATTTGCCAGCCCCTGGCCCATTCGCCCAGCCTATCTAGATCCTTCTGCAGACTTTCCACACCCTCCGCACAATTTGCCGTTCCACCAATCTTGGTGTCATCAGCAAATTTCGACACCATACACTCGGTTCCCTCCTTCAGATCATCTATATAAATGGTAAATAGCTGAGGCCCCAGCACCGACCCCTAGGGCACTCCACTAGTCACCAACCGCCAATCCAAATAGCACCCATTGACCCCCACTCTCTGCTTCCTATTTGACAGCCAATCCCCTATCCACGCTAACACCCTACTCCCAACTCCATGCCCCCTGACCTTCTGTAATAACCTCTTGTGCAGCACCTTATCAAACGCCTTCTGAAAATCAAGAAACACCACATCCACTGGCTCTCCTCTATCCACCGCCCTAGACACATCCTCATAGAACTCCAATAAATTCGTCAGACACGACTTCCCCTTAACGAAACCGTGCTGCGTCTGTTCCATCAAACAATTCTCCTCAAGATGCCTTGCTATTTTCTCCTTGATCATGGAGTCTAACATTTTACCTACAACAGACATTAAACTAACCGGCCTATAATTCCCTGCCTTTTGCCTCCCACCCTTCTTAAACAACGGTGTAACATTAGCCGTTTTCCAATCTTTTGGCACTTCCCCGGAATCCAGCGACGTTTGGAAAATAACCACCAAGGCATCCACTATCACCTCCGCCATTTCTTTCAGAACCCTTGGATGCATTCCATCCGGTCCTGGGGACTTGTCCACAATCAGTCCCTCCAGTCTTTCAAGCACTGCCTCTCTAGTAACAACAATGTCATTCAGGCCCGCCACTCCTACCATCTTTCCATCGCTAACACCCGGCAAATTATTCACGTCCTCCTCCGTGAAAACTGAAACAAAAAAGTTATTCAAGGCCTCAGCCATTTCCCCATCCCCTACCACTAAGTCCCCCTTCTCATCCTCTAAGGGTCCAATGTTCACCCTAGTCAGCCTCTTCCTTTTTATATACTTGCTATCCTTTTTTATATTAAGCGCTAGCCCAGCTTCATAGTTTATCCTATCCTTCTTTATCAACTTCTTTGTCATTCTTTGTTGATATTTAAACCTCTCCCAATCCTCTTCTCGCCCACTACTCTTAGCTACTCTAAACGCATCCGCTTTTAATTTAACACTTTCCTTTACCTCCTTCATTATCCACGGCTGATTATCTCTCCTCCTACGATCCTTTTTAACCATCGGAATAAATTTCTGCTGAGCACCAAGAAAGATCTCCTTAAAGATCCTCCACTGTTCCTCAGCAGACCTACCTTCCAATGTGCTCCCCAATCAACATTCGCCAATTCCTCTCTCATCCTATCATACTCCCCTCTGTTCAAACAAAGGACACATGTCCGGGAACATGCTTTCTCCTCCTCCAACTGCATCAGAAACTCCACCATACAATGATCACTCTTCCCAAGAGGATCCTTCACCACAAGGTCCCTAATTCTACCTGCCTCATTACATAACACCAGATCCAAGATAGCTTGCTCCCTCGTCGGCTCCAACACACACTTTTCAAGGAAACTATCCCGGCAGCATTCCAAGAACTCCTCCTCGAGCCCACCGTGTCCAGCATGGGTCGACCAATCAATATGTAGATTGAAATCCCCCGTAATTATCACCGTTCCATTCCTGGACGCCGCATTTATTTGCGCGTTAACAGCCCGCCCCACCTCCAGGTCATTATTTGGGGGCCTATAGACGACACCCACCAGCATCTTCCTCCCTTTGCTGTTCCTAATCTCCACCCACAACGATTCCACTTTCTGCTCGTTGGCTCCCATATCATCCCTTACTACCACCCTGATGCTATCCTTAATCAGCAGAGCTACGCACCCCCCCCCCCCACCCTTTTTCCTCCCGCCTATCCTTCCTAAACACTTGATACCCCTGTACATTCAGCTCCCAGTCCCTGACACCTTGCAGCCACGTCTCTGTAATGGCCACCAGATCATATCCATTTGTGCTGATCTGTGCCACCAGCTCATTCACTTTATTCCGAATGCTTCGTGCATTCAGATAAAGTGCCTTCATCCCAGCCTTCACCTGTACCCTATTTGCCGGAACACCACCAACCTTACTCACGCCCCCTACTCCCTTTATTATTGGGACATCGTTGGCCTCTTCCCTTACCTGTACCCTCTCCTTTACTTTCGACCCCATAATTTCACCTACCCTCACACCATCTCTCTCTATCTCTTCCGCACCCCCCCCCCCCAATTAGTTTGAAGCTCTATCTACAGTCCTATCTACACAATTCGCCAGGACTCTGGTCCCAGCACGGTTCAGACCAACCCCATCCCACCTGAACAGGTCCCACCTACCCCCAATACTGGTGCTAATGCCCCATAAATTCAAACCCATTCCTCCCACACTAATCCCTGAGCCACCCATTCACTGCCTTAATCTTATCAACCCTACGCCCGTCTGCACACGGTTCAGGCAGTAGTCCAGAGATAATCACCTTGTCGGTTCTACTTTTTAATTCCATTCCCAGCTTTTCATACTCCCTCCCCAGATCCTCAGTTCGCATTTTGCCTTCCCCAAAGATGCCTTTTCCAAACCAAACTTTTTAACAGAGATAATCAAACCAGGTTTTCTTGAGCCAAAGAAAGAGCAAGTTTATAACTACTGAACCCAAGGAAAGATAATAGAAGATGCTCATGCACACACTTGGTCACACACACTCGCTCACGTGGACACACACTCACTCATGGGTGTCCACACATGCATATACGGGTTCACGCGTGCACACAGTTGCTCATAGGGTACAGTCCAAAGAAAAGTTAAAAGAATATAAACTGAAATCCTTTGCTTGTGCTTGATATGTAGATTGTTGAAATTTGTGATCGTTTGAAATCCCTTTAAAATCATGGACTTGATTTGAAGTCTAGGTAATTGCACGCGTGTTTCCTTTATAATTCTATGATCTGTCTCCCAGCAATCAGTACATTCTCCTGAGTTTGTTTCGATGGACGGTCACTATGTCTTGGGTTGGATTGTTATGCTGTAGCGATAGGGCTTTACTACTTCCTTCAGCAGTTCTACCAGATTGTTTGATTTGGCAAAGCTAATTCTTTAAACCTCTGTATATTCCCAAAAAGGAATTTGTTTAACCAGCCTTGCAGTCATGGTGTTGATCCATTATTACGATTGTAGCAGTTTTCCACTGAGGTTTTTCAGTAACACACTGTGTAATATAAATAAATACAGATATCCCACCCCCTCAAAAAAAACAGCAGCTTATTTTTGCCCTTTCTACACACTTCCAGTGCATTGTTTGTGAAGGGCAGGCAAAAATGCTGCTTAATGTTGGCTGAGAAACCTTTTAGTTTGATCCAGGTACAAGTTTGTGATGGCACTGACTCTGAATAAAACAGTACAGCCAGCCATTTTAATTAATGTGTACTTTTTAGCTCGTTGTGTTTCTAAAGCAGTCCGATATAAGTGTGGTGCTGAAGTCAGATTATGTCAGCCAATACAAGGAGTATTGATATCATTTTAGAACTGCTGTTTTAATTAGATTATGGTGTACCAACAGCTAAGCCTATTTAAATTACTTATGTGAGAGAAAATCTCCTACTCATTTGATTTCCTTTTCATTGTAAGATTATTAATGGACCGTTGAAAATCCCATTACATTTGCAACAACAGTGTTCTCGTTATTAAATCAGTTTCCAAAAAAAGTAATATTATCTTTGTGCGGACAAATACTAAAAATTACTTTTTAGAATTAGTTAGTATATTTCAGACCTCCCAAAAGTATACAAGCCTGGTTTGCGTGAAAAACTAAATCAGGTCCTTTATTTGATGGGGGACAGGGTACGGATTTGAGGGCAAAGAGGAGGAAGAATGGCATGAGTTTCTGGATTATTTAATTAAATTTGAGCTTCCAAAGCTAGTTGAATTGTCATCTTTGACATGGCTCTTCCCACTGTTCTGTTGCATCAACAAACAGCATGGAAGCCTTGTCCTTTTTGAATAAAAAGAATGGCTGATGAGGAATGATGGTGAAAAATAAAAGAAGGCAAGATTGAAAAATGTATAGATGAAACCAATCATGAAGGGTGGTTAGTGTTGGAAAGGAGAGAAAAATCATTGGATGTTTGTTTTTTTTTCCCTCCCTTCTGAAGGTGGTGACGCCATATTGAAACTGCCGTTCTTTGTGTGAAGTTAGGCAACCAGACTTGATGGGCTATTTTTCGGAAGGGAATGACGCACAAGCTCATCCCTTTGCTCCATTGCACATGCACACTCACTTTCCAAAAGCTGGAGCTGGTGGAGAGAGAGAGAGAGACAGGAGAAAGAATGGCAGGAAAAAAGATGTGAGATTGTGATTGGAACATTGAGTTTCTTTTCAATTTCTATTCATCAAAAGGAAGTTATCTTTGCCAATGGAAATAAAGCTTTCAACTTTTTAAAAATTATATCTGACTTTGAGTAAACTCTGGTGAGAGATGAATGCACGAAGTTATATTTGAAGCAGTTTTGATTCCACAAAGAGTAACTGTTCCTTGAATACTGTATGACCATGTGCTTAATCAGTTGATTTGACTGGCATTCTGCTTGGAAGTAGGACTTTTATTTCTTAATTTTATTTCTAACAAAAGTTGACATCGCACAGACAAACATATTCTGGCAAAGCACACAACAGATGTCCCATCAGCGCTTTGCAGTGAACTCCAGAACAGTTTTCGGGATATGTGGCAGGATCAGGCATAAATCAGCGCAATAGCTTGTTGAGCTGCTTATCTAGACTAGGAGGAGGCGGACAGTACCTGTCATGTGTGATGGCTCAAATTCACTGCTGAAACGAAACGGTTTGTTTTAATGTTGCTTTTGAGAGCCTTCTGGGATCTTTAAAAATACCAAGGTAAGAGTAGTTCTGCCTTCATTTAATGATCCTCTTAGGAGACCAAATAAGACAAGAACCAAAAAAAAGAAAAGTAACAATTGATTTCTATATAGCTTCAAAGATAAAGGTATTTGTGTGAGAGGCAGCATTTTGCCCTTTGACTCCTCTGTGCCTCCACAAATGATTATTATATTTTCCTGATGTCAAACCATAATTCCTCAGGCAGAATTAGTTTATACATTTAAATTTTATTTCGAATCAGATACCTTCATTGGGTAAAAGGAAAATGACTGCCAGTTCAGACTAGGAAGCTGTCACATTTGTTGCATTTTTTTGTCTGCCTGAGAAAATGTGTATATATCAAAACAGCTCTAAATAAGTTATCAAACACTTTGCAGTCAAGTTTTAAAATTCATATTGTAATAAAGCATTAATTACTTTGGAGTATTATACCCAATTCTGGTCACTGCTCTTTAACAGAGATATGAAGGTTTCAGAGAGGCTGAAGAAAAAATTTATAAGCATGGTTCTAGGGAGAAATACTTTGGTTATGTGAATAGATTGGAGTTGTTCTCATTAGAAGAGAGGGCGTTGAGAGAAGATTTGGTAGAAGTGCTCAAAATCATGAGGGGTCTAGAGATTGTAAATAGAGAAAAAATGTTCCATTACCAGAAGAGTTGTGAAGCAAAGGACATCAGGTAAGGTAACTGGCAAAAGAAGCAACAGCAACATGAGGTAAAACATTTTTATTTTGTGAGTGGTGAGGATCTGAAATATTTTAACTGAGAGATTGGTGGTGGTAGATTCAGTTGTGGCTTCCAAAACAGAATTGGGTAAATACCTAAAGAGGGAAAATTTGCAGGACTATGGGGAAAAAGCAGGGGAATGGGACTTGCTCAGTTGCTCTTGCAGAGAATGGGCACAAACACAAAGCTTAATGAGCTGCCTATACTGAATAACCATTCTATGATTCTACGTTTCAAATACTGCTGTATGTTGGGACATTCATGGGCCACAGAATGCGCTGCATAAATGTTGATCTTTCTTTCTGTATAGTTTCAGGAATGAATTTTTCATTATCTGATATATTGGGCATATTGCAGAGTACAGACATGTGCTACTCACTCCATTGACTGGAGAGTACATGGGGACAACCAACTGATTTTCACTGTGAATGCTGGGTTTCTCAGTAAAATTTTTACAGTTGTGTAAAAAATCAGCACATAGAGAGAGACTCTACAGCTCATCAAGCTTGTGTCTGGTCTTAGGTGCAGCTATTCAGTTAACCCTAACCCCCTATGATTTCCCTGTAATCCTGCAATTTATTTTGTCTTTAAGTATTTATCTAGTTCTCTTTTGAAATATACTATTGAAACTGCTTCCACCAAAATTACAAACAGTACATTTTGGATCACAACAAATGTTTCCTGATATTGCCTCTGGTTCTCCTGTTACTGGTTCTTTTGTAAATCACCTAAATCTGTATCTGTAATTAATGTCACTCATGGCTCAGTTCATTGCATCCTCATGTCCTAGCTTGAAGATCATGGCTTCAAATCCCACTCTAGGATTGAGCATAAAAATCCCAGTGCAGTAGAACATAGAACACTACAGCACAAACAGGCCCTTTGGCCCACAAGTTGCGCCAATCATATCCATACCTACCAGGCCATAGAACTATCTGAAACTCCCAATCCCATTAAATCCCATGTACTCATCCAGAAGTCTCTTAAAAGACCCCAGTGAGTTCGCCTCTACCACCACCGGCAGCCGATTCCACTCACTCACCACCCTCTGAGTGAAAAATTTACCCCTAACATCCACTCTGTACTTGCTTCCCAGCACCTTAAACCTATGTCCTCTTGTAGTGACCATTTCAGCCCTGGGAAATAGCCTCCAAGAATCCACCCTATCTATTCCTTTCAACATTTTATAAATCTCTATCAGGTCGCCTCTCAACCTTCGTCTCTCCAGGGAGAAGACACCTAGCTCCCTCAACCTATCTTCATAAGGCATGCCTCCCAATCCAGGCAACATCCTTGTAAATCTCCTCTGCACCCTCTCAATAGCTTCCACATTCTTCCTGTAGTGAGGCGACCAGAACTGCGCAACAGTACTCCAAGTGGGGTCTGACAAGGGTCTTATAAAGTTGCAGCATTACCTCCTGACTCCCAAACTCAATCCCTCGATTAATGAAGGCCAGTACACCATATGCCTTCTTGACCACATCCTCCACCTGCGAGGCCGAGTTAAGAGTCCTATGGACCCGGACCCCAAGATCCTTCTGCTCCTCAACACTGCTAAGATTCCTACCCTTGATATTGTACTCCTTCATCCCATTGGTCCTGCCAAAATGGACCACTACACATTTATCTGCGTTGAAGTCCATCTGCCACTTCTCTGCCCAGTCTTGCATCCTATCTATGTCACGCTGCAACTTCTGACATCCCTCCAGACTATCCACAACACCACCAACCTTCGTATCATCGGCGAACTTACTAACCCATCCCTCCACTTCCTCATCCAGGTCATTTATGAAAATGACAAACAACAAAGGTCCTAGAACAGATCCCTGGGGCACTCCACTGGTGACCGACCTCCATGCAGATAAAGACCCATCCACAACCACTCTCTGCTTTCTGCAGGCAAGCCAGTTCTGGATCCACAAGGCCAAAGCCCCTTGGATCCCATGCCCTCTCACCTTCTCAAGAAGTCTTGCATGGGGGACCTTATCAAATGCCTTGTTGAAGTCCATGTAAACCACATCCACCACTCTTCATCAATTTGTTCAATCACATTTTCAAAGAACTCAACTAGGCTCGTAAGGCATGACCTGCCCTTGACAAAGCCGTGCTGACTATTTCTGATCATTCTAAACTTCTCTAAATGCTCATAAATCCTGTCCCTCAGAATCCTCTTCATCAACTTATCAACCACTGAGGTCAGACTCGCTGGTCGGTAATTTCCTGGGCTATCCCTGTTCTCTTTCTTGAAAATAGGAACCACATCCGCAATCCTCCAATCTTCCAGAACCTCTCCCGTCTCCATCAACGATACAAAGATCATCGCCAGGGGCTCTGCAATCACTTCCCTCACCTCCCGCAGTAACCTAGAGTACATCCCATTCGATCCCGGTGACTTATCTATCTTGATAGAATTTGAAAGTTCCAACACAGCCTCTTTCTTAACGTCCACATACTCAATCTTTTCAGTCTGCCGCAAACCTGTAGTACAACCTCCCAGATCACTTTCCACCGTGAATACCAAGGCAAAGTACTCATTAAGCACCTCTGCCATTTCTTCCTGTTCCACACAGACTTTTCCCCCTTCACCTTTTATAGGTCCTATCCCTTCACTTCTCATCCTTTTACTCTTCACATATTTGTAGAATGCCTTGGGATTCTCCTTAATCTTACCCGCCAAGGCCTTCTCATGACCCCTTCTGGCTCTTCTAATTTTCTTTTTAAGCTCCTTTCTACAAGCCTTATATTCCTCTAGATCCTTAATATCTCCTAGCTCTCTGAACCTTTTGTACGCCTTTCTTTTCTTCCTGACTAGGTTCATCACAACCTTCGTGCACCATGGTTCCCACGACCTACCAAAACCTCCTTGTCTCATCGGAACGTTGTCGTGCAGAGCTTCAGACAAACATTCCTTGAAAACCCGCCACCTTCCTTCAGTACTTTTCCCCAAAAACACCTCCTTCCAGTTTACTCGTCCAGTTTCCTGCCTGATGTCTTCATATTTCCCCTTACTCCAGATAACACCTTCCTAGCCTGCCTGATTCTATCTCTTTCCAATGCTATTGTGAAGGAGGTAGAATTATGATCTCCATCCCCGAGATGCTCTCCCACCGAGACTTCTGACACCTGTCCTGATTCATTAGCTAGCACCAGGTCAAGCACAGCCTCTCCTCTCGTAGGCTTATCCACGTGTTGAATAAGTGAGTGTTGCACTGAGAGAGGTATTATCCTTTGTGTGACAGAGATCTTCTCAGGTATACGTAAAATATCCAATGGCACAATTTCAAAGAAGAGCTGGGAGGCTATTCGTAGTGTTCTAACCAATATTTATCCTACAAATCAACATCACAAAGACAGATTATTTGCTCATTATCATATTTCTGTTTTTGAGAATTTCCTAAGCACAATGGGTGTCATATTTCATTATTTCAACAGTGACTACGTTTTAAAAGTACATAATTGAGTGTAAAGCACTGTTTGAGATGTCTGGTGATTGTGAAAGTTGCTATATAAAATGCAAGTTTTTAGTATTTTGTTTGCAGGCTTTTTAACCAGTGCTTACAAATCCCATTCTTGAAACCTAAGCACATAATCTAGGCTGACACCTAAGTGCAGTATTGTGGGGATATTACATTATTGAAGCTACCATCTTTCAGCTCAGATATTAAAACAAGACTCTGCCTTCC
This sequence comes from Carcharhinus amblyrhynchos, assembly GCF_965287045.1. Classification (NCBI taxonomy): domain Eukaryota; kingdom Metazoa; phylum Chordata; class Chondrichthyes; order Carcharhiniformes; family Carcharhinidae; genus Carcharhinus; species Carcharhinus amblyrhynchos. The sequence continues at coordinate 55,533,320 of NC_137329.1, forward strand.
TGTTCAGGTGAATATAAAAGATGCCATAATGTTAATTGTATATTAATTGAATGCATGAAGTGAGCATTAACTGGGGATTCACCAATGCCACTATAAACAGGAACAAACTGAAACTGTGTTGGCTAAGATGGGAGGTGTATTCTTATAATACACATTTCTGTAAATTAAAACTTACAGAAGTGTGTAACAATTGGTTCCAGCTCCATCCTTCACTACCTGGCTATCTGGATTAGAACATGGTGGCAAAGAATGGTTGCCTAAAGTCGAGGTTAGAAACTTTGAAAAAGCTTCAGACAGAAAAGAAATCTTAGTAGCCATTGTGGAAGACGACGGGAGGCAAATGTAAGTTATCAGGATGTGATTACCCTCTGATGTTCTTGGAGTCAGAACTATATGAAAAACTGAAATGCACACTTATTGCAACCCAACTAAAGTGAAATCAGGATATCACCTAGGTGTTGTCAATTCCAACAAGAAATAAAATCAGAAGTAAAGCATATTGTATGGTTGATGCTAATCAGCTGGATACCGATGAAGAATTGGACCTGCAAGAGTTTATGAATGAAATGTACAAGAAAACGACCTGTTGAACACTTCTGAGGCAAGATCAGAATTTGGCAGGTTTCGGAAGCCAGATGGTTAATCCAAGAAAGAATATATTGTAGACTTGAACAGATTTTATACAAGATCAACGAAATACAAGTTGGTAAACTGTACTAGTGCTTAAATTGCTGCATTGTGCTGAGGTGTTTCACATGAACAAGCAATTGGTTCTGGCTAATGTTTTATCCTTGGAGAAGGAGACTCTGTTGGATCAGATGTTTGTTACCTTAAAAAATATTGTAGGTGAACAGTCATTTCTTGGAACAAATCAGGCATTCTGCAATAATGCAAAGAATAGAAGATGTGGAGTTTGCTAGATTTTGAAATCAAGCAGACTTTCTATTCTCTTATGGGAAGTAAGCATCATTGCCAAGGCCAGATTTCAGCTAATGTGGTCCCACTATTTAAGAAAGGTTGTGGAGACAAGCCAGGGGACTACAGACCAGCAAGTCTGATGTCTGTGGTTGGGAAACTAATGGAGAAGATTCTGAAGGAAAGAATCTATTTCCATTTGGAGAGGAAAGGTTTGATCAGGATAGTCAGCATGCTTTTGTCAGAGGGAGGTCATGCTCAACAAATTTGATTGAATTTTTTGAGCAAGTAACTAAGTATATGGATGAGGGTAGTGCAGTGGATGTAGTTTGCATGGATTTGGTGAAGTCCCACATGGGAGACTTAAGAAGGCTAATGCATATGGGACACTGGGTGACCTGATGATGTGGATTCATAATTGGCTTAGCGGTTGGAGACAGAGGGTGATGACAGATGGTTGCTTTAGTAACTGGAAGCAAGTGACCAGTGGCGTACCATAGGAATCCGCGCTGGACCCCCCATTGTTCGTCATTTATGTAGATGACAGAGATGACTGTGGGGGGTAGGATCAGTAGATTTGCCAATGACATAAAGATTGGCTGGGTGGTTAACAGTGAGGTTGAGCATCTTGAGTTACACAAAGATACAGAAGAGATTGTCAAATGGGCGGACAAGTGGCAGGTGGAATTTAACCCTGAAAAATATGAGGTGATGCACTTTGGAAGCAGTAGTTTGACAAGGAAGTGTATATATACTATGAAAGGTCTGACACTGGGAAATTCATAGATCTCTGACGGTGGAGAGGCTGCTGGTGAAAAGGGCATATGGCATATTTGCCTTTATCAATCGGAGTATAGATTATAAAAGCAGAGAGGTCATGATGGAGTTGTATAGAACTTTGGTGAGGCCACAACTGGAATACTGTGTGAATTCTGGCTGCCACATTATAAGAAGAATGTGAACGAACTGGAGGGGATGCAGAGGAGATTCGCCAGGATGTTGCCCGGGATTGAACATTTAAGTTATAAAGAGAGGCTGGATAGGCTTGGGCTGTTTTCAGTGAAGCAGGGAAGACTGAGGAGCTACATGATTGAGGTGCACAAGATTATGAGGGGCAGTTGTTCCCCCTAGTTGAAAGGTCAGTAACGAGGGGACGCAAGTTAAAAGTGAGGGGTGGGAGGGTTAGGAGGGATTTGAGGAAAGAACCTCTTTACTCAGAGGGTGGTGATGGTCTGGAATATGCTGCCTGGGAGTGTGGTGGAGGCGGGATGCCTTATGTCCTTTAAAAAATACCTGGATGAGTACTTGGCACGTCATGACATATGGCCAAGTACTGGAAAGTGGAATTAGGTGGGCAGTTCAGGGTCTTTCATGTGTTGGTGCAAACTCAATGGGCTGAAGGGCTTCTTCTGCACTGTAGGATTCTGTGATTTTGATTCAGATTTATTCCCAATCCTTCATTACCCTCAAAAAGGAGCCAACGTCTTGAACTGCAATGGTACTTGTGGTGTATGTACAGTCACATTGCTTTTCGGGAGTTCTGGGATTTTGGCATAGCAACAATGATCTTGCTCCAAGTCAGGATGGTGTGTGACTTGAAGAGTTTGCAAGTGGTGGTATTCCCATCTGCTGCCCTTGTCCTTCGAAGTGATAGAGGATGGTGGTTTGAAAGACGTTATCAAAGAGATGATATTGTGCTTTTTGTAGATGTTGCAAACTACCACCACATGTGTCTGTGAATAAGGAAGTGAATATTTAGGCCGATGAATGGGATGCCATTCAATTTGGTTGCTTTGTCCTGGTTGTGCTGAACTTCTCGCACTTACCCAGGAACCTGCATGTTGTAGATGTTGGATGGGCTTTGGGAAGGCAAGAGCTGAGTTACCTACCACAGAATTCTCAACCTTTGACTTGCTCTTATAGCCACAGTATTTTGGTCTTAGTTAGTGATAACTTCACCCTCTGGATGTTGGTGCTGTTGACTATCAAGTTCAATGGTTAGATTCTCTTAAGTTGGAGATAATGATTGCCTGACATTTGTGTTTTTTTTGTTATTGTTTCCCAGGTTGTGGGTGTTGCTGGCTAGGCCAGCATTTATTGCCCTTCCCTAATTTCCCTTAAGAAGGTGCTCTGAGTCACTGGCTTGTACCTCTGCAGTCCATGTGGTATCGGTATATCCACCATACTACTAGAGAGGGAGTTCCTGGCTTTAGGCCTTACATTTGTGTAGTGCATTACTCGCCCACGTATCCCTGCAAGAATGTAGCCGGAGCATTGCTGTAAGCAGTTCAAGAAGTCGGCTTCTTTTTGAGGGTAATTCAGGATTGGAAATGAATCTAAATCAGAATCACAGAATCCTACAGTGCAGAAGAGACCCTTCAGCCCATCAAGTCTACACCAACACATGAAAGTGCTTCAGGAATTGTAAATGGTGCTAAATACTATAATCAACAGTGAACATTCCCACTTTTGGCCTTACGATGGACGGAACATCATTAATGAAGCAGTAGATGATGGTTGGGTCCAGGACACAACCCTGAGGAACTTCTGCAGTGATGTCTTGAGACTGAGATGATTGGCCTCTAAAGACCACGATTATCTTTCTTTATGCTGCTTATGACTCCAACTGATAGAGCTTTGCCCTTGATTTCCATTGACTTCAATTCTAGTAGGGCTCCTTGGGGTCCCATTTGATCAAATATTGCCTTGATATCAAGGGCAGTTACTCTCACCTCATCCCTGGAATTGAGCTCCTTTCTCAACGTTTGGACAAGATTATAATGAGGTCTGGGGCTTGGTGGCCCTGATGGAATTGAGCATCAGCAAGCAGATTAACGCTGGAAAAAAGTGCTGTTTGATAGTATTGTTGATAACACCTTCTGTCGCTTTGTGTTGTTTGAGAATAATCTCAGGGGATAGTAATTGATTGGTATATCCTGCCCACAGAAAATCCAATCAACATTGTTGGATAGATGTCAGTGTTGTAGCTGCAGTGAAACAACTTGGTTAGAGGGTGTGTCTACTTCTAGTGCATACATCTTTAATACTGCAGCTTAGGATGTTGTCAGGGCCCATAAATGTTTCTTGATATCGCGTGGAATTAATTGAATTGGGTGAAGGTTGGCAACTGTGATGCTAGGGACCACCAGGAGGTAAAGATGGATTATCCACTTGGCAGTTTTGGCTTCAGGTTGTTGCAGTAGCTTCAGTCTGATATTTTGCACTGACATGATGGGCTCCCCCATCATTGGCAATGGGGATGTTTTGCTAGTTCTGTATTGCAGTTTCACCAAGTTGGATCCTCATTTTTAGATATGACTGATGCTGCTCCTGTCCTGCCGCCTTGCACTCCTCATTGAATGAGAATTGATTCCCCTGGTCATTTGGTAGTGGTAGAATGAGGGTTTTGCCAGACCACAGTGACAGTGGTTAGCATTGCGGCCTCATAGCACTACGGCTCTGGTTCAATTCTGGCCTGGGGTTACTGTCTGTGTTGAGTTTGCATGTTCTCCCAGTGTCTGCATGGGCTTCCTCTAGGTATTGTGGTTTCCTTCCACAGTCCAAAGATATGCTGGTTAGGTTGATTGGTCATGCTAAATTGCCGCTTAATGTCAGAGGCACGAGTAGGATAAATGCGTGGGATTATAGGATAGGGCCTGGGTGGAATTGTTGTTAGTACAGGCTTAATGAGCTGAATAGCCTCATAGGGTCTCTATGATTTGAGGTTCGAATCCAATTCTGTTCATGCTAATGACATCTCATAGATTCCCAGTTTTGAGCTGATGTATCTGTTTTCAGCTCTCTCATTTAGCAGGGTGGTAATGCCGCACAATTCCATGAAGGCTATGTTCTGTCAAGACAGGTCCTTGTTGCAATGAAGTCTGTATGGTGGTCACTCCTATCAAAACTGACATGGGGAGATGCTTCTGTGACAGGTTTGACAAGGACAAGCCAAGTAGGTTTATTTGTCCTCTCAGCATCTGTGTAGGCCCCATCGAGCAGGTATTAGTTGTGTTCAACTGGGTCAGTAGTGATGCTACAGAGCCACCCTGATGAACATTGAAGTCACCAACCCAGAGATCTTTCTGTGCCCTTAATACCCTCAGGGCTTCTTCTAAATTGTGTTCAATATGGAACAGTACGAATTCCTTATTGAGTGTCAAGTTGTGTTGTGCAAGTTGAGCACATTGATGGACAATTATGTGGTCAAGTAGATTGAAAGTTCTCTCAATGTCTGACCAGATTGACAAAGTGGTCTTCTGGAGTATGCTAGGTGCTGAACTTGGTCCATAAGACATTCTGAAGTACTGAAACATGTCTTTGTGACTAATGAAAGCTATAAGACATTGGTTATTCTGCTAGTGGTATCTGGAGATAGCTTTCTCATGTGTTGAGCTTGGCGAAGACTGTGGAGTCATAAAATGAAGCTGTTGGTTCTTGGATACTTATCTGGAATGTTTGCTTTATTAGATTAACATGAAGTCTAAGGCCTGGATTTTCTTTTCAGAGGCAGGTGAGGAGAGCAGAGAAATATTTGACCCACTAAGCCTGCCTCAGGAAAACCTGGTTGGATTTCTGATCTGGGGTGGTGAGGCATGATGACGTCAGGCCTGTTAACCTTGGAAGTAGTCGTGATACGGAGGAATGCATCTCTGTCAACCTATTAAAGAAAAGCGTTAGGAATTGCTGACGTGAGGCAGCAAGTAGATGAAAGAGCATTGCTGGTCCTAGGAGTCAGATGAACATTAACTTTTTGTTCACAGAGGAGGTTAAGAGGAGATTTAAGTGGGATATTCAAATCATGAAAGGTCTGAACAGAGTAGGTAAGGAGAAACTGTCCCCATTGGTGGAAAGATCAAGAACCATTATACAGCAGTTTAACATGATTAACAAAAGGTACAATAATGAGAGGGAGGCAATGGCCTCATGGTGTTATTGCTCAACTATTAATCCAGAAACCCAGATAATGTTCTGGGGACCTGGATTCTAATCTCGCCATGGTAGATGGTGGAATTTGAATTCAATAAAAAATATCTGTCCAATTAAAAAAAAATTGAGTTTGTGGATGACCATGAAATCATTGTCAATTGTCAAAAAAACCCATCTGGTTCACTGATGTCCTTTAGGGAAGCAAATCTGCTGTCCTTACCTGGCCTGCCCTACGTGTGATTCCAGAGCCACAGCAATGTGGTTCTCTCTCAGTTGCCTTCTGAAATGGCCTAGCAAGCAACTCAGTTGCATCAATTGCTACAAAGTCTGAACAAAGAAATGAAACTGGACGGACCACCTGGCATCGACCTAGACACTGGAGAAGACTGGCAAAACGAACAGCCCTGTCGACCCTGCAAAGTCCTCCTTACTAACATCTGGGGCTAGTGCCAAAATTGAGAGAGCTGTTTCACAGACTAGTCAAGCAATAGCCTGACATAGTCATTCTTACGAAATCATATCTTACGGATAATTCCCCAGACACCACCATTAGCATCCCTCGAGATGTCCTGTCTCACAGGCAGGACAGATTCAGCATAGGTGGCAGCACAGTGGTATACAGTCAGGAGGGAGTTGCCCTGGGAGTCCTCAACGTTGATTCATGGCTTCAGGTTAAACATGGGTAAGGAAATCTCTTCCTGGTTACCATATACTGTCCTCCTTCAGCTGATGAATCAGTATTTCTCCATGTTGAACAACACTTGGAGGAGGTACTGAGAGTGGCAAGGGCGCAAAATGTATTCTGGTTGGGGGATTTCAGTGTCCACCACCAAGGGTGGCTTGGCAGTAGCACTACTGATCGAGCTGGTCGGATCCTAAAGGACATAACTGCTAGACTGGGTCTGCAGCAGGTGGTGAAGGAACCAAAAAGAGGAGATAACATATTTGACCTCATCCTTACCAACCTGGCTGCAGATGCATCTGTCCATGACAGTATTGGTAAGCGTGACCACCACGCAGTCCTTGTGGAGATGACATCACATTGAGAATAACCTCCATCGTGTTGTGTGGCACTATCACTGTGCTAAATGGGACAGATTGCGAACCAATCTAGCAGCTCAAGACTGGGCATCCATGAGGCACAGTGGGCCATCAACAGCAGTCGAATTGTACTCCATAATCTGCAATCTTATGGCCTGGCATATCCCCCATTCAACTATTACCATCAAGCCAGGGGATCAACCCTGGTTCAATGGAGAGTGCAGGCGGGCATGCCAGGAGCAGCACCAGGTGTGCCTAAAACTGAGGTGTCAATCTGGTGAAGCTACCAAACAGGACACTTGCATGCCAAATGGCAAAAACAGCAAGTGATAGAGCTAAGCGATCCCACAACCAACAGATCAGGTTTAAGCTCTGCAGTCCTTCCATAGTCGAGAATGGTGGTGGACAATTAAACTCGCAGGAGGAGGAGGCTCCACAAATATTCCCATCCTCAAAGATGGAGGAGCACAGCACATCAGTGCAAAAGATAAGGCTGAAATATTCACAGCAATCTTCAACTAGAAGTGCTGAGTGGATGATCCATCTTGGCCTCCTTCAGTGGTCTCTGGCATCTCAGATGCCAGTCTCCACCCAATTTGATTCACACCATGTGATATCAAGAAATGGTTGGAGGCACTGGATACTGCAAAGGCAATGGACCCTCGTAACATTCTAGCAACAGTACTAAAGACTGTGCTCCAGAACTTGCCACTCCCCTAGCCAAGCTCTCCCAATACAGTTACAACACTTGCATCTACCCAACGATGTGGAAAATTTCCCAGGTATGTCCTCTATACAAAAAGCAGGACAAATCCAACCCAGCCAATTACCATCCAATCAGTCTACTCTTGATCATCAGTAAAGTGACGGAAGGGGGTCATGAACAGTGCTATCCAGCTCAGCAATAACCTGTCCAGTTTGTGTTTCGCCAGGGTCACTCAGCGCCTGGCCTCATTACAGCCTTGGTTCAAACATGGACAAAAGAGCTGAATTTCAGAGGTGAAGTGAGAGTGACAGTCCTTGACATCAAGGCTGCATTCGACCGAGTGTGGCATCAAGGAGCCCTAGCAAGGCTCTACACTGGTTGGAGTCATACCTGGTACATAGGAAGATGGTTGTGGTTGTGAAGAGTCAGTCATCACAACTCCACGACATCTCTGCAGGAGTCCCTCTACATAGTGTCCTAGGCAATCAATCTTCAGCTGCTTCATCAATGACTTTCTCCCCATCATAATGTCGGAAGTGGGGATGTTTGTTGATTGCACGATGTTCAGTACCATTTGCAACTCCTCAGATACTGAAGCAGTCCATGTTCAAGTGCAACAAGACTTGGACAATATTGAGGCTTGGGCTGACAAGTGACAAATGCCAAGCAATGACTATCACCAAGGGACACACGAATCACCTTGACATTCAATGGTGTAACCATTACTGAATTCCCCCACTGCCAAACATCCTTGGGGTTACCATTAACCAGAAACTCAACTGGGCTCACCACATAAACGGAGTGATTACAAGAGCAGGTCAGAGGCCAGGAATACTGCAGTGAGTAACTCACCTCCTGACTCCCCAAAGCATATCCACCATCTATGAGGCACAAGTCAGGAGTGTGATGGAATACCCACCACTTGCCTGGATGGGTGCAGCTTCAGCATCACTCAAGAAGCTTGACACCATCCAAGACAAAGCAGCCTGCTTGATTGGCACCACATCTACAAATATTCAATCCCTCCACCACTGGCACTCAGTAGCAGTAGCCTGTGTTATCTACAAGATGCACTGCAGCAATTTACCAAAGATCCTTAGACAGCACTTTCCAAACCCATGACCACTTCCTTCTAGAAGGACAAGGGCAACAGATCAATGGGAACATCACCACTATAAGTTCCCCTCCAAGCCATTCACCATCCTGACTTGGAAATATATCGCCGTTCCTTCGCAGTGGCTGGGTCAAAATCCTGGAATTCTCTCCCTAATGGCATTGTGGGTCAACCCACAGAACATGGACGGCAGCGATTCAAAAAGGCCTTCTCAAGGGCAATAAATGATGGCCAGCCAGCGATGCCCATGTCCCATGAATGAGTAAAAGCAATGAGGAAAAACTTGCTTATGAAGCGAGTGATTAAGATCATGAATGCAGTGCCTAACGGTATGATGGAAGAAAATTCCTCCAATTGTAACTTTCAAAAGAAAATTGAACCATAAAGAGAAAAAAATTGCAGTGCGATGAGAAAAGGGAGTTGTACTTGTTGAATTGCTCATGTAAAGAACTGACAGAATCACAATGAGCCAGGTGGCCTTCAGAGCTGCTTTTTCATCAGTTGAGAAAGGGAGATGGATGTTAATTAGCAAAAATATTGTATGCACATGTCTGACTTAATGCCAAGAGACTTCATGCAATCCAGAGCCACTCCTTCCCGCCTGTTTTCCTGGATATGCCCAGGAATGGTGATTGAGGAGTCTAGGACGTTGGATATATGATTCACTGAGCATGACTGTCAGGCTGTTGCTTGACTAGTCTTTGGGATACTCTCCCAATTTTGTCACAAGTTCGTAAGGAGGGCTTTGCGGGATGGACTGTGCAGGGTAAGCCTTTTGTGTTTTCAGTGCCTAGGTTAGTGCAGTTTTTGTCTTATGATTTTTTTGTTGCGGTTGAGAAAACTGAGTAGCCTGCAAGGCAATTTCAGAGGGCAATTAGAATCAACGCTGTTTCTGATGGTCTGGACACAGTAAAAAGTCTGACAACACCAGGTTTTAGTCCAACCGATTTATTTAATAATATATATAATAAATCGGTTGGACTAAAACCTGGTGTTGTCAGACTTTTTACTGTGTTTACGCCAGTCCAACGCCGGCATACCCACATCTGATGGTCTGGGCCATATGTATGCCAGATTTCCTGAATGATGTTTGTGAACCAGGTCAGTTTTTAGGACAATCCAGAAGTTTCATGATCATTATTACTGAGACTAGTTTATAATTTCAGATTTGTTAACTGAATAGAAATTCCCCCAGCCGCTGTTGCAGAATTTGATCAATAGTCCCGATCTCCAGTAACATTACCACGGTGCCACCAGATGCTAATTTTGGTGTATTGGAGTCGAGTACTATGATGAAATATCCTAAAGTTGAACATGTTTTAAAGGCAAATAAAATAATGAAAAATAGATGTGTTTAAATGTATACTCAAATTACTATTCTTGGGTGAAGTAAAGAACATGGCGATGGTCATTTTTAATGATGCTTCAGAGGAGAGATGTGGATGTGTTCACGAGGTGACAGAAAAGGTCCATGAGAATGGTTTTGGAGATGAGGGACTTCAGTTTCGTAGATTTGAGAAGTTGCTCACCAAGAAGAGAATGTTAAAAGGAAATTTGATAGAGATATTCAAAATCAAGAGGGGTCTGGATAGAGTAGATAGGGCAAACTGTTCCTGTTGAAGAAGGGATCAAGAAAGAGAGGGCAGAGATTGAAAGCAATTGGCAAAGAGAAAAGCAATCGATATGAGCTGAAACCTTTTCACATACTGGTTTGGATCTGAAATGCACTGTCTGAGAGTGTGGTGCAGGCAGGTTCAAGAGAGACAAGTTCAATGGAGACATTTAAAAGAGACTTTATTGTCATCTGCTCAGGAAAATACATGTGGGGTGCAGAAAAAGGCAGAGGAGTAGCAATCTACTGTAGATCAGCACAGATATGATGGGCTGGATGGCCTCTTTCTGTGCTGTAACTATTCTATGATTCTGTGCTAATCTTCCTGGTTTGTATTTACACACTGTTGGTTTCATATTGTCAATGTGCAAAAGTAGGAAATGTTCTTTAGTTTGAGAGGCTGAGGAAAATGAAAAGGGTAAAGCACTGATCTTGTGGAGGTAATGGATATTTGTCAAATATTTTATGTGAGATGTCCAATGACCATACTGAAGGTCATATACCCATTGAATATTATGTAGATAATATTTGATTGTGGAATAATGTACATACTGCAGAAAAATGTGAGTGAGAAGAGATAATGGATTGATCTTGCTGGCTTGTAACATGCTGGAGTGGGAAAACACCTTTACGTTTAAATGTGTGGACGTGTGTCCAATTGTTTTACAAAAAGAAATACATGTGCTAAGAGCTCGTTCAAAATCCTAGAGAAGGGCTGAATCACAATGTAATGCTTTGTGCGGAATATACAGGTTTTTGATTGAATTTCATTTGAAATTTTTATTGTACATATAAACTGTAATCTTTATTTAAACAGAGAGAAAGAAATCTGTTATATATTAATTGTGTTTAATTGCATGTAGGCAATGAGATTAACTGGGGATGCACTCATGCACCTAGACTGAAATTGATGGCGAGGTAAGGAAGTGCATATTTGTAATGTGCATCTCTGTAAAATACAAGTGTCTGAAGATTGGCTCCAGTTCTGCCCTTCACCAGCTGGCTTTCTGCATGAGAGCACGTAATGATTATTTGAAGAAGAGTCAGGGATTCATCCATTTCCTAGCCAATATTTATCCCTCAACCAACATGTTTAAAACAGATTATCTGATGAATTTAATTGCTGTTTGTGGGATTTTGCCATATACAAATTAGCTACTGTTTTTTATCTATACTGCAACACTGCCCATCATTGGTTGTAAAGTCCTTGGGTTATGAATTGCATGACTGCATGTTCATACTTAAAGCTACCAGAACGATATTCCCTAAACCCAGTGCAGTGTTTATTTTGTATTAGGTTAAGAATATAGTTGTAAGAAAAAGGAAAAGACAAAAAGGCTCAACAATTACAACTTGTATTTATATAGTAATTTTAACATTGAATAACCCTTCAAGAGGTGACCAAACAGTCCATTTTGAAAAATTTGGGAGAGGGAACCAAAAACTGTTTCAAAGACACAGATGTTGGCAGAGACAGAGTTGGATTTAGTCTCATTTTAAGTTAGATACTGTCACTATTTTATAGTTCAATCCCATTTACCAATTTGTAATCTTTATAGCAATCACAATAAAAATGATATTTTAAAGTTGGCGTATTTAAAGCTGTCCATTTACTTACTGTACGTTTCTATGGCAGCAGCTTACAATTGATAGCTAATTGATCATTTAATTACTAATGGCTGTTGGCAAAAGCACTCCAAATTTGCAAAGGGAAAAATAAGCAGGCTCTGGCTCCACTTAAACAGATGGATATTGGAGTTCTCCCTGTTGAAAGAGTGTAGCTTCTTAAACATAATTGAGACATAAATCATTTTCTGAGTAAAATGAAACATATTGTGGCCTTTTGACCTATAATTTTTTTTCAGATTCCAAGCATTTAAAAAGAATAAAGAAACTTAACATTTGATTGAGATCTGTTTCAAAAGTTCCTTTTGCGAAAAGTCAAGTACACCATGGGAGGAAAAGGAATCCAGATATAATATGAAGAATGTTGTGATTATAGACTGACCCTTGGAGTCATAACATGTTCCTAAATCAACCAAGATGAAGAGAATCCAAGGTGCAATTGCACACATTAGAACCACATCTATTAGTTATGTTGACATATGAATTAAGAGGAGTAGACCACTCAGCCATTCAAGCCTGCTCTGCTGCCACTTAATTACATCACGGCTAACTTGATGTAACTTCAGTTCAACTTTCCTGTCTACCCCAATAACATTCCATTCCTTGTTAATCAAGAATTTATCTAGCTTAGCCTTAAAGATATCCAAAAACTCTGCTTCCATTTCCTTTTCGGGAAGAGAGTTCATTGATAGATCATAGATACCCTATCCAAGATCTATCTATCTAGCAGAAAGAGGCTATTTGGCCTATTGAGTCTGCATCGACCACAATCCCACCCACGCCCTACTCCCATATCCCTACGTATTTACCCACTAATCCCTCTAACTTAACATCTCAGAACACTAAAGAGCAATTTTAGCATGGCCAGTCGACCTAACCCACACAGCTTTGGACTGTGGGAGGAAACCGGAGCACCTGGAGGAAACACACGCAGACATGAGGAGAATGTGCAAACTCCACACAGATAGTGATCCAAGCCGGAAATTGAACAATTCCAGTCTCTGGAACTGTGAAGCAGCAGTGCTAACACTGTGCCGTTCCAGAGACTCTTAACCCTTTGAGAGTTGCCATGATGATTTGTGTTTCTCGCTTTCTAAGGATGTGCACTCTTGTACTCTGCACGAAAATAATGAAAAACATTGGCATAAAATATGGATCTTTAATCTGTTTCTGAGGTCTGTAAAGCTTGTCTGGAACAAGTGAATTGTATCACTGAAATCCTTTGGTTGTGATTTCAGTATGTTCATGGAGAACAAATTAATCTTCAGGATATTTAGTGCTAGTTGATTTCATTTAAGTGATTTTACTGATGATGCAGATTACTGGCACTCTACTAGTCTCTTGTTTCTGCTGCACCTGACATAATTGCACCTAGACACTTGCAGGTTTTGCTTCTCAAAAGGGTGGCACACTGGTTAGCACTGCTGCCTCACAGCACCAGGGACCTGGGTTCGATTCCCAGCTTGGGTCACTGTGTGGAGTTTGCACATTCTCCCTGTGTCTGAGTGGGTTTCCTCCAGATGCTCTGATTTCCTCCCACATTCTGAAATTCTTGCTGGTTAGGTGCATTGACCCGAACAAGCGCCTTACTGTGGCGAATAGGGGAATTTCACAGTAACTTCATTGCGGTGTTAATGTAAGCCTTATTAGCGACTAATAAATAATCTTTTACTTTTCATGTAGCCACTGAATCTTGTTATTTGCTCATCTTCAATAATGCTTTATTTTGGTAAATGAGACTGATGATTGGGAAAATCCTTGATGTTCGACACTTCAACCAGTCACAGTTCTGTTAGATCATTGCTGATCACAGCCAGTTTGGGTCATTGTCTGTGCAGAGTCTGTGTGTTCTCCCTGTGTCTACGTGGATTTCCTCCAGGTGCTCCGGTTTGCTCCCACAGCCACAACATGTGTTGGTTAGGTGCATCGGCCATGCTAAATTCTCCCTCAGTGTACCCGAACAGGCACCAGAGTGTGGCGACCAAGGTATTTTCACAATAACTTAATTGCAGTGTTAATGTAAGCCCATTTGTGACACTAACAAATAAACTCAAAAAAATTTGAAGGCGAAGTCAGCTAAGTATTTGAGAGAGATGGGAATCGAGGATTGTGCTGATAGATGAAGAAGGATACAAAAAGGCTCAAGTGGAGCATCACTGGCAGCATGGAGTGTTTGGACAGAACGGCTTGTTTCTGTGCTGCATATTTTTTGTAAAAGATAGTGTAGTTTGTGAAGGAGAACTTTGAGAAAATGAAATGGGTGTGGAACAGAGGGAAATAATTTGCAGCAAGGTTTGGTTTCCCCTGTGGAGAGAGAAAATGTTGATATGTTGGGTTGATGATCTCTGTTCAGAGCAGGAATAATTTATCAATTGCAGAGATTTTAAACAAGTACGAAGAAAGGAAAAGGCTTGGGTTGGAGGATCAGAACACAAAAGCAAGTCACTGATGAGGTGGAAGGCAGGAAATATTAAATGACAGAAGAGATGATGGTGCAAAAATGTAAAGGAAATGGTAATGGGATATTATTCTTTTTTCCTTTCTCCAGTTTCTCAATTTCTGCGGTATCTGTTCTGACAATGCTTCTAATTTGCCTTCCTTTTTTCTCAACCAAAAATTTATCACCTGGTGTTGCTGAGGCCCTCAACCAAGTCCTGTTTCATTTTCCATATTTGTGCTCACACTCCTTTCCCTCCAACCCCTTCCCTTCTCATTGCCTCACTCCCCAGTGACTCCTTCTGGGTGACATAGCAATTAAATTTCTTTCAGTTTAATATACTGAATTTGCTGCTCACAATGCAGCTTGCTCAACGTTGGGATTTTGTGACCATTTTGTCTAACACCGTTGTTCAGTAACTGCTTTGTCAAGCACCTTCATTTGGTCAGCAAGCATGACCCAAACCTGTCAATTTAATTCTCTGTCCACTATCTCTCTTGGCATCTACGCCATATGAATAAAGCTAATCTTAAACTCAAGGAATAGCATCTCATGTTTCATTTTGTCACTTTATGGCTTTACTGATTTCAACAATATCAATCTATAACCCCCAGTTTTCTTTGGGCAGCAGGTGTTGATGATGATTATGTTTTTCCTATTTATACCCCTGCGGACATTTCTCCCACGACGTTTCTTTTTGCCTTGCACCATAACCCGTTTTGTCATTTAATCTCTCCTGCCTCCAGTCTCATCGCAGACCTTCCATTTTGTTCTCCACCTCTTTTCCACTTCTTACATCTTGTTATTTTTTTCCCCAGTTCTGGTGGATGGTCATCAGCCTGAAACGTTAACTCTGTTTTTCTATCCCCAGCCTGACCTGCTGAGGGTTTCCAACATTTAACATTTTGATTTCAGGCTTCTAGAACCTGCAGGATTTTATTTTGTTTATAGGAAAGTATTTGCCTTTAGGAATTTCTGCTTTGATCCCCAATGAGTCATTGAGCTGAAAGAGGATGTCCGCTTTGTTGAATGCTTGTTATTTTGCCCGCAGATTCGGTGTCAGTGCTGCAGCAACTACTTGTGGTTAATCAATGCCTTTAACATAACAAAAAGTCCCAAAACACTTGATCATGCAGGAACGTTTGAACAGATCAGTGTTTTGCCTCAGCGAGCAGCCAAAGGTTAGGATTAAGGCTACAGATTCTACAGAAAATACAAGTTGCAGCTTGAGTCTTGCCGATCTGAATCAAAAACATGCACTGGCTCATCCAGAACATGAAGCCAAAGAGAATGGAACAAAGTAAATTATACATACTACTAGACAGCATTTTGTGCCATTAGTTAGTCTTGGTGGCAGGGCAGTCCTTAACATTTACTGTCAAAGATTAGAGTATGGTGGATCCCTAATGTCTTGGTTTTGCAACTCCCGGAATCCAGTTGCCAATGCGTCATGTAAAGCTCTTTCTCCTCCCTGCGCCACATTTTAGTGTTAGCATTTCTACTTTGTGCACATGGTCAGTGAGTCTTTTTATTCCGCAGGTGGAGGTCCACCTCGTGTCAAACGAGGGGCATGCACACTGTGGGTCGTGCGTGGGCTGCTCTTGGAAGTTCCGGGAGTGGCCTAGTACTTCGTGTCGTTGTGTGTGCTTGATCCTGGACCGGTAGACGGGCGCCGCAACAGCTCGGTGACTAGCACTGCTAGCTGTGCAGATACATGGATTTGGGCCTGTGTCTGTGGGAGTTTGCGCATTCTCCCTGTGGTTGCGTGGGTTTCCTCCAGGCGCACCGGTTTCCTCCCACACCCCAAAGATGTGCTCTTAGGCTGATTGGTTTTACCAAATTGACACTATTCTCCCCTGAATCTGGCTAAGTTAGGGGTTCCATTCGTAGACATGCAGGGTAGAATAGGTGTAGGGTGATGCGGCGGCGCGGGCTCGTTGGGCCGAAGGGCCTGTTTCCCGTGCTAGGTTGTTCTTTGTCCTTTGTTCTTTGTACTCTCCAATACACACACATGGTGTACAGAGGCCACAATACCTGCCGTAAGGACAGAATGGTTGCAAGAAGTGAGCAAAAAATGTGGGCCAGTGTACCTGCACCTGGTCTTGGGATGCAGCAGGATTGAAGATGGAAGGGAGGTAAATAAAAGCACATGAATAGATGGTAATTAAAGGGAAAAAGTTAATGGTAATGAAGTGAGGGAGGGAAGAGCACAGACCTTGAGGGTGGGAGTGTGAGAATGAACACGTGGAGGAAAGATTAAACCAAGTTAAATGATGGGATTGCTAGAACACAAGAATTAGGATCATTGTTAATCTAATTGTGGCCTCAACTCCACTTTATGATATTCCCATCATAACGCTGACTTCCTTGTTAGCCTTGAGTGATTTAGCCTTCACTGTTCCCTGTAATTTCAATATTTGTATTTTGCTATTAAATTGAGTCTTGGAAAATGCTTCTGCTTAAACTCTTATTGTGAATAATTAATTAAAATAGTATATGATTTTATTCAACAGGATTCTAAAAGGTACCTTTTTATCTGTGTCTGTTTGCAGTTACTGATCTTGCAAATGATGCTAATGATTTGAAAAGTAGTGTTAATGTCTGAACTTCATTCAGAAATGTGCTGCAAGTAGGTTTTAATTTAAACACACTCTTTTGCTTTGTATAGCGGAGTAGTGAATTCAGCACGTTCATTGTAGAAGGAAGGTTTAGTACCACATTTCAGAAAATAAACTAGAACTTTAATTTACTGAGAATTTGGCTCTGTTTTAATGAATTATAAACATTTGTAAATCTTGAATTTCTGTCCATCCTTAACAACTGTATGAATACATGTTGTGTTTTGTCTGAGGACATACCAAAGTGTTCACAGCAAAGTGGAAGAAAGAGCATTGATCGTAAACTATTTTCTTTGGTGCTCATCACATAGAAACATACAAGTAGGCCATTCAGCTCTTCAAGCCTGCTCCACTATTCATTATGATTACGGTTGATCATTAAATTCAATACCCTGATCCTGCTTTTCTCTCATATCCCTTGAACCCTTTCTGTGGTAGTGAATTCCACAGATTCACCACTCTCTGGGTGAAGAAATTGCTCTTTGCATCCATAAAGGTTTATCCCTTATCCTCAAATTATGACCCCTAGTTGTGGGCTCCCCCACCATGGGGAATATTCTTAATATTCTTTCTGAACCTACCCTGTCTAATCCTGTTAGAACTTAAAGTTTCTATGTGATCCCCTCTCATTCTTCTCAACCACAGTGAATATAATCCTAACTTAATCTCTCCTCATATGACAATCTTGCTATCCCAGGAATCATCCTGGTACACCTTTGTTATACTCCCTCTATAGCAAGAACATTCTTCCTCAGTTAAGGACACCAAAACTGCACACGATACTCCAGATGTGACCTCACCAATACCATGTATGAATTGCAGTAAAACATCCATATTTCTATGCTCAAATCTTCTTGCTATGAAGGCAAACACACTGCTTGCCCCCTTTACTGCCTGCTATACCTCTGTGCTTACTTTCAGCAGCTGATGCACACAGACGCAATGGTCTCACTGAGTTACCACCTCTCTCAATTCACACGCATTCAAATAATAATGTCTTCCCATTTTTGCTACCAAAATGGATAACCTCACATTTATCCTTATTATACTGCATCTGCCACACATATGCCCACTCATTTAGCCTGTCCAAATCACACTGAAGCATCCTTGCATCCTCCTCCACAGCTCACCCTCCACCCGACTTTGTATCATCTGCAAACTTGGAGATCAAGCACTTAGTTCCCTCTTCCAAATCATTAATATATAATGTGAACAGTTGGGGTCCTAGCACAGATCCCTACAGTACCCCACTAGTCACTGCCAATCAGAAAAAGATTTATTCCAACTCTATGCTTTCTGTCTGCTAACCAGCTTTCAGGTGGAGGATGAGCTGTGAGGAGGATGCAAAGATGCTTCAGTGTGATTTGAACAGGCTGAATGAGTGGGCATGGCAGATGCAGTGTAATGTGGATAAATGTGAGGTTATCCATTTTGGTAGCAAAAATGGGAAGATATTATTTGAATAGGTGTAAATTGAGAGAGGTGGTAACTCAGTGAGAACATTGTGTCTGTGTGCATCAGTTGCTGAAAGTAAGCACAGGTACAGCAGGCAGTAAAGAAGGCAAGCAGTATGTTTGCCTTCATAGCAAGAAAATTTGAGCATAGAAATATAGAGTTACCCTCCAATCTATAGGAACCATTTCAGAGCTTAAAATAACCACCAAAGGATCCACTATTTCTAGGGCCACTTTTTTAAGTACTCTAGGATGAAGATTGTCAGGCCCTGGAGATTTATCCACCTTCAATCCCATTAATCTCCCTAAAACAATTTCTCTACTAATACTGATTTCCTTCTTTTTATTAAAACTTGTGTTTCTCAGAACTTTCAGTGTTTTATTAATGTCTTCCTTTGTGAAGACAGAAGCAAAGTACAGATTTAGCCGCTCAGCCATTTCTTTGTTCCCTGTAATGAATTCTCCCATTTCTGACTGTAAGGGGCCTACATTTGTTTTTGTTAGTCTTTTTCTTTTTATGTATCTATAGAAACATTTACAGTCAGTTTCATGTTTCCAGTTATCTTACTTTCATACTCTATTTTCCCCTTCTTAATCCCTGGTCCGCTTTTACTAAATTTTATACTGTTCCCAATCCCCAGATTTATTGTTATTTTTTTTCTTGCCACTGTAGGTTTTTTGAAATTAATGCGATTGTTAATTTTGCTTGTAAGCCACAGTCTGGCCATAGTTTGGCAACAGTTCCCTTTTTACCCTTGCGCCAAATAGGAATAAAGAACTTTTGAAGTTCACCAATTCGTGTCTTGAATGCCTGCCATTGCCTGCCCACTGCCCTTCCTTTCAGTAATGCTTCCCAGTGCATCATAACCAACTTGTGCCTCAAACCATCATGTTTATCTTTATTGAGATTCAGGACCCTGGCCCCAGAATCACCTCAGTATCAATCTTGATAAAGAACTCTATCAAATTATGGTCAGTCATCCCCAAGGGTTCTTTCACAAATAGATTGCCAACTAATCATTTCGCTTTGCACAATACCCAGTCCAAGATGGTCTGTTCCTTGTTGAATTTTCAATGTTTTGGTTCAAAAAACCATCCAGTATATACTCCAGAAATTTCACGTCTATTATACAGTGACTAATTTGATTCATCCAATCTATATACAGATTAAAGTCACCCATCAACACAGATGTTCCTTTGTCACATTAAACTCTGATTTCCTGTCTGATGCTTTCCCCAACATTACAGTTTGGTCTGTTTACCACCCTCAAAAACATTTTTTGCCCCTTGGTATTTCTTAACTCGAACCATACAGATTCCACATTGTCTGTGCTAATATTTTTCCTCAATATTGTATCAATATCTTCTTTAATCGACAATGCATCATTAAAGAATAACATCAGGAAATTTTTCCGTAACAAGCACTAAGCCATTTTCTGTGTTTGCCTGAGGTGACAGATGTTTTAACCTTTCATCTAAAAGATAGCATTATAAATAACTTGGCATTTGATGCTGCACCAGAACACCAGCTAATTTGTGCTCTGAAGAACCAACAAGCTTTTAACTTGTAGCATGATGGTAGCATTTTGGCCTGAGGCTGAGGCTCATTCTATATCTCAACACTTGCTGTCAGTTAGCATTTGGATAGGGGATGTGCAAAGATTGTGGAGAATCAAGCTCCTGCTTTTCAAGCTAGCCATTTGAGTTTTTTTGTACTCCCATCAATTTAAGAAGCTGTCAGAAGTCAGCATTAATAAGTTAAATTTATATTGCTCGCTTAGTAAAACTTCCTAAAGAACTTCAAAGAAGTTATCAGGCAACATCTGAGCCATGTGGTGATATTAGGACCAGTGACAACTTGGCCAAAGAGTTTTACTTGTGGCCGGGGTAGATGAGGTTGCGTTGCCAATGGTTAGGCAATGGAAATTGGGGATGCATGAGATATTGAAGTAACAGATTGATTGGTAAAAACTTTTTCCATTAATTAGGGTATCTAGAAGTAAGTGGCTTAGTCAAAAACTTGGAACCAAACTTTCAGGTGTGAAATTATGAAACGTGTTTTTACGTGAAAGGTAATAAAATTTGGATGTTGTTTCCGTGAAGGGCAGTTGAAGCTAAATCAATCACTAATTTAAAAATTAGATTGATAGATATTTGTTAACCAGATATTAAGGAGAATAGGGCAAAAGTGGGGTATGGAGTTAGTTCACATATCAGCCAAACAAAATCTCAAGAAGCTAAATCATCTGTTTGTGTTGTTATGTTCCTATTAGAGAACATTTTGGAGGGAAATGTGTAAATGTATCTCCTATTTAAGCTGTTCTGGTATTAATTTTTCTGCAAGCATTGTTTTGTACATATGCATGCAGTTGTTAGGGATGAACACAGCATTAAGATTTCAAACCACTTACATATTTTCCTCCCCTTGCATGTGATCATGTGCCAGTAAAAATTAACAAATAGTCACACTGCAGCCACTGGAAGCAGTGTGAAAACATTTGCTGTCAAAGGAATGTCCCCTACCTTTATCGTGTGATCAAAATATCTGTACTTTAAAGGGTTATTTTATCAAAAGGATCGTAAAATACCTTGACTGTTTTTAAATCAATTAGTCTTTACTCATTCAACTTCCAGGCACTACATTCCAGTGGTTAAGGCCAAGTCAAGCCTTTGTAATCGATGGATGTCAATTGTGCAAGCTTTTGTTCTCTTTCGCTGATATCTGAACCCCTCAGCTGACCTCTTTTTACAGATGGGAATGTCTTCAAAATTTAATCTATTTTACATGGCCTTTTGTGATTCAATATTCAGTATTTTCACTGCTGGTGAGTTAAACAAGCAGCAGGTTGGCATAAACTGCTAAATTGATAATGGCTAAAAGATATCCTTTACTGAGTGTCTTATTCTCTAATTGCAGGTGCTGTGATAGGTGACGGACAGTCTGCTGTGGCCAGTAATATTGCCAATATCACTTATCGCCTCCAGTGGTGGGATTTCACCAAGTTTGATCTTCCAGAGATCAGTAATGGTAAGTGATATGTGAAGACTGCTGGAAGCTATGGGTCTTTACTTTGACCCATGTGAGTTCCATAAAAATCTTTATGATCAAAGTGATGTATTCTGCACCACATAAAGGGGTGCACAGTGCAGCATATGATGGCAAAAAGGTCAACCAAATGAATAGATCTTTACTCAGGGGCAGCATGTTTTATTTTGACCAGTGGAGCTATCGATGGATGATATTTATGTTTACTTTCTGGTTTTGAACACAACATTCAGTGATCTTTGCTAACCAGTTAACTTCCAGTATGCCTTTCCCCATATAGAATTGTATTCTCAATGTTCAGGTAAAGGCAGAAAACACTTTGTGACTAATTTTAGACTTCTGAAATAGTGATTCTCAAAGCTCCTGGAATAGTATTAATCGGTCCATAAACATGCTGTTGAAGGGGATACGTTCACTCTTATACGCCCCCTAGTCTGAAGTTATGATATTCACAATCTGACTGGTAACACGGTGTTGAGAGTATTGGCTTTGAGCAGATTCTTTTCATGCAGCCTCTATGACACATCTATCTGTTATTGTTTAGTAAGAATTGCATTTGGAGAAACATTGTTAGCAAAATCAATGTGAATAATGCCATAATTTATAACATATTACATTGACTTTGAACCCAATCAAACTTAGCTCACTTAGTTTACGGGGGTTGAGACAGTAGAGTCTTTAAGCCTGATTGGAAGCCAGCTTTCAGAGGGAGTGCAAATTATTCGGCCAGACTAGATCATATCACAGCCCTTGGATGAATGTTTCAGTAGCCATTTTCTTGGAAAATAGGAAGTAGCTGGAATGTTAAAATTGTATTCTCATCTACAGTGAAGATATGATAACATTGAACTGGTAAGACATGATTACAACCCAGTGCATTGTGGCAGATTTGTGTATTTTCTGCCAAGTGCTCATCAAAATTGCTTAACTTATACTGTAACTCCCTCAACTACCATTATTATTCTTCCCTAATCTAATTATGTTTTGTTTCTACATTAAGCAACTTCCCTGCCTGCCAATTCTCTCGTCATCCTGACATTTAAACATTGATTTATTTGAAGGCTTTTTGATGTCATAAATTTTCAGCCAGTTTTATATCTTATAAACACAGAGCTAATTTCAGTTCAAATAATTAGCTCCTGTAATGGCATTGAAATAGATTTTTGAGTATGCTTGAGATGGAGAATTAGGTCATTTTTTTGATCTTTGAAAGAGTTCACATTCATAGGAAAAGGGGTCTGTTTTATGTTGCTGATGTACAAGTAGTGTTTTCATCAGCATGTATACTTCAGTGGCAAACCCAATCATTCCTATCAAATGTCATTTGTGTTACTGCAATATGTCCAAAATACATTATAACCAATAAATTCTGTGATGTCCATATGAAGAGATGTGTTCTTCCTCAAGCACACTGAAAATATAATGGAAAGATTGTTTGATAATAAATAGTCTTGTTGTTTTAAGATGTCAAATTAACTGAAACCCTCTGACACTGAAAAGCTTTAAACAATTTTCATTGTTGGAATTGTGTGTGTAACATCAGACTTAAAAGCAGGAGTAGGCCATTCGCCCTGTCGAGCCTGCTCCATCATGCAGTAAAATCATGTCTGGCCTGATAATGCTGTCAACTTCATTTTCCCCATAGCCTTTGTCTCCCTTATGAATCAAAAATCTGCCCAATTCTGCTTTGAATAAATTCAATGACCCAGTCCCCATTGATTTTTGAGAGAGAGAATTCTACATAGTGATCAACCTTGACAGAAAAAATCTCATCTCCATCTTAAAAGGAAGATCTCTTATTCTTAAACTGAATACCCTAGTTAACGTCTCCCCCACAGAAGGAAGCATAAGAACATAAGAAATAGGAGCAGGAGCAGGAGTAGGCCATCTATCCCCTCGAGCCTGCCCTGCCATTCAATAAGATCATGGCTGATCTGAAATGAATCAGTTCCACTTTCCTGCTTTCTCCCCATAACCCTTAATCCCCTTGTCTGTCAGAAATCTATCTAACCGTAACTTAAATATATTCAGTGAGGTAGCCTCCACCACTTCAATGGGCAGAGAATTCCAGAGACTCACCACCCTTTGAGTGAAGAAGTTCCTCCTCGACTCCATTCTAAACTGCTTCTCCCCCCCCCCACTTATTTTGAGGCTGTGCCCTCTAGTTCTGCTAGGAAGAGTCTCTCTACCTGTACACTATCTAGCCCCTTCATTATCTTGTAAGTTTCTAGAAGATCCCCCCTCAGCCTTCTAAACTCTTAACGAGTACAGACCCAGTCTATTCAATCTGTCTTCATAAGCTAACCCCCTCATCTCTCGTATCAGCCTGGTGAACCTTCTCTGTACTTCCCCCAAGGCCAATATATCCTTTTGCAAATACAGGGCCCAAAACTGCACAAGGTACTCCAGTTGCGGCCTCAACAGTGCCCTGTACAGTTGCAGCAATACCTCCCTGCTTTTATATTCTATCCCCCTCGCTATAAAGGCCAGCATTCCATTCGCCTTCTTGATTACCTGCTGCACGTGCAGACTGGGTTTTTGCGATTCCTGCATAAGGACCCCCATGTCCCTCTGCACAGTAGCATGCTGCAGCTTTTCACCCTTTAAATAATAATCCCTCCTACTATTATTTCTACCAAAGTGGATAACTTCACATTTGCTAACGTTATACTCCATCTGCCAGGTCCTTGCCCACTCACTCAGCCTATCCAGATCTCTCTTTGGACTTTCTGTGCCCTCCACGCAGTTTGCTTTTCCCCTCATCTTCATGTCATCAATTTTGTTACCCTACACTCAGCTCCCTCCTCCAGATCGTCTGTGTAAATGGTAAACAGTTGAGGCCCCAGCACCGATCCCTGCGGCACTCCACTAGTCACCAACTGCCAACCAGAAAAGCACCCATTGATTCCAACTTTCTGCTTCCTGTTAAATAACCAATCCTCAATCCATGCTAGCACTTTACAATTCCATGTACCCTAACCTTCTGCAGCAACCTTTTGTGAGGCACCTCATCGAACACCTGGAAATCCAAAAACACCACATGCACCGGTTCCCCTCTGTCTACCGCACTAGTCACATCCTCATAGAAATCCAATAAATTCGTTAAACATGACTTCCCCTTCACGAATCCTTCCAGTATCCATCCTATCAAGTCCTCTCAGGATCTTATATGTTTCAGTATGATCACCTGTCATTCTTCTGAACTCCAATGGGTATAGGTCAAACCTGTTCAAGCATTCCTCATATAATAACCCCTTCATCCCAGAAATGAGTCAAGTAGATCACCTCTGAACTGTTTCCACCACATTCTAGAACAATGAGAGTAAGTTTTTCATTTAGTTGCATTAAAATTCCTCCCTACATAAAGGTAGCCTATCCATGTAACTAATCCATTTTAAATTTAAAAACTTGCATCCTAATTTTTTGTTCTTTATTTCTTCATGCTATTCCCCATTCCAGATTCAGCATTTTCCAAGGTAACATAGCCGGCACTTGTTTGTTGAATTGCTGGTATGTACATGCATTCTACCCAATTTATTGGGAAAATCAAGGCAATATTAAGTAAAAGATACAATTCTAGGGGGCTGCAGTAGCAAAGGGACCTTTTGGTATACAAGCAGGAATAGTTGAATTTGCAGGGCAGGTTGAGAGAGTAGTTAGTAAAGCATAAAGGATTCTTGGCTTTATAAATAGAGTATGGGGGGCAAAAGCATGGAGGAAATTTATAAAACATTGGTTCAACCTAAACCGAAGTATTGTGTTCAGAGCAGGTCAAAAGCTAGGAATCTTGAGGTGTGTAATTCACTTCATCACCCCCGAACCTGACCACCATCGACAAAACACAAGTCAGGAGTGTAGTTCCAGCAACACTCGAGAAGCTTGATGATATCCAAGGCAAAGCAGCCTACTTGATTGCTACCCCTTTCACAAATATTCAATTCCTCCACCACTGACGAACAGTGGCAGTCTTGTATACTGCCTGCAAGATGCACTGCAGGAACTCACCAAGATTCCTTCCAAGCCCACTACCATCTAGAAGGACAAGTGCTGCAGATACCTGGGAACAACAATACCTGGAGATTCCCCTACAAGTTAATCACCGTCCTGACTTAGAAATATATCACTGTTCCTTCATTGTTGCTGAGTTAAAATTGTGATATTCCCTCCCTAATAGCACAGTGAATTGACCTACATCTCGGGCCTGCAGTAGTTCAAGAAGGCAGCTCACCAACATCTTCTGAAGGGCAGCTAGGGAATGGCAGTAAATGCTGGCCTAGCTAGTGATGCTCAAGTCTCTTAAATTATTATTTTAAAATTCTGACTGACCACCATGCTTTAATGATTGTCAAGGCATTAGAGAGGGTGTAGAAAGAACTTAGAAAAATGGTTGTAAGGATGAAGGATTTCAATTCCATCAATAGATTGGAAGAGTTGTGATAGCTCTTCTTGCAGAAGGGAAGATTAAGGGAAAATTTAGTAGAGGGATCTGTACAGATTTGATGGGAAAAGCTGTTCCAATTGAAGGAATAGTTGATAACCAGAGGACAAGTGAATGGCAAAAGTATCAAAGGTGATGATGTAAGTGTTTATACAGTGAGTGGTTAGGATTTAGAATGCACTGTCTTAGAGTGTGGTGGATTCAATTGTGACTTTCTGTCACCACCACATGACAGTTGTTTCCTAATGTGGTCAGTGAGTTAAGATTTTGTGCATGTGCTCATACATAAATTCACGTATACCTCAGTTTAAAATAACAGAACGGCAACATTTTATCCTTGAACAAGATAAATATTAGTTAATTACAAGACTACTGTTGAAAGTTTAAGCAAAAGGGATACGTTAACACAAATATAGACACAAAGATTAGGATACAATTAAGGAAAAAGATACTTAGATGTTAGATTTCACATCAGTCGCAGTGAAACATTGTTGTGGACTGTTGCTTTGAATTCCTTATTTCCAAAGTGAAAGGCTTGAATCTTGGAAGTCAGGCACAGTAGCTACAATGACTTCTGTAATCAACTGGAGATGACCTGTACAGGTTGACTGGGCAAGTAAGCAGCTTTGGAGAGCGAGGGAAGGTCCCGTTTCTTTATAGGTTCTGCCGAGACAACACCTGAAGATTGCTTGATTTCCTTTCTTAGCAAAACCATGATATTGTCCGTCTGAGCACCTTTGTCTGCAGCTGCAGACAGCAGGGAGCCAATCTCTCTCATGTATTTTACCGGAAAACTGTTGCTGGTAGTGTCTCCTCTCAAAACTGCCACACCAAGTGGCTTCTTCAACCCCTTTTTATAATTAATTAGTTCATAACTTATTATTTCACCAGGCAAATAATTTAATTATGTTGCGGTCCTTTGAAATCTCTTATCTTCTGTTCTCTCAGAAGTAAAAAGATCTTTTACACCTTTTAGACATCAACGGACGTGTCTTGTTGCATAGATTGTTCCGCTGATTGGAGTCATACCTGGTACATAGGAAGATGATTGTGCTTATGGAGGGTCTGTCATCTCAACCCCATGACGTCTTTGCAGGAGTCCCTAGTGTCCTAGGCCAACAATCTTCAGCTACTTCATCAATGACCTTCCCTTTGTCATAAGGTCAAAAGTGGGGATGTTCACTGATGATTCCACAATGTTCAGCACAATTCACGACTCCACAGATACTGAAGCAGTCTATGTTCAAATGCGACAAGACCCGGACAGTATCCAAGTTTGGGTTGACAAGTGGCTGATAACATTCGCACCACACAAATTCAGGCAATGACCATCACCAATAAGAGACATTCTAAACACCACCCCTTGACATTCAATAGTATTACCATCACTGAATCTTCCACAGTTAACATCCTTGAGGTTATCATTGACCAAAAACTTAACTGGACTCACCATATAAACACAGTGGCTACAAGTGCAAGTCAGAGGCTAGGAATACTGTGGCGAGCAACTCCGCTCCTGACTCCCCAAAGCCTATCTGCCATCTCCAAGGCACAAGTCAGGAGTGTGATGGAATATTCCCAGCTTGACACCGTTCAGGACAAAGCAGCCCACTTGATTGGCATCACATCTACAAACATTCAATCCCTCCACCACCACACTCAGTAGCAGCAGAGTGTACTATCTACAAGATGCACTGCAGCAATTCACCAAAGATCCTTGAACAGCACCTTCCAAACCCACAACCACTGCCATCTAGAAGGACAAGGGCAGTAATACAGGGGAACACCATAACCTGCAAGTTCCCCTCCAAGTCACTCACCATCCTGACTTGGAAATATATCGCCATACCTTTGCAGTTACTGGGTCAAAATCCTGGAATTCCCTCCCAAACCACATTGTGGATCAACCCACAGCACTTGGACTGCGACGATTCAAGAAAGCAGCTCACCACCACCACCACCTTCTCAAGGGCAAATAGGCATGGGCAATAAATGCTGGCCAGCCAGCGACGCTCAGGTCCCACAAATGAATATATTGAAAAAAAAACACTCCAAGCCTACTATTCATGTATAGCTACAACACTCACCCACCTGAGAATTTGGAAAATTGTCCTGGTCAACATAAAGCAAGACAAATCTTATTTGCCCATTTATCATCCTATTAGTCTACTCCCAATTATCAGCAAAGTGATGGAAAATGTCATCAACAGTGCAATCAAGCAACACTTACTGAACAATAGCTGCTTATTGATGCTCAGTTTAGGTTTGCCAGGACCATTTGGTTCCAAACCTCATTATAGCTTTGATTCAAACATGATCACAATAATGGCACTCAATAAATGAGATGAGAGTGACTACCCTTATCATTAAGGCAGTATTTGATTGAATGTGGTATCCCAGTGGAGTTAATCAGTGGGGATCAGATAAAATTCTCTACTGGATTGAGATATGCCTAACAGAAAGGGAAGGTGCTTCGGATTTTTGAAGTCCTGTCACCTCAGCCCTAGGATAATGTCTTCAACAAAACTATCTTCAGCTGCTTCATCAATGATCTTCCCTCAAATGTATGATCAGATGTGGGAATGTTTGCAGATGATTGCACAATGTTTGGTACCGGTCATGACTCATCAAGTACTGAAGTAGTCTTTGCTTGCTTGTAGCAAGATCTGGACTGCATATAGGCTTGGCGCTGATAAGTGACTAGCAACATTAGCACCACAAAATGCCAACCAATGATGATCTTCAACAAGAGAAAATTGTATTATCCCCTTTGACTTTCAACGTCATTGCCATTGTTGAATCTCACACCATCATTATGCTAGGTTTTACCATTGGCTATAAAGTTAACTGGATATACCCAACATATACATCGAACCATTAATGTAGGAAAACATCCCAAGACCCTTTGTGGGAACGTAATCAAATAAAATCAACATTAAGCCAAAGAAACAGACATTAAGAAGGATGATGAGAAGCTTCATTAAAACACTAGATTTTAATGACAATGTTAAGGGAAGCAAGAGATGTAAAGCCAGACAGGTATAGAAAGGTACTTCCAGAGCTTAGGGTCTAGACACAGCCCTAATGGTGAGGCAAAAGGAGCAATGGATGCACAATAACAAAGTTGGAGGAATGTAGAGTTGTCAGAGGATTATAGAGCTGCAGGATGTTACGTATATAACCTGACATCACGTTCTACATTCAGTTCTCATCTCCAAATCTTGTTCATTATTTTTGCTCCAGCTCTTGAGACTACTCATCCCCTTTTCTATGTCCAGTCTCGAAAATGTTACCACAAGCTGTATGGTAGATTTATTTCCAATCATTTTTTAAAATATCTATCATCTCTGAAAACTGCCTGACTCACATCGGATGGGTGACCTGAATCCTCCTTGCTCTATGAGGAAATCCATCATCGCTACAGAGGGCACATTTTCATGTAGTAATACTCATGGCACTTTTGCTTTTACATTGTTAGCTGTGTTAACAGACCATGTTGTATTTTGAGACCAATATAAATTTGCTATATTGCTTAAGGGATCAAATGCGAATTTCACAGCAGTTCATCCTTCAGAATCTATTGTTTTATATTAAAGAAAACATTTAATCTGGTGCCCTGGGGAAATCTTAAACTATGGCAATTTGACAAAGCCAAAATTCAAATTCAAATTCAGTTCTTTGTATCTAGAGTTCAATACTGTAGTATTGCAGCCACTGAAATATTTGTTTGTAGAATATGAAATTGCCAAAATGATTCATCTTCTGGACTTGGGTTTGAATTCATTTCCATGGTTCAGTTAAGTTGAATGTCTTTTGAAGCTGAAGTTAGCAGTCCCCATTAAGAAAATGGACATTATAATCTGTTTCAAACGATTTTTTGAATGTTTTCCATTGCGTCAGGATAGGTATTCTTTTTCACTCCTAGTATTGGGAATACTTTTAAATTTTTGGGAAATTAGTCAGATAAATATCAGGTCGAACTCTTTTGTACGTAAATTTACGCCCGCGCACACACCAGATTTTATTGATTTTCAGCTAATATAATTTGAAACATCACAAATGTTTACATGCCCACTGGAAGCCAGTGCCACACTGAAAAGAAGTTCAATATTACTGCATCCTTCAGTTTTGTTACAAAATCAAATAGCTTTCAGAAGAGTTTATTGTGTCTTAGAGCAAGAACACATTTTTGTATGTTTGGTTGGAGAAGTTCCACTCCATTGAGATTGAATTTTCTAGGAGCCCTCAAGTGCTATCTCTCTGTGGGTTATTTGAATTGGAGAACTCCTGTTTTTCTCTGGCAATCAATCCTCCAAAATGGATATATAGTGTGGACATTTTAGCTTCCAATCAGGGATACACTCCATTTTAAATGAACAAACCCTTGATTAGTCTTTCTGTTTTATGTTTCGTTGTGAATGCAGTAAACTTTTCCTGTTTACTACTTCTGAAACCTGACAATATTTTTCTGTGTCCAAAACCACTGTTGGAGGCTGAAGTAAAATCGAAATGTCTATAAAGAACTTTTTAAAAGAATAAGCAATTGCCATCAAAATGAGAGAGGATAGCTGGTATTGGTAAATGTGGGCCCAATGCTTTTTTAATTCCTTTAATTCTCATTTTGCTTAAGTTACCATGGTACAAGTAAGGAGTGTTGTAAGTAAGGAAGATCTGTAAGCTCCTATTTTCAGAGCTTTAGAACTGTCCAGTAATCAGCTTCTTGCAGCCTTTCACCAAACTATAATTAAAAGAAATATGAAAACCATACAGCAGTCTGGACATACCACTTCTGATGTTGCATTCTTTTCTTAGAATTGTCATGTCTCAGTTAACTAAAATATGCACCATCACCTTTAACTATTACCATACAGTAATCCAGATTGCAAGTGTGAGGTCTGATAGCAGAATTGGTGCTAATTTTTCATGAGTATGATTTCATGGAACCAGATGTCAAACATAAACGTTTGAATAATCTACAGTTAATCCCTTTTATTAATCTGGCAAGTTATGATGAAAGCTACCTTACAAACTTTACTGCGACAGAATTGGGGTTAAGGATTTTCAATTATCCTAGATACCACAGGATTACAGCACTGGACAAAAAAAAGCTTGCTTTGCTTGATGTCTTCTATGTTGTCAAAGCCAATGAAGTAATTTTGATGAGAAGTCACTGTGGTAATGAAGGAAAATGAGACAATTTGCACTTAGCAAAGTCACACAAATGACAATTAAACAAAAGACAAAATAATCTATTACTTCCACCACTGAAGGTTAACTGTGATAATGTTTTCGCCCCTTAAGCCTGTTGTCTGTAAACAATATGGATGGATTTCAACAAAACTTGGAACACGGGGTGAAGCCCAAGTAAAAAGTGGTTCATTTTAGGCAAAGGTGATCCAGATCCATGTTTTTTTTTAAACTTTTGAAGATTGGACAAAAGGACTGTGTAAAAAAAAAAATTCTGAGTTGCTTTATTTAGAATATTGTTAATTGTTCTAAATAGTAGCGGATTGATTCAGCTGTTGTCGAATTTGTTTCAGCTGTCAAAATGTGTGTAGAGTTTTCAGAGAAGGTTGTTGAATGTTAATTAGCCTAAGGCTGCCTCAGTGAGATGGAAATTCAGGAAATTTCACCAGGTTAGACTGCAGAAACTCCGAGTGATTGGTTTGGAGCATCTTTGAATGAGAAATTACCACGCAAACATTTTTTGTGAACTTCTATGATTAAGGCATATCAGCTCTTGTTTCTCCAGCCCTACTGCTTTGAGAGCTGTGAAAGTTAAAGTAATGGGAATGATTTTCTCAATCAGTTAATTTGGTCCAGAGTGCAAATCAACTGTGCATGATAGAATGTTACTGAACGTATTGCAAAATCTTGCAATTGAGTAATTTCTTCAGAATTAGTTTTGGTATTCACAGTTGAAGTGTTCCATACATACATGTAAATGTTTATATCTATCACATGGAAGATGGGTAAATTCTTGTAAAAAGATTGTGTAAGGAAGGGCATAATCAGCCAGTTATTTTATCATCCTGAGCTTCCTGGGATATTCTGTTATGATCCCAGCTGATTTTACTGGACAAGTCAGATCCCAGGATAGAACCTGGCTTGATACATCATTATTTAAACCATGGAGGGTATCTATTGAACAGATTCACAGAAATCTGCTGTTGACTTTTTAACAAAAAGAAAAAGGGGGAAATTTTGCTGGCCCGTCCTGTCAGTCAGTCAGCGTGGCAAACTGGTAAGATTGGGCGAGAGGCGAAAAATTGGGATGATGTTATTGGCACTGATTTCCCAGTGAAATTGGCTTCATGCCCAAAAATGGCACAAGCTGATTTCAATATTCTTTCACTCATTTACATATAATTATGGGCTCTGTTGTCCAGGTTCACTTGACCTTACCTGCTCACCAGTCAAGGTCCTCACCAGCAAGGATCACACCTGGTCCTCTCCAACGGGGGTGATGTCTAGGGCAGTGATTGTTTGGGGGAGGGGGGAGACTATGTCCAGGGCGACGATCAGGGACTGACAGGAGATCTCTCCTGTACACAATGTACTGGGAGATCAGGATGCTTCTGCAATGGCATCCCTAGAGCTCAGCAGCCCGCCTCCCAGCAAGAATAAGCTCCATTGCTTCCTCTACTGGTGAGAATTGCGTCTGGGGCTTTTTTAACTGAGTGCCATACAACTGCGACTGGGAGCTCAGCCAAAACATTGGTGGGATTCTCTCCTGTTTTCACACTTGTTTGGTACTTAGAATTTTTTGAAAAGATCAGCACCAAAACTTTTATTACACAAGAAACATTCATTATATTACACCGGACAATGAAAAGGTTGGAAAGATTTCAGTACAGATACCAAAAGAATTACTCAAATTCTCACTATCCCTTTTATCCCAGAAATACCCCTACAGATCCAACACACCAATGGAGAGATCCAACTTTTTCCACACCAAGGTTAGAGTTGGTTCAGCTAAGGTTTCTATTCCAATAGGCTTCTGAATGTTCACCAGAAATCCTTGGTATCTCCTTTTGAGATCCAGAAAACTCACTCTAAATTCATTATTACATTAATTTTAAAGCAATTGATATGAGTTTCTTAAACTTGTTTCTTCAGCAGTCTGGCATCATTTTCAACCCTTCTGTTTTCTTAGAGCTTTCTGTTTTCATTCAATCATGTATCCACATCAACTGAAACTAAAACTGCTTTAATTCACTCTTGTTACTTCTGTGTGGGTCCCTTCCTCTGCTCGCCTGTTGCTTGGCATCAGCACAGTTTTTCTACTAGTATTTGCTTTAACTTCCCTAAACTACTAACCCCTTGGTTACCCTTTTCTTCGGTTCGAGAATCCTAAAACCTCATTAAAAATGCACATACATAAACAGGGCTTGGAAAGTTCCCTCTCTATCTCGAGCTAAACCTCTAAAACAAAACAAAACCACAATCTCACCTTTCTTAACAGACTAATTAAACAGTATAATTAAACTTGCTACATCTTATTCTTAACACCTCTTCTAATATTACTTGCTATACTGAGTAACAATAATAGTGAAGTTCATGTGATAGCAATTTGCATCTATTTCAATAAACTGTTCTACTCTCATGTCATGAACATATGTCAATCCTAGTGGCAATAACCAAAGACAAAATTGATTATTAAGGTGTTCCCTGATAATTCAGAAATTGAATGCACTGAGAGTTTTGTGTACGTGATATGTATCTATTAAATCATGGTTTGTTTTTGAACTGAGGGCCTTATAGTTGTTCCCTACTCTGGTAATTGGATTCACCATTTTTGTCCCCATCAATTGCTTTACTGTCACCCGCTGGCTGGTTTCACATATAAAGAATAGTAATTTTGGCAAAAGCAGCAAGTTTTCCAACAACCCTAGGATTATGTCATTATATCATCAGGAGAAGAAAGAGATATGAAGCACAAATAAATTCATACTAATTGTTTTATAGCAAGCTAGTTCGCCTTGCTTCACCTATTCAGTGGCTGCATTAGTAGATGAAGCAAATTTATATTAGGCTCGCTGCTGGTTGCAGACTCTCCCGAGGCTGGGAACTAGCACTTTTCTGAGGCTCATGTCAAAGTAGCTTGAAAAGGGAATAAGTTCATAATTAAAGTGCTGATTATTATCTGATAAATTAATTTTGGTTTGTTCTGAAATCCCAGCTATGTACAGATCTATAGGAATGTTATTAAAAGCATACTGATTTTATGCAGATCATTATTTTGTGTATTTTTCTTATTTGGCCTCATGATTTCTGTTTTGCTGTAGAACTGCTATATTGTAAATCTATTCTGTGAAAAATTCCCATCTGTTTGGTGTGTATTGTTCACAGCAGTGCTGCAGAATCAGGTTAATTGAAGTGTTTGATATGATCAGCTATAATTTACATTCTGATAGTGTGGTACAGAGATAAGATAACCGTGACATTTACTACTCCCCAGGAATTGTTTTCTAATATACTATCCCAGTGATATACGGTTGTACCTTCTCTTGCTAATTGTTGTAAAGGTAATAAAATTCTCAATTACTCAAATGGTTGGCCGGATCCACAGGAAGTTTCTCTTTGCTGGCTTCCTGAGCTAGAGTTAGATTATTTCCTAGCATGGTATGTAGAAAAAGAAACCAAGAGCCATTTTTAATTATTCTCAAACTCTCAATTTTTAAAATTTTCTTCCACCTCAGTGTCTCTTGTATATTTATTCATTTATAATGCAAACAGCATGCCTTTTGCCCCCACTACCTTCTACGTGGAGTTGCTGCCTCAGCCATCTTAAATTATTGTTATAAATATGGCTTTTCATAGAACCCTGAACTACCACTATCTGCCATAAGTTCCCATATATCCTGCAATACAATTGTGCACTGCGTACTTCACTGTCAAGTGGGTACCAACTTCCCTGCAGCACCATTACTGCAGAATTGGTACCAACTGTCCTGTGGCACCATTGCTACTGAGTGGGAATCAACTTCCCTGCAGCCCTTTGCCCATCTTCACTTTATATGAAGTGTATTGGAGTAATCCATTATTTTCTAAAAAAGTTGTTCAAATTCACTGAACTTTCTCAGAGTTTATCTTTCTGGTTTTAGTAGTTGATAAAAGTATTTCTCAAATATTCATTCCAGGCTTTGCTTTATAGTTTTGTATTGATAACTCAGTTGAAGACATTAGTTTGTATTGAAGCTAATTTCTTATTTACGATTTCCTCAGGCTGTCAACAAAGAGACCTTATCATTCTAGTTGGATATGAAGCACATGCATGTACTTGGTAATCTTGTTCATCAGTAATAAACTAGCATTCATTGATTGAGATACTGCTTTGTAATGCATATCTAGCCTAAAGAGGAAAAGGTAATAATCACTGCGCCAAAGGGTTAGGATTCACTTTCCGTCTTTTGTTGAGAAATGGGAATTTATTTTTGAAGGAAGGATAAAGTCATAAACACACCACATAATTTGTATAGCCATAAATTAAACTGCCATTTTAATCAGGTAAAAGTCTTAGAGTCAATTGCGGAACCGATGGTATAATCTGGTCATGGTGATTGTTCTTTAGTTTTATGTGCAATGACCACCTTGACTCAGCTCTTAGTGTCTGGCACTTTTGCACAAGGTAAGTTGGCAAACCAGCTAGTGATGCAGCACTGTTTGTGCTTGCAAATTAAATAAGAAATTTGGGAAAAGCCTTCTCACTTGTCCCTGTTTAGATCAGCCCAAAGAATAGAAATGAACTGCTGCATTGCACCCTGGTACTGAAAGTTTTGATCCACTAAGGTACAGATTTTGCTTTTTTGAATGGATGGTGTAATGATGTGTGTAAGTAAGCACAAGTCTGCTACCTTGATTTTGTCATGATAGGGGAATAGATTGATGCAACCAGTTGATGGTTGCAACAAGTGAGTGGGAAGGCAGAGAGAGAGCACAATCATATTCATAGCGAGGGGGATTGAATATAAAAGTAGGGAGGTCTTGCTGCGGCTGTATAGGGCATTGGTGAGGCTGCAGCTGGAGTACTGTGTGCAGTTTTGGGCACCGTACTTACGCAAGGATATTTTGGCCTTGGAGGGAGTGCAGAGGAGGTTTACTAGGCTGATACCGGAGTTGAAGGGGTTGAGCTATGAGGAGAGGCTGAATAAACTAGGCTTGTACTCGTTAGAGTTTAGAAGAATGAGGGGAGATCTCATTGAGACGTATAAGATGATGAATGGGATGGATAGGATAGAGGTGGAGAGACTCTTCCCGCTCAGAAAGGACAGTAGGACTAGGGGGCACAGCCTCAAGATAAAGGGGGGGCAGTTTAGAACGGAGTTGAGGAGGAACTTCTTCACTCAAAGGGTGGTGAATCTCTGGAATTCTCTGCCCGTTGAGGTGGTGGAGGCTACCTCGCTAAATATTTTTCGGGTTGATGGGTTTTTGATAAGAGAGGGGATTAAGGGTTATGGGGAGAGGGCGGGAATGTGGACCTGAGCCACGACAGATTAGCCATGATCTTATTGAATGGCGGGGCAGGCTCGAAGGGCTAGATGGCCTACTCCTGCTCCTATATCTTATGTTCTTATCTGATTCTCATGCTGAACCTGTTGGACTGTATGACAAAATGTGAGAGTAATTGTTCATCAACTTGTGATCAATATCTTGTTGAAAGATGAGGCGGGGGGATGGGAGTGAGTCTCCTACAAAAATTCTAAGTGTCAAATTCACAAACACTGGAGTAAATCTTGCTGGTTCATCCAAGGCTACAGTTTCAAAATGAATATCCATGCTCTGTGTACAGCAGAGTGCACTAGGGTGATTCTCACACAGAGTCAGGGGGTTGGTTTATTCCCACTGGAGAGGCCAGCAACATAGTGCTGAACGCCTCACTGTGCATGCATTGATCTGTCAGCACCCAGAGCGGCACATATGCAGTAGTCCCACACTACCGAGCTCCTGATCACTGGCCAGCCCTGTGACCCTGCATTGATGGCACTGCAGATATCCCTCCATGTCCCATGTCGATGTCCTAACCCCCTCCCCCCTCCCCGGCAGCCCTGATCTCTCTCTCTCTCACACACTCTCTCTCACACACACACACACACACACACACACACACACACACACACACACACACACACACACAACGACAGCCAGCCCCAATTGCTGGCCACCCTCCCTCTGTTACCCAGCCCGACTGCAATGAGGCAGCGAGACACCCTGCCTTCTTGGCACAGCCTGGTGGGTAGTGCCAGTGTGCCCTTTGGGGGGTGCCACTTTGCCCTTTGGGCAGTGCCAGAAAACCAGGCTGCCCAGAGAGCACCCTCCCACTCTCTTTACCCCTGATCTTCGGGGTGGGGGGGGGGTGGTCTCGATGGCCCATTTGGGGGCTGTGGGGGGAGACTAGCAGGCTCAGAAATTCAGTCCTGGGCCCATTAATGAGGTGTAAATTGTATTAAAATAAGGATTAACATGAATTATACAGCTCCATGCCGATTTCTAGCATGAAGCTGATGATGCCAGAAATTTGGCGTCTGGATAGTCGTTGAAGCTGTGGTGCCCAGTGCGAAGCCCGCTAAACAGCATGTACTTGAGTATTCTGCTGAAATCAGTGCAACAGGCTGGAAGAATCCCCCCTCCAAGCTGTTTTGTGAAGTAATATGTGATTATGGTTCCTCAGTTTTATGCACTATTGCATTTAATCAGACCACATGTAGGGTTGCCACTCTGGACATATTCTAGCAGATGTTGCCGCTAGTGATGTCACAGAAAGGTGGTGGCAGGAGTGGATTTGGGAACACTTGAAAGTGCCAACTTATTCCAGGGGATCATCTTTGTCTAAAATCATAGGCCTGTTATCAACAAGTACAGAAGAAAAGAGATTGAAGGGCTCTGGATATCAAATGATTCAGGGCTACAGTTTCAAAATCTAACCAGTGGAGACCAATAATGAAAAAGACAACTAATGTAGAAAAATTATAACCACACTAAATTTATTTCATTAGAGTTTCTTCAGGTTACTGAGAGCATCAGCTGCACAAAGTTATTGAATGACTTTCCCACTAGATTAGAAACCTACCAAGATCAGATTTAAAAAAAACTTAATTCACAGTGGGCATTCAAGATACAGCCTGAAAATGCTAGAAAAACAGCAATATCCTGAGGACGGGACGGTAGTGGAAATATAGCCTTTTGCCATTTTAGTGAAGGGGGCTGTGACCCAAATCCCTCTTTAAATCAAAATAAAAGCTACTGCTTTGATTTTCCAGCATCAGTTGTAGTCGAAACAGTCACTAACAGCTGCTCATATCTCCACAGTCGCCATCTTCAGGACCCGAATTATCTCCCTGCCTGAAGAAATTAACGTAAGAAGTGCACATTTTTCTGATGATGAGGCCCCCCCACCCCCACCCCTAATTTTGAGCTGTACTAGGTTCAAGTGAATCCTACCTGCTGCTCCTGGATTATTAACAAGTCCTGGGCCTCAGCTACTGTAACCAATCAAAGACATAGTGCTACATTGCTGCTCTTTCTGCTCCATTGTCTAAACATTCTGCAAGCACTGAGGGCACATTCACAGACCCCATGCATGCAGTGTTAGGTATCTGCATTAAAGATGGCATTGTCCGAAAAACACAGAAGGCGGAAAGAAAACTCTACCCAGGCAAAGTCTGGCCTGTGTATGTGCTCCCTTTTGCCTTTGGTGTTGTTTAAAATCTCCTGGAAGACCTTCTTTGGCTACCGGGAGATTAATGCTGATTCCAAGAGACTCATGGCCATCCTGGAAGGCTCCTGGTCATTCCAGAAGGGTTGACAACCTGGGCAACAGGTGTGACAGTGATGGGTGCTTTTGCACACGGGGAAGTTGATCAGTCAGAGGATAATTTAAAATTAGTTGCTTCTGGCCTATTGTAGAACAGAAGCAGCAGGAACCTGGGAACATGTCGTAATACTGACCTCTTTGGGAATATTTTGATGTGGAGGCATCAAAGATGAGTAAAAATGAAGTTGTATGTGACATGTTGAGGATAAAAATTATCATGACTAATGGTGTACATTTTCAGGTTGCTGGTGCAATGCCCTGTTTATCATGAGAGTTTAATATTTCCCAACTGTTAAAATACTTGTGGAATGATTAATTACTGACAAAACTGAAAGTACACATAATTTTTTATCAGTTTTTTAAATCAAAATGCAAGTTTAAATTTATCGAAGTTAAGACATTCAATGTTTTGTTTCCAGGCAACGATAGTTCTCTTTGTCTCCTTTTCAAAGTACCAATAAAATTAAAGAATAATTTTAACTGGACCACACTGATCACCAACTAGACTGCCATTTCAATCCTCCTTTACTCCCTTTTAAATGCAACTGTTATTTGACATGCTGATTGCTTTAGTTATTGGAAAATTGATCCTTTGATTTGAATGTAGTTGCTCTTATAATCTAGTAAAATATTTTCTGAAGCAAATATGTATGTTCTTTTAACATTTGTCTTGCCAGTCAGCATTGTAAATGTATTTTATTTAATCATTAGCTATTAGATTTTATTTCTGTACTGTCGTCATTGTCCACTCCATAATGTCTTGTTTGTATCTGAATGTGCTATATAATGTGTGGCATGGGAACTAACCTCAAGTTGGAAATGAAGTACACTCTTTAATTAAGCAATAATACATTCTGTGCATTGAGACTAAGCCTACAGGCAAATTAGTATGTTGTTTTCTCATCTTTTGCAAATTGTCCACAGCTGAAAAGACAGGTGGGAATTCATCCCATAGTGCCACTTTAAAACTGGTTTGTGTTAACTTAACCATCCTGTCCCATAGAGGAGTGCTTGGCT
Organism: Carcharhinus amblyrhynchos; assembly: GCF_965287045.1. NCBI lineage: Eukaryota > Metazoa > Chordata > Chondrichthyes > Carcharhiniformes > Carcharhinidae > Carcharhinus > Carcharhinus amblyrhynchos. The sequence continues at coordinate 55,573,087 of NC_137329.1, forward strand.
GGCACTTCCTTGCAGTGATGAGAATGAGATTTGGCATGCTGTAAGCACAGATTACCAATGCGAGCTCATATCCCACTAGACTGACCCTGTGCACTGATATAACAGATTCCAGTAGAAAATGTTCGCAGTACTCAGCAAGTTAGGCAGTATTCATGGAAAGAGAAACAGTTTCAGGTTTGTGATCTTTCAGCTTGAAGTTGGAAATAAATAACTTGTTGGACACTTTATCAAATGCCTTTGGAGGTCCAACATCAACAGCAATACCCTCCTCAATTCTCTGTTATTTTTATCAAAAAACACGATTCCTGCAATTAATATGGATCTGCAGCAGGGAATCCGGGGTACTCGGTCTCACAACCACATCCCGAATATCACAAAATCTGGAAACATATTACTGTGGAAAATTCTCCTGAATAGACTCTAGGAATGCTTGTTCTTCTCTGCACTTATCTCCGTCTATATTTGGATAAGTCCCTCATTATAACTGCTTTATAATTCTTCAAGTTCTCTGTGTCTTTCCAACTAGTTGGTGGCATATGGACTACACCAAGCAATGTAACTGCACTTCGCTCGTTCCTTGAATCTAACCAAATAGATTTTGACTTTGACCCCTCTGGGATATCCTCTCTCTCTCCGGCACTGCAATGTTTTCCTTAATGTTGCCACCACTCCCCCTTTTCTATCTGTCCTGAATACCTTGTATCCAGGAATATTTAATACACAGTTTTGGCCGCCTTTGAGCCAGATCCTTGTTATTGCCACAACATATTTCTACATGGCTATGTGGTAATCTGCGTCACCAATCTTATATATCATACTCAGTGTGTTTACATACATTTAAGCTTTATTACTTGTCTTCTAATGCTGAACCCACCTAATACCTTACATTTTTTTTCTACTGTAATGCTGCCTGTGTCTCCCAATATTCTTTACACCTGGATATACCTCTCTAGTATTAGCAACTGCTATCCACATCTCTGCCAAGTTAATTTAACCCCTCTCCATTAGCATTTACAAATCCTCCCTCGAGGAGCCACCTGGCTCTATTTAGGTGAAACCTGTCCGGCTGTACAGGTCCCATTTCCCCTAGAACTGATCCTCATGTCCCAAGAATCTAAACCCTCCCCCCGAACCATCTCCCCAGCCAAGCATTCATCTGCTCTCTCTCCCTACTTCTATACTCACTTGCACGTGGTGCCAGGAATAATCTGGAACTTACTATTTTTGAGGTCCTGCTTTCTAATTGCTGACCTAGCTCCCTAAGTTTGGATTGCAGGACCATGTTTTTTTTTCTGCTTATGCCATTGGTATTGATGTGGACCATGACCATTGGCTGTTCGCCCTCCTCCCTGTTCTGCAGCCATTCATTGACATCCTTGATCCTGGCACCAAGGAGGCAACATGTCATGCTTGATTCACGTCTGCGACTGCAGAAGTGTGTGCGCACGTGCATGTGTATCGCACACTAGGCCTCTTGCTTCTTGAGCATCTATGCTCTTTCACCCTATATTTTCTTAAGCTGTGGGGCGACCACATCGATATAAACGTGCTCCAAGCACAACTCTCTCACCCTTGCAGATGCATCTCAGTGAGGCCAAATTCGGCTTTTATATACTTGGATGAAAAACGTGAAGGAAATGACTGTGTTCAGATTGGTATATGAGTGAAATTTAACATGCAGAAATTCTCAGATTTCTGCTGGACTCGTTGGATTCATAAACCTTCATTAAGTTAATGTTTATTTTATGTGCATTAAAACTATGTATGTATAATCTTTTAAATAAACTTTTACTTTTTTCTAATTTTAAAATTATTTGACACAACCTTTTTGCCTTTTTATTGTTCTTAATCTTTGTTTTTCTTGATCTTCAGCCTCAGTCAATGTTCTAGTCCAAAACTGCAAGATCTACAATGATGCAAGCTGTGACATTTCAGCAGATGGACAGCTTCTGGCTGCATTCATTCCCAGTAGTCAGCGTGGATTTCCAGATGAGGGCATCTTAGCAGTGTATTCCCTTGCCTCACATAACCTGGGCGAAATGTTGTATACAAAGCGATTTGGTAAGTGTATTGCAAGGAATACAACACTGCTTTTCAGCTTTTTGACTTTTAAAATTCTATCGCCCATCATTTAATCTCATTTCATTTTCTTCAGTTCAGAGTTAAAGACCAGCATCTGTACTTAATGAAAATAATTTGCCTGATTGTCAGTTAAAACAAACAAATTTTTAAAAAATCTTTCTGAATTTAAAAATGATTTTTGGGCTTCAGTGCAGTGAGTAATGCAAAGTTTCCAACTTTGCATTACTTTCCAACAATATTACAAAATCAATGATGAGGCTATGAAAATGGAGCTATAATAATGAAAAAGAGTTTTTAAAGGCTTCCCTCAGAGGTTTTCCAGATTGTGGAATGTTATTCAAAGATAAATAATGATTATTTCTATTCATTGAAATATTAACAAGAAAGCAATATTTTAAGATAATCATAAAAATTTAAAGAATAAGTTTTTTTCAGCACTTTGAATGTGAGCTTTTTCACCACAAATCATTTTTGAAGCGAATCAAGCCCCAATAACGGAAATTGACTTGGAAAAGAGATATATTAGCACCTAGGAAGAACTAGCAGGCAAGTGAGATTCGACAAAATGGGTGATGTGATAATCAGGAGTCGCGCACATAAACGTGGTGTACATCCACCTTCCAAATAATGAGGCGGGTAGAATTAGGGACCTTGCGGTGAAGGATCCTCTTGGGGAGAGTGACCATTGTATGGTGGAGTTTCTGGTGCAGATGGAGGAGGAGAAAGTGGGTTCCCGGACACGCGTCCTTTGTCTGAACAGAGGGGAGTATGGTAGGATGAGAGAAGAATTGGCGAATGTTGACTGGGGGAGCGCGTTGGAAGGTAGGTCTGCTGAGGAGCAGTGGAGGATCTTTAAGGAGATCTTTCTTGGTGCTCAGCAGAAATTTATTCTGATGGTTAAAAAGGACCGTAGGAGGAGAGGTAATAAGCCGTGGATAACGAAGGAGGTGAAGGAAAGTGTTAAATTAAAAGCGGATGCGTTTAGAGTAGCTAAGAGTAGTGGGCGAGAAGAGGATTGGGAGAGGTTTAAATGTCAACAAAGATTGACAAAGAAGTTCATAAAGAAGGGTAGGAGAAACTATGAAGCTGGGCTAGTGCTTAATATAAAAAAGGAAAGCAAGAGTTTTTATAAATATATAAAAAGGAAGAGGCTGGCTAGGGTGAATGTTGGACCCTTAGAGGATGAGAGGGGGTACTTAGTGGTAGGGGATGGGGAAATGGCTGAGGTCTAGAATAACTTTTTTGTTTCGGTCTTCACGGAGGAAGACGTGAATAATTTGCCGGGTGTTAGCGATGGAAAGGTGGTAGGACTGGAGGGTCTCAATGACATTATTGTTACTAGAGAGGCGGTGCTCGACAGACTGGAGGGACTGATTGTGGACAAGTCCCCAGGACTGGATGGAATGTATCCGAGGGTTCTGAAAGAAATGGCGGAGGTGATAGTGGATGCCTTGGTGGTTATTTTCCAAACGTCGCTGGATTCTGGGCAAGTGCCGGAAGATTGGAAAGCGGTTAATGTTACGCCATTGTTTAAGAAGGGTGCCAGGCAAAAGGTGGGGAATTATAGGCCGGTTAGTTTAACGCCTGTTGTAGGTAAAATGTTAGAATCCGTCATCAAGGAGGAAATAGCGAGGCATCTTGAGGGGAACTGCTTGTTGGAGCAGACGCAGCACGGTTTCGTTAAGGGGAAGTCGTGTCTAACAAATTATTGGAGTTCTATGAGGATGTGTCTAGGGCGGTGGATAGAGGAGAGCCAGTGGATGTGGTCTTTCTTGATTTTCAGAAGGCGTTTGACAAGGTACCTCACAAGAGGTTATTACAGAAGGTAAGGGGGCATGGAGTTGGGGGTAGGGTGTTAGCGTGGATAGAGGATTGGTTGTCAAATAGGAGGCAGAGAGTGGGAGTTAATGGGTGCTATTCGGATTGGCGGTTGGTGACTAGAGGAGTGCCCCAGGGGTCGGTGCTGGGGCCTCAGCTATTTACCATTTATATCGATGATCTGGAGGAGGGAACCGAGTGTATGGTGTCGAAATTTGCTGATGACACTAAGATTGGTGGAATGGCAAATTGTGCGGAGGGTGTGGAGAGTCTGCGGAAGGATCTAGATAGGCTGGGCGAATGGGCCAGGAACTGGCAAATGGAATTTAATGTTGGCAAGTGCGAGGTGGTCCACTTTGGTAGGAAGGACTATTACTTATGTGGTGAAAAACTGCAGCAGGCGACGGTGCAGAGGGACCTCGGAGTCCTTGTGCATGAGTCGCAAAAACCCAGCCTGCAGGTGCAGCAGGTGGTCAGGAAGGCGAATGGGATGCTGGCCTTCATAACAAGGGGGGTTGAATATAAAAGTAGGGAGGTCTTGCTGCAGCTGTATAGGGCATTGGTGAGGCCGCAGCTGGAGTACTGTGTGCAGTTTTGGGCACCATACTTACGCAAGGATATTTTGGCCTTGGAGGGAGTGCAGAGGAGGTTTACTAGGCTGATACCGGAGTTGAAGGGGTTGAGCTATGAGGAGAGGCTGAATAAACTAGGCTTGTACTCGTTAGAGTTTAGAAGAATGAGGGGAGATCTCATTGAGACATATAAGATAATGAATGGGATGGATAGGATAGAGGTGGAGAGACTCTTCCCGCTCAGAAAGGACAGTAGGACTAGGGGGCACAGCCTCAAGATAAAGGGGGGGCGGTTTAGAACAGAGTTGAGGAGGAACTTCTTCACTCAAAGGGTGGTGAAACTCTGGAATTCTCTGCCCGTTGAGGTGGTGGAGGCTGCCTCGCTAAATGGGGAGAGGGCGGGAATGTGGACCTGAGCCACGACAGATCAGCCATGATCTTATTGAATGGTGGGGCAGGCTCGAAGGGCTAGATGGCCTACTCCTGCTCCTATTTCTTATGTCCTTATGTAAATAGTCATAAGGAAATGCTCAAGTTGCTTCCAGTGCTAGCACACAGTGAGCTTACTGACGCCCTTAGGGGAAACAACCCTTCTCAAAGAATATCTAAGAAGAGCTAACAAAGCAAGTATTTCCGCTGACAGGGGACATTTTTTTAAAAAATTCTGCGTGCTCATCTGAAATCTCATAGTGCCTGTTCACTCCACACCTCACTGCCAATAGCTCCACGTCTTGACGGCATGCCTCCTGGTTTACTGCTGACGTCACCAACTGACACAGGTGGTGAAATCTGGACAGCCCTCAACTGTTTAGGATGGGCCCGGGAAGATGTGGCCACTTTCTCCATTGTATAACATGAGAAACAGCACAAATTGTGACTGTGGCCACTCAAGTCAGGTCATCACCCACATATTAAACTTCTGTCTGAGATCCATTCCTGGTGACATCACAACCACTTGCACTGAAGCCGCTAAACAAACTGTTTATCCGGACATTAAACCGTAACTATATCCTATTTCTATTGCACTGAATATTTCTGTGGCATATAACTGCTATTCATATATACTCACTGCTATAACCAGTGAATATATGTTTTCTGTAAGTGGTACTTTGAATTTGAGAAGTTTCAAAGCCTGTATGACATTTTAAAATCCATACCTTGCAGAGCATGCTAGGAAAGCAACTTAAGAAAAATAATAATAGCATGTTTGATCTGTAGGAACAATAATTGTTTGAAAGACGATCACAGCCAGAGCTAAACTATTTTGTTTAACTCATACCATCAGGTCCAAATGCTATTTCTGTCAGTTTGTCTCCAATGGGAAAGTATGTGATGGTTGGCCTGGCCTCCCGGCGCATCCTGCTGCATCCCTCCACTGAACATATGGTGGCACAAGTCTTCCGATTGCAGCAACCTCATGGCGGAGAAACCTCAATGAGAGTGAGTCTTAAACTCTTAGATAGCTAATGCTTTGTTGCCAGCAGGTAAAACTGCAGGGTTCTTATTACCTTTTGACAACAGCAAGTTTTTAATGTATTGATTGACTGACTTGTCTTGGCAATTATGCCTTTGTTCAGATTATTGCTGAATTCTTACCAGTGAAAGATTGGCTAACATACAGGAAATGCCTTGTTGAGCTTAATGTAGCAACTTGACAGTTGTGTTTTTCACTTTGTAAACTTCATGAAGTGTACACTGATATAGACTGTTACTTCAAATGAAAACTAGCTATAGCATTTTTGAAGTATAGTTATTATTGTAATGTAAACTAATATATAAGTGCAATGTTTGCTTTCTAAACCATGCAAGTCTTTGAGAAGGAGGGGACCCTGAAGAAGCCAAGTTGGATAATTCAGTTAGCACTTCTGGTTGAAGCTAGTAGCAAGCATGAACCTTATTTTCTGACAGACAGGGGAATTAAGGGTTATGGGGAGAAAGCGGGAAAGTGGAACTGATCCACTTCAGATCAGCCATGATCTTATTGAATGGTGGGGCAGGTTCGAAGGGCTAGATGGCCTACTCCAGCTCCTATTTCTTATGTTCTTATTTTGTGGGTTTGAATTCTAGGCTTTTTTATCATTAAGGATGAGCCTCCCTCTCTCATTAGTTATTTAGTTGTCCTTTGTAGTTTTAATTGACACTTACAGCCTTGCATGCCTATGGAAGCTCTTTGAAAGAGCTATCCAGTTTGTTGCACCCCCTTTCATCTTTTCCTCATTCCACCACAACAATATATTTATATAGCACCTTTAGCATGATAAAGCTTCCTAAGGAGTTTTACAGAAGCATTATAAAACAAAGTATGGCACCACGCCACGTAAGTTGTTGTGCCACATTAAGAAAAGCTTGGCCAAAGAGAGAGATTTTGAATGTTTTTGAGGAGGGAAATGAGGGGGCAGGTGGAGTGAGGAATCCCAGAACTTGGGTCTAGGCAACTCAAGGAATAAAGGTATTGAAATTGGGGGTGCAGAGGCCAGAATTAAAGGAGCACAAGTTGTGGGGCTGGGGAAGATTGCAGAGATGAGAAGGAATATGTCAATTGGTGAATTTGAAACCAGGATTAACATTTTAAAATCAAACTGTTGCTTAACTGGGAGCTAGTTCAAGGTGATCAATCAGTACAGGATCGACGGGGGAATGGTTCTTGGGTGCGAGTTAGGACACTGGCAGCAGAGCTTTGGGTAAACTTGTGTTGGTGTAGAAATGCCGGCATTGGACTGGGCTAAACACGGTAAGAAGTCTCGCAACACCAGGTTAAAATCCAATCAGTTTATTTGATAGTAACCTTTTTCAAATAAACTGGTTGGACTCTAACCTGGTGTTGTGAGACTTCCTACTGAACTTGCATTTACAGGGGGTTGGATGCAGGTGGCTCTTGGAATCATCTACTATAAAATAATGATTGCTTCATCCACAGGTGAGCTGAGACATCAGACAATGTTATGGAGGTGGATGTAGGCTATCTTACTGATGGCACAAATGTAAAACTCATCTTGGGATCAAGATTGCAAACAGACTGGCTTAATTTAAACTGTTGTCAGTGAGAGAATTGGAGTTGGTTGGTAGAGAAGGAATGAAATTTGAAGCAGCACCAAAAACAGTGGCTTCAGTTTTCTGGGTATTCAGTTGGAAGAAATTTCTCTTTGTCTAGTTTTGAATGTAGGATAAGGAGCTTTATTTACATGTAGCAGATTCATATGCTAATTGTGTCGTTAGAATCGTGCTAATTTAGGCAAGTGATGAATATTCTGTCACACTCCTGACTTGTGTCTTTTAAGTAGTGAACAGGCTTTGAAAAGTCAGGAGATGTGTTACTCGCGACGGAATTCCAAGACTCTGATCTACCCCTATAGCCACAATATTTATATGGTTGATCCAGCTTCTGGTCAATGGTAACCTCAAGGTTGTTAATAATGGGAGATTCAGTGATGGCACTGGCATTGAATTTTTAATTTTTAAAATTTCATTCATGGGATGTGGGCATTGCTAGCTAGGCCAGCAATTATTTTCCATCCCTAATTCCCATTAAAAAGGTGGTGTCTTCTTGAACCACTACAGTCCCTAAGGTGTAGGTATAGCCACAGTGCTATTAGATAGGGAGTTCCAGTACAGGACTGAAAGGAACAGTGATTTTTCTTTTTAGTTCCAAGTCAGGATGGTGAGTGATTTGAAGGGGAACCTCCTGGTCATGGTTGTCTGTTGCCTTGTCCTTCTAGATGTGAGCGGTAGTGGGTTTGGAAGATGCTGCCATAGGAACTTTGGTGAGTTTCTGCAGTGCATCTTTTAGGTAATCCACACTACCGTTGCTGTTCATTGGTGATGAAGCGATTGAATGTTTGTGGAATGGTAGCAATCAAGCTGCTTTGTTCTAGAGGGTGTCAAGTTTCTTGAGTGTTGCCGGAGCTGCACTCATGTAGCCATAGTATTTATATGGCTTGTCCAGTTCAGTTTCTGGTCAATGGTAACCCCAAGGACGTTCATTGTGGCAGGTATACCAATGGTAATGCTATTGAATGTCAAGGGAATATACTTAGATTTTCTGTGGTTGGAAATGGCTATTGCCTAGCACTTGTGTCTCGAGTGTTACTTAGCACTTAGCAGGCCAAGTGTGAATGTTATTCAGGTCTTGTTGCATTTTGGCATGGACTGCTTCAGTATCTGAGGAGTTGAGAGTGGTGTTCAACATTGTGCAGTGATCAGCAAACATCCCTGTTTCTGACCTTATGAAAGATGGAATAGAACATAGAACACTACAGCACAAACAGGCCCTTCGGCCCACGAGTTGCGCCGATCACATCAACACCTATCTATAACCCCCAATCCCATAAAACCCCATATACTCATCCAGAAGTCTTTTAAAAGACCCCAGCGAGTTCGCCTCCACCACCACTGACGGCAGCCGATTCCATTCACTCACCACCCTCTGAGTGAAAAACTTACCCCTAACATCACTTCTGTACTTTCCTCCCCGCACCTTAAACCTGTGTCCTCTCGTAGCGACCATTTCAACCCGGGGAAATAGCCTCTGAGAATCCACCCCATCTATTCCTCTCAACATTTTATAAACCTCTATCAGGTCGCCTTTCAACCTACGTCTCTCCAGGGAAAAGAGACCCAGCTCCCTCAACCTAACTTCATAAGGCATGCCTCCCAGTCCAGGCAACATCCTTGTAAATCTCCTCTGTACCCTTTCAATAGCTTCTACGTCTTTCCTATAGTGAGGCGACCAGAACTGCGCACAGTACTCCAAATGAGGCCTGACCAGGGTCTTATAAAGTCATTGGTGAAACAGCTGAAGACGGTTGGGCCTAGGATGCCATCCTGAGGAACATCTGAGGTGATGTCCTGAAACTAAGATCACCATTTTCTATTGAGTTAGGTATAACTCTAACCAGTGGAGAGTTTTCCCCCGATTTCTCTTGACTCCAGTGTTGCTAGAGCACTTTTATGCCATGCTTAATCAAATGTGACCTTGATTTTAAGGGCAGACACTCTTTTCTCACCTCAGGTCTTCTGGTAGTATTACTAGATTATTAATCCAGAAACTCAGCTAATGTTCTGGGGACCTGGGTTTGGAAGATGGTGGAATTTGAATTGAATTAAAAAATATCTGGAGTTAAGAATCTACCGATGACCAAGAAACTACTATCAATTAATAGAAAACCCCACCTGGTTCACTAATGTCCTTTAGGGAAGGAAATCTGCCAGCCATACCTGGTCTGGCTTACATGTGACTCCAGAGCCACAGCAATGTGGTTGACTCTCAACTGCCCTCAGGCAACGAGGGATGGGCAATAAATGCTGGCCAGCCAGCGACATGTATTTCCCATAAGTGAATTTAAAACAGTCTTTGTTGTATTGACTATTTAAAGAGAATTTATCTTTTTATCTGAAGTATAATTTGCCTGTTTGTTATTGTTTAGTTTGTTGTTTCTGATTTGTGTTGAAATAATAGCTACAGAAATCTTCTGATAATTTCTTCATTTGGCAGTCATTCAGTAAATTTGGGGATTGTAACAGTCACCTCCTTTTTCTCCAAATTGAATTCTATCATACCTGACTAGTCATTTGATCCACAATCTTCCTGTAGCTTTCTTCTTCATTTCAGCCACACATTCAATTTTTATATCATCTGCAAGCTTCTTAATCATCTCCCTGCGTTCAAATACAAATTATTGATACATATATTCACAAAATATATTGTAATAAAGGATCTAGTACTGAGCCCACAATAAACAGAAATAGGGTGAGTAGAGGGAAACTATTCAATTGGTTGTGGTGTCTAATACTCAAGGGCAAAATCAAACTTTAGAATTCGATCATTCAAGAGCGAAATTAGGAAACTTTTCTACGTATAAAGGATGATAGAATAATTACAGTTATGAATTTGAGATTGCTAGATATTTGTTAACCAAATGTATTAAGGCATAAAGAAATCTCAAAGCACTTTACAGCTACCTTTGAAGTGTAGCCACTGTTATAATGTTTAAAAGATATGGAGCAAAGGTAGGTATGTGGAAATCAGCCATAATCTTTCAGAATGGCAGAACAAGCTCAATGGGGGTTCCTGTGAGTTTGAACTTTTGACAATTGACTATGCTACAATATTGATTTTCCAAGTCCCTTATCATTTTTCAGTGTCAGGAGATAGATATCCAGGAGCGCATTGGTGCAATATATGCAATTTTAAATAAAAGCAGAAACAGTTCATTATTAAATGCTGTGTGTATTTTGCTGGTCGTCAGATGACCCAGGAATATGATTATAAATATTGCAATTGTGCTGCTGTTCGCTGACCAAAACACGATTTCACAGGAATGTATTCAGCATAGGCAGAGTATCATGGCTGTTGTGTAATCGGTCATTCAGTCTTCTGCATTGGCAAAACCTGGCTGGCTATAAAAGCTAGCAAGAAGCATGTACTGTCATCAAATTTACAAGACGTTTTAAGCAACTTATTCTGGAGAAGGCGGAGGAGAGTATTTTCATTGTGAAGTACTAAGTAGCTTGCAGCTTTTGTTTGCATAACCAGGACTGTAACCAACACTGGTGAAATTCCTGATAGCTTGATGAACAAGAGTATAATGTGTGTGTCTCTTGCGTGTCCTCCTGCCCACTTTGTATTATTGTTCAGTTTCAATCTCAGGATCTGTTCAGTTTGCTCACTTCGGTTGGGGTGCTTTTTAGGAGCAAGAATTTCTTGCAGCCTTTCTGCAACCAAAGTTTCCACTGATTGCTAGTAATTGACGCCTACTGGTGAGCACATTTGTGAGTGATATGATGAGAACACAATTGGTGTTGGTTAATGTATTTTCACAATTAAATGGCCTGCTGATGGTTTCTATCTTGGTTCATTAATGACAATTGGTGCCTTCAGCAGAGTGCACTCAACACCTCTTGAACCACAGTCCACTATTGAGGACTGAATATTTGAGAGTGTGTTTGTATGGGATTGGAGGTAAATACACTCAGTGAATAAGATGACTTTTAAGGCTGTGCCATGTAAAATTTACTGAAGAGGCGTTTGTTATCTCCTTTTGGGCGTCATATTGTTCCAAGGAACTCTTAAGGTGACAACTGCTTTTCTGAGAAACTCATAAGAGCAAAGTTTAAAAGGTGCAATCATAACATTGTCTTGTTCAATATAATTGCTATCAGCATGAAAACTTTCAGATGACTTTTAAATACACTTATGCTAATACCGTGCTGAGTTTTACCAGAATTTTGTGCCGTGTGCCCGTCATGGTTGGCTGTACCACATTCTTGGAGAATCCATCACATTGTACTTTTGTAGTTAATAGCCAGTTTCCAAAGCAGTCCAAATTCATTTAGGACTCGAACGTTTGGTTCACTTCCATCGTTGAGGTCTTAGATTTCAGTAATAATAGTGTTGCCATTTTAAAGGAAGCTGATTTAATTGAGTTTAATTTCAAGCACAGAAGCCACCTGATACTAATCCTTTGCAAAAACATCATTACCATGTTAAAGTTTATACTTTTCACTATATGCTAATACATGTGACAGTAATAAATCAATCAAATATACTGCACAATTTAATTTTTAAAACAACTGTTGGGCTTAGTAGAACTCATCTTTTTATCTCATAATGTGATTGAAATTTGAATATGAAGCCTACATCTCTGTTTAGTGTAAGAGGTTATCTAGCATTCTCCAACTTGGATCATTTACATACTATTTACTCTACAGCGCTGCCCTGGGAAACATTGCAACCCATCCAGATGATTTTCAGTAACACCCTGCAAAGGCAGCAGTGCTTCTGGCAATTTTGAATTAGTGCCAGAAAGGGATTTTTTATTTTCTGAGAGGAGGTGCTGAGAACACCCAGGCAGCCCATACATATAATGTAAATCAAGAATACTATTTATTTGTATGGCTCATACAGACTTTATCCAACCGCTGCCATGAAATAAAGACAACAAATAAATGACCGTAAGAATAAGAAACAGGTTAGAAGCAACATTAGACAGAAGCTCAGGAAGGTGTTCAGGCTGAAGTTACGAACTGCTGTGATGAAATAAGATTGCATCTTTTTTTTTCCAGTTGAACCCTACAAAGAATATGGCTGGAAATATACTCCAATCTATTGCAGGGATCCCTGGTTTTGGGGAAAATTTTATTTAATGTCAATGAAAATTTTCTTTTGTTATGACAAGCTTCCTTCATCAGTGCATATCATCTGATTTTAAACTGAAGCTCAAATGTGCCATGGAATTTGACCCAAAATAATCATCAAGTGATAATTCATCCCACATTAATAGGAAAATAGCATGCTCTGCATAACAGATTCTTGGGAACAATGTAAATGATGATATTCTGAGCATTGATAAATGCAGCATAAACTAAAAGATTAAATTATAGTTTTGAATTCAATGTGATATTTTGAAATACTTGGCAATATTTTAAATTCCTGTTACACCAGTAGCTGTCAGTGGGCTCTACATCTGTCATTATGATACAGTGCATCATATGAAGGGACAGTGCAACATTAACAACTTCTTGTTGTTTTGGTATCCTTTCACAGCCATAAAATAAAAACATCAAACAATAATGTTGCTGTGACATGAGAGTGAATGTATTAATTTGTCTAGATGCTATGCAAATCAAACCTCAATATCCCCCTGCCCCGATATCTCAAGGACAGAATCTGCATTCCCCCCCCGCCACCCCCACTCCACCACACGTGGGAGCTTTCAGCTAAATTGCATATCTATATCTTTAAATATTTGTGCAATATTCAAAGTGGTGCAGGGATTTTAGGAAACCCCGAGTCCAAATAAACTTGGTGAATTCAATTTCTGATATTCCAGACAGACATCGGAATTATCAGCCTTCAGCAGAAAATCTTATTTTAAGATTACGCTGTAGCATAGGAATTTTTGTAGACTATTGTCACCTCACCCAATGTCAGTACAGAAAGCATACCAAAACAGCAAGAAGTTGTTAATGTTGCAGTGTCCCTTCATGTGATGCACTGTATCATAATGACAGATGTAGAGCCCGCTGACAGCTATTGGTGTAATAAGAATGTTAAACTACTACCAAGTATTTCAAAATATCACATTGAATTCAAAACTATAATTTAATCTTTTAGTTTATGCTGCATTTATCAATGCTCAGAATATCATCATTTACATTGTTCCCAAGAATCTGTTATGCAGAGCATGCTATTCTCCTATTAACGTGGGATGGATTACCACTTGATGGTTATTTTGGGTCAAATCCCATGGCACATCTGAATTTCAGTTTAAATCAGATGGTTTGCACTGATCAAGGAAGCTTGTCGTAACAAAGGAAAACTTTCATTGACATTAAATAAAATTTTCCCAGAAACCCCTGAGTAGATTGAAGTGTATTTCCACCTATATTCTTTGTAGCGTTTGATTGGAAGAAAAAGATGCAGTCCTATATTATCACAGCAGTTCATAACCTTGGCATGAACACCTTCCTGAGTTTCTGTCTAATGGTGCATTCTAGCTGGTGTATTATTCTTGGGGTCATTTATTTCATTCACCTTGTGTTTGAAAATTAGAACTTTTCTGAGCAGCCAGCTACCGTCCATGCTATTTTGAGAGGCATAGGAAGCATATTTACAAATTCTGTACGCACGAAGTTGCACAAGGCTCCTTACTTTGCAGTCACCAAAAACAATCAAAAGACCACTCCCTAAAACAAATCGTCCACCCACTCCAAACAATTTGAAGAAAAACAGGTGATATGACTGTTAAGAATGTGTATAGGTTTTGTTAATAGAGGCGCTGACTGCAGTAGTTAAAAAAAAATGTGCTGAACTGCTGCTTAAAAATCAGCTAGATTATTGTGTATAATTCTGAATGCCACATTTTAGGAAGGATGTCAGTGCTCTTGAAAGGCTAAGAAGTTTGTCAGGGTGGTGTCAAAGATGAAGTTAAGTAAAGTGCAGAAGATTGGGGAAGCTGGGATTGTTCTCGGAGCTAAAAAAAATTCAAACTCTTAGTATCACAAAATTGTTACAGAATAACAGGAGGTCATTCAACCTGTTGTGACTGTGCCAGCTCTCCGTAGGAGTAATTTATCTGGTGCCACTCCATTGTCTTCTTTCCGTCAAGCTGCGCATTCTTCCTTTTCGGTAACTGTCTCTTTCCTCTTGCAATGCCTCAATTTGACATGCCTCCACCGCTCATTCAAGCAGTGCTTCCAGATCCTAACCACTTGGTGCATAAATCAGATTTTTTTTCATGTCATTTCTTCTTTTGTCAGTTAACTTGAATCTTGCCCTCTTGTTTTTGATCTTTCCATGAATGCAAATAGTATTTCTCTATCAACTCTATCCAGGCAGTCATGACTGAATACCTCCATCAAACCTCTCCTCAACCTTATTTTGCCAGGAAAATAATCCCAATTTCTGCAACTATGTTCTCTTCAATGTGTTCATATCTTTCTTAAAGTGTGGCTCGTAGGACTGGACGCAATGCTCTAGCTGAGGCTGAATCAGTGTTTTAAACAGGTTTACTATAGCCTCCTTGCTTTATGTTCTGTGCCCCTATTAATAAAGCTCAAGGTGTGTTATGCTTTATTAAACTGCTCTTTTAACCTACACTGCCACCTCCATTAGTGTGTGCACATATATACCCAGGTCTCTCTGCTCCTGCACCATCTAGGCACAGGTTTTTCATACGTTCATACAAGCTAAAGATCTGTTTTGCTTATGTGCAAAATCATTTGTTTTGAATCTGATTTGTCTGTCCTGGTAGCAGTGATGGTAACTTTTCTCCAGATTTTTCAGATCTGATGTAGAACAGTACTGAGTGGAAAAGAAATCTTTCATAAACTCTTCATGATAATTTCTGAGGTTTTGTGGTGCAATTTGAAAGTTGGCAAAATGAAAAGAGAAATATCTATATAAATGATTATGATGCCAAGGGCTGCTTTTCTCAGTTTGTGATATGAAATGGTGTAAAGAAGGGTTTTGTTGTGAAAGCTGAGGTGCAAAAAACAATTGTCGTTCGTGAAGCCTATCATATGAGAGCTTTTTTTTGAACAGCAAGTTTGTTGAGACATGAAGCTATTAAGCAAAAGAAGGTGTTTTTTACTTTTGATCCCTGGGGAACTTTAGCTCTTAATCCATCTGGAGGAAAACAGATAAAAAGCTTCCGAGAACAAAAAGAAATTAACCTTTGACTCTTTTACTCCTGGAAATGTTCACGTGCTGTCAGCATTTTCTACTGGCTATTCTACAATCCTTATGACCGCACAAATGACTAATGTTGGTTAGTGTGTGATACAGTTGGAGAGGCTGTGGCAGAGTGGTATTGACGCTGGACTAGTACCCCAGAGACCCAGGGTAATGCACTGGGACCTGGATGGTGAAATTTGAATTGAGTAAAATTCTGAAATTAAAACTCTAATGATGACCATTGTCAATTGTCGTTAAACGCATCTGGTTCACTCATATCCTTCAGGGAAGAAAATCTGCCATCCTTACTTGCCCTGGCCTATATGAGACTTCAGATCTATAGCAATGTGCTTGACTCTTAAATGCCTTCGGAAATGGCCTAGCATGTCACTCAATTGCAGGGTGATTAGGGATGGGCAATAAATGCTGCGATGTGGAGATGCCAGCGTTGGATTGGGGTAAGCAAAGTAAGAAGCCTCACAACACCAGGTTTGGACTTGTTGGACAATAAATGCTGGCCCAACCAGCAATACTCACATCCAATGAATGAACAAAAAAGTGAGAAAATGTTGTAAAAGGAGTATCAATTTTCCAAATTCCAAAATTCCCTAATTAATTGAAAATAGTTGTAGACCTATTCTCTATCTTTGCGTAAGAATGCCACTGTGATTCTAGGTTGTAGCAAAGTAATGATGTAAATGCCATAAAATTGCTGATAAATAAATAGCTACATCATGCACACTGGGTCCTGCTAAGATTATAGTTATGACTTGTCTATTTGGCACAAGGCCCTCCATTACCTTCAGCTATTAGTTGATCCTAAAATTAAATGCCTTTCTGTTAAAAAAGCATTTTGCTATGATAGTTGGGCCCAGATGGGGTACCTGGATAAGCACTCAGGTCCTGCAGAGACCAGCTGGCGGAGGTATTCGCAGACTTCTTCAACTTCTTTGTATGCCAATCTGAGGTTTCTGCTGCTTCAAGAAGAGTACCATTATCTCGGTACCAAAGAAAATCCAGGCAGTGTGCCTTAATGATTATTGTCCGGTGGCTCCCACATCCATCATTATGAAATGCTTGAAAGATTAGTCATGGCACAAATCAATTCCTGCCTTCCAGACTGCCTGGGTCCACTATAATTGGCTTATCACCACAAAAGGTCCACAGCAGATGCCATCTTCTTGGCCCTACACTCAACCCTGAAACACCTAGATAACAAAAACACCTATGTCAGACCCCTACTCATAGTCTACAGCTCAGCCTTTAACACCATTATTCCTACGAGACATTTCCGTGGCCTGGGGCTCGGTGCCTCCCACTGCAACTGGATCCTAGACTTCCTAACCCACAGACCGTAGCCAGTGAGGATAGGCAACAATACCTCCTCCATGATTATCCTTAACACTGGTGCTTGGCAAGGGTGTGTTCTCAGCCCTTTACTGTACTCTTTATACACCTTTGACTGTATGGCCAAATTCCCCTCCAATTCGATTTTCTAGTTTGCTGATTTCACCACTGTCGTAGGACTGATCTTAAACAATGACGAGACAGAGTACAGGAATGAGATAAAGAATCTGGTTAACTGGTGCAGCAACAATAATCTCTCCCTCAATGTCAACAAAACGAAGGAGATAGTCATCTACTTCGAGAAGCCTAGTGGAGGGCATGCCCCTGTCTATCAATGGGGATGAAGTAGAAATGGTCGAGAGCTTCAATTTTTTAGGTGTCCAGATCACCAGTGACCTATCCTTGTCCCTCCATGTCAATGCTGTAGTTAAGAAAGGCCACCAACGTCTCTACTTTTTCAGGAGATTAAGGAAATTTGGCACACCCACTACAACTCTCACCAACCTCTATAGATGCACCATAGAAAGCTTTCTTTCCGGTTGTGTCACAACTTGGTATGGCTCTTGCTATGTCCAAGATTGGAAGAAACTACAAAGGGTTATGAATGAAGCCAAATTCATCACTTAAACCAGCTTCCCATCCATTGACTCTGTTTACACTCCCTGCTGTCTCAGAAATGCTGCCAGCATAATCAAGAATCCCACGCACCCAGACATACGATCTTCTACCTTCTTCCATCGGGAATAAGATAGAATAGTCTGAGGACACGTCCCAACCAACTCAAAAGCAGCATCTTCCCTGCTGCCATCAGACTTTTGAATGGACTTACCTCACATTGAGTTGATCTTTTTCTGCACCCTAGCTATGACTGTAACACATTCTACACTCTCTCCTTTCCTTCTCTATGTATGGTATGCTTTATGTATAGTGTGCAATAAGTAATATTTTGTATGCTAATAAATGTGACAGTAAATCAAATCAAGCTCTTATCCTGGTTTCTTCTTTTAAAGTCACTTTTGGGAGGGGTGAAGCAGTAAGTTGTTTCTGAATTTTTTAGTAATTGGGATCATATAGTCATATTCATGTGTTTGAATTGCTTGGTAATTCAATCTGTTAGTTTTATGATAATACAGATTGATTTATGTGTCATCATTGCAAAGCAATGCAATGTGCCTCATTTATATCAGCCATAGCACGCTGATAAATTTATTTTGACAGTATGTATTGAACATGTACACATCTCTATATGTTCATCCCATCTCTTTGCCTGCCCCATTCATACAATTACAATAAGTGTAAGGAGTTCACAGACATCTTGATCACTAAGATCAGGACCACCTAATCAGTTCCTCTGTCATGCCCCTTCATTCAACTCACCCACAGGACCAACTTCCTTCAAAATTCTGTGCTCCCTTTAGTCCTAAATTTGCACCTTTTTGAATGTTTTTCATGACACTCACCTCCTACTCCCTTGACTCTTTTCCCTCTATAACTTTCTCCACCAAAGTTCCCCTCCTGGTGCCCAAGTTAGCCAAAATTGTTAACAGTTCTGTTTTTTCAAGTGTTGTTGGTCCCTCCTTTAAATCTGCTGTCAGCACCCTTTACCTAAAAAAAACCTCTAAAAACACTGTCACTGACCTTGCCATCTTTGCAATCACCCAAGTTGCAAACACCCTTTCCTCTCATGTCTGAATGTGTTATCATCTCCCGAATCTTTACCTGTCTTTCCTGGAGATATAAGGACACGTACCAACCGACTTAAGAACAGTTTCTTCCCTGCTGTCATCAGACTTTTGAATGGACCTCGTATTAAGTTGATCTTTCTCTACACCGTAGCTATGACCGTAGCACTACATTCTGCCCTATCCTTTCCTTCTCTATCCACGGTATGTTTCGTTTGTATAGCACACAAGAAACAATACTTTCACTGCACACTAATACATGTGACAATAAATAAATAAAACTGCATGTCTGAATCCCTCCAATCAGGTTTCCACTCTTGTCACAATACCAGTTGCCAATCACATGGCATCCTGTGTGACAAATGTAAACAATTCCTCCTCATCCTTTTTAACATGTCTCTACCTTTTGATATCGTTAACCACACCATCCTCTTCCAACACCTGTCAATTTTCACACAACTGTGTGAGAATGCTCTCAACTAGTTCCATTCTTATCTAATCACAGCCAAAGTATAACTTGCAATTGCTTCTCTTCTGCTCCACAACCTCCAGTGTTCCCGTAGGACCTATTATTGCTCCCCTCCTATTTCTCATCTGTGTGTTTCTCATCTGTGTGTCTCCCATCTTGGCCTGGCCCTTTCAAAAGCCTCCACTCTGGGCCCAGCCCTTCCCAAGTTCTCCACTCTGGGCCCAGGCTTCAGCACTTTTCTCACTGTTATTGGAAAATGTTGCGTTTTCCACGTAATCAGCAACCAAGGTCTCTTGTGTTCCTGAAACAAAGATCTTAGAAATGATGCCACTTACTTTCTCTTAATTTTAATTTGATATTCTATTTTGATCCTAATCTAATATTCATCCTTGAGACTTGTATCTAAAGAGTGATGTTTGCTGCAAACTTAATTCAAAAGTAAAGTTTATTTATTAATCACAAGTAGGCTTACATTAACACTGCAATGAAGTTACTTTGATAATCCCCTAGTCGCCACACTCCGGTGCCTGTACAGGTACATTGAGGAAAAATTTAGCGTAGCCAATGCACCTAATGTGTAAACACCTTTGGACTGTGGGAGGAAACTGGAGCAGCCGGAAGAAACCCACGCTGACACGGAGAATATGCAAACTCCACATAGACAGTGACCCAAGCTGGGAATCGAACCCAGGTCCCTGGCGCTGTGAAGCAGCAGTGCTAATCACTCTGCCATGCTGCTGCCCCTAATTTGGCCTGGTCAAAATAGTATGGCCAGCAATTCCACAAATGGTGACCCAATCTGAGCAGCACAAAAAATGTATTGAATTATATAATGCAACTATGTTTTAAAAAGGCTCTGTTGACTGCTTAATATTTTCCTGCAAGTTCCTATTTAAAACCTTGAAAATTCTGCAAGCGTAACTAGAAGATTAAGGCATTTGAGTGTTTCAAGAACAGGAATGAATTATTGGGATGTTGTAAATGCAACCAGATTACCACTTGTAAAAAGTTATTCTTTCATGGGGTGTGGACATCACTGAATACACACTCCTAATTGAGAAAGTGATGCTGAGTTGGTGTCTTGAACCACTGCTGTAGGTATACCCACAGTGCCGTTTGGAAGAGCATTCCAGGATTTGACCCAATATTTGTGTGCTGCAAATATTACTCACCAGTTAGCAGCTCAAACCTGGATGTTGTCCAAATCTTGCTTTATGTAAGCTCGACTGCCACTGTCTGTCTGTGGTGAAGGGAGTGGAAATTTAAGGTGGTAGATGGGATATCAATCAAGCAGCATGTTTTGTCTTAAATAGCATGAAACTTCTTGAGTGGTGTTAGAGGCAAGTGAAGAGTATTCTGTCATATTCCTGACTTGTCTCTGGTAGATGCTGGACAGTGCTTTGGGTAGTCAGGACATGAGTTACTGTCCTCTGAATTCCCACCCTTTGACCTGCATTTGTAGTGCACTATTTAGGTGGCTGGTTTGGTTCAGTTCCTGGTCAATGATAACCCCCAGGATGTTGATAATGGGAGGATTCAATGATGATATTGCTATTGAATGTCAAAGGGAGACGGTTAGATTTTCTGGTGATTGCCTGGCACTTGTTTGGTGGTGTAGCAGGAGCAAATGTTACTTGCCACTTATCAGTCCAAGCCTGAATGTTATCCAGGTCTGGCTGCAAGTGGATAAGGACTGCTTCAGAATCTGAGGTTTTGAGATTGGTATTGAACATTGTGCAGTGATCGGCGAACATCCCTGCTTCTGACCTTATGGTAGAAGAAAGGTCATCGATGGATCAGCTGAAGGTGGTTGCACCTTGGAATTAATTGAATTGGTTGAAGATTTGCATCTGTATTGCTGGGGACCTCAGGATAAGGCAGAGATGAATCATCCACTTGATACTTCTGGCAGAAGATTGTTGCAAATGCTTTAGCCTTATCTTTTAAGTTGATGTGCTGGTGACCTCCATCTATCAGTTTAGGATCACTTAGCTCTGCATCTTGCATGTTGTATCTGCTGTTTGGCATGCAAGTAGCCTTATGTTGTAGCTTCACCAGCTTGACACCTCAGTCTTAGTTATGCCTGGTGCTGCTCCTGGACCAAAAATAAAGAACTATTTATCTCTCCTCTCTTTCCCATTAGCTCATCAATCCATTACCCATGGTAATATGTTGCTCTTCCTATACCATGTAATTTTATCTTGTGTTAGCACTGAGAGCAAAACATGAGAACAAGAAAGGTACAGATTTTTAACTTGGCTCGCTTCCTCCCAAGAGAAGTAGCTTTGTCCCCTAGTTATGCCTGACTTTTTATAGGATATGCAGAGCATTCCTTGTTCCAGTCCTACTCAGACCTCCAGGACAACTGTTTTTCTGGTATACCGATGACTGCATCAGTGCCACTTCGTGCTTTCATCTGGATCTGGAAAAATTATCAATTTTGCTTCCAGTTTCGTCCCCTCTCAGCTTTACATGGTTCATCTCTGACATTTTGTTTTCCTGCCTTGACTTCTGTGTCTCAATTTCTGCTAATAGACTGTCTACCAGTGTTTATTCCGAGGCCATTGGCTTCCTCAGCTACACTGACCACATCTCAGATCCTACTTCCTGTAAAAACTCATTTCTCTCAGTTTCTCTGCTACAACAGTTCTTCTGACATGCCTTCCTCCTTTCCTCAGTAAAGGATTCCCACCCCAACAGTGGTTGACATGGTCCTTGCCTTTGTGAACTATTTCCCACACTTCTTCCTTCTCCCTTTCTCCTCCTGCCCAGAACCATGGTAGTGTTTCCATTATCCTCATTCTCCATTCCACCATCCTACGTAATCAAAGGATCATCTTCTGCTAATTCTGCCAATTCCAGCATGCTATACCACCAAACACATTATCCCCTCTCAACATTCCAAAGGAACCATTCCTTCAGTGACTCTCTGATCCACTCTTCTATTACCCCCAGCACCTCACCCCTTCCACAAAACTTTTTCATGCAATCACAGGTGTTGCAACACCTGCGCTTTACTTCCTCCCTCCTCAGCATCCAAGGCCCCAAACTGTCCTTCCAGGTGAAGCAGTGATTCATTTGCACTTCTTTCAAATTAGTCTACTACACTTCTTGTTCGCAATGCCATCTCTCTACATTGGGAAGACCAATCACAGACTGGTTGACCACTTTGTGGAATAGCTTTGTTTAGTCTCCAAGCGTAACCCTTCACCTTTCTGTCACTTGCCATTTCAATTCACAACTTTGCCCTCATGCTCACATTTTTGCCTTTGGCCTACAGCAGTGTTTCAGTGAAACCCAGTGCAAGCTGGAAGAACAGCACCTCATCTTGCAATTAGGCACTGTCAGCCTTTTGGACTCAACATTGAGTCCAACAATTATAAACCATGAACTCTGTCCTCCATTTTGATTTTGTTTCTCCAAGTGCCAGTCTGTATCTTGTACTCACGCTTTCGATTTCAGATAGTGCTGACCTTCTGCTATTAACACCTCTGGACTAAAGCTTTAGTCTTTCATACTATCATTACCACTCCTTTTGTCTTGTGTTCAATGACATATTTATCATTTAATTGCATCTGCCTTCCAACCAATCCCTGACCTATTTTGCTCCGCTTGCTGTTCTCGGTTTTTAAAACAGCATAAAACCGATCACAGTTCTATCTTTCTCCAATTCCAAAGAATAGTTGTATTGGACACCGTGTTGACTCTGTTTCTCTCTCCATAGCTGCTGCAAGACCTGCTGAGTTTCTCCATCATTTTCTGTTGTATTTAGATTTTCAACATCCGCTTTTCAACATACACTTTTACTGTGCCCATTAGTCACTTTCTTTATTAAAAAAAATTATAAAACATTTTGCTGCATACATGTTGTATTCAACAAAACAAGCACAAAGGCTCCATTAAAGGGTGATTCCATGTCATAAGCTAAAAACAGCTGCCATCTATCTCCAGAGTATCCGATTCTAATTCCTCCACTGGTGGTAGTGCTGGACATCATTTCTTTCACAATATCAGTTCTCAGCCAACTTCTGAGTAGCAGCTTTTCAGCGTAAATCCTGGGAATAATGGTGCATGAAGACTCCCAATATATTTATTTTAAGATTATGCTAATTAAACTTTTCCTTTTTTTATAGTGGTTTAGTGATGATCAAAGGAACGAAGTCCACTAGTATACGAGGCAAATTCCATGCTCCAGCTACTGCCATGCATCTATCTGACCCACTGGAAGAGGAATATTGTGCCTCAGTGCTCCATTGGGATGAATGGAAGTTATGCTACCTCCTCCAAAACTCTGGTTAGACCACATCTGGAGTACTGCATTCAGCTCTGGGCACCATAACCGATGTTATATTGGAGGGAATCCACTTTTGATTAATCAATATTTTACCAGCCCTAAAGGGGTTAGATTAGGCAAACAGGCGATTAAATTATGAGAAAAGATTGTTTACTCTAAATTTGTATTCCTTTGAGTATAGAAGGTCAAAGGATAATTTATATGAGATGCTTGCATTAGTTTGATAGGGTAGATAGAAACTATTTTCTCAGAGGGAATCCAGAACAAAACGGCGTAACATTAAAATTATAGCCGGGCTGTTCAGGGGTGATTTCACGAATGACTGATGGAAATCCAGAACACTCTACCCAAAAAAGCTGTTGAGGTGGGCTCAGTTAAAATTTCAAACTGCAATAGATTTATGATGGGTAAGAGTGTTGAGGGATACGGACCAAACTAGATTAATGAGCTGAAGTACAGAAAAGCCATGATCTAAATGGTGTAACAGCATCACAAGGTGGAATGGTTTACTCCTGCCCCAGTGAGTGTCAAATTATATTGTATACTTAGCTCTTGGAATACAACCTTAACTTCAATTTAAAAAAAACAACAGCAGTATGCTGAAATGAGCTAAAACATGAGTTCTTTTGAGAAGCATGGTCCTCACAACATCAGCATCAGCCTTGCTCACAAGGATGCTTAGCTTTGCAAAATAAAACCTTCATCATGGGATTGTTAACATAGTTCACTTCCTGTAGTTATGGTGTGAGATTAGTCAGCTGATTTATCATTCCCAGGGAGTAGTATACGTTAAAACCAAGAAAGTGCTAGCCAGCTGTTTGATAGCTGCCCTCCTCCCCCTGCCCACCAGCACCCCCAAAAGATTATCACAGAAAGTAATGAGTCACCAGACAAAGACAAATGAGCGCAAGAGCTGCAAGAGTAATCTCCTTGCACTATACCTGTAGCTGTTTGTCACACTGTGCCTGTATGGTAATTGAAAATAAGTGAACAACAAATAGCGTGAAAGGAAGCTGTTACATTTGAATCTAAATCTACATTTTTGAAGTCTGCAAATAAACTCACTCCACCTGCTCACAAAAATATTATGGCATGACACAAGTTTAAATTAATTTTGTTGATATTTGTCTAATGGAAGATATTAGAGACCAAAGGGATATGATGAACTAGAGGGCACAGCCTCAAAATAAGGGGGGGTGCAGTTTAGAACAGAGTTGAGGAGGAACTTCTTCACTGAAAGGGTGGTGAATCTTTGAAATTCTCTGCCCATTGAAGTGCTGGAGGCTACCTCATTGAATATGTTTAAGTTACGGGTTGATAGATTTCTGACAGACAAGGGAATTAAGGGTTATGGGGAGAAGGTGGGAAAGTGGAACTGATCCACTTCAGATCAGCCATGATCTTATCGAATGGTGGGACAGGCTCGAAGGGCTAGATGGCCTACTCCAGCTCCTATTTCTTATGTTCTTATGCTTCCTTCTGTGGGGGAGACGTGAACTAGGGTATTCAGTTTAAGAATAAGAGATCTTCCTTTTAAGATGTAGATGAGACTTTTTCTGTCAAGGTTGATCACTATGTAGAATTCTCTCTCTCAAAAATCAATGGGGACTGGGTCATTGAATTTATTCAAGGCAGAATTGGGCAGATTTTTGATTGATAAGGGAGACAAAGACTATGGGGAAAATGAAGTTGAGAGCATTATCAGGCCATACATGATTTTACTGTATGATGGAGCAGGCTCGATGGGACGAATGGCCTACTCCTGCCTTTAACTTGACTTGTACTCAGCTTGATAGTTTTACTTCATTTTCATGTACTGGAAACGTTGAGAACTTTAGTCTACTGGTTACTTATGCTCAGCTGAGTTAATGCAGTTATTAAGTAAGGATTATTTCTTCATTTTCAAATATGACTAGGAAGCTTAAGTGGTAAAAATGTCACTGGCAATGAAAT
Source organism: Carcharhinus amblyrhynchos (assembly GCF_965287045.1). Taxonomy (NCBI): domain Eukaryota; kingdom Metazoa; phylum Chordata; class Chondrichthyes; order Carcharhiniformes; family Carcharhinidae; genus Carcharhinus; species Carcharhinus amblyrhynchos. The sequence continues at coordinate 55,598,477 of NC_137329.1, forward strand.
ACAAAGAACACCACAGGAAATAGGCCCTTCGACCCTACAAGCCTTATTCAAGTCTTTTGTCGATAAACGACGTTTTTGTCTACCTCTAGTGGACTCCACAATAAAGGGGTGCAAATTTAGGGAATTATATGTGCGCCAGATTAAGGGAGATCCAATTCAGGGACAATTTATTGACATAAATCAACCTAAAATGCACGTTTTTGGGATGTGGGAGGAAACTGGTGCACCCGGAGAAAACCCATGCAAGCACGGGGAGAATGTGCAAACTCCCACAGACATTGACCCAAGCCGGAGATCTGACCTGGGTCCCTGGAACTGCACAGCAAACAGTGATAGTCACTGAGCTGTCGCGTTGCCCGTCAGTTGGTCCAGATTAAGCGTACGCTAATGCATGTGAAGCGCTAGGCAACTCTCGAAGCAACATCCAAGAGCAACCCTCGCACGACCCACCGCATGTATGCCCCTTGTTGGCCAACAAGGCGGACTGAATCGCCTGTGGATGTAAGAAGGAGATATTAATAAACATCAATAGACATACAACAGGCTATACTAGGCAATTTAATGACAGTTTCATCATATTGGTAGTATTTACTCATATATGCTGTCAACGTCAGCCCTCAACAGGTTAACGTTTTACTCAATGCTGGGTTTGTTGTTTAAGGAAAACAGTGTCATGGAATAAAACAAAGCAGTTGATGTACTCAAAAGCACTCGATAGGCTCAATATGCAAATTGCGTGCATGATTCACCTCTCTTAAGAGTTCTTCTAAATGGTGGAAACCATGGAGACTAATGAGCACTATTAAAAACATTAATTTGAGGATTGTTTGCCAATGATGGGATTTAAGCCAGGCTAAAATGCATTAAAATTCATAAGCTCCCACTGTGTAAATGTAATGATGCTGTATAGTTTTACATTTTGCTATAACAGAAGTTCTCATGAATACTGCGTTAGAGATTTGATTCTTTGTGAATTTTGAAAAACGAGGAGGTAGAACATGGTTAGTTGGAAGAGCTGTTGTTATCCCATTGGGCTGGAAGTACAAGAGAATATGAAGTCCAAGGCCTGCAGTTTCATCCTGTCCAATACATTTATTGACTTGAATCTGAACTAGTCTGGTCAGTACATCAGTATTCTTCTTCATATGGCATGCTTGTCAAACGACCCTCACCCCCTCCCCTCCCTCCCAGAACAAGGATAGAGTTCCCCTTGTTCTCACATTTCACCCCACCAGCCTCCGCAAGCAAAGCATAATCCTCTGCCGTTTTCGTCAACTCCAGCACGATGCCACCTCCTAAACACATTTTCCCTTCTCTCTCTCTGTCAGCATTATGCAAAGACCATTCCCTCCAGGATAATCTAATATACTCCTCCACTATACCCAATACCTCTCCCATCACCCATGGCACCTTCCCATGCACCTGTCCCTTTACCTCTTTATGCTTATCATCCAAGGTTCAAACCACTCATTGCAGGTTAAGCAGCATTTCACTTGCACCTTTTTTAATTTGGTCTATTGCATTTGCTGCTCCCAATGTAATCTCCTGTATATCGGAGAAACCAAATGTAGACTAGATGATCACTTTGCTGAGCACCTCTGGTCTTGATGCAATCAGGACCTTTCTGTTGCTTGCCATTTTAACACACGATCCTACTCCCATGCCCACATGTCTGTCCTTAGCCCACTGCAATGTTGCAGTGAAGCTCAACACAAACTGGAGGAACAGCATCTTATCTTCCGGCTTGGCACATTACAGCCTTCTGGCCTCAACATCAAATTCAACAACTTCAGATAATAAGCTGTACCCCACCTTGATCCCTTTGTTTTCATTTCATTTCATTTTTAACTGTACCTTTTACTTTCTATATTGTCTTTCTTTACTTTCTTTTCCCCCCATTTCATCCCCCTTTCCCTACCTTTTCTCCCCCTTTGCTTCTCCCTTTTCTCCATTTTATCTCTGTCTCCTGATTCCACCCCCTACACACACATACATCTTCATTTGTCACAGTTTACCCTCTGATTTCAGCTTCTCTGCCGTTTGGTCATTCATAACAACCCCTGTTATTCTGTCTATGGACTGCCATTAGCAGCCTTTCCCTTGTTTTTATGGCTATGACTCAACTTTCATTCCCTCACCCTGCAGTATAAATATCTCCCACTTTTTATGCCTTTTAGCTTTGACAAAGAGTCATTTGGACTCGATGTCAACTCTTTTCTCACTTTACAGATGTTGACAGACCTGAGATTTTCCAGCATTTTCTCTTATTTTGTCAAAGGATCCTTTTTGATTTCCAAGATATTAAGGCATTTTAAAGAAAGTAATCGAACGTGTTGGTTCTAGACAACAACCCTGAGTAAGTTGAGCTCATAATCAGTTATGTGGAATTGTTGCACCAAATTGGCAATCGGTCTTTTTACAAGTGTTGCTATGCTGCTGCCAATTAAGGACAAGTGTTACGGGGCCAAGAGGAAGGAATGGGACTAATTGCTCGGCTCTTTCAAAGAGTTGACACATAAGCATGGATCAAATGTCCTCTTGCTAAAAGAGTTTAATGTAAGGTCTTTTTTGTTCTTAACCTATACGGTCTTCTTTGTTTTGACTCTTGTTTCAGTCTTTTAGTACCTTTCCTGACGTTACTTCTGGTACTGTTGCTACTACAAAACTGATGTCTTTTGGAACAGCATTTCCATATATCCAGTTAAACTGAGCGTTGGCGTTGAATTTAGGATTGGTTTGGGTTTGCGATTCTGTTGTATTTAGTTATGGCTAAGATTTCTTGAATGGAGTATTTATTTCGGTGGCAGTAATTCTGTACTACATAGATTTTCTTGAACGAGGAAGTATCTTGCAGTTGCCAGTATAGCTTCACTTAATATCACACTTGTTGCAGCGCAAGGTGAGACCATTTGGCCTGTCCTGTTCACTGAGTGCCATCCCCTGTCTTCTCCCCAGAACCATGAACAGTCTTCCTTTTTAGGTAATAGTCTAATTGCCTACTGAACGACATGAATCTGACTCCACTATACCATTAGGTTGTGAATTCCAAACCTCAACCTGTTGCTGCATGGCAAAGCTTTTCCTCATGTTGTTTTTGCTACTTTTGTCCGCTCTCAGCCCACCCCTGCTCTCTCTCACCACTCACCAAGTTGAATTTTGGAGAAAGAAAAAGCAGCCGTAATATTCTCTAGCCAATCTCACAATTTGATTTTTTTTCTCTTTCTGACGTCAACGAACCTGACCTGCTTCGCGCGCCTCCCGGTCTCTTATTTTAAACTTTTCGATAAGGAAGATACTCATCTTTCAACCAGCTCTAAAGGTCTTGCCAGATAACTTTGGACAGTTTGCGAGCACTTCTCACTGATGGCTCGATATGGCAAGTAGTGCCATGCCATCTGGAGTGATAGAATAACTTATAGCATCTTAAAGGCATGTCTCCAGGCATATTACAGAGGAAGAAAGGAACTGGCATTAATTCTGTGAGATAATTAGGAGAGAGTCTGACCCAGGAAATGATTTTGAGATGGCTTTTAAAAGAGTACTTCAGAAGAATAAAGGAAGGTCCAAGCAATAGATCCAAGATGTTTGAAGATCCATCAGAGAAGCGAGAACTTGGCTACATGCTTTTGTGTTGTCCTTAAAATAAAAATGGTCGATGCTGACAAAAGGTTTTTAAAAAACTTTTTGCAACAACAAATAACATTTTACTGAGCATAAAATTTCAGTAAAAATATAAATTAAAACAAAGAATCATATGATCCTCGTTTGGATTGTTCTCCAGAGTAGCTCTCATTTCAATAAAAATTAACTTAAAAGACCCACAGTGAGCAAACTTTATGATAATTTGCATGGCTGTAGATCTATCCAGAGTTATACAGTATGTCATTTGCATCTGTATATTTATATTCAGTAGGCACTAACCAAGAATTATAAATTATGATTGCATTTCTCAGTTGAATTGAAAGCCTACCTCTGCACCTAATTAGTTTAGTTAGTTACAACTGACAAATTGTTCAAGAAATTTTTACAGTGAAGATTTATAGACCAATGCTAATTGCAGTTGGACAGTTTTTGCCTTTTTTCTGATGTGGTTTCCCCTGTTTGAAGCTCCACTGGTTTTTTAAATCAAACTTCCAATAATTCAGCTCCATCAACCCAAGTGGGACATATTCGGCACCATTGTTGAGGACAGCAAAACCCTGCATTGATGAAAGTGGTATAGCTTATATATAAATTAGACCAGTAGATTTCACATTGCAATAATCTGAAATAGATAATTAGATCTCTGATTTGGACATGTACATTTGGACATGTGCAACGCAATTACTGTTTCCCATTGCTGCTGCATTACTTTAATTTAAATCAAATAATTTAATCAAGAATGTAAGAAGAGAAGGGAGATCATGCCTTACAAGTTTGTTAGATTTCTTTGATGAAGTGACCAGGAAGATTGATGAGGAAAGGGCGGCAGTCGTAGTCTGTATGGACTTCACTAAGGCCTTTGATAAAGTGGTAGGCTGCTCTGGAAGGTTAGATCACATGGAATCCAGGGAGAGTTGAAAATTGAATATACAATTGGCTTGATGTAGGAAGCAGAGCATAATGGTGGAAGGAATACTTGTTGGACTGGAATCCTGTGACTAGTGATGTGCCTCAAGGATCAGTGCTGGGCCTGTTGCTATTTGTTCTCTACATCAACAATTTGTTTGAGATTGTAAAAGGCACAATCAGTAAGTTTGCAGAGGACATTAAAATAGGTGATATTGAAAACAGTGAGGAAGGTTATCAAAAATTGCAGCAAGATCTTGATCAGCTGGGGAAGTGGGCCGAGAAATGACGAATGGAGTTCAATACAGATAGTGTGAGGTTTTGCATTTTAGAAAGTCAAATCAAGGTATGATTTTCACGATGAATAGTAGGACCTTGGGGAGTAACGTGGAACAGAGGGACCTTAGAGTTCAGGTGCACATTCTCTAAAGGTGCCGTCACAGGTATATAGGGCATTGGAGAAGGCTTTTGGCATGCTGGCCTTCATCAGTCAGGACATTGAATATAGAAGTTGGGAAGTTATGTTGCAGTTGTACAGGACACTGGTGAGGCCGCACTGGAATATTATGTTCAATTTTAGTCACCTTGCCATAGGAAACATGTTATTAAACTGGCGAGAATGCAGAAGAGATTTACAAGGATGTTGCCAGGACTTAAGGGACTGAGTTTTCAGGACAGATTAGACAGGCTAGGATTTTTTACTTTCGAGCATAGGAAACTGGGGGTGATCTTATAGAGGTATGCAAAATCAAGAGAAGTAGGGATAGGGTGAATGCACTCAGCCTTTTTCCCAAGGTTGAAAATTGGGAAGTAGGGACAAAGAATTAATGAGAATCTGAGGAGCAACTTTTTTACACAGACGGTGCTACATATGTGGAAAGAGTTGCCGGAGGAAGTGTTTGAGACAGGGACATTGACAACAGTTAAAAGACATTTAGACAGATACATGGATAGGAAAGGTTTAGAGGGATATGGACTAAATGCAGGCAAATGGGGTTAGCTCAGATAGGCTTTTTGGTTGGCATGGACCAGTTTGGGCTGAAGGGCCTGTCTCCGTGCCATTGATTCTGTGAAGATGTACAATGTTGCCCTCTCATCAATTGATCAAAAACCAAATTTGGTTTCCAAAAATCAAATTTGAATCTCAGGTAGGAATCAACGTGGATTAATCATCTCTATCGTCTCATTTCTTTTTGATCCTGGTTATTGCCATGACAGAACCAATTGCGTTCTACCAAACTAAATCTTGCCACTTTGTCATTTGCTTCACTATGTTCCACAATGAATAGCTGACAAAAACACAATCAGCTGAAAACAGAAGTTAGCTGCCGAAGAAAATTTATGCCCAGAACATAATTATTCTATTATAATAAAGAGGATTTTAATTGTCCATTCCCAGTGATTTCTAGTAACACAACTGCCATGCAACACCTTTTTGTGCAACTATGGAGATGCAGCACTTGCCTTTTCACCAGCTCTATTCCCACTGTCCAGAGCCTCCAAAACTGCGTATGATGCTAAATTGATGAATGTAGTCAGAAGCATTGTACCAAAATGCAGCAAGATCTTATAAACCCACAAAATGGACATGTAATAGCAAATCAACTTCAATGTCAATAAATGCAAGGTTGTTCTTTTCAGAAGAAAGAATAAGGAAACCTATAGTTAAAAAATTAAGTGTTAAAATGACATACAGGAGCAGAGACATGGCACGGGATTCATTGAATTTAAAAGTATACAGACATGAAATTGTAAAGCAGAGAAGTCACATTGAACTTTGATTAGTCCACACTTGGAGCACTGTCAAGAGTTCTATGCTCCTTATTATAAAAATGAGAGAAGCATTGGAGAACTTGTGGGGGAGAAAAATGCTCAAATAGCTTTAAGTTCTGTAATCAAATTCAAAACAGATTCACAACCATACCTGTGCGTTCATCTGAAAAACAAATTTCAGTGGGGATTCCACATTTACCAAACACCAACCAAACAAAATAGTGTTCTTGATACTGCAGTAATATATTTTATGAAATCCAATCCCAGAACATGCAAGTTGTGTGGGGGATCCTTGTATAGCCAGAGACATAAATATGATCGAAGCAATCCAAAGATACAATTCTGGATGAACCAGTATAGGTGCACCTGACCTCTTGCTCATCCCTCATTCTTTTAGCTCCACCATTGGCACTCATGCCTCAAGTCCCATAACACTTCCATCTTGTAACCCTTGTTAAAACCTACCTCTTTGTCTAAGTTTTTTTTGCCACCCCTCCTGATACCTCCTCTTTTGCCTCAGTGTCTTTTTTCGTCTTTTTTTATTCATTTCCGGGATGTAGGCATCACTGGCTGAGCCAGCATTTATTGTTCATCCCTAATTGCCCTTGAGAAGGTGATAGGGAACTGCCTTCTTGAATGGCAGTGCATATCATGTAGGTACACCCATAATTCTGTTGGAGGGGGAGTTCCAGGAATTTGACCCAGAAACGGTGAAGGAATAGCAATATATTTCCAAGTCAGGATGGTGAGTGACTTTGAGGGGAGCTTGCATGTGGTTGTTTTCCCACACCTTTTCTCATGAAGTGGCGAGCATTTTTCTGCAATAAAGGCATTACATTCAGCCAAGTTGCTATAAATATGCATGCATTCTTCAACCTATTAAGTACTAATGACTATGCAACAGAGGCTAGTTTTGAGGCTCACCATGCCTAAAACTTCAGAGGAACTGAATTACACAGCTGAAATAGCACGATTACTGAAGCCCCTTGGGTTAATGTAAGTGTCTGCACCAGTGATAATTTAGCTCCACCACGCAGCTCCAAATGATTTTTTCCCATGCCGTGATTGCCACTCATTTGTCCAAAGTTGATCATAAAATAAATTTGGGAAAATAATGCACTAGGGATAATAAACCAGTTTGACTGTTAATTTTATGTTTCCATTCATTCTGATGAGGCAAATTCTGATGAGCTGTTGAGAGATCGGGGAAGAGAGGTATTTCAAGATGTTTGAATGTGATATGGTGCTATTTAAATGCACATCCAACATGTAGGCATAAAACAGAAGGTTTAAAAAATACTGGTGATTTTAAGTAATTTAGTGCAAGTGGCTTTTAGGATGTTAGACCTGCTCCTTATTATAATTGTGCGTGGGTGCTTCTGTCTGTCACACTCCCACATTATATTGCCAAATGTAATTTCAGAATACCTGATTTTATCGTGGCTGCCTTTCTTTCAACAGCAGAATAGCTACTGCTGTCTCACTCCTGCCCCATATTATTAACACCATTACTAACAGCAGTGTAGTATTGCAGGATAAGGTAACAAGCAGTCTCTTGGACTTGCATTTAGATCAGGTTTCGAACATCTTTAAATTTGTCTTTATCTCTCTTCCCCCAATATCCATGCTCTCTCTCAAACACAAACTCAGCATTACTTTGAAATGAGCTAATGTGAGGAGCACTCTTTTTGGCTGCCCCTTGACATTTAGGATGATTTGCTTAACTCCAGCATGGGCTCTGAGCTGGCTGGTGTGTCAAATGTATTATCTGCAGACTCTGCCATATGCAGAGCAGGTGGATCTTCAGGAGTCATTTGGAGGTTTGTGTGCTCTCTTGCCGATGCCTCAACTTAAACTCTGTGTGCTTTGGTGAAGCTTCTTGATGTGTTTGAAGCTTTCTCAAATTAACATTGTTAACTTCCGTCAGTCACAAGCCAGGGTCTCCCATGAGCCAGTGTGGATATTTGATTCCTTCAGGGATGCTTTGAGGGCATCTCTCGTATATTTCCACTGCCCTCCTGAGAATCTCCTGCCATGACCGAGTTGAAAGTGGTGCTGTTCCTTTGGGAGACTCGTATCAAGCACACAGCCAACATGTCCCATCCTGGAGAAGTGGTTGAGAGTGAGAAGAGCCTCAATGCTGGGCATATTGGCTTGAGAGATGATGCCCCAGTTGGATTATCTGTCCTGCCTCTGGATTTGCAGTATCATGTGAAGGTACTGCTTGTGGCATTTCTCTCGTTCCTTGAGGTGCAGTTGTAGCTTGTGCAATTCACTGAAGCATATAAGAACACAGAAAACGCTGTCTGATGAACTATGACTCTCGTCTTGGTTGATGATGCTGGTGTTTAAATAGCCTTTTCCTCAGTCAGCAGAAGATTGAGCTCGCATATTTAAGGCAAAGGTGAATTTTGATGCCTATGTCTGCCTTCGTCAGGGGCAGATTTCCAATTTACAGAAAATTATTCACATTTTCCTGGATTTCACTGTGGTTCCTAATTGGTAGGAGGTGTTGTTGTCATGTGGGTGCTGGTTGGAAGAGGATCCATTATGTGCCTATTGAGAGGAACTCAGAGATGATTTTCACTGTGTGGCAAATTCAAGAGGAAATCAAGGAACAGCATCAAACAGTTTACACAGAAGCCTTTGACTCTGTAAATCATGACGGTTCGTGGAGTACCTTCCTCAAATTTGGGTGTCCTCAGAAATTTGTCACCATCTTCTACCTATGCCATGATGGCACAAAAGACATGATTCTCAGTAACAAAATCAGCACAGATCATATCTCTGAAGACTGTGGCCAAACAAGGTCATGTCATTCCATCAACTCTCTTTGCCATATTCCTTACTGTGCTACTACACTTTACCCACAGTTGTGGAGAGAATCTACAGAGCAGATGGGGACTGTCCAAACTATGCTATCTTCAACCCAAATGCATTCCAGCCTCAGTCATTGAGCTTCAGTATACAAGTGACACTTGTGTATATATGCTTAAACTGAGCTCCAGGTGATTTTAGGCTCCTGCTCTGAAGCACATATGAAAAAGACCTTTTGCTAAACACCTGGAAAACTAAGGTGAATGATAAGTAGCTTTAATGTGTGCAACAGGTTATGACAGTCGGTAAAGAGGTAAGGGATTAAGGGATGGATTTTAACCACACTGGAAAAACTTTCTGCTTCACTTTAAGTACACCACCTGAATGCTCACCTAAACCACAGAAATAGCAGTCGAGGCCCTTGTATCATCTGAAGAATGGCACATGCGCCAATTTCCTCAACAACTGGAGTTCAACCAAGACAATGGGATATGCCTCAAGAGTGAGCTGACAGCTGTTAATCACATCATATCCAAGAATAAATGAATGAGGCAAGTTGTCTTGATTACAGTGTTAGAAAGTGAAGTTGCCAGGGTAAGTAACTAGGACAGAAAACCTGTTCCACTGAATCTTGCTGCAGTAAACTGAATGATAATTTAAAAGGAGAAATGTCAGCAACGTAACACGTCAGTAATGATGATCAGATTGCTGTGCTGTATTATGGAAGTCAAGTCGTTAAGAGAATAGTTAAATTCAGACTTTTAATACAAAAGAATTACTGAAGGGAATTGCTTTAGAACACCAGTGTACATGGATTATACTGTTGTACAGCTGTCCTGTGACAGTATTGTGAAACCACTGTCATTGCGGGTAGAAAACAAATACTCTAGCTTTGCTGTTAACAATAAATGCTTACTTTTCAATCTAATTTTCATGAATTTTGCTTTTAAAAATAAAACTGAGTTGTCCTAACAACATGCATTTTTGTAGCTGCAACCTTTAGAGTACTCTGCAACCTTTTGAGTACTCTGCAACCAGATTGTTTCCACACACACAAAAAAATGCAGCTTGTTTTGCGTATTTGCATTTCATTATCTATTGTTGTCACAACATTAGTCAGACCAAGCGAATAATTTATTTCACAAAAACAGTTATGCTGGAAAATCTCAGCAGGTCTGACAGCATCTGTGGAGAGAGAATAGAGCTAATGTTTAAAGTCTGGATGACTATCAGAGCAAATCATTTACTTCAGTGTATTGACAGAGAATCAGTTTATCAGTTTCATTCAATTATTACTGCTATGTGTTCTAATGATTTAATACTTTACACTGAATTCATGAGAACTTCTTGAGATGCAGCACCATTCTTTAAAACCAAACAAACTACAATTTTACATATTGCAGAAAAGGAGATTATTTTTTAGTCTGCCTCCCCTCCAAATTTTAAGTTTCCTTTATTATTTACCCTGTGCAAGTGTTAGGTCAGCTTTCTCTTAAGGATTATTGGCTTTTATTAGATCTATTGTGCTTTTTTGCTGCAATTATAACAATAAAAGTCAGACCAGGATCTCTCTTCTGTAAGGTGTCATTATATTTCATTGTAAATATAGTGCAGCCTTCTACCCGCTTCTAATGCCTGGTCAAACAAATTGATATTGATTTATAATTGTGACAGCTTTTTCAAGTACGTTGATTAATAAGTTGTAGAAATGAAGGTTGGTAATTAAACCTGAATGGAGGAACTCCTCTATCAGAGGTGCTAATGTGAAACGGCTCTAACTCTTCCTTCTTGAGTTTTTTCTATTCTTGTTGCTAATTTTGTTGGTATATCTAGAATTTGAGCGCTGCTGACATTGTAGGCAAAAATATTCTGATCTAAAGAATCTACTGGGCCATTAGTGAGAGAAAGAGAGCTAAATTTAACCTGTAAGACTCAGTCACATGAGCATTGAAGGACTCCACATACATGTCTCAATTTATTGAGCCTCATTTCGCAAGTGACCTGAGTCGATAGAAGATGCGATATCCTCGCAATCAAGTCTGCTTTTCCTGCTGATTTGGAGCAAGTCTGGATCAGTTGAGTGGAGCTTAAGGCAACATGTTATCTTGTCTTTTTGTCAGAATGTGTGTGTGATTTGTTTAGATCTGGGATCCCTTTGCGTTTTTTTGCGTGGTCATGCAAGCATGGTAGATTCAGAAAAAAACGACTTGTGCACATCTTGCGTGGAGACTTTTGGATTGCTACACAGCTTTAGAAGGTGGCATTGGCTATAAGAATAATGAGAGGAATGAGTATTTAGTGTACTCTCATAACAAAACTAAACCATCCTGTTCTTTTAGAATGCTACAAGAAGGAACTAAACAGCTATTTCCCAGCCCCTATTGCCACCACCCACCCATCCAGAGCTCCAGTATTGTCTAACTACCTGCAATATATTTGCAGTACATGAAGGAGTTGTAGGTATTGCAATCAAAAACAGAAAATGCTGGAAAATCTCAGCAGATTTGTTAAACAATATGACAGTCTGTCTCCTTATAAAGATCATCAAAAGCGTGTTTTCACGTAGTTCTCTTAACGTAATAAAACTTGCCAAAATGTTTAACTGGATTGTCATCCAACCAATTTCGGTATCCAGCTATATAAGGGGATATCAGGTTAGGTGATTACGAACTTGAGCAAAAAGATAGGTTTCAAGGAATGTCTTAAAAGGGGAGACCGATGAAGACTCAGATATGGACAGAGTAGTTTAGAGAAGAAACTTCAGAGCTTAAGGTCCAAGCAACTGAAGACGCAGCTGTTAATAGTGAATCAATGGAAAATGGTGATGGGGAAGACTTCCTGGAGTGTTTTAGGTTAGGAGGAGGTTTCAGGAAAGGTGAGGCCATGAAGGGATTTGAAAACAAGGACTAAAATTGTAAAATTGAGGCATTAATGGATTTGGAGCCCCTGTAGGTCAGCAAGCACATGGGTGAGTGATGAATGGAACTTTGTGCAATTTAGGACAACGTAGAAATGCATTCAATATGCAGCACCGAAGCAGTCCAACCACCTCAACTGTCCTGGCTATAAGGTTCCCGATTTCTCACTGCGGCTTTTCAGCACATCATTCTAGTCATTTTTTCTCATGTTCTTCTCCAATTTAAAAGCATCAAAGTATTTTGCCTCAAACATTTTCAATGGAAGCAAGCTTCTCATTCCCACCACACTGAATAAAGACATTTCTCCTTATTTTCCTATTGAATACACCTTGGAGTCAGGTGGCAGAGTTTGAAGGACTTCAAGTTTATGAAAGATGTAAGGTGATACTGTGACTAGAATATTGAAATAGCCTATACAAGCAAAATACTGCAGATGCTGGAAACTGAAATAAAATAGCCAAGTTCAGAGGTGCAAAGGTATGAATGAGGATTTCTTTAGCAAACGAGCTGAGGCAAGGATGGAATCAGTGATGTTCAAGACTCAAAATGAGAGTAAAATTAGATACAGAAAAATAGTAAAAGAAAAATTGTCAAGGGAGAGGAATTTTTTCAGGAATTTTCAAACCTTAAGGAAAAGGTTTCCATTGTTCCTTTCTGGACCCCCAGGATTGAGTGGCATTACAGAAATATGCACAGGGCCCTTGCATCATTAAGCGCCAATCTTAACATTCTGCATTGCGTTTAACTTATTTTAACATTGCAAATGCAGCAAAGCTTTTTGTTTTTATTCCAATTCAATCCAATCAAGTCCAATTCAGAGTCTCAACAAGTTGAGACATTCCCGATCCAAGCTGACAAGACAGGGCTCTCACCTCTTGTCTTGGGCTTGATCTAGATGATCCAAGCTGATTGGCATAGGCATAGCTCCTCCTCCAAGGCTTGATCTCATTTGCATCTTAGCCAAAAGGCCCAGATGCCGCTTTAAAAAATTGCTTCAGATGAAGCTGAAATGTAACCTAATGACTTCAACCAAGCGCAGCATGTCGATACTACACTTGATCTTAGCCAAAAGGCCAAGAAGCAATCTTGACACGCATGGAGAAGTTGATGTCGCTTTTCAGTTTTTGAAAGTTAATGGCAGAGTGACACGGATCATCCAAGGATTCACAAGTCGTTTCTTGTCACAAGTTGCTGGAATCCAGCAGGAATCAATGCACAATTGATTTGGATTTAAATCTCTGGCTGTTGACAACCCAGGGATGAAACCAGCATTGCTGCTACTGTCCTGGCTGAGGTCAATGATCTTACAATCCAGTACCCATTGGCAGTGATGGCAGCTGAACCATCTGAACAGCTCACTGTAGATGTATATAATTGGCCTAAAACAAGAGTTGTGACATTAAGCAAGGATGTCTCAGATATTGTTGTTAGTACTGCCTTGGGTTGATTGAGTTAACACCTTGCTGCAGGGCTGAAAATGAGGGTCTATTTTAGTATGTGGAAATATTTTGATGCAAGTTGGTGAAAAGAACTTAATCTTCAGGTAAAAGTGTGCAATGGTCCTACATTTAAACAGCCTGAATTACATGGGTTTGAATTACAGCCTTTCAACACTATCACCCTCAAGAACAACATTGTGTATTTATATAGTGCCTTAACCAAATGAAAAATATGAGTTTTAACAAAGGGTCATCTGGATTCAAAACATTAGCTATTTTCTCTCCTTAAGATGCTGCCAGACCTGCTGAGATTTTACAGCATTTCCTCTTTTGGTGGAAAAATATCTTAATGCCCTTTACAAGCAAAATGGCTAGCCAGCCAAATGGTGGGAGGTTATGTGATCAAAAGCTTGGCTGAATAGGTGAGTTTGCAAGATTTAAAGGAGGAAAGGGAGGTAGAGAGGTGCTGAATTATAGGAAGAGAATGCAAAAAAGTTCTGAGTCAGAGGAAGGAGAGTTGAGGGGGTGGGTACTGCCTTCCTTAAGGAAGTCATGGCGATACGGTGAGGTGCAACATAGAGCAGTTTAAAGATCAGGGCAAGGATTTTAGATTTTGCTGCTCAGAAACAATGAGCCCAAAAAATGGGTGAGCAGGACTTGGTGCAGGTTAGGATTTCAGCAGAGTTTTATACACAGTAAGACACTGGAGCCTGGGGGTTGTCAAAGAAAATTGTGAAGTAATAACATGTGGAGATGATGTAGGCATATTTGAGCATTTCTGCTGTGAACAGGTGTCATTGTTATGAATGCAAGTATGCAGCATTTATAAAGCAGGATTGTGAATACTCTTGGTTGGACAGGGTGCTGTGCTAACAAATAATTTCATTCAACCTGGAAGAGTAACTGAGGAATGGATAGAAGGAAGCAGAGTTGTTGGTAAAAACAACTTTGACCTTCCCTATGCTTAGCTGTAGGAAGTTAGATTCACTCAAAAGTGGAAGCCTGGAAATCATTCCATCTATATGCAAATAATGGAAGCATTAAGACAGCCATTGGAGCGGAGAGCTGAGTATCATCATTATATGCACACAAGCTGACCCCATGTCAATGGATTATACCATAAGTCAATCAAGTAGATAGCTTGTTGCTGGTGAATGATGATGTGATAAATCACTTCCTTCCTGCAGTTTTGCAAGATATATTAATGTTTTGCAGCTTTTTCTTTAAGCCAGACAATACTTGGATGTTTTAAAAAAGACTTAGAGCCTTACACATCCCTAAGTGCCTCACAGCCATAAAGTGCTTTTGAAATGTAATTACTATTGCAATACAAGGAACACAACAGCCAATTTGTGTAAAGCAAGCTTTCATAAATAACAGTGTGACAATAACTAGATAATCTGTTTTAGTGATGTTGATTGAAAGGAAAATGTTGACTAGGACACCAAATAACTTCTCCGCATTTTTAGCGGCAGGGCCTCAGCTTAACATCTCATCCAAACGACAGCACGTCTGACCCATTTAAACATGTTAAAGGATTTTATATGGCAATCTTTCTTCATTTATAGAATAATGTGATTGTGGCAATCCTTAAACAGAATTGTAAGAGAAGAAGGATTTATGAATTCAGCCCAGGAACTATGAACTTTGTTTTAAATGAGCAACTATTTAGTCAAAGTAGTTAATTTCTGGAACAGGCTGCCACCTAGTGCAATGAACAAAGATTCCAGATGAAGATTTCCAAAATGTGACAAATTTCTTATCAACATGAAATGATATATGCATCAAATTCAGAAATAAAGAAGACCAATGTGGCCTGACAGTTCTGTGTTTTGGTGAGCAAAGTTTGTGTGTGTAATCTTATGTGTATTTCAAAAGTGACCCCGTGGTCTTCAAAAGTAGTTTGTTCTTTTTCTAGTCATTATTCAACATTGGATCTGAGTTCAGGTAACATTACCTTGCACTTACAGTACCTTTAGTATGCAAAACATATCGCAGTCAGAGTATTGGGAGAAATTAATAACACTTTATTTCATCTCCAGTAAGAGAGTAATAATCTTCATGCTATCTTTCTATCTACATCTCTCAATGATGAGAGTCATATATCATGGTGGATGGCAACTGCTATGTGGAGATTGCATTCCCCTTTGGCGCACAAGATTATGGCAGTCCGGTGGAGTATGAAGAGAGTGCTGCATTGTTCAGTATGCTGTCTGAAGCCCGTTTCTGGTGGCATGGATAGATGATCAAGATTACCATTCGATTCATCGAGGAACAGGGATTTTTTTCTGGAATTTTGGCTAAAAGTCATCTTTTGACCAATACAGAATTAATTTCGTAGCTGTCCATGAAAAAGATTTGTACCTACAAAATCACATTTTATTACAAATTCTAAATTAAGCGATTACAGTTTGCTTGGAAAACTATGTCATAGTGCCCTAAAAATGCAAACCAAAATGAAAACTTTTTAAAAATGGTCAGGCTAAGGCAAGTAAAATTCCTTACAGATACCAATTTGAGATGAAATCCACATTGATCAATCATGTAATTTCCATATTTTCTCTATTGAATGGTAGAAACCTTTTATCTATTCTATTGTACCATGATACATAGTGTCCTTTGATTACAAAGGACATTATGTTGATGTTAAGAATTTGTTGACCATGCAAGGCTTTATGTTGTGGCGTCATTTTCATTTGCTTCTGCACTATTGGGTATCATTTGCGCACATACTTAGTTTCATATGGTGTAGACTTCTGTTGCTTTCATCCCAGATTCTGGTCCTTAGCCTAGTAGCTTGCAGAGTTGTGACCCATCATTGCTAAAGGTTTTTTGTGGAATTGAGTATGGAAATGACTAACAAAACTGGGAAAAGTTTCAGATGCCTGTTAGTGTTTAAGTGTTTTACTTCCTTTTATTTAAAATTCTTCAAAATGGAAGATAAGTTGAGAAAAGTGAGCTTGTCAAGCAAAGTGGCTGGGGAAGAAAGGAAGTTTTTCAAAAAGTCAGCCTCATCTGTAGGGAGCACATCTAGCATGTGCCAGATGCAGACCAGGAAAAGGTGAACTTGCCTGTGCCAACAATAATGGAGACTGAGTTTGGCAATGCTGGCAACAGGCTGTCAGAAAACAAGTTCACTTGTGTGAACAATGAGGGGAAAACTGCATTTCCTGATTAGCTAGCACCTGGTTGACTTGAGAATTCTTGCTCAAATCCCCACAGCTTTGAAAAATAAAGACAGCACTTGAAGTGAAGCCCCAAAATGCATATCTAAAAACAAAAATGAGACAAAATTCAGGCCATGTCTCCAAATGCAGAATGTAGCTTTTAATTCATAAACAGTTGCTTTTATTGTCATGCTTAATTAAACTCTCCTTTAATATTTTCTTGCAGCTCATCACAAATCATAAGCTTCAAATAACTGCAACTCCAAAAAGGATTCTTGAATCTGAATGATGCAGAATATATTGTACCATTGGAATGAGTATAATAGACACAATGAATTGTCTGTGAACAATTTACACAGGAGTTGTTCAATGTGTGTATCATTTTTCATATTTTTAACTGTTCACCCTTTTTGACCCAGACTATAGCTGAGGAGCATTTGGCAACTGATATCAGGTCTACACCTGAACCACACTGGGGCCAACATTCTTGTGGGTATGTTTGTCAGCGCTATTGAAAGGAGTTTAAACTAGTCTGGCAGGGGGATGGGGGCACAGAATATTGGTAAAATAGAGACACATTGTGCTAAAGTAAAGGAAGCAAGTCAGAGTGGGTTCATCTATGTTGGGTGTCAAGAGAATAAGGCAATGCTGGATGGTCTTTCCTTTAATGCTACGAATGTAGTACGTAAGACTGATGAGTTAAAGCTGTGGATTGACACATGAAAGTGTGATATTATGGCCATCACAGAAACATGGGTGCGGGAAGGGCAGGACTGGCAACGCAACATTCCAGGGTATAGGATCTTTAGGCAACACAGAAGAGGGTGTAAAAAGGGAGCTGGTGAAGCATTATTAATTAACGAGTCAATTACTGCAATAAGGAGAGATGGTATCTTGGAAAGGTCTTCAAGCGAGGCTTTGTGAGTAAAATTAGGAATGTAAAAGGAGCATTACTGGGAGTGTAGTATAGGCCCCCAAATAGTCAGTGGGAAATAGAGAAACAAATAAATCAGACAATTCATAGAAGTATATAAGAGTAATAATCATGTAATTATAGTTTCAATTTTCCCAATATAAATTGGAATAGTCACAGTGTTAAGGATTTAGAGGGGGTGGATTTCTTGAAATGTATCTAGGGAAGTTTTTTGTGCCAGTATGTAAAAGGCCCAATAAAGGATGATGCGATGCTGGACCTGGTTCTGTGGAGAGAAGTGGACAAATGTTTGATATGATGATGAGGGAGCATTTTAGCGACCACAGCATGGTATGGTTCAAATTTGTTATTGACAAGGAGAAAGATAGACTGCAAAAGATGGCTTTGGATTAGGAAAGGCAGATTTTATTAAAGTAAGGCAGGATATGGCCAAAGTTGACAGGGAGCAGCTACTTGCAGGTAAGTCTACAGTGGAGCAGTTGGAGCCATTCAAAAAGGAGCTGTGGAGATTATAGGTTCAAAATGTATCCTTTACGGCAAAATGTAGAAGCAATATGTTCAGGGAACCCTGGATGCCTACAACAATTCAAGACTGGATGAGGAAGAAGAGAAAGGCTTTTAACATGTAGAAAGGGAGCAATTCAGCTGTGGCCCTACAGGAGTATGGGAAGTGCAAGAGGGAACTTGAGCAATTAGAAGAGCAAGAGAGGGCACGATAATAGATTAGTGAAGGATCTTACATTAGAGGGAAGAGGTTAACCAAGGAAAAAGTAGGGCCTGTCAGAGACCCGGGAGCAATCTGTGAATCAAGCCACAGGCCGTTGGAAGGGTGTTAAATGAATACTTCTCTTTGGTCTTCACTCATAAGAACATAAGAAATAGGAGCAGGAGTAGGCCATCTAGCCCCTCGAGCCTGCCCCGCCATTCAATAAGATCATGGCTGATCTGTTGTGGCTCAGTTCCACATTCCCGCCCTCTCCCCATAACCCTTAATCCCCTCGCTTATCAAAAACCCATCAACCCGTGTCTTAAAAATATTTAGCGAGGCAGCCTCCACCACTTCAACGGGCAGAGAATTCCAGAGATTCACCACCCTTTGAGTGAAGAAGTTCCTCCTCACCTCCGTTCTAAACCGCCCCCCCTTTATCTTGAGGCTGTGCCCCCTAGTCCTACTGTCCTTTCTGAGCGGGAAGAGTCTCTCCACCTCTATCCTATCCATCTCATCCATCATCTTACACATCTCAATAAGATCTCCCCTCATTCTTCTAAACTCAAACGAGTACAAGCCTAGTTTATTCAGCCTCTCCTCATAGCTCAACCCCCTCAACTCCGGTATCAGCCTAGTAAACCTCCTCTTCACTCCCTCCAAGGTCAAAATATCCTTGCGTAAGTGCGGCGACCAAAACTGCACACAGTACTCCAGCTGCGGCCTCACCAATGCCCTATACAGCTGCAGCAAGACCTCCCTACTTTTATATTCAATCCCCCTCGCTATGAAGGCCAGCATCCCATTCGCCTTCCTGACCACCTGCTGCACCTGCAGGCTGGGTTTTTGCGACTCATGCACAAGGACCCTGAGGTCCCTGTGCACCGTTGCCTGCTGCAGTTTTTCGCCACATAAGTAATAGTCCTTCCCACCATTATTCCTACCAAAGTGGACCACCTCGCACTTGCCAACATTAAATTCCATTTGCCAGTTCCTGACCCATTCGCCCAGCCTATCTAGATCCTTCTGCAGATTCTCCACACCCTCCGTGCAATTTGCCGTTCCACCAATCTTGGTGTCATCAGCAAATTTGGACACGATACACTTGGTTCCCTCCTCCAGATCATCGATATAAATGGTAAATAGCTGAGGCCCCAGCACCGACCCCTGGGGCACTCCACTAGTCACCAACCGCCAATCCGAATAGCACCTATTAACCCCCACTCTCTGTCTCCTATTTGACAACCAATCCTCTATCCACGCTAACACCCTACCCCCAACTCCATGCCCCCTTACCTTCTGCAATAACCTCTTGTGAGGTACCTTGTCAAACGCCTTCTAAAAATCAAGAAAGACCACATCCACCGGCTCTCTATCCACCGCCCTAGACACATCCTCATAGAACTCCAATAAATTTGTCAGACACGACTTCCCCTTAACGAAACCGTGCTGCGTCTGCTCTACCAAGCAATTCCCCTCAAGATGCCTCGCTATTTCCTCCTTGATGACGGATTCTAACATATTACCTACAACAGGCGTTAAACTAACCGGCCTATAATTCCCCGCCTTTTGCCTCCCACCCTTCTTAAACAAAGGCGTAACATTAGCCGTTTTCCAATCTTCCGGCACTTCCCTGGAATCTAGCAACGTCTGGAAAATAACCACCAAGGCATCCACTATCACCGCCGCCATTTCTTTCAGAGCCCTTGGATGCATTCCATCCGGTCCTGGGGACTTGTCCACAATCAATCCCTCCACTCTGTCGAGCACCGCCTCTCTAGTAACAATAATGTCATTCAGGCCCTCCAGTCCTACCACCTTTCCATCGCTAACACCCGGCAAATTATTCACGTCCTCCTCTGTGAAGACCGAAACAAAAAAGTTATTCAAGACCTCAGCCATTTCCCCATCCCCTCCCACTAAGTCCCCCCTCTCATCCTCTAAGGGTCCAACGTTCACCCTAGCCAGCTTCTTCCTTTTTATATATTTATAAAAACCCTTGCTATCCTTTTTTATATTAAGCGCTAGCCCAGCTTCATAGTTTCTCCTACCCTTCTTTATGAACTTCTTTGTCAATCTTTGTTGACATTTAAACCTCTCCCAATCCTCTTCTCGCCCACTACTCTTAGCTACTCTAAACGCCTCTGCTTTTAATTTAACACTTTCCTTCACCTCCTTCGTTATCCACGGCTTATTACCTCTCCTCCTACGGTCCTTTTTAACCATCAGAATAAATTTCTGCTGAGCACCAAGAAAGATCTCCTTAAAGATCCTCCACTGCTCCTCAGCAGACCTACCTTCCAACTCGGGACAAGGAAGACATAGATACAGAAAAGGTACTGAAGGGAACTTGCACAGTTTGACATAAGAAATGGGGAGATACTAGAGGCTCTGACAGGCTTAAAAATGGACAAATCCCCAAACTCAGATGAGAGATGAGGCGGGAAATTGCAGGGGCTCTGCCACAAATGTTTAATTTCTCTCTGACCACAGGGGCCTGGAGGGCAGCTAATGTGGTTCTAATTTCAAGAAGGATAGTAGAGATGAGCAAGGAAATTACAGACTAGTGAGTTTCATGTCAGTTGTAGGAAGCTATTGGAGGAAATTCTGAAGAAAAGAATTGATTCCTCTTGGAAAGGCATGGGTTAATTGGGGATAGTCAGCATGGTTTTGTCAGAGGGAGGTCATGCCTAACAAGTTTGTTAGAATTTTTCAAAAATGTGATCAAGCATGTGGACAGAGGTATATAAGAGTAATAAGAGTAAATGTGTGACATAGACAGAGTATAAGAGCAAGGCGATAATGCTGGAGTTGTATAGAGCATTGGTTAGGCCACAGCTGGAGTACGTGTGCAGTTCTGGTCACCTCACAATAGGGAGGGTATAATAGCATTAGTGTGTGGGTATAGTGAAGGTTCTCCAGGATGTAGCCTTGGATGGAACATCTGAGCTAGAAGAAGAGACTCAATGGACATCTAGTTTTCTTTACAGAAGGCTGAGGGGGGACAAGATTATATGATTATAAAGGGTATGGACAGGGCGAGTAGGGAGCAGCTATTCTCCTTAGTTGAGGGTTCAGTCATGAAGGAACATAGTTTTAAGTTAAGGGGTAGAAGATTCAGAGGGGGTTTGAGAAAAAAAATCATTGAGCATGGTGGAAATTTGGAATGCACTGTCTGGGAAAGTGGCAGAGGCCAGAAACTTTACAGCCTTTAAAAAAATATTTTGATGAGCACTTGAAATATCAGAACATTCAAAGATGTGGGACAAGTTCAGGGAAATAGGATTGGCATGCCGCTAATGGTAGTTATTGCTCATGCAGACTTGATGGGACAGAGGGCCTTTTCTGTGCTGTATGACTCAATGACTCTATCAGAGTAGCCAAAGGAGTTTTTCTGTGCTGGGTAATACTTCCAGGCTGACAGATATATAGCTTTGGTTGGATTTGTCAGTGCTGTCGGTGAATGCAAGGTGAGTAAGACCGATGTGTAATTCAACTTGGGATAAATTTATCCTCCTTATAAGAAAATGTCTACACCTCCTTGTGCCCTTGGAAGAAAAACCCACAATGCCATGCATCTCATACAGCAACTCGACATGCTTCTGGGTCGCATTGAAGTTTATTTTCTAAAAGTATGTTTTTCCACCACATGTTTTATTATGCCTGTTAATTATAAATCAGGCATAGAAAGCAATGAAGATAAAGATCTCATGACATGAGTTTGGTCTACACTTTGCAGCGTAATGTCAAGAGTAGAAAATCTCAACAATCCTGGTGTCTGTAATATACGTTTATATATGATTGTGCACCTACAATATACAGATATAATTTGCTCCGTCCCTAAGCCTATTTGGATTAATGCCAAAATTGGCCACAGTTTGCGTCACTCAGCACTAATGAATAATAATCCAGTAAATGGGCTCATTTGGAGATGATTGTGCACTCACCATGCCAGTTTTTATTGATTTTTGGAACTGATCTGCTGGAACATCCAGTGCAACTGGGGCAACTGCACTAGTTTTTCCACTGCCATTGATATCAAGACTCAGTGCAGCTGAGGCATTTGAATCATCGAATTTCTACAGTGCAGGAGGCGGCCATTTGGCCCATCAAGTATGCACTGACTCTCTGATAGACCAAATCACCCAGGTCCTCTCCCTTGCCCTATTTCTGTAACCCCTACACATTTATCATGGCTAATCCATCTAACCTACACATCTCTAGACATAAGGGACAATTTAGCATGGCTAATCCACTTAACCTGCGCATTTTTGGACTGTAAGAGGAAACAGGATCATCCAGAGGAAATCCATGCAGACACAGAACGTGCAGACTGCACACAGTCACCCAAGACCAGAATTGAACCCTGGTCCCTGGCGTTATGAGGCAGTAGTGCTAACCACTGTGCCACCGCTCTGTTATTAACAGCGACTTCCACAAAACAAACACAGTGCTATTGTTGACAACAACTTCCACAAAACAAACACGCCAGGCCAGGTTGCTTCACTAAGTATGGCCTAAAGAGCTATGGAAAACGGCAGGAATGTTATGTCCTGATTGAACGTATCAATGGTCGTTTCTCACAGGTTATCAATGGTTAGGCCACATTTGGAATACCGTGTCCTATTCTGGTCACCACACTATCAGAAGGATGTGGAGGCTTTGCAGGGAATACACAAAAAGTTTACCACAATGTTGTCTGGTATGGAGGGTAGTAGCTCCATGACTCGCCAACTTTAAGGGCATTCAAATGGTCATTGGATAGGCATATGGATAATATTGGAAAAGTTTAGCTTAGAGGGTCATTAGATTGGTTCCACTGGTCGGCGCAACATCGCAGGCCGAAGGGCCTGTACTGCGTTGTTATGTTCTAGCTACGAGGAGAGATTGAATCAACTGGGATTGTTCTTTCTGAAAAGATGGAGGCTGATGGGTGACCTGTTAGAAGTTAATAAAATTGAGGGTCATATATAAGGTGAACAGTTGAAAGCTTTTTCACAGGGCAGAAATGACAATTACAAGGTGGTACAAGTTCAAGATAAGGGGTAAAAGGTTCAGTACAGATGTGCAGGGGAAGTATTATGTGCAGGGTCAGGGGGGCACCTAGAATGCACTGCCAAGTGAGGTGGTTGATGCAGACACACTAGTGATAATTAAGACACATCTAGATGGACACATGAACAGGCACGGAATAGAATGATACAGGTGGTTGGTCTGTATATGACAAGAGCAGGTTTGGTGGGCCGAACAGCCTGTTCCTGTGGTGTACTGTTCTTTGTTCTATCAAAGCCCGTCAGACTGGCTTCTTTGCAATCAGCATGTAAAAGTACAATAATTCCCTCAATACTTTAATCCTTATAAATTACAAAATGCCCTATTACGATCAGTTGAGAAGTGGGAAGAAATGAACAAGTCCTGATCGTAAATGCAGGCTTGGGAAAAACAAATAAACCATTGTTTCCTTTTTTAATGTTGCCAATCCTTACCATCTTGTGCGTGCAGAAGACATGTAGTTCTGGTCACCACACTACTAGTAAGACATGGAGGCTTTGGAGAGAGTGCAAAGAAGGTTCACCAGGATGTTGCCTGGTCGCCAAGAGGTTGAATAAACTCGGACTGTTTTCACTGAAAGACGGAGGCTGAGGGGAGACCTGACAGAGGTCTACAAAATTATGTGAGGCATATACAGGTTGGAGAATCAGAGGCCTTTTTCAGGAGTGGAAGTGTCAATTACAAGGGGGCACAGGATCAAGGTGAGAGGGGGAAAGTTTAAGGGAGATGTGTGGGGGAAATTTTTCACACAGAGTTGTAGGTGCCTAGAATGCTCTGCTAGAGGAGGTGGTGAAAGCAGGCACATTAGCAACGTGAAAGAAGCATCTAGATGGATACATGAATAGGGAGAGAATAGAGGGAAATGGATTGAGAAGGCCAGAAGGTTTTTTCTTTAGTTAAGGCATCATGATTGGCACAGGCTTGGAGGACCGAAGTTTGCAGTCTGCTGCAGGTGAAGAAGCATAGAACCTTCAAGTGCAGAAGTGAAGCATTGGATCATTAGGTTAATGCCCCCTATCAATATACTTCATCTCCTATCAATATATTCTCCTATTTCTTTCTCCCTCATTTATTTAGCTTTCCCTTAAATGCTTCTATGCTGTTCGCCTGAAGTATTCATAGCAGTAAGTTTCACATTCTGGTCAGTCCTTGGGGAAAGGTTTTTCTTGAATTTCTCCTTTGTCTCTCTAACAAGTGGAACATGTTCATAATTTTAAAGACCTCTGTCATTTCACCTCTTGACTATTTTTTTGGGGAAAACAACCCCAGCTTAGAACCAAAGACTAATGGTAGAAATATGAAATAAAAAACTGCTAGAAATTAACGCCCATGGGTCATTATCTGAAAGAGAAAGATGACTTGAAGGTTTTATCCCAACATGTTTATTGTTCTCTCATTCAAACGCTGATCTATCTACCTGCTTGTATAATTCCATTATCATTTGGAAAGGCATAATGTTCCATATCCATGTCATCACTGCTTCATGCTTGCAGGCTTTCTTTCTAATGTTCTGCAAAATATATCCAGAAAATAGATGCCTTTGTAATTGCTCTTAGAAATGCACATCACTATTGATGCTGAGGTAAGCTAACATTGTTACTCAACTGATTTGCAAACAAGGAGAATGTTTTGCTAAACATCAAAACCTAATAGTTCATGGTAGTTCACCTCAGAATTAGATGCACTCGCTACTGTTTTCATCCCTCATTGGGAAGTGGTTTGTTCAGAGTTGTTTTGCTGAGAGTCTATGTTCCATACATTGGAGGTTTTCTGAGTCACATCAGAATGAGTGACATTTTGTCTGCCTTTAGAGTAAACAAAATTGAAGGGCCTAAAACTGGACAGCAGCAAGAGGAGCAAAAGAGAGCTGCAACTTGGTGGATGATTACCTATCACATAGGATGTACAGACAGAGGCTGAGATTCCTTGACATTTCAGAACAATGCTGTTTTAGGAGCCTACAGTTAATGCATCAGGTAGTGGCAGACAGCTGCAGATTCCTCAAAGACATCATCCACTCTGGATACAATGATCGCACATTAGCAGTGGCTTCAAAGTAGCAGTTCCATCATCCTCAATGTTTTTGCCATTAGCATCTTCCAGGAGCTGGTCGGAGGATAAGGATGGCAATGAGTGAAAAATTTACATGGTTCGAGTGGAGTCTGTACTTACGTGCCCACGTCTGCCACCATCACTCTCAGCCAAATCTCACTTTCCTGCTACTCAGTCTGCTGGAGAGCACTTTGGTGCCAAGTAGTGGGACACATTAAGGCTGGTATCTGCCGTGTTGATGTCCAAAATGTGCACAGCTACGGTCATGATGTTCCAGGAAGTTGGGTACTCTATCCCTACAAGAAGACGTTGTTGCAATGCCCTGCAACATCATCCACTCATGTTTGACATGGACTTCTCCTTTCTTTTGCAGCTGAGATCAGCGTGCTTGGCTGACCTGTTGGTATATCCTACATTCTCTGCTGCTGAATGATTCTTCTCTTCATTTACACCTCCCAGTTGAGAACAGTATCTGTATCCACCTGAGCAGTGCCATCAGATGCAGACTCTATGCAGTTGCCTTGCCACTAGAATCACCAGGTGAAAAGCCAGCTGTCTGCCTAACTGGCCTCATTTAAGTGCAAGTATCATTTGTCCAAGTCCTTTAGTGCTGCAGCCTCAAAATCAATATGGCTGAGGATTCATAGTTTCCAAGGATCATGGACTCCTACAAGTATTAAATCCTGGCAGAGCGAAAAGATATGAATTCATACTGGCAAGGTGTGTTGCAACGTTATGAAGATCATCAGATGTCACTATTTGTTATAATACAATCAACATGACTTAGTGACACATAGTTGCTGATATTTAATTGTATCCCCAGATAGCTGGGAGGTTCATATTGCTAAAGATCAGGAATGTCAAAATGCCACTAATGTCTAGCATTTCTTCCTCTGCAGTTATTAACTGAAACTTTTGAAGGCCTCATCAGGTCCTTTCTTCCTTGTGCTTTGTGCTGGTTTGGGTGGCACAGTGGTTAGCCTCATAGCGTCAGGAATCCAGTTAGATTCCAGCCTTGGGTGACTATTCTCCCCGTATCTACATGGGTTTCCTCTGGGTCCTTCGGCTTAGCAGGGTAAATGTGTGGGGTTAAGGCAGTGGAGCAGTCGGGCGTTGGGCCTGGGTAAGATGCTGTATCAGAGATTTGGTACAGACTCATGGAGATCCTATTCTAGCAAGGAACAGATCAGATGAGAAATAGCATGCACCCAATAGATGCAGTGTCTTTGGTGAAGTTGATCATTTGTTTGATGAGGGACACAGATTTCAAACCTGGATTTAAAATGGTGATGGACTGACCATTAAGATATCACTGACGAATGTACTGAACTTATTTCCAGTTTTCCCACATAATATTGGACTTGTCTGCTCGCAACATGGCCCTGATTTAGTATGGGGGCTGCTGTCTGTGTTTTCATTTTTCTTAAATTGATGGATGTATACAGTAATAATAGCTATTTTGAAAGCCTCTTTCAGTTTGTAGCTAGCCACCTCTTTCCTATTATTAAAGGAAATTTTGTCTACATATTAAAACAGAACAATTGTTAGCAAAGTACCCTGTATTTTTTTAGCCTTACCTATCGGTGGGAATGGTGTCTTAAATGCTGGATATTTGCCTGAAATAGATTGAACAGTGGTTGAGCACTTTGAAACATGTAGGCATAGACTCGAGCACGACAGGATTGTCTAGCTTTTTTAATTGGCAGGCTGTCTCGTGGGCTTTCTTCACTGAGCAACTTCAATGAGACTAACACTTACAACAGAATCGATTATAGAATACTTTGAAAGGTCCTGAACAATTGGCTGTACGTAGCAATTCTTCAGTTAATATGACTTTTCTTGTTCTCAAAATTTGTGAAAAGCTTCAAGGTGCAAATAATGAATAGCAAATATGTCACCCAGGCACTGCAGTTGAACACTCCACTCCCCCTGCAAAGAACTTTATAGGTACAATGCAATTGTTCATTATTGAGTCTGTCACTAGAAAAGCGTGGAGGTTGGCATTGACAGTTATTGGAAAGTATGCTGCCCTAGCACATAGCATTTTTATTTGAAGGAGGCACTTTGTTATATAGTAGTTTATACACAACGCTGAAATTTTCCTAAATGCTCCTCATTGATGTGGGTATCTTTCTGTGTATGGTGACCCATGCGTTCAGTTAGCACTGGAGTTCCGCCTAATAATGCACTCGTAATGACTGTTGAAGTACAATTACAATCTGGCCAAATTAATTTTCTTTCTTCCAGTGCTTTTTAAAACAATGGTCAAATAATACATTCATTTCAGAAATGGTCCAAGTGAGACCATGTTATAATGCAGTGCGATTTTACAACTTACTGCAAATAAATGGTTAAACAGAGACAAAAATGAATTTAGATGGTGTTTTACACATCTTTTCCAATGTTAACCAGTCAACATAGCAAGTATTTTGCAAGTAAAAAATTGACCAGTTTATGTATTTTACTAGTTATGTATTTTTGGTAGTTCTGTTTGAGAGAAAGGTATGACACCATGCGAACTCCTTGCTCCTGTTGAGTAGCCATGTGGGATCTTCAACACACTTACCAAAACTGCTATCTTGATAACCTCTCATTGGATTGTGGTATCAGCCAACATTGTATTCCTAAATCCTGAAATTGGGCTTGAACATACAATCTCTGACTCAGGCACTGAAGTGATATTAACTGAGTTGATACCACCTTACAGTAGTATTATTGCTCAATGAAAGAGTAATGATCTGGAAGATTGTTTCAACATATTATGACTTTCAAGTCTAGGAAATTAGTGTTTTGATCCTTCATTCCTAATGTGATGGGAACAGTTCACTTCCTCCAGGTCTCTGTGGGACTATTTGTAACCACCAAAAGTATTAATTACTAGCTAACACAGTGATGATGAGGCATGGTTTGATTCAGCGATGTATTTTATTACTGCTGTTATTAGCCTTGTTTTTGATGTGTAAACTTTATTCTCAATTTTGGAAGGTTTTTGATTCAAAACTATTTTTTTTAAAAGGCAATTGGGTGGAATGGCAAGCTGTCCCTCAGATCAGTTCCAATGTTGCTTCAGTGCAGCTGTCTCATTAATGTTGGGTTCCGGATGGAAGCTGCCAGATCACAGAAAACTCCTTTTGCAAGATGAAAAAAGCAACTTTTCAAACACTCTGTAGTTTGTCATAAACCAATATCTTTTTAGTATCAAAAACTAGCTTAATTTTCCAATTCACACAGCCATATTAAATCAGTTTATAATAAACATCCCATCATTTATCTTTACTAAACCTCTCTGAGAGCTAGCTGTCTCTCACTACCTTGACCTGAACAGAGTTAGCTATTAAACCAGCTGGAATGTCCCTAAGCCCTTATTCTTCATATTTTCCATCTGTGAAATACAATCAACAGTACACCAAGAAGCATAAATAATTGCAAGAGAAAATTTATTTATACATGTTAAATTGTTTTCAAGTAACATTGTCCTCAACTAAGTAGCATAACACATTGTTGAAATGTCAGCACCTTTTTCCACGCAAGACTTTTTAAAATTCTGTAACTCCTAACTGGAGGTGCTTTTTAAAAAGACTGAAGTGCAATATCCTCCTGTTGTCAAAACTGCAGGCTAACAAGATTTTAAAATATTGTTACTTTTTTAATATATATTTGATTTTCTCCTATTCTAACATATTTTTCTGTCTTCAAGGTGTTAAATTATGCTCAGTCATCAGTTATACTCCAAAAATTCATGCGAGTGGCCATTATGCATCCAAATCCAGACAGTGATTGTCAGAATTTTTGATTGAGATGGGAATTAATAATAAATAAATAATGTTGATATCCACTTTATAGCAAGCTCACAGAATGATGACAATTTTTGCCCCATCCCTAGCCCAGAGCTTTCATAATTCAACTGGTGTCTGAATTACTGTGAGAGGCGCCAGTTGAAAGGGATAAATAAAGGGGTACTAAAAATGTAATAAAAAGAACTAAGGTAAATTATGATTGAAAACTAGTGCAAAATATCAAGAAGCATAGCAAAAGCTTCTATGAGTATATACAAGGGAAGAGAGTTGCTAGGATGAATGTTGGTCCCTTGGAAGATGAAACCGGAGAATTAATGGTGGGGAATACTGAAATGGCAGAGATCCCAAATCAATACTTTGCCTCGGTTTTCACCGGTGGAGGACACTGGTACTATTGCTATAGGAACGGGCAATTCAGAATAATAGAGAAGGTAAAACCTAAAACAATCAACATCGCTAGGGAAAAGGTACTCAACAAACGATTGGGATTAGGAACAGATAAGTTCCCCAAGCCTGATGGCCTATGTCCTCGGGTATTAAAGGAAGTGGCAGCAGAGGTAGTGGATCCATTAGTTATAATATTCCAAAATTCCCTGGACACAAGAAATGTTCCATTGGATTGGAAAAATGCTAATGTAATGCCATTATTCAAAAATGGAGGGAAGCAAAATGTGGGAAATAAAGACCAGCTAATTTAACATATGTTATTGGGGAAGTGTTAGAATCAATTATTTTGATTTCCAGGACAACTGGAAAGTCAAAACGCTATCTATCAAAGTCAGCATGGCTTTATGAAGGGCAAATCATGTTTGACTAATTTGCTAGAGTTCTTTGAAGATGTAACAAGCAAAGTGGATAATGAGGAGCTGGTAGCTGTAATATATCTGGACTTCCAGATGACGCCGCACAAAAGGTTAATTCACAAGGTTAGATTACATGGGATTAGGGGTAATTTATTCGCTTGGATAAGTGACTGGCTGATGGACAGAATGTGGAGATGCTAGCGATGAACAGGGTAAACACAGTAAGGAGTCTCACAACACCAGGTTAAAGTCCAACAGGTTTATTTGGTGGCAAAATCCACTAGCTTTCAGAGCACTGCCCCTTTGTCAGATAAGTGGGAGTTCTGTTCACAAATGGAGCATGTAAGGACACAAACTCAATTTACAAAATAATGGTTGGAATGCGAGTCCTTACAGGTAATCAAGTCTTAAAGTTACGGACAGTGTGAGTGGAGAGAGTGTTAAGCACAGGTTAAAGAGATGTGTATTGTCTCCAGACAGGACAGTTAGTGAGATTTTGCAAACCCAGGCAAGTTGTGGGGATTACAGATAATGTGACGTGAACCCAAGATTCGTGTGCTTAACAGTCTTTCCACTTATATTGTCTGTACCTTTAAGACTTGACTACCTGTAAAGACTCTCACATTCCAACCATTATTTTGTAAATTGAGTTTGTGTCTTTATATGCCCTGTTTGTGAACAGAACTCCCACTTACCTGACAAAGGAGCAGTGTTTCAAAGGCTAGTGGATTTTGCTACCAAATAAACTTGTTGGACTTTAACCTGGTGTTGTGAGACTTCTTACTGATGAACAGAAGACAGAGAGTTGGGATAAATGGTTTTTTTCCCTGGATGGCAGGAAGTAACTAGTGGGGTGCCACAGGGTTTGGTCATTGGGTCTGAGCTATTTACAAGCTATATTATCGACTTGGATACAGAGATGGAAAGCTCAATAGCCAGATTTGCAGATGGCACAAAATAGGACAGTAAGTTGCTGTGAGGAAATAAGAACCTTACAAATGGATATAGATAGGCGAGGAGAGTGGGGCAAAATGTGACAAATGGAGTTTAACCTGGATAAGTGTGAGGTCATGCATTTTGATCAGAAAAATGGGAAGGTGATTTATTATCTAAATGGGAAGAGACTGCGAGGTACTCCGGTGCAGAGGGATATGGGTGTCCTCATACATGAGCCACAGCAAACTAGGATGCAGGTACAGCAGATAGTAAAAAAAAGCAAATGGAATGTTGCATTTATGGCTAAAGGAATAGAATATAAAGGTAGGGAAGTGTTTTGCAACTATACACAGCATTGGTGAGACCGCACCTGGAGTATTGGCCACAATTTTGGTCCGCTTATTTGAGAAAAGATGTGGTGGCATTGGAGGCAGTTCACAGGAGGTTCACTAGATTGATTCCAGAGATGTTTGTCGTATAAAAAGAGATTGAACAGTTTAGGCCTATACTCTCTGGAATTCAGAAGAATGAAGGAGATGAAATTGAGGTATACAAGACGACAAAAGATATGGATAAAACAGACATGGAACAGTGCTTCCTGTTGTGGGGCATTCTAGGATAAGGATAGCAAATTCAAAACACAGTTGAGAAGAAACTATTTCTCTCAAAGCGTTATGAATCCGTGGAATTCGCTATCCCAAAGTGTGGTGGATGGTGGGACAGTGAATAAATTTAAGGAGGAGTTAGACAGATTTTTAATTGGTAATGGGTTGAAGGGTATGGGGATTAGTAGTATGTCAGCCATGATCAAATGGTGGAGCAGACCTGATGGCCCAAATGGCTTAATTGTGCTCCTATATCTTATGAGCATGTAAACTTGCAGAAAAAGGTTAGACTAGCTGTGGAGCGAGAAACAGAATTAGCAGGTGGAATTTTGACTATGGCGCACCTTTCCTGATGGTGGAATCCGAAGTGTACGACTCTTCTGCTTTGTTGCTTTTACCCAGTTCCCTCACTATTTCAATTAAAATTTGAACTGCTGACAGCTTACACAGGAGATGTGCAATTCTGCAGCAGATTAGTTTAACGTCTGTTGTTGGAAAAATGCTTGAATCCATCATCAAAGAAGAAATAACGAGGCATCTAGAGAAGAATGGTTTGATAGAGCAGACGCAGCACGGATTCGTTAAGGGGAAGTCGTGTTTGACGAATTTATTGGAATTCTATGAAGATGTGACTAGTGCGGTAGACAGAGGGGAACCAGTGGATGTGGTGTTTCTCGATTTTCAAAAGGCGTTTGATAAGGTGCCGCACAAAAGGTTGCTTCAGAAGGTTAGGGGGCATGGAGTTGGGGGTAAGGTGTTAGCGTGGATAGAGGATTGGTTGCCTAATAGGAAGCAGAGAGTTGGTATCAGTGGGTGCTGTTCTGATTGGCAGTTGGTAACTAGTGGAGTGCCGCAAGGATCGGTGCTGGGGCCTCAGCTATTTACCATTTATATCGATGATCTGGAGGAGGGGGCTGAGTGTAGGGTGACAAAATTTGCTGATGACACAAAGATGAGTGGAAAAGCAAATTGTGCGGAGGGTGTGGAAAGTCTGCAGAGGGATCTAGATAGGCTGGGCGAGGACCTGGCAGATGGAGCACAATGTTAGCAAGTGTGAGGTTATCCACTTTGGCAGGAATAATAGTAGGAGGGATTACTATTTAAAGGGCAAAAAGCTGCAGGATGCTACAGTGCAGAGGGACCTGGGGGGTCCTTGTGCATGAGTCACAAAAACCCAGTCTGCAGGTGCAGCAGATGATCAAGAAGGCGAATGGGATGCTGGCCTTTATAGCAAGGGGGATAGAATATAAAAGCAGGGAGGTCTTGCTGCAGCTGTACAGGGCATTGGTGAGACCGCAGCTGGAGTACTGTGTGCAGTTTTGGTCGCTGCACTTGCACAAGGATATTTTGACCTTGGAGGGAGTGCTGAGGAGGTTCACTAGGCTGATACCGGAGATGAGGGGGTTAGACGATGAAGAGAGACTAAATAGACTGGGCCTGTACTCGTTGGAGTTTAGAAGGATGAGGGGGGATCTTATAGAGACGTATAAGATAATGAAAGGGATGGATAGGGTAGCGGTAGAGAGATTCTTCCCACTCAAAGGACAGCAGGACTAGAGGGCACAGCCTCAAGATAAGGGGGGGGTGCAGTTTCGAACGGAGTTGAGGAGGAACTTCTTCACTCAAAGGGTGGTGAATCTCTGGAATTCTCTGCCCATTGAAGTGGTGGAGGCTACCTCACTAAATATATTTAAGACAAGGGTAGATAGGTTTTTGGTAGACAAGGGAATTAAGGGTTATGGGGAGAAAGCGGGAAAGTGGAACTGAGCCACTTCAGATCAGCCATGATCTTATTGAATGGAGGGGCAGGCTTGAAGGGCTAGATGGCCTACTCCTGCTCCTACTTATGTTCTTATGGTGCTTTTCAGTGGTGAAACATACTTTTTGCTCACAATGTTACAGCAATGGGTGGGCTATAAAAGAGCCTCTTGATCAAACACAGGAATTAGGAGCAGAATTAAGCCATTTGACTCCATTTTCAGATGATCAAGGCTAATCTGATTGTGGCCTCAACTTCCCTTTCCTATCTACCTCCAACTCCCTTTTCAATCAAAACTCAGCCTTGAATATACGCAGCTCTCTTGGGAAGAGGATTCCACAGACTAATAATGACCGTCAAAGAAAAACAAAAATTCTCAGCCTTAAATGGGAAACACCTAATTTTTAAACTGTGCCCCCTATTTTGACCCCCCACCAGGGGAACATCCTCTCCTCATTCATTCTGTCAAGTCCTCTACAGGATCGTACATGTTTCAATCAGATTGCCTGTCATTCTTGTAAATTCCAGTGCTTAACCCTTGCTCAGAAATTAACCTCTTCACCCCAGAAATCCGTCAAACCCCTGTGACACTCCACTAATTGTAGTTTGCCAACCCATAAATGACCCATTTGTCTCAACTCTGCTTCCTGTTAGCTAATCAATCCTCTATTAATGCTAATATGTTGCCTCCTATACCATGAGCTCTTTATGTTGTGTAATAACCTTGGATGAAGCATCTTATCAAATGCCTTTTGGAAATCTAAGTCCACCACATCTCCAGGTCCTCCTCTATCTACTTGTTTGTTACTTCTTTAAAGACTTTTAATAAAATAGTTGAAAATGATTTCCCTGGTCAAATAGGAGGCCCTGCACCATGGCCAAAACTTTCCTGCCTAACTCCATTCTTTTTATCGTAAGTACAGAAGTAGCATGGTTGTTTTTTCAGAATTAAATTTCACCTGTAAGTATTTTGCATTATACTAGTTTTGCTTTATTCAGGTGTACATAATTGTTATTTGTTCAGGCTAGCTTCACTGGAGAACTAAATGTACTGGCACACCTTGCGTTTGGCACACACTGGTGGTTACAATGAATTGTGAATGAATGATAATTAAATTCGACTGGGTTGAGGAGGGTCTAGAGCAAGCTAACCCATCACAGAACTTAGGGAGACTCTCTGGCTTCAGTTTATCTGTATGTTTGTTGAGCATGGTTTTAGTTGCAATTTGAACCTTGTGTGGGTTGCAGCTCATTAAATAAGTTAGGTTTTTACTCTCAGCTTGAATGTTATGAGAAATGGAAACTGAATCTATGCCCAGTTTGAAACTAATGCTAGAATCTACAGTAGGCGTCAGTGTTTTATTGCAATCAAAAGTAATCAGCAGACTATCTGGGAAGTATTGAAAAGTAACCATAAAAAGGGACTGAGGCCTTCACAATTGAGGGAGGTAAATGCAAGTCTTACATCTGAGAATAGTTGAAGCAACAGAATATTTTCCAGACGATTGTATCATACTTACAGGAGGTCCCACTCTAGCTGTAAATAACTTCAACATTGATGAATCTTATAAGAGAATTTTTGGAGATGGTAAACCCATCAGTGCATAACATGAGTAGTTATAAACCATATTGTTAGATTAACTGTGTTTTTGTTCAATTTGCTTAGTGTACATTTGGTTTGTTTAAAAAAAGTGAAATCTTGCGGTGCCCTTCTACTGGTTAAAATAAGTTACTCATTTTTTAAAAAAATATTAATATCAGTAACTGGATTGTAACAGCTCACCATCAGGAAGCAGAGATTTTGCATCCGCCTGCATACTGCTTTGTGGGCTCCATAAGAGAGTTCATGGAGCCCACAAGAGCTTCAAGTTTTTAGGTGTCCAGATCACCAACAATCTGTTCTGGTCCCCCCATGCTGACACTATAGTTAAGAAAGCTCACAACGCCTCTACTTTCTCAGAAGATTAAGGAAATTTGGCATGTCAGCTATGATTCTCACTAACGTTTACAGAAGCACCATAGAAAGCATTCTCTTTGGTTGTATCATGGCTTGGTATGGCTTCTGCTCTGCCCAAGACCGCAAGGATCTACAAAAGGTTGTGAATGTAGCCCAATCCATCACACGTACCAGCCTCCCATCCATTGACTCTGTCTACACTTCCCGCTGCCTCGACAAAGCAGCCAGCATTATTAAGAACCCCATGCACTCCAGACATTCCCTCTTTCACCTTCTTCCTTTGGGAAAAAGATACAAAAGTCTGAGGGCATGTACCGGCCGACTGAAGAACAGCTTCTTCCCTGCTGCTGTCAGACTTTTGAATAGACTTACCTTGCATTAAGTTGATCTTCCTCTACACCCTAGCTATGACTGTAGCACTACATTCTGCATTCTCTCATTTCCTTCCCTATGAGCGGTATGTTTTGTTTGTATGGCATGCAAGAAACGATGCTTTTCACTATGATAATACATGTCACAATAATAAATCAAATCAAATAAACTTGCCCCACACATAGGGCAGTACAGTGGTTAGCACTGCGGCCCCACAGCTCCATGGATCCTTGTTCAATTCTGGCCTGGGGTGACTGTCTGTGTGGAGTTTGCACATTCTCTGTGTCTGCATGGGTTTTCTCCGGGTGCCCCGGTTTCCTCCCACATTCCAAAGATGTGCAAGTTAGGTTGATTGGCCATGGTAAATTGCCCCTTGGTGTCAGGAGGATTAGCAGGGTAAATACATAGTGTTATTGGGATATATGGGGCCTGGGTGGGATTATTGTCAGTGCAGCTCGATGGGTCAAATGATCTCCTCTGCACTGTAATGATTCTATAGTTTCTGATGAAAGATTATTCACCTGAAACACTAACTCTGTTTCTCGCTCCATCAATACGACCTGACCTGCTGGATATTTCCAGCGTTTTTGCTCCTGTTGTGTAAAATTCCAATGACAATACCCTGTTTCATTCACACAGAAAAGTTTTTCAATAAAATTCTGAGAAATGTTTCCAGTCCCAGTACAAGATTGTTTTGAAAATTAACTGTATTCAGGTTTCTATTGTAACAGGATATCTCCTTTTCTTTTGATACTTGAATAATCGTTTACAGGTTAGGGAAGGGAGCAGAAATTTTTACAGTCACCCTAACTGCCATCTCGTTTTCTTTTTCCAGAGGGTTTTTAATGTTTTGTACCCAATGCCGCCAGACCAGAGAAGACATGTTAGTATAAACTCGGCACGTTGGCTTCCAGAACCTGGGATGGGTCTAGCATATGGAACCAATAAGGGAGACCTAGTGATTTGCCGGCCTGTGTAAGTACAATTTAATATTCAAGTGACTTTATCCAAAATAATTGTCTTGATATATTTTTTTCAAAAATATGGATGTTTTGAAGCAAATGAATCTACTACTTTGAAGTCTGGCCCAAGTTCTTGGTGCCAGACAATAGAACGGTATGACACACTAACCCGTGTGCTGGCCCAATAGTGAGACCATTGACGCATAACAAAAGAAGCCAACTTGTATTTCTGTTGAGGGATATCCAGACATTACACATCCTTGGTGGTGATGCCACAGGACAAGAAGTCCAATTTGGCTGAAGCATGTGCAGCATTGATGCATTTAAGTGGACTGTTTTTGCATAAATGTAAGAGAAGAAAATAGAGGGATACAAGAACGGAGGGATCAAGGTGAGAATAGCTGATTTGAATGGGAAGAAGTTCATGTGAGGCATAAACATCAGTATTGACCTGTTACACTAAATGGTCTGTTTCAGTGTTGCAGATTCTGCGTTCCTCTGTACAGATTTTTTTCCAGAACATCAGAGTCAAGCTTTTACTTTACCAGCTACATTTTATTTCCAGTTGATTTCTGTCATTGGGATTTCATATGAGGCATCACTTTTCGTTGGACGAAATAGATTCTCTTTTGTAACAACGGTCATTACCCAGTAAGCCAAAGCTGGATTTTATCCTTATAATGTTGGTTGGGATGTCAGGTTCATTATTTAAGGAGTTGTGAATGATCTAGAATTATCATTGTGAAGCTATACTCCTTGCGTTATGATAAAGACATGATTGTTGATGAATCAAATTAAAATGGCTGAATCAAGGAAACACTTGCAATGATCCCCTGCAATTGTAGCAATTGACTTCCAACAGCCATACCCATGTTGGTAGCGGTTAACATTCCATCCACTGGAGGGCTTTTGTTTGAACCCATTGACCACAATTTTTCTCCCCATTGCCATATTCAGTTGGATGCTGTCTTTATGTTGTAGGTAGCTGCTGTAGCTTCTCTTTGCCATCAGTTCTTGCACCTGTGGCTAGATCAAGGCTGTGATCAGGTTTCGAGCCATAATTTTGCCAGAATTTATGCAGTGTAGGTTATTGATAGCTGTTTGCTAAGTTGGATGGGGTGAAAGTGTAGGTAGGGGTTTACATTTTACTTTAACCACTTGGTCTTCTGCATATAATTATATGGAAAGAAAGTTTTGTATTGAGTATATCAGGTTGTGAGTATATCACGCTGCTGCCAAATAAGCACCAGTTACTTAAAATAAGAATTTCTAATGCCCATGTGCTGAAGTATAGGAATTATACTATTTGAAATGATAACAGTATAAATTGTCGTCATGTATATTTAAACAGTACACTGAGCAATTTTGTAGTCTGAGAAGTATCCATGTGCAGATTACATGTGGCAAAATGTTGTATTTCTATATTTTTTTGAAATGTCATCCCAGATGGTGAAAATCATACTGGGAATAATTTCTGTTGCAGCTGGCAGTTTTCCAGTCTTCACCCACGTGTATATTTATCCATTTGAGTTCAAACCAACAAGTTTGTGAAGCTATTTTTAAAATTAATTTGTGAGATGTGTGCATCGCAGGCTAAGCCAGCATATATTGCTCAGTGAGAAGGTGTTTGGTGAGTTGCCTTCTTGAACTGCTGCAGTCCCTGAGGTGCAGGTACACCCACAGTATTGTTAGGAAGAGAGTTCCAGGATTTTGACCCAGTGATAGACAACAGCATATTTCCAGATCAGGTTGGTGAGCCAGTTGCAAGGGAACCTCCAGGCGGTGGTGTTCCCAGGTAGCTGCTGCCCTTGTTCTTTTAGATGGTTGCAGTTGTGAGCTTGAAAGGTGCCTAAGAAGCCTTGGTGAATTCCAGCAGTGTATCTTGTAGAAGGTACATGTTGCTGTCATTGTGTGTTGGCAGTGGAGGGAGTGAATATTTGTGAATGGAATGCCAATTGAGCAGACTGCTTTGTCCTGGATGGTGTCGCACTTCTGCAATGTTGTTGGAGCTGCAAGCCCTA
The DNA here is from genome assembly GCF_965287045.1 of Carcharhinus amblyrhynchos. NCBI lineage: Eukaryota > Metazoa > Chordata > Chondrichthyes > Carcharhiniformes > Carcharhinidae > Carcharhinus > Carcharhinus amblyrhynchos. The sequence continues at coordinate 55,637,095 of NC_137329.1, forward strand.
TTTCATTCTTGACTCGTTTCTTATAGATGGTGGACAGGCTTCGAAGAGTCAAAAGGTAAATTACTGTCCAAAAAAATCTAGGCTTTAGCCTGCCCTCGTAGTCACAATATTTATCCGGCTAATCCAGTTGAGTTTCTGATCAGCGGTAGCCGCCGGGAGAGTGGTTGTGGGGGATTCAGCGATGATAATGTCATTGAATGTCAAGCGGTGATGATTAGATCCTCTTTTGTTGGAGATGGTCTTGCCTGGCACTTGTGTGGCATTAATGTTATTTGCCACTTGTTAGCCCAAGCCTGGATAGTGCCCAAGGTTTGCTGCATTTGGATATGAACAGCTTCAGTATTTGAGGAGTTGTGAATGGTGCTGAACATTGTACGATCGGTGACTATAGAGGGTACTTCTGATGTGTCCGTTGCTACACACAATGTACAAATTTGCACCGCCGCAAGAATAACCTGAGAGTGAATAGTGGGAAGAATGCATCTCTTACCACTCACCCCTCTGCATAACCCAAAAAAGACTTGGATATATTGAAGTCACTTGTAACGTACGAGTTGTTCCTCCAGATTAGATCAGCTAACGCAACACATCACCGGAATTGCACCAGGAATCTTCACGTGGGGGGCCATATTTCAAAATTTTGCTCATTCAAGAGACTGATGAGCAAATTTTGAAAAGATAAAGTTTTACACAACTTTAAACACGAAATCTTTTTTAAAACTGAGGTATGGTAAGAAACAGCTTGTCAAACAAAGATAAATGATTCGTAAATGAAGCAGAATATTCCATTGTAATAAGGTGGGTGAGTGTGTGCGCACATGTGCGTGTGTGTTTGTCCACCAACCCACTCAATCTTTAATCTCAGCCCCTGTGCTCCCTCAGCCTTTGCATAGGCCCTATTTCCTGCACCTTTGCTCCCTGCCAGCTCCACTCTCTGGGTCATGCTCCTGCTTCTTGGCTTTCCAGCCTTCGGCTACCCAGGCCCTGCTCTTTGGCTCCCCAGTCCCTACCCCCCTGGCTTCCATGCCCTTAACTCCATGGCTCCTCCTCCTCCGATCGTTGCCCTTCATTCCTCAGGCCCCGAACTGACTACTGCTTGTGTGCATTGCTCCTCCGATCTCAGATTGTTTCTTTCCCACATTTGTTGATAAGCTGAACCTATCATGGGAAAGAAACAGCCTGTGCTGAAGAAACAGCCCCATGCACATTCTATTTGACCAAAATTTTGGAAACTGGTCCTGGGGCCATAAGGAGGGGATTCAAAGACCAAATTCAGCCCTCGGGCTGCACTTGGGCAGACTTGTTCTAGTCAGTAATATATTGTGCATTGCATATATGCAGTAAGGATATGGAGGAACTTCAATTCAATGCGGGTGACACAAAAAGTTGCAGATGTTGGCAAGGAATGTCAAAGACTACAGCAGGATGAGGATAGTTTGCAGACTTAGGCAGAGAAATGGCAGATGGAGTTTAATGTGGACAAATGCGAGGTGGTTTCTTGATTTCCAGTGTCTGAAATTACCATGTTTAAAATTGAAATTAGTCCTTATAAATTGCACCATCTCTGTAATGAGCAATAGCTCACAATAGGAAAGTAGAAGGTTCAAAAGTCAGACTTTATTTTTTGATGAAATATATTGAAAAAAATATGGTTGAACAATTTGGTAGAAAAGCATCAAAATTTGCATTTAAAACAGTTAAACAAGGAAAAAGCCAAAGACTGTTAGGGTTTTATTTATTTTGTTTTACTCCAGATAAATTTTTTTGATAGAACATCGTCAGTCATTTCCATAGGGGAACCTTCGCTGTGTTCCACATGTGCTTTCATTTACTTGGACTTTGAGGTAAGTGATTAGTGCACCCAGCAATCTGACAATCTTCCTTCCATTGTTTGCTGATCGGTCTTGTCATCTGTTCTCATGATCTTTTCTGAAAGGCAGCAAAACAAACACTGCATTAGACTGTGGCACAACCTTTAACTAGCAAACACTTTTATAGGGCAGTATAGTTTTTAAAAAGTGAACTATCACAACACAACATAGATTTTACAGTGCTTATTAAACTTAACTTTCTATTTATTCAGTAAGATAGTCAACAGCTGATGAAGCAACAAATGTAGTCCTGCCGTGTAAATAATTTGAATAGTGTAATAGTGGGTTGAATTTTATCAATGATTGCCAAGTCCCACTGCCTGGGTTGAAAACAGGAGCTAACTCCTCTTCAACGGTGGCAGGACCCTGCGGTAGCATTTTGCCAGCGGTGTTAAAAACTGACAGCTGAGCAACTTCATTTGCTCCACTGTTAGCAGTGGCCATTGCTGTAGGGGTTTCACTGGCAAGAGATTGTTTCAGTGGCAGAGTGCCCTCAAAAGACAGGTCACTGTGGATGGGAGGAACTCTAGAACCTGGAAACTAGGATCTGGCAAGTAGAGACAATTGCAGCCACCGGCTTCTCCATGGGTCATAAAACTTCCATCACGGAGCTATTCCTATCCCTGGAATCCACTGGAATGCCAGCAGGGTTTTCCTGGAGGGCAGAGATGGGCTCCCAATGTGATGGCAGGGCAAACAGTTTGCAGAGGTGGTGGTGAAGTTAATTTGGCCACTTCAATATCTAATTGGTCATCCAATAGGTAGTCACGGTGCCAAATTTCCCACTGCTGGCGATATAGCATGATTAAAAAGCAGAGGAAATCCAGGAGAAAATAGCTTCATTTCAAAATAGTCCCATTTTAAACTAAGTAATTAACAGTGTTGCCTTAGGTTTCTTTGACATTTTTCTTCCTCCTGAAGCACAGTCACCTCTGCTGGCCAGCCAGTATTCCTGTTGGTTGGTTGGGAGTTATTGAAAACCTCCACTATAAATGGGCAGGGTGAGCATAACACTGAGAGATGCTCTAGAACTGCCCAACCCACAGAGTGAAACATCTACATTCTAAGTCTGTGACATGGTGACTCTGGAATGGCTCTCTATAAACCAAAATATTCCAAAAAATGTAAATAGAAGCATGATAAATTAATTGAAATTCTTTGTAGTTTGGATTAACAAGGACTGATGATGAAACTCCATCTGTACGTTTCTTGCATAAAATGTTACGTTACTAGGATGTTTCTTGTACAAAATATTTATTTTGTACTTGGATAGTAGCACACTTTAGTGCCAAACAGTTCAATGTCTTTTTAGCAACACAAATATAGCCTCCTGGCAATGGTAACTGATTAACCTCTGATAGGAACAACTTTTTATTTCAACATGGAAAATGCTGGTTCGTTACAGAGGAAACTGCAGGATTGTCTGCAGGTAAATTAACACAGTGAAATAATGGACTGTGGCATTAGTTACAAGTTAATACAGTTGACTAGTACTCTAGTTTCCATTACGAACTGTTATCTGCAGCTCTCTACTAAACAAAATAGCCCAGACTCACTTTTGATGCAATTATAGTATAATCATATTACATCTGTTGGGCAAACAAATGAAGGAATAGGTAATATTACTTATCTTCAGAAATGTTCTTTCTCATTCATTTTTAAAAATCCATCAATATATGAATAACAGTATATCTGCAGGCCATGCATGTTTCTTACTTTACATGCAACATTCTGCCACTGCACATCTTAGGATAGAATTTCCATTTTGATTGAAGCTGGTGATCTGAGTGCAAAGTGAGCCCAAAATTATGCCAATTTTGAGAAGCATTTTTTGTGCTTTTCTGCTGAAACTAATTTGCATTTCTTCAAATGCAAAATCTGCCATGAAGCTGTGCAATTGGGCAGCGTTTTAGAACATAATTTTTTATAGTAAAATTTTCTTTATGAATATTCCTTGTCAAAGTTAGAAGTGGGAACTTGGTGTCATTTGATTAATACTGATGAAAATGGGTTTATCATGCACTGTAATTAACATTTTATCAATCTACCAACTGTGAGTAAGCCAAATAATTCATAAAATGTTATATCAAGGTTCTTGCTAATTGGGATACAGTTGTCAGTTTTTTAGTAAATTTGAAACAACACATCATGCATAAGCTTTAAAAATGTGCCTTTAAGTATCTGTGTGACAACTTAATTTGAAGGTCTACAAATGAGTTCAATTAAGAGATTCCCAGGAGTGACTAATTCATCCAGTTTTGAGTGGGGTTAGTTTCTAACTCATTGTCACCATCCCCACTTCCACAGAGGACCCCAAACTTAACTGTATAATGTAAGCAAGACATTCCAAATCACTGCCATAATGAGGTCAGTTATTTTGATGTTTAGAAGGCCTGGCTGGTATTGGTAAAAATCTATTCAATTCAGATAGGATTTATTTTAGCAAGACTGTCAATTTTGTATGTTAACTGAAGTGCTAACATAGTCAACAGTCTTGCACTTCCAATTCATTGTTTTTTATGTTAAAAGTTGCACATGTCTGGGAGGCATAATAAAGTACTATGTATGGTCCCTATGTAAGTTCTTTTGGTTCTCAGTGAGTTGGGACCACTACTTCTCCCAACCGTACACAGTCCACTCCCCAGCTCTCAACCCCTACTTCAGTCCCACAGTTAAAGTGTCCCTTAGTTGGTCAGCCTGTCCCCTCATTCAGTTCTTTTCTTCTTTCTCCTCACTGCCTTGTATTCTAGCTTTTCTATCTTACGCACACATCTTTTGATATGTTTATGAAGTGTTCGAAGGTAACGTCAGAATTCGTACATTTCTGGAAAAAGACAAATTAATGCGGTTTAAAAAAACAAAAATAAAAACAGCACAGATATTGAAAATCTGAAATAAAAATGGAATAAAATGAATATGTCCTTCAAATGCTGACTGAGTAGCTGTACAATTTCAGAATGTTCGCCCTTTCACTTCAGATCTCAAAGCTCATTGTGGCCTGCAGCTGTGTTTATCCATTTGTGTCAAAACAGCAATGTTCCAATAAGTTATACCCTTCACTTTGTTTTTAAGAATAACTTATTGAAAGGCATTGATATATGTAATAGCACATTTGTATTAAAAGGGTGTTCACAATATTCGGCATCCCAGGTACTATACAGAAGATGTGAGACAGTTACTGCCTGACTCACCTAACATTTCCAGCATTTTCTTTCTTTGTTTCAGATTTCTAGGATCTAGCAGTATTTTGATAAAATATCCTATCAACACAGTGGTCAGCCTACTGCCTCACAATGCCAGGGACAGGTTCTATTCTGGCTTTAGGTGACTGTGTGGAGTTTGCACATTCTCTCCGTGTCTTCGTGGGTTTCCTCCAGGTGCTCCGGTTTCCCCTCGCAGTCACTTCAGTTTCCCTCACAGTCCATTGGTCATGCTAAATTCCCCCTTAGTGTCCCAAACCTCCCTTAGATTAGGGAGATTAGCAGATAAATGGGTTGGGTTATAAGGATGGAGCAGGGGATGGGTGCCTAGGTGAGATGCTATGTCAAGAGTTGGTGCAGACTTGATGGGCTGAATGGCCGCCTTCTACACACTGTAGGGATTCTATATTCTAAATGAAAACAGCTGAGACATAAACTTCGCTGCTAAACTGCTTTTTTTTACTCATTCAGACCTGGTGAACAGTAATAAAAGAAATTGTGAACCAGAAGGTTCTGTTGAATAATAAATCTTCACAACACACTGTTTTTATTGTATTGAAATTTTTAGACTTTAAACAGTCATTTGCGCAACTTTGCATTGATTATTCCGCACTAATGTTTGGCATCAGTATTTAACGACATTAAAAATGTGCTGAAATGGTGGCTGCATTGGATATGTGCAGCCCATTAACTTTGTTTCATTTGCCACTCTTTTGTCCATTCAAAGTTAATTTATCATTTCCCATCGTCTGTCTCAATCAAAGCACAAGTGTATGTACATTTCTAGAAACAAATCACATGTGCACATACTTACTGTTTATTTTTCATATTGATTTCTCCATCCCCTTTTAAAATGAGCACTGCCTCCACAAACTTGTCAAGCTGTCATTACCAGCATTTGGCAGGGGTGGTGCTGAAACTACTCAATTTGCATCTTTGGTTGCAGAGTGCACATTGATGAGGGATATGTATCAACAAACGCTGCCTGTGTGCTTTCCAAAATGCTGTGAATTTCACACTTCCACTTGTTTTTGTCAATGGTAAAAATGAATATGTGTAAACAAAGAGAGAAGATTAAATGTCAGAATTACATCTACCAACCTGAACTTGTTACTAATGACCTAGAGGCATGGGCTAATAATCGAGGGAACGCAAGTTGAAATTCTATCTTGGCTGTTTGAGAATTTGAATTCAGCTTTTAGAAGCTGGGAATCAAGGAAAATCATTAGAAAAAATTGACCGCAACTTGCCTGATTGCCGTAAGTACCCACCCTTTTAAAAAGAGAACCAGTCACCCTTACTCAGTGACTTCAGTTCCACACCACTGTGTTGGCAACCAGAAGTGGCCCAGCAAGCTACCTACTTGTATTTTTTTTAAACTTCTCTGGATGGGCAATAAATGCTGACTGTGCTAGCAACCCCATGCCCCAAGAATGTTTCTTATTCAGTAATTTTTGCCTTTTATATCCCTGTTTCACCTCGAGCTGACACTTAATTCTAATGTAGATATTCTATAATGCCACCAGCGAAAGCAGGTTGTAAATAAGGTTTAAGTTTTCTGCCTGGTTTTCAATTACTCATATTTTGAAAATCCAGTTGGATTTAAATGAATTAAAATCTGCTATTGTAATAGCCTCTGTTTGAAAACATTTGATATGCAAGATCACACTAAAGTAATACCCAAAGCACAACAGATAGCATCCTAACCACTGCTCTTGTGGGAATTATCAGCTTCCTCAGCACAGGCCAGAAGTTCAATGCTGGGACTTTTGAATTAGCTCATACTGTACCATTATGATATATCTATTCATTCAATAGGTGATATCTCACTGCCATATACACAGCATGAATTAAAATGAGGATGAACAAAATTACTCCATTTTGTTTAAGGGATTTTGAGTTTAATCTCAGCAATTGATGGGAGCATTTGTTAAAGTGCAGTAAAAGATGATTAATAGGTTGTGATTTTTTGATACGTCTTAGAAAGATTGGTTTTTGATCCTCTGAGATCAGGCAAGTTAGAAACTGACATGTTTATATAAGAACATAAGAACATAAGAAATAGGAGCAGGAGTAGGCCATCTGGCCCTTCGAGCCTGCCCCGCCATTCAATAAGATCATGGCTGATCTGTCGTGGCTCAGTTCCACTTTCCGGCCCTCTCCCCATAACCCTTAATCCCCTCTCTTATCAAAAACCTATCAACCCGCTTCTTGAAAATATTTAGCGAGGCAGCCTCCACCACTTCAACGGGTCGTTTTAGTTTCTTGTATGCTCGATAAGGACCATCAAAAATGAGAAAATAGTTTTTAGCTAGTTCATTCCAGGGTGGTGATTGTCTTATGAAGAATTGGGGAGGGAAAAGAAATTTGACTCTGACCACATTCTGCATCTGCTTTGTTGTGCTCGACATGTGCAGTTACTTTGAAATGCCCGTTAAATTCAGGTAAGAACAGAACATTGAGCAAGCACTCGTGCTGAATTAGATAAATCTCCCCAAGACGAAGGAATAATGACTCCAATTGATTTATAGATTACGAAGAATTCTTGGGGTTGCAGAATTCTTCATGCTGGTGTCATTCTGCATAACCAGCATAGCAATCTCTCACAGAATGTTTATGCAGTAGACGTCACATCACTTCTTTCTGTTAACATATGTCTGCACATATTCAGTAGCACAATTTCAGTGGAGGATTTTAATGACTATTCAATAAGTGACCAAGAGCCCGTTTCTCATCACAAGTGAGTTGCAGTGCCTTTGCGACACTGTGGGTCTAGCATTTTGCTTCAAATCCTATGGGCCATTCTTGTGGATTGATTGTTTTCATCATGTACCTTCGTATGCAGCATTGCAAAATTTAAAATGCAAGATAGATTTTATTGTGTCATCATTCATACCCCAATGAAGTTAATTCTCAAACAGAGGTGTTCTATGTTATTTGGCAGATTATTCAGTCTCATAACCCATTAGGTGTTCAATAGGTACAATGCATGATTGGGGAATAAGTCTCTGTAATTCGGGGTGTGATTTTGGAGGCAGTGGTTAGAGGCAGCATTTCTGAAGCTTCTATCAGCAGTCAGTAGATTGCAAATGCTTTGATCACCCAGGAGTCAGGCCCCGGAATCCTCTGGAGCAAGCTATAATGACAGCATACATCCTTGGGAAGTCTTACGTTGCAATATCGACCAAACACTCTGAGGAAATTGAGGAAGTAGATTTAGGAACTCTCCTATCTCACAAAAGTAGCAGTGTTTGTGCTTACTAGCAGTAATGCTATCTGGAAAAACATCAGAAAAACCCAGAGCAACACAATGTGACCAGAGGCATAACTGATGGCAGCCATTTTTTCCTGCTCTACTCTTGGAGAATACAGAGTCTCTAGGTGCAGAGCAGAGGGAAATCTTCTGCCTACCCTTGTTCAATAATTTCTTGATGGCTAGAGAAGGACTAGATTTCACCTTGAGAAAAGTGAAAGTGGAAAATGAAGCAGTCCTTGTTACACTCTGATTGGTAATAACAAAGCCCTGAAATTTGTATCCTTTGCCAGAGAAGCTTGAGTGAAGCATATTCTTCGTACAGCAAAAATAACAATGATTTAAAATAAGTGTGACAGTTATGTTCAGTCTCAGTAAAACTACAAAACCAAATGCTTTCTCAATGGCTGAGCAAGGTTTCTCAAAGAATAACTCCTCCACAAAGACCAGGAGAATAATTGTTTCATAAGAACATAATAAGAACATAAGAAATAGGAGCAGGAGTAGGCCATCCAGCCCTTCGAGCCTGCCCCGCCATTCAATAAGATCATGGCTGATCTGTCGCTGCTCAGTTCCACTTTCCCGCCCTCTCCCCATAACCCTTAATCCCCTCTCCTATCAAAAACCCATCAACCCGCGTCTTAAAAATATTTAGCGAGGCAGCCTCCACCACTTCAACGGGCAGAGAATTCCAGAGATTCACCACCCTTTGAGTGAAGAAGTTCCTCCTCAACTCCGTTCTAAACCGCCCCCCCTTTATCTTGAGGCTGTGCCCCCTAGTCCTACTGTCTTTTTTGAGCGGGAAGAGTCTTTCCACCTCTATCTTATCCATCCCATTCATCATCTTATACGTCTCAATGAGATCTCCCCTTATTCTTCTAAACTCTAACAAGTACAAGCCCAGTTTATTCAGCCTCTCCTCATAGCTCAACCCCCTCAACTCCGGTATCAGCCTAGTAAACCTCCTCTGCACTCCCTCCAAGGCCAAAATATCTTTGCGCAGGTGCGGCGCCCAAAACTGCACACAGTACTCCAGCTGCGGCCTCACCAATGCCCTATACAGCTGCAGCAAGACCTCCCTACTTTTATATTCAATCCCCTTCGCTATGAAGGCCAGCATCCCATTCGCCTTCCTGACCACCTGCTGCATCTGCAAGCTGGTTTCAGTCCTCAGAATGTACTATCTGAGCCAGAGTTTCCACTTCTGAAAGTTTGTGTCTCAATATTTGGAGAGTGCAGGATTGGGCTCAACTGTAATGTTCACACATCCCCAGAACATATGCATCCCTTTCATTTCATGCTTCAGCCCAGGGAATTAAATGTGTCCTGCCAATATTCCCCAGCAAGTCTCATGATTAATTACCACTTTAGTGAGGTGCTGCCTAGCCAGGGAAACAGACTATTGCACTTGTGGTGAGTAATTCCTCAACTTGCTGTCCAAATGTTATGTTCCCTCACTCCCAATATTTACAAAAAAAGAAGTGATTTTTTAAAATTTATTTTGCTTCTTCTTTGATTCCATGTCTACAAATACAAAAACATTCAAACTGTAGTGGGAGAGTCCTTGGTTTTGAGCACTTATTGGTGCAGAGGCAACCACTGACCCAGAAACATTTTGGTAAGGAATGTGTGGTAAAACTGCCTGTGTTTATCCTGAATCCAGAGACGAATTTATTCAACTTCAGATAGGAGCTGTGCTTTGCTATATCAGCACGCTACCAGTAATATACCAACAGCCTTTTTGCCTATCTTCAAAAACCCTGGGGAACCTGTGCATTCTTTGGAAAATATAATTTATCTGTATGACAAAAGTAAATAGACCAAATGGATTTCCACAATTGGTAATTGAACAAATGTAAAATGTGATGTGGTGCTTAGTTATATACATTAAGTAGATACGAGGTATAATCTTGGTATGTGCTGAGTTAGCTAATTTCCATGAGTGGGAGCGGCATTGCTTCAGTTTGGGAAGGGGACCAGTTTGATTTTTCCAGTGCAATTTTTTGTGCCACCTTTGCTGAAAGAATACGTGCTGTGCTGCAATATCAATCTCTTCTGATACTCTCACCACTGAATGGAAAGAATCCATTATTGGATTCAAAGTTACCACTCTCGGGTATTAAAGACATGGCACTTTTCTTCAACGTTTTACCCTTTCCTATTTGTTCTTCCAACTCCCTCAACTGCATACCCAGCCACCCTTCTTTCTCTAACTAACAATATAATTATTAACATATCACAAGCTAAACTAACTCATGATAAGTAATGCCAAACATAATAAGCTTCTCTCAGACTGTTTGTGCTCATGCATCTCCTCCTTCCCTTCACATTTATTTTCCTTTCTTCCCAAAAATTAGCAATACATGAGTAAATATAGTGTTGCAGCAAACCTAATTTGTAAACTAAAAAAGCTAAAAAAAATCTGGTATTGTACTTTCGTTGCATGTATTGTCACAGTTTAATTTTAAAATTACCAATAATGTCCATCCATGAATTTTGAACTTCTAGGAAGGTCATTTTTCTTAATATAACATTTGTGAAATAGACATTTTGTGAATTCTGGTTTGATTAATATATTTACAGGTCTCCAATTTTTTGTTTATTTAAAATCTATGTTTACTTGAAGACACAAATTAATATGTTACATTTGTTCATATCAATCTAGCTCAATGGTGAAGTTTTTGTCACTGTTCTTGCAAAGGAGCAGTACATCATTCAGAGAAGAACGCTGAAAGTATCTGAATTTTAGATTGCTGAGCTCAACCTGTTCTTGTTGGAGGTTGAGACCTTTCTCTTTGCATCCATTAATTCATCTGCCTAAAATGTCAAACATATTATCCACTATGTAACTTTTCTTAGCATGTTAAATTACCTAATAAGAGTTGATGGATTTAGTATTTTGTTATGGAAAATTAATTATAATAGTTACGCATATTTGTGACAGAAATCACATTTGCGCCAGGGAAAAGGATACAATTTGCACTTCTTGTAACATATTAAAAGAAAATCATCTGGCACAAATAGGAAATACACAGATTTGTCAATTTTTATAGTGGCAAACAATTGCTTAATACCTCGGGTGAAGAAACACTATCTACTTCAAGTTTCTGATCCATCTCTAATTAGGCTGAAGTGGTGAACTATTTTGCAACTTTTGAGATTGAAAAGCAAACAGCTTCCCGTTTGGAAATAATAGTGGGATGTCCTCTAACTTTTTCCATGCCATCTTGTTCCTATTATCCACGGTACACGGTTGCAGATTTTCTGTATCCAATGAGATCGGTATTTGTTTAGACCAAAGTTATATTTTGATTCTTTGGTAATGGGAAAAAAATGCATATAATTGGTTGAAGTTTTTAAAACTGGCAACATGTTGACAAAATAGTGTTTCAATTTTCATGTTTCCCCCTTCTTGACATTCTTCTGAACTAAATTGAAATGTAAGGCTTTCTCCTTGCATGATCCATAATATAGAGTTTTGGTATAAGAACAAAGGCAGTGTTTCTATATGTCACCATTTGTTATTTAAATTCGCTCTGAATTGGTTTAGTCTGCCTTTTTTGGGCCTGATTGCTTTGCAGAGACGTGGTTCTATTCAAAGTGTGGCTCTTCTATTGTAGATGTTCTAAGGTGTTTTACTACTTTCTAAATACAAATGTAAGTTATCTAATGTGCCCTCAACCTTAACAGTTACTGTAGGAAAATCCCTCTCCAAGGAGCAATCCATCACCTAATGGAGAAGAACTATCTTAATACATACAATATATTTAGCAAGCGTAGCATTTGGCTATCGGATTAAACAGGAATAATTTCTTCAGCCTACTAAATTAACAGTTGATATGCATGTACATTTGCCCCAGTTGGTGAAATGAGTACTTTGTGATTTTTCTCACTAAAGAGATTGCCTTGGCAATCAAAGGTTTTATTTGGCGAATGAAAAATGATTGATTATTTTTCTAAGAATGTAGCATATTTTCTCCTGTCCCCCCTCTATTAATTATTTGCGTTTGGCCTGTATTTATTAAAACAGTTGTAAACACTGCACTGATTGAAGTTTCACATTGCAATTTACAGTTACAAATTGCTCTGTATATTAAGTCAAAATGATGCACCTCCTTGGAGCAAGATACCAGAGTTAGGTGCGCACAGTATTAGCTGCAGCCTTGCCATCTAATTTACTTGCTAACCTTGCTATTGTTTTCACAATCTTGAAACAAACAGACTTGGGTGACAAATCTCCCTCCCTGTGCTGCTTATGAAGCTCACAATAGCCTCCACAATAGTCCATGTTCAAGGACAGCGTGCTCGTAAACTTATCTAACATTTCACGTGCCCTTCAAGGAAACTTAACCCCATCCTTCCCAAAATCTACTTGCTTCTCTTCATTGCACAACTAAATAGTTCTGTCAAAATGCGACCAAATTTTTAAAAAACAAGTATTATGCCTGAATGTGAGTGGCAGTGAACTATTAGAAAATTATTTTCTCGTGAAGTGAAAAATTATCAATACATTATCAGAGCTGCCAATATCATCCACTAATTCAAAAAAAAATGTTGAAGGAGAAAGCAAGGGTGATTGCATGAAGTACACTTAAACATTGCAGAAGGATGGTGAAAAAAGATTTCCAATCTGGAATGATAAGAAATAAATGACAACATTCATTTGGCTATATGGATGAAAATCCATGTCTGTCTTGAATAAAAAGATTTATCTCTTATTAAGTGGATCGTGCAGTGCAGTTGACATTTCTCACTTCACACAATCAATGCAACGAATAGTCTAGCACTTTCAATAGTGGTTCTCAATAACTTTTTTCAAGTCTTTTCATTATATAACCAGGTATAGTGGGCAAAGGATTAATCTTAAGTGCAAAGAATAACTCTCCCAAACTCAGTCTACTGATATTATCAATTCTGTTGACTAATTTTATTAGCATACAAATCTCAGTGATTTGCAAGTGCAGCGATGTCAGTTGGGAGCTGAGAAATGCAGTGAGCTACTTCCATGTCAGCAATGTAACACTTGAGTATCTTTCACCTTTTCCTCAGGAGAAAAGTTGTCTCCACTCACAGCCGTGCCTTTCAATGCAAGCTGTCAGAGGTTTGGGCTGTGACCTGCTGTGCTGTTGCTATCTCATATAAAAACTCTGCCATAAAAATTCCGCCCTCCTGAATGTATGAAGATATCTTGCTGATCCTGGAATCCCTGAAAGGAATGTAAGATTGTGGTTTAGTATTACAGTGTTGCTGGGAGTGTGGTGTCAGTGAATTTGAAATATGGAATTTGTGATGCTTGTTAAACCCAACTACATATGGTTTGTTGTGTCATGGCGATCTCCACTATTTAAACTTCTTAGGAAAATGAATAGACATCAATAAGTTTCTAAGAAAGAAGTGCTCTGTTAAACTTTCTCCTGTTGAAAGTTTCAGGGTGATAATGTAACATTAATATAAACATATTTCATTCAAACCAGATTCATTCTATGCATAACATTCCATAAACAGCAGCACAGGAAGTGTCAATAAAGTATTAGATTATCTATGTGCTTATCCTTATACCCTTTAAACCTGCCCTTTAAAGGAGCCGATTATTAAGTATTAAGTGACTTTATGGGCAATTTTATTATTTTATCTTTAATTATGAATTAAAGCCACAATGCTATCTTATAAGACTGTGATGCACGATCCCTTCCCATCTTTCTCAGGCTGTCTGCAGCTTTTGATGTGAGTGACCACAGTATCCTCGCCCAACATTGTGCCCCCTTTGCTCAGTGGAGTCAGGACTTCTTTGCCTGGGGTTCCACTCTTAGCTATTGAAGTATAGTCAAAATATCTGACAATGGCTTCTTTCCTTTCCGTCTCTGATTCAACGTATGCTATTCAGTGCAGCAAAAGCCATGATTTGTTCCAATCATATCTGAGAACATTAAAATCTTTGTCCTTAGTCTTGACCATTGTTCAGTAATTTGCAAATATCCCCACTTCTGACCTTATGATGAAAGAAAGGTCATTGATGAAGCAGCTGAAGATGGTTGGGTCTAGGACACTACCCTGAGGAATTCCTGTAGTGATATAGTGAACTCCCAGAGATGTCAACCACAGCCAATCTTCTTTGTACTAGCTGTGATTCCAACTAGTAGAGAGTTTCCTCCCCAATTCCTGTTGACTCCAGTTTTGCTAGGGTTCCTTGTTGCCTCATTTGGTTAAATGCTGTCTTATGTCATGGGCAGTTGCTCTTACCACACCTCCGGAGAGGCCTTGTTTCTTCCAATGTCTGTTAGCTCTTTCGCCACTGCAATGCTTTGAGACTCTACATTCCTACAACCCTGGTCTCTTGTTCATCCTCCACTTCGGCTGATTATTGGTGATTATGCCATCGGCTACCTAGGCACTAAGCTCTGGAATTCTCTCCCTAAACTTCTGCATCTCGCTCTCTCTCCTGGAGAGTGTGGAGAGTCTGCAGAAGGATCTAGATAGGCTGGGCGAATGGGCCAGGAAATGGCAAATGGAATTTAATGTTGGCAAGTGTGAGGTGGTCCACTTTGGTAGGAAGAATGGTAGGAAGGACTATTACTTACGTGGCGAAAAACTGCAGCAGGCGACGGTGCAGAGGGACCTCGGGGTCCTTGTGCGTGAGTCGCAAAAACCCAGCTTGCAGGTGCAGCAGGTGGTCAGGAAGCCGAATGGGATGCTGGCCTTCATAGCGAGGGGGATTGAATATAAAAGTAGGGAGGTCTTGCTGCAGCTGTATAGGGCATTGGTGAGGCTGCAGCTGGAGTACTGTGTGCAGTTTTGGGCGCCGCACCTGCGCAAAGATATTTTGGCCTTGGAGGGAATGCAGAGGAGGTTTACTAGGCTGATACCGGAGTTGAGGGGGTTGAGCTATGAGGAGAGGCTGAATAAACTAGGCTTGTACTCGTTGGAGTTTAGAAGAATGAGGGGAGATCTCATTGAGACGTATAAGATGATGAATGGGATGGATAGGATAGAGGTGGAGAGACTCTTCCCGCTCAAAAAAGACAGTAGGACTAGGGGGCACAGCCTCAAGATAAAGGGGGGGGCGGTTTAGAACGGAGTTGAGGAGGAACTTCTTCACTCAAAGGGTGGTGAATCTCTGGAATTCTCTGCCCGTTGAAGTGGTGGAGGCTGCCTCGCTAAATATTTTTAAGACACGGGTTGATGGGTTTTTGATAAGAGAGGGGATTAAGGGTTATGGGGAGAGGGCGGGAAGGTGGAACTGAGCCACGACAGATCAGCCATGATCTTATTGAATGGCGGAGCAGGCTCGAAGGGCTAGATGGCCTACTCCTGCTCCTATTTCTTATGTTCTTATGTTCTTATGTCCTGTCATTTAAGACACTTGAAAAAGCCATCTCTTTGACCAAACTTTTGGTCATTTGTCCTATGATTCTTTTAACTTGTCATCAATTTTGGTCTAATCCTACTTCCGTAAAGGGGTATTTAAAGGAACAGTGTTGTTGTTGCATTTCCCCATAGCTACTATTTTTGCAGCTAAAGACTTCTAATGTAATATTGCTTTCATTGCTAATGTCTTCTGTATATTATATTTCATCAAAATATGAAATGGACTGTTGTGCAAGAATTGCAGGTTATTACAAACCTTGTCACAAATTTTGATTAAAGTATAATATTGAGTTAGTATAATATTGAGTTAGTAAGTTTTTAATCAAATGCGCTAGACAATGAAAATATTCTAATTACTCTGGATGAAATATTTTAATCCCTGATTTAATTGAGACAATTACTGCAGACATCTCATTAGTGTTGCTGTAATTATTACATGGAATAATATAGGAAAACTCAAGCTATTTATTATGAAGTGAGCATCAAAAACATTTGAGTCATCATATTCAAATGCATAAATTAAAAGAAAATTAGTAGGTTTATATAGCTGCAGGGGTGGTGGGGGGTGGGGTGGTCGTGGGTGGGTTTGCACTGCTGCCTGAAAGTCTAAAACAAACTTCAGTTCTATTTAGCTGGTTTCTGAGACAGACAATTTTTCAAGTCTTGAAAGGTTGTGTTGCTTTCTTACTTGCCAAATGGATGTAAGATTTATTAACCTTAAAGTGTGAAAAGTAATTTACATGGCCTCCTTGTTGCTGATTGATCTTGCTAAATATTTACAGGAAGGCTTTGTTTTCTTGAACACTGAGATGCTTCAATCACTATTTTTGGTTCAGCCTTGGTTTTGGTCTTGTCACAGTTCTGATCATTGTAAAGTAAGAATTAACTTCCATATCAGGTGCATCTTTGATTTTGGAAGGATTTCAGATTAGTAAAACCTTAGGTCCAGTGTTGTTGCTATCTTTGGTGTGTTCCATGCACTTCATTAAATCTGCAACAAGAGAGATTTTGTAAACAATTTATCTTGCCATTTCATCATCTGAAACGGCCAGACTGAAATAAATAGCACAGTGTGGGTAAAAGCATGAACCAGGAAACATGCATCCCTTCCCCCAATGAACTTTCAGTTGCATGTCTGCAAGCCTGTTATCGGACTTCCTACTTACAAATTTGTTAAATTTAGTGGAAGTGAGCACTGCTCTGCTTAACTGTGATAGGGAATTTATTTCCACACACTAATTGATCCATCTTCAGTGTGGAGTTCAATCCAGTTAAGTCATTTTGAAGCAAAAGTTTTTCTGTCTTGTCCATTTGCAGCTTTTTTTATTCAACGTTATTAGCTGGGCTTTGCTTGAAATGACCCATAAACATTGTTCTGTTGTTCGGTTTTCAAACTGGCAGTGTTAAATGATATTGTGATAGATCACAACATACTCAGTGATGCAAAACATGTATTCAAACGCATAACGTTGGTTGCTGCTGTCATATATGCTTCCTCAAAACCATGTGTAATCTTGTCTTCTATATGTTCTTCACAATATCCAAGAAATGCTCTGGGCATGTTTCAGCATAGTTTCTTGTTGACACTGAATTTTATCTCACCAATGTATATCTCGATCCTTATCAAACTGCTTGTTCAATATCCAATCTGGGATGAGCCAGACTTTCTGCCAGCTCCCTACTGGGAGAATCAAAGACAAAGACATCTGCCTCAATGTCACTCTGTTTGGATTAATCTCAGTTTTTATCTGATTATCTTAATGTGAAGTGCCTTGTATTCTTATCTATGTTAAAGATGCTATTGGCATATTGTTGTCATGTCTTACTGTTGCTGCATAAGCCTATAGTGTCTAAGCAGTATCAATCAGATGCGCAGCAATTGATTCCAAATCAGTGGTAATTGCTCATACACCCAGTAATCACCAGTCAAAGTAACACTGATAATGCAACCTTTTCACTTATATAAATTGTCTATTTGAGAGTGAATGTCTCCTTGGGAAAGTAAGATCTAAAGACTGGTGGTGGGAGGGTGGCTGAAGTTACTATCTAAATAATGTCTCTCAGCCCTTTGTTTATAATATTGATGGGTCTGCAATCAATAAATCTCTATTTTCCATAGCATTGGTTATATGATGTGCATGGCTTCATTCATGGACCAGCAGCAATCCCAAACTTCTAATAGATTACCTGATTAATTTGGTTTGTAATTTTATTGCCTTGACTTCACATTACTCCATAACTTCTCTTAATCTCATCACTCACTTCCCCTGTGATGCCACTTCACATGTCATCAATCACACCTGATTCAATTTTCACCACACAAATACCACTTCTTGACACTTGGCATTGTGACACTTTGCCCTGACCCTGTCCTCAGACTTTGCATGTCCACCCTTCAAATGTGAAATCATCATGCTCTTTCTTCAAATATCTGCCCTTAACCTTTTTGTTACTCTCAAGCGTCTCTTTACCCTCTATGTTCTTATAACTTAGCATTGCCCCTTTCTATTAGGCTTCCCTTAACATACTTTTTGGTTTAAATTTATTCATTCTGTTTTCTGCCCTGCCCATAGGATTGGAACAGCTTGAGCTAGAGTCACTAGTGACATTCTCTGTGACTAGTATGCTATTCCTCATTATTTTCCGCAACCTCAGAGTAGTGCTCAGTATGACCAGTTCTGTCATTTCCCCCTTCGCGTAGGCCTGTCCTTAAATTAAAGGGATCCCCTTCTACCCTAGGTTTACTTCTCACGTGCCAATGGTTTTCATACTTAATTCACTTTTCCTCATCTGTAAGCTGTATTTTGGTGACATCATCTTTCTATATGACAGCAACAGTTTGCTTCACTTCCCCTGTCATTATCCTTAACTTGATAACCAATATTGTCTGACTGTTCATCTGATATCAAGTTGTTACTGAACAGGCACTTCATGCCTATGGCATGACCAAAGCTATCGATTTGCTTCCCACCAAGAACTCCGTTCTTACCCTTAACTTTGTCTCCCATCATGAAGTTCAACTTAGGCTGAAACTAACTTTGTGAAATCCCTGATTCTGAACTAAGTTTTTAAATTCCACGACCCGGCATCTAGCAAAATAGTTTTGTTCCAAACTCTGCAACAGTGCCTGATTCTGCACCCGTCTAATCTGAAAACGTCATCTACACCAATGTCACTTTCTAACTTCCCATATTCCATTCTAAATTACACTATGTCCAAAATGCTGCTCCAGCAACCTATTATATTCCTGCTTCCCTATAGGGTTCTCTCTGCATGTTGATTGCCTTTTGTCTGCAGCTTCTATTTCATAAAGTCATAAGATGCAAGAGTAGAATTAGGCCATTCTGCCCATTGAGCCTGCTACACCATTCGATCATGGCTGATGCTCCTCATCTCCATTTTCCTACCTTCTCTCCATAACCCTTCAACCCATTGCCAATTAAAAATCTAACTCCTCCTTAAATTTAATCACTGACCCAGCATCTACTGCACATTGCAGCAATGAATTCTACACATTCACAGCCCTTTGGGAGAGGTAGTTTCTCCTCAACTCTGTTTTAAATTTGCTGTCCTCATCCCAAGACTATGACCTCTCATCTGAGAATGCCCCTCCAGAGAAAGCATCCATTCCATGTCTACTTTATCCATTCCTTTCATCATCTTGAATACCTCAATTTGATCTCCCCCCATTCTTCTAAATTCAAGCGAGTATAGGCCTAAACTGTTCAGTCTCTTTTCTTACGACAAACCCCTCATCCCTGGAATCAATCTAGTGAATCTCATCTGAACTGCCTCCAATGCCACTGCATCTTCCCTCAAATAAGGGAACCAAAACTCTGCACAGTCCTTCAGGTACAGTCTCACCAATGCTGTGTATAGTTGCAACAATACATCCTTACCTTTATATTCTATTCCTTTAGTTATAAATGCTAACATTCCATTCACTTTCTTTATTATCTGCTGTACTTGCATTCAATTTTTTGTGACTCATGAAGAAGGACACCCAGGTCCCTCTGCACCGAAGCACCCCTAAGTCTCTCCCCATTAGATAATAAACCGCCTTCCCATTTTTCCGACCAAAATACATGACCTCACACTGATTCAGGTTAAACTCCATCTGCCACATTTTGCTCCACTCTCCTAACCTATCTATATCCATTTGTAAGGTTATTTCCTCATTGTAACTTATTGTTCCGTCTGTTTTCGTGTCATTGCAAATTTGGCTATACAGCCTTCTATTTCTGTATCCAAGTCGATAATATAGATTGTAAATAGCTGGAGCCCAAGGACCGAATCCTGTGGCACTCCACTAGTTAGTTCCTGCCATCCAGACGAAAATCCATTTATCCCGACTCTCTGTCTTCTGTCCATCAGCCAGTCACCTATCCAAGCTAATAAATTACCCTAATCCCATGTGATCTAACCTTGTGAATTAATCTTTTGTGCGGCACTTTATCAAACGTCTTCCGGAAGTCCAGCTATACTACATCTACAGGATCCCCATTATCTACTTTACATGTTACATCTTTGAAGAACTCTAGCAAATAAGTCAAACATGATTTGCCTTCATAAAGCCATGCTGACTAATGGATAGCGTTTTGACTTTCCAATTCTCCTCCTGCACTGTAAGGATTCAGTGAAATGATGGCACTGAGTGTAATTATCCAAATTTGGTGTTGATATCCAGATGTCCAGTCATTGAGTATATGTAAGTCAGAGATTGATAGGTTTTTTGATACTACGGGAATTGGGATGTGGGAGTAATGCAGGAAGAGACTGCTGAAGTAGAAGGTAAGCCATGATGTGCGAATGGCAGAGTCAAAGGGATAAATGGCCAACTCCTGCTCCTATTTCTTATGTTATTCTAACTCCTATTCCTCATGACATTGAATTCAAAATGCTGTTCTTAATGACAAATCCCTCCACGTCCTCGGCTGCCTCTGCATCATCCTGCAGCATACATGCAAGGGAGCACGCTTTTCTGGCAATGGCCTTATTTGGATTTCCTCTGTCTCTGGGTTCAGACTGTACTGCAAGAACCTGCTGCTGTCTTGGTCACACAGGCTGGAATAGTCTTCCTAAACCCCTATCCTTTGCTTACTTTTCACAATAACTTCATTGCAGTGTTAATGTAAGCCTCCTTGTGACATTAATAAATAAACTACTACTTCAAGGCTCCTCAAAATCATATTTATAGCTGCATATAGTTTTGCTGGAAAATGTATATAATTTGCCATATTTTCCTCATTGCATTAAATGAGATGTTTCACCTTTATGTCGTGCAGCTTTAATTCAGTACTGGAGCTTTAAACATTCATTATTTCCTGCATTTAGCTGCATGGTTTATCCATTGAGGAGTATTAAAGCTAAAGAGGTTCACTTTGTGGTTTTCTAATTCCCTTCTCAATCCCGGTGTCTGGGTTTCTGATAACAATCAATCAACGTTCTGTTGTACTTGCCAAAATGAGGGATGGATTAATTACTTTCCAATTAATGTTAGTGCGGAAGTTGCTGCGGATTGGATCAGTTTCAGAACCGGATGTGTGGCTGCTGATTTGCCAGATCCGGACAGGAAAGAGAAAGCAGCATTATGGTCCAGTTCGAGGGGGAGGGTTGGGGGCATGGGAATGTTAAAGGTGAGGGTGATCAGGTTAGTGTTTGGGAGAGGAAAGTGTTTCTTTGTGTTAGAGTTCAGGAGTTATTGTTGATTAGAATGATCAGAATGGATTAGGTTGGGGCAGTTAAATGGAATGCTGCAGATGTTGGAGAAGTTCCTACCGATTGAGGTAGTGTTGACAGTTTGTAACAGACTGGAGGAGGCTGGGAATGAATTGCTACTGGCTGAAGTAGCGATATGTTGCTGGTTGGAAGAGGTTGAGGCATTTGCTGTCAGTTTTAGGCTCTTTGTTTCGCATTGAAATTAACAGTTATGGTATGAAGTTTGTACTGAGCTGCCTTTCTCAAGAAACTCCAATGTATAGCCATTAAGAAACACCTATTCAGGTAGCCCAGACACAAATTGGATATGCTCATTGTGATTATTGATTTACTTGGGAATGCCATCAATAACATCACTTAAATTCCATCTAAAAGCTAATGTGAAGACTTCAACTTACTTATATAGCACTTTTAATTAATGAAATGTCTCAGTGTCCATCACAAGAACAGAAAGCTTGTGGAACTCACACCAACAAATCTTTGACGATGACAGGACAAGTTGAGAGGGCTATTCAAAAAGTATATAGAGTCCTGGACTTATAAACAGAGATGCTGCATACAAAAAAGCAAGGAAGTTATTCATAACTTTATAAAATCACTGGTTAGGCCATAGGTTGGTAATTGTGGCCAATTTTAGGAAATATGTCAGATACTCAGAGCATGCAGGTGAAATGTAAGTGAATGCTATAAGAGAGGAGGGACTCCTGTTATGTGGAGAAACTAAATAAACAGGAATTGATCATCTTAGAACAGAGATGGCTAAGGCAAGATTTAAGAACATAAGAAATAGGAGCAGGACTAGGCCATCCAGCCCCTCGAGCCTTCCCTGCCATTCAGTAAGATCATGGCTGATCTGAAGTGGGTTATCATCATTTATCAAGATTTAATAGAGGTCATCAATTTTTTTTGTTTTTGATAGGGAGAAGAAGTTTCTACTGACACAGGTCAAAATAATTAACAAAGGAAAAGTGCAGGGGGAGGGGATGACATGGAAATGAGGAAGATTTATTTTAAAACAAGCTATGATTTAGAATGCAGCACTTGAAATAGTTGTGAAAGCAGATTCAACAGTACAGTTCAAAGGAGTGCTACATAAATATTTAAAAAGGAGATTTGTCGAGCTATGGGGAAATAGCAGGGGATGTGACTAAATAGGGAAGCACTTTTAAAGAGGTAACGTAGACATGATAGGCTGAGTTGCCTCCTGGGCTGTGTGATTTCAAAATATAGAATCAATTGTGTTAAGCATTTGAACTCATTAAGCATATGGAGCTCAGAGGAAGATCACAGTGGATCTTAACCAGTGTTCTCTCTCTTTTCAGTGCATCGAAATTAGAGACGGAACACAATTGGGAACAACTGTCGGAGCCTGTTTCCTCCCATCACAGCAACAGGAACAATGAGAGACCTGGGTAAAAAAAGCTCCAATTTTCTGCTTTGGTTGTACATAGTTTTACTTCAGTTTTAGCTGTCTGAACTTTTTCTTTTAAGTGCACAAAGCTATGTTATATACTTCAGAATGCACAAAATAAAGAAAAATACTGAACATTCATTTTCCCAGAGCTAATGCAAGCACGACAGGCAAAATGGAGGTCTTCTGTTCTAGTTGACTGTTCACTAATGTACAGTTTTGGGACCAGGGAGGATGACAAGCAGTGGAACAGAACACTCATCAGTGGAAAGTTGGTGTATTTCAGTTAACCAAAACAAGGGATTCAGAGTGATGAACATTACTGACATGAGCCAACTAATGCAAGATAATGCAGATGACATGGAGCTCAGGGAATCACTGAGGTGGAAGGATTGGAATGATAACGAGCGCTTGAATTCTTTTATATTAAGATTGCCGTTTAAATGATCTACCACAAGAGTACTGGGTCATTTGGGAAACAATTGATTTTGTTTTTCACATATATTAGAAAGAGGGACTCAGAGCAAACATCCCAGCTGATTTCCTATAAAAACCAAAACACTGCTAATGTGAGTTTGTAAACGGTGAACCTGCATACCATCATTGAATCTGTAAAATTGGATCTTTCAGTTTAACTGAGAGGTTGTTGTGAATATTGTCAAGAGATTCCTATGACCCAGACCTTTACTGATTACTCATTTAGTTAGCTTATTGAGTTTCCTGTCGAGTAGAATTTTTCAGTTGTGTCATAAAGATTCCTTTAAGAGCTTAAACTAAAACTGTGCTCAGCCATTTACTAAATCTTCAACTGCAGACTGGTGAAAGGAATTAGTTGTTGTTGTGATGTAGTAATCTTTGTTGTATGTCTTGTTGATGTGGAGCACAATCTAACCTGATTTCAATGGTGTTCACATGAACAAATCTTTAAAGAAATCAGAACAAGTTACATTTAAAATGTATGTAGAATCCTGGGCTTTTAGTTAGAGGCACAGAATGCAAAAGCAAGGAAATTGTGCAGACCTCTATAAAATCACTGGTTAGGATAATTATGGCCAATTTTAGATGCTGCACTTTAAGAAAGATGTCAAGACCTCCGAGAACATGCAAATGTAATTTAGTAGAATGGTATCAGAGGTGAGGTTATTTGGAGAGACAAGATAAACAGGAATTGATTTCTTAGGACAGAGATGGTTAAGTGGAGATTTAATGGACTTACTAAAAATTATGAATAGTTTTGATAGAGTTGTGGAGGGGCACAATCTCTTACCTGCTGACAGATGGTTGGTAACCAGAGGGCACAGAGGACAAAACTCAGCCCTTGCTCAGTTGTGAGGATGCTTGCCTCAAAAAGTTGTGGGTTTCAAGTCCCATTCCAGAAACTTGAACTCAGAAATCTAGACTGCACTGTTGGAGGTGCATTTTTTTGATGAGACATTAACCCCTCTGCTATATCCAGTGGACATAAGATTGCATTGCATTATTTGGAAGAAGTGTGAGGCAGTTATCCTCAGCAGTCTGGCCAATGTTTATCTAAAGTTAAAAGTTTATTTATTAGTCACAAGTAAGGCTTACTTGTAACACTGCATTGAAGTTACTATGAAATTCCCCTAGTCGCCACACTCCGGTGCCTGTTCAGCACTGTGGGAGGAAACTGGGGTACCCGGAGGAAACCCGCGCAGACTCTGGGAGATGGTGCAAACTCCACACAGTGACCCAAGCCAGTAATTGAACCCGGGTCCCTGGTTCTGTGAGGCAGCAGTGGTAACCACTGTGCCACCCCGTGCTGTCTCATGATCAATATTATTAAAACAGAATATCTGGTCATTATCACATTGCTGTTTGTGGTACATTGTATGCAAATTGGTGGCCATGGTTCCTACACCACTGCCACACTTCATTGACTATAAAGTGTTTTTGGAGGTCCTGAAGTCTTGAAAGACACTAAGTAAATGCAATTGTTTTCTTTTTGAGTCAGTGATTTTGGGTTTGAGCAGATTGATGAGGAAAATGTATCAAATGGTACTTTATATGTGGCATTTAATGATCACTTCAGTGGTGCTGAAGCAGTAGTTTGCCATCCCACTCTATATGATTTACAAATTTACTGCTCTTAGGAAAATTTTGGATAAGCAATAGATACAGCCTTGTCAGTGTCCCCGTCATTGCAAGAGCAAATATTTAAAAAGTAGCCATTTTGGCAGTGAAACACATTATTTGTTGAGGCCCAGTGAGGAAGTCCTCTATCCTCATGTGCTTTATTTAGGAAATAAGATCTGAAAACGCTGCTGACCTGCAGCTAGGCTACAGTCACCTGAGTTCCAAATGTATTCAACTGCTTTTGGCAGAAATAATGCAGGGAGGAGTTGTATGATAAAGGGTAGACCTATAAAGAGTATAGAAACACAGAGGGACCTGGGGGTGCAAGTGAACAAGTCTTTGAAGGTGGCAGTACAAGTGGAGAAGGTTGTGAAGAAAGCTTATGGTATGTTAGCCTTTGTAGGAAGGGGTACAGAGTATAAGAGCTGGAGTCTAATGTTTGCAGTTGTATAGAACGTTGGTTAGGCCGCATTTGGAGTACTGCGTTCAGTTCTGGTCGCCTTACTACTGGAAAGACGTGGAGACCCTGGAGAGAGTGCAGAGGAGGTTTACCAGGATGCTGCCTGGTATGGAAGGACTGGGTTATGAGGAAAGATTGAGCAAATTGGGGCTGTTTTCCCTTGAAAGACGGCGACTGAGGGGAGATCTAATAGAGGTATATAAGATTATGAAGGGTATAGATAGAGTAAACAGTGGTAAGCTTTTTCCTAGGTTGGAAACGCACATTATGAGGGGCCATGGACTTAGGGTGAGGGGGGCGAGGTATAATTCGGATGTCAGAGGGAGGTTTTTCATACAGAGGATAGTGAGAGTATGGAGTTACTTAGATAGGCACATGAGTGGGATGGAGATGGAGGGATATAGGAGACTGTTTTAAATAAGGTTCAGAAGCCTTGGGACGTCCCTGGGAATGTATAAGGATGTGGATGATGCTGATGTTTTTCTCTTTTAATCCACAGGTGCTTCGGTCCGCCTTGTTGTCCAACAAGGGGCATACACGCGATGGGTCGTACGAGGGCTGCTCTTGGTTGTTTCGAGAATAGCCTAGTACTTCACGTCGTTAATGTACGCTTAAACTGGGCCAGATGCTGGGCAACACGACAGCTCAGTGACTATCACTGTTTGCTGTGCAGATACGTGGATTTGGGCCAGTGTCTGTGGCAGTTTGCGCATTCTCCCCATGCTTGCGTGGGTTTTCTCCAGGTGCTCCGGTTTCCTCCCACGCCCCAGAGATGTGCTATTAGGCTGATTGGTGTAACAAATTGTCCCTAAATTAGTCTTCCCTCAATGTGGAATGCCATAAGCATAGACAAGGGTCATGGGTGGAGGAGGACTCATAATGTTAAAATGGCAGCGCGGGCTCGTTGGGCCGAAGGGCCTGTTTCCAGGGCTGTTTTGTTCTTAGCTTATTTGTCTTGGAAGTGATATCCATTCATTTATCCAATATGTAACACCACGTTGATCAATCATTAAACTCCAATTGCGTGAAATACAAAAAAAATCTTCAATTATCATTTGGAACAGCAGAATCTTTGCAGCAACTAAGCCTCCAGGGCCAGCCTACTGCACCCTGTATTATTGATATTTGAGTGTTGAGATCTACGCATGTTGACTTAAACATGAGTAGTGCTTTAATATGCTGTTCACATTGTACATGTCAATTGAGAGATTGCTGGAAGATTGAGTCTATTTTACACATTATTTGCCAGAAAAATATTCTTTATAATTGTTCATACTTGCTTTAGCTCACGTTCTCAGCACTAAGCACACACGTCTGTACATTGCCAGTTGAATATTTGATTAAGCAGTATGTTAGGATTTTTTCCACAGTTTTTTGTAAATAAAATCTTTTATGCTTTAGATCCTTTCTGCAGAACTATTAAATCAACTTCCCTGCAAAAATTGATCATTCAGCTGTTGCAAAACATCTGATTTAAAAACATTATGTTTTTTTGGTGGGATAAGCATACTTCTAAAATAATTTGAAGATCTAATACGGTATGCATTGAGGTGGCAAGACCTGTTTCCGGTCCACAATTCTTGACGTAGAGAGTTTTCTATCATGACCTGCGATGAGAAACGTGCAAATTAGAGTTGGTTACTTTCTCATGCACCTTCCAGAAATGAGTAAGTGAATAAGATTGCAAAGGCCCAAGCTCTCCAAACCATTCAGAAAGCTGGGGACATGTATGACACAAGGACATTGTGGAATGCAAAGTAGGAAAGAGAAATACAGATGTCAAATTGGCAGTTTGTTGGCAAGCCTGTTTCCTTGAACAAACACTCTTTGGACCATTTATCTGAGTAATAATTTTGTTACTGTTCTAGGCCAAACCGAACATCTTGGAGGACGGACCGAGATATGGGACTAATGAATGCTATTGGCCTGCAGCCTCGCAATCCTGCCCCTTCTGTGACCTCACAAGGAACCCAAACACCATCACCACAACTACAGAATGCAGAGACCCAGACTGATAGGGATTTGCAGGAAGCTACCACTTCAGGGACCAGTCAGGGTAAGAAACCTGAAATCACAGGAATGATTTGCATAAGCTATAAAAGTATCAAGTGAGAACATGGATCTTTGATTTGGTTTGGAGGTTTCAGGAAATCAGTAGTGCCTTTGAATTAAGCTTGGTCTCTCATGACACCTGTGTTTTTGTTTAAATAGGTACGCTAATTTCTATTCACAGCCTTCAAATTCTACCATTTCCTGTGTGTAATTTCACAAGTACTTAATAGTCAAGGGCAGTAAAACAGTAAGAATATGTAAGTTCATGGACCAATCCAGTGCAACAAACTTGCTTCTTCAACTCTGGGATGCTTAGTGGTTTCCCTGGTTTCTGCAGATGCGGAGGCATGTAGGTGTACCAGATGAGTTGTTTGTGGTAAATTGATCATTTTTAAAACAGAATTGGGAAATTAGAGGCCAAGTAAGTTAAGTAAACTGTAGCATTCCTTTTTATCATTTGGTGCAAAAGCAACTGCCTTTGACAGCATTCCTCATAGAGGGTTGATTCGGTGCTATTCTATATAAATAGCATTACAGTTACAAAATAGAAAAACTAGATTTGTAAACTAATTTTATTTTCAAACAATTTGTGTCTGTGCCTAGATGCTACTGCAGGTTGCAATATCCCTTGCTTTCTTAAATCTTTGTTTTAAATCTGTTTTGATTTTTCTCTTTCAATCCATGAAGTACTGAGCTGGCTAATTCATTGGAAAATCTCTGGCAGGAAACTGCAATTTCTTTAGAAAACACCAGAAACGCCTCTTTTTCCTGCAGTACATAGATATGAAGCTATTACATTAATGGGTAACTGTATGACCCACGCAGGCAACGATCAATGCTAAGCACATAGAATGCTTGAGCCATTTCTCTATGAACAGGCTGCTTTTAGCTCACCCCTAAATGCCACCTGTCCTGTTATTTGTGCGATATGGACAAAGTGTATTAGAATTCCAACTCTCTCAGCCGAGCATAAAATTGCATTCAGTATTAAGTATGCATCTTCCCTGACAGGTTATCCTATACATTTATCTCCCTGTGGTATTTTGTTCCAGATTTATTGTTCACTAATTTATATTTTTAACTCTGGCCTCATTTTACCTTAAGTAGGTCATTGACATTCTTTGCTTATTTTCCTATGGTTCTTTGTTTCCCTCCCCCTGGGCTGCAGAGTTTTTATACCCTTTCCTTTTAGGTCATCTCACTTGCCAATCACTTTGAATTCATGAAGTACTGAAGTGGCTAATGCATTGGAAAATTCCAGCAGGAAACTGCGGTTTCTTTGGAAAACACCAAAAGTCTCTAATTTTCCTTTTGGGTCATCTCACTTGTCCTTTGAATCATTCTTTTCTTTCTCTGAATCCTATTCTATGTTTGAAAGTCTTTTTTTTTATTCTGTTATAACCAGAACTGTACATGCTAATCTCAGGTATGGCCTGACAAATGCATCCTCAGCCAAATTCAGACAACCTATGGAGTAGTCCACTCTTCTGCCCTTATAATCTAGCACTTTAGTGGCATTTTTAATAACCTCACCAATTACCCTTGGCTTTGCTAGAGAAAATTTAAAATCACCTGAGATAATTCTATTTCATTTATGTCTCCATTCTTGCCTTGCACATTATTTTGTCCATTGTGAAGCAGAGGCTGTGGTGCTGCAGTCAAGCAGTAATGGTCCTGTACTCATCAAAAGTTGAAGTTCATGGCAGTTTGTGGAACTAAATTCAATAAATCTGGTAATTTGTAGGCTTGGTTCAGAACAAAATTACTATGAAAACTGGCTTATTAGAAAAGTTTTGTCAGTAATGAGAACTTGCTACCGCCCATTCCTAATTGCATTTGAGGTGATGGTGGTGAGCCATCTTTTTGAAAAGCTCAAGCCCATGTAGTGTAGGTAGACTTACAGTGCTAATAACAAGGGAGTTTCCAGGATTTTAACCCAGCTATATTGAAGGGATGACAATATAGTTCCACGATGGTGAGTGGCTCAGAAGAGAACGTGCAGTTGGTGGTGTTCCCATGCATCTGCTGCACTTCTCCTTGCTGGTGCAGGTTACAGATTTGGAAGGTGCTGTTGAAGAAGCCTCAGTGAGGTACACCAATGCATCTTGTAGACAGCATACACGGCCACCACTGTGGAGGTAGTGAATGTTGAAGGTGGTAGATAGAGTGCCAGTCAAGGGGCTCCTTTGTCCTGGATGGTGTCTAGCTTCTTGAGTGTTATTGGACCTGCACTCATCTAACGGAGCTTATTCCATCACTCTGTTGATTTGTGCCTTGTAGATTGTGGACAGGCTTTTGTGAGTGTGTGTGTGTGTGGGTGGGGAGAGGGGGGAGGTCTGGAGTTGAATTACTTGATACAGAATAATCTGAATAATCTGCTTCTTACCTATTCTTGTAGCCACAATGTTTATATGTTGGCCTAGTTCAGTTTTTGGTCAATGGTAACATCTCTCTAGTGGGAGATTCAGTGATGGTAATACCATTGAATGTTTTGGGGATATGGTTAGATGTTTTCTTGTTGGAGATGCTCATTGCCAGATCCTCAATTAACTTGCAGCTGCCTAACCCCAGCTGATAAGAGTGAACTGCTCACTATGCTTCATTGTCTCCAAAAATGTGGCATATCTACTGCCATCTACTTCCCATCATGCTGAGCAAAGAGATCGTTGTTTGGCCAAGTTTCACAAGCACATTTATAACTACATTTTAGTTATAATAGTTTAAAAATTCATTACTATTGATTTTGTGTGATTGATAGACAATACCTTTGCATATGTTAGGCACACAGTGAATCCTTAATCTATATATAAGGCACCTTGTAATTTCCTCCTTAATCTAATTACTTATTTTAATGAATTTAAAAGAGGACCTTTATACTCGGGAGTCCTGTGGACAGATACATCTGCCAATAGTAGTCATGATGTGGAGATGCCGGTGTTGGACTGGGGTAAACACAGTAAGAGGTCTGACAACACCAGGTTTAAGTCTAACCGAGAACTCTTCATTCACCTAACGAAGAGGGAAACCTCGAAAGCTTGTGAGTTTACTATCAAATAAATTGGTTGGACTTAAACCTGGTGTTGTCGGACGTCTTACTGGAGATACATCCACGGCAGGCAATTGGTGAGGATACGGTCAAATTGGTTTTTCCCCCTTATTGATTTCCTCGCCACCTGCCACTAGCTGCTATGTCCTTTAGGAATTGGACAGCTCAGTTGTTACTTGTGCTAATTAGACATTCTTGGTGATTGCCTTCACCCGGAGTATATTCTTTGCCCTTGCCACCCATAGTGCTCCTTCTGAGTGGTGCCCAATGTAGAGAACTATTGCTTCATCAGCTGAGGGATGGGGGCAGGCAGGGTAGGTGGTAATCAGCAGGAGGTTTCTTGCTGATGTTTGAACTGATGCCCTGAGATTTCATAGGGTCCAGAGTCAATGTTGAGAACTGCCAGGACAGTTCCCTCCTGACTAACACTGTGCTTCTTCTGGGGTGTCTGTCATGGTAGTTGGGCATGACATATTCAGAGACAGTGATCTGAGATATAGTCATACTGAGGTCAGGCTGTTGCTTGTCTAGTCAACACTCCAACTCTTGGCATGAACATGTTATTAGGAGGAACTTGCAGGGTCAATAGAAGCTGGATGAGCTTTTGTTATTTCCAGTGTCGGCTGGTCTGTGAATCTGGTTTCACTTCTTTGTGATGTTAAGTAGCAGTTTCATACAACTAAGTGGATTGTTAGACCATGTCAGTGGGTATTTATGAGAGTCTTGGTGTGCAGTCATATGTAGACACCAGATTTTTTTTTGAGGAGCCAAATTGGTTTTTACAACACTTGACAATGGTTTCAGAGTCGCCATTACAGAGATGAGCTTTTAATTCCAGATTTGTTAATTGAATTGAAATTCTCCTAACTGCCATTGTGAAATTTGAATCTCAGAGGGTTAGCATGGGCCTCTGAATTGCGAATCCAATGTTTGAACTGATGCCCTGACATTGTATCACCAAACAATTTGGATGTCATCTAAATTGATGCAAAAACACTAAGAAAAGACTGAGACAATTAGATCCTTTATAGTGAGAACTCAGGCAATGAACTGTGTCTGTAACTGCAGGCAGACTGATAGTATTCATTGGCAGCAGCTCCAGGGAGCCCTTTTATGAACTGTATACGATGCATCTACCTGATAGGAAGCTCCATATGGTTATAGTATGGACTATAACCACAGACAGCCATTAGACTGACGGACTATATTTCTGAGGCCTTGAACAAGTATTGATCCTAATAAAATAAACAGTAAACTATTAATCAGCAGTGTAGAATGATATAATAACTGCATTTTAAAAAATAATTTCCCTATAAGTGTAAGAATTAATACTGCAGATCTAATTCTTCTCATGTTGTTTTGCTATTTACAAAAAGGAAAGACTTACATTTATTATAGAGCGCCTTTCACAACCTCAGGACACACTTGACAGCCAATAATGTACTTAATTTAGTCACTGTTGGAATGTGGAGATATGACAGCCAATTTGCACACAGCAAGGACTCATGAATAGCAGTGAGATAAATAAACAAATAACCTACTTTTCTCAGGTTGAGGGAATAAATATTGACCAGGACACCAGGGAGAACTCCAATGCTATTCTTCAAAATATTGCCTTGAAACCTCTTACAACCACCTGAGAGTTTAGACAGGATCTCAGTTTAACATCTCATCCAAAGGATTACATACTCCACCTCTGGAGTGGAATTTGTAACCCACAATGTTTTGACTCAGAGTGTTACAAACTGAAGCATAGCTGACGTTTGTGTAAATGCTATTCCTCAGGAGTCTAGTGCTATTTCGTACATGAAGTAATTGAATTTTTTAAAACTTTATTTGGTACCACCAACAGTGTTTTGACATCGTTCCAGGCTTACTTAATGAATGGGAAAAATTGTTGATATTATCAGTTTCATTGTCACATCGAGTTCAAACACTTTGTGAAAAATGCTGACAACTAACAAACATCTGTATCATCATACAATTTCTAAGACTTTGCATCTTGAAAATTATAATAACACCTGTAAATTTAAAACTGGCTTTTAGACTGTTTTAGACCATTTTTTGGCTGCTGCTTTTGACCATTATAATTCCAAGGTTCACATTCCTATCATTGTCCTCTTGCATCAGCCTTACAAAGTTGAAGGGCATTCAGATGACATTCAAATTGTTCGGGGATCCAAAATAAAGAACTTAATTATATTGTTACTATACAATAAAATCACATTTATGTACTATCAAACTGCTCAAATTGATCATTCTTACACAGGAAAACACAGAAATACTGAAGACCACTGACATTATGAACACCAATTACTACATACTGGACACAGCACTGACAAGTGTCTGGCTGATGGTTATTAACTTATCCTGACCATATTTTATTGTGTTCAACCATGCAAGAGTGCATCATAATTGGAGACTGTGCTAGGTTCCCAAAGTATACAGTTCTTAAATTGAAGGTTCGGAAGCAGAATAAGCAAACAAAATGTTGGTGCCTCTTTCTTTAAAGGATTAAAATCTGTTCAGTGTTACAATGTGCTTGTCATTCTGCTATCAATGGAGAAGCCTTCATTGCACTTAAAGTTGCCCATAAACTTCCTGTGGGATTTTGCATGGGAATTTTGAGTTATTTTGATATTCTAATTTACAGGGAGCTCTGCAAAGCATCTGGGATATATGCAAGCAGGGCAAGTAACTATATATCCCTGAGCTAGTAACATTGAAGTATCGTCAATGAGCAGCATGGTTTTGACCTGAAAGTATTGGTTAAGAATATCTAAGTTGAGTCTCTGAGCGAGATGCTGGAATAGAATTGCTTCTGAAGGAGTCAGACAACTTGGATGGCTTCCTGATTTCTGTTTAACAGCAGATGAGCAGGATCGCGCGCCCCCCCCCCCCCCCCCCCCGCCCCCCCGCCCCCACCAACTGCACTCGATTCAAGTCATCAAGTGCACGATTGTGTTTCTAGGACTGTGCAGCTCAGCACTGAATCTTCTGTGTTGTCATTACACGTGCAAGACCAGTTGTTTTGTAGCAGGCTGGTTTAATTTTGTTCTAATTACCTTCTAATTTATCCTCTCTTTGGGATAAGCATCTAACTTGATTAATTCACACAAGACAGTATTGAGGCTGTTGTAGTGGTAGAACTGCAGAGCTTATATCCAGCAGTTTTTTGAGTACCTGTGGAAGGAAACCTCAATTTAGTTTTTAATAAATAGGAAATACAGTTTTTCTGTGAACTTCCAAAATGAGACCAACCTTTTTTAACTCTGCAGTGAAAATCTCTGACTTTTTCATACCTGCATTTACTTATATTCGTGAAACATTTCTAAGAAATGTTTTTGCTTTCTATCGTTCCATCACATCTTATACCAAAATCTTGTAATTTCCTCCTTTTGTTTGCTTCCTTAAATAAATCCGTCAACACCACATAGCTGGGTGGGTAACCTGTCTCCTCCTCCCTGCCAGTGGCACCCTGAAACCACTTTGCAAGGCAGCATGCATGACTGTCTAAATAGGCGTACATCTAATTAGACATGCATCTAATTAGACATACTCTGTTGTTCTCTCCTTTTCTCTAGCAGCTTGTCTATAATTGAGAATATTTGTCATGCTGGGGTATTGAGCAAGCTGGCATTAGCTATGAATCCTTTCTATATCAGTATTAATACAGTCATGTCTCTTCCTGGCCTCAAGTTTCACTGTCTTGAACAAACTTCTGCTTCTTTACATCTTATACTTTCAATCAAGATCAACACATCATCTTTTCTACTAATTCAGTCATTCGCAGATATCAGAACTGTGAAACTCCTCACCTCAGTCAGTTTGATGATCATAAGAAGTCGGAGCAGGAGTAGCCCAATCAGAACACCAAATCTAATGTGCTCTCAGATCACGGTTGATTTGATTGTGGCTTTATCTCAACTTTCCTGCCTGTCCACCATAATCCTTGACTCCATGGTCAATCAAAAATCTATCTAACTCACCCTTGAATATATTATATCCCAGAGTTTATATTTTTCCATGAGGAGAAACACCCTCCCAGCATTCACCCTGCCAGGCCCCTCAGAACCTTATATGTTTCAATAAAATCATCTCTCGTTCTTCTAACCTGCAATGAATATAGACTGCTCAATCCTCATAAGACATCTCTTTCAACCCAGGAAGCTGTTGAGTAAATTTGCTCTGAACTACTTCCAATTCAGTCATAGCGCTCTGTAAGTAAGGAGACTAAAATGGTAGGTAGCACTCCCATGCTCCAAATGCAGTCCCACTGAGGTCCCGTACAGCTGCGGCAACACCTCCCTATTTTGGTACTTTCTCCTCCTTGCAATAAGGACCAATGTTGCATTTGTCTTCCCAGTCACTTACTGTGTGTACCATGCTTTTTGTGATTCATGTACCAGGACACCCAGATCCCTCTGTATCACATGTTTCTACAGACTCTTGCTATTTACATAATGATCTGCTTTTCTTCCTGCAAAATTGGACAAGCTCACATTCTCCTAAAATATATTACATCTTGCCAACCTTTTACCCATTCACTTAACCTACCTATGTTGCTTTGCAAGCTGTTCAGCCTAGACTTTTGCTCCTGAGGTGGATCACAGGTATTGGAAAATTCCCCAGCTCACCACAATCACTTCAGGAGAAATTACCCCAAATGGCAGTGTCTTCATTCTGGGATTGAGCCCACTGTCCCAGGATGCAGATCGGAGGCAGCTGTAGGTGCTGCCAAATGCCGAGGCATTTTAAAAGCCTGCCATGATTCCCCAGACCTTCATTCCCTAGTTGTTTGCTCAATTTTAGGATCTATAGCTCTCACTCCTCAAATCCTCTCAACATCCCACCCAGTTCTCATGCCTCAGCCATGGCAACTCATGCCTTCCACCTCTTGCAGTGGTCCCTCATATCTTGTATGCCAACTCACATCCCCACCCATCCCCATGGCTCCTCATATCCTCTTATGTCAACACATGTCCCACAACCATTCCTAATGCCAACCTCCCCACCACCCTTTGTCCTTATATCAACTATGCTAACTCACCTTGTATCCACCGTAGCAGGTCTCAGAACCATGTGAAGTGAAATAAGATACATCTCTAAATATTTATTACTGCCTTGACTATGTTTTAAAACAAAAACTCTACCAGTCATTAAAGACCATTTAAGACTTTTGATTCAGTTCAAGTAATTATTCCTTCATACAAACACATTTATATTTCTATTCCAACATCAAAGGCAGCTTATCCTTGAATAACCTCTTTGAACTGTCAATTAAAATGAGGATTTGGGATTCTCTACCTGGATAATTATAAATTGTGGAAAGCAGCCAAGCATTATTAATAACATATTGGCAGCTCTTAAGAGATTGTTAATTGGTAAACCAAATCTCTCTTAGCTGTCAGGCAGGCTGTTTTGAATCATAGGCTGGGGATCTAAATAACTTCATAGCGTGACCATTCTACAAACCTCCTCCACCCTTCAGGTGTTCACTCTTAAAAATTTGTAACTCCCACATTGTGGGTAACGGCCTTTGCTACAGTGAAAATGAACTGCTTGAACTCAGCACTGAGTTCACATGGCTCTGCTGAATTCAGGCTTTCCCTGTGTCAGTCACATCTTGCAAAAATTCACAACCATATCTTGATCCTAAATGGCTGCCCCCATTATCAAAAGTATATGGCCCCTAGTGCTGGACTGCCACTAGGGGGAGCATCCTCTCAGCGTCTATTCTGTTAAGCTCTCTTAAGAAATGCATACATTTCTGTGAGATCACCTCTGATTTTTCTATATTGTAGAGAATATTTACCAAATCCATTTTATCTTTCCTCATAGGATAATCCCTCATCCCAGGAATCAGTTTAATGAACCTTCATTGTATCCCCTCTAGGCAAGGATATCTATCGTTTCTTGGGTAAGGAGATTAAAACTGTATAGATGTGACCTCACCAAAGACCTAAATAATTACAGCAAGACATCTTTACTTTTATACTCCAACACACTTGCAATTAAGGTTTACGTGGCATTTTCCTTCATAGTTGTTTGCTGTGGCTGCATGTTAACTTTTGCCATTGCCTATCTACCATCATCCCTTTTAAGTAGCGTTACCCAATCCATCATGGTCAACTTGTGCCTCATGCCGTCACAGTTTCCTTTATTTAAATTCAAGGCCGTAGTCTCAGAATTAACTATGTCACACTCCATCCTGATGAAGAATGCTGTGATATTATGGTTGCTTATCCACAAGGGTTATGGCACAACTAGACTGCCAGTTATTCTTTTCTCATTACACAAAGCCATGTGGAATGACCCTCTAAATGCCAACATTTACTTG
Organism: Carcharhinus amblyrhynchos; assembly: GCF_965287045.1. Lineage (NCBI taxonomy): Eukaryota > Metazoa > Chordata > Chondrichthyes > Carcharhiniformes > Carcharhinidae > Carcharhinus > Carcharhinus amblyrhynchos. The sequence continues at coordinate 55,673,908 of NC_137329.1, forward strand.
TCCCTCATGTTTTCAAGAAAAGAAAATTCTGCCTTTCCATTCTTCTGACTAAAGTGGATCATTTCACTTATGCCCACGGTATATTCCATCTGCCACCATCTCACTCAATCATTAACGAGTCTGTATCTTTTTATAGCTTTGCTATAATCCCCTTTACAGTTTACTTTCCCACCTGAGTTAATAAATTGTAACTAGTGGAGTCCAAGCCACTGGTGTACTGACGACGCAGGGACCACAGCAGTTCAAAAAGTACTGCAGGCTTTAAGTGGAGCTTTTTGCTGGCTGCATACAGGTATCATGCAAATCAACAGGAAACATTAAATTTGCATGTTGCCTGGCTCAGAAGCAAATGCATAGATTGAATGTGCATTACAAAAACCCATGCCAATTTTCAAATCTTATCCAACTTCACAGCCAGGAACTCCCTATTGAAACCAAAATTTGGGTAATGTCAATAGTTATAGGGGATTCAATTGTAAAGGGAGTAGATAGGCATTTCTGTGGCCGTAAACAAATCTCCAGAATGGTATGTTGTCTTCAGTGCTAGGGTTAAGGATGTCTCGGAGTGGCTGCAGGACGTTCTGGAGGAGGAGGGTGAATAGCCAGTGGTCATAATACACATAGTTACAAACGGCATAGGTAAAACAAGGAACAGTGTCCTAAAAGCAGAATATAGGGAGTTGGGATGTATGTGGAAAAGTAGGACCTCAAAGATAGTGATCCCAGATGTGCAATCAGTGCCATGTGCTAGTCACAGCAGAAATAACAGGATATATCTGATAAATATGTGGCTGATGAGATAGTCTGAAAGGGTTTCAGGTTGCTAGGCCATTAGGACTGGTTCTGGGGGAGGGTGGTGGTGAAACCAGGATAGACTGGACTGGAATTGATATCTGGGGGGGAGTGTTTACTAGAGCAGTTGGGGAGGATTTAAACTAAAATAGCAAGGAGATGGGAAAAAAGAATAAGAACAAAAGACAGAAAGGGGGATAAGAAAAGAGATAGGCAGAGAAACCAAGGGACTAGAATCAAACAGAGCCAAAATGAAAAATAATGGGAATGGGACAAGGAATGTTACAAAGATCAACTTTAAGGCTTTGTGGCTTAATGTGTAAACCCTTCACAATAAATTGGATTGAATTAATTACACAAATTGATGTAAACGGGTACGAAATAGTCAACATAGACATAGCTGCAGGGTCACTGGGAACAAGAACCGAACAACCAGGATATTCAGTGTTAAGGAAGGACAGGCAAAAAGGAAATGGCAGTAGAGTTGCATTGCTGGCTATTAGTGAGGAAAGCTATTAGCTCCGATGATGTGGAATCTGTATGGTAAAGCTGAGAAGCACAAGGGGCAAGAAACATTAGTGGGGGTTCAATATAGACCCCCAAACTGTAGTGGCGATGTCGGGGACTGCACTAAACAGGATATCAGGTGCGCATGCAATAAAGAACTTCTATAATTATGGGTGCCTTTAATCTGCTATTGATTGGGCAAATCAAATTAATAACAATATTAGAAGACGAATTCCTGGAGTGTGTAAGTGATGGTTTTCTGGCCCAATAAATTCAGGAACCAATTAGAGGACAGGTTATCCCAGACTGGGTATTGAGGAAGGCATAATTGTCAATCTAGTTTTGCGAGGCCCCCTGGGGATGAGCAACCACAATATGATAGAATTCTTCTTCAAGGTAGAGAGTGACATTGTTGATTCTGGAACTAGGGTCCTGAATCTAAATAAAGGAAGCTCATGGTATGAGCTATGAGTTGACTATGATGGATTGGGGAATGTTACTTAAAGGGATGACGTGGATAGGCAATGGCAAACATTCAGAGAGTACATGGGTGAACTGTAACAACTGCTCATTCCTGTCTGGCACAAAAATAAAACAGGAAAGATGGCCAAACCATGGCTTATAAGGAGGAGTAGAGATAGTATTGCATCTAAGGAAGAAGCATACAAATTGGCCAGAATAGAAACAACAAATCTGAGCAATGGGGGCAGGTTAGAATTCAGCAAAGGAGGGCAAAGAGACTGGTTAAAAAAGGGAAAATAAGAGTATGAGGGTAAGCTTGCAGGGAATGTAAAAACTGACTGTAAAAGCTTCTATAGGTATGTGAAGAGAAAAAAAAGACAAATGTAGTCCCTTACAGTCAGAAAGTGGGCGTGGTGGCACAGTGATTAGCACTACTGTTTCACAGCACCAGGGACCTAAATGCAATTCCAGCCATGGGTGACTGTCTACGTGGAGTTTGCATGTTCTCCCCCATGTCTGCATGGGTTTTCTTCAGGTGTTCCAGTTTCCTCCCATGCAGGTTAAGTGGACTGGCCATGTAAAACATTACTCTCTAAGTGTCAGGGAGATTATCAGGGTAAATACTTAGGGTTATGGGGATAGGGCCTTGGTGGGATTGTTGTCATGCTCAATGGGCCGAATGGCCTTCATAGTGAGAGGATTCTGTTGAAGAGCAGGGATGTCTTACTGCAATTGTACAAGGCCTTGGTGAGGCCACACCTGGAATATTGTGTATAGTTTTGGTCTCCTTATCAGAGAAAGGATGTTCTTGCTCTAAAGGGAGTGTAGCAAAAGTTTACCAGATTGATCCTGGGATGGCAGAGCTGACATGAATCACAAGAGATAGAGCCGCTTAGTATTATTATATTTGCAGAAAAATGAGGGAAGATCACTTAGAAGCCTGTAAAATTTGAACAGGACTAAACAGGGTAGATGCAGGAAAGATGTTCCCAATGGCGGGAGAGGGTCTGAGAATAGGGGATAGACAATTTAAAACTGAAATGAGGAGAAATTTCTTCTCCCACCCACCTGACGAAGGAACAGACAGTTCTGAAAGCCAGTGGCATTTGCTACAAATAAACCTGTTGGACTTTAACCTGGTGTTGTGAGACTTCTCACTGTGTTTACCCCAGGCCAACGCTGGCATCTCCACACGCCATGACTACCATCGAAATTTCTTCACCCAGAGAGTGGTGAGCCTGTGGAATTCTCTACCACAAAGCAGTTACAGCCAAAACAATACATGTTTTCAAGAAAGAGTTAGATATGGCTCCTGGGGCTAAAGGGATCACAGGATATGGGGGAAAAGCAGGAGCAGGTTACTGAGTTGGATGATCAGCCATGATCATAATGAATGGCGCAGAGAAGGCTTGAAAGGCTGAATGGCCTACTCTTATTTTTCTGTGTTTCTATGTCAGGAAACATTTTTTTTCACACAAATGCTATTAGAAACCTGGAGTTCTCTTCCCCAAAATGCTGTTGATTAGATCAATAGGTTTTTGTTGGGTATTAGGGAATGTAGCATAGCATGTAAATAGAGTTAAGGTGTAGATCAGCCATGGTGAAACAGGTTCAAGTAATAATGTCCTAGTGTACCCACGGACCTTAATTGCTCAAAATTTTCTAGAATAGTGCTTGGTCGACATACATTTGGCCTTAGCACCCTCCTTAACCCTGACTTCTCTTCAATTTTGGTTCACGATGTCTACCACCCATGGGAATTCAACCATCAAAGTCAGCCTTAGATCTCAGCAGCAGACATGGGAGCAATTTTTCTGGCTATACATATCTATTTGTTTATTCCAGCCAAACCAAAACAAAATGTCTTTTTTTCCTTCAACTACGAACCCCCATTCCTCAGGACACATTGCCAATTTGCCTACTCACTATGTATATACGAGTTTTTAGGACTGCTTTCACACCAAGTTTATGTCACAGTTGTCCTCTTCATCTCTAGGGACAGGGGGATAGCAGATATTTCGTAATCCTGAAGTACAAAAAATAATTTGCTGTATTATTAAATACCAAGAAAACTCTCTTCCCTAATGTGGAAAGGGTATTTCCTGGTCATTGTCTTTTCGGAATTGATGCATCTTACTACTTTCGTGTGTTCTCTTCAACAGCCAGTCAGTCTTCATTGAGCGAGCCTGAGCCACCACCAGTGACTACAGCTAGTCAGATGGCAGAGGCAGGAACAAGTTCTGATTGGCCCTTGGAGAATCCAAGTGGCAACTCCTCCTCCGCACAACAGACGGAAATGAATGCTACAGCATTGGGAACCAACGCTGCCACTGCCGGTAGGTCACACATTAACAGATAACCATCAGCAGCATATCATTTAGAGCACTATCTGGATGTGCACATTCACAATCAGGAGAAGGCAGTATGACTTGGTCTGTTAGCACTGTGAGAAGGAGTTTGTGTGATTAGATCCACTGCACTCCTGCTGTGGGGATGGCCTTAATCCTTTTTTTGGAAGCTCTTTATTTCTCCAATAAAGGAGGAAGTTGCTTCTGTGATACTATGTTTCTTAACATTTTAATTCTGTAATAATCCAGTTGTATTTACAGAAAGTCAATTCTGATGGTGCTATAGGTGATAGAAATTAAATTGAAAATCTAAATTATATATTTCCGAAATATTGGAGGCAATCTAAAAATGTTAATGTGCTCAGTAGGGTAATATATGTCAAGAACTTTGCTATGCAAGACAAAAAACCATCAGCATAGATACCATTGCTGGGCATATTCTTAGTCAGTGAGCATAACCTGATTTTTACTCAATCTTTCATCCAATATGTAAGCATCCAGTTTTTACTGTCAGTCTTTGGTTGCTAGAAATGTTATCCTAAATGATAATAGGTCCAAACCAGACCAAATCTTGAACATTGCTGCTGCTTCAGTGGTCTTAATGGATAAATATGCAATGTAAGTGCTGGTTGTTTATAAAGACCTTGTGCAATGATGACTTCAAATGTACACATGGTGGAAACAAATTGTGAATGTCATTTGAGAGCATAATTCATAAAGTTTTTTAATGTTAAATTAATTATACTGAAAATGATTGAAAATGGCGACAGAATAAAAGGTGAACTGTTGAAAAATCATAGAAGGCGATGGTTATGTTAAAGCCTAGAAGAAATGTGAACTTAATTGTCTTTTAACTTTGTTTGATGCTTTAATATGCTGTTTACAGTTTGCTTCTATCAGTCACACATCTCAAAGTTGTTATAGTTGCACAAAACTTTATAAATACTTTGTATTCAGAGTAGAGAAAGCCCTGGTCTGATGCAGGGAAAAATCAATCAAGGTTTGTATACCTGATCAGTAAAGATTGACCCCTGACAAAAAGGCGGCATTAAATGGATGTTGGATGAGGACAGTGCCCAGTGCGAGTGTGGTGTTTCTCAAGTACATGGTAGACTATTATTGTATCTTGTCAGCGCTCTCTCAGAAATGTCTTCTCATATGAGGTACTTGAACCTCCTAGTTACTGGCTGGAGGAAAAGAGGATAGAAAATAGGGAGAAGTGCTACATAATTTTGGATAATTAGAGAAGATGGTTTTGGGCTCATGCTGGCAGCAGCTCCCAGAGACTCTAATTTCTGCTGGCAGACTAGTTACTTTAGTTTTCAAATCAAATATTAATATTCAGTAATAAAGCTGCTGTCATAGCTTAATGGTTTTAACATTAGGCTGTTATTAAAGCAAATCCTTCACGAAACCAAAAATGACAGTGAGATTTTGAGTTGGATCCTTCATATCATGATAGCAAATCCCAACGCAGACAAAAAAGGAAGAATGGAGAGAAATCTTAATTTCGCTCTCATTTTGCAAAATCTCCCCAGGCCTGTTAATCGGGATGTGCCTAGGATCAATTAATGAGAAAAATTAATCTTAGAATGAACATGTTTGCACACTGAGTTTTGCCCTTAAAAGAGTAGGTTTAGCTTCATGCAGCTTTGCCTTCGCAGCAAGATACTTGTGTAACAAGGTGCAAGCAGGTGTTGGCCTGGAGAACATTGCAGATTGAGGCTATGGAGTGATTTGCAATCCAGGATGGTAATTTGATATCAGTGTGCTGAAGGGGCCAAAGCAAGTGGCGGTTGACCAAGAAGACAAATGAGTGGTGTGTGAGACTTGGTACAGGAATGAAGGTGGCAGAATTCTAGGGTTCTCTCTTGCTTTAAGTTTGAAAATAACTTTAAAAGCCTTTTATTTATCTTGCATTTCCATCTTCTAGGCTCCCTTCGATCCATAACAAAGTGTTTTCAATGGCTGATGAACTCCTTTTTAAAGTCAGTTTTCCAGCCAGAGTAAAGCATAAACTCTCAAGATTAGATACGTTAAAAATACAGTAACCGGCAAACAGCTCTGTCAAACACACATACTTGGCCATCTCCAAGACTGTAAGAGGTCTGACAACACCAGGTTTAAGTCCAAACCTGGTGTTGTCAGACCTTTTACTGTGTTTACCCCAGTCCAAAGCCAGCATCTCCACATCATCTCCAAGACCACCAGGGTTTGTCCACAACCTAACAAAGGTCAAAGCACTTGAGGCTAATTTGATGTGTTTCGGGACAATATTTGCCCATACTTATAAACACACTGCCTAACCTAAAAACAGGTTTAAAACTTGGGTGATCCACCTGTGTTTTTCTTTCTCCCACATTTCCCCCAACCCTTTGTTATTTTTGAGGAAAATGTCAACACAATTGAACAAGCAAACAACTTGCTTCCAGGCCTGTATTCAAGCCACTCTTAAACTGCCCCACTCAAAGGTTATCAGAATAGCTGGTCACAGTTTTTCCTTTGTACTAAGTGCACCTCATCTTGTTTTTTCTCTGTAATTGAATAGTTGGAACAAGCATTAAAAGCACCATTTTATTGGATGAAAGGAACTGTGAGCAGAATCGTTATATAAATATATTTGGATGATTCACGTAACTTTTTTGTCCTTTCTTATGAGATTATAACTGCAGTTAATCATTCTGCACAGCTGCTGCACAAAGCAACATGAGTTATTAACCCAACTTATATAAAGGTTGCAAAAACCTTCACGAGTAATTTCATGTGAATTGTGAAACACCATACATTAGTCTAGTTTCCTTCGGTGCATTTCTTTATGGCCCATAGACAGCTGCAATTTTTTTAATATTGTTTTTAAATTTAATATAATGTATATATAATTCTTTCAATGTTATCTCCCTTTATATGTGACACCTTTCTGTCATTGTTATACTTTTTGCCTCAATCATGCTTAATGTTATTGATTTCAGTCACATTTTCTGTGCTTAGCTGTTAGCTTGTCTCAGCCCACATCTCGCTAGTTAACCAGCAATTCCTGTTTGCTTCACAATCATATAGAAAGATGCATATGTGCACTTTATTCAGCACTTTAAAATTCAGATGTATTTTCCCCTCAGCCTTTCTGTAGTGTCTTCAAAAACAACACAAAATGGGTGCAACCTTACTGGCTGGCTGCATCAGTTGATCGGCACAGCGAGCCTGGAAGATTGCAGGCGAGGATAAAAAAAACCAATTCATGCTAGGCAAAAAGGCGCAAAGCCTATAAACATAAATGTAAAACAACTTACCTAGTCCTGCATGGCATCTTTCAGCTTCCTGGAAACTTTCCCCTCGCTGGTGTGACCAAAATCAGTACTGCTCTCCATCAACAGAAACAAGGTGCCTGGCCACGCTAGGGGGATCAGAGGCCATTCAAGTCCCTGGGTCAGGCACTAGCACCCTGCCTGTTCTCACCTGGCAGTGCCTGGTTGGGCACCATAAGTCACTGATGGGGGCAGTGCAGGGAGGTAGGGCCTGAGTAGGGGTGAGACTATGACAAAGATGGGGGGTGGGGCTATGCAGCAGGCTGTTCGGGGTGGTCAGCATAAGGAAGTGTGTGTAGGGTGTCTGCTGGGGGACTTCGGGAGTGTATTGATGCCCCTATGTCGGCAACCTGTGTTGATATGGGAGGACAATGTGCTTCCGATTAAGGAGGGGAGCTGGATTAGCAGGAGGTCTCCCAGTTCACTGGGAGATTGGGGTGCCCTGCTCAGTGGCACCCCGAGCACATTGCAGCTGACTTCAACAATTTACTTAGATTCCGTGCCTGTCTTCTGGCACAAATCTCCTTGCTGTCAGAAAAACTGACTCTGTGAGATGATTGCTGTGTCGGACTTGCTCAAAACATCAGTTTTCAGAGTTTGAGGACACATAACCTTTTGGAGAAGATGGCTCATTGGGAGCAATCTGAGAGCTTGAAAACAGTGCCCAACCACAGGTGGAAACTGAATTATAGCTGTTTCTAGGGATAGGCTAACCTGACACTAAGCTCTTTAATCAGCCTCTACGTACCGATAAAGATAATTTTTCAGCTGTTGCCCAGTTTGGGAACTTATTGCTGTTGAAGATGAGAATGCATTAGGCTGGATTTTCAGAGTTGGACCAACTCCGGAGACCTGAGCTGGATGTAGATATAGAAGTGCTGTCCCTATTTCCAGTAGATCTAATTTTTGCTAGTAGGTTAAAAGTGGCCTGGACATGAATCAGCTAGGTAGAAGGCTAAACTGAGGAGGACCATTTGAATGTGGTGTTGAGTTCAAACGGACCCTACTTTGGCTCATTCCAGGGCCTTACCTTGCATATTGAGAGTCACAAGTTGATGGAGTAGACATAAGCATTCTTGAAAAGTGGATAAGATTTGTTTAATTGTCATGGTCTGATGTGTTTCAAAACTGGTGCTCTTTAAACATGAAGAAAAGGTTGAAGCTGTCAGTGAAAGTTTGAAATAAACCCGCTGCTGGACTATTTTGATGAATATGCCATTTGCTGTATATTAAGAAAAAAAATTACTGACTGTTAGTGCAGTTCCAATAGAGTTCTTTGTTGACATTTCCCAAGGGCTATAATCATGTTATTATGAACGCTGGGTTGAGTTTCAAAGCTGAGAGTATCTCAGCAGGGGTTCTGAGATCACTGCTTGATTGATAGTTTAAACCGAAATTAAAGGATTAGCTGTCTTTGTGGTGTCTGACTAGTAATTTCTTTCGTTTTTTATGTAAAAGATTAAGATTTAACAGCTTTGAATGAGTTTCATGAATGGGAGTTTTTTCGCTATCAACAGTGCATGAGTGGGAGCTGATTAGTGGAAGTTTTTTTTAAATCTCCTTATGGCTCCTGAGATCTGCCCATAGCGAACACTGGTGTACAGCTATGGAGGTGGCAAGAGGGAATGTGAGGGAGTATGGGGATGATTGGGGGCTAGGGTTGTTATGGATATAAGCAGAAGCTAGGTAAACATACTGTTTTTTCCTTAAATATTCATTCAATTCCTTTTGAAAGTTTCTGTTAAATTAGTATCCACGATTATGAGAGCTTAATGTGCTCTAGGAGAGCAGTTTGCATAGAATTACATAAAACATGGAAGTGACATGGTGATTATTGGAGGGCTTGAGTTGGCTTAGTGGTGGCATGGAGATAATGAGAGGACATGGCAGTGTGAGAGGTGTCATGGGTTGGCATAAAGGAGCAATCATGGGGGGTTTGTTGGAGTGGGGGTGAAGGATAGAGGGCCTAACAACCTCTGAAATAACTATGGTGATCCAAAAGAACTGAGATAAACCTTCTGACCACTCCACTTGACCACCCCACTAGCCATCTAGGATCTGCTTTCCTGCCCATTTTGGCAGGAAGAATATTTTAAAAAAGACAAAATATCTAAATGGTAAGAGATTGCAGAACCCTCAGGTGCTGCGGAGATCTGGGTGCCCTCACATAAGAATCACAAAAGGCTAGTATGCAGATACAGCAAGTAATTAGGAAAGCTAATAGCATGTTTACGTTTATTATGAAGGCAATTGAATAGAAAAGTTGGAAGGTTATGTTTCAATGTGCAGGGTACTGGTGAAACCATAGTTGGAGTACTGTGTACAGTTGGATACCTGATTTAAGGAAGGATATAAATGCGTTGGAAGCAGTTCAGAAAAGGTTTACCAAATCAGTACCTGGAATAGATTATCTTATGAAGAAATGTTAGACTGCTAAGCTTGTTTCTGCTGGAGTTTAGAAGAGTAAGATTGAAACATGTAAGATCGTGAGGGGTTTGATTCCAGCCTTGGGTGACTGTCGGTTTAGAGTTTGAACATTCTCCCCATGTCTGCGTGTTCATAAAATGTGCAGTCTAGGTTACGGGGATACGGGAGGAGGCCTAGATAGCGTGCTCTTTTGACGGATCGGTGCAGACCCGAATGGCCTCCTTCTGCACAGTAGGGATTCTATAACCTAGTCCTAGTCAGGAACTTAGCTGCAGGACCAACAGGGATGTCTGGAAAAAATGTGGAAAGAATAGGATCAGTTTGCTACGTTGTAGAAGTACAAAGTCAACGTATAAACGACACATGGCTCATTTGAGAGAGAGTTGGGACTGACACCTAGAATCAACAGGCACCTTCCGTGGAGGACTTGAGTTTATCAGTTGCTGATACAGGAATCCCTGTGATAAGTATAGAGCTGAGATACTCAGCGATTGCAGAAAATGAGGAGACAGCAGCTACTGTACTCCAGACTGATGGATTTACCTTTAGGGTGGCATGGTGGCACAGTGGTTAACACTGCTGCCTTACAGCTCCAGGGACCCAGGTTCAATTCCAGTCTTGGATGATTGTGTGGAGTTTACATGTTCTCCCTGTATCTGCATGATTTTCTTCTGGGTACTGCAGTTTCCTTCCACAGTCTAATGATGTGCAGGTTAGGTGGATTGATCATGCTAAATTGCAACTTGGTGTTCAAAAACATGTAGGTTAGGTGTGAGATAGAGGTGAATGTGGGTATGTGAGAGGTGTGGGTGTAACAGAGAGGGAGATGCATTCGTGTGAGAGAAAGAGAACTGAGTCTGCGTGTGTGTGTGAAATAGAGGGGGATGCATTCGTGTGAGAAAGAGAACTGAACCTGCATGTGTGTCTGAGAGGGAGGTAAGTCTGCGTGTGTGTGAGAGGGAGAGGTTAGTTTGCTGGTGTGAAGAGCGAGAGGAGTGTGTGAGAGAGAGCGGTGAATCCGTGTGTGTGTGTGTCGGGGGGAGGTGAATCAGTATATGAGGGGGGAAGTGTGTGTTGGGGGGGTAAGCCTGCATATGTGTGTTGGAGAAGTGAGTCTGCATGCAGGAGAGGGAGTTGAGTCAGTGTGCAAAAGTGAGGAGGTAAGTTCGTGTGCATGCATGTGTCTGAAATGAGAATCCAACTCTCCAGCTGCACTCTGTATTAAATGAATTTGTGAGCAAAAGACCAGAATCACTTCTCCCATTAAAAATAACAAAAAGGTAAGACGTGTGATTATTTGTTGAGTAAGATATCATTTTATTTATAGTAAATGCATACATACAAGAAATAGAAAAAAATTTTATAAATTTGTTTTTGTATATTTATTGTGCAATAATGGGCATTTTTCATTGTTTAACTCTTCAACACAAGAAGAATGTTTCTCAGAGGTTCCGTCAACACTCTTGGGAGGTTAAAAGGGTTCCATTGCTGGAATGGGTCAGGGAAAACCCTGCTCTACTGGGCATTCCTAGTAAACAGTTAGAGATGTAATCAAGCAATCAATCACATTAAAGGATTTTCACAGCCGTCCCCCTCTCCCCCATATGAAATTAAAATGAAATCACTGTTTTTTTTAAGTAGAGCAAATTAAAGAATGGGATATTGAAATGCAGTGAAGTTAGTAACTAACATATTTTGAAATATTTATAAAATAAATTTAAATAATTCATCATTTAATAGCTTTCTGCAATATAAAATTATTTTTTCATGGTCAATTCTTTTGTTCATTAAATTGTATGAATTGCATTGCCATTGAAACCCTACTACACCTGATTAAACAAGGTTAAATGTTTATGATTTCAAACAGCTAAGTGGAGCAGAAGCTTTAAAATTTTCTTTGATTTCAGTGGTCTGTTCTGGAGGAGGCCACAGGATTCCCGTGCTAATCTACACTTGCCCAACATCCTGATGTTGCTGGCGTTTTCAAGGATGTAATGATTGCAAATGCTGACTGTTGACCATTAACACTTCATCCTGCCTCAGTCCGTAACGGTTTTGATCTTATCAAACTAGTTATTGGAGTCTGTGTTCACTTGGCTTGTGTATCTGAAGATTAGTTGACCTTCTTGTGCATCAGTCTTAAGCTACCGTTAGCTCTGCTCCCGCCCCTCACCCTCCCCTCCTCACCATCACCACACCTCCCAATTTTTACAGAGCTATGTGACAATGCACTGCTTTGCAGGAACATAGGTCTTAGAAACAGTGGTAGGCCATTCAGCCCATCAGAACTGCTCCGCCATTTGGTAAGATTATAGTTGATCTGATTGTGACCTCAACTCCACTTTCTTGCCTGCCTCTCATAACCCCTGATTCCCTCTTCTACCAATAAGTTATTCAGCTCAAACTTGAAAAATTCAGTGACCCAGCATCTACTGCTGTTAGGGAAGCGAATTCCACAGGCTGGTGGCCCAGAGAGATGAAGTAAAATCTCCCATGATGGGGAGTCCTCTTATTTTTAAATTTTAATCCCCTAGTTCTGGTGTCCCCCACAAGAGGAAGCATCCTTCTGGCCCCCTCAGGACCTTATGTATTTAAATGAGATCACCTCTCAATCTTGTAAACTCCAATGAATGTAGGCCCAACCTGTTCAACTTTTCTTCCAGTAGCGAACTCTTGTGATTGGAGAGATTGAGGGGTTTAAGGACATTCTATGAAGTTATATGGGGAAAGAGCAGGTGAGTGAGTCTAATTTTATAGCTGTTTCAAAAAACTGGCGCAAAAACAATGGACATTTTTCTTCCTCACGTGCTGTAATCTAATCTGGGTGAAATCTGTATAATTTATTTCCTCTATAATGTAGCTTTTTATGCAACTACATCAACTCAATATGAATTTAAAGAAAGTTATGAACCAGTAATCAATAGAGCTAATAATACAAGATTATATCATGACCATCCCTACACTAGACCTAAAAGTAATGATTTGTAGCATTTTAGTGTGACTGTTGCTAATGAGGTTTTGAGAAGTTGTACTTTGGTTTTGGTTAACTAAGTATCACTAGTTAGTTTCTTGCTGTAGTAAATTTGGTTTTCATTGATACTAATTTTAGTCTTTGAGCAAAGCTTCCTCACAAGACAGTTTAAAGCTTTGCACAATAAGTTACAATCCTTCCATCCAAAGATGTGTGGGTAAGGTGGATTGGCCATTACTAAATTGCCTCTTAGTGTCAGGGAGATGAGCATGGTAAATGCATGGGGTTACAGGGATAGTGCCCGGGTGGGATTGTTGTCGGTGCAGGCTCAATTAGCCGAATGGCCTCCTTCTGCACTGTAGGATTTTATGATTCTATGACTAGAACTACCTGTTATGTCTACAAGGAGATGTATGAACTTAAATAAAAATGAAGCCAATTGCATATAATCCAAATCAGTTGGAATGGATTTAGAACATGTGGGTATCTGCATCCTGGAGACACCGAGTCAAGCATCTCTTTATTTTCACTAAATATGTATTGTACCATCACGTCGCTTATCACTTGTGTTGTCCAGGTTCCTTTGGTCAAAAGTGCAACTGTGACTTCTAGACATCTCAGCAGACATCATATTTAGCATTTCCCACTCTGCCTGGAAAGATAATAGAGCAGAATAGCTCCCCATTCTGCCTGGACAGCATTCCTTCAAGGAAAATGATCTAGTCTCGCTTTGGCTACATGTGTTCCCTGCTGTCCCTCAACCTCTAGGAGAGGCCTGAAAATATTAGTCCAGGTTCAAATATAGATGTGAGTGAAGCTCTAATTGTGTCTAGCAGAGCTTTTAGCTTTGCTCATGAAAAGCCCAAGAAGACACTGTGTTCCAACAATTGAATTTATAAAACAGACACAAACAATTTGGCTAGTCTGTAGTGTTTATGGTCCACTCAAGCCTCCTCTTGACTTCATCTCACTCTATCAATTCTACCGGACGCTGGGAGAAATCCCAACCTTTGGGCTGGCTGGGAACTGGGAAGAGCTGTTGGACTTTGAGGTGGACACTAAGGAATCTTTCTTTGCCATTTTTATCCAATATAGCATAATGTTGTCAATGGTACTAATTTACAGGAATACAGAATAAACAAAACTGCATTTTTGCATTTGAGTTTTGGACGATATTTAAGATAGTTGGCAAAAGAGCCCTGGATGGGATGCTGCATGAGAAATTTTTCAGGCAGCAAGTTGTGACCTAGAGTGCACTTTCTGAAAGGCCATTAGAAGCAGATTCAATATTAACTTTCAAAAGGGAGTAAGTTATCTATATCTGAAAGAAATATATATGCTTGATCTTTATCTGCACACTAGCTATGACTGTAACACTACATTTTGCACTTTCGTTTCCTTTTTTATGCATGGTTTGTGAAGGGCCTGTTTATTTCTGCAGAATAAACTTGAGCACGACTGGTCTGAAGTAAGTGCTCCTTTATTTAAGTCTCTTTTATAAGCATTTTACAGAAAGTGAAATAAGGATTACTTGAGAGGGAGAGAGAGTAGCAGAGGCTAGCACTGAGATTGAACAACTCAAAACATAGTTTGGATTGAACTAACTAAACATCGATCTGTGTCTACAATATAACTGAATACTTATCTTGTGTTATTACAGTCTCTGGCTGCATCAACAACTTGCTGCTGTGGCTATAAGAAAGCTCCTGTTTACCTTTAGGAGCAAGCGCGTTTACCTTACATTGTACTTTCTGAGAATGCAGCTAAGTTTCTAGGCTGGACCCAGAATTCCAAGCTGATTCCAAGCTATTACTTACGTGGCGAAAAACTGCAGCAGGTGACAGTGCAGAGGGACCTCGGGGTCCTTGTGCATGAGTTGCAAAAACCCAGCTTGCAGGTGCAGCAGGTGGTCAGGAAGGCGAATGGGATGCTGGCCTTCATAGCGAGGGGGATTGAATATAAAAGTAGGGAGGTCTTGCTGCGGCTGTATAGGGCATTGGTGAGGCCGCAGCTGGAGTACTGTGTGCAGTTTTGGGCGCCGCACCTGCGCAAAGATATTTTGGCCTTGGAGGGAGTGCAGAGGAGGTTTACTAGGCTGATACCGGAGTTGAGGGGGTTGAGCTATGAGGAGAGGCTGAATAAACTAGGCTTGTACTCGTTGGAGTTTAGAAGAATGAGGGGAGATCTCATTGAGACGTATAAGATGATGAATGGGATGGATAGGATAGAGGTGGAGAGACTCTTCCCGCTCAAAAAAGACAGTAGGACTAGGGGGCACAGCCTCAAGATAAAGGGGGGGCGGTTTAGAACAGAGTTGAGGAGGAACTTCTTCACTCAAAGGGTGGTGAATCTCTGGAATTCTCTGCCCGTTGAAGTGGTGGAGGCTGCCTCGCTAAATGTTTTTAAGACGCGGGTTGATGGGTTTTTGATAAGAGAGGGGATTAAGGGTTATGGGGAGAGAGCGGGAATGTGGAACTGAGCCACGACAGATCAGCCATGATCTTATTGAATGGCGGGGCAGGCTCGAAGGGCTAGATGGCCTACTCCTGCTCCTATTTCTTATGTTCTTATGTGCCAAATTAGCTTAAGTTAGCTTAAAGCATAACACAGTTAGTTACTTTAGGCAGAAATGCCTTAAAATGAAGCCTTTTAACTGGGCAAACAGAGGATCCCACAGTATGCTTTGACTGTATAGTGCACAAGAAACAAGACTTGTCACTGTATACTAATACATGTGACAATAATAAATCAAATCAAATTAAAAAGGAAAAAATTGTCAGACCGTGGAGAAAGAAAACAAAGAACAGTGTTGGGAATGGGTAGGGATGCTGGGTGTGTCAGCACTGGAGTGGCAGAAATAAAATCTGAGAACATTGGAGCGCACTAATTTGAAATTATGGGGAAAGGAATTCTGGGATGCTGCTGCTAAAAAGCAAGTTGGTGATGTATTTCCCTGAAACAGTGGGAGGTACATTGACTGTTTTACATGCAAAGAAGAGTGGGGAGGTCTGTGAAAAGAAAGGAATGGTATTGGTGATCCCAAACAATGGAACGTAATTGTCATTGGAATGCCCAGAATGGAGGATCATATACTTTCCTGCCACTGACTTAGGGAGCCAATATTATTTAAAACACAGCTACATAATTATTTTAAATTATGCAGGTTCCCCCACATTACCTTTTGAGTGATCCCTCTACCTTAACCTTTACTATGGCATAAGAATGTAAGAAATAGAAGCAGGAGTAGGCCATCTAGCCCTTCGAGCCTGCCCCGCCATTCAATAAGATCATGGCTGATCTGTCGTGTCTCAGTTCCACCTTCCTGCCCTCTCCCCATAACCCTTAATCCCCTTGCCTATCAAAAACCTATCAATCTGCAACTTAAATATATTTAGCGAGGCAGCCTCCACCACTTCAACGGGCAGAGAATTCCAGAGATTCACCACCCTTTGAGTGAAGAAGTTCCTCCTCAACTCCATTCTAAACCGCCCCCCCTTTATCTTGAGGCTGTGCCCCCTAGTCCTACTGTCCTTTCTGAGCGGGAAGAGCCTCTCCACCTCTATCCTATCCATCCCATTCATCATCTTATATGTCTCAATGAGATCTCCCCTCATTCTTCTAAACTCTAACGAGTACAAGCCTAGTTTATTCAGCCTCTCCTCATAGTTCGACCCCCTCAACTCCGGTATCAGCTTAGTAAACCTCCTCTGCACTCCCTCCAAGGCCAAAATATCCTTGCGTAAGTACGGTGACCAAAACTGCACACAGTACTCCAGCTGCAGCCTCACCAGTGCCCTGTACAGTTGCAGCAAGACCTCCCTATTTTTATATTCAATCCCCCTCGCTATGATGGCCAGCATCCTATTCGCCTTCCTGACCACCTGCTGCACCTGCAGGCTGGGTTTTTGCAACTCATGCACAAGGACCCCAAGGTCCCTCTGCACGGTCGCATGCTGCAGTTTTTCACCATGTAAGTAATAGTCCTTCCTACCATTATTCCTACCAACTGACCTCAGGCCTGTGGTAGGATAGAGAGAACAGAGGAGACTGTATTTAAAGTAGAGTCATAGAGGCTGTAGAGATTTACAGCATGGAAACAGGCCCTTCTGCCTGATGCTTTTTTTTCAAATCCCTAAGCTAATCCCAATTGTCTGCATTTGGCCCATATCCCTTTATACCCATTTTACCCATGTAACTGCCTAAACACTTTCTAAAAGACAAAATTGTACCCGATTCTACTACTATCTCTGGCAGCTTCTTCCAGATACTCATCACCCTCTGCGTGAAAAAATTGCCCATCTGGGCACTATTGTATCTCTCCCCTCTCATTTTAAACCTATACCTTCTAGTTTTAGACTCTCCTACCGTTGGGAAAAGATATTGATTATCTAGCTGATCTATTATTTTGTAGACATCTACAAGATCACCCCTCAGCCTTCTATGCTTCAGAGAAATAAATCCCAGTCTGTCCAGCCTCTCCTTATAACTCAATCCATCAAGTCCCAGTAGCATCCTAGTAAATCTTTTCTGCACTCTTTCTAGTTTAATAATATCCTTTCTATAATAGGGTGACCAGAACTGTACACAGTTCTCCAAGTGTGGCCGTACCAATGTCTTGTACAACTTCAAACAAGACGTCCCAACTCCTGTATTCAATGTTCTGACTAATGAAACTAATCATGCTGAATGCCTTCTTCATCACTCTGTCCACCTGTGACTCCACTTTCAAGGAGCTATGAACATGTACCCCATGATCTCTTTGTTCTGTAACTCCCCCCAGTGCCCTACTATTATCCGAGTAAGTCCTGCCTTGGTTCAGTCTACCAAAATGCATCACCTGGCATTTATCTAAATTAAACTCCATCTGCCATTTGTCAGCCCACTGGCCCAGTTGATCAAGATCCCATTGCAATCGGAGATAACTATCTTCACTATTCACTATGCCACCAATCTTAGTATCATCTGCAAACTTACTAACCATGCCTCCTATTTTTTCATCTAAATCATTAATGTTATTGACAAATAACAGTGAATCCAGCACTGATCCCTGAGGCACACTGCTGGTCACAGGCCTCCAGTTTGAAAAACAACCCTCTATAACCACCCTCGGGCTTCTGTCAAGTAGCTAGTTTTGTATCCATTTAGATACCTCACCCTGGATCCCGTGAGACGTAACCATAGTAAAAATATTGGAAGCTCTGAATAACTTGTGGTACTACTCATCAATGATTGGGGACAACTCTAAACAATTGAGATAGATTGGCAGTAGTCTTTGGGGCTTGGGTTATCATAGAAACCCTACAGTGCAGAAGCAGGCCATTTGACCCATTGAGTTTGCACCAACATCAATCCCACCCAGGTCCTACCTCATAACACCAGGTATTTACCCTGTAACTCCCAGGAGTGAGAGGAAGCATATTAATTGTGTGCAGGTGGGAATTAGCAGCAGCATGAGAGCAGGGCTTCTACCGTGTTCTAATTTACCCTTGATCAACAGCATTGTGAAGATGCAACTGGGAGATCTATGAAGTAAATTATCAATAGTAACTATCTGACAAAGAGGGGATTTACCTTGTGAACCTTTAAGTGCAGTTTGGCCTTTGGTTCACTTCTGCCTCTAAAGTAGTGAACATGTGAACAAAGGATGCAAAACAGAGGGAATTTATTGAACCAGATTCAGAGAGGGAACTTTTTTCACCTACAATCCAAGCCAAGGGACTCCAGCCAAGACCAAATCCCCTGCCACAACCTTGGTTTCCAGATTTGCAGGCCATTCACTGGGTCAAATCACAATAAAGCTGATGTTATAATAATATCTCTTAAACATGTTAAACAAGCATAAAACATACTTTTGTAAACAGCCAGGTTAGTTACATTAGGCCAAAGGCTTACTATTGTCCAGTGAAATTATTTGATTTTACAGGCAGGATTTTAATGGAAGAAACAGAAGGCTCGTGTCAGGAAACTTTCTGACCCAACAGACTTGTGCTTTTAAAAAGGACCAGGCCCATCATATATTTGGCAGGATGGAGTCAGGCCTTCTTCCAGAAAAATGCCTGGGGTAGTTGTCCTACCAGAAAGCCAGAATTCCCTCCTCAGTTTCCTGGGACTCCAGCCTAGATTTAATGACGATTGCATGGCTCTCGCACTCCACCTACTCCAAATGCCCCTCATATTCCCCAGCACCTCCTTATGCCCTGTGTCACTACCATGCCCTTCATATATAGTGAAAGCTGATTAATATTTTTCTCAACATTTAAATCACTTATTGTTACATTTGATATTGCAGCCAGTGTTTTCTTAGTAGAAGTAGTTTAATGCATTTCAGTACTTACACAATGCTGACCAATGTAATGGTCAACTTTGCCAGCAGAGTCCTGTAATCAATAATGGCAATAAAAAAAAAACTTATAATACAGCAGCTAACTATTGAAACTGAAAGAACAGATGTATTTATTGTATTTCGAAATCTGTCAACGAAATAGTTCCTGGAACAGGTGACTTTTTTTTTTAGTTTCCCACTCATGTCTGCGGTTCCCCCATGTTTCACAACTCCGCTGAGAGGTGGTTGTACCATGTCAACTTAGTGAAGGGGCCTGACTCCTCCACTAAAATTTTGGAGGTTTAAATGACCCATCCCAAGCTAAAATGTAAGCCTGAATAGGGGTTCACTCATCTAATGTTTAAAAATAATTAACCTCAAAGGAAGTACTTTATAGTAGGAAAAATCCATCTTCACCCACATTACATTTTGGTAAGAAAAATTGGGAAATATTATTTGGAAAGTAAGAATCTAAATGGAGTAGAGAAGCAAAAGACATGGGAGTACAAATCATGAAAAGTTGTGATGCATGTCAATAAGGCCATTACAAAGCAAACCAGGATTTATTTCTAGAGGGATAGCATTGAAGAATAGAGAAGTTATTTCAACTTGTGTTGAAGGTTGGTTACACCACTCTTGAAAAACTCTGTACAGTCTGGTCACCACATGTGAAGAAGAATAACAACACTCTGGAGTGGTACAAAAAAAATTTAGGAGTGCCAGATACCAAAACTGTGAAATTATGCTCATCAGAAGGGATGAACAGGTTGGATTTCTTTCGAAAAGAGATGGCTATGCAATAAACTACAAGTGGTCTTCAATTTAAAAAAAGCTTTTGATAGAGTAGATGCAGAGTGAGGTCCCGTGGCACAGAGGCAACATCACTTTTCTGTCCCAGAATCTCTGGGCCCAAGTCACCGAAAAGCCATCTCCGGTGCTATAATAGTTCTGTGATTCTCTGTGACGTCCCATTTGAAAACTTGACTATGGAACTTGGCCAAGCAGATTGATTATCAGTCTGTAAATCCTTCCAATACAGCTGATGGTGGGCAGTGAGAATGCAAAGTTTTCTGGTCTGCTGTACTGCAGAAGGCAATGGCAAAACACTGCAATACTTTGCCAAACATGATCATGGACCAATTCAATGGAAATCACAGTTATCAACAACCTTGTAGCATGGTATCTGGAGGAGAAGGGAGAGCCGTGGGGAAAATAAAAAATTAGAGCCATTGTTAATTCAAATAGAGAATTCAGAATCAACTTATTAGAAAGTGCTGGGAATGTAGAACTTGTTGACACAAGTGATTGAAGTGAGTAGGATGGATGCACTTCAGAGGAAACTAGAAA
This sequence comes from Carcharhinus amblyrhynchos, assembly GCF_965287045.1. Classification (NCBI taxonomy): domain Eukaryota; kingdom Metazoa; phylum Chordata; class Chondrichthyes; order Carcharhiniformes; family Carcharhinidae; genus Carcharhinus; species Carcharhinus amblyrhynchos. Next base: position 55,694,386 of record NC_137329.1, read on the forward strand.
AGTGCATGAGGGAGAAAGGGATAGGCTATATGCAGAATATCAAGCGGAATATAAACATGACATGTTTAAAAGCGTTGGGCTGAATGGCTCATTTCTGTGCTCTAAATCACATGTACTTCTATGTGGCCAACTCTCACAGAGCAGTGAATATAGATTCAAAAGTAGCCTTCAAAAGGAAATTGAATAAATACTTAAATAAAATTGTAGAGATATGGGAACGATCAGAAGAATGGAACTAATTAGATTGCTTAGGAAGAGCTAACATGTCGTCCATGGCCACCTCCTATGCTATAACATATGAGTCAGTGAACTGGGTTGAGCAAACCAGGATGGCCTCCTTCACTTTGAAAAGTAGAGATCATCCTAATCAAAAAGCAACAACTCATGTCTCTGTCATCATTACTATCCCATTGGAAGTTTAATCATCTTCAAAGGCTGAACAGTAGAGCAGATATTGTGCTAAATCAAGGTGCTCATACCTCCTGCAGCTATATTCCTATTACTCTCCTCTCCTCAATCTGGTGATCACAATAATATTAGGAGGAGATTGGAACTGTGCCTTATCTCCATGTCTCAACAACTTTCCTGCCAACTCCAGATATCCTGGATGGTTAGCCATAGTAGTGCATTATTGGTGCAGGGAACTAAGTCTTATAGACATGTGGCTAACAGAGAACATATTCAGCTTTTGTTTCTTTTGGATGCAGGTCATAATTCACAGTTGATCTCTTCTTTCTGAAGCAGCGTTTCCTGGTGCAGGACCAACATTAATGCTTTTAACATCTCACACCTGTCAATGTTTTAATTAAAAGTAAACAAGCTGCACTGTTTCCAACTTAACTGTCATACCTTAGTGGCTGTAAATCAATCTGCATCCAACTTGTCCAATTCTGAAAATGAGAAATATAATACCTCAGCATTGCCAGAAACGCAAAACCAGTCATCAGCAACAGCCAGAAGTTCTAAATCTAGCGTGAACTGGAATGTGAGTGAGCTGGAAACCTCACATGCAGTGCAGAATGAGCCCTGATCCAAGCTGTGGGAGTGCTAATCAGTGTATTGTATGTAGGCACAAAACGAACCCTCCAATACACCACAGTCAAATAATATGCACACATCAGGGAAACTCACAGCATATGCTTTGTGTGTAAACAGAACCAACACATAAATCCCAAAACTGAATAGTCAACTACTAATGCCCTGCTGAGATAAGCAGAGTGTGGCAAATTTTATGGCTCCCTTTACACCTGAGTGTGGATTCCACAGTAAGAAATTAAGTAGTTCCTCACTGTCCTCCCGCTCTCTTGCCAACTTAGAAATGGCTCACAAGACTTACAAAAGCTGTCACAGACCACAGTCTGACAAGACCTCAGAGCCAGATAGATTTTTGCTAACTTCTACAATTAGCAAATGACCTGAATCCAATTCTGTCAAATGGACAACTCCTCCCCACTCCCAAAACCACCATTAAGGATTGTTCTCATACATGAAGAATGCAAGGACCCCAGTATGTCACTTCACCACACTCAGCTGTGAAAGTGGATTAAAACAGGTTCCTGTGAGGAAGTCTCTCATTAAATCGCAACAGATAATTGTTCAGCGTTGTGTACCACAGACGCAGGATGAACACACTCATGCTGGTCTTTTCCCTGGATCCTGGATGCTCAGAAAGCACTTGACTAATTAGACTCCTTCCATTTGTTGGCTTTAAAAGGACAGCATTTTACGTCATCAGAAGAAATTGTGCATTAAATGGTTTAGCAGCTTTTATGTATATTTTTAGAATCTCAACTTGCTTTAGAAAAATCACCACTAAGGAGGGTAATTAATATAATTAATTAATGCACATGTGCTGGATATAATTTAATGTGAATATGAGAAATAAAAGCAGTAATCCACCTCGATGAATGAAGAAGAATCTTCCAGTCTGAAAAGTGAACGCTGCTTTCACTTAATAATTGAACATTTCAAATAGCAAATATTGTCCCCTTGTTCAAGAAGGGGAGTAGAGACCATCCTGGGAATTGTAGACCGGTGAGCCTTCTGTTGTGGGCAAAGTTTTGTAAGAATTATAAGGGATAGGATTTATAATTATCTAGAGAGAAATAAATTGATTAGGGATAGTCAACACGGTTTTGTGAAGGGTAGGTCATGCCTCACAAACCTTATCAAGCTTTTTGAAAAGGTGACCAAAGAGGTGGATGAGGGTAAGGCAGTTGACGTGGTGTATATGGATTTTAGCAAAGCATTTGATAAGGTTCCCCATGGTAGGCTACTATAGAAAATGCAGGTGCATTTAGCAGTTTGGATCAGGCGTTGGCTAGCTGAAGACAGAGGAAGGTGGTTGATGGGAAATATTCAACCTGGAGTTCAGTTACAAGTGGTGTACCTCAGGGATCTGTTTTGGGGCCACTGCTGTTTGTCATTTTTATAAATGACCAAGATGAGGGTGTAGAAGGATGGGTTAGTAAATTTGCTGACGACGCCAAAGTCGGAGGAGTTGTAGACAGTGAGGATGGATGTTACAGTTTGCAGAGGGACATAGACAAGCTGCAGAGCTGGGCTGAAAGGTGGCAAATGGAGTTTAATGTGGAAAAGTGTGAGGTGAGTCACTTTGGTAAGAGTAACAGGAGTACAGAATATAGGGCTAATGGAAGGACTCTTGGTAGCGCCAACGAGCAGAGAGATCTCGGTGTACATGTGCATAGATCCCTGAAAGTTGGCACCCAGGTTGATAAGGTTGTTAAGAAGGCGTACGGTGTGTTAGCTTTTATTGGTAGCGGGATTGAATTTCAGAGCTGTGAGGTCATGTTGCAACTGTACAAAACTCTGGTGCTGCCGCACTTGGACTATTGCGTACAGTTCTGGTCGCCGCATTATAAGAAGGATGTGGAGGCATTGGAAAGGGTGCAGAGGAGGTTTACCAGGATGTTGCCTGGTATGATGGGAAGGTCTTATGAGGAAAGGCTGAGGGACTTGAGGTTATTTTCATTAGCAAGAAGAAGGTTAAGAGGTGACCTAATTGAGGTATACAAGATGATCAGAGGGTTAGATAGGGTGGATAGTGAGAGCCTTTTTCCTCGGATAGTGATGGCTAACACGAGGGGACATAGCTTTAAATTAAGGGGTGGTAATTATAGGACGGATGTCAGAGGTAGGTTCTTTATTCAGAGGGTAGTAAGGGCATGGAATGCCCTGCCTGCAGCAGTTATGGACTTGCCAACTTTAGGGGCGTTCAAATGGTCAGTGGATAGGCATTTGGATAACATTGGAATAGTTTAGATTAGAGGGTCATTAGATTGGTTCCACTGGTCGGCGCAACATCGAGGGCCGAAGGGCCTGTGCTGTGCTGTAATGTTCTATTTCTGTTTTAAAGCATAATGACGTATAGTGTCTGATGCATAATATTTTGTTCTACATGAGTAGCATTTCATTCAACTCACAAACATCAAAGGAGATTCATGTAGATGTTCCTTTCATTCTAGCCCCCTTCACGTGTGGAATTATATTTCACCAAACTTGACCTATCCAGCAAAATTACCTGCATTAAGGAAGGTGCAAATCGTGCTTCATTTCCTAACAAAAAGGATTTAAATTTGATCGACAAATGTTTGTGGAGAATGCTTTCAGCCTGTTTACATTTCTGACATTGAGGTTCTTTAGCTTCTTGCCTCAGTACCAATGATGCACAAAATCATATTCCCTTCAGGCCTAAGTCTGCCCAGAATGTCTCTTTGAAATGCAAGGAAAGATTTTCAGTGCCAAAAAATCTGTTACTTGCCTTTTTACCTGCTGTTTTGCAAATTCTAACTTATGCACAGTAGGCACAGCCGGGATTTGTGAGCAGACCTAGTTGATGGCAGGTGCTTTCACCGGTGCTGCTGAATATATAAAATATGAATGCTTCACTGACAGAAAATAAAATAATTCCTCTAAATAGTTTTCTAGAGTAAAGTGTGCAGAAAAGGGTACAAATGCACAGTGCCACAACCTAGTTCATGCTTGAATACTTATCAGGAGGATTGTAATCATCAACAGCAGGATTTCCCAAATTTTTCCAACTGCGGGAACCCTTTTAACCTCCCAAGAGTACTGAAGGAATGCCTGAGAAACATGCTTATTGTATTGAATAATTAAGCCACAAAAATGATTATTATTGCACAATAGGTATACATACAAAAACAAAAGATGCTTCTATGTTTTATATGTATGTATGTATATTAAAATAAAATGTCCTGTTATTCAACAAATACCTCCAAATTTTAACCTTTTGTCATTTTTATGGGAGCACCCATCTCCACTCTCAACCTCACTCCCTCACCTAAATTCTAACCTGCACTCTCACCCACCCCGTCACTCAGTCCCACACTGAGCTCCCCCACACTTTCACTCACAATCCCATCCCTCATCCAAATTCTCACCCACCAACTCACCCATCAAACCTCTCGCATCCTATCCACTCACCCTCCTCTCGGGGCCCCATGACTCCAGCTGCTTTCTGCAAAATCCAGTCTAGGAACCCCTGATTGACAGAAAAAGAGGCATTCTGACCAGATGTTTCCAAATTTTGGTCATTCAAACAAAGATTAATGCCCTGTAGCCAACATTCACCAGATAATCAATTTTAAGCCACCTAAGAGGAGATGCTTGATAATTTATAGGTTTGCTACATATTGCATGCAAAACAGCAAGAGTACAAGAAATAGCAACAGGAGAAATAGGTGCTGGAGCAAGCCATTCAGCCTCTTGTTCCTACTCTGCCATTTGATAACATTATGGTTGATCTGATTGTGGCCTTAACTCCACTTTCCTGCCAGACCCCCATAACCCTTGACTCTTGCAGATCAAAAATATGAGAGTTTCAGACAATATAATGACCATGAGAACTAATATGCCAGAAAATCTGGAAGTGTAGAATTGAGCTGTCTGTGCACTCTGTTTTGTCATATGCTGATGTTCAGCCAAAGGTATTATTTGTAAATCCTCTGGCACCAATCACTGGAAAATTCTGTGTCTGTTATACGTACATATTTGTTATCTAGTTATTCCACATATTTTGAAAATGCATGAAACATTTTCTTGGGTTCAGCAGTGCTGGTCAAGCCCAGAAACAGATACTGACCTTATTTGTTACATTTACAATTTCACAAGCTGTCCAATATCTAGTAAGAAATTAGCGTAACTGGGAGAGGGGAAAATAGCGAGACCTCTTTCTCCTGAAACCTGAATATTGTAATCCTCCATTAGTGTGTCCTTACCTATGTTAATTAACACCTTAGTGGCATTAGGCAGTTATGGATCTTTAAGCTGTTACATTTTGCATTCAGTAAAGAAATTTACAGAATTATAGTTCTCATGGATTTCACCATGCCTAAATTTTACTTCACCATTTTCTGACAAATGCAGAAAAGTACAATTCTGATGCAAGGTCATCGATCTGAAGTTAACACTGTACCTCTCTCCACAGATGCTGCCGGATCTGCTCAGCATTTCTGTTTGTATTTTGGGTTTTCAGCATATGTAGCATTTTGCTTTTTGTAAAAAAAACTTAATCACACTGTCCGAGAGGCAGGACCTTGTGTTTGTTATGAGGTGCCTGGGTTGCGATACAGCCAGCCTCATCTGCCAGCACAACCCAGTCATGTATTTCACAGCAAACCTCCCACTAACTTTGAGCATGAGAGTCTCTGGGCATGACGTTGGCAGTTCTGAACCAGTTAGGGGTTAATCTGTAGGGCTACCAATTAAATCAGGTACTGCCCTCCCAAGAGTGGATTTCTTCTAGACAACGCCACAGAATTGTTTGCCCCTCCACCTTGAATGCCAATTGAAATAAAATAATTTATTATTACCTATTGTTTTGGGTTGTGTGAAGAGCAATTTGAATGGCCATCTTGTGCCTACAATTCTGTCCTTGGCCTACTGCAAACTGGAGGAGCAGCATGTCATCTTTTGGTTGGGCACATTGCAGCCCGCGGTACTCAACATTAAATTCGGCAACTTTAGATTACGCCTTTTTTCCTCCATCTTAAACCCTCTTTTTATGAATATTCCATACATGTATTGCCTCAGTGCAAACCTGTCCCACCTCTCCCTCTCCCAACATGCCATCTGCCTTTTGTTCTTAAAATTGCGACCTTTTGTTGCAATCTCTTACAGCTCTAACACACTCTCCATCCCTTCAGTCCTGACTCTCAATGCTAACTCTCTTTCTCTCCTAGCAGATGTTGGCAGACCTGCTAAATTCTTCCACATCCTCTGTTCTTGTTTCAGGTTTCAGAATATATGGGTGAGACCATTAGTATACCAAGTCCTGTTTATCTCAGTAGCACCATCCTGCCTTGTTCTTTATCGAAGTAGCAGCAAGAATGCTGGAATTTTTAAACTATATTCCAAAAACTTGACATACCCTGAGTTGATATGAGGACTATGAGAGTGTATTTAGTGAATTAAAAATGCCTACTCAGTCAAATAGCCAACATTCTCAGATCATGACAGCCTGCATGTATAATTCAGTCTCAAGTTTTGAGCTATAATCTGTTTTGAATCCGTGTAGTTGGGTATTCCCAGTTGTGTACTGTGAACTGTTATTTCTATAAGTAAACATACTGCACATCAACTCAGATTATTTGTAGACCTCCATATATAGTTGAGCAATTTTCTTTCTTGGATTCTGAGTTTGAGAGAGGTCCAGACTCCAAACCAAATAAATGATGCAGTAGAATAGCAAAAAAAAAATTGGGAGGATGTAGCCAGTTGATGAATTCAGATGGCTTATTTAGAGGAAAATGGGTACCTGTGACCAATTCAAATGGAAAATGTGAATAATTTGTGCATAAAATAACAGATACCATGGACTGATTATAAAGCAGAAATATCAAATGATATACAACGTAGGACTGAAACCTCTGTGATTTATTATTTTCTGACCTGCTTGATTAAAGCACTGCTTTGAAAATCATGCCTAGATATCCATTATTCATTTTGTATTATGGTGCAGGGGTTAGATAATTTTTTTCATACACCTACAATCCTGTAACATTATTTGCTGAACTACTGGGGCAAATGCTGGTCTCAAATGTGCAATATAATGCTACTGATGACAATCTGACTGTAACTTGTGAAAAGCCAACCATTAATTTAAATCTGGCACTCATTCTAGTGCCTTATGATTGACTACAGCTAATGGGGCTTTGAGAAATGTATAGCAACAGTACAGAAAATTGATAAATCCATTATTTTTCACTATTTGTACATCCAGGCCCGGTCTCTTATAACCTAAATTTTCTTCAATTGCAGTGTACATCTATATATAACAGTCTGTATAATTTTGTGCCCTTATGCCCTTTTACAACTAGACATTGTGCAATAACCAGTCCTGGGATTCCAAATGTCCATGAGCACTCTGGAATATAATTATTAGTTCCAAAGTTTGAGCCTGACATCATTTGACAGGGTCTGATCAATATACTCCACGTCACCAATATGATGCCATCTACATGACATGATGCTTTCTGGTGATCAAGTAATTATCTACAGTTAAACACCTGGAACTAACACCAATTATCAGTAATGAATTTTTTTTTCTCCTTCATCTCTGTCTAATTTCTCCATCGGTTTGACAGAACTTTAACTGGCATTAATGTGATTTCACCATTCATCATTGCTGCAAACCTCTTAAATGTTACAGCCACTGAATTTTCTGAAATCTGAATGTTGCAGTAAATAATAGATTATAATATTTTTATAGTGAACTTTTGCAGTTGTCTGCATATCTGAATATTGCGCATATGGTGCCATTTGGTAAAAGTTGAAGTGCACTGTATGGCATAATGCTGAAATATTTTTATCATCTGAAGAGTACCAATGCACATGTACATTCCAAGCAGAGTTTTTGATTTGATTTATTATTGTCACATGTACTAATATATAGTGAAAAGTATTGTTTCTTGCATGCTACATAGACAAAACATATTGTTCATAGAGAAGGAAAGGAGAGAGTGCAGAATATAGTGTTACAGTCATAACATTGTTAGAGAGTTTAGAAAGAGAATGAAGTTTTAGAAGCATAGAATGAGAGTAAAAGATAGAATTAGAAGGTATACTTCTGTGAATTGATTCTGTAAAGCAAATTGGAAGTGCTGCTTTAGATGGGAAAGGCTTGTATGTATTAGAACTGATACATATTTGGTATGTATGTTAATATTGATATGTACTATGTTTGTGAAATAGCTTTGATAAATAATTGAAAGAAATGTCAGCCTTGATTTTCGTTTTTAAAGTTGGATTATTGTATATGTTGTATTTCCACTTCCAGTGTTTAACTTCACATCTTTAGTTGCTCCTCTTCTCTGCAGCAGTCAGTATGAGAGGGAGGCAGAGAGTCTGTATCTTTTTCTCCTGCCAGTTGCACCCTATATCTGTCTGCTTGGAGATATTCAATATCAGTCATGGTAACCTGCCCTCCAATTTTTCACTTGTCTGATTTCTTTCTTTCACTGCGTGGAATCCAGTGATTCATGACAGGCTTTTCTGTTTCATTCTGAATAAGAACCTTGGTGAATATAAGCAAGATATTTACGTGCTTTTGACTTTCTACAGAGCCAGTATTAAAATACTCCTACTTTCTCCACGGCTTTCTCATGAGAGAAGCAAATATTTAAAACTGCCACAATAAATTGCTAGTCATATTTAGAAACAAGGTGCGAGAAGGGTTGCATGAGTTGTCCTTAATTCCAACTAATTTCAAATGATTTTTCTCTATACCCCACACCTCTCATGCACACAAAATATAAATGGGAAACTCACTTTATGAATTACCAAACGATTTTCATTTGAGTAATAGAATGGATTTTTCATCAATAATGAAAGCAAATCTTATTCTGTGATAGGCAAGTTAGGTTTTCTTGCGCACCCCCATTGGTATAAATGTAGGAAATACTTCATTTGAGTTTTTCTGCTTTTTCCCAATAATTTACTCTGTCTAACTACTGCTACATAGCATCAGCAATTCTTTTGGTACACAGGAGGAAAGGAAGGAGTGCAAAGGTCAGCTGGATTTTGACCACCTCCTGGTCAAGAGTCATAGAAGTAGAGGTTTGTCACAAGTGATCGTTTGCCTGCAGTCAGGCAATTCATGGAAAATTAACAATTGAACTGAGGTCTCATGGGGAGAGGAAACAGAGTAAATTTGTACCTAGGTAAAGAAAGATGAATTTCCAAGGAAGGTAGTCCTGGAATATTTTAATTGCAGTATCAAAATATTTTTAAAAGTCAAGAACAGCTAGTCAAGATATCCTGTAGCATCAGAAGTAAATAAAAATCTTTTCTCTTTATCCTATTTTAGGAGATGCACCGGAATACATTCCAGGAGAAGATGCCTTGTCTCGCATCCGCCGACTGATTGCTGAGGGTTGGATGACAGCAGTTGTCCAGCGAGAGCAAGGAACCACCACAGCCTCCATGGGAGGGTTTGGAAACAACATCATCGTCAGCCACCGGATACACCGCGGCTCACAGACTGGGAATGAAGCGCTGGCGAGATTGAGTGCACATCTGCCAAGCAACCAAGGCAGAACAGAAATGGACAGCAGTTACAGTCAGATTCTAATGGACTCTGCTGCACCCAGCAGCTCCAGCAACTTAACAACAGACTTCAGAGAAAATAATGAAAGGGATCAGACAGCAGAGCAGCTCAGCAGAAGTGGCGACATTGGGGATGACGGGAGCTTTGGTCAACAACCGACCACTTCTATGGACACAGACACCCTTTTCCACTCTGTCAGCACACACAGCCCCCATATTGTCGACAATATTGATAATCATGGCACTGACGACAGGGGTTCAGACAGGAGGTAGAATTAGGTGCTCTGCTGTTCAGAGCAAAAGAAATAATAAAATTGCATGTCCCATGGTTTGTATGTGTAGAATCTAGCTAAACCAGCCAAGGAAATTCCACTTATTTGTTTTTAGTAGAATGTGATTTAAGTTGAATTTTTTTCCTTTTTTTGTAAACTGGTAACTTGTTATTTTAGAGAATTGGAATATAGTCAAGTGCAAGCAATGGCGTACTATGTGAACACCAAAGATCACAATAACAAATAAAAACTCTTTAAAAACTGGAAGAAGACCATTGCAAATGTGATTTATTTAATTTAAACTTGGTGAAATCACACTTTCAAGAATGTGCGTCTTTCTCCTTTTTGTCATATAGACTATAAGAGTAATTACTTCAAGGTTTTGACCTGCCTAATTTTGGCTGATGTGGCCAATGTAAGAATTACTGCAAAAGAACTCTCAGACAAAATGCATCAGGCAAACCTTTTTAAATAAAAGTGTTTGAAAACTAACAATTTGTATATATTAATATTGTTAAAGTATCCATCATTTCAATGTTGTTAATTTATTCTTGGCAGCACACTCTGTTAGAAGGTAGTGCATTTCCAAATCCCACTGCAGTATTTTGCACATAGTAACAGGATAATGTAGCATAGACAGAGACCATGCCGCTCATTGTGATCCTGCAAGCTTATTGAAAGACCTACCCAATTATTGACCTCTTCAATAAGGAAATAAGGAAGGGCAGATGACAGAAGTGTTAATGAGGGATCACTTTGGGACCAGTGACCATAATTCTATTAGTTTTAAGACAGCTATGATAGGTCTGTCCCAAAAGTTAAAATTCTAAATTGGGACAGGGTCAATTTTGTTGGTATCAGGCAGGAACTTTCACAAGTTAATTGGGGGAGTCTGTGGGAAGGCAAAGGGATGTCTGGTAAGTGGCATGCTTTCTAAAGTGTATTAACCAGGGTTCAGGGTAAACACATTCCTCTTAGAGTGAAGGACAAGGCTGGCAGAATTCGGGAACCCTGGATGACTCGGGATATTGAGGTCCTGGTCAAGAATAAGAAAGAGGCACATGACATGCATAGGCATCTGGGATCAAGTGAATCTCTTGAAGTATAGGGGGTGTAGGAGTAGAGTTGAGAGAGAAATCAGGAGGGCAAAAAGACAACACAAAATTGTTCTGGCAGATAAGGCAAAGGAGAATCCAAAGAGCTTCTACAAATACATAAAGGGCAAAAGAGTAACAAGGGAGAGAGTAGGGCCTCTTAAGAATCAACAAGGTCATCTATGTGCGGATCCACAAGAAATGGGTGAGACCCAAATGAATATTTCTCATCAGTATTTACTATTGAGAAAAGCATGGATGTTAAGGAACTTGGGGAAATAAACAGTGATGCCTTGAGGAGCATACATATTACAGAGGAGGGGGTGCTGGAAGTTTTGAGGCACATCAAGGTAGATGAATCCCCAGGATCTGATGAAGTATATCCCAGGACGTTGTGGGAGGCTAGGGTGGAAATTGCTGGTCCCCTAGCCAAAATATTTGAATCATCAGTCGTCACAAGTGAGGTGCCTGAAGATTGGAGAGTGACTGATGTTTAAAAAGGGCTGCAGGGAAAAGCCTGGGAACTACAGGCCAGTGAGCCTCACATCTGTGGTGGGTAAATTGTTGGAAAGTATTTTGAGAGACAGGATCTACAGGCAGTTAGAGATTCAAGGACTGATTAGGGACAGCATGGTTTTGTGAGTGGAAAATCATGTCTCACAAATTTGATTGAGTTTTTTGAGGGGTAACCAAGAAGGTAGATGAGGGCAGTGCAGTTGATGTTGTCTACATGGACTTTAGCAAGGCCTTTGACAAGGTGGTTGTTGTTCATCCATCATCGTCGATGAGGTCCTCGACACCATTAGTCATTTTGAGGCTGGATGTGGTGTGTGCGAAGACGACTGATCAAACCAATTTGGGCACGGAATGTCCTGGCACATATTGGACAGACTTGTGTAGGCACTGTAGTTGTTGTGCTGGTGGCTTTGGACTTGCACAGCTCGCAGTTGAGTTGTGCTTCAGCAATGCATCTTACTTCATATGCTTGACAGCCTTTGTGGATGAGGCAGCGCCAGGTAGGGTGGTTTTGTGCCAGCGTTTCCCAGTTGGTCATGTCTATGTCAAGCAACTTTAGGGAGGCCTTGAGTGTGTCTTTGTAATGTTTCTTCTGCCCTCCATGCAAGCGTCTTCCAGTAGAGAGTTCCCCAGAAAGGAGCTGCTTGGGTACGCGCTCGTCTGCAATGGGATGACATGACCTGCCCACCGGGTCTGCGCTTTCATCAGCAGTGTGTGGACTGATGGTAGACTTGCTCTAGAGAGAACGTAAGTGTCTGGTATTTTGTCTTGCCATCGGATGCGTAATATTCTGCGAAGATAAGTCATGTGGAAATGATTGAGCCTTCGATACACAATCCACATTTCACAGACATACAGGAGGGTAGTGAGTACCACGGCACTGTAGACCTTCAGTTTTGTTGCTGAGCTGATTCCTTGACATTTCCATACAGTGGAGTGCAGTTTACTGAAAGCAGGACTTGCCTTTGCTCTTCAATATATTGATTCTGTATCAATAGTCACAGCTTGGGAGAGGCTGTTGCCAAGATTAGTGAACTGGTCCGGTGCCTATAGTTTCTGCCCTTTGATTGTGATTATGGGTTCTGTGTACAGTGCATGAGGAGCAGGCTGGTGCATGACTTCGGTCTTTTCAGTATTGATGGTGAGTCCAAAGTTATTACAAGCCATGGAAAATTTGTCCATACTGACTTGCATCTCTGGCTCTGAGCCAGTATACAGGGCACAGTCATCGGTAAACTGGAAGTCTCTCAGGACAGTCTCCTTCACTTTGGTAATAGCTCGAAGTCTCCTCAGGTTGAAGAACTTCCCATCCACTCTGTACTTTAGGCTGATTCCAGTAACACTGTCCTGAAAAGCATCATTCAGCATGGCAGTAAACATCATGCTGAACAGTGTGGGTGTGAGCACATAGCACTGTTTGACGCCATTGGTGACTGGGAATTCCTCAGAGGATTCTCAGCCATCCAGTACTCTGGCCATCATGCCTTCATGGAACTGGCGTACCATCTGAATGAATTTGGGGGGGCAGCCGAACTTTGACATGATCCTCCACAGGCCTTGTTAACTGACAGTGTTGAAAGCTTTCGCAAGGTCAACAAAGGTTGTGTAGAGCTCGCAATTCTGCTCCTGACATTTCTCCTGAAGTTGGCACGCAGCAAAAACCATGCCAATAGTCCTGTGACCTTTGCAGAAGCCACACTGTGACTCAGGAAGCAGGCCCAGCTCCAGATGAGTGACCAGACGATTTAGCAGGAGTCTTGCGAGGGTTTTTCCTGTGATGGACAGCAGCGAGATTCCTCGGTGGTTGTCACCTACTTGCCGATTGCCCTTCCTCTTGTCAAGATGTACGATGGAAGCATCTTTAAGTTCCTGAGGAATGGATCCTTGCTTCCAAAAGGACAGGAACAACTCGGTGAGCTTCTCGATAAGTACAGGACCAGCAGCTTTATAGATCTCTGCAGGTATGGCATCTGCCCTTGGGGCTTTGCCACTGGATAGCTGGCTGACAGCTTTCATTACTTCAGCTACTACCGGTGGGTCATCCGTGGCGCTGTTGATCTGGACCTGGGGAATCTTGTCTATTGCCTCATCATTAATAAATGACGGTCAGTTGAGTATGGTTTCAAAGTGTTCAGCCCATCTCTGCAGGATCTGAGCCCTCTCTGTAATGAGAGTTGTACCATCTGTACTCAGGAAGGGGGAACTCCTGAGAAATTGTAACAAGTTACTGCATGGTAGGTTGTTGCATAAAGTTAAATCTCACGGCATCCAGGGTGAGGTATCTAATTGGATACAAAATTGGCTTCTTGACAAGCCAGAGGGTGGTTGTAGAGAGTTGTTTTTCAAACTGGAGGCCTGTGATGTGCTTCAGGGATCAGTGCTGGGCCCACTGTTATTTGTCATTTCTATTAATGATTTGGATGAGAATATAGGGGACATGGTTAGTACGTTTGCAGATGACAGCAAGATTGGTGGCATAATGGACAATGAAGAAAGTTATCTCCAATTGCAAGAGGATCTTGATCAATTGGGCCAGTGAGCTGACGAATGGCAGATGAAGTTTAATTTAGACAAATGCGAGGTGATGCATTTTGGTAAATGAACCAGGGCAGAATTTACTCAGTTAATGGTAGAGCATTGGGAAGAGTTACAGAACAAAGAGATACATGTTCATAGCTCCTTGAAAGTGGAGTCACAGGTGGACAGAGTGGTGAAGAAGTCTTTTGGCATGTTGGTTTCATAAATCAGAACATTGAATACAGGAGTTGGGACATCTTGTTGAAATTGTACAAGACAATAAGGCCACACTTGGAATACTGTGTGCAATTCTGGTCATCCTAATATAGAAAGGATATTATTAAACTAGAAAGAGTGCAGAAAAGATTTACTAGGATGCTACCGGGACTTGTTGGATTAAGTTGTAAGGAGATGCTGAATAGACTGGGATTTTTTTTCTCTGGAGCGTAGGAGGCTGTGAAGGGTGAACTCATAGAGGTCTATAAAATAATGAGGGGCATAGACAAGGTAGTTATTCAATATCTTTTCCTAAAGGTAAGGGAGTCTAAAACTAGAGGGCATAGGTTTAAGGTGAGAGGGGAGAGATACAAACGTGTCCAGCGGGACAATTTTTTCACAGAGGGTGGTGAGTGGAACAAGCTGCCAGAGGTAATAGTAGAGGTGGGTACAATTTTATCTTTTAAAAAGCATTTAGATAGTTACATGTGTACGATGGGTATAGAGGGATATGAGCCAAATGCAGGCAATTGGGATTAGCTTAGGGGTTTTTCAAAGAAAAAGGGTGGCATGGACAAGTTGGACCAAAGGGCCTATTTCCATGCTGTAGACCTCTATGACTCTATTCCCAGTGCCTTTTTATTCCATAACCCTCTACATTTTCCATGTCGAGCATTTATCCAATTCCCTTTTTCAGTTATCATTAAAACTGTTTCTAACGCTCTTTCAGACAGTGTATTCAAAATCAATCCGCTGCATATTTTTTCATCTGGTTCATTTGTTAATTACCCTACTGCCACTGGACATGGTTTTTTCCGTATTTATTCTTATCAAAACTATTCATGATTTTGAACATCTCCTTTCAAATCAGCCTTAACTATCCCAGCTTTAAAGCAGTTGTACAATTTTCTCACCGCAGATACGCAGTGAATTAATGCTTTCTTCGTGTGAGAAATGTTATCAGATAATGGACATTAAAACCCTAGGGCTGCCCATTCAACTGAGGATGTGATATCAAACTCTGAAAATCCATGGACACATCAAAGTAAGTAGAAAATCCTGTAGGAGGAACAATCTTTGGATTGTAGCTGAGCTTCATTAAGGTACATAGTAAAGAGGCCCCCATTGAAGGAAGTGAAAATGTTTTAAAATATTTTAGTAGCTACAAGCGCAACAAATGTTATGTAGTGATTAGTTATTGCTGCTGAAGATATTCTTTGACAGAGCCGCTAGAAAAGTAACCATAACCAAATGCTGTCCTCTTTCTGTCCCTTAGGAAAGGGCTACTGCCCCTTCATGACTGAATCTGTGTAGAACCATAAGAATGAAGTATAAATTAGGCTCCATCCATGTATTCCATATGCTAACACAAAGGCAAAGATCCACATGCTTCCACAACAGCTTGCCCTGTCCATAAACAGCAAAATCTTAGAAAATGTCCATCATTTATCCTATCTTGGGAGCCTCCTCTCAAGGAAGGCAGACAAAAATGATAAAATTCATCATCACCTCCAATGTACCAACTCAAAAAGAATATTTGAGGACCAGGATCTCAAATTTGGGTCTATGATCATGTTTTACCAAGAACCAGTGTTCCCATCTTTCCTATATGTTTCAGCGATTTGGACAACCTACAGCAGGCACTGCAAGTCACTGGAGAAGTAACAACACCAGTGCCTTTGCAAGATCTTACAAATGTGGTACAAGAAAGGCAGTCCAACAGCAATGTCCTCTCCCAAGCTAACTTGCCTAGCAGCAAAGCACTAACCACTCATCAGATCCATTGGGCAGGATATGTAGTATGCCTGACACTGGACTCCCAAAGCAACTGCTCTACTCAGAACTCAGTCACAACTAGAGATTCCCAGGACAATGGAAACATTTTAGGATGTCCCCAAAGTATTCCTTAAGAGGTCAAACTGACTCATGGGAGTCCTTTGCTTATGACCGACCAAAATGGAGAAGATTGATTTGGGAGAGCACCTTGAAAGACTTCTTGAAGAACATGCTGAGGTGATGTCGCCGGATTGGAGAGACTATGCAAGCGCCAAACAAACCACCTACTCAATGTTTCAAGCACCACCTACCCTGAATGTGTCAGTATCTGCAGATCACACGTAGACTTTGTTAGTCATCTCAGAACCCATTGGGCCCAAGTGAAAATGAGACATCCTTGGTCTGGTGGGAATGCCAAAGTAAAAAGATACCTTGACACTTACAAGTAATTCTGCTTTCTTGACCTATTTTTCTCCTTCAAATACCTTTATTCAAATACAGATTCACTGGCCACTTACATGCTGTTTGTGGGGTTTTGGATGCAGAATGCCTGCTATGTTTGTCTATTTATCAATTATAACATTTCAAAAATAATTGTATAAACACTTCTTGAAATTCCTGCTGGACATGATAAAGTGTAATATATATGCAAATTAATTTCATTATCTCACACAATTTTCACTGCTGCACTCACTATAAGGGTGTTTTCCTTTTGTTATACATACAGGAATCTTTAACCATAAGAGCATAAAATACAGAACAGCAACAGGATGCATACATGTTCTTTCCCCAGACCTTGTGGGTGACACACACACAGTGGTTAGCACTGCTGCCTTACAGCACAAGGGATCTAGGTTTGATTCCTGACTTGGGTCATTGTCTGTGTGGAGTCTGCACATTCTCCCCATGTCTGCGTGAGTTTTCTCTGGGTGCTCTGGTTTCCCCTTTCAGTCTGAAAGATGTGCTGGTTTGATGCATTGCCACGCTAAATTCTCCTTTAGTGTACCCGAGCGGGTGCCGGAATGTGGCAATTAGTGGATTTTCAAGTAACTTCATTGCAATGTTAATGTAAGCCTGCTTATGACACTAATAAATAAACTTAAAACTACAATCTACATTATCATGGATTCCAAGCAATCCATTTAACTTTGAAGGGAGTTTATGTGAAATGCCTTCTGAAGCAAGCAAAGCTGCAGAATCTTGCTCTTTCCTTTATAGTTGTAGTACTGATCTGAGGTCAGCTGCTTAATGCCTTGCCTTGCTCACAGCAGCACAGAGTTGCACTACATGAAGCTTGAATATCCTATTCCAACAAACTTAATCCTTGTTCTTAATCCAGATAATATTTAACCAGCTTTCTTATGATCAAGTTAGTTGACTCAGCATTGCTGGTTATTGCTGGGAATATGTTCCACATGACTATGTTTCTTTATGGGAGTTGGATCCGAAAGTTCATCTAACCTCCAGTCTCATTTGTGGAACTGAGTAAAAAAATTTAGTGTACAAAATAAATAGTTAACCAATTTGTTTTTAATAATGAGGGGGGAAGACTTGAAGGAGAAAAGTTGACCAGGAAAGTAGGTGGATAAAAGAATTCAAGTTATTGAGGCTAGTGGCTGTTTAACGTCAGAATACAACACGTTTTTAGGTTTATGTAGCTAGCATACAGAAAGTGATTTTTAAAAAGTCTTGGTGTTGTGTTTGAGTTCCCCTTTAATTTCCAACCACTTTGATTATTATGCCCAAAGTTGAACTGATAATGTATTATTGGGAATGGCTTGGACATGGGTTGTTAGCACAGGGAAAACAGGATTGACTGCTCGATACAGCTGGTGATGGGCACCATTCTCTCATTGATAGTAATTTCTCATTAGTTTACAACAAATTTCAAAAATATCCATGTAGTTGGAATAATGGGAATGCTATTTTGGCAGTCTGTTCTTGCATAGTTCTGCATTCATTCAGATTCCAGCCTGGCTTTTATATAATGTATTGGGAGTGCTCTGCTCTGTAAAATGATTCGTGGTAATAACTATAGCAGCACTTGAATAAAACGCAGTAGAGGGAGACTAATTGGACAACTCTTTCAAAAAACTGACACAGACACAATGGGCCAAATGGTGCTCTGCAGTACTGTTTGATTTTATTATTACTCGGCATATACAACATTGAATATGTGATGTGAATATCAGAAAAAGACACGTTTTGTAATTATATGAAAATTTAAGTTGCATTTATGCACAGCATTTCAGTGAGGACCGGCCAACCCTGATTGTCATTCAAACTGTGAAATATTCAGTTAACTTCAAATTGTGAGAAATGGTCAGTATTCCATAAATGGGACACAATCTGCACAGAGTCAGCTCAAAGTGTTTCAATTCAGCAAAACAATGGGCACCAAGCAGGTGAGAAAAAATAGCAAGTTATGAGAGATAGGGAAACCCACAGGCCTGATTTGAAGAGTTTTAGATTTTTAACATTCCCTCTTTCAGCCTCTTCCTCAGTCCATCTGCTGGAAGTCCCATTTGTTACCACCATTCTTAATTGTTTTAATGTTCTCTTGGCCAGCCTCACATTTATCACTGACAGGTTAATTGTCATTCAAGTTTAAAACTCACACAGACTGAAAAACAAAGATCTTATAAGAGCCATCACAGACAGACACCAAGGCCATTAATCTGGTAAAGCATATAAATCAGATATCAGTAACTGGAAAATGGAAAGGATCCACAGATACAGAAACAAGCTGTATGATGAAGTTCTCATCTGGATTGGATATTATAATGACGCAATAGTAATGTGATTGTGATTGGTTTATGCTAATTACTTGTAATTGATTTTGGAAACTTTAATTGCCTTTGTAAGTCAGAATACATCACTTTGGCTAGCTACAGGAATGTGAACTATACTCTCCTAGCCTTTGACAAAGGGTTATCTGGACTTGAAACATCAGCTCTTTTCTCTCCTTACAGATGCTGCCAAACCTGCTGAGATTTTCTAGCATTTTAGTTTTGGTTTCAGATTCCAGCATCTGCAGTAATTTGCTTTTATATATGCTTCCAGTCCATCAACATTTCAAACTTAAAATTCTTATTCTTATGTTCAAATCCACCTATATCCTCATTCCTCTATACCTCTAACATCCTCCGGTCTTTCAACCATTCTCCATTCCTCTAACTCTGGGTCATTTGTGCCTTCCCCATATTTTGCTCCACTATTGCTGGCCGTGTATTTTGCTATCTAGATTCTGAGCTATGGAATTCCTTCCCCAGACTTAGTCATCTCCCCATCTATTTTTTGATTTTTCTTAAAGTCTACCCCTTTGACCACGGGTTTAATCATCTGTTGCCTTGTCTCTTTTAGCATTATCAATTTTTGGCTTCTGTAAAATGCCCTGGGACCTTTAACTAGACTAAATCTGCTATATGATTGTAAATTATTATATGAAACAGCAAGATGGGTTACAGCATAAGGGAAATCGGTGGGGAATTCAGAGAGCAGAGATAGCAGTGGCTAAGTGAACAGTTAACAATGCTGGAAGAACTTGTTGTTTCATATAATAATTTACATTTACATAACAGTGTTAAGTGCTACGCTACGACAACAGATGAATGAACATCACTCAACAATCACCAGGCAAGACTGTTCCCTTCCTGTTCCCGAACACTTCAGTGGTCACGGGCATTCGGCCTCTGCTCTTCTGGTAAACATTCTCCAAGGCGGCCTTCATGACACACGACAGCGCAGAGTCGCTGAGCAGAGACTGACAGTCAAGTTCCACACACGAGGACGGCCTCAACGGGGATCTTGGGTTCATGTCACACTACCTGTAACCCCCGTGACTTGCCTGGGCTTGCAACATCTCACTTGCTGTCCTGTCTGGAGACAATACACATCTCTTTAACCTATGCTTAAAGCTATCTCCTCTCACATTGTCTGCACCTTTAAGACTTGAATAGCAGGTTAGCTGTAAAGACTCACATTCTAATCAGTATTCTGTAAACTGTGTGTGCCTTTATATGCTCTGTTTGAGACCAGAACTCTCCACTCACCTGATGAAGGGCAAACCCTGAAAGCTTGTGGGTTTACTATCAAATAAACTGTTTGGACTTCAAATAAACTGTTGTGAGGCTTCTTACTGTGTTTACCCCAGTCCAACGTTGGCATCTCCACATTATGATTTTGGTAACAGTTAAACAGGAAACATTCCAGATTTTGAGTTATAGAGTCATATAGCACGAAAAGACTCTTTGGCCCATCGAGTCTGCACTGGCAATAACTACCACTAAAGGCATGCTAATCCCATTTTCCTGTATTTGTTCCACATCCTTAAATGTTCTGATATTTCAAGTGCTCGTCAAAATGTGTTTGAACGTTGTAAGGTTCTGGGCTCCACTACCTTCCCAGGCAGTGCATTCAACATCCCATTGAGTGATTTTGTTTTTCTCAATCTCCTCTGAATCTCCTGCCCCTTTCCCTAAAAATATGCCCTCTCCTGGTTAACCCCTCAGCTAAGGGGAACAGCTACTCCCTATTTAACACTGTCCAATCCCCATATAATCTTATACATCTCAATCATGTTGCCTCCTCAGCCTTCTCTACTCTAAAGAAAACAATCCAAGCCTAATTGGTCTCTCATAAGAGCTCAAGTGTTCCATCCCAGGCTACATCCTGGTGAACCTCCATTGTACGTCTTCTAATGTAATCACATTCTTTCCATAGTGAGGTGACCAGAACTGCACACAGTACTCTAGCTGTGGCCTAACGAATGCTCTGTACAACTCCAACATTTACCTCCTTGCTCTTATACTCTATCTACGTCAAATGAAAGTAAGTGTCCTGTATGCTTTCTTAATTATCCTATTCATATGCTCTGCAGCCTTCAGGATTTGTGAGTAAGTACCCCAAGATCCACCTGTTCCTCTGAGCTTCCCAGTGTCCTGCCATTCATTAACTACCCCCTCGTCTTGTTTCTTCTTCCAAAGTGCGAAAAGACCCTTTTGATATATTTGACCCTTATAACTCGTACTTATAAGGGTTAAATATACCATCTGCCACTGCTCTGCCCATCTGACCAACCAATGTACATCTGCCTGTAACTTATGACCATCTTCTTCACCATTAACCACCTTAGCGACATCTGCAAACTTGCTTAACATTCCCCCCTCCCCCCACACCCACATTTTCATCTATATCATTTATGTACACAGTAAACTGTAAGTGTCCCAGTACTGATCCTTGTGGTACACCACTGGTTGTCAGCCAGAGACAGGGGCAGCAGATTCTGGGTTAAAACAGGAAGTGAGGTGGAATTGAGTTCAATCAAAATACGTGTGAATACTGACACCATACTTCTTGATGATATGATCTGGTAATGGCAGGTAATTGGTAAGGAGAAAGGATAGACTTCAGGGCAAACTGGAAATGATGGTGTATGCAAAATAGGAAAGAAACTTATCGTAGGAAAAACAGCCTGTGTTGCATTTGGGATAAAGGGAAAAAGGATCCACACAGTCAAAGAGATGAACGACAGAGGAGAAGATGGACTGATAAATGATGTTGACTGCACCTTAAAGCTCAAGATCTATTAAGAAAGCTGTTGAATGTGTGCCAGTGAAACTGTATATAGTTTGTGACTTAACTAATCCAATCTCAGTGCTGTGAAGAGGCTGGATACCATATTGTAGAATCACAGATAGAACAAAGAAAGGTCAGAGACAACGCAGTACCCGAGAGAGTGGGAGGGTAAAAGGTAGTTTTCTTGAGGTTTTAAGAACAGCAGTTTTAGAGATATGGGAACAGTGCCGGAGAATAACTGGATAAATAGATTCAGCAAAGGTGAGGCTGAGGATCTGAAGATGGATAAACAGAGTGAGGACAATGGAGGATTGAAGGAACATGTGGTAAGCTCCATAGATGACATGAGTGTGCTAAAGAATAAGTGGAGATGTTGTAGAAACAGCACAATGGGATTGATGCAGCTTCCACTGGGTGATTAGGAGTGGAATTGGATAATGAAGAAATTTAAGAGCTGCAAAACCTGGAATAATGATGCCCGTGTTCCTTTCATTTTGGTGTGGATTCTCTCCCATATATCTTCAGTGTATAATCACTTATACAATGTTCTGCAGACCATTAAAATAGCACAAATAGCTGTGTAAAAATGATGGTAATATACTTAATAGCAATAACTTCACTTGTGATATTTACTGTAACAGGACAAAGGACATTATATTACTCACCCTTTATTACGCAGAGAATAACTGCTATTTGGGGGCAGTTGGTGCCACATGCTAAATGATTGCAGTGTAAATGGTTTCTGCATCAACCCAAACACAAGGATAATATTAGAACCATAAATATTTGTTTATTTAACTTTGCAAAACATATCAATGGATACTCTTACAGCAGGGTAGATCTACAATTTTGAACCTTTTGTCCATTATTTATGTTCTTCGTGTTCCAAATTTATTGCTGTTTGCAATAAATTAACAAAGCTTTGAATAAAATGAAATACAGCCTAATATAGCAGCAAAATAATTACAAGTTTATGGCATGCAGCTGACTAAAGTAATGAATAGCTAACTCTGCATTTACCATTTATCAGCTAACTGTACAGTTATCAGTATCCTGCTCATTTGTAATTCTGGCAACTGATACATTAGAGAACACCATCCAGTCTCAGTCCATATGTTGATAGTTTTTGACTAGATTTTCCACGTTGAAAGTTCGGCTTAGTAATCTAACTACAGTTCAGCCAAGAAGAAAGAGCAGATAAAGGCAAAATACTGCAGGAGCTGGAATCTGAAACAAAAAGATAAAAGGCTGGAAAACTCAGCAGGTCTGACAGCATCTGTGGAGAGAGAACAGAGCCAACATTTTGAGTCTGGATGACACTCATCAGACCTAAAAAGAGCAATATGATCCAACTAAATACCTCTAGTGCATTTACTGACCTTCTGTTTATTCCCATGATACTACATACAATCCCACTGTTTCAAACCCCATCCCATTGTAAACAATCCCACTGTACCAAACCCCATCCCATTGTAATCAATCCCACTGTACCAAATCCCATCCCATTGTAAACAATCCCAAATCCCATCCCATTGTAAACAATCCCACTGTACCAAACCCCATCCCATTGTAAACAATCGCAAACCCCATCCCATTGTAAACAATCCCACTGTACCAAACCCCATCCCATTGTAAACAATTCCAAACCCCATCCCATTGTAAACAATCCCACTGTAACAAACCCCATCCCATTGTAAACAATCCCACTGTACCAAACCCCATCCCATTGTACCAAACCCCATCCCATTGTAAGCAATCCCACTGTACCAAACCCCATCCCATTGTAAACAATCCCAAACCCCATCCCATTGTAAACAATCCCACTGTACCAAACCCCATCCCATTGTAAACAATCCCACTGTACCAAACCCCATCCCATTGTAAACAATCCCAAACCCCATCCCATTGTAATCAATCCCACTGTACCAAACCCCATCCCATTGTAAACAATCCCACTGTACCAAACCCCATCCCATTGTAAACAATCCCAAACCCCATCCCATTGTAAACAATCCCACTGTACCAAACCCCATCCCATTGTAAACAATCCCACTGTACCAAACCCCATTCCATTGTAAACAATCCCACTGTACCAAACCCCATCCCATTGTAAACAATCCCACTGTACCAAACCCCATCCCATTGTAAACAATCCCAAATCCCATCCCATTGTAAACAATCCCACTGTACCAAACCCCATCCCATTGTAAACAATCCCAAACCCCATCCCATTGTAAACAATCCCACTGTACCAAACCCCGTCCCATTGTAAACGATCCCAAACCCCATTCCATTGTAAACTATCCCACTGTACCAAACCCCATCCAATTGTAAACAATCCCAAACCCCATCCCATTGTAAACAATCCCAAACCCCATCCCATTGTAAACAATCCCACTGTACCAAACCCCATCCCATTGTAAACAATCCCAAACCCCATCCCATTGTAAACAATCCCACTGTACCAAACCCCGTCCCATTGTAAATGATCCCAAACCCCATTCCATTGTAAACAATCCCACTGTACCAAACCCCATCCAATTGTAAACAATCCCACCGTTCCAAACCCCATCCCATTGTAAACAATCCCACTGTACCAAACCCCATCGCATTGTAAACAATCCCACCGTACCAAACCCCATCCCATTGTAAACAATCCCAAACTCCATCCCATTGTAAACAATCTCAAACCCTATCCCATTGTAAACAATCCCACTGTATCAAACCCCATCCCATTGTAAACAATCCCAAACCCCATCCCATTGTAAACAATCCCACTGTACCAAACCCCATCCCATTGTAAACAATCCCAAACCCCATCCCATTGTAAACAATCCCACTGTACCAAACTCCATCCCACTGTAAACAATCCCAAACCCCATCCCATTGTAATCAATCCCACTGTACCAAACCCCATCCCATTGTAAACAATCCCACTGTACCAAACCCCATCCCATTGTAAACAATCCCAAACCCCATCCCATTGTAAACAATCCCACTGTACCAAACCCCATCCCATTGTAAACAATCCCACTGTACCAAACCCCATTCCATTGTAAACAATCCCACTGTACCAAACCCCATCCCATTGTAAACAATCCCACTGTACCAAACCCCATTCCATTGTAAACAATCCCACTGTACCAAACCCCATCCCATTGTAAACAATCCCACTGTACCAAACCCCATCCCATTGTAAACAATCCCACTGTACCAAACCCCATTCCATTGTAAACAATCCCACTGTACCAAACCCCATCCCATTGTAAACAATCCCAAACCCCATCCCATTGTAAACAATCCCAAACCCCATCCCATTGTAAACAACCCCACTGTACCAAACCCCATCCCATTGTAAACAATCCCAAACCCCATCCCATTGTAAACAATCCCACTGTACCAAACCCCATCCCATTGTAAACAATCCCAAATCCCATCCCATTGTAAACAATCCCACTGTACCAACCCTATCCCATTTTGCCCATTCTATGCATTTCCAATAGCTACTAGTTGCTTTGAATTACATCTTACGGTGAAATAGTGATCCATAGAATTGAATCCATAGAATCCTACAATGCAGAAGGAAGACATTCGGCCCATCAAGTCTGCACTGCCCACAATCCCACCCAGGCCTTATTCTCATAATCCCACATATTTACCCTGCTAAACCCAGACACTAGGGCCAGTTTAGCACGGTCAATCAACCTTACCAGCTCATCTTTGGACTGTGGGAGGAAATCGGAGCATCCAGAGGAAAACCATGCAGGTACGGGGAGAATTGCAAACTCCACACAGGCAGTGCCCCGAAGTTTGAGTTGACCCCGTCTCCCTGGCGCTGTGAGGCAGCAATGCTAACCACTGTGCCATCATGCCGCCCTTTTAGTGGTAAAATCCCTGGACTAGTAATCCGGAGGCCCAGGCTAAAACTCTGGAGTTGTGGGTTTGAATCCCACCATGGCAGCTGATAGAATATAAACCTCGTCTCCATAATGGCGACCATGAAACTACCATTGATTGTTGTAAAAACCCTTGTAGCCTTGCACTTCAAAGGCAACTAGGGATGGGCAACAAATGCTGGCCTTACCAGCATGTCCAATAGGATAAAGGGAAAAAGATCATTCTAAGAGGAGTAATTCCTTGACGTCCTTGTCTGTTCTGTTGCTCAGTGAGATCATGGCTGATCTGTAATCACAAACCTGCTTCTTATCTGTTAATATGAGAGCTGACAAATATCTATCTAGCTTAGATTTAAAATTAACAATTGATTTAACATCACTTGTTGTTTATGGAAGCAATTTCTAATTTTATTCTTGAAAGGCCCAGTTCTAATCTATCTCTATCTGTTCTTCATAACAATAAACTAAGCCTCTTGCTGTTCTTGTGTTGAGCGATGTTCCAGGAAAGAGCAATCCAGTACATTACAGCATTGTTACCAGGGATCAGATTAACGCTCAGAATCCTCTTAGAGCTCCACCTACTGGAGTTACTGCAAAACTTCATAGAGAAAGAATCAGAGCAATGAGTGGAGAGTCTTCTTCATAGCATGTTTCAATGGTGTGGATAATTCATGTACTGATTTTAATAATGATTGGAAATCTGTTGTCATTAGTCTCATTCATTAACATCTCTCCCAGCATTCTCCTAATCTTATCTAATTGCTGGTTGGTAAAAGGATAATAAGGAGTTAATTATATAAAACTGGTCATTATGACTCTGCTGCAAAGTGAATGTATATATAAGTTTGGGCACAAACAGGTTCACTGGCAGTTGTCTACAGCTGAAGCAGACCATTCACAGATTGGTGTCCTGTTTGACCCCAAAGCAAGCTCCCAGCCACATACCTGCACCAGTACAATGTCTATCAACTTCTATCCCATAACAACCCTTGCCTCAGCTCCCCTTCTAATGAAAGCCTCATCCATGCCTTTGCTGCCTCTATTCCAATGCTTTCCTGGTCAGTCTCCTACATTATACTCTATGTATACCTGGGCTTATCCAAAACTTTGCCAACCTAATCCTAACTTTTACAAAGTCCTGTTCACTCTTCATTAAACATTTGCTCCCTGACCTACTCAGATTCTCAGCATGGCAAAACTTCAATTTTAAAATTCTCATCCATGTTTTCAAATCTCGTCGTTCACCAACCCAAAGAACCTACTATTACTTCCCCTCCAAGATCCACAAACAAGACTCCCCTGGTAAAGCCAAGGTTTTCCTATCCCACTGAGCTAACTTTGAGTCCCCTTCTCCAGTCTCTTTCCACCTACTCTTCTGATGCTGTCTCTCACTTTAACAGTAGCAGTTTTCTGGCCCTAACTGTATCCTCTTCACCATCAAATTCCTCTACACCTCCATCTCCACCAAGGTGGTCTGAAATCTTGCTTCTCCCTTGAACAGAGACCCCAACCAGTTCCCATCCATACCATCCTCCTCTGCTTGGTTGAACTTATTCTCACACTGAACAATTTCTCCTTCAACTCCATTCACTTGCTCCACGTAAAAGCTGTTGCTATGGAAATGTGCATGAATTCTCTCTAGGCTAGAACATTCCTTGTCCCGAACCTACTCAGGCCCGCCCCCTCAGTTCTTTTTCCTGCTATGCTGATGACTGTTTTGGTGCCATTTCCTGCTCTCACTCAGAATGGAAGATATAATTAACTTTGCTTTCAATTCTTACCTTCTCCAACACTCACATACTTCACCTCCAGTCTTCCCTCCCCTTCCTCAACTCCATTCTGAGAATAGGCTAACGACAAAGATTCAATATAAGCCGACTGACTCCCACAGTTACCTTGATCGCACTTGCTCACACAGTGCTTTCTGTAAAGATTCTTCCATACTTCCTGCTTCTCTGATGCTGAAACTAACAGACCAGCACTTTGGATGTCTTCCTTTTTCTTCGACTGAAGCCCCATCATTGTGGCTGATGGTGCCCTTGACTGTATCTGCTCCATTGCTCAAATTACTGCTCACACTCCTTCTCCACCCTCCCAGCACTATGACAGGATTCCTGTCCCCACTTTCCATTGCACAGCTTGTACAGTGTCCAGGTGTTCTGTAGATTATCTCCATGCCTGTGAGTAATTTACTGGAGGTCCATAAGAAGATCAACCATGATCTTATTGAACGACAGAGCAGACTGGAGGGGCCACATGCCCTACTCCTGCTTCTAGTTCTTATGTTCTTGTGTATCATCACGAAGCAGGAAGAAGATGGGGACAAATTTCTAAAGGCAGCTAAATGTGAACAGGATACTCCTTCAGCCTTCATAGTTGAAGCCAACGCTTTAGTGGGGTTAAAGAGGGCCATGCGCAACACTAGATGCTGTTCCTTGCACTCTTCTTGATATTACTGTGTAGTGAAGATCATGACCTGAATTCTACACTCCTCCCACCCACACCACCCCCCACCCCCGGTGGGTTTTGAGGTGGGAAGTGGGAGGTGGGGGTGGAGGCCAGGGGGTCGGTGTGTGGATGTGTAAAATTGCTTGGACAGGGCTCACTCCAGGATCCTGTGTGCCTGGAATTGGAAGTAATTATATATTTGCGGATGGGCAGGGCCTCAGAGGGGAAGCCCACCCTTGCCCCAATTAAGATCTTTAAGTGGCCTAATGGTCATTTCGTTGCATCTTCCTGCCCAGCCTCAAGGTGGATGACAGACTGGGGAAGTGATAGAAAAATTTAAAAGCTTACATCCCAGGTGGGAAAGGGCATCCTCCTGTGGGGGCCAATCAACACTCATTAGAGTGTAAAATAGCAGCAGGCCTGTTGGAGTCATCAGCGAACGCAAGCCTGTCACCCAAAACATTCAGATCCATGTCCACAGTGTCTCACCATGGGTAAAATCTGCACTGTGACTCTGGAAGGAGCTCTTTGGTCACAGGGAGGAGGCAGTTGAGGGAGATCCTTACAATAATCTTCCCTGTGACACACAGCAGGGAGACTCCACCGTGGTTACCACTGTTGGACTTGTCTTCCATATTGAATACCATCACAATCACAGCATTCCTGAGAACAGCGCCACCCCCACCCCCCCACCCCCATTGCGCTCTTCTTCCCAGATGAAGGATATGAGGTTGTGCAATCATGTCAGGAATTTAACCACTGTGTTCCAGAGCTTCATCAGGAATTCCAACTGCTTGGGTCAGGAGGAGAGGGGTGGATTCTCAGCTGTTGAATGGCTTTTTTACCTCTGCTCAGACTGGGGGTGAGCACTGAGGCTGAGCCAGGCAGGGGATCAAGGAATGGCATCGAGGCTGGTCAGCTGAAGACAGAGTCTTGGTTGGGAACTGCTCTGCAAATGTCATTGATACATCACAGTGAGAGTTAATATAACATGTGAACTTAGAAAATCTGGGCAAACAGCTACAATATTGGCCTTTTCTTCTAGATGAACGTCAGTCGTACAGAACTGGACTACTGGAACTGAAGTCAACTATTGGAAATTTTGCATCACTGCAAAAGAGTTAGCCTCAGTTCAGGCACCTTACAGTAAAAGTTTGCTAATAAACAATCTTGAATCGCTGCTCAATGATGTGTGCAATGTTAATTGATGCTGATGTATAATGAGAGTATGAAAATTCAGAACTGAATAATATTTTCTGATGCTGTCCATTCCTTTTGGGAGCTGACATAGGAATCACACCACCAACACTGCCCTGAACCACAGGGTACAGTCTCACCCTTGTGTGACTTTTACCTGCAGAATTACAGAATAGCTTCTGCTACAAAAGCACATTGACATGTATAGTCTGACTCTTGGCTGAACCCCCTCTTTAGAAATGCAATGGCTGTACACTATGTGGTTGCATCACTAAAATCCGTGCACCTTAAATCTAAACCCTGGACAGAAAGTAAAGAAAATGTGGTTGTCACATCTGCAACCAGAACTATCAGCAATAAATAGTGCAATCCTACTATAAATTCCACTTAACATTCATTATGTTTCCCTATAAATCATACTTAACATCTTGTTGTGATATGCCAGGGTAATTTCAGTGTGGACCAAGTTCCAAAGAGAAACTTAGACAAACTATCATAACAATTTGTGGTTTGTATTTTTATTCTGAGAAGGTATGTGTACTGAAATTGAAAGTAAGGATCCCAATGCCAGTTTTGAAGATTTTAAATGTTAAATTAGACATTTATTGACAAAAGAAAAGAAAACATAAACACACAAAATTATATTTACGCAGTTAAATTAGTCTTCCAAACATTTCACAAAATATTTCAACTTAGTTAGAGTCACAAATAAATACCCCTTCTCAGACAACGGTCCCTATAGATTTTTAAACAGTAAAATCCCAGCAATATTACTGTAACACACCCATTTTTGCCCCAAAGGAGGTGTTTCACAGAGCTTTTCTTTCCCTCTCACTTGACAATGGAAACTCAAGACTTGTAATAAACATTGCTTTCTGGAAAAAGCAAACATTATTCTGGGATGGCTGGAAGCTGCTTAAATCACAGGTCTGTTCTCACACAGCACACTCTTCATGATGCCACATGGCCACTCCTCACAAACAGCTTTTGATCTTTCCTTAAATATGTTTTTTCCTCTTTCATCTTTAATCCTATTTACTTTCTTTGGAAGTTACCGTGCCCAGATTTTTTTTTAAATGTTGTCTTTATGGCACTATTTTCTGGGAAAATAAACTGAATGACTCGAATCTATTTATTTAGGATCTTTGTCAGTCGTAAACCTTTTGGGGGGAATTTTCCCATTCTGCCCATCACAGGAATTGGGGGTGGGGGGGGCACGGACCATGCAAAGGTCTGTTGGCCTCGGGCAGAATGTTCCAGTTTTGGGGTGAGTGCAACCGGAAAACCTTATTTCTCTTTGAACAAGTAAATACGAACAAACATTTTTAAAAATCTCATGCAAATTTCCATCTTCTATCCCATCTTAGCTTTGCTGATATCCAAAATGCCCGCTTTTATACCTACACCTATTGACATTTTAAACATTGCAATCTGACTGTCTTCAGTTTAATAAGTTAGTCATGCATAGCCTCCGGAAGCCTGCTTCACAGTAATATTAAAATAAAATAATATTTCTTTACAATCTAATATAAATGATACTAGTGTGACTAGCACAGATGCTTATCTGCCATGACTGCCAATCCCTAAATCAAGGAGTGCTGGCATTTCATTGCAAAGCCCTCAGAAATACTATTGAATACTTTTGTTTGAAAATACAAGAGGTTTTTTCCTTCCACTTAGATGGACAGAATAACCTTCAGTGTTCTCCTCTGATAGTTCAACTAAATGTTGAATTACGGTTCTTTAATGTTTGATGCACTGTTGAATATTTCATAGCATTTTACATGTTTTTATGGAGATATATGTCAGAGGGAACACCTGGCTATAGTCTGAAATGTCCATGGGGATGTTCCTTCCTCATGAATAATACAGTTTAATTTTGTGCTCTTTATTAACATTATTATAACATGAAGATATTTCAAAACCCTTAATGTGCACATTCAATGTTATTTCCCCACTTGATTCTCTGCCCACACTGCACAGAATATTTTGGGAGCGACCCAGTGCTTGAATCTGAACCATTTTGATTCAGTCTGTGATTATCCTGTGTGCTCCAGCAGCTTGTGACTGTAAAACAACCTACAAGGAGAGAACAGATTCTACCGTCAGCACTGAGTGAAAAGATAATACTATTTAAAGTGGGTGTGAAGGCATAACTGAATGTCCATGCAAAAGCAAGTTTGCAGCATTGATCTAGTGTAAATGATTGAGATAAAAGTGACAGAATATTCTAGATTTGATTTACTGGTGAAAAATAGGTACGTTACATGGTGATAAAAAAACTGTCCAGACAATTCCATATTTGAGATTTAACCACACCAATCATCAGGCTGAAGCTGTGAAACCTCTGGATCTTCTTAATCAAATAGGTAGACTTGAGCTATTTGATTGGCTATTCAGTTCTGTTAATTGACCACCCTCTACAGAATTATTCTTGTGGGAATCTCAGCAATTTATAACCTTACATAGTTTAAACAGTGCAGAAACAGGCTAGACCTGTTTATGTTCCGCTTGACCCTCTTCCCATCTTTTCTCATCTGAATCAAGCATTGCAACTCGCTATTCCCTTCTCCCTCACATGCTTCCCCTTAAATGCATCAATACTATTCTCTTCAACCATTCCCTCTGGTAGCAAATTCCACATTCTCACCGCTCTGCTGATAAAGCGGTTTCTTTCGAACTTCCTATTGGATTAACTGGTTAAACTTTGGCATCCGCTACAGTCACTCAGCTTCCAATAACTTCCATTCCTGATTTGCAGGAATGCACCAATTTTCACTTTAACCTTTGTGAAGTAACTCCATCCATTAATGATCTGCTGCTCCATTGCTAGATAACTCTGATTGCATTTTTACATACCTTATAAGCATTTATGTGCTCAATTTTAATGTGATTTGTAGCCAATAATTTGTACAAACATCAATTGAGAGCAGGACTAGGCCACTCAGCCCTTGAGCCTGCTCATCCATTCAATAAGATTATGGTTGATCTAAATGTCACATCAGCTCCAAATTCTGACCTAACCCAATATCATTTACCTTGATTATTAAGAATCAATCTAGGCCTGCCTTAAAAATAATCAAACATCACTGCTGTTCGAGAAAGAGAGTTCCAGAGACTCATGCCCCTCTGAGGGAAAACATTTTTCCTCATGTCTGTCTTAAATGAGTGAGCTCTTATTTTTAAGCAGTGACCCTGCAGGATGGGATTATCCAGCCCTGTTGTGGTGGGACCCACGTCTGGGAATGTGGCGGGCTAGCCTGAAGTCCTCTCACTTTTGCCAGGACAGGGAGACCCTGGCAGCAAGTGGCCCTAGTTCTAGACTCTCTCATGAGAAGAAACATCCTTTCCAGATCCACGCAGTCAAGACTGCTCAGGATCTTATACGTTTCAATTGTTATGACCTGGTAGGTGGTAATTGCCATGCTAACCGAATCCTAAAGGGAAGCTTCGCAAGATATTACAACAACTTTCAACTTGTATGTTTCCATGAGAAAATATTGTGCTGAAGTCAGGAGTCACAAATTTGAATAGCACTTTTAGAGATTTTAAATAGTAAATTAAAACATTTATTAACAAAAGAAATGAAAACTTAAACGCACAAGATTATATTTGTACAGTTAAAGTTAATAATTTCTCCAAAGGATTCTTATTTGGTTGGACTAAAAAACAAACACTCTTTTAGGCAGCAATCCTTATAGAAACTTAATCCATATAACAAATTCCAGTAATATTTCCACAAGGCACAACCACTGTTGCTGTAGGGAAGATATATAATACTCACTCAACTGTGAAAACCCAAGGCTCTAAATGACGTCCTTCTTCATGTGGGTGACTGAAGGCTGCTCACTTCACTTCTTCACAGTTCTGTCTCAGCACATTGTCTTTTCAGGATCTTTCATGGCCACTCATCTCAAAAAGGAGTCTCACAACACCAGGTTAAAGTCCAACAGGTTTATTTGGTAGTAAATGCCACAAGCTTTCGGGGCTCTGCCCCTTTGTCAGATGAGTGGAGTGGAGAGCTTGTGGCGTTTACTACCAAATAAACCTGTTGGACTTTAACCTGGTGTTGAGAGACTTCTTACTGTGTTTATCCCAGTCCAATGTCGGCATCTCCACATCATGACACTCATCTCAACACAGCTCCCAACCTTTCCTTAAATATGTTTGTTTTCTTTCATCTCTAAAATTATTGTTCACAACGTCTCTCTAAGCTTAACTTTCTTCAAAATATAAACATTTTTCATGTTATCTATTGCCATTGAGTCAAATAAAACTTAATAACCTTTCCCAAGTTTACACATGACCTTCCCTTTTGTAGCAGACTCCTTCTTACCTCCCTTTCAAACAGCTTCAAATCAGAATCATCCCGTATATCCTAACACAAATTTCTATCCATACTGCATTTACTCGCAGAACATCCAACTTGGTCCTGTTCACTTCAAATGCTGATTATATCAAGGACCGGTGATTGTCTCAGTTCCACAGATACTCAGGCCCCATTTAAATAAATTAGTTACGTACATTCATGCATGCATGTACACATGCATGCGCGCGCATGTGTATTTTCTTTATCTTTTTACCCACATGAATTTAAAATAAATTTAAAATAATTTGCAGAAGTACTCCAGGGTACCCACAGATACAGTTCATAGCTTGGACACACAAAACAAGGGTTGACTCTAATATTCTGCTTAGGAGCTTGGAAGCATAAGACATTTTGAAAGTTTCTGCTAAAAAAGTTTAACATGAACATAACTTAACAGTAAGCACACCTATGAACATTTCATACTGAGACATTTGTGCAGTTCTCACATGTGAAGCCTATTCTAAAAGTATTAGACTGAAGAAAATGCATGCTCGAATACCAGCATAGTTATTATATTTTGTTTCCAATAAAACCCTCTGGGCTTTAGCTGTACGCCTACTTAACATCTGAACATTAATGCCAGTAAACAATAAGTGCAGCAACCAGTTAAATTATTGAACAGAGGGGAAAGCAGGCACTCAAAGAATGAAACACTCAAAGCAGATGCTTGTGTCCTGGGGCAGCTGTTGGAAACTATTTTTTCTGAAGCTTAAATCGACAGGCAGCAAAGCGCCGTGATGGCTCAGAAATTGTCTGGTTTTCACACCCTATGGAGAGCTGTCACTCTCAGAGGCACCAGCAGAAAAAGGAACTAGTGCTCGTTGGCCAGGCTCATCAATACTCCAGTTACAGGAATTGTTATCTTAACAAATATATGCCAGGGAAATAGATAAATTGTTACTTGACTTATGCTTAAGTAAAACATCTCACACTAACCGGGTTGGATCGAAATCAATTACATTTACCAGATCCCTTAAAATGCTGAGTGAGTTAATTTGATTTTGTCTGCCAAGTTACCAAGTCACTGAGGAAAGCTAGCCTTGTATTGATTGGAGTTTACAAGAGTAAGAGGTGATTTGATTTTGTGACAAAGATGTTATTTTAATATTTCTGAGGATATTATGTTGGTCTGTGGAAATTGTGTGTGTGTGTGTGTGTGTGTGTGTGTGTGTGTGTGTGTGTGTTTGGGTTCTCCCAAAAAATTTCTAAGTTCCCAACATGTGGGAAAATGGGAGTAAATCCCATTTTTTTTTTCGTGTGATTTCCAGAATGAACCTCTGACACGCTGTGTATCAGAATGCCCTAGCAGGATTCACTTTGGGGCCAGGTAATATTCCCACTTGAGAGGCCAACAGCTGCGCACTGAGTGGGTTACTGTGTATTCACCAATCAGCCCCCCATTGCCATTGATTGCTGACCAGCCCAACTTCTGGCCAGCCCTACAATCCCCTTATCACTGCTTTCTGACCTCCTCAACCTCCAATTGCTGGCCTCCCTGACCTTCCTGGGTCAGCCCCTATGTCCCCAAACTTGATTGCAGGATGGCAGTGGTGCCCCCCCCATACCAATTGCCCCCGTAGGTCCTGCCTTCAGTGGGCTCCACTCTCTTAGCATTGACCAATGCCTGATGGGAGGTGCCAAGGTGCCAGGCTGGGACTGCCCAAGTGGCACCCTCCCCTTACCTCAATCTCCTTTGGGGGCCTCAATGGCCTGTGTTCCCTCCAGTGGGGTCAGATGCCTGTTCCCTGTTAGTAGGGAGTCGTAGCAAACCGTGCAGGAGGGAATCACTCCCTGTTGCGGGGAGGGTGTGGTGGGCGGGGACACTAGCGGGCCTAGAGATTTCAGACCCAAGCCTGCTAATAGGATGGAAATAGAGATTAATACATAATAATCAGCACTGTGCCACTTTGCAGCACTGATGTTTGCATCAAAAATGTTAGGATTGGAGATGGCGGAAACCATGACACCCAGCCAGGAGATCGCAAAACTGCCACCGCTGGTGTCTTCTGGCCCGCTGCGTTTCTTGAGCGGCACAGCTGGCTGGAAGAATCACCTCCCCAGGATTTGATGGCACTGAGGACGATGTGTTCATAACATTTCCATAACACGACCTGTAAAATCCTTCCAAACACAGCAATGCTAGGTGGTGAGAGAGGGAGAGATCATGATTGATGAAGTGTCCCACAAACTATAAGACTGGTGGCAGGCTAGTGACCTGTTCCAGGAAAACCTAGCTATGAAAAGAGATGAAAGCCTGACTTGTGCACCACTTTTTGTGGGAAGAGAAACAAACAAGGTATAGGTAGCCATGAAATGCCACTGGTTGGCTCTATCTTGGACACTATTCTAAATATCAAACAAAAATAGCTCCATTGAAAATTAGCAACATGTTATTTGGAATAGAACAGCTTGACCCTTTCTTGGCATTGATTGGCAGAGTTGGGGTAGTTGATGAGGCTCAGTTTAAAGCGCTCTCACTCTGAGTCAGAGGTTTATTGGCTCAGGTCACCCTCCAGAGAAGGCACAGAAAGCTAAGCTGATAATGAGCAGAGTGCCGAAAGAACCAATGATGTAATCTATCAGATCAGATGAGACATTAAATTGAGGCCCCCACCTTTTCTTCCAGGTGGATCTAAGATGCCCTGTGACATTATATTGTGGAAGAGCAGGTAGCTGTCTTTAGTCCTCTAGTCAGTATCCATCCTTCAATCACCGTGACCAAAACAGATTATCTGATGATTATCATGTTACCGTTTGTGGGAGCTTGCCATCCTGTTTTCTATGGAACAACAAGGACTACACTTCAAAAGTACTTTATAGCTGTTAGATCCTTTTGGATGCCCTAATACTGGGACAGATGCTAAATAAATGCAAGTCTTTCCTTTTCATTAGTGTGAGTTTGGTTTCTTAGGTTTCTGACCAAAATGTTTATGATTCTGCTGAGAGTACACGCAATAGGAGCAACATTTTCTTGTTTACTTCACCATAACCCAATATTTTACAGACACTATCAAGGCAGTACTGTGCTAGATCATTCCCAAAGCTGTCTATTGATGTCTGGCATTGTCTGCAAGTAGATATTCTAAAGATTTTAATCAAAAGACATGAGTATAACATTTTAACTAAGCTCTCTTTATTCAGGCTCTGCTCCAGCAATGGACAGACTAACTGTGTTAATTTTACTATTTCTGAACTGCAGACTTATTAAGTGTCTTTAACATGTAAACTGTTCAATATAAGTCATTTAAATGCTGAAATGCACTCTAATCAATAGCAGTTAGACATTTGGCTGAGATCAATGAAGGCCCTGAATTCTCTCCAGTAAGTTTAACTCTGAATGTCTGCTGGACTCAGCATTATAATATTAGGGCAATTACCCTGGAAACAAATTGAAACAGCCTTAAATGTGTCAAATTAGTCCAGATCATACTGGATGAGTCTTCACTGATGGCACAGTGGTTAACATTGCTGCTTAGCAGCACCAGGGACCCGAGTCCAATTCCAGCCTTGGTTGACCAACCATCTGTGTAGAGACTGTACGTTCTCTGCGCGGGTTTCCTCCGGGCGCTCCAGTTTCCTCCCACAGTCCAAGGATGTGCAGGTTAAGTGGATTGGCTGTGGTAAATGTGTGGGGTAATGAACATAAAGGGCAGAATTTTTCCATCCTGCCTGTCATGGGAATTGTAGCGGGTGGGACACAGACCAAGAAACGGTCCATTGGCCTTGGGGTAGGATGTTCCAGCTGTGGGGTGAGCATGGTTAGAAAATCCCACCCAATGGGTTCAATGACCTCCTTTTGTGTGGTCACTATTCTATGTCTCTATTTCCTACATGAGGACTTACTGATATGGGTTAGGCCCTCTCTGGGCATTAGCCTAGCGCAGAGGACATGCTTCAGGGTAAGTAAGAGAATGTGGGCAATTGCATTATCTTATCAGAGATCGCCAGCAGCTTATTATAATGTACTACTCATAGACAACAGGCATTAATTTAAATCAAGTGGTTATGATGCAACAGCAAAGGGGTTTCTATTTATGGGATAGCCTTCTATTTATGGGACAGACCAATTTATTGAGAACATCGAAAATCAATACTATTGCCCTGAATACTAGACTGAAGTCCTGTATTGACTGTCACTGAGCTTCCTTACTGCTACAGACTAACACTATTTTACAAGGTTCTTTCTCTCCCTATTGTTTCATCCCATCTCCCTCATTTGGCCTCATGTCTGATCTTACCTCAAGTTAAAAGCAAAAAAGCTTACTTCATTTTAAATTGATAGTTTGTGGGTATAATTGATGAGGTCAACATTTGTTGCCCATCCCTGATTGCCCTTGAGAAGGCGGTGGTGACCTGTCTTCTTGAACAAAGACAAAGGAACTCTTAAGACTGCAGTTAAATTGAGTCCATCCTAAATTAATCTTTTTCACCTGAGAGCAAATGAAAATAGAGGTAATATGGAATCATAGGAGGCTTCACCACAGAAGGAGGGTGTTTGTTACTATGCCAACCTTTTCCATACGCTCCTCTGACTTTTTAATCCACTTCTCTTTTGAATATCGTTATTGAATCTTCTTCCTCCACTCCTTCAGGTTGTTTATTCCAAATTGCAATTTGGAATGTGCTGTGTGCTGTGTTAAACAAATTCCTCATTTTGCCCCTGGTTCAATTGCCTTACATCTGGTAAACAATCCCTTTCGCTGCTTGAAACAGTTTCTCCTTATTTACTCTGTAAAACCCATTCTTGATTTTAAAAATACCCACCCACTTGCCTCTTAACCTTCTCTGCCCCAAGGAGAACATCCTCACCTTCTCCAGTCTGCCCACAGCACTGAAGTTCCTTACCCTGGTACCATGCTAGCAAGTCCCTTCTCTACCCTCTCCAGGGTCTTGGCATCCTTCCAAAAGTGTGTCTGCCCAGATTTTTTAATAGGCCAGCATTTATTGCCCATCCCTAATTGACCTCAAGAAGGTGATGGTGAGTTGCCTTAGTGAACCGCTGTAGTCCCTGTTGTGTAGGTATACCCAGAGTGTTGTTAGGGAGGGAGTTCCAAGATTTTGACCCAGTGACACTGAAGGAATGGCAATATATTTCTAAGTCAGGATAATGGGTAGCTTGCAGGGGAACAGGTGGTGGTGTTTCTATGATTGTACTGCCCTTGTCCTAGATGGCAGAGGTCTTGGGATTGGAAAGTGCTGCCTGAGGAGCCTTGGAGAGTGCCTAGAGTACATTTTGTTGCTGTCACTGTGTGTCAGTGGTGGAGGGAGTGAATGTTTGTGGATGGGGTGCCAGTCAAGCGGGCATGGTTCACAAGCTATGTATGAATTAAAAAGGTGTTTTTGTGACGTCTCTTACGACCTTATCACTGTTTAGCATTGGCAGGTCCATCACTGAGGGTTGAATTGGAAGTATGTCTTGCAGAGATGAAAAATGCTGTACTCACCTCCAACAAGATGTCTGGATGTTGGCATATTTGTACATCATAAACTATCAATATTAATGAGGATATTTTTCTCAATGTTAATGTTCCTGGTGTTTTAGGAATCTGCTCCTCCTAACTCGAGCTTCTAACACCCAAATATGACTCTTAAATATTTAACAGCAAAAATGGGAAGTGTCTGACTTTCTTTCACGACAACACTTCACTGATTGTAATATTCCAGATTTAATCCAATTGATTCTAAAGGTCAGAAATGCTGAGAACATTCAAGCCTAATCTGAAAGGTAAAAGCCTGAAGGTGTTTTTGTAAAAGTAACAATTAAATTGAAAATGATCTTGTGGCTTCAGGCTTCTAGTCCACTATGGTAAACACAATCAGCTCTACACAACCAAGTCACCCACTCAGAATATTATAGTATAGATCTGCTGAAGAATCTGTGTAATAATGGAATTAGCTTTAACAGTTAATAAGTAATATGCGCAATCAAAACAAATTCCCTAAAAATAACATATTCTGTACTTAGTGAATAATTAGGTAAGGAGGGTCAAGTGAAGGCCTGTGTTGAAAACAAAATTTTAAATATACCAACAAATCTGTTTTTTCCAAGCACTCTAAAGATTTACCAAAACATTCTAAGTGAAGCATTCTTTCAGGAGCCAGTGGGATTAGGTTTTGTTTGCACAAGTAATCTGTTTAGTGCATTTCTGTGAGAGACTTTACTGAACTGATTTTGTAATGTTTGCCCCCAGCCATGGAGTCATCATGGTAGAGTCACATGACTATGGCAAGTTAGTTAGTTAGTACAGCTATACATTTCCAAAACCAAAAGTTAGGTGCATTGGCCATGCTGAATTCTCCCTCTGTGTACCCGAGCAGGCGCCAGAGTGTGGCAACAAGGGAATTTTCACAGTAACTTCATTGCAGTGCTAAAGTAAGCCTACTTGTGACTAATAAATAAATAAAAAATAGAATAAACATCCCCTTCTTCATATTAAAAAAAATCCTTTTTTCTCACTCAAACAAAAGACACATTTGCATTCATGACCTTGTGTGACTGTGAGTTGCCCAAGTTACCCACTATGTACCATTCCTCATGCACTAACAACTGTTTCACCTACTGCTAAGTCCCTGTATATGCAGTGCACACAGTGGGCAGAATCTTACCAAAAAATGGCAAAGTGTCAAGGCCTGGCTGGAAACTGATGTGTTCCTTTCCAGAGAAACAGGCCAGCTCCAGGTGTTATGGCACTTTGCCCAAAAAAAAGGGGAAGGTTGATTCACGCCATCACGTTGAAAGATGGTGCCTAAACATGCTGGTAAAGCCCATTGCAATAAGATTGAGGCGCTAAGTTTGAGACCAAAAATATAACCTGTGCTGGGGGTACTGCCTGGCCATGTCCCTCTCCCCTGGGGGCTATGCTCACCTTTACGCCCGCGAGGCCATCCCATGATAACTTCACATCTCAGTTGTAAGCTTCGCAATATGTCTTGAAAATATGGCTAGAGGTGTGCCGAGAGGCCCTGTGCATATATTTAAATTTATCAAACAATATTAAAATTAGGTTCTTGCCCTCAAGTGTGAACCTGATTACTTTGGCAGCAAGGAACAGCAAAAATCAGAAATCTCTCTCTCGTTAATGAGATTGGTGATTTTCAGATTTCGCGGAATCTGAGCCCCTGCCGCCATTCCCGTGGGCAGTGAGCGCAGCCTCAAGATCACCCCCCCCATGATGCAAGTATAAGAACAGAAGTCTTAATTAGTGTGTTTCTGTGTGAGGCTTTAATTGAACTGACATTCAGATGTCTGCCCCCAGAGGCCGAGACATCATGGCAGAGTCACTATGACAAGTCAGTTAGCTAGCACAGTGTTGCTTTTCCTAAACCCGAACAAAGCCTGAAGTTTGATTTAAATCTGCTCAAAACTCATCCACTTGCACAGGGTTTGAATTAGGCCCATTGTAGCTAAAGACTAAAGAAACCCAAGAGAGATTGAACAGTTTAGGCCTATACTCTCTGGAATTTAGAAGAATGACAGGAGATCAAATTGAGGTATATAAGATGATAAAAAGTATG
The DNA here is from genome assembly GCF_965287045.1 of Carcharhinus amblyrhynchos. NCBI lineage: Eukaryota > Metazoa > Chordata > Chondrichthyes > Carcharhiniformes > Carcharhinidae > Carcharhinus > Carcharhinus amblyrhynchos. The sequence continues at coordinate 55,735,364 of NC_137329.1, forward strand.
GATAAAGTAGATGTGAAACAGATGCTTCCTCTTGTGGGCATTCTAGGACAAGAGGTCACAGTCTTAGGATAAAGGGTTGGAAATTTTAAACAGAGTTGAGGAGAAACTACTTCTCCCAAAGGTTAGTGAATCTGTGGAATTTGCTACCCCAAAGTGCAGTGGATGCTGGACAGTGAGTAAATTTAAGGAGGAGTTAGATTTTTAATTGATAACGGGTTAAAGGGTTATGGGGAGAAGGCAGGGAAATGGGGATGAGGAGCTTATCAGCTATGATTGAATGGTGGAGAGGACTCGATGGGCCAAATGGTCTAATTTGGCTCATATGTCTTATGACCCCAAAAATCTCTCAGAAAGGCCTTTTGTGAAAATGCTAATCGAGCTTATCTCTTCATAGATGCTAACAGCCCTGTTGTAAATTTCCTCCATTTTCTGTTTGTGTTTTCATTGTTTATACTTCTCCAGGTTATGTGCAGCCTTAGTGCTTGGTAAGTGAGACTTTTTTAAACTGCGTTTTCTTCCATTCTGTTCTTGAGCTTTTCGTTCAGGGAACTGCAATGTGAACTTCAACTGGAGGGAAGCAATTTTAGGAAAAAGACACAGTGTGTTTGATAAAGAAAGGGAGTGGGCTGGGGTGTATTGTAATAGAGAAATGTTTGTTTGTTCACATGTGGGTGGCACAGTGGTTAGCACTGCTGCCTCACAGCACCAGAGACCCTGGTTGTTTCCCGGCTTGGGTCACTATCTGTAAGGAGTCCGCACGTTCTCCCTGTGTCTGCATGGGTTTCCTCTGGGTGCTCCAGTTTCCTTCCATAGCCTAAATGTGCTGGTTGGGTGCATTGGCCATGCTAAATTTTTTTAGCAGAATAGTTACCCAGAAAAAAGTTAGAAGCACAAAGCCACTTCTAACTCTCAGTTAACTGTGCCAGTGGACCTCTACTTGACCTCCTCCCCGTCCTCCTCCCCGAAACCATTGACAGCACCCTTCACCCCACCATTATCCCCTCCACCCCCACGAAAGCCCATACACCTTGCTGTCCCCAACTATCTTCCCCACGCTCAAACAACCTCAGTGTACTCAAACAGATGTCAGGATCTGGCGGCCAGGGGATTATCACAGAACTTCACTGCAGTGTTAATGTAAGTCTACTTGTGGCACAAATAAATAAACTTAAACTTAAGTAACTTCTAATTGGTGATTCTTCACCATGCCTTACAAAATTATATCCTTTATTAGCCTGATAGCTGCAGTTGACGTGTATAGGACATGTGAGGCAAAGTTTGATGGTGGGAGTCTAACTGACTTCCAGGAAGAAGGCCTGAACAAACTGAGTGGGCAAAATAAGATGGAATTCAGAACTCTTTTATAAACGCACAAGTAATAAAACAGTAGTCAAAGAAAGGGTGGGACTGATTTCAGATCAAAAAGGAGATCTTCTTGTGGAGACAAAGACACAGCTGAGGTATCAAGTGGGCACTTTGTTTCTGTCTTTGTTCGTCAATGTGCAGGCAGTAGCAATATGGGATAAGATACAACTAAATGAAATAGAAGATATACTTGAAAAATTGATAGTCTTTCAATTAGAAATGTCACCAGTCTGATTGGATGTCTCTTTGATTACTAACAGAAGGAAGGGAGGAAATTGCGAAGGATCTGCCCATAATATCCACACTTCCACCATCCTCCAACCCCCGCCCCCACCTACCTCTCCCTTGGAAACAAGACTGGTGTCAAAACACTACAGGATTTCAAATGTTGAAAAAAGCAGAAGAGGATAAAGTTGGGGACCACAGGCCAGTCGGCCTAATGTCAGTGGTGCAGAAACTTGAAGAGCACAATTAATTGACATTTGGCAAAGTATGAGCTAATTAATGAAAATCAGCATGAAGTTTAAAAATCATTTATTGGATGCAAGCATCAGTTATACGACCAGTATCTCTCCCCCATCATTAATTGCTCTTGGGAAAGTGATGGTGAGCCACCTTCTCAAATACTAATGAGTGGATAGCTGAGATTTCTCCTCATGAATCCAGATCATTAATCATAATTTCTGGACTACCAGTCCAATAATGTAACAGTGTGGCATAATACCCCTGATTTGTTAAAGGCTAATCATGTTTGATTAACTTGTTTGAGTGACAGAAAGGGGTAACGTGGCTGAAGTTATGTGTCTGCTCTTTCAAAAAAAAACCATCTACAAGATGCGCTGCAGGAACTCATCAAGGTTCCTTAAACAGCACTTTCCAAATCCAGGACCGCAACCATCTGGAGGGACAAGGGCAGCAGATACATGGGAACACCACTAATGGAGGTTCCTCTCCAAGCCACTCACCATCCTGACTTGGAAATATATCACTGTTCCTTCACTGTTGCTGGGTCAAAATCCTGGAATTCCCTCCCTATGGATGTACCTACACTTCAAGGATTGCAGTGATTCAAAAAGACAGCTCACCACTACCTCCTCAAGGGCAATTAGGGATGGACAACAAATGCTGACCCAATAAAAGATTCAGGGAGTCACAATTTTTGGAAGGATACCAAGCTTCTGGAGAGGGTACAGAAGAGACTTACTAGAATGGTACCAGAGGTAAGGAACTTCAGTTACATGGGCAGACTGGAGAAGGTGGGAATGTTCTCCTTGGAGCAGAGAAGGTTAAGAGGCAATAGGGAAGATACTTTTAAAATCAAGATTGGGTTTTACAGAGTAAGTAAAGATAAACTGTTTCAAGGGGCTAAAGGGATTGTTTACCAGATGTAAGGTAATTGAACCAGAGGCAAATGAGGAATTTGTTTAACACAGCACATTGCTGTGATTTGGAATAAATGGCCTGAAGGAATGGGAGAAGAAGATACAATAGCAATATTCAAAAAAGAAATGGATAAACGGTTGAAATGTAGAAGTTATAGGGTTGAATGGAAAGGATTGGCACAGTCACAAACACCTTCCTCCTGTGATGAAGCTTTCTATCAGTCAGTAATACCTCCATTTTAATGTGTCCTCAGGTGTAAAAAGATTGATTTAGATTAGACTTAATTTAACTGCAGTCTTGGGAGTTTCTTTGTCTTTGCCTTTGTGGAAAAAGTATAATGTCTGAACACTGTCTAGGAAAATCTAAAATTTCAACTGTGGTTATTTGCATGAAATATATATGTATATATATATATATAAACCACAAGTAAACAGGTTATTTGGTCCATATCATTGTAGATAGCTTCCTACAAGTAAATTGTTATATGTACTCCTGAGAAAATTATGTTAAAAATTCCCTCAGTGTTTTGAAATGTTAATACATGCATACTCCTGACTGACCCAAAGTAGTAACAAGAGAGCTATGAGCTGTTGTATATAGGGTGGCACTGTGCACAGTGGTTAACACTGCTGCCTCATAGCACCAAGGACCTAGGTTCAATTCCGGCCTCGGTTCACTGTCTGTGTGGAGTTTGCACATTCTCCCTGTGTCTGCGTGGGTTTCCTCCAGGTGCTCCGGTTTCCTCCCATGGTCCAAAGATGTGTAGGTTAGGTTAATTGGCCATTCTAAATTGCCCCTTAGTGTCAAGGGTAAATGTGGGTTATGGGAATGGGTGGGTTTCTGAGCGGTACAGACTCGATGGGCCAAATGGCCTCCTTCTGTACTGTAGCGATTTTATGATTCTATGCAGGTCAGGCATTAATTGCTCGAAAACTGCTGTTTACACCATCGTCAAAAACCTCTGACCTGGTCCATTACTGGGGTTCTCCAGCGCCACTGCAGTAAATGGAGTTTGGGCTGAGTGCCAAATTCTCCATTCTCTCTGGCAGCGGGGCAGGAATGGACATGATTGGAGAATTCCACCCCATTGACAATTTGAATGATAAAATTACCATGGCTGCCAAGGAACGGGGAAAGAATGTCATTAGTTTTAAGTTTTGTAACTGGCCTTAGCTTTCCAGGTGAATTAAATGTGAGTTCTCCTCATGCTGGCAATACATTTCAGAAATCAACTGATTGCGCCCTTTGAAATTCTGAGACTGCTCAGGGTTTGGGTTATTAACACCGTATGACCTACAATCGGGACACTGTGAAAAGAATCCGGAGAAGTTAATAAGATTTTAGACGCTTCAATTATTTTCAGAATCATTCAACTATTGTACAAGTTGGATACTGCATCGCAGATTGCTTTATCTTGCACTATTGCGACCTCACCGCGTGCTCTTCTCCCATGTCTCATCACACTTTGTGGGCAGCTATGTGAGCCTATGATGCTCATCAATCTGTCAAGATGCTGGCTATTAGTCTTGTAGCACATCCATGGCATGCATAAGAGAATTATTTTCACTTTAAGCAACCCAATGCACTGCTTATTGGAATTTCCCCTTTTCTGTGTTTATACAGTGTCACTGAAGACATTGTAACACCAACTTTAAAACCATGGGCTGGATATTATGGCCTCCTTACTGGACAGGTTTTTGATGAGGTGGCACATAAAATATGATGGAAGGCTAGCCTACTGCTTTCCCACTCACTCCTGATCTGTTCCCTATAGTATGACGGATGGTTAAGGAGCCCTCTAGCCTCCCTGCCCTTAGATCTGTTGAGATCTTATCTGGCCAACTCTTGTGAAAAAGCAGGAGGGGAGTGGGGGTGAGGGGGTGGTAGGGGTGCCTCCTTTGAGGGCTGCCGTATGCACACGTAGTTGGGGGGACAGTGGTAGTGACCATCCAAGATGGTATCCCCTGCTTTTTGCTTCCTCATCAACATTCAAATTCCAAAGCCCAGCCATCCTGCCATCCCTCCCTTGGGTAGCCGATCCCTCCTCACCCAAAAATCCCACACTTACCTGAGCCGGGCATCCATGCTGCCTTCTTCTAGGGATTTGTAAGTTACTGAGTCCTGAATTCCACTGCTGCTGGGATTGCAAGTGCTACCAGCCAAACAGATCGACCGGGAACTCTCAAGTGTGGGAAGGCAGGGTGGCCAATTTTAAAATCAGTCACTTTTCAATCAACATTTCTATGCCCCCCACCACCACCCCTCCATCCCCCACCCTTCTCTGCATTAAATTCATCCTTATCTGCCTGGCAATTTGTAAGATTTCATTACCAATATCTTCCTCTCATCAATCTACTGTTTTATAACAACATACCTAAAGATCTATACGATTCACAAGACACTGGATTGAGGTATAATACCAGGTGAACAAGACACTGAGTTTGTTTTATTTGCTTTGAGGGAGGCCCCTGCCTTTTTCAGAGTGGGTTCAGATCATTTATACTCAAACAATAATGTGAAGGGCAGAGATATTGTTTATATGTTGAGAATGATGGACATTTTTAATGTTTATTGTCCTGTACTTGGTGTCCGTAGGGGTGGGAAAAAAAAGAACAATTCTTCCACCAGCTCTTGCCTGACAGGAGGGCAAATTTTAAAATTTTATTTAATAATTTAATAGAGGATGAAGAAGTGATTTAATAAGAGGGAGGAAGGAAGAAGTAGCTCAGACAAAAGGAGTCTCATTCAAGATTAAAATGGCAGATTGATATCATGAGATAATTGCTTCTCCCTTTTAAAAAGAAACATCAACCAACCATCCATTGAACCATATTCAATTTTCACCAAATTCTGGGAGATGCCTGCCGAAATTTTACTGTCTCATTCACCTGAGGCTAACAGAGAATACTGTTCTGTCAGCCAATTCTGGGGCAGATGAGGAGGTAAAATTCTGGCCATCATTTCACCACTGAACTTTTCCATCCTATTTCAAAGCGGGCGGCTGTTTGAAGAAAATGTTTGATTTGGCAATGTTAAGTCCAGCATTGTGAATGGGGAAGTGTTATCCAACAGGCATTGTCATCACTGCTGGGCATGACGTGAGAAATGGAGAGTTCAACAAAAAAGAGCTGCCTGAGGTCTCATGCAACCAACTGAACTAATGCATAGTTCAGAGAGTCACATGAGTCAAAGACTACTGATCTCTGCTTTTGATTGCTGAACTGCTCAATGAAACTCACAGGTCCAATGTCACTCATTCTCATTTAAAAAGGTTGCCTATTTTGAATGTAAGTTGCCTTTTAAACAGAGGGGCAACGCGTTTAAATGAATTTGCAATCCGTGCTGTTCGAGCTGATTATCTGGCATTATGTTAAGGTTAACTGCTCTGGTCTTGCAGAAAGTGTCTCACTTTGCTCTTTAGTCATTCCAGCCTCAACTTCAGCACAGCACTGTGCTAGACATTTGCAGGTTCATGCCAAGGAAATGTGCAAATGTTACAGAAAATAACAAGGCTGAAATGTGCTGGAGACTGCAAAATACAACACTCACCATGATATTAGCCTGAGGATTTGCAGTTTTGAATTATGATAGAACTTAGCGTTCTGTGGGGAAGCTTATTGATAATTACCAGCAATATCATTACCATATGGAGAATTCTCTTCACCTGTATTCCAAGGTGGAATCCAAAATGAAAGCAATTTTTTTTAACTTTCCCTCTTCTTTATTTCCACTCTTTTTCTATTAGATTTTTTAAAAAATCTACTCTAATTACTTCTATGCCTACACTTTTCTGTTTGTGAAATTTGTCATCTAATTGCTTTTTATTGAGTATCATTTATCTCCTCCTATCTTTCTTTCCCTCACTTTTACATGGGTGGCATGGTGACACAGTGGTTATCATTGCTGCCTCACAGCGCCAGGGGCCTGGGTTCAATTCCAGCCTCAGGTCACTGTCTGAGTGGAGTTTGCATGTTCTCCCTATGTCTGCATGGATTTCCTCTGGGTGCTCTGGTTTCCTCCCACAGTCTAAAGATGTGTGGGTTATGTTGCGTGGCCATGCTAAATTGACCCTGGTATCAGGAGAATTGGCAGAGTAAATATGTAGGGTTATAGGAACAGGGCCTGGGTGGGAATGTGGTCGATGCAGACTCGATGGGCCGAATTGCCTCATGTTGCACTGTAGAGATTCTATGAGCTAGCCTTTTGGCAAGGCCAGCATTTCTTGAGGTTTCCTAGTTTGAAACATGGAAAACAGGAGCAGGACCTGTAAATAAGAGCCAACCATTTGGCTCCTTGAGCTTACTCTACCATTCAACATGAATATGGCTGATCCTCAGTTTCAATGCCAACACTCTCCCTGTTCCCCACGACACCTTTAGAGGCTCAAAATCTATCTATTTGCTTCTCAAATATATTCAGTGATTTGGCCTCCACAGCTTCTGTGCTTGAGGATTCCATAGGTTCACCACCCTCTTAGTAAAGAAATCTGTCCTCATTTCAGTACTAAATGGCCTATCTCGTACCTGACTCTTTGTTCTCGAGTCCCTCAGCCAGACGAAATAACATCCTGTATCCAGTCTGCCTATCCCTGTCAGAATTTTATGTTTCAATAAGATCCCCTCTCATTCTTCTAAATTTCAGTGAATACAGGCTTGAATCTTGTGGCTACCTGGATGGTAGAATTAAACTAGCAACTCCTATGCTCCTATGATAGGGATAATGAACAGATGTTTTTATTCACCTGCAGTTGCAATGGGTGCCTGTACCTGGAACATTGGAAATCCAAGATAATCTATTTTGTACCCTTGTGTTGGTTGGCATGATATTGAGTTGTCCCTTACATGGAGTTACAACATTGCCATGACAGAAGAGGATTGTTGGACAATGGCAAGAGTAGTGAGAGTTGAGCGGACTACATCGAGATTACAGATGAGGAAAGGCCTGGATAACTCTCGGTTGAAGTGTAATTCCCAATACTCACTGAGTTCCATATTGGTTGAATTGCAGCACTGTTCAATTATCTAAATGCTACATTCGTCTTTAAGTAGAACCTTTCGGTGGGAAGTTTGGGGTAAACACAGTAAGAAGTCTCACAAAACCAGGTTGGGGAGCAGCGGGGACGGTGGTGGGAGGATGGGGGCAGTTTCTTTTGGCCAGTGTACATCAGGGCCACTGCTTTGTATTATCAATGGCAGTGGCTGCTCCATTTCTGTAATGCACACACTTTCTGCTCTGTTACTGCTAGTGCAAGTTCATTCCCAAAGGAATAGCACTCCCATACTTGTTATACATCTGCTTAATTTCCCTGACTATATCTAATGTTCCAATTGGATGAATTAATTTACCATTGACATCAAATTAATGGGCAAGAACATGATATAGATCTTGAGCGAATAATGACAAATAATTACCCCATATTTGATTATAACCACTCCACGCAGAACACTGCACATAGACACATATATATAACATATTATATAATGTATAACACATATATATATATAAAAATGAAGTGTTTTAAGATTTTGAATTGTAGCCAATGAAACTTCAATTCAGATGTTAACCATAGCTGATGGAGCATTTATTAAAATTTGAAAATGCAGACTATCTCATTTCTTTGCTGAGGACAGAAACACCGCTTAAGTATCACGCAGCAACTTGTCCTGCCAAACGTAAAGCATTTTTAATTAGATATATCTTGCAAGCCTGGAAGAATTTGGTACATTGTGCGTCACTGCTACCTAGCGATTGTCTGCTAGCTATTTGAGTTCAGGCAATGCCAGAACACTGCGCTGACAATAAAGGTGTCAATTAACATTAAATCGACATTCCCCACTATGTGCACACCCCTCCAATCAACAATTGGTTACCATAATTTTAGTGAAATATTAATTGGCTTGTCTTATTTCACTGTAAATGTCATTACAAGGCTTTGGTTGAAGGAAATCATTCACAAAGCAGGTCATGTTTGACCATATGCCATTGCTATAGAAACAAGGACTAGTTACTAAGGTTGCCAGATTGTTTAATCAGTGCACAATGACTTTTGAAACCTTTTATTCACTCACTGATTTGTGCATGCAAACATAAGCACATGTGCAAACAGAGGACATTTAGCTCCTCAAATCTACTCTGAGCTGTCCAGGCCCCACCAGTAAAAAGTCTGACAACACCAGGTTTTAGTCCAACCGATTTATTTGATAATACTCACAAGCTTTCGAGGGGACTGCCTCTTCGTCAGGCAGTCCCCTCGAAAGCTTGTGAGTATTATCAAATAAATCGGTTGGACTAAAACCTGGTGTTGTCAGACTTTTTACTGTGTTTACGCCAGTCCAACGCCGGCATTCCCACATCAGGCCCCACCACTCAGATCCTCCTCAAGTAGTATATTGCTGATCAGTACCTCACCCCCTTGGTTTTAGCTCCATAAGTTTTGGTAAAAGATCATCAACCTGAAACAATGGGCAAAAAATCTTACCAAAAAATGGCAGAGTGTTGGTTCTGGTGAGAATAACGATGTGTTCTTCTCCATAGAAGCAAGCTGGTTTTCTCTTCAGATCTTATGGCACTCGGTCAAAAAGAACAGCTGGGTGTGTTTCACGCTGTCTTGTAGAAGGGCTGGTCCCAAACACGCCAGCATAGTGTGAGATCAGGATGCACTGTTTAAAGGATTAGAGGAAAAACTAACCTCGTCCTCACCCCACCACAGAGATTCCATAGGCTCCACCCTGTTGTGGGCCTGAATCTAATTACGTCGCTGGCAATGGGTGGTGAAAATTGGAAATTGCAATCTTACTAGTGAGATTTGCAACTTCCGGGTTTTGCTGCATCTTGTGCCTCCGGTGCCATTCCCACAGACAGCAAGTGCGGGCCCAAGATTGTCCCCGTAAACTGTGTTTATCTCTGTACAGATCTTCCCGACCTGTTGAGTGTTTTCTGGCATTTTCTGTTTTTATTTCAGGTTTCTGCTTTGTATAAAAATGTGTTAAAAATACCATGAAACCAGGTGTGTATTTTGGGTTTCACATTGAGCACAGGATTACAACATGGCTCCAGGCTGAGATTTGTATGAGAAGTGAAATGTCACATGATTGAAATTTTAATTCATTTAATAACGTTGAGATTATTGAGTCGTCCTTGTTTTATATTGTCTCATTTAATTCCTATGGTCTGAATCTTTCAAATGGTGGAGCCCTAACCTCCACCATCCAGCGAGTCAGGGTCATCCCCACCAATTCCAACAGACAGGCTGCCATCACATATCTAACCAGCATCAATTGACAGCAAGCCGGATTTCTATTCATCACCGGAAGGAAGCCCGGCCTTGGAGAGCTGCCAGCCAATCAGATTGTCCTCTGGATACAGAGCTGCAGTGACTGAGGAATTACAGTGACGAGCCTGGGACTTAATATCAGGCCAGTTAAGTGGCAAGGGTCTCGGTGAGGGAATCATAGAATCCCTACCGTGCAGAAGAAGGCCATTCGGCCCAACAAATGTGCATCGACAACCACCCATCCAGGCCCTATCCCCATAATCCCACATCTTTACCCTGTGAGTACTCCTGGCATTAAGGGGCAATTTATCACAACCAATCAACCTAATCTGTGCACCTTTGGAGTGTGGGAAGAAACTGGAGCACCCAGAGGAAAACTCACGCAGGCGCTGGGTGAACATGCAAATGCCACACCGACAGTGACCCGAGCTGGGATTGAACCCAGGTCACTGGCACTGTAAGGCAGCAGTGCTAACCTTTGTGCCACCATGCTGCCTCTGTTAGGTGACCCGGTGGGGAGTCATGAGGTTGGGGGGAGGTGGAGGGAGTTGGAGTGAGGTACGATTGGACTCTCCAGGCCTTCATGAAGGGGGCTTCTTTCCCCCACCTGAGATGTAGGTTTTTAAATGTTTCTATTCCCCTCCTGATCTGTCATCTGCCAATCTGAAAGTTGAGTCTGGGTGGCAAAAGGCCCATAATTAGGTATTAAGTGCAAGGGTGGTCCACCTCCTCCCTACCGCCCTCCCAAGGGCCTGCCCATCCCAAGATTAAATTGCTTCCAGGTCATGTGTGTGGGATTCTGGAGGGAATTCCTTCCATGTAATTTCATGCTCTCCCCCCACACCTCAAAACTCACTGGGAGTGGGGGATCATAAAAGTCAGGCCTACCACATTGAAACTGTAAGCAGGACATCAGCAACAGCAACTTATATTAATACTGTGTCTTTGCTGTATTAAAATATCCCAGATGCTTCACAGGAGCATTATAAACAAAACGTGGCTGCTAACTACATTGGATATCTTTAGGTCAATGACCAAAATCTAGGTCAAAGAGGTAAGTTAATGGAGGAAGTGGATATAGTGGGAGAGAGAGGTTTAGGAAGAGAATTTGAAATCTTAGGCCCAGGTAACTGAAGACACTGTCACCAATGATGCAACAATTAACATTGGAGAAGCTAAAAAGGGCAGAATCAGGGGAGTGTAGGTATTTGGATGGTTATCGGGCTGGAGTGGGTTACAGAGATAGGGAGGATGGATAAGATCATGGGGAGAATTGAAAACAAGGATGTTGCCCATTCAGGAGCCAACATAGATCATCAAGCACAAGGAAATATGTGAAGGAGACATGTTGCGAGGCATGAGCAGCAGAGTCTCAGATAACCACAGGTTTATGGAGGGTAGGCTATGGAAAACTGGCCAGGAGTGATTGGAATAGTAAGGTTGAAGGTAACAAAGGCGTGAATAAGGGTTTCAACAGCAGATGAGCAGAGGCAGGGCTACAGTCAGGCCATATCAGGACTTGGAAAATGGCAGTCTTAATGATAGTCCAACTGGCTATAGAAAGAACTAAACAGTCCCACAATCAATATATTGGGCCAAAGCTCTACAATCATGTCACATCCAGTGATTGACAGTGGACAATAAATGACTGTTGGAAGAAGGAGGCTCCATGAACATTCAATGATGGCAGTACCCAAGACATAAGTGCAAAATAGAAGACTGAAACATTTCCAACCATCTCCAGTGAAAAGTGTAGAGTGGATGATCATTTTCCATCTTCCCCTGATGGCCATGCCATCATGGATGTCAGTCTTCAAACGATTTGATCCTCTTCAAAAATATTAAAAAGCATTCAATCGACACAATAAGGCAATAGGCCTGGCAACATGTAATGCTTAAAGTCTTTTTCCCATGGCTAGCCATGCGCTTAGCTAAGCTATTCTAATACAGCAACACCACCAGCACTTATATGGAAATTTGAAGAATTGCCCAGGTATGTCCTGTTCACAAAAAGCAGGACAAATCCAGCCCAGCCAATTACTGCCCTGTCAGTCTGCTTTCAATCATTGGAGAAGTGATGGAGAGTGCCATTGACAGTGCAATCAAGTAGCACTTACTCAGGAATAACCTGCTCACTGATGCTCAGTATGGGCTCCATCTAACAACTTAGTTCCACTGTTTGGATTCATGTTTCGCACTAAGGATGATGGCTTTGGTTGTTGAAGGGGAACTGTTTCAGTCCTGGGACATCGTTGCAGGTGTTCCTCAGCAAATAGTCCTAGGCCAAAGAACCTTCAGCTGCTTCGTGAATGGCTTTCCCTCCAACAAAAGGGAATGCTTCAATGGTTAGTTAGTTCCATTCACCACTGACACAAAAATAAAGCATGCCTTTAAATAATGGCTTGCATGACCCAGGCCATCTTTACAGCCACTTTTCAAGGCTAGTCATTGTTGTAATGAGATTAATAAGATTAGGGTGGCATGGTGGCACAGTGGTTAGCACTGCTGCCTCAAAGTGCCAGAGATCTAGGTTCGATTCCCACTTGGGTCACTGTCTGTGCAGAGTTTGCACATTCTCTCTTAGTCTGTGAGGGTTTCCTCCAGGTGCTCTGATTTCCTCCCACAGTCTGAAAGATGTGCTGGTTTGGTGCTTTGACCTGAATAGGCACCGAGTGTGGCAACTACGGGAATTTCACAGTAACTTCATTGCAGTGTTAATGTAAGCCTTCCTTGTGACTAATATGTAAACTTTCACTTGAAATTTACATGGCAGCCAAAGTGTTGGCAGTGTAAGATGTTTAGGGAAAAGATTTGTATTGTGAGGATTTTACTTATGCTGAATTTTTTTATTCCCCTAATTACAACTAATTGTAAAGATGTGACCAATGGAGGTCAAGAACAAGACATTGAACCTTTAAATGAAATGTTTCCAGTTCTAGCATGAGGAGAGAGGAAGGGTAAACTACAGAAAAAGCAAACGTTTTGTGTATTTTTAACTTTGAGGGTTAAAGATTGAGGCGTGTTCTTCTTTGGACGCAAGAGTTGTGATTCACCACTGCCTGCGCTGTTGCCATGGAGAGAGGCAGCATACAAACCGGTGCTCCTCTGCCATTTATCTAATTGTAGCCCAGCTGAATGCCTGAGTGCTTGGTCTGTCTTGCAGCTGAATGTATGTTCTTTGATGAGTGATAATGTTAGAGAGTCATAGAGGTTTACAGCATGGAAACAGACCCTTCGGTCCAACTTGTCTACGTAGCCCAGTTTTTACCATTAAGCTAGGTCCCAATTATCTGTGTTTGGCCCATATCCTCTAGATTAATCTTACTCATGTAACTGTCCAAATGTATTTTAAAAGATAAAATTGTACCCGCCTCCACTAATACTTCTGGCATCTTGTTCCAGACAGTCACCACCCTCTGTGTGTAAAAATGACCCCGCTGGACGCTTTTGTATCTCTCCCCTTAAACCTACATCCTCTAGTTTTAGACTCCCCTAGCTTTGTGAAAATATGTTGACTATCTACCTTATCTACGCCCCTCATTATTTTATAGATCTCTGTAAGATCACCCTTAAACCTCATACACGCCAGGGGAAAAACGTCCCAGTCTATCCAGTTTTGCCTTATAATTCAAAACATCAAATCCTTATGAAGTTAGGTTGAGGGAGCTGGGACTCTTTTCCCTGGAGAGATGAAGGTTGAGAGGCGACCTGATAGAAGTTTATAAAATGTTGAGAGGAATAGATAGGGTGGATTCTCAGAGGCTATTTCCCCGGGTTGAAATGGTCGCTACGAGAGGACACAGATTTAAGGTGCGGGGAGGAAAGTACAGAAGTGATGTTAGGGGTAAGTTTTTCACTCAGAGGGTGGTGAGTGAATGGAATCGGCTGCCGTCAGTGGTGGTGGAGGCGAACTCGCTGGGGTCTTTTAAAAGACTTCTGGATGAGTATATGGGGTTTAATGGGATTGGGGGTTATAGATAGGTCTATAGATTGGTAGGTGTTGATGTGATCGGCGCAACTCGTGGGCCGAGGGGCCTGTTTGTGCTGCAGTGTTCTATGTTCTATGTTCTATGTTCTATCCTGGTAGCGTCCTAGTAAACCTTTTCTGCACATTTTCTCCTTTAATAATATTCTTTCTATAATAGAATGGAGACCAAAACTGTACACAGTACTCCAAGTGTGGCCACACAAATGTCTTGTACAACTGCAACAAAACATCCCAGTTCCTTTATCCAATGTTCTGACCAGTGATGCCGAATGCTTTCTTTACCACCCTGTCCACCTGAGTTGGGTGGACTTGCATGGCCCAAGTCTGTAAAAACATCAGATTAGCCTGTGTAGTTGTTTGGCAGAGCCTTCCATACCATAGTACTAGATGGGAAGCTTCCAAGGGAATGTGCCTGTGTGATGGCCCTTGCCGGAATTGGGTGCTGCACTGGAACTCCAGGAGCAAATGGAAGTGCTGCGTGCCCCACTTAGAGAGCACTGGACTTTGGCAGAAATCACCCATTGTGCCAAAGATCCAAGCTTAACAGCCTGGGTGTTAAACCCTTTCTCCAATTGAATTGAAAACCATGTGAACCAATTCAGCTGGTGTCTGTGTGTGAGTAACTCAGGGCAATGTCCATTCTACCTTCATTTGCAGCACCGGGGTTGTTATTAGGAGTTCTGTTTAACATCACTGCTACATCTTGATGAAGCTGTAACACAACCAGATTCCAGACACTCTCATTTAGAAATGTTGGCGCCAGCCATTCATTTTATTGAGTCTATTAGGAGATAGAGCAGCAATAAGGCCCAGGCTTAACATTGCTTTTTGCTCCAAACAATAATTACTTTGGCTTTCACCGCTATACAGTCACAAACTGTAAACATTTATTAGCTGAGACATATCCCTCTCTATCCTCATCAGACGTGAGTTTCAAGTCGTACATACAAAATTGAAGCAGGAGTAGGCCATTCAGGCCATCAAGCCTTTTCTGCCATTTGTTTTGATTATGGCTGATCATCAAATTTGAAACCCTGATCCCTCCTTCCTCCCATATCTCTTGATCCCTTTAGCCTCAAGAGCTATATTTAATTTCTTCTTGAAATCACACAACGTTTTGGCCTCAACTACTTTATGTGGTAATGAATTCCACAGATTCACCACCCCCTGGGTGAAGAAATTTTTCCTCATCTCAGTCCTAAAAGGTTTACCCTTATCCTCAAACAATGACCCCCTAGTGTTGGACTCCCCCACCATCCGGAACATTCTTTCTAAATATACCCTGTCTAACCGTGTTAGAATTTTCTAAGTTCCATGAGATCCCCTCTCACTTGTATAAACTACAATGAATATAATCCTTACTGACTTAGTCTCTCCTCATATGACATACCTGCCATTCTAGGAATCAGCCTAGTAAACCTTCACTGTGCTCCCTGAATAGCAAGGACATCCTTCCTCAGATAAGGACAGCAAAACTAGACACAATACTCCAAGTGTGGCCTCACCAATGCCCTATACATTGCAGCAAAACATTCCTATCTCTATACTCAAATCTTCTCGCTGTGAAGGCCAACATACCTTCTTTACTGCCTGCTATACCTACGCATTTACTTTAAGTGACTGATTTTCAAGGACACCAAGGCCTCGCTAAGTATCCATCTCTCTCAACTTATACAATTCAAGTAATAATCTGCCTTCTTATTTTTGCTACCAAAGTAGATAATCTCACATTTATCCACATGAATATCCTAATTGAGTTTGCACCGACACATTACAAACACCTGAACTCCCACATAATCCCATCTGCCAGCACTTGGCCCATAGCTCTGAATGTTATGCTGTGCTAAGTGCTCATCCAGTATTTTTTAAAGGAAATGAGGTAACCTGCCTATACCAGCCTCCCAGACAGCGCATCCCAGGCTATCACCAACCTTTGAGTTCAGAAGTTTGTCCTCACATCCCCCCAAACCTCCTGCCCTCACCTTGAACCTATGTCCCTTCATGACTGACCCCTCAACTAAGAACAGCTGCTCCTCATCCACTCTGTCCATGCACCTCATAATCTTGTACACCTCGATCAGGTTGCTTCTCAATCTTCGCTGCTCCAATGAAAACAACCCAAACCTACCCAATCTCTCTTTATAACTTAAATGTTCCATCCCAGGCAGCATCAAGTGAATCTCCTCTGCACTCCCTCCAGTGCAATCACATCCTTCCAATAATGTAGCAACCAGAACTGCACACGGTACTCTAGCTGTGGCCTCACCAAAATTCTATACAACTCTAACATACCTTTCTGGCATTTGTAGTCAATACCTCAATTGATAAAGACAAGTGTCCCATATGCCTTTTTCACCACTCTACTAACACGCCCTTCAGTCTTTAAAGATCTGTAAACAAACACATCAAGGTCCCTTTGTTCCACAAGACCTCCGAGAGTCCCACCATTCATTGAATACTTCCTTATCAAATTATCCCTTCCAAAATGTATCATCTCACACTTTTCAGGGTTAAATTCCATCTGCCACTTATCTACCTATTTGACCATTCTGTCTATATCATCTCACTGTTAACCACCTGGCCAATCTTTGTATCAACCGCAAACTTACTAATCCTACCCTCCGCATAGTCACCTATGTCATTTATATAAATGATAAATGATAGGGGGCCCAACACAGATCCCTGTGGTATGCCACTGGACACTGGCTTCCAATCACGGAAGCAGTCTTGTGTCATCACCCTCTGACTCCTACAACTGAGCCAATTGTGAATCTATTTTATCAAATTCCCCTATATCCCATGTGCATTTACCTTCTTTACAAGTCTCCCATGTGGGACCCTGTCAAAGGCTTGGGTGAAATCCATATAAACTATATTGACTGCACTACCCTCGTCTATACACCTGGTCACCTCCTCAAAAAATTCAATCAAATTTGTTAGATTATAAGGATTACATAGTAATCTACTATGTGAGACCTTGTTGAAAGCCTTCTGAAAATCTAAATAAATCACATCTACCGGTTCTCCCTGGTCAACCCTCCTAGTTACATCCTCAAAGAATGCCAGAAGATTTGTCAAGAATGATTTCCCTTTCATAAATCCATGCTGACTTTGTCTGATCATACTACTGCTTTCCAAATGCCATGGAGATTCTTAATAATCTCCATCTTAGCAACTCGAGCAACTTCCCTTCTACCAATGTTAGACTTATGAATTATAGTCTTCAAAACAAAACAGAAAATGCTGAAAAATCTCAGCTGATCTGACAGCATCTGTGGAAGAATAGAACCAATGTTTTGAGTCTGAAGATGTCAACTAACTTTGGGAACTGATGGGCCTCCCTCAAGTATCCTGGAAAACAAATGTATTGTCTCCCCCTCCTTTCCTTCCAATGAGGCTAAATATTTTGCTCATGTAAAATTATTGGGCTGAAAATTTAGTGCTGGTCAACACCAGCAGACTGAAGGAACTTTCAGATCTTGATCATCCCATCAATTGGGGCGGTGTATGGTAATGTCGCTGGACTAATAATCCAGAGATCCAGACTAGTGCCACCATGGCAGTCGATGAAATTTAAACTCATTTAGTAAAAACCTGAAACTAAAAGTTAGTCTCAGTAACAGCAACAGTGAAGCAATTGTCACTCTGTTTATTAATGCCCTTTGGGGAAGAAAACATACCAGTCTTACCTGGTCTGGCCTACTTGTGCCTCTGGACCTATACCAATGTGGTTGATTCTTAACTGCCACTCGGGAATGGCCTAGTGAGACATTCTGTCATATCAAAGTACTACTGTTAGCTCACAGTAGTTCAATCGCTTCTCAGCCTTTTGGCTAAGATCAAGCGTGAGATCAGGTGTAATGCCTGTTCTTGTCAGCTTGAATCTCGTATGTCTGTTCAGTGGGGACCATGAATTGGATTCAATGTGAATTTGGATTGGTTTTTGTTGGAACAACCAACAAGATGGATTAATGTCTTGCCCTGTCCACTCTGCGCATCGGTTTTGTAACTTTGAGAAAGGAAGAACATTTTTTCAAAAGTTCACAAAGGCAGCTCAGCATCATCTTTTCAAGGGATGGGCATTGCCAGTGATGCCCACATCCCATAAACGAATTAATTAAAAAAGTCCCATCAGATTGGCCATGCCCATGTTGATCGGTGACGGCATAAATATTTACAGAGCAAAGGCAGAAAATGAATTCAAGGTGTGAGCCAGATATGATCTAATTGAGTGTGGAAAAGAAAGAGTGGAAGTAGCAGTGGGCAGAATCTACATGGATTGAGTTAAAAGTTAAAGGCTCATGACCTCTGAGCTCCAGGCCAGTGTATCTGGAGGGTACCCAAAGATGTGCTAGGGAAACGCCGCTTGAAGTTCCCAAGTAAGGATTGCACTGCAATTACCCAGGAAGTTCAATCTTCCAATGGTCAATCACCCTGTACTGGGAACCATGCGAAATTCAGATGGTTCCGACTGTCTTACATCAATTGTCAGTCAGAGCACAATGAGAAGAATTAAATCCACTTCTAGCTTCTGGTAACTATTGTACAGAAAGCCCCTGGCCAACAATAAAATGACTCATGGTCTCTTTCCCCCCAGCCATTCAGCCAGGGGGCTGCCCCTGTATTCTGTTCTGTCAAATCCCCACAGGTAATGTCTTTAACATAAACCAAGCAGCAGCAACTCAAGTAGAAGAGGCAAAGATCATCCCTCAACATTTTAAACAATGCAGAATCTGGAGAAAATGCTGAAGCTAGCCTGAAGTTATCCAAATCATCAATCTACACAAACTGTATGTGTATGACTCTTTGGGTTTCATAAGTCATTTACCTAGCCTCCCCCTGTGTAATGTACATGTGTGTGCATAAGTGCATGCATGTGTGTGCACGCATGAGTGTGCGTGCATACATGTGTGTGCATGCGCATGTGCACTTGAGCATGAGTGTGTGTTTGCATGCATGGGTGTGCATGCGTGTGTGTGCATGCATACATGCATGCAGGTGTGTAAATGTGTGGTGAAAATCTTGCATGAAAATTATTGCGTGCCTTTTATAATCACAGCACTTATACAGTTAAACACTCATTAAATTGATAAGTAAATTCTATTCAAACAAATCTGATTTTTATTCATCCTTAGAATGTGGGCTCATTGACAAGACTAGCATTAATAGTCCATCCCTAATTACCCTTGGTTGTTCTCAACCAAGAAATGGAAAGCAAGGGGTGCCAGCTTACTCCTCCTCATCTGGCTGACATCCTGCTGAATAAAGGACTAAATGGGAAATTGAATTTAAGGAAAGAGGCACTACAAAGTCTCCTTTGGGTATTAAAGGAGATGAGGACAAAAAGCAATAGGAAGAACTTTAGAGAGATATTAAAAACAAAAGGGAGGCAAAGAGAAATTACAAAATCAAATTATTAAGGAATTGAACAGAGAAGTAGCATTGTTCCACAGACAGATGAATAGCGAAAGGAAAATGAATGTGGGGTAGCGACACTAAATGATGATCACAATGAGTGTATGGGAAATGACAGAGAAATGGCACAAATATTGGCTAACTTTGTCACCTCAGTTTTTACTAAAGATAACAAAATAGACACATCATTCCAGGAGTTAGCTTAAATGGAATATTAATATACCTGGATAGAAAGGGAGAAAGAAATTGACAAACTGCTAAAACAAATCAGGATAACATGCACCCACGCATAGCAAGGAAATGAGACAGAAGATAACAGAGGCACTAATTTATATGTATAAATATCCCATCAAAAAGGGGAATGCAAGTGGACTGATGGACAGATAATGTTGTTCGTAAATACAAAAAAGGGGGATTGAACACATCCAAAGTTATAGGGAGCAGTAAGCACACATGACTATTTCCTCACAAGAGGAAAGAACATCAGAATCTAAAGTGAACTGAACATGACCGGGTACAAGGCAACTCAGAATTGAATTCACAGTTCATCCAGAATCTTCTGCACACCACTGCTCCTCATCCCCATCACCCCACGTCCACCAACATTCATGCTGCCACAGAAGTAAAATACTGCTGTATTAAAAACAGAAAATGCTGCAAACACTCAGCAGGTCAGGCAGCTTGTGTGGAGAAAGAAACACATTTTTCAGGTTAGTGTTCTTTGGTCACATTACATCTATGTTATGCTGTGATACCTATTAGCGATATGTCTAAAATTGAGCAGATAGGTGAATTAACACTAACATGCACTCAGGCAACTACACAAACACATATACATTTATACATACAACAGCAAAGGCAATAATGGCTTCAATGTAATAAGATGCCACAAGAGACATTACAAAACAGAATAAGTCTGATCCATTAAAGGAGAAATTAGGGCAAATGGCCAAAAGCATGGTCAAAGAGGCAGGTTTTTAGGAACCTTTTAAAGAAGGAAAATAAAGTGGAGAGGAAGAAGGGTTCAGGGAGGGCATTCTAGTGCTGGAGGCACAGTCAGCATTAGTGGAATAATTGAAACAACATTTCTGCTCACCGAATTCAGATGGGGTGTTGGATAATTTAGCCGCAGTGGAGGATTTGAGAGAGGTGGTCCTGAGGTAAAGCTGGGTGTGAGAAGTATTTTTGTGGAAGCTGATGTATTTTAGGATCACAAAGCTGTAGGGTAGTGTGTTAATGAGAAACAGGAAAGGGTGATGGATAGATCCTTACCGACATCAGAGGTGACAATGAGGGAAATTGCAGGTAATTTTCCAGCTACGATCAGGGTCAGCACTCGGATGGCTGCATTTTTGCTATTCTATATTTTAGTGACTTGGATCTTGGAACACTGAATAAATTCGTCAATGATACTAAACTTGGAGGAATGGCACAGAGTGAGGATGATTCGCATCCACTGTAACAGGACATAGATACACCAGCAGAATGCATATACAAGTGGCAGACAGAATTTAATACAGAGAAGTGTAAGATGAAGCATTTTGGTAGAAATAAGAGACAATATAGACAAAATGGTACAGTTCTGAAACAGGTGCAGGAAGAGAGATGTGTGTGCATCGACCTTTGAAGGTGTCAGGGCATATTGAGAGTGGTTAGAAAAGCATATGGGATGTTAGGCTTCAGAAATAGAGATTTTGGGAGTAATTTTCCCAAAAAATGCCTGAGTGTTACTTCCAGAGAGAAAACTGGTGTGTTTCTCTGCAGACACTGATTTTCTCTCCAGATCTTATGACACTCTGCCTAAAAAAATCAACTGGGCATTTTACACGCTGTCATGCAGGAGGCAGGGCCTCAAAACACAGGTAAAACGCTGCTGCACTGAGATCGGGGTGCCATCTTTAAAGAGCATCCCTATCATTACAGAAATAAAGCTCCCCACTCCCAGTCCACCATCAAGGTCTCAGGGGCTCCCCACCCCCACACTCCCTGATTGGAGTCAACAGTTTTGTACTTCCCTTTCCCCCTGAATATCAACCCCTTCTCCCACCTCCGATCATCGCCCCCTCCCGCCCACAGTTGAGCTAGCATGCTTCCCCCTTCCCACCGCCCTCCCCAGTGGCCATCGCCAGCATCCCCTGCTCCTCCATCCGCTCTGGCCCATAACCAAATCTGAATGAATCATCTTTCCGCTGTGAGGCTTCCATTAGGACCCAGCCCTTGGCATGGGTTGGCATTGCTAGGTTGGCATTGCAAGGTTGCCAAGGTGTCATGCCAAGGGAGGACCCCGGTGGAAGCCTCATGCGGAGGGGGGGATTCATTTATGTGGTATGGGCGTGGGCGGAGATGGTATCTATAGATTAGGAGAAGTTGATGCTCCATAGTTTATTGGGAATGCAGTCAAGAGAACGCAGTGTGTCTCATTGACAAAATAAGTTCACAGAGGGACTGAGTAAAGATAACAGAGAATTTAGGGAAGGATCCCAGACTAGGCTTGGAGTTTGGTCTATTAGGTTCAGGGAAGGGAGGGGCATGGCATGACAACTGATTGCATAATGTTGATTTTAACAACAAAGATACCTGTGAGTTTCCGGGGGTGCTTACTGTTGGAGCTAGAGGTCGAGGGTCTAGGGAAGAACATTTAAAAAGATAGTTCCAGGATTATTCTGGAATAGTGAGCAGGCTTAGCACAAAATAGCTGTAATGTTTTAAGTGTTCCAGCTAGATCTAACAGTGAATGGCACCACCAATTGTTCACCATGTCTTTTTAAGTCTGCATCCTTTGTGCTGAAGGGAGTGGCAATGAGGTGAATGAGAGGAATGGTCCTACTGGGGATAAGGGTTTAGAAGATGGAGGCGAGTGTACAGTTGAGCAGAATGGTAGCTGCAGAAGTATTATGGTGAATAAAAGGCCAAAAACTAGAGAGTTGGTATTTTGAAAGTGTGGTTGTAAGTGAAATGGGATGGATATAGAAAGAAGTAGGATTGAGAGGGGAAAGTGGAACTGAGTAGAAAGTAATATAAGGAACTGATCAAAGTTGGCATCTTTTGGGATTGATAATAGGAACAGTAAGGCAACATATGTTGGCAAGGCCAAGGGAGTAACTGTGAGTATGAGTTGAGGAGTTTACATGGAGGGAGAGATTAGAAGGAAAGATATGCATTTATATAGTGCATTTCACAGTCTTGGGACCTCCCAAAACACTTTGCAGCCAATCAAGTATTTTTGAAGTGCTGTGATGAGGGAAACAGGACAACCATTTGCACTCAGCAATGTGATAATGATTAGCTGGTCAGATTTTTACCAGTAATTGGAATTTAGTGTAAGCATAGAGTGTTTCGAAGATACATTTATCTTTCTCCCAGGCTGTTTTGTTAAGTGTATAATAAGAATAATAGTGCAGTTTGCAGTTTATGTAATATGCAATTAAACAGGAAATAAATGGGCCAATTTTGACCTTTAAACTATTTTTTAAAATGATGCTGCTATGTAGGCCAGGCAGGTTAACTGCTCATTATTCCTGCACTGTGTGAATAGAACCATAAAACACACTGAACATTATTCTGTTGCAGCCGTCTGAAGGATGATGTGTTCTGCTTGTGAGTTCCCTGCTGAGTCGCTGAATTGGTATACCCAAGCTCTGTCACACAGTGAGGTATAACACTGCTCCACTGTTCACTGATATCAGCGTCTTACCTCGCGATGGTTGGCAACCTTCATTTACACTGTAATAAAGTATCTAAAGGTGCTTCGGAAAAGCATGATCAGACAACAAAAATGACACCGAGCTAAAGAGGTATAAGAACGAACAGATAACCTAAAAGTTTAGTCGGAGTGGGAGGTTTTGAAGAGAACCTTAAAAGAGGATAGAAAATTGGAGAAATTTAGGTATGGATCTCCAGAGTATAGGGCTTAGGTAGCTGAAGACATAGTTGCCAGTGTTGTGGTAATTCAAAATGGGGATGCACAGCAGAATAAAGTTGAATGAATAAAGAATTGCTGGAGGAATGTACAGTTGGGGTGGTTACAGAGCTAGGGAGGATTGGAAGCAGGGATCTAAATATGAAAAATTTAGAATCATAGAATCCCTGCAGTGCAGAAGGAAGCCATTCATCCCATTGAGCGTACACTAACAACAATTCCACCCAGGCCCTATCCCTGTATTTATCCTGCTAATTCCTTTGACACTAAGAGGCAATTTATCATGGCCAATCAACCTAACCCGTACATCTTCAGAGTGTGGGGGAGGAAACCAAAACGCCTGGAGGAAATCCATGTAGACACGGGGAGAATGTGCAAACCCCACATAGAGTGACCTAAGGCCGGAATTGAACACTGGTCGCTGGTGCTATGAGACAACAGTGCCAACCGCTATGCCACCATGCGGTCCACTGAGGTGTGGCTGGAAAGGAGCCAGTGTAAGTCAGTGAGGACAGGGGACTTGTTGGATACATAGAACATAAAACAGTACAGCACAGTACAAGCCCTTCTGCCTTTGATGTTGTGCCGAGCTTTGTCCAAAACCAAAATCAAGCTATCCCACTCCCTATCACCCTGGTATGCTCCGTGCGCCTATCCAATAACCGCTTGAAAGTTCCTAAAGTGTCTGATTCAACTATCACAGTATCACTCCATTCCACACCCCCAACCACTCTCTGAGTAAAGAATCTACCTCGGACATCCGTCCTATATCTTCCACCATAAACCTTATAGTAATGCCCCCTAGTAACAGCTACATCCACCTGAGGAAATAGTCTCTGACTACAGGTTGCAGAAAGCTCAAGGTTAAATAAGGTAGAAGTTAGAAGGTTGGTTGGGGGAAGGTTGAAATACTTGGCTCTGGAGATAGCAATGGCACGGATGAGAAATTCAGCAGCATTTGAGCTAAGGCAAGTGGGGGGATGGACAATGTTACAAAATTGGATGTGGGTGATTTGTGTTGGAGAAAAACATAAGGTTGTGAACTCAGTTCAGGGTCAACTGCAATGCTAAGGTTGAGTTGACAACAGTGTGTTGAGGAAACACTGAACAGAACTGAGTGCGTCCCAGTGAGGTGAGAGGCAATATTCCAATATTTAGGTACTAATTTCTTTGTCAATGGAGAATAGTTTGGATTCCAAAGCATATTAAACAAAAGGGAACAAAATATCTAATGGAGGAAGGAGGAGGAAGGTTCCACTGAAGGCTATGGGTTTCCTTGGGACAATGTTTTCACACTGGTAAGAGCCAGGAGCAGTTCCTGAGGCAATGCAAGTTCGCCGATGCAGCGATGATGAATCAATACCATCCAGTTTCAGCCTGAACTTGAAGGCTGGCAGCTGGGAAATGTAAATCAGAAGTACAAGGCAGAAATTACCTGCCAATTCTTGGAAATCACCCACAGTGCAGTGAAAACACACCCTCAAGACAAGACCTGTGCACACAATTCTTTCACCTCGGCGAAGAGGCAGTATCTCAATATTTAAAGGCAAATACAAAATGAGAACACTGCAATTGCTGGAAATACTCTGCAGATGAGGCAGCACCTGTGTAAAAAGAAAGAATTGATGGGTTGAATTTTCACTGAGTTGGGTAGATTTATGAATGGTAGATGGGTCCAGATTCTGGGATTCCCAACTCCATTCCCAGGGGCTTTTGATTTTTCCGAAATGCCTCCTAAGGGTGTTATGAACCCCGCAGACTGTACATCCAACCTGGCTCCATTGCAGGGATAGGCATGTCCTAATCCTCTGTAAATTTCCTGGGGAGCCCAGAAATCCATTTGAGTGCCAAAACATCAGAGCCCCAAGGAAAATATTATTTGATTGAGAGTTTTGGCTCTCTGGCCTTTGCTGTCAATTGCGAAATGTTTATTTAAACAATGTAAAGAAATTCCAGTGCTTGTGGTTTCTGCTTTTCATACTCTAGAGGGCCTGGTTGATTCACACTCTAATTGGGCGCTAGTAAAAAGGAGTCAGGATATGACCTCTGAAAAAAGAAACATTCACCTAGGCAAGGAAACATGTATGAAAATGCAACATTTATAATATTTTGTGTCTGTTACTTGTTCAATCTGCTCAAATCTCACTACTATCTTATCTTGATTTTCTTAGCAAGTTCCACAAACCCTAGGAAACCCATACACTCACAAATTAAGCTTAAGTCCTGAGCTAAAACATCTCTTAATAAGCAGGTTAAATATTATAATTGCCAATCCATCTGTCCCACCAGGGTATGTTGCATTCTGCAGATTTCACTAGGTTAAATGTTGAACTTAGGAGGTTTCTGCCATCTCCCTGATTCACCATAAGAACATAAGAAATAGGAGCAGGAGTAGGCCATCTAGCCCTTCGAGCCTGCCCCGCCATTCAATAAAATCATGGCTGATCTGTCGTGGCTCAGTTCCACATTCCCGCCCTCTCCCCATAACCCTTAATCCCCTCTCTTATCAAAAACTCATCAACCCGCGTCTTAAAAATATTTAGCGAGGTAGCCTCCACCACTTCAACGGGCAGAGAATTCCAGAGATTCACCACCCTTTGAGTGAAGAAGTTCCTCCTCAACTCCGTTCTAAACCACCCCCCCTTTATCTTGAGGCTGTGTCCCCTAGTCCTACTATCCTTCCTGAGCGGGAAGAGTCTCTCCACCTCTATCCTATCCATCCCATTCATCATCTTATACGTCTCAATGAGATCTCCCCTCATTCTTCTAAACTCTAACGAGTACAAGCCTAGTTTATTCAGCCTCTCCTCATAGCTCAACCCCTTCAACTCCGGCATCAGCCTAGTAAACCTCCTCTGCACTCCCTCCAAGGCCAAAATATCCTTGCGTACGTACGGCGCCCAAAACTGCACACAGTACTCCAGCTGCGGCCTCACCAATGCCCTATACAGCCGCAGCAAGACCTCCCCCTACTTTGATATTCAATCCCCCTCGCTATGAAGGCCAGCATCCCATTCGCCTTCCTGACCACCTGCTGCACCTGCAGGCTGGGTTTTTGCAACTCATGCACAAGGACCCCAAGGTCCCTCTGCACCGTCGCCTGCTGCAGTTTTTCGCCACGTAAGTAATAATCCTTCCTACCATTATTCCTACCAAAGTGCACCACCTCGCACTTGCCAACATTAAATTCCATTTGCCATTTCCTGGCCCATTCGCCCAGCCTATCTAGATCCTTCTGTAGACTCTCCACACCCTCCGCACAATTTGCCTTTCCTCCAATCTTGGTGTCATACACTCTGTTCCCTCCTCCAGATCATCTATATAAATGGTAAATAGCTGAGGCCCCAGCACCGACCCCTGGGGCACTCCACTAGTCATCATCTGCCAATCCGAATAGCACCCATTGACCCCCACTCTCTGCCTCCTATTTGACAACCAATCCTCTATCCACGCTAACACCCTACCCCCAACTCCATGCCCCCTGACCTTCTGCAATAACCTCCTGTGAGGTACCTTGTCAAACGCCTTCTGAAAATCAAGAAAGACCACATCCACCGGCTCTCCTCTATCCACCGCCCTAGACACATCCTCATAGAACTCCAGTAAATTTGTCAGACACGACTTCCCATTAACGAAACCGTGCTGCGTCTGCTCTATCAAGCAATTCCTCTCAAGATGCCTCGCTATTTCCTCCTTGATGACGGATTCTAACATTTTACCTACAACAGACGTTAAACTAACCGGCCTATAATTCCCTGCCTTTTGCCTGGCACCCTTCTTAAACAACGGCGTAACATTAGCCGCTTTCCAATCTTCCGGCACTTCCCCGGAATCCAGCGACATCTGGAAAATAACCACCAAGGCATCCACTATCACCTCCGCCATTTCTTTCAGAACCCTCGGATGCATTCCTTCCGGTCCTGGCGACTTGTCCACAATCAGTCCCTCCAGTCTGTCGAGCACCTCCTGTCTAGTAACAGTAATGTCATTAAGACCCTCCAGTCCTACCACCTTTCCATCTCTAACACCTGGCAAATTATTCACATCCTCCTCCATGAAGACAGAAACAAAAAATTTATTCAGGACCTCAGCCATATCACCATCCCCTACCACTAAGTCCCCCTTCTCATGCTCTAAGGGACCAACGTTCACCCCAGCCAGCCTCTTCCTTTTTATATATTTATAAAAACTCTTGCTATCCTTTTTTATATTAAGCGCAAGCCCAGCTTCATAGTTTCTCCTACCCTTCTTTATCATCTTCTTTGTCAATCTTTGTTGACATTTAAACCTCTCCCAATCCTCTTCTCGCCCACTACTCTTAGCTACTCTAAACGCCTCCGCTTTTAATTTAACACTTTCCTTCACCTCCTTCGTTATCCACGGCTTATTACCTCTCCTCCTAAGGTCCTTTTTGACCATCGGAATAAATTTCTGCTGAGCACCAAGAAAGATCTCCTTAAAGATCCTCCACTGCTCCTCAGCAGACCTACCTTCCAATGCGCTCCCCAAGTCCACATTCGCCAATTCTTCTCTCATCCTACCGTACTCCCCTCTGTTCAAACAAAGAGCTGAAGACCCAACATTATGTGAGCATACTTGTTTTTGAAAACTGTATGTCTGTGGAGTGGTGTTTAACTTGGAACAACAGAGATAGCTAGCTGTTAGGAGTCGTGCTTAAGTTTTGTAATTGATAAAAATTATGGTAATTCTTTTTGTTATATTTTAACTATGATTTAAAATAAACTTTGTTTGATAAAAGTTTCCTAGTGGGTCACTTGAATGAGTGAAACACCTTATGTCACCCTAGAGTGAAACATGTTATGCTCACTCTTATGCTAAAATCAAATGTAAAACTTAGGGTCAAGGCAATCTTCATAAAACACCTTGGAATTTCTGGCCTGGATCTTAACAGTCCACACCCAGGCTTAACCAATCAAACACAGTAGGCAGAAATAGTAAACAGACATACAAAATGAAACACAGACAGTTGAATACTATAGTAGCCACCTTCCCATAGCAAAACCCATTACTTGTTGTTAAAAACCTTTCCAGTGAAAAAATGGAAATTAATGTTTCGATGCTTCATATATTTTAAAATTCATTTAGGCAGATAGAATCTCCCTTTACTTTGAAGATGTTTGTTACCGCAGAGCCGACTTGTGTTGCAAAAGGCATCAATCTCAAACAGGCAAAACCATGGAAAACAAGTATTGTGTATTCAGGTGTATTCAGCACTTGACAAAGTCGAAGAAACAGTAGGTAGACAAATATTAGTTCTCAACAGTGGTTTAGAAAAGAATTCAACAATGTAGACAAGGGTGCCATTTAACTCTGCCATTATTGTGTGTCTGCCACCTCCATTTTGCTCAGAAAAGAAACACGAATACTTACCTCAGAGAAACCTTAGTTCCCAGTGGGCCTTGGGCCTTCTGTACAAGACAATCAGAAAATGGGCACATGTGTAGTTATTGTTTCTTTCCATTCTTTAGGCCGGGAACTGACCCTGTGCCCCTGTGCAGAATTCACACTGTGAATCTGCAGGTCAGGTGAGCTGAACTGGAACGTGTTATGAATTCAATTCATTGTGTCACCAGGTGCAAAGTTAACAGTCTATGGAGATTGTAACATTTAAGGTATAGGATATTCCAATACTTGTTACATTGATTCCCGCCTACTAATAAGGTGAAGGGGGTACCCTCTGCGAGTGATCTGATAGATTACTGGAACAATTTAAGTGTTAGTGAGTCAGTGAACAACTCTACTTGAGACAATCAGTTTCAGGGAGCCTGCCAGCCAGAATGGTTAGAGAATAGGGACAGAGACGAGTCCCAGTTAAGTCAAAGAATGGGATGCGGGATGCAGATTCTAAATAAAGAGGGCCCTGGGGCAAGGGTAACTCTTTGGAGCAGAGTGCTGGAATCTTACCATCTCGCCGGTCCTGGCCTCATAATATCCCACCCGAAGCCAATGGAGAATGCTGCTCTGCAAACATTGCCCACCCTGATGTGGGGTGAGGACGGGGGTATTAAAGCAGGGGGGGGGGGGTGGGGGGATGCCAGTAAAATTCCAGCAGTGGGGTTCTGCTTGGAATGGCCATTGGTCTGAAAGTGTGCTTGTAAACTAGTTTTGAGTGTGCTCAGGAACCAGGGAGACAGAATCGTAGAAAGCAAGATTGAGAGCTTGTGAGGTGGGCCATTGTTAAACCTGGGTGTGACCTTTGGAGAGGACAGATCTTCAAAGGTGAAGCTGGAAATCCCTGGTGGGACAGGGAGGGGAATTTTCTCACCCCACCTGCCTTGGGAATCGTAGCAGGCGGGATGCGGACCATGCAAGGTCTGTTGACATCGGGCGGGATTTTCTTGTTTTGAGGCAAGTACAGCTGGAAGATCCCACCCAGAGTTTCAATGAGCCTGTTTGGCTCAAATGATGATTGGGTGGGTTCTTGGAAAATTCATGGATTCTGTCTTGGTTGCAGCTGTCATTTACTCTGTACTGTGATGTGTTTGAACACAGTTCACCTGTTAATTCACATGTACCTCATACTTACCCTATATCTTGGAGTGTAAGACAAATATAGTGAATGTTATTATCATCTGAACTGCTATAGTGAGGTTTTTATTATTCGTTTGTTCAAAACCCATGGAATCTTGTGGCATTATTCCAAAAGCAAGGGTCTTAAGTCTCAACCTTTACTTACTGTAAACAAAACACTATTGGTCCCCAACTGAAGCTCACCCCATGTTCCGATATCTGGCCAAGGGTTGCAACAAGCACCATTTGAGAGAAACTATAGCAAGGAACAAGTCATAGGGAGCAGTCCCAGAAGATCCCAAACCAGGGAGTGGAGTGAAAAGAGGTTCCTGAAGCCAGAGCCAGGTAAGGGACAAGGATAGAGATCAGAAACAGATCTTGTTTAAAAAAGTTGCAAGAAAAGAGTAGAGAGATGGATTCTGAGTTAAAGAGAAAGCTGTGAGGAGCAGACTTGAAGCCAGGTGGACTTGAGAGAAACCCAGAAGATCCAAGAGAGCCCACCAAAGGTTGCTGACTCCATGCTGTGGGCTTTGGGGTAAAGGCACTCCTTTGGAGCAGTATTGTTTTGTTTGGCATAGACAATGATCTGAAATTGCACTTGGAAGGTGAGGCTTGAGTGTACTCAGAGATCTGGAAGAAAGGAAACTCAGAGATGAAGTTGAAACATTGGAAGTGGATCCTTGTTGAATTGTCTGAGTAGGAACAATGTTTAGCGAGAATTCCAAGGTGAGTTCTTCAAATGTGGAGATTGGAAATCATCATGAAAAAGACAGAATTTCATTGAGATCAGTTGGTTCATTGTATGGAAAATGTCTGAGTGGGTTGTTGAGGAATCCATGGGATTTCCTTGGGTTGCACCTGTGGCGTGTCATACTACTGTTCCTCTGCTAATTCACGTGTTTTGTATGCTCACCTTGAATATTAGAGTCTGCGATTGATATTGTCAATTGCTTTAACTTTCTGAATTGGTATGCGTCTGTAAAGACATTGCTGAGGTGAAGGAATAGTGAATGGTTGAATCATTTTCCTGTGTTTGTATTAATATTTTTACAACCCCATTGCCTGGGGTAATATAATTCAGTTTTTCAGGTCCAATAAATATTTTATCGTTTGTATTAAAAGTTCATCACCAGATGTCTGTAAATTTGTTCAGCAACTCTCCTCCACGGTTTCTAGAAAATAACGAAGTTAGGATCATTCAAGCCAGGTTTCATTCTGGGATCTGATTTGTCCAATGTTAAGATCAGCTGGGATCTTGACAGAGTGTGAAAAGAAGCTTATGGTGAGGCCAATTTGTATTCTGACATTTCAATCAATTGTCACGGCTTTTATTGTGTATTCATGTTTGTTCCTAGTTGGAACAAGGTCACGTTAAGAGTCCAATCATGTACTGTATTGATGATGTCATCGGCCATTTGCACAGTCTATCCTAACAGCCTGTAGAGTAAACACCTTGCTAATAAATCTCTTGTTTGTACCTTTGTGAGCTGCAAGCCTATTCTTCAAAAATACCACATTCACTAATTCTTCCTTCAATATTTTATCCTTTATTTCAGTGATTATGAGGTGTAGGATTGCTTGATTCTGCTGAATTCTTCTCTGCCAGCCAGGGTACATGATTATGACTGAGACAGCTGAGGTTCCTCCATCACTCACTCCCTGGTGTGCTATGTATTGTTAAACAATTGATTTTAATGTGTGCAAAACTACCTTTAAAACTTTGAAAAAGTACTTGGGCGAGACACTCTGACCTCCCAGCTGTGTGTTTCCTGCCGCAGGAGGTGATTTGTTGCTTGCTAGCGACAGGATTCCCTGGTCTCACCACTATCAATGGGATTTCCTATTGACATCACCCCATGCCAGCGGGAAAACCGCAGGCGGGCGTATGCTACCAGCGGGACCAGAGAATCCTGTCCGTGTGAACAGCCGGAGAATTCCAGACCTTGTTACATATTGGTGTAAAGTTGGGCAGAAGTCTAGGAGCTGCTGCCATTTTCCATTAGAGCTAACCTATTAGCCCACTGGCTTGGTTCAGACCAACTGGTGATCTATGGAAGTGGACTCCCATGTGACATGTTTGCTTCTACCTTGACATGAAATGATTGTTTCAGAAGGTTGCCTGGATTTATATCATTCTTCACCTTGCTCTTATTCTTTGTGGTGAAAGTAAAAAGAAATTTCATTCATTAACTCAACTTCATCCTCAGCCCTTGATTACAAATGATACTACTTTCATTTCAATCTGTGCAGAAGACTTGTGCCTATTGTTAGCATGATTCTCATGCTATTGTAGAGATTGCAATCCACAAGCTAGCCAGGGAACATGAACATGCAGAAAAGGGCGGCACGGTGTGGCACAGTAGTTAGCACTGCTGCTTCACAGTGCCAGGGGCCCAGGGTCGATTCCTGGCTTGAGTCACTCTCTGTGCAAAGCCTGCACACTCTCCCTGTGTCTGTGCGGGTTTCCTCTGGGTGCTCTGGTTTCCTCCCACAGTCCGAAATACATGCTGGTTAGGTGCATTGGCCATGCTAAATGCTCCCTCAGTGTACCCGAACAGGCGCCGGAGTGTGACGGCGAGGGGGTTTTCGCAGTAACTTCATTGCAGAGTTAATGTAAACTGACTTGTGACACTAATAATTAAACTTAAAAGTAAGAATAATCTGTCAAAGCGGTATTGAATTTTACTCAGCAAGATCATTTTTTTGTAATCAGCTGGAAATTGTACTTTTCAGTTTGTTCGGTGTTGGAAAATTTCTGATCACAAATCAAAACCTCTCACATGAAATGACTACACTGTTACTTCCGAGAAAACATTGTTGAAAAATGATGATGCTAGGTAAATTTTGTGCATTTTGAAGATTGAAGTAGACAGCATCCAGTTCCCGACCTGGAATCTCTGTGACTACCCTAATATTGACTTTGAAACTCCTGTGGCAACCATCTCAAGATTCAGGCTGGAATTCTCCAACCTTGCCTGTGTCTGGGATTATCTGGTCCTGCTGCTTTGAATGGAGATTTGGCTGAGTGCCAAATTCTCCACTCTCACTGGTCGAGGAGCAGAGCATAGGAGATCAGAAACTCCCGGACTCTATCTGGATTAGGACAGCCCACTTTCCATTCTAAGCAAAGAAGAATAACTGGTATCCGTCATGTAGCAAGTGTCAAGGATGAGACTTCTAATCAAATTCTGTACTCTACCTCTCTCTTCGTTATGCTAAATGAGTATTGTCCCATTCAAGATCACGCTGTGTTTTCACTTGGGAGGAACAGCAGATCCCCAGTTGCAAAGCTCAGATAAACAACCACATACTCATTGTCCCATCATTAAAGAAGCTCCACTATGCAAGATTGGAGTGTGGAGTTTAATTACTTCAAACCCACTCACTGGTGACAAGGGATAGCCATTATTTTTTAAGAATGTTTATCATTGATTATTCATGAAGTGTAATTAAGAAGCGCCTCACTGCTATTTATGATGTATGAACCAGTAATCCATGCCAAGGTAAATAAGTCACAGCGGAAGGAGAGTAAATTACAGAGCAGATTATTAAAATATGCTGCAAATTACCATGTATATTGCTGCTCTTACAACTTGGACATTCCGTTAGATGATAAGAAAGAAAACATTGATCCTTGGTAAGTTTTGCCTTTTTTGAAAACTGATGTAAACAGCAACAGTTCCCCACCTGAAATTTCTGTGACTACTCTAATATTGACTATCCTAATATTGATATTAATATTGAGACGGCATGGTGGCACAGTGGTTAGCACTGCTGTCTAACTGTGTCAGGGGCCCGGGTTTGATTCCCAGCTCAGGTCACTGTCAATGCAGAGTCTGCACGTTCTCCTCCTGCCTGTGGGTGCTCCGACTTCTTCCCAAAGTCTGAAAATCGTGCTGGTTAGGTGTATTGGTCATGCTAATTTCTCCCTCAGTGTACCCAAAGAGACACTGGAGTGTGGCGAAAAGGGGATTTTCACAGTAACTTCACTGCAATGTTAATGTAAGCCTACTTGTGACATTGATAATTAAACTTCAACTTTGGTATGTGGCAACCATATCAAGACTCGATCTGGATTAGGACTGTCCAGTTTCTGTTCGAAACAAAGAAGAATTAATTATCTCCATCATACAGCAAGTATCAAGGATGAGACTAGGTTGAGAATATACGGTATTGAAGAAACTCACAATATATTCATTCCCCTTTTGCTTCTCTCATACTGGCCATTTCTTGATTCGTCAGTTCTGTATGAAAGCAGTAATCTTGTGCGAGCTCCTCTGTGCTGTGTACAATGGTATAATCTGACTTGCCCTTTAACATTCCCTAATTTCTTGCAGGAGAAAGGTCTGGCGACAGTTTTAATGACCACACGAGCTGCAACAATCCAATAGCATGATCTACCTTCTGACACACAGTGGGAGAATAAACCTGTGTCCTCTCACTTAGTGGTGCTGAACAATAGAATTGTGCCTGCTCAATAACACTGCACTGCTGTCTTGCTCTGGTACTGTCAAGGAAATAACCCTGATTGATACTCAGTGTTTAGAAGGAATAAGGCAATCAGTTTCAACAGACAATTTTATGTGCAGCTCCATAAAGCAGGATGAAAGGTCAACCTAAGCTAGTTGTGGCTGCAGAGGGAAAGACTTAACTGGGGTAGATTTTGTTTTTGTGTGATTGCCACCAATAGAAATAAAAAAAGAGAGATTTGTCTCTCATCTGCTTGACATTATCATACGAAGTTCAAATTTACCCCATAGACTCTGACACTGATGAAAGAACTATGATTCTCTACACATTGCATGCACAATCATACATGAAATAATTAACTTGGTAATTGTTGCCAACAGCAGTTAAATGGTTGACTGAAGAAAAGGTGAAAGATTGGTTTGCACCCGTTTTGGGGGGAGCAGAGCAGTCAGTCAGGATTTGTGATCCGGCTTTGCCAGTTCATTCATGGAATGTGCGTGTTGCTGGCTAGGATTATAGAAGAGAATCATAGAATCCCTACAGTGTAGAAAAAGGTCACTCAGGCCATCAAATCTGCACCGACCACAATCCCATCCAGGTCCTATCCTTGTAACAAAACATATTTACCCTGTTAGTCCCCTCACCCAAAGAGGTAATTGAGCATAATCTATCAACCTAACCAGCATATTTTTGAACTGTGGGAGGAAACCGGAGCGCCTGGAGGAAACCCACGCAGACATGGGGAGAACATGCAAACTCCACACAGTTATCCGATGCCGGAATTTAACCTAGGTTCCCGGCGCTGTGAGGCAGCAGTGTGCAGCACTATAGGCAGCACTATGCCACCGTGCTGCCTAGGCTAGGCTAGCATTTATTGCCCATCCCTAATTATACTTCAGAAGGTGGTGGACTTCATGGACTGCTGGAGTCCATGTGGTATAGGTACACCCACACCATTGTTAGGGAGGAATTTCAAGGATTTTGAACCAGCAACAGTGAAGGAATGATGATATATTTCTAAGTCAGGATGGTGAGTGACTTGGAGGGGAACTTGTCAATGGTGATGTTCCTGTGCGTTCATTGTCCTTGTCCTTCTAGGTGGCAGAGGGTAGAACATAGAACATAGAACATTACAGCGCAGTACAGGCCCTTCGGCCCTCGATGTTGTGCCGACCAGTGGAACGAATCTAATGACCCTCTAACCTAAACTATTCCAATTTTATCCATATGCCTATCCACTGACCAGCCTTAAAGTTGGCGAGTCCACAACTGCTGCAGGCAGGGCATTCCAGGCCCCTACTACCCTCTGAGTAGAGAACCTACTTCTGACATCCGCCCTATAATTATCACCCCACAATTTAAAGCTATGTCCCCTTGTGTTAGCCATATGTGTGTGTTAGGTTGTGTGTTTGGAATGGGCCATTGAAGGAACCTTGGTGAGTTGCTGCAGTGCATCTTGTAGATAGTACACTCTGTTGTCACTGTGCACCATTGGTGGAGGGAATGGATGCTGAAAGTGGTGGATGGGGTGCCAAGCAGGCCGTTTTGTCCTGGATGATGTTGAGCTTCTTGAGTGTTGTTGGAGCTCGTCCAGGTAAATGGACTGCATTCCAACAGACACCTGACTTTTGCCTTACAAATGGTAGACAGGCTTTGGGGGAGTCAGGAGGTGAGTTAATCACCATAGAATTCTCAGTCTCTGACCTACTCTTGTAGCCACAGTATTTATGTGGTGAGTCTAGATCATGTTCTAGTCAATGGATATTGTTAGTGGGGTTTCAGTGATGGTGATTTCATTAAATGTGAAGGGGTATTGATTGGATTCTCTCCTGTTATTTGGCACTTGAGTGGTATGAATGTTACTTGCCACTTACCATCCCAAGTTTGATTATTGCCCAGGTGCTGCTATGGTTACAGACTGCTTTAGCACCTGAGGAGTCATGAATGGTGCTGAATACTGGGCAATCATCAGCGAACATCCCCACTTCTGAGCTTGGAGAGAAAGTCATTGATGAAGCAAGTGAAGATTGTTGGGCCTAAGACATTACCCTGAGGACCTCCTGCAGTGATGCACTGGAGCTGAGATGATTGACCTCCAACAACCACAACCATCTTACTTTGTGCCAGATATAACTCCAACCAGTGGAGAGTTTCCCCCTGTTTCCCATTGAATTGAATTTTGCTAGGGCCTCTTGGGGCCACACTCAGTCAAATGCTGCCTTGATGTCTCACCACAACTCTGGAGTTCAGCTCTTTGATCTACGTTTGGACTGAGACTGCAATGAAGTCAGCAGCTGAGCGGCCCTGGCAGAACCCAAACTGAGCATCAGTGAGCAGGTTATTGCTGAACAAGTGCTGCTTGACAGTGTTGTTGACAGCACTATCCATCACTTTAGTGATAATCGACAGCAAAGTGATGGAGTGGTAATTGGCTGGATTGAAGTTGTCCTGCTTTTTTTGTGGACAGTTTTCCATATTGCTGGGTAGATGCTAGTGTTGTAGCTGCACTGGAACAGCTTGGCAAGGGGTGCAGCAAGTTCTGGTGCACAAATCTCCAATACTATTGCTGTATTACTATCAGGGCCCTAGCCTTTGCAATATACAAATTCTTCAGCCATTTCTTGATAATTGACTGAAAACTGGCATCTATGATGCTGGGAACCTCTGGAATAGGCTGAGATGGACCATTCAGTGGGCACTTCTGGCTGAAGGTGTTTGCATATGCTTCAGCCTTGTCTTTGCACTGATATGTTGGGCTCTTTCATCTCTGAGGATGGGGATATTTGTGAAGCCTACACTTCCTGTCAATTCTTTAACTGTCCAGCATCATTCGTGATGGATGTGGCACAAATGCAGAGTTTAGAAACCCAGCTTGAGTGTAATGGTAGGATGGGAGCAATGGCGGGCCACGCGGTAATAGATTGTGGTTGAATAACATTTCTGCTGCTGCTGATGACCCACAGTGCCTCATGGATACCCAGTTTGAGTTGTTAGATCTGTTCAAAACCTATCCCATGGTGCTAGCAGCACATAACATGATGGAGGGTATCCTCAGTGTGAAGATGGGACCGTGTGGTGGTCACTGCTACCAATACTGTCATCGACTGATGCATCTTTGACAGGTAAATTGGTGAGGATAAGGTCAAGTAGGCTTTTACCTATGCAGTCCAAATTTCTGAAACATGCATTAAATCAGTGGTACAGCTAACTAATGCTATTATAGGATCTCTCCCAACAGTTTCAGCCCATGGACAGATGACCTGTTTATTGCCTTGTCCACAATAGCTGCACTGGAAATGGCTTGAAGCATGGCCCACTCCACTTTCGTGGCTTCAGTAGCACTTATACCAGTATTAACATCGAGTGCAATTTCACAGCTAGAGACTGTTAAAGACCCCAGGTCACCAATGGTAAGAGCCTGAATATCCACCTCAGGCTCTTGTCAAAGCCATTTTATTTTTCTTTTTGCTATATTCTTGTCACTCAGGCAGCAAGAGGCACTGTGCACCAACTGACCCAGTAACTGAGAAGTTTTTGCTTACAAAACCTATTTAAGTTTAGTCGCAAGATAACTTTATAACTGGCCCTATGTGAAGTCAACTCAAGAAAGTAATGCGAATGTCCCTACCCTATAAAACCATTCAAAATGCTTACATCCCATTGAATCAATTTATTGCCTGCAGGGGAGTTCATTGGAAGTCCACCCATTTATATGCCATGTCGTGCTAGGGGTTTGCTAGTAACTGGTATTATTGGAGTGATAGTGACCCTTACTCATATCTCATTCACAAGGCTTATAGGCTTGAAATCACAGAGACGCTACAAGAACTAATTGACTCCTTTCAAACCTCACTTTACTCAGTCTGTCATTGACCATCCAAATGCTTTCTGCTTTGGTGCGTAAAGCATTTCTTCATTCATCCATGTCAGCCTTTCATGCTACTAACACAAAGTAACTACACTCAGATACCATCTAATGAAAATGGATGAATGCAGTTGAGTTGCCTCACTTTCTATGTGGCCTAGAGCTACTTGAATGCATGAACCCTGCGACTACAGCTGATAAATATTGTCACTGTTTGAATTATTGCCTCAGAGGAAACTAAATATTTAACAACATTAATCTCCCTCAGGGGACACTTTCAGAGGCTAGGTGCTACAAACAACTCCTGTGTTCAAATTAACTCACTGATCACAATCACAGGCACACGGGTGAAAACATAAATAGAAAACAGAGCCATCCAGCATCTCTTTTAGTCTAATATATCAAACTTAATTGAAAATGTCCTCGACTGAGATAAAACATTGGAAATTTTGGCTGACAGCATGTTCTAAGGTAGTAGTTCATAAATGGCAAGAGTTTTATAAAGGGAAGCAGAATCATTGGATTGAATTGTTAACCTGATTGGTATTCTTTGTGTTAGACTGTCCACGGTTTGTCTGACAGAGGCTGTGTGATGTACAATGTTATCGTGAGGTTTTGGGAATCTCATCATTTTTCTTCCAGTTGTAAAGATGAATTGGATTTTGTTTTCTGATAGGGATGTACAGCAACTATTTCCCGAGATTTAGACACCATCTGCTCTATTCAGGTGCACCTTTCCTAGTGCAATAATATTTCATTGATCTATTTGCTCATTCTCCTATTTTAACCTCAACTGTCTGCAGAGAGAAAGAGAGAGAGAGAGAGAAAAAGCACAAGAGAGTGATATAGTATAAAGGAGAGAGAAAGGGAGAGGTGAAAGAGAATGGGGGAAAGAAGTGGAACGAGAGGGCAAGGGGAAGAAAGAGGACTCAAAATAGAGAGGACAAGATGGAAGAAGGGTTATAGAGGGAATAAGGTCAAAGAGAGGGGAGATGACTTAAAAAGAATGGGTGAAAGAAGTGGAATGAGAGGGCAAGAGAGAGAAAGGGAGAAAGTGGAAAGCACAGGAGAGTGAGATGGTATAAAAGAGAGAGAGAGAGAGAGATGCGAAAGAGAATGGGTGAGTGGGAGAGAGGTAAGTGACACAAAGTCAAAAGAGTGGGGAGAAGGGCGGATGGGGGAGAAGATACAGGGAAATCTGGCCAGAAAAAATAAGGGACATTTTGTTATGCGGGTGTGGACAAAACTTTAAGAGTTTAAGTGCTGTTGAGAGTGACGGGTTATGTTGGCAAGAGGCTGCTGGTGAACAAGCAAGAGTGGGTGGGATGCTGACAAGGGAGGGAGAGTGCTACTGGTAAACCATTCAGAGTGGTGGGGGGGGTAGGTGTTTCTGTAGCTGTGAGAGTGGGGGGTGGGGCTGACAAGTATTGAGAAAGAGGGGAAAAGAAGAGGGAAGCTTTCAGAATGGGGGCCTCCCAGATTAAACACCCAACGCTCACCCCACAGTGAATCCCCCACTGGACAGGACAGCACTAAACACAAGTTACAAACCTGCAGTACCCAATGTAGGTGCAAAAACAAAAGACCTGCCGAGACCACAGAAATCTGGGGCAAAATATAACCCAGGAAAGCCTGATCTGGCATGGGGAGCAAAAGACTGAATTATGGGATGGGGAAAATCTGGAATGGGTCCAAGTGGGATTCCAATCCAGGGCTGAAATCTTACCAAAAAATGACTACTTGTTAAAAGAAAAATGACTACTTGGTTAAAAAGAAAAAGGAGGCTTATGTCCGGATGAGACTTGAGGGCTCAGGTAGCGCACTAGAAAGCTTTAGATTGGCTAGGAGGGAGTTAAAGAGAGAGTTAAGAAGGGCTAAAAGAGGACATGAGAAGACTTTGGCTGATAGGATTAAGGAGAATCCTAAGGCGTTCTATAGATATGTTAAGAACAAAAGGTTGGTTAGGGCAAGATTAGGGCCAGTTAGAGACAGCTGTGGGAATTTATGTGTGGAACCGGAAGAGATTGGAGAGGCATTGAACCAATATTTCTCTTTGGTGTTCACGCAGGGGGACATAAATGTAGCTGTGGAGAACACTGGGTTACAGGGTTGTAAACTGGACAGTATTGCAGTTGATAAGGAGGATGTGCTAGTTATTCTTGAGGGTTTGAAAATAGATAAGTCCCCTGGGCCGGACGGGATTTACCCTAGGATTCTCTGGGAGGCAAGGGAGGCGATTGCAGAGCCTCTGGCTCTGATCTTCAGGTCGTCGTTGGTCACCAGTATAGTGCCAGAAGATTGGAGGTTAGCGAATGTTGTCCCATTGTTTAAGAAGGGGAACAGAGACTTCCCCGGGAATTATAGACTGGTGAATCTTACTTCTGTTGTGGGCAAGGTTTTAGAAAAAATTATTAGGGATAGGATTTATGGTTATTTGGAGAGTAATGAATTGATTAGAGATAGTCAGCATGGTTTTGTGGAGGGTAGGTCGTGCCTTACTAACGTTATTGAGTTTTTTGAGAAAGTGACCAAGGAGGTGGATGGGGGTAAGGCAGTTGACATGGTATATATGGACTTTAGTAAGGCGTTTGATAAGGTTCACCATGGAAGGCTTCTGCAGAAATTGCAGATGTATGGGATTGAGGGTGATCTAGGAAATTGGATTAGGAATGGGCTGGCGGATAGGAGACAGAGGGTGGTGGTTGATGGTAAGTATTCGACATGGAGTTCAGTTACGAGTGGTGTGCCTCGGGGATCTGTTTTGGGGCCACTGCTGTTTGTAATTTTTATTAGTGATCTGGATGAGGGTATGGTTGGGTGGATTAGTAAATTTGCTGATGACACCAAAGTCGGAGGTGTGGTAGATAGTGAGGAAGGGTGTCTTAGTCTACAGGGAGACTTGGACAAGTTGCAGAGCTGGGCCAAGAGGTGGAGGATGGAGTTTAATGCGGAAAAGTGTGAGGTAATTCACTTTGGTAGGAATAACGGATGTGTAGAGTATAGGGCTAACGGTAGGACTCTGAATAGTGTGGATGAACAGAGGAATCTAGGTGTATGTGTACATAGATCCCTGAAAGTTGGGAATCAAGTAGATAGGGTTGTTAGGAAGGCATACGGTGTCTTGGCGTTTATTGGTAGGGGGATTGAATTTAGGAGCTGCAGCGTCATGTTGCAACTGTACAAAACTCTGGTGCGGCCGCACTTGGAGTATTGTGTGCAGTTCTGGTCCTCACATTATAGGAAGGATGTGGAGGCTTTGGAGAGGGTGCAGAGGAGGTTTACCAGGATGTTGCCTGGTATGGAGGGGAGGTCCTATGAGGAGAGACTGAGGGATTTGAGGTTGTTTTCGTTAGAAAGAAGGCGGCTAAGAGGGGACCTTCTTGAAACATATAAGATGATTAGAGGTTTAGATAGGGTGGACAGTGATAGCCTTTTTCCTCAGATGGAGAAAGCTAGCACGAGGGGGCATAGCTTTAAATTAAGGGGTGGTAGTTATAGGACGGATGTCAGGGGTAGGTTCTTTACCCAGAGGGTGGTGAGGGATTGGAACTGCCTGCTGCAGTTGTAAATACGCCTAGTTTGGGGGCGGTTAAGAGATCCGTAGATAGGTTTATGGATGGTAAGGGTTTGGTTTAGGTTAGAGGGTCATTGTTTTTTAACTGGTCGGCGCAACATCGTGGGCCGAAGGGCCTGTTCTGCGCTATAATGTTCTATGTTCTATGTTGACTCAGGCGGAAGAAACAGAGTGATTCACACCAATGGCACCGATGTAATTTTAGTTTGAATCTTACGACGTATTAGCATTAATTTTTACTCCCATGAGTTTCATGCCTCTCCAACAGCTCATTCCCCTGATGCGCCTGCCACATAACAACATAACCGTGCAATCACTGGGGAGATCCATAGAAACGGCTCCCCAGCACTTGTTCCACAACGACTGCAGGGGATGACAGCCAAGAAGCCAGTACCACGTTTCACACGTTTCACTCACCAGATTGCTCGAGGGAGTGGGGTACAGGTGGGAAACCCTATACCCATGCTTGAGGAGACAGCCATCCAGCAGGGTGACCCCTGCCTGGGATACAGTGGCAGCCCTGGTCAGTACAAATGCACTCCAGAAGAAGGTGGGGCAGCACTGTCAGAAGAAGATGAGTGACCTCTTCACTCAACCAGAGTACGTGAGCCACCCCCCAGTCTCCCACTGGACCCCCTCGCACATCCTGATCACAGGTATAGGTTGAGAGGCGGTAGATTTAAAACTGAGATGAGGGGAAACTACTTCTTGCAGAGGTGGTGAATTTGTGGAACCCACTGCCTCATGGCATGGTGGAGTCTGAATCGTTAAATGGTTTCAAAAAGGAGGTAGGTATATTTCTGATTTTAAAAATGGGTTAAAAGGATATGGGGAGCAGGTAGGGAGGTGGAGACCAGGGAGAGATCAGCCATGATCTGATTGAATGGCGGAGCAGGCTCGAGGCGCTGAATTCCCTACTCTTGCTTCGAGTTGCTATGTTTCTATGTTCCTATCCCTTGCACTCTCAATCCTTATTTTCATTCAGTCACCATGGCCTTTGCCAACACCAGGCACCAGGTGCCCCCTCTGTCCCACAGTCATCATGTTGTCCCAGTAGTTGTTTTGCTCCTCACACTCCAGCTCCCACCCAAGCCTGATGCAACTCATCATCATCTTAAATCTCAAAACTTACACCCTCCCTATCTGTGTCATTGCAGGACAAGCTCAACCACAACAGGTGTGAGCAGGCACAGATGTTTGGAAAAATGCCTGAGTTGCAAACGCTCACACGTTTTGAGGAGTGAGTCCTCGAGCTGGTCGGGGAGGAGGAGGAGTGTGCCTGCACTGCTGGTGAAGTGGGGGCAGCAGAGAAACATGAGAATCCTCAGCACATATGTCTCAAGTCCCAAGTGAGAAAATCAATGCTCCTTCTGTTGTAATGCACTGATGCCACCTCCTTACTCTTGCAGGCTGGCCAATGGAAGAGGCCAGACCATCCTCACGCCCCTGAAACCACTGGACTCCAGCAGCTCAGAGGGGGACTTCTCCATTGAAGAGATGTCACAGCTGTTACCCTCACCTAGCACCAACACGGATACTCACATCTTAGTGCAATCATTAAGTAGGCAGGCTACTGGGTCACTCACTGGTAAACACCAAATAGATGAAGATTCACAGCAGGCCGAGATAGGGACGTCCCAGGGAACTGGTAGCCGCAACCCAGGACTCTGCTGAGACTATTGCTGATGATGTGCCCCTGGGTTCAGTCATCTCACAGCTGCTGGAGTTGCAAAGCCTGAGTCACAAGTATAATGAAGGGGTGACAGCAGCTCTCCTCAAACTGCAAGGCTGATTGGAGGAGTCCCGTTACCTCCTGTCTGAGGAGATGGTACCATCACTGCAGTGTGAGGGTGGCATCTGCAGTGGAGACCTTTGTGCAGGACCTGCATTCCATGGCAGGAGATGCCCACATCGTGTCTCAGCTCATGACTTCCATGTCTGGGGGTGTGAACTCCATGGTGCAGAGCTTCTAGTGCATACTGCGGGCAAAGAACAAAGAACAGTACAACACAGGGACAGGACCTTCAGCCCTCCAAGCCTGGGCCTATCATGATGCCTGCCTAAACTAAAACAGTATGCGTTCACCGAGTCCATATCCTTCCATTGGTACACTTGTGGGAATCCATAAGTTTCTGTGCCAGAGGACGGCGAGGCTTCTGGATTTCACTCCAGCTGTCTATCCATCCCATGGCAGAGCACAGGGGCCCCTGGGAACCCAAAGGGAAGATGTTTGGCAGAAGTACAGCCCAGGGCCCTTCAGCCCATCTGCCACACCCCTCCCTGTGAGGAGGGAATCAGTCAAACATCAGCGCTATCTAAAAGCAGGCTTGGAATACTCAAGGCCCTGGACCTCCAAGGGATGCCCGTCAGGGTCATCTCAGGCCAAAGGGCGTGGAAACCAACAGGCCGCCTCAATCTCAGCTGTGGATCTTGGTGATACACCAAGATGTCATGGGAGGGTCAGGAAGATTAAGAAATTGTAGGCACTTAGTGGGCATGGGTGAATATAGATCACCATTTTGTTTGAATGTTCGACAATAAATTTCACTTTGTTCACCCACAGAGTCTCCACCCTAACTGTTTGTGCCACCAATCTTGGGCATACCACCATGCTCAACCGGTGCCTCATCCCTGTGGAGTGTGAGAATGGCAGTGCCGTGTTCCTCCCACTCTCTTGCCAGCTCCCGTTCAAGGAGGGGCACTCCCTCAGCTGTGATATAGACAGGGACTCAGGGAGGAGGTCACAGAAAGTGTTCACAACCCCTTTAGAGAAAGGGGCTCCCCAACATGAAGGGATTGTAAAGCCTACAAGTGGTCACCCAATCCCTCTCCCTGAAATAGTGA
The DNA here is from genome assembly GCF_965287045.1 of Carcharhinus amblyrhynchos. Classification (NCBI taxonomy): domain Eukaryota; kingdom Metazoa; phylum Chordata; class Chondrichthyes; order Carcharhiniformes; family Carcharhinidae; genus Carcharhinus; species Carcharhinus amblyrhynchos. Next base: position 55,779,991 of record NC_137329.1, read on the forward strand.
TTCTGGGACTCCCCAACCCGAGCTTGGAATGGAACTTATCTGTCTCCCTGAGTCCTCTCTGGTGCCTCCAGAGCAGTGCACACTCGGGAGGGTGCTGGCTGCCTGAGCACTGACCTCTGAAAAACCTCCTTGGAGGTGAAAGTGCCAGGTTCACGATGATGTAGCTCGGTTATAAATGGTGCCGGCGTGACATCACGCTGGCAACCACTGAATAGCTCATGAGGAAGGAAGCCCCGGAAAGCTCGCTCACTAATGACATGCTAATGTATTAAAGTGAGCTTCCTGCCATCCCGTGGTGTGTCTCAGACCACTTCATTGACGTGGCGCCAGGAAAATCCAAACTCGGACAGTCGCCTGCCTAAATCGCGCTCTCTGGATTTTGAACACGCACGATGCCATTGCTGCAGACAAAGAGCGCAAGGTCAAAATTGCCCACAAAGTTCCAGAAGTAGATGGGCAATGTTCTGTGCAATGCTATCAAGAGTTGTTTCAAACCAAAGATAGTATCCAGGTCACAGTTTATTTCTGTCAATTCCAGCAGCTGACTAGGTGTGAGAGTGGGTGCAAGCGTACAAATGTTCAATGGAGAATGATGACAGAAAGATTCCAATCAGCAACAATCAGGATCGAATGAGAAATTGGCAAAAAGCAGAATTAAAACGGCAGGATGGGTAAGAGGTTCTACACAGATTGCAAGTTGCGACCACGCCACTGCTATCCAAAGTAATATTCAGAAACTCTGAGGCACCCTGTTCTATACTCATCGAACAAGACAACTACAATGGCTATAATTTATGATCGAGAGAAATTACCTTTGGGACACTGAAAGCTGGTGAGTAGAAGATTGATTTGATGTGCGTCTCAGTGGCCTGGGCATGCTTCATAGTCTCACTGAGGTACGACTGCATTATGGAACATTATCCATCTCCATCTCCAGCGCTGTCAACCCTCCTTTTAATAAGAGAACATGGAAATACAGCAATTGTTCCATTGAAGAGAAACACCCAAATGTAGCTGATTTTTAGTAGTTCTTTCAATCGGAATCTTGCACCGCTTATAGTCAACTGGCTGTTGCGGAGAATTTCCATTCTCAATCATATTGATTGGAACCATGTAGCACCAGTGGGAGATAAATAATGAGGGAATCTATTCTATGCAATAAATTCACACAAAGGAGGAAGTATTGATTCTTTGTTAACCGGCGCAGGCAGCCTGGGATGTGGACAAGGGAACAGTAGAGTTCAATAACTGGCAACTTCAACAGTTGGGAGAGCCAATTAAAGATCTAAAGTGTTTTCAGACAGTCTGCAAACATTTAATAGATCCTTACTATGCAAGACAAGATAGGAAACCAAGTTATGTGAAATGAATTCTCCCAGCCAATTACGTCTGGCCGTACTGGGCTGCTTATCCATGCAAGTAGACAAAAGAGACCACTAGTATATCACCTCAGAGAAATATATTCTTGTTGTCTGGAAAAGTGTTTGGATGCAGCAGTTATTAATGACCAGCATCCACAATATTAACATGCTCTCAATTTCATAATTCACAAACTGTTTGTCTCTCCACAGGTGCTGCCAGACCTGCTGAGCTTTTCCAGCACTTCTATTTTCATTTCAGATTTACAACATTCAGCTTTTAACTATTGTTCATGCATTTCATTGATCACTGCCCACAGCCCAAGGGAGATTTTTTTTTCCATTTGTACTCATTGTTTCTTGCCTGGAGTGTGTACATCTTAAAACTCAACCTGGCACATTCTAACAACAAGTATTCATTGGAACGTAGGAGGGGGAATAGTCCTTTGAACCTGCCCTGCCATTCAACGAGATCATAGCTGATCTTCCTTCACTATCTTCTTATCCCTTAATGTCATTGGTATCTAGAAATTTATCAACCTCTGCTTTGAACCCACTCAATAACTGACTCTCCACAGCACTGTGGGGTAAAAAATTACAAATCCTTCCTGCTTCTACCCTGTTGCATCTTCTTCCTAAAGGATGGAGATCAATCCTACACACAGTATGCCAGGAGTGTCTCACCAAAGCTCTATATAGCTGCAGCAAGACATCTTTGCTCCTTTATTCAGATCCTTTTGCAATAAATTTAACATATCATTTGCCTTCCCAATTTCTGTTTGCATTTGCATCCTAGTTTTCACTTTCTTATAACCCTCCCCGTTCCCCTTGGACATCAACGGTTCCCAATCTTTCCACATATGAATGTCAGCAATGATGGGGTTGTGAATCTCCACACTATGAAATACTCTGCATATTTGATTTCCAACTAAAGCAGGTAACTTCACATTTTGCCACATTGTATTCCATCTGCCATGTTCTTACCAATTTTTGAAGACTCATTGCATCTTCCTCACAGCTTACATTCCCACCACGTTTTATGCATTATTACATTTGGTCCCCTTATGCAAATCATTGATATCAATTGTGAATAGCTGAATCTCAAATTAAGCACTAAACCTGACAACCTGAGAATGATCTGTTCATACGTAGGGTGGGATCTTGAGCCCGCACTCTCTGTGTGCAAGATCACTGGTGAGAACACAAAGTCTGGAGAAGACTGGAAATTGAAAATCTCGCTGGTGCCCCTCATTGGCGACATAATCAGGTTCATGTAAACCTGATTTTAATAGATTTTAATAAATTTGCCTGTAATTATCTTGTCACCTCACCAAACTATCCACCCTCACTAAATATTCACACTTGGCCAGACATAAACCTGTTGAGGGGGATCACTCTGGGGGCGCAAAGGTCAGTATAGCTCCCAGGGGAGAGGGACATGGCCAGGCATATCCTGGCCATACACCTTGGCACAGGTTGACACTGCCGGGTTGCCAATCTGGTACTGCACCCGGCATGGTTCCATTCTGTGCTGGGTGCAGAACCAAGGCAGGCCCAAGGGGGATCCCCATCAGATGGGGGGGGGGGGGGCGGAGGGCAGGGTTGGGGTGGAGGAGCTCATCTATTTGTGATGGGGAGGTGCAGGCACTGAGGGGGGATTTGAATGCCAGCAATGATAGGGTTGTGAATCTCTACACCACCTCTTTCAACACTCATGCAGATGATCAGGTCGAGGGGATTTATCAACTTTTAATATTATTTTATGTGCAATATTTAATATCCCATTAATTTGTCCAGAACTACTTACTAATACTCATTTCTTTCAGGTCCTCAACTCACTAGTCCCTTGGCTCCCTAATACTTCAAGGAAGATCTTCTGTATCCTATGAAGACAGACACAAAATATTTGTTTCATTTTTCTGCTGTCCTTACTCCCCTTTATCAGGCAGCATGGTGGCATTGTTGTTAGCACTGCTGCCTCACAGTATTTAACAATCATTAATTCCAGCCTTGGCCACTGTCTGTATGGAATTTGCGTGTTCTCCCAGTGCATGGGTTTCCTCCAAGTGCTCTGGTTTCCTCCCACAGCCCAAAGACGTGCAGGCTAGCTGGATTGGCCATGCTAAATTGCCCCATAGTGTCCCAAGATATGCAGATTAGGTGGATTAGCCATGGTAAATTGCGTGTTAATGTCCCAAAATATGCAGATTTGGTGGATTAGCCATGGAAAATGCATTGGTTATGGGAATAGGGAGGGAGGGTAAGATACTCTTTCAGAGGTGCAGACTTGATGGACTGAATGGTCTCATTCTGCACTGTATAGATTCTATGATTCTAAATTATAAATTCTCAATTCTCTGTCTATAATGGGCCGACATTTATCTTTACTAACCTTTCTAAATACCTATAGAAGCTTTTACAGTCTGTTTGAATGCTCCTCACTCATTGACTTTCGTGTTTGATTTTCTGTATTTTTTAAAATCAATTTTTGGTTCTCCTTTGCTGAATTTTACAATGCTCCTAATCCTCAGACTTGTTACTTTTTTGACAACTTTATATGCCTTTTTCTCTGATCCAATAGAATCTTTAATATATTAAGCCATAGTTAGATTACTTTTCTTGCTGGCTTTTTGTGCATTAAAGGAATGTAAATTTGTTGCAAGCCACGTATTAACTTCTTAAATATTCTCCATTGTCTGTCTACCATCATATCTTTTAGTGTAGCTCCCCAATCTCCTCAGCCAATTCTCCCCTCACAAATTCATAGTTTCCTTTGTTTAGATTTAAGATCCTAGTTTCAGATTGAACTACATCACTTTCAAATTTAATTCAAAATTCCACTATATTCTGATCACTTTTCTTTAAAGGCTCCTTTACAATGAATTTATTAACTAGCCCTTTTTCATTGCACAATACTAGATCCAAAATAATTAATTCCCCAATTGGTTCCTCAACATACTATTCAAGGAAAATGATTGTGTAGGAATTTGCTGTTCTCAGCGTTAGTGCTAATTAGCCTCTATGTAACTGAAGTCCCCCATGATTACTATATCATCTTTGTGGCCTACACCTCTAGTTTCTAATTTATTCTGCGCCTTTCATTACCACTACTATTTGGTGGCCCATAAACACCTCTTACCAATGTCTGCTGTCTTTTGCTGTTTTTAACTCCATGCAAACTGATTCCACATTTTGATCTCCCAATCTACGATCCTCTCTCACTAATGTATTTAAAACATCCTTTTTAGAATCAGAGAGTCCCTACAGTGCAGAAGGAGACCAGTTAGCCAATCGAGACCATGATCTCACCCAAGCCTTTTTCCCGTAACCCTATCCTGTTAATCCCCTAACACTAGGGTCAATTTAACATGGCTAATCAACCTAACCCGCACATCTTTGGACTGAGGGAGGAAACCAGAGCACCCGGAGAAAACCCATGCAGACACGGGGAGAATGTGCAGGCTCCACACAGACAGTGACCCGAGGCCGGAATTGAAGCCTGGTCGCTGGTGCTATGAGGCAGCAGTGCTAATCACTGTGCCATCATGCTGTCCCATTAACAGTGCGACACCACCTCCTTTCTCCTTTCCCTTCTATTTATCCTTCCTGAATATTGAAAACCCTTTCAGTTCCCAATCTTTGTCACACTGCAGCCACATCTTTGTCATGGCCATTTGGTCATACAAGTTTACTGCTTTTTGGGTCATTAATTCATCTGCCTTGTTGCGAATGCTGTGTGAAATCAAATAGAGTGCCTTTAATTCTGTCTTATTATTTTCACAAGCTCTAGTTTTAGCTGCTGGCATACTCTTACATTTGGACACTCTGACACTGCCTACTACACTCCGATAACCATTTCCCTTATTGCTATCCTACTCTCTTAGCTTCTCCTCTCTATTCCCTTCACCTCACCCAATCCCAAGTTTATTTCCTGTTTTTCTATTTGTTCAACCATTCTGGGGGATAGAAATAAAATTTTTTACTTATTTCCAAAACTTCTGCCTATACGCACTCAAACTGTTATGAAGATAATGAACAGCCGACTCATCATAATCTAAAATTATGGATCTGACCAAACCTTCTGAACTTTGACCAATTCTCTCATCAAACTACAGTTGTTCCTGCATGTAAACAACTCCAGTATATCCAGTTTCATAATGCACATGTTATCTTACGTCTTATTTTCTCAGTAACATTAAGTGTAGTTAAACATCCCAAGGTATTAATTGCCCTCTTAAGAACTTCCATTGACAGCGGGGCAGGAAATCAGTCTTACAGGTGGAGACAAGAAGATGTTGGGGACAACCGCTTAGGACACAACCCCCCAAACTGCCCCTCCCCACCCCATTCCCAAGCCTACCACCAAACTTATCACAGAGATGAATTTAAATTCCACCCAAGTTAAAGAAAGACATTAGAGCAGGTGACCAAAAGCTCAGTCAATGGAATTTAATATAGATAAGTGTGAGGTTATTTATTTAGGTCAGAGGAATGAAAAGGCAACTTATGATCTAAATGGAGAGAATCTTGAGGCAGAGAGATCTTGTGCATGAATCACAGACAGTTAGCATGCAGGTGCAGCAGGTAATAAGAAAGACAAATGGAATTTTGGCATTCACTGCTAATGGAATAGAATATAAATGTAGGGAAATGCTGTTACAATTATATAGGGCATTGGTGAGACCACATTTGGAGCACTGGGCACAGTTTTGCTCCCTTACTTGAGGAAGGATGTAAATGCATTAGAGGCAGTTCAGAGAAGGTTCACTAGATTGATTCCACAGATGAAGGACTTGTCTTATGAAGAGAGATTGAACGGTTTAGGTCAATACCCGCTGGAATTTAGAAGAATGAGAGGAGATCTAATTGAGATAAATAAGATGCTAAATGGGATTGACAGGGTAGATACAGAGATGATGTTTCCCCTTGTTGGATATTCTAGAACTCGAGGCCATAGTTTTAGGCTAAGGGATGGTAAATTCAAAACACAAATGAGGAGGAAATACTTCACTCAAAGGGTCCTGAATCTGTGGAATTCTCTACCCCAGAATGCAGTGGATGTTGGAACACAAAATAAATTTAAAGAGGCAGTAGATAGGTTTTCAATTAGTAATGGAACGAAGGGTTATGGGGAACAAGCAGGAAAGTGTAGATGAAGCCAAGGTGAGATCAGCAATGTTTGTATTGAATGATGGAGCAGGCTCGGGGGGCTGAATTGCCTACTCCTGTTCCTAGTCCTTATGCCTTATATTAGTAAGGATTAAGTGAGCATCTTAAAAGAAAAAGGGGTGAAAACAAAGAGGTTTAGCAAGAGAATTTAAGATCTTAAAGTTAAACAGCTGAGGTGAGGGAAGTCAGAAATGTGCAACTATCATTAAAGTTGATGGTTACTTGGCCCAGAAAGATCAGTCATTTTGTACATGATTCTTTCTGCTGTCCTCAGTTTGAATTCAACTCACCCTCCATTGTCTGAACAGTTCCAAATTATTGGTACCTACTTTGCCATTTTCCCTCAGTCCTAAGAACTATACTTTCCACCTCAAGTTAAAGTTTAAGTTTATTAGTGTCACAAGTAGGCTTACATTAACACTGCAATGCAGTTACTGTGAAAATCCCCTAGTCACTGCAGTTCGACGCTTGTTCGAGTACACTGAGGGAGAATTTAGCATGACCAATGCACCTAACCAGCATGTCTTTCAGACTGTGAGAGGAAACTGGAGCATCCAGAGGAAACCCACACAGACACAAGGAGAATGTGCAGACTCCACACAGATAGTGACCCACAAGACAGGAATCGAACATGGTTTCCTGGCGCTGTGAGGTAGCAGTGCCAACCACTGTGCTACTGTGCCTATTGGTGTGGGCAACTGCTTTGAATCTGTTCACTGCTTCGAATCTGTTCACTGCTTCCTGCTATGCCTGGTGCACAGTAGCTCTCTTCAGTTAGTGTTTCTCTCTGCTTGATAACTGATGTGGTCATGCATCCTCCAGAAATTCCTTGCAGTACAGAAGCATTCCTAAGTTCCTGCCTGGATCATGCACAAGTCACTCTGACTAAAATATACTTCCCATATATGAGTACATTTCTTTCCACTGTCAAAAGAAGGCAATGATCATGACATATTTTAAGCTTATTGGATGTATCCTTGCTGCCCATTCCTAGCCATGCAGTGGAACATTTGATCATTCGGTCACTTCAAGGGTTAGTTCTCACTCATTTGACATTTCGGTCCTTCAGTCTGCAACACAAATCATTTGCAATGTCTGTGCCCGCTGGGATGGTTTGAACAAGCTTGTGCTTATTGCAAGTTTATGCCACTCAGATTATAGCAGGGCTTTCTGAAGAGCTGCAGTCCTCCCATCGCAGAGAAAAGCTTTCAGCTCTGAGTGAAAGTTCTCCGAGGCAGCCTTTCTTTTCATATGCAATGGAAATGCACAAGTGCCAGGGCTAATCAGTCCACCAGACCAAAACAGATTGGGTTCATGGCTTGTACATCAAATCTCAGGAGTTTGCCGGCTAAAGCTACATTAATTTGGCTTTGATTTTCTGACCCCCACCACCCCCAATGCACCATGCCTGAATTTTACTGATTGCGTGGATGATCTGGCGTGTCGGGGGTTGTGTGGAGGGGATGGGGCAGTGGATGTCCTGGTCACCAATATGGACAGACAGGCAGAGGAGTGTCTTGGCAATTATATGAGTAAAAGCCAGCTAAGTGTCAAGCTGGCTGATTAAGAGTGATGGGGAGGGTTAGTGTGCAACTGCTCACTGTGACCCACTATTTTGAAAGTCCCGTGTACAGCATTCAGCCTGCAGGTACCAGGCTGAAAGAAGGGAGTCTGGATCAAGGGAGGTAATGGAGAAATGGCTGCCCTGTTAGGAAAGGTCACTTCACTCCATGTGTTGGGTCTCTTCATTCATTCGAATAGACGAGGGGACAACACTGATACAATTTTTAAAATGGTTTTATTTTATTGAACAGAAATTAACATAACAGAAGCGAAAAGAGAAAGCAAATTTAGGGACTGGCTTCTGAGCAAGCCAGCCCCTGTGCTGTACTAGACTGGACTGGATCTCAAAAACAAACTGAAGACTGAACACACAGGTCCAAACTATATTTCAGCCATTATCTTGTTATTGGAAATGTTTGTCACATGCTGTTTCTGACTTAGAAAAACAATTCTTGCAGCTGTTGTTGTTTGCATGAATTGGGTGCTCTTCAGGAATGCACCTTTCACCTTGTGAGTTTTAAAGTGTAGTCAAATCGGTAGTCAATTTTTTAAGCTTGGCAGAGTTAGTTGCACAGTCAGAAATATCTTAAAATGAAGTCTTTGCATAGACTGAAGCAAAAAGGACTAAACATACATAGGATCTCTCACCATGGTTCAATGACACCTCCCCTGGAAGCAGTTCCTGAAGATTATAGGTCAAAGGAGAGGTGTCCTCTTTCCAGCAATGAGAAGAGGAGGCAGCCAGCAAGCCTAACATGTCTGAAGGTGACAGACATCCTAGAAGGGAAAAAACTGGCTCACATCCCAACCAGAATAATCAGTACCTGGGGTAACCAGAGCACCCAGAAACCACTTCACCCCCGATTTTGTCAGCTGATGTTAGGTGATGCCTGGCTGTGATTTACTGGGACCTTGAACGGAGGACTGGCTGAAATGGAGCATGACCTGTTCCCAGTTAGGGCCACAGTGACTCTCTGATATGTCTCTGTACCTCTAAGATAAATGTGAGTTTTGGGCAGCTTATGGCTTTGGGAATGAGACTGGTGACATGGGCAACTCAGCATTGGAAAAGCAAACAGGCAGTGAACAACACTGCTGGCTAATATTACTGTACCCCCGTTAACATGGAGAGTCAGGAGAAGTCTGACTGATAGGAAGAGGTGGAGGTGGAGGAGAGGAAGTAGAGGTGACAGAGAGGAAGAGGAGGAAGTGGAATGATTGTTCCACAATAATAAATACCTAAGATTCTGAAGAATTTAGGCTGTAGGTTGTTAAACTTGGCTTGCAATTCAGCCCTTGGATTGATTCAGAGTTGCTTGTCTCAATGATTGTGCAGGATATAAAACATAATTGGTGTTAAATTGATATTCTCACTGAAATGGACCTAAACAATGAAGAAAAGCAAATTGGGAGTGCTTCATTAAGACAATGCAGAGGGAACTTTGTATAATATTTAAATGTGCTTGATGTGTCTTGGGAGTACTTGATGTATGGTGTTGAGGAAGCTCCGAAATCATCCTTGCCACTTGACCTATGGCTATTTGATGGGGTGAAACTTACAACATATTTTTATTTACATGGCTATTTTGGTGCCACTTCATATCTGGATCTGGACCTGGAAAAATGTGTTAATTTCACTTCCAATTTCCATCTATTACATTCACATGATCCATCTCTGACACTGCTTTTCCCTCCCTTGACCTCTCTGTCTCAATTTCTGGTGATAGACTGTCCACCAGTATCCATTACAAGCCCACCCACTCCCACAACCATCTTGACTACAGCTCTTCACACCCCACATCCTGTAAGAGTTCTATCCCAAATTCTCAGTTGTTTTATCTGTTCTGATGATACCACTCTCCATAATTGCACTCCTGATGGATCTTCCTTCTTCCTGAATTGTAGTTTTCCACCCACTGTAGTTGAAAGGGTTCTCAACCATGTCCAACCCACATCCTGTGCCACTGCTCTCGCCCCCTCTCCTCCCTCCCAGAACCGGGATAGGGAACCCCTCTCCTTACTTTTCACCCCACCAGCCTCCACATTCAAAGGATCATCCTCCGCCATTTCCGCCAACTCCAGCATGACACCATTACTCAACACATCTTCCTCTCATTCCCCCTGTCAGTGTTCTGCAAGGGCTGTTTCCCCAGGACAGCCTGGTTTTCTCTTCCATCACACCCAACACCTCACCCAATGCTAAGAGCACCTTCCCATGCAATCATAAAAGGTGGAACACCTACCCCTTTACCTTCTCCCCGCTCACTGTCCCAGGGCCCAAATACTCTTGTCAGGTGAAGCAGCGCTTCATGTGTACCTCCTTCAGTCTGGACTTTTGCATTTGCTGTTCCAAATGCGGTCTACTTTACATCAGAGAGACCAAACACACACTGGGTGACGGCTTTTCAAGAAATTTTGGACTGTCCACAAGCAGGATCCAGACCGTCCTGTCCTTTGTCACTTCAACACACCACCCTGCTCTCCTGTCCACATGTCTGTCCTTGGCCAGTAGCAATGTTCCAGTGCAACCCAACACAAATTGGAGGAGCAGCACCTTATCTCACGATTATGTTCTTTACAGTGCTCTGGACTGAGTTCAACAACTTCAAAGCATGAACTCTCCCCTCCAAATCCACTCCATTTCCATTTACTTCATTTCTTTTCATCTTATCAATTAATTTTTATTACTTTATATTCTCATTATATATTTTAATTTAAATTCCATTATTTCATTTGTCCACCTCCAAATCTCATTTACCATCTTGTTTCCCATTCCCTCCTCCTTCCACTAGGGCTATCTTTCACGTGCCTCAGGTTGTCCTTTGATACTCTACAGCTTTGTTCTGCCATTTACCTATTCAGATCTCTTAATAGACTTTAATAACACCATTCTCAGCCTTTATCACCACCATTTACATTCCCTTTGTCTTTTTGTCCATACATCTTAGTCAATTACACAATCCCCACCCTCCCCCTCCCCGCCTCACCCTTTCAGTGTAAATCTTGTCCTATTTTCTTCGCTTCAGCTTTGGTGAAGGGTCTTCCAGACTCGAAACATTGGCTCTATTCTCTTTCCACAGATGCTGTCAGACTTGCTGAGATTTTCTGTCATTTTCTGTTTCTGTTTCAGATTCCAGCATCTGCAGTATTTTGCTTTTATCGATCAAGCTAGGTTCCACCCTGGAATCTGACATGTCTAGTGGTAACATCAGCTGAGATCGTAACAAGATTGAACTCTGGTCAATAGAATTCTGAATTACAAAACACTTGCAGTGCTATGTGCAAGTTTCCAACTTCAGATCCAGACTTAACACCAATGGGATCCAAATCTAAGATGGTTTTTGATAGCTCCTCTAATGACTTAGTGAGTAAGTACATTGATCTTAGATTATGTGCTTTGATTATAGTCTGAATCCATGACATTCTAACTCCAGGCAAGAAGACACTGAGACAATGATTCTGGGGTGAAACCAAACTCAACTTCTCCTCTATTGTTACCTCATCAACTTTTCATTGGACACCAAGTCCTAAACATGCTGCTCTGTTAAACAGAGAAAATTGCTGCTTCTGTACAATTTAAAGAGCTTTGTTAATGTCTTTATCTTCATGCCTATGTGTTGCAGTTGGCACTCGGATAGTTCTAATTTGGCATTGTCAATTTGCCACAGCCAGGTTTTGCACTACCAGGTGCAGGACTTCTGGTTAGCCCCTTAAGGGCTTATGTCTGGCAGTGCAGGCCTGGATAGTTGATGAAGGTGGGGGGGGTGGGGGGAGCGGTTGGGGGAAGGCAGAGATTATGAATGGGGGTGGGCGTAGAGAGGTTGTGGTGCGGATAGAGGTTGCGCCTCTATGATCGATCATTGGGAGTGTTCCACTAGTCTGCCAGTGGTCCCAATGATGACAGTTTTGGGGAGGGCATAGGTGGCTTCAACTTTATTTTGAGATCGGGGAACCCTTAAGAAATGGCACCCTGATCTCTGTGGAGCTGGCTCTATCAGGATTTGCAAACCAAATCTCCAATTTTTTTGACAATGTGTCTGAAGATCTGGTGAGGAAACCTGGCTGTGTTTCTGGAGAGGAAGATGCCAGTTTTCAGTCAGAACCTGACACTTTGCCATTTTTTTGGAAAATGGTGCTCTGAAAGCTTGACGTGGCTTGGGCAAATAGTGCAATGAAAACTTTTGCAATTGAACTGTTCAAATAATCACAAGGTCATGCTTGGGTTAAATCAGTCTCCACAGGTTTTTCTGTGTAAAGAAAGTATAAGAAGGGATTCCCAGAGTGCAGAGATTGTGGAAGAATTACATGTTGCACTAACTGATGTGATGGTACTGAGACAGGAATAGCATATAAAGGGAAGAAGCATTGTTGCAACTACACAAGGTACTGGTGAGACTGCACCTGGACTATTGTGCACAGTTTTGGTCCCCTTATTTGAGGGGTGATGTAGTGGCATTGGAGGCAATTCAGAGGAGGCTCACTAGATTGAGTTCAGAGATGAGGGGTTTGTCGTATGAAGAGAGATTGAACAGTTTAGGCCTATACTCTCTGGAATCTAGAAGAATGAGGGGAGATCAAATTGAGGTATATAAGACAAAAATGGATAAAGTAGATGCTTCCTCCTGTGGGGCATTTGAGGACAAGAGGTCATAGACTTAGGGTAAGCAGTAGCAAATTTAAAACGGAGTTGAGGATTAATTACTTCTCTCAAAGGCTTGTGGATCTGTGGAATTTGCTACCCCAAAGTACGGAGGATGCTGGCACAGTGAATAAATTTAAGGAGGAGTTAGATAGATTTTTAACTGATAATGGGTTGAAGGGTAATGGGGATGAGGAACATACCAACCATAATCCAACAGTGGAGCAAACTCGGTGGGTCGAATCTTATATCTTATGAACTTACAATATGACCCAAGAATAATTACCTGAAGATCGCCCATCTATCCAGGAAGAGGTGGTATACAATATACCATTGTAATTCGATATTATTGCTCAGACATTGGCATGTGCCAGGTCTGATTTATACTTAATAAAACATAAGCATTGTCACCAATGAAGTTTACAATTTGAATCGGTTGAGAACTTGAGTATAAGGGGTTAAATTGTTAATTGGCTCTGAAACCCTGAATTCCAACACTTGCAGATATCTATTCTTTTATGGGCAGAAGGATTTTTTTAGGTTAGTTAGAGCATCACGATTGGCCAAAAGTTCTGTTCCTGCACTGTACTTTTCATAGAATCTACAGTACAGAAGGAGGCCACTGAGACAATGATTCTGGGGTGAAACCAAACTCAACTTCTCCTCTATTGTTACCTCATCAACTTTTCATTGGACACCAAGTCCTAAACATGCTGCTCTGTTAAACAGAGAAAATTGTTGCTTCTGTACAATTTAAAGAGCTTTGTTAATGTCTTTATCTTCATGCCTATGTATTGCAGTTGGCACTCGGATAGTTCTAATTTAGAGGATTCTAAACTAGTTCTAACTTAGAGGATGAGAGAGGGGACTTAGTGGTAGGGGATGGGGAAATGGCTGAGGCCTTGAATAGCTTTTTTGTTTCGGTCTTCACGGAGGAGGACGTGAATAATTTGCCGGGTGTTAGCGATGGAAAGATGGTTGGAGTGGAGGGCCTGAATGACATTATTGTTACCAGAGAGGCGGTGCTCGACAGACTGAAGGGACTGATTGTGGACAAGTCCCCAGGACCGGATGGAATGCATCCAAGGGTTCTGAAAGAAATGGCGGAGGTGATAGTGGATGCCTTGGTGATTATTTTCCAAACCTCGCTGGATTCCGGGGAAGTGCCGGAAGATTGGAAGACGGCTAATGTTACGCCGTTGTTTAAGAAGGGTGGCAGGCAAAAGGCAGGGAATTATAGGCCGGTTAGTTTAACGTTTGCTGTAGGTAAAATGTTAGAATCCGTGATCAAGGAGAAAATAGCGAGGCATCTTGAGAAGAATTGTTTGATAGAGCAGACGCAGCACGGTTTCGTTAAGGGGAAGTCGTGTCTGACAAATTTATTGGAGTTCTATGAGGATGTGTCTAGGGCGGTGGATAGAGGAGAGCCGGTGGATGTGGCGTTTCTTGATTTTCAGAAGGCGTTTGATAAGGTGCCTCACAAGAGGTTATTACAGAAGGTCAGGGGGCATGGAGTTGGGGGTAGGGTGTTAGCGTGGATAGAGGATTGGCTGTCAAATAGGAGGCAGAGAGTGGGGGTCAATGGGTGCTATTCGGATTGGCGGTTGGTGACTAGTGGAGTGCCCCAGGGGTCGGTGCTGGGGCCTCAGCTATTTACCATTTATATAGATGATCTGGAGGAGGGAACCGAGTATATGGTGTCGAAATTTGCTGATGACACCAAGATTGGTGGAACGGCAAATTGTGCGGAGGGTGTGGAGAGTCTGCAGAAGGATCTAGATAGGCTGGGCGAATGGGCCAGGAACTGGCAAATGGAATTTAATGTTGGCAAGTGCGAGGTGGTCCACTTTGGTCGGAATAATGGTAGGAAGGACTATTACTTACATGGCGAAAAACTGCAGCATGCGACGGTGCAGAGGGACCTCGGAGTCCTTGTGCATGAGTCGCAAAAACCCAGCCTGCAGGTGCAGCAGGTGGTCAGGAAGGCAAATGGGATGCTGGCCTTCATAGCGAGGGGGATTGAATATAAAAGTAGGGAGGTCTTGCTGCAGCTGTATAGGGCACTGGTGAGGCCGCAGCTGGAGTGTGCAGTTTTGGTCACCGCACTTACGCAAGGATATTTTGGCCTTGGAGGGAATGCAGAGGAGGTTTACCAGGCTGATGCCGGAGTTGAGGGGGTTGAACTATGAGGACAGGCTGAATAAACTAGGCTTGTACTCGTTAGAGTTTAGAAGAATGAGGGGAGATCTCATTGAGACATATAAGATGATGAATGGGATGGATAGGATAGAGGTGGAGAGGATCTTCCCGCTCAGAAAGGACAGTAGGACTAGAGGGCACAGCCTCAAGATAAAGGGGGGGCGGTTTAGAACGGAGTTGAGGAGGAACTTCTTCACTCAAAGGGTGGTGAATCTCTGGAGTTCTCTGCCCGTTGAAGTGGTGGAGGCTGCCTCGCTAAATATTTTTAAGATGCGGGTTGATGGGTTTTTGATAAGCGAGGGCATTAAGGGTTATGGGGAGAGGGCGGGGATGTGGAACTGAGCCACAACAGATCAGCCATGATCTTATTGAATGGCGGGGCAGGCTCGAGGGGCTAGATGGCCTACTCCTGCTCCTATTTCTTATGTTCTTATGTTCACCTGGCCCATCAAGCCTGCACCCACAGCAACCCCACCCAGGTCCTATCCCTGCAACCCCACACATTTACCCTCCTAATCGCACCTGACAGTAAGCGGCAATTTACCATGGCCAATCAACCTAACTCACACATCTTTGGAGTGTGGGTGGAAACCCGAGCACCCGGAGGAAACGCACGCAGGCATGGACAGAACGTGCAAACTCCATACAGACAGTGATCTGAGGCTGGAATTGAACCTGGGTCCCTGGTGCTGTGGGGCGGCAGTGCTAACTGCTGCATCAATGTGCCACCCCTTCTTTGTTCTTTGTTCATTAAGTTGAGGCCCTGTTTGCCTCTTTAGGTGGACACGAAAAATTCAGTATCACTTCCTGAAGAAGAACAGGGAACCTCCCCTTACTCCTCTCCCGTTGCACTCCCCCAAGTATCCTGGGTCCACACATTGAAAGATCATTAATTCTTCTTGGCTTCGAATAAGAAAGTAGGCTTTAGATTTATTTAGTGCCTTTCTCGGCATAAGGACCTCCAAAGCACTTTACAAGCAATTAATTGCTTTTGAAATTGAGTCACTGTTCAAATGCAGCAATAAATGTGGACACAGCAATGTGTCACAGATCATCAGCATTACTGTATCATTGTACTATCATTGACTCGCACTATCACCGAGGCTATAGTTTTACACTGAACCTGCAGGGATCATGTGAAATCGCCTGGGAGGATGTTGCACTTGTGTCCTAGTGATCACGGGCAACATTACAATGGGCATGTGCATGTGTGAGTCGGAAGCAAGCCCATTGAGGAACCAATTGCCAGTGGTTTCATGTGGCCCATCCACTTTTATAGTTGGCGGACAGGCTAATCGGCTGGGCAGCCACCACGTTTCTGTCACAATCCTTATCCAGGGCATGATAAAATAAAGAAAGGTGTTTGAGGGATGAGGAGCCATGTGGTTTGGTATCAGATGCTTGAATTTGCAGTATTGACACAGCTTGCAGCATTTTATTGACATTATTTCATTTTACAGCTCCCTGAGGCAGCTCCACAGCAGCTGTCAGCCTTCATGACACCACCCTCCCCCACCCCCCATAGTTTTTTGAAGTAGCACCTTCATGTCTCTTGGCGCCTGCCCCCTTCCTGACTCCCCCACCTGCGTATCCCCCTCACAAACCCCAGGGCAGCACTGAGCCTTTATTAGGGCACATTTCACACTGGCTGCCAGTTAATCGGCCAGCCAGTATGAAATGATGGTCAGGGGGCCAATAGTGGCCGGAAGTGCATATCATGTTTCCACTTCTGGGCCCACCAATTGCACACACCCAACAGGTACAAGATTCAGACCCAACTGTGGATTTGCTCTGAGAACGCAGGAAGAATGAATATATTTTCACGTTCCTTACCTTGGTGAGTGCAACATCCCGAAAATTAATAATTTACAAAGAAACGAATCGGGTTAGCTTTAGAATTAATCGCTTGCCTCAAAATAGGGTCATTGTTTATACGATGGGTAATGTGCGGCTACAATGCCATAAATAAAATAAAGTTAGGATGATGATAACGAAAGACATGTTGCACTGTAAGAACCTTATGTTTGTTGGCAGTTTTGACAGACAGTTACTAATTTATTCTGATCTCACATTTACATTGGGTACTGTTTCCAGGCTCTGCCTCAAGGGGAAGAACAATTAGGATTTCATCGTTAAAAGACATTGCTTTATTGAAAGCTACCACTTACCCTGAAGGGAAGTTTGTCCATGTTTGCTTTTCATAACTTGTAAGTGTGGGAATGGCATGTGTTTGAAGTCTTAAGCTGTCAGCTATCATTAAATGAGAATGACAAGGTCTTTCTGAGGTTCTGCATTGGCTCTGCAGTTAATTCCACGACCACGTAGAATCAAAATCATGATCCGAAATGGTGAATCAAAAATGCGCACATTGTCCCTGAGGTGCGTTCACATCAAATTCCTTTCCAGTTAACTCTGCTTTCCAGATTTTTATGCGCGTGACAGAGCAATTTTGCTACCTGCTCATAAATCACTAACGGAAATAAGTAAAGCTCAGAATTGCAAAGCGCCTAGAGGACTATGTGTGGAACTGTTTTCTTCTCAGCATTCATACCTGATTCTCTCTTGATTTACCCAGTCGGTTGGCCAGGTGGCTAAGCTTCTCGCCTCATTTCTGATTCTCCGAGGCTCTGTTCTGGCTTTAAGCAATCTCATTAGGCAGCTTCAGGAGCTTGCATGTGTTTTCTCAATCAATTTCAATCATGCACTGTCATGTTTAGTATCCTTGTATTTCACCCCACTCCACCTCAGACCCTAGAGGTGCAGTGCCTCATATTGTTTGATTTGGTTTATTATTGTCACATGTATAATTCAGTGAAAAATATTGTTTCTGACACATTATACAGACAAAACATATAGAAGCAGGAGTAGGCTACCAGGCCCTTCAAGCCTACCTCGCCATTCAATACAACGACTAGAACACTACATTCTGCGCCTCTCCTTTCCTTCTCCCCTATGTACTCTATGAACAGTATGTTTAATCTGTACAGCACACACGAAACAATTCATTTCACTGTATCCCAACACATCTGATCAATAAATCAAATCAAATCAACTTTTGTGAATTAGAGGACAATTTGTCACTTCCGCTTAAATGAATGGCTCTGGCCTGAGGTTGACTGATTTTGCTTCTTTGCGGCAGACTTTTTTTCCTACTACCTGGTCATTTCTTTTGCTCTTTTTTCCCTGTCCCTTCCTGACTGCTTACCTCCAGGCACTCAGGTTAGTAATGAGTACATCCCATGCATCAATTCTTACATCATCAAAGATACAAAGAAATAAAGAAAAAAGGAGGAATGTGTTATTCATCACTTGAACACTTCTCCCATTCTCGCTCTGAGCACTCTGCCTTTAGTCCCCTATACTAGCCTGAAGAACAATAGCATTAGTAGTCTAAAACACTGGCTTCAGTATCACATCAACTTAGCTACAGCATACACTTTCTGCCCAACAGTGGGCCTTGGCCTTGAGATGTGCAGAGGAAGTGTTGGTGTACAGGATGGAGTTGGCTATGGGCCTGTGGCTGTTGTGCGAAATGTTGCAAGAGCCAGAAGGTCACTTGCAGGCACAGAATGGGAGAAACTGAGGACAAGAGTGAGGAGTAACAGGGACTTGGGAAAGATGGAAAACTGAGGGCAGAGAAGAACGGAAACCAAAGGTTGTGAAGAGAAGAAACCAACATTGCGGAAAGCATATTCCGAGGGGAATCCGATCTGGGATCAACTTTAATTCCATTAATGGTTACTTGCTGAAGTCACACTGACAATGAATATTAATAATGATGACACTCAAATTCCCCTCATAATCTAGTAGTATACTAACTCACTGATAGTAATGTACATTAGCCCCAATATCCTACCTAGTGTTAATCCAATAAACTGCTGATATTCACCCTTAATTCAGAACTCCCCTATACTAAGTAAGCTCTGGCTCCTTGCTCGCTGGTGGGCTTTTAACAGGCTCAATTTCTCTCTCTTTCTCTTTGGATTTTAGTTTGGACTGAGATGCTGTTTGAAAGTGACAACTCTGAAACTGGGAATTTCACTAGAACTGACCTGTACTTGAAATTTACAACTTAAAAGCAGCAGGCACAAACTAGAATTATAGAATCATAGAAAGTTTACCAAACAGAAAGAGGCCATTTGGCCCATTGTGTCTGTGCCAGCCAAAGAACGAGCCACCAACCTAATCTCGTTTTCCAGCATTTGGTCTGTCACCCTGCAGGTTATGGCACTTGAGGTCCATATCCAGACACCTTTTCAATGAGTTGAGGCAGTGAGGCATCCCTTTCAGATCTCCATGACCCTCTGGGTGGAAGAGGTTTTACTTTCTTTTCAAAAATTTATTGCATTCATTTGAAACGATGTTTTAGACTCTACCTCAAAAAAAACACAGGCAGTTAATATTCTACCATCTCAAAACTCTATGTTCAAGAAATTTCCTCTTCCTTTCTCCATCTCCTCTTCCGGTAATAATCCTTGAGCTGGATTTTCTGCTGTGGCATGTTTCCGGCAGTGGAAATGGCTCACCGTTGGCCACCAGTGAGGTCTTCCAGTCCCACCAAAGTCAATGAGTTATTTGCCAGCTGTGCCGCCAGGGAACCCACTGACAGGATCGTAAAAATCTGCTGCCAAGAAGGGCAGTGAAATCCCTTGGTTTCTGTTCCCTTGTTCCCTATTCATCCATCAGTGAAAATAACTATTGACCCACACTCTAATCCTCAGGTTTCATGCACTCCTTTTACTGGTTGTCCCTCTCAGTGTTATCCTCACTGAACCATGACACGCACATCACGCAAAGACATTGCACCGCACTCACAACCACATTTCCTTCTTTCTTGCACAAACAGATGGCACGCAAATCTAACTGGCAAGAAACATGCACATCCTAATTGTGGATGGCACGGTAGCACAGTGTTTAGTGCTGCTGCTTCACAGCTCCAGAGACCTGGGTTTGATTCCGGTTTGGGTCACTGTCTGTGTGGAGTTTGCACATTCTCCTTGCGTCAGTGTGAGTTTCCTCCCACAGTCCAAAATGTGCAGGTTAGGTTGATTGGCCATGTTAAAAAATTGTCTCCCGAGATGCGTAGTTTAGAGGGATTAGTGGGTAAATGTGTAGGGATATGGGGGTAGGGCCTGGATGGGATTGTGGTTGGTGCAGACTTGATGGGCCGAATGGCCTGTTTCTGTACTGTAGGGTTTCTATGATTCTAACCAACAAAGTACTTTTTGATGATGGGTTACTGTTTTTCTGCAGGTTTTTATGCCAATATGTGCAACAATGAAAGATATGACCATGTCATATGTTGATTAGTGTTGGCTGAGGGATAAATGTTGGAATGAACATCTCTTCTCGTCTTCAAATAGTGTTGTGGGATCTTCCACGCTCACCTAGGAGGGCAGATGGGCTTTCGGTTTAACATCTCATCTGAAAGATGTCACTAGTTTGAAAGGTCCAACACCTCCTTCTCAGGACTACTTAGATGGACAGTGAATGCAGCCAGGGATGCTGAGTGAAAACATTCACCAAATAAATTAAACTGTAAAGTCCAGAAAAATGTATGTTAAAGTTAATTTTACTATATCCGTGCTATTTTGATTTTTATAAGTGGTATTAAAGCATCATGTCATCTGGAATTAAACTCTCTCTCATACTCTCTATGAAATATGGGCACATACAGGTTTAAAATTGCTCATAAAATCAATAAAATAAAACATTTATATGGATGGATGACAAGGTATAAGAGCAGAAGAAGACAAAATAGAAATAGGCTGTTCTAAAGGACTACTATTTGCAGTATTCACTTGACTTAGACACAATCTCTTTTCCGCTGCTCCATGTATATTATAGATATTTTTAACACAAAGCCCATTTACACCAGCAACAGTGATGCTACCTCCCTCCAATCAACCAGTCCCCCCGCCATTGTTCCCACCCACTTTCTCTGTTACCCTGGCAGCAGCACAGAGCTGAGAGCATGCTGAAAAGAACATAAGGAAAAACTGAATTATAAGCAGGGCAAGACCTGGGGAAATAAGGAGGCTGAGGTTTAGATTTAAACAGCTAGAGCTGCAATATCAGATTTCATGAATGCCTTGTCCTTCTGTTATTGGGAAGCCCTGAGGTCAGACACCTGGAGGATTGGTTAGTTGTAACCTAATACTTGCTGATTTGTATTCATCTTACATAAGATGCACTGCATGATGGATAATAAGAAGATAATACAAATTTGAGTATCACTGGAGGGTGCATTTATGGATAAAAGTTCTAGTCAGCGAAGAATCAGGGGGTGTTGGATTCCTGCTTAATGCCCTAGATCAATTTATTGTTGGTCAGTTCAAAGTACTGTTGCAATGGCATGTTTAAGTTTAAGTTTATTTAATAGTCACAAATAGGCTCACATTAACACCGCAATGAAGTTACTGAGAAAATCCCCTAGTCGCTACACTCCAGCACCTGTTCGGGTATGCAGAAGGAGAATTTAGCATGGCCAATGCACCTAACCAGCACATCCTTCAGACTGTGGAAGGAAACCGGAGCACCCGGAGAAAACCCACACAGACACAGGGAGAATATGTAGACTCTACACTGACATTGACCCAAACCAGGAATCGAATCCGGGTCCCTGAGCTGTAAGGTGGCAGTGCTAACCATTGTGCCAGCCATTAACCAATGTGTGAGGACATTGGCCAAAATCTTCTTTTAGCTGGGGTGAATGTCCCAATTGAACCAATAAGATTTTTTTTGATGAGGTGCCTGGCTAATCACGCAGCAGGAAGCTGATGACCAGGCTATTACCTCACAGAGCCAAAGGCCTGGGGTGCAATGCTCAAAGGACACCTGGACAGGCATTCATTCTCTGCAAGCCAGCAGGATCAGCCTGACAGTGTGAGTGGATGCCTTGAGGCTATAGACCAGGATACCACAGCAGTGGGTCAGGGGATCATCTTCTGGTGGACCTTCCAGGTGTGGTGTTCTGAAGAGCATCCATCTTCCACTCTCAGAATACTCTCAGAGGTTCTTCTTCATTTTCAATAGCGGGTCGCTCATGCTTTACGTCTTTTCAATATGGCACCTGGCTAGGACAGCAGACTTCACACCATCAGGCTGCTCCACCATGGCAGACAGCGCAAAACACCCAATTGCAGAATTAATGGCATTGGGCCAGAGGATTTGATGTAACTTTTTATTCTTTCATGTGATGTGAGCTTCTTTGGGTAGACCAGCATTCATTGCCCATTCCTGATGGCGCTTGAACTTGCTAAGATATTTCAGAGAGTGTTTAAGTGAGTTAAATTAAACTAAATTTCTATGGTTCTGGAGACACATGTAGGCCAGACTAGGCAAGGATGACAGATTTCCTTCCCTAAAAGATATTAGTGAACCAGATGGGTTTTTACAACAATCAACAAAGGTTGCATGGTTTTTCATTAGGCTTTTAATTCTAGATTTTTAGTGAATTCAAATTCCAGTATCTGCCATGGCGGGATTTGAACCCAGGTCCCTAGAACATTACCCTGGGTCTCTGGATTACTGTTCCCGTTGGCTTCTGTAGCAGGAAACATTCCACGTTGCTGTCCCGCCGCAGGACTTAGTCCTCCCCCATAGTGTTAGAAAACAGCGGAAAATATTCCAATGACACAAACTGGCATTGATGTCTGTTCATTCTATTCATATTATAAGTCATATAAATATATGGTTTAGACAATTTTATTCATATGTATTGAATGGACATTAGATTGTGAGTTGTACAAACTGACAGATACAGTCAAGAGCATGGTATTTCATGGGCGATCAGTGATAGGTTACATGGGCTTAAAAAAAACGCCATTTATTGTATGACCTTAGACGCTGTCTCCGAGTCTCTTGATATGCAGGTTTCTATTTTAGGCAACCTTTGTAAGATTGGGGGTTTAGACCCTGTCTGCCAAACCAGCAGGTGGTGCTTACCCACTTATCCATCAGAAGCTGTTCTCTAAACAGTGTCTGCAGCTACATCATTCTAGATTTGTCTGGTGAATGCTGGCATTTGGAACATATGTCACTGAGACATGTGTGACTTCCTTCCAGATCACAAGTATGTGTGGCTTTGACAAAACCATGCCAAAAGCCTGCAGCATTTTTCCTTCCAGGTGCCAGAGGTTGCAGGAATGTAGGTTTGGTCTCAAAGGAGTGTGTCGATTATACTGGCAGCTCACTGCGGCTTTTATTGAGGAGGAAATCGAATGATCTTTCAGGGGTCTCACTCTCGTTGAAATTAGGTTTCACCAAGAGTGTCAGAGACCCGTTTGGTGTGTCACTCCATCACTCCTTTGACGACCTCCCTGATTCATTTGTGTATGGCTGACTGCAGGGTGCCACACATCTCCATGGTGGAACCTTGGGATGGAGTAGCGATGTAGAACTCAGTGCCATGGACACTTTTAAAGCTACTGGTTTTGGTTTGCCTCTCAGTCCAGAGGAACTTGTGTCATCCTGGAGCAGCTGGCATGAAGCATTGGGGGAATTTGATCCATCTTATCTGCTAAGATGAACTGCAGTTACAAGGTAGGCAGAGATCTGGTCAGTCCAGGCCCTCCTCTGATCTGGGATCTTTTAACCAATATGGAGCCCTATAATCTGCATTAACCACATCCTGGGTTCCACCTACTCCACTGTGGACATCTCCAGGCTCCACCTGTATCATAGACACCTCTTTTTGCTGTTGCAGCTATGTTCTTGGACATTCCCACATTGACACTGGAGCTGGAAGCAGTTAGCACTGCACTCTCCCTCAGTCCCCTTTGACCTTTCCACCACCAGCACTGATCCTGGTTCCATTACTTTCCCCCAGCTGTCTGTTATCCTTGACTCTCAGGCCATCACCTTTGACCTCCCTCTATAACCTAGGTTGATCCACCATCATGCTTGACCTCTCCATCTGCAGATAATGACCTTCCTTATGTAGTCCAGCCTTGTCCCTCTGTCCCTCACAAGACCTTGTAGGTCCAGCTTCACCCACCCACTCTCCCTCTGCAATTCTCTTTGCATTGCCAGCACCCTGCCACCCTCAGTCAGCCATGCCCTGATCCCCCTGCACTGCCAGCATCCTGCCACCCTACCACCCTCAGTCGGCCATGCCCTGATCCCCCTGCAGTGCCAGCACCTTGCCACCTTGCTACCCTCCATCACCATGTCCTGATCCCCCTGAACTGGCAGCACTCTGCCACCCTGCCACTCTCAGATGGCCATGCCCGATCTGCACACACTGCCAATACCTGGCCTCAATGCCTCTTCTTCCTTTTAAACAAAGCAGGTTCCTAGTCAATCCAAGTCCCAAAAAAGACTTCCTGACCAGCTGACTGAGATCAGTTGTGAATCTGAAGGTGCGCTCCTTGTTCTCCACAGACTTAATTGCAAAGGCACCATTTTATTAGGCAAAATGGGGCTTTAATGAGTATGCGTGACATGCCGATGCATTAAAAACAGGTTCTTACTCTTTGCTGTCAGGAACTTCAGTCTGCCTTCAATCAGCCACAGCCTTAATTTCCCACTTCCATCCCACCGACAGGAACCTGACATTTTGCCTTCCATCCAATTATGCGTGCCGCTGCCCCCCTCCTCATTTCCCAGCACTGGTGTAGCAGCAGAAGATTCCAGCCATTACCTCAAGTGGTAGCTCCATGAAAATTGCTTGTAAATCAGGGCAAGCTCTGATCAACTCGTGTCCTTTTGCAACAGCATCTCAGTTAACACATAGTCTGCTGGTAAGCAGCAGATTCAAAGGTCAGAAGCATCCTGTTCTCTTCCAGAAGGTGGCACTTCACAAAGGGGACTGAGTTTTTTTAGAATGTCATTAGTGTTTTCGTGTTCTTGTGTTTTTTTTCCTGAAGGTAAAAGAAATGATTTATGAAGAGGCTGTTACAGCACAGATGACTGGGCGGTCACTGTTACCTGTGCAGCCACGTTTACAGGCTCAGGAGTCTCGAATTGGAATCGCCTGAAGATAATGGTCTTCATAAGCTCAGATTTGCCAGGGAGATGGTGACAAGGTTTGGCGGTCAGCAGCAAGCTCGACAGCAGGCAGCCTCTGCCACAGGCCCCATACTGTCAGTTAGTGAAGGCCATTGCACCCCCTAAACATGCATGCCTCCACTTTGTGCCAAATTACCACAGGCAATATCTGCAACATCAGCCAAATAAGTTACTGAGGCTTTCTTCAAAGGGATCAGACACCTTGGTCACATTCCTGAGGAAAACTAACCAATTTTAAATGGCAGGAATGTTTGCAGAAATCTGGAACTGTGTCTCCACCACCACCCCCCCCACCACCCACCTCCCCCCATCCATCCCAATAGATCCCCTCAAACAAAACTGTGCTATATAAATCAATTGGGAATTTCAAAACTGAGATTCATAGAATTGTGTGAGGCAAAGGTACAGAACCAAAGCAGGTAAATGGAATTAAGGTACTCATCAGCCAATGGCAGAACAGGTTCAAAGGGCTGAATGGCCTTTTCCTCTTCCTATGTTCCTAGAGAATCAAGAAGGCATTGCAATCTGTTCATCATGCTATTGATAGACCATGTGAAGGTATTGAAGCCCTTAAACAAATGTAGAGGCTTTCACGAGCACCATTGATTACACGGTGACACAGGGGTTAGCACTGCTGCCTCGCAGCATCAGAGACCCGGCTTCAATTCTGGCCTTGGGCCACTGTCTATGTGGAGTCAGCGCGTTCTCCCTGTATTTGTATGGGTTTCCTCCAGGTACTCTGGTTTCCTCCCACACTCCAAAGATGTGCAGATTAAGTGGACTGGCCATGCTAAATTTCCCCTAGGTGTCCAAAGAGGTGTATGTTAAGGGGATTAGCCACCATAACTGTATGGGGTTACAGGGAGAGGGGAGGATCTGGTTGGGATGCTCTTTCAGAGAGTCGATACTGACTTGATGGGCCAAACAGCCTCTTTCTGCACTGTAGGGGTTCTGTGGTTCAATGCTTTAGTGACCAATGAAAGTGTTAATGCCACTTCCAGGTTGTCAGGTAACTTGCAAGGCAACTCTGTGGGCCCATTTTACCATCAAGTTTTGCCCATTTTGAAGTGTGAAAACTTGATAAAGTCGGGCATGAGGCAAGTACTGTGATCTGCGACCGCCTCTGCATCCATTCCCCCTTTATCAAGTGCCTAAAATTGCTGCGATTGGGACCACACCCAAAATGGGCATGATTTCAATTTAAATTCATTTACATGCATTCAAATTGACTTAACGGGCTGGACGCCAAAATTTACTGGCATTTCCCCCTTTACCACCGCGTTTCGGTGTGAAACAGGCATGGTCCGTGATTTGGACGCTCCGGCTTCTAAGGAGGTAAGTTCAGAGCTTCTGGTGGCTCTCTGACTCAGATCAATGGTGGCAGGGGAGGAGGAGGCCGATCAGATAGTTCTCTGGTGTGGGGGAGGAGGGAAGCAGTTCAAATCATTCTCTGGTGAGGCGGAGAAGGGGGATCCGCTGCCACTCTGTGGGTGATCAGTAGGAGGAAGGGGGGGCATGGGGCCACTATCGGTCTGGGTAGCGGGGGGGGAGGTGGGAGGATAAGGGGGACAGTTATGTTGTGGGGGTGGGGCAACGTCTGTGGAGGCCGGGGTTGGTGGGGGGAGGCATTATCCGGCCCGGGAGTGACGTGGCAGGAGGGTGTTTGTCTTCTTTTTTACTGTGTATGCAGAGTAACTGAAGCATTTCGGGGCCGATTTTACCATTTTGATTCTAAGCGCTGAATCTGGGAGTGTTCCAGATCCGACTTTTAGCCCCATTCTCCAGCGCCCCCATACGTATGCTGCCTGAGAAAAAAAGCAACGATTCTGAATCACGCTGCAGAAGTCTGTGGGTGGGGGTTTAACGCACCCAAAACCCTACAGCTCCGATCGGTGCCTCCAACAGCGCACGTGCAGAGAAAACAATGATAGAATGCTGCTGTCCTGCCACATCCCTCCCGGGCTGGATAATCCCTCCCCCTGGCCCCCACAGACACTGCCCCACCCCTCACAACATTACTGACCCCCTTATTCCCCCACCTGCCTGCACCCAGACCGATCATGGCCCCCTCCCCAACTTGCCCACCTTTCTCCCCCCCCGCCCCAACGATCTCAGGCAGAGTGGCAGCGGACCCCCTTTCCCCCTCGCTCATCTCAGGCAGAGAGATCCACCCTCCCACCTACAGATATCAGTTCCCCCTCTCCCCCACCACAGACCCTTCCGCACAAGGCCCCCATCTCCTCTGGATTCTGACGGCTGCGTGACAGCTCCCTCCCCTGTCCCCAGTCACTGGGGGACTGATCCACCACACCAACGCCCCCCCCAATTCAGCACGCCTGCTCACTTGCCTTCCCCCTCAATGCTAAACTGCCTGCAGCTGATCTGCCCTAATGAGGGGTAGTTCAATTAAAAATTCAAGAATGGACAGGCAGGCAGGCATTCCTGGACAAGGCGTGCACGACCAGCCCCGATTTTCTGAGGGCAATCTCGAGGCTGCTGGATGCAGCAGAGGCAAGGCAGGACACCCTCTTCATCCCAGGAGGATGTAGAGCAAGGCGGGGGCTGATAGAAATGCAGCCTGGGAGGCACTGCACCCCCCCCCCCCCAAACTGGGAAGCAGTGCTGGAAAAAAGTCAATGACCATGCATCAAGGGTGAGTGCTGAACCCCATTTTGCATCTCCCCTAGATCCTCCCATCCCCAGCATCCTGCGTGCTTCCAGCTCCTGACCCCCAAGCACCTACTCCCCATCCCCCCACTGAGCCCCATGTGCTTGCCATCTAAGGACTACCACATGATACTCTGCAGGAGTCATGTCACCATTTCTTCCATGGCTCCTTCTGTCTCAGTAAGAAGTCTCACAATACCAGGTTAAAGTCCAACAGGTTTATTTGGTAGCAAATAAACCTGTTGGACTTTAACCTGATGTTGTGAGACTTCTTACTGTGTTTACCCTAATCCTACGCCGGCCTCTCCACATCCTTCTGTCTCCAGAGGAGAAGACTGAGCACAATGTCCGTCAGAGGGTGAAGACAGGGGGTGGTGAGCCAGACCCCTGGGTCTTCACCCCCTTTTGAGGAGCGAACGCTGGAGCTCTCCAGGGAAGGGGATATGTGGGCTGTCAGCAACAGCATGGTCAGGCTGCCGTCAAGACGTGAGCACCTATCATTCCTCCAATCACTTCGAGGCAAATTCTCGGGTGCACGAGTTACGGGTGCGAGGGATAAGGTTTAAAGGAAATGTAGGAGACATGTTTATTTGCACAGAGAGGGTGGTGGGTGCCTGGAACTCGCTGCCAGGGGAGGTTGTGGATGCAGATACGATAGTGACATTTAAGGGGCTTCGCTATAGCTATGTGAATGGGATGGGAATAAAGGCATATGGTTCTGGAAGGGTAGGAGGTTACAAATCAGATGGCAACCTGGTTGCTACAGGCTTGGAGGGCCTGTTCCTGTGATGTAATTTTCTTGGTTCTTTGCTCTACATTCATTGGAGACATATGAATCATGTGTTTGGCATCCCAGATTCCTCCCCCTCCCTTACACTTAACCTTGTGTCCTGCGTTACAGGGACAAATCCAGATGCCCGGACCCTTCTGGACTACAGGCCCTGGCTATAGCTCCTGTCCCTCCTGGTCCAGTCAGCTCGGATGAGTTCTCGGAGGGTGCAAGTGAAGGGACCTCCGACGGTGGCACCATTTTGGTGTCAGTTGCCACCTCACAACTCACCATAAGAACATAAGAACATAAGAAATAGGAGCAGGAGTAGGCCATCCAGCCCTTCGAGCCTGCCCCGCCATTCAATAAGATCATGGCTGATCTGTCGCTGCTCAGTTCCACTTTCCCGCCCTCTCCCCATAACCCTTAATCCCCTCTCTTATCAAGAACCCATCAACCCGCGTCTTAAATATATTTAGCGAGGCAGCCTCCACCACTTCAATGGGCAGAGAATTCCAGAGATTCACCACCCTTTGAGTGAAGAAGTTCCTCCTCAACTCCGTTCCCAGACACTGACATGTTGGTGGGTCCAGTTAGCGTTGAGGTTCCTGGGTCACTCTCTGGTGCGCACGACACATCTGATAATGTATATCGGGTAGAGGAAGGAACGTCTGAGGCCTCTGGCATGTGGGGGCCTGCTGGAGGTGAGGAGTCAGCTGGCCCCAGGCTTCATGCTGGGCCTCTAAGATCACTTCTCCCTCAGCTGCTGGAGATGCAGCAACAGAGCCAGGGAATGTAGGAGGGGCTGAAGGCCACACTGGACCAACTATGAGGCTGTTGGGAGGAGTCCCAAAGCTTTCAGACGGACCAGCTATTGCCTGTCTTGTGTAGTTCCCAGGCCTACACCTCAAGGGTGGTATCTGCAGTGGAAAGCTTGAGACAGGGGATCCTCACCATGAGTGGCAGGCTCCAAGCAATGGTCGGGTCAGAGCAGGCCACAGCAGAGTCCCAAAGGGCCGTGACTGAGTCACAGTGGGCCACAGCTGAGGGACTGAACACGCTTCTCGAGATTCTGCAGCCTGTGATTGAGAGACTCAAGCACTTGAAGGAGACATTGCGGGACAGCGCTGAGACATAGCGGACTACGGTAGCAGCCCTTGAGAACGTAGCCCAGTCTCAGAGGGTCATGGCTGAGGAGCTGCAGAGTATAGCCCAATCTCAGAGGGTACTTGCTATGGCCATTGGGAGATGGCATCCCAACTCAAGTGGCCATTGTAGAGGGATTGACCAACATGGGTAGGACACATGTGATCCTCCAGGACTGGCAGCGCCAGGCAATGCCAGAGCTTCTGGAGCTCACTGCAGAAGCACCGTCGTCACATGGAGTGACCCTTGGGAACCCAAAGGGAGGAAGAAAGGCTCAAGTCCATGCCAGGGCCTTCCAGTCAGGCGACTGTGGCTGTGGCTACACCTGACTCCCCCCTTCCTGACACTGGGGCATCTCAGAGGCAGTGGGATGAAGTAGTTGCCATGGAAACATCCCAGATGCCTGGAAGCTGGCCAGGGCCCTCAAGGTCGAGGACATCCAGAGGACGCCCCCCATGTGTATTACAGGTAGGTGAGGTAGGCAGCTGGCCCCCTCCACCTCAGATGTACATTCTGGGGAGTCACTGAGATGTAATGGTAGGCCATGTAAGGTTAGGAAGTTGTAGCTGCACTGAGATGGCATGGGTGAAGGGCTGCACTAGTTAGAAAGATATGTAAGCACCTGAACGCTTCTGTTCACAAGTTTTTATGTTATAACATCTTATTTAAACACTTTTATTGTAAATAAATGTTTTTTTAACACCCACCTGCGACTAATTTGTCTCGATTATGAATCCTCTTCCATTGATGATCACCAGAGGGATGCTTCATTTCGATGTCAGTTGGGGAGGCCTCTCACTGCTGTGTCACTGAGAAAAGGAAGCCATTGGTTTCACGAGCAATTCCTCTCGTTCCCCCACCTCACCCGCCTCAGGGCCGTGTATGGGGATTCAGATCCCTTACCCACTACACAGATGTGGGCCCAGGTTCCAGCGTGCATGTGGAGCTCAGGTAGGAGTCAGACTAGTTTGCACCAGGGCATCATCATAGCGAGTCGTCATCACCCTCCTGCCTGCCAAAGAAACTCACTAACACAGAGTACCCTGGCTCACCACTCTGGTGTGACAATGTGAAGGATATATCGAAGGCATTTGCAGGGGTGGGAGGGAGATGGAACCCACAGACACCATCCGAGTGAACCACCTGTTTATCAGGGCCTCCCTTGCTGCCCTCGAATGCGTCATTTGAGCTGCCAGCTCAAATGTTCCAAGGCGTGCTCTTCTTCATCTTCCTTCTCCTCCTCGTCCTCCTCCTCCTCCTCCTGCTGGTCATCCTTGCCATCTAGTCAGCCACCATGTCCTCCTCTTCCTCCTTCAAGAGGTGACCTTGCTGCAGAGCCAGATTGTGCAAGGCACAGCACACCACCACAATGCAGGAGGAGATCAGGGGGCTATACTGGAGGGCCCCACCAGGTCGACCCAGGCACCGGAATCGTATCTTGAGAAGCCTAATGCACCTCTCCACTGTTGCACAGGTGGCTACATGGGCCTCATTATCGTGGGTCTCTGCCTCAGACACAGGTCTCTGCACAGGCGTCATCAGCCATGTCCAAAGCAGGTAACCCATATCACTCAGGAGCCAACCTCGGCTCCTCCTTGAATGCCTCCGGGATGTCTGAGCTTCTGACAATGAAGCTGTCATGCACACTGCCTAGATGTCTAGCACAGATGTGCATGATGGTCATGTTATGTTCGCACACTAGCTGAACATTCGGGGAGTGGAATTCCTTCCTATCAACAAATCTTCATGGATTCTGTAGGGGGGTTCTTGACAGCGATGCACGTGAACTTGATCACCCCTTGCATGTTAGGCATCCCTGCAATGGCTGCGAACCCCAGCACATCCACAATCACAGCCTCCCCCCAATTCCCCCAGCCACATGCTCCCCATAATCACAGCTCCTTGAAAGGTTGAGAGGCTGCAGCGGTGCCATTTGCAAGGCCTTTGTGCACATCCTTCAGCTAGAAGTGAGTTGAGTGCACTCGGACCCAGCAGCACCGCAAGACCCGAGGTCAGTGCTGAGACCCAGGTTTGTGCTACAAGCTGGACATCGGAGACCCTGCAGAGAAACAGCCCCTCACCTCCTCACACATTCGCAGAGCCGCCACCTACCCGAGACAGAAAATGGCCACAGCCGCAGGAGAACCATGAGTAGCACAGAGCCATTTGACGCTATGCATCTACCTTCTCACTAACCCTCATTGATGGAATGCCCAAATTGCATTTTATTGAGCATGTCTGATTCGCACCGATTTCCGATTGGTGGACACGGTGGTAAAGTTGGGCATCCAGCCCATTAAGTCAATTTAAATGCATTCAAATGCAACTTGATGGTAATATCAGGCCGTTAGAATCAAAAGGGTAAAATCGGGCCCTATATGTCTGATTTATTTAAAGAAGAAAGCAGACTGGCTACTCCTTGCAGACCAAGCTCCTGATAGACTTATGAGACTCATTGACAAAGCTGAATGCAAATCTCACAAGGATCATGCACATTCCAGGATAATAGGAGAATACCACATCATCACATCAGATACCTGTGCAGTTTGAGGTGCCTTCACCGAAAATGCCTGCCAAGATCTCCACGATCATTGCTGTCTGCCACACAATGTTGCTAATCAAATAAGCTAAATGAAGACAGTGATGATGTTATTGCAGAATTATGTTTGCAGTGTGCTACACAAATACATCAGAAGGCATCTTCACCTAATTATCAGAAATATCCACCGACTAATCATCATGTGCATATTGCAAAGTCCAAATAATCCTTCACTGACACTGAAGCTATCACTTTGGTCCTTGTCACAAGCACCATTCCTTAGCCACTGACTCCAACCTACTCCCTGGCAACCGGATCAGATTGCTGGACACCTTTTATTGTATTTAACCTCAAAATGAGCTTCCTACCATATATCTACACCAACACTACGACTACATATTTCCATCTCTCTAACATTGTCTGGTTCTGCCCTGACCTCAACTCATTCTCCTGCTGAAGCTCTCACCTCTTGACTTGACTCTTTGATCATTATCCTTGCCCCGTTGCCTAGATTCCACTCTCTGCAAATCTGAGGCCATCTAAAACTCTGCTGGCCATCTCTCAACTTTCCCCAAGTCCCATTCACCCATTAGCCCTCTGCTCTTTGATCTTCATTAACTCCCAATTAAGCAACACCTCAATTTAAGAATTCTCATCTTTGTTTTCAAATTCTCCCATGGCCTCACCCCTTCCTATCTTTGTGATGATGTCCTCCAAACCCCTTGAACATTCTTGATTTTAATAACACCACCATTAGTGGTTGTGCTTTCCGTTGCCTAGGCCTTAAAACTCTCCACCTCTCTATCTCGCTTTCCTCCTTTGACACACCTCAAAAGCTACCTCGTTGACCAAGCTTTTGGTCATTTAACCTAATATCATCTCATGTTGCTCTGACAATTTCTAAGGTTCGGCGCTCTGCATTCAGCTTGGTTTGATAATAATCAAGTCAACTCCGGATAGAAGATTTATACCTTTATTCTTTTACAACATCGGAGCTAGTTTTCCTTAGGGTGGGCAGACATCAGTGGTCCCACACACCCAGGCAAAACTAACTTCTTTGTTCTACTTTTTCCAAACACTTAGTCTGTAGGCGGGCTTCCAGAGCATTAGCTTATTACAACTTGTCCCCAGTTCTTTCACACCAATAGAGCGGTAGAATAGCTGCATGCACAGTTCGTAATGTTCTGAAAACCAATCAAATCTGTACACACTTTCATCGCAATAAATCCTTACATGACAGTTAAAACACCTAGTACTAAGAGTGTGATTAATGGCACTTCTGCATACGTGCAGGACAGCATGTTCACAGCATGAGATTACAAACTATACATAAACCTAATGGCTTTTATATTCTCAGCTCGGTGTCAAATTTATTGTGGTAGTACCTATAAAGCACCTTGTGGTATTATATGGTGTTGAAGGCACAATTGAAATAGTTTTCTGCACCATTTGAACACCAATGGCTGCACACATGCTTTGTCCTGCTGATTCGCATCCTGGGGGGGGGTGTTACCATTGATTAGGAACTAAACTGGACCAGTCATATAAACACTGCGGCTACGAGAGCAGATTAGAAACTGAAAATTCTACAAATTCACCTCCTGATCCCAAAGCCTGTCCACTATCTCCAAGACACAAGTCAGGAGCATGATGGAAAACTCTACATTTGCCTGGACTGACAGCACTCGAGAAGCTCAACAACATCCAGCGACAAAGCAACTCGCTTAATTAGCACCCTATCCATCACATTCAACATTCAATCCCTCCATCACTGATATACAGTGGTAGCAGTGTGTATGGTCTACATGACACACTGCAGCAAATCACCTAGGGCCCTTAGGCAGCACCTCACTAGTTAGAAGGACAACAGATACATGGGAACACCAGCACTTGGAATTTCCCCTCCAAGCCAATCACCATCCTGATTTGGAAATATATTGCCGTACCTTCGCAGTCACTGGTTCAAAATCCAGAATATATTTTAATACCCTCTATTTCCAAATCTGATTGTTAAATTGTGTAGGTGCTTGTCACAGTGATATGGAGGAACTTTTCTCCCTATCCCTTGCCCTCGTTCCTTCATTGTGATATTTTCCACTTCCATTCTTATTCCCTTCTCCTTCTCTCTTATTTCTCTGGATTTTTCAGTGAACAATTGTGAGGAAACACCTGTGAACATGAACCGTGTAAGATTTTACAGAAAGAGACATTTTATTCCATTGCACACGTGGTAAAAATGGTGTGTATGTCTTACCAAACTGACCCTGAAAAGGTTGAACACCTGCCGACCTGGCTGTGCCGTCGATATGTTGTAAAAGACCACACAGGAAAGAATGGATTACCATAGCAACAAGATGTCATTTTGAACACCTGCATACGCTCGGCTGTGGACACAGCAAAAACATCTGTGGGTGTTTGAAAGCAATTGTTTTCAAGTCGGCAACTCAATTGTGGTTTTTGTTTAAAAAAGGCCTTTTAAAAAGCTAGACTCTTCAAAGAGGAGAAGAGACATACTTTCCTTGAGGCTGCTCCTTCGGCGGCATTCTTTGTTTATTCTTCCATGGGATCACTGCGTTTGTTGTCCTTTCTGAACAGACCTTGAACTGAATGGCTTTCAGAGGGCAGTTAAAAGTCAACCACATGCTGGGGGTCTGGAATCATAGAATCCCTACAGTGCAGAAGGAGGCCATTTGGCCTATTGAACCTGAACCAACCACAATCCCACCCAGGCCCTATCCTCGTAATCCCATCTATTTATCCTGCTAATCCCCCTGACACTAAGGGGCAATTTATCATGGCCAGTCATTTAACACACACATCTTTGACTGTGGGAGGAAACTAGGGCACCCACAGGAAACCCACACAGACATGGGGAGAATCCACACAGATTGTCACCTGAGGCTGGAATTGAACCCATGTCCTTGGCACTGTGAAGGAGCAGTGCTAATCACTGTGCCATTATGCCCCACATGTAGGCCTGACTGGGTGAGGATGGTAGATTTTACCTCCCTACAGGGTAATGGCAAACCAGATGGATTTTTAAACAATAAATGAAAACAACTTTATGGTCACATTATTGTGACTGGCTTTTAATTCCAGATTTTATGAACTTAATTTAAATTCCACCAACTGCTTTGGTTGGGATTTGAACCCATGCGCACGGAGAATTAGTATCAGTCACTGGATTACTCGTCCAGTGACATTGCCACTGTCTCCTTGACTTTTTACAACAAGCTAGAGCTAAGCATGAATAGATTATTTTGGTTATGCAATTTGCCTGAGGTGAAAATTCAAATCTAAAGGTTGTGAATTTTGGAATTTCAGAAGATATTATTATACTATTAAGACAACTCTAATTTGTATATAAATTCAAGATATTGTTTCAATTTTAATTAAAGTATTTTTTGATGTAATAATAAAGTATTATTTTCTTTATAAAGTCACGGCTTAAGCCTGAACTTCCTTCAGGAAAAGAGCCCATTAAGTTAAAAATAAAAATAATTCACGTGTGGGCAAAGTGGAAGTCCTCAAATTAAAGTGTTAAATCTCTTTGCATGTTTTTTTGACTCCTGCATGCTTGTGACAGCTTTGTTAAAGAGCTATCCACACAATCCCATTGCCTTGCTTTTGCCCATCAGCTTTGTTCTTCTTCATATATGTCTGCATTACTCCTTTAAAATTAGATCCATAGAACCATAGAAAATTACAGCTCAGAAACAGGCCTTTTGGCCCTTCTTGTCTGTGCCGAACCATTTTTTGCCTAGTCCCACTGACCTGCACTTGAACCATATCCCTCCACACCCCTCTCATCCATGAACCCATCCAAGGTTTTCTTAAATGTTAAAAGTGACCCTGCATTTACCGCTTTATCCGGCAGCTCATTCCACACTCCCACCACTCTCTGCGTGAAGAAGCTCCCCCTAGTATTCTCTTTAAACTTTTCTCCTTTCACCCTTAACCCATGCCCTCTGGTTTTTTTCTCCCCTAGCCTCAGTGGAAAAAGCCTGCTTGCATTCACTCTATCTATACTCATTAAAATCTTACACACCTCTATCAAGTCTCCCCTCATTCTTCTACGCTCCAGGGAATAAAGTCCTAACCAATTCAATCTCTCTCTGTAACTCAGCTTCCCAAGTCCCGGCAACATCCTAGTGAACTTTCTCTGCACTCTTTCAACCTTATTTACATCCTTTCTGTGACTAGGTGATCAAAACTGTACACAATACTCTAAATTCGGCCTCACCAATGCCTTATATAACCTTACCATAACACTCCAACTTTTATACTCGATACTCCGATTTATAAAGGCCACTGTACCAAAAGCACTCTTTATGACCTTATCCACCTGTGACATCACTTTTAGGGAATTCTGTACCTGTATTCCCTGATCCCCCTGTTCAACTGCACTCTTCAGAGTCCTACCATTTAGCCTGTACATTCTACTTTGGTTTAATTTTGGCTTCTGTCTCCAATTTTCAATTTCTGAGACAATGTGATGTTTTCCTAAAAAAACATTTTCTAACTCCTCTCTTTGTTTTTTTGGTGAAGATCTTAAAGTTGTGTCTTATAATTAACTATCTCATTGTAGAGCCATAGGGGCGAATTTTACCGTCCCACCTGCCACAGGAATCAGAGTGGAAAAGGTCTGTTGACCTTGGATGGGATTTTCCGGCTTCGGGGTGAACTAGGCCGGAAAATCCCACTAATAGAGTCATTAGGGCAGGGAAGGAGGCCATTTGACCTATCAGGTCAATGTTTTCTTTCTAAAAAGCAATCAATCCCATTCTCCTGCTCTATACTTGCAGCCCTGGAAATTTATTTCTCTCAAGCGTTCTTCCAATTTAAATAACGGGTGAAGATAGTTTTCCAAGCTTAAATTTATAATAATCCCAAGTAACTGCAAACACATCTATCAGGTCTTCCCCTAACCCTGTTTTCGGAATGAAAAATGCCCCAGTTTGACTAACCTTTCTTCATAACTAAAGCTTATGTTTTCTGATACCACCCTCGCTAAATCCATTATATTCTCTTCCCATAGTTTAATCATCATTCCTAAACAAGGCTGTCTATCTCTAAATGTAAAATTCCAGCTATAGCAGAAACAATGATTTATATTAGTTTAGCATTGCATCTTTCCTTTCAACTCAATGATCCTTTTTACAAAACAATCCCATATACTTCTTTTTGTTTTAGAACTTTATCAGTTTTTTCACATTTTAAAAATTAGCTTCTGTCTGTTCCTCTACTCCTTGTAAATTTTTTCCACGTATGTGACATACTTGACCCTTTTCCAAATTATATCACTTGACATTCAGCCATGTAAGCAGAGGGGAGAGTGACTGCTCTGGACATCAAGACAATATTCGGCCCAATGTGACATCATGGAGCCCTAGCAAAATTGAAGTCAATGGGAATCAGGGGGAAAATTGATCCACTGGTTAGAGTTATACCTAGTACAAAGGAAGATAATCCAGGTGAGATGGGAATGACTACGAAGCAACCATCTGAATGCAACATCTTCTTCAGTTCTCTGCCTGAAGGCAGCTCTGACCCAGAGTGTTATGAACTCCACACGGGTAGGCAAGAAGCCAGGCCCCTATTCCACCCCAGCCAGAACAGGAGTCAAACCCAGTGCTGTTAGAGGATCGGAAAGCTCAGTTGGCTGGATGGCTGGTTAGTGATGCAGAGTGATACCCCTGCTTGAGGTTATTCGTGAAAGCCTGCCTTCTCAACCTTGCCACTTTTCTGAGTTGTGGTGACCCCCCCTCCCACCGCCCCCCTCAGGTTAAATCACCACATGTCAGCTCTCTTACTCAAAGGGGGGAGTAGCCTATGGTTGTAGGGGCCAATTTTACCTTTCTACCTGTTAGTACCAAGCTCACCCACATCACAGCCACTCAGCTGCCAGCTCCCCCCCGAGGAATCCATGTTGCTGAAAATTTAAGGGGCATTTGGTGAGACACATTTTGGAAATCAGCAGATAGAAAGAAAATGGAGTTCCAGACCAGCAAAAGAATAGGATCTGTCTAAAATCCATTGGGAGGCTGAGAACCCAGACTGGCCTTTACTGACCTGCTTGAGGAACCATACCAAATTTTTATTGCGGATGTTTGACCACACTTTGACTGGGGTGAAGCCAGAGAAACCTACAACTGCAGGCAGTATGCTACTGCAAATTGATCAACCTGCAATCTCTATTTCTTCAGCAGACCAAAAAAAGAAAGAATCTCAGGCTTGTGATGTTTCAAGACATCATGACGAAAGCATGTAAAACAGTGAATTTCTGGACTTTTAAGACCTAAATGCAAATCAGCTTTTTGTGTATGTGTGCGTGCATGTGTGTGTGCATGTGTATGTGTGTGTATATGTGTGTGCATGTAGTATGTGTGTGTGCATGTGAATGTGTGTGTGTGTGTGTGTGACTATGTGAGTGGATACATTTTGGTGTTGAATCATAAGCTTCTTTTAAAAAAATCGATGAGAAAATCTGTCATTTGTCTGTCCTTGAAAGTGACAGCACTTGAGAGAAAGTGGCTAAAACACCTCTGTCTTCAGTCAGCCAACGGGGGATCCATCCAACTCTGTGCCTACCAGCACTTTTATATACATGTTGTAGTCTGGAGCTACACTTAGTAATGGTCGTGGGTTCCAATTTCTCTTTCCATCACATGGCTGCCTGTTAAAAAAGAAATGGCGGCACGATGGCACAGTGGTTAGCACTGCTGCCTCACAGTGCCAGGGACACGGTTTTGATTCCCAGCTTGGGTCACTGTCTGTGTGGAGTTTCTCCCTGTGTCTACGGGGGTTTCCTCCAGGTACTCCAGTTTCCTCCCACAGTCTGAAAGACATGCTGGTTGGGTGCATTGACCCAAGCAGGCGCCAGAAGGTGGTGACTTGGGGAATTTCACAGTAATTTCATTGCAGTATTAATGTAAACCTCACTTGTGACTAATAAATAAACTTTAATATTTCCTACTCTTAACACCTGTGATTTGTGTGGAAAAATTTACAGGTTGATGTTGTTTGGCCGCATTATGAATGCATCTTCCTTGGTCAAGTCCTGGGGCGGGATTTGAAATCAGGCTTTTTGGCTCACAGACAAGGTTACTACCCACTTTGGCACAAGACCTCCGCTGAATGCAGTATGAAAGGGTAAAGAAAGAAATGAGACAAGACCCATCTGACAAAAAAAACACTGAGAAATTTGGAGGCAAATGTGCTGATCTAACATTGTTGATCCCAGAAACTGTAGATTGCTGAGTGAAAAGATGAGGCACTGTTCCTCATGTTTGAGTTAAACTTCAGTGGAACACTGCAATAGACCAAGGACAGAAAGGTCAGAGCGGAAGCAAAGTGGATCATTCAAATGACAAATGACAGGAAGCTTGGGTCATGCTTGTGGACTGAGTGGAGGCATACCACAAAATGGTCACCTTGACATCCTTCTGCTGATGCAAGATTGAAACTCTGGGTCATGCTGCAGGACTAAGAGTCCCTGATCTTTCAAGTTTGCTGCAAGAATTTTCACTGACAGTGCACTATGAGCTGGGATCCACTGTGTTGGAGCTGGGAAGTTGTGTGGCTATTGCAGTTGTTGGACTTTAGTGTAAGTTGCTCCCGATAAACCACACTGTCAACAGGCCCGGCTGCTAGGGCCACAGTGAGAACCAGCAATGTCCCTTCTCCCTTGCCATTCTTTCCTCCACGATGAG
Source organism: Carcharhinus amblyrhynchos (assembly GCF_965287045.1). Classification (NCBI taxonomy): domain Eukaryota; kingdom Metazoa; phylum Chordata; class Chondrichthyes; order Carcharhiniformes; family Carcharhinidae; genus Carcharhinus; species Carcharhinus amblyrhynchos. The sequence continues at coordinate 55,819,763 of NC_137329.1, forward strand.
AGAATTTGGTTGCTGAACAGTGGGTGATGGACTGAAGATGGGTTTGCCAGATCTTTCCCAGAACTCCATGTTTGAAACTCTCCAGTCAGGTTTCCACTCCTGTCATTATACCGAAACAGCTCTTATCAAAAGACATAAATAGTATTCTATGTGACTGTAAACCATCCCTCTTTCTCCACTTTTAAATGAATAAAATGGAGGATAGACTGCATGGTGTGAAGCTGTTGAACTCAGTGTTAATACTCAAAGACGATAAAGTGCCTATCGAAAGACAAGGTGCTGTTTCTTTAGTCTGCATTGGGCTTCACTGGAACATTACAGCAGGCAAGGGAAGACATGAGGAGCTCTAACTAAGGTTCCCTTCAATGTCAACAGTTTGAATCACTCCACCGTCGGTGGGCATGCCTTCAGCTGCCATCGTCCTAAAGTTGTTCTCCTCTCTACCTCTTTTCTCCTTTAAGACACTCCTTAAGCCCACCCTTTGATCAAGCTCTCTTCCCTAATATCTTCTTATGTAGCTTGGTATCAGATTTTGCTTTAAAACGCTCCTGTGAAACAACTTAAGATGCTTCAATGTATTAGAGATGCGATATAAATCAAAGTTGTTGATATTGTAGCTGTTCAATTTCTTGTAAGTCACTGATATTGGGGACAATGGGGCAAATGTATCTACTTTGAGCAGGAATTATCTTAAAATTGTGTGATTAATAAAGAGGGAATGATATGAAAATAATGAGTCTTTTGGCACTCGGTGAAGACAGGGTTAACCACAGTGTAATACTCGTAACCTTTGTTTGTTGCCTGTCAAACAGGGAGGTTTAAGCCAATTTAAAGTATCACTGGGCTATTGAGTTAAAGGCTGACCTTAAAAAAGTAGTCAGTTTCTTCACTTCAACAAACCTAATTAACAGACATGCCAATTCAAACTGATTCATAGCTTGCAGCGAACTTTAATCAGTTGATAACAGTTCAAGAAAAAGAGTTCATTCAGCAAAACAGAAACTCATGGATTGACTGGTGTGAAATGGTGCTGAATCAAAGTCAGAACTACAATGAGAAGTTTCACTTGGTGGTATTGAAACAACTGTTGGTAAAGTAACAAAGTAGAGAAGTACCAATCCATGGACAAATGGCTCAATTAATAACAGTTATTGATAAGGGGTAACTCAGCTTAATTCTTCATATGTGGAATGGGTTCATTCTGCACAAGTATGTAATGCAGAGTTGTATGAATTGCCACATGAAGAGAGTAAGATAAATGGATAGAAATTGGGTGATTGTAATGAGATGTAAATGTTTAGATTGGAATTTTCCAGTCCTCTGCAGCATGTTTTCCTGCAGAAGAGGTGGCTCACCATTGGCCCCCGGGGGTGGGGGGGAGGTTTCTGGTCCTGCTAATGTCTATATCATTTTGTGTGGCTCACCCATCCCATCGCCGGTGAATCTGTTGGGGGGGAGAAATGGATGGGAGGAAGTGGGCGGGTGCCTAGAAGATCCAGTCAGTGGGAAGGGCTGGAAATCCCATCCATTCATAACAACAATGTATTCGGCTCCCTGGCTAAACATAATTAAGTTTGGTTGTACTATAAAGGTCTCAGTATGACTAAATGTGGTCAATGCTTAATGATATCCGCAACATTGGTGGGGGGGGGGGATTCTCTGGCCTTCCCTCAGCATTTTCCTCAGTGTGCTGCTCACTGGTGGCAAGATCCTCTGGTCCTGCCGCTGTCAATGGGTATTCCCATTGAAACCACTCCATGCCACCAGGAAACTCATGGGCAAGAACTGCACTGCCAGTGGGAGCAGAGAATCCCACTGGCGTGAATGGCTGCAGAATTCCAGTCATGGTCTATTTAATGTATAACAAACCTTATTGATGTGAGGAGTAAGTTACTAGTGGGGGGGTCGGTTAGCTCAGTTGCTGGACGGCTGGTTCACGATGTGGAATGATGGTGGGTTCAATTCTCGTACCTGCTGAGGTTATTCCTGAAGGCCTCGCTTTCTCAACTCTGCCCTTTCACCTGAGGTGTGGTGACCTTCAGGTTAAATCACCACCAGCCTGTTCTCCCCTTCAAAAAGAGGGAGAGTGGCCTAAGGCTGTCTGAGACTTTGAAGACTCATTTCATTTCAAGCTATAATTAAGAACTGTTCTCTTAACACTATATGATTGGGTCTCATTGTTTATATTCCTGTTCACTCCTTGTCTTCCAGCATTACTCCTTCCCATCCTCCCCAGTAATGCCACAGTCAGCAGCCACATCCTAGATGTGCAGGTTAGGTGGATTGGCCATGCTAAATTGTCTCTTAGTGTTCCAAAGTGTGTAAATTAGATGGATTAGCCAAAAGGATAAGGCGGTGGAGAGGACCTGAGAGTTGGTGTAGTCTTGACGGACTGAATGTCCTCTTCTGCACAGTAGTGAATCCATGAATCCTACACTGCCGACTCATCCCATGATCATTGTGGGTGCTGATAGGGAGAATGAACAAGGCCAGAGGCAAGGAGAAGCAAAGGTAGCTTGAAAAGGAACCCAAAATCTTTGAACTAAATGAATAATTGAAATCTATGACCTTTATTTGCAAAACATGTTTCAAACAAAGCTCAAACATTTGCACTTGTACAGCATGATTAACCCCTGGGAAGGGAGAGGGAGGCTGTTAGTAAGCCGAGATTAGAAGGAGTTTATAGAGGGTGACTGAAGGTGAAAGGTTGGCTTTTGAAAGAATGGAGAGATGCTGTCTGTAATAAATGAGAATTCAGCCTGGCAGCTATCTCTGTATCCGTGGGTTTTCAAGGATTGAAGTGTCTTGATTCACTTATTGCTTTGCTGAAGAAGTTAACAGCTAAGTTTTCAAAGTGACAAAAAAACTCAATAATTTGATGCCAATGACGTTCTTTCAGAAAATCTGAAAGAATTCTATTAAAAAACTCTTGTTTTCATCTGGAGAGTGGAATCAGATCATGTCCGTTAAAAATCACATCCCACCTCAGCCCGCTGTTATTCAACAGCTCCCAATCTATTCTTGTTAGTGTCAATTTATTCCCAATAATTCAATTCTCTGGTTCAGAACTGCTTCTCTGTTTGCAAATGGAAGATGATTTTGGTTTCACTGAATTGATTCTACACAGCACTCGTTCATTCAGGTCCTACATCTCTATGAGAGAGGGAAAATGCAGGCACTCAGCGTATCTCCAAACCAAGGAGGAACAAATTTGCATTTAGACAGTCCCTTTAGTGGCTGAAGTACCTTGCTGATTAAGGCTGGGGTTTTCTGATCGTCTTAGAATCATAGCCTGTCGAAGGAGGCCATTCAGCCCATCCAGTCTGCACTAACTCTTGCTCAGACTGACCCTGTAACCCCACTCATTTAGCTCACTAATCCCCCTAACCCATAAAACTTGGGACACAATTTAGCATGACCAATCAACCTAAGCCGCACATCAGTGGACTTTGCACATCATTGTGATGGGTCCCACCATCGGAGATTCAGCGCCTCAGCCAAAGATTGGCAGGACCGGACAATCTTGGTGGCAGCAGGTGGGTGGGCAGGGCCACCCTAACTGTTTGTACTGAAGTTCCTGTTGTAATGAAGAAAATGAGGCAACCAGTGTGAGTGCAGCAATCTCCAGCAATGTAATAATGACCTGTTTCAGTGACAAGAAAAGGGAATGCTGGAAAAGCAGTCCTGGCAGCATCTATTAGGAGAGAAAGCAGAGTTAATATTTCGATTCCTTTGAGTCTTCTTTGTTCTGCCCAGGCATGAAGATTGCACTGTGTAATAATGCTGTTGCTGTTGGCTGTCTATAAAGTAATATGTAGCCTATTGTGTCGAAACAAATAGGGCTATATTCTGGCTTCTAACTCCATGTATCAGAACAAAAGACAGAAGACAATTTCAGCTACATTATAGATGGAAGGCTTTCATTTTTATATCCCAATCTTCACCCAACCTGAGCTTGATGTGTCTGGCACAACAGTAAATAGTCCTCAAAACTCATTTACATGGTGTCTGTTTGTGTGCATGATTTGATTTCCAACCCATTGGCTTTTGAGCAATGCATACACTCGTATTGTAGAAAGGGCATGCTACAGAGACTTTGGACATCTCTTCTCTTTTAATGAGGGAGCTGCGATGTATGAGGAATGTTAAGATGAGAAGCGTGGTGGAATGATCAGTATGTAGTGAAGATACATCAGAGAATGTCACAGTGAGAGCTTGTGGCATAATTAGAAAAGTGCCACATTTCTTCATGTGTGATTAAGCAGTTAACCTAAGAGAATTGAAGTATTGATTGAATCTCAGGAACCCAGCTTTATAAAAAAAAAGCTAAGCGTACAATTTGCTTACTTTTGGAAATAAAACAGTCAAGAGTATAGGCTCATTTGATTTATATGAATCATGGAATTCCCACATTGCACAAGAGGCCATTCAGCCCATCGAGTCTGCACTGATTTTCTGACAGAGTGTCTTACACAGATCCTCTCCCCCACCCTATACCTGTAACCCCACACATTTCCCATGACTAATCCATCTAACCAATACATCTTGGGGCACTAAAGAGCAAATTAACATGGCCAATCCACCTAACCTGGACATCCTTGGACTGGAGGAGAAACTCAGAAGAAAGCCAGGCAGAAGCAGGGAAAATGTGCAAACTCCACACAGACAATCACCCAAGGCAGGAATTGAACCTGGGTCCATGGCACTGTGAGGCATTGTGCCACCATGCTGCCCTTAAAGATGAGAATGATTACGTGGCGAAAAACTGCAGCAGGCGACGGTGCAGAGGGACCTAGGGGTCCTTGTGCATGAGTCGCAAAAACCCAGCTTGCAGGTGCAGCAGGTGGTCAGGAAGGCAAATGGGATGCTGGCCTTCATAGTGAGGAGGATTGAATATAAAAGTAGGGAGGTCTTGCTGCAGCTGTATAGGGCATTGGTGAGGCCGCAGCTGGAGTACTGTGTGCAGTTTTGGGCGCCGCACCTGCGCAAAGATATTTGGCCTTGGAGGGAGTGCAGAGGAGGTTTACTAGGCTGATACCGGAGTTGATGGGGTTGAGCTATGAGGAGAGGCTGAATAAACTAAGCTTGTACTCGTTAGAGTTTAGAAGAATGAGGGGAGATCTCATTGAAACGTATAAGATGTATCTATGAGGATGTGTCTAGGGCAGTGGATAGAGGAGAGCCGGTGGATGTGGTCTTTCTAGATTTTCAGAAGGCGTTTGACAAAGTACCTCACAAGAGGTTATTGCAGAAGGTCGAGGGACATGGAGTTGGGGGTAGGGTGTTAGCGTGGATAGAGGATTGGTTGTCAAATAGGAGGCAGAGAGTTGGGGTCAACGGGTGCTATTCGGATTGGCGGATGGTAACTAGTGGAGTGCCCCAGGGGTCGGTGCTGGGGCCTCAGCTTTTTACCATTTATATAGATGATCTGGAGGAGGGAACCGAGTGTAGGGTGTCGAAATTTGCTGATGACACCAAGATTGGGGGAACGGCAAATTGTGCGGAGGGTGTGGAGAGTCTGCAGAAGGATCTAGATAGGCTGGGCGAATGGGCCAGGAAATGGCATATGGAATTTAATGTTGGCAAGTGCGAGGTGGTCCACTTTGGTAGGAATAATGGTAGGAAGGATTATGCCTGTTGAAGTGGTGGAGGCTGCCTCGCTAAATATTTTTAAGACGCGGGTTGATGGGTTTTTGATAAGAGAGGGGATTAAGGGTTATGGGGAGAGGGCGGGAAAGTGGAACTGAGCCACGACAGATCAGCCATGATCTTATTGAATGGCGGGGCAGGCTCGAAGGGCTAGATGGCCTACTCCTGCTCCTATTTCTTATGTTCTTATAAGCAGGATGAAGTGTTGCAAGTATTTGACACCATTCATCTTTTTTACTATTGAAATTCAAAGTCCAGCTTGTGTCATTGGGTTGCAGATCTGCCAACTTTGAGAAGACCTAAAATGATCTAGTGTAGATGCACAAGTGATTTCTTATTGGTTACCTATCCACATCCCAGAACTGCCAATGTCTTACATCAAATGGCAATCTCTCTCAGCTACATTGCAACACTGGCTTGTGTGGGGAAGTAGACAGGTTTCAGGTTGGGGGTAGAGAAAATAAAGAAGGCTTTGCTCTGTGTTGTACCAGAAGCAATGCATTTGCTGAATGCCATATGTAACATGCTCCATCTTTAGCAATGGCAGGCCTCAAATTGAAAAGCAGAGAAAAATATCATCTGAATGTGCCGAGTATGTGTAAGGAAGGACAAGAAGGAATCATGGGTTGGAGGGAGGCTGGAAAAATATGGGCAGGTGAAACTGATAGGGCTGAAACGTCCAACTGATTTGTCAAATGTGTCCCGTCGCGTCATGAATCGGGCATCATAACAAAATGCTCAATCCCTTTCTCCACTTCACGGTCATGCAATCTCCTGAAAGAGGGAAACAAAGGCACAAAACAAATTGGGATCAATAAGGAGGAAAATGCAATGGAAAATTCCTTTCAGAATCCCTCTGGTGATCAAAACCAACTTAGCAGGTCACACAGACCAAGCATTTTCACCACAGATGCTTCTATATAATGTGAAGGCTCAATCAGTGTAATGTGTAATAAAATTATGTTTGGTTTTTAAGAACAGATTCATAGTTTTATTCTAAATGGCTTACATGAGATGCTTACTGACTCGTGTCACTATTTATTGAAAACACAATTGAACTTTTCTGCAGTGCCATAACATAGCAGATTCCTCTCAGCATGCAGTTTGATACATTTTAACTAAACTTTTGCAGGGAATAGTCCTGCATTTGGTTTCCTTTCTTTTTCTTTCAAGAGTCTGATATTTGATTTACAGGCTTCACAAAGATATCTGCTTCAATTCTCAGCTTGTTACTTATGAACTGTGAATATTCACTGAATGACATTTTCTCATTGACTCTTCAACCACTGGGAACTTACACTATTTGTGGGTAAAAATGAGGAATCTTCTGTTACTGGGAGTTTTCTGAGCATCATTTGCCTCTGTAAAGAGCAATCATCCCTATAGCAAAGTGCCTTGTTTTGTTTTAAGCAGACCTGATTGTTATATATTTAAGTGGTTGCATGATTGTATTAAAAGCAGGACACATGATTTGATCATGAGGTCATTGGGTTGCTTCACAGGCTTCTGCCTTAGTTTCATTTTCTATTTTTGCAGAGAACACTTCTTTCAATAAACTTGTTGTGCATTATTTTTAATCTATGTGTGCAACGCATATCTTTTTCTTTTTGTGTAAAACCCATAACCCCTAACATAGTTTGAACATTATACTGATCACTGCTAGACAGATTTTCAAACTGTTACAGAGATTTTTGCCAGGATCAAGATGCTTTCTGCCTTTAGACAAGACTAATGCTGTGCCTCAAACACATTTCAAGCCAAGCTGTAACGCATGCCATTTATTTTCAGAAATGGGCCTTATGTGACAAAGAATTTGGACCCTCTTACTATTCACATCAGTTGTACAGAATTTCAAAAGGATCAAATCATTTTCCCTTCAATTCCCTGGTATAGAGATCCAACAGAACAAAACTCTTCCCATAAAATAGAATTACAAGGAGTCAAGCTCCAGTCATTTCCATTGCATGGAATTCCAATTGATCTAGCCCCATCTCTTTCACTCTTCTTGTAGGTTTGATGCAAGTGAAATGTAAAGAAATCCTTTTCTAATCTGCACAGTTTTTGATGTTGAACACAACTAAATGAGATTCATCCAAATGCCACCAGGTATGCCAGGACATTTTAGAAATCTAGTTGGTTTGTGTAAAATATGGAACAAGATCGATGGTTTCTGTTCTTTTAATTGACCTTCTAATGGGAAATTGAGTAGGCTAAGGAAGAAATCAGTGTAAATGAACCGTTTACCAGCAGTTAACAGAAATGCTGATGCAGGTAGAACATGTGCAGCATCGATCAGATTTTGAGAACCTTACTCAGATTTTGTAGAGACATTTTGAGAGAAAATCTAACTCATCTTGGAATATTTATTAAATGTATCAATCCACATCCCATTTCCTACTCTGAGGTGTACTTCATTCCCAGTAAACTCCCTGGTCATATATTACTCACAACAAAAAGCATGTGACAACAGAGGTATTGAAATATTACAAGTACCCATTGCCCACTTAGGAAGACTGCCATCTAAACTCAATTCCCACTGGCTCAGGAGCCAGGGTTTTGCCTGAAGTTTCTGCTTGTGCTACAGCAGATGCAAGCTGGAATTTTCCGAATTTGCCCGTGGCTGGTTGGAGAATTCTCTGCTCCCGCAGCAGTGAATGGAGATTTGGCTGAGTGGCAAATTCTCTGTCCTCGTTGGTAGCAGTAGAGGGATGTACGAGAACAGGAAATTCTGGCTGTAATATTTGTGTCAGTATCAACTTCAAAAGATGTACTGTCCCAAAATTCCACAAGGCCTGTTTCCCCTCATAATTCTGCTGGGAATCTGTGGACAAACTCGAAGAGCCATGGGCACCTTTTACTCTGGGGTATCTGTTGCTTCCAGGGGCTACTCAATGTCACATAAGGACAGAACATCAGTCTATTCTCCGCAAGGTAAATGACAGGTAAGAGTCTAGATAGAATGGAAACTCTCTCAGGTAGGAGGAGAGCCTGTGATTCCAGATCCAAAGTCAATTACGAGCCCTTCATCCCATATAAACTCTCTCCTTCATCTACTTCCTCTTGCTGAGCATCGTCATCTACACCAGCAGTTGAAACCCTCATGCATGTCTTTAGCATCTTCAGATTCATTTATTCCAGTGATCTTTGGGCTGACTATCCACTCCTCTCTTGCTCTGTAAATGTCAGATCATTCTGTAACTCTGCTGCTCAAGCCCTATCCCAGAGTAAATCTCATGCACCCTGTACTGCTTATTAACCCAAACCATTGTTGGGGCCATTAACAGCTCCAAACTGAAATTCTCATACTCATGTTTCAATCCGTTCACGAACACATCATATCCTATCTCTCTAACCTCCACTAACACGACAGTCTCTCAGGTGTAAAACTTCCAATGCTTGGCTCCTTTGCTACATTTTCTCTTCCTAAGCTCCTTCACTCTTCCATCTCTCCTGGAAATGCAGAGGAAATCCTGGATTTCTATGGATGTTGTGGCATTTTAACTCCACAACATGCACATTCTGGCCCTGACATTTTCCACACCCAGAATAGGGTGGCACGGTAGCACAGTGGTTAGCATTGCTGCTTCACAGCTCCAGGGGCCTGGGTTCGATACCTGGCTTGGGTCACTCTCTGTGTGGAGTTTGCACATTCTCCTCATGTCTGCATGGGTTTCCTCCTGGTGCTCTGGTTTCCTCCCACAATCCAAAGATTGGTCATGCTAAAAATTGCCCCTTAGATGCATAGGTTAGAGGGATTAGTGGATAAATATACAGGGATATGGAGGTAGGGCCTGGGTAGGATTGTGGTCGGTACAGACTCGATGGGCCAAATGGCCTCTTTCTGCTCTGTCGAGTTTCTATAATTCTAGAATGATGACTTGGCATCCAGTCAGATAGGGAACACTGGTCCCAAGACCAGATAATGCAATGTCTGACTCTGGGAGATGGAGAAAGGATGCTGTCTGATCCTGAAGAAGAGTCTGACCTCCTACTTGTGGGAAGGCAGTGTGATCCATACCTCCATCAGGTGTTCAAGCAGTAATGCTGGTGAGTAGGTTTTTGCTTGGGAGGGTAAGATAGGGATGATGGTGTTGCATAGCAACTGACAGTGGTAGGTACTGGGGATCTGAAAGGAAGTATTCCTGTTACTTCAAGCCAGATCAAAGCCAAGGTTTTAAGCCTCATGAACATATTTAAAATGCCAACCTGCCTCCGGGTGCAGTTCCCACCCCTTGTCCCACCTCATTGAAACTTGGAGGCAGGTGGGTTGGAGCAAGATTCCTGAGTGACATTTGCCCATTTAAGCCCCACCTGCACCCAATCCTACCCATTCAACCCATGTTCAAACTCCCCTCCCCCAAAGTATCTCCATCTCTTGCCTGATGTGGAAAAGCTTTGCAATGTTTAGCCACAAAAGGCTGTGTATAAAGGGAAGGTGTTGTGTCTTCCTTCAGGGAAGGAAACCTGCCACGTTAATTGAATTTGGTGGATGTGGCCATCTAGCCCACATTACATAAATGTTTTTCTGTGTGGCAAAGCAAACCACTGAATTGTAAAATAAAACACAACGTCAGAGTAACTAGGGATCGGCAAGAAGTGTGATCGTGCCAAGTCTTACATTGTATTGAGCTCCACTGTAACCACCTTCTCATTCAGTATTATTTATAACTGCTAACTACCCTGTCACGTTTCATTCACCCCCATTCTACAGAATTAAATGGACAATATCCAATCAGTTCCAGTTCATTTCCCTACATTGGATGCTTTATCCATGTACAATGCATAAATGTGTAATTCTGATTCAGGCAGCACATAATTATTCCTGATTTATACTTGTTTTGCGTGCTTAAGATTGTCAATCGAGCGGCTCAAATGTCATTTTTGCACTAAGGACTCTGTGCAGAAGGCTGCATGCCATAAAAGCTTCATTATTTGGATTCATTTATATGCAGGGATTCTCATTTGTGAAGTATCATTCACAATGTCCCAAAGTACTTCACAAAAATGGAAGTACTCTTGAAGTGCAATCACTGTTGTAGCACAGGAAACCTGGCAGCCCATTTTCACATGGGGAGCTCCCACACACAACACTGAGATGTAAAACTAAATAATCTGTTTTAATGATATTGGCTGTGGGATAAATATGGCCAGGGCACTGGCGGGTGGGAGGGGGGACGATCTCCACTGCTCTTAGAGTCATAGAATCCCTACAGTGCAAAAGGAGGCCATTCAGCCCATCATGTCTGCACCAACCACAATCCCACCTACACAATCCCTACTTGTAATATGCCCATCTTTCCTGGAATTCCATGTTTCAACACCTCCAATCAGAATTTGTCATTACCATGGAAATGAAAGAAGTCTTATCAAAGTTACAAATGATATTCCACGTGATTATGACAAGGGTAAACCTTTCCCCTGTATCCTTCTCACCCAATCTACAGTACTGGGCACATTCAATCACATAATTTTCCTCCAATCATGCTCTATCTTTGGCCAGCTGGGTGGGATGGCTCTTGCCTGGTTCCATTCTTGTCTGGCTAATTGTAGCCAGGGAACCACTGCATTGGCTCATCTGCCCACCTCTGCTGCCCCTGAAGGACCTATCTTCCCAGTATTCTGCGGCACAGCACTCCTCAGGTTCTGGAGTTGCACTCACTCCTCTCTCTCTAGGCACCTTCTTATTGGAACAGCCAACAAAGACACTCACACTCACCTTTGTGCTGTCTCACACCCACTTATCACAGTCACCCTCCACAAATGTTTTCCTTCTCTCCTCTTGCCACACAATCCATCTCACACACTCACAGTCTCTGATTTCTCTCCTCACAGAGAAGAATGCAGAACTCTGGGGAGAGACGGAGACCTGGGGTGGTACAAGAGAGTGCCCCTCTAGTGATAGCCATCTTGATGACAACTGCCCATCTGATCCATTCTGAAGAAGGTTTTACTCCAAGAGGCTGTCATTATCAGCACCAACTTGCCTTGATAGCCTGGGCCTCCTGCAGCACATATCAAGAAAGCTGATCTTCTGTCTGTAGACTTTGTGTTGGGGATTCTTGCCTCCTTTGAGCTAGATCTCTGTGTCCATCCACTCTATCGAATTGCTGAAAAGAAGGTAGCAACTGCTGCTCTTGCTCCTGGTGCTGTTGATCTTCCTCTTATTCCTCGTCAGAGATCCAAAGTATAACTACATAAACTACAGCCAAGCTGCAGAATCACAGTCCAGGACAGGGAAACTGACCAAGAAGATGGAAATCGTCTGTCAAGCAGTGAAAACACATTCTGCAAAGAAGTGTTGTGAGCACCAATCTCTCAGCTGGGCTGTATTTATTCAGTTTCCCTCTTTGAAGGTTTTCTTGTCTGCCGCTTTCACAGAATGAAGACTCTTTGCTGGGCTTCCAACCACATCAATCCACAATGCTTGGGGAACCTGTGCGCTGGATGCTAAATGGGTGGCAAGGTGGCATAGTGATTAGCACTGCTGCCTCATAGCACCAGGGACCTGGGTTCGATTCCCGGCTTGGATCACTGTCTGTGTGGATTTTGTACATTCTCTCTGTGTGGGTTTTGTCTGGGAGCTCTGGTTTCCTCCTCACATTCCAAAGATATGAGGGTTAGGTGGATTGGCCATGCTAAAATTGCCACTTAGTATCGGGGGACTAGCTAGGGTAAATAGGTACGGTTATGGGGATAGGGTCTGCATGGGATTGTGGTCGTGCAAACCTGATGGTCTCCTTCTGCGCTGTAGGTTTCTATGATTCTATAAAGCCAGATTCAGAATTAAATGCTGAGTTAAATGGGGGTTTCCCCCTCACTGCCTGGGTTAAATTTGGAAGTGGGCAGGATCATGCCAGGACTCCAATTTGATTCCACTTACCAGGGCTTTAACCTTAATCTGTACACAGAGCTGAACTTCCCCAACATGGCAGTTAACATTCTGCCCTTTATTTCTCTTTCTGTGCTTGATTTAACTTTAATGCACCCTGCTTCATTCTCCATCATTCTCCTGCTTCTTTCTCAATTTTGTAATTAATTGGCTAAGGCAATAGACTGTTGGTCCAGTAGTCCGGGGTTAAACAATTCCAATCTGATACTAATGTGGTCACAACTTGTCCACTTACTGTTTGACAACAAGTCTTAACATTGCTCTTAGTGTACATAATGTTCAAGCAACTGTGTAACAAAAAAAAGAAAAGGTTAATCTTTTATTTCCTCGGATAGAAGGAAGCGACATTATGAATCCACATCTTGTTCCTTTGTGTAGCTGAGCAGCCTAAAGTTCCATTCTTACAGTGGTGCCATCCCTTACACACACATTGTTCTTAGCTACATGTGTAGGTGTTCTTTCTCAGAGTCTAAACTCTCTTAGTACTTGTTCTCATCCTTGCTGTATGAACAAGCTTTTGTTTAGAAGCATTCCTTTTATCAATAGATTAATTTGAACATTCCTCTTTTTTGGCTGTTTATGTGCTTATGCTTAATCCAATTTCTATAAATGTGGGCTGATACTTATATATATTAATAAGATTAACCCAAAAACTCAGTGGCTTATCTAATAACGTGAATCTAAATATTAGTTTTTCCATGCTTTAAAAAAAATGTGAAACATGTAAAATCTTACAGGTAATTCACTCAGGTCCCAGATGCCTTGTTATCCCCATTATCAGCCTGCAATTCCAGTGACTTGTAGGTCAAACTCTCTTCAAGCTAAAGATTGAAGGCAGAGGTCAGATGGAGTGCACCTGGATCCACTACAGTTTGCCTACCGCCACAACAGATCCACAGCAGACGTCATCTCCTTAGCCCTACACTCAAACCTGGAACAACTAGATAACAAGGACATATGTCAGACTCCAATTTATTGACTAGTGCTCAGCCTTCAACATTATTATTCCCAAGAAATTGCTGGAGCCTCGAGAGAAATCTTTGTATTCTCACTGGCTATATGGGGGGTCCAGAGGATTGGAGAATAGCCAATGTTGTCCCGTTGTTTAAAAAGGGTAGCAAGAATAATCCAGGTAATTACAGGCCGGTGATCCTTACAACAGTGGTAGGGAAATTATTGGAGAGGGATAGGATTTATTCCCATTTGAAAATAAATGGATGTATTAGTGAGAGGCAACATGGTTTTGTGAAGGGGAGGTCGTGTCTCACAAACTTGATCGAGTTTTTCAAGGAAGTGATGAAGATGATTGATGAGAGTAGGGCAGTGGCTACATGGCCTTCAGTAAGGCCTTTGACGAGGTCCCTCAGAGCAGACCACACCCCAAAGATGCGCTCTTAGGCTAATCGGTTTCCACCAAATTGACACTATTTCTTCCCTGAATCTGACTGAGTAGGGTCCCATTCGTAGACATGCAGGGTAGAATAGGTGTAGGGCGATGCGGCGGCGCGGGCTCATTGGGCCGAAGGGCCTGTTTCCCGTGCTGGGTTGTTCTTTGTTCTTTGTTCTTTGTTCAGACTGATACAGAAGGTGAAGCCGTGTGGGATCAGAGGTGAGCTGGCAAGGTGGATACAAAACTGGCTCAATCAAAGAAGACAGAGGGTAACAGTGGAAGGGTACGTTTCTGAATGGAAGGCTGTGACAAGCGGTGTTCCTCAGGGATCAGTACTGGGACCTTTGCTGTTTGTAATATATATAAATGATTTGGAGGAAAATGTAACTGGATTGATTAGTAAGTTTGCAGCTGACACAAAGGTTGGTGGATTTGCAGATAGCGATGAGGACCATTAGAGGATGCAGCAAGATATAGATCAGTTGGAGACTTGGGTGGAGAGGTGGCAGATGGAGTTTAAGCTGGACAAATATGAGGTAATGCATTTTGGAAGGTCTAATACAAATAGGAAATATACAGTAAATGGCAGAACCCTTAAGTGTATTGATAGGCAAAGGGACTTGGGTGTACAGGTACACAGGTCCCTGAAAATGGCAATGCAGTTGAGAAGGTAGTCAAGGAGGCTTACAGCATGCTTGCCTTCATCAGCCAGGGCACTGAGTTTAAAAATTGGCAAGTCGTGTTGTAGCTTTACAGAACCTTAGTTAGGCCGCACTTGGAATATAATGTTCAATTCTGGTCGCCACACTACCAGAAGGATGTGGAGGCTTTGGAGAGGGTACAGAAAAGATTTACCAGGATGTTGCCTGGTATGGAGAGCATTAGTTATGAGGAGACATTGGAGAAATTTGGTTTGTTCTCACTGGAACGACAGAGGTTGAGGGATGACCTGATAGAAGTCTACAAGATTATGAGAGGTATGGATAGAGTGGATAGTCAGAAGCATTTTTCCAGGATGAAAGAGTCAATTACTAGAAGGCATAGGTTTAAGGGGCGAGGGGCAAGGTTTAAAGGTGACGTACAAGGCAGATGTTTTACATAGAGGGTGTTGGGTTCCTGGAAATCATTACCGGGGGAGGGCAGATATGATAGTGACTTTTAAGGGGCGTCTTGACAAGTACATGAATAGAATGGGAATAGAGGGATATGATCCCTGGAAGGATAGAAGGTTTTTGTTAAGTTGGGTAGGATGGTTGGTGCAGGCTTGGAGGGCCAAAGGGCCTGTTCCTGTGCTGTTATTTTCTTTGTTCTTTGTTCTTTGAAATTCATCTACAAACTTTCATGGCCTGGGCCTCGGCTCCTCCCTCTGTGAGACTGCATCCTGAAATTCCTAACTCACAGACCACAATCAGTAAGGATAGGCAACAACACCTTCTCCACGAACATCCTCGGCACCGGTGCCCCACAAGATTGTATTCTCAGCCCCCTACCTGTGATTATGTGGCCAAATTCCCCTCCAATTTGATTTTCAAGTTTGCTGACAACATCACCGTAGTTGGTCAGATCTCAAACAATGACAAGACAGAGTAGAGGAATGAGATAGAGAATCTGGTGAACTGGTGCGGCAACAATAATCTCTCCCTCAATGTCAACAAAACAAAGGAGGTTGTCATCGATTTCAGGAAGTGTAAAGGAGAACATGACCCTGTCAACATCAATGGGGTTGAAGTAGAAAGGGTCGAGAGATTCAAGTTTTTAAGTATCCAGATCACCAACAGCCTGTCCTGGTCCCCCTTTGCCGACACTATTGTTAAGAAAGCCCACCAACACCTCTACTTTCTCAGGAGATAAGGAAATTTGGCATATTCACTACAACTCTCACCAACTTCTATAGATGCACCATAGAAAGCATTCTTTCTGGTTGTATCACGGCTTGGTATCGCCCCTGCTCTGCCCAAGACCACAAGGAACTACGAAAGGTCCTGAATGTAGCCCAAACCATCACGCAAACCAGCCTCCCATCAATTGATTCTGTCTACACTCCTCGCTGCCTCGGCAAAGCAGCCAACATAATTAAGGACCCATGTACCCCGGACATTCTCAATTCCACCTTCTTCCTTTGGGAAAAAGATACAAAAGCTTGAGTTCACATACCAACCGACTCAAGAACAACTTCTTCCCTGCTGTTGTCAGACTCTTGAACGGACTTACCTTGCATTAAGTCAATTTTTCTCTACAACCTAGCTATGAATGTAACACTACATTCTGCTCTCTCTCGTTTTCTTCTCTATGAATGATACGTTTTGTCTGTATAGCGCATAAGAAACAATACTTTACACTGTATGTTAATATAGGCGTCTATAATAAATCAAATCAAATCAAATGAGAGGTTCTGTTTCAGGAAATCCTGGACCCATTTTCTGACAATCTTTCATTGAGTTGAGGCAGTCGATTGCAAAAGGCCGTGAAGAAATTCCCACTGATAATTGTTGCATGGGCAGTTGCAGAACATGGGCTTGCCATTTTAAAAGTGAAAAGCTACTTGTTGGGATGCACATCACAATAATGCCAAAGGTGGTGAGTATTTTGTTGCCTCGTTACATCTAACACAACACATTACACAGTAAATCGTTACTGTCACTCTGCTGCAGGACAATGATGATGGATGGAGGACGTGGACCACTTGCCCCTTGTCTCAGCAACATTTTGCATTTGCCAGTGGTTTGAGTGATGCCATCAATAGCACTCACTACTTACTAGAGTAATTGGACACAACAGCTACACTCCGACAAGTAATGCATTGTAATGAATAAGGTGCATGTCATTTCCAAGCAACTCAGAATATTAACTATGTTGTCTTTACACATTAAGGATGCAAAAGCAAATTTTGGAAGTTTTTATATTAATTACACATATACATATGCATTTTATGTATGTAAAGTGCATGCATGTATAAGTCCAAAGATGTGCATGTTAAGTTGATTGGCTGTGCTAAATTGCCCCTTAGTGTCCCAAGGTATGTAGGTTAGGGGGATTAGCAGGGTAAATACATGGGGATAGGGGCTGGGTGGAATTGTTTTCAGTGCAGACTCGATGGGCCGAATGGCCTTCTGCACTACAGGGATTCTACGACTATATGATTCTAGGGTGTACTTTCACTTCTTCAAAGTGAGAGCACTACTTTGCCAACTCCCTTGGGCAGTTAGGGAGCACCTACACCAGATTTGGTAAGGTTTGTGAAACCTTTCAGTTGCAAGGACACTGGTCAGTCAGGTCACTAAAAAGAGAATAGTGTTGTGCTCTATTGTTATTACCATTTCCATCCTTTGTAAGTTGTTTTTTTGCTCTCTTCATGAATTCTTTATGTGGTCCACTACAATTCCTCTAGCTTCCTTCAGAACTTTCAGCTAAATTGTTCCTCCACTAAATATCAGTTAATAGTCCAGTCTATCCTCCACAATTAACCTCTCACTCACAAAGGTTCTTTCACAGCAGACACAGAAGTATCAGGACAGCTTTGAGATACAGAAGAATGCGCCACCAGAAAACCTTGACAGCAATTGCCAACATTTGCATTCAACAGCATTTATTTTGTGCGCATTTGACATCAATCATTTAGCCATTGTTTGATATAATTTGTGCTAAAAAGCAAACATTTAATCATCATTTGACATAAGGGGGGGAATTTTCCCATCTCGCCTGCCATGGGAATTGTAGCGGATGGGGGTGGGGGGTGGCGGTGCAGGGATGGGAGGGGGGTGGATGTGCAAAAATCTGTTGACCTCAGATGGAATTTTCCTGTTTTGGAACGAGCACAGCCAGAAAAACCCTGCCCAGCATGTTGCAATCAACTGAGATCATTATCATCAATTGCCACAACATTCAAACATTTTTGATGAGTAAAATGACTTACCTTAAGCGATCTGCCACCAGAAATATCATAGAGCTTGTTCTACATATTTTTAAAATCCCTATAGCTTCAAGCATCCTAATACTGGAGGGGTGGGTGTAGGGCCAAAAGTGGAGGGAAATTACTCCCAAGACTGCAGATGGGGGGAGGAGGATGGTGGTCACGAGAGGAGATCGGGAAAGGAGAAGAACCACGGAATGATGAGAATAGATTGGGTGTGGGAAGCATAGTGAGGAGGCAGCAGACACACTATCGCTAATTGCCCTGAGCCCTGCATGGTTTTTCCCAGGGCACCAATTAATGACTTAATAAAATAAATTAAGGACTCATGGGGAGTTAAATTTCTATGGTTTTATGGCCATTACGAATATTATGGTTTTAATGAATTTTGTTGCTCTCAGGGAACTTATGGTCTCTCTACATGTATAGTAGAAAAATCTTTTGGGCTACATTTTAAAATTTAATATATCCAGATATTGTTTAAGTAATTAACTTCCTTGTATTTTTCACAAGTTGCTGATTTAATGTCAATGAGCACATTCAATGCCTTTAACTGCATTTGATGCCTTTGAGCATTTAATGTAGATAAATTCAAACACCTTTGATGCTTTTGATCATATTTCCTGTCAGAAATGGCAGAATGCTGCTAATTACATCAGAAATTCATTCCAAATTAAAATGTTGAATTTTGAGCACATTTGAATGAAAACGCACTGTCGAAATCTTCTGGTGGGGCATAAGAAATGAAATCATGGGGAGACCATTTGACCCTTTAAGCCTATTCCACCATTCAACCTCAATTCCACCTTCCCATATGATCTCCCTACCTTTTCTTCTCTTAACCATTCCCCCCCCCGAAACCTATCAACCGCTCTCTTGATTGTACTCAACGACTGAGCTTCCGTAACTCTCTTGGTGGAGAAGTCCAAATGTTCACAATCTTCAATGAAGATCTTTCCCCTCATCTCCATCTTAAATGAGTGACCTTTAATTCTGAGTCTGAGACTTTGTGTTCTAGATTCGGGGAAACATTTCCTCAGCATCTATCCTGTCAACTTAAGATACATGTTTCAATGTGGTCACTTCTCAGTCTTCTAAACTCCAGGGAATATGTCTACTCAATCTTTCCTCCCAGGACAACACCTTCATCCCAAAACCCAGCCTATTGAACTTTTGTTGCACTAGCATAAAGGCAAATATCTCCTTTCTCAGCCAAGGAGGCCAAATCTACAGTATTGCTCCAGGTCTCATCAATTCCTCATATAATTGTTGTAAGACAATTTTACTTTCATACTCCAATTCATTCTAACAAAGACAACGATTTGCCATCCTGATCACTTGCTGTATCTCCATATTAATTTTCTGTACTTCATGTACAAAGACATAGGTCTTTTTGTATACATTTCTCAGTCTTTCACCAGACAAAACACAAATTGCTCTTCTGTTTTTATTTGCTTTTGTACAGGAGCTTCAGTCATATTCTTACCCTGCCCATGCTTCTATTGAACCAGATATCCACTCTGAAAACTGATACTATTTGTAGCCATGCTTGGATGTCTGTACTGTGACACCAATCAAAAATTCTTTGTTTAGAGACGATAGGCAATTGACAATATTGATGGTGTTGTTAGCTAATGATGTGGACAGTCCATCCTGTTTGGCATCTCCCACCACCAATATGCAGTTTCCCTGGATTTGACCCTTTGCCCGAAACCGTGCCAGGCCTACTTGTGATTTCAGTCTCTGAGGGTTTTAATTGTAACAGACTAGTAACCTTAAAACAAATATAAATTGGTGCAAATCCATTATCTGTTTTACTGCAGTCCTGAAAATAACTGACTTGCAAAGAATTTGTTTTCTGTTTAAAATTCAGCTGAAATAGTGATTTATCAAAAGAAACAGGAAGCAAACCGATAGTGATTGCATTATGAGTCGAATGGGATTGTACCATCTCCCCTGTGTGAAGTTAGTCCATGGTCATCTCAGTTGGATTTCCAGTATGCCTACATGCTCTGTACACTGCATTAAAGAGTCTCTAACTCAGTTAGCATCAAGAAAAGCTTGTTGCTCGGAGAGAGCACAAGGGCAACTGATGTTGAGACAGGCATTTTAAACATGCGCAGCAAATGGTTCTTCTGAATTTGGGGTGCAGACACATTTCTGGAAGGAAGATCCGCTGGACATCCATGACACCTAAGCTTGGGTGAACAAGAGGATGAATGGCTCTGACGAAGGGTCATCCATCCTCAAAACGTTGGCTCTGTTCTCACTCCACAGATGTTGTTAGAGCTGCTGAGATTTTCCAGCATTTTTTGTTTTTGTTTCAGATTCCAGCATCAGCCATGTTGTGCCTGAATGGCCTGTGCCTGTTCCTATGACCTGAGGGACCTTGACATTGAGGGTGAAAACAAAAGTGTGAGGCTTGAGGGGGAGTGGGGCAGTTAAGAGGGAAGAAACTTCAGCTCCAAGTATTAACATCAACCGGCTACATTACATGGAATCAAACTGAAAAGAAAGCTCTGACAATGAATTTGCCTTATTGAAAAGGTCAACACGCTCACTACATTTAGCTTCCTTGCTTCAGAATTCATCAGTAGCAGCTGATACATAAAATATGTCTTTTCAACTCAAGTACATGATATCTGAATATGAAAATAATTAAAAGAAGGACAATTCTAATTGTGGGTGGCTATTGACTTTGTCTCATCTCCCCACTCACTGTTGCAAGTCGGCTTCTGAGTGTGCTGTCATTGGGTGTCGAAGCAGGATGTGTCCACATGTTCTCCATTTCCTACCCACTCACTAATAAATGTCAAAAGCTCCTCAGTAATCTCAAGGCTGTGACCATCACGAGAAATGAAATAAAATTTTGCAGTAGGTGCATCACAAACAGCCTGTCAGAAATTCACATTTATAATAACGAGAAGAGCAGTGTTGTATGAGAGGGTAGAACAATAGAAGTGGAACTAGAATGTGTTCAAGTTTAACTTTGAAATGAAGCTTTGCATCGCTTACTGTTACCACTCATACATAGTCCTTGTCCATCACACTGATGCTAAAAATACTTAACCCTTAACGTTTTACATCCCCTGAATATGAACACTATTTCAAATAAGTTATAATCCATTGCTGATAGCTTAAGATGGCAGAAGAAGAACAATCACCCTTTTTTAAGAATGCATTCTGAGTGTGCGGGCATCGCTGCCAAGGCTAACATTTATTGGCTACACCTCGTTGCCCTGGATCAGATTGTGGTTGACTTCCTTCTTGAGTGACTGAAATCTGTATGGTGAAGGTGCTCCTCATAATGTAACTCAGCTACAATGAAACAGTGCCTATATATCTAAGTTGGCATTGGGTGGTACTTTGGAAGAAAATGGAACCCTTGTCATATTACATATAGAGGGCAAGAACTTGGGTAGTGCTGTAGACAAAGTCTTGGCTAGTTGCTGCAGGGAATTCTGGCAATATTGCACACTGTAACCACTCTGAGTCAGTGATGGAGGGAATAGATATTTCTATTGGTGAATGGGCTGCTGCTCAAGTGGACTGAGTTGTGCTGGAAGGCGCTCAGTGTTGTATTCAATGGTTTAATTGATCTGTGTTTGATTATAATAGCTGATTGACAGATCATTGTGCTTGATTGATTAATCCAGAGTGGAACCTCTGAAAGCTGAAGTAAATAGAAGCTTCCAGAGAACTGAACGGCCAGTGCTGTGGACAAGTATGTAGAATTCCTGTGATTGAAAAGATATTTTTAAAGCATTGTAAATCAACCTTTTGTAGACTTAAAACTAGTATCGTCTCTACATTTCTCTGAGGGAAATTAGATATATAAAGTATCAAAAAAAACAGCAAATGCACAACACTGAGCTGAAAAATGTTGAAGGAAGAATTTTTTTTTGGCTGATTTTAGAAAGCTTATGAACAGAATTTATTGGTCTCTCTGTCTCTCAGGAGACAATGAGGTGTATGCCAATGCCACATGCCTGGGCGGGATATATGGGGGCTCTGGGATGCCCAGTGTCAGAACTCCCTCCTTGGTTTTGCTGGTGGGTTCAGAAGGAGCACAAAGCATGACGTTTGGCTGCCAAAACATGTTCTATCACAAAGCACACACACACACACACACACACACACACACACACACACACACACACTAAGGGGAAATTTACCATAGCCAATCCACCTAGCCTGACTGCCTTTGGACTGTGGAGGAAGCTGGAACACTCAGGGTAAACCCACACAGACACAGAGAGAATGTGCAAATTGAACCTGGGTCCCTGGAGGACTGTGAAGCAACAGTACTAACAACCTTGCCATCATGCTGCCTGTTTATGAATAACAAATGGTTAATATTATGTTGCCCACGTTTCTCACTTAAAACAAAGCCAATTTTTGGAGCTACGTTTTAACTAAACTTTATAAAAAAAATTTTGTGTGATTCTTGATTTTCAACAGACCGTGTGAAAAAAGGTGGGAGCTTTTTGCTATCTGCTGTGCCTTGGGTTGTGGGATGGTTGCCCAGGGATAAAATCTGCTGCTTTTAACAGCAAATTGTTCTTTGCCATATTCGAGCCATGCTAGCCAGGATCTGTCAATTCATTCACAATCAACTTCAAAAGCATCAAAAATTGTAATAAGTCTTCAGAGGCAGAAGTCCCTTCACTAAAACCCCTTTATTTACAGACTCTAACAGCAGTACACAGAGTGCCTGCAGTATATCTCCAGGGGTGTCAGAGGAACTGACACTCCCAGTTAAGTACAAGGCAAAGACTCCCTGATTGGTCCATCAATTGGATCTTTAATCATGGAGTTCATACTCAAATAGGCCAACCTCAATGGCCTGATTGAAGTCATTATAAAAATGAAAACAGAAGATGTTGCACTACACATCAAGAAAAGGGAAAAAAAACAATAGTGAAGATTTTAGGCATGGCCCTTTCATCAGGACTGGATCAGAACTGGAAACAAGGAGATTTCAGCCCCTTTGTGGGACTGACCACTTGGTATTGATAACAGCATAAGTGCTTTTTGAAAAAATATATAGACCAATTGACATCTACAATAAGTCTTCACAAAGACTCAAAAGTATAAGATCAGAACTATATAACATTTACCAGATTGCTTTTCAAAAGCTTTCTGAAATTTGTCAGAAATTATTTTTATTTTCTCTACATTTTTTTGAAGATTATGATTAAGTTAAAGTATTTGTCACAAGTAAGGCTTACATTAGCACTGCAATGAAGTTACTGTGAAATTCCCCTTGTTGCCACAGTCCAGTGCCTGTTCAGGACAATGCACCTAACCAGCATGTCCTTCAGACTGTGGGAAGAAACCGGTGCAACCAAAGGAAACCCACATAGACATGGGAAGAACATGCAAACTCCACCCAAGCCAGCAATCGAACTTGGGTCCCTGGTGCTGTGAAGCAGCAGCGCTAACTACTGTGCCACCATGCTGCCCCTGTCAGTGCTCAATCACTAGAAACCTGCTGAACCATTCTGTCTTTCACTCATCTACGGTCTCACAATTACTCCTGTCTCCATGCCCTTCCTGCCCCACAATATTTTGTATCCTCCCCATTTACCAATTTTCTTTCCTGTGCTCCTTCTCTCATTCAAAGTTTCTTTTCAAAATCCTCTCATTTTCTGCTTTCTCCTTTCTCAATATCTTGGGGGCACATGAACAGGTGTGGACTATTCGCTCCCTCAATCCTTTCCACTCACTATTTAATTGGATTATGACTGATCTTTATCTTAAATCCATCTACTTACCTTGCTTCAATGTCCTTAAATAACCATCTCTAACAAAAGTCTACGAATCTCACTTTCAATGTTTTCAATTGATCCAACGTTGGCAGTTTTTGGAAAAGAGTTCCAGGGTTCCAGAACTGTTCCTAATTTTCTTCCTGGGTATCTTACAATCATAGAATCTTGACAGTGCAGAAGGAGGCCATTCAGCCCATCAACTCTGCATCAACTCTCTGATAGAGCATCTTACCCAGGTCCAGCCCCTTAACCTCACACTTTTATGTTGCTAATCTCCCTAACCTACCTACCTTGGGACACTAAGGGAAATTTACCATAGCCAATCCACCTAACCTGTCTGTCTTTGAACTGTGGAGGAAACCAGAGGATCCTGATGAAACTTACACAAACACGGCGAGAATGTGCAAACTTACACAGTCACCCAAGGCTAGAATCGAACCTGGGTTCTTGGTGTTATGAGGCAGCAATGCTAATTACTGTGCCATGTGCCATTCAATCTTTCAGTTATTTTCAATATTTCGTATCAATCACCCTCATGCATTGTCACAGAATTGTTTCATCCAACAGTAGGCCATTGACTATACCTTAATCCCTATTGCCTTTCCACAGCAACCAGCGTGTGTCTATGAAAGTCTTCGTTTTCGGGTTGCCTGAAACTTGCTTGGTTTTGCTGTGCCAGTGGAGGCTGTAGCACCTCAAGGAAATACTTCTCGTGGTGCCCTCACACCGTTCCTTCTTTTGAGCACACACACTTCCTCACCTATTCCACTTATAGATGTGAAGAGAGCTCCATCTCTCCACCACCTCTTGGGAACCTTTGCTGTCAAACTTGTTCATCCAAAATATAGACTTACATAGGAAGATAGGAATTAGGAGCAGGAGTAGGCATTCAGCCCTTCGAGCCTGCTCCATTGTTCAATCAGATCATGGCTAATCTTTGCCTGGCCTCAAATCCTGTTCCGCATATCCCTTTAGTTTTTTTTTCATCAGGAATGTATCTATCTCTTTCTTGAAACAATTTAATGATTCAGACTCCGCCACGCTATGGGGCAGCGAGTTCCACAAATTCATCACCCTCTGCAAGAAGTAATTTCTGCTCATCTCAGTTTTAAATCTACTTTCTCAACCTATACCTGTGATCTTTTGTTCTGGATTGCCCCATGAGGGGAAACATTTGGTCTATGTCTACTTTATCAATCCCTTTTAAAATGTTATATTCCTCTATCAAATCCCCTTTCATCCTTTTAAATTCCAGTGAGTATAAGCTTAAACCGCTTAATCTCTTCTCATATGTCAACCCTTTCAACCCTGGAATCAATCTGGTGAACCTCTTTGGATAAAGTGCATGGATAAGAGGGACAGCAGCAACATGGATAGTAAATTGACTGAATAATTGGAAGCAGGGAGTAATGATCAATGGATATTTTTTAGGCTAGAGGAATTTTTGAAGTGGAGTTCATCAGGGTCAGTATTGGGACTCTTGAGGACAAGATTTTTGTAGATGATACAAAACTTGGGAGCATTGTAAATTGTGAGGAGGACAGTGTAGCGCTTCAAAACATTCCTGTGAGTCCATCATTGAGTTTCAAATTCGTCTGGGTAAAACCTGGAAAGACTAAAGTAATTGACTGACCCCAAAATTCATGGGGAGATGGAGAATGTTGGAAGGCCAGAAATGACCTTTCAGTACAAGAAGGCCAGGGACTTGGAGATCTTACCATAGGTAACTCTGACAATGAATGAAATATGTCAGCAGGTAAGGCCATGTTCCAGTGTTGAGCTGATGGAGTATGAACTCATGAAGAGCTCTGATAGATTAAACAAGATAAACGTTATTTTAAGTGGCAGAAGAGTTTCTAATCAGAAAATATAGATTTAAGATCATCGACTAAACAATCAAGGCAAAAAGAGGAGAATTTTCTTTGGGCAGCAAGTTGTTATAATTGGAATGCACTGTCTGATAAGATTTAATGATAACATTCACCAAAGAATTGGATAAATGCTTGAATGGGAATAATTTGGAGAGCTAGGGGAAAGGACAGAGAAATGGGGATAATTGGGTAGCTCTTTCAAAGAGCCTGCACACTTGCAGTGGGCTGAATGGATTCCTGGACTGTATCCTTCTTTCAATTTGGTTAGGGTGTAGCACAGGCTGGCTGGGCAGGGATTTGTGCAAACAGCAGTTCACATATTGATCTAATATTACTTTGCATGAGTGAAGTGACCCTCCAAGGAAATAAAGTTCCTATTGTTTGAGACTTGACAAAGGCAAGTGTATTTCCTAGAATTGTGATTCGTAAACTAAACAATCGCTCCACACACCTTTCCCTCTGCAGATATAGTGTCAGGCAATTGGATGTATAACTGTCAGTGATTCTGACCACATTAACCTGTCTGTAACATCTCATACATGCAGTTGGACACAAATATCATGAAGGAGCTCATCATCAAACTGTAGACACCTTAAGTGGAATTTTCAGTAGGAAAATAAAATGGCATTTTCTAATCACGCAGATATTGCTCCAGGGGATGTATATTAGAGACTAGCTTAACATGTTCTAAACCTGGGTTGTGAAACTGGACAATTCCAAAAAACAGGTGGTGGGATTGTGAAACGTGGTGAACATGTGCCAATTCATCTGCTGCAGGCAGAGTGCAAATGTTGTGCTACCTGTTTTTTATACATGATCGTAGCAAGGATGGCATGCTGTTTAGCACTGCTGCCTCACAGCACCAACTGTCTGTGTGGATTTCCTCCGGATGCTCTCATAGTCCAAAGATGTGTGGGTTAGGTTGATTGGCCATGCTAAAATTGCCCTTACTATCCTGAGATGTGTGGGTTAGAGGGATTAGTGGGTAAATATGTAGGGATATGGGGGTAGGGCCTGGGTGGGATTGTGGTCAGTGTAGACTCAATGGCCCAGATGGCCTCTTTCTGCATTGTAGGGTATCTATGTATCTATGATCCAGGTTCGATTCCTGGCTTGGGTCACTGTCTCTGAAGAGTCAGCACATTCTCCCTGTGTCTGCATGGGTTTCCTCTGGGTTCTCCAGTTTCCTCCAACAGTCTGAAAGATGTGCTGGTTAGGTGTATTGGCCATGCTAAATTCTCCCTCAGGTGCTGGAGTGTGGTGACAATGGGATTTTCACTGTAACTTCATTGCAGTGTTAATGTAAGCTTACTTGTGACACTAATAAATAAACATTAAAAAAGCAACAGGAGCTGAATATGGTGCGACGTGGCTATATGGTTAAGTGGGAGGTAGGGGGGGAACACGAACTCATGAGAGGCTAGCAAGAGTTCAAGCCAAAGCATTTGTGACTAAAAGTCAGCTTGCATGCCTTAAGAGAGAAGTACGTTTTGGCTGGAGCAGATGGTGGAATTCATTGCCCAAATGATTTTGACCTGAAAAAGAGACAGGAATAGCACAATATGGCTGAAAACAGTCACTAAGTTCTTTAACGCAACATTGGAGGCTTTGGTAGGGTAAATCAAGAGGAGGAGAGATGTCATTTATCCACAGGAGGGACGGAGGTGGAAAATGTCAGAAGATAATGAGAACGGATAGCCAAGCAGATCAATGTCAGCCCTGAGCAACTGGCTGCAGAGCTGCAATCAGTACAATGATCTAACATAGCTGATCAAGGTCAGTGAATGCATCTTCAAATGATATGTTCATCAGCTCTACCTCTCGCCTCACACATTGCTCAACGCACTGCACTCCCATCACTCACCTACCACCAGCTTCCATCGAGCAGAACTTCACTTCAGTCTCACCCCCTTACACTGCCACATCCTACACCTTGTACACACTGCCAACTATCCAACCATGACAGCCACATCACCCAAATATATTTCGCCACATTCACTGTCACTCAGTATAATCACAGGCCGCAGTAGATAACCAGCAGGGGACAGGCATAGCTGCACGTCCTTACCCCAGTGGAGGAGATGGTATTTGCCAGTACTGAGAAACAGCAGCTGAGCTGGTAGCCAGTGGGAGGCCTGTGAGGATCGAAGATGATGGTGCGCTCAGAACTAATCCTCCTTCACACATTCCATTTCCACTTCATTGATTCTGCTTCCAAAACTGCACTGAGTGTAAAGTATGCACCTATTGGTTTCCCTCTCTCATCAATGCAACTCTAATCTCAAACCTTTCTCCTTTCAGGAGTCCAAAGGTTGCCATTTTGCTAACCCGAGCTGCAACAAGGAAACAAAGAGGAAGAAAAGAATGATGAGGCTGGAATACTACCACTCAATCTCACAGTCCTTTTAAAGAGTATTTATTAGTG
Organism: Carcharhinus amblyrhynchos; assembly: GCF_965287045.1. NCBI lineage: Eukaryota > Metazoa > Chordata > Chondrichthyes > Carcharhiniformes > Carcharhinidae > Carcharhinus > Carcharhinus amblyrhynchos. The sequence goes on from NC_137329.1 coordinate 55,847,668, forward strand.
TCACAAGTAGGCTAACACCAACACTGCAATGACGTTCCTGTGAAAATCGTCTAGTTGCCACACTCTGGTGTCTGTTCATGTACACTGAGGAAGAATTTAGCATGGCCAATGCACCTAACTAGCACGTTCAGACTGTGGGAGAGAACTGGAGCACCAGGAAAAACCCAGTGACCAAACCTGGGCCCCTGGGTGGCAGCAGTGCTAACCACTGTGCCACCGTGCTGCCCTACAAACCCTGCAATCCTACAAACAGCAACGAGATAATATTTGGAAATTATTTTTTTCGGTTGGACGATAACACCACCAGTTCACAACCTTCAGTTAGATACTGACACTGTGTACCTTCAAGAGTAGCACAGAGATGGGATCTGCACACAGTGAGTTACTCAGGAACATGTGGCCTGCAGCCAAGGCGGAGGAACAGAGTAGTGCCAATGTTAATTTACCGAAGGACAGGATCATTAATGCCTACTGCTGCAGAGGACTTTGAACAAGTTGGCACATTGTAAGAAGCCGATAGATACGCACAGAAATATTTAGTGCATTGTTAGGCCTGTCAGGAAGCCTGCGATCAATGTCAGGCGACATGGAGGAGATCAGCATCAACTCGGTAGAGGGTTAGTGCAGAGACTGGAACCCATCCTTTCCAGTATGGCAGTGGTCTCTAACTCAGTGAGAATACTTGCAGACCCAACCATGAAGCAGTGTCTGCTGTAAATGTCTCAGCTTCCATTGCAGTGCATGGAGTAATCACCCAACATTTAAGTGCTAAAGTAGAAGCTCAGACGGAAATCATGCAAATGCAGCTTGTTTCCATACAATCTTGGGCTGCCGCCACCATGGCAAAAGACACCAGTGTTCACGGGAACTTGCAGGAAAGTCCAGCAACCCATCAATCTGTCCTTCAAAGGAGGATGCAGATTGCTGAGGTACCATCTTGTAAGAGTGGTAATGGTTCCAGTTACTATCTTTTATGACCCTGTGGCTTTATGACCAGCACTGACAGAGCCCATGGTATCCAGCATTGCCAAGGACATGGAGGATGGCCTTGCCTTGTGCCGCTTCTCAACTTCCAGCTCAACCTGCTATCTGGCAAGCTGAGCAAGCTGCCAGCAGTATTACTAGGGACCTCCTGCTCCTATCACAATATACTTCCCTCACACCAAGTCCCTTTTTGAATTTCTGCTCTCAGTTTCCCAAGAACAGCCATTTGTCCAGCCACAGCACAGCCAGGAGGAGGGTAGAGAGAGAGAGAGGGTGACAGCACTAGCAAATAAACAATGTTACTTGATCTGACATTTGCAGCCGCCACCTCGGATACTGGCCTACTATGTTCTCTAGAGGCTGGATTAGAGTCAGGGTCCGTGCACGTGGTGAGTCACTGGGCAAGAATGGACTGCAGCCAGGTCTGGGGACAAAGGATGGTTCATTTGCCAACTCACCAGAGGGTGAGATCACAGATGAATTCTGCTGGAGGGGACTTAGATGAGTTCCTCGGTGAATGACATGGGGGCATACTGATGGAGATGCACCGCGAGGCATGCACATTGAGTGTTGCCCCTTCCGCCGTTGCCTCTGCTCAATTTTCATTGAACAGAAACGCTTTCCTCTGGTACAAGTGTGATATGCAGAGGGCATAGCTGAAAGATAATTACAAAGGAACAAGGGTGGGGGGGGAGGTTGTGGCACAGGGAGGGAAGGAATTGTTTTAAAGCGAATTGTAATGATTTGAAATGTCATTGAGAGAGACTTGTTTTCCTTCCAGTGCAACTGGCACACATTTTTTAGCTTGTTAGTTGCACCTCACCATGTTGACCTCTCTCCAAAAGCAACACGAGGCAGCTATTTTTTGATTCCCCATGGTGCCTGTCGATAGCTCCTGGCTTTCTCATTGGTTTCACTGTCTTAATCTTTTGAACTAATTATACGGCAATTTTTGTTCTCCCCGTGTTTTTTTACTGGAGCTCTTTACTGATGCTTTATTAAAATAAGGCAATTTGGCAGTAGCATCCTGTTCTTACTCTTGGTAACAGCAGGGACTAGGGCTAAGTAAAGATTCTCTGCCAGACTGTACAATTACCTAATCGCACCAGCCTCTTTGCAAGGCTTCTTAGAGGTAAGTGTGGAGCCTATTTTGAAGTACAAACACATTACAAAACTGCGTTTTACATGAAATATATTACACTAGTTAAAAAGTTTGCTCTCATTTGATATATGAACAGACTTTCCAACTCTGCCCCATTCAGAAGGGAAACGAGTCCATTTTGAACAATTATCTGAATGTCCAGATTTGGGTACATTCAACTTATCGCTTAGCTTCCCGAACTCCTCCAGACCAGTCACTCAGGGCTCAATGTTTTTGGCCCCATGGTGGAGGAGATGAGGCTGGAGAATGTGATGAGCCATTCAAAAGTCCATTGACTTCAGCAGGAATGGAAAATCCTTCTAGCAGGAAACTACAAATTGTCTGCGACATTCTTGTGTTTCCAACATCTTGATGGCCCTGTGTATGTGATGATGTGGATATGCCGGCATTGGACTGGGGTAAACACAGTAAAAAGTCTGACAACACCAGGTTTAAGTCCAACCGATTTATTTGATAGTAAACTCACAAGCTTCAGACAGAGCATATAAAGCACAGACTTCTCCACTTTAAAGGCCAGAACTCTCCATTCACCTGACAAAGGGTCTAACCCTGAAAGCTTGTGAGTTTACTATCAAATAAATCGGTTGGACTTAAACCTGGTGTTGTCAGACTTTTTACTGTGTATGTGGTCATGGAGTGTGGGGCCAAGTGCAAATCCAGCAAGACGTGCTGGACTAAGGTCTACATGGTGGCTGCCAACCTTCCCATAGTGCCCTCAAGGTGCCTGTATGTCCCAGCCACAACATCTGACAGGATGTGGATAGATTTCTCCATCACTTTCTCTAGTCTACTACGTCACTGCTGATTCACTTCCTGATGCTCCGTGCCTGATATTCTGTTGCATCTCCAGCATTGAGTCTATGCTGGAGAGTCATCATCTGACTCAAACTAAGGGGCTGGCTGATCTCCAGCAGCCCTCTGAGTTATGGAGATCTGGGCTGCCCATGCCTCTTTCTGCTGTGGGGACATATTAATGAGGTGTTCCTCAGAAAGTGAGCCTGGGCCGAATCTAGATCTGTGTCTCTGCACTCACGGAGGAAATTGGTGAGGCAGTGATTGTTCTTCCTGAGTCTCCACCTTGGACGTGTCCTGGAGGCTCCAATTGCTGCTCACCTGCCTTGGTATGTTGGTGCCTAGAAAATAGGGAATAGAGTTTCAGTTATACAAGACTGCATGTGACTCAGTGTGACTATCAGGATTAGATGATGTGATAGAACTGTGATCCATACTAATTTGCTGGGAAAGGCCTGTGTCCCCTTCTCAAAAGGAGTAATCCCTGTCCACCCCAGCCAACACAACTGTAGCCTCCTCAAAGTCAGTGAGGACAATGACGACAGCTGTCCTCCCTCCCAGTCTGTGATCTTTCATATCTATTGTGTGCTGGCTTAACCTGTACGAAGACAAAGACACGTGACCAAAGAGGATGGAGCAGAGGCTGGGTGAGATTCATGTCCTCAATGTGTGGCGAGCTCTCCCCAGAAGGGCCAAAGGAAGGAATGTGAGTAAAAAAGAGAGATAGGATAATGGTGATGCGAAAGTCTCCATAAGAAAATTAGTGTTGATATGCATCTCCGTTAATGGACTTTCCTATAAACAAAGTAACGATTTGAGCACATGATGCCATGAGGACAGTTTGATACTGGAGGGAGTTGATTGATGACTTACCCTGGCAGTGTGGATTAAATCATTTATCATAAATCATTCATATTTGAGCCATGGACTCTCACCTCTGAGTGGGAGTGCAACTCACAGCCCACCTCCTTCTTGTCCCTAAGAAACTGCCTGGTAGTGGACAGGGTTGGGGAGCTGTCACGATGTGGCTCTCTGTTATTTTACCAACCCTCCCGCCTCCATTTCTGCCAGTCGGGCTCTGGTAAAATTCAGTCCATTGGAAGAGGAACCACCCGAGAGCACAAAAGTCCATTGTTGGAGAGAGGCAGAATTGTTGACGCTTAAGAGGGTTGGGTGAGGTTACGGAGATTGGCGAGGGAAAAGCTATGGAGGGACTAGAAAACAAGAGTGAGAATATCAAATGGAAAGCACTGAAGAATCGGAGCAACATAGTGGACGTATTAGTAAGAGGCAACATGGTTTTGTGAGGGGGAAGTCGTGTCTCATGAACTTGATCGAGTTTTCTGAGGAAGTGACAAAGGCGATTGATGAGGGTAGGGCAGTGGATGTTGGCTACAAGAACTTCAGTAAGGTCTTTGACGAGGTACTGATCTGAATTAAAAACCGCTTTTTTCCTCTACTTCCGGTTCTCGGGGCTTGTTAGAGTGTAGTTTACTTCCGTACCGGAAGTTAGGCCAGGGGATTGTCGTTAAGGGGGAGCGGGGGGTATAAAAAAGGGGTAGCAGCATAGAGCAGGCAGCGTCGGGAGCGGGCAGCGGAGTGAGTGGGAACTGAGTGAGAAGGGCTTTGGCTCGCTGGGCTTAGGAGAGAGTAGGCTTAGAGAAGGTGAGTGACAGATTTTTACCTTTGGGCACTTACAGGAGGTTGGGACATGGTAGGGAATATAGGGAGGAATGTAAGTTGTGTCCGGTGCCACATGTGGGAGTTCCTGGTGGTGTCACGGGTCCCCAAGGTCCACATCTGCAGTAAATGTTTAGAACTGCAGCGATTGAGGGCCCGGGTCAGGCAACTCGAGGGGCGACTGGAAGATGCGTTTCTAGTCAGGGAGAACGAGGAGATAATGGCTGGGAACCATGAGCAGGAGGAGGTCTCAAGGGCTGAAGAGAAGGGAGGATGGACGACTGTTAGGAGGGGAAAGAGGAAGAAGAAGAGTAGTCAGGGTCCCCCGGCCTCCCCGGAGGCCCCCCAAGGTTCGTCGACAGGGGCACAGAAAAATAGGAAGGAAGGGGAGACTGACTTAGAGGGACGAAAGGGGGCTGGTAAGGTGATAGTGGTAGGGGATGGGAGGGTCCGAGGGATTGATAGGAGGTTCTGTGGGCAGGGGCGCGACTCCAGGATGGTGGTCTGCCTCCCTGGAGCAGGGGTAAAGGATATAATGGAAAGGGTAGAAGGAATTTTGAAAGGGGAGGGGACCCAGGCAGAGGTCATAGTACATGTAGGGGAGGGGGACATAGGAAGGAGGAGTAGGGGAGAGGTCCGTAGGCAATTTAGGGAGTTGGGGGCCAAACTAAAGAGCAGGACCTCCAGGGTGGCACTGTCTGGGTTGCTGCCCAGTACGAGCAGGGCAAAGAATGACGAGATCATGCAGTTGAATGCATGGTTGAGGGACTGGTGTAGGGTAGAGGGCTTTACTTTTGTGGATCACTGGGAGGTGTTTAGGAGAGAAAGGCAATTGTACAGGAGGGGTGGGGAGGATTTGAACGGGAGGGGGACTAGTGTCTTAGTGGGGAGGTTAGCTGGGGTGTTCAGGAATGATTTAAACTAATAGGGAGGGGGGGTGGGGAGGTGGCTGGGAGAGAGTCGGGTGAAAGGAAAATTATAAGGGAGAAGGTGGTTCCAAGGGACACTTGTGGGTTGAACTGTGTCTGTTTCAATGCTAGGAGTGTGGCAGGGAAAACGGATGAGCTTAGGGCCTTGATGTTTGTGAGGCAGTTAGATGTGGTGGCTGTAACAGAGACATGGTTAAGGGAAGGGCAGGACTGGCAGCTGAATGTTCCTGGGTACAAGTGTTTTAGGTGTGACAGAGGAGGGTTGAAGAGAGGTGGAGGGGTGGCACTGTTAGTCAAGGAAAACATCACAGTAGTGCAGAGGGAGGACGATATGGAAGAGATAGGGATTGAGTCAGTGTGGGTGGAGTTGAGGAATAAAAAGGGAGAGATCACGTTGCTAGGGGTGTATTATAGGCCACCCAACAGCCCGAGGTCAGTGGAGGAAGGCATTTGCAGGGGCATTTTGGACAGGTGCAGGAAGAATAGAGTGGTTGTAGTGGGTGATTTTAATTTTCCCGGAGTGAATTGGAGGGGGCCTAGAGCTGGGGGTACGGAGGGAGAGGAGTTTGTGAAATGTGTTATGGAAGGGTCGCTAGAACAGTATGTAACTAGCCCGACCAGGGGAGGGGCTATACTGGATTTAGTGTTGGGAAACGAGCCGGGGCAGGTGGGTGAGGTAGAGGTAGGCGAACATGTGGCGAACAGTGACCACAAGTCCATCTACTTTAGGATAAAAATGGAAAGGGACGAGTGCCGGCCGAACGGGAGTGTGCTGAACTGGGGAAAGGCGAGCTATAGCAGGATTAGGAGGGAGCTGCAGGACACTGATTGGGAGGGACTGTTAGCTGGAAAGTCCACGGTTGGCAAGTGGGAGGCTTTTAGGGACAAAATGAAATGGTTGCAGGAGAGGTATGTTCCGGTTAAGCGAAAGGATGGGAAAGGTAGGATTAGAGAGCTGTGGATTACGGGGGATATTGAAGACTTCTTCAGGAAGAAGAGGGAGGCGTATGTTAGGTCAAAACAAATGGGTACAGAGAGTGCGCTGGAGGAATATAGAGAGAGTAGGAGGGAGCTAAAAAGGAGAGTTAGAAGGGCGAAGAGAGGGCATGAGATGGCTTTGGCTGGTAGGATTAAGGAAAATCCAAAGGCATTTTATTCCTATATTAGAGGCAAGAGAGTAGTTAGAGGGAAAATTGGTCCTCTTAGGGACAAGAGTGGAGAGTTGTGTATTGAGCCGGAGGGAATGGGGGAGCTCCTGAATGAATACTTTGCGTCGGTATTCACGAAGGAGAGGGGTTCGGAATCGTGCGGTCTCTTGGAGGGAGCGGAGGTTCAGTTGCAGGATATAGTTATTACGAGAGAGGAAGTGCTAGGGCTTTTAGGTAGCGTAAGGACGGATAAAGCTCCGGGGCCTGATGGTATTTATCCCAGGCTGCTTAGGGAGGTGAAAGATGAAATTGCTGGGCCTCTGGCGCACATCTTTGTCTCTTCTTTGGACACAGGTGAGGTCCCAGAAGACTGGAGGGTAGCAAATGTGGTCCCGTTGTTCAAAAAAGGTAGTAGGGATAACCCTGGGAATTATAGACCAGTGAGTTTGACGTCGGTGGTAGGGAAATTAATGGAAAAAATACTTAGGGGTAGGATGTATGAGCATTTGGAGCGTTGCGATCTGATTAGGGATACGCAACATGGCTTTGTTAGAGGGAGGTCTTGCCTTACGAATCTGGTGGAATTCTTTGAGGAGGTGACAAAAACGGTTGACGATGGGAGAGCCGTTGATGTCATCTATATGGATTTCAGTAAGGCGTTTGACAAAGTCCCTCACGGTAGGCTGGTAGAAAAGGTTAAGGCGCATGGGATACGAGGCCAGGTAGCTAGGTGGATTGAGAACTGGCTGGGAAATAGGAGACAGAGGGTAGTTGTGGAGGGGACCTTGTCGGGCTGGAGGCCAGTGACCAGTGGTGTGCCGCAGGGCTCAGTACTGGGACCTCTCCTCTTTGTAGTCTACATAAATGACTTGGAAGAGGGCGTAGGTAGTGTGATCAGCAAGTTTGCTGATGACACCAAGATGGCAGGGTTGGCGGGTACGGAACTGGATTGTCAGGTGATACAACAGGATATAGATAGGTTGGTGCAGTGGGCAGATAGGTGGCAGATGGCATTTAATCCTGACAAATGCGAGGTGATGCATTTTGGACGGAATAATGCAGAGAGGAGCTATGTGATAAAAGGTAGGCCGATTAGGAGTATAGACATACAGAGGGACCTGGGAGTGCAGGTTCACAAATCCATGAAGGTTGCGTCACAAGTGGAGAAGGTTGTTAGGAAGGCTTATGGGATGTTAGCCTTTATAGGAAGGGGCATAGAGTATAAAAGCTGCCGTCTAATGCTTCAGTTGTACAGAACGTTGGTTAGACCGCATTTGGAGTACTGCGTCCAGTTCTGGTCACCTTACTACCGGAAGGACGTGGAGTCTCTGGAAAGGGTGCAGAGGAGGTTTACCAGGATGTTGCCTGGCATGGGGGGACTGGGTTACGAGGAGAGGTTGAAGAAACTGGGGCTATTCTCCTTGGAAAGACGGAGATTGAGAGGGGACATGATAGAAGTATATAAGATACTGAAGGGAATAGATAGAGTTTAATAGTGAGAGACTGCTCCCTAGACTGGGTACAAACACGAGAGGTCATCATTTAAGGGTGAGGGGGGAGAGGTATAATTTGGAGGTGAGAAGATGGTTCTTTACGCAGAGAGTTGTGGGGGTCTGGAACGCGCTACCGAGTAGGGTGGTGGAGGCAGGAACGTTGGACTCGTTTAAGATGCAGTTAGATAGACACATGAGTGAAACGAGAATGGAGGGATATGGTAGGGGCTATTAAATAGGGTTAAACCTCGGGAGACACCGGAAGGGCAGGCTGTATGATTAATATTTTTAGTCTTTATTCCACAGGTGGAGGTCCACCTCGTGTCAAGCGAGGGGCATGCACACGGCGGGTCGTGCGTGGGCTGCTCTTGGAAGTCCAGGAGTGGCCTAGTACTTCATGTCGGTGTGTGTGCTTGATCCTGGACCGATAGACGGGCGCCGCAACAGCTCAGTGACTAGCACTGCTAGCTGTGCAGATACATGGATTTGGGCCTGTGTCTGTGGGAGTTTGCGCATTCTCCCTGTGGTTGCGTGGGTTTCCTCCGGGCGCTCCGGTTTCCTCCCACACCCCAAAGATGTGCTCTTAGGCTAATCAGTTTTTACCAAATTGACACTATTTCTTCCCTGAATCTGACTGAGTAGGGTCCCATTCGTAGACATGCAGGGTAGAATAGGTGTAGGGTGATGCGGCGGCGCGGGCTCGTTGGGCCGAAGGGCCTGTTTCCCGTGCTGGGTTGTTCTTTGTCCCTCATGGCAGACTGGTGCAGAAGGTGAAGTCACATGGGATCAGAGGTGAGCTGGCAAGATGGATACAAAACTGGCTTGGTGAAAACAAGACAGAGGGTAGCAGTGGAAAGGTGCATTTCTGAATGGAAGGCTGTGACAAGCGGTGTTCCTCAGGGATCAGTACTGGGATCTTCGCTGTTTGTAATACATATAAATGATTTGGAGGAAAATGTAACTGGATTGATTAGTAGGTGTGCAGATGACACAAAGGTTGGTGGACTTGCGGATAGCGATGAGGACCATCAGAGGATACAGCAGGGTATAGTTCAGTTGGAGACTTGGGCGGAGAGATGGCAGATAGAGTTTTAACCCGAACAAATGTGAGGTAATGAATTTTGGAAGGCCTAATACAGATAGGAAATATACAGTAAATGGCAGAGCCCTTAAAAGTATTGAAAGGCAAAGGGATCTGGGTTTACAGGTACACAGGTCAATGCAGGTGAGAAGGTAGTCAAAAAGACATACAGCCTTCATCAGCCGGGCATTGAGTTTAAAAATTGGCAAGTCATGTTGCAACTTTATAGAACCTTAGTTAGGCTGCACTTGGAATATAATGTTCAATTCTGGTCGCCACACTAACAGAAGGATGTGGAGGCTTTGGAGAGGGTACAGAAAAGATTTACCAGGATGTCGCCTGGTATGGAGAGCATTAGTTATGAGGAGAGGTTGGAGAAACTTGGTTTGTTCTCATTGGAACAATAGAGGTTGAGGGGTGACCTGATAGAAGTCTACAAGATTATGAGAGGCATGGACAGAGTGGATCGTCAGAAGCTTTTTTCCAGGGTGGAAGAGTCAATTAATAGGGGGCATAGTTTTAAGTGCGAGGGGCAAGGTTTAAAGGAGACATATGAAGCAGATTTTTTACACAGAGAGTAATGGGTGCCTGGAACTTGTTGCCCGGGGTGGTAGTGGAAACGGATATGGTAGTGACTTGCAAGGGACGTCCTGACAAATACATTAATAGGATGAGAATGGAGGGATATGGTCCCTGGAAGCGTTAGGGGGTTTTAGTTAAGTCGGTGCAGGCTTGGAGGCCTGAAGGGCCTGTTCCTGTGCTGTAATTTTCTTTGTTCTTTGTTCTATAGGACAATGCGTACAGGGGGTGATGGGTGATTGGTCCATGTTAGGATCTGAGCAGCAAATTAACTATTGCTGAAGTGTCAAATCCACGATTTCCATAGCAGCTGCAATGTGAAACTTGTGTCTATGCCAAACTGCATGCTGCTTAGTGCCTTGTGCCCACTGTGCTGGCAGCCTGCTTTGGACATCACAGTCTCACAGCTGGTAGAAAGAAGAGATTCCTATTCATCATGAGTCTGGGCTGGATTTGTACTCGGATCTCAGAGGTATTGCTTCATTCCTCTTTACTACGTATGTCAGCTTTCAAGTGAACAGCTGTTCTTTGCCCACATGGATCAAGTACATGATCCCAGGGTTTTATTCACATAAACATTTCACATCATGCTAAATTCCACCCATATTAACTCTAATGAACCTGTTTTCAAGATCTGTGTTCGAGGTCAAGGGAACATCTGCTCCAGTTCACTTAAGTCAGCTGGGAGCTGGTTTGGCAAATTACGAAACATGAACCTTTGAGCAGACTGTTATTTTATTGTAATGGTCAAACAACTCACTTCTGGACAGATGACTCCATCCCTGGAATCACAAGGAGTAATGTTAACATAACTCACTAGTTCAGCATGACCATGGGATCAACTGGATTGCCACTTTTACATTCTGTCCATGCAATGTGCTGGGCAGTAGGATTGAGGGATCAACACTGCATTGTTTCCAGTGATATCGCAGGTTAAATTAAAATAGCACAGAATGAGGCCATTTAGCCCATTGTGCCTGCACTAGCCCATAGAAAGATCTATTGGTCCCACTCCCTAGCTCTTCATTGGATTCCAGATCATTACAATCCACAATATATCTTTTAGTAGATTATGACTGCAAGTGCTCTCTATATTTATTAGCCTGGCTGTGCTTAACATTAATATTTTATATTTGTCCAGTGCTTTGATCACCCGTTGTTTATACAACAAAAAAGATGATCCTGAAATTCCATGGGATTTTCTAATCGAATGGGGGAGCAGACTTGATGAGCTGAATGGTCTAAATCTGCTCCTATATCTTATGGTCTTATGGTTTTCTCTGTAATTCTGGTGGTGACCTCAGGGAAGCGGCTCTATGAGGTCTATTGAATTGCCCCTGAAATCAGCGCCTGATGCCTGACCACCAAACACCCATTCTAACTGGTGCAGCTGCCATCAGTTCCAGTGTAAAACCTGCTGCTGGGTCTGCATGCCTTAGCAAGGGGACCAGCGTTTGTGCAAGGCTAATGCCATTCATGACTCAGCTGCACCACTTAAAGCCAGACTCCTCGTAAAAGCTGGGACTGAAACTGCAAGACTTGGAGACCAGGAGGAAGGAGCAGAAGTGGTGTAATTGGTCAGAGAGCCCTTTTTTCCGCCTGCCAGTCAGCCAGCCTAGGCTGTTGCTGCCCATGGTAAGGTAATGCACTTCATAGCCTAGCTCTCAAATCAGGGAGCCATGTCATCTGTAGTCTTGTCCCAGTGGAAGTCAACAACCTTCAACCAGCCACGTTGCAACCACTGGGAGGCGTTGCATCAAAATACTGAGACAGCTAAAGACAATCGGGGCACTAAGAGGATGACTAAAGGTCATTATTTGAATGTTGTGTGTAGTATTGGATCTACTGAAACTATGTCAAGTTTCAGTGAAGGTGACAATGTGGCGTCAGTAACTGAGGGATGATAGGTGGGGAAGCATTGAACAGCAGGGGAACGAAACCTGGTGACAGGCTCATGGACAGCCCTTCTGTATTATGTTAGGTCCCTTCATCTTTCCCCTCTTCCACTTACTCCTCCTCATCTTCCTCCATCTATTGAGCTGCTCATTAAAATCAGGGTTGAAACGCTGCCCAGTTTGAGAAGAATACAATGGACCACCGCAAATCAGAATGCCCTTTTCAGTGAGGGCTACTGGACTCTTCCAGAGTGCTCCAGGCAGTTGGGTTGTTGTCTCAATGCCTGCATGATCTATAGGTGATGCTCCTCGTGGTAGCATGGCTCTCAAAATCAGAGCGCTGGTCAGGTATGTTGGTGTCATTGGCCCACAGAACAGACAACACTCCTCACCGAACAATCACCCTGGGGTCCCTGGCCTGTAAAATCACTGAAATATTGAACAGGATGAAAGCATCATGACTACTGCCACAGATAGAGGTCATTCACCAGCATGAGTTGCTGTGTGTGGGTGTACGCCAGCCCCACACTGACTGAGTGCTACCATTTGCATTTGCAGTATATTTCAACATTGAAATGTGGCACATGCTATGACTCTCTGCACCATGGTGAAACCCTCCATCCTGGCAAAGCCACGTGCCCACTCCTCCTGTTCCTCCCTGTTTAGAAAGGCAGCAACAGAGTTCCCTCTCCTAATGTACTGGTCTTCTGTGGATGCAGTAACAGGTGACAAACTGTGTCACTTATTTCAGGTTGCAAGGATTCACTGGCAGAATTTCAGGGCTATGGTTAGCTTGACAGGCACTGGCAGTGCCATTGCTGCTCTGCTCTGAGGCTGAAGTTCTGGTTCCAAGAGGTGGCACTGCCTTTGAGCATTGCCTTGGTTAATTGCAGCTCGTGGTTTTGGTGCAGATAGAAATGCTGCCTGAGGGCCCAAGACCTCCTGCTGAGAGCCCTCCTCCTTTTCTGTAAGTGAGCAGCTTGCCTTTGTTTCAATACCGCCTTCCATTTTGTCATTTCATCACTCTTACCTTCTACCCTATCACAAAACATAAACACGTCAATAGGAGTATTATCGATCTGACTTGGGAATGCAGGACATAATGTCAACATTTCCAGAAAACAAAACTTGGAAGCACTGAGCAGGATAGCAGCAGATTTCAGGAAGACATGGAATCACTGGTTAAATGGACAGATGAAATGTAACACAGAGAAGAAGTGCTGAGGGTAGTAAGGACACATAATATTGAAGAGAAAAACCTACTTGACCTGTCCTTATCAATCTAGCTGATGCAGATGCATCTGTCCATCACTGTATCGGTAGGAATGACTACCACATAGTCCGTGTGGAGATGAAGTCCTATCTTTACATTGACAGTACCCGCCATCATGTTATGTGGCACAACCATCATGTTGGATGGAATAGACTGAGAAACTGGGCATTCATGACACATTGTGGTCCATCAGGAACAGCAGATCTGTACATAACCACAATCTGTAACTTCATGGCTTGGCATGTCCTCCATTCTGCTATTATCATCAGACCAGGGGATCAATGCTGGTTCAATTAGAGTGCAGGAGGACATGCCAAGAGTAACACCAATCTAACTAAACATAAGGAATCAGCCGGGTGAATCTATAACACAGGGCTACTTGTGGATCAAACAACACAAGCAGTGTGTAATGGACAGCATGCCAGTGGATCAGATCTAAGATCTGCAGTCCTGTTACGTAAATGGTGGTGGACAATTAAACAACTCACTGGAGAAGGAACCGCCACAAATAACCCCATCCTTAATGATGGAGGAGGCCAACACATTGGTGCAAGAGCTAAGATTGCAGTATTTGTACTCATCTTCTTTTGGAACTGTATCGCCATTCATTCACTGGTGCAGGGAAGTGCTCAGGCAGCCCCCAAATAGTACGGGGGGGGTGGTGGTGTCCAGGGAGTGCCAAAGGGTAAGTGTTCTAGGGTTAACTGATTTAGTTGCTGCTTGCTGAGGTAGCCTTTAAAAATGCCACCTGATCCTCGTGCAACTAAGTTGCTGAAAGGGCAGGTGAATCAGATGTTGCCCTGCCAGGGCAAAGCGGGACTACATTCTCCACTTTGATTTTGGGGTTACGGGAATAGGGCCTGGGTGGAATTGTGGTCAGTGCAGACACGATGGGCTGAATAGCCTCCTTCTGCACTGTAGAGATTCTATGATTCTATGATGACCTTTGGGACTCAACTTTTAAAACATCCTCTCATGAAGTTTGTGACCCCCTGGGTTGGAGAGTGGGAGGAACCATGACTGTTCAAAAACCTTGCCCAATGCCATACAAATTGAGAGGAGTAGAAGGCGGCTATCTCTGCAATGGAGGCTGCTAGGTCGAGAGTGCTAGGTGTGAGCCTTTTAGAGGAAGCAACCCACACCCTGAAAAAGCACTTCAGGAAAAGATCCAAAACTGTAGAATCATAGAATTCTTCCAGTGCAGAAGGAAGCCGTTAGGACCATTGGGTCCACATTGACCTTTTGACTGAGCAGCTTACCCAGGTTCCCCACCTCCCGCCCCCCCCCCCCCCCCCCCCCACTGCCCCCCATCTCTACCCCCTTCAGTATTTATTCTGCTAATCCACCTAACCTAGACATCTCGGGTCATTGAGGGCCAATTTATCATGGCCAATCTGCCTAACCTGCACAACTTTGGAAGGTGGAACAAAACCGGAGCACCCAGAGGAAACCCACACACACACTGGGAGAATTTGCAAACTCCGCACAGTCATTAAAGACTGGAATCGAACCCGGGTACCTGGCACTGAGAGGCAGCAGTGCTAATCACCATGCCACTGAGCTGCCCAGCGTCCTCCATTTTCAAAAGCCTTCTGAGTCATCCTGACTTGGTGAAAATGCAGCCCAGTATCTGAAATGGTGGTGGAGGCAGATTCAGCAGTATCAGTCAAAGAGTATTGGATAAATACTTGAAGGGAAATCATTACAGTGCAACGGGGAATGAGCAGGCGAGTGGAACTAATCAGATAGGTCAACAAAGAGCCAGCACAGATGCCATGTGCTGAATCGCCTCCTTCTTTGCCGTATCATTCTATATAGCTCTTGTGTAACTCAGAAAACAGATCAAGTGAATATCTGATTGTGACAAATGTCAAACAATCTCTGCCTCTGACTTACACTTTCTATCACAACAAAATGTCTTTATTCATCTTGGAACAGTGCAACCTGATTAATGTGAGGAGCCCGCTGCATAGGAAAACCCTGTACCCTTCCATTTATTGGCATAACACCTCTGTGCACCAACACATCAGGCTGCCTGCAAACAAACTTGTTCCTGATTTAGTCAAATTACTCAACTAAGAAATAATAGTCTCAAATATATGTACAGGTTTGGACACAATCCACTGTCTTCTTTCAGCTGCCTGCATGTGTCTCTTATTGAATAGGAAATGTAACCATTACCTTCATCACTCTCTCACCTCCAAGGTGGGTAGTGCCCAGGCAGTGCTCGGGCACTACCCACTAAGAAGCCTCACAACACCAGGTTAAAGTCCAACAGATTTACTTGGTAGCAAAAGCCACTAGCTTTCAGAGTGCTGCTCCTCCGTCAGGCAAGTGGGAGTTCTGTTCACAAACAGGGGCACGTAAAGACACACGTTCTCCAAAGTGGCCTTCACGGCACGCAACAACGCAGAGCCACTGAGCAGAGACTGATAGCCAAGTTCTGCATAAATGAGGACGGCCTCAACCGGGATCTTGGGTTGTCACACTATATGTAACCCCCACGACTTGCCTGAGCTTGCAAAATCTCACTAACTGTCCTGTCTGGAGACAATACACACCTCTTTAACCTGTGCTTAACGCCTTGGAGAACATGTGTCTTTATATGCCCTGTTTGTGAACTTACCCGATGAAGGGGCAGTGCTCTGAAAGCTAGTGGCTTTTGCTATCAAATAAACCTGTTGAACTTTAACCTGGTGTTGTGAGACTTCTTACTGTGTTTACCCCAGTCCAACGCTGGCAACTCCACATCATGACTACCCACTAACACATGCATTATGTGTTTTGGATAATCTGGGGCATTATTCCTTTCTAACGGCTCCACAATCAACTCAAGGGAGTCTGCCTTCTCCCCACTACTGTATTCTGTCAGGAGATGTGTTTAATCAGTTAGCATGGGACCAATGAACGCTCAGTTTCTTTATCCACTGATTAATAAACAGATCTTTGAATAAAAGTGAAAAAGTGATAAAATAATGCAGAGTAAAGATAACAGCAGAGTTATTGTGTAATTTTATGTTTTGACCTTTTAAGCTCTAAATTTCATTTCTCTTCCCTCAATACAAATGTGGTGATGTGATATCCTGTGCGTTAAAAAAAATCTAAAAACTAATAGAAACAATTTGTACAACGTAAGATTCAAGTGCTGAGAATACTGCCTGCAGTCAGAGTAGGCAGTAACTGGGTGGAATTTATCCAGACAGTAAATATTATTAAATGTATAATCTGGGCACAATAAATTGACAGAACAGGAATGTGCAGCCAGAAAAAAATCCACTTACAATAAATTCAAGCACTGGAGATAGCAAATATTCAATTTTTCATTTCGAACATCAAACAGAACCACTTAAAGCACAATGAGTGTAAACTAGCCCAGCAATGGAACAGCAGTCGGATCAACACTGACATCAGGCTCTGTACATTTAAGCACTTAGGCAATGATGTCAGGTTGTTTAACAAGACTTGACAGGTGCAGAGACATCTGCTGCAATATTTGGCATTTTTTCGGAAACATCAAATGATTGCAATACCGCAAACTGACCCTGCTTTTCTGGCCTGTTGCAGGCGGTACATCCAAACAGACTGGAAAACGAGGAATTGCTGCAGGGCAAGCATATCCCTGATTGTCTACCTATCTTCTGATCTGTCTACCCATCTTTTCAATTTGTCTATCTGCCTCTCTGTATAGCAATCTGTCGTTTCTCTTTACAGCGCATCTCTCGTTATATCTGTTCCAGCTTTCAAACTACTCAATCATCTTTTTATGCTTGTTGGTCAATGGCGTTGATCAATCTGACTACACCTTAGTGTTAACATTCCTTCAGGCAGGTAAGGGTAAAAATGAATATGCATTGTGCTCAATTCCAGGAATAAACTGGGTGCAAAGCACACTAATTAAGCTGTTCAGCAACCTTTCCCAAATCTGTACAAGCATTGGTCACCTGTTAAATGTAAGGAGGGCTACTTTTAGGTTTCCTGGGTGTTAGGCCCCTTAAATGTATAAATTAAGGAATAAGTGATGGCACAGTGGTTAGAGACCTGGGTTCAATTCCAGCCTTGGGTGACTGTGTGGTGTTTGCGCATTCTCCCCATGTCTATGTGGGTTTCCTCCAGATGTTCTGGTTTCCTCCAACAGTCCAAAGATGTGTGGGTTAGTGGATTGACCATGTTAAATTGCCCCTTTGTGTCAGCAAGAATTAACAAAGTAAATACATAGGGTTATGGGGATAGGGCCAGTTTGGGATTTTTTTTGTTTATATCCAATTCAATCCAATCAAGTCCAATTCAAAGTCTCAGCAAGTGAGACATTCCAGGTCCAAGCTGACAAGGCAAGCTCACTACTTCCTGTCCTGGGCTTGATCTGCATGATCTAAGCTAATTGGAGCAGGCATTGCACCTCTTCCAAGGCTTGATCTCATTTGCGTCTTAGCCAAAAGGCCAAGATGCTGCTTTAAAAAATTGTTTCAAATGAAGCCTTGGTGTACCCTCATGACTTCAACCAAGTGCAGGATGCCAAAACTGCACTTGATCTTAGCCAAAAGCTGAGAAGCAATAGGACCTGGTTAGGATATTTTTGTGTTTATATCCAATCCAATCCAATCAAAATACAATTCAAAGGCTCAGCAAGTGAGACATTCCAGATCCAAGCTGACAAGACAGGCTGGCCACTTCCTGTCTTGGGCTTGATCTACATGATCCAAGCAGATTGGAGTAGGCATTGTGCCTCCTCCAAGGCTTGATCCCATTTGCTTCTTAGCCAAAAGGCCTCGCCTGGTTGGGATTGTTGTTGGTGCAGACTTGATGGGCTGAATGGCCTCTTTCTGCACTGTAGCGATTCAATGAAATGCCTGCTGAAGGACCCCCTTTTAGATTTGTGTTGCCAGTGAGCTTGGTAGGTATTGGGCCTGACCTGAGCAGGGTTTTTCAGCAGTACTGCAGAGTAAAGGGTTAACATCAGAAGCTTACAGTACATGATGCCAATGTGATAGTGATTTCAGATCATATGGCTGAGAAGTAACAAAGAAGAAGAAGTTCCAACCGCATGCAGAAATCCAAATGTGTAAATACTTGTTGTAAGTAAAGAGTAATGGTTAGAATGACTACTGAACAGCATATTATGGGACAATGGACTATCCCACATGTACCTGTCCAGACCCCAACCCTATCTGTTTGGATACACTGAGGGAGAATTTAGCATGGCCAATGCACCTAACCAGCACATCTTTCAGACTGTCAGAGGAAACCAGAGCACCCAGAGGGAACTCACGCAGACACGGTGGGTCTGTGTTCAATTTCTTAGAGGGACAAGTGGAGTATAGCCACACGAGATTGTGCATGGACAATGACCCAAGCCAGGAACCAAATCCAGGTCTGTGTCGCTGTGAGGCAGCGGTGCTAACCACTAATCCATCATAATGCTTTGATTCACTTTGATGGATAGTGCAGTTTTCTCTGTCAGGCAGTCAAACAACAGGTCTACCTCATTCGATTGCATTTTTCTTGTATCAGTGACAGCTCAGCTGGTAACACTGTCACCTCTGAGTCACAAGTTCGTGGGTACAAGTCCCATTCAAGGATATGAGCACAGGGTGAAAACTCGTTGCAGTATTGAGGGAGTGCTAATTTGTCGGAGGTGCCATCTTTCAGGTGAACTGTGAAATCGGGGCTCTGTCTAGCCCCTCAAGTGGATGTAAAAGATTTTGTGGCAGTGTTTGAAGAAGAGTGAGAAGTTCTCCCCTATGTCCTGTCTGATAGTTATCCCTCAATCAACATCCCAAAGACAGATTGTCTGGCTGTTATCACATTATTGTTTGCGGAGTTTACTGTATAAATTGGCTGCCTCATTTCCTGCACAGTAAGAAGTCTCACAACACCAGGTTAGAGTCCAACCAGTTCATTTGATAGTAATCTCACAAGCTTTCGGAAACAGTGTTCCTTCGTCAGGTGTGTGGAAGGTTCTGGTCAGAGAAAGGCATATAAAGGCACACACAGTTT
The DNA here is from genome assembly GCF_965287045.1 of Carcharhinus amblyrhynchos. Classification (NCBI taxonomy): domain Eukaryota; kingdom Metazoa; phylum Chordata; class Chondrichthyes; order Carcharhiniformes; family Carcharhinidae; genus Carcharhinus; species Carcharhinus amblyrhynchos. The sequence continues at coordinate 55,866,678 of NC_137329.1, forward strand.
ACAGAATACTGATTAGAATGCAAGTTTTTACAGCTAACCTGCTATTCATGGCAAATGGAATTTAATGTTGGCAAGTGTGAGGTGGTCCACTTTGGTAGGAAGAATGGTAGGAAGGACTATTACTTACGTGGCGAAAAACTGCAGCAGGCGACGGTGCAGAGGGACCTCGGGGTCCTTGTGCATGAGTCGCAAAAACCCAGCTTGCAGGTGCAGCAGGTGGTCAGGAAGGTGAATGGGATGCTGGCCTTCATAGCGAGGGGGATTGAATATAAAAGTAGGGAGGTCTTGCTGCAGCTGTATAGGGCATTGGTGAGGCCGCAGCTGGAGTACTGTGTGCAGTTTTGGGCGCCGCACCTGCGCAAGGATATTTTGGCCCTGGAGGGAGTGCAGAGGAGGTTTACTAGGCTGATACCGGAGTTGAGGGGGTTGAGCTATGAGGAGAGGCTGAATAAACTAGGCTTGTACTCGCTAGAGTTTAGAAGAATGAGGGGAGATCTCATTGAGACGTATAAGATGATGAATGGGATGGATAGGATAGAGGTGGAGAGACTCTTCCCGCTCAAAAAAGACAGTAGGACTAGGGGGCACAGCCTCAAGATAAAGGGGAGGCGGTTTAGAACGGAGTTGAGGAGGAACTTCTTCACTCAAAGGGTGGTGAATCTCTGGAATTCTCTGCCCGTTGAAGTGGTGGAGGCTGCCTCGCTAAATATTTTTAAGAAGCGGGTTGATGGGTTTTTGATAAGAGAGGGGATTAAGGGTTATGGGGAGAGGGCGGGAAAGTGGAACTGAGCCACAACAGATCAGCCATGATCTTATTGAATGGCGGGGCAGGCTCGAAGGGCTAGATGGCCTACTCCTGCTCCTATTTCTTATGTTCTTATGTTCTTATGTTCAAGTCTTAAAGGTACAGACAATGTGAGTGGAGATAGCATTAGCATAGGTTAAAGAGATGTGTATTGTCTCCAGACAGGACAGTAAGTGAGATTTTACAAGACCAGGCAAGTCATGGGGGTTACAGATAGTGCGACCTGAACCCAAGATCCTGGTTGAGGCCGTGCTCATGTGTGCAGAACTTGGCTATTAGTATCTGCTCAGATGCGGAGGATCGTGACAGACACCTCCAGATGCTGAAAGATGCCCTCATAAGAACAGGATATGGCTCTCAACTCATCGATCGACAGTTCCAACAAGCCACAGTGAAAAACCACACCAACCTCCTCAGAAGACAAACATGGGACACGGTGGAACAGAGTACCCTTCGTCGTCCAGTACTTCCCCAGAGCGGAGAAGCTACGACATCTTCTCCAGAGTCTTCAACATATCATTGATGAAGACAAACATCTTGCCACGGCCATCCCCAAACCCCCACTTCTTGCCTTCAAACAACCGCACAACCTCAAACAGACCATTGTTTGCAGCAAACTACCCAGCCTTCAGGAGAACAGTGACCACAATACCACACAACCCTGCCACAGCAATCTCTGCAAGACATGCCAGATCATCGACATGGATGACATCATCTCACGTGAGAATACCATCCACCATTTTCACATGTTTTTCACTGTGGCACGTTGGAACTGTCGATCGATGAGTTGAGCGCCATATCCTGATCTTATGAGGGCATCTTTCAGCATCTGGAGGTGTCTGTTGCGATCCTCCTCATCTGAGCAGATCCTGTGTATACAGAGGACTTGTCCGTAGGGGATGGCTTCTTTAATGTGTTTAGGGTGGAAGCTGGAGAAATGGAGCATCATGAGGTTATCCGTGGGCTTGAGGTACAGTGAGGTGCTGAGGTGACCGTCCTTGATGGAGATGTATATGTCCGAGAAGCAACCGATTCAGGAAAATAGTCCATGGTGAGTCTGATAGTGGAATGGAACTTGTTGATGTCATCATATAGTTGTTTCAGTGATTGTTTGCCATGAGTCCAAAGGAAAAAAATGTAAAGGGTAGTGCTCCGAAAACTTGCGCCATCAAATAAACCTGTTGGACTTTAACCTGGTGTTGTGAGGCTTCTTACTGTGTTTATCCCAGTCCAATGCCGGCATCTCCACATCATTTCCTACGCTACAGTAATGAGTACACTGAAAAAAACATCTTGACTGTGAAGTGCTTTGAGACATCTGGTGGTTGTGGCAATGTCTAAGTTTTTATTTCTTCTGCGTGCAACCATTTTCCTTATGAAAAGATAATTTAGTTATGAAGGAATCTGAGAAGCAATTACATTTCTCTACCCCTAAGCATTCGCATCTGTTCTATAATTGTAACAAGAGCAAGCACTATAAGCCTCTTTCCTTCAAAATAAATGAAGCCCTCCATCTGGAAGGTATTGTGAGTTCACAGACTGTCTTGAGTTAACATGATATATTATTGCTTCTGGAGGCTTACCTGCGAACAGGTCGATTGTATTGTCACTCAGATGATGGGCTACTAGGGATAAGGAGATGCAATGTCTCTTTTTCATTTCTACAGCTGTGGTATGGGAAACAATGGGGGCTCGCATCCTGACCAACCTTGTAAAATCGTTGAGCCTCTTTCTGCACTGAATGGCAGCTTGTGAAGGTTGTATTCATTGCTGCAGATTCTCTTCACAAACCACATCCATAAACATCTTTCTTATTTCTTCAAGAAGGACATCAGCTGATCCAGCAGGAAACCTGTGAGCTACTCCCACTGAGAGACACATTCGCTTGCACATGTTGAAACGTTCTTGCATCACGCTGTTGTTCCCTATGAAAGTAAACTGGACCATTTTAATCATGTGCTGTGTTTTAAGCACAGAAACATACTGAATACCCCATGCTTCTAATGCTGGTAAAGCAATAAGTGCCAGTATAAAACTTTCCCACGTACCCAATAAAATATTAGCCGGCTGCTGAGGGGTTCGTGTGGACAGGCAAATGATGTCCCCTGCCATGAATTCATTCCTCAAAGAAAAAGTCAGTCTGAAAAGCATCAATTGCCTGTTGCCAACTGGGAGATATCCTTTGCACGTTGCCCCTCACCTGATGGACTTCCAGAAAAAAAGAATGGTTTCTGAGAGACAGAAGGCTGTGGCTACATTCTTGACATCAAAGAACATAACCCTTAGGTGGAGCATACCAAGAAGCTGCTGAGGAGACACTCTTTAAGAATTAAGAAGAGGTGAGAGATGGTGAGGCTGGTGAACTGCAAAGTTGGTGAGATCTTGACATGAATGTAAAACACCAGGTTCACTGAAAAATCAACTTCTGACAATCTCCTCACACCCGCTGGGTATTCTAAACATTTTCCTTATTGCATCCATGTAATTATTTTATTTGTGAGAAAATAATATTGATTTTAGCCTGTACACATTCTCTTGTTTAATATATTGTTATTAAAAGGTATGTTGTTCCTTATACAGCACGGGGAGCAGGTTTCTGAATTATTAGAGCTTAATCTATTTGCAGAAACATTCTTTCTTCCATGAGCACAGGCAAAGGTGATGGGATCAAAACCAAGTTGTCAACTCGGGATGTTTCCAATAATTTCTTACTTCTCCAACAAAATCAAATTCTCCGCTGGGAGGAATGATGCACACTTGTGTTGTTGTAATAAGATTCCCATGTGTACTTAAATAAATCCAGCATTTATTTTGAATCAATAAATATTATCAGTGTTGTGTACTTTATTTAAAGAATCTGATTCTGAAACATAGTCCTAGATGTTAACCGGGATTGTGAAGGAATTGCGTTTTGGATGGGAAAAATCCTGATTTCCCCATGTTTTGGGGAAACATCAAAACTCCACCTTATATGTCTTTTCAGCCTGTTCCCCACCCGATAGTCAGCCTGATGAACAGGCCTGGCTATCAGCCAGGGTGGGAGAACTCCAGAGTGGGCTGCAGGACCATATAGGCCCCACCATGTCCCCAGGATGGGCTTTGATTCATGACCCTAAGGGCAGGGTCAGGTAAGTAAATCATTGCGTATGGTTACACATATTGTCCAATATATGAATGCAGCATTTGTTATTCATACTGAGAGCAGCAGTAAAAAAATGCAGTGTTAGGTCGTGCTCACCCTACAGGTGATCCCACCACGATTTATAAACAAAGCAGAAATGACAAGCTTTACTTCACCTTGCTTCAATTTGACAGTAAAATATCCCATTCGCTATTTATAACACTGTGTAGGCAATAATGCTGCTTTCAGTAACTGCCCCAGCCCTTATTAACATCACTGCATATTGTACCACAGTGACAGTAAGTTCATGTTCATTCTCCCAGTTGTTGTTGCTGCTTCTGCTGACCTTTGGGCAGCTTCTTGGTTTTTTCAAGAACAATTGGAACCACCAAACTGCCTGAAGGTCAGCAGCAGCACCAACTGACCTGAAAGACCGGCTTTAAAGAAATCGAAACTCTCAGTCTCATGGTTACAATTAAAGAAAAAGCCAGCCTCCCATGTCTGCAGCTCTGCCTCGGGCTGCGGGTCAAGAAGAAACTGTTGACAATATCGAGGCTGGCTCCCTCCCTAGCCCTTGGCCCTGTTGCTTGGCACGGTCTGCACCCCCTTCTGCCAGGGAAGCCTGAGAGAAGGGTCAGATAGGAGGAATTCTGATCCAAGATCCTGAGTTGGGTTGGTTTGAAGGTGGCACTTGTTGAGTGAAGCTTAGATGATTGGGGTGGGATGGGGAGGCGTTGGAAGGAAGCCTTTCTGCTTCTAAGCAGATGACGTTCCCTGAAGCTGCTGGTTCTCCCAAGGTTCGGGAATCTAACTATCCACCGTAAAAGCAGCAAAAGCTACCAACCTCATTAACATAATAAAATGCTCGTCAACCTCCTGGACAGCACACCCCTTGACCTGCTTCAGTAAAATTTGAAAACTGGTATGTTGAATCCAGATTCCCACACAGTCAGGAGTTTGTTCTCAATTTTACCACCAACCTGCAGCCACGTTAAAATTCCCCTCATGCTGAGGAAGGAGAAGATTGAGCTTTTAAAGAGTTGTGAGAAGTGAGTTCAGAGACTCATGGAGAAAAGTAAGTGGACAGCCAAAAAAAGTAATGAAGGAGTTTCAGAAATGATACCAGACCACCCAATTTGGTAGCAAAAAATAGGAAGGCAGATTATTACTTGAATGGGGCAAATTGAGAGAGGTGGATACTCAATGACACCTGGGTGTCTCTGTGCATCAGTCACTGAAACTATGCACCCAGGTACAGCAGGCAGTAAAGAAGGCAATTGGTATGTTAGTGTATGTTGAAAGTGAGAGGGGGGAAGTTTAAGAGAGATGTAAGGAGCATGTTTTTCACACAGAAGGTAGTGAATGCCTAAAATGTGCTGCCAGATGAGGTGGTGGAAGCAGATTCTATAACAATGTTTAAGAGGCATCTGGATAGATACATAAATAGGCAGGGAATAGAGGAATATGGACCATGTAGAAGCAAGAAACTATTAGATCAGAGAGGCATCTGTGTCAACACAGACTTGGTAGGCCAAAAAGCCTATTCCTGTGTTGTACTATTCTTTGTTCGTTGTAACAGGATTGAAGTACAGGTAAAGGAATGTTTTACTGCAATTATACAAGGTGTTGGCGAGGCCACACCTGGAGTATTGTGTGCAGTTCTGGCATCCTTATCTGTCCTTGCTCTAGAGGGAGTGCAGCGAACGTTTACCAGGCTGATTCCTGGGATGGCAGGTATGTCATATGAGGAGAGGTAAGTCAGTTAGGATTGTATTGATTGGAGTTTAGAAGAGTGAGAGGGGATCTCATAGAAACATATACAATTCTAACAGGATTAGACATGATAGATTCAGAAAGAATGTTCCCAATGGTGGGAGAGTCCAGAACAAGGGGCCTTAGTTTGAGGATAAGGGGTAAACCTCTTAGGACTGAGGTGAGGAGAAATTTCTTCACCCAGGGGGTGGTGAATGTGTGGAATTCGCTACCACAGAATGTAGTTGAGGCCAAAACATTGTCTGATATCAAGAAGAAATTAGATATAACTCTTGGGGCTAAAGGGATCAAGGGATATGGGGGTTGGGGGGATCAGAATATTGATTTTGATGATCAAAATGAATAGCGGCGAAGGCTCGAAGGGCTGAATGGCCTACTGCTGCTTCTATTTTCTATGTTTCTAATGTAGTTTAATTGATGTGATCAGAAATACCCAAGGAGCTATGAGGGAAGAGATCTCAAGTTTGAGGCAGGACGTCATTCTGCTCAGTTTCCGCTCTATGCTGGAAGTGGGGAGACAATTCTAGCCCCTGATGCTGAAATATTTAGGAAAGAGGCCAGCCTCACTTCCTCTGAGCTCAGTGCAAAGTATACCTTTCAGCCATATTTAGTTCACCAAGATATCATCCTTATGGAAGAAGGACCCAGAATGCCAATTTCCGAATGACATTTGATTGAACATATCCCCCTTTTATGCAAACTATCACATTTCCGGGATTTGGGATGGAGTTGAGGCTGGAAAGACTAGTGGCGGGAGGTTCCCTCCCACCCTTCACTTCCCATCCTATTACACATAGTGTTGGAGTGGGCCTTCAGGAACTTCAGGACAAATATATTTATATTCAATGGACGGTTGGGCGGGAGTGGTAGAAGTTTACAAGCTATTCCCCTCACTGACAAGAACATTGTTCTTTAATTGGAAGTTTGTAACTGAATAACTTTGCACCTTGCATTATGAGTGATGAGCAATTACTGTCAACCTGGACTGTATTGATGTGCCATAGCTAACAGTGCCTACTGTTATTACCTCAAAATGACTCAATGTTGTTTCCCTGGTAAGACATAAGATCTAACTCCTCTTCAAGCTCCCAGTAGGTATCTGATGCTGATGACTCAGTGCACACTGACAGTTACTTCAGGAATGTCTCTTTTCCATAACAGACCTGAATCATTTACCTAGTCAAACCGGAACTTTCATTATGAGAAGCCCACATGGGTGTATACCGCATGTTTTGAAGAGATCAGCAAGACAGAGGGTTGAGTGACAAATTGCTCAATAATAAGACTACACAGTGAATTTAATGAACTTCAAGAGTCATGAATATTGAATCTGCTTAAGATAATGTAAAGATTGTTCTCAAGTCTTGTCTCAGTTCCTGCCTCCTGAATTTTGACTGGTTGACATCATCATATTTAAAAGTAGGTTTTCCCATTTTCTTTTTTAGCCAAACCATGTCAGACCTATTGCCCATTATCAAGAGGGCTCTAGATCCAGAATTAGAAACTTGACACTCAGAGGATGGGTTTCATATAGATGCAGCCATTACATGGTCAATTCCTGATATGTATGGGCATTGGGATCACTGTTAAATTGCAGCAGTGCTTATTTCAATATGGAAATCAGTCTATTTTCCACCTAATTTCCTAAACTTGGTTAGATTGGCTGTAGTTGACACTGCCCAGGCTCTGAACAATATTTACAGATCTGAACTCTAACCAGCATTCCCTAAAGGATGCTGCCCAAAATATAGGTCACTGAGAAATTATGTCTTGTGGAGATAGAAGCAGAAGAGCAACTTCTGGACCATCACTGGTTTACCCTTGCCCTTATATCTTCCTCCCCATTACCAGGTCTCTCCTTTCTTCAGGAGACTTACCAGTGTGCCTCGGCTAGTCAAAATTTGCTCAGCCTCAATTGGTGAGTTGCATGAGGGTGTGTGATTCATGCCTGCAGCTCACCAGAATTATGATGCTGTGGCCTGAGGAACAATCTAGGCCAGACTTGGATTTTAATTCCAGCATCCCTTTACTCTGTGCCACTGGAATCAAAACTAGTTTTGAATCCTGTCCAATTTCTCAACTGCCTAGTCCTCCTTGATCCCTTAGATTAATTGCACTGCTAGCACATTCGCTAGACTGCCTGACCAATGTATAGATATCTCTGATGCCCATAAACAATTGGTAATCCTTATAGGCCTAGGATTTCGAAACAGGTTCTATTTATTTTCCCATTTGACAGGAGCTAAGTATGGGATTCAAATATGGACATTGTATTATTTGGTAATGGTGTCTCATCTCTGGATACAGCTAGCTAAGAAAGTATTTTACACATTGTGGGGGTTAGTGGGGTGGTGGGGGAGGAGTGGGAGGGGTGGGTTTGGAGGGGGGTGAAATGTACCCTCCTCATTAACAACAGATGGGGGGAAAGTTGGCATGATTAAATCAGTAAACATTTTAAATCTGATTTTAAACTACCGCAAATGTGCCTATGCCCAGTTTAACTGCAGTATGTTTGGAATTGGCCATGTAACCCACCCTGGGCAGGCCAGTGGTTATAGTACTTGACACAGGCTCTGTGGCTTTTTGCTGTGGTTCAAATTTTTGGAGCAATTTAATTTTAGTGATTTATAACTGTAAGTCCCAGGCCTTGGGTAACCTAACATTAGAAAGGAGGCTAGAGCTGGCATATAAGTGCTTTTCCAGCACTGCTTAAAGGTTAGGAACAGTCAATACGCTTCCTTCAGTCCCCCTATCACATTATCTACTACAATCTTTCTTTCAACCTGGATAACTGACCGTACATTCTGCGATCTTCAGACTCCAACACCCGAGCCCAACCCCCCGACCCCCCCCCCCCCCCCCCCACCATACCCCCACCTCCCTCGCCCCCAACCCGGTGGTCTCTCCCTTCCCATGATCCAACCCTCCCCGCAACCACTTCCTGCCCACAATCTCTCCCACTGTTGTGATCTCTCCATCCCTCCTCTTCTCTGTCAAGTTTGTCACTGCTGGAAAATGAAATCTTAAAAATTCTAATGAGGTAGAATCATAGAATTCCTACAGTGCAGAAGGAGGCTATTCAGCCCGTCGGGTCTGCACTGACCACAATTCCACCCAGGCCTTTTCCCCCATAATGCCATGCATTTACGCTAGCTAGTCTCCCTGACACTAGGGGGTAATTTATCATGGCCAATCCACTTAATTTGCACATCTTTGGACTGTGGGAGGAAACCGGAGCACCCAGAGGAAACCCATGCAGACACAGGGAGAATATGCAAACTCCAAAGAGACTGTGACCCAAGCCAGGAATCAAACCTGGGTCCCTGGCGCTGTGAGGCAGCAGTGCTAACCACTGTGCCACCGTGCCACTCTTAGGGCTGTTAAAGTTGCCAGGATCATAGACCATGAAGACTTCTGCGTTCTTCACATTTCCAGGCTACCTCTACCCTCTCTCCCACCTCCCCACAGTGTCTGTGAGCAGGTTGTTAAACTGAATCTCTGCAAATACAATGTTCAAAAGCATCAAGCAAACTTGGAAGGATATCTCCCAGAAGTAATAGAGAATAGATTGCCATCAATAATAAAGATTGGGATGTTAATTAAAGGGAAGGTGTTTAAGTGAATATCTGAACTGAAAGGGCAAACAGAAAATTACAGTAATCACACCGACTGCTGCACAAATTGGTTGAAATCTTTTGTGGAGATCACATTGGACTATTATTTCAATGTCAAGTCCGATTACCAGTTAAACTCATCAGCACAAAACTGTGCGTCACTATTGAAAGATTAATATGAAGCCTGTCTGGTGTCATGGTCAATATTCATTCCTCCACCAGCAGATCAACAGGTCAGTCACACAGTTACCATTTGTGGAATCCTGATGTGTCTGAATTGACTATTGGGTTTCCTTACACGTTAAACATACAATTTCAAACCAGTTCATTTCACATTAAACATTTCTCACATGTAATGGGGGATAGGTGAGTACCTTTCTTGCGATACACTTGTTATACATGTTCTCTCTGTACAATCATATATGAAAATAGTTTCTTCATCATAAACCACAACTTTCAGTACTTTGTGGTGCTCGAACAGGATAGATGCAAAAAGCATTCAACAGCTATTCAGGTGCTCTATTGAAGAAGTGCTTCTGGTAATATCATCATGGCAAAATAAAAGAGGAGAGCAGAGAGATTTTCCAGGTAAAACGCTGCATTTGGATGACATGCGTGTTTGTTCATCGCATATTTTAAACTGAGGAGCTGGAGGACTGTATCTTCATCAAATTTACAGGATCACTTAGTTCCCAATCTAAACACTTTCCATCATTCATCTGACTTCCATTTGAATTCTGTTTTTCAGGCCAACACTATTTAGGAGGGGGAAGTTAATTTGTGAATGTAACATCCATTGGATCTGGTTGAACCATCTTTGGTGACTGCACCTTTGGCTGTTGAGGCCTCAAGCTCCAGAATTCACTCTTAAACTTCACATTTCCACTTTTCTTTCTTTCTTTAAGAGATTCCTTTACAACTACCTAATTGGAATAAATTGAGAAGCATTTGTAACAATCTTCAGCCAGCAGTGCCCAGTGGATAATCCATTTTATCTTCCTCCTGAGATCCCCAACATCATTTAGTCTTCAGGCAATTCAATTCACTCCATGTGATATCAACAAATGGCTCAAGGCAATGGACACGACAAAATCTATTGTGCCCGAAAACATTCTGGTAATAGTACAGAAGATTTGTGCTCCAGATCTAGGTTGTCAAGATGTTTCAGTACATCTACAATATTGGCATCTATCTGAAAAATTTGCCAAGTTTATCTTATTCACAGAAGCAGGACAAATCTATCCTGGCCAATTTCAGCCCATCAGTCTACTCTTGATAGAAGAGTTGTCAATATTGTTATCAAGTGGCATTTGCTTAGCGATAACCTGCATGCTGATGTTCAGTTTGAGTTCCACCAGAGCAACTCAGCTCCAAACCTCATTGCAGCCTTGGTTCAAACTTGTTCGCTGGAGCGGGCGGAGTGAAGGAGCACTAAGTAAGGTAAGTGATTACCTTTTAAAATCATTTTCGCGGGCTTTTTAGCGTTTACTGCTTTAAAACTACAGAGGAAGTGGGTCGCGGGGATTTGTGGGTAAGGATTTTTTTAAACCGCGCTAGGTCTAAAAGGAGGCCTGCTGTAAACAGCGGGCAGTGGAGTGAGAGGGAAGCTGAGTGAGCTGTAAGGGCTTAGGGTCAAAGGGCTTGGGAGAAAAGGGCCAAGTAAGTTTGACTTGTAAATTGTGTTCAGTAGTACTAAAGGGGAATAATGGAGGGGCATGTGATGTGCTGTTTCTGTATGATGTGGGAGCTGGTGGACCCCAGGGTCCCTCCCAGTGACCATGTCTGCAGTAAGTGCTGGTTGCTGGAGGAGCTCCAGCTCAAGGTAGATGAGCTGGCCTCTGAGCTTCAGACACTGAGGCTCATCAGGGAGAGGGAGGGTGCCATTGATAATGGGGTGCAAGAGACATCCACCCACCTCCCCCCTCCACCTCCCCACCCCCCACCGGACTGGCTCAGTTTAAGGGTCAGGAACAAGAGGGGGCTGCTGAGAGGAGGAAGGAGGGTGGGGAGAGGAGGAAGGAGGGTGGGGCGAGGAGGAAGGAAGGTGGGGAGAGGAGGGCGGAGGGTGGGGACCAAATGCCTCAGCCTCTCAATCTGCATAACAGGTTTGAGGTTCTTGCTTCCAGTGTGGACGAGAACGAGGGAGGTGAGGTTGGTGAGCAAACTGCACACGGTACAGTGATGCAGCAGGGCATAGGCAAAGAGAAGGTGAAAAGGAACGTTTTCGTAATTGGGGATGGTGGGGTGAAGGGTATTGACACTGTCCTTTGTCACAATGACAAAGTGCACAGAAGGGTGTGTTGTCTGCCTGGTGCTCGGGTACAGGATGTCGCGGCTGGGCTGCAGAGGAACCTGGAATGGGAGGGTGAGAATCCGGTCGTTGTGGTACATGTGGGTGCCAACGACGTAGGCAAAATGCGAACTGAGGATCTGGAGAGGAAGTATGAAAAGCTGGGAATGGAATTAAAAAGCAGAACCGACAAGGTGGTTATCTCTGGATTACTGCCTGAACCGCGTGCAGATGGGCGTAAGGTTGAAAAGATTAGGGAAGTGAATGGGTGGCTCAGGGATTGGTGTGGGAGGAATGGGTTTGAATTTATGGGGCGTTGGCACCAGTATTGGGGTAGATGGGACCTGTTCAGGTGGAATGGTGTTGGTCTGAACCGTGCTGGGTCCAGAGTCCTGGCAAATCGTGTAAATAGGACTGTAGACAGGGCTTTAAACTAATTGGGGGGGGAAGGGTGCGAGGGTAGGTGAAATTACAAGGTCTAAGGTAAAGGAGAGGGTACAGGTACAGGATGAGGCCAAGGATGTCCCAATAATAAAGGAAGTAGGGGGCATGAGTAAGGTTGGTAGCGTTCCTTCAAATAGGGTCCAGGTGGAGGCTGGGATGAAGACACTTTATCTGAATGCATGAAGCATTCGGAACAAAGTGAATGAGCTGATGGTGCAGATCAGCGCAAATGGATATGATCTGGTGGCCATTACAGAGACGTGGTTGCAAGGTGACAGGGACTGGGAGCTGAATGTCCAGGGGTATCAAGTGTTTAGGAAGGATAGACGGGAGGAAAAAGTTGGGGGGGGGGGGTTAGCTCTGCTGATTAAGGATAGTATCAGGGTGGTAGTAAGGGAAGATATAGTCGCCAAAGAGCAGAATGTGGAATCATTGTGGGTGGAGATTAGGGACAGCAAGGGGAGGAAGACGCTGGTGGGTGTCACCTATAGGCCCCCAAATAATGATCTGGAGGTGGGGCGGGCTGTTAACGCGCAAATAAGTGCAGCGTGCAGGAATGGAACGGCGATAATTATGGGGAATTTCAATCTACATATTGATTGGTCGACCCATGTTGGACGCGATGGGCTTGAGGAAGAGTTCTTGGAATGCTGCCGGGATAGTTTCCTTGAACACTGTGTGTTGGAGCCGACGAGGGAGTGAGCTATCTTAGATCTGGTGTTATGTCATGAGGCAGGTAGAATTAGGGACCTTGTGGTGAAGGATCCTCTTGGGAAGAGTGATCACTGTATGGTGGAGTTTCTGATACAGTTGGAGGAGGAGAAAGTGGGTTCCCGGACATGTGTCCTTTGTTTGAACAAAGGGGAGTACAATAAGATGAGAGAGGAATTGGCGAAGGCTGACTGGGGGAGCAGATTGGGAGGTAGGTCTGCTGAGGAACAGTGGAGGATCTTTAAGGAGATCTTTCTTGGTGCTCAGCAGAAATTTATTCCGATGGTAAAAAAGGATCGTAGGAGGAGAGGTAGTCAGCCGTGGATAACAAAGGAGGTAAAGGAGAGTATTAAATTAAAAGCTGATGCATTTAGAGTGGCTAAGAGTAGTGGGCGAGAAGAGGATTGGGAGAGGTTTACATATCAACAAAGAATGACGAAGAAGTTGATAAAGAAAGGAAGGATAAACTATGAAGCTGGGTTAGCGCTAAATATAAAAAAGGATAGTAAGAGTTTTTATAAATATATAAAAAGGAGAAGGCTGGCTAGGGTGAATGTTGGACCCTTAGAGGATGAGAGGGGGGATTTAGTGGTGGGGGATGAGGAAATGGCTGAGGCCCTGAATAACTTTTTTGCTTCGGTCTTCACGGAGGAGGACGCGAATAGTTTGCCGGGTGTTAACGATGGAAAGATGGTAGGAGTGGAGGGCCTGAATGAGATTATTGTTACTAGAGAGGTGGTGCTCGACAGACTAGAGGGACTGATGGTGGAGAAGTCCCCAGGACCGGATGGAATGCATCCAAGGGTTCTGAAGGAAATGGTGGAGGTGATAGTGGATGCCTTGGTGATTATTTTCCAAACCTCGCTGGATTCCGGGGAAGTGCCTGAAGATTGGAAAACGGCTAATGTTACGCCGCTGTTTAAAAAGGGTAGCAGGCAAAAGGCAGGGAATTATAGGCCGGTTAGTTTAACGTCTGTTGTAGGAAAAATGCTTGAATCCGTAATCAAGGAGAAAATAGCAAGGCATCTTGAGAAGAATTGTTTGATAGAGCAGACGCAGCACGGTTTCATTAAGGGGAAGTCGTGTCTGATGAATTTATTGGAATTCTATGAGGATGTGTCCAGAGCGGTGGATAGAGGGGAACCGGTGGATGTGGTGTTTCTCGATTTTCAGAAGGCGTTTGATAAGGTGCTGCACAAAAGGTTGTTACAGAAGGTCAGGGGGCATGGAGTTGGGGATAGGGTGTTAGCGTGGATAGGGGATTGGCTGTCAAATAGGAGGCAGAGAGTGGGTGTCAATGGGTGCTATTCGGATTGGCGGTTGGTGACTAGTGGAGTGCCCCAGGGATCGGTGCTGGGGCCTCAGCTATCTACCATTTATATATTTGATCTGGAGGAGGGAACCGAGTGTAAGGTGTTGAAATTTGCTGATGACACAAAGATTGGTGGAACAGCAAATTGTGCGGAGGGTGTGGAAAGTCTGCAGAGGGATCTAGATAGGCTGAGCGAGTGGGCGAGGACCTGGCAGATGGAATACAATGTTGGCAAGTGTGAGGTTATCCACTTTGGTAGGAATAATAGTAGGAAGGACTACTACTTACATGGCGAAAAGCTGCAGCATGCTATGGTGCAGAGGGACCTGGGGGTCCTTGTGCATGAGTTGCAAAAACCCAGCCTACAGGTGCAGCAGGTGGTCAGGAAGGCAAAGGGGATGCTGGCCTTCATAGCGAGGGGGATTGAATATAAAAGTAGGGAGGTCTTGCTGCAACTGTACAGGGCACTAGTGAGGCCGCAGCTGGAGTACTGTGCGCAGTTTTGGTCGCCGCACCTGCGCAAGGATATTTTGGCCTTGGAGGGAGTGCAGAGGAGGTTCACTAGGCTGATACTGGAATTGAGGGGGTTGAGCTATGAGGAGAGGCTGAATAAACTGGGCTTGTACTCGTTAGAGTTTAGAAGGATGAGGGGAGATCTCATTGAGACGTATAAGATGATGAAAGGGATGGATAGGGTAGAGGTGGAGAGGTTCTTCCCGCTCAGAAAGGACAGCAGGACTAGAGGACACAGCCTCAAGATAAGGGGGGGGGGGCAGTTTAGAACGGAGTTGAGGAGGAATTTCTTCACTCAAAGGGTGGTGAATCTCTGGAATTCTCTGCCTGTTGAAGTGGTGGAGGCTGCCTCGCTAAATATATTTAAGACACAGGTAGATAGGTTTTTGGTAGGCAAAGGGATTAAGGGTTATGGGGAGAAAGCGGGTAAGTGGAACTGATCCACTTCAGATCAGCCATGATCTTATTGAATGGCGGGGCAGGCTCGAAGGGCTAGATGGCCTACTCCTACTGTTATTTCTTATGTTCTTATGGACAAAGAGTTGAGCTCCACAGATGAAGTATCAGAGTGACTGCCCTTGATATCAAGGCAATATTTGACATAATGTGGTACCCAGGAGCCCTAGCAAACTGAATTCAATGGTAATCAAGGGTAAAACTCTCCATTGGTTGGAATCATACCTGAAACAAAGGAAAGTGGTTGCAGTTGTTGGAGGTCAATCGTTTCAGTTGCAGGACATCATTGCAGGAATCCCTTGGGGTTGTGTCCTGGCCCAACTATCTTCAGTTGCTTCATCAATGACCTTCATTCCATCATAAGGTCAGAAGTGGGGATGTTCTTTGATGGCTGTGCAATATTCAGCACTATTTGCAACTCATCAGATACCAAAGCAGTTCATGTCCATATGAAGCAAGACCCAGACAATATCCAGGCTTGGGCTCATAAGTGGCAAGTAACATTCATGTCACACAAATGACAGGCAGTGGCCATTTCCAGCAAAATAGAACCTAACCAGCTTATTGAATTGACATTCAATGGCATCACCATTCCTGAATCTTCCACTTGGTGTTATCACGCTTGGTGTTATCATCGATCAGAAACAGAACCAGAGTAACTGTATAAATACTGTGGCTACCAGAGCAGGTCAGACACTGGGAATTTTGTAGAAAGTGACTCACATGTTGACTCCTCGAAGCCTGCCACCATCGACAAGACACAAGGCAGAATGTGACAGAATACTCACTACTTGGCTGGATCAGTGCAGCTCCAATAGCACTAAGGAAGATTGACACCATCTGGAACAAACCAGCCCACTTGATTGGCGCCCCATTCACCACTTAAACATTTACTTCCTTCTCCATTGACACAGAGTGGTAGCAATCTGTACTATCTACAAGATGTACTGCAGTAACATTCCAAAGATTCTTTGACAATACAATCCAAGCCCACAATGTCTACCACCTAGAAGAATAAGGGTAGCATATGCATGCAAATGACACTACCTGTAAGTTTCCCTCCAAGCCACAATGCAACCTGACTTGGTTGCCATTCATTTAATTGACAAAAGTCAGCACACTGCTGCAACAGTTGAATGGAGCATTCACTAGAAGTGTCATTTCAACAGATCCACTACCATCCTGACTTCAAACTATGTCGCAGTTCATTCACTGTCACTGGGTCAAAATTCTGGAACTCCCTTCCTAAAAACACTGTGGGTGCAACTTTGCCACATGGACTGCAGCAATTCAGGAAGGCAGCTCACCATCACCTTCTCAAGGGCAACAAGAGATGGGCAATAAATATTGATCTAGCCAGTGACACCCATAATCCATGAACAAATTAGTTTTTTTGAATATTTCATTTGCTTGCTTTGATGTCCTTTTCTTTGGCTTGGTGCTCATTTTTGTATTTTTACACAACTTCGAAACACTGGTTTTACTATGTTAAATGTTCTACAAACAAGCATATTGTTGTTGTAAGTTGACTTGAGTTGATCTATCTCACATTAAAGAGGCTCTTCCCACCATCTGTCACAATGTACCGGTATGGTCCATCCCTATGTTTGTTATGTTGCAGTCAGTTAGCTATCCAGTCTGCTATTCGCACACTCTATCTCTAGTCATTAATCTAGCATGGTATCTTATTGAAGGCCTTTTGCAATCTAGATATATTCACTATGATTCCTTTATCTACTCTTTCACCTTTTTAAATAATTCAATCAGGGTGGAAAGTAAGAACTTTCCTCTTGAAATCCACTTTGAGTATTCATTCATCTTTTGGATTTTTAGATGCTTTTCCATTTCCTCCTTTAGGTGTGATTCTGTTATTTTTCCTACATTAAGCTAACTGATCTACCATCACCTGGACATGCTCCAACTTTCACTGAAATAGCAGCATGATGTTCACTATCCATCAAGGCCCTGTCACTTTACCTAATGAATTATTAAATATGTGTACCAGCGCTTCTGCCATCCTTTGCGTAGATTTTTTTTTAATGGGCAGTTGCAAACCATTTGTTTACTGTTTAAGCTCGATCAGTTAATTTATTATTTTAAATATATTTATGTCATTCCTACTTTCATCTTCCAATGCAATGTCCATCTGATAATTCTGTCTGATACTTAAGCAAAATGATTATTTATGGCTTCCACCATTTGGCTATTGCTGCCTGTGATTTTATCCCATCCATCCATTTGTGACCCTTTCTCATCCTGACTTTTCCCTTGGTTGGGGAATCTAGAACCAGGAGGTACAATTTCAAAACACTTAGGACTGAGGTGAGGAGAAATTTCTTTAGACAGAGCGTTGTGAATCTTTGGAATTCTCTATCCCAGAGGGCTGTGGAAGCTCAGTGATTGAGTGTGTCTTAAGCAGAGATTGATAGATTTCTCATGAACAATAACATAAAGGATTATGGGGATAATGGATGTAAAAGGCACAGAAATGTCTAATCAACCACGATCGTATTGAATGGTGGAGCAGGACCAATGGGCTGAAAGGCCTACTCTTGTGTAAGTTATAATATTTCCTATTTATGTGCTTGAAGAATATTTTATTATTTTGCTTTATATTCATTGATGATTAATGTCATAGATCTTCATTGTCTTCCTCATTTTTATTTACTTCTTCCAATCTCTTCATATTCAACCCTTGCGATGTCATGAACAAACAGTAGATCCTTTTCTTTAATATCAGTTTTGCTATCATGTCTTGATTCTGCAATTGTATCTCATTAATATTTAATGTGATCTTTTATTTCCTGAAATATATTTTTCTGGACTTTTTGGAGAGCATTTGAAAAGATTCTCATTCATGTTCAGTGTTATTGTTTCCAATAATGTTGCACAGATTGTTGTTAATTAAGTGGTTGAAGTCAAAAGTTAACGGGAACAGAGCAAGTGCATGGGATTAGGACCACTGCCTCATGTGGATGAATAACCACATGGCTGAATGGCTCAGTGCACTGTATAAAGCTGTGGTCTTCTGTTAGAACTGCATTTGGTTTCCTATTGCTTTAATATATATAAGACACGAGAAATATACACTAGATGTCATTTAAAAATTGAATCGCTGAATTTATTCATAAGTGTCAGAGCTTAGGCTCATTGAAGCATGCATTCATTTAGTTGGTGAGAATTGACACACTGTCACAATAGTTGGTGGAGCATTCAGCAGAAGTACAGTTTTGACAGAGACACAGTAATAAGAGGGGGCAGGGATCAGAAAACGGTATTACAGGATTTAGTAGATAGACAAAAGCAGCAATCGTAATGGGGGAGAAGATGCCCCATTTTTGTTTACGATTTGGATGAGAAGTCAGTTATCACATATACACTATAGCAGGAGTCTCACAGAATGTATACAACAACAGATATTACAATAGCAACATCAGTTCACTTATGTAATTTATTTAATTAATTTTGCATTTAAAAAGTCACACTCAGCTGACAAATGCTTTTGTCAATGCCTGTCTTACGCTGGTTTTCACTTTCTTCCTGGTGGATATTACCATTTAATATTTTCCCTTTTTATAGGTCCCAACTGGTTTCCTCTCCATTAGCAGCAGAGTAGGTGAGCAGTTCGGACTCACCTCCAGCTGAGTACCAATGCCTTGCGCTCTTGTGGTGTCTGGTCCCTTTAAGGCAAAATAGTTTCAAAGGGTCACATGACCTGGTCTGACCAATTGCGAACCAAGTTAGGGTTTCAGTCCAACTTGCCTGGGCTTCTTCCAACAGTTAGATCCCAGAATCATGGCTCTGTAAATTGTTGTTGTTCAATAATAAACGCTTATAGTTTGTTCTGAATTGGTGAAGCCAAGTTACTACATTTGGGAATGAGGTAAAAGGCAGCAAGTATGACTACAAAATCATCAGCACAGAACCTGGGCCCAGTCGAAGTCAAGCTTGTAAATTAGAACAGAGCTGTAGAGATGACTATAGTTGGTAGAATGGCCCCCTCCACTGAAGAGCCGATACAGAATGTTGAGCAATTAGAATATTTCCTCAAAGCAAACAATAGAGGAAAAGAGGAAAGCGATATTATTAAGGGTTTGTAGGACCCGAACCTATAACTTCATCCATAATCTACTGTCTCCAAAGACGCCCAACTGAAGCTCGTTTGCAGAGGTTGTGGATTGGGTAAAAGGGCGCTACCACACAAAATCCTTTGTGATTTTGCAATGATTTAAATCCCACAGGGAGGGCTCCAGAGGAGACCATTGCAACTTACGAAACAAGGCTTAGGCAAATTGCAGAGCGTTGTGATTTTAGGACAACACTAAATGACAATGGAGAGTGCAGAGAAGGGCACTTCATTGTATGCTAGCTAGCACAGACCACCAGTTAGGGTGGGAAGCTGCAGGCAGCAGTACCGCCAAAAGTGAGGATACCAGTTTAAACTGGGGAACAAACACAGAAACTGTTGAAGCTAGAAGATTCAGGAGAGTGAATCAATAGCCTCGGGTCGTTACATTGTGTCAGGGGTGTGGGGGGAATCACTTCCCAGAGGAGGCAGAGTGTTTCATGTGCTGCAGGAAGGGCCATTTGAGGCAGATACAAGTGTAAGCAGAACCTGCCTAGTAGCAGCAGAGTGAACAGCTCAACGCCAGTACATAATGATTTCCGGTAGACCGTCCTGTCATTAATGAATATAAAAGCAAGTAAGGTAGCATCACGGTGGTGCTATTAGCCAAATGGGAGAGACTATTGAGAATGGAAATTGACACATCTGCTGTGGTAGGGAAGCACATCTACAGATATCTGTAAACAGGGGTGCAGTCTCTGAAATTAAAGAACATCTCAACAGAACTGGCAACCTATATGGGGGAAGTTATTCAGATTATGGGTACAACCAAAACCCCGTGAGCTAACAGCAACAATCTACCCAATTTCCACCAATAATGGTGGCTGGGCAAGGACCAAGACTACAGGGCTGCAACTATCTCCAAGAAATTAAACTCAACGGGTTGGAAATTTTCAGAATTAAAGAAAGAGACCTGCATGAAGGAATCTGGGAGTACTGAGACATCTTTCAAAATGCACTTGGGAAGATTAAAGGCTTGAAAGCAAAATTCATGTAGATAAGCAAGCCACCCCAAATTTTTTTCAGGGCTAGACCTGTGTCCTACACTTCGTTGGAGAAAGTTGAAACAAAGCCAAAAAGGTTAGAAGATCTGGTACCCATCCAGCCTGTTCAGTTTACAGGATGTGTACCATCTATAGTGTCTGTGGTAAAACCAGATAAAACAGCCTGCATCCGTGGACACTAGAAAGTAATAATAAACCAGGCAGAAAATATCTTATTCCAAAGATAAAGGCTTTATGTGCAAGACTGGAGGATAATCATCTACCAAACTAGATTTTGAGTTATGTTCATCAACAGTTGGAGTTGGATGATGCTTTCAGAATCTACATGACTATTAACACTCTAAAAGGATCATATCAGTATACACTTACTCTTTGGCATTTCATTAGCTTGCATCATGTTACAGAGAACCATGGAGAGCCTAATGTGGGGTTTGCTGTGTGTTGTATATTTGGATGACAAATTGATTACTGCTGGAACTGAAGATGAACACTTGGCTAATCTAGAAGAGAAACTAAGAAGATTTCAGAAACCTAGAGTTCATCTAAAAAGAGTCTCCCCACCCACCACCACCCTGTGTGCCGGTGGCCAGCTCAGTGGAGGTGGCCTGCCTGGGTCATCAGAGCCAAAAGCCCCGCAGCCCAATGACAGCACCGTGGGCAGGAAAGGCTGCACTCATGGTCAAAGTTATTATGCCAATGGGGTGCTCCTCTTACTTGCCCCAGCTCCCCACCTCCCCAAAAGCCCCACAGGGGCCTAACAACCTGATAACAGTTTGTTTGCATCTTCTCTCTGAGGACACTTTGATGTTGAGGTACCTTTGCAGCTCTGACCTACTTCAGCAATGTATGGGGTATTTCAACAAGGCTGCTGAGGGTCTGCAGTTGCCAGTCTTCTGAATGGGTCAGCAGGCTCAGGATCCCGCTTTGAAAGGATTGTGAGCTTGGAAGCAACCATCTAGGAGGCAGCTCCTTGAAGAGTGTGC
This sequence comes from Carcharhinus amblyrhynchos, assembly GCF_965287045.1. Taxonomy (NCBI): domain Eukaryota; kingdom Metazoa; phylum Chordata; class Chondrichthyes; order Carcharhiniformes; family Carcharhinidae; genus Carcharhinus; species Carcharhinus amblyrhynchos. Next base: position 55,887,830 of record NC_137329.1, read on the forward strand.
TGCCTGTCTCACTGCCAGCAAGTGTGGGCTTGGGATTTGATTCCAAAGCCTGTGGGAGACCCCTGCTGTCCGATTCAATGGTTCACTGACAGTATACGCCCAAAACAGCATGGTGTGTGATACAAGAGCACTTTGAAAGATGTGATATTCCCATGCACCTGTCCATCCACCTAACCCTAACCCTAACCCTAAACAGCCCTCGGTAGATATAACAGGTGCCATTGAAAAACCTTCGCAAGGACATCTCATAGATAGGACACACTACAGCCATAATGAAGGATACCTAGCTTGGTGGATGTTGCTGTTTAACACATTCTCCCTGTTTCCTGTGGTATGATTATCAGTCTGTGCTTTCACTCTCATCCTCTCCCCAACACTTACTCATGCCAGCCCATAAATGAGTAGATTTATTAAATACAAAATTTGAACGCACAACCATCTGATTTCCCAGTACCCTACTGGATACCTGATCCAGTTCCAACACGATTCTCATTGGTTGCCCATCCATTATTCCCTTTGTGTCCTCTTTGAAAATGGAGTTCAGGGAATCATTGAAACATTACAGGTCAACCGTCCAAAGTGATTATGTTGTAGAATCAACTCCAGTGACAGTAAAATGAGGGGCATTTTGCTCCTTTTTTTAAATTCCTTTATGGAATGTGAATGCCTGTGGCAACATCTGTTACTCACCCTTAATTGCCCTTGAGAAGGGGGTGGTGAGCCGACTTCTTGAACCGCTGCAGTCCATGTATTGTTACTGAAGGACTTCCATGATTGTGACCTAGTGACAGCGATATAGTTCCAAGTCAAGTTGCTTTGTGACAGCCCTATTGATGCAAATCATTTATTTCCTTCTCCATTAGGAGAATCTGCCTCTCAAGTCGAGAAGTGTCAAAACTCTTGCGAATTTATATGTTAATAATATTTTTGCATCTTTTGGCTCTCTGGGCCTGATTTTACCATTGCATCACTCCTGTTTTCAGGTAAAGTTGGGTGTGAGGCCATTACCGCAATCTGTGCCCGCGTCCGCGCAAATTGCCACATTACCTAAACCAGGGAATGGCGGTGATCTGCTTCACGTCCAAAATGGGTGCAACGGTGATTTAAATGCATTTGTGTGCATTTAAATTGAATTAATGAACAGCCCGCCAAACCTTATCAGTATTTCCCCCTTTACCACGCATTTGCTAATCCGGAACTGCGCCATAATAAACCTCCTAAATTAAAGTCTGAATCGGGCGCTCCAGCTTCTGAAGAGTGCATTCACAGCTCTCTGACTCAGATCAGTGGTGGGGGGGAGGGGGGAGGTGGGTCAAATCATTCTCTGGCTGTAGAGGGGGTGAGGAAAGTGAGGCTAGATCATTGTCTGGTTGGGGGGTTGAGGAGGAGGAGGAGGCGGGTCAGATGTATCTCTGGTGAGGAGGGCCAATCGTTGTGTTGTGGTGGGGGGTAGGGCTGATCCTTGTCTAGTGGGGAGGGAGGAGGAGGCGGGTCAGATGTTCCTCTGGGGGTGAGGAGGGGATGGTGAGTGAGACCAGACCATTCTCGGTGGGGGGGGGCGTGGTGGGATGAGTGAAGTCAGACCATTCTTGGTGGGGCAGGGAATGAGTGAGGCCAGGTCATTGTCTGGAGGTTTTGGCAGGGGGGTGTGGAATGCGGGTGAGTGAGGCCAGATTGTTGTCTGGAGTGGGGGGGGGTGGTGTGTGAGTGAGCCCAGATCATTGTCTGGAGGGGAGGTGAGTGACACCAGATTGTTGTTTGGAAGTGGGAGCGGGAATAGCAATCACTCACTGGTGGGGGGGGTAGGAGGCAGATGGATCTCTGGTGGGGGGGGGGGATGGAGCAGATGGATCTCTGGTAGGGGGGTACATGGATCTCTGGGGGGATGCAGATGGATTTCTGGTGGGGGTGCGGGGGGTACAGGTGGGTCTGCTGCCACTGCGGGCAATCGGTGGGGGGAGGGGCAGGGGTGGTGATCGGTCTGGGTAATGGGGGGGGGTTGGGTGGATAAAGGAGACAGTGATGTGTGTGGGTAGTGGGGGAGATGGATAAGGGGGACAGTGATGTGTGTGGGTAGTGCAGGGGATGGATAAGGGGGACAGTGATGTGTGTGGGTAGTGGGGGAGATGGATAAGGGGGACAGTGATATCTGTGGGGCCCTTCAATCTGGCGTTTTGCTGCAGGGCTGCTTTCTCCACTTTCTGTGGCCCAGGAGCGATCTAACATGGGTGCATTTTTTCAAATTTTTTTCCTACTGCACACAGGCAGTTCAGTGCTCCGATCGTTTTGGCTGTGCTAAGCCCCGCCCACAACTCGAATGGGACTGGAGATGGCTGAGTGCGTATGGGGTACCTGGAAGCAGATCTCTAAGTCAGATCTGCATTATGCCCAGATTCAGCAGTTAGAATGAAAATGGTAAAATCGGGCCCTCTGTCTCTGATCTGTCCTGCACACATTTCTTTCACTACTTACAGATGAGAAATGTTGCACGCAAAATAATCACTCAGTTTCTTTTATTGCCTCCTATCTCACTGATTGATATTAGAACTAAATCTTTCTGTTGCAAGGTTAACTTTCAAATTATATTCTCTAATATTTTCACAGCAATGCCCTTTGCTTTCTACATTAAAAACATTCTGGGAGCAAGATTTTGATTCAGATTTATCAGATGGTAATCAGAAGTCTATTCTCTCTCCATACATTCCTCATCTGCATGTGCAAGACATGGCTTGCTATAATTTAAAATTTTACATCATTTTGATCTACCTGAAGTTAAATTATCTAAGATTTGTCCAAATTTTGATCTAAGCTGTGACAAATGTCATAATACCCCAGCGTCTCTAGTTCATATGTACTGCTTGTGTTCTAAAGTGGCTTTGTTTTGAACTATATTTTTTATATCACTCACATTTTTAGCAGTACCATTGAACCTGCTCCTATTACTGCACTCTTTGGAATGGAGCGAAGTGGCATACCTCTTCCAAAAATTCAGATTGATGCACTCACCTTTTCAACATTATTGACTAGACGAACTGGAAGCAGTCTGCCCCACCCTATCTTATTAACTGAATACTTGACCTTACTCAAACTTAAAGTACACCATAAGAGGCTGCAATGATAGATTTTATGTAGCTTGGCAACCTCTCCTAGATTATTTTGAGGAACTACAGCTCTCTATTTTCATATAACTGACCATAATGATGTTATATCATGTGAAATTATACCTGTCCTATGATTATTGTCAATTTTATTTTTTATTCTTTTGGAGCTAAGGAGGGGTTTTTAAAATCTTTTTTTCTCTTTTTTTTCCTTTTTCTCCTTTTTCCTCCTACTTCCCTTTTCCTCTCCCAAAGTACTGAAAAAAAGATAGTGTGCGACTTGGAGGGGGGTTTGTGGGTGATGGTGTTCCCATGCTTCTACTGCCCTTGTCCAAGGTGATAGAGGTCGTGGGTTTGGAAGATATTGTCAAGAGAGACTTGGTGAGTCACGACAGAACACTTTGTATGTGGCACACACTGCTGCCACTGTGCATGGGTTATAGATGGGTTGCCAATCAAGTGGGCTGCTTTTTACTGATGATATCAAATTTCTTGCGAATTGTTAGAGCTGCACTCGTCCAGGCAAGTTGAGAATATTCCAACACATTCCTGACTTGTGCTTTGTAAGTGGTGGACAGGTTTTGGGGAGTCAGGAGATGAGTTACTTGCTGCAGAATTCCTAGCATCTCACCTGCTGTTGTAGCCACGGTATGTATATGGCTTGTCCAGTTAAATTTTAAATGGGAACTGACAAGATGTTAGTAGGAGGAGATTCAGTGATGATAATGCTGTTGAATGTCAAGAGGAGATGATCAGATTCTCTCTTGTTGGAGATAGCTATTGCCTGTCACTTCTGTGGCACACATGTTACATGCCACTTATCAGTTCAAGCCGCATATGGTCTTGCTATATATGGGCAGACTGTTTCAGTATCTGAATTGGAAATGATACTAAACATTGTACAATCATCAGTAAACATGCCTACTTCTTTCTTTATAATGGACGGAAGGTCATTGATAAAACAGCTGAAGATGATTGGGCTGAGAATACTACCCTGAGGAACTCCTGCAGTGATGATGATTGACCTCCAACCATCACAACCATCCAACCAGTGGTGAGGTTCCCCCCGATTCCAGTTTTGCTAGGGCTCCTTGATACTACATTCAGACAAATGTTGCCAAAGGCGGTCACTCTCACCTCACCTCTGGAGTCCAGTTCTTTTATCCAATCATAGTTGTCCCAGAAAGTGCTGTCTTGGCTTTATTAATTGATGTGTCAGTGATACACAAATTCAAATATTTTTTCAAGTGGATATACCATTGCTAGTCAGTCCAGCTTATGAGCGTGTGTTAATTCAAGCAAGATCTGCCATACTTCATCGGGTTCTTTTCAGTGAGTTACCATCTCAGTGTAATGACAGATTAGAAGCTAACATTAAAACAAAATATTTTCTAACCCGCATTCTGCCTTCAGCAATTTCAAAGTACACACATCACGGATATTGATGGAACTGAAATAAATTGAAACATCTTCCAAGTGAGGACACTTCTCACACATCGCTGATGTCTCATATCTCACTTTTTTCCAACATTAATAAAACAAAAAGAAAGGAATGGAACTTTTTTCTGATCCTGCAGCAGATAGACATCAATGACAATTTGTCATTTTAATGGTCTGGGATTTTCTGACACAAGGAATCTAAGATTTTCCTTTTTGCAGCTCTTCATGTTGTGTGGGCTACAAAAGAAACTCAAGGTAAAATCATAGAATGATACATTCAGCCCACTGGCCCTTTGTTGGCTTTTCCAAATAGCTATCCAATTAATCCCACTCCTCTACTATTTCACCCTCAACTGTTTTCCTTTTCAGGTACTTTCCCACATTCTTTTGAATCTGTTTGTACCATCCTTTCAGATTATGCATTCCAGGTCATGTTTCCATATTAGAAGAGGCTGGACAGAATGGGCTTGTTTCCACTGGAGTGGAAGGGTGGCATAGTGGCACCCTGCTGTCTCACAGTGCCAGTGACCTGAGTTCAATTCCAGCCTTGGGTGACTGTGTGGAGTTTGCACATTCTCCCCATGTCTGCATGTCTCTGATTTCCTCCCACACACCAAAGATTGTGAAGGTTAGGCTGATTGGCCATGCTAAATTACACCTTGGTGTCATAGTAAATGTATGGGAATAGGGCAGGAATTTTGTTGATGCAGGCTCGATGGGCCGAATGGCCTCCTTCTGCTCTTTAGGGATTCTATGATTCTATGAGTTTTGAAGGTTGAAGCGTGACTAGATGGAAGTAGATAAGATCCTGAACAGTTTTGCCAAGATGGAAATGGAAAGGATGTTTCCTCTTGTGGATGAGTCCAGAACCAAAGACTACTGTTTAAAATTAAGGATCACCCAGAGATGAGAATTTCTTTCTCTCAAAGGATTGTGTGAATTTGGAACTCTCCACCTCAGAAGGCAGTGAAGGCGGGAGTCACTGAATATTTTTAAGACAGACGTCAATAGATTCTTGTTAGGGATCCCAAGGTTATCGGGATAGATAGGAATGTGAATTTGAGACACAAACAGATCAGCCATGATCTTATTGAATAATGGAGCAGGTTCGAGGGGACGAATGGTCTATTTTTTGATTCTATTTCATATGTCCATATTGTAACTCACAGTGTAAACAAAAATCTCCACATTTCTTTCCGGTTACTTTGCCATTTACATTAAACCAGTGTCCTCTGGTTACTAACCCTCCTTTTACAAGAAACTGTTTCATCTTATATACTCTCCAAAGCTCTAATTAAAATATATAATATTACTGAAAAGAGAGTCATGTTGCTGAAGCTTTTGATCTTTAACTTATCAGGAAAAATGCAAGTGTTCCAAATTTCAAATGATATTTCAGAGTTGAACCTTATTGTGTATCAGTCTCAGGTACATGAAGAGTTTTTTGGTTGTACAGAGTTTGATTCTTGCTGAAAATTTTCGTCTTGCATTACGCGGGGCAAATGCAGAAATGCCAAATTTCAAACAATATCTGGAATTTGCTTCAAATATCTAATCGAAAGTGGAAAGACTTTTGTCGGATGGAGTCATAAGAAGGAACCCACTTCAACATATGGGTGCACCTGAGTTGCTCCTTGCATTTGCAAAGCAGTGTAACATACTGCCTGACCGTCAACCTTCCCGGGTAATAGACTGATGCAGTTACAAGGAATTTCTAGCAGAATCCAACAGTGATTTACTTCCAACTTAATAAGTAGCTGTACCTCTACAATGGACTTAACCCTAGCTTCATGAAAGGGATCTCGACTACTGGTGATTGTTATTTTGATTCTCACACCAGTCAACAGAATAGCGTCATTGAACAACTACCTGGTCACTGTGATAAGCTACAGGCAGTTCTGTTTTGTGAACTCACTTGTCCTGTCAACTATATTCAAGTTGATTTAACTCAATTCACTTAGGGGAGACATTCATCCCATTGGCTAGAGCAGGCTTCAAATCTGATTACTCGGAAAGTGAAAAGGTATGATTTCGGTAGGGAATTAGGAGCAAGCTACTCTGGTTTTTCATCTAATAGTATTAATAATAATGAAATAATTAATGGATTTGCCAATGTGCACTCTCCCATGAATGAAATTGATCATTTTGATTTGCTCCTGCTACCTAATCCTTTCCCTCCAGATCTCTACTTCAGCCAAGTTTCTTGTGTTTGCCTCTGTTTGTGTTGCATTGTGCGAAAGGAGGTTCTGCCTCATTCCTTCCTTCAAGGTTTGTGAGTAAACCTTTTCAGAATGTTTCTTTTACCTCCTGGAGTTATTTTTAGCTTTCATGTTTGAATTGAATAGAACTACGCGGCTCACCATCAATTTCCCAATTAGCGGGCGTATTCTGCAAAATGAGCTACTGCTGCCTAATGCCTCAGTGTTTACGTCTGTTTAGAGTGTTTGTGATTTACTCATCTTGGATTAGGTGCCAAGGATGCCCTTTTGTGCAGGCTCTCTGGAGACAGATGTATCCGGTTGTTGGATTTTAATGACATTTTTACACTGGCAGTTGTGTGTTGTGGAAAGAAATATATATAAATAATGGCTTCTGTGTACAGCCCTCTTCAATTTAATTTCTGATCTGCTGCTACTCTTGAGATTCCACACAAAGAACAGCAGCGGATTCAGAGGAAAGATGTGATTCCTGAATTTAGAAGGCTGAGTTATGAGAAAATATTGCTTATTATGGGACTTTGCTCTGTGATTAGGAGACTTTGACAGATGTCTTTTTTTAAGATTATTATGCATTGGGAGAATTCAGATCGGGGGTAATTTCCTCTGTCAGTGATATGATTTAAGGATAAGATAAACTGAGACTCAATGTTGTCAAAAAGAAAACACATGTAGACAATTTTATTTTTCAGTAGAACAGCAATAGAAATAAAGAAATCACCAGAGAGGAGGAAGAACAGAAACACAGATGTAGGAGAAACAAATGAAAAACGTTAAATGAAATACATAGATTCTGCTCAGTTGAGTTGTTTATTTGAGGTAATAGGAGTGACAAAACCAGGGGAAGTGATTATAGGCAAATGATTAGAGCAAATGTTAGAGAATGTTTCTTTCCACAGAGAACCATTGCTCCCAGGAGCAGATTACTGTAACCCGGTGTGAGTACCTGCAGTCCTGCAAAGTGGAGAGCACCGTGAATCGGAAAGAGAATGTTTCCAAAATGGTGGCTTGCAGATTAGCTGGAAATAGGATGTGCAGTGGCCACCATTTTTGATTTGGAACTTGTTTGGCAAAGAATTTGTTTTCTCTTTCCCTGCTGATGGGATGACTGAAGTGGTGGAGTATTGAGGGTGCGTGGCCCCCACGGTGCACAAGGCATCGTGTCCACATGAAGTGGGCTATTTGATGAAACAGCTGGTCATTTCCAATCCTTCTGTTTCATCTGTTTTTGAGTAAATTTTTGCCAAGTTTTTACAAAAAGGCTGCATGCACCTCTATTATGAGTGACTATTGTTTCCAGCATCACAGTCAGGATCCAGGTGGTAGATTTGGAAGGATGAGCTCAATGGACCAACATTCTCCTCACTAAAACAGTGCTATGTGCATGCTCAAAAACAGGAAGGAAAAGATATTGTCATAGAAACCTTACAGTGCAGAAGGAGGCCATTTGGCCCATCGAGTCTGCACCGACAACAATCCCATCTAGGCCCTATCTCTGTAACCCCACATATTTACCCTGCTAATCCCTTTAAACCAAACTTCTCAAGACACTAAGAGGCAAATTAGCATGGCCAATGCACCCAACCCACCCATCTTTCGATTGTGGGAGGAAACCTATGCAGACATGAGGAGAATGTACAAACTTCACACAGCCAGTGACCCAAGCTGGGAATCGAACCCAGGTCTCTGGAGCTGTGAGGCAGCAGTGCTAACCACTGTGCCACCATTCCACCAGTGATACACCATATTCCATACTCAGAAAGGATAATTATGTAACATAATCCACCAAACAGTAAGGCCATTCAGAACAAAATATTTGATAAAGGAGCAGTGAGGGTTGATCAAGGGAACACAATGGATGTTGTCCATATGGTTTATAAGAAGGTGTTTGACAAGATACTGCATAAAAGACTGGTTAATAATATTGAGGCTTATGGAATAAGAAGGTTGGTATCCACTTGGTTAAAAAACTGTCCAAAAGGCAAAAAACTGCAAGTGATAGTAGACGGTTGTTTCTCAGACCAAAGGGTGGGAGAGAAGGTTATTCCCCAAGGGTCAGTGCCAACAACACTGCTTTTTTTGCAACGTATAAATGACTTGGATCTTTGAATGTGGAGAATATTTCAAAATTTGGCAATGATAACATACTTGGAGGAGTGGCAAACAGTGAAGATGATACTAATCGTTTACAACTGGACATAGGGTAGAATAGCAGGATGGATAGACAAGTGGCAGATAAAAGTTAATATAGTGAATTGTGAGTTGATGCATTTTGTAGAAGGGATAGAAAGAGACGATGTAGATTCAGTGGCACAATTCTAAACAATGTATAGATAGAGAGGCTCCTGGGAGGATGGGTCTCGATCCTTGAAGGTGGCAGGACATATTGTGAGAGTAGTTAGCAAAGCATAAAGGACATTGACTTACATAAATAGTGGTATTGAGTACAAAAACAGGGAAGTTACGCTGGACATTTATAAAGTTCTGGCTAGGCCTCAGCTGGCAGTTTACATCTAGTGCGGGTCAACACTCTTTAGAAAAGATGTAAGAAGGTGTGGAGGAAATTTACCAGATTGGTTCCAGTGATGGGGGAGGTTAGTTACAAGGTTGGATTGGAAAGGCCAGGGTTAAGTATTCTACAACAGGAGATTGAGGGAAGATTTAGTAGAAGGTTATGACAGGCTTAAATATGATAGAATGAGAAAAACTCCCATTAGTTGATGGTGCAGGGATGGGGGTGGGGGGAGGGGAGGCAGAGAATTATGGCTTTGGGCAAGAGATGGAGGGAGAATATATGAGGAAGAACTTTTTTCTTCACAGTGAGTGGGCAGCATGGTGGCACAGTGGTTAGCACTGCTGCCTCACAGCATCAGGGACCTGGATTGCATTCCTGGCTTGGGTCACTGCCTGTGCTGAGTCTGCACCTTCTCTTTGTGTTTGCGTGGGTTTTCTTTGGCTGCTCCGGTTTCCTCCCACAGTCCAAAAGACTGGTTAGGTACATTGACCATGCTAAACTCGCTCTCAATGTAACAGAACAGGTGCCAGCATGTGGCAACTAGGGGATTTTCACAGTAACTTCACAGCAGTGATAATGTAAGCATACTTGTGACACTAATGAATAAACTTTATTTTGTGTCCTGGAACTTGCTGCCTATCAGGGTGGTGTAAGTGGGAACAATCAATGGCTTCAAAGGGATATCTGGTGGACACTTGAAGGAAATAAACTTGCAGGACTGCATGGATTGAATGGGGGAGTAGGGCTGGTTCAGTTGTCTGCAGGGAGCTGGTGTGCCACCAATAAATGACTCTATCACTGTTGTCAAAACGTAGACACACAAGAATGACGATTCATATGCTTATTAAATAGAATGACATAGAATTTGTAGCACAAAAACTGTTCATATGACCCAACTGTTAGTCTTTATGATCCATATGAGCTTCCTTCCACCCTACGTCACTGAATCACATCTGCAGCTTCCTATAGGGTTCCAAAACAATTGGATCTCCTGTAGTTGCCACCCTGGTACCTGGGAAAGCCAGGGAAGGCAGAGAAACTCACGTCTGTTATTAATACCAGTCTCTCGGAATAATAATAAAGACAATTACTTCCTAAAGATCTATCTGAGGCTATTCATGTGATTGTTAACTGTCTCTACTATCTGCAGATAGTGCAGAATTGGAGCTGATGCTGTTTCAATAGTCAGGCTCAATGATATATTTTCCGTAATTGACAGAAACGGATTTTCTGTCTGAAATAGATCAGAATTGATTCTTGGAAGATAAATAAAAGGCCAACAGTTTGCTTTTCTGAGTCCACGCAGGGAAAAATCAATTCCAATCTCAGAGCAAGGCACAAATCACAAATTTAAATAAAGTCCGTCATCTCCAGCAAGGTTTGGGACATGGGAACTACATGGATTGCAACGGTAAGTTAAGGAAAATGCAGCTTAAAGTTCATTTATGAGTTGGTTTACATTAACAATGCAATGAAATTACTGTGAAAATCCCCTAGTCACCACACTCTGGCACCTGTTCAAGTACACTGAGGGGGAATTTAGCATGGCCAATGCACCTAACCAGCATGTCTTTCGGATTCTGGGAAGAAACGGGAGCACCCAGAGGAATCCCATGCAGATACAAGGAGAACGTACAGACTCTGCACAGACAGTGACCCAAGCTGGGAATCGAACCCAGGTCCTGGTGATGTGAGGCAGCAGTGCTAACCACTGTGCCACCACTGTGCCAACCATATGATATTAAAATGAAGAATTAGTAACTAGCTGATATGAACCAATTCTACCTTTCAAAACTAAATATCAAGCCCAGAAAAGAAGGTTGTTAATATTAGGAGTACAATTTGCATAAAATTTCACAGTATGTCACCTTATTGAAAATGTTTTAACCCACCTAAAAAATAATACATCAGCTGGAATTCTCCAGCCTCACCCACGGCTGGAATTCTCCGGTCCTGCTGCAGCAGATGGAGTTTTGGCTGAGCGCCAAATTCTCCAGGACATAGGAGACTCGGGAATCCCGCCCATCATGTCACAATATAAGCAACAATCATTTTGAGAGTTATGCAGGTCCAATTAAAATAAATTTTGCAGTGCTGAGTTTACAGTTGGTGGGGTGCAGTGCTTATTTTCATTTTCAAGCCTGACCTGAAAGCCAAAGCAAAGGAAATATGTAGTTTGACCTGTGCTTCTTCGCTTCTTGAAACATGTCTGTTTGACTAATTGCCTTGTTGAAATCTGAATTTATTTCTTGTCTGAATACAAGTGTAATAGCTGGTCCCTTTAAGAGGTGTGCATCAGAAGGGTCATGTGACATGATCACCCAATGGGGAATGAGTGCAGGGACCTCAGGCTTTTGCAATCAGATTGACCCTGGAGTTGCAAATGAACAAATTGATTGTAGTGCTTTATATAGTTGTAAAATAGTAATAAACCTATTGTTTTTGTTAACCAACTGGTGGTTGCCTCTTTTTCCATTTACTGCAACGACAACAGCAGAAAATGCTGAAAATCTCAGCAGGTCTGACAGTATCTGTGGGGAGAGAATAGAGCCAATGTTTCGATTCCAGATGATCCTTCATCAGAACTGAGATAATCAGTGGAAATTTGTACATTGAGGATGGAAGGGGACAATGGGAATCTAAGTGAGGAATACAGAAGGCTGAAAAGGTGCTAAAAGTATCCGTTATGTGCTCAGAATGCGTGGATGGCAGAACAGAGGTACAGATTGTTAAAGGACTGCCTGAGGAAAGTGGCAGTTGCCCTGAAGGGTTGGGGGGTGGGGGGGGGGGGGGGGTAAAGAGAAGAGCTGGAATGGAAAGTGGAAAAATGGAGGTGAGAAAGAATGATGTTAAAATGGATGAACTAGATGAAACAAAATGAAATGAAATAAATCGAAATGGGGTGAAAGTGGAGGAGAGAGTTCACCCTCTGAAGTTGTTGAACTCCAATGTTCAATCCAAAAGGCTGTAAAGTGCCCAGTTGGAAGATGAGGTGCTGTTGCTCTAGTTTATGTTGGGGTTCGCTAGAACATCGCAAAAGGCTAAGGGCGGACATGTGGACAGGAGAGCAGGGTGATGTGTTGAAGTGGCAAGTGACAGGAAGGTCTGGGTCCTCCCTGATGACGCACTGAAGGGTCCAGCAAAGTGGTCACCCAGTCTGTGTCTGGTATCTCCGATGTAGAGTGGATGGCATTGGGAATAGTGAATGCAATAGACCAGATTGAAGGAGGTGCACTGCTTCACTGATGGGGGTGTTTAGGATTTGGGAGGAGGTAAAGGGACAGGTGTTATACATTCTGTGATTGCATGGGAAGGTGCTGTGGACAGAGGGTGAGGTGTTGGGTGTGATGGAAGAGTGGATGTCCCGGAGAGAGTGGTCCTGGTAGAATGCAAGTACTCTTAGACCTGCTGAGATTTTCCAGCATTTTGTGTTTCTGTTTCAGAATCCAGCATCCGCAGTATTTTGCTTTTATACTACAGCAAGATTGTAAATATTGTGACATAAAGTCAGCAAACATGCAATTCAGGCTTCCTTAAAAGTGATAACGCAGGGCTCTCCATAGATCTCCAGTCAGCTTCACCTTCATTAAATACCATCTACTAACTGATTCTCCCAACATGGATGCTGCCTGACCTGAATGTGTCCAATATTTTCTGATTTACTAAATCCGAGCATGTCTGTAAAGTGTTCACCATTGCATGAAAATCCATACAGCAACATTGAAGCCATATGAAGGGAGGGACAGGGGGAGTGGGAAGAGAAACATAACAGGGCTACTAAGAATAAACTGGAAACAGCATCTGTAAAACACCATGAATAAAAATATCCCTCACAACAAGCAAAGGTGTAAGACTGCAGAAAATCTGTGTGTGTGTGTGGTGTGTGTATGTGGTCCTATTTGTTGTCACAGGTTGTGTGGTTTTATTCTCTCCCATTCACTAACCACATAAAAGCTTTCCAGTTTTTTTTTAAATACCGTACTCTACTAACACCACCATTTTATCCATTTGCAAAACATTCCAATTACCGAACAGAAGCAGATTTCCCGAGTGCAAACACATGTAGAATGTTGTAACTGTGCGTGAGTACCTGAACTGCTGCACAAGGGTATGGCCACTCTGTAAAACATGCTGGGAATGGAACTCTTAGTGTGCTCCAATGTTCAACCTCCCTGTTCTACAGCACAAAGGTGAGCCTCAGGCAGACAAACTTGCTCAGCCTCTCATCTAATCAGATCGCAAACAGCCAAAAGTCAGACAGGACAATCCAATGAGAAAGAAATGAAAGTGGAACTGGACTACTTATGCTTCCTACACAGATTGCCAAGCTTTCTGTCCACAGCCAAAGCCACAGCTGCATGGTGGCACAGTGGTTAGCACTACAGCGTCCGGGACCGGAGTTCAATTCTTGATTTGGGTCACTGTCTGTGCAGAGTTTGCACCTTTTCCCCATGTCTGCATGGGTTTCCTCCTGGTGCTCTGGTTTCCTCCCACTGTCTGAAAGACATGCTGGGTTAGGCACATTGGCCATGCTAAATTCTCCCTCAGTGTACCCAAACAGGTGTTAGAGTGTGGCAGCTGGGGGATTTTCACAATAACTTCATTGCAGTGTTAATGTGACACTAATAAATAAACTTTTAGAACTTTAAACCAGGCACCTCCAGAAAATGCATTACACCCATTTGTGCCTTCATTGCCTCCCCTCTCTCTTGGCCCTTGCACCTCTCCAAACCATAAATCATCCCAGTCTCAGGTTACCCTTTCTTGCAGCTTCTTTGCAACTAGACATAGTCTCATTCTCTTTATTGTTGAATTCTTCTTTAGTTCGAACTTTAACTACTTCCCTGCAGTTTTCATCAGCCCTGCAAAGCCATAACTCTCCATACTTTTCCCTGTCTCCCTTGTCTGACAGGCTGGTGGAGACCTGCTCCCTCTGCAAGTGTTAGGTCAGCTTGATTCTTATTCAAACTGTGGGTGTCAGTCCACAGCTGGTGCAGCTCAACTGGTTTCCACTTTTTTGTGTGTTCAATATGCTACATCATCACAAAAGATGTCCACATGTAAAAAAAACTCCATTGTCAGCATGAGTGAGGTGCCCTCAATCTTCCTGTTTAATTTCCCTTCTACACGATACTCACTTTATAGGGGATGTCAGTTTATTAGCAGCTCTGTTAACATTCTACACCTTTGATTCACGCTGACAGTCAGTACTGACATCGTTATTTGTTTCAATAAAAGCAAGCAAATAAGATTAGGGGCAGATTGACAATGAAGCGCACCATGCCCTTTGAAGGAAGGGGCAAGGAGAAGGTGAATGAGGGGTGATGGGGATAAAGGTGGAAGGATGATAGTAAAGAAGTGGGGATGAGGGTAAAAGAGGAGGAGAGTGGAGGAGAGGGGATGGGGTGATAAAGGAGAGATGGGGTATGAAGGCAGAGGATGGGGTGAAGAAGGGGAGATGGAAGAGTGAAAGGGGGACAGCGGGTTTTACAGGTGCACACCTCCAATTCCAACCCCTCCCATGTGACAGCCACTCCTGTTTGTACTCTGTCAGATTCAAACAGCTGAATGCTGGGTACCAACCATCACTACATTCCCACCAGGCGTTGCAGGCTGGCTCTTCCCTGATTCCATACTGATGCTCCTCACTGCATAAGCACTCAACTACATGTAACATGGCCAATGTAATCCCAAACGGATGAATGAAAATCTTCGTGGGCAGGATGGCAACATATGTCAGCACCTAATTGGCTGTGAGAAATATCAACCAAAGGGCCTGCATTTTGGTGCCCCCTGTCTTTGGTGTCCCCTTGCCAGTGCACAGTGTGTTTGGTGCAAATCTGTCCCTCAAGTCTTGAAACATTAGTGGGAAATCCTTGACAGGAGGCAGCTGTATGATCAGCATACCAATGGACACTGCTTTGCTGTTCCTCTACTCCACGACTATATGTAGATGGGGTATACAATCTATGTTATCACCTCTCCTGGATCATGCCAAACTGACACAACAATGGACAGGGATTCAAAAAGAAACTGGATTAATAGCTGAAGGAGAAAAGAGTCGGGTACTGGGACCAATTGTTTGCTCATTGGAAGAGCAGGCTTGGACTCAAGGGGCCAGTTGACAGCCTCTTGTGCCATACTATTCTATATCACAATCCATTAATTTCATAGAAATATATAAAAAGGAATTAAAATGTGGTAAAGACCAAACTAAAGCACGTGTTCCAGGAATGCTAAATGCTTAAAATAAGATGAATATTTAACAAACGACCAGTGGTGATAAAGCACAACTGTACTGAAGTAGCGCTGGCACGTTTTAGAAGCAGAATTTTTCATTTTTGCCCCTCTTTGATTGTCGCAAGTGGGGTAATTTTGAGCCCACAGTCTCTGTCTGCAGGAATTGGGGAACTTGTTCAAAAAAGAGAGCGTGATTTTCATTGGCTGGTTTCCCAGTTCCGAACTTGCCAGCCGCCCACCAGCAGAATAGTGTGAAACACACCATGGGACCGCAGAAAACGATCATTAGCATTCACTCCAGGACTTCCTCCCCTCACCAGATATTCGGCCAGCGCCAGTGTGACGCCATGTCAGCACCATTTACAGCAGCTCTATCTCCAAGGAGGTTTTTCAGAGGTGTGTGCCCTTAGCAGCTAGCACCCTCCATGGTGTCTCCCAGTCACAGGGCACTGGAGAGGACTCAGAGAGACACGGATAAGTTCAACTCCAAGCTAGGGATGGGAGTCCCAGAATCAGCATTTCAGAGAGAAGGGCCAGGTGGTCACTTGCAGGCTTTACCTTCCCTGTTGGGGAGCCCCTTTCTCTAAAGGGGTTGTGAAGATTGGTATTGCAGGCAGTGCTTTCCATGTCCTCTTTCCTATCCATATCGCAGCAGAGAGAGTGCCCTCCTTTAGTGGAGGCTGACAAGAGGGTGGGAGGGACTTGGCACGGCCATTCTCACACTTATAGGGTTGAGGCACCGGTTGAACTCGGCACTGTGCCCAGGATTGGTGGCACGAACAGATAGGGCGGGGACTCTGTGGTTGAATGAAGTGAAATTTATTGCCGAACATTCAAAACAAAATGGTGACCTATCTACATCAATGTCTATATTCACCCATGTTCGCTAAGTGCCTACAGTTTCTTAATCTTCCTGACCTTCCCACTAATCTTGGTGTGTCGCCAGGATACACAGCTAAGGTTGAAGCGGCCTGCTGCCTTCCATACCTTTTGGCCTGAGATGACTTTGGGGGACATTCCCTGAAGGGCTGGGACCTTGAGGGTCCAGGCTTGCTTTTGGTTATCACAGATGTTTGACTGCTTCCCTCCTTGGGGGCTGGGATTGTGTTGCTCTCAGGAAGGGAAGGTGTCACATGGACTGGAGATGCCCAGGGTCCTCTGGCTGGAGGGCCCCGGGCTGTACTCCTGCCAAACCTCTTCACTTTGGGTTCCTGGGGGATCCTGCGCTCCTCCATGAGCTGGAGGGGCAGCTAGAGTGAGATCCAAAAGCCCAGCCATTCTCTGGCATTGACACTCATGGGTTCCCACCTTTGCCAAGCAGTGGAAGCCCTGCACCGTGGAATTCACACCCTCAGACATGAAAGTCATGAGTTGAGCCCTGGTATGGGCATCTCCTGCCATAGAGTGCATGTCCTATGCCAAGGTCTCCACTGTGGAAGCCACCCTCACTGTGTTGGCCTCGGTGTGCTGCAGTGACAGCACCATGTCCTTGGATAGAAGGCAATGGTACTCCTTCAATTGGCCTTGCACTCTGAGGAGGGCTGCTGTCACCCCTTCCTGATACTCATCGTTCTGCCTTTGCAACTCCAGCAGCTGTAGGATGACTGGGCCCTGGGATGTCCCTGCATCAGCCTGCTATGTATCGTCATCTGTGAAGGGCTTACCAGTGAGTGAATCAGTAGCCTGCCTGCTTAGTGATCGCACCGAATTGTGAGTATCTGCTCTGGTGCTGGGTGTGGATGACAGATGTGATGCATCTTCCATGGTGGGATTGGAGAAGTCCCCCTCTGAGCTGCTGGAGTCTGGTGGTTTCAGGGATATGAGGATGGTCCAGCCTCTTCCGTTGGCCAGCCTGCAAGGGAAAGGAGATGGCATCAGTGCATTACAGGGAGTACGGAGGGAGCATTGATTACTCACTTGAGATTTGAGGAATGACAGCATATGTGCTGTGGATTCTCACATTTCTCTGCTGCCCCCAGCACAGGCACACTTTTCCTCTTCCCCAGCCAGCTCAAGGGCTCGCTCCTCAAAACCTAAGTGTTTGGACCTTGGGTATGGCTCCAGTAAGCTGTGCCTACTCACGCCTGTTGCGGTTGAGTTTGTCCTGCAATGACTCAGAAAGGGAGAGTGTAGGTGGGAGTGTTGACACATAAGATGGTGACGAAGTGCAGCAGACGTGAGGTTTGGGTGGAAGCTGGAGTGTGAGGAGCAAAATAACTACTGGGGGAACATGGTGATTTTGAAAGGTGGGGGAACCTGGTGCCCAGTGTTGGCAAAGGCCAAGTAGGCTGAGTGGGAGAAAGGATTTGGGTGTGAGGGGTGTGCGAGAGGGTCTAGTGGGAAACTAAGGGGGGTTCATTTACCCTGGCTGAGCGAAGAAGGTCATTCACCTCCTTCCCACACTGCTGCCCTGTCTGCTTTTGGAGTGCACTTGCAATACTGCGGGTGGTCACCCTGCTGAATGGCTGTCTCCTGGAGCCGGGATAGAGTGTGTCCCATCTCTACTCCACTCCATCCAGCATCCTAATGAGGGCCCCCTTCAAAAATCACAGCACTGCTTTCTTGGCTGTCATCCCCTGCAGTTATTGTGGAACAAGTGCTGGGGAGTTGTTTATATGGAGTTCCCCAGTGCTTGCAGCAGTTGTGTCATTAAGGGGTGAGCAAATGAGAGGGAATGCATCACTGAAGTTGCGCCAAACCTGTGGGCATAAAAATTATTGCTAATGAGATGTAAGATGCAGCCCAAAAACACATCAATGCCAAAGGCTGGAAACATTTGTTTTTCGCTCAGGAAATCCTTACTGCCATTTTTTGGTAAGATTTCACACAAAATCTTTCATTTTTCACCAGTGAACAATATTGATTGATTAGCAAGGGGTTGAAAGGCTATTAAGGATAGGCAGGAATGTGTGGTTGAGGTTATATCTTATTGAATGACAGAGCTGGCTTGAGGGGCTGAATGGCCTACTCCTGCTCCTCATTTGTATGCTTGCATATTTGTATTGTAATAATCTCTTACCCATTTCTGTTTATATTTAAAACCCCTACCTGCCTGTCTGCCTATGCTTCTTTGTCAATCTGAAAACTCTCGCCAAAGCTTCAACTTATTTCTCCGCTATGGGCCTACGACTTTCAGACTTAAATCCAGTTGATTGGATGACTTTAACAATAAATTCAAAAGCTAATAATGGTGGTCAGCTTAAATACCCTCCTGCATTTGTCTCTTTGTCATATTAAAATCCTCTGTCATAAAATGTGAAATCGTAAAATTAGAAATCCAAAACAAATTTGTTCCATTCACTTGTCTGGTAAATAAAAGAAATTTTCAGTTTAATCGCTTAAAATGTGGCAGCGACATGCTTTGTTCCCCCATCAAACTCCCAAAGATAAAAGCTCAAAATTAGGGTGGGCAGCAAACTGGCAGGTGATAGGCAAGTGGGTTCATAAGGGCCACTTCTGGCTATTGTGGCAAATTTGAAACTCTGCCCCAAGGGTGACTGTGCTGGCCTTTCATTAGTCGATTTATTTTTTAAAATTGCATCTGTCATGCACAAGACTGAATCTGTCATGCATAAAAGCTAACCTATAGCCTGAGCATAGGTCTCAATTAAATTAAGGAACACAAAATGAGAGAAGAATCAAATCATATTTTTAATATTCTAGTCCAAATCAATAATAATCATTAATCTAGATCACTGCGTGGCTGAAACCCATGAGGGGGTCATTGGCCTCTATTCAAAAACCTTTGGTACAAAAGCTTGATTATCCTGACAGGGTTCAAGAGATGGAATTCAAAATGTTTTTAAATGCTCACTTCTATGTGTGTATAGAGAGAAAGAGTCATCACACAGTATCTGTGATTTTATTGTATTAAAAACTCCTTCATAGAATCAGAGTATAACAGAATCCCTATAGTGCGGAAAGACGCCGTCCGGCCTATTGAACCTGCACTGACAACAATCCCACCCTGGCCCTATCCCCGTAACCCTATATAATTAACCCGCTAATCCCCCCTGATGTTAAGGGGCAATTTAGCATGGCCAGTCATCCTTGTTTGAGCAATCTGTCCTCTGCTCAGTGCATTTCCTGTGAAGAGTACATTCCCTGTAAGAATACTGTAACATGAGGCTAGTGGAAACCCAGAATTCGCCTCCCCAAAAAGTTGTTACAGCCACACCAATTGACAATTTCAAAACTGAGATTAATATATTTTTATTTGACAGAGATTAAAGGTTGTCGAGCCCAGGTGAAGTAGATGCAGTTAGGATCCAGATCAGCAATTACATTTACTAATTGAATGGTGGAACAGGCTTGAGCAGCTAAATGGTCTGTTGCTGTACTTAAGTTGTTATGTGTACTAGAGGCTTACCCTGTTTCCCTTTCTGATACACCTGAAATGGTTGAAAATAACCATCTACATCTCCATCAGCAACACGGATCGTTTTGCTAATGAGTATCATTCCTCTGCTGCAATTTGACCAATTAATAGCCTATACAAACAAGCACTGAGATTGATGTGCAAGAAAAATGTGCAATACCAATATAATTAGATAGCTATCTGGTGCCTACTGTATATGACTTGAAATTAACTGTGAGTTGCATAGACTGTAAAATACCAAATCTGATTAACTATACTGTGCCAAAACATTTGCTAGTACTAACACTATTTTCTAACACTATTAAGAACGCTAATTTCTAAGAAGATTAATAGATGCAATTCCATAAATGGAACAGAACAATTTTCAGAGGTGTTTGTCCTTATTACAAAGTTTGAATCATGTGTCACATTGGTTGGACACCTATATCCCCTATGAGAGATAGCAACACTATCAATGTGCACTTGGCAGTACATGGTTTACCCTCAGCCAGGAGAGAGCATTGTACACATTTACTTACATGCACATGCAGACCTCTGCTTGTGTATTGCAAGTATAAACAGCAATGTCTGTGCTAAAAATCTTTAAATAAACTCTGTCTCATCTTGTGACATATCTAGGTAGCTCAAGTGACCCCTAAGCACATGTCAAACTGTGTGTCACACTACGATGGAGTTACCCCACTGCACACAAAAGTCAGGATGCGGTCCAACACTAGAATGATACTATATAATTGTGTTGCTGCTGACTGCAAACTACAAAGTAGAAACTACTTTGCAGAAAATACAGAAATAGAGGGACACTGCATCTTAAAGTCAACTGATGTACTGCCTTTAGTAATTTACAGCAAGTAATCCTCATTTCAAGCACATGCCCAAGAGGATATACTAACCTTATGAAACTGATTCTGGTTTATGTGATGTAAATGCAGAGTCATCATTCTTACAATGGCGATGAATCTAGGACTACTCTCCTGACACATTGCATGGAAGAGTTGAATTTTACAAAGAAAGTAAAATAGTCTCAATAATGGTTACGTAACAAGAAGGTATTTTTCTCTCAAAGTAATGGTCTTACAGGAAATTAAGCATACAACATTAATGAAACCAATTCCGTCATTTCAAACTAACTACGTTAAGTGAAACAGAATGACATCCTCTAAATGAGTTGTCCCTGATTTGCATGCATTAACCCTTCTCCTCCCATAAATCATTGTAGCAATTGATTGATAGACAAACTACATGGTTCACTTGAGTGGTGCTGGGGCATCCTTCTTTCTTGGGTTTGTTTTTTTTCCCTCACTCCCACCTTCCTTCCATGTGTTGGTTTCAGGAGAGGTCCAAGTTCAGATATAAATCAGTATTGGAACTTAAAATGTGGGTTCCTATTTCAAGGGGTGAATTTTCCATTCTGCCCACCATGAGAATCATAGCGGGCAAGGAGCAAACCATGGAAAGGTTCGTTGACCTCAGGTGGATTTTTTGGGTTTGGGACAAATATGGCTGGAAAATCCCACCCCTAACAGGAAATACTGGAAAATCTCAGCAGGTCTGGCAGCATCTGTGGAGAGAGGATAAAGCCAACATTTTGAGTAGACCCTTGGTCAGAGTGCCCTTGCCAGAGGTCATCTTGACTCAAAATGTTGGCTCTATTCTCTCCCCACTGATGCCGTCAGACCTGCTGAGATTTTCCAGCATTTTTTGCTTTTGTTTCAGATTCCAGCATCCACAGTATTTTGCTTTTATCTTAACAATGAAGCAATGAGTTTCAGCTTTTTACCCATTTGAAACGGTGGTATAACTCAGTATGGAGTTACCTGAATATATACTGACCACTGGGCTTTTGAAATTTAAAATCTATATTTTTCAGTATTATCAAAACCTTTTACTGGCTCCAAACAGGGTCACTCCCAAATGGACTCTTGTAAC
This sequence comes from Carcharhinus amblyrhynchos, assembly GCF_965287045.1. Classification (NCBI taxonomy): domain Eukaryota; kingdom Metazoa; phylum Chordata; class Chondrichthyes; order Carcharhiniformes; family Carcharhinidae; genus Carcharhinus; species Carcharhinus amblyrhynchos. The sequence continues at coordinate 55,909,643 of NC_137329.1, forward strand.
TTAAGGTGATCTCAAGACTCTTGAGCTGCTATAACAGGTTGCAAGCTAAATTAAAGAGTGGTTATTCATGACGATGTAGAACATTTTTATTTCTATCTTAGTTTATGTGCAAAAAGAACTTGACAGATATCTTATTGAATATTTTGCAGTCTCAGTTAATGATTGAATCCCTACCACACTCCCAATCCTATAAGTTCGCCAATGGATGACACAAGTAGAATCTGTTTTTTTTTACTGGTCTTTGACTTATGGAAAAATGTCAGAATTTATTTTCAGCAACACTCCCTCAGGCAGCCATTGTTATCCAAGTTCCATCAACTAAAAACTGAACTGCTGGCCCTATTGCTGTTTCCTGCAGGAATGAAAGGCCTTGAAGAAGGAGGTGGTTAAAGCTACCTGGGCTAAACACTTTCCTGGTACCTGCATCCTGATACTCAAAAGCATCTACCAGTAAATTGACCATTCAGCCCATTGAGTCTGCTCCACCATTCAGTGAGATCATGACTGATCTGAAATAATCCTCAACTCCTCTTTCCCACTTTATCCCCATAATTCTCCATTCCCTTACAGATTAAAAATTTGTCTATCCCAGCATTGAGCATACCTAACAACTCAACCTTCACAGCTCTCTGCAGTAAAGAATTCCTCAGATTCACTACCCTCTGAAAGAAGAAATTTCTCCTTATTTCAGCTTTAAATGTTTGACCTCATTCTGAGGCTATGCCGTCTGGTCCCAGACTCCCCCACATGGGGAAATGATCTCACAGCATCTTGAGTTAGAGACTTCAGTACATTACTGTGGGAATGCTGTATTGCTGGAGGTGCTGTTTTGCGGATAATTTAATAGGCATGTGCTCCATCTGCTCATCAAGGTGGACATAAAAGAAAGCATGGACTTTTTTGAAGAAACCTTCTGTCCTTGATAACACTACCCCTCCATCATTACCTCAAAATCAGATTAACTATTTAATCTTTGCACAAATTAGTTGCTGCATTTACCTTCATTAACAGTACTGTATTTCCATAAAAACAACAATGCTTTGGCTGGGAGGAGCTTTGAACCTCCTGAGGACATGGGAAGCACTATTTAAATGCCAGTTCTTTCTTAGCACAGGTTAATTTGAAGGTGTATGCAAGTTTATTGCACAAATTCACCCATTGCATTAAGATGACACCCCCTGCAGCCAAATTAGAAGTATTTACAGGTTCCGCCATTTCTTCCATCAGATTTCCCTGGATTCTAAAGTTGGTAGGGATTGGAAGGCAGCATACGTAACCCAAGAAATTCAAGAAAGGAGGCAGAGAGAAAATAGGGAACTATAAGCCAAATAGCCTAACATAAGCAGGAATCTATTAGTAGCAAAGTGATAACAGGACAATATTTTAGCATGCCTTCACACACATTTTGGGGAATAGTGGGGTAGTGATGGGAGGCATTGACCTGTGTTATGAGTGCTCCTTGCACAGCCAACAAGCCCTGACATTGGACTTGAACCAGGAGCTTCTGATCCAGAGGGAGGGATGCTACCACTGTACCACAAGACATCCTATAACACAGTGCCCTTAGAAAATCATAATAAGGTTCAGTAGAGTTATAACTGATTTCTGAAAGGGAAATGTTATTTGATATATCTGTTGGAGTTTATTGAAATTGTAATGAGCAGAGTAGATAAGGAGGAACCAAGGATGTAGTGCATTTGGATTTTCAAAAAGCATTACCACACAAAGAGGTATCACACAAAGTTAAGGCTCGTACAATTGGGGGTTTTAGCACAGATTTTAGCACTGTATTTTAGCGCGGATTGAAGATTGGTTAAATGTTGGACCACAGAAAGTAGTCATTTTCACCATTCAATACGATCATGGCTGATTATATTATCTGGTCATTCTCACATTATTGTTGATGGGTATTTGTCTGCTGTTTCCCACATTACAACAGTGGCTACATTTCAAATTGTTTCATTGATTGTAAAGCACTTTGAGATGTCAAGTGGTTATGTAAACTGCTACATAAGTGCAAATCTTTGTTCTTTACCTCCACTTGCCTACACTATCCTCACATCATATTCCCATTACATACAAAATATATTGACCTCTACCTTCAATATACTCTACTACTGACCAACCACAGCTCTCTCAGTCGAGAATATCAAAGATGCACAATTCCTCAAGTGAAGACATTTCTTCTGATCTCGGTTTATGACTGCCCCTTTATTTTGAGACCGTGACCTCTATGGTTTTAGATTCACAAGCCAGGAGAAACATCATCCTAGAATCTAACTTGTTAATTTGTTTGAGAATTTTAGATGCTTCAATTACATCATCTCTCATTCTTCTAAACTCTAGGGATATATGTCGAGTTCACTCAGTCTCTCCACCTAAGACAATCCTCTCAACCCAGGAACTGTCTAGTGAATGTCTGCTGCACTCACTGTAAGACAGATACAGTCTCTTTAAATATAGAGACCACACGGTACTCCAGGTGAGGTCTCACCAAGGTCCGTATAATTTTAACAAGGCTTATTTACCCTTATCCTTTAATTCCATTGTAACAAATGCTGAAATAAATTACATCTCGGCCTTTTGGCTAAGATCGAGTGTGGTATCGACATGCTGTACTTGGCTGAAGTCATTAGGTTAGGAGTCAGCTTCATTTGAAGCAATTTTTAAAAGCAACATCTCGGCCTTTTGGCTAAGATGTAAATGAAATCAAGCCTTGGAGGAGGAGCTATGCCTATGCCAATCAGCTTGGATCATGTAGATCAAGCCCAAGACAAGAGGTGAGAGCCCTGTCTTGTCAGCTTGGATCGGGAATGTCTCAACTTGTTGAGACCCTGAATTGGACTTGATTGGATTGAATTGGAATACAAACAAAAAAACACAAAAAAAACTATTAAAAAGAAATTGCTTTCCTAATTACTTGCCCTACCACAATACTAACTTTCTGTGATTTATGTGCAGTGTCCTCCAGGTTCTTCTGAAGATAGGTATCCCCCAATCTCTTACCATTCATTGCCTGTGCTGAAGTATCTCAAACCTCTAAACTGCAATGTGGTCTCTGGCACAGAGGTGAGTGTTCTCCCATTCAACCTAGCTTACAACATACAGCCAACTTACTAATGCTGTACACTTGGAAGTAGCTGTAACAAGCAAGGCTTTTAAAAGCAGCTTTTAAAATTGATTTTGAGTTGAGGTAGAAAACTAGCCATGACACTATTGAATGACAGGCTCAAAAGTGGAATGGTCTACTCCTGCTCCAATTCCTTTAGTTCTTAGATTCTTAAAGCCTTCAAGACCTAAGGCAGGATTTTCCAGCCGCACAGGCCCCAAGACCTTTAATTCCTGTCCGTGGTAAGCAAATCTTGAAATAGTTCCCCACATATTCTGTCCCACCTGCTACAATTTCCAAGGTTGGTGGGACAGGAAAGTTCCATCCCTATTATCCTTACAGGAAACTTTGACAGGACAGATAAAAGGAAATCTTGCCAGGGAAACGAAGGGTCTAATTCTCCCATTGTGACACGTTAATTTTTTGAGCGTCAGGTTGGGAGATGCACATGTCGGCCATTTTGTGGGTTTCTTGCATTTGTATCCCACCTCTGGAGTGCAGGCGCGGTCAAGATCCTACTGGAAACCAGCAGGAATATCGGGTAAGTCATCTTGATCAATTTGTAATGTAATTTAAATGTCATTATCGGGCCCAGGACTGAATTCTCCAAGCCGGGTAGCATCTCCCACCCCTCTGTATGGGAATCAGTAGAGGTTGGGGAGGGGGCCAGCAATCAGGCAGGCTGGGGGGAGGTTGGTCTGCTGGGGTGTCTGCCTCCCGGTGGGGGGAGGAGGGTTTCTGCTTCCCATGAGGAGTGGTCTTCTTCCTGTTGGGTGGGGAGTGTGTGGGATGGGGGAATATGCTGGGGAAGGTGCTGGAGATCAGGGTGTTCTGGGACGGGTGGGTGTTGGGCTGGCCTGGGAATGGTCATGGGGGCTGTGAGTGGGCCATGGGGGAGTGGGCTGCCCAATGATTGAGCTGGCCAGCAAATGGGAGGCTGACAGATCAGGGCCATTGTGCATGCTCAGGGACTCTGGCATGAATAGGCCTCGACCCCTAGCTTTCAATGAGATTCATGATTGTGACCTCTTCAGTGTACAGCATGGAGAGATTTGAGTCTGAACTTCCACTGAAAAACAGTTTTCCCAAGAATTTAGCACTCAGAATTTTTTTTGGGAGAATCTTCCCCAAAATCTTTGAATAAAGTCAAGAAACTGTCGGGTTCATGGTAAAACATTAACTTTATTTTAGAACATAAGAACATAAGAAATAGGAGCAGGAGTAGGCCATCTAGCCCTTCGAGCCTGCCCCGCCATTCAATAAGATCATGGCTGATCTGTCGTGGCTCAGTTCCACATTCCCGCCCTCTCCCCATAACCCTTAATCCCCTCTCTTATCAAAAACCCATCAACCCGCGTCTTAAAAATATTTAGCGAGGCAGCTTCCACCACTTCAACGGGCAGAGAATTCCAGAGATTCACCACCCTTTGAGTGAAGAAGTTCCTCCTCAACTCCGTTCTAAGCCGCCCCCCCTTTATCTTGAGGCTGTGCCCCCTAGTCCTACTGTCCTTTCTGAGCGGGAAGAGTCTCTCCACCTCCATCCTCAACTCCGGCATCAGCCTAGTAAACTTCCTCTGCACTCCCTCCAAGGCCAAAATATCCTTGCGTAAGTGCGGCGACCAAAACTGCACACAGTACTCCAGCTGCGGCCTCACCAGTGCCCTATACAGCTGCAGCAAGACCTCCCTACTTTTATATTCAATCCCCCTCGCTATGAAGGCCAGCATCCCATTAGTCTTCCTGACCACCTGCTGCACCTGCAGGCTGGGTTTTTGCGACTCATGCACAAGGAGCCCGCGGTCCCTCTGCACCGTCGCCTGCTGCAGTTTTTCGCCACGTAAGTAATAGTCCTTCCTACCATTATTCCTACCAAAGTGGACCACCTCGCACTTGCCAACATTAAATTCCATTTGCCAGTTCCTGGCCCATTTGCCCAGCCTATCTAGATCCTTCTGCAGACTCTCCACACCCTCCGCGCAATTTGCCGTTCCACCAATCTTGGTGTCATCAGCAAATTTCGACACCATACACTCGGTTCCTTCCTCCAGATCATCTATATAAATGGTAAATAGCTGAGGCCCCAGCACCGACCCCTGGGGCACTCCACTAGTCACCAACCGCCAATCCGAATAGCACCCATTGACCCCCACTCTCTGCCTCCTATTTGACAACCAATCCTCTATCCACGCTAACACCATACCCCCAACTCCATGCCTCCTTACCTTCTGCAATAACCTCTTGTGAGGTACCTTGTCAAATGCCTTCTGAAAATCAAGAAAGACCACATTCACCGGCTCTCCTCTATCCACCGCCCTAGACACATCCTCATAGAACTCCAATAAATTTGTCAGACACGACTTCCCCTTAACGAAACCGTGCTGCGTCTGCTCTATCAAGCAATTCCCCTCAAGACGCCTCGCTATTTCCTCCTTGATGACGGATTCTAACATTTTACCTACAACAGACATTAAACTAACCGGCCTATAATTCCCTGCCTTTTGCCTCCCACCCTTCTTAAACAACAGCGTAACATTAGCCGTTTTCCAATCTTCTGGCACTTCCCCGGAATCCAGCGACGTTTGGAAAATAACCACCAAGGCATCCACTATCACCTCCACCATTTCTTTCAGAACCCTTGGATGCATTCCATCCGGTCCTGGGGACTTGTCCACGATCAGTCCCTCCAGTCTGTTGAGCACCACCTCTCTAGTAACAATAATGTCATTGAGACCCTCCTGTCCTACCATCTTTCCATTGCTAACACCCGATTCTCGCATGTGCTCACAGGGTATTCCACAGGCTATTCCTTAAGAGATATTCCACATCTCCCAGAAATTCAGCATTCAGCTGGAAAATGTCCAGTGCAGGAAACAGGAAAACCAAAACTGTGTGCGGAGTTTGCACGTTCTCCCCATGTCTGCTTGGGCTTCCTCTGGGTGCTCCAGTTTCTTCCCACAATCCAAAAGATGTGCGGGTTAGGTGAATTGGACAAGCTCAATTGCCCCTTAGTTTCAGCGATATTAACAGGGTAAATATGTGGAGTATTGGATTAGTACCTGGGTGGAACTTTTGTTTGTGTAGGTTTATTGAGTCAAATGGCCTCTTTCTGCACTGTAGGGATGCTATAATTCTATGAAAACCACCAGTTGCCTCCCTTCTCCTCTCCCTGTGATTATAATACTCTCCAACGCTACAGCTCTGCTGGAGTCTGACCAGTAAATCAAGGCTCATTTCATGACATACAGCTCAAACTAAAGACTATGTTGTACCTGCACTGAATCTTACTGCTATGCTATGCCCCATGTTGTTTAGAAAGAATCAAGCTGCACACCTTGTTGTGTGTGTGTTATTAAGATATAAAAGCATTAATCACTCATAAGGGGATTGTATAAATGCATTGTGGATTATTTATTAAGTCTAGACACATGTGAACAGATGTATATGGACAGAAAAACTTAAGGACATTCACAGCAGAGCTTTATATCTGTGCTCTGCTTCAGGTTGAAGTAAAACTGAGGCTGGATTCCATGACACACTTCCCTTTAAGTGATGTTGTGATGCTATCCCTTAAAGGCATATGACAACATTCCTCACTTTCCCAATCTCCCAGTCTCCTTTCAGCCCTGTTTCCCACCTCCAATATACTTGACACTGCGCACCCCCCCCCCCACCCCCCACCCCCCAACCCCAGTCGATGAACCTGGAAGGTGGGTGTCTGAAATGTGAGAGCAGTTTTGTGTGGCCAAAGGGGACAAAAGAAGACATGAGAAATAGGCACAACCTATTGAAATATTTCCAAATTGGTTTGGCTGAAATGCTGATTAAATAAATAAAATCCATTCATAGTACAAACACGTTTAAATATTTAGAACCCATTTTCCTTTGGGAGGTGGAGTTTAATCTGTTCGTCCCAGAGCTGGGACAGATTTCAGATTCCAATCTGAATTATTGATCATCTTGAGGAGTGACAATCTTCAGCAGGCAGGCGATTTGTGACCAGTTATGTAAGACACTGAGTTGGCCCATTGCACAGGAAGCCAGTTTCCAACTGAAACCAAAAGAGAAAATGCTGGAAAATCTCAGCAGCTCTGGCAGCTTCTGTGAAGAGAGAAACAAGCTGATGTTTTAAATCCAGATGATCTTTTGTCAAAACTGAAACCCATCGTTCCATCTGAAATCTCATGATCTCATTAAAATGTTCCATCTCAACCCTTCTTTATAAGGAATGGATCTGGATTTAAATTTAGGAGACACTTCAGGGAGGGGTGGTGGGTGAGGGAGGGTGTTGACATAGTCAAATGGAAAAGTGACAACTCACACTCATCCATAAAATCCTAGCACCGTGGCACAGTGATTAGCACTGCTGCCTCACAGCGCCAGGGATCCAAGTTCAATTCTGGCCTCAAGAAACTGTGTGGAGTTTGTACATTCTCCCCATGTCTGGGATGGTTTGCTCTGGCTGCTCTAGTTCCCTCCACAGTCCAAAGATGTTCAGGTTAGATGAATTGGCCATGCTAAATTGCCCCTTAGTGTCCAAAGATGTGTAGTTTAGATGGATTAGCCATGAGAAATCTATGGGACTATGGCGATAGGGTGGGAGAGAGAGTGTCTGGGTAAGATACTCTATCAGAGAGTCAGGGGACATTCGATGGGCCAAATGGCCTCTTCTGCAATGTAGGGATTCTATGATTCTATGAATAAGTGAAATGTCAATGAAAAATGTATCACATAAATAGTGGGGTGTGAAAAGTAAGTGATTCAATGATCAGCGATCATATTCAGCTCCTTACACTAACCACGAATAATAACCATCATATCTGAGGGTGCCAATATAAACTCTCTTCCAAATGGAAGGGATGTAACACATTGAAAATATTTAGGTGGCACATTTGCGCATATTACTTTTACTCCTTGCCAAATCTATTCTTTCTGGGGCTGTTCAATCCCAGCCACTCTTAACACACTGATGCTGCATTACCCCCTAACTTCATCTTAATTTCTCAACACTTAATACTCTATTTGGTATTTGATATCATTTATGTAAACTTAATCAACTGTTTTTCTCTCTGTTCCCGTTAGATCTCATCAAGGCCGGTTTACCATATTCACCACACTTCACTCACTCTCTCTCTCTCCCCCCAACCCCATCCCCGAGGAAGCAGACAGATCAGAGCAGCTCAAATCTATTTGATATTTTATTTATCCTTACGTTAGATTTCTGCAGGCCCCCTCCCACCACTCCCGAGAGGGAAAGAAACACCGAGTCCACACGGTTCTGGGAGCCAGCTGTTGGTCTCCGATTCCAAACGTCCCCAACAGATGGCTGCGGCTCAAAACCCAACCATCTGCCAAAGCTGAAGCAAAGTCCAGCTGGCGAGCAGAGGGAATAACTTGACTAGGAAAGGAGAGGGAACAAAGGCAGGCGCCAAGATTTTGCCGTGTTAGTCAGTTTTCTTAACACTCTCCTTTTCCTTTGGCTGAAGGTGGCTGGCATCCAGCCTGGCCATGGAGAAATCTACTATTCATTTGTTACTGGCTCAAGGCAGGGAAATTTCACCAAGTCATATCACATTTTAAACCAACTTTCCCCACAAGTGCAATTTCATTGAACTCTCTCTGACCTCTGATTTTTTTTGGACAACATTTTTCACTCAATGTGATGATCTATGAAGTTTCTTTTTGAACAGCTAATGCATGTAATTGTAGATAAAAGGCATTTCATCCGCTAATATCGACCTAGTAGAAAAACAACAATAATAACATGTACTGTACACAACAATTGAAGTGCACTGCATGCGAATGCATGACCAAATTAATATGATTTTAGTTTATTTCTTAGTGTCACAAGTAGGCTTACATTAACATTGCAATGAAGTTACTGTGAAAATCCCCTGGTCACCACACTCTGGCACCTGTCTGGGTACATTGAGGAAGAATTTAGTAGGACCAATTCACACAACTCGCAATCTTTCGGACTGTGAGTGGAAAACGGAGCACCGGGAGGAAACCCACGCAGACATGGGTGGGGGGGCTGGGGGGGGGGGGTGGAGGGACATGTAAACTCCACATGAATGAGAATAGGCAGAGAATTTACCCAGTTTTGTCGTTATATCTGGAAGTAAGTGAAAGCTATTTTGGGATGTCTTTCTGCCTGGTCAGAGGAAGCCTGAGATGCAATCCTAGTCACAATAAGTTTTAGATTATGCTGCTAGTGGAAGAAGAAAGGGGTAGCTCATGAATGATGTCTTCATCCTTTGAAAAGCTAAATCCACTATTGCTGAGAGTTACTCAACTCCACAATGCCAGAGCACAATGAAGTTGCTTTGCACACCAACTTCACCTTCATTTCTAACAGTAACTTCATTGCAGTGTTAATATATGCCTACTTGTGGCACTAATAAGAAAACTTTTAACTAGTTAGTGCTGTGAATAAGTTACCTGACTTTTATTGTCGTGCAGATACTCTGAAGACATCCAATATTTTGAGGAATGGGTTGCTTTGTATTTTTGACTCAATCTAATCTAATATTTCCGTTTAGGATCTGGGTGGCAGTAGTAGTTTGTGCAGATTGCTGCAAAGGGGGCCGTGAATGACTATGATGCCATCTATTGGCCATGCTGGTGGGCACTGCCATATTGCCTTTTTTTGGAGAGAAATGCCCCTTTAAACTGTGTCTCACCATCCATCCTGTACTGGGGGTCTCCGCCCTGCCCTCCATTTTCTCAGGGTTTGGTTGCTTTGCTGTTCATGCATTTTTTTGACACTTTAAGTGCTGTCCTGAAAATATGGTCTCCTCACTCACACTCGCTGCCTCTTCTTATCATTTGCAGGTTGTCTGTCTCTCACCCTGACGCCCCCTCCACTTCCTGGACTGTTTTTTCACCTTTCTCGCCCACTTTCATTGGCACTTTGTGTTCCCAATTTCACATCTCATGCTCTCATTTTCTGCAAGTACTGACCTCTGATTCAATAGGTCGAGTGGTTAGTTCTCACCACTCATTTCTAAGTGCCCCCTCCCCCCAGTTTACACTATATATCTCTAGTGAATTTCACTCAGTTTGTCCCTTACGCTGTGTGCATTCCCAATACTCTGCATGCGTCACTTCTCCACCTGGGATAATTCAGGGATTAGGAAGCAATGAATTGTGTCATTCTTGAAGCAACTAGGTTCATTTCTAATCTCCACATTAACCCACTGGCTTCTAAATCTGCACCATCTCCCGTGATATCAAATCATAGAGACAGTGACAGTTCAGCTGACAGATCTCCACTTCCAAATAAGACACTACCCGCCACATTTCTCTGTATTTTCTATACAAGCCCTTGAGCTGAAAGTCAGCAACATCTGCAGTTTGTCCTGCCCATTCTGTTAGATTATCCTATGTCAGCACATGAGATGGTTATTAGAATCTGTCGTCTTTATAACAATGTTATCCTGATGAATACACATTTTAAAAACACAATTGTTATTTTTTGTCATTTTTTGTGAAAGATTAGATTTTCCTTGTCCCAGTGATAATACTGGATTAAAATTAAACATAATTTATCTCAAATGCAGGCTGGCAGAAGATCATTTGAAAGTTTTCCACGCCACTAGGTTAATGCAAACGCCCATGGTGCTTTAGAGTTATTGTTTACCCACTTTGCAGTTAGGTTAGATCATTAAAATATTAACCACATTTAATGAGAAGGAGAGAGAGAGACTCCAAAAGATACACACGCTGAACTACAGCAGCTACTGCAACGACCACGGGTTTCACAACCCAGCCACATTCTTCACTTTATTCCTTTGTTTTAATTCATCACAACATATGAACACAGATAACACCCACCTCATCCTCCCCCGGTTCTCTCAGTCGCTGTCCTAACTCAAGGGCAAGTGGAGAGGATAGTCATCGCTTACCGTGGTGCTGTGGGAAAAGATTCGAGAAATTAGTTCCTCAATTATCCCCTTAAATTATCAGAGTCCCATCTAGTCAGAGAAAAACTTGCATTTATATAGCACCTTTCAGAACCTCGAGACATCCCAGACTTATAGTGCCAATCAAGTATTTTTCAATGGCTAGTGTAGGAATAGTGGCCATCAATTTGAACACAACAGACTCCACAAACTGGAATTAGTCACTAATTTGTTCTAGTTGTTAGATAACTATTGGCTAGAACAGCTGTTCTCCCTCCGTTTACACCACGGGACAGTTTAAATCCGGCTGAGAGGTGGGATAGGATCTCAATGTATCAGTTAATTCAATAGGTGCCCTCCTCCCTCTCCCCTTCCCAACAACCCCCCCTCCCCCATCACCAAGCAAATCGCAGCAACTCCTCTGTTCTGTGCTGAAGTGCCAGCCTGAACTATGAGCTCAAATCCGTGAAGTGGGTCTCGAATCACGTTCCTCTAACTTAGTGTTTTAACTGACCTAAGGCTGATACCTATTCACTTCGGCATTATGTTGCATGAAGAGTTGTGGCTATGACTGCGTGGTGTTAGTCAAATATAACAGTCAAAGCTCGATGACAATGTCGTTGTGCCGATTCAGGGTTTAAAGCAGGGGAATGGTTTGGTGCAATTCGGTTTTGCTGAAATCCTATTCTCTCTGATCATGGGCGTTTCAGCACCATGAACAGCGACTGGAATCCCGGCGGCTCTGTCCATAGTGCTGAAATGCTGTTCGCGAAACAACTAACTTTCCAAAAGCAGGGGAAGAGAAGGAGAATAAAGCTCAAATAATTCACACATTCTTAAACAAATCACAGGCGAAGCCAGCTCACGAGGCAGGAAAATAAATTACAGACCCTAAAGAATCCAGGTTTCCCTTACTTGATGCAGAAGGATAAATGTTTGTGACGGTGCATGAAAGCAATGATTCCTCTCTGGAATCGCACGCGGCTGTGCCAGATTTTTCATGGAAGAATGCTAATGCTTGAAATATATGAGGGTTAATCAGAAGTGACAAAGGACATTAACATAACAATTTCCCTGCACTGGCAGTGAATAGATTTACAAGGGACGCAATTACTTCTGTAATTTGTTGTTTCGTAACCTGGAGTGTAGATTTCTATTCAAAAAAAAGTGGTGATCTCTTTGCAATGATACCTGTCAAAAGGATGACACGCACAGGTCCACCAATAGATTCTGAAGAGAAGTCTGCTCAGAGAGTGGAACTTGCTACCGTATTGAACAGTAAGGAAAAGAAGATAGATGTATAAGTGGAATATGGTAAGTACATGTAGGAGAAAGGAGTCGAAGGATATGCCGATAAGGTTAGATGAAGTATTGTGTGAGAGAGAAAAATCTGTTGTACAGCACAAAGCACTGATGAATTAGATCGAATACTTTGTTTCTGTGCTACAAATTCAATGAGAGGAAAGTACGTCTACTCATGAAAGGAATAGTTTGCACTCAGTACAAGCTGGAGGTCGATCTTATTCAGATACATATATCTCCTTAGCTCGGAAATGTAAATATTTCTGTGCTCTTTTCCGTTCCTCGCCTGGCTGTGAGGAATTGGTCGTGCTCTTTTCCTAATAACATCGACTTGGTGAGATGAATTTGATAGATGATGGTTGCTTCAGAATTGCATGAAAATCGCTGCACTCAGCCGATTCAACCGGAGTTTGAGCTTGAATCCGGATTAATAGTAGGATTGGCGATGGATAATCTGTCTACAGTTAGGGTTAGGGTTAAGAACAGCATTAGCACTCGGCACTTTACAGTTATGATTGGGAGTTTAGCTTGATGGATTGGGGTTAACAGAATTTACAGACTTCTTATTGAAGGCATGGAGACGCGCCCACAATGCACCTTCACATATCATTAAATTACTTCGCGATTTGCTCTTTGGAGGGAGCCTTACATGAATCAAATTGAGCTGCTCCCGTTTGGATTCTGATTGGATGCCGCCTGATCTAGCAGTAGAACTCATTGGGACATATGTTTACACCCCGAATTATGAAAATATTAAAGAGTTTAACATTCTCCAGTGTTTCAATTGACCCAACTACCCCCATTCTTCAGCTCAAATCAGTGTCAATCATCTAATCGGGTTAGCTTTGAACAGATCGCTATTGACTTTCCTGTGTGTGCCGCTGCACTTGATCCCTGTGTTATAACAAATGCTGTTCTCCCAATCTGCATACCATGTCTCGCCACGATATATGGCCATTTACCCAATTCCCTGCTGCTATGGCACTGTCACCCATAGGGTACCGGGGGAGACCCTAAACGGGTGGGAGGGGGGAGGCTACAGTGACAGGGATGGAAACCGTGTAACCAACGCTACAATCCTTGTCTAGTCTATGCTGCACGGTACAATCAGCAAGTTTCCCCTGCACGCAGGGGGCGGAGGAGGGGGATGGATGGAACATCACATTCACTAAAGCTACCGAGGCTGGCAGCAAAAAGAACTCCAGAATGATAGATGGTCCCCTTTCTAAATCCAAAGATGCGGAACGTGAAGCGCTTTGCATAACCTGAGCTCCACCTTGGGAGCTTTGCACTTTCTGAGCCAGTGGGACGGACACGTGTTTTACTACTCCTCAGTGCTGTGTCTCACCACCGTCCTGCTTTCTGTGATATCAAGCGGCACTCCCACCGTTCTCATGCTAGCAGAACCTACACAGGAGGAGGGGGGGGGGGGAACGGAATGAAAGAAAGGAAAGCGATTTAATGGCCGATTACTACCCACAAAGCAGTATCAATTCATGAGATGGTGAGTTTGATTCAACCAGCTATGTACACTCTAATTTGATGTTTAATATTCAATGTTAAATAGCTTCGTGGGGAGGGGGGGAAGGGGGGAGGAATCATGTATATTATAACCAGGGGATCGGGAGACTCAGTGTTGATTGGCTGTATTTGCATTACATCACCTCTATTGGCTTACCGATATTTCCATGGACTGGGGAAAAAGTCAGTGCTTGGCGAAGGAACATCACATTTTGCTCAGACTCCACTAGCTCCATGAACACAAGTTCATGGCAGCTGGAGGCTCCACTCCCTCTCCTCACTAACAAAGGGACGGGACTCTAAACAGCAATTGGGGCGGGAGGGGAGGGAATCTCCTCAGACACAAGTAAGAGCGACTCAAAAAATGCTCGAAAAGAAAGAGTGGACGGACCCTCTCGGGACGACTTCCCGAGAACTCAGAGCTAACAGAGACACCCTGGCTCAGGTAGAGTCTGCGCGCACACAATCCTAAACTCAGGAAATTCCTGGTCGGACACTCTCAAGGATTGTAACTTCATGAAAGCGAACTGATGACTATGGAAGATTTCAGGTAAGTGATCTTTATTTACAGACTCCTGAAATGATGTTTGTCAAGTTGAGATATCTTAAGGAGGTTTGCCCGCTCTATGTGCAGCCTGGCAGGATGGCACCGGATAACAACAGTTGGGATTGCCACTTACACAATGCTTCTCTTTTTAAGTGCCGTTCATGGTGTCACACTGACACACCAGAGAGTGAATGTCGGCGGACGGTATGCCGCTAAACGACTGTAATCGAACAGAGAACCGGGTAGAAGTTTGTTGCAACTTCGAGTCATTGGCAGAAAAGGTATTCGTTCAATCTTGGGCAGCACGTTTGTATATTTTTGATGAAAGCCTCTATGTAAAAACGGTGCTCTCCCCTACCAGATTCAGTCTTGTGTTTGTTAAATAGCAGGAAAGCTTACCTGGTGATACACGGCGTTTATCTTAATGGGGAATGGAGTCAATGTGTTTTGTTAGTCCTTTGAATGTTCAATAGTTGGTGAAAATTCACCCGTGTTTTAGTCGTGTTTGGAAACACAATACAGTGATTGGGGAAAAAATGCTTTGACAAAGGGTCACCTGGACTCAAAACGCCAGCTCTTGTCTCTTCTTACAGATGCTTCCAGACCTGCTGAGATTTTCCAGCATTTTCTCTTTTGGTTGACAATGATTGGAAGGTGACGGTACAATGTGAATGTATATTCGAACTGATTAAAAAACAACTCGTCATTTAAAAAAGCAACAATGAATCTAACTTGTTGGAAATGGTGAAAATCGAGTTATTTTACACCGATTTTTACCAGATCTCCAATTACATGGTGGGATAAGGAACTATTAGAACAGTGGCTGCCACCAAGCCTTCTCGTCATAAGATCCATCAGCTAAAACGTAGCAAAACTTCCATTAACTTTGCCAACTAACAAATGATCCATTCTCGGGTTGTGAAAATGTTCCTGACTAAATTCTTTGAAAGCGGAGATCTTGGTGTAAACCCAAACAGGCATAATTTAGGAAGAATCTAGTTTCCAATCGAATGGACACTGCACCCAATCTCCCATTCAGTGCATGCAACTCTTAGATATATGGATTTTAAAAAACAGTCAAGAAGCCAAACACTCCTCACTTGAATGAAATAAACCAACCCCGAGAGCGGAATCAGTACCTGTCGAAACTATTCAATAAAGAGAGCAATTTAGTTCCAACCAAGAAAGTAATCATCTAAACACTGCCTAATCCAGCAATAGACAATTAATCCACTCCTTTATCAAACCACTAAATAATAACCCAATAAACTCAGAAACTAACTGAGGGTAAGACTTATCCTCCAGCCAACAAATGGGCAAATGCTACACAGTCAAACCGAACTAAATTTTAAATATTCGGACCGCAACGTGTGTAAACCAGGTATTCATCAAATCAAAAACAGCCTTCAATCCAAAGACTACCTAACATTATCACAAATGGCTCCACATGTCAGTTGCCGGTGCAATGGATGTGTTTCCAGTCTTCGCTGTACGATTAGACTATGTCAAAACCAGTACTCCCAGCACACACCGACATAGCCAAATCACACTGATAAGGGCAGATGTGTCCCTTTGCATTTTGTATATTGCGCTCAGATATGACGAGACAATGAATAATTGAACGCACATTTAGAATAAATTCCTGTATTTGTCATGCCGTCTGTCACCTTTACGCCACAGCAAAGGGCAAACACATGCAGCTTATTACGAATGACTTGAAGGAATTAAAAGCTGAAGGAATGAGACTCTGCACTTGAAAAGAAAGTTAATTTCAATGCCAGAGAATTGGCAGCAATTAAAACTATCACAATGTCTCAATGGTATAGACAAGCCCTGACTGTTTTTCAAGTGCTTTCCATGGGGTAAGTACAGGAGAGTTATGCCTCACAACATGTTTCAGTGGTGAGCCAGATGGTAAGATTCATCTTACGGAGAAGCAGGACATTGCTGACAGTAACTTCCATATTTCAGCAATTAGCTGCATGTCCAGTTATGGGAGGCTGCTTTTTAACATATGGTGTTAACCTGATCGGTATTTCTACATCAAAATCAAACCTGGTATCCTCCATAAGGAATCCAATCAACAAAAATTTGCTAACTTCTCATTTTACAACACCTGCCTGAGCAGGGATAGGGATAGCAAAGCCAATTGAGGGTTAATACACAACACCAATTAGAAAGGCTCTGCTCCAAACTCAGATTGACTCGATTGGTCCTAATCTCATACTAACCATGAACTGGACAGCTTCTATTTAGAAGCAAACCCTTTGTCTGTATAACACGCAAGAAACAATACTTTTCACTTATACTCATACATATGACAATAATAAATCAAATCAAATCAAAATCAAAAACCCAATGCCACACTGAACCCTCAGCTCTCACCAAGAATTACTACCCTCCCCAACCCTAAGAACTCAGCCCTCACAAAAAACTATTCCCCTACCCAAAGGATGAAACTATTCATGTCTCAGAATAATCTCTTAAAAATCATATTTTTAACTAATAACTAAAAATAATCCTCCACGCAATAATTCTGCTCATCTTTAAAAGCAATCTCCCTAAATAACAAGATTAGTCACATCAATGAATGATTGTCTCCACTGCTGAAATATTAAGGTCAGTACCCCTCTGAAAGCTACAATTTGTGTCTAACTAAAAGCACCAAGCTCTCCACAACAGCTAAAATCTCCTCATTTCAAATGGATGTTTCAGTGATTTTCTCACTTAAAATACATTAACAAAATGGAAACCTGCAGGTCTTCAAGTATGGAATATGGGAAACCTTGAAAAATCGTCTGCTTTTTCATGTGCATTTACAGCACAACAACAAGAAAAATATTTTAATTGTGCTCACCATAAGCAACTAATAGTATCAGGAAATCATAGTTTATAGCTTATGTCCCCCAGCTATAGTATGTTTACTATAATCTTGGGCCCGGATTAAAATTATACCTTAGGCAATAATTATTTGTGTTGTATATTTTATTCAATGACACACTAAAAGTAAAAGAATGAAATGCCGTTAATGGAATTAGAACAATGCTGATAATGAAGGTAACAATGAAGGTAATTAATGTAATAAAATTGGAATCACAGGATTTAATATAAGAATTGTCATTTCTTATTACCAAATACCAAAATGCAGCATTTATGCTAGGTACAGATGCACACAACTAACCTCAGGTAACACATGCCTGGATCTCCTGACCCAGCACTGAACTCACTTCCCAATTATTTCCTGGTATAAAATTCAAATAGAGACACTAATAGATGTGTTTCCATTATATACCATTCCCAAACAAGCAAAAGGAAACCAGAGGGGAATGTTTATGTGGTAAACTGCTAATGAATATAATTAATGCAATAGTTAATGATCCAGCTTTTAAAGAAATCCTTAGATATGCATTGCAGATTGGTTAAAATGCACATGAAGATTTGATTAAAGTAATTAATGCATTGTCGTTTGAAATAGATTTTAATGGGAATAGCAAAGTTGTATTGGAGTAAATGCACAATGTTTTAAATAATTCTGATTTATACAATAACCTGGATTGGAGTTTAGATAAGCTTTGCCTTACTTTCTGTTTGTTTTTATATGGGTTAACAAATACCTGGGAGAATGCACTGGGGCAAAAGCACATTGTGAAATTCAGGTGACCATGCAACCTGTTATTTAGAATTTGAATGATTCATAACTACCAACTAATATTCTAGGGACCGGGGTTTGAATCCCACCACTGCAGATGGTGGAATTTCAGTTTAATAAAAAATAGCTGGAATTAAAAATCTATTGATGACTGTCGTCGATTGTCAGCAAAACCCATCTGGTTCACTAATGTCCTCTGGGGAAAGAAATCTGCTGCCCTTACCTGATCTCCAGATCCACAGCAATGTTCTGATTTTCAACAGTCCTCTGAAATCACTTAGCAAGCCACTCAGTTGTATCAATCATCAAAGGAGGCAGCTCACCATCACCTTCTCAAGTAGCCAGTGATGCCCATGCCCCATGAATGAATAAAAAAAGGCAGCTAGACACATTGTCAGAGCAAGAAATAATTCCTCCTTTTTAATTCAGTATAAAATGATGTTGGTACTTCTTTTGCATTCCTTGGAAGTATTGGAAGAATATGGTTGCAGAATAGATAGCAGAGGTATAAGCCGACAGTTATCGTATTAGTGGGTGGCTTATTGTTGTAATAAACCAAATAATCAAAGCATAATAAATTGTTGGGTACCATTATTATTATGATTTGGAAAGTTTCATATGTAGCTTTTCATTAATCCACATAACATACCACATTCATATTTGATTAAATACAGGGAATTTGTCTGCATATGTTCACCTTGTAAGAACTTAGCCCATGCTTATTGTTTTCTAACTGATATTCACAGTATAAGAAATATCTCAACACAACACCAGAGAATGCCTTTGCTTATTTTCCTACAGTTGCCATTAGGTAACAATGATTCTATGCGGATGACCTCATCTAAAGTCTGCCAACCCATCCAACTTCTCTGAACTCTCCCAATTTTGGCCTCAAGTGCATCCCGATTTGCACCGCTCCAGAATTGGCAGCTGCATAGGCTTTAAACTATGGATTCCCCTCCTTAAACCTCTTTGCCTCCAACATTCCAACAAGGGTAGCATGGAGGTACACTGGTTAGCACTGCTGCCTCGCAGCTCCAGGGATCTGGGCTCAATTCCGGCCTTGAGCGACTGTTTGTGTGTGTGTGTGTGTGTGTGTGTGTGTGGAGTTTGCATGTTCTCCCTGTTTCTGTGTGGGTTTCCTCCAGGTGCTCTGGCTTCCTCCCACGGTCCAAAGAGGTGCAGATTAGAGGATTAGCCAAGCTAAGTAGACCATCAGTGTACCAAGATGTGTAGGTTAAATGGATTAGCCATGGCAAATGTGTCGGGTTACGGGGATAGGCCAGGAAGAGGGCCAGGGGAAGATATTTGATTTGATTTATTGTTGTCACATGTATTAGCATACAGTGAAAACTAATGTTTCTTGCGTGCCATAGAGACAAAGCATACTGTTCATAGAAAAGGAAAGGAGAGGGTGCAGAATTTGGTATTACAGTCACAGTTAGGGTGTAGAGAAAGATCAACTGAATGTGAGGTAAATCCATTCAAAAGTCTGATGGCAGCAGGGATGAAGCTGTTATTGAGTATATTGATACGTGTCCTCAGACATTTGTATCTTTTTCCTGACAGAAAAAGGTGGAAGAGAGTATATCTGGAGTGCGTGGGGTCCTTGATAATGCTGGCTGCTTTCCCAAGGCAGCAGGAAGTGTAGACAGTGTCAATGGATGGGAGGCTGGGTTGAGTGATGACCCTTTGTAGTTTCTTGCAGTCTTGGACAGAGCAGGAGCCATACCAAGCTGTGATACAACCAGAATGAATGTGTTTCAATGGTGCATCTTTAAAAGTTGGTGAGAGTCATAGCTGACATGCCAAATTTTCCTAGTCTTCTGAGAAAGTCGAGGCATTGGTGTGCTTACATAACTATCGTGTCGGCATAGAGGGACCAAGACAGGCTGTCGGTGATCTGGACATCTAAAAACTATAAGCTCTCAACAATTTCTTCTTCATCCCCATTGATGTAGGTAGGGACCTGTCCTCCACTACGCTCCCTGAAGTCGATGGCTAATTCCTTCATTTTGTTGACATGAAATGAGAGATTATTGTCATCGCACAAGTTCACCAGATTCTCTATCTCTTTCTTGTACTCCGTCTCATCACTGTTTGAGTTCTGACCCTTTATGGTGGTGTCATCAGCAAACTTGAAAATCAAGTTGGAGAGGAATTTGGTCACACAGTCATAGGTAAGCTGACTGCGATAGTCTGTCAGTGGGTCAGTGAAGACTCAATGGGTCAAATAGCCTCTTCTGCATTGTAGGTAGGGATTCTATGATTCACTCTACTTCACTCTCTGGAGTGTGTTTGACCAAGCCTTGGTCACCTGTCCTAATGTCTCTTTATTTATCTGTGTCAAATTTTGTCTGATTGCTCCTGTGAAACACTTTGGATGTTTTATTATATTAATAGTATTATATAAATGCAAGTTGTTTTGTTAAATTGTTGCATTAATTTCTTCATTTGATACTGGTTGTGGGAAGTCTGTGGTCTATAGCACTGGAAAGAGAGCTGGGTGAAGCTCCAAACCAGACTAGGCCAGAATGGGCTGTACCAGTCTAACGGCTAAGCCAGCCCTTCAAGGAGATTATCTTCTCCCGTCTATGCATCTATGTATAATCTTGTGTTGATAATATAGAAAACCCACCATTGGCAATAACAATCAGCTTAATTCCTGTAATATACAAGAAAAATAGTGGTAATATTTGGTTTCAATCTAATCTTGAAGCATTTCTTTTTGGAACAACAAGGGAAATGATTAATGTAATAGAATAGGAAAGGAAGAAAGGACATATAATTGGTTTTCATTGGATTTAACTAAACATCAATTTTTTGCAATAGATGCTTTGTGATATGCCTTTCACTGAGGCAGAACTCTATGTTGGAAATAAAGGATCAGGAACAGTTATCTCTTAGATTGATGTTCTTGACTAACCACCGGAGACTCATTTGACCAGTCACAAGAAGACATTTCTTCATCCTGTGTACTGTCGGTAATGTTGAAACTCATGTCGGCAGTTATTAAGAGACCATAAAAACACATCTGTCAAAACAAAGTTATCCATCTAATAAATCATCACCTTTAGTGTAAGAATGTCATATTTTAGTTCTATTATACGACTAAAGATTCAGTTCCATATATTTAAAAGTCCTTTTGAAAATATGTTACTCGATTTAGAGCCACAGGTTTTACTCAAGGCACTTTGTGTGGATATTAAGTCAGTGATTGAAGGGAGATCAGTTTTTTTTTAAAAGCCAATACCTCATCCAATCCCTTCCACCCACATTCCAGCCCTCCAAACACAGTTATAAGGTCAAAATAAAATGTGTTTTTCTCTTCAAAAAATACAATGTGGGGGCAATTTACCATTCAAGTTTTTCAAGAGCATTTGTCCAAATGTAAAATCCCTCTCATTAGCACTAACATTTGCAAATTTTAAAATTCCTTTGACACTTTCTTTTATCATATTAAGATAGGGTTCAGATTCACTGACCACCACTCTCCACTGGTAACTTAATTTCAGAATTAACCCTCCATCTCACCCCTCCGTCGTTAAATTACATTACGGTTAAATTTAGCTTGACATGATCTTGGATGAGATTTAACCTCTTTGAAGGCAGGGAAGAGCTTGGTTTGAGCAAGATTATGGCAGGAATTTGACTGCACTGTCCACCCCTGAATTGGGGTAGGTGAGGCTCACTGAACAGAATTCTCTGTTGGCCTCAGGCAGGATTTTACGAGCCTCACCCAACTGAGGTTATAAAATACTGGCATATGTATAAGAATAAATTTACCGGGGGAAAAGTTTTAGATATATATTCTATTTGGGAGGTGTGGGAAATAATGGCCACAATTCTCCAAAAAGTGCTGAATTAGTGGGAAAATTGTTCTAAATTCTGACTGTTTTGTCAGTTCAGCTTCTCACCTGAATCTCTGTACTCTGTGCACTGCAGAAGTCCTAGTCATGAATATCATTACAAACCCGGAATGGCGGGAGGGGTCTATTTGCATCGGGTTCATAGAATCATAGACTCTGACAGTGCAGAAGTAAGGCATTCAGCCCATCGAGTCTGCATTGACCACAATCCTCCAGGTTTCCTCCAGGAACTCCGGTTTCCTCCCACAGTCCAAAGATGTACAGGTTAGGTTGATTTGCCATACTAAAATTGCTTCTTAGCGTCCTGAGATGCTAGGTTAGAGGGATTAGTGAGTAAATATGTAGGGATATGGGGGTAGGGCCTGGATGGGATTGTGGTTGGTACAGACTCGATGGGTCAAATGGCCTCTTTCTGAGCTGTAGGGTTTTTACAATTTCTATGAATCTCCACACAGGCCCTATCCCCATAACCCCATGTATTTATCCTAGTTAGTCCCCCTGACACAAAGGGGCAATTTTGGCATGGCTCTTAACCTGCACATCTTTGGGCTCTGGGAGGAAACCCACACAAACATGGAGAGAATGTGCAGACTGCGCACAGACAGTGAACCAATCTGGGAATCAAACCCGGGTCCCTAGTGCTGTGAGGCAGCAGTGTTAACCACTGTGCCACCATACCACCCCAGGAGTGCTTCAGCTTGAACTCTGTGCTTGCACAGCAGCCCTGATCTGTCAATTTCTCCATTTGCTGGTCAGCTCAATCGCTGGCCAGCCTGGGACACCGCAGTGCTGCCCCTCCAACCCATTCTCGTGGCCCAATCACAGCCTGCAAAACAATACCCAGGCCATCCCTGACACCCCTCTCCCATCCCAGAGCGCTTCGATGCACAGGCCAACCCTCCCCAGCGCCTGATCCCCCCCATCCCCTTCACCCCAGGAGGCCCCCCCTGAGAGTCTGCACCCCCCCCATCCCCTTGGCAGTCTGCACCACCTCCCAGCCCGCCCCAATCACTGCCCTACCTCCATCCAAGACTGATCACCATGCAGAGTGGCAGTGGGACTCCCAACACCCACCGATTGCCCCTGTGCCCCACCCACAATATGCCCCACCCCCTTGGCACTGCCCAATGCCCAGCGGGCAGCACCAAGGTGCCCCCTGGGTGTGGGCACAGGCTGGCACTGCCAGGATACTCATGCCCAGGGGGCACCATCCCCTGCTGCATGACCGCCTGGGGGCACCCCGATTGCACCCCACTTCATTCTGGTGGGATGTCCCCTAGTTTCCCAATCATGGGGAGCTAGCCTAAACCCTGCCAGAATGAAGTGGGAGATTCAATTGGGGTCTGAAAGTTCCTGATAATGGCCTGCTAAACATATTTAAAATACATTTAAAAAAGATTCAGATGACTTACTTGGCTTCCCCTGGTTTCCAGCGTGGCCTGACCGGCAACTCTTCGCTAGCTGGGAGATGCACATGCGTTCCTGGCACATGCACAAATCCCGGTACAAGGCCAGCAATGCACATCTCCCACTGTGACCCACCAGAAAAGTTGTGGGTTGCAGTGGGAGATTCATGGTCAATATTTTGCATTACTCAGAATGTATTCAAGGGGCAGCTAGATATAGCACTTGAAGCGAATGGGATCAAAGGTTATGGGGGGAAAGCAGAATTAGGCTATTGAATTGGATGATCAGCCATGATCATGACGAATGGTGGAGCAGGCTTGAAGGGCCAAATAGCCTCCTCCTGCTCCTATCTTCTATGTTTCTCTGCAACCTTAAGTGCTGACAACTCCAGGCCTGGGTACATCAGCAGCACGAGAGCTGGCAGAGATATTGCAGAGAATAACACTGGCAGCAGAAATTGTAATGATGGCAGGGAGCAATGGCAGAGGCATGTTTATTGGGTGGGAAACATAGCCGGTAAACACAGTAAAGTAGCGATTATGACACCTAGAGGTCAGGGATTCAATCCCTGTCATGACAAATTGTGTGATCCAAGATGATAGATTTGGCTACTTGTGGGTTAACACTAATGAAAAATTATTTCTAATGCTGCTGGCTTGCCATAAATCACTAATTCACTAATATCCTTCAGGGAAGTGAACCTGTCAACTTTTTTCTGCATGTTATTCCAGTCCTGCAATATGTGCTTGAAACTTACCACACTATGTCCTCTGAAATGGCCCAGCAAGTTGTTCAGTTATATAACAATTACAGGATACAATCGTAAGAGAAATAACAGACTGACTGGGATTCCAATCCTCAACCATGCTAGGACCCAGCACTTGAGAGCAGAAGACAGGGGTGCGAAATCGGGCTCTGTTGTACTTCACGTGAATCCCCGAAGCAGGAAGATTTGTGTTTCCAGCCAGCTCTAGTATAGCCTGTGTGATGCCCCAGGTTGGGAAGGGCAGTATGCAGAAAGTGAGAAAGACAAGAATGGTGCTGTCGTAACGTCAAACAGCCCTTCTGGCGATTTGATGTTATTTTTGTTTGCCCATGTGAAAAAGGCATTCCAAAGTTTGAGGGCCATACAACAGTGAAATTTAAAGATGGCCTAGTGGTATTATCACTAGATTATTAATCCAGAAACTCAGCTAATGTTCTTTGGTACCTGGGTTCGAATCCTGCCACGGCAGATGGTGGAATTTGAATTCAATAAAAATTATTTGGAATTAAGAATCTACAGAAGGCCATGAAACCATTGATGATTGTCAGAAAAACCCATCTGGTTCACTAATGTCCTTCAGGGAAAGAAATCTGCTTTCCTTGCCCAGTCTGGCCTACATGTGACTCCAGAGCCGTGGCAATGTGGTTGACTCTCAACTGCCCTCCAAGGGGCAACTAAGGATGGGCCATAAATACTGACCAGCCAGCAACATCCACATTCCACAAACGAATAAAAAAAAGACACCAATGTACAGGTGAGAATTTTTTGATTTACTTTTACTTCGGGCTGTTTTGATAGCATTACAGTGCTGTACTTTTTGAAGGTTTTTTGGGGAACTGGTGCTTAAAATTATGATGTATACAGATAGACAAGTTATCAGGAGTGTGGTTGCTGTGCCTCTGTAACTTAACCATGAAATGAAGTTGCTGTGAAGGGACGGCCTCTGAAAAGGGAAGAGGAGGAGGACTCACCATGGAAGGACCAACTGACAGAGGATTCTACTTCCTTCTGACCCGGAAGCAGGTCAGGTTCAGCGAGGAGGGGGAAGTCAGTGAACTGTGCCATCTCCTACAATATAATCTGGAGCTTTGCACAAGGGCAGGGATGGTCCTACCAGTGCCTGGAAATGTCTTAATGGCATTGAGATTTTATGTGTCCATTCTTTCCAGGCAGGAATGAACAACACCTCAAACATTTCCCAGAATGTTATCCATCAGAACATTCAGGAGGTGCTGGAGGCCAACTAGTCCAGAAGAAGACAGTACCTTGTTTTCTCCCTCAGCAGATAGAAGCAGGATTACCCTGTCCATATGTGGATCCATGGACTCACTCGTGCCAATAGCAAGTGCTACAGAGACCCCAAGGGATATCACTCAATTAATATGCATTTGGTGTGTAGCCATATGTGGTACCATGTTAATAAATGCTCACAATCCTGTCAGTGATCATGATGCATTTATTCAGCGCCAGTTAGCTGTCCCCACCTTTGTTGAGCCTCTCTGGAGAACCAGAGGTGATTGCTTAGGGATAAAAGCTACCCCTGTACCCTTCCCATGTACCATCCTGGCCCCACAACCTGACTATACAGGGACAGTGGGCATGTAATGAGAGAGCTACTGAGTTACAGAAAGCTACAAGTTTGTAGTGGCTTTGTGTGTCCTCCACAACATTGCCATCATGGAGATGCAACTATTGTTACCTCCATGAATCCCAATCCCAGCGCAGGAATATGGTGGAGGATAAGGAGAAAATAGACAGGATGCATTCTGGATCCCTTGGCTTTGGGCAAGCTGTCCGATTGCACATTCTCAGGGTCTGTTTTCAATGAAATTACTTCCCTTGACCACCATTCCCCACCTTTACACATGAGACACTCCATCACGGAGAACCCTTGGCCACCTTCTAAGGAAAACTCTCCAATGGGATTGGGAACAGATGGGGATAAGGAGGTCAATGTAAGGAGTCCGGCCCTGAAAACGTAGCAGCAGGAGTTTAATTGTCTTATGGGGCTATCATACCATTGAAGAGAACAGCAAAGAAGCAACAGGGTTAGGAACATCCTCCTCCTGAAATTGGCAGAGGAGATCATTCATTGTATCGCAGAGTCAGTGGCAAAGAACCAGTAACATCCAGCGTGGTTTGAAACTATGACCTCCCTCCACCCACCCATCTTGTTGCCGGCTTTCACCACCACTTCCTTGTACTGCAGAGTGCAGTCTTTCTGCCCAAGTGTTGCACTTCCCTTAGTTACAGTTACATCAGTGGTATTCAAGGGCAGTCTCCTGTGTGATAGTGCAACTTCCCATTATGAGGGACAGGCAGCCTTTAAGCACAAAAGGCTAACTAGAGTACGTGCTTTTCTTGCATGCTATTAGGCCCTCTCCTGGGCATACGACCAGCCAACAATATGAGCCAAACTGGGCTGCACATGATGGAAACAAGAAAGCAGCATGAGGTAATTGTGCTGCCTGCCTCCTTGGTGTGGTCAAATGGTGAACTGTGACCACCTGCACCCAAAAACGTATGGAAAGCAATCTGTCTTCCAAGATGCTCAACGACCATCATAGAATCTTACAGTGCAGAAGGGGGCCATTCGGTCCATCGAGTCTGCAGTGACCACACTCCCACCCCGGCCCTATGTCCATAACACCATGCATTTACCCTAGCTGGTCCCCCTGACACTAAAGGGCAATTTAGCCTGGCCGATCCACCTAACAAGCATGCCTTTGGACTGATAGGAAACTGGAGCACCCAAAGGAGACCCACACAGATGCAGGGAGAATGTGCAAACTCCATGCAGATAGTGACCCAAGCCAGGAATCGAACCCAGGTCCCTGACGCTGTGAGGCAGCAGTGCTAACCACTATGACACCATGCCGCCCATCTTCAGCCAAGAATGTCAAGTGTACAGTTCTGCTTGGCCCCCTCCCAAGATCCTCACCATCATGAGCACAAATGTCCAGCCAAATTGACTGATTCCATTTAATATTAAGAAGGAGAAGGAATATTGATTTCAGTGGAAATAAAAATCAGACTGTTTTCCAAAGGGGAGGTCAATTTGTGCAGGCATTGGTCCCATTGCTGGATTTATGGAGACGATTTTATCGATTACAAGTGGGCCACGATTGAATTTTTCATGAAGCTGCTGTTTCTGGGCACTGTCAGTTCAGCCCAAGAATGTCGATGATGTTTGAGGATCAAAGTCTTCTCAATTTTCAAAACACTCAATACCAAATATTGGCCTGAAAAGAGGCCCAGGCTAAAATCTTTGAGCCAGAAGCACTGAGTTCTTGATAGCCAAGGAAGATTGTTCTTAACATAGTCAAACAGGCTGAATGTGTCAACCTGCAAATCCGTCCAAACATACCAATGACTGGCAGTTAGATCAGGGGAGACTCCTGCTCAGTCTTGCTTGATGAGGAGTGGCAACTGTCAAGCTATAATCCTCTGGTGATAGACTAGTGACCGGTTCCAGGAATTACTAACTATGGAAACAGATGAAAATCTGCCTTAGTGCACCACTAGGTGCAGAAAGAGAATTGAAAATAGAATTGATGTAAGAGACTGCGTTATGGAAAAGTTAATGGTGTTATTGATGAGGAAAACAAAACAACAACAATAGATTACCTCCTTTTCATCCATGAAAGTTTGCCTTCCAAATCTTGAAAGACAAGGAATATTCAATATTGTTGTTACAAAACAGCTATATAATTTTTCTTACAGCTTCCTGGAAGAGTGAGTCAGGGGAGAGGTGATTACTATCTTTGCTCTTTTTCTCAGAATGAATGCTGAGTTGTTACTAAAGATTACATTTTGGCCATGTGAAAAATGAAACCTTACAGCGAAACTATTTATTTTTACGAAGCACATAGGGTAATCTCTGGACACATCGAGGAACAAATTGCATGATATGCACTTGCCTCGGATAATTATAGTCACGACTTCCGATTAACCTTTCAAAAAGATAATAAGAGACTAACCAGAGAAATGAAAGAGGTAGGAATGAGGCAAAACAAACTTGCATCTTTATAAGGTTGTCTGGGTGCAGGACTGAGTGTGTGCAATAATGTGTCCATGCATTCATTAATGTATGACGGTGGAGGGGAAATAAATTCTCTGCATATATTGATAAGGTAGAGAAGGGGCAGCCAAGGTCTAATAGAATGATTCCAGGATTAATGAACTTCAGTTATGCAGAGAGCCTGGAGAAGCTGGAACTGTGAGCAGGGAAGGTTAAATGGAGATTGAATGAAGGTGTTCCAAACTCTGAAGGGTTTTGGTAGAATGAATAATGAGAAACTATCTTCACTGGCAAGAGGATTGATGACTAAAGGGCACGGAATTGAAATTACTGTCAAAAGAAACTGAGAATTATTCTTTAACACGAGTTGTTGTGGATTGGAGAGCATTTACTTGAAATAGCGTTGGGAGCAGATTCAGTCATATATTTCAAAAGCAACTTGAATATAAGCTCAAAAAGCAAAAAGTTGCAGAGCTTTGAGGAAAGAGCTGCCCTAGGTGCGCTGTATGCTAGGACAATGAGTAAATTTAAGGAGGAGTTAGACAGATTTTTAATTGGTAAGGTTTGAAGGGTTATGGATGGGCTGAATGGCCTCATTCTGCTCCTGTATCTTAAGAATTTATGAACTTATGCATGGTAGTAATTGGATAGCTCAAAGAGCCAGAATATGTGTGATGGGCAGAATGACATCAGTCCCTATTGTACGCCACTTTCATTTTATGATTCTATAATAATAGCACACCCTTCAGAGCCCAGTGCTGCAGAAATCAGATGCAGCACAAAGCTTCCTTAAGGTGCACTAGAATGAGATTACTGAATTACTGCCAAATTGATGACCAATGTTAACATAGTTTTGTAACTGGATTTATGTTCGCCAATAACTAGATTAAACTGCCTAGCCTCATTGCACTAAATAGCTTTAACATGCTTCAGGGAAGAGACCTTAATTCTATCTGCAGCATGCTATAAGGAATAATAAATGAACATGCATTTATACTGCAATTTTCATGTCTCAGGATGGTCCCAAAGTGCCTCACAACTACTGCGTTAGTTTTGAACAGAATAAAAGATGCCAGGAATTGAAAATAAAAACAGAAAATGCTGGAAAACCTCAGCAGGCCTGGCAGCTTCTGATGAAAGAGAAACAGGGTTAATGGCTGGGATGTTCATGTCCCGCCTGCAGTGGGAATCATCTCGGGCAGAATGGAAAATTTGTCAGATCGGCCAAAGACCCATTGACCTCAGGTGGAAATTTCCAGTCCCGCAGTGGAGCAGAGACCAGAACATCCCAGCCAATCTTTCAGTGCCGTGACTTTTCATTGAAACAACCCCCACCAGACTTCTTCCTCGAGTTTAGTTTTGAAGATAGCCGTAGCAGCTAATTTGCATTTGTCAGAGATGTACCCGCAGCCAATTAATAAATGACAATATATGATAGGCTTAGAGACAGGGAGAACTCCACTGCTTTCCTTCAAAGAAATATTTGGAGCTTTGCTAAGGGGGTGAATGGAGCCTCAGGTTAACATTGGAGCTGATTGGCATTGCAGCACTTCCTCTGTACTGCACGCTGATTGAAAATTTTCCACTCTCGGCTGGGGAGGAAATTTAATAGTTGTAGATTAGTGGCCTAATCTACCCGTTAAATGTAAATGGACAGTAAGATTTAATGAGGTGTATAACAGGCAAGTGATCCACTGTAACCAATTCTTAGCTCCAACCATAAGTGAAACCTACTCCCCAATTCCAAATAATCAAGCATCAAAGGATCCAGTATTCTCATAGTTACTGAACAAGCCATGCTTTCAGTATATAAAGTGATACTTAAAGATACTGTCCGATGAAGGTATTTACTTTATCTGTATTAAGTAAGCAATATACGTCCCTTATCTTGTAACTTTCCATGCTGAGGTTTACATAGGCTACTTGCTACCAATTTGATTGCCTAATATATATAATTGTGGTGGCACAGTGGTTAGCATTGTTGCCTTACAATGCCAAGGACCCAGGTTCAATTCCCAGCTTGGGTCACTGTCTGTGTGAAGTTTGCACATTCTCCTCATGTCTGCGTGGGTTTCCTCCAGTTGCTCTGGTTTCCTCCCACTGTCCAAAGATGTGTGGACTGGCCATGATAAATTGTCCTTAAGTGTCAGGGAGACTAGGTAAGGTAAATGCCTGGAGTTATGGAGATACAACCTGTGTGGGATTGTGGTCAGTGCACATTTGATGGGCCGAATGACCTCTTCTGCACTGTAAGATTCTATGAAACATTCATAGACAATATCTCCCTGGTCTCATTGTGCTGTAAGAAGTCTCACAACACTAGGCTAAAGTCCAATAGGTTTATTTGGTAGCAAACGCCACTAACTTTCGGGGCTCTGCCACTTCACCAAGTGAGTGGGGAGTTCAGATCACAAACAGAGCATGTAAAGATACACACTCAGTTTACAGAATACTGACTGGAATGCGAGTTTTTACAGGTAATCAAGTCTTAAAGGTGCAGATAATGTGAGTGGAGATAGCATTAAGCATAGGTTAAAGAAATGTGTATTGTCTCCAGACAGGACAAGATGTGAGATTTTGCAAGCCCAGGCAAGTCATGGGGGTTACAGATAGTGTGACATGAACCCAAGACCCCGGTTGAGGCCGTCCTCATGTGTGCGGAACTTGGCTATCAGTCTCTGCTCATCGACTCTGCGCTGTCGTGTGTCGTGAAGGCCATTGTGCTATGTAATTGTGCTGTGTCAACTTTCCATCATTTTTTCACTGAAAGGGTTGTGAAAATCTAATGTTCTTGATCCCAGAGATAGCTCAGTTGTTGAGTTTATTTGAGACTGATGGCGATAGATTTTTAGATACTAAGGGAGCCCACGGATTTGGGGATAATGTGCAAAGATGGACTTGAGGTGGAAGTTCAGGCAGTATCACCTTGAATGGCAGAGCAACCTCAAAGGGCTGAAAAGCCGATATCTGTTCTATTATATTTTTATTGTATGTAACATCATTATATATTTTCTGTGCTGGTAAAAAAAATACAAGTGTTGAAGAATAATCTTCTGTGCTAATCACATTATGCCAGTCATCTGAAATCCTGACTTCAAAAGGAACGACTGGTTAGAAATGAGGGCTTAAATTCAGTCAACCAGTCAGAGCTTTATAATGTGGTCATATGGAGGACTGCATAATGTGAAGATGGAGAACACATTTCAATTCCAATTGACAGACTAATAACAAAACTCGTGTGAGAAGACAAAGGTCCAAAAATTCTGGCTGCGTAATCCAAAGGGATGTTTTATTCATTCTTGGGATCTGAGTTTCACTGGTAAGGCAGGATTTATTGCCTACCCTTCATTGCCCATGAGAAGGTTAAGGTGAACCTTCTTCTTTAACTGATTTTGCCTAGAATCGTAGAATCCCTACAATGCAGAAGGAATCCATTCAGTCCATCGAGTCTGCACCATCCCCACCCATGCCCTATCCCCGTAACCCTGTAACCCCATGTATTTACCCTGCTACTTCCCCGGCACGAAGGGGCAATTTAGCTTGGCCAAATCCATCTAACCCACACATCCTTGGAGTGTAGGAGGAAACCAGAGCAGACTCGATGGACTGAATGGACTCCTTTTGCATTGTAGGGATTCTATGATTCTATGTAAAATCAGATAAAGAAGAAGGTTCACCTTAACTTCTTATGGGTGTTGAGGGTGGGCAATAACTGCCTGCCCTTCACCTTGGAAGGGCATGGGAAGAATGTGCAAACTCCACAGACAGTTACCTGTGGCTGGAATTGAACCCAGGTCCCTGGCACTATGAGGCAGCAGTGCTAACCACAGTGCCACGGTGCCTTTTGTCTTGATCAGTCCAGCGATGTTGAAGAAACAGGGGCGTATGAGAAGTCAGGACACTCCATAACTTAAAGTTTTATGTTTATTTATTAGTGACACAAGTAGGCTTACATTAACACTGCAGTGAAGTTACTGTGAAAATCTCCTAGTTGTCACACTCCTGTTTGGGTATACTGAGGAAGAATTTAGCGCGGCCAATGCACCTAACCAGCACGTCTTTCAGACTGTGGGAGGAAACCGGAGCACTCAGAGGAAACCAAACTGACATGGGGAGAACGTGCAGACTTCGCACAGTGACCCAAGCTGGGATTCGAATCCCATGTCTCTGGCGCTGTAAGGCAGCAGTGCTAACCACCGTGCCACTGTGGGGTTTAGAGATCTCAGTGCTCCCATATGCCTACTGATCTTGTTCTTCAAAGTGATGAAGATCAGTTCTGATGTATAGTGATGCCCGCTTGTGCTGGCCAGAAAATCTGGCACCAACCTTCCCATTATGGAGTGAAGGAGGAACTTCTCACCTTCTTCCTCCTCTTCCTCAGCTGCACTCTCCATAGCTGCCTGAGAAAAGAGGGTGAACTACACAAGTTACCTCAGAAATTAATTGAGGGCCCAGGCCCCTATGCAACATGAGAGGACAGCTCTGGTTGAAGATATCTCTTGCCCTGATTCCACTCTGTTGCTGTTGTTTGCCTTTTCAGGGGAGGAAGAGAGTTCTAACTCTTGTAGGGCAAATGGAAAACTCCCATCATGAGAGTCTAACTGACCGGATCTCAGCCATTTTCCTTGGTGCAGTGGGGTGGGAAGGTGGGGAAGGGCATACTGCCAATTTCCCACCAGAGTTACAGGGCAGGTTGTGACCCCTTCTCCCCCAACACACAAGGAATTTGGTGCCAAAATTCTTAGAATGCACCATTCTTGTTATTCATTAGTTGCTCGGCCAAATCATTGAATACAGATTCCTTCTCAACACCAGGCTGTCTTTTGAGACCTCATTGAATCCCACAGTGCAGAAGGAGGCCATTCAGCCCATCAAGTATGCACCTACAACGATCCCACCCTATCCCTGTAACCCCATGTATTTACGCTGCCAATCCCCCTGACACAAAAGGACAACTTAGCACGGCCAATCAACCTAACCCGCACATCTTTGGACTGTTGGAGGAAACCGGAATACCCGGTGAGAGAGAAAATGAATCTCTAAGAATGCTAAATTGCAACAGGCAGTGACACTTGAATACGTCTGAACCATGCCATTGGGCTGATGACTAGCAACATCTGCAAACTCTATGGGAGATGGCGGGTGATGGATGTAGGCATTTAGCTCATTTTCGAGAAAATTGGTTTCCTTAGCACATTCAGCCTAATCAGCCTTACAAAGATGTAAGGCCGCTTACAGATCAGCAAATGCATTTTTGTTGCCCTGACTCCTCAAGAGCATTTTTGAGTCCCGACTGTGTTATGATGAGGAGGTGAAAGGCAGATCTTCGTCGATGTCATGGTGAGCCCCTGTTTATGAAACTAATAATGGTCTCTTCTTTTGCCGAGGGATTGAAGGAGCCTGCTACTATTCTACAAAATTTCCTTTATCTTGACTGTGTTTTAGCTTTGGTCATGCTGCAACAGTCCTCCGTTCTCATCGCCCACCCTTCTCCTTCTTCCTTGTGTTCGGACATATGCTGCGACTTCCGAGTGAGGTTTCACCAGTGAGTGAACTTCCCGTGAAAATAAAAAAAGGTGCATTGAGGAAAATGTGACTGTAGGCTTACCCGAGGCTATTTTCTTTTGATGAATAACACCATTTAAAAATTCAGCTGTAGAAAAAATGTAAGTGAGTTAACATCTGTAAAGAGAAATCATTCAGCTGCTCTGTATTCCCAGCACGTTCTGCTTTTATTTCCGATTTCCAGCACTTACGGTTTTTCTTTTAATGCCTCCTTACAGAGGATTATTAATCACAGGAAAGCATATGGGTAGTGTACGTTATTTATCAGATGTTATGTTCTGTCCTGGTCTTTTGGCGCCTTCATATTTTCATAAATTGTATCTACTCCAGTAATTTAAAACAATGATTATCGTAACCTACAGGCTCCATGTTCTGAGAACTCACTGTTTGCATCCATTATGTGGCTCCATTCATTCTTCCCAACAAAAGGGACTTCTTTCTATAACTCAGTTCCTCTTCCTTAAAAAGGACTACCTATTGTTACTGGTTTCAGGTCTTCCTAGTGTTCTGAATTGGAGATCTATTTTTGACCAGTTTCAATGACCAGTTGATTTTGTGCTGGCATTTTGATCCCATATTTGCTTATTGTTAAAATACTAAGCTGTTTTGGAAAAACATAATTTGCAGCTTCATGGAATTGTTGCGCACTGTTGTAAAGTTGCATGTTGTCTCACAAAGTGGTTTAGAGGCTGTATGGTTGAACGATGACTGTTTATTAATAAACACACAACTATGTGGTGACCCAGGTTCGAATCCTGCTGAGCCAGATGGTTGAATTTGAATTCAATAAAAAATATCTGGAATTAAAAAACTACTGGTGACCATGAAATCTTTCTCGACTGTCAGAAAAACCCATGTGGTTCACTAATGTCCTTTAAGGAAGGAAATTTGCCATCCTTACCTGGTCTGGCTTACATGTGACCCCAGAGCCACAGCAATCTGGTTGACTCTCAACCACCCTCCAAGGGCAACTGGGGATGGGCAATAAATGCTGGCCAGCCAGAGATGCCCATGTTCCATGAATGAATAAATTAAAAATGTACATATAAGTAAGATATAGTCCTGATTAAGTGCTATCCTCTTGCCAACTTCGACCAGACTCACAATTACACCCTGCTACTCTCATATGGCCCCCTATGTGGACAGTACTATTACCCCATTCCTACATTAACCCTTACAGTCACAAACACCCTAATACTACACCTCCCCCTGAGGCTTTACCCAAACAGACTCACATAAGAACAGAAGAACATAAAAAATAGGAGCAGGAGTAGGCCATCTAGCCCTTCGAGCCTGCCCCGCCATTCAATAAGATCATGGCTGATCTGTCGTGGCTCAGTTCCACATTCCTGCCCTCTCCCCATAACCCTTAATCCCCTCTCTTATCAAAAACCCATCAACCCGCGTCTTAAAAATATTTAGCGAGGTAGCCTCCACCACTTCAACAGGCAGAGAATTCCAGAGATTCACCACCCTTTGAGTGAAGAAGTTCTTCCTCAACTCTGTTCTAAACCGCCCCCCCTTTATCTTGAGGCTGTGCCCCCTAGTCCTACTGTCCTTTCTGAGCGGGAAGAGTCTCTCCACCTCTATCCTATCCATCCCATTCATCATCTTATATGTCTCAATGAGATCTCCCCTCATTCTTCTAAACTCTAACGAGTACAAGCCTAGTTTATTCAGCCTCTCCTCATAGCTCAACGCCCTCAACTCCGGCATCAGCCTAGTAAACTTCCTCTGCACTCCCTCCAAGGCCAAAATATCCTTGCGTAAGTACGGCGCCCAAAACTGCACACAGTACTCCAGCTGCGGCCTCACCAATGCCCTATACAGCTGCAGCAAGACCTCCCTACTTTTATATTCAATCCCCCTCGCTATGAAGGCCAGCATCCCATTAGCCTTCCTGACCACCTGCTGCACCTGCAAGCTGGGTTTTTGCGACTCATGCACAAGGACCCCAAGGTCCCTCTGCACCGTCGCCTGCTGCAGTTTTTCGCCACGTAAGTAATAATCCTTCCTACCATTATTCCTACCAAAGTGGACCACCTCGCACTTGCCAACATTAAATTCCATTTGCCATTTCCTGGCCCATTCGCCCAGCCTATCTAGATCCTTCTGTAGACTCTCCACACCCTCCGCGCAATTTGCCGTTCCACCAATCTTGGTGTCATCAGCAAATTTCGACACCATACACTCGGTTCCCTCCTCCAGATCATCTGTATAAATGGTAAATAGCTGAGGCCCCAGCACCGACCCCTGGGGCACTCCACTAGTCACCAACCGCCAATCCGAATAGCACCCATTGACCCCCACTCTCTGCCTCCTATTTGACAACCAATCCTCTATCCACGCTAACACCCTACCCCCAACTCCATGTCCCCTGACCTTCTGCAATAACCTCTTGTGAGGTACCTTGTCAAACGCCTTCTGAAAATCAAGAAAGACCACATCCACCGGCTCTCCTCTATCCACCGCCCTAGACACATCCTCATAGAACTCTAGTAAATCACTACCACACTCTACTACTGCCGCGTGTCTCTCTCTCTCTGTACATCATAATGTGGAGTGTACTCTTTCCCCAGTCCCATATTATTAATGCCATTATTTTTTTCAGCAAGACTCTGCCTGATCCATGGGTGAAGGACAAATATTTGCTCTTCTGCCACTAAACTGTCTAATTCTCAGGATATATGGCTGGATGATCTAATTTATTTCAGGCTGTGAAACAGCATGTGGAAAAATGGATAAGTTGTGTGTATTTTCTTGCCTGTTAAACAAGCATTCATTACCTTCCCATTTAAGAGGCCTACATAGGACAATCCTATGAAAATCTTTAGCATGGTAAGACAGGATGACAGACTGGAGCCTTTACAATGTGCTAGAGACATTGCTTTTGCCCACTGTGATGGAACTGACTGAATCAGAAAAATCGCTCTTTCACAACTACCATCTCTCTCAGGAGCAGTGAGTAGACAAAGGTTGAATGATCTCAAATCGAGTTATTATTCCTGAGATGAGAAATGGATTCTGAAGCTTTAGTGGTGAACTTATCACTCAGCAGAACATTGACAGGTAATCACTTAGATATTTAAATTTTGGGACTTTAGTATCTTAGCACATACACACACGGACCCATATCTACATTGTCTTTCACAAACTTAGTTTGTGAATCATTTGAATGGGAGTATGTGAAATTAAAAATATGTAAATGGAGACCACGCTGTATGAAGAATTGAAATTTTCCACATCAGAGTTTTATTATTAGGAAATGCACATGATGCCAAACACAACTGAATTTAACATTCACCGAGAATCTAGTGCCTAGGTAGATAGTCTACAATACATCCCTCAAGATTGAAGGAATGTCCAAGCAACACAGCCTATGGGGCAGGTCTGATCTGAGGATACCTAATCCTTGTCCTGTTTCTCCTTGTTTATTGACAATGTTTTGGGATTCATAGGCTTGCAGATTGAGGGGGGAAACTTCCTTTCTAAAGGGTCTAGACCAATGTGGGTACAACGATTTCCCATTTATTATGCCCTGGAAAGATCAAAATGGTGTAATGAACACATGAAATTAGATGGCAGATCCAGCATAAGTACACAGGTCATACTGGCTACAGGAGAACAGCATGTGGCAGTGCAGCAACCCAGGCCAAGCAGAGGGAGGCATCAGCTGAACCCGGGTTATAGAGAGCATCGCCCACCTCCCAGACAATAAAGTGAAGAAGGGTCATTCAGCCTGTCAACTGGACAGTACTGACTTTCAG
Organism: Carcharhinus amblyrhynchos; assembly: GCF_965287045.1. Taxonomy (NCBI): domain Eukaryota; kingdom Metazoa; phylum Chordata; class Chondrichthyes; order Carcharhiniformes; family Carcharhinidae; genus Carcharhinus; species Carcharhinus amblyrhynchos. The sequence goes on from NC_137329.1 coordinate 55,947,067, forward strand.
TTTAATTGTATGTGTATAACAGTGAGCCGGAACAGTATTCTGATGCTAACATGTAAATCCTGTTGTTTGGAATTATTTAGCATGCTGGGCCAGTAAATATGGCAATGCTATTTGGAAAAAGGGAGCAATTGGGTCAGGCGTAGTGCTCGATCGAGTAAATAAATTGTACGAGGCTAATTCAATAGCTGTACTCAAGGAATCCACTTCCATTCATTATCTGTGTCAAATGGATCTGCCCTTACTCGCTAGTCCTCATGAGGATCCAGTCTGACTTACTAGTCTTCTGATGGATCTGGTCTCACTCACAGGTCCCCATGTGGATTTGATCTCACTCAGTCCTCATGTGGATCCAATCCCACTTACTAGTCCTCAATGGATCCAGTCCCACTCACTGGTCTTCATGTGGACCCAGTCTGACTCACTGGTCCTCACATGGATCTGGTCCCACTCACTAGTCCTCGTGTTGACCCAGTCCCACTCATTCATCCTCAAGTGAATGTAATCCCTTCAGTGGGCATGAGCAACAGTTTCAGTACCTGCTGCAAGACAGATGGAAACCCCTACTCTAAAGCTGAAACAGAAAGTTAAAACCTTACACCAGCCTCTACTTTAATATTCAACTCAGCATCATATTTTCACAGCTGAACTAGATGCAATTTTAAACACCTTGATATTGAAAAATGACAAATGATTAATCATTAAGGAATATAAGTGAGCTAGAATTTATACTTCATAAACTCTCCCAAGAGACTTACTTATTGGAAATAATAGTGAGAGTTGAAAAAGATTGATTTGGATTGGTCCCTTAAAAGATTGTAATTTAAGAGGTATCATACCTAGAGACTTTGTGGTATAGGATTTACATCAATGTTAAGATTTGATTGATTTAGTGATCACCATGTTGAAGAGATCTCATCGTAGGTCAAATGGCATAGAGTGTGTGTGTGTGGGAGGGAGTGGGGGAATTGTGTCTGATGGGCCAAATGGTAAGTACTATGTAATTCTTAATATATTTCTCAATATTCTTAAGTGCCGCACTCTATTTTGCAGTTCCTCAGATAACGCAAGCAAGATCAGGAAGTTACCAAATACATAGCCCAAGCACAGACACACCTCCTGTCATTCTGTCACAGAGTGAGAGTTATACCACTTATGAGCGTGTTTTATTTTCGAGCATTTAATGAGTCTCAGGAAGGTTGGATTTTCCAACCTCACAACCAGCTGCGTCCAGTTAGCACCAGGTGATGAAAGCAGATTCAGCACTTTATTTGAATATGCCCAGAGGTATGTCCATGCATCCAATGGCATGTTAGATGGAGTTGTGCAAATAGAAAGTCTCAACAGCTAGAATTAACTTCCTGACCTTTATTAATAACTTGGTCCAGTTGTTACCACAGCAGTTAAGTGGGTGACATGGTGGCACAATGGTTAACACTGCTGCCTCACAGCGCTAAGGACTCAGGTTCAATTCCAGGCTTGGGTCACTGTCCAGAGTTTGCACATTCTCCCTTTGTCTGTTGGGTTTCCTCTGGGTGCTCCAGTTTCCTCCCACAGATGTGTGGGTTAGATTGACTGGCCATCATAAATTGACTCTAGTGTCAGGGAATTATCAAGGTAAATAAGTGGGGTTATGGGTATAAGGCCTGGGTGGGATTGTGGTTGATGCAGACTCAATGGGCTAAATAGCCTCCTTCTGCACTGTAAGGATTCTATGATTCTGTGATGTGTAAAAATCCACGTATGCAGTAGTATGAGCTTCAAGTTTTCATGGAGCAAATCATTGCAAGTAGAACAATGTTTTTAACAGTATGTCACAGACATCAATATATTCAAAATATCAGTGCATCTCAAAATCCAAAGGGAGGTATTGTAATTGGACTCAGTTGCCCATGGACCTCAAAAAGAGTGGATAGAGTATTGCAAAACTGAGACAGATGTAACGCTGCTGCCCCTTGTCACTTTCATGGTCCTCTGCTTTCCATTGTCTTACAACAGCTGAGATCCAGAACTTGGACATATGGGAGAATCATTAACAATTAATTTGCTCGTTGAGCTACATCGGCTCCCAGTCAAGCAACAGCTTGAGTTTAACATTCTCATCCATTTTCCAATCTTTCCATGATCTAGCCCCTACATATCTCTGAAATCTCCTCCAGCTCCACCAACCTCCTGGATCTCTGCACTCAACTAATCCTGTTACCTTATTTTTCCCACTTTAATCATTCCCCTATTGGAGACCCTGCCATCAGTGTACTCAGCCCCTTGAAGCTCTGGCAATCTCTCCCCCACTGCTGCCTTTCCATCTCTCCTTTGACACGCTTCTTAAAGCCTACCTTTGACAAAGTTTTTTGATCATTTGAACAAATCTTCCCTTTGGTGTCTTGATGTCATATTTCACTTTGTAATGCTCCTGTGAAGCGACTTGAGATGATGTATGATGTTAAAGGTGTTATGTAGGTTGTTGATGTTGTTGTTGAAAAATTCCATTTAAAATTAAACCATGGGTACACTATGCTACTATGAAAAGCAAGAAGAAACATGTGCACAGAGGACTTGCACTCTGGTAGATTGCTGCTGCCATTGTAGTTCAAAGTGTTAAGAACCTGGTTAATCCAAAAAGATATTGCAGAGCCAACAAATATGAAATTATTTTCTATATGATTTGCATTTAAACCATATTTTTCAGGGCCTAAGTCATGTTATGTCTTGTTAAAATTGCCTCCTCACATGATGTTGAAATGCAAATAACGGATGTTCAGAAATATTCACATAATGATTAATTCACATCATTTTACATGGCTAATTCTTCCAAGCACTGTGTCTGAGATGGAGCATGAAATGGAGAAGGAGGAAGTGGAGGAAGAGGTGGTCTCCGTAGGTATTTTGGACTGCCATTCAAGATCTGAGGGTTATGAAGTGACCGTTAGGAGAGAAAGGGTGAGGTGTGGCTAAAATCTAGAATCTGACGCAGGCAACACTGCAAAGAAATTAAGTTGTACCTCATTCAATCATCAGAAAAGGGCCTTAGGCTTTGCTGTACCACTGGGGAGGACAGGGATTGTGGGGCCTCAGGGTATTGAAGTTGGGTTTTCAGTGCAGATCGGGTTCAGTTAGTTGTAGAGGGATTACTCCTACCCCAGGCCAGGAATGCTGATAAACCCTTTAAAAATGGTAAGGTACACACAAACCCATCTCTTGTCTCAGGTGGACATCAAAGGACCAGTATCAATGTTTTAAAGAAGAGCATGTTGATTTTCCGTGGTGTCCTGGTCGATATTTATCTCATATCTGATGACTAAAATTAACTTTCTGGTTATTATCACATTGCTATTTGTGGGAGTTTGCTGTGAACAAATTGGCTGCTAATTTTCCTACAATATAACAGTAACTTCACTTCAGAAGTATTTAATTGGCTGCAATGCGCTTCAAGTCACTCAGTGGCCATGAACTGCTTCATCTGTCTATTGATCTTTCTTTTGCTTTACTTATCATAGAATGGTCACAGCACAGAAGGATTACAAGAGCAGCTCAGATCGTCCCACTCCCCTTCCTTTTCTCCATAGCCCTGCAACGTTTTATCTCTTCAGGTGTTTATTCAACTCGCTTTTGAATCTACCTGCAGCATACTCTCAGCGCATTCCAGATTTGAAAGGCTCTCTATTCAAAAATGATGTTTTTCAGGTGGTCTTTCATTCTTTTGTCATTCGCGTGAGATCAGCGTCCTGTAATTCTTGACTCTCCATCCAATTGGGACATTTTCTTCCTACCTACTGTACCCAGATCCCTCAAAATTTGAACATCTCTATCAAATCTACTCTCAACATTCTCAAATGAGAACAGCCCCAGCTTCTCACATTTGATTTGATTTTGATTTGACTTATTATTGTCACATGCATTAGTATTGTAACGATTTTAATCGGGCAATTGAGGTTGGCCTGCTTGAATATGAACTCTGTGCAGAGAGAGGTGGGTCGGGATGTTGACCTCCTTGTGAACCTGCTCATGGGCCTGGTGAGATGCGACATCAATAGATCCAGGCAGCGGGCGATCGACGGGGTCATCCATCCTGACCGTCTGCCCCTCTACCGCGGCTACATTCACGGCCAGGTGTCCTTGGAGAGGGAACATGCGGTGTCCGCGGGTGCAGTTGATGCCTTCCATGCCCGCTGGGCACCACAGGAGCTGGGATGTATTATAGACCTCAACCATCACATTTTAATTTGATGTTTTAAGTTTTCTTTTGACTTCATTTTTTGTCGGGCTGTCCCCCCTTCCTTTTGGGAAGCTGCCCCTTTTAATTTGCCCCTAAGTTAATTTGAGTTTGTTTATTTGGTTGGTGTCAAAAGAGATTTCCTTGATTAAAGGCCAAATTAATGGTCCATTCAGGGAGCTTCATGCTCTGTACGTAAACAGGAGTGTCAGCTGCTCTGGCACTCTGGATGTAGGCTGCACACTGAGAGCACTCTGTATGGTGTGGTTGGATCTTGTAAATAAAGGAATCTTGGTGAAGGGACTTTTGCCTCCGAGTGAGAAGTATTGTTTCTTGCGTGCTGTACAGACAAAGCGTATCATTCATAGAGAAGGAAAGGAGAGAGTGCAGTAAGTCATATCTATCTACATAACTGAAGTCCCTCATCCCTGGAAACATTCTTAACAATCTTTTCAGCACTTTTTCTGGTGCATTCACAGCCTTCCAAAAATGTGAAGCTCGGAAATGGGTGTAATACTCCCTTTGAGACCAACTAGTGTTTTATAAAGGTTCATTTGCTTTTGTACTCGTTACTTACATGAATGAAGCCCTGGGTCCCTTATGCCTTCTAATCATTTTCTCAGTCTTTCCTACCACCATCAATGATTTTAAAACTCCCAGATCATGTTCTAAACAGATCTAAGCCACAAAACATCACTCCCTGCTCGCCATCATTATCGTAGGAACTGACAACAAATCATAATTATTCCAGCCATTTCATAGTAACAAAAATACATAGCACACATTAGATGCACACATAAAGGTAAGCTAATCTGTAACAGGACACCAAATGCCATACTGAAAGGAAAAGCGACCCCTAAATTGTCCCTAGCTTGTTTAAGTTAGTTTGAACCCACGGTAATTGATTTGAGTCTGATTTGTGCACTATGGGTCAATTTACCATGACCAATCCACCTAACCTGCATGTCTTTGGACTGTGGGAGAAAACTGGGGTCAGATAATGTTTCCGGATGAAATGTAAGTGAGTAATTTAAAACGTAACAAATGGTAACTGCAGCATGTTTGGGGTGGGGGAAAAGAGGTGAGTTTGAACCCATGGTTCCCAATGCTCTCCAACGCTGGTATTTTCCTCACTTCATGGCAGTTGTTGGTAAATTGCTAATGATTGATTAATCTGGTTAGTCAATGCCCCCAGTAAGATTGTACCCTGTGACTACCAGAGCGGTAGCACCTATGGACCTTTTGTTTTCTTTATCGTCCAGTCAACCTGACGCACCAGTGATGTTTATATCCTGCATAAGAGCAGTTACAATGGACTCTGGGAAATAGATTCCCCCCTCGGTGTAGAGCATGAAAGCTGTTCAGCAAGCAACAAGTTGTAAAAAATAGTGACTATTTATCAGGGGGAAAAACGTTTTCCATTCAGTTAGCATTTGCTTCCTGCTGTGCCCTTTTAACATGATTTTTTGTTGTTGAAATAATAAATGCTAATGAAATGATTGCGAGCACAGACAGGAGAGGATTTAGTGAGCCAGTCTGTTTATAACAGCTGAATTCCTATGAAGTGCAGTTAAAGGAGTTAGACCACAGGTGCACGGCTGGTGTTAATTGCATTTTCTCATGTTGTCAAACATGGTAATGAGAAAATATAATCAGGGACCAAAATATATGCAACATTTTAAACTTAATTATAATTCCCTGAAGTGTTATGTTAGCAACTGGTCACGTGGATTTTGTTCTACCCAGCTGTGACTCAGGAGTACCACCCTTCGAGTCCAGAGTTTATTTGTTCTCTCTGGAATCTGAGCACAAAATCTAGACTGACCCATCAGTACAGTGCTGAGAGAGTGCTGCTCTGTCAGAGGCACTGCCTTTTAGGTGAGACAGCAAGCCAAGATTTCCCCTCCCTCATCTGCACCTGAAGTGGATGAGACAGAACTAACGGTGCAAATCAGAGGAAGAACAGAGACATTCTGCCCAATATTTATCACTGAAACCACATTTTGCTCGCAAGTCAGGTGTGGAGAAAATTCCTGAGTCCCCACATCCAACGCAAGGGAAACCTCTCTGAAAAGAATGAGGCCAAGTGGCCTAATTCTGCTCCTATGTCTTATGGTCTTATGGTCTAAGTCGGATCTTTGTTCAGTGTGGGTGGGGAAGAGATGCAGAGCTAGCTGCAAGTCTCCCCTGTAAACAATCCAGAGACAGTTACAGGGTCTGCTGAATGTTAAGTCTTGATGTTTATAAGGCCCTTGGTGCTCTGGAGCTTTTTAGTTATGATAAGAAGAGTAGGGCCCTCTACCTCACCCTCAACACTCCGTCACCCACCACACACTCTTCCTGCCAGATCAATGCCATTTCATGACAGTTCATGCCTCCCACCCACCTTCCATGGCCTCTCAATAGTCTCCATGTCATCTTATGCACCTACCCAACCCATGACATCTCATGCCCTCCATACTATCTCATGCTGTCTACCCACCATCATGGCCCTTACCCCAACTCATGCCAACCCATAAGTCCCATTCACCTCATAACCCTTTTCAGAATCTATGTCAATTTTGTGCCAACTCATGCCAAACCCATGCCTATCACTCACCACCCTATGCCTTTTCATCTTCCCTGCCAACTCACTCAGTATCCATTTTGGGCAAACCTCAGGAGGCATGCTGAGATTAAACAAAATAAAGTTTTAAATATTGATTACAGACTTCTTCATATTACAAAAACAAACCCAATGATAAAAAAATCCATTCCATACATTTAAATTACTTCAAGAACTTAATCCCTTGTAAAAAAAAGAACAGTTGTATTCATAGCATCACATTAAAGACTGCTAATCCCTTTAAAATGGCTAGGAGCAGTCAGTCAAACTGTCAATTTACAGTCACTGCCAACTCCCTGCCCCTTCCACCAATGTGCTAATGAAAGGTTGTGGAAGAAGTCAAGCAGTACTAATCCTATAAAAATAGCTCTCATGTTTATGTTAACAAATGTCTATTGAAATTGTAAACAGCAAATTATTTCAACTGGAAGTCATAGCAGGCTGTATTTTTTTTATTTTAATTGGCGGGGCATTTAACTTGACAGATTTACAGTTCTACAGACCTTATACACCTTTTACACACATTCATGTCTATGGTTAACAATTCCAAAGTGGTGCCTAAACTGGTACCTGTGATAACCTCCTTGATCTGCATGGAGAATCAGTAACTGACCTCCTAATTGAGCTCATTGAATATGAGCTCCTTGGGGATTAGTAATTAGCCAGCCAGGTGGAGCTCGTATAACGAGCCCTGTATAAAGCAAGACCCCGAGAGAATCCATTAACATTTTAGTCCCGGTTGGGACCTGTTGTGTTCACCGCAAGGTTATAGCTATTTATTTTCACTTTGCACAATAAAAGCACGGTTCCTTCACAGCCTGTTCCAGGAATTATTATACACTCCAAAACAGTACCTGACTTCTCCAATGAACTCCAGTAGGTTTAGACCATTTTCTCATATTTGTAAAGTGCAAGAGCTGTGTTTCAAATACTTGGGTGAAAATTGCTTCCGATTGAAAATTATTTTAAAATATGCCACTACTTCCATGAACCACACGTGCGAACCACACCCAGTCCCATTATCATTGCCCCCATTCTCTCCTCCAGCCAAAATGTTGAGTGTTGTGTTTGGGGCTGCAACTTTGGAAATCAGGACTCTAGTGCCATTTTTTCTAAGGTGCAGAGTCCTTCTAACTCTGCAAAAACACAGGTCAGTATCGCCTTGCTGTTTGTCTGACTTTGTTGTGTACAACTTGGCTGTGATATGGAGATGCCAGCATTGGACTAGGGTAAGCACAGTAAGAAGTCTCACAACACCAGGTTAAAGTCCAACAAGTTTATTTGATGACACAAGCTTTCGGAGCACTACCTCTTACATTTTCTTCCTTTGGACTCATGGTGAACAATCACTGAAACAACCATATGATGACATCAACAAGTTCCATCCCACCATCAGACTCACCATGGACTATTCTCCGGAATTGGTTGCTTCTTGGACAGACACATTTGAATCAAGGACAGTCAGCTCAACACCTCACTGTACCGCAAGTCCACAAATAGCCTTATGAAGCTCCACTTATCCGGCTTCCATCCTAAACACGTTAAAGAAGTCATCCCCTACGGACAAGCCCTCTGTATACACAGGATCTGCTTAGATGAGGAGGATCACAACAGACACCTCCAGATGCTGTAAGATGCCCTCGTAAGAACAGGATATGGAACTCGACTCATCGATTTACAGATCCACAGTGAAAAACTACGCTGACATCCTCAGAAGTCAAACACGGGACACAAAGAACAGAATACCCTTTGTCGTCCAGTGGTTCTCTGGAGTGGAGAAGCTACAACATTTTCTCCAGAGCCTTCAACATGTCATCAATGAAGACGAACATCTTGCCAAGGCCATCCCCACACCCCCACTTCTTGCCTTCAAACAACTACATAACCTCAAACAGACCATTGTCCGCAGTAAACTACCCAGTCTTCAGGAAACAGTGGCCACAACACCACACAACCCTGCCACAGCAACCTCTGCAAGACATGCCGGATCATCAACATGGATGTCATCATCTCATGTAAGAACACCATCCACTAGGTACACAATACATACTCTTGCGACTTGGTCAACATTGTTACCCGATACGCTGCAGGAAAGGATGTCCCAAGGCATGGTGCATTGGGGTGACCATGCACACGCTACGACAACGGATGAATGAACGCCACCCGACAATCACCAGACAAGAGTGTTCTCTTCCTATTGGGGAACACTTCAGTGGTCACCGGCATTCAGCCTCTGATCTTCGGGTAAGCGTTCTCCAAGGGAACCTACAAGGGAGCGAGTTATCTTAGATCTTAGATTTCTGATAGACAGGGGAATTAAGGATTATGGGGAGAAAGCGGGAAGTGGAACTGAGCAGCGACAGATCAGCCATGATCTTATTGAATGGCGGGGCAGGCTCGAAGGGCTAGATGGCCTACTCCAGCTCCTATTTCTTATGTTCTTAAGGCGGCCTTCACGACACACAACGCAGAATCTTTGAGCAGAAACTGATAGCCATGTTCTGCACACATGAGGACGGCCTCAACCGGGATCTTGGGTTCATGTCACTCTATATGTAACCCCCCACGATTTGCCTGGGCTTGCAAAATCTCACTAATTGTCCTGGCTGGAGACAATACACACCTCTTCAACCCGTGCTTAACCCTGTCTCCACTCACATTGTCTATACCTTTAAGACTTGATTAGCTGTAAAGACTCACATTCCAATCATTATCTTGTAAATTGAGTTTGTGTCTATGAATGCCCTGTTTGAGAACACAACTTCCACTCACCTGATGAAGGGATAGTGCTCCGAAAGCTTGTGCTATCAAATAAACTTGTTGAACTTTAATCTGGTGTTGTGAGACTTCTTACTGTGCACTTCTTGGCTAACAAGCTTTCGAGGTTTCCCTCTTGAAGAGGGAAACCTCGAAAGCTTGTGAGTCTATTATCAAATAAATCGGTTGGACTAAAACCTGGTGTTGTCAGACTTTTTACTGTGTTTACGCCAGTCCAATGCTGGCATACCCACATCATCACTTCTTGGCTGCCATACTTAGTACAGCAGTGACCAGCTGGAAAGCTCAATAAAAAGTCTGCCCTTTTTCTTCTTTACCACAGCCCATTAGAAGCATTTGCTGTCTGACAAACAGAGGCACCCTTGATTAATGAACGCCAGTACTTCAAATGCAATAATTCATCTTCTTCTGCTTTCATAAACTAGTGAGCTACTCGAGGAATCTTAATGTTCTCGTTCCAAGGGAGAGCCTGTCCACAACACAAAACTACTCATCAAATGTTGAAGTTCAAAGAGATTGTCAGATAGCCATTACTGTACTGACGTTGAAGTAAAGGTGTGTTGCAGGGACAATGCAGAGGCAACTTGAAACAGCAAATGTGCTGAATTGTTGTATAATTGGTTGGTGCTGACGCTTAGAAACTGAAGCTGAGAAAGCACACCACTCTATTCCTGAATACTAAAGTCCTGAGGTTTCCTGAGCAGTGCAATTTGGATGCCCCTCAATATTCTTTATCCATGCTGTCTACAAACGTATATGTTTTGTCCTTCCAGTGATTGGGCTAGCACACCCCACGATCAACATTTACCCAGTTCTTGACTTACAAGATGAATATGTGGGATACTAATATTCAATGCTTATTGCAGAAAGATATCATCCTGAAAGACTGCATATTTCATGCTAAGTTGTATGGTATGCTGTAAGTATGAGCAGCTGGGAAGAAAACATCAAGTAAATCACAATATAATGACATTAAACCGTTATCTGAGATAAAAATATTTCCTACAACACATCCCCTTGCTCTTATCGTAGGAACTGATAACAAAGCTCATTTATTCTAAAAATCACAGCATTTCACTGTAATAGGATGTTTAAGAAAAATGATAGTATTATTGTTTTGAATGCCTGTCCCTGAATTATTTGGGCGTTTGGGCTCTGCAGAATCTGAGCACCATGACACGGAGCCACACCGTGGAGACAAAGGAATTAAAAATACAACTGAAATATTCAGTTATTTGTTTGAACCTGAGACGCTCCTGCATTCAATTTTCACAATTAAACCAGAAAATAGATACATGATAAGAGATGACTATACTCCATTTTAATGAACCTAGACACATAACCCCCCCCACCTTTGAATCTAGAAGGGTGGGTTAAGTTTATTTGTTAGTGTCACAAGTAGGCTTACATTAACACTACAATGAAGTTACTGTGAAAATTCCATAGTCACCACACCCTGGCATCTGCTCTTGTTCACTGAGAGAATTTACCATGACCAATGCACCTAACCAGCATGTCCTTCACACTGTGGGAGGAAACCGGAGTGCCTGGAGGAAACCCATGTAGACACGAGAAGAACACGCAGACTCCACACAGGCAGTGACCCAAGCCAGGAATTGAACCTGGGTCCCTGCACTGTGGGGCAGCAGTGCTGATCACTGTGCCTCTCTGTTAGGATCACATTGCTGTTTTACAACCCATCTGCCAATTTCAACAGAGTGCAATAGCAAGTGGGTGTAAAGTGGGCATCCAGCCCAACACCACCCCTTTGCCACCAGGTTTAATTCGGGGTTCCGAACTCCCATGACCCAGAAATTGCTATTGCTAACATTGTGCACCTCTGGCCAGCTCTTCCATAAATGAGGTTCATTTTTGATAGCCTAAACTTTAAAGAAATTGTACAGCACCCTTTGGAAGATTGACTGTACTCTCCAAATGATGACAATTGGTTCTGTCAGTGGCTCTGATCAGTTGGGGTGAGTTTATATTGGGCTTTAGGCCCTGAGGTTTTGTCTTGAACTCACAAAACACACTCTTGGCTATCCAGATCACAACTCAAGAGCGAAAAAGACATCTGCGCTTTTCTAATCTCATAAATTTAAATTTATGATAATTTATTAACTATGGCCACAAATTTAAATTGAAAGCTGTAAAATGTAAAACTAAAATAGTCCACAAATAAAACCAGCCAACAAAAAAATACACAACAATAAGCAGTAAATACTGCTCAGACAAAATTAACTTAAAGAGCCTACTGACAAGTGTTTAGTGCTATCGTTTAGTGCTAGTAATGCACTAAAGTCATCCACGCCCATTTAAATGGATATAGTTAGAAGGCCAACTCAATCACCTTTAATATATCAATCCTATAGAGGTACCATTACTAGCTGTAGAAATTTATGGAGGAATATGATGCAATTTACTCAGTACATAAAGGCAGATGGTTATTCTTCTCAAACATTAGCCATTCATGATGTCTCCTGTGCCCATTTAAGTGTTCAGTAACTGTATTAGACCGATGTTAGCATATTACTGTACATTAGCAATGGCAGATGCCAACATTGAAGGCAAATCGACTCGCAGCTGCCTGTCTCTGGAAGGCATTGAAGATCCAAGGGCTAGTTCAATTAGAAAATCCGTTCATCTGAAATGTTACGCGCACCTTATTACCATTGTCCCTTATTGTGTTTTATGCAGTCACAATTCGGGGTTAGTTTTGAGGGTGATTTTTCCAATACCAGTGATGGTGGAGGAATGTGATGCTCATTCCCTGACATTATTCACAGATACTTGCCCCTTCTGTACAACAAATCTTTCTTTCTGGTGACAATCTGTAATTCTCCCCTGGAGACTGGTTGCACAAGAGAGCAGCAAACAAATCTCATGTTCCAAATGACTTGAATAGAATAGAAAACAAAGTGCAAACTTGCATTTATTCAATCCCTGTGAATCTGCAACATGACAGATGAAGCAGGGGCTGTAGAGAGGGCAAGCTCCTTGCAAAGTCTCCTGCCGACTTGGAACCCTTGCTCTCTGATACTGACAGGGTGCTGTCTGGAAGGCCAACCCGTGCTCTCATCCATCTCTCCATCAGCACCCCTCTGTGTGTCACTCACTGAGGTCCTCAGCTGAGCTCCTGAGAGTCCAACCTGTTTTGAGCTCACCCTCTGGTGATCTGGAGAGTGATCCCTCTTCCTGGCCTGGCTGTAGCCTATTGATACATTATTCAGGCAGGTCCCAACTCAGTGCCAGTATCTGAGCTGGTGGTCATCAGTATCTGGTTAAGTGACAGGGTCTCTTTCAGCAGTCCCATACTGTTGCCTTCTCTCTTCCTCTTGGGAAAGCAGCAATCTGGGGTTGTCTGAAATCAGGGAAGTGGGAAGGGGAAAGACTGGGTGAGGTAAGTGAGATTGGGTGATCCATGATGACACCATCTGCAGCTGTCCTATCATACCAGATAACAGGGTATGGGTAACCAGAAAGCTGGGAAGGGGCATAAGGCAGGAATATACCATCATCCTGAATGCTCTTCGTTGTGCTGGATGGCATCGGCTCTGATACAGAGAGCTATCTCTCCTGTAAGTGCTGGCTTCCTTGTCCCCCACCATTCCTACTCTTTGCCTTTCTGTTATGAACCACCTTGTCCTGCTAGAGAGAGGCATAAATGTCAGTGATCATGCAGCAGAGTATTTGGGTGATGTTCCTGCTGTGGGTGAATAGCTGGAAGTATGGTGAAGCAGCGAATGCTGGGTGTGAGGCTGGAATCATCATTGGAATGTGTCTGAGGGCGAGATGGGATATACGGATGTTAGCCCAAGTCTCGGGTGCAGGGTGAACGATGGGGGTGTGGTGCGAGGAGTGGTGGGTAGGAAATGTCAGTGAAGATGCATTCATTAAACTTGCCCATCTGCTTGTGGCATTGCTTCTCAGTTCTCAGCTCTGGACTTTAGGAACAGTCTTCCCTTGCCAACTCCTCCCATTCCACTCTGAGCGTGGTCCTTCAGGACCTCCATTTTGCCATGAAAACATGGCACTTCTCTTCCTGCTCACGTGTGCCACTAATGCACCCAATGCCCCATTGATAGCCCTGGAACCATCACTCTCCAGTCAACTGTTCCATTTTCCATCATTTGAATTCCACCAATATTATTCAGCGCATCCTCCGTTTCAGAGGGACAGCCTGACTTTCAGAACAACAGGCTGACGGCATCATATGGTATCGGCACAATGCATCTCAGCCCCATGCTGAACCCAGAGACCACAGCAAGCACAAAGGAGGAAGCATTACAGGACACACTTGCTTACATGCTGCAACCATGCAGACCAAGGTGGCACACCAAGTTTGAGTGCTGCCCTCCTCAAAGTGAACTGGCACAGATAGGTCATGAATCATAACCATCCCACCCACCCCACCTTCCACCCCACATCCAATCAAGGCACATGATTTACTAACCCAATCTATTTTAATGATATTGGTTGCAGAATATATATTGGTCAGAGCATTGATGAGACCTCCCTCAGTCTTTGAATAGTAGAGTACAAAAAGATCTTTATCAGCCACCTTGAGAAGAGTAATTGAGGCCTGGGCTTCATGTGTCTGTGCAAAGGATAGTACCCCTGACAGTGCTGCACACCCTCAGCTCTGCATTGAGATATCAGCCTGGATTTGTGACACTGCATTGGATAGAAACCTACTGGAAATGGACAAAACACTGTCAAGGTGCTTTTTGTGCACTGGAAGTATGAAGAAATGAATTGAAGACACACAGGCCCCAGGAGGCATCAGGTTAATATTGAGCTGGCTACTTAAAGTGATGGTGAAGGAACAGAAGATATTCTGCTGATACTTTGAGAACAAATTAATGGCCATGCATGGAAGCTGGAGATAATCCCCCTCTCACAGAAGAAAACAATGGGCATTAGAGATTAAGAATCACATGTGAGGTATGCCATTCAACCCCTCAGGCCTGTTCTGTCTCTTAGTCAAGTCATGACTGACCTGTACCTGAACTCTGCACCCATGCCCTTAACTCCCTCATAAAAATCTATCAATCTCAATCTTGAAAGCACTAATTATCCTGACATTCACGTTGTTTTAGAAGATAGTCCCACAGCCTCTGGAAGGTACTGCTGTGGTTAGTACAGTGATTAGCACTGCTGCCTCACAGCACCAGGCACCCAGGTTCAATTCCAACCTTGGGTCACTGTCTGCATGGAGTTTGCACATTCTCCCCATGTCTGCGTGGGTTTCCTCCAGATGCTCTGGTTTCCTCCCATAGTCCAAAAATGTGCAAGTTAGGTGGATTGGCCATGCTAAATTGCCCCTTGGTGTCCCAAGATGTGTAGATTACGGAGATTAGTGGTGTAAATACATGGGGTTACGGGGATAGGGCCTGGCTAAGATAAATAAAAAGGTGGGTTGGTGCAGACTCGATGGGCCAAATAGCCTCCTTATGCACTGTAGAGATTGCAGAGCTGGAATTTTACCACCCTACCCACCACAGGAATTGGAGCGGGTCGGGGCGGACAATGGAAAGGTCCATTGGCCTCAGGCGGGATTTTACAGTTTCAGGACGAGCGAAGCTGTAACATCCCACCCTATGAGCTTGGGCAGCCAGAGCCTGCATTTCGATTGGCTGAACAGCTGTGAGGCATTTTATTTTTCACCATATTACAAGTTGTTGTGATCATTGTGTCAAATCCTAAGGAACCCTCTGCAGCTTTCCAAACCTGGACCTATCTGCAGCAGGCCACTGCTAATTATTATCTCGTTCGAGTTGTCTCCATGAGAAACCGAGGAAGAGAAATGAAATAAGGGCCGAATACTGCTTCGTTCTCAACAGGAGGCTGTCAGTTGTGCTGAAATGCTGCAGCAGCTAATGGATTGAGGAGTCACAGGCCCTAGTTATTCCATAAAGGTCAGACCATTAACTGAGATGAAACAACATGCCGCACATGAAAAGGCAAAGATGTCCATTTGAAACTCCCTTTAAAGGGCCAATAATCTTTTATTCGCCGGTGCTGCGTGTGCATCACGCTCCCATGGGTTTGCTGGAGGGACAAGGACATTTTTGTCATAGGTTCGATGGCACACTAGGTGAATTTCTCAGTCGGTGGCATTTCAGATGTCGCCAGGAAGGCCAGAATGTTCAGCAGCTGGTTATATGATTCTGAGCAGGTTACTGAGTTACCACCGGGGCGTTTCAGCAGAATCTGAAATGGATTTGAGCAGCTCTACTGAAGTGAACAAGGACCTTCATTGAACTATTCGTATTTTGGAGTTAAATCTGATGATACTGCCATCCATTTTCACAACACCCCAACAGACTTCAAGCTCATTGCCACCAGCAGTCACGTGATTAGTCTGTAAGGTAATTTAGTTGTCAGATTGTCAGGGTGGACATGGTGGCAAAGTGGTTAGTGCTGTTGCTTCACAGCACCAGGGAGCCGGGTTCGATTCCATCCTTGGGTGCCTGACTGTGTGGAGTTTGCACGTTCTTCCCGTGTCTGCATGGGTTTCCTCCGGGGAGAGTTCCAGTTCCCTCTCACAATCCAAAGAAGCTCTGGTTAGGCGGATTGGCCATGCTAAATTGCTCCTTAGTGTCCAATGATGTTAAAGTTAGGGGGTTTAGAGGGGTAAATACATGAGGTTACAAGGTTAGGGTTTGGGGTCGGGGTGGGGGGATGCTCTGTTGGAGAGTCAGTACAGACTCGAAGGATCAAATGATCTGTCTGTGCTCTGTAAGGATTCTATGATTCTAACAGTGAAATGGCCAGCAAATCTAATGTGGTTACCTCACACAGCACAGGTTCAACTGTACAAAGCAACAAGACAGGATGATAGTGAATCATTCTTCTTTGGAGTTGTAAACAATAGGGAGAGAGGAGTGATGAGGAGTGAAGAGAGGATGGAACATTCTCTGTACAGTATTCTTTTGTAACATTCAATTCATGCTGCAGAGTTCCCATCCATGTACACTCAAGCTAGATTTGAACTGATTATGCTGGGAGCTGCGGAGATGGAGCCTATCACAAAGCCCCCCCAAAAAGACACATTGATGCAGCTCTCTGGATTGGGGCACCTAGCCAGAAGCAAGTAGTCAGGAGCAGAGCTGGTGGCACAGTGACCAGGACTTTATGAGGCCTGGATAAGCGCGCCTGACCCCACCAAAACAATCGAAAGCTTTCAGGGCCTTTACCACCAAGTAGCTGGTGCATGGCTCATGATCCACCCAGTTCTTTAAAAGGGGCAATTGTGACCTTCTGTCATAATTGTGACCCGCAGACCTCGATTTGCTGTATCCCTGATGGAGCAGATGGAAATTTCCCACTAGACCACATTAGAAATGGCAGTGGTCAGAGAATTGGTGCTAATAATATGGCAACTCTGCCAATATATTTTGGAGCCACTAGCCTGTTGTTAAAGCTAATATTGCAAAGTTAAGATCAGCCTTTTGTTTTGAATTTTCCTCCTTCCTGAAACTACTGTTTTAAAAGATTACAGGATGAAGGCAGTAAAAGCATTGACCTTTATGGTAATTCTTCACAGGGAACCCATGCCAGAGAGTGCAATACCCACTTTTGCAGAAGGATAACTGAGATGCAAAGCGGGGGTTCTGGAAAAGAAAGATCAATCTCTTTACAGAATTTCTCAGCAAAGCTTGCTTCAGGCTCAGTCGAGACACTGACACTAACATTAGTGTCACGTTAGCCCAGAGAAAGCAGCTCAATTCGTCTATTCCAACCGATGCAACTTCAAGTCAGCCCGCTGTCCTTGCAGGAGTTCCCAATTCCTTAACAGGGAGAGAAATCAGGAACGAGAACAGCAAATGCTGCAATAACACAGCAGGTCCGGCAGCACCTACGGATAGAGAAATAAGAAGTAACATTTCATATCCATATGACTCTTTCAGAAATTGGGAAATTGTGAAGAGGAGGTGAGACCCAAATTGTGCATTGAAGAAGGGGCTGCTGGGAGGAGGAAGGGGGATGAGGAGCAGAGGCCTCAGCCTCTTAATCTGCATAACAGGTTTGAGGTTCTTGCTTCCAGTCTGGACGAGGACGAGGCAGGTGAGGTTGGTGAGCAGACTGCACACGGTACAGTGATGCAGCAGGACATAGGCAAAGAGAAGGGGAAAAGGAACGTAGTAGTGATTGGGGATAGTGGGGTGAAGGGTATTGACACTGTCCTTTGTCACAATGACAAAGTGCACAGAAGGGTGTGTTGTCTGCCTGGTGCTCGGGTACGGGATGTCGCAGCTGGGCTGCAGAGGAACCTGGAATGGGAGGGTGAGAATCCGGTCGTTGTGGTACATGTGGGTGCCGGCGACGTAAGCAAAATGCAGACTGAGGATCTGGGGAGGGAGTATGAAAAGCTGGGAATGGAATTAAAAAGTAGAACCGACAAGGTGGTCGTCTCTGGGCTACTGCCTGAACCGTGTGCAGACGGGCGTAGGGTTGACAGGATTAAGGAAGTGAATGGGTGGCTCAGGGATTGGTGTGGGAGGAATGGGTTTGAATTTATGGGGCATTGGCACCAGTACTTGGGTAGGTGGGATCTGTTCGGGCAGGATGGGGTTGGTCTGAACCGTGCTGGGACCAGAGTGCTGGTGAATCGAGTAAAGAGGACTGTAGACAGGGCTTTAAACTAATTGGGGGGGGGAGGGTGCGAGGGTAGGTGACGTTACGAGGTCTAAAGTTAAGGAGAGGGTACAGGTAAGGGAAGAGGCTGAGGATGTCCCAATAATAGAGGGAGTAGGGGGCGTGAGTATAGTTGGTGGCGTTGCGGCAAATAGGGTCCAGGTGAAGGCTGGGATGAAAGCACTTTATCTGAATGCGAGAAGCATTCGGAAATAAGTGGATGAGCTGGTGGCGCAGATCGACACAAATGGATACGATCTGGTGGCCATTACAGAGACGTGGCTGCAGGGTGACAGGGACTGGGAGCTGAATGTACAGGGCTAGCAAGTGTTTAGGAAGGATAGGCAGGAGGGAAAAGGGGGGGGCGTAGCTCTGCTGATTAAGGATAGCATCACGGTGGTAGCAAGGGATGATATTGGAGCCAAGGAGCAGAGGGTGGAATCGTTGTGGGTGGAGATTAGGAACAGCAAAGGGAGGAAGACGCTGGTGGGTGTCGTCTATAGGCCCCCGAATAATGATCTGGAGGTGGGGCGGGCTGTTAACGCGCAAATAAGTGCGGCGTGCAGGAATGGGACGGCCGTAGTTATGGGGGATTTCAATCTGCATATTGATTGGTCGACCCATGTTGGACGCGGGGGGCTCGAGGAAGAGTTCTTGGAATGCTGCCGGGATAGTTTCCTCGAACAGTGTGTGTTGGAGCCGACGAGGGAGCGAGCTATCTTGGATCTGGTGCTATGTAATGAGGCGGGTAGAATTAGGGACCTTGTGGTGAAGGATCCTCTTGGGGAGAGTGATCATTGTATGGTGGAGTTTCTGGTGCAGATGGAGGAGGAGGAAGTGGGTTCCTGGACACGCGTCCTTTGTTTGAATAGAGGGGAGTACGGTAGGATGAGAGAAGAATTGGCGAATGTGGACTGGGGAAGCGCGTTGGAGGGAGGGTCTGTTGAGGAGCAGTGGAGGATCTTTAAGGAGATCTTTCTTGGTGCTCAGCGGAAATTTATTCCGATGGTCAAAAAGGATAGTAGGAGGAGAGGTAATAAGCTATGGATAACGAAGGAGGTGAAGGAAAGTGTTAAACTAAAAGTGGAGGAATTTAGAGTAGCTAAGAGTAGTGGGCGAGAAGAGGATTGGGAGAGGTTTAAATGTCAACAAAGATTGACAAAGAAGTTGATAAAGAAGGGTAGGAGAAACTATGAAGCTGGGCTAGCGCTTAATATAAAAAAGGATAGCAAGAGTTTTTATAAATATATAAAAAGGAAGAGGCTGGCTAGGGTGAATGTTGGTCCTTTAGAGGATGAGAAAGGGGACCTAGTGGTAGGGGATGGAGATATGGCTAAGGTATTGAATAACTTTTTTGTTTCTGTCTTCACGGAGGAGGACGTGAATAATTTGCCGGGTGTTAGCGATGGAAAGGTGGTAGGACTGGAGGGTCTTAATGACATTACTGTTACTAGAGAGGCGGTGCTCGACAGACTGGAGGGGCTGATTGTGGACAAGTCCCCAGGACTGGATGGAATGCATCCGAGGGTTCTGAAAGAAATGGCGGAAGTGATAGTGGATGCCTTGGTGGTTATTTTCCAAACGTCGCTGGATTCCGGGGAAGTGCCGGATGATTGGAAAACGGCTAATGTTATGCCGTTGTTTAAGAAGGGTGCCAGGCAAAAGGCGGGGAATTATAGGCCGGTTAGTTTAACGTCTGTGGTAGGTAAAATGTTAGAATCTGTCATTAAGGAGGAAATTGCGAGGCATCTTGAAGGGAATTGCTTGATAGAGCAGATGCAGCACGGTTTCATTAAAGGGAAGTCGTGTCTGACAAATTTACTGGAGTTCTATGAGGATGTGTCTAGGGCGGTGGATAGAGGAGAGCCGGTGGATGTGGTCTTTCTAGATTTTCAGAAGGCGTTTGACAAAGTGCCTCACAAGAGATTATTGCAGAATGTCGAGGGACATGGAGTTGGGGGTAGGGTGTTAGCATGGATAGAGGATTGGTTGTCAAATAGGAGGCAGAGAGTTGGGGTCAACGGGTGCTATTCGGATTGGCGGATGGTGACTAGTGGAGTGCCCCAGGGGTCGGTGCTGGGGCCTCAGCTTTTTACCATTTATATAGATGATCTGGAGGACGGAACCGAGTGTAGAGTGTCGAAATTTGCTGATGACACCAAGATTGGGGGAACGGCAAATTGTGCGGAGGGTGTGGAAAGTCTACAGAAGGATCTAGATAGGCTGGGCGAATGGGCCAGGAAATGGCAAATGGAATTTAATGTTGGCAAGTGTGAGGTGGTCCACTTTGGTAGGAAGAATGGTAGGAAGGACTATTACTTACGGGGCGAAAAACTGCAGCAGGCGACGGTGCAGAGGGACCTCGGGGTCCTTGTGCATGAGTCGCAAAAACCCAGCTTGCAGGTGCAGCAGGTGGTCAGGAAGGCGAATGGGATGCTGGCCTTCATAGCGAGGGGGATTGAATATAAAAGTAGGGAGGTCTTGCTGCAGCTGTATAGGGCATTGGTGAGGCCGCAGCTGGAGTACTGTGTGCAGTTTTGGGCGCCGCACCTGCGCAAAGATATTTTGGCCTTGGAGGGAGTGCAGAGGAGGTTTACTAGGCTGATACCGGAGTTGAGGGGGTTGAGCTATGAGGAGAGGCTGAATAAACTGGGCTTGTACTCGTTAGAGTTTAGAAGAATGAGGGGAGATCTCATTGAGACGTATAAGATGATGAATGGGATGGATAGGATAGAGGTGGAAAGACTCTTCCCGCTCAAAAAAGACAGTAGGACTAGGGGGCACAGCCTCAAGATAAAAGGGGGGCGGTTTAGAACGGAGTTGAGGAGGAACTTCTTCACTCAAAGGGTGGTGAATCTCTGGAATTCTCTGCCCGTTGAAGTGGTGGAGGCTGCCTCGCTAAATATTTTTAAGACGTGGGTTGATGGGTTTTTGATAGGAGAGGGGATTAAGGGTTATGGGGAGAGGGCGGGAAAGTGGAACTGAGCAGCAACAGATCAGCCATGATCTTACTGAATGGCAGGGCAGGCTCGAAGGGCTGGATGGCCTACTCCTGCTCCTATTTCTTATGGTCTTATTGTCTTATGGTCAACCCCAGAACAGCCCAAAGTGTTTTATGCCCAATCAAGCAGCCCTGATGTGTAGTTACTGTTCATATGCAAGAAATATAGAAGCCAATATTCACAAAGCCCCACAAACAGTAATGCAATAAAGACTAAATAATCTGGTTTTCAATGTTGGTAAAGGGATAAATATTGGTCAGGACTGGGGGAATATTCCAGTCTTCCTTTGAGCTCTGTTACTTCAATGAGAGGTCAGGTAACAACTCATCAGAGAGATGGCACATCTGACAGTGCAGCATCCCTTCAGTGTAGTATTAGAGAATCTGTCTTGAATTCAAATCCCTCTGCCTCAGAGGAGAGAGTGCCAACACTGAATGATGGCCAAATCACCTAACCTGCACATCTTTAGAGTATGGGAGGAAACTGGAGCACTCGGAGGAAATCCACACAGGCATGAAAACATAACAACTCCACACAGACAGTCACCCAAGGCTGGAAATAAATCCAGATCCCAGCATTCTCTCAGAGCTGCGCTGAAATCTCAGCCTATCTCATGTGCTGAAGTCTTGCTTGAAGTAAAGTTAACAAGCACTTCTTCACAGGCAACCTATGCCATATGGTGGAATATCCACTTCTCTAGAAGGATAACTGAGATGCAAAGCATCTGGGTTCTGGAAAAGAATGATCAATCTCTTTACAGAATTTATCAGCAAAGCTTGCTTCAGGCTCAGTAGATGCACTGACACTAACATTGTGCACAGCACAATAGACTTTCCCTTGCTTCACCTGCAACTGTAGAGATATTAATGCCACAATGAATATCTGTGCTCCTTACCATTTCCTAGATAATCAAATGCTTCAAAATGAATACCCAGCAACATTAAATAAAGACTTCCCGGCACACATATTTCCCAAAGAGTGGCAGGTTGTTCCTCAGTGAATGTTCTGTGCTTGTTCCATCTTGGCACTATTAAAAGCAGTGCTGCTAAGATTGGATTAACTGCTCATTCATCATCTTCTAATGCACCAAGTAATAGCTGTATGCGACTACAAAGCAGTGACTGTAATCTCAAAATAACTTGCTGTAGCAAAGGCTCCGAGGGTTGTATTAGGGTGATGTATAAATGCGCATCTTCCTTTGAATTTTTTATGACATCGTACCAGAGTTCTGATATTTTGAATAATTGTACAGATAAATAATTTGGTTGTTGGGAATGCACGGTAAAATTTTCAAATTTTCAAATTCAATGATTCCAAAGTTGAAGATGTGACTGAGAGCGAGAATGATACCAAACAACTAGATAGACTAGCAGAATGGGCAGACTAATGGCACTTGGAATTTAATAGATGGAAGTGTGAAATGATACATTTTGGCAGAGACAGAATATAGCATAAGTGGCACAGCTCTGAAGAATGTACAGATAGAGAGGGAACTGGGAGGGATGTGGATAGATCTTTGAAGGTGGCAGTACATAAAGGTGTTATATAAATGCAAGTTGTGCTTTCACGGTTATGGATTAACCAAAGGTCCAGCTTAAAAGTTTTATTTGCTCTGGCGATTAACTTCCCATTAATTAAAGACCTTTCCTCCCATTCCTAGGTCTCCTTACGGTCGAAATTTTGCTCTCCAAAGGTGCCCTTGGCAGCCATTTTCCTCTGCTCCATATTTTGTTTGGACTGTCAAATCTCTCCATCGTTGTCACTGCTACGTGATGGCATGTCCTGGGTCTCCAGCAGAGGGCAGTACATCCCCATCATCAAGCTCCCCCATTTGAGAAGCAGAAACAAGCCTTAACAGTCCCCAATATAAATAAGTAATGAATCCCAGATACTGGATCAAATCCAGAGCTATTAACTATCAGAGCTGAGGAAAAGTCTCCATGTCAACTGCTTATAGTTAGCAGTAGTGTAGACAATGTGTTTTAATAAAATCACTGGACCTAATGCCAGCTGGGTTTAATTTCCGTATAGTGGTGGTAATCATGTCTCAAATTGACCAACCACATGTAACATGGGTTCGGGGAACAGTTGGCTACAGAAAATAATACATCAACCATCTAACTTCATTTTTCTGCAATTTTTACAATCTGTTGCTCAGCTCCCAAGAGATTTCTCTTTACTGGGGATATGGGATAGTCAAATTAACAGAGCTGCCATTAATCCTGCTCCATGATGGCCAAAAGAACCTTTGGATAAGGCACCCCCAGCACCCAGCAGTGTTTGCTCTCACCAGCCCCCACCATATTGTCAATAGGGAGCTCCCACCCACATCGTGGCATCACAGCTTGAGAATCAAATGTTTCAACTCAGTGTCCAAAAGGCTGTGAGGGCCAATGGTACAACACAAAAAGCAGGGGGAACACTACAGCGCAGTGCAAGCCCTTCAACCCTTGAGGTTGCACCAACCTGTAAAACCAATCTAAAGCCCATCTAACCTAACTATTCCAATATCATCCATATGTTTATCCATTGACCATTTAAATGCCCTTAATGTTGGCGAGTCCACTACTGTTGCAGGCAGGGCATTCCACGCCCTTACTACTCTTTGAGTAAAGAGCCTACCTCTGACGTCTGTTCTATATCTATCACCCCTCAATTTAAAGCTATGTCCCCTCGTGCTAGTTATCTCCAACCGAGGAAAAAGGTTCACACTGTCCACCCTATCTGATCCTCTGATCATTTTATATGCCTCTATTAAGTCACCTCTTAACCTTCTCTCTAACAAAAACAGCCTCAAGTCTTTCCTCATAAGACCTTCCCACCATAGCAGGCAACATCCTGGTAAATCTCCTTTGCACCCTTTCCAATACTTCCACATCCTTCCTATAATGTGGCGACCAGAACTGTATGCAATACTCCAAGTGTGGCTGCACCAGAGTTTTGTACAGTTGCAACATGACCTCATGGCTCCGAAACTCAATCCCTCTCCCAATAAAAGCTAACACACCGTATGCCTTCTTAACAACCCTATCAACCTGGGTGCCAGGAGGATGGGAGTTTAATCTGTCACAGTAGGTGTTGGATTGGAGATATGATGCACACTCGAAGAAGGAAGCAAGACAGTTTGGAAATGCTGAGCTTTATTTCTCATTGTGAGGCACAGATTTATTCTGTGTTTCTTCAGAAGGAACTCCCCAAAATGCAGCTAATGAAAATACAACAAAACTTACTCCAACTTATAAATCAAAGAAAGGGTATAATAAAGAAACATCATTACTTGGGTCTCGCCCTGGGCCATTCCAAGTTCCCACAATTCTACATAGTTCCTTATTTATAGTGAATCAGCTGGTCAGCTATTACATCACTCTGTAATTGGTTCCATGTTTTACTCGGTCAGCTGACCCTTACATCTTGTTCCCATTGGTCACATTACATCCAATACAAAGTTGTCACCAGTTACATTCTATCATTTTGTACTCCAGTAACAGCATGGAATAGCCTCACAAAGCCATCACTATAGCAACACACCCCCCAAACATTCTCCACGCTGAGAAAATCATTTCCAAATAAACCAACTCCACACTCAGATCCAGTATCTCCCAACAATCCAATCCCAGATCCAAAACTCCAAACAATCCCACTCACCCCGATCCAATATCTCTGAACAATCTCAATTGCAAATCCGATATCTCTTAATAATCCAAATCTCAAATCCGATAATCAAAGCTCCAACACCCATATCTCGGATAGCTCTTGACAATCCCCCAGTGTCTCCTACACAGAACCATCTTAGTTTCCAGAGTCTGACAATGGCTGAACTTTGATGTCAGCAGACGTTTAGCAATTGATCTTTTCTCTTCCTCATGTCTTGGTGTGCTTAAGCATCCCGGTTTGAAAGTGACCTTCCTTCATTTCTGTGCTGAACATTCCTCAGTCCACCGTCAGTAATAGTCATATGGCTGTCGCACATTGCAGTCAGGGATGGAAGATAGAACAGGAGCTGTAACTGACTGAAGACATTGCTGATGTTGTAGTCTTCTTTCTGACAGGAAGCAGCAGACTTTTATTGAATTGCTGTGCTAAGCCATTGTTGGAAAGTTTTCTTTTGCCTACTTTCTTCCCCATCTCTGCTGCTTCCTTAGAAATGCATGAACAGTCCCTGTTGACACTGACAGCACTTTGCACTTCTAAGGTCAAGATCTTGCTGCAGAAACCCAAACTCTTTTGTCTTGAGGTGTGTATAAACACTCTCAGGGCATGAATTGGTATAAAGGAGTATAGAAAATTAACTGATGGAGAATTTTAAAATGTTAAAAGGATTCTCTTTATCACTGGCCACCTGAGCATTTGCCTACACTTATATACCTGCATCAACAGCCAATCCTCCTGGACAGAGACCACAGATCTCCAAAGAGCCAGTCACTGGGTGACCTATCCATCCCCCCACACCCCCCCTCCAACCTCCATCCTTGCTGGGATCCAATTTCTAATGCAGATCAATAACCTACCCACTCACATGTGTGCACAGATAATACACATGGGAACAAAGAGACCCATCATTTAGTGAAGCCCGAATTTGTGGATGCTGGGTTTTGAAATGTAAACAGTCTGACGCCACCTCTGGCTTTGTGTAGTCATGTGACCGTGCACATGAGGCGGAGGCAGACACCTTAGAGTAACCCAATAAAGTCATCTCACAGAGGAAATGCTAGTGAAGCTCTGCAGACATCAAACATGAAACAGACCACCATTCTGCCACACTCTGTCCTCAACTATACTCCTTATACACCTATGATACTGTGGCCAAATTCCCCTCCACCTTGATTTTCAAGTTTGCTGACGACACCACCGTTGTGGATCAGATCTCAAACAAAGATGAGATGGAACACAGGAAAGAGATAGAGAATCTGGTGAACTGGTGTGGCAACAAAATCTCCCTCCCGGTGTCAACAAAATGAAGGAGATAGTCATTGACTTCAGGAAGCGTAGTGGAAGATGTCCCTGTCTACATCAATGGGGACAAAGTAGAAATGGTCGACAGCTTCAAGTTTCTAGGTGTCCAGATCACCAACAACCTGTCCTGGTCCAACTGTGCTGACACTATAGTTAAAAAATCCAACACCTCTACTTTCTAAGGAAATTTGGCATGTCCACGGCGACTCTGACCAACTTTTACAGATGCACCATAGAAAGCATTCTTTCTGACTGTATCACAGCTTGGTATGGCTCTGTCTAAGACAGCAAAAAACTACTTGGGTTGTGAATGAAGCCCAGTCCATCATGCAATCCAGCCTCCCATCCATTGATTCAGTCTACACTTCCTGCTGCCTTGGAAAAGCAGCCAGCATAATCAAGGGCCCCATGCGCTCTCACTTTACCTTCTTCCATCAGGAAAAAGATACAAAAGCCTGAGAATATGAACCAGTTGTCTCAAAAACAGCTTCTTCCTTGCTGCCATCAGAGTTTTGGACAGACCTAGCTGATATTACATGATCTTTCTCTACACCCTAGCTATGACTGTAACACTGCACTCTGCATTCTCTCCTCTTCATCTTGATGAACAGTACGCTTTGTCTGTATAGCACGCAAGAAACAATACTTTTCACTGTATACTAAAATATGTGACAATAATAAATCAAATCAAATCAAATCAAAAATTTCAATGCACACAGTCCTCTACTGAACTTGCCAGGAGTACTGTTTTATTTCCTGAGGTTTTTCCTTCTTTGTCTTCAGGGCAGTAGTGTGCTCCATCTGCTTGGTCTCACCAACAATTCTTTCTGCCCCACAGCAGTCTTTAATGTGGGAAGGCAGATCTAAAGAAGCACGCATTGGAGGCTTCTCTTCAAGGCAACCCCTTCTATTCCATTCAATAACGACAAAGATAAACTACGGTCCTGCTGCAACTCCACTCACAGGACAACAGGCGATGAATAGTTTGCCATCCCTTTCTGTCTCATCAATACTGATGGCAACTTGATTTTAATTTCTGGAAGATTTCTCAAGTTTTCCATAATTAATCACACCAAGCTATGCCACCAAAAATAGCTGCTAACTGAACTTTCAGAAAAAGTTGCAAATTCCACGAGTGCCACGCCGAACTCAACCCAGTTCCACTTCTGAAAAAAAATTGTTTCAAATCTTGGCTTAATGTCTTTTGTCTGTTTATATTGCGCACTCCCAGAATGGAACCTGAATAGAGAGTGATTAGCTGTCACAATCAACTGAAGGAGTTCAGTGAAACACAAGTTACCCCAGGGCTGAATTGCACAAGAAAAGCAAATTACTGCGGCAACAAAAACAGAACATTCTGGAAATATCTCAGCGGATCTGACAGCTTCTATGGAGAGACAACAGAGTCATCCAGATTTGAAACGTTAGCTGTGTTCTCTCTCCGTAAATACTGTCAGACCTGTTGAGATTTTTTGAATTCCATGATTCACTTGTCAGACTCCTCAGTTTTTTAAAAAAGTTTATTTATTAGTGTCACCACAATGAAGTTACTGTGAAAATCTCCTAATCGCCACACTCCAGTGCCTATTCAGATACACTGAGGGAGAAATTAGCATGACTAATGCACCTAACCTGCATATCTTTGGATTGTGGGAGGAAACCAGAGCACCCAGAGGAAATCCATGCAGACACCGGTAGAATGTGCAGACTCCACATAGTGACCAAAGCTGGGAGTCGAACCAGGATTCCTGACACTATGAGACAGCAGTGCTAACCACTATGCCACCGTGCTGTCCATGGTAACCTGCCCATGGTACCTTCCTGGTAAAATGAAGCTTAACAAAGAACAAAGAAAATTATAGCATAGGAACAGGTCCTTCAGCCATTCAAGCCTGCACCGACTATGCTGCCCGAGTGAACTAAAATCCCCTACCCTTTTGGGGACATAACATAAGAACATAAGAAGTAGGAGCAGGAGTAGGCCATCTAGCCCTTTGAGCCTGCCCCGCCATTCAATAAGATCATGGCTGATCTGAAGTGGATCAGTTCCACTTTCCGACTTTCTCCCCATAACCCTCAATTCCCTTGCCTACCAAAAACCTATCTACCTGCGTCTTAAATA
This sequence comes from Carcharhinus amblyrhynchos, assembly GCF_965287045.1. Taxonomy (NCBI): domain Eukaryota; kingdom Metazoa; phylum Chordata; class Chondrichthyes; order Carcharhiniformes; family Carcharhinidae; genus Carcharhinus; species Carcharhinus amblyrhynchos. The sequence goes on from NC_137329.1 coordinate 55,975,377, forward strand.
TGCTTAGTGAGGCAGCCTCCACCACTTCAACAGGCAGAGAATTCCAGAGATTCACCACCCTTTGAAGTTCCTCCTCAACTCCGTTCTAAACTGCCGCCCCCCCCCGCCTTATCTTGAGGCTGTGCCCTCTAGTCCTGCTATCCTTTCTGAGCGGGAAGAATCTCTCTACCTCTACCCTATCAATCCCCTTCATTATCTTATACGTCTCTGTAAGATCCCCCCTCATCCTTCTAAACTCCAACGAGTACAGACCCAGTCTATTTAGTCTCTGTGTAAAAAACTTGCCTCATACATCTCCTTTAAACCTTGCCCCTCGCATCTTAATCCTATGCCCTAAGCTTCTTGAAATTTTTGAGAGCAGTTGCATCTTTTGCTGCTGGAGGCTAATACCAAATAAGACAAGATATCAGAATTTGATACGTTACCTCACAGGTTAGTTTTTCTGGCATGGGACCTCATGAGATAATTGTTTTGATAAAGAAATCAACCGAATATCTATAAACATAAGAAATAGCAGCATGAGTCGACCATACAACCCATCGAGCCTACTCCAATTCGATACGATCATGGCTGAAATTAGGCTTCAACTTCACTCTCCTGCCTGCTCCCCATAATTCTCTGACAGACAAAAATTGTATCTCAGCTGAAACATATTCAATGATGCAAATCCCCTACCCTCTGGGGTAGAGAATTCCAAGGGTTCACAACCCCTTGAACAGAGAAATTTCTTCTCAGTTTGGTCCTAAAATCTCGACCTTCTATCCTGAGAATGTGCCCCTCCTAGATTTCTCAGCTGGAGCAAACAACGGGGGAATATTGTGGAGAGGACAGGGGCCTCAGCTGCTAGCTGGCCAGCCGGCGAGAGACCTTCCTCACCATCTTTCAGGGAAAACCTGCTACATCTTGTTCCACCCTGGCACTTGACAGACCAGCAGTGGGTGTTCCACCAGCATCAAGGATCCCAGGGTTGGAAGGCCCAGAGAATTTCCAGCCTACCAGAGGCAACTCAGTTGAATGGCAGTGCCATTGGTGAGGTGTGACCGCAGCTGGTACAACATCCACACAGGGCCCAGGACTACCTTTAGATCCCGAACCAGAGGCACATGATGGTGGGAGCAGCATATGGGGCAGGGTTCGGAGAGGCGGGGCATCAGCAGCAAGAGAAGGGGATGGCCCTCAGCGGGGCCATTATGATATTACACTTTAATAATATTGTATAATCATTATAATGACATTTGTTGCCCACATAAGGACCTCAGTTGGCAGCAAGAAGGAAACTGTTCATGGTCCTTCCCTCCATGGACCTAATCGGGACAGAGACAGGAAGGTGGAAGGATTCCCATTCACCATTCTTCCACCTGATATGGTGCTGCCCTACCATTAAACTCTCAATGGGAGAGGGAACAAAATTCCACCCTCTGTTTCAGTTTGTACCCTGCCAAGCCCCTTTGTAATCTTGAACTGAAATCGTTTCCCATTCTTCTACATTCCAGAGCACGTGGGCCCAATTTACTCAACCTCTCATCACCAGATAACCTATTATCCCAAGGGCCAATCTAGTGAACTTTCAATGCACCTCCTCCAATGTAATGATACCCTTCCTTAAATGTGGATACCGAAATTGCACACAGTATTCAAGGTACGCTCTCACTCCACTCAATTGGAGCAAGGCCTCTTTATTCTGTGTGCAGAATTTTACAATACCTGCTGGCAGATTTGTAGTGGTGGGTGGCACTAAGGCTTTTCAATGTCCTTCCCACCAGGTTCCTGCCTGCTGCCTGCAATTTTATGCCAGGTTGGGTAAGGTTTAGACCAGCCACTGCCCTTGCCCCATTTAAGGCCCTTAAGTGGCCAATTATCCATTTGAGGGCAGCTGATCACCCAGTCTCAACTTTCAGACTCGGGGGTGGAGGGGAAGCCCAAAAAGTGACCCTGCTTAGGCGTTGGGCAGGAAGGAGGAGTGGGTGCACGTACATCAGCAGTTCCTTCAACATTATGCACTCCTTACAAAAGGTCTGGTCCCTGTAGGTGGTTCCCCACCAATCCCCTCTACCCTCAATCTCTCCACCAGCACCCTCATCCCTCCCAATCCTCATCATCATTGTCCATCATCCCCGCCCAAGCACACCCCTACCTTATGCGCTGAGACCCTCACACTGACCTGGTCCTGAACTCCCAGGATTGAGACGTAGAGGGCTCCTTGCAGTCCCAATCCTGTCTACTGCAGCTCCTGACACTGATGTGACTTAAAGGCTGCCAACTGGATTGTTTGATATAACTCCAAGGCAGGGATGTGTGGCTCTGATGAAGTTGTGCTTCTACTGAACATTCCAGCAACTGTTGTGACAGCCTGTCAAATCTCATCAACTCTTTGCTTCCTGCCTATGACTAATCCTCTATCCAAGAGCAATTTTCTATCCATGCATCTACTTTATCTCTGTCTCCTCTAACAGAGTGGGATATCCATGCAACATGGAACTTTATGGGATCTCAGTGGCGATACAAGACCACATAGGATATCAGCATTTATATCAGATCACATGGGACACCAGTAATGCTGTTGGGCCCTAACTGAATGCCAGGCTGATCCAGCATCCTCCCGTTTTACAACATGGGGCGTTTTGTGCCCAATTTGTTTTGGTGGGCAACATTGTCCCAAGTGTTCAAATGTCCTTAAAGCATCACACAATAACATGTACCTCCTCTCCCTTATCTTTGAAATCCCCTCACATACCATGCTCCTAAATAACACTCAGAAACCAGGCCTATCCTTGTGAAGAATGGACAAATGTTACATAAAGCACAAGGAAACATCTGGCCTGAGGTTACCTGGCAATAATTCAATCTCATGGATTCCAATGACATTCATAAACCACTCACGCTTTAACTGATATGGTTATCAATTGAATTAGGGCCTGGTAATTTACGGCCACGCATCTGTTACTCCATATACATTTTGATATTTGCTAAAGGATTCTCTGTGCTAAATTGGATTTCTCCCTTTATTCTTGCCTCACTTGTGGGTTAAAATTCTTTCAAGATGATTCGATTCAAAGCTTGAAGTCTCCCTCAGATTCAGGCCATCAATCAAATAGATATTCAGGTTTAAAAATCCAGGATAAGGTCTCAAATGGAAAACTATTTTTTAAAATCTCACCTCAATCATTTTTTTCAAATAATCCTTTTACCTCTAGAAGTTGCCTTTATTTCAATCCTTCTATCGCCATCTGATCAGATACTGATCACAGGGCTGCCTGAAATCACATGCCAGTGGTAATCTTCAGGTCTGCTAGGGCAAGAAAGAGTAATCCAGGCACAACACCCCAATCCTGGCAGTGACTGGCGAGCTCAAACACTTGTCCCAGCCTGAGTCCACCCTCACCCCCAAGCCCCTTGAGGGACCCTTCCTCTGCAGCCTGGCAGCAACAGAGGAGCAGATGTCCACTGGATCTACCTCCTCAAGCCCCTTCAGGAGCCAAGGCACCAGGCCAGGGTGTCGGTGCCAGCGGGCAGTGCACTGTTGGCACTGCCAAGTCGCATTTCCTTAAGGGAGGCTGAGAGGGAAAGTCTGAGGGGGAAGGGAGGCTGTGGGTGGCATCAGGTTGGATAAACGTCAGGCCTGCGTGGTGCGGAGCAGAACAATGCCTCTTATTGTTGTGAGATTGGTGGTATTTCCTCAACCCTTGGGGTCAAACACAGCAGGTCTTTGCACTTCAGGACCTGTAAGAAAGCCTGAGCACTGCAGATTCTGCTGGGGAAATGGGTGGATAGTGGGAGATACGTAACTCGGGCTTCAAGCCCACTAATTATATTTAAAGTTGTGAATTTGAATATTCGTCATGTTCCTGCCCGCTATGACCAGGAATCCGATTGAGGCCGACACTGTGGCCTGGGAGGCTCACAATGGGTTTGGTGAACCTGTTTTTCTGCTGACTCCCAATTCTCCGGGCCATTGCGAAACTCACAGGAACAGGCAGACCCAGAACATGAGGTTGGTTCGAATGCTAAAACTCTGTTTCTGAGCCAGAAACTGGAAGCAGAGTTTGTTATTTAGTAAACTTGAAAAAGGCCTTTATCTAAAGAGCCAAGCAGACTTTTGTCAATGCCAACACTATTGTTAATCTGGTATCAGACCAATTACCACTGGAGCAGAGAACTTCATGATGAAGGATTTTGAGAGGGTAAACAGAATGAATGCGAGACTATTTCATCTGGGAAGTCACCACAAGTGAAGAGAAAGGTTAAGGAAAATGGCTTTAAGCAGTAGGTTGTTAAGAGTAGGGAAGGTTTTGTCATTGGGAATGGATGAGGCAGAAATCATTGCACCTTATAAACCAAAACTAGATAAACAGTTGAAGTGGAGGAAATCACAGGAGAATGGGATTAACTTTTGGATTGTTTCAGCAATGTGCCAGCACAGAGTCAGTGGGCTTCTACTATAAAATGTGTGCTGAGTCCACATAGCAGGAATTTGTCTCTTTGCTGAATGATTCTCCGGAGACAGCAATCCTTCTCTTGCCCAGCAATTACTTCCCTACATTAACAGTTTGAAATGCAAAGTAATTAATCCTAATGTTGCAGTTAATTGGAGGTTTTCTTAGTCCATAACCTAGTTCCATTGAATTCTTCCATTTCAGCTCCAATGTAAATTGAAAACATGAATAATTTTCACCAACTGCTCAATACCTGACTGTGTTTGCGTTTCAGTTGGAACAAACATGGACATTTGAACAAGCAGTGCAGGATTGGCTGCAGGTAGTGTTCATCATCCAGTCCCATAGCCATTATTAGATAGGAATGTATTAATTTAGTTTTGATCATCCTGAGCACCAGAGAAGGTAGAACTCAGCATATGCTTGGCAGTGTCTGAGAGTTCCCATAACTAAAACAGACATTGATGGGATATGGGCACAGGTAACACAATCGGCTGACTGGCGATTTATAAACTAAGGCTGCAATGTTCACTACTCACTCTCTCCAAGCAACGTCCCAAATATGCCTAACATCAGACAGCAAGACTCCTGTCGTCATTGCCTCAACTGAGCAGACTACAGTCTCTTTAATGCAAGACTTGCACCAGAACAGCTTCAATCCCTATTGATTTGAGATCCCATACCATCCTTAATGCCAAGTTATGACTTCACTGCATTGACTGCCACTATGTTGACCAACACTGGAATTTTGAAACCCTGTACTGCAGGTTCAATCTTTAAGCTTTCGGAGATGACATTAGGAGCAGGACTAGGCCCTCAAGCTTGTTCATGGCTGATCTGTAGCTTAACTCAATTTACCTGCATTTACCTCATGACTGTTAGCTAACAGAAATCTTTAAATCTCAGTCCCAAGAATTTCAATTGATCTGGCATTGGAGCCTTTTGGGGAGAGAGTTTCAGACTTACACCATCCTTTGTATGAAAAAAAATGCTTCTTAATTTCACTCCCACATGGCCAAATTTGAATTTTAAAAGTTAGCTCGCTTGTACAAGATTCCCAACAAGAAAAAACGGTTTGTGCTTATGCACCTTATTGAGTCCCATTATCATTTTAAATAGCTTCATTATATCATTCAACTGTAAAGAGAATATAAACCGAGTTTATGTAAATTTGATCCTTTAAACTCTTAGTATCATTTTGGTGAAATGACAGTAACCCTTCCAAGGCTAGTATATCTTTTCAGAGATTTGATGCCCAAAATTAAATGCAATGCTATAGATGAGGTCCAAGATTTGACAATCAAAGCTTTACTTGTTCCATTTACATTCAATTCCTTATTGAAATAAATGCAATGATTTCATGAACCATTTTGATACTCTTCTGTACTTGTGATTAACTTTGATCTGGCAGATGTTCACCCAAATATTGTTGTTCTTCCACCAGCCTCTCAGCATTGTTTTTTTACCACATTAAAAGGTGCCGAATAGCTGAATAGAAGAATTGAACTGTAAGAAAATCTTGTCTCATTCTTATTTCCTTAAACAGTCTTTCCTTGTCCTTCTTTCTTTCTGGCTATGTTGGATCCATCATAAGCTTTCAGTCTTCTACAGACTTTTCTCCAAAACCAAATTAGCCTAAAAGTATAAAATAAGTTAACAGAAAGTAATCTCCAAGGTAATCTTTTGAGCTCTGCACAAGTTGACATCTAAACATTATTCTGCATGGAATGTGCACTTACACAATTTCTCGTGGGCTTCGTTCCTTCTGGGTGTATGAGGCAAGGCAATAAAAACGCTTTTTTTCCCAAGGCAAATTAAATAACACATCAGCTTACAGGAACTGACAAGTCCTTACAGGAGGGATGTCCCAAAGCACCCTCAACTGAATATATTTACAATCCTGTTTAAGTGCCATGAACATGGATAATGTACGCACCCAGGGCTTGGCTCTCATTTATACAGCTGGCATAATCTGAGATAAGCATCTGATTCTCTATCACCAATCCAGCTTCTCCTGCTGTCCAACATTGGTTCCACTGTTGCGCTCAGGCAATATTTTGCTCAGTTTGCTGCACCTGGGTGCAGAACTGCACTTTATAGCCCCAGCTGTATCTGTTCTTCTCTAGTCAATGTTTTTCGGATGAGTGCAAAGGTTGCTGAGATGTACATGAACCATACAACAACAGAAGGGAACAATGAACAATGTCTGCACAAGGCCAAAGGCTGGCCATCTGCTCAATGCACATGCTCACTGTGATGACGTTATCGGAATGGCCAATGTCTTAATAATCAAACTCTAATTAACTGATTGCTCATCTCACTGTTATCCAAAGGCTGCCATGTCACTGGCAAAGCATAGCAGCATTTGAAAAGGAATTCATTTGTATTAAACTTGGCTCTAAAATATGCAATTTCTTTTATTAATTCATGGGGCATGAGCGTCACTGGCTGGCCAGCATTCATTGTCCATCCCCAGTCACTCTTGAACTGAGTGGCTTGCTAGGCCATTTCTGAGGGCAGTTGAGAGTCAACCATGCTGCTGTGGCTGCAGAGTCATATATAGACCAGTGCAGATAAGGGCAGCAGATCTCCTTCCCTGAAGAACATTAATGAACCAGATGGGTTTTTCCAATAATAGTTTCATGGTCATCAGTAGATTCTTAATTCCAGATATTGTTTTATTGAATTCAAATTCCACCATCTGCTGTGGCAGGATTCAAACCCGGGTCTCCAAAACATTACCTGGGTTTCTGGATTAATAGCCACTAGGCTATTGCCTCCCCTTATGGCACCACGGATATTGCCTTGTCTCCAGAACGGCATCTGCAGTTCATGTGCTCAACCCTGGTGTTATCTGCTCCAGCTGTCATTTGGGTGAGGATATCGATACGAACATAGAGAGTATCCAACCGAAGTATACAAAATCGGCAGATCACGACATCAATCTTGATGTGTAACACTGACCTAACAGCAGCATTGCCATTTTTGACTTCCACATACCAAGCTAATGCCCTTCCTTAACCTCACACAACAGAACACACCTTCAGTACCACTAGTGCCATTTAAAGCCATCACCTAGGCCCAGACCTCATTACAGCCTTGATACAAACATGGACAAAGATTTGAATTTAATAGGTAAAGGCGAGAATGACTAACATCGAGACAGCATTTGACCGAGAGTTGAATTGCAAGGAGCACAAGCAAAATTGAAGTGGATGGGAATCAGGCAGGAAAATCTTGACTAATTGGAGTCATACCTGGAATAAAGAAAAATGGTTATGCATCTTGGAGGCCAATTATCTACGATATTCAGACATTGAAACAGTCTGTGCCCTTCTGCAGCAAGACCTGGATAACGTTCAGTCTTGGGATATAAATAGCAAGTAACATTTGCCATACAAATGCTAGGCAGTGACCATCTCCAGCAAGAGAGAATGAAACCATCTCTCCTTAATGTTCGATGGCATTACGGGCAGCTAAATCCTCTACATCAACATCTTGGGGTTTATCACTGACCAGGAACTTAACCGGACCAACCATTAAGAAATATGAAAGCCGGTCAGAGGTTTGGCATTACATAAAAGCATAAGAATTAGGAGCAGGAATACGCCATTCAGCCCTTTGAGTTTGCTCCATCATTCAATGAGACTGTGGCTGATCTTTTACCTCAACACTATTTTCCTGCTATCCCCATAATGATGTATTTAATATGTAGAAACCTATCGATCTCAATCTTAAACATATTCAATGTCCAGAATTCTCCGACCTTGCCCACGGCTCAGATTCTCCAGTCCCAAATTCTCCATTCTTGCTGACAGCAGTATTGGGACGGGCGTGACTGGAGAATTCCAGCCAATGACTGATCCTCCACAGCCCTCTGGGGCAAAAAGTTCTGAAGATTCACCATCCTCTGGGTGAAGAAACTCCTCCTCACCTTAGTCCTAAATGGCCTTATTCAAGGACTGTGTCCCCTGGCTCTGGACTCCCTGGCCAGATACCTAGGCATTCTACCTACATCTATCCTATAGAACCCTATTGTGTATATTTGAATGAGATCATCTTATTCTTTTAAATTCCAGAGAATAAAGGCGCACTCTATTTAACCTTTCCTCATAGGACAACCCCTCCACCCCAGGAATTGATCTGACAAACCTTTGTTGCACTCTTTCTATGTCAGGTATATCTTTCTGTACATAAGGCGACCAAAACTGCACACAATACTCCAGGTGAGATCTCGCCAAGATATAATTGCAACAAAAACAGAAAAACAGTGGCAAGTGCACCACTACAATAACTGACTTCATTTGTAAGTGCGTAGAAGACTGTGTGTCAAAGAAGCAAATCCACAAGTTTCCCTACTGGAAGCCATGGATGAGCATGGATATCCGCTGCTTGTTGAAGTCTGAGGCATTCAAATCAGATGACTCTGACCTATACGATCTAAGGAGATCCATCAACAATGCCAAAAGACAGTACCGAATCAAGCTAGAGTCCAGGCTAGCCACACCGATCCCTGCCGACCATGGCAAGGTCTGCAAGACATAACAGGCGACAAGATGAAGGCAGGTAAAATCGTCGGCTCCAACACACCCTTCCCTGATGAGCTCAATGCACTCTACGTCCGTTTTGAGCAAGAAGTCAGCGAGAGCATGCCCTCCACTCTGGAAGCCCTGGATGAACCTATATTTGGAGTCACCATTGCAGGTGTCAGAGCAGCTTTCTCGAAGTCAACCCATGGAAAGCGACTGGCCTAGATGGGATACCCAGATGAGCACTCAATCCTGTGTGAATCAGCTGGCGGGGGTATTCACAGGCATCTTCAACCTCTCTTTACAACAATCTGAGGTCCCTGTCATTTTCAAGAAGATGACCATCATCCTGGTACCTAAGAAAAGCCAAGCAGTGTGCCTTAATGACTATCGTCCAGTGGCTTTGACATCCATCATTATGGAGTGTTTAGAAAGGCTAGTCATGGCACAAATCAACTCCAGCCTCCTGGACTGCCTGGATCCACAACAGTTTGCCCACCACTACAACAGACCTACAGCAAATGCCATAACTCTGGCCTTGCACTCAATCCTGGAACACCTAGATAATAGGGACACTTATGTCGGATTCCCATTTATTAACTATAGTTCAGCCTTTAACATCATTACTCCCATGAAACTCATCCCCAAACTCCAAGGCCTTAGCCAGCGGCTCCTCCCTCTGCGACTGGATCCTGAACTTCCTAACCCACAGACCACAATCTGTGGGTAAGGATAGGCAACAACACCTCCTCCATGATCATCCTCAACACAGGTGCCCCACAAGGTTGTGTTCTACACAACCTATACACCTATAACTGTGTAGCCAAATTCTTCTCCAACTCGATTTTCAAGTTTGCTGACGATACCACTGTAGTGGGTCGGATCTCAAACAATCAAGAGACAGAGCACAGGAATGAGATAGAGAATCTAGTGAACTGGTGTGGTGACAATAATCTCTCCCTCAATGTCAACAAAATGAAGGAGATTGTCATCAACTTCAGGAACCATAGTGGAGAATACGTCCCTGTCTACATCATCGGGGACAAAGTGGAAAAGGTTGAGAGCTTCAAGTTTTTAGGTGTCCAGATCTCCAACAACCTGTCCTGGTCCCCCCGTGCTGACACTATAGTTAAGAAAGCCCACCAACACCTTAATCTTTCTTAGTCTTTCTCAGAAGACTAAGGAAATTTGGCATGTCAGCTACAACTGTCACCAACTTTTACAGATGCACCATAAAAAGCATTCTTTCTTGCTGTATCACATTTTGGTATGGGTTCTGCTCTGCCCAAGACTACAAGGAACTACAAAAGGTCATGAATGTAGCCCAATCCATCACGCAAACCAGCTTCCCATCCATTGACACTGTCTATTGTTCCTGCTGCCTTGGCAAAGCAGCCAGTATAATTAAGTAGCCCATGCACCTCAAACATTCTCTCTTCCATCTTCTTTCATCAGGAAAAAGGTACAAAAGTCTGAGGTCACTTATCAACCAAGTCAAGAACAGCTTCTTCCTTCCTGCCGTCAGACTTTTGAATGGACCTACCTTGCATTAAGTTGATCTTTCTCTGCACCCTAGCTATGACTGTAACACTACATTCTGCACTCTCTCGTTTCCTTCTCTATGAATGGTATGCTTTGTCTGTATAGTGCGCAAGAAACAATACTTTTCACTGTACGCTAATACATGTGACAATAATGAATCAAATCAAATCAAAGTGCTGGAAAATCTCAGCAAGCCTGACAGCATATGTGGGGTGAGAATAGAACCAACGTTTTGTGTCTAGATGACCCTTTGTCAGAGCAATATAGTTACAGTAAGATATCTTTATTCCTACACCCAAATATTCACCAGTCGCCACAACTGCAATATTAAGTCCTTAGTGAGACATAATACCAAACAATCCAATACATCCCACTGCATGAATCTAGTCTGTGTTCATGAGTCCTAATGAGCACACATTTCAACATGAATACTAAGGTATACTACACTCTGCAGTCCAGTATTTATACCCAAATATATCAAAGTATAAAATCCAATACGAGTAAAACATACATTGGTTCAATCACAACTCTTAAAATTCTATAGGGTGGGCTAGAGGCTCTGACGATGGGTCATCCAGACTCGAAACATTGGCTCTATTCTCTCTCTGATATGGAGATGCCGGCGTTGGACTGGGGTAAGCACAGTAAGAAGTCTCACAACACCAGGTTAAAGTCCAACAGGTTTATTTGGCAGCACTAACTTTCAGAGTCTCAAGCTCCTTCATCAGGTGAGTGAGTGAGTGAGGTGAGTGAGTTCTATTCTCTCTCCACAGATGCTGTCAGACTGCTGAGATTTTCCAGCATTTTCTGTTTCATTGCTTATAATTCTACCTTTGATTTCCGACTACCACTAAATCACAATACATCAAAGGTACATAAAAGTGACATCAAAATTAACAACATAGAGATGATAGGCTAAACATACCACCTGTCAATCTTTTCCAATCATCTTTTACCTTGGCTATATGACACATTCATTCTATTACCACAGACCTTAATGACCAAATAAACCTTTCCCACACCAAAGACATAGATGGATAATCTTAAGAAGAAACCCTTGCATTAAGCCTATTTGCACAAGACATCCACATTTAGTAGAAAGCTGTTTTAGCTCACAAACAGCCCAGATAGGAAGATAATGCGAACAATCATTTCCATACCTGTGACTTGCTGAGATCTTGGCTACATTGCCATTTCTTATGTGAACCAATGCATTCAAAATTAAGGAGGTTCTTTGCCCACAGAGATCATAGTAGGTAAATGTCCAATCCTCTTCTCACAAAGGCAGCCACATATTCTCACTCATAGGAGCTCTTTGTAAGCCAAAGGCAATAAAATTCATTATGTTGTCGCTGCAAGTGTTTCAACACTTATCTGCTAACCTTGCAATTACCTGACACTTACAAGTTGCCTTTGAACACAGAGTCATGGTGGAGGCAAATAATTGGCTTCACTGCTGAAACTCAAGATACAATTCACAGCCATCTCGACATGTTTAATTCATTGGCTAGCACCCCTTCATCCAATCATTAAAATATTGTTGCACTTCTGTTTGCTTAATATAACTTACCAAGCTCACACAGGATTGGTAAACTAAATGTAAGTTCAGTTTATTTGAAGACCCGGGACAGGATATCTCAGCAAAAAGATTCACTATAAATATTCAGTAACTATTGTTAACAGTAAAGTAGAGTTGCAACTCCTTCCTGCCATGTGCAAGAGTTGCACCAATATCACAACACCCTTTGCCAGTTCTGGGTACTAAAATCCATAGTATTGTTCCTGCAAATACACCAGCTCAGATCAGCTAACCTCGTAATGATTGAACATATGGCTTATTTACATGTTGCTCTTGGCTACTGAGCCATTGTAGAAACACAGAATGGGCCTAATTGTAGAAATAAAGATACAACTCATAACTGTACTGGTCATGTTTAATTCACATCCTAGCATCCGTTCATTTAATTATTGAAACTATATTGGTTTTTGACTTGTTGAGCCCACCGTTGCCCAGCTAAGGGTATTGAGGGGTAATAATTGATATGTCAGACAAGGTGAAAAGACAACTAGCCACGGATTTTTAAATGTGCATAAAATGGCCAGAGTAGAAAGTAGAAAGTCAGGAGCTGGAATGAAGTGGAGATTGAGGCAGATTTATAATTATCAGGCACAGCATTCCAAGAAACACAGAGGTTGCATACTGAGCTTTATCATTAGGATGCAGTAAAGCATAAGGATGGGCAGATGATATTTTCACATGGTCGACTTCACGGGAAATGAAAATTGAAAAATGTTAAAGAGGCTGCCAATGCATCATCATCCATCTTGCACCATTGCACAATGTTTTCTTTTCATTCAACAATAGTTTGCATTTATTTACAATAAAATGTCCTTGGGTGCCTGACAGGAGCCTTACGAAATGTTTGAGACCCAACCACAATAAAGAGACAGATGACCAAAAGCTTAGAAAAAGAGGTAGATTTTAAGGAGTGTCTTAAAGTAAGAAAGAAAGATAGAGGTAGAGTTCTGGGGATGTCATTCCAGAGCTAAGGAACTTGGCAGCAGAAATCCTGGTGAACGATTAAATTCCGGGTTACTCAGGAGGCCAGGATCCGAGGAGTGCAGATATCTGTAGCTGGAGGAGATAATAGATTGTACACGTTGACAAATGTACAGATCATAGGGGAGGGATGGCACCAGGGAAAGATTTGAAATTAAAGGTGAGAATTTTAAAACTGAGGCACTGCTAAACTATGTGGATCAGTAGATAGAGAGGTGCTGGGACAATCGGATTTGGTGTGAGTTAGGACATGGGCAGCAGAGGTTTGGATGATCTCAATGTTATGGAGGGTAAGAGGTGGGAGATTCGCCAGGAAAGTATTGGAATAGTGAAATCTCGCGGGAACAAAGTCATGGATGAGCATTTCAGCTGCAGATGAGCTGAGGCAGTGGCAGAGTCGGATGATTTTGAGGAAGTGAACAGAAGCAGTTTTAGTAATCGTGTGGATATGTGGTCAGCAGCTCGTCTCTGAGTCAAATGTGATACCAAGGTTGTGAATAGCCTGGTTCAGCCTCAGAGAGTAGGTAAGGAGAGGATTAGAGTTGGTGGGCAGGGAACAGAGAGTGCGGTGAAGACCAAAGACAATGCCCAAAATTTTCCAGCCATTCCCGCTGGCGGGATCTTCCAGTTCCGCCAATAGTGAACCACTATCGTGGGTTTCCTGACAATGGAGGGTGTAAACAATGGCAAAAGCCAGGACCGGGAGATCCCACTGTCAGTCAATAGCGGACTGCCTCCAACGCAACAAAACATGCCACAGTGGTAGGGAGGGGGACCGAGGGGGTGGGGAGTGGTGTGTGGGGGAGGATTCCTACCCAATGGTATCATCAATCAGCATGTAGAAACTGATGCACTTTGGAATGATGCTACAAAGGGCCAGTTTGTAATTGCAAAGTAGGATGTGGTCAAGAATGGATCCTTAGGAGACATCCAAAATAATAGTGCAAGAGACAGAAGAGAAGACATTGTATGTGTTTCTCTAGGTACCATTAAATGGATAGGAAAAGAGTTAGGCAATTGCAGTCCCACTCAACTGGACAACAGTGGAGACATGTTAGAGAAGGATGGTGTGTAGTCAACCGGACTAAAGGCTACAGATAATTCAAAAAGGACAAGGAGGGGCCACTCAACTTAGAGTCAGACAGGATGACATTTGTGACTTTGATAAGAGTTGGTTCATCGCTGTGGCAGGATTTCAATAATAATTATAGCTTTTCAGAATTCTTTAAAAAATTAGGGTGGACTATTCACCTGAACTGACTGAACGGTTCACTTGACAATACCATGTCCTTGATACAAAGAATAAGAAGTGTATGATAGACTATTAAAGAAACTTTCCCATCCAATCCCATTTAAGCAGTAAGGATTTTCCAGGTTACTAATTGCTCAGGCACAAACTCAGGAAGGCATCAAGTAGCTATCAGTTACTCTGGTAGAAAAAATGCACCAGTAGTTAAAAGAAGCACAGATTGTGCAAATATCTCAGTGGGACTGGAGACAAAGCGTGCCCAATTTAAGCAAAAAAATCCAATCCTGATTCAAGTAGAGTTAGTTTGAAGTGCTTGGCTGGCTAACACAGCAAGGTGCATATTGGCAGTGATTTAACTGGATAGGAAGCAAGAGTGTGGATAGGCCATATGCTATCCAGTCTTAAAAGTGCAGTGGTAGCTAGAAGCTGGAAGACATCAGCTCAGTATCAATAACTCTTCCAGCTTTTAGTCAGTTTAGTTCAATGTGAAGCTTTTCCATTCTTGACCAGATCCTGGGCTAACATACACCTGGCAACAGACCATGAACAATTGGACTTGTTCTTCCCTAAAGCATGCTGTGATAGAAAAAACTCCTGGTTAAAATGTGCATAGGAAGCTAACATCCTTTAATCGTAGAATTAATGAATTATAGAATCCCTACCGTGCAAAAGGGGCCATTCGGCCCATCGAGTGTGCACCAACTCTCTGACAGAATATCTTACCCAGGCCCTCTCTCCCACCCTATCCTTATAACCATCCTGCACTATTTCCCATGGTTAATCAATCTAACCAGTGCATCTTGGGACACTAAGGGCAATTTACCATAGCCAATCCACCTAACTTGCACATCTTTGGACTATAATACCTCTGCTTGGTAATTTCCTCCCAGAGGAAGACAGTAATGGAGATTAAAACTCCTATGCCTATCATATAAAAGCCAGAAATAATAATTATTCTTTTTGGTTTAGATCATATGGCTTACATGGTGGGTGGCAAATGTATGTATTGTGATGTACAAGGCAACCCTATCGTGTGGCACAGGACGAATGGACTAGGGGTCTTAACCAGTCTATCATTATGTACCACTGGGATTCCCAGGATCTGTGTGGAGTTTGCACATTCTCCCCGTGTCTGCAGGGTTTCCTCCGGGTGCTCCGGTTTTCTCCCACAGTCCAAAGATGTGCTGGTTAGATGGATTGGCCATGCTAAATTGCCCCTTAGTGTCAATGGATTAGCAGGGTAAATATATTGGGTTCATAGAGTCTGGGTGGGATTGTTGAAGGTGCAGGCTCAATGGGCCAAATGGCCTCCTTCTGCGTTGTAGGGATTCTATGATTCTATGATCTCCTATCAATGTAAATTAGTAGAGTCCTCAGCAAAGCAAACTGCTATGTTCCATTGTTGAAGAGCAAGTGTCTGATTGCAGTTACTGACAAACAGAGTGGGACAGTTGTATCCCATCAAGTCTAAGCGACTTACACAACAAAAATGTTAAGGACACAAAGCTACTTAATCCACCAAAGCCCATGCCTCGAAATTCCGCCTCTCTCAGCAGAGAATCAGACTGTATTCCAGATGTTCCTAAATCTGTCTCTTAACCATACACATTGCGCTATTCCAGACACTTAAAAACCTTTGTGTAAAAATGTTCCTCTGCTATTTATCTGGAGCTGACTTTTCATCTGTTTCAATTTATAACCCAGAATCTAATTATCCTGCCTTGTTCTAAATTTAACATCTGGAACATGTTTCTCCAGAAAGTTACCATGAGTTTACTCGTTCCCTGTACTTCCAGATGTAAATCATTCTGCTCTTCCCAAGCTAAATGACAATTAGAATTTCTCATTACCTGTCACTCCTACTGTAACCACTTAAATTACTTTAATATTCCCTTCACCTGGAGTATTTATATTGCTGTTTATGACTTGAACTGTGCACTTACCTTTTTTTCAAAACAATCATTTGAACCAGCGTGTTGAACCCTCTTCACTTTATTCATGTTAAACTCCTTAAAAATGGGAAGGGACATAGCCACCACCTCTCCAGTGTGCCTCTCAAAGGGGCTTCAAACATCCTGCCCACTATTTTGAAAAAGAGCAGGAAAGTTTCCCAGATATCCAGGTCTATCCCATAATAAATACCTAAATATCTAGACATTCGTAAGTTGCTATTTCTGAACTCCTGCTGTGTACAAATGTTTTAGCATGTGACAACAGTGACTTCACCTCAAGAAATACTTCACTGGTAGTTATGCTCTTTGGCTCATGAATTGTAACAAATGAATGCAGTTCTGTCTTTGATTCTTTCTTTTATGTTTCATCCTGTTTTCCCTCACCTTCCCTCCACATTTAACAGATCATTCTCCACCACTTCTGCCTCCTCCAATCCGATTCCACCAACTTTCCTTCCCAGTCTGTTCTGGCATTCTGGACAGACTGTTCCCTCCAGACACCTTGGCCCCCTTCTCCATCAACCCGATTAGAGTCCCTCCACCCTGCCCACCATACAGAGCTCCAAACTCTCTGTTCAGCTAAAATAGCAATTTCCTTGCACTTTCTTCAGTCTGATGCACTATCTTCTCATCAATCCTCGACGTGGGAGACCAAATGCAAATTGCATTCTCAGTTTGTGGAATAATTCCAGTCTGTCCCTGCATAAGACCCTGAAATTCCAGTCGTCTATCATTCTAATTTTTCGCCCAACATCCACCCTGATCTTTCTGTCCTTCGTCTCCTACACAGATTTGATTGATTTGATTTATTATTGCCACATATATTAGTGTACGATGAAAAGTATTGTTTCTTGCGCACTATACAAACAAAGCATACCGTACATAGAAAGGGAAAGGAGAGAGTGCAGAATGTAGTGCTGCATCATAGCTAGGGTGTAGAGAAAGATCAGCCCAGTATAAGGTAGGTCCATTCAAAAATCTGATGGCAGAAGAGATTGAATTAAAGCTTTGTTACTGAGTTTAAAAGAATTAGAGATTGAAAAGCATAGAATGAAAGTAAAAGATAGGATTAGAGGATATACTGGGTGCAGCTTGCAAGAAGTCGTCTCACTCCAGCACCATCTTGGATCTGAAATCTCTAATCTGTTCTAGTTTAGCACCTCAACTTTCAGGTGGTTACATTACAACCGTGTTAATTCAAAAGTGGGATTAACAATTTCAGATCATGACCATTGCTCGCCTTTTGTCAGCTTTTTATTCATTTTTAAAAGTTCATTCATGGGACATGCGCGTCACTGACTGGGCCAGTATTTATTACCCATTCCTAGTTCGCCCAATGGCAATTGAGAATCAACCACATTGCTGTGGATCTGGAGTCACATGTAGGCCAGACCAGGTAAGAACAGTAGATTTCTCTCCCTAAAGGACATTAGTGAGCTAGATGGGTTTTTCCAACAATTGACGATGGTTTCATGGTCATCAGTAGTTTCTTAATTCTAGATATTTTTTATTGAATTCAAATTCCACCATCAGCTGTGGTGGGATTCGAACCCGGGTCCCCAGAACATTCGCTGAGTTTCTGGTTTAATCAGCTAACCATAATACCACAATGCCATTACCTCCCCTGTCATCGATGATTCCACATTTTTAATTAACACTTACTGTGGACCCATTTTTTGTTTCTTTACTTCACCCACTTTTGCCATACACCATCAAACCCTTTTGTCGTTTGATATTTCCTGCCTTCTGCTCTATCATAGTTCTTTACTCTGCCTCTCCCCCCTTCAATGCTTCAGCTCTTGCTTAAAAACTGCTAAATATCTAACAAATTTCTGTTCTACAGAAGGTTATTGATCTGAAAAGATAAGCAGAGTGTTCCCATAAGCTTTAGAACCCTGTTATCTTGGACTAAATGGGGTCCAGGGTCCCCTCTTGCTGGCAATGAGGTCAACTCATTCATCTTTCTTGAGGTGGTACCCTAATTGATTGCAGTCGGGCTTGCCATCCAGGTAAAAATGATGGGCAGGTTTTCAATGCTGCAAATCCAAGCAGAGGGCCAGCAGATACAAACCTGGGAGAGGAGGATGCTGCTGTGGCAGGTTGGACACTATGAGAGTACGTGAGCTGCGAGGTCATGTGAACTACAAGGGCACATGAGCATGGAGACATCTTTGCTGGCTTGCACAGCAGTGTGAGAATGAACATGATCCAGGACAACAGCATTGAGAGGAAATCCCTTTTGCCAATCAGTTTTGGCTGTGATCACATGCCCAACATCTTCAACCCCCTCCACCCCACATCTCTCACTCTCTCCACACACGCTGCCACAGGAAGGCCAACTTGACGGAACGGGCAGCCTCAGCACTTGGGGATTTGCCTGCTTTGTTCATGTCCAAGTGCCATGGGGTTACAAAATCATTCCTATTTGGATGGGGGTGGGGGGTGGGAGGGAGCGAGGCTGAAACATCTGATCTGGCTGCCTGCCTCCATTGTGCAGGAACCTGATCATTTTCCAATCCCCTCCCTCCCACCCCACCTCCATTTAAAAAGTTCCCCTGAGTACCAAAATGCGTCATGATGCCATCCTATTGAGGCTGTCCCTGCTATTTTCCAAGAATGCGTCATGGAGCCATCTTAGCGTGGCTCCCCCTGCTCTTATCCCATAGTTCATCATGGTGCTGCCCTGATGTAACCCTCCCGTTTCTTTCCTTAGAATGCATCATGGTACCATCTCATTGTGGCGCCCCTTGCTATTCTCCTAGTCCCACTGCCGACAGTTCCATATCCCTCCTCAACAAAAGCTGCCTAATCTGTTGAATACTTCCAACATTTTCTGTTTCTTTATTTCAGATTTCGAGCAACTGGTGTGTCTTAATTTGTTTCACAGCTATATGCACTGAGGATAGAGAAGACAAAATTCTCTGTCACTTTAACTTTTTTCTCAGTTTATTCTTTCATGAGATGTGGCCATTGCTGGTAATTTAATCGGGGTTTCAAAAGGGAATGTACGCCTGAAGAGTTAAAGAAACATTGCAGGAGAAAGGGAATGGAATGATCTGAGCCGGTCTTATAACTCCTTCTGTGCTGTAACCATTCTATGGGAAGAAAAGTAAAAGAAAGATCGATCAACAGATAAAGCAGTTCATGACCACTGGGGGACTCAAAGCACATTACAGCCAATGAAATACTTTTGAAGTGAACTCACTGTTGTAATGTAGGAGACTTAGCTGCTAATTTGTGCCCAGCAATCTTCCACAAATAGCAATGTGATAATGACCAGAAAATCAATTTTTATTTGTTAGTTGTGGGATAAATATTGACCAGGAACACCATGGATAACCAACCTGCTCTTCTTTAAAACACAGCGGCACAGTGGCACAGTGGTTAGCACTGCTGCCTACCAGACCCAGGGACCTGAGTTCAATTCTGGTTTTGGGCCACTGTCTGTGTGGAGTTTACACATTCTCCCCTGTATGGGTTTCCTCCAGGTGCTGAGGTTTCCTCCCACAGTCCAAAGGTATGCAGGGTTAGATATTGATTGGCCATGGTAAATTGACCCTAGTGTCAGGGGGATTAGCAGAGTAAATATGTGGGGTTACGGGGATCGGGCCTGGGTGGGATTGTGGTCGGTGCACACTTGATGGGCTGAATGGCCTCCTTCTACACAGTAGGGATTCTATGATTGAAGCGGGATCTTGAATGTCCACCTGACACGAGCGATAGATTTGTGTGTACCTTACCATTTTTAATCAGCAAGTTAAAAGGCCATATGTAGTGAAAAACAGCCGAGTTCAGGTCAGGTCAAGCAGTGAAGAAAATATAAAAATAATTAGTTGCAGCAGGGGCAACAGAAATATGTTAAGTTAAAACTGTGTGGGACTATTAGCATCGGGCAGAACGACAGGCTTGGAGCTCGATCCCAAATAAACATTTTATAGACCAATCTATGCAGTGTAAGATATAACTGTGAGTGAATTGGAGGCTCCAAGACAGTTTAGAGGGCCTGGTATGTTTATTGTTTCAATGAAATGTTTGCAAGTTGGTCATGACTGGATGTTAAATCTTCAAAACTTGTAAAGCCTTTAGAAGGGAAAGGGCAACTGGCAGAGGAGGAAAGGTATACATATTGATTAAAGATACTATTATATCATTACTAAGAGAGGATATACGTAAGGGAAGGCAATCAGCAGAAACTCTATGGTTAGAATTGAGGAAGCAGAGAGAACCTAAGACTGTAATGGGAGCTGCTGATTGCAGCAATAAAGCGACAGAATATATTAATTCAGAGAGTAAAGAGGCTTGATCAAAAACAGAGTTGTGTCAATGGGAGACCTTCACTGTCTTCTCTTGAAGGAGGAAAAACCTCAAATTCTTCACTCTATCCTCATCACTGAAATTCCACATCCCTGGAACCATTCTCATAAATCTTTCCTGAACTGTCTTCATATCTTTCATGTGGTGGGATGCACATAATTGGACACAGTAGTTCAGCTGAGGTTGCACAATTGATTGAAAAAGATTCTCTGTAACTTGTTTGTGTATGTATTTATATCTCTATTTATAAAACTTGTGCTCCTTTTTTTCTTGTTAATCACATTCTCAGTCTGTCTTGTGTACATATAGCCCCACGCCCCTCTGTTCCTGCACTCCCCTTAGAATTGTACACTTTTCTTTCTATTGCCTCTCCTCATTGTTCCTACTAAAATGTATTAATTCATACTTCCGTGCCACACGTCTGCCCATTCTACTTGCCTCTGAGCTCTGAGAGTCTATTAGTATCAAAGAATAAAGAACAAAGAACAGGCCCTTCGGCCCTCCAAGCCTGCGCTGATCATGTGCTCCTAGCTAGACCATCAGTTTGTATCCCTCTATTCCCAGTCTGTTCATGTGGCAATATATAAGTCTTAAATGATCCAAGGGTGTCTGCCTCAACCACCAGGCCCCCACCACCCTCTGTGTAAAATATATCCCCCGCATGTCCATATTGAACCTTGCCCCCTTACCTTGAACTTGTGATCCTTTGTGTTTGTCATTCCTGACCTGGGAAAAAGCTTCCAAAAGTTCACCCTATCTATGCCCTTCATAATTTTATAAACCTCTATTAGGTCGCCCCTCAACCTACGTCTTTCCAGGGAGAACAACCCTAGTTTACTTAATCTCACCTCCTGGCTAATACCCTCCATACCAGGCAACATCCTGGTAAACCTTTTCTGCACTCTCTTTAAACAGTGCTCCTGCTCCTTAAACTGTCGCCGCTTTGTGGCCCTGCTGTTTAAACAGTTGCCATTCTGTGTTCCCGCTCTTTAAACTCAGAGTAAACTCTTTAAACTCTTTATCCTCAGAGTACACAATACAGTTTTGTGTCATCTGTAAATTTTGAAATTGTGCCATGCACACCCAAGTCTAGATCATTAATGTAGATCAGGAAAAAGAGTAATCCCAACACTGACTCCTGGGGCACCCTACTATATACCTTCTTCCAGTCTGAAAAGTAATCAGGCACCATTGCTCTGCTTCCTGTCTCTGAGCCAACTTTGTATCCATGCTGATAGTGTTCATTTTATTCCATGGTCTTCAACTTTGCTGGATAGCCTATTTTGTGGCAATTCTATCTCGCCGTTTATCAAAAAACTCAATCAAATTAGTTCAACGCAATTTGCCCACAATAAACACATGCAAGCTTTCCTTAATTGACCCATAGTTGTCCAAGTGACAGTTAACTTTGTCCAGATTATCATTTCTAAGATGTTTCCCACCGTGATGTTAAGCAGAATGGTTTATATTTGGTGAGTTTATCTTGACACTTTTTAAAACAGGGGTGTAACATTTGCAGTTCTCCAGCTCTCTGACACTACCTTTAAGGAAGATTAGAAGATTGTTGCCCATGTTTCCACAATTTCCATAATTGCTTTACTTCCCTCAGAATTCTTAGATGCATCCTATCCAGCCCTGGTGACTTAACAAGTTCGAGTACAATCAGCCTTTCTATAACGTTCTCTTTCTCCAGGCTTATTCCATTCAGTGTCTTGGGTACCTTTCACAAAGACTTTGGCAGCATCTTCCTTCCTGATTCCTTGTTTCTAATGCAGTGTGGACTCAATGGGCCAAAGGCCTCCTTCTGCGCTTTATGATTCTGTGATAAAATCACATGCCAAGTAATCCCCATTATGGCCCCTAATCAACTTTAGTCCTCTTCTTACCACACATTTTTATTACTTTTATGCATACAGCAGACTTTTGGACTCCCTTTTATGTTAGCTGTCAGTTTCTCCTCTTATTCTCTTTTTCTCACTCCGAATACTTTTCTCACTTCCCCCTCTGAACTTTCCATATTCAATCTGTATCACGCTTGTACCTGACATCGTCTTTTTCTTCATCATCTCACTTGGTATTTCATCTTTTGGTGAGTTTGAGCTTTTTTGTCCTACTTTTCTTCTTTGTGAGAATGTACCTTGACTGTACCTGAACTACCTCCCCAGCCTATTGTTCCTTTACAGTTTTGCCTGACAATCTTTGATTCCAATTTACCTCAAAATGAAGGCATGCTCTGACAGATGTGAAAAATTTTAAAAATGGAGGGGCCTGACTGGCAGTTATTTTTGATAGACCATTGAGATCATGGCAATGGCCTTCCCTGCCCAGTTGGCCCTTAGTTGGAGCCTGGAGCCTCCAGTTGTAATTGTCCCCTCGAGCACTGTGGGAAGGCTGCCTCCATGACATCTGTCTCCATGGTTATGTGTCATGAATCAAATTGAATTTTCTGAGTGAGTAACTAAAGGAATAGACAGGAGAATATCTTTGGATATCATTTATATCGATTTCCAAAAGGCATTGGATAAAAACCCATCTTGTTAGCTAAAAATTAAAATTAATGGGATTGAAGATAATTTATTGATCTGAGTGGTTAAGCAGGTAAAGACAAAGAGTAGAGCTAATGGATGTGTGCTTGAATTGGAAAGGAATGACTAGTGTCCCACCAGAATTTTGCTAGGGACCTGAACTATTCTCTATGTTTATTAATGATTTAGAAATGATCAGAGTCATATATGGAAGTTTGCTAATGATAGAGATCTGTGGCATAGTAAGTAGTGCAGATAGGGGCACAACATTACAAAGGGACATTGATAGATTCAGTGGCTGGGCAAAATTGCATTTCAATGTAGGTAAATTTGAGATCATCCATTTTGGCTTTTCCAATTGTTGAAAAATGAAAAACAGTAGAGGCACAAAGAGATTCAGAGGTACATGTGTATGTATCAGTAAAGATTCATGAATACGTATCAGTGAAGGTCCATGTGTATATATCACTGAAGGTTTATATATACATATCAATAAAATATAATTGGTAAATAATATTCAGAAAACTAAGACAATGGGCAGCTGCGATTGCCCCAGTCTATGAAACCTCATCTGAGGTCAATGGATCTTTGCATGATCCATGTACTGCCCGCTACAATTCCTGTGGTGGGCGGGATGGGAAAATTCCACCCACTGTGTCTCTTTGTAACCAGATAGCTGGAAGCTACAACCAGGGTTAGATCAAATCTAGAGTAAAATGCACAATGCTGTCCACTCATCTTATAAAAGATATATTGGCCATATGAGTGCAGTAGGGATTATTCAGAATGTTACCAAGGCTCCAAGGATAAACCAAGCTTGTATTTTCTTGAATATAAGAATTTTGCAAAAACTGACAGGCTAGATGATTTCTCTGTTGCTGGGAAGTCCTGGAAAAGGGTTCAGAGAGATCTTACTTAGGCGTGAAATTAGGAAAAGCTTCTTCACCCAGGAGTGGGTGAACTGTGTAACTTTGAATTATATGAATCCTGAGAGTGACGGATTTTTGATAACCGAAAGTATTAGGGGAAATGGAACCATGCTGAGTGAGTACAGTTAGGATACAGATCAGCCATGATCTCACTGAATGGTTGAACAGTCACAGAGGGCTGAATGGCCTACTCCTGTTCCTATATTCCTTATGGAACACTGTTCCTTTAACATTACAGATTACAATATATATGTCAATGGAGGTGACAAAAAGCCCACAGTTTACAACAAACGCTATTTGATATGCAGCAGTAACAGTAGAGTTATGCTTTGAACTGAACCATTGTTAAAACAAAAAGGAAAGGGTTGATAAACTACAGGCCTACCTGACCACTGGTAGGTCAATCAGGGTATTCACATTCTAATTCTAAGAGGAATTTCATAGTAACTTCATTGCAGTGTTAATGCAAGCCTACTTGCGTCACTAATAAACTTTAATTATGTTCTTCTCTGTGTTTCAGATTCTATCTATAACACATTTGGAGAAACCTTGCTGCTGAAAATGGAGAATGTCACATTTGAGGATGCTGGAGGCAACAGCTCAAATGAAACTTTAGGAATGACATGGACCAGCCCTTTCAAGACGGTTGAGATTGTCTTTATAGCTGTTGTGACGGGATCCCTCAGCTTGGTGACAGTGGTTGGCAACATATTAGTCATGTTATCCATCAAAGTGAATCGTCAGTTGCAGACTGTGAACAACTACTTCTTATTCAGCTTGGCCTGCGCCGATCTGATTATTGGAGTCTTTTCTATGAACTTATATACAGTTTACATTATTAAAGGCTATTGGCCTCTTGGGGCTGTTGTCTGTGACTTGTGGCTGGCTTTGGACTATGTTGTGAGCAATGCTTCTGTAATGAACCTGTTGATTATCAGCTTTGATCGTTACTTCTGTGTAACGAAGCCACTAACCTATCCGGCTCGAAGAACCACCAAAATGGCTGGGCTTATGATAGCAGCGGCTTGGATACTTTCGTTCATCTTGTGGGCGCCGGCCATCCTCTTTTGGCAGTTCATTGTTGGTGAACGCAAGGTGAAACAAGGACAATGTTACATTCAATTCTTCTCCAACCACGTTGTGACATTTGGCACAGCCATCGCAGCATTCTATCTGCCAGTTGTCATCATGACAGTTTTGTATATCCAAGTCTCCTTTGCCAGCAGGAGTAGAATGAAAAGTCATAGGACTGAGAGTCAGAAAGAGAACACGTCGCGATCTTCCAACTTCTTCAAGAGTCATTTCAGCAGGCAGCAGAATAACAACAATTCTCCCAAGCCAATGACAGATTCCTCTAGCGACACTGTGCGGAATGGAAAGGTGGAGGAAAAGCCCTCCACAAAACAAGTGTCCCTGAGCCAGCGTGAGGAGAAGGAGACCTCAAATGAGTCCAGTTCAGCCAGCACTGTCCCACCCCATCCTCAAGAGAAAGGCACAAGCGATGTCATACAGCACACACAAGCACCAAAACTATCCAAAATGCAGAGCTCCAAATGGTCTAGGATCAAGATAGTCACCAAACAGGCTGGCAACGAGTGTGTCACGGCCATCGAGATCATGCCCGGGAATGCAACCAACAACACAGCGGCAAACAAACCCGGCATTGTCGCCAGGAAATTCGCTAACATTGCGAGAAGCCAAGTGCGAAAGAGGCGCCAGGTGGCTGCCAGGGAGAAAAAAGTCACACGGACAATCTTTGCAATCCTCCTGGCATTTATATTCACGTGGACTCCCTACAACGTCATGGTTCTCTTCAGCACCTTCTGTGGAGACTGTGTCCCTGAGACTGTCTGGGTCATTGGTTACTGGCTGTGCTACATCAACAGCACTGTCAATCCAGCTTGCTATGCCCTCTGCAACATTACCTTCAAGAAGACTTTCAAACACTTGTTACTGTGCAAATACAAAAACATTAGTAATGCAAGATAAATTGAGTGCCAGAGACTGGCCCACAATTTGTATTTGCCATGGATTTAAAAATTGAAGTGTTGTAAAGCGGTATTTTCTGAGATTCCAGACTTACACTGTGCTTGTATTTTCAGTCTAATGTTCTGCTCTTTCCCTTCCTTAAGTAAAGCATGTACATACCATGTAAGCGAAGACATGACTGTGTGCAAAAACAAAAAATCATAACTCATTCTGATATTGTGTAGGTGCTTGTGGTAGACCAAGTCAGAAATGTGCTTTTCCTTGTGTCCTGCTTCAGTTCCAATTGTGCCAGGTCGCAGAGACAATGCGTGTTGCGAGACCTGTAAACTATTGTTTGAAGTGTAAGATATCTAGACATGGCTGAATGAATGCTGTGACTGGCACTTATAGGGTGATATTAAAGATCCCCAAAAAATGGTTTTTTGACCTCCCCAAGATTAAATTGCAGCCCTTCCCTCACCCTCAGCTATTTAAATAATGTAATGTGAGCTTGACCAAGTGAACAAGGCCATCTGAAAGTTGGCATCGTGCTGACAGGGAATGGTGAGAAGATACAATGAGGCTGTCACTGCCCAATGTCACAGTCACTGCAAGAGATGATATTGGAATTATATGTCCTTTATTCATTTCTAATGGAATTGGTTTAGTACTGGAGCAGTTGAGGTCAGGGCATATAATATAATGAACTTTGTGTAATCTTTCCAATAATGCTGTGGCTGGTGTAACTTTGATCCTTTAATATTATTTACAATATAAATATTTAAAACATTCACCCATGCTGGAGTGTGTTTTGTGGGTGAGTGATGGGCCACCTTCACCATTTCATCTTCTTCATTGCAGTCTGATATTAATATTGAGAAGGGAGCAAGTATTTAGGTTGAAGGCTGATTACTGTCCCATCAGGAGTGACCAAGCAGCAAAAGGTGGCAATAACAGAAGATGTCAGCCAGGATAGCATGATTCCAGTAGCAGGCTTTGTAATGCTGGATTTTAAAGGCATGGTGGTACAGTGCCTCACAACGTCAGGGATCCAGGTTCAATTCTGGCCTTGGGTGATAGCCTGTGTGGAGTTTGCGCATTCTCCCCATGTCTGCATGGGTTTCCTCCAGGTGCTCCGGTTTCCTCTCACAATCCAAAAATGCACAGGTTATGTGGATTGGCCATGCTAAATTGCCCTTTAGTGTCAGGGAGATTAGCAGGACAAATATGTGGGGTTATGGGAATAGGGCCTGGGTGGGATTGTTGTCGGTGTGGGCTCAATGGGCCAAATGGCCTGTTTCATCACTGTAGGGATTCTATGATTCTAGAGATCTGATTCTCTCAAGGTGTGTGAGACAGAGAGTGTCAGGAAGATGGCAATAAATAGGTTGGGGTAAGGTTAGAGATGAAGAGGTTACTGAGATTGGAAAGGTTTAACCATAAGCTAAAAAGTTTATATTTAAGGGATTGGGGTTCTAGGAGCTAACGCAGGTCAAGAAGTTTGGAGGCAATGGATTCATTCAACTGGGATACCATACAGGCAGCCTCATTTTGGATGAATTACAGGTGATGATGATGATCAGTCACCCAGAGAAATGTAATATGCTCTAGAACCGATCAGTGTGTAGATAGTGTTGCTGGCACAGGGCAGATAAAGGTGATGTCATGGTGGTGGAGAGAATGTCAGGTCAGAAATTCAGTTCACACCTAAATCGAATTCCAAAAGGTCCAAACAGTCTGGCTCAGCTTGGGATAGAGGCTGGGGAGGGTGTGGAATTATTGGAAAGGATACAGAGCTTGTGAAATGTGCTTAGACAATGGGGTGAATTTGCCCATTCAGCCCGCCACAGGAATCGTAGCGGGCGAGGGGCAGGCCATGGAATGGTCCATTGACCTCAGGCGGGATTTTCCGGTTTCGGGGCAAGCGTGGTCAGAAAATCCCTCCCAGTGGCTTTGTTCGTACCAATGTTTAACCACGCTGTTAGACAACTGGACAATGCAGATGCAGGTCAACAAAGATGCTGGGACAATTGGGTATCCTGAACTTACGTGGAAAAGCTGATCTAATATTGATGGATGGGCAAGGAGCACAAGGCAGGTGAGGCTAATGTACAAAACACAAGGGAGCAAAATGGTGGGGATGAGGAAGTGGTCATCTCTGAAGACGCAGCAATTTGTGGCTGAGGAGCCTTGGGATTCTGATCTTGTGGGTTCACCTTGCTTGAGTAGGAAGCCTCTGCAGAGTCATGTTTATGTACCTGCATTAGAGATGGTGTCCTTAAATGTTAAGTTGGAAAAGTCTACTAACTGCATGACAGATGTGCGCAGAGTCACACAGTTGATTCTAATGCACTTAATAGCTCCAAACTCTCTAACTACCTACAATAGATGCAATGAGTCCAATTGAAGGTTCTGGTACAAAGCTGCATAAACTGCCAAAGATGCCTGGAGTCCCAGAATGGAGAGGTTGAGTTCCTAAGAAGTGATCTGAAAAGTACCATTTGGGTATCTTTTCTGCTGTTTAGTGCCCAAGCAGAACCAGCCCTGTATTAGCAGCCTGGCAGAATGATGCAACCACTTAACACCACATTTGTGCCCTCCTATAGACTCTTCAGATACACATGTATCAGAAAGGAGTCAGGGCCAAGCTATCCTTGCAGCAGCCCATGTGGGCCCCTCTCGGGGACCCGCTGCCCTGAAACAAGGATTACCTGAGGCCCAGTTGGTTCCTGATGGAAAGCACCAGGCAGCTACTTCAGAACTTCCTGTCCCTGAGAGCCCAGACAGAAAGAGGCAGCTAAGGTCTGAAAGAATAAGTATTGAGAAGCTCCAAAGGGAGGCATTATGACTGCCAGTAGAACGGGACACAGCTTTTTACTCAACAAAGAGTGCTTTGGGGCAGCGCGTTGGCATAATGATTAGCACTGCTGCCTCACAGTGCCAGGGACCCAGATTCAATTCCAGCTTGGGTCAATGTTTGTGCAGAGTCTTCACATTCTCCCCATGGCTGCATGGGTTTCCTCTGGGTGCTCTGAAAGGTGTGCAGGTTAGGTACTTGGCCATGCTAAATTCTCCCTCAGTGTAGCTGAACAGGTACCAGAGTGCAGTGACTAGGGGATTTTCACAGTAACTTACGCGAATTACGCACTTAGAATTTTTTTGGGAGAATCCCATCCATAACTTAGCTAAACTTTTCTTTTGTTAGATCAGCTGCAGATATCTCACAGATAAAGGCAACTCCTGAATAAATACTTTCTGACGAGGGCCTTTGACTGCTCACACACTCTGATGGCCAGCTCCACATCTTTCCTCCTCCAGCGTATCTATGAGGAGACTTTCTGCCATCCAAAAATGGAATTGGACGGGTTCAAGGTGGGTAAGGTCTTGACCGGTTCTGGGGGTTAAAACTCCCTTTTGATACACCCATCACATTTCATGCGGTAGTGGACAGCTGCTTGGCTGAGGACCACATTCCCTTGTTAATGCAAGCCACCTTGTGACTAATAAATAAGCTTTTAAAACTTTTCATTTGATACCATATGTACCCAGGAACTGGAGGAAGATCTGAAGATGATTTACAATATGCCTCTACAATGGGTGTCTGGAACATTATGGAGGAGAGATAATCTCTGAAAGAGGGGCTGTGATGGTAGGACTGGCTTACATTTGGCTCAGGTATGGGGGAGGCTCAGCGGAAGCCATGTAGCAGGCTTCACACTGGGCACCACAGCCTCCCTGCGTCTCCGGCCACTGGATTTCTGGCATCATCAGCTCTGCACCAGAAATGGGCATGTGCTGAATGAATCGTTTAATTTGGGATTTGGATCCCATCAGCAGACCCGGGACTGGCCACTCCGCCACCCACCAGGAGTGCTTCACTCCAGTACGGAGCTCTACCAGCAGGGAGCTGGCAGCCCGACCCTGCTGGAGTGAAGGACGGCCATGGAGGCCCCCCCCTGGGATGTTGGGGGTAAGGGGAGGGTGCGCCCTGGGCATTGCCAGCTTGGCACTGCCCAAAGGGAAAACTGGCAATATCCATTGGGCACCTTGGCACTGCCCATAGGCCATCAGGCAGTGCAAGGGGAGCAGGGCCAGGCAGAACGGGTGGGGTGGGATTGGCCTGCTGGAGTGGGGGTCGGAGTTGTAGGGGAGAGAGTGATGGGGGGACGTGTGACTGTGGAGGGTGGGGTCAGAATTGCAGGGGAGGTGGGGCACCAAGGCGGGCCAGGTGGGGGGGAGGGTGGGGCTGGCCGGGACACATTCGGGAGGTCAGCGATCAGGGGGTGGGGAGATCAGAGAGGCAGCGTTGCGGTGTCATGGGGCTGACCAGCAATTGGGAGGCTGGCGGTGCGGGATTACAAGCGCCAATCTCAGCACTGATAGATTGGCATGTGCACAGTGACTTGCTCAGTGCTGCCCTCTCCAGTGGGAATAGGCCCCACCCTCAGCTTTTCAGTGTGATTCACACCAGGACACTCTGCAGTGCACAGAGTGTGGGAGATTCACTTTGAAAATCCTGCTGAAAAAAGCAGCGGGAGTTATTCCTGTTTTTACGCAAATTATGCCCTTAGAATTTTTTTGGGAGAATCCCACCCATAACTTAACTAAACCTTTCTTTTATTAGATCCAGCTGCAGATATCTCACAGATAAAGGCAACTCCTGAATAAATTCTTTCTGATGAGAGCCTTTGACTGCACACACACTCTGATGGCCAGCTCCGCATCCCTCCTCCTCCAGTGTATCTATGAGGAGACATTCTGCCATCTAAAAATGGAAGTGGACGGGTTCAAGGTGGGTAAGGTCCTGACCAGTTCTGGGGGTTAAAAATCCCTTTCGATACATTGATCACATTTCATGCGGTAGTGGACAGCTGCTTGGCTGAGGACCACATCCCCTTGTGATGCAGCCTACAACGAGGTAAGGGGGTGAGTACAGTTATGTTTTGCATTGATGCTGGTAATACAAAGGCTTTTGTTAGCGGGGACTTCAAGATCAGGGCTAGCAGAGGACCCTCCTCTATTATCACATAGTGTAAACCTGGTCTTCATGAGGATCACTGACTAATGAAGAAAGGGATCCCAGACTGATCAATAACCATAACCGTTCAGGTACAAAAGACCCAGAAACTACACATGGAAAACCCAAGTGATGCAGGGCTCTGGGAACCGTAATTCCAATGCCATTGGAGCTCAGAAGCTGTTTTCTTCCCAAGCACTCTACAATTGCTGTACGTCTGGTCTCACACTGCAAGGCAAAATACTATTTCTGACATTAATCATCTAATTTGAATTGGACTCCACTCCTGCACCCTCAGGACAAGACCTCATCCCTGCACCCTCAGGATCAGACCCCACCCGTGCACCCTCAGGATCAAACCTCACCCCTGCACCCTCAGAATCAGACCCCACCCGTGCACCCTCAGGATCAAACCTCACCCCTGCACCCTCAGAATCAGACCCCACCCCTGCACCCTCAGGATCAGACCCCCATCCCTGCACCCTCAGAATCAGACCCCACCCCTGCACCCTCAGAATCAGACCCCACCCCTGCACTCTCAGGATTAGACCCCGCCCCTGCACCCTCAGGATTAGACCCCATCCTGCGCCCTCAGTATGGATCTCTAGTCCTGCACCCTTATGATTGGACCCAATCCCAGAATCAGATGCTGCCCCAGGATCAAAGCCTTTTCAAGATCTGGATCCTAGGCTAGTAATGCTTTTCTAACCCAGCTTCAGGCTTTCTTCCTGTTCTTGAACTGCCGCCTGCTATAGCTTCCTGCCCGATAGGAAGCCTGTCCTTAAAAGTAGGGGTGTCTAAAACTAGAGGGCATAGGTTTAAGGTAAGAGGGGAGAAATACAAAAGGTCCAGAGGAGCAATTTGTTCACACAAAGGTTGGTGAATGTCTGGAACGAGCTGCCAGAGATAGTTGTAGAGGCGGGTACCATTTTGTCTTCTGTAAGGCATTTAGACAGTTACATGGGTAAGATGAATATTGAGGGATATGGGCCAAACACAGGCAATTGGACTAGCTTAGTGGTTAAAAAAAGGGATGGCATGGACAACTTGGGCCAAAGGGCCTGTTTTCATCCTGTAAACCTCTATAAGTCTATGAGTGTAAATCAGGCTGACATCCTTAATGGTTAACGACTGACACAAAATTCTCCTCTTGTATCTTGGCCTTCATTGTAATGCACAGGACAAGGGAAGCAGCTTCATTGGGGAATGTGAAAGGAGTGTTTAAATATGATTTGCCTTGCCTTTGCTGGCCATCAGCAGACTGGAGATAAGAGGGAAGATACAACAAAAATACTTGATACATGGAACTTCAATGAAATTGTGAATTTCTTTCCTTATCTTTATTCTAAATGACAATCTCAGATCCCCAGGTCATGTTAGATTAATACAATTCCATCACCACAATCTATTGATGTCTCATTAATTAATCTAGAAGAACGTTCCCTACAGCACCAATATGATATTCTCATCCTGTGGATTTGCTGATGAAGACTGCCCACTCAGGGGAGGCAGTGGCCTAGTGGTATTATCACTAGAGTATTAATCCAGAAACTCAGCTAATGTTCTGGGAACCTGGGTTCAAATTCTACCACAGTAGCTGGTGGAATTTAAATTGAATAAAAAGCATCTGGATTAAGAACATAAGAATATAAGAAATAGGAACAGGAGTAGGCCATCTAGCCCTTCGAGCCTGCCCCGCCATTCAATAAGATCATGGCTGATCTGAAATGAATCAGTTCCACTTTCCCGCTTTCTCCCCATAACCCTTAATTCCCTTATCTATCAGAAATCTATCTACCCGTGACTTAATCATATTCAACGAGGTAGCGTCCAGCACTTCAATGGGCAGAGAATTCCAAAGATTCACCATGCTTTGAGTGAAGAAGTTCCTCCTCAACTCTGTTAAGAATCTACATGAAACCATTGTCGGAAAAATCCATCTAGTTCAGAAATGCACTTTAGGGAAGGAAATCCACATAAGAACATAAGAAATAGGAGCAGGAGTAGGCCATCTAGCCCTTCGAGCCTGCCCCGCCATTCAATAAGATCATGGCTGATCTGAAGTGGATTCCTTATCTGGTCTGGCTTACAGCAACATGGTTGACTCTCAACTGCCTTCCAAGGGCAACTAGGGATGGGCAATAGATGCCAGCCAGCCAGTGATGTCCATGTCCCATGAATGAATTAAAAAAATACTCAGGGTTAGGTTTTGGATAGCATGATGAATCTACCCAACAGAAATATCCACAAAGCACTGGGTGCTGATTTTTCATTTCACCTGGAATCAATGACAGATTTCGTACTAGCCATCAGAGAGAAAGAACATTATATTCTGACTACGCACCTGGCCACCAGTTCAAGGTGCTTACTTCAAACAACAACCAATCGGAAATGTTTCAAAGCATTTTCCTGGCATAAGCTGCAGTTGGAACCATTCTGGCATCCATTTCCTTTTGAAGTAATTTATGCAGAATGAGCTACTACGTGACAAAAATCATGGAATTTTCATCTCATATTAACTTGGATCTATTAATAAATATTTAATGTGATTTACTTTAGTCCCCAGTGTTTGTCCAATCACACATTTATCTAATGGTATAACCTCATCTGAAATCATACCACCGTTCACACCAGCAGGAATTTTCCCATCCTGCTGCAGTGAACTGAGGTTTGGCTGACCACCAGATTCTCTGAGCTCGCTGCAAGGGGAGCAAGACATGAATGGGAGTCGGATCGCGCCTACTGGGTGGAATTTAACAAGGTTTTTTTAAGTGTCCAGCGAGCATGAAAATGGGAGAGTTTCTGACCTTTTTTTTGGGCGAGTTTTCATGCCCAATCTTATGTACTCTGTCTCTGAAATTTTGGGTTAGACCATTTCCAGCTACAAGAGGCAGTAGGCAGGGTTTAACTCACCAAACAGCAGCTCAGATTAGAGCCACAAACTGCACGTGTGCAGAAAAACCAAACAAAAAGCAGCTCTCCTGGCAAAATCCGCCTGAGCCAGGTACAGCCTTCCCCTCCTCCTTCACACAGATACTGGAGCCTCCCCCCCTCACCGCCCCCTCCTCTCCCCTCCCGCCCCCTCACCCCCTTCCCCCTCGTTTCCCCCCCCCCCCGCTTCGCACAGCCCCTGCCACCCCACCCCACCCCTCCTTGCACCTCCCCCCTCCCCAGACCCACTTGCACATGGCTCCAAGGGCTGCCTGACATGATCCTCTCTCTCCCCTGCCCCCAGTCATCACAGGAACACAAATTCCCTCCCCATCCTCTCCCTCCCATCAGCACTCCTGCGATTAGGCTTCCCCTCCATGGTAACAAGGCAGACTGCTTTAAACTCACTGGAATGCTCTAATGGGCACGTGACTCACCCTAACTGCCTGCAGCTGATCTGTTGCGGGAAGCAGTGTAGGCAGGGTGGGACATACTCTTCATTCCAACAGGATGTCAACCCTGGGAAGGGATGGAAACAGCCTGAGAGCTATGACCACGTGTGTTAGTACCAGGGCACTGGAAAGGAGAACTGAGAAGCAACACTGGAAAAAAATGAATGACCAATTAATCCGAGCAGCAAGGGTGAGTGTTTAACCTCTGTATGTAACCTCACAACATCAGATTAAATGGTATGCCGGCCTTTATAGCGAGGGGGATAGAATATAAAAGCAGGGAGGTCTTGCTGCAACTGTACAGGGCACTGGTGAGGCCGCAGCTGGAGTACTGTGTGCAGTTTTGGTCGCCGCACTTGTGCAAGGATATTTTGGCCTTGGACAGAGTGCAGAGGAGGTTCACTAGGCTGATATGGGGGCTGGACTATGAAGAGAGACTAAATAGACTGAGTCTGTACTTGTTGGAGTTTAGAAGGATGAGGGGGGATCTTATAGAGACGTATAAGATAATGAAAGGGATGGATAGGGTAGCGGTAGAGAGATTCTTCCCACTCAGAAAGGACAGCAGGACTAGAGGGCACAGCCTCAAGATAAGGGGGGGCAGTTTAGATCGGAGTTGAGGAGGAACTTCTTCACTCAAAGGGTGGTGAATCTCTGGAATTCTCTGCCCATTGAAGTGGTGGAGGCTACCTCGCTAAACGTATTTAAGTCACAGGTAGCTAAGTTTTTGACAGACAAGGGAATTAAGGGTTATGGGGAGAAAGCAGGAAAGTGGAACTGAGCCACTTCAGATCAGCCATGATCTTATTGAATGGCAGGGCAGGTTCGAAGGGCTAGATGGCCTACTCCTGCTCCTATTTCTTATGTTCTTATGTTCTTAAAGTCCAATAGGTTTATTTGGAAGCACAAGCTTCTGGAGTGCTGCCCCTTCATCAGGTGAGTGCAGGATTTGGTTCACAAAATGGGCATTTATAGACACAAACTCAATTACAAGGTGCGAGTCTTAACAGACAATCAAGTCTTTACAGATACAGACAATGTGAGTGGAGAGCAGGTTAAGCACAGTTTAAAGAGATGCATATTGTTTGAAGGAAGAAGTGGGGGTGTGGGGATGGTCTTGGCGAAGTGTTCATCTTCATTGATGACATATTGAAGACTCTGGAGAAGATGTCGTAGCTTATCTGCCCCAGGGAAGTACTGGATGACGAAGGGCACTCTGTCTGCCTTGTTCCGTGTTTGTCTTCTGAGGAGGTCACTGCCTGCATGCTTCCAGCCTCTGACCCCCAAGCACATTCCTCCCCCCCCCAGAAATTACCCACTGAGGGCCACCATCTGATACCTTGCAGAGCTCGCGTCATCAGATTTTTCATGGCTCCTCCTGTCCCCACAGAGAAGAATGCCCATAACTGCCATGAGAGGGTGAAGATAGGGGAGTGGTGAGGTTGACATCTGAGTCCTCACCTGCTTTGAGGAGCGGGCACTGGATCTTGGGGGAGAGGAGGGGATGCGGGCAATAAGTGACAGCATGGTTGGGCTGGAGCATCGAAGTGCACACCTGCCAATTCTTCACCCTGTGGAGAAATCTCAAGTAAGTTGCATGCAGCCCAGATTCCTCTCCCTCCCTTGTGTCCTGTGTTGCTGGGAGGGATCCTGACACCTCAGGGCCACCTGGCATTGCAGCCCCCCAATGCTGCTACTACCTACCCTGCCCCTGGCAGCTCAGAAGACTCCTCAGAGGAAGCCAGTGAAGGGACCTCCATGTCCGGCACCAGTGTGGCATCAGTTTCCACCTCACAACTCACCATCTCAGAGACTCTCACATCGGTGGGTCCAATTAGTGATGAGGCTTCTGGGGCGGCATGGTAGCACTGTGGTTACTTCTCAACTCCAGCGTCCTGGGTTCCATTCCCGGATCGGATCACTGTCTGTGTGGAGTTTGCACATTCTCCTCGTGTCTGCGTGGGTTTCCTCTGGGTACTCCGGTTTCCTCCCACAGTCCAAAGATGTGCGGGTTAGGTTGATTGGTCATGCTAAGAAATTGCCCCTTGGTGTCCAGGGATGTGTAGGTTAGCGGGATTAGTGGGCATAATATGTAGGAATATGGGGGAAGGGCCTGGGTGGGATTGTGTTCGGTGCAGACTCGATGGGCCGAAGGGCCTCTTTCTGCACTGTAGGGTTCTATGATTCTCTTGTGCACATGACACATCTGCTGATGTGCATGAGGTGGAGGAGGTAACATCCGAGGCCTCAGGCACACAGGGGCCTGCCGGAGGTGAGGTCTCAGCTGGCCCCAGGCTACATGCTGGGCCTCTGTAATCAATTATCCCTCAGCTACTGGAAATGCAGCAACACAGGCTGGGAATGCAGGAGGGGCTGACAGCAACACTAGATCGATCAAAAGGCTGTTGGGAAGAGTCCCAAAGCTTTCAGGTGGACCAGCTAACGCCTGTCTTCTGTGGCTCCCAGGACAACTCTGCAAGAGTAGCTTTTGCAATGGGGATCCTCACCATGAGTGGCAGACTCCAAGCGATGGCCAAGTCACAGAGGGCCGCGACTGAGGGCCTCAGCAAGATTCTTGAGATTCTGTAGATCGTGGTTGAGTGACTCGAGAGTTTGCA
This sequence comes from Carcharhinus amblyrhynchos, assembly GCF_965287045.1. Classification (NCBI taxonomy): domain Eukaryota; kingdom Metazoa; phylum Chordata; class Chondrichthyes; order Carcharhiniformes; family Carcharhinidae; genus Carcharhinus; species Carcharhinus amblyrhynchos. Next base: position 56,012,396 of record NC_137329.1, read on the forward strand.
GGAGAACTAGTCGCACAGCGCTGAGACACAGTGAGACTTGCACAGCATGGCCCTGTCTCAGGGAGCATTTGCTGTACCCATTTGGCGATGGCCCCCCCCCAACTCAGTTGGCCTTCACAGAGGACTCAACTGCCATGGGTAGGACGCAGGTGGTCCTCCAGGACTGGAAGGGCCAGGTGACACTGGAGCTTCTGGAGCTCACTGCAGGAGCCTCGCCATGCCATGGATTGACCCAGCGGCCCACAGGGAACCCCGAGGGAGAAGGAAGGACTCGAGCCCATGCTGGAGCCTTCCAGCCAGGAGACTGTGGCTGTGGCTACACCGTCTGACTCTCCCCTTCCTGACACTGGGCATTTCAGGGGCAGCGGGGATGAAGAGGGTGTCATGGATACGTGCCACATGCCTGGAGGCTGGCCAGGGCCCTCAAGGTCCAGCCCCCTCCAAAGGACAATCGCCATGGGCACCAAAGTGTGTGTTGATCAGAGCCTCCCTCGCCATCCTCGCATGTCTGACCTTGCTGCTGCCAGCCCTCCAGCGCCTGGTGGTGTTGCTCTTCATTGTCATTCTCCTCCTCTTCCTCTTCTCCCTGCTCAGTGGCCTCCTCCTCAATGATGCCTGGCTAGTCAGGGTCCATGCCCTCCTCCCCAGGAAGGTCTCCTTGCTGCTGCGCCAGGTTGTGTAGGACACAGCACACCACCACAATGCTGGATGACATCAAGGGTTATGTTGGAGGGCCCTGCCAGAGTGGTCCAGGCACTAGGACCACAGCTTGAGGAACCACTCCACTATTAACGTGGGCCTCATTATGTCGGGCCTCTGCCTCAGTCATAGAAAACCTACAGTGCAGAAGGAGGCCATTTGGCCCATCGAGTGTTCACCAACCACAATCCCATCCAGGCTCTACCCCGATATCCCTATGTATTTACCTGCTTATCCCTTTAACCTATACATCTTAGGATACTAAGTCTCCGGCGTCATCAGCCAAGTCTGAGGCGGGTACCCCATGTCCCCCACGAGCCATCTCTGCATCCTGGGCTCCTCCTGAAAGATCTCTGGGATATCAGAACTGCTCAATGTGATGCAAGCTGCAGGGTGTCCGGCGCGGACGTGCATAATGTTGAGCTGACGGTCACACACAAATTGCACATTTATTGAATGGAAGCATTTTCTATTCATAAATCTTCCTGGATTCTTGACGGGAGCCTTGAGGGCAACATGGGGGCAGTCTCTAGCCCCCTGAACATTTGGCATCCCCGCGATGGCTGCGAATCCTGAGCCCAGGCTTCCTGTTGGGCCTAGTCCAGGTCAAATTTGATGTACTTGGCAGTCCGGGCATTCAAAGAATCTGTGACTTCCTTCACATTCTGTGGACGGATGAAATTCCACAAAGGTCTCCACTGGGGCTCTGGAACGACCTGGTGGCATAAAAGTTTAAGACAGCCGTCACTTTCACAGCCACTGGAAGTGGGTGTCCCCCTCCTGCCCCAATCTGCCAGGCCCTGGCACACATGTTGCACCATCCACTTTCAGAGCCAGAGCCATCGGTAGCACGTAATGTCCCACAGTTGCTCGAAGGACACTCACCTGCCAAACTGCCGGGATCTCTGCTCTTTACTTCTCCTGCCACCCAACCCCAGCAGAATGGCAGAACAACTCCTGCCTCTGGTGGCCATCTCCCTCTACTCCTGCGAGTGCTAAAGCCTGGACCTCCTATGCCCACAATTCATCCCCCTGCTCCTCCTCCTGAGCTCCAGCAGCAACCAAAAGAACAGCAAAGTCAATGGGTTGCATTGCAAAAGCCATCTCATCAATCTGAAGGGGGCAGGGGAATTTGGGGAAGGGGAGAAACAGACAGAGAGGTTAAAGAAATCTGCTCGCCTCCAGCCCAACAACACGGCCCCTCCATTCCCCCCACAGCCTCTCAGCAACACAGCCCCCCCATTCCCCCTCAGCAACACCTACACCCCATTCCTCCTCCAGCCCTCTATCAACACACCCCCCCCCATGGTCCCCCAGCAACATAGACCCTCCATTCCACCCCCCAGCAACACGCACTTCCCATTTCCCCTGCAGCCTCCTAGCAACACACTCATTTCCCCCCACAGCCCCCCAGCAACACAACCCCCCATTCCCCTCCAATAACACAAACCCAGAACCCATGCATTAGTGACCATAGACACTGCTACTTGACAGGTCCTGAGGCTGCAGCTCTGCCACTTCCTGCTGCCTGCACAAGGACCCAGAAACATCCCTGAGACTCACGGCCAGCGCTCAAGACTCAGTTCCATGCTGAGATTCCGAGGTTGGACTTCATGATCAACAACAGCCCCTCCACCCCCACCCCCCCACACACTCTCAGCCCCTCCCTGACCTGAAACGCAACATGCCCACCACAAACAACAACACCCCACCCCCACGAGCAGCATGGAGCAATTTGTACACAGAGATTTACCACCTCACTCACCCTCGTTGATCAAGTGCCTGAATCCGACTTTTATAGAGGGGTTTTCCAGAGCAATCTTGCTGCGGTGAATGAGGCTGTATAGGTAGGTGAGCTGGGATGATTGGGTGTGAAGCTCACTGATATCATAGTGCAAATGCAAAAACGTAAATTGATATCTCGCCTGTTTTGGGCAGGCTCCCAATTGTGCCGATTCTTTTCGTGGTAAAATGGGAATGCGTGTGAAAATAAGCACTATTCCTGCTAGCTGCTTTACGCCCGATTTTATGAAATGTTCCCTCCACAAAATGGGCATAATGAAGTCGTAAAATTCTGCCCATTGTGTCCAATCTGCACAGCACACTTTTGAGGAAGGTATTCAGGTCATGGAGAAGATGCAAAGGTGATTTACAGCCATGGAGAGGCAAGAGAAATTGGGATTGTTCTCCTTAGAACAGACACTACATAGTCTCACCAGGCTGTGACTTTTGAAATTAGGATTAATTATCATATTAAATATTTAGATTTTTCAGCTGAAACACTTCTTGTGGTAAGTTAATAACTGTTACTTGCTGAAATCAAACCAAAGGAAAGCACTGTTTTGTGCTACTTCTTCCCAACTACAGCTGAGAATCTATGACCAGGTTTTTATTGGTACCAAGGGTAGTAGTGCTAATTCCAACTTTAGCATTAAGTGTACTCAGGAGCTGAAGGTTCCCTGATGGATCACTGCATTATCTTTATTTGAAGACAGTGAGAGTGGGACCTTTCCTCCCCTTGGCCTGAAGGGACTGTATTTGAGGCTTCGATACAACTGCTGCATTCAAATTGCTACAAGAACCTCCTTGAATTGGGAAATATCCCTTATTGTAGGGACTATGCTCTCCATTCTGCTTCACAAATCTCTCATCCATGAATGCAACACAAGAGGTCCCATATTACAATCAGCTGCTTTCTGATAACTCAGCCTGTGATTAACAGATAGTGACCACTGCATTGTCACGATTGATTGACTGTCAATATGTGACTTCTAATACCTTACTGAATTTGACCATCCCCACCCCCAACACTATGACGCATGAATACACAATTTATGCTGAGTTGTGAAACAAAATTCATTAAAAACATCCTACAATATGTATACACTTTAGAAAGAAGTAACTTTGAGGTCACCTCCTCCCCACTTGCCCTTGGCCTCCCCAGGGGGCCTCAATGCCCTCCAGTTCTACTGGCGAGGCCAACAGGACTATTCTCTGTTTGTGGGGAAGCAGGTATTTTCCTCTGCTGGCAATGCCACAAAAGGAATTGAGCCCACACAATTGAGTGCCAGGCTCAGTAATAAAATGGAAATGAAGATTAGAATACATAGCAGCACAGTGGTTAGCACTGCTGCCTCACAGCGCCAGGGACCCTGGTTCAATTCTGGCCTTGGGACACTGTCTGTGTGGTGTTTGCATATTCTCCCCGTGTCTGTGGGGGTTTCCTCCCATCTCCAAAGATGTGCAGGTTAGATTGATTGGCCATGTTAAATGGACCCTGATGTCAGAGGAATTAGCAGTGTAAATATGTGAGGTTACAGGAATATGGTCTGGGTGGGATGATGGTCAGTACAGACTTGATGGGCCAAATGGCCTTCTTCTGCAGAAAAGAAGAAAAAAAGAATGCGGTACCATAATTTATTCAGCCTCTCGCCCTTTTCCAGCGAGAGGCTGACCATGCTGGAAATCGGGCTCTCGTAAGATTGCGAGAGCTGAGAAATCAGCCATGCATAAATTTTACCGGCTTGCTCCATCCATCAATGTATGAGGCAGACCGGTAAAATTCTGCCCCTGATTTCATTCTCTGGAAGTATCAGTGAATAGTTACATCTGACTTAACTGATGAAGCAATGCTGTAAAACATCTAAATTGCCCCTTAGTGTCCCAAGATGTGTAGATTTGATGGATTAGCCCCAGTGAATACACAGGGTTATATGGATGAAGCAGGGGAGAGGGCCTAGGCAAGACACTCTGTTGAAGTGTCAGCATAAACTCGATAGGCCGAATGGCCTCGTCTGCACTGTAGAGATTCTATAACTTTATGCCAGGCAGAGTTGGAAAACTTGACGTGATAGCAGGATTAGCTGAAACAGTACAATGGAAGAAATAATCAGGTTATGTATAGAGGTGTCACTGACCTCACAATTGGAATAAAGAGCAACTTCATTACCTATTAAAAGTCGATAATAAAGGATTTATTTTGACAGATTTTTAAAATATGCATTCTGTCTAGCTAAGGGGGAAATACCCTACATTTTTCTCAGTACTTGATTAGTAGGTTTTCAATCGTAGTATTATAGACCAACCCACTGTCCAAGATTGTAATGTTTGAATTTGCGCTCACAATTTCAGTGTTACATGAACTTCTGCCATGCTTCCTTAGAAAAGAGCCTAAAGAACAGGAAAAGGAGAAGACTGGATCTAAATGCAATATTGATCGGATAAAAATTGCACGATCAGTTGGTTCAACTGACAAAGGAGCAGGCAGCCTATTAGCTTCCTTCAATGGGAAGTGTATGGCTTCCCCATGAAGTGTGTGCCACTGGGAGGGAAAAAAAAGACCTCTTAAAATAAGAATTTATATAGTGGCTTTCACAACTTAGGACAGTCAAGGAATCACCCCTGAAGGGTAGACATTGTAGAAAACATCTGCCAACAATATTGCACACAGCACATTTTCCCCAATAGCAACCTGGTAATGACCAGAAAATCTTTGTTGAGGGATCGATTTTGGCTAGAACCACAAAGGAGAGCTCCTCAGCTCTTCTTCAGAATAGTGCCATGAGATCTTTCATGCCCATCTGGGTGCACAGAGAGGGGATCTCGGTTTAAAGTTGCAATCGAAAGGTGGTAGCTCCAACAATGCAACACTACGTACTTTTTAAAAAAGTTCTTCAATGGGATGTAGACATTACTGGCTGGACCAGCAATTATTGCCCATCCTAATTATTCGAGAGGGAATATAAAAGGTTAACTAGATTGCTGTGGATCCGGACTCACATGCAGGCCAAGCCAGGTAAGGGCAACAGATTTCCTTTCCTAAAGGATATGAGTGAAGCAGATGGGGTTTTACAACAAATCGACAATGGTTTCATGGCCGTTAGACTTTTAATTCCAGACTTTTATTAAATTCAAATTCCACCTTCTGTCATGGTGGGATTTGAACTTGGCATTACAATGTGTCCCTGGGATACTAGTCCACTAAAAATCTCTATGGCACTGCCTCTTCACAGCACTGGACTATCAGCCTAGGTTTTGTTTTCTGATTCCTACGGTGGAATTTCAATCCACAACCTTGTAATTTGGAAGGCAGTCAGTGCTACCAATGCTTAATAATGGTAAAAGCTTTAAAAAAAATATACAAAACTGTAATGATTTCAATCAGGCCACTGAGGTTGGCCTATTGGAGTATGAACTCCAATAAAGGATCCAATTGATGGGCCAATCGGGGAATCTTTGCCCTGTACTTAACTGGGAGTGTCAGTTCCTCTGACACCCCTGGAGATGGACTGTTAGCCCTCTGTGTACTGCTGTTAGAGTCTGTAAATAAAGGGATTTTGGTGAAGGAACTTCTGCCTCTGAAGAATTATTAGGAAAGTTCTACAAAAATGGCTGATCCTGGGAATCACTGTCATCTGCTTATCAGAATGCCTCGCAAACACTAACGTCAGAAACGTTTAAAGCCATCGAGTTTGGTTTCTGAACCAATTCCTTTCAGTCTGTGTCCTTTCAAAATCAAATACCAGTGCTCAACCTTTCCCAGAGCATTAGGGGCAAGGAACGGCCCTCAGTCACCTCAGAAAGCACACGTGTAGAAGTTTATAAAAAGATTTTATTGAAAAAACCTCTAGTCCAAGATCTCTTCAGTGAATGTCAAACATTTAGGACAGGAAATGCATTATTTTTCATGAACTACATTGTGCCTTCCAAATCTCCAAATCATGGCTTTGAAAAAGGAAAAGGGGATTTCAGAGTTTAGTTGTGCTACATTTTGTCACATCATTGTCAGAGTTACAATGCAATCCCCCTGTCAGGAATACAATATTGTCAGCAAAGCAAAATGGCCGTTTCTCTTCTGATCAACCAACCAACACAAGGTGTAGCTCAAATCTAAAACAGGTTACCTGTTCTTGCAAAAAGAATGCATTCAGCGCACATAGGCTGGGGAAACTAAAGGCCTAGAATTCTGCAAAGGCAGGCGATGTCGGCATTTTGAATGTGGTTAAAAAGGGACGAGATACACGATAATAACACCACTACAAGCCTAGAGATTTGCAAGGCATTCTACATGGAAATTATATAGTTGCAGAAATGTACTGTACACATGCCAAAGTCTCAGGTTTATAAGCAATAAGAGACTAAAAAAAAAGCAACCATTTTAAAAAGGCAGTTCTTTTACATTAAATTCTACAGATTAGAAGATTACAACAAAGCTTGGTGAAAGGTATTTTGGTGAGGGGTGGCTGTATAGATTGTGCTGCAGCTCAGATCGACAAGAAGGTGGGTTATACTGTCAAGTTGCTAGGAACTTCTCACATGCCCTTCTTTCCCTTCTTACCTGTTCAAAAAGATAGAAAACAGCAAGATTGTTACATACATGTTCACAAGTCAACATTGTCTTTTTCGCTCATGAGACTTCTTACCTTTTGGAGCACATGACAACCTCGCCCAGACTGTCAAGTTAATCAGTGCCGAACATTCTTCTGCCAAATTTTTCCACCCCTTTCTCCCTGAAACTAAAGAATCTGAGCATTGTGCACACTCCACAAATCCATTTGCCACAGTTTTTCCCATTCAGTAGGATTTCTGGTGGTAGCATTCCTGCCGCTGAACCAGAAGCTCTGGGTTCGAGTTCCACCCCAAGACTTCATGGCCAAGAAAGGCGCTTTCATAACACGGGCAAACAAGTTGTGCGTCAAACTACAAATCCTTCCAAACACACCAATGGCTGGTGGTAAGAGCGGGAGAGACTCCTTGGTGGACGACACTTGATGTGAATTGAGGCCCCTCAAGCTAAAAGCTACTGGTAAGAGATGAGTGACTTGTTCGGGAAATTACTAGCCATGGAAACAGACAAAAGTTTGCCTCAATACACCATAAGATCAATAGAATGGAATTTCCCATTCACTTAATCTATCAACATCTCTTTGTAATGTTTCACTTCCATACAGGTGAATAATTGGTGTCCTGGCAGCAGCGATATCTTTGTTCTGTGCCAGTCCACCCTACCATCAGCCACCACATCAACCCACTGGCTGCTGGGCGACTGGCTGACTGCCTGGAGTATGACTTCAGTGTCCAACCCAGTCACACGCAACATGCACTTAATGAGGGCCAATGCAACAGAGCAGATTGTTGGGACACTGAAGCAGCACTTCCATTTTACTGGACCTGCTCATAAAGAGCCCTGCCGTGTTTTCCAGGTGTGTTGCCCTCGTTCATCAGATCGGCTGCATTCTGCACGTCCTCGCCACGGTAAGGGGATTGCTTTTGCCAACAAGTGTACAGCGAGCAGCTGAGGAGGCGGTGGAGCAAGAGGAAGATGGAGGCCACCTACATAGCACCTCTCAGGCCAGGGTTTTCCACCATCTATTCATCTGGGATGGTGTGGTGGTCAGCACTACTGCCTCACGGAGCCAGGGACCTGAGTTCAATTCCTGGCTTGGGTCACTATCTGCGCAGAGTCTGCACATTCTCCCCGTATCTGCGTTGGTTTTCTACGGGTGCTCCCAGTTTCCTCCCACAGTCCAAAGATGTGTGCATTAGGTGCACTGGCCATGCTAAATTCTCCCTCAGTGTACTCGAACAGGCACCGGAGTGTGGCAACTAGGGGATTTTCACAGTAACTTCATTGCAGAGTTAATGTAAACCTATTTGTGACTAATAAATAAACTTTAACTCCATCCGACTGTGACCACATGTGCAGTTTGCCATTCACCAAGAATTACCTTCTCTCTGCTTCTCATCAACGCAGAATTCTCTTGGTCACAATGGTGAAATAAAAGTAATTAAAACCATTCCAAATCAACATTATCCAACATTCCAAACCAAATCACCCTTGTGTGTGTTGCTAAGTGCCTGTCTTGCTATGCCTTTGCTTTACCTCATTCTCCTATGCAATGCTAACCCAGTGCCTGCAGCGGGGTTGATGGAATGGAAACTGATCCTGGAATGAAAATTCATCCCCTGGAATTTAAGGGGTGAACTGCGAGGAGAGGCAAACTAGGTTTTATTCCCCAGAATTCAGATAGCTAAGGGGTCATTTGATCGAATGATTTAAAATATTGAGAACCAATAGAGATGACAAAGAGAAACTATTTTCACTGGTTGGGGAATCTAGGACTTGGGGTCATAATGTAAATACTCCAATCAGATTTAAGAAACACTTCACACTAAAATACTGGTAGAAGTTTGCGATTCTCTGTCACAATTATCCGTTAATACTTATCTCAAGACCCTGGGTGAGTGTGAGTTAGTTTTTTTTTAGATTACATATGAGTCACAAGTAGGCTTACATTAACACTGCAATGAAGTTACTGTGAAAATCCCCTAGTTGCCACACTTCGGCACCTGTTCGGATACACTGAGGGAGAATTTAGCATGGCCAATGCACCTAACCAGCACGTCTTTCTGACTGTGGGAGGAAACCGGAGCACCCGGAAGAAACCCAAGCACACACATGAAGAATGTGCAAACTCCACACAGACAGCAACCCAAGCCGTGAATCAAACTCAGGCCCCCGGTGTGCTCTGAGGTAGCAGTGTTAAGCACTGTGCCACCATGTTGCCCCCCCACTCCCCCCAGCTCAGAAAGGCTTCAGCCCATTCAGTCTGCACTGACAATAACTACCATTAAAAATCCCATTTTCCAGCACTTGTCCCATATCCTTGAATGTTGTGATATTTCAAGTTCTCACCCAAATGCTTTTTAAAGGTTGTCTCTGGCCTCCACTATCTTCCCAGGCAGTGCATCCCAGATTCCCACCTCCTTTCGAGTAATTTATCTCAAATTCCCTCTGAATCTCCCACCCCTCATCCTAAAACTCTGCCCCTTCATAATTTCATCCCCTTTATTCTGCTTACCAAAATGGAATGTCTCATTTATCAATACTGAAATTCATTTGCCAATTATGTGACCATGTTGCAAGTTTGTTCAGATCTGCTTATAATTTGTTGCAACATTTCTCAGTACTGACTATACAACCACATCCTCCCCAGCACCCCAGACCAAATGGTGTCATCTGCAAATATAGAAGTTGTGATTCCAAGGTCCAAATCATTAATATCAATTGTGAACAGCAGCGATCCCAGCACTGGTCCTTGAGGAACACCATTTCCCACCTGAACACGCTGAATAACTATCCCTTACTCCCATTCTACTTTCTGCCTTGAATCCAGCCTGTAGTCTGCATTCTCTGACATTTATCATTAGCCTATCATGTGCATTCACAAATCTATTGTATTCAGTCCTGGATCTATTCTGTATGTGCATCCACCTTAAGCCTGCACTTCCTGCATCAACTCACAAAGATTTTTGAAGTAGAGAGTGAATCCAGGTCAGATTTGGTCATTTATTGCCATTTTCCAGCACATATTCAGTTCAGTATCTGGACTCCTTACCACCTTCACAGAGCTACCCATGAAGACACAACCCCGAGCATTATCTTGCCAGGTCAACATATCTATTTTTAGCAACCAAAATTAGCTACCACATTAGAACTATACTGAGCGAAGAAGGGCAGGCAAGGAATTCCCAAGGCTCTCTTTGGCTATGAAGAAGTACCTATTCAAACTTTTCTCCTGCTGCACCCTCTACAGACTATGCACGAAGAGGTCAATCTCTCCAGGTGGAATCCATCTGTAAGGCTGTCTTTGCTGTCTTTTCTTGACAGGATTCAGGACAAAGCAGCCCGCTTGTTTGGTACCACCTTCAACATTCACTTTCTCTATGCTGGTGGTGGAGTGGCAGCAGTGTGTACCTCTCCAAGATGCACTGCAGTGACTCACCGAGGCTCATTCGACAGCACCTTCCAAACCTACAACCATTACCATCTAGAAGGACAAGGGCAGCGGATACCTGGGAACACCACCTGCAAGTTCTCCTCCAAAGGGGAACTTACCACCCTGACTTGGAACTATACTGCCATTCCTTCACTGTCACTGGGTTAAAATACTGGAACTCCTTAGCAGCACTGTGGAATGCATCTATACTTCAGGTGACTGCAGTGGTTCAAGAAGGCAACTCACCACCACCTTCTGAAGGACAATTAGGGATGGGCAATAAATGGTGGCCAGCTAACTACGTCCACATCTCGTGAAAAAGAAGTTAAGAAGACCTGAGGGAAGACTATGCCAATATTGATCCCGTGTATTTACACAAGTTGGAAATGTTTTCGAGGATATTTTCTTCATTAACTTTCACTCCCCCAACATCAACATGTGGCGTTGCTGATCATTCCTGGAAAGGGTTGCATAAGTAGTACTGCTCTCACCCAAGTTGTTTATGTGAGCATGACGTTTGATATCCGATAGCACCTCGCTCTTTGATGGCTTCTCAGTTAACTCCATTTCTGTCCTTCCCACCTCCCTTGGTATTCTTTAGTTTTACCTCCCCGTGTGACCAGAAAATCAAGGGTCATCTTCAGATTTACCTATGGTGGACCGTTTAGTTCTTGACTGGGTACATTTGAGAAAACGGGCATCCGTACAGTTCATACGGACTGTTGGGCGAAACCACAAAATCTTTCCCTGAAATTTACACAGGCTATCACCATCCTCAGCATGATTTCAGATGAAGGAGTGTTCTATTCGATCTTCCGCCTGGCTGAGTAAGTCACATTCCTCACTGAATTCAAAAGGTGGGAGTAACCATCATCAAATATACAGGAGAGTGTGGATACAATTTATAAAGCACTCTAGGTAGACCAACAACTTAGGCACACAAGAACAGCCATTATTCCTTCACAATTACTTTCTTTAAGATGGTGTTCAGCTGCTGGTTTAAAGACAGGACCCCTAGTTATCATGTGACTGGCACAGATCCTGAAGTTTCACTTTTTAAGTTGCAATTGCCCAAAAGCTTGCAGATACTGACAAGAGGTAGTTGGCCATTTAATTCCTCTCTCTAAGAGAGGTACTGACCTTTTGATTTTGACTTGGATTTATCACAGGACTTTGTGACCTTCACTGACTGCTCACACTCAGCGTTGAAGAGTGCCTTCTTTAGGGTTCCATTGCGGGTTTTTAAGCCGGTCTCGGTGTCACATTCACCCCAGTTTCCAAACTTGTACTTGCAGTCACCTGTAAAGATATGTTGAAGTCAGAAACACAAACAAATGATGCTTTCAGTCCTTTGTTTCTGAGGGTCAGTAAATTAAGTTAAGGAGCTCTCCAAACTGGCTGGTACCTAAAAGGCATCTAAGTCTAATAGTCCAAATTCAGTCTTTGGCCAGTAACACTTTTACTGATTCGGATTTTCATTCTTCTTGTCTCCTGCCTAACATGAAATGCAAATGGATGTATAGAAGCAAAAAAAGAACGGGCGAGATTTTCTGGCTCTGAGTGCGGCGGGCATTGTTGCAGGCGGGACCGGAAATTTTAGAGAGCTGTTGACTTACAATGCCTCTCCAAATTTTCCCACCCTACCAACAACAATGCCCGCTGCTGTCAGCGCCATAAAGTCCCACCAAGACATGCATTTATATGGTTCTTTGCATGACCACTGGATGTCCCAAAGACAGCAAATGCCTTCGCAAGTGTAGCCACTGTTGTAATGAGGGGACTAGGCAGCTAATTTGTGCACAGCAAGCTCCCACAAACAGCAATGTGATAATTGTGGTATAAGGGTGTGGCACATATAGGGTTAATGTGGGGCTCTGTACAGTACTGCCCATGCAATGATACAAGGAAGCACATGATCATATCCAGGATCAATTTAATGTTGGATGGAGCCATGTGCACCAGCCAGCATGTAGATAGCTCCTAGCATGTATCCTTTACTGTATATTTGGAAATCAAAGTCAATAAAGATTTATAGTTAAAGTGCATATGCCTATAAAAACCTACTGAACTGTAGCCAACACCCTACCACAATAAATGATCAGATAATTGTTTTTTGTGATCCTGATTGACGGATAGATGCTGGCCAGGAACTGGGGAAAATTTCCCTTGCTTTTGAGATAGTACCATAGAATCTTTCACATCCAGAGCAGGCTGCTGGGGCCTCGGTTTGACATCTTGTCCAAAAGCCAGCACCGCCATCAATGTAGCAGAACTCCAGCATCAGCCTTCATTTGTGTGTCCAAGTCATGGAGTGGGACTTGAATCTGGAACCTTGTGGCTCAGAGGCGAGAGTGCAACCGATCATAACAAGGGAGAAATTAAGGCAATTCATGCACAAAAGGGAGCAGGGATGAAAGAATGGAAGCCTGACCTGTGAGGAAAAGAGTGTGTGAAAAAGAAGTGAGAACATAGAATGCCAAAGAGACGAATGATTTCAATAATTTACTAATGACTATATATGTGTGTATATATAAGTGAATGTATGAGTAACCTGCATAATTGAAATGTAGAAATAATAAAAGCAATTTTCTTACAGACAAGAAAAAAAGTGTAATGATAGCCTAAAATTACCCCATTACAGTAACTGCCATGCATTGAACACTCGGCTCAAAGTTGTTCTGTTCCAGGAGTGAGCAATTTAAAATAGCCAATGAAAGTTTTGCACTGGAAATAATGTACAATAGACGTCTATGACTCTGTAATAGAAACCAGATGGTTAAGTGCATCCATGAACATATGGCTTTAGTATACTAAAACACATTTTTACTTTGAGTAAAGGAGCCAGGGGCAACTAATCCAATAATAAAGTGCGCCACACGGTACTTGATGCATTTCTGTGCCTCCGGAATAATCATTAGGTTATTAGGGGGATTCCTGTGGCTCTTTTCACCCCACTGTAGCCTGTTAAATATTGCCATAGGCTATGGGTTGGGATCATTCCCACAGCGGACACGGGATCTATGTTTTTTTTACTGAGTGAGGGCAGATAGATAACAATAAAGGGTCACTAAAAAAGATGATGCGATATTAAACTCAACTCTAAGAACAAAATGCTCACCTCCAAATTGCTTCTTCCAGTTACAAGGCACTTTGCACTTCACAATCTTGGTCTCCTCCTTCTCCTTACAGGTTCCCTCACGAAGTCCAGTACCACAGTCACCAGAGGCCGGCTCACATGTTCCCCACTGCCATTCTTTGCAGGCTGAGCTAGATTTCTTCCCTTTCTCTGCAACAGAATATGATTACTGTCAGAGGATACGCACTTCAGGGAAAAGGTGGTGAATGGAAGGGAAAGAGATTCACATTTCTGAAAGAAATGGCGGAGGTGATAGTGGATGCCTTGGTGGTTATTTTCCAGACGTCGCTGGATTCCGGGGAAGTGCCGGATGATTGGAAAACGGCTAATGTTACGCCGTTGTTTAAGAAGGGTGCCAGGCAAAAGGCGGGGAGTTATAGGCCGGTTAGTTTAACGTCTGTGGTAGGTAAAATGTTAGAATCCGTCATTAAGGAGGAAATTGCGAGGCATCTTGAAGGGAATTGCTTGATACGGCAGACGCAGCACGGTTTCATTAAAGGGAAGTCGTGTCTGACAAATTTACTGGAGTTCTATGAGGATGTGTCTAGGGCGGTGGATAGAGGAGAGCCAGTGGATGTGGCCTTTCTAGATTTTCAGAAGGCGTTTGACAAAGTACCTCACAAGAGGTTATTGCAGAAGGTCGAGGGACATGGAGATGGGGGTAGGGTGTTAGCGTGGATAGAGGATTGGTTGTCAAATAGGAGGCAGAGAGTGGGGGTCAACGGGTGCTATTCGGATTGGCGGATGGTGACTAGTGGAGTGCCCCAGGGGTCGGTGCTGGGGCCTCAGCTTTTTACCATTTATATAGATGATCTGGAGGAGGGAACCGAGTGTAGGGTGTCGAAATTTGCTGATGACACCAAGATTGGGGGAACGGCAAATTGTGCGGAGGGTGTGGAGAGTCTACAGAAGGATCTAGATAGGCTGGGCGAATGGGCCAGGAAATGGCAAATGGAATTTAATGTTGGCAAATGTGAGGTGGTCCACTTTGGTAGGAAGAATGGTAGGAAGGACTATTACTTACGGGGCGAAAAACTGCAGCAGGCGACGGTGCAGAGGGACCTCGGGGTCCTTGTGCATGAGTCACAAAAACCCAGCTCGCAGGTGCAGCAGGTGGTCAGGAAGGTGAATGGGATGCTGGCCTTCATAGAGAGGGGGATTGAATATAAAAGTAGGGAGGTCTTGCTGCAGCTGTATAGGGCATTGGTGAGGCCGCAGCTGGAGTACTGTGTTCAGTTTTGGGCGCCGCACCTGCGCAAAGATATTTTGGCCTTGGAGGGAGTGCAGAGGAGGTTTACTAGGCTGATACCGGAGTTGAGGGGGTTGAGCTATGAGGAGAGGCTGAATAAACTGGGCTTGTACTCGTTAGAGTTTAGAAGAATGAGGGGAGATCTCATTGAGACGTATAAAATGATGAATGGGATGGATAGGATAGAGGTGGAGAGACTCTTCCCGCTCAAAAAAGACAGTAGGACTAGGGGGCACAGCCTCAAGATAAAGGGGGGGCGTTTTAGAACGGAGTTGAGGAAGAACTTCTTCACTCAAAGGGTGGTGAATCTCTGGAATTCTCTGCCCGTTGAAGTGGTGGAGGCTGCCTCGATAAATATTTTTAAGACGCGGATTGATGGGTTTTTGATAAGAGAGGGGATTAAGGGTTATGGGGAGAAAGCGGGAAAGTGGAACTGAGCAGCGACAGAGCAGCCATGATCTTATGGAATGGCGGGGCAGGCTCAAAGGGCTAGATGGCCTACTCCTGCTCCTATTTCTTATGTTCTTATGTTCTAGTTCAAAGCCCAGTCTTTAGCATTGGCTCTAAATTTACAAGTAGTTGGACTCTAACTTTCTTCTGCAGTTTGAGTACATGACTCATATGGAACACAAAAATCAGATAAGAAGCCAGGCCATTCAGCCCATTTTGGGCTATCAACATGGTTATGAACCAAGGCCACTCAGCCCATTTTGGGCTATCCACATAGTTATGAACCAAGGCCACTCAGCCCATTTTGTGTCATCCATACAGATATGTAGCCAGGCCATTCGGTCCATTTTGCATCATCAATGTGGATATGAAACCAGGCCACTTGGCCTATTTTGGGCCATCACAGAGATGCAAAGGAAGGCCATCCAACATACATTGAGTCCATCGAGAAGGAACATGCAAATCCAATGTGACACAGTCTCCTTCACCCTACCTGGAAGTGTGCTCCATATGCTGAAGCTTGGTTTCAGAATTAGTCTCTGGAGAATGTACAATTTTATTTCACAAAAAGCATCCCATAAAAGCCTGAGGCCTTTCTGACGCCATTTGGTTTAAAAAGACCTCACAATTATAGTCACATCTATTCAAAAGTCCTTTTATTTTTCTGCTACTCTTTTGACTAGTTTGATAATCACTTCTGCCCACTGCATCTCACGCCCAGCTCTTGCAGAGAATGCGATAAAGCAAAGCTCCAAATGGCCAACCACAAACTCATAGTCACATTAACTCTTAACCAAGATACAAAAGAAAATAATTCAAGAAACTAGGGGTGGGTGTGACATTGTTCATTTGAGCTTAACAAAAAATCGGTGATTCGAATGGCCATTAGTTGAATTTGTTGAAGAAATGAGTAGAGCATGATGGTAGCATTATAGAAATTGTTTACCTGAATTTCCAGAAGGCCTCTGATTAAGTGTCACACTGAAGACTATTAACAAACACAAGACTTCCTTTCTTTTTATGAGACTGATACACAGGTTCTTGAGTCACTATTTGTGTGGAGTTTGCACATTCTCCCCATGTGTCTGCGTGGGTTTCCTCCAGGTGTTCCAGTTTACTCCCACAGTCCAGAGATGCGCTAGTTAGGTGATTTGTTGATGGTAAATTGCCCCTTAGTGTCAGGGGGACTAGCTAGTGTAAATACATGGGGTTATGGGGATAGGGCCTGGGTGGGATTGTGGTCAGTGCAGACTCAATTGGCCAAATGGCCTCCTTCTGGACTTTAGCATTCTATGACATGGTGTAATGTGGGTCATCGTGAGTCTACAACATAAGAACACAAGAAATAGGAGCAGGAGTAGGCCATCTAGCCCTTTGAGCCTGCCCCGCCATTCAATAAGATCATGGCTGATCTGTCGCTGCTCAGTTCCACATTCCCGCCCTCTCCCCATAACCCTTAATCCCCTCTCTTATCAAAAACCTATCAACCCGCGTCTTAAAAATATTTAGCGAGGCAGCCTCCACCACTTCAACGGGCAGAGAATTCCAGAGATTCACCAGCCTTTGAGTGAAGAAGTTCCTCCTCAACTCCGTTCTAAACCGCCCCCCCTTTATCTTGAGGCTATGCCCCCTAGTCCTACTATCCTTTCTGAGCGGGAAGAGTCTCTCCACCTCTATCTTATCCATCCCATTCATCATCTTATACGTCTCAATGAGATCTCCCCTCATTCTTCTAAACTCTAATGAGTACAAGCCTAGTTTATTCAGCCTCTCCTCATAGCTCAACCCCCTCAACTCTGGCATCAGCCTAGTAAACCTCCTCTGCACTCCCTCCAAGGCCAAAATATCCTTGCGTAAGTACGGCGCCCAAAACTGCACACAGTACTCCAGCTGCGGCCTCACCAATGCCCTATATAGCCGCAGCAAGACCTCCCTACTTTTATATTCAATTCCCCTCGCTATGAAGGCCAGCATCCCATTCGCCTTCCTGGCCACCTGCAGGCTGGGTTTTTGCGACTCATGCACAAGGACCCTGAGGTCCCTCTGCACCGTCGCCTGCTGCAGTTTTTCTCCACGTAAGTAATAATCCTTCCTACCATTATTCCTACCAAAGTGGACCACCTCGCACTTGCCAACATTAAATTCCATTTGCCATTTCCTGGCCCATTCGCCCAGCCTATCTAGATCCTTCTGTAGACTCTCCCCACCCTCCGCACAATTTGCCTTTCCACCAATTTATTTTACATTTCTGCTGATTTTGATTTCTGTTACAGTTGGCCTGCCCATGACCCCAGAGGGTTAATGGGGTTGCAACTCATTAGCCCCTCAGGAGTAAAGGATGTGGTCTATTTCATCTGCGTGCCTGTTCACCTGGCAGTAAGGATATTCCAGTAGCAAGCAATCAAGAACTAACATCAAAGTAAATCAAAGAAAAAGTTTAATAAAGAAACTTCATTACACCATCACTTGGGCCACGCCCTGGGCCAAAAGTGCTCCCATCTGATCTTATCTGTGCGCATTGCCAATTTAACTGTCCTATCATACTCCTTAAAAGTGCAAACTGAGTTCAGTCTCTGAGGGAGACAGCCAAATAACAGATAGGAGTCCACTGTTATCATTTGTCAAGTGCCATGGAAACGCTTCCTTTGTCGCAGACATCAAACAGAGCAGGTAGCAGCTCTATTACTCCCCAGCTCAGTGACTGATAGTTACCATCACACCAGCTATCAGTGAACATCCAGACCTAGAGCTATTTATAATGGAAACAGCAAGAGGCAACCAGTAAGGAGAAAAGTGGTAGCACAGTGGGATTGTCACTGAACTAGTAATCCTAAAATCAGGGGGTAATGCTCTGGGAGTCAAACCCCAGCACACAGAGAGTGAAATTTGAATTCAATAAAAATCTGGAATAAAACCATTGTCGATTGTCATTAAAAAAAAACTTATGGTTCATTAATGCCCTGTTAGGGAAGATAATGTGTCACTCTCTTATATGGTCTGGCCTACATGTGACTCCAGATCCACAGCAAAGTGATTGGTTCTGAAATGACTCAGCAATTAGGGATGGGCAATAAATGCTGGCCCAGCCTGCCATGTCAATGAATAAAAAAAAAGAGGTGACCACTTCTCAGCAACGTGCAATAAGCATTGAGCTGCCACCTCAGATCACCGTGCAAGTGGCACTGGGCTCCCACCTCAGAGCACCATGCAAGTTGCATCGAGCTTCCAAGTTGGTAGTTCCAGTGTTGTAACCTGCTTTCGGTCCTGAGTTGAGGGTCGAGCTGCCATTAATCTTTTGCTCCACATGAGCAGCCAGCATCTAGCCATCAGGAAAAGCTCAGGATTAAGAGAAAGGGGGTCGCATTTAGGCCTCGAGTGGAATCTCAGGCGTTAAATCCAAACTTTACTTTTCACTGCCGAACAGGGGTTGATTAAAATGGTGTCCTTGTTGAGTTGAGATAACAATAGCCTGGATTTTAGCAGCAATGATTGGGGGTAGTGCTTGACAATACTACCACAAGGTGGGAGAACAGTTTTGGAATGAAACACTGCTCAAGAAGCAGATCAAGGATCCACATTTCCAGGTTTAACCAAAACGTTTCCTCACGTCAACACTGGAGCCCAAATTTGGAACATGCACAGCACACTTCCCTAATCTGATTTAGCTGTTACATCTCACTCACCTTTCTTGTTCTTGCCAGCTTCAGAGCACCCTGTCATCAGGACAACAAACAGCACGAGTACCAGCAAGAAAAGGACACGCAGCTGCATTCTGGGAAGGAAAGAAACGATACAGCGTCATTGCCTTATTGATTCATAGGATATGGCTTCAGTCATGTCAATCTAGTGCAATGACGGAGGACATTTTCATTGCATTAGGGGCACGATCAAGTGGAAATGTTTGCCTTTCTCTGAACAGTGAAAATCTTGCAACACTTTCTGAAGTGTATGGGTAACAAGGGGAACAGGGGAATTAGGAGCGGGAGTAGGCAATTGAACCCTTTGAGCCCACTCTGACATTTAACATGATTATGGCTGATCTTATCCTGGTTTTAACTCCACTTTCCTGCCTGCTCCCCCCTGCGTCCTTTATCCCACTTTCCATCAGAAGTCTATCTACCTCATCTGAGCCTGTTGACTGATTCTGTCCCCACTGCACTCTGGGGCAGAGAGTTCCACAGATTCACAACCCTCTGAGAGAAGTAGTTTCTCCTCATCAGTTATAAACCTGCCTCCTCTTACTCTATTCTGTTCAATAATCACATCTACATCTATTCAACAAGCACCTTATCAATCCCTTTCAGCATTTTCCATACCTCAATCAAATCCCCCCTCATTCTTCTGAGCTCCAGCAAGTACAAGCCCGAGTTATTCAACTGCTCCTCACATGACAGCCCTTTCATGCCTGGAGTCGATCTGGTGAACCTCCTCTGAACTGCCTCCAGTGGCACCACATCCTGCCTCAGGCAAGGAGAGCAAAACTGGACACAACACGCCAGCTGTGGTCTTACCAACATCCTGTGCAATTGTCACAAAACTCTTTACTTTTAAAAGTGGTGGTAAAATGGTAACGTCACTGGACTAGCAATCCAGAGGCCTACATCAATCCTCATGTGTTCAAATTCCACCATGGCACCTGGTGCAATTTAAATTCAATTGACAAATCTGGAATTAAAAGTGAGTCGCCAGTAATGGTAACCATGAAACCGCTGTCGTTAAAAGTTCATGTAGCTCACAAATGACCTTTTAGGGAAGGAAATCTTTACCTGGTTTAGCCTGCATGAAAAACTTTAGACACACAACAATATGGCTGCCTCTGAGATGGCCTGGCAAACTGTTCAGTTGGATCGAACCGTTACCAAGCCTAAAAGGAATGAGACTGAATGGACCATCTGTCATTAACCTAGGCACCAGACAGAACAATGTCAAAACCAATCCTGTTGACCCTGCAAAGTCCCCCTTATGGATGTGGGTTTGTGACAAAATTGGGTGCACTGTTCCACAGGCTAGCAAGCTTGACATAGTCACATTCACCTCAGACAATGTTACAGACACCACCAGATCTATGTCTTATTGCACTGGCAGGATAGACCCAATGGAGGCAGAAGCACAGTGCTATATAGTTGGAAGCGAGTTGCTCTGGGAGTCCTCAACATTGACTGTGAACCTCATGAAGTCTCAGGGCACCAGGTCAAACATGATTACCACGTACTGTTCCCCCCTCAGCTGATGAATCAATACTCCTCCACATTGAATACCACTTGGAAAAATTGGTATCTAGGGCATAGAACATATTCTGGATGGGGACTTCAATGTCCATCAGCAATTGTGGCTTAATAGCACCACAGCAGACAAAGCTGGTTGATCCTAAAGGACATAGCTGCCAGACCGGGACTGTAGCAGATGGCAAGGGAACCAACAAGAAGGAAAAACATTTTTGACCCCATCCTCACAAACCTACTTAGCACAGACGTATCTTGTCAATGACAGTATTAGTAAGAGTGACCACCGCACAGTCCTTGTGGAAACAAAGTTCTGCCTTCTCACTGATGATACCCTCTATCATGCTGTGTGGCACTACCACCAAATGGTAGTGCTAAATGGAATAGACTTTGAACGGATCATGCAACTCAAGACTGGGCATCCATGAAGCACTGTGGGCCACCAGCAGCACCAGGCATACCTAAAAACGTGTCAATCTGGTGAAGCTACAACACAGACTCTCTGCATGCCAGTAGAGAGAGCTAAGCAATTCTATAACCAACGCATCAGATCTAAGCTCTGTCGTCTTGCTACACCCAGTCGTGAATGGTGGTGGACTCACTGGAGGGGGAAGTTCCACAAAGATCCCAATCCTCAATGATGGAGGAGCCCAGCACATCAATGCAAAAGATAAGGCTGAAGCATTTACAACAATCTTCAACCAGAAGGCTAGATGGTCCATCTCAGTCTCCCAGCATCACGTGCCAGTCTTCAGCAAATTTGATTCACTCTATGTGACATCAAGAAATGGCTGAAGGCACTGGATACTGCAAAGACTATGGGCCCAGACAATATTCCAGCAACAGTACTGAAGACTTGTATTCCAGAACTTGCTGCACCCCTAGCTAAGTTGGCCCCAGTGAAAACTACCCATCAATGTGGAACATCGTCTAGGTAGGTCCTGTACACAAGAAACAGGACAAATCCAATTACCACCCCATCAGTCTCTCCATCATCAACGCTATCAAGTGACACTTACTCAGCAACAATCCGCTCATCTGTAAACCTGCCGGAACTGGTGAAGGGCCATCCAGACTCGAAACGTTGGCTCTGTTCTCTCTCCACAGATGCTGTGAGACCTGCAATTTTCCAGCATTTTCTGTTTTCCTCTCAGATTCCAGCATCCGCAGTAAATTGCTTTTCTCCTTTTCTCCACGTGGCTGAGTCCACCAATACTCTGGATGAAGTTTTCCAAAGTCTGCATCCTACCTTTTCACAACCGGATATCAGCATCACATTTCACTCCAGCCAGTTCAATATCAACAACTCCCTGATGAGAATTGTTTCATTCGGAGAAAACCAGTCTATATTTAAGACTATATTTCAGATTTGCTGAGAATCATTGCATTTGAACCTTCTGCGAGACCGATTGGACTTTTTAAAAAAAATATTTAACTGACAAAAGCCCAGCTGGGCCTCTTGGTTTAAATGGTCAGTAAGTTCCGTAAGAAACTAAGAAAAGCTTATTAGATTTCAAGAGCAGTTTACACTGAGCAACAGCCTTACTTTTGCACCACAAGTGGTCAGAATTTACAATGGACTTTCATTGGTGGCCATTACAATGCCACCCAGAAAGCAGGGTTCACAACAGAGCTTGCCAACTTTTCAGCTCGTAAAGAATTCTTCTTTCAGCCCAGATCAAATGAACAGCAAGTCTCCTGACTTTGTGCAGAGGGATATATTCCACTGATCCAAAGTAGTCATTATGCTGAATGACAGGTGATAAATTCAGCTACCCCGATACGCAAGTGGAGTCTCTCTCCACATACAACACTGAATGCATAATTGCCAGTAAATGACACAGAGTACTGAGGTCGCCAATAAACTACCAACAATTGCCGTCTGTACCACTTCACACAATGACTGCACTGATTGTCCCCGAAACACCTGGAAGTGGATAAACGACAGCTCAGACGCTGGAAACGGATCCTTTCAAAATTAGCCCATCTGCATCTTTGTCAGTAAAGCTGACACTAATCGTTCTTGCGGACATGAAGGACATTTAATCAGCAGTCGCAGCCGATAGGCTTTATGAAGAATGTAGCTGAACTGCCAGGTCTCCCCTCTGCATGTCAATGCCGAACAAGTCCCTGTTGTTCAGAAGGAATCCAGAACAAGACCAGTTTGGCAGCAGTCAACTCCTGATTCCTCCTCTTAAAAAGGAGCCGATTCAACACATCACACTAGTTAAAGTTTTCAAGTTTATTTATTAGTGTCACAAATAGGCTTACATTAACACTGCAATGAAGTTCCCATGAAAATCCCCTAGTCACCACACTCTAGTACCTGTTGGAGATTTGAGAGAGAATTTAGCATGGCCAATGTACCTAACCAGGACGCCTTTCAGACAGAGGGAGGAAACCCATGCAGACACGGGGAGAACATGCAGACTCTGCACAGTGACCCAAGCCAGGAATTGAACCTGAGATCCTGGCACTGTGAGGCAGCAGTGCTAACCACTCTGCCACTTTTCCACCCACTACAACTTGCATCACTCCTTTCGCCTGTTGATATGTTTCAATGATTTCGACCAGAAGTCCCAACAGAGCAACAGGCAGTATTTTGGGGAGGGGGTAAGAAGACAATTCCCCTCCCTCACTCATATTAATGAAGAAAGGAAGGCTGACAAGTTGCCTTGTTCAAATGATCAGAGAAGCAAATAATAGAAAAGGGGGCCAGAAAGGTAACTCACAGTTAAAAATTCATGATCCTTTCTCCAACTCCTTCTCCTTCCTTTCTTCTTCCTTCCTACCAGGCCACTCACCATCCTGACTTGGAAATATATTGCCACTTCTTCGTAGTCGCTGGGTCAAAACCCTGAAATTCCCTCCTAACAGCATTGTGGGTCAACCCACGGTACTTGGACTGCAACGATTCAAGAAGGCAGCTCACCACGACCTTCTCACGAGCAACCAGCGATGGGCAATAAATGCTGGCCAGCCAGCAATGCCCATGTCCCAAGAATGAATAAAGAAAACTGGAAACCAGGCCACTTATGGACTCGATGGCATTTGGTTTTCAAACTACAGGACTCACAGTCTCGGCATCATTCTTGCTAATAGTCAAACCTTTTAAGTCATGTAGTTTGCCATTTTGGCACAATAAGTGTCCAATTTTAACCCAACATACCACAATGGGAACGAAGGATTTTTACTTCAGTCGCCTGTCTTATATGTCACTCAATTTTCACGCCCCTATTCCATGCAAACTGTTTCCAAGGTGAACCTGTCCCATTCTCACTGGGAGGAATAAGTTCAAATCAGAACAGTGCCAGTGGGCTGTGTACTAAGCACTTACTTTTCTCTTCATTTTTAGGCACAGCAACATCTCTGACCTCAGGCCATGCAAACAAAGATGTACCGTGCAGAGGATGGAAGATTGGCGCCAGGAGAAGCCTAAGGAGAATCAGTCTGCCTGCTCCTCCAAAAGAAATGGATGCAGAATAGAGGGAGGTTCAAAATACCATGCAGCGAGGATAGTAAAGAATGTGTTCGTCACATATATTCTTGGAAATATTGTCATCATTGGCAAAGCTGCCATTTATTGCTCAACTCTTGATGGTGATGGTGGGTCATCTTCTTTGGACACCGCAGTTCAGGTGCTGAAACTATTCGCCCAGTAATATTAGATAGGGCATTCCAGGTTAAAGATATTGAGGGCAAAGGGGCTTTGTTGACTTGCTGCATTTTGTAGATAGGGAACACTATAATCCTGATCTGCTGATGGTCGTGGAAATTCATGTTTAAACTGCAGGATGATGATGACTGCAATTATAAGGTTGCACAAGGTGCAGAACAGCAAACTTGGAGACCAATGTTAGGCATGCCAGTTTGGGGAAATCAAAACTAAAAGATCATCAACCTCAAACGTTAACTTGGTTTCTCTCTCCACAGATGATGCTAGTGCTGCTAAATGCCATCAAACCATAGAATCCCTCCAATGCCATTCAGCCCATTGGGTCTACACCAACTCTCCATCCAGGTCCTCCTCTATACCTACCCAAACAATATCCTTGACTGAACTGGTTCCAAACCTTTTGCATTAAATACTGTGACCAGCACAAGAGACAAGAGAACCTTTTCGTCGTCCCAGTCAGTATTTATTCCACGACTGCTACCATCTAGAAGGACAAGGGTAGCAGCTTTATAGAAACACCAGCATTTGCAAGTTCCCTTCCAAGGCAGTCACCATCCTGACTTGGAAATATAATCGCAGTTCCTTTGCACTCATTGGATAAAAATCCTGGGACTCCCTCCCTGTGGGTACACCTACACTGCATGGACTGCAACAGTTCAACAAGGCAGTTCATTACCACTCTCTCAAAGTCAATTAAAGATGGGTGATTAATGCCTGCAACACTCACAGCCCATGAACAAATAAATATATTTATCCCTTGGTATCAGCTAAATGGATATGATCGTTATCACATGACTTTGAGAGATCTTGCTGTGTACAAATTGGCTGCTGCATTTCCTACATGACGACAGTGAGTTTACCTCTGAACTATTTCACTGATTGTCAGGTTCACAGCACTTTGGGGCGGCACGATAGCACAGTGGTTTGCATTGGTGCTTCACAGCGCCAGGAACTCAGGTTGTTCCCAGCTTGGGTCACTGTCTGTGCGGAGTCTGAATGTTCTCTCCATGTCTACGTGTGTTTCCTCCAGGTGCTCTGTTTCCTCCCACAGCCCAAAAGACGTGCTGGTTAGGTGGATTGGTCATGCTAAATTTTCCTTCAGTGTACCAGAACAAGGCGCCGGAGTGTGGCAACTAGGGGATTTTCATAATAACGTCATTGCCGCCTTAATGTCAGCCGATTTGCATCACTAATAAATAAAACTTTGAAACATTTTGGGATGTCCTTAGGTCATTGTTTTTCTTCGTCCTCTTTCTTGCCCATCACCCTACCCTACCCCATTCAATGGGTAATTATGAATCATTGGTTAAAAACATGAAATAGGTTTACAATGACGTGATTATCAGTATACACAACAGAGTGAGCCAGCAGCGGGGGTGTTTGTACAAACAGATCCAGGACCAAACCCCCAAGGCAGCAAAACCATCACCAATCGATCTAAACTCTGATTATCAACACAACATACAGTCCAGACTGTACGACCAAATTCCTTGGTGTCTCCTCCTCCATTTCTCTCTCTCTCTCCCCCCCACCAAGCCACTTTGTCAAATTCTAAAAGTTTCCTTTCTTAAAACAAGCCTTGCAGCAAAACGCTCAACAGCTGTGACCCCTGAACCCTCTCCCCCTGGCTTTTTCCCACATGTCGGACATGATGGCAGTTTGCGCTCGTTAAGGCTGGAAATAAAAGGCAATAGAGAATTTGAAACGCCTGAATTGCAGGGCAGGAAGGTAGTATCCATCACTAATAGGACTGCCTGTGGCAACGGGGTTACCTCCATCCTCCCTCCTCATACCCCTAACACCCCCCCTACTGTTTCCAGTGTCAACTGTTATCATTTAACAGATACTGTTCACTGCAGATCCTTAACACTTTGGACTGGAACGTAATGCTGAGTACAAAAGGGTAATCATGAAAGGCATTTAGCAAGGCCAACCTTACCGCACACTGATCCTGTTCTCCATGTAGCAACTGGACATTAACTCTTGAAGTGCTAACTGTATATGTTATGTCCGCCCCAGATGCGCAAAATATCAGAATTTACATGAAACGTACAACTACTTGAGTGTCATATAGATTATGCATGAATCTAATCCTCTCCCCTGCAGATTCTTAACACACAAGATCACACACAGTGACAGCCTGTGTTCTGCAGCCATCTAACGCTGCATTCCAAAGAAAGACCAAACTTGCATTTATACTGCTGCACTTTTCACGACATTACAACAACATGAAGTGCTTTTGACGTGCAGTCACTGTTGTAATGTAGGGAGCGTGACAGACAATTTTGCCCAGCAAGCTCCCACAAAAAAGGGTAATGAGATATTGGCCAGCTCATGTGTTTTGTTGATGTTGCTTGAGGGATCAACATTGGCCAGGGCATCAGGACATACTCCTTAAGAATGGGATCTTTCACCTCCACTTGAGGGGACAGTCGGAACCTTGGGTTTGAAAGACGGCACCTACAACAATGCAGTACTTCCCTCCGAACTGGCGAATCCGCCCGGAAAGAAACTTGGAATCTTGTTAAGGCTGTAAGATTCTTGCCGGTTCCACAGTGTCAGCTGGCTGAGACAGCCAACGTTCTCAGGAGTGGGCATTTCTTAAAAGTTGCACTTCTATCAGTGTTTTCAGTGAAGGCTTGTGCAGGACCAGGGGCATATTTCGGATACAAGGGAAGATGCACGTGACTGCAGATTGTTTGAAAATTGCATTTTTAGGATAAGAGTGTCACTGGCAAGGTCAGCATTCATCATCCATCCTAAGTTGCCCTTTAGAGAAGTGGCACCTTCATACAGTTCATGTGGTGAAACACTCCCCTCAGAGCTGCAAAGCACATCGTTCCAGGAGTTTGGTCCAGCCAAGATGAAGTTCTTTTAGTTTGTTTATTAATGTTACAAGTAGGCTTACATTAACACTGCAATGAAGTTACTGTGAAAATCCCCTTGTTGCCACACTCTGGCGCCTGTTCAGGTACACTGAGGGAGAATTTAGTATGGCCAATGCATCTAATCAGTACGCCTTTCAGACTGTGGAAGGAAACTGGAGCACCTGGAGGAAACCCACACAGACATGGGGAGAATGTGTAGACTCCCCACAGGAGGTGACCCAAGCCAGGAATCAAACCCAGGTCCTTGGCGCTGTGAGGCAGCAGTGCACCACTGTGCCACCCTAAAAGACGTGGAAAATGTCTGTGTACTTCAACACTCCTGTGTTTGTATAATCATTCTTGTTTACCAGTTTGGGGAAAAACAACACGTTTATTTACAAGTAAAAGCTTTACACAGACTTGCAGCTCTCAAGAAGGTTCTCGAACAGAAACCACTGCTTCCCAAGCTGATTCCCTGAACCTCACCACTCCCTGATTGGCACTCATGATCATGTGATCCTTACACTGCGTTCTGATCCTTAAAGGGACAATCACCACAACTTGTGAGGAAAATTTCACCACCAGATGTAGTCAGTTAGTGAGCTGGATCAGTGTTATTCTACCATATGTATAAGCTATCTTTATTTCCTGAGCCTGCCAATGGATTGTTATACAGAAAGACCCGAAAAAATGGCTTGTATATGACGTATTTTGTTGCTCCTCTCTGGGCTTTGTGAGACACGGAACTTGTAAGAGTTGTTCACCAATGTGAAAAATGCAATGGAGTCTGTCAATGTTGGCTTTCTGAGAGCCATAAAGCCTACAAGAAGTTTGGAGCCTAAATAGGGCCTCAAGTTTCTTTTGAAAACAACACAGAATGGCTCGAAGAGTCACAATTTTCCGAGAACAGGCTGCCCATCACTCAGTTAGCTGTAAGGATAGTATTTCCAAGTCTAAGAGAGGAGCTTTGTTTCTTAATTATTCATGGGACATGGGCATCGCTGACTAGCCAGCATTTACTGCCCATCCCTAGTTGCCCTTGAGAAGGTGGTGGTGAGCTGCAATCCATGTGCTGTGGGTTGACCCACAATGCCATTAGGGTGGGAATTCCAGGATTTTGACCCTGTGACTGCGAAGAAATGGCGATATATTTCCAAGTCAGCATGGCGAGTGGCTTGGAGGGGAACTGGCAGGTGGTGGTGTTCCCATTTACCTGCTGCCCTTGTCCTTCTAACTAGAAATGGTCATGGGTTTGGAAGGTGCTGTCTAAGGATCTTTGGTGAATTGTTGCAGTGCATCTTGTAGATAGTAACACTGCTGCTATTCAGCGTTGGTGGTGGAGGGATTGAATGTTTGTAGATGTGGTGTCAATGAAGCAGGCTGCTTTATCCTGGATGGTGTCAAGCTTCTTGAATATTGTTGGAGCTGCACCCATCCAGGCAAGTGGTGAGTATTCCATCACAGCCCTGACTTAGCCTTGTAGATGGTGGATATGCTCTGGGGAGTCAGGTGGTGTACTTGCTGCAGTATTCCTAGCCTCTGACCTCCCCTTGTAGCCACTATGTTTATGTGATGAGTCCAGTCGAGTTCCTGGTCAATGGTAACCCCAAGGATGTTGATAGTGGAAGATTCAGTGGTGGTAACATCATTAAATGTTAAGGGGCGATGGTTGGACTGTCTCTTATTGGTGATGGTCATTGCCTGGCATTTGTATGATGCAAATGTTACTTGCCACCTGTCAGCCCAAGTCTACATATTGTCCAGGTTTTGTTGCATTTGAACATGGACTCCTTCAGTATCTGAGAAGTCGCAAATGGTGCTGAACATTGTGCAACCATTGGCGAACATCCCCACTTCTGACCTTATGATGGAGGGATGGTCATCGATGAAGCAGCTGAAGACTGTTGGGTCTAGGACACTACCCTGAGAGACTCCTGCAGTGATGTCCTGGAGCTGAGATGACTGACCCTTGACAACCATCTTCCTATGTAACAGGTATGACTCCAACCAGTGGAGAGTTTGCCCCCAATACCCATTGGTTGCAGTTTTGCTAGGACTCCTTGATGCAACACTTGGTCAAATGCAGGCCTGTTGGCAAGGGCTGACACTCTTGAGCTCCACTTGAACTCATTTTGAACCTCTCTGTCCAATTGGAGGAGACAAACATTGAAACAGTCAGGGGGCAATTTTCAATGAATACTTTAGGTGTTAAAGATTCTCTGCAATGCCCAGCTTTGGGTTTTAAATTGCTGGTTCAGCTGATGTTTTAACACAAATCACCACCTTGGTAAAGTAAGAAGTCTCACAACACCAGGTTAAAGTCCATTCAACTGATGAAGGAACACACTCTGAAAGCTTGTAATTCCAAATAAACCTGTTGGACTTCAACCTAGCATTGAGAGACTTCTTACTATGCCCACCCCAGTCCAACACTGGCATCTCCACACCTTGGTAAAGGAACTGAAGCCTGCATCAGAGGCCTGTTGAATAGCTGAGCTCCTAACAATCATTATAGAGGCAGCATAGCATCCTGACGGCTAGTATGTCTCCTAAAGCCCTCTCGACTGGCTGTCTGGAAATAAACATGGTGTTGATATCAATTTCCAGCCATATTTAAAGGGATACTCACCATTTTATGTTCATCTGCAGCTGTGGTCTCAAAGACATCAGAAGACTTTGAGACATTTTGTCAAGACTTCGCCAAAACTCAAACAACATTTATTCCAAAAATGCCTGAGGATTTCACCTAAAAAGATACGCCACCTGACTGGATATCTTATAGGAGTCACCAGCAGAAAGGATGTATGATTGGAGACACCAGCATCTTGCTAGGTGGGTCCTGTGGTCCGGATGAAGAATGGGAGATGAATATAAGGACAAGCCAACACCAGTTGAGCCAAGAGGTGATATCCTTCCCTCTTGTTGGTACAGGGCAACCCTCCTTCACCACGATCTCCAGTGTCCCTAACCTCTGCGGCCTCTCCTTTGGACCCTGAGCCATCCAGCAACACGTTGGGTGGGTTCTTCCGGCAATGCTCATCCCAAGATTGGAAAATTCTGCCTGAGGTCAATGGATCTTTGCATGGCCCTGTCTTGCCCACTACGATTCCCGTGGTTGGCAAATGTTACCCGTTGTGTGTCAGCCAGCACGTTGGAAGTGCTGTTCCTATTTTCTATGTTTCCATCGAATGGGATGACGCAGATGAAAGAATATGGGCAGGAAAGATGGGATCTGGCTATTGAGTTGGATGATCAGCCATGATCAGAGTGAATAGTGGAACAGGCTCAAAGGGCTGGATGACCTATTCCTGTTCCTACTTTTTATGTTCCACAAAAAAAAAGTCTAACGAGTGTTGAACTTGCAGGTTAATGCATCTCCAAGTAAGTTCAAATGAAGGTAATCAGCAATTATTACCATAATTATGTACTAAATTCAGACATTCAAACAGGCGTATCTTATTAGCATTGCACACATTTAGCGATTGTTTTCACCTCTTGGCCTAAAAAAGCCCCTTTTGTTCCGACCGAACCTTTCCTTCCGTGGTAAGAATCAAAAATAAATAGTAATCTGATCTTTCTCCTGAAGCTCAGTGGCAGAGATCAAATGGTGCAGATGGAAAACATGTTCAGTGGCTGATCACGCTGCAACTTATCTTCCAGATTCAATAATCAACAGCATGCTGTGTGACCGGGTGTCACAGCTGGATTGGAGTTCCGACACATCCATATCCGAGACCCTCAAGATGTTTCGGAGTGGGGGGGGGCAACATTCTTACCACCATACGCAGCTAGCTGCCTGAGGCCGAGTAACAGCTGGGACAGATGCTTTCAAGGAGCAAGGCTCCGGCTTCAAATGAAAGGCAGGCTGTCTTTTCTTAAATTCTTGACGCACAAAATATGGAACAACTTTATCACATGATTATCTTTAAATATACGGTTTGGGTGTCTTTCTTGCAAAGCAATTAACAGCTCATAAATCAGTTCAGCACACCACTAGTTTTGAAGTGGTTTGGTTCGTATATTGGCTTGGGGTGTTCGAATAGGATAATAAAGCCAACTCCTTCAATCTGATCTACCATTCAATTAAATCAGGGCTGACTGAGGCTCAGTTTCATTCACTGCCTTGGTTCAATATCCCATTATGACATTACCTGATAACTATTCATCAAATAAAAGCAAAAATACCTCAGATGCTAAAGACCTGAAGTGAAATCAGAAAGTGCCGGAAACACTCAGCAGGTCTAGCAGCATCTGTGGAGAAAGAAACAGAGCAGTATTTTGCATTTACCTTAAATGTTTCAAGTCAGAGATGACTCTTGTCGAAAGACTCTGTTTCTCTCACCAGAGATGCTGCCAGACCTGCTGAGTTTTTCTGACGATCGATCAATCTCAGTTTATTTTCCCCCAGCTCCAGCAGCTTTTTGGGTTCCAGTGTTCCGGATTTCCATTACCCTTTGTTTGACGATGTGCTACATTATGGGCAGGATTTTCTGGCCATGTGCACCCCAACACTGGAAAATCCTGTCCAAGGTGAACGGAGCTTTGCATGGTCCACCCCTGCCCCCCCCAACCTTACCTGATACAATTACCGTAACGGACAGGATGGGAAAATTGCCCCCTTTGTTTGGTCACTGGATGTGGGCGTCACTGGCTAGGCCAGCATTTATAGCCCACCTTTAATTGCCATTGAGAAGGTAAGTTGAGCTGTCTTCTTGAATCGCCGTAGGATACGCCCACAGTGCTGTTAGGAGGGAATTCCTGGATTTTGACCCAATGGTAGTGAAGGAACAGTGATACATTTCCAAGTCAGGATGGTGTGTGTCTTGGAGGGGAACTTGCAGGCAATGGTGTTCCCATGCTGCCCTTGTCCTTCTGCAAAGTAGGGAGCATGGGTTTGGAAGGAGCTATCGAAAGAGCATTGGCGAGTTCTTCTGTTCTATTTTTCCTGAAAAATCCTTTGCTACCTTTCAGCCAACTGGGATCAAAATTGGGAGAGATGCAAAATGGACACTTGCTATTAATGATTCAAACAATGTCATCATGATGGATCCAAACTGTTGATTCTGTTTTATTCATTAGGCCAGCATTTATCACCCTTCCTAATTCCCCTTGAGAAATTGCTGGCGTGCTGCCTTTTTGAATATCACACAAGGAGGCCATCATTTCCGAGGGTAGTTAAGAGTCAACCACATTGTTGTGTGGCAGGAGTCACATGTAGGACATACATAGGACAGGTTATTTCCTTCCCTAAAGGACAGCTGGATTTGTACAACAATTCAATTGTTATACAATCACCATTACCAAGACGAGCTTCTAATTCTGGGCTGCTTTCACTGACTGAATTTAAATTTCCCAATTGCAGCGGTGGGATTTAAGCTCACATTGCCTGATCAATAAGGGACCTGGCTTTCAAGTCCAGTGACGTTATTACTGGTCCACTGCATCAATTACGCAGGCAGACCTGCAAATCAAGTCAAACTACAAGGGCTTTATTCCGCAAGAATATTTGAATTAGGGGCCTCTCAAAGGGCAATGGACATTACAATTATAGACCTGATTGGTTTGCAAACACAAGTAAAACCATCAGATATCCCCAAGGTTGCTGCTCACATTTAGTAATTTATGTTAGAAATGATTAATATTTGAATTGACTGATCATCGATTAAGTTTAGTTTCACCTTCAAGAATGTTCACTTCAATAATCAAAAAACATTGACATATAAATGCAGATCAACACATCTACAACAATTTGCATTGATACAGTGCTTTTAATGTAATAAGAATATTCCCACCTAAGCACTTCATAGAAACATTATAAAATAAATTTTGTCCCAGAGTCACATAGGGAGCTAATAAGATAGTCAAAAACTTGGTCAAGGTTTCAAAGGAGGAATGAGAGGCATGAGTGCGCAGAGGTTACGGGAGGAAATTCCAGCACTTGGGGTGCAGGCACAGCCAGCACTGGTGTATTTTTCAGTGCGTTGCACAGTTAGTTCTACTTGAAGCTGGTGTACTTAGTCCCTGTCTGTGTCCCTCTGACACAGCTTGCTTGGCCAGGTCCCCGGGCAGCGGCAGGCACAAGGTAGTCTGGATCTCCCGGCAGCTGACGGTGCCAGATGGGAAGCCTCGTCCGCCACACGCTGGTGTGAGTGATTAAAATCAGGGATGTTCAAGTAGTCAGAAGTGTAGATATTGCAGAGGGTTGTCAGGTCGGAGGAAATTACAGAGTTAAAGAAAGGTAGGGTACTTGTAAACAAGGATGAAAATTTTAAAAGCAACACCTTGCTTAACTAGGAGACAACGCAGATCAGAGAGCACAGTGTTGACGAGTGAACAGGATTTTGTGCGAGTTATAACACAAGCAGCAGCGTTTTCGACGACCTCAGTTTTACAGAGGGGAGAATTCAGTTACGCTTTGGAGTTGTGGAGTCTAGTGGCAACAAAGGTATGGATGAGGACTTCTGTAGAAGATGAACTGAATCAGGTAATTGAGAGGTGGAAATAGGGACTGTTACTGATGGCATGTGGTTGGCAGCTCACTCTTGGGTCAAAAGGTGACGTTCCAAGGTTGCACCTCAGACAATTTCCAGGGAGAGGAATGGAGGCAGTGGCTAGAGAAGGGAGTTTATCACAGAGGCAGAAAACAAAGGGCTTCAGGCTTCCCAATATTTAACTGGAAGGCCAGTACTTGATGTTGAATAAACAGTCTGACAATTTAGAGACACTAAAGCCTCGCGTTTCTAAATCCATAAGAGGCTACAGTCAAAATTACTGAAAATGATTACCAAGATTTTAAACTCCAGGATGAAAATACCTCTGTTAAAAGTGATATCCACCACCACTCATCCATTCCCTGAAGTAAGACAAGTCTTCACAGCTTGGTGAATACCCAAATGTTATGTCTTGTGGGCTTTCTCACAAGAGGATAAACTTATGGAGCTGAATTTTCCAGCCTTTCCTGCCAGCAGGATTTCCCGATCCTGCCAAATGTGACGGGTTCCCTAGCAGCTAGACAGGCGAGTCATACAAAACACCAGACAGACAGACAGACAGACAATCAGCAAGACCGGAAGATCCCATCGGCAGTCAGTGGCGATCCAGCTCCACCACTGGAAAACACATCGCAGGGGGACTGGAAAATCTCATACATTGTTGATGTTTTCTACATTTTCTTTACTCCAGAATGTTAAATGTACATGTTTGTATGAAAATGCCTTCCATCCAAGAACCAGTTTACAAAATGACATCTATATTTTGCATAATGTCATTTCGCATAGCGAACCTTGCATTTTACAAGAATTGTTAAGAGAAGTTTCTGTATTTCATTGAACCGGTTCCATTTTGTGTTCATTTCTCATTGCTGAATGAGAGGTGATCAGTTTATAATCACTGTATAGTGGAGACCTTAATCCATCTTTCAAACCAGAGCATCGACTAGACCACCTCTGGGCTAGAATACAACATTGAACTCCTATCCCATCCCCATTCTGCTCGGTGAGGAGATCATTCCTGCAAGGCTGTAGCTCTGCTCAGAGTCCTACAGCGCTTGGGAAGGTAATAAGGCATCAGGAGTATCGCTTTCAGCTTTTCCTCTTCTTCATCTTTTAAAATAATCCAGCAAGGGAAACAAGGGCAACTTGGATGTGGACAGAATGTTTGATACATGATTAGTTCTCAGTTTAAAGCCTAGGAATGGTATTCTCTGACCTAATTTGTCCCCACCCCATTGCCAATGAGAACGGAAAATTTGGCACTCAACCAAAACTTAATTCACTGCAGCAGGACCGGAGAACACCAGCCAGGGATGAGATCGGAGATTTCTGGCGTTGACGTCCAATGTGAGAAACAAAGAAATTAGTTGCATGTGGACACTCCAGAGAAACCTCAACTGGAGTCAGCCAACCTGCCAGAGATCCCGAAGTGTGATACAATAAGGATCAAAGGTCTAAAAAATAATCTTTTTTATCTGCAATGTCATGGCTTCACTTATTAGGTGGCATCTCCAGAACCTATAAAATGAGGCTACACTGCCATAGTGCATGGGTGGTATTAGAATGAATGGTGCAAGGATAGGACTTCTGTAAAGGGCCAGCAACTGAGAGAAACAGATAAAACATTAGTGAAATTAGCCACTGCTAACAGTGAGGAGGTAAAGTCAAAACATTGTCTGCTTGGGAAAGATGAGAAGCCCTACAAAGCCACAGCATCAGTGGCGCGCGCGCGCGTGTGTGTGTGTGTGTGTGTGTGTGTGTCTCGGTTTTGCAGAACAGAGCACAACAATGGACACTAAACATTCCTACTTAGCTCATCGGTGGTAGATGATGAAGGTGGCAAAGGCAGCAATGCAGCCTTTGTTAATGAGTACACAGCTATGAAGAACTGAAGTTAAAGTCCAACAGGTTTCTTTGGCAGCAAATGCCACTAGCTTTCGGAGCGTTGCTCCTTCGTCAGTGTTTGTGAACAGAACTCCCACTCACCTGACGAAGGAGCAGTCCTCCAAAAGCTAGTGGCTTGTGCTACCAAATAAACCTGTTGGACTTTAACCTGGTGTTGTGAGACTTCTTACTGTATTTACAACAGTGATGATATTTCTGTTGCTCTTTATTTATCATATGATGCTTTAAGAAAGTCTTGAGGTTGAGTATAATGCTGTTCCTCCCTTTCATTCTTGGCATCTGCCCATTGCCAGCTAGCCATGTTTTAAAAATAAGCTGGTTCATTGAGATGTGGGCCAGAATTTTATGCCATGCCTTATTGACAGCAGGGAGTGGGGAGGGAGATGGGCATGTGTAAAATGATTCTATATGAGCAGACACTCCAAGTCCATCATTGGAAGTGAGCTACATGGAAGCACTGCACACTTTGGGGAGGGAGCAACATTGGTATCAGTGCAGACATCTGTGGAAAAATGTAACTCACAGAAAAATAGTCACAGATTCCTTCATTGGTAACTAGATTTTTGGTACAAATCTTTTGATACAGCTCTGGTTTGCTAACTTGTGCCAAAATGTGTTCAAAGTCTAAACCATTAAACCAGCTGATAGCAAGGATACATGAAAAAAGCAAAACTCAAACCAAATCATAACTATGGTTTTAGAGGTCAAACTCTTTGGTCACTGAGAGGCCAGTGATAATGGTTGGTCTGGTCACTTAGCCTTTTCCTCTCAGCCTATAAAATTCCTTTGAGCATTGTGGACAATCCTTATCAAGACTACAGTTGGTGCATCAAAGCAGTCCTGTCACATTTCATTATGCAATGCAACAACTTAAATTTACAAAGAGCAACAATGTAACTGGCAAGCCAATGCGAACATTCACAGCAATCTCTAGGCTGCAGGCTTTCAGGAAAAACAGATTGCAACAAATATTGTGCTGTCAACTATTAAGGTGACAAAAATGCCACAGGTATAATTTAGGAAGCTTAAAGTATGAGCAATGCTTCCAACTAAGTCGACCAACACCAATAACAGGCCTAAAGGGTCTCACGCTCTATATCTCCAAACATTTGATGCCAGCCACCAAATGTGATATTTATATACAATACGCATGTCAAACTGTGCTCCCCAATGGGGACATTTGACTAACTTCTGGCAAAAGAGTTCACTACACTAGAACTAAATCCAAAATGACAATCTGTGCTCAAAATTGGTTCCCCTGCCCCACACCCAATTTCCTCATGTTTACAACTTGATTGGCCCCCCGCTTCTCCCTTTTCAGCAAATACACCCTTACTCCAAATACAGGACCAGTAACCTGGTCAAATTTTATAGGCGGACAGGAATCTGGCATGCAACTGCTGCACATTTGCATCAGCCCTCAATATCTCAGCAAAAATAACTCACATGGTGCTGCACAAGTTGAAAATCAAATTGAGTATCATTGTTCAATTGAGGCTTTAGATGATTATTTCAATAGAAACAATGTGCAGGGGCACATAGAAAAGGCAGAAGAATTTGGATGGCACGGTGGCACAGTGGTTGGCACAGCTGCCTTACAGCTCCAAGGACCTGGGTTCGATTCTGGGCTTGGGTCACTGTCTGTGTGGAGTTTGCACATTCTCTCTGTGTCTGCAGGGTTTCCTCCGTTTGCTCCGGTTTCCTCCCACAGTCCAAAGGTGTGCTGGTTGGTTGATTGGCCATGCTAAATTGCCCCTTAGTGTCCTGAGATGTGTAGGTTAGAGGGATTAGTGGGGGTAAGGCCTAGGTGGGATTGTTGTCAGCGCAGACTTGATGGGCCGAATGGCCTCCTTCTGCACTGTAGGGTTTCTATGAATTACACTATGTCAGAATACTCAGGTGGAGAGCTGGTGCAGACACGATGGACCAAATGGTCTCCTTCTGCACCTTATTAATTCTGTGATTCTGCAGAACTTCAAGTAATCTTTCTCAGAGGCTACTTTAACAGTTTTACACCCAACCTTTACAGATATAACATGATCAGACACGTATGTATCAACTACAGCTCAGCCTTCAACACTATTATTCCTATGAAACTGATCTCCAAATTCCGTGGTCTGGGGCTCGGCTCCTCCCTTTGCGACTGGATTCTAACTTCCAATCCCACAGAACGCAATCAGTAAGGATAGACAACAATACCGCCTCCACAATTACCCTCAACACCAGTACTCTACAAAGCTGTGTCCTCAGCCCTTCACTATACTCTTTATACACCCATGACTGTGTGACCAAATCCCCCTCTATTTTCAAGTTTGCTGATGTCACCACCGTAGTGGGTTGGCTCTCAAACAATGAGAAGATGGAGTACAGAAAAGGGACAGAGAACGCGATGAACTGGTGCAATGACATTAATCTCTCCGTCAACGCCAACAAAACAAAGGAGATAGTAATCGACCTCAGGAAGCATAATGAAGAACAGAACCCCATCTACGTCAATGGGGACGAAGTAGAAATGGCAAGAAGTTTTTATGTGTCTAGATCATCAACTACCTGTCCTGATGCCCCCATGCTGATGCTATAATTAAGAAAACCCACAAGCGTCTCTACTTTCTCAGAAGACTAAGGAAATTTGGCATGTCCACTCTGGCTCTCACCAACTTTTACAGATACCCCATAGAAAGCATTCTTTCTGGCTGTATCACAACATAGTATGGCTCCTGCTCTGCCCAAGACCACAAGAAACTACCAAGGGTCATGAACAAAGCTCTGTCCATCACTCAAACCACTCATTGACACTGTCTACACTTCCTGCTGCCTCAGAAAAGCAGCCAACATAACGAAGAACCCCACACACACAGGCCTTCTTCCGTTGGGAAAAAGATACAAAAGTCTGAAGTCACGTACCAACTGACTCAAAAACAGGTTCTTTCCTGCTGCCATCAGACTATTGAATGAACCTGCCTTGCATTAAATTGAGCTTTCTCTACACCCTAGCTATGACTGTAACATTACATTCTGCACTCTCTCCTTTCCTTCTGTATGAACGATATGCTTTGTCTGTATCGCACGCAAGAAACAATACTTTTCACTCTTTCCAATACATGGGACAATAATAAATCAAATCAACATGGGCAGACATCACATGGTGAAACATCAGAGCTAAGAATGGAAGAGAAAGCAGAATGTAAAACAAAATGCTCCAGAGTAGAACCGGGTGGTAGATCAATGCTTTTCACTCAGCAACTCCAGGAGAAGAGTTTTCTTGTGAAGATCCTGCATGGGATAAGGGGAAGGAAGAATGTCACAAATGTGAAAGCAAAGAGGAGAAGGAAGGTAGCAGACAGGGATGGCATTATCAGTATGTCCACTGGATACCATGATTATTACATTGACTTCCTTATCTAACCACAAGAGGACTACTTTCCCACAGCACAGTAGTCACAAATGAATATTTCAGATCATGGAGCATAGCGCATATGTCTCAAATACAATTGTTAATCATCCTTTAACCAAGAAAAAACTTGCACCAGGCAACAACGTGAAAAGTTGCTCTATGGGAAAATTATCAGTGGGATTTACTTTTACTGATTAGCACCCTTCCTACACGTTGGGGTGAATTGTTTTACTTTCAAAGGACTGAACAAATACTGTAGTGGGTTGCTCATTCATTCTAGACACTGCATGGCTTTGGTTTCCATTGACTTCAAGGGATAAGTATAAAAGTAGGTGGTGGCGTGTTAGTTCTCTCAGGGAGTCCAGGTTACCATGACAACATGGATTTTTGCTTACATGCTGTAGACTAGAGCTATGGAAAGTGATACTAGAGGCTTCAGAATTCTTTCCATCAAATGGCTAACCAGGAGTCGCTCCCGCTCTTACTGCCTCACATTGGGGTAACTGGAAAGAATTGCAGATTGGTTGCACTCTGAACACACCTTCCTCAGCCATCAGGTCCTGGGGTGGGACTCGAACCTGGGGTTTTAGTCAGGGACTGTTTGGCAGTGCAGTCCTCCAGGAGCAAGGTGTAAATCATTTGTAGGATTTGGTCATTGCTGACAAGGCCAGCATTATTACCCACCCCTCATGGAGGTGATGGCAAGCCACCTCATTGAACCACTGCAGTCTGTGATGACATTAAGTAAAGAATTCCAGGATTTTGACCCAGCAACATAGAAGCAAGATAGTTCCAAGTCAGCCCGGTGTGCAACTTCGAACCATAGAATCCCTATAGTGCAGAAAAAGGCCATTTGACCCATCTAGTCTACATTATCTCCCTGAAAAAAACATCTTACCCATGTCTACGATCCTGCCCTATCCCTTTATTCCTATGCATTCACCATGGCTGATCCACCTAACACTTGGGACACTAAGGGGCAATTTAGCATGGCCCATCAACCTAACCTGCACATCTTTGGAGTGTGGGAGGAAACCGGAGCACCTGGAGGAAACCCATGCAAACACAGAGAGAATGTGCAAACTCCACCTCGTCACCCGAGAATGAAATTGAACTCAGGTCCCTGGCGTTGTGAGGCAGTAGTGCTAACCACTGTGCCATCACGTAGAGGAATTTGGAAATGTTAATGTTCGATTCTGTTGACTACCCTTGTCCTTCTAGATGGTAGAGGTCTGGGTGGTACTACCAAAGAAATCTCAGCGAGTTGTTGCAGTGCATTTTGCAGATGATATACTCTGAAGCCGTGTTACATCAATGATAGAGCGAATGAATTTTTAATTTGGTGGAAGGCACACTGATCAAGTGAGTTGGTTTGTCCTTGATGGTGTTCAGCTTCTTTAGTGTTTCTGGAGTTGCACTCAGCCAGGCAAATGGAAAGTATTCCAATACACTCCTGACTTGTATTTTATCAATGATGGGCAGGCTTTAGGGGGTCAGGATGTAAACCTATCGCCACAGAATTCCCAGCCTCTGACCTGCTCTTGTATGTTTTTGGTTGTTAACTTTCTGGTCAATAGTAAACCCCCAAATGTTGATGGGAGCAATGGTAATGCCAATAAACATCAAGTGGAGGTAATTAGATTCTCTGTTGTTGAAGATGGTTATAGTTTGATACTGGAATTGACTGATGTCAATTCTGAATGATGTCCAGGCCTTGCTCCATATGGACATGGGCTGCTTTAGTACACTAGAAGTCGCAAATGGTGAAGATTGTGCAATCATCAGTGACCATCCTCACTTCTGACCTTAAGGAAGGAAGGTTGTTGATGAAACAGTTGAAGATGGCTGGGCCTAGGACACTAGTCTGAGAAAGTCCTGCATTGATGTCCTGGAGCCAAAATGATTAATCTCCAGCTACCAAAACCATCTTGCTTTGTGCCAAGTATGACTCCAGTTGGGAGGTTTTCCCCCTGAATGCACCGACTTCAAATTTTACTTAAGCTCTTTTTTGCCACACGTGACGAAATGGCATGATAACGTCAAGGGATTGACTTAAAAGTGAAATTTCACCGCATTGACTCATATTGAACCACAAACTCTGAGATCTCAGATACATCTCACTCTTCAGGGTAACCTGGATTCTAAGCAAATGTAGGCTGTTCAACTGACTGCAAGGATGGGGGCAGCAGGGGAGGAGAAAAGCAGAAAAAAAAACTAATTTTATTCACACCCACATATTCAATCCAGAACAACCATAGTCAGGTTGCAGGCCTGGAGTCACATGTCGACCAGACCAGGTAAGGACGGTGGATTTCCTTCCTTAAAAGGGGCATAAGTGAACAAGATGGATTTTTACAACAATCAACAATGGTTTCATGATCACCATCACTATGATAAGCTTTTCAATTCCAGATTATTTATTGAATTTAAATTCTCTGCTTTGGTGGGATTTAAGTTTATTTATTAGTATCACAAGTAGGTAAGGCCACACATGGAATATAGTGTTCAATTCTGGTCACCACACTGCCAGAAGGATGTAGAACTTTGGAGAGGGTAGAGAAAAGATTTACCAGGACGTTGCCCGGTATGGAGGGCATTAGCTATGGAGGAGAGGTTGGAGAAACTTGGTTTGTTCTCATTGGAGTGATGGAGGTTGAGGGGCGACCTGATAGAAGTCTACAAGATTATGAGAGGCATGGACAGAGTGGATAGTCAGAAGCTTTTTCCCAGGGTGGAAGAGTCAATTACTATGGGGCACAGATATAAGATGCGAAAGACAAAGTTTAAAAGGGGATGTACGAGGCAAATTTTTTACATAGAGAGCAGTGGATGCCTGGAACTCGTTGCCAAGGGAGGTAGTGGAAGTGGGTATAGTGGTGATTTTTAAGAGATGTCTTGACAAATACAATAGAATGGGAATAGAGGGATTATGGTCCCCAAAAGGGAAGAGGGTTTTAGTTAGTCGGGCAGAATGGTCGGTGTAGGCTTGGAGGGCTGAAGGGCCTGTTCCTGTGCTGTAATTTTCTTTGTTCTTTCGGCTTACATTAACACTACAATGAAGTTACTGTGAAAATCCCCTAGTCACCTCATTTCTTGTGGGTACACTGAGGGAGAATTTAGCATGGCCAATGCATGTAACCTTTGGACTGTGGGAGGAAACTGGAGCACCTGGAGCTAAGCCACACAGACACAGGATGAACATGCAGACTTTGCACAGACAGTACCTAAGCCGGGAATCGAACCCAGGCCCCTGGTGCTGTGAGGCAGCAGCACTAACCACTGTGCCACCGTGACGCCATTTTTTGAACCTTTATTGCTAGAACAAGATTAGATTACCAGTCCTGTGATATATCACCATTACATCCCACCCTCAAGACAACCATCTACAGCCAAGGAAGACCTAATTAGAGCCTTGAATCTGATC
Source organism: Carcharhinus amblyrhynchos (assembly GCF_965287045.1). NCBI lineage: Eukaryota > Metazoa > Chordata > Chondrichthyes > Carcharhiniformes > Carcharhinidae > Carcharhinus > Carcharhinus amblyrhynchos. Next base: position 56,054,688 of record NC_137329.1, read on the forward strand.
CAACCCTTTCAATAAATCACTGTTTCTACTAACCTCACCCCTGCCATGGGTTACACTGTTGTGAAGAGTGATGCCTTTGGCTGACCCCAGTTAGATCAGCTCCAATATGTCAAAGAGGCAATGATATTTGAAACATTTCAGGGGGCATTTTTATAAGAAGATAACATCGGGGTAGGGAGGAGCTGAATAAACTTTGACAGAACAATTTCATCAGAAGAGCTTCAAAGGGGCCTGAAATTATTTTAAACCCATCCCCTTCAAATTCTATTGTCCATGAACTCCCATTGCGGAATCGTTTCAAAGAAAACCCTGGAAGTGGTTCAGAAGTGCTTATTAAAAGCACATTTTGATGAACTCCCCATTATTTTTTCTAAATTCCTGAGAATAAAAGTGTCCTTTCTATTCAATCACTCCTCATTGGACATTACTTTTATACTAGTTGCTGGGCTTTGAAAGAGTAACTGATCTTGCTGCTTGCAATCAGCTCTGCCGAGCCTGTAGGTCCAGCATCACATACAGAGCCATTCATTCCAAAAATCACCTCGCTAACATTCCTGCAAATGCATAACTCATCCATTATCAGTACTTTGCAGACACACATTAAATCACTTCCAGGAATTTACTTCCAGAAGTATAAACAGCAACCAAACTTAAAAACTATACCTTCAGTTCACTTAATGGGAGAATTGAGAGAAAACAAAGCACTCTTCCATCACTCCGTCAGCTTTTATAGAGACATTACAATGCACTTACATCATCCCACATTGAGTCATATAGAACATAAGAACTAGGAGCAGGAGGAGGCAATTCAACCCCTTGAGCTTTGTTTTTATTCATTTGTGGGATTTACCATTTATATAGATGATCTGGAGGAGGGAACCGAGTGCAGGGTGTCGAAATTTGCTGATGACACCAAGATTGGTGGAACGGCAAATTGTGCAGAGGGTGTGGAGAGTCTGCAGAAGGATCTAGATAGGCTGGGCGAATGGGCCAGGAAATGGCAAATGGAATTTAATGTTGGCAAGTGTGAGGTGGTCCACTTTGGTAGGAAGAATGGTAGGAAGGACTATTACTTACGGGGCGAAAAACTGCAGCAGGCGACGGTGCAGAGGGACCTCGGGGTCCTTGTGCATGAGTCACAAAAACCCAGCTTGCAGGTACAGCAGGTGGTCAGGAAGGCGAATGGGATGCTGGCCTTCATAGCGAGGGGGATTGAATATAAAAGTAGGGAGGTCTTGCTGCAGCTGTATAGGGCATTGGTGAGGCCGCAGCTGGAGTACTGTGTGCAGTTTTGGGCGCCGCACCTGCGCAAGGATATTTTGGCCCTGGAGGGAGTGCAGAGGAGGTTTACTAGGCTGATACCGGAGTTGAGGGGGTTGAGCTATGAGGAGAGGCTGAATAAACTAGGCTTGTACTCGCTAGAGTTTAGAAGAATGAGGGGAGATCTCATTGAGACGTATAAGATGATGAATGGGATGGATAGGATAGAGGTGGAGAGACTCTTCCCGCTCAAAAAAGACAGTAGGACTAGGGGGCACAGCCTCAAGATAAAGGGGGGGCGGTTTAGAACAGAGTTGAGGAGGAACTTCTTCACTCAAAGGGTGGTGAATCTCTGGAATTCTCTGCCCGTTGAAGTGGTGGAGGCTGCCTCGCTAAATATTTTTAAGAAGCGGGTTGATGGGTTCTTGATAAGAGAGGGGATTAAGGGTTATGGGGAGAGGGCGGGAAAGTGGAACTGAGCCACGACAGATCAGCCATGATCTTATTGAATGGCGGGGCAGGCTCGAAGGGCTAGATGGCCTACTCCTGCTCCTATTTCTTATGTTCTTATGTTCTTATATGGGCATCGCTGGCTGGTTAGCACTTATTGTCCTTGGAGGACAGTTGAGAGTCAATCACATTGCTGGAGTTCTGGAGTCACATGTAGGCCAGACCAGGTAAGGACAGCAGATTTCTTTCTCTAAAAGGACATTAGTGAACCACGGAGCTTTCCGACAATGGTTTCATGGTCATCAGTAGATTTCTAATTCCAGATATTTTTTATTGAATTCAAATTCCACCATCTGCTGTGGCAGGATTCGCATGTGGCTCCCCGGAACATGAGCAGAGTTTCTGGATTAATAGTCCAATGAAAATACCGCTTCTCTGGGGACACAAATTCAAATCTGCCAAGGCAGATGGTGGGATTTGAATTCAACAAGAAAAGAGAGCCTGCTTCGCCATTCAATACGAAGACGGCTGGTCTTGACTCAGCCTCAATTTCACTTTCCTGCCCATTCTCCATAACCCTTCAACCCATTACTAATCAAAAATCTGTCCATCCCCTTAAATTTACTCAAAATCCCGGCATCCACCACACTCTGAGATACTAAATTCCACAGATTCAAGACCCTTTGAGAGTAATAGTTTCTCCTCATCTCTGCCAATCCTTATCCTAAAACTATGACCCCTCATTCTAATTGCCCCACACAAGACAATATCCTCTCTATGGCACAATGGTTAGCACTGTTGCCTCACTGCACTGGGGACCTGGACTCAATTCTTGGCTTGGGTCACTGTCTGTGTGGAATCTGCATGTTCTCTCCGTGTCTGTGTGGGTTTCCTCCAGGTGATCCAGTTTCCTCCCACAGTCTGAAAGACATGTTGGTTAGGTAGATTGAGGGAGAATTTAGCATGGCCAGTGTACCCAAACAGATGCCGGAGTGTGGTGAATAGAGAATTTTCATAATAACTTCATTGCAGTGTTAATGCAAACCTACTCGTGACTAATTAATAAATTTTAACTTTACCCTGTCAATCCCTTTTAACATCTTATATATCTCCATTAGATCTCCACTGATTCTTCTAAACTCTAGAAGAGAATAGGCCTAAACTACTCAACCTCTCTTCATAAGACAAGCTCCTCATCTCTGGAATCAATCTAATGAACCTACTGAAGAGCAATGAATGCTCAGGAAGGCACAGGGAGATCTCCGTTGGGAAAGAAGGGAACTGGGACTCAGGAAAACAGAGATGTGTTGGTTTGAACAGTGTAGGGAGGCTTGCTGGACTTCATCGAGGAGGGAGAGGAATATTAGGAGTGTGAATTGCATGTGAAAATAGCATTTCTGCAAAGGGTGAGAAGTTAGTTGAATGTGAAATGATGGCTGTCAAGTTAGTTGCTTTCTTGATCAGGTGTAAATTCAAATGTCACGTCCCCTATTCATTGTGAAAGATCAAGAGACCTAAATTAACTGGAATGCATCCTTTTTAAACACGAACATTCAAGGCCTGCTGGTGGGATGTATGTGCTTGACCCCAGCCCTAGAAATATTAGTGTCAATTTTGCCCTTTACCATCAACTGGATTTCAGCATTCTGGCTACTTACTTTGTTTAAAGAAATGTTAGTTGTACCCACAGTTCAAGTTCAGTTAATGATGTGTTCTCTCCCATGTCATGAGCTTGAAATGAATGTTCATTCTTCAGTGGTCAGGTTTTCATAAAATCTCTTCTGGAGCAGAAAGAGGTCATTCAGCCCATCGAGTCTGCACTGATTCTCCAACAGAGCATTCCACTCAGGCCCTATCCTCATAGCCCCACATATTTACCCTACTAATTCCCCTAACCTACATAAATTTGGACACTAAGGAGCAATATAGCATGGCCAATCCACTTAACCTATGTGTCTTTGGAGTGTGGGAGGAAACTGGAGAGAACGTGCAAACTCCACACAGACTGTCATCCAAGGCTGGAATCAAATTAGGGTCCCTGGCACTGTGAGGCAGCAGCGCTAACAACTGTGCTACCACGGAGGACAATTCTGTTAAGCTATTGTGACAAAAGGAGATGGCAGCCTAATGGTAGTGTGACTGGACTATTAACCTGGCAGCCTAATGGTGGTGTGACTGGACTAGTAATCCTGAGAACCAGGATAAAGCTCTGGGGGCATGGGTTCAAATCTCACTGCAGTGTCTACTGGAATTTGAATCCAGTTAACAAAACTCTGGAATTGAAAGCTGGCATCAGGAATGGTGAAACTATTGTGAAACATCATTTCAAACAAAAAGTTCCCCAATTATCCTTGAGGGAAGAAAATCTGGCCGACATGTGACTTAACTGCCCTCTGAAATGGTGTGACAAGTCACTCGGCTCAGGGGTAGTTAGGGATGCTGGCCTGTCAGTGATGTTCTTTCATGGGGATGTAGACAAAGAGAAAGCCAGTTTTCTGGACCAGCCTAAATGGAGTTCAGCATAGAAGCACAAATTCACATCAGCACTTAGGATTAACAAAGAGAGACAGCCCCAATCAGTGTTCAAGGGTTTCTGCTGGGAAAGAAAATGTGAAAGCTCAGAGCTCAGTTTACTGAACCGTGCCCTGAAAGAGAATCAGTGTAAGAGTGGGGAGTAGAATATCTAATTACACGAGGGTTTAAGTACAGGTCAACCAAAGAGCAGAACGACAATTGTTTATGGCCTTGAAACGAATACTGAAAGGGAAATTTGAGGGGGAAGATAAGGACTTAATAACAAATGGCTGACACAGTAGTCAAACTGAGTTGCATTTTGTGATACTCAAATTAAATTTATGTACAGCTGTGGTGGTATGCGAAAATGAAGGGGGCAGAAGGGGTACAAATCAAGTGTTTCCCAACATTTGATCCATCTGAACTGTTTTAATTATGCGCCAATGTGCATCCAGCTATCAGGTCCTCAGCCCTTTCACCTAGTCAAGTAAATCTTCCAAGCATTCAATGGAGTTAGCCACTGTAAACAATTGGCAAAACCCCAGCTGGCCAGATCCTCCCACTACACAAATCTTAACAGTCCTGTTTAAAATGAAGGACATGTCACGGTTTGAAATAATGTTAATGGGCAGTCAACTCTGAACTCGCATTCTTCCTTCTCCTACCACCCACCACCCCCTCTGCTCCCCACCACCCCTCCCCATCTCCCCCAGGACCACAACATCTCTTTGTGCAAATTGGTGAGTTAGCCTGTTGCGCTTACACAAATTCCTGCACTGCTGGCTTGAAGCACCCACACAGCTCCATCAGAACTGAGTACCGGGATGCCTCTCTGTGAGGCCTCAGATTTTTTTTTTAAGAGAGAGGAAGGTTACTCTTTAAGTTATAGTTCACAGCAACAAACTGATGTGGTGTTTCGGAAAATAGCCTAGTGGCGTGTAAATGTGTCAAACAGTTTTAAATGAAACAAAAAGAGAAGTTGTGTTCAAGGAAATAAGCCCTCATGAATGCCACCTTTTGGCTGTGTTCCTTCAAGGGCTGTGTATTTTTTTAAATCCCCGCTGACTTGTTTCCAGTAATGGTTTTAGTATTTTCATTTACCAAGAACGGCCCTTTCTCCTTAAAACAAATGTGTTTGAATGGGAATAGAGTGCACTTCTAAATATGCCTTGGAGGGCATATCTTTATTTCTAAGCCTGGAAGAGAGATTGCTCACTAATTAAGGCACAGAAACTAATACAGTACAATTCTCAGATGCCAATCTTGCTATCCTTGAAGAGAAAAAAGTTGATGAGATGGTTTCAACATTAAATCTTACCAAGATCCAAGGAAACCTGTTGATGGGATCCATTTTTCACTTGTCCGAGAAAATGAGACTACAGAATTCAGCAAAGTTTATGCTAAAGTCTCCTTTTAAAGGAGGGTGCTTTGACTTGAGACTAAAGTGCCAACCATAATTTATATCCATTGTGAACATGTTTGAATACCAGAGGCACTTTGGCACAAAAGATACTGACATCAATCCATATTCACTTCAAGTTTGATCTGCTCTGTCCTATTTCCTGGTGGCTTATAGTCAGGGGAGGGGAGGGAGGCGTCGGTAGAAAGGGGAACAGTAAGAAAGCCTTTTGTAGCTCAGCAGCTCTGCATTTCTGTTTACATTGAGTTGGGCTGTCATGGACATTAATTTATTGAACCCAAAACAGTGGCAGACCCCAGACTCAGTGTCCAATCCATTAATAAACTAAAGCTGACAAAAAAGGGAGCAATTCTTCATGAGCTGATTTGATTTGGTGCTCCTTCTCACGGTCTGTGTGCTTTTTGCATCTTTCCCAGCTCTATGGTCTTCCATTCACCCACTGCTTCTAGTCACCTTCCTGGTCCCAAATCAACCAACACTCCAGCCTGAACGTTCAGGTGAACAGGGTGGCGTACTTTAACAGAATTTATCAAGCTCAATTGTATGTACACACACAACCTTACTAAAGATATTTACATCATAGGGAGAGATAGTATCTGGGTGCTGTTCTCCTCCATAATATTGTAATCAACTTTTTCATGTAAAGAATCTGTAACTACTTCTGTGGTACAACTTCTGTTCAGTGCAGAATGAGATTTCTCTCGGCCTCTCTCTCTTCATTCACTTTTAAATTAATGACCTCCTTCCACAAGCCAGAAGAAGTAATCTTTTTCAAACCACTTTATCAAAACCCTTCATCACATCCTTGAGCCTTCTCTTCGAGTGAAAATAATCCTGGGGGATAATTAACATCCCCCTCAACTTTTCTTACATAAGAATATAGTCAAAATGACGGATAGTCAATCCCATCCAATTGGAATGCTTCGTGCACACAATACATAACCCGCCTTCCAAACCAAAGGCCTGTAATCTCCTCAGAGATAAACAATGGAAAATAAATACAGAAAGAAGCTTAGTCAGCTGGTTTGTTTGATGTGCATCCAGCAGCAGGAGATATTTTCCTCAGGCACAGATTACGAGATGCATTGGATTCATCAAATGATGTTGGCCATTACAAGCCAACACCCTACCATCCAAGTAATGGGGAACCATTATGGGAATTGAGGTTTCAGCCCTACTCAAACATCAAGTGTTGCCCGATGCCTCACTGCAACGTTAATTATTATCTTGTTGCTTTTTGAAAGATAAAGGCGTTTGAGTGTGTACGGTTTACCGACTACAGCCAAACTGGCTGTATTCCCAAGTGCTGTTGTCTCTTCACCTTCTCAGGAAATAAATTTATGGAATTTTTTTTCCACTTGCGCTCAAAAATGAGGGAAAATGATGAGGGATTAGAGTTATCGACTGGGCCAGGCCTAACACTCTAAACCACTTCCTGTGTAATCAGATCAGCTGGATAGGAAAGTAGTGTGAATAATCGAGCCATATTACTGATGGTAGTGGCCTTTCATATGGATGAATTGTGTTCCTGCTGAGGAGATCTAGCTTTAATCTCTTTTAGCAGTGATGCGATAGCTGAATTTAAAGGAACACGCATTCATCTATTTGGTCTGCACAGCACTGCGTGAACTTTTAATGAATATTCTGGGATAGATGGTAAAAGAACACTGATCTGTAGAAACTGCATTTGTTTTAAAAAGGTTTATCCAAGAAAAGCCGGGCCTTTCAGCAAAATTCACCGAAAGCTACATTTTCTAGCCAAGCAACGTGCAACTTGGAGAGCAGCAGGGGGCCACTTTAATCTTCACTTGTGTATACTTTCCACTGCGACTCAACGAACAGACTAAGCAGCAGTCCTTGAAGACAATCCCTGCTGAGTGGCTGCACTCAGAAGCTTGCTCGTTTACCTCCATGAAGCAAATGGTGGGTGGCTGGGAGGTGGAGGAGATGAAGGAAAATGAGGGATAAACAGAAGCCAGCTTTCACTAAAGTTTACATTTATTTATTCATGTCACAAGTAGGTTTACATTAACACCACAATGAAATTACTGTGAAAATTAGCACGGCCAACGCATCTAGCCAGCACATCTTTCGGACTGTGGGAGGAAACTAGAGCACGAGGAAGAAACCCATGCAGACATGGGGAGAACACGCAGACTCTGCACAGACAGTGACCCCAGCCAGGAATTGAACCTAGGTCCCTGGTGCTGTGAGGCAGCAGTGCTAACCACTGTGCTACCCAATATGCCAAGCAAATTCATCACTAGCTGATGTGACAACAGCCTTAGTGCAGGCATAAAGTTAACAAGTAAGACACACAAAAGCGTTCTTCACCCAGAACCTTACAGATGAATGGTAGGGTGGACAGGGGTTGGAGGGGTTTGCAGGAAAAAGAAAGGTTGGCTAATACACAAGATGCTGCAACTTATGGAGCACCATATACATTCAAACTAAAAAAAGGTTTGTCACAGCTTACACTGGAAGAAGCTTCTATTATTGACAGCGACTGTTCCCACAACTGAAAGAAGTAATCAGATGTAGTTTGAGCTGGACTCAGAAGGCCACTGCTGACTTTCTGCTACCATTGACACACAGCAGTAAAGTTTCACATCAGGTACTAATCGCAGAGGGAGACTGTAATCCAGAAATAATCAATTCCAATATTACGATGGCAAGTTTTAAAATTTACTTCAATAAATCTGGCAAAACCCCTCACTAGTTGGCTAATGTTAACCTGGGAAGGAAGCCTTCTGACCCTAACTGGTATGACCTTAATGTGTACCCATTGTCCACAGTGGCTCGTTCCTCATGAACTCAAGGTAGCAAGAGTTGGATATTAAATGCAGCCCCATCAGTGCCCTCCACAACTCAGGACTAAAGACAAAGAATATCAAATCTTTATTCCTCCTCACCAGAAACTATTCTCTGTCAGGCATTATGGGTATGGTGCTGCTGCAGTTATTTTACTGGACCAGATATCTAGAGGCCTAGTCTAGTGGTCCAGTGAATGGGAGCTCACAAATGCAAATAAGAATTGGAATTCAATTTTCATTCAATCAGAAATGGAGAGCTGGCTATAAGTAAAAGTGACCAGAAAACCTTTGAACTGTCATAAGCTTGTTTGCTAAAATTCTCTATGGTAGGATAGCAACTGGTCTTAGCTGGTCTGAATATATAAGTGTTGTCTGATGCCAATGTGGTTGAAACTTCCTTTTGAAGTGGCCTAGTGAGCCATTCAGTTGTTCTCAAACTGCTAACTCTGGGCAACTAAGGATGGACAATCAATGCCTTTTGGACAAGTTGCTTCTCAGTCTTTTGGCTAAGAACAGTGGCAGATCAATCCCAAGGTGGGATGCAATTCCTCATCATGTCAGCTTGGATCTTGTTTGTCTGTTTTATGGGGACCTTGAATTGGATTCAATTGGAATTTGAATTTTTTGGGGGGGGCAAGCAAGGAACGGATATGGGTTTGCCTGGTCCATTCTGAGCACTGGCTTTGTAACTTTAAGGATTGAGTGAATTTTTTTTTAAAAAACAGTGCTAGTCCCGATAGTGGCATAAATTCTAAGGACACATTTAGACAAATAGTTTTGACTTACTTCAGAAATGCTGACACCCCCTCCTATTACCTTTAGATGTACAGCCAATGAAAGAGGCACCAACAGTAACTCGCAAAACAAGAATTTGGTGAATATATGACAAGGATGCTAGGAGGATTTGCAAACCATTAGAAAATTGAATTGCAACTGATTTGTGCAGATCTGATTCAGGTGAAAGGAGGTATTTTAAAAGAATGCGTTGGTCAGTGACCATTTCCCTTTACACCACTTTGCTCTCTTTATTCACTGGGTTGTACATCAGAAGACCCATCTATATTTTCTCAGCATTAACAATCAGAATCACAGAGAACAGCACAGTCTGAATGACCCCCTGTGCTGTTCCCCGTGATTAATACCACCGACCGCTCACCTTCCAACATACTCTTATGCACTACTCTTCTAGAAGGAAATGAGCTGTGTGCACTCATCTGAGATTTGTACACCCTGCTCTCAGTAAGAGCTACTCACTCGTCATTCAAATAAAAAATTACAATTGAAGCCCTTCACCTTTTTTTGGTGGGGTAAGGGGCAGGATTAGCACAATATTGTCCACATTTCTTGAAAAGGACGCAGCCAACCATTTGGATGGGGCTCGTTCTTTAAGGATGGCGACCTTTGAAGTTTGACTTGAGCTTTCTCCTTTTTAATGAAAATCTGGGGAGATTAGTTCTACGTCAGTATGTGCAGTTCACCTTTGTGCGTTCACATAAAGAATCCCACAAACTGAGTGCTGCACTGTAAGACACCACTGCGGGGCAATGGTTTACAAAATACAAAACGGAAACAGGACCAGCAAAATTCTTTTCTAAATGATTTTTGTAAAAATCATACAGGACAAACATGACACAGAAAATATTGCAATTGAAAGATTGGTAAACGCTCCAATCTTTGAAATAAAGTTCCTTTTGAACCATTTTGTGAAGTAAAATCTGCACCAGTCCAAGACAAGACTCTAATTTGAAATGAGACAAATAAGGTCATTTTAACTGGGTCAATCACATCACCATTCTCGTAAATCAGTAAATTGAATCAACCTCTTAAAATAGAGCCTCTGGCAAGATGCAACAAAGTAAGGAAGTCGGGTGATCACCATGCTGAGGAGAGCATTTGAAGTTAAGGAGGTATTTATGATTTTTGATTAAAAACTTCAATTAGCGAAGCAGTCATGTTTCAAATGTTATTTTTTCAAGGATTAGCTCAAAAAGCTCAGCAAGTCTCCGCTGAATAGATCTTAAGAAGCTACCTACTCAGAGGTACAAAGCAAAGCACAGCTCAGCAGAGGCAGGCGGGTGGACACACGGGTGGGTGGTGTCATTGATCTGCGTCATAGTTCAAACTGGGATCCCAGTAAACATCAATCTATCTTAAATGTTCCTCTTCCATTATTTCCATGAAACAGAAAATTAGCGTAGACCAATTTCAACCCTGAACCTTTCTTAAACTTTTCAACTTGAAGATATAAATGACACATACAAAAAAAAACTTTCCTTTTTGGGAGGCTTTCTCAGCGTAGATCCTTCAATCAGTTATGAGTTTTGCATAGATATGCAGTTAGCTTAGGAAAGCTTTCAATATTCCATAATTCTACCACCACCTTCCCAAGCCCTCCCTCCCGCAAACCCTGCACACAATTCAGCTCAGTAAGCCTCATGGAAATGCAAAAAGCTTTAGAGTTGCTTTGTCTTTAATATGCCCCCAACTCAGGCCCTTTTTATTTCTCAACTGCAGGCCTCGGGGGCTGCAAAGAATAGATATTTCAACTTTCTGTCTCTCTCTCTGAGATACAATGTGACAGCGCCAAGCTGGAAAAGCTACTTTTAACCGTAAGGCCACTGCCAGCACAGTTAATTTTGAGTGTCTGGAAACCAGCACCAGGGAAACCTTGATACAGATGAAAACCATTTCACGCTCAAAGGAGTTCTCTAATCTGGAGACTGTCAGGAGTATATTCAAGCACACAGTCAATTATATTACAATAGTCACTTTTAATTAACTTCAGAATCAACAGGACAAAATGACAGTCAACCCTTTCATATCTGCTCAAAGTTCGATTTCAGAAGAGTTAATCGTACCACACCAGCCTTGAGCAATGGCACAAGATTTTAGTGGGAGGACCACTGTTATTTTAATCTCCTTTTAAGGCTGCTTCTTCCCTCCATGCGGATGGCAAATTTAAAGAGGTCAAAATTAAATGAGCACAAAAACAGTAACTGCCCCTTGGGGGCATATTTCAAGTTAATGACTCAGGGAAAAATAAGCACCCAGACATGATTAGATAAAAGATGGAAAAGCAAGCATTCACCATTAAGTACCAGGGTAAGGGGCATTTTACACTACTCTGTATCCAGAAGGCAGTACGTCTGCAAAAACTATTTTAAAAGATCAAACACACTGCCAGAGGCAAAAGTGCACCATGTCAAAGTGCAAACAGGATGGGATATGCAAAGACACTGGGCAAAATCAGAACCAGCCAAGTAACTCCCCATTACAGCACAATTCAACATAGTACAAGGTTTCATAGAATCCCTATAGTATAGAAAGAGGACATTCAGCCCATTGAGTCTGTACTGACCACAATCCCACCTAGTATCTACTCCCATAACCCCACACCATTACCCTGCTAATCCCCCTCACAGAAGAGTCAATTTAGCATGGCAATCAACCTAACCCACACATCTTTGGACTGTGGGAAGAAACTGGAGCACCCGGAGGAAACGCACACAGTCATGGGGAGAAAATGCAAACTCCATACAGACAGTAACCCAAGGCCAGAATTGAATCCGGGGCCTTGAGGCTGTGAGGAGCTGTACTTATCACTGTACCACCTTGCCTCCCAGTATGAGGTTCACAGCCATATCACTATGATAAGTGGGTACCGTGCATGAAGGGTCCCTGAATGGAAGATCCCAGCCGCCTGTCTCAAGTGCAGTGGAAAGCTGTGCCAGGGTTTTCTGCCGAGGTTACAATGGGAAAATCCCTGAAGAAATTCCAGGGTGTTATTTTTTTGAAGTACGACAGAGAAATAGAAATAAGTCTGCGGATGAGACAAGAAGGCATGCAATCCTCTCCAGTCTGAACCCAAAACAAAATGACTGAACTATCCAGAATAATATTGATAAATTTCCATTCCACATGGGACTACATAGGGCAACAAGTGAGGTGTTCAGTGTTAGTACCTCTCGTTGGGTGTAATACTGGAGGTTTCATTTAGTGACCCCTGCTTCCAATTGCCCCACCCAGTCAAGCATTCTTCTGTTCCTAATCTGATATATTCATAATCTAACAAGCAAAATGCTAAAAGAAAATTGAAAACTAACAACACAATTTATTTTAATGCACCAATGATTCCCCCTTCCCATTCTCCCAGGTTGCTTGCAACAATGTCTGGAAGATTCATTTTCAATTCCAGGGGACTTCAAGGATATCCTTGAAGATTGGAGACTCTGAGTACTTTGGGAAGGCATTGGCCTAGTGGTATTATCTCCAGACTATTAATCCAGGAACTCAGTGAATGCCCTGGGGACCCGGGTTCGAATCCCCCACCATGCAGATGGTGGAATTTGAATTCAATAAAAAAAATCTGGAATTAAGAATTTACTGATGACCATGAAACCATTGTCGATTATCAGGAAAAACCTACCTGGTTAGGGAAGGAAATCTGCCATCTTTACCTGGTCTGGCCTACATGTGACTCCAGAGCTGCAACCATGTGGATGATTCTCAACTGCCCTCTAAAATGCCCTTGCAAGCCACTCAGGTCAAAGCCAACTAGGGATGGGCAATAAATGCATATCCCATGATTGAATTTTAAAAAACTAGGAAAACTGGTGCATTGGGATCGTGTTGATTCCAACTCCTCTGGATAGTCAATCCACCCATTGGTTCCCTCACGCTGGGCATTCGTGCATTTAATTTAGACATCAAGAGAGAAGCCAGATTCACAGCAATGCTACACCCCACAAAGCAAGGCCTCAGTAGTCATGCACAGGAAGGGGCAATTTCAGACCTAAACAAACAAACAGTCATTGCAAGTTGCAGCCTGCATTGGTAATGAGAACAATTTTAATAAAGCTTAATTCGCGGTTTCAACTGCAGGTCCTGGTTAATCATTCACTGAACAAATCAAGTAAAATAAAACAGACCATACATTAAGCAAAGTGCACGGATTTCAAAAGCATCCTGCTGTCTCCCCAGGGAGACATTTAGTGGTGAATTGCCGAAAGTGATGTACTGAGCATCAAAAGCCAGACAACAGGGAATAATGGATAATTGGACTCAGCCAAGAGAAAAAAACCTGCAGTTCCTCTCGCTTGGTGTCATTAACTCGGGATAGGTCAAAGTGGCAGCTCGTGTCCAAACATCTATCTACAAAATTATAATCAATCAACTGAGGTTCTCAGGCCAATGCTCCTCAATAAATGGCTGTTCACGCTCGATGTTATTTGGATTGAGATGATCTGACAGCAAGATTTGGTATATTCCTAGTTGAAGAAAAACATGACCGCTCTCTAGATCAACTCTTGAATTCCCTCAACGTATGCGCAAAGTAGGGCAGCACAGTGGCACAGTGGTTAGCCCTGCTACCTCACAGCACCAGGGACCCAGGTTCAATTCCCAGCTTGGGTCACTGTCTGTGTGAAGTTTGCACATTCTCTCCGTGTCTGCATGGGTTTCCTCCGGGTGCTCTGGTTTCCTTCTACAGTCTGAAAGACATGCTGGTTAGGTGCGTCGGCCATGATAAATTCTCCCTCAGTGTACCCGAACAGGTACTGGAGTGTGGCGACTTGGGGATCTTCACAGTAACTTCATTGGAAGTCAGTACCTGATGCAGCTGTGTAACCTTTCCAGCCAAGTTAGTGAGGTGTATTATTCCACTGACAATTTTTCAAAAAATACTTCAATGAGGAGATTCAGCACACCAAATATTACGATAAACTTATTACAAGTTAGCAGAACTAACAGTGCGAAAGGTAGGTTGTGATTATCTGCCTCAGATCTACGTGAATACTACGATCGACCATTAGTAATAAATAAGGAAGTTAATGGGGAGGCCTGATTTCTAATAAAGTGATGTGACAAGGTGTGCTAGCTACACTATGGGTATAGTAGACTAAAAAACTGTACTGGTGTGTAAAGTTTCCAAGTTCCTTCTTTGCTCAAATGAAGATATAGAACTGTACAAGGAAAAAGGGGGTTATCAGTTTTATTGGGCAGGATTTAATGCCATCCCATGTGGCGAGTTAGTGGCGGGGGGGCATTTAATCAGGTAGGAGAATGGCAGATCAGAACCCTGCCATCTTCCTGTCTCTGCCCTGATTAAGTCTGCGCCAGGAAGGCCTATAAAAAGAGGTAATTAATGCCCAATTAAGGGCCTCATCCCAGCAGCAGGCAGAAGATTCGCCATAAGGAAAGCTTGTATTCGCTAGCAGTGCGGCGCAGGTCCCTTGTTTTCATGTAGTCAGTGAGCGATTGAGGGCCCCAGCATTGAGAAGAGGGTTCCCATTGAGAGCGACACCCTGTTGCCAATCCCTTCCCCATACCTTCCATTCCACGACTATATTCCCACCATCACTCACTTGTGCCTGGGTCCCTCCTCAGTCCGAGGCCCTGGGTGGCTGTCCGACACGCAGCAGCTTCCCTGGTAGTACTGCAGAGTACAGGAAAAAAAACAGCTGGCCTGCGAATGGCTGGCAGTTCTCAGTGAGCGTGTCTTCAACCACAAATCCCGGAGAAGATTAGGGTGCCATAGTGGCACAGTGATTAGCACTGCTGCCTCACTGCACCAGGGACACAGGTTCAATTCCAGCCTTGGGTCACTGCCTGTATGGAATTTACACATTCTCCCCGTGTCTGTGTGGGTTTCCTCGCACAGTCCAAAGATGTGCAGGTTAGGTTGACTGGCCATCCTAAGTTGACCTTCGTGTCAGGGGATTAACAGGGTATGTATGTGGGTTATGGGAATAGAACCTAGGAGGCATTGTGGTTGGTGCAGACTTGATAGGCCGAATGGCCTCCTTCTGCACTGTAAAGATTCTAATGTCTAGCTAAGTACCTGACTGACACTTAACAGGGTGGACTTTCCCTCAAAAGGTGGCAATGGTGGACTCTCGCTTCCTTTCCAAACAGTGAGCGAGCCCCCCATCGCCTCCATTAAATTCAAAACTAATTCCACTCCCTACCCTCTCCACATAGCCCTGCAAATTCCTTTGTTTCCAATGCTCATCTCAATTTTCCTTTTGCCTCTACACCCAATGCAATTACACTCCAATTAACATTCTAGTGATAACACCACTAGGCCAGATTCTCTGGTGCCGCTGCAGTGAATGGAGTTTTGGTTGACAGCCAAATTCTCCATTCCTGTTGGGGGAAGAGGGGGAGGGTGGGAATGGATAAGATCGGAGATTTCTGCCCTTCGTTTCTCTTCTATAATGGGGTTATCTAAACACTCAGATTGTGCTCTGTGGCCTAACTAGGCACAGATGTATCCTTTCATCATGTACTTTACGGTCTAAAATGTTATTGGTCTTTTAAGATTTTATCTGACTATGGGCATCCTTTCACAAAATTACACATTTGGACCCGTGGATCTCTATTCCTCCACATGCTACAGCACCCTCCCATTGAAGGACTTTGGAAAGATATATTGGAGTCTTTTGATAAGAAAAACACCAGACTGTGCTTAGCTTTAGCTATATCCTATCCAACACGAGTCATGCGTCAGCCATAGCTTGGTTTCTGCCAGCCCTCTCATCCAAGTCACAAGACTGCTGATTTGAGTCTCACTCCAGGGACCACAGACATCAAGGCTAACATGCCAGTGCAGAACTGAGGGAACGCTGCACCTTCGGAGATGACACCTTTTGGATGAAATGTTAAAGCAAGGCCCCATCTGCCCTCTCGAGTGGGTATAAAAATCCCAAATGGTACTATTTCAAAGATTAAAAGAGTCGTCCTTGGAGTCTTGGCCAATATTTATCTTTCAATCAACATTACAAAGACAGTTTATTCAATTATTAGCTCCTTGTGGCATATTGGAGCTTGCTATGCTGCAAATCAGTTACTGCATTTCCATTTAATTGACCGTAAAGCACTTAGGGATGGCTTGAAGTCATGAAACGTGAGCCTTTGTTTTGGCTGGAAGACCTATGCGATATTAGTTACTGAGGAGTGCCCGACTGTGCAGCAGCTACCTGGGCAGGTAAGAGCTACTGCAATTCACAAAAATGAAAGGAATGGGGAAAAGGCTGAAACAACACTTCACCCAAATGGTTGTGACTCACACTGAACCAACAGCCATTTAAGATCCCATCCAAGGCCAATGGAGAATGCCATTCTGAGAGCTTCACCCACCCCAATTCTAGGGTGGGTGAAGCGGTAAAATTCTGGCCCTAGAGTGGGCACTGCTGATGAACTTAATCCTATCTTCAGCCCACAATGCACACAGCAGGGCCAGTGCAAGAACATTAGGCACCCTGTGTAAGTCTACATCCTTGCACGCATCACAACCACCAATGCCACATGACCCATTTATTTACTTCTCAGGGACCTTATATTAACAAACAAGTACACGCATTAACAAACTCATGTGCCTAGAGAAATACGAGGCTCCTTTAGTAACAAAAAGTATTTTCAATTAAGGACCATTTTCTCCAAAATGATTCTATGAAGCATATCCACACAATAAAAGAGAGTCAGTGACCAGCAATGCAATGGACACGGTACAACAAAAAAACTGATGAAAGAAGCTGTTAAACTTCGAAGCTAATTAAAGCATGATTCCAGATTCAGATTTTGAAGCTACTTTTATATGTGCTAGTGCTGCCAACACCCAACATACTTGTCAACCGGCATTATTAATGGGCTGTAAAAGCAATTTAAACATGCCTCAGGAGATAATGTCTTGGGTTTTACCTTAGTCTCACTCATAAACGAAATTTCCTAGCAATAATAACAGCAAGGAAGATACTACCTAAATATTAATGAGAGTAATAACCAAAGTCACTGACAATTTACTGAACTCAGTAACTGATTGTTGAAAACGATACTTCAAAATGAAGGCAGAAAGTGGGTGCTCCCAGCACTCAGTCCACCCGGAGAGTTGCTTCAACATTAACAAGAGGGCTCACTCCAAGAATAAGTAGCCACTGTGGCCACAGACTGCGACATTGCTATATGACAAGGGTAAGGTTCCTCAGGGGGTTGAGAGCGGGGTGGTGAACTTCCCACTTCAGCCACTGCTTTGGGCGGTTTGGTAGCTGGTGAGAAAGCCCCCTGAGACCAGCCAAGAGCAGTGATTGAAGGAATAGCAGGCAGGGGGGAGATGGAGCTACAGCTACTGATCACCAGGCTTGCAGTTATAGAGCCCCACAATCTCATCACTATTGGATCAGACAAGATGAGGAGAGAAATTCATTGATATCAACAAAGGACACATCACAGTCAGCTTACCCTCCCACCACCTCCCCACTTGGGAAGCCGACTTGCGCCATGCAAGCATGCCTCACAGGCGCAACACGCTCCAGGCCGGCTGAATTGGTGAAGAGTGGGACCTCCACCCCTCACTGCAGAAGAAATCCTACTAAGGGGTGAAGGTCCCACTCTCCAACTCAAAGCGTTCAACAGTGGACATGGTTGGGACTGTAACCAAGAGTCACATAATCCCTACAGTACAGGAGATCATTCGGCCCATCGAATCTGTGCTGACCATAGTCCCAGGATCCAATCCCAAGAAGAAGGTCCAATGGGTCCCGGAATGAGGTATGTCCAGAGAATTAGGCAGTGAGGGTTTGGCCAGAGGGCAAGTGGATGGGTTAAGGACCATGACATTGTTTATCATACATCCACTGAGGCATTGCAGCTAACTACATTTACTGGGTAGAGGCGCTAAGGTGATGCCATCTCTATGTGTCTTGTGAAGTCACTCTAAGTGCTTCAGTGTAGTCACAGAATCATCCTGAAGTGCAGTCAACCATTTCACCCAATAAGTCTGCACCAGCTCACCAACACAGCTTCTTTCCCATGTCCATCCCTGCCCTATTCCCTGAACCTCATGTATTTACCCCATTAATCCTCTTAACTTACACACCTTGGGACACTAAGGGGCAATTTAGCATAGCCAATCCAGCTAACTAGCACATCTTTGGAATGTGGGAGGAAAACAGAGCACCCAGGAGAAACACACGCAGACACGGGGGAGAACATGCAAACTCCACCCCACACAGACAGTCACCAAAGGTTGGAATCAAACCCCGGTCCCTGATGCTGTGAGACAGCAGTGCTAACCCACAGTGTCACCTTTCCACTCTGTGAATAGGCAGCAAACACTACTTTTTTCTGGAGAAAGCCCACGGTAGGCCATCCATTCCAGGGTCAGCTAACAGTTGGGCAGCATTTACAGAGCTCCCACTCACCTGACATCGATGTGATGTCTCTGCTGAGGTGCAGGGACTGTACCATGCAGCCACAACCCCATAAATGAGACTTGCTGAACGAGCACTCTTTATATCCATGTGGGTGGCCCTACACATCTCCGACTCCACACTAATTCCATTGTCGTCCATCACAATTCCTATTATAGCACCACCTCCAACTCCAATGCACCCCGGACCAAAAATCAGAAGCTCAGGGCCACTTTTATGAACATCGGGTTACAGGAACTCTAGAGCTCCCCCAACTCTGAACACCTGATGTTAAGAGCGAAAATTCAGGCTAAAGTTTCTTTGGTACTAAAAGCGACAGCAACACGGGAACAGGCCATTTCACCTAAAAGCCTGATACATCATGCAGTGAGGCCATGGTTGATCTACAACCTAACTCCATATATCTGTTTTTGCCCCATATCCCCTTAAACCTGGGGCTAACAAAAATCTATCAGCCTCGGATTTATAGTTAAGAACTGGTCGGGCATTTCCACAGTGAGTTCCGAACTTCTATCATTCTTTGCAGGTAGAAGTGTTCCTGACTGCTGTCTGTAATGTTGAGGCTAGATTCACTAACTAACAGAAGTAGCTTTTTCTCTATCCACTCTCCATCTGTTCCCCGAAATATCCTACAAACTTTGATCAATGCACCCTTTAACCTACTGAATTCCAGGGAATACAACCTTTGGCTCTCGCCATTCTTCAGAGTTCAGAGAGCTGACCTCTACAAAAGCACACCTGAAACAAGTTAAACAGCTTCAAGAATGAACAAAAGACCCCATTGGCTAAAGCGCAACCTGAGACTGACACCACCTGATGTGGCTGCTCCCACTTTGTTGACCGTGACTTTGTAACGTGGCTTGTTCTGGGAAATAACTGACTCGGCTGGCTTCACCCTTGCGCCTAGTGATATTTTATCATTCCTGCACTGAATGCAATCCAGCAACTTTTAATATCTGCATTCTCCTCCACTACACCTCCAAATGAAAAAAACATACATTAAATAGTAAGGAGCTCGAGCCCCAGAAGAACTTTTAAAACAAATCATTAAACACTGAGTCCCAGACCACCGATACCCAACTCTGGGGGTACGAACTACCTAATGTCAGAGCAACTCCAGTTTCTGTTACGCATCGCTGTCTCTTGGTACAAGGAGGAGGTGGGGGATTGTCGTGGAAACATACAAGGACAAAACCCATTTTCTAGCCGCTTTGTACAACAATAAAAAGATTTCAACAAAAGACATCCGTCTGCCTGTCATTTTAACACTTTTCTCGACAACTGAAAGGCAAATCAGACACCAAAAGTGTGATTCAAATCCTCACAGCTGCAATTTTCACCATTTCTGACCAGTAAATTAAAGAAAGACTATGTTGTTGGGTATGTGACCTCAAATGATTATAATCACACCACTTTTGTATGTGCACTTTTAACCTTTTTGTGTGTTTGTTGATGAAGCAGGGAGACAAAGTGGAGTGTGTGAGTGTTTTCTGATTGTCATGAGTGCTTTGTTACCTTGGTTACCATGGTAGTAAACGTTTGCTAAATAAATATACACATGTGCAGTATACTTCCAGGACTGTAAGATTGTAAGGGAACAAAATTAATCTATTTGCTTAAATGTCAGCATAGCAATTACTATGGCTAGTCAGTGCCTTTTAATGAGCAACACTGGGTTAAATGAAGGTGTCAGCTATTACAGTACTGCCCTGGTTGAGATGAGTTGTTTAAACTACTTCGGAGACAGGTTGTTGCAATGGTTTCTCAAAACTGGAACCTATGTCATTCAAACATACAAATTGGGAACAGAGGCCATTCAGCCCTTCGAGCCTGCTCTGCCATTTAGTAAGAACATGATCTGATTGTGGTCTCAACTCCACTTTCCTACCTCCCCACGACCTTACCCCTGCACCCTTTAACTCTCGTCAATCAAGAATCAAATTCAGCCTTAAAAATATTCAGTGGTCCAGCCTTCACTGCTCTCTGAGAAAGAGAATTCCACAAATTAACAACCTTCCAAGGAGAAAAAAAGTCTCCTCGCCTCCATCTTAAAGGAAGACTCCATTCAAGTCCATTTCTATGTAGATCTGTGAAAGATATTCCAACTCTCACTCTGGGGGCTCTCACACTATAAATGCAGAGGTACTTTTATTTGGGTAGTTGTAAATCATTTGGTCTTTTGAAAAAGGGTATCAATGGGGATTACACACAGCGCAAATGGCAGATATATCTCACCTGCAGTACATTATTGGCCCTCTCCACTTTCACGAGTCTTATTTCAAATCTAGATTCAGAAACTCAGGGCAGAATTGAATGCTTTTCCTTCAGACAGGTTTGGTGGGGGGGGTGGTCAGGGATATTTAATCAGGTCAGAGGGTTTCGGGACCCCACCACCTTTCTAGCTTTTCCCTGACTGAGTCTAGGGTGGGAAAGCATGTGGACAGCCTTTTCACCCGCTCCTTATGGAAGCCCCTTGCCCACTTAAAAGGTCTCATCCTGTTACCATTGGTTTTCAAACAGTGGCAAGTGGCACAGTTGCTACATTGGGAGCCTGAAAAACAAAGCGTGGTGTGTTTGCTTGAGTTCTTGGGAGGTTGGGGGAGGGGGTGAGTGTCTTGTTGTCAGCCTCTCAGCAGCTAAAGAAAGGAGCCCGCAATGGGAAAGGGGCTGGGTCACTGACAGTCACTCTCCTGCCCTTGACTACGATGCCCCCCCTCCCAACTATGCAATGAACTCCACTCCACTACCTCCATCTCATCCTCACTCACCAGTGGCCTGGATCCGTCGTTGATTCTGAGTCTTTAGGGCTGTGTCACCAGGGGCTTCCACTGCAAACCCCAATGGCCCTGATGGCAGTGAACAGCTGCTAGCACCTCTCTGTCCCAGGTGCCCTTAAGAAGGGCCTGTTGCTGGCCACTTAAGCCTTTCACTCAGCCAGCCTTCTCCAAAAAGGTGAAGGAAGGCTCTCACCAGCTCTCTGGCTGGTGGCAAAGGACGCTGTCACTTGGATTAAATTTTGCTCTCAATCTCGTAGTAGCCATACAAGTTTTGTGATGCTTACAAGCATTGGAAAAAATTTGGCAAATCCAATAATTCACCATTTAAATGCCAGAATTTGGATTATAACAGAAAGCCAAAAGCAAATTCAAAGGAAATATTTTTGCCCAGAGAGTCATCATAATCTGGAACTCACAATCGAAAAGAATAGTTCAGATGACGAACATAGATGCATTTAAGAGCGCATTATCGGGACAAATACATGAAGGAGAAAGAAATGGCGGGGGGGTGGAAAAATGTGTTGTTGGGTTTAGAAAAATAAATTGGGAGGACCATCAAGACGGGCATGGAACTGTCAGGCTGAATGGCCTGTTTCCGTCCTGTAAATACTATTTAATATTAAGTAAAAGAAGGTTAAAGGCCATGGCCAGATACATTGTCAAACAACAAGTCTTAGCTTTTGGGTCCTGCACCAAGAATAGATCTGAGGGTAGGAGTGTATGATTCACCTTAGCCTCCTGTTAAGGTCCCTGCCATCAAAAATGCCAGACTTCAGTCAATTTGATTCACTCTTCATAATAGCAAGGAACAGCTGTGCATACTGGATGAAACAAAGGCAATGATCCTTGACAACATCACCACTACAGTGCTAAAGACTTGTGCTCCAGAATTAGACATGCCTCTATCCAAGCTGTTTTAATACAGTTACATACAGGCATCTACCTGGAAATTGCCCAGGTATGTCCAATCCAAAAAAAAAACTGGACCAAACCAATCCGGCCAATGACCATCCCATCAGTCTGCTCATGGCTCCAGATCTCATTACGGCTTTGGTTCAAAACATGGACAAAGAAACTGAAAGAGGTGAGGTTAAAGTGGCTGCCATTGACATCAAGGAAGCATTTGACAAGAGTGTGGAATCAAGGAACCTCAGTAAAATTGATGTCAATGGGATTGAAAGGGTAAAGGCTCCCCTTGCTGGAATCATATCCACTACAAAAGGAAGATGGTTGCATTTGTTGGAGACCAATTGTCTCAGCTCCAGGACATTTCTGCAGAAGTTCCCCAGGCCACTCTTGGCCCAACCATCTTCAGCTGTTTTACCAATGGTTTTCCCTGTAACTGAAGATCAGAGACATCTCTTCAGACAATGGCTGTTTAAATGACTAGAACACATGTTGATAGTCTTCCTGCAATACACAAGGGATAGTTTTCCTTAGCAGTGACGATGCTCCAGCAATGTTAGGTATGTAAAATGCTAAGGAATCAAACAATTCAAGGCAACCCTGCAAGCCCTCTCTGCCCTCGGGCGTGGGCATGTGTTATACACCATTGAGTCTGCCTGCTAAAAGATGGATCCCGACACTCAAATAAATTAGACCCAAAAAGGTTAAGGTGACTCACATTCACCTGACATTTCCTGCTGTTGAAGACAAGTCCTTCATGACAAGCTGCTGCCGTTCATGAGTTTAGATTTCAATCATGCTCCTCGGTTTTGCAATCAATACAATAATCAGTGATGCATATACATCTAGGGATATATTCTGTAATTCTGCTGCTGCAACATACACTGATTAATAATCAACCAAAAGCAACATCTTACCAATGGTGTCTTGAAATGTAGTGATCTCTTGAGATCCCTCTGCCAAAACAGCCAACCAACATTTGTGCTTGGCGTCAAATCTGGAGATTAACTTCTCTCCTAGGAATAATGGAATCTTGTGCAGGCATATCTTTAGGGTGAGATTTGGACATCTTGTGAATGGCAAAGCCACATTATGCAATCTTTTTAATCACGCATGAGATAAAGTTTATGAATAATGCTGTACACTCCATACCATCCAACTCACTCATGCGCTTCTCCTGTATACACAGTAATCATTCCAGGAGAATCGATTGACAGGATTCCATTATGTCAAGAGATGTGGTACAGCATCACCTCTGAAATTTCCTATTGGGTCAAATCGAGGAGATTTTCACAGTAACTTTACTGCAGTGTTAATGTAAGCCTACTTGTGACACTAACAAATAAACTTATCTGTCTGGATATATCTGTCGTAGGTCAAGGACTGAGCGATGTGATTATTTTTGGTATTTTCTACCATAATTGGTGCATTGGTAATTTTGTGTAGGCTCAACGTTGTCCCGTACACACCGGTAACCCTGTTCTTGCTGGTTCACTCATTGTCAAACAGGTAAAATGCCTGTGGTTTCCATGCAGTATTATTGAGGCCATAGTCAGTTGGGCTGAAGATTTTATCATTGATTTCCTCTGACCCAAATATACATCATTCTGGATTCTGATGGGTGAGATATTCATTTTTGCCCCCTTCGGCTGGGAGCACAAGTTTGCTGCTTTTCTTCAGGCAGATGATGCAGGAAGTAGCAAAAACCTCTAACTGTTCGACTTCATTCACAAACTGTGTCACATTCATGGAGTGAAAAGCATGTTCACTTTCCGGCTGAAGATTTCTCCACGCTGAATCTTCACCAGGTCTGTTTGCCCGCTAACTTCACTTATCTGGGTCGCCAGCACACTCCAGTATGCTGCGTACTGCTGGTTTGACTGCATGTTATTGTAATCTCCGGTCACACCTCCGGAACCACAATTCCAACACTGGGCTCTCCAATGTTCTCTTCAATCAGCTTACAAAAAGGTCTTGGAAAACAGGGCAGCTTTGCAGTGGGTACAGGGCACTACGCTCCCCGCATGGTTTGCTTGCTTTGTGTATCCTGGTTACCACATCAACACTGGTAGCTGTACCTGATGAGTGCAGGAATTGTTACCCAGCCATTTTCCGCCATCGTTTCATATTATGTCAATATTGTGACCTTTCTTTTTTTTCCAAAAGGTCTTTTTGGAAGGCTTCAAACAACATTGAAGCTATAACAAGCTCTATTATCCATTCAGACAACTCAGCTTCTGCAACATCACAGTCCTTGCCCTTATCAAGGTGCTTGAATGATCGATTGATTCTTGACTGTCAGTCTGAAGTTCACCTTTACATGAAGCTGACCCTTCAGCACGTTCCACAGCTTGGCAGGAAACTTCTGATCCTCCTCAAACAGGTCCAAAATGTGGTCTCCATGCAATCCCCCATTTCCAGTAGCTTTCTTTTATTTTCTCTTTTTGTTTATCTGGTTCTGTGACGGATAAATCTATAGCATAATTCCACCCTGTTTCAAAGAGTCTAATTTCAGATATAGGACGTCTTCGCCTTCCGATTCACGCTGGGAAATTTGGTGATCACCTTCCTGCTGTTCCTTATATTTTACAAACGCTCTGGACATGTAGGGGATTTGTAAGCTCTCTACTCCAAGGAGAGATTCATCAATGCAACTGCCGGTTTTTAAATTCCATTTCCTCTTTTTTCTGAATGTGGTTCAGGCTTCTGCCACACTCATCCCAATGTGCTGATTTTCTACTTGCACATTTTTGCCTTTTACATGGGAATGAAATCTGAGGATGTCACAATGGCCCCGTAGCTTTCCTGTTTGATTCAAAAACTTACTGTACAACTCGACTCTGAACTGATTCATTGCTTCCATTCACCACTAATCTGGCTATGTCACAAATCAAGTACTAAAGTACTATCAATAGAGGGACTCTGCTTCCAGGGGGTTTTATGTACGTACAGCCTCTGTATTGCATCAAATCTTGTCAGGCTTCCTCCTGTTGTCTTCAAACTCATATCGCTGCCACCATGTTGTGTTTCTGGCTCCTTGATTGAAACTCACCAATCTCACACACAGCATTAGGAAACTATAAGTAGGTTTGAAGACTGTAACTAATATATACACACATTACAAGATAGCTCAACAAAATGATATACTCTACAAATTCAAAAACCACCATTACTCACGGCCCTGTAGCTGCAACCATTCACACACACCATTAACTGGCTGCTCGTCACATACTGCTGTACACCCCGATTCTTTGATTATTTGCATATTCATTAAAATGACACAAAAGGCATGTTCACTGATGAATGCATAGCATTTAGTCCCATTTGTAACTCGAGAAGCCTATGCCTACAAGCAGAAAGGCCTGGACAGCATTCAGATTTGGATGGTATGGAGCAAATAACGTTCACAGTATGTAAGTATCAAGCAATGACCACCTCCAACAAGGGAGTTTAAACATCTCCTCTTGATATTCAATGGTATTTCCATTACTACTTCTTCACTCTGGGGGCACCACTAGCCAGAAACTAGGTGAACCACATTAGTATTGTGGCTGCAAAAGCAGCTCGGAGGCTGGATATTCTACAGTAAGTAAATCATCTCCTTACTCCCAAAGCCTGCCCACAAGGCACAAGTCAGAAGTGCGGTGGAATACTCTACACTTGCCTGGCTGAGTACAACTGCAATAACATACAGGAAGCTCAACACCATCCAAAACAAAGCAGCCCTCTTGACTGGTGCCTCATTTGTCTCCATGAAAGTTCACTCCCTCCAAGAGTGATACCAGTACCATCTACAAAATGCACTGCAACAACTCAATAAGTCTCTTCCGACAGTACCTCCCAAACTGACAACCTCTACCACCCTGAAGAACAAGATGCAAGCAAACATCACCACTTCGAAGTTCCACTCACCGTCCTGACTTCATTGTCACTGAGTCAACATACTGGAACTCTCTCCCTTAACGACACTGTGGGTGTGCCTACATCACATGGACTGTGGTGGTTCAAGAAGGTGGCTCACCACCAACTTCTCAAGGGCAATTAGGGATTGACAATAAATGCTGTCTTGACAGCAAAACTCATAGCCCATCAAGCTGTTCTTCAAAGAGAAAAAGGAGCAGAGGAAATGATCTGCTTGAGTTCTACCTACCTGAAGGGTTTCACTGAACTTGAGTGATATACAAGTTATAAAGTGGGGTAAGCCAAGGTGTGAAGTACAATAATTGCAGCCATTATCCAGCTATTCACTGCCATTTCTGCCTCAGTTTAAGATTTTGAAACAGCGATGGTCGTCACCTTTTTAAAACTCAGGATGAAACAGCATTTTGTAATATACCAAGCATTAGAATCTTTTAGTTTGAGTAAATCCCTCAGTAAAAACTCACAATAACTCTCCAAATCTGGTGGCACCATGGTTAGCACTGCTGCCTCACAGTTCCAGGGACCCAAGTTCAACTTCCAGCTTGGGTCACTGTCTGTGTGGAGTCTGCACATTCTCCCCATGTCAGTGTGGGTTTCCTCCAGGAGCTCAGGTTTCCTTCCACAGTCCAAAAGACGTGCTAGTTAGGTGGATTGCCCGTGCTAAGTTCTCTCTGTGTACCCATATAGAGTTTGGCGACGAGGGGATTTTCACAGTAACTTCTTTAGTGTTAATGTCAACCTATTTGTGACACTAATAAATAAACTTAAAATTTCTTTAGAGACCTGGGGAACATTACGATCAGAGAAATGCTTCCCAAGTGGAAAGCTTTCATAGCTCCTTTTCTCCGAGAAGTTTTACTGACTCCAGTGCTTCTGAAGAGCAATTTGATTTTCCTCAGCAAGGATCAATAATTCCCCCATGAGACTTGGTTTTGCTTTTCTTTTAAATCAAGCCCCCACCATACCACTGATGTCAACGCCAACCTTTCAACCTTAAGCCTGGCTTTATGAGAGAAAGCACTTTCGTTCCAAGGCAGACATAAACAAAAGACTCGAAGAGAGAACTGCACACAGGCAATCTGAAAGTACCAGCGCTGATGGGAACAGGACTTTAAAAGGGGCCGAGGGTCAGCTGGAAAATCTCTTCCAAGACGGCTCACCAATTTGTAAACACAGAGACATGTATTATGACAATAGGATGAATCACTCGCAAGCCCCAGACACTTACAAAAATACACCGCAGACATTCTGACATTTCCACATTCGAGTCAAAGTCAAGCCTAATGCCTACTATCCCAAGGGCCTGGCTGGATCCAAAAAAACTCCCAATATGTCAGCAGCATTCTTTCACCAAGAATTTCTTCCTTTATTATCACAAGGATAAGATCTTGTGGGGAGGCCTATTGCTGAGATGAGTTGGCAAATTAGTTGTAATTGTATATTCAGACAAAATATGTGTCGTGATAAAGTTCATCCAACACATTGAAAGTTAAATGCATCCATGGGGTGCAGAATTGTTAACCGTCTAGTGGTTCTGTTTTACATGGAATTCAAGTCAGAGCTGCTGGGGCCCTTTCTCACTTTTTTTTTGTCCAAGATGGCACCGGAGCGAGGCAACTTCTAACAAGTTGTGCCCAGCATACCCTCTATCTTTTACTCTCGTTCTAAGCTTTTCAAACTCTATTCTTTTAAACTCTCTAACAAGCTTTAATTCAAGCTCTTACAGATTTGATGCCATCAGAATTTTGAATGAATCTATCTCATATTAAGTTGATCTTCCTCTTCACCCCAGCTATGATTGCAACACCACATTCTGCAGCCTTTCCTTTCCTTCTCAATGTACGGTATGCTTTGTCTGTATAGTATGCAAGAAACAATACTTTTCACTGTGTACTAAAACATGTGACAATAATAAATCAAAATCGCTAAGGCAACTCTTCTTGCTAAGTCCATCAGTCTGCGTCCAACCCCCCTGACCATTGAACCCTTTATCAATTGTCCACAACACCCACCTTTGGAAGTTGTTTTCAAACACACAAAGGATAAATGTGAGGCAAACCCTCTTAGCTGCCTAGACCTACAACTTTTTTCCACGGCATAAATAATTCTGATAACAGACCATTTGTTGCAATCTACAGGGAGGCAATGGTTAGTGAACTGAGTTTCCAAGCAACGGAGCTTTTTTTTCCCTTTAAAAAAACCTAGTTTTCAGCAGTAAAGTATCCCAGGTGCCATATAATGGACGAAGAAACAAAGCAGATTTCAAAGTAAACATGTCATCCATTACACTGATGTTAAAGCACTGCCAGTACACAACACAGTTATCTTCACTGCTCCTTAAAGTTGGGTCCCATCACAAATCTAAGAGTCAGAACTCCTCTGAGCACAACCAGCAACAGGACAGACCAGTTGGGTCAAATGTCCTGTTTCTATATTATGCACTATGTAAAGAACAAAAATTTGAAGAAAAGATTTGGAGTTATCACAGTAGTTGATGCAATATCTCCACCTGGTATATGGGGGTCTACATGATCTAAGAGGCAATCCAGCAGACAGCCCTTTTGCTTGTGGCTGTGTGAGAGTAAGGTTCAGAATTACAGATTCAATGTGTGTGTATGTGTTTGTGTGTGTGGGGCGGGGGGGGGTGGTGGTGGGATGCAGAACAGCTTCATTTTGCTCGTTGGCATACATTTTGGTGCAAGGAGCTTGTGCATGACCCAGTTAGTCAGGTCTGCTTCAATCCGGCTCAAACTTGTATTCCCTTTTTGCAGTCGATTAGTCGGGAGTTTCAATTTGCTGGCGAGAAACGCAAAAACCTAACATTGTTATCCGAACTTGGAAGATAACGTAAGAATGAACCAACAGGGCAGTAAACACCAACAAATTCAACATTCAAGTTCCATTTGAGGATTTTCAGATGTTAAAAATCTGGTAAAATTTCAGAGGAAGTCAGTGGATTTCTGTTCACTTTTTTTAAGCTATAAAGTTATATCTTTATAACAAGTTCCCAATGTCAACTGTGTAACTTTAATTTTTTCCACAGTGGTGGGGGGGAAACAAACCTTGTCTCCCTCAACCACCTCCAAAAATCTCATTCTCACAAACAGCATTTATACATCCACCTGTTCAATTATAGCCAGAGAGAAAATGTACAAGTAGTTTAAAATGTAGTACTTAATTAATCACAAGCCCTTGAGATTAATTTGACATAAAGCTGCAATTCTTTTGAAAAAGGCTATTGCAGTTACTCACTAAAGCCATGCATTCAAAGCTTTCATTATCTTCTGTCTTCCTTTGCTAAGTGAAGTCTATATCTTTGTAGCTTGCACCTCTTAAAATGTAACTTCACCAGCCACAAAGGCAAACTTTTCAGTGTTACAGCAAAGCATCAATCATATCACATTAGAAAACTCACAAAGGAACACCAATTATTTCCTATTTCGTATCAATGGCCCCATTGCTAAAGTACTTCATTTGGTTGTAAAGCACTTCAGAAGATCCTGAAGATGTGAAAGGCAGTATATAAAAGCAAATCTTTCTTTATGTTACATGAGCAAGCCTCAGTGCCATTTGAATAGAGAAACCCACGGCAACAGCTCTGCAAGAAGCCTGAATTATTTTAAACAGTGCATTCTCAGAATCACTGCCCACTGCTGAAAGAGCTTTCAGCTTCCCATGACATCCACTTCCCTTCTCATTTCCAATCAAATGGCTAAGATGGGTTCATATCAGCTCCCCTGGTCTGCACAGTGATCTGAGTCAGGGCAACATTGGGGTAGAGTGGTTAGTGTACCTATGGGTGTCAAAGTGGGGTAAAAGAAGGCTCCCATTGATGATTGCTACCCAATAACATTACTGAAAAGTACAAGTGCTGGCAGGACTTGGCTCCACTGTGTGTAATCTACACTGAATGATTAGCTTCTGGCAGCAAGCCTTACCCCAGCAGGAGGGTAATCCTTAGTGGGGTGAGGGCAAAGGGGAGGGGGGAGGGGAGGCATTAAACAAAACTTGATTTTTCTTCAGCTAACTACACCCCAAACTGGCTTACACATAATTAAATTATTTATTTGTGAAAGTGTAGTCAAGGTTTCTGCATAGGCAGCTGCTGCAGCCCAAAGTGTCCAGTGAGTTCCTGCCATCAGGCATAATAATGGCCAGTTCATCTGTTACTGATGGATGTTTATTTTCTTCTCTCTGTGAATCTTCCTCTGAAACCAGCAGCACCTCACTCATCCAGTGGAGTGAAACATCAAAGATGTTTATGTTTCTGGTCACTTAAATGCATGAAGAAAGCAGCATCCATTTCAAACCAATCTCCACATTCCTTTGTTCATTACAGAGCTCTAACACTCAGTGACACAGCCCATTCTCTGCCCTTGCTGTGATATGTTGTCCCAGGCCTAGGTCGAATCCTGTGCCAACTCCTGCACTTAAGTCACTGATCTTCACTACTCTCCATCCATCTTCATGATTTGTTTCCCATCCCCTCCAGTTGCTTTCTCCTCCTCTCCATGTATTACCTCTCTTGTTATCTGCCTTCTTCCTCTTCTTTGTCTCACTCATCTATTTGTCTCTCCTTTCCATTTGTTTCTCCTCTATGTCCCTTTCCCCTCTATCCCCTTTCTCAGCTATTCTCTTTCTCCTCTGTACCCGCTTTCCCCTCTATGCCCCCTTTCCCCTCTATTGCCCTCACTGGCAGGCTGGCATTAACCTGCTCCCAAACTGCAATGTTATTGGAGGCAGCTTTCCGGCTAGCTGGGGTCCAAGGTCTGTGGGCCAGGGTCACCAAATCAAGCCTCAGGAGCTCAACGAGTTGATGACTTTGGACAAATCCATCAGCGACTCAGAGCAGGGACTCCCTGCGCATCCCCCTCCTCTCCATTCCCCGGGTGTAGCAGAGCAACTGGACGGCGGTGCCGGATGGAGGGTACTGGTGGCAGAGGCATCGGGACTGCTGACCTGAGTCAAATGAACCACTGCCCCTCAGTTCCATACCAAACCAGACCCAGATCCAAACTCTCCATCTTCTGTCCCTTTCCTAGACCCCAACCCCCAATCTAATATCCCTAAACTCCCCAATACCACCGCAAACTCCCCATCTAAAACCCCAAAACATTCCCACCTAATACCCCCACACTCCCCCACCTAACACCCCCACAACTCCCCCACCTATAGCCTCAATCCACCAACTACTATCCCCAAACCTCCTAATACCCCCAAACTCCCCCTAACTAATACTCCCAAACTCTCCATGAAATACCCCCAAAACTCCCCCCATCTAATACCCCCAAAACTCCCCCCTTCCATAACTCCACCTCAAACCATTCCATGCAAAGTCCTAGCACTCTGCTTGCAGTCTCGCCGCCACCCCTTCATTCATCTCAACACCAACAGCTTGATCGATTGAACCCGAATACCCATTCGTCCAGCACTCAATCTCTCTCATCCTTCTCCCTACACCAACCCATTTCTCTCTTCTCACCCTCCTCTAGCACCTTACTAACTTTGTTCATCAGTTCAATCGGGTAAGTGTTCCCATCAGAGCCATCCCACTCCAGCACGGAAAAAGACTAAAGCTCTTCCACATGTCACTTCTTTCCCTCTTATTCATACAGCGATTGGTAAGTGCCCCCCTCCCTCCCCAGTACCCCACTGCCTTGACGAGGCTGAGAGATAATGCATTACCATCCGCGACCCCTTCTCAGGGTATCCATCCATCCGTCTCCCAGTTTTCCCAGGGCACCTTCCCATTGAAACTTCCAATCCCACATGGATTCAATCCAATTCCATTGTTCAAACTCCAACCCCCCGGGATCGCTCCTTGGAAATACAGAACTGGGAATTGTTGCAGAGTTCTCTTGTGTCCCTAAAGTCCTCTGTTCCCACCCCCCACCTCCCCAAAGCCACAATGTAACCCGTGCAATCCCCAGTCTCATGGGTCAGGTTCTGTAATTTTGTTTAAAAGCTTGAAGATGCAGCAAGGGACCGACATTCCAATCAAATATAAAACCATCCACTCGATCACTGACTTACTTGTAAGGGTTTCTGGTGCTGTGCTTCAGTTCAGGATCTCTGCAGTCTCTCCTTCCTTCTCTCTCTCTCTGCAGTCTCTCCAAGTCTTTTGTAACTAATTGAAGCTGAGAAATAACATTTAAATTACCCCGACAGCGACGTCACGCTCACGTGACGGAAACACCTTTCAAAATAATGGATTGCAAAGTTGAGCAAAATGCTGTGAGAGTTGCTGTGGACGCAGCCTTTGATTAGGCTGCAGAGATATAGCTTTCATTTGATATTTCTGACCATTACATTGCATCTGACCTGACCCCCGCTTCACTTTCTTTATCTTGTTCCAAGACACACAAGGTCGCAATGTTGTAGTTCGAAGAGGGGGTGTACTTCGTGCAGCCTTCACAAGTTGGTAGTGGGGGAGGTGAGGAATTCACAACATTTGGATCCGTTGGTGCACTGATAGTGAAGTGTTCTGGACTAACAAAAGATTATGAAGTGATGAGTACATCAGCCTAACTCAGAGAGTAACATTCTGGCTTCTCTCTCTGGAAGGCTGAGGGTTCAAACTTTACTCCAGACACCTGAATGCCTAATCTGGGCTATCCTCTGATGAAATACTGAGGGAGTCCTGCACTGTTGTTGAGTGCAGTCTCACACCAGATAGGAAAGTAAGCTCCAACCTCCTTGCTTTCATGGAATCCTTACGGTGCAGAAGGAGGCCATTTGGCCCATTGAGTCTGCACCAACAACTGTCCCACCCAAGCTCTCTTCCACCTTCTTCTGTCAGGAAAAAGATACAAGAGTCTGAGATCATGTATCAGTTGACTCAAAAACAGCTTCTTCCCTGCTGCCATCAGACTTTTAAATGGACGTACCTTGCGTTAAGTTGATCATTATCTGCCCTAGCTATGACCTTAATGGCCTGGATGGCCATAAAACATTAGACAGGGGTTGTGGGTGGAGGGGGGGACTGGTGGTGTTGAGATGGCGGCGTGGGCTCATTGGGCCGAAGGGCCTGTTTCCCGGGCTGATTTTGTTCTTTAACAGCATGTTCTGCACTCCTTCCTTATGTACAGTATACTTTGTCAGTATAGTGTGCAAGAAACAATACTTTTCACTGTATACTAATACAATTGACAATAATAAATTAACCCCATGTATTTGACACCAAGGGACAATTTATTATGGCCAGATCAACTAACTTACACATCTTTGGACTGTGGTACGAAACCGGAGCACCTGGAGGAAGCCCAGGTAGAGACACAACACAAACTTGCAAATTTCACACAATCAGTCACCTGATGCCAGAATTGAACCCAGGTCCTTGGCGCTGCTAACCACTCTGCCACCATGCCTTCCTTTCAACCCTCCCAAGTGTTTGTGAAATATCCCAAGGCATTTTTCGAGGAAGGGTAACAGAGTTCCCCTTTATGCTCTGGCTAATGTTTTATCCCTCAGCCAATCTCACTCTCTCAGGTTATCTGTTTGAGTATCTCCTTATAGTTACACTTCCTACATTCCAACAGTGACTGCACTTCAAATATGCACTTCACTGTCTGGAGAGTCTGAGGTTGGGAAAAGTGGATAAATTTATGTCCTTTCCCTTTCCTACTGGGAGAGGGGAAAATTAACTTATAGAATGGTTACAGCACACAAGGAGGCTATTCAACCCATTGTATGTGTGTGGACTCTCTCAAGGGACAATTCAACCTTGTGCCATTCCACCGCCTTCTCCCCATAGCTCTGCACATTTTTTTTTCCTTTTGAAAATGATAATCCCTTTTGAATGCCTTGATTGAACCTACCTTCACCACACCCACAGGCAATGTCTTTCAGATGGAGTATTGGCCACATCTTCACAACCCAATTCACACTGGTTCAATATGGGGTGTTTGTATTAACCCTCAGCCAGTGATAAGTGTAAGGCACAGACAGCATTAAGAAAAGACAATGTGGAAAAACTTTTCTTTTGTTATGAAGTATTTTGAATGGTAAAATATGGCACTCATGGAAAGAGGAAGAATAGCGTTGGGTAGTTACCCATAGCACGATCCTTTGCTCTCTGTGAATGGTTACTGCAAGCTACATTCCAGTGTACTTGGGTATCATTGATCCAATTGTAATTCCTGCCCAACACCTGGACCCCAAATGCAACCTCCCTCAGTTAATCCAGTTGGGTTCAGAAGCTCAGATGTATGTTTAACAGTGGTTTGGATGCCTAACCAATGGATAGTAAACCTTAGGGAAAACGAAAGGATTTAATTTGATTTATTATTGTCACATGTACTGATGTACAGTGAAAAGTATTATTTCTTGTGCGCTGTACTTTCAAAACATACCATCATAGAGGAGGAAAGGAGAGGGTGCAGAATTAGTGTTACAGTTATAGTTGGAATGTAGAGAAAGAACAACTTAAGGTAAGGTAGGTCCATTCAAATGTCTGATAGGAGCAGGGAGGAAGTTGTTCTTGAGTCGGTTGGTATGTGACCTCAGACTTCTGTATCTTTTTCCCGACAGAAGAAGGTGGAAGAGTAAACCTGGGGTACATGGGGTCCTTGATAATGCTGGCTGCTTTCCCAAGGCAGTGGGATGTGTAGACAGAATCAGTGGATGGGAGGCTGGTTTGTGTGTTGGAACGCTAAGGAGTGTCCACTTGGGTTATTTCCTGTTGGGTGACTTAGCTCCATCGTCAATCCTTAAATTTCACAACTAAAACCAAGCTTTTTACATTTTGGTTAATGGCTTCTTGTTGTTTGACTCCAATTGTATCTCTCTGACACTAGTATTTGCACACTCATTCCTTCTAGGTGAATGGTTAGAGTAGTCTGGTTGGGTTCTGTATTGTAGAGCACTCTACCTGTTTGGCAGTTTAGATCAAATCTGTTACCATTAATTTGGTATTGAGGGCTTATGAATCATTTCCATGAAAGTGATTATTCGTACTATATAAAAAAAGGAAAACTTGCAACTAAAAAGCACCTTTCACAAGCTCTGGATGCTCTAAACTGCTTTACAGCCAATGAAATGCTGTCTTTTTTTGAAGTGCACTCATTACTGTATTGTAGAAAGCACAGCAGACAAATTGGACATAACAATTTGTCCTGCAAAATAGACTGAGAAAATGGCCAGATAATCCTTTTTAGTGATGTTGGTTGAAGGATAAAGGTTGGACTGGACACGAGGGAGATTTCCCCTGCTCTTCTTCAAATTGTGCAGTGGAATCTTTTACTGACTGCTTTCTTAACCTGTCCAGCCACCTTCAATGATTTATGCACATATACACCAAAGTCCCTTTGCTCCTGTCCTCTTTTAGAGTTGAACCTTTTCTTTCATATATTATCCCCATTTTCTTCCTACAGAAATAAATCACCTCATACTACTCCATGTTGAACTTCATCTGCCACCTGTCTGCCCAACTTGTCTATGTCTTTTTGAGGTTCTACACTACCTTCTTCACAGTTCACAATGCTTCCAAGTTTTGTATCATCCACAAACTTTGAAATTGTGTCCTGTACACCAAGTTCTATGTGATTAAAAATATTAGGAAAAGCATGGGTCCCACCACTAACCCCCAGGGAAGTCCACTACAAACCTTCCTCCTTAACCGCTGACTGGCACAGTGACACAGTGGTTAGCACTTCTGCCTTACAGCATTAGGGACCTAGGTTCAATTCTGGCCTTGGGTGACTGACTGTGAGGAGTTTGCAAGTTCTCCCCATATCTGCGTGGGTTTCCTTCCACACTCCAAAGATGTGCAGATTAGGTGGATAGGCCATGCTAAATTGCCCCTTAGTATCCCAAAATGTGTAGGTTAGGTAGATTCAGCATGGTGAATGCATGGGGACAGGGTGGAGGGGTGGGCATGAGTTGAATGCTCTTTCGGAGAGTTGGTGCAGATTTAACGGGCCAAATGACCTCCTTATGCATTGTAGGGATTCTGTGGTTCCATGGTACCCTACTGACATTCAGGCACTTTTGTATCCATGTTTATTCCATGAGTGACAACTTTGATCACAAGTCTGTTATGTGGCATCATTTTGAATATCTTTTGAAAGTCCATGTACACCACATCAACAGCATTATCCTCACTGACCCTTTCCGTTATCTCCTCAAAAGCACCAGCAAGTTAGCCAAGCATGGGCTGGAATTCTTTGGTCAGTCTCACCCTGCTGCCACTGCCAGTGAGAACGGAGAATTTGGCGCTCAGCCAAATCTCTGTTCACTACCGCAGGACCAGAGAATCCCAGCCGTGAGTCAGGTTAGAGAATCTGACCCATGGTATTTGCTTAAGAAATCCATATTGGCTTTTCTTAATGAACCTACGCCTGTCAATGTGACTATTAATTTTGTTCTTGTTTCTTCCCCACTGTAGAAGTTAAGGTGACTAACCTTGCTCCCTCTTTTGAACAAGGGTGTAACATTTCCAATCTCCAGTCCTTCAGAACCGCTCCTGAGTTTAAGGAAGACTGAGAAATTATGGCCAGTGCCTCCACAATTTCCCCTCTCGCCACCTTCAGTATCTCATCGGTGTCTTGTCAATTATAAGTACAAATATCCAATACTTACTCCTTTTCAATTTCAAACTCATCTAGTGTCTGAATTATCTTACCTTTCACTATGGTTTGGGTAGCGTCTTTTTCCCTTGGTAAAGAGAGATTCAAAATATTTATTTACTACCTCAGCCAATACTCCTTTCTCCATGTGCTTTCTTCTTTTTGGTCCCTACTCAGCCTTAGTCCATTTACCACTCTTTTACTAATAATGTGCATAGTAAACTTTGGGATTCCTTTTTATGTTAGCTGCTAGTCATTTTTCATATTCCCTTTTTGATCCTCTTATTTGTTTCTTCATCTCTCCTCTGAACTTTCTTTATTCAGCTTGGTTTTCAACTATATTTTCTACTTGGCACCTGTCATAAGCACATTTTTCTTCTTTATCTTAATTACCATCTCCTTTGTCACCCAGGGAGATCCTACTTTTCCCTGTAGGCAGACATACCTTGACAATGCTCAAACCATCTCTTCTTTGTCAGTAGCCCAGTAGGGTAGCACGGTGGCACAGTGGTTAGCACTGCTGCCTCAGAGCACCAGGGACCAGGGTTCAAATCCTGGCTTGGGTCACTATCTTTGCAGAGTCTGCATGTTCTCCCTGTGTCTGTGTGCTCCAGTTTCCCTCCACAGTCTGAAAGATCTGCTGGTTAGTTGCATTGGCCATGCTAAGTTCTCCCTCAGTGTACCTGAACAGGCACTGGAGTGTGGTGACTAGGGGATTTTCACAGTAACTTCACTGCAGTGTGAATGTAAGCCTACTTGTGACACTAATAAATAAATGATCAACAACCATTTTCCCTTACCAACCTTTGACTCAAATCTATTTGGTCCAGATACGTTCTTACAACTTTTGACTGTGCAGCACACCATCATGACTATCATGCGATATCTGTCTGGATTTTGGGATCGAGTGTCTGCAATGGAACTTGAAGTTATGACCTTTTGTTTCAGACAGGAGAGCCATAGGGGACACGGCAGAAGACTTGGAATGGCTGGCAAGGGTAAACCCAATGGCTGAGTGTAAACAATCTCAAAAGTTTTTTTTGATCTATAGCCTATGTTAAACTGGTTAATCATATCTAAGATGGTACAGGGGGCCATAGATCCTTGATTTTCAAATGCTTTTAGGTAGGGCAGTTCATGTGTAGATGCCAAGTGGTTAAGGGTCTGAATGGCCTTTTGGCACCTTGCAGAAAATCCACTAAATTTATCCATTTTACAGGATGTGGGTGTCACTGATTAGGCCAGCATTGATTGCCCATCCATCCATAAGTTGCCCTTCAGAAATTGATGGGGAGTCCCCTTCTTGAACCACTGCTGTTCCTGGATTGCTGTTAGGGAGGGATTTCCAGGATTTTGACCCAGCGACAGTGAAGGAACAGCGATATATTTCCAAGTCAGGATGGTGAGTGACTTGGAGGGGAATGTTCGGGTGGTGTTGCTCCCGGGCTTCTGCGGCTCTTGTCCTTCCAGATGGCAGTGTTTGTGGGTTTGGAAGATGCTGCCTAAGGAACAGTAGTGAGTTCCTGCAATGCATATTGCAGATGGTACACACGGCTGCCACTGTTCGTCAGTGGTGGAGGAATTGAATCATAGAATCATAGAAACTCTACAGTGCAAAAGGAGGCATTCAGCCCATTAAGTCTGCACCGATAATAATCCCACCCAGGCCCTATCTCCGCTTAGTTACCTGCTGATCCCGTTAATCTTTAACATCCCAGGACACTAAGGGTTAATTTAGCACGTCCAATCAACCTAACCCACACATCTTTGGCCTGTAGGAGGAAACTGGAGCACCCAGAGGAAACCCACGCAGACACAGAGAGAACGTGCAAACTCCCCACAGACAATGACAGGCCGAAATTGAACCCAGGCCTCTGGAGCTGTAAGGCAACAGTGCTAACCACTGTGCCACCGAATGTTTGTGGGAGGGGTAGCAATCAAGAGGGCTGCTTTGTTCTAGATAGTTTTGAGCTTCTTGAATGTTGCTGGAGCTGCACTCATCCAGGCAAGTTACATGTTCCATGATTTCATACTCCTTTAACCTATGAATCATGTCAACAATGAACTGCTGGCAATACCTTTTATTTCAAGTGTTCAGTAAAATGGATGACAGTAATAATTGGTGTTAGGTCTGCCTCTCTGAAGGCAGTTTTAAAAGAAACCCCTGTTCTCAGTATATGTATGTTACTGACAAAGCCCCACTTATTACCTCATACAACATTAACTGTGTGGACTGGAGTTATGTGGAGACAGCAGAGAGGGACATAAGTATTTAAGCCTTCCCAATTGGTGTATTTCCTTCCCTAAAGGACATTAAAGAACCAGCTGGAATTTATATAACAATCTGGCATCTTTCATGCTCTTTTCGCTGTACACTGAATTCAATTTTCACAACATGTCAGCACCAAAAACTATTAAACCACACCTTACATACCAAACCCAGAAACACTTAGTCAAAGTTGGAATTGATTAAGTGGCCACAGAAGAGAAAGGTCCTGATAACCTTCCTCTGCAAGAAATTCAGTTTATATTGACTCTTCATGGACATCCTCAGGGGGTCACACACGGATCTGCAATCCAGCACACTGGCTCTGAGCTTTGGAGGTCACTGCCAGTGTGAGATATAAATAAGGCACTAAGTCTCACTGATAGGTGCCCATCCATCAACGGTTTCATTAGGTTGCATTAAAGGCAAGAGGATAACTAGGGAGAGGGTAGGACCACACAAGGATAAAGAAGTGAACTTGTGCTTGGTGGGAGAGGATGTGGGCAAGATCCTAAATTAATACTTTGTGTTGGTATTCACCAAGGAGAAGGGCTTTTTGAGTTCAAGGAAGCAATGGTGTTGGGTCTCTTGAAAAGCATTGAGGTGGATAAGTCCCAAGGTCCCGATGGGATCTATTCCAGGTTATTGAGAGAGGCAATAGAGGAGTTTGCTTGGGCCCTACAAAGATCTCTGTGTCCTTGTTAGCCACTGAAGAGGTCTCGGAGGACTGCCAAGTAGCTAATGTTGTTCCGCTGTTCAAGAAAGGAAACAGGAATAATCCAGGAAATTATAGATGAGTGAGTCTCACGTCAGTGGTTGGAAAGCCATCGGAGAGGATTCTTAGGGATAGGATTTATATGCATTTGAAAAAGCATGGCCTAATTAGGGAAGTCAGCATGGCTTTGTGTGGGATAAGTCATGTCTTACTAACTTGATTGATTTTTTTTCGAGGAGGTGATGAAGGTGATTGATAAGGGTAGAGCAGTGGATGTTATCTACATGGATTTTTGTAAGGCTTTCGACAAAGTGCCCCATGGTAGGCTCATCCAGAAGATTAAGATGCATGGGATCCATGGCAACTTGGTCACTTGGATTCAGAATTGGCTTGCCCGTGGAAGTCAGAGAGTAGTGGTGGAAGGGTGTTTTTCTGGCTGGAGGTCCGTGACTAGTGGTGTTCCACAGGGATCTGTACTGGGACCTTTGCTGTTTGTGCTATATACAAATAACTTAAATGAAAATGTAGATAGTGGGTTAGTAAATTTGCAGACAACACAAAGATAGGTAGAGTTGTGGATAGTGTAAGAGGCTGTCAAAAGGTACAGTGGGACATAGTTCAGTTGCTGATATGCGCGGAGAAATGGCTGGTGGAATTTAATCCAGGCAAGTGTGAGGTGCTGCACTTCGGGAGATCGAATGTTTAAGGTAAATATACAGTTAATGGCAGAACCCTGAACAGCATTGATGTACAGAGGAATCTTGGGGTTCAAATCTATAGCTCCATGAAAGTGGTCATACAAGTAGATAGGGTGGTAAAGAAGGCTTATTCAATGCTTGCCTTTGTTGGTCGGGGCAGTGAGTACAAGAGTCAGGATGTCATGTTGCAGCTTTCTAAAACTTTAGTTCGGCCGTCCTTAAGAGCATTGCGTTCAATTCTGGACACCACATTACCGGAAGGATGTGGAAGCTTTGGAGAGGGTGCATAAAAGGTTTACCAGGATGCTGCTGGATTAGAAGGAATGTGCTATAAGAAAAGCGTGGACAAACTAGGGTTGTTTCTCTGGAGTGGTAGAGACTGAGGGGAAACCTGATAGAAGTTTATAAAGTTATGAGAGGCATCAATAGCTTTGACAGTTGGAATCTTTTTTCCAGAGTTGAAATGTCTAATACTAGGAGGCACGCACTTATGATGAGAGAGGGAAAGTTCAAAGGAGATTTGAGGGGCAAGTTTTTTACACAGAGAGTGGGAGCTGTCTGGAACGCGCTGCCAGGGTTGGTGGTGGAGGCAGGTACGATAGGGGTGTTTAAAGAGCTTTTAGATAAGCACATTAATATACAACGAACAGAAGGATATGAACCAAATGCAAACAGCAGGGATTAGTTTAATTTGGCATCACGTTCAGCACAACATTGTGGGCCAAAGGGCCTGTTCTTACACTGTACTGTTCTATGTTCTTGGGTGCTAGATGCAGCACAGATTAGTAACTGTATTACTTTGTGTGCTGACAGGAGTTTTGGGTTGGTCAAGCAAATCACAATTGTTTGTAAAGGAGACAGGGTCATTGGAATGAGAAAATATCGATGCCTTGGATATCTAGCTGAAGGTTCACAGGATCAAGGCATCCCTGGTGGCCCTGCCTACCTGAAGGTTTCTCTCATCTAGTTCCACATCCTTGTTCTGTGCCTCACAAGGCTCCTCAACAGACCCATCACTGAAAGCATCCTCCCTGGTCTGTGGAGCTACCCCGCTTTCCTCAGCCTCCAGAGTCCCCCCTCACCAGCAGCAGGTTGGACAGGGCGCAGCATGACAGGCTCTTTTCCTCTGAAAACTGTAAAATTACACTTCTATCTCATCATTTTAGGCTCATGTATGTAGCAGGTTCCCTGTATCTGTGACAGGTGCAAACCTCTTCTCATCTTGACTACTTAATCCTGTAACCTATGACCAGTTTTGCTGACCACAAGAAATGATTATATATTGTGAAACAAACGTAGGGAACCTTTGATCTTTTATTTATATCTTCCTACCGATTTAAAGGTCATTCCCATCTGGTCAGCAGAGTGATTTAGAAGAGTTTGATCACAGCCAGTAGCACTGCCACTCAGTGCCTGACTGATCCATTCTTTACCATTAACTATCACCTTACTGAAAACCGATGAAAAGTGTGGTTATCAGGGCACAAAACAAAATGGTTCCATTTTACTCAGACTATTTTATTTTTCATCACCCCCATTCCTCTTGTTTCCCTCTTTCCTGAATGTAGGCCTCCTTGGACATTCCTCAGATACATAGGTCGGAGTTTCCTGTGCAATCAGATGGAATTGTGTTGGATGAAGGAGTGAAACCGTACAATGAGATTAACTGTCACTCCACCAGTCTGGCCACATGCCCACACTCTCTCTCTTCCTCTTAACACCTCACACACATTGTCTTTCTCCCCCACCCCTCGCATACTCTTTCTCTTCACCTCAACCCCTCACACACCCTTTCCCTCTCCCACCACCCCCCACACACTCTCTCTTTTCCCCTCAACCCTTCACACACTCACTCTCTCTTCCCCACCACCCCCAAACACACACACCCTTCCCCCCACCCCTCACATTCATTCTCTCTCCCCCACCCCTCACACACTCTCTTCTCTTCAACCCCTCACACACTCTTTCCCTCTCCCACCACCCCCCACACACTCTCTCTTTTCCCCTCAACCCTTCACACACTCACTCTCTCTTCCCCACCACCCCCAAACACACACACCCTTCCCCCCATCCCTCACATTCATTCTTTCTTCCCCCCCCATGCCTCATACACTCTCTCTTTCTCAATCGTCACACTCACTCTATCGCTCTGCCACCACCAATGGTGTAATCAGCAATTTTGAGATGCAGAAGCTGCAAGAAATGTTTTGGCCATATAGTTTCTCAACCTTCTATTACATTGCTTTCCTATGTTTAATCATTTGTGTGCCCAAATGTTAATGAAACTATGTTTTTAACTGAAGAATATTAGCGCCAGTAGGCATTTTATTTCGAACCATGAATCATTGAATCATGAGTCTTTAGCATAGCTGGGATTTCATTATGCAATAGTTTCATTATATAATTCAAATCTGATATAAAAATGAATTAAAGAGCTTTATTTACATGATATGGAACAAAACTGGGGAAACAGAGTTAAGATACAGATCAGCCAAAATGGCAGAACAAGCTCAAGGGGCTGAATGGCTAATTTGTTTGCATGTTCCTATCTAGATATCCATGAATGGGGCTCGGCACATAGAATGATAGAATCCCTACAGTGTGGAAGGAGACCAACGAGTCTGTACTGACACTCCAACGGAGCATCTTATCCAGGTCCTCTCCCCTGTTCCAGCCCTGTAACCTCACACATTTATCATGGCTAATCCATCTAACTTGCACATCTTGGGACACTAAGGGAGAATTTAGCATGGCCAATCCACCAAACTGGCACAACTGAACAGTGGGAGGAAATCGGAGCACCCAAAGGAAACCTATGCAAGTACAGGGAGAACATGCAAACTCCACACACAGTGTGGAATAGATCCCTGGTGCTGTGAGGTAGCACTGTACCACCTTGCCACTCCACATGTAAAGCATTCACACACCAAACCCTCTCTTACGTCAATTCAAACTAGTCCAGATTTCAAAGAACTATTAGTCAACTAAATGAACGGTTAACATAATACCGCACTGATTTTCTCCAATATTCCAGGTTAAGTGCTATCAGGTCCAGTAACCTGATCAATCTTCACTGCCTCAAACCAAACAAAGGCCATTTAGCATGGCGAATCAACCTAACCAAACATCTTTGGAGTGTGAGAGGAAACTGGAGCACCAGGAGGAAACCCAAGCAGACACAGGGAGAACGCGCAGACTCAGTGCAGACAAAGCCACGAATTGAACACAGGTTCCTGGTGCTGTGAGGCCCTGGATGGATTTTTTTCTATTCCATCAAACACCATCAAACACTTTTAACAAATAGAGAAGTATGGGAAATAGGATGATGAAGGAGATGAGCATCAACTTCAGGAAACCTAGTGGAGGATATGGCCCTGTCTACATCAATGGGGATGAAGTGAAAATGGTCACAAGCTTCAGGTTTCTGTCTGTCCAGATCACCAACAACCTCTCCTGGTCCATGC
Source organism: Carcharhinus amblyrhynchos (assembly GCF_965287045.1). NCBI lineage: Eukaryota > Metazoa > Chordata > Chondrichthyes > Carcharhiniformes > Carcharhinidae > Carcharhinus > Carcharhinus amblyrhynchos. Next base: position 56,098,662 of record NC_137329.1, read on the forward strand.
ACACCAACAACCTCTCCTGGTCCACGCACACCAATGCTATATTTAAGAAAGCCCACCTACACTCTACCTTCTCAAAAGCTGAGGAAATTTGACATTTCCACTACAACTCTCACCAATTTTTACAGATGCACCATAGAAAGCATCCTTCACAGCTTGGTATGACTCTTGCTTTGACCAAGACCTCATGAAACTACAAAGAGTTTTGAACATAGTCCAATCCATCACACAAATCAGCCACACATCCATTGACTCCACTACACTTCCTGCTGCCTCAGAAAAGCAGCCAGCATAAGTAAGGACTCCATGCATTCCAGACATACTCTCTTACACCTTCTTCCGGCGAGAAAAAATTACAAAAATCTGAGATCACATACTAACGACTCAAAAACAGATTCTTCCCTGCTGCCATCAGACTTTTGAATGGACCTACCACATATTAAGTTGACCTTACACCACACACTAGCTATGACTGTAAAACTATATTCTCCACCCTCTCCTTTCCTTCTCTTCTATGAACTCCATGAATAGTATGTTTTGTCTGTATAGTGCACAAAAAATAATACCTTTCACTGCATCCCAATACATGTGACAATAATAAATCAAATCAAATCAAATGAAACGTGGATCGTTTTTTCTGAGATCTGTGCAATTACAATGATAGACTGAGTAGCTTCCTACTGTTCTGTAGAATTCTACAGTTCCCACATGGAAATCCCATATCAGAATCCATTACTTCCTAGCACATTGAGTAGCAAACAAATTCTTGCTCTACCTTCAACTATCTTTTCCCCTCCCATGCTGTCTATTGAATAAGCGTAACACACTCTAATTTCTGATCAATTATCAGCATTTTAAATCTACATAGCTAATTTTATGTATTATGATTATGTTTCAAATCGGATAAATGATGTTAATGACAAAACTTCTGGGGTCGAAAAAAACTCTGTACTCTTAGATAATTTTGCTTAATGTGAGCCAAGTCCTGATCCTTATAAAATGTTTATTAGGTTGAGAAGCCTAAAGAGATCACAGCTCTGATGCTGAAAATCTATAATAAAAGCTATTGCATTGATTTACTCCTGATTGCAATACCAGAAAGGGAGAAAGGACCTTAATCGAAGGGAATATGGGTTTAAAGTGGACTGGCTTGGCATCAGCTCAGTGCCAGGGTGAGGGATTTCACTGCAGGGTGTGCTTCTTTATCCTGGTGAGTCGGTGGTACACTCCCGTATCCCACATCCTACTGTGATGGTGGCTTGCTCCTTGAACACTTCCAGTAGCCAACTTCATTACAATGCCAGGGAGTACCTCCCTGAATGGAGGCTGCTGTCAGAATCAGCTCACTGTCGAATGAGTCTGGATAGAAAAAGGTCACCACATGCATACACATATATGTACACTCATTCTGTCACTCCCAAAAATGTTTTCTTACAGCAGAATGGGGTTGGGTGATGGGATGTGGAGATGAAGGGAGGGATGGGGTGAAGGAAGTGGCATGGGTGGTGAAACAGGGCGATGGAATTAAAGGATGGAGTGGTGTGAAGGATGGGGGGTGGGGGGAAGGATTGCATAGAGTGAGAGATGGAGGGCATGGGGTGGGAGATGGGGCGCACTGGTGTGAGGGAAGGGGGATGGGAATGAAGGAGGGTTTTGGGATGAAGAGGTGATGGGGTGAAGGTGGAGGTTTGAGGTCGAGGGAGTTAAACATCTGTGATCCTGCTTGCTATAGCAATGGACTGGGATGCTGATTATCCAATCACCAGCTTGCACTGGTAAATTATTTGATCAACCAGGCCCAGTTGACATGGCTTTAAAGCAATTTGAAAGTCTGCCTCAGTCACAAACTCCTCCTCACTCGGGACATCGGCTAACAGAGACACAGGAAGAGGACTTCTCCGCCTTGGTTTCAGGGCTAGCCTCAAAGCAAGGTCTCAAGATAATAAGCATGTACCTACCTTAAAAGAGAAGCCATGCATGTCTGAGTATACATTATGATCCCTCTGGTTATTCAAGTATCGCCAAGAAGACAGTCAAAAAAGACAGTAGGACTAGGGGGCACAGCCTCAAGATAAAGGGGAGGCGGTTTAGAACGGAGTTGAGGAGGAACTTCTTCACTCAAAGGGTGGTGAATCTCTGGAATTCTCTGCCCGTTGAAGTGGTGGAGGCTGCCTCGCTAAATATTTTTAAGAAGCAGGTTGATGGGTTCTTGATAAGAGAGGGGATTAAGGGTTATGGGGAGAGGGCGGGAAAGTGGAACTGAGCCACGACAGATCAGCCATGATCTTATTGAATGGCGGGGCAGGCTCGAAGGGCTAGATGGCCTACTCCTGCTCCTATTTCTTATGTTCTTATGTTCTTATGTTTAAGAAACTAGATTGGAGTGGAGGGCCAGAATTTTACACTCCCCCCACTCCCCTCAATTTCTAGGCTGGTGAGCAGTTGATGACTCAAGACCCCAATTAGCCTCACTCACGACCCCCTCAAAGACTCCCTAGCCTCCTTATTCCCTTACCTCTTACCTGTCCTCCAGCTCCCAGGACTTAGTTCCAGAGAGCTTCCTCCACTGCCTCTTCCATGATGTGGAGATGCCGGCATTGGACTGGGGTAAACACAGTAAGAAGCCTCATAACACCAGGTTAAAGTCCAACAGGTTTATTTGGTCGCACATGCCACTTGCTTTCGGACTGCTGCTCCTTCATCAGGTGAGTGGAAGTTCTGTTCACAAACAGGGCATATAAAGACACAAACTCAATTTACAAAATAATGGTTGGAATGCGAGTCTTTACAGGTAATCAAGTCTTAAAGATACAGACAATGTGAGTGGAGAGAGAGTTAAGCACAGGTTAAAGGGATGTGTATTTTCTACAGCCAGGACAGTTAGTGAGATTTTGCACGCCATTGCACAACTGTGCCTGGAGGACTGACAGCTGCTGGCCTATCTGATTGGTTGGCAGCTCTCCAAGGTGGGGTTTGCTCCTGAGTGAGGGGCAGGAGCCCTATCTTCTGCCAATCAACACTCCGTTAGAGTGTAATATGGAAACAAGGCTGCCGGAGTTAGCAGGGCTCTTAATCACATTTTGATTTAATGTTTGACGTTTCATTTTTGATTTGTCCTTGTTCTGGGCAGTTCCCCTTGAAGGGTCTGCCCCTTTTATTTTGTCCCTCTGTTTATTTCATTTAGTTTATATCTGTTGCACAGTAGAGTGGAGTTGGCAGGGATGGCAAGGGGCCAGGATCCTGTCATCCAAAAAATTCAGCCCATGAACTCATAATTCTCAAACTGATACCAAAGAGGAATCACAACATTAGGAAGCATAAGGTGTGCTTTCTCTCTCACACACACACACACACACACACACACACATACACACACTGGCTGGCAAGGATATTGTGGTTTTACTCAAGTTATTGTTAGAAAGCTGTAGAAGTTGCTTTCATTTGGTATTGTGAGTTGGAGTTTTGGGAATTGCTGAATGCAGAAGGGGTTTGTCAATAATAGGAAGACTGCATTGGGTGTTTGAGATGGTCTCCCCGATGATGGTAGGACACATTTTTCTTTCAGGCAGCAGTGCTTCTTCCCCCCCCATTCCACAGCCTTTTCGTACTCTGATGTGTGTAATGGTCCTCTTCCTCTGGATCTGCTACATTGTTAATCTCCATTAGGCAAAGTTATGTAACATAAACCAAATTATGTAACCAAAAAAACAAGCATTCTTAAAACCATTGCCAGCTTTAATGGTCTCAGATTAATCCAGGCACCTGAATGTAGAGTGAAAAATACCATTAGGACATCCAGTCATGACTGGTTGCTGCATAGCCCTCATTAAAACACTGCTCAGCCCATCTCCTGGGAAACATCAACCATAGTCTCAGAGGGCAACATTAATCAGTACCAACTGGCACTAAGCTAGCAAGCTTATTTAGATAGATCACAAACATTAGCCTGATACTGAAAATGCAAAAATCCACAGTAGTGAAGCAAACTGTTCTCTATTAACGTTAAAATTAAGAGCCTGGATTTTAATCGCACTGTAATTGCCAGCATTAAATTAACACTGATTTAAAATCTTTATAAGGGTGGATTATTTAAATGAGAGTAGATGGATCTTTACTCAGCATCTAATCAGCCTGGTTCCTGACCTGGCTATGTTAGCCGCTGACCCTGGGTGCACAACATGGGAAATTCATTTCATTTCACAGCACTGGCATGTCTCATTACAATGAGCACAGAACTTCATCCAAAAGCTATATATACATTTTGTCTTCATCTTTCAGTAGATGTACAGAGACAAGCCACAGAACAAGACAGCAAAGTGCAGAGTAGCACAATGTGTGCAATGAATGAAACAACAATTACTTGGCAGAAACTTGAGAAGACAATGAGAACAAATTGTGCTTCCAATTGGTGTGTGTGAAACAGGAAGGAATGTTGGCGAGGGGTGCATGTTGGTATAGGGTTTACAGGTGGTATGGTGAGGAACACATCACATAACATTATAAAATGTGGAACAGCAGCCCATCTTATATCACAGGCTACTGTGTACATCAAAGTGCCAAATTATGAGATATAGTAAATGGAGAAAGCCATATGCAATGGAAGAGAAAGGTGCCAGAAGTTGAAGTCCTGAAAGTTTATTCTTATAATCAGCTGTACCTGTTGTTTAAATATCAGAGTTATTGTTTGAGATTACATTTGTCTTTCGTACTGTGGGACAGACTTTAGCTGCTGTGCACACTGGGGTTAGCTTTAATCTAATTCATTGAGGGGTTCAGTCTGCCTGTTAATTTAAACCCTACCTGGTTTTATTCCCATTGGTGTGAATCTCCGGATTAGGTTAAAATTGCACGCACTGTCTCATGTAGGCGACACCTTTGCATAGCTGCACTGGAAACTGGGCTGTGGGGGAACAAGTTCAAAAGCCCTTTATTTCCTTTTCATTCCACTTTATAAGGAGAATTTGGTCAGCTCCTTGAATCTTGAAATCACTGTTCCTCGGAACAGCTCTTTGAGTTGGAAGAAATCCCCATGGGTTGTGCCTGTGTTGAGCTCCTTTGGTGTATTACACGTTGGGCTAAACCCATTAAGGAAGTTTATTGACTGTGTGGTAAGTAAAAAGTAACTTATATTCATTCAATACTTTTCACAACCTCAAGATATTCAATGGCATGTTGTAACCAATTAATTTTCTTATGAAGTGCTGTCACTTTTATAAGATAGGAAGGATGACAGTTATATTGCTTGCAGCAATATACTTCAAATAGCTATATGCTAAGATCTATTAGTAAGGAAGTTTTACAATGAATGTAAGGAAGTATGGCACAATTAGAAGAAATCAGCATGGTTTTACTACAGGGAAATCCTGGTTGATAAATTTATTAGTTTTTTTTTTGAGGATGCACCGAGTAGGGTAAATAATAGAGAACCAGTAGATGTAGTATACCAGTACTTAGGTTTCAAAAAGGCTTTTGGTAACGTGTCACACAAAAGGTGTCACACAAGATAAAGGCCATAGCTTTTGGGGTGATATATCAGCATAGATAGAGGGTTGGTTTATAGACATTGCTTAATTGTGTGATTGTGTGGGCATGATGACATGGCTGTTAACTTACACTGTCTATTACAAAGGTCCTCAATTGCTCTTACATGCTATGCCTGTAGCCACTCAGGAGTAATCTCCACGACCCTCCCACATATCGCATATCACTACCAGTGCATAGACCATTTGGCAATATGTGAATAGATGCACATTCTCCATACAGGAATGGATAAATGGAGCATTTTTAAGTTGGTCGGCTGTGACTGCAAGGATCAGTGTTGGTGCCTCAACTGTTGACAGTCCATATTCATGACTTAGATAAAGAGACAAAGTGTAACATATCTAGATTTGCTGACAATACAAAGCTAGGTGGGAATGCAAGCTGTGAGGAGGATACAGCATCTGTAAAGGGACATAGACAGATTAAGTGAGTGAGCATCAAGGTAGCAGGTCGAGTATAATGTGGGGGAGTGCAAGCTTTTTCACTTTGGTCTTGAGAATAGAGAAAGCGAATATTTTTTTAAATACCTGAAACTTATAAATTTTGATGTTTAGAAAAACTTGCATGTACTCCTACAAAGAACACAAAAAATTAACATGCAGGTACTACAAGGAATTAGGAAAGCAAATGGTATGTTGGCCTTCATTGCAAAGTGATTGGAGTACAGAATAAAAGAAATTTGCTTCAATAGTATGAGGCTTTGGTTAAGACCACACCAGCTATGTTTCATGCAGATTTGGTCTCCTTGTTTAAGGATATATTGGCATTGGGGATGTTAGAGTGAAGTTTCATTAGGTTGTCACTAGGATGAGAGTGTTGTCCTCTTTTGCGAGACTGAGTAAATTAGATCAAAGTCTTGGGAGTTTAGAAGAATGAAAGATGATCTCATTGAAACATTGACGATATTGGGCAGGATGTTCCTCTGTTTCACAATGGCAGGAAGTGGCATGCTGCCCGCTGGTGGTGGGATCTTATGATCCTACCATTATCAATGAGGTTTCCTTTGAACACATCCCTTGCTGCTGGGAAACCCGCTGTGGGGGTGCACCGTCGGTGGGATCTTAAACGGTGGCAAGATTCTGGTGTATGAAAAACTTGACAGGGTAGTTACTGAGAGGTTGCTTCCTCTGGCTGGGGACTCTAGGATAGGACACAGGTTCAGGACAAAAGATTGATCATTTAGGTTTGAGAGGAGGAGAAATTTCTTCACTCAAAGAGTTGTAGAATCTTTGGAATCTCCATCACCGAATGTATTTAAAGTGAAAATGGACATGTTTTTGTGTCCAGACTTTCACTGCTGTGTCAGGCGATTTTCCAGCTCAGCAAACCCAACCTTTAAAAATGTCTACCCGCAGGTCAGATTTCTAAGTGGGGGAAGGGGTGGGCTGAAACAGGAATCGGGCTGGTGGCCCTGGGTCAAATGCATAGGTTGCTGGGTTTAGAGGCAGGCTGGGAGCATGGCCTCTGTGTTCCAGCACTGTGCTCACGTAAATTCAAAATAATGCAACAAAAAACGTATCTTCAACCCTCACCCATCACCCTCACAAACTCCTTATGCCAATCTATGCCAACTTATCCACCCATGCCCAAGGTCCCTCATACCCCTATGCTCCACCTACCTCCATTTTCTCATACCCCCTTCCAGTTTACTGCCTCTCTCTCCACTGCCAATTGCCCCCATAGCCCCCATGCCAACTTAGTGCCTTTCTACCCACCCCCCATTTCCCCATGCCCCACTGCCAAGTTATTTTCCCTGCTCCAATTTTCTATGTCTTTATAGGATACGGAGGAAAAGTGGGATCAAGCTATTGATGATTTGCCATGAATACAACAAATGGTGGAGCAGTCATGAAGAGCTGAATGGTCTATTCCCGCTCCTATTTTCTATGTTTAACCATTACCAATTAACCACACAACCCCAATGCGAGCCTAGTGCCTGCCTAACCATTACCTATTGTTCCATGTCCCAATGCTAAGTTAATTCCCCTCTACTCACTTCACATTGTTCCTATAATCCCTTGGTCAACTTATGTCAACCTGTGATCCCATCCACCCTTGCCTTTACCTCTCCTATGCCAACTCACCTTGGGCAGTTCCTTGACATGTTTGACACTTCCTGGACAGTGTTGACAGTTTTAACACTTTCTTGACAGGTATGAAGCCGGGCAGTTGTTTAACATTTCCTTGACAGCTCTTTGACAGCTTGACAGTTACAGTGAGTTTGTGCATACAAAGTGAAGTATCATGTTCACTTTTAGCACTCAAAGGATGCCTTATCTCATCCAAAGATGTTCTAAGTGGGCATCCAAATGGGGTACTCTGGCTATCCAAATACATCCACCAAGTTCAGACCTCCTCTTTCCTATTCTAATCTGCACAGTTCAGATTCCACACTCCTGTTCTTACAAAATCCCTCTACATGAAGGCTGCAGGATGACTCAAATGGCCAACTGCCTCTGTGAATTACATATGTGAGAGCACTGGCCCAGCTCCAATTCTGCTCCAGTGAAAATGGGAAATGTTGAGCTCAGGGATGGGACTTAAAATTTTCATCCATTTTCACAACTATGGAGGGGCTCTCCATTGTGGTGAAAATCCAGGCTGTGGTATCTCGGGTATCATTGGATATGGGGAGTAGGCAGGCTTGACAGGCTGTATGATTTACTCTAGCTCGCATTTCTTATGTTCTTGTGTCAGTGAATGCATCTTCAATTGCCACATCTAACTGACAGCACCATAAGCCTCACATTCTATCAATGCGCCACATTCCTATTACTCACCTTTCAACAGTCACTATCAACATGACTCACACTTAACATCCAGAGCTAAATATCACCTTCACGCTCTTAACACTGCTACAGTCCTCACACCCACAGCTGACAGCTTGCACACCCTGTTGACTATTCAGCCACAATAGCCACATCAGCTAAACAGATCCCACCACACTCAGCAACGTATTTCACTCTTTCTTGCAGTCATCCACAACTATTGTCAAAGGCAGTGACTGAAAGGAATTGGCATGCCTGAATCCCCCACCCCCACATTGGAGAAGACAGTCTTTGTAATGCTCTAGGCTGATTTCACAGCCATAAGTGGAGCTGAAGTGATTGCAGATAGCTGTATCCTCATATCTAATCTTTCTCCTAATCGTACACTCTCTTCTGATTTATAAACTCAGATAGTTTAATCATGCAACTCTGACTTCCTCCCCACCATCCTCCCCATATCCCCGCTGCCCTTCCTACACCACAAGAATTTACTTATGATACACAGATGTGCCATTTGTCCAGACAGTGGAGGAACATCAAGGAAAGCATGATGATGAAGATCACTTGACTCCACATTCATAAGAACATAACATAAGAACATAAGAACGTAAGAACATAAGAAATAGGAGCAGGAGTAGGCCATCTAGCCCTTCGAGCCTGCCCCGCCATTCAATAAGATCATGGCTGATCTGTCGCTGCTCAGTTCCACTTTCCCGCCCTCTCCCCATAACCCTTAATCCCCTCTCTTATCAAAAACCCATCAACCCGCGTCTTAAAAATATTTAGCAAGGCAGCCTCCACCACTTCAACGGGCAGAGAATTCCAGAGATTCACCACCCTTTGAGTGAAGAAGTTCCTCCTCAACTCTGTTCTAAACCGCCCCCCCCCCTTTATCTTGAGGCTGTGCCCCCTAGTCCTACTGTCCTTTCTGAGCAGGAAGAGTCTCTCCACCTCTATCCTATCCATCCCATTCATCATCTTATATGTCTCAATGAGATCTCCCCTCGTTCTTCTAAACTCTAATGAGTACAAGCCCAGTTTATTCAGCCTCTCCTCATAGCTCAACCCCCTCAACTCCGGTATCAGCCTAGTAAACCTCCTCTGCACTCCCTCCAAGGCCAAAATATCCTTGCGTAAGTGCGGCACCAAAACTGCACACAGTACTCCAGCTGCGGCCTCACCAATGCCCTATACAGCCGCAGCAAGACCTCCCTACTTCACAGCCAGCACTCACATATTGATAGTGTGTGTCTCTTAGAGAATAGATTGAATGCTGGGCCTGCGTATGGTGAGACATGGGGCACAAGTGGACTGAGGCCAGAGCAGAGGGCAAAGAGAGCATAGCTTGCGGGAGGATGAAGTCAGACGGGTTCTATTAAAAGAGACTCAGATGAGAACTTTGACGAGACAATCTTAGCACAACAAAAATCTGGCAATGTTGGCCAGCCTCCCAAAAAGTCTATGGTTAATGTCAAGGAGCGTGAAGGAGTCCAAACCAATTCAACACAGGGTCTTGTGCAGAGCTTGGAGCCCATCCTTTCCAGCATGGGTGTCACAGCTAAATCTATTAGCACACCCTAAAACAATGGAAGACACATGATGTAGCAATTGATGTCTAATTTCTCAACCAAACTGCCACTTTGCCAGTACTCTGTGGCCTTGCTGTGCTGAGCTAGTCAATCTATTCTAAGGTCATGCAGTTTCAAGCCAAGATTTTAAAATTATTCTGCAAGGCCACCCCAATCCATAAGTTTACAAATCCTGTTGACAATACTATAAACTTATTCCTTTAATCCAATACAATCTTTTACTTATCTCATCAACCACATATCGACTATTTTTCTGTGGGGTTTTTATTCCTCAAGGGAATGTACATTTATTGCAAATTCTGAACTGTTCCTTTAAATGTTACCATTGCTTATCTGCCATCATATATTTTAATTTATTTTCCCAATCTATCTTAGCCAACTCGATCTTGATACCGCTGCAGTTTTCTTTGTTCAGATTTAAGACCCTTGTTTTGGATTTAATCCAATTGCTTTCAAACTCAATATAAAATTCCATTGTTTTACGGTCACATTTCCCCAGAGGCTCATTCGCTGCAATGTTAGTAATTCATCCTGCTCATTACACAAAAGGAGATCTAAAATAGCCTGTTCCCTAGATGGTTGCTCAACAGGCTGATCTAGGAAACTATCTTGTATACATTCTGCAATCTCATCCTCCATATTATTAATGCAAATTTGGTTTGTCCTGTCCATATGAAGAAAGATTTGCATTTATACATCACTTTTCACAATTATCAGACCCTTCCAAAGTATTTTTGATGTTTTAAAGTTAATTTATTAGTGTCGCAGATAGGCTTACATTAACACAGCAAGGAGGTTACTGTGAAAATCCCTGAGTCTCCACACTCCGACCCTTGTTTGGGTAATACTGAGGGAGAATTTAGCATGGCCAATGCATCTAACCAGCACATCTTTCAGACTGTGGGAGGAAACCAGAACACCCGGAGGAAACCCATGCAGACACAGAGAGAACTCCGCAGAGACAGTGACCCAAGCTGGGAATTAAACCCAGGTCAATGGCATTGTGAGGCAGCAGTGCTAACTGTGTTGTCACTCCTGTGGTATAAGAAATGCAGCAATCAATGTGCAGAAAGCAAACTCCCACAAACAGCAATGAGATAATAAACAGTTAATTTGTTTCTTTTGGATATTGATTGGGTGATAAATATTGCCCAGGACACCAAGATAACACGCCATCTCTTCTTCAAAATAGTGCCATGGGATATTTTATATCCCCCCTGGCAGGTAGATGGGGCCTAGGTTTAGAAAGATGCCACCTTCTACACTGAAGCACTCCCTCAGTACTGCACTGGAGTGTCAGCCTAGATTTTTGCAATCAAAACCTGCAATGGGACTTGAATCCAGAACCTTGTGATTCAGATGCAACAGCACTACTAACTGAGCCACAGCTGAAGATTGAAGTCAGCCTAATTATCATATTAGCTTTGTTATGTGCAGATCTAATTTCTTAATTTATACCCTGCCTGACACTATGATTACTGTCTGGGGGCTTATGAATTAGTAATACCAACATTTTCTGCCCTGTGTTGTTTCTTAGCTCCAAACAAACTGATTCTTCAACTTGACTTTCCAAATTAAGATTTGCTTCCTCCACTGCCTTTATCTCGCCTTTTCTACTTTGCCTTTCTCTTCTAAAAGTCAAGATTCTTGCAGCATTTAATTCCCACTTTTGGACATACTACAACAATTAAATTAAATCAATCCCATTTATTAACATCTCTGCTTTTAATTCATTTTATTTTGCTGCAAAAGCTTCATGCATTCAGATGTAGCTTCAACTATTTTTCCTTGATGCCACATTATTCATGAATACCTTATTACCTTTGCTATGCTCTCTGCCACTTCCTGACCCACTTCTTGTTACCAAATCATCACTCTGTTCACTATCTTTAACATTACTTTTATTGCTTTTGAATTTGCCCGTACCTCAATCTTCCTATCTTTTCTTCATTAGTTTAAAGCCATATTCACTGCCATAGTTATTCAATTAGTCAGGAAACTCCTCTCAGTGGAGCTTGTCCCAACAAAGCAGCTCCTTCTTTCCCAGTCTTGTTGCCAGTGTCCCTTAAATAAAACCTCTTCCTCCCATACCACTCTTTCAAATACACTGAATCATACAGTCATAGAGTCCGTATAGTGCAGGAGGTCATTTGGTCCATTGAGTCTGCACCGAATCTCAGACAGAGCATCCTACCCAGGCACTATCCTATAACCCACATATTTGCACCACTAATCCCTCTAGTCTACTTATCTTGAGACACAAAGAGACAATTTAGCATGGCCAATCCACCTAACCTGCACATCTTTGGACTGTGGGAGGAAACCCATGCAGACATGGGGGAAAATGCAAACTCCACACAGTCATCCCAGGCCGGAATTGAACCCAGTTCCCTGCTGCTGTGAGAAAGCAATGCTAACCACTGTGCCATCATGCTGCTAATTTATTTCTCACAATGCTCATTGGCATGTAATTCAGGTAACAATCCAGGGATTATTACCTGTGAGGTTCTGCATTTTAACTTTGATTCTGGCTCTATAAGCATCCTGCGCAGAATTCTGTTCCTTCATTATACCCATGTTGCCCATTCCTACATGGTTCGTGGCAACTGAATCCTTTCCCCCTCACCCTATGTCCTTCTCTAATTCTAAGATTTCCTTAACAGTAGTAGATTCTTTCCACTTAGTAGATTAGTAGATTCCACTTAATAGTAGATTCTTTCCACTTAGAAAGAAAACTAGAACTAGAGGGCACAGCCTCAAAATAAGGGGGGGGTCAGCTTCAATCAGAGTTGAGGAGGAACTTCTTCTCTCAGAGGGTAGTGAATCTCTGGAATTCTCTGCCCATTGACGTGGTGGAGGCTACCTCGTTGAATATGATTAAATCACGGGTAGATAGATTTCTGATCGATAAGGAAATTAAGGGTTATGGGGAGCAGGCGGGTAAGTGGAACTGATCCACTTCATATCAGCCATGATCTTATTGAATGGTGGGGCAGGCTCGAAGGGCTAGATGGCCTACTCCTGCTCCTATTTCTTTTATGTTCTTATGTTCTTAACCCAGGTACCAGGTAGGCAACGTAACCTCTGGAACTGCTGGTCTTATTTGCAGATAATAGTACCTAGCATTCTGGCTACATTATCCATCACCCGTATGACATTCCTTTATACTTCCAAACCTTTGACGGCCTCCCACAGCACGGTGCTATGGTTAGTTTGATTATCAGCCCTGCAGGATTTGCCTTCATCCACACAGGCAGCGAGAACCTTGTACTTGCCACGCAATGGCAAAGGCTGAGGCTCCTCCAGCACAATCACTGTACCTGCCCAATTTGCAGCCGCTCCCTCCTGCCCGTGATCATTAACCTGTATCAAAGTATTGAGTTAATTCTTCTCATCTTTCATGCCCCACAATGTCTATGCCTCAGACTCCAAATCAACAACTCTGAGCTGCGGTTTTGCACAATGCAGACAATGATGATAAATATAGTTGTTTGGGATTGCACCACAAATTGCATATGCTACCAGTAAAGCACACCATCCCTAATTAACCAATCTATACTCAATTTTAAAAAATTGATGTATTCAATCAATTCAGCCTGCTTTCATTTTTAACTCAATTTTTGATCCACTTTAAATTACAGGCTGTTTTTAAATTCCGTATTTAGCAGTAAGGTATCATTAGCTCTTCGTTTGCTGTGACAACACTTTGCGATTATTTTTCTTCCATTTTACGCAGAGACCTGTAGCTGCTCAATACCTCCACTCCCTTTTTCCATTGTTGTTCCTCTGGAGTCCAACCGCTTTTACTCTTGTGGTTGGTACAGACTTGATGGGCCGAATGGCCTCCTTACGTACTGTGCTATGATTAAAGCTTATAAAACAGTCTTTTGGGTGGGTGCCCCATGGCAGGACGCAGCCATACAGGGTAGTAATACTGTTGGTATGTGGTCGCACCAGAATAAGAAAGAGGAGTCACCTGAAAGGTATTACATTTGGTTACTCTTTGTTTCATGAAGTCAAAGAGTCATTGCAGCACAGGAGATCATTCGGCCCACAGAGCCCATGTTGTCCCTCTGTCAAGCAGTCCAGTAGGTTCCATTCCCCCTCTCTATTCCTCTGGCCCAGCCAGTTTGTTTCCCTCACGTTCCTTTTGAAATCATTGATTGCCTCCGCTTCTTCCACCCACCTAGGCAGTAAATTCCAGTATATTACCACACGCTAAGTAGGAAAAGTTCTTCCTCACATCCTCCCTGTAACTTTTGCCCAAAATTCAGCTCACATGAACAGCTTTGTTTGATCCACCTTAACTAAACTTGTTGTCTTGTACACCTTGAACAGATCTCCCTTCAACCACCTTCGCTCCAGGGAGAACAACCCGAGCACCTCTAATTCTTCCTTGAGGTTAAATGTCCCTGTCCCCGTGCAACTGTGTTCAAAGAATTTTCCTGACATGATTAGAATCATAGAACCCCTACAGTGCAGAAAAAGGCCATTCGGCCCATCAAGTCTGCACCGACTCTCTGTCAGAGTGCCTTTCCAGGCTGTTGTGCCGATCCTATTCCCATAACCCCATAATGGCTATTCTATCTAACCCACAGATATTGAGACTCGAGGGGGTAATTTCACATGGCCAACCTACCTAACCTGCACATCTTTGGATGAAAGGGATGGCATTCATATGAGTTGGATTAACATCAAGATGAATGATGGAATGTTGCATTAGGCAATGTACATATCAGGAGGTTCGTTGTGTTGTGTTGGTTGGGTCACTTAGGTGAGGATCTCATCATTGGGAGCCTGCTGTCTGTCCCCACTGCCTATATGTGGGGTTCAGTAGGAATACCTTCCAACTTCTTATCTTCATCTTGCTCCACTGTGACGGGTGAAACTCCCCTTCCAATTATAACATGCTATTGATTTGGTAATTGACAATGTGGGGTGGAGGGTTGGGGGGTGGGGTGGGGAGACAGTGGACACAGTGAGCTACATTGTCCTAAAATGTTCCTGGCTTGTCCAGACTTCTGAAGTGTTACTTCGAGGTACTTACTGCCCATCTAATAATGATTTCTGATGGCCACATGGAGCCTCCTTGTTTGCACAACTATAGGCATCAAGGACCAGAGCTGAAGGGAGGTAGCTTTGGATTCTTTACTCTTGCAAATGCTCCAGACATGGTGGACAAATTTGGATATCGTGAAGACTGCTCCTTGAGAAACTGAGATCTACTCATATGGGCAGAGCAAACCAATACATTAATGAAACAAAAAGTTTTAAAAATTCTTTCATGGGATGTGGGCGTCACTGGCCTTGTGTTTCATGAATGCAACAGGATTGTGTCTGGGGAGCCATTGGTGTCAAGAATGACATGTTGTACTTTGGGGAGTCCTGACATTTGAAAAAGTGCAGATCCTGCCAGAGCCAATGACAGTGCTGCCTCTATGGTGAAGGCTGTCTGAAGATTCTCAGAGGTGACATAGATTGATTGCTGCCTCCCGAGTGAAGAGTAGCATCAAAGGTTTGACATTCAAATACAACCACTTTGCTGCTTGAGACCTCTTGGTAAAACACCAAGTTCCCATTTTAAGTGCTGACTTCCTGCCAGCCAAGAATGTGTTAATTTTTCTGTGGATAAACTCTGGGCACATCATGTTCCAATGAAGATTATGGGAAATGGTGAAGGAGTTAACATTCATTCCACTATATGATGATGTTGTGTCTTTGGGAAATGTATCTTAATCATGTTTCTTGCATGATGTCTCTAGCAGTCCCAGGCATTTTATCAGAGCCATTGTGTCTACAAACAGTACTCTCTATTGTTACTGAAGCAATCTCATTGATACCATAGAACTTACTGCGGATGCTGGAATTGAAGCAGTAGAATTGATACCATGTTTGTTTTAATCTGAACTAATGCAGTGTTCTGGCGTTTTAGTGTTCCCCTGGGATTGCACGGCAGAGCTTGAGTGGGATGATTGACAGGTCAGGTCATATGACTGGGGACAGCTAGGCTTTCACAGAGACTTCCAGCTTAGTTACTGTTTTCAGGTTCTGTTTGGAGTTGAGAGAGAGCAGTGTCTTTTTTCCCCTCTCTGGAGTTGGAGTTTCTGCTATCTGAGTGTTGCTGTTTTGTCAGCTACAAAGAAAGAGGTCTCCTTTCATGTCTCTGAAGTCTGAAGACTGGAAGCTGCTAGCAATTCAGTTTATTTATCTGTTTTGCAAACTTGAGGATTTATCCTTCTCTGAAAACTGTTGTTTGGATTTCTATCCATAGGTGTTAAAAGTTGGAAATCTAGTATCAGGTGAGCATTCTTGTTTTAGTGCTAACTAAATCTTACAAAGGGTGTATATCTATGGGGTATTGCTTTAAATTGGAACAACAGAGATAGCTAGCTGTTGAGAATTATACTTCACAGAATCATAGAAACCCTACAGCACAGAAAGAGGTCATCAGCCCATTGAGCCAGCACCAACCACAATTCCACCCAGGCCCCACCCTCACATCCTTACATATTTACCCACTAATCCCTCTAACCTACGCATCTCAGGACACTAAGGGACAATTTTGGCATGGCCAATCAACCTAACCCGCACATCTTTGGACTGTGGGAGGAAACCAGAGCACCCGGAGAAAACGCATGCAGACACGAGGAGAATGTGCAAACTCCACACAGACAGCGACCCAAGCAGGAACCAAACACAGGTCCCTGGCGCTGTGAAGCAGCAGTGCTAACCATTGTGCTACCATGCCACCCTTTGTCAACTTAATTGATTCTTAATATATGTGTTATGTGTTCTTAAGTAAACTTTGTTTGATAAAAGCAGTGAAATACCTTATGCTCACTCAAGCAAAGGGTCGAGGCTAATTTCACAAAACACCTTGGAGTTTCTGGTCTGGGTCTTAACACTGTGGTGAAATGCCATATTTTTAAAAGGTCTGGAATAACCATGATGCACAAGGACTCAACAGATGAAAACTAAACAAAATAATTTAGTGTGAGACTAATATACTGGGCAGAAGGATGAATGTAAGGGGTGGCACGGTGGTTAGCACTGCTGCCTCACAGCTTCAAGAATCCAAGTTCAATTCCAGCCTTGGGTGACTGTGTAGAGTTGGCACATTTCCCCCGTGTCTGTGTGGGCTTCCTCCAGTTGCTCCGGTTTCCTCCCACAGTCCAAAGTTGTGCAGGTTAGGTGGATTGGCCATGCTGAATTGCCCCTTAGTGACTGAGGGATTAGCAGGGTAAACACATGGGGTTATGGGGATAGGTCCTGGGTGGGATTGTTGTTTGGCTCGATGGACCAAATTGTCTCCTTGTGCACTGTAGGGATTCTATGACTTTACTCTCCAACTCTCAGGTTTCAACCGAGTGACAGCCCACGCTCTCCACCACAACTGGCCCAGATTTACACACTCCGCTGTGATAGGCCCACAGGGCCACGTGACCAGCAATTGCTCCCCCCTTGAAGGGGCCACACTACCACAAGGTTCTTTCTTCTTGGGTGCCTGGACATTTGTAAGGTCCAGGCTGATCAATCACTGCTTGATTTGTTGACCCTCCCTCATCCACAACATCTGATCCACTCCTGTTGACTGAAAAATATATCCATTTATTTTCTGCTGCTTCACTGTCGTAAGACTCAGTCCTATGTACGACTGATCGACCCAGTCAGCTGACTGAGTGCAGGCAGGACCTTCCAGTCACACTCACCCCAAAACCGGGAAATCCTGCTTGAGGTCAACAGACCTTTGCATGGTCCGCCCTTGCCGGCTGTGATTCTCGTGGTGGGTGGGATGGGAAAATACCTCCTGTATCTCTGATTTAAACAAATGAATCACCCCTGGCTTGTTCATTTCTATCCATTTACATCAGTATTATATTACATGCAATGTAAGAATAGTATGCCATGCTGTTTTGCATACAGTCTGTAACAGCACTAATTTAACTCATTTGATAGCCTGATAAAAAGACATTTGATCTGTGTCTGTGAATTCACTGACACCTGTGTATCTGTGACTACTCCGATAACTTGACAAGAATGGAATGTTAAGAGATTGTTTCTTAACCACCAATAAAATGGATGTTCCTCCTGCAAATATTTGTCTATTTTATTGATTGGAGCTAATGATTAACTGGGAGCCGATGTGGATTGATATTCTTTGGAGCAGTGTTATCTATGCTTACATGGTCTGTACAACTGTGTTGAAAGAAAGTTTTCCCCTTACTTTATGCTCCATACATTCAAAGAGATCTAAGGCGGAATGACATCAGAAAGATATGGAGACAAGTCGCAAGACTTGTTTTTCAAGGCATGAGACTTTGCATTGCATGAGGAACACAAAGAGGAGCTATGTGGGTGGTACGATGGCACGGTGGTTAACACTGCTGCCTCACAGCACCAGGAAACCAGGTTTGATTCCCAGCTTGGGTGACTGTCTGTGTGGAGTCTGCACATTCTCCCCGTGTCTGCATGGGTTTCCTCTACGTGCTCCGGTTTCCTCCCACAGTCCAAAAGACATGCTGGTTAGGTAAATCGGCCATGCTAAATTCTCCCTCAGCGTATCTATACAGGTACTGGAGTGTGACGACTAGGGGAATTTCACAGTGACTTCATTGCACTGTTGATGTGTACTTGTGACGCCAGTAAATAAAAAACGCTCATACAAATGGAAGGGACTAAAACAAGAATCTAGATGGATTCTAAAACAATTGGAATCAAGATGGCTTAAATTGAGGGACATCTGTCCAAACTTTAGGCAAGTTGGGTTTGGATTCTCTGTTCAGCAAAAACAAGTGAGCAAAAATGAATGTGGAGACACAAAGAAAATTCTGAAGTGGCACAATCCTAACCCAGCTATTAGTTGGTCAAATGGATATCCTGGCTGCATGAGGGCGGTATAAGGAAGTTGAAACTCCAGGATATCCTTCCCAAAGCAGTGTACAATACTTGGCAAGGGATGCCAGTGAGACCTCTGAAAACCACCTACCCAGATTTAGAAACAAATACATGACAAAATTACACACTTTAATGAAGCTGGCAAGTTAATGCCACTTGGTACTACTACCTTTTGTCAGATAGATGGCCCAAGATTCCATGCCACACAATTTCTCTGCCAACCTCTTTCATAGTTACTGCTGGTCCATGCCAAGGCTTCACACCATGCTATAGCTACTTGGGGTTACATTGCATGAACACCCATACTTGGGCATCACATATATTGAAGCGCTAATGTGCAATGGATAGCTTTGCCACAATTTGAAAATGTTTCGCACATCAAGTCATTGTAGCTGACCCTATCAGCATGATGCAAGGTTACTTGATAACACCCAGGTTGGGCTGCAGGATTGGCACATGTCTGTCACAGTCTATGTCCTTCTTCAATTTGCAAATTATCAAAGCTATTTCAGTGTTCCCATGAAAAAGCCATCCACAGTACAAAGAAATCAGACATAGGCCGTAATTTTACCATCTTGCCCGCCATGGGAATTGAAGTGTCGAAGTGGGCAAGAGGTCTGTTGATCTCGGATGGGATTTTACAGTTTCAGAATGAGTGAGGCCATAATATCCTGCCCAGTGAGTGCAGAAATAGAGTGCATCAAAGCTATCCTGCGGAATAATTACTATCCTGATCAGATCATTGTTTTATTGTGCGTGCCATAGAAACTTGTAAATTGGCAGTATCAAATCTGACAAGTGCCTCAATGACCCCAGAAAGGCAAAGTGTTTCAAAGCTTTGAACAACAGCGAGGCAAGATGTTTCCTGCTGCTACTATGTAATGGCAATGTAATATTTCCCACCAATTGGATGCAATCATGAATCCTAAGGTATATTCTGCTGACCGCACAATGAATCAATGTCATGCATGAATTTTAGTTCCCATGATCTGTCAGTTATAGAGGCTGTATGTCCCAATCATCATGTTCCTTCAGCTGATCACATCAGCAGAGTATAGATTGTAATTAACCAGCCCATGCTTACAAAATCCAAAACAAAATGTCGATTGCTAGATGGGATTCCATGATTGGGTAGCACTTGTTAAACAATCCTGAGTGTGCTAACAGCTACACTTAAGATTATCGCCAGAATTCTACCACCCTGCCCGCCACAGGAATCGGAACAGGTGAGGGGTGGACATTGGGAAGGTTTGTTGACCTGGAGTAGGATTTTCTGATCTTGGGTTGAGCGAGGCTGTAAAATCCCACCCAATGAGTTAAGTTTGTAACATGACTCATTTACTTTTATTAGAAAATGACACACATTCATGCACAGGGTCTCTACAAACAACAGCAATAACACTGCTGCCTCACAGCTTGAGGACCTGGGTTCAATTCCGGCCTCGGGTGGCTGATTGTGTGGTGTTTGCATATTCTGCCCGTGGCTGTTTGGGTTTCCACCTGGTGGTCTGGTTTCCTCCCACAGTCCAAAGATGGGTAGGTTGGGTTGATTGGCCATGATAAATTGCCCTTAGTGTTCAATGATGTGTAGATTTGGTGGATTATCCATGGTAAACACCCAAGGATAGAGCAGAAGGCAGGGCCTGGGTGGAATGCTCTTTCGGAGTCATTGCATTTTTGACCAATAGTAACTCCACAGCCAACATCTATTCACTGTGACATTGTTATTTCATAGAACCATAAAATCACTACAGTGCAGAAGAGGCCATTCAGCCCACCGAGTCTGCACCGATGCTCTTACCCAAGCCCTCTTCCTGTAAACCCACACATTTGCCATGGTTCACTCCCTTCACCTCCACAATGGGTAAAAGATAAATAATTATCTGCTGATGCTGGATATATATTTACCTTAGAATAGATTGAAGAATCATAGAAATCAATAAAAACAAGGAGGTGCAATTTACCCATGCAATTTAGCATGGGCAATCCACTTAACCTGCACACCTTTGGACTGTGGGAGGTAACCAGAGCACCCGGAGGAAACCCACACAGACACAGAGAGATTGTGTAAACCCCACACAGTGACCTAAGCCAGGAATCGAACCAGGGTTCCTGGCGCTGTGTGGCAGCAGTGCTAACCACTCTGAAGTTAGAGAGATCGTTATTGTCTGCCTGCTCTCTTCTCAGCATTACCCTTTCTATACTCCAGCTAGTCCTTCTCTCCCAGTAGTGCTCAGTCTCCTACCAGTCTCCCACCTTCTATTTCTCTCATTGCTTGGGGATGACAAGGGGTTTCCTTTTGGATGAGAGTTAGTGGACAAGCTCAGAATCATCTGCTCCCTGCCTGGCTCTTTTCCTTCTTATCAGCAAGGGTATGGAAGTTTTGAACTCCTCGAGGAGAATTGTTCCACAAAGGATTTTGTAATTGGCTTTAATTTTAAGCCCCCATACCTATCAGCTGTTCAAATTCCAGGTATGTCCGACCAGGTCATGACCTGAGTGCGTGGAATTTCTGATGGTAAGCATCCCAACACTAATTTGTACCCAATTAAAATAACCTTTTTAGCTGCCTCATAGCTTGTTGCGCTTCCTTCAGGCAAGAGGGAGTAAACATTGTGAGCTTCTCCTGTCAGCTTACTATGCAACAGCGGAGTCCAATGTTGGCTGGTCCCCCTAACTGCTGTGTTAACCTTTCAAAAGAGATAAAGAACTGGAGTGTTTCATAGAATCACAGAATCTCTATGGTGCAGAAGGTGCCTACTCAGCCCATCGAGTCTGCACCAACAACAATCCCACCCAAACCCTATCCGCGTAACCCCACATATTTATCTTGCTCATCCCCTGATACTAAGGAGGAATTTAACAGAGCCAATCAACCTAACCTGCACATCTTTGGAGTGTGGGAGGAAACTGGAGCACCTGGAGGAAACCCATGCAGGCACGGAGAGAACATGCAGAACTCGACACAGTGACCCGGGACCAGAATTGAATCCGGGTCCCTGGCACTGTGATGCAGTAGTGCTAATCACTGTGCCAGCATGCCACCCTTTATAGTGTGACGTATAATTTTTACTCCAAGATTAAGCATAGTCCAGTTATGTTCATTCTGCAAATGGGAGTAAAACTTAATGAAAGGGAGCAAAGCCCAGGGAAGATTAAGCTCACCTTCAATAAAATTCAAACATCCCCTATAGCTGAGTTTAGGTTGAAATTATAACGACGCCACAGGGTACATTATCTGAACTGGGTGGATGCCTGGTGTAATCCAGAGAGGGGGACAGGAGTTCCCTCCTGATTTTGTACAAAGCTGAACCCCCTCAGGCCATCTGAGAATGGTTCCGAGCAGAGCTGATGTGTTCTTAGTCAAGAAAACAAGGCGCAAAAGATCAGATATGTTCCCTCATCCCGCCACCAGCCACCACCGCACCCCCCCCCCCCTCCCCGATTCAAGAGGGACACCAGGCTGACAACAGGTCACTCCTGTCAAGAAAGGGAGAATAACCTTTGAGGGGAGTTGATTTGGAAGGGGGGAGGGGGGAGGAAGGGGTATGTGAGGATGTTGGAGGTGTGTTGGGTTGGAGGGGGTGGCTGATGTTGAACAGATGGAAGTTTGGGGCAGTAAAGAGAAAGAAGCCCGAAAACAATGCCTAAACACAGGCTGAGAACTGAGTAAGATTGATTTACTCACTTTTTCTCCTACTGCACTACAATAAGGAAAATTAAACACAATCCCGCGGACCCCCCTCCCCCCCAATACCCAACCCCTCAATCTGGCCAAATTAAAAGAACAAAGCAAATAGCTGCCCTAATTTGAACGGGAAGTAATTGTGCTGGACAGTCTCACAATGGGAGCAATGTTTCTCACGTCTCCTGCATCACAAGCAGCCCAGCGCATGTGAAAGTTGCTGATTTCTCCTGTGCTGGGAGGTTGGGGGTGGGGAGGGAGGGGGGGAGGGGAAGGGAAGAGGCGGTCAGGGAGGTGGACATTATTACTTTTCAAAAGCTTTCACTCCTTTCCCCCTTCCCGCAATCCCTTCTTTTGACAGACTCACAATGCGGTACTGACAAATCTACACTAACTGCACCGGGGAAGCAGAATAGGCAAGTCATGTATGAGACGTCCTGGTTTTGTTGTTAATGAGCGCTCTGGAAATGATCGATCAGAAGGTTTACTTTCACGGGGAGCACTGCACAGACTCGGGAATCCACTCAGGGGGACCGCTCACTTACCAGAGGGGGTGCAAGTTGCTTCACTGTCAACTAGACCACCGCGAGCATGTTCCCCGAAATGGCAAATTGGTGATAGGAGCTCAAGGGGTGCTTTATTTTTTTGAAGGCGAATCCCACATGTGCAACATATACACCTAATTTTGCCCTTAACAGGAAGATCAGGACATTAATGTATTTGACACTTGGCATGGTAGCATGGTGGTTAGCACTGCTGCTTCACAGCAGCAGGGACACGGATTCAATTCCAGGTCACTGTCTGTGTGGAGTTTGCACATTCTCCCCGTGTTTACATGGGTTTCCTCTGGGTGCTCTGGTTTTCTCCCACTCCAAAGATGTACGGGTTAGGTTGATTAGCGATGCTAAATTGCTCTTATTGTGTGTTGGGGACTAGTAGGCTGGTCAATGTCCAGTTTATTATAGGAAGTTGGTGGTGGGCCTTCTCAAATTCTCACCATTGTTGTGGTGATGGTTCTCCCACAGTGGAGGTAGTGAGGACACTTCAGTATTTTGACCCAATAATGAGAAAGTTTGTCCACGTCAGGATAGTGCCTGATTTTATGAGGAACTTGCAGGTGATGGTGCTTCTTTGGCATTGTTACTCGTGTCCTCCTCAGTAGGAGAGATCACAGCAGCATATGAGGTGTTTTTGAAGGAATCATGCTGTAGTACATCTGATAGAGGATGCTTTGTGGAATCGTGGTGTGGTGAGGGAGGGGCAAGATATTCTACTTCAAGGATGAACAGAAGTGTATCATTATTCTGGGTTTGACATTACAAAGACTTCCTCCTACCACCATGTATTACAAAAGGAAATATTTGCATTAATATGGAATCTTTCACGACTTCATGAAGTATTAACAGCAATTGAAATATTTTTAAAATTGCAGTCAACATTAAGAGACAGTCCCCACAGTGCACAAAGAGGCCATTTGGCTGATCAAATCTGCAACAACTCTCTGGAAGATCATCTAGCCCAGGCCCAACAGTCTCCACAGTGACTCAATGGACTCTGTGAGCCCTCTGCTGAATTTTGTCAGGGTCACTCATCAATGATGTGGGTCATTCATTGGGGTGCACCACAGCTGCAATTCAGGTACCCTGCAGTGCCCCACTGGTGCCAATTTGCTGCATAAAGACCTTGACCAGAGCAGAAGTGGTTGGAGAGTGCCCACTGTTGGTGTGGCAGGTTAAAGCTGGTGGATATGCTGTGGGATCTGTGATGAGGAATTGGTTTTTAATGGTGGCGTGTTAATTCCATTCCTGCTGCCATAGGGTCTCTATTGTTATTCCTTGGCATGATTCCTTAGCCACAAAGGATAGGAGGTGAGCAGCAGATGATTGATAATGTCCTCATGTAACGGCAGACTTGGATTGATGTAAACCTTCTCTGGGAACTTTCTTATTGGAATCTCCCAATGCAATAATGCATATCATCTCAGGCATCCTCTGATCAACTTAATTATCCTGGTGCCCAAACCCAGGCAATATCCCATCCCCTTACATAAAGAGGGAGATTGCGACAAGAAAGCTCCTGGAGAAGGTTGTTTCCATGACAAATACTGACCACCATACTGAGAACTCCCTTGCCCTTCTTCAGAATAGTGCCATTGGATCTTTTACATTCACCCGAGAAGGCAGAAGGGGCCTTGGTGTAAGGTCTCACCTGAAAGACAGTACCTTTGACTGTGCGGTGTTCTAATATCATGTCAGTAGAGTATAACCTGAATTTTGGGCTCAGGTCTCTGGAGTGGAACTTGAACCCATAATCTCCTGACCAAGTTTTATCAACTGAGCCATGACTGGCACTGTTCTAGTTGGCATCTGGGTCTGAAGAGGCAGCATTTATATGAATTTGCAGGAGATGGGGAAGAAAAACACTGAGTCAGAGCAAGAGGCCAATGGGTTAAAGTGAGTGATTTAACACAAAGTGGTCTGGCCATCAGAAGAAACATTTTCAACTTTGAAAGGTTCAGAGAGAATTCACATACAATGAATTACTTCAAACAGCAATAAGGGCAAGATGAAACAAACTTTGCACACAGCAAGATGACATGCAAAAAAAAATGGAGATAAATGGATTTTCCAACCTGCTTGTGACAGTGGTGGAAGCTTGTCATTGACTTCCAGTGGGATCTTCCCGTCCTGCTGACGACAATGGCCTTTGCATTGTTCACCAGCTGCGCTACTGGTAAACCCACAGCAGGCGGGGGGAGTGGGGAGGGAGGCGCTTTTGGCAGGACCAGAAGATTCCGCTGGTCAGAAGGGCCAGAAAATCCTCACCCCTTATCATTAGTGTCAGTTGAGAAGGAAATGTTGACTGAGAAACCCAGAGAACACCCTGTTCTTCATAGTACTGTGCATCTTTTAACATCACCCTGAAACGCTGCCACAGGCAGACAGGGGCTGGTTTGAGGATCTCTTCAGTGTGTTGTGACCTGATGCATTATTTAACAAAAATTTGGGATTTTAGCCAGGATACTAGGGGATGGCACAGAGCAGAAGTTAGACATTTAAGACCTGTGTCCAAGGATGTCATTTCTGCATGTCTCCTTACAGCTGGATGCATTGGAGAAGAATTAGTGAAAGCCTGGGGACTAGGGGACTCACTGGCTCACCCACAGAGACAAACCGCTTTAGTGCATGAGGTAAGATTAGTTGACGGCGAGAAAGGAAGGTAAAAATCATAATTCGTTGTACAAACATAAATAAATGATTCGAACCAATGGCATTCTAGATGTCTAATAGTAAAAGTTAAGAATATTCTTATCCACAAGTTATTACAAATCATAGAATCATTGAATCTCTACAGTCAGAAGGAGGCCATTCAGCCCATTGAGTCTGCACAAAGTCTCTGACAAAGCATCCCACCCAGGCCCTAATAGCTGTAATAAATAAGTTTAATCAACATCAAATAAAAAATTACCATCTAAATTAAACTGCTGCTTTTTCTTTGTTCTCACCACATTTTAACTGAATAGATAACTTTTTCTTGGAAATAATTTGACTTTCAGTGACTTCTAAACAGCCATTTGTGCTTACTCATGCTACATCTCATGTCAAACGAGACAATATGTTTGGAGCACTGTGACTGGACAAGCAATGCTGCTAAAATACCTTTCTGTCGCAGTGTGACATAGCATCACATTGGTCACGGAGGCACTTAAGAACACAAGAACTTGTAGTAACATGAAATTTCATTAGATCCATATAATGTTTCTTTAATTTGATCTCAACTCGACCCATTTTCTTCCAACTTCCCCCTAATCAATTCCCTCTTCGGATACACCTAGTTATCTTTGAATCCCAATTACACTATCAGCAGTAACAGCCTTTCCTTACAACTTATTCCAAATCTCTATTAGCCCTTCCATGTCGAAAGGTTTTGCATGACTTCCTAATTTTAAGCTTCTTTCAATATTAGAATTCACTAGAAGCATTAGAATCTTTCACTATTTGCCTGGATTAATTTTGTCAATTTCTTTCTTAACCCTGGGCTCTTCCTTCTGGAATCTTCTTTTTCTTTAAAAAACCCCTTAAAGTGTGTGATTTCTGGGAGAAATGAAAGGCTATATTGTGGATTCCTGCAGCTTTTGGTTCAACTGAAAATTTTCCTGTAGAAATTCATCAAAATAAATGAAATTGTATGTAATTCAAAAGCTTGTTAATCTGTAATATCTTCAAAAAAGCCACAGCAGTTTGTCAGACTCAATCATATCCTTCTGAATCCTTGTCTTCTGCTTCTTATTAAGTTAAGATATTCCACTGGCATCACCTTTGAGTGATTTACAAAGGGGCATACAAAGAACAACACAGCACGGGAAACAGCACAGGAAACAGGCCCTTCGGCCCAACGAGCCCGCGCCGCCGTCCCACTGTCTCAGTGACCTATTCATGATTTTAGTCTACGCCTAATGTGCGAGGATCAGGGAGGTCCAATTTAGGGACAATTTAGTACCCAATCAATCAGCCTAAAAGCACATCTTTGGGGATGTGGGAGGAAACCGGAGCACCCGGAGGAAACCCATTGATTTCCATTGTTAAACCTGCTGTTTAAGTTACACTGTATATGGTGATACTAAAGTCCTGGCAGAATGGAGGCAATTGGGTAGCTGTCCCATCAAATATGTATGGAGTTGGCAGTGTAGATTTCATGTACACCATTCACATTATGGAGAAATAATCCTGCTGTCATAATTAATGGGAGACTCAGTTATGGGTTCAGAGTTTCTCGCAATTAAAATCTCAAGTCCTGTTCCACCTCCACAGTGCTGTCAGCATTCACTCTGTTGATGGCCCATATTTCGCCCTTGCGTCTAAATAATTGGCAAATTAGTTCGGGTGGATATGAAGGAATCCATGACAATATTATTGTCAATCAACATCACTGTCATGATGATATAAAGCATGAATATGTAATATTACTCTTTAATTTCACTGTCTGGTCAAATACATATTTAACTTCTGTAAAAGGATTTTCTAGAACAACGGAGACACTAAGATGGCTGCCACAAGTCACCTGACTCATGTGGTATTACAAGTTGATCAGTTTCTCTAAGTTTCCAATGTGGATTACAATTAGGACATGTCAAGACAGACCTGTGAAATTTCACACCTGTTGATGTCAATAATGACTTCAAATATGAACTGAAACTTGTAAGTGGCCCTCACTATTTGCATTTCCATAATTTGCAGGGACAGAAAGTCTACCGGGATAATGACTATATAGAAGGTGCTGATATGTTCTTCCTAGCTCATCTTTGAGAAGAATGGCTTATTCCAAAGTGATGGCTGGGACATGAAAACAATTAATCACCTAGGCCATAAACACAACAGCCAAGGTCTATGTAGACATGAGCTAATTCATTTTCTTCAGTGGAATATCCCACTCATTCTCTGACTATTCTCAAGTTCAAGTTATCTCTGATACATTTGGAATCCATCACAGTGCTAGACAATGTAACTTGAAAGGAACCACAAGTACAATAACACTGACTTTTGGAAAAGATGGATTATAGTTTAAACTACAGTATAAATATCGGCTTCAGTGCACTAGAATTTAAAGACCACTGTGAAAATCTGCTTCAGCTACAAACATCACTGGGGGACTCATGAACAGTGAACTTTCTTTTTTTGCCTTTTATCACTGAATCTTAATTTGCCCTCCTCTACTATATAATCAGAGAATCCCAACAAAGCAGAAAGAGAACATACAGCCGATTGAGTGTACTGACCCTCCAAAGGAACCCCCCACCCAAGCTCTCCCCTCTGCCCTATCCCCATAAAAATACACATTTATCATGGCTAATCCACATAACTTACACACCTTTGGACACCAAGGAACAATTTAGCATGATCAATCTATCTAACTTGAACATCTTTGGACTATGGGAGGAAACCAGAGCATCCAGAGAACGTGCAAACTCACGTAGACAGTCATCCAAGGCCGCAATTGAACCTGGGTCTCTGACACTGTAACAGAGTACTGTCCCAACCATAACGTGCAATTTTGTAAGCTTGCGTGTATGTATATGTTGTGAAGTTTGGGATGTTGGGTGTGATTTTATTGTTATAAAAATGAATAACCTTTGCGTTTAAACGGAAGAAAACCTATCAGGTGGAGTTCTTTGTAATCAGCACTTTAACTGTTAATGACACACACTGAATTAATCTCTTTAAATTACAAAACCTTGTTACAAGCAGTTGTGGAGTGGGAGAGAAAAGGCGAGTCCAACAATCCATCCTCACCCAGGCACGGCAATCACTAATGAACAGATTATCTAGTCATCATCACATTGCTGTTTGTGGGAGCTTGCTGTGTGCAAATTGGTTGTGACATTACAAACATTTACTACATTGCAACAGTGACTACACTTCAAAAATACTTCATTGGCTATATAGCATTTTCAGATTTTTTTTTGGTGGTGAACAGCGCTCATTCGTGACCATGCAAGCCTTTCTTTCTAATCACGTATGTTCCTTACAATGATTGCAACTTGTAATCTGGTCTCCTTTTCCATTGCATTGACAGTATGAGAAGCAAGTTATACACTTGGACAATTACTCTGATGTTTCTTTGATAAAGCAGGAAATGAATGATTGTAGTTGTGACTCCTTCAAAATATTTTTAGCAACCAGTGTTATTAGAAACCTGATTGAAAGACCATGGCTGTAATTTTATCTCCCCACCCACAATGAGAATGAGAACAGGTGAGAGGCACAGCATGGGAAGGTCTGTTGACTTTGGGCAGGATTTTATGGTTTCACGATGAGTGAGGTCATAAAATCCCACCCCTTGTCTCTTTGTGTATGAACAGCAACAATATTGAAAGGACCAGGAGGGAAAATGAGAGAAGTCCATTTGCGTTGATGGAGTGATGCCCAACTTCAGGTTAGCTCAGTTGGCTGGACAGCTGTTTCATGATGCAGAGTGACGTCAATTGCGTGGGTTCAATTCCGATACCAGCTGAGGTTATTCATGAAGGTCCACCTTCTCAACCTTGCCCCTTGCCTGAGCCATGATGATCCTCAGGTTAAATCGCCACCAGTCAGCTCCCCCCTTAAAGAGAGGCCTACGATCATCTGGGACAATGGCGACTTTACTCTAGAAACCTACAGAGGGGTAAACTTGGAGGCAGAAGGGATACAGCAGTTTTCAGGTCTATTCCTATAAAACAGGAAGGTGGAATTAGAGTAGAGATTGATCTAATGGGATTGTACTGAATGGGAGTCAACGAAAAGCATTTAGTCCGTTTGGACAGTGAAATTGATCAGGTAAGATTTAGTAAGTTGAAATCCTATGCAATGAGAATGAAGGGAAAAGGCTATTAAAAATCTAGTATTGGGTGTCACGGTGGCATGGTGGTTAGCACTGCAGGCTCACCACACCAGGGATCCAGTTTCAATTCCAGCCTTGGTGATTGTCTATGTGCAGTTTGCAAGTTCTCCCTGTGTCAGTGTGGGTTTCCTCCCAGGGTCCAATGATGTGCAGGTTAGGCAGATTGGCCATGCTAAATTAAACCTTAGTGTCCCAAGATGTGTAGGTTAGATGGGTAATTCATGGCAATGTGCACAGGGTTAGTGGGTACAGCAGAAGGAAAGGCCAAGGTGGGATTCTCTTTTGGAGAGTCGGTGCAAATACTTTTGACATTGGAGGAATCTATGGTTCTATCATGTAACAATGCAAACTTGAAATAATATCAGTGAATGGGAAGGATCCATTCTATAGGAACTCTAATCGCCATTACTTCAGTAACACAAGTTGGAAATAAACATTTTTGAAAATATATAGATTTTGAGACCTCTGGACAATTAAAATCTGAAAAATATTCCAAGAAACATGCTACCACAAACTCATGTTGGGACAATACTGACAGGCACATGATACCCATGTGGGCACAGTAAATAATCTAGTTTTGTGAATTCTCCTTCAACATCAACTTGCATTTAGATTTTTAAAATGTTACTGTTTTTGTGAATGATTTTTCTCCCCTCTGATCCTTTCGTGAAGCTTTTACCTTCACAATGGGCTGCAGGTCCATTACTGCTGCCCTCCTCTGACCTGAACTCTGTGGCCATTATTCATATATAGGCATGGATGGTGAGTTTGATAGGTTTCTGACCATGAATGATACCACAGTAGGCATCAATTCTGTACAAATAGACACACTCGCCTCCAGGGTGGATCACTGGATAATTATCAGGAGCAGGGTTCTTGGCTTGCATTCCCAGCGGCTCATTTGTACATATTGATGATTTTTACTTCAGGGGCTCAGTCACATGGAGTATAGGCAGGAATACAGGAGAACTGGCAGTATGGCCAGCTGAATCTCTCCCTGTCTCTCTCTCACACACACACACACACACACACACACACGTTCTCTCCCTGTCTCTCTCTCACACACACACACACACACACACACACACACACGTTCTCTCCCTGTCTCTCTCTCTCACACACACACACACACTCTCCCTCTCTCTTACACATACACTCTCTCTCTCACACACACTCTCCCACTTGCACACTCTCCTTCCCTCTCTCACATACACTCTCCTCTCTCTCACACACACTCCCCCCTCACACATGCATTCCCCCGTCTCACACACAGTCCTTCTCACACACACACACCCTCCTCCTCACACAATTTCTCCCTCTTGCACACTCTCTCTCCCTGTCTTTCACACACACACACTCTCCCCCCCCTCTCACACACACACACACACTCTCCCCCCCCTCCTCACACACACACACACACTCTCCCCCCCTCCTCACACACACACACTCTCCCCCCCTCCTCACACACACACACTCTCCCCCCCTCCTCACACACACACACTCTCCCCCCCCTCTCACACACACACACACACACACACACTCTCCCCCCCCTCTCACACACAAACACACTCTCCCCCCCCTCTCACACACACACACACTCTCCCCCCCCTCTCACACACACACACACACACACACACTCTCCCCCCCCTCTCACACACAAACACACTCTCCCCCCCCTCTCACACACACACACACACTCTCCCCCCCCCTCACACACACACACACACTCTCCCCCCCCTCTCACACACACACACACACACACTCTCCCCCCCCCTCACACACAAACACACTCTCACCCCCCTCTCACACACACACACACTCTCCCCCCCCTCTCACACACACACACACTCTCCCCCCCCTCTCACACACACACACACACACTCTCCCCCCCCTCACACACACACACACACACACTCTCCCCCCCCTCACACACACACTCTCCCCCCCCTCACACACACACTCTCCCCCCCCTCACACACACACTCTCCCCCCCTCTCACACACACACACACACACTCTCCCCCCCCTCACACACACACTCTCCCCCCCCCTCACACACACACTCTCCCCCCCCTCACACACACACTCTCCCCCCCCTCACACACACTCTCCCCCCCTCTCACACACACACACACTCTCCCCCCCTCACACACACTCCCCCCCTCTCACACACACACTCCCCCCCTCTCACACACACACACACACACTCTCCCCCCCCTCACACACACACTCTCCCCCCCCTCACACACACACTCTCCCCCCCCTCACACACACACTCTCCCCCCCTCTCACACACACACACACACACTCTCCCCCCCCTCACACACACACTCTCCCCCCCCTCACACACACACTCTCCCCCCCCTCACACACACTCTCCCCCCCCTCTCACACACACACACACTCTCCCCCCCTCACACACACTCCCCCCCTCTCACACACACACTCCCCCCCTCTCACACACACACTCTCCCCCCCCTCTCACACACACACTCTCCCCCCCCTCTCACACACACACATACTCTCCCCCCCCTACACACACACACACACACACACTCTCCCCCCCCTCACACACACACTCTCCCCCCCTCTCACACACACACACACTCTCCCCCCCCTCACACACACACTCTCCCCCCCCTTAAAACACACACACACACTCTCCCCCCCTCACACACACACACACACTCTCCCCCCCCCTCACACACACACACACACACTCTCCCCCCGCCTCACACACACACACACTCTCCCCCCCTCTCACACACACACACACTCTCCCCCCCTCTCACACACACACACACTCTCCCCCCCTCTCACACACACACTCTCCCCCCCTCTCTCACACACACTCTCCCCCCCTCTCTCACACACACTCTCCCCCCCTCTCTCACACACACTCTCCCCCCCTCTCTCACACACACACACACACACTCTCCCCCCCTCTCACACACACACACTCTCCCCCCCTCACACACACACACACTCTCCCCCCCTCACACACACACACTCTCCCCCCCCCTCACACACACACACACACTCTCCCCCCCTCTCACACACACACTCTCCCCCCCTCTCTCACACACACTCTCCCCCCCTCTCTCACACACACACACACACACACTCTCCCCCCCTCTCACACACACACACTCTCCCCCCTCTCACACACACACACTCTCCCCCCCTCTCACACACACACTCTCCCCCCCCCTCACACACACACACTCTCCCCCCTCTCACACACACACACTCTCCCCCCCTCTCACACACACACTCTCCCCCCCCCTCACACACACACACACACACACACACACACACTCTCCCCCCCTCTCACACACACACACACACACACTGTCCCCCCCCCCCCAACACACACACACACACTCTCCCCCCCTCTCACACACACACTCTCCCCCCCCCCTCACACACACACACACACACACACACACACACTCTCCCCCCCTCTCACACACACACACACACACACTCTCCCCCCCCTCACACACACACTCTCCCCCCCCCTCACACACACACACTCTCCCCCCCCTCACACACACACACTCTCCCCCCCCTCACACACACACACTCTCCCCCCCCTCACACACACACACTCTCCCCCCCCTCACACACACACACTCTCCCCCCCTCTCACACACACACACACACTCTCCCCCCACCCCCCACACACACACTCTCCCCCCACCCCCCACACACACACACACACTCTCCCCCCCTCTCACACACACACACACACGCTCTCCCCCCCCTCACACACACACACTCTCCCCCCCTCTCACACACACACGCTCTCCCCCCCCCTCACACACACACACACTCTCCCCCCCTCTCACACACACACACTCTCCCCCCCCCTCACACACGCACACTCTCCCCCCCCCTCACACACACACACTCTCCCCCCCCCTCACACACACACACTCTCCCCCCCCCCTCACACACACACACTCTCCCCCCACCCCCCACACACACACTCTCCCCCCCCTCTCACACACACACACACACACTCTCTCCCCCTCTCACACACACACACACACACACTCTCCCCCCCTCTCACACACACACACACACACACGCTCTCCCCCCCCTCACACACACACACTCTCCCCCCCTCTCACACACACACGCTCTCCCCCCCCTCACACACACACACTCTCCCCCCCTCTCACACACACACACTCTCCCCCCCCTCACACACACACGCTCTCCCCCCCCCTCACACACACACGCTCTCCCCCCCCCTCACACACACACGCTCTCCCCCCCCCTCACACACACACGCTCTCCCCCCCCTCACACACACACACTCTCCCCCCCCTCACACACACACACTCTCCCCCCCCCTCACACACACACACTCTCCCCCCCCTCACACACACACTCTCCCCCCCCTCACACACACACACTCTCCCCCCCCTCACACACACACACTCTCCCCCCCCTCTCACACACGCACACTCTCCCCCCCCCTCACACACACACACTCTCCCCCCACCCCCCACACACACACTCTCCCCCCACCCCCCACACACACACTCTCCCCCCCCTCTCACACACACACACACACACTCTCTCCCCCTCTCACACACACACACACACACACTCTCCCCCCCCTCACACACACACTCTCCCCCCCCTCACACACACACACTCTCCCCCCACCCCCCACACACACACTCTCCCCCCCCTCTCACACACACACACACACACTCTCTCCCCCTCTCACACACACACACACACACACTCTCCCCCCCTCTCACACACACACACACACACACGCTCTCCCCCCCCTCACACACACACACTCTCCCCCCCTCTCACACACACACGCTCTCCCCCCCCTCACACACACACGCTCTCCCCCCCCTCACACACACACACTCTCCCCCCCTCTCACACACACACACTCTCCCCCCCTCTCACACACACACACTCTCCCCCCCCTCACACACACACGCTCTCCCCCCCCCTCACACACACACGCTCTCCCCCCCCTCACACACACACGCTCTCCCCCCCCCTCACACACACACGCTCTCCCCCCCCTCACACACACACACTCTCCCCCCCCTCACACACACACACTCTCCCCCCCCCTCACACACACACACTCTCCCCCCCCTCACACACACACTCTCCCCCCCCTCACACACACACACTCTCCCCCCCCTCACACACACACACTCTCCCCCCCCTCTCACACACGCACACTCTCCCCCCCCCTCACACACACACACTCTCCCCCCACCCCCCACACACACACTCTCCCCCCACCCCCCACACACACACTCTCCCCCCCCTCTCACACACACACACACACACTCTCTCCCCCTCTCACACACACACACACACACACTCTCCCCCCCCACACACACACACTCTCCCCCCCCTCACACACACACACTCTCCCCCCCCTCACACACACACACTCTCCCCCCCTCTCACACACACACACACTCCCCCCCCTCACACTCCACACTCTACCCCCCTCTCCCACACACACTCTAACCTCCCGCTCACACTCCACTCTCCCCCCCTCTCACACACACACACACTCCCCCCCCTCACACTCCACACTCTACCCCCCTCTCCCACACACACTCTAACCTCCCGCTCACACTCCACTCTCCCCCCCCAGTCACATACACTCTCCCTCTCTCACATACACACACATGCACGCTGAAATTTTGCTGCCGTTTATGTTGATGGTATCTTAAGCTTCTGTAGATGGCATACCCCGCCACAGGGTTCCTGGCAGTGAATGGCGTGCTCAACGGGAAACCCCAGTATTCCAATCTGGACATAGACTGCTTTAGTAGCTGAGATGAATGGTATTGAACATTGTGCAGTCATCAGCAAACATCCTCATTTCTTACCTCATGATGGAGGGAAGACAATTGATGCAGCAGCTGAAGATGGTTGTTACTGGAAAACTAACCAGACAAACTCCTGCAGTGATGTCTTGGGCCTGAGATATTTGACCTCCAATAACCATCTTCCTTTATGATAAGTATGATCCAGCCAGAAATGTCTCCGATTCCCATTAATTAATTGGTCGTGGGATCACTTAGCTTTGTCCAATCAGCAGCAGAACTCCTGATGCCCTGAGAATTCATGGGGTCAAGGGTCAAAGTTGAGGCCTCCAAAGGCCACACCATTCTGGCCGTATAGCATTGTGTCTACCATAGGATTTGAGAAGGGAGGAGTTTGGGAATGTCGGCTGCTCGATGTGATTTTGTGAATATGACTGTCCGTGAGTCAGTTCTCCCAATGTTGGCACAAGTCCCGAGATGTTAGTGAGGGGGCTTTGTCAACTGGGCAGAGCATGCCCTTGTCATGTCCGAATCAAGTGCAAATTGATACGAGGTGATCCATTCAATTTTATTCTTACTATGCTCCTCTGTGGTATAACTCAGTGGTTCGCTGGATTATTTTTAAGAGTCAACCACTCTGCTGTGGCTCTGCAGTTACTTACATGCCAAACGATGTATGGACAACAGGTTTCCTTCCCTGAGGGAGATTAGTGAGTCCATCCAGCCTGATTGTGGAAGGCACTATCACAAAGAATAGTTGAGTGAACTAACCTTAATGCATTTCAGGGGAAGTTTGAAAAGATGATGAGGCAGGAAGGATTAGAAGCAATGATTGATAGAATTAGTTGAAGATGGGCGACAGGCTCTTGGGGAGTATAACTTCTAGCTTAGACCAGTTGGACTGAATGTAGATTTTGGGTGGGATTTTACAGCTTTCGTCAACAGACCTTTCCATTCTCGTGGCAGGCAGCCCAGTAAAATTCTGGTCTTTGAGTCAGTCTTTTTTTTGTTCATGGGAAGTAGATACCACTGACTGGGTCAGCATTTACTGCCCATCCCTAATTGCCTCTGGAGGGCAGTTAAGAGTCAACCACATTGCTGTGGCTCTGGAGTCACATGTCAGCCAGACCAGGTAAGGACGGCAGGTTTTCTTCCTTAAGGACATTAGTGAACCAGATGGGTTTTTAACAACAATGGTTTCATGGTAATTCCAGATTTTTTAAAATTCAAATAAATTACTATTCCAGTGAGAATACCAATATGCCACCATCTTTCTTCGTTCTCCGAAGTTATGTCAACCAACTGGGAGAGCTGCCTGCGGCAACTCCGTCTCTCCTCCAGAAGATCTACCTACATGTATGACACTCATAAACGCAGCTCCAGATGTGTGAAGTTGGTTACAAACAACCTAGATTTGACCATAACTGACTTCCAATGTTGATAGTAGGAGGAGGCCTGTTTTCTGTGATTTTGGAAGAGGTGAGGAAATACATCTTAAAAGGGAGTCGGTCTCAGCAGAAACATTTTGTCAGTATAAACTGACGGAAAACAATTATGTCAGCTTATGTTGGCTTGACTCTTTATGCTTCTTTTTATTGGTCCAGTCTGATGCAAATACAATCAAATCCATTTAGATGCAACCCATTAAATGGACATTTATACCAAGTCCCAGCTTGTTAATCACTTAGTCAGCAAAGGGGCTGCCAATCTCACACAACCAGCATAAGTGCTACATTTTATCCATTGGACCCCATTATGACATTAACTGCCCCATCTGCTATCTCCAGAGTCATCTCTGGTGCCCCTTG
Organism: Carcharhinus amblyrhynchos; assembly: GCF_965287045.1. Lineage (NCBI taxonomy): Eukaryota > Metazoa > Chordata > Chondrichthyes > Carcharhiniformes > Carcharhinidae > Carcharhinus > Carcharhinus amblyrhynchos. Next base: position 56,136,155 of record NC_137329.1, read on the forward strand.
GTGCTTTTCTCTTGTTCCCATTGTAAATGGGCATCTGGAGGGCAGGAGGAATGCCTTGAAGATGCCATTTTGTTCCATCCCCTCTTTATTGCCCCATGGGAAATGGCAGCCTGCTAAAAAATCACCAAAATACCCACTACTAACCTGTCAGCTACATGACAGCCAAATTCAAATCAAATCATGTACAGGTCGCTGTTTAGGGATGAAGGGTGGGAATTTCTGCTGATTTTTCCCCTCCCTAGTATAGGGGCACTGATCTTCTGGTCTGGCTGCCTCAGTACCATAAGGAGTGAGAGACTGGCACTGTACTTCAGGATGCAGGCACGATGTTTCCTCTGACTGGATAGGGGGCGGGGAGGGGTGGTCTAGAACAAGAGAGGGTCATAGTCTCAGGGTATGGGTTAGGACTGAGGAGAAATTTCTTCACTTGGAGGGTGGTGAACCTGTGGAATTCGCTATCACAGAAGGCTGTGGAGGGCAAGTTGCTGAATATGTTTAAGGAGGAAATAGATGAATTTCCAGATGCTAAATGTGTCAAGGGATATGGGGGAAGCGCAGGAGTACGATGTTGAGTTAAAGAACCATCTACGTTCATGCTGAATGCTGGTATAGGGTCAAAGGGCTGGAAGGCCTACTCTTGTTCTTATTTTCTATATTACTGTTAAGTGAGGGGGCGGGGGGGAAGGTTGCACATTCTAAAAAAGTGTGGGATAAAATGATTAGTCATTCCTGCGCAGAGCTCTTCCATCAAACTGCTACATGAAAGTCCAGTAGGTCTAAGCATTCATGTCAGGAAATGTTACCATCATCTGAATGATTCGCTCCCTTTGGTCATCTGGTTGCTGCAAATTTTGCGTTCATACAAATGACAGGAAGTAATGCTGGGGAATGGGACATCAGGTATCAGCACCTCCCCCACTTTCCCTCAGTTATAGCAGTAGGCCATGCTAAAAGAAGCCCCTTGCCACTCTTCCACCCCCTCCTCCCCACCCCCTCCCCAGCAGCCACCCCACCCACCTGAAATGTGCTTCAGCTCCCAGGTCACAATTGCTCGCCTCGCTTATGCTTGGATCAGACTCCACCTGCCCCTCACCCAATTCCCATAGCAACCATCCAATGGCCTTGTATGAGTAAGATTCCTCATTTGTACTGTGGATAAAGGAACAGCATTGAGATGAAGGTCTGCACTGGATGGATATTAACTCGGGAATACAGCAGAGGAGATTTTATAGAATCCCTACAGTGCAGAAGAAGGCCATTCGGCCCATTGAGTCTACACTGACCATAATCCCACCCAGCCTCTATTGCCGTAACCCCACACATTTACCCTGCTAATCCTGCTGGCACCACAAGGCAGCAATGCAAACTGCTTTGCCACTGTGCCATTTTAATAGACTGAATGTGATGGATCCCAGGGATATCACCCAATGCACAGGCCCTCAGCCCCAGCTGAATTGACTGGATCCCCATTTTCCAGCTGTTCAAATCTCTGGGAATGGGCACCTCTTTTGCTTGTGCCATTATATATCTGACGGGATAGGAAACTGTGCACAATGTCAATGGACTGAAACTTGTGAAAATCTCTGTCAACGCATCTCATGATAGGGCTGGGAGAGAATAAATGGATAGAGATACGGCAGTGGGGGTGGGGGGGGAGGGGGAAAGAACATGTCGGAGTTTAAAAGTCAGAGATAACATTTAAAAGGAGCCAAAAACACACTGCTAAAACAAAAAAACCAAATAGAGACATCCTTTGCGATGCCCACAATTGTGGCTTTTCAGCCCCATTTCAAACACACTAAATGGATTCATTTCATCATGAGCTGTGCAATCTCATGGTAATGACATGCTTGTGTCTAATTCTTTTGTCAGCCACTCCCATTTTGAATTAATTGCACCAGCAAAAAGTGCTGTTCATGGTTAGAGTCCAAAATACCACCGGATAAACCGGTAAAACAATCAGGTAGGATCAGCCCTGCTGGTAATATCAACTGTTTTACTGACATTTCCCACACAGGATTGCCAGTGTCACTGTCAATACCATCAGTTTCATTGGCACCTTCACTAGTACTGCAGATGTCACCAGTTTCACTGGCACCTTCACTACTACTGGAGATGTCACCAGTAGCACTCCCAGTATCACCAGTTTCAATGGCACCTGTCGCAGAGCTACCAGTTCAGAACTAGACCAAGTGGTACCAGATTTTAATGGTCGTTTCTTCTGGATTTAGGGCAGGAAACTGGAATTCAATACAAATAGGCAATTGTTCATCTGCCAGTGTCCTCCAGTGATGTAATTAGCAAGCTATCATTATCAAAATGGGAGCAATGCTCCAATACCATTGCAATAAACTCCACATATAACACCCTCCACCCCATCTTCCACTTTCCACTGCCAGTCCCACTTTGTCTGGAGGGCAGTGGAAAGCGTGAAAATTTGTCCACCTGAAGCAACCTCTTCACGTACAATATCGGCCCTGGTGATAAGGCCAGGCAGTGTTAGTGGTGCACTGACTGGAGAGTTTCATCGTGAGGAACACTCTGGGACTTGGTTCACAGTTTCAAGGAGGAACAACGCAGCTGCATCCAACTCATTTGACACGAGGCAAATCAAGGCATTTGTTTCCAAAACATACACGCACACAAAATGCAAATATAAAAACATCTGCCAATGGTCGAAGATATGTCAATTTACAAAAAGGGGTCCATATATTTTTAAGTAATTACACACACAAAAAGGTCACAAAGACACATCAAGAGGATCTCACTGGAAAATTACAATAACTGTATTATCCTGGAAAATTTACAACTTGACAGAAGAACCTGTTCACACAGCCAGTGGCAGAGAATGGAGCAGCCCATCTCTATTCCACTCACTTCCCTCCTGGTGCCTGCAGTCCTGGGTGACAGTTTCAAGGACGGTGTGGCAGAGTCCAGTTGTTCCCTTGCTGCTGGCTGTGTGCTCCTTTTCCAGGTAAGGTCAGAGAGTCTGTAAACCTTTTCATTTTGTTACTCGATCCTTTCTCATACTGAGTATCAACACTGGGGGTGATTTCATCCTTTTGGCAATAGTGGGAAGCCGGCCACATTGGTTCTTCCACCCGTCGTATCATCCACACAACTTTCCTGGACATTGACGTAAAAGTTTAAATGATTTCCCCCACTAAGCCTGGGCTCCTTTCCTTGAATAATTCAGAAAAAATGGTAATGTCCTTTCTCCTACAGCAGTATTGTCTTGATGTTCAGTTGATGTCAAGTCATACTATATATATATTTTATTTATATATATATATAAATCTAAACCAATCACCAGAATCTTCAGAAGTTCTGCACCGTTGGATTAAGGCCTTTCTTATACATAATATATACAGTGCAACCATACAGTACCAGTGTAATAGGCTATGCACCCTTTAAATAAATCAGATTCTTAAAAAGCCTCTTCTTTTTCTGATCTACCACACTGTCAGGCTAAGGAAACCTTTTGGAAACTGAGACTGATGGTCTCCATGGCTGGGGTAATGAACAAGTAATCTACCTGTGACTGATGGCAATGAACAGTCCAATTTAATATCAAAGTGATCATCATCTGACTACTCAACCCCGGTGCTGTGATTGCTTTCTGATAGGTTGGAGCCCACAGGGACCATTCAAATCAAATTACACCTTAAAATGTTCAGCGTCTTAAAAAAGGTTAATGGCCCCATCAGGATTTTAAAAAGGTCACACCAGAAATTGCTTTGTCACAACATTCCATATGACCTCTTTCAGAATGGAAGAGGACAGACATGGCTTTAGTAGCAGCCACAATGTAGAGAGGCATGAGAATCTGCAAAAAAACATTCCTCCAATCTGGCCAAATTCTGTTTTTGAAGTCCAAATAGATTGCCTGTCTTAATATGGTTACTAGGGAAGGGGCACTGGTTACAGTTCCCTGAAAGGTCAGAAACTGAATGACTGGTCCTGCAGAAGAATCATGTTGGCCAAAATTTTCAGGCCATTCATGCCGGTGGGATTCTCCGGTCCTGCAGGCAGTGCACTCCTACCTGTGGGTATCCTGCCATCAATGGGTGACATCGATGGGAATTCCCATTGATAGCAACGGAACCAGAGGATTCCGCTGCTAGCGAACAACACACCACCTCCCGATGGTGGAAAAATGCCCATTAACTCTCTGTCTACACATGCTGCCAGCCAGACCTGCTGAGTATTTCCAGCATTTTCTGCTTTTATTTCAGATTTCCAGCATCTGCAGTATTTTATTGAAAGACTGGTTGATTTCCCCCCCACCCTAGTTTGGGGCTTTGAGGTTAACTGTGGCACATTAAATGACCAGGTAACAGCACAGAACAATAGAACCGAGGACCTGCCTGGTTGCTGGGACTCAGTACTGCACAAGTCCATTCACTGTGATCAACTGAGCCAGCACGGAAGCAGAGAGTAACTCTCAAACAAATACTCCTTTGGACATAACCATGGTGAAGGCCCCCATTGCCAACTTGTGGAATGTTCTAAATTTGCATTTCTGCTCATTGACTCGGAATAGGATTTTTAAAAAACAACCGTCATTGTCTTAAAAACGTCTTGCACAAACCTTTCTCAATTAGACAACTTATACTGAAAAATGCAGTATGGTGGCAGCGAGTGTCTGAAAATTTTGATCTGCAGCTATACAGATCTGCAGTCTTTTTCAGAAATGCCCAGGTAAAAGTAAACAGTAACACCAGTGGCTTGTTTCAAAAAAATTATCAACAGTAAAAAGGGTAGATATGAAATGTCTGTAATAGGGGTACGGATTTATCTGTCGCCATCTCTCACCAGTAAATCAAATTGCTGGTTAATTTGGGCCCCGGACATCAGGGAAACCCAGCCACTTGATCCGCAACTGCCACACAGCTTCCAGTTTCGCTTTCTTAGTCTCCTCTGGCTTTGTGGACCCCACCCCATCCCCCACCATCCTCTGGTGGTTATGAATGGATGCTGACTGCAAACACCAATCACACACCCCCCTCCCACCCCCACCCCCCCCGCCCACCACTACACTGTAAACATTACAAAAGCTAAACGAACTGCCCTTTAAACTCCAGTGAGTTAGTAGCAGACATCATTTGAAATCACATTTAACAGCATCACAATTAAACATTCCAATGTGCACACAAAAAAGTATACTTTTCCACATAATTTTCTTTTAAAAAATACGCCTGCAAAATAGAATAATTAGATCCATATTAATATTTTCAGCCTCCACTATAATACACTGGCCCTTTACAAAGTAGTGAGTGTTCACCTTGGATCCTTTCATATGACCTCTCGAATCGCTACCATCTCAGCAGCAAGGACAGCAGTAGGCATATCCCAGGTATGGAAATACGTGGTGCTACTATGTAGCGTGCAGTTTAAACAGTTAACTCGAGACATCACTGCTTGTAGCCAACTTTGTTAAACACCATTGACCTTATTCATCCATCCATTCATGAGGCTCACCTTGGCAGGTTTGTTACCACTCAACCGTTGCTTGGTAGCAGTAACTGTCTTGTTGCCATGTTTGGTTTTGGCATCTTGGTTGCTCCAGCTCGTGGCTTTAGTCAGTTGTCAGTTGTGGGGGGAGGGATGTGCGGGGAGGGGGGTCAATAAAAAAAAATGCACGCACACATACACGCACACACACACAGGCCAGCCGGTAGTTGAGTCACCAACGAACTGTGTTCTTACAAATGGCAGGGGCCATGCACAGTCTTTGGGGGGAGGAGGGCGAGATGGAGTGGGGGAGCGGGGCCTTGCCATCAGCTCCTCGCTGGTGTTACACAGCCGTCTCCTGGTCCTCTCGCTGAATCATCTGGTAGTGCTGTCGGTTCTCCAGGTATGCTGCCAGCTCCATGTCCATGGCCTTCTCTGCTTTGTTTTTGGGAGTGTCTCCCTGAGAGGCAGGATGAGAAAGAGAGAAAGGTCAGTCAGGAAGGGGAAGAACGTGCACGACACCAATGTTCTACCTTCCCTTTTAATAGATACCTTTTAAAAGCAGGCTAACTAAACCAGAGCAACAGGCAATACTATCTGAAAGAGGTTTGAAATAGGTTGCATCTTTTTGCTGATGTTTTGTTAATATCTCAATGGCTCCTCACAACATAGAATCAAAGAATCCTACAGTGCAGGAGACCAGTCAACCCATCGAGTCTCACCGACCACAATCCCACCTAGGCCCTATTCCCATATTCCTGTGCATTTACTCTAGCTAGCTAGTCCCCTAACACGAAGGGTCAATTCAGCATGACCAATCCACCTAATCCGCACATCTTTGAACTATAGGAGGAAACCAGGGCACCCAGAGGAAACCCACATAGACACGGGGAGAATGTGTAAACTCCACATAGACAGTGACCCAAGCCAGGAATCAAACCTGGGTCTCTGGCACTGTGAGGCAGCAGGAAACATCTATTTAATATCAGGATAGTTTAAGCCTGTTACAAAGTAGACTCTTCTTGTGGTATGCTATCAGCTGTGGCATCAGTTGGTAGCACTGTCAAGAAATCATGGGCCTAAATTTTTAGGATGGCGGGGGTGGGGTTGGGGAGCTGGGTCTGAGTGCCTTGCTGCCATTTTATACTCTAATGAACATTCACTGGCATTAAGCAGGAGTTCTGCACTCCACTTGGGAGAATATCCTACCTCGAAGAGCTGCCAGCCAATTTGCAGTGGCCAGAAGAGAAACTGCATGGAGCTGCCTGATGCTAAGTCTGGAGAACTAGAAACACAGATAAGTGTAAGGGGTCCAGGGTGGGAAGGATAAGGAAGGGGCTGGGCATTGTGAAGACAGCGATTGGGGTCTCGTGGTATAGGCTTGGGGAGTCGGGGGGTGGTCCCGGAGGTTATTAGGCCTAAAGGGGAGGGCGCCCCAGTCAGAAAGGGACCTCTGTGTCGAAAACATCTGACCTCGTCTGTGTCTGGGATTCTCCGGAGTCACTGCAGCAAATGAAGTTTTGCTGAAAGCTAAATTCTCCATTCCTGCTGCCAACAGAGGCAGGTGTGGATGAGATTGGAGAATCCCGCTCCTGATATGGGCGCCCTCCCCTCACCTTTCCCATCCAACCAAGATCAAAGCTTCTTTATTTCTCGTTTCGTCCACGTAGCCTCAATCCTACCACCAGCCCCTCAGGTTTGAGGCTGGGCAGGAAATGGCCCTTAATGACAGTTAATTGGTGATCTAAGGGCCTCAGCTGGGGCAAGGGTGGATTTCAGCCCTTTCAGGTGAAGCAGTGCTTCACATGCACCTCTTCAATCTGATCTATTGCATTCACTGTTCCCAATGCAGTCCACTCTACATCAGAAAGACAAAACGTAGGGTGACCGCTTTGCTGGACCCTTCAGTGCGTCTGCAAGCAGAACCCAGACCTCCCTGTCACTTGCCACTTCAACACATCACCCTGCTCTCCTGTCCACATGTCTGCCCTTAGCTTTTTGCAATGTTCTAGCGAACCCCAACATAAACTGGAGGAACAGTACCTCTCCTTCCGATTGGGCACTTTACAGCCTCTGGACTGAATATTCACCCCATTTCTATTTGCTTTATTTCCATTTGTTTCAATTTACTAATTGATTATTCATCAATTTTTATCATCCTTCTTTCTCACTTCCATTTTTCCACTTCTCCATTCCCACTCTCCATCTCGCAACCACCCCCAACTCTCTGCCCGCCACCCGCCACCCCAACCGCTCCCCGAGCACACTCCCCCTTTAGCCTTAACCATCTATACCTCTGTTCCACCATTCCTGATCACTTAATGGTCACTTTTCGTACTTTCTCAGCCTTCTTCATCCTCATTTACATTGCTTTTGTCTAATTACAGCACCCCACCACCCTCATAGTGTAAAGCTCTTTGCTTTGCTCTTAGATCTGATGAAAGATCATTCAGACTTGAAACATTGGCTCTGTTCCTTCTCCACAGATGATGTCAGACCTGCTGAGATTTTGCAGCATTTTCTGTTTTCATAATGTTTTGGGGACCCGGGTCTGAAACCTGCCACAGCAGATGGTGGAATTTGAATTCAACAAAAATATCTGGAATTAAGAATCTACTGATGACCATGAAAACATTGTTGACTATTGGAAAATCCCATCTGGTTCACTAATGCCCTTTAGGAAAAGGAACCTGCCCTCTGTATCTGGTCCGGCCTACATGTGATTCCAGAGCCACAGCAATGTGTCTCTCAACTATCCTCCAAGGGCAACTTGGAATGGGCAATGCGTGGGCAATGACCAGCCAGTGAGGCCCCATGTCCTACAAATTAATAAAATAATATCCCAGGGAAGCACTTCAAAGCAGGACAGAGGATGCTGTCTGGGGTAACAATTACCCCTCAATCAACGCCACAAAAACAGATTATCATTGTTTCATTTGCTTATTGTGGGAGCTTGCTGTGTAAACTGTTTGCTAGATGACTACATTTCAAAAGTATTTGATTGGGCACAAGAGCTTTGGGTGTCCTGAGGTAGTAAAAGGCGCAATAAAAATGCAAGTTCTCCTTTTTTTTGTGATTACAAACTAGTGGCTTCAACCTGGCTACACCAACATTGGGCTCTCCTCAACGTTTTCCACACTGGCCAAGACCTTTCTGCAGCAAATTGGCACAAGTGGGGCCTTGTAGGAACCTGAGCTACAGCTGTGGTGCATCCCAATCAATGACTCACCGTACTGAAGTCTGATCCTGACAAAATTCAGCAAGGGCTCAGAGAGCTTGGGATTACTGCATACGCTAAGAAAAAAGCATCCTCCATTGCCCACGCTTGCTCCTGGCACAGTTAACAATGATGACCAGCGTTGCCAATCCCTCTATCTCCCTCTCTGGAGTAATCCTTGGCACATGACAAGGAGTAAGTTGATTCATGACAGAGGAAGGAAACTCTGGTGTTCTGTAGATCACACTGTGGCAGCATGGCTAAAACAGCTTTGAAAATAGAATTCCAAATACAGAGAAATTGTGCTTTTTGATTAGTTAAGGACAACACCTTCTATTCCCATTATACATTTTTATATTCATTTTTCAGGATGTGGGTGCCATTGGCTAGGCCAACATTTATTACCCATCCCTAAATACCCTCAGGAAGGTGGTGATGAGCTGAACTGCTGCAGTCCCTGTGAAGCCGGAACTCCCACTCACCTGACGAAGGAACAGCGCTCCAAAAGCTAGTGGCGTTTGCTATCAAATAAACCTATTGGACTTTAACCTGGTGTTTTGAAACTTCTTAGCTGGTACATCCACAGTGCGTTAGGAAAGGAATTCCAGGGAAAGAGTATCATAGAATCCATAGATCATGGAATCCCTACAGTACAGGGAAGGCCATTCGGCCCATCGAGTCTGCACCAGCCACAATTCCACCCAGACCATATTCCCCTAATCTCACATATTTATCCTGCCAATCCCCTGACACTAGGATCAGTTTAGCATGGTCATTCAACCTAACCCGCACAGCTTTGAAGTGTGGGAGGAAATCGGAGCACCCAGAGGGAACCCACAGAGACACGGGGAGAACATGCCAACTCCACACAGTCAAAGGCCGGAATTCAACCCAGGTCCCTGGCAGCAGTGTTAACCACTGTGCTACTGTGCCACCCCAAAGTATGGCAAGCTACTTCATAAGTAAGTAAATGAAAACAGATGAGGAGCCGAGGAAGAAGGGAATAAGAAGTGAGTAAAACTTGATGCAAGAGATGAAAAGATTTGAAAAGATTTCAAAGGAGCATGAAAACACATGTGGAGTGGATTTGGGAGGCAGTCGGATCCAGGGTGGTTGAGGAATCATCTGGATTGGAGGGAAGCACAAAAAAGCCAGAAGGACAAAGACTTTGGGAGGGTACGAGGGATTGGGGAATTATACAGAGAACAGGGTGAATGGTAAAGCCATGTAGGAATTTGAAGATTTAGAAGTAGATTTTAGACTGTGAGGCTGAAAGGCAATGCAGGTGAGTTAAGATCAAGCTGACAGATGATCGGGATTTAATACAGGGGCAATCTGTGTGTGTGTGTATTATACAGGGGCAGTGTTTGCGTGTGTGTGCATTTGAGTGGATTTTGGACACGTCGGGCTGTGTGGTTTAAGGAAGACATCAAGGGAAAGATCAGATCCAGGATCTCTCCTGATCAGTCTTAATGGTGATGGTGAAGTATGGAATTGTTCCCTGGGTCACTGGATATGAATGGCGTGCTCGGTCTTGGTCACAGCAATCAGATCATTTAAATACCAAGAGCAGTGAAATTGGACATTGATTAGTAGCACACAATGGGCAATGGTGAAACAGCAGATCATTGTATAGATCTCATCTGATTTTTAAAACATTTCCCATTGAAGTCAATGGTGTAGATAATTGGGCAGGATGTAAAAAGGAGGGCTGTAGATTTGCTTGCGTTATCGACAAAGACCAGCACTCTGCACCTAATCTAAATCAGCATGAGAATGCTGGAAATATATCTACAATAAGAAGTCTCACAACACCAGGTTAAAGTCCAACCAATTTATTTGATAGTAAACTCACAAGCTTTTGGGGTTTGCCCCTTCGTCAGGTGAACCTGGTGTTGTGAGACTTCTTACTGTGTTTACCTCAGTCCAACGCTGGCATCTCCACATCAGGAAATATATCTACAATACAGGGGAAGGTATCAATCAAGGCAACTCAGATTGTAAATGGACGATAATCCCTTCACTCTGATCAACAACTTGTATTTACAGAGTACCATTACCTTCGTAAAACATCCCAAAGGGAGAATCGCATGTTCTCAGAAAGAGAAATCTGGCACTGAGCAAGGGAGGAGATGGTAGGATCACATTCAAAGCAGTTGTGCATGTCAGAGAATGAGGGAGAGATGGAGGCAAGGAGGCTTAGGGACGGAAGTGCCCTAATGTGAACGCATGGAATACAGCTGTCTTCAGTATGAAGTGTGAGAGCTGGAGTTTGTAAGGGTAGAGAGGCCTGTAATTCTTCTGTCACTATAACCCCACGGCATGAAGCAAGGCAGCAGCCCCCCACAAGCACTTCACATGTAAGTCATGCTTCCTGTCGGCTGGACAACATCCTATCGCGAAAGCCATCAAATCAGTTAGGTTCCTTCTCTTTCCCTCACACTTCTTGCATTGCCATCTCCCACAGGACAAGTGAAGGCGACACTACAGATGAAAGCAAATTCCAAACTGTTTCAGAGGACAGCAAGACAATAAAAGCCCTCAAGACTGAAACAGTTCTGAGTTCTTTGTAAGTCTAAAGTGTTTTAGCAGATGTTAAAAAGGAACAGCAATAGTTTCTTGTGGGTTCATTGTAAATATTATTATCTTACATCCAGATTATAATATTGTGTTGAGGCCAACTTAATTGAGGATTGAAGATTGACCAGTATCAGTTTTAAGATTCCTGTATGACTTTCAGTTCAGACTGCCAATCGCTATAAAAGGAGACAATCTAAAATCCATTTCTAAATCTTCATATTCCTCCACGGATTTAACTGTCACCCTGTTCTCTGCATACTTCCCCAGTCCCTCATACCCTCCCAAAGTCTTTGTCCCTCTGGATCTTTTGTGCTTCCACTAATCCCTCCAATCCAGAAGATTCCTCAACCACCCTGGATCCGACTGCCTCCTGAATCCACTCCACACTTTCGGCTCCTCATGGGTGAACATTCTACACTGTCTAATCCATACAGCTGGAAATTTTCACCAATTCATTCCCTACACGACCGGCTATGTACAGTGGAGGGAGAATCCCAGATCACGCCCTGCACGCCACATGCAATGACTTGAATCAATCCGAAAGTTATTAAGACATTTACCAATTCTTCCCCAAGTTTCTATAAATATTCTTGATTTCCTTCCAAGAATGTTCTGCAACATTTTAGTATCACTGAAATCATCCCAAGAGTAAAGAACGTAGCTCGTAAATGTTTACCGAAGTCCAATAAATCGTTAGAGCTCCCAGCCATTATTTTTCTAGAGAGCAAAGGAAGGCTCTCATTAACATTTTGAGCTTTATACACTTATTGGTCTTCTGAATTTAAATTCTACATTGACCCGTGTGTGTGCTCAGATTATTTTATTTCTACTTGATATGAGAGAACTCAAGAGCTGGAGATGTGTGCTTTGTTTTATTTTCTCCTCTCCCTCAAGGTCTGACATACCTCTGTGTCAAATTGGACCACCCACACATTTATTCGTTGAAGCCCATGACAAATGAGTGACAGGTGAGAAACAGTTAGCCATCCCGTGGAGGACCATATCCAAATTCCTTCAAGTGCTCTAGCTGGCTTCAAAGTCAACCATCAAGAATCTCTCCCCTGGGACAGAATGAGCTCCCTTCTAACTGACTATGTCAATGGGGCTGTCTCCTTTGCCCATCATTACCTCCAGCCTAAAGCCACCCCCAGAGCCAAGGTGGAAACTTTACTTACTGGCAGGTGAACTTCACACAGTATGTTGTAATAAGCACTGAAAGCAAATCACTTTCTGAACAACAGCTCAGCCACCTATTCCTTTCCCCCGAGGTTTCTGCCTTTAGAATTGGTGGTGATAAAAATTTAAAATGTGTGCCCATGTCTCACAATGGCATCTGCCGCTCCATGGGCACTGTGTAAGGAAGTAAAAACCACAGTCGTACAAAGCACCTACACAGCTTATGTGCTTATGCAGCCCCCCACCACAGTGGCTATACTGAACCCACAAAGAAGGTAGTCACCGTGGCCTGGCACTAGAGCCATATTTTCTCAACAGGCTTTTTATCAAACTACTGTCTCCTATTGCTGATTTTTCACAGTTTCCAGTGGTTGCTATAGCATTCATACAAGAGAGCCTTACAATGTGGTGAATGCTTATAATTTTCCATGCCAGGCTGATCTGGGGCCTACAAAAGGCCTTCTCACGCAGAGGCGCAGGATTTAATGCTTTGCCAGAACTGAACTGGTTCTCCACTGAAATGTGCTGCCTCTTATAGCAATAGAAGGCATTTCTGAATGAGCTCATGGAGTGAAACCCCCTACTGTTCTTCCATTGGATGAGACAGCAAGGATTAATTACTCTGAAAGCTTTGTGGGTAGGATGGTGCTTCAGTGTATTGATATATGAGCACATTGCCCTACGTCATTCAATGCACGAGTGGATGCTCTAGCGATTCACTTTAATCAGACACCAGAGCGAGATACTCGTCTACTGGCAAAAGGTTAGAAATTGTGTGTTGCAGAAGGGCCTTGGGAGGCACCTCCTTTCGAGCCACTAATGGAATAGAAAGTTGGGGAACTATTAAAAATAATTTTTTCAAACTTCATTCTTAAAGTAACAAAAATCAGAGTGGATCAGGCAAACCCAAATTCATTCCTCGCTTGCTCCAAAAACCAAAATCCAATTGAATCCAATTCAAGATTCCCGCAGGGAGTCAAAAAAGATCCAAACTGACAAGATGAGGCATTGCATCCCATCTTGGGCTTGATCTGACGCTTGATCATAAGCAAAAGGCCAAGAAAATAGCCGAGAGCAATGAAAGGAAGAGACTTGCATACATATGATGCATTTCACAACCTCCAAATGCTTCAGAGTCAATGAGACACCTTTTCTGGAGGGCAGCCACTTTTGCAATGATGCAGAAACATGACAGCCAAGATCCTACAAACACGAATGAGGTCATCTCCAGACTATTGTTCTTATTAAGTGATGTTGATTAAAGGGCAAATATAGGCCAGGCCACCAGGAACTGCTCTTGCTCAAAATAGTGCCATGGAATCAAGGTAGACAGGGTCACACACATCTTTAACAGTGCATCACTTCCTTAGTACTGGATGAGGCATCAGCACTGGTTTTATTAACAGGTCACCAGTGGGTCTTGAACCCACAAGGTTCTGATTCAAGAAAGTGCTACCCCTGAGCCACAGCTGGTATCCAATCACCTTGGCTTAAGGCAAATTGGGGCAGTCAGACAGAATACCCACCTGAAGCCAGGATACTGACCAAAATTCTCCAGTCATTCATGTCCTGCCACTGCTGCCAGTCAGAATGGAGAATTTGCTCAGCCAAATCTCTGTACAATGCAACAGGACCAGAGAATCCCACTGGTGTGGATGGCTGGAATCCGCTCACTTGCTGGTATTTTATGACCTCTCTCGGGCGAGGCTTGTAAAATCCAGCCCGAGGCCAATGGAGAACTCTGTTCTGCGAGCCACGCCTGGCTGATTCTGGGGCAGACGTGGCAGTAAAATTCCGGCCAATATCTCCAGCGCAGAAAGAATCAGAATGGAGAGGGAAGAGTCAATGGTATGAAGTTGTTGAACTCAATGTTGATTCCAGAAGGGTATAAAGTGCCTAATCAAAAAATTATTTTCCTCCTTTCTATTGCTTTTCAGTAACTGCAGTATTTTGCTTTTAATCGGATGTAATTATTCATTATTCTGCTATTTACGATCACTTTGGACAAATCATTTGTTTCTTTCCTACAACTATTATCAATCCCTTTGCCCTTTGTATCATGAAATCTTTTGTCAGTCAATCTCTCCCACTCTATAACAAATCTTCCTTTTTGTTCCCCCGCCCCGGCACTCTTTTCATTGCATCAATATATTTCCATAGGAACACAGGAGCAAGAGTAGGCCAATCAGCCCCTCGAGCCTGCTCTGTCATTTAACTAGATCATGGCATATCTACCTCAACACCATTTTCCCGCATTATTCCCATACCCTTTAATGCGTCAAGTGTCTTGAGATCTATCGATCTCTGTCTTAAAATCACTCAATGATTGAACCTCCACAGTCCTCTGTGGTAGAAAATTCCAAAGGTTCAACACTCTCTGACAGAAGAAATTCCTCCTTATATATGTCCCAAATTGCCTACCTCTTATTCTGGCACTCTGCCCCCCAGTTCTAGCACCTACCTACCCCTACCAGCCAAGAAAACATTCTTCCTGCATCTATCCTATCAAGTCCTGTAAAAAACTTGCATGCTTCAATGAGGCTATTCTTCTAAAGTCCAGAGAACACAGACCCAGTTTGCTCAATCTCTCCTCATAGAACAATCCAAGCACTCCCTCTATAGCAAGTATGTCCTTCCTTTATGATTATTGTTTCTCAGCATAGAAACAGGAGCTGGCCATTTCGCCCCTTGAACGTGTAATAATAATTACTCTTTTCAATGATTTGAAATTTTACAAGATTTGTTCCAGAACATGCTGTTGAAAATCAACAACTAAAAGGTGTATTATATCCATTTTCACACATGCTTTTAGAATCATAAAAACTCTACAGGGCAGAAGACGGCCATTCGGCCCATTGAGTCCACACTGACCACAATCTCACCCAAGCCCTCTCCCCATAACCCCACACTTTTACCCTATGTAGTCTCCCTGACATAAAGGGACAATTCTAGCATGATCAATCCAACTAACCCCCACATCTTTGGACGTGGGGGGAAACTGGAGCACCTGGAGGAAACCCATGCAGACACGGGGAGAA
The DNA here is from genome assembly GCF_965287045.1 of Carcharhinus amblyrhynchos. Classification (NCBI taxonomy): domain Eukaryota; kingdom Metazoa; phylum Chordata; class Chondrichthyes; order Carcharhiniformes; family Carcharhinidae; genus Carcharhinus; species Carcharhinus amblyrhynchos. The sequence continues at coordinate 56,151,620 of NC_137329.1, forward strand.
GGTACATACTCCACACAGACAGTGACCCATGCCGGGAACTGAACCTGGGTCCCTGGCATTGTGAGGCAGCAGTGCTAACCACTGCACCACCTGTACAATTCAACCATAAAACACTGTATGGTAGGTCACACAAGAAAGTAGTTTGGCACTGTTTACCAGTGTAAATGGGTGCACTATGAATATTATTGAGGGAACGGTTGAGACTCTCGTGAGATTCGATGCCCCACCCCCGCCCCCCCAAGCAGGATTTCCAGCAATGGAGGTGCTTCACCATGGGTTGCTGGCAGGATAGCACAAATTGAGAACAATTTGTGCTGCTCACTGGCCGTGCTGCGGGAAAGGCCAGAAAATCCTGGCCTTAGTTTTGCTCTTCTTTGGAGTACCAAAAATACTTTGTGTCGTTCGACACCAAAAGCTAACACTTTGACCTTCTCCTTCAGGTTAGTTATGTTCCTTTACATTGCTTTTTCAATTGGCTTTCATTGTGCCTGTTTCTCTTCGGCTGTTTGTTTTCCTAATAAGGCTGGACTGTAGGGCAACTTCTTTACTAAAGCTGATCACAGGGCAGAAAGGGTTATTTGAACTAATACGATGCATACAGAGTGCTGTGAGAGTGCCTGTAATATTTAATAGCAGCCTCTGGGCCTGTCTGAATAAGCTCCATAGGTGGATAAACATTAGGATTGTGTGTGATGGACTGCAGTACATGGCAGTGAATGCCACTTATCATCATCATTACTATCGTTGCAGGATGTCTCCTTCATTGCTTAATTGCAAGCAAAGAGTTAGTTACGCTTTAACTCTTATAATGCTGGTGGTGATATTCGCTGAGTTAAGACAGTGCCACAGAACACCTCAAATTGTTTTGACCTTTAACTCATTGACACTTTGCCCTCAGCTGACAGGTAAAAAAGGCACCTCACCAGACAGCAGAGATTTCAGGAATGCTAACTTGTGGAATCCACATTCAGATTAGTGTTTCTGAAGAGGTGACACTGAAGGATCTGTTCTCCCAATCATTTCCATCTGTTGGCTTATTAACGACAGGGTCAGTACAGATTCCAGATGGTGGGGATTTTTTTTCCCCTCTCTCCTCTTGCTTTTGAAACTCCATCTGGTAATTTTCTTCCATAATAACAGCTCCTAACTAATTTCAAAATGGCCCTCACAACATTTGCCCCATCATCTGGCAGCTATACACTATTCTGGTCACATTAATTTAGCTGTCTTGCACATAGACAGCTGGGTTCTCACAGAAACAAGCCCTGCTGTATTATACAGTCTGCTGATGGAAGGTTAGCCTTCAAATTTTCTCAAAGGGGCTGTCGTTTTGGCTTTGCTCTGTCAAAACGGCACACTGTAAATCATATGGCGGCGAGCTGACTGCACCCTCTGACCACCACTCCTCCAACACCACCCCCATTCATCCAATATACCTCTCTGCTAGTACTGAGAGCAACTGTCCATAAAAAACTCTTTCTTTCCCATGAACATACATCTTGATGGCCCAATGAGTTGTGAAGCTGTAAAACACAGACTCACACCACATGGAGCTTCTCATGTTAGCCTCAGCCTCCAAGGAGAGCAGGGAAAGCATCGAGTTTAATCACAGAATGGTTACAGCGCAGAATGAAGCCATTCAGCCAATCGTGCTCATGCTGGCTGTCTGCAAGATCAATGTTTCTGCTTCCACCCCCTGTCCTTTACCTGGAGTCCTGCAATTTTCCTCTCCACAGATATTTATCCAACTCCCTCCAGAAATCATGACTGAATCTGCCACCACCACCACATTCACAGGCAGTGCCCTAACCACCCACTGCTTATAAAAGCTAACCAGTTTGTGAAACAAGAAGAAACGAGGGAGGAGAGAAAGAGAGAGAGAGAGAGAGAGAGAGACAGAGGGTGGAGAGAGAGAGAGAGAGAGAGACAGAGGGTGGAGAGAGAGAGAGAGAGAGAGAGAGGGTGGAGAGAGAGAGAGAGAGGGTGGAGAGAGAGAGAGAGAGGGTGGAGAGAGAGAGAGAGAGGGTGGAGAGAGAGAGAGAGAGAGGGTGGAGAGAGAGAGAGGGAGGCGGGGGAGAGAGAGAGGTAGGCGGGGGAGAGAGAGAGGGAGGCGGGGGGAGAGGGAGGCGGGGGGAGAGATGGGGAGAGGTGGGGAGAGAGGGGGGCAGAGAGGGGGGGAGAGGTGGGAAGGTGGGGAGGGGGAGGGGGAGGGGGAGAGGTGAGGAGGGGGAGAGGTGGGGAGGGAGGGGGGAGAGGTGGGGAGGGGGGGGCAGAGGTGGAGGGAGATGTGGGGGGGGGGGAAGAAATGTGACAGATATAAAACAAAGATGGACTCAGACAAGCATAAAAGAACAGTGGGGAGAGGAGGCTCACCCCAGGGCTCATATATGTCCTCCTAGAAAATATCTGAAGAGTCAAATCAGCTGAAATGTGGGCAGGGGGAGGAGGGGCACATGACCTACAAGCATAGTGTGACTGTAAAAGAACTGAAATAGGTAATTTAACCAACAGGTGTTTCAAGTATTACTTTAGTGGCTGGTGGAATAAACTTTCTTCCCATTGCTGCTTCATATTGGGAAGTCCCCCCACCACCATAATGCTTACCTTGTTTATCAAAAATCTGTCCAACTTTGTCTTGAATATATTTAATGACCCAGCCACTACTGCTTTCTTGGGAAGAAAATTCCAGGACTAATGACTAACTAAAAGAAATTTCTCTTTATCTCAGCCTTAATAGGGAAACCTCTTGTTCTTAAACAGTATCCCCTAGTTCCAATCTTCCCCCAATCCTAGTTTTCTGGAGGCGGCCTGGTAGCACAGTGGTTAGCACTGTGCCAGGGACCTGGGTTCGATTCTGACCTTGGCTGACTGTGCGGAGTTTGCATGTTTTCCCCATGTCTGTGCAGATTTCCTCCCACACTCAAAAATCATGCAGGTTAGGTGGATTGGCCGTGTTAAGTTGCCCCTTTATGTCCCAAGATGTGTTGGTTAGGTGGATTAGTTGTGATAAATGTGCAGGGTCATGGGGATAGGGTAGGGGGAAGTAATGGGCCTGGATAAAAGTCAGTGCAGACATGGTGGGCCAAATGGCTTCCTTTGTGCTTGTAGAGACTTAATGATTCCCATGACTCTTGCTTCAAGATGCAAAGACGTTCAATTATTAACCCTTAACTCTCCAAGGTGTCCAACATTTTACACTTCCAAGGTGTCATACAGTGGCTGCCCTGATTCTCTCTCCACTTGACCTGGCTCCTAACCTCATCAAGGGGAGGCACAGAACAATGGCAGTATTCAGCCCTGGATTGAAGAGTGAGGGAAGGCTACATCTGGTAGGATTAGGTTGGCCCCTGTTCATGGATGGTGTGCAAATTGACAAAGCACTATTGTATGGGAAAGCTAAAAATTTGAGGGGGGAGCACATTGCATGGGGGGGGTAAAAAAAATCATCCATTAACTAATTCATATGAATGTTAAGGAAGCTAAGCCATCAGTAAAACAACTTCTCAAACAATACATAAATCGTTAGGTCAACAATTCTTGTTTTAAGAGGAGTTTCTTTGAAGTAAACAATTATGACTATTTACGTAAATTGCCTGTTTTCAAAAGATTCAAGAGCAGATGCATCATGAGGTTTTATCTGGGACACGAACCTTTGATGTAGCAAACCATGGTGCATAAAGCAGCATGATTTTAGCAGCTATTTGGAGAGCTTCAAAGGCAGTAACATCTCAGCTTCTTTATCTATACACAGATTGATCACCCAAGCAGTTTATGATAACATCTGCTCTGCATACTCCACCATCAAATACCTTATGGTTACTTGGAATGGCGTCATTGTGAACTAAAGAAATGAGATGGACCCTAACATGGAGCAGCATGCTGTACAGCACTGTCTGCAGTTACAGTCACTTTAGTTAGAGTACTCTTTGTCCACGTCTTTACCGTAACAGCTTCTTTTTGAGGGGGGGGGATGGGGATGGATGGAAGTAAATTCACTAATTAACGCTGCCACAGAAAAAAAAGTTGAATTTTAACTAGAAGGAAGAGTTGAATTTTAAATGGATCTGAATCATGGCCATACAGTCCTGTCTTCCAAGTTGGCAAACTGCAACATGACAAGGAGTCCTTGACTAGAAGCTTCCTCCAGAGGAGGTGGACTGAGACATGTTCTGCTTGATTGGCACCCCATCCACAAACATTCACTTCCTCTACCACTGACATACAGTGACAGCAGTGTGTATCTACAAGATGCACTGCAAGAACTCACCAAGGCTCCTTAGGGAGCACCTTCCAAACTCGCGACCACTACCAATCCAGAAAGATAATGGCAGCAGATATAAGGGAACACGACCACCTGCAGTATATTTAAGACGCGGGTTGATAGGTTTTTGATAAGCAAGGGGATTAAGGGTTATGGGGAGAGGGTGGGAATGTGGAACTGAGATACGACAGATCAGCCATGATCTTATTGAATGGCGGGGCAGGCTCCAAGGGCTAGATGGCCTACTCCTGCTCCTATTTCTTATGTTCTTATGTTCTAAGTCACTCACCATCCTGACTTGGAAATAAATCACTATTCCTTCACTGTAGCTGGGTCATAATCCTGGAACTACTTCCCTAACAGCACCATGGGTGTACCTACACCTCATGGATTGCAGGAGTTCAAGAAGGCAGGTCACCATCACCTAATCGGGGGCAATTAGGGATGGACAATAAACGCTGGTCTAGCCTTTGAAACCCACTTTCCTTGAATGCATATTAAAAAGTCCTGCAAATCGAGGGGTTTTTGTATCAAGCCCCTACTACTTTCTGAGGGCAATGAAGGATGACCAATAAAAGGCAATCTCTACAGTGATGCCTGTCTTTTGAGTGCATAAAGGAAAAGAGAGCCAGAAAGTGAAATTTTGCAACACCACAGGCATCTAAATAGCGGGGACACAGCCGACAGCAGGAACTAAAGCTATTTTATAACTAGCATAACGTGTTTCTTTTTCTACCTCAATAAATATCTTATAGCTACAGATGGACTGTTGCACGGGGAGTTGGATCATCTGAACTTGGCACTTTGTAGTCACCATTTCACTCGCAGTGAATTTGTGGTCATTACTAAACAGAGACTTGGCACTTGATCCTGCTGCCATTACCATTACCTGCAAATCCGTCTTCATTAACGATGCACCAGCTTCAACAAGGAAGTGGCATATGGTTCGATGTCGGAGTGCAGCAGCTTTGTGTAGGACAGTCTCACCACTGCAAACAAAAATCATATGTTTGACTTTACACTTTGAAATATGAGGCTCCAGAGAGATTTCTCTTAACAGCGTAACATTATTCCAGTTATAAACATATGCTGCAACTGCAAAATTGGGCTCTTTATATTTTTAACAAAATGTTTTGGCTTATTGTTTTCCTTTGGAGATATTAACCCTCAATTCCCTTCCTCTCAGTTACCCAAGACCACAAACTCCAGCCTAAGGGAGAGGCCTTCAGAATATTCCAGAGCTTCTGCTAAAGCTGTGCTGAACCAGATTTTGGATGGTGCTTGCAGTCAGCAATAAGGTGTAGGGTGGGTAACCGTACTTACAACGTTGTCCCCTTTCACCTCTGCTGGAATTTTACCGCCTCGCCTGTCACAGAATCAGAGCGGGCAAGGGGCGCACAACGGAAATGTCCATTGATCTCGAGTGGGATTTCCCGGTCTCAGGTCGAGCGAGGCTGTAAAATCCCGCCTCTGGTCTCTGGTCGGGACCACCCTCTAATGGTAGAGAGATAATCACCGACAATTCAACAATACAAAGAACAAATGTCCCTCACTGCCCTGGCACGGTATTTTAGCCTCGGAGAATGCTTACCCGAAGATCAGAGGCTGAATGCCTGTGACCGTCATGGGTGAATACGACATTTGGCTTTGATCTTTGGGCAAGTGTTCTCTAAGGAGGCCTTCATGACACACGACAGCGCAGGGTCTCTGAGCAGAAACTGATATTCAAGTTCCGCACACATGAGGTCAGCCTCAACCGGAATCTTGGGTTCATGTCACACTATCTGTAACCCCCATGACTTGCCTGGGCTTGCAAAATCTCACTTATTGTCCTGTCTGGAGACAATACACATCTCTTTAACCTATGCTTAATGCTATCTCCACTCACATTGTCTGCACCTTTAAGACTTGATTACCTGTAAAAACTTGCATTCTAATCAGTATTCTGTAAACTGAGTGTGTATCTTTACATCCCCTGTTTGTGATCAGAACTCTCCACTCACCTGATGAAGGGTCAGAGGCCAGAAAGCTAGTGGCTTTTGCTACCAAATAAACCTGTTAGACTTTAACCTGGTGTTGTGAGACTTCTTACAATGAAAAGAAGATGCAAAGGAGATCAACAGCTCCCAGGACACAGTTGCAATGCAGAAAGAAGTTCAGTGACTTTACTAGAGTTGTCAAGGCAAGAATGCAAACATCTCTCACCTCCCACCCACAGCTGAACAATCACAATATTGCTTTCCCCTTCCCTACAATGAATGTGCAACACTTCCCCCAATTATCAACATCCTTGGGGTTACCATTGAGTTTGCCAACTTGCCAGGTAAACACAGTGACTACAGGAGCAGGTCAGAGGGTAGGAATACTGTGGTGAGTAACTCACCTCCTGACCTATCAAAGCCTGCCCATCATCCATAAGGCACAAGTCAGGACACTGATAATAATTAAATAGGTTTAGTCACTTCAAAAATAGTCAACTTTTGAAGCCAAAAATATTTCACAAGTTTTTAATGACTGTTTTTGCACTGGGTAGAATAATACTATTGGTCATATTTCCTGACATTATCTTGCCAGTTGCCTGGATGGGTGCAGCTCCAACAAGACTCAAGAAGCTTGACACCATCCAGGACAAAGCAGCCTGTTTGATTGGCATCACACCTACAAACATCCACTCGTTCCACCATCTACACGCAGTAGCAGCAATGTGCACTAGCTACAAGATGCACTGTAGAAATTCACCAAAGATCCTTTGGCAGCACCTTCCAAACCCTCGATCACTTCTGTCTAGAAGGACAAGGGCAGCAAATAAATGGGAACACTACCACCTGCAAGTTCCCTTCCAGGCACTCACCATCCTGACCTGGAAATATATCGCCATTCCTTCATTGTCGCTGGATCAAAATCCAGGAATTCCCTCATTGACGCAATTGTAGGTCAGCCCACAGCACATAGACTGCAGCATTTCAAGAAGGCAGCTATTCACCTCCTTTTCAAGGGCGACTAAGAATGGGCAATAAATGCTGGCCTAGCTTGTGATGGCCATGTCCCATGAACGAATAAAACAAAACTTCACATCTTCTCCTCCTACTCTCAGACTCCACACTTTGAACTCTCACCTTCACTGCAAACCTCACTTACCCAGGACTTACAATTTTGACATGACATACAAATCATTCTACCACGACAGGCACATTCCCAAAACACCTAACAAGAACATCACTATTCCTATTTTTCTTTCTTGCAGGGGCTGAGCACATACAGTCTAGGACAGAAGGCCATAGCCAAACAAAGCCAACACAGCACAGACCATCATGCGAAGGCATTATAATGATTGTGACGATGGCAGCCCCGGCGGAGATATCCTTTCGGTTTTTTTTTAAACAGCCTTTTCTCTTTATCCTTTCTTGGTTCCATCTCCCTTATGTACTCTGCAAGAAAAACTGCAGCTGCTTTCAGGCCAGTCTTCCTGAAAATGCAGTGTCACTTTATCCAACCCAAAGAGCCACTACTTCAGACATTGGCATCATGCGTAGTTTGGAAGGTGGGCAATTGTGGTTGGCTCCATAACAACAACTGAGTGATGCAGAGGAGCATAATAAAACTAAAACACCGGGCAGCGTAAGAATATATTAGGACAGCTTGGTCACAGCGATATGTTCCTGGGAGTGTCTTAAAGGAGGAAAGGAGGCAGAGAGGAATTCCAGAAAATGGGACCAAGCAGCTTAAAGCATAGCTGCCAAAGCTGGGTTGAAGAAAATCGGTGTTACACACATTGCTGTGTGTGCAGAGGTTATTGCATAGGGACAGAATTACAAGGAGTAAATGTTGAAAAAAAACCCCTCGAATCAATTAACTTGTATGGCATGAATGAATTCTTTAAATAACTTCTTGAATTATCCTTGTTGCCTATTAGTGTCATGATTATTGAGGGCGTTTATCATGTTAGTTCTGGGACAGCCCAGCTTCATAGAGGGACATGCTGTGCACAGAATCTTTATTGACATATTATGAGCATTTTTAATACCTGTTCTCAGTGCCCAGGTAGGAGCCGGATCCAAAATGGCGGCCAGGTAGAATTAGTCGATTGCCAGTTTGAACCCTTCAGCACTATCAAATTACTAGGCCCCCATCTTTTACTGCTAAAAAGCAGTATGTATTGTTTGGGAGAGATGATAGAAGCACTGTGTCCCATTATTCATTGAGGAATATCACTCAAAGTCTCGGATTGAGCACTTCTCCAGCATTTAATTACAAATATTTCAAGCAATTAATTCCAAGAAGAAGATTAAAGCTCTCACGTTTTGTAGAGTAAGAAAATGTTAAAACTTACTTCTCCTTCTCTGTTAAGTCCAGTATCTCTGGAGAGGCTGGCAGGAGAGAGGGTGTGGAGAGACAGAAAAGGTTTAATATTACTTAATGCACACATGGAAATTGTCCATTAGAAAGCTCAATTCCAATCCTCTACACGTCCATTTCTATTGCTTTATCAGGTAACTGAGTATTCACGTGATCTCCCATGGTCAAGACTTTGCATTCATTCATGGGATGTAGGCGTTATTATGTGGGCATCACTGGCAAGGCCAATACTTATCCTTGAACTGAGTGACTTGGTCATTTCAGAGGGCAGATAAGAGTGACCTTGAATACGCTGACATCTCCTCAGTGTACTGAGTGCCGATATCCTTCTTTTACTGGCACACTCAGCCCAACTGTCAGTAAAAATTAACATCTTAGGATGTAGTATTTGAGACATGACATCTGGAATGTATGTTTGTGAGGAAAAGGTGCCTCGACCCCTATGGTTCCCAAAGCTTCCACCATTAGCATTTTCCTTGACTCATATATGGTCTGTTGCAGACTAATTTAGAGAGGTTGACTTCTCTGACTAATTAGTAACTCTATCATCATTGTGCCATACCTTTAGGGAAGGAAACCAGCCGTCCTTACCTGGTGACTCCAGAACCACAACAATGCGGTTGACTCTCAACTACCATCTGAAATGGCCTAGCTAGCCACTCAGTTCAAGGACAACTAGGGATGGGCAATAAATGTTGGCTAGGTAGTGACTTCCATGTCCTACAAATGAATGAACAATGTTTCTGCTAATATGGTTGAAGCTGAGATATTTTTTCACTGACAATTCCAATGTTAATGTTCTCTTGTTTCTCTTGATGTCAGGTGTCAAGTGTATTGCGAAGCTGACCATCCATGGTTGAGGAAGGAATGAAACATGCTATGTATAAACTGATGGAGATTTATTTCCAGTAACCAAAACTAAACTCATCTGATGGTAAGGATACGACTCTTGCAATGGCAGCAGTAGGAGGAGGAGAGTTTGGCAAGGGTCAATTTGTAGTTGGCTGGCCTCTTACCATTTTCCAGGATGTACTTCACAATCTCTTTGCTTCCTACTGTGACAGCGTGATACAATAGGGTCCGGCCCTCAGGATCTCGCATCATCAGATCAGCGCCTGATTTCTGTAACTCCCGTAACTGCAACAACAAAATAAATACAACGTGGATCAGACATTCTACACAAAGCAAAGGGGTTCACTCCACTGGAACTGAATGGACCTTTACAGTGACACAGTGGTTAGCACTGTTGCCTCACAGTACCAGGCTTGATGGACCGAATGGTCTCCTTCTGCATTGTGAGATTCTAAAACTTTCATGACTTCTAAACTTCCCTTCATTAAGTGTTACCTCAGCTCAATCCTGATCTTGCCTTTTACCAGCTTACAGACATTTTGGTCTTTAGCGCTCACAAGTGTAAAAAGGAAATAGATTTTATTTGTTGGGGGTGGGGGAGATCCATATTTTTAATCAGAAAAATGTGAGATGAAATAAGATGGAAAGAGGTCCACGTGGACAAGAAACATTGGCACAGACTAGTTGGGTTAAATAAAACCTTAGTGACATTTTCTCTTACACGCTAGAGTTAAAAGAAATCAGTGTTGGTGTAATTGTAACATTTTCAAGGGGAATTTTTAAAGGCCTGTAGAAATAATGATGATTATGTGCTCATTAGTCTTTTTGATATGCAAATGAGAATATTTAAGAGCTGCCACTGCCTGAGGTCCCAGTCTGACAGGAATTCTGGAACTTTTGAAGACATGTTACCTGCTGTTACTCTCCTTAACAAGCTGGGAGTGTTCACAACAGTATACACGCTGCCGGGTCTGCTGGGAGAAGGGACAAATTACCCTCTCTTGTCCCCTAGACTCTGTTACAGGAATGAATGGGCCAAATCATCTGCAAGAGTGGCCGTCACCACTTGACTGCCACTCCATGAAATCACTCCAGAGCAGAAGAGGCCATTCGGTCCATCGGGTCTGCACCGACTCTCTGATAGAGTATTTTACCCAGGCCCTCTAACCTGCCACACATTTCCCATGGCTAATCCACTTAACCTATGCATCTCTGGACACTGAGGGGCAATTTAGTATGACCAATCTACCTAACTTACACATCTTTGGAGTGTGGGGGGAAACCGGAGCACCCAGAGGAAACGCCATACAGACACAGGAAGAACATACAAATTCCACACAGTCATCCAAGGATGGAAACAAACCCAGTCCCTGGCGCTGTGAGGCAGCAATGCTAGCCACTGTGCCATCGTGCTGCCCTGTTTAATTTAACCATTCCTATGTAACTACGTGGTACCGGAATGCCGCATTTCTGGCCCAGAATTCTAAACCAGGCCTCTTGAGAAGCATGGAATGTAATTGCTCCTGCAGTCCTTCTGTCTTCGTGTAGGAGCATTAGGGGAAGCAAAGCCAAATCTTTTTATTGTGTTCCAGTATAGTTACACACCCCACAGCCACTTTGACAAGCTACACAGATACAGTAAGTATAAGGTAAATGGGTGAGGGAGAGTCAGGGAGCAGGGGGCAACCCAATCAGTGGTAGTCAGTGGGGGGCAATCAGGGGTTAATTGGAGTTGGGGAGGGGGGAATCAATAGTGTCGTTACCCAGGAGTTAGAACTGGTTTCAAACTGTTCTTTTTCCTGGGAAACTATTCGGCTAAGTGAGTCAGAACCATCTGAAGCCTCTGACTCTATCTTTAGGTTTCTGAGTGTTCTAGATGCAGGGTAAGTGTCTATCGGGTGCCCAAACTTCCCAAGTAATCTCTGTCTAGTCAGTGCGTGGGGACTTCCGAGGGGTTCCCCAGCGCATCTTGGGGGGTACCTCCTGTGTACAACCATCTGGAAAATGGAAGTTCAGGACCAATGACCTGCCATAACATAACATATTTGATCCTACAAAAATTTATTATGCTAGCAAGTGTGATCTGACCAATACAGGTTCAGCATAACTTCCCTACTTTGCAATTCTATCCTTGGAGGAATAAAACCAAGGCTGAGGTTTTCTGGCTCTGCTATGGCAGGACCCGCTGAGGGAAAACCCAGCCACTAAAATCTGCTGTGCCTTTTTTTTTAATGGCCTTGCTAATCTGTGGTACAACTTTTTGTGACCATGGTATTTGTACTCCGAGAGGCCTTTACTCCTCTCTTTCATCTGGACCTTCCTCCTCCAGTCGTCCTTGTTGCTACTTCTACCCAAAGATCTTCAACCCTATGGTGTATCACTGTCCCGTGCCATCCTGAAGCACATTTAAAGCCACTCTCTGATGGCCAACATCCAGCTGTGCCTAGGTCAACCACTCTTTCTGCTGCTCTCTGCTTTGTCCTCTAATAGAGATCTCAGTAGCTTTTCAGCACTCCTGTAAGTCGAAACTTTAGAGTTCGTTTTGTTCTTGAAATTTCAATCACAATTTTGTTTGTCTTACGGTCTGCCTATGGAATTTTGTGCATATGTCTCAGCATCCATTTTTCCAACATCTCTATTTTCTTCCATAGACTTTCACTTATTGTCCAGCTTCCTAAGGCATTACTTGAACCTTCCACATCATAAGTGACCTCCTATTCTTCCTAGTGAACTGTACTGCTGCACATTTCTCTGTGTTAAACTTCATTTGCCAATAATTTGCCTATTCTGAGTTTATTCATATCTTTATCCAATTTGTTGCAGTCCTCCCCAGTATTGCCCAGCTCCCCAATTTAGTGTTACTTGAAAAATTTAGAAATTGGGCAGGATTTTCCAGTCACATTCACCCCAAAACTGGAAAATCCCACTCAAGATCAATGGATGTTTGCATGAATCCATCCACCCACCCCTACGATTTCCGTGGCCAGCGGGACAGGCAAATTTCCCTCATTGTGTTTCTGATTCCAAATAATTATCATAAATTGTGAATAGCAGTGATCCCAACACTGATTCCTACGGAGCACCACTTCCCATCTACTGTCACTTTCTATTATTAGCCTTTACTCCCACTGTCTGCTTTCTATCTTGAAGCCCCAGTGAGCAATCCACTCTGTCATTTGTCCCCTGATTCCGTATTCTCCGATCTTATTCATTCGTCTATTACTGCGCATTCAATCAAATGTTGGTTTGATCAGTCATGCCATTTCTTTTATCCACTCATGGGATGTTGGCATCTCGGGTTGTGGCAGCATTTATTGCCCATCCCTAATTGCCATGCGATGCCATTTCAGAGGGCAATTAAGAGTCAACCACATTGCTGTGGGTCTGAAGTCACATGTAGGCCAAATTGGATAAGGATGGGATATTTCCTTCCCAAAAAGACATTAGTGAATAGATGAGTTTTTACAAGTCGATAATGGTTTATGATCATCATTAGACTCTTATTTCCAGATTTTTATTGAATTTAAATTTCAGCATCTGCCATGGCGAGATTTGAACCCGAGTCCCCAAAGCATTGCTCTAGGACACTAGTCCAGTGACAATACCACTGCGCCACCACCTCCTATTAAACTAATGAGACAGGTTATGGGTTATAAAAGACATCAGGCTTTTTAATCGAGGATCGGGCTTACCTGTTGCAGGTCCTTGTTCTTTACTGCGTGAAGAAGGCTCTCATCTGCACAAAAAGAAACTGGTGTTTTTACTGTGGCAAGGGAGTGACTGAAGAGCACAATAAGAGGAAATAAAACAAAAGGATCATGTGCCTAATAACAAAAATATACTGTGGATGCTGGAAATCTGAAACCAAAACAGAAAATGCAGGAAGGATTCAATAAGTGTGTCAGCACCTGTGGAGGGGGCAATACAGTAAATGTTTCAAGTCTGTATGACTCTTCTTCAGGAGATATCAAGCAGTTTTTCTTTCAAGAACTTGGTTCTCTGAAATTCTGCTGGCATTCCATTGATCAGCTGCCATGAACCTCAGAGAAATGGGAAAAACATTTGCTTTCAGCCACTCAGACCATTTCCTCGGGATGATTCAGTAGACTCCTCTGGCATTGCGGGAGAAGATTAGTGGGACCAATGTGAAACCTGAGAGCCATTCTCATTATTTTGAGTCAATCATTCAGCTTTCCTAACTCCCAAATGCCTTCCACCACGTAAAAACCACGTGAATGCTCTTCGCATACTAAAACATTTCTGCTCACAGGAATGACATTATAATGGTCCTTAGAGCACACTGGGAGTAAAAGTAAGTATGCTCAGTAAAGTTGCACCCTTGCCTCGGATTCAAAAGGTTCCGAGTTCCAGTTGCACTCCAGGACTTGATCACAAACATCAAGGCTGTTCAATGCTGCACTGACAGTGTGCTGCATTGTTGGAGGTTCCATCTTTTGACTAAGATGTTGAACTGGAGTCCTGTCTGCCTGCTCTGGTGGAGGTAAATAAAATTCTCATGGCCCTTGCAAAAAATAGCAGGAGAATTATCCCTGGTGTCCTGGCCAATATCTACCCCTCAACCAACATCACAAAAAACAATTATTTGGTCATAAGGTGCCACAGTGATTAGCACTGCTGTCTCACAGCACATTAATTAGAAACCTGATGTCTGTATCGATATGCGTGATCTTCTTGGAGATCCTCTCTACTTGGAGCCGGCAGTTGGTGGTGTCGATGGTAGCCATGACGTGGAGATGCCGGCGTTGGACTGGGTCCAGTCCAATGTTGGCATCTCCACATCATGCTTCACAGTGCCACAGTGCCAGGGACCGGGATTTGATTCCTGGCTTGGGTCGCTGTCTGTGCAGAGTCTGCATGTTCTCCCCATGTCTGCTTGGGTTTCCTCCGGCTGCTCCGGTTTCCTCCCACAGTCCAAAAGACCTGCTCATTAGGTGCAGTGGCCATGCTAAATTCCCCCTCAGTATACCTGAATAAGCACCGGAATGTGGTGAGTAGGGGATTTTCACTGACTTCATTGCAGTGTTAACGTAAGCCTACTTGTGACACTAATAGATAAACTTAAACATGATCACACTGCTGTTTGTCGGAGCTTGCTGTGCACCAATTAGCTGCTGTGGCTCCTACATACTTCATCAGCTATCAAGTGCTTTGAGACATCAGGTGGTTGTGAAAAAGTTGAGCCTGTCTTTTTTTCCCCAAAGCCAAGTAAAAAACACACAGCTACAGTTATCAACAGATCAAAAATGAGTGGCTACAATCAATAAAAACAAAACTTAAAAAATCTGATGGAAAAGAGGAGGGAACATTGGATACAATAAACATTGCACTAAAAGCTTTGTCTTAAACTCTTCCTCATCAAGTGAATGAAGTTCCATTGTGTGCTATTTTTAATGTATTGGGTATCAGATTTTCATGAAATCATGATTTTAACAGCCTGTTTAAAACAGATTGCTTAAAATAATTTGCCGAATTTAAATAAATTAACAACTTCATTAAAATAGTGCAGACAAGATCTTAATTTAATTTCATTCCTATTAGTAGGAGAGACTAGGATGCGAGGGCACAGCCTCAGAGCAAAGGGATGATCCTTTAGAACTGAGATGAGGAGAAGTTTCTTCAGCCAGAGGGTGTTGAATCTGTGAATTCATTGCCACAGAAGGAGGCCAGGTCATTTAGTGTATTTAAGAAAGAAAGGCAGGTTCTTGATTGGTAAGGGGATCATAGGTTACAGGGAAAAAGCGAGAGAATGGGGTTGAGAAACATATCAGCCATGATTCAGTGGCAGAGAAGACTTGATGGGCCAAATGGGCTAATTGTGGTCCTATAGTTTATGAACTTAATGAGTAAATAAACATGCTAAAATTTAGCACATGTGCAGATTACAATTTATTTGAGTTTGGATGATAACATTATCATCCAGCCAGGACCGTTGGCCTAGATTTTCTGATGGTGTTTTCCAATATCCTGCTTAAGACGAATAGGTTATTTGTGGCATTAGATAATGTTGACTGAAAAATCTCCACTTGTCTTCCAAATGGTTGTAAATGGTTGCTGGCCATTTGCTGTTGTTGTGTTACAGACAGAAATGTTTTCCTGAATGTCACATGCTCCTAAACACACAATATACTCCTACATATGTTATTGACATGTTACAGGCTGTATTACACTCTGTAAACCATGACAGGCAACCTAGGCTAGTGAGTGAGTTGCATGAGAGGCCCTCCCTCATCTCAGTGGGCTGCAAGATTGAAACTGGGCTTGTCCGTGAACCGTGACCCCATGAAGAAGATTAAATACATTTAATACATGGTGAATATTTCATAACGAGTTATAGAAAATGCATAATTATTTATATATTAATAGAACTGTCATCAATTTCAAATGGTGAAAACAAAAGAAATATTTACACTTCGGACACAGAAGGAGCACATGTCTCTCACAGTCAGTGTTGTGTGCAATCAGTAAGTACCTCACATCACTTACCCCTACTTTATCAGTGTACCACTTCAGTTATACCGATTAGAAAAAAAACTATGCAGATCGAAACCAGTGGAATGTGGCAATTCTGCTTGTGGGCAACGGTCAACAAAATGTCTCACTGGACATGCTCAGAACCCAGATGGGCTACTTGTGGCCCCAGTGCCAAAGGTTGCCCACCATTGAATCATAGCATCCCTACAGTACAGAAGAAGGCCTTTTGGCCCATCGAGTCTGTCCCGACCACAATCATACCTAGGCCCTATTTCTGTAACCCTCATTTATCCTGCTAACCCTCCTGATACTAAGGGGCAATTTAGCATGGCCAATCAACCTAACCTGCACATCTTTAGACTCTGGGAGAAAACCCATGCAGACACAGGGAGAATGTCCAAACCCCACACAGTGACCTGAGCTGGGAATCGAATCGGGTCTTTGATGCTAACCACTGTGCCATCCCAAAGGGCTTGTTCAGGATTTCAACCCCAGTCCTCTTGCAAATTCATCTATTTCCAACACCAAGTGAGAGTCACTCTCCTGCACCAACGAGCTAAGTCCGCTGCTGTAAACCTGTCCCATTGCAATCTGTAGACTTAATCCTGGATTGGCAGCATTGTGTAGCTCTGCCTGTTCAAGCTTTACAACAATTTCACCAAGATCAAGAGCCTGATCTTTATAGGGCATGTAGTAGCAATGGCCCCAATACAGCTGGAGCTTGATCAGGTGAAGGCATTCCCTGAATATCTGTGGGTTTCAGTTCAGTTGGCAGGTCACTTTCCCAGGTGTAAGAAACTATCCAAACAATTGGAAATTTGCTTTTAAGTTAACAGCTCAGAGCAAGTTCGAATTTTGCTGGTAATTGAGGAGGCATGTGGAGACAAACTGCACCTGTGAAATGTAGTGAGCCAAACGCACACTGTTTTAAAAGCACTTCAAAGTAGGTCCCAAGTGATAATACACAAATGTCAAAATAAGACACAAAACAGAAAGTGCTAGAAAATCTCAGCAGATCTGACAGTCTCTGTGGAGAGGGAATAGGGCCAATGTTTCAAGTCTCGTTCTCTCTCCACAAATGCTGTCATACCTACTGAGATTTTCCAGCATTTTATGTTTTTATCTCAGACTCCAGCAACTGCCATATCTTGCCTTTATTTAAATATTTTATTGCTTTCTTTAGGTGGTTTTACAAAATGTATAAAACTCTTCATTTGGGGAAACTGCAAATGCACGTAGGACACTTCCTTTTGGGAGGGGATTACAACAGAAAACAGACTCATTCTACTTAACTATGTGTGTCCTAAAACATTTATTATTGCAGTGTTAGTTATTCCATTGCTTTTCGTGGAAACTTGCTGTGTGCAAATTGGCCACAATGAAAACAGTAACTGCACTTCAAAAGTACTTAATTGGCCAAAAAGCATTTTGGCAATGCCCTGATGTTATGGAAGGCACTATGTAAGCAGAAATTCTTTCTGTATAGAATTGCCAAGTCCATCATACCAACACTGGGTGAATGACTCTTGGGTCAGAGAGTTTTACATTTGCACGAGCCATCAAACACCTAACTTTTCTAATCCCATTTTCTGGCACTTGGTCCATAGCCCTTGGATGCTGTGACATTTCATCTAAATGCTTCTTAAATACTATGAAGATTCCCGTCCCTACCACCCTGTCAGGCAGTGAGTTCCAGACTCCCACCACCCTCTGGGTGAAGAACTATTTCCTCAAATTCCCTCAATCTTTTGCCCTTTACCTTAATTCTATGTATCCCTGGTTATGACCCTGCTAATAAGGGAAAACGTTCCTTCCTATTTCACCTATCTATGTCCCTCATAATTTTGTACACCTTGATAAGGTTCCCCCTTCAGCCTTCTCTGCCCTATGAAAAACGACCCCGGCCTAACCAGATTCTCTCCATAGCAATGCTACTTGGTATCAGATGTCTCAGCAGCTGTTTTCAGTACTTCAGCTACCACCTTCAAGAATCACGCATACCAGCCTTCCATCCATTGACTCTGTCTACAATTCTTGCTGTCTTGGCAAAGCAGCCAGCATAATCAAGGACCCTGCCGACCCCAGACATACTCTCATACACCTTCTTCCATCGGGAAAAAGATACAAAAGTCTGAGGGCCACCAACTCAAGAATAGCTTCTTCCCTGCTGCCATCAGACTTTTGAATGGATCTATCTTATATTAAGTTGATCTTTCTCTATACCTTAGCCATGACTGTAACACTACATTCTGCACCCTCTCCTTTCCTTCTCTATGTATGGTATGCTTTGTCTATATAAGGTGCAAGAAACAATACTTTTCACCGTATGCCAATAATTGTGACAATAATAAATCAAATCAAAAAGTGTACCTGCAAATTAGGCACATTTAATAAGTAATCAAAACAATAATGGTACAAATTACCACAAGTTCTACGGCCAGCTTTTCCTGTTTCAGTCGCCCATTCATATTTCCTTTACAATTAGTGCAGAATCTTAGATTTATTCCCGGCCTGGGTCACTATCTGTGTAGAGTCTGCACGTTCTCCCCGTGTCTGCCTGGATTTCCTCCACGTGCTCCGATTTCCTCCCAAAGTCTGAAAGATGTGCTAGTTAGCTGGATTGGCCATGCTAAATTCTCCCTCAGTGTACCACAACAGGCACCGGACTAGGGGATTTTCACAGTAACTTCATTGCATTGTTAATATAAGCCTATTTGTGACACTAATAAATAAATTTTAAAATATATACAAATACTGCACATCAGCGTACAGGAGTCAAAGGATATGACATTACCTCTATAAAAACATTGGTCCTATTGGAACATATGGACCTATGGTCCACTCATCATGTTGCATTCAGCAAAGTTTGCTAACTATCGAACCTTCAGCAGCAGAATCCACAAAAGAATTAGTTCTCCTGGACTTTCTTCCTCACCTTTCACCCCTCATTCAAGTTAGGCAAAGTGACTCCCACGGGAAAATACAGCGTGGTTGACACCCTGAGCTGCTGGCACAGGCCAGCTTGACTCCACCATCAAAGCTTGAATGTGGCTGGGAACCGCTAACACCTGGCCGTTTCAGGATGTGAGCTCGAAATTCAAAGCTGCGACCTATGCACTGGTGAATGCACGCAGTCCAATATTGGGCTGTATCCAATACAACTTCATGCATGGAATCCTTTGTGCTATCCTTCTCTGTACTTCATGTCAAAGGAGCACATTTGCAGAGATGGGGGTTAATACAGTCAGCACTTTCAGCAAAGCAGAGCAGGATTCTTTTGCATAAAATCCACAATGTCATCAAAACATATCTTATTAATGAGCTGTAGAAACACAAGTTTATGTCCTTTGAGATACACTTGAAAATTTGCCTTACAGGCATAAAACAGATACAGGTTCTATAATCCAATTCTTATCTACTGACACAGTTTTAATTTTGTGGCGATTAAATTATGAAATAAAAGCTGCATTCAAGGCCCAATTTGCCTGACGTTCTGCATTATCGCGGAGGTTATGGCATTAACCAAAGTCCTGCAGCACATTGTAGCTTTGTTACAGATACAGATGTTAACTCTCTGTGAAACACTGTCTTGTGACATAGAGAAGCTTTCATGTGGCAGTGTTAGATCCCTGTTCATTTATGTACCTTTATAAAATGTTGCATTAATTATGCAGTTACAGAACCCTGTAAAACAGCGAGATCCAATCATTTTATACATAATTTATGCCTAAATGAAATAAAGTGGCTTTGATTAGTAGATCTGAGTATGCAGAATGAAGAAAAAGCATCATTTTTAAAAATTAACCCATTGTTTTAAATCTAGTTCTTAATCAGAATGAGGTGGCCTTCCTCCTTTTCTGCTCTCAGTCACAATTTTATTCCTTTCTGCCAAAGGGTCAATGGGATCATACTCTGTTCAAATTTCCTTAATGGGTCTGATATTTCTGCACCAGTTTCTGTGGTACCAGAGCACCAAACCACAAAGTGGATGCAGGAAGAAAGAGGGTGAATCGGAGTCAAATAGAGGGAGGGGGGGGAAGATTGTATTAAGAGAGAAAAAGGACAGGAAAAGAAGAAAAAATTTAAGAGTTTAGAAGTTTTGAAATCAGGCTTGTCAACACACAGCCTGTGGGCCTCAGCTCAGTCCACCAGGCCTCTCTATCTGGCTCGTGGGCCAGAGCTCAGCCTACTGAATCTCTGTATCTGGCCCACAGGCCCGTTTTCAAAGAGTCAACAAGTAATTTTGAAGATTTTTCAGAAAACCACCTGTTCAATCACAAGCTGCTTCTTTCCCTCGTTTGCTGTTGTAGGATCATTAGTGAGCCAATCAGCAGCAACGGTCTCTGTTAAGGCCTGCTTATGTATGACTGTCCCTCCAAGATGTCTCTCACTCCCAATGCAGTCTCTGGTTGGAGGAGCAGCTTTCTTTACTCTGAGGCCTGGAAATATGGTGCAACGACAGTGCTCAGTCTGCTGGGAAGGGAGGTGGGTAGCGAAAGATGTAGTAGCCAGGCACAGGAAGGGTGCTTAGCTTGTTGGGGGGGGGGGGGGTGACGTTTTAGCTCTAGAATGGGGGGGAGGGGGGGGGGTTAGCTGCAGAGTGTGGGGGGGGGTGCAAAGGGAGCAATTATCAGGCAGGGGGAGGAGGCTAGCTGCGGTGAGGTGGGGGGGGTGAGGTGGTGGTATGGTAACTCTGTTAATCCCTCTGACACTAAGGGGCAATTCATCATGGCCAATCAACCTAACTCTCACATTTTCGGACTACGGAAGGAAACTGGAGCACCTGAAGGAAACCCATGCAGACACAGGGAGAACATGCAAACTCCACACTGACAGTCACCCGAGGTCAGAATTGAACTCGGGTCCCTGGCACTGTGAGGTAGTAAGTGCCTCTGTGCTGTCTTAGTCTTGTTAGAGTATTTTAACTTTCTATGAGATCTCCTGTCCTTCTTCTGAACTCCACTGAATACAACCCTAACTGATTCAATCCCTCCTCTACGTCAGTCCTGCCAACCAAGGACTCAGCCTGGTCAACCTTTGCTGCACTCCCTCTCTTTTAAATCTAGTTCTTAAACAGTATGTGGTGGCCCTAGCAAAAACATCCTTTCTCAGATAAGGAGGCTAAAACTGTGCACAATATTCCAGGTGTGGCCTCACAAGACCCTGTATAATTGCAGCAATGATGTGGATCACGATACTGCAAGCTCACAGATAACTCACGATGCTCCATTTCTCCAGTTTACACCCTTAACATATTAAAGAAGCCGTCCCTTCCAGACAAGCCCTACTTATACACAGAATCTGCTCAGATGAGGAGGATCGCAACAGACATCTCCAGACACTGAAAGGTGCTCCCATAAGAATAGGATATGATGCTCAACTCATTGAGCGACAGTTCCAATGCACCACAGCAAAAAACCGCACCAACCTCCTCAGAAGACAAACACAGGACAGAGTACAGTTCGTTATCCAGTACTTCCCTGGAGCGGAGAAGCTACGACATCTTCTCCGGAGCCTTCAACATATCATTGATGAAGACGAACATCTTGCCAGGGCCATCCCCACACCCCCACTTCTTGCCTTCAGACAACCACACAACCTCAAACAGACCATTGTCCACAGCAAACTACCCAGCCTTCAGGAGAACAGTGACCATAGAACCACATAACCCGGCCACAGCAACCTCTGCAAGATGTGCCAGATCATCAACATGGATGCCATCATCTCACATGAGAACACCATCCACCAGGTACATGGTACATACTCTTGCAACTTGGCCAACGTTGTCTTCCTGATACGCTGCAGGAAAGGATGTCCTGAGGCATGGGAGACCATGCAGATGCTATGACAACGGATGAATGAACATCGCTCGACAATCACCAGGCAAGACTGTTCTCTTCCTGTTGGGGAACACTTCAGCGATCACAGGCATTCGGCCTCTGATCTTTGGGTAGGCGTTCTCCGAGGCAGCCTTCATGACACATGGCAGTGCAGAGTCGCTGAGCACAGACTGATAGCCAAGTTCTGCACGAGGATGGTCTCAGCTGGGATCTTGGGTTTGTGTCACACTATCTGTAACCCCCACAAACTGCCTGGACTTGCAAAATCTCACTAACTTTCCTGTCTGGGAACAATTTACATCTTTTTAACCTGTGCTTAATGCTCTCTTCACTCACACTGTCTGTACCTTTAAGACTTGATTAACTGTAAAGACTCACATTCCAACCATTATTCATGTAAATTGAGTTTGTATCTTTGTACGCCTTGTTTGTGATCAGAACTCCCACCCACCTGACAAAAGAACAGCTAGTTCCGAAAGCTAGTGGCGTTTGCTACAAATAAACCTGTTGGACTTTAACCTGGTGTTGTGAGACTTCTTACTGTAATTGCAGCAAAACATCCCTGTTCCTCTATTTGAATCTTCTTGCTATGGAGACTTAGGTACAATCTGCTTTCTTTATCGCCTGCTGTATCTGCATGCTTACCTTCAACAACTGGTGTATGAGGACACCCAGCTATCGGTGCATATTTCCCTCTTTTAATTTATAGCCACTCAGCTAATAATCTGCTTTCCTGTTTTTAATCACAAAAAAACTGTACTGCATCTGCCATTCATTTACCCTCTCACTCAACTTGTGTAAATCACTGAATCATCTCTGCATTGTGGGCAATTTGTTCCATCTATTTGCCCAGATTATTTCTCTACTAATACCAATTTCCTTCACTTCCTCCCTCTTACTAAACTGTGCTCTGCCACATTTCTGATACATTATTTGTGTCCTCCTCAATGAAGACAAAACCAAGATATTTATTTAGTTGGTCAACCATTTCTTTGTTCCCCATTATAAATTGCACATTTAAGGCCCTCCATTCACCTCGACTGTCAGATTATGCTGGGCAATAGCAGACAGGCAAGATTGAGAAGGCCCTTTTCTCATCCATGTTGGTGTGAAGGCGGGGGTGACGGGTACATACTTTGAGGGAGGGGGGCTGCCTTGTGTATATCTGGTGAATCCTCCCCCTTCCCCTCCCCAAAAGCATGTGTGCCTCCCTGCCTGACATCCCAAACACACCCCCAAACCGTCCTCACCTCGCTCTCGAGGGCGATTGAACCCTCCTCATCCTAGAAGCCCAGGATGTACAATCACCATGGGCCTGTTTGTAGTTCCAACAGCACCCACTAATGGCACTGCATGAACTGCCAGCCAATCAGGTTGGCTGACAGCTACAGAGGGTGGGACTCCCTCTCACAGAGGGATAGAAGTTTCACTATTTGCTTGTTATTGCTGCCCCTGGTATGTTATCATCACGTGGATATGCCGGCATTGGACTAGCGTAAACACAGTAAAAAGTCTGACAACACCAGGTTTAAGTCCAACCAATTTATTTGATAGTAAACTCACAAGCTTTCGAGGTTTCCCTCTTCTTCACGTGAATGGAGAGTTCTGGCCAGACTTTTTACTGTGTTATCATCGCAGCATGATACCAACTTTTCCTTTCTAGCCCTTTGATAACAGCCACCATTTTCAGCTAGACTGTGAGAGACGATGTCACCCACAAGTGGGGTGACTGTGATACATCCCCATTTCAATAAGTACTTTTTAAAATTAATCTAAGCTTTTCAGTTAAACAGGAAGAAATAAGTATGCTACTGCAAAATGCCCTCAACTGAGGCATCACAAATAACAATGACCCCTGAAAGGGGAAACTGAACAGGCATTAAAATTTACCGGATAAAAGCAAATTACTGCAAATGCTGGAATCTGAAACCAAAAGAGAAAATGCTGGAAAATCTCAGCAGGTCTGGCAGTATTGTAACGAGAGTGTAAGGTCAGCTCTTTTCTCTCCTTACACGTATGCCAGGCCTGCTGAGATTTTCCAGCATTTTCTCTCTTTGGGATTAAAATTTGCTGCATAGGATTTTGCAGTAAATGAGCACTACTGTATTTATTTGGTCTGAACTTATACATGATTATCTTTTTCTATTTTATAGCTAGTAGCAAAAGCCATGCAACATAAAATTCTCCTTTTCCTTCATTTCTCATGTTGGAACCAGCAGTCACAAATGTTGTCTAAGTTTCTGGAATCTGCCTGTTGCAAAATCCCAAAATGTTCTATCCTATAATATGGACTGCCATCCTTTTATGTACCTGTGTCTCTGATTCTAGTAAATTCCATAGGGCAGCCTTCAAAAACCTGCAAGCATGGCACTGGGTGGTATTTAATGGGGATCTCACCCAGCAGACAGACAGCCAGCAAAAACCTTGTCACCACTTTCAGGGAAGGCTGTTAAATTAACTGCCAATCAGACACTTAATTGGGCCGCTGTGGGCCTTCTTCAGGATTAAGGACCCTGAAAGGAAAAGTAGTCTTGGCCAATGGGAACTGGATCCCAGAGGGCAGCAGCTCTTCATTGTTCAAACACTGCCACTGGGGGAGTCAGTGGTTAGTGCTCCACCAGAGTCAAAGCCTAGGATCACATGGAACCAGGCAAAGGGGAGTGATGGCAGGAGGGAGAGATATAAGGGAGAGAGAGTGGCAGCAAGGACTGGGTAGGGGTTGGATCTCAGCGACTCTTTCCCAATGCTGGGTCCCTTGATCAGGCACTGAGGGCAGTCGAATGAGGGACCCAGTGCCTTTGTGTAAGGGACCTCACCCAACCCCCAGAGCTGGCCAGCAAGAATGCCATAACTTGTTCTTTGAGCTCCCTACGCGGCAACTCCTCTATTTACCATCAGGTGGGTGGTGGACTTAAGCAGGGCTATAATATCAAAGGGCAGGGTGGAATGATAATGGGGTCACCACTTACCACCCACCCTAATCCTAATTAAATGCTACCTCACCATACCCCGTATCAAACTCACCACATGGGACAGGATTCAATTCTGTCTTGTGTGTGGATAGTTGGGGGGTGCAGGGTCTGGCATTGTCCCATTGAAATGCTGTGATGAGATGACAGAGGCTGTTATATTTACTATGTAAGTTTATCGAAGTGACAAGCATACTGATTACAGCCTGGTGAGGGAAGGCATTTCCTTCACCAGATGTTTAACCTCAGGCTATCTATCCTCAGTTGAAATCCATTTTCAACCAGTTGGTGTTGCGATTTGACAGCAGGAGCCTGAGCAGGCAGTGGGTGCTGGGAACGGGATGAAAGTGCACAGGGTTCAGGAAGTGTCAGAGGAAGAAGGGAACGATACAAAAGGGAGACAGGGAAAGATTGAAGAAAGGCAAAGATAAGGACAGTAAGAAACAAAAACAGAAAATGCTGGAAAATCTCAGCAGGTCTGACAGCATTTGTGGAGAGAGAATACAGCCAACGTTTTGAGGCTGGACGACCCTTCGTCAGAAAGGAAGACAATAGATAGTAGGGTGATCGGTATACTGTAAGGGTAAGGGGGAAGTTACAAAGATATCATAGTCAAAAGATAAAGGGAATGTAAATGGTGATGATCATGGCTAAGAAGGGTGCTATTAGCGGCACATTAAGAAATCAGAATGTGAGTGTCAAAGGACAATCTGAGACATGTAAGAAGTCCCACAACACCAGGTTAAAATCCAACAGGTTTATTTGCAATCATGAGCTTTCGGAGTGCTGCTCCTTCATCTGGTGAGTGAAGAGGTAGGTTCACAAACATGGCATATATAGACAGAGAAACAATTGCAAGATAATGATTGGAATGCAAGTCTTTACAGATAATCCAATCTATACAGGTACAGATAGTGCGAGTGGAGAGAGGGATCATCACAGGTTAAAGAGGTGTGAATTGTCTCAAGCCAGGAAAGTTATTAACTGCCGTGTTTGTGAACCTAAAAGCACATTCCATTCAGCAGATGAAGGAGCAGTGCTCTGAAAACTCATGATTCCAAATAAATCTGTTGGACTTTAACCTGGTGTTGTGAGACTTCTTACTGTGCTCATCCCAGTCTAACACCGACATCTCCGCATTATAACCTGAGACATGTAACAGATGGCCTGAGCGGAGTGGGGCAAGGGGAGACTATAGTGGAGGGGGGTGGGGAGAAAAGATAGAAAGCGAGACTTTAAAAAAGTGAAAAGAAATGATGGAAATGAAAATAAAGTAAACAAAATAAAATTAATGGAAATGGGGTGAAGGTGGAGGACAGAGTTCTTGCTCTGAAGATGTTGAACTCAAAGTTCAGTCTGGAAGGCTGTAAAGATGAGGTGCTGTTCATCCAGTTTGTGTTGGGCTTCACTGGAACACTGCAAAAGGCCAAGGATGGACATGTGGGCAGGAGAGCAGGGTGATGTGTTGAAATGGGAAGCACCAGGAAGGTTTGGGTACTGCTGAAATTTTCCAGCATCTGCACTAATTTGCTTTTAAGGACAGTAAGAGGATGTTTCAGAAAGTTATTGCTCTCTCGAGTTTGTCGACACTCTCTGGCTTTCTGCACTTGGATCAAAAATCATCACAGTCGACAGAGGAATGTGCTTTTAGCCATTACTTCATCACCTTGTTACCTGACTGGTGACATAATTTAAAATCAAAGGCTCCTCGGAATGTGTGAGGTTACTGATGCTCGTACACATCAAAGGCTATCCTGGGTGCTTTTACAGTACTGGAAACTGTAAGCTGTAAGACAAAGTGGCTAATCTCTCAGCCGATCTTCAAGACCAGATTTATTTTAAAGATTCATTCACAGGCTGTGAATGTCACCGGCAAAGCCAACTTTTACTGTCCATCTATAATTGCCCTTGGGAAGGTGTGGTGGTGAGGTAGCTTTTTGAATACCGTCTAGTGAGGGGGCCTTCATAGCGAGGGGGATTGAATATAAAAGTAGGGAGGTCTTGCTGCAGCTGTATAGGGCATTGGTGAGGCCGCAGCTGGAGTACTGTGTGCAGTTTTGGGCGCCGCACCTGCGCAGGGATGTTTTGGCCTTGGAGGGAGTGCAGAGGAGGTTTACTAGGCTGATACCAGAGTTGAGGGGGTTGAGCTATGAGGAGAGGCTGAATAAACTAGGTTTGTACTCGTTAGAAGAATGAGGGGAGATCTCATTGAGATGTATAAGATGATGAATGGGATGGATAGGATAGAGGTGGAGAGACTCTTCCTGCTCAAAAAAGACAGTAGGACTAGGGGGCACAGCCTCAAGATAAAGGGGGGGGCGGTTTAGAACGGAGTTGAGGAGGAACTTCTTCACTCAAAGGCTGGTGAATCTCTGGAATTCTCTGCCCGTTGAAGTGGTGGAGGCTGCCTCGCTAAATATTTTTAAGACGCGGGTTGATGGGTTTTTGATAAGAGAGGGGATTAAGGGTTATGGGGAGAGGGCGGGAAAGTGGAACTGAGCCACGACAGATCAGCCATGATCTTATTGAATGGCGGGGCAGGCTCAAAGGGCTAGATGGCCTACTCCTGCTCCTATTTCTTATGTTCTTATGTTTAGTGGCTTACTAGGCCTTTTCAGAGGTCACTTAGGAGTCAACCACATCACTGTGGATCTGGAGTCTCATTACTGTTCATGGGAGCTTGCTGTAGACAAATTGGCTTTCATGTTTCTCACATTATGAGAGTGCTCACAACTCAAAAGTATTTCATTGGCTGCCAGATTTCTTTCCATCAGCAAACCACATGGGTTTTTACAACAGTCTGTAGTTTCATGGTCACCATTACTATTACAGGCTTTTTAATGTCAGATTTTATTATTTATTGACTGAGTTTAAGTTTCCCAGCTGCTGTGGTGGGATTTGAACTCGTGTTTCGTAAGTCCAGCAACATAACCACTATGCTACTGTAGTAGTGTTTACCTCGACATGAGATATGCCACAATTCATTCATAATAAATAACTTACTAACCTTTCTACAGTGCCTTTTCTGGCCTTGAGACATTCCTAAGCTCTTCAAAGTGAAGGAAATTTATGAAAGTGTAGTCACTGTGTTAATGTTTAGCAATTATGATGACTAATTTGCACACAGCAAGGTCTCATGAAGAGCAATGAGATAATAACCAGTTCAACTGCTGTTGAGATGTTGCTTTAAATATAAATTGTGGCCACAGAGAACTTCCCTGCTCTTCTTCAAATAGAGCCCTGGCATAGATATTGCAGTGTGCAACTGAGTTATACAGAGCACAACAATCTCAGGTGTAATAGCTAGACTACGTTTGGTTAGCTAATCTACAAGCTCACACATGACTAAATACCAGTTACCAGCCTCAGTAACTTCGTGCGTGTGTGTGTGCATGTAACTTAGTCAAAGAATCTTTGATTACATAGAAACAAGGGCCATTCAGCCTTTCAAGCCACAATATAATCATGGCTGATCCTCTATCTCAATGTCGCAATGCCACATTCCCACTTTCTCTCCATGTCCCTTTGATGCCCTTTAAAATCTTTAAAAAAAATCCATCTCTTTCTGGAATACTTTGAGTGATTTGACCTTACCAGCCTTTTGTGGTAGAGACTACCCTTTGAGTGAAGAACTTTTTCCTCATCTCAGTCCTATATGCTCTACCCTGTATCCTGATGTGCAGTTGCTGATGTTGGACTGGGGTGGGCTCACAGCACCAGGTTAAAGCGGCTTCCGTTCATCTGATGAAGGAGCAGCGCTCCGAAAGCTCGTGATACCAAATAAACCTGTTGAAATTTTAACCTGGTGTTGAGACTTCCTACTGTATCCTGAGAATGTGTTCCCTGGTTCTAGACTTGGCAACCAAGGAAAACATTCTCCTAGTATCTAGTCTGGTCCAGCCCAATTAGAATTTTATATATTTCAATCAGATCTCCTCATCCTTCTAAACTCTATTGAATACAAGCCTAGTTGAACCAATCTCTCCTCATGAGACTAACTTTTACTGTTCAACATTTACTGTCCATCTATAATAACCCTCGATGAGGTGGTGGTGAATACCGTCGAGTGGCAGATTTACTGCCAAACCCAGGATCAGCCCAGTGAAACTCTGCTGCACCCCTTCTGTGGCAGGTGCAGAGGTTCACTTACATTATGACCCAAACTCCAGAAGTTGCAATTAAGTTTCAGTTTATTTATTAGTGTCACAAGTATACTTACATTAACACTGTAGTTAAGTTACTGTGAAAATCCCCTAGTCCTCTGGCGCTTGTTCGGGAACACAGAGAGAAGTTAGCATGGCCAATGCACCTAACCAACATCTTTCAGACTGTGGGAGGAAACACACGCAGACATGGGGACAGCTTGCAAACTCGACACAGACAGGAATTGAACCTGGGTCCCTGGCACTGTGAGACAGCAGTGCCAAACACTATGCCACGGTGCTGCCCAATTACAAATGAAACTAAATTTACAACATCATATCCCATTAGTGACTCTAGATTTCCAACTTTATTTCTAATGTTAGGCACATTTAATAATCATCATCAACCTTGCCACTATTTGTACTCCAAAGAAGCAATGTTCTTGTGGTGCACTTTGGGTTCTAAATTGCTTCTCACCTAGATTTGCGAACACTGGCATTGTTGTGTGCATTCTGAAACAGTATGATCACACACTTTGACTAAATTCCCACTCTGTCATGATGCTCAAGAAGATCAGCCACTGCCACTGAGAGTTGAAAGTCCGACAGCAATTCGCTTCAGCCTTATTCTCATGGTTTAAGACGTCACCCTAAACACACTCAAATGCAATGAGCAATATTGCTGCATACAGGAAAACTAGCTAATGGGGAGGTGATGGCATAGTTGTATTGTCACTACACTTAACGCTGGACTAGTAGTAATCCAGAGACTCAAGGTAATGCTCTGGGGACTCAGGTTTAAATCTGACCACGGTAGGCAGTGATATTTGAATTCAATAAAAGCTGAAATTAAATGTTGACAATCATGAAAAAATTGTTGTAAAAAAATCTGGTTTACTAACGTCCTTTAGGGAAGGCAATCTGCCAGCCTTACCTGGCCTGGCCTACATGTGACTGCAGAGCCACAGCAATGTGACTGATTCTCAAATGACTCAGTTCAAGGGCAATTAGGGAACGACACGCACATCGCATGAATGAATGAAAACTAAAGGACTGCATGAGGCAAGAACATATTTTACTCAGCGGTTAAAGTGAAGTTTATTACTCACAAGTAAAGCTTACATTGACACTGCAATGAAGTTACACTTAGTCGCCACAGTCCGGCACCAGTTCAGGTCAATGCACCTAACCAGCACATCTTTCGGACTGTGGGAGGAAGCTGAAGCATCCAGAGGAAACCCACCAGGCATGGGCAGAACGTGCAAATTCCACACAGACAGTGACCCAAGCTCAGATCGAACCTGGGTCCCTGGTATGGTGAGGCAGCAGTGTTAACCACCGTGCTACTGTGAATTCACTTCCTTGAAAGGCGGTGGAAGCAAACAATATAATTTGCAAAAGACGACTGGGTAAATAGTTGAAGAGGAAAGATTGCAGGGTTAGGAGACAGTTCATCTAAGAGCTAGCACAGGCATGATGGGCCAAATAGCCTTTTTCTGTTCTGCATCACTCTACAACATTGCCCCATTTACTTGTTTGTAGGAAATTAGTTTTACATCAGTGACTGAATAAATATGTTTGTTATTTCAAGGGCAATACAGATAAAATATAGCAGGAATTTAATTCTGATGATCAATTGGCATCTTGCCTTAAATTCCTGCGAGCTTTATCTATCACTGTACAGAATTGTGGCCTTGTGGCTATCACATAAACCTGACTCATGTCTTTAAACAATGGAGGCTCAGTGGGAAAATGAATACTTTAAAGAAGAGCTCCAAAATGTCACCCATGGGTGAGGCTTGAAACTGCATGGAGTAGCTCAGCCCATCAATCGGTTCCAAATACACCATGTGATCTCCATGTTGAATCTCCATCAAGGATTATTACAGCAATCAACCTTCATATATCAATCAAAGCCTTGTCCTGAGAGGTGTATATCTGGCAGGTGATGTGCATTCTCCTCAGCTTAACAAATTAGACATCAGTACCAGGGTTTTACTGTGCTCACCAACAAGAAAGAATCTGACAAATGGTCCATCACAGAGGAAAATCCTTCATTGTTGTCACCTTACCATCATGTTGGATTTACCCATTACATGTATTGCACATTTGCACCACTACACAAGTTTAAAGTTTACTTATTAGCCACACATAGGCTTACATTAATAGTGCAATGAAGTTACTGTGAAAATCCCCTAGTCGCTGAGGGAAAATTTTAGCATGGCCGATGAACCTAACCAGCACGGCTTTGGACTGTGGGAGGAAACCAGAGCACCCGGAGGAAACCCACGCAGACGTGGGAAAAAGGTGCAGATTGTGCACAGACAGTGACCCCCAGTGAACCCCAGTCCCTGGCACTGGTGAATTAGCAGTGCTAACCACTGTGCCACATGCCGCCCCTAAGATTTAAGGTCAAAAAAACGTCTAAAATAATGCGACCAATATCCTGGGCTCTGTGGCAGATAATGATGTAAAATTTGAATCCTCATTGATTTTGTCACATTGGACCCAGATGAGCTGATATTTCTTGGGCTGATATTATACGAGTTGAAGTGTTAGCAGGTTCATTCAGAATGAAGGCATTTCCCTGTGCGTCTTATATGAACGTGGCCATCGCTCAGCTTTCTGTGAGTGATATGTGGGGTTCTGAATAAACACGTCACCGATCATTTGCTTTATTTCTGGCAGGCTTTGAAGCTTTCTGTTCAGTAGCTTTGTAGCTTTGTGCTGTTTGATGGGAATCCCTGTGGACTAAAAAGCAATGCTTATTATCTATTCCTCAGAGAGACTTTCAGCTCATGTTCAACTTTGGTAACTCAGCAGGAAGCTGCAGATCAGGCTAGTCTGCAGTGAAGGATACGTGCACATTGTTTGATTTGATTTCAGAAGCACATTACCCAAAATCTGCATGATAGCCAAGATCAGTGCATTCACCAGAACACCCCTTTGTAGCTTCAAAAATATTTTTCTCAGTATACAGTCAAAAGGTGAACGCAGTAGGGGAGAAATAAAATCCTGCAAACATCACATTAATGAAGCTCTGTTTTCAAAAGATAAATTAAAGCCTTTTTTTGTCACAGGAAGACTGAAAAAACAGAAAGAAACAAAAACAAAAATACTGCAGTTGCTGGGAGTAAGGATAAAAGACGTTGGAAATATTTAGCTGGTCAGGTGGCATCTATGAAGAGATGCCACCTGACCAGGGTGTCGATGAAAGATCATCTAAATCTGAAACGTTAGCTCTGTTTCTCTCCAAAATGCTGACTCACTTCACAGCATCCCTACAGTGCATGAAGAGGCCATTCGGTCCATTGAGCCTGCACTGACAGCAATCCCACCCAGGCCCTTTCCTCATAACCCCATTTATTTACTTTGCTAATCCTCTGACACTAAGGGGTAATTTAGCATGGCCAATCAACCTAACCTGCCCATCTTTGGACTGTGGGAGGAAACCAGAGCACCCGGAGGAAACCCACATAGACATGGGGAGAACGTGCAAATTCCACAGACAGTGACCCAAGACCGGTATTGAAACCAGGTCTCTGGCACAGTGAAGCAGCAGTGCTAACCATTGTACCACTGTGCTAACCAGCTGAATACTTCCAGCGTTCCTAGGAACCAAAAAAAACAAGATTTTACATTTCTGCTATCCTCTTCACACAACCCTAGGGCTTTCCAAAAGTGCTTCACAGCCATTGAAATTTTGTTTTCTTGAAAAGTGGTCACTGTCAGGATGTAGGAAACGTGGCAGCCAATTGCTGCACAGCAAGCTCCCACAAACAACAAGTTGACGGATAACCCACCTTAGTGATGTTTGTGGATGCTGTTAGCACTACTTACTACACTGGGAAAAGAACCGATGAGAGGTAACAATGGAGGCCAGCAGATGCCCAGACAACAGATGTATCTGCCCGGCTCTTCCACTGTTCTGGTAATCAACTGGGTTTGAGGTAGACAATCCAAAACATCTCACCTAAACTGATCAGAAACTACAACTTCCTTCCACAAGAGATGGAAAATAAAGAAGGAGTCACTACAGGTTTTTTTGCAACTCTCCTGGTGGCTAGTTACATGGCTGCTGCAGTAGAGGCTGAAAGCCAGATCCCACCTCATTCTTTTATGGGGAAGACATTAAGGGCATTTAAATAAATGGTCATTGGATAAACATGTAGATGATATTGGAATAGTGTAGGTTAGATGGGCTTTAGATTGGTTTCACAGGTTGGTGCAACATCAAGGGCCAAAGGGTCTGTACTGCGC
The DNA here is from genome assembly GCF_965287045.1 of Carcharhinus amblyrhynchos. Taxonomy (NCBI): domain Eukaryota; kingdom Metazoa; phylum Chordata; class Chondrichthyes; order Carcharhiniformes; family Carcharhinidae; genus Carcharhinus; species Carcharhinus amblyrhynchos. The sequence continues at coordinate 56,184,792 of NC_137329.1, forward strand.
TGTTATGTTCTACGTTTAAACCTGCTCAGCGGAGGGAGGAAAAAAAATTACATTACAAAAGAAAAACCTAGCAAGCTTCTTAGGATGTAATCTGGTGCTGACCTATCTCCAGCTCTTCCTAATCAGAATGGTCTCATCGGCAGGCATTACATTCTTCCCGTGTCAGCATGGGTTTCCTCTAGGTGGTCTGGTTTCCTCCCACTGTCCAAAGGATGTGCTGGTTTGGTGCATTGGCCATGCTAAATTCTCCCTCAGCGTACCCGCAAAGGCGCAGAGTGTGGTGACCAGGGGATTTTCACAGTAACTTCATTGCAGTGTTAGTGTAAGCCTACTTGTGACACTGATACATAAACTTAAACTTAGGTTATGGGGATGGGGGCCAGGCTTGGGCAAAGATGCTCTGTCGGAGAGTCGGTGCAGATTCGATAGGCCAAATGGCCTCCTCCTGTAGGGATTCAATGATACATGCTCCTGGTTTGCACTGCATTATGAATCAGTACAAGGCACAACTCTACATGAAGCCAATACATCATCTTCATCACTGGATTCGATGAAGATATCAATAAACCATTGTAATGTAGCATTTCAATCATCAACACCATGTGGAATGGGGTTTGAGACATTTTCACACTTTATTTTCACGAGCCCCACAGGAAAATCTCCTCAGCAATATAATTATAGATCTTCTCCTCCATAGCGTGGGCTGCCTCTGCAGAGGGAGTGCTTTAAGCTATGTAATACCATGTTGAAGTACTCGGTGATTACAGGGCTTGTCACTGTGGTAGCTATGGTGGGAGCAGTTTACGGTCATTAGGAGCATGGCACTAGAAGCATCGTACAAAACATTACCATGCAATGTGCTACGTTTGATTTCTCCCTACTGTGTGAATAAGCCAGGATGACAACTCTGTAATCCATCAACTAAATAAATGTTGCACAACTCGAGAGTCATGCAGTTAATCGGTAACTTATTTTTCATTCCTCCCTTTCCACATAATAGAAACTTAGAGGATAAATCCCAATAGCCTTCTAAGCCTTAAATCCATTAGAACTCCCATTCTCTGTCATCTGAATTAGTTAAAGGTCACAGTGTTGGTCCAGCTACCTAAAGTTGAAGGAGGTACCCAGTGCAATGGCTCTTGTGTTGAGTTAGCTGTTATCAGCAGGGACAGGGCCCTGAAATAATTTTCAGTGTCCTGAAAATGTAAGGGATCTTATCGATCAGTAAGCCCTGCTGGAAAGTGTAGATACTAACAATGGGTGACTGGCTATAGAGGCAACTTCCCCTCAGCCTATTGCACCATAGAAGTCTGTTGACACTCGCTCACTTGGCTCACACATAAAGAAAGGCCACCTGTGGATCAGATGTTTCTCTTTGCCCATCGGATCTTTCTGTCAGCTCCTTTCTGTTGCATCATGCCACCTTTCATTCTTCCTTCACCACCTGACCCCGTGCTAGCTTCTCACTTTTTTTTGCCTTCCTTGCTCCTCGAATAAGCCCATAGTTATCCTCAGTACCTCTCTTGCTCCCACTGAGGGCTAACATCTTTGATCTCCTTCCCATCCTGTTCACCACACGCACCAGCAGTTCCTTCTACTTAGTCAGAAGATCAAGCTGTACCTTAATATTTTTAAATTAATTGTTAGGGTATGGTCTACGCCAGCATTTAATGCTCATCCCTGGATGTCCTTGAGAAGCTGGTCGTGAGTAACCTTCTTGAGTGCCTGCAGATTGCGTGGTTAGATGAGATGTTCTTGGACTTTGGCCCAGTGACAATTAAGGAATGGCAATAAATATCCAATTGGGATGTGGAGTGACTAGGAGAGTGTCTCTGCTTTCTCTCCAGAATGTTCATAACCTCATTCTGGTGACTGTTCTGACATTCTGTTTTAGGAGAGAATTTTAAAATAATAACACTTCGAATTATAATTAGTGACATAGGCGCATACTCTATAATAACTAAACTGAAGATCACTGTGGGAGTTTTAAGTTGGGTGGTTCACCGATTAGCACTGCAGCTTCACAGTGCCAGGGACCCGTGTTTGATTCCTGGCTTGGGTCATTGTCTATGCCGAGTCTGCACATTCTCCCCATGTCTGTGTGGGTTTCCTCTAGGTGCTCTGGTTCCCTCCTACAGTCCAAAAGGCATTAGATGCGTTGACCAATCTAAATTTTCCCTCAGTGTACCTAAACAGGCACCAGAGTGTGGCAATGGGGGGATTTTCACAGTAACTTCATTGCAATGTTAATGTAAACCTACTTGTGACACTAATAAGTAAACTCTAAAACTTTAATCTTGGCTTCTGAAACATCACACAACTCCATCCCTCAAACTGCACGTTCAACGTACTCTTGTTTTACACAGGACTCTTACCAGAGTTACCTACAATTGATTACAGTGTTTAAACCTTCTTACAATCACGTGCAGACTAAGAGGAAAGCATGTTAATTATACTGTCAATTGCTGATGTGATTGGGAATCATTCATCTGAGCCATCCTTGTCCAGAAACTGTCAAAATCCCGCTGGAGGCTGTGATTTGTCAGCCATGCAAGAAGAATTGTTCACTGCCTGCAACTACTCATGTCTGACAATACTGCCATGTCCATATGTGTGATGGGAGCTGACAGCCTGATATTCCTGAGCCAAGCAGAAAGATCCAGTGTGGATGTGATTGGATTAAACTGAATCAGAAAGGTATGTCTGAAGTATCTTCTTTGGTTACCTACTGAAACTCACTCACCTTTTAAAATGGGAACTTAAAAAGAAAATTCAAATGTTGAGGCATACTGACGCTCCAACAATATTTGGCGCCACACACTAGGGGGATAGGAGCAGGTTTGGTCATCGCTGCGGCTCAGCAGCAGCATTCACAATTGTGAGTCAGAAGGCTCCAAGACTTGAGCACCAAATCTAGGCTTACATGCCTATGCAGTGCTGAGGGAGTGCTGCATTGTCAGGCGTGCAATCCTTCAGTTGAGACAATAAACCGAGGCCATATGTGCACTCATGATTGTACGTAAAAGAAACCAGGCCATTATTCAAAACAAAAAGTTGCAGAGTTATCCCTGGGGTCATGCTCTATTTTTATTCCTGAAACCAACACTGTTCAAACAGATTATATAATCATTATCTCATTGTGGTTTGTAGCTGTGTGCAAACTGATTTTCAGGTTTCCTGTCTTACAACTGGGACTACACTCAAAAACTTACTTTGTTGGCTGAAAAGCATTTTGCAACATTGAGAAAGGGACTATATAAATGCAAGTACTTTCCTTCCTTCAATCCCAATGAATTCACAATCTGAGCCACGGCATCGCAGGGAGTGAGTGGAGGTGGGACAGCACCACCTCATCGACAGAAAGGGAAAATGGGAATCAGCAGATACCCGTGAGTGTGACTACAATAATATGATTTGAAAACCTGAATCCACTAGGATTGTCTTGGATCAAACATATAGAAGTTCTAGGGCAAGAGTGTGACCAAGTGCATTGTTCCAACAAAACTATGTCATACTAAAAACAAAACTTTTAGCTTTAGATTAAAAGAACATAAGAACATTAGAACATAAGAAATAGGAGCAGGAGTAGGCCATTTAGCCCTTCGAGCCTGCCCCGCCATTCAATAAGATCATGGCTGATCTGTCGTGGCTCAGTTCCACTTTCCTGCCCTCTCCCCATAACCCTTAATCCCCTCTCTTATCAAAAACCCATCAACCCGCGTCTTAAAAATATTTAGCGAGGCAGCCTCCACCACTTCAACAGGCAGAGAATTCCAGAGATTCACCACCCTTTGAGTGAAGAAGTTCCTCCTCAACTCCGTTCTAAACCGCACCCCCCTTTATCTTGAGGCTGTGCCCCCTAGTCCTACTGTCTTTTTTGAGCGGGAAGAGTCTCTCCACCTCTATCCTATCCATCCCATTCATCATCTTATACGTCTCAATGAGATCTCCCCTCATTCTTCTAAACTCTAATGAGTACAAGCCTAGTTTATTCAGCCTCTCCTCATAGCTCAACGCCCTCAACTCTGGTATCAGCCTAGTAAACCTCCTCTGCACTCCCTCCAAGGCCAAAATATCTTTGCGCAGGTGCGGCGCCCAAAACTGCACACAGTACTCCAGCTGCGGCCTCACCAATGCCCTATACAGCTGCAGCAAGACCTCCCTACTTTTATATTCAATCCCCCTCGCTATGAAGGCCAGCATCCCATTCGCCTTCCTGACCACATGCTGCACCTGCAAGCTGGGTTTTTGCGACTCATGCACAAGGACCCCAAGGTCCCTCTGCACCGTCGCCTGCTGCAGTTTTTCGCCACGTAAATAATAGTCCTTCCTACCATTATTCCTACCAAAGTGGACCACCTCACACTTGCCAACATTAAATTCCATTTGCCATTTCCTGGCCCATTCACCCAGCCTATCTAGATCCTTCTGCAGACTCTCCACACCCTCCGCACAATTTGCCGTTCCCCCAATCTTGGTGTCATCAGCAAATTTCGACACCCTACACTCGGGTCCCTCCTCCAGATCATCTATATAAATGGTAAAAAGCTGAGGCCCCAGCACCAACCCCTGGGGCACTCCACTAGTCACCATCCGCCAATCCGAATAGCACCCTTTGACCCCCACTCTCTGTCTCCTATTTGACAACCAATCCTCTATCCACGCTAACACCCTACCCCCAACTCCATGTCCCTCGACCTTCTGCAATAACCTCTTGTGAGGTACTTTGTCAAACGCCTTCTGAAAATCCAGAAAGACCACATCCACCGGCTCTCCTCTATCCACCGCCCTTGACACATCCTCATAGAACTCCAGTAAATTTGTCAGACACAACTTCCCTTTAATGAAACCGTGCTGCGTCTGCTCTATCAAGCAATTCCCTTCAAGATGCCTCGCAATTTCCTCCTTAATGACGGATTCTAACATTTTACCTACCACAGACGTTAAACTAACCGGCCTACAATTCCCCGCCTTTTGCCTGGCACCCTTCTTAAACAACGGCATAACATTAGCCGTTTTCCAATCCTCTGGCACTTCCCCGGAATCCAGCGACGTCTGGAAAATAACCACCAAGAAGAGGTTTATAATTTTGCAAAGAGTAGTGGTAAGTCTGAGGATGGGGAGAGTTTCAGGAACCAGCAAGAGGTGAACAAAAATTGATTAAAAAAGTAAAACAAAACAACAGAATGAGAGCAACAAGCCAGGATAGATTGTAAGAGCTTCTACAAGTATGTAAAAAGAGTCACAATTAGAAAACATGGCTCCTTTAAGGCAGAGGCAGGTGAAATTATCCTGAGGAATGAGGAAATGGTACAGACATTGAACAAATATTGTGTATCTGTCCTCACAGCAGAAGACAGAAGTTAAATACAAGAATTAGATGGTAGCCAATAGGCCAATAAGAACGAGGAACTGAAAGTAGTCAATATTAGCAGAAAAAAACACTGAAGCAACTTAAGACAGTAAATGCTGACAAAAACCTCAGGACCTGGTAATCTGACTCCTAGGGTTCCAAAAAAAATACACTGACTATAACTTACCAAAATTTCTTAAAGACCTGAAAGGTTGCACAGTACTGGAAGCTTGGAAGTGTAACACTGCAATTCGGGAGAAAGAAAATGGAACCACAGGCCAGTTAGCCTGACATCAGTCATCAGGAAAATGCTGGAATCCGTTACTAATAACGTTTTAACAAGACTTGGCGCATGAAGCAAGGAGCAGGAGAAATTCAATTTTTTTTCCCCTCTGGAAAGATCATCAGGTTGATAATACATTGCATTCATGCAGTGTGAGTTTTGTTAGAAATGCAAACATTTGTTATTCATCCCTAATGGCCCTTCAGAAGGTGATGATAACAATGAAGAAAAGGTGGTACATAAGAATGGCTTGGCTTGGGGGGAAACTTGAAGGTGCTGCGTGTTTCCATGCATCTACTGCCCTTGACCTTCCAGGTGGTAGAAGTTGTGGTTTTGGAAGGTGATGTTGAAGGAGCCTTGGCAAGTTGTTATAGTGCAACTTGTAGATGGCACACACTGCTGCAACTATCGTGCTGGAGGTTAATTTTTTTTAGGCTGGTGAATTGGGCTGCTTTGTCCTGGATAATGTCAAGTTTCTTCAGTTTTGTTGCAGCTGCACTCGACTAGTCCAATGGAAAGTATTTCATCACATTTTCTGACTTGTATCTTGTAAATGGTAGTTGCTTTGGGAATCAGAAGGTGACAGATTTCCTTGCGTGTGTGGCCACAGTACTTACACAGTTGGTTCAGTTACATTTCTGGTCAAGCCCAAGGATCTTGATGGTGGGGGATTTAGCAATGATGCCATTTAATGTTAAGGGGGCATGGTTAAATTCTCTCTTGTTGGAGGTGGTAATTGCCTGATACTTGCCATTCATCAGCTCAAGCCTAGATGCTGTCCAGGTCTTGCAGCCTAAGGGCACATTCTGTTTCATTATTTGAGGAATTATGATTGGTACTGGACACTGTGCAATCATCAGTGAACACCTCCTCTTCTGACATTATTTTGGAGGGGAGATCATTGATGAAGCAGCTGAAGTGGGGCTGAGGGCACTACCTTGTGGAAATCCTACTCTTGGTACTGTGTGATAGTCATCAAATAGGATTGAATTGCAAACCAAGGAGATGAGGTGATAACCTCATTTTCAGAACTTTAGAAGCTGAAACGGAATGGAGATTGGCCCATTGGGAGCAATGACATGAGCCGAGGGCTTCTCAGGCATTCAACAAAGAACCTGGATGTCTGCCAGAAATTCCAGTCTCAATTTCACAAATTGGCCAACAGCAATCAAAATATCTGGATGACTGTTAGCTTCAGAGCGGCAGGAATGAGGATGGACTGCAGAAAGAAATCAAGTTCAGATGTTGGTTAGGAACTGAAAACCTGAGCCAAAGCTGTGACATTCACCACAAACATCTAAAAATGCAAGAAATTATCCTTTTTCCCCAGCAATGAACATGAATCTTTAACCCTTGCACTGTGATTAAACCTACATGTGTTTGCCTGAACTGATGCAGCAGCCTTGATTTCCTCTCACTTTGCCCGGTTCTATTTCTCCACTTTGGGAAAGGTGAAATAGCTATCTAACAGATTAAGCTTTGGAGTGGAATGAAAAGGTAATAGCTACTATGAAACAGTATGTTCATATATTTAATTGTCTAAGAGTATTATAGTCCTAGTTGTGTGTATTTGTCTTTTCTTTAGTTTAAGAAATAGCCTTTAGTAATTGTTACATGATGACTGGGCTGGTTCTTCTTGCTGGGGATTTCACATGAATCCTCACACCATTCGAAACCAAAACTATACACTACCATGAGCAGGCGTTTCAAGTTGAGATGCCCTTGCAGATAACATCCATGTGGTCCATGACACTAACCAATCAGCTCCCTTTCCTCTTGTACTATAAATTGTTGCGATCGTTTGAATTTGGCATTCTTGTGTTTATCCTGAAGGGTGAAAATCTTCAGCAACATGTCTCACTTTTCAGCAAAATAAAGCTCTGTTGCAAATCTTAACACAACCTTTGGTGAAATAAATACTTGAAAGATATATGATAGCAGCAGTCAAAAACATTACAGGATAACTAGAGGTGACAGCCATACCGGGATCTCCTACAGTTACATCTAGATAGTAAAGAAATTACTGCTCCCTGACTTGGTGGTTTCCATTGGCAATACCCCATTTTTCAGTATTTATTCCATCGGGTTCCCTCATATGCCACAACGCACAGTTAGTATTACTGACACAGCAGTATTGATATTGTATTCTAAACTACAGAATCAGTATTGCATCACAGACAGAGCATGGTACTTTAGTGCTATTGACACAGCAGAGTAAGTTATACTCCAAATCACTGATACAGCACGACAAATTACATGCCAATGCATTGATACAGTCAGGCATACCAATACCAAATAACAGCATTGTACTAATTCAGCATTCTGAACCCAGCAGTGGAACTGATGTATCTCTGTAAATGATACAGCAGAGTATGTGACGTTCCAATGTTAACAAATTCCAGTATTACAGATAGAGCAGGGTAAGTGATACACCATTGTTATGATACCACAGTGTTTAAAGATTTAGTTATGTTAATGGATCAGTGATCCAGAGGCCTGGACTAATGAACCAGAAGCACAAATTCAAATCCAACTGGCAGTGGGGAGTTTAAAATTCAGTTCATTAAATAAAATAAAAGCTTGCGTCAGTAGTGGTAACCATGAAATTATCAGCTTTATACATTTTAAAAAAAAGTTTGTTAATGTCCTTTAGGGAATGGGATCTACCATCCTTACATGGTCTAGCCTACATTAGACTACAGACGCATAGCTGACATTTGAATGCCCTCTGAAATGGCCAAGCAAGCCACTCAGTTGTGAGTCATGGGTAATAAGGTATGGGCAGTCAACGCCAATCTTTCCAGCGATCCTCAGTGTTAATGAGAGAGCAAGGTAAGGGACACTCCAATGTCAGGGGCAGTACAGGGTAAGGGACACTCCAGTGTTAGGGATAGTGTAGTGAAAGGATACTCCAATGTTAGAGACCATAAGAAATAGGAACAAGAGTAGGCCATTCAGCCTCTCGAGCCTGCTCCATCATTCAATAGGATTATGGCTGATCTGACATTCCCCACTTTCCTGCCCCTTTCCCAGTAATCCTTGATTCCATGACTGATCAAATATCTATCTATTACAGCCTTAAATATACACAAGGACTCTGTGGCAAGGAGTTTGAAACAATCATGACGCTCAAAAAGAAGAAATTCCTTCTCATCTAATTTCTTAAATTGGTGCCTTTTATTATGAGACTATCCCTCTGGTCCTAAACTCTCCCATGAGGGGAAATATCCACTCGACATTTACCCTGTCAGGTCCTGAAAGAATCCTACATGATTCAGTGAGAGGTTTCAACCTCTCATTCTTCTAAATTCAATGAGCAGATTCCCAACCTGTTTAATCTTTCATCATAAGACAATCCCTCCACACTAGGGATCATCCGAGTGAACCTTCTCTGAACTGCTTCCAATGTGATATCTTTCCTTAAATAAGGGGTTGAAAACTGCCCTCAATACTCCAAATGTGGCCTCACCAGTACCTCGTACAATTGCAATAACTTTCCTACTCTTGTACTCCAAGCCCATTGAAAAAAGGCCCAACATTCCATTAGCCTTCCTGATTCCTGCTGCACCTACGTGCCAGCTTTCTGTGTTTTGTGCACAGATAGCCCCAAGTCCCTTTGTGTTGCAGCTTTCTGTAGTTTGTTTTCCCAGTTAAATAATACGGTTCTTTTGTTTTCCCTTCCAAAATGAACAATGTTACATTTTCCCCATACTTTACTCCATTTGCCAACAGTTTGCTCACTTGCTTAATCTATCAATCAATATCTTTTTGTATCCCTCTTGTAACTTGCCTTTCTACCTATTTTTGTATCATCTGCAAATTTAGCTACAATACATTCACTTCCTTCTTCCAAGTCGTTAATATATATGACTTGATCACTGAGCACTGATCCTTATGGAACCCTATTGGTTACAGGTCGCCAACCTAAAACAGAATCCCTTATCCCTACTTGCTGTTTGTTGTCCATTACCCAATTCTCTATCCATACTATCTCCAACACAATGGGCTCATATCTTATGACTTAACTTTTTATGAGGTAGTTTGTAGATTGCTTTCTGGAAGTCCAAGTATAACACACCTACTGGTTCCACTGGTTTCACTCTGCTTGAGACTTCCTCAAAACGCTCCAAAAAAAGTCAGATTTCCCTTTCATGAAGCCCTGCCGACTCTGCTTGATTAGATTGTGATTTTCCAAATGTGTTGCTATTACTTGCTTGATAATTGATTCCAATATTTTTCTAACAATAGACGTGAGGCTAATCGGCCTATAGTTGCACACTTTTTGCTTCCCTCCCTTCTTGAATAGGGGCATCACATCGCAGGTTTCCAATCCTCCAGTACTTCAGAATCCAAAGAAATTTTGGAAAATTACAACCAATATATCCACTATCTCTGTAGCTCCTTATTTTAGGATCCTGTGTTCAGGGGACTATTCTGCCTTTAGCTTCATTAGTTTGTCTAATACTACTTCTTTGGTGATGGTACTTAATTCCTCTCCTATACTCTTCAGTATTAGTGGGATATTTGAAGTATCTTCCACTGTAAAGACTGATGCAAAATATCTGTTTAACTCCTCTGCCATTTCCTTCTTCCCCATAACCATTTCCCCAGATTAATTTTACTAAGGGGCCAATGTTTACTTTGATCTCTTCCTTCCTTTTTACATATCTAAATAAACTCTTATTGTCAGTTTTTATATTCGTCACTCGTTTGTCCTCATTTATTTTCTCCCTATTATCTTCCTTTTCAAGATAAGGGATAAGACAGTATTGGAAGTACTGCTGGGAAAGGGCCAGTGTTTGCCAAACTTGAATATAAAGGACACTGCAGCATTAGCCATACAAGAGAGATAACACTTGACATTATTTATAATGATATAGCAACACTTTGAAAGCCTCAGTTAAAAGGTTCTCAGAAAGCAATAAAATTTGGTCATCTTTACCTGAACTTGTACTGGATGTGGCAAGTTTGTCAGACCTGGAAAAGTAAAAAAATACATCAATATGAGAATAAAAATAACTAAGATGGGCAATTCTTAAAAAATCAAACAAGATTTCCACCTCTATCATGTCTCTATACCACATGAGTCCTTCAGTGATAGAGATCTGAAATCCATATATATTTTTCAGTGGGCTTGAATTGCACAAATATTAACAGCCTGTATCAGTGTGTGAAATTTGGAGCAAAGCTACTGACTGCTGTGAAATACCAATGTTACTGGCAAATACATGCATTCAAGGTCCTTGGGAACTCACGTAGTGCTTCAAACATGAGCATGATTGCTAGTTGCTGGGGTCTTTCCCTGTCAAGTCTGCTGAGAGGGTTTTGTTTGGAGAGCACTTGATACCTTCAGAGTTGAAAATGTTATCTTCAATAACATAAACAAACCAGTTTTTCTTTTTCGCAACTTGTCTCAAATTAGAACCAGCATTGACATCTCCAAATTTAAACCTGTTCTCCAAGGCCCTAGCACACAATGGCAGATAGATGTATGAAATAAAAACAAGGCTTGGCTAATGTAGGGCTGTATATACACTACTCAAGTCAGAAGAGAAATAGGCTGTTCAGTCCCTTGCATCTCAACTCCAAGTTACGACCCGTGCTACACCTCGCTTGGTGCCCTTATCCCAGCAAAACCTTGGTCTTGAAAGCTTCAATTGAACTTGTTTCACATAACTTTTTGGGGAGTGTTTCAAATTTTCACCACCTTTTGTGCAAAAGGCTAAGCTCATTTTTAAGATTATGGCCCTTGGTTCTTGATTCTCCCACCAGAGAAAACCATTCCTCTTTATCTCCCCATTTAAATACCTCAATCAGATCACCTGCTTGTCTACAAGCTATGTCAATGCAGCTTGTCTTCTGAGCCCTGGGGTCATTCAAATATATCTGCATTCCACCAAGATCAGTCTGTGTTCCTGGAACCAAAAACAATACTCTAGGCTGGGTCAGACTAATTCTCTACATCAGTAATGGGCAACATGGACGAGTGAGTGGGCCGCGTGAGGGGCCTCCTTCATCTCAGCGGGCCGCAAGATTGAAATTGGGCATGTTCATTAACCACGGCCCTATGAATAAGATTAAATGGTCGGCACGTTAGCACAGTGGTTAGCAGTAATGCCTCATAGTGCTAGGGACCTGGGTTCAATTTCTGCTTTGGATTACTGTCACAGAATCATAGAACCATAGAAGCTTATAGTGCAGAAGGAGGCCATCTGGCCCATCAACTCTGCACTGACCACAATCCCACCCAGGCCCTATTCCCGGAAACTCACACATTTACCTTGCTAATGCCCCTGACACTAGGGTCAATTTAGCATGGCTAATTAACCTAGCCTGCACATCTTTGGATGGTGGGAGGAAACCCACGCAGGTACTGGAGAATGTGCAAACTCCAGGAGTCTGCCTCAGTGTACCTGAACAGGCACCAGAGTGTGGCAATAGAGAATCTTCACAGTAACTTCATTGCAGTGTTACTGTAGGCCTTCTTGTGACACTAATAAATAAATTTAAAACTTTAAATACATTTAATATACACCAAATATTTCATAAGTTATAGAAAATTATTCATGTATTAATAGAGCTGTAATCAACTTTAAGTGGTTAAAAGCAAAATAAATATTTACACTTTGGACACAGGGAATGCATGTCTCTCACAGTCAATGTTGTGTACAATCAGCACGCACCTCGCTTCACTTGCCCTTGCATTACGTGTATCACTTCAGTCATACCGGTAGGAAAAAAAACTGCATGGATAATGTAGTCGCTCACAGAATCCAAATAGGCCGCATGCGGCCCCTCCAGAACACCGGTTGCCCACCACTGCTCTGTACAACTGAAGCAAAACATTGTAATCTACACAGAGATAAAATTACATCACAAACTCCACAAATCCTGCACTAAAGGACTGATATGGAGGTGAGGTTTAAATTCCCCTCATTTATCTTTTTATGTCCAAACAATTGCCCCTCTTCCAAGTGATGGATTTGCACAGTTAACACAAGATAGAGAAGTAATTTCCCTCAAAATGAGTGCTGTAAATGTTAGAAAATCTCACAAATACTCAAGGTAGACTGGATGTGGCAGCTGTACAAGACACAATTAAAGTCAGTGACAGGTTAGGTAGGGGGAACCTCTGTGATGAATTATTGAATAGCATCCCTGCGTGTAGCGACCATGATTGACATTTACTGTTTGAAGTGTCACTGGGTAGTCATTATTCTGTCAGATAGAAGGACAGGGATGAAACACTCAGTGGAGCAGATTGTCTAAATGACTGGCTGGAAAAAGCTGAGAAAGAGAAGTTTGGAAGGGGAATATTCCAAATTCTTAACCATGTTGGTAGGGGTAGCAGGGCAGCAGAGGTGGCACAGTGGTTAGCACTGCTGCCTCACAATGCTGGGACCCAGGTTCAATTCCCAGCTTAGGACACTGTCTGTGTGGCATTCTCCCTGTGTCTGCATGGGTTTTTCTCCGGGTGCTCTGGTTTCCTCCAACAGTCCAAAAGACGTGCTGATTAGTTAATTGGCCATGCTAAATTCTCCCTCAGTATACCCGAACAGGTGCCGGAGTGTGCCAACTCGGGGATTTTTTACAGTAACTTCATTATAGTGTTAATATAAGCCTACTAATGACACAAATAATTAAACTTTTTAAAACAATGGTTTGCAGATTGCTAAGAGAAAATGTTTTCTATTTTTAACCCTCTTCCAGCCTGGCTGGAATGACCTTATTCTGGAGTAAAGCCTGCTGGAAAAATAATGGCTTGACTTACCCTCATCACAGTTCAAAAGGTTCTCAGGTTCCCTGCACACACCTATCAAATTTCAGTAACTCTGGCAAGGCTGACTGTGAAAATACCTCATTTCACTTCAATCACGGGATTTGACAATCCTATCCAAGCAGGTATTAGTGGCGCACCAAGTATACAAAACCAGATATGGAAACATTGAGTGCAGTCAATACCTTGGGCAAGAGACTGACAGCTGAAATGCTTTTTACCTTGGTGTGCCTGACCTCACCAGCTGAAACCACACACATTGCGATAACTATTGACCAGAAAAGCTGCCAGTAGGGAACAACAATAATCACCTGTAGGGATTAACTAGGTAAAAGTGCCACCAGTCAGACAGCAGAATCCCTTTAGGGAAAAGGGATTTAATGACAGTGACCCACACCTCAATACCTGCATTAATAAAAGGCTGTCTGCAGGATTACTGTCTCTTTTAGAATTACAGCAGAATCTGTGACTATTCCAGTGTTCATAGAAGCCCTACAGTATAGAAGAGCCATTTGGCCCATCAAGTCTGTACTGACCACAATCCCACCCAAGCCCTATTCCCATAACCTTGCACATTTACCCTGCTAAACCCCGACACTAGGGTCAATTTAGCATGGCCAATCCACCTAACCCACACATCTTTGGACTGTGGAAGGAAACTGCAGCACTGACAAGAAACCGACGCAGACATGGGGAGAATGTGCAAACTCCACACAGACAGTGACCTGAGGTGGAATTGAACCAGGGTCCCTGGCACTGTGAGGCAGCAGTGCTAATCACTATGCTACTGTGCTGCCCCTGTGCCTAGAACTGTGCAGATCCAACCCTTATTTTTGTAAATTCTACATGCACAAGGTCAGGTGGGATAGGCTAAAAGATCAGTACTGGTGAGAAAAATGTTCAGCTTATGAACTGGAATTCATGAATTTATGAATATGGAATTTGGCATCATCTTGTCAAATCACCATTTCAATTCATAAAATGAGGGGATGGGGGGTAGAATGGGGAATGGTGGTGTAGTTTTAGTGTCACTGGACTAGCAATCCAGAGGCCCAATCTCGTGCTCTGGAGCCAGGCGTTCAAATCCTACCACAGAAGATGATGGCATTTAAATTCAAATCATACATCAGGAATAGAAAGCTAGTCTCTGTGAAGGTGGCCATGGAACTACTAATGATTGTTGTAAAATCATATCTGGTTCACTGATGTCCTTTAGGGAAGGAAATCTGCCGTCCTTACCTGATCCACAGTAATGTGATTGATCCAACCTGACTCCAGATCCACAGCAATGTGACTGACTGTTCTATGATTCCATTGTAGGAATCATAGAATCCTACAATGCAGAAGAAGGCCTTTCAGCCCATCGAGTCTGCACTGATCACAATCCCACTCAGGCTCTATTCCCATAACCCCTCATTTTTACCCTGCTAATCCCCCTTTACTTTAGCATGGCCAATCAATCAATCACAGTCTTTGGACTGTGGGAGGAAACTGCAGCACCCAGAGTAAACCCACGCAGACATGGGGAGAATGTGCAGACTCCACACAGACAATCACCCGAAGCTGGAATTGAACCTGGGTCCCTGGGCTGTGAGGCAGCAGTGCTAACTACTGTGCCACCATGTCTCCATTTATGGATGTTTCTTCAGATGGTCAGCTCAAACATTACCTGGGTACCTCGACCTCATTTGATGATGAAAGACTGAATGAGGTGGCAGTTAAAGTCAAATACTTGATGATTGGAAAACGTAACTCATGAGAGTTGCTGTCAAAAACCAAGGACGTTAGCACAATGCATTTGGCAAGTGATGGTGCCTCCTGAACAACACGCCCCGAGATGGTGTTTCACTCCAGCCACAGCTTCTTCCAGCTTCTCGGTGGGGAATGTACAATATTCCACTGCTTGCCAATCTGATTTAAAATTATGAGACATAACTGGGGAAAGGGTGGCTGGAAGGACACAGTGCAATGGTGCATCAGTATTACTTTTTGTTATTAATCAGACTCCATTCAAGTGCACAACCATATAGTGTTTGTCTGGAAGATGATGAAGATCCTATTATCTTGTTTTTATATATTCCTATAATCTTTGGAACTGTACCCAGCAGCACAACAGTGGACAAAATTATTACACGGTCCTTTTTAAAAGTCTGTCCACCAGAATACCTAGAATCATTACAGTGCAGAAGGAGACCATGTGGCCCATTGCGTATGCACCAGCTCTCTGACAGTGTGTCCTATCCAGGCACAAAGCCCGCCCTATCCCCATAACCGTGCGCATTTACAACACTAGCCCATTTACCCTACACATCTTTGGACGCTAAAGGGCAATTTAGCATGGCCAATCCACCTAACCTGCACATCTTTGGAGCATGGGAGGAAACTAAAGCACCCAGAGGAAACTCAGGCAGAGACGGGGAGAAGATGCTAACTCCGTATAGTCACCCAAGCTGGGAATTGAACCTGCATCCTTGGCACAGTGAGGCAGCAGTGCTAACCACTGTGCCACCATGCCACCCCTTTTGGAATTTACTTTGGGAGAATGGTTGCATGTATAGATGTCTGCACATGATCTACCAATTAGGTCAACATCTCTCAATTGATCGCAAGAGTAACTGAGGTCAGGAAGCAACAGGCTCCTGTCTTGTACTGACATTAGGTTAGTTTATCTGGATCCTAGACATTAGGTGAGCTTCAGGGATTGGCAATCCAATTATGATCTTTACAATGAAACAACTTGCCCTCCAATGGAGATCAGTTAAGAGTCAACCACTTGCCATGAGTTGGAATCACATGTAGGCCAGACCAGGTAAGGATGACAGAATTCCTTCCCTAAAGGGCAGTAATGATTTTTTAAAAAAATATTTCACAGGCCTCGCTGGCGAGGCTGGATTCTTACAACAAATTATCATGGTCATCATTACTGGGACTAGCTTTATATCCAGATTTATTCATTGAGCTCAAATTCTAGCAGCTGCCATGGTGAGATCTAAAGCCATGTCCCCAGTGCATGAGGTGGTGCCTTTGGGTTAACCTATTACCACGATGCCATCATCTCCAACAGTACAGCTTGATCAGCTTCCAGTTCAACCTTCTATTTTCTTGGTAAACGTCACAGACATAACTTGCATTTGGGTTGTGCATTTTACATTCTACCAGCCCGAAATATTCAGAAGCTTGGAAGTGCTCTTGATTTGCCTTCATTGTTGTAATGTCGGGAACTGAAGCAGCTAATTGGCCCACAATAAGGTCCAACAAATGGCAATGAGATAACAACCAGTTAATCTCTTTGGGCGATGTTGTTCGAGGAATAAACACTGGCTAGAAACACCGAAGAGAACTCCATTGCTCTTCTTCGAATAGTGCAGGACCTTGGTTTAATGTCTCATCAAAAGGACATCACCACCAACACTGCAGCACTCCTTCAGATCTGCAGTTAAATGCCAGCGTAGATGTTGTCCTTAAGTCTATGGAGTAGGAATTGAGTTTAAAGTTTTTTTTTAGTGTCACAAGTAGGCTTACATTAACACTGCAATGAAGTTACTGTGAAAATCCCCTAGTTGGCACAACCCAGCGTCTGTTCAGGTACACGGAGAGCGAACTTAGCATGGCCAATGCACAGAACCAGCATGTCTCTCGGATTGTGGGTGGAAAATGGAGTACTTGGAAGAAAGCCATGAAGACATGGGGGAATGTGCAGACTCCGCAGAGACAGTGACCTTAACCAAGAATTGAGCCCGGATCCCTGGTGCTGAGAGGCAGCAGTACTAAGCACTGTGTCACCGTGCCACGATTCAGCTTAGAAAGTAAGAGTATCACCACTTAGCAAGATTGACACAGAGCTGTGTCAAGGCTCCAATCCCTCATTTTCTTACAGCAGGTATAATTTTATCAGAGCCAGCAAGGAGCTGGCTTGTGATGCTGGTTAAGATTATTACAGATGAATTACATAAATGAATGATTACATTGGAAATCAGAGGTATGATGCTCACAATGTTCTGCCCATTCACTTTAACATTAGTGATTTCCTGAACTGCACTCCCAGCGGGCAAGGTTCTCCACCAGCCTTCAGGGGCACAATAATAGCCCTTATAATATCTCTCACATACATTCTGACATGCAATGCCTGCCTGATAAGTGATTCAATTTATAAAGCACAGTATGCTTGAAAATGGACTGCGCACAGGCCGAGCAGTAAGTTTACTTCACAGTGTCGGTGCATCATTTCTGTCAGGAACTGGACATTTCTAGTTAGTCTAGTTAGTCTTGGGCTGGCAAGACTTTCTTCTGAAAAGGAGAATTCGGAAAATGGCCCTACTCCTTTCTGCAAAGATGCAAGATTTGAGTTATTAGTAAAGGAATTGGTCACTTATGTAATTCACTTAATGAGCATTCTTACTTCATCATGTCATGTCATCGCTTGAATATTACAGACTTAGTGAGTCCCACAGAGAGAGGTTGGCACTGCTGTAGGGTCAGTCAGTCACACACAAATAGGTTGGCAGCTTATGGTTCAATCAGTCACACAGTAATCGGTTGGCACTGCGAGAAGGTCAGTAAGTCACACAGTAATGAGTCTGAACTGTCAGCTGATATCTAAAACCAACTCCAATCTTTTCCACTGTCATTTCATAAGTGATCATTCATATTTACCTTGTTCAAAGCCATGATGCCCAATGCTGTGATTGCAGTACTTCCTCTAATAACACTGGAAATTACTGTGACACAGTAGCACAGTGGTTAGCACTGCTGCTTCACGGCTCCAGGGACCTGGGTTCGATTCCCGGCTTGGGTCACTGTCTGTGTGGAGTTTGCACATTCTCCTCGTGTCTGCACGGGTTTCCTGCAGGGAAACTCCGGGTTCCTCCCACAATCCAAAGATGTGGGGTTAGATTGTTTGGCCTTGCTAAAATTGCCCCTTAGTGAACTGCATTGTGTAGGTTAGAGGGATTAGTGGGTAAATATGTAAGGATAAGGGGGTAGGGCCTGGGTGGGATTGTGGTCAGTGCAGACTCGATGGGCCAAATGGCCTCTTTCTGCACTGTAGGGTTTCTATGTTCTACTGAGATTCCATGACGACTTAGAATCATGTGGCTTTTTTTTAGAAAGTTTATTTATTAGTGTCACAAATAAGCTTATATTAACACGGCAATGAAGTTACTGTGAAATCCCCTAGTTGCTACGCTCTGGTGCCTGTTCGGGTAATACTGAGGAAGAATTTAGCACGGCCAATGCACCTAACCAACACATCTTTTGAATTGTGAGAGGAAACCAGAGCACCTAGGGGAAACCCACGCAGACACGGGGAGAATGTGCAAACTCCACACAGACAGTGACCCAAGCTGGGAATCGAACCTGGGTCCCTAGCGTTGTGAGGCAGCTGTGCTAATCACCATGCCATCCTTGATGGCTTTGCCCTTAAATGAAGGGACATTCAAAACAAAACACACACGTGCATGCATGGCGCATGCACACATTTCACAGATCAACACACCACCCAGATTAAGGCACACATTGCACTATTGTGCGTGCAGCATCTAATGAGACCAAAGACTTTATGGTTATTATCTAGCCGTTTCACTGACATCCATTGTATATAATGACAGTACAGTACTCTGTTTACACTCAATAATTCTTTTTGACCGATAAACATCGTTTGGTTATTCACTGGATTTACATGATTTGTCATTGCATTTGTTTGTTACTGAGACAGCAGATTCAATAAGACACTTGAAAAAAACTGTCAGGAGTTTTATTTAACAACACAATTGGGTGAAGTCAGGGACTATTTATTCACTTCTCATCTTTCAAACATATGGGATTGAGTTGTGATTTAAAGTCCCCAGGTTACTTGCAACTCCCGCATGATCACAGAACTGGGGCTGCCATGTGGACGATGATCCACATTCCCTTGAAGTACAGCATCCAACTGGAAGTGAGGCACCATGGGATTAACCTGACAGACACCGTCAATCATACGGGGTGAGAGGGGGGATGCTGGTGGAAGGGCCAAGGGAATAAAGAGCAATGTCAGCATCACCAAACACTTTTTAAATAGTAATAAGAACTCTCCCTGTGATTACTCAAGCTTGCAAGAAAGTTAACTGTGACTATTAAATCAGCTGCCAACATTTGCCTAATTGATGCTTTACAACTCCCATGATGCTTGACAGTTCCAGGGTATGATTTAATCCCTCGGGCTCCCTTTGTTAAGAGAAGGCAGAGCATTTTAACAGACTCAACATTCCCGGGGGCCTGCTCTTGTTTAATAACAATATAAAAATATACAGAGACTGTGCCCGGGGTACATGCATCGAGCCAGGGCCACAGGGTAAGTGCCTGCAACCTCAGGCATTTGGTTCAAACTCCCCATGGGAGGCCTGCACAGTTATGGTAATCCTGCAAAATCTTCCACTTTGTTAACTCCAGATCTGTTCTGGACTAAGGCTTTCACTGTTTGAATTAACAGCCCAATTACACAAGGATGACTTTGATTTAGTTTGCTGACTCAAGTCTTTGAGTATACACGGGATCCTCTGATCAGTTTTGAAGACCATTGGTCTGGTTTTCCTTTCGTAAGTGAGGTGTGTGCCTCGGTAGTCACATATTGAAGTACCAAACAGCAGAAATTATAATCTGTTTGATTCAGTGCTAACCAACAAGCCCTACTGGAAGTGTCTGCAATCAGATGCCAGGTAAGGACAGCATGACACTTCGCTGCAAAGCCCTCTAAAGCTGAAGAGCTTGCCAGCATTTAGCGCTAGTTCAACTGCGGCAACTGGGTTGGGTAGTTGAGGGTGGAGCTATATCTCAGCTAACTCCTTCAGGAGAGTACAAAATTCCCCAATAAAAATTGGGAGGAGGAATCAGCATGTGAACCCTTGGTGGGGAGAAGAAATTGCCAAGGTGGCGAGATGGCGCATACAGATATAGCCATGAGCCAGTCACCTTCAGTGGTTGCCACCTTAGCCTTGGGTCTGGTAACTCACTGGAAGTAACATCCTCAACTCTCATGCAAATAAAAACATGTTAAAGAAAAGGATTGCCACACCGAGGGAGAAAGGTTTAACTTTGGAGATGTTACAAGGTGGGCAGTGGTGCATTGACTCTCTGTCCAATTTACCTTCCCATTCACTGCAACCCCACTGAAGTGGAGCTCCACACTCAGAATGTGCAGCAAGGAATGGGAAGGGACAGGTCAGGACTCTGATGGGGAAATTTTCCCTCACGGATTCAGTGTCACTAAATCATGAACTCATTCACAATTTTGTCAATCCTCCCAAATGAACTTAAGCATTTCAATTGTGCCAACGTGGAGACAGAGACAGAATAAGTGGGATTGCGTACTCCTGTGTCCAGTTGGAGGCCAAGACTATTGGAACTGGTTTCAAAAGCAAAAAGAAAGAAGCAGGGCCATTCAGCCCATCATACAATCCGGAAAGCTCCGATAATCTACCCTCATGCCTACTTGTTTCTTCAGTGATTCCAGGAATTTAATTTTCTCGACTCTAACTTAACTGATTCAATTCCCCCCCACCCTCAAAGTTTGATTTTTCAGGTTTTTCTTTTTCCATTCGCTTAACTGTCACTTATAAATTCCCTCTCACTCACTTTCTCCCTTTCAGCCTGGAGTTGAAGAATAATATGCAGAAACAGTCCTGCCATATTACTGACTCATCCTGGTTTAGGCAATCACGCAGAAAGATTCACAAGGTTGGCACCAGAATTGAAAGATTACCACTATCGGGGAAGAAAATTACAAATTCACTGCTCCTCTGTCAGATACACCAAGTGAGACAAAGCAGTCTGATCTCCAAATATACTGTAACATGTGCTGACCACGCACATTCCTCTTTTGCAGACTTTTTCCCTTTACAACTGGCCTCTTTACAGAGTTGGCCAAGGGAAGAGGATTATGTGCAAAATGCCTGCTAAGTTGTAATAGGTCAGCAGTGCGACAGGGGGGGAACTACCATGTACATTGTTGTGTTGGAGGGTTGAAATAGTTTCAATAAATTCTCAAATGCTAAACACTCTAACTTCATTGTAGCATATTAAAGAATTTTGAGAACACCCTATTGATCATGCTGACTTATTCCCCTCAAGTCTCAGATCACATGAGTGTATTAAAGTTTATTTTGTTAGTGTCACAAGTAGGCTTACATTAACACTGCAATGAAGTTACTGTTAAAATTCCCTAGTCGCCACACTCTGGTGCCTATTTGTGCACACTGAGGGAGAATTTAGCAAGGCCAGTGCACCTAACAAGCACGTCTTTCAGATTGTGGGAGGAAATTGAACCACCCGGAGGAAAGCCACACAAACACAGGGAGACTCCGCACAGACAGTGACTCAAGCTGGGAACTGAACCCTGGCGCTGTGAAGCAGCAGTGTTAACTACTGTGTCATCATGCCATCATACAACTTCCTTCCATGCTATCACAGACTGCTACAGTTAACCCCTGATGACTCTAGGTTCAACACACTCCATTATACTACATTGTGCAGCCCTTTGTTTGGGATAACAGTCATGCATGTACATAAAAAGACCATGCATTGAAAAAACTGGCCACAGACTACCCCGCCCAAAGTTGCCCATGTAGCACGGCTTCCAGCAGCATGGGTTGTAAGGACATCTGAGATGTTGCCTATATTTCAAATGAGTCTGTGTCAAGTAGCCACTGTCTGTCTCACCGATAAGCACTACCAGATTTCTTATTTCCAAGCTCAGCATGCCAAACTCAAGTCCTTCCTTCACCTGACATCCACATTTCCTGCAAGCCTCACAAGAACCCTGGTCAATTTTTCCCCTCTTTTCCAAGCCCAAGGTTGCTGAGTGAGGCCACACCTCTCCCTACTGCTGGCTTGGTTCAGTTAACTTGGGCACCGATTGGCATTGAAACCAAGGATCATTCCAAGGCGCAAGGTTCAGCTCTTGACTTATTATTGCCACATGGATTGGGATACAGTGAAAAATAGTGAAAAATGTTCCTTATGCACCATACAAACAAAGCATGTCATTCATAGAGTACATTGGGAGAAGGAAAGGAGAGAGTGCAAAGTTTGGCATTACAGTCATAGCTAGGGTGTAGAGAAAGATCAGCTTAATATAAGCTAGATTCAATCAAAAGTCTGATGGCAGCAGGGAAGCAGCTGTTAAGTCGGTCGGTACGTGATCTCAGGCTTCTGTGTCTTTCTCCCAATGGAAGAAGGTGGAAGAGAGAATGTCTGGGGTGTGTGAGGTCCTTCATTATGCTGGTTGCTTTTCAAAGGCAGTGGGAACTGTAGACAGAATCAATGGATGGCAGGCTGGTGTGCGTGATGGACTGGGCCACGTGCACAACACTTCATAATTTTTTTGCGGTCTTGGTCAGAGCAGGAGCCATACGAAACTGTAATCCGGAAAGGATGCTTTCTTATGGTGCATCTGTAAAAGTTGGAGAGAGTTGTAGTGGACATGCCAAATTCCATTAGTCTTCTGAGGAAGTAGGGGCATTGATGGGCTTTCTTAACTGTAGCATCAGCATGGAGGGATCAGAACAGGTTGTTGGCGATCTGGACGCCTAAATACTTAAATGGGTAACCTCACTGTGATATCAAGGGAACAAATTGCAGTTGCGCTTAAATATAATTTGCCGTGATTTCTGAGCCTACACCTCAGAAAACCAGTGTGGCTAGGCGCAGACTTGATGATTATGTCATGGAATCAATGCTGCCAATTTCTATTACCTTCCTTGTCTAACAATTATTTCTGGCCAAATTTTGATCTTTACTTTGGCTGCTTGAGGTTTAAAAACTGCCACTTGAGGTAATGATCCAAAAACCAGCAGCAAGTAGAGTTCACAGTAACTTGAAGCTGCCGTCTTTGTGGCTATGGCCAGACATGAACTCATTCTTGCAGCAGTAACACTGACTGGGCCAGAATGTTCCCTTTTAGAAATCATTCTGTGTATTCATTCATGAAGAAAATACTTAAAACATGCAGAAAGTTCTCAAAATGGGAAACCGTTTCCTGCATCAGAAGGCTTGATTTGGGGGATCCGTAGGTACTTTTTTCCTCTTCTCTTTCCCCTTTTCCCACCCATCACCCAATATTTAATTCCTAACATAATTAGGGAGAATATCAGTCTCCGTATTTGAATTGCTGCTTCTTGTTTGCTTTAATTGCAAGTCCTGACATATATGCGCAAGAATTAATGAACAATCTGGCTGGTGAAGGGATATGCCATTAATGTGCTGTGTTCTTAAAGCAAGGTTGAGCAGTCCAATAATTCTCAATGACGAGCAGACTTCCATGTCGGATGTAGTTTGGCCAGACTTTATGGTGGTTTTGGCACTTATGTTTTAATCACCGTGTCATCATCTTCAGAGATTGGCTATAAGCTGCAGTACATGACTTGCATATTTTCCATCTCCATTGCTTGGATATGGCTCAGTTGCTTTGTACCTCTCCTGCTGTGCTCTTGCATTCTGTCTATTCACATTGGATCTGAATTGCGATCCCTCCCCAGTGCCTCCGATGATTAGGTTTCCCACACAATGCATGCTTTTTTATGTGATACTCCAGAGACACCTCTCATGCAGAGCATAATTCGTATGATCAGGCCTCAGGGAAGAGTCTGCACAATAAAATAATCAGCAGAAATTATCCTCGTCTCTCAACCCCTCACGTTTAGTTCTTGTTTTTTTTAATAACCAGTGGTGATTGAATCCTACTGGTATTACATCAAAGAAACGGTAGAACAGAAAGCCATGTATCAACAGAGGCTTCATCGCTCTGGGTGGCGGCCATCTGACTGCCACTCTGTGCTGACACTCCTGTAATAATGCACAATGCTGGCAGAGGCGTCGTGACTTGGAGTTTATCTTTTCCTCGAGTCACATGAAGTGTGGATTGGTTTCAAAGCCTCTTCCAGCAAGGTCCCACAAAGGTATGAAGATACCTTCTCAATAGGATATAGAGTGAAAATTGCCATTTTCCTTTTCTCTTTTACCTCTCTCCCTTTTTCTCTCAAGGTGAGCTGCGAGTTAACCTGCTTTGCAAGGTTTTTTCCTTCTCTCATAGCTTGCAATGGAAATGAAAGAGTGGGCAGACAACCTGGTTCATTCCATCCTGGTTCTGGGTTCAGGCTGCTGGGAATTGCCTTTAGAATTGCCAACTGTCTAAGGTTGGCCTCAGATCTCCAGGTATTGAAGATAAATCACTAGGCCACTGCCGTGTGCAAACTTGGAGAAAAATCATCAGCACATTGAAAAAGATCTTTAAAAAAAATTTTTGAACAAGAGTTGGCACGGTGGAACAATGGTTAGTGCTGCTGCCTTACAGTGTCAGGGACCCATGTTCATTGTCTGTGTGGAGTCTGCACATTTTCCCCATGTTTGTGTGGGTTTCCTTCAGCTGGTCCAGTTTCTTCCCACACTTTAAAGATGTGTGGGTTAGTTTAATTGGCCACGTAAATTACCCTTTAATGTTATGGGGATTAGCAAGGTAAATACATAGGGCTGTGGTGGGAATGCTGTTGGTGCAGACTCGAAGGGCTGTACAGCCTCCTTCTGCACTGTCAGGATTCAATGGTTTGGCTGACAGTCAAGCATCATCCAATTGGTTAATATGACTTTTTTGTTTCTCAATTGGTGCAATAATTCAGGACATCACAAGAATGGATGCATTGACCAATGAATGGCTGGAATCGTGGGGGGGGGGGGGGGCAAGTCATGTGATGAAACCTTCAGGAATATTTAATCAGAGTTGGCAGCTCTAAACGCCCTCCAATTTTTTTGGTTTCTCACTTAAAACAGCAACAGTTCTTCACGTTGCTAAGCAGCAGGTTGGAGACTGAACTAAATGGTCCCACAACCAGAAAAATCAGAAAAGGACACAGGTGTCCATCAATGGCTGCCAATAAATGGTGGTAATGGTGGACAGGCAGCTTCATGAGGCCACACCAGATCTGCTCAACCAAACTGCAATCAACTGGCTCAGTTGATGCTTATTCTTTGTAAGGATCAGCAGTCTTCTCTTCTAGAAACCCTCATCACTGGAAACTCTGAGCAACCCTGAACCTTTTTGGCTGTTTTCTGGATGGGAGGATGCGGCAGTGAGCAGCAAGGCCTCATCCTGTTCACAAGCAGCAATGACATGGATCCAATGCACATTTCTGGTCAACAGGAATCACAAGGATTGTTTTATCAGTGAACGTGTAGCCAGAGTGTCTGCTCTCAGGTAGGAGACCATCCCCCAGACAAACCAGAGCATTTCAAGGCTGAAAAATAGGCCTTGGGGTTATCATTGACTAGAAACTCAACTGGACTCACCACATTAACACAGTGGCTACAACAGCAAGTCAGAGGCTAGGAATACTGCGGCAAGTACGGCAGCACGGTAGCACAGTGATTAGCACTGCTGCTTCACAGCTCCAGGGACCCGGGTTCAATTCCCGGCTTGGGTTACTGTGTGTGTGGAGTTTGCACATTCTCCTCATGTCTGTGTGGTTTTCCTCCGGGTGCTCCGGTTTCCTCCCACAATCCAAAGATGTGCGGGTTAGGTTGATTGGCCATGCTAAAATTGCTCTTAGTGTCCTGAGGTGCGTAATCTAGAGGGATTAGTGGGTAAATATATAGGGATATGGAGGTAGGGCCTGGGTGGGATTGTGGTCGGTGCAGACTTGACAGGCCAAATGGCCTCTTTCTGTGGTGTAGGGTTTTTTTATTCCATCCTATGAGTAACTCGCCTCCCGTCTCCCCACAGCCTGTCCATTATCTACAAGGCACAAGTCAGGAGTGTGATAGGATACTCCCCACTTGCTTTGGATGGGTGCAACTCCAACAACACTCAAGAAGCTTGACACCACCCAAGACAAAGCAGCCCGCTTGATTGGCATCACATGTACAAACATCCATTCCCACCACCATGCTTGGTAGTAGCAATATGTACTAGCTACAAGATGCACTACAGCAATTCATCAAAGATCCTTAAACAGCACCTTCCAACTCAAGACCACTTCCATCTAGAGGACAAGAGCAGCTGATACATGGAAACATCATGACGTTCCCCTTCAAGCCCCTCACCTGACTTGGAAATATATCACTGCTCCTTCCCAGTCACTGGGTCAAAATCCTGGAATTCTCTCCTTAATGGCATTGTGGGTCAACCCACAGCACATGGACTGCAGTGATTCAAAAAGGCAGCTCACCACCACCTTCTCAAGGGCAACTCGGGTGGGCAATAAATACTGGCCGGCTAGTAATGCCCATGTCCCATTAATGAATAAAAAAATGAATAAAAGAAATGTGTAGGAACAACAGGTTGACATCCATCTTGGAAGCGTAGATTAGAAGGGGGCATTGTCCATTTAGCACCTGACACATATTACTGGCAGACAGTTTAATTGGAAATCGAAGCACTTGCCAGGCACAGGGAGGATTTTCAGTGGAGTACGCTAATTGAGGGGGGGGGGGGGTGAACTGCACCAATTCAACATCCCCCAAGGTTTTGAGTCACTTGTCGCTGTTCCACAGTGAATCATCTCCACGTCCAGTCATAGCAAACATCCAGAAGTGTGAGATACCATCAGGAGGAGGCATTTTAAGTTCTGCAAAGTGAGAGACTGAAAAACAGAGACAGATTCAAGATTCCGAGTGTTTCCTTGTACTTTTTTTCTTTTAAACCTTCATCAGGCTGAATTGGTCCAGGCAGTGTTGAATAATAAAAGAACTAAGAGCAAGAGTAGGCCATCTGGCCCCTCAAGCCTGCTCTGCCATTTAATAAGATCATGACTGATCTTTTCATGGACTCAGCTCCATTTATCTGCCTGCTCGCCATAACCCTTAATTCCTTTACTGTTCAAAAATGTATCTATCCTTGCCTTAAAAACACTAAATGAGGTAGCCTCAACTACTTCACTGCACAGGGAACTCCACAGATTCACAATCCTTTGGGTGAAGAAGTTCCTCCTCAACTCAGTCCATATCTGTTCCCTCTTATTTGAGACCATGCCCCCTAGCTCTAGTTTCACCTGATGCCAAAGAGTGAACCAAGAGAGCTGGAATGCCATCATCACCGAGATTTCTACCAGTTCCAAACCATCATGTCTGCTTGTATGCTGTGCCACTTCTGGCATCGGCAAGAGATTTCAGGTTTTGTTAGGAACAGAAGATGTTTATTGATATGAGAAACTTAGGTACAGAAGTTGCAGCTGTAGGGTGTTCTGGAATCGTGCTCCAGTCTCTATGACATTAACTACATGGCTGTTAGATGATTTTGCCCGAGAGAGGGCTTTAGCCTGTGGGGTGATCACTCACGGCGGCACAGTGATTAACACTGCTGTCTCACAGCATCAGGGCCCGGGTTCAATTCCCAACTTGGATCATTGTGCGAAGTTTGCACATTCGCCCCATGTCTGCACAGATTTCCCCCCACAATCCAAAGATGTGCAGATTAGGTGGATTGACAATGCTAAATTGCCCCTTAGTGTTTCAAAATGTGTAGATTAGAAGGATTAGCGGGTTAATGTGTGGGGTTACTGGGATAGGGCGGAGGGAAACAGCTGGTTCCGGCCCCTTTGGCTGAATGGCCTCTTCCGCATTGTAGGGCTTCGATGACTCACAGTTGTTCCCACTGGTCCCTGAAGTCAGATGACCTACTTCTGCTGTGTTGTCTTAAAGAAATAGACACAACACTGCCGTCACTAGATCACTGACATCTCTATTACTGCCTCCAGTTATCACGCCTTATTGATCTGCACTCTCTAAATTATCATCTAGCCCTGTCGTGCTCTCTTTGAAATAAATATTCTCCTTCTGGATCACTCCACAGCCAAAGTTTGCAAATGTCTCTCTTCAAATGAACACTGGGCACTTCTGTGTCTTGCAATAAGACGCTTTTTAACGGTCTGATATAGTATTGGAAGAGCCTCATCATCCTGTCAGAATGAATGAAGGTGTAAAAGGGTTCAGGTGTCAGGTTATTTCAACATCCAGCTGTTATGCGAATAGCTTCAGACATGTCAGAAGCTGCCGCTATAGCTTTCTGCCTATAGCATGTCTACCGGTCACGGTGCAAATTTAATTGATTCGACGACCTGGCTTGGTCATCCAGAGGCAACCAGTAATGCACACGGATTCTATTTTGTTACTTGTCGTGTTTCTAAATCATAATCAGATCAAATATGTCAGTGTAGCCTCCAGGATTAATGATTGTGACATTACATCACTTCCTACTTTTGACCAGAAAGATCCACCACAATCTGGGAGACTGGATGTCGACTGGATTTCTTTTTTTCAGCAAAAGTGCAGCTTTTCTTGTTCCTTTGCTATGTGAGGCTCTCTTTTGGAGGACAGGCTGGAGAATTGCTGCCAGGTCCCTGCCAATGCTCCTCAGGGAGGTATGTCAGAGTCACTTAGATTTATCCAACATTCAGTAACCTGTGGCTAGAAATTGGAATTAAGTTTGTGAAGAACTGGTGCAAATCATCTTGACCCCAGTCAGAACCGGTTTCATGTTCTCCCTCTCATGTGCGCTTTTCCACAAACTCACTAACACATGGTGCTCTCTCTGACAGGGTGCCCGGTGTGTGGTGAGGCTTTGTCTCTCTCTGAACAACATGGAGGTCAGTGTGTGCGTACTGACTGGTTTGTACAATAAATCTATAATCTTATAATAATAGAGAAATTTTTTATTTAACAGCTAATTAACTGATTGCAATTGTGTAGTCTGACCACTGTGGACAAAACATACAGCCGCATGCCTATTATTTCCAATTTTCTTCCCGCACCTAGTGATGCACTAAGGCAGATTTTCATCTGTTTCACAGCTAGTAAGTCCTGAAACAGGTTACTAGTCTGTTGCCAGGGCTTATAGCTTCAGGGGTGCCATTTGTCTCTCCCACTTTTACTGCCAGCCATTGCCATGTTTGGAAGGATTTGCAGGTTGACTCACTCCCTGTGTTTGACTGCGTTATGAATGCACCTTCAATGGTCATCAAATCTTGAGTGGGACTTGAACCCAGAGCTTCTGGCTTAGAGGTCAGAATATTATCCACAGTACCACAAGACATCCACATGCATATTCATGTGCATGATTAGCCACAATCCTAATGAATAGTGGAGCAGGCTCGAAGGGCTGAATGGTCTCCTCCTGCTCCTATTTTCGATGTTTCCATGTATTACGCTGGTCCTTAATTTCCAGAGTCCCAATTCTTTCAGGACTTTTGCATGTGCTGCTGCAGAAGTTTCAGCTTAGATCGAGAAGACTCGTAATTGGTATGAATCACTGGTCACACGGGCACTTGGACACACTCTGGCAGAAGGTTGGTTCAAACACTCCATGTAGAAAATACCAGGCAGCCAAGGGAGCACCTCCTGAACACCTCTGCGCCTCAGGTCCTCAGGACATCTCCAAGTACTTCATGGCATTTGAACTGTTGCTGGTGATTCTCCACTGTTTGTGTCACCTTCTGCCAAAGTTATGGTTGGAGATTGGGAACCACTAAGAAAATTCAACCTCATGGGTGTCAATATTTCATAGAAACCCTCCAGTGCTGAAGGAGGCCATTCGGCTGATCGAGCCTGCACCAACAACAATCCCATCCAGGCCCTATCCCCATAACCCCATGTGTTTAACCTGCTAATCCCCCGACACTAAGGGTCAATTTAACATGACCAATCAACCTAATCTGCACAGTTGGATTATGGGAAGAAACCAGAGCACCCAGAGGAAACCCATGCAGACACAGGTAGAGTGTGCAAACTCCACATAGCTAGTGAGCAACCTGAGGCCAGAATTGAAGCCAGCTCCCTGGCGCTATGAGGCAGCAGTGCTAACCACTGCATCACTGTGCCGCCGCTACTTTTGTGAAGCTGCTTAAAGTGTCTTAAAATGCTATACAAATGCATGTCGGTCTCAACAAAATCTATTACAAGTTATGGAGAGTCGCAGGTCATGTTCACTGCTGATGTTGTTATGTCCACATGACATTAAAATTGGAACCATTGGCGCAGGACATTCATCCCATCTGGCCCACACACTTTTAACAAAAAGTAAGCAGCTTGTAGTGTCACGGACCCATTCCCATGCAAGACCTCCAACAAAATGCGACCTGGCAATACTGGAAAATCAAACAAGGGCTTTGCCAGGATATCACCAGGAGATTTCCTCAGCCCTGGCCGCCTGGTTTCCATGGATGAGATTCCCATGCTCTCATTAGGCCTGCAGTCAGTGCTCTACAAATTTACCCCCAGAACTTTAATCATTTTTACTGACGTACGTATCTGCCTTTTCCAAGGAGTTGCTCATCACGAGCTGTAAGATTCATTTTCTTTTATGGTTTAGGTCTTCCTGAATAATTTTCTAGCTAAAAGGAAGAGCTTTCCGTCTCTGTCAATGCTCTAAGCAGCAGGGCTGAAATGCGCCAGAATAGCCTGAGGTGTCTGTCCATTGTTCCTCCCTCAGGGAAACAGTTTGCACTTTACCTCCACGCACCTCAAGTAGCACAGGAGAGACTCGGAATGAATACACAGAGAGCTATCAGTTTGACCTCTTGCCCTTCTACCTTTGGGCAAAGCAGACCGGAATGCCAGCATTCTGTCTCTTAGGACACACACACCGCTCCGAGGAGCTGCTGACACCCGTTACCATGGAAACGAGCTGACCAAACTCGGCGCTGTTTCTGATATAGCTGGAACCGAATCCTGAACACAACAGAAAAACAAAACGTTGCCCCTCTCGCTTGCCCACAGTTCGTCCATTATCACTTTCCCAGCTGTTTCCATGAGCAAAAAGGCAAAAGTGTGAGTAAGACGGCCACACAAAACCATCAGACCATCAATGCAATCACTCTTTTCCCACAAGATGAAGGCTCTCTTAAACACAGCTGTGTAAACATGAGCAGGCCCACCTGCTGGTACCTGCACAAGAGCCAGGAGCAACATCACACATGCTCTGACTTTTAATGCTTGCGTCTGCCCACACGTTCTCATTTCATGCAGCACTGGCTCAGGGTTACTGAGATTTGCCAACTCCGTGTCCAAAAAGAAGGACCTTAATTTTTTTTTAAAATCACTTTCTTGTTGCACAATAGAATAACTGACTATCAGAGGCCCAGAATAGCAAACAGAGAGGCAAGGGTCAGAAGGTGCTGCTCCTGATCTTTACACACAGAGCTAGGCATTTATCTTCAGGACAAGGGCTAAATATGTGGATGCTGGAAATACGTGGCAAAGGCAGAGAACACGGTAAAGACTCAGCGGGTCCAGCAGCATTCTGTGGAGACAGAGACAAAACAGCGTTTCTGGCCACTGACCTTTCATCAGAAAAGGCCACAGACCGGAAACGTTAACTCTGTTTCTCTCTCCACAGATGCTGTTGGACTTGCTGAGCATTTCCAGCAATATCAGCCTTTATTACATATCTTGAGGACAATGGGAAATGCTCCAATTTCAATCTACAGAGTGTTTCCATCAACTCCTGCAATTCTGTTTAATAATCTGGAGGAGGGTATGGATAGGTCAGGTTAGGGAAGTTTTTGGTCCGGTAAAACTCCTGGGTTTAAAAAGCTATTCATATATGGCATGTGGGTGTAGCTGGATAGATCAGCATTTATTGCCCATGCCTAATTGCCCTTCAAAAGGTGGTGGTGAGCTGCTTCTTGAACCACTGCAGTCCCTGAGGTGTAGGTACACCTATAATGCTGTTAGGGAGGTAATTTCTGGATTTTGACTCAGTGATAATGAAGGAATGGCGACATATTTCCAAGGCAGGATGGTGAGTGGGAGCTTCCCATGTGCCTGTTACCTTTGTCCTTCTAGATGGTAGCGCTCGTGTGTTTGGAAGGTTTGTTGAAGGAGCTGTCCTGAGAACATCTTGGAAGTGGTACACACTGCTGCCACTGTGCATCAGCGGTGGAGGGAATGAATGTGGATGTGGTGCCAATCAAGCAGGCTGATTTGTCTTGGATGGTGTTAACCTTCATGAGTGTTGTTGGAACTTCTTTTTTATTCATTTGTGGGATAAGGGCATCACTGGCTGGCCTGCATTTATTGCCATCCCTAGATGCTCTTGGAGGGCAGCTGAGAGTCAACCACATTGCTGTGGCTCTGGAGTCACATGTAAGCCAGATCGAATAAAGGAAGGCAGATTTCCTTCCCTAAAGGACATTAGTGAACCAGATGAGTTTTTCCTGACGATTGACAATGGTTTCATGGTCATCTGTTGATTCTTAATTCCAGATATTTTTCATTGAATTCAAATTCCACCATCTGCCGTGGCACAATTCAAACCCAGATCCCAAGCACATGAGCTGAGTTTTTAGATTAATAGTCAGTAGGCCATCACCTCCCTACTGCACTCATCCAGGCATCGGCGAGTATTCTATCACACTCCTGACTTGAGCCTTGTGGATATGGATTTGGGGGATCAGGACGTGAGTAACTCTCCACAGAATTCCCAGTCTTGGGAAGCTGCTCTGGTAGCTGCAATATATATATATAATAACCCCTAAAACCTACACCATCATTCAATAAATCTGACGGTGACCTCAAGTCCTAGTTCTAGATTCCCCCACAAGGGGAAACATCCTCTCAGCATCTATCCTGTCAAACTATCTCAAAATTTTATATGTTTCAATAAAATCACCTGTCATTCTTTTAACCTCCAATGAGTAGAAGTCTAACCTTTTTCATTCCAGGAATCAACCTAGTAAACCTTCTCTGAACTGCCTCCAATATATACCTTCCTCAATAAGAAGATCAAAACTGTATACAGTACTCAAGGTGTAATCTCACCAATGGTTTGCATGAAAGTTTCACCCAAATTTGACAAAGCCTTTAGGTAACAGTTAAGATAACAGTTGGGTCCATAAATCACTCAAGGGAATGACAAATCTATCTCACCAAACATGAAGACATGGCCTCCAATCACTGAATTCATCTCCCACGGAGATTTTCTCTACAGTCTCCAACTGCATAGTTCCTTAACCCCACACAGCCTGCTTCTACCTCCTTCCAAAACCATAAACAGGACTGCACTGGTGTACCCATTGTTTCAGCCTGTTTCTGCCCCGAGCTGATTTCTTCCTATCTCAACTCTATTTCATCTTCCTTAGTCCAATCCCTTTCCATCTATATCCCTGGTTCATCCAATGCCCCTTGTCTCTAACAGCTTCTCAGCTCTAGCTGTCTCCTTTTCAGCAAGGAGATCCAATCTCTCCATGTCCATCTCCTGGATGTTCTAAGGGTTCTCAACATTTTCCTCTAACAGAGGCCCAACCATTCCCCATCCACCACTCTCCTCCAAGGTAAAAGCAAAATATTGTGGATGCTGGAATCTGAAACAAAAACAGAAAACGTTGGAAAATCTCTGGCGAAGGGTCATCCCGGACTCAAAACGTTGGCTCTTTTCTCTCTCCACAGATGCTGTCAGGCCTGCTGAGATTTTTTAGCATTTTCTGTTTTTGCACAATTCTCCTCCGCCTGGCTGAACCTGCACATGTCTTAACAATACCTTTTTTTGGGGGATATATGGAACATTTCTTGTTCCAGTCCGACTCAGACTCCCAGTCCACCCCTCCACTTTTTCTGGCACATTGTTATGGTTAATGGGGCCAGTTTCTGCTCTCGCAGCACTTTAGTCATCAGCTTTGTTTCTAATCTCCATCCTTTGCTCACCTTCACAAAATCCACCTCCCACTCGTCTCTTCCTTGTTTTCTCCATCTCCATTTCTGGGGATAGGCTGTTGACTGATATCTATTATAAACCAACTGGCTTCTTGATGACACTTCCTCCCAACCAACTTCATGCAACAACTCTATCTAATTGTTTCAGTTTCTCCACTTCCACTGCATTTGTTCGAGTGATGCCACCTTCCTGATCAGTACTTCCGATATGCCCTCCTTATTCCTCAACCATGAATTCCTGTCCATCATGGTTGACAGAGTTCTTGAACCTGACATTTCCATTCCCCACACTTCTGCTCTTGCTTTCCCTGCGCGTCTCATGATAGGATGCCCCTTGTCTTCATCTTTCATGCTGGCCTCCACACTCAACAAATTATCTTCTACCATTCCCGTCATCTCCAGCATGATACCAAATACATCTCCCCCTTTCAGCATTCCGAAGGAATCATTCCCTTTGTGACACTCTGGTGTACTCCTTAATTATCCCCATGTCTCTATTTTCTTCAATTCTGCAGCCTGATCTCTATGTTCCTGGGTTCCTACTGTGGGTGGCATGGTGACACAGTGGTTAGTAGTTGTCTCACAGCGACAGGAATCCAGGTTCAAGTCTGGCCTTGAAAATCTAGATTAAATGGATTAGCCATGGTAAATGTGTTAGGTCATGGGGATAGGGTGGTGGACAGGCCTGGGTAAGGTACTCTGTCAGAGAGTGTCGGTGCAGACGTGACAGCCCAAATGGCCTCCTTCTGCACTCTAGAGGTTCAATGGTTCTACTCTATGACTATTCCAAAGGAGTTGGAATCATACCTAGGACAGAAGAAGATGGTTGTCATTGTTGGAGGCTAACTATCCTAGCCTCAGGATTTCACTCAGGGTAGTAGTGCCCTAGGCCTAACCATTTCCATTACTTTATCAATGATGCTTCAGTGGGAGTGTTCACTGATGATTGAACAGTGTCTGGCATCACTTGCATCTCCATAGATACTGAAGCTGTCCACGGCCACTTGCAGAAAGACCTCGACAATGTTCAGGTTTGGATTGATAAGCAGTAAGTAACATTCATGTCACACAAGTGCCTGGCAATGACCATATCCAACAAGAAAGAATCTAACATCTCTCCTTCCTACTGCTGAATCCTCCATTATTGACATCCTGGGAGTTACCATTGACAAGAAACTGAACCAGACTAGCCATTTAAATACTGTGGCTACAGGAGCAGATCAAAGGCTGGGAAGTCTGTGATGTGCAACCCACCTCTTGACTCCCCAAAGCCAAAGCCAAGTCCACCATCTACAAGGCACAACTTAGGGATGTGATGGATAGCTGGCACAGATATGATGGGCCTCTTTCTGTGCTGTAAAACTCTATGATTGTATGACTCGCCGCTTGCCTGGATGAGTGCAACTTCAACAGCACTCAAGAAGCTTATCATCAACGACAAGGCAGCCTGCTTGTTTGTCACCTGATCCATCACATTCAACATTCACTCCCTCCACCACTGATGTAGAATTGCAGCAATGTGCACAAGATCTATTGCAGCAAATCACCAAGTCCTCTTAGCCAGCATCTTCCATACCCAGAACCTTAGACATCTGGGAGGAAAAGGGTGCAGCAGGTACATGGGAACACCCCCACTTGCAGGTTCCTTTCCAAGCCTCACAACATCCTGATCTGTATCTATTCCTCCATTCCTTGACTGTTGCTAGGTCCCAATGTGAGACCCTTACTCTAACAGCACTGTGGGTGTACCCACACCAAATGGAGTGCAGCACTTGGCTCATCACAGTCTTCTCAAGGGCAATTAGAGATAGGCAATAAATGCTGGCCTTGCCAGCATCACTTACAGCCCAACAACAAATAAACTAAAATGAAGATGAATATGAGCTGGAGGAACATTTTCTCATTTTCCAGACTCAATATTGCCAACAATGATTTCAAAATCCTCAGCAGTTGTTGGTGCTGATTCCACTATTCTCACTTACACCTCACCTAGACCTATCTTTTAAATCCTTTTATGTGTTCTATTGCCATCTTCTTTTGTCTTGGACCATCATCATTTATGTCATTTAATTGCCCCTGCCTTCCAACTTACCACAGTCCTTCCCTTTCATTGGTTTCTCTCTTTGTCCCTTTCTCTTCCTTAAAACTCATTCACTCTTTCCCATTCTGACAAATCAGTTTAACTCTGTTTCCACAGCCTAACCTGCTGAGTATTTCCAACATTTTTTAAAATTTGAGTAATTGGCTTAGGTCGCATGCAATTAAATATAATTGATACTCTGAAACCAGATAATTGTTGTCTCTGATTGTGTAGCAACACAAGCTTCATTTTAAGCTCACAGGATTCCTAAACCTTGGAAAGTGATAACCCATCAGTGAGTGACGCCACTGGTGCAGAAAGCCAATTAGATTCAAAGCCTTCAGTCAACCCCCTCAGGAGAGGGGTTATATGTGGGGATTGTCTCCCAACAACATTACATATATACAGCAGCACAGTAGTTCAGTGGTTAGCACTGCGGCCTCACAGCACCAGGAACCCAGTTTTGATTCTGGCCTTGGGTCACTGTCTGTGCGGAATCTGTTCGTTCTCCCCTTGTCTGCATGGGTTTCCTCCCACAATCCAAAAGATGTGCTGGTTAAGTGCATCGACCATTAAATTCTCCCTTAGTATACCTGAATAGACTCCGGAGTGTGGCAGCTAGAGGATTTTCACAGTAACTTCACTGTAATGTAAGCCTACTTGTAACACTGATAAATAAACTTAAAACACACTATAGCTGGAAGGTCAACTGGCAGTTCTAAGCTATAGCACTGTCTGCTGTATATTTACTCACTGTTACTATGTTATCCCGATTATAAAAACATTCTGTTCAATGTTCATCTCTCAGAAACAGATTAAATGGCTATTCATCTCACTCGCTGTTCTGGCATCTCACTGTGAACAAAATGATTCTGTACTTGCCCACATAACAACAGTGACAGCATGATTAAATGATCCATTATAAGTGAACCATTCTGAGATATTCCTGAGAGCTGTGACCAACTTTATTTTCTTTTCCACTCTCTCTTCAATACCCCCAATCTTATTATGAAGTTATAATAATTCTGCTTTGATAAACAACTATTAAGTCTCAATTGTAGCGTACATTCTTGCTGCAAGTCTACCATCATTTATAACAGACACTTTCTATACAACTGCCCTCAGTGTACTGCTCATTGCCGTAACGCTCTTTGTTACAGCTATTAATGTTATTAATGCTCTCACTCAGGTATAACACGTTATCTGTTATACATGTAATTATATAGCTGACAGTTAGAATATATACTCTGTTATGTTGTGCAGTGATGTGCCACACGTTCTGTTTTATATATTTAGACTCTACAATAGCTTGAATGGAAATGAAAAGATGTACTGTGATCAATCCTATATCACCCATCTAAAATTATTGTCCATAATTTTAAAATAACCTATAAATATCGGCTCTCAATTCTAACATTCTGTTCTTCATGTGTACTTATTATAATGCTCTCAGTTATACGACCTTCTCAGTTATATTCTGACCTAATTAGAATACTGCCATTTATAACCCAGCTTCTTTGTAAATCTATCCTCATTATAACACATTCCCCTTTCAAACATCTATCATTACAAATTTTCAGTCAGAATGCACTCTCTAATACACAGCCACCCTTATTGTGATGCACAGTATAGCACACATTCTGTCATATTTGTTTCATTTTAATGGTCTCAGTTATAGTGCACACACGGTTATTGTCTGCCCTCTGGTACAGACAACTCTCTGATAAAGAGTCTGCAAGTCGTCCCTCATTCTTTTTACATTATAAGGGATTAGCAGCATACATTTCAGATAACATAGCAATTTATTGCATTTACATACATTTTATGACATTTCCTTCTAATCTTTCTCTAGCTTTTTTCTCTGAAAATCATGGATAAGTGAATATTGGACCTGCAAGCAGCAAAATGGTGCACATCATGTTTTGTGCAGATATGTAAATAGCGAAGACATGATTGGCAGTGCTTTACTGTAATGCCTTTAGTGGAGTAAACCAACACAAGGTGCTTCACAGGAGCATTAGGAGACAAAATTGAAAGTAAGGCACATAGGTGAAAGACAGGTGATCAAAAACTTTTTTTAAACTTTTTTTCAATGGAAATGCGTATTGCTGGCAGGTCAACATTTGTTGTCTATCCCCGGTTGCCCTCGGCTTGCTAGGCCATTTCAGAGAACAGTTCAGAGTTAACCACACTGCTGTGGGTCTGGATCAGATTTCCTCCTCTAAAGGACATTAGTGATCCAAATAGGTTTTTCCGACAAATGATAATGGTTTTTTGGTCACCATTAATGAGATGTGCTTTTTAATTCCAGGTTTATTAATCTAATTTAAATTTCATCAGCATGCGTGTATACCATATTCCCAGAGCATTGTCACCAAGATTATTGTTCCAGTGACATTACCCCTAAGTCACCATCAACCCATGAAAAACGTGATGAGAGAGATAGACAGCTATAGACATTTCTGTGGTGTAAAACTCCATAGGCGGGATTTTCCGGCCACACTAGCCTCAAGACTAGAATATCCCACATGAGGTCCATGCCCCCACTTGCTACAATTCCCATGGCAGGCGGGACAGGAAACTTCGCCCTTTCACTCTATGTTTTACAGTGCATTTTTAAAAAAGAGCACGATAGAGGGGTGGAAATATTTATGGGGGGAATTTGAGAACTTACAGCCTAGGCAGCTATAAGGTACGGCTATCAATTGTGGAAGAATAGATTTCTGAGCTAGCAGAGGGGAGGGTGGTTGAGGCCATGGATGTGTTTGAAAACATGTATGAAATTTAAAATGGAGGTATTGAATGTTCCAATGTAAATCAGGCAAACAAATATGGATTAATCTGGGTTAGGATACAGGCAGCCAACGTTTGCAGAATGTAATGTCTACAAGAAGCACTGCAGGAACTCACCAAGGCTCCTTTGATAGTACCTTCCAAACACACGACCTTTGCTATCCAGAAAAACAAGGACTTCAGGTACCTGGAAACTCTGCCACCTGCAAGTTCTCCTCCAAGCCATTCACCATTCTGATTTGGAAATATATCACTGTTCCTTCACTGTTGCTAGGTCCAAACCCTGAAACTTCCTCCCCTATAGCACCATGGGTGCATAGGTCCAAGAAGGCAGCACACAACTGCCTTCTCAAGAACAATTATGGATGGGTAACAAATGCTGGGCTAGTGAGAAAAGCCTACATCCCTTGAATGAATTTAAAAAAAAGCTCATGTACAGTATAAAATTACGGGCTAGTCAGGACAGCAGCAGAATAGTCAAGTCTCCAGGTACCAAAGAAATGGATGAGAGACCCAGTAATAGATAAACCGAGGGGGTGAGTGAAGCTGGGCAACATTGTGTAGTTGGTCTTGATGCTGGAAATGGATATGTGGTTGCAAGTTCACCTTAGGGTCAAATATGACATCAAGGTTTGCAATCAGTCTGATTCAGTTTCAGTCTTATATGTCAGGGTGAGGGACAGACTTGATAGCTAGGCAATGGAATTAGTGGCAAGACTGAAGCCCTCCCCATAATAACCGGGAGACATATTTGCTTATCCAGTACTTGATATTGGACAGGTATTCTGGCAAACCAGAGTGTGAAGGAGTTGAGGGAGGTGCTGGTGATAATAGGCTGGAGGTAGCTGTACATTAGTGTTTTCAGAAGATGGAATAGTTTTAATAGTTTTTAATATTTTAATAGTTTTTGCTGATCTTCTATAAGATCACCTCTCATTTTTCCAACTCCAGTAGAACTGCTACAAGAACTACTTCCAATGCATTTATGTCCTTTCTTAAATAAGAGAACAAAATTGTACACAATATTCCAGATATAGCCTCATTAGTCACATGTACAACTGTGGCAAACATTCCTGCTTTTATATTCCACTTCCCTTACAATAAACAATAACATTCCATTTGCTTTTCTAATCACTTGCTGAACCTGCGTGCCAACTTTTCCTGATTCATGTACCATGCTACCCAAATCACACCGTCTCCGAGTTCTGTAATTGCTCTCCATTTAAATAATATGCTACTTTTCAATTCTTCCTGCCAAAGTGGACAAGTTGACATTTTCCCACAATATATACCATCTGCCAATTTTTTGCCCACTCACTTATTCTATTTCATGGGAGACTCCTGATGCCCTCTTTCTTTCCCACCTCTCTTTGTATTATCAGCAAATTTACCAACCATACATTTGGCCCATTCATCAAAGTCATTGATGTAGATTGGAAACAGTTGCGGCACCAATGCTGATCCCTATGGTACACCTTATCACAGGTGCCAACCTAAAAATGACTTATTTATGCCTACTCACTGTTTTCTATGAACTAACCAATCCTCTCTCCATGCTAATACATTATTCCATACATCATGAGGTCTTAGTTAGCACTGGAACCTTTGATGTGGCACCTTGTGAAATGCCTTCTGGAAATCTAAATGCAGTACATCCACAGGTTCTCCTTTATCCACTTGTTTCCTCAAAGAACTCCAATGAGTCAAGCATGATTTCCCTTTCACAAAACCATTTTGACTCTGCCTTACTTCATTGCAATGTTGAAGTGCCCCACTCTATCCACCTTAATGATAGATTCCAGCAATGTCCCTATGATAGATGTTATGCTAACTAGCCTGTAGTTTCCTGCTTCGTGTCCCCTTTCTTTGAATAAAGGTGTTACATTCACTATTTTCCAATTTGACAGGACTTTTCAGAATCTAAAGAATTTCAAAAATAAAAATCAATGCACCCACTATTTCAGCAGCCATTTCTTTTAATATTCTAGGATGAAGTCCATCAGAACCTGGACAATTATCAGCTTTTAGATTTAATAATCATCTCAGTACTATTTCTCTGGAGATTGTAATTATTTTAAGTTCCTCCCTCCCTTTCACCTCTTGATTCACTATAATTTCTGAGACATTATTTGATCCTCTACAGTGAAGACAGGCACAAGTATCAGTTTAATTCATCTGCTATTTCCTTATTTTCCATTATTAGCTCCCAAAACTCACTCTCTACAGAACCAAAGCCCACTTTACTTACTACTTGCTTTTTAAAATATTCTTACTATCCATTTTATATTTCTAGCTAGCGTTCTTTTATACTCTGCAATTTCTCCCTCTTTATTAATCTTTTAATAATTTTTGCTGTTTCTTATATTTTGTCCAATCTTCTAATCCACTACTAACTTTGCAGAAGTATATGTTTTATTTTCAACGTTGTACTGCCTTTAACATCCTTGGTTAGCCATGGATGGTGCATCCTTCCTTTACAGTCTTGCTTTCTCATTGGAGTGCATCTTTTCTGAGTATTTTGAAATATCTCCTCAAATACTGTTACTGCATCTCAACTGACCTACCACTAAATCTAAATTCCCAGCTCATTTCAGCCAGCTGTCTTCATGCTTTCAAAATTTCCCCTTTTAATTTTAGAACATTAATCTTAGATCCATTGTTCTCTCCCTTAAACTGAATGTGAAATTCAACCATATTATGTCATAGAATCCCTACAATGCAGGAGGCGGCCATTCAGCCCATTGAGTCTTTACCGACCACAATCCCATCCAGACCCTATCCCCTTAACACCACGTATTGACCCTGCTATTCCCCCTGACATTATGGGGCAATTTAGCATGGCCTAACCCGCACACCATTGGACTGAGAGAGGAAACTGGAGAATCCAGAGGAAACACACGCAAACAAGGGGAGAATGTGCAAACTCCACGTAGACTTTGACCCAGGTCCTTGGTGCTGTGAGGTAGCAGTGCGAATCAACGTGCTAAAATGCCACCCACTGATCACTGTTACCGACGGGGGTACCTTCAGTGAGATAATTAATTAATCCTGTCTCATTGCAGGTTATCAGATGCCTGCCCTCTGGTTTGCTCCAGAACATGTCCAGACGGACACAAGGCTACCTTGTCAATCTGATTCATCCAATGTATATGTAGCTTAAAATCGCCCATGATTATCGCTACATCTTTCTCATAAACCCTCATTACTTCCTTCTGTATACCCATCTTACAGCTTGCTTACAGGTAAGGGGTCTGTAAGCCATGGAGATGAGGCAATAGCTTGCAAGGATAGAGAGATCAATGGTCAGCTTTTGTGAGGAGGGATAATGACAGAAAGTTTGAGGTGGAGGCGACAGAAGCTAAGCAGAGGGACTATAAACATGGAATAACATAGGAGCAAAGAGGGGAAGTTATATAATCAGCAATTTAGTGGGAACAGGGTAGAGGGAAGCAGGAGGTACATCTCAAGGAGAAGATGTGCCCAGTGTGGGCAGGAAGAGAGATAGAATAGAAACGAGGGAAAGGTGAGAAGTCAGGGCTACAAATAGGGGCATTCTTAGAAGAAGTTTGGTGTGGTGGGCTAGAGAGAAAGGTAATCTGTAGAAGCAAAGGATGGTCTCAATTTTATTGACAAAAAAAATCATTTCCTCCTCTCACATGGAGATGATGGAAGGAAAGGGAGGAGTTTAAGAGGAATTTGTAGTAGGGTTGGAATCTTCAGATTCCACAATGATCCTGGAATCGGCAGCAATATTGACAGAAGACAGTAGGACCCAACTGCTTTATGTGGTCCAGCCACATGATAAATGTTTAAACAAGTCGCCCATCATAAATATTCAGAGCGGCATCCTTTGGACTTAAGGGCATACACTGAAGGATTCTGAGCACAGTATATATGAGTTATTATACAAAGCACGAAATGTGATTAAATGTAACTACTTCAGCAGAGTCTACTCCAACCTCTCCTATGGCAGTGCCTCAAATGAAATTCAGACATAAAAATCATGAACATTAGGAACATTTTGGTTCCAAAAAAACACATTTTTACTGCATCATACTTCATCTCCTCTCTCGGATTGTAATAAAAGAGCCTGAATTATCTTTGCTGTGCACATGTTCTTACTGGAAAGATTGCTACACAGACGCTGAAATGGAGCACACTGGCATTGTAGTGTGCCATTCTAGGATGTTAATTCCACGGATTTTCATTCTGCTCTCAGAGGAGATTTAAAAATCTGCTAGTGTGGAAACTGACTGATGAAAACTCTTTTTCTATTTGATCTTCCCATTTTATACTGCGACCCACAGCACAGATGGGCAGACACCTTTCATAACCTCAGGTTATCCAATGAATTGTTTGCTGGAGCAGACGAGTGAAGGAGCAGAGGGACAGATAAGAAATTACCTGTTTTAAAAACCTGTTTAAATAAGTTTAAAGCACTTTGTAATAAGAACTAACCTTGTAGAACTGTTTAAATCATTTAAAAGCATTACCGCTTTAAGAATTCTGAGGGAGTGGTTAGAAGGGAGCGTGGGCCAGCAAGCTTTAAATCAGCGCCAGTTTTAAAAGGAGGCCTGGTGTAGACAGCGGGCAGTGTCGGAGCGGGCAGCGGAGTGAGTGGGAAGCAGAGTGAGCTATTAGGGCTTAAGATCAAAAGGGCTGGAGAGAAAAGGGGCCAGGTAAGTTCGTGTGGAATATTCATGAATAATGGAGGGGCATGTGATGTGTTGTTTCTGTATGATGTGGGAACTGGTGGACCCCAGGGTCCTTCCCAGTGACCATGTCTGCAGTAAGTGCAGGTTGCTGGAGGAGCTCCAGCTCAAGGTAGATGAGCTGGCCTCTGAGCTACGGACACTGAGGCTCATCAGGGAGAGAGGGTGCCACTGTCAATGGGGTGCAAGAGACATCCATCCCCCCTGGACTGGCTAAATCTAAGGGTCAGGAACAAGAGGGGGCTGCTGAGAGGAGGAAGGGGGGGCTGCTGAGAGGAGGAAGGGGGGGCGGGGAGAGGAGGAAGGGGGGGCGGGGAGAGGAGGAAGGGGGGGCGGGGAGAGGAGGAAGGGGGGGCGGGGAGAGGAGGAAGGGGGGGCGGGGAGAGGAGGAAGGGGGGGCGGGGAGAGGAGGAAGGGGGGGCGGGGAGAGGAGGAAGGGGGGGCGGGGAGAGGAGGAAGGGGGGGCGGGGAGAGGAGGAAGGGGGGGCGGGGAGAGGAGGAAGGGGGGGCGGGGAGAGGAGGAAGGGGGGGCGGGGAGAGGAGGAAGGGGGGGCGGGGAGAGGAGGAAGGGGGGGCGGGGAGAGGAGGAAGGGGGGGCGGGGAGAGGAGGAAGGGGGGGCGGGGAGAGGAGGAAGGGGGGGGCGGGGAGAGGAGGAAGGGGGGGGCGGGGAGAGGAGGAAGGGGGGGGCGGGGAGAGGAGGAAGGGGGGGGCGGGGAGAGGAGGAAGGGGGGGGCGGGGAGAGGAGGAAGCGGGGGCGGGGAGAGGAGGAAGGGGGGGCGGGGAGAGGAGGAAGGGGGGGCGGGGAGAGGAGGAAGGGGGGGCGGGGAGAGGAGGAAGGGGGGGCGGGGAGAGGAGGAAGGGGGGGCGGGGAGAGGAGGAAGGGGGGGCGGGGAGAGGAGGAAGGGGGGGCGGGGAG
Source organism: Carcharhinus amblyrhynchos (assembly GCF_965287045.1). Lineage (NCBI taxonomy): Eukaryota > Metazoa > Chordata > Chondrichthyes > Carcharhiniformes > Carcharhinidae > Carcharhinus > Carcharhinus amblyrhynchos. The sequence goes on from NC_137329.1 coordinate 56,229,377, forward strand.
AGGAGGAAGGGGGGGCGGGGAGAGGAGGAAGGGGGGGCGGGGAGAGGAGGAAGGGGGGGCGGGGAGAGGAGGAAGGGGGGGCGGGGAGAGGAGGAAGGGGGGGCGGGGAGAGGAGGAAGGGGGGGCGGGGAGAGGAGGTAGGGGGGGGCGGGGAGAGGAGGTAGGGGGGGGCGGGGAGAGGAGGAAGGGGGGGCGGGGAGAGGAGGAAGGGGGGGCGGGGAGAGGAGGAAGGGGGGGCGGGGAGAGGAGGAAGGGGGGCGGGGAGAGGAGGAAGGGGGGCGGGGAGAGGAGGAAGGGGGGCGGGGAGAGGAGGAAGGGGGGGCGGGGAGAGGAGGAAGGGGGGGCGGGGAGAGGAGGAAGGGGGGGCGGGGAGAGGAGGAAGGGGGGGCGGGGAGAGGAGGAAGGGGGGGCGGGGAGAGGAGGAAGGGGGGGCGGGGAGAGGAGGAAGGGGGGCGGGGAGAGGAGGAAGGGGGGCGGGGAGAGGAGGAAGGGGGGCGGGGAGAGGAGGCCTCAGCCTCTCAATCTGCATAACAGGTTTGAGGTTGCTTGGGTTCAGGATGTCACATCTGGGCTGCAGAGGAACCTGGAGTGGGAGGGTGAGAATCCGGTCGTCGTGGTACATGTGGGTGCCAACGACATAGGCAAAATGCGAACTGAGGATCTGGGGAGGGAGTATGAAAAGCTGGGAATGGAATTAAAGAGTAGAACCGACAAGGTGGTTATCTCTGGGCTACTGCCTGAACCGAGTGCAGACGGGTGTAGGGTTGACAGGATTAAGGAAGTGAATGGGTGGCTCAGGGATTGGTGTGGGAGGAATGGGTTTGAATTTATGGGGCATTGGCATCAGTATTGGGGTAGGTGGGACCTGTTTGGGCAGGATGGGGTTGGTCTGAACCGTGCTGGGACCAGAGTCCTGGCGAATCGTGTAAAGAGGACTGTAGATAGGGCTTTAAACTAATTGGGGGGGGGGGGGGGTGCGCGCGCGCAGGTAGGTGACATTAAGAGGCCTAAAGTTAAGGAGAGGGTACAGGTAAGGGTAGAGGCCGAGGATGTCCCAAAAATAAAGGGAGTGGGGGGCGTGAGTATGGTTGGTGGCGTTCCGGCAAATAGGGTCCAGGTGAAGGCTGGGATGAAGGCACTTTATCTGAATGTGCGAAGCATTCGGAATAAAGTGGATGAGCTGGTGGCGCAGATCAGCACAAATGGATATGATCTGGTGGCCATTACAGAGACGTGGCTGCAAGGCGACAGGGACTGGGAGATGAATGTACAGGGCTATCAAGTGTTTAGGAAGGATAGGCAGGAGGGAAAAAAGGGAGGGGGGGGGGGCGGGCGTAGCTCTGCTGATTAAGGATAGCATCAGGGTGGTGGCAAGGGATGATATTGGAGCCAAAGAGCAGAATGTGGAATCATTGTGGGTAGAGATTAGAAACAGCAAAGGGAGGAAGACGCTGGTGGGTGTCGTCTATAGGCCCCCGAATAATGATCTGGAGGTGGGGCGGGCTGTTAACGCGCAAATAAGTGCGGCGTGCAGGAATGGAACGGCCGTAGTTATGGGGGATTTCAATCTGCATATTGATTGGTCGACCCACGTTGGACGTGGTGGGCTCGAGGAGGAGTTCTTGGAATGCTGCCGGGATAGTTTCCTGGAACAGTGTGTGTTGGAGCCGACGAGGGAGCGAGCTATCTTGGATCTGGTGCTATGTAATGAGGCGGGTACAATCAGGGACCTTGCGGTGAAGGATCCTCTTGGGGAGAGTGATCATTGTATGGTGGAGTTTCTGGTGCAGATGGAGGAGGAGAAAGTGGGTTCCCGGACACGCGTCCTTTGTTTGAACAGAGGGGAGTACGGTAGGATGAGAGAGGAATTGGCGAATGTGGACTGGGGGAGCGCGTTGGAAGGTAGGTCTGCTGAGGAGCAGTGGAGGATCTTTAAGGAGATCTTTCTTGGTGCTCAGCAGAAATTTATTCCGATGGTCAAAAAGGACCGTAGGAGGAGAGGTAATAAGCCATGGATAACGAAGGAGGTGAAGGAAAGTGTTAAATTAAAAGCGGAGGCATTTAGAGTAGCTAAGAGTAGTGGCCGAGAAGAGGATTGGGAGAGGTTTAAATGTCAACAAAGATTAACAAAGAAATTGATAAAGAAGGGTAGGAGAAACTATGAAGCTGGGCTAGCGCTTAATATAAAAAAGGATAGCAAGAGTTTTATAAGTATATAAAAAGGAAGAGGCTGGCTAGGGTGAACGTTGGTTCCTTAGAGGATGAGAAGGGGGACTTAGTGGTAGGGGATGGGGAAATGGCTGAGGTCTTAAATAACTTTTTTGTTTTGGTCTTCACGGAGGAGGACGTGAATAATTTGCCGGGTGTTAGCGATGGAAAGGTGGTAGGACTGGAGGGTCTTGATGACATTACTGTTACTAGAGAGGCGGTGCTCGACAGACTGGAGGGCCTGATTGTGGACAAGTCCCCAGGACCGGATGGAATGAATCCGAGGGTTCTGAAAGAAATGGTGGAGGTGATAGTGGATGCCTTGGTGGTTATTTTCCAGACGTCGCTGGATTCCGGGGAAGTGCCGGATGATTGGAAAACGGCTAATGTTACGCCGTTGTTTAAGAAGGGTGCCAGGCAAAAGGTGGGGAATTATTGGCCGGTTAGTTTAACGTCTGTTGTAGGTAAAATGTTAGAATCCGTCATCAAGGAGGAAATAGCGAGGCATCTTGAGGGGAATTGCTTGATAGAGCAGACACAGCACGGTTTTGTTAAGGGGAAGTCGTGTCTGACAAATTTACTGGAGTTCTATGAGGATGTGTCTAGGGCGGTGGATAGAGGAGAGCTGGTGGATGTGGTCTTTCTTGATTTTCAGAAGGCGTTTGACAAGGTACCTCACAAAAGGTTATTGCAGAAGGTCAGGGGGCATGGAGTTGGGGGTAGGGTGTTAGCGTGGATAGAGGATTGGTTGTCAAATAGGAGGCAGAGAGTGGGGGTCAATGGGTGCTATTCGGATTGGCGGGTGGTGACAAGTGGAGTGCCTCAGGGGTTGGTGCTGGGGCCTCAGCTATTTACCATTTATATAGATGATCTGGAGGAGGGAACCGAGTGTATGGTGTCGAAATTTGCTGATGACACCAAGATTGGAGGAACGGCAAATTGTGCGGAGGGTGTGGAGAGTCTGCAGAAGGATCTAGATAGGCTGGGCAAATGGGCCAGGAACTGGCAAATGGAATTTAATGTTGGCAAGTGCGAGGCGGTCCACTTTGGTAGGAATAATGGTAGGAAGGATTATTACTTACGTGGAGAAAAACTGCAGCAGGCGACGGTGCAGAGGGACCTCGGGGTCCTTGTGCATGAGTGTCAAAAACCCAGCTTGCAGGTGCAGCAGGTGGTCAGGAAGACGAATGGGATGCTGGCCTTCATAGCGAGGGGGATTGAATATAAAAGTAGGGAGGTCTTGCTGCGGCTATATAGGGCATTGGTGAGGCCGCAGCTGGAGTACTGTGTGTAGTTTTGGGCGCCGTACTTACGCCGTACTTACGCAAGGATATTTTAGCCTTGGAGGGAGTGCAGAGGAGGTTTACTAGGCTGATGCCGGAGTTGAGGGGGTTGAGCTATGAGGAGAGGCTGAATAAACTAGGCTTGTACTCGTTAGAGTTTACAAGAATGAGGGGAGATCTCATTGAGACGTATAAGATGATGAATGGGATGGACAGGATAGAGGTGGAGAGACTCTTCCCGCTCAGAAAGGACAGTAGGACTAGGGGGCACAGCCTCAAGATAAAGGGGGGGCGGTTTAGAACGGAGTTGAGGAAGAACTTCTTCACTCAAAGGGTGGTGAATCTCTGGAATTCTCTGCCCGTTGAAGTGGTGGAGGCTACCTCGCTAAATATTTTTAAGACGCGGGTTGATGGGTTTTTGATAAGAGAGGGGATTAAGGGTTATGGGGAGAGGGCGGGAATGTGGAACTGAGCCACGACAGATCAGCCATGATCTTATTGAATGGCGGGGCAGGCTCGAAGGGCTAGATGGCCTACTCCTGCTCCTATTTCTTATGTTCTTATGAAGTACTTTTGAAATATTGTTAGTACCGTACCGAAACACAGCAACCAAGGGGAGGCAGTGGTGTGGTGGTATTGCTGCTGGACTAGTAATCCAGAGACCAAGGGTAACATTCTGGGGTCCCATATTATGAATGCCACCATGGTAGATGATGAAATCTGAATTCAATACAAATCTGAAATTAAAAGTCTAATGTTGACCATGAGGTGGAGATGTCAGCATTGGACAGAATTGGTCTCACATCACCAGGCTAAGGCCCAACAGGTTTATTTGGAATCATGAGCTTTTGGGTCTCGGCCTTTTGGCTAAGATGCAAATAAGATGAAGCCTTGGAGGAGGAGCTACACCTACTCCAATCAGCTTGGATCATGTAGATCAAGCCCAAGACAGGAGGTGAGAGCCCTGTCTTGTCAGCTTGGATCGGGAATGACCTAACTTGTTGGGACTCTGAATTTGCTTTAATTTGACTTGATTGGATTGGAATAAAGTAAACAAAAAAAAATGTTCCTTTATCAGGAGAGGTGGGATAAATATCAGTTAGGATGTAGGAAAGAACTTCCCATGCTCTTTTTAAATTTGAGGGGCCACATGGGGCCATGGTGTGACACATCATCCAATGGCATGGTGTGATGCATCATCCAAAAGAAAGCACCTCTGAAAAAGCAGCACTCCCTCAGTATGGCACTGGAGTGCCAGCCTGGATTATATCTGGAGTGGAATTAGAATTCAGGCCCTCACCTCATCTGATGAAGGAGCAGCGCTCCAAAAGCTTGTGATTTCAAATAAACTTGTTGGTGTTGTGAGACTTCTTACACTGACCATGAAGCCATTGTCGATTGTTGCTGGTTCACTAATGTCCTTTAGGGTAGGAAATCCGTCATCTTTACCTGGTCTGGCCTAAATGTAACTCCACATCCACAGCAATGTGGTTGACTCTTAAATGCCCTCATGGATTGGCAATAAATGCTGACCCAGCTAGTAACACCCACATCTCATGAACAAATAGAAAAAATGGTGTACAGCAAGCTCCCACATACAGCCATGAGATTATGACCAAATAATCTGTTTTGGAATGTTGATTCAGGGGTAAATATTGGTTACGATGTAGGAAAGAATTTCCTCCCATGCTCTTTTTAAATCTGAGGGGCCAGATGGGGTCTTGGTGTAATGCATCATCCAAAAGATAGCACTTCTGACAAAGCAGCACTCCCTCAGCACTGCACTATAGTGCCAGCCTTGATTACCCCTGGAGTGGGATTAGAACACAGGGCATTATGGCAGAGATTTTTTTTTAAATTCATTCATGGGATGTGAGCTTCACTGTCTAGACTAGCATTTTTGCCCATCCCTTATTGTCCTTGAGAAAGTAGTGGTGAGCTGCCTTCTTAAACGACTGCAGCCCCTGTGATGTAGGGAGATCCACAACAATGTTAGGGAGGGAGTTTCAGGATTATGACCCAGTGACACTGAAGGAAAATGATGATATATTTCGAAGTCAGGATGGTGTGTGGCTTTAAGTAGAACTTACAGTTCCCATGTATGTGCTGCCCTTGTCCTTCTGGATAGTAGCAGTCATGAATTTGGAAGGTGCTGCTTAAGAAGCCTTGGTAAGTTCCTGCACTTCATCTTGCAGATGATACACACTGTGCCACTGCGCACCAGTGGTGGAAGGAGTGAATGTTTGTAGATGGAGTACCAATCAAGTGGGCGGTGGAATGGCGTGTGCTAGGCTTGAGTGTTGATGGAGCTGCAATTATCCAGGTAAAAAGAGTGTTCCATTACATTCTTATTTGTGCACCTTGTAGATGGTGGACAGTTTTTTGGGGGGATGGGGGGAGGTCAGAGAGTCAGAAGGTGAGTAACTCGCTGCAGGATTCTAAGCCTCTAACCTGTTCTTGCAGGCACAGTATTTGCATTAGTCCAGTTCAGCTTTTGGTCAATGATAACCCCAGAATGTTGATAGTGGGGGATTCAGCGATGAATGTCAAGGGGTGATGGTTGGATTCTCTCTTGTTGGAGATGGTCTGACATGGATGTTACTTGCCATTTGTCAACCTGATATTGTCCAGATCTTGCTGCATTTAGACATGGGCTCCAGCTTTTTTGTGATTATAATTGCTAAGTTACAGCAGGCATGCATTGCTTCTCCCTGCTTAAGACCTCATTTTGATTTTTTTTTCAGCCTTTTCATCCAGGCTCCACTCTTGTGTCTTCAGCTGAGGCCAGAGGCAAAAACATGCTTGTTTGATGCAATCTCTCAACAGATAATAAATAAATAATTACAAACTAGGCAATAAATTTCACTGCTGTCTTTTGTTCAGCCTGGTACCATCCATTCATCGGATAATGGCTATCTTCAATTTTGGCTTGATTTAAAATCGCTATTAGTGCCACAGCATCTTTTCAGAATTGAATTCTCTCACTGATGAATGATCAAGTTTCTGCGAAGTTATGAATGATGAACACATTTGAAAATGGTCATTTAATGAATAATTTTGTGGATTACTTCCCCACCTTGAATGACACCAAATAAATAATTTGTTGCGCTGGTTCAATTCAGCAGGGCCATAGAATCATACCACATAGACCACTCAGCCTACCATGATGGTCCCTGCTCTTTGGAAGATTTATCTAATCAATTCCATTCCCTTGTTCTTTCTGCATTTACCCGAATACAATAGGGGGTTGTTCATTTTGGGATGAGGAGGAATTATTTCATTTAAGGAGAGGCAATGGCCTAGTGGTATTATCGTTAGACAGAATTAATCTAGAAAAACAGCTAATGTACTGGGATCCCGGGTTCGAATCCCATCATGGCAGATGGTGGAATTTGAATTCAATAAAAAATATCTGGATGAATGTCTATTGATGACCATGAAACCACTGTCAATTGTCAGAAAAACCCATCTGCTTCACTAATGTCCTTTAGGGAAGAAAATCTGCCGTCCTTACTTGGTCTGGTCTACATGTGACTCCAGACCCACCGTAATGTGGTTGACTCTGAAACGGCCTAGAAAGCCACTCAGTTCAAGGGCAACTACGGATGGGCAATAAATACTGGGCAGCCAGCAACACCCACTTCCCATGAATCAATAAAAAAAAGTCAAAGGGTTGTGAATCTTTGGGATTCTCTTCCCCAGGGGATTTTGAATGTTTGATTGTTGAATATATTCAAAGCTGAATAGATAGATTTTTGGCCTCTTGAGAATCAAGGGATACGGGAAACAGGCAGGGAAGTGGAGCTGAAACCCAAGATCAGCCGTGATCATGTTGAATGGTGGAACAAGTTCAGTGGGCCATGTGGTCTACTCCTGCTTCTTTTTCCTAGCTTCTTAAGAAAGGGATGTTTTCAGGGCTATGCCCAAGTCCCGGTTGAAATACTCTATTGAAACTGCTTCCACCGCCCTTTCAGGCAACATGTTACATATCAGTGCAACCTGATATGTTAAACAAATTCTCATTAAGTCCCCCTTGGCTCTTTTGCTAATTATTTTTAAATGTGTCCCCTCTGGTTATTGACCCTTCTGCAACAGGAACCAGATTCTCTCAACTTACCCTATCAAAATCCCTATCTGTACAATTACTCTATATAAATCAGGCTGCGTTATCAGCAAACTGGTAGACTTACTGAAAAGAAATGGCTCACTGGGATTAGTTATAGCGTGCGTTCTCATTAGAGTGCCATTTATCTTTAGCAACTATGAGCAGGATTTTCTCATTATTAACAAGCCAGCCTTCCCTGGGGAATACAGATGAATAACAGTTTATTTGGGAGAGGAATTAACAGAAATGTGTGGGCATTAACCTGATCCCCTCAGCATCACAGGACAGCACAGAATAAAAGGCACAAGGATCTGGATCCCCAGCTACATGAAAGACGCTGGGAATTTATCTGTTTTTGGATGCCACAGCTTGCTAGCCAATCTATGCCATTTCATTATAATCACCTCTTCCTATCCAAAGCATGGTTTCAACCGATTGGTTTAGAATAAGGAAAGTTCTGCAAACTGGGTTTAGTAAAGTCCCATTCTTACTATTTTGGTATTACCCATCATTTAAGAATTAAACATAGGAGACATCATCAAGAAATCTATAGATGATACAAAAATTGGTCCTGTGGTTGATGATGAGAAGGGAAGTGGCAGACTACAAGAAGATATCAGCAGACTCGTCAAGTGAACAGAAAAGTGTCAAACAGATTTTAACCTGAAGTGTGGGGTAGTATTTGGTGAGGGAGAGAAGATGAGGCAACACGCAATAAATGGTAGGACACTGAGAAGTGTAGAGGAACAGATAGATCTAGGAGTGTATGTCCATAGATCCGTCAAGTTAGTGGCACAGGTAGATAAGGTGATTAAGAAGGTGTATGGCATACTTTATTAGCAGAGAATAAAGGGTGTCACTGGCAAAGTCAGCATTTGTTGGCCATCCTGTATTGCCTTTGCAGGACTAAAAACTCATTTTGAGGGGCTGGAAATTGAACTTGAGGAAATAAAATGGACACCTACATTGGCCTTGGCCAATCAGAGTCGACTTGCCCAGTTTGAAGTACTCTGTGCTACATTCTCCATGACAATGCTTGCACCAATCACAGTCCATGTGCCAACCAATCAGCACTCTCTGCTCATTGTTCTTTTTTACTGTTGATAATTTCTTAGAGATCTATCCTGATGAGTGTAAAATGATAAGATTTGGTAGCACGTCTCTTTTTTCAGTAATGCTCAAGCTCTCCAGCACCAAATCACTATCTCCTTTTGTGTCAGGTAATACTCCAACCTTTGGAGAAATTTGCCTTTGATTTTCATTGACTTCAAGTTTACTACAGCTCCTTGATGCCACACTGGGGTCAAATGCTGCCTTGATGTCAAGGGCAGTAAACTCTTACCTCAACCCTGCAGTTGAGCTCTTTTGTCCTTATTTGGATCAAGATGTAGCGAGCTCAGGAGCCAAGGGGCCCTGGCAGAAGACAAGCTGAGTGTCACTGAGCAGACTACTGTTGCACTACGTTACACTAGAACTGTATAAAACATCATTTAGATCACAAAACTTTGAAGGGATATGATTGCATTTGAGAGGGTACAGAGGGGCTTTACAAGCACATTGTTAACGTTGGAAAATTTTAGCTTGCGGGAAGACTGGACAGGCTGGTGTTGTTTGCTTTAGACAAAGGAGATGCAACTCAAGTGCATAAACTCTTGAGGGGTTTAGAGGGTGTTCATAGGATTGATCTATTTCTCTTTGCAATTTGGTTAATAAGAAAGTACCATAGATTTAAAGCATTCAGGACAAGGATTCAAGAGGACTCGGGGGTAATTTTTCACTCAGAGAGTGGGGAGTAATTTTTCACTCAGACGGTGGTGGGCATCTGGAACTCATTACCTTTTGATTTGATTTATTATTGTCACATGTATTAATATGCAATCAAAAGTATTGTTTCGTGCGCGCTATACAGACAAAACATACCGATTAAAGAGGAAATGAGTGACTACAGGCTGTAGTGTTACAGTCATAGCTAGGGTGTAGAGAAAAATCAACTTCATGCAAGGTAAGTCCATTCAAAAGTCTGACAGCAGCAAGAGAGAAGCTGTTCTCGAGTCAGTTGGTACGTGACCTCAGACTTTTGTATCTTTTTCCTGAAGGAAGAAGGTAGAAGAGATAATATCTGGGGTGCGTGGAGTCCTTAATTGTGCTGGCTGCTTTGCTGAGACAGGCTCAATGGATGGGAGGCTGGTTTGCGTGATGGATTGGGTTACATTCATAATCTTTTGTAGCTCCTTGCGGTCTTGGACAGAGCAGGAACCATACCAAGCTGTGATACAGCCAGAAAGAATGCTTTCTATGGTGCATCTGTAAAAGTTGAACCTGAAAACTTGAAAGGGTGGCAGAAGCAGGAACTCTCAACATTTAAAAAATACTCGTGATATAGAGATGCCAGTGTTGGACTGGGGGGGCATAGTAAGAAGTCTCACAACCTCAGCTTAAAATCCAACAGGTTTATTTGGAACCACAAGCATTTGGAGTGTTTCATCACTCACCTGATGATGGAGCAGCGCTCTGAAAGCTCGTAATTCCAAATAACCCTGTTGGACTTTAAGCTGGTGTTGTGAAAAACACTTCGTTACGCAATTGAAGTGTTGTAATCTACAGGAGTACGGGCTAAGAATTGGGAAGTGTAATCAGGTTAGATAGCTACTTTTCAGTCAGCACTTGCATAAAGGCTTTCTTCGGTGCCATAAATGTTTATATTTCTATCCCCTGCCTAATTGCAGGAATTCCCTCACTAAATCTCTCTGCCTCCTTGAAAACATAGCTTAAAACTTTCATCAAGGTTTTGATCAATTGCTCTACTCTCTCTTTTTCTGGCAAATTTTGTCTTGGACTGAGCAGAAATACTGGACAGCAAGTCACTAACTTCAGCCTTGTAGGCCTGAGAGCAACTTGTTCCGCAGCAATACACAGAGAGAGCCTCACAAAGAAATAATCAGTGCTTCCTTGACGAGGTGGAGAGCAAGGCTGCAGCAAAAAGAGTCGGAGCCTTATGTTTAAAAAGAAATGAGAGACTCAAAAAAAAAATCAATGGCTGATACATTTTAAATCTTACAGTTTTTGTTTGAACAATCTGAAATCTGTTTCTTTCTGTCTCCATTAATTCTGTCCTTCTGACCTCCTGCCTGACCTCCATTCAGCAAAACAATGATCAAACGCAGCCTAGAGGTTACTCTTGGTTTAGAATGTGAGCCCTTCACTTTAAAAGATTTTCCACCGGGTGAATGAATGCATGAGGGGAGGGCAGTCTTCAGCTTCCAGTGCTGCAGAGTTGTAAAGATAGCGAGTTACAAAGTGGTCAAAGGTCATAGAGATAAGCTTTCGCCATTGAGGACTGAATACTCTACAGTGGATCACTGGGTGGTTGGATGGGATGGGGGTGGAGGGGGGGGCACTAAGGATTGGTTTGTATTTGAATAAGTGTGTGTTAATCTCTCTTCAATATGGCCTAGAGTAACAGCACAAAGGCAGAGTAATCCATTGATATCCCAGTGTTCTGTGCCAACAGACAGAGGAGAGTCAGAGACAAATCTGTACTGCAACCCAGCTGTGCATTGTGTCGGGTGGGTGGCACACTGACAGGCGTAAAAGTTTAGATCCCACCCGGAGCATTGCTGTCTAATCCCAGCTGGACCTGTGGGGTAAAGAGAAATCAAACCTTCTGCCGCCAGATGAGAAGAGGGAAGAGGGGAGGAAGTAAGAGTCAGCCCTGGGCCGCACATGCAGCAAGTTCACAAATAGCACTAAGCAGAGAAGCCTGTGAACAAGGCCGAGTCAAGGGCCGAATATCATCCAAAAGAATTTTTAAGAAAATCTACAAGGTATTCTAGAGTTTTAGCAAAAAAGGAGTTTTCTTAAAAAGGCATTTATTTAATGCCAAATTCTGCAGAATAAACCAGAAAGCAATAGAGGACATACAGCATCACGATCACCATCATTTCATCAGAAAAACCCTCTTTTGAGCTGCGGCAGACTGCTATATTTACATAAATCGGATTAAACCTGGCTCCTGCACAGCACAATGTTTAATTTTTACAATGCAAGACATTTAAAATGAGATGCTGTGCTGCAACAAATACAGCTGCAACGAGCTTCCCTGCGTGAAAATCAACCAAAATGTTAAAAGGATTAAAGTAAGCAGTCAGTTTCAAAGGCTTTCGCCTCGTTGCCTCACAGATAAGTGGGGGCCGGTGGGGGGGAGATTGGGAGGTCTGACTTAATGACAGTGTGAAGTGGCTGCACTAATATCAGTCCTCACTCCCTCCCCCATTCCCCCCCCCTCCCACTGCCCCAATGACCGGAATCCAGTTTCAGAGCTGCCATTCCTTTGAGAAGCCAAAGGACAGTCCAAAATGGATCCATATAGTATACAGGAACATCTGGTAGGGGAGGTTTAAGGCAAGCAGATAACATTCAGGGATGATGTGTGGAAGCATTTCCTCACACAAAGTCTACTGGAGATCAGGAACATTCTCCTCCACAAAAAGCTGAGGCTGAACTGATGAAAATGTCAAAACTGAGATTGGTAGAGTTTTGTTCCACAATGGTATTCAGTGATCTGCAACCAAAGTTGTAGATTGAGTTAAGGTACAGATCACAGATGATCTAATTAAATGGCAGTCCAGGTTCAGGGAGCTGAATGCATTGCTCCTATTCCTAATCATACAAGCAAAGAGTCAACTGAAAATAATAGGCCATTTACATTACGTGAGTGTGAAAGATTAAGGGTGAGAGAGTGTGTGGGAGGGTTCTAGTAAAATCACTGGTGGGCACACTGAATGTCCTAAAATTATTTAAATTCACCTTGAGGTAGCCCATGAATCTTATTTTCCCTTGAAATGTTAGCAACAGTTTGTTATCCATCCCAAGACATTGGTTGTTCTGCATCAGAGATAGAAGGAGTTAGTCATTGATTTCAGGAAGCATTGTGGAAGGCATGTGTCTGTCTACATCAATGGGGACGAAGTAGAAATGGTCAAGAGCTTCAAGTTTTTAGGTGTCCAGATCACCAACCACCTGTCCTGCTCCCGATGCTATAAAGAAAGCCCACCAATGCCTCTACTTTCTCAAGAGACTAAGGAAATTCGGCATATCCTCTATGGCTCTCATCAACTTTTACAAATGCACCATAGAAAGCTTTCTTTCCAGTTGTATCACAGCCTGGTATGGCTCTGGCTCTGTCCAGGACTGCAATAAACTGCAATGGGTCATGAACAAAGTCCAACCCATCACTGATTCTATCTACACTTCCTGCTGCCTTGGAAAAACAGCTAGCATAATCAAGATCCCCACGCACCCGGATATACTCTCTTCTACCTTCTTCCATGGGGAAAAAGATACAAAGGTCTGAGAACAATTACCAACCGACTCAAGAATAGCTTCGTCCCTGCTGCCATTAGACTTCTGAATGGGTCTACCTTGCATTAAGTTAATTTTTCTTTACACCCTAGCTATGACTGTAACACTATATTCTGCACTCTCTCCTTCTCTGCTCTATGTACGGTAAGCTTTGTCTATGTGGCATGCAAGAAACAATACTTTTCACTGTATACTCACATGTGATAATAGTAAGTCAAAGCATATCAGATCAAAAGAATATAAAGTTTTCCAAAAGGATGTTGCTTATGACACATACTAGTGTTGGAGTGTTCAACAGACAATGGGAATACAAAGGCTATTTAATAGGTATACTTTTAGACAAATTATCCCTGTGAATTCCTTAGAAACTAACATATTGTTTACATTATTTAAAAATAAATACAATTCTTATATATTACATAGACTTATGCTGCCTGTGCAGAATATAGCTCCTATTTTTTAAACCATAAAAATGAATACAATTCCAACATGTCATATGGAGATTAATAAATAAATCTTCTTAAATTATTCAGAGTAATGGCACCGGTACATATTATTATACAAAGATGAATGCAGCCTCTGAATGGACCTATATCATCGAAACTAAGATAGCTCTTGTATTTAAAATGGAAACAAACACAGCCCTTATGTATAGAATCCCTACAATGCAGAAAAAGGTCCATCATGCCTGCACCAACTACAATCCCACTTCGGCCCTACCCCTGTAACCCCTCGTATTTACCCTGCTAATCCTCTGCCATTCAGAGGCAATTGAGCATGACCAATTCACCTAACCTGCATATCTTTGGACTGAGGGAGGAAACTGGAGCACCCAGAGGAAGCCCACGCAGACACAGGGAGAACATGCAGACTCTGCACAGTGAGCCAAGGCTGAAATTGAACCCAGGTCCCTAGCACTGTGAGGGAGCAGTGCTAACCACTATACTATCATGCCACCCTCAACTGAGGGAATAATAAAAGTTCTTGTACGTTAAAGACTAATACTTCTGTGCAGCACTGAAGGAGTGCTGTCCGTCAGAGGTGGTGTCTTTTTCATAAAACGTTAACCTTGTCTAGTCTCTCAGTTGGACAAAAGGATCCCACAAGCAGTATTTGAAGAGAACATATGAGTTTTCCCTATGTCAAGCCCAATATTTATCCCTCAATCAAATTCACAAAAACGGATTATCTGATGTTCGATTGTTGTGTCTCGGATTCTGTCGTACACTAATTAATCCTCCATTACAACACTCAAAAAATAAAGAGTTGGCTGTAAGGCGCTTTGAAACATATTGAAATGATAAAAGGTCCAGTATACATGCAAAACTTGTATTTTTCTACGATATAATAGTTACACACACAACAAAGGATAGACATTACTGCATCTGATTGCTGGACAAATATATCTTAAATCTGGCATTATCAATTCTTTGACTGATCAATAGGTAGAAAGAAGCAACAATGCTCACTGATGTTAAACAACTAAGACCATACAGCACAGAATGCATTTTCAATAAATGCAGCGTTCCCGCTAGTTGACCAGTTCAGTGGGCTTTAAAAATACATTGTTAATATTATTCTTAATTTAATAAGTTCCCTGACCACCCCTTTGCATTAGAATGCGGTCCTTAAAAGGATACTCACTCCCACAACACTGAATGGAAAATGTGCAAATAGAGAGTCGTCACAGAAGGCTTGAGTTATTGGGCAATAACTCCTTTTGTTTTTTCTTTCTCCCTTGTGTTCAGACTTCCAGATTGCAAGAGGTCAAACTGTCAGGAAGCTGGACTTGAGTATTTATTTGGATAATTTGTGAAGTTAAGAGTATTCAATACCGTGCATGTGGGAGCTCGGTTTTCACTGCGTCTATCAGTAAAATCAGCAGCAGAGTGAAATTCCATTATAAAAAGCATTACATTCGTAATTCATCACTGGATCCTACAAAGACAGGAGAGGATTTATGGCAAGTGTCACAGTCATATATTTCAATTCTTTCCCTCTCCGTAATGGGAATTTACAGGAATAGTGGTTACCCACTGCAGCCAAAAACAATAACTAAACCAAGGAATCAAGATCATCACTGGGGGTGAAGCAGAATAAACTTAATGGAGTCTCGGATACCACTGAAGAATGTCAATGCGTAGAATTTATCATTCAGAAGCAGGCCATTCAGCCCAACTAGTCAATGCTGGTGTTTATGCTCCACACACAAATGATAAGATTATTAATAATAGAGGCATGGAATAATTTGAATGCATGTCAGCATTCAAAACATGTTCGGAAGAAGTAACCAAATTTCACCATTTTGGCTCTGATTTAATAAAAGATTAGTTTGAATTTGTGGATGACATTAAGGTTAATGGAGGATATCATATGTAACATGGATATCACTCCATGTGATCTCAGTGCCAGAGACGCTGGATACTGCAAAGGCTAGATCTAGGCTCTGACAATATTCTGGCAATAGTACTGAAGACATGTGCTCCAGAACTTGCAGTGCCACTAGCTAAGTTCCAACACAGGTATCTATGGGCAATGTAGAAAATTGTCCAGCTCTGTCCTGCACACAAGAAATAGGATAAATCCAATCCAGCCAATTATCACCCCCTCAGTGTTCTCTCGATCATTAATAAAGCGAATGAAGATGTCATAAACAGTGCTGTCAAGCAGCACTTACTCAGCAATAACTTGCTCAGTGACACCCAGTTTGTGTTCCGCCAGGGTCACTCAGCTCCTGACCTCATTACAGCCTTGGTTCAAACATGGACAAAACAACTGAATGCCAAAGATGAGGTGAACAACTGCCCTTTACATCAAGGCAGCATTTGGCCAAGTAAGCATAGAAACGTTGAGAGTATGAGTAGGAGGAGGCCATTCGGTCCTTCGAGCCTACTCTGCCATTCACTATGATCATGACCAACCATCCAACTCAGTAACCTGTTCCCACTTTCTCACCAGATTCTTCGAACCCTTTAGTTCCAAGGGCCATATCTAATTTCTTCTTGAAATCAAACAATGTTTTGGCCATAACTACTTTCTATGGTAGAGAATTTCATAGGCTCACCAACCTCCTCATCTCAATACTAAATGGTTTACTCCATAGCCTCAGAATGTGATCCCTTGTATTGGACCTCCCCGCTATCGGAAGCATCTTTCGTGCATCTGTTCTGTGTCAGGGGTTTGCCCGGCACCAACAGTTACAAAAACTTTCGAAGGGCTGAAAGTTAGAAATCTGTCTAGCAACAGTAACAGCCAGCATTTCCAGGGGCAGGCAAAACCATCAAAAATCATTAGCGCAATCCAAAGACAAGAGAGCATCTAAAGATGACCAGGTGTGAATTGCTCAAGTAGTAGAAACAGATTACTTAGATGGCTGCTTTGACAATGTCAACTTCCACCAACAAAAACAGGTAACCTCAATGATTGGGTGATGTAGGGCTAGGGAAATGCTAAATTCCACTAAAGAAAAGAACTTGAGATATGTACAGCCAACTCTCAAGTTTGAAATAACAAAAGGGTAAACAACATAAATCTCTAACCCTCTCAGCAGCAGAAAGGGAGCCTATACCTCATAGCCAGAAACGAGTCCATTGTTCACAACCAAGAGGCTAGGACCCATTTCACAGCCAAGGGATCATAAAGAACCAAGAAAAGTATAGCACAGGAACAGGCCCTTTGGCCCTCCATGCCTGTGCTGATCATGATGCTTGCCTAAACTGAAACCATATGCACTTATGGAGTCCATACCTTCCATTCAAATAGTTGCCCCTTAAATGCTGCAATTGTACCTGCTCCCATCACCTCCCCAGACAGCATGTTCCAGACATTCACCACCCTCTGTGTAAAAAAACTTGCCTCGCACATCTCTTCTAAACTTTTCTCCATGCACCTTAAACTGATGTCCCCCAGTACCTTACTTTTCTACCCTAGGAAAGAGCATCTGACTATCCACTCTGTCCATGCCATTCACAATCTTGTAAACCTCTATCAGGTTACCCTCAACCTCCATCTTTTCAGTAAGAACAGACAGAGTTTAGCTAACCTCTCCTCATAGCTAATACTCTCCAGGCCATGCAACATCCTGGTAAATCTCTTCTGTACCTTCTCCCAGGCATCCACATCCTCCTGGTAGTGTGGCCTAACTAAGATTCTGTACAGCTGCAGCACGACCTGACAATTTTTATACTCAATGCCCTGACCAATGAAGGCAATCATGCCATATGCTTTCTTGACTACCTTATCCACCTGCGTTGTCACTTTTAGTGATCGGTGGACATGTATGCTCAAATCTCTCTGCCTGTCAATACTCCTAAGGGTTCTACCATTTAATGTATAATCCCTACATACATTGTACCTTCCAAAATGCATT
Source organism: Carcharhinus amblyrhynchos (assembly GCF_965287045.1). Taxonomy (NCBI): domain Eukaryota; kingdom Metazoa; phylum Chordata; class Chondrichthyes; order Carcharhiniformes; family Carcharhinidae; genus Carcharhinus; species Carcharhinus amblyrhynchos. Next base: position 56,246,703 of record NC_137329.1, read on the forward strand.
GTCTTACACTTGTCCGGATTAAACTCCATCTGCCATTTCTCCGCCCAAGTCTCCAGTCGGTGTATATCTTGCTGTATCTTCTGACAATCCTCTTCACTATCTGCAACTCCACCAATTTTTGTGTCATCTGCGAACTTACTAATCAAACCAGTTACATTTTCCTCCAAATGATTTATATATACTACGAACAACAAAGGTCTCAGAACTGATCCCTGTGAAACACCGCTAGTCACAGCCTTCCATTCAGAAAAGCACCCTTTCCTTGAACAGTGTGTGTTGGGGCCGACGAGGGAGCGAGCTATCTTGGACCTGGTGCTATGTAATGAGGCGGGTAGAATTAGGGACCTTGTGATGAAGGATCCTCTTGGGGAGAGTGATCATTGTATGGTGGAGTTTCTGGTGCAGATGGAGGAGGAGAAAGTGGGTTCCCGGACATGCGTCCTTTGTTTGAATAGAGGGGAGTACGGTAGGATGAGAGAAGAATTGGCGAATGTGGACTGGGGGAGCGCGTTGGAGGAAGGGTCTGTTGAGGAGCAGTGGAGGATCTTTAAGGAGATCTTTCTTGGTGCTCAGCAGAAATTTATTCCGATGGTCAAAAAGGATAGTAGGAGGAGAGGTAATAAGCCGTGGATAACGAAGGAGGTGAAGGAAAGTGTTAAATTAAAAGCGGAGGCGTTTAGAGTAGCTAAGAGTAGTGGGCGAGAAGAGGATTGGGAGAGGTTTAAATGTCAACAAAGATTGACAAAGAAGTTGATAAAGAAGGGTAGGAGAAACTATGAAGCTGGGCTAGCGCTTAATATAAAAAAGGATAGCAAGAGTTTTTATAAATATATAAAAAGGAAGAGGCTGGCTAGGGTGAATGTTGGTCCTTTAGAGGATGAGAAAGGGGACCTAGTGGTAGGGGATGGGGATATGGCTAAGGTATTGAATAACTTTTTTGTTTCTGTCTTCACGGAGGAGGACGTGAATAATTTGCCAGGTGTTAGCGATGGAAAGGTGGTAGGACTGGAGGGTCTTAATGACATTACTGTTACTAGAGAGGTGGTGCTCGACAGACTGGAGGGGCTGATTGTGGACAAGTCCCCGGGACCGGATGGAATGCATCCGAGGGTTCTGAAAGAAATGGCGGAGGTGATAGTGGATGCCTTGGTGGTTATTTTCCAGACGTCGCTGGATTCCAGGGAAGTGCCGGATGATTGGAAAACGGCTAATGTTACGCTGTTGTTTAAGAAGGGTGCCAGGCAAAAGGCGGGGAATTATAGGCCGGTTAGTTTAACGTCTGTGGTAGGTAAAATGTTAGAATCTGTCATTAAGGAGGAAATTGCGAGGCATCTTGAAGGGAATTGCTTGATAGAGCAGACGCAGCACGGTTTCATTAAAGGGAAGTCGTGTCTGACAAATTTACTGGAGTTCTATGAGGATGTGTCTAGGGCGGTGGATAGAGGAGAGCCGGTGGATGTGGTCTTTCTAGATTTTCAGAAGGCGTTTGACAAAGTACCTCACAAGAGGTTATTGCAGAAGGTCGAGGGACATGGAGTTGGGGGTAGGGTGTTAGCGTGGATAGAGGATTGGTTGTCAAATAGGAGGCAGAGAGTGGGGGTCAACGGGTGCTATTCGGATTGGCGGATGGTGACTAGTGGAGTGCCCCAGGGGTCGGTGCTGGGGCCTCAGCTTTTTACCATTTATATAGATGATCTGGAGGAGGGAACCGAGTGTATAGTGTCGAAATTTGCTGATGACACCAAGATTGGGTGAACGGCAAATTGTGCGGAGGGTGTGGAGAGACTGCAGAAGGATCTAGATAGGCTGGGCGAATGGGCCAGGAAATGGCAAATGGAATTTAATGTTGGCAAGTGTGAGGTGGTCCACTTTGGTAGGAATAATGGTAGGAAGGACTATTACTTGCGGGGCGAAAAACTGCAGCAGGTGACAGTGCAGAGGGACCTCGGGGTCCTTGTGCATGAGTCGCAAAAACCCAGCTTGCAGGTGCAGCAGGTGGTCAGGAAGGCGAATGGGATGCTGGCCTTCATAGCGAGGGGGATTGAATATAAAAGTAGGGAGGTCTTGCTGCAGCTGGAGTACTGGTGAGGCCGCAGCTGGAGTACTGTGTGCAGTTTTGGGCGCCGCACCTGCGCAAAGATATTTTGGCCTTGGAGGGAGTGCAGAGGAGGTTTACTAGGCTGATACCGGAGTTGAGGGGGTTGAGCTATGAGGAGAGGCTGAATAAACTGGGCTTGTACTCGTTAGAGTTTAGAAGAATGAGGGGAGATCTCATTGAGACGTATAAGATGATGAATGGGATGGACAGGATAGAGGTGGAGAGACTCTTCCCGCTCAAAAAAGACAGAAGGACTAGGGGGCACAGCCTCAAGATAAAAGGGGGGCGGTTTAGAACGGAGTTGAAGAGGAACTTCTTCACTCAAAGGGTGGTGAATCTCTGGAATTCTCTGCCCGTTGAAGTGGTGGAGGCTACCTCGCTAAATATTTTTAAGACGCGGGTTGATGGGTTTTTGACAAGAGAGGGGATTAAGGGTTATGGGGAGAGGGCGGGAAAGTGGAACTGAGCAGCGACAGATCAGCCATGATCTTATTGAATGGCGGGGCAGGCTCGAAGGGCTAGATGGCCTACTCCTGCTCCTATTTCTTATGTTCTTATGTACTTTCTGTCTTCTATGGCCAAGCCAGTTCTGTATCCATCTTGCCAGCTCTCCTCTGATCCCGTGTGACTTCAAGTTTTGTACCAGTCTACCATGAGGTACCTTGTCAAAGGCTTTACCAAAGTCCAGGTATATAACATCCACTACCTTTCCCTCATTTATCATCCTCGTCACTTCCTGAAAAAACTCAATTAAGTTAGTGTGCACGACCTCCCCTTCACAAAACCATGCTATCTATCACTAATAAATCCATTTCTTTCCAAATGTGAGTAAATCCTGGGCCTAAGAATCTTTTCCAATAATTTCCCTATCATGGAAGGCTCACCAGCTTATAATTTCCTGGATTATCCCTGCTGCCCTTCTTAAACAACGGAACAACATTAGCTATCTTCCAGTCCTCTGGAACTTCACCTGTGGCCAATGGGGATTCAAACATATCTGTCAAGGCCCCAGCAATTTCCACACTTGCCTCCCTCAGAATTCTGGGGTAGATTCCATCAGGCCCTGGGGACTTATCTACTTTAATGCTTTTTAATATGCCCAAAACCGCCTCCTTTTTGATAATGACATGACCCAGAATATCTATACACCTTACCCTAGGCTCCTCATCCATCAAATCCTTCTTTTTGTTGAATACTGAGGCGAAGTATTAATTTAATATCTCACCCATTTTCTCGGGTTCCATGCATAGATTCCCTCTAATATCATTGAGTGGGCCAACCCTTTCCCTGGCTCCTCTCTTGTTCATTTCCCAGCGAAGCTATAGTGCTGCAACTAAGCCTTAGAGCCAAGTCATTGCAGGAAATCTTCGTAAAGGCAGTTTAAATGTCTTTGTTGCACCCGAAAGAGGCATTTCACAGACTTGATTATGAACCTTGTATTTTGTGGTATTCTCTGGTCTCTCACATCCCACTGCTGCTGCCAGCAAGAATGGAGAATTTGGTGCTCAGCCAAATCTCTATTCACTGCAGCAGGACAGGAGAATCATAGTCACAGGAGAGGCTGGAGAATTCCAGCCTTAATTTGGAAGTTGTTTGAGAAAAGGAAGTCTTACTGAGTGCAGGGATCATAGATATTTGATGGACAAGGGGGAATTGCTACATAAACATTGTGATTACTTATTCATATACTTAAATGCAATAGCATTTTGTAGTCCTTTTTGTTATGTATTTTGCTTTTCCTTTAAGTTAAGAAAAATCTTTAATAAGTGTTTTTACGAAGTCTAGACTTGGCTCCTCACTAGGTTTTGAGTGCTTCCTCACAATATTTAAAAAAAAATTCACCACTATGACCAGTGTTCCAACTTGGAACAGCCTTGCAGGTAACATCACTGTTGTTTGTGACACCTGTCTAGTCCTGTTAGAATTTTGTAGGTTTCTAATGAGATCACCATTGACCAGAAACCAAACTCAACTAGCCATAAAAATACTGTGGCTGCCAAAGCAGATCAAAGGCTAGGTATCCTATGGCAAGTAACTCACTTTCTAACTCCGCAAAGCCTGTCCACCAGCTTCAAGGCACAAGTCAGGAGTGTGATGGAAACCTGTCCATTTGCCTGGGTGAGCACAGCTCCAACAACACTCAAGAGGCTCAACACCATCCAGGACAAAGCAGCCCACTTGATTACAACCCCTTCCTCAAACATTCAATCCCTCCATCACCGATGACCAGTGGCCGTCGTGCGTAACTAGCTACAAGATGCGCTGCAGGAAATCACTAAGATTTCTTAGACAGCACCTTCCTAACCCACAACCACTGTCATCTAGAAGGATAACAGCAGCAGGTACCAGGCAACACCACCATTTGGATGTTCCCCTCAGAGTCACTCACAGTCCTGACTTGGAAATATATCACCATTTCTTTGCAGTCGCTGGGTCACAATTCAGGAACTCCTTCCCTAAGAGCACAGTGGATGTACCTACGCCTCAGGGACTGCAGCAGTTCAGGAAGGCAGCTCACTACCATCGTTAGAAGGGCAACAGGGGATCAGCAATAAATGCTGGTCTAGCCACTTACACCCACATCCCATAAGTGAATTTAAAAACAACTGCTCCAGGCAGAACTCCCAGGAGGAGTGTGAAAACATTTTAGGGATCTCCTCAAACATCCCTGTGGAGATTAAACGTCTCCGCTGACTCATACAAATCCCTGGCTTGGGACCAACCAAAATAGAAAAAGCTCATTCGGAAAGACACTGAACACATCGAGAAGCTTCATAGGCAATGTGCAGAGGCAAAGACAAGGCTTCAGAGAGGGTGCACAAACATCCACACCAGCCATTAAAGCACCACCTACCCCACTGTGGCAGAGACAACCAATTACGTACTGAACTAATCAACCATCACACAACCCATCAAACTGCAATGAAAGCAAATTATCCCCCATTCCTCGGGATTGCTCAATAGGAATGGGTATAGTGGTAAACTAATCTTGCTGATGCTTCACCTGCAACTTCAGGTCTCACAGTTCATTGTTAAAGAAACATGCCTGGACAAAAATTCTACAGATACACTGGTGATTGTGCAGCCCATTTCAAAATTCTAAGATTCTCCACTGTACATCTAAGGATGACTAGTGCCAGAAATAGAAAAATCACACCCAATCATTGGAACATTCATATTCAAGCTGAATACAACCCTAGGTCCCCAAGATTTGTAGCTGAGCAGAAAATCAATTAATGAATGGCATCCCTAGAATCAGTTATCGATTTGCATTGATCTGCAGAATCAGATAATACTCTGTACTCACTAATACAGCCAGACATTGGAACGATGGCACATTGGTTAGCACTCCTGCCTCACAGCATCAGGGACCCGGGTTGAATTCCTGCCTTGGGTCACTATCTGTGTGGAGTTTGCACATTCTCCCTGTGCCTGTGTGGGTTTCCTCTGGATGTTCCGGTTTCCTCCCACATTCCAAAGATACATAAGAACATAAGAAATAGGAGCAGGAGTAGGCCATCTAGCCCTTCGAGCCTGCCCCACCATTCAATAAGATCATGGCTGATCTGTCATGGCTCAGTTCCACTTTCCCGCCCTCTCCCCATAACCCTTAATCCCCTCTCTTGTCAAAAACCCATCAACCCGCATCTTAAAAATATTTAGCGAGGTAGCCTCCACCACTTCAACGGGCAGAGAATTCCAGAGATTCACCACCCTTTGAGTGAAGAAGTTCCTGCTCAACTCCGTTCTAAACTGCCCCCGCTTTATCTTGAGGCTGTGCCCCCTAGTCCTACTGTCTTTTTTGAGCGGGAAGAGTCTCTCCACCTCTATCCTATCCATCCCATTCATCATCTTATACGTCTCAATGAGATCTCCCCTCATTCTTCTAAACTCTAACGAGTACAAGCCTAGTTTATTCAGCCTCTCCTCATAGCTCAACCCCCTCAACTCCGGTATCAGCCTAGTAAACCTCCTCTGCACTCCCTCCAAGGCCAAAAGATGCATGGGTTAGGTGGCTTGGCCATGCTAACTTGTCCCTCAGTGTTGGGGGAATAGCTGGGGTAAATGCATGTGGTTGTGGGGATTGGGCCTGGATGAGATTGTGACCACTGCAGACTTGATGGGCCAAATGGCCTCCTTCTGCATTGTAGGATTCTATGCAAGATTCTACGACAAGGATCTACGCCATCCACTGAACCAACAGTTCTAGATACTTGGACTATGCAGATTGCCTCATGAGGAAAGGTTGGACAGACTTAATTGAAGTATAGAAGATCCTGAATGGTCTTGACAAGGTGGACAAGGAAAGGCTGTTTCCTCCTCTGGGTGGGTCCAGAACTAGAGATCACTGTTTTAAAATTAGATGAGATGTCACACAATAAACTTTGGACCAACAAACTTTCGGAGCGCTGCTCCTTCTTAGGGTGAAGTCTTCCTGGCTAAGGAGCAGCACTCTGAAAGCTCGTGATTTCAAATAAACATGTTGGACTATAACCTGGTGTTGTGTGCTCTCATCTTGTCCACTCTAGTCCAACACCAGCATCTCCACATCAAGTTTTCAAATTAGGGGTTAGCTTTTAGGACAGAGATGAGAAGAATTGTTTTCAATCAGAAGTTTATACGGCTTTGACACTCTGCCTCAGAAGGCGGAGGAGACAGGGTGACTGAATATTTTTAAAGAAATAGACAGATGGGCAATGGCAATCTGGGGGTAGATGGGAATGTGGAATTTGAAACGCTTATAGATCAGCCATGATCTTACTGAATAGCAGAGTAGGGTAGAGGGGCCAAACTGCCTACCTCTGCTTTTTTAAATTTGATTTATTGTCACATATACTAATATACGTTGAAAAATACTGTTTCTTGCTCGCTATACAGACAAAGCATATTGTTCACAGATAAAGAAACAAGAGGGTGCAGAATGCAGTGTCACAGTCATAGCTAGGTGTAGAGAAAGATCAACTTAATGTAAGATAGGTCCACTCAAAAGTCTGATGGCAGAAGGGAAGAAGTCAATTCTTAAGTCAGTTGGTATGTGACATCAGACTTTTGTATCTTTGTTTTGACGGAAGGTGGTGGAAGAGAGAACGTCTGGCATTTGTGGGGCTCTTAATTATGCTGGCTGTTTTGCCATGGCAGCTGGAAGTATAGACAGAGTCAATGGATGGGAGGCTGGTTTACTTGATGGGTTGGGCTACATTCATGACCTTTTGTAGTTTCTTGCGATCTTGGGCAGAACAGGAGCCATATCAAGCTTGAGGGCATGGTGAATAATGCATACAGTGGCCGGAATTTTACCGGCATGCCCACCCCGATTCTGGGGGCAGGCGAGGCTCGGAAAACGACGTTCTCTGTTGGCGTCGGGCGGGATCGTATGTGTCTCAGGTGGATGTACTGGTAAAATTCCACTTAGTATCCCAGGCTTTATTAACAGGGCCATAGAGTACAAGAGCAAGATGGTTATGTTGAACTTGTTTAAATCACTAACGCAGCCTCAGTTGGGGTATTATGTCCAGTTCTGGGTGTCACACTTTAGGAGGGAGGTGAAGGCATTGGAGAAAGAGTGCAGAATGATTCATGAGAATCGTTCTAGGGATGAGCAACTTAATAATGAAGGTAGATCGCAGGAGTTAAGATCATTTCCCTCACAGAAAAGAAAATGGAGAGATTTGATAGAGGTATTCAAAATCATGAGTGGTGATGATAGAGCAGATAGGTAGAAACAGTTCCCAATCATGAAAGAATCAAGAACGAGAGGGCACAGACTTGAAGGAGTTGGTGAAAGAAGCAAAAGCGATACAAGGAAAAATGTAGCAAGCAGCTAAGTTCAGGAATGCACAGCCTGAGAGTGGCAGCTTCAATTGAAGCATTGATTTTGGAATTTGGAAGAAGAATTTGCAGGATTATTTGGAGGAGGAGGAAGAATGGCACTAAGTGAACAGCGTGTTCAGAGAGTTGGTGCAGACATGATGGGCCAAATGTCCTCATGCACTGTAAAAATTCTGTGATTTATTTTTAAATTATGGGGTACGTAGAGGATGTAGAATGGCTCTGAGAGTGACTCACAGATACTGTGGATTTATGGTCATGTATTATTCCATTTCTGGTATTCTCTGTGGATCCATAAGATGAGAGATCACTTTTAGTTTCTTCAGGGCTCACTTCTATTATGTTTCTCATTCTAAGGGCTATTTGATTTGATTTATTGTCACACATATTGGGATACAGTGAAAAATTTTGTTTATTGAACACTGTACAGGCAAAGCACATCAATCATAGAGTACATAGGGGAGAAGGAAAGGAGGGGGTGCAGTATGTAGTGTTACAGCCATAGCTAGGGTTTAGAGAATGATCAACTTAATGTGAGGCAAATCCATTCAAAAGTCTGACAGCAGCAGGGAAGAAGCTGTTCTTGAGTCAGTCGATCCATGACCTCAGACTTTTGTAGCTTTTCCTGGACAGAAGGTGATGGAAGAGAGTATGTTTGGATGCATCGGGTCCTTGATTATGCTGGCAGGTTTCCCAAGGCAGCAGGAAGTGTAGATCGAGTCAACGGATGGGTGGAGTAAATATGCTGTGGGTAGGGTTCTGCACAAGGAGGGTTTGATTTCTGGGCCCACCTTCAGAATGTGCCTGATAATACGTTGATTGGGGCTAATTAAGCAGAAGGGTAGGTTTGAGGCCTTCATCCCACCTAACGAATGTTGAAGGGTGGGATGTCCGGCCACCGAAACTGTGGGCCATGACCTGGAACAAAGTCACAGGCAGTACTCCCTGGGCACAGGATGGTATCCGCGGAGCTGGAAATGCAGGATCACGTGAAAACTCTTGGGATAATTTGTCATTGGGCAGTTTGCAGACTTCTGATTTGTTTCGAGTTTTGTTATCTCCAAACCATGGCACTGTTCAGAGATTGCATTCTTTTCAATCGGGAACAGGTTCTCTATGTCTTTGTAGAGCTGTTACATGTTTCAGTACAAGACATAGGAGTGTCATTGGAGCAAGATAGTGATGGTGGAGAGGGGCCAAACCAGCCCTTAGATTCATCGCCTCAGAGCCCTCCGTCTCTGCTCACTATATTCAGCTGATGTCAACCCCTAGAAAGAGGAGAAAGCCAAGGCAGACATGTGCAATGTGGGAGGTGGTGGCCGAGGACATCAACGGTGTTAAGTTGGTCAGAAGGACATGCTCCCAATGGCAGGAAAGGCTCAGTGACCGAATGAGGATAACCAAGGTGGGTAAGGTTTGAGAATGTGCATCTTGGGCCAGTATGCTGCAGGATGTGCTTGTGAATGCAGGAAAGAGGTGAGTTTGACTGCTCTTCAAGGGCAGCATGATTAAATGCGGACACAACTGCCCTTGATAATGTCATTGCACTTTTCAAGCAATGATCACATTGCAGTGGCAGTTGGCAGATGCACGAGTATAGGCTGGCAAACACTGAGCTGATAATGGGTTGGTGACATGAGTGTGATTAATGGCTCCCTGCGCCCTGGGGAAACCAGCTATCACTGCAATTCCTCGGGCTTTATCCAGTGGACTGTGTACATGTGGGTGAAGGATATCTAATTCTGAGCCCCTTGTAACATAGCGGCAGTGAGGTCCTTTCTGCAGTGGCACACAATACATTGTGTGATGCTGCTGAGGTCTCCACAGGCTGCCTGTCACAAGAATGCAACTTCAAAGTTATAGGCATCGGGTGTCTTTCCTATGCAGTTGGAGGAGATCTGCCCTGCGAACATGTCACATTGTGATGTGACTATGACACTTGCTAGCCTGAGTCTTTTCCTGTATTGAGTCACTGACAATTGCAGATAATTCAATCTCTGTCTTTAGACTTTAGGGGCTGCATAAGACCTTCTGCACAGCTGCTGAGGATCACCAAGTGCCCTTTGGCCCTCCGAGCCCAGCACTGCTGTGTCCTGTTCACCAGTGCATTCTGGACCTCCTGCTCTACTCTTCTTCCTCTCACCCTCCTCCTCCCCTCTCCACTGGAGACTGTCACTCATTGATACCACAAAGCCCCTCTGTTACAGATAATATACAACACTGTGAGATGGACAGGACCAAAGTCTAGCACTCAGAAGGGAGGCGATGGCCTGGTGGTATTATTAATCCAGAAACTCAATAATGTTCTGGGAACCCAGGTTCAAATCCCACCATGGTAGATGGTGGAATTTGAATTCAATAAAAGATATCTGGAATTATCGAAAGTCCCATCTGGTTCACTAAAGTCCTTTAGGGAAGGAAATCTATCCGTATCTGATCTGGCTTACATATGACTCCACAGCAGCAGCATTGTGCTTGACTCTCTACTGCCCTCCAAGGGTGACTAGGGATGGGCAATGAATGCTGGCCAGCCAGCGACGCCCCATGTCCCACGAATGAATGAAAAAAAAGCTGGGAAGAGATGTTTGAATGGACAGTCTGTCATTCACTCCTACAGTTACTGAAATACTACCTGCTAAGCTGAGACTCTAGGCTCAGCAGCAGCTTTGAAGCCTGCCCTAACAAGCTTACCCATGAGGAAACAAGTTCCACACATGATGCGACCCAGACTCAAAGCGTATTATTGTCCTCAGACTGTTTTATGGGAGTCAGCAGAGTCGTTTATGATCTTGAATACACGTTTAATTGAGATCAACATCACACGGTCAGGGTTCCGATTTTTTAACTCACCCGCATACCATTTTGAAAACCAATAAGAAAATATCAGAAACGCTGTCTGATATCATCATATTTTATAATACATCGGCCAATGCTGGGAAGACTTCCCAGTTTGAGAGTGTAGTATTCAATCCCAGAGGTTGTTCACCCTACCTATCTAAAATGTTCCTTCCAGATTAGACAACACCCCGATATAGATAACAGGAACTGCACGAACACTATTGCCACAATTATTCTGTTAACATCTTCACAGAATCCCTGCAGTGCAGGAGGCCATTTGGTCCATCGGACCCATGCCAACAACAATCCCACACAGGCTCTATCCCTCTACCTACTTACACCGCTATTCCCTCTGACACCAAGGGGCAATTTAGCGTAGCGTGGTTCTTCAAAGAATATGGTAGCAGAAATCTAACTAGTAAATTTTTGTTATCAAACTATTTTCACACCAATATTTTAATCTAATCCTTGTCGTCAACTGCCATGTTCTTCACCAGGCTACAGACTGATGGGGGCAATAGCATAGTAACAATGCTCCTAGCAATCCAAACATCTGGGTGAATGCTCTGGATATGAGTTCAACTCCCATCACAGCAACTGAGGGAATTTAAATTGAGTCAATTAGCACATCTGGAATAAAATGCTAATCTTCTTAGTGATGATCATGAAACTATCAGATCGTCATAAAAGTCCATCTGCTTCAGAGGAAGAAATCTGCCAGCCTTAGCTGATCTGGCTACTCGAGACTCCAGTCCCACAGCAATGGCCTAACAAGCCACACAGCCAGATGTATGCGACTCAAGAGCAAGTAGGGGTGGACAATAAGCATTGACTTTGCCAAGAACATTTTGTTTTAAAAGTGCTCTGGGGTAGTTAAAAATAGAAAGACTTGCATTTCACAATGTCAGAACAATGGGCGGCATGGTGACACAATCATTAGCACTGCTGCCTCACAGGGACCTGGGTTCAATTCCTGGCTTGCGCCAATGTCTGTGTGGTCTGCATGTTCTCCCCATGCCTGCATGGGCTTCCCAGGTGATCTGGTTTCCTTCCACTGTCCAAAGATGTGTGGGTTAGGTTGGTTGGCCATGCTAAATTGACCCTAGTGTCAGGGAGATTAGCAGGGTAAATATGTGGGACCTGGGTGGAATTGTGGTCAGTGCAGACTCGAGGGCCAAATGGTCTCTTTCTGCACTGTAGGGATTCTATGATTCACATCAAGAACAAGTTTGTTCCTTTCGCATCATATCAACAGCTATTTCCACATAATTACAGAACTCCCTCCATGCAGAGCTCTAATCATCTGCCCACTTTTCTGCTCTGAGCTGCACCATTCAGTTCAGTTAACATTCAAATAGATAATGTGCTGTAACTCTAACAGGTTGCACATGGTACGGGATGAAGTTTCTTACCATTAAATCAATAATTACAAATAACGGTTCAATCCCCAATTTGAGAAGAAGACTGCATCCAGTAAAAAATCAACATTATTTTGTAAAGTTTAGCGTTCTTTTATTTCTTCATTTTTTTAATATTCATTCATGGGGACATGGGCACCACTGGCTAGGCAGCATTTATTGTCCATCCCTAGTTGCCCTTGTTCAGAGGGCAGGTTAGACTAACAACATTGCTGTAGCTCTGGAGTCACATGTAAGCCAGACCAAGTAAGGACAGCAGATTTCTTTCCCTGAAGGACATTAGTGAACCAGTTGGGTTTATCCTATAATTGACAATGGTTTTCAGGGTTATCAGTCGACTCTTAACTCCAGATTTTTTTGAATTGAATTCAAATTCTGTCACTTGCTGTGGCAGGATTCGAATTCAGGTCCCCAGAACATTAGTTGAGTTTCTGGATTAATAGTTTAGTGATAATACCACTAGGTAGTTGCCTTCCTGAATTAAAGGCTTATGGCTTTGAGAAGCGTCCATACAAATTCGGGATTGGTTGAAGTGAAAGAAAGAGTACATGAACCTACATCTCTGACCTACATGGCAATGGATAGCCATTATGACTGCAGCCACTGAAGTAACTTCTGAAGCATAGTCACTGTTGTCATGGAGGAAAGATGGCAGTCAATTCTGCCCAACAATATTGAACTAGTGACCAGGTCATCAATACAATCAATAGAGCATGTCAAATCCCCCCCAAAGGATAAGCGTAGATATTACTAAAGTGAATCTGAACAGAAAGAAAGCCACATTATGTGCTACCTGAAGTGTGGTCTCAATGGATTCAGGCATACAGGAATATAAATTAACATCTGTTTGAAAGATCAGAGATGCAACTATAATACATGGCAACCAGGAACCAGGAGATGGGGCATAGGGAGGGTACCTTGCTGCATGAAAATTAGTATTAGAGTTTTATATTTGACATTATATGTATCATACGCACAATTAATTATTGATTGGTACAAGACACTTGAACCCAATATAACAAACAACACATTGTCATACAAGGATCTGCAGTCTTAGCTGTGATATTTTATTTACCTTTCTCACATGTGTACAGAACACGCTCATATGCATGTCCCTGAGCTCCCTGTGGATTGCTCCTGCAACTCCCTTGTCCTCCTGCTGCTTCAGCCTCTCCTTATTATAGATTCTTGCAGATCTCCAACCAAGTGTGGCACAAGCCTGTGGGATTTAGTATGCATTGACACTATCCACACTACAGGGGGTACTTAGAACTCTTCAAAGTCTTCTTACTTCGAGCATTTTGTCCGGCTCCCTCAAGCAGCCTTACACAATACTCCACTGCATTTTGATGGAAGCTGGTAGCACGTTCCCTGCGCTGGTCAGTTTGATGTTGACGAAAGTGTGCAGCGCAGTCAGTGGGCATCAGCCATTATGCACAGCGCATCAAATTCCAGATGGCCAGAGTGAAAGCCTGGCTGTGGAATGTGTGATGTCCACAAGCTGGTGGCTGCCATCAGTGCTACTGATATGAGATGTGCCTGCCAGGGCGAGGCTCATTGAAGGACATACATTTAATGAGAAAAATAAATCATCAACAGTTCTTTCTGAAAGCCAGAGTTTGATGTGCATCAAACAAAATGAGAAGTTTCTGCCAGTTACTTGCAAGTACCCTTGATCTTCAGGAATAAAACAGATGCCGGAGCTTTCGTATTATGTGCTTTGTCTCAGCAAGTGAAACTTTGGTCTAAAGTTAGCTGTGGAGCTGCAGCAGCAATTTCTAAAACTGAAACCAAGTGTTGGAAGAGTAGGTGTGTTGGTATCTTGTTAAAGAAAAGAGAGGTCAACCCTATGGGTGTGACCCTTTTCTCTAAACTGGAAACTGGGAGTGACTGTCACTTTAATGGAACTTAAAAAGGGGATGTGAGTGGGAGGCAGAGAGGAAAAGGCTGTAACAATTAGTGATTCGCCACACCTCATATTCCATTCTATGGGTACCTGTATACAACTTGTGGGGAAATTTCAAGTTATAACTATGGCCAGCCCCATTGCTGCAGCCAAATGTTAAAAGGTTAGTTAGAAAATGGGGCCAAAGAGATGGAAGGGGAGATTCAAATTAAGCCCAATCACGATCTCTATATGAGGGACAGACAAGATCCAAGCTGACAGGATGAGGCATTGCACCCCCTACTGGGCTTGATCTGAACTTCAACTTAGCCTAAAGGCCAAGATGGCTTTGAAAAACTACATCAGATAAAACTTCGGTTTGACCCTGATCCTTTACTCCAACCTATCTTAGGCAAACCAAGATGGCAGGTGTCAGTACACCTCCAGTACTATGGACTAGCCTCGTCCCCTGTCTGATCATGGCTTCACTCCTGCCAGGTCCTGAATTGGTGGTATTAAAACACAAGTCCTTTCCCTTCCTTTACCACTGAAGTGGAAATTGATTCACAACAATGCAATTGTTGTGGTATTTGATCTTTCTGCGCACCTTAGCAATGACTGTTACGCTACATTCTGCACTCTCTCCTTTCCTATTCTATGAATGGTATGCTTTGTCTGTATAGTGTGCAAGAAACAATACTTTTCACTGTATATTGATACATGTGACAATAATGAATCAAATCAAAATAAATGCACCTTTAGGTGCAATGAATGCATTTAAATTGAAGACTTCCATCAACGGTTTTTGCAAATATATATAATCCAAAGGTGACATTTAGAAGAACTAGGACACAGGGTCTTCCTGATCATACCTGCAAATGCACTGTCTCCTTTCCTTCTCCCCTATGTATTCTATGAACGGTATGCTTTGTCTGTATAGCGTGAAAGAAACAATACTTTTCCCTGTTTGCCAATACATGTGACAACAATAAACCAAATCAAAACATTCAGCATTCCCTACAGCACTGAATATTAAAAGTCAAGATGCAACAGGAAACTTCACACATCTGAAGTTTTTCAAATCACTTTTTACAAAACAGTTGGTGACTAAACTAAATTCAGTTGACTGTTAGGCTAATCATTTGATGCACACAGCCTCGATTCTTTGCTTAAAAGAGAGTATGAGTTAGCTTTCTGAAAACCCTGTAGATTTGTGCTTGGTTTGAAAGTAACCTCGTAGCTTGCTTGTGTCCCCGTCTTACCAGCCGTCCGATAACCTCTTCCAACAAGAAAGCATTTTCATTCACTCACAGTCAGGCTTGCCTTCTTATTTCATCTCATCTCATCTGCCTTTAAGCACTGAATTTTCCAACACTCCAAATTCTGCTACTGTCCTCTTTTCTAAAATGAACAGACATCACCACAGGGAAGATCACTATTAAAATTTAAAGCATCACTGCCCATCTGAAGTATTGGAAAAATTGGATTTCAGGAGCTATGTCCAATTTTAGTCAACGAGAAGATAGTCCTGGGGCACGTGAATGTGAAGATATGAGTAGAAGTTCACAGATTAGACTGGACAATACAGAACTGGGAAAAGACATGGCCCAGCTTCTTAATGTGCCAAGAGACCTGTGACATTGTGCCCAAGGGCCTTGTGAGCGAATCAGTGACCAAGGTCAGACTTGACTGATAACATGGGTTTGAATGTTAGAAGGAGACTTATATGTAATATTCTCTTTTTTTAAATTCATTCATGGGACATGGGTGTCACTGGCTGGCCAGCATTTATTGTACATCTCTAGTTGCTTTTGGAGGGCAGTTGAGAGTCAACCACATTGCTGGGGCTCTGGAGTCACATGTAGGTCAGACCAGGTAAGGAAAGCAGATTTCCTTCCCTAAAGGCTATTAGTGAACCAGATGGGTTTTTCCAACAATCGACAATGGTTTCATTGTCATCCGGATATTTTTTGAGTTCAAATTGCAGCATTTGCCATGGTGGGATTTGAAGTCCGGGTCCCCAGAATATTGGCTGAGTTCCTCCGCTCACTGCATTTAAGTGGAGAATGAATCCAGTTTTAATCAGGAGATTTTGCGGTAATTTCAGACGTAGGTGTTGTTTGTTGTAGCACAAATGTTGTGTTCTTTAAACTAAAAGTAAAGTTAAAGTGGAGTAAAGTTTATTTCTTAGTCACAAGTAGGCTTACATTAACACTGCAATGAAGTTGCTGTGAAAGTCCCCTAGTTGCTACACTCTGGTGCCTGTTTGGGTACACTGAGGGGAGAATCTATCAATTCATCTAACACGCACATTTTCGGACTGTGGGAGGAAACTGGAGCACCCGGAGGAAACCCACACAGACACAGGGAGAACGTAAAAACTCCACACAGTGACCCAAACTGGGAATTGAACCCTGGCGCTGTGAGGCAGCTGTGCTAACCATTGTGCCACCATGCCTAGGCATCACTTGCAGTCCTGTAGAGTCCATCCACTGCACTGTTGACTCTATCCCTTCAATCTCTAACTTAACGGCTGACACGGTATTCTCAATACTCACTCTAATACTGAAACAGCCACATTAATTGCTCAGTCTCTCAGCCACCAAGTATTGCCCACCCTTTTATTGCTGCATCATCCAAGGCAATTTTACTATTATAATTGATCAATTTTGAATTGTAACAATATAATCAAACTCTAATATTTTGTTCATGTACTAATTTTTCATTACTGAAGAAAATTTTGCAAGATTAAAACGTGCATATAAAATACCTGCAGCATCTTTACCAACACATACATCCACTTATCTTTGAGTGGTCACATTCCTTTAAATTTATCCCTCATCCATTGCATAAGAAACTTTTTAACTTATTACATGCCATTTTCTAACACCCCCATAGTGAGCTCCCAGGGCAGGAAGTCACAGAGACTACAGCAAATAAGTTGGCCATGAAAGCTGGAAGGCTCAGTGCTAAACTGTGGCTGCATTAATGCAGTGCTTGACTAATGCTTGTTTGGAAGGTCTAATGGAAAACATGCACACTAATCTTCCAAATCCAACCACTGAAAAAAAATGTTTACCTGTGAGCATCGAGTCCATGTCTGTACTGTCATAATTCACCAATAATAAATGAGATAACATTGTTATGAGTTCTCAGACATTTTCTCGATGAGATGCACCACTAAACAACGATGTTGCCAAGCTGCCCAACTACTGTAAGACATGGAGCCTTCAGCCCAGCAGCAACAAAACTGTCTCAAGTATATTCCACCTCTCCAATTCCAGTGCCTGGAGGGAACTCAACATCTCCTTGAATGACGAAGGACTGAATCACAAACAAAACCCCGCTTATCTTGGTGTTACCCCTGACTGGATACTGACATCTAACACACATCTGAGCAAGACAGCAGCAAAACTGAAAATGCAACACAACCTCCTCAGCAATCTTGCTGGCTCTTCATGGGATGCAGATAGATAATCAAACCTTAAGGACCTCAACTCTTGCTATTGCCTACTTGACTGCCAAGTGCTGTGCACCAGTATGGTACAACTCATCCCAAACCAGTCTTGTAGATACCCAGCTTAACACGACAATGTCTCTGGTACTCTCTGATCAACATCACTCCCCTGGCTCCTGGTCCTGAGTGACATCCCATCCGCTCGTATAAGGAAGAAAATTGTGACAAGAAAGGTCTTGGAGATGGTTTAGATCAACCCAAGCCTGCCACTATACAAGGACTTTATGAATCCGCCTGCTGCATGCCTCCCATCATGCCAGCCTGTATGGCTAAGACCACAGTGCCAAGAAATAACAACAGAGGTCATACAGCAGCAGGAATGAACCAAAACACCACCATTAAAAACCACTTCCTCATCACACAGCCCACCCTCCCAGCTTCAACCTCCATGTCAACACTGGGCACTCGCCAACCACTTCCAGACTGGCCAAGACCTTTGTGCAGCAAATTGACACAAGTGGGGCCTTGCAGGACCCTTCACTGCAGCTGTGGTGCACCCAAATCAATGATTCATCATTAAAGACTGTCTCCTGACAAAATTCAGAGAAGGGTTCAGACAGCCCCATTTAGTCACTGCGGAAGCTATTGCCTGCTTGGTGATTACTGCACACGCTTGCTTTAACACACTAAGCATGCAGAGGGGAAAGAGAAGGAATTGTTCTCTGCTATCAAAATCTGTCAAAAAGGGAACTCTCTCCACAAAGAGCTCCAGTCTCAAGTCCATACCGTGACATTGCTGCCTGGGGTGACGTTGTACCCTGTGCCACAGTTGGTACAGAAGATGGTTTAAAATCCGCCGCTGTGGTATTCGACCGATGAACACTGGCTATCTTGGCACCTGCCCTGCAATAATGAGGAAACAGAAACAGGTTACAGTTCATATATCCTTGGGCTGAAGGCTGCATTCCACTCTTTTTATTAGAGAATTCCCAACATTAAACTGCTTATTTATAGCAAGGTACTTAAAAAATCTCATTGCAGTCAGACAGTCTTGGTTTTGTGTGACAGAAATTGGGTTTGGCTAATTGACTAGTTCTTTGAGGAGTTAAGTATTTTGATTAGGTCATTAATCTGGGTTAGGTTGATTGGCTATGCTAAATTGACCCTAGTGTCAGGGGGATTAGCAGGGTAAATATGTGGGGTTATAGGGGCTGGGTGCGATTGTGGTCAATGGACCAAATGTCCTCCTTCTACATTGCAGAGATTCTATGAACATTGTGGATAGGGAAAGTCTGTAGATGTAATCTTTATGGACTTCCAGAAGGCATTTGATTAGATTCCAAAAAAAGATTATTAGCATACATGTATGGTATTGCCTGCAGCTTGTGGTATGGATTGGACGGGTAGCATGGTGGCACAGTGGTTAGCACCGCTGCCTCACAGAGCCAGGGACTTGGGTTCAATTCCCTGCTTGGGTCACTGTGTGGAGTCTGCACGTTCTTCCCTGCTTGGGTTTCCTCTGGGTGCTCCAATTTCCTCCCACTGTCCAAAACACGTATTGGTTAGGTGCATTGGCTACACTATAATCTCCTTCAGTGTACCCGAACAGGCGTATACAGGAGTGTAGTGACCAGGGAATTTTCCACAGTAACTTCATTGCAGTGTTAATGTAAGCTTACTTGTGACACTAATAAATAACCTCTAAAAACTCTGAAATTGGCTACAGGGTAGGGGACTGAGGGTAGGGAAAAAGAACATATACCATGATTGCCACGGTGTAAGAAGTGACGTTTACTCAGAGATTTGTACTTGGGATTCAACCTTTGAAGACATTTATCAATGTTTTGAGTGAAGAAAAAGAGAGGCTTATATTCAAGTTGCACAGACACACTGATAGATTAAGTGGGTTGTCAAAGCTGTGGCAAAAGGAATTCCACAAGTGTAATGTCATATACACATCAAACCCAAGAGTGACAAATCGGACTATTTTGATCACACTAAGAAACTACAAACCGTGAATGTTTATGTACACACTAACAGTTAAAACAAGCTTAAAACAAAAGCTAATGAAATGATGTCCTCCATCTAAAGGGCAATGGAACAGAATACTCAGGAAGTGGTGCTTCACCTGTACAGAGCCTTGGTCAGACCCTATCAGCTGATGATCATATCTTAGGAGGGATATACTGAACTTGAAGCTGTAGAGCCCGGAATGGTGCTGGGGCTTAAAGGGTTAAACTCTGAGGCCGGTATGATTAAAGGAACAATAGAAGATCGCTGTCTAAGACCTATCAGCCGCCCTGAACTGAGGGCAGTGGAATCAGGCCGTATGACTCTCACTGAACAGATATAATGAAGATTACATTGTATTCTAGCACCTCAGAGTGCGACTAGTTCTACGTAGAACAGCTTAAATACCTTTGCACCATTTGTAATGGCCACTTTGAAATGTTTGTAATGTTCTTTCAGGCACTTTACAAATAAAGTATATTTTGTCAGAAAAGAAATCAAACTGAGGGGCTGGAAAGTGTGCAGAAATCCTTGGGCTGTATGGTGCACATTAAATGTCCACAGTAAATATTACATGTATTATAGTTGTATTGAAACACCTTATAATGCATATAATCTATGTAGAAAACCTGAATGTCACTGAATTTTCTGTGATCACCATTTTAAAATGTTCTTTTAGATATTTTATGAATAAAGTATGCATTTGGGGGGAAAAACGGGTTAAGGGCTGATCTAATCAAGATCTTAAAAGGACAGAAGAATTCACTTAGGTAAATAATCACAGAATCTCTACAGTGCATAAGGAGGCCATTCAACCCATCGAGTCTACACCAACAACAATCCCACTGAGGCCCTACCCTCGTAACCCCACATATATACCCTATGAATCCCGGGACACTAAGGGGCAATTTAGCATGGCCAATGAACCTAACCTGCACATCTTTGGAATGTGGGAGGAAACTCATTCAGACACAGGGAGAATGTGCAAACTCCACAGTGACCCAAGCTGGGAATTGAACCCAAGTCCCTGGCGCTGTGAAGCAGCTGTGTTAACCACTGTGCCACCGTGCCACCCCAGCAACAACTTCATCTGCTGGGGGTATCCAGAGCACAATCTTAAAAAAACATTCAGGGAAATCAGGAAGCACGTTTTCCACAGAAAGAAATTACAGATCTGCAATCCTCTCCCAGAAGTTGTGAATGCCGTGTCAATTGCAGCTGAGATTTTTGTTGGATAAACAAACCTGGATTTTAAGTTGGGCCAACTGCATTGAGGCATAAATCAGCCATGGTCTAATTGAATGGCAGAACACACTTGAGGGGCAGAATGGCAGAACAGGCTTGAGGGGCTGAATGGCAGAACAATGGCAAACAACTGGAAACGCCTCTGACAGTTACGGGACCAGAAGATTCCAATGGTAGGCCATGGGGCACACGGTAAATCCTGCTCAGGGACAATCTCCAACATTACAATGCACTTGCACACACATATTACTGAAAAGACTTTTGGATGAGGCCTTCTTACACAAAAATGGTTTAAATTCCATGTGTTCAAAATCTTCCTTCCATTGAGTTATTTTCAGTGCAACTGTTTTTATGGTGTGAGGTGACAAAAACTGATTGCAGCTTAGGCAGGGCGGATTTCGAATGGATTCGGGCTTTGCAACCAGAAGTGAGAAAATATTCTGCACATTTACCTGATTTAAAAAAAATGGATTAACCAGCCAGTAGAAACAAAGTGGCAAGTGGGGTTTTGCTGTGAGATCATATACCATCAGAGAACCCAGCACGGTGGCACAGTGGTTAGCACTGCTGCCTCACAGCACCGGGGACCCGGGTTTGATTCCTGACTTGAGTCACTATGTGTGTGGAGTCTGCACTTTCTCCTGTGTCTGCTTGGGTTTCCTCTGGGTGCTCTGGTTTCCTCCACAGTCCCAAAGGCGTGCTGGTTAGGTGCATCGGTCATGCTAAATTCTCCCTTAGTATACCTGAACTGGCACCAGAGTGCGGTGACTAGGGAATTTTCACAGTAACTTCATTGCAGTGTTAATGTAAATCTACTTGTGCCACCAATTCATAAACTTTTGAACTTTAAATTGGGTTTGCCAAAATTGACAATGTTCATTGACCAGCAAGAAGAAGCATTTGATAGCAGTCAGGGTGAGGGGACCCTGCTTCGATTTCTCTATTGCTGTAAGGTAAAATATAGTCAAGCCACTGCCCTTCCAGTGGTCTCAGAGGTTACAAAGCTTCCCTCTTTTCACTTCCTCCCGCCCTTCTTCTTGCGCCAGTCGTCTTCCAGGGAGTGGAGAGGAAGCTAAACTCCAGGCACTCCACAAGCTCAAGTGAATCCTGCTTCCACCCGATTGTCTCACCAACACCTCTTTCACCTCCCCACTTCCCACAGCTCTTCCAAGTATATCCGACTGGGAACCCATTCCATACATCTCACTATGTTATTGTGGGAATATACCTATTGATGGGAATGGAGGTACAGGTAGAGGGTCGGGTTGGGGGAAACCCAACTCACAGTGCATCTGTGCAACAACAACAACTTGCATTTATATAGTGCCTTTGACGTAGCAAAATATCTCGAGGCACTTCACAGGAGCACCATCAAACAAAATTTGACACCGAGGCACATACTGTGACCTCGAGTCAGCTGACCCAAAAGCTTGGTCAAAGAAGTTGGTTCAAAGGAAGATCATAAAGGAGGAATGAAATTGGAATTGCAGAGAGGTTTAGGGAGCAGCTGAAGACATAACAACCAATGATGGGATGAGAAACCAGGGACGGACAAGAGGCTGGAATGGCAGGAGGGCAAAGACCTCAGAGAGTTGCAAGCTTGGGAGAAGATGACAGATATGGGGGTGTGCGGGTGGCTGGCGGGCAAGGCTATGGAACGATTTGAAAACAAAGATGTCAAGTTTAAAACTGAGGTAACTGTTGAATCAGGATGTATGGTGGCGAGGGCAGGGGTGCAAACAGATAGGTGCCATTGGGATTCAAAACTTGTGCAATGTCCAGTGCCCATCACTATCAGGAAAACATGTGGAGTGATATTTAAGATGGGTGAAGCTGCAAACCCATTTAAATATAACAGAGCCCGGGATGGGACAGCACGGTAGCACAGTGGTTAGCACTGCTGCTTCGCTGTGCCAGGGACCTGGGTTCGATTCCCGGCTTGGGTCACTGTCTATGTGGAGTTTGCACATTCTCCCCGTGTCTGCATGGGTTTCCTCTGGATGCTCCAGTTTCCTCCCACTGTCTGAAAGACTTGCGGGTTAGGTGCACTGGCCATGCTAAGTTCTCCCTCAGTGTATCCAAACAAGTGCCGAGTGTGACGACAAGAGGATTTTCACAGTAATTTCATTGCAGTGTTAATGTAAGCCTGCTTGTGACTAATAAATAAACTTTAAATTATTGTTCACTGTGATATACATTGAAAAAGGCAATTCTTTCAAGGAGTGAGCGACTGTAGCTCACAACAAGCGGTGCTAGGCCAGCTCAACAAGATAAAGACAAAATACTGTGGATGCTGGAATCGGAAACAAAAACAGAAAAATGCTGGCAATTCTCAGCAAGTCTGACAGCATCTGAGGGGAGAGAGAGTGTGCGTAAGATATGTTCAGCTCTGACAAAGGGTCAGACTCGAAACGTTGGCTCTATCCTCTCTCCTCAGATGCTGTCAGACCTGCTGAGATTTTCCAGCATTTTTCTGTTTCAGTCCAACAAGACAGAAGAGCCAATCTCGGAGAAAGTGCCCTGCAAGTCTTTTTTGCTTTACTTAAAGAGTTGGCAGTGGTTACAGGCAGTTTTTAAGGAGCTGTGGAGGGGATCATGTTTGTCCTCCCCCTTCCAACACTCCCCCCCTGATACACAATCAACATAGCCCCCAAGCAATTGGTTCAATTACAGAAGAATGCATTGAAACCCTTGAGTCTGACATTTCACCACCATTAATGTTCCATGCAGGTCATTTCTATTTGAATCTGAACAATGCCCACAAACCGATTGGAACAGTGGATTTGCTTGTTTTCAAGAAATGGGGGGGATGAAGAACAGACAACTGAGAGCCACTTAAAGCTGGCTGGCTGCAGAGATGGATGGGAACCATGCAGTTCCGAAAGAACAGGGAGTCTGGCCACCTTCCGTCCCAGTTTGAAACTGTGCATTGTGGAGAGTTTCTATCGAGCTCAGCTCCGTGCACTCTCCCTGCGGCTTCCCCCTCTTTTCAGGCATTGGCATTTTGTTTAGGTTTTGTATCCGTCGCCTTTTGAAGCTTCCCCTCACCTGCTGAGTAAAGGCTTTGAGACTCTGAGCGACTCACTGTGGGCAAGCGCCTCAGCAACTGAACTGTCGCTAGAAATACGCTTCCTCTGGGAGGCTTTCTGCAAATCCAAAATTCTGCAATGGAAAGGCAAAAATAAACACGTCAGCTATGAATTTAAGATTGAGCATGTCAGAGAGAGTGAGAGTCCGAGAGAGAGAGAGAGAGAAACAGACAGAAAGGGAAAGAGAAAGGAAGAATAAGAAAGAAGGAGTGAATGCAAGAAAGAAGTTTGAGAGAGAACGTAAAAAGAGTGAGTGGGAGTGAGTGAGTAAGCTCGAACAAGACAGAAAAACTGGGACAGAAACAGTGAGAGTGAGACTTATGAGTGAGCTACAGTTAAGAATTCGATGCAGAGTTTTGTGACTGATTTCTGGCCACATGTTGCCTTAGCGGTTTTGTTTATTGCCAGGATTACTAATAGGGTTGAGAAAATGATTTCAAAAGCTTCCTCTCTGACCTTGCTTTGACCTCCTCATTTGCAGTTTTCAAAAATAGGCAGAATTTCTCCCAGGCAGTAATTGCCAGGATTGTCTGTCCTTCTTCTTGTAAGGAGGTTTTCCTCTCTGTCTTCCCATTACAGTGCCAAGGAATGCAGTGTGAGCAGAGTGAGGTTACGTGGTGTTCTTTTGTCAATCTCCCTGCACAGCAGGCTCATAACTGACACTGGGAAACTGGTGTTGCTCCCGTTGGTGCCAGAACTCCCACTCCTGATTACCATGTGGAATTGGTCAACGAGTGGAAGCCAGGCCACAACAGGCCAGGATGTTGCTCTGATGCCCAGAGTTGTCAAATAGGATGCTGGCCTCATCTTGGGGCTGATGTAGCAACCCCAGAAACTTGGGCAAAGAGCCTGAAAATTGCCTGCATTGTGGTGGGAGGGGTGGAATGAGATTCCTGGAATGCACTGCAGGCATCTCTCTAAACCAACAGGATGTTGTGTTTAACAAGAACAAGACATGCAGCCCTTAGAGACCCAGTATAGCCATGAGCTGCAAGTCCAAAGCGTCTTGGCACTGTCAACTCCCATCACTTTAACACAAATATCCACCGATCTGGGCACCCCTGAAGTGCAATCTATGGAATGTAAGCAAGGGTAGGGAGCACTGAGGAGGGGCAAAATAACCCCCTGTAGTTCCATAAGTAGCACTCCTGCCTCAAAATCAGGAGATTGTGTTCAAGGCCCTCTCCAGGTATGCCAGCACCTAATTCGTCTCTGGTGCAGTACTGAGGAAGATACTGCCAGAAGTGCTATCTTTCGGATGAAAGGTTGGTTAAACAAAGGCATGGTGGCACAGTGGTTAGCACTGCTGCCTCACAGCGCCAGGGACCCAGATTCAATTCCAGGCTTGATCTGTGTTGAGTTTGCACATCTTCCCCATTCTCCCACAGTCCAAAGATATGCAGGTTAGGTTGATGGCCATGCTGAATTGCCCCTTAGTGTCCAAAGATGTGAGAGCTAGGGGGATTAGCAGGACAAATACATGGGTTCTGGGGATAGGGATGCACCTCCTTCTGCACTGTAGAGATTCTGTCTCCCTATGAAGGCCTCATCCACCCTCTCAGGTGCACATAAAAGATCCCACATCATTCTCTAAAAATAAAGCAGGAAAATTAGCCCTAGGGCCTTTAACAATGCTTGTCATAATTGAAAACAGATTATCACTTTGCTGTTTCTGGGACTTTACTGTATGTAATTTGGCTGCCAAGGCTTCCTGTATTACAACAGTGACTACACCAAAAGTATTCCATTGTAAAGCACTGAGATCATGAAAGGCACTGCATAAATGCAACATCTTTCTTTCTTTTAACCCGCATGGTGATGTTCTAGTGTTTTAAGAACATAAGAACATAAGAAATAGGAGCAGGAGTAGGCCATCTAGCCCTTCGAGCCTGCCCCGCCATTCAATAAGATCATGGCTGATCTGTTGTGGCTCAGTTCCACTTTCCCGCCCTCTCCCCATAACCCTTAATCCCCTCTCTTATCAAGAACCCATCAACCCGCTTCTTAAAAATATTTAGCGAGGCAGCCTCCACCACTTCAACGGGCAGAGAATTCCAGAGATTCACCACCCTTTGAGTGAAGAAGTTCCTCCTCAACTCCGTTCTAAACCGCCTCCCCTTTATCTTGAGGCTGTGCCCCCTAGTCCTACTGTCTTTTTTGAGCGGGAAGAGTCTCTCCACCTCTATCCTATCCATCCCATTCATCATCTTATACGTCTCAATGAGATCTCCCCTCATTCTTCTAAACTCTAACGAGTACAAGCCTAGTTTATTCAGCCTCTCCTCATAGCTCAATCCCCTCAACTCCGGTATCAGCCTAGTAAACCTCCTCTGCACTCCCTCCAGGGCCAAAATATCCTTGCGCAGGTGCGGCGCCCAAAACTGCACACAGTACTCCAGCTGCGGCTTCACCAATGCCCTATACAGCTGCAGCAAGACCTCCCTACTTTTATATTCAATCCCCTTCGCTATGAAGGCCAGCATCCCATTCGCCTTCCTGACCACCTGCTGCACCTGCAAGCTGGGTTTTTGCGACTCACTCATTCACCTTGCTACAATCCAAATAAATACACAGCTCGCACAGGCTGGCTACAGTACATACACAGGCCAAACTTGCTCCTGGACTACATTGTGCAAGTTCTGTGGCACAGGAGATGGTGTCATTGGCATGTCCCTCAATTAACAAAGACAACAACTGGCTCTGCAACTCTGAAATGGAAGTAGGTTTCATGTACCCAGAGCCCACTTTCTATTGTTCATAGGCCAGTTATCCTATTTTTGCTACACTTTCACTTGGCTGTGTGAGGAAGTTAATCTATTCATCCAGAAAGTCATCAAGGCTCTTTGACGACACCTCTGAACTTGCTACCTCTACCACACCACTAGATAAACACAATGGCTGCATCGGAACACCACAAACCATCCTGATCCAGCACATAAATCGCTGTCCCTTCGAATGTGGGTTAAAAATCTAGAATTCTCTACTTAGCAGCCTTGTGGAAGCTCCTTCACTACATGGACTGCAGTCATTCAAGAAGACTGACAAAGAAGCCTTCTCAAGCTCGATAAAGGATCAGCAATAAATGCTGGCCTTGTTAGAAATATCACATCCTGAAAATGAAACTTTCAAAAGCTCCTGATGTCCACAAAACATCATTGGCGCTGCCACTTGCTCTTATATATGTATGTAGCTGGTATATAGAATACCTGAAGAGAGTGGAAAGATGACACCAAAGCACAGGCAAAAGAATGACAGTACCTCTTCTTCACAGGAAAAGGGAAGCCAGAATGTGAGGAGAAGAGAGACTTCTTGTGACGTCTGGTAAGGGCTTCGCTGTCAGAGTGAGGGCTAGTAGGACTGAGGTGGGAAGGGGAAGGAGGGGAAGGAGGGAAAGGATGCCAGAAAGAGGAGAGAACACAGGAGAAAAACAAGAACAGTTTAATTGGAAGCTCCAAGGTGTGACAGATAATGAGATAAAAGGCAGGAAAACAGGATTGAGGCTCAATGTCATTCACCAACTTGACAAAAGCACAGTTCAACATTCTCTGAATTTTACTCCACCTACCACTTAGTCTTATTCAAACTCACAGATTCTGGATTCATTTACACACTGGACATTTGACCCAAGTGCAAGTGAGAATACATGGCTGACTGAACCTGTATGCGAGATGCACAAAGTGATCAAAAGGAAAAGACCAGCTTGTCCATCAAATCCACCCATACAGCATCACGGAGTCATACTTTTCACCCATTCCCCTTCATTCAACAACGTAACTTCTTTTGAGTAAAAAAACAAAATTACAATTTGGATGAGATAATCCAGTAAATCAGTGCTTGGAAATTAATGTGAAGAGGCCCACATCTTATAGCAAGTTGCACATTGAAGTGAGGAAATATCACTCACTGATCCTTCAACACCAGCAGGCTGACACCCCTCGCCTCCCTGACACCGATGACCAGCCCCGATTGCTAGCCTCCCTCTCTCTGTTACTTAACCCAAATGCAAAGTGGCAGCCGGACCCCGCCCAATGAGGCCCTGTCCCCGTGGCACTGCCCAATGCCTAGTGGGCAGTACCAAGGTGCCCCTTGGGCATTGGCACTTTACTCCTTGGGCAGTGCTAGGGAGCCCAGGCTAGCACTGCCAAGGTGGCGATGCTCAGCAGGTAATTCTCCCTCCCCCCCACCAGCAGCAGACCCTCTGAGGGGGCCTCAATGGCTCACCTCTTCACTCCAGTGGGGTCAGGCCGTCAGCTCCTTGCAAGCAGGGAGCTACTGTGTACCCCACTGGAGTGAAATACTCCTGGCTCGAATGGGGTGAAAGAAAGCAAAAGCAGCGCAATGGGCTGGGAGGATTGCCCCTGTTATGTCTGGGGGGGCAAGTCTAAATTTAAAAAAAAAATCCAAGCTCAAACTTAACACAGGCCTGGGTGCAAGAAACCACGGTAAACCTGACCCAATGACAATGTTCCTAATATAGCTGAAAGTCAGGGCCAGCTTCAAGTACAGAACGTTAACCTGGAGTGAAAAGAAGTGTATAGAAAATTAAAATTCTGAGGGGTTTTATAAGGTAAATGGGAAGTGAGAGAGATGGGGTAGCTATTTTTCATTGATTTCCCAGTTGGTAAGCATCAATTTAAGATCATGCCCAGAAAACCAAAGGGAGAGGGAATGAGGGGTGGGAGAGGAAACACTCGACCAGAAACAGGGGAGTGTGGGAGGGGTGGAAATAGAATCCACTGTAGTCTTCAAAACAGAAAGGGAGTAAACACTTGCCAAACATGTGAGAGGCAATGAGCTGAGAGAAGAGGAGTGGGATCAAGTAAATGATATTTCTCAAAGAGATGGCAGAGGTAAAATGGGCCAAATGAATTAAGTGTGGAAAAGTTCAAATATTTGAAATAAACTTTTTTTGCTTTTAAAAGATGAAAACTCTGGACTCTGCAGCGAGTCTTTGCAGCACTTTTTCCGCAGAAAACGGATTCTTGAACATGGCAGAGACCAGTCTAAAAGCTGATTGATAGGGTGAAGTTGCTACCCTGTACTCCAGTACCCAATGCAACTTTGTCACAACCCTGCATAAATAAACCCAAAACTGTCCTTCACTGGTTGAGATGTGACAGAGTTCTGCATATCCTCCCCACACACGCCAGACCTGCAATGGCTGTTACTTTCTTATCGTTATCTTATCAAGTACACTCATTAAGCTCTCCTGATAGAAAGCACTGACTTTTCTAAAGAATATAATTATCTAAAAAGTATGCTGCCTCATGTGTCACACTACATGCCAGCTCCCAACTAAGTACCCGATTACAGGCTGGCACCCATCCACCAGCTTCGAGATGGGGCACTACAGGTGTTTGTTTCTGAACGATTTGCCCACTATTAAGTTACAGATGTGAGGGGACAAATAAGTTTATTTATCAGTGTCACAGTTAGGCTTACATTAACACAGCAATGAAGTTGCTGTGAAAATCCCCTACTCGCCACATTCCAGCGCCACTTTGGGTACACAGAGGAAGAATTTAGCATGGCCAATGCACCTACTCAGCACATCTTTCAGGCTGTGGGAGGAAACCGGAGCACCCAGAAGAAACCCACGCAGACACAGGGAGAACGTGCAGTCTCCGCACAGATAGTGACCCAAGCCGGAAATCAAACCCGAGTTGCTGGCACTGTGGGGCAGCAACATTAACCACCAAACGGCTCCTTCAATGCTGAAAATGGGCCAGTGCCTATGACAAGGCTGACAGGCTGGAGGGTAAGAGGTCTCACAACACCAGGTTGAAGTAGAACAGGTTTATTTGGTAGCAAAAGCCACTACCCTCTTGAAAGGGCAGCGCTTCAAAAGCTAGTGGCTTTTGCTACCAAATAAACCTGTTAGACTTTAACCTGTTGTTGTGAGACTTCTTACTGTGTTTACTCCAGTCCAATGCCAGCATCTCCATACCCTGGCTGCAGAGAGAGAGACAGGCCATTAATATCTCTGATACTGAGCTCATAATTGCTGTACATTCTGTTTGAAATAGCTGTCACTTCTGTCATTTTACCAGTAATACTGCAGGGTGTTTTTCGAATAACCAAACCAAGGGATAACTTTCTCCTGGAGCAAATGGAAGGGTTGCTGGCCACTGCCTGTATGGGTTCATCCCTGGCTAACAGCTGCTTTCAAGCAGATGTCCCATTCACATGTTTATACAGCGAGGCCCTGCAACAGTCAACTGCAATTTCTTCCCTCCACTATCATCACTCAAATGCTGGAGCATTGTAATCTTTTGAGGAATGAGTTCAATGGGCATGGAATATAAGAGGAATTCCGAGCAATTAGTCATTGAACATAAACAGTGTAATATTTTTATTAACACTGTTCTGAGTTCTTTGCAGATCTGATCTTAAATGCTTCTTACTGAATCCTACTGTTTCTTCCTATGAGCTTCCCAAAATGATGAAGAGGGTGAAAAAATAGAACATGCTGCTTTCAGGTTTGAGACTTCTCGAAAGCGTTTGTACACCTATGCATGCACATGCACACATTATACACAGGCACATGTGCACATGCATAGACATGCGGACATATGCATATACACATGCACACACATGCAAGGGCACACTGATCCCACAAGAATAACCATCTGATCTGTAACAGCTGCAAGGAATTGACAAACAACAAGGCTGAGTAAATGAACAGGAGATTTATTTGGGAAAAGCAAGTATATACATAGGACAGCGATAAGAAAGCGTATAAACTCAACGACTCCCAGACTCCAACTCACAACTCGCAACTCTAGCTGTCAACTTCACCTGTTAAACAATCACTTCTCCACAATTGGCCTGATGGGTCATCTGACCCCTGATAACTCCTCCTCCTCACCATCACACAATCAAATAAAAATTCTCAGATGATTCCAGAGAAGATTTTCTCTGGACATGACCCCAGATTCTCAATCACAGACTGTGTTGCTGATCAAGACGGTATGATCCATGCCCAATGTAATCGGAGGCATCGTCTGTATTGTTGTCAAAAAAAGGCTGTGACGTTTCAAAGGTGCAATGGCAGGTTTTGCAATCACAGATGACAAAAGAAAAAAGTCATTGCTTTGCCACTATGGAGGTGAAGAATTGGAAAATATCTTTGAGGCATGCATTCCTGCACACAATGAAAATGACTACGACCTCAACAAAAATAACTGTTTGAACAACATTTAACATCCAGGAAAATACATTAAATGAAACAACTGCAATAATGCACTATGCAAGAAGCAAGCAAGAAAGACAACTAACCAATACTGCATGTGGTTGAAGAAACCAGTAACCAAATGAGAATTTGGTGAGATTGAATATGTCAACCTAAGGTTGTCTCTTTACTTGGGCTGGAGGAAGCTTTGGACTGGAGTTCCTCAGAGGTCGCTGCTGGGACCCTTGCTTTTCCTGATATAAACTAATGGTCTTGAACATGGAGTAAAGGGCACAATTTCAAAATCTGCAGATGACACAAAACTTGGAAGCTTTGTAAACTTCTGTCTTGTTGCAAACCTCATAGATGTTATCTGCGAGGGCTTCTCAATTTGAAATGCCAGTTCATGGTGTGTACAGTTTTGTTTTGGAATGGTGTGATGAGTCACGTGAAATCCCCAGTGAGAATACCTAGCCCAGTTGTTGTATAACAATTACTAAAGACTATTTGTTAAATGAAAGAAAACACAAATACACACGTAGAAGACTATAATATTTTGAAGACAATTAAATACATGAATTAATAAACACAAAGTTTATATAGAAATTACTTCTTGTTCTAAAATATATGCTTGAACTTGTTAAGACTACACCAGTACCAAACAACTTTCAAATTAAATAAATCTATAAATCAAATCCAGCTTATAGTAACCACACAGTACAAGGCAGATGACATCTTTTCCTGGTCCTGCAAAGATATTTAAACTGCCTTAACAAAGGTTTCTGCATTATCTTGGCTCTAAGACTTTTTAGATGTAAACTGGCCCCTCAGACTCTGATCTGTAAACTAGCTTTTCAGGCTCTTAAATGTAAGCTGACCTCTCGGCTATGAGATGTTAGACGGGTCTCCTTGCTTCTGAAGGTGCTGGCAATTATACCCTCTTTGATTCTTCCTTCTGTGTATTTGGGTTCTCTGCATCTCTCACATGCCGTGACTCTCAAAATTACTCTGTATATCTCCACCAATCTCTTAGTCATCTAAGTAAGCTGTTTCTCGTGATAGGGCTTTTTACATCTTATTCTGTCTGGATGCCTGTTAATCGCATTATTGAGAAGGATCACATCTTGGGCAGAATTTTCCCAAAAAAAACTAGATGTCATAATGTCGAGAACATCAGGGCGATCCATGCCGGACTGCAATCGTTCCATATTTAGTCATTTTTTTGGAAGAATCATGAGTTTTGTGCCGGTACTGTGGGGGAGAGGCCTAAACATGCCAGTAAGCCCAGCTGCAAAACACTGGGGTGCCATTTTGGAAGGGTGCTCCAATCTCTCAGTGCACTGGGAGAACCACTCCCTCTGCCACAGACATTGAGATTCCTCCCATCGGTGGCATGTCTCATCAACCCGAGATAGATTGTCACATCAGGGCCCTCCCAATGGGTCCCCCTTTATAGCTCCCACGTCCTCCCTATCATGACCCCCACATGCCCCCTTCATGTTCCATCCCTGCATGATCCCCCCTGCATGCCCCCCCCCCCCCCCCCCCCCCCCCAAATTATAGCCCCCAAATCCACTCAGGCATCAGCCCTTTGGCACTGTCCATGGCACACTTTGATGGAGGGTTGGGGAGGAGGGGGCTCTGTGTGCGCATTGTTTTTCAATTAGTGTGTAATTACAATATTTATACTTTTTAAACACTTCGTTAATAATTTCCACATCTTTACCTGAATTAGCTCTAGCAATATATGTAACCCTTTACTTGTTAACTTAAAGAATTTCCTGATTTATTTCTTGCACTGCACTATATACAGTCATATGTGTATTAAATTGGCAATATCACCTCCTTTTAAGTTTAAGCTCTGTTAGAATCAGCTCAGGAGTCAGTTCACCCCTGTTAACCTGGTGGTAACACAAAACAACATTCCCTGTTGGAATGGACTTAATCACACAAATGGGGTTGTACACCAGATCAAATACTAGTTGTCAGCAAGTTGCAGAAGTACCTCCCTTGACCCTGTGAAAACCACCCAGCTAGCCATGGATGCAAGCCCAACTGACTGAGGTAGAAAGACAAAGCAGGTAACCTTGCAATCGTTGCAATGCCAATCAGATTGCTAGTGACTGTAGAGCAACTTCATTCACAAATACAGAGTGTAGTACTCTCAATCACACTGGGCACCTCACACTATTATCTCTATTTGTACGGTAGTGAGTTTGAAGTCATAACTGATTAAGGACCACCAGCAGGCTTGTTCAACAAGCCACACAGCAAGCCCACCCAATTAGAGCACTAGATATATAAACTACAAGAGAATGAATTCCTTGTTGTGTAACGGACAGGTAAGCCAAACCTGGCAGACTATCTTCCACAATAGCCACTGCCAACAGTCAGTCCTACCAGCCACAAAGAACAGATTGATGAATAACTCCTTCACTACATAAACATAAAAGCAGGAGCAAAATAGCTTGAACGAGCTGATCTCAAAATAATGACAAGACAAGATGAGACGGTACAGCTATGTATGACTGGAATTGTGCAACTGGAAAGGCATGCTTGAGAAAGCGTCTACAAACAAAATTACATACGCACTGTAAGGTCTTCACAACATTCAAAATGTGCTCATCTTTACAACCACATCTGATCTTGTGTTATGCAGCAACTGTATCGTCATTCCACAGTCACAGAGGGAACAGCGCACAAAGGTCACAAGGGGATTATCACAACCAAACAACTCCTTCGGGAAAGGTATGCTTCCCATGAATTGATTGGATGGTAGAACAGCAAAGTGTTTGCCATGACAAGCTACAACAATGGTAAATCTGAGACCCATGAAAGATCTCTAAACTACCTCCAGGGCCCTGGATTGAAGATTTGCGCCCTGGTGAATACCTCCAGCTAGATATGTCCTCACACACCCTATGTACACATCTTCCAGAGTTACCCCAAGGAGTGAATGACCAACACATACAAGAATGAGAACAGAAGGATCGAATGAAAATAAGTGCAGAAGGAAACATGAAATTTAGAGCTACACCGCTAAACCAGGAGTTAAGGTACTTTTGAAATGTGATTGTGACGTTAGAAAGCAAACAACCCCTTGTGGTGCCTGGCTATTCGCCGTGACCAACACCAAAGCATCAATGGTCACTGCTAAGCACAGTCCATAAACCATCACACAAAAAAAGTCACTCCTCAGAGCACTGAAAACAGCATTCAAGATCTTGAATCCATTTTAGATATCAGCAATGAAGGCAAAGGATTGGAGTTAATTGAGAACACACCTGATGTCAGACCATACCCTACTCTTGAAAGATGTCACCATACTTAACAGACTGCATTATGAAATGAACTATTTTCATTGGTGAACAGATCTTTCCTCTCATTATATATGAATGAATGTATTAAGTTAATAGAACCATTAAAAGACGTAATTGTGTTACTGGTGAAGTTTTAAAGATTCATGTTATGTGTAAGTTTATCGTTTATACTTTTGGAAACAAACTACTGAAACATTCAATATCTTATTTACTAACAAAAAGGGATGTAGTGTTTCGAAAATTGTATTGTGCAATTTGTTCACTCAGGAACACCATATCCTAAACCAGCAGTAAGGGTCTAGAAGGAGAATAAAGGGATTTATGTTTTTACAGTAGCTGGAGTTCTGATTCTGAATGCTTCCTACTGAGTCCTATTGTTCCACAATGTAATCACCCTATCTTTCTCCCCAAACAAACATTGGCCTTATTCAGACGTATGCAGTGTACAATGTTCTTAGATGCAGACACAACATCCCTGGGGGAAAGGAAACTAATTAACGGCATCTACAAGGAATTAGAGTCTTGTACATTTAGCAGGGAATTGTTTAATTCTCTTACCTTGGAACAGGAGATAATGGTGGTGAAGAGGAGCAGGATGGGAAGGTAAAGGAGCCAGATGAGCCGACCAAATCAGGCATTCCTGGAGATGTCCCCACGGTCTCTGTGATCACAAGTTCAGGGTCCAAGATAAAGAGTTCATCTTGGGAAATGTCAGTCACATAATGCAAGTGTTCCTGAAAGGAAATACACAGGAAATAATCACAGCTCTGCCTAAAAGGGAAAGGAAAGAGACAGATACAATGATATACTGCCTTTCACAGCCTTAGGACATCCCAAATTGTTTAATAGTCAATTAAGGACCTTTGAAGTGCAGTGATTGTTGTAATCTGGGGAAATGAAGCATCTGACTTGTTTTCACTAACAGCAATGAAATGCGTGATCTGATAATCTGCTTTTTTCTTTAAAAATTGAAAATTGCCCTTTTCTTTGGATAGCGTTATGACACACCCTTTGTGTGTCTTCGGGAGAGTCCTGCCTCTTCCAGAAGTCACGCTGTCGCACTCCCTTGGTACTGCACTGAAGTGGCAGCCTAGATTTTTGTGCTGAAGACTCAGGAGTAAAAGTTAAACCCACATCCTTCTGACTGAGAATTGAGAATGCTACCCACTGAACTACGTCTGACAGCTAAACCAGTCCAGATAAATTCTGTTCTGCTTTAGGAGTCTTTGCAACTGCTAATAATTCATTCCATTCACAGAATTGTAAAAAGACAGAGAACTATTCTAGTCAATCTCTTCTTCATGCTTTCCAGGACGTTGACATTCTTTCAGAAGTGGAATTCCCAAAATTGAACACAACATTCCAGTTAAGGCCTAACCATTACTTTATGAAGATTTAGCATAACCTCCTTGCTATTCCTATTTCCTACACTATTAATAAAGTCAATGATCTATGATTTTTTAAACAGATTCATCTCAATCGACCTTTACTTTTAATTACATCACTGTTCTGTCTTCCAGGAACTGGTATCAATAACCCCTTCAGTGTCCAGACTGCTGGCTCCTAGCATGATACAGTATACTTTGTACCATAGCTGCAGTGGTACTTTGCTGGCTTTAAGTTTAAAGTTTATTTAAAGTAGGTTTATATTAACACTACAATGAAGTTATTGTGAAAATCGCCAAGTTGCCACACTCTGGTGTCTGTTCGTGTACACTGAGGGAGAATTTAGCATGGCCAATGTACCTAGCCTGCACGTCTTTCGGACTGTGGGAGGAAACGGAGCACCTGGAGGAAACCCACTCAGATACAGGGAGAACGTGCAAACTCCACACTGGCAGTGATCCAAGCAGGGAATTGAACCTGGTTCCCTGGCGCTGTGAGGCAGCAGTGCTAACCACTGTGCCACCGTGGGTTGGTCCTTCTAGTTTTCCCTGTTTTCCCTTTAAGTCTCCCAAAACTTTGCAGTGCTTCACAATTCTCAGCCCAATTAAGATGGCAAGTTGCTGACTTGCTGTCAGGGTTCCGATCACATTGAGGACGTTAATGCCAGTAGATCAATTTTCAAAATTGCTCCCCCCTCCCCTATTTCCTGTGACTTAGGCACCCTGGTTCATTCTATTAACCCATAACACAACTGGGAACAGGTGCATTATGCAGAAATAGGGAAAGATGGAATTTGAACCAATAGAATTTTGTTAAATTTATTTGTGGGACTTGGGCGTCGCTGGCTGGCCAGCATTTATTGCCTGTCCCTACTTGCCCGTGGAGGGCAGTTGAGACTCAACCACATTGCTGTGGCTCTGGAGTCACATGTAGTGAGGACGGCAGGCATTAGTGAACCTGATGGGTTTTTCTGACAGTCTACAGTGGTTTCGTGGTCATCATTAAATTCTTAATTCCAGATATGTTTTATTGAATTCAAATTCCATCAACTACCATGGCGGGATCCGAATCCAGGTTCCCAGAACATTAGCAGAGTTTCTGGATTAATACCTAACGATAATACCACTAGGCCACCGCCTTCCCATAAACTGGAACTCTACTGAGCGGGAGAGTCCAGTGCCTGATGACTAGGCTGTCAAACATATTGCTATACATACATGTATCACTATGAGACATCACCAGTTGTTATGGAGTCATTTACTGGGAGACACCAGAACAAGCTCTAACATTTATTTGGTGGTAGCCCAATCAAAAAGGTTTAGTGCGCAGCAATTGTGCACTTTAGTCATGGCAGTAAAATGGAATTCCCAAATGTTAACTGTATCAATTGATTGAGGTTAAGTATAAACAATGGAAGGCACTGATTGGATGGTTACTTGAGCACATAAGAGAGACACTAACTGACATGGGGAGTCACATTAGGAGGCAAAGTTCCACTCAGAGTGAAGAAAACAATTCCGAAGATTGATTCTGGTTTCCTCTTTTACCAACAGGTTTTCAGTATTAAAACACCTGAACATCCCTACCCCTTTGTCCTCCATTCAAATCTAATTCTTCAAACAAACTTTTGGACACCTGTCTTAAAATCTCCTTCTTTGGCTCAGTGTTTGGCCTGTAACACGCTCCTTGTGAAATATTAAAAATTTTTTTAAAAACTTCGATTGAGATATTCAAAAGGAAATTGGATTGCTATTTGAAAGAAAAGAATGTGCAAGATTACAGGGGGAGGGGGGGAATGCGATTTAAGGCAGGAGAGTGGGACTAGGTAGAAAGCTCTTTCAGAAAGGTAGTGCAGACCTGATGGTTGAATGGCCTCCTTCCACACTAGTGACTCTGCTAAAGTGTTATAGAGATTTAAGATTGTTTGCACCAAGAACTGGAGTGAAAAAAGCTTCCGCTAACGTAACGTCTTATCATATTGTTAACATGCGCCTCAACTCTTCTGGTCCAGTGAAATACTTTCAGTAGTGAATCAATAGGAATTGATACACTGGGGTGAATGTAGTAACGCGGCCCTTTAAGGAACGGTGGGGATGTTTCCCAAGGGCCACCTGATTGGTGAGGACCCTATGGATCGTCCCGGCGAGATGATGAACCAATTGTAGGAGAGTGTGGACCAGGGTTGAGGAGAGACTGGCAGTTGGAGCTAGGGAATCAAGTACAGCAGTCACACAGTAACCTGAATTTCTTGTGTGTGTATATATTTATATATTATTCTTTATTTGGCAATAAAATCGTTATTGGTTCGAGCCTCATCTAGTCATCCCTTGATCTAATGCAGTGAATTCTGCTCGTGGGTTAGATGTATCAGAATGATAGGGAGTGGGATAACTTGATCTTGGGTTTGGACATAGCTCGGCGCAACATTGAGAGCCGAAGGGCCTGTACTGTTCTATGTTTCTATGTGGGGTTGGAGTGGCGGTTTCTGGAGCACAGAAACCAGGAAGAGGAGTTTGGCTTTACGCTGATCTTACAGAAGGAGAAATGACAGAGGGTCTCCAGACTGCTGTTCCTGTCTGTCTCCAAGACTCTCATACTTCATTGATCTTGGTATTGCTGACCGAACCCTCTACTGGGTATTAAGACTAATTGCTGTTGTCACTATCTGAAGTTGCAGTCTTCAGAGAGAGCACTGTCCTTGAGAGCTATATAAACACTAAAGGAGCAAAGGCAGTCATATTCTTTGGTGCGATAAAGAGGAGCAAGCCAATTTTTAGTGCTTGCGGCATTGCACAGATTTCATAAAATGGTGCAGCACAGAAAATGTCACTTCAGTTAGCGGGCCAGTATTTTTGAAAGACCAATCCAATTATCCCTGTTGCTTGGCAAATTTTGTCAATTCCCTCTTTAAAGGTATTGTTGAAGGGCAGCACAGTGGCACAGTGGTTAGCACTGGTGCCTCACAATTCCAGGGACTCGGTTCAATTCCAATCTTGGGTGACAATAAGTGTGAAATTTGCACATTCCTCTTGTGTCTGCATGGGTTTACTCCCACATTCCATAGATGTGCAGGTTAGGTTGATTGGCCATGCTAAAGTGTCCCAAGATGTGTAGGCTAGCGGGATTAGAGGGATAAATATGTCGGGTGATGGGGATAAGGCGGGGGTGTGGGCCTCATTGTGTCTGCGTGGGTCTCCTCCAGGTGCTCCAGTTTCCTCATACACTCCAAGGATGTGCGGGTTAGGTTGGATGATCATGCCAAATTGGTCTTAGTGTCAGGGAGATTGTCAGGGTAAACAGATGAGGTTATGGGGATAGAGATTGTTGTTGAGGGCGGCATGGTGGTGTAGTGGTTAGCACTGTTGCCTCCCAGGGACACAGGTTCGATTCCCAGCTTGGGTCACTGCCTGTGTGGAGTTTGTATGTTCTCCCCATGTCTACGTGGGTTTCTTCCAAGTGCTCTATTTCCTCCCACAGCCCAAAAGACGTGCTGGTTAGATGCATTGGCCATGTTAAAGTCTCCCTTAGTATACCTGAACAGATGCCGGAGTGTGGCCACTAGGGGATTTTTACAGTAACTTTATTGCACTGCTAATGTAAACCTACTTGAGACACTAATAAATAAACTTTCAACTTGTTAGTGCAGGCTTGATGGGGCTAACGGCTTCCTTTTGCACTGTAGGATTCTATGATTCTCAGGTAGCCCATCTCCAGCCGTTGGAGGAGGGCATTGTCCAGACGGTATGAATGGGACAGAACATGCAGTGATGTTTCTCTATTGTTCCGGCTGCTGCTATAAAAACAAAAAACTACTTCTCATAAAACGAACTGGGGTGACTAACAACACCAGGACCCTTTAGGAGGGTCCCTCTTGAAGCAACATTGCTGGAGGGAGAGACAAATTCAGAATGTTAAGCTCTGCAGTCGAAACGCCAGCTGGCCCGAGCCACCCTGAAGGAATGTGTGCTATCTGAATGCTTATTTGCCCACACACTGCTCTACCCATTTTGCCAATCCTGCTATGTCACAAAAACACTTGAGGATAAGCACAAAAGCAACAATCAACTCTCCATACAATTACCCTGCAATTATTTGTACAAAAGAAGCATCGCTGTTTAAACATCAACGCTTCAGCCTGTTTTAAGTACTTTGTAAGCTGACAACTACTTGCAGATAGACTGGAAAACATTACTTTTGGGTGCACAAACACATCTTAAACACAACTGGCATTTTTAGAGATTCTGGAGTCAAAACACCTACAAGGTAAGAGAATCTATATTAATCAGTGCCTCACATTACTTTCATAACACATCAAGAGAATCCTACAGCATGTTAAACTGGTATCAGAAACATGGTCAGCCAGGAAGTGCTGCGCTTGACAGTGACTTGTGTTACTTTTATTCATTCGTGGGACATGGGATTTGCTGGCTGGCTGGCATTTATTGTCCATCCCTTGTTGGCCGAAGGCAGTTGAGAGGCAACCACATTGCTGTGGATCTGGAATCACAT
This sequence comes from Carcharhinus amblyrhynchos, assembly GCF_965287045.1. Taxonomy (NCBI): domain Eukaryota; kingdom Metazoa; phylum Chordata; class Chondrichthyes; order Carcharhiniformes; family Carcharhinidae; genus Carcharhinus; species Carcharhinus amblyrhynchos. The sequence goes on from NC_137329.1 coordinate 56,286,958, forward strand.
GTCGGCCAGACCGGGTAAGCATGGCAGATTTCTTTCCCTAAAGGACAATAGTGAACCGGATGGGATTTTCTGACAATCAACAATGGTTTCATGGCCATCAGTAGATTCTTAATACCAGTTATTTTTTAAAATTCAAATTCCACCATCTGCCATGGCGGGTTCGAACCCAGGTTCCCAGAACATTAGCTGAGTTTCTGGATTAATAGTCTAGTGATAATAGCACTAGGTCATCGCCTCCCCTGGTTTGCGCTCCAAGATGCCAGTGCTTGAGCTGCGTTAGTTGACCATTGTCTAAGACTTGGTCAGTCAGGAGTCAGTCAGGAGTCAGTCGACACTGTCCAGGATTGCCCTGGGGTCTCCAGCAATTAAAGATTAATCTCCTGACACTACTCTGAGCAACCACTGGGAGAGGGAAGGAGAAGGATGTCTGACTGGACGAGGTATTTATTGTGTGAGAAAGCCTCCAGGAACGTGCCTGACCAAGGCTGGCAACCCGAGGCGGAGATCATCAGGAAGGGTGAGAAGCAGGACGTTCTTGCCACGTGTTCATCCAGGCTAAATTTATGGTGACACCACAGCATTACACAGAAAGACACACACCAAATACTCCCAACTCAGGAATAAGCAGTGGTCAGAGATAAAGTAACAAACACAATGTTATGGACCACATAGCAATCATGGTCAACTATAACCTTGGATATGTTACATTGTAAAGCTTCCCCCATACAAAATCAGCAGGAAATCCCCTTAGGTTATGTGTAAACATGGAGTAAAGCTTCTTGCTGTCTGACCAAGAAACATTCAGAGAACAGCAGCAACTTGAATTTGAAGCTCTCTAGGAGTTTATAGGAATAGGATTCACAGAATCATAAAATCCCCATTCCGCCCATCAAGTCTACACCAACCACAATCCCAACCAGGCCCTATCCTGCAATCCTACACACTTACCCTGACAGTTCCCCTGACACTAGGGTCAATTTAGCATGGCCAATCCATCTAACCCACACAACTTTGCAGTGTGGGAGGAAATCAGGGCACCCAGAGGAAACCTATGCAGACACGGAGAATGTGCAAACTCCACACAGGAGAGGCCGGAACTGAACTCGGGTCCTTGGCGCTGTGAGAGAGCAGTGCTAACCAGTGTGCCTGGAGGGTTTCTAAAACATGGAGAGAATTTTAAGTCTGAGGTGTCGAATCACCAGCCATACTTAAATCAGCAAGATTGACAGTGGGCTGATGGGTGAGTGGAATTTCACATGGAACTGTGGCTGATGGTGAGGAGGAGGCAGCAGAATTTCCAATGAACTGAAATTGATGGGGGGGTTTGGGCAGCCAGTCAGAACAACGCTGACCTTTCAGAGTGGCAGAGACACAGATAAGAGTTTCAGCAGTAGACGGGCAGAGACAGGGCGGCTGCAGGTGGTTACAGCGGTGGAAATTGGCAGCCTTTGTTACATAGAAAATAAGAGATTGGAAATTCACTTCAAGTTGGGCAGAATTGCTCAGGTTGTGAACGGTTTAGCTCAAAAGTGCAGAGAGCGTTCCTATTTAATTAGCATGACATTTCTATCATACACACAGATCTCAGTGTGCCTTTGCAAGGGGCTCAAACCTAAATGACAAGTCACTGCCAAAGTGTAGGCACGCCCAAGCTATGAGCACTCTACTGGAAACCATTAGCCTCTTCTCAGTAGCAGCATTTATGCTTGTGAGGTAGTAGGTTGTAGGCCCCTCTTCAGGAACTAAATACAGTACTGAGTGGTGAGATGTTAAATTGAGACCCACTTGGCCCTCTTAAAGTAGGTGCAAAAGTTATCATGGCACTATTCAAAGTGAAGGTGAGTTCCTACCAATATTTATTTACTAATATCGCTAAAATAGATGATCTTGCTATTGCTGTTTCTGGGATCTTGTTGTATGAAGGTTGGCTGCTGAATTTCCGAGACCACACAATAGTGACTAACTTCAAAACATACTCAATCGTTTGTGAAGCTTCTTGGGTCATGATGAGGTTCTATTTTTACCCCCTTGTGGATTGAGACTGCCCTGGCCTCATTTCATTTCAAAACCCAAAGTGTAGATTCAATCATTTTGATGAAAAGATAGCATGCAAAACTGATGCTGAGTTTCTTACCTTGTATTTCACCCCAGATAGACTATTAGCATAAAGTTGGCAAACATAGAAATGTACTGGAGACTGGTACTCTACTGAGACAATGGCATTCCACATAATATGGGGGGGTGGGGTTTAGTTCAGCAGGAAGCAGGTGAGAAAAATGGTAGTCGCATTCAGGGAAAATGTTAAAACACAAATTCCAGCACATTAGTCATCACTTGCAGTCTATTCTTACCTGCGCCCGATCTATTCTGTAAAACCGGTCAGCAGTTGTGGCTGAAAAGAAAACAAGGAGAAATTAAAATGAAGGATGAGGCTCCAGACTGCTTCTTCCTACCGTGTTGCAAAAGACAGAGAGCCGCACAGCGCTCTTTTGCAGAAGAATATCTTTCCTGATCAAATATTCTGTGCACGGCACCATTGGTCAGGGCCTGTCGGAAAATCAGAAGTTTGCTGAATCAAAGTGGCTGACACTTTGCTTTGATTCAGTCATTATGACAGAGCGACTGGATTATTGGGAGGGACCAGTGATGGTAACATGTTAATGGAGTACCCAAATTCCAAATGGGTGACAACGATACATACAGGAAACTACAGACCCAAAGTGCCTCACTGCAATTCTGGCTAAATAGGTGGCACGGTGGCACAGTGGTTAGCACTGCTGCCTCACAGTGCCAGGGACTCAGGTTCAATTCTAGCCTTACTGCCTGTGCGAAGACTGTATATTCTCCCTGTGTCTGCTAGGGTTTCATAGAATCCCTACAGTACAGTAGGAGGCCATTCAGGCCATTGAGCCTGCACCGACAACAATCCCACTCTATTTTCATAATGCCACATATTTACCCTGCTAATCCCCCAAAATTAGGGTCAATTTAACATGGCCAATCAACTTAACCTGCACGTATTTGGAAGTTACCGCAGGGTGCTCCAGTTTCCTCCCAGTGTCCAAAAGAGATACTGCTTAGGTTCACTGGGCCGGCTAAATTCTCCGTCAGAGTACCCGAACAGGCATCAGTGTAGCAAGTAGGGGATTTTCACAGTAAACTTCGTTGCAGTGTTAATATAAGCCTACTTGTGACGCTAATAACTGAATTTAAACAATGAATTCATTTCTCAGGGATTTCTTCCCCCAACCCCTAGTCACAAAGTTTAAGAGATCGAATGAAGATGTTCAGATTTACGGAGACTTGATAAGAGTAGGTGGGAGAGGACGACTTCCACTGGCAGGAAGTTCGATATAAAGGACACACAGATTTTAAGATAATTAGCTGAAGAACCAGGGGAGCTCAGGACATTCTGCACTATAGTGATTCTATGAATCTATGTTTTTGACACAGTGGGTTTGTATGCTCTAGTATACAATATCTTTAAGGGAGGTGGAAGCAGATTCAACAGTAAATTTCTAAATGGAATTGGATGAATAATTGAAAAGGAAACATTTGCAGAGCTATATGGAAAGAGTAGAATGGTTTCCTTCTATGCTGTAACCATTTTCTGATATATGACCAGGATAGGTACTAATTGGGTAACTCTTTAAAGGGCTAGCACAAGTATAATGGACTGAATGGCTTCCTCCTGTGCTGCATAATTCTAGATTTACTTGTGATTAGCCGCAAGACAGTCACCAAGAGACAGACAGTGTCTGCCGTGAATGTCTGATGATAACACAGGACATTATGACATAGATCTGTCTGTACTGTTTGTCAGCTTGACTAGTTTTAGTGTGCAGTAGAAGCTGCAATAGCTACTTATCAGATCCAATGACATTTCCTGTCTGAACATGCGAATGTGATGCTATTTTTTCCATACTTGACATGTTGCAATTATACTTTTAGTTTCTACATTTCCCAACTTCTTTCACATCATTAAGATTCTGCTCGGTTGCACCAGCTAACCTAGTACAAGGATAAGTGGGCATCAAACATTTGTAAGGATGTTAAGACATCATGTTTTAAGGTTTTAATTTTGCCATCCCTGGAATTGAACTGGTCCTGCTGATTGGCTGCCTGCTTACAGACAATGGATGATTTTTCTGTTCATTAAACATAAATACAGTTTGCATTGATATAGAATGCATGCAACGTGTACCTATCGATAGTGTAAGAAGGGGTCTATATAGGATACGAACTGTGTACGTACATACAATGCATATATAAAGTGGACAGGCACATATTGAAGATGAATTCAATTGTTTGATACTCTTGGCAGAAAGCTGAATTTGAACAGAGCGTGGGTTATGAAACTGATTCTTGAATGTTGCTTTCAAATATCTCAGTCTGTGCTTCTTTCAGTTTTAGCTTTTTGTTGACTTGTATTGATTTATTATTGTCACATGTATTGGGATACAGTGAAAAGTATTGTTTCTTGTGAGCTATACAGACAGAATGTACTGTTCATACAGTGCATAAGGGAGAACGAAAGGGGAGGCTGCAAAATATAGTGTTATAGTTGCCAATAGAGTGAGGAGAAAGATCATCTTAATATACGATAGGACCATTCAAAAGTCTGACGGCAGCAGGGAAGAAGCTGTTCTTGGGAATGCAGGATTGGTGAATTTACCTTCAATTTGGACCGAACTTTTAGTTATGCCTTCTCATGTCTCCTTTCTTATCTGGTCACACTCCTGAGAAGCACCTTGGGATGTTTTTCTTAGTTAACAGTGTCATACAATATAAATGTTTGTTGCTCTATGAATTGTAAAGATTGTGTATATAACGTATGCGTGGTGCTCTGTCCCTCTGGACTAGGTAGTGAAAAGCAAACTGAGTGCTGACTGCAGCTGAAATCACATGGAATAGTACACTTCAGTTCCAGTCACTGAACTGAATCACTTTTACCTTATTGTCTATTGTTCAACTTCGCTTCTGCTGCCAAACCTATTATTACAGATCTCAATCTGCAAGCTACTCTGCAGGTTTTACTCTGCACTCCAATCTGGGGTACTACACTGAATTAACTATTCAAGCCTTTACATTACCCTATAAGTTACAAATTCCAGCAATGTGCTATTCTGCCTGTAACATATTCCCGTCTGGGTGCTGAATGTTCTGTATCGTTTTAGGACGTTCACCTTTATGGAACGGATACTTTTAATGAATACACATTGTGACATTGCTGCAAAATTAGAAACAGGTTAATTCCCAGATATCCACAAGAAATAAACCAGTTTGTTGATATACAAGTTAAATGACTAAAGTGTTTTAAGTGTTCTAAAAACAGACTAGCAGAATGTGCAAGATCAAAGTAGTCAATACACGCCAGGAATAGTTTAAGTAACATTATAATCTCTTACTAAGACTATAATTTAATCAGATATAGGCAGTAAAGGCACAGTGTAGATCAAAGGCAATGCCAGTAAGATACTCCAGACAGTATTACTCCATGTATAATATGCTGCTAAGATTTCATTGATTTTCTCCACTTGTGAAGGCTAAGAGTATCCAGGAGTTAAAGATTAATCTCCTTACCAACAACCAATTACATTTGTAAAGCTTTAATGTAGCAAAATATTCCAAGGCGCTTCACAAGAACGTTAACCAAATAAATGTGGATGCCGAATAATGTATGAACATACGATTCAGGAGCAGGAGTAGGCCATTTGGCCCAGATAGATTCTTGACTAATGAGGGACTCAAAAGTTATCTACACCTCAGGCTGAAAAATATTCACTGGCCCTGTCTCCACAGCTGCCTAGGTAACAGAGTTCCAAAGACTCATGGGAGAAAAAAATTCTTCTCATCTCCACCTTAAATGGAGGACCGTTTTGTATAAGGTGAAATTCAGACAAATGACTGAAAGCTTGGTCAAAGGTGAGTTTTAATGAATGTCTTAAGAAAGGGAGAGACACAAGAGAGGTAGAGAGATTTAGGGAGGGTATTTTAGAGGTTAGGATTTTGATGACGGGTGCAGTGATTAAAAGTGAGGGTAACAAGAATCCAGAATTGGGGAAATACAAGAATTTGAGAGGATTGGAGATCTGGAGAAGGCTAGACAGATAGAGAGGGTGAGGCGGCCCCTCACAGGATTTCAAAACAACTTTTACAATGGAGACATTCCCTGACCAGAAGTCTATGTTGGTATCCAAAGAAAAGGGTGAGAATTGAAGAGAGCTTGATGCAAGATAGGATAATAACCTTAGAGTTTTGGATGAGCTGAGATTTATGCAAGGTGGAAAAATGGAAGCTAGTCAGGAGATCACTGGAATAGTCATGGTTAGACGTAACAGAGGTATGGAAGAGGGTTTCAGTGGCAGATAGAGCTAAGTCCGGGGCGGCGTTGGACAACATTATGGAAGGGAAAGTAGGTGGCCTTAGTCATGTAGCAACTATGTGGTTAGAAGCTCATTTCGGAGTCACAGATCACCAAGATAGCATACGGTCTGATTCAACCTTAGGACAGTTATCAGCAAGGCAGATGAAGTAGGTGTATAAGGAAAGATATTTGCGGTAGGTTGTATGTTAATTGTGCATTTTTCTATGAAGCACAAATAAGGAGACATTACTGAAACTGTGGTCTGGTTTTCTGTGGCGGTATATGCTTATCATGCAGGACTGAGTGAAGGTTGGCTCCAGTAACGTCCTTCAGCAATTGGCTTTGTGAAATAGAACAGCAAAGAGCGAAGACAATGGCTTCAGCCTTCACAATAGTTTGTTCAAAGAGGCTTCACTTCATTAATGCTGGAAGTCAAACAAGCAGAATGAGGAACCAGGAACATTGACGGGATCAAGGAGAACTGGTAGTAAGGTCAAGCTGGATGTCATCAGGGTACATGTGGAAGTCTCATGCATTATTGGATGGCGTCGCCAAGGGGTGACATGTAAATAAGGGGGGCACAGATAGAAGATTGGGGGGGGGCAGCAGAAAGAACAGTGTGGAAAGGAAAAGTATTAGAACTAGAACTAGAACACTACAGTGCAGAAAGAGGCCCTTCGGCCCATCAAGTCTGCACCAACCACAATTCCACCCAAGACCTACCCCCATATCCCTACATATTATTACTCACTAACCCCTCTAATCTAAGCATCTTAGGACACTAAGGACAATTTTAGCATGGCCAATCAACCTAACCCGCACATCTTTGGACTGTGGGAGGAAACCAGAGCACCCGGAGGAAACCCACGCAGACACGAGGAAAATGTGCAAACTCCACACAGATAGTGACCCGAGCAAGTCCCTGGAGCTGAGAAGCAGCAGTGCTAACCACAGTGCTATTGTGCCGCCCATACAGCATGGGACTGCTGACGATTATTTGGTTATGATTTGAAAGACAAGATTGGAATCAGGTAAGAATAATCCCAGCCAGCCAGATAACAGAGGATGCTGAGGTCAACAATGTCAGCGGCTACTGACAAATTGAGGAGGAGGGGGAAGGATAGCTTATCTTTGCCACAGTCACTTTGATAATGGCCGTTTCAGTGCAGTTGCAGAACCCTGATTGGAGGGATTCCAATACAGAATTGTGGGTACAGATGGTTACTGATTGGGGAGGTGACAATATAATCAAGTATTCTAGAGTGCAAGAAGAATTAGAAAACAAGGCAGTAGCCAGTGAAGACGAAGGGTCATGCCTAATGGGTGGCACAGTGCTTAGCACTGCTGCCTCACAGTGCCAGAGACCTGGGTTCGATTCCAGCCTCTATGTGGGGTTCTCCCTAGTCTACGGGGGATTCCTCCTGGTGCTCCATTTTTCTCCCATAATCCAAAGATATGCAGGCCATGCTAAATTGTACCTCAGTGTTGGGGATTAGCAAGGTAAATACATGGGGTTACAGGGTTACAGCTTGGGTGCGAATACTGTCCATGCAGACTTGATGGGCTGAATGGCCTCATTCTGCATTTTAGTGATTCTATGAAGAAGCAGTATGATAGGACAGAGACAAGGAAAATATGTAATTTCTGCGCCAGAGCAGGGGAAAACATTAGGATCATAGAATTTAGGAAAGAAATCTGCTGCCCTTACCCAGTCTGGCCTGCATATGATTCCAAATCCACAGCAATGTGGTTGTCTCTTAACTGCCCTCTGAATAAGGGCAATTAGGGATGTGCAATAAATGCTGGCCAACCAGCAATGCCCATATCCCATGAATGAATAAAAAATATAGTCCTTTCTTTTCCAGCCAGATCAGGCAGCAAATGATTAAATTAGTTGTCTGCCACAGACATGCAAGAGTAGCGATGAGGGTGCTATCTGGAGGAATGAATAGGATGAGAGGCTGTTACGAGTAATCTAGGAAAACCATCATGGGGACATTAAAATAAATATCTTTTTCTCCCCGCATTTTGAAGCCTTCATTTATTCATTAGAAAGATGTTGAAGATGGAATAAAGGTTCTTTGACTGGATGGGACAGTTAGAGACAGAGCTCGTGTAAAGGAAGAGCCTGGAACATATCCAGAGTTAGGTATTCATTCTGCAGATCAATACTATCTTTTATCTTCCTATGAATTACTGCAGTAATGATACCACAGTCAATCCTCACAGACTGTGATGAATATATAACCTCAACATTATTGATAATCAGCACTAGTGTAGACTTATCACTCTGCTAATATGTTATGATTTACTGAGGACTGTGGGGAGTAAGTAAAAGATTGTAATTTAATATTCAGAATGAGATATGTCCACAAACCACTCACACTTGGCCTATTTGAGCTCATCGATTAAACTGTTAACGCTATTATTCACTCCCAGCCATCTGGAATGTCGTATGCAAAGCTGTGGCTGTTGTTGCAGAAGTTACTTTAGACGCTAATCTTATAATAGCTCCTTCTTCAGGTTTGTTTGAACCATTCAAGTCCCAGTGACACTGTAAATAAAACAGACTCACTTCTTCAGTCTATTAAACTGAGGCGTTTCATTGATGTGGGAGGGATACAAGGGCTGCTGTCCAATACACTACTGTAAAAAGCTTCACAGGCAGAGGGTTTGTGATGAGGCTTAGCCTAAGACCACTGCTGCCATGGCAAACAACTTAAAGAAATGTGCACTTTGGAAGAATAACAATGGAGTTCTGGATAGTGCAAAGGCAAGCTCACAGAGTCCCATAGAATGCTGCTCCTTCCTGCAGCTGCAGTCATGAATTCATCATTAGGCAGGCAGTCTCAATACCCAACTCGCTCTCTCAGCAGCTTCATTCCTACACTGCTCTTCAGTGCTGCACTGACCTAAGAGACGTGTCTGAACTAAAAGTTATTTTCATACACTGTGCACAGGTGCAGGCTTTGAGATGAGGCATGAAACTGAGGTCCCACCTGTGGCAGTAAATGGCCCCATGGGTCTATTCAAAGACGAACAGGGCTTTCCCCAGACCAACATCATTAAAAGTGAGTTAGTGGTCTTACTGCTGTTTGTGGGGCTTTCTGTGAGCAAATTGGCTGCTGTGTTCCCCTGCAGCACCTCAAGGTAACTTCATTGGCTAGGAGGTGCTTTGGGATGTCCTGAAGACATACAAGGTGCTATATAGATTGAAGTTTATTCACATACTCCTCTTGATTCTTTCCTTGTCCTTCATTTGTATTCGCTCAGCCTTTCCATCACTGCTCAATCTTTATACTCCCTTCCCAATATCTCCTCACTTGCCCTCCCATCTCATTTCTCTTCCCTCTTTGCTCTCTCTTGGTATTCTCTCTTCCCTCTTACTCCTTTTGTGCTTTCTCTTTCCTTCCCTTTATGTGAACTACAGATGGAACGATTTCTCATTAATAAGACAGAGCAGTGACTGCTAGTGACACAGCGCCCCTTCACACTACACTCTGCAGTCATTATAAAACTTCTTTAATTTAGAGGTGTCAGGATGCCTGCAACTAGTCTAACCTTGCTCCCATTTATCTAGCCATGAGGAGTTAAGTTTATTGAAAGCTGCTTTGTACAATTAAAACTGTGGTACCTTGAAAGGTATCATATTAACTGGCATCATATCAACAACTCTGATTTAATTTGATTTGATTAATTATTGTCACATATATTAACATACAATGAAAAGTATTGTTTCTTGTGTGCTAAACAGACAAAGCATACTGTTCATAGAGAAGGAAACGAGAGAGTGCAGAATGTAATTTTACAGTCATAGCTAGGGTGTTGAGAAAGATCAACTTAGTGCAAAGTAAGTCCATTCAAAAGTCTGTTGGCAGCAGGGAAGAAGCTGTTCTTGAGTTGGTTGGTATGTGACCTCAAACTTTTGTATTTTTTCCCCGAAGGAAGAAGATGGAAGAAAGAATGTCCGGGGTGCGTGGAGTCCTTAATTATGCTGGCTGCTTTGCCGAGGCAGTGGGAAGTATAGACAGAGTCAATGGATGGGAGACTGGTTTGCGTGAAGGATTGGGTTACATTCACCACCTTTTGTAGTTCCAATCTGTTGTTCAGCAGCACAATCTATAATTGGTACAGTACAAAGAGCTATCATTCACACTGGATAGTGTGGACTAATCTGTTTAAAGTTTACTTATTAGTATCACAAGTAGGCTTACATTAAACATGAGGTTACTGTGAAAATCCTGTAGTCATCACACTCTAGCGCCTGTTTGGGTACACTGAGGGAGAATTTAGCATGGCCAGTGCATGTAATTAGCACATCTTTCGACTGTGGGAGAGAAACAGAGCACCCGGAAGAAACCCACACGGACACGGGGAGAATGTGCTGATTCTGCAACGGGCATTGACCCAAGCTGGGAATTGAACCCAGGCCCTGGCAATGTGAGGCAGCAGTACTAACCACTGGGCCACCATACCATCGCTAGAGACTACTACTGTATGACTTGTGCATCTCAGATATGCATGCTGTACACATCAGAACGTAAAGATACAATTCACCAACAACAGCTTCCGTATTGGTTCACGTGAACCGGTGGAAATGCACGATATACTCAGTACAACAGCAGTGTCATCATATATTGCAAACAGTTTTGTAAGGCAGGGTCTTGCAATCTGGTGTTTCAGACAGTCCACAGTGTCTCTTTCAGTCACTGGTACTGTACTCAGATCTATCATGGATATCAATGATTAACTTATGGACTATCCACTCTCATCTTTTGGACCAGATTACTCGACCACCAATCAGCACTTGGTGCTGACCAGTCAGCAGTAGCTCCGTCTGTTGCTGCTACAGTAAGAGATTTAACTCCTGGCCTGACAAAAGTAACCCCGCACAGCAGAAGTACTGCACATGGTGCAAGTCTTAGAATCTCGGGAGAGTGCAAGTGACTGGGCCAGCAAGGCCTCACCTGTGCTGGAGCTCTAAAGCTTTCCCTTATGAATGCTGATGCAAGGGGTCAACACTCCAGGAAAACACAATAAATATTGGAGGGAAGGGTGGTTGACCTTACTTGGCTCTCATCTCTTTGCTGCACCCTGACGTTGGCAGGATATTGCAGGTGGTACATCTTCCTCTCCCTCACAAGCCCGTCTTCCAGCTAACAATTTGGGCAGCACGGTGGCACAGTGGTTAGCACTGCTGTCTCACATGAGCAGGGACCTGGGTTCAATTCCTGGCTTGGGTCACTGTCTGTGCAGAGTTTGCACATTATCTCTGTGTCTGCATTGATTTACTCCAGGTGCTCTGGTTTCCTCCTACCGTCCAAACACGTGGGGTTAGGTGGATTGGCCTTGCTAAATCGCCCTGTCATGTTAGGGGGACTAGCTAGGGTAAATGCATGGAATTATAGGGATAGGGCCTGGGTGGGATTGTGGTCACTGCAGACTCGATGGGCCAAATGGCCTCCTTCTGCCCTGTAGGATTTTATAAATATATCTATGAATAGTGCATGGCCTAAGATGTCCAATAGAACAGCCTGACAGAGCACACAGGATCACAACAGAAGAATGTCTGCTTGTTATCAGAGATACCAAATTGTGGCTGGCACATTTCACAATGCACCTCAGGCGGAAACTTTCAGTGAAGATAGGAGGAAATTGGGAAAAGAAAAACAAATTCGAGATAGAATGAACCAATGTGTTAGTTTGTGACTTGGGCCCTGGAAAACTAATGGGAATAAAGGGGATTGTAACTTGTAGGTCGGGAAGATATTATATGGATCTTTGAAGTAAAACTCCTCTCTACCATGCTGACTTCAGTTGTCAAATACTCTTGATTGTGCAGTAATGTTCTCCTTTGGGTACAGAGACAGGGGGTGCTTTCAGAACTTGTGCCAGGCAAACATGGGAGAAATGCTGCAAAGTGGCTCTATGAACAGAAAGTGTTTTAAATTGCTTCTACATTCTCCTCAATTAAAATGAGGCTTATTTCAATTCGACATAAATTGTTAATAATGCTCTTGAGGAATTTCAGTGTGTTTTATGATTAAGGGAAGTGCCCACTGGGCATTCTTCCAGCTACATAAATCTTTGGTGAGAAAAATTAATTATAGACTGTACTCACTGCAAATCTACACAATCTCATTGTAGGATTGACAAATCCCAGCCTCAGCAAGCATTAGAATTGCTTTCAAATACACACATGGCTGCTTTAAGTTATTCCTGCTGAGCTCTTTTATCTGCCTTTGGAATCATTTGTTTCTTAACCCTTTGATAGCACTACAACCCAAAGGCTGTTTTTACTGTTGCTAGGGCCATGCGCAGATATTTGGACTCCCAGGCTGGAGTGCGTCAATGTGTGTCAAGAGTTCCTGTCACCTGCAGCTGCTGACTTTAAGTGTGTTCTGAAGGGTCAGATTTTAACCTGCCAAGGTACGTGGTAAGTACATGGTGATGGCCTCTGAATCACATTGGGAACCTTACCACCCTATTAACTCTAATGATCAGTACACTATGATTCTCACATGGGCCTATCGCAACATCTAATCTAGGGTGGCAATCCAGTGCAGTACCGAGAGGATGCCACACTGTCAGAGATGCTGCTTTTGAGGTGAGATGTCAAACTGAAGTCATGACATTATTCATTACTAATGGAATAGAATATAAAAGTAGAGAAGTGCAGTTGCAACTAAATAGGGCATTGGTCATCTGGAGAACTGCACACGATTTCGGTTCCTTACTTGAATAAGGGTGTAAATGCATTGGTTCACTAGATTGATTCCAAGGATGAAGGAGTTGTCTTATGAAGAGAGATTGAGCAGTTTAAGCCAATACTCATTGAGTTTAGAAGATCGAATCAAGGTATAACATGGTGGCTGGCACTCCTGCCTCACAGCACCAGGGACCAGGTTCAATTCCCAGCTTGGATCACTATGTGTGTGGAGTTTGCACATTCTCCCCATGTCTTCATGGGTTTCCTTTGGGTGCTCCAGTTTCCTCCCACAGTCCGAAAGATATGCTGGTTAAGTGCATTGGTCATGCTAAATTCTCCCTCAGTGTATCTGGACAGGTGCTGGAATGTGGTCATTCGAGGATTTTCACAGTAACTTCATTGCAATGTTAATGTAAGCCTACTTTTGAGCGCCAGGGACCCAGGTTTGATTCCTTGCACAGGTCACTGTCTGTGTGGAGTTTGCATATTCTCCCCATGTCTGCATGGGTTTCCTCCAGGGGCTCTGGTTTCCTCCCACACTCGAAAGATGTGCCCCTTACTGTGCCAAGATGTGTTGGATAGGTGAATTAGTGGGGTAAACATGTGGGTAAATATGAGGTCTAGGTAAGATGCTCTGCCAGAGTCAGTGCAGAGTCAATGGGCTAGTTGGCCTCCTTCTGCACTGTAGGGTTTTATGAGACTTGGGCCAATTGCAAATTTTAAAGTAAGTTAGATCTTTTGTAGGCAAGTGTCACAGAAGCAAGTTGGGCAAATGGAGTTCAAAACCTTATCATCCATGATCTAACTGAATGGAAAACCAGACTGGAGGGGCTGAATGGCCTCCTTTTCTTGTGATTGTCGTCATGATGTATCTGTGAAGAATATTCCTTCAGACTGAATGAAAGATAAGGTGGTCAATGGAAGAAATGAGCTTGGTGGGCCAAATAGCCTTAATAATTCCATAAGATGTGTGGATGGGCAAGTAGTGAGAAGGGGCAGGAGCTTCACTTCAGGGAAAATAGCAAATATTCATACAAGTAAGCACTGATAAATATTTATGACTGACTTGTACCAACCTCTTGTCTGTCAGCTCAGCAGGGTTGTTGATGCAAGTAAATTTACTCCATTACTGTCGATTCTGAGCTAGCCTGGCTGCTTTAGCTACCTGAACACCTTGCAAGTCATTGTAAACCCAGTGCTTTTTTGCCGCTTCCTGCTTCATATATGCAGGACCATGAAAATTATTCTCACTGAGGACATGTGTTCTAGAACTTGTCTTGCCTCTAGCAAGGGTACAAATATAGTTACAACACTAGAATCTACTCAGCAATATGGAAAGTTGCCCAGATGTGTCCTGGGCACAAAAAGCAGGACAAATCCAAACCAGCCAATTACCATCCCATCATCAGTCTGAAAGCATTGGAAGGGATCATCAACAATGCAATCAAGCAGCACGTGCTCATCAATAACTTGCTTTCTGGGTTGTGCTGGAGCCACTTAGCTCCTGACATCATTACAGCTTTGATCAAAGATGGACAAAAGAGCTGAACTCCAGCAGTGAGGCGGGAGTGACTACCCTTGACATTAAGGCAGCATTTGGCCAAATGTGACATCAAGGAGCCCTAGCAAAACCAGAAACAGTGGGAACCAGAGGGAAAACCCTCCACTGGTTGGAATCATACCTGGCACAAAGGATGATAATTGTGGTTGTTGCAGGTCAATCATCTCAGCTCCAGGACATCACTGCAGGAGTTCCTTAGGGTAGTGTCCTAGAACCAACCATCTTCAGCTGCTTCATCAATGATCTTCCTTCCATCATATGGTCAGAAGTGGGAATGTTTGCTGATGGTCACACAATCTTCAGCACCATTCGCAACTCCTCAGATACTGAAGCAGTCCATGTCAAAATGCAACAAGACTTGGACAATGTCCAAGCTTGGATTGATATACGGCAAGTAAAATTCATGCCACACAAGTGCCAAACAATGATCATCTCCAACTACAGAGAGCCTAACTATCAACCCTTAACATTCAACTGAATCCCCCACTATCAACATTCTGGGGATCATCATTGACCAGAAACTGAAGTGGACCAGCCATATAAATACAGTGGCTACAAGAGCAGGTCAGAGGCTTGGAATTCTGTGGTGAGTAACTCAACTCCTGACTTGCCAAAGCCTTGCACAAATCAGGAATGTGATGGAATACCCTCAAATTGCCTGGATGAGGTCAACTCCAACATCACCCAACAACCTTAACACCATCATTAAAATAGCCTGCTTGACTGGCATCCCATTCACAAACATTCATTCCCTCCATCACCAATACATATTGGCAGCAGAAGTATGCACCATTTACAAGATACATTGCAGGAACTGACCAAAGCACCTTCCAAACTCTTGACTACTACCATCTAGAAGGACAAGGGCAGCAGATACATGGGAGCACCACCCCTCCAAGTCACTCACCATCCTGATTTGGAAATATGTTGTTGTTCCTTCGCTGCCACTGAGTCAAAATTCTGGAACCCCCTTCCTATCAGCATTGTTGATGTACCTACGCCATATGTATTGCAGCAGTACAAGGCAGCAACTCACCACCACCTTTTCAAGTGCAATAAGGGACAGTAAATAAATGCTGGCCTAGCCAGTGGCACCTGAATTCCATAATTTAAAAAAAAAATCAAGCTGTTCCTCTACTTGAAACGTGCCCAAACCACCTGCAGTCATCTGTCTTGGATCTACAAGTGCTTGGTCTCTTCCAAATCATATTGTTATATTCTTCTTGATAGTCTGCACTCTGACATTCTCCAAATTCCTCTCAAGCAATTCATGTCTGCTGTTGGTATCTTTGGCTTACCAGCTTCTCTCATCTGCCAGCACCCAGAACAACCAGCGCTTCATAGACATTTACCTTTGTTCTGTTGCTTCATCTTCCCAAAGCAGCGATAACAGACCTTCTTCTGAGACCTTTGTTCACAACTCCTACTCTGACACCAGCCTGAGGTTATACAAACATTCCCAATTGTTCAACTGCTTCACCTCCAGTTGCAACATGTACGTCTTCCTAATGCTTTCCAAATTTTGTTGTCTGTGTTTGTTGTTAATGTAACAGTTTTGTACTCCCAGCTTGTACGTTGTGTGTTAGTCTCTGCAAATCTGTTTTCAACATCATTGGGAGGCCAATATCATCAGCAAATCTAAGATTGGTTGAAGTCCTGCTGCATAAGGAGACACTAAGGATGGAACTTTTCCGTCCTGCCTGCCATGGGAATGGTCGCAGACAGTGGGGAGGGGGAACGGTCCATGCAAAGGTTGGTTGACCCTGAGTGTGATTTTTCAGTCTTGGGGCAATGGCAATGGCTGGAAAATCCCCCTCTCCCAACACTCCTGTTTTAATGCACGATTTTACTGCTTTCTGTGCTAGATTAAAGTTTAAAGTTTATTTATTAGTCACAAGTAGGCTCACATTCACACCACAATAAAGTTATTGTGAAAATCCCCTAGCTGCCTCTGGCACCTGGGGAAGAACTTAGTATGGCCAATCCACCTAACCAGCACGTCTTTGGACTGTGGGAGGAAACCAGAGTACCTGGAGGAAACCCAAGCAGACGCAAGGAGAATGTGCAAACTTCATACAGATACTGACTCAAGCCGGAAATTGAACCTGGGTCCCTGGCACTGTGAGACAGCAGTGTTAACCACTGTACCACCATACTACACTAATGTGAATATGGTTGCTTCACCCCAATTGTTCCCAGAAGCAATTCTATTTGTTTCCTCAAATGGTCTAAGGTCAACAATAATGAAATGAAAAATATTCTCTGTCGCTGGCTGTGTTTTAGCAAAATTTCAAAGTGGTTTGATCATTTCCACTTATTTGTCTGTCTGCACTCCTAACATATTACTAGTGATGGGAGGACTGATACAAGTGGTCACCAGGTTCCCATTTTCTATCTGTACAGTTCAAAGCGTTCTGGTCAGGCCAGCAAGAATATGGGTGCTCGCTGTGGCTCAGTGGGGGACATTTGTACCTCTGAGTCAGAAAGCTTGCGAGTTTAAACCCTTCTCCAGATAACAGTGCGTGAGAGAGCAGCTTTGTTAGAGGTACTGTCTTTCAGGTGAGACTTTACACCGAGACCCCATTTGCTCCATCAGGGAGATGTGGAAGATCCCAAAGAATCATTTGGGGAGCAGAGGAATGCTATTTGCTGCCCTTACCAATGTTTATCGCTTAACCAACTGTACTGAAAACAGAATATCTGGTCATTATCACATCGCATTTTGTGGGAACTTGTGTGCAAATTGGCTGCCATGTTTCCTCACATTACAATAGCAAAAGTATTTTAGAAATAAAATACTTCAATAGCTGTCAAATGCTTTGGTATGTCCTTAGGTCGCGAATGACAACAATGGCCCACAACATCCGGTCTCCGGCTTTTCGGAAGATGTGCTATGGGATCCCTCAGACATGCGAACATGAGGATTCTACAGGAACTGTCTAGGAATTGCCCAGCAACATCCAGTGGACAATCCCCCGGGACCCTTCAAAATAAATCTCCAAATCTGTTACAGCCAGGCACTTCAGAGGGCTCTGACTTACTTATCTGGAAAGTTATCCAGGAAATATTAGGAAAAATAAAACCATATCTAAGGCCTGGGTAAGTATAAAACTGCTCTCCCACACACCCCCACCGGCTACCCTACCCCCAGTCCTCTGACTCATTCCCTCGCCAACCAACTAGCCCTCATGACCCAATCTGACTAGACTATACCACCCTTCCCAGCTGCCTCCCTACGCACTCAAGAACCCAGGGGGCATCCTACCCATTAACCCTCACTCGTACTCATTCACTAATGCACTACAAAACTATTACCCAAAGCAGTTCAGCGTACCAGTAAATGAAGACTTACCAAAATATGGCAGCTAATGCTGTTACAAAGGGGATGTCGTTGGTTGCCCCTGACAATCCTGCACAATGAGGAAGGAATCAGGGAACAGGTACACTCCTCATTTCTGAGGCCCACTTCAGAGGTCTGGGCCAGGAATGCAGAGCTCCACTTTAGTTCAAACAAATAGCAGCGGAATGACAGCCCATCTGCCACTCCTTGGAAGATTCGGCCCTATATAAATACAGGTTCTCCCTTTATTTCTGTTATTCAATCAACTCAATCCAATACCAACAGCAGACTGCTGTGTTGCTGCCTGTCTGGAACATGTACAAGAACACCAGGTTTCCAAATCCCCAGTTTCATAAATGGTAATCTGTAAATCATTTATGTAATCAAATTACTACCTCATTACTATTACAATCCAACCAGTGTTATTAAATTCTCTAATGGTTCCTTATCTATAAAATCATGCCTTCACTCTAGTTGCAAAGATGTTGGCAACAAAAAACATTACTTCATGGAAGCAGGCAAAGTTTTCCAAACTAGTTTTTCTGACTCGCAAAGTAAATATGGATCTGCAAATGGTAGATTATAAATAAGAAGAAAATTGTGGACAGTGTGTTCTGGGTGTCTCCTACTCTGCCACCATATTTACAGCAGAAGTTAGCCAGATGTCCTGTTTCCATGGTGATCAATCATGGTGGATGCCTTGTGGAACCTCAACCTCATTTTCTTTCAGAGTAATGTATTAGCACTTAGAATTACTTTACAACAATATTTCTCTGTTTTAAGTGGGTAACACACACACTTCTGAATGGGAAGGTCACATGACCAAGTGCATCTTTCATTGAGGCATTAAACCGAAGCCCCTAGCCCTATTTGAGAAGTCCTAATCAATAGTTATCCCTCAATGAACAACACTGAAATAAATGAGTTGGTCACTTATTTCATTGCTGTTTGTGGATCTTGCTGTGCACAAATTGGCTGCAGCTTCACCTACTTTCTCATAGTAACCACACATCAAAAGACACTTTGTTTTTCCTTTCATTGGTGGGACATGGGCCATCGCCAGCATTTATTGTCCAATCCTAGTTGCCCAAGGGCAGTTGAGAGTCAACCACATTGTTCTGGTTCTGGAGTCACAGGTAGGCCAGACCAGGTAAGGATGGCAGATTTTCTTCCCTAAAGGACATTATGGGTTTTTCCGACAATCAACAATGGTTTCATAGTCATCAATAGATTCTTAATTCCAGATATATTTTATTGAATTCAACTTTCACCGTCTGCCTCAGAGGGATTTGAACCCAGACCCCTAGCATATTAGATGCGTTTCCACATAAATAGTCTTGCGAAAATACCACTTGGCCATTGCCTCCCTGAAGTGTTCAGGGACATTCGGAGATTGTGTGAGGCATTTACCTAAAGGCAAAGTCTTTCTTTGCGCCCCACCCCCTCCACATCAATTTCCCCTCACAGCACTGCGCTGAACTGCTTCTTTTAAAGGTAAAGGCAGGAATGCTGTAGCAAAGAAGCAGAGGAACATATTGGATTGGCACCTCAAGCTCTTGTAACAGCTCACTGGCTTCCCCAACAAAAGTTTTTGATGATAACTGGTACACAGCCAAGCTGTCAATGATTAAAGCTGGTCTGACTGAACCACATCCTTGGTTTGCTGCCCCATTAACTTCCTGAGGCAAAAATCAATCAACCTCACAGGAAGAGGCAAAACCACACAAAGTTAGGTATGTCGGTCACACCTCAGCACAGACTTCTTGCTGCAGCAGTTTTGGGCAGAGGATATTATACTATTATTCTGTGAGATGAACGGCACAAAATGGATGCCATGATTTTGCAGCATGGTATTTCAAAAAATCTGTTTCTATGTGAGAGAGGAGCAGAGAGTCAGTGTTCTGGAGTGTTTGGTAGCACGTTACACTGTACACTCGGGGACAACAGTTGATGTCTGAAAAATAGGATAAATCGGGGTTGAAAAGTAAGGAGGAAAGTCCTATCACTTATGTTTAAAGTTTTAAATTTTACTTATTAGCGTCACAAGTAGACTTACATTAACACTGCAATGAAGTTACTGTGAAAATCCTCTAGCCGCTACGCTCCGGCACCCTGTTTGGGTACACTGAGGAAGAATTAAGCACGGCCAGTGCACCTAACCCACAGGAAACCCAAGCAGACATGGGGAGAATGTGCAGGCTCCACACATGACACATGGCGACCATGAAATTAACAGACTGGAGTAAAAATCTCACAAGGTTCATTAGTGTTCTTAATGGAAGGAAATCTACAGATGTTACATTGCTCTAGCCTACATGTGACTCCAGATCCAAAGTGTTGTGGTTGACTCTTAACTGCCCTCTGAAATGGCCCAATGAGCCACTCAGTTCCTTCAAACCTCTTATGAAAAAGCCTTGTAAGAATTAAACTGGACAGTCCACCCGGCCTCAACCCTAGACAGGGGACAGGACAAAGGCTGATGCTCCCAGCCACCACCCACTGGCCCCCCCCCCCCCCCCCCCCCACCCCGCCCCCCAGTTGATCCTGCAAATTCCCCTTCACTAACATCTGGGAACTTGTGCCCACGGACCAGCCAATCATGATCCCACTGGATCGGAGTGCCAGAACATGGGGAACCCCACCTTGCCAGCAGGCACCCACCCAGACTGGTAAAATACCAGCAGCAATAGGTAGGCAATGGGTTCTTGGCACATCACACAGCACCTGATTTTACACCCCGCTTGCCTGCTAGCCCACTACAGGAGGAAGAAAATTTCACCCACTAACTCTGAAGCTTCCAATGAGCAAGTCACATTGCAATAAACCCATCTCTACATTTTGTAACGTAGAGCATATCTCAATGTAATAAGTGCTTTGGTAAACTGGAAAATTAATCCAATTTGATTCACATCCAACAGGCTTTCAATCACTTTCCAATAGATTAAATCTTCTTAGGCAGTTCTTCAGGATGGAGGATGACTTGCTTCCATTCAGGTTTGATGGGTTCCAAGATGGCTGACTCATCCAATTTGCAATCTACAGACTCTGCCACACGCTGGCTCGCCCTCATGAACCATCACTGTTTCACTTCCCTTCAAGAGGGTGACCAAGGTTCTGGCTATCCTTCAACACTTTGCCCAGGCTCCATTCACCACATGCAAATAGCCTGGACAACAAGTGTTGGTATGCTCCTTCTTTTACAGCCACGTTACCGCTAAGCCTGGCCTTGTCCTCACACAGTCTTCCAATATCTAATAAGACTCATGGGGCAGTAATCAGAACTGGGAAGTCATATAGATTTATCCCCTTCTCTACTTCAGGAAGTCTGAAGCCAATTGCAGCAGCCTTTCTACTAACCCAGCTGAGATCCAACAGATGACATTTTGGAGAACTGATGTTGAAACAGAGGGATAAAGCACTTCTATCAGACTTACTTTATATTAAGTTGATCTTACACCCTAGCTATGACTGCAACATTACGTTCTAACCCTTTCTTTTCCTTCTCCCCAATGCACTCTATGTACGGTATGCTTTGACTGTATAGTGCGCAAGAAACAATACTTTTCACTGTATCCCAATAAACGTGACAATAATAAATCAAATGAAATATCTCAGATATACTGTATGTACAGGAAGCTGTGTATAATGTATAAACATGCCCGATGAGGGTAAAGCTAGCTTGAAGAAAGGACTCTTTGTTAGTTTTGATGTGGTCTGTATCGTGGCATTCTGCAAGCATAACTCATAGTCCTTCAAAACGGTCTCTAAAAGCTCCAAATAGTGGCAATAATTAAATTCACAACAATTTCAGATGTGTTAGACAAACATCTACTTTAGAATTCACAAGACTCCAAAATACTGGATTTTGTTTTTCAAAGAAAACAGATAGGGTGTTTGCAGGAATGTAGAAAATGCAGTATTACAAAGAGCTCATTTTTCATTGTGTTTTGTAATGGTTATCGATTTGCCTATGTATTCACCATGTAGCAATCCATATTCAAAGAAAGAAGCATATAAATAAAATAAGTTATATATTTTTAATGCAATAGCACTTGATATAAAAGCAAATTACTGTGGTTGCTGGGTTCTGAAACCAATAGAGAAAATGTGGAGAATCTTAGTAGGTCTGGCTGCATCTGTAAGGGGAGAAAAGAGCTGACTTTTTAAGTCCAGATGATCCTTTGTTAAAGCACTTAGTAAGGGATGGATTTCTGGTGTTCTTTGGGGGAAGGAGTTTGTTGGAGCCCTTGTGGACATCCAGACCCTTAAATCAAACTCAGCAATCAATCCTCAAAATCCTGACTGAAGTTGGGTAGTGAGGCAACGAGACATCCTTTTGAGATAGATGAGTGTGTGAGGACAGTGGGTTTGTGGAGATTAAGGTAAGACATGCTGATAGTTCACAGCCTGCGCTGATTATGTTATTGGACTGTGTCTGAAGAGAGCAGATACGATTTAGAAATCTCCAGCGTAAAATCTTGTCCAACACCACGCTGGAGTACTGTGCACAGTGTTGGTCCTTTTACTTGAGGAAGGTTCTAAATGCATCAGAGGTGGTTCAGAGATGGTTTAAGATTGATTCCAGGGATGAAGGACTTGTTTTATGAAGAGAAATTGAGCAGTTTAGGACTATATTCACCGAAGTTTTGAAGAGTGAGAGGAGATTAATCGAGATATATAAGATGCTAAAGGGGATTGACAGGGCAGATGTAGAGAGGATGTCCCCCCCTTTTTGGACATTCTAGAATGAGAGGCCATAGTTTTAGGCTAAGGGGTGGCAAATTTAAAACATAAATTAGTTCACTTAAAGATTTGTGAATCTGTGGAATTCATTACCACAGTGCAGTGGACGCCAGAACACTGAACAAATACAAGGAGGAGATAGATAGGTTTTCAATTAGTAGAGAAATGAAAGGTTATGGGGAGTGGGCAGGAAACTGGTGATAAGGTCAAGTTGAGATCAAGCCATGATGGTATTGAATGGCGGAGCAGACTCGAAGAGCTGAATTGTCTACTCCTGCTTCTAGTTCTTATGCTCCATAGACACATACATGACTCTCAGCCAGTTCTTGTAATGTCCATAATATTCTAATGGTTGGTACAGAATCGGTCATATTAACCACAGGCATCCCATGTGCAGCATTTACACTTACAGCATGCAGGATGACAGTAAAGAATATCTGTGCAAAATCTTATTCAAACAAGTGATACAAAATTAGGTGACATGTTTCATGAAAGGATGGGCACATATGTAATTTTTCTAACTTATCTCTTGTGCAGTTTGAATATTTTGCTCCCAAAAACTTATTTCTTATTAAAAGGGTACTGTTTTGACTAGGCTGGAAGTCTTGGGAGGTTTTGCTGTGTTAAAGGTACCATAAAGGCAAGTTGCTGTTATCTTACAGGAAAAACACCTCAAAAATGGGGACTATATGTGGGGGTTGGGGGGGGAGAGAGAGGGGGAGAGAGACAGAGCAGATACCCTGGACAGGAGTCCCCCACCTGCCTCCCCCAACATGTTTTGTGGGCAGAAAAGGGCCCAGCAGTAGGATTTTCCAGTCTTGCCATTGTCAATGGGTTTCCCCATTTTTCACACCCTCCACCTTAGCCAGGGGGCGGGGCTTGGGGGTGGAGGGGGTGGTCACATCAGCATGACCAGCAGGAACAGCCTGAAAATCTGGGCCCTTGCTTTTGTGGAGTTAAGATTAAAACCATGACAAAGTTGATATTCTTTGTTAACCCAAATGTGCAGGTTAGTTTGATTAGCCATGCTAAGTTGCCCCTAGTGTCAGGGGATTAGCAATATAACTGTTGGGGTTACAGGAATAGGGACTGGATGGGATTGTGGTCAGTGCAGACTCGATGGGCCGAATGACCTCCTTTGGCACTGTAGGGATTCTATGATCTTCTGTGATCTACTCTAACTTATTTCTGAAAGAAAATATACTTCTTACTGAGTTTCAGTAAACATTACAATCGAATGAACAGTTATTATTAATATGGTGCAAGACACAAAACATAGGGAAAGTAATCCTGCATACAGAGGTTGGAATTTTACCGGCATACCCACTGAGGCTTGTAATATCATGCCTGTGGTCAACAGAGAATGCTGTTCCGTGAGTCTCGTCTGCCCTGATTCCAGGGCAGGTATGTACCTGAGATTTTGCTCAGCAACTATTTCACCAGTACAATGTGTATTATGCCACCTATTCATTCTAAGCTTTAGTAGTTGTTAAACATTCTGCCATTCTCCACACCTTTCACTTCAGTTCCTCAAGTTCAAAACTAGAAAGAAGATTCATTTGAGGATCGGGTTGGGAATGGGTGAGAGAATGAGAAACATTATTCAACTGCTCGACATGGCCTGTCAACTCGAGGAGCAGAAGGCAGTTACCATGTTAATGTCCTTAAAAATATATTTTAACAAAATACATCGGAAATCAGAATTCCTCCCACAGGGGGCCATTCGGCCCATCATACCTGCACAGACCACAATCCCACCCAGTCTCTATTCCTGCAACCCCATGTACTTGCCCTTCTAATCCCCCTGATAGTAAGGGGCAATTTAGCATTGCCAATCCATCTAAGCCACACATCTTTCGGACTGTGGAAGAAAACCAGAGCAGCTGGAGAAAACCCACACAGACATGGGGAGAATGTGCAGGCTCCGCACAGACACTGACCTAAGCCAGGAACTGAACCTGGGTCCCTGGCGCTGTGAGACAGCAGTGCTAAGCACTGTGACACCGTGTCGCCCATGTGAGTGCTGTGTGCATTTGGAATTGGGGCAGATATATGTTGCTAATCAAGTGAAATCTTCAAGGGTGAAGATTTCCCCTAAATATATACAAGCAAATACTCAGAAAATTCAACTGCCCTCTTCAGTCAGAGCAGAGATTCCAAAATGGCCACCTCAATGATGACAGGGGGCAACAAGACAAACTTTGAAGGAAAATTATTTTAAAGTTATAAATTAATGGGTTCAAAACAGACTATTCAAACATTGTTTGGCAACAATGGCACTTGGAGAGTTAAAGAAAAGCTACAGGCCTGGATCTCTGCCTCCCAGCAGCACAGCCATCGTCATGTCTTTGCACATCTGTTTTCAATAACAGTAAAAGCAGTGGTCAGTCAGTACAGGGGCTTTCTTTTGAACACAAGGGGAGCCCAAGCCTCTTTGTACTTCATCAGGATCAGTCAATAAAGCATCGAGGCCAACTGCTCAGCTTCAGCCTTCTTCTGCTTACGATCCAACTGACAAGTTTTCCTTTGTTAACTCCTATTATTGGGTTAGTTTTTAGGGGTACTTCCCTTGGAATGTAAAAACAGATGTGCAAAGTCCTATATAATTCCAAAGTAAATTGCTCATTCCCATGCTCTCCATCAGTAACACCCTTCAAACACACAGCATTGCTTTCTACATGTACACTGCTGACACACACAGTTCTACCTTACCACCGCCACTAACACTGAACTGATGGACTGTTTGACCAACATCCGGGGCTGAACAAGCAGAAATTAAACAAAGGCCTTCGAAACGATCAGAAAAGACTCTTCCATCCCCACCTGCTCCCTAGCCACCACTCCCATCGCTCTCCCTGTCTGAGACTGAGCCATCTGTTCACAATCTAGGTTTAACTCTAAATAGAATCCCTACAAAGAACAAAGAAAATGACAGTGCAGAAAGAGACCATTCGGCCCATCGAGTCTACACTGGTTCTCTGACCCACGCCCACGCCCCTGCCCTAGCCCCATATATTTACCCCTCTAATCCCCCCTAACCCACACATCTTGGGGCACTTTAGCATGGCCAACCAACCTAACCTGCATATCTATGGAATGTGGGAGGAAACCAATTCAGACACAGGGAGAATGTGTCTCCACACATTCAGTCGTCTGAGGCCGGAATTGAACCTGGGTCCCTGACACTGTGAGGCAGCAGCGCTAACCACTGTGCTGCCCTTGATGCTGACATGAGCTTCTGACCACGTAACTGCTCCTTCACCAAGACTGCCTACTTTCATCTCCGAGACATCCTTCTACTGCTTCTCTTGGCATCTGCTGCTGAAACCCTTGGCCAAGGCTTTGTTTCTCTCGACTTGACTATTCCGGTGAACTCCTGGCTGGCTCCCATGATCGAGCCTCCAGAAACCTGAGGTCTCCAAAACTCTGCTGCCTATGTCCTGACTCACAGCAGGACCCGTTCACCCCTCTGTTTACTGACCTACATCCAATCCCACCATACCTACAGCCTCCAGACTTACAACAATCTACCCAAAAAGAAAAACCAGGAAAATTTGAAATAAAGTGAACTGATCCATAAAATGGAAATCCAGCATTACTGATGTCTACTGGGATGTGACAATTTCGATACGGATTTCCCTTCTGGACGAGATATCTGAGCTCCAGCAATTCTGCCTTTTTGAGTATCCTCAGTTTTGATCACTCCATCTTTGCAGACCTGTCTTCAGCTGCCTAACCTCTCGAATTCCACCCCTAAATCTCTCTGCCTTCCCAACTTTTTTTTCTCCTTTAAGATGCTTCTTAAATCCTGCCTTTTTGGTCAAGCTATGTTCACTTGCCCTAATATTCTCCATTTTTTTTAATTCATTCATGGGACATGAGTGTTGCTGGCTGGCCAGCATTTATTTCCCTTGAGAATGTGGTGGTGATTGCCTTCTTGAATTGCTGCAGTCCATGTGCTGTTGGTTGATGCCGTTAGGGAGGGAATTCCAAGATTTTGACACAGCGACTGCAGAGGAATGGCGATAGATTTCCAAATCAGGATGGTGAGTGACTTGGAGGGGAACTTGCAGGTGTTCCTATGTATCTGCTGCCCTTGTCCTTCTAGATGGAAGCGATCATGGGTTTGGAAGGTGCTGTCTAAGGATCTTTTGCTACAGTGATAGTACACAAGTATGTGTACTATATATGTATATGTACGTATGACTTGGTGTCAAGATATTGTTTGGTCATATCCCTGTGATGCAACGTGGGACAATAAAGGTGCTGCAGAAAGGTAAGTTATTTTCGAATAATAAGAATCCAAAAGATAAGTTGTCATGGAAACGAGACGTCACTTTAAAAGATGAGAAAAACTGGACTGGGGTAATTGGGGGGGCCTTTGGGATGATAAGCACTGTAAAGCAGAAACCAGGGTTACTGGTAGAGATTGCACGTTGTCAGGTTTTATAGGCGAGGCCAGATTTGATGGAACATTCAGCCTGGCATTCCCAGGAATATTCAAAGTACGGGATCCGCATTTGAATTACTGCTTCCTGCAATAGGATTCTGACAATCCTTTCACTGCCTCACATTTCTCTCTTTACTGGCTTCTGAAGTTGTCAGTTAATTGTAGTTGGTGTAGACTGTTCATGCCCCATCTTTTTTTGGCCCCATTCTCTTTCTTTGTCCCGAACATCCCTTCTCCAGCCTGGTATTTATCTGCAAATGACAGCTCGCACCCTATCATTAACTACTTCTATCTGTGGAATTCAATTTGGATACAAGTTAAACCCTGCGGTATTTGCGATGCCTGATAATCTTGGACTCATCTACCCATCAAGCAGTAAATCCATTCACATTTTTTAAAGGTATTTATTACTTTCTCTGTTTTGTGCCTCTCACTGTCACTCTAAGCTGAGTGAGCAGACAGACGAGTTGCTTACAAGCCTTGGGCAATGTTACTCCATCACTGGTTGCTAAAAGAACAGTGATTGACGATGAGTTGGATATGACAGTGTTGAGACCAGAAAGTCACTTTGGGAAATCATGCGCACCAACACGTTCAATTGTGAGAGATGCAGCGCATTTGCAACACACCTTTCTACATCCTACCTCTACACATCTCAGCCTATCTTTACGACATAAACTTTATCACGTTTGGTTTACATCTCCTTGTGTTAACAGTTTTCTCCTGTTCTCCTTTGAAGACATTGACTGCTCACTGAAGTGAGGCCCTTTTGTTGCTGTGCAGCATCCAGATTGGCAATTCTCCATACAGGAGCTGACCCAAGCAACACAGACAAAGAGGAACATAGGAACAGAAGAATTAGGAGCAAGAGTAGGCAAAGTAAGCCCTTCAAGTCTGCTCCGCCATTCAATCAGATCATGGCTGATCTCTCCGTGGTCTCGAATCCACCTCCCCACCTGTTCCTCATATCCCCTTATCTATTTTTTAAAATTAGAATGTTATCTATCTCCTTCTTGAAACCATTCAATGATTCAGACTCCATCAAGTTCCACAAATTCTCTACTCTCAGTAAAATAGTTCCTTCTCATCTCAGTATTAAATCTATTGCCTCTCAACCTATACCTGTGACCTTTTGTTCTAGCTATCCTCTGTCAGGTAAGTGGCTAAACTGAGGCCCCATGTGAACTCAGGTGGATGTGAAAGAGACAGGCACACTCTCAAGGCTGACAGAGATGCCCAAAAACAGGAAGTTGTTAAAATGTTGTACACATCATTTTCTTTCTGTTAAAATGAACTTACTTGGGTGAGTTGGCTAGGTGCTGCATGGTGCTGGACTTGGGTTATCTGCTTGGCCGCTTGCGCACTGGTCTGTTCCCATGCAGCAAATGACTTTTGATACCACCCAACCTGGACTGGCCCTAACCACCCACTGGCAGGATTTACCAGTGTTGCTGAGGTCAACGGATGGCTCATCCCATCTGCCGCAGTGGGGCCAGGAAATCCCAGCCTGAGGGACTGAACAATCTCATACACCTGCCAGCACCATTTATGTGAATTCCACATTACATCGGGAAAATCCTGGAAGATCCCGTCCTTAGTTAATCAAGGATGTGGAGTAAACGCCTTTGGAGTCTCAGCAACTGAAGAATTAGGAGCAGGAGTAGGCAAAGTAAGCCCTTCAAGCCTGCTCCGCCATTCAATCAGATCATGGCTGATCTCTCCTTGGATGGCAGCTCAGGAACGCCTGGGAAAAGGACAATGGTTCATGATAATGAGCTCCCCCTTGACCACCATCATCTGACAGTTCAGTTAACCTTGGCCTTGAACAAGCTATCAGCATCTTATTGATGTTATGCTTCCACAGCACTCCATTTCCCAAAAGACAGCGGCTGAGATTCTCCAGTCTCCCAGCCTCGTGTTTCCCGCCGGTGGGAGGTGACATGTTGTTTGCTAGTGGAGGGATTCTCTGGTCTTGTCAGTGGGAATTCCCATTGATGTCACCCCATGCAGGCGGGAAACCCATGGGCAGGGATGTGCTGCCGGTGGGCCTAGAGAATCCCACTGGCGCGGACAGCTGGAGAATTTCAGACAGTATGTTGTATCTTTAGAGTAGATTTTAAAATTCAGCCCACTCCACATGTAATTTTGATATCTGGTCTCTTGAATTTGAGATTTGCCATGATTTGCATGGACACATTTCACTTTGATTTGAATTGGGAAAATAAATACATCTTTGCTGAAAGCCATAAGGACACAAAGGGGAAAGAAGTTATCGATTCAAAGGATTGGAATTGAAGATACCTGTCAGAGGCTGTGCTGTTCAGCATTCACTTCCCTGCACTTGGTGACCCTGTTAGTGTGAACATTTCCTCCCCTCAACTACCATAACCCTGTCTGAACACCACCGATATCTCTGCAGGTAAATGTCAAAAAGGTACACAGATTTTAGTGAAAAAATCCAGCAGTTACGCAATAGAGTCTTGGTGGAGGGAAAAAAGTCAAGTGAATCCAATCAGGGAGAACCATGAGCAACTATATTCTCCGCTCCAATTATCTGTCGCTATGAGACTAAATGACTTCAGTCAAAATTGGTCCACTTGGCATCACCAGTGTTCTTGCGTAATTAGGTGAACAGCTCGTTTAGTTTAATGAGATAGTCATTGGTCATTAAAATGGCTCAGTTTTGTAGTGTTACAAAGAATGCCTGTTCATACGATTGCAAAGAACAGAGGCAGAGCAGGGTAACATACATAACGAGGGAGTTACAGACTCAATGGAAGAAGATCAACATAGTTAAAAAAAACCAGCCAGAATAAATGAGATATAAAGCAACGTCTGAGCAATGTTCAGTTCAGTTCAGGTGGCACGGTGACACAGTGATTAGCACTGCTGCCTCACAGTGCCAGGGATCCAGGTTTGATTCCTGGTTTGGGTCACTAACTGTGCGGAGTCTGCATGTTCACCCCGTGTCTGTGTGGGTTTCCTCCCAAAACCCGAAAGACATACTGGTTAGGTGGATTGGCCATGCTAAATTCTCCATCAGTGTACTCAGACAGGTGCTGGAGTGTGGCGACTAGGGGATTTTTACAGTTACTTCATTGCAGTGTCAATATAAGCCTACGTGTTACACTAATAAATAAACTTAAACTTCAATAGCATAAACCACACAGGAACAAGTCCCTTACTGTGTCCATACTGACAGTGGTGTTCAAAATTAAGGTCCTTATCTAGAAGTTAGGGGTATATAGAAAGTTCAGGTGGAATTATTCAATATAGTGGGTTACATCTCAGCTGTTGTTCCTTGGTGGGGTGGAATAAACACGTGGAGTGGCTTGAGGGAAGGCGTACTGCTGGTGGGTTGGGGAGGTACTGGAATAAGATCAGGCCTGGATCGAAGTAGACTGTCTCCATTAACATGCCTGTTGCAACTACCCTCCTGATGTGTGAAGGTGAGGGCAGTGGAAAGAAGGGGTGGGAGGGGGCGCGGAGAGGTGAAGGAGTGGGAGTGGTATGGGGAGGGCTCACTGTTGCTTAGGACTAGGAGCCCAGGGAAATGAGTTGGTTGATACGTACGAGTACGTGGGATATTGCAGACTGTTGCAGGGAGGTGCACATTTATATATTTGGTGTGGGTGAATTAGTACCGCTCTGAAGTTGACTATGAGATGGCAAGAAGAGAGGTCCTTAGGGCCTGTGATCCCCAGGAGGAACTGGCTAGTTTGCTGAGGAGGTTACTGTAGGTTTCAATTTCACCTGCAGTCTTGGTGAAGCGCTATGCGGACGTGAGGATTCTGTCAGGAGTGACGCCTGTAAACGCCAATAAACAGGGTCCACAATGCAGTCTCTGGGCTCTGCAAAAAATCAAATCGTGCCAGCCTAACAGCCATCAGGCCTTGCCTGCAGCTCACCCTCCCCTACACAGCAAAGTGTAAAAAAAAGAGGAACTTTAATCAGGTTGAATTTGGGATGGCACGGTGGCACAGTGGTTAGCACTGCTGCCTCACAGCGCCAGGGACCAAGTTTAATTCCGGTCTGGAGTCACTGTCTGTGCGGAGTTTGCACATTCTCCCTGTGTCTGCGTGGGTTTTCTCTGGTTTCCTCCCACATTCTGAAAGATGTGCTGATCAGGTTGATTGGCCGTGCTAAATTGACCCTAGTGTCGGGATTAGCAGGGGGTTACGGGAATAGGACCTGGGTGGGATTGTAGTCAGTGCAGACTCGATGGGTCGAGTGGTCCCCTTCTGTACTGTAGGGATTCTCATCAGGCCTCCCCAGCAGCTCACCCTCCCTCCCTCCCCTACATACGAGGAACTTTAATCTGGCTGAATTTGGGCACTGCAGTACTTATAGCATCTCATTATCACAAAGTCAGCAACTAGCGCAGGCCCTCTGGAAAGCATTAACTGATGACTGACCGTCAGGGTGAGTTGCTGACAATGATTCACCCAAACAGAGTCTCAGGACAACTGGAAGCAAGGTCGAGTGAAAGAGCAGCAATTAGTGAATCTGAAACACCCTCAGGCTGCTCAGGACCAGACGTGTAATTAGGCACAGCTGCTCCTCAAGACGAGACACTTTCGAGGTTGAAAAATATGATGAAGAGCTAACCACAGACTCAACCGGACTCACTTTTAACCACCGGCGCGCCTTCACGCAGCTGAGATTACAATGTGCCATTTTCAATCATCCCCGGTGTTGAATTCTGACTAAGCCAAAAAGGAGTCAAAAGGTGAGTTTCACACACTGACAGAAACTTACTTCACTCAAAGTATTGTTTAGTGTTCTGCAAAAATGAACAGGACAGGACGAGTTTCTGGAAATTCACTGTTTTCTTTCACTTCTTGAACTGAGTGTAGATGGAGAGACGGGGAAACACTTTACACTTCAGTAGACAAAGGCTCAGCTGGAGGGCTGCTTCCCACAGGCTCATTAAAAGGATTCTATCTGACTGACCCGTAAGGTCAAAGGTTTATGGTAATTTATGGGGGCGTCCATTTTGTCAATGCCAAAAGAGAACAATAGCCTGGAGGGTGCAAGGCCTTAGATTCCAAGTACTCATGCCAGAAAAGACAGAGGAAATCAGAGTTTAAAGAATGCCTTCTCCCCTGAGGGGGGATCGTTTCTTTTTTTTGAGGGTCAGAGCACAACCTCAAGTAAGTGTGCAAAGGGCAAAATCTGTTTCCAGCTGAATGAGTAGAGATTGGCACCTTTACAACCTGCTCCCCACTCCCAATCTCAGTTCTTGAAAGTAACGAAACATCTCAGTGAAGCTGGCCTCACCATGCCTGTCTGCCTTTGGCCTGCATTGCAATGGGATCAGCAGGGTGCCTGCTCAGCTCAACAGCTGCTGCCAGATGTGCTGCAAGAAGTCTTTTTGTCCCCCTGGCTGGGAAAGATACCTGGAAGCTTCACATGTGGAGAGGGCTTAACGTGCGGAGCTAGCTGGCTTGTAAAGATCCTGCCTTCATAAACTGTGGTTCCTCCAAATCTCTGCTGCCTGTATTCTAGTTCACGCCAGGTGCACCCATCATCACCTCCAAACAAAATACTGCGGATGCCAGGAATCTGAATAAAAATCGAAAATGCTGGATAAACTCAGCAGATCTGGCAGCATCTGTGAGGACAGAAACCCAGGTTATATGGGAGAATTTTCCCATCCCACCTGTCACAGGAATCGTAGTTTGGGGGATGGGGCCTCAGGCAGGATTTTCCAGTTTTGGGGTGAATGCGGCTGGAAAATCCCGCCCATGATGTTCCGAATCCATATGACTCTTCTTCAGAACTGTTCTGTAAAAGGATCATACGTACTTGAAACATTAACTCTGTTTCTCTCTCCACAGACGCTGCCAGACCTGCTGAGTTCATCAGACATTTTCAGCTTTTATTTCACCCCTCATCACTCTTGCGGTAACTGATCTTCATTGATCCCAGGTCCAGAAACAACTTTCAAATTCTTACCCTGGTCTTCCATATCCTCCATCTTTCCCCTCCTGATCTCTAAGCCGAAGAATGGGGAAATAACAGAAGCATGTAATTTATTTTTAAGTTTATTTACTAGTGTCACAAGCAGGCTTACGTTAACACTGCAATGAAGTCACTGTGAAAATCCCCTAGTCGCCGCCCTCCAGCGCCTGTTTGGGTACACTGAGGGAGAAGTTAGCAAGGCCAATCCACCAAACCAGCACATGTGTTTCCTCCGGATGCTCTGGTTTCCTCCCACAGTCCAAAGATGTGCAGGTTAGGTTGATGAGCCATGCTAAAATTGCCCCTTAGTGTACTAGGATGGTTAGGTTAGAGGGATTAGCGGGTAAAATATGTTGAGAAATGGGGGTGGGGCCTGGGTGAGATTGTGGCCGGTGCAGACTCAATGGGCCGAAGGGCCTCTTTCTGCACTGTAGGGTTCTATGATCTTTCGGACTGTGGAAGGAAACCGGAGTACCTGGAGGAAACCCACGCAGACATGGGCAGAACGTGCAGACTCCACACAGACAGTGACCCAAACTGAGACTTGAGGCTGAGTCCCTGGCACTGTGAGGCAGCAGTGCTAATCACTGTGCCATCATGCTGCCCTGTAACTACATCGGGGCACTGAGAACATTAACGCTCTTCTCTTCTAGTAGCACAATGGGCAGTTGCCAATTATATTTCTTAAATCATTGCATTGCACTTAAAGTTCAATCTGCTTTTATTTCCATTCTCCCATATTGTGCAAGGAGCAACACTATGAGAAGGACTAGAACTACTTCACCCTATGTAGAAATAGTTTCTAGAGTTAGTATTGTGTGTTTCCTAGTACAAGTAGCTGATGTCATAGTGAGAAATATCTGCAGTCAGCAGTTTAACCTTGACAGTATGCAGTGCTGATTTTTCATTTGAACCTCCTTTCTCTCCGGCTGGTGTTTCATCCGAGGTAAGTACAGGATACAAAGGTTCGCATATTTGAAAGCAATAAGCAGAGAAGACTGGCCAGTGTGGAAATTGGGAGATTTTAAGACCATAAGATGTCGGAGCATTCAGACCATTGAGTCTCTCCGCCATTCAATGAGATCATGACTGATCTAATATAATCCTTAACTCCACTTACCCACTTTATCTCCATAAACCTTGTCAATCTCAGCCTTGAACATACTTAACGACCCAGCCTCCAGACTAAAGAATTCCACAGATTCACTATCCTCAGAGAAGAAATTCCTCCTCGTCGCTGTTTTAAATGGGTGACTCCGTACTCTGTGTTTCTGCCCTCTTGGTCCTAGACTCTCTTACAAGGGGGGAACATACTCTCAGCACCTATCCTGTCTAGCCTCCTGAGAATCCTTTATGTCTCAAAAAGGTGCAAATCATTCCCTGGGAAGAATCGCACACTTTTTTTGGGAGGAGACAGTCCATCCAGAGGCAAATTCAAAGCCTTAGGATAAGCCCCAGTACCATTCCATGGTTCCCACTAGGAGGTGCACATGTGTGGTGCAAGTGTGACACGAGTGTTTTGGCACTGCTAGCTGGGTAAAGAACCTG
The DNA here is from genome assembly GCF_965287045.1 of Carcharhinus amblyrhynchos. Classification (NCBI taxonomy): domain Eukaryota; kingdom Metazoa; phylum Chordata; class Chondrichthyes; order Carcharhiniformes; family Carcharhinidae; genus Carcharhinus; species Carcharhinus amblyrhynchos. The sequence goes on from NC_137329.1 coordinate 56,321,640, forward strand.
GCCTCCAATGGGTTATAGAGTCATAGAGGTTTACAGTATGGAAACAGACCCTTGTACATGCCGCCCTTTTTTTTTTACCCACTAAGCTACTCCCAATTGCCCGTGTCATCTTGCTGCAATGGCCTGAGATCAACACTTGCAGGTGACCCATTCATTGCATTATTGTATCATCGGTCTGGCCATCAGAAATAAAACAAAATACCGTACAACGTATCATGCAACCAGTCAATCCAACCCTAATATCACCCGTCACTGGAGGCTTTACTTCTAACTGAGAGGCCAAATAATAAGCCAACGGGTTTTCCCAATCAATCTTGACTGTCAAAAAGCAATTCAAATTCAACAAGATGTTTAGCGTGCCACATTTCAATTCCTACTGACTCACTATAAATAGAGACCATCAAAAGAAAGCTAATTTAATGCAAATACATTCGACAAACTGCCTTTGCAATAAAATATATGGTGTGATGAAGAAAAAGACAGCCTTAATGAACACAAGCAGCATCTGCTTATCCAGATGTGTCCTCCACACCCCCAGTTCATTATTAAAGGTACTGGACCAACACTTGTCAGGATAAGATGGATCCCACTGATCTGTGAGGTTATAAAGCATTGCAAAACTGAACACATTGTAATATTGAACATGTACCAACCAACTCAAGAACAGCTTCTTCCTTGCTGCCATCAGACTTTTGAATGGACCTAGCTTATATTAGATTGATCTTTCTCTAAACTCTATCTATGGCTGTAATGTTATATTTTGCACCCTCTTCTTTCCTTCTCCCCTATGTACCCTATGAATGGTATATTTTGTCTGTTTGGCAAGCAAGAAACAATACTTATTACTGTATCCCAATACACGTAACAATAATAAATCAAATCAAAGCATTGCTTTAATCACAGCAAGAGACCAGGCAACATCCTGGTGAACCTTGTTTGCACTCTCGCCAAAGCTTCCGTGTCCTTCTGGTAATGTGGTGACCAGAACTGCACGCAGTACTCCAAATGAGGCCTAACCAAGGTTTTATATTGCTGCAACATGATTTGTCAACTCTTGAAGTCAATGCCCCAGCCAATGAAGACAAACATGCTACATGCCTGCTTAGTCACTTTCCCCAGCAACCTGTTTCTGTTCAGGCCTGAGCACAGGTTGGCCTCTTTTAATTACTAAGCACAAAGAAAACTGAAAGAGCCCACACAGGTAAACGAATGCTGTCTGGGCAAGCTTGAGATTTATCTTGCCTCTAAACCTTGGAGAGAACATTATTACTCCTTAATAAGAAGTGAAATAATTAAATGAACATAATTAAAGTAGTACAGGCTGAAATGATTCAATCTGCTACAGAGGCAGCTTGAGGGCTCATTTGTGTGCCAGGCTTGTGGGCTGACTAATACAGTATGGTGCACAAATCCCACAGAGCTTGCTCTCCTACCCATATTACAACAGCAGCTTCCTTACAAAGCATTGTGTAATTCCAATCTATTGTCCAGTATATATTCTGATCTGCAACCCCACCCGCCACCCTTTGGCCCTCCAGCTGTTCAGTAACAGTTGGTCAGATCTCTCCAGTGACAGGGAAGACCTATTTGAGTTAGGCCAGCAGCTGCCAGGACACTGGGCTCATATTCACTGATGAGATCATATTTTTACTTTAATCAGTTTGAAGCTTCAGAAACACATTCTGTTTACACAAGAGAAAACTCCCCCAAGCTCCCCTTCCTTTCAGACACCACCACCCCATCCTCCCCGCTCCCCCGGCCCCTTAGGCTAGAGGTGAAGATGATAAGAAGCAACTCAGAATAATGATGCATTTCCACAAAAAGAATGGAAGCTAGCCAAAGCCGCTTTGGAAACACTCACCCTCTTGTCAAAACAAACCTTTGATACTTAAATCTGGCAGAGACTTCTTAGCAATCTAAGGATTCACTCAAACTGTTAGGGATTTGAGCTGATTCCGTGAGATTGACATACATGGGTACAGACGCTCAGGGTCATTTAGAATCATTAGAGTGCCTACAGCACAGGAGGCCGCCATTTGGTCTTACTCTCTTTGCCCTTTCCCTCTACTCCTGAAATCTTTATCTTTCTGAATATTTTTCTGGCTGGCCTCTGAATTGCCTCCACAGACTCAGATAGTTCTTTCCAATTCCTAATTTAACTGTTGCATAAAGAGGTTTCTCCAAAGTCCCTGTTGGCTCTATCATCTTAGATCAGTGACCTTCAGTTCTCGAGCATTCCACTGCTGGGAACAGATTCTCCCTACTCTTGTCCAGACCTCCTCATGACTTTGAATGACTCTCATCAAATCTTCTCTTAGCCTTCTATTCATGAAGGAGAATGGTCTTGACTTCTCCAATCTATCTACGCGTACACTTTTATCCACATTCTTACCCTGTGCTGCCACCTTAAATGAATTGTGCTTATTTACCCTAGCCCTCTCTGTTCCTGCACCCCATTTAGCTCTGTGGCTTCTATATTGTCTCTCCTCGTTCTCCTCACCTTTCTGCAAACTGCATATCATAAATCTCTGCATTAAAGTTCATTTGCCACATATCTGCCCATTCTGAGAGCCTGTACTCTAGAAGTCTATTACTATCCTCTTCACAGTTCACAATCCTTCCAAGCTTTGCACATCTTGTGCCCTGCGCACCCACAGCTAGGTCATTAATATGTATCATTAAAGAAAGTGGCCCTCGTACCAATCCCTGAGCCCACTGTATACCTTTGAAGATAATAACAAGCAAAGTAGTTCTTGGAAGATGTAACAAGCAAAGTGGATAATGGGGATCCTGTAGTTGTAGTATATCTGGACTTCCAGAAGTCATTTGATAAGGTGCCACACAAAAGATTAATACACAAAGTAAGATCATATGGGATTAGGGGTAACTTATTAGCTCGGATAGAGGATTGAGTAACCAACAGAAAGCACAGAGTGGGGATAAATGGGTTTTTTTTGGTTGGTAAGATGTAACTAGTAGGGTGCCACAGGGTTTGGTCCTCAGGCCCTAACCATTTACAATTTATATTAATGACTTATTTGCAGGAATAGATGTGCTACAGCCAAATTTTCCGGTGATGCTAAAATAGATGGGATAAGTTGCACTGAGGAAATAAGCAATTTACAAATGGATATGGATTAGTCAGGCAAATAAGCCAAAATGTAGCAGATGGAGTTTAACTTGGTTAAGTGTGAGATTATCCATTTTGATCAGAAAAATGGAAATGTTAATTATTGTGTAAATGGGGAGAAACTTCAGTGTTTCAGTGCAGAGGGATCTGGATGTCCTAATGCATGAATCATAGGAAGTTAGTATGCAGGTGCAGCAGGTAATAAAGAAAGCAAACAGAATTTTGGCATTTATTGGTAAAGGAATAGGATATAAAAGTAAAGAAGTATTGCTGCAACTGTACAAGGCATTACTGAGACCACACCTGGAATATTGTGTCCTTACTTGAGGAGGGATGTATTGGTATTAGGGGTGGTTCAGAGGAGGCTCAGATTGATTCCAGAGATGAGGAGTTTGTTTTATGAGGAGAGATTGAGCAGGTTAGGCCTATATTTTCGAGAGTTTAGAAGAATGTGAGGAGATCTAATTGAGGTATATAAGATGCTAACAGAGATTGACAGGATAGATGTAGAGTAGATATTTTCTCATGTGGGACAATCTAGAACGAGTGGTCATAGTTTTAGAAGAAGGGGTGGAAGATTTAAAATAGAGATGAGGAGAAACTATTTCTCTTAAAGGGCTGAGACAGTGAGTAAATTTAACAAGGAGATGGATAGATTTTTAATTAGTAATGGGTAATGGAGAACAGCCAGGAAAATGGAGTTGAGGGCGAGGCAAGATCAGCTATGATCGTATTGAATGATGGAGCAGGCTTGGGGGGCTGAATTGCCTACTCCTGCTCCTAGTTCTTATGTTCCTTCAGTCTGAAAAATAACCATTCGCCACTACACTCTTCCTCCTGCTACTCAGCAGCTTCTTATCCATACAGCCACTTTCCCTTTTATCCTGCAAGCTCTACCTTTTCTAACACATCTACTAAGTGGCACTTCTGAAAGACCATGTGCACGAGATCAACCATATTGTCCTCTTCACACCTCCATTACCTCACCAAGAAAAGAGAGAGAGGGTTAGAAAGAGACCATACCAGATATGGGAGTGGGAGAAAGGAAGCTAGAGAGAGACTTCCACAGATACACATGTGAGAAGGGGACATAGAGAGACATTAAAGAACATAGTGGAGCCATAAAAAAAGGATGCAGTGTTGATTCATTACAGTGACAGAAGAAAGAAATGGATTTAGATGTGATTGGAGATTTCAGTGTTGCATTTAGTGTAGGAGTAGAGGTTCAGTGGGTTCGCACAGAATGGTTCAACGTTTTGAGAGTTTGAAAAGATTAATAGCGAAAGATTATTTCTATAAATAGGTGAACCAGGGAATAAATATATGATTAACTCTTAAACCTTAACGGGAAAAAATGGAGCAAAGCTTTTGAGTAGAATATAAAATCCAATAGCACAATTCTCACAGATAGCAAACCGGGAAATAAAAAAAAATGTTTTCAATTCTAGTTAAAATTGAGTGAAATAAACATTTGGCACATAAACATGAGGTACTACAGAAGATGAAATATCATGAACTTAAAAAAAGCCTTTTTAAAAAAATCGTAATAGAAAAATTTGACATTCCACAAATATCAAATGAGGTTTTCAGGCACAGCAAGGCCTCACAGCGCCAGGGACCTGGGTTCAATTCCCAGCTTGGGTCACTGTCTGTGTGAAGTTTGCATGTTCTTCCCATGTCTGCGTGGATTTCCTCCGGTTATTCCGGTTTCCTCCCACAGTCCTTAAAGCCTGCTGATTAGGTGCATTGGCCATGCTGAATTCTCCTTCAGTATACCCGAACAGGCACTGGAATGTGGCAGTGACTCGGGGATTTTCACAGTAACTTCACTGCAGTGTTAATGGAAGCCTACTTTTGATGCTAATAAATAAACTTTAAACAGCATAAAAGAGCTAAGATTTCATCAGTTCACTGATTTCTACTTGATTTTAGTCACATGGATTACAAGAGTAAAACCACTGATAATAACTTCTGATTTCCTCGTTTCACTAGACATGAGCAAGCATCAGAGTTTGCTGACAGTTTTTGTTATCATTATGATCACAAAATTTGGGTCAACCGTCTTTGTATTGCAATTCCCTTTCATGAGGCTTTATAAGAAACCCTGCATAAATACTAGATCATAGTGTTTTCCTTATCAGGGTATGGATGACAATCCCTTTCTCATTATGTTCTGTCAATGACCATGAATACTAGTATTACTTCCCTTTCTCAAGGCTGTGTGTGAGACTTAGAGAAAGTACAATATTGTACTCCTCTGACCAGTGCCTGCAAAACCCTGAATAAACACAACCTAAAATTCTTCTTCCATCATACTTGGAGAGACCTGAGTAAGTATGGCAGCACATTTGCCTTTGCATAGTTCCATGAATAACTGCAAAGGAATACTCCTTCGTACCCTCATCCCTTAGCAGGCTCTGGGCAAGACTGGATAAATACTGCTCTACTCGTTAATTTTAAAAATGTGTCCTGTATAGATGCCATAACAGTCTGACAACTTTAAGCATTTTCCTGCTGTCAATGCGAAGCATGATTTGCTCCCATGACGCAATATTGGTGACTAGTTATCAATCGGCCAAAGGAACAGGTAGTGGATGATGAATAACTCTATGTTGAGAGTTTATATTCAGTTCACATTGCTGATCAATCCCACAGGTTTATTTCCAGATCACTAACAGTGCTCATGGTATCCTGGAACCCATTTACAAAACAATATAGCTTTAAAAATTATTGGTACCCTATCACAGTGATAAGACCATAGCTATAGGAACAAAATTAGCCCATTTGGCCCAACTAGTCTGCTCCACCAATCAATCTTGGCTGATAAATTTCTAAACCCATTCTCCCACCTTTTCCTGCAACTTTTGATCCCCTTTGATCGATGCCCAGGGGTTTATACTTTTTCTTTAAAGTGTCCATGCGCTATATTGTGAATCCCATCAATATATTCTCTTGGAATTTTCCTTTAAAGGACCCATGAACTATAATGAGGATCCCATTGTCGAAGATAGCATACAATACAATGGCTTCTTTAAAGCGTCTGTTAAATGTAATGGTGATTTGAATGTCTTGCCAATCTAATTATAATGGAATGCTGCTCTAAAATTTTACTATCACTTTCAAACAGATACTCACAGTCCAGAAAACACCATTTTGGGGATAGCTTCTGTGAGGACAAGGTTCGAGACTTGGTGCCGTCATCCTCCTGAAAAGAGAGGAGAAAGGAAGCCATTAGCACGTTCGGGAATTTGATTTGGAAAGACACTGTGCAACAGGGTACAACAGAGCAAGCCACGGACTTAGCATTACTATTTCCATCTTTTGAGTCAAAGAAAGTGCAGGATTTGAGTCCCTTTTCAGGCAGGCCCAGCAAAGGGTACACTGGCTCTACATTCCATACTTGCGCCAGCTCCGTGGGTTGTGAGGGCCCATGAGAGCTTCACACCACCCTTTAGGCTGGTTCCTGCCATGGATAGAAAATTCATGATAACTGGCCCTGTCAGACTGTTAACCATCAGGTGGATTCTTCACTTATTTCTTCGAGGGAAAGAGCAAGAAGATTCAAAAACAACAAAGGATGCAATACTCCACAAACATTCTCCAAAGCAGGGCCAGTGTGATTTGTAGACAACATCAAGGGCAAAATGGCATGATCAATGTCACCAATAAAGAGGTTGTTCTTGGACAGCAGTGAATACAACATGGGAACAAACAAGGCCAATTATTTTCACTACATTAAGCATGGGTGCCTGTTACAAGAACTGGACATTTGATGAATGTGGTTCTCTGAAGCTGAACACTCTGATCCTGACTTTTCCAGCAGATTTCCAGGACTCAGCAGGAGAGAATCTGGCTGAAGTCTTCAGACTGGGTGAGACTGAAGCTCTTGAAGTGAGGTGATGCCAGTGATGTACTCCATCAATAGCCCTTCTAAATACTGGGACATATTTCATTGAGTCATAGAATTCTACAGAAGGAGGCCATTCAGCCCATTGAGTCTGCACCGACCACAATCCCACCCTATCCCTATAAACCCATGCATTTACCCTAGCTAGTCCCCCCCGACACCCAGGGGCAATTTAACACAGCCAATCCACCTAACCTGCACATCTTTGGAGTATGGGAGGAAAATGGAGCACCTTGAGGAAACCCACATAGGCACAGGGAGAATGTGCAAACTCCACACAGACAGCAACCCAAGCCAGGAATCGAACCTGGGTACTTGGCGCTGTGAGGCAGCAGTGCTAACCACTGTGCCACCGTGCCACCCAAACTCATTCTTGAGAAAGAAACGTTTGCAAAGAAGACTGTCAATTAATTTCTTTAGTTTCTGATCTTGGCTTCTATTTTTAACAGCAACATACCATATTCTACAGTTGGAGCAGTTCGGTTAAGGGGGTCAAAAGGATTACGATGCAGTGTTGTTGCGGTTTTTATACCACAGAACAGCCAGCACATGCAAACCAAGCCCCTCACAGATCACATGTTTCCATTCCCTGCATGCAAACACACTATGGAAATCACAATGGTGGTTGGGCAGGGGGGGGTACCACAGCATGCATGCAGAAGGTGTGCTTCACACTTGGAACAAGAAAAGCATGAGACGAGAGTGTACGAGAGCCAGCACCCGTCATCAAACAGCAACCCTGGCTCACAAACCTGCAGCACCAATCGCTGGAGTGCGGGATGAACGATAGGCAAATCCTGTGGAAGAGCAGAACATCTCAGCATTGCATCAGTAATCAGGGTACGACTGTGGCCATCACAATAGGATTTTGTTATTCCAGGAGGGACACCGGTGCAATAATCACTACAGAAGTTTACCACATGCAACAGGTAAAGTTCACCCGGCTGAGGCACTTGCAGATACCTCGTAGGAACCAGCTTAATGCAGCAGTGGTCACCTAACAGTGTGTGGTAAGAGATGAGGAGATGGGAATCAATGGATCACATAAGGTAGTTAGAGAATAACTTTGGAAGTACTGGGACTGAATTTTACTGGCACCATTCAGCAGTCTGGCACTTGGCATCAGTGTGATGCCAGCTGGAGCCACAGCTGGCACAGGAACAATAGCAGATCAGTCTTGGCACCTTTGGCAGCATCTTGCCTGAACTGCAGGCTGCACACTCTCCAACCAACTGCAACAGATGCTATGCAGATAAAAAAAAGCAACCATTTCAGTGAAGTGGTTGCCAATCTGCACAACTGCAGCTGCGCATGACTGGGGGGTGGGGGAGATACGGGTGGGGTGGGGGGAGATACGGGGGTGAAGGGAGGAGATATGGGGGGGGGGGAGATACGGGGGAGGTGGGGGAGGGGGGAGATACGGGGGGGGAGGAGGGGGGTACATATTGGGGGGGAAGGAGGGAGATACGGGGGGGAGGAGGGAGATACGGGGGGGGGAGGGGGGAGATATTGGGGGGGAGAGGGGGGAGATATGGGGGGGGAGGGGGGAGATATTGGGGGGGAGAGGGGGGAGATATGGGGGGGGAGGGGGAGGTGGGAGGGAGAGGAGAGGAGAGATGGGGGTGGTTGGAAGAGTCTGCCAGCATCCTTAGCTCCCTTCTGCAGTTACCTCAGGCCAGCAGCAAACCTGAGGGTCTGCTAATCACCCACAAAACCAAAGCTGTCTTCTCAACCGATGAGCAACTCTGCGTGAACCAGTATGAGAATGAAGCAATTGTCAGGCTAATTCTGCAACTCTAATCTTCCTCAAGCAGCAGCATGCAGTTAGGCAAGTTGCAAAACCGTCTCTGAAGCACCGTAAATTCATACCAAGGCACTTGACACTATTGTTTCACCAGGGGAACCATCCTGCAATCAGAACCAAGAATTCACCCATCACGCTTGCCCCGTGCTGCCCCTTGATGGAGCTATCGAGCAGTCCCACTCTTCCCCTCCTACTCCAAATCTTATTACTTCTCCAAGTGCATATCCAATTCCCTTTAGAAAGTCAATGCCTGTGGGAGGAATTTTTTCCTGGATTCACGGGAATCATAGCAGGTGGGATGGGACCATGCAAAGATTCATTGACCTCGGGCAGGAAGTTCCAGTCTTGAGGCGAGTGCAGCTGGAAAATCCTGCCCTGTGTGTCCAATCGCTCCACATGCCGGGTAAGAGGGATTTCAATAAATCAAATCTTCATTCTCACAGAGGCAGTGGCATCATTGGTGCCCTCAAAATGGATACCCAAGCTCAGGTCACAACCAAACATTTATAAAGATTTTCTGTAACCTCCCTGCTTGTGCATTCTATCCTTTATTTACAAAGCTAAGAAGCTCATATGTTTTGTAAAAGCTTTATTAACTTGTTCTGGCACCTTCAAAGTTTGTCGTAGGCAATCCATCCCTCCCCACCAGTTCTCTTCCGTCTCCTAGCAACATCCTTAAAATGTCACCATTTTGTTTATAGTGCCTCTCCTCATTCTTCCACTAAAATCCACTTCTACCTGTGAGACGGTGGCGGAATAATAATAATGTTACTGGACTAGTAAACCAGGGCGGCATGGCAGCACAGTGGTTAGCACTGCTGTTTCACAGCACCAGGAACTCGGATTTGATTCTCGGCTTGAGTCACTGTCAGTGCGGAGTCTGCATGTTCTTCCTGTGTCTGCGTGGGTTTCCTCCAGGTGCTCTGGTTTTCTCCCACTCTCCAAAAGGCGGGCTAATTAGGTGCACCGGCCATGCTAAATTCTCCCTCAGTGTACCCAAACAGACGTCAGAGTGTGGTGACAAAGGGACTTTTACAGTAACACCATTGCAGTATTAATATAAGCCCACTTGTGACACTAATAAATGAAATTTTAGGAGCTCCTACTCATGTCCTGGGGACACGGGTTCATTTAAGGCAGGTGATGGCCAAGTGGTATTATCACTAGACTATTAATCCAGCAACTCAGCTAATGTTTTAAGGAGCTGGGTTTGAATCCCCAGCAGCTGCTGGAATTTGAATTCAACAACAACTATCTGGAATTAACAATCTACTGATGACCATGAAACCATTGTCAATTGTTGGAAAAATCCATCTTGTTCACTCATGCCCTTGAGGGAAGGAAATCTGCCAAATTTACCAGGTCTCGTCTACATGTGACCCCAGAACCACAGCAATATGGTTGACTCTTAACTGGCCTCCAAGGACCAGGCATGGGCAAAAAATGCTGACCAGCCAGTGACATCCATGTCCCACGAATGAATAAAAACAAATCCATAGCAGCTGGTGGAATTTAAATTCCAGTACTTATCAAAAAGCTAGTCTCAGTAAACGGTGACCAAGAAACCATTATGACTGGTGTTAAAAATCTAACTAGTTCATTAATGTCCTTTAGGGAAGGAAATCTGCCGTCCTTACCTGATCTGGCCTGCATGTGACTCCAAAGTCATAGCAATGTGGTTGGCTCTGAAATAGCATGCTATCCAGTTCTCAGGCAATTAGGAATGGGCAGCAAATGCTGGCCTTGCCAGTGACATCCACATCCCATGGAAGAATAAAGGAATAAAAATCCTCATCATTCTTTTTCAAGTTTGGAACATCTACAAATATCACATCGGGTTCCCCAGTTCAGGTCCTTACAGATCAGAGAAGGCAGCAAACCTAACATTAACCCCTGGGAACACCACAGCATACTCCAATGTGAGAAACAAACTTTCACCACCTCTCTCTTCTTTCTGTCTCTTACCCAGTCGTTATAACTTTTTAGATGTGCAAATAAAAAAAACAAGAGACAAAGCAATGCATTTTCAAACATTGTAGTTTTTTTGTCCAAATCAAATAAGTGTGAAGATGAATGAACACTTTGGGGTTGCCAGAACTGTGTCACACAAGAAGTTTTTTGATAAAGGTGATGGAACTACGTTAATCAGTTTAAATCAACCCCCAATCACTCTAATGTCACTATATATTAATCATCAAAACAAGAGACAGGCAAACACATTTTTTCCAGGCCAGAGGATAGGATAACACAATTCATCTGCATTAAGTTATATGTTCTCAAGGAAGATCATTCCCTTATCGCTATCAGTTCTCTGCAGTTTATAATTTCAAAGTGCTACTCAGAGATAGCCAGAGGCGTACATTTTTTGTAGGAGCTCTCCCTAGAGGAGCAGAAGTGTCCTTAGATAAAATCTCCTGTTTGTCACCAAGAAGGATTGCCAACCTTCTAGCATGTTCCAGGCAACCCTGGAGAAAAACCATCAGGATGTTAAAAAAAGATGTTTTTGTCATTTTCTTTGAACATTTCTCTTTATCAGGTATACAAATATTGAAAATGGGGAGAAAAGGCTGTGTGGCTGATAAGGAAAGCATCATCCAATTGCCCAATGAATCTTCATGTTTTCCAACTGGTGTAGGAAAGCAGTGCGTCACAAGGATGGGTGTGTTGGCTGGAGCGTGGGGGCAAGTCACGTGATGAAATGTCCAGGGATACATTAATCAGAGTGGGCAGCACTACATCCTGCAGAGTTTCGTTTGCGGACTCTAAGAGTTGTTTGTGGAATATTCTGACATGGGCTCCACACTTCAGCTAATCATCTGGGAACAGGACAAGCCTTCTGGGGTGAGAGATCATTTGGGCTGGGAGAGAATAAACATAAAGTGGATGGAGGAAAAATTAAATGAGTTGTTACCCGACAGTAAATTTACAAATCTGTTTTTCTTAAAAGCAAAATACAGCAAATGCTGGAAATCTGAACAAGCAGAACTTACTGGAGAAAGGCAGCAGGTCTGGCAACATCTGTGGAGAGAGAAACAGAGCCAACACTTCGAGTCCGTATGACTCTTCGTCGGAGCTATTTTTCTTTTTCAGCTGAAATTTGAAGGTATAATCTTTCTTTCCCCTAGTTGATGCTCTTTTGACATAGGCCATCAACTGCTGTGAACTCAGGTAGCCAACTTTCCCAAACCTATGTCAATTTTGTTCTGGCATTTGCCCATGAGGAGTGCCTAACTAATAGCAGCCTCTGCAGTAACTCTTTATCCCTTTGCTCAGTGCTCACTCTAAAAGCCAGACTGGTACCAAGAATAGGCTTGAGGGGCCAAATGGTCCTTCTCTATTCCTAGCTTGCCATGTAATCTCACTACACGCAAGGGAGGTTGGCACAGTGGTTAAGCAAAGCTGCCTCACAGCGCCAGGGACCCAAGTTCGATTCCTGGCTTGGGTGACTGTCTGTGCAGAGCCGGCACGTTCTCCTCATGTCTGGGTGGGTTGTCTCCGGGTGCTCCGGTTTCTTCCCACAATCCGAAAGACATGCTGGTTTAAGTGCATTGGCCATGCTAAATTCTCCACTCAGTGTACCTGAATCGATGCCAGAGTATGGCGACAAGGGGATTTTCACAGTAACTTCATTGCAGTGTTAATGTTAGCCTAGTGAATAAACTTCAAACAGGGGATGAAAATCCACTTATCACTGCTCTGTGGTAAGATGCCTTCTGGCTCTAATGGTTGGTGACAATCCTCCTATCTCTAGTTTCCTATATCATTCACGCAAAGAGAGATTCTAGTTTCATTAGAATTGCTTGCTGTGCAGCACTAATGTCGATAGCAACGGACAGAGGGTGAGGCAGCACTCAAGCTTTCTGCTTTTCCGGAAGCTTCTCTCTGCATTCCAATTAAAATGAATTGCAATGTCAACAAGAGCATATTTCATGCCACAGTATGTCCTTTCTTCCCAAGAGAAAAAAAAGCAAAATCCTGAGACGTACCTCCTGAAGCCTCTCGACGTGTGTGCGGCAGATCTCCAGGTCACTGTCGCCTGGGACAACGATGATACCGAGGGGCACCGCTGTGAAACAGAACAGCAAATCGATGAGAACAAAAATTTAGTTGCAGCAAAAGAAAGAGGACAACTTGCATTTTCATAGCACCTTTCACAACTTCAGGATATCCCAGGTTTGCAATGCAGCCAGTGGTGGAAATGCAACAACCAATTTGCACACAAGCTCCCACATACAGCATGACCAGACACAGAATGGGCAATATGATGACACAGTGGTTAGCACTACTGCCTCACAGTGCCAGGGACCTGGGTTCAATACCGGTCTCGGTCACTGTCTGTGTGGAGTTCGCACATTCTCCCCATGTCTGCGTGGATTTCCTCCAGGTTTCCTCCCACACTCCAAAGATGTGCAGGTTGGGTTGATTGACCATGCTAAATTGACCCCTTAGTGTTAGGGAATTAGCAGGGTAAATCTGTGTGGTTATGGGAATAGGGTCTGGGTGGGATTGCAGTCGGTGCAGACTCGATGAGTCAAATAGCCTCCTTCTGCATTATAGGGATTCTATGAGAAAAGATCATCCTTTATGTCTAGCTGAGAGAGCAGACAGGGTTCATTGGAAAACATTCAGTATTTTCTCACTCCTGTTCTACAGTGTCAACCTGGGTAAGGCGTTCAATTTCCAGCAGCTGGACTTGAAGACACAACCTTCGAATTCAGAGGCAAGACGTGCTGACGCCATGGCTAACACACCAGACTGGTAACTAACTAACAAGTTTATCTTGCTGATTGTTGAACCAACTTTTAAGCGCTATGTTATTATTGTTTAAAATTAGCCCTTCTATTAATATCTTATTAACTCTGCACTTGCATTCATTCACACCAATGCAAAGATGCCCAGGTGAATAGATCACTAGGATGTCAGGTAGAATAATCTAATTTTACACAGGGTGATCATCAGGAGAAATAATCCACCAGCTCCTGTTAGCAAGGGTTGAGGGCAGAAGAATCCATATACTGCACCTCACCAGGGTAGGAGGATCCATATACTGCACCTCACTGGGACTGCAGAATCCATATACCGCACCTCACCAGGGCAAAAGGGTCCATATACTGCACCTCACCAGGGTAAGAGGATCCACATACGGCACCTCACCAGTTAGGGGAGATCTATATACTGCACTTCACCAAGGTAGGACAGTCCATATACTGCACCTCATCAAGGAAGGAGTCAATATTTTGTACCTGACTAGAGTGCTGGCCAATGGTATCTCACCATCATGGAGTCAATATTCTGTATCTCACCAGAGTGGAATCAATGTACTGTATCTTACCAGAGTGGGTGTAAGTATTCTGTACCTCACCAGAGTGGAATCAATATATTGTATCTCACCAGAGTGGGAACGTCAATATATCATGCGTTATGTCATTTGCTTTCCCCACTGTGCTGAGAAAGAAATAAATGTTTAAATTTGAAACCAAAAGAACAAACGTTGGAAAATCTCAGCAGGTCTGGCAGCAACTGTAAGGAGAGAAAAGAGCTGGCGTTTCGAATCCAGATGACCTTTTGTCTGCACCATTCTTATTTTGCAGCAGTAACTAGTAGTTGTGCTAATGTTTATTAATTCTTACATTCTGAATTCAAGTAGCCTCCAGCCTATAACCATTGAGCAAATCTACAGAACTGTGAAACAGAAATGCCTAACTCACTGTACATGTCAGCAAGAACCTCATGTAATGTGTGGTTTTCCTTCTTATTCTCTTTTCACACATTTGAGTTGGAGGGACCAGAACATCAAGAGAACTGGGCTTATGTGAAAAAAAAGTGCCAGAGTTTTATCACCCGTTTCATGACATCTGCCTTTCCACGATCAACATCTAGAGTAAAACATGACCACTGGTGGGATTGTATCCTCAGGTGATGTACGTCACACACCTGACGGAAAAGAGGGTGACTGACACTCAGGTGCAACTCTGTACATCAGGGAACACAATACTTCGTTCCAACCTCTTCTTCAAATTCATTTGTAAATCTGTGCGTGCTCTCCCCCTCCCCCACTCGGTGGCCAAGTAATCTGTTCTCAAGGGGCCCAGCAGTCAAGACTGATGGAGAGTAAATTACCGCTTGGTAACAATATAAACACGCAGCTCCTGCTCCACTGACTCCTTAAGCTGAAAACTGTCACAGAGCAAATTTCTCAACACAAACACATTCTGCTCTTAAACAAACAGCTCCAGTCTGCTTTGCACAAAGCTTCAGTCAGACTGGGCTGCAATGTTATTTTTAATAATTGACCCATCATTGGCTGACCAGGTCTGCTCCGAAGCCATCAGATCAGAGTAGCTGACCCCAGTGCAACAACTTCAGGCTTATTAACTCTTGCACTGCATCACATCTTGAACTGAGATCTGGTGTGGCAGAGACTGCATGGTCTTTCCCTCTCCTTAAGGCACCCCAGGAGGCAAAGCAGCTCAAAGTTGTCAAATCCCAGCACCGACCAATAATACCAGAGTTTCATTTTAAGGTATGCAAGACTAGATGGGACACATTTTACTGGCACCCATCCGTTCCAAGTTTTACTGGTTTTCATTTCTTTTCAGGTTTACAGGCACTGGCTGCCTCTGAAGGTTGGCCAAATTTGCCAGTCTTTGCATTAAAATCAAGTCGGTGTCAACAATAGGAGGTATCAGAGCCAAGTCTCCAACCGAGCCATGCCAATGATTTAGAAGGAGAAAGTCTGGCTGGGGGTGGGGGGGAACCGTCAGGTTGTTGGGGATGAGACAGGAGTCTGCTGACTCAGGGAGGAGTGACCTGCTGACTCAGGGTATGGAGGGCTGCCTGCTGACTCAGGGGAGCTTGCTGGCTTGGGGTTTTACTTTAACTCTGCAGCAATGTGCCCAATTCTGTCACCTCTGCCACTCAACCATCTTGCAAACCTTATGTGGCCCAGTACAAAGGTCACTTAAGATTACTTATTGGAATCTACATTTGAACATTCACACAGAGAAATTAAAGAGCTCACTGCAATGTAAATATTTCACTAGTTCTATACTGGAATTTTGGATTAAATTATTTGACAACAACTTGTATTTAAATAGCACCTTTAACATGTTGAAACATCCTTCAGGAGTGTAAACAGGTAAACGTTGCCACTGGCTCAAAGGAGAAAATATTAGGGCAAGTAACCAAAAATGGTAGATCTCACGCAAATTTTTATCTATTAGTGTCACAAGTAGGTTTACATTAACATTGCAATGAAGTTACTGTGAAAATCCCCTAGTCGCCACACTCCAGTGCCTGTTCGAGTACACTGCAATCCAGGGTGAGGTAGCTAAATGGATACAAAATTAGCTTCATGACAGAAGCCAGAGAGTGGTTGTAGAGGGTTGTTTTTCAAACTGGAGTCCTATGATCAGTGGTGTGCCTCAGGGATCAGTGCTGGATTCACTGTTATTTGTCATTTATATTAATAATTTGGATGAGAATATAGGAAACATGGTTAGTAAGTTTGCAGATGACACCAAGATTGGTGGCATAGTGGACAGTGAAGGAGGTTATCTAGGTTTGCAATGGTATCTTGATCAATTGGACCAGTGAGCTGACGAATGGCAGGTGAAGTTTAATTTAGACAAATGCGAGGTGACACATATTGGTACACTGAACCAGGGCAGGACTTACTCAGTTCATGGTGGGGCATTGGGGAGAGTTACAGAACAGAGATCTTGGGGTACAGGTTCATAGCTCCTTGAAAGTGGAGTCACAGGTGGACAGACATTCAACGTGCTTGGCTTCATTGGTCAGAACATTGAATATAGGAGTTGGGACGTCTTGTTGAAGTTGTACAAGACATTGATAAGGCCACACTTGGAATATTGTGTACAGTTCTGGTCACCCTATTATAGAAAGGATATTATTAAACTAAAAAGAGTGCAGAAAAGATTTACTAGGATGCTACCGGGACTTGATCATTTGAGTTACAAGAAGAGGCTGGATAGACTGGGACTTTTTTCTCTGCAGCAAAGACTGTGGGGTGATCGTACAGAGGTCTATAAAATAATGAAGGGCATAGATCAGCTCGATAATCAATACCTTTTTCCAAAGGTTGAGGAGTCTAAAACTAGAAGGCATAGGTTTAAGGTGAGAGGGGAGAGATACAAAAGGGTCCAAAGGGGCAATTTTTTCACACAGAGGGGGTGAGTGTCTGGAACAAGTGCCAGAGGTAGTAGTAGCACAGTTTTGTCTTCTAAAAAAGCATTTAGACAGTCACATGGATATAAAGGGATATGGGCTAATTGTGGGCAACTGGGGCTAGCTTAGGGGTTTAAAAAATAAAAAAAAGGACGGTATGGACAAGATGGGCCTAAGGGCCTGTTTCCATGCTGTAAACCTATATGACGCTGAGGGAGAATTTAGCGTGACCAATCCAACTAACTAGCACATCTTTCAGACTGTGAGAGGAAACTGGAACACCTGGAGGAAACCCACGCAGACACAAGGCGAACATACAAACTCCACACAGGAATTGAATCCGGGTCCCTGGCACTGTGAGGCAGCAGTGCTAACCAGCATAATGCCCATGAGAAAGTGAGGCAGTAAGGTGAAGAGGTTTGAGGAAGAAATTCCAGAGATTAATGGGACAAATTTTAAAGGATGGGGAGGGAATAAAGCAAATGGAATAAAGGAATAGATCAGATTTGGAGGAATAGACATCTCAGAGGCTCAGAGAGCTGGAAGAGATTACATAGATGGCCAGGAGTGAGAGCCCTCCCATGACAGAACAGTTGGCTCATTACTATTCCAGCTCACCCACTCAGCAAATCAATTTATCTGAGTCTTTATCTTCAACCTTGTGACATGTGCTCCTTGGCTAAACAGCACGGGTGGAAAATTAAATTCAGCATAGAGGGGACAGCAAATTACCTGTACATTTTATTATTAAAGAATAAACAGTCCGCAATGTTAAAATAAATGTCTCTCTTTATGATTATTAATCGCCATAATGCTATAAACATGGACACTAAGCAAATTGCTGCTGATAGGTTTATTACCAGGTTTGAATAATGATGCACATCTTGCACTCCCATAACCATGTCCACACTGAGCAAAACAATAGGGAGCTCGCCGGGGATCCACACCAGTAGATAATGGTGTTAATGTAGCAACACTGTTCTCTGCAATAGACACTTGACATTACTTACAAGACATTTAGCCCGTTACAAAGTGCAGGACACTGACAGCAGTTTTTTGAAATTATTTTCTGGGACATGAGAATTGCTGGCTAAGCCAGCATTTGCTGCCCATTCCGAATTGCTCAAGAAGGTGGTGGTGAGTCACATTCTTGGACCTCTGCAGTCCATATGACAAGCTGTACTATGGGCCAGGTGCAGGAAGGTGCAATTAGAAAGAGTACCTGGGTGTCCTTGGGCTGGCATGGACAAGATGGGCTGAATGCCCTCCTTCTGTGCTGTTACTTTGCTATGGTTCTACAATGAAACAGCTGAAGGTGGTTGGTCCAGGACACCAGCCTTACAAACTCTTGCAGTGGAATCCTGGGATTGAGGTGTTTGGTCTCCAACAACCACAGCCATCTTCCTTTGTGCCAGGTATGTCTCTAACCAGTGGAGAATTTTCCCATCAAGTCCCATTGACTCAAATTTTACCATGGTTCCTTGATGCCACACTCAGTCAAATGTTGCCTCGGTGGCAAAGAAGACACTCGCACCTCACCTCGAGTCCACAGCCAAGACTGTGATGAGGTCAGTAGCCAAATAGCCCTGGCAGAGCCACGTATGAGTGCAACCACAGAACATTGCCACTAATATGCTGGGTGTGCTTCCAAACTAAGTCAGTAACAGCAGTGGGAGCGTACGAAACAGGGGACTCATTTGACTCCATTAATTATGATGCCCATTAGTGTCTGAGCTGGAGGGAATAAGACATTTAGAAGATTAAATGTTATATAGTGAAAAGTGAGAAGCACATTATTCAATCCTCCTCTATAGACAATTCTGGTATTGTTTGCCAGGATTAAGTACAAGGCAGGCTGGAATCAGTACTGAAGCTTTTGTACAATACGTGTTTCTTATGCAAGCAAACATTCAGAACTGCCTAAACACTGCCATCTAGTGGTCCCATTGCAAGCTGTACCTCAAAAGAATGCACCCATTGCCACAAACAAAAATAAAATGATTTGGTAAATTGTGTTTGGTGGGATCTTGCTGTGCCTAACTTGACTTCCCTGTACCTGTACATTACAACAGCGATTACACTTCAACAGCACTATCATTGGCTGCAAAGCATTTTGGGACCTGAAAGGTGCTATATAAATGCAAGCTCTTTTTGATTTGAGGAGTCACATAGGAAGGAGGTCAGTAGTCACTGGCCCATCGGCTACTTACAGGCTTCTTTCAGTTTCTCCTTGTCATAATGCAAGGCTTCGTAATCATGCATGCTGATCCGATTCACACGGATCTTCAGGCTTTCAGGTACCGTCTGTTGACTGAATCAGATAATAAATCATTTTAATAGAGCAAGCTGAAAGCTTTATTGCGGAGAGTCAAATTCGAATCATACAGTGAAAACAATGGGGCTACAGCTCCCCCCTCCTGTTGGTTCTGTAACATTTTCAGAGAAGGTGATCAGGGAAGTATTGCGGTGTTCTCTCCCTATTTCACTCTGTTTGTCAACCAGGCCCTGTTCCAGCTCCCACAAGAATTAAACAAATAGTCTCAATGCTATGACCATGAGATTAGAACCAGATCATTATTCACAGAATCTGCTGGAAGGTTCTCCTTGCTCAGGTTTCTTTGCCTGTATTGCAACTCCATGTTACAAGGTGGTAGTGTTCAAATCCCACTCAAGTACAAAGCTCAGGTTTGATACTCCAGTGCAGTACGAGGGAGGCAGGATGGGTGGACACAAATAGCCCAAGGCACTATTTTGTACAGGAGTCGGGTAGTTCTTAGTGTCCTGGCCAACATTCACTGTGGGCTGTGAGGTTTGGTACAATAGCGCCTCACAGTCAATGAGAATTGGAGCCAAAGTACAAAACATGGCAGCCTACTCTCGAGCTTCCTTTCTGTACATACTGCCCCAGGCATTGATCTGATATTCTGTCTGTTTATACAGATAACGTTCTGCTCTATCCTCTCTAATGCCAATTGATATAAGGTGTAAATATCAGGTGTAAATCACCACTGTGCAATAATCTCTTGCCACCATGAGTTCTCATTATCAACTGCTTGGGAGAGGGGTGGGGAGAATGCAACAATATCATGCGCTGGGTCATTATGTACTTTTCCATTCAAATGCAACAAACTGGATCACAGGAACAGGAGGCCATTTGGCCCCTCCATTTGATTGGGCTATTCAATTGGATCAGACATGACCAATACCCTAACAGCATTTACCCACCTTAGAATCACAGAAACCCTACAATGCAAAAAGAAGGCATTTGGCCCATCGAGTCTGCACTGACCACAATTCCACCAGGCCCTATTCTCATATCACTACATACCTACCTGCTAATCCCTCTAACCTACGCATCTCAGGACACTAAGGGGCAATTTTAGCACTGTCAATCAACCTAACCCGCACATCTTTGGAGTGTGGGAGGAAATCAGAGCACCCGGAGGAAGCCCATACAGACACGAAGAGAGTGTGCAAATTCCACACAGACAGTGACCCATGCCGGGAATTAAACCCAGATCCCTGGAGCTGCGAAGCAGCAGTGCTAATCACTGTGCTACCGTGCCGTACCTCACCTTGACTGTTTCTGCTGACCCAGAGCCTTTCGAGGCAGAGAATGCCAAGCCCCAGCACCAGTGTTTATGTGAAAATGTGCTTCCCGTATTCACTCCCCAAAGGCTAAACATGAACGTTAAGACAGTGCTCCCATGTTCAGGATATCCTGAGCAGAGGCAATGCTTTCTCTCTATCTACCTTAATGGGGTCCCTTTCTCATGTTAACACCTATATTAGATCACCCTGAAACACAAGAGAATACAATCCAAGTGGAAGGGCAACTTCTGTGGCAGCCAGCCTGGGTGACACGCTGATAGTCTAATCGAGAGAAACTCTGGGGCCATGCTGCTGTACTAATCAACGGCACCTTCATTGTGCCTCCCTCTCCATTCCTGGGCTTTCAGGCCTGCCGCATGATCCTGAAAATACAATTAATCTGTCTCCAACACTGCGGAATCAAAACGCTGGGGCTCATTTTGTACCATGTCGCCATCAAAATAAGTGACAGTCAATCAGCATTTGGATTTACGTTTCCCAATGTAGTCAGTGGAAACACAAAGAGAAGTAAAGTGAACTGTTGTATGTTTCACACCATCAGGCAAAGATCAGCCATCAGTTTGACTTGTTCCTTTGCTGTAAATCAGTGGTCCTAATCATATGTTTCTCAGGATAAATGGTATAAACTCCGTGAGGGAGTTTACTGGCGATCTATTTGGCACATCTTATACATATTTCATCATGCACTGAATCAATATCAGGAACACTCTGATACAGGGACCTTCCCATTGGGATAAGCCGCAGCATTTGAGTTATAATCACTTGCTATTCCCCTGATGCCTAAACCTTATACAAGTGAGTAGCTGTCTTCTTAAAGGAGGGATTTTACCAGGAGCAATTACTCATATAGAGAATCTGATCGCCCTCTTTCAGTTCTCTTAAAAACATAGCCAGCTTTCAGCTGGAATGACATCATTAGGGAACTAACTGGCTGGGAGGAGATGCTGAGTTAGAAGGCTGTACAGTTATGACATTAAGGAACAATAAATCTGCTGATTAAAATTGTAATGCTCAACTGAGCCTAGGGTCTGAAATTTGAATATTAACTCTGAACCCTCGCACGCTTTAATACCGCTATGGTGCAATCGAGCTCTGTAGCAACAATAACGCATATTGAAACAATGTTGTTAATATACTGAAATGTCCTCGGACACTTCACATGAGCTTTAGAAAACAAAAGTATGAAACTAGGCACATTAGGTCAGATGGTTAAAAGTTGAGTACAAGTGGCCAGTTTTGTCTCATGTCTTAAAGGAAGAAAGTACAGAGGTGGGGAAGTTTAGGGAGGGAATTCCAGAGTTTGCGTCCTAGGCAACTGGCAGCATGGCCACCAATAGTGCAGCGATTAAAATTGGGAATGCACAAAACATAACTGATGCCGTACTCCCTCATCCCCTTTCCTTTGAACCATGAAGGCATTTGGCATTAAATCTTGTGGCAAGTGAGAAAAATGGGGTCAGCAGTCAGTGGCTTTTGTTGGGCATAAAGTTACCCAGGACGAGCGCGTCATAAAATGACTGCTCCCACAATGGCTCACGCAGTGTTTCCAATCCGAGAACTTTTACTCCAGTGATAGGAAAAGACCCTTAGCTCTAACAAACCTGAGCTTTTGCCATAGAATAATCTCTCTCTGCTTTCTAACACTCAATTCCCTCTGCTAACAACCATCCAACTGACTCATTGAAAATCTTGTACACAACGACAAGAGTGGGCTGGGGAATGAGGAAATTAAAGCCAGGCCCTTTTAGAAAATGTAACATTGCATGACTATGCCAGTGAATCCCTTTGGCAGAAGTTCCTAAATGGTGATGATGGGGTTGCAGTGATACTCACTCGTTGAGCAATGGAATGGATGTTCTCCTCTTGGTCTTCTGGACCATGTTAGCCTGATTCCGTAATGAAATGTGAATAACCGAGGGTGCGAGCTTACACGGCTCCCCGTCCACCTGCATCGGGATTGACTTGTACGTTGTTAGTGTCACTTCACGGCACTGGTTGAGCCGTTCCCCGTGTCCCCCAACTTGCAGAGCAGCCTGGTTAGAATACAGGTAGGGAGAAAGTCAAGTCAACAGAAGAGATAAATGTTGGTGAGAAGGAAGAGTTAAAGGAACACCATCGGCATCAGGTTACTTTCCCCCACAGGTGAGTGGCGAAACCGACCCGAGGGGGCCAAATGGCCAATTCTTTTTCTGTGTACTCTTCTGAGCAACTTTGGTGGGTCCCAGGGAGGATCCCTGACTGTGCTATTCTTAATGGAACTAATTGACCAGTAAATATAGCAAGGAGGGCTAACTAGGAATGCCAGCTACTAATATAGGTTCCAGGATCCAAGGAAATGGAGACGTACCAATGATGCCATGGTGAAGCCAATCACCTCGATGCAGCCATCATCATGGCGTTGTGGCTCAAAATCATGATGCTCTCCTGGATTCCCCCATGGCACAGTGCCTGCACAGTACCTGCAAGTACAATGCAACAAAAACAAAAAGACATGGTTGTGGAATTTTAAGAACACACTTTTTAACACAATCACCACATATATCAAACATCCATCCCCTCCAACTCCGAGACTCAGTGCACGCTGCTGCTACTATCTACAAGATAGACTGCAGCAATTCACCAAAGATCCTTTGACAGCACCTTCCAAACCCATGACCACTTCCATCTAGAAGGATAAGGGCAGCAAATACATGGGGACGCCACCACCTGCAAGTTCTCCTCTCAGCTACTTACCATCCTGACTTGGAAAAATATTGCTGTTTCTTCATAGTTGCTGGATCAAAATCCTGGAATTCCCTTCCTAACAGCATTCTGGGTCAATCCGCAGCACATGGACTGCAGAAATTCAAGGCGGCAGCTCACTACCACCTTCTCAAGGGCAACTTGAGATGGGCAATAAATGCTGGCCAACTAGCAACGCCCATGTCTCATGAATAAATAAAAAAAAATTAATAGGTCAAAGTTCAGCAGTAGCCATCTTCACCTCCTACATTAACTGGGACTGTGTGGAGATTGGTCAGAGTTGAAACCTGCATCTTCTGACATTAGAAGGAGGGATGTTACCACAGAGCCAAAGGCCCATTCTTGGTTATATAGCAGAGTGAAGTACTTACCTCTTCCCAGCCCATCAGCAGTCTTGTTAAGGCTGACCTTTAATCAACTACAGAGCAGATTTCCCCCTCTCCCTTCCCAATGCCTATCTTGAAGGTGAAGGCATCCTACTATTATCACTAGGCTAGTAATTCAGAGGCCCAGGCTAATGCTCTGGGGATTCAGGTTCAAATCCCACCACAGCAGATGATGCAATTTGAATCCAAACAATAAAAATCTGGAATTAGAAGTCTAATGATGGTCATTAAACCATTGTCCTAAAACCCCACCTGGTTCACTAATGTCCTTTAGGGAAGGAGATCTGCCATCCTTACCTGGTCAGGCCTACATGTGACTCCAAAGCCACAGCAATGTGGTTGACTCTCAACTGTCCTCCAAAAAGACCTAGCAAACTACTCAGTTGTATCCAACTACTAGAAAGTCTATAAAGAATGAAACCAAACCCGGCATTGATCTACACACCAGAAACTATAGCAGCAAACGCGGCTCTTCAATCCTGTAAACTCCTCCTTACTAATATCTGGAGGCTTGTGCCAAATTAAGAGAACTGTCTTACAGATGAGGCTAGCAATAGTCTGATACAGTCATTCTCATGGAATTGTACCTTACAGATAGTGCCCCAGACACCACCAGCAACATCTCTGGGCATCTTCTGTCCCATCGGCAGGACAGGCCCAGCAGAGGTGGAGACACAGTGGTTAGATAGTAGGGAGCGAGTTACTCTGGGAGTCCTCAGCATTGACTCCGGACCTCATGAAACTCATGGCACCAGATCAAACATGAAACAGGAAGCTTCCTGCTGATTACCACGTACTTGTCTGTCCTCAGCTGACGAATCAGTGTATGAACCTCCCTACACTCCGTCTGTGGCAAGTCTACTCTTTCTTAGATAAGGAGACCAAAACTGCACACAGTGTGGTCTCACCAAGACCCCATACAGCTGCAGTAAGACAGCCTTACTCCTGTATTCAAGTCCTTACCCAAGTTGCTTTTGCTTGGCAAGGGAAAAAAACTCATTGGAATGAATGGGAGGAATGGCACAGCTTTTGACACAGTGAGGTGATGTCTGGTTCGAAGCTGGAGCCTTCAGTCCCCTGCTGGGCTGCAAGTTCAACCTATTCTTCCTGTTCATCTTCAGTCTCACAAGGGTTGAAGATCCAATCTCGCAGTTGTAGGTGGTAACAGGAAAGTAACTCTCGCTCAGAGAGCTGCACTGTTGTTATTCGCACTGATCACGACACGCGAGCGATGGGGTTGAGGGTTCAGGCCTATTGTTACGTGGCTATGCTATTGCACATCATTTCAAGCAGCCTGTGAGCGACCTGGAGGACACTGGCAGACAACCTTGAGACCCTCACGGCGCACAGGAGAGCTACTGTTGTAGGGCAGTAATCATTTTAAATTTCACCACTTAGATAACAATGATTCAGGACAACTTCAAACTTCTGCTGTCAGAGTTCAACATTGAAAAATGTCCTTCCAGCATTTGCTGACCCCCTAAGAATCAGATTTGAATGTCCCAGGAGTTAAAACCAGCATTTAGTTTTAATCTTTACCACAGTGTCTCAGAGGGTATGTTTTACTCATCTCTCTCTCTCTCTCTCTCTGTCTCCTTGCTGCACAGACAGGAGAAAAATGGAGGGAATGGGGTGGCAAAAAAAATCCCAATTGTAGGTCAGGAAAGGTAAACTGCTGACTGTCATCAGTATGTGTCTACCTGAGCCAGACTATTGTGGGGGCCACACACCTATGGAGATAATGAGAGAAAACTGCAAACTGAATGAGACACACAATCGCTTCATCCTGGTTCATTCAACTGATCAAATTCAATTCTGTTAAAATTGTTCCAGTCGTGTTTCTTTACCTCTGGATGCAGGCAGATGGACAAATTGAGCAAACGAGTGTAATTGCACGTGAATGATCCACACTTGGAAAAGGAGCAGCGTTGTGATTGTCAGAAACAGCCAGTGACCCAAGTGGCTTAATCCACTTCAGTGCAGTCAATATGTGCAATTTGTTCTGCCGCATCTCCCCAGGACTCAAAGCCAGCAAGCTCAACTGATATCAGCTTAATAAAGCAGAGTGCTGCCCTGCCACCATCCTCCCCAAATCAACACAACTCCCTTCGTACCAAAACTGTCATAGCTCCCCATCTTCTGCTTCCCCCAAACTTATAGAATTTAAATCAAAAGGTCCACACAACCGGCAGATCAAACACTCCACTTGTTATTTCCTTTAACCCATTTTTCCCCAGATTGTCCTCACAGCGCCAGGGACTCGGCTTCAGTTCCCAGCTTGGGCCACTGTCTGTGTGGAGTTTGCACATTCTCCCTGTGTCTGCATGGGTTCCCTCCAGTTGCCTCCCACAGTCCAAAGGTGTGTATATTAGGTGTATTGGCCATGCTAAATTGTCCCTTAGTGTCAGGGGATTAGGAGAGTAAATGCTTGGGGTTACGGGAATAGGCCAGCATTTATTGCCCATCCCCAACTGCCTTCGAGAAGGTGGTGGTAAGCTGCCTTCTTCAACTGCTGCAATCCATGAGGTGTAGGTACACTCACAGTGCTGTTAGGAAGGGAGTTCCAGGAGTTTGACCCAGCGACAGTGAAGGAACGGTGATACATTTCCAAGTCAGGATGGTGAGTGGCTTGGAGGGGAATTTCCAGGTGGAGGTGTTCCCATGTATCTGCTGCTTTGTCCTTCTAGATGGTAGTGATCGTGGGTTTGGAAGGTGCTTTCCAAGGAACTTTGGTGAGTTTCTGCAACTTATAAACGGTACACACTGCCGCTACAGTGTCAGTGATGGAGGGAGTTTAAGGTGGCAAATAGGGCGCCAACAAAGCAGGCTGCTTTGTCCTGGATGGTATCAAACTTTTGTGTTGTTGGAGCTGCACTCATCCAGGTAAGTGGAGAGTATTCCATCACACTCCTGACTTGTGCCTTGTGGCTTAATGGTGGACAGGCTTTGGGGAGTCAGGAGGTGAATTACTTGCAGTAGAATTCCAGCCTCTGACCTGCTCTGGTAACCATATAACTGATCCAATTTATTTCTGGTTAATGGTGACAGGATAGAATCACAGTATCCCTACAATGCAGAAGGAGGACATTTGGCCCATTGAGCCTGCACCAAGAATAATCCCAACCAGGACCTATCCTCGTAACCCCACATATTTAACCTACTTGTTCTCCAGACACAGGATGTTAAAAGTGGGAGATTCAGTGATGGTAATGCCACTGAATGTCACGGGATGATGGTTAGACCATAAGAAATAGGAGCAGAATTAGGCCACTCGGCCCATCGAGTCTGCTCTGCCATTCAATCATGGCTGATTTTTTTCTCATCCCCATTCTCCTGCCTTTTCCCCATAACCCCTGATCCCCTTAGTAATCAATAATTTATCTATCTCTGTCTTAAAGACACTCAATGACCTGGCCTCCACAGCCTTCTGCGGCAAAGAGTTCCACAGAGTCACCTCTCTGGCTGAAGAAATTCCTCCTCATCTCTGTTTTAAAGGATCGTCCCTTTAACCTGAGGTTGTGCCCTCTGGTTCTAGGTTTTCCTACTAGTGGAAACATCCTCTCCACGTCCACTCTATCCAGGCCTTGCAGTATCCAATAAGTTTCAATAAGATCCCCCCTTATCCTTCTAAACTCCAACGAGTACCGACCCAGAGTCCTCAGCCGTTCCTCATACGACAAGCTCTTCAGTCCGGGGATCATTTTTGTGAACCTGCTCTGGACCCTTTCCAAGGCCAGCGGATCCTTCCTTAGATATGGGGCCCAAAACTGCTCACAATAGTCCAAATGGAGTCTGACCAGAGCCTTTCTACAGCTTCAGAAGTACATCCCTGCTCTTGTATTCTCGCCCTCTCGATATGAATGCTAACACTGCATTTGCCTTCCTTACTGCTGACTGAACCTGTACGTTAATCTTCAGAGGATCTTGAACAATGACTCCCGAGTCCTTTTGTGTTTCTGATTTCCTAAGCATTTTCTCATTTAGAAAATAGTCTATGCCTCCATTCCTCCTTCTAAAGTGCATAACCTCACACTTTTCCACATTGTATTCCAACTGCCACTCCTTTGCCCACTCTCCTAACCTGTTCAAGTCCTTCTGCAGCCCACTGCTTCCTCAATACTACCTGTCCCTCTACATATCTTTGTATTATTTTCAAAATTAGCAACATTGCCCTCAGTTCCTTCCTCCAAATTGTTAATGTATATTGTAAAAAGTTGTTGTCCCAGCACTGACCCCTGAGGGACACCACTAGTCACCAGCTGCCCTTCATCCTCAAGAGATCCTCTCTTGTTGGAGTTGGTCATTGCCTGACACTTGAATCGGAGCGGGTGAGACCATAGAACAGACCACAGAAAGGTTTGTTGACCTCAGTTGGGGCGGGGGTGGGGGGGGTGGGTGTGTGTGTGTGTGTGTGTGTGTGTGTGTGTGTGCGCGCGCGCGCGCGCAACCAGAACATGCAAAGTCGCATGGAACATTGAACAGCACAAATCTCAATGGCATTGATTCAACTGGCCTAGACATGGGCCCATGCCCAGAGTGCAAGGGAGAAAAGCACTTCACAAATACTTCATCCGCTTGATATACTGACTGGCAACATCTTTGCATCCTGGCCACTCAGCCCGCTGGAGGCTTGGTGTTAAGGAACTTACCTTGGAATGTTCAGGAATACAATGCACTGTAACTTTAGGTCCTGAATCTTCGATGTCAGGTCTGTCCCATCACACTGTTAACAAGAAGATGGGTCAAGTAAGCAAATTGGCCAAAAGGATTACAATTCTTTTTTGGTGCGGTGTCCAATTGAGACACCATTCTGCCCTTCTCCACTGAAGCCTACAATGCCAATTCATAGTGGTTTACAACACTTCTTCTCCACCCACTCCTATCCTAATCCCTGGTGGCAATGTGGTTATTAACCTCTTTGATTATCTAGTGTTTAAACTGGGATTGGGATGGAAATATTCATTTAAATACATATCTGTGATCTATAGAACTTCCCACCTTCCCTGAGGAAAAGCACCTTCAACTCAGAGTAGCTCCTATCAATCTACACAGGAGACCACTGACAAAAATGACAGATGGAATTGGAGGGAACTTACTGATTTGGATAGCAAATGGGTTCAGACGTTGGTGACAGAGATAAGGGATAAATGGGTTTGAACTCCAATTGGCAGAATGCTACTCGCCCGTTTCACCTTGTTTCATTTCTCTCAGCACTCAGTCTCATTCACTGCCATCCATGCCCTCTCTTCAGCTGTTGGTTTTCTCTCATTCTAATCTGAGAATGTGAGTGGCAGTGAATGAGTGCTGCGAGAAGTGAAACAAGGTCAGATGGTCATGTCGATATGGATGATTTAGTACATGAGTACTGAAGTGAATTCTGCCTGACATCTCATTTGTTTATAATGGAATTCATCCCTCAGCATGTTCCTTTAATTACTCCAAGCTTAAGATGAAAAGATTTGACCCGTGTATTTCCTCATTGTGTCAGGGGTGCAAGGTGGCACAGAGAACCAACTGCATTGTTTCTGGTCCTGGATCAAAATTGAATCCTAGTGGTCCAATATCCTTAAAGATCCTGAGTGTTGGCGAGTCAGAAACAAGAAAATAGATCAGCCATGCTCTAATGAACAGCACTACAAGTTTGAGGGGCTAAATGGCCTCCTTCTGCACATATGTTTCTAGGATGCAGATCCTCACAGGTTAATGGGAGTGAGGCACAGGTCCTCGCTGGTTACAGGGAATATGACACAGGTCCTCACAGGTTACAGGGAATGTGGCACAGGTCCTCACAGGTTACAGGGAATGTGGCACAGGTCCTCACAGGTTACAGGAAATGTAAACAGGTTCTAAAGATTGTTGGAGTGTGGCTCAAGATGATGTATGCTGCTGGGGGTGTGACACGTAACCTCAAGTATTACATTTTTCAGCTAAAGTGTGCACTTACCACCACTTTGATATGTTTGGCTAAATCTTTGGAGCTTCTCATGAGGAAATCTGAAAATGCCGTCTGGAGAATACAAAGAGAGGGTGACACACAGTTACACTGGGCGAGTAACACTGGAAGAAAATATGGGACTTAATGTAATCATATACAATAAAGAACAAATCCATGGCAGAGTTTTATGAATAAAAGCACTTTAAAGTATTCTCCATCCTGGACCCACCTTGCCAAGGGCTCAGATCAATCCCTGGAGTACACAGGGGGGAATGCTGCTCTCAGTCAACACAGGTATCACTCCAGTTGCCAGGAAAAGTATGAAAGTGGCCCAGCGCAGCACAGATTTTCTCTCCCACCTTAACTCTGCTTGCCAAGGACCCAAAGCCAATTCCCTAGACCTGGCATTGTGAGGAACTCTGGGTCCCTCTGATTGCCATACAGCATAGCAGAGGACAGTATCTCACACACACTTGATAAAAAGGTCAGCAACAGCCACTTAGGCTGGAACTCTCCACCTCACCCACCACGGAATCAGAGCGAGTTAGGGTCCAACAATGAACAGCTCTGTTGACCTTGGGCTGGCATTTCCGGTCTCGCCTGAGCGAGGCTGTAAATTTCCACCCTTAATCTTTCATAAATTACAAACTATAGCAAAATATTACTTCACCCACCTTCTTCTCAATGCTAATTGCTCCCCTCAGCTCTTCTGCGTCAACTTCCTCCAGACCCATTTTTTAGTTCAATCTTTGTCTCATCATCACCACCCTTTGCTTTGCACTATCATCCTTTTTATTGTTTAATCACTCCTGCCTGCTGCCCAATTACAGATCTTTCCTTTTTGTTCTTTCCCCACCCACACCCTTCCCCCTCTTCCCCCCGCCCCCACCCCAACTGAGAACTCGCACCAACTCAATTCAATCTCTAATATTGGATTGTAATGGAAGAGCGTCGACCTGAAATCTTTGCTGAGTTTCTCTCTCTTTTTCAGATGCTGCCTGACCTGCTGAGTGTTTCCAGCAACTTCCACGTTTATTTTTGCTGCATCATCCCCTAAAGTCAGCAGTGCTCTGCACCAGCAGCGAGTTATTTGATGTAATGAAATAAATCCGGAAAAAGAACACCCTCCTGTTGTAAGCTGGCCCCAAAACCAGCAATGGAGCGAAATGCTTTGTTTAAAATGTGACAAACAGGCCTGGCTTTCTGGCAACTTCCAGATAGGAAGAACATTCAACAGTCAGTGTTTACCATGAATCGCGATTATTACATACCCCAGCGTAGAACATTTTATTCCGAAACCGACTGTTAAATTTCTCTGGCTTGGCCTCTGAAAGAAGAAATTGAGTATCAGCGACAGCTTCCAATCAAAATGAGGTACAAAATCACGTAGCCTGTCACTCAGCGTTATTTCCCATTTACCATCCTGCGCGCTAAGTCGGCAACTCGAGTTAAAAATAAATATTGCTCGCTTTTGTTCAAAAAGTCAGAAGCGATTTAGCACCGAGATTGAGGCTGTCGAAATCTCTCCTTTTAAACAGACAGCTATTCAAACCCTGCATTCTGAGCACACTTTGGATTTCAATCCAAACAACTTGGATTTAACCAAAACCTTAAAGTGGAAAAACCTGAGGGTAACGTTTCCAGTCCAACCCACCGTGGGAATTGTCACAGGCGGGACTGAAAATTTGACGGACCATTTAAAGTGTATTGACCTCAGGTGTGAGTTTCCAGTCTCGGGGCGGGCACGACTGGGAAAGTCCCACACTCGGTGTTAAGTTAGCAACAAATTATCTAGTGTATATAGTGCCATCTCAAGCCTTGAGTGTGAAGACCACACCATAATTGAGCCCAAACAAGAGCCAGGCAGTGTTCAGCTCTATTGACAGTGATATTTCTGCAACTTTATGATGCCTACAAGATTAAAAGGTCACAGTGTCATCAGCACAGGTTGGAAATGTTTTTCAACAGAGCCCCTTTAAGAAACAAAGGAACAAGCTAAATCCATGAAAGGACAACAATTTTAAAAGCAATCAAGATGGTAGTGGGCCTGCCTCCTCTATGAACCTTTCCAGTCCATCTATCGAAGTGAGGGGGGGCAGGACGCAGTGACGCTGTGGAGTCCCAATGCGACATGTCACACTGCGTCCTGGTGCAGCCTCTCACCTAAAGTGTGCAAATTTCAGACAACAAACAAAATGGGCACCACCCAAACAGACAGTGGATCCCCTTCTGATGTGGCACCTTCCTTCAAAACTAAGGCTTTCAGCTGTCCAAAGAAGTTCTCTCAAGAGACTGACCAGGGGTTTGGAGCAAGGGATTAGCACAGGAACAAATACAAATTAACTTCCCGGGATGCTTTTCCCATTCCAACGTACCTCGGGACTCATGAAACTCCAGAGTCACGTGAGCATCAAAGCCAAGGCTGAAGTAGTTGTTGAAGACATCGAGTGGAAGCTGTGAAGAAAGAAAAGGCAAAAGTTTCAGTTTATTGATTAGTGTATAGTTTGTGCTGGTTTTACAATGGGAGAACACGTCTCTGCAAGCTAATAGAAAGATGGAAAAAACATGCACTATTAAAAAATATTTAATATTCTTCTTGTTTGTCATAAAGTGCTTTTGAATCACTTTTAAAGTGTAGTCACTGCTACAATACAAGCAAACAACGTAGCACTCAACAGGTTTAAGGTGTGAGGGGCAGGGTTTAAAGGAGATGTACGAGGCAAGGCTTTTACACAGAGGGTGGTGGGTGCCTGGAACTCACTGCCAGGGAAGGTAGTGGAAGCTGATACGATGGAGACTTTTAAGGGGCATCTAGAAAAATACACGAATAAGATGGGGACAGAGGGACATGGTCACTGGACGAGTAGGGTGTTTTAATTCAGACAGGCAGCATGGTCGGTGCAGGCTTGGAGGGCCAAAGGGCCTGTTCCTGAGCTGTAATTTTCTTTGTTCTTTGTTCAATTTCCACACAGTAAACACATATCTGTCCGGGCAATCAACCTTTACTGATTAGCTGAGGGGCAATGCTGTCAGGAACCAAGAGTTTCTTATTCATCTTTGCATATTACAATGGGATCTTTTGGGAACATGCTCCAAGCAAATGAGGGCTTGACTGAACATATCTCTGACAGTGCAGCATTCTCTCAGCACTGCACTGATGTGTTGATATAGTCTTTAAAGTTTTAAAGCTTATTTATTAGTGTCACAAGTAGTCTTACATTAACACTGCAATAAAGTTACTGTGAAAATTCCCTTGTCGCCACACTCCTGCCCTTGTTCAGGTACACTGGGGGAGAATTTAGCTTGGCCAATGCACCTAACCAACACGTCTTGCTCCTGTATGAAAAAGACTCACTGTGGACGCTGAGCTTCCCACTGAGTGCCTCAAGGAGTCACCATGCAGGAGGTAAGCTAATTCCAGGTGCTGTTAGAGTTACAGCCACACGCTGTCAGTTGGTGTACCAACATGCCCTTTTCCTCCTCTACAACACCGGCATGAAGGGGCTTCGGCAGCCAGATGTGTGTGGCAGGGTGCAACTAGCCAATATGTATGATCACTCTCAGCCAGATGTGTGCATCAGATGCTTCTCTACAGATGCAGTGTACTACACCTGGTCAGCTGGTGACTCACCCCAAGGTCGAGAATGTAACAGCCTCCAAGGGAGTGTAACAGAGGTTCAACAGACTGGTTCCCGAGACGAGGGAGTTGCCCTATTTGAGTGGACAAGGCCAATACTTCCTAGAGTTGTCAAAGGCTGAGAAAGTGATCTCACTGAATTGCAAAATTCTTAAGGGGCTTGGCAGGATAGATGTTGAGAGGGTATTTTCCCTGGCGGGGGAGTTCAGAACCTGAAGTCAGAAAACCTGAATCAAGTGGCACCCCCTTAGAAATGACATGACAAGAAGTGCCTTCACACAAAAGGTTGTGAATCTTTGGTATTTGCCATCCCAGAGGGCTGAGGATGCTCAGTAGCCAAGTATATTTGAGAGATCAATAGATTTTTGAATACTAAAGGAACTAAGGATTGTTGGGATGGTGCCCGAGGCAGATCAGTCATGTTCCTATTGAAAGTTGGAGCAGGATCAAAGGATTGGGGGATTTATTCCTGCTCTTATTTCTTAAGCTCTTATGAAAAATAAAAAAGACTGAGCCTGCCTGTTCATCCAGAGATTAACCCATATCCAATACAGTGTCTATTAGAATAGTGCACTGTGCTGGTCTCCATTTAACAGATGGGATATACAGGCACTGGAAAAGGTGCAAAAATAGATTTACAAGATGACACTAGAACTGACAGATTATAGCAACCAGGAAAGGATTGAATAGACTGAAGCTGCCATCTCTAGAAAGAGAAGGTTAACAGAGGCTCTTGCCAGTTAAATGTCGAGAAGATGTTTTCACTTGCCGGGGAGTGGGGAGTGGTGGGGAGCCCAAAACTAAAAATAATAAATAGATGATAATCACCAATAATTCTACAGGGAATTCACGAGAAATATCTATACCCAGAGGGCGAGCGAAATGTGGGAATTCGCTATCACAGGCAGGCAAATTGCACACAGGCATTTAAGGGCAAGCTGGATAAACATGAAGGTGGAAAGGAGAGAAGGTTATATTGATAGGGGTGAGGGCTGGCAGCAGGCTTATATACAACACAAACATAAACTTCGGCTAAATTGCCTGTTTCTGTGCCATACATTGTATTGATTAATTTCCTGTTTATGCATTGATGACAACCTCTGCCAACCAACTACCACCATCTAGGATTTAACAATAAATGTTTTCACTGAGCCACCCAGACAGATTAAACAGCATGGATACGGTCTGCACTGCTACAACAGCCAATGCAACTTAAATTCTGCTCAGAAATAGACTCAGTCGAAGTCTCACAGCACACAGGTTAAAATCAAGCAGGTTTATTTGGCATCGCAAGCTTTCAGAGCGCTGCTCCTTCTTCAGGTGAATGATTCCAAATAAATCTGTTGGATTTAACCTGGTGTTGTGAGACTTGTTACTGTGCCCACTCCAGTCCAATCCCGATATCTCCACATCAGAAACAGACTGCACAGAAAGCTTCCAGAAAGCAACATGATTCAGGCCCTATGTTTTGGTACCGGTCTCTCCTGATTAAAGCACCTTCTGAGAGTGCCGTTTCATTTCAAAGTTCTTTTGTAAATAACAAAACTTCTCATATAACACTGTCTTGATCATCGTTTTAATAGTTACTGCACTTGCACCAAGAGTCACATTGGAACTAAATATATTCAGTCTTTTTAAACTCACCACCATTTTGCTCACTGCTTCTCATTCCCAAACCCCTCACTGCTTCCCATTCCCAAGGCCTCCCATTCCCAACCCCCTCACTGCTTCCCATTCCCAATGCTTCCCATTCCCAACCCCCTCACTGATTTCCATTCCCAACCCCCTCACTGCTTCCCATTCCCAACCCCCTTACTCCCTCCCCCTCATCTCATCCTCTCGAACCACCTCACACTGTTTCCCTCTTACGATCTCCTCACTCCTTTTCTCTGTCCCCTCACTGCCTCCCTCTCCTAAGCTCCTCACTTGCTGCTTCTCATTGTAAGCAAGGGATGTCGGGAAAGGCAGATAATGGGAGAGACTGAGGGGTTTGGGAGAGGGACAGAGTGAGGGGTTTGAGAGAGTGATGGAGTGAGGGGAAGGGAATGAGGGGATTGGGAGAGTGGCAGAGTGAAGGGGAGGGAGTGAGGGCACTGGAAGAGGGACAGAGTGAGGGGTTTGGGATAGGGATGGAGTGAGGGGCAGCTAGTGAGAGGTATAAGGGAGAGATGGAGAGAGGGGGAGCGAGTGAAAGGATTGGGAAAGGGATGCAGTGAGCAGGAGGGAGTGAGGGGGTTGGGGGGAACTGGTGAGTGAGAAACAAGCAGAAAGAGTAGGTAATTAGCAGAGCAGAAAGTCAGTAAGAGCAACGAATGATGAGTTATGATCCTGTTAGGCTCAAGGCAGCCAGTGGACTTTTCAGTTAAAAATTACAGATCAGGAACACAGCGTGGAAAAAGGGCTGGGCCCTCTCATGGCAAACTGATTTGCATTTAGCACATTTTCATTTAACAGGCTGTTTTTCAGGAATGCTAACTGAGGGACAGCTATTGCGTTTAAGGATAAATCTTGGCCAGATCACCATGGAAACTTTCTGCTTTGCTTGGAGTAATGCTCAGAGATCTTCAAAGCCCATCTGAGGATGCACAATGGGCCTTGGTTTGAGGTCTCTAATTAAGGATCGTCAGGGGGCAGAGGGGTTTAAAGGCAGGAGTGCAGCCTGTGAGATGGGCTGGCTATAGGTGTGTGCACTGTTTGAGGGGGGAGCTTGAATTTCATTGGGCAGTGAGGCTGGCAGAGAAATTTGTTAATAAGAACAAGGAATTTGAAAGGTTCAAGGAGTGTGTGGGAGGTCACAAGGTGACAGGGTATAGCGTCTGGAATAAGGCGAGGATTCAACAGGGGGTTTTTCCAGGCCAGGGAAGCTGTCCTCACAGGTTGTTAAATCTCTCAAAGTGACACTTGGTTGGATTTCAACATCAGCCCACTCTTCTCCTGGCACAGGATCTCCTTGGATCTATTGGGTAAGTTATTAAAGTAATTAAGCCTGGTTTAGCCCTCAGTGATGTAGCCAGGGCACCTGCTCCGCTAACCTGTCAGAAATTCGCTCAGGTCACCGAGGCAAGTGCAGAGCTTCTTCAGCAAAACTGACAAACTGTGAAGACTTTGATCAGTGAAAGTGAAGAGCTCCAGCCATGGCAATTGAAAGTCTGCTGTTCAAAGCACTTCCTCTCTCACAGAGCGCCATCACAGACTGATAGGCGATTGCTAACTGCTTGGAAAGCGTTTTGCTCACCTTCATCCTGATGGCAGCCCTCCCCATGCCACAGGAGCAGTGTGCGCAGCTCCACCCTGCTTCACTGCCGTGGGACAAGAGGAGCAACGCCAAACAGCTCCAGCAGCAAAGAAGCCTCAACTTCCTTCCCCTCAGTCACATACCCTTCCAATAGAGCAGAGGGGGTGAACACTGAGATCTAGCTGGAAGAAGGTGAGACCCCAAACACTGGGTCCACAGGCAGACAATTAGCTCTCTTAACAGTCTGTTACACTGGTACGTCAGGAGGCTCAGGATCTCATGGCAGGTCACTGCTGACATCTATAGCCTCTTCAAAACAAGACCACCTTTCCCTATTGGGGCAGGTGGGCAGGCACTGCAGTGGTCGACCAGATGTCCGTTGCTGGAGACCCTGGTGTGCTGTTACCAGGTCTCTAAAACACTGACGACACAAGAGAAAACACATTGACTGTATGGAATTCCTAAGTAGCCAATGACACATGGTATGGAAGTCTTGCGGGCAGAGTGGGTAGCATCCCTGCCTCTGAGACTGAAGCTCCAGGTTCAAGGCCCACCCCACGACTAGATGGTCAAAGAGGGTGTGCTCATAATGCAGTCAAATAGATTGAGTATCAACCTGCAAATCCTTCCAGACACACCAATGGCTGGCGGTAAGATTGGGACAGACTCCTGGTCAGTCACGGTTGATGTGGAGTGGTGTCCCTCAAACTACAAGCCCCGTGAGAGACTCGTGACCTGTTCCAGGGATTATTAACTATGGAAACAGGCAAAAGTAGGTCTTACTGCACCACTAGGTGTGGGAAGAGAATTGGAATTGGGATGGCACATGGTGATAAACAGTTCAATGGACCAAGACTCAGGTACGCCAACCTTTTCAGCTGCAGTTTCGTCACGCTCGTCTGGGACAGCGCTCGTGTTTCTCTCCACGTAGAGGTTCCACCGGTCCAGCTGCACAATGTTCCCATCTTCCACGTGCGACAGGATCTTGGAAACTGGCTCGTCTGTGTACCCCTAAATCCAGGACAGAGACAGATCCGGTCAGAATAGAAAATAAGGTCTTGAGCCCACCTCCAAATTGCCATTAAAGTGCGTCTTCCTTCACCCTGAAACTTAATTCCAAACAATCAGCTCATAGAACATAGAATATAGAACGGTACAGCACAGTACAGGCCCTCAATGTTGTGCCAAGCTATGTCCGAACCCAAAATCAAGCTATCCCACTCCCTATCATTCTGGTGTGTTCCATGTGTCTATCCAATAACCACTTGAAATTTCCTAAAGTGTCCTTTTCCACTATCACAGCAGACAGTGTATTCCACACGCCAACCACTCTGAGTGAAGAATCTACTCGGACATCCTTCCTTTATCTCCCACCATGAACCTTATAGTTATGCCCCCTAGTAATAGCTACATCCACCCAAGGAAATGGTCTCTGCACGTCCACTCTATCTATCCCCCTCATAATCTTATAAACCTCTATTAAGTCACCTCTTATCCTCCTCCGCTCTAAAGAGAAAAGCCTCAGCTCCCCTTACTTTTCCTCATAAGACCTACCCTCCAACCAGGCAGCATCCTGGTAAATCTCCTCTGCACTCTCTCCAATGCTTCCACATCCTTCTTATGGTGAGGTGACCAGAACTGCACACAATATTCCAAATGTCATCTCACCAACGTCCTGTATAG
The DNA here is from genome assembly GCF_965287045.1 of Carcharhinus amblyrhynchos. Classification (NCBI taxonomy): domain Eukaryota; kingdom Metazoa; phylum Chordata; class Chondrichthyes; order Carcharhiniformes; family Carcharhinidae; genus Carcharhinus; species Carcharhinus amblyrhynchos. Next base: position 56,359,898 of record NC_137329.1, read on the forward strand.
TTGCAGCATAAACACACGACTCTTAAACTCAAACCCCCTGTTAATAAATGCTAACACACTATAAGCCTTCTTCACGGCTCTATCCACTTGAGTGGCAACTTTCAGAGATCTGTGGATATGAACCCCAAGATCACTCTGCTCCTCCACATTCCTCAGAACCCTGCCGTTGACCCTGTAATCTGCATTCAAGTTTGTCCTACCAAAATGAATCACCTCGCACTTATTAGGGTTAAACTCCATCTGCCACTTTTCGGCCCAACTCTGCATCCTATCAATGTCTCTTTGCAGCCTACAAGAGCCCTCCACCTCATCCACTACTCCACCAATCTTGGTGTCATCAGCAAATTTACTAACCCACCCTTCAGCCCCCCCCCCCCTTCCAAGTCACTGATAAAAATCACAAACAGCAGAGGACCCAGCTCAAGGTGATCATCTGAACAAATCAAACCAGAGTTAATTTTAGCAAATTCATCCAGACTAAATTCATCATTCGATCTATGAGCGGCTGCCACAGCAAACTGTCAAGTAATTATGCAGATCAGCGTTATCACATTAGTCGCTAGCTCTGCTATACCATTTAGCTATCATCATGTCCCAGCAAGCTCAATGAACGTTGGGCTGAGTTAATGACAGCAGCTGATTTAATATCACCCATCTCAACTACCACTCAAAATTTTCCACACCATTTAGAGTGGCACAGTGGATAGCACTGCTGCCTCACAGCGCCAGGGACCTGGGTTCAATTCCGGCCTCGGGTGACTGTGTGGAGTTTGCACATTCTCCCCGTGTTAGCCGGGCCCTCCGGTTTCCTCCCACAGGCCAAAGATGTTTGGATTGGCCGTGCTAAAATTGCCCCTTAGTGACAGGGGGATTAGTAGGGTAAATATATGGGGTTACGGGGATAGGGCCTGGGTGGAATTGTGGTCAGTGCAGACTCGATGGGCTGAATGACTTCCTTCTGCAAGGGGATTCTATGATTGTTCTCCATCCCATCAGCCAGCAATAAAATGCACATTTGCAACACCATTAAAAAGAAGCAACCATCTTTCCTCCTTTCATCCATCCCTTCTCATTCTGTGTTAAGAGTGGTCAGAACTTACTGAGACTCTCTGAAACTCCATCTATGCTGCTCTTCTCCATGAGACATGGGAACACCTGCAGGTTCCCATCCAAGTCACTCTCCTGACTTGGAAATATATTGCTGTTCGTTCACTGTCATTGGGTTAAAATCCTGGAACTCCCTCCCTAACAGCACTGTGGGTGTACCTACACCACGTGGACTGTAGTGGTTTAAGGCGGCAGCTCACTATCACTTTCTGAAGGGCAATTATAGTATAGAGTTATGGAATCCTGACAGTGCTGAAAGAGGCCATTTGGCCCATCGTGCCTGCACCAACAACAATCCCACCCAGGCCCTATTCCCGTAACCCCAAGTATTTAGCTTGCTAATCCCCCTGACACTAAGGGTTAACTTAACATGGCCAATCAACCTGCACATCTTCTGCCTGTGGAAGGAAACAGGAACACCCGGAGGAAACACACACACAGACATGGGGAGAATGTGCAAACTCCACACAGACAGGTCACCCGCCGAGTCTGGAATTGAACCCAGGTCCCTAGCACTGTGAGGCAGCAGTACTAACCACTGCACTAACCATCATTATTGCCCTAGGGATGAGCAATAATTATTGGCTTAGCCAGCAAAGCCCACATCCCATAAATGTATTTTTAAAAAAAGCTCTCCACCTTAGTTACCACACAGTGCACCAAAATGGGCCCCTGGTGGGCTCCTGTAATCAGTCCCAATGATAGCTCTGGATCTTTTTCTGATCAACCTATTGCTTCATCTTTAGCCAGGGCTGGGTGCTACTTCAAATGGGTCCCAAAGGACAACCACTTCCAGCAGTAAAGAACCCTAGCATGTGCTGCAGAGCGGCTAAATAAAGTCATTCATTCTCCTTCAACTCACTTACCCCACCCCAATTCAGGGTCCTTGCAAGATCATTTCCTGTTCCTAGAGGAAGTACAGCCACAGGAGGCGGGGGATTCAGCTGCAGTTGATCCAAAATGGACAGAATCCATCCCACCTACCAAGAGAAATGCAAATTGATAGTGACAAACATTCCTCTATATGGTTATGGGCAGAATCTTCACCACAGTCACAGAATCACAGTAATGAAATCAGTTGCAAAATGTTCAAGTCCCAAGCCCCACATCGATTTAGTCAGTCTTTGAACCATTCATTGCTTGAAGTGTATGCCAAATATTGACATCAGTAAATATTTAAGAACATAATGAAGCTGATGTTCCACAATCAAGCTCCCAGAGGGAAGACTTGCTCCAGATTCACATCTTCAGCCCCACTAATACTGGACATCAGGACGTGGCTGCCAGAATTAGTCCACAGGTAGTATAGGAACAGCGTTAACTTAACTATAACACAAACAAATGCTCCAGGTGCACATGAGATTTAGCCAGTAAATCTTTCACGAAGTGACTCAGTTGTTGGTAGAATTTAAAATAAAGGAATTCCCTAGTTTTGCACACCCTGTTTCCGTTGCCGGCGAGAACAAAGAATTTGACGCTCAGCCAAAACTTCATTCACTGCAGCGGGACTGGAAAATCCCAGTCACAGGCAAGGTAGGAGAATTCCAGTCAAAGTGTTTTGTAATTAGGAACATAGGAAGAGGAGTGGGCCATTCAGCCCCTCGAGCCTGTTCCACTAATCAATTTATGATCTGCATTCGGGTTAGAGTTAGTGCATCTGCAAGCCTTGACTCAAGAACCGTTAAAGCCTTCAAGAATTCATCAATACAAAGTGTTGAACATGTGTATGATTTGCTTCATTTTTGCAAATATTTCATTTTAAGATATTTGTGCCCATGCAATTACATTTAAATGGTAAGCATAAAAAACTTATCTGACTACGGTTTAAAACTAACTTGATCACACTTTAAAACTCAGAAGGCATGCTGGGTTAGATAAAATTGACTGAATTCTTGACAGTACAATGCAAGCAAAACAAGCTTGTTTCTCCAGGTTAGAGATAGCACGTACTAAACAATTTCAATAACACAGTTAACCCATTACATATATATTGTAGTTTGAACTCTATGTTTGCAGTTTGGGTCAAGTCTGTTGCTAGCTCAGTCCAGAGTCTGTTTTGAGTTCTGCCTTGAGCAGTAGGACTGGCAGAAAAAGCCAATATCTCTTGCTCCCTTTCCCCAGTTTTCCATTTCCTGTATTAATTTAATTTTAAGTTCTGTTTAAAAAAAGAAATTCAACTCTATCAGTGCCGTCTTTGTCTATCCAAAGGAATGAATGGACCCTACACAGGGTGTCTGGCTTGAAAATCTTTAAATCCCAATGTTAAACACAAGCTGCTTATTTTGTAGCAACATGTTTTCTTTCAACTTTGTTCTTAAGATGAGCTGACCAGCATTGATTAACCATCCCTAGCTGCTTGAGAAGGTGGTGGTGAGCTGCCTTCTTGAACTGCTGCTGTCCATGTGGTGTAAGTACGCTCCAGGTGGTGTTAGGGAGAGAGTTCCTGGATTGTGACCAGTGACTGTACTCCAACACTGATACTTTTCCGAGTCAGCATAGTATGAGACTTGGAGAGGAGCTTGCAGGCGGAGGGGTCGCCAATGTGCCTTGCACTGGTGAGAGGTTACAGGTTTCAAAGATGCCGTCGAGGAAACCTCGGTGAATTGGTGCAATGCATCTTGTAGATGGTATGTACTGTAGGCACTGTGCCCAGATGGTGGAAAGAGTGAAGGTTTAAGGTTTTTGGTTGGATGTCAATTAAGCGGACAATTCTATCCTGGATGGAGCCTTGAGCGGTACTAGAGCTGCACCCATCCAGGCAAGTGGAGAGTATTCCATAACACTTCTGAGTTGTGCTTTGTAGATGGTGAATAGGTTTTGTGGAGTCTGGAGGCGAGTTACTCACAGGATTCCCAGCCTACTGCTGGAGTCCCCAGTATTTATATGGCTATCCAGTTAAGATTCTGGTCAATGGTAACACCCAAGATGTTGATTATGGGGGATTAAGCAATGGTAATGCCATTGAGTATCAAGGGGCGATAGTTAGATTCTTTTGTGTTAGAGATGGTCTTTGTCTGGCACTTGTGTAGCTTTGGGGCTTGCCATTTATCAGTCCAAGCCTGGATATTGTCCAAGTCTTGCTGCACTTGGACATCCACTGCTTCAGTATCTGAAGAGTCGTGAATGGTTCTCAGCATTGTGAAATCATCAGCGAATATCCCCACTTCTTACCTTATGATGGAAGGAAGGTTATTGATTTTTTTTTATTCGTTTGTGGGACATGCACATCACTGGCTAGCCAGCATTTATTGCCCATCCCTAGTTGCCCTTGGAGCGCAGTTGAGAGTCAACCACATTGCTGTGGCTCTGGAGTCACATGTAGGCCAGACCAGATAAGAAAGGCAGATTTCTTTCCTTGAAGGACATTAGTGACCCAGATGGGTTTTTCCAACAATTGACAAAGGTTTCATGGTCATCAGTAGATCCTTAATTCCAGATTTTTTGTTACTGAATTCAAATTCCACCATCTGCCGTGGCGGGATTCGGCCATTGCCTTCTCATGTTGCAACTGAAGATGGTTGGGCCTAGGATGCCATCCTGGTGGGCTTCTGCAGTGATGTCCTGAAGCTGAGATGATTGACGTCCAGCCATCACAGCCATTTTCCTTTGTACCAAGTATGACTCCAACCAGCAGCGCATTTTCCCCTTGATTCCCATTGACCCCAGTTTTGCAAGGGCTCCTTGCTGCCACACTCTGTCAAATGCTGCCTTGATGTCAAGATCAATTGCTTTCACCTCACCTCTGGTATTCTTTAGACCAAGGCTGTAAAGAGGTCAGGAGTTGAGAGACCCTGGTGGAGCCCAAACTGGGTGTCGCTGAGCAGGTGAGGTTTGATAGCTCTTTTGATGACCCTTTCCATCACTTCACTGATGATTGAGAGCAGGTGGTAATTGGTCAAACTGGATTTGACCTTTTAGTGTACACAGTATTGCTGGGCAACTTTCCACATTATCATGTAGATACCAGTGTTGGGAATGTATTGGAACAGTTTGGCCAGGGCATGGCTAGCTCTGGGGCACAAGTCAACAGTAGCAGGGATAGAACGCTATCGAGTCAATTGCCTTTGCTACACCTAGTTCACACAGCCATATCTTGGTGTCACTCGGAGTGAAACAAATTGGATGAAGACTGCTATTTGTGGTGCCCAGGATATCAGAAAATGAGATGGGTCACCAACCCAGCACTATTGGCTGAAGATGGGCGCAAGTATTTCAGGCTTTTGCATTGGATGCTGCTCTTCCCAAAGATGAAGTTAGGAATTTTCGTGGAGCCCACTCCTCCAATTGGTTGTTTAACTGTCCACCATCATTCATGAATGGACATGGCAGGACTGCAGAGCTTAGATTTGATCCCGTCAGTGTGGGGCAGTCTAACTTTGTCTCTTACTTGCTGCTAATGTTGCTTGGCACACACATGGTCCTGCATAGTAGCTTCACCAGGCTGACACCTCATTTTTAAGTATGCCTGGTGCTGCTCCTGGCATGCTCTCCTGCATTCTCCGCTGAACCAGGGTAGTTCCCCTGGCTCGACGGTGATGCTAGAATGGAGGCTATGCCGGGCCATGAGGTTATAGATTGAGGTTGTGTTTGGTTCTGCTGCTGCTGATGGCCCACAGTGCCTCATGGATGCCCAGTCTTGAGTTGCTAGATCTGTTTGAAATCTATCCCATTTAGCGTGGTGGTAATGCCACACAACACAATGAGGCTATCCTCAATATGAAGATGCAATTGGCTCCACAAGGTCTGTACAATGGTCACTCTTACTAATACTGTTACGGACAGATACATCCACTACAGGTAGATTGGCGAGAGTGCCGTTATTGTGTTTTCCCCTCTTGTTTTTCTCACCAGTTGCTGCAGACCCAGTCTATGTCCTTTCAGTCTCAGCCAGCTCAATCGTCTGTGATTGCGAAGACACTCTCAATTCTTTCACTCATGTTCATCAGAATAGACAGTACGACAGAAATGTTCCTCAGCGCTGCACACTGATCAAATCCCTCATCTTGCTCACACTCTGTACAGTTGGACTGGAGGCTAACGTGATGGGTGGGATCCTATGGTCTTGTTCGGATGAGATTGTAAAATTCTGCCCGAGGCCATTGGAGATTTCTGTTCTGGGAGCTTCACCCATCCCGGAAGGTTTTCGGCCGCTGTCTTTATATGTGATGGAAGCTGGAAAACTTTAAATAAGATGGGGAATTGACAATCTCTTAAAAGAAGCAGGGAGTTGGTGCAGTGTCTTTAATTGGGATGTGAGGGAAATGGTAATTCACAAGGAGCAACGTAAGGCTGGGCACAAAAATAATCTGGAATCCGCCCTGCATCGTCAAACAGCCTGACACTGCCCTCTAGTGGGCACAGCTCTTCATAGCTCAATACTTTTCCAAACTAGGACACAGCTTTGCCAGCTTTCAAATCGCTCTGCTACGTATATACAGATCAAATAAAAGAGCTGACCGCCCATGCCTCTACCCAGGTACATCAGATGTTGCACTATTTTCCATACAGAGTGTTAAGCAATGTATATTTGCAGATGGGATGGGTTTGATCTCTCTAGAACAGATTCTAATTGACTAGTGAACACTGGCCGGTACGTTCTTGGGGAATAGAATTGCCACTGCAGATAAGAAGCAGCCTGCGTAAGTTTGCTTTGATGTCAGAAATCAAGTAGTGGGATGTCTGGATGTGGTAGATAATGAATGATAGCAGCCTGATGACTGCACCACATTAAAACTGTACACCTGTCCCAGTGCTAGAAATGGTTAAGGAGAAAGAAGGAAGGCGTGGGCAAGAAAATTATAAAGTCACAGGGGAGTCAAGGAGGGGCATAGAAGTTTGGTAAAGAGATGGGATTTTAGGGATGTGGATTGGGAGGTGGATACTCAAGTGGTTTGGGAGGATTTTCCAGAGAATGGGCTTCGGGCAGCAAAAGGCACATCATCGAATGTGGGAGAAAAGGGGAAAGCTCACATCAGGATATGGTTGGATGGACAAAAGATTTGGGTCTGTGCTGGAGAGTGCAGGCCAACAATATCAGAGAGTGGGTGATGGAGCAGGCATGTGGTCAGCATCTCTGCTCGGGGTTTGATCGAGCACCAAAGCCATGAATAGATGGGTCTGTTCTGAGTTAGCAGATTGTGAAAGGGGCAGTGGTCAGGGAACAGTGGGTATTGTAGATGAGGGTTACAGTCTCCCTCATGTTCAACTGGAGGAAATAAGCTCATAATAGCAGCAAGGTGGTGACACTGTCACAGTAGCTTTTGACCTCCACATCAAGTGGGACCTTTGTTCTGAAACGAATCCCAACAAACAATTGTCATCTTTCATTTACAGAGCGGACTACACAGTGCCAAAAACCAGGGCGATATATTGAACACTCACAGTGCCGTCACCTCCACAGGCCAGGATTCGTAAGTTCTGAACCTTTCGATACAGCTCTAACCTGTACAGAACAAAACAGGAACTTTAAAATAAACACACACACACACAGAAACATACAGCTCCTCAGTCTCAAAGAGAGAAGTGATCACACGTTCATGTTCTTGGTTTAAAAATGACAAAGGAAACAGGGGGACAATTTATTCCAGGCCAGCAGTACAAACCTCTGGGAATCATCATTTGGGCAGAATTGGTGGGATTTTACAGTCTCGCTTGACCCAAGACCAGAAAATCCCACCCGAGATCACTGGAGCTTCCCACTGTCTACCCCTCACCCGCTCCGATTCCCATGGCGGACAGGCAGTAGAATTCCGGCATATATCTGTCATTTAGAAGCTTACAATTCCCAAATACCTATTACACAAGTATTATGAGTGGGACTTCCTCTGAGTCCCAAAATGCAACATTGCTGAACATGTCAAAGTTCATTGCCAATTTCATTGGAGGATCCTTTTCCACACCCCTCCCCACACCCCCCCCACTTCCCCCTACAAAATATCCACAGCTCCATCAGACCCAAATATTTGTCCCCATCCAATACTTACGCCTCCTTGGGTCCCCCTTGACACATGTCGAAGACTTGTCTTGGGTTCAGATACCACATGAACGACTGGATAATCTTTGCTCCCTGTAAGTGTAATAGTAACACAGTGATTCTAACCTGATGAGTTATTATTAAACACACATTATACAGAGAGCTGGATACAGAAGGCACGGTAGCACAGTGCTTAGCACTGCCACCTCACAACACCAGGGACCTGGGTTCGATTCCCAGCTTGGGTCACTGTCTGTGCGGAGCCTGCACGCTCTCCCCACGTCTGTGTGGGTTTCCTCTGGGTGCTCCAGTTTCCTCCCACGCTCCATAAGATGTGCTGGATAGGTGCATTGGCCACACTAAATTCTCCATCCGTGTATTCTAACAGGCACCAGACTGTAGCGACAGGGGATTTTCACAGTAACTTCACTGTAATGTTAATATAAGCCTACTTGTGATACTAATAAATTAACTTCTATAAAAAAAATCCTTCTCTCATACAGAGAGAACGTGAGGCTCACTTATCAATATATAACTAACCACTCAATGACCAGCTGTGCACAGCCTATCCAGCATCTACCTGACTTGTCAGATTAAGGCTTCACAGCACCGTGTTCAGGGCAGCATGGTGTCATAGTGGTTAACACTGCTGCCTCGCAGCCCCAGGGACCTGGGTTCGATTCCCAACTTGGGTCACTATCTGTACAGAGTCTGCATGTTTTCCGAGTCCACGTGGGTTTCCTCCGGGTACTCCGGTTTCCTTGCATATTCTAAAGATATGCCGGTTAGGTGCACTGACAATGCTAATTTCCTCCTTAGTGTCCTGGTATGCATAGGTTAGAAGAATTAGTGGGTAAATATGTGGGATTATGGGGATAGGGCTTAGATGGGATTGTCGTCTGTGCAGACTCGATGGGCCGAATGGCCTCCTTCTGCACTGTAGGGATTCTATGATTCATACAAAATAAAACTGGGAATAAATCAGCAGCTGGAAGCGAGCTACACCCCAACTACAGAGTTAGTGCAGATCCTCTGATTCTTTTCCCATTTCTTTTCTCTCTCCTAAGTCAGTGCTTTGTGATCTAGCTCTGATTCCAACTCATCCTGCAACCAGTCTGTCAGGATCTAACTCTTGATGAAGCACCCCAACCCTGTACATAAGTCATATTATTGTATGAGACAGAAAAGCAAGCAGTGGCCCTACTGCAGACTCCAATGGGTATCATCTAAAGCTTTTGTGGCATGGGTTTGTCCACAGGCTGCCCACTCATTTCTTCCTGCCCTGTAAGAGAGGGGGACTGCACACACACACACACACACACACACACGCGCGCGCACACACACACGCACGCGCACATACCTGATTTCCTCCACTTTTGGGATTGACAAACACCAGTAACGGTTTCATCAGTGAAGATGGAATAGGCTTTATGATGAACGGCCGCCATCTTCCTTCCTGTGTGAGAAGGGAAAACGTCAGTCCAGAACAGCAACTGTTTTCTGCACCAACTACTCCAGGCAGAGCGGCAAATATCAAAGCAATGAGCCACACTCAGAGGATGAGCTGCTTTGCAGCTGATTTTGAACAATCACCGACAATGTGTGGCTCGCAGCTTCCCCTGCAGCAACTGCACTTGCTCAAGAAAGGAGGTCACAACCCGGAAAACCGACCAATTCCTTCCATTTAATGACCAGAATCTCTCACTGCACTGCGCAGGGAAACAAGCAGTGAATAGGAACAAACTGGGGTGACTGAAGACATGATTCAAAAGGTAGATTCTCAGTAAGAGTTTAAACATTTAAAGAAGATTGCATGGCCATGTTTAGTGAACAGGATAACAAAGGACCCTGAAAGAAAGAATTGTTTTTATATTGTCTGTCATAACTAATGGATGTCTCAGAATGTTTTGCTGTTGACTATGTTTTTATTATGAGGTGTCAGCACTGTTGCCAGATGTAACAGCAAAGTCTCACGAGCAGCAGTGAGGTAAGAGCCAGGTAATCTGGGCAGTGGTGTTGATTGAGGGGTGAATGTTGGCCAGGATACCAGAGATAACCCCCTTTGCTCTTCTTCAAAAAGTGCCACAGAATCTTTTACATCCACCTAAGAGGAGCCATGGTTTAGCATCTAATCTGAAGGACAGCCTCTCCGACAGTGTGACATTCCTTCAGTACCGTGTTGGAGAGGCAGCTTGGACTCTGGAGTGGAACTGGAATCCACAGCCTTCTGATTCTGACAAGAGGTGAGCCAGGACTGAAGATGCAAGAGTTGGCTAAATACTTGAAAGTACCTGATTGAGATGAACGGTGGAGCAAGCTGGAACGGATTCTTCCTGCTCTTATCTTCTAGGTTTCTTTGTTTACTTGTACCTACACACGTGTGCACACACACACAGATCTGCTGAGTGATCTTACTTGTTCTTCTTATGCAGTAATTTCACATAGTTCACCAAATTTTCCAATTGCAATGGGATGTCGATTTCTTTATGGTTTCATCAGATTTGAACCACCACCACCAGCTGGAGTGATTCTGCTTTCTATCCCTTGATAAGATCGACCTGCATTTACAAAATATACTAAATGTCTCCAGCCACATCCCAGCAGGGAAGAGGGGTCGAAGAGGAGGTTGCAAGATGGGAAGGGGAAAGGCAAGTTTGACAATAGCAGAGTCAGTATAAACTACAGACAATGTATCTTGTCTATTTCATTTCCTCTATCTTACGTCATGCATCATTCCTGAGCCTAATAAATAGGAGGCAGGCAAAGATCAGGCCTCCGGTTGGTTGGAACTGGTCAATACAACTACGACCCCTGGGCAGCACAGTGGTTTGCACTGCTGCCTCACAGCGCCGGGGACCCAGGTTCGATTCCTGGCTTGTGTCACCATTGTGCAGAATCTGCACATTCTCTCCGTGTCTGATTGGGTTTCCTCCAGGTGCCCCAGTTTGCCCCACCCCCACTCCACCCCCATCCTTCTGAAAGACATGCTGGTTAGATGCATTGACCATGCTAAATTCTCCCTCAGTATTACCGGAATAGGCATCGGACTGTGGCAATTGGGGGATTTTCACAGCAACTTCATTGCAGTGTTAATGTAAACCTACTTGCGACACTAATAAATAAACTTTAAAATTTTAAGGTCTATAGTCTGAAACTTAACTTGCTCCTCAGACAGAAACCAGTGTTACTGAGGTTGGATAAAAGAAAAATCTGATGGAATTGAAACAGAAACAGAAAATGCTGGAAAATCTCAGCAGGTCTGACAGTATCTGGGGAGAGGGAACAGCGCCAACATTTCGAGTCTGGATGATTCTTCATGAGAGCTGAGGTTGGACTTGGCCAGTCCTCATCTCTGGCCCATGGCACAGAACGCTGATAACTGGCACTGTCTTAGCCTTCACCATACAGACTACAGTGGCTCAAAAAGGCAACTCAGGGATGGACAATAAATGCTGGCTTGTGAGCAATGACTATATCCTGAAGACAAGTTAAAAACAAAAAGAAAATCACCATCTTTCATCCCCCATTCATTCCTATTTTTCCTAATACAAATCTAATGCTGCTGAATCCATATTCCAGCAACAATAAACCTCAACAATGGCTGGGATTTTCCAGCTCTGCCCATGGCCAATAAATGAGCACAGCCATTGACTTCAGGAAGCATCATGGAGGACATGCCCCTGTCTACATCAATGGGGACGAAGTAAGAACGGTCGAAAGCTTCAGGTTTTTAGATGTCCAGATCATTAACAACCTGTCCTGGTCTCTCCATGCTGACGCTACAGTCAAGAAAGCCCACCAAAGCCTCTACTTTCTTAGAAGACCAAGGAAATTTGGCACGTCAGCTATGACTCTCACCAAATTCTACAGATGCACCATAGAAAGCATTCTTTCTGGTTGTATCACAGCTTGGTATGGCTCCTGCTCTGCCCAAGACCACAAGGAACTACAACAGGTTGTGAACAAAGCCCAGTCCATCACACAAACCAGCCTCCCAGCCACTGACTCTGTTTACACTTCCTGGAAAAGCAGCCAGCATAATTAAGGACCCCACACACCCTGGACATTCTCTCTTCCACATTCTTCCATCGGGAAAAAGATACAAAAGTCTGAGATGCAACAACCGACTCAAGAACAGCTTCTTCCCTGCTGCTGTCAGACTCTTGAATGGACTTACCTTGCATTGAGTTGATCTTTCACTACACCTAGCTATGCCTGTAACACTACATGCTGCACTCTCTTGTTTCCTTCTCTATGAACAGTATGATTTGTCTGTATAGTGCGCAAGAAACAATACTTTACACTGTATAATACCTGTGACAATAATAAATCAAATCAAATCAAATCAAACCAACCAGCCAAAGATCTGTTGACTTCAAGCAGGAATGATCCGTCCTGTAGCAGGCAGGACTGGAAAATCCTACTCGACAATTTAAAATAAAGTGATAGGGTTGTTTACCTCTGCTCCTTTTTTACTGGATTTCCTTTTGAACGAGGTCCGTTTTTTCTTTTTGCTCGACTTCAGTGAATTCTGGGAGGAAAGGAAAGGTGGGAGTTACTGATGAGCTGAAGGTGAGCTTGGAAGAATATCCGGCACAGGGATAATTCAGGACGTGTTCCTCACCTGAGCCCGTCTCACCCGGATGATCCAGGTTGGGGGAATAATAACGGCAGCGTGAGCACCAAGTGTGCATGGCTCCTCGATCTGTTGCAGCATAAAGCAGGTCACCTTGTTGTGATACTGAGGAAAGGGTGAAGGAAAACATTAAGCATTGCGGTTATCCACCCTCTATCTCCCAACTCTCAAATATAATTACTCAGTCGGTACAGGTGCTTGTTACAAGCATCAAGACACCAGAATAGACTAAGAGGCAAGGATGCAATGTGGGCATGGCAGTGGGTGCGTGTCGGGCACTGAGTGGGTGCGTGTCGGGCACTGAGTGGGTGCGTGTCGGGCACTGAGTGGGTGCGTGTCGGGCACTGAGTGGGTGCGTGTCGGGCACTGAGTGGGTGCGTGTCGGGCACTGAGTGGGTGCGTGTCGGGCACTGAGTGGGTGCGTGTCGGGCACTGAGTGGGTGCGTGTCGGGCACTGAGTGGGTGCGTGTCGGGCACTGAGTGGGTGCGTGTGTGAGGCAGTGAGTGGGTGCGTGCGGAGCACCGAGTGGGTGTGTGTGAGGCAGTGAGTGGGTGCGTGTCGGGCACTGAGTGGGTGTGTGTGGGGCAGTGAGTGGGTGTGTGTGGGGCAGTGAGTGGGTGAGCACCTTGAGACAGTAAGCGAGTCAGACTCGCACACATTGAATCCCTCCTGTCCCCCCCACCTCACCTCCTGGTCGAGAACAGCTCCCAATTTTGACAAATATTTGCGAGCTGAAACATTAGCTGAATGTTATTCTCCACTGTCCCTGCCTGACCTGCTCAGTGTTAACACAGTAAGCAGTCTCACAACACCAGGTTAAAGTCCAACAGGTTTATTTGGTAGTAAATGACACTAGCTTTCAGAACGCTGTTTCTTCGTCAGGTGAGTGCAGAGTTCTGATCACAAACAGAGCATATAAAGGCACACACAGTTTACAGAATAGATTAGATTTCTAGTGTCATTTACTACCAAATAAACCTGTTGGACTTTAACCTGGTGTTGTGAGACTTCTTACTGTGCTCACTCCAGTCCAATGCCAGCATCTCCACATCATGACTGCTCAGTGATTCCAGCAGTTGTACAGTTTGGTATTTCTGAGCAGTATCAGACTTGCTTCCAGATAAAACTGATTCCTTCAAGACAGAAAACTTACTGCTTGCTTGCACCAGGAACAGCTGATAGCGACAATCTCCTTACTGTGAAACGCAAACTTCTGCTGGAAACCCTGTGGGGGGTGGGGGCAGGAGGAGGAAGAATGGGAAAGAAGATATAACAGTAAGGAAGTGACTCAGGAGGCAACCAAAGTCAGCTCCAACAAGCCATTAGTACAAGAGGCAGTCACTGAGAAACCAACCACTCCCACCATCGGCACAGTAATCTCCAGACAAGAACACAACTTACCAGATCCACTTTCAGCAAACCAGCACCCAAAATATTCAAACCTCTTCCACTAGGGAGGAATGGACTGCTTTCTTACACAATGTGGGGTGGGAAGTGAAAGGAATTTATCTCTCAGACTAACATCCCCAACTAATTTTGTGAAATGTCAGCTTAACTGCATTCAGTTTCTTCTCCCCAAATAAATTCTCGTGTTTTGCTGGACACTGGGTTTTTTTTGGTGTTGGGATGTGGGTATCGCTGACTGGGCTAGCATTTATTGCCCATCCCCGAGGGGATTTCACAGTCAATCGCATTGCTGTGGGTCTGGAGTCACATGTAGGCTCGACTGGGTAAGGACAGCAAATTTCCTCCCCTAAAGGCCAATAATGAACCAAATGGGCTTTTAATGGCAATCAACAATCGTTTCATGGTCATCATCAGACTTTTAATTCCAGATTTTTTTACTGATTTCAAATTTCACCATCTGCCAAGGTGGGATTTGAACCAGGGTCCCCAGAGCATTACCCACTGGGGCTCTGGATTCCTAGTCCAGTGAAAATAGCATGACACTACTGCCTTCCTGTAATCAATGAGACTAGACATTTCAGAGGTCCCTATGGATTATATAAATAGAGAGGCAACCTATGCAAAGATCCTACTAATTAATCAGTAGACTGTTTATAGGCTTTGGGGAGATAAAATGCGGACATGATGACCACTTTGCATAACACCATCACAAAGCCCGCAAGCATGATCCTGAACCTTCCTGCTCTGCCATTTTAACTCAGCACCTTGCTCTCACACCCACATGTTCATCCCTGGCCTGCTGCAATGCTGCAGTGAAGCCCAACACAAGCTCGTGAAGCAGCATCTCATCTTCCCATTAGGCATATTATAGCCCTTAGGATTCAACATTGAGCTCAACAACTTTAAACTGTGACTTTGTCCCTCCAATTTTAAACACCTTTTAAAAAAAAATTCCATACGTTTATTGTCTCAATGCAATAATCCTCCCCCCACCCCCAAACCCCCCCGCCTCCCCCACTACCCTTTCCCACACCAGGCCATCTATCTTGTGTTCTTAAGCTTGCTCCATCTTGTTGCAATCTCTCACAGTTACAGCTTAATATCCAACACATTTCTCCCTCTCCCACGTTCTGAAGAGTCAAACAGACTCGAAACATTAACTCTGTTTCCCTCCTTACTGATACTGCCAGAACTGCAGAGTTTTTCCAGCATTCCCTATTCAGATCCCAGTCTGATTGTTTTTGGGCTTTGGTGGTTTGCATATGTAGATGAATTGGGCACTTTGGAAGTCTCACCAGAAGCTTTAGGAAGCACTAAAATGCTAAGAGCTCATGTCCACAGTAATCATCTTCCTGGACATGTCCCCTGACTGTGCACCAACATTAGTACCCCCCCACCTCCTCCTCCCATTGAAAACATGCCCCCGCCACCGCCCACCCCAACCTCCCCTGCCAATTGCACTCTGTGACTTCCTCAACATGCTGCTTTCAAAGGCCACCAGCAATCTTCTAAGTGGGAGAGTGGTTAGTACTGTTGCCTTACAGCACTAGGGACCCGGGTTCAATTCCCGGCTTGGCTCACTGTCTGTGTGGAGTCTGCACATTCTCCCCGTGTCTGCATGGATTTCCTCTGGATGCTCCGGTTTCCTCCGATGCGCAGGTTAGGTGGATTGGCCATGATAAATTACCACTTAGTGTCAGAGGAATTAGCTAGAGTAAATGCATGGGGTTGTGGTGATAGGGCCTGGGATTGTGGTTGGTGTAGACTCGATGGGCCAAATGGCTCCTTCTGCAGTGTATGATCTCAGCCATTACTTCTGGCTGCTCTGAACAGTGATGCAATCTAGCTGCATGAACCCAACAGTAAATGAGCAACTAATTCACAATTAACCACGCTGGTAATGGGAATTTCTGTACCAGGCTCAATGATCATTAAGATTTAATACGTATACTGCTAACCTGAAGATTCACGCTCCTCAAATATTAACATTAATACTGACACGACAGGTCCCCCGTTCACACACTGATTCCTACATTAGTTGATGTCGATATTCATTGATTCAAAGGAAGTGCTATTTTAATGAAGTGTTATATTAGGTTCTTCCCAAGATTTTGATGAAAGTTCTTCAAAAATGTGCACAGTCTGGGTGTTTGTCATTTAGATTTATTTATCCAAATAATCTGCTCTAAAATATTACTTTTAGTCTCAAGAGATAAACTTTATTCCTAAGGAATTACTCTTCTCTGCAGCATGTTAATGCTGGAATGTCTTACACGCAAACATACACACACTACACATACCTTGCCGCACTGTTTGCATTTCCCCTCTTGGCGCCTCCGATGAACCCAATGGTGCCGTACAAATGTTGGCTGAAAAAGCAAAACGAATATAATTTGTTCAGTTTGAAACTGGAAACCCATTCACATAACATCCCTACAGTACAGAAGGAGGCCATTCAGTCCATCGAAAACAATCTCACCCAGGCCTATTCCTGTAACCCCACCAATTTACTGTGCAAACCCTTCTAACGCTAAGGGTCAATTTATCATGGCCAATCAATCTAACCCGCACATCTTTGGAATGTGGGAGGAAACCGGAGCACCTGGAGGAAACTCAGATTGACATGGGGAGAATGTGCAACTCCACACAGACAGTGACCCAAGGCTGGAATTGAACCCAGGCGCTGTGAGGCAGCAATGCTAATCACTGTGCCACCATCCCATGCCATGTGATTATTTCTCACATTCTTTCTTTCCCTCCCCAGTCTCTATTGGTCACTGGTTGTTGTGCCACCAAGTGAAGGAATCCCTTCTGTGAGAGCGGGAACTGAGTCACTTTTTGTAGCACAGTGGTTAGCACAGTGCTGCCTCACAACGCCAGAGATCTGGGTTCAATTCCCAGCTTGGGTCACCGTCTGTGTGGAGTCTGCGCATTCTCCCCGTGTCTGTGTGTGTTTCCTCTGGGTGCTCCGGTTTCCTCCCACAATCCAAAAGATGCGCTGGTTAGGTGCACTGGCCATGCTAAGTTCTCCCTCAGTGTATCCGAACAGGCGCCGGAGTGTGGTGACTAGGGGATTTTTACAGCAACTTCATTGCAGTGTGAATGTAAGCCTACTTGTGACTAATAAATAAACTTTATGTGAGAACATGAGAAAAAGCTTTTCACACAGCAAGTCAGTCAGATCTGGAATGCACTGTCTGGAAGGGTGGCAGAGACAGATTCAATCATGACATTCAAGAGAGCATTAAGTGATTATCTGAATTGAAGCAATGTGCAGGGGGTACAGGGGAAAAGGCAGGGGAACAGCACTAAGCCATGATGCTCATTTGGTGAGCTGGTACAGACATGATGGGCCAAAATGGCCTCCTTCTGCACAGTAACAATTCTGTAATATGATCAGTCATGCTTATGCTAGTCCTTCTAAGCTCACTTCACGCCATTCCATTGCATGTTGTGTAATGGAGGACAGCGCAAGGCCCAGCGACGGACTTGTTATTCTAATATTAGAACTGGTTTTGTAGGTACAGGGGAGAGATTAATCATCTGGAAGTCTCAGGTATGACTCTGTACTCTTTGACTCAGTTGCAGCACAAGGCACAAAGTGGGGCATGCATGGGAAAACCATCAGCTCCAACCAGCAACCTTCCAGATAACACACCATCCAGGTATGGCCTTTTTTTCATTGGCACAGGCTCAAACTCCAGGCAGCCTCGACCGAACAGCACTGTGGGTGCACCAACACCACATGGGCCACAGTGGATCCAGAAGGTGATTCTCCTACACCTTCTCAAGAGCAACAATGGACAACTAATAAGAAATAGGAAATAAGAACATAAGAAATAGGAGCAGGAGTAGGCCATCTGGCCCTTCGTGCCTGCCCCGCCATTCAATAAGATCATAGATGCTGGTCTTGTTATGATTCCCATATTCCAGGAATGAATGAAGTAAAGCCATAGACAGGTAGCACTAGAGAGTTGCAGAATAAGTGGGTGCACATTTAAAATGGATTTAAGGAAAAATTTCATCTCACAAAGTGTAGTGGTGAATCTTTGGAATTTTTTATCCCAGAAAGCTGTGGAGGTCAAGTCTTTGAACAGTTTCTAGGCTGCAATCGATAGGAGAGCATGGTGGCACAGTGGTTAGCACTGCTACCTCACAGTGCCAGAGACCCGGGTTCAATTCCAACCTCGGGTGACTGTCTGTGTGGAATTTACACATTCTCCCCATGCCTGCGTGGGTTTCTTCTGGGTGCTCCGATTTCCTCCCACAGTCCAAAGATGTGTGGGTTAGGTGGATTGGCTATGCTGAATTGCTCCTTAGTGCCAGTGGGACTAGCGAGGATAAATACATGGGGTTATGGGACCCAGGTGGGATTGTGATCAGTGCAGCCTCAATGGGCTGAGTGGCCTCCTTCTGCACTGTAGGATTCTATGATTAAGGGTTACGGAGGCAAGGCAGGAAAGTGGACTTAGCGGGTGTTAGATCATGATTTTATTAAACGGTGGAACAGGTTCGAAGGGCTGAATGGCCTAGTCCTGTTACTATTTCTCATGGTCTTATATCCCCCCCAAACCTATTAAAGGATGAACTAGGAGGATGCATTTAGTGATAATAAACTAAAACTTCTGTGCAGCTTCAACCAGCAAAACCAGTTTTCCCATTGGGGTTAATGTAAAAGAAATGAAAATAGGTTTTAAAAGTTGCTTTGCAATTTTCTCCAAGTGTATTTCTTTTGAATAAAGATGCGATAATGGCACAGTCCAAAATCCAATTCAGTTCTTAAACTCATCATAAGGACAGTCAGAAATATGGAAAAGGAGCCTTGAAAGATGTTCCAATGACAGTGTCTGGGTCTCGACTGTATGTAGATACTGCAGCCAAGTCCTTCCTTAATTCCAGCAGGGTTTAGCTTCATATTACTCTGTTTTATTATTATTGCTGCTCAGGCATCCACTTACCTCCCGAATATTGCGTGATCCAGATTCCCGGAACGTTGGTTTACATCGAAAGTTTATCTGTGGATTTAACAAAAAAGGACTTAAAATAAAATTGGTCTAGCCTTTCGCAGGAACGTATAGCCAGGAAAACAAATGCTCTACCATCCATTTTTGCAAAGGATTTTTTAAAAAATATGGATCTATTTTTGTACAAGCGATGAATTTAAAAACAGTCACGGGAAAATGGAAGTAATCCTTGCTCTGGGCTGGTGTTTTTGAAACAGAAGTTGCAGCTAACTAACCAGATCGATGAAGGACGGACCAATATCATATTCTTTGATTTTTCAAAGGCATAGGCGATTGCTAAAATTATACATCAGTACATCGTCAGTACTGGGGAAGTTGCTTGAGTCCATGATCAAGGATTTCATAGCTCAGCACTTGAAAAGCAGTGACATAATCAGGCAAAGTCAGCATGGATTTACAAAAGGGGAATCAAGCTTGACGAATCTATTGGAATTCTTTGAGGATGTAGCTAGTAGAGTTGATTGAGGAGAACCAGCCGTTGTGATTTATTTAGACTTTCAGAAGGCTTTCAACAAGGCCTCACATAACAGGCTACTATGCAAAGTTAAAGCACATGGGATTATGGGTAATGTTTTGAGATAGATAAAAAGCTGGTTAACAGAGAGGAAGCAAAGAGTTAGCATTAATGAATCTTTTCCTGACTGGCAGGCTGTGACTAGTGGGGTTCTGCAGGATCTGCGATAGGACCCCAAATGTTCACATTATATATTAATGATTTAGAAGAGGGAACTAAATGTATTACCTACAAATCTGCAGATGGTACAAAGTTGGGTACAGAGTGAGTTGCATGGAAGATGCAGAAATGCTTCAGCATGGTTTGGAAAGGCTAAGTATGTGGGTATCTGTATGGCAGGTGCAATGTAATGTGAATAATGTGACGTTATCCACTTTGGTAGCAATAATAGGAAGACAGATCATTACTCGAATGGGTGCAAATTGAGACAGGTGGATACTCAGCGAGACCTTGGTGTCCTTGTGCGTCAGTCACTGAAAGTAAGCATGCAGGTACAGCAGGTAGTAAAGAAGGCAAATGGTATGTTGGCCTTCATAGTGACAGTGTTTGAGTACAGGAATAGAGAAGTTTTACTGCAATTGTATGGGGTGTTGGTGAGGCCACATCTGGAGTACTGTGTGCAGTTTAGGTGTCCTTATCTGAGGAAGGACGTCCTTGCTACAGAGGGAGTACAGCAAAGGTTTATCAGACAGATTCCTGGGAAGGCAGGTCTGTCATATGAGGAGAGATCGAGTCAGCTAAGGTTAGAAGAGGGAGGGGGAATCTCATAGAAACTTATAAAATTCCAAAAGGGTTAGACAGGGTAGATACAGAAAGAATGTTCCCAATGGTGGGGGAGTCCAGAACTTGGGGTCATAGTTTGAGGATAAGGTAAATCTTTTAGAACTGAGGTGAGGAGAAATTTCTTCATCCAGGGAATGGTGAATGTGTGGAATTCATTACCACAGAATGTAGTTGAGGCCAAATTGTTGTATGATTTCAAGAAGAAATTAGATATAGCTCTTGGGGCTAAAGGGATAAAGGGATATGGGGGGATCAGAACATTGAATTTGATGATCATAATCAATGGTACAGCAGGCCCGAAGGGCCAGATGGCCTCCTCCTGCTTCTAATTTCTATGTATTTGGAGACAAAATGGTGACAAGGAAAGGATATTGATGGGGGAGTGCACTACTACAGTTATTGTCACAGTATGAGGTTTATAAGATTATTAGGTTTTAGGATTGTACCTTTTCGTTTCTAAGAATTCTACATTTTGATGCTGTAGATTTGAATATAGGACATGTGACCTTGTACTGGAGTCTGCCTAACCGTAACCCCGGGTGGGTTAATTGTAGCGATCAGAGGAAGACTTGCATTGTTTTATTGAGAGGGAGGTGCAAAGTATTTATGCCAGAAGACAATGACCAAGTCTGCAATGAATGAACTTGGAGTCTCCAAAGTCCCAGAAAGTTAACGCACGTATTACATTGTCGAGATTTGTTCTTCAAACTATCCCTTTAAGGGATTTGGGGTCAAAGATAACTGATTAGCATTTCTACACAGTTATAAATCTAATATGCTTCCTCAGCAAAATCAGAAACAGGCAATTAGAGACAGACAGTGGGGTTGCATTATCATCTTGTGTGGAATGCAAGAACTTGCAATACAGAAAACGAGATGGAATCAACCAGGCCTGCATCTTCAGTGTCTGGAATAAGCCACCAGAAGTAGTTGTACAGACGGGTACAATTTTGTCTTTGAAAAGACTGCTTCGACAGTTATATGGGTACGATGGGTATGGGCCAATGTGGGCAAGTAGGAGTAGCTTAGGGGCTTCAAAAAAAAAGGAGGGCATGAACAAGTTGGGCCGAAGGGCCTGTTTCCATGCTGTAAACCTCTATGACTCGATGAGTCTTCAGCAGAGAAAAAGCCAACTCTATTGTTCACCACACAGAATGCAGGTGGGAGCTCACTTGCAGACTGAAGACCAAGCTCGTGAGGAAATAAAGGAGACAGGAAGATTTAACTAGCTTGGAGCTAGAGAGAAAAGTTTACAATAAAAACTCTCACACCGAGAGTTCCAGACTAGAAGTTACCTGGCTGGAAATGTGAAAATAAAGTAACCCATTAGAAGCGGAGAGCAATACTGAACTGTTTGTTCTGAGAACAATAATTCCATGGAGAATGGGATATAAATAAGACTTTTATGCATTTCTATTGTTTAAAGTATGAAGTTGCCTCCAAGAAGCAAATAGTGTTTAGAGAATAGCGTCTTTTTTAGTATTGTAAATCTTGACATTTTATCATAGATATCATATAATCCCTATAGTGCAGAAAGAGGCCATTTGGCAAACGAACTTGCACCGACAACAAGCCCACCCAGGCACTATCCCCGTAACCCCACATATTTATCCCGCTAAACCCACTGACACTAAGGGGCAATTTAGCATGGCCAATCCACCTAACCTGCACGTCTTTGGAGTGTGGGAGAAAACCCATGCACACATGGGGGGAATGTATAAACTCCACACAGAGAGTGACCCGAGGCTGGAATCAAACCCGGGTGTCTGGAGTTGTGAAGCAGCAGTGCTAACCACTGTGCCACCTCATCATTTCAGCCACTAGTTTGAATTTCTCTTCCCTAAGGAGATCGCAACATAACGCAGAGAACCATTCCCAATTGAAATAACTTTCAAAAGAAATATATTAAATAGAAAATACAATATACAATTAAATGATTTTAAAAATACCGTACTCACCTCAGTACACATTTAGATAGACCAGGCTCCATCTATTGGCAGATGCTGATAAGCGCAAACATGAGCTAAAGTCCTGACTACTTGCACAGATCAACATCTGCCAGTAGATGGAACACAGGATTTCAGTGCGAACTCAGAAGCGAAACCAGAAGCCCAAAGCTGATGAAGAACAGACCCCCAAGAACCAGCATTAGAGAAGGCAGGGAGTAGGCAATGGCAGGAACAGGAGAATAAGCAATTGGGGTCAAGGGTCCCCAGGACCGGATGGAATACATCCCAGGGTTCTGAAGGAAATGGCAGAGGTGATAGTGGATGCCTTAGTGATTATTTACCAAACTTCACTGGATTCCAAGGAAGTGCCGGAAGATTGGAAAACGGCTAATGTTACACCACTGTTTAAAAAAGGTAGCAGGCAAAAGGCAGGGAATTATAGGCCGGTTAGTTTAACGTCTGTAGTTGGAAAAATGCTTGAATCCGTGATCAAAGAAGAAATAGCGAGGCGCCTAGAAAGGAATGGTTTGATACAGCAGACACAGCACGGGTTCATTAAGGGGAAGTCGTGTTTGACGAATTTATTGGATTTCTATGAGGATGTGACTAGTGCGGTAGACAGAGGGGAACCGGTGGATGTGGTGTTTCTCGATTTTCAAAAGACGTTTGATAAGGTGCCGCACAAAAGGTTGCTTCAGAAGGTTAGGGGGCATGGAGTTGGGGGTAAGGTGTTAGCATGGATAGAGGATTGGTTGTCTAATAGGAGGCAGAGAGTTGGTATCAATGGGTGCTATTCTGATTGGCGGTCAGTGACTTGTGGAGTGCCCTAGGGATCGGTGCTGGGGCCTCAGCTATTTACCATTTATATAGATGATCTGGAGGAGGGGACTGAGTGTAGGGTAACAAAATTTGCTGATGACACCAAGATGAGTGGAAAAGCAAATTGTGCGGAGGGTGTGGAAAGTCTGCAGAGGGATCTAGATAGGTTGAGCGAGTGGACGAGGACCTGGCAGATGGAGTACAATGTTAGCAAGTGTGAGGTTATCCACTTTGGCAGGAATAATAGTAGGAGGGATTAATATTTAAAGGGAGAAAAGCTGCAGCATGCTACAGTGCAGAGGGCCCTGGAGGTCCTTGTGCATGAGTCGCACAAACCCAGTCTGCAGGTGCAGCAGGTGATCAAGAAGGCAAATGGGATGCTGGCCTTTATAGCGAGGGGGATAGAATATAAAAGCAGGGAGGTCTTGCTGCAACTGTACAGGGTACTGGTGAGGCCGCAGCTGGAGTACTGTGTGCAGTTTTGGTCGCCGCGCTTGCGCAAGGATATTTTGGCCTTGGAGGGAGTGCAGAGGAGGTTCACTAGGCTGATACCAGAGATGAGAGGGTTGGACTATGAAGAGAGACTAAATAGACTGGGTCTGTACTTGTTGGAGTTTAGAAGGATGAGGGGAGATCTTACAGAGACATATAAGATAATGAAAGGGATGGATAGGGTAGAGGTAGAGAGATTCTTCCTGCTCAGAAAGGACAGCAGGACTAGAGGGCACAGCCTCAAGATAAAGGGGAGGCGGTTTAGATCAGAGTTGAGGAGGAACTTCTTCACTCAAAGGGTGGTGAATCTCTAGAATTCTCTGCCCGTTGAAGTGGTGGAGGCTACCTCGCTAAATATATTTAAGTCACGGGTAGATAGGTTTTTGACAGACAAGGGAATTAAGGGTTATGGGGAGAAAGTGGGAAAGTGGAACTGATCCACTTCAGATCAGCCATGATCTTATTGAATGGCGGGGCAGGCTCGAAGGGCTAGATGGCCTACTCCTGCTCCTATTTCTTATATTCTTATGTTTTTATGGGTCGAAACAGCATGGGGCAGATCGTGTGAACAGATAGGCCACAGAATAGGAAGACTGTGACAAACAACTTCAAAATACAACCAAAACAGTTAAAGGGATATCCTGACACTGGTTTATGAACAATGTTAATGTGAAACAACAAGTGAGTTAATGTTAAGACCTACTGTACTGCTCTGTCAGCTACTCCATAAAGTTAGCCTGGGCATCTGGACATCACTGTGGGTAAATTAGTGAGGTAATTGCAGTGCCACCTTATTCCCAGGTGCCAATAATAATCCTCCCTGTATTTAAAGCAACATAAACTATCCATGTAGTTGGGAGAACGGTTTTTGCGGAGACGGTTGAATTGGTGAGATTATTTACTTTGCATTATTGTCCTGGCTGCAGAATTCATCAACCAGAAAGCAAAAGCACTGAGACCAAAATACTCAACTAATGAGGAAGAAGAAAATCACTCATGCATCAGAACGTTTAATTTAATATAAAACAACCAGAGGTTTTAGGAATGCACTGTGATTTCCAGATGAAATTTTGCATTTGTGTTATTAAAACAAAAATACAATTGGGAAATCTGAAGCTTGTGACCCAAAATTTTGTATCAAATCTGCCTAATATCAAGATAGAATCATAGAATACCTACAGTGCAGGAGGAGGACATTTGGCCCATCACGCCTGCACTGACAATAATCCCACCCAGGCCCTATCCCCATAACCCCACGTATTTACCCTACTAATCCCCTGACATCCCTTTCACACTAAGGAGCAATTTAGCATGGCCAATCAAAGAAAGAACAAACAAAGAACAAAGAAAATTACAGCACAGAAATAGGCCCTTTGGCCCTCCAAGGCTGCACCAATCATGCTGCCTGAATGAACTAAAACCCCCTACTCTTCGGGGAACCATATCCCTCTATTCCCATCCTATTCATGTACTTGTCAAGATACCACTTAAAAGTCATTATCGTATCTGCTTCCACTGCCTCCCCTAGCTGTGAGTTCCAGGGCACCCATCGCCTTCTGTGTAAAAACCTTCCCTTATATATCTCCTTTAAACCTTGCCCCTTGCACCTTAAACTTATGCCCCCTAGTGATTGACTCTTCCATCCTGGGAAAATGCTTCTGACTATCCACTCTGTCCATGCCCCTCATAATCTTGTAGACTTCTATCAGGTTGCTGCTCAACCTCCATCGTTCCAGTGAGAACAAACCAAGTTTCTCCAACCTTTCCTCGATCAACGTAACCTGCACATTTTTGGACTGTGGGAGGAAATCAGAGCACCCAGAGGAAATCCATGCAGACATTGGGAGAATATGCAAATGTTACACAGAGACAACAGGAGTGAATGGAACGAGTTTAGTCCACTGGAATACTATTCAACAGAAATGAGTGGGAATGAGTTTAGACGATTGAAATACTATTCAATGGGAGTGAATGGGAATGAGTTTAGTCCATTGGAATATTCTTCAATTGTCAATGATGGGCCATAGGTCAGATGTCCCAAAGCACTTCATCTCTTGAAGGAGAGTGCCTCCTCGCCCACACAAGAACAGATCAAGAATGTACATCTATACCTCCATCCCCCAAAACAGGAGTCAACAAAATGGGATTATATTGCTACAATTCACAGGACAGTAGAGACTTACTTTCTCCAGAAGCTCAATGCAGGCTGTGTGAACCACTATCTTGCATGCAGCACATTTCTTCCGTGACACCGACTTTTGCTACAAAGAGGGATGAGAAGAATGATTAACTGCAGTACATCGAATTAATATAAACTAGAACACCTTTTCCTCCCTTCCCTGAACCCTTTAGCCACACTTGGATCATACACAATCTATCAGCTATGAGGACTGAGAACTGATAGTTCTTTCAAACTTTCATCCAACCTATTGCGTTTCTAGCTGAGAAAAGAGGGGGGGTAATATGTGGCAGGTAACAGATCAGGACCACTGTGATGCGTGGTTTGCCTTCTTTCTTTGGGGAAGTTAACTTGTTGCCTTCCAACCTGTGCTAATGTAGGGAAGGGCATAGGCACAAACCCATCAGACTTTGATGAATTAATCAGCAGCAGACTGATGTGTGACATGACCTATGTCCCTTCATCAGCTCAACATGTTTTCAACGGAAAATACACAGAACCGATCCCCTTGGTCATCATTGAACCCCTACAGTGCAGAAGAAGGGCATCCAGCCCATCGAGTCTGCACCGACCACAATCCCACAGGTCCTATTCCCCTAACCCCACATATTTACCCTGCTATCCCCCAACACTAGGGACAATTTAGCATGGCCAATCAACCTAACGCATACATCTTTGGACTTGTTGGTTTTTCTTCATGCCTAATGGCCTACTGACAGAAATCATAATTGCGCACATCATGGTTCAAAGCCCTGCACTCTCATCTTCAAAACAGAAGTTTTTTGTCCAGAACTCAGTCACTTAACGAAACAAAAGTTTGTCTTCTGTGTCACAAAAGTAAACATTGGACTTGGTCAGTGGCGAAAACCCGTCTCTCAAACCGTACCTCAAATAGAAGGTACGATTTTGCTGCAACATCTTTCATCACCTCAAACATCCCAACATACTTTATAGCCAATGAAGTACTTTTGAAGGCAGCCACTGTTGGAATTAGACTATAAGACATAGGAGCAAAAATAGGCCTTTTAGTCTATCGAGTTTTCTCCACCATTCGATCTTGGTTTCTCTTCACTATAACTGATCTGCTACGGTAATCCACAATTCCACTTTCCTGCCTTATCCCCATAACCCTCGATTCCGTTACTGATTAAAAATCTGTCTATCTCAGCCTCGAACACAACCCAGCCTCAACACCCACTGCGGCAATGAATTCCACAGATTCACTACCCTCTGAGAAGAAATTCCTTCTCATCTCAGTCTTAACCCCCTTGCTCTGAGATTATGCCCCCTGGTCCTAGACTCTCCCACAAAGGGACACAAACTCTCAACATCTACCCTGACAAGCTCCCTGAAAATTTTATATACACGTCTCAATAAGGTCACCTCTCATTTTTCAAAACTCCAATGAGTAGAAGCCCAAACTACTGAACCTTACTCATAAGAAAATACCTCCGTAACCAGGGTGAACCTAGTGAACCTTTTCTGGACTGCCTCGAAACATGGCTGCCTCTGATATGGCCAAGCAAGATATTCACTGATAATACTGAATTCAAAGTCTTTGTTTTGACTCCATTTTAAGTACTGCATCATACTGTTGCATAGTTATCAACGCTTCTAACTGCCCTATTCTGGAATATTTTTCATATTATTCATTGCGTACACACGTACACACACACACACACCCTGGCTACTTTTAAATCTTGAGTTTTATTTTTGCTCCTTGATTTCTCATTGAATGTTTTAGATTTCTTGTCCCTCTCACTGCCTTCTTGGCTAAGCAACCTTTCTCCACATTTCCTTCAGTCATTCCAAGGGACATATTAAGGGCGGCACAGCAGTTAGCACTACTGCCTCATAGCACCAGGGACCCTGGTTTGATTCCTACCTTGGGTGATCGCGTGGAGTTTGCACATTCTCTGTGTCTGCATGGGCTTCCTCCAGACACTTCAGTTTCCTCAGTGCTTGGGGAATAGGGATGGGCCTCAATACAGAGCTCCTTTGGATGGTCAGTGCAGACTCAATGGGCTAAAATGGCCTCCTTCTGCACTGCAGGGATTATATGAATACTAATCCTTCTCATCCCAAATGTAACCTCTCCCCGACTCTGCTTAAATCCTCCCTTACCTGCTTTATTTACCCTCTAAAAAGGCCCATTCATGTCATTTTAGTTCAGGTGTAAGTAGGTTGTCCCCTCAGTACATCTGACACAAGTCCCAAATCCATGCCAATGCCCCAATATGTGAGCCTTTTCCTCCTGCACTAGTCCAATAGCCACACGTTGACCATTCTAATCCTTCTCTCCTTCACATGTCCTGTGCACGGTATCAGAGACGACCTGGAAGTTAGCACCCTTCAATTCAATTCAATTCTTTAATTGAATCATACAGCACACCAGGAGGCCCTTCAGCCCACTGGACCCGTGATGCCTCTTTGAAAGACCTATCAATTAATCCCACTCACCTCTCTTTCACCACACCCCTGCATATCATTCAGAGCTGTTTAATTCCCTTTTGAAAGTTACTATTGAGCCTAGTTTGATCACCCTTTAAGGTGGCACACTCCACATTATAACCACCCCCAGCATATAATGAATTCTCACTTTATCTTTCCCTTTCCTTTAAACCTAAATCTATTTCTTTTAAATCTATTTCCCAGCAGTCCTGCTAATGAAAACCTTTCACATCCATCTACTCTTGTCAAAAACTCGTTTTACTTTCAATTGAGTTTCATTGTGTTAAAATGAAATAATTGGGACAGGGATATAAATATAACATCTTGCTGGGAGAACCATCCTTAGTGACATCATACAATCGCAGACCTGAATTCTGGCCACTGGGGGGCAGTATTAATCAATGAGGGAGGCAGTTAGCCCCTGGCTTTACAACCACAAAAACATGGACACTTCCTTTAAAACTTCAATGTAAATTTGATCCTAGTGATTGCTCTATGCCTGTCCCATCGGACTGTGTATGTTTGTGTGCGCACATAGTGGAAGCTTTAGTACTTGCTATCTTAACCAGGGGCACACTTTGTTATATTAGAAAGCCAGCATGAAAGGACATGAACTGCACGGCAGCAAACTATGGTCAGAAGCAGTGGGACTGAAAGATTATTGCCTATATATAGATCAGCGATGGGCAACCTGTAGCTGTAGGCCTTATGCAGCCTACCAGGATTCTGTTTGCGGTCCCACAAGACATTTTGTTGACTGTTGCCCACATGTAGGGTTGCCAGATTCCGCTGATTTTCATCCATGTAGTTTGTTTTCCTACTAGCATGGCTGAAGTGATATATACGTGAAGGACACATGGAGAGAGGTGCATGCTACTTGTTTATAGCATTGACTATGAGAGCCATGCACTCCCCCTGTATCTAAACTGTAAATATTTACTTGGTTTTTACTATTTGAAGTTGATGAGAGTTCTATTACAGCAGCAAGGTAGCACAGTGGTTAGCACTGCTGCCTCACAGCATGAAGGACCTGGATTCAGGTCCGATCTTGTGTGGAGTTTGCACATTCTCCCTGTGTTTGTGTGGCTTTCGTCCGGGTGCTCTGGTTTCCTCCTACTGTCCAAAGGTGTGTGGGGGTGAGGTGGATTGGCCATGCTAAATTGACCCTTAGTGTCCTAAACTGTGCAGATTAGATGGATTGACCATGGTAAATGCATGGGGTTATGAGGATGGGAGGGGTTTTTGGAGAGTCAGTGCAGACTCAATGGGTCAAATGGCCTCCCTCCACACTGTAGGGATTCTATGATTCCAAATGAATTATTGAGCATTTTCTATAACTCATAATGGAACATTTAGGATGTATTAAATGTGTTTAATCTTATTCATGGGGTCATGGTTAGTGAACAAGCCTGATTTCAATCCTGCAGCCCGCTGAGATGAAGGAGGGTCAGTCATGTAGCCCACTCACTCGCCTAGGCTGCCCACCACTGTCACAGACCATCTGAGTAAGGGGCAAGAGGAAAGGCCCTCAGAAAGAATATGTTAGAGCAGGAGTTCTAATTTGAACACAGCAAGAATGTAGCAGGGAGAAAGTTTTGTGGGATGGTGTGCCCACAGCTTTGGAAAGTCAAAATGGACAAAAAAATAGAGGATTACTGAATCCAATACTAGTGAAAAAGGAAGAGAGACTATGATAGAGAAAGAGTGCAGAGGTGGAATACAGTTTGATCTCAGAAAAGAATACAATTTCTGGAAACAACTCCAACACATGGCAATTTCCCAAATAAACAACTCAACATTGACAAAGATTCATATCGTTATTAAGTAGATTATAAAAGGAGTCTTTAAATGTTTACTGTGAGCTGCTTGAGACAAGGAAACATTTAGCAGTGCAGCCACATACACATTTCTATTAGTTTTAAAATAGTTATGGAAAAGGTTAGGTCTGGTCCACAAGTTAATGGCCATTACAGAGACGTGGCTGCAGGGTGACAGGGACTGGGAGCTGAATGTACAGGGCTATCAAGTGTTTAGGAAGGATAGGCAGGAGGGAAAAGGGGGGGGCGTAGCTCTACTGATTAAGGATAGCATCACGGTGGTAGCAAGGGATGATATTGGAGCCAAGGAGCAGAGGGTGGAATCGTTGTGGGTGGAGATTAGGAACAGCAAAGGGAGGAAGACGCTGGTGGGTGTCGTCTATAGTCCCCCGAATAATGATCTGGAGATGGGGCGGGCTGTTAACGCGCAAATAAGTGCGGCGTGCAGGAATGGGACGGCCGTAGTTATGGGGGATTTCAATCTGCATATTGATTGGTCGACCCATGTTGGACGTGGGGGGCTCGAGGAAGAGTTCTTGGAATGCTGCCGGGATAGTTTCCTCGAACAGTGTGTGTTGGAGCCGACGAGGGAGCGAGCTATCTTGGATCTGATGCTATGTAATGAAGCGGGTAGAATTAGGGACCTTGTGGTGAAGGATCCTCTTGGGGAGAGTGATCATTGTATGGTGGAGTTTCTGGTGCAGATGGAGGAGGAGAAAGTGGGTTTCCGGACACGCGTCCTTTGTTTGAATAGAGGGAAATACGGTAGGATGAGAGAAGAATTGGCGAATGTGGACTGGGAGAGCGCGTTGGAGGGAGGGTCTGTTGAGGAGCAGTGGAGGATCTTTAAGGAGATCTTTCTTGGTGCTCAACGGAAATTTATTCCGATGGTTAAAAAGGACAGTAGGAGGAGAGGTAATAAGCCGTGGATAACGAAGGAGGTGAAGGAAAGTGTTAAATTAAAAGCGGAGGAATTTAGAGTAGCTAAGAGTAGTGGGCGAGAAGAGGATTGGGAGAGGTTTAAATGTCAACAAAGATTGACAAAGAAGTTGATAAGGAAGGGTAGGAGAAACTATGAAGCTGGGCTAGCGCTTAATATAAAAAAGGATAGCAAGAGTTTTTATAAATATATAAAAAGGAAGAGGCTGGCTAGGGTGAATGTTGGTCCTTTAGAGGATGAGAAAGGGGACCTAGTGGTAGGGGATGGGGATATGGCTAAGGTATTGAATAACTTTTTTGTTTCTGTCTTCACGGAGGAGGACGTGAATAATTTGCCGGGTGTTAGCGATAGAAAGGTGGTAGGACTGGAGGGTCTTAATGACATTACTGTTACTAGAAAGGCGGTGCTCGACAGACTGGAGGGGCTGATTGTGGACAAGTCCCCAGGACCGGATGGAATGCATCCAAGGGTTCTGAAAGAAATGGCGGAGGTGATAGTGGATGCCTTGGTGGTTATTTTCCAAACGTCGCTGGATTCCGGGGAAGTGCCGGATGATTGGAAAACGGCTAATGTTACGCCGTTGTTTAAGAAGGGTGCCAGGCAAAAGGCGGGGAATTATAGGCCGGTTAGTTTAACGTCTGTGGTAGGTAAAATGTTAGAATCTGTCATTAAGGAGGAAATTGCAAGGCATCTTGAAGGGAATTGCTTGATAGAGCAGACGCAGCACGGTTTCATTAAAGGGAAGTCGTGTCTGACAAATTTACTGGAGTTCTATGAGGATGTGTCTAGGGCGGTGGATAGAGGAGAGCCGGTGGATGTGGTCTTTCTAGATTTTCAGAAGGCGTTTGACAAAGTGCCTCACAAGAGGTTATTGCAGAAGGTCGAGGGACATGGAGTTGGGGGTAGGGTGTTAGCGTGGATAGAGGATTGGTTGTCAAATAGGAGGCAGAGAGTGGGGGTCAACGGGTGCTATTCGGATTGGCGGATGGTGACTAGTGGAGTGCCCCAGGGGTCGGTGCTGGGGCCTCAGCTTTTTACCATTTATATAGATGATCTGGAGGAGGGAACCGAGTGTAGAGTGTCGAAATTTGCTGATGACACCAAGATTGGGGGAACGGCAAATTGTGCGGAGGGTGTAGAGAGTCTGCAGAAGGATCTAGATAGGCTGGGCGAATGGGCCAGGAAATGGCAAATGGAATTTAATGTTGGCAAGTGTGAGGTGGTCCACTTTGGTAGGAAAAATGGTAGGAAGGACTATTACTTACAGGGCGAAAAACTGCAGCAGGCGACAGTGCAGAGGGACCTCGGGGTCCTTGTGCATGAGTTGCAAAAACCCAGCTTGCAGGTGCAGCAGGTGGTCAGGAAGGCGAATGGGATGCTGGCCTTCATAGCGAGGGGGATTGAATATAAAAGTAGGGAGGTCTTGCTGCAGGTGTATAGTGCATTGGTGAGGCCAAAACTGGAGTACTGTGTGCATTTTTGGGCGCCGCACCTGCGCAAAGATATTTTGGCCTTGGAGGGAGTGCAGAGGAGGTTTACTAGGCTGATACCGGAGTTGAGGGGGTTGAGCTATGAGGAGAGGCTGAATAAACTGGGCTTGTACTCGTTAGAGTTTAGAAGAATGAGAGGAGATCTCATTGAGACGTATAAGATGATGAATGGGATGGATAGGATAGAGGTGGAAAGACTCTTCCCGCTCAAAAAAGACAATAGGACTAGGGGGCACAGCCTCAAGATAAAAGGTTTAGAACGGAGTTGAGGAGGAACTTCTTCACTCAAAGGGTGGTGAATCTCTGGAATTCTCTGCCCGTTGAAGTGGTGGAGGCTGCCTCGCTAAATATTTTTAAGACGCGGGTTGATGGGTTTTTGATAGGAGAGGGGATTAAGGGTTATGGGGAGAGGGCGGGAAAGTGGAACTGAGCAGCGACAGATCAGCCATGATCTTATTGAATGGCAGGGCAGGCTCGAAGGGCTGGATGGCCTACTCCTGCTCCTATTTCTTATGTTCTTATGTTCTTAAAGTTCTAAATTAGAGCATGTCCTATTTTGATGGTATTGGACAGGAACTTCCAAAAGTTGACTGGAAGAGGTTGTTCATGGGTAAACAAATGTCTGGTAATGGGAGGCTTTCAAAAGCGAGATAACGAGGGTTCAGGGCCAGCGTGTTCCTGTTAGTGTGACAGGCAAGGCTGGCAGGAGTAGGGAAAACTGGATGACTAGAGATATTGAGGCTCTGGTTAATAAAAAGGAGGAAACATATTCATGTATAGGCAGCTGGGGTCCCCAAGGAGTATAGGCAATATAGAGTTAAATGGGAAATGAGATGGGCAAAAAGGGGTCTGGAGATAGCTTTGCCAGATGAAGTAAAAGAGAATCCAAAGAGATTCTATAAGTATAATAAGGGCAAAAGAATAAGTAGGGCCCCTTATAGATCAACGAGGTCATCTATATGTGGAGCCACAGGAGACTGATGAGATCCTAAACGAATATTTCTCGGCAGTATTTCCAGTGGAGAAAGACATGGAAGCTACGGAAGTAAATAGTGATGTCTTGAAAAGTATCCGCATTACAGAGGACACGGTGCTAGAGGTTTTAAAACACATGAAGGTAGATAAATCCCCAGGACCTGATCAAGTGTATCCCAGGACATTGTGGAAAGCTAGGGAAGAAATTGAGAGACATTTGTATCATTGACAGCCACAGGTGAGGTGCCAGAATACCGGAGTGAGGCAAATGTGCTGTTTTTGAAGAAATGCAGCAGGGAAAATCCAGGGAACTACAAACCAGTGAGCCTAATGTTAGCGGTGGGTAAGATGTGAAAGGAGATTCAGAGAGACAGAATCTACGTGCACTTGGAAAGGCAAGGACTGATTAGGGATAGTCAGCATGGCTTTGTGCATGGAAATTAAAATTTGTAAGACGTGATTTGAATTTTTTGAAGGGATGACCAAGAAAATAGATGAGGGCAGTTCAATAGATACTAGCAAGGCCTTTGACAAGGACACATGGTAGACTGGTCAGTAAGGTTAGATCACATGGGATCCATGGAGAACTAGCCAATTGGATACAGAATTGACTTGCTGGTAGGAGACAAAGGCTAGTAGCAGAGAGTTATTTTACAGACTGTAGGCCTGTGAGCAGCGGTATGCCGCGGGGATTGATGCAGGGCCCACTGTTGTGTGTCATTGAAATTAGTGATTTGGACGACAATATAGAAGCCATGCTTAGTAAATTTGCCAATGACTCCAAAATTGACAGTGTAGTGGACAGTTAAGAAGGTTATCTAAGACTACAATGGGATCCTGATTAATTGGGCCAGTGGGCTGAGGAATGGCAGATGGAGTTTAATTCAGATAAATGCGTTGTGTTGCCATTAGTCAGACAAACCAGGGCAGGATTTACACAGTTAATGGTAGGGCTCTGGGGAGTGTTGTCGAACAGAGAGACCTAGGGGTGCAGATACATAGTTCCTTGAACTTTGCAACACAGATAGACAGGGTGGTGAGGAAGGCGTTTGCAATACTTGCCTTCATCAGTCAGAGGGCTGAGTACAGGAATTGGGATGTTATGTTACAACCATACAAGACATTGGTAGGGCCACATTCAGAGTACTGCATACAATTCTGGTTGCCCTGCTGGAAAGGGTTCAAAAAGATTTACAAGAATGTTACCAGGATTGGAAGGTTTGAATTATAAGGAGATGCTGGATAGACTGGGACTTCTTTCCCTGGAGTGTCGGAGGATGAGGGGTGACTATATAGAGGTTTACAAAATCATGAGAAGCATAGATAAGGTGAATAGCCAAGGTCTTTCCCCGAGGGTCAGGGAGTCTAAAACCAGACGGCATAGGTTTAAGGTTAGAGGGGGATGATTTGAAAGGAACCTGAGGGTCAACTTTTTCACATGGATGGTGATGCATATATGGAACGTCAGAGGAGGTGGGAGAGGCAGTACAGCTACAATATTTAAAAGATGGTTGGACAGGGACATGGATAGGAAATGTTTAGAGGGATATGGGCCAAATACAGGCGAATCGGACTAATTCAGTTTAGGAAACTAGTCAGCATGGATGAGTTGGGCTGAAGGGTCTGTTTCTGGGCTGTATACCTCCATGACTCTAATATTTACAGGACTTTAATTGATAGCTAATGGCTAACATCTTGGACAACACTGTTCCACAGTTTGATATAGATGCAGTATTGAAATGGGCCACCCAGGCTTTTCATGATGCTCCTACCAGTGTCAACATCTCTTTGCCATAATATAGGAAGGGTTTTGACAGGGTGGTTGCTGATCCCTACACTATAAACCATTGCCAAAGGGCTGTCGATACTCACCAGCATCTTGGCGACACAATTCTGCTCTCCGGCATAACAGTAATCTCCAGAAACACTGGTCTCAAACCAGATGTGCTCACCATACTGTGCATTCTCCTAAAAGAGATTAGACCAGAGGAGACAGGTTAGTTTGACAGCCATTTCAGACAATCAGCAGAGGCCTCTGCAGACTTTATAATGAATGTCCGGTGAGTATTGGGAGAGGATAGGGGCAGTGAAGTCTGTTACAGTAGACTGGAGATCAGGAACAGAAAGGTCTGCCAGAGCTGCATGCTCAATGGCTACCTGACATAGAACTGCTACAATGCAGAAAGAGGCCTTTCGGCCCATCAATCCCTCCCAGGGCCTATCCCTGTAACCCCCATACTCACACTGCTAATCCCTCTAACCTACGCATCCTAGGACACTAAGGGGCAAATTAGCATGGCCAATGCACCTAATCCGCGCATCTTCAGACTGTGGGAGGAAGCCTGAGCACCCAGAGGAAACCCACGCAGACACAGGGAGAATATGCAAACTCCACACAGACAGTGACCCAAGCCCAGAATCAAACCCAGGTCCCTGGAGCTGTGATGCAGCAGCGCTAACCGTTGTGCGCTGCTGCATCATAATAATGTATGGGTGAACACCAGGGAGAGAACAGGATCGAGCCCAATTGACACCCCCTATATCCTTTGGTCAAATTGCTTGCTCCTATTCACAGTCAAAGACACCTGCCTGCTCAGAGACAAAGAACAAAGAAAATTCCAGCACAGGAACAGGCCCTTCGGCCCTCCAAGCCTGCACCAACCATGCTGCCAGACTGAACTAAAACCCCCTACCCTTCCCGGGACCATATCCCTCTATTTCCATCCTATTCACGTATTCGAACATAGAACATAGAACACTACAGCACAAACAGGCCCTTCGGCCCACGAGTTGCGCCGATCACATCAACACCTACCAATCTATAGACCTATCTATAACCCCCAATCCCATTAAACCCCATATACTCATCCAGAAGTCTTTTAAAAGACCCCAGCGAGTTCGCCTCCACCACCACTGACGGCAGCCGATTCCATTCACTCACCACCCTCTGAGTGAAAAACTTACCCCTAACGTCACTTCTGTACTTTCCTCCCCGCACCTTAAATCTGTGTCCTCTCGTAGCGACCATTTCAACCCGGGGAAATAGCCTCTGAGAATCCACCCTATCTATTCCTCTCAACATTTTATAAACTTCTATCAGGTCGCCTCTCAACCTTCGTCTCTCCAAGGAAAAGAGTCCCAGCTCCCTCAAACTAAACTTCATAAGGCATGCCTCCCAGTCCAGGCAACATCCTTGTAAATCTCCTCTGTACCCTTTCAATAGCTTCTACGTCTTTCCTATAGTGAGGCGACCAGAACTGCGCACAGTACTCCAAATGAGGCCTGACAAGGGTCTTATAAAGTTGCAGCATTACCTCCCGACTCCTAAACTCAATCCCTCGATTAATGAAGGTCAAGAAAAGAAGAAAAGTAGAGAGTCACCTCACAGGATTCATTTCTGTGAGGTCATATCTCCCCACCTGCTTTCCTTGAATTTCCAGTGACTCACTCATTGAGGGGGGATGGTGGCATAGTGATAATATCACTGAACTAGTAATCCAGAGGCTCGGGCTAATGTTCTAGGGGTATAGGTTCAAGTCCTGCCACAACAGCTGGTGGAATTTAAATTCAAAGAATAAATCTGGAATTGAATAGCTAGTGTCAGTAATGGTGACCATGAAACCATTATCGTAAAATCCCATCTGGTTCACGACTGTCCTTTAGGGAAAGAAATCTGTCACCCTTACCTAGTCTGACCTCCATTTGACTCCAGACAAAGACAATGTGCAGAGATTTGTAACTACCCTGGGTTTGAATCCCACCACGGCAGACAGTGGAATTTGAATTCAATGAAAATAACAGGAATTAAGAATCTGCTGACGACCATTGTCGATTGTCAGAAAATCCCATCTGGTTCACTAAGGTTCTTTAGGGAAGAAAATCTGCCGTCCTTACCTGGTCTGGCTTATACGTGACTCCAGACACACCTGAATAACGTTTTTGTTTCTGTCTTCACGGAGGAGGACGTGAATAATTTGCCGGGTGTTAGAGATGGAAAGGTGGTAGGACTGGAGGGTCTCAATGACATTATTGTTACTAGAGGAGGTGCTCGACAGACTGGAGGGGCTGATTGTGGACAGGTCCCCAGGACCGGATGGAATGCATCCGAGGGTTCTGAAAGAAATGGCGGGGGTGACAGTGGATGCCTTGGAGGTTATTTTCCAGACGTCGCTGGATTCCGGGGAAGTGCCGGAAGATTGGAAAGCGGTTAATGTTACGCCGTTGTTTAAGAAGGGTGCCAGGCAAAAGGCAGGGAATTATAGGCCGGTTAGTTTAACGTCTGTTGTAGGTAAAATGTTAGAATCTGTCATCAAGGAGGAAATAGCAAGGCACCTTGAGAGGAATTGCTTGATAGAGCAGACGCAGCACGGTTTCGTTAAAGGGAAGTCGTGTCTGACAAATTTACTGGAGTTCTATGAGGATGTGTCTAGGGCGGTGGATAGAGGAGAGCCGGCGGATGTGGTCTTTCTTGATTTTCAGAAGGCGTTTGACAAAGTGCCTCACAAGAGATTATTGCAGAAGGTCGAGGGACATGGAGTTGGGGGTAGGGTGTTAGCGTGGATAGAGGATTGGTTGTCAAATAGGAGGCAGAGAGTGGGGGTCAACGGGTGCTATTCGGATTGGCGGATGGTGACTAGTGGAGTGCCCCAGGGGTCGGTGCTGGGGCCTCAGCTATTTACCATTTATATAGATGATCTGGAGGAGGGAACCGAGTGTAGGGTGTCGAAATTTGCTGATGACACCAAGATTGGTGGAACGGCAAATTGTGCGGAGGGTGTGGAGAGTCTGCAGAAGGATCTAGATAGGCTGGGTGAATGGGCCAGGAAATGGCAAATGGAATTTAATGTTGGCAAGTGCGAGGTGGTCCACTTTGGTAGGAATAATGGTAGGAAGGATTATTACTTACGTGGCGAAAAACTGCAGCAAGCGACGGTGCAGAGGGACCTTGGGGTCGTTGTGCATGAGTCGCAAAAACCCAGCTTGCAGGTGCAGCAGGTGGTCAGGAAGGCGAATGGGATGCTGGCCTTCATAGCCAGGGGGATTGAATATAAAAGTAGGGAGGTCTTGCTGCGGCTGTATAGGGTATTGGTGAGGCCGCAGCTGGAGTACTGTGTGCAGTTTTGGGCGCCGTACTTACGCAAGGATATTTTGGCCTTGGAGGGAGCGCAGAGGAGGTTTACTAGGCTGATGCCGGAGTTGAGGGGGTTGAGCTATGAGGAGAGGCTGAATAAACTAGGCTTGTACTCATTAGAGTTTAGAAGAATGAGGGCAGATTTCATTGAGACGTATAAGATGATGAATGGGATGGATAGGATAGAGGTGGAGAGACTCTTCCCGCTCAGAAAGGATAGTAGGACTAGGGGGCACAGCCTCAAGATAAAGGGGGGGCGGTTTAGAACAGAGTTGAGGAGGAACTTCTTCACTCAAAGGGTGGTGAATCTCTGGAATTCTCTGCCCATTGAAGTGGTGGAGGCTACCTCGCTAAATATTTTTAAGACACGGGTTGATGGGTATTTGTTAAGAGAGGGGATTAAGGGTTATGGGGAGAGGGCGGGAATGTGGAACTGAGCCACGACAGATCAGCCATGATCTTACTGAATGGCGGGGCAGGCTCGAAGGGCTAGATGGCCTACTCCTGCTCCTATTTCTTATGTTCTTATGTTCACACAGCAACGTGGTTGACTCTCAACTTCTTTCTCAACAAGGGCAACTAGGGATGGGCAATAAATGTTGGCCAGCCATTGACACCCATGTCCCACGAATCAGTAAACAAAACATAAACCAGTATCCTGCTCCCACTGCCACATGAAGACTTCAATCTATCCTCCCTGCACAGTGAACACGTCCACCGTGTCACAAGGGCATCTCAAAATGGAGATGCCCTCTGAAATTTTCTAAAAATAAGTGTGGCCACAGCACTCTGGCTACCTTTGTGGGGGAGAATCTATCTAATAGGTTGGCCTGCGACTCTGGTTGTGAACCTAAGCAAACCTATGGCTCAACGTCAGGAGAATCAAAGGAGGTACAATATCTCCCACACCTCCACTGCAGGGGGAGGAATTGTCTTCAGGCTATGCATGGCACGGCAGCACTGTAATTAGCACTGCTGCCTCATAGTGCTGGGGCCCAGGTTCGATTCCCAGCTTCTATCACTGTCTGTGTGGAGTTTGCACATTCTTCCCATATCTGTGTAGATTTCTTCCACGTGCTCCTGTTTCCTTCCACAGTCCAAGATGTGCTAGTTAGGTGGACTGGCCATTCTAAATTGCCCATTGGTGTCAGGGGAACTAGTTAGAGTAAAGGCGTGGGATTGTGTGAAATTGTGGTCAGTGCAGGCACGATGGGCCAAATGGCCTCCTTCTGCACTATAGAATTGTATGACTCTATATCTGGGTTTGGCATCAGCAAGTGGTCTATCCATGCTATCCATGGAATTTGTTGTCCCATAGCACGATGGAGTCTGAATCATTAAACGGTTTCAAGGAGATGGATACATTTCTGACTTTGAAAACTAGGTTAAAAGGATATAGGGGAAACAGGACGTAAAGTGGATTTGAGACCAAGGAGAGATATGCAATGATCTAATTGAATGACGGAGCAGGCTCGAAGGGCTTAATTTCCTACTTCTGCTCCTAATTCCCATGTTCCTATATCAGGATAAACCTGGCAGTGTCACCAATTTGCCTACAAGTGGGCATTTAATTAACTCTCATAGGTGACCAATAGGGGAGCTGGATCCAGTCATGCTCCAGAGGCAGGATTCTCATTTTGCTCCCAGTCCTGCCTCCAAACCCATCTCCACCGCAAGACCAGCCAAATTCAGTCCATCATCTATGGATGTGTAAATACCTCTGACCTAACATGCCCATTAATCTGTTCAAAGACCGAGATGCCAAGGGAAAGTGCATGGCAACAGCTTTACTGAGGAGAAGACGTTTTTCATTTTAAATAATTATTTTGAAAGAGTTTTTGAGTGAACTAAAAGCACTCTTTGTGTGAGACCAAACAATATCTAGATTAGTTATCGGGCATGAATTTGACTTTCACCATTGACGGAGAGGACTATTGTTCATTATGGACACAAAAAAGCCTGCTGCCTCACTGTGCCAGGGACTCGAGTTCAATTCCCAGCATGGGTCACTATCTGTGTGGAGTCTGCCTGTGTTTGCTCTGGGTGCTCCAGTTTCCTCCCACAGTCCGAAGGACATGGTGGTTAAGTGCATTGGCCATGTTAAATTCTCCCTCAGTGTACCCGAACAGGCGCTGGAGTGTGGCAACTAGGCGATTTTCACAATAACTTCATTGCAGTGTTAATGTAAGCCTACTTGTGGCATTAATAAATAAATCTTAAAAAAAAATGGACGTTTGTCCGCTGGAGTTTAAGGAAGGGAGCTCCATTCACCTGGGTTCCTCTCTGAATATTTGTCCTCATGGAGCACTGTCATAAAGTTACAGTGACAATTCAATGCCATAAAAAGTTAAAGTAAAGTTTTATTTATTAGGCACAAGTAAGGCTTATATTAACATGAAGTTACTGTGAAATTCCCCTAAGCAGCACACTATGGCACCTGTTTGGGTCAATGCACCTAAGCAACACATCTCTCAGACTGTGGGAGGAAACGGGAGTGCCCGGAGGAAACCCATGCAGACAAGGGGAGAATGTGCAAACTCCACAAAGACAGTGACCCAAGCTGGGAATTGAACCTGGGTTCCTTGTGCTGTGAGGCAGCAGTGCTAGCCACTGTGCACTTGCACTGTGTACTGGCCACAAAACTTAACTAGTGTTTTTCGTGAAAACAGGAAGAACCAGTCAATTATATCTCTCATCTGGCAAAGCTTCAAATACTCTCACACTAACTTGAATCGTGACCCTTAGAGTAGGGAATCAAAAGCAAAACCAATTGACCCAACTCCCAGCACTTCCTGACAAAACAGCAATGAGAAACATTATTAAATCTCCGTGTGAAGTGACAGTGCAGAAGTGGAGGGGGTCAGGGCTGGACTGATGTTAGCAGCATAGTGGTTAGCACTGCTGCCTCACGCTGCCAGGGACCCAGGATC
This sequence comes from Carcharhinus amblyrhynchos, assembly GCF_965287045.1. Classification (NCBI taxonomy): domain Eukaryota; kingdom Metazoa; phylum Chordata; class Chondrichthyes; order Carcharhiniformes; family Carcharhinidae; genus Carcharhinus; species Carcharhinus amblyrhynchos. Next base: position 56,401,516 of record NC_137329.1, read on the forward strand.
AATTCCTGGCTTGAGTCACTGTCTGTGTGGAATCGGCACATTCTCCTTGTGTCTGTGTGGGTTTCCTCTGGGTGCTCCGGTTTCCTCCCGCAGTCCAAAAGGTGTGTTGGTTAGGTGCACTGGCCATGCTAAATTCTCCCTCAGTGTGTCTGAAAGGTACCGGAGTGTGGTGACTGGGGGGATTTTCACAGCAACTTCATTGTAGTGTTAATGTAAGCCTACTTGTGACACTAATAAATAAATGTTATACTTTAAGGTGGTGGACACATGCAGCCCCTCGACCAGGATGTAAGAAAGAAAGAACTTGTATCTATATAGCAATTTTCACAACGTCAGGACATCCCATAGTGCTTTACAGCCAATGACACTTGTTTAACACTGTAGCCAGTGTTGTCATGGAGGGAAATCAACAGATACTTTTCACACAGCAAGCTCCCGGAAACAGAAAACAGCTCAGTGACTAGATAATATTTTATAGTGATAATGTTGTGAGCACAACTGGTCCCTAGGTACCAGGGAAAACACCCTTGCCTTTCTTTGAATAGCACCATGCAATATCAGATTTATATCAGCCAGAAGGGCTGCCAAAGCCTTGGTTGAAAGGTGCCTCAGACAATGCAGCCCTGCTGCAGTGGAGCACAGGAGGGAAGCCTGGATTCTGTGCTCAAGCCCCTAGATTGAGGAGCCACAAAACCACAAGCTTGAGTCGGAGACAACTGCACAACAAACTGAGCCAGAGTTGAACAACAAGGATGAAAAGCAGTACTGTACCGCAACCCGGACTCCAGGTACAGCTCTGTCCCAGAGCAGAGGAAACCAAAAATACAGGCCTTCAGCTCTGCCATCCTGGCACTGATGCTCACCACAATGGGCCCATGGAAACACCAATAATCTTACCATAGTTCTACAGCGTAATCTTAGTCAAAAGGCAATGGTCTCCTTTTGTGAAGTTGAATAAATTAAACAGCTGGTTTGAACATGACACTGAAAAAAACATTTGCTTTTCAAATTGAAAAAAAAATTCCCCTGCTAACTCAGAAGAGGAAGCTCTAACCTCAAACTGATACAACCCTCTGAAGAGCGAATGAGACATGCCTTCCTGTTGGTCTCTGATTAATAAAGATAGGTCTAAAAATAAAATCTAAATAATAGAATAACACACTTGCACTAGTCACATAGGAGAAACACATGTAACTTATCCTGAACAATCCTCAGACTGAGCACCATTCCACACGGAAACGCGCAATCAATCTGGAGCTGACTTCTCACATCACACAATGGAGTTTAGTACAGTAGGATTGCTTACAATGGGATGGGGTTTGGTACAGTGGGATTGTTTACAATGGGATGGGGTTTGGTACAGTGGGATTGTTTACAATGGGATGGGGTTTGGTACAGTGGGATTGTTTACAATGGGATGGGGTTTGGTACAGTGGGATTGTTTACAATGGGATGGGGTTTGGGATTGTTTACAATGGGATGGGGTTTGGGATTGTTTACAATGGGATGGGGTTTGGTACAGTGGGATCGTTTACAATGGGATGGGGTTTGGTACAGTGGGATCGTTTACAATGGGATGGGGTTTGGTACAGTGGGATTGTTTACAATGGGATGGGGTTTGGTACAGCAGGATAGCTTACACTGGGGTTAAAAAGGCCACTTTTAGTCTGTCAGAATATGCTCCTACTCACCGTCCAATCTACTGTGCTGCGTACTTCACGATCTGAGTCCTGCCGGAGGGCTAGGTGTGGGTTCGGCTGAGGCACCAGGTGCTGGAGTCCAGATTTAGCAATTGCTTTTCTGAAAGAAATCAGAGAACAGTGTTTGTTCCTTTGGCTCAATTTTTCATCTATTTAACCACTGCATAACCTTTTCACAGAAGCAGCAACAAAACATGATGATGGCTACTCGTATAACACCCTACAACTCAACAATTAAGGTCTGTGTTGGACTTTGTCTGCGATAACTCTATCATTTTCCACAATCTCAGATTTAACCATCACCAGAAATTACTATAATCTCATTCACAGGGCTACAGTTTACAGAACAGAGTGAAACTATGCTTTCACACTCCTCCAAGATTGACTTCAAAGGGGATTCAAAGCAAATAGATCATAAGAGCAGTTTTGCATCAAATCCCATGAGTTTCCCAAGGAGCAGATTAGATTCAAATTATCTCCAATGTGTGCTTTCATTATCAATCAAGAAACTTCCTTTGGGCCTCTCTAATATTCGCCTATGGGACAAACAAATGGAAGATCTCAATATTCCCCCAAGCTCTTCATTCAGATTCTCACTTTTTAAAAGACGCTTTCTTTGATTCCAAACAAGCAAAATCGAGGATGAACAATGTGAATTAGACACTAGGGTTATCTTCGCAGATATAGAAACCTGACACATGTGCAATTCATCCCTGAATGGGTGTTGCTCGGAGTACCGCATCTATCCTTTTTGTGCCATACCCAGTAGTTTGGCTCAGGTGCTGAACTGGGAGGTACTGCCAGCACAGGCAGTAGGGACTGGGCAAAATGACAACTCCAGCAGTAAAATGTGTCTTGAATTCTCAGGTCAGAAGTCTACAGGAAAACAATCAAAATGCTTGCCAGAATGGCGCGCTATGTCCAATGGTGTATCACCTTCAGGTAATAATCTACAAAGAAATGGTCATGCTGTGTACACCTGACTGAAGAGGAACACAGCACATTATATAATTGATAAAAGAACACAATATTCTATGCATATTATCAGCAGAATGAGAAATGGGATGTGTACTTCCTACATGATATAAATATGTGGTGAAGAACATTCTTAACAACGGAATACAGCATTTCTCAGATATTAAAAGTGCAGAGATACTGGAAACATACTATAAACCACAAGCAAGGTAGGGAAGGACAATGTTTTCAACATGAAGGGTTTCTGCTACTTAAGCAAATTAGAAGGTCATTAGCAAATCCCTGAAGATATCTCGGAAACTCAGCTCATTTGCTCTCTCCCACAGAACCTGACATAACAAATCCCCAAACTCAGCATCAGAGACTTGTGGATTGCTTCCTTCCTGATGTCGATGCGAGGAACTTCCTGCTCTCAAAATGAATCGTGAACTTTACTTACTCGGCGAAGCTCTATTTTTAAGTGTATTTCCACATATATCTTTAGCATAGGACGTCATATCCCTTTGATAGCAAGAAAGGCTCTACTGGAAAGTCTCGCAGCTGCGTTAGGCTCCAGGAAAGGCATTTGGGAGGAGGATTGATGCCCATCAAATGGATGGTGTGCAAAAAGGAAAATGTTCCAGAAACCAAGAGATAATGCTCTGGGAAATTGCCCATGGAACATACATCTGTGCAAGAAAGCAGGGGGAATCTTTCTGACATCATCCATATCATTTATTGAGTCTAATTTTAACATTCCACCCTTCCAAGAGTGGGCAGGGGTGGAAATCAATCCATGAATTAAAAATAAAGACTGTGGTAGTCCCAGTTTGGCATTTATTTGCAGAAAGGTTAGTCTATCACCCCAGGTGTCCACTGCAGTCTGACAAGTGACACAACAGTTAATCCATCACAGCACAAGGCTGTGACGTTAATAGACCTCTGCTTCTATGAGAGGGAGGATATGACAGACTTCCAGCGATAACAGAGGCCGTACTGCCAAGTGAATGCAACATGGAGCCTGTTGCTGCTTTTAAATCACTTCATGCTGAATTGCTCCACAGTATCAGTCTGTCAAACTGTGTCTGTAGTTAAGCTACATGACACACTTAATTGTGGCTATAGCTTAAACTCACCATTTCTTTCATTCTCTGAGTTAAACATGTCTTACTAAATTGAACAACTTTATTTACATACATCTCGCAAATGAGACTTGATCTTTCAACGTTCCCATTTATTTACCTCAGAGTTTGATTTTCCTGGCAAACCAATACCAAATAAAACACTCATCAATGTGTCTGCACCCTGCTATCCTTCCTCAAATCCCAACCGCCATACCCTGCTTTCCTAGCCTAGTCTGCAAGATACACCTGTGCTGTCTCCCTCACAATCCTCGCAGAACAGGTGACTACACTTATGACTGCAGAAAGAAGTAATGCTCTCTCAATGTATTCTCAATACAATTCTCAGGCATCATCTCCATGTAATGTGAATCAGCGATAAAGGAATGATAGAAGTGAATTCAGGAAGTTTAAAAATCTCTTCACTTCTATAATCTGTTGACTTGGGAGAGGGCATTAAATTACATGCTTTGAACGCCCTTCCAACTCCATCAATACTCTGCACATAATGTCCTATTTAAATAAAGGGAAGCTTTAGTCAAATGCAAAGGCCTATTCTGTGAACTAACTCTCAACACTATCATTTCAGTATTGCTGAGAAAAGTGACCTGCCACCAAAGCCTATTTGCAGAATGGCTCACAAGAAATAATTGTAACAGGGGAGCAATTGATATAACATGGAGAGAGAGAGAGTGCTGATTGGTTGGCAAGTAGACTCTGATTGGTGGAGGCATTGTCCTGGGGAATGCAGCATGGAACAGTTAACTGCCCAGCTTTGTTCAAATTCAAACTGGGCAGACCGACTCTGATTGGTCAAGGCATTGCCCTGGGGAATGAGTCAGGGAATAGCTGCCACAACCTTATGTTTACTTGAAAAAATAAGCAAAAAAGTGCACGTTTGCCTGCTGTCTGCAAAGGCCAGGGGCATGAATATATGTGGCTCCCAGCACACATGAATAAGCCACATTGTGCACTATTTCTACTGAAAACCAACGTAAGATGGTCAGTTGGGTTCACAGTGTGGGTCACTTACACATGCTAGAAGTCACATATCATTACACACAGAGCCTTTGCAGACAAGAGGGACATGTCCACACATTGCACCTCAGAAGCTTATGGAACAACCATTCCCTGGTTCATTCCCCAGGACAATGTCAGCACCCATTAGAATCAACTCACCAACCAATCAGCATGCTCTTCTCCTGCGGTATAAACTGTTGCTCCCCCGCCATAGTTGATAATTTCTCATGAGCTATCCTGATGCATGCAAGACCAAAAGCTTTGATAGAACATCTGTTTTTCAGCAATACTGGTCACTTTGTTTGAAGGAATCATTTGTAAGGGTAAGATCAGGGAATAGATGAAGGTGGAAACAAAGCAAATAGTGCTTTAGCAGAGGCTTAATAACCTACGTAACTTTGTCCTCTGCTGTATCATTGATGAGGCTCAAACTTAAAGGAACTTGGATTTCTATGGTTTCATTGCTGTCAAGCTAGGTAGCTACATCTACAAGAGGGAAGAACTTCCCCCTCCTGTGCCACTTGGTGCAAATTGGGTAATTGGCACTGCTGGAGCTGTCTGCCCCAAGACCATAGGCTGGGCTCATCCACCTTTACAACCAAGCTGGCACTGGGTATGTATTGAGGCATCTAACCCAAAATGAGAGAGGAGGAAAGCAAAGAAACAAGGTTATCTCGGATTGCAACAGGATCTTGATCAATTGGGCCAGCGGGCTAATGAATGGCAGACGGAGTTTAATTTAGATAAATGTGAGGTGATGCATTTTAGTAGATCAAACCAGGGCAGGACTTACTCAGTTAATGGTAGGGCGTTGGGGAGAGTTATAGAACAAAGAGATCTAGGATGCAAGTTCATAGTTCCTTGAAAGCGGAGTCACAGGTGAACATATGGTAAAGAAGGCATTTGGCATGCTTGGTTTCATTGGTCAGAAGTTGGGATGTCTTGTTGAAGTTATACAAGACATTGGTAAGACCACACTTGGAATACTGGGTACAGTTCTGTTCACCCTATTATAGAAAGGATATTATTAAACCAGAAAGAGTCCAGAAAAGATTTACTAGGATACTACCAGTACATGATAGTTTGAGTTATAAGGAGAGACTGGATAGACTGGGACTCTTTTCCCTGGAGTGACAGAGACCTATGGGTGGTCTTATAGAGGCCTACAAAATATTGAGGCACATAGATCAGCTAGATAGCTAACATCTTTTCCCAAAGAAAAGCGGAGTCTGAACTAAAGGGCATAGGTTTACGGTGAAAGAGGAAGAGAAACAAAAGGGTCCAGAGGGGCAAATTTTTCACACAAAGGGTGGTGAGTGTCTGGAACAAGCTGCCAGAGGTAGTAGTAGAGGCAGGTACAATTTTGTCTTTTAAAAAGTATTTAGGCAATTACATGGGTAAAATGGGTATTAGTGGTTTAAAAAGGGGCAGCATGGTCAACTTGGGCTGAAGGGCCTGTTTCCATGCTGTAAACCTCGATGACTTTACACCAACACCCACCAGCTTGCCACATCCTGGTAAGACCCTCCCCACCTCCTGCAAAGATAGATGAGTGGACAGCAGGAATACATACGACAGAAAGTTGCTCCACACTGGGGGGTGTTTGGCCGTGTAGCTTCTCTGTATCAAGTGGAGTGAATTTCTGCGGATACCATGCCTCCACCGTGGTGGCAGACTATGGGATACCCGCCTGACACTCAGCGACGGCCGCCTATTCCTCACTGACGTCACCCGGTACAGTTCCGATGCTCCTGAAGGATTGCAGGATGTAGCCGATGCCCGGCACGGGCCAGAGAGGAGGATGGTGCTAGACCGCCGGCGCTGGCTCGTCTGCTGGTAATTCCCATACAATCCGTAAGTCATTTTCCCAGAGTAGACCGATTCCGCTGGCAGGAGGTTGGAGGAACTCCTCCGCAAACAGCGAGGGGCCCTGAGGAAAGGCTTGGTGTAAACGGGCCTGTAATGCAGGCCTGAAGGCTGGAAAGTCTCTGACGTGCTAAGCAGGGTGTGCGGATCTGCTTCCCGGTCCAGTTGCTCCAGCTCATCCCAGCTGCTGCCCGTGGATGAAGACTCGGAGATATCCGAACCTCCCGGAGAGGAGCTCTCGCCCTCCGAATCATTCGGGGTGGCATTTACCTCTATCCCACAATCCACCTGGACTCTGCCAGCTTTGCCCGCTTCTTCCTCGGTCATCTGAATCAGGCTGGCCAGCAACATGGAGGGCCCAACCAGGTGGCTGTCAATAGTTCGCAGTTTGCCCCCTCGCTTCTGCTTGACGGCAAATCTTGGGTTGAGGTGAAGAGCAGTGGTGCTGGACCTCCGGCGTGTCAGTCTGCCCCTGGCGTGCCCACACCCTGATCCAGTCGAGTGAGAGGGCAGATTCTGCGACTGGACACTGGACCTGCGCCTCTGCACCAGCAGCGCCGATGGCATCCCAGCATTTGAACGGCGTCTCACTTTACTGCCAGGCACTGTGCCACTCACACGCCTACCTGTCCGCTGGCAGCGATGGGGCAACCTGACGCCAGGCATGCCAGATTCGGTCTTCTTAAAATGTCGCTTGAAAAAGGTCTCCATCGTTTTAGTTTGTCGCTGGGGAGGTGGAGGGGAGTGGACGGGGGCAGGCAGACAGTCAGAGTTTGGCTTTGAAAAGAGGTGTGCCTCAGTGGAGTTTGGTTCTGCACCCACGGCTGTTAAAGGCAGAGAAGGAGGAATAAGAATGGCATCGGGTTCAGCTCCTTCCATGACACTTATCACAGGAGTAACAACTAGACAAGACAGTCCTGCAAGCGAGCACAGCCCTCCACACAGCATGGCATGTTGCAGCGGGGAGCAGATTACTTCAGTGAGAGGATGAACAAGCTGTTAAGGCTCTCTGGAAGCTTTTCAACGCAAAACTGGAATTATAAAAGGTTATAGCACTGAGAGGCTTACAGCAGTGAGGGGGAAACCAAATGCATACTGCCTGCCTTTCACGATCAAATACTCTCTCCCATTTCCTGCAACAGTCTACCTCCACGCATTCCTCGTAACCAGTGGAGACACAGTGAAGAACGGAGGTCAGACTCAGCTCAAACAGGCCATTGACTCCTGGGCAGTGCAGCTTTTAACCCTAATTGGTTCAAGCATGCTGACTTTGCTGTGCCCTGCTGGCTATCTTCACTGCTAAATCAGAACACTCAACTGAATTAATTGATTCGCTAATGTGAATTTTCAATGTTTTCTCTAAATCCCCATTGTATAATGTTCTAAATTTAAAGTTCACGATGGAAGGGCTGCTGCTAAACGTTACGTCAGAGCAGGTAAAGGTTAAGGGAAGCGTCTTAACCAGGGAGTTCAAGATTACGAGACATTTTGGAAGACCTAGGCTGAATTTAATGCCCTCCACTGTAAGGCGAGTTTGGGAATGGAGGGCATTTAATCATGGAGGAGTGAAGGTGGTCAGTGGGGTCGCCGCTGCCCTCCTGTCCCTACAGTTAAGTACGGCAGGGAGGTTCATTGACAACCTTCACACCTTGTTGCCAATTGAAATCCTTAATGCCTACTTAACCGTAGAATCCCAATAGAGAAGAGGGAGGCCATTTAGCCCGTCGAGTCTGCATCAACTTTCCAAAAGAACAACTTACCCACACTCATTGTCCAATTAAGTGCCCAATTTGTACTTTATTCATTGGGCCTTCCCAAAAGGAACCAATGCTAGTCTCTCACCGGCTCTCCAGCCAGTGGGCCAGATCCCTATTGCCCCCTCCCCCACCCCCACCCCCTTAAATACTGTCTCTTCAGACATGACGGTCAATACCAAAGGACACAGATTTAAGATAAAGGAACCAGAGAGAAGATGATTAATGCAAATGTCACATAATAGTCCACTGGAAGATGTGCACTTAATACCCTTTTCATACTCAAGAGTTTCTATTTTTGCTACATGAAAGAATTTAAAATCTAATTTTCAAAGAAAATCTTTGACTTGAAGGCTGTACAGCTCAAGTCTCATAGGATGCTTTCTTTGATTGAAGGCAACTTAAAAAATGTATGCAAAGGCTAGTCAAAGAGAGGAGACAGTTATCATAGCTACACTGCTCATGTTCTATGGGGGAACACAGGTCCCTTCAGACTGGGTGCATCAAGCCCTCCCTGACAATGTTCAGGTATCCAGCTGATTTTCCTGCTCCCTCTGCCTTTCAACAAATACAAAATCTGGATTCAGACAGTTTGGCAACAGTTTCAAGACCAGGTCCCACACCTTCTTGAGGCAACTAGGGAAGGGCAACAAATGTACTTTGTTCATATCTGATTACAATTCATTTTAATTTTTAGAGAGACAGCAAGCTGATGCAATCAATCTCTTCCCAGGGAGGAATGAAATAAATCGTGGAACAACAGCTCCTTGGAATGGCTGAGACATAGTAAGAGGAGACCAACATCTCAGTCTGGGATTGAAACATGGTACAGTATCAGTGCAGACCCAATGGTCCGAATGGCCGTCTTTTGCATTGTAGGGATTCTATAGTGGGCATAGGTACCAGTTGTAACCAGAAGAAGACTTTCTGAAGGAGATATTATCTCATTGTGTTTCTCAAGTGTTTGAAGAGAAAGGGAGCTAATCTTCAAGTTAAAACTGAGTCATTCAGAATGCAAATTGAGAAGAGCTTCTTCCACACAAAGTTAAGTTGAAATATGGAATTCCCTCTCCCAAAAGGCTGGGGTGACGGAGAAACTTTCTCCTACCGTGTCTTCAACTAATGTTGATCAATACAATCGCCTAATACAAATCTTAGAATATGGAGTTAAGGTAGAAACCTGAAAGTAATAGGCTACGTGAGGAAAACCATCCTCAAGCAATCCCAACAAGATTGGCTTTTTGGGCTAATTCCCCGCCTGCCGCTGGGTTAATACCAGCGGTGGCAGGATGGGGCCTTTAAGAACTTAATGGGTGGGAGTTGAGGTACAGATCACACATGTTTTGAATGAATCGCTGAGAAGGTTCAAGAGTCCTATTGCCAATGCTCCTGGATTCTCAAGTTCAAAAGGCACTAAAACTAATCAGTACTCTGGGAAATTCCGCCTTAAATTTAAGCAACAATGTTCACCGCTGCTGTTTGCACATTAGAAACAATAACTGAAGCTTTAACCCTGATCGCCCTTGGTACCATACACAGTGGAATGCTTTCAGCATTACTGAGATTCTAGATTGCTTATCAGCAGTTCAAGGTCCAGTTAAACGAGCTCAATGGTTCCCATACATAAACCTTCTTCTGGGCACTGTGGGTCGTTCACCTATTTAAATGCCGACAACTCAAAGCCTTCCGTCTATAACTGTCTAAATCATTTGCTGTATCCAGACAATACAAAGATGGGATGTCTTCATGTAGCTTATTATTTTCAAGCCAGCTCGCAGCTTGCTGTGTGCTCGGGGAACACAGTTAAACAGTAAGGTGTCACCCAGTTAAGGAGGCGATGAGAAGAATTTCTTTCTGAGTCCCATGAACTTTCTTCCCCAGAGAGGCAGGGTCATTGCATTTAAAGACAGAAGTGGATAGATTCTTGACTAAAGGGGGAGTCAAAGGTTATCAGGAGTGGGTGAATGTGGAGTTGAGGCCACAATCAGATCAGTCATGATGTTATTGAATGGCAAAGGAGCTGAATGGCTTACAGTAGGCCATTCAGCCCCTTTGAGCCTACTCTGCCATTCAATAACATCATGACTGATCGAATACGTCTATGTGCACTGTTGTTCAGTGCTTCAGCGCTCCACCTCATATTGTTTCTTTTGCATGCTTCCTCAGTACTTTTACACTCAATAATAGAGCATATTGCTTTGCCCTTTGATGTTCATATACAGACTTGTCCATGCTAAATATACCAAAGGCATTATTCCTTTAGAACGTGTGATTTTTTTTAAACACTTTCATACTCACACACGCAGAACATTCTGGAGAAGGAGCTGGAAAGGAGACAATGGGAATGGTTACTGCTGGATGTACTGGATTTTCTCATTTACCCTCATCAGTACCCCCTCCACTCCCATCCATCCATCCATCCAACCAAACTCCCGCCAGCAGCTTACTAAAGCTCCTTATCTCGGGACTGGTCCCTGAGATGCATTGGGGTCATAGGAAGCAAGGAAAATGGACTCAAGTATGCAACTCTGCCAGCTGACAACGACAACCCTGGAAAGCAACACTTTGACTGCCAACAAATTGGTGGCATGGTGGCACTGTGGTTCGCACTGCTGCCTCACAGCACCAGGGACCCCGGGTTCAATTCCGGCCTCGGGTCACTGTCTTTGTGGAGTTTGCACATTCTGCCCGTTCTGCATCGGTTTTCTCCGGGTGCTCCGGTTTCCTCCCACAACGATGTGCAAAGATATGTAGGTTAGGTGGATTGGTCATGCTAAATTATCAAAGTGTCAGAGGGGCTAGCAGAGTAAATACATGGAGTTAAGTGGATAGGGCCGGGATGGGATTGTGGTCGGTGCAGACCTGATGGACTAAATGGCCTCTGTCTGCACTGTTGGGATTCTACGCTTCATTCAGCCGTGAAGATACCTATACTTGAGGTCCTTTCCCAGCACGGCTAACTGGACACCGATCAGGAGGGGGGCCACTTTCCCTCTTTTAGCCCTGGGAATGCCAAGACCAACTGGAGCAATTGCAGCTGAGGAAAGCTAACTCAACAGCATTGCGGCTCGGATCCCAGCTTCTGTGGCTCAGCCACCGGCCGAGCACCCGCGTGGGAGTCCAGCCCCCACTTCTTATCATTGTCGGTAACTTCACCGCAGCAGTTCAGACTGCACTCCACTGAAAACACAGTATCTGCAAACCATAAAAGCAAACTCCACTCCACGCTGACATTTAGAAGTTTCAAGAGGCAGAATAAATATCACAAGTTAATCCTGGGGGCGGGCGAGTGCCAAAGTCCATTTCAAATATAATACCACTGCAGCAGGTGAAACATCTTTGCAAAGGACATTGGAAGTTGCCACGAGAAAAGGTCAGGGTCAGAAGGTTTACAGTAATACTCCGGGGGTGTGCCACCCATGCAAAGTTACATAAGGTCTATTTTGAAACCATTGAAAAGCACAGCCATAAAGACAGCTATGGCTGAAAGACAACATTTGGTAGTTTAGAAAATGCAAGCTCTTTTTTTTTGAAAATGAAAAAACAGCCAGTGTGCACACCTCGGTACTGAGGGAGTGCCGCACTGCAGAAGTTGTTTTCTGAATGAAACATTAAAACAAAGACTTGTCTTCTCTCTCAGATAGACATAAAAGATCCCATGACACTAATCAAATTATAAAAGGAGTTTTCTCTGGCGCTTGGGACAATGCTTATCCCTCAACCTCACTACAAACAGATTCACGGAATCATAGAATCCCTACAGTGCAGAAGAGGCCATTCAATCCATCAAGTCTGCACTGATTTTCTGATAGAGTGCCTTACTCAGGCCCTCGCTCCCACCCTATTCCTAAAAATCCACACATTTACCCCACTAATTCCCCCAAACATCTTTAGACACTAAGGGACAATTTAGCATGGTCAATCCACCTAAACTACACATCTTTGCTGGGTGGGAGGAAACCAGAGCACCCAGAGGAAACCCCTGCAGACATGGGGAGAATGTGCAATGTTTGCACAGACAGTGACTCGAGGCCAGAATCGAACTTGTGTCCCTGATGCTGTGAGACAGCAGTGGTAACCACTGTGCCACCGTCTTGTCCATATCTGATCATGACTGTGTTGGTATTTATGGGAGCTTGCTGTACAATGATCTGCTACACCCCAAAACAGTAACTACACTTTAAAAATATGTCCTCACTGTGAAGCACTTTTAAGACATTCTGAGCTCATGAAAGGCGCTATATAAATGCAAGTCTTTCCTTTACTGAACTTTGCATTGGATACAGGACAGTTTCAGAAGGGTATCTGCAAATGACCTGAGCGTGATTCTCCTTTTCGCTTTTGTATTCAGAGGAACATAGATACAGCATGTGGTTACTGAATGTACATATACGAGTAGCTGTGGGTGCAGAGCTACGGGACACCGGAATTTTCCGTACTGGTCACTGCAGATGCTTTTACAACTTCAATCATATCTTAATTATAGCTGTGGGCACGTCAGAAGGTCACCAAGATTTAATCTGTAAGGGAGTTAGGGTAATACATGGCGAAATGATGATCCGAACTCATTTTCATTAAAGAAGGCTGAGAGGGGGGTGTTATCAAGATATTTATGATAGGACATAAATAATACTATTCAACTTAGGACAGAGCGAAAGGCCAAGGGTACAAAGGTTAAGGAAGCCCACGCAAGACTATAGCTTAGCAAGCTTCATATTTTGTTACGAATGAATCTGCAAAGATCACCCCAATCATAGATTGAGAAAGGCTATATGACTTTAGATGTATTTATTAAGTGCTGGATAAAATCAGGACATGGGCGGTAATGTGGCACAGTGGTTAACCAGAGACCCGGGTTCAATTCCCGGCTTGGGTCATCATCTGTGTGGAGTTTGCACATTCTCCCCTTGTCTGTGTGGGTTTCCTCTGGGTGCTCTGGTTTCCTCCCACAGTCCAGAGGTGTGTGGGTTAGGTGGATTGGCCTTGCTAAATTGCCCTTATTGTCAGGGGGACTGCATGGATTTATGGGAATAGAGCCTGGATGGGATTGTGGTCAGTGCAGATTTGATGGACGGAATGGCCTCTTTCTGCACTTACCAACTTAAAGATTTTAAGATGTTACAGCATTACCAACTTAAAGATTTTAATAAATTACACATTAACCATAGAATCCCTACAGTGCAGAAGGAGGCCACTTGGCTTACCGAGTCTGTACCAATCACAATCCCACCGAGACCCTATCGCTACAACTCCACACATTTACCCTAGCTATTCTCCCTGACACTAAGGGTCAATTTAGCATGGCCAATCCACCTAACCCACACACCTTCAGATGTGGGAGGAAACCAGAGCACCTGGAGGAAACACACACAGACATGGGAGAATGTGCAAACTCTACACAGACAGTGACCCGGGGCCAGAATTGAACCTGGGGTCCTGGTGCTGTGAGTTAGCAGTGCTAACCATCGTGCCAACCACTGTGCCACAAGAGAATACAAGAGTGCATGTGTGATACAGACGAGCAGCTAAAGCCAGTCAATGTTTCAATTAGATCTGTGCAAAAGCTGTTGGATAAAGTTGATGCAACGCTACATGTATCACCTCAGGGCCTTTCCGGTGTTAGGCCTCAGGGACATTGTCTGTGGAAAGCCAACTGGTCAAAGCTGAATAACTTTTTTAGGGCTTGAGTTGAGACTGAGAATCCGGCCATTCTGCTTTGTGGGGAAGACTGGAGCTGACGCACAGGAGATAAAGGGTTATGTTTCATGGTTTAATACAAGATGCACGGCTGAATGAACTTTTCAGCCCTCACCACTTTCTTATGCAAGAGAAATGGCTGATGGTAGCAGAAACTAAAAATAACGAGTCCATGTTGGTTGGATGGAGTTCAGCTTCTGCATCATTTCTTGTTTAGGCCTTTAAGTATTGAAGTGTTTTTTTAAGCTTCCTTCCTGCTTCATGATAAAGAACTGTATGGAACGTCCTGATCACCGTATTCTCAGTTAGTGCCGAATTGATCAAATCTGGGGCATCAACTGGAGCAGCTGCATTTGGCCTCAGTGCCTTTAGAGTACACAAGAAAAGTCAACATAGATTCACACTCTGGATCCAATAATTCCACTGGAAAATCTACAGGTGTGGATATAAACTGATGTCTGGGTCAAGTTTGGTAATATTGAATTCCCTAAAAGTTAAAGTTAAAGTTTATTTATTGATCACAAGTTACGCTTACATTAACACTACATTGAAGTCATGTGAAAATCCCCTAGCTGCCACACTTCGGCACCTGTTCAGGTACACTGAGGGAGAACTTAGCATGGCCAATGCTAACCAGCACGTCTTCTGTGGGAGGAAACCCATGCAGACAGAAGGAGAACGTGCAAATCCACACGGACAATGACCCAAGCCAGGAGTCGAACCCGACTCTGAAGTGCTGTGAAGCAGTAGTGCTAACCACTGTGCCCACCATGCTGCACCTTACTATGCCTTTCTCCACTCCTTCCTCTTTTGACGGATCCATTAGCGAGTGAGGGAGGGAAGCTCTGTGGGAGTCCTGGGCTGTTGCAGTTTATGTATAAGATTTGAAATCCATGCTTCATCTGCCCACACAGGCAGATGTAAAAGATGGAATGACATTATTTCCAAACAAAATGCCTGGCAAATTGTCATTCTATCCTAGCCAATATCAATAAGACAGATTATCAGGTCACTATCTCGGCACCATTGATGGGAGTTGTTGTGTTTAACCCAGTTGACATGTTCCTTGCATCATAAGTGAAATGCACTTGAATTCCTTTCCAAAATACTTGGGGTGTGCAGAGACGCTTTGTAAATAGAAGTCTTTCTTTGACCTGACTGACCCAAGCAGCCACTAAGCATCAAAAGATAGTTCAGCCACCCAGTCATTACTGTTAAGCCAAATTCATCTTCACACATGCCTATAGGCACAGGGATTCTGAAGCAATCAGGATCCTGTTTAACTCAGGGGAATCAAAACTAACTGCTTAGCGCCCATACTATATCGTGGAGATGCTGGCATTGGACTGGGGTGGGCACAGTAAGAAGTCTCACAACACTGGTACACTGAGGGAGAATTTAGCATGGCCAATGCACCTAATTAACATGTCTTTTGGGCTGTGGGAGGATACTGAAGCACCCAGGGGAAAAAGTGTTATTTATCGCTTTCAGGCGGTGTTCCGAAAGCTCGCGCTGCCAAATAAACCTGTTGGACTTTAACCTGATGTTGTGACACTTCTTACTGTGCCTACCCCAGTCCAACAATGGCATCTCCACATCATTTCCCAGTCTGTGTATCTCAGTACATAGGAACAGGAGGAGACCATTCAGCCCATCCCACCATTCAGTTAAATCATGATTGATCTATATCACAGATCCATTCACCCACTTTGCCACTTGGAAAAGACATCCCCTAGCCTGGAAGAGTGCAGCTTCAACCAACACTCATGCAGCTCCACACCATCCTTATCCACTCCACCACGGGTGCACAGTGACAGCAGTTTACCATCTACAAGGTGCACTGCAGCAACTCACAAAGCATCCTTTGACATACCTTCAAAACCCATAACTTGCACCGACTAAAAGGGCAAGGGTGTAGATACATGGGAACAGCACCATCTGCAAGTCCCTCTCCAAGCCACACAGCATCCTGACTTGGAACGTTTTGGCCCTTCCTTCAGTGTCACTGAGTCCAAATCCTAGAACTTTCTTCCTAACAGTCCTGAGGGTTATATCGACACCATCAGGCACTGCAGAGGAGGCTCACAGCCATCTTCTCAAGGGAAATTAGGGATGGACAATGAATGTTGGCTTTGCCAGTGACACTTACATCCCATGAACAAATGAAAAGAAACCTACACCTTAAAAAAATCTATTGATTTGAGTCTTGAGAAGTCCAGCAGCTTAATGGGAAGGAGAATGATCCAGATTTCCACAGCCCATTGTGTAAGAGTTCTGCCCGGTTTCCTACCTAAATCACCATGCTTTCATTTTAAAAGATTAATTCCACCACTCAGCCCCCCCATTCTTGATTCCTCCACTGCAGAAAATAATTTCACTAATAGCTATCCTATACGTTTTAAACACATCACTCAAATCATCCCCTAACTTTCTATGACATACAGTCTGTCAGAAGGATGCTGATAGTGGCACATTAGGAGACTAGAATGTGTAAATGGCAGAAAGGTGAATAGAGTGTCAAAGAACACCACCCTCCCCATCCCCACTCCACTAGGGCCATCTGTTACAAGTCACAGGTTATTCTTTGACACTCTGCTTACCTTTGTTCTGCCATTTACACATTCTGATCTCTGAATGTGCAGCTATTCGCACCCTTCTTAACCATGATCGCCACCATTCACATTCCCTTCATCTTTTTATGTATGGCACCTTTGTCAATTGTTCCCCCCCTCACCCACCACCCAACTCACCCCAACAGTATAACTATCAGACTATTTCCTATTGTCTTCAGCCCTGATGAAGGGTCACCCAGACTTGAAATGTTGGCTCTATTCTCTCTTGGCAGATGCTGTCAGACCTGCTGAGATTTTCCAGCATTTTCTGTTTTTGTTTCAGTTCCTTGGTTGAATGTCCCATCCAAAAGACAGCACCTCTGACAGCTCAGCACTCGTTCTAAGCTGCACTGGAGTAGGAATATCAATTTCTGCACTCAGGTTTCTGGAGCGGGACTTGAACTCACAACCTCTGGACACAGAGGTGGCTGTGCTTGTACCTGAGCCACACTCAAAATTATTTACGGAGTGGGACAGGTGAAATGAAGTAGTATTCAAAACAAAAAGCTGAGATGGAGGCTGGAGTTGGCAGCATTGTTAGATGTTCTAAATCACAATAACTGCCAGCTCTTTGGAGGGTGCCAGATACTTTCCAAATGTGATTTATGGATTTGTTACTCAATAAACATGCTGCTGCGTGGCATTCTAGTGAGATGAGATTTATCCATTAGCACAGCTCTGAAGCCCATTTTTAAATAGGAACACAGTTGTCACAGTGAGATAAATACTGCTGTATTATTTTAACAGTAGTGCTTAAGTCTGGACCGCATAATGTGAACACACTAGCTCTGGACGTAAAGTCAGATCCTAAAACACAACAAAAGATTTGCACAGCAGCTTATGGGGAGGTGATGACCTCATGGTATTATCGTTACTAATCAGAAATTCAGCTAAGATTCTGGGGACTCGGGTACGAATTCCGCCACGGCAGATGGTGAAATTTGAATTCAATAAAAAATTAAGGATCTATTGATGACCATGAAACCATTGTCGATTGTTGGTTAAACCCATCGAATTCACTAATATCCTTTAGGGAAGGAAATCTGCCGTCCTTACCTGATCTGGCCTACATGTGACTCCAGAGCCTACAGAAATGTGGTTGACTCTCAACTGCCCTCTGGGCAACTAGAGATGGGAAATAAATGCTGGCCACCCAGTGACACCCATGTCCCACAAATGAATAAAAAAAGACACCACATCTGAAGGTGCACGACTCTTCCTCTCGCTTGTCCAGAGTGGGAGATGTTCCCATGGAGTTAGTTTGCACCAAATTGAGGTCTGACAGTGAAAGTACTTGAGGAAAGAACACTGTGAGGGTTCTTTTGCTCAGAGATGCCAGCTGTGGCTCAGTTAGCAGCACTCATGCATCCGAGTGGAAGGTAGTGGGCTCAAGCCCCAATCCAGAGAAATCTCCAGGGCCTGTATTGAGGGAATGCTGAACTGTCAAAGTGGTCATCTTTCCAACGGAAATCATGACCTTGTCTGTCCTTTTGGCTGGACAACAAATATCCCACAGAACCATTTCAAAGAAGAAGGGAATCCTTCCCAGTGTAGTGGCCAATATTTATCCCCTAACTAACTAACATCATTAAAACAGAATATCTGTTTATCATCACATTGCTATTTGTGTGAGCTAACCATTTACAAATCTGATGCTGTGTTTTCCATGTTATTATAATTATTTCGATAAATACTTGACTGGCCAGAAAGCACTTTAGGGTGCCTTAAGGTTATGGAAGGCGCCACATAAATGTGAATCAATCTTTCTTTCAGGGCGCACTGGACTTTTCTGCACCTCTGAGATATCGGGCTTGTTGGAGGAGGATGTCTGCTGCCTCAGCAGGCCTGAAGGCATCGAGATCGACTTTTCCTCACAGTTGTCATGTCACCACTTGCTCACTCAGTCTCACTTTGTATCTTTACGCAAAATTACTTCACACAACAAATGGAAGCCTGCAGCTGGCATGATTTGCTTTAGTAAAACAACTCAATACAGTTCACGGTCACAGAAAAGTAAAGCAAGAACTGACATCCAAATGAAGGCAATGGGCCAAGCTGCCCAGTGTGCAGAAAAATGATGATTTTTCAGAGTAAATTCCAAACCAATGATGAAAATGCAGAGGAGGGGCATTTTTAAAAATGCTGCAAGTATGTTTTTTTTAAAGTCATATATATAGGCCATTTAAATGCAATTGCAACAAAATCTTTTTTGCAAACGCCTGCTCTGCCATTCAATAAGATCTTGCCTGATCTGACTGTAACCTCAACTCTACATTCCCACCCACCTCCTATAATCTTTCACCCTTTTACTTAAGAATCTATCTCACCTATCTTAACAATATTCAAAGATTCTGCCTCCACACCTTTTGAGGAAGAGAATTCCATGGATTCACGACTCAGAAAACATTTTTCCTCATCTTTGCCTTAAATGGGTGACCCCTTATTCTTAAACAAGGGCCCAAGGTTCTAGATTCTTACAAGAGGAAACAACCTCTCCACATGCACCCTGTTAAGACCCCTGAGGATCTTGTATGTTACAATCAAGTCAAATTTTGCTCTTCAAAACTGCAGAGGATACAAACCTTTCCGCCTAAGACAACCCACCCATTCCAGATATCAGTCTAATAAACCTTCTCTGAACTGCTCCCAACACATTTACATCCTTCCTGAAATAAGGCAACCTATACTGTACACAGTACTCCAGATGTTGTCTCACCAGTGCCCTGTATAACTGAAGCATAACCTCCCTACTTTAGTATTCAATTCCCCTCACAATAAACAATATCATCTATTAGCTTTCCTAGTTAGCTGTTGCACATGAACCTTTTGCAATTCACACACCAGGACACCGAGATCCATCTGCATCTCATTGCTTTGCAATCTCTCACCATTTAGATAATGTGCTTCTTTCTTACTCTCCCTGTCAAAATGGACAATTTCACATTTGCCCACATTATATTCCATTTGTCAGATCTTTGCCCACTAACGTAGCCTATGTCCCTTTGCAGGCTCATTATGTCTTCTTCACAACTTGCTTTCCTACCTATCTTGTGTCATCAGCAAATTTAGCAACCATACTTTTGTATCCTTCATCCTAATTATTTATATATATTGTAAAAGGTTGAGGCCCCACCACTGATGCCTGTAGCATACCATTTATTACATCTTGTCAACCAGAAAATGACCCATTTATACCTACTCTGTTTCCTGTTAGCTAGCTAATCTTCTATCCATGTCACTATTTTATTCCCTTACACCAAAAGCGTTTACTTTTGGTGATAAATTTTGATGCAGCATGTTATCAAATGCCTTCTGGAAATTTAAGGGCAGTACATCCACTGGTTCCCCTTTACCTACAAACACAGGTTACTTCTTCAAAGAACTCCAATAAATTGGTTTAACATGATTTCCCTTTCACAAAACCATGTTGAGCACCTGTCTGATAGTTGAGGGGACATTTAAAAGGTTTCAACATCAAAACAACTGTGCAAATTTGGCATGAAGACCATAAGACTGTAAGATATAGGAGCAGAATTAGGCCATTCGGCCCACTGAGTCAGGTCCTCCATTCAATCATAGCTGATATGATTCTTATTCCCGTTCTCCTGCCTTCTCCCCATAACTTTTGATGTCCTTATTGATCAAAAAGTGGAAAACTTTAGTGTCACAGAGGAAGTGGCACTGATTCCCTGTGAATGATTTCAGAGACTGCAGGGACTGCTTTAACAGACCACTCAGTCTTATTCTTGAATTGCTGAGGGCAATTGATCAGATTTCCAGATGTGATCCAAGAGACAATGCTATTAATGAAGCACATCTTTGAAGAGAGAGGATGTACCCCTAAAATAAGTTTAAAATCTATTTATTAGTGTCACAAGGAGGCTCACATTTACACCGCAATGAAGTTACTGTGAAAAACCTCGAGCAGCCACACTCTGGTGTCTATTCAGCTACACCGAGAGAAAATTTAGCACGGCCAATCTATCTAACCAACACGTCTGTCAGACTATAGAAGGAAACTAGAGCACCCGGAGGAAACCCACGCAGACACAGAAAGAGCTCCGCAAAGTGACTCAAGCCAGGAATCAAACCTGGGTCCCTGGCGCTGTGAGGCAGCAGAGCTAACCACTGTGCAAAATGCAAGGGATGTGACCAGCCTGTTTCAGGAAGAGTTAAGATTGTATCAATAGTTTGTACGGCTGGAAAATGTTAAAGAAGTTGAAGCAATTTGTTTCTTAAGTAAGGAATTAGTACTACAGCAGCATACATAGTAAGTGCGTGGAAAAGGTAGGGGTGATAACAAAAAGGGATGAAAAAGAGGATATTCTTATGGAGGTAGCTGGTGTGCCTGAGGTAATTTGTATTTGTCTTAACTGGAAAAATAGGTGCTGCTAGTGTCAAAATTAAGTAGGATGTTGCAAAGAAACTGGTTGGGAGAAAAATAAATCTGGATATAATTTATATGATTTTCAAAAGGTGTAAGGCAAACTTTGTAATAGACATGTTAGCAAAACTAAAGCCCATGGGATTAAAGGTCCAATGGCAGCATGGATATAAAATTGGCCAAAGGACAGAAAGCAGATCTTTTGATTTCATTTGATTTATTTTTGTCACATGTATTAACATACAGTGAAAAGTATTGTTTCTTGCGCGCCATACTGACAAAGCATACCATTCATAGAGAAGGAAATGAGAGATGCAGAATGTAGTGTTACAGTCATAGCTAGGGTGTAGAGAAAGATCAACTTAATGCAAGGCAAGTCCAATTTGTTGGTCAGACTGAAGAACTGCACCAAGCGTTGCTCCATAAGGGTCGACATGAGAATCCCTGCTCTTTCTCTTTCATATGGACTTGGATATAGAGCATAATTCAAAATTTGCAGGCAACACGACATTTGGCAGTGTAGTGAACATTGGGGACGGTAGTAACAACTCCAGGAGGGCAGAGCAGAGCAGTGTGGGGCAATAAGTGGGCAGACAAAATACTTCTGATGAAATTTAACACAGAAAAGTGATGCGATAAGATTTTGGAAAGATGAATGTGAAAAGGCAACGTAGACTAAATGGTAAAACAGGTGTATGTACACAGATCTCTGAAAGTGGAAAACAATCTGTGAAGGGCATTAAAAAACTAGGGATCCTTGATTTTATTCACAGAGGCATCAGGCTCAAATAAAAACAAGAGAATTGTGAAAAACCTTTCTAAAACACTGGAGCTCAGATGGATTAACTCTAAGGAAAGGTTCCCAGGGCATTACATTTGTTTGGAGAGTATTGAAGTGGTACCAGGGATGAGGTGACTTCAGCTATTTGCAGAGACAGGAGAACCATGAATTGCTTTCCTTAAAGTGGTAAAAGTTAGAGGAGGTTTGCGGAGATGTTTGCACAAACTCCATTATACAAGCCAAGATGGGACAAAGAGTGTACTATTAAGAGTTACTTCAATTGACCAAACTGCTACTTTTTTAAAGTCTAAACTGTCAGGGCAGAATGTGGACAACATTAAAATCATGTCACGTGAACAAATAATAGCAGCCTCAAAAAAGTTTGAATTTGCAATAATTATCCTATTATCTCTGTGATTGTGTCATACTCAAGAGGTTCAAACACAATGCACACAAACACACATACACACAATACACTACTGAATAGATTAGTTTGTTCATAAAGCGCTAGCTGATCTTTCCAATGAAGGAATTACAAAGAAAAGCAATTATCAAAAGGCCATGTGAATCAGATACCAGGACAGATATGCAAACTGGAAGAGAGGTAATTCCTGATTTTGTGGGGGAGGCAATGTATGAGTGCTGAAACCTTGGTGAACAGGCGATAGAAGCAATGGTTATTTGATGATCAGGGGCAGTTGGTCAAGTGTAGAAGGTCCAGTGTGCAGGTTAGCCCAAGTTCCATGGAGACAGTGGACCTACAGTCAACAGAGGAGTCACTTGCCTCCTGGCACAAGACAGAGGGTAATTTGGGCAGAGCAGATGTGTTCAGTGCCCACAGGGGAACCCCCACCTCCAACAAGTGATGTGTCTCCTGGAAAGTGTGAAAGAACAGCTAGCTGTCACCAAACACCTGGCACCAATGCTATATACGTGTATATGAATATGTATGTATAGCACTTGTTGGCATCTGTGCTCTCACACACATAAGCCACAGGTAGAACCTGACTGATTCTCAACTGCATTCTAAAGTGGCCAAGCAAGTGGCTCAGCCTTACATAAGGTGGGTCAGTAAATGCTGGCCTATCAGCAATGTCCTAGTCCTGAGCATTATTTTTTCAAAAAGCAAGGTGCATTTCACATGAATGCACCCACCGAGGTCCAAATTCAATTATGCAGTTAAGGCTGGTTCTATTTCCCCTGGGAAATGGTCATAAGCATACAGTAAGAGGGGAGAGGAGTTGATCCATAGGCTGGAGACTAGTGTAAACAACACTTTCCCTCAGCGAATAGCACTGCAAAGTTTATATCTGGTCACAGAATGAGAGAATGGCATCCCATTGAAGGGTATTTGGTTCTCTATAAAAAGAAGCATTGCGGTCCACAGTCCTCACAGCAAAGGGTATGTAAGATCTATATTCAGGTTTCTTGTTTTCTTCAACACATCTTGGTTTGATATATTTTGTAACCACTAACCTTTAAATCAAAAAGGAAATGCACATTTATCACTTTGTGAATCATAAATTAGTCAACCTGACAGTGTAATTCATTAACTAGTCATGGGATCAAATCCTCTCCTTAGTGAAGAGAGCTGTCAGGGCATTTCTCAACACTGCTTCCCAACTATTGAATGTCAAAGCATTTGCAAATCATTTTTAACCTGAGGAGTTGGGAAGAGGTTTGGGGGTAATTGGCGTTGGGGCTCTGAATGGGGGTTGCAGGAGTTGGGACTCTGGATGGGGTTAGCTGACATTAGGGGTTGCTTGAGTTGGGGCTCTAGCATTAGGGGTTGCTGGAGTTGGGACTCTGGCTGGGGGTAGCTGGCATTAGGGGTTGCTGGAGTTGGGTCTCTGGCATTAGGGGTTGCTGGAGTTGGGTCTCTTGTTGGGGTTGCTGGAGTTGGGACTCCTACTTTCCAAAGCAGGCCCAAGGCAGTCGTAGTGGTGGGTGGATGCAGAGTTGAGCAGGCTAGAAAGTCCAACAACTGTTTCTGGGACACCAGCCTAGTTTTATTCATGGTTGTGAGGCCCTCTAGTCCACACAATCCTCATCTGCCTCTGTTCCCAATTCACCCCCTTCAATAACCCCCATGCCCTTTCAATAACCCCATGCCCTTTCAATATCCTCCAAACTCCTGCCACATCCCCCCACGCTCCTGCCACGTCCCCATGCCTCTTCCATACAACTCATTCATCCTTCATACCCATTCTTCTAGTCCACTAGGTACTGAACCAATGAGCTACATTACCAAGTCTTTGAAATGTTCATACAACTTTCAAAATAAGTAAACAGGAATTCAAAATCCTCTTAAAAATGCTCCTCTTACAAGCTCATTAAACTGTCAATAAAACAAAGCCATTCATATTTTCATATAAAAATATCTTTAACCATTTAATGTTTTCTTGTTCAAATAAACATGTAAGCATTGAAAATCCACTTCAAATAAATATATTATTACAAACTTATAAAACTATCCCACAAATCTAGCAGTCCTCTTCATAGTTATATGATTCATTAGTGCATCTTGGAGCTCAGCCAGGTTTTCATAATCTGAACATCTGGCAAAAAAATGCCTGGCCACCTGTTCAGCCAGCTTGGTTAACATGAATTTTAAAGTGAAGACGTTGTTTGTAGGTTAGTAAGAGCAAAGATAATGGGGAACTATGCTTGGTACAGGTTAAGATACAGGCAGCAGAGTTCTGGGTAACCTCAAATTTAGAGAGGGTGGAGTATGGAATATGTTGAAATAATCAATTCTTGAGGTAATAAAGGCATGAATGAAAGCTTTAGCATCAGATGAGCATGTGGATTTAGGCTACCAACTGCCTCTGAGGGAGCCAGCACCAAATAACAAAGAATTTGAATTGTTGGGAGTTTTCTGCCTTTTACCTTCCTCATCACCCAGTCAAATAAGTACAAAGATCAAAACTGCACACAGTATTCTGGGTGTGGTCTTAAAAAAGCTGATTATAGAAAACTTCCTTATTCTTGTAGTCCAATCTTGCAACAAAGCCAACATACCATTTGCCTTCTTAACTGCTTGGTGTGCCTGCATGCTAACTTTGTGTCCCTTCATAAACATCCAAACCTCTCTGAATGCCAAGATTTAATTTCACGCCTTTTGAAAAATATGGTGCTTTTTCACTCTTACTATCATGCTGAATAACATCACACTTCTGTACTATATACTCCACCTCGTTGCCAGTTCGCTTCACCTGCCTATATCTCTTTGCAGTCTCTTTATGTCCTCCTCAGAGCTTACATTCCCATCTAGTTTTGCATCATCAACAAACTTGGGTGCAATGCTCTGTCTTTTTGCCCAAGCCAATAACGTAGATAGTAAAAAGCTGAGGCCCTAGCATTGATCCTCACAGCACTAGTTACAGTCTGCCAATGTGAAAGTGCCCCTATTCTCAGCTTCGTGTCTGTTAACCAGTCCTCTAACCATCTTTGAGAACTTTAAAATGCAGGAATTGGTGCACCAATGTAATAACTATATGCCACTTGCTTACCACAATCTGAAGAGATTATCTTGTCCTCACCAAGAAACAACAATCATCTACGGCATCTCAGGACTTTCACATTCAAATAAAGACGTGACAAATGCTGGAAATAGGATTATTGGATAAACTCCCCAATTACAATGACTAATGGCCAGACCCAACACTCAATTGAGAATTCCCTTTTGCAATAAAAACCATAAATTGTTTTAGATATGATCTAAGTTTAATACAATGTTAAATCCGTTTAAAAACTACACAGGATGGGATGCAGCTTACATTTATGAGATGTGATTGCTGAATGACAATGGGCAGGGAAGGCGATGGCCTAGTGGTATTATTGCTAGACTATTAGCCCAGAAACTCAACCAATGTCCCGGAGATCCAGGTTTGAATCCCGCCATGGCAGATGGTCGAATTTGAATTCAAAAAAAAATCTGAATTTAAGAATCTATTGATGAAACCATTGTCAATCATTGGTAAACCCCATCTGGTT
Source organism: Carcharhinus amblyrhynchos (assembly GCF_965287045.1). NCBI lineage: Eukaryota > Metazoa > Chordata > Chondrichthyes > Carcharhiniformes > Carcharhinidae > Carcharhinus > Carcharhinus amblyrhynchos. The sequence goes on from NC_137329.1 coordinate 56,427,401, forward strand.
CACGAATGTCCTTTCAGAAAGGAAATCTGACATCCTACCTGGTCTGGCCGTTATGTAACTCCAGAGCCACAGAAATGGGGTTGACTCTCAAATAGGGATGGGCAATAAATGCTGGCCAGCCAGCGACGCCCATGTCCCTCAACTGAATTTTTTAAAAAATCTACTACCAGTTATTTTGTACCTTATTGGGTGCTTCCAGGATCATGATTTTTGGTCATGTGTTAATGTTGAGGGAAACTGCCTATCTAAATATTTAAGATAATATGTAAGGCAATTGCCTGTAATAATACAGTTGCAAGCTCTGGTCAGTAGGGATGCTTTAGAGCAGGTTCTGAACTTTTCCCCAACATCAGCTCCTTGGACAAAATAAAACACATCAACTGATTTTGGACAATGCAAGAAGCAACTTGAAAACCCGTTGACCTGTTCAGTCAGGAAGGAACATCAAACAAATTTCAATGGAAATTTTCCTGATCGTAGGAATGTGTTCAGCCCCTTCATCCTTTGAGCATTCAATTGGATCATGGCTATCTGCACCTCAACTCTATTTAACCGCCTTGGTTCCAAAGGAAATGGTCTCTTTCTATATCTCATCCCTTTATCATTTAAAACACTTTGATTAGATCACCTTTGGTTTCCTAAAACCAAGATTATGCAACTTGCCACAATCATTTCACCCTTTAAGCCCAGCTTTCATTCGCTATCCGCCATAACAATGATAGAAATCCCAGAGAAACGGCAGAGATGGAATTTCACACTTTTCTCCAGGATTGCCTCTGATCTGTCACTCGGGCTACACACGAAATCAGGAGCAACCCCTCTTGGGACTTTGACCCCAATGTATTACTTGGCTGTGAGTTGAAGGGGTGGTCCCTTTAACAGCACAAAGTGTAATTTTCTCTGTACTCTGGAAATAAATACCAGGGAAATGTTCTGATCAGATCACAATGCTGGCTTTGTCTGTGGGAACATTAGGACAGTTTGGCTGCAGACACAAATTTACACCAGAGATTTGCAGCATTAACACAAATATTAAAAATAATTCAACATAACTACCCACTTTGAAATACAGTACTTTCATGTTCATAGTTTATTTAAAGCAGTCACTGACCATCTCAAAGATCTTCCATCAATCACAGGGAAGATGTTTGCAAATGATTGCACAGTGTTCAGCACCATTCACAACTCCTCAGATACCTAATCAATCTGTGTCCAGATACATCAAGACCTGGACAATATCCAGGCTTGGGTTGACAAGTAACATTCACGCCACATAAATACCAGACAATGGCCATCTCCAATAAGAGAGAACCTAACCATCACCCCTTGACAGTCGATGGCATTACCATTGCTAAATCTCCCACCATCAGCGTCCTAAAATTTAAGAAGCATTTAGATGAGTGCTTGAAATGCCATAGCATACAAGACTATGGAGCAAGTTCTGGAAAATGGGATTAGAATTGATATGTACTTGATGGCTGGTGCAGTCACGATGGTGTTGTAAAACTCTATGACTCCATGGGGTGATCACTGACCAGAAACTGAACTGGATCAGCCACATACTGTGATTGTAAGAGAAGAGGCTGGGAATCCTGCTGCGAGTAACTCACCTCCTGAACCTCCTAAGCCTGTCCACAATCTACAAAACACAAGGTGCAATGGAAAACTACTCCCACCACCCCCCCGCCTTGCCTGAATGAGTGCAGATCCCACAACACTCAAGAAACCCGATGCCATTGAGGACAAAGCAGTCTGCCTGAGGGGCACTCCATCCACAAACATTCACTCCCTCCACCACCGATGCACAGTGTGCATCATCTACAAGGTGGACTGCAGAAATTCACCAAGACTCCTTCAACAAACCCATGACCACTACCATCTAGAAGGGCAAAGGTAGCAGACACATGGGAACACTACCACCTGGAAATTTCCCTCCAAGCCACTTACCATCCTGATTTTGAAATATATCACCATTCCTTTAGAATCACTGGCTCAAAATCCTGGAATTCTCTTCTTGACAGCACTGTAGGGTACCTACACCACACGGTTCAAGGCGGCAGCTCATCATCACCTTCTCAAGGCAATTAAGATCGGGCAATAAATGCTGGCCTAACCACTGATGCTCACGTTCCCATGAGCAAATTGTCAAAAAAATCACCTGGAGCACAATAGTAAGCCACAATTCAAAGGCCGGATTAACAGAGCTGTTATTTGACTATCACTATTGTTTTGTATGAAGCCAATGTTTAGTGCAATCACTTGACATAGAGTCAGGAAAGCTGCCAACATTTGACATTGGTTTTACAGGTGGCAGATGAAGGATTTGTGTTCTCGCCACTCTGTTAAATGAGGCTCTTGAACCACTTCAGTTGCGTTTAGTGCCCTTAGCTTACACTCAACTGACCAAGCTGATCATGCATTCAAAACAAAATGACACAGCAGCACTACAGTGGCACCCAGCAGACAATACAGCCTTAGGCACACAATGCTGCATCACAAACTAAACATTTGAGAGTACAAATTAAAACACTTACAATTTGGCAAAAGAGCTGGTACAATGCAATGCAATTTAACACACCACAACAAACAGTGTGCACCACAGTACATTACAATGTGCAAACACTCGTGTACACAGTGGAATCTGCAACAACGGGGTATTGCTGCTGTTCAGGATTGGCAAACGGAGCCCGTGTGTGTACTTCTTTGGTGAATCAATGGGAAGTACTAATTGCTCACTAACACGGCGGTATGCTCAGCAGCCCAGTCCAGCTGTCACCCTCTCGATTCTGGGCAAGAACTCTCAGAAAAAAAGAAGCAACAACTGACTGACTGGATGTGGCCAGTTCCAGAGATTCCACACACTTGGTCACGTATGGTAAAGAGAGAAACCTACAGCAGAAAGCAAGCCCTCCAATTAATGAATGTACTCTTGCTGTCCTTTAATTCCATCACAGCATGTCTAACCAGCACGGCATGAGGACGTCCAACAAGCGGTAACACTGGTAATGAAGGCTGGGCTCAACAGGCAGCTTGAACTCTCCACACACACAGCATTGCTCTGTTGATCCATTATGGTTCTGCAGTAGATATTTAGATGATATTCCTGATGCAAACTACTGACAAATCACATGACATGAGGGGGAAAGGAGGAAAGACAAGAGCAGAATAAAAAGGAAGAGAGATTGATCAGAACACAACTGTACACAGAAGCATTTTAATAATAATTAGAATAACTGAGGAATTGGCAGCAGCAATTCACCCTCCTCTCCTCTGTCCTTCTAAAGGTGTTTATATGATGGTTCTGATGAAGTAAAACTTCCCAAAGCACTTCAGAAGAATGCTAGTGAGCAGAATTTGATACCAAACTACAGAAGGAGAAAAGGTGACTAAAAGGTAAAGAGACAGGATAAAGGAATGTTTGAAAGGAGAGGGGGCAGGGAGGTGGGAGGTTTTGGGAGGGGGTTTGAACTAAAGCAGATTGTGAAGTTGCAGGATTGCGTTATAGTGATGAGAAAGCATTACAATTTAGATGGTTTACTAGAAAATCTTCAGCAGCTCACCTTCAGGAGACCATGCTGTAACCACACTGACAACACATCACTTCCTGTGTACAGCCCATGGCAATACAATATACATACATACATATATATACATACACACACAAATATACATTCTTTTGTACAACTTTTTACTCCATTCTTAAAGTTACAAAGCCGCACTTGCGCAAGCATATTTTGGCCTTGGAGGGAGTACAGAGGAGGTTTACTAGGCTGATACCGGAGATGAGGGGGCTGGACTATGAAGAGAGACTAAATAGACTGTGTCTGTACTCATTGGAGTTTAGAAGGATGAGGGGGGATCTTATAGAGATGTATAAGATAATGAAAGGGATGGATAGGGTAGAGATAGAGAGATTCTTCCCACTTAGAAAGGATAACAGGACTAGAGGGCACAGCCTCAAGATAAGGGGGCGCAGTTTAGAACGGTTTTGAGAAGGAACTTCTTCGCTCAAAGGGTGGTGAATCTCTGGAATTCTCTGCCCGTTGAAGTGGTGGAGGCTACCTCGCTCAATATATTTAAGTCACGGGTAGATAGGTTTTTGACAGACAAGGGAATTAAGGGTTATGGGGAGAGAGCGGGAATGTGGAACTGATCCACTTCAGATCAGCCATGATCTTATTGAATGGTGGGGCAGGCTCGAAGGGTTAGATGGCCTACTCCTGCTCCTATTTCTTATGTTCTTATAACACGCAGAGCAGACCGGATTGACCCGAATCTATCTCCTTGCTACTCCAAAAATCAAATTCAAATTGAATCAAAGTTATGGTCTCCACAAGATAGACATACAAGAGGGGGGGAGAGATGGGGGAGAGGTAGGGAGAGAGGTGGGAGTGAGGAGGGGGGAGAAGGGAAGTGAGATGGAGGGGGAAGGTAGAGGGGGATTTGCGTGATGATACACCTACCTACAATATCTAATATCAGGAATGAGAAGTGATAAATTGAGATTGCAAAACTTCACCCTCAAGATATTCATAGGTTATGCAACAATTTTACAGAACATGCCGCCCCTCTCTAAGACTCATGCTGCAGTTTTGTTTTTGCAACCACCTCCTCTTTGAGCAACGAGGTTAAATAATTAAAACCTTCACTCTTTAATTAAAAAAAAGGGTAGTATGGGGCCCCATTGCAGAAAAGGCAGCCTATCTATTCCCTCTAAAATCTGCACAGTCGATTTTTCTCACTCCCATGTTCCTAGGTGAGATGTGGTTTTCCAGTCTATTCAGTTCAGGAATGGCAGGTGGGTTGAGGGTGCATTGTGTTGGAGCTGTACCCGGGCTGTTTACTCACCATCCCAGCCTGGCCAACAGGCACCAGGAAGTAGGTATTTCCCCCACAACCACCATTCCATTCCCTCATGAGTACAGGAGGCGGCAGCCAAACTCCCTGGACATTTTCTCCAGTGGGACAGGAGGACATTCTCAGTCCTCTCTGTCAACCCATTTATGAATTTATAGACTGGGAAAGGAAATAATAAGAAATGTATTACACTGGATGGAGGAATTGCTAAGCAGAAGATAAGATAATTGGAAAAAATATAAATCAGAGGAGCAATGAAAATAATTATTTTAACTTAAAAATTTATGATCTGTAGGGTGTGCCCTGAAAAGATTGTAAATGGAGATTCAACCAGAACTTATAAAAAGTGCAACTGTGAAAGGGAGAAATTTGCAGGATTTTGGGAAATAATATAGGGGAGTGAGACTATTTGGATATTCTTTTAAAGAGAGGTGGCATATAGATGATGGGCTGAATGGGCTTCTTTGTTACCATAAAGTAGTGTGATTTCCCCCCCATTCCCAGCCACAGGCTCATTGCTGAACTCAACAGCAGAAATCAGGAGCAATGGCCCACTGGGACTGGGAAAGGTGGACAAGAGAGGACGTGGTGAGAAAAGGAAGTGAGAGTAAAACAGAGAAAACAACATTTTAAAATGAACCACTTTATCTTCCTTTCACAGCTGAAACAAAAGTTGTACGCACATGATCCAAGAGTTAAAAATAGTCTCCACAGAGATTCCTGAACACATTTGGAATTGTGAAATCCAACAGGCACAAAGCCAGGGCCCCACTGCATGTCTAACCATGAATACAACACATGGCACATATGGGTTCCCATGTTAAATAATGAGGCAATTAATTCAATAAGCAAGGTTGGGGCAGGGTGGAAAATTTGGAGACACCACACTATGGGATAAAGGAAAATGGAAACGAAAAGGTTGGAGGAGACAGGAAGACAGAAGGACAGAATAACAATAGTGAGAGAGAGGACAGACTTAGAGGAAGAGAGTAGGGGAAAAAGAAATAGAGGGAAAGGGAACAAGAGGGAGGGGTGGAGGAGAAAAAGGGAGAAGAGGGGTAGAATCAACAACTAATGGAAGAAGAAACAGAAAGAGTACAAATTTGTAGATTTCTTTAATGAAAGCTGTTTACAAACCCAAGTCCCTTAATCAGTCAGGGAATCGCAACTTAAGGCAGGAATGTGGAGTTGGGAATTATTACATCAGATCAGTCATGATGCAATGAGCAGATGTGATGGGCCAAATGGCCTACTTCTGCTCCTATGTCAAATGATCTGACACATGTATAATGTGTACAATGCGGGGAGGCTGTTTAAGCACTGTCTGTGAATTGATTATACTACCTACAGCCTCTACGAGCCTGCTGCATGGTCTCTTGTCGCATGGCACGAAGAGTAATGCATACAAGCGAATGGTGGTTATGAAAAGGTGGAGAGATAATTCAGTTAAAACAGATTGTGCTGCATTATTACTGAGTGGAGCTGCTGGGACTGCTATACAGGAACTGCAAAATGCGATTATTTCCATTTTCCTCAACCTAATCAGCGTTTTTATTTCTCAGCATACCAGCTTCAGTGGGCAGTTGTTTTGTAAAGGACTTCCAGCTTTAGCAAGCATGTGGCTGCCTTCCAGACAGGAATGCGATCCAGAACTCTCACACCTTAAACTGACTCTGGTAGCTCTGCCAGTCTTTTCCCACTGCCGTCATCTCAACAACAACTGCATTTACGTAATGCCCTGAGCATTGAAAAATACCCCAAGGAGAATCACAGGAGAATTGCCAAATAAGGTTCAACACTAAGGCATGTAACGTATGAATTAGGAACAGGAGTAGGCCATTCAGCCTCTTGAGCCTGCTCTGCCATTCAATAAGATCATGGCCGATCTGATTATGGTCACAACTCCACATTCCGCCTCCCCCAGCAACATTTGAAGGAAGAATTAAGACACATGGCCTAAAGCTTGGTTAAATAGATAAATTCGAAGTAGGGAGAGAGCGATTTTGCACTTTAGACAACTAAAGGCATGGCCACCTATGGTGGAACAGTTGAAACTGGGGATATACCAGAGGCAGAAGTGGATTTGCGCAGATAACTAGGTTGTTTGTGGGGCTGGGAGAGATTACAGTAGTGGGGGGGCGGGCAAGAACATTTGTAAATAAACGGGTGGAGAGCTTTAAAATCAAGGCTGTGACTGATTCGATTTATTATTATCATCACATGTATTAACATAGTGAAAAGTATTGTATGCTATAAAAAGCACACCATTCATAGAGAAGGAAAGGACAGAGTGCAGAATGTAGTGTCACAGTTACAGTTAGGGTATAGAGAAATATCAACTTAATGCAAGGTAGATCCATTCAAAAGTCTGATTGCAGCAGGGAAAAGGCTGTTCTTGAGTCGGTTGTTACGTGACCTCAGACTTTTGTATCTTTTTCCTAACGGAAGAAGGTGGAAGAGAGAATGTCCAGAGTGCATGCACTGTACACTAATACATGTGACAATAATATGTCAAATCAAATCAAAGAATCAAAGGGTAACATTTTTGTCCACTTTTGACTTGGAACAGAATTTGGGTTGGACAATGCAAAACAGATTACTGATTGGCAATGGCACAGATCATCTGTTCCTGGAACATTGGGAGCATTATCTTGGGAATACAGTTTTCCAAAATTACACTAGAATTTGATAGTGACAGCATAGAATTTTTTAAACATACTTGAGAATGCTGGAGTTTTTCGAAAGTTCATTTTGTGGAAACATGGATGAAATACCATGGATGGAATGTGAGCAGAACGGTGACATAGTGATTAGCACTGCTGCAGCACAGTGCCAGGGAGCCGGGTTCGATTCCCAGCTTGGGTCACTGCCTGGGTGGAGTTTGCATATTCTACCTGTGTCTGTATGGGTTTCCTCTGGGTGCTCTGGTTTCCTCTCTCAGCCCAAAAGACATGCTGGTTAGGTGCATTGACCATGCTAAATTCTCCCTCAGTGTATCCGAACAGATGCTGGAGTGTGGCGACTAGGGAATTTTCACAGTAACTTCATTTCAGTGTTAATATAAGCGTACTTGTGGCGCTAATAAATGAACTTAAAACCTGACTTTCTGCTTTTTGAAGTATTTACAAAAGATTCAGAAAACTCACGGCTACCTCTAGTCCCAAACACCATCGAAATATCTCAGAGAGGACCTTATACGAAATACCTAATATGGAGAAAGTCAGTCTGAAACAAATTCAAGAACACAAGCTACGGGAGCCAGGCAGGAAAATGCAGTTTGAAGGTCACAGGGAACTACTTCCTGCTTCAAAAACAAGACCAACAGCTTGAGCAGACTTCCAGCTACAGCTATGGTTAGGAGATGTCAGAAAAGCAGAAAGATGCCGCAATAGGTAGGAGCCAGAGATCGTATTCTGGAAGGATGTGATCAAATGCAGTTTTCAGACATCTCATTTTGCACTTTAAACATAATAAAAATATGCTGAGCTACTTCAAAGGAATAATATAAAACAAAATGAGACATCAAGCCACATAAGGCAAATTGAGGGAAATAGTCCAAAACTTAGCCAAAGAACAAATTACAGCACAGGAAGCCCTCCAAGCCTGCTCTGACCATACTGCGCATTTGAACTAAAACTCCCTATCCTTCTGGGGACCATATCCCTCTATTGCCTAAGTCAAAGCATCTCAATGGAACAGTGAGAAGTAGAGTGTCGAAAGGATTGATGGGGGACGGAAACCAGAGCTCTGAGCCGAGACTTAACAATGGTGGAGCAATTATATTTGGGAATCCAAAAGAGCCAGAATTGCAGATATCTCAGGGGTTGTGGAGCTGGAGAAGGTTGCAGATATTGGGTTAGAGCCTATTCTGTGGAAGGATTTGAAAACAAGGATGGGCATTTTTGGCCAGGAACCCATGTAGATCAGTGAGCACAGGGGGTGGTTGGTGAATGGGACATGGTGCAAGTAAGGACCTCAGATTACAGAGGGCAAAATGCAACTGGTCATCCGGGAGTGCATTAGAACAGGTGAGTCTAGAATGAGGGTCTCAGCAGCAGAAGGATAATGTTATAGAGATGGAAACAGGCATTCTTAAAAATGGCATGGATATGTGGTCAGAAGCTATCTTAGAGGCAAGGTTGCTTTCGTCCGGGAGAGTTGTCAGGGAAAGGGTTGAGTCAGTCGCCGAATTCTATCCTAGCCATTTATTTGATACTCTCAGCTTTAATACTGTGAACGGGGCACAAACCCGACTGTAGGGATTCAAACATGGGACTCCAGGAAAGATGGGTACGGATTTGGGAGGTGACACCATGTTTGAGGAGATAGGGACAGGAGAAGGGGCAGTAGCTTGCAAGGATGGTGGGGTCTAGGGTTTTTATTTGAGCAAATGAGAAGTTGATAGCAGATTTAAAAGTGAAGGAGAGTAGGATTTACAACAGTAAGAGCACCCGTAAGCAATACCAACAAACACGAGGGCTGGGAGGGCGAGTTGAGTGATCAGTGGCTCAACAGAAATAGGGATAAGAGCGTATGGGTCCCACAGAGCAAATGAGCTCACAGTGGACCCGGGAGGGATAGGAGAGATACTAGATAGATACCTGTTCGGGGCTACGGCAGAGGCAACTATAGACGCAGCATGGTGGGCTATGAAACGGGGAATAAGCAGCATGGAGAACGGCAAGAGGCAGCTGAGTGGATGGCCCCGATCTTATTAACAAAAAGCACCTAGACAGACCGCAATTTCCAAGATATAAAGAAACAGTAAGCAAGCTGGAGTCAATGAAGGTTTAAAACAGAGTGACGTTGTATAAAAACCCCCAAATCAGTACTGGAAAGTTACTGAGGCAGTGCTTGCTTTTGACCCTCAGCTATGGAAACTCTACATTGAGATAAATGCTTCTGTTCCATGCCCCACTCCTATACCCAATCTTCAGGAATCCACTACTGGGTTCAAAACAGCCAAAGGGAAGAATGCACAGATAGTGTTTGGCTTCCAAAAATCCCCAATATCCTTTAGATTTTGAATGCAGTGACATGTGGAAATCAGCCAGTCCAGGACACTCTTGAAACCAGGATACATGGTAGAACAGTAGAGACCTGGGAGATGGCAACTCCCATTTTCAGCAGAGCAGGACATCCTCAAAAATGGAAAGGGTCGGCTTTTCTGCGAGCAAGCTCTTATCTTCCACGGGGAAAATGATAAACAGATGATCTACCTGCATTAGTGCTTCACATGTTGCTATTGCACACTACCTAGAAGCATTGTTGTGACATGCTGGTTAGCACTGCTGCCTCACAGCTCCAGGGACTGGATTTGATTCCACTCTAGGGATTCTACGAACTCATGATGTCATGCGAAGTCCCTGGTTTGATTTCTCCACATTAGATTTTATTTCCTTTTAAAGTATACTCTCCTGCGGGTCCCATTCCCATTTAAGGTTGCACCTTAATATGCTGAACCCACCCGAGGCAATCACTGTGTAAAGTCTTGGGTGATACTGCACTGGTCACCTCTTACATGCCCAACTCATATTGACTTGCACTGACTTCAATAGAGGAACAAGTGGAAGTGTATAACATGCAATGTATAATGTGACTTGCCCACCATTCCCCCACCCCACCACCCCACTCCACCCCACCCCCCCCACCCCCACCATTTATTTATTAGTGTCACAAATAGGTTTACATTAACACAGCAATGATGTTACTGTCAAAATCCCCTAATCACCACATTCTGGCGCCTGTTCGGGTACACTGAGGAATTTAGCATGGCCAATGCACCTAACCAGCACGTCTTTCGGACTGTAGGAGGAAATCAGAGGAATCTCACACAGACACGGGGAGAACATGCAGGCTCCTCACAAGCCAGGAACCGAACCCGCATCCCTGGCGTTCTGAGGCAACAGTGCTAATCATTGTATCACCGCGCTGCCGAGCTGGATCACTGGCCCTTTGACCTCTTCCTTCCTTCCCTCACTGTAGCAAGGAGTTTAGCATGGGCACAAACTTCCAGCTGCATGTTCTGTGCACCATCAGCCAACAGGTCTCAACCCCTTCGCTCACACACACTGCCTTGTTTGCGTTTCAAACGCCTCATATTACAAGGTGCACTGCACGTGCAACCAAGAAAGGCAACCATCAAAGGCACGGTGAAAGGATTATCATGCACTAATCACAACTCCCCCCCTTAATTATTCTTAATAAGCTCTCGCTGTCAGCAACCTGCTTCATTTAAATAAGAGAAAAACAAAATGAACCATCAAACTTGTTGCAGTATCTTTGATCTCAACAGAACAGCAGACGCATTCACCTCACCCCATTTGTCTTTAATGAATCCCCTTCATGGAGAGCCTGCTGTGAATAAACAAGCCTCAGAAGTGCAAGGGGAGGGAAAAGAAGCACTTCCTTTTCTCTTTAACATAAGAAAAGCGCCACTAGGAGTGAATAATTAGCACAAGGATATAGGGGACTCACTCAGTACTGATTTGCTATAAGGCGCTCATTAAAACCGACCGCCTTAGCCAAACCTTTGGTCAGCTGTGATAAACCTTTGGTTCTGTGTCAATTTTCTTCTCTGATTACGCTACCTGCAAAGTGCCTTTGGGCATTTTACTACCTTTGCGGAACCTTTGCTACGTGATTTGTAGGCTTGGGGCTGCCCTCAATCCAAACTCCAAGCATTGGGAGATATAAGGTAGACAAACACATAGCAGCTTTGGTCAACTCCTTTGGTGCTTGAGCACACATCATCTGAGCTATCAACCTCCCAGTATGGGCCAACAATATGGTTCAACATTTCTGGTCATCATAGGCCTTCAGACGTTGTCCAGAAAGCATGTTGGTTGGTTTTGGAAGTTAATGAATCTACCTCTGGGTGACCATCCTCCAAACTGTTCAGCTGCCTCCTGTCACATGTAGAAATTGGATGCTGGCTGGAAAACTCCAGTCAACCTTCTTTCTGTGTCCTTAACAAGGCTTTTACTGAGCATAATTGGCTACCCACTTTCTGGAGCCATGTGGTCCTGCCAACCAGGGATAGAAAACAGGCACTGCAGTGCCAGTATTTTCCGGCCATGCCCGCTTCTATTCCTAACCTCATTATGCCCAAATTTCTACCCCTGAAAATCATATCTCGGGAATCAAGGTGCAAAGCAATCGTGAAAGAATGAAGGATTGAGGTGGATCATCAGCCAGAATCAGAGCAGGCTCGAGGGCCCATCTGACTTCCTCCTGCTCCAATTTCTTATGTAATAACACAGTACTGAGGAGGGCGACACTGTCAGACATGCCAGCTCTGAGATTAGATATTAAGCCGAGGCCATGCTAGCTGAGGTAGGCATATAGGATCCCGCAGCATATAGGAAAAGCAGGGAGTTCTCCTTGGTGTGTCGGATAATCAAACCAACAGATTAGGATTACACAGGATATACCACTCAGAAACAGGCCACTTAGTCCAACCAGTCAATTCCTGTGTTTGTACTCCACTAGAGCCAGATTCAGTCAGTCATCTCTCACCTACTTTATCGTGAAAGGTTCTGGGACACTGCGAAAGGCCTTGGTCAATTTTGCAGTTTAAATGAGGCAGATTTCTCACACATTTACTATAATTTATAGAGGACAGAGATGACTCAGTTATAGATCACTCCACCATGCACTACAAAGTCTGGGGGTGTCAGGAAAGTGAAACTATAATGCAGAATACAGTATCACACAGTGGGTGGTGGAATGGAGGCTGAGACAGCGGGATGGTTCCCATGCTCAGTATTACTCTGCTCAATGCTGCTTCTAGGATGCTTCAATTGCCCCCAGGCAAAGTACGCCATCATCTACAAAACCTGACGGCCTCTATGTTGCCCAACCTCATATTATGTTTACAGGGAGGAACACACCCCTACTGTATCCTCTTCAAGACAAAAGAGGAACCCACCAATCCGTTTCCCCCATCTCAACCCACAAAGTACTGTGATACAAGAGTGCAGGAAAGTAGGTCACACATCAACGAAGGATTGACAGGCTGGGATCTCTTTTTCTTCTTGATAAAAATCGAATCTGTGATGATTTAACCATGGTCTTTAAAATGATGAGAGATTTTGTGAGAATGAACAAAGAGAGAATGCTTCTTCTTGTGGCGAATAACTAGAGGTCATCAATATAGATAGTTGTCAAGAAATCCAAAAGGAATGACAGAAGGAACTTATTTTCCTAAAGGGTGGTGGGAATGTGGATCTCGCTACCACAGCAAATGGTTGAAACAAAGAGTATAGGTGTTTTTGAGGGAAAGCTCAACAAGTACTTGAGGAAGAAGGAAGTGTGGGCAGAAGGTTATGGTAATAGATTTAGAAGAGAAAAGATGGCAAGAGGCCCTAGTGGAGTACAAACATGGGAATTGACTGGTTGGACTAAATGGCCTGTTTCTGAGTGGTGTATCCTGTGTAATCCTAAACATCAACAATACTGTGTTGTCAATCTTAATCATGTTAAATCAAAGACACAGAACTGAATCTCTACAGTGCAGACGGAAGCCATTCGGCCCATCAAGTTGCACCAACTTTCCGACAGAGCAGCTTATCCAGACTCTATCCCATAACCCCATGCATATACCCTGTTAATCTCCCCTAACTAGACATCCTGGGACACTAAGGGACAATTTAACACTTCCAATCCACCTAACCTGCACATCTTTGGAGTATAGGAGGAAAACAGAGCACCTGGAGGAAACCCACACAGACACAACAGAGAATGTGCTAACTCCACACAGACAGTCACCCGAGGCTGGAAATGAACTTGGTTCCTTGGTGCTGTGGGGCAGCAGTGCAAACCACTGTGCCACTCATACAGTGATGTGGAGATGCCGACGTTGGACTGGGGTAAGCACAGTAAGAAGTCTCGTAACACCAGGTTAAAGGACTTTAACCACCCATACTGTGCAGAGGACAGGCACTTTGGAGCAAGATACATCAAAGTAGATTGACGCTAGCAACAAGCTGCAGATTTAATTGCACTCTTGTGAAAACACAGCAATATGCAATGTACAGTTAACACCAGCGTCACAGGACTGAGCATTTGCCTAATATTCACCTACATACACTGGACATTTTAAATGTTTCGTGTTACCTAGTTTATCTTTTCAAAATTATGTAAAATTTCTGACACCACACATGTACATTTAGTACAATGGGTACTCTATAGAATAGAGAAAGTGAGAAACGTGGTATCGGAGTAGGACCTAAAGGTATCTGGCATCTCGTGATTGGATCACAATAATATCAGATGAGGTTACTGGGTTACTGCAAGGATCAGCACTTGGGTCCTAGCTATTTACAACATACATCCATGATTTAGATGTAGGGACCAACTGTCATATTTTTAAGTTTGGAGATGATACAAAGTTAGATGGGATATGTATTGCGAGGAAGATGCAAAGCAACTACAGGAAGATTTGGATTGACTTAGTGAGTGGACAAGGACATTGCAGATGGAATATTATATGGAAAAATGCAAAGAAGAATTTTGGTAGAAGGAATAGATACGCAAGGTATCTCCTAAATGATAAGAAATTTGAAAGTGTAGATGTACAAAGGGACCTGGGTGTCCTTGTCACTGAAGGCTAACATGCAGGTACAACAAGCTATTAGGAAGGCGAAGGGGATGTTAGCCTTTATCACAAGAGGATTTGAATACAAGAGATCTTGCTTCAATTTCTAGGAGGCTAGTTAGACCACAGACGGAGTGCTGTATGTCGTTTTAGTCACCTTACCTCAGCAAGGATATTACTGCCATAGAGGGAGACTTGTTCCAGCAATGGCAGCACTGTTTTATGAAGAAAAATTAGGCAAACTGGGCCTGTATTCTTTAGAGTTTCAAAGAATGAGAGGTGATCTCATTTAAACCTACAAAATATATAGAGGAATAGACAGAGTAGATGCAGGGAAGATGTTTCTCTTGACTGGGGAGTTTAGAATTAGGGGCACAATTTCAAAATAAGGGGGATGCCACTTAGGACCGAGATGAGAAGATATTTATTTAGACAGAAGATTGTGAATCTTAGGAATTTTCTAACCCAGAGGGCTGTGGGAGCTCAATCATTGTGTATGTTTAAAACAAAGATTTATAGACTGACCAACCAGAGAGCAGCTCAGCCCACCAGCCAGAGAGCAGCTCCACTGACCAACCAAAGAACTGCCAATTCCCAGTTCTGAAGAAGAACCATATTTAGCTCGAAACAATAACTTGGTTTCTTTCTTCGTAGATGCTATCTGACCTGCTGAGTGCTTCCAACATTTTGTGTTTTTACTTCAGTTTTCCTGCATCCACGGTATTTTGCTTTTATTTTGCCCTTTACCTATAAACAATAAACTCTCAGTTGTGTTCTGCCCAGGGAAAGTGTCCAAGCAGCAGAGAGAGATTTATAAGGAATTAAAGAAAATTACAGTGAAATTGTAAAAAGTATTAAGTCTGGTGAATCCCAAATGAGCAACAGACCAGATCACGGGTTTTCCATTCCTCTTTAATAGTTACCAGAGTCCAGGGGATCCATTTCCCTTCCTTTCACGCCTACTGTACAGAATTCCAATAAATACAGCCTCCTCCCATTTATTCTATGAAATTTCATAGGATTAAGTCCTTTCCCATTCACTTCCAGTAAACTGGAGTGCTGCCCATTTCTCTGAGGCTCCTTAGATATTATAAACCATCAGCTTTTAACAATCACCATAAAACTACTGCCACTGCACAGCCTACGTTCACCTAAAGGCAGATTCAGCAATACTGATGAAATTAGTTTAAAGAAGTCTGTGTTCACTTTTTTGAAGTATACTGAGGGACACATTGCAAATGCATTTTCCTGTCTTGAGTTTACATGAATCCACAGAAAATATTAAACACTTTAGCAAACTAGTCATTTATTTATAAGAATTCAACTCATCCATCGAGGAGTTTAACTGAGCCAACTATTGAATTTAATCCTGGCTGGGTCCAATTGACAATATAGTCAGAGTTGGAGACCTCCATCATAGCCAAGTTACTGTACAAAAAAAGCTTGCTTAACAACAGAAAGGTCAAAGATATTTGTTTGAAAATGTTTAACAGTCTTTGGGATGTCCATCCCACCATATCCTGCAAAAATGATCACACATAGAGCAAATAACCCAAATGATGGTAACACATTCATAGGATCTTTACAGTGCAGAAGGAGGCCATCCAGCCCATCAAGTCTGCACCGACCACTATCCCCATGCATTTACCCTACCCAGTCCTCCTGACAATAACCTCAATAGAATTGAAGCGTTGTTGCAGACAAGTCTACCTGAGGCCTGTTCTGTTGATATTGAGTTCTGCCTCTCTTCGCTGGGTGAGTCAGGCAATGGAAACCATACATTTGCAGATCAGTGGTGAAAACTTTCTCACAAATAGTAAAACTGAATAAGGTGGCTGATGCATGTTGTGAGCCTAAGATTGAAACCTTTCTCTCCAATCTATTTACTTTCACTGACACAGAGTGCAGGTGTCATCAGCAAATTTCGACACCATACACTCGGTTCCCTCCTCCAGATCATCTATATAAATGGTAAATAGCTGAGGCCCCAGCACCGACCCCTGGGGCACTCCACTAGTCACCAACCTTGTGCATGAGTCGCAAAAACCCAGCTTGCAGGTGCAGCAGGTGGTCAGGAAGGCGAATGGAATGCTGGCCTTCATAGCGAGGGGGATTGAATATAAAAGTAGGGAGGTCTTGCTGCAGCTGTATAGGGCATTGGTGAGGCCGCAGCTGGAGTACTGTGTGCAGTTTTGGGCGCCGCACCTGCACAAAGATATTTTGGCCTTGGAGGGAGTGCAGAGGAGGTTTACTAGGCTGATACCGGAGTTGAGGGGGTTGAGCTATGAGGAGAGGCTGAATAAACTAGGCTTGTACTCGTTAGAGTTTAGAAGAATGAGGGGAGATCTCATTGAGACGTATAAGATGATGAATGGGATGGATAGGATAGAGGTGGAGAGACTCTTCCCGCTCAGAAAAGACAGTAGGACTAGGGGGCACAGCCTCAAGATAAAGGGGGGGCGGTTTAGAACGGAGTTGAGGAGGAACTTCTACACTCAAAGGGTGGTGAATCTCTGGAATTCTCTGCCCGTTGAAGTGGTGGAGGCTGCCTCGCTAAATATTTTTAAGACGCGGGTTGATGGGTTTTTGATAAGAGAGGGGATTAAGGGTTATGGGGAGAGGGCGGGAAAGTGGAACTGAGCCACGACAGATCAGCCATGATCTTATTGAATGGCGGGGCAGGCTCGAAGGGCTGGATGGCCTACTCCTGCTCCTATTTCTTATGTTCTTATGAAAGATTAATAACCTGATTAAATCCATTTTCCTCTCTTCCTCCAGATGCTGCTTGATTTGCTGAGTATTTCCAGCATTTACTCCAAAGATGTGCAGGTTAGGTTGATTGGCCATGCTAAATTGCCCCTTAGTATCAGGGGGATTAACAGGATAAATACCTGCGGTTATGGGGATAGGGCCTGATTGGGATTGTTGTCGGTGCAGGCTGGCCTCCTTCTGCATTGTAGAGATTCCATGAAACCTGGCTGGGGGTATCTGGGATGGGAAAGTCGGTGATAGTATGTTCAATAACCAGGACATCAATGATCTGGTCAAGAATTAGGACTGGGTACCAGACTGCCCTTTCTGAACATTCACTGTTTCTGATGCTCACAAAAAAATGCAAATTGAAGGAAAGGAGTCGGCAGGATTTTTCATCCTCTTCCACCATGGTGGGGATGGAGACGGAATAGTACAAAT
Organism: Carcharhinus amblyrhynchos; assembly: GCF_965287045.1. Taxonomy (NCBI): domain Eukaryota; kingdom Metazoa; phylum Chordata; class Chondrichthyes; order Carcharhiniformes; family Carcharhinidae; genus Carcharhinus; species Carcharhinus amblyrhynchos. The sequence continues at coordinate 56,445,048 of NC_137329.1, forward strand.
GTGTCCAGATTGCCACGTGTTTCAAACAGAAGGTCAGCTACCATGGGCTACTTTGTTAGACAGATAAATTCCTATTTGTACGACAAGCCACTGGTCCAGGGCATCAAAGACAGCATCATAACCATGGGATCACTGGAGACTTAAAAGGCCTACGTCTTTTGCAGAATTGTTCAAAGGGCAACCTTCATAAAAGGAAAACTTGGCGTTCAACTTCAAATAAAGAATGAAATCGTCTGAGTTACCTTCAAGTGCTTGGAATACAGTGGGTTTCCATTTTGGGATGCTTCAGACGATATTGATTGCTTACACATTCCCATTTTCTCTGCAATGGCCTTTCCACCCTGGCTCCCCTATTCCCCTGCTCTTCCTTGCAACAGTGACTGCACTTCACAAGTACTTCATGAAAAACCAGATAAAGTGCAAGCCTTTCTTTAAACACCCCATTCTGACAATTGCACAAGTAAATTTGAGTGCGTAAAAGCAAATTACTGCAGATGCTGGAATGTGAAACCAAAAGAGAAAATGCTGGAAAATCTCAGCAGGTCTGGCAGCATCTACACGGAGAGAAAAGATCTGACGTTTCGAGTCCAGATGACCCTTTGCCAAAGCTAAAAAGCATAGGAAGTGGGAGATAATTACGCTGCAAGGTAAGGGAGTGAAATATGAGTCATAGCTGTAGAAACCAGGGGAGAAGAGTGCTAATGGCTGTCCACAGAGAGAATAAAGGATGTGAATGGGCAAATGGCAGAGAAGCTGTAAACTGTGACAGATGAAGATATTGGGGGGGGGGGGGGGTAAAATTTAGAAAAGGGGAAGCAAAGGGGGAGAAAAGATAAGGAAAGGATAGAGCAGGGGGAAAGAGTGAGGGTAAGAAAAATGAAGAAAGACAATAAAGAAATAAAAGGTAGACAACAGTAAAAAATTAAATAAAATAGAACAAAAACAAAGGGGTTGAGGTGGGGTAGAACCAATCATCTGAAGTTGTTAAATTCGATGTTGAGACCAAAGGCTGTTAAGTGCCTAGTTGGAAGATGAGATGCTGTTCCTCCAGTTTGCGTTGAGCTTCACTGGAACATTGCAGCAGGCTAAGGATAGACATGTGGGCATGGGAGCAGGATTGTGTGTTAAAATGGCAACCAGCGGGAAGGTCAGGGTCCTCCCACTTTCTACGCCTTTTAGCTTTGACAAAGGGTCATCTGGAAATGTCAGCTCTTTTTTTCTCCTTAGAGGTGCTGCCAGTCCTACTGAGGTTTTCCAGTAAATTTGAGTGCAGATGTTCATGCCTCCAAGTTGAGGTACATTTACCCAAGTACGTGTGCGTTTGTGTTCTCTGTCACTTAATAAAATGATTTCAGGAGAAGATAAGTACTTTGTAGCATGCAGGATTATGGGAATAGGGGAATAGAGCGATGCGATTGACTGGATTGCCCCATGCCTAGATTCAATGGACCAAATATCCTCCTTCTGTAGTGAAAGCACAACATTCTTTTACCTAACATCTGATAAACAGTAAATATCTGCATCCAAATTATGATGGAACAGGAACTGATCACACAAGAAAAAAAAAGCAGAGGCTACAGCTCCAACAACCAGTCCACGATAGCTGCATATTTCACTCCTTTTATCAGATCGCTATGGAAGAATCCAAGAATTAGCCTAGGGCTTGGTTTCATTTGTATGCTCTGGGGGATTAATGGATGTGCGAGTGTAGACAAACTGTGGCAAACAGAAACATAGCAGCAAGGGACAATTACAATGGACCAGTCTCTTTTTTTGTCCATCTCTTCATCTGCTCAAAGTAAGCACTTAAAAATAAAAATCCCAAAATGATGTACTCTGTTCACACGAATGTATGGAGTTGATGGATCACTATACCAACAAGTACACACATGCAGCCCAATAAATATATAATATAAAATATACAATAAATATATAATATAAAATAATATACAATAAATATATATAGGGAGGCCATGGCCAGAGGTATTATCACTACAATATTAATTCAGAAAGTCGGCTAATGTTCTGGGGACCCAGGTTTGAATCCCGCCACGGCAGATGGTGGAATTTGAATACAATTAAAAAAATCTGGAATTAAGAATACACTGATGACTATGAAACCATTGTCGATTGTCAGAAAAACCCATCTGATTCACTAATGTCCTTTAGGGATGGAAATCTGCCATTGTTTCCTGGTCTGGTCTACATGTGACTCCAGAACCACAGCAATGTGGTTCATTCTCAACTGCCCTCCAAGGGCAACTAGGGATTGGCAATAAATGCTGGCCCAGCCAGCGATGCCCATGTCCCACGGATAAATAAAAAAAGTCCAAAAGTATACATTTGGTGCATTGCACACGTTACAGTCCCGCTTAAAAAGGGTTGAAAAAACAGTCAGCCTCACAGCAGCGGTGGGAAAACATTTAGAGACAATAATGTGGGACAAAATGAATTAGCACTGGACAATGTATGGGCTAGGAAATGAAATAGTAAGAAGTCTCATAACACCAGGTTAAAGTCCAACAAGTTTATTTGATAGTAGACTCACAAGCTTTCGTGGTTTACCCCTTTGTCTGGTGAGTGGAGAGTTCTGGTCTCAAACAGAGCATATAAAGGCACACACAGCTTACAGAATACTGATTAGAATGCGAGCGAGTTTTTACAGCTAATCAATTTTTAAAGGTGCAGATAATGTGAGCGGTGATAGCATTAAGCATAGGTTAAAGAAATGTGTATTGTCTCCAGACAGGACAGTAAGTGAGACACTATCATTAGCCTCCATGACTTGCCTGGGCTTGCAACATCTCACTTCCTGTCCTGTCTGGAGACAATACACATCTCTTTAACCTATGCTTAATGCTATCTCCACTCACATTGTCTGCACCTTTAAGTATTGATTAGCTGTAAAGACTCGCAGTCTAATCAGTATTCTGTAAACTGTGTGTGTCTTTATATGCTCTGTTTGAGACCAGAACTCTCCACTCACCTGACGAAGGGGCAAACCCCAAAAGCTAGTGGATTTACTATCAAATAAACTTGTTGGACTTTAACCTGGTGTTGTGAGACTTCTTACTGTGTTTACCCCAGTCAAACGCCAGCATCTCCACATCATGTCTAGGAAATGAAAGCCATGGATTTGTTAAAGGCAAACCATTTTTAACAAACTTGATCAAGTTCCATGACTTGAAGCAATGGAGAAAATTGATGGGAGTAGTGTGGATGATGTTGGGTATTTAAGGTGCTTGGTAAAGTAACCAAGATTTGCTAGTAACATGCCCTCTTAAACTGTGCTGATGTGTGATTGTGCAGCCTTCAGGAATCTGTTACACAGGGAACGAGCGACGCACACTTTAAGATGTGGAACGCACTAATCTTAAAGGGACCATGTATTGCAATGAGGTGAAGGCCAAACATAAATTAGAGAAAATGATGCTAGTTAACAAAAATAAAAACCCCTGGGATTAAAGGAACAGTGAGAACATGGATAGAAATTCAGCTATGAAGACCGCAAGAAACTAAAAAGGATCATGAATGTGGCCCAATCCATCACACAAACCAGTCTCCCATTCATTTATTCTGTCTACACTTCCCACCGCCCTGGAAAAGCAGCCAACATAATCAAGGACACCACACATCCCCAACATACTCTCTTCCACCTTTTTCCGTCAGGAAAAAGACACAAAAGTCTGAGGACATGTACCAACCTGCTCAAAAACAGCTTCTTCCCTGCTGCCATTAGGTTTTTGAATGGACCTACCTTAAGTTGACCTTTCTCAACACCCTACTATGACTGTAACATGATATTCTGCTTCCTCACATTTCCTTTTCTTCTCTATGTGTATGGTGTGCTTTGTCTGAATATGCAAGAAACAATACTGTTCACTGTACCCCAATACATGTGATAATAATTAATCAGATTAAATCAAATGAGATTTAGTGATGAATCAGATTGTAGTGAGATGTATAGTAGAGTGAAGTATGTAGTGGTGGTCCCCAGGAGTCAGTATTGGGAGCACTGCTCTTTTTGATATATATTGATGACGTGGACTTGGGTAGACAGGTATAATTTCAAAGTTTGCTGATGATACAAAATCGACAAATGTAGTACAGTGAGGAAACAGACTTCAAAACGATGACACTGTTGAAATAGGTTGACACACGGCAGATTAAATGTCAGATAGAGAAATGTGAAATTATATATTTTGATAGAAAGATAACCTGTTCCTTCCAAGCATCAACTTTTCTTAATATATCTTTTCTGAGCTAAGGCGGCTAAAACTGTACACACTACTCTAGATATGGTCTCACACTTAGAGGATATGTAACAATATCTCCTCCACAATTATCTTCAACACTGGTGTCCCGCAAAGTTGTGTCCTTAGCCCCTTACTATGCCCCTGTCTACATCAAAAGTGGTGAAGTGGAGATGGTCGAGATCTTCACATTTCGATGTGTTCTGATCATCAACAATCTGTCCTGATCTCTGCACACTGACACTATAGTTAAGAAAGCCTACCAATGTCTCTACTTTCTCAGAAGGCTAAGGAAATTTGGCATGTCCACTACGACTCTCACTGATTTTTACAGATGCACTATAGAAAACATCCTCTCCAGAAGTATCACAGCTTACTGTGGATCCTGTTCTGACCAATACTGCAAAAAACTTGCTTTACCTGCATACCAGCCTTTGTGATCCTAAGATATCCAGAGCAGCAGTTTTGCAATCCTTCTCCATTTAAATAATATGCTGATTTTTTTTATTCTTTCTGCCAAACTGGATGAGTTCACACTTTTTTCGCATTATAGTTCATTTGCCAATTTTCTGTCCATTCACTTGATCTATCTAAATCCATTAGTGGATTCTTCATGTTGATAAACATCCATCAGATCAGTCTTTGGCTCCAGTTTTCTCAGTACCCTTTGCCTGGTGATTGTAATTGTTCTACATTCCTCCCTCCCTTTCACCTCTTGATTTACAAGTATTTGCAGGATGTTATTTATATCTTCCACAATGAGGACAGACACAAAATATCATGTCCCCTAGTAATAGGTTCTGCCATTTCCTTAATTTCCATTATTAATTTTCTAACTCCCTCTCTAGAGGACCCATGCTTCCTGAAGATATTCTTTCCCTTTTTAAATACCAGTAGAAACTCTTACTATTTGGTTTTATATTTTTAGCTATCTCATACTTCATTTTTCCTCTTTCATTTGTTTTTAGTTATTCTTTAACGGTCTTCTCCATTTGCTCTGCCATCTTCAAATATTTGTACACATACACTACCAGACCCCCCTCCCCTGTTCCTGGACTGCCTATAAAATTGAACCATTTAGTTTAGATTCCCCTTCTTAGTCTTCCTATCAAAATATATCATTTCACATTTCTCAATCTGACCTGTGTCCATTGGATTTTAGAAAAATGAGGGGTGATCTTACTGAAACACATAACATCTGGTCTGCATGGAGTTCGCACATTCCATGGGTCACACAGTGGCACATTGGTTAGCACTGCTGCCTCACAGTGGCAGGGACCCAGTTCAATTCCCGACTTGGGTTACCGTCTGTGTGGAGTTTGCACATTCTTCCTGTGTCTGCGTGGGTTTCCTCCGGGTGCTCTGGTTTCCTCCAAACGCGTGGGTCAGGTTGATTGGCCATTGTAAATTGCCCCGTAGTGTCAGAGAAACTAGCAGGGTGGATAGGTGGGGTTTTAGGGATAGGGCCTGGGTGGGATTGTAATCCGTGCAGACTTGATGGGCCAAGTCTGTAGGGCTTCTATGATCCTGAAGAGAATTGACAGGTTGGATGCTGAGAGGATATTTCCCTTTGTGGGAGAGACTAGAATTAGGGGACTCAATTTCAAATTAAGGGGTGTCTCATTTGAAGAGATGAATTGAACTTTTTTTCTCTCAGACAGTTTGTCTGTGAAATTCTCTTTCCAGAGAGCAATGGAGGCCTGCTGAATTAAAATGTTATTTGATTGAGTTACCAGTTCTATTTACTTTTTAACTTGAAGACTCAATTGAAGATGTACATTTCAATTTTAAGCTTTACAAAAAAACCCTACATTCCTGAAAATATTAACACAGGACAAGCTTAAAGACAAATATGTTAGAACTTGTAGTTCTACAAGGCGCTTCATATCGTGTATGATCAATTCTTGACTGACAAGGGTGGAGTTGAGGCCACAGTCAGATCAGTCATGATCTTATCAAACAGTGGAGCAGACTGGAGTGGCTAAGTGATCCAAATCTGTGTGTGCTCATATGGATAACAACTTGAAAGGAAAGGATTTATAGGACTATGAGAAAGGAAAATGGAGGGCCTAACTGGATAGGTCTAACTAAAGCCGGCACAGGTATGATGTGCTGCATTGTTTGATGGTGCTATCCACATACACCCCTGTACCGACTACATTCAGAGGCATAAATATTTGAGGTTTGCTACCACGTGCAATACATAGATCCTGACTGTCCACAAATGCTGTTCGTCATTCAAAGGATCTTGAGAAGTAACTGATGTCAAAGCTAGAGTTTACAGGCCCACATGCAGCAATAGTTTCTTCTTCAACATCATGCAGTGGAATTCATGCCAAATGATCTCCAGAAATGGTGGAGGCCACTGGACTCAGCAAAGGCCATAACCCCACAATGTTGTAATGCTGGTGACCTGTACTCCAGAACTGGAGGTGCCTCCAGCCCAGTTGCAATATTGGCATCTTCCCATCAACGTGGGAATCAATCATTTTGGTTCTGCCCACGAAAAGCAGGACAAATCCAGGCCAGGCAATTACTACTCCGTTAGCCTACTCTCTTATTATCAACAAAATAATGGAAAAGATCGTCAGTGTGGCACTCACTCCGCATTAACCTGCTCCCAGTTTCGGCATCAGACCTGATCCAAACATGAATACAAGGGCAGATTCCAGAACCGAGGTTAGAACTTAGAACATAGAACATTATAGTGCAGTACAGGCCCTTCGGCCCTTGATGTTGCGCCGACCTGTGAAACCAGTCTAAAGCCCATTTAACCTACACTATTCCAATATCATCCATATGTTTATCTAAATGCCCTTAATGTTGGCGAGTCCACTATTGTTGCATTCCACGCCGTTATTTCTCTCTGAGTAAACAATTAGAGTGACTGTCTTTGATGTTAAGGCAGCACTGAAGTGAATGTGGCACCGTGCAGCACTAGTATAACTGAAATCTATAGGGAACGGGGTAACAGTGAGCTAGGGCCATACCTAGAACAAAACAAGATGGCTCCACTTCATACCTGATCCCTGAGGGGAGAGTGACGTTTGTTGCTGAATGTAGTAAAGTTCGCAGCACGAAGAAGTTGGAGAATACGTAATGCTCAGTACTGGACCCCAGGCACCTAATTAGTGCTGTGGGATTCAGTGGGGCATCTGACTCTTCCCTGCAAGACCTAATTATTTCCGCAGCACTCCAGCAGTGTCTGCAAAGTCACTTTACAACAACATTGACACAATGCTGAACCACAGCAAGATACTTTGCCTTTAAGCAAGCATCCTTCTTGAAATGGACAAACAATAAAAGTCAAACTCCATCCTTTCATTTTCCTCTGTCTGCTCTTGACCTTCTAGCAGCTTTCAGTATCTGGCAGAGTGGTGGCATAGTGGTTAGCACTGCTGCTTCACAGCGCCAGGGACTGAGCTTCAATTCCTGGTTTGGGTCACTGTCCGTGTGAAGTCTGCACATTCTCCCCATGTCTATGTGGGTTTCCTCCAGGTGCTTCAATTTCCTTGCATAGTCCGAAAGATGTGGTTAGGTGCATTGGCTATGCTAAATTCTCCCTCAGTGAATCCGAACAAACGACAGAGTGTGGCGACTAGAGGATTTTCACAGTAACTTCATTGCAGTGTTAATGCAAATCTACTTGTGACACTAATAAAATTATTAAATAAACTTCACCTTGTGTACCTGGCATGGGCAGCGATAATTAGCAAGCTATCTGACCACGAAGGGACTTCATAGCAAAGTCCAATGTTGTCCATGCAACAACCCGCATACCTTACCACACAAGTCCCTCCAAAAAGAGACCCTCCACTCTTAACCCCATGTGAAGTTGGTTTTATCTTGATACAGGTTGAATTCCCAGCCTTTTGGTTTGCACAATGCAGTCCCATGGTGAACAGAGCACTAACTGAGATCATAGAATCACAGAATCCCTACAGTGCAGGAGGAGGCCATTCAGCCCATCATGTCGGCACTGACAACAATCCCACTCAAGCCCTATCCCCATAACCCCATGTATTTATGACACTAAGGAGCAATTTATCATGGCCAATCCACCTAACAAGCATATCTTTGGGCTGTGGGAGGAAACCAGAGCACCCAGAGGAAACCCACAAAGACACGGGGAGAATGTGCAAACTCCATATAGACTCAAGCCCAGCATCAAACTGTGAGGCAGCAGTGCGAACAACTGTGCTACCTTGCCGCCCTTAATGCCAGGGATAATTTTGTACCAGCAAATCCTGTTTTCTTTCCGCTGCAGAGTGGATCAAATGCAATTTCCTGACAATATTTTTTTTGAAGCCAATAAACAATATGTGCTCAAGGGGAAAGGTGGGGTAGGTGGATGCATTTACAGCAATGAAGGGCAAGCTAGGCTAGTGAGTGAGCCTCAGGAGTGACCCTCCTTCATCTCAGTGGGATACAGGTTTGATCACTAACCCTGACCCCATGAAGATTAAATTCATTCAATACACGCCACGTATTTTATAATGAGTTATGGAAAATTTTTGATCATTTATATACCAATAGAATTGCTATTAACTGTCCTCAACATAAATATCTACACTTTGGACGCAGAGGGAGCACACGGCTGTCACAGTCAGTGTTGTGAGCAATCAGCAAGCACTTCACTTCACTTGTCCTTGCTTTACATGTGCATCACTTCAATCTCTCTGGTAGGAAAATAAGCTATGCAGAAGAGAAACAAACAGAATGTGGCAACCCTGCTTGTGGGCAACAGCAACAATATGTCTCTTGGCCACACTCAGAACCCAGATGGGCCGCAGGCTGCCTATCGTTGATCTAAGGGGATGACATGCTCTGTGTCCAGCATCACGAAAACGCATGGGTGGGATCTTGCTGTGCACAAGTTTGCTGCACACAAGTTTGCTGCCAGCTTTCCTACATTCTAACAGTGACTTCAAAAGGGGGGGAGCGGGTGGTGGTGGCGGAAAAGTTGGAAATGAAAATACTGATCTCACAAAGTCTTTTTTTTGTTAGCATTACTGCTGCATTCACATTTTAGCACACAACCACTGGGGCAGGGTGCACAGGGTGTAGTTACACTGTTCTCCCAGAGATCGTCATACTGAAAGTTGCTCTGGAAAGCATTGTCTTAACTGGCAGAAAGCACAAAGGGCTCCCATCAAAAGGATTTATTACTTAGCGACTGGAATTGGTAGCTCCCAAGTCTCTCGCCACAGGGAGCCTGTTCGTTCAACAGCCATCTAACTAGTTATTCAATGCGCCAATAATTGCTAATCATTCAGCTGCGGTTTGTCCCACTTTTCACATCAAAGTCATTTAAACACAAGAAACTGTACCAAAAGCAAAAGCTGCAAGCCAGAGGCTCACGTGGCAAACACAGACTGAAAAGTGTACCTCCCTCTTCACACTTTCAGGCAGCAATTCAGGAAGAAATCTAGTCACATGATAGACAAATCCATTTCGAGTTGTGGGCAATCAGAGAGAGAGAGGTTGGGCACTTTAGAACCTGGGCGACAAAATGCTCACTTGCCACTTGAAGCAGCGATAGGATCAATATAGTATACAGAATATGTACATCCTACATTAGCAGTGCTCTTACTAAGATTTCAGTAATGGTAAGTACGCAAGTCATTTTTACCATGTTCACTCAAAAACACATTCATAGATCTTGCTCTTAAACTTGTCCACTGCGAGTATTTTAACTGATCAACATTTTATTAATATTTTATAAAATGGATGCATTCATTGAACAGTACAACACAGAAGGAGTCCATTCAGCCCATTACGCTTGTGAAAGTGACCCTCTCACTCTGCTCTTGCCCCACAGATCTTTCCCACAAGCTTTTCCTGTTCTCATATAGACACAATTCCCTTCTGAAAGTTGTTGGATCGCATCTCACTACACTCTCAGGAAGTGCATTTCTGATCATAACTGCTTGCTGCATAATAGCTGCACACCACACCCCGCCCCACACCACCTCTAGTTCTTCTGCCAATTATCTTTGGTTACCAAGAACAATAGGATTGAAAATGTTAAACAGAAAGTCAGCCCTTCAACGCTCCTTACATGGATCAAGTCTCCCTCATCTGGTCCTACAGGAGAAAATTTCATTGCACCAAGTCCACCAAGAGGCTGCACATTATGTAGGAGAAAGCAAATGGTAAAACAAAATATTGGTGAAAACTGACAGGACAATCATTCACCAACTAAACATTACGGGTGGCACGGTGGCACAGTGGTAGCGCTGCTGCCTCACAGTACCAGGGACCCAGGTTCAGGATCTGGGTCTGTGTGGAGTTTGCACATTCTCCCCGTGTCTGCGTGGATTTCCTCCGGGTGGTCCGGTTGCCTCCCACAGTCCAAAGATGTGCAGGTTAGATTGATTGGGCATGCTAATTAGTGTCAGGGGACTAGCAAGGTAAATATGTCGGATTATAGGGATAGGGCCTGGGTGGGATTGTGGTTGGTGCAGACTTGATGGGCTGAATGGCCTCCTTCTGCACTGTAGGGATTCCATGATTCAAAGATAAACATTCCACTGTACAAATGTGCCAAGTTAGTAGGTCACTTATGGTACGTTAAGTTAAAAAGCTCAAGACATTTCCATTTCTACTAGTGATGTTATTGCCGGCAGCATTAATTTTTAACCGCTGCACATCTGATTTCTTTATCCTAAAAGGGTTGAACTTTCTTTAATTTTGTCTGTGCCCATCAGCCAAAGATCTCCATGGCACAAATCCAATGCTGGAAGGTATATACAGGACAGCTATCTCTTTGATTTTTCCTCTCTCCTGATACCTGATCTGAATGTTCACATTCTTTCACTGAAGCACAATCAAGACGATCAACTTGCAGGAACAAGGATAAAATGCAGTTCCCCAACAACCATACCAGCACCCGTTACAGTTTAAAAATACAAAAGGAGTCTTTACAAGCCTGGTCCTTGCATTGGAATCACTATTGTCTCTGCTTCACATCAATACCTGGACTCCTAACAGAAATGGGCAAAATGTGCAAATATCAAGCCAGATAGGGGAGTAAGGTTGGTGGAATTTTCTGAATGAAGTGAAATAAATTGGAAAAAACATTAGCAGAGGATATTTACAAAGGGTGCTACACAAAAGAAGGAAAATAGACAACATAATAAGAACATAAGAAATAGGAGCAGGAGTAGGCCATCTAGCCCTTCGAGCCTGCCCCGCCATTCAATAAGATCATGGCTGATCTGTCGCTGCTCAGTTCCACTTTCCTGCCCTCTCCCCATAACCCTTAATCCCCTCTCTTATCAAAAACTCATCGACCCGCGTCTTAAAAATATTGAGCGAGGCAGCCTCCACCACTTCAACGGGCAGAGAATTCCAGAGATTCACCACCCTTTGAGTGAAGAAGTTCCTCCTCAACTCCATTCTAAACCGCCCCCCTTTTATCTTGAGGCTGTGCCCCCTAGTCCTGCTGTCTTTTTTGAGCGGGAAGAGTCTCTCCACCTCTATCCTATCCATCCCATTCATCATCTTATACGTCTCAATGAGATCTCCCCTCATTCTTCTAAACTCTAACGAGTACAAGCCCAGTTTATTCAGCCTCTCCTCATAGCTCAACCCCCTCAACTCCGGTATCAGCCTAGTAAACCTCCTCTGCACTCCCTCCAAGGCCAAAATATCTTTGCACAGGTGCGGCGCCCAAAACTGCACACAGTACTCCAGCTGCGGCCTCACCAATGCCCTATACAGCTGCAGCAAGACCTCCCTACTTTTATATTCAATCCCCCTCGCTATGAAGGCCAGCATCCCATTCGCCTTCCTGACCACCTGCTGCACCTGCAAGCTGGGTTTTTGCGACTCATGCACAAGGACCCCGAGGTCCCTCTGCACCGTCGCCTGCTGCAGTTTTTCGCCCCGTAAGTAATAGTCCTTCCTACCATTCTTCCTACCAAAGTGGACCACCTCACACTTGCCAACATTAAATTCCATTTGCCATTTCCTGGCCCATTCGCCCAGCCTATCTAGATCCTTCTGCAGACTCTCCACACCCTCCGCACAATTTGCCGTTCCCCCAATCTTGGTGTCATCAGCAAATTTCGACACCCTACACTCGGTTCCCTCCTCCAGATCATCTATATAAATGGTAAATAGCTGAGGCCCCAGCCCCTGGGGCACTCCACTAGTCACCATCCGCCAATCCGAATAGCACCCGTTGACCCCCACTCTCTGCCTCCTATTTGACAACCAATCCTCTATCCACGCTAACACCCTACCCCCAACTCCATGTCCCTCGACCTTCTGCAATAACCTCTTGTGAGGTACTTTGTCAAACGCCTTCTGAAAATCTAGAAAGACCACATCCACCGGCTCTCCTCTATCCACCGCCCTTGACACACCCTCATAGAACTCCAGTAAATTTGTCAGACACGACTTCCCTTTAATGAAACCGTGCTGCGTCCGCTCTATCAAGCAATTCCCTTCAAGATGCCTCGCAATTTCCTCCTTAATGACAGATTCTAACATTTTACCTACCACAGACGTTAAACTAACCAGCCTATAATTCCCCGCCTTTTGCCTGGCACTCCCCGCCTTTTATTATGAAGTGGAAGTAGCAAAGAATAAAGTTAGAAGTCTCAAGACTCAAAACTTAAAATGTCTATACAAGATAAAACAATCAGCAAAAGCACAAGAATGGTGAAAGGTACAGCCCAAAATAGTAAAGATAAAAGTCAGAGGGAGTTTCAATCGAACTGCGTGGTATCCTGGTCAGGGGTATAGTCTGTCTGGACACTATGGTCTGACTGCGGCACAGTGGGAGTGGCACAGCAGGAGCAGCATGGTGGCACAGCAGTTAGCATTGCCGCCTCACAGTGCCAGAAACCCGGGTTCAATTCCAGCCTCAGGTCACAGTCTGTGCGAAGTTTACACATTCTTTCCGTGTCTGCGTGGGTTTCCTCTGGGTGCTCCGGTTTCCTCCCACAGTCCAAAGGTGTGTAGGTTAGATTGATTGGCCATGCAGAATTGACCCTCACGTCAGGGGATTAGCAGAGTAAACATGTGGGGTTACAGGAATAGAACCTGAGTTGGATTGTGGTTGGTGCAGATTCAATGAGCCGAATGGCTCATTGCACTGTAGGGATCCCTGCACTGTAGGGATTTTATGGTCTTCTAATGGACTGAAACTGGACACTGTACTAGAGTGTACGGTCTATCTGGAACTGGACACAGTACTGGAGGATATGATCTAACTGGAACTGGACACAGTACTGGAGGATATGATCTAACTGGAACTGGACACAGTACTGGAGGGTAAGGTCTGTCTGGAACTGGACACTGTACTGCGCAGAACGGTCTGTCTGGAATTGGACATAGTACTAGAGGGTACGACCTGATTGGAACTGGACACAATAATGGAGGGTGTGGTCGCCCAGACTGACCATATCTCTAGTGCCGATTATGCCTGAATAACACTTTAAACTCTGTTGCATCTGTTGGATCATTCTATTTGGATGAAGATGGGCTGTATGGCTTTTTTAATTTGCATTCATCTTGTTATTGAAGCAGTAGCAAAATTTGAATAGCATAAAATGAGTCATCTTGCTTGGTGATTTCTACTGAACTCGGCTGGACTCCATCAACTGTCTTCTTTTCATCCTGCGAACACCCAAACGCAAATAATGGCTTGGCTCCAAAAGAACAAACAATCTAAATCTAATTTTTAAAATGACTTGTGCATTACTAAAGCTAAAACAGACGGTCGAGACATCTACAGAACTTAATGTAGTTTCTCCGGCACCCACGCTGGATCAGGTTAAAAATCTGTCACAGAGTTACTCTCAGAGTTTATCTAACTGAAATAAGCCTATCAGCATTTCCATCTGCCATAGAATCCCTACAGTGCAGAAGGAAGCCACTCGGCCCAACAAGTCTGCACAACCACAATCCCACTCAGGTTTTATTCCTGTTACCCAATGTATTAATCCTGCTAGCCCCCCTGACACTAAGTGACAAGTTAGCATGGCCAATCCACCTAACCTGCACATCCTTGGATCTTGCCATCCTCACAAAACAAGGTGTTTGAAATACTTTGCAGTATCGCCAAAGATTGCAATGTCTGTATAAAATAAATATTTTCAACTAACTTTTGACTTTGGTAGACATGACCACAGATAAAACAAATTGTTCGACGTATTCGGAAGCTATGGTTGCCAGGAACATTTCAATGCCATTTATCAGAGAGCAGAGAGGGGGTGTAAAACCGAAGATTTATTCCAACTCCTCTTATGTCCTTCCCTGCAATCTGCTGAGTTTAGCACATTTACAAGATGGGGAATCATCATCATTATTTAAAGAGTGGTTGGAAATCAATTTTTTAAGTGACACAATGGTTTGATTTATTATTGTCACATGTATTGAGATACAGCGAAAAGTATTATCTCTTGTGTGCGAAACAGATAAAGCATTATGCGCATAGAGGAAATGAGAGAGTGCAGAATGTAGTGTGACAGTCATAGCTAGGGTGTTGAGAAAGATCAACTTAGTGCGAGTTAGGCCCATTCAAAGGCCTGATCGCAGCAGGAAAGAAGCTGTTGTTGAGTTAGTTGGTAAGTGACCTGACAATGACAAGAAAGAGTCAATAAAATGGCATCAAGGGTAATGCTAAAATCATAGAATCCCTACAGTGCAGAAGGAGCCCATTCGGCCTATTGAGCCTGTACTGACCACAATCCCACCCAGGCCCTATTCTCGTAACCACACATATTTATCCTGCTGATACCCCTGACACTAAGGGTCAATGCAGCATGGCCAATCAATCTAACCCACACATCTTTGGACTGTGGGAGGAAACAGGAGAATCCAGAGGAAACCCACGCAGACACGGGGAGAATGTGCAAACTCCACAGAAGGTGACTTGAGGCTGGAATTGAGCCCGGGTCCCCGGCGCTGTGAGGCAGCAGTGCTAACTATTGTGCCGCCCCGTTGGAAGGTCGAGATGGTGAAACTTGAAAAGCACATTGTCATTCATGTTAAATAAATCCATGTCACCCTGTGCCCTTTGAAGTATTTGCATCTCAGAATAGGAGAGGCGGAAATGCAGCTCAAGTTTTAATGCTAAGGCCCAACAGCCACTTCCACAAACTGAACAGAAAGGACAGGCTGGCTGGTGTTTAGTTGAAAGGAAGCTTCCCAGCTCCTGGCCTCAACTGCAATCTTGGGAGATTTCATAAAAAAAACTCTTACTGAGTTTTTCTTTAACTTTACTTTTCACTCTTTCAACAATTATAAATACAGCAACAAGAATGTCAGCTCTACTCTCATTTGGTCTCTGGTGTTGAGTGAAAACATCAGCGTTAGCAGGCTAAAAATGTGAGATTACAGGAATAGGGCCTTGGTGGGATTGTGATCAGTGCAGGTTCGATGGGCTAAATGGCCTCCTTCTGCACTGTAGAGATTCTGTGATTCTATAATTTTAATGTTACCCTTGATGCCATTTTATTGATTCTTTGTGCCATTGTCAGATCACATACCAACTAACTCAAAAACAGCTTCTTCCCTGCTGCCGTCAGGCTTTTGAATGGACCTACCTCTCATTAAGTTGATCTTTCTCTACAACATAGCTATGACTGTACCACTACATTCTGCACTCACTCCTTTCCTTGTCTATGTACGATATGCTTTGTCTGTACAGCATGCAAGAAACAATACTTTTCTCTGTATCCCAATACATATGACAATAAGGTGGGAATCTAGATTTATCCATGCTTTAGGTTTTTCACGAAGGGATAAGGAATGGGGAATTAAAACAAAAAGACTTGCATTTACATGGCATTTTTCACAAGCACCTCAAAGTGCTTTACAGCCAGTGAAGTTTTAGGATCCAAGAATCCCTACAGAGTAGGAAGAAGCCATTCAGTCCATCGAGCCTGCACCAACAACAATCCCACCCAGGCCTTATCCCTTAACTCCATGCTAACCCCCTGACACTAAGGGCAATTTAGCATAGCCAATCAACCTAACCTACACATCCTCGGATCGTGGGAGGAAACCAGAGTACCCGGGTGAAACCCATTCAGACATGGGGAAAATGTGCATACTACACAGACAGTGACCTGAGGCTGGAATTGAACCTGGGTCCCTGGCACTGTGAGGCAGCAGTGCTAACCACTGTGCTGACCATCGTTGTAATGGAAGAGGTTGCATCAATGACAATTTGATAATACGTCTCACAGCATTAAGAGCAGCATCAACCTAGCAGAATTCCCAGATGACCTGAGCCTCAACTGCTGTCTCCAACAACTATGCTTTAGCGTCTACTCTTCTTTTCCACTCTCCACTTTAAGGTCACATGGCACAACACATCATTTTCCAGCCTGGAGCTGGGAGAACCATCCCAGTCCTTTTGAGTGAAACCTGCTCCATTCCACTGAGAAGAGAGCATGATGTAGAGCTCATCACAGAAATTAAACAAAACATGTTTAAAATATGATTAAATCAAACATTGATCGTGACGCTGCTCCCTTACTAAATCAATAGGCCTCATCCTGACTGTAATAGCTAGTGAGGAAGTGGTTCAATTTTCCTTTCCATAATTCTTTCTAGTGAGGGAGCTCTGCCTTTCTGACGGTTTCCAGGACTGACCTGTTTAATGTTTCTGCGCCTCCTAACATGAAGGGTTGCCAATTTTAACTCACTCAGGGAGAAAATGCCAATCCTTTACAATTTGAATTTATATGTTGATGAAGAGGCATTTGTATATTGATGAGGAAGTGAGCTTGGGGTGGGGTTGAGAGGAGGGTTAGGGAAGAACTGCACTGAGGGGGAGAAAAACATCTTTTTGGCAGCTTAAAAAATTGCAACCAAAAGAAGAACATTGAATAAGATAGAGGATAAGCATCGTAAGGATGGTGCTCAGCCTCCATATCTCAGTCACATCTTTGCACTTTGGCAAGCTCTGTTTCCTGCAGCAAAGATTAATTCAAAAATAGCCACTGACCCTTATTGTGATCAATTTGGGAAGTTGCAAACCATCCCATCGATGGGCACAGAAAGCAAGCAAAGGGAACAGAGGGGGTCACAGGAGGAAGAAGCATGAGTTTGAATTAAAAGTCACATTTCACAGAATCAGGACATGTAATTTAAGGACTGGCATTTAAAATAAAGTAGGAAGATGAGACAAGGCATCTGACTCATCGAAACTCAGCCTTGAGTATACGAGTTCTCTCATCAGACCAACTGTGTTTTAAATAATCCTAATGGCCTCTGATGTTTCACTCTAAAGCCCCGTTAATGTTGCTATTCTGCTGTATTTAAGGTGATGTGGATTTTTTTTGCTACAGGATCCAAAAATTACTTTTTATGAATCTCAAGTTACATTTGTGCTCTCAATCCTTCCTACAGATAAAAAAGGCTTCAAGAGAATAGTTTCAAAAGCAGTTACTCTTTGGATTTGACTACTCAACCAGGCTTAGTTGGTTAAAACGCCTGTTTAGTAAACAGGAGATTCTGAATGCAAATCTCAGTGGTGCCTGAGTTGTTTTGGGTGACACGGTGGCACAGTGCCTCACAGCTCCAGAGGCCTGCATTCAATTCCAACTTGGGTAACTGTGTGGTATTTGCACATTCTCCCCAGCATCTGCATCTGTGTGTCCTCCCACAGCCCAAAAATGTGCAGGTTAGGTGGATTGGCCATGCTAAATTGTCCCTTTGTGTCCAAAGATGTGTAGGTTAGTGAGATTGGCCATGCTATATTGTTCCTCAGTATGCATGTTAGGGAGAATTAGTGGGGGGAAAAACATAGGGTCACAGGAATAGGGTCTGGAGAACATAAAAAGATGCAGTGGGTGAATGGCCTCCTTCTGCACTGTAGGGATTCTATGAGCGCTTGCACAGTTAAAGGCATCAAGTGGACGGGGTGAACTAACCGACTACTATAGTCATAAATCAAAAGATTGGGGAAAAAAGACATTATGAATTCACATTAATAAATGTTCTTCTGATGAAAGGGTCATAACACTCGCACTTTTGCAACAAGAACATTAAACATCAGGTGGGGTTCAGGGGATAGGACTTGGGTGGGATTGTTGTTGGTGCAGACTTGATGGGCCGAATGGCCTCCTTCTGCACTGTAAGATTTCTATAATTCTATGAACAGATTTCTTCATGACCTAAAAAAAAATGAATTTTTTGAAACAAATATATTTGGGTTTTATTTTGGAGTCAAATTCCCTTTCAAATGTTGACAGATCTACTGTCATTTTGCAGTACTAATTTTGCCTTTGTCATTGCCCAGACACTCGGAACTGGCCGAGAGGGCAGCAGTGGGTCTAAAAGATATTATTTCCCCTTAAAATGTTGCACCTGACTGAAAAAAAAAATTTTAGTAACAGCATATCTCTCTAGGCTTTGTAATCCTTTACAACACAACAGACACTGTTTGTTTAACCAGCCCTTAAGCAAGTCTTTCAAACTGGTACGACAAGTTGAGAAAGCTGCTAATAAGCATATGCGGCTCTGAACTTTATAAATAGACACATCGAGTATGAAAGCACTTTATAAACCATTTGTTAGGCTTCAGCTGGTGCAATGTATTCAGCTCTGGGCATCAGTGTAGGAAGGATAGCAACGTCTTAGAAAGGGTGCCAAGAAGATTGACTAGAATGATGCCGGGAACCAGGGATCTCAGTTGTATTGAAACATAGAAAGTAGGTGCAGGAGTAGGCCATTCAGCCCTTCGAGCCTGCACCACCATTCAGTATGATCATGGACTTTTTCAGTATCCCACTCCCGCTTTCTCTCCATTCCCCTGGATCCCTTCAGCTGCAAGGGTCACATCCAGCTCCCCCTTGAATACTGAAAGATTGTCGAATTGTTCAAAAAGCTGGCACAGATATAATGGGCTGAATTGATAACACTTCACTCAGGTATAGGGTGTCAAATGAATGCAACTTGTTGTTGTTTGTACCGTTCTAGTTATGGTCCAAAACTGTGACAATTACTGCAACACACAACATGTAGGAGCAGAAGTAGGCCGTTCGGCCCATCGAGTCTGCTCCACCATTCAATGACCAAACTGATGTGATAATCGTCAACTCTACTTGACTGCCATATCCTTACAACCCTCAAATCCCCTACTGTTTAAAAATCTGTCTATCTCAGCCTTGAACATCTTTAGTGACATAGCCTCCATAACTCTTTGCAGTAAAGAATTCCACTGATTCATAGAATCCCCACTGTGTAGAAGGCACCATTTGGTCCATTGAGCCTGCACCGACCACAATCCCACCCAGGCCCTATTCCTGTAACCCCCTCATATTTCCCTGCTAATCGCCCTGACCACACACTTTAGAAACACATTTCTCGAGGAAAACACTATAGAAACGATCTTAATTTAGCATGGCCAGTCCACCTAACCCGTGCACATCTTTAGCCTGTGAGAGGAAACCGGAGCACCCAGGGGAAACCCACACAGACACAGGGAGAACATGCAAACTCCACACAGACAGTGACCTGAGAGCAGAATTGAATCTGGGTTCCTGGCGCTGTGAGGCAGTGCCACCCTCAGAGAGAAGAAATTCCTCCTCCTGCTCATGGGGTTCCAACAGGTACTTGATACACTGCGATGAGTGGGAAATCAGAAAGATATGGATGACATGGCCTGGTGAGATTATTAGGTTCACAATGTCCTCACAGGAAATGAAAAATGAGGGATTTCATGTGAGAAACAGTGTTGGAGCCCTTCACGGTTCTGATAATAAAACTATTTTTTTTTTAAAGATTCCCCTTTCCAACTAATGAACTATTCGGATTAAAACTCCTATTCTCCAACACCTAAAGAATCAATCTGTTTGCCATTAAACCAAACATCAAAATATCATGTATCTGCACTGAGGAAACACTGAAATAAATTAAACATTCAAAAGCAGATTTAACTATTCTAACTGCTCAACAGAAACTCTTAAGTGGATACTGTTACGCAACACTTTGTGAGCATCTCTGCATTATGTATTAAAATCACTACGTGCAGCAAGTGTCTTATTAAAACTCAATTATCTGTCAATTCCTTAGCTGATGGATCTCTCATCTATTTGCCTTGGCTACATCATCCGCAAACACGTCAGATTTTGTACATACGCTGACAGCAGTCAGTTCTACCTCATCACCAGCACTCTTAAGTTTTCCAGCTCATCTAATCTCATTCGGCTTGTCCAAAATCGAGATGAGCAGAAAAGTCCACAAATTAAGTATTCGAAAACCAGACTTTGCTGCTTTGCCTTCCATTCCTTCCCTCTTCCCAGTCACCGCCTGAGGCCGCAGCTTCAGCATTCCATTTTACACTGAGGTGAGCTTTCAACTCCATATCTTCTCCATTTCCAGGACAACCCAAATCCACTTCTGTAATGCTGTCTACTTATGCCACTGCCTTGGTCTATCTACTTCATTGAAACACATATCCATTCTTCAGATTCAACTGTCTCACTGTGATAGTGGCCAGCCCGCTTGATTGATATCCCATCCACAAATATTCATTCCTTCCACCATCAACACCCAGTGGCACACTGTGTACCATCTACAAGATGCACTGCTGGAACTCACCAAGGCTCCTGAGGCAGCATCTTCCAAATCCATGACCGCTAACATCTAGAAAGGCAAGGGCAGCAGACACACAGAACACCAGTACCTGCAAGTTCCCCTTCTAGCCAGATTTCTTTATATTGCCATTCCTTCACTATCACCGTATCAAAGCCCTGGAACTCCCTTCCTAACAGCACTGTGGATGTACCTAAGCAGTAAGAAGTCTCACAACACCAGGTTGTGGGACTTCTTTTCGTGTTTACTCCAGTCCAACGCCAGCATGTACCTACGCCACATAGACTGCAGTGGTACATGACGGCAGCCCAACAACACCTTCTCAAGGATAATTAGAATTGGACAATAAAAGCTAGCCTAGTCAGCGATACCCTCATCCCATCTTCTACCAGCTAATCCAAAACTCTGCTGCCCACATGTTAATTTGTATCAAGTCTCATTCATCTATCACCTCAGTGCCTGCTGGTTTATCTTGGCTCCTGGTCCAGCAACATGTTTAAAGTTCTGCACTGAAATCACTCCATGGCCTCTTGCCTTGATACCTCTGTAAACACCTTCAGGTCTACAAATCTCTGCTCTACTCCAAATCTGCCCCCTCGTGCTTCCCTGATTTTGATTGGCAGCCATACCTTCAAATGCACTTTGATGTCTGTTTGGGTATAAGAAGGGAAATTTAGCATGGCCAATGCATCTAACCAGCATCGGACTATGGGAAGAAACCAGAGCAACCGGAGGAAACCCACACAGACATGAGGAGAAGGTACAGACTCCGCACAGAGAGTGACCCAAGCTGGGAATCAAACCTATGAGGCAGCCGTGCTAACCACTGTGCACTGTACGCCCATTTCGCAGCAAATAATTTTGAAAATCAAGACTCCAAAAGCCGCGCTGAAATGAAATGTACATTACATTTCGCCCTCAGTGAGGGGAAGTCAGAGCGTGAGAGGGGTGACAGTGATCTGATTACAAACACTAAGGAAGTCTTCATCAGGTGTAAAAGGTGCATTGAATAAAGAAAGAGGCAGATACAGAGAAAATTCATTTGCCCAGCATTCAAAGAGCTGAATTTTTAAGCCATCTGATTATATCCATCTGTCCTTGAGTTAGGAAAGATAAAGGCTAATTCCTTACACCTGGGAGACAGCGATCCTAATCACAAATACATCTGTCAGTGTACGAGAGCGAGACACAGAATAAATTGCTTTTCGTCCTCCAATGAGAGATACTTTATTCAGTAAAGACAAGCCAGGCTGAATTTCAGAAATAAATCAAATCTCCTGGGTAAACAGGATGGGGAGAAGATGGAGTGAAGGAAAACAGGTCAAGGATAAGTAGGCCTCTGGTCTCCTTCTCACTGTCCCTTGGTAGAAGCTAATGGAAGTGAGCAAAAGTTGGTGGAGGGTTAAGACTGAAAGGAGTGACCACCGAGAGGGGCAGGGGAAGTGAGGGGAGGATTTGAGATTTAAACCATAAGTTATAGGAGCAGAATTAGGTCATCTGACCCATCAAGTTAGCTCCACCATTCAATCGTGGCTAATTATAATTCTCAACCTCATTCTCCTATCCTTTCCCCGTAACCTCTGATCTCCTTATCAATTAAAAACATATCTATCCCTGTCTTAAATACACTAAATGACCTGGCCTCCACAGCCTTCTGTGGCAATGAATTCGATAGATTCTCTGACTGAAGAAATTCCTCCTCATCTCAGTTCTAAGAGGTTCACCTCTCTCGCTCTCTCAATTCCCCTCACTGAGGGGGAAATGCATGTTTCACTGCAGCGTGGCTTTTGGAGTTTGTCCTCTTGATTTTCAAAATTATTTGCTGCAAAATGGGCTATGCCCTCGGATCCTAGTCTTTCTTACTAATGGAAACATCCTCTTCACCCAAGCTGCTACCCAATTGCAATCTGCAACCATTGCTAGCTCCATTCCCCCACACATCAGAAACCACACTGAATTTACTGCGCACGATCAGGCCATTTAACTTATCTCAGCTGCTGTTTAGGCTCCACATAAGCCTTGTTGCACTTTACCACATCTCACCCAGTCAGCATCTCATTATACTCCTTTCTCCTTCAGGCAGTTATCTCATTTCCCCTTGAATGCATTGAGGCTATTTGCCTTAACCATTCCCTGTGAGGGCAGGTTTGACATTCTAAACACTCTCTCAACAAAGCGGTTTCAGCTGAAATTCCTACTGGGTTTATCAGTTACTAGTTTTTGGATTCTGCCACAAGTAGGAACAACTCCCATAGACCTGGAACTTAATGCCCCCATTGGAGGTGAGTTCAGAAAATAACGGGCAAGGAGTTATGGTGGAGTGTGTGATTGGGCAGGAGGGTACAAGATGGAGCTCTCCCCTTCCTCTGGTTAGGTCTAGGTTGGAAAAGCCAACTGAGGCCTTTCTGGGCCTCATCCCACTGCTCCTAGTATTCAACCAATAGCCGGGGGAGGATTCACCATCCAGGAAGGCTGCCTGGCAAAGCCTTTTAGATTGGCCTACAGCCTTCTGGGGATGCCACATTCAAAAGCACTCTGCACCCGATCGAGGGAGCTGGCATCAGGAACAGGGTGGCCTACAGGAAACCATGGCCTTGCCCAACTGCTGTCCACCCTCATCCCACAAGCCAGCTCTGCGTGGTTATTCCATCCCAAACCACTGACCTCTCTTCAGACGAACCATCACCAATATTGGAGTAGGTGCCAATGCAATACCAGTACTGGCCACCACTCCCAGTGGCACTGCCAGTGATGCAGCTCTGCCGGCAGGATTTATACCTCGCACCGAGCTGAATTTGGAGGGAGATCCAATGCTGTGCAGGGAAGTGCCTGATTACCTCGGAATAGTGTCGGGCCTCCCGTGGCAAGGTGACATGGAACTCTCACAGTTTTCCAACTTTTGGGAGGGCAATTCGTTGCCGCCATTAGCAAGAATGGTGAGGTGGGAGGATTGTCCACTCCGTGCTGGCGCTGGATGAAATTCCTTGCTCCAGGACATTCATGGGAAATTATTCCAGGGAATCAGCTGGCCAAGATAGCGGTATATTTAATGGGCCCTCCCTTGAGGGGCAACTCTGGTGAACTACAGAAAGAAGACATGTTTTCAGTCAGATCTGGACCACACCCTGGGGTCTTGCCTCCTGCCCGAGGCTCTGTACCACCTGGTCACTGTACCATCAGCCTGGGCCCATCACTGAGTGTGTCATGACAGAGACAAATCCTGCTACATTACCGTCAAGTAGCAGTCAACAAATAGTTTAAAATCGCGAGCAGTGGCTCCGCCAACAGAGAGAATGCTTCTCAATTCATACTAAAGACAGACAGAAAAAGCTGAGCGGATTTAGAATGGGAGATCTAGGCTCTTGTGAAGTACAGTGCAGAGGCAAAGTACATCAGGACTATAAGAAACGTAAAGCCCTCAGGAGCAAGGAGCCTGGTACACAGACTAGAAGGTAAGTGTTGGCAAAAGATTGAAATTTGCATCTGGCACTGCCGTTCCTGCTGGCACTGGAGGTGGAGGTAAACCCGCATTAACACAAAGGCCTACCACCAGTTGTTTGCAGACCGCTAATCTCCCCATTTACACAACCTTCTGAGGGGGGACATGTGTTTGTTGTTGTATGAATGGCCTTTCATGCAGATAGCACACAGAGCTCTTGCTGCACGGAAGAAAAAGAGACTGCTTTTGCAGGACAGAGGAGAGAGTATTTGTCTTGTATTTTTCATTCAGTGCATTTCCTTGCCAAATACATGGCACGTAAAATGTATGACATTTTAATCCAGAGTGTATTGTTCATACAATTCCACCTCGAGGGGAATCCAATATCAATGCCACATGCACTTAGGGAATGATCTGACATCACTGCGTGCTTTTAAATGCTGGCAGCAATTTGACAATCCTGAACTTGGTTCAGTACCTTAAACATTATGTTAGCTTGCTGGCTTTCATTCGTAACACACTCCAGCATTTTGGCTAAAATGACTAATTTAAATGTTTAAACAGCAGGGAGAGGACTGCAGAACTTCCACACACACAAACATTCAACACGCTCCTAAAAAGGAGATTGCAGATGTAAATATACTCATTTCAGATGAAAGACTCTTGTGCTCCATTTGCATTTTTCTTTCGCTATTTTCTCTCTTGCCAAAAGGTGCTAACTCACTCAGTGGTGGGGTTTACTTATCAGTAGCCCAAGTATACGTACATATGAAAGGCTTGTTTGTGGCTATTCACATGGGGTAGGGGGTGGGGGAGGGGGCTCCATGCCTTTTCCAGCAGGGTCTGAAGCATGAGCAGGGATCCCAGGCAGAATTTCCCCTCTCTGGGAGGGTGAGAACTTGGCTCAAAAGTTTATTTATTGGTGTCACTAGTAGGCTTACATTAACACTGCAATGAAGTTACTGTGAAATTCCCCGACTCGCCACACTCCGATTCCTGTTCGGGTACATTGAAGGCAAATTTAGCATGGCCAATGCACCTGACCAGCACATCTTTCAGACTATGTGAGGAAATTGGAGCACCCGGAGGAAACCCACGCAGGCACGGGGACAAGATGTAGAGTCCACATAGACAGTGACCCAAGCTGGGAATTGAATCTAGTCCCTGGTGCTGTGAGGCAGCAGTGCTAACCATGGTGCCACAATGCTGTCCGACACCCTAGTGCACCCGAACCAGTTAAAGGAGCTGGGACAGGACCAGGCATTGGGAGACATCATTTCAAATGTCCTCCTCCCTCTCCTTGTAAGATTGTAATGAAAAACTCAAGACTGGTGAACATTTTCTCAAAGCTCAGGACCCGAATATCTGGAAATACTTGTGCCCTTTACTCAATTCTATTAAAAATCGGACAGCTTTTCCCACCTCAAGCTAGCCCTTAAGAATCTTGTGGGGAGGATCGGAGGGAGGGAAGAGGCGTTGACAGGCAAGGATTCCACTTAAAAACCATTAAGCACCTACCCGGACTGCTCAGTCCTGAAGCTTTGCAGAGAGAGCGAAAGAATAACATGCAAAGGCGCAAATGAAAGTTGCTTCACCTCAAGCAGAGAGTCAGATAGCAATGTAAAAAAACACAGCCCAGCTTATTTACACCATCACAAACGACAGATTAGCAAGATAAAAAAACGAAAGTATTGAAATACGACCTGAGAGGCTACACAAGAGGTTGGCTCCAGCCAATAATCCTTTACACTCACTGACTGCTCCGAGGGCAGAGCTGAGGTGGGAGGGGAGGAGAAGGAAAGGGGTGGTCTGACTGTGTGTCCTCGAGGGAAGCTATGTAACACTGCTATCTGGGCTGTATGAGTGCACTTCCTTTACTGAGTGACTGAGCCGTTGCTGCTCTCTCTCTCTCTCTCTGGGTTGGTTTCCAACTGCAGTCTGTCAAGCAGACTTTAGCTGTCTATTTTCCCCATTGCCACAGCAACCGAGAAGGGCAATCATTCCCCTCCTCATTTTCCACAGCAGTGTGCGCACAGGTGTTCACTGCAAAGCCACACTGTGTGCCTGACATGGAACATCTATGGTAAATATGGAAACAGTACTGCAATTGTGATGAGGTATGACGGCACGGTGGCACAGAGGTTAGCACCACTGCCTCACAGCGCCAGGGACCAGGGTTCGACTCCTGGCTTAGGTCACTGTCTGTGTGGAGTCTTGATGTGGAGACATCGGGGTAAACACAGTAAGAAGTCTCACAACACCAAGCTAAAGTCCAACAGGTTTATTTGGTAGCAAACGCCACTAGCTTTTGGGGCTTTGCCCTTCGTCAGGTGACGAAGGACACTCACCTGACGAAGGGCAAAGCCCCAAAAGCTAGTGGTGTTTGCTACCAAATAAACCCGTTGGACTTTAACCTGGTGTTGTGAGACTTCTTACTGTGTGTGGAGTCTGTAAATTCTCCCCGTGTCTGCGTGGGTTTCCTCTGGGACCCCTCCGGTTTCCTGCCACAGTCCAAAAGAAGTGCTGGTTAGGTCTATCAGCCACGCTGAATTCTCCCTCAGTGTAACTGAACAGGCACCGGAGCGTGACGACGAGGGGATTTTCACAGAAACTTCATTGCACTGTTAATGTAAGCCTACTTGATGACACTAATAAATAAACTTTAAAGAATGGACTTTGCAGTATGAAAAAAAATTGAATTTTATTGCACTCTAATGTCCAACTTGAATTATTTTGGAATGTACTTGTATACATTCTATGAATAAAGCATATTTTTGGGGAAAAAAATCCACATTGGCTACAAGCTTTTCACTGTTTCTAATGTTTACATACAAAAACATTTGTTTTAATAGCTTATTTTTCACAAACTAAACTTTCAATATTGATGTGCAGGCTGGCATGTTAGAAGTACGCAATGGGTAGATGAAAAATGGAGACTCTAATCAGGCACAAAATTAAACTTTACATCCAGCCACAGCAGCTCAGAAATCACAGCAGTCAACCCAGTCCGAGTAGTTATCACCATTCTGGCCTAATGATGCCAACGTGTTACAATTGGCTTCACCACCTCTCAGCTAGAGAGGCACGATGGCACAGTGATTAGCACTGCTGCATCACACTGCCAGGGACCCAGGTTCGATTCCTGGTTTGGGTCACTGTCTGTGCAGAGTTTGCATGTTCTCCTCTTGTCTGCATGGGTTTCCTCCGGGTGGACTGGTTTCCTCCCATAATCATGCTGGTTAGGTGATTGGCCATGCTAAACTCTCCCTCAGTGAACCCGAAAGGCACCAGAGTGTGGCCACTTGGGGACTTTCACAGCAACTTCATTGCAGTGTTAATGTAAGCCTACTTGTGACACTAATAAGTAAACTTAAAACTTAAACACAGCTACAACAGCAGAACTCATTCTGGGTCCCAGTCCAAAGGGTGCTCGGAAGAGTACCCGCCGTAGACAGAGTCAAGCCCAATTGTGATGCCAACCCTGGTCAAAGAATTTCTGGGAAATGCCGCAATGGCTCGTTGGCAGATGATGAGACCCAGCCATGGGTCTCACAGAACAGACGTACCCCAAGCAGCAGCAGAGAGGATGGCAAGGGAGGAACATTTTGCTACAGAATCTGGGCACATTCTGCTGCCTCACTGCAATGCATGAAGCAGCGAAGGGACACAATGGATAGCAAATAAAACACAGAAAACACTCCAACTTGGTGTGTGAAAGAGAAACAGCACCACATCACAGATAATCAAAGAGCTTTCAGTCAGACTTGCATTTACCTCGCACCTTTCATGGTCCAAGCCAGTGAAGTCTACACTCTGATGTAGCATAGAAAACTGAACTATGAAAAGGAGTTTGTTTTACATAAGGGCATTTAATCCAACAATTCACAAAAAGAGGGAATTTTATTCAGAGCAAGAGACAAATTCAGTCCAATGTTTGCATGTCAGGAGTGTGATGGACTACTCTCCAGTTGCCTGGATGAGTGCAGCTCCAACAACACTCAAGAAGTTTAGCACCACCTAGGACAAAACAGTCCACTTCATTGGCACCCCATCCACAAATAATCGCTCTGACACCACTGACACACAGTGAGCAGTGTGTACCAGCTATAAGATGCATTGCAAGGACTCACCAAGGCTCCTTAAGCAGACCTTTCAAACCCACGATCACTACCATCTAGAAGGACAAAAGCAGTACATGCCTGGGAACACCATCACCTGGAAATTCCTCTCCAAGTCACTCACCATCCTGACTTGGCAATATATTGTCAATCCTTCACTGTTGCTGGGGCAAAATCCTGGAAATCCCCCTCTGTTAGCACACTGGGTGTACCTACACCATGTAGACTGCAGTGGTTCAAGGCAGCAGCTCACCATCACCTTCTAAAGCGCTGTAAGGGATGGACAATAAATGCTGGCCTAGCCAGTGACATTCATATTCTTTGGACAAATATCAAAAATAAAGTGAATGCAATTAAATGCAGTTGAGCTGAAGTTTAATTTGGCTTCAGAATCTCTGCAAACTGAACCCACTCCAATAATACTTCATGGAGTGACTTTTGGAGGCTTGTCTGAATTCAATAGTTCCCTTGAGAATAACCAAGTGTTACCCAAGTGTTTGTTTGAAAAAACAAAGATTGCATGCAACGTGAGCATAAATGCTTTCAATGATAACCATGTTGAATTGCAAGATATACTATAGCAGCAGACCCAAGTCAAACAATAACTGGCTTTTCTAGAATTCCTTTAGCATAAAAGTTCCTAGGAGTGTCACAAGACTGTTAGAGACAAAATTTATTTATTAGTGTCACAAGTACACTTACATTAACACTACAATGAAGTTACTGTGAAAATCCCCCAGTTGCCACACTCTGGTGCTTGTTCGGGTACACTGAGGGAGAATTTAGCATGGGTAGTGCATCTAACCAGCACATCTTTTGGACTGTGGGAGGAAACCAGAGCACCCAGAGGAAACACACGGGGAGAACATGCAGATTCCTCACATACAGTGACCCAAGCCGGGAATTGCACCCAGGCACCTGGCGCTGAGGCAGCAATGCTAATCATTGTGCCAACATGCAGGTCCTTGTCCTGGCTGGGGATATCTAGAACATTGGATCACAATTTCAGGATAAGCAGTTGATCACTTGTGACTGAGCTGAGGAGAAATTCCTGGGCTGGGCAAGATTCCCTTTCAGTAAGTCTGTGCAAATCAATGGGCCAAATGGCTTCCTTCTGCACTGTAGGGATTCGATAGATTGTAATCTGGAAGGACATCCAACAACAGGATAATAGACCCCAGCAAGAGACCAACATCTTGAAGAGAGGGAATAGTTGTGGGCCAAGGTGGAGAAAGAAGATAGCCTGTGAGAAAGGGAGGAATTAGTAAAAGTATTTTTTGGAAAGAGTCTGAAGTACATCGTGAAAAGAATACCTCTTGCTCGTTTACATTTCAAATTCTGTATAATGACAGATTGAGATATTAATTCCATAGTATAAACAGAGCTTACTGTATCTTAGTAACAGAGTATTTTCAAAGGAGAAGAATAAATCTCATTTGGAGTCATTTGCCAAACTGAGTAACATTAATACCCTCTTGTGAAGATCACCAGTCAACAAGTTCACACAGCTCAATAGCTGGAAATGATGAAGTAATAGAGCCAACAAAAGCAAAATACTGTGGCCTATGGAAACTAGAAATTAAATACAGAAAATGCTGGAAATACTCGGTAGCTCTGGCAGCAGCCACGGAGGGAGAAGGAAATCATCCAGTTTGGAGAAGAAAGGAGAATGGAGGGCGAGGCGTGCAACGGAGCGTGAGGCGGGGGGGGGAGCACGAGCGGAGTTGGGCAATGTTAGAGATGGTAGTTGGTGGTCTTAGTGTTGGCGTGGGTACATAGAGGGGACACTCATGTCGTGGGGTCAGATATGGCACCAAGGAATGATCTGGTTCAACTTCAAAATTCCTCACACTAAATGGTAAGAGTGTTTTGCGGTTGGAGGTCAGATGTCGGCTTGGGGAACAGAGGAGACAGTGCAAACAGCTGTAATATTTATCCCACTCGGACAACTCGAGACTGAACCAGCTCCAGATTTGTCTATTCCAAGACTCTCCTAGCCAGCCACCCACATTCCATCCTCTGTCAACTCCAGCTCACACCAAAACTTGCTGTCCGTGTCTGTGCTCATGGCAAGGCCTATTCCCCCTTTCACCTCGATGCTTGCTGATCCATACCGATGGGTGCCCAGATGAGCAAGGCCTCAATTTTAAAATGCCCATTCTCATTTTCAAACCTATCCAAGCCTTACCTGCTCGCTTTGATTTTCTGAACCCTCTTCACATCTCAACGCTCAAATTCTGGCCTCTTGAGCATTTGTGATTTTAACCATTCCACTATGGGTTCTCTAGTATCTAAACTCTGGAGTTTCCGCCCTCAACCTCTCCTCCTTTAAGACCTTAAGATTTACTGTCCAATCAAACTTTTTAATCATCTATTCCTATAGCTCATGTGGTTCAGTGTAAAACCTTGCTTTATAATAGTCCTGTGAAGCGTAGGGATGCTTTATTACCTGATATACAAATTATGGAGAGGGCAAATAACATGCTGGAAAATGAGCCACATGGTCACTTGTGGCCAATAATACCACAGTGCGAGCAGATAACTGGGAATGTTATGCCAGTGATCATCAGCCCAAGTTACTGCCTAACTTTCAAAAGGGAATTGAACATATACTTGAAAATTGGACATTTGCAAAGCTTTGAGGAAAAATTGGGGCGCGAGAGTGTACGAACAATTGGACAGCTCTTTCAAAGAACAGGATAATAGGCCAAGTGGCTCCTTTTGGGCTCATAAGATCAGAAGAAATAGGACAAGTGGGCCATTCAGCCCATTGAGCCTGTCCCACCTTTCAATAAAATTGTGGCTGTAACACCACTGCCTGTCCCCACCTAATTCTCACCTCCCTTATCAATCAAAAATATGTCCAACACAGCCTTGGATATGTTTAATGACCTAGACTCCACTGCTCTCCAGGATGAGAATTCCAAAGGTGGCAGAGAAGAAATTCCTCCTCATTGCTGTCTTGAATAGAACATAGAACATAGAACATAGAACATTACAGCGCGGAACAGGCCCTTCGGCCCACAATGTTGCGCCGACCAGTCTTATTTTTAAAAAAAACATTGACCCACTAATCTAAACCAATCCCTTTTCGTCCATAAACCTATCCACCAATCTCTTAAACGCCCCCAAACTAGGCGCATTTACAACTGCAGCAGGCAGGGCATTCCAGTCCCTCACCACCCTCTGGGTAAAGAACCTGCCCCTGACATCCGTCCTATAACTACCCCCCCTTAATTTAAAGCCATGCCCCCTCGTGCTAGCTTTCTCCATCCGAGGAAACAGGCTATCACCATCCACCCTATCTAAACCTCTAATCATCTTATATGTTTCTATTAGATCCCCTCTTAGCCGCCTTCTTTCCAGTGAAAACAACCCCAAATCCCTCAGTCTCTCCTCATAGGACCTCCCCTGCATACCAGGCAACATCCTGGTAAACCTCCTCTGCACCCTCTCCAAAGCCTCCACATCCTTCCTGTAATGTGGGGACCAGAACTGCACACAGTACTCCAAGTGTGGCCGCACCAGAGTTGTGTACAGTTGCAACATGACGCTGCGACTCCTAAATTCAATCCCCCTACCAATAAACGCCAAGACACCGTACGCCTTCTTAACAACCTTATCTACTTGATTCCCAACTTTCAGGGATCTATGTACACATACACCTAGATCCCTCTGCTCCTCCACTCTATTCAAAGTCCTCCCGTTAGCCCTATACTCAACACATCTGTTATTCCTACCGAAATGGATTACCTCACACTTCTCCGCATTAAACTCCATCCGCCACCTCGCGGCCCAGCTCTGCAACCTGTCCAAGTCACCCTGCAAACTTCGACACCCTTCCTCACAATCTACCACACCTCCGACTTTGGTGTCATCAGCAAACTTACTAATCCACCCAACTATACCCTCATCCAGATCATTAATAAAGATTACAAACAGCAGTGGCCCCAAAACAGATCCCTGAGGCACACCACTTGTAACCGAACTCCATGATGAATAATTACCATCAACCACCACCCTCTGTCTCCTATCTGCTAACCAATTCCTGATCCAACTACCTAAATTACCACCAATCCCATACATCTGCATTTTCTGCAGAAGCATACCATGGTGAACCTTATCAAACGCCTTACTAAAATCCATATATACCACGTCTACTGCCTTACCCCCATCCACCTCTTTGGTCACCTTCTCAAAGAACTCAATAAGGTTAGTAAGGCACGACCTTCCCGCTACAAAACCATGCTGACTATCTCTAATCAATTCATTCCTCTCCAAATAACTATAAATCCTATCCCTAATAATTCTTTCTAAAACCTTGCCCACTACAGAAGTAAGACTCACTGGTCTATAATTCCCAGGGAAGTCTCTGTTCCCCTTCTTAAACAATGGGACAACATTCGCTGTCCTCCAATCCTCCGGTACTATACCAGAGACCAACGACGACCTGAAGATCAGAGCCAGTGGCTCTGCAATCACCTCTCTTGCCTCCCATAGAATCCTAGGGTAAATCCCGTCTGGACCGGGGACTTATCTATTTTCAACCCTTCTAGAATATCCAACACATCCTCTGTATCAACTGCAATACTTTCTATTTTACACCCCTTCACCCCAGTGACCTCCTCAGCTACATTCATATCGTCCTGCGTGAACACCGAAGAGAAATAATGGTTCAATGCCTCCCCAATCTCTTCCGGTTCCACACACAACTTCCCCCTACTGTCTGTAACTGGCCCTAATCTTGCCCTAACCAACCTTCTGTTCTTGACATACCTATAGAATGCCTTAGGATTCTCCTTAATCCTATCAGCCAAAGTCATCTCATGCCCTCTTCTAGCCCTTCTTAACTCCCTCTTCAACTCCCTCCTAGCCAATCTAAAGCTTTCTACTGCACTACCCGAGCCCTCAAGCCTCATCCGAACATAAGCCTCCTTCTTCTTCCTAACCAACAAATCAACTTTTTTTGTGCACCACGGTTCCCTAGCCCTACCAACTCCTCCTTGCCTGACAGGGACATACCTATCACAGACCCGCAGTAGCTGCTCCTTGAAAAAACTCCACATTTCAGACGTTCCTAGTCCCTGTAATCTCCTAGTCCAACCAATGCTTCCTAATTCTCTCCTAATGGCCTCATAATTACCCTTCCCCCAGCTAAAACTACTGACCCGAGGTTCATGCCTATCCCTTTCCATCACTAAGGTGAACGTAACCGAATTGTGGAATAGGGGACACTTTTATTTTTAACCTGTGCCCCCTAGATTCCTCCACAATGGGAAACGTCCTCTCAGCATCTATCCTGTAAAGCCCCCCTCAGGATCTTATATATTTCAATAAGGTCATCTCTCATTCTTCTAAACTCCAATGTGGTATAAACCCAACCTGTTCAATCTTTCCTCATAAGAGAACTATCATCCCAGGAATCACTCGTCTGAAGCTTCTCTGTACTGCTTCGAAGGATACGTGTCCTCAAAGAAACCAAAACTCTACACTACTCTAAATTTGGTCTCACCAACACCCAGTACTATTTCAGCAAAGACTTCCTTACATTTATGTTCCATGCCAATTGCAATAAAGGCCAACATTCCATTTATCCCCCCCCCTTGTTACTGGAGCATGATGTGCACCTTCTTTTATAATTCAGTAGGTGAGTGGGTTGATATCAGTGAGGGAGGGAAGGATACAGCACTTAGCCTTTTGGTCACCACTTCTGTTCAATAGCAGCATGACTACGATCAGGAATCATGAATGGGGAGTTTGGGTATGTCCAGAGGCAGCACATGCACAGTGCGCACTACGTGGGTAAAACATGGGAAAAGTTAAAGTTTAACCTTCGTCTGATCTCAAGCGTGACAGCAAAGTGAGTTTTTGGTGCACAGTGGCACAATAGATAGCACTGCTGCTTCACTGCGCCAGGGACCCCGGTTCAATTCCAGCCTTGGGTCACCGTCTGTGTGGTGTCTGCATGTTCTCCCTGTGTCTGCATGGGTTTCCTCCGGTTTCCTCCCACAGTCTAAAGATGTGTGGATCAAGCGATTAGCCATGTTGAGGTGCCCCTTAGTTTCGGGGGGGATTATCGGGGTGAATGCACGTGGTCACAAATGGAGCCTGGGTGTGATTGCTGTTGGTACAGGCTCAGTAGGCCAGATGACTTCTTTCTGCACTATAGGGATTCTATGCTTCACTTACATTTGTGTATGTGTATAGTTGAAGTAAAGCAATTTATTGTAATATTTGCTGCACTGGGATATGGTGAATCACAGATGAGTGAACTGTCAGGGATTCGGACTGCGACTGGATACACAGACAGATTTGCGCAGCTAAACAAATTCACAACAGAGAAGGATCAGGAACGACGGAGGTTGCCTGTACAAGAACAACAACAAACACATTCCATAAACGTCCACCACAGAGTAATACAGACACAAGGGTCGATCAGTGAATAAATAAACTGACAAAAGCAGTTTCTTTCCCTGGTCAAACCTTGGCCTTCATCCTTAGGTAGGGCAGCTGACTAGGCCTCAGCGCGGCCAGGGGAAGGTCAGGGTGCTGTAAGGTCTAGCTGGAAGAGAATGCATGAGGGTACAATCAAATCTGTAGAAGCCCCTCACCATGTGACAACCTCCATTGCTGAAGCCAGGGGCGGGGCGCAAGTAATCTGAAAGAAATCAAGAAGTTTGGGGCAAAGGAATGGAGGTAAAAACATTCGAGACAAAAATCGATGAGGAAAATCCTAACAAGTTTGAAGCAGGCAGAAAATGAGATGGAGATAGGTTCAGAAATTATGAATTAGAGAAAAAAACTTTTTGTGTTTCTCTTGCACTCTTCACAGCTTAGAATATCCCAGAACAGTTCATGGGCAATCCGATATTTATTACATTTGATTTGATTTGTTATTGTTACATGTATTAACATAGTGAAAAATATTGTTTCTCGCGCACTATACAGACAAAGCATACCGTTCATACAGAAGGAAACGAGAGAATGCAGAATGTACTGTTACAGTCAAAGCTAAGATGTAGAGAAAGATCAACTTAATGCAAGGTAGTCCATTCATAAGTCTGATGGCAGAGTGCGTGACCTCAGAATTTTGTATCATTTTCCCTATAGAAGGAGGTGGAAGAGAGAACGTCCGGGATGCGTAGGATCCTTAATTATGCAATGACATGTAGTCTGTAGTCACTGTGGCAGCCAGTTTGTACAAAGCCAGGGCTGACAAACAATGATGAAATGAGTGACAGATAAACTGTTTCATGTGTTACAAAAGGGCCAATACTGGCCAGGAAACAACATTAGAAGCAGAGGCGAAATTGAGACTTTGATAGCTCTATTAAATTAATGGCACCAAATACGTAGAAGCCGCTTTCGTTGAGGTTGGGTCATGTTTCCTGGTTCTGGCAGCATACAAAAAAACATTTTTAGAATGGTTGTCCCATGATGTTTCGTGCAACCACCTGGTCACAAAACAGGTTTTTCAGCATCAGTGTAGGTTGTGTTAAAAGAATAAATTCAGAAATAGAATTGGCTCGCAGTTGTACACCACATAGGAAACCATTATGGTGATGTTAGTGCTGTGTGTTACACTGCTCACCTAACACAGCACTGATGGTGCCAGATTTTAAAGTCAGCCCTCAAATTGTTACTCTGAAAAATATATAACTATGGACATGAGGGTTTATGCGGTGTTAGTGCCGCACAACAGATGAAAGTTTTTTAAAATTTAAGTTTATTTATCGTGTCACAAGTAGACTTACATTAACACTGCAATGAAGTTACTGTGAAAATCGTCACACTCTGGCACCTGTTTGGGTAACACTGAGGGAAAATTTAGCATGGCCAATGCACCTAACCAGCCCATCTTTCAGACGGTGGAAGGAAACCCACGCAGATACAGGGAGAACGTGCAGACTCCACACAAGTAGTGACCCGAGCTGGGAATCGAACTTAGGTCCCTGGCACTGTGAGGCAGCAATGCTAACTGCGCTACTGGGCTGTCACTTCTGAATAAAGTTAGAGCTTGTGGTATTAAAGGGACAGTAGCGACAAAAGTCTGAAATTGGCGGGACAGGTAAAAAAAGGGGCATGGTGTTTTTCCTACTGGATGATGATTTACTGTGGAGTTGCCCAAGGGATGGGGTGTTGAGATCCCTGCTCTTCCTGACGTACATTAAAGATCTAGACTTTGGTATAGAGCACAATTTCAAAATTTGCACACAATACGAAGTTTGGAAATAGTCTGAACGTTGGAGAGGATAGTGTAGAACTTCAAAAAGACATCCAGATAGACCAATGGAATGAGCAGAGTAGTTGCCAAAAATGTAACTGAGCGAAGAGATTGATTTTGGTAGAAAAAATGCAGAGAAAATATAAAAGGGTATAACTCTAAAGAGAGTGAGGGAGCAGAGGCATTAATAACAAAGGTGGCACTACAGGTTGAGAGAGTGGTTAACAAAGCATAGGGGATGCTAGACTTTACAAACAAGGCACTGGGATATACATTATATAAGCCCCATTTAAAACACTGGTTCAGCTAAAGCACTGTGCCCAACACACTTTTGAAAAGATGTAAAGGCAATAGAGAGAATACGGAAAAGTTTCCCTAAAATGATTCCAAGAATAGGGTACTTTGGTGACATAGATAGATTGGAGAAGCTGGGGCTGGGAGAAGGGGAGGCTGAGAAGAGATTAAATAGACATTTTGAAAATCATGAAAGGTTTGGACAGAGAAGATAAAGAGAAATTGTCCCCATTAGTGGAAGGATTGATAACCAGAGAACACCAATTTAAGGTGATTGTTTAAGAGATGCAGTGACACCTTGTTTGCACAGAGTCATTAGGATGTGGACTGCACTTACTGAGTTTGTGGTGGAGGCAAGTGCAGTGATGGCTTTCAGTGAGACTTGGCTCCTTATCTGAAGAAGAAACAGTTGTGATGTTAAGGAGAGGGGCACTAGGTGCATTACTCTTGCTGTGAGTTAGCACAGACAGGACAAATAGCCTCCTTCTGTGCTGTCTGCGTTCTTTGATTCTGTGCTGGAGGTAAGATCTAAACAATCTCTGTGTCAATGTGAGAATGCTGAATATTACGAGGC
This sequence comes from Carcharhinus amblyrhynchos, assembly GCF_965287045.1. Classification (NCBI taxonomy): domain Eukaryota; kingdom Metazoa; phylum Chordata; class Chondrichthyes; order Carcharhiniformes; family Carcharhinidae; genus Carcharhinus; species Carcharhinus amblyrhynchos. The sequence goes on from NC_137329.1 coordinate 56,482,513, forward strand.
ATCAATCACACAATTGCAGAGGACTTCAGGCGTTGCGACAACTTTTGGCAACTCATTGCTATTAAAAATATATTTTAAAAATCACTTGGATCATTAAATTAACCTTGTTCTTTTTCTGTTTGTAAATTCAGCCCTGTGTTTGCAAAGCAAACACAGTGGGTGAGACAACGGCCAAGTGGTATTATCACTAGACTATCAATCCAGAAACTCAGCTAATGTTCGGGGGATCCAGGTTCAAATCCCACCACGGCAGATGGTGGAAATTCAATTCAGTAAAAAAAATCTGGAATTAAAAACCTACTGATTACCATGAAACCATAGTCGATTGTCAGGGAAAACCCATCTGGATCACTAATGTCCTTCAGGAAAAGAAACCTGCTGTCCTTACCCGGTCTGGCCTACATGCGACTCCAGACCCACAGCAACATGGTTGACTCTCAACTGTCCTCCAAGGGTAACTGGGGATGGACAATAAATGCTGACGAGCCAGTGATACCCATATCCCAGAAATGAATTTAAAAAAATGAGGGGAACGATGCAGCTCACCGTCATTCACCCAACCCAGGAGTCTCTTCATGGCAGCAATTTGTTTCAGGATCTCTCTGCATCTTTATTGCCACTACTCTATCTGGAAGCAGCATGCAGCCAGAAAGGGGTCCTTCCTCAGGTCGTATTCCCAGCTAAGGCCAAACCAGTGTCAAACTGCAACATGACAGTTATTTATCCAAAGGACTATATCTTCTCCCCAATTCTGTATTGCAGCTCTGATGAAAGGTCAAATGGATTCAAAACGTCAACTCTGTTTCTCTCTCCACAGATGCTTCCTGACCTGTTGGTACTGCCAGCATTTTAACTGTCAGATTTTCAGCATTCAAAGTATTTTGCTTTTGCGACTACGTCTGTCACCCAGTTCAATGATACTTTACTTCACTTTTAACAATGATAAGTTGTTGGAGCTCGCTGCAAAGAGGAAGGTACGTGACAGTGGGGCTGTCATATAACATTAGATTGCAGTCCAATTCTTTCCGATTCACCACAAAACGTTATGTTTACAGCAGCCCCCATTCACTCAGCATTTTAGTAGATTGTGTAGGGCGGCACAGTGGTTAGCACTGCTGCCTCACACCACCAAGCCCCTGGGTTCAACTCCAGGTCACTGTCTGTGTGGAGTTTGCACATTTTCCTCATGTCTGCCTGGGTTTCCTCTGCATGCTCTGGTTTCCTCCCACAGTCCAAAGGTGTGCAGTTAGGTTGATTGGCCATGCTAAAATTGGCCCTTGTGTCAGGGGATTAGCAGGATAAATGTGTGGGGTTGTGAGCAGAGGACCTGGGAGGGATTGTGGTTGGTACAGACCCGATGAACCAAATGGCCTCCTTCTATACTGTAGGGATCCTATGAGTCCAATAATAAGAGTTTCCTCATTCCAGTCACCCAGTCTCTATGTAACTTGTAAGCAGTGATTTTTAAAACGGGGCTGATTTTGAATTTGAAAATGAAGTGTGCTGCAAAAATATTCTCAGTTACTCCACAAGTACACCACAGTATAAGTCATACTACAATGCTTTGACAATTCAGCATGATGCTACTACAAACAGGAGTCAAAATAGACTCTGACCCCAGGCCAAGTTCTGCTCCCCCTCCCCCACCCCACCCACCCACACACACACACACACACACACACACACACCCCTTCATCATGAAGAACATCTCAGGATCTCTAATGTCCTTGCTTGTGAGGAAGAGCACATGGAGAGTTAATAGCATGTCACAGAGAATTGCTACAGTGCATATTTAGCCCATCATGACTAAATGAGCAATTCACCTGGCACCATTCTCCCCGTAACAATGCGCATTCTGTATTTCAGATAATCTTGTTCCCTTTTGAGCGCTTCAAAACCTGCTTCCACACACCTTAAGGCAGTGCATTCCAGAGCTTAACCACTCGCTGCGTGAAAAAGCTTTTTTTCATATTTGCTTCTTCCGCAATTATTTCTTGTGCCCCCTGGCTCTGGATCCTTTCCTGAGCGGGAACAGTTTCTCCCTATCTTTTCTGTCCAGACCCATTATGATTCTGAATATCTCTATCAAATCTCTTCTCAGCGTCCTTTTTTCCAAGGAAACAATCCAAATTTATTTTCGTAACTGAAGCTCCTCATCTCTGGAACCATTCTCCTGAATTATTTTTGCACTCTCTCCAATGTCTTCACACGCTTGCTAAAGTGCAACACCTGGAACTGGACACAGTACTCCCAGTTGAAGCCAAAGCAGTGTCAAATTGCAGCAAGTCTATTAATCTGAATCTTTCCACTTCCCGCAAAGTGCATTCTGGCTTGTGACACTGCAGCACCATGTACACAAACTCTTTCCTGTGCTAAACTTAGATCCAAATCACTCCTGACAGTATGGTCACAGCATGTCTCAGACAGCAAGGGGAAACAACATACGAGAGACTAACTTAACATATAGCTGCCACTGCAACTTTATATACATAGCATATATGGACAATTCAAACCCTTAAAATATTAACATACATGAAATCCCTCCCCACAAAACACATACAGGAAACCCTGCAATCACACAATATCTACAACACATTCTACCCCTATTCCAATATTCAATAATCTATTGTGTAATATATAACTTGTGTTCTGTAGAATTAGAAAGGGATCTACTCCCCATCCCCAATATACTATATACAAATATTCTTGATGGAACGTATAAAGGTGATTATTGTGTTCTTTGTTATTATATCAAAGAATCTATCCCATATAACCTAATACAAACAAACATTCTACTGGCTGCAATAGTGCACTTACTGACCAGTTAATCACTATAATGTGAATAAGCCATGGTACCTCTCTTGAGGTCATTAACATCACAGAAAAAGTATTAGAGAAACATAAGGGACTAAAACTCGACAAATCCCCAGGATCTCACGCCCTACATTCCCTTAACAAGATAAAAGGTCAATAGAGTGGATGCATTAGTTATAATTTTTCAAAATTCCCTCAAATTCTACAATAGTTCCAGCAGATGAGAAGGTGCAAAAAGGAAAGAGAGAAAACAGGGATAGCTAGGAAAATGCTGGAATCGATGAAGAACGTCAAAATAATTCACTTAGAAAATGTGTCAGATAGGTCAGACAGAGTTAACATTGTTTCACAAAAGAGAAGTAGTGTTGACAAATTTATTAGAGTTTTTTTAGGGCATAATTAGCAGGGTAGATAAAGGGGAGAAGGGAGATGTGATATACTTGGGTTTCTAAAAAGCTTTTGATCAAGATGCCAGGTTAATACGTAAGATAAAGGATAATGGAGTTGGGATGATATATTAGCACAAATGGAGGACCACTGAGTGTACAGGATAGTGTGAGTAAAGATAAATGGGGCATTTTCATAATGGCACTACCATTCAGTAGAGTGCAGAAAATCATGCACAAGCATGCATGATTAAAGAGAACAATTAGGAGAGAAAAGTAAAAAAGGATCTATGAAATTAAACCATCAAGGAACATAAAACAAAATAGTAACATTTTATACGCACATCAATAAAAGGTGAGGATGGAAATAGTACCAGATAACCAAACTCAAAAAGGGTTAAGCCCAGGTCCTGAGGGATTGCATCCAAGAATTTTAAAGTAAGCTGGGGAAGAGTTACCAGAGGTAACTTTGAACTCTACAAAGTGAAGAGAGTAGCGCACACACTTCTGTCCCGCTGTATTAACTCACATTATTACATTTACCTAGTTCTTCTTCAAGTCCTTACCCTATCTGGTTGATGCCTTGTAACTACAAAGCTGGCCAAAAAAAAAAATTACTAGAGCTTCCATCTCACTGAGGAGGCTTCAGGCCAATCCACATCCAACAATCTGCTCTGAAAACTCTGCTCACATTTTAACAGCTGTGACAAATTGCTCCACAGTTGCTGAGGCAACCTGCAACATTCTAACTAAAACAAGCCGCAACATTCTAAAGTTAACTCAACTTGCCGTATCTTCCAAAAGGATCTGAATCCACTTCTTTGTCACAATCTAACTAGTTCTTCCATGGGCCATACACTGTATCAGGTTTTGTTGAAACCAGCCATTATTGAGATATATTGTTCATTGACACACAGACTGACAAGAAAATTACTTCTTCCCGTCATCAATACCGGAGGTAACAATTTGTTTGAAAAAAGGATGCAGTGCCAGGGGACTGGCAGACAGCTAATATATTTCTTATATTTAACAGAACAGAACATGTCCAGAGAATTACAGACCAGTAAACAGCTTAACAGTGCTGGCAGCAGAATTAATGGAATATCTATTAAAGGAGTGAATGGAAAATAAAAATATAACAATGAAGTTGGCAAGGACTTCAAAAGGGAAAGTCTTGGTTGACCAAGCTAATTGAATTTTTTGAGGAACTAACAGAGAGTAGACAATGCAAGGGATGTAATTTGTCAGTACTTTCAAAAGGCCTTCGATAACATTCCCCAGAATAGGCTATTGAATAAGATCAGAGAATGTGGAGTCAGGAGACAAAGTGGCAGAATGGATTGTTGGCTGGCTTCAAGACAGCACAGTAAGAAGTCTCACAGCGCCAGGTTAAAGTCCAAAAAGCAAATGCCACTAGCTTTCGGAGCACTGCTCCTTCATCAGGTAAGTGGGAATTTTGTTCACAAACAGGGCATATAAAGACATAAACTCAATTCACAAAATAATGATTAGAATGCGAGTCTTTACGGGTAATCAAGTCTTAAAGATACAGACAATATGAGTGGAGAGAGGGTTAAGCGCAGGTTAAAGAAATATACATTGTCTCCAGACAGGAAAGTTAGTGAGATTTTGCAAGCCCAGGCAAGTCGTGGGGGTTACAGATAGTGTGACATGAACCCAAGATCCTGGTTGAGACCATTCTCATGTGTGCAGAACTTGACCATCACTCTCTGCTCAGTGACTCTGCATTATCGTGTTGTGAAGGGCACCTTGGAGAATGCTTACCCGAAGATCAGAGGCCGAATGCCGGTGACTGCTGATGTGTTCCCTATCAAGAAGGGAACACTCTTGCCTGGTGTTGTCGAGCGGTATTCATTCATCCGTTGTCGTAGCGTCTGCATGGTCTCCCTAACTTACCATGCCTCGAGACATCCCTTCCTGCAGCGTATCAAGTAGATAACATTGGACAAGTTGCAGGTGTATGTACCATGTACCAGGTGTTCTCATGTGAAATGATAGCATCCGTGTCGATGATCCGGCATGTCTTGCAGAGGTTGCTGTGGCAGGGTTGTATGGTGTCACGGTCACTTCTTCTGAAGGCTGGGTAGTTTGCTGCAGACAATGGTCCGTTTGTGGTTGTGCGGTTGTTTGAAGGCAAGAAGTGGGGATGTGGGGATGGCCCTGGTGAGATGTTCGTCTTCATCAACAACATGTTGAAGGATCCGGAGAAGATGTCGTAGCTTCTCCGCTCCGGGCCAGTACTGGATGACAAAGAGTAGTCTTTCCGCCGTGTCCCATGTTTGTCTTCTGAGGAGGTCAGTGTGGTTTTTCGTTGTGGCGTGTTGGAACTGTCAATCAATGAGTTGAGCGCAATATCCTGTTCTTATGAGGGCATCTTTCAATGTCATTGCAATCCTTCTTATCTGAGCAGATCCTGTGTATATGGAGGGTTTGTCCGTAGGGGATAGCTTCTTTAACGTGTTTAGTGTAGAAGCTGGAGAAGTGGAGCAGCATGAGGTTATCCGTGGGCTTGTGGTACAGTGAAGTACTGAGGTGACCGTCCTTGATATAGATGCGTGTGTCCAAGAATGCAACCGATTCCGGAGAATAGTCCACGGTGAGTCTGATGATGTCATCATGTAGTTGTTTCAGTGATTGTTCATCATGAGTCCAAAGGAAGAAAATGTCATCGATGTATCTAGTGTATAGCATCGGTTGAAGGTCCTGTGTGGTGAAGAGGTCTTGTTTGAACCTGTGCATGAAAATGTTGGCATATTGAGGTGTGAATTTGGTCCCCATGGCTGTTCCGTACGTCTGTATAAAGAACTGGTTGTTGAAGCTGAAGACATTGTGGTCCAGGATGAAGCGCTTGTTGGTTGGGGTGTATGCACGCATGTGCAGTGGAAGTAAGTATGAGAGGGATGCAAGAAACTGCTGGAGGACATCGAAAATCTTACAGGATGAGCAAATAATTGGTAAATGAAGCTAAGTACATTTTGTTGGGAGGAAGACAGAAACCACATATTACTTGAGGAACAAAGAGAACTTGGAGTACAAATACGCTAATCATTAAAGCTGTACATGTGTCAGTAAGCCCATTTAAAAAAAAAAGTAGGCACTAGGTTTCATTTCTAGAAGGGAGAGAATTGCAAACCAGGGAACCTTGGTTAGGCCACACTTGGATTTTGTTTTTATTCATTTATGGGACGTGAGCATTGCTGGCTAGGCTGACATTTATTTACATCCCCTAGTGCCCTTGAGAAGGTGGTGAAGAGCTGCCTTCTGGAACTGCTGCAGTCTCAGAGATGTAGGTACACTCACTGTGCTGTTAGGGAGCAATTTTGACCGTGTGACAGTGAAGGAATGGCAATTTAATTCCAGGTCAGGATGGTGAGTGACTTGCAGGGGCACCTCCGGGTGGTGGCATTCCCATGTGTCTACAGCCCTTGTTCTTCTAGATGGTACAGCATGCAATTCTGGTTGCCACATTATAAAATGGATACAGAAGCACTGGAAAGTGTGCACAGAAGGTTTACAAGGACGATACCAGGAATACATAGGTGGGCATGTCAGGAAAGGATTGACGGACTTGGGTATGGCCCAAGGAAGAGCTAGTTAGATTTTGGCAAAGACGTGGATCCAGATGCTTTTGGAAGATAGGGCAAGTTGCTTTTATTTTAGAATATTGCAAGTTGTCGCAGCTGCTGTGGGGCAATTTGTCACAGCTATCGTGAGGGAAGAAAGCTAAAGTTTATTTATTAATGTCATAAGTAGACTTACATTAACACTGCAATGAAGTTGCTGTAAAAACCCCGTAGTCGCCACTGCACCTGTTCGGGTACACGGAGGGAGAATTTAGCATGGCCAGTGTACCTAACCAGCACGCCTTTCAAGCTGTGGGAGGAAACTGGAGCACCCGGAGGAAACCTACGCAGATACAGGAAGAACACGCAGACTCACCCTGGCAGCGGCCCAAGCCGGGAATTGAACCCTGGTCCGTGGCACTGTGAGACAGCAGTGCTAACCATTGTGCCACTAAGGGGTAACCTAATAGAAGCCTTTAAAATTGTGGCAGGTTTTGATTGAGTGGATACTGAGGAAATGTTTCCTCCTCTGGGGAAGAGCAAAACCAGAGGCCATCAATATAAGAAATATAATAATAAGAAATACAATAAAAGAAATCCAGTAGGGAAGTCAGAAGAAATCCAAAGAGTGGTCTGCCACAAGGAGTGACTGATGAAAATAGTATAGATACATTAAAGGAGAAACTCAAAAAGCTTATGAGGGAGAGGGGAATAGACGGATGCAATGATAAGTTTAAATAAGGGAAGTTGGGAAGAGGCTCAATAAGAGCAAAAATGCTAGCATGCCCGGTTAGGCCGGATGGCCTGTTTCTGTGCCATATATTGCCTATGTCTGTGCCTACATAGTCCTATATGGCAGAATGCTGCAAGGATCAGTGCTGGAGCCTTCATTATTTGTCATTTATATTAATGACCCAGATAAAGAGACTGAGAGTAGCAAATTTACTGATGACACAAAGCTAATGGGAATGGGGATGCTATGCAAATTCAGCACAGTGCACAAAGAGCATGCAAAGAGACATGGAGTGGTAAAGTGAATGGATAGCAAGATGGAAGATAGAGTATGGTGCAGAGGAGTGAGAGGTTATTCACATTGGTACTAAGAATAGAAAAGCAGAATATTTTTCAGAAGATTTCAAATTTTCACATGTTGAAGTTCAGAGAGATTTTGGTGCAGTCAAACAAGGAACAGAAAATCAGTATGTAGCTGCAACAAGCAATTAGGAAAGCAACTGTATGTTGGCCTTTATTGCAAGGGGTTTGGAATAAAAGAACAACGTAGTCTTGTTATAGTTATGAAGGGCTTTGGTGAGACCATAACTGGAACAGTGCGCAGTTTTAGTCTCCATAGTTAAGGAAGAATATACTTGCACCGCAGGCAGAACTGTAAAGGCTCATAAGATTGGTTACTGGAATGAGGGGCAGTCTGACAATGAGACTAAGAACATTGGGCTTGTGCTGTCTGGAGTTTAGAAGAATGTGGGGTGATCTTATTGAAAAGGTGAGAGGTGATCTTGGCCAGCGCATCTAAAACATCCAACCAATATTAAATCTTTTCCTGCACACTTCCTCAAAGTTTTGTTTTATTGTACATGGCAAATTCATTCAATAGGGTGGGCTCTTAAAATGCTTCTGTGTATGATTTAAAGGAAACAGTTTGTATTGTATGGGAACATGTAGTTAATGCACAGACTCCACAGCAACATTCCCCCAGACACAGTAATCAGATCAATGCTCCTGCTACTGGACTCAATATCTGATCATAGAATCATAGAATCCTACAATGCTGAAGGAGACCATTGGCCCATCAAGTGTGCACCAGTCACAATCCCACCCAGGCCCTTTTCCCGTAAGCCCACATATTTACCCTGTTAATCCTCCTGACGCTGAGGGGCAAATTAACATGGCCAATTTACCTAACCTGCACATCTTTGGAGTACGAGAGGAAACCGGAGCACCCAGAGGAAACCCACACAGGCACATGGAGAATATGCAAACTCCACACAGACAGCGATTTGAGACTGGAATTGAACCCGGATCCCCGGAGCTGTGAAATAGCAGTGCTAACCACTGTACCACCCAATATATCATACTGTCTCACTCCCAGAGATTCTCAAATACTGGCACAGAGACCCCACAAATAGGGGCGACACTCCCAGAGACCCCACAAATAGGGGCGACACTCCCAGAGACCCCACAAATAGGGGCGACACTCCCAGAGACCCCACAAATAGGGGCGACACTCCCAGAGACCCCACAAATAGGGGCGACACTCCCAGAGACCCCACAAATAGGGGCGACACTCCCAGAGACCCCACAAATAGGGGCGACACTCCCAGAGACCCCACAAATAGGGGCGACACTCCCAGAGACCCCACACTGGCATGCTCCGAAACTCCACACACACTGTCGTACCTCCTTTTTTTGCAAGGTTTGAAATACTATTATCAGTCACCTAAAGGAACATCACTATGTGTTGCTGTAAATTATTTTTCATTAGGTTACAACAACTGAAGTAATGACTTTGTAAATCAGCAAAGGGGTAGGTTTGTTGAGATTGGCTCATTTCTAATGACTTCTCAGCCAGTGCAAAATGACTCAGTCATTTAAAAAGCTGCAATGTGCAGCCTGCATTCTTACCATGAACAGAATTATGTCTCAACTACAAGTTAATTAGCTTTCTGCTGCTGAGTGCTCTGTGTTATTAGGATGTGGTGGGGAATGACTATGTGCATGCTGAGTTATTCTGCTGTTGGACCAATAAAGATAATTTGTATCCATGCACACTGACACAGACAGATACACACATCGCTCAGAGAAATGAGCATTCCTGAGATGGCCCTTTACACCAGTACTTGAACATGACAGTCTGCTGCTGACCCAAGCGCCAAGTATCATTTGAAAGCCTGGTTATCTGAACGGCATCTTCGAGCTGCCTCTGGTTGCCATGGTTCTGCTGGAACGGGGGGGTGGGCGGGGAGTTCAGGTCTATAACTGAGGATGTAGACAAACCAGATCCCCTCATTAAAGGATACTTTACCTGACTGAATACTGAAGAGAAGTAATGATGTGGGAAAGGCCAGGCAAGCCCTCTGTGAAAGTAAAGTTCAGCTGTGCACAGAAACAAGGTTTTCCTTTCACCAGTTAATTACATTCATTTCTCCTATATTTGAGTGAGTGAGCGCGTGTGTGTGTGTGTGTGTGTGTGTGTGTGTGTGTGTGTATATGTGTTGAAAGCTCTCAGGCCACCTCCCTCCAGCCTCTTCTGTCTTTCCACCTTACATAATGTTTGCTTGCCAGGTGTTGTTTTGTGAACTCCTACAGTGCAGAAGAGGCCATTCAGCCCATCCAGTCTGCCCATCCTATCCCCATGACCCTGTACATTTACCATGGCTAATCTTGGGATACTAACAGAGAATTTAATATGGCCAATCTACCTAATCTATACATCTTTGGAATGTAGGAGGAAACAGGAGCACCCGGTGGAAATCCATGCAGACATGGGGATTTGGGCAAACACCATAACAGTGACCTAAGGCTGGAACTGAACCTGGATCCCTGGAGCTGTGAGGCAGTGTGGCTAACCACTGTGCCACCATGCCACCCACTCACCAAGATGCTCTCATTCATCTTAAAATCCAAATGGTCAGAGGATTCTTTCAAGATAAGAAGTTAACTTATTTACCAAAGATAACCCTCGTGGTCTAACTTTATAATAACATCCATTGTGGCTCAGATGTTGCACTTTCACCTAGTTAGCAGCTACTGAGTTCAAACCTTGATCCACATTATCCAGCCTGACGATCGATCCAGTGCAGTACTGATGGTAGTGCTGCACTGTCAGAGGTGCCATCTTGCAGCTGAGATGTTATACTGAAGCTCCATCAGCACCCACAGGTGGTGCAAATGATCTCATGAAGAAAAAGAGCAGTGGATTTTCCCCAGTGCCCTAGCCAGTGGAGCAGCACAATGGTCAGCACTGCTGCCTCTCAGCACCAGGGACCTGGCTTGGGTCACTGTCTGCATGGAGTCTGCGCGTTCTCCCTGTGCCTGTGTGGGTTTCCTCCGTGCGCTCCGGTTTCCTCCCACAGTCTGAAAAGATGTGCTGGTTAGGTGCACTGGCCATGCTAAATTCTCCCTCAGTGTACCTGAACAGGTGCCGGAGTGTGGCAACTAGGGGATTTTCACAGTGACTTCATTGTAGTGTTAATGTAAGCCTACTTGTGACACTAATAAATAAACTTTAAAGAAACAGTACTGATCCCTCAACCAACACCTAAAAACAGATTATCTGGTCATTATCTCATTGCTGTTTTTGGGAGCTTGCTGTGTGCAAATTAACTGATTTCTCATAACAATGACGACACTTCAAATGTACTTGATAAAGTGTGAAGTGTTTTGAGAAAGCATGAAAAACATTATATAAATGTAAATCTAAGATATGAATGTGTGTGTGTGCAGTGTTGTGTGCAATGTGTTACATACATTTATATAGTGTTAATTCATGTAGCTTGTTACGGGTTACAAATATTTTATACACCATGTGTTATATAACACAGGTTTTATAAATATATATATTATATGCACGCATGTGTGTTATTTTTATTACACACATTATTATCAGTTTTATAACCAGCAACCATTCAGAGACAGGCTACCACATACAATGAGTGTTATGTTAGCCTTAGATCATCCTGCATCACTTCCTGACCAAGAAGCCAACATACATACAATTTGTCACACAGCAATATATTAACACAGGATGGTACAACCCCTTTAACCAGAAGCATTACATTTCACACTTCCTTGACAGGAACGAACTCCACTTTCACAGAGACTCTTTCACAGAATGAGATGGCTCAGTGCTTCTCGTGATACTAAATTAGGATTTCTTCTGCTACAGGGAGGCCCAAATATGACCATTACCGTTCCACGTTACAATGCCGGGGGCGGGACAGAGGATCCGATGATACAGTCAACATGAACCCACACACAGAAGAAACAAGCTCCCCATTCTTGCCAGCTGCTCATGAGTCAATGTGTAGGGTCTCCCTCAATGGTCTCTGATTCAAAAACCCACAAACATTTAAAGATACATGTGAGCATGACTTGTGAAAGATGGGAGGTGTTAAAAGGCACTGTGCATTTTTCCCCCTTCTGTTGCCACTCTCAATCATTTCCCTTTTTTCTCTAAAGATAGTAACTGGGTCACAGCTCCATGGTGTCAGTCTTGCCCTTCCATCATTATTAAGAGGTATGCCATCAACGGTCAGTCTTAGCAGGCTATTTGGTAGGGGGTACAGTAGGGGGGTGGGGGATACAGCAGGGGGGTTGGGGGTGCAATTCCAATCCAAACCCACCCAATGTGCCACAAGTTTACCCAATTCACAGCAAGTCTCAATCTTGGCCAATGGAAAGGCCACAGCTGGGCACACCTAACTTGGCAAAGACCTGAGATCGAATCCGTGACCCCATGTGTCGCATCAACTCAATTTAAAAAAACACTCTCTTGTGGCATGCAGGTGTCGCTGGCAAAGCCAGCATTTGTTGCCCATATGTAATTGCCCTTGAGACTGTATTGGTGAGCTGCCACCTTGAACCACTGCACTCCAGTGCTGATAGGGAGGCTTGACCCAGTGACAGTAAAGGAACGGTGATGTGATTCCAAGGCAGGATGGTAACTGACTTGAAGAGAAGCTTGTTCATGACATGTGTACCCTTGCATTTAGAGGCTAAAACCATCTTCATACTCAAGATTGGATAAATGGAGGAAAGAAGGAAGGCTGAAGGTCTTTTTTAAATCCAGTCATGGGATGTGGGCATTAGTGGCTAAGCAAGCACTGTGGCCCCTCCCAATCAAGAAGCCCTAACGAATCTGGAATCAATAGTTGGAGTCATATCTGGCACATAGGAAGATGATTGCGCTTGTGAAGGGTCAGTCATCTCAGCTCCATGACATCTTTGCCGGAGTCCCACAGGGGCGTGTCTTGGGCCCAACAATCTTCAGCTGCTTCATCAATGATCTTCCCTCCATCATAAGATCAGAAGTGGAGACGTTCACTGATGATTGCACAATGTTCAGCACCATTCGCGTCTCCTCAGTTACTAAAACAGTCCATGTTCAAATGCAACAAGATCTGGACAATATCCAGGCTTGGGCTGACAAATGGCAAATAACACTCACACCACATTCAAATGCCAGGCAATGACCATCATCAATAAGAGACACTCTAACCACCGCCACTTAACATTCAATGGTGTAACCATCACTGAATCCCCCACTGTCAACATCCTTGGGGTTGCCATTGACCAGAAACTCAACTGGACTCGCCACATAAACAGTGGCTACAAGAGCAGGTCAGAGGCCAGGAATACTGCAGCGAGTAACTCACCTCCTAACTCCCCAAAGGCTATCCACCATCTATAAGGCACAAGTCAGGACTGTGATGGAATACTCTCCACTTGCCTAAATGAGTGCAGTTCCAACAGCACTCAAGAAGCTTGACACCATCCAAGGTAAAGCAGCCCACTTGATTGGCACCACATCTACAAACATTCAATCCCTCCACCACCGGCACTCAGTAGCAGCAGTGTGTACTATCTACAAGATGCACTGCAGCAATTCACCAAAGATCCCTAGAAAGCACCTTCCAAACCCACAACCACTTCCATCTAAAAGGATAAGGGCAGTAAATAAATGGGAACACGACCACCTGAAAGTTCCCCTCCAAGCTACTCACCATCCTGACTTGGAAATAAATCGCCATTCCTTCGCAGTCACTGGGTCAAAATCCTGGAATTCCCTCCCTAACGGCATTGTGGGTCAACCCACAGCACATGGACTGCAGAGGTTCAAGAAGGCAGCTCATCACCACCTTCTCAAGGGAATTAGGGATGGGCAATAAATGCTGGCCAGCCAGCGACACCCATTTCCCATGAATGAATGAACAAAAATTGAGCAGGTGGTAGTAAGCTGCCTTCTTGAACTGTTGCAGTCCATGTGGTGTAAGTATAACCCCAGCGCCTTAGGGTGGAGAACTCTAGGATTTTTAACCCACCATTGGTGAAAGAACAATGATAAAGTTCTAAGTAAGAATGGGATGAGGCTTGGAGGGGAAAGAGTTTTAATCTAAACATGTAAGAATACATCATGCTCACAGAAATTACTTGTCAATAAGGCTGAGACAGCCATTCATTTTCCATGTGACATACCATTCATCACTGCTGCTCTTGCACAGAATAAAACTGCCACATAAGCAACACACATCCTAACAATGAGAAATGTCATCATGCTTTCTTCAAACTAACCCTAGCTGATCGTCCGACACACAACCTCATAAAAAAAACCAGGACTCTTATTCAATTCTAATGTGCACCTCACTTGTTATTCCATGGTAAAGCATCCAAAACTATTGATTAGATTACGACATGAACATATTCCTGAGTATTTATTATTTGACGTGTTAACTACAGGTCAAAGACACTTCTGAGTCAGTCAGGGAGTACGGTAACACACTTCTTTTGCTCTGGAAAGGAGCAATGCAATGTTAATCAGCATTGCCAACTCTGATTGAATGTACTCTTGGAGGTTTCATCAAATGACTTGCCCCTCCTGCTCCAGCCGTTAGTTGGTCAACACATCCATCCTTGTGACACACTGCCTTCTGACATCAATTAGAAAGCAAAAAGACTCATTGCCCAACTGGATGATACTCAACTGTCAGCCAAACAGCTGTTTTTATATCTGGTAAAGAGAAATGTTCACAGTAAATGACAAAAAAAACTAATCTTTTTTAACAATGGTTTTTCTCCAGTGTTGTAAATTCATCTACAACTCCTGGAGACTCCAGGACAATGTCTTGGAGGGTTAACAACCCCAGGGCCTGGATCTGATTCCATTCCAGACTGCTGGAATGATATAGGGCAGTGATGGACAACCTGTGGCCCATTAGGGTTCTGACTGTGGCCTGAGATACATTGGCTGGAATTGTACTGTTTCGCAAGCCTTGGAATCAGGATGGGCGAGGCTCACAAAACGGAATTCTCAGTTGGCCTCCGGTGGGATTTTACGACCTCTCTTGGCAATTGTGTTGAGAGAGTGAGAGCAGAGCAATTGGTTGGTGAATATTTTACTTGGTTTCCTCAGTTATCTTTAAACCCTGGTATAGTTTATTGGTAACTGTCAGGCTTTCTTCATAATAAAGATTCTATAACAGCAGCAGTAAAGCTTATCTGGGGCAGCCGGATTTATTAATTAAAATAAATAAAGATTATTTTTTCTTGTTTATTTATATCTATTAAAGATCTAAAGCACATATCTATATAATTAAGGACCATACAAGTTTTAGTTGTCACTGGTACTAGCTTTGATAAGTAAAGTGTTATACATTTTGTTTCTCCCGTTTGAAGTTGATGATAATTCAGTTAATATGTGGATGATTTAGTATCCGCTGTAAATCATTTTGAATATTTGCTGTGTATTAAATGTATTTAAATGAGTCATCAGGTCACGGTTAGTGAACAAGCCTGATTTCAATCTTGCGGCTCACTGAGATGAACATGAGCGCATGTTGTCCATCATTGACGTAGGGTGTTACATGAAAGCAATTTCTGACAGTTAGAACTTAACCAGAACACACAGGGCTACGGTTGGATTTAACTGATAATCACAGGTACAGAGATGAGAAGAATGGCTGCTGTGTTAAGATGCATTTTGCAGCAGCAAGGGGCACTCTTGGATTGGGTTTCAGACACTTTTTTGCTTTAGTATACAGTTCATGCATCAAACCCAGCACCACAACTCACCCGAAACTGCTTGATGCACACAGGCAGAGGTTTTGGAGCTAGTTTCCGTCCTGTTGTCACCAGGTTTGAACCCTCTGTTGACCTTTACCCTCCAGCAGCAACTTAATGTCACGGTGTTTAGTCAACGTCCCGGCAACACTGATTAACTCTGTCCATTTCTGGCCCAATGGAAGCGCCGTTCCTGAGGAAGTGCAGCTATCAGTTGTCCCCACAATAATGTGCATCCTCCAGCCCATCCAACAAACTCATAGTTCACATCAATCTATCACCTCAACTCAACCCAGACTCTCAATTACAACATGTGGCCATGTTGTAATTGCAGGCAGCCGATGGTCTCTTTCTCGCAACGCAATGGCAACAGAACATCCAACATGGGCAAAAATAAATATACTCGCAAACATTCTTCAGTTCTGAAAAGAGGAAGAGGGGAGTTCACTCCTCGCTGCTCTGGCAGTTTTACAGGACACAGACTTCCCATCTTGGTTTCAAACGAATGCTGAAGACATTACCTACCCTCTCCATTTGATGCTGAGGCAGAAAAGCTCCCAAGAGTAAAGCAGCAATGCGGAGTTTTCTGATTCTTTGTGGGAAGCCTGTGTCCTTCTTCCCCGGGATCGAGGATGACTTGCTTCCCAGCCAACTTAGAAGACAGCCCAGGACCTCCAGAATCTGCCACTTGCAGGGCAGGTGGCCCATGAAGGGCTGGATAGAGGGGATGCTTGTAAGTTTGTGCACTCACCTTCGCATGTTACCGACAAAGTCTCTCCAAGTGCCTTCCCAGATTTACATTCTCCATTTCAGAGAATCGTAGAATCCCTACACTGCTGAAGGAGGCCATTCGGCCATCAAGTCTGCACTGACCACAATCCCACCCAAGCCCTATTCCTGTAACCCCTGCTATTGCCACTGACACTAGGGTTAATTTAGCATGGTCAATCCATTTAACTTGCACCCCTTTGGAGTGTGGGAGAAAATTGGAGCACCCAGAGAAAATCCACACAGACACGGGGAGAATGTGCAAACTCTGCACAGACAGTAACCCGAGGCTGTCACTGTCTCCGGCACTGTGAGGCAGCAGTACTAACCACTGTGCCATTAGGGAATCCTGTGGCTCAGTTGGGATTTATGACCAATTTGGGGGATTTGTGTACCGTGCCATGGGGTACCTACCGGGTTTGGGGTGGATGGAGATCTCTTGTTCTTTACAAAGTGATCATTAACCCTATTTGAAACCTCTGCACTAAATCTCAGCCTGTAACAACAGCCATCATTCTCGAAATAAACCATGTTAATCCGTCAGTTAGATTCTAGCCTCACTCCTAAGTGTAATTATTGTGCTTGTGTGGGCATGATGTTAGTTCACCATTCTGTATGTACACAAGGGTCTAATTTTCAACGCATGAGTATTAGCTCTCATGTACAATCAGGATTTTCCATCTATGAGGGGGAGCTTGAAGATTTGCATCACTAATCTCACTCATTCGATTGTGGCAGAAAAATGCCCTAATAGTCAGAAAACTAGCATTTCAAACGTTATGACTGAATGTGGTCACACAGCAATGTTGCATATCCACAAACCATATGCTGTACTATCAATACAATAAGCACAATATTAATATATCACTGCAACAATACTCTAGAGAACACTCTCCAACCTCTCCAATAATACGTAAAGTCGCCATAGTCCCAAATGACAATAGGATGCTCTCTTTGAGAGAGAGAGCTGATTGGTGTAGATTTAACCTGAGGATCACCACACCTCAGGAGAGGGGCAAGATTGAGAATGACTTCAGCCTGTACGGAATTGAACCCACCCTGTTGGCGTCGCTCCACATCACTAACCATCCGACCAGCCAACTGAGCTAAACCATGTATAATTTGGGAAGGAGCTGTTCACTGGCTTTTGCTGGTAGTTTAGGAGAAGAACACTCTGCTCCTCCTTAAAAGTAAATCTTTTCATAGTATCCCTACAGTGCAGAAGGAGGCCATTTGGCCCATAGAGCGGCAACGATTCCAATCCCATCCAGGCCCTAATTCTGTAACCCCAATATTTACCCTGCTAATCCCCCTGACACCAAGGGTCAATTCAGCATGGCCAATCAACCTAAAACACACATCTTTGGGTTGTGGGAGATAACCGGAGCATCTGGAGGAAACCCACGCAGACATGGGGAGAACGTGCAAACTCCACACAGACAGTGACCCAAGCCGGGAATCGAAGCCTGGTCCCTGGCACTGTGAGGCAGCAGTGCTAATCACTGTGACGCCCCATTTTACACGTGCTTGAATGGGGTAACATGGATTCCATGTGGCACCTCACCTCAAGGATGGCTGTTTGAGCAAACAGGGTTCGCCTGCATTGTAGTATTTGTCCATGTCACATCCTCAAGACTGAAAGTGAAGCCTGCACCCAAAAGCTACTACTCAGAGTGCTGTCATTGATTCATGGGAAGGTGGGCGGTAAATCGTGGGTGTGTCAAATGGTGATAAATGGTGGGGTTTTTGGGTAAGTAGGTCCATGTGCTAGGAGGTGAGAAGTTGGAGGTGGTTGCGTTACTGATGGATCGCAGTTGGGTGGTTGAAGCCGTGAAGAATCAGGAGTGGATGATGAACTGTTGGTGACTGGGTGGCAATAACATGTGGGGTGGATGATGAATCATGGTTGGGTCAATTAATCGGTGCTGTTTTGTTTCCGAATTTTGCATTGGAATTCTCCGCACCGTCTAGTGCTGTGGACATTAGCGGCAGCATGAACTTCTCACCCACCACATTCATTCAGCTCCTGCTTCTAATCAGCACCCATCTCCCACTGCCCACCATTACCACCCACCTGCCACAACCTTGCACAACAGCAACTCGCATCCATATAGTGCCTTTATTTAGGGGAGGCAGTGGCCTAGCAAGAACATTAATCCAGAAACTCAGCTAATGTTCTGGGGACTTGGATTCGAATCCCGCCACAGCAGATGGTGGAATTTGAATTCAATAAAAAATACCTGGAATTAAGAATCGACCGATGACCATGAAACCACCGTTGATTGTCGAAAAACCCATCTGGTTCACTAATATCCTTTAGGGAAGGAAATCGGCTGTCCTTACCTGGTCTGGCCTACACGTGACTCCAGAGCCACAGCAGTGTGGTTGCCCTCCAAAGGCAACTGAGGATGGACAATAAAAGCTGGCCAGACAGCAACACACATGTCTGGCGAATTAATAAAAAATAATCGTGCCTTTAGTGCAGAGAAACATCCTCAGAGCCACAAACAGACAACTGATAGCAAAGGAGATGTGTGGACAGGTGAGCAAATGCTTGGCAAACCAGGTGGGTTTTATAAAGCATCTTAAAGAAAGAGAGATAGGTTGAAACACAGAATTAGGGAGGGAAATCTAGAGCTATTTCCTGGCACCCATAGGCACAGCCATTAATGGTGAAGTGAAGAAAACTGGGGATGCATAAGAGGCCAAATATGAAAGGATGCAGAGATATTGTTGTGGAGGATTGTAGGTCGGGAGGACAGAGGCCATGGAAGGATTTGAAAACAAGAATATAAAATCTTAAAAAGTGGTTTCCTGCCCAGAATAGGTCAGTGAGCAGAGGGACAATGGGGGAACAGGATTTGGGGAGCGTCAGGATGCAGAGAACAGGAGTGCTCATGTTTATGAAGGTTGGAAGATGGGAAGCTGCTCAGGAGAGCCAGGGGGAGAATTGAATTCAGAGGACACAAAGGTAGAATTGGAAGTTTCAGTTTTACAAAAGGTGAAAGGGGACACAGCCTCGTGAGATGGAGGGTATTGGATGGAAAGCCCATCTCGGACTGAAGTAGGATGCTGAGGCTCTGAGCAGTCTGGCTCAGCCTCACACAGCGGCAGGGAGAGGTCGGCTGCAAGGGACAGAGTCAGTGCTGAGAGTTGAAGGCTTCCCAATGTTTTACTGGAGAGTAAAGAATCTCACCCAAGTGTTGATGCCAAACAAGCAAACAGGCTGGGAGGATTCTGAGAGAGGAGCTGGCCGTCAGCAGCATCTAGTGACTGCAGTGTGGAACAACAGGTGGCATGGTGGAAACAGCTTCAGAGTGGGTTGACAAAGGATAGCAGCCACTCGGGCCAAAGACCCATTAGACTGTCAGTGAGGAACTGGGAGAGAGAGTGAGCGAGAGAGAGCGCACGTGAAGATGAGAGAGTGAGAGCAAGTGAGCGGCAGCAAGACAGTGAGATTGAGCACAAGTGAGAATGAGCAAGCAAAAGAGTTAGAACGAGAGGGGATCAAGCAGCACAAATGAACACTGTGACAGCTCTTTGAATGAGTTGCCCAATTTAAATGTAATTTATTAGCGCCACAAATAGGGTCACATTAACACTGCAATGAAGTTACTGTAAAAATCCCCCAGTTGCCACACTCCAGTGCCTGTTCGGGTACACTGAGGGAGAATTTAGCACGGCCAATACGCCTAACCAGCATGTCTTTCCTCCCACAATCCAAAATCGGAGCATCTGGAGGAAACCCATGCAGGCACGGGGAGAATGTGCAAACTCTACACAGACAGCGACCCAAGCCAGGAATTGAACCCAGATCCCTGGCACTGTGAGGCAGCAGTGCTAACCACTGTTATTAGGTTCGTTTTCACGAGACTCTCCTGTCCTTGATACAAAAGCAAGACACCAACAGTGTCTGGTTTAACACAACCCTTTATTCCTTTACATGTAAATGGCTGACCTTCGTTACTGAACCCTCAGTCAGTGCTGGAGGTTGGTTGGCGAAAGGCGTGTAAAGGGAAGGCACAGCCCTCTTATATACAATTCAAAGACAGGGTTACGTAATCGGGAAACAACAGAAAAGAACATTTCAATACCGTACCTTAACTGGTAAGACAAGAACAGGTTGCATCTGTGAGTGCAGTTACACGCTATCCTGTCATGACCATGATAGTTGCCAAAAAACATATTTCACGTTCCAAGAAAAACCACATTTCATATTCCAGTGATTATAGCAGAGGTAACACAGAAACTATGCAGAAGGTGGTAGCTGGGGTTAAAGTGTGGCAAGCTGAATACGTCAGTATAGCTTATCATGGAAGAAGGTGCTATTAGCTACACCCCTGCAAGCTCTAGTTAGCTGTTTATACCCTTCGCGCTCTGAGTTGCTGTTTTAACCGGTTTTTTCACATGCTTGCAGTTGCATGAGGTATTAAGCCTTTAATATCTCACTGTGCTGCCCAATTTATTCCCATACTCAAATGTTCTCTCACAACGCTGCAACTTCAATCTTTCTCGAGTACATTTCCAATTGTCTTTTCAAAGTTCCTGTGTAATCTGCTGCCAGCAGCCATCAGGCAACATGCTTCAGACCTTATTCATGTGAAAATTACTCAATTCGCTCCTATTTCTTTCACCAATTATTTGAAATTTGTGACCTCTCGTTGCGAATCCACCTGCCAGAGGAATTAGATTTTATCTGTCAAAACATCTCACCATTTTGAATATTCTCTCTGGGTTGGGGGGGGAGGTGGTGGTGGTGGTGGGGGGGGGCAGAAATAACCTACTCTGCTCAGAGAACAATAATTCATGCTTCTCCACAAGGTGAAGTCCCATACGCTTGTGAAACCTTCTAGGCTGTGACATCCTTCTGAAAGCCTAGTCCCAGGGTTGAGCACAAGATTCCAGCTCAGGGCAAATCATGACATTCAATTCTTGACAAACTAAACATCCCAGACGCAGTGTTCATCGCCTCACTGACTTGCCTTAGCACCATTTAAGAACTCATGAATAGGATCCCCCAGGTACCTCTGCACTTACCCCTTTCCCCCCACTTAAAAACATGAGCACTCAGATCATCCCACCTCAACAAGCTGCTTTCCCTCAAATCTATTGCTTTAAGAGAGAAGGAAAAATGAAATGATCTTAATATTAATCACTTGGAGATCCCACTCACTCATTCTCACCTATCCTCCCTCCCACTTACTCACCCTCCCTCCCATCCATTGTGTGTTTCTCTCCAGCCAGAAAAATGTCGACGACCACACTCTACCTCCTTTTCAACTACATCCACAGGATACACCATTCCTGTAACACACCTCTACTTTCAAAAACTGTATCCCACCACAAGCCCCATTCGCCCGCTCCCTCTCTGTACGCTGTCCTACCACATGAACCGAGTCTCGATCACTGCTGCGTCACAGCACTAGGGATTCGGGTTCGATTCCTGGCTTGGGTCACTGACCGTGCGGATTCTGCACATTCTCTGTGTTTGCACGTTCTCCTTGTATCCGCTTGGGTTTTCTCTGCGCATTCCAGTTTCCTCCCACAGTCCAAAAGAAGCGGTTAAGTGCATTGGCCATGTTAAAGTCTCCCTCGGCATACTTGAACAGGTATCGGAATGAGGTGACTAAAGAATTTTCACAGTAACTTCATTAATGTGAGCCTACTTGTGATTAATAAATAAGTAAACTTTATAGAACCCTCAATAGCCTCACCCATCCTTATCTTTAAGATTTCTGCACTCCTCCATACCTGGCCTCCCAAACATATCCAATTTGAATCACTCCACCACTGGCGGCCATGCCTTCGGTTGCCTCAGCACTAAGCTCCCCATAGCTGCACACCTGTCTTTCCTCTTCAAAACCAGCGACTTGACGAAGCCTTTGGTCATTTGCATGAACACCTTATGAACATGGCATCAAATGTTGTTTGATTACACTCCTGTGTTGTGCTGGGAATGGTTTACAATGTTAAAACGTGCCACAGAAACACAAGTTGCTGTTGTGTGATATTCTACCAAATGTCTCAAGTCTATAAATACATCCACCGCCACACCATTTACATCAATCCTCCCTGTCACTTCATCAAGACAGCCTCAATCAGCTTTGTCAGACATGAGCTGCCTTTAATAAGTAGGCCCGGGCTAAAAGTCTCTTTCTAACCTCTTCTTCCAAGTGAGGATCATTTTTCCCTTCTAACAATGATTTCTTGTGATTTTCTCATTACAGATATCAGACCAACTGGCCTGTAGTTACTAGATTTCTCTCTCTCCCCCCCATCAGGAATCAGGGTAGAGCATTTGCAAATTTCCAGTCCTCTAACATCACTCCCATAGTCAAAAACGATTAAAAGCTTGAGGACAGGACAACTTCTATCGTCACCAATGCTCCCTCTACTGTTTTATACCTAAGTGTGGAATGAATTTTGACACCAACATCAACTATACAAAAGTGCAAAACCAATAGAAACAAGAAAATCTGTACAGAATATATGTTTAATATAGATTTTTATGATGTTACCATGAAGGATATTGAACAAAGAATAATTAATAAGCTGTACAGCTTAAGATGCCAAATTTGAAATGAAATCAAATAAAAATAAAATGAACATTACAAAATTTTCGGTCATGTTTTAGAACCTTTAGGACACAAAATAAATTATCCATTTTCTTAACATTGGAAACTAAACATTTTATCATTTGTATTGATGCGTGGGATGCAATACTTTTTACGCTCTCTTTACGATTGAGATAACCAACTTTTAATAATTTAGGAAATCTTAGTAGCCTCCTGCTCGCTTGGCCTCATCTCCAGCACTTGCCTCTCCCAGCTTGCTTCTTCCTGCACATCCCAAACTCAACAACCCTCTGTTTCGCTATCGCTGCCAACTCACTCATTCATTCCCCTCACCCACCTCTCCCTTCTTTTCCTCCCACCATCCACTCACCACCCCCCCCACCCCACCACCACCCCTCCCATCCACTTGCTGCTGCACTTCTGAAGCCAGTGAGAAGTGGCAAATGGGAAAGTTGGCAAGCGGGAGGGAAGGGGCAAAGTGACAAGCAGGGTGGGAAGGTCCCACTTTGTCCCCCCACTCCTGTTCACACCTCTCCTAAGCACAGCTGTTTCTGTAAATCCAGGTGTTGACATTGGATTTTTACCAGGCATGGTGAACAACCACATCTCATCTGGAGTAATGTCAGTCAAACCCAAAATTGCACCTCAGAAACAAATAATTTGCACCCACATAGCTCAGGGTTCCCCAGAAACTACTGACCAGTTCACAAAGAGTCAGGCAAACTCTACACATGGCATCTCTCCCCTTCTCCAACAACTCCCACTTCCAGATTCTCTCTCTCCCTCCAGCTGGCAGCTCAGCTAAGAAGAGTGCAGCAAACTACCTGTTGCCATGTGGATTGAGCAGCTGCACTGAGCAGGATCAGGCACCGATGGAAATGCGACCACATGTGGCATCACAGCTTCACGAAGCATTGGATGGTGCAGCAGATTAGTCTCCACATACACTGTGTTAGCAATCAGGTACATGGCACTTGATGCTTTGGTGCCACGTATTATACCATCCCAATCCCTCCTGATTCCACTGAAAAATTCACCTCGTCTCCTCAATTCTGCTGTCAAATATAATGAAATCTATATCCTCGAGTTATTACCTGCCTGACATAGAAAACAGTTCCTGCTTATTTATTCCCTGATGAAACAGCAGCGCTCCGAAAGCTCGTGATTCCAAATAAACCTGTTGGACTTTAACCCGGTGTTTTGAACCTTCTTTCTGCGTCCACTCCAGTGTAACGCCGGCATCTCCACATCTTATTTACTCCACCACACTGGGATCTTAAATTTGGAAACTACTAAATAATGTGGAGACATTAGCATGTGGCAGGAAGTTTCAACATTCACCCCCACCTCCGTGCCCGCCTCCTCCCCCCTTCCCCGAGACCCCCTCCCTCTAAAAAAAAACTCAAGAGGATGCCGATATTTTTAAACTTAATATGGTCAGAATATTTTTGGACCCATTCTGTATTTTGGGAGCCTCCTCTTGACAGGCGTGGAGAATTAAATTCACCATCGCCTCTAAGGGGCCAGCTCAGCCCAGCGTGAAGAAGACTATTGTGACCAGGATCTCAAATCCGGTATACTGGTTTATATATACGGTTATGGTTTAACCGGGTAGCAGTGAGCCCTGTGCTCCTACAGGCCTCAGGGACTCAGACAACCTACAGCAAGCTCCTCAAAGCACTGGGGAAGCCCCATCAACGAGGCACTCACTAGATCCTCCAAAACTGGTGACAAAATAGGCTATCCAACAGCAGCATCCTTTCCGTAAACAACTTGCCCAGTTTTGAGATTCAATCATTCAAAACCAGCTCCACTGGGTGGGACATAAGACATAGGAGTTTAATTAGACTATTCAGCCCATTGAGTCTGCTCTGCCGTTCAACATGGCTGATATGATTCTCATCCCCATTCTCCTGCGTTCTTCCAAAACCCTTGATCCCCTTATTGATCAAGGACCTGTCTTAAAAACACTCAATGATCTGGCCTCCACAGCCCTCTGTGGCAATGAGTTCCACAGATTCACCACCCTCTCATTAAAGAAATTCCTCCTCATCTCAGTTTTTAAGGAGCGTCCATCCACTCTAAACCTGCATATTAGCCTTCAGAGAGTCTTGGACCAAGTCCCTTTGTGCTTCAGATTTCTGAAGTCTTTCCCCATTTAGACGAAGACATAGACTACGTTCTAATTAAAATCCCTCACACCAGACTTCCGAGGCAACCACTCCACTTGGAACTCGGATGTGGCAAGAGACTATCAGGAGGATTTCCTCAAAGCATTCCTGAGGAGATCAAACATTATCGCTGACTCATGGGAGACCCCCAGCCTGTGACCCACCTAAATAGAGAAAGTTCACTCGGGGAAGGCACCAAACACATCGAGAGACTTCATTAAGCACGTGGAGAGGTAAAGTCGAGGTGTTAGAGGGAGTACACAAACCTCCAAGCAACACAACTACCCAAGTCCCCAAGTATCACCGACCCCGCATGTGGCAGAGTCTGCACATCCTGCATTTGATTTAACACAGAACCCACTGAATTGAAGTGGAAACAAGTCACCCTTCATCCTGAGAAAATAAGTACTCGTGTATTAATTTTTTGAGGACACTTTTCTGGCGGAATTCTTCAACATTGCTAGGGCCTGGTCTGAAATAAAAGCGTATTAAACCTGTGGCTGTACTGAAATCTTGCTCCAGTCCCTCTATATAACAGACCTCAGTTAGCTGTACAGTGGGTCGTGGATGCCCCCTGGTGGACAAGATTAAAGAAATCAATTCCATGCTCCCGGACTACCTGGATGCACTACAGTTTGCCTACCGCTGCAGCAGGTCTACAACAGATGCCATTTCTCTGGCCCTGCACTCAACCCTGAAACACCTAAATAACAAGGACACCTATGTCCAACTCCTATTTATTGACTACAGATCAGCCTTTAACACCAATATTCCCATGAAACTCATCACCAAATTCCGTGGCCTGGGCCCCGGATCCTCCCTCTGTGAGGATGCATCCTGAACTTCCCAACTCACAGGCCACAATCAGTAAAGATAGGCAACAACTCCACCTCCACGATCATCCTCAACACCAGTGCCCCACAAGGCTGTGTTCTCAGCCCCCTACTATACTCCTTTACACTTACGACTGTGAAGCAAAATTCCCCTCCAGTTCAATTTTCAAGTTTGCTGACAGCACCACCATAATGAGTCGGATTGCAGACAACGACGAGGTAGAGTACAGAAATGAGATAGAGAATGTGAACTGGCACAGCAACAATAATCTCTCCCTCAAAGTCAAACGAAAATTGTCATCGACCACGGAAAGCATAAAGGAGAACATGCCCCTGTCTACATTAATGGGGACGAAGTAGAAAGGATTGAGAGCTTCAGGTTTTTAAGTGTCCAGATCACCAACAATCTGTCCTGGTCCTTTCATGTTGATACCATAGTTAAGAGAGTCCACCAACGCCTTCACTTTCTCAGAAGACAAAGGAAATTTGGCATGTTAGCTACGATTCTCATCAACTTTTACAGATGCACCATAGAAAGCATTATTTCTGGTTGTATCACCGCTTGGTATGGTTCCTGCTCTGCCCAAGACCATAACCAACTACAAAAGGTCATGAATGTAGCCCAATCCATCACGAAAACCAACTTCCCATCCATTGACTCTGTCTACAATTCCCGCTGCCTCAGCAAAGCAGCCAGCATAATCTGAGATCACATACCAACCGACTCAAGAACAGCTTTTTCCCTGCTGCTATCTGACTTTTGAATGGATTTACCTTGCATTAAGTTGATCTTTTTCTACACCCTAGCTGAGACTGTAACACTACATTCTGCACTTTCTCCTTTCCTCCTCTATGAACAATATGTTTTGTCTGTAAAACGCGCAAGAAACAATACTTTTCACTGTGTGTGAATACACGTGACAATAATAAATCAAATCAAATTCACTACACTCGTTGAGGGAGGGGAGGGAACCTTCTGTGGAAATGAATTCCATAAATTCACCACCCTCTGGCTGAAGAAATTCCTCATCTCGGTTCGAACCCTTTACTCTGAGGCTGTGCCCTCGGATCCTGGTTTCTCCTACTAATGGAAACATCTCCCCCTGTCCACTCTATCCAGACCTTTCAGTATTCTAAGTTTCAATAAATTCCCCGCTAATCCTTCTAAACTCCAAATAAGTTTAAGTTTATTCATTAATGTTACAAGTAAGCTTACATTAACAACCTAATGAAGTTATTGTGAAAATCCTTAGTCGCCACACTCCAGCACCTGTTTGGGTACACTGAGGGAAAAGTTAGCATGGTCAATGCACCTAACCAACATGCCTTTCAGACAGACGCACAGTCCTTAAATCCTCCTCATAAGTCAAGCTTTTCATTCTTGGGATCATTCTCATGAACTTCCTCTGGACCCTCGCCAAGGCCAGCATATCCATCCTTGGATACAGGGCCCAAAATTGCTCACAATATTCCAAATGTGGTCTGACCAGAGCCTTATAAAGCCTTAGCAGTACATCCTTGCTTTTATGTTTTAGTCCTCTTGAAATGAATGCTAACATTGCACTTGCCTTCCTAACGACCAACTCAATCTACATGTTAACTTGAAAAGAATCCTGAACCAGGACTGCCAAGTCCCTTTGTGCTTATGATTTCTGAATTCTCTACCCATTTAGAAAATAGTCTACGTCTCTATTCTTCCTACTAAACTTTCCTATATTGCATTCCACCTGCCACTTCTTCGCTCAATCTCCCACCCTTCTGAAGTCCTTCTGCAGCCTCGCCTCCTCAATACTACCTGTCCCTCCACCTATCGTATCATCTGCAAACTTAGCCACAACGCTCCCAGTTCCTTCATTTGGATCACTGATATATAAAGCAAAAAGCTGTAGTCCCAACACTGACCTCTGCAGAACTCCACTGGTCACTGGCTGCCATCCTGCAAAGGATCCTTTTATTCCCACTCTCTGCCTTCTGTCTGTCAGTCAATCTTCTATCCATGCTGGGACATTGCCTCCAATGGTTTCTTACCTTATTCAGCAGCGTCCTCTGCAGCACTTTGTCAAAGCCCTTCTGGAAATCCAAGTAGATAATGTCCACTACCCTGCTCATTACCTCCTCCAAGAATTTTATCAGATTTGTCAGGCATGACTTCTCCTTGGTGAATCCATAATGACTCAGCCTTATTTCATCCTGCACTTCCAGGTACTCCAAAATCTCATCCTTAATAATGGGCTCTTAAAATCTTACCGACGACCAAGGTTAGGCTTTCTGGCCTGTAATTTGCCATCTTTTACATTCTTCACTTCTTAAACAGGGGTGTTTCATTAGTGATTTTCTCGTCCTCTGGGCCCCTCCCTGACTCGTGGTTCCTGAAAGATCACCACCCTTCAGAACCCTGGGATATAGTCCATCTGATCGAGGTGATTTATCCATCTTCAGCCCTTTCAGCTTCCTTAGCACCTACTCCTTAACAATGGTCACCACACTCACCACTGCCCCTTGACTCTCTTGAGTTTCTGGTATGTTACTGGTATCTTCCACTGTGAGGATTGACGCAAAGCACCGATTCAGTTCTTCTGCCATTTCTTTGTTCCCCATTACTACCCCTCCAGGGTATTTTCCAGCATTCCAATGTCCACTCTTACCTCTCTTCAAAAAAAAATTCTTGCAATTTTTTTTTTATATTACTGGCTAGCTTAGTCTCATGTTTCATCTTCTCCCCCCTACAGCTTTTTTATTTGTCTTCCATTGATTTTTAAAGGCTTCCCACTAATCTTTGCCACATTGTATGCTTTTTCTTTTGTTTTTCTGCTGTCCCTGACTTCCCTTGTCAGCTATGCTTGCCTCATCCTCCCCTTAGTGTGCTTTTCCTTCCACGGGATGAAATTCTGCTGTATCTCCCGAATTACTCCCAGAAACTCCTGCCATTGCTGTTCAATTATCTTCCCTGCTAGGCTCCTCTCCCAATAGCTCTGGCAAATTCCTCCCTCATGCCTCTATAGTTATCTTTACTTAACGATAATGTTGCATCTGATTCCAGCTTCTCACTCTCAAACTGCAGGGTGAATTCTATCATATCATGGTCACTGTCTCCCAAGGGTTCCTTCACCTTAAGCTCCCTTATCCAGTCTGCCTCATTACACACCAGCAAATCCAGAATTGCTTGTTCCCGAGTGCTCCAAAAAGCCACCTTGCAGAAATCCACAAATTCCTTTTCTTAGGATCCACTAAGTACCTGATCTTCCCAGTTCACCTGTATGTTGAAGTCCCCCATGATCACTGTTACCTTGCCTTTCTTACACACTTTTTTTTTTAATCTCCTGGTGTATTTAGTGTCCCACATCCTAACTACTGCTTGGAGGTCCATCACTTTTTTATCTTTGCGGTTCCTCAACTCTACCAACACAGATTCGACATTTTCTGACCCTATATCACTACTTGCTATCGGTTTAATTTCATTTCTTACTAACAAGGCAACCCCACCCCCTCTGCCCACATTGATAGGATGTGTATCCTTGGATATTTAGCTCCCAACCCCTTGCAGCCATATCTCTGTGATGCTCAGAACTTCCTACCCACTAATTTCAATCTGTGTTACCAGCTCATTTACCTTATTTTGTACACTGTGCGCATTCGAATACAGTTACATTTAAATTAATTTGTCACAAGTAGGTTTACATTAACATCGCAATGACGTTATTCTGAAAATCCCCTAGTTGCTACATTCTGATGCCTGTTTGGGTACACTGAGGGAGAATTTAGCATGGCCAATGCACCTAATCAGCACGTCTTTCAGACTGTGGGAGGAAACAGGAGCACTTGAAGCAAACTCACATTGACAAGGGGAGAACATGCAAACGCCACACAGTTAGCGACCCGAGGCCGCGATCGAACCCGGGTCCCTGGCGCTGTGAAGCAGCAGTGCTAACCACTGTGCTACCTCGGTTATTCCTGTTAGGAATTCAGTGGCATTTTGACTGCAGATGAGGGGCCCAGGGGAAAAGACCATCATCACAAATCACAATACTTCAGGATAAACAAACTTGTTCAGCAGTGGACTAGACATGATTAAACAGTCAGCTATTTCCGGGGAAAGGGAAGAGTTAGGGAGCAATTTGTAAACCAAGACAACAGTACGGAATTAAAACAAAATCTGCTTCCATGGGGGTCTGCACATTTCAGTTCAGTCACTTATTAAACAGTTCAACGATTCAATACATTGCAGAGTTTTGCATCATTTAACAAAGGAACGTTTTCCACAAGAGCAGCAGGATTAAAGAGCGTGCCCAGCTCCGTGCTGTCAATCACGTTCCGTCACACAGCGACACAGCCCATACAAGAGGCAGCGAGCTACACACAGGAGGGACAGTTCAGACAAAGCAGCGCACTTGCAGTAAAAGCTGGCTGAGGTCAAACTCTTGCACTGTATGTTAGTGCGTTAAGGGGCATCAGGTCTCCTCATGGGATCAGACAGCCGTGGGGGTGAGGTCACTTCCAGGACAGAACAACACTAGGTGTTGGGGCAGCACCGTGGCACAATGGTTATCTTTGCTGCCTCACAGCGCCAGGGACCCAGGTTCAATTCCTGGCTTGGGTGACTGTCTGTGCAGAGTCTGTACACTCTCCCTGTAAACGTGTGGGTTTCCTCTGGGTGCTCCAGTTTCCTCCCACAGTCCAAAGATGTGCAGGTTGGGATGACTGGCCATGCTAAATTGCCGCTAGTGTCAGGAGGATTAGCAGCATAAATACAAAGGGTTATGGGAATAGAGTCTGGGTGAGTTTGTGGTTGACGCAGATTCGATGGGCTGAATGGCCTCCTTCTGCACTGTGAGGATTCTATCATTTGGCCCTTTGGAAACTCCAGAGAGAGAACTGATGGCACTCGGATTTCCACAGTTTGCTGAGGCCTTGGATTTTCTCTGCAGAAAAGGTGATCAAAGTGCTTTCTCTGCCATTGCTGGGAGTTCTGCCCTATCCTCCTTTCACCTCTGGGATCAAATCGAATCAGTGAGTAGATGGAGCAGAGATGAACAATTTTCATAGTTTATTAGCCTGCCCAGCCCAGGGGTTGGGGAGCCAGGTCGATGTCTGTGGGTGGGAGTGGAGAATGAATGGCCTGGATAGCCAGCACTGCTGGCTCTCTATATCGGCTTTCTTGCCTCTCAGAGATCATGTGGTTCTAGCAGGACATGGGATACGATGTGGAGATGCTGGCATTGGACTGGAGTGGGCACAGTAAGAAGTCTCACAACATCAGGTTAGGGTGCAACAGGTTTATTTGGAATCACGAGCTTTCAGAGCGCTGCTCCTTCATCAGGCGAGTGGAGAGTTGGGTTTGTGAACACAGCATATATAGACAAAGACTCAATTGCAAGATAATGGTTCAAATGCGAGTCTTAACAGGTAATCAAGTCTTTATAGGTACAGATGTGTTTATCCCTCTCTCCACTCGCATTGCCTGCACCTGTAAAGACTTGACTACCTATTAAGACACGCATTCCATTGATTATCTTGCAATAGTGTCTCTGTCCATATATGCTGTGCTCGCAAACCCAACTCTCCACTCATCTGATGAAGGCGCAGCGCTCCGAAAGTTCATGATAAACCTGCTGAACTTTAACCTGGTGTCATGAGAATTCTTACTGAGGACATGTGACAGGTAGTGTCAATAGTGATGCCTTGTCGCTCCACAATAGTTACAAGGCATCACTATTGTGGAGGATAATCTGAATGGAGCAGGGGGCCTTTATCTCTCTTGTCAAATTTTGTTATGAGCTAATCCATTCGGAGGTAAGTGCAGATTGTGAATAATCCATCCTTTCAGCTAAAATAGTCAGATTGTGCTGCAGCTCTCTAGTCTGCCGGCAGATGGTGCTGAGTCCCTGGTAGGAATCTCCTAACATGAGGCAAAGTGTGTGTCTGCATCCGTATTTGTGTCAGCACGTGTATCGGTGTCTGAGTACATATGTCTCTGTATGCATGCGTTTGATTCTGTATGCGTGTCTGCATGTTTTTTCTGTATGCGTGTCTGTGTCTGCATGCATATCAGTCTGTGTGTCTGTGTCTCTGTATGTGTCTTTTTGCGTGTGTGCATGTGTTTCTCTAAATGCATGTGTGTCTGCATGTGTCTCTGTACGCGTGTGTCTGCATGTGTTTCTCTGTATGCATGTGTGTCTGCATCTGTGCGTGTCAATTGTGCCTCTGTCTTTCTGCATGCCTATCTGCATATGTGTGAATCTGTGTATCTCATTGTTTGTGTTGTGTGTGTGGCTGCCTCTGCATTTGCGTGTCTGTCTCTCACAACGTACATATGTGTGTCTGTGTGGGGAGCAAATCCCAGACTTGTCTCTGACAGGTCTGCGCGCTCTTGATCCAAGAGTGGGTGATAGTGTATGGTGGCTGGAATGATGATGTTTCCTTTGTGCCGATCAGAGAACATTATAAATCCTGATTTTCAATATTTAGGTTGCAGCCGACAAATTTCCAGCCAGGTTGTTCCCAGGGAGAGAGTTTCCAATGGGAAGCAGAGGGAGAACACTTGGCCAACATCGGGAAAACTGCATCATGAATCTGGAACAATGGGTTCATTTCTGGATCCATCGCCTCAGGAGCAGACACTCCAGAACATTCTGGGACTAAAAGAGTTTTTTTTGTGAGGGAAGATTGCATAAAACCAGGTTGCAATCCTTCAAATTGTATAATGGAGGCTTTTGAGATGATTAAGTGATCCGCTCACTAATCCACCCTTACCTAATGCACTCTGGTCAGGGACTCCAGAAAATGGGGCTGTAATGAGGTAGCACTTCTTCACACACAAAGGGGGCATTGGAATCTAGAATTTTCTCACCGTAAGGACTGTGGATGAATTGGATTTGGTAAGATTTTTTGCTGGCCGAGGATGTCCAGGGAAATGGAAACACGGTGAGTGGATGGAGAAACGACTCACATCATCCAGGGTTTGACTGAATGCAGAACAGAGCTGAGGAGCTGGGTGACCTACTCCTGCCCTTCAGGGTGAAGAGAGATGAAGGCTTGTGGCCTGGTCTGATCCCATGCAGTGACCTCTGCGGCAAGAAGCAGACACACTGCATTTTTGTTCTGCAAGCCTTGTGGCCCCAGCAGGCCACTAATGGAAGTGGAAAAAAAAAACCAACATACTTATACACGACGGAACTGCGCTTTATCTTCCTGGAGCCACGGCGACTCTGCCGCATGCCCATCAAATAAGGAATGACTCCCTTTGGCGGCAGCCGGATTCTGGTGAAAGAATTGATCTCGTTACCATGGGAACACCAGGCAGACAGTTGCATGCCGTCAAGGTGGACAGAATTGTTACAGCTACAGGATACTTTGTTCTATTCCATTGGAATGGGTGGGGGCAGAGTTCACAGTCGCACAGGCCAGACACCAACACTCCTGCACAGGCCCCAACACATGTACACACAGGCAAACATAAAAGATCAAGGGTTATAGATAGAATCAGGGCAGGTAAATAGAGTTAAGTTACAGGTCAACCATGAACTAACTGAGTTATGGACAATCTTGATGCCACCTTACTGACCTCCTCCTATGCCTAAAGATCCCACTCTTAAATCAAAATTGGCAGAGAAAGCAAATGATTGAAGGGGATGTACCACTAGCCACTGTTACAGAACATTCTGGATCCCAAAATTCCCTGTGCAGATCACAGCCTCCGGGAACATGTCACCTTCACATAATATCCTGTCACAACACAGAGGGAAGAATCTGGCTCTTTAAGGTCATACTCAGTATCAGTCATCACACCTCTGTACACACAGGCACAAACCTTTGTGTTGCACACACACACTATTACACCTTTCACAGGAGAAGATATCATGAAGACAGTGGTGCAGTGGTAATGTCACTGAAACAGTAATCCAGATGCTCTGAAGACATAGGTTCAAGTTCCACAACGACTTGTGGAACTTAAATTGAATTCATAGACTTTCTCAGCAATGGTGATTATGACAACTATCAGTGATTGTTGTAAAAAGCCATCTGGTTCACTGAAACTCTTCAGGGAAGGAAATCTGCTGTCCTGGCCTACATGTGGCTAACCACCAATTTAAAGGCAATTTAGGGATGGGCAATAAATGCTGGCCTTGACAGAAATGCCCAAATCCCATGAATGAATAAAAACACAGTCTCCATTTTACAC
The DNA here is from genome assembly GCF_965287045.1 of Carcharhinus amblyrhynchos. Taxonomy (NCBI): domain Eukaryota; kingdom Metazoa; phylum Chordata; class Chondrichthyes; order Carcharhiniformes; family Carcharhinidae; genus Carcharhinus; species Carcharhinus amblyrhynchos. Next base: position 56,516,616 of record NC_137329.1, read on the forward strand.
ATACATGCTTATGTCACAGACACTTCATGATCTCCATTTACATAGGCTCACACTTCCTACAAAGAGTTACACGGACACACACACAACCATAAACTCAAATTTCACACACATTTGAGGTGGTTCTCCACGCTATCGGGTCGCACGGTGGCAGAGTGGTCAGCACTGCTGCCTCACAGTGCCAGGGACCCAGGTTCGATTCCCAGCTTGGGTCACTGTCTGTATGGAGTCTGCACATTCTCCCTGTGACAGTGTGGGTTTCCTCCGTGCGCTCCAGTTTCTTCCCACAGTCCAAAAAATGTGGGGGGTTAGGTGGATTGGCTTGCTAAATTGCCCCTTAGTGTCAGGGGGACTAGGTAGAGTAAATACATGAGTTATGGGGATAGAGCCCGGGTGGGATTGTGGTCGGTGCAGACTCGATGGGCTGAATGGCCTCCTTCGGCACTGTAGGGATTTAATGATTCTATGACCTCTTCTCACGTCATCCTCCGGCATGGAATTAACCCTCTCCTTCCATCCACGAGCCAACTGCTTTCTCACACCATGTGAGAGTATGGTTACATATGGGGTCACATTGAGGCAGCTATTCCTGGGAGCGTGGGCTGAGCACTTGTGTTGAAGTAGCTGCTAAGCTAGTAAATGAACTGCTCTTTGTTGTTAAGGATCAAATCTTCCAATGGCCAATTTCAGATGGCAGTGCAGGTGTGAACATGTACTACCTGGTTACTGGGCCAGAGTTGGGGTGGAGTGCTGTGTTATACAGTATATAAATGAATAATGTTGTTCTGTTGGCATGTTGATATAAACTGCTGCACTCTTCACTGAGCCAGGATCGGGCAGTTAGCTTTGCTGCCATAACTCTGCAGTGTATTCTATAATGGTCTGACGCTCAGGCATCCTGTTTAACTCACATGCTGATGTACCACGTACTGGCAGCTGTCCAACTACTAACAGGTTTCTCCCAGTTTAACCTCAATGAATATACGGTTTTCCGGGATTCAGCCACTTCCCACAGTTCAGGAACTTTCGCAATTCACACAATTCTCTATCTCTCAACTGATTAGAAACAGAAAGTCTGAACAGTTTGCCTGAGACACACACCTCACCTTATTCACTCCATAGTCTGCCCCATCATCGTTCAGTGGGGTAAGTGTAACAGAATTCAATGGTGTGTGAACACTTAGTTATTCTTCCTGCCAGTAAATGTATCTGTAACAGCTTCTTCTTGCACACATTCACAAACAATCAATAGTTCACACATTTCCAAAGGACCTATTGCCCATACTGTGTTTTATCTCAGAACTAAAAGCTAATATACGCAGTACCTGTGCACAACAAACCCCCAACACAACAAATTCACACCAAATAATTAAAATATACTGTACCCACGTACGATAAGCCCAATTAAAATATACACTGTACCCATGTACAATAAACCCAAATAATTAAAATATAAACTGTACTTGTGTACAATAAACCCCTATCACAACAAACTCACACCAACTAAATACAGTATAAAACATCAAGTTGCGGAATTAGTGGCATAGTGGTAATGTCACTGGGTGAGCAATCCAGAGGCCCAAGTTAATGGGTTCAAATCCCACCACAGCAGCTGGTGGAATTTAAATTCAAGTAATAATTTGGACTATAAAGCTAGTCTCAATAATAGCAATCATGAAACTATTATGTTGTAAAAATGTTTAAAAACCCCATCTGATTCATTAATGTTCTTGAAGGAAGGGAAATCTGCAATTCTTACCTGGTCTGGCCTACTTGGGTATAATCAAGACTATGGCACAGTCATTGACTTGGATACTAACAACACTATGGCACTAAGAATACTCAATCTTCCGAGCTTTATTACTCGTGCACAAGGAGGACACAGATGCAGAGGGACGCACTGCTAGGTGTTCTGTCGATTCATACAGATGTATTGCAGATATAGTTCACAACAGAAAATGAGAAACAAGCAATTTTCTAATCCTTAATTTACATACATAGTCCACCAGTCATAGTGTAGCTTTTTGTCCTTTCTTATCCAATAGAAAACTGTCTCCTTCTAATCCATCATTAGCATAATATGTGGCCATTCCTTGTTTTTGGCATGAGTTCTTCTACTTGTCTTTGGTTCCTGTGGCCACGGCAGGAACATAGAGTTTAAGAAACTGACACAAGGTGAGATTAGTCACTTCTCTGAATAAGCAACCGCCGACCTCATGAAAGCCTTCCCTGCACTTAAGCATTTTCCATTCTTACTAACAGAACTGTCTGCCACAGTTGCTGTAACTTAATTTCAACAACACCTTTAAAACAGATGAGAGGAGGAGGAATTTCTTTGCTGAATGAGGGCCATTCTTCCTCAGAGAGCAGTACATTGTATATGTTTAAGGCCAAGAAATTATTGATCTATAATGAAGTCAAGGCTTATGAGGGAACAAGTGGGGCTAAGACCACAATCATCAGGCAGGATTTTAGTGAATGGTGCAGCAACATTGATGGGCTGAATGGCCTACCTTTGCACCTATTTCTCATGACCTAATGTCATGGTCACCTGGCAGCAGCTGCCCCTCATTCTGTCAACTCAGCTATCAAGGGATAAGATGTCATATTTGGTAACAGATCTTAGCCACCACCTTTACCTTGTTCAAATTCAATGGGCCTGGTCGTTTTGCAAAGGTAGTATGTGCCCCCGTGATTTCAATGGGGAAAATCAATCTCCTGGAGCACGGTACTGCGCTTAGTACTTTAGGCGTCTGGATTTAATCCAGAGAATAAGAATTTAAGTCCCATCACGACCGTCTGAAAGGTTTAAATTGTTAAATAAAAGACTGAAATAGAGAAGCTGGAATCATCTTATAAGGGACAAGCCTAACATCAACTTGATTAAAAGTCTAACGTTGACCTTGAAACCATTGAGGATTGTTGTAAAAACCATATCTGGTTCACAAATGTCCTTTTAGGGAAGGAAATCTGCCCTCCTTCCCTGGTCGGGCCTATACGTGACTCCAGATCCACAACAATGTAGCTGACTCTTAAATGCCCCCTCAAGAGAAATTAAGGATGGGCAATAAATGCTGGCAGCAATGCCCACATCTGACAAAATCATTTTTAAAAATGGAAAGCAATCATTGTTGAACTGACTTTATTCACCACTGGCCAAACAAGAGGGTTGCAGTAATATAGCACAACTATTGTGTGTTTGAAATGTTCTGTAAACCAACTTGCTTCCTCAATGCCTTTTAGGTAAGGACACTTGCCATCTGTAAGGCAACTGGCCTACAAGTGACTCCTTCAGTCCCACACCAATGTGGATGACTCTGACTGAAGAGTAAGAGGAAGTCACACAAGCTTCAGCTGCTACCAGCGGTTCAAGGACTAGAACCAAACACCTCTGACAACAAGGCGATCAAGCAGTGGTCTCTGTGCAAGCTCTGAGGGAAAAGGAGATGGTGGATCCTGTCAGTTAGTTCCTAGAGCAGGCTGTCAGAGTCAATTAGCAGAATATGTCATCACCGGAACTTTCAAACAAGCACCAAGGCCTAGCTTGGCTGTTGGAGAGAAGGACACATCCTGTCAGATCCTTCATGCACACCCAAAAAGACTTTGCAGCACCGCACGCTGCCCTTAAAGTGGCTGTGGAGGAGGTGGGGGGTGGGAATGAGGCAGTCACGCAACTCCTTGTGGAATGTGCCTTTACAAAGAAGGTCTGGAGAGAGATACAGCGGTAGTTGTCGAGGTTCATCCTGAGCAGCTCTGTGATGCGAGACTCTATGCTCTGAGGGCTGTTTCCAGGGACGCACAGAGACAAACATCAACTGCTGCTGGAGGCTCAACTCAGTGAAAAATGCTCTTTGCTCTGCCCGAAACTTGTTGATCTCCCATGCAAAGAGCTGTTCTTGACCGAGTGATACAGACTGGCACATTCGAAAGTCCAGGACTACATGCTGAGGGATGCACTCAAGCTGCGGTAGCTGTGATCAAGGCACAATGGGGAAAAGATCATTACATAGGACCTTTCAGCCAATATAAACTGAGGGGCTAGTAACTGGGTAAAACTCTTCAGACTGTGTGTATATTTCTAACTGTGTGTAATGTTACTGAAGCACCACAGAGGGCACCATGACCAACGTATATAGTTTGTAATGAATTTTGGACTTTGTAATTAAAATATTGATCTGAACTCAAGAGAGCATTTTGATCTGAGGAAAACCTGTAAATATTGTAGAAGTTTACTTTCGTAATAATTGGAAACGTTTTATAATGTGCTTTTCAGACTTTATACAAATAAAGGATATTTTTGGAAAAAAATATTAGATTAACTGCCACCTTCTCAAGGCAATGAGGGAGGGTATAAATGCCAGCAATACCCATAACAGCGACTCCAGATCCACACAATTTAGTTGAATTTAAAATGAGATAGATTGTTATACAATAGGATCTCAAGTCCCTGTGCATCCCAAGAAGACAGAAAGCTGTGCCGTATCTGTAGCAGCAGCTGATCACATATTAAACTCCTCTTCATTAAATAATAAAGATTTCGGAGTATAATTCTGTCGTAGCTGTGCTGCCCTTGGGCTATCAGCTAACATGTATTAATAAGCTTGGGTTAAGCCTGGACATAATACTGGAACACCCATGGACTGAAACCTTTTTAAACATCAGCTATTTAGCAATAGCCCTGGGAAATTGGCAAGGAATCTCTATAAATAGAACTCTGAAGCTGTGCCATTTGGATCTCATGATCTGCAGCTCACATTCCACAGTCACAACAACAACTTACATTTAAAAAGCACACTTAGCTGGCACAGTGGTGCCTCATGGCATCAGGGTCCCAGATTCAATTCCTGGCTTGGATCACTGTCTGTGCAGAGTCTGCACATTCTCCCCATGTCTGTGTGGGTGTCCTCCAGATGCTCTGGTTTTCTTCCACAGTCCCAAAGATGTGCTGGTTAGGTGCACTGGTCATGCTAAATTCTCCCTCGTTGTACCCGAACAGGCGCCGGAGGGTGGCGGCTAGGGGATTTTCACTAACTTCACTGTAGTGTGAATGTAAGTCTACTCGTGACACCAATAATGAACTTAAATGTAAAACGTTCCAAGATTCTTCAGCGAGAGCGACATCAACAAAAGACACCAGCTGCACATGGAGACATCAGAACAGGTGACCAAAAGGATGATCAAAGAGTTGTTGATTTGAAGGAGTGTTTTGAAGGAGTGTTTTGAAGGAGTGAAAGATGGTGAGGTTTAAGGAGGGTCATGACCACGGCAGCTGATAGCACTGCCATCAAAGATGGAGAGATTCAAATCAAAGGTATGGAAGAGGCCAGGACTGGAAGAAATCTCGAAGGCTCATAGGGCTGGAGGAGATTACAGAGATAGGAAGGGGAGTGAGTTCGTGGAGGGATTGAAAACAAGGATGAGAATTTTACAGTTGAGACACTGTCAGACTCGAAGCCAGCGAAGGAGCAACAAGCGAGACAATGGGTGAACGAGGCTCGGACTGAGTTTCAGGTGAGCACCAAGCTCATACAAGATGGCAGAGCAGCCAGGAGAGGTTCAGAATAGCAAAGGCAACAACGAGGCAGATGAGAATTATTGCAACAGATGTGCTGAGGTATTTAAGTTTGTTTATTAGTATCACAAGCAGGCTTACATTAACAGGGCAATGAAATTACTGTGAAAACGCCCTAGTCGCCACTATAGCGCCTGTTCGGGTACACGGAGGGAGAATCTAGCATGGCCAATGCACCTAACCAGCACGCCTTGGACTGTGGGAGGAAAGCGGAGCACCCGAAGGAAACCCAGGCAGACACGGGGAGAATGTGCAAACTCCACACAGACAAGCCGGGAATCGAATCCGGGTCCCTGGCGCTGTGAGGCAGCACTTCTAACCACTGCGCCAATATGCCACCCAGGGTGGGGTCAGAGTTCAAGCTGGATGCAGGAGGTCTTAGCAATAGTGCAGCAAGCGTGTGGTAGGAAACTCATCTCTACCTCGAACAACAACAGTCTGGCCAAAAAACAGATGGATCTTGTGGCCAGAACGAAAGGGAATGTTTTCCGAGTGTTAACAGCAATGTGGAAAAAGATGTCATGAGAGACAGTGGTGAAGTAGAGCTGAAGACCACCGATGTTCACGTGGAACTGAATGTATTTCTGGCCTTCGTCACCAAGGGGCAACATTCCAATAAGAAATACAAGGGGGGCCAAGGAGAGATGGTTAGGGAGTGGGAGAGAAACCATTGCAGATCATTCTCTGGCTACAGTCTGATAGATAAATGTAAAACTAGGCTCAGGGCAGCTTCATCCAGCTGCACAAAGGGGAGGAGGTGCCTCAGAGAATGGGCTGGCACACGTGAGGGAGGTGTAGTTTATCATGACCACAGTCACAGTAAATATTGTGGCTTGGACAAAGGCCATTTTGGTAATGCGGCTGAACCAAAAGCCAGCTCCAAACTCGGATTTTCACACCAATGAGTTTGAGGACTTTGGAACAGAAATGGAGGTTAAATTTGAGGAAGTGGTTTGCAAGGACCAAAGAACCACAGCATAGAATCCCAACAGTGCAGCAGGCGGCCGTTTGGTCCATCGAGTCTGCACCGACTCTCCGAAAGAGCATCTTCCCCAGGTCCCCTCCCCTCAGGCCTATCCTCATTACCTTGCACATTTACCACAGCTAATCTACATCACCTATACCACCTTTGGACTGTGGGAAGAAACTGGAGTACCCAGAGCACAGGGAGAACATGCAGACTCCACACAGACAGTCAGCTAAGGCTAGAATTGAACCTAGGTCCCTGTTGCTGTGAGGTTCTGTGCCACCGTGCCACCCTCAGAGGGGAGGAGGGAAGGTTTTTTTCCCCCCCAAGGAGAGGGGGCGATGACAGCATGGTTGAAAGGGAGAAGGGTTGGGGGGGTGGCCATAGTAAAGGTGTTTGGTGGAAGACTGTTTCAGAGGATTGGGGCTTACTGATGGAATCCCTACAGTGCATTGAGTCTGCACCAACTATCTGACAAGAGTATTTTACTCAGGCCCTCTCCCCCACCTAATATCTGTAACCCTACACATTTAACCTAGCTAATCCATCTGACCTACACATCTTTTTAATGACAATTTAGCATGGCCACTCAACCTAACTTGTACACCTTTAGCGTGGGAGGAAACCAGAGCAACCGGAGGAAACACCCACACACAGGGAGAATGTGCAAACTCCACACCGTCACTCAAGGCCAGAATTGAACCTGGGTCCCTGAAGCTGTGAGGCTGCAGTGTGAACTACAGTGCCACCACCCCAGGGGCCAAATGGCCTCATCCGGCACTGTAGGGATTCTAGGGATCCTATCCTAGGCTAGTTAAACAAAGCAAAACAGATTTATTTACAAGGTGTTGCCTGATCGAAGTCCAATAAGGGAGAGAGATAAAAACCAGCAAACGACACATCATGTGACTCATCGCACACAGATGCATTGCTTTACAATACGGAACATCCTAACAGATGTGGGACTGAACGGCAAGACATTTAGAAAAGGGAACGACTATTAGGTTCACACAATAGGTCAGTCTGCATTAGAAGAGTCTGGAGTTAGATACTGCTGTAGACTGGGACCACAAAACAGCTAGCCGTGTACCTGTGCACAGTGCCAGGATTTCTGTCAATAACTGGCATGGCCCCCCTATCCTCGTTACAGAGATCACATGGTGTGGGAACCAAGCTGAAAAAGGAGGCTGAATACAATGCAAGAACACACAAAGAAAAGGTTTTCAGATGTATGTAGATTGTGGCGGGGTGGGGGGACACTTTTAAAGACTGAGTCACCATCTTTAACATGCTCACATCAGCAATCTTAACATCACTGTTAAGTGTATGACAGATACTTAGGTGCTGCACATAAGGCAGGTCTGATTATACAACACTGAAGCTCAGACTTCAACAGAAATCCAGGCAGCTGTCAGTCAGTCAGTATATATATTCTGTTTTAAACTCTTAAAAAGCCAGTTGGCAAAGTGTGGGAAGATGATGGCTCAAAATCACAAAATCCCTCTGGTGCAGAGGCCATTCCACCCATCAAGTCAGCACTGACAATAAGCCCACCCAGGTTCTATCTCTGCAACCCCATTTATTTACCCTTCTAATCCCCTGATACTAAGGAGCAATTTAGCATTGTCAATGAACCTAAATCGCACACCTTCGGACTGTGGGACGAAACCGGAGTACTGGAGGAAACCCATGCAGACACAGGGAGAATGTGTCGACTCCACACAGACAGTGATCCAACCCGGGAATGGAACCCGGGCACTGGCACTGTGAGGCAGCAGTGCTGACAACAGTGCCACCCTGGTCAATTGGTGCTTAGTTAGCATCAAGGACAGGTTTTCACAGCCTTTGGCAGAGAGAGAAGAGTGAATAGTTTTGAGATCCAAGTAAATGACAAGTTGGAGGAGGAGTTGGTGTAACCAGTGCGTACTAACAGTAAGAACAGGAAGAGATAGGGCGTATACAGCTTAGGAGAGCGGGGCAACACTGACTAAAGCTGCAGCCATGATGTGGAGATGCCGGCATTGGACTGGGATAAACACAGTAAGAAGTCTCACAACACCAGGTTAAAGTCCAACAGGTTTATTTGGTAGAAAACGCTACTAGCTTTCGGAACACTGTTCCTTCGTCAGGTGAGTGGAGAGTTCTGATCACAAACAGAGCATATAAAGGCACACACAGTTTACAGACTACTAATTAGAATGCGAGTCTTTGCAGCTAATCTGCTATTCAAGTCTTAAAGGTGCAGACAATGTGAGTGAAGATAGCATTAAGCATAGGTTAAAGAGATGTGTATTGTCTCCAGTAAATGAGATGTTGTAAGTTCAGGCAAGTCAAGGGTGTTACAGATAGTACGACATGAACCCAAGATCCCGGTTGAGGCCGTCCTTATTTGTGCGGAATTTGGCTATCAGTCTCTGCTCAGCGACTCTGCGCTGTCGTGTGTCGTGAAGGTCACCTTGGAGAATGCTTACCTGAAGAGCAGAGGCTAAATGCCCGTGACCACTTAAGTGTTCGCCAACAGGAAGGGATCAGGCTTGCCTAGTGATTGTCGAGCAGTGTTCATTCATCTGTTGTCGTCATGTCTGAATGGTCTCCCCAATGTACCATGCCTCGGGACATCCTTTCCTGCAGTGTATTAAGTAGACAACGTTGGCCAAGTTACAAGAGTATGTGCCGTATTCTCACGTGAGATGACAGCGTCCATGTCGATGATCCGGTATGTCTTGCAGAGGTTGCTGTGGCAGGGTTGTGTGGCGTTGCGGTCACTGTTCTCCTGAAGGCTGGGTAGTTTACTGCGGACAATGGCCTGTTTGAGGTTGAGTGGTTGTTTGAAGGCAAGAAGTGGGGGTGTGGGGATGGGCCTGCTGAGATGTTCGCCTTCATCAATGTCATGTTGAAGACTCCAGAGAAGATGTCAGAGAAGACTACCCAGCCTTCAGGAGAACAGGGGCCACAACACCACACAACCCTGCCACAGCAACCTCTGCAAGACATGCCGGATCATCAACATGGATGCCATCATCTCACGTGAGAACATTATCCACCAGGTACACGGCACATACTCTTGTAACTCGGCCAACATTGTCTACTTAATACGCTGCAGGAAAGGATATCCTGAGGCATGGTACAATGGGGAGACCACACTGACACTATGACAACGGATGAACAAACATCGCTCGACAATCACCAGGCAAGACTGTTCCCTTCCTGTTGGCAAACACTTCAGCTGTCACGGGTATTTGGCTTCTGATCTTCGGGTAAACATTCTCCAAGGCGGCCTTCACGAAATACGACAGCGCAGAATCGCTGAGCAGAAACTGACAGTCAAGTTCCACACACATGAGGACGGCCTCAACGGGGATCTTGGGGTCATGTCACACTATCTGTAACCTCCATGACTTGCCTAAACTTGCAACATCTCACTTACTGTCCTGTCTGGAGATAATACACATCTCTTTAACCTATGCTTAATGCTATCTCCACTCACATTGTCTGCACCTTTAAGATTTGAATAGCAGATTAGCTGCAAAGACTCACGTTCTTAGCAGTATTCTGTAAACTGTGTGTGCCCTGTTTGCGATCAGAACTCTTCACTCACCTGATGAAGGAACAACGATCCGAAAGTTACTGGCCTTTGCTTCCAAACAAACCTGTTGGGTTTTAACCTGGTATTCTGAGACTTCTTACTGTGTTAAAGCTGCAGCAACAGTAAAACAAGGTTACAGCACAGAATTATTTAGCTGTCTGTCAATAAAGATACAAAGAAAATTACTAACTAGATGGAGGAAGACTTCTCATGCCAGACCAAACTGTTAAGACTCCGTGGTTCTTCAGATATCAATTTCTCTGTTGCGAGACCGTTTAATATCAGATGTGAGAAAGGTGCATGAATCAAAAGTATATGAATCTGCCACTGAAACTGTATACCTCAAACCATCTGCAATTTGTGGTTTGATGTACTTCCTCTCCAGGGTCCCATGTGCAAACCGATACGACGGAAGACCGGGTCAGTTAAAGTTTTCATGCTTCCGAAGTTCAGAGTGGCACATAGCTCGACTTATAACTGAACATCAGAGGGCAGCAACAAGGATCAATTCATGTGTCTGTCAGCCTTAGTGGTACCAATCTACTGGCGACATTCCATCATATTCCCAGACAGTAACAACTGATAACACAGCACAATCCAGGTCAATTCTTTATACTGAAAAACAGGTACAACTGCATGCACGTAGCCACTCCCAGGAATGTAACCTTCCTGGGGCTGTTGGTTACTATCCCATTATACTGGAATATGGTTTATTGCACTGTAATACAGAGCACTGAGCAATTATTCAGGACACTACACAGTTAGCTATGGCTACAGAGCACTAGATCCATCATACGAATCGTAACATAACACCTCAGAGTCATATAGGAGCCTGGAGCACCACCATATTTACACAGCACTTCACCACAAAATAGATGCCATATTACCAGCTAAAACAGCTAGTGCTTTCCAGATACTGGGCCAACTCTCCCCATCCTCCTCCTGCAATCCCAAAGCTAGTCATCTTTCTTGCGATACCTGAACTTTTGGGCGGCACAGTGGTTAACACTGCTACCTCACAGGGAGCCAGAGACCCAGGTTCAATTCCAGTGTGTGTGGAATTTGCACTTCCTCCCCACGATTTCTCCGGTTTCTTCCCACAGTCCAAAGATGTGTGGGTTAGGTTGATTGGCCATGCTAAATTGACCCTACTGTCAGGGAGATTAGCAGGGTAAACATGGGGGGAGGTCACGGAAATAGGGTGCAAGTAGGATTACAGATGGTGCAGACTCGATGGGCCAAATGGCCTCCTTCTGCACTGTAAGGGTTCTATGATTTTATGATTCTCACAAAGTCCAACAGAGGCTCTGAGCTGCACTGTGCTGGCGATTAGAGTTTGATAAAGCAGCTTTCATGATGTTCTTGGCCAGGGAGAATGTAAACCCAGCCCAACCAGCCAGCAGAAGCTGCTGTAATTTATGGACAACATGAACCATCCTCAATCCCGCCACTGCCAAACTCTCCCAATACCAAACGGATTGCTTCCTTCCACTGGCTGGCCAATCAAAACCGTTTATGAAGACTCTGGGAACGGTGATGCCGTCCACACTGAACTTGTGACTTTCAATTGCCCTGGGAGCACTCAGGCCAGCAGCAACCTGTAAAGTAAGAGCTTCTGCAACACAGTTAAATGGTGCGAGTAAATCTAATTTCCTCTGCTTCTTTTATCCACCTCAGTCGAACTATAGAAACCCTACAGTGCAGCAGGAGGCCATTCGGGCCATTGAGTCTGTACTGACAACAACCCCACTCCATGCCCTATCCTCCACAACCCCATGCATTTACCCCACTAATCCTTTTAACCTACACATCCTGGGACACTATGGGGCAACTTAGCATGACCAATCCACCAAACCCGCACATCTTTGAAGTGTGGGAGGAAACTAGAGTACCCAGAGGAAACACACCCAGATATAGGAAGAATGTGCAGACTCTGTACAGATAGTGATCCAAGCCGGGAATCGAACCCAGGTCCTTGGAGCTGTGAGGCAGTAGTGCTAATCACTGTGCCACCCTGTGCTCAACAGATTGCTTTTCAAATAGGAGGATAATGTGGAGTTTTGTTTAATAAAAACAGAAAGGTCAGCATGAATTTCATCAGCCATATTTTCTCACACTACTGTCCTTATTTACTAAAGAGCAATGCAGAAGACTCACACAAACTCTCACCTCATTGCGCATGGCCAGCGAACACATGGTGAGGAGTGGGTTCCCATCTGGGGGTGGGGGGGGTGGCGGTGGAGGAACCTCTCACTGAACAAGAGCAAGACTCTTCACTGAAATAAACACATTTGGGAGGATAGGTGGGGGAGTAAATGGACCCACAGAGGGGGCATTACTGTGATATTTGACTATTCAGGAGCCAGACAAGTAATCATTGTCGTGGTGGTGGCGGTGGCAGTTGGAGGGGGTGTGGGGTGGTCATGTTGGACTCAGCCTCTCTCCCAACCAGCCGAGATGCCGGCATTGGACTGGGGTGGGCACAGTAAGAAGTCTCACAACACCAGGTTAAAGTCCGGCAGGTTTATTTAGAATTATAAGCTTTCGGAGCACTGCTTCTTCATCCAGTAATACTGGCCAACGACAGCCTTCAAGGCTGAGATTGGCCATTTTTGTTGGAGAAAAGCATCAAGGGACATGGGCGAAGGTAGTAACTGCGGCTGAGGTACAGACCAGCACGATCCAACTGAGTGGACGAGGAGCGCTGAGGGCTGAATGGACCCGCCTTGAGGGGCTGAATGGACCCCTCCTTCCTGTTCCAACACTAAGAATGTTCCAGACCTGGTTTTAGTGGAGACTTCAAGCAGCCAAGTTTGCGGAGGTGAGTAGCTGAACTGGGAGATCCAACGGGGAGGTTAGTACTGAAGAAGTGGATCTCTGTCAGTAGGGGAAGTTACACTTGATTCTCAGTAGCTCCTGACTGTGCTCTTCAACCTCTGTGTGAGGACATCAAAAGAGGACTGAAGGAGGAGATGATAGTGGTAATGTTACTGGATAAGCAATCAGAGAGCAGGCTTATGACGGGCTGAATGGCCCACTCATCCTCCTATGAACACAGACCCTGGTCACACAAGGGAAGCGGGCAGCTGGTCAAGGGACGGGTGCTACACTACATAACCGTGGACCAGCACTGCAGATATGAGGCAATACCTCTGTAAGAGGACAGGAAATGGGAGAGACCAAATGATATAACAGGTTAGGGCAGCATGGTGGCACAGTGGTTAGCACTGCTGCCTCACAACGCCAGGTGCCCAGATTCATTCCAGCCTCGGGTCACTGTCTGTGTGGAGTTTGCACATTCTACCCGTGTTTGCATGGGTTTCCACCAGGTTCTCTGGTTTCCTCCCACATTCCAAAAATGTGCAGGTTTGGTGGATTTGTCTTGCTAAATTGCCCCTTAGTGTCCTGGGATATATAGGTTAGAGAGATTAGTGGGGTAAATAGGTGGAGCTGCGCGGGATGCCAGATCGACTCTAGTGTTAGGGATCAGCAGGGTAAATATGTGGGGTTATGGGAACAGACCTGGGTGGGACTGTGGTCACTGAAGGCTCGACAGGCCGAATGGCCTCCTTCTGCACTGTAGGGAATCTATGACTTTATGAAGTTCAGCCCCTCGAGCCAGGGCTGTACATTATCTATCTGTCTTGTTTCCACAATCCTTGAATATCCTTACTTCACAAAACTGCCTCTCAATTCTGAAAGCTTCAATTGATGATTGCAGAGTCTAACACGGAAGGCTTTGCAACAAGTGAATTTACTCAGTCAGTGTATGGGCTGCTTTAGGAGGCCATTCATTTGCCTGCTACTATCAATATCTGCTAAAATTAGTGTCCTCACACGAGGCACATTCCAGATAGACAGGAATAGTTGCCAAATGGAAGGAACAAAAGCCTTCTCTGAAAATCACCACTCAATCGATTTGCAGCAGCCATCTGTGCCAAATTAATGGTTACAGGGACTAAAGTGGCTGACAAGAAACCCAAACATTAATTTGTGCAGCGATTTAATGGAAAAATACAGGCATCCAGACTGGGCAGTATGTGAAAATGTCTACACTTTGGAAGTAACAGTGCAATTTAAAAATTATGATTACTTGCCTGGCAGTTGACTTACTGCTTAAGTTTGCCCTGTTCCGATATTCAGTTTGGTAGATTTGAGGATACCCTGAGTTAGAATCAACTCCAACATTCACCTCGGCAAAATACATCCGACGTGCATGGGAGAGCAGGTTTGGTACAGAAAATAAAGGAAAAATAAAGAATCACATGCATTTAGCATCTTTCATGACATCTGAAAGCACTTTACAGCAATGAAGTACTTGAAAGTGAAATGCAGGAAATGCAGAAGGCAATCTGAACACAGCGAGCTCCCACAGACAATGTGATAACAATCAGATCATTGTTTTTGTGATGTTGACTGAGTAATGAGCATTGTCAGAACACCCACTCTTCTCAAATTAACGTAATGGGAGCATTTACGTCCATCCGAGTGGGGAGTCTGGATGCTGGTTTAATGGCATATCCACAACGGCACCTCAGGCAGTGCAGCACTCCCCCAGCTGGAGTGCCAGCTCCCACTTTTCAGCTCAAGTCCAGGACTAGGATTTGATCCCACAACCTGCTGACACCGAGGCGAGCGTGCTACTGAACACTGACACTAAGGCTCGCAGCGAGTCCGCTATGCCGCAAAGGAGCAATGCACCATTCAAACAGCGGTCACCAAATGTCGCCTCCTGGCGACCTACCCCTTTCGCCAGCTGCACAGCCTCCATCACGGCACGCAGCTCCTGTTTGTAAACTTACTACTCGTCCATTACCAGCAACTGATCACGGTCAGGAAAGCTAGTTGAAGCCCTCAAGAGTGGCAGTTATCGGGTTATTGCCCAGGTACTGCTGCTCAGGGATCTACTCCTCCATAGTAGGGGTTCATGTGGCTGGCAGAGGGCAGGACCTTGTGTTGGGGCTGAACTGATCCCCATTTGGATGAAAGTTCCCACATTTTCCGAGCCACCTCAGGCAGCTTTGGGGCCGAGCCTTGACTGAAGTGTCTCAGTGGATTTGGCCATGAGCCAGATGTTGCCTGAAGATGCACATCGTGCGGGATCCTCAGTCAATATCCAAACCTCTGCCATCCAATAATTCCCCAGCTCAGATTCTGGCAGCAGGAACCCCCCTCTCCTGTCAGCCACATGAACCGTACTGGTGGAGGTCTGGGTTCCTGAGCAGCAGCTCCTGGGCGATAGCCATTGGTGCCAGGCCCCAAAACCTCTGAGGAAGTAGCATCCTCGACCACACAATCTGAGTCAACTGGCCCCTCCGTGCCATTCCACTTTGCAGAGAGAACTACCCTGTGAGCAATTCTTGCAAACCCTGCACCTTCTTTGACCTCAGCAGCCATCAGGTCACACTGTGGAGTTCCATCCTGCTGGCCACAGAGGGCCGGAGTTTCCAGCAGGGGGTGCTCTATGAGGGAGTCCTCATTTTGACTGGCATTTAGAATGGCGGGTCAGTGCCACGTGACAATTCCTAGGCTGCCTATAAGCCTTTGCAGCAAGGAGGAGGAGGCTGTGCTTCACATTTCTGTGGAGTCAGACACATTGCAATCTGTTTCGCTATGTGAAGGGGCTGTTCCTCAATTTTTGGCTACACTTCTGATCATGCTCCAGATCTTTGGCCACCCAGAGAGGCAGACAGATCAGGAGACCACCACCACCCCCCCAACCCCCTCGCAACTGCTCCTGAGCCTGGCCAATGAGGCCATCAACAGGCTTGGGCAGCAGGCAGGTGAGTGGGTCATCCAGTCTGACTGCCTGCCTCTCTTCGGTGGTTACGTCCAGATGTCCCTGGGGAAGAGGGACAACATTGTCCCAGTAGGCTTGGATAGAGTGGATATGGGGAACATGTTTCCATTCGTAAGAGAGACTAGGATCCAAGGGCACAGCCTCAGAGTAATGGGAAGATTCTTTAGAACTGAGATGAGAAGGAATTTCTTCAGCCAGAGGGTGGTGAATCTATGGAATTCATTGCCACAGAAGATTGTGGAGGACAGGTCACAGAGATAGACAGGTTCTTGATTGGTTAAAGGATCAAAGCTTACAGGGAAAAGGCAGGAGAATGGGGTTGAGAAACCTATCAACTATGATCGAATGGTGGAGTAGACCCGATGGGCTGAATGGCCTAATTCTGCTCCTACATTTATGGCCTTACGACAGGCTGGGACCAGAAGGGCTTGAATGCATCATCAACCTCCCCATCCCCAGAAATATCATATTAAAGAGATTTAAAGTTCCTTTGAAAGCTTTTGTTTGGTATAGTTTGTTAACCATACTGCTTTAAGAAGGGGACACCTATTACCTTCTTTTAAGTGATCAATACTTGCAGTAGGTTGTATATAAAAAAAAAGCAGGCAAAAGTCTCTTTTGACCCCTACAGGAGATTTGGGACTTGTGCGAATAAGGTCAACGACCGGGTATCTCCTCAACCATCAGAATGAAGAAATCTTACTGAAGCGCATAAATACCGCCTGAACCAGAATGACCAAGTTAAAATATTCAACAAGAGAAAAAAGACCAAAATTGAATTGAGGGAGAGATAAGAGAGACAGAAGGAAAAAGTCAAAAATTATTTCTTTTTAAAAATCTCCAATGATTAAAACATGAAGGAAAAAGGTTCCACGCTGGTCAAAGTTAAATTTTCAGTGGCAGAGAGGTTATTTAGCACACTACTTGCACAATAAAAGGACAGGCCTTAGATAAAGGCAAAATACTGTGGATGCTGAAATCGGAAACAAAAACAGAAAAATGCTGGAAAATCTCAGCAGGCCTGACAGCATCTGTGGAGAGAGAATAGAGGCAATGTTGAGTCAGGATGGCTCTTCATCAGAGCTGACGAAGGGTCACCCAAACTCAAAGCAGCACGATGGCACAGTGGTTAGACTACTGCCTCGCAATGCCTAAAACCCAGGTTCAATTCCTGGCTTGGGTCACTGTGTGGAGTTTGCACGCTCCCCCCGTATCTGCATAGGTTTCGTTCCGGTGCTCCGATTTCCTCCCACAGTCCAAAAGACATACTGGTTAGGTGCATTGGCCACGCTAAATTCTCCCTCAGTGTATCTGAACAGGCACCACATTGTGGTGACGAGGGGATTTTCACAATATCTTCATTGCAGTGTTAATATAAGCTTACATGTGACAATAATAAATAAAGGGGCGGCACAGTGGTTAGCACTGCTGCCTCAGAGCTCCTGGGTTCGATTCCTGGCTTGAGTCAGTGTGTGTATGGAATTTGCACTTTCTCTCCTTCTGCGCGGGTTTCCTCCAGGTGCTCCAGTTTCCTCCCACCCTCCAAAGATGTACGGTTTTGGTGGATTGCCGCTTAGTGCCCTGGGATGCATAGGTTAGAGGGATTAGCAGGATAAATATGTGGAGGTAGGGCTCAGATGGGATTGTTGTCAGTGCAAACTTGATGGGCCGCATGGCCTCCTTCTGCACTGCAGGGATTCTATGATTCCACAGGTACTGTTAAACCTGCTGAGTTTCCCCAGCATTTTCTGGTTTTTTTTTGTTAAAGGATAGGCCATAATATTTTCTTTTTATGTTTAGTGTGTATCCAGTGCTGCATTTCACAGCATACCATGTGTTTAAATGGCAGTCCATAGGCAAGATATCAGTGTAAGCAAAGCACCTGGAGAACCTGGGCTTCTCTGGCAGCATGTTCCTGATTTCTACATTTAACTGTGCATGTATAGTCACTGGAAATTCTTGGCCTCACTGTTGCTTGGACTGTAAAATGTCAGGCCTATTATGTAGTATCCTTATATTAGATTCAATCAGGGTTTGCACTCTTGAGAACCTACAGCACTGGGAATCACAGTTCAGTTTTGCTGCTAAAATGCACTTGAGCATTCTAAGTTCACTTTTTACAGACTCTGGATCCTGTGGAAGATTCCATGGTACAACATGAGGCAAGTCTTTCTTCTTTTGGCAGTTATCAGGATGTCCCACGCTTCAGTCTTCACTCTCGATGGGAGAGCTCTGATGTTTTTCTTCCAAACAGGGAGCCGTGGCTCCAGATCCAACAGCCAAGAAGCAGTCACTTTCCTCCTAGCCCTAGGCTTTGCATACTTGTAACTGAAATCTTATCTGCTGATGCTGGGATATTGGTCAATAACCCAAAATAGATCAATAAGCCCCAACATTCATCAGTGTAAATTCAGAGAGGAAACAGCAGATACACAAATGTGGATAAATATGAGATTATCCACTTTGGTAGCAATAATAGGAAGACTGATTACTAGGTGGATATTCAGTGAGATTTTGGGGTCCTCATGCATCAGTCTCTGAAAGTAAGCGCACAGGTACAGCAGGCAATAAAGAAAACAAATGCTATCTTGGCCTTCACCGTGACAGGATTTGAGTGTCAGAATTTTACTGCAATTGTATAGGGTGTTGGATGAGACCACGCTTAGAGCATTATATGGAGTTTCGTTATCCTTTTCTGAGGAAGGATGTCCTTGCTATAGAGGGAGTACAGTGAAGGTTTACCTGGCTGATTCAGGTCTGTCATATGAGGAGAGACTAAGTCGGTCAGGATCGTATTCACTCGAGTTTAGAAGAACGAAAGGGGATCCCGTAGAAACTTATAAAGTTCTAACAGGATTAGACAGAGTAGATTCAGAAAGAATGTTCCCATGGCGGGAGAATCCAGAACTATTCATAGTTTGAGGATAAGGGATCAGTCTTTTAGGACTGAGGTGAGGAGAAATTCCTTCACCCAGAGGGCGGTGTGTGGAATTCACTATCACAGAAAGTAGTTGAGGCCAAAACATTGTGTGATTTCAAGAAGAAATCAGATTTAGCTCTTGGAGCTAAAGGGATCAAGGGATATTGGGGAGGATGGGGGTGGGGGATCAGGATATTGAATTTGAAGATCAGCCATGATTAAAATGAATGGCAGAGAGGGCTCGAAGGGCCGAATGGCCTCCTCCCTCTTTGAGTTTCTGTTTCCCCTGCACAACAAGTGCGAAAGCATCACTCAAAATTTGTTTAGTACATTGGTTGCAACTCGTTAGAAAAAGAGAACGGTGCTTAATCAATTATATTATTCTGCCACGTCCTTGTGTCAAATTGTTGTCCATTCCTCCTTCCCCGCACCCCACCCCCCAACAAACTTGTGCCCTCTGCCAGTGCTTCACTCTTGTGCTTTAAACAGCTGGTATTTATCATGCCAGGCATGGGCCATGTCTGGAATGACAAGAATCTAGTTAGACTTCAGGCTAGCTTTCTCCAAGTGAAACAGCATGAACATTTCACACACCCACCGTCACACAACACTGAAACCCAACCAAAGCTGCAGGCTTCATTTATTCATCTCATGACGGGGGGAGAAAAAAAAGCACCAAAAACACTTGACTGTCACGCTGCTGGTGTTGTTTGCCTACACAGGATAACAAAGCGTGGTCATTGTTTAAACACTACCGCCTACCTCCTTCCCACTCCCCGTGCTAAACAAAACTCTGGCACTCAGCAACCAGGCATCTGACAGCCGACCCCACTGCGAAGAGGAGGAAGAAACTAAGCCAATGGAAGCCGTCCCTGTAAGTCTGACACAAACAGGGAGTTTTCAATGTTGTATTACAAGGCAGTATCATATTTCTTGTGGTAAACCTGCAAGGGATAGCATATGATTTACACACACAGTAATAGCTGAACACGACAACTGACAAATGGATGGCTCCAAGACACCAGTGCAATAATATCAAATCCGAAGTTCTCAAGTGCGAGATTAAGATAAACGACCAGAAGAAGCAAAAAAAAATCCAGCATCTATATCACCACTTGGCAACATGCCAAGACATCTCTCAGAATCAGAACCAGATAAATATTGACACCATAGTGGGAAGAATCATAGCCAGATTCCCAACAACAGAAACAAAAAGGCCAAATCAAATGGCCAACAAGGCAAGAAGACGGAAAAGCCACATCAACACAGCAGAAGGCTATTCAAATCATTATGAGGGCTGTTAACATTCATTTCCCTGCTGCTGAATGGTATTACACTTATCTCTCAAGATTAAATGAGTGGTGACCACAGGTCATCAGATCCCTAACCAGAGCAGACAAATGCAGACGATTCTTACCAACTTTTATAGATGCACCATAGAAAGCATTCATTCTGGTTGTATCACAGCTTGGTATGGCTCCTGCTCTGTCCAAGACTGCAAGAAACTACAAAGGGTTGTGAACATAGCCCAATCCATCAAGCAAACCAGCTTCCTATCCACTGATTGTATTGACCTGTCCCACTGCCTCGACAAAGCAGCCAGCATAATCAGGGATGCCAAGCACTCCGGACATTCTCTCTTCCACCTTCTTCCGTCAGGGAAAAGACAGAAAAATCCGAGGTCACGTACTAACCGAATCAAGAAAAGCTTCTTCCCTGCTACCATTAAACTTTTGAATGGATCTACTTTGCATTAAGTTGATCTTTCTCTACACCCTAGCTATGACTGCCACACTACGTTCTGCATTCTCACCTTTCCTTCTCCCCTCTGTACTCTATGAATGGTATGCTTTGTCTGTATCGCATGCCAGAAACAATACTTCTCATTGTATATCAATACATGTGACAACAATAAATCAGATTATGTTGAAACAGGGTTGTGGAAAGTCAGTCAGTCAGAGGCAGTGGGGCTGACGGAGGGGAAGCGGTCAGAGGGACACAGAATTGGATCATCAAATTCAGGGACAGCATTCAAAGACATTTTTGGTCAACTTGACCTCAGTCAGCATGGCCTCCTTGACACTGGAGCCTGGGACATAAGAGATATATGTACCCATTTCTGGGCACCATATTTTATTCAGGACGTGAAGGGGATTTGACAGAGTTATTGAAAAACACGAGGAATCTGGATAGAGTAGATAGGGAGAAACTATTCCCATTGGTGGAAGGTTCAAGAACCAGAGGCATTGAATTCAAGTAATTGGCAAAAGAATCAATAGCAACACAAGGAGAAACCTTGTTTTTTTTACACAGCGATTTGGAATGCAGTGCCTGAGTGTGTGGTGGATGCAAGTTCAATCGAGGTTTCAAGGAGGATTGGATTATTATTTGAAAAGGAAGAATGTACAGGGCTTGGGAGAGAAGGCAAAGAAATAGCAATGGGTGAATTGCTCCTTCCGCGACCCAGCACAGATATACCACGCCGAATGGCCACCCTGTGTTGTAACCATTCAATGGAACCACACGAATAATCCAAGAGCAAGCAGCACAATTTGGCATTATAGGCCATAATCACACCTATTTATTTTATTGCTAGTAATCTTACACTATCCTGGTAATGGAAGAGGATTAATGTTGTTTTTTTCACAAAGAGCTCAACCTTGCCAACATTATTTTCTTTTAAAAATGGAGATTATAATTTTGGACTGAGTGGAGCAGTGTTGAAGGAGACACGTAAACGCACCAGATGCACCATTACTGATAACAGCAAAAAAGATCTGACCGCTGTCTCATCGTGATTGGCTAGCCCCCTTTCCTGCCCACTCACCAGTCCTGCCATCTTCCAGTTCTAACAGCAGGGTCCACCTCCACTAGAGACTCCCACAGAGGGGCCTCAAGCATTTAGGACCTTGAATTGAAGCCAGGACGACCAATAATGCCACCAGGGCTGCACAGTGGCCAGAATTAGAGGAATGCAGAATTCATAAAGGGTCACTGGCATTTACCCAGGTTCAATCTCCATTGGCACTATTTTAATTAATCACAGCCAGCACAGCAGTACTACATGACAACTGGTCTGAATACTGCTGGGCAGCTCGGCTGGTGGAGAAGGGGATGGGGAAGAAACAACTGGAATCCCCATTTCTTATCAGCACCCAGTAAATACCACTCAAGTCTACATGTGCAGATGTTACATCTCTTAGTTATGGTGGAGGGAAAAAAGAAAATCAGTTCCATAGCCCTCGTAACGTCTTAGGAATTCCTCCAAAGTTTTGTTTTCACAATGGTGTGAAAATGGGTTTACCCACACCAGCGATTACTTTATGTAAAATGGTAGATTAAACGCCATGCATAGGGCATCTTCCCATCTACAAACGTGACTTCCTGGTGCCACGGTTGTCTGTCATCTCTTTCACTGTCAAAGACTTATTTATCTATAGCACCTTGAACAACCTCAGAACAGCCAAATGTAAATTGCAGCTGTAGCAGCATTCGTGAAGAGGAGTCGCTGTCGCACTGTAGGGAAATACAGCAGCCAAGCTGTGCACAGCAAGCTCCCAAACAAGCGTAGCAGCAGTGGCCAGAAAACCTGCTGCACTCACGTTGGCTGAGGGATAGGATATAAGAGGCAACACCTCTACTCTTCCTCCTTTAATGTTTGCTTAGGCAATTCACTGTCCCTTTCTCAAGCGCATTTAGGAATGGCCAAGAAATGCTGATCCAGTCAACAATGCCCACATGTATAAAAGAAGGCAGATAGAGCCTTGGTTTACTGCACACCCCCCACCCTCCACCCCCACTGCCCCACCCACCACCCACAGTACTCCTTCCGTTTCGCATCTGACTGTCAACCTGGTTATGCATTTTCAAGTTTGTCGAATGGAGCATGACTCATACACGAGAGTGCTGCCCACTGTGGGAAGGCTGACACTTCAAAGGAGAAATCGCTCAAAATCTTTTGATAGGTTTCCATCCATCATTCTTTCCCTTCTTCAGCCCACCATCCAGATGCTGCATAATAACGTTTCCAACAGGAGAAAACATTTTTAAATACAACATACATTTCGCTTGCCAAAATTGAATTCACAAACTTGTTTCGTTCAAAGCTCTGCTAATGATTTCTCTTGTAGGCCTCGGCCTCCAGGTCAAAGGGCAGTGTCGGCAGTTGCTAAGCTTTGCTCCGTACTGGATAGCTCCCGGCGTGCAACCTTTGTTGTTAAGCTGCAGAGAAACAGCTGATAGGGATCACCCTGGGGTGAAAATCGCACCCCGCCTGCCCGAGGTGCCATGGCTCTGCTTTCCTACTTATTTATTGCAGAACTGGAAAAGGTTTTGGAGGAACTATGTTAAGCCCAATGTCAGCAGGTGGAAACCAGGGCTACCAAACAGGAACTCAACACCTCCTCATTACCACAGCGCTCTCAGAGAGAAAGCGCAGCACATCTTTGGGGAACTGAAGACTCGGCGGAAACAAATAACAGCAAAGAGAGTCAGTAGCAAGCGGATACAACAGAGAGCAAACTGGAGTCAGACAACAAAAGCATTGTACACCTCGCGCCATATGCATTTTTTAAAAATAAATTAATTCACGGCGTGAGCGTAAGTGTTTCCTACCCCCATTTTCCCTTCAGATGTGGGTGGTGCACTGTATCCTTGAATGCAACTGAGTGAGTTGCTAGGCCATTTAAAAGGCCTGTTCAGCATACAAATTAGAAGGACATTTGGCCTTTTGAGCCTACTCCGCCATTCGTTATGATCATAGCTGATCATCAAATTCAATATCTTAATCCCATCAACTCCCAACCAACCCCCCTCCCCAGACACATACACACAAACAAACAACATAAGAACATAAGAATATAAGAACAAGGAACAGGAGTAGCCATCTGGCCCCTCAAGCCTGCTCTGCCATTCGATAAGATCATGGCTGATCTTTTTGTGGACTCAGTTCCACTTACCCTCCCGCTCACCATAACCCTTAATTCCTTTACTGTTTAAAAATTTATCTATCCTTGCCTTAAAAAAGTATTCCTTGATCCCTTTAGTCCCAAGGGCTATATTTAATTTATTCTTGAAATCACACAATGCTTTGGCCTCAACTACTTTTTGTGGTACATTCATACCGCACAAGCATCAGGCACTGACACTCATTATGAGAGAGCTTAGCCACCTTGTCTTGACATTGAATATCATTACCATCCGTGAAAGCCCCACCAAATCTGGAAGTTACCACTGGCCAGTAACATAGAAACTAGAAGCAGGAGTAGGCCATTTGATTCGGAGCCTGCTTTGCCATTCAGCTTTATTATGGCTGATCATCAAATTCAACATCCCGATTCCCCCCCTTCCTCCCATATTGCTTGATCCCTCTAGCCCCAAGAGTCATATCTAATTTCTTCTCGAAATTAGATGACATTTTGGCCTCAACTACATTCTGTGGTAGTAAGTTCCACACATTCACCACCCTCTGGGTGAAGAAATTTCTCCTCACCTCAGTTCTAAAAGGTTTACCCCTTATCCTCAAACTATGGCCCCCTAGTTCTGGACTCCCCCACCATCAGGAACATTCTTTGAGTCTACCCTGTCTGACCCTGTTAGAATTTTATAAGTTTCTATGAGATCCCCTCTCACCCTTCTAAACTCCATACAATCCTAACTGCCAATCACGTTGCTTCAAGCCTAGAGTCACATGTAGGCTCGACCAGGTAAGAATGGCAGGGTTTGGGAAAATCCAATTGTCGTTGTCTGCAATGGTAGCTTTTTATTCCAAATTTATTTCATTAACTGAATTCAAATTGCTTTACTGCTATAGTGCGATTTGAACTCATGTTTCAGCGACCAATCCAGACTCCAGGATTGCAACCCCAGTTGATTGCTGTATTCCCAAAGGTGCCATTTGCCCATTATATGGTTCCAGGTTTTTTTTGTTAAATTGATATACCAAACTCAGACTGCTAGGCTCCATTCAGATTATCAGTCGCAAATAGCCACTGAAAGCAATCAAGGGAAAATACTGACCAAAAGCATTCACATTGCATGGTGAGCTAGATTGTAGCTTGAGCATCAAGGCCAAGTGAAATGAAGTGAAGCAAGACTAATCCTCACCTTTCTTCAGCTTTTGTGTTAATACACACAGAGCAAGGATGGCACATAGGCACAGTGGTTAGCACAGCTACCTCACTGTGTCAGGGACTCGGATTCAATTCCCAGTGTGGGTCACTGTTTCTGTGGAGTTTGCACACTCTCCCTGTGTATAAGTGGGTTTCCTCTGGGTGCTCCAGTTTCATCCCACAGTTCAAAGTCCAAAGATGTGGGGGTTAGGTGAATTGGTCATGCTAAATTGCCCCTTAGTGACAGGGGGACCAGCTAGGGTAAATGCATGGGGTTATGAGGATAGGGCCTGGGTGGGATTGTGGTCAGTGCAGACTCGATGGGCCAAATAGCCTCCTTCTGTATTGTATGATTCTATGAACTCAGAGACATCAGGGCAAAATTCAGGCATTATTTACCTGCAGGGCCAATGCAGTATCAAAGCACCGCAACAATGACACTGCTTACCTTGGAGCAGTGTGCAGCTGAAGCTTTACAGAGTCTTACCCTTCTGAAGAATTGGTGTCACTAATTTTGCTTTCAAACCCTTTTATCTTCCACAAAGATTTCCGGCTGCTTATTACTGCCAAATGGCATTTTAAGATTTGATGACCGATCTATAGGTACTTGACCTCAGCAAGGGCCAGAGCCCAGGGAGACAGCGTTAACAAGGATGAGAGAGTCGGAATTGTTAGTGAACCAGCTCCAAATCACTGGGCATTGATCTCTGCTGTAGCGTGTGTTCTTAAGGACATCAAATGAGGATATGGGCAAGTACAGCAATGCTACCACCCACAGTCAAAGGCAATGAGGCTCTTGCTGCTGCTCTCAAAAGTGAAGAACATTGACTCAGTGATGCGTAACCTGCGTCCCGGGAGCCAGGTGCGGCCCACCTGGATTCTGAGTGCGGCCCCCAAGACATTTTGCTGACCGTTGCCATAGGCAGGGTTGCCATGTTCTGCTGAACTGGTTTTTTCCTACCAGTATGACTAAAGTGATAACAGATGAAGCAAGGGCAAGTGAAGCAAGGTGTGTACTGATTGCTCACAACATTGACTGGGCGCTCCCTCTGCATCCAAAATTTGGCACGTCAGCTACGACTCTCACCAACTTTTACAGATGCACCGTAGAAAATATTCTTTCTGATTGTATCATAGCTTGGTATGGCTCTTGCTCTGCCTAAGACCATAAGGAACTACAAAGGGTTGTGAAGGAAGCCCAGTCCATCAAGCAAA
Source organism: Carcharhinus amblyrhynchos (assembly GCF_965287045.1). Taxonomy (NCBI): domain Eukaryota; kingdom Metazoa; phylum Chordata; class Chondrichthyes; order Carcharhiniformes; family Carcharhinidae; genus Carcharhinus; species Carcharhinus amblyrhynchos. The sequence goes on from NC_137329.1 coordinate 56,542,783, forward strand.
CCAGCCTCCCATCCATTGACACTGTCAACACTTCCCGCTGCCTCGGCAAAGTAGCTAGCATAATTAAGGACCCCATGCATCCCAGGCATACTTCTTCCACCTACTTCCACCAGGAAAAAGATACAAAAGTCTAAGGTCACGTGCCAACCAACTCAAGAACAGCTTCTTCCCTGCTGCCATCAGACTTTTGAATGGATAAAAGCAAATTACTGTGGATGCTGGAATCTGAAAGCGAAAGAGAAAATGCTGGAAAATCTCAGCAGGTCTGGCAGCATCTGTAAGGAAAGAAAAGAGCTGACATTGAGTCCAGATGGCCCTTTGTCAAAACTTTGACAAAAACCTTTGAATGGACCTACCTCGTATTAAATTGATCTTTCTCTACACCATAGCTATGACTGTAACACTACATTCTGCACCATCTCCTTTCATTCTCTACAAATGGTATGCTTTGTCTGCATAGCGTGCAAGAAACAATACTTTTCACTATATACTAATACATGTGACAATAATAAATCAAATCAAAAAGTGTAAATATTTCTTTTGGTTTTACCGGTTGAAGTTGATGACAGTTCTAACAATATATAAACATTCTCTGGTAATTCATTATAAAATATTTGGTGTGTGTAAATTATGTTTAACCTTGTTTATGGTTAGTGAACAATCCTGATTTTGATCTTGCAGCCCACAGAGATGAATGGGGGCCACTCATGCAGCCCATTCACTAGCCTTGGTTGCCTCTCACTAACTGGACGAAGCTATAGAAAGGAAACCTTGCCCCTGAGGAAATACCTCGAAACACTGGAGGAGGATAAACAAACCACTGTGTACTGTCAGCAATTTACCAAGTGGCTATGAGCAGGTGGAAATATAGCAGAGTGTGGGCTGTTTGACTGAAAAACAACATTAAAAGATTGACTTCTTCAAAAACAAAGATGCTTCTTAGTCACAATCAACCGTACAACCACCTACCTCCCAAAGATGGTCAGGTTCTGAGTATAATAATGCACTGGAGTTTGACATAACTGGTAAATCTACAGGTCTAATTACAGCAGACAGGAGACAAGAACCATAAACTCCACTATAAGTTGTCCTCTGACCACATTTACAGTATCAAGAAAAGGCTCCCGCAATGTGTTTGAATTCAGTTTGCACAATTGGGTCACACCTTTCAAAAATAAAGTATTTGAGCAAAAAAAAAGCCAGTCATTTCCTGCTGGAGTCTGCTGCCCTTGCTGACCTCAAGATCTTCCTGAATACTGCTTCCTTTAATTGATCTCAAGAAAGCGCAAATTATTTTTGAAACATATAATAGAATATCAAACGGTTTACAACATAGGAGGCGGCCATTTGGCCCATTGGATCTGTGCTAGCTCTCTACAGGAGCAACTCAGCTCATCCCACTCCCTTGCCCTACCCCTCTAACTGTGCAATCCTTTTCTCTTCAGGTTAAGGTTAGTTCCTTCCAAGAGCCACAATTTCATCTGCCCCCACCCCGGCTTTCAGATAATGTACCCCAGCTCGTAACCACTCAGTACATGACAGAGCCCTTCTTCACATCGCCTTGGGTTATTTTGCCAATCACTTTAGACCAGCATCCTGTGTTTCTCAGTCCTTCTGCCAATGGGAACAGTTCCCCTGATCTACCCTTCGTGATTTTGGACGGCTCATTCAAATTTCCTCTCAAAGGAAAACACTCTCAGCTTCTCCAATCTATCCACATAACTGAAGTCCCTCATCCCTGGAACCATGCTTATAAATTTTTTTCTGCATCCTCGTTAATGCTTTCACATCTTTCCCAAAGTGTGGCACCCAGAATCGGACACACTGCAGCAGTCGCGGCTGAAGCGGTCTCCACAAAGTTTCAGTACAACTTGCTTGCTTTGCACTCGATGCCTCTGTATATAAAGCCTGGAATTTCAAATGTCCTTTTAGCCACTTTAATCAATTTGTCCCGTGACTTTCAACCAACTGGTCACATACGAGGGTACAGAAAAGATTTACCAGGATGTTGCCTGGTATGGAGGGCATTAGCTAGGGGGAGAAATTGGAAATACTTAGCGTGTTCTCACTGGAACAATGGAGGTCGAGGGGCGACTTGATAAAAGTCTACAAGATTGAGAGGCATGGACAGAGTGGATAGACAAAGCTTCTTCCCCAGGGTGGAAGAATCAATTACTAGGGGGGCACTGGTTTAAGGTGCGAGGGGCAAGATGTAAAGGAGATGTACAAAGCACGTTTTTTATAAACACAGATGATAGTGGGTGCCTGGAACTCGCTGCCAGGGGAGGAGTGGAAGCAAATACAAAACAGTGACTTTTAAGGGGCATCTGGACAAATACATGAATAGGATGGGAATACAGGGATATGGTGCCTGGAAGCGTAGGGGGTTTTAATTCTGACCATGGCAGCATTGTTGGTGAAGGTTTGGAGGGCCAAAGGGCCTGTTCCTGTGCTGTAATTTTCTTTGTTCTAGGAACGTATTACAAACTGTATCCTTTATTTCATATGGTCTTTCCTCACTCTTCCTATCAAAATGAATCAACTCACACTTCTCTGCATTAAACTATCAGTCTTCACTGGGAGTACCTAATGGGGCACTGGATAAATGAAAAATGCTCCATTGGCACCACTATCAGCCATGTTTGACTGAAGCAGTAGAATTTAATACATTGTACATGGCATGACCATACTGGCACTCTACAACAGTATATTCTCCCTGGTGCACTTTAGGCAAAGCTATGGGAGATCTGCTAAGCCGATCTAAATATATATTTTTTTAATTTAAAAGCCCCACCAGTATGTGTTACAACCACTGGCTCAATAGCTGCTTCACCAGAATGCCATACTCCTGAATATGAGGATGCCAAGACTGAAGCTCAGTCTCAAGTCACCCAGGTTCTGGGGTTGCCCAAAGAGTCGAGTTCTTTCCTCGGATGTTGGGACTAAATTGAAGAAGCCTCCTCCACAACAGACACAGAGTTTGCCCTCCACTCTCAGGCACAAATCTCCAGAATCCTGATGATGCTGGAATGCCAAGACTTTAATGGTCTCTCAGGCTATCTTCAGACCCCTCATGCGTGTTAATAGGGCTAACACAAGGGGCTACACCAACAGGCCAAAGTGATTGATTTCCATTTGAATGACACTCCCTTCCTCTTGCAAATATCGATGTCGGTTCAAATCCTGCTTAGGATAGGCACTTCCTGTCAACAAATGTCATTTTCTGTTGTCATGTTGTTGGTCTCATTTCCTATTGAGGATTACCATGGGAAATTGCTACAATCAACAGTTTCCATTCAATTTCTCAGTCAACTGTTCCAGTGAGGTGTGTGGCTTTGTACACTAGGTGGCTCTGCAAAGCAAACTTTTGGCAGTACATACCATTGAACATGAAAAATTTTATCTTCATTACCTACCCATGAGCAATTTACTAGCTTGACATAGAATTAATAGAGAAGCTGGCCGAGAACCACATTAATGGAAATGCAGCTTCCTCCACAGTCCCCATTCCTTCACAGAATCTCCGCAAAACTGCTGTCAATCAATCATTATTTCCTCCTTCATTATTAGCTCCCTCCTATTTTAATTGCCCTAGGGGACGCCCCGCACAATACCTTTGAACTGCCTTCCATAAACTTAGAAGAATAAAGCTACACTGTAATAGTGACAACACTTCAAAAATATTTCATTCACTGCAAAGTGGCTGGACGGGTGGCACAGCGGTTAGTATTCGCAGCACCAAGGACCAGGGTTTGATTCCTGGCTTGGGTCACTCTGTGCAGAGCCTGCACGTTCCCCTCATATCCGGGTGGGTCTCCTCCGGGTGCTCCAAGTTTCTCCCACAGTCCAAAGGTGTGAGGGTTAGGTGGATTGGCAATGCTAATTGTCAGGGGTACTAGCTCGGTAAATGCATGAGGATAGGGCCTGGGTGGGATTGTGGTCGGTGCAGACTCGATGGGCCGCATGGCCTGCTTCTGCACTGTAGGATTCTATGAAAGTGATAACCTGTCTTCTGAAAGCTGCCTTACAAATGTGAGTCTTTCTCCAATTTGACCCCTGGGCTGAAGCCTGTCACAGATCTGGTCAAATCTAACCAGTACTTTTGCTTAGAAAAGGGTCCCAGCAGCAACAAGGGTCGCGTCAGAGACCCAGGTTCAATTCCTGACTTGGGTCACTGTCTGTGCGGAGTTTGCAGGTTCTCCCAGTATCTATGTGGGTTTCCTCCAGGTGCTCCAGTTTCCACAGTCCGAATGACGTGCTAGTTAGGTGCATTGGCCGTGCTAGATTCTCCTTCACCGTATCCAACCAGGTGCCGGAGTGTGGCGACTTGGGGATTTTCACAGTAACTTCGTTGCAATGTTAATGTAAGCCTACTTGTGACACGAATAAATAAAATAAAACACGTGCTTTGCTGTGACATGCTTCCCACACAGGGCCAAGCACAGTGTTTGCTTTTCCTCTTGCACAACCATGAGATATGTAGTTGTGGGAAACGCAATCCTTTTCCATAAAGTAGTTTGAGAAGAATTTTTACATTCATCGAGTTGAGGTGCTTCCCCACGGGGTCAACGAAGCATTTTCCATTGTTGGGCACTCAGTGCCCCATCAGGTCCTCCCAAGTGAGGGTACAACATGAAACAGAAATGGGCAAAGTGCCCATCTACTCTGCCTCAATCACACCATCACAAGCACCTCCAACTAAAGCAAGCAAAAATGTAATTTCTGGCATTCACCACCTTTCAGGCTGATTTAGGGGCAACACATTACAGGCAGCTCAGAGACTCTGACACGTGCCCACCAGATTGCAGCTGGGAAACTCAGTTCACATCATTGACTTAGTGTATTGAGATTCAGATTGAGTACATCTGCCTGACCTGAGGCTTTAATCCAGGTCCCAAGCAAAAAGACAGCATTGCAGCTTAATCATAGAATTCCTGCAGTGCAGAAGGAAGCCACTTGGCCCATCTAGTCTGCACTGACCACAATCCCAACCAGGCCCTATTCCCGCAACACCACATATTTACCCTGCTAATCCCTCTGACACGGAGGTCAAGTTAGCATGGACAGTCAACCCAACCTGCACAATTAACTCACCTCAGCTTCACACCATGAGGGAGTTTTCAGTCAAACTAAATCAGCTATGGGTTTTCGTATCCAGAAGCTCAATAGATTCAAAGTCAAATGTTAATATTTCAAAGAGGGTTGACTAAGGAAAAGAGACGTGCAACATCCAATGGGGGAAATCTCGTTCCTGAATCAACCCCCTCCCTTATTTCTGAAAAGGGCAATGCAAAGCTATATAAATGATCACCAATCCCCTCATACAGCACTATAAAGTTCTCTCTCCCTTTTCTTATTTCCACAGATAGTAGAGGGAGCAAGTATGTCCACACGTCCACTCCTCAGGCCCTTCAGACTCTGTTCTGCAGCGGTTAGCACTGCTGCCTCACAGTGCCTGGGACGCGGGTTCAATTCCGGCCTTGGGTGACTGTCTATGTGGAGTTTGCACATTCTCCCCGAACCTGCGTGGGTTTCCTCCGGGTGCTCTGGTTTCCTCCCGTGCTCTAAAGATGTATGGGTCAGGTGAATTGGCCGTGCTAAATTGCTCCTAGTGTCAGGGGGATTAGCAGGGTAAATATGTGGGGTTATGGGAATGGGGGCCTGGGTGGGATTGTGATTGGTGCAGGCGCAATGGGCCGAAAGGCCTCCTTCTGCACAGTGGGGATTCTATGACTAACAGTTCCTACCCTCTGGAGATAAGCCATGTCTCTGTCCAGTGCTGCTCTCCAATCTTTTGCTGCTAAAGAGAGCACATTGAGGAGAAGGGAAGCCTGATTCTCCAGGGGCCGCTGAGTTTGAAGTAGTCCTCTTGGAAAAAGGGATGGGGGTTGCTATTCTCAATGTCTGTCACTGTAAGTTACTGGAGCTGTTAAAATGCTTGCAACCCCCCACTGTCTGCAGAGCTTTCAGCGGCAAATGAGTGTCCAATGCAGCGACCCTCATACCTAACTGCACTGCAAAATGACTCCTTCCATCCACTCCTACCTGTCTCTGTAAATTAGTGAAAGCAACTCTTGCACTTGCCCCATTTTGCTGATATCTCTGCAATCTGCATTTCACTTTTCCTCCCAACCTCTCTTCAGCAAAAGCAAAGTGCCACGGATGCTGGAAATTCAAAAATGTTGGAAACACTCAAGTTCCGGCAGCAATGACTAAAATCTTTTGGATTGAGCATATCGAATGTCTGTTCAACATCCATGGCAGTAATATGCTGATACGCAAATAGCAGAGAAATTAAACAAATACTTTGGTTGGAATTTTCCCGTCCAGCTCATGCGCCACGGGAATTATAGCAGGATGGACACAGACCATGTAAAGTTTCATTTACCTTGGGCAGGATTTTAGTCTTGGGACCAGAAAATCCCACCCTTTGGAGGAAAGTACAAAAAACCTCCTGGAAATAATGGAGAACCAAGGCACTAGTGTAAATGAGGAACTGCAAGATACTCATAGGGAAATTAATGGGGCTTCAAATAAATAAATCCCCTGGACCTGATGATCTACCAGAGTGTTGAAAGAGGTAGTTGTCAAGATAGTGGAGGCATTGATGGTGAGCTTTCAAAATTCTATTGACTCTGGAGTGGTTCCTGTAGATTGAAGGGTGACAAACGTAACCCCACTATTTAAGAAAGGAGGGAAAGAGAAAATGGGGAACGACAGACCAATTAGCCTAACATCAGTAGAATTTGTACCAACAAATTTGAAAACTGGATACCGTTCAGTTTAAGTTTAAGTTTATAAGTTCAAGTTTATATATTATTGTCACAAGTAGGCTTACATGAACACTGTAATGAAGTTATTGTGAAAATCCCCTAGTCGCCACACTCTGCACCTGTCCAGGTAACACTGAGGGAGAATTTAGCATGGCCAGTGCACCTAACCAGCACATCTTTCGAACTGTTGGAGGAAACACATGCAGACTCCACACAGACAGTGACCCAAGCCAGGAATCGAACCCAGGTCCTTGACACTGAGAGGCAGCAGTGCTAACCACTGTGCTGCCATGCTGCCCTGATTAGATATTAGACATTGGACTACAGATCACGAGCCCACTCAGGTTAGCCTATAATACTGATCAGACATAGCCAGCATGGATTTATAAAAGGGAAATCATGTTTAACAAACCTCTTGGAGACTTTTGAGGATGTATCTAGCAGAATAGACAAAGGGGAATGTGGTATTTTTAGATTTTCAAATCACTTTCGATAAGGTCCCATACAAGGGATTGTTAAATAAAACTACAGCGCATAGAATGGGAGGGAGGAAATATACTGGCATGGATTGATAACTGGTTAATGGGCGGAAACTCACCTGACTTACCTGATGAAGGGGCAGTACTCCCAAAGCTAGAGGTTTTTGCTACCAAATAAATCTGTTGGACTTTAATCTGGTGTTGTGAGACTCCTTAATGGGCAGAAAACAGAGCAAGAATAAATGGGCCATTTTTAGGTTGGCAGGCTGTGACTGATGGGGTACTGCAGGTATCAGTGCTGGACCCCAGCTATCAATTATCTATATTAATGATTTGAAGTGGGTATTAAAGGTAACATTTCCATGTTTGCAGGTGACACAAAACTAGGTGAAAGTGAGTTGAGAAGAGGATGCAAAGACGCTTCAGGGAGATTTAGAGTGGCTAAATGAATGGGCAAAAATTTAGAAGATGGAATATAGTGTGGAGAAATGTGAGTTTAGCCGGTTTGGCAAGAAAAACAGAAAGGCAGCATATTTCTTAAACAGTGAGAGGCTGGGAAATGTTGAACTTCAAAGGGACTTGGATGTCCTTGTTGATAAGTCACTGAAAGGTAACACGCAGATAAAACAGGCAATTAAGGCAGCTAATGGCATGTTGGCCTTTCATCTAGAAGGTTTGAGTTTAGGAGTAAAAATGTCTGACTGCAATTATATAAAACCTTGCTGAGAACATACCTGGACTATTGGGTACTGCTTTGATCTCCTTAACCAAGGAAAATATACTTGCTATAGAGATATTGTAACAAAGGTTCACTAAATTAATTCCTGGACTGGAGGGACTGTCCTAAGATGAATGATTAAATAAACTGGGCCTTTATTCTCCGGAGTTTAGAATAGTGAGAGGTGACCACATTCAAATATTGAAACGGGTGACATGATGGCACAATGGTTAGCATTGCTGCCTCACAGCACCGGGGCCTGTGTTTCATTCACAGCTTGGGTCACTGTCTGTGTGAAGTCTGCACGTCCTCCGTGTATGCATGGGTTTCCTCAAGGTACTCCAGTTTCCTCCCACAATCCGAAAGATGTGTTGGTTACATGCATCGGCCATGCTAAATTCTCCGTCAATGTTACCCGAACAGGCCCCGGAGTGTGGTGACTAGGGGATTTCCGAAGTAACTTCTTTGTAGTGTTAATGCAAGATTATTTGTGACACTAATAAACAAACTTTAAACTTAAAAAAACATACAAAATTCTTATCGGGCTCAACAGGTAGATGCAAGAAGGGCGTAGCCCCTGGCTGTGAGGGGAAGAGGGGGTCCTGGGACCAGGGGACACGGACGCAGTCTCAAAATAAGGGGCACAACCAGAGCCGGCATGAATCTCACCAACCGTATTCGACCTTTGGCACTGGAAGTCTAGTTGTTTGTCTGAACTGCTTACCTTGTGATTTTTGTCTATACTGTTTACTTGGAGAACCCTCTCCTATAAACAGGATTGCAGATGGTGCCATGGGTGGGAATTTATTACAGAATCCCTGTGTTTATTATTCGGTGGTACATCTTAAGTTTTCCCATCATTTTATTGGTTTTAGGCTACAGCTAGGCTAGGCTTCAGCCATTTTAATGCGAGTAGGCCCGGGATTAAATCCAGTACCTGAAAACCAAAATCCAAAAGGCCATCAGCCCCAAGGTTTCAGATCAAGAATACTCTACCTGCATATTTGACAATATACAATTGGTCTCCAAGATCAACATTCATATCTCATCCAACCTCAGAGTGGACTGCCATATCCCCTTCATGGCTAAAACAAAATGACTCCCAAGAGATTTGGGCTCCTCATTTCCAGCAACTCTCATATTCCTATAAAGTCAAAGACTTCTGTTCCCGTACCTGGGCATTCCATACCATCTTTCCCAGACTCTGGGATGCAAAAATGCCCCCTGTCCCAGCTCCGATAATCCCGCTATCCCTGCTGCAATTTCATTCCACATTTCTCCATTTTGCTGATACCATTGCATTCAGTGTTTCACTTTTTCTCCTATTTGCAAAATCAAAATACTGCAGGTGCTTTAAAGTTTTTTTTAAACTAGTGTTACTAGTAGGCTTACGTTAACACTGCAATGAAGTTACTGTGAAAATCTCCTAGTCGCCACACTCGGATGCTTGTTTGGGTACACAGAGAATTTAGCGTGGCCAATGCGCTTAACCAGCACGTCTTTTGATTCTAGGAGGAAACCTACGCAGACATGGGGAGAACATGCAGACTCCACATAGACGGTGACCCAAGCTGGGAATCGAACCTGGGTCCCTGGCGCCGTGAAGCTAACCACCATGCCACCCTGATGCTGGATATCTGAATTGAAAATGGAAAACGCAGGTAATATTCAGCAGATCAGGCAGCACAACTCTATCTCATGTTTTTAAAAAGTATCTGTTGCCTCCTCCCAATTACCCTTGACCCAATCAAACTCTTTGCTGGCCAGGAGCTTAAAGTTGGAAGTAATCACTTCCGCTCGCTGATCCCTCTTCCTACAACCATAATGCTCTTAAAATTCAAGCCTTATATTTCCTAATCATGATGGCATAATGTGCCAGAAGTTTATAGTCAAAATCTAGATCCAGAACACAAGGTATAAACATCCCTGTTTTAAAGAAGTGGGTCAATCTATTTTGCAATTACATAGATCCTTTAATATAAGAAAACATTCCAATTGCGTCGCAGGAACATTGTCAGACAAAACTGAAATACATTTCAGCCTGCCTTTCAGGAGTGTCCGAAAGGAAGAGAGAGTGGTGGAAAGGCAGAGAGGTTTGGGAAGAGACCTTCAGCGGTTAGGGCCCAGGCAGCTCAGTCTCTATTTTAAGACAAGTGCCAAGATGGCAAAGGTCATATAGTAACTGGAAGGGAAGGGTACAACTAGGTCACTGTACAAGCACCACAGAACATGTCTGCTCCCGTTGGGCAGCCGGCTAATGCAACCCCTGGAAAAATATCAAAGGTGTGTTCCCTCTGATTTCCCACCATCCCTGGGGGGGGTTCCCTGTCTGCTTTGTAGGGGGTAGATCTTCCTCCAGTCCCTCTGCCTTCAAATGTCAAAAGGCGAGGCAATCAGGGAGGAAGGCCCTCTACTCATAGAATGTCCAACTCATTAATTCAGTTAGTCAGAGAGGCAAGGTGTAGCAAATATCATAGAATCCCTACAGTGCAGAAGGAGGCCATTCAGCCCATTGAGTCTGCACTGACCACAATCCCACCCAGGCCCTATTCCCATAACCCCACATGCTAACCCTGCTAATCCCCCTAACACTAAGGGTCAATTTAGCATAACCAACCAACCTAACCCATACATGTTTGGATGGTGGGAGGAAACTCACACAGACACAAGAAAAATTAGCAAACTCCACACAACGATCCAACGCCGGAATTGAACTCGGGTCACTGGTGCTGCGAAGCAGCAGTGCTAACGACTGTGCTGCCCATATGTAGATACGGACACCATCGAGGCACTGTTCTATAACAGAAGGTTGTCTTTTCATAATGCTCCCTGCCTTACCTTCCCGAATTAATTGCTTCCCCTTACCCGAAGTATCCAGGACTTGGACACCACCCTTATCAAAATCAGGGTTTTAAACTGCAGAAGGCATGAAAATGGCAGATTTGAGTCTATATTGATTCATGTGCCAGATCTGAACTGGTGCTCTTCAAATGACCCCCTCAAACTATGGCAGCGCCAGAGCTGGACAACACTGGAAAATGCAACCCTGGCATAACTTCCAGGGTCACTTCCTGAGACAGTAAATAGTCTCACAACACCAGATTAAAATCCAACAGGTTTATTTGGTAGCACGAGCTTTCAGAGCACTGCTTCTTCATCAAGTGAATGCAGGATTTGTTTAAAAAAAGGTATATATAGGCACAAACTCAATTTATATGTTAATGGTTGGAATGCAAGTCTTTACAGGTAATCAAGTCTTAAAGGTACAGAAAATGTGAGTGGAGAGAGGGTTAAGCATAGGTTAAAGAGGTGTGTATTGTCTCCAGCCAGTTAATGAGATTTTGCAAGCCCAGGCAAGTCGTGGGGGGGGTTACAGATAGTGTGACATAAACCCAAGATCCCGGTTGAAGCTGTCCTCGTGTGTGCGGAAATTGGCTATCAGTCACTGATCAGCGATTCTGCGTTGTCGTGTGTCGTGAAGGCCGCTTTGGAGAACGCTTACCCAAAGAAAAGAGGCTGAATGCCCTTGACTGTTGAAGTGCTCCCCCGATAGAAAGAGAACATTCTTGCCTGGTGATTGTCGAGCAATGTCCATTCATCAGCTGTCGTAGCATCTGCATGGTCTCCCCAATGTACCATGCCTCGGGGCATCCTTTCCTGCAGCACATCAGGTAGACAATGTTGGCCAAATCACAAGAGTGTGTACTGTGTACCTGGGGGATGGTGTTCTCACATGTGATGATGTCATCCGTGTCAATGATCCGGCATGTCTTGCAGAGGTTGCTGTGGCAGGGTTGTGTGGTATTGTGGTCACTGTTCTCCTGAAGGCTGGATAGTTTGCTGCGAACAATGGTCTGTTTGAGGTTGTGCAGTTGTTTGATGGCAAGTATTGGGGTGTGGGGGTGGCCTTGGCGAGACATTCATCTTCATCAATGACACGTTGAAGGCTGCGGAGAAGATGTCATTGCTTTTCCGCTCCAGGGAAGTACTGGATGACGAAGGGTACGCTGTCCGCCGTGTCCCATGTTTGTCTTCTGAGGAAATCAGCGCAGGTTTTCACTGTGGCGCATCAGAACTGTCGATCAATGAGTTGAGCGCCATATCCTGTTCTTACATGGGCATCTTTCAGCGTCTGGAGGTGTCTATTGCAATCCTCCTCATCTGAACAGATCCTGTGTATACGGAGGGCTTGTCCGTAGGGGATGGCTTCTTTAACGTGTTTAGTGTGGAAGCTGGAGAAGTGGAGCATCGTGAGGTTATCTGTGGGCTTGCGGTTCAGTGAGGTGCTGAGGTGACCGTCCTTGATGGAGATGCGTATGACCAAGAATGCAACCGATTCCGGAGAGTAGTCCATGGTGAGTCTGATGGTGGGATGGAACTTGTTGATGTCATCATATAGTGATGTTTCAGTGATTGTTTATCATGAGTCCATAGGAAGAAAATGTCATCACTGTATCTGGTGTACAGTATGTATTCGGTTGAAGGTCCTGTGCAGTGAGGAAATCTTGTTCAAACCTGTGCATGAAGATGCTGGCATATTGAGGTGCGAATTTGGTTCCCATGGCTGTTCCATATGTCTGGATGAAGAACTGGTTGTTGAAGATGAAGACATTGTGGTCCAAGATGAAGCGAATGAGTTGTAGAATTGCATCTGGAGATTGGCAGTTGTCAGCATTGAGTACTGAGGCAGTTGCAGCAATGTCATCATTGTGGGGGATGCCGGTGTAGAGTGCCAAGACATCCATTGTGACGAGGAGTGTTCCTGGTTCTTGAGAGATTTCAATGGCTTGATGTGTTAAGGAAAGGTTGGTGTGTGTGCACGAGGTTGTGGGAGGGTGGAGCAGGGGTGAGTTGTGTTAGCTCAGGGATTGTTCATAGAAAGATGAAAAGGTTAGAGGAAGGAAGTAAATCAGGTAAACACGTCCTTTCAGGTAAAGCACTCAGGTGACTAGCTGGAAAAAAAAAACACTTGCACTAGTAAAATAGGAACAGATTACCTGTTTATCTGCTTATGGAGGGTACAGGTGTGTCACAACACGTTACAAAGGGAAGAGTACAGAAGAATGGTGGGGTGGAGTGGGGGCGTAGGGGGAGGATGAGAGGAGAGAGAGGCAGCAAGGGGTGAAAGATGAAAAATCTGAAACTGCTCCTTCATAGGAGTGCCAGCACACACAATGCAAGCCAAGTCTGAAGCGATTACACTGATACAAGCTGTTCTTGAAAATCCCAGCACATTCATTCAAAATCAAATCACACATTCTCAGCAGGAATTGCTGAAATGCTTCAGGAGGTGTTGAGAACAAACTCCAAGCCAAGTTCCACACGCTATTCAATAGGAGAAGTTCTGCTACAGATGTATTTTCGGCTGCTCCATGTAAATGCTTTTCCTATTTGCCTGCCACTTCATTTGTTTGCTCTACTTGTTCCAGATATAGTGCTGAATGCAAACAAACTGAACACAAATAGGCAGCAATGACGCAAGGAGACACATCTGTAAAAAATAATGCCAAGTTATGCCAGCTTAAAGAACCATTTTCCTCCAGCCTCTCACAGTTCCCTTCTGAAAGATTCCTCCAGCCCTACAACACTGAACACGACTGAGAAAATCCTCCAACCCTACAACACTGTACACTGCTGAGAAAATCCTCCAGTCCTACAACACTGTACACTGCTGAGAGAATCCTCCAGTCCTACAACACTGTACACTGCTGAGAGAATCCTCCAGCCCTATAACACTGTACACTGCTGAGAGAATCCTCCAGTCTTACAACACTGTACACTGCTGAGAGAATCCTCCAGCCCTATAACACTGTACACTGCTGAGAAAATCCTCCAGTCCTACAACACTGTACACTGCTGAGAGAATCCTCCAGCCCTATAACACTGTACACTGCTGAGAGAATCCTCCAGTCTTACAACACTGAACACTGCTGAGAGAATCCTCCAGTCTTACAACACTGTACACTGCTGAGAAAATCCTCCAGTCTTACAACACTGTACACTGCTGAGAAAATCCTCCAGTCTTACAACACTGTACACCACTGAGAAAATCCTCCAGCCCTATAACACTGTACACTGCTGAGAGTCTTCCAGCCCTACAATACTGTACATTAATGAAAGTTCTCCAGCATGACGACACTGTACTGTGTCCTCTAAAGCGTCACCAACACCGTATCCTGATAATACGGTGTGTCAGCCCCAATGTCTGTTTAACATGACTTCCAAAGATCGAGTCACTTTTGGCACAATCGATTCATATTCTGTTGTATTTGCATGACAGTCAGCATCGACTCCTTTCCTGGCATTTTCTCCCTGTCTTTACTGCTGTTAAGGAAACACTTTTGTTTAAACAGCGGGCCCAATGACTTCCTCAGCTTAACTGATTTGAAGAGTTAGTGAAGCTAACTGCATGTTAGAAATGAGCCAACATCAGCAGATTCAGCTGTTATCTCAGGGGCTTTCAGTAATTGTCCACCCCCTTTCCCTCACTTGATACACTGAGCCTCTGAGGCTACGTATAACTGTACATGCTCCCATTCCATTTGGTGTCAATGTTTTTTGGAAAATTGTGGCCACAAATTTTGGGCCTGGCAACACAACTCCAGGAAACGGTCTCACCAATGCCTCATATAATTGTAATAAGACTTCTTTACCCTAGTACTCTGACCCCTCTGGAACAAAGTAGCATTCCATTTGCCTTCCAAATTGCTGGCACGTTACGTCCTTCTCAGATTCGTTACAAGACCGTGCAGGTCCGTCTGAAAGCAAACATTCTCCAGCCTCTTGCTATTGAAAAATGTTTTCCCAAAGTGGATAATTTTACACTTTGCTATATTTTATTCCATCTGCCAAGTTCTTGCCCACTCACCCAATCTGTTTACATCCTACTACAAATTCTTTCTATCCTCATCACTTATTTTCCCAGCTAATTTAGTATTTTCAACAAATCTGGATACATTACACTCAGTCCCTCATCTAAATCACTAAAGTAGATTGTAAGAAGCTGAGAGCTTTGAGCTGGATGGTGTTGAGCTGCCTGAGTGTTGTTGGAGCTGCATTCATCCAGGCAAGTGAGGAGTATTCAGTACCCTCCTCACCTGGGCCTTGGAATTGATGTATAGACTTTGGGAAATCAGAAGGCGAGTTGCTCACTGCAGAATTCCCAGCCTTAGATTTGCTCTTGTAGTCACACCAGTTATGTGGCTGGTCCAGTTAAGCAGATTCAGAAAGAATGTTCCCAAACACGGGGGAGTCCAGAACTAGGGGTCATAGTTTGAGGACAAGGAGTTCTCGAGGATAACCTTTTAGAACTGAGTTGAGGAGAAATTTCTGCAACCAGAGGGTAGTGAATGTGTAGACTTCACTACCACCGAACATAATTGAGGCCAAAACATCATCTGATTTCAAGAAGAAATTAGATTTAGTTCTTAGGACTAAAGGGATCAAGGGATATGAGAGGGGGGGGGGAAGGTGGAAAATCAGGATATTGAATTCGATGATCAGCTATGACCAAGATGAGTGGCAGAGCAGGCTTGAAGGGCCAAATGGCCTACTCCTGCTTTTTGTTTCTATATTTCTGGTCAACGGTAACTTCCAGATTTGATGGAGGTTTTACGGATGGTAAACGATGTTCAATGTTAAGGTGAGGTGGTTAAGCTGTCTTGTCCTGGATACAGTCAGTGCCTGGTGTTTGTGTGTCGTGAATGTTACTTGCCACTTATCAGTTCAAGGTGAAGATTGGCCAGCTGCTGCTACGTACAGGCATGGAATGCTTCAGTATCGGAGAGGTTGCAAATCGTACTGAACAGTCTGCAATTATCAGAGAAAATCCCCACTTCTGACTTCCAAATAGAAAGAAGGTCATTGATGAAGCAGCTTAAGGGTGGCACAGCAGTTAGCACTGCTGCTTGACAGCACCAGGGACCTGGGTTCAATTCCGGCCTCGGGTGACTGACCATGTGCAGTTTGCACGTTCTCTCCTCCGGGTGCTCCAGTTTCCTCTCACACTCCAAAGATGTGCAGGTTAGGTTGATTGGTCATGCTCAAGTGCCCCTTAGTGTCAGGGGACTAGCAGGGCAAATAAGGGAATTGGGCCTGGGTGGGATTGTGTTTGGTGCAGGTTCAATGGGCCGAAACATGTCCTTCTGCACTATAGGGATTCTATGAAGATGGTTGGGCCTAGGATACTACCCTAAGGAATTCCTGCAGTGATATCCTGGAGCTGAGATAATTGACCTCCAACCACAACAACCATCTTCCTTTGTGCCAGGTACGTCTACAACCAGCAGAGTGTTCTTCCTTGATTCCCAGTGACTAAGATTCTTGGATTCCACACAACGTTTTTCCTGGTGCCATGGCGGCCACTCTCACTTCACCTCTAGAATCCAGTTCTTCTTTTGGAGCAAGGCTGTAATGAAGTCTGAAGCTGAGTGACCCTAGAGAACCCCAAAGAGGAGCAGGTCATGCAATACAGTGTCAATTCAGCTCATGGCTAAGTTCAACAAACCCTTTTCAATGTTCACTTGGGATACACTGTGTTAATATATAAAAAAAAGGTAAGGAGTTTCTGTCACCACCACCCGCTTCCCAGCGGCCTGCTTTCTGGTGATGAAGGTGACTCGTCATTAGTGGGATCTTCCAGCTCCACCAATGTCAACAGCATTCCTGTTGTCAGAATCACCTCTGGCGGTGCTGGAAGATTCTGCCGGCGAGGACGATCAGGAATTCCCGCCCAATGTGTAATAAAATAACATTGGGCAATGCTGAACTAAAGACTGTCCTGTACCCAACACATCCCAAGGACCTTACTACGGCAAAAACGATCTTTTAAAAAAGTATTTCTGACGCTCGATTGAATGGAATGAATGTTTCTGGAGCTGCGCTTGTGGCCTTTGGTCAGGATTCTTTCAATGAACCACATTATCCAACACAGATGTCGCTTTACAGACAAACAGGAGGAATAGGGAAGGGAAGCGTCAGCAATCTCCCAAAGTCTGTCAGTCAGCTGAGTGCACAAACCGGGAATGAGGTGGAGCGCTTCAAGAAACTTGTGTGTTTATGAAAACAGGAGGCTCAAAATCAAATCCATATAAAGTGAAAATAATTGAAAGCGATTTGTGGACTAAAATTAGACAAGCATGAAGAATGGATTCGGGCTAAATAAAGGAAGCAAAGATTGCATCCGATCCAGAATACATAGCAGGGTGAGAAGTTCCTTCCCCAGGGTAGCCAAACATTAGCTTGATTCTTCAATGACATAAAAACAACCCTCGACTATTAAATCTGAGAAACAAACTATTCCCTCCTTCTCCCATTATATAATGTTCCTAATCCATGTGGTACACCACTCCCTTGGCATCACATTCACCTGTTACTGAAGTCACTTTATCTAATCCTAGATTCCTCTTGAATCGTTATATCTGTGCATCAGTTGATGACTCATGCTGACTTTTTTCTGTACTCTCCCACTTGGATTTTTTTCTCCATTTCAATAATCTCTTCCACTCCTTATCCACCTCGCAGTCACCCCAGTGTTCTGGCTGAATCACTACACCTCGACCTCCATGACCTTTTATGGAGAAATTAAAGCCTTGCTTCTTTCAATTCTTCAAAAGCCAATCGCTTCTCCAGCACTCAACCGTAACCAATAGTTACCACCTTCACTTTTGATAGCTTTTATTCAGAGCTTCTTCGTGTAGCAACATTTAGGGTCTCTCAAGGCCTCACAATACATCTCCTGAAGTATTTCCAAGACGCTCAGTTTTCACTTGTGCAATTGTTTTTTTAAAGCTTTCTGACTCTTGGCTCACTTAACCTCATTATTTCAAGCCTGAACACTCTCTAGGATCTTCCATCCAATCCTGAACAAGATACAGGGTTATCTGACAAAGACATCCCTTCCTCCACTCCCTCAAACGCCAATTTCCCTGTTCTCACACTCTCTCCTGCAACCTTCCACCTTTCTTTGTTAACATTACAGTGGTCCCTGAACTGCATTCTCAATGTATTTGGGGTGGCATAGCGGTTAGCACTACCCCCTCACAGTGCCAGGGACCAGGGTTCAATTCCCGGTTTGGGTCATTGTGCAGAGTCTGCACAGACATTCTCCCCATGTCTGCATGGGTTTCCTCTGGGTGCTCCAGTTTCCTCCCACAGTCCAAAAGATGTGCTGGTTAGGTGCATCGGACAAGCTAAATTCTCCCTCAGTGTACCTGAACAGGCGTTGGAATGTGGCAGTTAGGGGGTTTTCACAGTAACTTCATTGCAGTGTTATTGTCAGCCTACTTGTGACATTAATAAATAAACTTTAAACTCTTGGCTCACTTTAAATCTCATATTATTTCAAATCTGAACAGTCTGTAGGATCTTCCATCCAATCCTGAAGAGGAGACAGGATTAGAAGACACCCTTCTTCTACTCTCTCAACCTCCAACTTCCCTTTTCTTCCCTTCTCTCGCTCTCTGCTGTCTTTCTTTCCTTTGTTAATGTTACAATGGTTACCTGAACTGTTTACCTCACTGCATTGTCAATGTGTTGAGTGAAGATCTGTCACACTTTAGCCGTTGGCTCTAGAACCCTTTATTCGCACACTCTTGCCCTTCCTTCCACAACCCACCATTAGTGCTGACTTCTTCCCTTTTATTGTTCTCAGCTTGCTGTGTGCCACTGTGGGATTAATAAGAGATGAGGCTTATTTAATTGAAAATAAGGTTGCCAACAAAAAGGGGAATAAACGGGTAGCTTTTTCCCAGATAGAGGCCGCAACCGATCAGGAGCTGTAGCAGCTGGGCAAGCCCTCTTTTTGTGTTATGGGACACCTCGTCACTGTGCAGCAAAGACCAGGGACTCACCACGCAGGAAATCATTCATGCAAAGCCATATTCTATCCACTTAGCGAGCCACAACAAAGTCACAGCAATTTTATTATGCGTATCTCTGTCTCGAGTCACTGTAACAATCAAAAGTAATGCATTTATCATGAAACATCCAAGGTGTTTATCTAGTCAGTTCTCAACTACACAGGAAGCAGCAGCCACAACTGTTGTAGTCTCCCACGTAGAGTACATACGCACACAATCAAAAAAAAAAGTTCTGACATATCTGATCCGGCCTCAGCACATCAACCAGTCACATGTTCTCAAACACTACATCAAGCTGTTACAAAAAAAAAGTATGTAGTTACACTTCCTGCAGAGGCTCTCTTACATAAAGTGCAAAGATGAGGAGCAATAAGGAGGGTCTTGGCCAAGAGTTAACGCACCAGCAAGCAGGGTTTGAGATCCAAGCACCAATTCAAACAGGTGCAAGCGGATTCACCAGCGACAGAAATAATGACTTTTTTTAATTCAGGAAGGTGTAGCTGTGAAGATACTGTGGCATTGGGATGTCTCACAGTCAGATATCTGAACCAGGTGGCTTTCGCAGGGGTCACATGAGTTCCCTGGCACGTACTCCACTCAAATAGGTGATGCATCAATCCTCCCCATTGTCTTCCTTCCATCCAAATTTCTGTATAGAACATGGGGCATAACAGCACACAGTGAGGCCTTTCAGCTCATTGACTCATGACTTGTGCCTACACACTCAGTCACTGCTGCCTCACAGCGCCAGGGACTAGGGTTTGATTCTCAGTTTGGGTCACTGTCTGTGCAGAGTCTGCATGTTTTCCCTGTGTCTACGTGGATTTCCTCTAGGTGCTCCAGTTTCTTCCCACAGTCCGAAAGACGTGCTGCTTAGGCACAATGGCCATGCTAAGTTCTTCCTCAGTGTACCCGAGCAGGTGCCAGAGTGTAACTTCATTGCAGTGTTAGTGTAAGCCTACTTGTGACAGTAATAAATATACTTTAAGTTATTCCCTTTTCCCTCTTTTCTTTCAAACGTCTTCACTTTTAAAAGTGCCTCTGGATTCGATATCTGCCACTGAATCTGGTCGATTAGTCCATGTCTGTGTAGGAAAATCATTTCCTAACCTTTCCCATCATTCATTTGGTGATCTTAAACTTACTCCCTTTACATTGCCCAGTGAACATCATGCTTCCCAATTTAAAAATCCTTCGATTTTGACCAGGACTATTCTGGTGATCAGAGCCCCAGTATCTGGAACCACTCAAGTCTATCATCCCTGGTATCATCTTAGCGGTTCTTTCTTCTCTGCCTTGGTCTAGACATTTTTCCTAAAGTAGGGTGTTTAGAACTGGACTCAGCATTCTAACTGCAGCCTAGCCAAAGATTTGCATAGCTTCAGCAGTACCTTCTTGCTTTTTGCTGTACACGTGCACTTTTATTTTTCAGGCATCGTAAGTGTTTTCATTTTTAAAATAATGCTCGTGATTCCAAGTAAGCCTGTTGGACTTTAACCTGTGAGACTTCTTCCTGTGCCCACCCCAGTCCAACGCCGGCATCTCCATACGAGGGAGAAAGGAATAGATGGAAACAGTGATCGAGCCAGATGAAGAGGCTGCTGTGAACATAAACACAGCATGGACTTGTCAAGACAAATAGTCTGTTCCTGGACTGGGAACACTGTAATGCAATACATCCAAATGTTTGCACAGTTCCACCATCTTTGCTGCAAGTTCCCCACGGCCTCTACCCATTTCATCTGTCTGTTAACTTCAGTTCCACTCAGTCCAAGCCTGTTCTACATACAAACCATTTCTTGGAATTGTTTCACTCCTGCTCACTTGACCTTCCAGAGGATAATGAGCATCCTCCTCGCACAGTGTATTCAAAAACCTTTGCCAGGGTCCAGGTCTCAGCATCATAGGACCCTGAGCAGACGCACACAATTTCATATCACCATCACCATGAAAACTGCTCTCCTCCATCAGAATAACTTCTTGATTTATTATTGTCACATGTACTGGGATACAGCATTGCTGCTGACGTGCTATACAGACTAAATTTACCATTCATAGAGTACGTAGGAGAGAAGGAAAAGAGAGGATTCAGAATATAGTGTAACATTATTAGAGAGTTTAAAAGAGTAGAGTGCAGTTTTAAAATCATGGAACGGGAGTAAAAGATAGAATTAGAGGGTATGCTGGAGACAGCTTGCGAGAAATCATCTCACTCTGACGCTACCTTAGATTTTCCACTGCTGACCAAAAACACTCGCAGTCAGAGCAATTATGTCGCCTTACCACATCCTTCCCTAAAGCACGCAACTTCTGGACAAAACTTATGTTTCAACATCTAGTATGAATTTCACTCTCATCCATTTTCTCCCTCTTCATTCCGTGGACACGATCTTAAGAGATCACTGCTGAGCCCCAATCCCCTATTCTTCATCAGCCAGTTCATTGATCATCAAGGAATGGCCGCAATACACTCTGTAGGGTGCAGATTGAGCTTCATTCTCTGCCCCCTATATCTCTGCACACTTTGTACATCACTGTGAATGTGGTGACCAGGATTTGGATTATATCACAGACTTCAACAACGGGTTCCTTATGACTTACTCTATTCAAATGCAAGAGATTTCCAAGACACAATTCCATCACGCAAACCAGCCTCCCATCCATTGACTCTGCCTACATTTCCCACTGCCTCGGAAAAGCAGCCAGTACAATCAAAAACCTCAGACACTCCGGACACTCTCTCTTCCACCTTATTCCATCGGGGAAAAAGATGCAAAAGTCTGAGGTCATGTACCAACTGACTCAAGAACAGCTTCTTCCCTGCTGCCATCAGACTTTCGAATGGACCTACCTTTTGTTAAGTTGATCTTTCTCTACACCTTAGCTATGACTGTAACACTACATTCTGCACCCTCTCCTTTCCTTCTCTATGAACGGTATGTTTTGTCTGTATTGTGCGCAAGAAACAATACTTTTCTCTATAATATGTGACAATAATAAATCAAATCAAAAATTAGATACAAACAATTGGTACAATTTTGTGTGAATAATCAACTCCTCCCATAGAAGTGATCGAGATATCATCTCTCACTGGTTCAGAATTATTTACCAGATGACCTCCAGTCCAGAGCAATAATAAACCATAAATAATCACAATTTTATCTATTTAGTACAAAAAGGAGGATACATGTGTTTAGGAATGGATACACACGTACCCACCATGTTGAACCCAATATATCTCTTGTGTCACGCAAACTCTACCTTACATCATTTCACCAATCCAAGTTGTGGCCCCTTACAACAGCTCATTGGTACGGTCAAGATCAGAATCACAGACAAAGTCACTGCACTCGCATTCCACAGCAGAGAATATGAAGGCTCCACGGCCCCAACTTTCCAATCACAATCTAATCGTTTTAAATGGTTTAATCGCCAGCATCACACTCAAGCCAACTAAAATCAACACAGCCTGATCAACATGCAATCAAGGTCAGCCAGTAAAATAGTAACAACTTCTCAAAATGATGACAGCAATGCAAAGCACATTTGAAAAAAAAGACTGTTGGGAGGTACTATTCATCTTCATTCCAATATCATACTCTGGATAATCCCATCTCCCAAGTAAGGGGCATAAAATATCAAGTGATCTCTCTAAACAATATATCCATGTTGTGTTTTGACATTTCACTCAACTTCCACTTTTGACACCCATCCCAACCTGCCTGAATATAGCTAAGAATTTCCAATCTCTTACCCTGGAGCATGTTGCTCCTATTCAACACAGAGATAGCCTCCGATTGAAAACAGCATGATGCAGCTGGACAGTGAAAATTCATAGAATCCCTATAGTGCAGATGGAGGTTACACGGCCCATCGAGTCTGCACTGGCCACATTCCCACCCAGCCCCTAAGCCCATAGCCCCCCGACACTAAGTGGCAATTTTAGCATGGCTAATCCACTTAACCCGCACGTCTTTGGCCAGTGGGAGGAAACTGAAGCACCAGGAGGAAACCCACGCAGACATGAGGAGAATGTGCAAACTCCACATAGACTCAAGTCGGAAATCGAACCCGGGTCCCGGGCATCAGAAGCAGCAAATGGAAGTCATTTCCCAGCAGCTGATTTATCTGGGCAAAATGGCAAGGGAAGAAAATTCTGTATCATCCAATTTTGATTCACTTAGAAATATGACCCCACACTGCCCACCTTACTGGTCCCGTGACCCTAGACTGCCCATTCTATCAACACTTCAGACACACCCCCCACCCCATTCTACTGACCATACATTCCTTGACTTTCCATCGCACCTTTGCTGCTGTGACCCTTGTTAACTGGCTCCTGCTTCTTATCATTAAATCCTAATCCAACTATTGCAAGGAGGTGGTTATGTTTTAAACTGCCTCTTTTAATTCAAGCTAGAGTAGTGGAGAGGAACATGTTATTGCCTACTAGTTCTATCAGTTGTTAAACCCATTTGATCTAGATGCCTTGGAGAACAGTTCAACACCTTTAGAAACCTGACTGTCAGCTGTCACACGGATATAGAGGCAGAAGCAGCTGGCCTGGCTCTGTTCAGATGTATAGATTCTCCAGCAGTCCTGGAGAGAAAGAGAGATGGAAACAGCATCTAGTGTGAACAGCAGAGGTGAAGGCTTCCCTCTGTTAGCCACCAGGCAGAATGAGGGACAGCGTGTCGTCCCTGACGCAAAAGACAACCTATGGAAATTTCTGCTCAAAGTCAGTTGGGAAATTTTCAGAGACGAGGGGAAATAACTTACAACTAACATTGGAAGTATGACTCAGTAAACCAGTGAGTCAGGACGAGGCTGGGACCAACTCTGGGCTGGTACCTGTAAAGACAATTCTGCAGACTCAAGTATAAACACATGAATTTTTCAGTTTAGAAATTTTGGGGGGGCAGTGGGGAAAGGTTGGAGATATCTTTCCTGCAGTTCACTGTATTTATTGACTACAAGGGAATGTTTAGTTGATTTTAGTTTGCTTGTTACAGTAAAAGTCTTAAAATGTGAGGTCCTTTGAGTCAGCCATTGGGGACTCGAATGCCTTTTTAAAAGTTATCGATCTCTCGTAACAATACCTCGGTCTCTGGCAATCACCTGCAATCCTCTACCGTGGAATCTATCGCCCTCGCTGGGCGTCACTTCAGACCCAAATTGCTGCACTTCGCTCAACCTTAGCGCTGCAAAACAGGGAGATGGTGGCTTCACATGATTCTGCGGTGAAACGTGGGGACTGTAACCACAGAGTAAGTGACACGGGAGAAGTGAGCTCCCAGCAGGGATTTGCTTCTGTTAACTGTGGACCTTGCTTTTTTTCCCAGGCGCACGGTGGGATTGATGCCGTGGTCTGAATCTTTGAACCAGTATTGCAGTGTGTGACCCACTAACTGTGACAGTCCCTTCAACTGGCAACAGTTACCTCAGCTGAAAAACAGTGTTAACCACAGACCAGAATCACTGAACAACGGTGTTAAACGTTCTGCTCCATCTCAAGCATATTTTGGAAGCACAAAGGGTAAAGTATTCCCTTTGGCACTTCTCACACAACTGTCCCAGGCAGGGAATACTGATATTAGGAAATTAGAGTTAGACAGACAGGAGATTGCCAGCGCAATTTACCAATATACGGTCCCAGAAAATGCCACCACAAGCCAAAGAGGTACATTAGCCCTGCGGTGAGCAGCTTATTAGTGAGAGATGGGCGAGACCTTAAAGGAAAGGTGGCTTTTACTGAACTGCTGTCTAATTATAATTGTACAGAAAGCTTGTCGGGCCCGGACAGTGTTGTGAGTAGGATCTGAGTATGAAATAATGCGCAGCCTGCACCAATGTCTGATCCCTTCGCTCACAATGCGCTGAAGTGAATTGGTTCCAATAGGAGGCTCAATTTGCACCGAGTCTGAACAATGGGAGAAATAAACCCAGCAAGAGTTATTGTCCTGAACTCAGGCTGTGTCTGGAGATTATATTTTGGTGTGTGTAAGCCAAGGTGAAGGGCTGGCGGGTACAGCAGGTCTGTCAGTCACACTAATTGTGGTGGGTGTAAATTGGAAATAATGAATGAAGACATTCTGTGCTAGAATCACAATGACTCAACGTTAAACCCAATGCTATAAATGCACTGTGACACAGCCGGTACAATTGCCACTGTCTCTTCACTCTGCCCTCTTAATTTACTGCTTTCAAACCTTTTCAGCGGGGGAAGGCTGGTGATAACACTGCCCAGGAGTTTCCACAGTTGCTACGGCCCCATTATCAACTGAAAGATTGTGAATTAACCCACCTCCACTGGGTCAGGAAGCCATGATTGGATTTTTACAACCATCAGGGGGTTAACTGCTTCAGGATATGTCCTTCTGCCCCCCTGAACGATGCTGCCCCAATCTGCTCTGCCAATCAGAGGGCCAGCAGCTCCACTAGGAGCAACGGCCATTGCTCGGATTGCACCTGTGGACGAGGCCTGGCTTTAAATGGGGCAGCCTCACTGCGTTCAGTCAGACAAATCCTGGCGAGCATGGCGATGTGGGGGACTGGGTGGTTGGCATCCAGTTATCAAGAGGCCAAGGGGAGGAAGCCTTCATTGGCCACAAGGAACCCAAAAGGGGCCATTCATAATGATGTCTTTTAGCAGCACCACGGTGGCACAGTGGTTAGCACCACTGCCTCATAACACCAGGGACCAGGGTTTGATTCCCAGCTTGGGTCACTGTCTGTGCGGAGTCTGCATGTTCTCTCTGTGTCTGCAAGGGTTTCCTCAGGGTGCTCCAATTTCCTCCCACAGTCCGAAAGTTGTATTGGTTTGGTGCATTGGTCATGTTAAATTCCCCCTCAGTGTACCCAAACAGGCGCCAGAGTGTGGCCACTGGGAGATTTTCACAGTAACTTCATTGCAGTGTTGATGTAAGCCTACTTGTGACATTAATAAATAAACTTTAAAAAATTTTTAAGATGTTGTTTCTCATAAGATTAACCTTCTAAAGCAAACACGCTAGATACATCTTTAAGACCAAGGCCAAATATGTCAACCAAGTTGGCAATTTCAGCACACAAAGAAACCTCTGCAATTCTCCATTTATGCCCATAACCCGCTCCCTTCACCTCCCTCCCCCCCCCCTTCCCCACCCCTTTTACATTCGTTATCAAGAACAAAATATTTTCTTTATTAGCTCTGGTAATTATCTCAAACTTAAACCTCTAGCACAACTACATTCAAATATCCAAAATAAACCTCTCTCTTTCAATGTGGTTATCACTGGGTTCCTGAAATAGTTGCATCTTCTCGATTTTCAGATAACTGGTTACTATTTTCAACAACTTTATAACTGGCACTGATAACTTTTTCTGACCGTCCATCTCTTTGCTGAAGGTTGGGAGGTGTGAATAGAATTGATAACTGGCTAGGCCGGTTACACTAAAATAGGTTCTCAAAATGTTGTTACTGCTGCAGCACCCCATAGGACATCAGGTAGTGGCTAAGATGACAACAAATGCAGAATCCTTCTTGCAATGAGTGTGTGTGAACATTTCCAACTGCATAGTCAGAACTTTCCCTGCCTGTACTGTTAATCAACAACCAGTTACAAGGGAGCTTCCACAGAGAAATGACAACAGCTTACATAGTGGGGGGCCAGCACCAAGTAACCCAGCCCCAAGGCATCACTGGTAGGATGGACCCTCAATTGTTGCTCCACCAGACTTGTTCCAGCAGACAAGGCACCCGCCCCCCCCCTTCCTCTGCTATTAAACCCAATCCACAGAGCTTTGAGGATAGCAAGAGGCTAATAAATAGCCCAGAATTATTACTGCAAGGTTTGAATGTCAGATAAGCTGCCATAAATCCCCAATTCAGGATGGCTTTGCACGTGTTCCTTTCACATTATTGTGTCAATTTGCATGGCAGGCTTTTTACAAAGAGCAGTCATGTCAAATCTATCCAATGCTGCTGGCTGCACCATGTTCGACCAGAATGGCACAAAGACGAGAGCTGACCACTTGGTGGGGTTGGTGATGGTCCCCTCATCAGTTTCATCATCATAAATTGTGGGAAAGGCAGGGGAAGGCCCAAAGAGAAAAGAGGAAACCAATTCCAAACCAGGGCAACTAAACGTACATGAAACTGGAGAAACGTCAGGTGCCCAGCCTGTCACTGTGGATTCTACTTGGCTATACTTCAAGGTCCACTCAGAAAGCCAAGGCCTTTCCAGCAAGTTTGACCCCCCCCTGCCTTAACAGATTGCCAGCTCCACTGATCTAGACGGGCCCAAAGAAGCTGTGAAACCACCGATAGAGCTCTGTAAATGTCAGCACACAACCCTTCCCCACAGAAAAAAAATCAATTTGAACCTCTGGTTCGTGGAATCAGAGCAGAAGATGAGACAAACTATTGTGTTGAGCTTCCAACTGAGTCTCAATCCCCTTGCTCTTTCCTGATGGCCCGCATTTAAAATTGCAAATTACAAATTTAGGCCACACTCAACTCTGGATCGCTTGAAAGTTTCCAACCTAATGTCACTGTTCAGTCTGAGATGGAAATCAGGTGCTACCCCCATGTGGAAAGGGAAGAGGAGGTAGAGACTGAATATCCTCGAATCAACTCTCACCCCAATCCAAGTGGTTAGTGCAGAAATGTGCGGCTGTCCACCCAGTCACACCAGGGAAGAGGGGACTAAAACAAGTGACTGACCTGAAAACTAAATTAAAATTAATTACTTAGCATTTAAATTCAATTTGGAATAAAAACACTTGGGATGATTCAAATATATCTTCAGCACTGACCCAAACTGCTTATATCATTACTTGTTCAGCTGATGTTAAGCAGCCACTATTTCAGGTCTCTTGAGAAAACAAATAATTAGGACAATTTTTTTTTAAGAAAGTAATGTACTACGTCACAATGTGCAAGGCAGCAGCTGTTAGAGCCACACAGGAAAGAATCCCAGTCAGTGCTTTCAAAGGGGGGAAGAAAAGACAGGAATCACAGGCTGCCCCGCATCCTGGAAACTAGGCCACAGGCTGAGTCGAAACTGGAAGATATCCTCTTCTACATATCCCATGGCTCCAAAATCATTACTGGCACAAACGGCAGCAACACCTCTGTACACAAAGCAGTTTCTAATCCACTGTCACCCAAGTGAGAATAGTTAAACATCACACGGCTAGTTATGCGTGGATAATGAGTGAGCGAGGTTGCAGGCCCTGTTCAATTATTTAAGATGGCTGCTCATCTGTTTTTGACTCCCCTTCAGTCCGGTGCTCCTGCCTTTTGGCCACTCTGATCAGAGAATGGGGGGAATGGCAAGAAAAATCAGAGGATGCGTCTGTTGGTCTGTTTCTGAGTCTGGTCAAGGTGGCAATTAGGATAGACGGAGGTGGTCCTGAAGGAGAAAGGTAGGGGGTTGGAAGTTTTGTTTCTGCTACTTGCTTCTCTTCCACAATCTTTTCCATGTCCAGGTGGTACTGGAGGAGGAGTAAATACTAATGACCTTCATAACCCTTGTTTTATTCACTCGTGAATCATGGATGTTGCTGGCTTTATTGCCTATCTCTAGTTGCCCTTGTTCATAAAGCAGTTGAGTGTCAACAACATTGCTGTGGCTCTGAAGTCACAGGTAGACCAGGCTAGGTAAGGATGGCAGATTTCCTTCCCTAAAAGGACATTAGTAAACCAGATGGGTTTTTCCAACAATAGATAATAGGTTCATGCTCATTTGAAGATTCTTAATTCCAGATTTAAAACAAAATTGAATTCAAATTCCACCATCTACAGGGTTTGAACCCAGGTCCCCAGAATGCTAGCTTTTCTGGATTAATAGTCTAGCAATAACACCACAAGGCCATTGCCTCCGCTTTGGCTTCTCAAGATTGTTGTCTGGACACCATGACCAATATTGCAATCCAGTTTTAGAAGATTCCCCTCGGTTTCTTCTATAAAAGAAAATGTAGAATTTGAGAACATCAAGCACTGCTCCTTCTTCCCTCCACTTCCCTCTCAGCAGAAGTCCATATGCCATTAATTTCATTGCATCTACCTTTCCTTTCTCGGGTCTGCCTTCACAGTGCAAGATCCTAGCTGCCATTAGCATGCAACAAGATTGGAGGCAATGCCGCTAAAAAGAACTTAGTGTTTTTCGGAAACACTTTACAGCTTGGTGGTTATTTTCCAGACGTCGCTGGATTCCAGGGAAGTGCCGGAAGATTGGAAAGCAGCTAATGTTACGCCGTTGTTTAAGAAGGGTGCCAGGCAAAAGGCAGGGAATTATAGGCCGGTTAGTTTAACGTCTGTTGTAGGTAAAATGTTAGAATCCGTCATCAAGGAGGAAATAGCAAGGCATCTTGAGAGGAATTGCTTGATAGAGCAGACGCAGCACGGTTTCGTTAAAGGGAAGTCGTGTCTGACAAATTTACTGGAGTTCTATGAGGATGTGTCTAGGGCGGTGGATAGAGGAGAGCCGGTGGATGTGGTCTTTCTTGATTTTCAGAAGGCGTTTGACAAGGTACCTCACAAGAGGTTATTGCAGAAGGTCAGGGGACATGGAGTTGGGGGTAGGGTGTTAGCGTGGATAGAGGATTGGTTGTCAAATAGGAGGCAGAGAGTGGGGGTCAACGGGTGCTATTCGGATTGGCGGTTGGTGACTAGTGGAGTGCCTCAGGGGTCGGTGCTGGGGCCTCAGCTATTTACCACTTATATAGATGATCTGGAGGAGGGAACCGAGTGTAGGGTGTCGAAATTTGCTGATGACACCAAGTTTGGTGGAAAGGCAAATTGTGTGGAGGGTGTGCAGAGTCTACAGAAGGATCTAGATAGGCTGGGCGAATGGGCCAGGAAATGGCAAATGGAATTTAATGTTGGCAAGTGAGAGGCGGTCCACTTTGGTAGGAATAATGGTAGGAAGGATTATTACTTACGTGGAGAAAAACTGCAGCAGGCGACGGTGCAGAGGGACCTCGGGGTCCTTGTGCATGAGTCGCAAAAACCCAGCTTGCAGGTGCAGCAGGTGGTCAGGAAGGCGAATGGGGTGCTGGCCTTCATAGCAAGGGGGATTGAATATAAAAGTAGGGAGGTCTTGCTGCGGCTGTATAGGGCATTGGTGAGGCCGCAGCTGGAGTACTGTGTGCAGTTTTGGGTGCCGTACTTACGCAAGGATATTTTGGCCTTGGAGGGAGTGCAGAGGAGGTTTACTAGGCTGATGCCGGAGTTGAGGGGGTTGAGCTATGAGGAGAGGCTGAATAAACTAGGCTTGTACTCGGTAGAGTTTAGAAGAATGAGGGGAGATCTCATTGAGACATATGAGATAATGAACGGGATGGATAGGATAGAGGTGGAGAGACTCTTCCCGCTCAGAAAGGACAGTGGGACTGGGGGCACAGCCTCAAGATAAAGGGGGGGCGGTTTAGAACGGAGTTGAGGAAGAATGTCTTCACTCAAAGGGTGGTGAATCTCTGGAATTCTCTGCCCGTTGAAGTGGTGGAGGCTGCCTCGCTAAATATTTTTAAGGCGCGGGTTGATGGGTTTTTGATAAGCGAGGGGATTAAGGGTTATGGGGAGAGGGCGGGAATGTGGAACTGAGCCACGACAGATCAGCCATGATCTTATTGAATGGCGGGGCAGGCTCGAAGGGCTAGATGGCCTACTCCTGCTCCTATTTCTTATGTTATTATGTTCTTAATGAAGTACTTTGGAAATGTAGTCACTGCTGTGACGAAGGAAACAAGGCAAGCGATTTGCACATAGTGTCTCCACCCAGAAAACCGGAGAAGGGATTATTTTCATCATAGTGTGTCCCACACTTTGATTACCTTTGTGGATATGTGCTTGAAGAGAAAAGGTTTGTAGACTATGACATAAAAGCAGGGGAGTGCAACCATACAGTTGGCACAGGTACAGAGAACCAAATGGCAAATAAATAGCTTTTGAATCATTTTCCACAAGCTACCACATTCAGGTGATAATGAAAAGCTTTAAACAATTAAATGCAAGTAGAGGTTACCATTGGTTCAATCAGTGCTGATTCTACAATCAAGTACTTGATGTGAGCAGCAACTCTAAGACTGAGAAGCGTTGCATCTCAGAAAAGGAAAAACAGCAGTAATTCTACGCGGAAAGGGTGTCGGCTCAGCGCTGTGCGAGAGCAGATTTAGGGACGCTGGTTTGCAGTTAAAAGCGGTGCCTCAAGGCTGATGAGGTTATGACAAAAAAAAAGCTAATGGAATTCTGGGTTTCAGGAAGTACAAGTGTGTAAAAGCCACAAGTCAAATACAAAATCAGGCAGTTTCAGTTTGATCAATGCTGTTCAACATTAGCCATATCAGACTACTTGGGAGTTCAGATGCAGATTCTTGCAATTCTGATTAGTAATTAAAAGTAATCATTGAATGTGCCATCTTAATACTCCTTCACAGCATTACATGTGTATTTTAACCGTTTTCTTCAATGCTTAGAAAAATCATAATGAAAAACAGAACATGAATTTGCTTTTTGATCGTTGAGCGTGCTTTTACATTTTTGGCTATTGCTATTAATGTTTGTTCAGTAATCTTTTTTGTTTGCTCATGGGATAGAAGTGTCGCTGGCTAGGCTAGCATTTCACAGGATCATAGACTGAATCATAGAATCTCTACAATGTAGAGACTGCATCAACAACAATCCCATCCGTAACCCCATGTATTTACTCTGTCCCCCTGACACCAAGGAGCAATTTATCATGGTCGATCAACCTAATCCTCATACCTAGAAACTGTGGAAGAAACCAGAGCACCTGGTGGGAACCCAGCAGATATGGGGAGAACATGTGAACTCCCCACAAACAGTCAACCAAGGCTGGAGTTGAACCTGGGTCCCTGTGAGGCAGCTATGCTAATCACCATGTCACCCTTCAACTCTCACCATCTGCTGTGGTGGGATTTGAACTTGGGTCCACAGATCTTGTCCTGGGTCTCTGGATTACTATCCCATCCCTAACAGCCCTTGAGAAGGTGGCGGTGAGCTTCCTTCGCAAACCGCTGAAAACCATGTGATGTAGGTACATCAGAATACTAGTAAGAAAGGTTGCTGATCTTGCAACAAGAAAAGGAACAGGGTTATATTTCCAAGACAGGATGGTGGCAAAGTCAGGATGGAAGAGGTGGTGCTCCCATTCATCTGCTGCCCTCCCTCGTCCTTCTCAGTGGTTGAGGTTGTGGATTTGGAAGGTGCTGACAAAGGAACCTTGGTGAATTACTGCAGTGCATCTTGTAGATGGTACACGCTGCTGTTCCTGTGTAGGGAGAGGGCTTCTGCAATGGTAATGATATTGAATATCAAGGAGCAATGGTTAGATTCTCTCTTGCTGGAATGTTACTTGCTACTTAGAATCATAGAATCCTCACAAGGCAGAAAGAGGTTATTCAGCCCATCGAATCTGCACTGACAACAAGCCCACACATTCATCCTGCTAATCCCTCAAACCTGTGCATCCCAGGACACTAAAGGAGCAAGTTAGCGTGCACCTAACTCGCACATCTTTGGAGTGTGGGAGGAAATCGGAGAACCCAGAGACAATGCATGTAGACACAGGGAGAACACGCAAACTCCACACAGGCAGTAACCCAAGATGGGAATCAAACCCAAATCCATGGTGCTGTGAGGCAGCAGTGCCAACTACTGTGCCGCCCCAAGTATAAAAGTTGTCCAGATCTTACCGCATATTGGCATAGACTGCTTCAGCATCTGAGGAGTTGCGCATGATACTGAACAACCTGCAAACATCCCTGCTATTGACATTAAGATAAAGTCATTGTTATTGATCAAGGAGCTGAAGGTGGTTATGCTGAGGACACTTCCCTGAGGAATTCCTGTACTGACGTCCTGGGATTAGATGATTGGCCTCCAACAACCACATCTTCCTAGATTTGCAAAAATGGCATCACCGAAGGTGTATTTTTGGCTAGTCAGTCTTGGTCTGGTCTTGGGAGTACTGCATTACTGGGTTTCCCACTGCACACATTGTATTTTTTGAAGTTCAAGCATCCTATGAGTATTTATTAGAATGCTTTGGAAATATAAATATAAAAACAAACATCAGAAACTGTTTTTCATTATGGGCAGGATTTTCCAAACGTCCCCTAGCTTGTTTCATGGCAGTGGGGGTGACCCACCATTGGCTGGGGGTGGAATCCTTTCATCCCGCTGCTGTTAATGGGATTTCCCATTGTATGCACCCCCATCACCAGGAAACCCATGGCAAGAGTTTCACCACTGGCAGGACCAGAAGATCCCATTAACGTGAACAGCCAGAAAATTCCAATGCACATAACAGCAAGAGAAACATTTAAATTCATGAAAAAGTCTTGGGTAGTCGAAGGCTGAAAAACAAGCAGCCATGGGATACAAAGGATTTGTATTTGTGAAGCATCTATCACAACATATCAAAGTGCTTTACAGCCCATTCAGTACTTTCCTTGATTTGGAGTCACTGTCGTAACATGGAAATCACAGCAGCCAATTTACAGTAAGCTCCCATAAAACATAACAGAATTACAGAATGGTTACAGCACAGCGGGCGGCCATTCATCCCACCATGTCCATTCCAGCTGTCTGCATGAGCAAATTAGCAAGTCCCACTCTCCTTCCTTGAAGCCCAGTAGATTCTCTCTCTTCAGCTACTTACCCAAGAATCTCTGGAGGGCCACAATTGAATCAGCCTCCACCACACACTGAGGCAGTGCACTCCAGATCCAAACAACTCACTGCATTAAAAAGGCTTTTCATATCATCTATGGATTTTTCACCAACCACGCAAAATTGATGTCCGCTGCTCCTCCACCTTTCTGGCAACGGGAACAGTTTCACCCCATCTACTCTGTCCCAGCTGTGATATTGAATGCTCGATTCAATCCCCTCTCAACCGTGCCTTCTTGAAGAAAACCACCGGCTTCTAATCTATCCATGTAGCGGAAGTCTCTGATTTTCATAACTCCTTTCTATCTTCTCAAAAGTCTTCATGTCCATTCTAAAGTGCAGTGTCGCAAGCGGCCAAAGCACCATTTTATAAAAAGGCTCATTGTGACATATCTCCCTCTTCCTGCACCCCTTTTATAATTAGATCCTTCCTTTCATATTGCCTTACTTTATCCTTCTTACCAAAATTCATCACTTTACACTTTGCAGAATTAAATTTCTCCTGCCACGTGTCCACCCATTCCACCAGCCTGTTTATTTTCTTGGAGGTCCATCACCATCTACCTCACAGTTTGCAAAACCTCCAAGTTTTTTGGGTCATCGTTTGGAATTATACCACGTACACCTAAATCTAAGTTAGTAACATAAGACAAGAAAAGCAGAGATCCAAGTACCAACCCTGTGGAACCCCACCGTATACTTTGCCACATTTACCACCATTTTGTTTATTCATTCGTGGGACATGGGCATCGCTGGCTGGCCATCATTTATTGCCCATCTCTAGTTGCCCTTGAGAAGGTGATGGTGAGCTGCCTTCTTGAAATGCTGCAGTCCACGTTCTGTGGGTTGATCCACAATGCCATTAGGTTGGGAAATTCCATGATTTTGACCCAGTGACTGCGAAGGAATGGCGATATATTTCCAAGTCAGGATGGTGAGTGGCTTGGAGGAGGAGAACTTGCAGATGATGGTGTTCCCACGCATCTGCTGCCCTTGTCCTTCTCGATGGAAGTGGTTATGGGTTTGAAAGGTGCTGCCTAAGGATCTTTGACGATTTGCTGCAGTGCATCTTGTAGACAGTGCATACTGTTGTTACTGAGCATCGGTGGTGGAGGGAATGGATGTTTGTAGATGTGGTGCCAGTCAAGCGGGCTGCTTTGTCCTAGATGATGTCAAGCTGCACCCATCCAGGCAAGTGCGGAGTATTCCAACACACTCTTGACTTGTATCTTGTAGATGGTGGAAAGGCACTGGGGAGTTAGGAGGTGAGTTACTGTTCTCCATCACTCAGCCAGTTTCCTATCCATGCAGCTGCCACTGTTCCTTGATTCCAAGGATTTCATATGTTGCTAGCAAGCCTACTATTTGGCACTTTATCAAAAGCCGTTTTAAAGTTTGTGTACATCACATCGACTACATTTCTCTCATCAAAACCTCGATCAGGGTACTTCAGTACGATTTGCCTTTGACAATCCATGCTGGCTTGCCTTAATCAATCCAGGCTTTCCTCAAGTGACTGCCTGCTTTTAAAATCTTTCCCACCACAGGGGTTAAATTGAATGGCCTGTTATTGCTGAGCTTATCCTTGCATTTTACAAAAAGATGTTCTCCTGTCATCTGGCACCACTCCAGCATTGGAAGATGATAGCCAGTGTCTCCACAATTTCCACCTTTACTTTGCTTACTACACTAAGATGCATGTCACCTGTTCCTGGCGACCTATCAGCTGGAGTGCTACAAACTCAGCCACGACAGAGACACTTACAAAGACAGAGAAAGATCTTTACACAAAGAGTTAAGAGTGATAACATTTTTTGCCCCAGAGTTAGCGGTATTAGAGTCAAAAAGCAGCTCGGCTTTCAAATTAAATTGCCCATGTGGATGAAGGGAAAAGGCATCAATATGATTTGGGTACAGCCTGGTTAAGTGGGATTGGAACTATTTTGTCACACATGAAAGGAAACATGTTGACACAATCCAGCTGGACTGAATAGCTGTCTCAACCTATGAAAATCACCTCCCTTCATTCATTTTGAAGTGAACGGCTGGATGAAAAATAAAGTGGCAATGGACCATCAACTGGCCGGCCTGCTCTCCCTGCAGGGCCTTGCCACAGCCTGCTCTCCTCACAGGCATTACCACAGTCTGCTCTCCCCCCAGGCCTTACAACCTGCTCTCCCCACAGGCATGACCACAGCCTGGCCTGTCTGCTGTCCCCACAGGCCTCGCGACAGTCTGCTCTTCTCGCAGGCCTTGCCGCAGTCTGGCCAGCCTGCTCTCTCTGCAGGCCGCACCACAGCCTGGCTGGCCTGCTCTCCCCATTGGCTGTGACACAGCCTGGGCTGCCTGTTCTCCCTGGAGGCCACTTCATAGCCTGGCCTACCTGATCGCCCCACAGGTATCATGACCCTCCAAGCCCATAACTGATACCATCAAGAAGAGTAGCAGATACTGGGATACCACCACCTGGAAATATATCACCATTCCTTCAATGTTGCTGGGTCAAAATCCTGAAATTCCCTTCCTAAGAGCACTGTGGGTGTACCTACTCCTCAGGTACTGCAGCAGTTCAAGAAGACAGCTTACTATCATCTTCTTCTGGAGGACAACTAAGGAT
Organism: Carcharhinus amblyrhynchos; assembly: GCF_965287045.1. Taxonomy (NCBI): domain Eukaryota; kingdom Metazoa; phylum Chordata; class Chondrichthyes; order Carcharhiniformes; family Carcharhinidae; genus Carcharhinus; species Carcharhinus amblyrhynchos. The sequence goes on from NC_137329.1 coordinate 56,578,906, forward strand.
TAGCAATAAATACTGGTCCAGCCAGCATCGCCCCTAAAGTGAATTTTGCAAAATTATATTATGATTGTCATTAGACTAATCTTCATGGAACATTAGGCTGTTGATTAAATTTGGCTCATTTTTCACAGTAAATCAAAATGATCTGACCCTGTTGGTTCATATTGTTGCAGAAAACTATCAACACATTCAAGAGTTTCACTGCCTTCCTTGACTGAGTATGGCATTGAAGACAATAAGAATTGAGGGAGGGAGGGGAGAGAACGGGGATGGTGGTGGGTGAGGGACTCTCTGTTCGTTGGAGAGAGTTCTACCATGAAGGAAGGCGGTTGTGGTTGTTGGAGGTCAAATCATCTCAGTCCCAAGCATCACTACAGGAGTTCTTCAGGGTAGTGTCCTAGGCCCAACCATCTTCAGCTGCTTCATCAACTACCTTCCTTCCATCATAAAGTCAAAGAAGTGTGGATGTTCGCTGATGATTGCACAATGTTTAGCACCTTTCACAACCCCTCAGATACCGAAACAGTCCATGTTCATAAGCAACAAGTTCTGCACAAAATTCAGGCTTAGTGTGATAAGTGGTGAGTGGCATTTGTGCGACACAAAATTCCAGGCAACGATGATCTCCGACAAGACAGAAACTAACCATATCCCTCTGACATTCAATAGCATTACAATTGCTGAATCCCCCACTTCCTGGGGGTTACCATTGACCCGAAACTGAACTGGACCAGCCATATAAATACTAGGACAAGTCAAAGGCTAGGAATCCTGAGGTGCGTAACTCACCTCTTTACTCCCCAAAGTCATCTATAAGGCACAGATCAGGAGTGTGATGGAATGCTCCCTATTGGTTTCAATGAATATAGCTCTAACAACATTCAAAAAGCCAAATACTGTCCAGGACAAAGCAGCCTCTCGAGTGACATCAATCCATCACATTAGACATTCATTCCCTCTGCCACTTGGAACACAATGGATTAGTATGTACCATCTACATGATATACTGCAGCAGCTTGCCAATCCTCCTTCGATGGCACCTTTCCAGTCTCTACAAGGGCATCTGATGCACAGGAACACCACCACTTGTAAATACTCTTTGAAGTCACACACTATCCTCACTCGGAAATATATTGATGTTCCTTCGCTGTTGCTGAGTCAAAATCCTGGAGCTTCTTTCCTAATGTCACTCTGGATGTACCACATGGACTGCTACGGTTCAAAGTGTGGGTTCAGCACTATCTGCTCAAGGGCAATTTAGGGATTGATAACAAATGCTGGCCTTGCCAGCAATGCAGCATCCTATGCATGATCAATAAAAAAGTTAGTCTGCCTATGGCAATCAATATGAAAATAAAATTACTCTTTCTGTACTACATGCTTGCCTAATCTCTGCATTTATACAACCTACCAATTCGCAACTGCTACCAGGGAACAACAAAACTACAATCTTACATACTTTTTAATTTCTTCATTCTGCCATAATTTTGAACTGTCGTAAATGTCATAATGTAGGAAACATAGCAACCAATTTGTGCACAGCAAACACCCCAAAGCAGCAACGTGCTCATGATCAGCGAATAGTATTAGTGATGTTGCCCAGGACCAGGGATCCAAGATGGGGTCGGAGCGGGGCAACCTCTTCTTCATGGCAACTCTGTCCGCACTTCCCCTTGCCTTGGAAAAGCAGCCAGCATAATCAAGGACCCCACGCACCCTGGACATTTCGTCTTTCACCTTCTTCCGTTGGGAAAAAGACACAAAAAATCTGAGGACATGTACCAATTGACTCAAGAACAGCTTCTTCCCTGCTGCTGTCTAGTTTTTTGAATGGACCTACCTTGCAAGAGGTTGATCTTTCTCTACACCCTGGCTAACACTGTAACACTAGATTCTGCACTCTCGTTTCCTTCTCGATGAACAGTATGCTTCCTGTGTATAGCGCAAGAAACAATACTTTTCGCTGTATACCAATAGGTGGAGAATAATAAATCAAATATCTTGTGAGCTGACACCAGCATATCCTCTAATTCTATATTTTACTCTTAGTCTATGCTTTCATAACTTAACTCTATGTACTCTAGGAATGGTATGCTTTGTCTACACAGCACGCAAGAAACAATACGTTTCACTGTATCTCAATGCACGTAACAATAATAAATCAAATCACTATCTGCTTCACAATAGTGTTATGGTACCCAAGAGAGAAGATGAAACCTTGCTCCAAAATAAATATATTAGTGAGACCAATTGTCACTTTTTGGCATAAACATTGCAGCGATTTTGTCAAAGCTTTTTTGTCTGTTCGAGTACATTGACGTAGAGAAAGAAATTCTGCAGACTATTTTTGTGAAATCTAACCTGCCTCGTGCCAACACTGCTGCACGGATGCACAATGAGTGTACAACATTAATCTCCCTGACTCGAATTGAGGCCTTTGTTTCTTTGAATGCGTCTGTATCCCTTGTCTATTGTTGTAAATGCTACCACTAAGATGGACAAGGAAACACAAATGAAGGCATATGCCAATCTTTCAACAGTCACATTTCAAAGCCAAAGTCTGTCTATCTGAAGGAGGATTAATTCTTCTCCCTGTGCTGGTAGGCAATAAAGGCATTGCCTTTGCCATAAATATTTTAGCAATTACTACACTCCAACAGAATTAAATGCTAAATTGAATGATTGCTACACTAATCCCTTCTGAACAGCCTCAAATGAAGTTTGCAATAATCACTGGTTGAAGTTAATACACCTCACTGGAGAATATCTATATAAAACATCCCTGGCGAGGTGTTGCACTTGTCACATTCCAACTGTGCATCACGGTTAATGAAGCTTCAGCAGCTTAGGTGTCAAGGTGGCTGCACTGCTCTACCTTCAGGCAATCTCCTGCAACAGGAACCCATCTCCACACACCATTAGCCAGTACAGCTATAAAACTCTGCGTTAACAAGCCAATTACATGCAACATTAGAGACTGGAAATTTCTACAACCTGCCTCAACTGAATAATCAATCAAAATAAATGGCACCAGCAAAGTGTAGCACTCCGCCCTCTGCAATAGTCAAAGTGCTTTCCCCATAATTTAACTGTGATCCAAGACCATCCTCAGTAAGATAACCAGTGACAGGAAAATAATGAACGGACAATGGAAAATCCTTCAGGAATCAATAGTTTGAATGGTATCTAGACTCATATTTGACCTTTCCACTCCTGTTACCAGCAGAACCTTTTATCTAGGCCCAGAAACCTCAAAAACCTTCCACACTATTGACTGGAGTTGAGAGGATTGGCTTATGAGGAGAGACCAGTAGACAGGGACTATACTCATTAGAATTCAGAAGAATGAGGGAAGCTCTTATAGAGAAGTACAAGATTATGAAGGGAGGTTCTGCTGTTTGCAACAATACAACAGGGAATGCAAGCAGCCTCTGACCAGGCCCAAAACAATCCAGGAGTTCTCGCCCTCAGAAGTGGACTTAACAAGGAAGGAGGAGAGAGTGTTATTGGTCCAGAGGTCAACCCATTTTTTTAAATCCAAACATCACAGAATCATAGAATCCCTACAATACAGAAAGAGGCCATTTGGCCCATCAACTCTGTACCAACCACAATCCCACTCGGGCCCTATTCCCATAACCCTACACATTTACCCTGCTAGTCCACCTGACACTAACGGTCAATTTAGCATGACCAATCAACCCAATCCGCACAACTTTGGAGAGTGGGAGGAAACCAGAGTAACTGGAGGAAAACCATGCACACACAGGGAGAACATGCAGTCTCCACACAGACATGGACCCGAGGCTGGAACTGACAATTGTGAAGCAGCAGTGCTAACCACTGTGCTACTGTGCCGCCCACCATGCTGGCCTTTATCTTAATCTTCAACAAAAGTTGCCAACCGCATGGAAACGACTTTCAATCTCACAGAAGCAATACTGCAGGTACTAAAATCTAAAACTACAAGCAGAAAATACTGGAAATATTCAGTAGGTCAGGCAGCATCCGCCACAGGAGCAACAGCATTAACATTTCAGGCTGATGGCTTGGTGACAGATACGGAACATTTCCAAATTTTTAAATTCACTTTGATATCACTGGATGGGCAAAGGATTTATTTAATTTATTTATCTGTGTCACAAGTAGGCTTACCTTAACACGACAGCGGAGTTACTGTGAAAAATCCCCTAGTTGCCACACTCCAGCGCCTGTTCGGTACACTGAGGGAGAATTTAGCATGGTCTGTGCATCTAGTCAGCACGTCTTTCAGACTGTGGGAGGTAACCTATGCGCCCGCAGACACAGGGAGAACACACAGACAGTGGCCTAAGCCGGTTATCAAACCCAGATCCCTGGCACCGTCAGTTAGCAGTGCTAACCACTGTGCCACCTAGGGGATGGGATAAAAATCAGGAACAGGAGTCATTCAGCCCCTCAAGCTTGCCACACCGTCAAGTATATCATTTGATATACGATTTGCACCTCAGTCCCATTTACCTCCGTATTTCTTGGTAGCCGTGCCCAATAAAAATTTAGTCTCAGTCTTGATGAGCCCAACATCGACTAAGTTTCAAAATGCAAAATTGAAAGTTTTTTGTTTAAACCAAATCTATATGCAAATGTGTGAAGAGTGCTGAGCACTTGGGCCAAAATCTGCACATCTTTCATTCAGTCACAAGCTCCAGGCGAAGGTGTTGTAAATTGTGCAAAGTCAGAGCCCAGCTAATAATCTGCATTGTAGCAAGCAGGCCGCACAGAACTTGCACTACATTCATCCCATCTGAGTGCAGAATCCAATAGTGGCTATGGAAACTCTTCCAGCAGTCAACAGAAAACGCCAACATCATCAATCATAAACTATTGTTCCTTCCTGGGAACATACTCATCTAAATGAATGGAAGAAGTTAGTCGAATGTTCTCTCTAATTCTCTTTGCAATACATGGCCTGCTTGTTCCACTGCATGGGTAAGATTGCTTCAAGGCCACACATGTACATCTTAAAGTGAACGTTACTGTACGTTCCCTGCGTGGTTAATACTGGATTACAGAGCAGTATGTGCATACACATGCCCAGCTTAGAGGAAACATTGATCACAGATATGTAGTGACAACCACCATTATCTAGGCAGTGGCAGAGAGGGAGAAGCAGAGGGAAAGGGAGGGGGGGGGGGGAAGGGTATAGAAATCAGACAAAGTGGGGGAAAAAAGGCATGGGGGAGAAGTGCATGAAAGGAAACGGTGCAGAGAAATGATATGTAACACAGGGAAGGCAGGAGGAGGAATGGGAAGAGAAGGGGTGAAGTGGGGGGAGGGGCGAGGTGCGGCAGGGGATGGGGAGGGGCATGACACAGCAGGAGGTGCGAGGCGGCAGCAGGGAGGGGCAAGATGTGATAGGGGAGGGCTGCAATGTAGTAGGGGGAGGGGCACAATGCAGCAGGGAAGGGGTGAGATGTGTTGGAGGGGGGGGTTGGCAAGATATGGTAGTGGCAAAATGTGGTAGGGGGAGGGGCAGGATGTAGTAGGGAGAGGGAGGGGTGAGATGTGGTCAGGGTGCAGCATGGGAGCAGAGAGGGGAGAGACGCTTTCTTTCAGAAACATAATCGGAGGTAATGCTGCAGTATATTTGTTGCACTGTCTGCTCCGCCATACAGTTTGAGAGTAATGTTGCCCGGCACGTTAGCCACATGTGGTTAGCCGAAAAGCTTGATGTGGCCAATTGTGTTTCTTATTGGTAAACAAATACGTATTAGACACCATGACTGAGCATATGATCTAAATACTCTTTACACTATGACCTTTAACTTGTGTGTTTATCAGTAAATGGTGAGATGAAAAGCAGAGTGTATGTTTTGTTAAAACTTTTGGTATTTTATTTCCTTGGTTGCTGAATCACAATCAACGTTTGTTCAGTAAATATGTACTCAAAATACACTGACTGTATTGTGGGAATGCAGACAAGGCCATTTCTATACAAATCCTTCACCTCTATCGGACAACCCTGGGTGAGGGAACCATTTGACACGTACTCAGGGAGCACTGCATCCTCCTCATTGGCAGGGGAGCTCCAATGAGTTAAGGTCTTACAGAAGGGAACAAAGAATGCAGAGAAGTAGAATGAGCCGACAAGTGGCAGATGAAACTTAATGCAGAGGAATGTGAAGTTATTCATATTGGTGGGAACAACAAAGAAAGACAGTATCAAATGAAGGCGCTGTATTGCTAAAGGGAGTGCAGGAGCAGAGAGATCACGGTATATATGTGCATAAATCATTGAAAGTGGCTAGACAGGTCAATAGGGCATTTAAATTGGGTGGCATAGTGGTTAGCACTGCTGCCTCGGTGCAAGGGACCTGGGTTCAATTCTTGGCTTGGGTGATTGTCTGTCTGAAGCCTGCACATTCTTCCTGTCTTCGTGTGCTTCCTCCGTGTGCTCTGGTTTCCTTCCACAAACTGAAAGACATGTTGGTTAAGTGCACTGACTATGCTAAATTCTCTCTCAGTGCACCCGCACTTCATTGCGGTGTTAGTGTAAGCCTAATAAACTTTAATAAGGCGTGTAGCAAAGAGAATTAGAGAGAATATTAGACTGATTTATTCCACATATTTAGCATATGGCATTCTGAGCTTTATTAATACAGTGTAAAAGGAAGTTATGTTAAACTTGCACAAAACACCGATTAGGCCACAATTGGAAATATTGCATCCTGCTCTGGATGCCACACTTTGGAAAGGATGTGTAGAGAGAATGTAGATAAGTTTCACGAGGAAGGATCCAGAGTTGAGGAACGTCAATTATGTGAATTGACCGGAGAAGCTGGACTGTTTCCATGGAGAAGACAGAGGGGAGATTTGATAAGAGATTTAATAAATAATGAGGTGTGGACAGAGTAGACAGGGAGAAACAACTGCTCCCGTTGGCAGAAGGACTGAGAACCAGAGGTTAGTTGACAAAAGAAGCAATGGAGGCCTGAGGAGAAACATTTTTCATACAGTGAGTGGTTAGGAGCTGGAATGCACGGCCCTGAGGCAACTTCAGTCAAGGCATTCAAAAGGGAATGGATCATCAGAAAAATACCTATCTGCAGGGCCATGAGGAGAAGATAATGAAATAGCACGAGGTGAATCTTTGTATGAGGAGTCAGCAGATACAATGGGCCAAATGGTATAAAGAACCTATAGAACCCTACAGTGCAGAAAGAGGCCCTTCGACCCATCGAGTCTGCATCGATCACAATCTCACCCAGGCCCTACCCCCATATCCCTCCATATTTTACCCACTAATCCCTCTAACCTTAGAATTTTAGGACACTAAGAGGCAATTTTATCATGGCCAATCAACCTAACCTGCACATCTTTGGACTGTGGGAGGAAACCCACGCAGACACGAGGAGAATGTGCAAACTCCACAGACAGTGACCCGAGCTGGGAATTAAACCCAGGTCCCTGGAGCTGTGAAGCAGTAGTGCTAACCACTGTGCTACCGTGTCGCCCCATCTTTCTGTGTTGTAACTAGTGATTTTGTGCATCTTTTAAAGCAGAGACAAAGGCTGTGCGCCTGTGTGCAATGTTTCTCCCCCACCAATGGGACTATTCAGAGAAGTAAAACATGTTTGCTTGTGCTCCAAGGTTTGACTTGCACACAGTTAGCTGTTTCTCACCAACTTTTACAGATGCACCACAGAAAGCATTTTTTCTGACTGTATCTCCTGCTCTACCCAAGAAACTACAAAAGGTCATGAATGTAGCCCAATCCATCATGCAAACCAGCCTCCCATCCACTGACTCTGTCTATAATTTCCGCTGCCTTGGCAAAGCAGCCAGCATAATTAAGGACCCCCACAACACCCTGGACTTCTCTCTTCCATCAGGAAAAAGATACAAAAATCTGAGGCCATGTACCAACCGACTGAAGTATAGCTTCTTCCCTGCTGTCAGACTTTTGAATGGACCTACCTTGCATTAGGTTGGTCTTTCTCTACACCCTAGCTATGACTGTGACACTACATTCTGCACTCTCTCATTTCCTTCTCTATGAATGGTATGCTTTGTCTGTATAAAGCGCAAGAAACAATACTATTCACTGTATACTAATACATGTGACGATAATAAATCAAATCAAAAAATCAAATGTGAATAAAGAGGCATCAACTTAAGGTGCCCAATATTCTACACAAATACAGAACAATATGCAGTTTACACTAACACCAACACAAGGACATTTATGCAGACACTGGATTATCCATTCTGCCAAATCTTTCTTGGTCCAGAGACATGGTAAACATATAGAGAACACTGGAAAAGTTTTAAAGTTTATTTCTTCGCGTCACAAGTAGGCTTACATTAACACTGTTAATGTAAGTTACTGTGAAAATCCCCTAGTCACTGCACTCCGTGTACCCAAACATGTGCCGGAGGGAAAATTTAGCATGGCCAATGCACCTAACCAGCACATCTTTTGGACTGTGGGAGGAAACCGGAGTATCTGAAAGGAAACCCACGCAGTCATAGGGAGAACGGGCAGACTCTGCAAAGACAGCTGGGAATCGAACTTGGGTCCCTGGTGCTGCGAGGTAGTAGTGCTAACCACTGTGCTGCCCGTTAAATATCAAAAAAAATCATGGTCTACCTTGTTTATCTCTGCCAGCTTGGCAGCTGCATGAGAACTACCTGCAACTTTTAGTGTCGGAAGCACACTAATAAACATTTAGTGTTGGAAGTTCACGCACAGTGTATAGTAGAAAAGAATTATTTTGCTATCAGGGAGGGGAAAGGCAGGTCAACATTTTGTTTACACTTTCCCAAGCCAGGTTAGGAACACAGGGTGCAGTCATTCCACTTCCAGAAGCCATAAATGAAACATTTGCAAGGAAGAATATAAGTATGCCAATATTCAAAACTAAAATTTGTGCAAGTGTCCAAACTGGTCCTGCTATAGTCACATCGGTGGCCACTGTGGCGTCAGTGTACCTTTAAGAAGGGTTTTTTTTAAAAAAACGACAGTGCTGCAGCTCACAGCTTCAGCGGTTCCAAGCTCACAGCTTTAGGTAATGTCATTATTGGGAGGTGTGAAAAAAAACTGTGGGAGGTCAGGTGACCAAAGTTTTTCAACTTTCAGTTCTGTTTTGGTGTTAGAAGAATAGCTGAAAGAGGTCTCTCTGTTTTTATTTTGAAAGTTTTACCAGTTAGCTGAAAGCACAGTTTATTGCCATCTTGCAGTAAAGAATCAAGTGTTTTGGTGTTTTTGGGGAGCTGATGACTACAAGCTGCTCTGAGTTTTCAAGATCATTTATGATCAGCATTCAACCCAGGGAACTGGATTCCAGTATTAAGTGAGCTTTAGCCTGTGCAGTGATAAGACTGTTTAAAGGGTTTTGCTTATTGGATTTTAGTTTTAATTGGAACACATTAGAGATATTAAGAGTTTTATATGATAGTGGTTGATTTGTTTCTTGTTTATAATTGATAAAAGTTCTTGCTAATTTCCTTAGTATACATGTTGACTATATTAAATAAAGTTTGTTTGATAAGACCTCCTTGGTAGGTCACTTGAATTATACCAGAGGTAGAACATCTCATGCTTATCCTAGCCAAATGCAATGTGAAAAAAAACTTATGCTTCAGGCAAGCTTCGTAACATACTTTGGAGTTTCTGACCTGAACAATAACACTATTTAGCAATTCCTGCTGGACAGCCTGTATCTTCGGCACATAATTCACATCCACGATATATCATTAAGATGCACTCTCTCTGTAGGTCAGTGGGAACTTGGTACTTTTCCACAAGACCATGACATATAAGAGCAGAATTAGGCTATTTGGCCCATCAAGTCTGCTCTGTCATTCAATCATGGCTTTTCTCACATGGAACACAAGGTAGGATCAGCTTCGACCTCTCAAATCTGGTGAATAATCTGGCAAGTTCACCCTTGAAAGGCTTCCTTAGATATTTTGCAAAACTGTCTTGGGTTTTGAACACAAACCAGTTCTGGACCTGTAGAGTTCCAGACAGGTAAATTGATTTCCTTGCCTTATGAGGTTCTAAGATTATCGAGGGTAGATGAGGAACTTGGAAGTTGAAACTCAAATAGATCAGCCACGATCTTATTGAATGGCGGAGCGGGCTGGAAAGGCTGAATGGCCTACTCTGGCTTCTATTTCATTCGTTTAGTTAGTCTCTCGGATGGGATGGAATTCTTCACATTCGGAAGGGAGCAAAAACAGAGTTAAACTCAGGTTAAAACGAAGCTCGCCACGTGTTCAGCTTCTCCATCATCCTCGAACAGACCATGAAAATTCCACACATTAATGAAACAGTTTGTTCAAAGAAATAGAGCGACCGAAAAGAAAACAACATGTGGTAGCACTTCTTCTCTGCAGATTGGATTTTGGATAATGCTGAAAAACAAAGTTGAAATTAATAGCACAGCAACATTCTCTCCTCATTTTCTTCTTTAAAAGAGAAAACAGTGCGAGTTTGGTCCCAGGAACCGCTCTGTATGTCCACTTCAGCTGAAATGAGGATTGACAGTGGGTGGGTGATAAAACAGTGCATAATTGTGGAAAACCAGATTTATGAACCATAATCTCTGACCCCTCAGGTGACCAACAGTTTCTTCCTCGTTAAGTACAAAGAACAGTACAGCACAGCAAAAGGCCCTTCGGCCCTCCAAGCCTGTTCTGATCATGATGCCTGCCTACACTGAAACCATATGCACTGACACAGTCTGTATCCTTCCATTCCCATCCTATTCACGTATTCATCCAGATTTCCCTTAAATGCCACTATCATACCTGCTCCAACTTCTCCCTGGACATCGCACTCTAGACATTCACCACCCTCTGTGTAAAAAAAACTTGCCTCACACATCTCCTCTGAACTTTTCTCCATGCACCTTAAACCCATGTCCCTAGTACTTGACTCTTCTACCCTAGGAAACAGCATCTGGCTATCCACTCCATCCACGCCGCTCATTAGTAGGTTAAAAAAAAAATGTTTTGTGCTCCACTGAGGCATTCAAGAGGGCAGTAAATGATAATTACTTGAATAGAAGGGATACAGGGGAATGGTACCAAGTTAAGTTGCCTGTTCGCAGAGCTGGTGCAAACATGATGGGCCAACTGGCCTCCTCCTGCACTGTAACAATTCTGTTGATTTGTTGATGGCTTTCAGCCAAGGCACCATTTTTCAAACACAGTGTTATTTTGACGAATAGCACTAGAGTTCTCCTGTGTATCTATAGTTATCTAACTTTTTATAGAAAGATAAAAAAGGGAGTAGGCCATTCAGTCCATCGAGCCTGTTCCGCCATTCAGTGTGATCATAGCTGATCCTCAATCAATGCCGTTCTCCCACTCCTTCCCTAAGCCCCTTTCAAGCCTAGAGATCTATATTTCTTTCTGAAATATGTTCAGTGACTCGGCCTTTTGTCCTAGAGAATTCCACAGGTTACCACTCACTGAGTGAAGACATTTCTTGTCATCTCAGCCCTAAATGGCCTAGCTTGTTCCCTGACACTGTGACCTTTACCTAGATGGTCCCACCCCCACCCCACACTCCATAGACTGGGAAAAGCCGATGCTGAGTGACTTCTATGGCGACTATGGAAAAATTCCCACTTTCACCATTGAATTCAGAGTGTGTGAATATGCATGAGAGTCACACGTGAAGGGAAATTCATTTTGTCTTTTTCTTCCTTTGCTGGGCATGAATCCTCATTTGAGACAACAGCAGTTTGCGGCCTACACAATGGACTTCTATTTAAAGCACTTTTAGGTCCTGTATGCATGCAAGTACCCAAAGTCAACCCAATGATACTCTCTGTGCAATAGTGACCCTGCTGAGATTGGCAGCTCGACAGCATATGGCATCTCCGGGAACGGGTCCAAATCTCAGCACCCTAGGCCCTGGTACATGGTCACGCGGAGTGAGACAAAGCGATTTTACAAGGTCATTTCTGAAGTATTCTGATTAAAAGAACAGTGACCATTTCCACAAACGAGATTGGACAGGACTCTCAACAGAGTCCCACCTGTCCTCATATTTTATTTTTAGTTACTATCTGCCAAATTTATTAATACAATGACCATATAACACAGCGACGTCCACAGTTTTTACCTTCTTACACCACTTTGAACCGTACCATAGATCAGACAGCCGCAAAGAGTTCAAAATAGTTTTCCTTTAACATTGTATTCACACAACAAAATTAAGATGAATTTTTCACATATTTTTCCCTAAAGAAAATGTAACTGGATCCTTTGATGTGTATTTAGGGCAGACAGGACTCCCGGATGAACAGCTCAGTGCCTGCTTGTCCATTACATGGACTGGCAAAAACTAGCCTGAAGACAGTGACCCCAAACAAGGGCCAATTAGCAGTGCCTGGCTATTCGGGGAAAAATGTTGCACACTGATGTTGTAGCCTCTACTGGGTTGAGAAAATGAGGATTTAAAAAAAATAAAGTCAGGACGTGAAAAGCAAACATTGCACGAGGAGAACTCCAGCTCTGATCAGGGAAGGGTTCAGGTTTATAAAACCAAGACCTCTCCCAAGGTGGCTCAGTGCACAAGCGAGCTTCATTATCGTAACAGCATGTAAACAGAGGCTGAACGCCACCCCTGTCATGTTTAATTTGCTGATTAAAAAGAGTATAAATAGGGGATACTTCCATGTCCAGTGGGCACTGCAGGATCTGAAGTGTATCACCACCCTCAGGAAAGGTATTCTGGTTTAGTTAGTTAAGTTTCCTTTGATTAAGTTGATCTTTCTCTACACCCTAGCTATGACTGTAACACTACATTTTGCACTCTCTCCTTTCTTTCCCTACGTATGGTATGCTTTGTCTGTATATGGCGTAAGAGACAATACTTTTCACTGTATACCAATACACGTGACAATAAATCACATCAAAAAAGGTTTTGTTCCAGTTGTAGCACTCCACCAGGAACGTCCCCCGTTATTTTGATTTAATGTATTATTGGTTTTATTAAGAGTTGAAATAGGAAAATAGAGATTGAACTCATTACTATGGTCATTTGGTACAATCACTTTGCATTATAGCAGAAATCAAGGAGCTCTCAAACCAAACGACACCTCACCTAGCATCATGTCTATCTGTTCTTAGACACAGATTGTTAAAAATTAATTCTTCAAATATTTGCACTGTTGTCAAGGCTATTTGTTTGTTACCCAATCTCTAGCTGCCCCAGAGAGAGTGGTGCTGAACTTTGTGAGCCAGTGTGGTCCGTGTTGAGCCAGTGTGGTCCGTGTTGTGAAGGTGCTGTTAGGTAGCAAGTGCCAGGACTTGAATCCCATGACAATGAAGGAATTGGCGATTTGTGTCCGAGTCAAGGTGGTGTCTGAATTGGAAAGGGGAGGGAAAAAATACACCCACTACCCCAGTTCTTCTTTCCAGATCCAAGATTTGGGAAGTACTGTCAAAGCAAAACCTTGAAGGAGTGCATGTGTCTCAAGTCATGAAATCCAGTCTGGACCACAAAAGAGTTTCAATGTTACACTCCTAGGTTCAACTGTACATCAGGACCATCTGCGAGAAAGCAGAGTGGCTAAAGAAGCGACTGGCACCACCAAATCAGAGTGGATACTTGAGGCAAAGCCAAATTTGTCATCAAAAGCAGAAAGTTTTGGAAATTCTCAGCAGGTCTGACACTATCTGTAGAGAGAGAGAGAATGTTTCAAATCTGGATGACCTCTCAGAGCTCCAAATGTGTAATAGCTCCCATTACTCTACTTGGACTGTATCCTATATTCACCAATAGATCTTAGTGATAAGATTTATGACGTATCCAACACTGAGGTCACTGCATTTCCAACAGCAGTTTCCAAACGAACCAAGCCAAAAATATAGATCCTTAAATAAAACAGGGCTTGAGGCTGGACATGGTCCATAGATCATGGCTTTGGTCATCTTGGCTCCCATATCTCTGTACCGTGATAAACAGTGTACTTAGTCTGATCTAAACTCCGCTGGTAATGTTTTGATAGCAAACCCTTTCTATCCTATCAGTCAATCCACACACTGGAGGTGACTTGATTGGTGGGTGAATGATTGAAGAATAACCAAGCACAATGGATTCAGCAGAGACATTGGACAGCACCGAAAAGTAATGTCAACATTTTCCAGTTTTGGACTTCCTTTCAGCAGTTCATTGTGCCAAATCAGCTCTGCAGGGAAGCAGATTTTAGCCAAAATTGTCTCCAGTTTCCAATGCTATTGATGTTTTGGAAGTTCTTCTTTTAACAAAAATTAAATCAGTCCTATCTTTAGATCATTGTTTTTTTCCCCCCAAATGTTCAAATCTGTTTATAGGGCACCATTTGATAAATTGAACGGAGAGGCTGCCAATCTTTTCCTCGGCCTTTTGTAGCACTGCTCTCCAACCAGCTACTTGGGAGCAGCCTCAGACCACTGACAGGTTTGGTGGCCAATTTCTCCTCACACCCATCAGTACCAGGTTTCCATTCTCTCCCGTCAGAGAACAGAACAAAATAAAACACGCAGCGTGAAGAGGGACATTTGGGAGGGTGAAGCCACATTCTAGTACTCCATGGAACAACACATTACCGCATTACCACCAGACTTTGTGGTAGAAGATTGCCCATTTCCCCCACCCCACTTGACAGTACAAAACTAAGCAAAAATTAAGCAATTGTTTGGAGAAACTAACACGCACACAGGTACACATGATATTAATAAAACTGGTCCTCAGCAGCCTCCCTCCTGTCACGCCAGTGTATAAACAAATATTGCACCACCACCATGCTGCAGCCAGCCTTACCTCCCCCATTTAAACGTCCAATTACACGTGGCATCGAAATGGGCATAAGTGAGCAATCCCCAAATAGCATTTGCAAATTTGTATACATGAGGACCCACATACAGAACAAGCTCTCGTAACCTCTAATATCACAAGGCGATGGCCTTTTGGCTTTATCACTAGACTATTAATCTAGAAACTCAGCTAATGTTCTGGGGACTCAGTTTCAAATCCCACCAGAGAGAATTTGAATTTCAATAAAAAGTATCTGGAATTAAGAATCTACTAATGATCACGAAACCATTGTCGATTATCAGAAAAACCCATCTGGTTCACTAATGTCCTTTAGGGAAGGAAATCTGCTGTCCTTATCTGGTCGGGCCTACATGTGACTTCAGACCCAGAGCAATGTGATTGGCTCTTAACTGCCCTCTGAATAAGGGCAACTTGGGATGGGCAATGAATTCTCACCAGCCAGCAGTGCCCATGTCCCACGAATAAATTTTTAAAAAACTCACACCAAAACACAGGAAAGGAATAAGCTTGCAGTTATATCTGCCCTCAGAATAACCCAAAGTCATTCACAGACATTAAGTACCTCTGATGTGCAGTCACTACAGCAGTCCATTTGCCCACAGGAATATCCTGGTAAAGTTGAACAGAATTGATGACAGAGTGCCAGCTGTACCATGGAGGACCTTAGGGCCTTAGTTTAAAGTCTCAGCTATGATCAACAACTCTCAAAGTGTCAGCCTTAGATTAATCAATTTATTTCACAGGATTTGGACGTCGCTGGCTGGGCCAGCATTTGTTGCCCATCCTAACTGCCCTTGAACTGAGTGGCTTGCTAGGTCAATTCAGAGTCATCCACATTTTTGTGGCTCCGGAGTCACGTGTAGGCCAAACCAGGCAAGGACAGCAGATTTCCTTCCCTAAAGGACATTAGTAAACCAAATGGATTTTTTGCAACAATTGACAATAGCTTGATGGTCACTATTACTGAGACTAGCTTTCAATTTCAGATTTTATTAATTGAGTTTAAATTCCATCAGCTGCTGAGATGGGATTTGAACCCCATCTCCTCAAAGCACCAGTCTCAGTCTCTGCTTTACTAGATTTTTAAAGTTTATTTATTAATCTTACAAGTAGGCTTACATTAACACTGCAATAAAGTTACTGTGAAAATCCCCTAGTTGCCACACCCCGGCCCCTCTTCGGGTACACTGAAGGAAAATCTAGCCAATGCACCTAACCAACACATCTTTTGGACTGTGGGAAGAAAGCGGAGAACCCGGAGGAGACACACACAGACATGTTCTTGGCACTGTGAGGCAGTAGTGTTAACCACTGTGCCACCCAGAGTGTGTACTAGCTCAGTGATACTACCACTAGGCCACTGTGTCACAGATTGAGCCCGGGGACACTTGCACAGAGATGAACATCCTAAAACAGAATCAAGAACCAGAGTCTCAAATCCTCAGACAAGATCTCCAACACGGCAAAAGTTCAAGCCATTGAAATGTCCTTTATATTTCTGTTCTAACTGACATTTTCTCTGTCGTTTTTAATTTCTACCAATACATTTTCTATCAGCTAGTGTTCTGCTTGCTTCTTCAGCTCGTATTATTTAAATGACTACACTCTCCAAGTTCAGACTTGCCCCTCACTGCCCTTTTCTACCTTGCTAGGCTTTCTGTGGCTCACTAAGCATGGAGAGACTAGGCAGAAGTCAGGAAGAAAACTTAATATTTAAAAATCAGTTCTGGAGGAGCAATGCAAAAATTGACTCAACAGCCTGTTTCCACGCTGTATTGCTCTATGACTCTATAGCAACATTTTAAAGCATTTGGATAAGTGCTTGGATGGGAAAGGATTAGAGGGATATGGGCCAAACACAGGCAATTGGGACAAGCTAGGATGGCATCTTGCTGGCATGGACCAGTTGGGCCGAAGGGCCTGTTTCCGTGCTGTATGACTCTGATTCTATAGCCAATACAAATACACTGGCAGATGGTCTGCCATTCTTTGCAACAAGTGCTCCTTGAGTGTTGATGGGTGGGGTTGCAGGGAGGAGTGTTAGGGGCATGAGGCAGGAATATCTAAGAAGAATGTGACCTATGTGCAAGAGACCTTCTCCCTATTCCTAGCCCCAGAGGCATTCATTTCTACTCAGACGTTTGTAGTATTCACACAAGCAGGCACAGTAACTATTACTCAAGTGTGTACAATGCAAATACATTAATTTGCAAGTTAAGAGCTAGGAGCAGGAGTGGGCAAAGCAGCCCCTCGAACCTGCTCTGCCATTTAATACAGTCATGGCTGATCTTGTCTGGGCCTCAACTCCACTTTCCTACCCATTCTTCATGATCCTTCAACCCATTACTAATTAAAAATCTGTCTATCTCCTTCTTAAATTTATTCAATGCCCCAACATCCACTGCACCCTGGGGTAGTGAATTCCATGTATTCATCACCCTTTGAGAGAAATTGTTTCTCCTCATCTTTGTTTTAAATCTGCCATCCCTTATTCTAAAACTATTATCTCTCATTCTAGTTTTCCCCACAAGAGGAAGCATCCATTCTGCAGCTACCCTGTCAATCCCCTTTAGCATCTTACATACCTCAACTAGATCTCCCTTCATTCTTCCAAACTCTTGAGAATATAGGCCTAAACTGTTCAATCTCTCCTCATAAGGCAAACCCCTTATCTCTGGAATTAATCTAGTGAACCTCCTTTGAACTGCCTCGAATGTAACTACATCCCTCCTCAAGTAAGAGGACCTAAACTGTACACAGCTCTCCAGGTGCAGTCTCACTGATGCTTTGTACATTTGCAGCAACACTTCACTACTTTCATATTTTAATCCTTTAGCAGCAAATTTCATTAGTCTTCCTTATTACCTGCTGCATCTGCATACTAACTTTGTGATTCATGCACGAGGACACCCAGATCCCTCTGCACCAAAGCACTCCAAAGTTTCTCTCCATTTAGATAATAAATTGCCTTTCTATTTTTCAGACCAAAACGAATAATCTCATGCTTTTCCATATTCAACTGAATCTGCCAACTTTTGACCACTCACCCAATCTATTCACAGCCATGGATAGATTAGGTGAGTGGGTCATGGCCATGGATAGATTAGGTGATTAAATTGCCTATTTCTTTATTGCAATTTACTATCCCATCTAATTTAGGATCTTATGCAAATCTGGCTATAGTACGTTTTATCCCTGCATTCAAATCATTAATATAGATTGTAAATAGTTGGGGGCCCAAGGGCCAAACTCTGAGATACCCCACTAATTACATCTTGTCAGCCAGAAAAAGATCCATTTATCCCGACTCTCAGCCTTTTGTCAGTTAACCAATCTCTGACCAAGCTAATAAATTACCCCTAACCCCGTGAGATCTTACTTTGTGTGGCACCATTTTCAAATGCCTTCTTGAAGTCCAGATATCCACTTTGCTTGTTACACCTTCAAAAGAACTCTAGCAAATTAGTCACACAAACGGGTTCTGTAACTGAGGAACACTACTTTTCCACATCTAGGTCAACAACTCACATGGGCAGGTACAATAACTCACCCGAAGCTGTACAGCTACTTGCATCATGTAACTTTATATGTACAGAATCTCAAGTAACAGTTACAGGGGTTGAGACAGTAATGTCTTACCATTTGTCACACCTTTTCTAAAATGCTCAGATGGATAATCCCTGAAGGTGATGATCTTCAAAAGATTACAATTTAACAATGTGAATAGGAGAGGCAGGAATCATCAAGTCTTGTGGTATAACAAAAGAACTGTTAAGACCTGCTCAGATTTCAGTCTCGCCCTGTTAGCAGCTTCAAACAGTGATTCAAGGCCACACTTTATCCAGGGGAAGAGAAAAACCACAAGACAACAGATTGCCAGCCAGAGGCAGGGCAAAGCTGATGACATTCTGGGAACACTTCTCTTTATCCAGTCATCAGCCCACAATCGCATGTCACAGTGCTGTCCACGGTACAGAGAAAATGGAGCAGCTGCAAATCCAGAGTGTGGCTAAATCTTCCAGAACCCACACAATGCTTGTTTCTTAGAGCAGTGTGTATGGGAAATGCTTTAACCAACCAAAAATATCAATCAGCCTGTACTTCAGCCACCCACATCTGATTTGCGAAAATGTCCTGGTGACAACATCCATTTATAAACAGAATGCTCAGACTGGAGTCAGCCAGCTGGCAGGGACTGACTGCAACCAGCCAGTGGGGACCGTTACCCATCAGCAATTCACACTTCTGTAATCAGTATCATACTAACAACGTGCCAACTTCATCCCCAGATGGCTAAAGAACACTAGCATATCCTTAAAAAGGGCCAAATGGCCTGTTTCTGCCTCATTCCACAATTAACAGCCACATGTGCGCGTTCGAGTCTCCCGAAACAACTTCTCTGACCGAGCAGCGTCCAGCTCCCACGCGGAACACTCGATTAGGGAATCATCCCTCGAATCTGTGCAAGGCCAGAGTCTCCTGGCGTCTTGCAAACAGCACGTAGTAATGTTCCTGTAGATCAATGCCAGATCCAACCACAGCAGTTCTCCCTCTCTCTCCCGCACCCACAGGGACACCGCTCCTTACTCCATTCTAATTCACTACTTCCAACTGGCTCTTCATCGTAAGAAGTGTCACAGCACCAGATTAAAATCCGACAGGTTTATTTAGTATCACAAGCTTTGAGTTCTGCTCCTTCCTCAGGTGAGTGAGGAGTCCATTTATCTGATGAAAGTGCTGTGCTCTGAAAGCTCATGATTCCAAATAAACTTGTTGGATTTTAACCTGGTATTGCGAGACTTCTTATTGTGCTTACCCCAGCCTAACGCTGGCAACTCCACATCATGGCTCGTGACAAGGCACTCTTTAATCTGTCTAAATCAAACAGTTTTTACATTATGAAGGGCATACTTTATCTTCTACGATCTGATAACACACTGGTTGTTTGCTGGCTGCCATTGTGTACAGATGGTGTTCCAACATATAGATTAGTGTTTGGAACATCTCAAAAGGTGCCTGGGAAAGAATAAAGCTACAAGAATCTTGTGAATATGTGACCATCTCACAGTGGAGTGCAGTTTTTAAATCCATCCTGTGTTGGGATAACTTTAAAGAAACCCAGAATTCTGCCTAAGGTGAAGATCTGAGAAAGTTCTTGCAGCCAGTCCAGGGTCATCAGGAAACAGGAGGCTCACTTGGCTCAATAATATGGGAAAACGGGCAAAAGTAGTATTCCACTTTTATGGTAACTGTTAACAAGGAAGACATTTTGTTGTTATTTTGATATTTCAAGAAGAGAAGTGAAGCTTATAACCACACAGCACATGAATAATTTGTAGCAAATGCTCCAATTCAGCAATCATTGGATTTACAAGATACAGGTCATGTTCACCACCTTTTTCACTTTTGCACTTTATTCAGCAATGCTATCTGAATCTAACTTCCCCCTTCATTATCTTGGTCCAGCCATCTTCAACTGCTTTGCTATATCTATTATGACAAGTGTTTCATAACATTCAGATCATGCAGGTCATGACTGCTCAAGAACCAAAGCCATCTGGTATGTGCCAGCCTCCAACGCCACTAGCAACAGCCTTGGAGTTCAATCCTTTAACTTGACCACCCATAACCAAATGCTATCTCTATCAATAGAGAGCAAGGGCTGGGTACATAAGTACACTCACTTCCTATTAGCTTAGGCTGGGTGGTAGCACCTTCACCTCAGTCAGAAGGTCATGGTTTAAATCCTGCTCCAAATCCTTGAGCATAACATCTAGGCCAACACCCCAATGCAATACTGTAAGTGCGCAAAACTGTTGCTCGTCTGGCTTTCCGCAGAATCCTAGAATCTCTACAGTGCAGAAGGAGGCCATTTAGCCCATCAAGCCGGCACCAACAATAATCCCACCCAGGCCCTATCCCCTTAACCTCATATGCCCCTCAATTAAGGGGCAATTTTGCTAAATCAACCTAACCTGCACATCTTTAGAATGTGGCAGGAAACCACTGCACCCAGAGGAAACCCATGCAGACACAGCGAGAACGTGCAAACTCAGCGCAGATAGTGACCAGAGGTCGGAATTGAACCCACGTCCCTGGCGTTGTGAGGCAGCAGTGCTAACCACTGTGTCACCCAATGAGACCACAACAGCCCTCAAGTGCAAAAGTTCCCATGGCACTACTGGCAGCAGGGGCATTTTCCCCCAGTGCCATGACTATAATTATTAGTCTTCAACCAACATCACTAAAAAATGTTTATCTGGTTGTTAATTCAGTGCTATTTGTGGGAGCTTGCTGTATGCAAATTGGCTGTCATGTTTCCTACAATACAGCAGTGACGACTCAAGTTTAACTCTAATAAGTGTCACAAATAGGCTGACATTAACAGAGCAATGAAGTTCCTGTGAAAATCTCCTAGTTGCCACACTCCGGCCCTTGTTCGGTTACACTGAGAAAGAATCCAGCACGGCCAATCAACCTGACCCGCACATCTTTTAGATTGTGGGAGGAAACCAGAACATCCATGCAGACACAGGGAGGATGTGCAGACTCCACACAGACATTGACCCAAACCGGGAATCAAACCCCAGTTCCTACGAGGCAGCACTTCATTGGCTGGAAAGGTCTTTGTGACATTCTGAGATTATGAAAGACATGGCAGAAATGCGAGTCTTTTTCTCTTTGTCTCAACTCAAGGTCTCTTAACTTCCTTGGTTATTCCCTGGAAATTGTACACAGAACTGTCACACTAAATTATTATAGCTCGTTGACACTGTACAGAAAAAAAAAAATCACATTTTGGTATCTTAGAGCACAGTTAATTATAAAGCTCATTATGTTACAGACTTAAGTGAAATGCATCAGCATTCTTGTAACACTAAGAATGTCAAGTGAAATTTAAACCAGCACTAAGATTACTCATTATGATACAAGCTCATTGTTGCTCTATCTGCTTCCTATTTTTTTATTAAAACATTAATTTTCAATCAATGCCATTTTCAAGATGAGTTACAAAATTTCCCAGCGTGTGAAAGGATTATCATGAAACCAGAAGGCATTTCATATTGGTGGGAGTCTGCTGCCTTTGTCCCAGTAATGTTCTGTCAGTCAGGGCTCCTTACATCCGACGCCCGCAGCAGATTATTAATATATTAACACCTACACTACAGGAAGGCTCAATTCTGCGCTCTGTTCTCAGCTAACTGCTCAAATTGGAGCAACAGTTGGGGTGCTACATTTAGCATCAGCTTCTGTAGCAGCCAGCTTTCAGCCAACTCAAGTCTAGTCAACCTTGTAAGACTGTTCCGCTTGTCTTTTTATGGGGCATGTGGAACATCGCTTTTTCCAGGCCTACCCCGGTGCCCTCCCACAACACTTTTACCGATACATCGATGACTATTTTGTTGCTGCCTCACGCTCTCGGCCAGACCTGGAAAAATTCATCAACTTCGTTTCCAGTTCCCACCCCTCCAACACCTTCACCTGGTCCATCTCAGGCACTTCCCTTCCTTGACCTTTCTGTCTCCATGTCCGGCAATAGACAGTCTACCAATATTCATTACAGGCTTACTGACTCCCACAGCTATCTCAGCTACAGCTCTTCACACCCTCCATTCTACAAGGACTCCATCCCTTCCTCTCACTTACTTCACCTGCGTTGCATTTGTTCCAATGATGCCACTTTCCAAAGTGCTCCTTCTTCCTCAACCATGGGTTTCCCACCTACGGTTGTTGACAGGGCCCTCAAAACCGTATGGTCACCTCCCATGCCACAACCCTCATTCCCTCCCAGACAAGGAAATTATGATGCGATTAGGTGAGATTTAGGATGCGGAAGGAAACTGCAGGAGATGGGCACAATTGAAACGTGGAGCTTGTTCAAGGAACGACTACTGCGTGTCCTTGGTAAGTATGTACCTGTCAGGCAGGGAAGAAGTGATTGAGGCGAGGGAACCGTGGTTTACGGAAGAAGTTGAATTGCTTGCGAAGAGGAAGCAGGACACATGCCAAGATGAGACGTGACAGCTCAGTTAGAGCGCTTGAGAGTTACAAGTTAGCCAGGAAGGGATACGAGAAGTCTTTTGGCAGGTAGGATCAAGGAAAACCCTAAAGCTTTCTATAGATATGTTATGAATAAAAGAATGACTAGGGTAAGATTAGTGCCAGTCAAGGACAGTAGTGGGAAGTTGTACATGGAATCTGAAGAGATAGGAGAGATGCTAAAAGAATATTTTTCGTCAGTATTCACACAGGAAAAAGACAATGTTGTCGAGGAGAATACTGAGATACAGGCTATTAGACTAGATAGGATTGAGGTTCATAAGGAGGAGGTGTTAGCAATTCTGGAAAGTATGAAAATAGATAAGTCCCCTGGGCCAGATAGGATTTATCCTAGGGTTGTCTGGGAGGCTAGAGAGGAGATTGCAGAGCTTTGGCTTTGATCTTTAGGGCGTCATTGTCTACAGGAATAGTGCCAGAAGACTGGAGGATTGCAAATGTTGTCCCCTTGTTCAAGAGGGGGAGTAGAGACAACCCAGGTAATTATAGTGAGCTTTATTTCTGTTGTGGGCAAAGTTTTGGAAAGGATTATAAGAGATAGGATTTATAATCATCTAGAAAGGAACAATTTGATTAGGGATAGTCAACACAGTTTTGTGAGGGGTAAGTTGTGCCTCACAAACCTTATTGAGTTCTTTGAGAAGGTCAAAGAGGTGGATGAGGGTAAAGAAGTTGATGTGGTGTATATGGATTTTACTAAAGTGTTTGATAAGGTTCCCCACGGTAAGCTATTGCAGAAGATACAGAGGCATGGGATTGAGGGTGATTTAGTGGCTTGGATCAGAAATTGGCTAGCTGTAAGAAGACAGAGGTTGTGGTTGACAGGAAATGTTCATCCTGGAGTTCAGTCACTAGTGGTGTACTGCAAGGATCTATTTTGGGGCCACTGCTGTTTGTCATTTTCATAAATGACCTGGATGAGGCTGTAGAAGGATGGGTTAGTAAATTTGCAGATGACACTAAAGGTGGTGGAGTTGTGGACAATGTGGAAGGATGTCACAGGGGGACATAGATAAGCTGCAGAGCTGGGCTGAGAGGTAGAAAATGGAGTTTAATGCAGAAAAGTGTGAAGTGATTCACCTTGGAAGGAGTAACAGGAATACAAAGTACTGGGCTAATGGCAAGTTACTTGGCAGTGTGGATGAGCAGAGAGATCTTGGTGTCCATGTGCGTAGATCCCTGAAAGTTGGCACCTCAGTTGATAGGGTTGTTAGGGCAGCATACGGTGTGTTAGTTTTTATTGGTAGAGGGATTGAGTTTTGGAGCCATGAGGGCGGCACGGTAGCACAGTGGTTAGCACTGCTGCTGCTTCACAGCTCCAGGGTCCTGGGTTCGATTCCTGGCTCGGGTCACTGTTTGTGTGCAGTTGGCACATTCTCCTCGTCTCTGCGTGGGTTTCCACCGGGTACTCTGGTTTCCTCCCACAGTCCAAAGATGTGCGGGTTAGGTTGATTGGTCATGCTAAGAAATTGTCCCTTATTGCCCAGTGATACATAGGTTAGAGGGATTAGTAGGTATAATATGTAGGGATAAGGGGGTAGGGCCTGGGTGGGATTGTGTTTGGTGCAGACTCAATGGGCCGAAGGGCCTCTTTCTGCATTGTAGGGTTCTAAAAAAAGGTCACGTTGCAGCCGTACAAAACTCTGGTGCGGCCACACTTAGAGTATTGTGTACAGTTCTGATTGCCGCATTATGGGAAGGATGTGGAAGCATTGGAAAGGATGCAGAAGAGATTTACCAGGATGTTGCCTGGTATGGTGGGAAGGTCATATGAGGAAAGGCTGAGGGACTTGAGGCTGTTTTCGTTAGAGAGAAGAAAGTTAAGAGGTGACTTAATAGAGGCATATAAGATGATCAGAGGATTAGATAGGGTGGACAGTGAGAGCCTTTTTCGTCGGTTGGAGATGGCTAGCGCGAGGGAACACAGCTTTAAATTGAGGGGTAATAGATATAGGACAGATGTCAGAGGTACTTCTTTACTCAAAGTAGTAAGACCATGGAATGTTCTGCCTGCAACAGTACTGGATTCACCAGCATTAAGGGCATTTCATTGGTTTCACAGGTCAGCACAACATTGAGGGCTGAAGGGACTGTACTGTGCTGTAATGTTCTATGTTCTAAGGATAAAATCTCCCTTGTTCATGCATTTCACCCCAACAGCCTCCACCATTTTCACCAACTCCAGCATGATGCCACCACTAAACACATCTTCCCTTCACTCCCTCTGTCAGCATTCTGCAGAGACTGTTCCCTCCAGGATAACCTGTCCACTTTTCCATGATACCCAACACCTCTTCCACCACCCACGGCACCTTCCCATTCAATTGCAGAAGGTGCAACACCTGTCCCTTTATCTCTTTATGCTCACTGTCCAAGGTCCAAAACACTCATTCCAGGTTAAGCAACATTTCGCTTGCAACTCTTTCAATTTGGTCTATTGCATTCACTGCTCCCAATGTAATCTCCTCTATATCAGAAGAAACCAAATGTGGACTGGATGATCGCTTTGCTGAGCACCTCTGGTCTTGATGTAATCAGGACCTTCCTGTTGCTTGCCATTTTAACACACGATCCTGCTCCCGTGCCCACATCTGTCCTTAGCCCGCTGCAATATTCCAACAAAGCTCAACACAAACTGGAGGAACAACATCCCATCTTCCGGCTCAACACGGTACAGCCTACTGCTCTCAGCGTCAAATTCAACAACTTCAGATAATAAGCTGTACCCCACCTCGACCCCTTTGTTTTCATTTTATGTAATTTACCTTTTATTTCTTTATTGTCTCTTTATTTTTCTTCCCCCTATTTTATCCCCATTTTCTTATCTTTTCTCCCTCTTTCTCTCAATTTTACCTCTTCACCACCCCCCCCACCCCGCTCCAACATTCTCATCTGTCACAGTTTACCCTCTGATTTTTAGCTTGCCTGCCATGTGGCCATTCACACCTGTTATTCTCTCTATGGACTGCTATTAGCAGCCTTTCCCCCATTTTTGTGGCTATGACCCATCTTTCATTCCCTCACCCTGCAGTATAAATATCTCCCATTTTCTCTGCCTTTTAGCTTTGACAAAGGGTCATCTGGACTCGAAACGTCAGCTTTTTTCTCTCCTTACAGATGTTGCCAGACCTGCTGAGATTTTCCAGCATTCTCTCTTTTGGTTGCGAAACTGATCTCCCCATTATAAGATCCAATCAAAATCAATAAGGTCAACAAAGAGTCAACATTGTCAGTTTCATATCCGATTATCAATTGGCCTTAATGACCTAGGATGTGTGGCTTACAATGTAAATCCTCCATTGCTGAAGAGCACAATTGTGTGGACATCACTCAACACTGCCTGCCAACACTCACATGTGATCAATGACAGATACTGGAAGAGAAGTCAGGCTCCATGGAACTAAACTTTCCAGGGAGGAACAGAAAAAAGGAACCATGACAGAACAGGTTACGAGGCTGTGAAATGCACAGCCTGACAAGGATGGTGGAGATGGGTTCAACTGTTACGCCCAATAAGCAACTTGGATATAGGTGGGAAATGGAACATCTTGCAGACCTGTGAGGGAAGAGCAGGGGATAACTCTTCCAAACAACCAGCACTGACAGATGGGTCAAACGGCCTCCCTTCTGTACTGTACCCTGTTAAGATTAAAACTTGCAATGGCAGAAAGAACTTTTACATAGAAAACGTCCCAGGTACTTCAATGACCCAGGTCAGATTAAGAGGTGGCCAAGCAATAAGCAAATCGGTTGCAAGGCGAGTTCTGAAAGGACAGGACGGTAGAGAGGAGGAGGGCTTTAAACAAAGAATACAGCACAGAAACAGCTCAGCAAGGCTGTGCCAATATATGGTTTCCATACGTCTCCTGTTCACATATCTATCAAGGTACGCCTCGAACGTTGCTAATGTGCCTGCTTCCACCATCTCCACCGGCAGTGGGTTCCAGGCACCTAGTACCCTCTGAAAAACTTCCCCCGCATGTCTCCCTTAAACTTACCCCCTTTCACCCTAAACCTGTGTCCTCTTGTAACTGACCTTTCCACCCTAGAAAAAAGCCTCTGACTATCCACCCTATCCAATGCCTCACAATTTTGTAGTCCTCCATCAGGTCGCCCCCTCAGCCTCCATCTTTCCAGTGAAAACAATCTGAGTTTTTTCAGCCTCACCTTATACCTAAAACTCTCCAGGCCAAGCAAAATCCTCATAAACCTTCTTTGTACCCTTTAGGGAAAGAGAAATAAATTTTGCATTTATATAGCACTTTTCACACCCATCAAGCGTCTCAGGGCCCTTTACAGCCAAAGCAGTATTATTTTTGATGTACTATCACTGTTGTAATGTGGCGGTCTATTTTCACACAGTAAACTCCCATAAAATAGCAACATGATAATGTCTAGCTAATCTGTTTATGTTTTAATTTTTTTTTAAATTCATTTTTACAGGATGTGGGTGTCGCTGGCTGGGCCAGCATTTATCGCCCAGCCCTAAATGACCTCCATTTCAGAAGACATTTAAGAGTCAGCTACATTGCTGTGGCTCTGGAGTCATATGTAGGTCACAGCAGGTAAGGACGGCAGATCTCCTTCCCTGAAGGACATTAGTGAACCAGATGGGTTTTTCTGACAGCGGTTTCATGGTCGTCAGCCTCCGGTTTCCTTTCACAGTCCAAAATCCAAAATTGTACAGGTTAGGCGCATTGGCCATGATAAATTACCCTTTAATGTCAGGGGAACTAACTAGGGTAAGTGCATGAGGTTATAGGGATAGAGCCTGGACGGGATTGTGGTCGGTGCAGACTCGATGGGCCAAATGGCCTTTTTCTGCACTGTAGGATTTCACGATTCTATAATTAGATTTTTAATTTCAGATTTTTACCAAATTCAAATTTCACCATCTGCCACGTGGGATTCGTACCCAGGTCACCAGAGAATTACCCTGGGTCTCTGGTCCAGTGAGAATTCCAGTGTGCTACTGCCTCCTCCATGAGGGGGATGAGTAGTGGCCAGGACACTGGGGATTGCTCCTCTGCTCTTCTTCCAAACAGTGTCACTGGATATGTGACATCCTCCTGAGCAGGCTGATGGGACCTCAGCTTAACACCTTATCCACACAATGCACCTCCGATAGTGCAGCACTCCCTCACACTGCCTTAATTCTGGTGCTCAAGGCTCAGGAGTGGGATCCGAACTTGGAGTCTTGTGCCTGGGAAACAAGAGTGCTCCTAAATGGACCACATCTGGCAAGGGCAGGGGAAGAGGATTATAGTGCTGGAGAAGGTTAGAGAAAGGTTGACGTCTACATGCAACGATAATACTTGCAAATGTTAGGCTGGGCAAACACATGACAAACGTATCAATGAAGACAGTGGCTATGGACGAACAGGACGTGGCGTGGTATGTTATAGTATCCATATCAGATATCAAAATGACTTCAGAAATGGGTGCCATACGCAAGGCCTTCAATCACTGATGGTATACTGGTGAACACAGGGGCCCATCACTCTTCTGAGCTGGGGTTACCCAGATCGCTCCACAATTACTTTAGACCACCTCACTCAGGAGTTAACTTCCCCAATCTGCAGCTCGTTGTCATGTAGCCCCCAATGAACCCTTTCAGGTTCAATTCCATTGCCCAAGAATAATGCTGTCAATTTTATACCCATTCCACCCATGAGAATGGGGATGAGAATCATATCAGCCTAATTCTGCTCCTATATCTTATGGTCTTATTCCACTTACTAACCTCATTAAACACCTCCACACATTTATCCAGTCAGAGGATTAAGAACTACAGTATCACCTGTTAATACCCTGAATACAAGACTGATAATGCTCTGTTACCCTCTCATTAGAATGCAGCAAACAGAATAAAAGTAATTATTAATAAGACTCTGGCCAAGACCCAAATTGTGCAGTTCAGAAACAGCTCCAGCAACATGTCCAAAATTAACTAAGATTCCTCCAAATGCAGATCTTAAATCAAATGCAAGGGAAGGACAAAACTGATTCAGTTTAAAGTTTAGTTATTAGTGTCACAAGTAGGTTTACATTAATACTACAATGAAGTTGCTGTGAAAATTCCCTAGTCACAACACTCCAGTGCCTGTTCGGGTACACTGAAGGAGAATTTAGCATGGCCAATGCGCCTAAATCAGCACATCTTTCGAACTGTGGGAGGGAGCCTGAGCAGGCCCACACATACATGGGGACAGCGTGCAGACTTCGCCCAGACAGTAATCTAAACCGGGAATCAAACCCGTGTCCCTTTCGCTGTAAGGCAGCAGTGCTAACCACTGTGACATAATGCCACCCTAGCCATCAGCACTCAGCTCAAGCCGCACACAAGTTATCAGTGTGACTGAGGAATAACAGCGATTACCAAGAGAGAGTACAACTACAAACCTGCAAGCTAAACCTGGGTTGCACTCCCACATCTCAGTGTCCCTCCAAACCACTGGTTAAACAGGCACTCCCCGTGTGTCTGATCTTGGATATGTTGTGAGAGGCAGCATTTTGCAAGTTTTAAGAATCTCCCATTCCAGAGAATGGAAATATGAGCTGAAGCATCATCACATGACTTGACACTGGTCAAAAGAACTGACGGTTCCCAGTAGCCATTACCACGGAATCAGTACTTGGCCCCAAGCCCCTCAGATAATGGAAAAAGAGATGATCAGGACTTCACACTCACTGAAACATAGATAGAGCAGGTGGGGGCCATTCAGCCCTACGAGCCTGATGCACCGGTTATGATCATGGCTAATCATCCAACTCAATAGCCTGATCCCACCTTTCCCCCCCATATCCTTGGATCCCCCGGGCCCTATTCTTCATTCATCTACTTCAAATCCTCAGCCCGAATCCTCCACCATCACCAAATAGAAAGTAAAGGTTTTCAGTCCTTGTCTGTATCAGCGTCACTGATTCTATTCCCCTCCCTAGCCAATGACTCTGACTAAACGCAACAGCTCACATCCTCAGCATTCCACCTGACCACCCCTTCTCCGTATCCCTTCCAGGTCAAGGGCCATCAGCTTCTATCCCTGCCACGATCTCAGCCACTTGTGTTGCTGTAAGCCTTCCTCCCAGATCTTCACCACTCTGGACTTGACCATTCTGTGCTTCTCCTGGCCTGCTGGCTGACCATCCCCCACACGGGATAAACACTGGCTGACCCAAAATTCAGCTGCCTGTATTCCATCTGTGACCAAGTGCTGCTCAAACCAACGCGTCTGGTCCCCTCAATTCCCACCTTTTATGTCTCAATCCTGGAATGGTTTGACTCCTCCCTACCTCTAACCTCCTACAATCACCTCGCTCTCCATTCCTGTGGCAGTCTCAATTTCTCTCTGTGCCTGTGAGTGCTGACCCTGTCCGCAGCCACCTCCGCCTCAGTCTGGAATCACTCCTGGCTTCAATCAATTCATCTCCTACTTTAAGACTAACCAAACTTTCACTCACCCCAGTTTAATACGTCCTTTCTTTGGCTTGGCATCCATTTGCATAGACATAGCTGTGGAGGAGGTCATTCAGCCCATCAAGCCTGTACTGACCACAATCCTGCCCAGGCCCTAGCCCCATGCATTTGCCCTAGCTAGTCCCCCTGACACTGAGGGGCAATTTACCATGGCCAATCCACCTAACCTGCACACCTTTGGACTGTGGGAGGACACCCACACAGACACAAGGAGAACATGCAGACGCCACACAGTGACCCAAGCCAGGAATTGAATCCAGATCCCTGGCGCTGTGAAGCTAAGCACTGTGCCACCCCAATATGTTATAACTCGATGAACTGCCTTGATGAGACACTGTGTAAACACAAATCACTCTTGTCTATGGGACAAGAGATACGGGATAAGAGTGCTTTCAATCGACAGAAAGGTTTCTACCCCTCTTGGGCTGCCTACCTTCCCTTTTGAAGCACGCAGTCAGACAGCCCAAAGGAAATAGCACAAAGCCTGCATGCCCACTGCCACAGAAGAACAACAACAAAGAGAAAATGTACCAAAAGCATCAAAACATCAGCAGGGCTTTCAGCCCTATGCATTATCTGATGGCTGGTTGTCGCTTTGCTCTGCGTGTGCTGATATGTATGATTAGTACCTATGAAAATCAGGGAAAGTCCCTGCAGGCTCCTCCACACCACAACCATCCTCTGAATCATTCAAAAGATCAGCCGACTCAAAAGCTGAACTGTCTGTATTGTCATATGTCCTCATGTCACTGTTACCGAGGGAAAGGATGTTGTTTTTTTCTATACACGAAGGAAAGGTTGTTTTTTTTTAATATATAGATTTAAAAATCTGTATTGTCCCAATGTCATTGTTACTGGCAGAAATGTTGTCTTTTTTTAAATACATACATACACACATTCAAAATGAGAGCTACATCAATAAAATCTGCCTCGCAGGCAACTGTGGTGAAATGAAGCTACATGCTGAGATATTGTGCACTCGCGCCGTTCTCCCTCACACCAGCAGCTTCATCTGGGCTTGCCACAGGAGGTGCCAGCTCACTGAAGCTTCAGCAATGTGGCGGCAGGACTGGAAAGAAAAATGTTACTGAGAGAAAAAAGACCCTTCAATCGAGAAACTCAAATCCAGCTTTTGAAATCCTGAGCAATCCCATCCTGTAGGTCTAGGGAGATTTCATAACTTATTGGAGCAGAATTAGGCTGCTTGACTCATCGAATACGCTCTGCCATTCAGTCATGGCTGATAAGCTCCTCATCCCCACTTTCCTACCTTTTCCCCATAACCCTTCAACCCATTACCAATTAAAAATCTGTCTCACTCCTTCTTAAACATAGTCACTGTCCCAGCATCCACCGCACTTTGCAATGGCAAATTCCACAGATTCACAATCTTTTTGGGAGAAGTAGTTTCTCTTCAACTCTGTTTTAAATTTGCTACTCCTTATCCTAAGGCTATGACCTCTTTTCCAAGAATGCCCCTCAAGAAGACGCATCTGCTCCATGTCTGCTTTATCCATACCTTTTATCATCCTGTATACCTCAATTTGATCTCCCCTCATTCTTCTAAATTCCATTGGACTGGAAGGGCATGCTTGCCCTCGCTTGCTTTCCAAACTCTAAGCCCAATGATTAGGGGTCCTTCATTGTCAGCCACAGCAGGCTGAACTAACCTTCAGACACTTTGATCTTGTATGTAGAATAAAACGCCATATATTACTAAACACTTCCCCTCCGAAACCAACTTCTAATTGCCACGTGACAAGAGGCAATCTGATCTTTTTCATATTCATTCTGGGAATGGGCATCACTGATAAGGTCAGCATTTATTGTCCATCCCCACCTGCCCCTGAGAAGGTGATCCATAAGATGATAAGATTAGGAGCAGAATTTGGCCCATCGAGTCTGCTCCGCCATTCAATCATGGCTGATAAGTTCCTCAAACCCATTCTCCTGCCTTTTCCCCATAACCTTTGATCTCCTAACCAAACAAAAACCAATCTATTTCTGCTTAATACATTCAATGACTTAGCCTCCATAGCCTTATATGGCAATAAATTCCACAGATTCATCACCCTCTGAAGAAATTCCTCTTCTTCTCAATTCCAAAGAGTCCTGCCTTTATTGTAAGGCTATGCCCTCGGGTCCTAGCCTCTCCTATGGCAGCACGGTGGCGCAGCGGTTAGCATACTCCACAGCACTAGGGACCCACATTTGATTCCCAGCTTGGGTCACTGTCTGTGCAAAGTTTGCATGTTCTCCCTGCATCTGCGTGAGTTTCCTCCGGGTGCTCCAGTTTCCTCCCAGAGTCCCAAAAACCTGCTGCTTAGGTGGATTGGCCATACTAAATTCTCCCTCAGGTGTACCCAAACAGGCGCCGCAGTGTGGCAACTAGGAGATTTTCATCATTGCAGTGTTAATGTAAGCCTACTTGTGAGTAATAAAAATAAACTTAAACTTTGTAATGGAAACACCTTCCCCACATCCACTCTATCTAGGTCTTTCATCATTCCATAAGTTTCAATAAGATCCCACCTCATCCTTCTAAACTCCAAGTGCAGACTCAGAGTCCTCAGATGCTCTTCATACGTCAAAGCTTTTCACATCTGGGATCATTCTCATGAATGTCTGATGGTGCTGAGCTGCCTTCTTGAACCTTTACAGTCAGTGCGTATACCTTCACCACACAATCTCGTGAGGTCAGGAGTTCCAGGATTTTGGCCCAGTGACAATAAAGGATCAGTGGCGGACATCGATCTGTGGCTTGTAAGGGGACCTGACAGCAATGGTGCTTGTGTGCACACTTCCTGCCCTTGCCCTTGTAGGTGCTGGGGTCTGCAGGGGTTTGGGGAGGACTGTCAAGCTGGAATCATTTCATCGGCAGAGGGAAGCTGGTGGGATTCTTCCCCTTTGAATGAGAGAAAATTTAAGCATTGATTCAGAATATTTCTTTGACTGGATATCCCGTAACACGGTCAGCCGTATTCCTGAGCATCAGACTAATAGGGGAAACTGGAGTACCAGGAGGAAACCCAGGCAGGCACGGGGAGAACATGCAAACCCCAAACTCCAGAACTTTCAGTCCCTCAGAAACCATCACATTCCAACTCGGATTGTTCATCTCGATCTGCATTTTTTCTTACAATTTGATTAAAGCCAGGTATTCTTCCAGCTGCAGTCAACTGCAGACCCATTATTGCTATGGAGTAGTGGAGAAGTTGAATCTAGAGGCATGACACAGTACAGGAAATTATCCTTCCAGACCTGAGACAATTACATGCCTGGTAACAACATTAACTGCTCTATTTTTAGTTCACAGTTGCTGTTGATCCAATTACATTGCCACTGAAAACAATCCCAGGCCTAAAATTACCTGCAGCAGAGTACTTCAGAATTCTGAGCAGGAGCCAATTCCTCATTAGACACCAGAGTGTCACATCATCTACCTTGCAGAATGGCATGTCCCTCCTTCCCCTGGACCGAATCCTATCCTTCTTTCTAACTCATCCAGCCTGTGATGTTACTCAGCATATCAGTTCACCAAAGCTTCTGTGTATTCCTTCAATCATATCTCAGCACCAAATGGCTTCATGTATGACCAAAAGGTGGCAGCCCAGACAGAAAGTTGGGTTATTTGCTTTTAAAACAAGAAGCCCATCATTAGATCAAAAATGGACTTTAAGTTGCACACCAGACAGCAACTTAAATTTAATTTATTAGTGTCACAAGTAGGTTTACATTAACACTGCAATGAAGTTTCTGTGAAAATCGCCTAGTCGCCACACTCCAGCACCTATTTGGGTACACAGAGAATTTAGCATTGCCATTGCACCTAAACAACATATTTTTCAGATTGTGGAAGGAAACCAGAGCACCCAGAGGAAACCCATGCAGATATGGGAAGAATGTGCAAACTCCACACAAACAGTGACCCGAGCCGGGAATCGAACCCAGGTCGCTGGTGCTGTGAGGTAGCAGTGACTATCAGACAAATTCAGAGCAGGCAAATGCTCCTCGAAATGGCCTAACAAAGCCTCTGCCAAGCAGTGAGATACCTCACCTGCCTACCAACCACAGCCACGTCACCAGCATTTCTCCCTCTCTGATCGGCAGCCGGTAAGGATTGATTACGCCGTTCTTTGATATAAAGCACCAGAAAGGCAAATTCAGTTCAGGGGAAATAGAGATGTCACTACATTCACAATCCAGAGGCCTAGGCTAATGACCTGGGGACATGCATTCAAATCTTCCCACCGCAGTTGGTGGAATTTAAATGCCATTAATAAATCAGGAATTATAAAGCTAGTGTCAGCCGTGGTGGCCATGACAATATCACCAATTGCTGTAAAAATCCATCCGTTTCACTAATGGCACGAAAGGAAGGAAATCTTCTGTCCGTACTCAGTCTGACCTAAATGTGACTTCAACCCACACAATGACTGCCCTCTGAAATGGCCTAACAAAGACACAGTTCAAGGGCAATCAAGGATGAGCAATAAATGTTGGCCTTGTCAGCGATACTCACATCCCAGGAAAGGACCGAAAATTTCATTCACTATCACAAGACACCAAGTCAATGTTTTCTGACAAACTTCTTCTTTAAAAGGGTATAAGTGTCGAGTTAATTATATGATCAGTGACACATTCAATGGTATGTTACCATCCCACTAATTAAATGCCAGAAATTCACAGTTCCTCGCAAACCAGCACAAAAGGAGGTTGCCTAGTGATAAAACTGAAGAGGTGAATTATATCCACTGTTTGGGTTACTGAAGGAATGTTGCCACACATAAGAAATAGAAACAAAACGGAAATGAGCGCCCAGGGCGCAGGCAGCCCTGCCCAGGGCGCCAGGATCAGCGTGTGGATTTCAGCATGTATTCCTTCAGTGACCAAATCTATGTTATTTAAAACCAAAAAGATTCAACATATTTGCAGCCTTCGTTCCTGAACATAATCTAGAACCTATGTTGCACCCATATCAACCCATGTTGGACACAGACCCCATCTCAGAATCACAATAACCAGACATCTGAAACTAAGGAAGCATCACATAACCTGGTTTACATTTTAAAAAAAAGGATTCCACCCCCTCTATCCAAGCAGCCGGTTACATTATTAGGGAAGTATACAGATGGGCACACCTATCACCATGTTTCCAGTTATTACCTAGCTTGTAGTCCGCAAGTATGATCACCAGTGGGGAGGTGCCTTTCCAGATCTGGTGACGGTGACAGTGTAAATAACCTCCCAATGAGTCTGCATAGCAGAACCTTTCTGCTACCTTCCCAGGGCACATTACCACAACACCATAACACACTGTCTATATACAACACAGAAATGTAACTTCAGTCAGCACATGTACACTGCACCCACTGAGGAAAGTGTGTCTCTGTTTTTGTCAAAAGCCACGATACATACACGCAGATACAGAACTGTACCCGTGTGTCTGTGATACTTTGTGTAACCTACACATGTGCAATAATTACACTAAAGTATCCCTACTCTGTATTGACATTGCTGGGCTATCACCCATTACAGATCATCAGTCAAGATTACACTAAATGGACATGCCACAAATTGCAACAATCAAAACATTCCTGGGCTGAAGTGACATTAATATGACCCTCCCCAATTTAGCATCTGTGACTGTGTGCAGGAGTTGGTAACTGTGAGAATGCACGTGAGGGGTAAACCGGAGGGGGAGCCAGAGTAGTCGCGAGAGAGAGGGGGAGTTTGGGAAGGGGTGGCAAGAGAGAGGAGGGGAGCCAGGGGTTGGGGGTGTGGCAAGAGAGAGGGGGAGCTGGGGATGGGGATGAGGGGGGGGGGGGTTGATGAGAAGGGGGAGCCGGGGAGGGGGTGGTGGTGAGAGTGAGGTGGGGGAGCGGGGTGAGAGAGAGGAGGAGCCAGGGTGAGAGGGGATGTGAGTGGGGGGGGGAGCTGGATGGGGGGGGGTGTGAGAGAGGGGCGGGAGCTGGATGGTGGGGGGGGGGTGTGAGAGAGGGGCGAGAGCTGGACGGGGGGGGGGTGTGAGAGAGGGGCGGGAGCTGGACGGGGTGGGGGTGTGAGAGAGGGGCGGGAGCTGGACGGGGTGGGGGTGTGAGAGAGGGGCGGGAGCTGGACGGGGTGGGGGTGTGAGAGAGGGGCGGGAGCTGGACGGGGTGGGGGTGTGAGAGAGGGGCGGGAGCTGGACGGGGTGGGGGTGTGAGAGAGGGGCGGGAGCTGGACGGGGGGGGGGCGGTGTGAGAGAGGGGAAGGAGCTGGGTCAGTGGGTGGGGGGGGGGGTGCGAGAGAGGGGGAGAAGCCGGTGGGGGGGTGACAAAGAGGGGGGGGCGGGTGACAAAGAGGGGGGGCCGGGGAGGGGGGGGGGTGTGACAAAGAGGGGGAGCCGGGGAGGGGGGGGCGGTGTGACAAAGAGGGGGAGCCGGGGGGGGGGGGGGGGTGACAAAGAGGGGGAGCCGGGGAGGGGGGGGGGTGACAAAGAGGGGGAGCCGGGGAGGGGGGGGGTGACAAAGAGGGGGAGCCGGGGAGGGGGGGGGTGACAAAGAGGGGGAAAGAGAGAGACACTGAAGAACATCAAGCAGACTGAGTGGCTGACTGCAAATTACCCTCTGTCCCTTATCTAAAATCTGAAACTTGAATGTTACAGGGAGGGTGGTTTTCCGGCCAATCCCCGCAGTGAGATGTGAGGGACACCAGGGCAGAGCAACCGGGGAGGAGAGGAAGCGACAGGCGTCCCTGAAATGTATCCTGTTGACTCGAAACCATTTTGTCAGCAGCAGCTTGGGGATCGCTCACTCACCTTCGCCCGAAGAACTTGAGGCCGGTGAAGGGTTTGTTCTGGTGGTGGTGGTGGTGGTGATGGTGGTGAGGAGACGCCGGGCTCTGCTGCTCATTCTCACAGGACACAGGCAGCTCGCAGGAGGACGATCCGGACGCTGAGGATTCCTCCAGATCCGCCTGGAGCTCTTCCTCCCCTTGCTCCATCCTGGGGAAGGAAGAAATGCTTCCCAGTGGGAGAGAGAGAGAGTGTGTATCCCCGGGCTGATGTGAGTTGCCAGCCGTATGGGATCTTTCAGCTCTTCATGTAGCCAGAGAGTCAGTCCAGAGCACAGTGTGTGTGGAGCTGGGATTGAGAGCTACATTAACAGGAGGCACAGAGGAAATAACAGGGCTTTACACAGCATTGGACAGAGGGAGGAATTAAAACAACCAGGAATCCTAAATAAATAAATAAATACATTCATAAATAAATAAAAAGTTGCAATTTCTGCTCCAGCAGGACTGGCACCCGGAAGTAACTGGATCTAGCTGGGATGGGCTTTAAATCAGCTCCCACTCCTCCTCGGAGTGCTATTAGACAGGAGGGGAAAGCTCCTGGAACAAGGCGACTGTATACCCAGCTGCAGTAGAGTTGGGAACAGTCAGCCTGTGCTGTGAGACACTCTGCCCTAGAGCTACAGTACACATACACACACTCTCTCTCTTTAAGCTGCTTCTCTCAATCGGATGCTGCACATTCAAGAACAGGAAGTTTGCAATGCCTGCACTCAGAAGAGTGACAGGACCCTGATAGTTGCCTGCTGATCTGCCTCCTGGAGAATGAATGAAACTTCTGCAAGAGTGACAGAGAATGGAGAAGGTGTTGCTGCCATCTGCCGTGCCTTCCACCAAGCAGTCTGCGCGTGTATACAGCCTCTGCCCACAGCATCTCAATCAGAGTTGGAAAGGAAGGGGAGAGTTGGTGGCATTCACCCTGGGAGAACTGCCAAGTGTATCTCATTAAGAGTGCCAATCACTCGGGTTAAAATTGCAACCTGCTTTGATGGATGTTAGCCTTACCTTCCTGTGCAATTACAGTTTACTATCGCGGGCAAGACATTTAATCGCTGAGTTAACGGTTTGTAACAATGCCATGCGAACATATTATTATCAGACAACCCCCCTGCAGCCAATGCTTATTTAAATAGTTTTGCAATTCCATTTGCTGATCATAAATTCTATGGAGCCTGAAACTAAACATACAAAAAGACTTGGTGCCGCGGGGATTTAAAAACATTCAACGTATCAAATCTGAACTCAATTCCTCTGTACACCACAACTCATGGGTCTTCCATATTATCAGTCATAGTTCCTGCCTCCTGTTTAATATCTTGTTGCAAAAATCCCACTAATCAGGTCACTCAATCAGGGAAGCATTTCCTTTCAGCCAACCACATTCACTGCTCTGATTCCCGCAGCCTTGCTGCCCTATAACCTCTTTGCTCAGCCAATGGACTGCCAGAGCTATTTCAGTCTTGCAATTCCTGATTGGCTGCTATTTGAATAGAGCAATCACATCCCATCAAAATAACTTCCTCTGTCACAAAGTTGCAGTGATTGTCCTCCATCCATATCACTGTGTCCCGAAAGATAACAATTATTAAATTAACATTCAAAAATCAGAAATGCCCTCCATCCTGACTTCCAAATATAACCTGCAAAGCAA
The DNA here is from genome assembly GCF_965287045.1 of Carcharhinus amblyrhynchos. Taxonomy (NCBI): domain Eukaryota; kingdom Metazoa; phylum Chordata; class Chondrichthyes; order Carcharhiniformes; family Carcharhinidae; genus Carcharhinus; species Carcharhinus amblyrhynchos. Next base: position 56,617,741 of record NC_137329.1, read on the forward strand.
ATTGTGTGTACAAATTTTACAGCAGTGATCATATTTCAATGGCAGCACAGTGGTTAGCACTGCTGCTTCATAGCACCAGAATCTCAGGGTCAATTCTGGCTTCAGGTCACTGTGCGGAGTTTGCACATTCTCCCCATGTCTGTGTGGGCTTCCTCCAGGTGTTCCGATTTCCTCCCACAGTAGAAAGATGTGCGGGTTAGGTTGATTGGCCGTGCTAAATTGTCCGTTAGTGACGGGGGGATCAGCAGGGTAAATACATGGGATTATAGGGATAGGACCTCATAGCAGACTCAATGGGCCGAATGGCCTCCTTCTATGATTCTAAGGAATAATTCATTGACTGGTATGTGAAACACTGAATATCTTCAAATTTGGGTTCTTTTCCAATTCCGGAAAAAAAATTGAACATTTGATGGACTAAGTTATGTTTGTCTAGGGTTGGCTCTGTCATTCTTGTGCAAACTGATATCCAGTCAATCTGGGTGAACCACTTCATTGTGGACATTACAAGTTAAGATGATTCATTATCAGCAGTGCTGTGAAGAAGTTTGGATACAATATGTGTATTGAAGGAAGGCTGAAGAAGAGAATGGGAAAGTCACACCATGAAAGAATGGAGTGTTCAGAGAGAGGCAGAGCATGAATGAAGGCATTGAGAGAAAGAAATAATCACAGGAATGAGATAAAGTTTTCAATATATCAAAGCTAGAAATAGAATTGAACGTAGGACAAATATGAGATTTTCACTGTGTATTGAATATGTGTGGATCAGAGTTACTCAAGAAACTACAAAGGTTCTGAATAAAACAAGCTGAACCTAGCTAATCTTACAGCTAAAATTCTTGCAAGTGGTGTTGATCCCATTGCATCCAATGCCCTTGTCCTCAAGGTGGTAGAGATTGTGGATTTGGAAGGTTCTGTCAAATGAATCTTGCTGAGTTGTTCCAGTGGATCCTGAAGATGGCACACTGCTGCCATGGTGTGGCGGTGGTAGAAGGAGTGAATGTTTGTGGATGGGGTTCCAATCAAGTGAGCTGCTTTGTCCTAGATGGTGTCGAGCTTCTTGAGTGTTGATGGAATTGCATTCATCCAGGCAAGTGATGAGTATTCCATTATACTCCTAACTTATGCCTGGTAGAAGGTGGACAGACTCTGGGGAGTCAGGATGTGAGTTACTCATTGAGGGATTCTTAGCTTCTGACCTGCACTTGTAGCCACAGCATTTATATGGCCAATCCAGTTCAGTTTTGGGTCAATGGTAACCCCCAGGATATTGATAGTGGGGGATTCACCAATTATGATGCATTGAGTATCAAAGGGAGATGGTTAGATTCTTTCTTGTTGCAGATGGTAATTGCCTGGCACGTTTATGTGGCGTGAATGTTAGTTGCCACTTATCAGCCTAAGTCTGAATATTGTCCATGTCTTGCTGCACTTGGAAACAGATTACTTCAATAGAGTCATGAGGGATGCTGAACATTGTGCAATCATTAGCATCAGCAAACGTCCCGTTTCTGACTAGGTAAGGTATCGAAAGTCTAACGGTGGGGGCTTGAGTTTATTTTTAAGTTTTAGGTTTATTTATTAGTGTCACAAATAGGCTTACATCAACACTGCAATGAACTGAAACTCCCCTAGTCACCACACTCTAGCACCTGTTTGGGTACACCGAGAGAGAATTTAGTTTAGCCAATGTCCCTAACCAGCACGTCTTTTGGACTGTGGGAGGAAACCGGAGCACCCGGAGGAAACCCAGGCAAACGCTGGGAGAACACACAGACTCCGCACAGAAAGTGACCAAGCCAGGATTCGAACAATGAGGCAGGAGTGCTCAGCACTGTGCCACCATCTGAGGCAAGGTGGCACTTAAAATAACTCAGATGCAGAGTAAATACAAACTCTATCCATATCCCTGTAATGTCACTTCCATCTTTTGCAACTAGAAACGCATCGCCTGTCTTTTAAGAAACCATATATTATCAAACGCATTTACCCAGCTAAGGGGATATCTCAAATTGCAATATTACAAAAGTCAATAGTGCCCTGCTCCAGGGCTCTGTGGGATCTTTTCTGTCTGTCCTTCTTGGTGATTCCTACTCATACCACTCGGTATAAAGCCATCCTTCAGCTAAAGTTCAATCCATTATATGACACACTAACCAAACACTGTACTGACTTGGATCATAGATCATAGACTCTCTAGTGTAGAAGGAGGCTGTTCAGCTCATTGCGCTGACGACAATCCCACCCAGGCCTATCCCCATAACTCCATGTATTTATCCTTCTAATGCCCCTGATACTAAGGGGCAATTTAGCATGTCCACTCAACCTAACCCACACAAGTTTGGAGGGTGGGAGGAAACTGGAGCACCCGGAGGAAACCCACGCAGACACATGGAGAACATGCAAACTCTGCACAGACAGTGATCCGAAAGAGGAATTGAACCCAGGTTCTGGGCACTGTGAGGCAGGACTGCTAACCACTGTGCCATCATGCCGACTTCTAAGGCAGTGCGCTATTCTGTAATCAACATCCTGGAGGTTACCATTGATCAGATACTTAACTGGACTAGCCTATTATGGCTATAAGAGCAGGCCATCGGCTGGGAATTCTGCAGTGAGTAACTCATCTCTTGACTCCTGAAAGCCTGTTCACCACCTATAAGGCACAACTCAGGAGTGTGATGGAATATTCTCCACTTGCCTGGATGGGTGCAGCTCCAACAACACTCAAGGAGCTCAACACCATCCAGGAAAAAGCAACATCCTTGATTCGCAACGTATTCACCACATTACACATTCATTCCCTCCTCCAACAATGCACATTGGCAGTATGTGTACTGTTTGATTTGATTTATTATTTTCACATATATTGGGATACAGTGAAAAGTACTGTTTCTTGTGCGCTACACAGACAAAATATACCGTTCATAGAGTACATAGGGAAGAAGGTGCAGATTATATTGTTGCAGTTACAAATAGGATGAAGAGAAAGAACTGGAGTGAAGATGGAATTAGAGAGTATGGTGGGGATAGCTCGCCATCTGGTGCCATCTTTTTTTTGATACACTGAAAAAACTTGCAAAGGCTTCTTCAACAGCCATCTCTACCAGGACAAGAGCAGCAGAAGGAACATCGCAACCTTCAAGGTGCCCTCCAAGTCAATCACCATTCTGGTTTGGAACAATATAACTGTCCTTCACTGTCACAGGATCAAAATCTTGGCACTCCCTAAATGGCACAGTGGTTAGCACTGCTGCCTCACAGCGCCAGGGACCCGGGTTCAATTGCTGGCTTGTATCACTGACTATGCGGAGTTTGCATGTTCTCCCTGTGTCTGTGTGGGTTTCCTCCAGGAGCTCTGGTTTCCTCCCACAATCTGAAAGACGTGCTGGTTCGGTGCATTGGCCATGCTAAATTCTCCCTCAGTGTTACCCAAACAGACGCCGGAGTGTGACGACTGGGGGATTTTCACAGTAACTTCATTGCACTGTTAATGTAAACCTACTTGTGACACTAATAAATAAACTTTAAAAAAACAAGTCCAGTGCCAACATCACATGTATTCTGTCACATGTTCAAAGGCAATTAGGGATGGACAATGAATGCTGGCCTAGTCAGCAACACCCACATCCGAAGAATGAATGAAGAGAACACATTTTTGAAATGAGGTATCCTTAAATATTTTCAACTTAAAAAAGAATCAAGACTAGGCTATAAAGAAAGAAAAAAGAACAAAATTGTGCAGTGCTTTGTTACATCCTCATTTCACTTTGAAATGCTTTGACGGTTAAGTTCAATGCAATAAAAAGCTCTCTTTAAACGAAACTTACGCTGAGCTCTATTTATACATCAAAAGGTGACATGCTGTAGCAGGAAAATCCCTATTGCAGAATCACAGGATCCCTACAGTGCAGAGGGAGGTCATTCAACCATTGACCCGGCACCGACAAGAATCCCACCCAATCCCTATCCCCGGAACCCCAGGTATTTACCTTGTTAGTCCCCCTGACACTAAGGGGCAATTTAGCATGGCCAATCCACCTAAACTGCACATCTTTGAAGTGTGGGAGGAAACTGGAGCATCCGGAAAACTCATGCAGACACGGGGGGATGTGCAGACTCCACACAGAAGTTATCCAAGGCCGGAATTGAACTGGAGTCCCTGAAGTGCAAGGCAGCAATGCTAACCACTGTGCCACCATGCCACCCATATCCTTCTAACCTGTTACACAGCAGTGTACTTGTACACGCCAGACTGCCAGCAAGCCACTGAATGACCGATCAGTTGAAAGAATTAAATGTATCTCTAATATCATGGACACGGCTATATTCAATGGATAACACTCCAGCCTCTAAGTCAGAAAGTCATTGGCCAGAATTTTCCTCTCCCAATCACAGCGGAAATCATAGCTGGCGTGAGTGCTACATCTCACAAAAAGGCTCAAAGCTGGTTTTAAGGTGAGCTAAGATGAGAAAGCGATTGTAATCTTCAGCCAACAATGACAGACTGTGTTTCCCACTGCCGAAGGTCACAGACTTTATTAGCATAAATCAGCATCTATTTTCTCAGAAGACCAAGGAAATTTGGCATGTCTGCTATGACTCTCACCAACTTTTACAGATGCACCATAGAAAGCATTCTTTTTGGTTGTATCACAGCTTGGTATGGCTCCTGCTCTGCCCTAGACCGCAAGAAATTACAAAGGGTCGTCAACAAAGCCCAATCCACCATGCAAACCAGCCTCCCATCCTTTGACTCCGTCTACAATTTCCACTGCCTTGGAAAAGCAGCCAGCATAATTAAGGACACCACACACCCTGGACATACTCTCTTCCACCTTCTTCCATCGGGAAAAAGATACAAAAGTCTGAGGCCACTGACTCAAGAGCAGCTTCTTCCCTGCTGCCACCAGACTTTGGAATGGACCTATCTCACACTAAGTTGATCTTTCCCTACATCCGAGCTATGACTGCACACTACGTTCTGCACTCTCATTTCCCTCTCTATGAACTGTATGCTTTATCTGTATAGCATTCAAAAAACAATACTTTTCACTGTATCCAATACATGTGACAATAATAAATCAAATCAAATCAAATCATAAATCAGCATCTCATTATGATGCCTACTAACAGTATTCATCCCTTCCTCCACACTGCATTAAAAACGCATGTCAGTCTACAATTAGAACAACATGTTTCACAACAGGATTTAAACAACATGCGGCTGGTGACCTACACTGCACTCCTGACTCTAGGGCTGGTTCACTTTGTTTCGTGCAGAACTTGCAGGGATCAGTGCCAGGGTTCACAGGTTTCAGGGAGGTTCTGACAGACAGGTCTCTACAGCTACCACACCAGGGTTAAGGCTTTTACTGAGGGCAAGGGCTCCACTGGGGAAGGGAATGTGTGGAGGGCAATGGTTCCACTGGGGGCAATGACTGGGGAAGGCTGCACTGAGGCACTGTGATGATTGTCCCTTTAAGCTACCCAACAGAAATGATAGTTCCCAAATGAGGGAACAGGTCAGCAGCTGTTCAATTGACATGTAGGGAGTCTGGTAAGTGAAGCAAACTGTCCATTCATGCAACACTGGCCCCTCAAAGTGGCAACAGTGTTGCCCTATTTTACACCCTTCGTTCAGAGCCTTCACATTCACCAGGACATTCAGAAGTACAGAATTACTAGGCGACTGAACCAGTCTGAGACCATTCAGAGAGCAGAAACCTCCAGACCCCTTAAATTAATCTCACGTAGTCACCGAACATTCTCCCTAATGTTTAGCCCAAACAGTGCAGTTTTGAGAAGAAAATGATAGAGGCATCTGGCTCGCCAAAACGCAAACCAAAGGCAGCAGGGCCTTCTGCGGATGCAGAGGATGATCTTCAGAGAGCCATCATCAGTGGATGCCTCACTACAACCATCTGAGGGTATAAATGTCATATGTTATCTGCAGAAACCTCCACATGTTGAGGGATTTACCACAATCTGCTGGATTTGGCATCATGGTGACTCGGAGAGCGTTCATTGCCAGTGACAGTGAAAGTAATCACCACACTCAATTTCTATGCCAGTGGCTTGTTCCAGGGCTTCACTTGGGAGCCTGTAGGATTGTCAAGTGTCCACTCGCAAATAGAATTCCTACAGTACAGAAGAAGGCCATTCAGCCCATTGACACTGGGGGCAATGCAACCAGGAAATCACAGACGCCATCTTTACAAAGGCCCACAATTTTGTCAATGTTAACAGAGATCAAACGAGCCAGAATGCAAGAACACTTGAGACTTCGGGTTTCCCACAGCAGAGTGCCATCAGCTGCGTTCATGTGACTATAAAAACCCCCTGGCTACAGGGAGTCTAATACATCAATGGGAAAGATTATCTTTCACTCAAAGTGCAGCTGATCTGCGAACGTAACAAACTTATCATGCCGGTTTGTGTCAGATGCCCAGGAAGCATCTGTGACTCATAGATCCTGAGCCGGTCTCTGATTCCTGACATCTTCAAGGGACTTCACAGGGTTAGCTCCTCAAAGACAAAGATTACCCACAGAGGATGTGGCTGATGATGCCTATGTGGTGGCCTCAGGCTCCTGCAGAGGGAAGGTATGATGAGGCTCATGCTGCAATCCAGACATGGATGGAACACAGCCACAGGGATCCTGAAAATGCCAGGACTGATCTGACAGAGTCTCCACTACACTCTGCAGAAGGTCTCACACATCACTGTGGCTTGCTGTGCACTACAGAACCTGGCCCTGCAAAGGGGGGGAGGACTTGAGTAGCAAGATGAAGGATGTGCACATCTCTTCCAATGGAGAGGAGCTCAAAGGGGATGACGGTTCTCCGCATTTTGCTGAGCTCAGCAGATTGACACTGGAAACATCAGAAAGCTGTCTGGCACATAAGCTCTGAATAAAGGCTCATATCATCTCCAGGGGGCAATTCTCCTGGTCCCTGACCTCCTGGGGGGCCTTCATGCCGCCCTCATCACTCCAGTGGGGTTGGGCCGCCAGCTCCTCACTAGTGGAGAGTTGTGATAAACTCCACTGGAGGGAAACACTGCTGGCGGGGGTGGGGGGGATGGGGGGGCGGATCTCAGTCCCGGTCTGCTAAAGTAATTAAAATGGCCATTAGCATAATTCATACAGCTCTGAGCCGATTTCCAGCACAGAGCTGATGGTGTTGGAAATCCGGCGGGTGGGGACATGTGGAGACTGTGGCGTCCAGTGGGAGGCTTGCTACACAGTCTTTGCCTGAGTGTCCTGGCCCACTGCGCTGCTAGAACACTGCAACGTGCTGGGAGAACTGCCACCCTGACCGCCCCCCCAAACATTTTGCAGCTTATTAAGGTCGCCTACAAATTGATTTTAGAAAAATATCTTTCATCCCATTAATCTAGGTGGGATTCAAACTCAAACAGACAGGCAGTAGGGCAGCTCACCGTACAACGCGCTTCTGCTTTATTTTTCACGATAAATGCCTTGTCGTTTTTCTCATTCAAATTGGTTATTTTCTTTTGGTGCTACCCACAATGAATTCACAAAGACCACCTGCTACCAAGAACAGATTTTGGTCTCTATGCAAACCAGGCCTAAGACCGCTCTTCATCTGTCTCCCAGGAATGGGCCTGCCCAGCAGGGTGGTGTACAGAGCATCAGGAGCAGCGCAGCACTATGGCACAAAGGTTTTGTTGCGAACACTTCAAAATCTCTGGCAAACTGAGAACTGCCTTGTGCACATCAAGCTTTAGATCAAAGTGGTTTCCCACTGGAAGGTTAACAAGGTTAACAGAGCTCAGAGGACGCCAGCGGGCAGCTGGTTTGATCAGCATTCATGAGATGCAAATTAATGCAAATTGTATTCGTGCCACCAGCCAGCAGGAAGAGCGGCCTGCTATTAACCTACCACTGGGAGAATTACAATGTGATTTTACACTTTGTGGCTTTTACTAGATTCTCCGCTCCCGCCCACCCCCAAATCTGCCGCAAACTGTTTCAGCAAACTCCGCCCGTGCACTGAAAACCTCCCACCTCATCCGTGGCTGGGATTCCCCAGTGCCCCTGCGGCGATTGGAGTTTTGGCAGCAGTGTGGCCACAGGCAAGATCAGGGAATCTCACTGGTGACGTTTAAAATTTGTTTATTAGTGTCACAAATTGGCTTACATTAACACTGCAATGAAGTTACTGTGAAAGTCCCCTAGTCGCCACACTCTAGCGCCTGTTCAGGTACACTGAGGGAGAATTTAACATGGCCAACGCACCTAACCAGCATGTCTTTCAGGCTGTGGGAGGAATCTGGAGCACCCAGAGGAAACTCACGCAGACATGGGGAGAACATACAGATCCTGTACCGACTCTGACCAGAGCCCAGAATCGAACCCAGGTCCCTGGTGCCGTGAGGCAGCAGTTCTAACCACTGTGCTGCCTTGGATCTGAGGCTAAACCAAAGCTCCATCTGCTCTCTCAGGCAGATGGAAAGGGTCCTGCGACACAATTTGAACGATTACTTTAGCTCGTGTTGTGGTTCATACTTATCCCTCAGCCAACATTATTAAAACATGTGAAAACATTGGGCAGGATTTTTACCCATCCCGCGGCGTGTTTTGTGGCAATGGAGGCAGCCTGCCATGGGCTGATGGTGGAATATTCCAGTCCCGCTGCTGTCAACAGGTTTTCCCATTGTTTACACCCTCTGCCACCAGGGAACCCACATCTGGGAAGATGTTGGTGAGAATGGAAGATTCTGCCAACAGGAATGACCAGAAAACTTCAGCCATTATTGTTTAGGGAAACTTGCTGTGTGCAAGTTAGCAGCCTTTTTTTCCACACGACAAGCCTGTTACATTTGATGGAACTTCAAACGTGTTTTTGGATATCCTGAGATTGTGAAAGGTGTTATAGAAATGTGAATTCATTCTTTTTCCAACTCAGTACTAGGTATCACTACTGACAAACTTTGTTCGTGGGTGGCATGGTGGCACAGCAGTTAGCGCTGCTGCCTCACAATGCCAGGGACCCGGGTTCAAATCTGGCCTCAGTTTACTGTCTGTGCGAAGTCTGCACAGTCTCCCTGTGTCTGTGTGGGTTTCCTCAGGGTACTCTGGTTTCCTCCCACAGTCTAAGGTTGTGCAGGTTAGGTTGATTGGTCATGTTAAATTGTTCCTCAGTATCAGGGAGATTTGCAGGGTGTATACATGGGGTTACAGGGATAGGGCCTGATTGGGATTGTTGTCCATGCAGGCTTGATGTGCTGAATGGCCTTCTTCTGCAGTGTAGGGATTCTACCATTATAATAATGGGCCTTTTTTGACTGTTTGTCTCCCTTATACCCTCCCCATTTAGGTCTTCCTTATGCTTTTGAGTTGACTGAGGCCAAGTAGGTCACCAACACCAACTCTGAAATCAATTTGTTCTTCACCTGACTGCCAGCTAAGGAGAGACTTTATACAGAAGTCACCAAGAGTGGTCCATTGACAGCTTTCCCATTGATTTCCCTCTTTTGTCTCCAGTGGCAGGGGTTGAATACAAAAGTTCATTGTACAACTGACAGCACATGTTGCATCTACAATGCACTATGCATCAACTCTTTGCCGGATACAGAACTTACATTAAAATTCAAATACAGGAAGCTCCCCCAGTGAATTTATCCAGTAATTACAGACAGCAAATCTGCCTGTAAATAAAACATACTTTTACTGACATCACGCTATATATCTTCAGTTTTACAAGGAGAGGTAATTACTGGCAATTTGTTCTGCACCTTTTAAGATATTGGCACACACGCCTGGCAGCAAGTAAGAATGATTTTTTAAAGAAGGATAATTGAACATGAAGACAACGTTCAAGTGGTTGAGTGGAAAATAATTCTCTTCTACCTCAGCACCATACCCCCTCGCTGACACCCATGGAGATGAGACACTGCTCTGGGGTATTTGCTTTTACTTGAACTGCATGGTTGGCAGAGATCCTTTCAGCTGTTACCTGGATCACCCGTGGGAAATACAACCACAGTAATTACTTAATATCTTCGCTCCCGACTCTCTGATAGCACTTTCCACACTTGTAAAGTTGAAATACAAACTGAGACAACACCTCTGCCTCGAATGAGTAATTGAAAATTTACTTTTAAAACACTGGAATTTTCCACGCAGCCTTTGACGCACTGAATTTCAAGAGTTACAACATTGGCCTCTTAATACCGGGGTTGGTGGGCCTGCCCTATGAAGAGAGATTTGTTGGACTGGGCCTGTATTCACTTGAGCTTAGAACAGTGATGGGCAGCTGAGCTAGTAAGTGGGCCGCATGAGTGGCCTGCCTTCAACTCCGAGTGGGGCATCGACGCCTGCGGCCATTCGCCTTGTCCAAAAAAAATGCCAAGCCACCTAGAGTCTGCATGTTCTCCTGGTATCTGCATGGGCTTCCACCTGGCGCTCCGGTTTCCTCCCACAGTCTGAAGGATGTGCTAGTTAGGTGCATTGACCATGCTAAATTCTCCCTCAGTGTACCTGAACAGGTACTGGAGTGCGGTGACTAGGGGATTTTCATAGTAACTTCATTGCAGTGTTAATATAAGCCTATATAAGAACATAAGAAATAGGAGCAGGAGTAGGCCATCTAGCCCTTCGAGCCTGCCCTGCCATTCAATAAGATCATGGCTGATCTGAAGTGGATCAGTTCCACATTCCCGCTTTCTCCCCATAACCCTTAATTCCGTTGTCTATCAGAAACCTATCTACCCGTGACTTAAATGTATTTAGCGAGGTAGCCTCCACCACTTCAACGGGCAGAGAATTCCAGAGGTTCACCACCATTTGAGTGAAGAAGTTCCTCCTCAACTCCAATCTAAGCTGCCCTTATCTTGAGGCTGTGTCCTCCAGTCCTGTTGTCCTTTCTAAGCGGGAAGAATCTCTCTACCTCTACCCTATCAATCCCCTTCATTATCTTATACGTTTCTATAAGATTCCCCCCTCATCCTTCTAAACTCCAACGAGTACAGACCCAGTCTATTTAGTCTCTCTTCATAGGCCAACCCCCTCATCTCCGATATCAGCCTAGTGAACCTCCTCTGCACTCCCTCCAAGGCCAAAATATCCTTGCGCAACTGCGGTGACCAAAACTGCACACAGTACTCCAGCTGCGGCCTCACCAGTGCCCTGTACAGTTGCAGCAAGACCTCCCTACTTTTATATTCAATCCCCCTCGCTATAAAGGCCAACATCCCATTAGCCTTCCTGACCACCTGCTGCACCTGCAGACTGGGTTTTTGCGACTCATGCACAAGGACCCCCAGGTCCCTCTGCACCAGAGCATGCTGCAGATTTTCGCCTTTTAAATAATAATCCCTCCTACTATTATTTCTGCCAAAGTGGATAACCTCACACTTGCTAACATTGTACTCCATCTGTCAGGTCCTTGCCCACTCGCTCAGCCTGTCCAGATCTCTCTGCAGACTTTCCACACCCTCCACGCAATTTGCCTTTCCACTCATCCTCGTGTCATCAGCAAATTTCGTCATCCTACACTCAGCCCCCTCCTCCAGATCATCTATATAAATGGTAAATAGTTGAGGCCCCAGCACCGATCCCTGCGGCACTCCACTAGTCACCAACCGCCAACCAGAATAGCACCCATTGATACCATATGACACGAATCAGTAAACTTTAAAACTCCTTCATCTCAGTGGGCCTTAAGATTGAAATCAAGCTTGTTCACTGACCGTGATCCCATGAACAAGATTGAGTTAATTTAATACACGCCAAATAGTGATTTATAGAAAATGCATAATCATTTAAATATTAATAGAATGATCAACTTAAAATGCTAAAAACAATATGAATATTTTCAGAGGGAGCTCTCACAGTCAATGTTATGAGCAATCAGCATGCATCTCACTTCACTTGCACTTGCTTTACACGTGTACCACTTTAGTCATACTGGAAGGAAAAAAATATGCGAAAAGAAATCAGCAGGACATGGCAACTCTGCTTGTGGGCAACGGTCAACAAAAAGTCTTTTGCGCTGCCCTCAGATGGGCCACATGTGACCCCGGGCCGCAGGTTTCTCACCTTTGGTTTGGAAGGATGAAAGGAGATCTGATTGAAACGTATAAAATTCAAACAGGGCTAGACAGATTGGATGCAGAAAGATGTTTTCATTGGTTGGGAAATCTAGAACCAGGGGACACAGTCTTAGGATACGGGATGGACCATTCAGGACTGAGATGAGAAAAATGTTCTTCACTCAGAGGGTAATGAACCTGTGGAATTCTCTACCACAGAAAGCTGAGGAGGCCAACTGACTGAATGTATTCAAGATAGATTGTTTTTAGATTTTAATGGCATCAGGGGTATGAAGAGGAAGCAGGAATATGGCATTGAGGGGATCAGCCATGATCATATTGAATGGCAGAGCAAGCTCAAAGACCTGAATGGCCTACTCCTTGTTTCTATGTGTACCCCTGATTCCTATACCCCGCCTTTGGTAGTCACATTGACTAAGTTAACAGCACCACACTCAAAGTCAGAAGGTTATGGATTCAAGCCTCAAAACTTGCTTTACATGAAATTTCTAGGCTGAAGGAAATGGCTATCCTCAGCCCCCTGGAGGAGAAGGGTCTAAAGTTGTCCTTAAGTGAATGGAGCCGTCAACTGGTAGAGATAGAATTGAAGGAAAGCCACAAGGAATCATAATTTATCATCCACATAGTGCCAATGAAGGTGAATCTCATATCCTCGTACACCCATGATGAAATACCAATTGATGCCCTTTCTTCTGTGTCTCCTGTACAGGTGAATCATCAGTTGCAGTGCCTGCCAATCCTGACGGACCCATACTAGCCTCTGCAAAGGAAGACAAAGTCTCAGGGGTGTGCAGCATCACATCCCCTCCCTCCATCAAACATCAATGCAGATATTGGTGGGATAAGCATGGCGGAAAGTTGCTAGCACAACCTGGTGAGGGCACTTCAGATAGTGCGGTAGAACAGGCTGCCAGATAATGTGGTAGAACAGGCCTCAGGCAGTCTGACGAGTGTTCAAGGTGATCCAGAGATTCGATCCAAGTTGGATGACAAGCCTCCAGAATCGTCCGTAAGATGGCAGATGTTGGATATCCAGCAGGGAGTACATGGAGGATTGATGGATATGCCACCAACGGCAAGTTCCCCTCCAGGCTACACACCATCCTAACCTGAAACTATATTGCTGTTCCTTCAAAATCCTGGAACTCCCTCCCTAACAGCATGTGGGTGTAACTTCACCACATGGATGCAGTGGTTCAAGAAGGCAGTTCACCACCACTTTCTCAAGGACAATTAAGGATGGGTAATAAATGCTGGGCTAGTTAGTGACACCACATTGTATGAAAGAATGAAAGAAAGGCAGTCAATTTTTTTGTACGGCAAACTCCCCAAGTGATAATGACAAGATAAATTTCCTTTTGTGATGTTGGTTGAGGGATAAATCTTGATCATGACACTGAGAATACCTCCTCTGATTTTTGAAATTGTGCCATGGGATGTTTTTGATCCATCAAAGCAGACGGATAGGGTCTTGGTTTAATGTCTCACCTGTGAAGCCCACATTCAGTACTGCGTGGAAGTGTCAGCCATGGTTTTTGTGCTCATGTCCTGGAGTTGGACTTGAATGTAGAATCTTGTAAATCAGAGGCAGGAGTGCTACTGTAATAAGTCTTTGGAGTCAGAAGACCCTTCACTAAAATCCCTTTATTTACAATTCCTTCAGCAGTACACAGAGTGCTATCAATCAGCAGTCCAGCTTTGGGAGTGTCAGAGGAACTGACACTCCAGGTTAAATACAAGGAAAAAACTCCTTGATTGGGCCATCAATTGATCCCTTAATCAGGGAGTTCATATTCCAAAAGGCCAATCTCAATGGCCTGACTGAAGTAATTGCAGGTACCCACTGAGCCACAATGAGCAGAGTGGGGCACAAAGTGGAACAAGCTGCTTGAAGTGGGAGGTGGAGGAGGGCTCTCAGCAGGAGGCCATATCCACCCAAAAACTTTGAGCAACTGATCTACCACAATTTTAGCAAGGAACAGTGTGAGGATGGCACTGCCAGTGGATGAGCCTTTGCACATTGATACCCTGCTAGGCTGAAGCAGACCATATTTGTACATCTCCGAGTTCACGATACGCTCTTGAATAAAGAAAGTCACCAAAGCCTCCTGTTTACCTCCATCTCCAAAGCTGTGCTGGATAGCTGTCTCTCTCTGCTCTGTTGAACCACACATGCATCTTTCCCTGGTCAATTCTGAATGACTTTCAGCAGTCGTTCCAGTCAAAATGCATCACCCCTTTAAGAGTTGCAGCCTTTAAATACTATAGACCAACTTGAACTAGTGCTGGTCTCCCCTAACTCTGCACCCCCTGCAACTCGGCAGCATGTTTAACACTTGCTGCACATAGCAAACATATGAAGAGCAAAGAACAAAGAACAACCCAGCACGGGAAACAGGCCCTTCGGCCCAACGAGCCCGCGCCACCACATCACCCTACACCTATTCTACCCTGCGTGTCTACGAATGGAACCCCTAACTTAGCCAGATTCAGGGGAGAATAGTGTCAATTTGGTAAACCAATCAGCCTAAGAGCACATCTTTGGGGTGTGGGAGGAAACCGGAGCGCCCGGAGGAAACCCACGCAACCACAAGGAGAATGCGCAAACTCCCACAGACACAGGCCCAAATCCATGTATCTGCACAGCTAGCAGTGATAGTTACTGAGCTGTTGCGGCGCCCGTCTACCGGTCCAGGATCAAGCACACACACCGACACGAAGTACTAGGCCACTCCCGGAACTTCCAAGAGCAGCCCACGCACGACCCGCCGTGTGCATGCCCCTCGTTTGACACGAGGTGGACCTCCACCTGCGGAATAAAAAGACAAAAACGTTAATCTTACAAGTCTGCTTTTCCGGTGTCTCCTGAGGTTCTGACCTTATTTAATAGCCCCTACTATAACCCTCCATCCTCGTTTCATTCATGTGCCTATCTAACTGAACCTTAAACGAGTCCAACGTTCCTGCCTCCACCACCCTACTCGGTAGCGCGTTCCATACCCCCACAACTCTCTGCGTAAAGAACCTTCCTCTCACTTCCAAATTATACCTCTCCCCCCTCACCCTTAGATCATGCCCTCTCATATTTGTACCCAATCTAGGGAGCAGTCTCTCACTATTGACTCTATCTATTCCCTTCAGTATCTTATATACCTCTATCATGTCCCCCCTCAACCTCCGTCTTTCCAAGGAGAAAAGTCCCAGTTTCTCCAACCTTTCCTCGTAACCCAGCCCCTCCATGCCAGGCAACATCCTGGTAAACCTCCTCTGAACCCTCTCCAGAGCCTCCACGTCCTTCCGGTAGTAAGGTGACCAGAACTGGACGCAGTACTCCAAATGCGGTCTAACCAACGTTCTATACAACTGAAGCGTTAGACAGCAGCTTTTATACTCTATACCCCTTCCTATAAAGGCTAGCATTCCATAAGCCTTCCTAACAACCTTCTCCACTTGTGTCGCAACCTTCATGGATTTGTGAACCTGCACTCCCAGGTCCCTCTGTATTTCTATACTCCTAATCGGTCTACCTTTTATCACATAGCTCCTCTCTGCATTATTCCTTCCAAAATGCATCACCGCGCATTTGTCAGGATTAAATTCCATCTGCCACCTATCTGCCCAATGCATCAACCTATCTATATCCTGTTGTATCACCTGACATTCCACTTCAGTACCCGCCAACCCTGCCATCTTGGTGTCATCCGCAAACTTGCTGATCACACCACCTACGCTCTCTTCCAAGTTGTTTATGTATACTACAAAGAGGAGAGGTCCCAGTACTGAGCCCTGCGGCACACCACTGGTCACTGGCCTCCAGCCCGAAAAGGTCCCCTCCACAACTACCCTCTGTCTCCTATTGCCCAGCCAGTTCTCAAGCCACCTAGCTACCTGACCTCGTATCCCATGCGCCTTAACCTTTTCTACCAGCCTACCATGAGGGACTTTGTCAAACGCCTTACTGAAATCCATATAGATGACATCAACGGCTCTCCCATCGTCAACCGTTTTTGTCACCTCCTCAAAGAATTCCACCAGATTCGTAAGGCAAGACCTCCCTCTAACAAAGCCATGTTGCGTATCCCTAATCAGATCGCAACGCTCCAAATGCTCATACATCCTACCCCTAAGTATTTTTTCCATTAATTTCCCTACCACCGATGTCAAACTCACCGGTCTATAATTTCCAGGGTTATCCCTACTACCTTTTTTAAACAGCGGTACCACATTTGCTACCCTCCAGTCTTCTGGGACCTCACCTGTGTCCAAAGAAGAGACAAAGATTTGCGCCAGAGGCCCAGCAATTTCATCTTTCACCTCCCTAAGCAGCCTGGGATAAATACCATCAGGCCCCGGAGCTTTATCCGTCCTTACGCTACCTAAAAGCCCTAGCACTTCCTCCCTCGTAATAGATATTTCCTGCAACTGATCCTCCGCTCCCTCCAAGAGACCGCACGATTCCGAACCCCTCTCCTTCGTGAATACCGACGCAAAGTATTCATTCAGGAGCTCCCCCATTCCCTCCAACTCAATACATAACTCCCCACTTTTGTCCCTAAGAGGACCAATTTTCCCTCTAACTACTCTCTTGCTCCTAATATAGGAATAAAATGCCTTTGGATTTTCCTTAATCCAACCAGCCAAAGCCATTTCATGCCCTCTCTTCGCCCTTCTAATTCCCCTTTTTAGCTCCCTCCTACTCTCTATAAATGGATTGAATCTCTGGATCATTTCGAACACTCCTCAGACCCTGTCTGGGGCCTGCTCCACCACATGTCTGGCAGCAGCACCAAGTTAACATCTGAAGCTCTGATGAAGGGTCATTCAGACTCGATATAGAACATAGAACATAGAACACTACAGCACAAACAGGCCCCTCGGCCCACGAGTTGCGCCGAACACATCAACACCTACCAATCTATAGACGTATCTATAACCCCCAATCCCATTAAACCCCATATACTCATCCAGAAGTCTTTTAAAAGACCCCAGCGAGTTCGCCTCCACCACCACTGACGACAGCCGATTCCATTCACTCACCACCCTCTGAGTGAAAAACTTACCCTTAACATCACTTCTGTACTTTCCTCCCAGCACCTTAAATCTGTGTCCTCTCGTAGCGACCATTTCAACCCGGGGAAATAGCCTCTGAGAATCCACTCTATCTATTCCTCTCAACATTTTATAAACTTTATCAGGTCGCCTCTCAACCTTCGTCTCTCCAGGGAAAAGAGTCCCAGCTCCCTCAAACTAACTTCATAAGGCATGCCTCCCAGTCCAGGCAACATCCTTGTAAATCTCCTCTGTACCCTTTCAATAGCTTCTACGTCTTTCCTATAGTGAGGCGACCAGAACTGCGCACAGTACTCCAAATGAGGCCTGACAAGGGTCTTATAAAGTTGCAGCATTACCTCCCGACTCCTAAACTCAATCCCTCGATTAATGAAGGCCAGTACACCATACGCCTTCTTGACCACCTCCTCCACCTGCGAGGCCGATTTAAGAGTCCTGTGGACCCGGACCCCAAGATCCTTCTGCTCTTCAACACTACTAAGACTCTTGCCCTTGATACTGTACTCGTTCATCCCGTTGGTTCTGCCAAAATGGACGACTACACATTTATCCGCGTTGAAGTCCATCTGCCACTTCTCCGCCCAGTCCTGCATCCTATTTATGTCCTGCTGCAACTTCTGACATCCCTCCAGACCATCCACAACACCACCGACCTTCGTGTCATCAGCGAACTTACTTACCCATCCTTCCACCTCCTCATCCAGGTCATTTATGAAAATGACAAACAGCAAGGGTCCTAGAACAGATCCCTGGGGCACTCCACTGGTGACTGACCTCTATTCAGAAAATGACCCATCCACAACCACTCTCTGCCTTCTGCAGGCAAGCCAGTTCTGGATCCACAAGGCCAAAGGCCCTTGGATCCCATGCCCTCTCACCTTCTCAAGAAGTCTTGCATGGGGGACCTTATCAAACGCCTTGCTGAAGTCCATGTACACCACGTCCACGGCACTTCCTTCGTCAATGTGTTCAGTCACATTATCGAAGAACTCAACTAGGCTCGTAAGGCACGGCCTGCCCTTGACAAATCCATGCTGACTATTCCTGATCATGTCAAACCTCTCCAAATGCTCGTAAAATCTTGTCCCTCAGAAGCCTCTCCATCAGCTTACCAACCACTGAGGTCAGACTCACCGGTCGGTAATTTCCCGGGCTGTCCCTGTTCCCTTTCTTGAAAATAGGAACTACATCCACAATCCTCCAATCTTCCGGAACCTCTCCTGTCTCCGTTGACGACGCAAAGATCAACGCCAGGGGCTCTGCAATCACTACCCTCGCCTCCCACAGTATCCTGGGGTACATCCCATCTGGTCCCGGCGACTTATCTATCTTGATAGAATTCAAAAGTTCTAACACATCCTCCTCCTTAATATCCACATACTCAATCTTTTCTATCTGCTGCAAATCCGTTGCAAAATCCCCCAGATCAGCTTCCACTGTGAATACTGAGGTAAAGTACTCATTAAGCACCTCTGCCATTTCTTCTGGTTCCACACAGACCTTTCCCCCTTCACCTTTTATAGGTCCTATCCCTTCTCTTCTCATCCTTTTACCTTTCACATATTTATAGAAGGCCTTGGGATTCTCCTTAATCTTACCCACCAAGGTCTTCTCATGACCCCTTCCGGCTCTCCTAAGTTCCCTTTTAAGCTCCTTTCTACAGTCCTTATACTCCTCAAGATCCTTAACATCTCCTAGTTCCCTGAACCTTTTGTACACCTTCCCTTTCCTCCTGACTAGGTTCAACACAGCCTTTGTGCACCACGGTTCCCACGACCTACCAAAACCCCCTTGTCTCATCGGAACGTTGTCATGCAGAGCTCCAGACAAACATTCCTTGAATATCCGCCACCTTCCTTCGGTACTTTTCCCTAAGAACGCCTCCTTCCAGTTTATTTGTCCAAGTAACTTCCTGACTTCTTCGTATCTCCCCTTACTCCAGACAAACACCTTCCTAGCCTGCCTGATCCTATCTCGTTCCAATGCAATTGTGAAGGAGATAGAATTATGGTCACCATTCCCAAGATGCTCTCCTACCGAGAGATCCATCACCTGCCCTGGTTCATTCGCCAGTACCAGGTCAAGTACAGCCTCACCCCTCGTAGGCTTATCCACATACTGTGTCAGGAAACCTTCCTGAACACACCTAACAAACTCCTCCCCATCCAAACCCCTTACCCTAGGGATATTCATAAGAACATAAGAACATAAGAAATAGGAGCAGGAGTAGGCCATCTAGCCCTTCGAGCCTGCCCCGCCATTCAATAAGATCATGGCTGATCTGTCGTGGCTCAGTTCCACTTTCCCGCCCTCTCCCCATAACCCTTAATCCCCTCTCTTATCAAAAACCCATCAACCCGCTTCTTAAAAATATTTAGCGAGGCAGCCTCCACCACTTCAACGGGCAGAGAATTCCAGAGATTCACCACCCTTTGAGTGAAGAAGTTCCTCCTCAACTCCGTTCTGAACCGCCCCCCCTTTATCTTGAGGCTGTGCCCCCTAGTCCTACTGTCTTTTTTGAGCGGGAAGAGTCTTTCCACCTCTATCCTATCCATCCCATTCATCATCTTATACGTCTCAATGAGATCTCCCCTCATTCTTCTAAACTCTAACGAGTACAAGCCTAGTTTATTCAGCCTCTCCTCATAGCTCAACCCCCTCAACTCCGGTATCAGCCTAGTAAACCTCCTCTGCACTCCCTCCAAGGCCAAAATATCCTTGCGCAGGTGCGGCGCCCAAAACTGCACACAGTACTCCAGCTGCGGCCTCACCAATGCCCTATACAGCTGCAGCAAGACCTCCCTACTTTTATATTCAATCCCCCTCGCTATGAAGGCCAGCATCCCATTCGCCTTCCTGACCACCTGCTGCACCTGCAGGCTGGGTTTTTGCGACTCATGCACAAGGACCCCGAGGTCCCTCTGCACCGTTGCCTGCTGCAGTTTTTCGCCACGTAAGTAATAGTCCTTCCTACCATTCTTCCTACCAAAGTAGACCACCTCACACTTGCCAACATTAAATTCCATTTGCCATTTCCTGGCCCATTCGCCCAGCCTATCTAGATCCTTCTGCAGACTCTCCACACCCTCCGCACAATTTGCCCACAATTTTCCAGTCGATGTTTGGGAAATTGAAGTCTCCCATCACGACAACTCTGTTATTAATACATCTCTCCAGAATCTGTTTCCCTATCTGCTCTTCAACTTCCCTGTCACTATTGGGCGGCCTATAGAATACACCCAGCAAAGTTTTCGACCCTTTGCTGTTCGTAACTTCCACCCACAGAGACTCTGTAGATAGTCCCTCCACGGCATCCTCTTTCTCTGCAGCCATGACACTGTCCCTGATCAACAGTGCCACTCCGCCACCTCTTCTGCCACCCTCCCTGTCCTTCCTGAAGCATCTGAAACCTGGCACCTGAAGTACCCAGTCCTGTCCCTGAGACATCCAAGTCTCCATAATGGCCACCACATCACATTCCCAAGCAGCAATCCACGCCCTAAGCTCATCTACCTTATTCACTACGCTCCTTGCATTAAAATATATACACTTCAGCCCCTCAGTCTGGGCATTTCCCTTCTCCACTCCCTGTCTAACCTCCCTCTCATACTGCCTGCAGTCCTCCCCTACCTGGGAGCTAACCTCCTCCATCCCAGTCTCCCCATCACAATTCCCTCCCCCCATCCTTTCTAGTTTAAAGTCCCCCCGGTATGTTGACTCTAACCTCCCTCCACTGATGCTGTCAGACCTGTTGAGATTTTCCAGCATTTTTTGTTTTTGCTTCAGATTCCAACATCGAAAGGAGCGTATGAGGAACGATTGAGGACCCTGGGTTTGTACACTTTGGTGATTAGCATGAGAATTATAACATGACTGTCAAATGGTTGCTGCGATATGAAGATGGCATTACAGCCTCCTTTATTGTGTCTTTTAGTGTTTGTTTTCTGTATCTGTGCTGCTGGTATCATTCCACATGATTGTTTTTAATAGGCTGTTAATGAGAGCTACTGAACCTAATGTTCCACAATGGTCATGAATACCCTTTCATCAGCCTTCACATGCACTTAAAGCACTTCTCCCTGAATATCATTGCACATCAATTATGGAGCATAGTCTCTGTACAGTAATTATCAGCAATAGCATATCTCCCAAACAAAATAATCATTTAAAAAAGGGACAAAATTAGACAAGCCCTGGGAATCACGATATATAGTTAACCTGTGCCCATTCCATAAGACCATAAGACAAAGGAGCAGAATCAGGCCACTTGGCCCATTGAGTCAGCTCTGCCATTCAAACACGACTGCTATTTTTCTCATCCCCATTCTCTACCTTTTCCACATAACCCCTGATCCCCTTATTAATCAAGAACCTATCTTTCTCGGTCTTAAAGACACTCAGTGACCTGGCCTCCACAGTCTTCTGCGGCAAAGAGTTCCACAGACTCATCAGTCTCTGGATAAAGAAATTTCTCCTCATCCCTGTTTTAAAGGATCATCCCTTTAGTCTGAGGTTGTGCCCTCTGGTTCTAGTTTCTCCTACTAGTGGAAGCATCCTGTCCATGTCCATTCTATCCAGGCCTTGCAGTATCCTGTCAGTTTCAGTAAGATCCCCCCCTCATCCTTCTAAGCTTGTAGGGAAGGGAAGATTTGATCTGATTTGATTTATTATTGTCACATAAATTAGTCTACAGTAAAAAGTATGGCTTCTCGCGTGCTACACAGACAACACATACCGTTCATACAGAAGGAAGGAGAGAGTGCAGTTTGTAGTGTGACAATCATAGCTAAAGTGTAGAGAAAGATCAACTTAGTGTGAGGTAGAGCCATCCAAAAGTCTGATGGCAGCAGGGAAGAAGCTGTTCTTGAGTCAGTTGGTACATGACCCCAGACTTTTGTATTTTTTTCTCAACAGAAGAACATGGAAGAGAGAATGTCCAGGGTGCATGGGGTCCTTTATTATGCTGGCTGCTTTTCTGGGGCAGTGGGAAGTGTAGACTGGAGCAATGGATGGGAGGCTGGTTTGCGTGATGGACTAGGCTTCATTCATGACCCATTGTAGTTTCTGGTGGTCTAGGGCAGAGCAGGAGCCATACCAAGCTGTGATACAACCAGCAAGAATGCTTTCTATGGTGCATCTGTAAAAGTTGGTGAGAGTTGTAGCAGAGATGTCAAATTTTCTTAGTCTTCTGAGGAAGTACAAGAGTTTCTGGCTTTCTCTTCTATGAAGCGAAAGGCCAGTCAGCTGGAGGAGTTCCTTGTACAAGGTGAGATAAGACAAACATTTCCTATGAAACAACAGGATTACATTATTTGCCCATGGGAGCAATCATAGAGTCGTGGAATCCCTACAGTGCAGAAGGAAGCCATTTGGCCCCTCGGGTCGGCACCAACAACAATTCCACCTAGGTCCTAGCCCCGTAACCTCACATACATACGCTGCTATCCTCTCTGACACTAAGGAGCAATGAAGCATGGCAAATCAACCTAACTTACACCTCTTCGGAGTAACGTACTGACACTCACACTCAGGAGAGACTTTCGCCGACCAGGAACACCTTTCAAATATCGATGCTGCATATGGTCGTCCAGCCATTCATTTTAAAAGCTTTTGATAAATTATCCATCAAGAAACCTGTTTAGTAGCTGTTCTGGCTAATGTCTACTTTCTCAAGCCCATGCCTCAACTTCAGACATGCAGTTGTCAGTTATTTTAGTCTTTCCAAATCTTGCTTGTTTTGATTCTGACATCTTGGACCACAGGCGTGGGTGTATCCTAACTCCCCAGCGCCTAGGAGAACGGTTACCATTGCCTGGAATATCCTGGAATGGTTCTAGAGCTGGCTCGATTTTCTCAACATCGAACCCCATTTGGTAAAGGGCATGAAATATTGGCGATCTTATGATGTTAAAAGATCACCATTCACTCTTCAAAGGCAAACAGTTTAAGTTTACTTATTAGTGTCACAAGTCAGCTTGCATTAACACTGCAATGAAATTAGTGTGAAAATCCCCTAGTCGCCACACTCCGGCACCTGTTAGGGTACACCGAGGGAGAATTTAGCATGGCTAATGCACCTAACTGGCACGTCTTTTGGACTGTGGGAGGAAACTGGAGCGCCCAGAGGAAACCCACACAGACACGGGGAGAACGTGCAGACTCTGCACAGACAGTGACCCAAGCCAGGATTCAAACCCAGTTTCCTGGTGCTGTGAGTAACTGTGCAGTGCTAACCACTGCGCCATCCTGCTGCCCCAGTGACTGATAATAGAACTTATCAAAGACACAAAACACAAATAAATTCATAGGATAAACAACAAAGAGAATGATCTTACAATGATATACTTATTGTAGAAATATCATCTACTTTCTTCCAAATGTTAAACATGATTAAATGGGAACTCTAAGACCTCCTTAAGTCTTACATTTAACTTAAAAAGTTAAATTCTATTGACTTTTACCCTCAGAGTTACCTAGTTCCTGGATGCAAAGGTCAACAGGATCCAGACTTCTGGGTTTCCAGATTTTTAACACTGCCCCAGAATTTTCTTGTGGGAAAGGTTTATCCTGTGTATGTAGTAAGTGTAGGCTGGAAAAGAAGGAATGTTTCTGGCATCTTCCCATATTTTCCTGACTGCCTATCAGCTGACTGTCCAGCTGTAGGCCAGGACCCATTGTCCAGAGGGTCCCAGTGTAGGCTAAAGATCTGCACTGATCTGGAATGAGGTACCCCAGTTATTCCTGAGCCTGGGCATAGGAACTGTACCCTTTGAGGGCAGGGAAATGCCAGACAAACCTACGCAGGATCCTTCTAACCAATGTACGATTTTAAATCACAGTATGTTCCTTCACCTGAACGCCTCTGATCATCACTGACAGACCGAAGAGAGTTCTTTAACTCGAATTTCTCAAGACAGATGCGTTCCCTTGTGATTTCTATGGAGCAAATCACAGCCAATTTTCATTCTAGATTGGTGGTGGTGACATTAGGAGATTGCTAAATACAGCCCAGAGGTTGTTATTTTTTCCTCATTGTTAATAACTAGGATGCTTGTCATTTGTTCTGGCAGGCATGTGCCACTAGATCAGTGAACACCTGCAACAAAATCCACTCCCATTAAAGGTTGTAGAGGCTTGCCACCTACTGCAGGCACACAGAATGTGCAGTGTGTATTAATTTTGATAGATGGATTAGTCCTTACCTTGTGAAGGTATCTCTGCAAGTGTGACAGGAAAATTCATGGGGCAGCCATGCCTCTTGTGCAGATAAAAGTTTAAAGCTTTATTTATTAGTGTCACAAGTAGGCTTATATTAACACTGCAATGAAGTTTTTCTGAGAATCTCCTAGTCATCACACTCTGGGTACACTGAGGGAGAATTTAGCATGGCCAACACGTCTTTCAGACTGTGTGGGAGAACTGGAGCACCCGGAGGAAACCCACACAGACATGGGGAGAACGTGCAGTCTCCACACAGACAGTGACCCAAGCCGTATGATTCTATGATTTGAGCAGACGTTGAGGGATACTTTTCAACATGGAGCCAACAGCATTGTCGGGATTAACGGGGTGGGTATAGGAGGCATCGCAAATTGATATCCACCTCTTTTTCTTTTTTTATTTTAACTTTTTGCTCAGCTTCAACAAGTCACCATTATATGATGCAAGGGCGGATACAATTTTTATTGAAAATCCAACACGTTAGTTGTCTGCTACATACCATTCATTCATTCTATCGTGTTCGAGATTAAAACTGGAGTCGTTTCATCACTGAGCAGGGCAAATCTACCAATCTATATATCTGGTTCCTCACCTTCTGTCAGGAGATGACATGATACAACAAAGAGTGTTTCTCTTTGTGTGGGAAACAAGTGTGGGATAGGCTGCATGGATGAAAGGATCTATTCCTACCTGCCAGCTGTGGTTTAATTTTTTTTTGATCATTAGGTGTGGGCATTGCAGGCAAAGTCAGCACTTGTTGCCCATCCCTAATTGCCCTTGAACTGAGGGCTTGCTTGGCCATTTCAGAGGGCATTTAAGAGTTACATTGCTATTGGTCTGGAGTCACATATAGACCAGATCAGTTAAGGATGGCAGATGTCCTTCCCTAAAGGTTATTAGTGAACCAGATAGATATGACAATCAACAACTTCCTGGCCATCATTAGACCTTTAATTCTATCTGCCATAATGGGATTTGAACCTGGCTCCCCAGATCATTACCCTGGGTCTCTGGATTAGTACCCTAGTGGCAATACCACTACATCACCATCTCCCCTTGATAAATAGTATCAGTCTTGCCTCTGACTCAGAAAGCTGCTCCAGACTGACACTCCAGTGCAGTACTGTTGGAGAGCTTCACTGTGGGAGGTACTTTCTTTCAGAAGCAATAATATTCTAGGCCCTTTCTGTCCTCACTGGTCAACAAAACATTCCCTGGCACTATCTCAAAGAGCAGGATAGTTATCAACCTCGGACCATTAAAAACAAATGGCCGTTATCACTTTGCTATTTGTGACAGCCTTGCTGTGTGTAAATTGGCTATTGTATTAGCTATATTACCATAGTCACTGCATTTCAAAAGTGTTTCAAGTGCTTTGGAATATCCTAAGGTTTTGAAAGGGGCTGTATACATGTATCCTTTCCTTTCTTTCATGTTTACATACACACTTGACCCCTGTGAGATTATCTCCACAGTGTGTGTACGAAAGTTTAGATTGCATTCTTCCAGCAATTTCCAATTAGATTTCTGCCACAACCTTTGCATTGATGGAATTCGAAAACCATATAGGTGAAGAAACTGAGGCAGGATTGGGCCGAAGTGAATTGTAGGCCAGTAATCCTCTCCATTAGAAAGATTAGAATCGTACTCTAAGCAGCAAGAGCAAAGCCTAATCTGTTTGTGAGATTAGTGTCCTGCATTCACTAAGAGGCAGTTAGGATTATTTGTAATGTTTAAAATGCTGTGAATCTTTAATGCTTTAAAGATATGAATAAAATGGTTAATTCAGTATCATGCAGGCTCTCAATGAACGGCATGTAACCAAGGGCATTACATTGTATTAATTCTGCGACGGAGGAATGGAAAATGCTGCAGATACCCAATGGAACAGGCAGCGTCTGAGGAGAGGAAAATAGAGTTAACACCAGCAACAGTGTGTGAGTGACGGATATGGTTTCACAACCAGGGAACATGGAAATGCTGGGGATGCAGGGACATTGCCAAAATTACCTTATTGGCATTTGTTAAACTCTTGTTTCCCACCCTGTAGCAGCCAGAATGGCAACCTGGTCAGCTACTGGGCCCGAAAGCCTGAGGTACAAGGCCACAGCTGGAGACAGTTCCCAGAAATCAGACAGATTCAGGCTTGGTGGGAGGGATGGGGAAGCTCAAAGCAGGGCAATATGAAAGAAGGGAGAAACTGTGGGCAGGGAAGATCATTAGGGGTTGACTCACTGTCTGTCTGTTGACTGTCAGTCTAAAGTTTGAATTTTCACATGACAGTTTTTGTTAGGGTTTCAATTACATTTTGTATGAAGAAGTGTTTTCTATCATCACTGCTGAACAGCTTAACTCTAATTTTAACAATATGTACTTCCCTACTCTTCTGGACTGTCTGGAAATAGTTGGCTATTTTATCAACTTCCTTAATCTTCTTGAATGCCTCAATTAGACCAAGCTTAGTCAATAAGAGGGTGCAAAGAAAGTTTACCAGAATGTTGCCTCGTCTGGAGATTTTGAGGAAATGTTAGATAAACTCGGATTGTTTTCACTGGAAAGACTGAGGCTGAGGGGCAACATTATAGAAATCTAGAAAATTATGAGAGGCATATATCAGGCAAGTAGTGAGAGGCTTTTTCCCAGGTTGGAAGGGCACAGGTTTACGGTGCGAGGGGGCAAGTTTAGGAGGGAATGCACAGGAAAAGTTTTTCACACAGAGGATGATGGGCACTTGGAACCCACTACCAGTGGAGGTGGTGGAAGCAGGCACATTAGCAACATTCAAGGTGTATCTTGATAGACACGTGAACGGGAGGTGAACAAAGGGGTACATGCTGCATATCGATGCAGGCTTGGTGGGTTGAAGGGCCTATTCCTGTGCTGTATTGTTCTTTGTTCTCTTTGTTCTTAATAAGTTAACCCTTATAGCCTTGGGACATTGCTATGCCCAATGTGGTTGTCATTTTGCCTACTTTATTACAAAGACTATGGGCAGAATTCTCTGGCCTCCCTGGTCTAAAAATCGGAAATTCGCGCCTGATTGTCAATGGGATTTCACATTGTCCGCAACACGACAATTCCAGTGGCAGGCAGGATGGGAGAATTCCAGCCTAAATGAGTTTCAAAATTAATTTGTTTCCTGCTGTTTGAGACAACCTAAACTTGGGGAAGGCACTATATAAAAGGATATTCTTTCCTTCATTATGTGAGCAGGCCCACCCCAATTTATTTCTTCCTTCCCACCACAGATGCAAATTGTATCATCTTGTCTGCACTGTTGCATGAGATCATAGAATCTGTGCAGTTCAGAAGGAGGCCATTCGGCCCACTGAGCCTGCACCGACAACAATCCCAGCAGGCCCTATCCCCATAATCCCAGGTATTTAGCCTGTTAATCTTCCTGGCATCACTGGGCAAGTTAACATGACCAATCAACTAACCCACACATCTTCGGAATGTGGGAGGAAATCGGAGCACTCGGAGGAAATCCACACAGACATGGGGAGAATGTGCAGACTCCACACAAACAGTGGCCCGAGGCTGGAATTGAACCCAGGACCCTGGCGCTACAAAGCAGCAATGTTGGTCACTGTGCCACCGTGCCATGTGTCACTCAAACACACCAGTTGTTGAAACTGGCCCTGGAGCTCCACTGTACTTCTTTTCAATGAGTCCATTAAA
This sequence comes from Carcharhinus amblyrhynchos, assembly GCF_965287045.1. NCBI lineage: Eukaryota > Metazoa > Chordata > Chondrichthyes > Carcharhiniformes > Carcharhinidae > Carcharhinus > Carcharhinus amblyrhynchos. The sequence goes on from NC_137329.1 coordinate 56,645,797, forward strand.
CTTTACAAACAGCTTCAGGGTCCAATTACCTTGTATAATGGTGTGCCTGAACTTTCATTCCTGCCAAGGGTCTGGTTCAAAGAGGAGAAGCAATTAGCCCTTGGAACTGGGAAATAAACACTTATAAATGCACTTAGGTTCAGCATTACCTTCATGAGGTTAATAAGTAACTAACAGAAATATACGGATATTGACAGAACAACAAACTCAAAGCACCTTGCAAATTCAATATCAGTTCTAACTGCTATGGACATGGTGTTTTTAGATTTCCAGAAGGCGTTCGATAAGGTGCCTCACAAAAGGTTGCTGCAGAAGGTTCGGGTACACAGAGTTGGGGGTAAAATGTTAGTGTGGACTGAGGATTGGTTATCTAACAGGAAGCAGTGAGTTGGAATCAATGGGTGCTTTTCTGGTTGGCAGTTGGTGACTAGTGGAGTGCTGCAGGGATCAGTGCTGGGGCCTCAACTGTTTACCATTTACGTAGACAATCTGGAGGAGGGGGCTGAGTGTAGGGTAACAAAATTTGCTGATGACACGAAGATGAGTGGAAAAGCGAATTTGCATGGAGGGCGTGGAAAGCCTGCAGAGAGATTTGAATAGGCTGAGCGAGTGGGCGAGGACCTGGCAGATGGAGTATAACGTCAGCAAATGTGAGGTTCTACCACTTTGGTAGAAATAATAGTAGGAGGGATTATTATTTAAAGGATGAAAAGCTGCAGCATGCTACTGTGCAGAGGGACCTGGGGGTCCTTGTGCACGAATCGCAAAAACCCAGTCTGCAGGTGCAGCAGGTAATCAAGAAGGCGAATGGGATGCTGGCCTTTATAGTGAGGGGGATAGAATATAAAAGCAGGGAGGTCTTGCTGCAACTGTACAGGGCACTGGTGAGGCCGCAGCTGGAGTACTGTGTGCAGTTTTGGTCCCCTTATTTGCGAAAGGATATATTGCCCTTGGGGGGAATACAGAGAAGGTTCACCAGACTGACACCGGAGATGAGGGGGTTAGCCTATGAAGAGAGATTGAATAGACTGGGCCTGTATTCGTTGGAGTTTAGAAAGCTGAGGGGGGGATCTTATAGAAACTTACAAGATAATGAAGGGGCTAGGTAGGGTAGAGGTAGAGAGAGATTCTTCCCGCTTAGAAAGGAAAACAGAACGAGGGCACAGCTTCAAAATAAGGGGGGGGGCGGGGGTTGCAGTTTAGAACAGAGTTGAGGAGGAACTTCTTAACTCAAAGGGTGGTGAATCTCTGGAATTCTCTGCCCATTGAAGTGGTGGAGGCTACCTCGTTGAATATACTTAAGACTTCGGTAGATAGGTTTTTGACAGACAAGGGGATTAAGGGTTATGGGGAGAAAGTGGGAAAGTGGAACTGATCCACTTCGGATCAGCCACAATCTTATTGAATGGCGGGGCAGGCTCGAAGGGCTAGCTGGCCTACTCCTGCTCCTATTTCTCATGTTCTTATGCTATGCTGCTTCCACACAGCATGAGGGGACATAGCCCTGAAGTACATTTCCTATCACGAGTGCATTCTTCATGTTTAGAAAGAACTATGTGTCAACACCTTAAACTGTGACCCAATTGGTTCCTTGTTCAGTTTTTGTCATGTTGCAGAAATTATATTTGAATGAAGAAAGGTAATTTTGACTTTGTGCAACTGTAAAAACGGGTGTAATTCATTCAACTGCCCATTAAATATCTCTTTCACTTTTCATTCCCATTCCTAGTCAAATAAATGCAAATCAGGAGGGATTTTTTTTATTCATTTGCAGGACATGGGCGTCACTGGCTGGCCAGTATTTATTGCCTGTCCCTAGTTGCCCTTGAACTGAGGGGCTTGCTCAGCCATTTCAGAGGGCAGTTGAGTCAATCACATTACTGTGGCTTTGAAGCCAGACCAGGTAAGGACGGCAGATTTCCTTCCCTTAAGGGCATTAGTGAACCGGATGGGTTTTTCCCCACAGTTGACAATGGTTTCATGGTCATCAGCAGATATTCATCCAGATTTGTTTTATTGATTGCAAATCCCACCATTTCATGCGGCAGGATTTGAACCCAGGTTCCCAGTAGAGCTATCCAATCAGTTTCTGGATTAATTCTATCTAGCAATAATACCATTTGGCCATTGCCTTCCCTTAAGATGCACAATGGACCACAGACCGGTTATCACCCGGCTTACACCAGAAGTCAAGTCAACGTTACCCCAGGGAACGCGATCTAAGTAAGCCTTTGGAAATGTTCAACAGCAAACCGACTTTGTAGCAATTGCTTTTAGCTAATAGACTTGTCCAACATTTTGATAAGATCTCATTCTAGCCTTCAAAATCAGCAAAGCAATACCTCAAACTAAGTCTAAAATGGCAATTGCATTTAGTGCCCTAATGATGAACAAGCAAATAGTTGCGGGACTATGAAGAATGGGAGAACAAAGCTGATTGGATATCTCTTTCAGTGAGCTAGCACAGGCACAATGGATTGAATAGCCTCAAGTGTGCCGTGAAATTCTATAGGCAGGATCTTAAATGGAGGCTCCCATCGAGGGTAAGTCAGCTTTCATTGAACCCGGAAGCCATGACTCAATTTTACGTTGTTGAGGTGATGGACTTTCTGCAATTATAAATTCTGCCTTGCTGAGACAGGACATCCCACCTCTGAGAGTTATCAGCCAATCAGAAAGCCAGCAGTTCTTCAGTCCCAGCAGCACCACTGGGAGTGGGGACCACAGCTGGGACAGCGAAAGGCCCTCACCAGTAATGATGGAGCAGGCCCAGGGTACAGAAAGATGAGACAATCAATTTAGCCCTGGGAGGGGTAGGTTGTGTCCCCCATGGGTGGGGCCCTTGCTGCTGGGACAACTCTCTATTGGCTGCAAGTTGACCAAACAGGAAGAGGCCCTCCAGCCCACTTGGAGGCTGTCAGGCTGTACTGGCATTTAGGGCCTCTGCTTACATCCATTTGAACTTTGCTGGGTGCTTGGGGGCCTGCCGCCACTTGGGGAGACCACCAGGTTTACCATGGCCACCTTCCAGGAGGCTCCGGGGTGGCATTTTTATGGCTTATGAAGGGATTCCCTGTTGGCAATGATTATCCCCACAACAATGATGCTGACTATTCACTTCTCTCCACAACACCTTTGCTGGGGCCTGCCTGACTGTCCCTGGCACCTGCAGAATCCACTTTCCAAGCCATAAATGTGCTCTCCAAATACAGGTCCTATACTGACCACCACTAGCAGTGATGCTTCGAAGAATCATAAGAATCATAAGAACTAGGGACAGGAGTAGAAAACCCAGTCCTTTGAACCTGCTCCACCATTTAATACGATCATGGCTGATCTCAACTCCATGGGCGGTACCGTAACACATTGGTTAGCATTGCTGCCTCACGGCACCAGGCAACCGGGTTTGATTCCTGGCTTGGGTCACTATCTATGTGGAGTTTACACATTCTCCCCGTCTTTGTGTGGGTTTTCTCTGGGTGCTCTGGTTTCCTCCCATTGACCATGCTAAATTCTCCCTCAGTGTGTCCGAACAGATGCCAGTGTGTGGCGGCTAGGGGATTTTCATAGTAACTTCATTGCAGTGTGACTGTAAGCCTACTTATACCCAATGCACCTAACCAGCACGTCTTTCAGACTGTGGGAAGAAATTAGAGCACCCAGAGGAAACCAACACAGACATGGGGAAACTACGCAAACTCCACACAGCCAAACCAAAAAATCAAACCTGGCTACCTGATGCTGTGAGGCAGCTGTGCTAACCACTGTGCCACCCCTTCCATAGCAACTTTTCACAACTCAAAGGGTTTCACAACCAATTCCATTTTGAAGTGTAGTCACGGTTGTAATGTACGGTCTGATTATTTCTACACACAGAGGCATAAAAGTGAAAATGAAGCTGGAGGTCATTGCAGACCCAGGGCCATTCTCCTAATATTTACTGAAGTTATATTTACAGTAGAGGCTGCAACATGTATTTATTTAAACTTACACCAGAATGCATTATTTATTTATTTAAACTTACAACAGAGTGGATTATTTATTTCCATTTTCAATTAATGTTTCAGAGTAAGACATCAGTCATTTTGAACTGAAATGAGGAGAAACATCTTCAGTCAAAGGGCTGTGAATGTTTGACATTCTCACTGTGTAGATTCAGAGATTGATCAGTTTTGGGCATACTAAGAGGATACAAAGACATGGGGTTGAAGATCAGTTATGATATTGAAAGTCTGAATGGTTTGAATTGATTTGATTTGATTTATTATTGTCACCTGTATTGTTATACAGTGAGAAGTATTGTTTCTTGCACTATACAGAAAAAGCAGACTGTTCATAGAGTACACCGGGGAAAAGGAAAGGTACTCCTTCAAAAAACTCAATCAAATTTGTGAGACATGATTTTCCACTCACAAAGCCATGCTGAATGTCCCTAATCAGTCCTTGCGTCTCTAAATGCCTGTAGATCCTCTCTCTCAAAATACCCTCCAACAACTTGTCCAAAGATGTGCGGGTTAGGTTGATTGGCCGTGCTAAAAATTGCCCCTTGGTGTCCTGAGATGCATAGATTAGAGGGATTAGCAGGTAAAATATGTAGGGATATGGGGATAAGGCCTGGGTGGGATTGTGGTCGGTGCAGACTCAATGGGTCAAATAGCCTCTTTATGCACTGTAGGGTTTCTATGATTCTATGAACTTACCGACCACAGACGTGAGGCTCACTGGCCTGTAGTTCCCAGGCTTTTCCCTGCAGCCCTTTTTAAACAAAGGTGCAACATTTGCCACCCTCCAATCTTCAGGCACCTCACCTGTGACTATCGATGATTTAAATATCTCTGCCAGGGCACCTGCAATTTCCTCCCCAACCTCTCACAATGTCCTGGGATATGCTTCATCAGGTCCCAGGGATTTATCTACCATGATGCGCTCTACCTTGAGGACTTCCAGCACCTCTTCCTCTGTAATATGTACACTCCTCAAGACATCACCATTTATTCCACCAAGTTCCCTAACATCCATGGATATGAGCCAAATGTTGGAAATTGGGATTATCTTAGGGGCAACATGGATAAGTTGGGCCAAAGGGCCTGTTTCCATGCTGTAAACCTCTATGACTCTGTGAGAGGGTGAGGACTGTCATGTTACAGTCATAGCGAGGGTTTAGAGAAAGATCAGCTTAATATTAGGTAGGTCCATTCAAAAATCTGGTGGCAGCAGGAAAGGAGCTGTTCTTGAGTTAGTTGGTACATGTCCTCAGACATTTGTATCTTTTTACCAACAGAAGAAGGTGGAAGAGAGTATGTCCGGTTGCGTGAAGTCCTTAATTATGCTGGTGCTTTTCCGAGACAGCAGGAAGTATAGACAGTGTCAACAGATGGGAGGCTGGTTTGAGTGACGGAGTGGGCATCGTTCATGATGTTTTGTAGTTTCTTGCGGTCTACTCCTGCTCTCTATTTATTTTTATGCTCTTAGGTAACTGATAGCTTTCTTCCTACATTTCCGAGACCGGGGCAAGCATTGATCCACATCCCTTTTTTTTAAACTGCTGTTGGTCCCTTGGATTAGTTCAGATCATTCCTTTACCAAACCACACTGACTCACAGAATCTTTTAGATTGAGTGTCATCTGAAACTGAGTGAAAAGTTACAGATCTGAGTGAAGATGGTTCAGCACTACACAACACAGGGCAGCATGATGGCTCAGTGGTTAGCACTGCTGCTTGACTATGCCAGGGACGCAGTTCAATTCCAGCCTCAGTCACTGTATGGAGTCTGCATGTTCTTGCCATGTCTGCATGGGTGTCCTCCGGTTTCCTCCCACAGTTCAAAGAGGCATAGTTTATGTGGACTGGACATGCTAAATTGTCCCTTAGTATCCAAACATTTGTAGGTAGATGGACAGGGTTACAAAGGGAGGGTCTGGGTGGGATGCTCTTTCAGAGTCAGTGCACACTCAATGGACCAAATGGCCTCTTTCTGTAGGGATTCTATGGTTCAATGGAAATATTTCTAATGCAATTAGCAGATTCACTGCAATTGTAGCAGGCGGGTTGCAGACAATGTAAAGGCTCATTGATAGTTGTGTGGGAATTTCCGGCTTTTCGACCAGCATGGCTGGAGAATTCTGCCCATAGTCTTCGAAACCTGAGCACTTCCTCAAGCGATTTTACAAAGCAGGAAGATGTCAATCTCATTTGCTAAAGATCACAATAATACTGTCTATTCTGTATAACAATGCAGCTGAAGGAATATATAAATCTGTCTGTCTCACACACAGTGCTACGTTTCAGCTGTGGTTTACTGGTTGCATTCTCACCTCTGAGTCGGAAGGCTGTGAGTTCAAGTCTGGAGACTCAAGTGCACAATCTAGACCAATAGTTCAGTGCAACAACAACTTGCATTTGTCTATAAAACAGTTTAAAATCCCCCAAGGTGATTTGCATGAGTTTTATCTGAAGGGGTGCTGAACTGTCAGAGGTGCCATCTTTCAGACGAGATACTGAAGGCCCTATCTGTACTATCAGATGAACGTGAGATGGAAATATTTTCAAGATGAGCAAGGGAGTTCTCTCTTATGCTCTGGCTAACTTTAATCCCTCAACTAACAGAGATGATCTGATCATTCGTCTCATTGTTGTTTGTGGCATCTTGTGTGTATAAATTGGCTGCTGCGTTTCCTACAGTGCAACAGTAATTACACTTCGTAAGTACTTTGTTCCTTGTAAAGTGCTTTGGAAGGTCCAAAGGTCTTGAAAGGCACTATGTAAATGCAACTCTTTCTTTTCATAGAGTCATAGAGGTTTACAGCATGGAAACAGGCCCTTCGGCCCAACTTGCCCATGCCGCCATTTCTTTTTAACCCCTAAACTAATCCCAGTTGTTCACATTTATCCCTAACTTCTCCCACACATTATTCTCCATCTCTTAACAAGTTATCCTTAGTCCTCTTAAAACTTTTTCACTTCAGTATTGCAACATCTACACATCAATTAAATGTTTCCAGTCTTTGGTTAATAAGATTACATTTCCTGATGTTTTCAAAATTAATTAACACCTTGTGATCTGATTACCTACCTACTCCTGCACCTATTTTCTATATTTCTACGGAAGGCATGGAATACAGAGTATAAAGTGCAGTTAGGAAGATGTAATTTATTCTTGCACCCCATTACTCTCACATTGATTAGTTATATTTCTCACACATTGCTTATAAGTTTTTATTCAGCAGCGATACCAATGTTACTTTTAAAGGAGGAAGAAAGCATTTCAAAATTTGTATAATATCTCTTCTGGAATTCAAAATTTGTACTTTTAGCAATACTACAGGTCAACCTGCGTTCAATATATATTTACATATTTTCATATTTAAAAGGGATGTAATATATGATCAAGAATCTTAAATAAGCAAGCACATTACACTAAAATTTGAGATATTATGCTAGAGCAGGACTTGCATGTGATTCAGAATGATTCAGAGTACAATAAGTTACTTCACATCAAATTAACAGGATGAAGGACTAGGTTTAAATATCTAAAATACAATCACTGATAAATCATACTTTTGAATTCCGATGCAGTATTAAACTTTCTTTATTGATCATAGCTATATCTATTTGCTCCACAAACTATGTACCCCTCCAGCAATCTCCACTTTATCATTGAGCTGGGTACAGTGCAATGAAATGTGTGAACTTATTCCAATTTAAAGATGTTTTCTGAGTCACTTTTCACCCATTTTCTCTGCTCCAATCCAGTGTTGCTTAGTATAGAAACTTAAGGGGGACTAAGCTTGCACTCACTTATAACCCTGATGCCATGAATTGGTACTCTGATACACTAGAGGCTACGCTACTAGCCTCACACAATGAATTATAGTTACCCGATAGAACATTATTTTTTCTTTCAATCCCACACGAGAACGTTTGGAATTTGTATGTGCATGATAATGAACACCATATAGGAAGAAAGATGCTCAATTAATAAAACAATGTCCTTGTTTATTTCAAGATCAAAGCTGCAACTGTGTTACATAAAGACTTGCAGAGTAGGCTTACATTAGCTCAATGGAATACAACATGCAGGAAGTTAACTCTGAAGACTGAATAACAATGCATTATGCAATAGGTGGGTGGATCTAAACTATGGTGTAACCTTCTGCAAATGAACGGTTTGTGCAAAAGACAATTCACTTCATTAAATTGATAAGGAACGAAAGAGAGGTATTGATGCCTGTGCATCGATGTATATTCTGTAATAGACTGATTGATTCAAACAGAAATTTATCTACAGTACAGTCATCGAATGGGAATGAATTCTGGATATAATCAATGCTGGAGGTGGTTCCTAGCTGCTGACTACTGCTTGAATTCAGGCTGAAAAGAATCATGCTTACTTTGGCTGCCCACGGTCTGCCTGATTGATTTTTATTGTGGCCTTGAAATGTGAGGCAAACAGTATAGCCTGAGGTAGGCAAAATTCTTCTTTACAATCAGTTTAATTGATAATTGTAAAGACCCCAACACAATTTTCAAGTTCCAATGGGCACTTATTCAACCCTGTGATGGTAGGCATAGAGTGGTCCAACCTTTCACCTAGTTAAAGAGCCAGTACAGATTTCTCAAAATGCTGGACAAATACCAAAGTGTCACCGACTTTTGTGGATCCCAATGGCTCCACGATGTTCTCATGCACTATTTGCTTTTTAGTGCACTCTGCCCAGTCCACCTTCACTTAACGCAGAGTAGCTGCCCAATTCTTGCAGAAGGTCGAGGGCCATGGAGTTGGGGGTAGGGTGTTAGCGTAGATAGAGGATTGGTTGTCAAATAGGAGGCAGAGAGTGGGGGTCAACGGGTGCTATTCGGATGGATGGATCACCTGCTATCACTCGCTGAGTTCACTAATTCAATCCAAGCAAGGCCTGACTAAGGGACCTCTATAACGAAACAGCGAGAGCTCACAACAATAACAGACATTGCGACTGAAATAAAATCACATTATATTTTCAATGGCTTTATCACATTTCTAAGGCAATCAAAAATATTCTACCAATGGGAAATCTATTCCATTCACACTTCACGGAAATGGTTCAGCTCCCTCTATGCTGCCATCACCGTGTGTAGTATAATTTACAGTTGTCCCCAGTGTCTGTCTGTAGTATTCCCTGGCTGGGCTAGTTGTACAGAATGTGGTATTAAGCATTTAATAAAAACTGAAAAACTCTTAAAGGATCCCCTTTCCTTTGAATCATGGAAAATACAACACTGAAGGAGGCCATTTGGCCTATCGTGACTATACTGCACCTTCGAACAAGTATCAGATTAATGCCATTCTGCTACGCTTTTCCCATAGTTGTGCAAATCTTTCCCATTTAACTTTAACTTCCTTTTGAAAGTCCCTATTGAATCTGCTCCCACCATCCTTTCAGGCAGTGCTTTCCAGATTGTAACTTCTAAAAGGAATTCTCTGTATCTGCACTCTGGTTCATTTGCCAGTTATCCGCCAAATGTAGAAATACTTGACCAATGTTTAATTATATACCACATTGAAATACATTATTCCTTTACCAACAGTGCTTCTGTGTTGAAACTGATACACAGTGCCTGAGACACCTTGTCCCCAGAAAACGTTTTTCTTTTAGCCACTCTTGTGAAAACAGGACCCCTTTAAACAGACAATGGATCTGCCATAAGAACTGACACTGACACAAATTGGGTAAACTTTGCCTTGTCCACATTATAGAATCATAGAAACCCTACAGTACAGAAGGAGGCCATTTGGCCCATCGGGTTTACATCAAACACAGTCTATTCCTGTAGCCCCACATACTTACCCTGCTAATCTCCTGACACTAAGGGACAATTTAGCCTGGCCAATCAGCCTAATCAGACTGTGGGAGGAAACTGGAGCACCCGGAGGAAACACGAGGAGACACGGGGAGAATGTGCAAACTCCACACAGAGATTGACCCAAGGTCAGAATTGAACCCGGATCCCTGGCGCTGTGAGGCAGCAGTGCCATGATGCCGCCCTCACACTTTTCCGCGCTTCATGCTGGCAAATCCCAAAGTCCAGTTCGATGTGACACTTCCGTACCTTTTTCCAGAAGCTGAAGCTGGAGAAGGAGGAACCTGCCAGCTCTTCTTCTTCCACATCTGCCCAGCAGTTGGGTCTTTCGTGTGTGGATGGTCTTTACCAGAACTGCCAATAGTCCATGGGTATTTAACACTTTATCAAACAGCGATCAGACAAATGCTCTTCAGTCATGCTGCAGCAGCCCCACTTCTTTCACAATGGTTTCGCTGATCAAGTCTGATTAGTTCCTCATTCAAACTTCCTGATGACACCACGAACCACAGGGATGTGAGTTCTTTATTTCTGCTCAAACGCCTCATGAATTGGAAGTGGGGGAGGGAGAGCGTGGAAGAGAATAAAACTAAAAGTAAGGTGCTGATTATCCCAAGTGGAGGGTGCTGATGTGACCTAATATTGATGATGCTGATGAATAAAGGTTGAAGGTTACAAGACTCTGGCTACGTCCTGTTGCATGCAGCATCGACTCAGACTGATCACCAACTGTGCGTCAAATTTGCCAGTGTCCAGTTCCTTTAATGGTGTCATTATTTATGCAAGCTCAGACTTGTGCAAATTGAGACTACACACAATAATTTGATGTCAAATTTGACCTTCCCTGAACAGAAACTATTAGTAAACTGCAATTTTAACATGGAGGCTGGAATTTTACCGGCATGCCTGCCTGAGGCTTGTAAAATCGCGCCCAAGGCCAGCGGAGAATGTTGTTCTGTGAGCCTTGCCCTATTTCAGGGCAAACGGGCCGGTAAAATCAGGGCTGGAGTGTTCATATTTCACCTTCTACGTGACCACCCAGTATGTGAGATATAAAGGAGTACCTCGTGCACTGAAGATCCTGGGTAAGCATGTTCCAAACTACTAAAGCCATTCCAACTAATAAAGTTTTATCTGTTATTCTGTGATTCTATTCACATTATGTTGGGTCTTTCGTGTGTTTCATTTGGCAAACTGGTGTTTCACATACTAATTCTCACAGTTTTTATGTATCAGTGTGCAAGTAAATAAGACATGATGACAAAAATAAAATCGAATTCAGGCCCAATTTTATCTGATGGTAAAATGTAATAGTTCATTCTTATTGCTCATTACTGTGCAGCTATTTCACAATAGTTCTTCTTTCCTCCCCCCAACAACTTCATTTCGTCTTGGTGATACAATGGTCCAGGGAATTTTTTTTGCAGGTCAGTTTACTGTTTCTTCTCTCCTGGTCCAGGCTGATGGATAAAAACAAATTCTGCTGGGATCTGAAACAAAAACAGAAAATGCTGGAAAATTCTCAGCAGGTCTGACACGTCTGTGGACCAGACTGATGGGTGTTGGCTGTAAGGATCCTAATGGGCAACAGAATGGTTGGCACTGCTGCCTCACAGCGCCAAGAACCCGGGGTCCATTCCCAGCTTGGGTCACTGTCTGTGCAGAATCTGCTTGTTGTCTCTGTGTCTGTGTGCGTTTCCTCTGGATGCTCCAGTTTCCTCCTGCAGTCTGAATGCTAAATCCTCCCTCAGCGTGCCCGAACAGGCGCTGGACTGTGGCGACTAGGGGATTTTCACAATAACTTCATTGCAGTGTCAATGTAAGTGTATTCGTGACACGAAGAAATGAACTTTAAACTTAAAATGCCAAAACATTCCTGAATGAGCATCAATGTGTAATCAACTGAAAAAGATTATAGATGGCTGGCATGGGAAATGATGCTCGTGCACTGGTACAGCCCTCGTGACGTGAGGCAGAGGTCCATCATCAGGGCAGAGTAGGATGCAGCAGTTACTTCTGAACAACATGTTCTCAGAAGGTTTGATTATAGATGAGCATTGTTGAGATCCCTAATCCTTAAGCTCACGCAACGCATTAAACAAAATAAGCAAACGTAAATCTGTGCAGTGTGCACACGGCTGGATTAACAACCCTCCAAGCGAGGTTATCATATCTTCCCTTCCGCTGTACCAACCGCACACCTCATTAACTAGCAAACATGTAATCAAATGCATGCGCAGAGAAGGTGTCAGTGTTGCTAATTACCTGAATATCAGCTTGCAGGTGCAGCAGGTGGTCAGGAAGGCGAATGGGATGCTGGCCTTCATAGCGAGGGGGATTGAATATAAAAGTAGGGAGGTCTTGCTGCGGCTGTATAGGGCATTGGTGAGGCCGCAGCTGGAGTACTGTGTCCAGTTTTGGGCGCCGTACTTACGCAAGGATATTTTGGCCTTGGAGGGAGTGCAGAGGAGGTTTACTAGGCTGATGCCGGAGTTGAGGGGGTTGAGCTATGAGGAGAGGCTGAATAAATTAGGCTTGTACTCGTTAGAGTTTAGAAGAATGAGGGGAGATCTCATTGAGACGTATAAGATGATGAATGGGATGGATAGGATAGAGGTGGAGACACTCTTCCCGCTCAGAAAGGACAGTAGGACTAGGGGGCACAGCCTCAAGATAAAGGGGGGGGGCGGTTTAGAACAGAGTTGAGGAGGAACTTCTTCACTCAAAGGGTGGTGAATCTCTGGAATTCTTTGCCCGTTGAAGTGGTGGAGGCTACCTCGCTAAATATTTTTAAGAAGCGGGTTGATGGGTTTTTGATAAGAGAGGGGATTAAGGGTTGTGGGGAGAGGGCGGGAATGTGGAACTGAGCCACGACAGATCAGCCATGATCTTATTGAATGGCGGGGCAGGCTCGAAGGGCTAGTTGGCCTACTCCTGCTCCTATTTCTTATGTTCTTATGTACAGTTTTTCTGAGCGATGATGAGTTTCACCAGAGGCTCCATATTTGACTGGAGCCACTGGGGCAGAGAACCACAGGCCCCTGTGTTAATGTACTCTAATTGTGCATTGCGTTGAACCCAAACTTTAAGACATGTATCCTGTACACTTAGACAACAGGAACTGGACAGTTTTAGTGATTTAAGCACACATGTCTATTTTAAATTATCAGAGTTCCCCATACCACACCATGGCAGGAATTTTACCTCCCCCCCACCACCAGAAGAATTAGAGCAGGTGAGGGGCGGACAATGAAAAGGTCCATTGATCTCGGGTGGGATTTTATAGTTTTGGGATGAGCGAGGCCATAAAATCCTGCCCCATACGTTGCTTTGTATACATTAACTAAAAAATATTTATACTTTAGAACACAGTTTTCATGATTTAAGAAATAATTAGATTTGGAATTTAATGGTGCACATTTTAGACTTCATTACGAACAAAGAAAGTATTTATTAACAAGGAAAAACAAGCTCACAGCCTCACAGTTGCCTCAGAGCAGCCCAATGGTTGCCTCAGTTCTTTCTTGTCTTCTACATGGCTTCTAGATGTCTTTTGCCTGAGAGAGAGCTCCAACTCCTGGGGTGAGAACCTGCTCTCAGTCCCAATTGGTCCCTCAAGCTAGGTGATCCTCTTCTGCTGTGTTGCCCTCTAAGGGACAAATCAACGCATTCACCACATCCCTTCCCCTTTATAACTAAGTTACTCAAGCCCAAATTCTAACTAGTCATTATGCACATGAATTGGACAATTGTAAATCATTGGCTGAAACTCTACCACCAGGTTCCCAGAACGGAAATCTCCATTGGCTGCTGATCTCTGAGCAAATTCTACGATCTTGCCCAAGTGAGTCTGTAAGATCCTGCCCCATTGTTTTTTTCAGTTTCTTGCAGAGAGGTTTAACTCTGTAGTCTGAGATGCTGCCACAGGATTGACATCGACATGAACTGTAATAACTGGCACTGGCAGTTCATTACTATTTACTTCCACTGAGACATCAGTTATGTCGATGACAGGTCAATCAGATACTTCAGTGGTTACACATTTGAAAATATTTTTTGATAGCTCATTGATGAGATTGTGAGGCTTGTGCATCCAAGCATAAACACTTTTATTGGTAGGCTTTAACTATGTACAGTTCCAAATATAGTCTTGCATGGAACTGTTCCATGCTGTTTTTTTCATTTGCGTGACCAATTCAGCAATCTTCTTCTAGCATGTAACCTGTTTCTTCGTCCAAATTTTTGATGCTTCTTTATATTCAATAGTTCCTGGTTTCTTTTGAAATCTTGAATTTCTGCATTTCTTTTGAGGTGAATCATCATGTTCTTACTGGACATATACGTTTCATAAAAGGAACCTTCATTGCTGTTTGTCTTAATTTCATAAGAACATAAGAACATAAGAAATAGGAGCAGGAGTAGGCCATCTGGCCCTTCGAGCCTGCCCCCCCATTCAATAAGATCATGGCTGATCTGTTGTGGCTCAGTTCCACATTCCCGCCCTCTCCCCATAACCCTTAATCCCCTCTCTTATCAAAAACTTCAGCTAACCTTTTCTGGTTTCACTGTTGGTCAGGCCTATAAACTGCTGACAGGTTAAAAAAATGTTGACAGGCTGCAGGGTCCATCAGCTGACAAGACTGAAAATGGGAGTGCATAATATATTCAAAACAACAGTGAGGGAAATGCTTGATGTCAAGCACTGGCCTATCTCTGAGTAAATCATAGATTGAACTCACGTACATAGACTGAACTTGGTCCTCAATTTCCTGTCTACCACTAGGTATGATGGTCTTTGGTGGGATTTCCTCTTGTCCATTGCCTGCCCACCTGACAATGGTAGCTGGTTGAATGCTGGCTCATATTCCTGCTCTCAGTTTTCAGTTGAATTCCTACTTGCGATTTAACTTTTTTTTTAAACATTGGCCATTTCAGAAACAATGGTACCCAGCGAAGGAGCTAAAATATATCTCCACAAGGTTGTTCCTCTTTAGTGAAACCACTTGCTCTGTTTCAAGTGTTATGGCACCAAGGTGACTGATCTATTCCATGTATTCTGTGAAAATTCATGTGAATGCAATAAAACACCTTGTTACACTGAAGGGGAGTAGGCAGAATTTGTCTCTTATTTGCAACACTCTTGAACAATCAGGCTTATATGCCAGTAATGTACCTCTGCTGGCACATGATCCTCTACATAATATACAGGAAACAAGGTTTACAAATATCACATTAAATTGTTGGAACATTGACAATTTTCCAATCTACGTGTTTTGCCACATTTTATCAGATATAACAAACTGCAATGATACATGCATATCTTCTACAATGGAACATCTTGATAACCCAGCAGTCACTGAAATGCATTGTGTGAAGTACTTTGAGACATCAGGAGTAATTTCGGATCAGCTGCAATTTATCCAGCTTTGGGATGAGATGTTAACCTCTCGGATTGATTGGTAAGATCCCATGACACAGTATCGAGGACGATCAGGGAGGGGGCAGGGGGACTCAGACCAATATTTGTCCCTCAACCAACATCATTAAAACATGCTATCTGGTCATTTTCTTCAGTTCTGTTTGGAAGCTTCTTATATGAAAACTGGCCGCTGCCTTTACTTCTTCTGAAGTAACTCCTCAGAGGCCGGTGTCTCTTCACCAGATTCCCTTTATTTACAAACTTACCTCCACTCCTAAGAGGGATTCAGGGGCAAAGTCAGAATCTGAAGTGTCAGTAGACCTGGCATTCCTCATTATATACAAAAGTGAGTCCCCCTGATTGGTCAGGCAATCATTATCTCAATCAGGGAGCTCATACTCCAAGAGGCCAACTTCATGCACATGATTGGGTTCATTACAGCTTGGAAGAACTGGATCCCACCCCAGGTTTCCCTTCAAGAGAAACATGGAATATGGAATCATATAGCACAGCGGGGAGGTCATTCAGCCCATCATGTCTGCGCCTTCTCTTTGAAAGAGCTGTCCAATTGCTCTCATTCTTCTGCCCTTTCTCCATGCCATGCCTAATGTGCTTTTCCAAGTTGATAAATGAATCTGGTCCTTCACCCTTTCAGTCACTCCTGATCACAGCAATTGGCTGCTCAGAGAAACTCTATCCACCATCTGGTTCTTCTACCAACTACCTTTAAGGTTAAAGTTTATTTATTATTGTCACAAGTAGGATTACATTAACACTGCAATGAAGTTACTGTGAATATCCCCTAGTCGCCACACTCCAGTGCCTGTTCAGGTAACACTGAGGGAGAATTTAGCATGGCCAATGCACCTAACCAGCACATCTTTCAGACTGTGGAAGGAAATCGGAGCATCTAGAGAAAACACACTTTCCACATTGAAAGTGACCCAAGTTGGGAATCAATCTTGGGTCCCTGGTGCTGTGAGGCAGCAGTGCTAACCACTGTGCCACCATGCTGCCCTTACCTGAAATCTGTCTCCTCTGGTTGCTGACACTCCTGCCAGTTTCTTCCAATCTTACCTATCAATCTGCTCATGATTTTGCAAGAAGCCATGTCTCATTAGGTTTTCCTTAGCCTTGAAATGTTTGGAACAAGTAGACAATGCACCACCAAATGGCTGAAGTGCACTAACTCAGAGATCAAGCTGTTGTACCTGTCCAGCTCAATGCTACAATAACCAGAGTACAGCTACTTTACTGAGTGTTTGGACCAGGATCCTGGAAAAACCACATATGTTCAGTGCAGTATATTGGAAGTAATGTGTTCCCTTCTCCAACTAACTACTTGGTGAGACAGAAGGTTTTAGAAAAATAAAGAAATTGCATTGGAGGAACACCCAGCATTCTGAAACTAGATAATTGAAAAAAGGAGGAATGGATTATTTAAAGCTTTAAAAAGAAAACACTAGAGTTGGCTGAAGTTATTACTTGAAGTAGATTTTTGTATGGAAAATCAACCAAAGTTTTTATCCTTTCGAGGCTTCCATTTGGAAGAGAGTGTCCCCAATGCAGCGATGAGAGAGTGCAGCATTGTCAGAAGCACCAGTGTAAAAATGAAGTCGCATCTGCCCTCTCTGGTGGACCAAAGAGCTTCTGAGACACAATTTGAAGAAGATATTTTGTAGGCGACAACAATGTCTGGTTCTTTACATGACATATTAGCATGATTAGAATGGATAAATACATTTTTGGATCAGATTTTTTAGCAGTGACCCAAGCCAACCTTTTTGACAAATCAAATAAACAAAATCAAATAAGCTGAGGGACAAATAAAAAGGGCAGTCCGTTAAAGGCTGAACCACCCAAAACAAAAAAAAAAGAAACGTAAAGGAAACTTAAAAAAGCAAACCAAAACATGATTAAAGGGGTTATTCATACACTGCAGACAATGAGCATGGAAGGCTTCAACAGTGCCTGTGGACTCTGTATGCTCCCTCCCAGGGACACCTGGTCGTGAATGTAGCCGCAGCAGAGGGACAGACAGTCGGGTCGGACGACCCCCTCGGTTGCCCACTGTCTGGACCGGTTTAGGGCAAGTTGGCCAGGCCCAGGAACAGGTTCATGAGGAGGTCCTCCACCTTCCTTGCCTCTCTTCTCACCAGGTTCCCACAGATCAGGAGTGCGGGGCTGAAGTGTAACTAAAGTATCAATAAAGGGTTTTTCAGATAACAAAAAGCAGTGACCCAAGTGTTGTTTCACAGGTTTAAGTGGGGAAGGACTTTAATTGGCCAGCCCTGATCAGAGGTTTAATCTTTATTGGACAACCCAAGGTTTCAGCCAATCAAATATTGGTCCCAGATCTTGAAGGGGTTTGAATTTATGAAAATAACCGAAAATCTAGAAAATGTTGACTGGATAACCTCATTAGCTAGGCAATCAAGTACAGAGGACAAATGGATTCTATTTAAAGCAATTTCCATACTTATGAAGCCATGTTTGGTTAAAAAGGCGGCTGATAATACAAAATGAGGAATGTACAGAAGAAAATTGAATTGATACAGAAGGCATTCTACACACTTGCAGTATTTAACTCATAAGAGAACAGGGGAAAGTATCATACAATTAAGGAAGACAAAAATAGGCATATGATTACCTATGAATATCCAGAAAAGGATGTCTATTTGAAGAACAGTAACTTTGTTTTAGCTCTGTCAGAAGTAGAAAGATCATTATGTGCCTCATCAGCCTAGACCATGAGAAGGCGTTTGACAGAATACCGCACAGCTACACGATGGATGTGCTCTCCAAAATGGGCTTTGGGGACGGAATCCGCAATTGGATCCTGCTGCCCTACACAGACATCAGTTTCAGTCAATGGGTGGGAATCAGATAGTTTTCAAATCAGGTCTGGAGTCAGACAGGGCTGCCCTCTGTCCTCCGTCCTTTTTGTGTGTTGCATTGAACCCTTTGCCGAGGCCCTCAGAAGCGACCCAGGCATCAAAGGGGTGACAATCCCAGGCAGCGGAGGCACGCAGATCAAAGCCTCCCTCTACATGGATGACGCGGCCGTCTTCTGCTCGGTCCCCTCATCTGTTCGTAGGCTCCTCCAGGTCTGCTAGCAGTTTGAGCTGGCCTCGGGAGTCAAAGTCAACCTGGCAAGAGCGAAGCCATGTTCTTTGGGAACTGGGCTGACAAATCCTTTGTCCCCTTCACCCTCAGGACAGATTACCTGAAGGTGCTGGGGATATGGTTTGGAGCGGCAGGGGCATGCGCCAAAAACTGGGACGAGCGCATCGCCAAAGCCAGGCAGAAACTGGGCTTGTGGGAGCAACGCTGCTTCTCCATGACAGGAAAAAACCTGGTGATCCGGTGTGAGGTGCTGTCCGTGTTGTTGTGCGTGGTGCAGGTGTGGCCTACACCCAAATCCTGTGCTGCAGCAGTGACGCAGGCCATCTTCAAGTTTACCTGGAGATCAAAGATGGATTGCGTCCGGAGGGAGGCGATGCACAAATCTCCAGAGAACAGAGGGAAAAACGTTCCCAATGCCGCCCTCATCCTGATGGCCACCTTTGTGTGCAGCTACATCAAGCTGTGCGTAGATCGTCGGTGCACTAACAGCAAGTGCCACTACTTTTTGAGGTTCTACCTGTCCTGAGTATTGCGGAGGATGGGTCTGGCCACACGGCCGCAGAATGCTCCGAGTAGTTGGACCGTACCGCAGCACCTGTCCTTCGTGGAGAAATTTTTCCACAAACACACCCTTGACCACATGGCGATTAAGCAGTGGTTAGCACGTAATGTCCTTGGGGCCCTGAGAGAAAAGGAGATGGCAGATCCTGTCGGATGGTTCCCTGAGCAGACCGTCAGTGTCATCTGGCAGAACGCCTCATCACCAGAACTCACAAACAAGCACCAAGATCTGGCTTGGCTGGTGGTGAGAAGGGCACTCCCCGTCAGATCCTTTATGCATGCTCGAGGTCTCAACATCACTGCACGCTGCCCTCGAAGTGGCTGCGAGGCTGATGAGACGGTCGCACACCTCCTTATGGAATGTGCCTTTGCAAAGAAGGTCTGGAGTGAGATGCACTGGTATTTGTCGAGGTTCGTCCCGAGCAGCTCGGTGACACAGGACTCTGTGCTCTACGGGCTGTTTCCAGGGACGCACACCGAGACAAATATCAACTGCTGCTGGAGGGTCATCAACTAGGTGAAGGACGCACTTTGGTCCGCCCAAAACTTGTTGATCTTCCAGTTGAAAGAACTGTCCTCGACCGAGTGTTGCAGACTGGCACATTCCAAGGTCCAGGACTATGTGCTGAGGGGCGCACTGAAGCTTGGGGCAGCTGCCGCAAAGACACAATGGGGAAAGGCCACACTATAAGGCCTTTTAGCAGAGGCAGACCGAGGGCCCGGGAACTGCAGAACACCCTCGGCCTGCATAACTGTGTGCCAATCTGAGCAATAATGGCACATCATAAAATTTAAGGCATGTATATAGTTTTACATTTTGAAATGTAATGACTGTAATTTGTATTGTTTTAATTCTGCACTGTTTGCAATTCATAAGACATGTAAATTTGCAATGGTTTATTTGAGATTTTTATGAATAAAGTATACTTTTGGAAAAAAAAATCATTAAGTATTAGACTGCGAATCAACATTGTAGCTCAGGATCAGTCTGAGTTGCAGGTTCTCAGCTGCAGCTCAGTTAGTTGTATGCTCACCCTTGAATCACAGGTTCTGGGTTCAATTCTCCTCCACGGCTCAAGCACGGAAGTCAAGGATGATGCTCCAGTGCAGTACAGAGAGAATGCTGCAATGCCGAGGTGCTGTCTTTCAAAAAATACAGAGGCCCCTCCTGCCAAACATCTCCTGACACCATTTGGAATAAGAGCAGGGGAGTTATCCCGAATACCCCTGGTAAATATCTGTCAACATCATTAAAACTGATTATGTCAGTTTGGATCAGAATGGAGAGCTCCAAGTTGAAATCAGTCCAGGGTCCAGATAATGTCCATCTGATGATGGGGGTGGCGGGAAAGCATTTTGAGCACATATCTTTTTTCTGATAGTTCAATTCAGTCAGCGGTGCTCCTCTAAACCGGAAACCAGCTCATGTGGGTTTTAGTTTCAAAAAGGGAGACAGGACAGAAGCAGGAAACATCTGCCTAGATGCCTGAATTTCATGTTTGGGAAAAGATTCTAGAATTGATCATAAGTCCCTTAGCAGAGAAAATAGGACTATTCAGTAGGCCATTCGGCCCTCTGAGCATGCTCTGCCATCCATTAAGATCATGGCTGATCATCTAACTCAGCCCTCCTACTACCAATTACCAATTATTCCTTTCTCACTTTAAGTCTCAGTCTAAGATGGCCTGTTGTCTATTTGGTTCCTCAATGTATTAGTGCAGAAAACATGCCATATATCCGAAGAATTTCTCCTCTACGGCATTGTTACTAATTTGATTGGCCCAATGACTTTGCAGATTAAAGTCAACCAAAATCTCAGATGTTCTTTTATCACATGCATCTCTGATTTCCTGTTTATGTCATCCCCAACATAACCACTACAGTTTGGGATCCATATACCACCCCCACTAATGTTTTTTGCCTCTTGATGCTTCTCAGCTCTACCCATACAGATTCCACATCATTAGAGCCAATATGTCTCTTCACTATTGCATTACTTTCCCCTTTAACCAGCAATGTAATCCCACCAACTGCACCTTTTTGTCTGTCCTTCCTAAACATCCCTGAATGTTCAGTTTCCATCCCTAGTCATCCTTAGCGATATCTTCATAATCCTAACTATATCATATCTATTCACATCTATTTGTGTGGTTAATTCATCCACTTGTACTCTGCATATTAAGGCACAGAGCTTCAAGGCTAGTCTTTTTAACATTCCTTGTTCCATTCCCATTATTTTTCACTGTGTCCCCGTTTGATTCTGGCCCTTGATTTCTCTGTCTCTCACTTTTCTTATTCCCCTCTTTTGTTCTTATCCTTGTTCTCCCTTCTCTGACTCCTTGCATAGATTCCAACTCCCCTGCCACTTTAATTTAAACCCTCCCCAACCACTCTGGCAATGACACCCCCTCAGATACCAGCCCTGGTCCTGCCCAAGTCCAACCTGTCCAGTTCCAGGTAATGATCACTGGGACATGGAGAGGGCATTAGAAAATGATTTCCAAAAAACAAGTATTGGCAATATCCGACAGATTTGCTAAGAATTTTTTTTAGGGACGGCACTAGGGCAGTGGGTGAAAGAAATCTGGCACACACTATCGACTTGGGTTTCAGAAATTCCTTGATAACCTATCTTACATTAGGTTACTTTGAAAGATGGAAGCTGTGGCTGCAGTAGGAATTTAAGATCCTGGATTAGGAATTGGAAAAAAATTCTAGTGGGAAAAAAATTCCACTGTAGTGGATATGATCCAGCTTGGTACTCGTCATGTCTCCAGGAATCAGTTCTGGGCTGCTACAGGTGGCATGATGGCCCTGTGGTTTGCACTGCTGCCTCACAGTGGCAGGGACCACAGTTTGATTTCTAGCTTGGGTCACTGTCTGTGTGGAGTTTGCAAGTTCTCCCCATTTCTGCGTGGGTTTCCTGTGAGTGCTCCAGTTTCCTCCCACAGTCCCAAAGACAGGTTAGTGCATTGGCCATTTAAATTCTCTCTCAGTGTATCCAAACAGGCACCGGAGTGTGGCGACTAGGGGATTTTCACAGTAGCTTCATTGCAGTGTTAATGTAAGCCCACTTGTGACACTGATAAATAAATTTAAACTTACATTGATCAATGACCTGGATAATAATATTGGAAGCGTGGTAAGTACTGGTGAAGATGACACTAAGATCTGTGCCAAGCATTAAACAAGATGGAGTGCAATCAATTTCAGATGTGCAATGGCGGGGGTGGCAAACCTTGGCAAATGGCATTTTTGGTAAAATGTATGTGGCATACATGTTTGGTCAGACCAACACAGGATACATGTATTCTGTTTAGTGAAAAATTCTGCAGGAGTTTGAGACAGTGAAAGATTGGATTGTTAGTGTGCACAAGTCCCTGAAAGTTCATGACTGGTGTGGAAAATGTATAGGAAAAGCCAATAAGGTACTGACCAGGTCATGTCCATTGTGCCAGGCAGTATAAATCAAATTTTAATACAAATCAGACCATCTCTAAAATATTGTGCCTGGATTAGGCCCGCTCACAAGGTGAAATGATGGAATTAGGATAAGGTCCAGAGGGACACTACAGGCGGGATTGTCTCACCCGCAAAACAGAAAACCCTGCCTGAGGTCAACGGACCTTTCTGTGGTCCGCCCCTTGCCTGTTACCAATCCGTGGTGGATGGAATAGGAAAATTTGCCCCTACAAGTATGACTCCCAGCTTGAAGAGCCAGTGTTCCTCCAATGAGCTCAAAGAATTTGGCCTATTCTAGAGCAGTGTAGACTTTGAGGTGACCTGATGGGGGCCTGTAAAATAATGACAGGGCTGGATAGAGTCTACATTTATAGATTGTGTCAACTTAATCAAAAGGGGACAGATAGAAGACAAGAGTTAAAACTTCACAAAATAAACAGGATATCAGGTGATTTTGTTTTCCACCCAGAGAATTGAGAGATTCTGGATAACATTACCAGCTGGTGGTATGGGCAGCACAGTGACACTGTGGTCGGAGCACTGCTGCCTCACAATGCCAGGGACCCAGGTTCGATCCCTGGCTTGGGTCACTGTCTGTGTGGGATCTGCACATTCTCCCCGTGTCTGCACGGGTTTCCTCCGGGTGCTCCGCTTTCCTCCCACAGTCTGACAGACATGAAGGTTAGGTTGATTGGCCAAGTTAATTTGACCCTAGTTTCGGGGGGATTAGCAGGGTAAATATGTGGGGTTACAGGGATAAGGTAGGACTGTTGTTGGTGAAGATTTGATGGGCTGAATGGCCTCCTTCTGCACTGTAGGGATTCTATGATTCTATGGTGTGATGAGGCAGACTCTTTCCAGAGGGAGATGAACAATCACATAATCTAGATGGTAATACACAAGAAGGGATGTGAGTGAAATTTTGCAGAACATAGCAGGACAAGAGATGCTGGAATGAAACATTAGAGTGGAGAAACAGCATTCACAGAGGACTGGGAGGGAGAAGAGCATTCGAATGAAGTGCAGTTCACAAACAGAACAGTATGGAAATGAGAGGTAGACTAAGTTGGGTTCAAAGTGCATGTAGATAAATGCAGAGAGCGGTAAAGGTGAAAAATAAAGTCGCCATGGTCCCAAATGACCATAGGTTGCTCTCATCTTTGAGGGAGAGAGCTGATTGGTGGGGATTTAACCTGAGGGTCACCACACCTCAGGTAAGGGGCAAGTTTGAGAAAGTGGGGCCTTCATGAATAACCACATCCAGTACGAGAATTGAACCGCACTGTTTGTGTCACTTTACATCACTAACCAGCCAACCAGCCAACTGAGCTGAGTGGTAAATAAGGTTGGTGAGATGCAGAAACAAGTAACCACTTGGAGTATTATATAGTGGCAATAATGGGAGTATCGTTCAAACAAGGGATGGAATGGGAACTTAAAGGTGGGGAATTTACACCCCCTCCCCTAGATCACCACTCCCCCAGGAAGGCTGGGAAGTGGAAAGCATTGCTGCGCAAAGTTGGGTGGGATGGGAGTGAGTTTTCTGCCTGTTACATTCCTGTCACCAGTAGGTGACCCCTGCCATGTGGAGAGATCACCCAGTGAAAGCTAGCAGAGTGGGTGGCCTTCCTACTTGGACACATTGAGGCTGTTAGGGAAACCCCAGCAGCAAATGCTGCCCCTTTTGGAAGAACCTCCTGCACATTGTTCAAGTCACCTTGGGAACTACAGCATGCTTCTGAAAGAACACTATATGAACTTTTCTTTAGCTGTGTTCAATAAAGTGAAGACATGCTCATGTTCGTCTCTTTTTCTAGTATACACAGCAACATGTTACAGTGTTGAAAATGTTGAAGCAAATATTGAAATCAGTGCAAATCTAAATTAGCAAAGCACACTTGAAAGGTCTGAAATCAATCCAAAGATGGCACAGTTTGGCCTCTGATTTAAGTTTGTTTGGAATCCCCCAACCTCTCCCTTCACCCCTCACTAGGTCCTGCCTGATTTGCCCCGGAGGCAGCCGCCTCCAATAGCTGGGATTGAAAATTACTGGCTGGCAACTATTGGGGCAACAACTCCTACCTTAGAGATAGGTAAAATCTAGCTGCAGTTCCATGCCTGGAAACAGGGCTACTGCCAGTTTCCTGGCTGGTGTATAGGTCCTATAAAATCCAGACCAACATGCCTGGCTACAATGCAACCAGGAGTGATCGGGATGGAACATAAAGGGAAAAATCTTGGCAGTGTTGATCAAGTATACTGCAAAATAGCACTAGAAAGGCATAACATAAGATGAAAGGATTCGATTTGATTAGAATTATGGAACAAGAGTGTGCTATTACATTGCTGCCTGTCCACCACCTACAAGGCACAAATCAGGAGTGTGATGGAATACTCTCCCTTTGCAGGCTGAGTGCAGCTCCAACAGCACTCAAGAAACCCAACATCACCCAAGACAAAGCAGCCTGATTGGCACGCCATCCACAAATATTCACTTCTTCCACCACCAACAAATAGGGGCAGCAGTGTGTATCATCTACAAGATGCTCTGCAGGAATCTGCCACGGTTCCTTAGACAGCACCTTCCAAACCCACAACCTCTGCCATCTCGCAGGACAAGGGCAGCAGATACATGAGAACACCACCACCTGCAAGTTGCCTTTCACTATCCTGACTTGGAAATACACTGCCATTCCTTTGTTGTTGCTGGGTCAAAATCCTGGAGCTCCCTCCCTAACTGCACTGTGGGTGTACCTATACCTCAGGGACTGCAGCAGTTCAAGAAGGCAGCTCACTGTCACCTTTTCAAGGACAATTATGAATGGGAAATGATTGCTGCCCTAGCCAATGACTCGCACATCCCAAGCAAGAATTTTTTAAAAAGTAGAATACACAAATATTTTTAAAAAATAAAGAAAGGACACAACTCTTTAGTTTGTTGTATATTCTTAAACTTCCTATAGTTCCAATCAGTTTTCTCACACAGCATCCAAATATTTCATTTTTGGGGAAATTATTGGAGAATATATGTGTTCATTCTTTACTAGAAGGAATTGCCTGCTCCACTAGTATGTTCAATTTCAATAAATACTCTGGTTGCTCTTTATAGGTCCCTTCTTAAATCTCTAAATGTGGGCAAGCCTTCATCTGTAGTCATTTGATCACTCAAAGAAACTATGCGTGGGCCTGAACATCTGACTCAGACTGTTACTTTGCTCTTGTTAACTTACATGGAAATCCAAATGTTCCTCTCTTGCCTGGCCTTTCATCTCAAGAGGCAGCAGAGAGACCTCACTAAGGAGCATTCTGGAAGAAGTCATCGCAGTCACCCTGACATTATAGTGGGTAGAGGAAGAACTGGTGTCAACGAGCGATTATCCATGTTCAATCCCATCAATTTCCCCAAAACCATTTCTCTATCAATGCTGATTTCCTTCAGCTCCTCACTAAAACATTTTGTCTTAGTACTTTTAGCACAATATTCATATCTTCCTTTGTGAAGCAAAGTACAAATTTAATTCCTCAACCATTATCTTTATTCCCCATTATTAATTCTCCTGTTTCTGACTGTAAGGGGCCTACATTTGTTTTTGTCAATCCTTTTCTCACTACATATCTCTAGAAACCCTTTCAGTCAGTTTCATGATCATTAGTAGATTCTTAATTCCAGGTTTTTTAAAATTGAATTTAAATTCTACCATCATGAGATTTGAACTCAGGTCCCCAGGATGTTAGCAAAGTTTCTGTAATAGTCTGGCAATAATACCACTAGGCCATCACCTTCCCAACATGTGTCAGTAATCTGATCACCAGCATGTGTCCCTAGTTCACCACACAAGCCCTCAGAAAGCTGTGGGAGTGTAACCGTGCTCGTGGAAGATTTTTTTTATTCATTCAATGAATGTGAACTTCACTAGGAAGGCTAGCATTTATTGCCCATCCCTAATTAACCTTGAGAAGGTGGTGGTGAGCAATCTTTTGAACCACTGCAGTCCCTGAGGTGTAGCTACATCCACAATGTTGTTAGGAAGGAAGTTCCAGGGTTTTGACCCAGCGACAGTGAAGGAATGGTGATTTATTTCCAAGTCAGGAAGCTGAGTGGTTTGAAGGAGAACTTGCAGGTGGTGGTCTTCTTATGTGGCTGCTGCCCTTGCCCTTCCAGACAGTAGTCGTCATGGGTTTGGAAGATGCTGTTGAAGGAGCCTTAGTGAGTTCCTATAGTGCATAATGTAGCTGGTGCACACTGCTGCTACTGAGCATTGGTGATGGAGGGAGTGAATGTTTATGGAAGGAATACCAACTAAGTGGGCTGCTTTGTCCTGAATGGTATCAACTTCTTGAATGTTGTTGGAGCTGCACCATCCAGACAAGGGCATTTATTTGGTTAGTCCAGTTGAGTTTCTGGTCAATGGTAATTCACAGGATGTTGATAGTGGGGGATTCAGCGACAATAGTGCCATTGAATGTTAAGGGATGATGGCTAGATTCTCTCTTGTTGGAGGTGGTATTGCCTGGCACTTGTATGGCACAACTGTTACTTGCCATTTGTCAGCACAAGCTTGGATAATGTTCAGATCTTGTTGCATTTGGATGTGGACTGCTTCAGTATCTCAGAAGCTGTGAATGTTGCTGAACATTGTGCCATTATCAGCAAACATTTCCAGTTCTGACCTTATGATGGAAGGAAGTCACTGATGAAGCAGCTGAAGGTGGTTGAGCCTGGGACACTACCCTGAGGAACTCCTGCAGTGATGTCCTGGAATTGATGTAATTAATCTCCAACTACCACAACCAACTTCCTTTGTGCCAGTTTTGACTCCAACGAGCCGAGAGTTCCTCCCCAATTCCCACTGACTCCAGTTTTGCTTGGGCCCCTTGATGCCACATTGGGTTAAACACTGCTTTGACTCAAGGTCACTTACTCTTACCTCACCTCTTGAATTCAGCTTCATATTTGAACCAAGAACATAATAAGAACATAAGAAATAGGAGCAGGAGTAGGCCATCTAGCCCTTCGAGCCTGCCTCAAGGCTGTAATGAGATTAGGAGCTGAGTGACCCTAGCAGAACCCAATCTGAGCGCCAGTGAACAGGTTATTGTTTAGCAAGTGCTGCTTGATAGCGTTGAGAATCCCATCACTTTGCTAATGATTGAGAGTAGATTGTTAGGGTGGTAATCGGTCAGGTTGGATTGTCCTTTTTTTGTGTACAGGATATACCTGGGCAACGTTCCACATTGCTGGGGAGCTGCCAGTGTTGTAATTGTACTGGAAGAGTTTTGCTAGGGGAACAGAACATTCTAGAGCACAAGACTTCAGTACTATTGCCAGAATGTTTAAAGTTTATTATTAGTGTCACAAGTACATTAACGCAGCAATGCAGTTACTGTGAAAATCCCCTAGTCACCACACTCTGGTGCCTATTTGAATACACTGAAGGGGAATTTAGCATGGCCAATGCACCTAACCAGCACATCTTTTGGATGTGGGAGAAAATTGGAACACATGGAGGAAATCCATACAGACACAGGGAGAACGTGCAGATTCCACACAGACAATGACCCAAGCCGGGATTTGAACCCAGGTCCCTGGCACTGTGAGGCAACAGTGCTGACTGCTGTGCCACCGTGCCACCCATGTTGTTAGGGCCCACTGACTTTGCAGTATCCAGGGCCTCCAACCATTTCCTGTTATCATTAGGAGTGAATCAAAATGGCTGGAGATTGGCGTCTGTGACGCTGGGGACCACTGGAGGAGGCAGAGATGAATCATCCACTAGGCACTTCTCATAGAATCTTTTCAGTGCAAAAGGAGGCCATTCAGCCCTTCGAGTCTGCACCGATCACAATCGCGTCCGGGCCCTATTTCCGTAACCCCACATATTTATTTTGCTAATTCCCTGACAGTAGAGTCAATTTAGCATGGCCAATCCACCTATCTTGCACATCTTTGGACTGTGGGAAGAAACCGGAGCACCTGGAGGAAACCCACGTAGACACAGGGAGAATGTACAAACCACACACAGAGTGACCTGAGGCCAGAATTGAACCCAGGTCCCTGGCAGCAGTGCTAGCCATTGTGCCACTGTGCCGCCCTTCTCGCTGAAGACTGCTGCGAATGCTTCAGCCTTATCTTTAGCCTCCTCCTCCAGTGAGTTGGTTAATTGCCCACCACCATCCACTGTCAGATGTGGCAGAACTGCATATGAGGGAGAAGCAGATGACGAGGCATCCTCTGTCTGTTCTTCACCTTCAGCGGCAGAGTTGCTGGTTGGCACTACTGACCTTTCCCTTCTCAGCCTTGCGAACAACAAGAAAGATATTAGGGAACAGCTCAGCCCGTCAGGAAACTGCACATTCATGTTTACAGCCATTCCCACTCTGTTGGCTGTCATGAACTTTCCTTCCTAGTATCCAGCCATGTCTGAAGGTCTCCTGCTCCCAAGTCCCCTGGTTCCATGAATTAATTCATCCAGTGGCAAGTTTCCTGCCCATGTGATGCCCACTGCACACATTAACAATTTTCATTGTGATTGGGTGTATAGCAGCTCTGATGTCCGAGTGGGCATGTCCCGGTGTTGGGAGCCATGCTCTCCTTATTAAATTCCACCTACGGTGTCAACAGTATTGAGCGTCAGACCCCCCCTCACCACAGCCTGATTTATTCATTATTCAATAGCTCATCACAATGTCTTCTTTTAAGTGGCAAAAGGTTAGCTCGAATCCAAGGAGATTTTCAGCATAGACACATTGCATCTCCACAACTGGAGCATGGTGACACAGTGGTTAGCACTATTACCTCACAGCACCAGGGATCTGGGTTCAATTCAAGGCTTGGATCACTGTCTGTGCAGAGTCTGCACTTTCTCCCTATGTCTGCGTGAGTTTCCTCTGGGTGCTCTGAATTCCTCCCACAGTCCAAAGATGTGTGGGTTAGGTGGATTGGCCATGCTAAATTCTCCCTTAGAATCAGGGGCACTAGCAGGCTAAATTCATGGGGTTATGGGGATAGGACCTGGGTGGGATTGTGGTTGGTGCAGACTCGATGGGCTGAATGGCCTCTTTTTGCACTATAGGGTTCTATGATTCTAAGAGCTCTGCCACCTGACTATTCATCTAACAGGGATGTTATAAAGTGAGAGGCCACTAGATGGTGGTAAAATACATCAGTAAACTTTGGTGATAGAAACGCTACCAAGTATTGTATACAGATAGCGTCCTCTTCAAATAAACATAAAATGATCCAAGACACTTCAGATCAGCATCACAAAATGTTACACGAAGCCATATAAGGAGATGTTAGGATAGCTTCTCATTTAATCGTAGGATCCTTACAGCACAGAAGGAGGCCATTCAGGTTCTCTGTCGAAGCAATGCACCCCCACATTCCACCATACTTCTGCACATTCTTCCTTTTCCCTCTGAGTTGTCACTTGAAGGCCTCGTTTGAATCTGCTTCCACTTTGCTCCCAGGCTGTCTTTTTCCGACCCTAACCATTTTCCCCATTTCCACATTGCTTCTTTTACCAATTAGTTTAAATCTGGGCCTTCTCATTCTCGATCATTTCACAAATGGGAAGAACTCCTCCTTACTTCCTCGGTCCACACCCCTCAGGATTCCAAATACCTCTATCAAATCTTCTCTTCACCTTCTCCACAGAAAACATTCCCAATTTCTCCAATCAATTTCTCCAATCTATTCCTCAATATGTTATCATGAACCTTTTCTGTACTTTCATAAGAACAGAAGAAATAGGAGCAGGAGTAGGCTATCCAGCCCTTCGAGCCTGCCCCGCCATTCAATAAGATCATGGCTGATCTGTCGTGGCTCAGTTCCACATTCCCGCCCTCTCCCCATAACCCTTAATCCCCTCGCTTATCAAAAACCCATCAACCCACGTCTTAAAAATATTTAGCGAGGCAGCCTCCACCACTTCAACGGGCAGAGAATTTCAGAGATTCACCACCCTTTGAGTGAAGAAGTTCCTCCTCAACTCCGTTCTAAACCGCCCCCCCTTTATCTTGAGGCTGTGCCCCCTAGTCCTACTGTCCTTTCTGAGCGGGAAGAGCCTCTCCACCTCTATCCTATCCATCCCATTCATCATCTTATACGTCTCAATGAGATCTCCCCTCATTCTTCTAAACTCTAACGAGTACAAGCCTAGTTTATTCAGCCTCTCCTCATAGCTCAACCCCCTCAACTCCGGTATCAGCCTAGTAAACCTCCTCTGCACTCCCTCCAAGGCCAAAATATCCCTGCGTAAGTACGGCGACCAAAACTGCACACAGTACTCCAGCTGCGGCCTCACCAATGCCCTATATAGCTGCAGCAAGACCTCCCTACTTTTATATTCAATCCCCCTCGCTATGAAGGCCAGCATCCCATTCGCCTTCCTGACCACCTGCTGCACCTGCAAGCTGGGTTTTTGCGACTCATGCACAAGGACCCCGAGGTCCCTCTGCACCGTCGTTTGCTGCAGTTTTTCGCCCCATAAGTAAGCCTTCCTGTAAGCCTTCACATCCTTCTTAAAGTGTGGTGCCCACAACTGGGCAAAATACTCCAATCGAGGCAGAATCAGTGATTTTTACAACTTTAACCTGATTTCCTTGTTTTTCTGCTCTATTGATAAGCACAGTGGCACAGTGCTTAGCACTGCTGGCTTACAGCGCCAGGGACCTGGATTCAATTCTGGCCTTGAGTCACTTCTGTATGGAGTTTGCACATTCTCCTCGTGTCTACGTGGTCCGGTTTCCTCTCACACTCCAAAGATGTGGGAGTATTGGGTTAGGTGGATTGGCCATGCTATATTGTCCCCTAGTGTCGGGGGGGTGAGATAGGGTAAATGCATAGAGTTGTGGGGATAGGGCTTGGGTAGGATTGTTGCCAGTGCAGACTTGATGGGCCGAATGGTCTCCTTCTGCACTTAAGTAAGCTATAATTCTATGTACTCTCCAGTAAATGGAGTGAATAGTACATGTCTAAACTCTGCATTACACCCAACATAATATCAGATAATGAAAATTTCATTCCTGAAACTATACAGAAAGAAAGATCAACGTTTGTGGAGTGCATTCTATGGCCCATGGATGTCCCAACATAGTTTACAACAGTAAGTATTTTTGAAATGTAGAATCCTAGAATGGTTACTCAGTACAGGCAGCTCATTAGTGAAGGAGAGTTTGTTCTCTCCTTCACTATCATTCCTGAGCACCTTGTTTCCAGGAATATGTAATACCCAGTCCTGCCCGTCATTGAATCAGCTCTTTGTTATAGCAACATATTTCCATGTGTCTATCCACACCTTATGATATTGCACGGGGTCATGCAACAATGTAGGCAGCATTCTGACACACAACATAGAAATCCAAAACTGCAAGTCTGATTAATAAATTAACTCACGTGAAGATACTTAGCCAAGTTCTTAATTGTGAAAATGGAAATGTTACTGAGGTGGTCTCATCTAGTCCGTATCAAATTCCAAATGGGGTTCATTGACACCCGTATTTTGTATTCAAACTGGCGTGCACTAGTCAGTGTAGGCGGTTGTATCCAGGATCTTTGGATGAGATGGCCATTATGTTCCTTTGTCTCTACCAGTCTTTGAGTTCTTTCACAATGACCTTATCTGCAATGTAAGAAGTCTCATATCACCAAGTTAAAGTCCAACAGGTTTATTTGGTAACATAAGCCACAAGCTTTTGGAGAAGCTGCAATGACAGGGAAAGGATCTACTGTTCCTTCGAGAAAAGATCTGCAGCCATTCCTATCTGTGTTTAACTATACATTCTCGGCCACCTTTCGGGTCCACGCCCATTTTAAAACATAAAACTCAGGACTTTTTTAAAGTCCAATATTTCTGTGTATAATTCCAGGATTCTTCTCCTCTAACATTAAAATGCTTCTCACCAGAGTGCTGGACAAGTATTAATGGCATCAGGTGATAAGATTCAGAGCAAGACTGAAAAATGGTGTCTCAAGCAGACAATTTACTCAATCTACTTGTCAATGTTTAAAAATCTTTTGAAAAGATACAGGTCTTGTTGATGTAAAGTAAATGAGGCTAATAGCAGAGATTCATGAGAATGGACTTTTGATTTTTTGATTTCATTTATTTTTGTCACATGTATTAATACAAAGTGAAAAGTACTGTTTCTTGCACGCTGAACAGACAAAACATACTGTATATAGAGAAGGAATGGAGAGAGTGCAGAATGCTGTGTTACAATCACAGCTAGGCTGTAGAGGAAGATCAACTTAATAATAGACTTGCTCTTCAAGAATGTGCTGACACAGAGTCCTACAGTGCAGAAAGAGGCCACTGAGACCATCAAGTCTGCACCAACCACGATCCCACCCACGCCCTATCCCCACAACTTCATGTATTTACCCTAGCTAGTCCTCCTGACACTAAGGGGCAACTTAGCATGGCCAATCTAGCTAACCCGTACATTTTTGGACTCTAGGAGAAAACTGAAGCACCCAGAAGAAACCTAACAGACATGGAGAGAATGTGCAAACACCACACAGACAGGGACCCAAACTGGGAATTGGACCTGAGTCCTAAGTAGGCCCATTCAAAAGTCTGATGGCAGCAGGGAAGAAGCAGGTCTTGAGTCAGCTGGCATGCGTCCTCAGATTTTTTGTATCTTTTTCCCGACGGAAGAGGGTGGAAGAGAGTATGCCCAGAGTGCGTGGGTTCCTTGATTATGATATGTTTGTAAAAGTATTGAAGGATTTGGCTAGGTCCTATGACAAGCCTTCCTTTGATATGTGACCATTACATACTAATTGTCATGGATTTAAGGATAAGGGACAAAGGCAGAAATATTTTTATCTTATACTTTATCAACTTGGAGGCCAGATTTATCTTTTCTACCATAACACACTGAAGGGAAATGGACAAAAGCCAGACTTGGGGAACCTGTCATGTTTCTTACTGATAAACGGAGGGGAATGTGACAAAGATGAATTCAGGGAAATGTTTAGTCTATTTATTAGTGTCACAAGTAAGCTTACATTGACATCCATCATTATGAAGTGCTTCAAAAGGCTAGTCATAGCACAAATCAATTCTGGCCTCCCGGACTGCCGGGGTTCACTAAAGTTCACCTATCGTCGCAACAGGTCCACACCAGACGCCATTTCCCTGGCCCAGCACTCAACCCTGGAGCACCTGGATAACAAGGACACCTATGTCAGACTCCTATGTAGTGACTACAGGTCAGTCTCCAACACCATTATTCCTACAAAACTCATCTCCAAACTCCATGGCCAGGACCTCGGCTCCTCCCTCTGCGTCTGGATTCTGAGCTTCCTAACTCACAGACCACAATCAGTAAGGATAGGCAATAACAGCTTCTCCATAATCATCCTCAACACAGGTGTCCCACAAGGCTGTGTTCTCGGCCTCCTGCTATACTCCTTATACACCTATAACAGTGTGGCCAAATTCCCCTCCAATTCAATTTTCAAGTTTGCTGACGCCACCACCATAGTGAGTCAGACTTCAAACAATGACGAGACAAAGTACAGGAATGAGAGAGAATCTGGTGAACTGGTGCGACAACAATAATCTCTCCCTCAATATCAACAAAACTAAGGAGAACACGGGCGAAGTGGCAAGTGTTGCAAGCTCCAGGTTTTTAGGTGTCCAGAGCATCAACAACCTGTCTTGGTCTCCACCATGCCAACACTGTAGTTAAGAAAGCCCACCAACACCTCCACTTTCTCAGAAGACTAAGGAAATTTGGCATGGCAGCTATGACACTCACCAACTTTTACAGATGCACCATACAAAGCATTCTTTCTGGTTGTATCACAGTTTGCATTATTCCTGCTCTGTCCAAGGCTGCAAGAAACCAGAAAAGGTTGTCAATGTAGCCCAATCCATCACGCAAACCAGCCTCCCATCCACTGACTCTGTCTACACTTCCCGCTGCCTCGGCAAAGCAGCCAGCATAATTAAGGACCCTACGTACCCTGGACATTCTCCCTTCCATCTTCTTCTGTCGGGAAAAAAATGCAAAAGTCTGAGGTCACATATCAACTGACTCAAGAACAGCTTCTTCCCTGCTGCTGTCAGACTTTTGAATGGACCTACCTTGCATTAAGTTGATCTTTCTCTACATCCTTTCTCTACACCACTGTAACACTGCATTCTGCACTCTCTCATTTCCTTTTCTATGAATGGTATGCTCTATTTGTATAGTGCGCAAGAAACAATACTTTTCACTGGATACTAATACACGTGACATAATAAATGAAATCACATCAAAACACTGCAATGACGTTACTGTGAAAATCTCCTAATTGCCACACTCCAGTGCCTGTTTGGGTAACATTGAGGGAGAATTTAGCATGGCCCATGCAGCTAACCAGCACGTATGTTAGACTATGGGAGGAAACCAGAGCACGCAGAGGAAACCCACACAGACAGGGGGACAACATGCAGATTCCACACAGAGTGACCAAAGCCAGGAATCGAACTCGGGTCCCTGGAGCTGCTAGATAGCAGTGCCACCCTGTGTAGAAACAAGGTCATGAGTGTCACAGCTGAATGTCCTTTCAATAATGGATTCTGTGATAGGAATCATACAGTGATTGATGAAATGGTGCGTAAGTGCAGCACACAACAAGTTGACAATAGCCCTGCATGGATTGTTCAAGAAAAGAATTCTCTCCCGAAGTTTGGAGGGCACAGTCTCTTTCAGAAGCTCAAACTGTCTTATGTTCTGTGCAATATTGCTCCTAATCTAGAGATGTTATAATTAATTCTTTTCTTCTGTGCATATGAATGCTTTAGATGATGAGGAACATATTATTTGAGCTGAAGTCTCAGAGAAAGTTGGGACAACACAGAAACTTCACATAAAATCACCTGAGACAAATTCAGGGGGATCTAGTATACGACCAAAGAGAGGGTTGTACAGATTAGAAAGGCATGAATAGAGGTTCTGATAGTAAGACTGTACTTATCAAACATAGGAATCAAACTGCTAAAGCTCATTTCTTAATTACAAAATCTCAATCTCTCAGCACCTCATATTTCAAATGCCCATGTGTTTTCTGATGAAGGCTCTGAGGAACAGGATCTGGCATATCAGGAACTGGGCAGTGGTAATGTGCCTGATCATGACACACAATGCAGCAGTATCACATCCACAACTCAATTGTCTGGGCTGAGTGACACATATCCCCACTGGCTCTATTGAATGGAGCTATGTTGCAACGTGCAGGAAAAGCTACTGCTAAGTTCAAATATAGGTTCAATACTCAGAGTGACAGCCAAGCAGCGAGGTCCATGGACTAATGGAAATGGATGAAATAGCACAGTACAGAAACAGATGTATGACATTCATTACTGTAACATGTTGGAGGCAGCCAATAAACTTGAGGATAAAACAATAATTAAGAGGAAAACCATACATCAATTGAACAGCTCATTACACAGGTGCTGTAGAAGTTGAACAGAGTGTTATACAGGGGGCTGTATAGACTGAACAATGTGTGACACAGAGGGCTGTATAGACTGAACAGTGTGTGATACAGGGGACTGTATAGACTGAACAGAGTGTTACACAGGGGACTGTATAGACTGAACAGTGTGTGACACAGGGGGCTGTATAAACTGAACAGAGTGTGACACAGGGGACTGTATAGACTGAACAGAGTGTTACATGGGGACTGTATAGACTGAACAGTGTGTGACACAGGGGACTGTATAGACTGAACAGAGTGTTACACAGGGGACTGTATAGACTGAACAGTGTGTTACACAGGGGACTGTATAGACTGAACAGAGTGTTATAGAGGGGACTGTACAGACTGAACAGTGTGTTACACAGGGGGCTGTATAGACCAAACAGTGTGTTACACAGGTGCTGTATAAGTTGAACAGAGTGTTATACAGGGGACTGTATAGACTGAACAGTGTGTTACACAGGGGGCTGTATAGACTGAACAGAGTGTCACACAGGGGGCTGTATAGACCAAACAGTGTGTTACACAGGTGCTGTATAGATTGAACAGTGTGTGACACAGGGGACTGTATAGACCGAACAGTGTGTGACACAGGGGACTGTATAGACCGAACAGTGTGTGACACAGGGGATGGTACAGACTGAACAATGTGTCACACAGGAGACTGTATGGACTGAACAATGTGTTACACAGGGGACTGTATGGACTGCATCCCCCCCCCCCCACTCCCTGGTTATTTTGACCTTTATTAGGAGTGATTCTGGGATACATCCCAGAAGTTGGCTGATCCACCGAATTCCCGGTAGTGAGGCCACTTTCAGTTGAACATTTGAATTGAGTCTGGTTGGCAGGCCAGAGTTTTGGCAGACTGGACTCTGGCCCGTGGGCTGTATGTGGACAAGCCTGAGCTAATGGCATAAGCTGCAGGCAAAGATTAGTGTACAGCTACAGGCAGAGATTAGTGTACAGCTACAGGTAGATACTAGTGTACAGATACAGGTAGGTACTAGTGTAGACCTGCAGGCAATGGGACCCTGTGTGATAACCTCTCTGGATATGCTGAATCCCATTGTACAAAGAACCCCCAACTTCTGTCGTGACACTACGGACTTCCTACAGAAACTCAGCACATATGGAGCAGTTGAACGAGGAGCACTCCTCATCACAATGGATGTCTCTGCGCTCTACACCAGCATCCCCCACGATGATGACATTGCTGCAACTGCCTCAGTATTCAACGCCGACAACTTCCAATCTCCAGATACAATTCTACAACTCATCCGCTTCATCCTGGACCACAATGTCTTCACCTTCAACAACCAGTTCTTCATTCAGACACACGGAACAGCCATGGGGACCAAATTCGCAACTCAATATGCCAACATCTTCATGCACAGATTCAAACAAGACCTCTTCACTGCACAGGACCTTCAACCGATGCTATACACTAGATACATCAATGACATTTTCTTCCTTTGGACTCATGGCGAGCAATCATTGAAACAAATATATGATGACATCAACAAGTTTCAACCCACCATCAGACTCACCATGGTTTACTCTCCGGAATTGGTTGCATTCTTGGTCATACGCATCTCCATCAAGGACAGTCACCTCAGCACCTCACTGAACCGCAAGCCCACAGATAACCTGACGAAGCTTCCATCCTAAACATGTTAAAGAAGCCATTCCCTATGGACAGGCCCTCTGTATATACAGGATCTGCTCAGATGAGGAGGATCGTGACAGACACTTCCAGATGCTGAAAGATACCCTCATAAGAACAGGATATGGCGCTCGACTCATCGATCAAATGTTCCGATGCGCTACAGTGAAAAACCGCACCAACCTCTTTAGAAGACAAACATGGGACACAGAGGACAGAGTACCCTTTGTCATCCAGTACTTCCCTGGAGCGGAGAAGTTATGACATCTTCTCCGGAGCCTTCAACATGTCAGCGATGAAGACGAACATCTCATCAAGGCCATCCCCACACCCCCACTTCTTGCCTTCAAACAACCACACAATCTCAAACAGATCATTGTCCACAGCAAACTACCCAGCCTTCAGGAGAACAGTGACCACGACACCACACAACCCTGCCACAGCAATCCCGGCAAGACATGCCGGATCATCGACACGGATGCCATCATCTCACGTGAGAATACCATCCACCAGGTACATGGTACATACTCTTGTAACTTGGCCAACATTATCTACCTGATACGCTGCAGGAAAGGATGTCCCGAGGCATGGTACATTGGGGAGACCGTGCAGACGCTACGACAATGGATGAATGAACATCGCTCAACAATCACCAGGCAGGGATGTTCCCTTCCAGTCGGGGAAGCAGTCATGGGCATTCAGCCTCTGATCTTCACGTAATGTTCTCCAAAGGGCCTTCACGACACATGACAACACAGAATCACTGAGCAGAGACTGATAGCCAAGTTCTACATGCACAATGACAGCCTCAACCAGGATCTTGGGTTCATGTCGCATTATCTGTAACCCCCATGACTTGCCTGGGCTTGCAAAATCTCACTAACTGTCCTGGGTGGAGACAATACACATCTCTTTAACCTGTGCTTGGCCCTCTCTCCACTCACATTGTCTGTACATTTAAGACTTGATTATCTAACAAACAAAGAACAAAGAACAACCCAGCACGGGAAACAGGCCCTTTGGCCCAACAAGCCCGCGCCGCCGCATCACCCTACACCTGTTCTACCCTGCGTATCTACAAATAGAACCCCTGACTTAGCCAGATTCAGGGGAGAATAGTGTCAATTTGGTAAAACCAATCAGCCTAAGAGCACATCTTTGGGGTGTGGGAGGAAACCGGAGCGCCCGGAGGAAACCCACGCAACCACAGGGAGAATGCGCAAACTCCCACAGACACAGGCCCAAATCCATGTATCTGCACAGCTAGCAGTGATAGTCACTGAGCTGTTGCGGCACCCGTCTACCGGTCCAGGATCAAGCACACACACCGACACAAAGTACTAGGCCACTCCCGGAACCTCCGAGAGCAGCCCACGCACGACCCACCGTGTGCATGCCCCTCGTTTGACAACGAGGTGGACCTCCACCTGCGGAATAAAAAGACAAAAACGTTAATCACAAGCCTGCCTTTCCGGTGTCTCCCGAGGTTCTAACCCTTATTTAATAGCCCCTACCATAACCCTCCATCCTCGTTTCACTCATGTGCCTATCTAACTGAACCTTAAACGAGTCCAACGTTCCCGCCTCCACCACCCTACTCGGTAGCGCGTTCCATACCCCCACAACTCTCTGCGTAAAGAACCTTCCTCTCATATCCAAATTATACCTCTCCCCCCTCACCCTTAAATCATGTCCTCTTGTATTTGTAACCAATCTAGGGAGCAGTCTCTCACTATTGACTCTGTCTATTCCCTTCAGTATCTTATATACCTCTATCATGTCCCCCCTCAATCTCCGTCTTTCCAAGGAGAACAGTCCCAGTTTCTCCAACCTTTCCTCGTAACCCAGCCCCTCCATGCCAGGCAACATCCTGGTAAACCTCCTCTGCACCCTTTCCAGAGCCTCCACGTCCTTCCGGTAGTAAGGTGACCAGAACTGGACGCAGTACTCCAAATGCGGTCTAACCAATGTTCTATACAACTGAAGCATTAGACGGCAGCTTTTAAACTCTATACCCCTTCCTATAAAGGCTAGCATTCCATAAGCCTTCCTGACAACATTCTCCACTTGTGTCGCAACCTTCATGGATTTGTGAACCTGCACTCCCAGGTCCCTCTGTATTTCTATACTCCTAATTTGTCTACCTTTAATCACATAGCTCCTCTCTACATTATTCCTTCCAAAATGCATCACCTCGCATTTGTCAGGATTAAATTCCATCTGCCACCTATCTGCCCAATGCACCAACCTATCTATATCCTGTTGTATCACCTCACAATCCACTTCGGTACCCGCCAACCCTGCCATCTTGGTGTCATCAGCAAACTTGCTGATCACACCACCTACGCTCTCTTCCAAGTCATTTATGTAGACTACAAAGAGGAGGTCCCAGTATTGAGCCCTGCGGCACACCACTGGTCACTGGCCTCCAGCCGGACAAAGTCCCCTCCACAACTACCCTCTGTCTCCTATTGCCCAGCCAGTTCTCAATCCACCTAGCTACCTGACCTCGTATCCCATGCGCCTTAACCTTTTCTACCAGCCTACCATGAGGGACTTTGTCAAACGCCTTACTGAAATCCATATAGATGACATCAACGGCTCTCCCATCGTCAACCGTTTTTGTCACCTCCTCAAAGAATTCCACCAGATTCGTAAGGCAAGACCTCCCTCTAACAAAGCCATGTTGCATATCCCCAATCAGACCGCAACGCTCCAAATGCTCATACATCCTACCCCTAAGTATTTTTTCTATTAATTTCCCTACCACCGATGTCAAACTCACCGGCCTATAATTTCCAGGGTTATCCCTGCTACCTTTTTTGAACAGCGGTACCACATTTGCTACCCTCCAGTCTTCTGGGACCTCACCTGTGTCCAAAGAAGAGACAAAGATTTGCGCCAGAGGCCCAGCAATTTCATCTTTCACCTCCCTAAGCAGCCTGGGATAAATACCATCAGGCCCCGGAGCTTTATCCGTCCTTACGCTATCTGTAAAGACTTGCGTTCCAATCATTATCTTGTTAATTGAATTTGTGTCTGTATATGACCTGTTTGTGAACACAAGTCCTCACTCACTTGATGAAGGGGCCTAAGACTCTGAAACTAGTGCCAAATAAACTTGTTGGACTTTAACCTGGTGTTGTGAGACTTCTTACTTACGTTCTTATACGGAGGGTAGTGTACAGTTACAGGCAGACTACAATCTGGAATTCTTGAGCAGCCACAGATAGAAAATATTGTGGTTGTGCAAGCAATGACTTGCACAGTTATAAGAAACTCCCATGGACAATTATAGATGTGCTCTTTGAATTTAACAGCATAATAGTGAAACTTGTGGCTTTGTTAGCTTTGAATTAAATCCACGTCTCAGTTTCCATATTTCTAGCCTCACGTAGGTCCTAGTGTAGCCTCAATTGAGATTCGATACACTGTAACCTCTCCAATCCCGAATGCTTGGCACCAAGTTATTTCTGGATTTTGCAATTTTCGGATTATAGAATTAGGTTGGAATGTCCTAACTACAAGTGTGTGAACTGGAAAAAAAACTTAGATATAAATATCTGAAATAGTTATCTAAAAAGGGTGCTAAAACATTATAAAGCAGCAATAAAAAATGTTTATTTATCAAATACTGGAAGTGGGAGGTTCGTGCGGAGAGAGAGGACATAGCAAAGTACTACCCCACCACCCTAGACATCTTCAGTGGGTGGAGGCCTGACAAATCCCTTTATGGTGTGGGTACCTCCACTGATCTTCACCATAATAAACCTCCTCACAAGGCCAAAGACTGTGCCAGGATCAGTTGTAGAGGTTCTGGCAGGCATACCTTGCCTTTTACACTATGTACTGACCCATCACCATGAACTCCCAGCCTTCTCTTGGAAGTACCTTGTCCCACTTGCAGTGGATATCATTGTCAGTCATGGCTCACTTCCCAGTCAGAAGCGCATGGTTTCAAATCCCACTTGATACACTTCATAGAAACAAACATAGAAACACTGAAGATAGGAGCAAGAGGAGGACGTTTGCCCTTCAAACCTGCTCTGCCATTCATCACGATCATAGATGATTGTCCAATTTAACAGCCTAATCCTACTTTCTCACCAAAATCTTTGATCCCATTTGCCACAAATGCTGTATCTAACCACCTCTTGAATGCATTCAATGTTTTGGCAATGTTTTGGCACAGGTAATGAATTCTACAAGCTGGGGGGACTTAGTGGTAGGGGATGGGGAAATGGCTGAGGTCTTGAATAACTTTTTTGTTTCGGTCTTCACGGAGGAGGACGTGAATAATTTGCCGGGTGTTAGCGATGGAAAGGTGGTAGGACTGGAGGGCCTGAATGACATTATTGTTACTAGAGAGGTGGTGCTCGACAGACTGGAGGGGCTGATTGTGGACAAGTCCCCAGGACCGGATGGAATGCATCCAAGGGTTCTGAAAGAAATGGCGGAGGTGATAGCGGATGCCTTGGTGGTTATTTTCCAAACGTCGTTGGATTCCGGGGAAGTGCCGGAAGATTGGAAAACGGCTAATGTTACGCCATTGTTTAAGAAGGGTGCCAGGCAAAAGGCAGGGAATTATAGGCCGGTTAGTTTAACGTCTGTTGTAGGTAAAATGTTAGAATCCGTCATCAAGGGGGAAATAGCGAGGCATCTTGAGGGGAATTGCTTGATAGAGCAGACGCAGCACGGTTTCGTTAAGGGGAAGTCGTGTCTGACAAATTTACTGGAGTTCTATGAGGATGTGTCTAGGGCGGTGGATAGAGGAGAGCTGGTGGATGTGGTCTTTCTTGATTTTCAGAAGGCGTTTGACAAGGTACCTCACAAGAGGTTATTGCAGAAGGTCAGGGGACATGGATTTGGGGGTAGGGTGTTAGCGTGGATAGAGGATTGGTTGTCAGATAGGAGGCAGAGAGTGGGGGTCAATGGGTGCTATTCAGATTGGCGGTTGGTGACTAGTGGAGTGCCCCAGGGGTCGGTGCTGGGGTCTCAGCTATTTACCATTTATATAGATGATCTGGAGGAGGGAACCGAGTGTGTGGTGTCGAAATTTGCTGATGACACCAAGATTGGTGGAACGGCAAACGGCGCGGAGGGTGTGGAGAGTCTACAG
The DNA here is from genome assembly GCF_965287045.1 of Carcharhinus amblyrhynchos. Taxonomy (NCBI): domain Eukaryota; kingdom Metazoa; phylum Chordata; class Chondrichthyes; order Carcharhiniformes; family Carcharhinidae; genus Carcharhinus; species Carcharhinus amblyrhynchos. The sequence goes on from NC_137329.1 coordinate 56,688,468, forward strand.
AAGGATCTAGATAGGCTGGGCGAATGGGCCAGGAACTGGCAAATGGAATTTAATGTTGGCAAGTGCGAGGTGGTCCACTTTGGTAGGAATAATGGTGGGAAGGATTATTATTTACGTGGTGAAAAACTGCAGCAGGCGACAGTGCAGAGGGACCTCGGGGTCCTTGTGCATGAGTGTCAAAAACCCAGCTTGCAGGTGCAGCAGGTGGTCAGGCAGGCAAATGGGATGCTGGCCTTCATAGCGAGGGGGATTGAATATAAAAGTAGGGAGGTCTTGCTGCGGCTATATAGGGCATTGGTGGAGTACTGTGTGCAGTTTTGGGCGTCGTACTTACGCAAGGATATTTTGGCCTTGGAGGGAGTGCAGAGGAGGTTTACTAGGCTGATGCTGGAGTTGAGGGGGTTGAGCTATGAGGAGAGGCTGAATAAACTTGTACTCGTTAGAGTTTAGAAGAATGAGGGGAGATCTCATTGAGACATATAAGATGATGAATGGGATGGATAGAATAGAGGTGGAGAGGCTCTTCCCGCTCAGAAAGGACAGTAGGACTAGGGGGCACAGCCTCAAGATAAAGGGGGGGAGGTTTAGAACGGAGTTGAGGAAGAACTTCTTCACTCAAAGGGTGGTGAATCTCTGGAATTCTCTGCCCGTTGAAGTGGTGGAGGCTGCCTCGCTAAATATTTTTAAGACGCGGGTTGATGGGTTTTTGATAGGAGAGGGGATTAAGGGTTATGGGGAGAGGGCGGGAAAGTGGAACTGAGCAGCGACAGATCAGCCATGATCTTATTGAATGGCGGGGCAGGCTCGAAGGGCTAGATGGCCTACTCCTGCTCCTATTTCTTATGTTCTTATGTTCTCACTACTCTTTGGAAGAAGATCTATCCCCTCATCTCCGTCTTAAATGGTCTATCCCAAATCCTCAGAGTGTGACCCCTGGTTCTGAACTTCACTTTGGTGCAGACTATAGGCTGGCACCCCACTGCATGCTGAGGGAGTGTTACACTGGCAGAGGTGCTGTCTTTCAGAGATTGTAAATCCCATCTACCCCAAACCATCAGTCATTATGTCTGCTCTCAAGGTATTGTTGATCCCAGTCTCTCAGGTGTACCTAAAGGACTCCTTGATGCTTTGCTCTAAGAAGGTTAGGGTGGTTCTTTCTGGTGTCCTGGACGACTTATTCCTCAAACAACATTGCCCAATAGATAATCATTTCATGAATCTATTTACGAGGCCCGGCTGTATATCATGGAATCAGAGAATGTTTAAAGCAGAGGGAGAGGCCAATTGGCCCATCATGTCTGTGCCAGCTGAAAAATGAGACACCCAGCTTCACCTGACTTGTACAAAATAGCTGCCGCGCGAACATTGACAACACTGTAAAAATTACTTGATACATGAAGCACTTTGGGACATCCTCAAAATCATTCTTTCGATGTGATAGCTCATGGCACAGTCCTTTTTTTTATTTTGCTAGCAGGATGGTAAGCATTGTTAACTTCAGTGAATAGTTTAATTATCCATCAAGGTTTTACATTTCAGTCTGCTCTTGGATATCAAATTTCAATTCCTAGTTAAGAATTCCCTTCAGGCTTTGAAGCCATCAATTCGAGTTGAGATCACATTATGTATCTGCTAAGGCTCCAGACTTATATTTTCAACAGTTTTGCAGCCACAATTCTCTGTCTGAATGGGGACAGGTTGGGGACGTGCATCATGAATAAATATCAGACTGATTCCGGCAGTGATGGGGGGGGCGGGGAGCAGGAGATCAGAGGCAGCTTAAATGTTTTAGCTCAGCAACCTCATTAAAATGTCCCATAGCCGGGAATAATCAGTGCAGCTCACTGGCAGGGAACATCAAGGGAAAATATAATCATTGAAGTCAAGCTAATTAGAAGCACTGGAGGCTTGTAGTCAGAATCTGCACAGCAGGGGCCCAAAGCCATCTATCTTTCGCTTTTGAAGGGAGTTCTTCCTGGAATTCTGGCACAATCTGTAATGGAGTCAACTTGCAACACAATCATTATCATTGGGGTCAATAGCCAATCAGAATGAAACCCAAAAGAGACAAATGCGATGTGGCTGCTACTGCAATGACCTCAATAAATCCTCGAGTGCTTTATAGATCATGAAGTATTTTCGATGCTGTAATGCGGGGAGACGTAGCAGCCAAGCTGCACACAGCAAGATCCCAAGAAACTGCAAGAGTTAATGACCAGATGATCTGTTTTGGTCGTGGGACAAGTATTAGACAGGACAGCAGAGGCAGCCACCCTCTCCACCCTCCCCAGTGCCCCCTCTACCTCCATTGTCCGTATGGAGTTTGCACTTTCTCCCCGTGTCTGTGTGGGTTTCCTCCCATGCTCCAAAGATGTGTGGGTTAGGTTGATTGGCCATGGTAAGTTGTGGGTTAGGTTGATTGGCCATGGTAAATTGACCCTAGTGTCAGGGGGATTAGCCGAGTAAATGTGTGCATTACGGGAATAGAGCCTGGGTGGGATTGTGGTTGGTGCAGATTTGACAGGCCGAATGGTTTCCTTCTGCACTGCAGAGGTTCTATGATTCTATGACAACCAGGAAACCAGTCGTGCTTCAAAGTACTTCAAAGAGGCTGATAAATAGCTCCAAAAAGATAGAGATTATGAAAGGTAAGTGGAAGTTTTGTCGAGGAGCTTTGTAACTGGCTGCATTGGGGAACAGGAAGGCAACATAGCTCACCAAGTGTGGTGATGCTGAATGAAGAGGACTCAGTGCAGGACAGACCATACACAGTTAGCTTGATAGCCAGCAGCGAGGAGTTTCAGTTGGGTCAAACATGGATTTAGTAGGGATAGGGCTGAAGTAGAGGTGAGACAGGCAATGTGTGGGAGCTGGAAGTAATCAGTTCTGAAGGTTGAAAGAATGTGGGATTTAAAGCTCATATTTAAAGTTTATTTATTCGTGTCACAAGTAGGCTTACATTAACACTGCAATGAAGTTACTGTAAACATCCCGATTTGCCACACTCTGGCCCCTCTTCGGGTACACTGAGGGAGAATTTAGCATGGCTAATGTACCTAACCAGCACATCTTTTGGATTGTGAGAGGAAACTGGAGCACCCAGAGGAAACCCATGCAGACACAGGGAGAACATGCAGACTCCACATAGACGGTGACCTGAGGCCAGAATTGAACCTGTGTCCCTGGCGCTGTGAGGCAGCAGTGCTAACAACTGGGCCACTGTGCTAACCTCTGGTGTCCTGTCATTACAGAGGGGATTAAATCAAGGTCCCATCTGGCCATCTGACCCAAGCTGGGAATTGAACCCGGATTCCTGATGCTGTGGGGCAGCAATGCTAACCACTGCACCACCGTGCCAGCCATATCAGGATCTAAGGAAGTGCCAATGTCACAACTAGCACCCCTGAGTCAATAGTGAGGGAGCAGAATTTGTGGCAGTGCTGAGCAAGAAGAGGTTATCTATCGTTCAAGATTCAATGGTAGTTAAACAGGTTGACAGCAAATTAGCAGTTTAGGGGGCTCACCTAAGGATAAGGGGAGGTGGAGGTGAGTGTTCTTCAGTCTTTAAGATAACCATGGGCTGGATTTTACAGTTTGCCTAGAGATGTTGGGGTCATTTCAGGATTGTGTGGCCGCACACATGGACAGGAAACTCCCAAAGCTATATTCCAATTTGCAGCCAATTAATGTCAGAACCATAGAGTGGGGGGAAATTGCAGGTGAACAAAGAATGATGGGCGGGTGGGCAGTTAGCTTGAGGGCACTGTCTTCAAAGCGGAGTCTGCTGCTGTCATGCCAGCTGCACAAGGAGAAGGCTGCTACATGGGTGCAATGAACGGCAGCGAGTCGGGGTGATGGCTGGAGTGTGAGGGTGACACTGCATTTCCATGATTCCTTCTTGGAGGCAGGAGGAAACCCACATAGACACGGGGAGAAGGTGCAAACTCCACACAGTCACCCAAGGCTGGAATTGAACACAGTCCCTGGTGCTGTGAAGCAACGCAGCCAACCTTGTGTTGCCCATTCCTCTCTCCTCATTCTCCTCCTGACAAGAGGAGTGCATGCCACCCATCTCCTGAATGGGTGTAATCCTGCAGTCTGGCTTGGCCTCACTACAACCTCCCCAACAGCCCTCGCACAGACCAATCTCTTTAACGTGCACTCCCTCCCAACAGCAGGTCTGAGTTTTGCTGCTTGGGAGCTCTGCACTTCTTCGTTCCTTTCAGTTCCAGGTCTTAATTACCTATCGCCGTGCTCATAGCAGAAAAATTCTGATCAATGTGTGGATTGATCTTTGTGCAAAGATCATTCTGAGATCAGTGCTAAATTTGCACTGCAGTGTTTGAACCTATATATCTGATAACTGTCATTATTTACCTAGAATTAGTGTTACAGATCTATCTTTCTCTAATGTATACAAGAATATCATACCCACTGTCTCATCAATTAGGAGGCTAACCCTTAAGTATCAAAAGATTTGGGAGAAAGAAACGCGGGATTTTACGGCCTTGCTCATCCCAAAACCGTAAAACCCTGCCCAAGGACAACGAACCTTACAATGCTCCACCCCTCACCCCACCCCCATATCCTGGGCAGGCAGGATGGTAAAGTTGTGTTCTATTTTTTCCCAAACAAAAAACAAATCGTATAAATTGCTTTATAAATCTCATTAATGGGTTATATATTCTCCAGCAGATCAGAGCTGTTATTAAAAACTATAGTACTGTCCTGTTTGGCCGTGACAAGATCGAATTTCATGATTGAATCAGACCATTTTTTAGGCACCCAGAGTGGCTGCCACGGCAGGCATTTGGTCCCTGGCCAATGCCTGATTTAAGGAAGTTGCCAAACAATCAGGATCCTTTTCTTGTGCAGTGTAAGTTTTTACTGCCTTTGAGATTTGGTATTCTTGGGTCTGTCCTGATGAATGCAAGATGAAAAACTTTGGCAACATGTTTCTTATTTCAGCAATGCTGATGTTCTGCACTACCGAGCAAATAATATACAAATATTTAAAGATTGTCTCCAGTCCTATCCTTTACCAACTAGTTTTGTAGCGTAAAACATGGCAATGGAGAAGGATTGACCAAGGTGAAGGTTCGAAGTTAAGAAAGAAATAATCAGGCGGAATCCTACAATCCGAGTAGTGATATCACCTGACATTCTCAGAATCTGAATCACATGATCGGCAGAAAAATGAAATGGATATGTGGATAAGTGGTTATATCCCTACCAAAAAAGAAAGAAGGTATAACCTTACTCCTTTCACTTCCTACCAGAAATAAACTTAGAAGTAAAGTTTTCTGTGAGCTGGATGCCTTCAGTGGAAAGTGATGAAGGTTCAGATCATCTATTAGAATTCTTGAGGTGAAATTTAGAAGAATATGATCTATTAAGTGTCTAAAAGATATGGTTGGACAGTTTGGACAATGGATGAGTACTCCATGGAAGAATATACCATGAATTTTTACAAATGATAATAAAAATTGATGCAGTTTAACTGGGGGATCCCTGGAACAGTACTTGAGTTTAAATTGCTGGATTTTGTTAAGATGTCTCACATGGACAGGCAATTGGTTCTGAATGATTCTTGGATATGGACACCCCATTGGATCAGATGTCTGATGCCTTAAGAAATTGCTGGGAAACAATCATTTCCTCCAGCCTTCATGGGGCAAATGTAACTCTCCATAATGACACAAATAATTGAAGACTTAGCTGATGTCAGGTTTTGAAATACAAAACACAGGCAGCAATATGGTGAAGGGTTAAAAGCAGGCAGAATAATAATCTTTATCAGATCATTATCTGAAGGCAAAATGATGGAGAGAGTTTAGAGTTTATTCTGAGGTATCAAATTAGGAGCAACCAGTTTTGTCTTGGAATTGCCCTGAAAAGCCTTTTGCTAATGAGGCTTGTAAAGCTAAAGTAAGGTGAGTTCCTTGGGATTTTTAAGAGCAATTGGTGACACAGGTATTAGAATGAAGGCTCCCACAGCTGCAAATGTATTCCTGAGAATCCTTTCAACTCTTTTGACCATTTTTTTCATGGGAATGCGGATCAGTCGACAGAAAAGCTGTGTTTCTGCAGGGCAAGACTCACAAGAAGTGTTTCTGAAGTCATCTAAAAAGGCAGCATATGCAAAAGAGAATTATGGGAATTAAAAGAAACATCTCTATGGCCTGAATGATGCTTCCAGTATGTAGTATTTTTCAGTGAAGTTCAATTTGCTGCAAATGTTTAGACAAACAGAAGATCCTGTAATATTTTATTGGTCTGACTTAGGAAAACCTTCAGGCACATTCATGATGCATGTTGATGATTTCTTATGCAGTATTTGAGAAAGCTACTCTTTATTCAGATTACAATAAAATTTAAAATAGGGAGCCAGGCTTGTACATCTTTCAAATATATTGATTTAAATATTCAATAGCGTAGGTCCGGAATAACTTTAAACCAAAAATTCTACTTGGCACTTGTTACTCCCATCCTGGTTAGTCATACTAAATCATCACAAGATGTTGGGCAGGATTTTATGGCCTTGCTCGAGTGAGACCGGGAATTCTCTTCCGAGGTCAACAGACATTTCTGTTTGCCCCTTGCTCGCTCCGATTCCGTGATGGTAGAATTTCGGCGGTTATGTCAAAAGTAGAGACAGAGTAATTTGTCAGTTGAACTGCTTAGGCTCTTCGACTAAACCAGATGATAGTTTTGACATTTAGGAATTAGGTGCCATAAAAAAACCTACCAAAAACAGGAATGTTTCTGGGGTAAATAAAATATTAAAAATAGAATTAAACCTGGAGACATACATACTTAAGTTTCCCCTTCAAGGACGCGAAAAGATATGAAGCTGTTCATTTTTAGGGATGCTTCACATTCTAATCTTTCTAATGGGCATTGCACTGCAGCAGGTTTCATAATATTTCTAACAGGTGAAAGTGAAAGATGTTGTAAGTTAGCTTGGGAAGCTAAGAAAACAAAAAAGGGTTAAACGTACTTATTCTGCGGAAACTCTAGCTCTTGTGAAGACAATGAATATGGGGTGTTGTTTGTCAAATGTTTGGAGTGAGAATCTACGCCATGGGCATACTGAAGATAGTACACCCATTGAGTGTTATGTAGACAATACTTCAATGTGAAAGGCGTGACTGAGAAAAGGTTATAGATTGACCCTGTTGGCTTGAAGCAAACGTTGGCAAGAAAGGACATTTCTAAAATTAAAGGGTCACACGAGTCATTAAGTGTCCAACTGTTTCACAAAAAGAAATTCATGTAAGAAATAGTTAGGGTATTATGAATTGCCCCTCCTCTAATACCCCGAACTATGAATTGCCCCTCCTCAAATGTGATGCTTTGTACAGAATATAACAATGCCTGATTTAATTTGGTTTCAATTTCTGTTTGTATGATTTAATCTTACTTCGATATTTTGTGTTTGTGTTAATTATAATTTGTATTTAAAGAGAGATGAGGGAGTCCATAAACTATATACTTACTGTTTACAGGTGGATAACATTAACTGTGATTCACTTCTGTCCCTGTAAAATAGACATACTGAAGCTGCGGCTGCTAGTTAGGAGGTGCATGTTTGTAATGTAACTCTGTAAGTAAAAAGTTTGCAAAGATTGCCTCCTGTTTTATCCTTCACCACTTTTGTTTTCTGCAGTATAAGACTATCCAGATTCTCAAGGGGGACGTTCCACTAGTCACAGAGGTGGAAGGGCATCCAGTTCCTCGGGTTCCCCTGGATTACTAGGCTGGTACTTGACATTGGCATGGCAAAATGGTTATGGCTCCTCATCTTCTGTCAGTCCTCAGATAGCACAAGGTGTGCCAGGGTGATATTTAACTCCTAAACCCAAGTGAAGACAATGAAACTCCCAAACCCAGGCCTTGACAAGGGAGTCCTGGCTGCTCTAAACCTGATTTCTCAGGCTCTTTGTGTCAGCAAACCACTGTTTCCCAATCCCTTCTCCTTGGAGATGGGGTCAAACATTCCAAATCAACCTCTCTGGCTCAAACACAACGTTTGGAATGCCATTACTCAGGCAGAGATGGTGGGATTTATAAAAGTCTCCATTTTTAGACTCCCCTCCCGCAATAGTGAGTGAGGCTGAATTTACATAAGAACTTGCATCTCTTGTGGCCAATTGAGGAGATCTTGTGGCGCAGTGGGTAATGTTCCTGCCTCTGAGACAGAAGCTCTGGGTTTGAGTCCCACCCTAGGACCTGATGGCCAAGGAAGGTGCATTCAAGAAATCCTTCCCATGTGCTAATTGTTGACAATAAACGTGGGAGAGTATCCTAGTCAGCCAGGTTTGATGCAGAGTGGCTCAAGTTATGGTCCTGGCTATGTGGAGTTGGCATGTGGTGGTGGCACGATATATATCTGACATAGGGTTAATTCAGGAAAAATGGCACACCCCAGTCCTTCATTGAGTGCTTCTGGTGACATTTATTTGACAGGATTGTAAACATAAAGTTTGTGGCTCAATTCAGCATAGCCAGAGGCTGCCAGTCTGTGCCTGAGGCCACATCACCAGAGTGGTTGGCAGCTCTCGCCAGATGCTGCTGGGCCAGCTCATGAATAACATTAACATACACTCTGCATTTGGCTTGAGCCTTGTGCCAAGAACGTAATGAAGGGGCTCTGCAGAGTTTCACAGCCTTGAATGATATGTGGTTACAAATCCAAGGATAAAAATGTGGCTGCCAAGATTACCATAATGTAATTGTCTGTCAACCTGTTCCAAATTAACCAAGAACTCAAATGACATTCCATGGATATCCATATTTCAGCAGTCAAGTCACATCATATGGTTAAAAGCTTTTCTTTTAAGGTCTTCAGAATTGCAACTGTCAGTGACCCCCAATCCCAGCTCTTCTTTTTGAAGTGGATCAGCGTCATGAAGTTGTGGGAAAAATCACCACTCGGAGTCAGATTTAAAGATTCAACATGCAGTTTATCGGACAAAGCTTTGGGAGAAGCACTGGGCTGTCCGCAGTGTTCACAGCTGCCTTCTCAACTTTAAAATGGCAGCTGAGCTTCTTTTATACATTTTCAAATAGTGGACAAGTTCAGTCATTAGCAGTTATCGCATCGTTATACATTTTGGAGAGTAGACAAGTAGGGACCTTAGCAGTTATCACGTCGTTATATATTTCGGAGCGTGGGCAAGTATGGACAGTAGCAGTTATCACATTGTTATCCGTGTATGCCCCCCCCCTTCAATGACTGATCTCATTAACAAAACTCATTGTTTTGGTTCTGCCTTATCTTAAGTTAAGGTGATCATCTGGGCCTCAAGGTCTGGTTTATTTCCTGTAGTAATTAGACAGTAACAGAATTTAGCTCGTTGCGCAATGTCTGTGCCTAAGTCAGCACATCTTAATGTCTTTTCACCTGGCATTTTGTGCCAGGTAACCATCTTGTATCTTTTAATTTCGAGTTTACTCCAACAATGATATTGGGCACCCATCATGCTTTTTACTGAGCAAGGAGGTGTAAGACTTTAGAACGTCATCTCTAGACCTCATCTTCTCTCTACTCCATCTTTCCCTCCTTACCTTAATTCAATTTACTTAAGGCCCTTCTAATCCTGCACAATCTTGAGACTGCATTTTCATACAATACCAAAAGCTTTCAAGTTGGCATTAACATTTCAACTGACTTCCCAAAAGGACTGAAGTGATATTATTTACAATGTTGTATTTTGTTGAAAATAAGACCATTTTTAGTGGCCAACAAAACTTTTATTTAGAAATATTGGAAAATTCGGAACAGTAACAGGCCTTTGGGTTTGTTCCACTGTTCAGTCAGATCATGAGTGATCTACATTCTAATATTGTCACCTTTGCTCTATACCCCTTGACACCCAAAGCAAGCAAAAAAATCTATCCACCTCAGTCTTAAAACCTCTCTTTCTCCCTGCATTCACAATATTTTACTTCAGAATGGACTTGTTCTAATTTAAAGGTTTAGCCCCTCATTCTTGATCCCCCACCACGAGAAATAATTCCTCCATTTCTACCGTCTCAAAGCTTATTCAGATTTTAAACATCTCAATCAATCACCCTTCAGTCTCTTATACTCAACTAAAAACAATCCAGGTGGTGGATGGGATAGCCTGGCAGGGATAGGAGCCATCAATGGCTGTGGCGTGTACTCTCCAATGGGAAATACAGAAACAGTAATCCTCAGTATACCATTTTCCATCTCTGTCCCTCATTAAGTTTTTGTACCCCTTCACTTGCAGTGTCCCCTATCCTTTCAACTTTCCATTATTCTATTCCCTTCCTACCAGTCTCCTTCTTAGTTCAATTACAGCTCCAACATCGACAATGGTTTCATGGCCATCCAGTTTTTTTTATTGAATTCAAATTTTGCCATGTGCCGTGGTGTTGATTCGAACCTGGGTCCCCAGAACATTAGCTGAGTTTCTGGATTAATAGTCTAGCGATAATGCCACTAGACCATCGCCTCGCCTTATATTTGGTCAGTTAGCATGTTAGGTGTAAGGACAAAGGGTGGTGGGTAGGGACATGGAGGTGTGAGTGTTGAGGGCTGGAGAGTCATTTTACATTTTAATGATAAAAAAAACTTGTTCACAGAACTGGTGCATCGAGGCAGCGTCCGGGTCCAACATGCCCCATACCTACCAGCCTCCATATTCAATCCGGGATAGCCAGCTACAACTTCCATTTTCACCACCCCCAAGGCTGAAAACCCAATCTTCCAGGGGCACTTTCCCCCAATCAGATTTGCAGAGCCAGGAATTGTCCCAATTTGATATTCCTGACCCAGAAGCAAGCATTCAGGCGGTATTTGTTACTGTGAATTAAAAGGAGCCCTCAAATCTTGCCTTTCAAAAAATGTGTTAAGATTACTTTGGACACATGTTGCGACCACAGCAGATGTGTTATGGCCACAGCAGATGTGTTACAACCATAGCAGATGTTATTTGCTGAGCAAGCCAAATCTCATAGGGAAACTTGTGAGGAGAAAAGCTACTGATTCCACTAACATAGAACTCCAATAACACTTTTAGGCTTTTAAAAATAAAATGATTAATTAACAAGAGGGGAAAAAAACGAAGCACACAAAATTATACACTTTAACAATCTTACAAAACAACTCCCCCCCAAAAAGTCCACTTGGTCAGAGCACCAAGTAAATTATTTGGTAACAACTCCCATATAGATTTTTAAAAATTCAGTAATATTGCCCACAGCAAAAACTGACGTCACTTTAGCGCAGGTATACCACATGACTCCCCAGACTCTTCCACTTTGCTGTGAAAATACAAGGATATTCAAAACAAAATTGCTTTCTGAAACAAAAGCATTTCTGGTTTGACTGGATAGCTGTTTCAGATTTCATAGCTTCTCTCAGCACAGAGCTGGTTTGAGGACATCTCCCTCACATAACTACCCAACCCTGCTTTCCTTAAATATGATTTCTCCCTTTCATCTCTCATTCCAACATCCTTGTCATCTCTTTGAACCCAATGTTTCCAAAATATAAAACATTTTCATATTTTCCCATTGCCTCCACTTTCCAGTCAAGTGAAATTTAAAACCTTCCCCTCCTAACTTATGAAATCTTTGTACGTTGTAAAAGTCCTTTAAATTCCCCATTGAAATTTAAAAGTTAAGTCCTTATTTAGCTCCTAATGCAAATTTTTAAAAGCCCAACGTAGTTACTTGTAAAACGATCTCGCCATAGCCTCTCATTACAACTGCACACCTAGCACCTTGTCCTTTTATCTCTCAGCTCTCACAGACAAGCAGTTTCTATGAAACTTTCCATAGTTTGTTGAATTATGGGCATATATACACACATACACAAACACATATACACACACACATGCCCTTATTTACGGAATGCTACCACATTCCCAAAAATATTAAAAACTATATTATCTATTAGCAGAGATGAGTATGATTAAGCTAATTGAGATAACACTATTTATTGGAGTGCTTTCTCAGTTTGGCTCAGCCAGTAGCTGCTTGCTTTTTAGATGTTTAAAAGCAGGAAGGTCTCGCTCCTTCCCAACATATCTCAGTGAAGTGTCAGTGAGACACAATGTGGCTGGAAACATATAGCGAGGTGCTGAACTGTGATCCTATTGTCAAAATAAAGTCATTTTGTGGAACTGAATGATATTAAGTAAAGCAGATATCTGTCTGTGCTTACGGGGAGTGCTAACTGTGAGTGCGCCATAAGCAATATTACACTCGAGAGGTTTGAGTGTGCTCCGTGGAGCATGATAAAGAAATTAGAGCAATTTATAATCATTATCTGAGTGTCACAAGCACCAGCACAATCTCAAAACAATGATTACTTTTCTGATTAAATGCATGGTGCTATGTCGCTTTTTTGGATTGATTTGAGTTGCTCTCTACCTTAGTTGGTGCTGCTGCCCACCTGCAAACCTCTCTTGTCTCTCTCTCTCTCCCTTCCTGCATATTCTCTACGATGCCATGCATGATCATACAAGCTAAAACAATAAGCGATTCATCTAACAGCGCCCAGCCACAATGTGTGCCTCCCTCTCCCTCAGTCCCATCCCTTAAAACTTCACTAAGATCAGGCAGGAAGAAAACTCCTTCTTCCTTTCCCTAGCAACCACTCCAAAAGCTGAAGCTGAATCTTTTGGAGGATAATGACATGGAAAACCTTTTGGTTAGTGGCCCCACGCACCAGAAAAAGTCAACAGAACTGAATAAGGGGCATTGACTGATTGATTGATTGATTGACTGATTTATTATTGTCACATATATAGAGACACTAGGAAAAGTATTGTTTCTTGCAAGCTATACAGACAAAACATGCCATTCAAGGAGTAGATAGGGGAGAAGGAAAGGAGAGGGTGCAGAATATAGTGTTGCAGTTACCGATAGGGTGAAGAGAAAGATCAGCTTAACATGTGGTAGGACCATTCAAAAGTTTGATTTGAACTTGGGTGTAGAGTAATGGCTTCTGCCATATAACTGTACTCCTTTCCAGCTACTCCTCCAAATTCCACAGGAAAACATGGGCTCCTCTGTGTTCCTCCTTCCTCCTCCATTCCCAGCCTGAGCTTGCAACAACAACTCCACTCCATCCTTATATGTTTGATTTTGATTTGATTTGATTTATTATTGTCACATGTATTAGTATACAATGAAAAGTATTGTTTCTTGCGCACTATACAGACAAAGCATACCGTTCATAGAGAAGGAAATGAGAGAGTGCAGAATGTAATGCTACAGTCATAGCTAGCATGTAGAGAAAGATCAACTTAATGCAAGGTAAGTCCATTCAAAAGTCTGATAGCAGCGGGGCAGAAGTTGTTCTTGAGTCGGTTGGCACATGACCTCAGACTGTTGCGTCCTTTTCCTGACAGAAGAAGGTGAAAGAAACTGCTCTCCACCTGAAACAGGCAAGCAGACTCACTAATGACACTCAGATGAAGGCTGGCAGTGAAAATCTGTGGATTCTTCACAAGACCCCCTCACAGGATTGCAGTTCACTCTCTTGCTAGTCTCCCACCACGAGATAAAAATGGGCAACCTTAGTTTGTAATCAGCAATTTTAGATATTCAGCCATCCTTCAATAACATGAATCACTTAAAGGGCCAAGTCTAGACAGCATCCACGAGCACTTGGAGTGAAGTCTCTGTGCCTGGAATTATACTGATTGCTCTGATTAAACACATTATAAATTCAGGAGACAACAGCAGCAGATACAGCTGCAGGTCTGATCAAATATAACAGTTCAGATGCTGATCAGAGTACAAAGCCCACTGGAATTTAACTTGCTGAGCAAAATCCCAATGAAGGAGTTAATGGGAGAGTGCAAACTGCCAACCGATTAACCTGAATAATGAACTTGGTCATTCTTTTCTTAATCCGATGAAAGCTTTACAAATCGTTTTATAATCATTGTCATTATTTGTTGAAGAGATGAGAAGCAGAGTTGTAACTTCATTGTATTTTGATGCTAAGAGCTCCTTTTAATATATAAACACATTTTGACAACACCTCCTAACCTGTGCCCTCCAGTGGAGAATACAATGCATGGGAGAATTGTTTGCAAAGTCCTGTTCAACTTGTACAAAATTCTGACTCTAATACTTATCACTGTTCCTTCGCTGTATGTAGGCCAAAATCCTGGAAATCTGTCTCCAGCAGCACTGTGGCATGTGAACTGCAGTGATTCAAGAAGGTGACTCACCAAGTCTTCTCAAGGGCAATTAGTGTTAGGCCACAAATGCTGCTTTTGCCAACGATGCCCATATGTAAGAACGAATTTTTAAAAACTACTCTTTGAACAGTGGTAGATATCAGCTTATTTATCCACTTACTTATTCGTGCATCAGGTTCTATACAAGCAGAGTTCATGGAAAGAGTTTGGTCTGTTAGGATTCTACACAAGGGGAGTACATTCAAAGAGTTGATGCATTAGGGTTTTATAGCAATGGGGTTTTGGAAAGGATTTGATCTATTAAGATTCTAAAAAAGGCGAGTTTATGGAAAGGATTGATGTATTATGATTCTATACAAGGGGAGTTTATGGAAAGCTTTAGTGCATTAAAGTTTTAAAGTTTAGTTATTAGTGGCACAAGTACACATTAAGACTGCAATGAAGTTACTGTGAAAATTGCCTAGTTGCCACACTTCAGCACCTGTTCGGGAGCACTGAGGGCGAATTAGCATGTCCAATGCACCTAACCAGCACATCTTTGGAGTGTGGGAGGAAAACGGAGCACCTGGAGGAAACCCATGCAGACGTGGGGAGAATGTGCAAACTCCACACAGATAGTAACCTAAGCCAGGAATCGAATGCAGGTCCCTGGCGCTGGAAGGCAGCAGTGCTAACCACTGTGCCATCATGCCACCCTACGATTCTATACAAAGGAAGAGTATGGCAAGGGGTTGGTCCATTGGAATTCTCTGCATGCATTGATCACCATCCTCACATACTTCCCCAGGTGCTTCTTGGCTGCATGTTAGTCACTGTGTGTAAATTCCCAGCTGTTTCTGTATTGTGCAAAATTCACAATGCCACCTAGGAAATGGGACCCGAATTTCAACTTTTTCTAAATCTGGACATTTTTTTTCATTACAATCTATTGAAGGTTGTCATCAAAGAATCTGCTTGACTGAAAGCATCAGTGCATTAAGGATAATTTTAGAAAATCATGAATTTATTTCATAGGATAAATATTGGCACAAAATTCCACCTTTCATGTTGGACCCAAACGTCATGTTAATGGGACTCTTCAAAAGAAACCTAATATTGTGCAGCTGTTTAAATACATGGCAGTAATACAGAATACAAGTGTAATAATTATCTGGCAATGGAATTAATTTCGCAGGCACAGCAGTGATTACTGCTTCCTTTGAACAGGCAGTTCTGTTCACTTTCAGGAATAGAGTTATCATGATTTCTTGTGATTTGCCAGGGCTTGTTCTTTAATCTCAAACTTTCCGTCATGTGCCTTTCATTTCTCTACCACATACACAGTGCCCACTTATCACAGCCTATATCAGCACTAACCATCCCCCAAAACCTGGGAAGTCAATTATGAAGATGGCAATTACGACACATGAAGGGTGCCCGTTATTCTGGGCAGTTTTTTGTACTGTGAGTAAACCACCATCTGAAAAACCTCAGTGCTGATGGCAGCCTCACCCACTGCTTCCTCTTTTTGCCAGCAGCCTCGCACTTTTATCTAGATGCTTCTCCTGCTCAGTCCGGGAATGGAGTGGAAGCTCTTTCACACAACAAGCCCCTAGGAACAGAGCAGTTGGAGACCAGTTACATTCTTTCCCTTTGGTGGCATGGTGGCACAGTGGTTAGCACTGCTGTCTCACAGAGCCAGGGTCCTGGGTTCAATTCCAGCCTCAGGTCACTGTCTGTGTGGAGTTTGCACATTCTCCCTGAGTCTGTGTGTGTTTCTCCGGGTGCTCAGGTTTCCTCCCACAGTCCAAAGGTGTGCAGGTTAGGTGGATTGGCCATGATAAATTGACCCTTAGTGTCAGGGTGATTAGCAGGGTAGATAATTATGGTTACGGAGATAGATCCGAGGTGAGATTGTTGTCGATGCAGGCTCGATGTGGCAAATAACCTCCTTCTGCACTGCAGGATTCCATGGTGATTTTATGTATAGGTGGCTAAGGGCTTCCAGTTGAGATGGAGAAGTCTGTTTGTTGTAAGGGCATTAGAATACATCTCCCCTTCCCCTGATTTAAAACATTGGTTTGAATTGTGACACTTCTACAATTAAATGTAGGGCAAGATCCTTATGATAGGCAAAGTGCCCATTAAATGGAAAAAGCAGTTTTTGATTCAGGATATCAGAAGTTTGGAGAATTTGCATAACTAAAAGTTGAATCCAACTTCAGAGTATGTTCTTCTCCTCTCTTTTGGTCACTTTTCCTCCACTCAGTCAAAACTGAAATGGCTTGGACCCAGTTCTCTGTTCATCTGCAAGAATGAACTAGAAGCAATGCAGCATTTGGAAAAAATTGAGTATGAGAGAAAGATATATAAAGATAGATGGCAAGAGTTCGTATGTATATTTAAAAAAGTTAACAAAGTGAACATTGGCCCTATAGAACGTGAGTCTGGGGAATTAATAATGGGAAATAAGGAGATGGCAGAACTGAACAGCTATTTTGCATCGGTCTTCACCGTCGATGATACAAGTAACATTCCAGAGGTTGCTGCAAATCAGGAATCGGAAAGGAGGAAGAGACTCAACAAAGCTACAATCACTAGAGAAGTGGTGCTGAACTAATTGTTGGAGCTGCAGATGGACAAATCCTTGGGTTCTGATTAATTTCATGGTTTTAAAACAAGCGGCTGGTGAGATAGTTGATTTGTTGGTTTTAATTTTCCGAAATTCCCTAGATTTGGGGAGGTGCCTTTAGATTAGAAAATAGTGAATGTAACTCCTTTATTCGAAGTGGGAGGGAGGCGGTAAACAGGAAGCATAATCTTTGAATCCTTTAAGGCCGAGGTAAATAAATTCTTGATAAGTTGAGGGGTGAAAGGTTATTGGGGAGGCAGGAATGTAGAGTTCAGATTAAAATTAGATCAACTTGTATGAATGCTGGAGCAGGCTTGAGAAGTCGAATGGCCTACGCCTGCCCCTAATTCATACGTTCGGCTGTATTGTTACCAGTCTGTTGGGTGCTTTCATTGATGGGTTTTCACTTAATTCCAGATCAAAATGGTCCTCCTGACAGGTGGTAACAAGCTCTCCTCAGGGCACATGTATGCATTTAATACTTGGTGCAGCACACACAGCCAACAGTAGATGAGAATGCAAATAAATCGCTTGCTTTAGCACTGACTGAACCTGATACAGTCTGAATTAAACCACAGGACCATACAAAATCAGGAGTAGACCATTCAGCCCTTTGAGCCTGTTCTGCCATTGATCATGGCTGATCTAACACTCACTAAGTCCACTTTCCTGCCTTCTCTCCATAAGCCTTAATTCCACTACTGATTAAAAACCTATCGATCTCAGTCTTGTAGATGTCCAAGACCTCAGCCTCTGTAGCTTCCTGGGATAAAGAATTCCAAAGATTCACCACTTCTTGAAAGAAGAAATTCTTCTTCAAATCCGTCTCAAATGAGTACCTCCTCTATTCTGTGTCTATGTCCTCTGGGTCCTACACTCTTCCATGAGTGGAAACATCTTCCCTACATTTACCCTGTCTAATTCTCTCAGAATCTTTTCTGTTTCAATCACATCACCTCCCATTCTTTTGAACTCCAAGGGAGGAATTTTCAGGCTGTGCTCGCCCCAAAACGGAAAATCCTGCCCCAGGTCAACAGACCTTTGCATGGTCTGTCCCCAGCATGCTACGATTCCCGTGGCGGGTAGTACGGGAAAATTCTCCCCCCAGGTGTTGACAATCCTATTAAGGGGATAATATATAAAAAAAACAATTAAAACAAGGTCGATAAGGTGCCATTAACCACTAAAAACTTTCAGCAGATCAATAAGAGAATCATAGAATCCCTATAATGCAAAAGGAGACCATTACGCCCATTGAGTCTGCACCAACCACAATCCCACCCAGGCCCTATCCCCATAGCCCCATGCATTTACCCTAGCTAGTCCCCCTGACACTAAGGGGCAATTTAGCATGGCCAATCCACCTAACACGCTCATCTTTGGACTGTGGGAGGAAACGGATGCGTCTAGAGGAAACCCATACAGACATGGAGGATAATGTTCAAACTCCCCACAGACCCAAGGCCAGAAAGGAACCCAGATCCCTGTCCTGTGCTACCCATTATGCCACCGTGCCGCCAAAGTTCAAAGTTCAAATGAGTCTGACAATCAACTATATGTAGGTTAAAAACAGAAAGTTAAATACACCTGAAAACCATCTGAACTTTCATGCAACTGGGATGTTTAAACAATGTAAATTTCCAGGGCAAAAAGTGTCATTGCAAGGAGTCAATAGTCGCAATTTTCATACACTTACAATGCCTCATCAATCAAGCCATGAACGAGCCAGTCTCCATGCTTATCAGCATGCTTTGGAACTTTGAAAAGATGGTTAGGCTAATTATCCCCAGAATATATCAGCACAAGTCAGCAGCATTTCACACTGTGCTACCCAGAACCAACAACAGTGGAGTAAATTCACTCAGTCCCATGCTGAGCCAACAGGCATGAATTTAACAATACTATAATCAGAATTGTCAATCTAAAGCAAAATGAATAAATCTAAGAGGCTTAAAGAGAATTGAAATTTTTTCCAAATGAGAAGTTGTATTTCTTCTTGTGGATGGTACCTCAACAGCACAAGCTTCCAACTCTGGCATTGCGCAGGCCTCCCAATGCAGTTAGAGCTTCCTACCAACAAGCTGAACCAGTTGTATCACTGAAGGTCATAGAATCCTACAGTGCAGAAGGAGGCCATTCAGCCCATTGAGCCTACACCAACCACACTCAAACCCAAGCCTTATCCCCATAACCCCATGCATTTACCCTAGCTACTCCCTCTGACACTAAGGGGCAACTTAGCATGGCCAATCCACCTAACCCGCACACCTTTGGGCTGTGGGAGGAAACTGGAGCACCCGGCAGAAACCCACGCAGACACAAGGAGAATTTGCAAACTCCACCCAGGCAGTGACCCAAGCTGGGAATCGAACCCAGATCCCTGGTGCTGTGAGGCAGCAGTGCTAACCACTGTGCCAGCCCTCATTGCAGCAACAACCATCAGAGGAAGTACAAAGGGTATTTTAAGAAGAATCTTTCATGGGATGCGGGCATCATTAACAATTTCAGCATTTGTTGCCCACTCCGAGGTGCCCCTTTATATTGTTGGGCAGCTGTTGGGGGTGTTTTGTCTCAACAATCCTAGATGTTGTTTGTACACAGTGTATGTCCACATGCACAAAAATCACTTTAAAAGCAGCCTTCAATAAGATCTAGATACGGTTAAGAAGCAAATTGTATAGGACGCAACTACTGCAGGAATACTCTGACTGCCGAGAAGAATGAATTATCTTTGTTACAGATGCAGAGGGAAGGGAATCTGCCTGCGATATGTTTTTACCGGTTTGCAGCTACATGGGGAATGGAATGTAACTCATCTTCAGTGAGTCACACATTGGAATTCAAACCTCTGCTGCCCTAACCACACCAAATCCCTGTTCACCCATCCCTGCCTGTGCTTGCTGGCCCACAGCGGCACCCAGTCCACTGAAGCTTTCATTTCAAACTTCTCATCCTTGTTTTCAAAGCTCTCTGGCTTTGCATATCCCTGGCTATGTAACCTCTTCCAGTCCTACAAGGCTCCAAAGTCTTCTCCTAAACTAGCCCTCTTGAGTATTTCTGATTTTAATTGCTCAGTGACTGGTAGCCTGCTTAGTTCCAAAGCTCTAGAAGTCCCCCCTGACCACCCACCGCTAACCCTTTCGACTCTACCTCTCTCCTTGGGGGCGATTCTCCCACCTCCGGCAGCGCAGTGGGCCGGGAGACATCAGCAGAGGCCGTGTCGCGGGTATCCCGCTGGGTGCCCAGACCCCCACGCATCCCCCAGTCCAAAGTTTGTAGTGTCACCAGCTTCCTGCTAGATCTTACCAGCACTGATGCAGAGTGAGTGGAATAGGTCCCACTCCCTGTTTGCCAGAGGGAATGCCGTTGAGGCAACCTGCGGTGCTCAGAGTGTGGGAGATTCATTCTGAAAATCACAAGATCGGCAGATACATCGGAAAAACACCACCTGCTGTTGCTGAGTGTAAATCCTGGAATTCCCTCCCTAACAGCACTATGGGTATACCTACATCTCAGAGACTGCAGCAGTTCAGGAAGGCAGCTCACCACCATCTTCTCAAGAGCAATTTGGGATGTGCAACAAATGGTGGCCTAGCCAGTGACATCCACATCCCGTAAATAAACAAAAATGGCTCAAAACACAAAAAAAAAAGAGGTTAATGGGAGCAAGAAGCATGAAGTAATTAATATTAGTAAAGAAAAAGTACCAAGGAATTAAGAGGACTGCAAATCAGCAAATCCTCTGGATCTGACGGCCAACATTCTGGGTTCTAAAGGTAGACAAGTGGGTGCAATCATTGTGATCTTGCATAGTTCCCACATTTTAGAAAAAGTTGCCAACTGATTGGAAAGCAACAAATATTGGGCAGAATTTTCATAGATCATAGATCATAGAATCCCAAAAAATTATAAGTATCACAAAAGTCTGAAACTGGAGTTTCAGTGGTTTTAATCAGTGAGCTATCCCATGAAATCTACTCCCATTTTCAACATCCTTGGGGCTACTATTAATCAGAAATGGAACTGAGCTAGCCATATAAATATTGTCGTTACAAAAGTAGGTGGGAAGCTTGGAACTCCTGACTCCGCAGAGTCTTCCCACCATCTACAAGTACAAGTCAGGAATGTGATGGAATATTCTCCACTTGGATGAGTACAACTCCAACAACGCTCAAGAGGTTTGGCACCACCCAGGACAAAACAGCATGCCTAATTGGCACCTCACACACCACCTTCAACATTCACTCTCTGACACACACTGGCAGCAGTGTGTGCCATCTACAAGATGCACTGTAAGGACTCACCTTCGACAACATCTCCCAAACCCACAACCATTACCATTAGTAAGACAAGATCAGCAGATGCCAGACAACATCATCACCTACAAGTTCCCTCCAAGCCATACACCATCTTGACTTGGAAATATATCGCCTATAGATCACTACCATCTAGAAGGCCAAGATCAGCAGATACATTGGAAAAACACCACCTGCAAGTTCCCCTCCAAGTCACTCACTGTCCTGGCTTGGAAATATATCTCTATTCCTTCACTGTTGCTGAGTTTAAATCCTTGAACTCCTGCTCTAACAGCACTGTGGGTGTACTTACACCACATGGACTGCAGCAGTTCAAGAAGACAATTCGCCACCACTTTCTCAAGAGCAATCAGGAATGGGCAACAAATGCTGACTTTGCCAGCGATGCCCACATCCCATTGAATAATTTTTAATAATGCTTGCCTTGTAGGTGGAACCAACTAGGATTCATTAGATTGCCCCCTGAGATGAGTAGGTTGCCCTATGATGAAAGATGGTACAGAGTGAGCTAATACCATCTGGAGTTGAGAAGAATGAAAGGTGATCTCATCAAAACATGTAGGATTCTCATTAAGCTTGGAAAAGTAGATGCTGAGAGGCTGTTTCCCCAGACTAGAGAGTGCCGCACATTTGGGCATAGTCTCAGCATAAGAGATCGAACATGGGGGTGAGGAAAAATTTCTTCACTTAAAGTTGATGAATCTTTGCAATTCTGTGAAGGGCTGTGAATGCTCAGTTGTTGAGTTGATTTAAGGCTAGAAGATAGATTGTTACACAGTAGGGGAATCAGGCGATATGGGGTCAATGCAGGAACTGAGGTAAGAGATCAGCCATGATGTTATTAAATGGAAACCATGATGTGGAGATGCCGGTGTTGGATTGGGCTGGGCACAGTAAGAAGTCTCACATCACCAGGTTAAAGTCCAACACGCACATTCCAACCATTATCTTGCAATTGTGTCTTTGCCTATATATGCCTACCTTTCCACTCACCTGATGAAGGAGCAGCACTCCAAAAGCTCGTGATTCAAATAAACCTGTTGGACTTCAACGTGCTGTTGTGAGACTTCTTATTAAATGGAGGAACAAGCTCGAGGAGATTTGTGGCCTACTCCTGTTCTTTTCTTCCCTATGATCAAATGGTTGATCACCTGTTCTAATGTGTCAAAATTTGCTTGATAATGTTCCTGTGAAGCACTTAGTTACATCTCATTATATTCAAACTGTTGCATTTTTATAATAATATAAAAACCATCAATCACTCACAAGGGATCGTATAAACATGCTGAGAGTTCATTTACTGAGGCTAGGCACATGGGAGCATTGATAGAAAGGTATAAAGCCTGAAGACACCAGAGCTGTGCACTGTGTGTTCTGCTTAACAGCAAAAGTGAAACTAAGCGGGAGTCCACTTCCTTTCGAGTGATGTCATGCTTCTATCCCTTAAAGGCATATTACAGCGCAAACTGCCAATTTTTGTTGCATCTAATTCATCCATTTTAGAAAGAAAATAACAGGAGGATACCCAACAATGTTGGGACAAACATAAATTATTTCCTTCTTTGGTTTCTGCCCCAGGCTGGGGTCAGGTGTGGGGTACAAAACCTTTTATCTATTATTCCCAGTAATCATGATCCAGCTACACTGCTGCAACATTAGATACTGACTGTTACTCACACTGCTTCTCAGCTATTGTCTTTCATGCTCATAGCACAAGGTCACAGCTGACAAAAGTCCTCATTTTTCACTGAGATAGATGATTCACAATGGGATGCATATTGCGCACAACATGTTGGTATACAGTGCTTTCTGCTGGCCTTTCATATTGGGCTGCATGACTGAAGGTTGAGCGAGACTGCAATGTACAGACTAGTCCCTTAATCTAGAGTTCTCAGAAGCTTTCATTCAGGAGGAGCATTTCTCTGCAATTTTCCAGCTCTAAGTGCATTAGCGGTAAACGTATTGCACTGCATAATTTGTGGATTAGCAGACTCTTTGGCTATTTCTGGAACATAAAGATGCTCCATCTATTCTGATTAAACCCGGATCAGAGCAAACAATATTCTGTAAAAGCCTCACTTCACAAAACTGACAACATGAGAACTTATAGCCGGATAGGAGGGAACTTTCTATTGCTCTGAGAGGAAACAGCTTCCCAGCGTTCGTCTGGAATTGTCTGCAGCTCATTGGCAAATGCCATTTCAACAAGGTGATGTCTGTGTGGCATTCCTGGTGCCAGCAACCACAGACCTGGCATCTCTGAGCTGGTGGGACTGGCCTGTTTGAAGGTAGTAAGAAGTCTCACAACACCAGGTTAAAGTCCAACAGGTTTATTTGGCAGCAAAAGCCACCAGCTTTTGAAGCGCTGCTCCTTCATCAGGTGAGTGGGATTTCAGATCACAAACAAGGCATATAAAGACACAAACTCAATTTACAAAATAATGGTTGGGATGCAAGTCTTTACAGGTAATCGAGTCTTAAAGATACAGACAATGTGAGTGGAGAGAGGGTTAAGCACAGGTTAAAGGGATGTGTATTGTCTCCAGCCAGGACAGTTTCTGAGATTTTGCAACCCCAGGCAAGTCGTGGGGGTTACAGATAGTGTGATTGGAGTCAGAGAGCTGCTGGAAGCTCTGAACTTACCTCCTCAGAAGCTGGAGCGCCCAAATCAGACTTTTGTGGACCATGTCTGTTTCGTGTCGAATGTGGAAGCGTGAACGCGGTGGTAAAAGGGATAAGTTTGGGAGTCCAGCCCATTAAGCCAGAGTCTGATGTTGTGCCCACCCAGACTATGGGTGTGTCAGCTGCTGCCTCATTTCCTCCTCCTCTTCCTGAGGTGGTCACCCAATCTAGGAGGGCATCCTCATGATGCCCAGTTTGAGAAGAATCCAACAGACCACCACAAGTCAGGATACCCTTTCTGGTGAGAGCTGCTGGGCTCCTCCAGTGCGCTTCAGGCAGTTGGGCCTTTGTCTCAGTGCCCGCGTGATCTGCGAAGCGATGCCCTGCGTGGCAGTGTGGCTCTCATTGTCACAGCACTGGTCAGGTGTGATGGAGTCATTGACCCATGGAGCAGATAACCTTCCTCTCCGAACAATCACCCTGGGGTCCCACGTGATGCCTGTAAAATCATCGGAATATTGAACAGGATGAAAGCATCATGACTGCTGCCAGGAGTAGTGGACATTCACCAGCATGAGTTGCTGTGTGTGGGGATACACCAGCCCCACACTGAGTGAGTGTTACCATTTACAGTTTCAGTGCATTTAAGCACTGAGATGGGCACCCCACACCATGGAGAAACCCAGTACCCTGGCAAGGTCAGGTGCCCGCTCCTCCTGTGTCTCTCTGTTGAGGAAGACAATGAAGAGCCCTCTGCTGATGGACAGAGCTTCCAGCAACGGATAACAAACTGTAGATGGCGGCAGTGACACCTGTCCAGCCTCGAAGGACCCACTGGTATGAAAATTCAGGGCCATTGTCACCTTGACAGAAACTGGCAGTGCCGCTCTTGCCCTGCTCTGAAACTGCATATGGGATCCTTTGTATGGTCTGCTTCAGTGAAAGACTTCACAAAGACTTCAGTTAAGACTTCATTTTAAAGTACTTTTGCTTGTGTAATTATGTTAAGCTTTGAAGCTAACTTGGCCACATTTTAAAACTCAGCTGGAGATTCTGGGATGATCTTCGGAATTGACTGCATTTGAAAATACAATGTTAGCAGAAATAACTAAACTGAAGCTTTTTCACGGCTGCAGCTGCCAATTGTTTATGTAAGTTGGAGGCTGTGTGTGCCCAGCGCTTTCAAAAGCACAGATAAGAATTCATATATTATAGTAACAGTTATCTGTTCAATTGAGTCCTGTACAAGGTTTGGATTACGAACCAGTTCTGCCAGTTCTTCTCTTTTTCTCTCTCTCTCTGTCTCTCCAGTGAATCAATTTTCTTTGCTACTGTCGTGCTGATTTTAAGTGATGCTCAATAAAAGAAGTTGAATTTCAGACCAGTGCTGCATGCTTCTATTCTAAGAAATGAACAGAACCTACACTGCATGTCCATGAGGGAGTGCAAAGTGTGACCACCTTCTTGGTGAAGTGCAATCAATAATCAGACTGAGGTACAGGTAGGAGAAAAGCTTCCTGAGGATCCTAGGTGGTGGCTTCCTGCTGATAGTCCTTATCACCCCTTGCGAGCAGCTTTTCATCATTGCTGCGTCTGCGCTGCTGCCCTCTGAAGCTGCAGTTCAAGGGTAAACTTTAATCACACTCCCCATGACTGGGACTAATTGGTGAACTCAGGGGCCTTTCAGAAGCATACAACTCATTTCAATGCACTCAGCATCACTCGCTGCTGCCTTAACCAACTTTACACAATTCCTCCTACAATGCAGCACTGCCACTAACCTTGCAGCAGCAGGTAGCCAAAAGCACCCCACCAATAAATTGGATAATGATGCCTTTAAATAGTTTGTTTAACAGAGGACGTTAATAGGAGCGTTAATAGGATTCAAAATGGCAGGTTGGCCATCAAATCAGCATTGACACTGCCTGATGGCACAATCTACACATTCTACATATTTCCAAAGTATACACAGGGTCCAGAAGGTAGCGCTCAGTGCAGGCTGCACCAGAGCTGTTCGGGAGTAAATCTTTTCTACAATTTTGATCTCAATTAGTTCCCACTGTGCCAAAACCGCTAGCACAGCAGAGCCACAATTTGCAAGCTAATTCTTTCTTTAGCGCAGAATACCTTAGTTAATTTTATATCCAGCTTTGATAATTTGGATAATCATTTCTTACATCGTGCCAGACAATACAATGACTGGATTTTTAATTGCTCCATTCATGGTGGCCATGTCTTCAACTAGCTAGGCCCTAATCTCTTGGCCTGTGCCTCTCTACTTCACTTTCCTTCTTTAAGACACGTCTTAAGAACAGCTTCTTTGACCAAGTTTTTGCTCATTTGACCTGGGGGGGGGGGGGGGGGGGGGGGCGGGTGGGGGTGGGGAGGTGGCAATCTTGAGCCCACATTGGCCTCCATGCGAATGTCAATAGGGGGGTTCAAGATCTGGAGATTGCAGTTCTCACAGGCGATTTCAGATCTCCCCTACCCCTTACCGACAATATCATCAGGTTCACACCCATAGTGGCTGAATTTACATGAATTTAAATAGATTTTAATCTTATTAACCCGCCCCCTTGCCAGGTATTCATTTGCAGCCCCCACCCTCCCTGCTGTTATTGACGCTATGCTGACGTCACATTGGCAAAGTTTACAACTGATTCACACCTTTTGTGGGGATCTCCCTAGGGTGCAAAGATAGATATAGCCAGCTGGTGGCCTGGCAATGCTGCTGATACTGCCCTTTAGCACAGGTTGGCACCATGCCCATGCCAACCTGGCAGTGTCAACTGGGTAGTGCCAACTGTTCCCAGTGGGTGCTTCATGAAGGTGTAAGGGGAGTCATTTAGATGTGGTGATGGCCAGGAGTAGATGGAAGAGATTGGGGTGATGGAAGGGAGGGTTGAGGGTGGGGGCTGTGGGAGGAGAAGGAGGTGAAAGTTGGTGCCGGCTCAGCCTGTCGGTGGCGGAGAGAATGGGCCGATGATCGCAGTGGGGGGAAGGGGCCAATGAAGGGGGGATGGCGAGGGAAGCCCCGTGTAGGGCTGGCGGTGGGGGTGGGTGCGGGATTTACTCAGCCCTTTATAGATGGTGCCCGATCTCAGTGCAGCGGCTATAACCAGCATGTTGAGGCCCCGCCCCCTGTATTAAGGTTTAAAACATGCCTCCTTGATTTTTTTGGCAGTGCCATAAGATCTGGAGGGAAACATGTCAGAAACAGCACTGCCATTTTTTGGTAAGATTTAGTCCAATATCTCCTTATGTGTCTCTGCTGTTATTCTTTATTTCAAATTCTCCTGTGAAGCACCCTTGGGATGTTTCATTGTGCTAAAGGATCTCCATAAACATAAGCTGTTGTTGCTATAAATCAGTGTAGGGTCTAGGCCACAAGACTAAGTGTAATCTGCTGGCAACCTTGGGATGAAATGACTAATCTTTCAGTTGCTGGACTGTTCCATAAAGTCAAGTCAATTTGCTGCTTCTGCAGGGTTTAGAAAGCTCTTGGAAGCACATTCTGTTCAGGTCATGTTGACTGCGGTCTATAAAAAGGCTTGTCATCCAATCATTTCACTCCTAGAAATTATTAAATCACTAATGCATTATGGCAGACTCGTATCCTTTTAATGTGCAGGAGATTTGAGACACAGCGGTCGGAGATCAAATTCCTGTTTCAAAATTCCACACAAGATTCTACCAAGCTCTTTGGTTGTGCAATATTTATCGTTCCTTGTTCCGGTCAGGCACTTTGTCTACGTTGAAGAAGTACCTCCTTGTACATGTATTAAATTTAACACTGAGGTAGTCTCAGGGTGACTCAGCCCTTCTAAAAAGGTTAGCTGGATGGCCAGTTCAGACCGAGATGAGGAAACATTTCTACTTAGTAGGTTGTGAACTTTCAAATCATTTGCCCTTGGGGGCTGTGGATGGTCAGCCAATGAGTACGTTCAAGACTGAGACCAATATATTTTTTGGCACAAAGCGAATCACAGCCTTTGAGGATAGGGCAGCAATGAGAGTCAATGTAGAAGTTCAGAGACAGGGCTCCATGTGGCCATCAGCCTACTCTTGCTCCTATTCATACTTTCCAATGAGTCACATTTGGAGGAGCAGTGTTTAGTCCACTTCTATCCAGTTGCTAACTAGAAAGAACACAAATAGAATTTAATTCCCCATTGTCAGCAAATTGTGAAAAAAAAACACCTGAAAATGAAATATAACTTCAGTCTTCGATCGCTTGACGGTGATTTAATATGGGCATTTGCAGAGTTTGATCTTCAGCAGGGGAAGTTTTTAGTCTCCACTTCCAGGAAATCCTGAGTTTCCTGGAGAAAGCTGCTCCAATTGAACAGGTCAAAGCTAGAGGATAAGTTTAAATTCGGTTACGGTTGCCATAGTAATGTGTTCTCCAGCGCGTTGTGTTAGCCTGTCTCCTGCTGCAAACATCTGCTTTGCACAATGGATCTTTGCAGCATCCCATTGTCATTTGCATAATCTCCCACTTGCAGAGTGCTACACCAGTGATCAGCATCAGAACTATAACCTTTAAAGAGCTAAAATTAGGCCACAGATTTGCTCATGAGTATGACCTGATTTAAAATTAATAACCTTGTCTCTTTCCCAAATGAATTTAATTACTGAGTATTAGGAAGGGCAATGGAAGGACAGATGGTTCTGATCAGTCTGCAATACTGGGGAGCAGCCATGTTTCATTCAGTCTCTATAATATCAAAGTTTATCTCTTGTCCCAGTTGGCTGCAACCTAAGAATATCCTTTGATGAGTTTGAGGTTAAGGTTTAATGCTACGATAAAGCTGAGGATCTTTACTCAGTATCTGTCTCAGGGTTCATGAACAGGAAATCATGTCTGACAAATTTATTAGAATTGTTTGAGGTAGTAACGAGCAGGATAGATAAAGGGGAACCATGCAATGTAATATATTTAGATTTCCAAAATGTGTTTGATAATGTATTACACTAAAGGTTACTTAATAAGATATGAAGCCATGATGTTGGGGTTGATATGTTAGCAAGGGTAGAGGATTGACTAACTGATAGAAAACAGACAGTTGGAATAAGGGGTTTTTTTTAGAAAACGGCAGGACAGAGTGATTTGGAGTCCTCATAAATAAATCACAAAAAGCTAACATGCAAATTTAGCAGGGAATTGGGAAAATAAATGGAATGTTATAAGTTCATTTATTATTGTAGGCTTACATTAACATTGCAATGAAGTTACTGTGAAAATCCACTAGCTGCCATACTCCGACACCTGTGCAGGTACACTGGGGGAGAATTTAGCATGGCCAATGCACCCAACCAGCAGATCTTTCAGACTGTGAGAGGAAACCAGAGTACCTGGAGGAAACCCACGCAGATGCAGGGAGAACATGCAGACTCTGCACAGACAGTGACCCAAACCAGGAATTGAACCTGGGTCTCTAGCACTGTGAGGCAGCAGTGCTAACCACTGTGCCACCATGCCACTGGCCTTTATTGCAAAGGGAATGGAGTATGAAAATAGAAAAGTCATGCTAAAACTACACAAGGCACCAGTTCGACCACACCTGGAATACTATGAGCAGGTTCCTTATCTAAGGAAATTGGCATTAGAGGCAGTCCAGAGAAGGTTCAATAGGTTGATCCTAGGAATGGAGGGATTTTCTTATGAGGAAAGGCCGAGTATTTGGGTAGGTGCTTATTTTAGTTTATAAGAATGAGAGGCGACCTTATTGACACTTGGGTTTCTTAAGGGATGGGACAGGATAGATGCTGAGAGGTTGTTTCCTCTTGTGAACCAGAGGGAATAATTTCGGAGTGGGGGCGGGGGGGGGGTCCCATTTCAGAGTAGTGGATCTGTAGAATTTTTTACTGCAGAGGGCTGTGGAGGCCGAGTCACCCTTGGGATAGATGTAAAATAACCCACTGCATTATTTCAATGAAGAACAGAGAAAATTCTTCCCAATGTCCCAGCCAACATTCCTCCCTCAATCAATATAGCAAAAACAGGTTGCTGCTTGTCGAAGCTTCCTGTATGCAAATTGGCTATTGCATATCTAATGCAATGACTACATCAAAAGTACTTATTGGTAGCAAAGCACTTTGGGGCATCTTGAGTTTGTGAAAGGTGCTATACCAATGCAGTTTCTGAAGCTGAATTATTTTGTACTGAAAAAATTTCTCAGCACTTTCTGTTTTTATCTTATATAACTGCAAATCTTTTTGTTTACACCAGGGTGAAATAAGAGAATGGCCTCCTGTCAGTTTACTTTGGAAAAGAGGTGGCAGTTTTAATCTAACCTGTTGGGAGGGTAACTGACAGGATTGGATCACTTTCCTGTTTTATACCCCATTCACTTCTGATGTCAACAGAAGGTAGATGACCTCAATCCCACGAGAGAGATAAGGTTAAAATAACCGGTTTCCTGTCCAAAGATGTTCAGGTTTGGTGGATTGGTCATGGTAAACTGCCCCTTAGTATCCCAAGATGTGCAAGATAGATGGATTTGCCAATGTAAATTGCCTCTTAGTTTCCAAAAATGTGCGGGTTAGGTGGATTAACCAGAGCAAATGCATGGGGTTATGGGGATAAGCAGAGGGGAGGACCTGGGTGGGATGCTCTTTGGAGAGTTGCTGCAGACTCAATGGGCTGGATTGCTTCGTTCTGCACTGCAGGGATTCTATGGTTATATGGTGACAATGGTATAAGAGGCTCTTATACAACAATAGATTCAATGATAAATGGCCTTTTGAATATAAGAAACTCTGAAGCTTAGTCATTTAGGACAGTACTGTCTGTGTCTGATTGACGGTCTTAACAGGAGCCACTGCCACGCGATAATGCAGAACATTTCTAAGAGGTAGCATCAAGTGGCAGTACATCTTAATGCTGAATAAAGCAGCACTCCATGAACAAAGGGCAGGTGCTAGTTCCAGGTCACCACTGCATTTAGTATTAGCTACAGTCAGAAAAGAGGCTACATTCAGGTCTGTATTCCTTCTGATACGTCTTATTCATGCAGTGTCATTGTTCAGCTTTTGGATTACTCAAAGAGCTGAGGCACCCGCTGAGTGCTCCTTGTGACAACAAAGAGAGAAGAAGATTCGAACCAGAGTAATACAGCAGTGTAGGGGCTGGTTCACATTAATTAGCTTCACACACTGTGACTCCCTGAGCTGGGTAGTTGACATGTTCGCTGCTTCTAATGGCTGCCAGAAACCATGGGGCTTCTCATAAAAGTGTGGATGAAAGATGGTGGAGACTGTGTGCTGCACTCCACATCCTGACTGTTGACAGCACAGGCAGAATAAAATTTCCTCTCGTTCCTGGAAGTTACGCAAGCTTAAATGGCTGCTGCATCGGAGAATGGCTACTTAAACATGTGGCATTCCCCTCGGCCCATCATTTTTATAGAGGTGATGATTTTGCTGGCCAGTAACACATAGGAAACATGATGGACAAAGAACAGAAGTATGGGCTTCATCTGAGATGTCCATTCAGGCATAGGAAGAGGTGACGTAGTATCTATACTGTGACAGACAGAATTGGAAACCTGGGAGAATAAATGCCATGGAGCTTGATGGTTGAAGAGGAGGAAAGTGAGGTCGGTGGTTTCAAATATACCAGCAAGGATGAGGAAGATGAGGTTAAAATAGTTAGAAAATAAGTTGAGCCACAAAGCTTTTGAGTTAAGTTTAAGCTTATTTATTGGTGCCACAAGCAGGCTTAGATTAACATTGCAATGAAGTTACTGTGAAAATCACCTGGTCGCCACATTCCGGCGCCTGTTTGGGTACACTGAGGGAGAATTTAGCATGGCCAATGCACCTAACTAGAGGTCATTTGGACTGTGGGAGGAAACCAGAGCACCCAGAGGAAACCCATGCAGACTCCGCACAGATAGCGACCTAAGCCGGGAATCGAACCTGGGTCTCTGATGCTGTGAGGCAGCAGTGCTAACCACTGTGCATTAGAATATGACACTCCCTGGAAACAGCTCTCTTTAACTTTTGGAGGCTGTCATTTCTGTTTGAAGTCACGGTTAATGAAGCAATTTGGACAATTTCCTACACTGTAAAGTGGCTGTTAGTGTTAATGCATTTGTTGTTTCTTGGATGAAGGAAGCAACTGTTTTTTAAATTGTCCAGAGCGACTGCTAAGGCAATTAGCAATCCTCCGTAGACTGAAAGAACTTCTAAATATTTTAAAGGCTCAATCTTAATGGTTCTCGTTCATCTCCAGCTGTCTAACTAAAGCATTTCCTTTTAACTGCCTCATCGCGCACACATTTCTACTTATGAACCATGAACCAGCTAAGCATTGGTGGTGATTTTCAAATACAGGTTTACATTAGTTGGAAATCTACAGAACTGGTGTAAATGCCATCTGTAAAGTCATCTGCAAACTGCACCAGATTCTCAGGATACATTTATTTGTGCAATCATGTACAGGACAAAGTGCAAACTTGTAATCCATGACGAATGAGGAAAATTGCAGTCAAGAATAATTGAAAGGGTTTCAAATTAAAGCTAAGTGGGAGCAAGGTAAAATTGAGAAAAAGGAGGGAAAGGGAAACGAAGGGGGAAAAAAGGTAAGAAATTTGACCTCACTCTCACCTATCCCCACCACCCCCTCCAACTTCTTCATCTGTCACAGTTTACTCTCTGATTTCAGCTTCACTGCCCTTTGTCCATTCACGCCTTCTATTCTCTCTGTGGACTGCCATTAGCAGCCTTTCCCCTTGTTTTTGTGGCTATGATTCATCTTTCATTCCCTCACCCTGCTGTATAAATATCTGCCACTTTCTATGCCTTTTAGCTTTGACAAAGGGTCATCAGGACTCGAAACATCAGTTCTTTTCTCTCCTTACAGATGTTGCCAGACCGGCTGAGGTTTTCCAGTATTTTCTCTTTGGTTTCAGATTCCAGCATCTGCAGTAATTGGCATTTATCCAAAGTTTAAAGTTTATTTATTAGTGCCACAAGTAGGCTTGCATTCACACTCCAATGAAGTTACTGTGAAAATTCCCTAGTCGCCACACGCCAGTTCAGGTTAACTGAGGGACAATTTAGCATGGCCAATGCACCTAGCCAGCATGTCATTCGGACTGTGGGAGGAAACCGGAGCACCTGGAGGAAGCCCACGCAAACATGGGGAGAATGTGCAGACTCCGCACAGACAGTGACCCAAGTTGGGAATTGAACTCAGGTCCCTGGTGTTGTGAGGCAGCAATGCTAACTACTTGTGCCACCATGTGCCCATGAGAAATAAAATCCATAAAACTTATGATGATCCTTAAATGGCGTCTGAACACACATTAGTGGCATCTGACATGGCTGAAGACTTAAGGGACTAAACTGTAGCAGCCACACATGTAAGGGAGGCAACACTTGGGGCAGGCAGGCTAGTGACAGAACAGTTCAACATCTAATCCCACCAGATATGATTTTTTTGATTTGATTTACTATTGTCACATATATTAACATACAGTGAAACGTATTGTTTCTTACTCGCTATACAGACAAAATATACCATTCATAGAGAAGGAAATGAGGGAATGCAGAATGTCATAGCTAGGGTGTAGAGAAAGATCAACTTAATGCAAGGTAAGTCCATTCAAAAGTCTGACAGCAGCAGGGAAGAAGCTGTTTTTGAGTCGGTTGTTACTGACCTTTGTATCTTTTTCCTGAAGGAAGAAGGTGGAAGAGAGTATGTCCAGGGTGCATGGGGTCCTTAATTATTCTGGCTGCCTGCTGAGGCAGCGGACAGTGTAGGCAGAGTTAATGGATGGGAGACTGGTTTGCGTGATAGATTGGGCTACATTCATGATATTTTGTAGTTCCTTGCGGTCTTGGGTAGAGGAGGAGCCATACCAAGCTGTGATACAACCAGAAAGAATGCTTTCTATAGTGCATCTATAAAAGTTGGTGAGCGTCGTAGCTGACATGCCAATTTCCTTAGTCTTCTGACAAAGTAGAGACATTGGTGGGCTTTCTAAACTATAGTGTCAGAATGGGGTACCAAGACAGGTGTTGATGATCTGGACACCAAAAGCGTGAAGCTTTTGACCCTTTCCACTTTGTCCCTGTTGACGTAGATAGGGGCACGTTCTCCTTTACGCTTCCTGAAGTCGATGACAGTTTCCTTCATTTTGTTGACATTGAGGGAGAGATCATTGTTGCTGCACCAGTTCACCAGATTCTCTATCTCACTTCTGTAATCTATCTCGTCATTGTTTGGGATCCGACCCACTGAGGTGATGTCGTCAGCAAACTTGAAAATCAAATTGGAGGGGAATTTGGCCATACAGTCATAAGTGTATAAGGAGTATTGGAGCTGAGAACACAGCCTTGTGGGACACTGGTGTTGAGGATGATCGTGGAGGAGGTCTTGTTGCCTATCCTTACTGATTGTGGCCTGTGAGTTAGGAAGTTCAGGATCCAGTCACAGACGGATGTGCCAAGGCCCAGGCCACAGAGTTTGGAGATGAGTTTTGTGGGAATAATAGTGTTGAAGGTTGATCTGTAGTCAATAAATAGGAGTCTAACATAGGTGTAGAGGTGGGATGACATGAGATGGCTTCAAGGAGTGTTATCTTCTGTATCACTTCTGTACTTGGGCATTACGGCATTCCGGTGAGAAGTTGGAGACAAGCTTTAGGACGAGCTGACCATCCCAGTTCCTGCATGTACAAGGCAGGAATAGGCACAGGTATCCTTGCAGAATGGAGGGCACAACTCAGAACCTGCTTCTCTACCCCGTGACAACCTCCAAATACAGGTCCCCACAGTCATTACCAGGTGTGCCAAGGCCTGAAGAAATGGCTGGTGACATTGTGGCAGGGTGGATATTGCAAAGCAGTTTAATGGTTACTGTGAAGCTGGACCCCGATGGATTCTGGGATACCAGGTGTGAATCCTCATAAGGAAGCAGGGGGAGCCACTTGCCCCACATGTACTCCGGGACCTCGGCCAAAACGCCATCATATGGCTTGGCGGCAGGGTGGTGTCACTAAACTCTCTCTACTGGCCTGATAAGACATGATTGTGAAGTTGGTCAAGTGGAATGGTTTACATTTGTAGCTGCATTCAACTAGCTACAATGGTCAAGAAAATGCTGATGCATCAAACTTGTGAATATAGTTCCGAATTTGAGATTTCATAAGATGATTGCGTTTTGTACTGTTTATTTAAATTCAAAATAAAATGACAAAGTTAAAATGGACATGCGACCTCTGGCCTGTGATAAATCGATGTGACCTGGTTACCATGGGTACACAGCCACAGGTCAAAAATTGAAACCCAAAATGCCATATTTCATACCAGAATACAAAGAGAGAGGCAGCTATTCTTGTTTTGAGTAGACTTATCTTCTTTAGATAGTCTGATTAAAAGAGAGAGATATAGAGAGGGAGGGAGAGAGAGAGAGAGAGAGGGAGAGGGAGAGTAGGGAGACAGGAAATCAGAAGCTGTTGCAAGCAGAAGGGAAACGGTTGTTTTGTTAGCTACCAGGCAGAATGCTGGGGGAAGCTGGTCCTCTGGTCAAAGATAAGATTCTGCAGCAAGTTAAGGAAACTGGAAAATTTGCCCTGGCCAGACCAGGAGAAGGAATCACAGGAATGATTCTTATAGCTGGAAATTAGTTTGGGAATTCTTAAATGACTGAAGGAGAGAAACTTCAACCGTCACAGGACATGACGACTCAGTGAAATGGGGAGAAGTGAACCTATTGGAACCTAGGAGTGATTTGGACCAGGATCCACTATTTCCAATGAAGGCTGTGACTTGGTGAAGAGAGTATGTAATTATTTATGCGGCATGAGGTCATGTTGAAGTTCTCATAAGTGTTATCTTTTCTGTAGTTTTGAATAATTGTTGCCTACTGAAGAATGTTTAGGCAATGTTGATTTTAGTTTGTTTGATACAGTAAAAATCTAAAAACTTGAATTTGTCAATTCTTTTCAGTTGGTCATTGGGAAATTTATATCTCTTGTTTAAAGTTTGTTCAGAGATCATAACAATTGATCATCTACATTCCTGTCATGTGAAAATAATTTTCTGACCAGAAAAGAATACATGCGGTCAACAGAATTGTTTGGAAAAACACTAGAAGGGACTCACGTGACTCTTAACTGGGAAGGAGGAAACAATTACGTTCATATAGTATTTTGCATGGCCACCAGACATCTGAAAGCACTTTGTTGCCAATGAAATACATTTGAAGTATAGTTACTATTGTAAGAAATGTGTCAGTTAAGCCAGCTTGCACCGTGATAATGACTGGATAATCTGCTTTTATGATGTTGATGGAGGGATAAACATCGGTCAGGATATTTAGGATACTTTCCCTTGTCTTCTTTGAAATGGTACCATGGGATCTTTATATCCACCTGAGAGGGCAGTGTCTCTTCAAAAGATAGCATCTCTGACAGTGCAGCAATCCCTCAGTTCAGCACTGGAGTATCAGCCTCATGCTCATAGCCTGACAAGGAGCATGAACCTTGTGATTCAGCAGTATGACTGAATCACAGACACGTTGGGATATGGACAGGAAATTGAGTTCATCACTAGAGTTTAACTTTGTCCCAAAGTCAGTTAGCAACTGCAGCAAGGTTGTTGGGCAAATCAGCTGGCGTCTTGACAGCAAAATGGTAAGACTAATTACACAGAGGGAACAGACCAGAGCTCACACAAACATTCCCGCAATGAGTCAGACAGAGCCAATTCAAGGCAGGAGGGCAAACATCAATGTCGTATGAGTAGATCTTGCAATGTTGATAGAAATAAACTTGGAAATATATGTCCCTGACTGCTTTAGACTGGCTGCAATAAGGAAACTGGTCAGGTGAACCAGGATCAGATGATGCTGGGAGATGTATGGCAGCAGCACAGATGGTGGTGAATCACCATCTGGACTGGTAATCCAGAGAGCCAGGGTTACGCTCTGGGGCTCCAGGTTCAAAGCCCACCACAGAGATGGTGAAATTTCAATTCAATTAAAAAAAATCTGGAATCTAAAAAAGTTTAATGGTGACCATTGCCCATTGTTGTAAAAAACACAACTGGTTGACTAGTGTCCTTTGGGGAAGGAAATCTGCCGTCCTTATTTGGTCTGGCCTACAAGTGACTCCAGACCATCAACAATGTGGTTGACTCTTAAGTGCCTCTGAGATAGCCTAGCAAGGCATGCTATTCAAGAGCAATTATGGATAGGCAATGAATGCTGGCCAAGTTAGCGACACCCACATCACAAGAAAGAATTTTAACAAATGCCATAGGCCTTCTTGCAGGGAAGCAGAACACTCAGGAGAAAACCAAGCTCTGTAACTGCCAGTGACAGCTGTAGACCGAACTTTGTTAAGCCTCACCGCAGCCTCACACTCAGTTACTTATTATAAGGTAGCTTCAGATGAGATCTAGCAAAACACTAAGTAAGTTATGTCAGCAATGATATAAATTCATTGTCAGTGTAACAGCCTCTATATTAATGGTGCACAGAGAATGGACAGCAGGCATTACATTTAGCAAAGTGCCACTTGCCATTTTCTAAGTTTGTCAGGGAAGTAGTATACACTATGAAACCTGTCAGAAACCCCCTGTCAGAAGCCCGCTGTCTCAGACCGGGATTTTCCGCTCCCGTCCGCAGAGGGAGTGGAAAATATCACAAGAGCATAAAAATCCATTTAACATTGGCAGAAAAACAGGGTGCTAGCGCATCCATGGTTCACACACACACACACACACACACACACACACACACACACACACACACACACACACACACACACACACACACACACACACACACCATGAGACTGTTTTATAGGCCTTGCTCTACCAGTGGTATTATTGGGATGTGAGCATGAAGAGTACAATTACTGCTCTGTGCTAATATCACTGTAAATTGGTGTTGGTGTTATCGACTTATTTTGGACTGTGCTGGGAGAAGTCCGTGTTTTCCTTCCATTTGTGTCTTTTCTTCCAAAACACAGCACTGCAGCTGTACTGTACCAGTGTACCAGCTGAGATCATTATGTGCACAAGTTTTGGAAGTGAGGCGTGACCCCACTTCTCTCTCAGATAGAGGAGTATAATTACTAATCTGTGCTAATATTCTGTAATGACAGCTCCACTCTGTCTTCATTGGAAGAACATAATCCCGGAATTTACCCATTTGCATCCACTTAAACATGATAAAAAAGGCATTAAAAGCAGA
Organism: Carcharhinus amblyrhynchos; assembly: GCF_965287045.1. Taxonomy (NCBI): domain Eukaryota; kingdom Metazoa; phylum Chordata; class Chondrichthyes; order Carcharhiniformes; family Carcharhinidae; genus Carcharhinus; species Carcharhinus amblyrhynchos. The sequence continues at coordinate 56,726,421 of NC_137329.1, forward strand.
CCCAACTGCACCTGAAAATATATTAAGCTGCCAATTACCCTGAGAGATACCAGTGAAAAGTAATTAATTAAATAGATACCAGTACAGCCTTAGTTTCCACTTTTAAATCATATAGCAGTACAAAGCACACAACAGAATGAAGGAGCTTTGTAAAGTGCGAGTATCTCTCACACTCCCACAATGTTCCAAACCATTCTACAGCCAATGAACTGCTTTTGAAGTCTTGTCACTGTTATCATGCAGGAAACAGGGCAGGCAATTTGCACACCGCAAGATCCCAAAGGCAGCAATGAGACAAATGCCTGATGAGTTTCTTTTTGAAGCTACTGATTTTGGAATAAATACAAGATTGCCATAAGAACCCATCTCTTCTTCTTCAAGGAGTATCATAGAGTCCCTACAGTGTCGAAAGAGGCCATATGGTCCATCGAGCCTGAACTGACTCACTGACAGTGCATCTGACCCAGGCCCTACTCCTGTAACCGTGCATACTTTAGCCCACTAATCCCCCTAACCTACACATCTTGAGACACTAAGGGGCAATTTATCGCGGCTAATCCACCTAATTTGCACCCAGAGGAAACCCGCGCAGACACAGGAAGAATGTGCAAACTCCACACAGACAGTGACCCAAGGCTGGAGTTAAACCCAGGTCCCTGGCGCTGTGAGGCAGCAGTGCTAACTACTGTGCCACTGTGGGATCTTTTACATCCACCGAATTGGGAGGACAAGGCCTCAGTTTAATGCCTCAGCCAAACTCAACACCTTGTGAAGCTGCTATTGAGGTGCCAGCCTTGATAGCAGCTTGCAGCCATGATCCTTCTAACTGAGAGGCAATAGTGTTGCCATTGGGACAAGCAGATGTAAAGTACCTGTGATTCTGAAACTACTTCACTACCTCACAGTAAGCAAGAGGAGACAGAGTGGAAGTTGTCATTGAGCTGGATTTCCCAACGTCAACACACAAGAACATAAGAAATAGGAGCAGGAGTAGGCCATCCAGCCCTTCGAGCCTGCCCCGCCATTCAATAAGATCATGGCTGATCTGTCGTGTCTCAGTTCCACATTCCCGCCCTCTCCCCATAACCCTTAATCCCCTCGCTTATCAAAAACCCATCAACCCACGTCTTAAAAATATTTAGCAAGGCAGCCTCCACCACTTCAACGGGCAGAGAATTCCAGAGATTCACCACCCTTTGAGTGAAGAAGTTCCTCCTCAACTCCGTTCTAAACTGCCCCCCCCCCTTTATCTTGAGGCTGTGCCCCCTAGTCCTACTGTCCTTCCTGAGCAGGAAGAGCCTCTCCACCTCTATCCTATCCATCCCATTCATCATCTTATATGTCTCAATGAGATCTCCCCTCATTCTTCTAAACTCTAAGGAGTACAAGCCTAATTTATTCAGCCTCTCCTCATAGTTCAACCCCCTCAACTCCAGTATCAGCCTAGTAAACCTCCTCTGCACTCCCTCCAAGGCCAAAATATCCTTGCGTAAGTACGGCGCCCAAAACTGCACACAGTACTCCAGCTGCGGCCTCACCAATGCCCTATACAGCTGCAGCAAGACCTCCCTACTTTTATATTCAATCCCCCTCGCTATGAAGGCCAGCATCCCATTCGCCTTCCTGACCACCTGCTGCACCTGCAAGCTGGGTTTTTGCGACTCATGCACAAGGACCCCGAGGTCCCTCTGCACCGTCGCCTGCTGCAGTTTTTCGCCACGTAATAATAGTCCTTCCTACCATTATTCCTGCCAAAGTGGACCACCTCGCACTTGCCAACATTAAATTCCATTTGCCAGTTCCTGGCCCATTCGCCCAGCCTATCTAGATCCTTCTGCAGACTCTCCACACCCTCCGCGCAATTTGCTGTGGATATTCAGAAATCTGCTGCTACTGTGCGTCAAATTCTTCAGCAATCCTGTCCCGCGCACACGACCCAGAATTACTGGGAAGATTGCATTATTGGTTACCTTGTGTTGTGAGCCTCTCAAAAAATGTCCACTACATTGAGGGATTCATACTTTAACCTTAATATCTGTTATAGGTTAATGATTAACAGTGGAGGCCACTCCAACACCCAACCCGTCACACACCAGGCACCCCTGAATCAACACCCCGACATCCCCACCAACCCCCAAACTCCCTGACATCCCCATTACCCCCAACATGCCCCGAAACCCCCCAACATTCCCTGATCACCCCAACACCAGCCCCCAAATCCCCCCAACACCCACCCCATTACCCCCAAAAGACCCCTGCCCAACTATTTTCCAGTTATCTAACCTCCAGCTTGGCTACCTACTGAATCCACTCCCTCTGTTTACGACCCACCAGCTGACTATACTCAACTCCCCACTCACCTCCCCAGTAAATCCCTTTTGACATTTAAAATGATGGCAGTCAGCGTTGTGAACAGTGAGAGAGCATGGCCTCTCCACTGCTCTGTGGTTGGATGTGCAGAGGATTTGTCAGTCAGGACAGGTAGACCCGGCTACAGGGACCAGAATATGGTCAGAGGGTAATTTGCCTCACTGTCAGCATTGATCATCCCAGCAATCAATGCTGAGGGGAACATCTATGTTGGCTTTTGATAGAATGAACATGAAAAGACTTTCCTTTGGTCAGGGGAGTCAGCAACTAGAATCATAGAATCCCTACAGTGTAGAAGCAGGTCATTCAGCCCATCAAGTCTGTACCAACACTTCGACAGAGCATCTCACCCAGACCCTGTCCCCGTAACCCCACATATTTGATCCCCCTAACCTATACATCTTGGGGCATTAAGGGGCAATTTAGCATGACCAATCTACCTAACCAGCATTTTCAAATTGTTACTGAGAGAATGAAGGGAAAAGTAAGTTATAACATGACGTATCTTTACAAGAAAAACTGGATCATTTTTTGGAGCAGGAAAACATAACCGAGTTTTGGGCAGAGATCTGAATAATGGAATTAGATCTGGATTGCTCCAGCAAAGAGCTGGTATTTACTGCTCTCCCTGGAGAGATTAAGGTTCAGAGGATGTTCAAAATCGTGAGGGAGCTGGTCAGTGTAGATAAGAAGAAACTGTTCCCCTTTGTAAAAGGATTGAAAATGGGAGGGCACTGATTTAAAATGATTTGTAACAGAAACGAATGTGATGTGAGAGAAAGCTTTTTCACACAGTGAGTGGTTCAGGTCTGAATGCACTGCCTGGAGGTGTGATGGAGGCAGGTTCAATCGAAGCGTTCAAGAGGATGTTTGATGATTATTTGAATAGAGACAATGGCCGCTATTCTCATATTGCAACCCATAACTTTTCTGCGTGTCACCGGCCTTGTTCCGGGATTTCGGCATGTGCCGGGAATGCATGTGCATCTCCCAGAGCCGGAGAACAGTCGCCGGCCAGACCACACTGGAAACCAACGGAAAGAAAGGTAATTCATTTGAATTTTTTTTAAATATGTTTTAAATGTCTTTTAAATCTAATTATCAAACTTACTGGTCTCAATTGAATCTCCCACCTCACTAAATGTACTTCATTCCAGCGGGGTTGGGAGTAGCTCCCCATGTTCGGGGAATTAGCAAGAGACCCAGACAGAATGAAGTGGGGGGGGGTGCAATCAGGGGCCCCTCAGGCGATAGAGCAGCGAGGGGGTGGTGTCCTCTGGGCATGGGCACCCTGGCAGTGCCAGCCTGTGCCCCCGACATTGTCCAAGGGGCAAAGTACCCGTGCCCAGGGGGCACCTTGGCACTGCCCACTGGGCATTGGGTAGTGCCAAGGTGGCAGGGTCTATTGTGGGTGGGGCCAAGGGGTGATCAGTGGGGGTGGGGGGGGGGTCCCACTGCCACTCTGCACTGGGATCGGTTGGGATGGAGGGAGGGCAGTGAGGGGAGGGGGTCAGTGGGGGAAAGATTGCCGTTGCTGAGGGGGGTGGGCTCAACATCGGGGTGCTCTGGGGAGAGGGGAGGCAGTCAGGGCTGGCCCGGGAATTGTTGTGGAGGCCACGATCGGGCTGTGTGTGTGTGTGTGTGTGTGTGTGTTGGGGGGGGGGGGCGGAGGTGGGGTTACAGGGTGGTGTTGGAGGGGCAGCACTGAGGGGGTCCCGGGCTGGCCAGTGATCGAGCTGGTCAGCAAACAGGGAGGTTGACAGATCTGGACCACTGCACATGCGCAGAGTTCCACAACTATCAGACTCCGGTGCAAATAGGCCCCACCACCCTGGGTTTTTAATGAGATTCACGGTTGGGATCTCCACAGTGCACGGAATGGGGAGATTCAAGTGAGAAGTTGAACTGACAAAACAGTTGTGATCAAGAGCAGTTTTCCTGCCAATTCAGCGCTTTTGGGAGAATCGCAGCCAATTTGTGGGATTCTCTGGTTTTATCTGTGACGGGATCTGTTGTGAGTGAGAACGGAAAATTTGATGTTCCGGCCAAACCAAAACTCACTTACTCTCAACAGCACCCGAAAATCCCGGTCGTGAAGGCGGGTGGGAAATTTCCGGCAATATGCAAGAGTACGGGTAAAAGCAGGGGACAGGCACTCAGCCATGATGCTCACTCGAAGGAGCAGATGAGCCGAATGCCCACGTTCTGCGCCGTAATGGTTCTGTGATTCTGTGAAGTGATGGGCCTCCTCCTGTGGATGGGATCTTCTGATCCTGCCAGCGGCAGGCACCCTCACAGGCGGGACTGGAAAACCTGTTTTCCAGATGGTGCCAGCCACTGGCAAGACTGAAAACCCTCGGTTTGTGAGTCCTGAATAATGATCAAGTGAAAATATTAGGCTGGTTGAATAATTGTAGAGTGGAGCGAGATGCTACTTGCGTGGTATCTGGAATGAAGTTGCTGGCAGCTTTGTCTGTTGTATTAAACTGAGCAACTGGGCTTCAGGCTGAGAAACACAGAAACAACATAATTCGCCAACAGAGTAAATGCCAACTTGGGCCAGTTATTCAGTTTTAATTTATGTCAATGCAAAAAAAAAGAATAAACAGCTTTATATCTGTCTATTAAAATGAGACAAGCACTGTGACTCATGATTAATACAATATAAACTGTAGTGAGAACACTGGACAGAGCTGAACAGGGCTAGAAGCAGCAACAGTTCATGAAACAGTTCTCATTGCCAAAGCTGAAATGGGTATCAGCAGTTTTTGTTATGTAAATGGCAGACTAAAATCCTATCTAAATGTAGTGGATATAAAGTGATGAATAAACAAGAACAAACAAGCAGAGAGCAGGCCGGCTGTATCCAATCTATTCTATGACGTCAAGCCTAATTGAACAAGCCCAAAGAGTTCAATGGTTTCTATATTTAACTTGGCCAGATTTCCAATCTGTATTCATTTCCTGAAACTTTAAATTCTTTATGGAGCTATCATTGAAATTTGTTTTCTCATAGCACTCAAATAAAAAAAACAAATGTCCATCTTTTTTATTTAACAACAGCTTCCCCTGGTGCCTGGATTCTGTTAGCGAGAGGCTGGAACAGTGTTGGACAAATCCATCAAACTCCATCGAGTTCAGCAGCAGAGCACAGCGAATTCAATTCTTCCTCAGCCCAGTCGCAGCAACAGGCTAAATCCAATCATTTTGCACATGGGGTGATTGGAACACTTCCATCTTGTAAACTACTCTTCCACAGCAAAGTGTGGAAGCGCACAGTGTGCAATTAATGTCACAATAATATCACCACATTGCTCACATCCTAATGATTCTTCTACAAACAAATACTGCACAGTAAAATTCATCGGCCATAAAATTTGGTTGTCTTGCAGCCTCTATTTTCAGTGCCACAGATTTGTTTTGAGACTATAATGGCATCTGGGCCAAGCTCACACATTGTAATAGCAATAAATAGCGACTGTCCTTTCTCACACACTATAATGGTGACTAGACCATGCTTAATCAAATCAATGGTGTCTAGACCGTGTTCACACACCATCATGATGACTAGAGTGTGTGCACACTACTCTGACTTTGAATGCGCCCTGAAATTGGTGTCAGTCTTCCAAAGGGAGGACGGTGGAGCTGGGTAATGGGTTGGAGAGGGACAGAATTAAGTTTTCAAAGATAAAAACAAGAAGACAGAATGGTTCAGGGCATGTTAGAATCCATACAGTACAGAAAGAGGCCATTCAGCCATCAAGTCTGTATCAACCCAATCCCACCCAGACCTCACTCCCGCAACCCCACACATTCACTCTGCTAGCCCCCGACACCAAGGGGCAATTGAGCATGGCCAATCAACCTAACCCACACATCTTTGGATTGTGGGAAGAAACCCACGCAGACATGGGGAGAATGTGCAAACTCCACATAGACAGTGACCCAAGGCTGGAATTGAACCTGGGTCCCTGGCGCTGTGGGGCAGCAGTGTTAACTACTGCGCCATTGTGCCATCTCTGTGCGCAACTGTGGCAGAACAGCAGGAAGCCATTATAATTGTGGCAGTTGATATTAAATTGCCTAAACAAAAAGGACAGTCAAAAGAAGCTTGCACATGCAAAGTTGCCATGATGTGAGCAGAGCAGATTAAGTACATGATGAGTTAGCATTTGGGAACTGGTTCTGGCCAGGAAGCTCTCCGGCCTACTTCAATTCTGCAGCCGAGGCAGCCTAGTCATGGTTGCTATCTGTCTGAAAACGGCTCTCCAGAGCTCCTCTTCCCTGCAATCACCAGCCCTAACTGGGCGCCCAGCCTGCCGACATCAAATTCCCAAACCTGGATTGAAAACTCCAGTTCAGGAATCAGATGCTACATCACAGTTGGATCTGAAACGTGTTAATGGAGCTGGCCATCATATTCACAGTGGAAAGGATGGGCTCCCAGTTTCACCAAAGCACTGTGTGTAGTGTAAGCCACATCCCTCTGTTCTCCTTGACAGTGGGCACGAACTTTCAGGCCTCGATTTGTTACACACTGACCTGGCAAAGCCCTCATCTGAATCGTCTGCAGCAGAACCTGTCAGTGACCTCGTCCTCTGGTGAGCGGACACACTCACTACCCTACTCCCTGGCCTGGCTTCATTGCAGGCCACAGGTGCCTGCTGTCTCATCACGCCTGTTCTACCTACGAAAGTATGTAAAGGATCAGTATCTGAGTGAGTGGTTCGTCATTCTCAGCCTCAGCTTCCCAATCCACATCTGTCTCCTGCACCACTGCCTGGCGAGGCCATCAGAGAGGACAAGGATGGGGATATGGAGACAGAAGGCAGAGAAAGTAACAGGTGCCCCACTCACACTAACTGCAGCTTGCAGCTTAGAAGAGATTGTGAGGTGAAGGGCTAGTGGGATAGGAGAAGGAGGATTAAGTGTGAAGAGAGCATCAGCTTCAAGTCCTGTCCCAGCAATGGCTTCAGTCCTGGTCTAATGCTGCCGAGTACTCTCTCTTCTATTGAGATAAGGGTAAGCAGCCATGCCTGTTCCCTTCCAGTTAGGTGCTGCTGTATGTAGTGTGCCCCCTTTCGTTTCATTCGAGAGGGAAGTGTGTCAGTGTGTGTGGGTGCAATGTGTTTGCGTGATTTGACCGTCACAGCATGTTGGCACAGTGGTGAGCCCTTACTGCCTCACAGCGCCAGGGAGCCGGGTTCAAGTCCAGCCTCGGGTTACTGTGTGGAGTTTGCACCTTCTCCCTGTGTCTAAATGGGAAAATGCTAAGAACTCAGAAATATAAAGGGACTTGGGGAGCATTGTTCAAGATTCTCTGAAGGTTAACATGCAGGTTCAGTCCGCAGTTAGGAAGATAAGGGCAATGTGAGCATTCATGTTGGGAGGGTTAGAATACAAGAGCAGGGATGTACTTCTGAGGCTGTATAAGGTTCTGGTCAGACCTCATTTGGAGTAATGTGAACAGTTTTGGGCCCCATATCTAAGGAAGGATATGCTGGCCTTGGGAAGGGTCCAGAGAAGGTTCACAAGAATGATCACTGGAATGAAGAGCTTGTCATATGAGGAACAGTTGAGGACTCTGGGTCTGTACTCGTAGAAGGATGAGGAGAGGTCTTATTGAAACTTACAGGATACTGCAAAGCCTGGATAGAGTGGATGTGGAGAGGATGTTTCCACTAGTAGGAGAAACTGGAACCAGAGGGCACAACCTCAGGTTAAAGGGACGATTCTTTAAAATAGGGGTGAGGAGGGATTTCTTTAGCCAGTAGTGAATCTGTGGAACTCTTTGCGGCAGAAGATTGTGGAGGCCAGGACATTGAGTGTCTTTAAGACAGAGATAGGTAGGTTCTGGATTAATAAGGGGATCAAGGGTTATGGGGAAAAGACAAGAGATTGGGGATGAGGAAAATATCAGCCATGATTGAATGGCAGAGCAGACTCGATGGGCCAAGTGGCCTAATTCTGCTCCTATGTCTTATGGTCTTATGATCTGCGTGCTTCAGTTTACTCCCCCAGTCTAAAGATGCACAGATTGGGTTGATTAGCCATGCTAAAATTGACCCTAGTGTCAGGGGGATTGGCAAAGTGGATGGGTGGGATTGTGGGAATGGGGCCTGGGTGGGATTGTGGTCGGTACAGACTCGATGGGCTGAATAACCTCCTTCTGTTATGTAGGGATTCTTTGACTGTTATGGCTGAATAGATGGCAGTGTACATAGGATGTGGGAGCGAGGCTTGCCACTGTATGTCACAATGACAAGAAGCTGTGAATGTGCATCGGGGTTGATAGTGAATGTGAGTGATGGGGCGATGGTGAATTGAGTGTGTGCGATCAGGGGAACAGATGAGTGAGTGTGGCGCGTGGAGATGCATTCACTGACCTTCATCGCTTGTGTGAGATCATTGAACATTTTGCAGCACTGCATCCAGGTCCTCGGGCCAGCTGGTGGTGCTGGCATTGATGCCACAGCTATCTGTCCTCACTGACTTTGCAGCTTCTGTCTATGGATAGAGGACCTCTCTTATCTTGTCCACTAGCTGCACAAAGCCCTTTAGCACTGCATCTAAGAATCTTGTTACCACACTGTGCCATTCTTGAGACTTTTCTAGATCAAAATCATTTTTAGAAAGACTTTCAGCACTTGCCCTGATCGAAAAGCACCTCCTGTTTAAGAGGTAGAGGCTGGTTTTAAGAAGTGCAGGTGAGTTTGAACACATTCACACCTCTCATGACTTTGTAACCCTTACTCAGAATTCAGCAACTCCAGAACCAGGCTTGGCACAGTGTGCTCGCTATAATCAGTCAGAATGGGGTTTAAATGCTGCCCACATTAGAGGGGGTCTGACAACACCAGGTTTTAGTCCAATCGATTTATTTGATAATAGACTAATAGAAGGTTAGTCCCTTCGTCAGGTGAATGGAGAGTTCTGGCCTCAGACAGAGCATATAAAGCACAGACAGTTTAGAGATTACTGATTAGAATTTGCATTCTAATCAGTAATCTCTAAACTGTCTGTGCTTTATATGCTCTGTCTGAGGCCAGACCTCTCCATTCACCTGACGAAGGGACTAACCCCGAAAGCTTGTGAGTCTATTATCAAATAAATCAGTTGGACTAAAACCTGGTGTTGTCAGACTTTTTACTGTGTTTACGCCAGTCCAACGCCGGCATACCCACATCACATTAGAAGGAGCAGCCATGTATTAAGCGCGCATCACAAATCGTGCACCCAATTTCCCCTTTCCCCATTACCTTTTACATTATTAAATTCAGTACGCATGTCTCAGTGTCGCTATTTATTTACATAATTTAAGGATGTTAATTTTCTTTAGACAAGAATACTCGAGAAAGCAAAATGACAAAACCCACCTTGGGCAAAACCTTACCAAAAAGTGGCTGGGTATTGTTTCTGGTGAGAAAACCAGAAACAATTCCTCTTTGGACAAACTGGTCAGTTTTCTCTCTAGATCTTACCATGTTCTGCCAGAAAAATCAAGGTATAAGATTCACACCATCCTATTGGAGGGTAACCTCAGATGTAAGGCCCAGCCTTGCCCCAGTTAAGGCCATTCAGTGGCCAATTAATAGCCACTATAGAACCATTTCCCGCCCAGCCTCAACTTTCACTTTAGTGGGCAAATGGCAACTCAAAAAAGGTGGCAAACACAAATGAAGGAATGTCCATCTCAGGCAGGAAAGGCAAAGGGAAGAGGTGGCCGCCTTCTGCCTGGGAGTGGCCTCCATTAAGGCTTGGTAAGCTTCCTCAGCCTCCCTCCTTCTTCGGCCTATCTCTCAAAACTCTGTGAGTCTGCACATTCTCCCCATATCTGTATGGGTTTCCTCCGGGTGCTCTGGTTTCCTCTCACAGTCCAAAGATGTGCGGGTTAGGTAGATTTAACCATGCTAAATTGCCCCTTAGTGTCAGGGAGATTAACAGGGTAAATGTATGCTTTATCTGTATAGCATGTAAGAAATAATACTTCTCTCTGTACATTAATACATGTGACAATAACAAAGCAAATCGAATCAACAAAATCAAATCCTTATTATCTCTTCTTACTCCAACAATCACTGTTCCAGTTGTTCCACCCACTCTTATATATCATCACATTTTTCCCTCTCTTCTTCTGAAGAAGAGTCAAATGGACTTGAAGCATTAATTCTGTTTGCTCTCCCTACAGATGCTGCCAGGCCTGTTGAGTTTTTCCAGCATCCTCTGTTTTGTTTCAGATCTCCAGCATCCACAGTATTTTGCAATTTTAGTGCATCTTGGAGCGTTTGTTTCCAAAAGAAGATGGGCCAAAGGTCAAACCCACTGCATCAACACTGCCACAAAATTGAATAAGTGCAGCATTAGCTTGCAAACACATAATGGGTTTGCATCACTATAACCACTACTTAAACAGAAATAAACTAATTAACCACTGTTAAAATACCAGGTAATGTAATGTCATACACGTTAAGCATATTTACGCAAACATCACGTGTATTCATTTGTTTGTTAATATTGCAAAAGCAAACTGCTAAAGTCATGGGTGCTGACATTCAGCTGATATGCTAATGGAATGTTGAATTGTTAGACTAAATTGCATAATTCTATTTTAATGGAGCTTAATCATTCTTTATTTTATTTCTGTTAAGGCAATGATTAAACTGCTATAAACCCTTAAAGTGTTGGCACAGTAATATTGTATGCCGTTAGTTTTGCTCTGATGTTGCCAATCTGATGGAGCCTAAGATTTTAATGCTCCACACAGCTTTGCTGTCATTAATCACAACACTAGATAAACTGCCACAGTGCAGCTTTGGAATGGGTTCCAATTAGATTCTGCAACCATTTTAGTGCAGCACCTGTAATGGTCTCTGATCTCACCACCCACCGCCCCCCGCCACCCCCCCCACTCCCCCACCACCCCGGTGTGGTCTGTGGGTTAAGAAGTTCAGGATGAAGATCAGTAATGAAGTTAAATCTCAGAAGGAACTTCACAGGATCTTAATCAGCTCAAAAACTGACATTGATCTGTCATAATGATAGCTGGTAAAGTGGATGTAAACTTGAGTGTTAGATACTGCACTGTACAGTACTCAGTTACTCCGATATTGTACTATAAGCTACACTCTATTACGCATGGGGGTTACTTACACGGTTGACGGGGACACGTGTTATGGAGTTAGCCGGCATGGCAATTATTGCTCTAATCTGTGGCTTTGAATACTGTTCTTTCAGTCTGAGATTTTTAAAAACTCATTCAAGAGATGTGGCTGCCATTGGCTAGGGTAGCCTTCATTCTCCATCCCTACCTATCCTTGAGAAGGTGGTAGTGAGCTGCCTCCTTGAACCACTGCAATCCCTGAGGTGTCGGTACATCTATAGTGCTTTTAAGGAGGGAGTTCTAAGGTTTTGACTCAGCAACAGTGAAGGAATGATAATGTAGTAACAAGTCAGGATGGTGAGTGGCTTGGAGGGGAGATTCCAGGTTTCCATGTGTCTGCTTTCCTTGTCCTTGTAGATGATAGTGATCACGAGTTAGGAAGGTGCTGCCTAAGGGGCATTTATGAGTTCTTGCAGTGCATCTTGTAGATGATGCAAACTGCCACAATGGGTGGAATTTTACGAGAAAAATGCTAGTGTGAAAATAGGAGAGTTGCAGATCCGTTTTTTGGGTGATTTTTTTACTCCTAGTCTTGTGCATACAGTGCATGAAAAGATGGGCTGGAATGTTTTTAGCTACTAGAGGCAGTGAGCAGGGCTTAATTCACCAGCCAGTAGCAGAGGAAGCCATTGCGCATGTGCAGACCTCTCAGAGAGAGAAAGAGAGCCGTCGGACCTCTGCTGCTGCAGCCAACCTGAACCACACACTCCCCCTGCCCCTGCAATCGCAGCTGACTGTGAGCCAAACACCACCAGAAAGTGTAGCTGCCCTCCCGCAACGCCCAAATCGATTGCACCCTCCTCCCATGACCGACAGCTGCAGAGTGGCATTGGGACTCTCTCCCCCCACCGATCAGAGCTGCAGAGTGACAATGATACTCCCTCCTCCCCACTGATCGTAGCTGTAGAGCGCCAGTGGACTTCCCCTCCCTCCTGATCAGGCCTGCCGACCTGGCCCCACTCCCTCCAGGCCCCCCTTTGGCCCTGCCCCCTTCAGGCCTCCACCTCCATGTCCTGCCCTTACAGGGACCAGCCCCATAAGCCACACCCTTGCACTGCCTGATGCCAAGGTGCCTGGTGGGCATTGCCAAGTTGCCAGGCTGGCACTGTCTATGGGGAACCTTACTTTCTCTCAGCCTCCCTGGCGGGCCTCAATGGTGTCCACTTCTACCTGCGAGGCCAACACAATTGTTCCCCATTCATGAGGAGCAGATGTTTTCTTCACTGGACAGAACCTCTCCTGCGACACCATAATGGCAAATGAACCCAGACAATTGAACGCTGGGCTTTGCTAAAGACATGTTAATAAACATTTAAATAATTTATTCAGCCTCTTTCTGGGAATAGGTGACAGGCTGACCGCGGCGGAAATCCGATTCTGGTAAGATTGTGAGAGCTGTTACGGGATTTTACTGGCTCGCTCTGCCCATCAATGGGCAGGACAAACCGGTAAAATCTTGTCAGTGGTGAAGGGAGTGAATGTTTGGGGAAGTAATAGCAATCAAGTGAGCTGCTTTGTCCTGGATGGTGTCGGGATTCTTGAGTGGAGATGTGACACTATCTAAGGAAGGAGATATTAGAGCAGGTGGGTAGGCTAAACATTTGGTCACACATGCAGTTCTGGTCACCACACTAAGAAATGTGGTAAAGAAGGAGAGGTGGACAGGTTTAGGGGAGGGAACTCAGAGCTTGGGATCGAGTTTGTTGGGAGATGTGTGAAGGAAGTGGCTGATGCATGAGACATGCTGCACATTAATGGCTATATCACAATCATAAAATCATGCCAATTAAACTGCAATCGACTGAAAAATGGTATGAATGTTACATTAAAACTTGTTTACATTCAATTCCTAAGTCTAACACACAGTGGAAACTGAACCTGGAATAAGTACTTGCCCGCCAGTTCCTGTATTTATATAATTTACACGCCATCTGTTGATAGTCAATCAAGTGTCAATATTAGACCAGGAGATTATGAACCAAGCATTCAAAGGCTGACAATAAAACTTATATTTGCTGCATCAAGCGATCTTAAAATGTCATTAACTGACTAAATTAAAGTCACATAAAAGCAAAATACTGTGGATGCTGGAAATCTAAACTAAAAACTGAAGATACTGGATAAACTTAGCAGGTCTGGCAGCATCTGTAGAGAGAGCAACAGAGTTAACTTCTCAAGTCCACACATTGTGTAGAGGGGTCATGTAGATTCAAAATGTTAACTGTGTTCCTCTTTCCACAGATGCTGCCAGGCCTTCTGAGTTTATTCAGCATTTTCTGTTTAAATTGAAATCAGCTCAGGTCAAATATCGTTCAAACAATGTGAAGCAGACTCTTTTATTGAAATAGAACAAAGAACAAAGAAAGGTACAGCACAGGAACAGGCCTTTTGATCGTCCAAGCCTGTGCCGATCATGGTGCCCTAACTAAAGTACAAAAAAAAACCCCTCTTGCTCTTACTTGGTCTGTATCCTTCTATTCCCTCCCTATTCATGTACCCATCCAGATGCCTCTTAAATGTTTCTAATGTGCCTGCTTTCCACCGCATCCTCTGGCAGCACATTCCAAGCATATACCACTCTCTGCTTGAAAATCTTGACCGCACATTCTCCTTAAACTTTCCCCCTCTCACCTTGAACCTGTGCTCCATTGTAATTGACACTGACTATCCACTCTGTCTACATAATTCTGTAGACTTCTATCAGGCCTCTCCTCAACCTCCATCTCCCAGTAAGAAAACAATATTAGTTTATTCCAGCTCTCTTCACAGCCAAAACCCTTGAGACCAGCAACATTCTGGAGAACTTGCACTCTCTCTGAAGATTCCATGTCCTTCTGGTAGTGTGGTGACCAGAACTGCATGCGATACTCCAAATGCGACCTAACTAAGGTTTTATAAGCTTGCATAAATAGCTTTATAAATCTTGCATAAAGGGAGTTGATGTGCGGAGGAAACATGGTCCTCACAGTGTGGGCAACATAAGGTGACCTGCCAGGCACCTGTCAGGACGTTGACCCTGAACTGTACAGGCCAGGGTCTCTGATGCTTCACTTACTGCTCATGGAAGGGGCATGATGGCACACTGGTTAGCACTGCTGCCTCAAAGCACCAGGGATTCAGGTTCAATTCCAGCCTGGGGTCACTATCTGTGTAGAGTTTGCACATTGTCCCTGTGTCAGCGTGTGTTTCTTCCTCTCACTGTCCCAATGTGCAGGTTAGGTTGATTGGTCATGCTATATTGTCAGGGGGACACATCTGGGGTTATGGGATTAGAGCCTGGATTGGATTGTGGTTGGTGCAGACTTGATGGGCTGAATGGCCTCCTGCACTGTAGGGATTCTATGATTACAATTGGTCTTGGAGCAGAGGGAGACTGGCACCAGTCAGGATCCCTGCTCATGAGCCTGTTATTTGCAAGAGCAGACAAACAAGATAGCAATTCAAGCAAAAAAAAAATTCCAGCTCAGAGATATCGTTCAAAATTGGCATATGACAAAGGTCACTTCTCCAAGATCACTGACTGAGGCATGAGTCCTTTTGCACTGCGTGGTATTCCAATCTTTCCAACCACTGGAATCAAATTTAGAGTTGTGCTTGTTTTTCTGTTTTGAAAACCCAAGTTGCTTATGAATGACAAGTGATGAATGTGTGGTTATACTGAGAGCGCAGCGGATATCAGCTTAAGTTGTAAGCATATCCAATACTTCATTAAATCTTCAGGTTTCCCCCCGTGCAGTGACGGTTTTGGAAATTTCCAAAGAGAACCTAAGCATAGGAGCTGCAAAGTTGATTTCTCAGCAGGTTTTGAGAGCGTACCGATCAGAAACGTTGATTTCTGATTCATTGTTGGTTCAGCTTACGGTGTGTGTGACTCAGTGGGCAACACTCTCACCTCCCAGTCAGGGCTTGTGAACAAAAATCAACGCTGACACTTCAGTGCAGTGCTGAGAGTGTGCAGCACTGTTGGAGGTCTTGTCTTTCCAACGAGTTGTGAAATTCAAGGGCCGTCGGGTGACATCACAGAAACAGGTTATTTTGTTATTGTCACATTTCTGTTTGTGGGAGTTTGCTGTGTGCAAATTAGTAGCTACCTGTCCTGTACTTTGGCATTCTGCAGTATTGTACAATGCTACAAGCTGCACTGGACATTCTAAAGGAGAGTAAAAACTGCCCTGTGTCTTTTAGGTTATTGTGAGCTAGCAGAGGGCTAAGAGTTATCTTAAAATCTGCAGTTTCCTCGCAAAGGCCTGAATTTCTCTCTCCGCTGTTGGTGGGTTTTTAAGCAGGGGGATGAGCAATGGGCTCAGGAATGGGCTTCCCACGATTTGGTGCTGGGGTGAGAGAGACCTTGGACAGGCCACTGCACATCATTGCCCCAATTGAGGTCCTTATTGACCGTTTTAGGCTAGTTTTCCACCTGGCTTCAATTTTTAGGTCAGTGAAGGATTTGAAGGGTATGAGGGAAGCCTGAAAATATTTGGGTTTCAGCCTTGGGCAGGAAGGGGGGGTTTGAGGTATCTCCATCGGAAGCCCCCTTCTAACTTCGAGTGCCCCCAACCCCTTGTCAGCTTGAGGGTGGCGCCTGTTGGACCTCCCTCTCTCGGGCCTTTCCCCCGACACTCCAATCTTCCACCTTCCACTCCCCTCCCGCCCAAAGTCAACAGACCCTAGGCTGGTCTGTCAAACTTTCCGTCCCATCCACGATGACTCCCGCCGCGCTCAAATAAAATAATCTGTTCTATCCAAGGCTGTTAAAATACTAATCACTGGTTACCTTCCTTAGTCAAAATACGCCAGTTATTGGTGTCACACTGACTAAGAGTGAAATTGGATCACAAGGTGCAGGATTCATGGTCCAAATCATAAATTAATGAGGAGAGGATGGGTTTTAATTTGTGACATCAAAGGAGGAGCCAGGGGATGTGGTTTATTTAGACTTTCAGAAGACTTTCAACAAAGTTCCATGTAAGAGACTAGCATATGAAATTAAAGTGCCATGGGATTGGGGGCAGTGAACTGAGATGGATAAAAAACTGGTTGGCAGAAAGAAAACAAATAGTTGGAATATAGTAGTCTTTTTCTGAATCACAGTAACTAGTGGGATACAGCAGGGATCAGTGCTAGGACCCCGGCTATTCGTAACATAAATTCATGATTTGGATGAGGAGATTAAATGTAATATCAGCAAATTTGCAGATGACACAAAGCTGGGTGGGAGGGTAAGTTGTGAGGAGGATGCATGGATGCTTCAGTGTGATTTGGACAGGCCGAGTGAGTGGGCAAATGCATGGCAGATGCAGTATAATGTGAATAAATGTGATGTTATCCACTTTGAAAGCAAAAACCGGAAGGCAGATTATTATCTGAATGAGGAATGTGCAAGAAAACTGGAGAAGCCACACCTGGAATATTGTGTGCTGTTTTAGTCTTCTCATCCAGAGAGGATACCATAGGGGGAGTGTAGAGAAGGTTTAGCAGACTGATTCCTGGGATGGTGGGACTTACACATGAGGAGAGATTAAGTCGGTTAGGATTATATTTGCAGGAGTTCAGAAGAATGAGGGGGGATATTATAGAAATTTAAAAATTTATAAAATTTTAACAGGGTAGATGCAGGAAGAATGTTTCCGATGGTGGAGAAGTCCAGAAACAGGGATCAAAATCTGAGGATGCAGAGTTAATGATTTAGGACTGAGACACGGAGCAATTTCTTCAGCCAGAGAGTGGTCAGCCTGTGGAATTCACTACCACAGAAAGCAATTGAGGCCAAAACATTGTATGATTTCAAGAAGCAATTAAAATAGCTCTTGGGGAGGCGAAGGGGACCAAAGGATTTGGGTGAAGGCGGGATCAGGCTATTGAGTTGGATGATTAGCCATAATCAGAATGAATGGTGGAGCAGGTTTGAAGGACTAAATGGCCTGCTACTGCTCCAATTTTCAATATTTTATGTGGATAACTTCACATTTTCCCACTACTCCAGCTGTCACTTACATGCCCGATCACTTAGTTGCTTCCATTTGGCTGTATAATCGTGTGACTATTCAATTCAATTAATCATTGACTGTCACATTCAGAACAAAATATTAGCACATCCACTGAATGCCATCCCTATTGAGTTCAGTCATTAATTTTTCCAATAATAGCCTACAAATTAGTGCTTAATATGTGCATGATAATACCCTGTCCACTATTCTAACAGAGATTAATCATTTTACGTCTGATGAAATCATGGCTAAAATTAAGCAAATCCATTAAAAGTTTGCAAACCGATACTATGCTCATTAATTTTTAGGCTCATTTTCTGTAAATTGATGTAGCCTAAGAACATAAATCCTAAAAGATCTTTCAAGTCATTCACCTTTGCAGCCCTCTGGGGAAATAACCACTTCAGTGTAACTTCCGCAAGATCCCAGAGGCAAGAATGAGATTATGGGCCTATTGATCTTTTTGGACCAATGTGAAGAAACATTGCCCAGGGCATGGGGAGAACTATGAAAGACTGCAGATGGTGGAAATCTGAAATAAAAACAGTAAGTGCTGGAAAAACTCAGCAGGTCTGGCAGCACCTGTGGAGAGAAAAACAGTGTTATGTTTTGAGTCTGTATGACTCATCTTTAGAAGTCCGAGCTGACCTGAAATGTTAATTCCGTTTCTCTCTTCACGGACGCTGCCAGACCTGTTGACCTTTTCCAGCATTTTCTGTTTTTATATCAGACTTTTCTTTGATTAGTGCCATGACATTTTTCTTGTGCATTTGATCAAGGTCATGGGCGGCATGGTGGCACAATGGTTAGCACCGCTGCCTCACAGCGCCAGGGGTCCGGGTTTGATTCCTGCTTGGGTCACTGTCTGTGCGGAATTTGCATGGCCTCCCTTTGTCTGAATGGGTTTCCTCAGGGTGCTCCGGTTTCATCCCACAGTCTGAAAGAAATACTGGTTAGATACAGTGGCTATACTAAATTCTCACTGTGCTTAAACAGGCGCTGGAGTGTGGAGATTTTCACAGTAATTTCATTGCAGTGTTAATGTAAGCCTATTTGTGACACTAATAAATAAAACTTTAATCTTTAGCATCTGATGTGGAAGACTGTGCCAGCAATAATGCAGCACTCACTCAGTTACTTTAGTGGATGGGTCTGTAAGAATTAGCCAAAAATATCAGCACATGTTAAGCACTGTACACTCAATGTCATGCGCGTTAATATATAGGCTTTTATTGCAAGTATTAACGACTGAAGTTGGTTGAGATGGCATTCAGCTGATTATCATAGCAACCCTACAGTGCAGAAAGAGGCCATTTGGCCTATCAGGTCTGCACCGACCACCCAGGCCCTACCCCTATATCCACCCGTGAATTCCTCTAACCTACACATCTCAGAATGCTAAGGGGCAATTTTTTTCAGTATGGCCAATCAACCTAACCTGCACATCTTTGGACTGTGGGAGGAAACTGGAACACCCAGAGGAAACCCATGCAGATATGAGGCGAATTACAAACTCCACACAGTGACCCAAGCTGGGAATCGAACCTAGATCCCTGGAGCTGAGAAACAGCAGAGCTAACCACTGTGCTACCGTGTCACCCTTAATGCTGTTGGAAGTAGCAGGGAAAAGGCATTCTTCCGACATTGGGAAGATATTGCAGTCTGAAGTGCTGCACTTTCCTTATTCGATGTTCTGTCTGACATTTTCTGAAGATCATTCAATGATCATAAACTTTTTGTGCCATACTATTAAATATGACTTATGAGGCCAGTTTCTGATCAATCTTGTGATCTTTCACAGTGAAGTTACAGATTCCACAGTCCTAATGATAAGCTATGCTTGAGTGCCACAGTGATGTGGTCTGACTTGTGCTTTCACCCATTGCAGATTCCCACTGGGGGTGTCTAATTGGTGGCAAAGGTAGGTTATATTAGTGGAAATTAGTTTGTCATATGCTGTGTTATGACGAGCAGCACGATAGCACAGTGGTTAGCATTGCTGCCTCACAACATGGGGGACCTGTGTTTGAGACCGGCCTTGGGTCACTGTCTGTGTGAAGTTTGCACATTCTCCCTCTGTCTGTGTAGGGTTTCCCCCAAGTGCTCTGGTTTTCTCCCACAGTCCAAAAGATGTGCAGGTTAGGTGGACTGGCCATGCCAAGTTCCCCTTTAGTGTCCCAAGCTGTTGGGGGGAATTAGTGGGGTAAATGTGTGGGGTTGCAGGGGATGAGCCTCAGTAAGATGCTCTGTCAGATAGTTGGTGCAGACTTGATGCAGGTCCTTCTGCACTCTAGGGATTTTTATGGGATTCTGTGATCCTAGATAATGTGAAGCTGATCAAGTCAAATCCCAGACTGAAACCTGGCTTGGTAGATCCTAATTTTATTTTTGTTTTAGATGCTGAACACATTCACAAGAGTCTGTCAGCATATTGTTAACACAAAGAATAAAATGTTTATGAAAAAGAAATAATAAATGATATTATACAAAATGTTGGAGAGAATATTCTGTTACCAGAAGAAGATTGAAACTTACACTATTCCTTTCATCCCAGCAACCCTTACAGACCCAAAACCCCGGTGAATATTTACCACTATCCCAACACCAAGGTTTCTTGCTTGGGTCGAAATTTGCTGATGACACCAAGATTGGTGGAACGGCAAATTGCGCGGAGGGTGTGGAGAGTCTGCAGAAGGATCTAGATAGGCTGGGCGAATGGGCCAGGAACTGGCAAATGGAATTTAATGTTGGCAAGTGCGAGGTGGTCCACTTTGGTAAGAATAATGGTGGGAAGGATTATTACTTACGTGGAGAAAAACTGCAGCAGGCGACGGTGCAGAGGGACCTCGGGGTCCTTGTGCATGAGTCGCAAAAACCCAGCCTGCAGGTGCAGCAGGTGGTCAGGAAGGCGAATGGGATGCTGGCCTTCATAGCGAGGGGGATTGAATATAAAAGTAGGGAGGTCTTGCTGCGGCTATATAGGGCATTGGTGAGGCCACAGCTGGAGTACTGTGTGCAGTTTTGGGCGCCGAACTTACGCAAGGATATTTTGGCCTTGGAGGGAGTGCAGAGGAGGTTTACTAGGCTGATGCCAGAGTTGAGGGGGTTGAGCTATGAGGAGAGGCCGAATAAACTAGGCTTGTACTCGTTAGAGTTTAGAAGAATGAGGGGAGATCTCATTGAGACGTATAAGATGATGAATGGGATGGATAGGATAGAGGCGGAGAGGCTCTTCCCGCTCAGAAAGGACAGTAGGACTAGGGGGCACAGCCTCAAGATAAAGGGGGGGGCAGTTTAGAACGGAGTTGAGGAAGAACTTCTTCACTTAAAGGGTGGTGAATCTCTGGAATTCTCTGCCCGTTGAAGTGGCGGAGGCTACCTCGCTAAATATTTTTAAGACGCGGGTTGATGAGTTTTTGATAAGAGAGGGGATTAAGGGTTATGGGGAGAGGGCGGGAATGTGGAACTGAGCCACGACAGATCAACCATGATCTTATTGAATGGCGGGGCAGGCTCGAAGGGCCAGATGGCCTACTCCTGCTCCTATTTCTTATGTTCTTATGTTAGCTCAGTTTTGAATAGTTTTCTTCTGCTGAATTTCTGAGTGTTCACTAGCTGCTTTTCTTCAGCTGGTATCTCCCGTTACTTCAACTTCAAAGCAAACACATAAACTCCCTAAACTCAATTCCCTAGCTGGCTTGCAGGTTTCCTTATTAGAGACCTTTGACTTTCTGTCTGAATTCTTTGACATTACATGCACTAACTGATCGCCTTGTGTGTTTTCCTGAATCCCTGCGTCTTTGAACCCTTGTCACGAGACAACAACACGGTTTACTTCCACGGTATGATTCTTTTTAACTTTACTAAACTGTTAACCCCTCGGTAATCCATCGCTTCACTTCAAGAGCTGTAAAACCTCATTAAAAATGCGTTTATACAAACAGGGCCCCAGACTTTCCAGCAAGCAGCTCACAAAAAACCCTAAACAAAACTAAAACCAGGTTTCACCTTTCTTAACATCCAAATACAAAATATAAATTAACCTCAAAGCTACACATCGATCCCATAAAGTAACTGATGCATTCAGTAGGTATCCAATTTGAAATAAGTCAGGTACAGAAGACAATGTAGAATAAAACCTACAACACATTGGCGACACAGGACAACACGTTTGATTTGATTTGATTTATTATTGTCATATGCATTGGGATAAAATGAAAGTATTGTTTCTTGCGTGCTTTACAGACAAAGCATATTGTTCATAGAGTACATAAAGGAGAAGGAAAGGAAAAGTAGTATGTAGTGTTACAACCATAGTTAGGGTGCAGATAAAGATCAACTTAATATATAGTAGGTCCATTCAAAAGTCTAATGGCAGCAGGGAAGAGGCTGTTCTTGAATCAGTTGGTACATGACCTCAAACTTTTATATATTTTTCACGATTCAAAAAGATGGAAGAGAGTATGTCAGGGTGCGTGGGTTCCTTGATTACGCTGGCTGCTTTTCCGAGGCAGCAGGAAGTGTAGGTGGAGTCAATGGACTGGAGGTTGGTTTGAGTGATGGACTGGGCTACACTTCCAGTACTTACAAGAGGA
Source organism: Carcharhinus amblyrhynchos (assembly GCF_965287045.1). NCBI lineage: Eukaryota > Metazoa > Chordata > Chondrichthyes > Carcharhiniformes > Carcharhinidae > Carcharhinus > Carcharhinus amblyrhynchos. The sequence goes on from NC_137329.1 coordinate 56,748,533, forward strand.
AGTACCAACTGCAGTCACAAGACCTCAAGTATCAGATACGCTAAGTACTAATGTCTACAAAAAAACAGCTCTTAATAAATGGCAAGAAAAGTATGAGAAGAAATTCCAGTAATGACTGCTCTCCATGAAACAAAGTGACATCTTCTGCTATGAGGAATGAGATTCCTTACAGAGTCCACGAGGGATACCTAGGATGGATAAAGTGAGAGGAAAGGATAAATGTGTCTATGTGATTGGCAAGCATTGGAAAGTTCTGATTGGAAGTGTCTACATGTGACGTCTACCCAGATAATGATCCAATTCAAAAGTCAGAACTTGCGCCAATGCCATTACTGAACTGATCTGGCAGAAGATGTTAGCTACGGCTCAGTGTGGCTTATTATAGGGAGCTTAAAGAAATCTATAGTTCTTCCACTGCAAAATAAAAAATTTAAAGTCCAAATGATGAAACAAGACTGGTGGAAAATATTCTGTGAGGGAAACTTCACATGTGTTTTGTTGACAGGCATCATTACAGAGGGGAAAAAGTCAGGTCAAGAATTGTAGAGTAAGGATGAGTTACTGTAAACAGAAGGAAAGGTCCTGCTGTTCAAAAGCTGCTTCCTCATCGAGAATCCACTCCTTGTGAAAGCCTGAGCAAAGAACTTCCAATGGCACATTCTGAGAAAACAAATATGTTACAGAGCAGAGCTTCCCAAATCTTTTCCGACCATCACTCCAATTCCTGACCTCAAAATTGCCATGATCCTTCAGTGGGGAGTAGAGCTTGGGGGGTGGGGGATGGTGATGGAGAGACCTGTGATAAAATGGGAGGTGCAGGGGGGGTGCAGAGTGAGCATGGCAGTGGTGTAATGGCAGACAAAATGTTTAATCTTCAGGGATTTTTAGAAATTTACCTTCTCATTGCATTTTTTGGAGCAGGAATCAGGCATTAAACATCAGCCATTCGGGTCACATCCATGGTAAAAATAAAGTGGTGGTTTAAAGGGGCTTCACAGCTGTTAAAATTCAATTGGAGCTCCACAGTGGCCACTGGGGCATGGTGGCACAGTGATTAGCACTGCAGCCTCACAGCGCCAGGGATCTGGGTTCCATTGCCAGCTTGGATCACTGTCTATGTGGAGTTTGCACATTCTACCCGTGTCTGTATGGGTTTCCTCTGGGTGCTCCTGTTTCCTCCCACAGTCCAAAGATGTGCAGGTTAGGTGCACCGGCCATGCTAAATTGTCCCGTTTGGCCCGATTTTACCATTTTGATTCTAAGTGCTGAATCTGGGCGCAATTCAGTTCTGACTTGGAAAACTGTTCTCAGACGCCCCCATATGCACTTAGCCTGAAAAAAAAAATCGCGAGTCTGAATTGCAGTGTGGGCGAGACTTATCAATTCCAAACTGCTGCAGCTCTGATCGGAGCTTTAAACTGTGTATGCACAGTGAAAAAAAAATAGAAAAACGTGTTCATGTCACATCGTCCCAGGCCACAAAATGTGGATAAAGCGCCCTGGGAGCAAAAACCAGGAGCGATGGCCCCCCACAGATATCACCCCACTCCCACAACATAACTGTCCCCTTATCCACTAATCCCTTCCACTAGCCAGACCGATCGCACTCTCTTGTCCCCCTTCCCCCCATCAATACCCTCAGAGTGATCGTGAACTCCCCCTGCCCCTGGCCCCCCTGCTCCCTCCTGAAGAGAATGATCTGGCCCGCCTCCCTCCTCGTCCTCCCTTCCCTCCCACCACCAGAGAGCGATCCTCGCCCCATCAGAGAGCGATCTGGCCTTCCTCCCTTCCCCCATCAGAGAGCAATCTAGCCTCCCCCCACCCCCCCCCCCCCCACCCCCCCCACCCCACACCAGAGAATGATCTGGCCTTCCTCCTCCCCCTCCCGAAACCAGAGAATGATCTGATCCACCTTCCTCCCCCGCCACACCCCCCTATCCCAACCCTCCCCCCTACCCCCAACCACCAGTCTGAGTTAGAGAGCCACTGGAAGCTGTGAACTTACCTCTTCAGAAGCGGGAGTACCCAAAATAGACCTTTGCCGAGCATATCTGTTTCGCGCCGAATCTGGATGCGTGAACGCGATGGTAAAGGGGGAAATGCTGATAAGATTGGGCGCCCAGCTCATTAAGTCAATTTAAATGCATGCAAATGCATTTAAATTAATGTCATGCCCGTTTCGGGTGCAGTTTGGATCGTGGCCGTTTTCGGGCCTTGGTAAAATGGACATCTGCATGGATACTAGCGCGGATCACGTTAATGGCCTCAAGCCCACTTTACCAAGTTTTCATGCCCGAAAACAGGCGCGATGCAATGGTAAAATTGGATCCGATAGTGTCCAAAAGGTGGATTAGCCATGGCAAATGCATGAAGTTAAGGGGATCAGGGCATGGGATGGGTCTAGGTAAGATGCTTTTTCAGATAGTTGGTGCAAACTGGATGGACCAAATGGTCTCCATCTGCACAGTAGGGATTCTATGTCTGGATTCGATGAATTGCTGCCTCAGAGTTCAAGAGCCCAAAATCTCATCTCAACCCCGCACATTTCAAAAGTCCTGTATAGGGACAGCGACTAGCTATTAAAAGCAAATTGCTTCCAAGGGCAGAATCACCCCTTTGTTCTTGGGTTCAAGATAGTCTATTCTGAATGGCAGGTCTGATGCCTAATTATTAGCACTTAAGTAGAAAGATATGTAAGAGCGCATTTCCATTTTAAAGAGAATCGGGTAGACATGCAATGGACATTTAACACTTAGAGTTATCAGATTCTGTGAGACTGTTGCAGAAGTTTCCTCTGAATGCAATATTAGAAGCAGTCTCAGCCTATTCATGCATTATCCAAGGTTTAAAACTCTTTCATCCCAGTGAATTGTTACTAGACATTCTCCAAGTTGGTTTGCCTCTCCTAAAATGCATCATTTCAAACTGAACGCATTGCTAATTTCCCATCTATAATGTGCAAGCACCTTCCATTTTTACATCCAAAATCCAAAGCCTCAAACTTACTTGTGTTATCTATCATCATTCTGCCTACTTATTCAGTCAATATCCTATTCAAATTTTCACCCTCTTTACAGTTCACCAGGTCTTTTAGCTTGATTTGATTTGATTTATTATTGTCACATGTATTAGTATGCAGTGAAAAGTATTGTTTGTTGCATGCTATATAGACAAAGCAGTAGAGGGTGCAGAATGTAGTGTTACAGTTATAGCTAGAGTGTAGAGAAAGAGAATGAAATTTTAGAAGCATAGAGTGAGGGTAAAAGATAGAAGTACAGCTTGCGAGAAGTTGCCTCACTCCAGCACCTCACTCTGGCGCCATTTTGTGCCATTAGCATTAGCCGCTAATTTGAATATTCTCTCCTCTATTCTCAAAAATACAACACACATAGTTTATTTATTAGTGTCATAAGTAGGCCTACATTAAAATTACTGTGAAAGTTGCCATGCTTCGGTGCCTGTTCGGCTACACTGAGGGACAATTTAGCATGGCCAATGCACCTAATCAGCCAGCCTTTTGCACTGTGGGAGGAAACCAGAGCACCCGGAGGAAACCCACACAGATACATGGAGAACATACAGACTCTGCACAGACACTGACCCAAGCCAGGAACTGAACACAGGCCCCTGGCGCTTTGAGGCAGCAGTGCTAGCCACTGTGCCTCCCCTCAGGAATGGATAATAAATGCTGGCCCAGCTGGCAATGCCCACATCCCATGAACGAATAAAAAAAACCTCTTGTATGGAACCTCGTCGAAAATTCACGTCATGTCATATCATAAGAACATAAGAACATAAGAAATAGGAGCAGAAGTAGGCCATCTGGCCCTTCGAGCCTGCCCCGCCATTCAATAAGATCATGGCTGATCTGTCGTGGCTCAGTTCCACTTTCCCGCCCTCTCCCCATAACCCTTAATCCCTTCTCTTATCAAAAACCCATCAACCCGCTTCTTAAAAATATTTAGCGAGGCAGCCTCCACCACTTCAACGGGCAGAGAATTCCAGAGATTCACCACCCTTTGAGTGAAGAAGTTCCTCCTCAACTCTTTCAATCTTCCACAATTCTCTACCTTAATGACACTCTCAAAATACTTTATTACGTTATTGTGATCGAACCTACTTTCAGCAAAGCAGCCAGCATAATTAAGGACCCTACGCACCCCTGACATTGTCTCTTCCACCTTCTTCCTTTGGGAAAAAGGTACAAAAGTCTGCGGTCACGTACCAACTGACTCAAGAACAGCTTCTTCCCTGCTGCTGTCAGACTTTTGAATGGACTTACCTTGCGTTAAGTTGTACTTTCTCTACACCCTAGCTGTGACTGTACCACTATATTCGGCACTCTCTCGTTTCCTTCTCTATGAATTGTATGCTTTGTTTGCATAGTGCGCAAGAAACAATACTTTTCACTGCGTGTGACAATCATAAATCAAATCAAATCAAATCAAATTGAAAGAATCACACTGACTCCCTCTAATTAGTTACATTTTCCAATTACTCAATTACACTGACTAAAATAGTGATTTCTAGCAATCTTGCAATAGCAGCAACATTTGTTGTCTTCCAATCTTCTCTTGTTCCCCTCCATCCCAAGGAGGATTATAACGTGACTATTCCTTTTAATACACTTGGATTGATATCAGCTGAACCGGAAGACCTGCCCAGCCTCGGTTCCACTAATATTTTCATTAAAATGTTTCTGTTTAATCTTGTCTTTTGCTTTACTAATTCCTAATCTTCCCTCCAGCTCGAGATTTATAAGTTGAAGATAAAATCAAAATATTAATTTAGTAGTTCTGTAATGTCGCCCTTCTACTCATGTCATACACAAACGTGTTGTTTTTGGATCCAATTCTTTCCATACTTTATTTCTTGATATACTTATAAAGTAATCAGGAACATAGGAATGGAGATAAAGAGCAGGCCATTTAACCTTCCGCGCATGCTCGACCATTCATGAGATCTTGTTGATTTGCAGTCTAACTCTGCTTTTGCCCCATATCTCAAATACATTTCAATAAACAAGATTTATCAATCTTGGGTTTGAAATTACCAGATGAACTAGCATCAATTGCTGTTTGCGGGTCAGACTTTCAAACTTCTACCACCCCATGCCCTCAGTCAATGGGTGTTTTCTTTAAGCAACTTCACACGTGCCATTGCCGCTATAGGGTTTAGTGCATTCTGGGTGAAAGGCCATGGAAGGGCCACAAGTTGGCATGAGGCTATAAAGAGCCTTGGGGAGATGTGTTAGTGGGGTGGGGGGGGGGGATGTGTTGAAGGATTGTGAGGGGTGAGAACTAAAGTGCTTAAAATGTAACCAAACAACTGGAACAAAGTCCTAGAGAACTGAAGCAGGCCTTTTACCCAACTCACCTTGGCTTCCAGCCACCCTTGTGGCCATCATCTATCGTATGTCCACACCACCCAACACACCCCGCCACCTCCATCGGAGCAAAGATCCTACATTTCAGGGATCTTTCTACTGAGGCAAGTGCAACAAGTTGGGAACTACCTTGACTCAAGCTATCCACCTCAGTAGCCGGTTCTGTGTCTGGTTCCTGTGTTACCAGATTTTAGATGTCAAGTTGAATTGCTACCACACTTTCCTTGTCATGGGACTCCTGTCCTGGAACCCTGTGAGAGTGGGCCAGCTCCAAAGTTGCCCAGGATTGGATTAGTGAGACTAGGGTAACTGTCTCTCCAACTCTCCCTTCTTTGCCTGGCCTGGCTACTCCTTGGAATCCGCTTGGCCACGGCCACAGGCTAATTTTCCCCTCCCCATGAGAAATGTTAAAGCCCTACTCTGCTGCCTCCTCTGGATTGTGGGGAGAAGTGCAGAGCGTGAATCTAAACTCAGCACTTGATGGTGTTACAGTTTTAAGTGTGGACAGCAGCCTGCCAGTATGTTAAACTGTGAAGGTCTTGATATGCACTAGTTCCCTCTCAATTGAATGGAGGTCTGCAGTGCTCATCATCCATAATACTGTCTGTAAAATCTGTGGAACTGGTAAAGGTACTGCACAAGCTCTCAACTCAATTGCTTGCTCAAGTGTGCAAAGGAATGATTCTAAATTGTTCTGATCTAGATAAACACTACAATTAGCTGAATCATGAAGCATATAATAACACTGGAGCTGTGGGGAGCTTGTGCTGATTTTTTAAATTAAATTATTTTTTTACTTTTGCCAATACTTGATGTTTATTTTTCTTTCCTCTTCAGATTCATTGGCACTGCACTCTCTCTCCTTCCAATGCACCATTTTTTTAGGTGTGATGCTGTGAGGTGGGTGTCACTGGCAAGGTCAGTATTCTTCGCCCATCCCCAATTGTCCTAGCCTCCTTCTTGAACCGCTGCAGTCCCTGTGGTCAAGATACATGCCTAAAGTGCTGTTTAGGAGGGGGTTCTGGGATTTTAACCCAGATTCTACCAAGAAACAATGATATTGGATGGTGTGTGGCTGCCCTTGTTCTTCTAGGTGGCAGAGGTCGTGGGTTTGGAAGTTGCTTTCGAAGGAGACTTGACAAGTTGCTACAGTGTATCTTGTAGATGGCACACACTACTACCACTGTGCGCCGGTGGTGGAGGGAGTATATGTTGAAGATGGACTGCCAATCAAGTAAGCTCCTTTAACCCAAATGATGTTGGGTTTCTTGAGTGTTGTTGAAGCTGCACTTATCCAGTGGTCCTAAGTGAAATAATAACCTACCCAGCGACGTTCATGCACACCTACATAAACACACTCAAAGTCCACACACAACTGCTGATTACAGAATGGGGAAGGAAAATTTAGATACTTGTAAAAACCCATTTGGTTCCTAATGTCCATTAGGAAAGATATGGTAGTGTGGCTGGGCAATTTGAGGTGTTGGATTAAGGCTCCTGTCTCTGCAGAGGTGTGGGATCGAATCCCACTGCTTTCAAACATGTTTTGAGATGGCATAGTGGCACAGTGGTTAGCACTGCTGTCTCACAGTGAAAGGGACCTGGGTTCAATTCCCAGCTTGGGTGACTGTCAGTGTGGAGTTTGTACATTCTCCCAATGTATGCACAGACTTCCTCTGGGAGCTCCAGGTTCCCCCCAAAGTTGTGCAAGCTAGGTAAATTGGCCATGTCAAATTGCCCCTTAGTGTCAGCTAGGGTAAATGCATGTGGTTATGGGGATAGGACCTGGGTGGGATTGTTGTCAGTGGCGGTTGGGTCATTGAACTGAAGTAGACAGATCCCTGCTTGACAAGGCAGTCAAGCTTTATTGGGGATGGGCAGGAAAGTGGAGTTAAGGCCACAGTAGGATCACTTAAGATGGTGAAGTAAGCTTAACTGGCCGAATGGCCCACTCCTCTTCCTAATTCTTGTTCTTGCATTTGTTTATAGTGTTTCGGAGAAAATGGACTTTCTGTACATTATGCAATGAAGAAGCTTTCCACTGCTGGAGGATAGTTACCACCATTAAGCAGAGCGATGATGGAGGCTGCTTAATTTTTCCCTCGATTATCAGTGAGATGTTTTCACTTTCACAAAGTTTACACAACGATTTCCAGCCCCTAGTCGCCAGGCACAAGATTTAACCCTCATAGGTAATAAAGCAATGCATTACGTGTGGGTTCCAGCTTCCAGAAGCAAAGTAAAAATCAATGTTGAATAGGAAATAACTTATTGTATGCATTGGAAATGTTGTAGAGGAAATGTTGTAGGGGAATTTCACTCCATTGCAATGTCAATGTAAGCCTTACTTGTGACTAACAAATATACTTTAGAGCTCATGGATCCATTCTTAGAACTTTCACTGTGAAAGGTTTCTGTGCCCAGCTGCTTTTATACAGGGTATAGATCCATTACCACATCCTATCCCATTTCAGACGTACAATCCTGCAAGATAGCTGCACTCCAATTCTGGCCTCTTGTTCAAGCACAACTTTCAGTATTACACCATTAGTGGTCATACCTTCAGCTGTCTAGGCCCCAAAACTCATGAGTTCCCTGCCTGAATCTCTCCCCTTCTGCACCAGTGTCTCTTCTTTGAAGATACTCCTTCAAACCTATCGCTTTGATCTATCTCCTTGGTCGCTTCTCCTAATGTCTTGTTACGTGGTTCAGCGCCAAATTTTGTTTGATAACACTCCTGCGAGAAGGATGTTGCAATGTTTTACTATATTAAAGGCAATATTATGCAATAATACGCTTACCGGTAGTTGTAGTTTTTTTTTCAGGTTTAAAAGCACCTACCTCCGTGTCTCGGCCTCATTGTTCCTGTGGAGCAGAGTCGAGAGGCAGCGATTTTTGGGCGTGCGAGGAGGCAAAAACAAGGTATATTTTTCTGTTTATTCCGTTTAACTTTTTATTTTTAGTGCTAAGTCGCGAGTTTCGGCGGTTTTTTTTAAATTAGTTAGAAACCGGAAGTCGTCACTAGGACGCTTACCGGTAGTTGTAGTTTTTTTTTTCTCGTGCCCCTAACACTATAAATTAGTGCAGAGAGGATTCCCGATTCTCTACACTGGTAGAGAATCCCACCCTTCCACCTCCTCTAACCTAATTATAAGTGTGAGGGAAGTTTTTTTTTATATTTTTACTTTTCTGCTGGTAATTGATTCAGGGATGGCAGTTCAGGCTGTAAGCTGCATCTCCTGTGGGATGTATGTAGTGAGGGACTCCCACAGTGTTTCAGGTGATTTTACTTGTGGGAAGTGTGTTAGATTGCAGTTTCTGGAGGAGCGTGTAAAGGAGCTGGAAGGGGAATTAGAGGAGCTCCGTATAATTCGGGAAGTGGAGCAGGACATAGAAAGGAGTTATAAGGAGATAGTCACTCCTAGGAATAAGTCTTGGGTCACTGCCAGGAAGAGGGGCAAAAAGCAGTTGGGGGGACAATCCCCTGGGGCTGTTCCCCTCCAAAATAGGTTCTCGGTCCTGGAGGCTACAGTTGAGGAGAAATCAACTGGGGATAGCCAAAGGGAGCAGGTCTCTGGGGGTGAGCCTATTGGCAAGCCTCAGGTGGTTAGGGGTAAGAGATTGGGCCTCGTGATTGGGGACTCCACAGTTATGGGGACGGATAGGAGAGTTGGAGGTAAGGGTAGGGACTCTGGGCTGGTGTGTTGCCTACCAGGGGCTGGGGTCCAGGATGTATCGGACAGAGTATTCAGGACTCTTAGGGGAGAGGGAGATCAACCCCAAGTTATAGTTCATGTGGGGACACATGACATAGGGAGATTAAGGGAAGGGGATATTAAGCAAAGATTTATGGAGTTGGGGTGGAAACTCAAGGCGAAGTCAGAAAGAGTAGTTATATCTGGACTCTTGCCTGTGCCACGGGATAGTTTAGAGAGGAATAGGGAGAGGGAAAGTTTGAACTCGTGGCTGAGGGGATGGTGCAGGAGGGAGGGGTTCAGGTACTTGAGCAATTGGGGCTCATTCTGGGGAAGGTGGGACCTCTATAAGAGGGATGGTCTACACCTGAACCAGAGGGGAATCAATATCCTGGGGGGTAAATTTGCAAAAGCGATGCAGGAAGGTTTAAACTGATTCGGAGGGGGGGAGGGATAGTGAGGAAAGGGGGTGAAAGTGAGGGGGGCATAGTTGGGGAATGCAAGGCACGGCATAGTGGGGGTGGGGCGGAGCAGGGTTTGAAATGCGTGTACTTTAATGCGAGGAGTATTCGCAATAAAGTGGATGAACTTGCAGCGTGGATCAGTACCTGGGACTTTGATGTTGTGGCCATTTCTGAGACTTGGATAGAGCAGGGTCAGGAATGGATGTTGCAGGTTCCGGGGTACAAATGCTTTAGTCGGAGTAGAGAAGAAGGTAGAAGGGGGGGTGGGGTAGCATTGCTAGTCAAGGACTGTATCACAGTGTCGGAAAGAAAGTTTGATGAGGACTTGTCAGTTGAGGTAGTATGGGCGGAGATTAGAAATAGGAGAGGAGAGGTCACCCTGTTGGGAGTCTTTTATAGACCTCCTAAAAGTTCTAGAGAGGTTGAGGAAAGGATTGCGGAGACAATCCTGGTTAGGAGTGAAAGTAATAGGGTAATTGTTATGGGGGACTTTAACTTTACGAATATTGATTGGAGTTGCTATAGTTCTAGCTCGCTAGAGGGGTCAGTGTTTGTACAAAGCGTGCAGGAAGGTTTTTTGTCTCAGTATGTAGACAGGCCAACTAGAGGTGAGGCTATATTGGATTTGGTGCTGGGAAATGAGCCAGACCAGGTGCTAGACTTGGAAGTTGGTGTGCATTTTGGTGATAGTGACCACAATTCGGTTAAGTTCACCTTAGTGATGGGAAGAGATAGGCATGAACCTCGGGTCAGCAATTTTAGCTGGGGTAAGGGCGATTATGAGGCTATCAGGAGTGAATTAGGAAGCATGGATTGGATTAGGGGATTACAGGGACTGGGAACGTCTGAAATGTGGAGTTTTTTCAAGGAGCAGCTACTGCGAGTCCTTGATAGGTATGTCCCTGTCAGGCATGGTGGATTTGGTAGATCTAGGGAACCGTGGTGCACTAAAAGAGTTGAGTCGATGGTTAAAAAGAAAAAGGAGGCTTATGTTCGGATGAGATTGGAGGGCTCAGATAGTGCACTAGAAAGCTTTAGATTGGCTAGGAGGGAGTTGAAGAGTGAGTTGAGAAGGGCTAAAAGAGGACATGAGAAGACTTTGGCTGATAGGATTAAGGAGAATCCTAAGGCGTTCTATAGGTATGTCAAGAACAGAAGGTTGGTCAGGGCAAGATTAGGGCCAGTTACAGACAGCAGGGGGAAGTTGTGTGTGGAACCGGAGGAGATTGGAGAAGTATTGAACCAATATTTCTCTTCGGTGTTCACGCAGGGGGACATGAATATAGCTGAGGAGGACATTGGGTTGCAGGGGTGTAAAATAGACAGTATTACGGTTGATAAAGGGGATGTGCTGGAAATTCTTGAGGGGCTGAAAATAGATAAGTCCCCTGGTCCGGATGGGATCTACCCTAGGATTCTCTGGGAGGCTAGGGAGGTGATTGCAGAGCCTCTGGCTCAGATCTTCAGGTCGTCATTGGTCTCTGGTGTAGTCCCGGAGGATTGGAGGATAGCGAATGTTGTCCCATTGTTTAAGAAGGGGAACAGAGACTTTGCCGGGAATTATAGACCGGTGAGTCTTACTTCTGTTGTGGGCAAGGTTTTAGAAAAAATTATTAGGGATAGGATTTATAGTTATTTGGAGTGTAATGAATTGATTAGAAATAGTCAGCATGGTTTTGTAGCAGGTAGGTCGTGCCTTACTAACCTTATTGAGTTTTTTGAGAAGGTGACCAAAGAGGTGGATGGGGGCAAGGCAGTTGACGTGGTATACATGGATTTTAGTAAGGCGTTCGATAAGGTTCACCATGGTAGGCTTCTGCAGAAAATGCAGATGTATGGGATTGTGGGTAATCTAGGAAGTTGGATCAGGAATTGGCTATCAGATAGGAGACAGAGGGTGGTGGTGGATGGTAAATATTCATCATGGAGTACAGTTACGAGTGGTGTGCCTCAGGGATCTGTTTTGGGGCCACTGTTGTTTGTAATTTTTATTAATGATCTGGATGAGGGTATAGTTGGGTGGATTAGTAAATTTGCTGATGACACCAAAATTGGAGGTGTGGTAGATTGTGAGGAAGGGTGTCATAGTCTGCAGGGAGACTTAGATAGGTTGCAGAGCTGGGCCGAGAGGTGGCGGATGGAATTTAATGCGGAGAAGTGTGAGGTAATTCACTTTGGTAGGAGCAACAGATGTGTCGAGTATAGGGCTAACGGGAGGACTTTGAATAGTGTGGATGAACAGAGGGATCTAGGTGTGTGTGTACATAGATCCCTGAAAGTTGGGAATCAAGTAGATAAGGTTGTTAAGAAGGCGTACGGTGTCTTGGCGTTTATTGGTAGGGGGATTGAATTTAGGAGTCGCAGTGTAATGTTGCAACTGTACACTACTCTAGTGCGGCCGCACTTGGAGTACTGTGTGCAGTTCTGGTCCCCGCATTACAAGAAGGATGTGGAGGCGTTGGAGAGGGTGCAGAGGAGGTTTACTAGGATGGTGCCTGGTATGGTGGGGAGGTCCTATGAGGAGAGACTGAGGGATTTAGGGTTGTTTTCGTTGGAAAGAAGGCGGCTAAGAGGGGATCTTATTGAAACATATAAGATGATTAGAGGTTTAGATAGGGTGGATAGTGATAGCCTTTTTCCTCGGATGGAGAAAGCTAGCACGAGGGGGCATGGCTTTAAATTAAGGGGGGGTAGCTACAGGACGGATGTCAGGGGTAGGTTCTTTACCCAGCGGGTGGTGAGGGATTGGAATGCCCTGCCTGCTGCAGTTGTAAATGCGTCTAGTTTGGGGGCGTTTAAGAGATCTCTGGATAGGTTTATGGACGAAAAGGGATTGGTATAGGCTAGTGGGTCATTGTTTTTGTAACTGGTCGGCGCAACATCGTGGGCCGAAGGGCCTGTTCTGCGCTGTAATGTTCTATGTTCTATGTTCTATGTTCTATATATAAATGCAAGCTGTTGTTAGTAGCTGTTACTAGTCATCTAACTGAGAAGTAGTTAGTACTTAAATGGCCTATAGAGGAATTCTACAGCAGAAAAGGGGTGATTCAACCTACCGTCCCGAGTTGGCTCACTGAACGAGTTTTCGAATTACTCCCACATCCCCTGTTTTTGCCCTGCCATTTCTTTTCTCTTCAAGTATATGTCCAATTCCATTCTGAAAGTTTCAGATCCTATTGATTTTATTACCATCCACTGGGCTGAAGAACATGCTGACATTTAGTCAAGATCTGATTGCCAACAGGTACTGAGATGATAGGATAATTATTTCTATTCCCATGTTGGTGTAAAATTAACGTTGCACTTCAGTTACCGCAAGGGTAAGATGCGTGGTGTCCATGAGGACAGGAGGCCTGTGTTATAAGGAGGGAGAATGAGGACTGTTGAAGATTGTTTAGTATTTGATTACCTTTGGGAGTCAGTAGACATTTATACTGAACCCTTCTCCCGGAGGCAAGGTGGCACAGTGGTTAGCACTGCTGCCTCAGAGTGCCAGAGACTCGGGTTGAATTCCAGCCTTGGGTCACTATCTGTGTGGAGTTTTCGCATTCTCCCTGTGTCTGAGTGAGTTTCCTCTGGGTGTCCTGGTTTCCTCTCACAGTCTGAAGATGTGCGCGTTAGGTTGAGTAGCTATGTTAAATACCCCCTTGAGGGAGAAATTTCGCCCCCCCCCCCATCTGCCACTGGAATCATAGTGCGTGGGACAAGACCATGCAAAGGTCCACTGACCTCAGGCAGGATTTTCTGGTCTTGAGGGGAGCGCAGCCAGAGAATCCACTCTTAATGTCCCAACATAGAAAGGATAAATACATGGGATTACAAGGTAAGCCAGGGAAAAAATCAGTGCAGATTTGATCGGCAAATTGGTTTCTTTCTGCACAGTAGGGATTCTATGATCCGATTATATGATTCTATGAAATTAATTGGGCAGGAATTGCTACCTTTCCTGCACCACCTCAAGGGCTGAATCAATGAGTTTCACAATCTAAATTTTTAATTTGGTGCTGTTTGTTGAGATTTACTTTTAAACTGAGAGCAGCAACACATCAGTTGCTTCACTGTACATTATATCTCAGTGAGTTCCCTACACCTCAGTGAGTTCCCTACACCTCAGTGAGTTCCCTATATCTCAGTGAGTTCCCTACACCTCAGTGAGTTCCCTATATCTCAGTGAGTTCCCTACACCTCAGTGAGTTCCCTATACCTCAGTGAGTTCCCTACACCTCAGTGAGTTTCCTATAACTCAGTGAGTTCAATAAGCCTCAGTGACTTCCCTATACCTCAGTGAGTTCAATAAACCTCAGTGAGTTCCCTATACCTCGCTGAGTTTCCTATACCTCAGTCAGCTCCCTACACCTCAGTATGTTCCCTATACATCAGTGAGCTACCTATATCTCGTTGAATTCCCTACACCTCAGTGAGTTCCCTATACCTCACTAAGTTCCCTATACCTCAGTGAGTTCCCTATACCCTTGTGAATTCCCTATACCTCAGTGAGCTCCCTTCACCTTAGTGAGCTCCCCATACCTTAGTGAGCTCCCTATACCTTACTGAGTTGTCCATACCTCAGTGAATTCCCTATGTTCAGTGAGTTTCTATACCTCAGTGAGTCTCTATACCTCAGTGAGTTCCTTATACCTCAGTGAATCCCTGTACCTCTGCAAGTCCGTATACCTCAGAGTGCCCTTTACCTGATGAAGGAGCAGCGCTCTGAAAGAATGTGATTCCAAATAAACCTGTTGAACTTTAACCTGGTGTTGTGAGACATGATACTGTGTCCACCCCAGTTCAAGACCAGCAACTCCACATCATGATCAATTGGAGAGAAACGATTGTGTGACAAGGCAGTGAACTTTGTTTTCTGTTTAAGAAGCCAGGCCACAGAAACAGCAGATGAGAACAGAAGGACTGCTATGGGGACATTCTCTTTCTCTCTCTCTCCACCCATCTTGTAAGCTTGAACCCAGTCTGCTGTTTGACCATCCACATGTTGTCAGCAGAGGTTTTTAAAAATTCACCCCAGCAGCTACAATGTCCGGAAGAACATAAATTATTTGTCAACATATTTAAATCTCAACCTCAGGCCAGTGCCAGAGGGACAACCAAGCTCCACCTGAAATCACCCAAGTCACAAGACCCATATAACTTTAACTTCTATTGGACTATCTAATCTCTTCTTCCCATGCTGTAATAAATTGGTGTACATATGTTATTCCTGAGTGTGTCTGTGCATGTGAAGTTTGGAGTGGTTTATTATTTAGACTGGGTTTAAGCATAATACATACAATTGTTTCTTTTAAAAATGCTCAAGGAAACCTGTCTGTATGTGTCACTACACTTAAACCATTAAACTCACGCTGAATTGGCAGGCATTTATTTGTTTTTCGCTTCTTGCAGTCAAACAAGGAGTGCAAAAAGAGGAGAGCTTAATTGTAACTGAACAATTTCACCTGTCCATAGGTTATGGGAGAAAATGAAGAAATGTTGTCCAGTCTTTGGATGAATAGTTGGGTAAGATTATGACAATCCAGCTGCTCAGAATACATGGCCATACGATGCAAGCCATAATAAGTTTGTGCTTAATCTAGCAAAGCCTGATTAGGATAGTAGTTCAAAGCACTCTGTGAATCTTCCAGCTTTTTCACGCATAACATTCATGTCTAATTTTCTTATTTTTCTTCTTTCCACCATGCACTCATTCATTCAAAAACTCAGAGACATATGCTGTCCAACAGCAACAGCGGACACAATATACTTGATTACAATCCTTGACGCAAGTGTAAATGGCAACAGGAGAACAGCGTGATTTTCCTCTCATCCACCACCATCCAGATGAATATCTGCATTACCTTCACATCCAACTGGAAGATCCTTTGCATGGTTTCAAATTGGAACACGAAACAAAACTAAAATTGGATTGTTGAAATTCAAGGGATGATTACATTATTCTGTTGGGTCAGATTGGGGATCGGAAAGTAAAAATTTCATATTTTCTCCACCTCGGGCCTGCTGCAATGCTCCAGTGATGCCCACTGGTGGAACAACACCTCATCGTCTGATTAAGCATGATACAAGCCTTCTGGACTCAAACATTGAGTTTAATAAGTTCGGATATGACCATTTCCCTCCATCCTGACCCCCTCTTCGGTAGTTTGTTGTTTTTCAGTTCCCTTGGCTTGCCCCAACATAACCCCAGCCCTCCCCCGTGTGGCCACTTGCCCTTTAGTGTTCAAGTTTGCTCTCAGTAACACAGTCTGCTCTTACTTTTATCACTATTAGCACTCTTCGCTCCTTAATGGCACCCTTTCTCTTATGCCCATAAGACCTTTGTCAATCTCTTTACCCACCCCCCTCATACTATCCCTGTCCTTCTACACTTGCCTCTCCCGCTATACGAGGGCACAATCTTACCATCCGTTCACGCCACATTCCTGCTGCAGCAGAGTTGGAGAATTTGGCAGCAGAGGGGGGGGGAAATCTTGCTGGCGTGAACAGTCGAAAAATTACAGCTTAAATCTTCAATACTGTAAAGTTAAATGGACTGAAACATTAACTCTAGCTCTCTCTCCACAGATGCTGCCAGACCTGCTGAGTCTCTCCAGCATTTTATGCTTGTGTTCCATGCTTTCTCAATTGGCCTCATCTCACCAACCATAACCTGGACTCTGAGCAATCCCAAAACAATGATAGAGCTGTAACCTATCAAGATTGAACTCCACCCAGTCCTTATGAATTGATACATATTAGTTTCAGCAGTCTTGGCGATAGTGACGTGGGTTCCCCACCCAGCACAGATGTCTGGTTTTTTTTGTTGACCTGGAGTTGCAGTGTTGTGGGGACGCTGTATGCTTGTGACCTTGCACTAAGTGTAATGTGGTCGTGACTGTTTAGCTCTGTTTTCTCACTCTTTGCTATGAGGCATGTTGCTCTTAGGCAGATGTTTGCTGTCTCCACCAGTTAGACCATGGTTCAGATGACACCCTCACCATGGAAACCAGCTCTGCTCTGGCACGACGCAGGCCCTGCATTAATTTATCTTGCTGTGAAACAGTAAGCAGAACAGAACACAGATCAAGTGAACTTAATCAAGCCATTTACTGCGGAGGTCACGACAAACTAATGCACTTGGATTGAGCTGATTAAACATGCGCTTAGCAACTGAAGGAAAGCATGTCCAGGTTAAGAGATTGTTCCATTAATGACCTTGCCATGTCCTGGATCAGTGGTGCAGTGACCTTGAAATCTCACCAACCAATTATAGAATCATAGAATCACTACACTGCAGAAGGATCTTCGACCCATCGCGTCTGTACCAACTCTCCAACAGAGCATCTTACCCAGGCCCTATCCCTGTAACCCCACATATTTACCATGGCTAATCCCGTTAACCTGCATATCTTTAGATACTAAGGGGCAATTTAGCATGGCCAATCCACCTGCACATCTTTGGACTATGAAAGAAAC
The DNA here is from genome assembly GCF_965287045.1 of Carcharhinus amblyrhynchos. Lineage (NCBI taxonomy): Eukaryota > Metazoa > Chordata > Chondrichthyes > Carcharhiniformes > Carcharhinidae > Carcharhinus > Carcharhinus amblyrhynchos. The sequence continues at coordinate 56,765,542 of NC_137329.1, forward strand.
TGGAGCATCCAGAGAAAACCCACACAGACATAGGGAGAATGTACTAAGTCCAAACAGGCAGTGACCCAAGGCTGGAACCAAACCTGGTTCTTGGCGCTGTGAGGCAGCAGGGCTAACCACTGTGCCACCGTGCCGCCCCAACTCTACGCCATCCATAATTCGCATCTGCTCCACCCATCCCCTTTGTCACTGTCTTGACCCAGGTTAGGCTTTTTATTAAAAATCTCCAAATAAAAATCTGTTCATTTTATAGTGAGAGAATCTATTGAGGCGATATACTCTGTGATTGCTATTTTAAAAACCTGGCTTATCATCTTTACCCTTTTACTGAAAAACTCTCAATTCCTTTAGTTTTACCTCGTGGGCCACTAATATAAATCTGAGAATAATCGTTGTCGCCCTTCTCTATGCCCTTTTGAAAAAATTAATGTCAATTGGTGAAACGATAACCAAAAATGAGATAATATTTTGTGCAAGCTGTCAGTGATGCCTTGTTAATACCATATTTGAGGATTTAGAACCACGCTTTGGAAAGTTTCTCCTAACATTCTGCTAACCTTGTTTATTGCCACTCTGTCTGTAGACACTTTGGAAGGTCACCCTACAACTGCTCCCAAATTCTTTGCTGGCTCCATCCTCTTCAACTGCAATCATCATCTTGTAAATCAAGTGAATTTTAGCTCTACCTTTGCACTGATTTACAACAAATACCATTAAACACCCAACGCACAACCATTAAGCCTCTCCAGAACATTCTGAATGACACTAGCCTCCACTGTATATTTTACCATCCAACGCAATAATCCATCATCCCTGAGTTGTAAAAGTTGCTGATTCAAATGTTGTCATGTAAATGTACATGGTCTGGGATTAAACACGGCGATGATGTTAATTTCCAGCTGCACTTAAAGGGGTACTCACCATTTCATGTTCATTTGCAGCTGGAGCGGTGAAGATGATCTCTGAATCTTATCCGGAGAGTACCTGGGGCACTTGACCAACACTCGAAAAACATTTCATCTGAAAATTCTTGAGGACTCCATCTAAAATGGATACGCCAACTGACTGGGTAACATGGTGGCACATTGGTTCGCACTGTTGCCTCACAGCACCAGAGACCCGGGTTCAATTCCAGTTTCAGGTCGCTGCCTGTGTGGAGTTTGCATGTTCTCCCCGGTCTGTGTGGGTTTCCTCCGGGTGCTCTGGTTTCCTCCCACAATCCAAAGATGTGCGGGTTAGATTGATTGACCATGCTAAATTGCAACTTGGTGTTCAAAGACGTGCAAGTTAAATGTATTGGGCATGCTAAATTGCCCCTTAGTGTCCAAAGATGAGTAGGCTAGGAGGATTGAAGGGTAAATATGTAGGGTTACAGGGATAGAATCTGGTTGGGATGCTCTGTTGGAGAGTCAGTGCCGACTTGATGGGCCGAATGGCCTGCTTCTGCACTGTAGGAGTTCTATGGATACCTTACAGGAGTCGCCAGCAGAAAGGGAGTGATTGGTAATCAGCATTTTGCCTTGAACTGGACAAGGACTGGGAGGAGGGCTTGAAACTGGGGAAAGTAGCACCAGCTTCTACAGGGGAAGGGGCAGGAGAGTTAGATTTATGTCTTTGTGGATAAAGGACATTCTTCCTCTGAACTTCCACCAGGAACTCCAGTGCATACAAACATACCAATTAGGAGCAGGAATAGGCCACTGAACCTCTGAGCCTGCTCTGCCATCCAATAAGATCACAGCAGATCTGACTGCATTCTCAACTCCACATTCCTGCCTATCCCTGTTAATCTTTCACCCCCTCATCAATCAAGAATCTATCCACTTTTGCCTTAAAAATATTCAAAGACTCTGCTCCTACTGCCTTTTGAGAAAGAGAGATCCAGAGAATCACGGCCCTCTGACAGAAAAATATAGTCCTAATCTCTGTCTTAAATGAGCAACCCATTATTTTCAAACTAGTTCCAGATTCTCCCACATCCTCTCCACATCCACCCTGTCAACATCCCTCAGGATTTTAAAGGTTTCAATCAAGTCACCTCTTACTGTTCTAATCTCCAATTGATACAAACCTCATCTTCCAGTCCCTCATTAGACAATCCATCCATTTCAGGTATTAGTCCAGTAAACTGTCTTCAAACAGCTTTTAATGCATTTACATCTTTCCTTAAATAAGGAGGCCAATACTATACACAACACTCCAGATGTGGTCTCACCAGTGCCCTGTATAACTGAAGCATAACCTCCCTACTTTTGTGTTCAATCCCCCTCTCAATAAACAATAACATCCCATTAGCTTTCCTAATTACTTGTACCTGTGTACGAGTCTTTTGTGACCATGCACGAGAACACACAGATCCCTCTGCAATCTCTCATCATTTAGCTAACGTGCTCCTTTTTTTATTTTTCTGGCCAAAATATTACATTTTCCCACATTACGCTTAATTTGCCAGATTTTTGCCCACCCACTGGGCCGATCTGTCAGTTTGAAGTCTCATTACGTCCTCTACACAATTTATGTTCCTACTTATCTTTGTGTCATCAGCAAATTTAGCAACCATACCTTCAGCCTCTTTGTCCAAGTCATTGATATAAACTGTAAGAAGTTGAGGCCCCGGCACTGATCCCTATGGCACTCCACTCATCACATCCTGCCAACCAGAAGAAGATCCATTTATGCCAACTCTCTGTATCCAGTTAGCCAGCCAATCTTCAATCCATGTCAATATGTTACCTCCTCTATGGCAAGCTTTTATCTTCTGCAATAAACTTACAAGTGATGCTTTATCAAAGTGCTGTATCTGATTTCCTGTGCACCCTCTTCCTCAGTTCCTGAGCCACACTGTGATGGATCAGCCAGAACACTCGACACCGCCACGGAAAGTGGGAGTGAGGAACTTAGGAGAATTATATCAACACCCAAGCACTATTCCTGCAGATGTCTGGTTTAACATTTAAGTAGGTTCAAATTGTGGTAATCATCAATTAGGATCAAAGTTGCAAACAGCCATTCATCCCAGTTAAAACCGTTTCCAGTCTTTGACCAGAACAGCCGCATATCCAGTGCCATCTGTTTCATGCTGAAAACTGGGGACACCAGGTAAGTTATTTTAATGTAATTTAAATGTCATTAGCGGGCCCAGGACTGAATTCTCTTATCTCCAATCCCATCAGGCGTGTTTCTCTCCAGCAGTGTTCAAACTAGCTCCCTACTTTCAAGGAACTAATGGGATGACCCTGCTGGAGTGAAGAGGGGGCAATTGGGGGTCCCCCACAAGGGATTTGGGCAGCAGGGGAGGTGGTGCCCCCTAGGCATGAGCACCCTGGCAGCACCTGCCTGTTCCCTGGCACTGTTCAAGGGGCAAAATACCCATATCCATGAAGCACCTTGGCACTGCCCACCAGGCATGGGGCAGCAACAGGAGGGCAGGGCCTTTTGGGAGCTGGGCCAAAGTGGCAAGACGTGCTGGGGGTGAGGCCTAGGGGACGATCAGTATGGGTGGGGGTCCTGCTGCCACTCTGCCATTGCGATCGATAGCGGCTGGAGGGAGACCAGCAATCAGGGCGGGTTGTGGGGTGGGGTTAGCCAGAAGGGGGGCTGAAATCTGTCCGGGGATGTGGGGGGGGGGGCAGTGTCACTGCTAATGGGAGGGCTGGAAATTGGGGAGTTCAGGATGGGAGGTGGGCGTGTTCGGGGCTGGCCTGGGAATGGTCAAGGGGCCCCCCAATCATGCCATGGTGGGGATGGGGAGGCAGCACTGTGGGGGTCCTGGGCTGGCCAGCGATTGGGAGGATGACAGTTTGGGGCCACTGCGCATGTGCAGAGTCCCGCTGGTTTCTGCCTCCCAGGCACGAACAGATCCCACTCCTAAAATCTAATGATATTCACACTGGTGGCCTCATCAGTGCACAGAGTGTGGGAGACTCTTCTCTGAACTCCCACTGGAAAAAATCAGCGTAAATTATCCCATTTTCTCTGCAAATTCGACGCTTAGAACTTTTTTGGGAGAATCCCAGCCTCTATTTCCAATTCATGGAGATTAGGTTTCTGGTACCAAAAACCCAGCAGCAGCAGCCAGACATCTGAAAATTGTAGTCGGCTGGTTACAGCTGAGAGGGAGATTACAGCTCAGAGTAGGAAGGTAGAACTGCCTGTGGCTTGTTTCCAGCTAGGAGCTGCAGCGGTGTGTTACAATTTAAGCAGATGAATCATCACCAAGTCAAAGATTTAGTGTGGATGGAATTGAAAGCAAATGGACTCAGTCTTAATAGAAGAAAATTAAAGCAATGGATATGATGATTGAGCTATTACTTTATATCTTGGACAATGCCAAGCAGACATGTTTGGTGTTAAACATTTAAGCAGCCAACTGATGGGAATGTGTAACAGTCTGAACAATTAACCTGTATTGATACACCTCTTAGGTAATCCGTAAGGTTAAGTAGTAAAGAGTTTTTACAACACTCCAATATCAGACTGGGAACAATTTCCAATCTGCTCATATTCAGTTGGTTAAGAGATTCCAAGTCTGACAAAAGTGAAGTAGCTGAAGATTGGCACCTCTGATACTTGAGGCCGTGGGGGGTGGGGGGGGGTATCTCTGTGATGCTTGGGATCTTGATTGAAAGGACAAAGAACAAAGAAAATTACAGCATAGGAACAGGCCCTTCAGCCCGCCAAGCCTGCAGCGACCATGCTGCCCATCTGAACTAAAACCCCCTACCCTTCCCGGGACCATATCCCTCCATTCCCACCCTACTCATGTATTTGTCAATATGTCCTTTAGAAGTCACTATTGTATCTGCTTCCGCTACCTCCCCCGGCAACAAGTTCCAGGCACCCACCACCTTCTGAGTAAAAAATCTGCCTTGTGCATCTTCTTTAAACCTTGCGCCTTGCACCTTAAACGTATGTCCCCTAATAATTGACTCTTCCACCCTGGGAAAAATCTTTAGACTATCCACTCTGTCCATGCCCCTCAATCTTGTAAACTTCTATCAGGTCGCCCCTCAATATCCGTTGTTCCAGTGAGAACAAACAAAGTTTTTCCAACCTCTCCTTATAGTTACCAGGCAGTACCAGGCAGCATCCTGGTAAATCTTTTCTGTACCCTCTTCAAAGTTTCCACGTCCTTCTGGTAATGTGGTGACCAGAATTGAACACTATATTCCAAGTGAAGCCTAACTAAGATTCTATAAAGCTGCAACATGACTTGCCAATTTTTAGACTCAATGTCCCAGCCAATGAAGGCAAGTGTGCCGTATGCCTTCTTGACTACCTTCTCCACCTGCATCGCCACTTTCTGTGACCTGCGTACTGGTATATCCAAATCACTCTGCCTATCAATATCCTTAAGGGTTCTGCCATTAACTGTATATTTCTACTGTATTAGACCTTCCAAAATGCATTACCTCACATTTGTCTACATTAAGCACCATCTGCCATCTCTCCACCCAAGTCTCCAACCGATCTATATCCTGCTGTTACTGTCTGATTATCGACATCGCTATCCACAAATCCACCAACCTTTATGTCATCTGCAAAGTTACTAATCAAACCAGTTACATTTTCCTCCAAATCATTTATATATATTGCAAACAGCAAAGGTCCCAGCACTGATCCCTGAGGACGCTACTTGTCACAGCCCTCTATTCAGAAATGCCCTCCATTCAGAAGTCCTTAAACTTCCTCCAATCTTGGTTGTGTGGATTTGACCTGGCAAAGATCCTGTTAATGCACTAAATCTCTTACTTGGAAGGTCTGTCTAATATGCAAATATTAATCTGCCTAGATTATGATCAGTAATTGCTACATCTGAAGTGATCCAAAGATTGCCCAATGACATTGTCCAGGTATGGCCCAAATCTTCAATAGAATCAGAAATAACAAGTGAAAAGGGCACTCAGTGGAGCTCATACCTCCACAACACTGTTATAACTACACACCTCTCCTTTCCCTGCATTGTTGATGCCCTGAAACAACAAATCCGAAAAATGATTTTTTTTAATTAAAAGCTTCTATCACATTGAAGCGCCTTCAAACCAATCCACATCCAACTACCTGCTCTGCAAACTCTACTCACATTTTGGCAGCTACGACAAATTCCACTATAACAATTCACAACATTCTTTAAAAAAAAAATTCTAAATAAAGCAACCAAACATTCACTCCATGAAATGTCAAGAAACATTTGGAGGCGCTGGATACTCCAAAGGCCAAAACAATGTTCCAGCAATTGTATGAAGACTTGTGCTCTAGAACTTTCCGTACCTTCCACCCCCCCCCCACCACCCCCAATCCACAGCTACAACGCTGGCATCTAGCCAGCAGTGTGGAAAATAGACTTGGTATGCCCTATACACAAAAAGAATAGGACAAATCAATACCAGCCAATTATTGTTCTATCAGTCTACACGCAATCATCAGCAAAGTAATGGAGAGGTCATCAACAGCGCTATCAAGCAGCACTTGCTGAGCAATAACCTGCTCACTGACACTTGGTTTGGGTTCCACCAGGGTCATTCAGTTCCTGACCTCATTACAGCCTTGATCCAAACATAGACAAAGAAATTGAACTCCAGAGGCGAGGTGATAGTGACTGCCCTTGACTTCAAGGCAGCAGTTGACTGCATGTGGCATCAGGGAGCCCTAGCAAAACTGGAATCAATGGGAATAGGTAGAAAACTCTCCATTGGTTGGAGTTATACCTGGCATAAAGGTTGTGGTGGTTGGAAGTTAATCAGGACATCACTGCAGGAGTTCCTCAGGGTAGTGTCCGTGGCTCAGTCATCTTCAGCTGCTTCATCAATGAATTTCTCCCCATCGTAAGTTCAGAAATAGGGGTGTTCACTTTGATTGCACAATGTTCAGCTCCATTCACGACTTCATAGAATCCCTACAGTGCAGTAGGAGGCCATTTGCCCATTGAGTTTGCACTGACAACAATCCCACCCAGGCCCTATTTCTGTAACCCCACATATATCCCTTGCTAATCCCTCTGACATTAGAATCAATTTACCATGGCCAATCAACCTAACTCCACATTTTTGGACTGTGGAAAGAAACTGGAGCACACAGAGCAAACCCATGCAGACAGAGAGAGAATGTGCAAACTCCACACAGACAGTGACCCGGGCCAGAATTGAACCTGGGTACCTAGCGCTGTGAGACAACAGCGCTAACCACTGTGCCACCCACGCTTACACAGTATGTGACTTCTCACGTACTGAAGCAGTCCATGTCCATATGCACCAGGACCAGGATAATATCCAGACTTTGGCTGACATGTGGCAAGTAAAATTTGCGCCACACAAGTGCCAGAAACTTACCATCTCCAACAATAGAAAATCTAACCATCTCCTCTTGACACTCAATGGCATTACCATCGCTGAATTCCTCATTGACCAGAAACTGAAGTGGACCAGTCTGGAATATTATCTGTAGGCTATGATTCCATGAGTCTGACTATGTTTGATGGGCAGCATTCCCAATTTTGGCACAAGATTCCAGATATTAGGATGGAGGGCTTGGCATGGTTTGCAAGGCGCCTAGGATGATGCCGGGTGGTCTGTCCAGTTTCATTCCTTATAGCTTTCTTGAATATAACTAAGTGGCTTACTTGGCCATTTCAGAGGGCAGATAAGAGTCAGCCATATTTCTGTGGACATTAGTGAACCAGATGGGTTTTACAACAATCGACAATGGTTTCACGGTCACCGTTTAACTTGCACTTCTGCCATGATGAAATGTGAACTCAGGTTCCCAGAGCATTACCCTGAGTCTCTGGATTACTAGTCACCACCTTCCGAAGGAAGGAGAGAGTTTGGGGAGCGAATTACAGTACTTTGGGTCTCGGCAGGTGAAGGCACAGCCACCAAGGTGAGCTGGTGAAAGTGGGGAATGCATGAGGCCAGGATTGGAATGGTGCACCAAATTCAATTTCAGAACTTGCCATGGTGGGACTCAAGTCAGAATTTCTAGATTGCTCATCGAGTATCATGGTAATTGCACAGCCGTACTGAAGAGGCACAACGCCAGTATGAGTGGAAGCTGCAGAGAAATAAATATTATGAAATCATGAGATGCACTATCCATGCTCACAGCACCTTAGCCAACAATCTGGAAAGTGCTATGTTTTGTTTGGGGAATTATCAGAACCACTTACGGTGCATTTTGCATAAACATTGCAAGCACCACAACCAGATCGCACTGCCTGGGCACTGAAGAGAATGCTGTTCAGTTTAGGGAATGGCACAACATGAGGCAGCTTTATGCCACTGTTGCTTGTGAGACGGTTTCCAACAGAGTGAACGCAGCTGGACCTTCTGCAGGTATAACGTTAGATTTCCAACATCCTCACAAAATATCAGGAAAGCCAGTGAGGCTGGTAAAATGCAGGTTAAAATCTAGGAGGCCTGTTATCAAATTTCTCCAAAACCATGCACCCTTTACTTATCAGTGAAAAACACAAAAAGACTCTCACTCGTTAAGTATCAAAAGTAGATACCTTCATTTTACATCACATATCACTGTGACAATCGAGTTAGAGTCATTCCAGATACAATGCTGTAGCACAATGGTTTTCAATAACATAAACTAATAGCAGCAAAGCTGGAGTGGTTTATGAATATTATCTGTGAGATTGAGTATGTTATGCTATCAAGTATAAACTGTCAGTTGTTTCTTGTAGAGCAGCAGTTCAAAGCCCACAGTGCAGAAATACTTCAGTTAAATTGCTATAATTCAGTAAGCTGCCCATCAGTAGCGCAAAAAAAACAATGAAATGAAACCTCTTCTTTCCCAACCCACTCACAAAATATTCCACTGTGGTCAAATTGGGAATAAACAAACAAGGCACATATCTCCTGCTAATTGACAGCAAAATTGCAGCTCCGGGTATATTGCAAGAAGAGAGTAAAATATGCCATCACGCTATGCGGAGAATATTCCAAAGATCAACATACCTCAGATTTGTTTATTTGCACTGATGTTTTTGTGTCTGCCTTCAAATTCTTTGCTCACACTCAGCCTCAAAAGGTTAGTCCTATTAATGAGCTTTCACTCCCTACAAGCCAAGGTCTAAAGCTTTTTACATACAATAGTCCTAGGCCAAGATTTTTGGGCACTTTTCTTTATGTCGACAATGTGGCTTGGGGCCTATTGTTTTGACTGTACTCCTGTGCAGTCTTGGATGTTTTGTTCCAATAGGTGCCATAGAAATGCAGTTGTTGTTCAGCAGTGTAAAAAGTCCAGGAGTCAAACTGATCAGATTATGAGTCCTCTCCTGATCACCTCAAATAAGCTACCAACAGAATTAACCTTGTGGTACAAACCAACTAACAAATTTACTAAGTATAATCCGTAATAAAGACAATACAGCAGTTTACAGTTTTTTTAGAAACAGAACTATATCTAATCTTCCTCAAATACGAAAATAACAGATATGAGCTTTGAATAAGATTCTTATTAAGACCAATCTATGACTGTAACACTACTTTCTACATGCTGTCCTTTCCTTCTCTATGAATGGTATGCTTTGTCTATTTAGCATGGAAGAAACAATATTTTTCACTGTATCCTAATACATGTGACAATAAATCAAATCAAATCAAAAACCTAGGTAGGATGCTTTGTAACAAAAACAGAAATGCTAGAAAATCTCACAGGTCTAACAGCAGCTGTGGAGAGACAATAGAGCCAATGTTTCGAGTCTGGATGACCCTTTGTCAGAGCTGCTTTGAATGTTCCTCAACTGGGTCATAATGTTCCTATTAATAGCCTCAGATGAACTTGTGAATGTGTTGTATACATCCTGAAAGATACTGTTAACTCTGACAAAGAAATCCAAAAAAGTTGTCCTTTCTTCAACAGCAAAAACAAAAACTGGCTCTATTCTCTCTCCACAGATGCAGTCAGACCTGCCGAGATTTTCCAGCATTTCCTATTTTCGTTTCAGATTCCAGCATCCAGAGTATTTTCTTTTTGTCCTTTCTCCATTCTCTGTTCATTTCAGCCCTTGAATTTGAAATCCTATCTCTGCAACCTCCTCCAGCCCGAGAAACCTCCTTCAGTTCAAACTCCATGTGCATCTTGAAATCCTTTTTGCCCCACCTTGGAGCCTTCAGCCATCTTGGCAAATAGCTCTAAAATTCCCTCTAAACCTTTCCACCTTCCACTATGGTGGCACAGTGATTAGCACTGCTGCCACACAGCGCCAAGGACCTGGGTTCGATTCCTGACAGTGTGGAGTTTGTATGTTCTCCCTGTGCCTGCATGGGTTTCTTTCAGGTGCTCTGGTTTCCTCCCCCGGTCCAAAAATGTGTGTGTTAAGTGGATTGACCATGATAAAATTGCCCCTTAGTGTCAGGGGGATTAGCAGGGTAAATATATGGAGTTCCAGGGATAAGGCATACGTGGGATCGTTATCTGTGCAGGCTCAATGGGCTAATTGGACTCCTCCTGCACTGTCAGGATTCTGTAGTGCCCCACAAGGCTGTGTTCTCAGCCTCCACTCTTTATACACCTATGACTGTGTGGCCAAATTCCCCTCCAATTCTATTTTCAAGTTTGCTGACTTCATAGTGGGTCAGATCTCAAACAACGATGAGACAGAGTACAGGAATGAGAGACAGAATCTGGTGAACTGGTGCGGCAACAATAATCTCTCCCTCAATGTCAACAAAACAAAGGAGATTGTCATCAACTTCAGGAAGTGTAAAGGAGAACATGCCCCTCTCTACATCAATGGGGATGAAGTAGAAAGGGTCGAGAGCTTCAAGTTTTTAGATGTGCGATCACCAACAACCTGCCCTAGTCCTCCCCATGCCGATACTATAGTTAAGAAAGCCCATCAACGCCTCTACTTTCTCAGAAGACTAAGGAAATTTGGCATGTCAGCTACAACTCTCACCAACTCCTATAGATGCACCATAGAAAGCATTTTTTCTGATTGTATCACAGATTGGTATGCTTCCTGCTCTGCCCAAGACCACAAGGAACTAGAAAAGGTGAATGTAGCCCAATGCATCATGCAAACCAGCCTCCCAACCACTGACACTGTCTATACTTCCCGCTGCCTCGGAAAAGCAACCAGCAGAATTAAGGATCTCCACACACCCCGGACATTCTCTCTTCCACCTTCTTCTGTTGGGAAAAAGATACAAAAGTCTGAAATCACATACCAACCAACTCAAGAACAATTTCTCCCCTGCTGCTGTCAGACTTTTGAATGGGCTTCCCTTGCATTAAATTGATCTTTCTCTACACCCTAGTTATGACTGTAGCACTACATTCTCCACTCTCTCCTTCTCTATGAATGGTATGTTTTGTCTGTATAGTGTGCAAGAGACAATATTTTTCACTTTATACCAATACATGCGACAATAATAAATCAAATCAAATCAAATAATTCTATGTTTCTATCCTCTTTTAAGACCTTTCTTAAAACCCATGTCTTTGGTTTAGTGAAAGATATTTCACCGATTACACTCCTGTGAGAGAACCTTGAGGGTATTTTCCTGTGTAGAAAAGCTATATTAATTCTGAATCATAGAACCCTACAGTGCAGAAAGAGGCCCTTTGGCCCATCAAGTCTGAACCAACCACTATCCCACCCAGGCCCTCCTGCCATATCCCTACATATTTTACCCGTTAATCCCTCTAACCTAAGCATCTCAGGACACTAAGGGCAATTTTAGCATGGCCAATCAATTTGTCCTTTGTCCACCTTGCAAATAAGGACACCGGGGTAAAACCTTAGAGTAAGCAAACTGGTCAAAAGTATCTGAGAATTAACAGGTACAACAAGGTGTCTATAGGGTCACCTGCTATACTGTGTGTGTTAGCAGCAAAATAATAATACATTGTTAACTTGTGAAATAAAATTACAAATACCAAGTTCTTGTATCAAGAACTTTAATTATTATTTCTATGCAAAATCCCCTTTCAAAAAAATCATGTTCACCAGTTATTCCAGTGTCAGGCAGATCTTTGTAGCTCTAGATTACTTCATTTCAAGCTTCGCAATGCTTGTAATGCAGTAATAAAGATCAATCTTGGAAAAAGGGCTACCAACATAAAGTAAAACAAACGCCCCATTTGTTTTTGTGGGACATATTCACTAGAACAGTGAGAATTTTATTGCTATAAAATCCCTCGGACAAGCCTCCATTACTCAGCTTGAAGCCACCATGTTACATTGAAGAGCAAAAATCTCTTCCAATTAATCTTAAGAAAGCCTCGGTTTCTCCTGTTGTCATTGTTTTAGCTGTGAACCATTTTGTGTACCGTCCATCAAAGTCCAATAAAATTGGAATTGAAAGTTATTTCTCAGTACCCGTCTTTGACAGAATGCTGCTCCCCCAAATAACAGCCAGCCTTGCTATGAGCTGTAAGAGTATAACGTCCCCAAGCATGAGGTGAGAATAGGCTGCTCAACCAGGATTTGCCCACCTTATGAAGATCACACTTTCAAACCACACAATATGCTCTTTAATAAAGAGACTTGCATTGAACATGCAATAAAAACTTTGGATTTATATAGTGCCCTGAACATCATACGAAATCCCAAGGCACTTCATGGGTACATCATCAAATGAAATCTGACCCTGAGCCATATAAAGAGATGACAGGGCAGATGATCAAAGATGGCTTTAAGGAGCATCTTTAAATGAGGAAGGTGAGATGGTGAGGCAGAGAAAGGCAGGGGAGGAATTTCAGAGCTTAGGACCTGGGCAGCTGTCAATATTAACTGAGTTCCTGCCTCTGTTGACCAGGGAGCTGATCCACTTCCCAGTCCAACCCTGGGAAAGCTTCTCGGAGGCAGGAATGCATCAGGGGCCTATCCCACTTTAGCTCCCCAACATTTTGCTGCCACTGGTGGGGGGAGCGAACATTTGTGGATCAGACAGGCTGCTTTGTCTTGAATGGTGTCGAGCTTTTCGGGTGTTGTTGGAGCTGCACTCATGCAGGAAGTGGAGAGAATTCCATCATACTCCCAACTTGTACCTTGCACCTGGTGGAAAGGGCTTGGGATAGTCAGGAGATGAGTTGCTTGTGCACGGTTGCCTAGCCTCTGATCTGCCCTTGTAGCCATAGTATTTATATGGCTCATCCAGTTCTGTTTCTGCTCATTAGTAACCCCCAGGATGTTGGTAATGGGGGATTCAGCAATGTCAAGGGGAGAGGGCTAGATTCGGTCTTGTTGGAGATGGTCATTGCCTGGCACCTGTGTGGCATAATGTTACTTACCACTTCTTAGCCTGAGTCTGGATATTATCCGGGTGTTGTTGCATTTGGACATGGACTCTTTATGTATCTGAGGAGTCGCGAAAGATGCTGAACATTGTGCAATCACCAGTGAACACCCCACTTCTGACCTTATGATTGAAGGAAGGTTATTGATGAAATAGTTGAAGGTGGTCAGAGGACACCAGCAGAGAGTTTCCAGATGTTTTAAGGGTCTGTATCTTTTGGGCTGCCATCTCGATTTTGGGAGCAGTTGGGCTGCTGAGTTTTATTAGTTAGTTGTACAGTGAGTAATTAATTGTTTCTGGTTCACTTAATTGTGTTGCTATGGAGCAGACTATAACTACAGTTGTTGGTTCTAAAGGTGTATGTTTGTAATATGTGTTCCTGTAAATAAGAATTTACCCAGTGTGTAAAGATGAAATTCTGTCTTTCATCATCTGGCTTTCTGATTCAGAATACATTGAGGCATAACTGTGGGGGCGGAGATTCAAGAACCACTGGGTTTGGAAGCAATGTGGAGGAACTCGCAAGTCTGAGGGGACTGAGGCATGGTGGGGTGGGGGGGGTGGTGTCATGACAACTTGAGCCAAGGAGGAAGAGTGACAGTGGGCATAAGGCCTGGAAGAAGGAGCTTCCTTGTCATTTCTACAGAAGGTGCAAGGAGAAAAGAGGTCCATTTCGAGAGAAGGATGGTCCTTATTTTCAACCTATGATGGTTCTTTTTGGAACAGAACACCATCATTTGCTGAGGAGCAGTTTGATAGCCACTTGGATGTCAGTATCAGATAAGGTAAATGCTAAGTCACCCAAGGCAAGTGGTGATGACAATTCATGAGGGAGAATTCTAGTGGTCTCAGGAAGGCTGCTAAAGTAAATGTTTATACATCTGGCTTAAATTTTGCAAAGTCAATCTACAGCTTATTTGAATAGAATGTCACTGTAATCTTAATAAGGTATCAGAGCGGGAAATGGTACAGACTTTGCTAAGCGTTTGCCTACTTTCCACACACACAGTAACTTGCTCATGACCTTTTATTTTGCATGGCACTCGAGCACTACCATGGCAATGCAACAACATTGTGGGCCGGCAAATGCAGCAGAGAACAAACATGCGGCCAATAAACTGGCCTTATGTTTACAGGCTCATATTGGTTTGGTGTACCTTCAGGACCAGGGACAGAAGCCATGGTCCCCAGTGCTTCTGTATCTGAGCTTCTTATTCCTTCCCTCACCCACCATCCCTGCCTTCCCCTTCATCTAATTTATCCCACCCTGCAGCATATTTTTCTCCATTCAAGACTCACCAATCAATTCTCCAAACAATCACAGAAAGTTCCCAGTAAAACACCACCACCCATTGTTGGCACCTGGTTAGAAATACTGTCCAATGCATATGCAGCGTGGGTTATTAATATTAAGAACAGCAGCGGTACAACGCAAAGTTAGTTTCAGTGGACCCTAGAGGTGATACCACCATGACGAATGAACAATCCAGAAAGGACAAACGTTACTTCATTAGATTTGTGCAATATTGATAATTTGACAGTAAAATATCCCATTAGTTATTTATAACAGTGTGCAGTCAATAAAACTGCTATCAGTGACTGTCTCAGCCTTGTTAACATGTTCTGCACATTGCATCATATGAGCACAGTGACAGTAAATTCATATTTACTGGGGTGAGGTTCATTACTTAGAACCCAGATAAGCTGCACAGGATCTCTTCCATTTTGTAGAAGTAGAAAATACATTTTTTTACCTGAGTGCACAGTATTATTCAATAGAATTACTTAATACAAGGGTATAACTGGATTATATTTTAACAGTGATCTTACAGGGTTGAAAGACCAAATAACTCCTAAGCAATAAAGTGAAATGGTTTAACAACATAGCTCTTCACTGTCGGTGAGAAGCATCGGAGCCCTCAGGTGTCTCTGTGCAACATAACTTTTAAGAGACTAGAGGTCAAAGACTCAATGGTTCACAATTGTATTGGTGTTTTCTTGATCAGCAAGTCTGAAGAATCTGCTAATTGCTGTTTCTCACTGCAAAATATTTTCAATATCCACAATGCAACATAAATTTATCATAATATTTTATTCCTCAAAAACTGATTTAAAAAAGCCCAAGATAGAATGCATTAATAGGGACGCAGACAAAAGGACAAGAATGAAATCAGTGGAAAATACTCTTGAGAATCATTTGCTGAGTAAACCAGGTTACTAATTCATTCTGGGTCTATCACGCGCTCCTGGCAATTTCACCCCACAAAACCTGCTCAAAGTAAACATCTTAACAAAATAAACAGAACTGCAGCCATGATTCCATCCTTTGTTTGCAGGATGATTATGGATGACAAAGATAATCTAGTTCAGCTCATTTCATTCATCCAGAATAGTGTATAAACATATATGTTAGGAGCAGAAATAAGGCACTCAGCAGCTCAAGTCCATTGTGCCATTTGATAACATTGCTTACATTGTACCAGTGACTACAATACATAAGTATTGAATAGGTTGTAAAGTAATTTGACAAATTGTGGAAGGTGCTGTATAAATGTAAGTTTTATTTTTCTCGCTCATTCCACCTGGCTGCATGCAGTAGGCAGAGTGACTGTCGCATTGTTGAGATTGAAGGCACAATGTTGATTCTCTAATAATAATTAATTACAAAGCGATGAACTGACTTCAGTAAAGTGGCTACAAAGAGATAACTATGTTTAGAAAACAATTCAACTCGTAGCCAATCTCCCTCCAAGTCCCACCTCAAACTATCCAAGCCTCCTCCAACCTCCCCATAACATCCTTTAACATCCCCACAATACCCCCACTAATCCATCCCCAACCCCCATCTCCCTCTTCTAATTTTCCAATCCCCTTCTCTAACCTCCCTCCAAGATCCACTAACATTTGCACAATACTCCCACTAACCAACTCTAAACCCCCATCTCCCATCTCTAATCTTCCTACCCCCCCTTCTCCAACCTTCTCCCAAGACTCACTAACATTCCCACAACACCCCACTAACCATCTCCAAACCTCCCATCTCCCATCTCTAATCATCCCACCCCCCCTTCTCCAACCTTCCCCCAAGACTCACTAACATTCCCACAATATCCCCATAGCCAATCCCAAACCTCCCCATTTCCCATCTCGAATCCCTCCAACCCCCTTCTCCAACCTCCCCCCAACCCTCTCTAATCGACCCCAAAATCTCATCTTGATCTGTAGACCAGCCCATACTCTATCTGTTGATAGAGCAATAAGCTGCAGGAGATTTGTATCTCTTATGTGTGCAGTACTCAGCGATAGCTTCTTCACCCAATATTTGTGAATGGTCATAATATTGAAACCCAGGACTAAATGGAATAAACCATCAGGTCAACATGCAGCAGTTTGACACAAGCATTAAGCAGAGCCCAGTATACAGAAAGAGTGCAGAAGGGCATGCCAGGGGTACACCAGGCACACCTAAAAATAAGGTGTCAGCCTGGTGAAGCTACTATACAGAGCTGCATGTGTGTCAAACAGCACAAGTATAAAGCAATAGACAGAGCTAAGCAATCCCTCAAGCAATGGGTTAAATCTAAACACTTGTGCAGTCTTGCCACAAATATCCCCATCATGAATGATGGGGGCCCCAGCAGATCAGTGCAAAAGATAAACATTCACAATGATCATCAGCCAGAAGTGCCAAGTGGATGAGCCCAGCATCATGGATGCCAGTCGTCAGTCAACTGGATTCACTCCACATGATATCAAGAAACAGTTGGAGGCACTGGATACTGCGCAGGCAATGGGCCCTGACAACATTCCAGCAATAGTACTGAAGACTTGTGCTCCAGAACTTGCCATGTCCCTGGCCAAGCTGTCCCACAACAGCTGCAACATTGGCATCTACCCAACACTGGAAACTTGTCTGTCCTGTATGTCCTGGCATGTCCTGTACACAAAAAACAGGATAAATCTAACCCAACCAATTACCACCCCATCAGTCTACTCTTGGTCATCAGTAAAGTGATGGAAAGAGTCATCAATGCCAGCAAACAGCACTTGTTTAGTAATAACCTACTCAGTGATGCCCAGTTTAGGTTACGCCAAGCTCATCCAGCTCCTGACCTCATTATAGCCTTGGTTCAAATATGGCCAAAAGAGCTGAATTCCAGAGGTGAGAGTGACTGCCCTTGAATCAAGGCAGCATTTGACCAAGTGTGGCATCAAGGAGCCTAGCAAAACCGGGGTCAATGGGATCGAGGGAAACTCTCCACTGGTTGGAGTTATACATGGCACAAAGGAATAATATGGTTGTGGTAAAGCATCTCAGCTCCAGGACATTACTGCAGGAGTTCCTCAGGGTAGCATCCTAGACCCAACCACCTTCAGCTACTTCATCAATGACCTTCTTTCCATCATAAGGTCAGAAGTGAGGATGCTTGCTGATGATTTCACAATGATCTGTATCATTTGCCACTCTTCAGATACTGAAACAGTCCATGTCCAAATGCAGCAAGACATGGATAATATCCAGACTTGAGCTGACAAGTGGTAAGTAACATTTATGTCATACAAGTACAGACAATAACCATCTCAACAAAAGAGAGTCAAACTATTGCCTTTTGATATTCAATGGCATTACCATAATGAATCCCCCACTACCAACAGCATGGGTGTAACCACTGACCAGAAATTCAACCAGGCGAGCCATATCAATACTGTAGCTACCAGAACAGGTGATAGGTTGGGAATCCTGCGATGAGTAACTCTCCTCTTGATTCCCGAAAGCCTGTCCACCATCTGAGTGACACAAGTCAGAAGTGTGATGACACTTGCCTGGATGAGTGCAACTCCAGCCAGACTCAAGAAACTTGATATATCTGAAACAAAGCAGCCCACTTGATTGCTAGCCCTTCCACAATCATTCACTCTCTGTACCACTGATGGACAGTAGCAGCTGTATGTATCATCTACAGGATTCACGGCAGCAATTCACTCAGATTCCTTAGGCAGCACATTCCAAACCCACGACCACTTACATCTGGAAGAACAAGGGCAGCAGATACTGGGGAAACATCCCCACTGGAGGTTCCCCTCCAGGTCACTCACCATCCTGACTTGGAAATATATCATTATTCCTTTACTGTCGCTGGGTCAAAATCCTGGAATTCCCTCCTTAACAGCACCATGTATGTACCTACACCTCAGGGACTGCATTGTTTCAAGAAGACAGCTCACCACCACCTTCTCAAGGGCAATTAGAGATGGGCAATAAATGCTGGTCATGCCAACGAAGCCCATGTCCCATGAATGAAAAGGACCATCATTGGGCCAAGACAGATGAATAGGCCAGTTTTATATGAGGACTGATTTTCAGTGATGTAGCACAGGGGCTAAGACTCAATTACAGGGAAAGGACCCCACTGATTATTCCTTTGAAGTTTCAGTCCATCTACTGTAAGCCAGATGTAGAGGCCCACAGTGCTTTCCACGATGCATTAATACATAGCAGCTCCTAAAATGTGCAACTCTTTATTCACTATCTTTCAGTGATACAGGTAATAATGTCCCATTATCGGCTCCATAATGTCCAATACTGCCAGCAAGTGAGAAAAAAATTGCATTAAGGTAGCACATTGCAAGTAGTGAATTGCCATAGAAGACTTATGTAGGCAAATGCAGCTACCAGTTTGCACAGATGGGCCCACAGACTTGAGTTGAGAGAGATCAGTTAATATATTTTCTGATGGCTCTAGTTGGGGAGATGAACCTTATCCTGGGCAGCAGGAAGATATTTGCTTTCCCGTGGGTTCCTTTACATCTGACTAAAGGGACTGCAGGATAACATTGCATCTGAAAGACATTGGATGGAATTCTCCAGCTGTTCATGCCAGCTGGGATTCTCCTGTCCCGGTGCAGTGAATGGAGATTTGGCTGAGTGCCAAATTCTCCGTCAGCACTGGCAGGGTGTGAAGGGCTGGAGAATTCCAGCCATTGCCTCAAACATTGCAGCAAAACTGCTTTGAATTGTCTGGGTTGGCCAGACCAGCATTTAGTGTCCATTCCTCATTACCTTCGAGAAGGTGATGGTGAGCTGCCTTCTTGAACCGCTGCAGTCCACGTGTTGTAGGTCCACCCACAGTGCTGCTCGAAAAGGAGTTCCAGGATTTTGACGCAACAACACTGAAGGAACAGCAATATATTTCCAAGTCAGGATGGTGTGTGATGTGGAGGGAAATTCCAGGTGGTGGTGTTCCTAGGTGTCTGCTGCTCTTGTCCTTCTTGGTGGTAAAGGTTACAGGTTTGGAAGATGCTGTGGAAGGAGCCTTGGTGAGTCTACAGTACATCTTGTAGATGGTAGACAGTGCTGCCCCTGTGCATGGTGATGGAGGGAGTGAATGTTTCAGGTAGTGGATAGGGTACCGTTCCAGCTTCAATCACCCAGACAAGTGCAGAATATTCCATTACATACAACAGAATCACATAATAGTTACAGCACAGAAGGAGACCATTTGACCCATCAAGTCCATGTTAGCTCTCAGCACGAGCAATCCAGTTCATTCCATTCCCACACTCTTCTCTATATCCAGGCAATTATTATTTCCTTCACGGACCAGTTGGCTTTTGAATACCACAATTGAATCTGATTTCACCTCCGTTTCAGGTCAGGAACTTCAGATGAAAATGTGCTGCTGTTTAAAAAAACTCATATGACCTATGGTTCTTTGGTCAATTGTCTGAAACTTGAGTTCTCAGCTTGATCTGTGTGTTAATGGAAACAGTCTCTGTCAATCTATTCAGTCTAGAATCCTTCTCTCTTGTGATTTTGAATATTTTGATATCAAATGTTCTCAGGTATTGTCCAAAGACAGCAGCCTCAGCTTCTTCAAGCTGTCCATGTCACTGGAGTCTGTGGGCAGAATCTTTGGATATTTTTTCAGTGTCAGTTTCAGTGAGAAAACCAGCTCGTAGCTCTCCAGCTGCATCGCAGAGTTTCCTCTCCAGATTCTCACAGCTTCTCGTGCATAGAGAATCTGGAGCTGTGGTTTCTGCCGTCACTCTGGCAGGGCATGGACTGATAGAGCTGGGGTTGCTGGGGCTCCACAGAGATCCGTGCACCACCTTTAAAGAGCTCCCGTATCTGCTTTAGAAATAAACTACCCCCCCCAGGCCCCACCCCCCCACGGATATAGGGGTCCCACCAGAAGCAAGTGGGCAGCACCTCCCCTCCACACAAGCATTGGGTCAACTCTCCCCCCTCCCCCCCCAAAAACACAATCACCAGGGCAACCCCTCCTCCCCCACCCTATCACTCCTCCCCCCCAGGCCCCACACACACATAATGGGAGCACCACAATGGGGCACCACAGACAGCCCACCCTTGGCACAGCTCCTAGCACTGCTCTCCTGTGTGCAGTGCCAAGGAGTTACTCAGGCAGGTGCCCATCCCCCTGGGGGTTTACTTATCTTGATACCCTGGCCAATTTTCCCCTGACAAAGTCCTTTAAGGCAAGGGGCAGAGAAAGCTGTAAAAAGAGATCTCGCTACAACATTCAAGAACATTCAGGACAAAACAGCCCATTTAACTGGCACCCCATCCACCACATCCGCCACTGACACACAGTAGTAGCTGCGTTCACCATCTACAAGCTGTACTGCAGCTACTCACCAAGGCTCCTCAGACACACCTTCTAAATCCACAATCTTTACTATCTGGAAAAGCAAGGGCAGCAAATGCACAGCAACACCACCCCCTGTAACTTCCCCTCAAAGACACCCACTATCCTGACTCAGAAAGAGATCGCTATTTCTTCAATAACACAGGGCCAAAATCCTGGCACTCCCTCCCTAACCTTACTGTCTCTGTACCTGCACCACATGGACTGTGGCAGCTCAAAAAGGGGGAATACCAACACTTCTGAAGGGCAATTAGAAATGGGCGATAAATATTGGCCTAGCCAACGATGCACACATCCATTGAATTAACTGAAAATATGCTGTCTTGATATCAAGGGCAGTCATTCTCATGACTGGGTCCAGGCTGCAATGGGGTCAGGAGCCGAGTGGTCCTGGCGGAACCCAACCTGAGTCTCAGTGCCCATGGTGCGGCTAAGTAAGCGCCACTTGCAGGTACTGTCAACAACACCTTCCCTCACTTTGCTGCAGATTGAGAGTAGACTGATGGGATGCTAGTTGTCCAGATTGGATGTGTTCTGCTTTTTGTGGAGGGGGCATACCTGGGCAGTTCACCACATTGTCAGGTAGATTCCAGTGTGGTAAGTGTATTGGAACAGCTTGGTTAGAGCCACAGTTAGTTCTGGAACACATCATCAGCACTATAGCTTGGATGGCGTCAGGACTTACAGTCTTTGCAGTAGCCGGTAGCCTTCAGCATTCACCACGTGGAATGAATCAAGTTGGCTAAAGATTGATATGTGTGATGCTGGGGGAACTTCAAGAGGAAGCTGAGATGGATCATCCACTTGGCACTTTTGGCTGAAGATAGTTGCACTGATGTGCTGGACTCCCCAATCATTGAGGACTGTTCTATTTATGGAGCCGACGTCTCTCATTAACTGTTTAATTCTCCACCACCATTGACAATGGGATGTAGCAGGGCTGCAGGGCTTTGATCTGATTCACTGGTTGTAGTACTGCTTTCCTCTGTTTATCATCCATCACTTCTGCCATTTAGAGGGTGGGAGTATCCCTTGTCATTTACATTAGGAAGAGGTAACAGTTAACATCCAAAACTCCTCACAGAGTAAATAGAATCATAGAATCCTTACAGTACAGAAGGAGGCCATTCAGCCCATCAGGTCTGCATCAACTCCTACCCAGGCTCTAACCCCACATGTTTTACCTCGGCACAGTGGCACAGTGGTTAGCACCGCTGCCTCATCGCACCAGGGATCTGGGTTCAATTGCGGCTTTGGGTCAGTGTCTATGTGAAGTTTGCACATTCTTCCCATGTCTGCATGGGTTTCCTTCAGATGTCCAGTTTCTTCCCATAATCCAAAGGTGTGTAGGTTGGGTGGATTGGCCAGGCTAAATTGTCCCTTAGTGTCCAAAGATGTGTGTGTTAGATTGATTGGCTGTGCTAAATTGCTCCTTCATGTCAGAGGGATTAGCAGGGTAAATATGTGGACTTATAGGAATAGGGCCTGGGTCGAACTGTTGTTGGTGCAGGCTCGATGGGCTGAATGGCCTCCTTCTGCACTGTAGGGATTCTATGATTCCACACTTCTATGATAATTCCCTTAGCCCATATATGTTGGAACACTAAGGGGTAATTTATTATGGCCAATCCACCTAACCTGCACATCTTTGGACTGTGGGAGGAAACCGGAGCACCCACAGAAAACCCATACAGACTCGGGGGACTCGAGACAGGCCGGAATTGAACCCAGGTCCCTGGCGCTGTGAGAAAGCAGTGTTAACCACTGTGCTACCGTGTCACCCAAGCTGAAACAACCTGGTGGTTGGACGTAGCAGCTTTAGCAAAACACTGTTGCAGAGCTGGGAAACAGAAAATGAGAAATCACCTCCATCACTCTTAAGTAGCTCCTATCCACTCATTAACAGAGCAAAAATTAAATAAAAGCTAAGGGGCTGCTGGTCCAATTTTCTCCTTGCGAGAATGGTAGGCGGGAGGAAACATCAGACAGAACATTAGGAAGCTTGCAAACAAAGCTCATGTAGTACACAACAGAAAAATCAATCATCCTGGATTAGCAAAATCCATGTTCCAATAAGATGTGGATTCTAATTCCCTTGAGGTTATGGTGACATTAGCACATATCCAGCACGTGATATTTAATGAAATAAAGGTCGTGATGATGGGTACTTTGATACAAATGACAGTAAACTCACAGAGCACTGATACAAACTAATTTGATAAGAGAAACAGGCCTCATTAAAATGTCATTAACATTGTAATATTTCTTTAAAAGATAATATGTAAAATCCTTAGTCTTTCCTGCTCATTTTTTATGTTCTAAATGCTCTTCAACATTCTAATAAGCAACAGTGCAGCCTCTAGATTCTCATCTTCAACATCCCATCGTGATAAATACATGTTTGCTTCCCAACTAACAAGTGTGGTTCTGACAGGTCTATCATTAGAATTAGTGTCACTTGACAAATTATTATGGCACAAGTATTTATCCATTGTTGATGATTTTGCCGCACCCTGCCAAACAAACAGTATTCAAATTACTTTTTCAACCAGATCATTTTTTTCATCGTTCCGGAAAGTTCCTCGGCCCTGATCATTTATTCTAAGTTGTAACCCGTCGAACAGGCTAATGAGGCATCAGTAGATTTTTGTGTGAAAATAAGTGGCTAAAATGAGTAATTCCTATCATCGTGGATTGTGCACCAATCTTGTCAAAATAACATCCGCTCCCCAATCCTTCCGGCAACATTCTTAAATCTCTCACTTACCCAGTTCCCAACTGGATACTCTCGCTTCCTTCTTCTGGTTTATACTAGTGCCCCTGTTAAAGAAATTCCCTCTTGCTCATTCTCATTAAGGGTGCCAAAATGAAGCCTCATTTCCAACATCTAAGAATGATAAAATCATAAAAACATTACAACACAGCACAGGCCATTCAGCCCATCTTGTCCATGCCAGCCGGCGGACACTCAGGCGTCCTTTCTAATCCTACCCTCCTGCACCTAGCCCATAGCCCTGTAGCACTTAAGGTGCAGATTTGGGTATTTTTTAAAAGAGTTTAGGGTCTCTGCCTCCATCAGCAACTCAGACAGCAAATTCCAGGCACCCACCATCCTTTGCATAAGAAAGTTCTCCCTCATGTCCCCTCTACACCTACTGCCATGAATTTTGAATCTATGTGTCCTGGTTCTAGCATTCTCCACCATGGGAAAAAACTTTATCTTATCCATTCTATCTTCTTATAGTTCTCTGAAGCTTCCAATGAGTATGGGGCGGCACAGTGGCACAGTGGTTAGCACTGCTGCCTCACAGTGCCAGGGATTCGGGTTTGATTCCCGGCTTGGGTCTGTCTGTGTGGAATCTGCACATTCTCCCCGTGTCTGCGTGGGCTTCCTCCGGGTGCTCTGGTTTCCTCCCACAGTCCAAAGATGTGTGGGTTGGGTTAATTGGCCATACTAAATCGACCCTAGTGTCAGGGGATTAGCAGGGTAAATATGTGGGGTTATGGGAATAGGGCCTGGGAGGGATTGGGGTCAGTGCAGACTTGACAGGTCGAACAGCCTCCTTCTGCACTGTACAATTCTAAGATTCTATGACATGTAAGAAAGACTTCTATTGGTCCTTCATTTGGGACAAATAAAATGATGAAAATCATTTTTAAAAACACATATTAATAAATAAGATTAAGTGAAATGAATTAAAATGAATGGAAATGGGGTGAAGGTGGAGAAGAGAGTTCTTGCTCTCAGTGAACTCAATGTTCTGTCTGGAAGGCTGTAAAGTGCTCAGTTGGAAGATGAGGTGCTGTTCCTCCAGTTTGTGTGGGGGTTCACTGGAATACTGCAAATGGCCAAGGACAGACACGTGGACAGGAGAGCAGGTTGGTATGTTGAAGTGGGAATCAGCAGTAAGGTCTGGGTCCTGCTTGTGGACGGACCATAGGTGTTCTGCAAAGCGATCACCAGTCTGCGCTTGGTCTCCCTGACAGTCTCTACAGGATAGCTTGATGTCAATGCTTACTTTCCACTGAGAAAGACACTCAAGATGTGTAAAACAGAGTAAAGGCATGTGGATTGAAGGGTTGCCTTGTATCCGAAATATGAAAGAGGAATGGGTTATTTCCGATCTGAAGAGCAAAGAAGTCTTATACAGAGAAATGTCAAAGCTGAGATGATGCTGCAGTGATTGAATGAAGAAATCTTTAGGGAAATAAACCCATTGATCTGTCAAACAGCCTGAAATAAGAAGCTTTTCCAAGGTAGAAAAATTACTGCCATACTGGCAGTCTCCTAGCAGCAGGAGAGTTTAATATTATCCGTGTCTTCCACAGGGGCAGTTTCTCCTGAAACAGGGCAGATTTTGCTACCCAGCCCAGAAGTTAGCTTTGTTAAACATTGGGAGCGCAACGTGCAAGGTTGGATTGAGCAGAAACTTTGCTGTCTTTTTCTCACTGGCCTTCACATCATAGCCTTCATTAAGGTGAAACCTGATTAAAGAATGAGGGCATGACTTAATTAGACAATGACACTTCTGGACTGGATGACAGGATTTAGCTCACAGAAAGTGGTTCCTGTATGATGCTTTTTTGAGGATCCAATCTGGCAGTGGTATAACGGTTGTACACCACGATTTCATTGCAATTTATTGACTACAATTTTAATAGGCTTGCGCAGGATGTTACTTGATTGCTGCCTGGTGCTTGCTCAGATCTAATTATGAGATTTATGTAATGAGTTTCAATGGTAATAGGAAATTGATTGCAATCTTCTCCTTCCCAACTCAAGAAAAAAATGATCTCACTTCCACATCCCTCCGTGGTTATGTTCCCCACCATTTCCATAGTACAGTACTTCAGACTTGCAGGGTGTGCACTCCAATTGTAGAACACCTCTACGACAGAATGTGGGATAGAGGACACTTTGAGATCTTACGTTAGACACTGTTATTAGCATACTCACCCACATTTTAGTGCCTAAAACCCCAACACTATGAAAATCAGACAATTCAGTCCGCAAAAGCAATATCTCCTTGTTTCTGGGAACTTGATTCCAACGTAGTTCGAACTAATGGACAGCAGTGATTGACAGCTCAGAGTGAAATTAATTTGGGTCATTCTCAATCAACTCTTAGCAATTCATGTACAAAACTGCAGTTACTAGCACAATATTGGCCATCTCACTGAGCTTCAGAACCCACACCAGCACTCAGGTACATAATCTAGCCTTGACACTTTGTTGTGGTATCGAGGGAGTGCAACATGGATGAGTGAGCTGCTGTTTAGATGCAGTGTTAAGTCAAGGTCCCATGTCCAGGTGGGTGTAAACAATTACAGTGGCACAATTTGAAGATGAGTAGCAAGTTCTCTGATGTTAATAGGATTCAAGCTGATTTCAGAAGCCAAAACCAAGACACTGAGCTTTTCTTTTTTGAGAGAGTTTCTTTTCCTTATTCAGACTTACAGCTCTCCTCCTGAACAACCCAGTGATCCAGCCATCCCTTATTTATATGCTCTTTTAACAAAATCACAATAAAATAAACTATTTAAAGGGTTGACCATTCCTGATGGGGCATATTCCTTAGTTATTCTCTTTTAAAGTAAAGCAAATCATCAATAAACTAAACTTATAGTGGGGATGGAGAGGGGTGGGGGGAATGACAAGCCTTTTTCTCCATGTATACATTCTTAAGTACATCAAAGTAACAAAAGATCAGATGAACAAAGTACACTCTTTTGTATAAAACTAAAGTCAATAAATTACACACAGATCACAGGGGGTGACTGCCCCTGGTGGGCACTATAACTACAACATAACAAATAAAAGAAATGTAATCAATTAAATCAAAAGAGCATTCCAGGGCTGAAGATGCACCACATCTCCCGCAGTGCCCATCAGGCACGGAAGATTCCCTTATTTATTCATGTTTAAAACAATTAATACACATTACTTGTTCCTCTTAACCGTAATAATGTAATTAACAAGGCATTAACATCCTGGTTTTCTGAACAACATTTATCCTTCAAACCAAAAGAATTAACTGGTTATTTAACTTAACAGTGTGAAAGAAACAATATAAGTGCAATTTCTTTAAAAAATGTTCTTTGGATATTGCAATTAGCCCCCAGTTGTTAAGATTAATCTCAGAGACTGAAGTTTATTTATTAGGCACAAGTAGAGTTTACGTTCACACTGTAAGCAAATTACTGTGAAAATCCCCTAATCATCACACTCCAGTGCCTGTTTGGGTACACTGAGTGAGAATTTAGCATGACCAATGCACCTAACCAGCAGTTCTTTAGGGCTGTGGGAGGAAACCGGAGCACTGGGAGGAAACACACAGACAAATGGTGACAATGTGCAGACTCCACACAGACAGTGACCCAAACAGGGAATCGAACCAAGGTCCCTGGCACTGTGAGGCAGCAGTGCTAACCACTGTACCGCCCAGTGCTACGATCCAAGGAAATTCTTGTCTCCCCAGAACCACTGTGTTGTTTCGATTTTGTGGAGGAATCGTAAACCAAATTAACAAAATGTCTCTCAAAGGAAGAAATTACCAACAAAATTTTGCTTTTTATAGCTTTCCCATGAATCAAGAACCAATGCAAATTAAACATGAATTAACAGGCAAATTGTACTTCAAGTATAAAGGTAAATTTCACTTTAAATCGTTAATAGATACATCCAGCACAACCACAAGCAGACACATAGCTCCCTACAGACATGCGGCGCCATGTGTAGCTCCAAAGTCTGCTAACATGGTCTCTGGTACTGGAAATCTCTCATTTTTCTACTTTATTGAATCTACTTCAAGCCATGGGGAGGCATTGGCCTATGGCCTAGTGGTATTATTGCTGGACTATTAATCCAGAAGCCCAGCTAATGTCCCGGGGATCCAGGTTTGAATCCTACCATGGAAGATGGTGGAATTTGATTTCAATAAAACAAAATATCTGGAATTAAGAATCTACTGATGACCATGAAACTATTGTCAATTGTGGGAAAAACCCATCTGGTTCACTAACGTCCTTTAGGGAAGGAAATCTGCCATCCTTACCTTGTCTGGCCTACATGTGACTCCAGAGCGATGTGGTTGACTCCCAACTGCCCTCCAGGGGCAACTAGAGATGGACAATAAATCCCTAGGGATGCCCATGTCCCAGGAATGAATAAAAAATAAACAAATATTCCACCCTGTTACATTGTCCTAGAAACCATTAACATTCAAGGAGAAATTAGAATACCCAATGATTAATCGACAAAACATTCACTACAAGATTTTGGGGGTGGGGGAGGGGATTTTCACCCCTCTTTTCAGTAGGCGGGAATGGCAGTACAGAGAATTGCATCCATGTGCAGCAGGGGGAGTAGCAGAAATCCTAAAAGCAGTCCCAAGAGTCCCAATATCCATGTAAGGGGATGGGGGGAATGACAAGCCAATATCCTTGTAAGGAAGTCCCTGCTCAATTGTCCCTCTTCCCCTCCAATGATATGATAAGAGTTCCTGCCATAAGGGTGTGCCGTGGGGAGAAGGTCACGCTCTCACTGCACCCTGGCACAGCTCCTAACACTGCCCCATGGCATTATCTCTGACGGTGCTCGGGCACTGCCGGGGTGCTTCTGCTGCAGGTGTTTTCCAGGGGGAGTTCCCTATGTCCATAGGGGTGGATTCCCTGTGACTATGGTGAGGGGTTCCCTGTGTTTTTATAGAGAGATCCCCTTGTGCCCGTATCATCTCCTCCCCCTGCCCCCTACAGGGTGGCCTCCATGTCCACGGAGAGGTGTATGGATCCTTGTTTTTATTTTTGTTAGATCGGGCTGCCATTAGATCTCTTGAAGGCTGAGGTTGTTGATGTGCCCAGCTTATTTTAAGGCTATCCCACACTGCCCTCTTCCAAGGGTAACATTGTGGGACTCATCTGCAGCAATTGCTTCAAATACGTTTCTAAAAATATGGCAGGAAAAGCCATCAGTGGAACTGGAGGGAAATACTCTGCTTTTCTCGCCTTAGTTGACCCTTAGTTAGACAAACTAAAAATACAACCTTTCATGTTTTGATACAAAAACAAACTTTACTGTGCATAAAAAAAATTACAACTAAATTAACACTATAGTTTGACAAGAATTAGAGTATAAATCCAGTTCCTTTTTCACTTCCCAATTTTATCCAGGAGTTTCTTCATACATTATGAGAACTTGAGGGTTCACTTACTTGTCCTTCTGGAATCAAACCAAGTATGCTTTAGCTCTCTGGAATTCACTTTAATTTCTCCTCAGTGCTTCAGGTATGAGATTTCATGGAGATCCTTCCATTGGGTTTTTGGCAGAATGAACCAAAAAATTACTTGCAAAACTTCATGACTACAGGCTTCCCAACTGAGGATTTGGGCCTCCTGATACTAATGCATAGGGGGCGGCATGGTAACACAGTGATTAGCATTGCTGCTTCACAGCACCTGGGACCTGCATTCAATTCCCAACTTGGATCACTGTCAGTGAGGAGTTTGCACGTTCTCCCCATGTCTGTGTGAGTTTCCTCTGGGTGCTCCGGTTTGTTCCCACATTCTGAAAGATGTGCTGGTTAGGTGCGTTGACCCAAACAGGCGCCGGACTGTGGCAACCAGGGGAATTTCACAGTAACTTTATTGCAGTGTTAATGTAAGCCTTACTTGTGACTAATAAATAAACTTTACTTTGAAAAAAACTTAAAAATCAGGAACATGTTTCATTCATAATGGGTGTTATATTCTTTGACCTGGTTTTGGTAGACATAGACTGCTTTGATCCAGGCTGCTCCCAGGCTGACTGCCTATCACTATGATAGGCAATAGACCTTTTCCTCTTAGTCCAAGCTAGGCAAATCTTGCAGCATCTTTTGTCTCATGAACTCTGCCTTTACATTGAGCATGATCCAATATAGTGAATGATAAAGTAATACTTTCTCTGCTTAAGCTGCAGGCCTGGTTAACATTTATCTAATTTGCTCCTTCAACTGTTAACCTGCTCCCAAGTTGAACTGCTTGGCCCGGATTTCACAACCTCGCTTGGGCAAGGCTCGTAAAATCCTGCCAGAGGCCAATGAAGAATTCTGTTCTGTGAGATTCACACCCCTGATTCCAGGGCAGGCATGGTGGTAAAATTCTAGCTCTTATTTCTGTATGAGTCAAACGTACAAATAAACCCCACCAAAAGGGCAGCTCTCTGCAGCCTCTTTCCTTGGCAATGTGGCACACCTGGGATGTCCCAAACAGAAATTTAATTGAATTATCTTTTCCCTTCAAAATGACCCTTTGATCCTGGGACTCATGTGAACGATTTATATCTCCAATGGAGCCCTATTTCCAGATTTCCGGTTTCTACCAAGAAAATGTTATTTAAGCTTATTGACTTAGAAATTGTGTGAATATTTTAAAACCCTTATTGAAATAACTGTCCCTATCAAAAACAGAGACGGGTGATCCATTGTTTAAGTTTTCTCATTTACAATCCTGATCTTATTAACTAACCACAGTTTACCCATTGCGCTCTCGTCATCCCAGGTTTGCTTACTGGATTCTCAACCATGTGTTTCCATGTTTCATTTAAAATTCAATTCTAAACTAAATGTTATTTTCTAAAACATGTGAATTATGAAATCAGATTTGCACAACGATCTATAGTTCTTAGAGATGGTTGTCTCCTGAGTGGCACAATCCTTTAGAACCTCCTTAGCTAGGTTCACAATTGTCTTGATGGCACAGATTCTCCAGAAACTCCTTTATCCAACCCAAGTAATACACCGTGTTAAGCAATCCGGTTGGTGCTGGCAAAACTGAAGCAGCAGTAATAATTGCCCAATTCATGATCTCTGCTCTAACCCTGTCTTTCTCTCCTGGTTGAACTGCATTACACACACACACACACACACACACACACACACACGCACAGTTCCTTGTAAGTGCGCTTTCTCTGTTTTTCCCTCTGCTGCAGCTCTCCTTTGTCTGCAGCAGAGGGAAGAACAGAGAAAGCACACTTTGTGTCAGTCCTCATCACTTCCTTTCTACTAATTTCCTTCCTGTTGGTACTGTGTCCAAGGTCAAGCAAAGCCAGGTCACATGGACCAGTATTTCTTATTATTTACGAAAATTACAATTGATTTCTTCACGATTCATGCAAACCCTTAAAACATTTTTAAAACCAATTACAGATTCCTCAGAGATATTGAAGAAATTGCAAATATTTCTCACTTTACTGGTTCCAGGTCATCACAGTTTTCAATTTGTGAAGAAAAAGACACTAATATTACAGTAATAAAACTAATAAAATATAAAGTAGTTTAATTACTGCAAAATTAACCATTCTCTGTTAACATAAATACAGAAAATTAATCACAGAATCATAGAACTCTACAGTGCAGAAAGAGGCCTTTCAGCCCATCGAATCTGCACCAACCACAATCCCACCCAGTTCCTAACCCCTTCTAATCTTTCTAAATGTAAATTTTTTAATTCTTGGGCCATGTCATTTCTATTTTTCACAAGTCTCTGGTCTTTCCTGTTCTCTAAGTGTTCTATCTTAACTTAACAATCTTAAATTTACTCTTTTTCTCTAAATAATGCAACCTATTATACCTTCCTCTGGTAGTGCTTCCCCCAAATAGGATCGAAAGTCACAATGCCTATACTGCATTCCTGCTTGTCTATCAGCTGCAGTTCCATAGCCTTGATGCATTATCTGGAAAATGGGAAAATGATTTTAACTGAGTCCTGGGCCAATTTTAACTCACTGAACACCCATTCAATTACACAGTGTTAAAATCAATCCTGATGCCCAGGAAATCCATGTAAAAATTTCAGTTTTACATTTCCATTCAATATTACACTCTACTGAGTTAAATGGGGCACGAAATCAGGTGGGCTGTAAAATCAATATTGCATCTGTTCACTGACGAATGGGTTAGGTTAACATAGCTCCTGAGGTCCACTGATGCAGCTGCCAGGCACAGAGCAGTAAACTGCGGCAGGGAATTGCCTGTGAAGCTAAAGGTTATGCACCAATTATCAAAAAACCTTATTCAGACCCCATGAATCAAGCAAAAATGCTTCAAAACTCCATCATGTGGTATTCACATTTGGTTCATTGTCTTCCAACGTCCTTTTGGTGGGACGTAGGGGAAACGCCCTCAGGCCAATCTTTGAATGGCACAGTGGTTAGCGCCGCAACCTCACAGTGTCAGGGACCCGGGTTCAATTCTGGCCCTGTCTGTGTGGAGTTTGCACGTTCTCCCAGTGTCTGCGTGGGTTTCCTCCGCATGCTCCAGTTTCCTCCCACACTCCAAAGATGTGCAGGTTAGGTTGATTGGCCATACTAAATTGCCCTTTAATGTCCAAAGATATATAGGTTAGGGGGATTAGCGAAGTAAACATGTGGAGTTATGAGGTGAGCCTGGGTAAGAATTGGTGCAGACATGATGGGCTGAATGGCCTTCTTTTGCACTGTAGGGATTCTATGGTTCTATGATACTTGAAGTCACAAACAGTTGTATTGTAATGTTGCTGTTATTTGATATTTCAATGCTTTGCATTTCAGATAAATTTGGAAACCAGTTTTTTCTACTGTGTTGCTTGCATGGAAAAGATTAACTTACATTTATCAAGCACCATTCACTTACTTCAAAATACAACAGCCATTCTGTTGCAAAACAAGCAACAATGAAATAAAAGGCCATGTATATCATTTTTTAGTGGTGTCCGTGGACGGATAAATTTTGGCCAAGAACCTGAAGAATTCTCTATAAAGCACCACCCATTGTAGAGCTAGCCGAGAGAGGGTAAGCTTCAGTTTTATATCTCAGCCAAGAGATAACAGCTGATACTTGGGCATCCTGCCGCATTAGTCAGTATGACCTGCTCTTCCACACCCTTTCCCAATGAATGCCATCACCCAGCTGTCCAACTGCTGCACAAGTGGGCTGCCACTGGCACAGTCTGAAGATCATCCTGCATGGCAGCAAATGACCACATTTCTGTCACAATGCTCTTAGGTTGATGGTCCACTGGTATCATCGCTAGACAGAATTAATCCAGAGACTCCGCTAATATCTGGGGACACGGGTTCAAATCCCACCATGTCAGGTGGTGGAATTTGAAAACAAGAAAAAATATCTGGAATTAAGAATCTACTGATGACCATGAAACTACTGTCGATTGTTGGAAAAACCCATCTGGTTCAGTAATGTCCTTCAGGGAAGGGAATCTGCCATCCTTGTCTAGTCTGGCCTACATGTGACTCCAGACACACAGCAATCTGGTTGACTCTGAAATGGCCTAGCAAACCATTCAGCTCAAGGGCAATTAGGAATGGGCAATAAATGTTGGCCGAGCCAGTGACGGCCATGTCCCATGAATGAATTAAAAAATAAGTCCTTGGTGAATGAGGGGTTGGCAAGGCTTTCAGCTGTACTTCGAAAAATGTTAAAAATCGAAAAAAATTAAAAGCTTGCCCTTGTGCAATTGGTTTACATTTAAGTAGTCACATCCCCTTAATTTTACAGGCCACTCTACCATAAGATATGAAGCCACATCCACTATATTTCCCCTACACCATGTGTGAATCTCAGGGAATATAAAGAAATTGTTGAAATTATGCAGTGAATTCAGCTTTGTGCTGTTTGTTCAGTTCGGCTTGATAGCTCACACATTCATCTCTTGGTCAGAAGGCCTCAAGTCAGTACCTCAGTTTACAATACAAGCTGAATCGGAGGAAGCGCTGCATTGGTTGCGGGTGGTGCCCTTCAGATGAAAGATTAAACCAGGCCCCAGCTGCATCTTCAGCTCCATATCATCCTTCAAAGAAAATTAAGATGCTCCCCAGTGACCTGGCAAACATTTCAAATGTAGGTCAACTTGCCATTGCTCTTTCTTTGGGTCTTTCTCTGTTTAATAGTGGATAACATGATGTTCTAAGTAACAAACTCTCGCTGGACTTCAAAGTAATTCAAGGGTGAAATCAGAAACCATGGAGTAATGGAATCTTATCCCTAAAAAGCTTGTGAACATTGGTCACAACAGACTAAGGTCAACAGATTTTTGTTCAGAAAGGGTATCAAGAGATATCAAAGTAAATGAGTTAAGTTGTTGTTTCTCTTCTTGCACCTAATGATGCACAAGACAGATTTTCATCTATTCCCATATGGAGGTTATTCCTGGAACAAGAGCCTGTGGCCTGGGGCTTATACATTGCCACTCCACATCAAGCATGCCTGACCTGGAATCTCTTCCACTCTTTCCACTAGTATGGTGGACGGATGTTCAGTCTGTTTGGCTGCGTTAGTGATCGCACTTTCCTCAACCGTCAAGTCCTGGGGCGGGACCTGAACTGAGAGCTTTGGCTCAGTGGCAGAGATGCTACCCATTGTACCACAAAACTTCCATGGATTAAAGCACTGTGATTTAATATGGAATGACCTTGATGGTCTTTCTCTTTCATGGGATCTGGTCAGCACTTGTCTCTCATCCCAAACTGCCCTTGAACTGAGTAGCTTGCTAAACTATTTCAGAGGGCAATTAAGAGTCAACCACATGACTTTGGTGTCATCTGTAGGCCAGACCAGGTGAGATCAGCAGATGTAGTAGCAGGCCAAGTAATTATTTTCTCCCACAACCTGTAATGTCTGATGGATCGCGACAAAGTGACCATTGTCTGCAGATTCAAAGGATTATGGTGCATTGCTATAGATTAGAGAGGGCTCCCCTCTTCTGGTACCGAACAGCAGGTTTCTGCTGCTGGCATCAAAGGGAACTAAAAATCAAAAGTGATCGAGTGTCCAGCACATTTAAACAAATCAGAGCTCTGCCCTGCTTCATGTCATAGGAATCTCTTGAAATTTGTATATGTATATTTATTTTTGTTTGAGAGTTTATGGTTAATTTTTAATTGATTGCTGCATAGCTGAGGACAGTTTTTGAGATAGAATGCACATCGTGACCAGCCCTGCACCATCAATAACTCAATAGAGAGGAAACAAAAGTGACTTTGGGTTCCGATTCAGCTCTGACATCTTCTTTATACGTGTTCACAAAATGTGGGCTATACTGACAAGACAGTGCAAAATGGTATTGTCACTGGACTAATAATCCAGAGACCCAGTGTAATTCCCTGGTTGGGGTGGGGGGGGCGGGTCAGGAGTGGGGATGGGGGCGGGTTTGAATCCCAACATTGCAGATGGTGAAATTTGAATAGAACTCTGGAATTTAATCACTAATGATGACCATGAAACCACTGTCATGTCAACTCATTGGGTTCACTAATGCCCTTCAGGGAAAAAAACCTACCTTTCTTACTTGGTTTGGCCCACATGCGACTCCAGACCCACAGCAATGTGGTTGACTCTTAATTGCCCTCTAGGATGGGCAACAAATGCTGGCTCAGCCAGTGATGCCCACATCCCATAAGGTATATATTTTTGAAAGTCAGTATTTAATTTGCCCATTCTTATCGGCCCTAAGGTCATTGAGAGTCACCACATGTTGGTGTAGAATTGGGAACAGCATATAGGCCTAGATAGATAGGGGACAGCAGGATCATTTTCTGAAAGGATATCAGTGAAAAGAAAGGTTTGTATTTCTTCTAAAGTTTGTTTGTTAGTGTCACAATTAACATTGCAATGAAGTTTCTGTGAACATCCCCTAGTTGCCACACTCTGGTGCCTGTTCGGGTTCACTGAGGGAGAATTTAGCATGACCAATGCGCCTAACCAGCATGTCTTTCCTCCTGTAGGAGGAAACCAGAGTACCCGGAGGAAACCCACACAGTCACGAGGAGAATGTGCAAACTCCACAAAGATAGTGATCACAAGCTGGAAATTGGGTCCCTGGGTCCCTCGTGCTGTAAGGCAGCAGTGCCTACCACTGTGCCACCATATATATAGCTCCTTCCACGGTTTCAAGAAGTGCCAAAGTACCAAGGAAATGTAGTCCCTTCTGGAAGGTAGAAAAACAGTGAGCCAGTTTGGTTCTTTGCTGTCTTTGATATTTTTCCCAGCCGCTAGACTGATTGAATTCAATTTCATAACTCGCCATAGTGGGATTTGAACCTGCAGTTACAGCATTACTAATGCAGTACCAGAGTGATGAGACCCACCATTGTTAATTCCAAGTGCAGTTGTTTGTGGGATTGCAGCCAACTATTGAATGTGTATTTAGTGAGGCAGTAAAACTTTGGCACTCACTTTTGCGGATGACAACTGATGCAAAGTTAGCGGTTCATTTTAATCCTGAGGTTGCTAGGACGGTAATTTATGTTAAGTGAATTTATAAAAGTATATTGTACAAAGACAAAGAAAGGAGTTCGGTCACAAATATCAGCCACGACCTCATTGAATGGTGAACAAGCTTGAGGGGCTAA
Organism: Carcharhinus amblyrhynchos; assembly: GCF_965287045.1. Taxonomy (NCBI): domain Eukaryota; kingdom Metazoa; phylum Chordata; class Chondrichthyes; order Carcharhiniformes; family Carcharhinidae; genus Carcharhinus; species Carcharhinus amblyrhynchos. Next base: position 56,801,844 of record NC_137329.1, read on the forward strand.
ATGTCCTACTACTGTTCCTACATTTCTGTTGTTTAACAAGTAAGAAAATGTGCCAATCCAGCGTGTGACAGAATAATTAATATTGATTGCCAGGCTGTGACTGCCCTATATTCACAGTCCCTTTCATTTGTTATTATAGCAGGCTTTTGTTAAGAGTACAGCTATGGTGTCTGTATCTGTGGAGAATGATGGGGATGCTTCTTTACCAGGGTTCGGGCTCTGCTTCATCATGTTGGTGGCTGAAGGTGGGAAGGGGTCTGTCTGCCCCCAGAACTCTTTTTAAATGGGTGATTTTGTAGTCAGAAGCTACTTGGAAATGGGGGCAGAAAGTATATGGCATAGATCATCTGTGTTGGCATTGGTTGTCCTTGGTTGGAAGGGTGGACTCTACAGGAGACTAGATCCAGTCTATTTTTGGATGAAATGTGGTGCTTTCCATATTCAGGAGGTAATAAATGTCCCATTTTGGAAACGTTTTAATTTGGAGAAGGGACACATTTCCACAAGATTAGAATGTTCTGCTTTGAATAAAAGAGAATCTCCATACTTTTTTACAGAAAGAGAAATCCTCTTGACTACACTAACTGCTGTGATATTTTCCCCCCATTGCTGATTTCTTAGAAGGTGGAGTCTGTATTCTGGTGGCTTGATGGAGAGATGGATGTGTTCAAGTTGGAGAAGTGGAGGTGTCCAGAAAGGCCTTGTTATCATTGAGGCAGTGAGCAGTGACGAATAGCAGGCTGCCCACTGGTGGAGTGTGGTGGAACATCAGCTCGCTGCTGACATCTCAGCTAGCTGAGGAAGAGGGTGATCAGAGATGGTGGTGAAAGGAAGGCAGGTGAACATAAGAACATAAGAAATAGGAGCAGGAGTAGGCCATCTGGCCCTTCGAGCCTGCCCCGCCATTCAATAAGATCATGGCTGATCTGTCATGGCTCAGTTCCACTTTCCCGCCCTCTCCCCATAACCCTTAATCCCCTCTCTTATCAAAAACCCATCAACCCGCTTCTTAAAAATATTTAGCGAGGCAGCCTCCACCACTTCAACGGGCAGAGAATTCCAGAGATTCACCACCCTTTGAGTGAAGAAGTTCCTCCTCAACTCCGTTCTAAACCGCCCCCCCTTTATCTTGAGGCTGTGCCCCCTAGTCCTACTGTCTTTTTTGAGCGGGAAGAGTCTCTCCACCTCTATCCTATCCATCCCATTCATCATCTTATACGTCTCAATGAGATCTCCCCTCTTCTAAACTCTAACGAGTACAAGCCTAGTTTATTCAGCCTCTCCTCATAGCTCAACCCCCTCAACTCCGGTATCAGCCTAGTAAACCTCCTCTGCACTCCCTCCAAGGCCAAAATATCCTTGCGCAGGTGCGGCGCCCAAAACTGCACACAGTACTCCAGCTGCGGCCTCACCAATGCCCTATACAGCTGCAGCAAGACCTCCCTACTTTTATATTCAATCCCCCTCGCTATGAAGGCCAGCATCCCATTCGCCTTCCTGACCACCTGCTGCACCTGCAGGCTGGGTTTTTGCGACTCATGCACAAGGACCCCGAGGTCCCTCTGCACCGTCGCCTGCTGCAGTTTTTCGCCACGTAAGTAATAGAGGGGGGATGTAACTGGGAATGGCGGGTGGTGGGGGGAACAATTCTCTTTGGAAACAGTGATGGTGGGAATCAGCTAAGAGTGATTGGGCAGTATAGAAGCAATGAGCACTGCAGTGGGCGATGGCAGGAGAGGATGGGCAATAGCTGATACGCACAACATTCCAGACTCCCCCAGTTTCACATTAAGGTAGGTGTATTTTAAAGACCTATCCTGCTGCTTGCAGATTGCTGCACTCTATCAACCTGAGTGCAGCTGGCACACAATCTCACACTGTGATCCTGAAACAAGAGCTAGGTCCCTTATTTACCAGTTCATGGGCCTTGTGCCTGTTTTGGATGAGAGTGCTGATTTTCTGGCCTTTACTAAGATGGCAGGCAAAGTATTTCCAGCTCCTTGTGAGCAAATATGGGAGAGGAGAACAGAGCTCAGCAGGCGGTAGGCCGGGGGGGACCAGGAAAATTAGCACATCAGTAGCAGCACCCTTAATGTGGACTGGCTGTCTCTGCAAATGCATGAAGTAGACAGCGCAGACAAAGGTTGATTTTTTTCACTATAATCAATCAACAGGAACAGCTGAATGTCCTTGCCAACAGCACCAAAACTGTAACAATGACATGATTAAGTGACCATTGTCTGAATGGACTTTCCATCCTTCTGCCGCTAAAAATTATGACATTACCAGTGGGAATAGCAATTAAACAGCTGTTGTCTCAGGCCTACCTCTTTGTAGTATATGTAAATAATTTACCAGTGTGCCTGACTAAGAACAATTATCTTTACTAGAAGTTGTAAGATATGTCCTATAAAAAAGCTGATTGTGCATGATTAAGCTTCAGGAATTCTTCACTTCTCTCTTTATCGATTAGAAAGCAATAAAGGATCCATCACTCGCAAACGCTGTGTCCGAATACCTTTTAAGCTCTGACACATATATTTCATAAAGGTAAAGTCACCATAGTCCCAGATGACCAAAGGCTGCTCTCATCTTTGAGGGGGAGAGCTAACTGGTGGTAATTTAACCAGAGGATCATCATACATCAGGCAAGGGGTAAGGTTGAGAAGGGGGGGGTAATAAATGTCCCATTCATGGGGCCTTCATAAACAACTCAGCCAGTGTGAGAATTGAACCCTTGTTGTTGCCATCATCACTGCATCACAAACTAGCCATCCAGCCAACTGATCTAACTGACTCCCCTCTTGTACATTGCATACCATGCGTGGAAGAGCTGGAATGTTTTGTTCCCATCATCACATTAACATAGGGAATTTCTAATGTGGAAGAAGGAAGGGAAAGCGAATATCAAGCAATTGTCCTCGCTGCGTAACAAAACAAGAAAAATGAAGGTTTCATATGTGTCACCGACTGTAAGATTTAAATTAAATCATAATGAGACTATAATAACAAAGAACCCAGATTAGCTTTTAACAAAAGGTACTGTTGTTTGTGAAGAAAGTTACTGATTTGGTTTATTTGCAAAGCAGGCAGAGTCTTAATCATTGTTCATGAAAGAAGCATGCAGAGTAAAATACACACATCCTGGATATTCATAGAATCCCTACAGTACAGAAGAAATCCATTTGGCCTATCAAGTCTGCACCAACCACAATCCCACCAAGGCCCTATTCTCATAATGCCACATATTTTACCCTGCCAGACCCCTGATACTAAGGGGCGATTTGCCATGGCCAATCAACCTAATGCGCATATCTTTGGACTGCGGGAGGAAACCGGATCAGCTGGAAGAAACCCACGCAAACATGGAGAATGCACAATCTCTACACAGACAGTGAATTGAACCCGAGACCTGAATTGAACCCGGGCCCCTGCAGGGCAGCAGTGCTAACCACTGCGCCACCCTGATACCCATGCTGGTAATGCTAGAAACAAGAGCAGTGAGAATGGCAGCTCCGCATATTGGAGCTGCATCAGTCACAACAACTGGGCACAAATCCAGGGAAGATATACAGGTAGGCGCCACTGGAGCCACCTCCATCTTTCCCCACTTACAGTCAATATGCAAGTCCTGGCAGGACAATGGTCTCTCTCCCAAATTATACAGCTTTACACCAGAGTTTCCTGCTTTCCTATGGGCACTGCCCGCAAATTTATGATGCAGAAAAAAAGGTTGTTTTTTGGCGTTGTATTGCATTGTTTGAACGTTGCCCTTTATCCTCAGTAACACATGCTCGGTGATTTTGTTTATCGCATTGGACACATTGGAGCCACCTTTACATGGGCACGCAGCTCCGAATGCAACTTCAGGATCATTGACCAAAAAAAGGTTAAACTAATGGAAACTAATTTTCATCCTAATAGAGGGTATAGATGTGTGGTGTGAGTCTGAGCCTGCTTTTCCGGGATCCCGAGTGGTCATGTTGGTTTCCACCCCGCCTGAGAACACGCGAGTGAAACTGACAAGAAATTGGAGCGGAGTTTGAGGCCGGCAGAATGGGTGTAATTTCGGGTCTAACTCCCATGGACATTTAAGTGAAGCCACAGGACTGTCGCTTCTGTACAATATGCCTCAGAGAGCAATTCATCAGAAGTTCCGCCCAGAAATTCACAAAATAGCGCCAACAACTCACGCGTCTCACTTTATATGGAGCAGGTTTTAATTCAGCCTTGAACCAAACTCCCAGAAAAGGTGACCCCTGCTCGTTTCCAGCGTCCATGGACCTTTCTGGAGCTTGCCTTGTACAGACAGCTTGCCCAGACACATCTCCCCATGTCATAACCTCTATCCCCTGTCAAAGAGAGCCACAGATTAGCGGGATCTTTCAGTTTTATTTCTTGTTAAGCATGTAGACACTGTAAAATCTGAGATTTGCAAACAGTGTCGGGGAGTATCTGTCAGCCACTCCAAACTACTAAAGGTCAATCCTCTCATGCAAGGGGCACGGAGAGTACCATGAACCTTCCAGCTTTAATAACATTGCATTAGTTGGATGGCCATGTGGCATTTGCACAGAACCTAACCAGTTCTCTGCTTCTAGCAGCTCAGCTTTGGTGGACTGGGCTTTTCGAGTAAGCAGCCCAATTCCCTTTGCCGAAAGTAACACATTTTGCAGTCCAACCTGCCAACTGATGCTGATTGTCACCTTGCTTACATCAGGGCTACAATCAATCTACAACACAAGTGACCGAATATTCATCAAGATTCTGACAATTTGCAGTGAGTGCTACAATCAGCACAATGCAATAATAATTGCCCCTATTGTATCATAATATATTTATATATACTGTCAAATGTGTCGAGATGTATATAGTTTAAACTAGACACTGTTTCCAATGTGTTTATATATCGTATAGTTTGAAATCTATAGTTTCAATTGTGTTTGCATATATACAGTTTAAAACCTATAGTTTCAAATGCGTCAATAGCTTGAAATATGTACATTTTCAAATGTGTCTACATTCTTAATCTAAAGTTTCGAATCTATACTGTTTCAATGTGACTACATGTAATGCATTTTCAAATATATAATCAAATATGTTTGTATATGATATATAATTTCAAATTTATACAGTTTCAAATAAGTTTACATACAATATATGCAGTTTTAAATATAGTGTGTTATGTATAATGATTTTATGTATAGTATATTCAAATACAGATTCAAATACGTTTATGTGACATAGTTACAATTTTAATTCCGTCTCTATGTAACATATCATTTGAAATATATCCAGTTTCCAATGTGTCTATATATAATATATTCAGTTACAGTTTCCAAAGTGTTAAATTCCAGTTTTAATTGCGCCTATATAATACATATGTATATAGTTTGAAATCTATCATACTTTCCAATGTGTCTGTACAGTTTGAACAGAAGTTGCAGGACAGATTTCGCCTCTGCAGCCCCGGGTGAAGCTGCACACACTCACACTGGGGAGCTGCCTCCCTACCTGTACGAGACTTGTTTCTTGATGGCCAGATGCAGGAACTGGTTCTCCATGTCCCGGGTGGACGGTGGTCTGGAGCCGCCAGCGGTCAGCAGCAGAGGGTCTCCCGGGCCTGTCTGCTTCCCATCTTCCAGAGCCAGGAAAACTTCCTCCTCTTCTGTCAGCTCCAGCAGTCCGGGCAAATCAGAGGCACCTTCCCCTGCGCTCACGGCAGCAGCGACCCGAGCAGCTTCGGCCATCCCTGCTCGGTGTACACACAAACACACACTCAGACGGACAAAGGTGAAGGCAAGGCGAGGCGGGACAATCTGATCCCCCTCCCGCCCCAACAAGAGACAGGAGGACCTGGCACTGTCAGCGCGGCTCCGACCAAAGAACTGCTACAGCGTTTCAATTAGAAACCACACAGGCACCGAGACAAATAAATAGCATATAGGACAAGTGGGTTAGAGGAGGAGTAGTGAGGTGTGGGAGAGACAGCTGAGGGGAGAAGCAGAGAGAGGAGGAGGAAGACGAACAAGTGTCTGAGAGATCTGGAGATGAATAATCTACATAACTGGGAGAGTGGCAATAACAAGTGCCTGAGAGATCCATACATTAATAAGCTATATAAATGGGGAGGACAGGAACAATCTGAGGGGTCTATACATTAACAATCTATATTACTGGGAAGATGATGACCAATGTCTGAGAGATCTATAAATTGATAACCTATATAACTGGGAAGGACAGGAACAATGGGAGATCCATACATTAATAATTTATATAATTGGGAAGGACAGGAACAATGTCTGAGAGATACATAGATTAATAATCTATATAACTGGAGAAGGACAAGAACAAGTGTCTGGGACATAGAAACATAGAAAAATTACAGCACAAACAGGGCCTTCAGCCCACAAGTTGCGCCAAACATATCTCAACCTATTAGGCTTACCTATAACCCTCTATCTTACTAAGTCCCATGTACTCATCCAGAAGTCTCATAAAAGACCCTATCGAATCTGCCTCCACCACCACCACCGACAGCCAATTCCACTCACCCACTACCCTCTGAGTGAAAAACTTTCCCCTGACTTCTCTTCTGTACCTACTCCCCAGCACCCTAAACCTGTATCCTCTTGTGGCAGCCATTTCAGCCCTGGGAAAAAGCCTCTGAGAATCCACCCCATCAATACCTCTCAACATCGCATACACCTCTATCAGGTCACCTTTCATCTCTAAGGAGAAAAGACCGAGCTCCCTCAACCTATCCTCATAAAGCATGCCACCCAATCCAGGCAACATCCTTGTAAATCTCCTCTGCGCCCTTTCAATGGCTTCCACATCCTGTAATGAGGCAATCAGAACAGAGCACAGTACTACAAGTGGGGTCTGACCAGGGTCTTATAAAGCTGCAGCATTATCTCCCGACTCCTAAACTCAATTCCTCGATTGATGAAGGCCAGTACACCATACACCTTCTTAACCACATGCTCTACCTGCGAAGCCGATTTGAGAGTCCTATGAACCCGGACCCCAAGATCCTTCTGATCTCCTCCACTGCTAAGAGTCTTACCCTTAATATTATATTCCTTCATCCCATTTGACCTGCCAAAATGAACAACCATACACTTATCCAGGTTGAAGTCCATCTGCCACTTCTCCGCCCAGTCTTGCATCGTGTCTATATCTCGTTGCAACTTCTGACAGCCCTCCAAACTATCCACAACACCTCCAATTTTTGTGTCATCGCAAACTTACCAATGCATCCCTCCACTTCCTCATCCAGGTCATTTATAAAAATCACAAACAGCAAGGGTCCCAGAACAGATCCCTGGGGCACTCCACTGGTGACCGACCTCCATGCAGAAAAAAACCCATCTACAACCACTCTCTGCCTGCTGTGGGCAAGCCAATTCTGGATTCACAAAGCAATGTCCCCTTGGATCCCATGCCCCCTCACTTTCTCGATAAGCCTTGCATGGGGTACCTTATCAAATGCCTTGCTAATCTATACATTAATAACATAAAATTGTTGAGGGACAGGAATAAGTACTTGGAGGTTCCACAGATTGAAAACTTATATAACTGAGAAGGAGATGAATTAGTGTGAGAGATCTATACATCAATAAACTATATAACTGGAGAGGACCAAGTGCCTAAATGATCTATATATTAATAACCAATATAAATTTTAAAGTTTATTTATTAGTGTCACAAGTAGATTTACATTAACATTGCAATTAAGTTTCTGTGAAAATTGCCTACTCGCCACACTCTGGTGCCTGTTCAGGCACACTGAGGGAGAATTTAGCATGGCTAATGCACCTGACCAGCATGTTTTTTAGACTGTTTAAGGGAAACTGGAGCACCCAGAGGGAAACCCACGCTGACATGGGGAGAATGTGCAGACTTTGCACAGAGAGTGACCCAAGCCAGGAATCAAACCCAGGTCCCTGGTGCCATGAGGCAGCAGTGCTAACCGCTGTGCCATTGCGAAGAGGAATGGAACAGCTGTCTGGGAGATCTTTACATTAACAATCTATATAACTGGGAGAAGGACAGGAATAAGTATCTGGACATCTGAAGGGTAAACAGAAAATGATGAATAACCTCAGCAGGTCTGGCAGCATCTGTAAAGGGAGAAACAGAGTGAACATTTCAAGTGCATATGGCCCTTTTACAGAACTCGAGGGGTAGAAATGTAAAGAATTATATATAGTTGGAGAGGTGGGTGGAGGAGGTGAGGCAGTATAGAAAGATAGTAACATGTCAGAGCAAGGGAGAGATTGACAGAGGTGCCATGACACAAGGGCTGGGAGCCATTAAGGACTGAAGACATGCTAACAGTTGCAGATGATAGCAGAATGCTTAATAAAGAAGAACTAAGGTCAGTGCTCAGTGAGAGCAAACCTGAATATAAGGGACAGATGGCCATGTGGGGGAACAGTGGAGTGGGGTTGTGTTAGGGCAAGCCAAGGGAACCTAAAATTAAAATGGGAGGTGCAGTCAAGGTGGCGGGGAAAATTTACAGTCTAAAGTTGTTGAACACAATGTTGAGTCCAGAAGGTTGTAATGTGTTGTAATTGGAAAGTGAGGTGTTGTTCTTCCAGTTTGAATTGGGCATCACTGGAGCATTGTAGCAGGGCAAGGATAGATACCTGGGCATGAGAGCAAGATGCTGAGCTGAAATGGCAAGTGATTGAAAAGCTGCTTGAGGATGGAGCGAAGGTGCTTCGCAAGGTGGTCACCCTGTCTTTGTTTGGTCTCGCCAATGTAGAGGAGATACATTGGGAGCAGTGAATAGAGTAATCAGATTGGAGGAGGTGAAAGTGAAACATTGCTTAAACTGAAATGAGTGTTTGGACCCTTGGATAGTCAGGATGGGTGGGGTAAAGGGCGGGGTTTGCACCTTCCATGAAGGAATGGGAAGATGCCGTGGGAAGCAGAAAAGTGCCTGAGATATTTATAGGTTAATAACCTATATAGTGGGGAGAAGGGGCAGGAAACAGCACCTGGGAGATATATACGGTAATAACCTATATAACTAGGAGGGGGCAGAAACAAGTGTCTGGGAATCTATATGGCAATAAACTATAAACTGGACAGAAGGGAAGGTCATTTAGAAAGGGAAAGCAGGATGGTTAGTTAGACCCTGGGAGTGCGTGAGCTGTGGATGTGTTGAATGGTATGCGGGTGTGTCTTGTCTGGATGTGGCTGGACTGGGGTTCAGCGGACACTCATGTCCAGGCTGCAGGTCATGGATTTTCTGATCAACCCTGTCGTCCCTTCCACGTTTCTCCCCCTCGGTATCGGCCCATTCCTGTGTGAAGAATCACACATAACAAAGTTGTCTCGTGGTCCTTTTATGATGGAGTTGAACATTTTAATTATGGATCACTCAAAATGCAACCTCCTATCCATAAATATATATATCTAAAATAAATTGCATGAATCTCTTTTTAAACTTGGTGTATATTTTGTGGATTCTTGATCTACATCATGTCTCCTGGGATGGGAAATAATAGCCAGTCACTAGTTCCAAACCAAACAGCCCAGGAAGGGTTACAGAACCAATGATAGCAATAATTCCTGGGATGAATGGGTTAGGAAGAATTTCCTCCATTCTGTCAGTAAGCACACTGCACAAAGAAGCTGTGAGGCGAATTGGAATGTGCAAAAGTTATGCGAGGCGGTATATAAGGTAGATAGTAAATATCTTTTCCCAAAGTCAGGGGAGTCTAAACCTAGAGAGATAGGTTTAAGGTAAGAGGGGCGAGATACAAAAGGGTCCAGAGGGGCAATGTTTTCACACAAAGGGTGGTGAGTGTCTGGAACAAGCTGCCAGAAGTAGTAGTAGAGGCAGGTACAATGTTGTCTTTTAAAAAGCATTTAGACAGTTACATGGGTAAGATGGATATAGAGGGATATGGGTCAAATGCAGGCAGTTGGGGCCAGCTTAGGGCTTAGGAAAAAAGGGCGGCGTGGACAAGTTGGGCCTGTTTCCATGCTGGAAACCTCAATGACTCTATATAAATGCAAGACTGTTGCATTTTCATAAAACACTATATTTTCATATGACCATAAATGCGCAGAACCCTAAAAGTTTGGCAGTTCCATTCTATAAAGCAACTCGCAGCAGAAAATGTGACATAACTTCAATTAGATTGTCAAAATCCAATCTTTCACAAGTTAATTGGTTCTTGCTCACTCTAACGTTATGAGCTAGAATTCTACTGCCTTGCCTGCCACAAAATGTCCGTTGACCTCGGGAAGGAACTTTTGGTCTCGCTCAAGCAGGGTCGTAAAATCCCACCCATGGACTCATAAAATGGCTACAGCACAGAAGGAGGCCATTCAGCCCATGTGAAAATGCTGGCTCTGCCCAAGCGTGACTCACCTTGTCCCAATCCGCCACCTTTTCCCCAGAGCCCAGCACTGTCTCTACACCTGCTTTATTCCCTGTTGAAAGTCACGATTGAATCTGCCTCCAGTGCACTCTCAGGCAGTGCAATCCGGATCCTAACCACTAGCTGCATAATAAAAGATCCTCTTGAAGTCTTTCCTCCCCATCGATCACAATATTTTCAAGTGATGTGTCATCAGCAAATTTTGAAACTGTGTCCTGTGCACTCAAAGCTAGATGGAAAAAAGCAGTGGTCTGAGTGCCAACATCACTGTGTACATGTCTGCAGTTTGACAAACAACCATCCACCAGCCACTGCCTCCGCCAGCCCCCCTCCTGCCTACAATCAGTAAGGATAGGCAACATCTCCTCCATGATCATCCTCAACACTGGTCTCCCACAAGACTCTGTCCTCAGCCCCCTACTATACTCCTTATACATCTATGACTGTGTGGCCAAATTCTCCTCCAACTCAGTTTTCAGATTTGCTGATGACACCACTGTAATGGGTCAGATCTCAAACAATGATGAAATGGACCACAGGAAAGGGAAAGACAATCTGGTGAACTGATGCGATGACAATAATCTCACCTTCAATGTCAATAAAATGAACAAGGTAATCATCGACTTCAGGAAGCATAGTGGAGGAAATGCCCCTGTCTATATTAACGGGGATGAAATAGAAATGATTGAGAGCTTCAAGTTTCTAAATGTCCAGATCCCCAACGACCTGTCCTGATCCCTCCATGCTGACGTGATAATTAAGAAAGCCAATGCCTCTACTTTCTCAGCAAACAAATCAACTTCCTGTTTCCTGTCTCTCAGCCATGCCACTGCCGAGCCTTTGATTCCATGGGCTTTAATTTTTCTGATGAGTCTGTTGTGTAGTACTCTGTCAAATGCCTTTTTGAAGTCCATGTCCACTGCATCAACCGCATTACCCTTATCAGTCCTTCCTGACACGGCATCCAAAAACTCAATCTAGTTAGTCAAACATGATTTGCCTTCTGTAAATCCATGCTGGCTTTCATTAACTGTTCCACACTGTTAATTTTATCCCTGTATATCATTTCTAAAGGCTTCTGCACTGCCAAGCTTAAACTCACTGGCCTTTAGTTGCTGGTTTTACACTTGTACCCTTTTTGACAATTTTCCAGTTTTCTGTTATAGTTCCTGGATCTAAGGAGAATTTGATGATTATGGTCAATATTTCCAAAGTTTCTTCCCTCTGTATCCTTGGATGCATCCTGCTTGGTTAGTTTAAATGCAAGGAGCCTCTCTAACACCTCCTCTTTATCAATTTTTAACCTATCCAGTGTCTCAACTACATTTTTAGAATGAATTCTTAAGCAGCATATTCCTCCTTGATAAAGGCAGAAGAAAAGTATTCATTTACTACTTCAGCTTTGCTCTCTACTTCCATGTATAGGCCCCACTTTTGGTCACTAATTGCCCCTTCGTGTTCCTACCTTTTTACTATTTATGTGTCTGTAGAAGACAACTGGATTCCCTTTGATGTTAGCTGCTAGTTTCTTCTCATACTCTCGCCTTGTCTTTCATTTTCTTTTCCACTTCCCTTATGAGCTTTCAATATTCAGCCAAGTTCCTGTTTTTAATATCAATCTGATAACTGTCATCTCTCCCTTTTATATTCTTCATCTTACTTTCTATCTCTTTCATTGTCCAGTGAGTTTTGGCTTTGTTTTCCGACCTTTCCTCCTTTTGGGAATGTACCTGAACTGTGCTTGAATCATCTTCTCTCTAAAAGCAGCCTAAATTGCTGATTTATAGTTCTGCCTGTCAATCTTTGATTCCAATTTGGACTGCTCTGTTCTCACCCCCTGAAATTTGTCCTATTATTAAATATTTTGACTCTAGATTGTTCCATGTCGTTTTTCATAAATGATCTAAACTTTATGATGCCATCATTCCCTAAAGGTTCCCTGTGAACACTTGATCCACCTCATTCCCCAGAACCAGATACAGCAATGGTTCCTTTCTTGTTGCGTCTATGCCGACTCTGATAGAGAATTCCATCCAGGCCCCACATTATCCATACAACCCTGCGCATCTACCATGACTAATCCTCCTAACCTACACATCCTAGGACATGAGGAAGCAACCTAGCATGGCCAATCCACCTAACCTGCACATCTTTTGACACTAAGGGACGATTTAGAATGGCCAATCCACCTAAACTGCACATCTGTGGGCTGTGAGAGGAAACCGGAGCACCAGGAGGAAATCCACAGAGACACAATATGATACGCTCATGAAAATTCTCCCAAACACTTCAGAGACTGTCCCCCCCACCCCTCCCCAGCCCACTGCCCTTTATACTACCACTATCCCAGTCAATTTAAGATGATTCAAATCCCCCATTATGACTACTCTAGCATATTGAGTTGGATAGAGAATTGGATGGCAGAGAGGAAACAAAGAGTAGGAATTAATGGGTGCTTTTCAAATTGGCAGGCAGTAACTAGTGGAGTGCCACAGGGATTGGTGCTGGGACCCCAGCTATTCACAATACATATTACTGGTTTGGATGAGGGAACAAAATGTAACATCTCAAAGTTAGCAGATGACACCAAGCTGGGTGGGAAGGTAAACCTGACGAGGATATGGAGATCCTTCAGAGTGATCTGGACAGGTTGGGTGAGTGGGCAAATCAATGGCAGATGCAGTATAATTTGGATAAGTGTGAGGTTTTCCAAAGTTATTCACTTTGGACGCAAAAATAAGAAGGCGGATTACAACCTGAATGGTGTATAATGAGAGAGGGAAGTGTGCAGCGGGACCTGGGTGTCCTTGTGCACCAGTCGCTGAAGATAGCATGCAGGTGCAGCAGGCGGTAAAGAAGGCAAATGGAATGTTGGCCTTCATTGCGAGAGGTTTCGAGTAGAGGAGCAGGGATGTGTTGTTGCAATTATACAGGACCTTGATGAGGCCACACATAGAGTATTGTGTGCAGTTTTGGTTTCCTTTTCTGAGGAAGGATGTTCTTGCTCTTGCGGGAATGCAGCGAAAGTTAACCAGGCAGATTCCAAAGATGGTGGGATTGACGTATGAGGAGAGATTGACTAGGTTAGGATTGTTTTTGCTGGAGTTTAGACGAACGAGGGGCATCTCATAGACACTTATAACATTTTAACAGGACTAGACAGGTTAGATGCAGGGAGAACATTCCTAATGGTGGGGGAGTCCACAACCAGAGGTCACAGTCTGAGGATTCAGGGTAGACCATTTAGGACGGAGGTGAGGAGACATTTCTTCACTCAAAGAGTGGTAAGCCTATGGGATTCATTGCCATAGGAAATAGTTGACGCCAAAACATTGAATGTATTCAAGTGGTGGCTGGGTATAGCATTTGGAGTTATGGGATCAAAGGGGAAAAGTGGGAATTAGACTATTGAGTTGGATGATCAGCCATGATCGTAATAAATGGCGGAGCAGGTTTGAAGGGCCAAATGGCCTCCTCCTGTTCCTGTGTTCTATGTTTCTATGTTTCTATAGCTTTTACACCTATTTGCAATTATTCTGAAAATGTGTTCCTCTATATCTTTCCCCTGATTGCTCACCTACACAGTACACCAGAAGTGTCATGGTTTCTCTAATGCTTCTTAGGTTAAGTCAAGCTATGATAATTTAGGGCAAATTAAATGGAATTACTGCCAGATTTGTATTATTTATGGGTATTTGCAACCTATCCTTATTGAAAAGTGTACTTTAAGTGTACTTAATGAAGGGAAGGGGTTGGTATACATCCCTCCCATTGGCGCATAAGAACAAAGACATTCTCCTGAAATGTGAGAGGGGTAAGAGCTGAGGAGCATAGAGCCCCTCAGTCAGTAGTCTCAAAATCATGTTCATGTAGTTATGGTCAAGCGTTTCAGTTTATTGGTGTTGTTATGCATTAGTATAGTGGATGGATGGCAGTGGAGTTTGTACCACCAAGGTAACAATGATAGGTAGAGTCTGTCAAACATGTAAAGCAAGATTTGCATCTTTATTTTAACAGTTTGATTCTGTGAGTAGCACTCTCTGAAATGGCCTCAACCCACACTAGGACTGGAGTGTATAATGTAATCTAATACTGCACATTAGTGCATTGGGGCGGCAGGTGGCACAGTGGTTTGCACTGCTACTTCACAGCGCCAAGGACCTAGGTTTGATTCCCCACTTGCGTCACTGTCTGTGCGGAGTCTGCACATTCTCCCCATGTCTGTGTGGGTTCCTCCGGATGCTCCAGTTTCCTCCCACAGTCCAAAAGATGCGCTGGTTAGGTGCATTGACCATGCTAAATTCTCCCTCAGTGTACCCAAACAGGTGCTGGAGTATGGCGACTAGGGGCTTTTTACAGCAACACCACTACAGTGTTAATGTAAGCCTACTTGTGACTAACAAATGAATTATGTAAGGGGGTGGTAAATTTTGAATGTGTGATGGAGTGGGAGCCAGTGAATCAGCTGCCTATTTCTCATCTCGAGCAATTTCCCTTTTGACTGATTTTAAAATAGGATGTCAACTCACTATTGTTGCTTTCCCACTATCAAAATTGCCCCTCAGGAGTGCTGTATTGCTTGAATTTTGCTACATTAAAGCAGTCACTGTAATTCATTGCACCTGAATCTGTGAGAACTGTACAATATAAATGCACATTTTCCTGATCAGTAGATATGACCGATTGTATTATTGACCTGACAGTAACCATTTGATTCTTCCTGAACAGGCAGAGATTGAATAAATGCAATTGTTGTGAGTATGCTGCAGGGTGTGAGGATAATGCACAGAGTGATAATGGCGAATGACGTGCAGCATAAACAATGCAGGATGGGATGGGAAAGATTGTCACACAGCAATGTGGAATGCATTGCCAGAGTTAGTGTAAATGAAGAAGACACACTGTCAACATTTCAGAATAGGAGCACAAGCTGGCCAATCAACCCCATGAGCCTGTTTACCGTGCAATTACATCATGGTTGATAGATCCTGATTGATCTGTGCCTAAACTCCACTTCTCTGCCTTTGTTCCAGAGCCCTCAATGTTTTTCTCTAATAAAAATCTCAGTTGTGACATTTTCAATTGATCCCCTGTCTCAATAGTTTTATGTGTGAGAGAGTTTCACATTTCCAATACCTTTTGTATGAACAAGTGCTTCCAGACATTACCCTCAAATGGCCTAACTCCATCTTCCTTTGTTCTTCTGGGCTTACACACCCAGAGGAAAGAGTTGCTCTTGATCTAGGTTAGATTGATAATGGAAGGTTGAAGAAAAGGGGAATAAAAGGATAAGGGTATGAAAACAAATCGGGCACATGGGATTTAGATCTATGTAGTATCTTTCATGAACTCAGCAAGTCCCACAGAGCTACACAGCCAACACAACTAACAATGTAAACCTGCTTCCCATCCATTGACTCTGTCGACACTTCCCGCTGCCTCGGCAAAGCAGCCAACATAATTAAGGATCCCATGCACCCCGCGCATTCCCTCTTCCACCTTCTTCCGTTGGGAAAAAGATATAAAAGTCTGAGGTCATGTACCAACCAAAGCAAGAACAGCTTCTTCCCTGCTGCTGTCAAATTTTTGAATGGAGCTACCTTGCATTAAGTTGATCTTTCTCTACAACCTAGCTATGACATTCTGCATTCCCTCATTTCCTTCTCTACGAATGGTATATTTTGTCTGTATCGCGCAATAAACAATACTTCTCATTGTATGTTAATACATGAAAAATTAATAAATCAAATCATTGTAATTTTTTTTAAGTCTATGTTTATTTACTAGTGTCACTAGTAGGCTTACACTGCGATGAAGTTAATGTGAAAATCCGCTAGTTGCCACACTCCAGTGCCTATTTGGGTACACTGAGGGAGAATTTAGCTTGGCCAATGCACCTAACCAGCATGTCTTTTGGACTGTGGGAGGAAACTGGAGCACCCAGAGGAAATCTACACAGGCACAGAGAGAAATGCAGACTCTACACAAACAGTGATCCAAGCTGGGAATCGAACCTGGGTCCCTGGTGCTGTGAGGTAGTAGTGCTAACTGCTATGCCACTGTGCCATCCCCTAATGTAGGAAGATCAAAAACTAATTCTGACAGATTGGGCCAAACTACTCACTTTGATGCTGTGATTTCTAAGTAACACTGTGCTGGGGCAGATGTATAGCACGTCGGAGGTGGAAGATTGTGGAGTTGCAAACAATGAAGCTGCTGTACAGGCTGTTGCAAAATGTTGAAAGAAGCAGGTCATTATCCTCACTTAGTGTAGAATGAGACAGACTTACATTCACACGTTGCAGCATCGGTTCCCACAGCAGTGAGAAAAATGGCATTTGTTTTGCGTCTAGACAATATCAGTGAAATAAATAGCTTGATGAATTTGTATTTGACAATTCAGAGAGAAATATGGGTCAGAACATTAGGAGTGGCACCTGAGTTAGGTTCAGGCACTGCTCAATTCAATTCTACAACAAAATAAGGATTTGCTTGGCAATTGCTGCTAGAGCAATGGAACTCCCCCAACTGGTAGCAAGCTTACCTCTAAGTTAGAATGTTATGTATTCAAGATCTGTATTTCAGGACTAGAGTATACAACCAAGGCCAGACTCCCAGAGCCATTGCCCTGCTTAGAACTCAATCACTGCAGGGGACTCCCAGGAGGAGAGTGGAAATGCTTTAGGGATGTCCTCATTGCATCCCTGGAGAGGTCAAACATCCCCGCTGACTGATGGGATACCCCTATATCTCATGATACCATACCCCTGACCGTCCAAAATGGAGAAGGTGAATTTGGGAAGGAACCAAACACTTGGAAAGACTTGGTCAGGAATATACAGCAGTGAATTCAAGATGTTGGAGTGACTGCACGCAAACTTCCAAACAACCTGTATATCCACTCTTCAGAAGGAACCTGAACCTACCCAGGGGTTACGTCCGGGTGCTCCGGTTTCTTCTCACCGTCCAAAGATGTGTGGGTCGGATGGATTGGCCATGCTAAATTGTCCCTTATTGTCAGGGGGACTAGCTGGGGTAAATGCATAGGGTAATGGGGATAAGGCCTGGGTGGAATTGTGGTTGGTGCAGACTCAATGGTCCAAATGGTCTGCTTCTGCACTGTAGGATTCTATGATTCTATGAGCCACATGTGGCACAGTCTGCAGGCCACATGCTGGGCAGATCAGCCATCTCAGAACCCAGAACCAGAGTGGAAGCAAAGTCAATCTCAATCCCAAGAAATTGCCTAAGCTGGAGAGGTCACAATCCAGGCTGACATCCCCTCCGCCCCCTTCTCGCCCGAGATGAAGATTTGTAAATTTTTCAATTTCCCACAGTGCTCCATCCGGTGCCCACCTGCCTAAAAATTGAGGCTAGGTGGGAAAAGACCCGTAAGTGGTCATGAAGTGGTTTTCCCAAGAGCCTTAAATAAGGGCAAGGTTGGGCTTCCCACCTGAGGCCTCGTTTGGCCCACCGTGAAGTTGGGATGGGTGAGTTTCTGGGGGGGGAGGTCCCGTCCATGCAGTTTCACACCCACCCACCTCAGAACCTGCCAGGGTGAGCGGGGAGAGTACAATTCTGGCCCTGGTAAACATTTCTTCCTCAACCATTACCTGGACATTTCTCATTTGTGGAGTCTGGCTCGACGCACATGCATTGCCACCTTTACCTCTTAAAGACCAGTGGATATATTTTGCGAAGTCATTCATTAGATGTGAAGTGCTTTGAGACATTCCAAGGGCATGATAAAAGCTCTGTAAGTGCAATATCTTCCTGTCAAGAGTGTCAAGAGGGAAGGATGTCTGCAATTATGCGGAATTATACAGAAAGTGGCAAAGTATCTGTGTAATTATAGGTAAGTGAGTGTTCAGTGGAAGAGGTGTTTCCTTATTCCACTGGGAGAGTTGTGTCTTATATAATTTAATACAGTTAATGTACAGCTGGTATAGCATGAGAGCATATATTTACTCCTCTGTACCTGGGAGCAGGCTTGTGCAATGCATGAGGTGATGGAAGGAGGAAAGTTGCCTCGCTCTCCACCATCCACCCCGGGGCCTGAGCAGTCACCCAGGCAACTGCTCACACACAAACTGCAGCCAGACTTGCCTCACTTCTTACAAGTACCTATCCATCACCATCAGCAGAGAAACCCTTCCTTCCCCTCCCATCACTTTGCAGCTTTCAGCAGACTGAAAGCGAACACGTAACTATGTGTGGGCAAAGACTGTCATCTCATTAACATTTGCTGATTGATTTAAATGTAGTAAGTATGGGGTAATTACAACAAATTGTGATTTTAGCTGTTTTCTTAATTTCAGTTGCTGTGCAGAAACGTGATTATTTTTCATAAATAGATGGTGATAACTGCTGATGCGAATTAAATACATCACATTTTTAAAAATAGCGATGGCTCGAAAAGTACATTTGTGACAATAATCAGCACTGATTAATAAATCTAATTCACTGCTAGCAAAGCCCCTGTGAAAGTGGTGACGGAATTGAAAGAATTAAAAGTGGTGACAGTGTTTCATGGAGAGATATTTTGCTCCATGCTGGATTTCCCCATGCTGTTGCTTATGGCCAGTTGGTGGATACTATTTTTATTGAGATCAGGACATTATATCCCACAGTACATAAAACGGAGGGAGTCCCCATTAAGTACTGCCAGTTACGTTCTAGGATTACCAAAGCCCCTTGTCATTACCCGTGGCAGGTAGGAACCCCTGCTTGGCTTTGAAATGCAATCATGTACTAAAGGTCCGATCTGCCTTGCTGTGGTCATGTGACCTGTGCCATGCGGGACCGACAGGAGGCAGCCATGTTACATTCAGTTCAGCGAAAGACATTGTACGAGAAATCTAGAATCCGTAACTACTCCCACACTGAGCCTGGGCACAAGGGTTCACCAAAAGCAGTGCAGTAGTGTGGAAAATTGTACCACAAGAGCTGCTGGGAAAGTTGAAAGGGTGCAGCATTCAAAGGATGTCAATGTTATTTTGATGGTCCACTTGGCTGGGGAAGCAAAGGTGGAGCTAGGAAACTGAGTCTATGAACATGTGAAGAGATAATGGTCTCCATCTCTCCTGGTTATCTGGGATGGGTATGAGAAAGGTTGCTTGTTTGACAATGTGGGGTGGACATTCATTTCCATCTCTATACGGTCTTTAATGTAGCTTTAGATTTGTTTGATAACATTCCTGTGAAGCACTTTAATAGGTTTGAGGACATTCTCAAAGAAAATTTACCATTTGGACCATTGTGTCTGTGCCAGGTGAAATAAAACTATCCAACCTGATCTCATGTTATAGCTCTTGGTCTGAACCGCTGTGAGTTACTGCACCACAATACATATTCAAATATTTTTTACACGCAATGAGGATTGCTACCTCGCCACGACCCTCCAGGTGACTAAACTTACTCCACTACTGCCCCCTAATTCTCTGACAATTGCTTTCAATTGACATTTCCTTGTTTTTGGCCTCTATGGTAAGGGAAACAGGACGTTCCTAGTCACTCCGTCGAGGACCCTCACTTCAATTAAATTTCCCATCAACCCCTATTCCAGAGTAAACAACTCCAACCTTGCAGCCAACGAGAGCTGGAGCAGTTGCTGTGAGCCACAGCTCAGACTGCTGTCTTCTCCAAGTGCATCCCTGATTTCTTTCACATCATCACTGGTGACATGCTGTCCATCAGCTGCCTAGACCCTACACTCCCTGTACCCCAATCTTTCTTCATAGTTTAAAGTTTTAAAGTTTATTTATTAGTGTCACACGCAGGCTTACATTAACACTGCAATGAAGTTACTGTGAAAATCCCCTAGTTGCCACACTCTGGCGCCATCTGTTTGGGTTCACTGGGGGAGAATTTAGCATGGCCTGACATGCACATCTTTGAAATGTGGGAGGAAGCCGGAGCACCGGGAGGAAACCCACGCAGACACGGGGAGAATGTGCAAACTCCACACAGACACAAGCCCATAGCGACAGGTTTCCATTCCTGGTAGCATCTTCATCAATCTCCAAGTGCTTTCTCTGTACCCCTCTCTCATTCAATCAAATCCTTCTTGTAATAGGAACATAAGAACTAAGAGCAGTAGTAGGCCATCTGGCCCCTCGAGCCTCCTCAGCCATTCAATAAGATCATGGCTGATCTCTTCATGGACTCAGCTCCACTTACCCGCCCGCTCACCATAATTCTTAGTTCCTTAACAGTTCAAAAATCTATCTTTCTTTGCCTTAAAATGAGGTCGCCTCAACTGCTTCACTGGGCATGGAATTCCACAAATTCACAACCCTTTAACAGCCAGGACAGTTAGTGAGATTTTGCAAGCCCAGGCAAGTCATGGGGGTTACAGACAGTGGAACATGAATGCAAGATCCCGGTTGAGGCCGTCCTCGTGTGTGCCAAGGCCATCCCTACACTCCCACTTCTTACCTTCAAACAACTGCAAAATCTCAAACAGCAATGCTAACCACTGTGTCACCATAAAAGGATGGGGTTTAAGCTGTTTCTTTAAGGAGCAGAGAGAGGTGCTGAGGCAGTGCGGTCCACGGAGCTCAGGGCCTAGGCCGCTGAAGTCATGTCCACCAGTGATGGTGTGAAAGAAATCAGGGATGCACTTGGAGAAGGCAGCCTGGACTGTTGTCCACAGCAGCTGCTCCATGCTGTAGACTTACTTCAAGTGCCCTGGCCTCAAATGGCAAAACCTCATCCCATCTCAGACGTGCAACCTTGCAGCCTGGAGGAGGCACTAGTTAGTTAGAAAACATTTCTGCCCCCATTCTGACTCCTTGAAAGTGTCATGCTGTGAGATCGCACAAACATTTGAAATACAAAAGGCAGCCAGATGGAAAATCTGAAACTGAGTGAATTCAGTGGAAGAAAGCCTCGGGCCTGTTCAGTCAATTCTTTTTCTAGGGCAGGTTAACACCAATGAACTCAAATCCCTTACAGTGAAAGTTGTAAATTGCAGACACCTCCAACACAGGCTTTTGTTTGCAGGTAGCTTCATTTTCAAAATAGGTCATTGATTGTTACTGCACGGCGGAGGGGTGGGGGGGAGGTTCAAACTCCGGGGACTGACAGGGAGAATAGATGTGGGGGTTAAACCATAAGGATTGACAGGGATGATGGGCATAGGGAAAGGACACGATTCAACCCTGGAGACTGGAGATGACAGCGATCACAGGATCCTCGGGGTTGGCAGGCAGTTCAAACCTTGGGGAAGGACAGGAGCAAAGAACATCCAGTAACAATCTTCTGGTTTAGACACATTGGCTACTATGCACCATGTGATGTCAGAGTGTGTCTTGTGTTTAAACATATTAAAGGATTGAGATATTGAAAGGTGCCAACTCATTTACCAATAAATACACTAATAGCAAAACAACACAGGAGGTGACAGAGCCTATTCTCACAGGTGATGCTGGTTGCTGAGCTCTTGGGGCACCATTGTGCAGGTGCCCTGATCTCCCAGTGTACTGGGTACTCTCCTGCCACGCACCCCCCATATATCGCTACCACTGCCGATTGCCACTGCCATAGAGTTGCACTCACCCCCGAATTGTTGCCCCTGCAGAATTCCCCCCACTCCCCTGGATTCCGGTCTCCCGCTGCTAATTGCCGCCCCCTCTGATCAACTCCCGCCCCTTGCAGAACCCCTCTCCCCACCCCATGGATTTCCCATCTGCCTATACCTGTCATGCCTCCATCTCAGACCCCATCCCCTCAGACCTAATCCCCCTCAGGCCCCGCCCCCTTAGCACTGCCCCGGCACTGCCGGGGTGCCCATTGGGCAGTGCCAGGGTGCTTGGAGGACTGTGCCAGGCTGCCAAGCAGGCAGTTCCAGGGTGACATGGGCACTGCCTGACTGGTTTTCTCAAGGAGCACTGTTCAGCACTGCCTCTGACCACCTGGGTGGAAGCTCCAATAGCTTTCAATCCCCCTGACGAGGCCAGCATGTCTGGTTCCCATTGGTGAGGGATATATATGATTCTCACCTGCAAGGACGTCGACCAGTGAGCAGGTAAGTACAAGTGAGTGGGTAAGTACAGGTGAGCCCAGATGGTAGCATCCGGAACACTAATGACATTTAAATAATGTCATGAATGTTTAAATCAGCTCCACGCCCTGGGTGTGAAGCCAACTTCGCCGACAAATCAGTGCCGGTAAGATCGCGAGATGCGAGAAACAAAGTGCAATCATGATTGTTCATCTCTTGCCCTATCTTCCCAGCGGGCCGAGTCCATGTGACTTTCGTCTCCTGCAGTTCCCGCTCACATCCCAGGGGGCGCTGCCACTGGTGGAGCATTTGAAATAAATATGAGAAATGTTTGGCCCTCACAGGTTTTCCCCCACGTTTAATGAGCTCAAAACAGAAGTCAACACTTTTCTGCTCTCCCTGGCAATGCCAACGGTTTGTGGCATTTGAAACCATGCATTGTTGCAGGTTAAAATTCAAAGTGGAGTGCAATTTCCTGCTCTATACACTCACCTCCATGAGGGGATAAAATGGCCAGCTAAAACTCAAGAACTTACTTGGGAGCAATTGTAACGGTGTGTATTTTTAGTGGTCCAGAAGCCCTGCTGATTTCTCATTATTAATTCATGGTTTTTGCATTTTACAATGATGGGTTTGATTCCTATTTAATATGCATTGATCTCTATGGTGTATAACTTTGGAGTTTTGATTTCTCACCGTTCTATGAATATTACATTTTCAAATGCAAATACATTGTGGAAAATCTGCATGATTGCAGTGGCACAGACATTTGGCATAAGTATGAGAGACGGACAGAAAACAAAGGAATTAGTGCCTCTCTTAGACTACTCCTTACAGCAGAGAAAGGAGCCTTTCAACCTATTGAGCTTGTACAAGTTGTTGAAAGAGCGCTCAAATTGGATCCCCCTCCTCAGCTTTGCATAACCATGCAAATTAGTTATTTTGAGGGTCATTTTGTAACATTAACTTATGCTGAGTCAGAGCTACATTGCTCGAGGGGATCGCGCTGCAACACATAGCCAGTGAAACAACTTGGGAGATAAAAAAAATTGCCTTCATACAGTATGGCAGGAGTCTTTTTGATTGATTTTTGGAAAATGCATGATATTTTCTTTAACACGGAGGTAAATAATTAAATACTTGCTGCAGTTATATTTAGAAATCTGTTTGAGTCAACAATATTTTGTGAGTTTTTGATTAAAAACAAAACAGTCCGAGTAGAGATGTTTTAAAATATAATTTGAATTGATTTGATTTATTATTGTCACATGTATTAACATAGAGTGAAAAGTATTGTTTCTTGCGCACTATACCGACAAATCATACTGTTCATAGAGAAGAAACGAAAGGGCGCAGAATGTAGTGTTATAGTCAGAGTTAGGGTGTAGAGACTTAATGCAAAGTAGGTCCATTCAAAAGTCTGATGGCAGCAGGGAAGAAGCTGTTCTTGAGTCAGTTGATACTGGCTTTTGTATATATTTCCTGACGGAAGTAGCTGAAAGAGAGAATGTCCGGGGTACGAGGGGTTCTTAATTATGCTGGCTGTTTTTCCAAGGCAGCGGGAAGTGGGTGGCATTTTACAGCCTCGCTCGACCTGAGAACAGAAAATCCTGCCTGAGGCCAATGGACCTGCCCATGGTCCGCCCCTCGCCCACTCTGATTCCTGTGGCGGGTAAGGCGAGTATTATGTTAGTAGCACTTGCTTTGTTTAACTCTTGCACTGTAAACAATTTTATCTAAAATGTGGGAGCTCATGGAGTAAATCTTTCAGGTGATAACTGGGAATTCGAATTACTTTTTATGAATTACTATTTTCCTTTGAGATCAGAACAGCAGCCCAGGATGTTGCTGCTTCGAAGGAATATGAAAAGTTTGTGGGAGCTCAGTGTGATCAATGTTTAACATTCCCAGCCATCTGCATGACCACATTACCTGTCGGTTTCTCCCAGCATGCCTCTGTGTCACACCATCTAAGGATGCACATTCTGGTCTATGAAATGAAAACTCTGATCTTTCAGCCCTTCCAGTTAACACTTATGGGCAGCACAGTGGTACAGCGGTGAGCACTGCTGTCTCACAGCTCCAGGGACCTGGGTTCGATTCCTGGCTTGAGTCACTGTCTGTGTGGAGTTTGCATATTCTCCCCGTGCCTGTGTGGGTTTCCTCCAGGTGCTCCAGTTTCCTCTCACTCAAAAAATGTGTGGGATGGGTTGACTGGCCATGCTAAATTGCGCCTAGGTGTCCCAGGATGTGTAAGTTAAGGGGATTAGTGGGGCAAATATGAGAGGTGAAGGGATAGGGCCTGGATGGGATTGTTGTTGGTGCAGACTCGATGGGCTGAGTGGCCTCTTCCTGCACTGTAGATTTCTATAAGTCTATAAAATGCCTTTTGCATCACTTTAATTTCAAAATAAGTTTTGACTTCATTTTAACTGTGTTACTTTTGAATCTTCTCCATTGACATCGCAGCAGAGAGATGCTATTGGTGTGGTCCCATCATGTTACATCCCTTCCCAACACCAGGTACAACAGCCGGGCTGGGTATAGGGGTGGTCAATATGGAGCAGGTGATGGCAAGAGAAGGACCTGTGGAGCAGGTCAGCCCCTACGCTGTGCCTCAACTTCACTGGTGCATCAGAGGGAGACATCTAGTCTAAAGTGGCATCACTGCTGGGAGCAAGGAGACTATCTCCTTCAAGCCTACCCTGACTAGACTGCAGATTTGGTCAGTTCAGACTTGAGTACCCTTCATTCTGGATACATCACAAAACATCAATGTAGAAGGTGTTTGGCTTAGGATTTGAGAATCGTTGGTAAGGCCAGCATTTCCTGCCCGTCCTTATCTCACCATGAGGAGGCGGTGGCAAGCCAACTTGAACCCTCTGCAATGCGTGTAGTGAAGACATTCCCTCAGTGCGGTTAACGGGGGGATTTTGGGCTGGGGGCTGTGTAAGAATGGACTTACGTGTCCTGGATCTGGATTACACGTGACTTGCTGTGGAACCTAGAGGTGATGGTATTCCCATGTACCTGATATTACTGTTGAACTTCTAAGTGGTGCATGTCGCATCCTTCCTGAGTCATCACAAGCAATTTTTGCAATGAGAATAAACATTGTATTAAAAAGTGTTTTCATTTGTAATATTATAAACTTTCAGTTCGTAGAATTGAATGTGGCGACTAGGGGTTTTTCACAGTAACTCCACTGCAGTGTTAATGTAAGCCTACTTGTGACTAATAAATAAAAACCTTTAAAAACTTTAGAATTGGAAGTGGGGAGAGAAATGCAAACTCAAACTGTTTGGATTTCTTTTGACATTTTTGTATAATTCAGCTTCCCTTGGCTTCCAATGGCTGAAGCACTGATAGTTCTCCTTTGGATGTTTATTCACTCACTTGTATTGTGTTTGTACACCTGGGTTTTCACATGTGGGGGCAGATGGAGAATGGGCACTGACTCTGGAACCTATCCCTGGGGTTGGAGGCAGGGTGGGGAAGAGTTGGGTTTTTTGGGGGGAAGCCAAGAGGCACTGACCTGGGATTTTCACAAAGGTAACCTCTTAATTGCCATGGAGACAAATTTGGCGGCCAATTAAGCGAGACAGGCGGGCTCTCGAAACTGGAGGACCAGAGACCACTCGTCTCCCTTGAGAAGTGTAACTGGCTCCTCTGAGTATCAACATGGAGATGCTTTCTGAAAAATGTTTTCAAAAGTTGAAATAAAATGTAAGGAAAGGCATTTAGGCCATGGCTCCATGCAATCTGGCAGGAGGACAGGCCTCTGGGCCTACCTGCAGTGCTAGCCACTTCAGCTGGTCACTGGGTGTCTCTAGGCAGTTAAACTGCAATCCCAGCCCCACTGTCTCTGGAAACTGGAGGCCAACTGGTTGCCAGTTTGTCATGTAAACCAGCCTTCCATCCATTGACTCTGTCTATACTTCCCGCAGCCTCAAAAAAGCAGCCAACATAATCAAGGACCCCACTCACCCTGGGCATACTCTCTCCCACCTTCTTCACCTTCATTGGGAAAAAGATACAAAAGTCTGTACCGACTGACTCAAGAAGAGCTTCTTCCCTTATGCCATCAGATTTTTGTATGGACCTAATGGATATTAAGCTGATCTTTCTCTACACCCTAGCTATGACTGTACCTTCTGCACCCTATCTCCCTTGTGCAAATATAAAAACATACACTCGATGAACCAAATGCTTTGTCTGTATAGCACATAAGAAGCAATACTTTTCACTGTATTTTAATACATGTCTCCCAACACCAGGTTAAAGTCCAACAGATTTATTTGGTAGCCAGCTTTTGGAGTGCAGCTCCTTCGTCAGGTTGCCCCAATCCAGCACCGGCATCTCCACATCATGTTAATACATGTGACAATAATAAATCAAATCAAATCAAAAAAGTCACTCTTCTTTCAGTGTCAATCACAATCAATGCTCTTTGTGAGCCTACCTCATGGGAATGGGTAGCATGGCTGACCTTGAACCGGCATTCGCCAAAATGGCTGCCACTGGGAACAAGGTCAAGAAGCCAGCTTGACGGCATGGGTATTTTTCAATACAAAAAATGCAACCCATAAACCCTTCACTCCCACTCTTTGCTGCCATAGGACAGCATTATCAGAGCCAATCATCTCCAAGCATTTGGCATGTGTACAGGAGTGATATTGAAACTCTGACGAGCAAAGCACCCCATTTGATTTAAATATTTAAATGTGTTAGAGCTGACATGTAATGGATTGATTCGAGATGCTGTCCCACAGGCTTCTGTTTTGCACCCGCCTCAATATCAAAGTGTTAACTTTCCTCTTTGACCACAAAATGGGACAAATTTAATTGCATGTGGCCAACTGGTGGGATTGCCGGGACACATGGCTCCAAAATCTGCAGCCCCTGTAATGAGAAAACTAATGGACATTCACAGTGGTGCTGCAATTATCCTCTAACGCCTGTCGACCACCTAAAGAGCTGCTTAACCACTATAAATGGGCAAGGTATGTTGGTAAAATTGTGGGCGGCACACTGTGTGTGGAGAATGGTTGCACGTTAAATTAGAAAACCCTGATTCACCGATGAGTCCCTACACAAGCTGGTGACCTGGGTTACAGAGAAACAAAAGCAGTCTCTGTGTGGGAGGATAGTTCCCAAACATTGAAAAGGTGCTGCATACGGCAGCACTGTTAATCAGAGACCACATTTATTCAGGTAGAAGACATTGTCACGATATAAAAGACGAGTCTCAAGGTAAAATAGAACTGTTATCAGGTAACAGAAACAGAGATTTGAGGAAAGGAACAACAGTTGCAGTTGTTACAGATATATGCAAAAGAATACATTGTATTGATAGGGTTGGCGGAAATCTAGCAAACAGGGCACTAGAGGTAAAAATAGCAGTGTTATGCAAATTACATTACACATTCTGTTCCTGTTCAAGGCTTCCACCCAACACTCTTAAATCGTGTTCACAACATAAAGACAGCTTGCAAAAACCAGAGCTGTGTCCTCCACAAAGTGAAACTTTCAATCTCAGCTGCGAAATAAATAAGACAGTGGGCAGAATTTTACCGGCACATCTGCCTGAGGTTTGTACGATCCTGTTTGGAGAATGTCATTCTCTGAGCGTTGCCCGCCCCAGAATTGGGGCGTGCATGCTGGTAAAATTCTGGCCTTGTGTCAGAGGATTAACAATAACCCTTCCAATGGTATTGCGCTCAAGAGGCTCCATGGATTGACTAAAATGTCCTCCTCCTGTCCACTCTGAGGAGTGGTAAATCTCATGCCCCCAGACCACATCACTCAGGTTAAAACTAATAAGGAGATTTATTTAAAGACAGGATAATTACAAAGAAACAATAACTGCAAAGGTCTAGAAATTTCATACTGTTTCCTTCAAAATTGAACAAGGTTCATATATTTTCTTTTGGGTGGGGGCAGGGAAATAGGTCAGGGGCCATTTACATATACCCCAAAATTGATTCTCCCAAATACCATCACACATGTTAATACCCTTCTCACAATCCACTTGCCAAGCCCTTTGCAACTGCCTCATAATATTCTTTTTACAGGACGGGTGACAAACTCCTCGGAGCACTCCTATCTGCCCATGGACATCTTACATCTTTGGAAGTCTCTGAACTGTTTTCATTTAATGTGCAGTTCATTCCATTGCGATGGCAGCACAACATTAGTCCTGAGTGAGCTCATTTACAATATATTATAATAATGATACTGAGTTTCGTGTTTTCACACTTCTCAGGTCCTCAAGGTAAGTGACTACATACAATATTTCAGAGAAGTACACCCACTCTCACCCAGTGGAGGCAGTGTAAATGTGACATGACTCACTCTGCAGAATTTGCAAGCCACAGTACTAATGGTACATTATTTCAGCTATACAATATTATATAATCATTCCAAAAAACAAGGGGTCCAAAATCTTTGTAATGCCTCCTGAAATCTTGTAACTGAATCTATGATTAAACACTAACAGAGGTTAGTAGTGCTGCCTCAGAGCACCAGGGACCCACGTTCAATTCCAGCCTTGAGTAACTGTCGGTGTGGAATTTGCACATTCTTCCTATGTCTGCATGGATTTCCTCCGGGTGCTCCAGTTTCCTCCCACAGTCCAAAGATGTGCGGGTTAGGTGGATCAGCCATGCTAAATGATCCTTTAATGTCAGGGGGAGTACAGATAAATATGTGAGGATGAATTTACCAGATCTGCCGCCACGGGAATTGTAGCAAGCGAGTGATGGATCGTGGAAAGGTCCGTTGACTTTGGGTGGAACCTTCTGGTTTTGGGGCGAGTGCAGCTGGAAAGTCCCATCTGTGGGGGTTATGTGGTTATGGTCCAGGTGGGATTGTTGTCGGTGCAAGCTCAATGGGCCAAATGGCCTTCTTCTGCACTGTAGGGGTTCTATGATTACATCAGTTTTCCGGGGAATCCCATAACTATTCCACCAAAGTTACAGCGACTACGCAGAACACCTTCCTGTGACAAAAGATCTCGAGACCACCTTTGTTGAATAAGGATCCTTCAGCCATCCATGAGGCCAGAAAATGCCAGGTACATATGTCGCCTCAATTATAGATGCGACGCAATAACATCACACATGATCTCTCGATCCTACAGTAAAGGTGATGTTGAAATTAAGTTACAGCAACTGTGGCAGACAGTTCTGTTAGTAAGAATGGAAAATGCCTGAGTGAGGTCAGCGGTTGCTTATTCAGAGAAGTGACTAATCTCACCTTGTGTCATAAGAACATAAGAAATAGGAGCAGGAGTAGGCCATCTAGCCCTTCGAACCTGCCCCACCACTCAGTAAGATCATGGCTGATCTGAAGTGGATCAGTTCCACTTTCTCCCCATAACCCTTAATTCCCTTGTCTATCAAAAACCTATCTACCCGTGACTTAAATATATTTAGCGAGGTAGCCTCCACCACTTCAACAGGCAGAGAATTCCAGAGATTCACCACCCTTTGAGTGAAGAAATTCCTCCTCAACTCTGATCTAAACTGGTCCCCCTTTATCTTGAGGCTGTGCCCTCTAGTCCTGCTATCCTTTCTAAGCGGGAAGAATCTCTCTACCTCTAAGTTTCTTAAACTCTATGTTCCCCCCATGGCCACAGGAACCAAAGACAAGTAGAAGAACTCATGCCAAAAACAAGGAATGGCCACATATTATGCTAATGATGGATTAGAAGGAGACAGTTTTCTAATGGATAAGAAAGGACAAAAAGCTACACAATGATTGGTGGACTATTGTATGTAAATTAAGGATTAGAAAGTTGCTTGTTTCTCATTTTCTGTAATGAACTATATCTGCAATACACCTGTATGAATCAACAGAACACCTAGCAGTGCATCCCTCTGCATCTGTGTCCTTCTTGTGCACAAGTAATATAGCTTGGAAGATTGAGTATTCTTGTGCCATAGTGTTGATTGTATCCAAGTCGACAAGTGGCAAGACACTTCAGTAGCCTAACGATGGAAACATAACAAAACGCTCAGCAATTTCGCCAAGGATCAATCAGACCACTCCCTTTTCCAACTTGGTTGCACAGTTTATGATTATTTGGTGAAGTCTAATTGTGTTGTGTTGTAGCCAGCTGTCTTTCCTCCTTCGTTTCCCAGTACAATATTTGCCAAAGGAAATTTGAACAGAAGGAGATTTGAAAAAATGTCACAGCAGCAAAGGCTTATCTTGCAATCTGCTGGGCCCTGTTAGCTAGGCCCTCACCCCTGCCATTAATCATAGTGATCAGAGCAGCGAAGACTAATATTTGAACATGAGCAGAGCTGGGACTATTTATTATTTAAAGACTTGTAAAACACAAAGATATTTATTTCTCCCATAGAAACAAATACTTTTCTTTCAGGGGAATTTGACTTCAGTCTGGATGATTAACAGGGACAATATAAATCTGCAAACTTCAGGAAAAATCCTCAGGCATCTTTGAATTGATTTCCTCAATAAACAGTGGAACATTTGACTTCCTTTTTTTAATCATTCTGTGCTCTTATAATCATTCATTTTCTGTCAGGAATGTCCATGAGATGATGGAGTCTGCGAGATTTGTACGTGGAAAGATCAGTCATTCTGTGGCTTTCTACTGGTTTCCTCTTCTGTGAGGGAACACAGCCTGATCCGCTGTCCCTGTGCTGGCTGGGGGTACCCTACACCATGTATTGTCTGGACCAAAGAGACACAGTGAGTGACTAACCTGTACTAATGCAACTTTAGAAGCCATTGCCAAGTGATCAATGAGAAGATGCCATGAACATCTTAACCTTGGATTTTTCATTTTCTACCTTTAACAGATTTCCACGGTGGGATTTTCTGGCCTCGCTTGCCCCGAGACTGGAAAATCCCGCCTGAGGTCAATTAATCTTTCCATGGTCTGCCCCTTGCCTGCTCCAATTTCTGTGGCTGGAGGGGTGGTAAAATTCGTCCCCTAGACTCTATAGGTATCAGATGGAATGGGGAGACCGTTGGTGTATGTTGTTGAGATAGAGCATCAGCCATGATCATGTTGAATATTGAGCAAATTTGAGGACTCCGGTTTTCCATGGTTCGATGGTACTTCTATGTGTAAACCTAACCTTTATTCTCCTCATTCTGATGGGATAGCTGAGACTAGTAACTGATTGGATGGCATTTTCCCAAGTGTTGTAAGGTGGAGAAAACTGGAGCAACCCACGCCAGTCTGTCCAGAGTGTACTGGACTGCACTTAGTGATGTTTTGGGAAAGTGGTGAATTTTGCACCGGTTCTGGGAGGGTCAGAGCTTAAACATGCCAGTGAGCTTGGCTGCACAGCAATTACGCACCATTTTGAAAGGGCATTTCAATCTCACAGTGCACCCCTTTGCTCCACCACAGACATCAAACCCCACCCCACCCCCCCTCACTCAGTGGCCGTATGTTTTGCTACCTCCTCCTCAACATGGATCATAGGCATTGGACCATTCCCAATGAGTCCCCCTTCATGAACCCTGATATGCCCCCCTCTTCATGCCCACTCTTTCATGACACCCCTTTCATAGCCCTCCCCTTCATAGCCCCCATCATAGCCCCCCTGTTGTAGCCCCCCTCATAGCCCACTGTCATAGTCCCTGACATGCTCCACATTCATGGTGGACTTCATAACCCACCCCTTTGTGCACCGCCGGTCATGCCTTGCACCTTCATGTCCCCCACTCAGGCCTCACCCCCTTAGCACTACCCAGGCACACTGGCAGTGCCAACCTAGCTATGTCCAGCTGGCACTATCAGTGTGCCAAGCGGACACTGCCAGCTGGGCTCTATGCAGTCATGTCCCCAACCACCCGGGGTTTCAGTGGCCTTTGAGCCCCCAGGGTGGCTATCGCATGTGGTCTCCACCAGTAGTGATTCTCATCAGGTTCTTGCTATGTCTGAGGGTCAGACGGTCCTGGGAGGTGGGTGAATCTGGTGTCAAATGGGCTAAGCCGATTTAAATGCTATTTTAAATATGTTAATCAGCCTTGCGCCCGTTTGTGGGTGAGCACCAGCTTGCACCAATAGTAAGAGACCTGGCTGATTGTGGACTCTTTGGCGCTTGGCGCAAACCTGTTTTTATACCTGCATTTTTCAGGATTCTGCCAACCTGGTGAGGCCGGAAAATCGCAGCCATTGTCTTGGGGTTTTGAACTTTGGCTCTCTTCATCAATCTCTATACGCAGATGAAATCAGAAACTCTCATTATCTAGAAATTGCATCGGGCCCTGTATGGACACCTAAGGCCTCACTATGGTGAGTAGGGAGTGCATAGACCACCATATTGGGTAAGTACGAATGGCCATCCTTTATTCACATCCTGAAGCAGGCCTTAAGCTCTTTGTACATACATATAAAAGCTCAAACACCTCTGTTTGCGATCCCTCACCAGTGTTCCTGCCTCCGAGGCTACTGGCTGCACTCAGAGACACTCAACCCAGGATTGTTGATCCTCCTCACAATGCCCCCCTGATATCTGGATGTTCCCAGCCTATTGCCCCTGAACCCAACACTCAGGTAAAGCCTTCATTACTTGGCCTTCTCGCCCACACCTTGATCTGAACCTCAGTCTCAGCCTCCTGTCCTGATATTCAACCTTCCTCCAATCCCTGTCTCCCAGACTCCACCCCCCCACCCTCGATCCAATCCCTCCCTCTTAGCCCCACCCCCCCACCCTCGATCCAATCCCTCCCTCTCTGCCCCACCCCCCCACCCTCGATCCAATCCCTCCCTCTCAGCCTCCATTCTGCAC
Organism: Carcharhinus amblyrhynchos; assembly: GCF_965287045.1. Lineage (NCBI taxonomy): Eukaryota > Metazoa > Chordata > Chondrichthyes > Carcharhiniformes > Carcharhinidae > Carcharhinus > Carcharhinus amblyrhynchos. The sequence continues at coordinate 56,835,029 of NC_137329.1, forward strand.
GATCATGCTCACTGCCTCCAGCCTCCACACTAGATCCTCACTCTCGCCAGCTTCCAAACTCTCCAGCCTTTTACCCCTGGACTTTGCCCTGACACTGACCTCCGTGGTATTTCAAGCACATGGGAAGCAGATGCCCCTGTTGTGACCATGATGGCAAATAATCATCAGAAATAATGTCAAAACCTCTCAATACTAGTTTAAATTGCTTGTGACCACATATTTCCTCTTGCTGCTTCACCAGTACTGTTCTGTCCCCTTCTATTATGGGGCAACTTGTCCTATACAAACAAGTGAAGAATATCAGTGAGTGTGCCAGTATATATTTGGGTGATGTTTCCATCATAGTTGAACAGCTGGTGGGCAGGTGGAGGCAGTGACTTGTTGGTGTGAGGCCATCATCGCTGGCAGGTAGGTGAAGGTGAGCTGGAATATCTGGATGCCAGGCCTGAGTCCTGAGTACCAGGGAGGGCTGGGAGTTTGATGCATTGAGTAGTGAGAGAGGCTACCTTTCTGGTGGGCAGGAAATAAATGCTGTTGAAAGCTGATGATGTCAAATGATATGAAATGCTTGAGGTTGGGCTGCATTGCTCTTCTTTCCCAATTTCCAATCTGAGCCTCCACTCATCTCCAAACCCTGATCTAATGTCTTCCACCAATTCCTTGGTCACTCCTGACCCCCAATCAACTTGAATGATCCACGGCTCTCATATTTCCAGCAATAATGTGAAGAAGATGCATTCACTGACCTTGACCACCCAGGCTAGGTCACTGGACTTCTTGTGGTGCTGCTGCCAACTCCTTGGCCCTGGTCACTGACATTAGATCTTCCTGGCTGCCAGGTCCGACCACTTCTTGAGGGTGGTTCTTGAGGGTCTCCTGGCCCATTGTGGCACCATGGAGTCTCTTCTCTTGTCCAGCTGCAGTGCCAATGCCTTTGGCACAACAATCCCCACTGGGGGCGAGGTCAAGAAATCGTCAAAACCCACAATGCTGTTAGGGTAGGAATTCCAGGATTTTGATGCAGTGAGTGCGAAGGAATGGCAATATATTTCCAAGTCAGGATGGCCAGTGGCTTGGAGGGGAAGTTGCAGGTAGTGGTGATCCCATTTATCTGCTGCCCTTGTCCTTCAAGTTGGAAGTGGTTGTGGTTTGGAAGATGCTATCTGAGGATCTTTGCTGAATTGCTACTGAGTGCAGGTAGCGGAATGATTGAATGTTTGTAGATGCAGTGCCAATCAAACAGGCTGCTCTATCCTGGATGGTGTCAAGCTTTTTGAGTGTTGTTGGAGCTGTACCCATCCAGTCAAGTAAGGAGTATTCCATCACACTCCTGACTTGTGCCTTCTGAATAGGCTTTGGGGAGTTAGGAGATGAGTTACTCGCCACAGTATTCCTAGCCTTTGACCTGCTTTTGCAGCCACTGTGTTTATGTGGTGAGTCCAGTTGAGTTCCTGGTCAATGGTAACCCCAAGGATGTTGACAGTGGGGGATTCAGTGATGGTTACACCATTGAGTGTCAAGGGGCGGTGGTTAGAGTGTCTCTTATTGGTGATAGTCATTGCCTGGCATTCGTGTGGTGCACATGTTACTTGCCATTTGTCAGCCCAAGCCTGGATATTGCATTTGAACATGGACTGTTTCAGTATCTGAGGAGATGCGAATGTTGCTGAACATTGTGCAATCATCAGTGAACGTCTCCACTTCTGACCTTATGATGGAGGGAAGGTCATTGATGAAGCCGAGGGATTCCTGCAGAGATGTCCTGGAGCTCAGGTGACTGACGCTCCACAACCACAACCGTTTTCCTACCAGGTAAGACTCCAACCAGTTGAGAGTTTGCCCCCTGATACCCATTGATTCTAGTTTCGCTAGGGCTCTTTGATGCCACACTGGATCGAATGCAGCCTTGACATCAAGGGCTGTCACTCTCACCTCACTTTTGGCGTACAGCTCTTTTATCCATATTTGAACCAAGGCTGTAATGAGGTTAGGAGCTGAATGACCCTGGCGAAACTCAAACTGGGCGTCACTGAGCAGGTTATTGCTGAGCAGGTGCTGCTTGATAGCACTGTTGATGACCCCTTCCATCACTTTACTGATGACCGAGAATAGACTGATTGGGCGGTAAGTGGCTGGGTTGGATTTGTCCTGTTTTTTGCCAAGACATTCCTGGGCAATGTTCCACATTGTTGAGTAGATACCAGTGTTGTAACTGTACTGGAAGAGCTTGGCGAGGGGCACGGCAAGTTCTGGAGCACAAATCTTCAGTACTATTGCTGGAATGTTATCAGGGCCCATCCGTCTATCACTTGCTGGTTTGGCTGTCTGGCTTGCAAGTAGTCCTGTTTGGTAGCTTCACCAGGTTGACCCTTCAATTTTAGGCACACCTGGTGCTGCTCCTGGCATGCCTGCCTGCACTCTCCATTAAACCAGGGTTGATCCCCTGGCTGGCTGGTAATGGTTGAGTGGGGCCATGATACTACAGATTGCGGTTGAGTTAAATTCTGCTGCTGTTGATGGCCCACAGCGCCTCATGGATGCCCCTGATTGTATTATCATCAGGTTTGTGCTAATTATGATAAAAGGAAAGGAACAATCAAGTGTGAAAGAGTTAACTGGAAGAGAGTTTCAATGGCTCAGGCCCAGGTAGTTTGGAACTGTTGGCGCGATTTGAAGTCTGTCCCATTTAGCACAGTGATAGTGCCACACAACATGATGGAGGTTATTCTCAAGGTGAAGATGGGACTTTGTCTCCGCAAGGACTGTGCGGTTGTCACTCTTTGCTGCTGTATGACAGTGTAATCAGAGCCAATCATTTCCAAACTTTTGGAATGTGGGTCAGGGTTCTCTCGGCCCTCTGCACTGCTCGAGTAGGCTGGGAGACATCAGCGTCAGCCATTTCACAATCGGGGCTGGCCACGGAGTGGGGGGGGGGGAACATGAGGGTTGGCACGGGGAGGTCTGCGAGGCCAGTGATCAGTGGGGGTGGGGGGTTGGAAGGCCAGCGATCGGCAGAGGGTTTGCGAGCCCGGTGAGCAATTGAGAAGGCCAGCAATGGGAGAGCACTGCGCATGTGCCGCTCTCCGCGCTATCCTGCCGGCCTCTCGAACGGGAATAGGCTCTGCCCCTTAGTGTCCGGAGTGAATCCCGCTGAGGCACTCTGCAACGCACAGAATATCGCTCTGGTAAGTACGTTTTAAAAAAAAACCGGTGGGAATTACTTCCGTTTTCCTGCACGTTGGGAACTTAGATATTTTTGGGAGAATCTAACAATTCCAAACTACCCGGCCTGAACTCTGTTGAACAAAGCACCGCCTTGATTTAACAACTTAAATGTTTTAGAACAGATATATAACAGATTGATTCTAAATGCTGCCCCACAGACTGTCATTTTGCAGCTGTTTCAATATTAAAGTGCTAACTTTCCTCTTTGACCACAAAGTGGGACAAATTTAGTTGCATATGGCCAACTAATAGGATTGCTGGCACATCCTCGCTCGGGCGAGATTGGAAATCCCTCCCCGACTCCAACAGAGGTTTCCGTTGTCGGACCGTCGCCCGCGCCAATTCCATGGCGGATGAGATGGTAGAGTTCTGGCCTTGGGGTGGGTTTCTCCAGCCGCACTCACCCCAGAACCGGAGAATCCCGCCTGAGGTCAATGGACCTTTGCGTGGTTCCCCCCTCCCGCGCTTGCTATGATTCCAGTGGTGGGTGGGACAGGACTCCCCCCCCCCCCCCCCCCCAGTGGTTCCGAAATGTACACGTCTGAGGCTATGATCAGCTGCAGTGACAACAGGCTGCAAACAATTCTCTCGAGGCCCTCTGCTGTATATGGACCCTACTGACACTCTGGAGCAGACTGAGTCACTGGAGATGGATCATTCCAGTGAGGTGGATGTTTGAATCTAACATTGCGGATCAGAACGCACTTGTCCAAAAATTGAAGCAATCCAGTTTCTAGCCCCGTGTGTTTAAATGTCCACCCAGCGTCCACCCTTAGGGAGCAGAACTGGAAAGGGGGGAGGGTGATGGGGAAGGGTACATGCAACAACAGACAGGGTCTGAAAATAGACGCTGAATTACTAGAAACAGCAGAGAAAGAAGAAGATATAAAAGCCAGCAGTGGGTTGAGGGCAGCAGGAATTGGTATATTTATAATTGGTGGAGTTGCATTTTGCTCCCAGCATGCTGTTTATTGGAGAGACACGTTTAATTGGTGAAATGGAGACCAGGACGCTGGGTTCTAAATTCAGATATTAAGTGTGCGGTTATCTCCCTGATAGCCATGGCAAAGAAACACGATGCGCTCATTAAACTTAATTAAACAGGATCCTCGTCATTCTTGTTCTGTATTATAGAGCAATTAGTGGCTTCATTAAGAGGTTAAGAGGAATACAGAGCGCTGCGAGGGACATTGCATTCGATCCCTCCAGTTTCCCATGCCCCAGTACTCTTGTAAATAACAAGAACAGCCTGACTTCCAACTAAATCTGAGCACGTCAGTGTCTGGAAGTGCATTCGGAATGGAGCAGCTGACTGCAATGTACTGAGAGGATAATGAGTACAATAGGACAACATGGTGAAATCCTGGGAACATACTGAGAGGGAGAATCAGTGCAGATTACTCAAGCATCTGGTTAATCAACCGCAATAAACCTTCATTAAGACAACACATCACTAACGCAGAACAAAAGGTTTCTACCTTGACAGATAAAAGCAAATGTGATTCAATGTCCAAACCAGTAAAGCTTAAACATTGCCCACAAAGTAGCAGAGAAGGAAACCTGATTTTAAATAATACATTACATGACTCATCTGAAAAATACCCCCTCAGAATTGGGAACCCAGCGGAGTAAAACAGGATTACAGCATGACTTAGAGAGTGGGGTGAGGATAAGTGTGAGAGGGTGCCGTGTGTGAGGGGGATTGTGAGGGAGTGCGCCGTGTGTGAGGGGGATTGTGAGGGAGTGCGCCGTGTGTGAGGGGGATTGTGAGGGAGTGCGCCATGTAGGTCTCACTCGGTGTAGGCAGTTAAGGATACAACTCATTGATGGAGGGTTTGAGACAAATGCAGTCCAACCCTGATAAAGGTTTTCTTCCCTAAAGAATATGTGTGAACCAATTGAGCTTTTATGACAGTTCATCGATTGCAGCTTTTTATTTTCTGAATTTTTTATGAAACAACTGAATTAAAGCTCTTGAGCCAAGGTGATTGGTTTTGAGGATACACATTTACAATTACTAACTCAATAACATAACAGCACCTCCTTTATTCCTGTGGTCCAACTCACATTGACGAATGGTTGGTTTCTCTGCAGTCCAATTTCTTAAAAGTTTACCCAGACCAAAAGTTGCCGTTTGTCTGAGAGATTCCAACACCTCCTTCCTGATAAAATCCTCAGCAGAAACCCTGTCTTCGAAGACAGTTTTTCTCAGAACATGCCTGATACTCGCGAGATGTCTCAGAGTCAGCATGGGCTGTGATTAAAACAAGTGACTAAAACTTCCAGCATGTTGCATACCCATCTGACACATACACTATCCCCTCAGAATGGAGACCTCGCTACCTTATCTTGTGCTCCACAAGTGAATGAAGTTATTACTTGTTCATTCTTTCCTACAAAATGAAATTGTAGGTATGATTGTGGTTTCAGAGAATCACAAGAGGAGGCACCTCATTTGTGTGCCACCATCTGAGAAAGCTGCCAATTAGTCCCATGCTGTTTGCTCCGAGCTCTGCAAATTTCCCCTTTGTAAAGGTGCACCCAATTTCGTTTTGAAAATTCCCTCTGAGTCTGCCTATGCAATTACATTTAAATGCTAAGCTTCAAAACTTATCTTGACTACATTTTAAAACTCAGAATGCATGCTGGGTTAGCTAGAAATTGACTGCATTTTTGACAGTACAATCAAACAAAAAGAGGCTTTTCATAAGTCAAACAAAGTGTTTCACAAACAACATGTGCAAGACCTGTGTTTCCAAGTTAGAAACAGCGGGGGCAATACTCCCATTCCAACCCGTTCATTTTTTGCTGGGTTGGGTTGGGAGTCGCGTGTACACTGATTCGTGGGATTCCCAAATGTGTTCCCAATGCACGTGCATCTCCCATCACCAGTGAGCAGGCAAGGTCAGGACAACGCTGGAAACCAAGTAAGTGATCTTAGTCTATTTTTAATGTTATTTAAAACATTAACTGTTTAAACGTTTAAAACATTAACATGGATTGAATTTTCCTGGCCCCATAGCATCTCCCACCCCACCAGTACAATTTCACTCCAGCAGGGTTTAGAGTAGCTCCCCATGTTTGGAGTGAAGGGGAGGGGCAATTGGGGACCCCAAGCAGGAGAGTGCCCCCTGGGTATGGGCACCCTGGCAGTACCAGCCAGTGCCCCCTGACACTGCCCAAGGGGCAAAATGTCCATGCCTGGGGGCGCCTTGGCACTGCCCACTTGGCTTTCGGCAGTGCCAAGGGGATGGGGCTTGGGGGGGGGGGGGTGCGATTGATAGGGGTGAGTGGTCCTGCCACCACCACTCTGCATGGGGATCAATTGGAACTGGAAGGAGGCCAGCAGTCAGGATGAGCTGGGGAGTGGGGGGGGGGGGGAACGGTGGGAGGTAGTCAACCGGGAGGCAATCTGCCTCCTGGTGGGGTCTGCTTCACTTGGTGAGGGTCTGGCTCCTGTGGGGGGGTCTGTCTCCTGTGGTGGGGGGGAGGTGTCTGCAGGGATGGGAAGGATAAGGGGTTTGTCACTGCTGAGGGGGTGACGCTGGAGATTGGGACAGTCTGGGATAGGGGAGCTGGCCCAGGAATGCTTGTGGGGGGCAATTGGGCCATGGGAGGGGCAGCTCTGCGGGGGTCTCAGGCTGGCCAGTGATTGAGCTGGTCAGCAAACGGGAGGCTGACAGTTTGGGGCCAATGCGCATGTGCAGAAGCCCGGAGCTGTCAGGCTCCGGTGTGAAAAGGCCCTGTAGCCTTTAATGATATTCACCATTGTGACCTCTACAGTGCACAGAGTGAGAGATTCGAGTCTGAACTCCCACTGAAAAAACTAATGTGAATTACACCATTTTTTCCGCCAATTCGGCACTTAGGATTTTTTTGGGAGAATCATCCCCAGCATGTGCAAAACTATTTCAGTAACAAAGATAAAGAATGATATATATTGTAGTTTCAGCTCTGCAGTTTTGTTCAGCTTTTGAGCTCTGTGTTCAAGATCAGTACAGGAGGCTGGCAGAAATAGCCAGCCTCTCTCTCTCTCCAGCTTTCCTCTTGCTTTTCATTTTTGTAATGATTTAATTTTAAGTTCTGTTCAATAAAATAAATTCATCTAAACCCCAAACCAGTGCTGTCTTTGTCCAGTCAAAGAGATGAATGGACCTTACAGGCATCTTTATATCGGTGAATTAAAAGTAAGTCAAAGGCATTTTATATTAATGACATCTTTCTGTTTACAAGTGGAACCCATTATTTGGTGGGCAGGGGGAGGTCAAGTTGTGAGCAGAATGAGGAAGGGTGGATGCTACACAGATCAGCCAATGATGAATTCCTAGTGTTTCGAACTTATGGTGACTCCATGACTGAGAATAATAAAAGATCTCCAAAGCATTTGATAATGATTGAAGTTAATATTGGATAAGTGCGTCAGCCTTCATTTACCTTTAAAAATCCAATGTTCCAACTTATTTGATTTTCCCCAGAATTGTGCATCTTGATAATGCTTCCCCTCAGCACACTTTGGTTAGTCTCTAATCGATTAATTTAGGAACATATTAAACATCAATGAAGGACATTTTTGACTTTGGAAAATGGTATGATAAGGAAAATTTTAATGCAGCCTCCTGTCCTGAGAAATGTCTTTACAAAGCTGAAATTATCCACAATAAAACTGGAAGAATATCAAACAATGGTCCAGTTGATGTGAAGAGCGATGCTTGTTCCAGGAAAATTACACATTCGTTGTCTAACTTTACAGGATCTCGAATATTGGGATTGACTGAGCTTTTCTTCATTTAACCCTCACCTTTGATCCATCCTGTTAGTAAATAAGATAACTTTTGGACATGTATTCATTGTGCTGAGTGGATCTGATGTTTAACTGACTCAGAATATTTTCATCCTTGTTCAGCCAGATTCAGTTAGAAAATGTCAGGTGAGATTTTACAGCCTCATTTGTCCCAGAACCGTAAAATCCTGCCCAAAGCCAACGGAGCTTTTCATGCTCCGTCCCTCGCCTGCTCCAATTCCATGGCGGGTGGGCTGGTAAAATTCCAGCCCTTATGTCAAAAGTGGTTATATGACTTTTATCATTTAATTTAACAAAAGAGTAGTGAAATATTTTAGATCTGTAAACCAATAAAATAACAATATCCCATGAGTTTTTTAAAATTGATTGTTGATGTTTGACCACAACAATGCTGATGGATATTTACACAGTGAATGAACTACAGCCACACACCTTCCTACAGCGCTGGTCCCAGGTTGTCATCCTTTGCGATTCTAAAAGACAGTTGAATTCTCTGACGTTGTTAATGGTTAACTTTGCATTTTTTAGTCCGTTCCTCTATTTTAATCCTCCTGTTGCAACAGGTGAATTAACAGCAGCCAATGTCAGCCACAATTTTACATTGCTCAGGTATATGCCCTGCCCAAAAGCCTGTTAAATTGAAGAACATGTGGGCAATGCACTCCGACATCATTGTGCACTTGTGCAATATTTTGGTTGGCAGGCGCTTGCGAAAGTTGGAATTGTGCCCGCTGACAATCAAGCAGGAAATTTAGCCCATGAAGGGGCCAACTGGAAGCAGTTTTATGGTTGGTGGATGGGTCAATTGGTCAGGTGACTTTTAGGTTTTAGCAGCAATATCGATCCAGGGTGGGATGAAATGTCCGGGCTGTAATAAGTTTAAGACAGGTGTCTGGGGATTGAAGTTGGTGCTTGAATGTGCTGCCTAGATACTCTTTGCATAGTTTTCCATCGCAATTTTTTTTATGGGTCTGCAGCTCCACAGTGGCTGTCCCACCTGAGGCAGTGGCACGGTGGCACAGCAGTTAGCACTGCTGCCTCACAGCACCAGGGACCCGGGTTCAATTCCGGCCGCGGGTCACCGTCTGTGTGAAGTTTGCACATTTTCCTTGTGTCTGTTTGGGTTTCCTCCGGATGCTCCGGTTTCCTCCCACTCTCCAAAGGTGTGCAAGTTAGGTTGATTGGCCGTGCTAAATTGCTCCTTAATGTCAGGAGCGCTAGCAGGTAAATACATGGAGTTATGAAGATAGGGCCTGGGTGGGATTGTGGTCAGTGCAGACTCGATGGACCGAATGGCATCCTTCTACACTGTTCGATTCTATGATTCTAAGTTACATCTTGAACTATGGATAAGAAAGTGGCCCCACAGTTAAAAGAGAATTGATAGGTACTTGTCATGATTTGAGAAGTATGGAAGGGAATGTATCTGCGCTCAACCTTGAAAGGCCCAGGCTGGAATTCTCTGATCTTGTTTGCCCCATTGCCAGCAGGAACAGAGAATTTGGCGCTCAAACTAAACTGCATTCACTACAGTAGGACCAGAAAATCCCAGTTTAAGGCAAGGTTGGAGCATTCCAGCCCTAGTCTAGTGTGTCTAACTCACATCAAAAACCTGGACTCAGAAATTCAAATTTGCAAATGATGTCTAACTAATGATGCCGGGTTATGGAATCAGAGGAGACAGCTCAAAACTTACAAGAACAATTATGCAAACTGACAGAGGAATGGAAAACACACAGGGCTACATGGCTGAAATAGACAAGATTGAAATTAGAGACTGCCTGTTCATCTCTCAAAAACAGTAGAGCTCATTGCTTCCCCAACCAATCACATGTCAAACTACACAGTCAAAACAGGAAAGTACAAGACAAGAGAAGGTTGTGGTAGGTGCTATGATTAGACGGCACCATGAGGATTGTGCCTTTTTGATCACTGAGATGACTTTGTTATATACAGACACTGGAGACTGAGCTAACAAGAGCCACAGAGATCATACTGAGCCTTGGAGATCTCAATTATGAGATAATTATCACAGAAACTGGATCTCTCCAGCATAGAATGAGTTGTCTGAGAGGAATACGGTTTTATACAGAGTTTGGAAATCTCTTTAAATTAAGTTGCAAGTGCACAAGGGACACAATTCAAACCAGGAGAAGGAAAGTTTAAAGCTAGTATCAGAAAGGAAAGATCAGCAAATAGAATAGACTCTTAGTTAAGAACCAGTTGTTTGCTGTAATGGGAGAGACTCTCAGGTATGGGGGGAATGGCCAGTTCTCGTCTGTAACAAGCAAAATGGATAACAGGGCTCCTGTAGATGAAATATATCTGGACTTCCAGAAAGCATTTGATAAGGTGCCACACAAAAAAAAGTGAGGTTAATACACAAGATAAATCATATTGGGTTAAGGGTAACTTATTAGCTTGGATAAAGGACTGGCTAACCAACAGAAAGCAGAGAATGGGGATACATGGATCTTTTTCTGGTTGACAAGATGTAACTTGAGGTGCCACAGGGCTCAGTCCTCAGGCCCCAATTTTTTCCAATCTGTACTAATGTCTTGAATGCAGGGATAGAATGTACTGTAGCCATATTTGCAGATGACACTAAATTATGTGGGAAAACATACTGCAGTGAGGAAATAAGAAATTGAAAAATGGATATAGATAAGTTAGATAAATGAGCTAATATGTGCCAGATGGAGTTTAACATGGATAAGTGCGAGGTTGTCCATTTTGGTCAGAGAAATAAAAAGCCAACTTATTATCTACACGGAGAGGAACTTCAAAGTGCTTCAGTGCAGAGGAATCTGAGTGACCTTGTGCATGAATTGCAGGAAGTTAGCATGCAGGTGCAACAGGTAATAATAAAGGCAAATGGAATTTTGGCATCATTGCTAATGGAATAGAGCATAGAAGTAGGGAAGTGCTGTTACAATTATGTAGGACATTGGTGAGACAGCATCTGCACTTTTGTATACAGTTTTGGTCCCTTTATTTGAGGAAGGATGTAAATGCATTAGAGGCAGTTCAGAGAAGGTTCACTGAGTTGATTCTAGGGATGAAGGACTTGTCTCGTGAGCAGTTTAGACAAATACTCGCTACAGCTTAGACGAAAGGGAGGAGATCTAATCAAGTTATATAAGAAGCTAAAGGAGATTGACTCGGAAGTTGTAGAGAGGATGTTTCTCCTTGTTGGACATTCTAGAACAAGGAGCCAATGTTTTAGGCTAAGGAGTGGCAGATTTAAAACAGAAATGAGGAGGAATTACTTCACCCAAAGGATTGTGAATCTGTGGAATTCTCTGCAGTGGACACTGGAGTACTAAATAAATTTAAGAAGAGATAGGTTTTTAATTAGTAACGGGGTGGAAGGGTTATGGGGAAGGAAGAAGGGAGGTATAGATGAGGCCGAGGTGAGATCAGCCATGATGGTATTGAATGGTGGAGCAGGTTTGAGGGGCTGAATGGCCTACTCCTGTTTTTAGTTCTTACGTTCAAGCTGCTGCCAGATCTCTGGCAATGCTGCTCTGCAGATGTCCACTAGATGGTATGAGAGAGCAGTCCTGAGTTAATCACTTTCCCTGAGCCTGACTGTGTAACACAGTGAGCAGAATCTTGTCCACTTACTCCCTGCTGGAACGGCAGGACCATTTTCGGATGGGAATCCTATTTCCTAACAGACAGGCGAAGCTCTTTCCCCTATTAGCAGTCCATGCCCAGGCACCCTGACCAATTATAGAGAGTGGGTGGGGTGACACAGCCATTCCATCAGAGAAAGGATTTCTAGTTAAAGAGACCATCACACGGGTTACAAAGGCTCACCAGCAAAGGCAAAGCTGTTCCCTGGGTCTCTCACTCTCACCTGCTCTAGGATCTGGGGCAGCTGGAATGAGGTGAGCTCTCCCACAGATAGGAGGGAAGAAGAGGATAACTTCCCCAGTCAAACAGGCGTTAGTGGAACAATCCAGATCTCAGCAGTGGCAGTGTGGTTCCTCCGAGACATAGCAGCAAGAGGATCCAGGCCCTCAGGAGGGCAGGAGAGGGGAGTGACAGACTACCCTCAGGAAGAAGATCCACATCCTGACAGTTACTGCACGTCTCACAAGGGCAGCACTTGCAGCTCCATTCATCCCTCTCTCTCTCCAAACACTTCCTCATGCTTCTCTCTGCCACTGGAAAGTTTCTCCTTTTAACCTTTCATGATTTTGAACATCTCTAGGTTCACTCGGATGATCCCCAGTGTGGAGGGATTGTCTTATGATGAAAGATTAAACAGGTTGGGAATCTGCTCGTTGAATTTAGAAGAATGAGAGGTTGAATCATGTAGGATTCTTTCAGGGCCTGACAGGATAAATGCCGAGTGGATATTTCCCCTCATGGGAGCGTCTAGGACCAGAGGGATAGTCTCAGAATAAAGGAGCGCCAATTTGAGACTGAGATGAGGATGAATTTCTTCTCTCAGAGCGTTGAGAGTCTTTGGAACTCCTGGTCACAGAGAGCCGTGGGGGCCCAGTCCGTGTATATTTAAGGCTGAGATAGATAGATTTTTGGTCGGTAAAGGAATCAAGGGGAAAGGGCAGGAAAGTGGACATGAGGAATGTCGGATCAGCCCTACTGACTAAGTCCAGTCAATTTCACAACAAGCCACATATTGTGAATTGATTAATCTCTTTCTGACTGGCCATCTTGTTGAAGGTAGCAGAGTAGGTGGAAAAGGCAGTCAATAAGGTACATGGGATTTATAAGCAGAACAATGGAGCACAAGAACTAGAAAACGATGGTGAACCTTTATCACACGCTGGCTTGGTCCCAACTGGATTGTCCACTTCTGGGAATTACACTTTGGGAAGGATGTGAAGGCATTCAATAGAGACAGAAAAAGATTCACAAGAATTGTGCCAAGTATGATGTGGTGAGGCCAGTGTTGGACTATTGTGGGCACAGTAAGAAGTCTCATAACACCAGATTAAAGCCCAACAAGTTTATTTGGAATCACGAGCTTTGGGAGCTCCTTCATTAGGTGAGTGTGCCAAGTATGATAGACTTTAATTATAAAGATAGGTTGGAGAGGGTGAGACTCCTTCGAAAAGAGATTATGGGGTGGTTTAATAAATATGTCAGAATCACGAGGGGCCTGGACAGAATCGATAGAGAGACACTGTTCCCATTGGTGGAAGGGTTAAGAGTCAGAGGATGTCCATTTAAAATGATTGGAGAATACCAGAGGCAACATGAAGGAATCTGTCATACGCAGTGAGTCATTAAGGTCTGGAAGGCACTGTCTGAGAGAATGGTGGAGGCAAATTCAATTGAAAAATAAATTGAAAATGGGATCATTATCTGAAAAGGGAAAACAGCTGTAGGGCTATGAGGAAAAGGCAGAGGTAGGGAACTGGCTGAATTGCTTAACTCTCAAAGACTTACAGCACGGGCAAGACAAACCAAATGGCCTGTTGCTATCATTCTATGACCACAGAGACTAACATTCAAAGCTATTTGCACGAAGTCTCCCTTCACTTTATTTTTTTCTTTTTTAAATATTAAGACAGAAACGCCAGTCACTGTTCTGCATTCATAAAGTCTTTCTTCGTGCCTCAATACCCTCTCCATTGCTATCCCAGTGCTCCCCCTTCTTCCCCACCGTCACACCCTCTCTCAGAAAGAAGCACAATCGCACACATCAAGTAAACTGAACAGAGGAATAAGGTCTCCGCCAGGTCACAGGTTGGAGTTCATAGTTGCAGAAACATTGAACTATAAGACAGCGCCTACAAACTGAGCTTCATTAAGATATAAAGTCCTCTGGTCAGAAATCGTCTTGCATGTAGGGAGATCCCACTGGATTGTCAGTACATGTGGATCCGAAGGCTTGGATCAGAATCCCAAGATTGTTAGCTTCATTTCGAGGGAGACGCTTCACATCCCCACTCCCCCTGCGCCACCCCTCCCCCACCACCCCCCCCAAACATGCACACACTGGAAATTCAGACCTCACAATCTAACATAAAAATACTACACTCAGGAAACATATCCATCTCCATGAGGACCTGCGACTGAACACGGCAGTGGGAAACTGCTCAAATTCCTTTTTGGCAGGATTTCTGTTGGGTGATGACCCTTGTTCAGCTTCCCCTCAGTGTGCAGGGAATGGGCAGGGAAGGCGGGGTAATCAGAGAAGCCTCGCAGTGAAATAAAGAGGCATATCGTAATGACTTCAACATAGTCCATGAGGTTGGTCTCTTGGGCTCCCTGATTGAGGTAACAATAAACCTAACTCTCCACTTACCTGATGAAGGAGCAGCGCTCTGAAAACTCGTGATTCCAAATGAACCTGTTGGACTTTAACCTGGTGTTGTGAGACTTCTTACTATGTCTGTCCCAGTCTCCACATCAAAGGTAATGATTGCCTGCCCAATCAGGGAATCTCATCTGTGATAAAAATAAGAGTGAAAAGTCTTCTGACTTTATACCTGAAGCACTCCTAGGAGTAGAACTGTGTTTGTAAATAAAGGGAATCTGGTGAAAGGACACCAATCTCTGGGGAATTATTCCACTTGTGGAAAAATATGTCATTAAGATATGAAGATTTCTTGGTCATCAACAACTATGGTATCCACAAAACCTGAAAATATGGATTTTCCCTTTTGCGGATCACGTGACAGATGAGCAGTAGGAAGAGCTTTTGGGGTCATTGTCAACCCAACTCACTGCTGGACGTCCCATGGATCAGGTCAGGCTTTATATCCCACTCAAGAATTCAAGTAGAAAGTGTAACTGTGGTGTTGCACCCAATCACCATCATTCATCTGAGGGGCGTGTTAGGTTAAAAGTGTTCCTCCCTGTAATCACCATTCCTCTGCACCTCCCCCCCCTGCCCCCCCACTGTACCTCCCACAACTCACTCTCAAGAGAGAGACAGATGAATATTAAACACATCAGGTTAAGCAAAACATTGTAACTGGGTCTCCATGTGATTTCAAAAATGGCAGGCAGAAGAATGGGCACCTAAAGTGGAAGGAGACATCCTCATCAAATGAGGCCCCAACCCTTTTCCCTTCCACCTCGGGTTCAAGCTGAAACAGGTTTTAAATTCCCCAAGATTTTATAAGAATGGCTCAGGGGAAAGAACTGTGTAGGCACTGGGACTAAATGCATGGCTGTTCCAAAGGGCCAGTGCAGTACTGAAACCATTTCTCCTTGTTTCTCCTTGTTTCCCAGCATCGTTCCATTACTGGAAATCCAGGGTCAGAGGAAAATTCCAGCCAAAAGCCTGGGTTTACCTGAAGCGTTTTAGTGTAGAAATCAATTGCTCAGTGAGCCATTTTAGCTGAAAGGGAACCACAGTTGGGGTTGTCTAGCGAGCCATCCTCCAGTGTCGCCTGTGAAACTCCATTAGTCTTATGGAGAGGACAACAAGAGAACGTATCTGAGAAAGGTCATAGGATAGAAGCTGGTCTTTGTCCTTAATGCAAATAGGACATTGTTGTCACTGAAAATACTTAAGGCTGAGTTAGACAGAGTTTGATCTGTGGGTCAAAGATTATGGTCAGCAGGCAGGAATGTGGACTTGAGGCTGTGATCAGATCAGACACAATCTCAGTGAATAATGGAGCAGGCTCGAGGGGAGTGAAACCTTCTGCTCCTGCTCCTGTTTCTTAACTTCTAATGCATCATCTCTCCAACATTCACCAATTATGAATAAATTCACCAATCAGGCAGGCTGATGTGACCAGGCCAATACATGTTTTTAACAGCGCATGTGGATTTTCCAGCTGCGCTCATCTCGAAACTGGAAAATCCTACCCAAGGTCAACAGACCTTTCCATTGTCTGCCCCCCCCCCACTGCCTGCTTTGATTCTTGTGGCGGGCAGAACTGGAAAATTCACCCCCATGACTCTGAAAGCAGATGTTGGTTATAAGGAAGAGCAACTAAAGTTGCAAAGCACAAGGTTTGTCTAACAGCATCCCTACAATGCAGAAGAAGGCCATTCGGTCCATTATATCTGCACCAACCATAATCCCATCCAGGCCCTATCCCCGTAACCCCACATATTTACCCTGCTAAACCCCTGACACTAGGGTCAATTTAGCATGGCCAATCAACTTAACCCACCCATCTTCATATTGTAGGAGGCAACTGGAGCACCTGGAGGAAACTCATGCAGATACGGGGAGAATGTGCACACTCCACACAGACAGTGACGTGTGTTCATGTGCGCATGTACATGAGTGTTAACAGGATGGTGATCTGTCGTGTGGTGGGACAGGCTGAAACACTGAGACTGAGGCAGGCTGGCTATAGATAAGCTGCTGACACATGCTGTCACTCAGGAGTAGATCTGAGGCTTGCTCTAACATAGTGCACGGCTGAATTAGAAGTAGTCTGCTGTGCTATTTGATTCAATCTCCCTGCAAAACAAAACATTTTCCAATGACCAATATTAGCGAGCTCAGGTCTGGAGAAACTAGTCACTGTCTAGCTTCTGTGCTGTATCCCACCCTTCCCTGTTTCAAAATGTTCGACTTGTCCAGTCACCTCGCTGATTCGGAGGCGTTATCTGTCTGCTGTCGCTTTCGGCACTCCCTATAGTCCACCACCCTTTTTGTAGGTGCTGTCCATTCATCTGGCTCCTCTTCTTGTCTCTGTCTCAGGGAACAAATTGTCCATGGTGCCTCCTCACAGTGGCAAGGTTAAGAGATGCATGAAGTGCACAGTTATCACCTCCCATTCCAGGCACACTACACCCCGACAGCATAGTCCTGGCTCTTTCTCCCAATCTCTCGGCAGTGTTCCACCTTGAATACCCAGTACAGGGATCACCTCAAGCCATGCTTTGATCCGGTAGCGATGGTGGATGCAGGCTTGGGCAGTACTGAGTCAAGAGGAGGGAACATGGGATAAGAGTGAGCCAACAGTCAAGCAAATTTTTTTGCCTGGTGTTCCAGTGTAGGGAGACAGGAGCCTGACTGCTGCTGCTCGCTCCCATCCTTGGTCACCAGATGCCGATGAGGTTCTCTTAGCAGAGTAAGATCCCAGATTTAGCAGTCATTGGTCAAAGTAGCTCAATGGAGGGATTGACTAACGTCTCCTGTTAAAGAAATGGTCTCACTCAACTGAGGCTGTAAGATCCTGCCCTGTGTAACATCTGCCAAGCTTTTGACGTTCACCTAACCTGCTATATCCTTCTGTAGGCTCTTTCTGTCATCCTCATCATTGCCTTCCCACCTATTTGCGTCATCCACAAACCTGGCAACAATACATTCACTTCCCTTGTCCAAGTCATTAATATATATTGTAAGTAATTGTGGCCCCAGCACTGATTCCTGTGCCACTCCACTGGTTACAGGTTACCATCCTGAAAATGCCCCTCTTATCTCAACTCTCTGTCTTCTGTTAGTTAGTCTCTATCCATGCTAATATGCTACCCCCGACACCATGAGCTCTCATCTTATTCAGCAGCCTTTTGTGTGATATTTTATCAAATGCTTTTCTGAAATCCAAGTATATTACATCTACTGATTCTCCTTTACCTATCCTACTCATTACCATCTCAAAGAATTCCAATATGTTAGTCAGACAAGATTTTGCCTTCACAAAGCCATGCTGACTCTATTTGATTATATTAAATATTTCTAAATGCTCTGCTTTATAAGAGACTCTAACGTGTTTTAATTAAGGAAGCACTGGCTCCCACAGGTTCTTCAAGATACAATCAGAGTGACAAAGGATTGGCAGGGTGGAATGAGATGTCTATAGGAGCACTGATGCCATCATTCTGCAGGAGTGTTCATAGGAGCACTTGGGAGATGTCCCGATATAGTCAGTCTGTAACGCGCCTCACCCCAATATCACCCCACCTCGGCTGTGTCAATCTGCTCATGTGGTGGGTTCGTTAGAACATTGCAAGGAAATAAGTAATGCAACGCCACACAACCATTTGAATGCAACAGGAAGCATTTTATTTCTAAATAGCTGCTATAACATGTTAGCTGGATATTGTTCCCACACTCTCCATTATCTTACATGACAGTTGCTTTGTAATGGATATATTAACATAGACTTCCACATTATGCAGGAAATGGTGTTCCCCTGCGCACACATCAGTGTCTAGCTTATCCCCATTTTAAAAAAATCACAATTATCTTTATTTAATGATAAAAACCACAGCACAAGTGTCATACGTGAGATGCTCCTTTAGTATTTGCATGATGTGATTTTATTTCATCTTACTCACTTGCACAGCTGCTTATTGTGTGCTTTGTGTCACTTCACTTGTGCAAGTATAGATCATACCCCACAAATACTGATGAAGCATCTTGTACATATCCAAAACCCAACCATCAACAGTGTGAATAGTGAGGAGCTCAGTGAGAATAGTGAGAATTCAGTGAAAATAGTGAGAAACTGCGAATGGGGAGGAACTTGATGAAAATAGAGAGGAGCTCAGGGAAAATAGGGGAGTAATTTGGTGGGAAGCGTGAGTAATGCAGTCAAAATGAAGAGGCACTCAATGAAAGTATTAAGAAATTGAGTGATAATATCGATGAACTTTGTGAGAATAATGAGGAAATTGGTGAGAATAGGGAGGAGCTAAGTGTGAATGGGGAAAAGTTTGGTGAGAATAGTGAGTAACTCGGTAAAAACAGTGAGATACGCAATCAGAACAGCGAGGAACTCAGCATGGCATTCTCCCAACCTGCCAGTGGTGGGTTTTTGGCGGGTGAGCACAGAGAATTCAGCAAAAGCCAAGAAGTCAGAAACTCGCCAACGTGAAGTCCCAGTGGTGCGTTAATGGTGGGTCAGTCTTCCTGCTGGCTGCTCACATGAATGCCATTTGCATTCATTTGTATCTCAAGAATGTTGATGGAAACAGCTGCCCGCTGGCATCCTGTTAGGCCTTTCAATTTTGCGTCTGGCCAGTGGGAAATCACACCAACATCAAACCCAGTTGGTAAAGCTGGCATACACAAGACAGTCCCCAATTCATCTTAGTCTTCGTGATGAGTGAACAGGCAATGTACATCTGCCACATCGCTGTGCTGCCCTAATGCATTGCTCGCCACTCTGCCAGGCAAAACTATTCCTGCCCTCCATCTTCATGTCCAACTGGTCTTCATGGACAACACTGTGCTGCTGGACCGATGGGCTCTCCTATGTCATTGTCTTGGGTCAGTCCTGCACCTGGGGTCGGGGAGTACATGGATCTCCCTTCCTCGGGTGCCACACACCAGTGTCCATCTGGACAATATCTGGTACTGCGGGACTCATACAGCCACCACAACAAAGGCCCAAAGTTCACATGGGGGTGGAGTGCAAGATGAGGCTGGAGGGGGGGGGGGGTGGCAAAAAGATAATGGGGGTTGGGGGAACAATGTGGAAGGAGTGCTGGGGGGCGGGGTGGTTGGGTGATGGCTCACAAAGACAGGCAGAGGGATAAGGTGGTAGATGAAGATGAACAATGGAAGGCAGAATCCCAGCAAAGCTGCGTGAAAAACTCACAAACAACAGGGTCAAAGGGATACCTCATCGTTTACTGAAAGGAGATGGATGAAGATTCTGGATTCAGTGGGCAGATATCCAGGTGAGGTATGGGCACCTCACAGGGAATGGTCTTTTGTGTGGGGGGGTGGGGGGGGTATGCTGTGAATCGGGGAACAGACTTCTTCTTGAGGTTGTTAGTCTTTTCCTTCTGGGTTTCTGACTTCCTGCACAGTCCGGTGAAGACAGGTAGGCTGAAGAGAGAGATATGATTGTGCTGGACTGGTGTTTAAATATGACACTGGGATCTTCAAACCTGTCAGCTGAGGGTGGACAAATCAGCTACCGGCCCACCAGGAAAGTTGGAGGGGAAACTCTTCCCTGCATAATTAATTAGGTTCTGAATGCTGAATCTGTCATGATATCCTGCTATGTCTGTGGGATAGGCACCATTGGAGCAGCCAACACCATATTTAGTCTCAAAATGGAAGAGTTCCGCCCTCAGTGAGAATAGTGAGAAACTCAGTGAGAATAATGAGAACCTCAGTAAGAATAGCATGGAACTTAGTGAGAATGGGGAGGACCTCAGTGAGGGTAGTGAAGAACTCAGTAAGAATAGTGATGAATGCATTGAGGATAGTGACTAACTCAGTGAGAATAGTGAGAAACTCAGTGAAGATAGCAAAGAACTCAGTGAAGATAGTGAGAAACTCAATGAGAATAGTGAGGACATTGGTGAGAATGGTGTGGAATGCATTGAGGATAGTGAGGTACCCAGAGAGGATTTGTGAGGAATTCATTGAGAATAGTGAAGAACACACGTGTAAGTAATGAGGAGCAGGGTTAGAATCGTGAGAAACACAGATTAGTGAGGCGCTCAACATTAATAGTGAGAAAGGGGTTGAAAATAGTGAGAAAAGCGATGCTAATATCAAAGAACAATGAGAATAGCGCGGGACAGATTGAGGATAGCAAAGAATGGAGTGAGAATCATAAGGCATTCAGTGCTAATAGCGGGAAACACAACAGTGAAGGACATGGGAAAGATAATGAAGGGTGTAGTGAGTGTAGCAAGTAATGTGGTGAGAACAAGGAGGACAAAATAGTAAAGCACACGGGCAGATCAGTGCAGACTGTGGTAGGAACAGCAACAAACACAGAATCTAATGCGAACACGCACACTTACATACACACAGGGACATACATACTCGCACATGCATACACTCACAGACATGCACACACACGGACATATACACATACATACACATTCTGACACATACACGCACGCACGCACACACACACACACACACAAAAACACCAAACATTTTAGGCTTGCAAAATAAAAGGATCTCTACCAAAGGGTTATTAAAAGGTGCAGTCCAGTTACAAAGATTTTGCTGTGATTACAGTTGTAGATGCCCACCTCTCACGATGCGTTTTCTCCGGAACAAATTTCCTGTGGTCAGTCTTATTGGAGTCGATCACCTGCACTTGGGCATTGCTTAGGTATTTGGACGCCTCTTGCGACCAGGTGATGTAATCATTTGACCTGTCATGTGACCTCTTCTCCTCTCTTGTATCCCTGGATGCCAGCTCCCACTTATCCGGGCTCTCCACCGGGAAGAAGGCAGAGTAGTGGTCCTCCAGGGACGAGCCCTCATCATAAAACAGCAAGTTCCTGGAGCGGACTAGGCAAGGTAAACAGGAGACGTGGTGAGGATGCTTAACAATCTCGTAAGGTAGTTAACAACAGAAAAACTGTATCCCTGAAGCAGGAATCCAGATAGGCTACACAGATTGGTGCTGGAATTCTCTGACCTCACCCATAGCTGGGACTCTCCAGGCCTGCTGCTGTGAAAGGAGACTTGGCTGAGTGCCAAGTTTTCCATTCTCGCTGGCAGTGGCAATGGGGCAAATACCTGCCTTAATCTGCATGAACACAGAAGGCTTAAGAAATAGGAGCCCTCGAGCAGCTCTACCATTCAATAAGATTACAGCTTGTCTGATTGTGGCCTTAACTCCACTTCCCACCTAGATCAAGAAGCTGACAAACTCAACTTTGAATATATTCAGTGATCCAGTCTCCACTTCCACAACCCTCTGAGAGAATAAATTCATCCTCATCTCTGTCTTAAGTAGGGGACGGTTATTTTGAAACTGTGCCCGTATGGTTTTTCCCACAAGGGGAAACATCATCTCAGCATCCATCCACAGAATGCTTGCCAGAGGAATCACAGCGGGTGGGGGCGAGCAATGGACCACACAAAGCTCTATTGACCTCGGGTGGGATTCTCCAGTTATTGGGGCGAGCGTGGCCGGAGAATTCCACCCCATTGCCGGAATTTTACTGCCTTGCCTGCCCGAGGCTCGTATGATCCCACCTGAGGCCAGCGGAGAATGCTGCTCTGCTCGTCTCGCTCGCCCCGATTCCAGGGCAGATGTGCAGATAAAATTCCAGCCCATATGTTTCAGTAAAATCACCTCTATTGATCTAAACTCCTAAGAGTCTAGGCCCAATCTATTCAACCTTTCCTCAAAAGGCTGAAATTCTCCCATCTCACCTGCTGCGGGAATCACAGCGGCGAGGCAGAAAACTCAGCCAACTATTTAAAGGTATGTTGAGCTCGGGTGGAAATTTCTGGCATTTCTTCATCCCAGGGATCAGCCTGGTGAACCTTCTCTGAAATGCTTCCAATGAAGCAATGTCCCTCCTTATAGAAGGACAACAATTCCTTTCAGTATCAAAGATTAAGGGATGATCTAGCTGGGATGATTAATATGATTAAAGGATTTCATTGTTTAAATACAGAGAAACTATTTTCTCTGATGGCACAAGTCCAGAACAGGAAGGAGTAATCTTAAAAACAGACTTCGGACCGTCTGGGCTGATGCCAGGAAACACTTAGTGGAATTCTGGAACCCTCTCCCCAAAACACATCTGTTAATGCTGTGGATCAATTGAAAATTTCAGGAATGAGATTGATAGAATTTTCTTGGGTAAAGGATATAAAGAGTGGACAATAATGGGGTTGGATGGCATTAAGATACAGATATTTGTCTCTAGTATCTTCTAAGTCTAGCACGGGTGGTAGGGTAGCACAGTGGTTAGTACTGCTGCCTCACAGTGTCAGGGACCCGGGTTTGATTCCCAGCTTGGGTCACAGTCTGTGTGGAATCTGCACATTCTCTCTGTGTCTGCATGTTTCCTCCGGGATATTTGGTTTCCCCCGAAGATGTACAGGTTAGGTGTATTAACCATGGGAAATGCCTGAGATTATGGGAATAGGCAGGGAAGTGGACCTGGGTGAGATAATCTTTCAGAGAGTTGGTGCAGACTTGATGGACCAAATGGCCTCCTTCTGCACTATGTGTGTCCTATAGAAAATCCTCTTTCTGTGCTGATCCATTCTACGAATCTATAACATGGCCAGTGGGGCAGCACGGTGGCACAGTGGTTGGCATTGCTGCCTCACAGCACCAAGGACTCGGGTTTGATTCTTGGCTTGGGCCACTCTTTGTGTGGAGTTTGCACATTCTCTCCGTGTCTGTGTGGGTTTTCTCCAGGAGCTCTGGTTTCCTCCCTCAGTCCAAAGATGTGCAGGTTAGGTGGATGGGCCATAGTACATTACCCTTAATGTCAGGGGGACTAGCCAGAGTAAATGTATGGAAATATGTGGGTGTAGAGCCTGGGCGGGATTGTGGTCAGTGCAGGCTCAGTGGGCCAAATGGCCTCCTTCTGCACAGTGGGATTCGATGATTCTCTGACATTCATATCCGTGCAGCTTTAGAAGAAGCATTAACCCACTGATTATTAATGAATCAACTCCATGATGTGTAAAGCAGAGGGAGTAACCATAGAGGAAATGCAATGTGCTTGCTACCTCTTCCTCCCATATTCCAAAAGACATACTGATTAGGTGCATTGGCCATGCTAAATTCTCCCTCAATGTACCCAAATAGGCCTGGAGTGTGGCAACTAGGGGATTTTCATAGTAACTTCATTGCAGTGTTAATGTAAGCCTACTTGTGACACTAATAAATAAAACTTAAACACTGAATTAAGTAAAATAGTTGTTTCCGCAGCTAAAACAACTATGTGGATACTCTTCATTGTCCTTGCAAGGTAATAAGATTAAGTGCACTCAATGCACAACCAAATATTTCATAATGAATTATAGAGAATGCTTAATCATTCATATATTAATAGAACTGTCATCGACTTCAAATGGTAAAAGTGAAAGGAATATTTACACTTTGGACACAGAGGGAGCACACGGATCTCACAGTCAATGTTGTGAGCAATCAGCATACACCTCATTTGACTTGCCCTTGCTTTATGTGTGTATCACTTCAGTCATACCAGTAGGAATGTGGCAACCCTTCACATGGGCAACAGTCAACAAAATGTCCCATGGGCCACACTCAGAATTCAGATTGGCCACATGTGGCCCCTGGGTTACAGGTTACCCACCACTGGCCTAGTGGGATGGGATTAATTGGATAGTTTTACCAAACAGGAATGGTAGACCGAATGGGGTGGCACAGTGGCAGGCACTGCTGCCTCACAGCTCCAGGGACCTGGCTTTGATTCTGACCTCAGGTGACTGTGAGTTTGCTCATTCTCCCCGTATCTGTGTGGGTTTCCTCTGGGTGCTCCGGTTTCCTCCCACACTCCAAAGATGGGCAGGTTGGGTAGATTAGTCATGGGAAATGCAGGGGGTTATGGGATAAGGCAGGGGAGTGGACCTGGGTAAGACACTACTTTGGAGAGTCAGTGCAGACTTGATGGACTGACTGGCTTCTTTCCACGCTGTAGAGGTTCTAGGGGTTTATATGGAATGTCCTCTTTCTGTGCTGGTCCATGCTATGATTCTATATCATTCCTGTTGGTGCAGCTTTAGAAGAAGCATTAACCCCCTGATCATTAATGAATCCACTCCTTGATGTGAAAAGCACAAAGAGTAACCTCAGAGGAAATACAATTTGCTTGCTACCTCTTCTACAGTGCAGTTAGCTGGGCTGAGATCAAGCGTCCGACAAGCTCAAGATGCCTCATCTTATTAGCTTCAATCTTGTTTGACCTTTTGGGGATCATGAATTGGATTCAATTGAATTTTGAATTTTTTTTTGGAGCAAGCAAGGAATGGATTTGGGTTTGCCCTGATCCTTTGATTTGTCACTTTAAGAATGGCTTAAAATTTTTTTTTAAAAAATCTGTGGACTGAGTAAGATCTTCCATTAGAGGGCACTGTATTCCTCTGAGTGTAGAAAGGGCCAGTGTAAGAGAAGTTTCAAACGAGAAAAGACATCGAGCTCCACAGGACATCCCAGAACATTTCACAGCCAATGATGTGTGGTCGCTGCCGCAATGTAGGAAATGGAACGGCGAACTATAGCACACAGCACCTTCCCAGGGGGAGGACTGGACAATGACAGCAAGTTGAAAAGTCCACCCCACCTGGTCAGTGGGGAAACATCAACAAAATTCACAAGTCCAAAACAGTTTAAAAGTTTATTTATTAGTGTCACAAGTAGGCTTACATTAACACTGCAGTGAAGTTACTGTGAAAATCCCCTCGTTGCCACACTCCGGCACCTGTTCAGGTGCACTAAGGGAGAATTTAGCAAATGCACCTAACCAGCACATCTTTCGGACTGTGGGAGGATACTGGAGCATCTAGAGGAAACCCTCACAGACACAGGGAGAATGTGCAGTCTCCTCACAGTCAGTGACCCAAGCCAGGAATCGAATCCTAGCACTGTGAGGCAGCAGTGCTAACCACCGTGCCACCCCCATATATATAAACAGCTGGAAAATGCTGGAATCACTCAGTGGGTCAGGGCTGCTTCTGAACAATACAGCAAAAAGGAAGTGTAGGTTCCAATGAAACATCAACTCTGTTTCTCTTTCTGCGGATACTGCCTGACCTGCTTCCAGCATTTACTGTCCCTGTGTGAAGCTATTTGGTAAAGGTTTGTGCTGTAAGCAGGACAAAGCCATTATCGGCTAGTGTACCAATGATTGGTGCTTCATTTCACTGCTCTGGTGTATTTCCCTGGGGAGGGGGGAGTACGGGGACAGGAAGGTAGTTAGGGAATGGTTTATCTTTTGGCCAAGCTGGTGAAAATATCTGAGCTCACAGACTGGATTTCCAACTGGGCAGCTTGTTTCACCAGCTGGATAACAGCTCAGATTGCCACTTGGCTGAAATGTCCACATTTCCTGAAGGAGCAGCACAGTTGCACAGTAGTTAGCACTGCTGCTTCAGTGCCAGGGATCCAAATTCAATTCTGGCCTTGAGTGGTTAACTGTGGAGTTTGCATGTTCTCCCTGTGTCCGTGTGGATTTCCTCCGGGTGCTCTGGTTTCTTTCCACACTGCAAAGATACGCAAGTTAAATGGATTGGCCATGCTAAATTGCCCCTTCATGTCCCAAGATGTGAGGCTCAGGTGGATTGGCCATGGTAAATATGCAGGGTTACAGGGATATTTCCTCTGGTGTCAGTGGCTATGAGATGGAGACTGGAACATGGGGAGTGCCTGTTTCTTTCACCAGAAAACTAGAGAGCAAGACATCAACTTTTCAACTGGGTCACAGCATGTGCAAATTCTCAAATCAAAGACCAGAGGAGACAGCCCCACAGAGCTGGACTTACTCTGACTCGTGGTGTAGACATCAGACACAGACAGTGGAGCTGTTTTGACTGTCTGAGAGACGGTAGAAAATTCTGGGAGGCAGGGCATGAAGGAGCCCAGGACTAGAACAAAACAGACCACTACCACCTGTAAGAACAAACATATTGGCTGTTAAAATGATATCTACAAAACCTTCCCTGTTTCAAATACAAGCAAACACTGAACACCTGTCAGCAATCTGTCAGCAGTGAGTGTGTTTATCAGGGACAGGTAAACGCTGGTACAGTCCGTCAACATTGAGCATATTTTATAAAGCACAGCCAAACACTGTAAACACTTGTACAGTCTGTCAGTATTAAGCACATTTTATCAGGGACAGACAAAAACAGTGATTATTGGTACAGTCTTTAGAATGGAGTGTGTTGCAAACACTGATTATTGGTACAGTCTGCTTAAATTGAGTGTGTCCCATTAGGGACAGGCGAACACTGTGATATTGGTACAGTCTGCAGAATTGAGTCTGCTTTGTCAGGGACAGACAAACACTGATTATTGATACAGTCTTCAGAATGGAGTGTGTTGCATTATAGACAGGCAAACACTGATTAGTGGTACAAGTCTGCTTGAATTGAGTCTGTTTTATCAGGAACAAACACTGTGATATTGGTACAGTCTGCAGAATGGACTGTGTTCCATTACAGTTAGGCGGACACTGTGCTTACTGATACAGTCTGTCCATATCTCCAGGTTTCCCTTCGAGTCGCAGACCATCCTGTCTAGAACTTGTATCTGCTCTCAAATTGGGTCAAACTCCTCGAACAGCACCCCCTATTGTTAACAGCACTGTGGATATACCTACACCATGAGGACAGCAATGGTTCAAGAGGCTTCCTGCCACTTTCTCAAGGGTGATAGGGATGAGCAACAAACATGTCAAGAATGTTCCATCCCCACAAAAATATTGTTTTTTTGAAAAACAATGTTTATTCTCTGATGAGGAATGTGAAGGACTTGCTGGTTTGCAGCTGTTGAATTTCCTCATCAGTTTCTCGCGTTAACTAGTTTCTGCTTTGTAAACTGCACTGGGTGTCATGGTTTAGTGATCAATGAATTCCCCCTTTGGGTTTCTGAATGAATCAAGAGGGAAAGTTACAGACTTCTTGGCCAAATTATTTTCACTGCACTGACTGGGCAGCATGGTGGCACAGTGGTTAGCACTGCTGCCTCATAGTGCCAGGGACCCAGGTTCAATTCCCAGCTTGGGTCACTGCCTGTGTGGTGTTTCTGTGTGGGTCCCCTCTGGTTGTTCCAGTTTCCTCCCACACTTCAAGAATGTGTGGATTTGTCATGCTAAATTACCCCTGAATGTCAGGGGGATTAGCAGGGTAAATATGTGGGGATATGGTCTGGGAGGGATTGTTGTTGGTGTGGGCTGAATGGCTTCCCTTTGCTATAGAGATGCCATAATTTTAAGACTGGCTAATATTTAGCTCCAGTGTGACTGCTGAGTGCCTCTGTGGTGGTGACCTTTAAAGTTTTAACGTTTATTTATTAGTCACAAGTGACTAATGAAATGAAATTACTGTGAAAATCCCCTAGTTGCCACACTCTGGTGCCCGCTCGGGTACACTAAGAGACAATTTGGCATGGTTAATTCACCTAACCCGCACATCTTTGAACTGTGGGAGGAAACCGGAGCACCCAGAGGAAACCCACGCAGACATTGGGAGAACATGCAAACTCCACACAGACAGTGACCCAAGCCGGGGATTGAACCGGGTCCCTGGTGCTGTGAGGCAGCAGTGCTAACCACAGTGCTATCATGCCGCTCATGATGTATTGTTGAAGGCAGGTAAAGAGAATCACTGCAATCAATCTCTGTCCTCTACCCATCCCATTGTTATTCAGCTCCCTCTCTGGTCCTAGCTCTTACCATCAGGCAGGTTCCTGTTTGTGTCGATGCCACGCGGCAGGGCCGTGGTACCTTCCCGGCTACCAGTGCCTGCAGTTTCTGCAGCTGCTGTAATAGTGTCCTGAAAGAACAAAAGGCAGGCTTCATCAGTGGGGCACTTTGCCAGTTTTAACACAGTCAGCAGGGCGTTCTGTTGCCCCAGCCTCTCTCAGAAGCAGCCTGCTATATTTTGCCTCATTCTCCGGTGTGTAATAAGAATAACACAGGAAACTGTAAGGGGCCCAGAGACTGGCTGTCAATCTTAATAGCCCATGATCAAAATGACATTGAGATTTTTTTGCTTTCTTTCAGTGTAAATTAATGAGTGAGGAACTAAAATGGAGAGAAAACCTCTGAAGCTAAAATCCTCCAATGACAGATGAAACAATAGCACTGTGTCCATTCACAGTAAGGGATGTTTCTGCTCAGTGACGTAAGTATCAAGACCAACATTTAGAGATTATTTTTCTAATGCAAGTGACTCCTGTTCTCAGGTAAAGAAGCTTCTTGCTTTAACACTAGGGTCCAAATGCCCAGTGTGTAATATTCATGCCTTATTCTCCTTAAAGGAACTCAAGCAACTTCCCATCATCTACCAGTGTAAACACCCATTCCCTCTGTCACCAGCACACGGTGGTTACAGTGTACATTACACAAATCACCAAAACCCCTACAAAACACTTCCAAAACCTGTGACCTCCACCATCTCAAGAGGAGCTGTGACCACGGGAGCAGCATTCCCCCCAAGTCACACACCATCCTGACTCAGATTTGGTTTCTCCACTACCTTGGAGTAAAATTCCCGCAGCTCTCTCTCTCTGATAGCCCTGTGGAGTACCAATGCAACACGAACTTCAGCAATTCCAGAAGAAATAACATTCATGCCATACAAGTGCCAAGCAATGACCATCTTCAACGAGAGAAAGAATCTAACCATCAGCCCTTTGACATTCAATGGCATTGTCATCACTGAATTCCCCACTATCAACATCCTGGGGGTTACCATTGACCAGAAACTGAATAGACCAGTCATACAAATACTATGGCTACAAGAGCAGCTCAGAGGATGGGAATCTCAACTCCTGACTCCCCAAAACCTGTCCATCATCTACCAGGCACAATTCAGGAGTGTGATGGAATATGTCCCACTAGCCTGGATGAGTGCAGCTCCAACAACACTCAAGAAGCTCGACGCCATCCAGGACTAAGCAGCCCACTTGATGGGCACCCCATCCACCACTTTAAACATTCAGTCTCTCCATCACCATCGCTCAGTAGCAACAGTGTGTACCATCTACAAGATGCACTGCAGCAATTCACCAAGGCTCCTTCAACAGTATCTTCCAAACCCACAATCGTTATCACCGAGAAGGACAAGGGCAGGAGCCACCTGGGAACAGCGCCACCTGCAAGTTCCCCTCCAGTCACACACCACCCAGAAAATATACCAGCATTCCCTCACTGTTGTGGGTTAAAATCCTGGCATTCTCTCCCTAACAGGATGTACCTTATGCCTCAGGTGCTGCAGCGTTTCAATAAGGCAGCTCACCACCACCTTATCAAGGGCAATTAGGGTTGGGCAATAAATGAATAATTTTGTAAAAACCACTACCTTTCCAATTTCAATAACAGCTGCTCTGTGGATTGCACAATTCTGCCAGCAGAGGGTACCCTTGTCCACATTAACCATCATCTGAGACCTTGTGCTACCTGCACTGGGAAGGCTTCAATGGCAGTGCATGGGCAGTAGAGTTGAAATACCTGGTGCCTACCTGACTTGCTGTATGCCACAATTTGCAAAAGAGGAGTTGTATTAGCAGGGCAACAGGATCCAAGCAAGTAGCTACATTACCAGTACACCTCTTCACCCTCCTTCCCCAATTCCTGTGAACAACTAGTGAATCAGCGGACTGGCAGTAGTTGGATGTTTGAAGTTTTCTTTGTGTTCTGAGAGGATGTTAAGAAGTTGTGTTTGTTTTGGTTGAAGCAAAGATATCGCTTAAAAAAAAACCCTTAATACCACCATTCACGGTGTCCCAAAGCAGTTAACATTCAGTAAAGTACTTTTAAAGGATTCTAATGTCAGCAAATGCAGCAGCAATTGTCACACAGCAAATTCACTCAAAATAGCAAGACTAGATAAGTGCATGTTAATTGCTGTTTGCTCAGGGAACTCCCTTGCTCTCCTTCCACTCCTGCTGCATTGTGAATTCTCTTCCAATCCACTGGATGGGGCCTCAGTTTAACAATTGGTTCAAAAGGATGGCACCCCCAACAGAAGAACCATGGCATTCCTCCGGTGCCCTGGTCAGTAAAGGTAAAGTCACCATAGTCCCAGATAACCATTGGCTTTGAGGGGAGGAGCTGACTGGAGGTGATTTAACCTGAGGGTCACCACATCTCAGACGTGGGGCAAGATTGAGAAGGTGGGATTGAGAGATGAATAACCTCAGCAGGTACAGGAATTGAACCCATGCTGTTATTTCGCTCTGCATTACAATCCAGGCAATTGAACTAAACTTTATCCCTCAAGCTGCAAAGCTAAAACAGGCTATCAGCTCCTCATTTCATTGGACTTTGTTGTGCTGCTTGAAATGGTGACAGGCACTATATAAATGCAGCTCTTTCTTTCAGACTGTTTTTCTCCTCTCTGTTTAAGGGGAGCACATTGAAGAAAATAGTCAATATTCTGAGTGCGTCAATGTGCTGGGAACCTTGACTATGGATCTACAGGTTGGCACTCTTTGATGCAGTCAGAATCTGCCCCAACATGTAATGTGCTCCAAGTTGGCAATCCTCCTTTCAGAGAAACTCTGCACCACTGGGGTAAAGATGCAATGAGTGGTGCTGTTGGCAGGGTTTTGATGCTACACTATGGGATTGATGGGTTCGTGGCTTCTCTGTCCGTCATCCCCCTGCATCCTGGGCTGTGCCATCAGAAGCAGGATGAGCAGGGATACAGGGATTACCTGGACCATGTCAGATACAGAAGCTCCCTCTGCAACATGGAAAACTTATGCACCCATTGATTGGAGGTGGTGGGGGGGTGGTGGACTCAACCTCAATTTACACCTGACCTGATATTAGGTGTTTGAAGGAGAGTGAAACAGTGGTTGTGGTGTAGTCAGTAGAGCCATTCACACTGGCTGGGTTGGGGTTAAACTGGGTATGAGGAATTGGGGTGATGTGACCCTCCTATTGGACAGGTGAAGAGTAGCATCAACACTGGAGGAGGAAATAGTCCAGCTGTTACTCGGGTGAGGTTAGTGGAAGGGGAAGGAAGCTATACTGTCAACAGTGTAAGCTGGTGGGGTTGCCAAATTCTATAGTAAACCCATTAACCCAACAACAACTTACGTAGCACCTTTCACACCCTGAGGCGTTACACATGAGTGTAATCAGGAAACAAGTGACACCGAGAAGGCAATATTCAGAGGAGCAACGTGGTCAAAGAGACTGATTTTAGGAATGGTCATTAAAGAGGAGAGACGTGCAGAGAAGCACAGGTTAGACACTTCACGTTCGCATCCACTTACCGATTTACATTCTCCAGAGTCTCCACTTTCTTCCAGAGTTCATTGTTCTCTGAGGTGTAGGTTTCCACTCTGCCAAGAACAAAATAACCTGAGCAGGAAGGTCACAGGTACACTTAGCCCCTGGTCACTTCACTTCAACATGGGTGGGAAGGAGGGAGAAGGTGGAATGAATTTGACACTCATTAGAGTGTAAGACTGGGGCCCTAGAATATCCCCAGAATCCAACACCAGTGTACGCATGGCCTGCAGACAAACAGTTTGTCTTCAACCCAGACCAAAGGACAGTCACCTGCAGAGGGAGTCTGTGTGGATTCTCATTTATTTTTAGTTTGGTTTCCTCCTAGTTGGCTGATATTATTACCCTTCTTGGGGTTGAGTGCAGCTTTCACATTGCTAAAATCCTAAATGCTATATTGAGTAGTGGACATAGATTCATGGTGGTGTATTGTCTCGCACAGAAACTTCATATAGTGTCAGCTCCAGCAGAGTACAAAGAGCCTCGGAATGCAATGGTAAATATTAACCCCCATCCCTCCCTCCATCTCCAACAACCCCCCACTCCCAATTCTGCAAACCCTACCATGACAAATCCAACCCCTCATTCACTGAACTACACTGCCAGTTGTCTCATGTGCCATGGTTCTCTCTGAACACAGCTTGTATGGCACAATAGTTAGCACTGCCAGGGACCCAGGTTCAATTCTGGCCTTGGGTGTCTGTGTGGAATCTGCACATTCTCCCCAAATCTGTGTGGGTTTCCTCCAGGTGCTCCAGTTTCCTCCCGTAGTCCAAAGATGTGCAGGTTAGGTGGATTGGCCATGATAAATTACCCCTAGTGTCGAAAGATGTGGTTGGATGGATTAACCATGGTAAATGTGTGGGGTTTACAGTGATAGGGTGGGTGAAGAAAGCCTGGGTAAGATGCTCTGTCGGAGAATTGCTACAGACTCAAGGGGCCTCTTCTATACTGTGGGGACTCTTCGATAAAGTCTTAGCTACACTCTCGCTGTACCAGAGGCTTCATCCTTATCCCCTACTCCCTCCACGATTTCTGAACAAGTCAAAGTGTGTGGCCAGAATGGCCAAGTAAGGAAATAAAAAGCACATCATCAAAGGCAACATGAGGAGTTAAATCTGCCCTGATAGTGGGAGCACTGGGGAGATATCCAAAGGCAGTTCTGGCCAGATGACACGGTGGCTTTAATATTTGTGGAAGGCTACATTGAACATTTCCTCACGCACTAGGGAGTAGTAGAATTGGCAGCAAATAGAGAACTTATTCTTATCATAGCTAGGTGTCCAAGATAAGAAGTGTTAGCTTATTGCAAAACCAAATTCCACAGCTACCGCATACACTTCTGTTAAAATACTCCGATATTCCTAGTCTCACATTGCTGTAAATTTGCCCATGGAGTGGTGTAGAAAGGCTGGTAGGAAAGATTACAAGTGACCCAGCCACGTCTGGGCATGGATCAATTATTCCCAAAGTCTCACTGGCTGGTGAATTGGCCACTTACTTTTTCTCCAGACTGTCCACATATTCCTTCTTCTTCCTCCGACTCTCTTGAGCTGAAATCTGAGCCAGAAAACAAGAGATTGATGCAGAGTCACAGTGTTAGCACTGGGCAAACAGACAACTGGATACAACTAGGAGGAAGGAGTCACTGTCACATAATCATGGCGACTAATTCATAAAATCATAGAATAGAATCATAGAAGGCGGCCATTCGGTCCATCGAGCGTGCACCGACTCCAACAGAGAAGCCCATCCAGGTCCTAGCTGCTAATCCCCCTAACCTACACATCTTGAGACAATAAGGGGTAATTTAGAATAGGCAATCCACCTAACCTGCACATCTTTGGACTGTGGGAGGAAACTGGAGCACCCAGAGGCAACCCATGCAGACATGGGGAGAATGCGCAAACTCCACATAGACAGTCACCAAAGGCCAGAACTGAACCGTGATTCCTGGCGCTGTGAGGCAGCAATGTTAATTCAGTGATGTTCAGCCATTTCCTGACTTCCTCAATGGAATGATGGCTACCTGAGGGTGAGTTACAGGCTGGAATCTAATCGAAGGATTCAGGTAATTTAGAATCATAGAATCCCTACAGTGCAGAAGGAGGCCATTCGACCCATCGAGTAAGTAGTGACCACAATCCCACCCAGGCCCTATCGCCACAACTCCATGCATCTATCCTAGCGAGTCTTCCTGACACTAAGGGGCAATTTGTCATGGCCAATCCACCTAATCAGCACATCTTTCAGACAATGGGAGGAAACCAGAGCACCCAGACGAAACCCAAGCAGACACGGGGAGAACGTGCAAACTCTGCACAGTGACCCAAGTCAGGAATTGAACCCAGGTCCCTGGCACTGTGAGGCAGGATAATTCCAGGCTGGAATCTAATCAAGAGGTTCAGATAGTTTATAAAGAGGATAATAGATATCTGGAAGTAAGTAAGCAGGAGGTGCTGGTAGCTTATATGTAAAGTAATGGAGATCCGGGTATGAGTTAAAGGCTAGAATTTAATTGTGTGGATCAGACAGTTTATATAAATAGAACAAGGATCTGTGAGTGAACTACAGGCTGGAATATAATTGAAGAGTTTTGATGATTCATGTTCAGGATAATGGATATCTCGGAATGAGTTATAGGCTGGGATTTAATCACATAGGTCAGACGGTTTATATTCTGAATAGTGGAGATTTAGGAGTGAGGTACAAGCTGGAATATAATTGACGGTTCAGGCAGAACACACTTTTCCAGTGCAAATGTTATCCTTGGCACTAACTGTAAGGACAATCTGTGTTCGAGGTGAAATGTCAGTTGTATGGAATTCAGCAGATGATGTATAATTGAACAGCAGGAAGTAACAAGCAGTCTGTGTGTATATATATTCTATCCATATATTGCACAGTAACACAAAGTATTTCAATGATGGATTACAATAAATGCTTATGATGTATCAATACACTGCAGTATGTAACATACCATTGTGTAACACAATCTATAATAAAGTTAATTAAATCAAATTATGGTGTAATGCTAACTTAGCATGTCAGAAATAAACCCATGTGATTGGGTGGAGCGCCCATTTTAAGCACCACCCAATAGTTTCAATCAAGAAGGGTGAAGGAAACCCAAGGTTCAATCTGATCCCATCAGTTCCCGTGGGTTTGATTGAAATAGCTGTCTCTGTAGATACCTGTGCACCCCTAAAGATTGAATATATATTATACTGTGGCTATAATTTTCAATTCCTTTGGAACACCGCCTAATTCCAACTGGTGCCCCTTGCAGCCACTGAGGTTTCACAATCATGCCACACTCAGTCTCCTGGACGGATTGTGTGGGGGTGGGGGGCAGTATTTAACTGAGCTGTCAGTATACTATTGGCCAGAATATGGAAATGTGGCACGGTGGCGCAATGATTAGCACTGCTGCCTCACAGCAACAGGGATCCAGTTCAATTCTGTCCTTGGGTGACTGTCTGTGTGGAGTTTGCACGTTCTCCCTGTGTCTGTGTGAGTTTCCTCTGGGTGCTCCAGTTACTTCGGCAGTCCAAAGATGTGCAGATTAGGTGGATTGGCCATGCTAAATTGGCCTTTAGTATCCAAAAATGTGTAAATTAGGTCGACAAGGTATGGGTTTCGGGGGATAGGGAGGAGGAGAGGACCTGGATGGGAGTCTCTTCTGGGGAGTCAGTGCAGACTCAATGGGCTGAATGGCCTTTTTCTGCACTGTACGGATTCTATGGTTCAATGGTCTAACCCAAGGACCAAGTTGGCCATGTTCTTTCTCCGCACTCACTTAAGGGCTTTCTCCTCGCCTTTTGTGAGCGCTTTGGGAGTTTTTTTTTCTTTCAAGGGAGGTGGGTGTCACTGGGAGGACCAAGATTTACTTCCCATTCCTAATTGCTGTTGGAATGAGTAGCTTGCCACAGCATTTCAGAGGGCAATTAAGAGTCAACCATGTTGCTGTGGGTCTGGAGTCACAGACCAGGAAACGATGGTAGATTTCCTTCTCTAAAGGAAACCAATCAATCAGGTGAGTTTTTAAAAGTTAATTTAAAGTTTAATTTTATTTATTTATTAGTCACAAGTAAGCTTACATTAACGCCGCAATGAAGTTACTGTGAAAACCCCTAATCGCCAAACTCCAGTACCTGTTTGGGCACACTGAGGGAGAATTTAGCATGGCCAATGCGCCTAACCAGCATTTCTTTCAGCCTGTGGGAGCAAACCGGAGCACCTGGAGGGAACCCATGCAGACACGAGGAGAACGTGCAGACGTCACACAGACAGTGACCCAAGCCAGGAATCGGACCCAGGTTCCTGGCGCTGTGAGACAGCAGTCCTAACCATTGTGCCTCTGTGCTGTTCCAGTTTGGTTTGGTTTTTTATAACAATGGACAATAGTTTCATGGTCACCATCATTGAGACAAGTTTTTCAATTCTAGATTTATTAATTTAATTTAAATTCCATCAGTTGCTTTAGTGGAATTTGAATCCATGGCTTCAGAGCATTAGCCTGCGCCTCTGGATTCAATGACATTGCCACTACATCATTATCTACCCTTCATTCTATAGTTAGAAACATAGAAACTAGAAGCAGGAGTAGGCCGTTTGGTCCTTCGAGTTTGCTTCACCATTCATTTTGATCATGGCTGATCATCAAATTTGATATCGTGAATCCTGCTTTCCTCCCCATATCCCATGATCCCTTTAGCCCCAAGAGCTATATCCAATTCCTTCTTGTTCTTTACCTTGTTTTTGATTTTTCTCCGGACTCGTTTAAGAGCTTTCTCTTCGGCCTTTGTGAGTGGCAGCTTGGTGGGGATTGGGTAACCCTCGGCGATCAGGGTCCGCTTTTCCTCTTCGGTGAGTAGCAGAGGGCCCGATGTCCCTTGGAGCTTCTGGCAATAGCAAGAGAAGAAGAGCCAAGTTGACCAGTCTGTTTTCATCTCCTCGGTAAATCCCAATACCTCCTGACAATAACATTCTCACTAACTTCCTTCAGATCTTCTTGGGTTTCTTTGGGACTTTGTTGCTTATTTTGGTACTGCTAACTTGACCGGGCCATAAGCCTAATCCTTTTTGTAGTGGTTCTCTTGGCTGGGGGTCATTGGCACAGTGGTAGTGCCCCTACCACTAAACTAGAAGTCCAATGTCAGGACTTGCTGGCCACAGAAAGAGTGTTCATAACAAGGTTCAACTGGCTGATAATAAGCTTGGGGATCCTTCCACCACTTCCCCCAACTATTCACCAAAGAGAAAAACAGTGCAGACGTGAAGATACGCTGAAAAAAAGAGTTCACTTACAGAGCAAGAATTCTACCACCCTGCTCCTCATGGAATCGGAGCGGGCCAGCGGGGTGGTAGAATTCCGGCAAAAGTACATGTCCAGTCTCGAGCGAGGCTGTAAAATCCCACCCTTTCTCTTGTTGATTCTTGTTCAGTGACACCAAGTCGCCTAGGAGGCCCAGTGACTGATCTCTGGGTGAGGAAAGCCTTGAGTTCCCAATCTGTGAGGGACAGGGGAGGGGAGTGGGGGGACCTCAGTGCCCTGCATCAAGCTGAGGGAAATTTGCCAGTGGTCCCTTCCTTGACCACTGTTGTGATCGAAAGTGCATTCTTGAGGCGTGAGCATTTGGGTGAGGATGGAATGGGACTGGACTGTGACTGCCCTGCATGGTCAATCAGTCCACCAACACTCGGTGGTCAAGGTTCACCCATGGATGACGAACATTCCGTTGGGCTACCTTGGAGCAGGAGCGTAGTCTATGGAACTGGTCCCAAGCAATATGCTTCGTCCCAGCTGAGGACACAGAAGTGGTGTAAGGTATTGGTCAGGAAGCGCTGTTTGAGAATTGTAAAAATAAATACACAAATTGCATAAAATAAATAAATTCAATCCATCAAACTGACATCCAAATGATTACTGAAATTCACTGAGGAATAAATATTTTAAAATCTTATGCTCACTGCAGCAATGTAATCTCCTTTTAACTTATTAACCCCTCTTCCCACACATATTGACATGAGCAAGCAACATAGTCTGAATATGGTCATGATCCAAGCAAAACACTGCTTATAGAATGAGTTCCAGGTTGGTCCAGACCACCTCTCTTTAATGAATAACATTGCCTGCTATTTCAAAGGCCTCTGCCGACAAGCCTATTAGTTTTGTAATACAGCTCCATTTCTCCCTCCTCCCTGACATCCATAAATCATTTCCCTGTGCTACTACAATTCCTCAACCATGTTTTTATTGGCTGCTTTCTTCTCTTCTGCAGCCGGCAAGGGGAGTGATCGGGATTCCCTCCCCGGACCTCAGAGCCCAGCAGATGAATAAAAAATAGATGAAGGCTTGCATTTCTATACTGCCTCTCTCTTTCTCTCTCTCTCTCTCTCCCTCCACCTCTGAATGCCCCAAAGTGCCACCCAACAACCAATGGGTCTCCTTTGAAGAGTAATCACATGCTGTAATTTAGAAAATAATGACAGGCAATCTGTGCACAGCAAGATCCCACAAACAGCAATTGTGAAGATGCAAGTGAGGATGGAAAATTCAACGCTTAACCAAATCTCCATTCATTGCAGCAGGACCAGAAAATCCCACTGTAGTGAACAGCTGGAAAATCCCACCCGATGTTTCAGGCATTAGTTGAAGGGTAGATATTAGCCAGGACACTCCCATCTCTTCCTTGATACTCTGTCATGGATGCCATATAGTCATCTGAGAGGAGGGATGGGAGATGCCACAGTGAGGAACTCATCATGGCCAGCACTAGGATGCCAGCCTAGATCTTACGTTCAAGTTTCCACAGTGTGACTTGAACCCATAATCTCTTGTCTCCGAGGCAAGAGAGAGTGACCAGTGAGCCAAAGCACAAACAGCAGGCAGCAGATGATGACCAGGGATTAATATCATAACATTCAAGGATATGGGACAAGTGCAGGAAAATGTACTTACTGGTAGCTATTGCTCATGCAGACTTGATAGGCCACAGAGCCTTTTCTGCACTGTATGACTCTACTGAGAGAAGGTGATCTTACCAAAAAAATTATAAGTGCTGAATGGGTGTGAAAATGGGAGAGAAGTGTACCCATTTTTTGGGCAAGCTCCCAGATGCTTAGAGAAGAATTGAGGCAGAATGTGATTCACGCTAGTAGAGGGTGTGGACAGAATCTATTCGTATCGGGAAGCTGACTGCTAGAGGATGCCATTGTGCATGTGCCTGATTTTCCAATGCTCTATGTACTATTGTACACAATAATGCATTGGAAAGTTGTCACCCCCCAACTCCCCTGGAAATCACCTTCCTCGGCTGATCACTGCCCCCGTTCACCCCCCTGGTCAATTTCTGCCCCCATTCACATCCCCAGCTAATTGGACTCCAGTTCACCTCTCTCTGGTTCACCGCCACCCCTGTTTACCCCCTCCTCACCCCTGTCTGATCACCACCCCCATTCATCCCCTCAGCTGATTGTTATCCCTGTTCACCTATCCCCTAGCCAATCATTGCTCCCATTCACCCTCCCCTTGGTTGATTGCTGATTGCCGAGTGTGTAGCTCTCCACGTGCTGCTTCTCCTCAGGTCCTGCCACCTCTCTATAGACCCCATTCTTTGGCACTACCCAGTGTCAGACTGGCAATGTCAGAGTGCCTTGTGGGCAGCGCCAGGGTCCCAGGCTGGCATTGCCAGGGTTCCAGGCTGGCAATGCCATGCTGGGACTGCCCAAAGAGCACTGCCCGCCCCTGCCTCTGACCACACAGGGAGCCTCAATGGTCTCAGGTCCCACTGACGAGGCCATTGCTTCAGGTCACTGTTGCTGGGGATCATACTTGAACCTTGCCAGTGTAGGTCCCAAGCCGACGAGGCCACTAAGGCAAGTGAGCCTGGATGATTACGTCCTGGGCTCACTAATAATATTTAAATTTAGAATTAGATATTAAAATCAGCCTTGCATCCTTCCCAGGCAGAAGGCTACTCATGCCGACAATTCAGGGCAGGTATCATTGTGAAAGGGCAGAAACCAGGAACGAGAAGTTTCTCGCCTCTCCTGCAGTCTTACCAACTCACCTCACCGATCAATCAGCGAGACAAACTGGTAAGATTGCCCCCAGGCTTTATGGCTCATTAGAAGAAGGTAAATTGGAAGGGGCAAAGAATAATCTTTAAAAAATAAATGAGGAAAGAAATATAAATGAATTATAGTTTTCTGGTGTAAGCGTTCTGCCCTGCACAACGTGAACATTCCAACGTATACTCCTGGAGGCTTCCAGTGCCTACATTCTTTCTGCCAATGTTATTGGTTGTCCGTGTTGTACACTCATATTTTTATCAGCAGACGTACATGAGGAGCTGTGAGCAGAGGGGACGATGAGATTGCACTGGATGACCGGGCCTGTGGTCGGGCTGGGCTGGATGGAGGGAGAGAGCGAGGACTCTGGGAGCCGTCACTGTCACTGCTGTGGCTGCTGGGGGGAGTAGGTGGCAGCTGCACATCTGAAAGAAAACAGCAAGCAAAAGGAAAGGCTAGTAATGGGTTCATAGCAATTATAAAGCAAACATTACAGTCACAGGTTGGGATAGTTATGAAGAGATTTCTCAGCTGGGTATACCAGCATTCTCCTGGAGCCTGTTGTGTTTATGATAGAAAAACTTACATAAAATCTCAGTATTTCAAAAATCAAATCAATAGATACAGGACATTGCTGCACTCCTCCTTGTCCAGTGGGAGCTTGCATGTCCTTGTAAGTTCGTAAGATCATAAGTTCATAAGATACATGAGCAGAATTAGGCCATTTGGCCCATCAGGTCTGCTGTGCCATTCAATCATGGCTGATATGCTCCTCATCCCCATTTTCCTGACTTCTCCCCATAAGCCTTCACCCCATTACCAATTAAAAATCAGTCCAACTCCTGCCTGCTATTGACCTGCGTTGAAAGGTTGATTCTCAACCTGATTGGCCACATTATTAACGCACCTTCCTTTCTCATCAAGGCTTGGGGTGGGACTATAGCTTGGTGCTCCTGGGTGAGAGACACTATACCCATTGTGCCAGAGGACATGCTGTCATTGGGAGCACCCATTGGGCAATGATATCCGGGCATCTGCCGCATGGCAGCCTGGCCGAGATGGCAAATGTTACCAGGTGCTGGTAATGGCTGGAAAGACTCATGGTGTGAGGTGGCACTGTGCCACAGAACACCCAGTCTGGGACACGGCCTCACGTCCACACTTCTCCAACCCACAACCACCATCAGAGAGCAGCCGACAGAGACCCCCCAGTCACCCTGGAGTCAGCAGCTTCAGGAAGGAACTAGAAGAGGCAATCCTTCCTCAGGTTCTGCCTCTGAGGCAATGGTGAATACAATGAGTGCAGACAGGGTGTGATGGGAGGAATCCACGCCAGTCAGGAAACACAAAGTTTTAAAGCTCCAGTTTGCCAGGTGCTTGTGGTGCAAACATTCTCTCCAACACATTTGCTTTTATCCCACAAAACATGTTTTGTTTTTAACTTTCAGGATTTATAACTGCCTCACATTCCAAATTGGGTTGGCACAGAATGGAGTGCTGTGAACAGCACGATCAAAAAAAAAGAGCAAGATCCACAATCCCAATCGCTGTTCTTCTTCATTTGTGGCGGAAAAAGTGACAAAGACAGCGAGTGGTGAAAGGCTGATTCTGAACTTGCTTGTCCTGAGGTCCAAGATTTTACTCAGCACCACCTCATGTCTCCAAAGGCTGAGCTCCCCCTATCTTAGAGCAGTACAGAAGCCTGAGGCCTTCACTGACTACTTCAGACTGCAGCTGGTGGGGGCAGGAGGAGTTGCAAACATTGGAAAGACTCAGTCAAGGGTGCAAGGCATTGAGTGATGCTAACATTCAGCGTGAAGTGTAAAACTCCCAGTTACTGGTTAACCAGGGAATTGAGTAAGTGGTCATCGGAGTAATTCATTTTGGTTAAACGGATGTAGCTCTGTCCAGTGAATGAGACAGGTTTATCAACTTAATGATTGGGAGCCTCAGCAGCAGCCAATGCAAGCTGTCACCTCAAGCTTGTTTGGTCACTGGATTCCTTTTGGCTAGAATTCCAGGCCTAACCCCCAAAGCCAGGGAATCCATATCCTTGCAAGATAACAGCTGAAACTTACCAATTGCCAACTTGCCCCCTCCCCCCCACCCCCATCCCACCCTGGCCCCAGCCCAAATCTGGCCTCTGTGGTACAGTCAGTCCCGGCAAAGCCTGCAGCATTTTGTATGGCTCGTCCCGGCCACCGACGGGGGAATACCGCAACAGGGAACCCACGATGGGGGAACCCCGTGACAGGGAACATGCGACGGGGGAATCCCGCGATGAGGGAACGACTTCAGCAGGACCTGAAGATCACGCCAGTGGAAAGGGTTGGGAAATCCCATCCAACCCTTCCAGAGTTGTTTAGAAATTAAGGATCAATCTCCCAGATATAATGCGAGTAAGTCAGGAGGGGAAAGGTCATCAAGGTGTTCATTTCATTCTCTTTGAACAATTTTGTTTATTAATTATAAATGTCTCAGAGCTGAGGAGAAACAGGATGTCTAGGCTGTGCGGCCAGAGGTGGGACTTCTCGCAATAAAACCTCCAGACATGCATCAAATCAGAGTTGGCCACCTTTCAGCAAAGTTACACAGATTTGGGGGCACTCCCAATTTCCCAAATACTGTCTGGGCCTGGACCAAGGGTGGTCCAGCCTCCACACCCTAGTCCTCTTCAAAACGGATGCCGGAATTCTCCAGTCTCGCACGCCCTGCTACAGCTGACAACGAGAATGGAGAATTTGGTGCTCAGCAATGGGGCTGGATGATCCCAGCCCTTGGCAAGGTCGGAACAATCCGGCCAGAATCTTATACAGGCAGTCTTCTGATTTATGACACATTCGGTTTCTGGAAACCGTGTTGTAAGTGGGAATTGCGGAATCAATTTCCCCACAGGAACAGTTATTAAAAATGGGGGATTGGTTCTGTTAGTGACGCGAGGCAGCATTTCTACTTACACAGCGTGACCTCACTTCTCGCAGACTTTCAAAATTTGTCCTGATACATTTAGACTGCTCTCTGAAGCCTCCCAAGATGCGGCCAACTTGATTTTGTTTCAAGCCCAGGTAGCACCCCCCAGTTCAGGGAAGCTCCCTCCCACCTGGGGGCAGTACAGTGAAATTATTCACTGAAAACCACGCTCCACTCTCTGGGCTGTAGTTTAGCCAGGCAGTGCATTGCCAATGGCCTGGAGGTATGGTGGGATGTTTCACAACTTCCCCAGACTCGTTTGGGGTCAATTTAACTTAGCAAAATCTCATGTTCCACTGTGTGTGCGCAATTGCCTTAACCTATCAGATTTGTCTCTCAAAAGACTACATTTAAGCATATAAGCTGTAGGGGCGGCACGGTGGCACAGTAGTTAGCACTGCAGCCTCACAGTGCCAAGGACCTGGGTTCGATTCCTGGCTTGGGTCACTGTCTGTGCAGAATTTGCAGACTCTCTCCTTGCCTGTGGGGGTTTCGTTTGGGTGCTCCAGTTTCCTCCCACAGTCTGAAAGACTGGTTAGGTAGATTGGCCATGCTAAATTCTCCGTCAGTGTATCCAAACAAGGCATTGGAGTGTGGCAACTAGGGGATTTTCACAGTAGCTTCATTGCGGTATTAACGTAAGCCTATTTGTGGCTAATAAATAAATAAAATGTTGTAAATGTACAATGAGAATATAAAAATGGACTGATGTAGAGTCATAACGCTGCAATTGCCATCATAAATTCAAAACTAGGTGTCAATTTATAAAGATCATAAGTGCCGTTCACCATAACTCAAATGATGCAAAGTTGAGGTTGCCTGAATGTTCACCTGAAAGGGCCTGTTATGCATTGTTAGTTGCTGCTGTCTGCAGTTCATTTCCTACCTGTGTGGACACTGAGGAACTGATTGAGATCTTTGGGTTCGACTTTGACTTGAGGCACTGTACTTCGTTCTGTCGGGGCCTGTGATGAGGAAAGAAAATTATTGGTGTGGATCAGACAGTCTCTCCCTGGAGCAGTTCTGCCCCTGTTTTATCTTCTATTCTCTGACCATTTCCCTCTTCTATCTCCAGTCTGCAGCAGAACATTGCCCGAAGGTGAGGGGAACTGGAATAGGAGCCAGCCTCCTATTCTCACTTGCTGCTGTATTGATCAGGTTTGGACTCCAGGGAGAAGGTGAGGGCCCCAGCAGAATGGAGGTGAGTTCAGGAGTTCACTGTGTGGCAGAATGGTGTGTGGGCACTGCCGCCAAGTGAGTTGGTCCCTGGTAATCGGGACAATGTGTGTAGGGAAGTGTAACATTACAGCTACGTTCTGCACATTGTTGTCCAGTGGGACAGTTGGTTTTCTTGTGTGCTGACAGGGAAAGCTTAGGCTAAGGCTATAATTTTGTAGCCATCTCTAAACAAAGACTGATGTTGTGACTATATAATGTGCCTGTCCTGTCAGTGAGACTGATGTTGTGACTGTATAATGTGCCTGTCCTGTCAATGAGACTGATGTGACTGTATAATGTTCCTGTTCTTTCAGTGAGACTAATGTTGTGACTGTATAATGTGCCTGTTCTGTCAATGAGACCGATGTGACTGTATAATGTGCCTGTCCTGTCAGTGAGACTGATGTTGTGACTGTATAATGTGCCTGTCCTGTCAGTGAGACTGATGTTTTGACTGTATAATGTGCTTGTCCTGTCAGTGAAACTGATGTGACTGTATAATGTGCGTATCTGTCAGTGAGACTGATATTGTGACTTTATAATGTGTCTATCCTTACAGGGGAGACTCAAGGGAGCATAATGGGACAGGAATAATATTTAATAACATGACAGGATGTCAGATGAAACATGGGCATAATGTAATTGTGTTGAAAGGGAGAATCATAGGGTCAGATCTAAGGTGCATGTCGTAACAAGAAGGTTGCCTTCTAGAATGTGGCTGTGAGACTGAAGCTGATAATGAAACATTTGCCCGTTGCCCTTTGCACGCTTCACATACCGGTTCTTCCGTGGCGTTTGATGTTGGAGCGATGTTCATGTGTTGTCCGGAAAGAGCTGATATTTGTGTTGACGGGGAGGTGTGACAAGGCTCTGACAGTAGGTTTGGCTCCTGTTTGATCATGATTTGGGTCAGGTCCGGGCCCAGTGACCAAAGTCCACCTTCAGCTTCTGCCCAGAGAAGGAGAAAAGAAATGAGATCGCTGGGGAACAAACACTGGTGTTTCCATGACAACAGAGCCACAAATGCATGTTGAAGTTTGGAACACA
Source organism: Carcharhinus amblyrhynchos (assembly GCF_965287045.1). NCBI lineage: Eukaryota > Metazoa > Chordata > Chondrichthyes > Carcharhiniformes > Carcharhinidae > Carcharhinus > Carcharhinus amblyrhynchos. The sequence continues at coordinate 56,879,985 of NC_137329.1, forward strand.
TTTTACCTTTACATTAGCGTTGAAGACAAAGCCTAAAGTATTGAAACCATAGCAACACACAGGCAAATGAGCCTCTCAGCCACGGACCATCAGGCAAAGGAAAATGGAAATCCTTCAAATATTCTCACCTTTCCTGTTTTTGGAATGACTGTTCTCTGAGATTACAAGAGAAATTGGTGGCTACATTGATCATTTGGAAAGGGCAGCGACTCACCGGTGTCACCATCCCACATTTACACACTCACCAATTATCACCACCCCACATTTACACACTCACCGGTGTCAGCGCCCCACGTTCACACACTCGCCAACTGTCACCCTGTCACATTTACACACTCACCGGTGTCACCGCCCCACATTTACACACTCACCATCTGTCACCCTGTCACATTTACACACTCACCGACAGTCACTCCTCCCACATTTACACACTCACTGTCACTCCTCCCACATTTACACACTCACCAACAGTCACTCCTCCCGTATTTACACACTCGCCAACTGTCACCCTGTCACATTTACACACTCACCGGTGTCACCGCCCCACATTCACACACTCGCCAACTGTCACCCTGTCACATTTACACACTCACTGACTGTCACCACCCCACACTTACACACTCACCATCTGTCACCCTGTCACATTTACACACTCACCGACAGTCACTCCTCCCGTATTTACACACTCACTGACTGTCACCCTGTCACATTTACACACCCAGTGACAGTCACTCCTCCCACATTTACACACTCACCGTCACCCTGACACATTTACACACTCACTGACTGTCACCATCCTGTATTTACACACTCACTGACTGTCATCCTGTCACATTTACACATTCACCAAGTGTCACCCTGTTACATTTACACACTCACTGACTGCCACCACCCTACATTTACACACTCATCAACGGTCACCATCCCACATTTATACACCCGCTGACTGTCACCACCCCATATTTACACATTCACCAACTGTCACCCTGTTACATTTACGCATTCACCAAATGTCTCCATCCCATATTTACACACACCCCGACCGACACCCTCCCACATTTGCACACTCACTAACTCCTCCACATTTACACACTCATTGACTGACACCCTCCCACATTTACATACTCCCCGACTCCCAATTCTTGCACTTTTTCCCACTCACCAACTGTCACCATGTCACATTTACACACACCCCGACTGACACCCTCCCACATTTACACACGCATCAACCGTCACTGCCCCACATTTACACACTCACCGAATGATGTCCTATCACATTTACACACTCGCCAACTGTCACCCTGTCACATTTACACAATCACTGACTAATGCCTTGTCACAATTACACACTCACCAACTGTCACCAGCCCACATTTACACACTCACCGACTGTCACCCTGTCACATTTACACTCTCACTGACTGTCACCCTGTCACATTTACACTCTCACTGACTGTCACCCTGTCACATTTACACACTCACTGATTGTCAGTCCTACATTCACACATTAATTGACTGACATTGTCCCACATTTACATACTCACTGATTGTCACCCTCTCACGTTTACACACTCGCCAGCTGTCAGCCTCCCACCTTTACACACTCACCAACTGCACAATTCCACATTTACACACTCACTGGCTGTCAGCCTGCCACATTTACACACTAATTGACTGTCACCCTGTCACATTTATACACTCACCAACTATCATTCCTCCCACATTTACACATTCACCAACTGTCACCCTGTCACATTTACACATTCACCAACTGACATCTTGTCACATTTACATACTTACCAACTGTCACTCTCCCTTATTTGCACCGATTGTCACCGATCCATATTTGTGCACTTACCGACTGTCACCATCCCACATTTACACACTCACTGACTGTTTCCCTCTCTGATTTGAGAGGTACAGTAATGGTGCAGTAATCCAGTTGTGGTCTAACCAGCATTTCATACAGTTTCAGTATGACCTCATTGCTCTTCTATTCTGTGCCTCAGCTAATAAAGGCAAGTATCCCATATGCCCTCTTAACCACCCTGTCTAGCAGCCCCACTACCTCCAGGGATCTGTGGATATGGACTCCAAGATCCCTCTGACCTTCTGTGCTTTCCAGGTCCTACTATTCATCATGGTATATTCCTTTGCCTTGTTGGCGCTCCCCAACTGCATTACCCCACACTTTCCCAGGTTGAATTCCATTTGGGCTGTACCCACCAACAGTCCACTGGTATTTTCTTGTAGTCTATGACTATCATCTTCATTATTTACTATCCTACCAACTTTCATGTCATCCATGAACTTCTTGATTATACCCCTACATTTAAGTCCAAATCATTAATGTACACCACAAACAGCAAGGATCCTAGCTCCAAGCCTTGTGGAACCCCACTGAAAACAGATTTCTAGTCACAGAAACATCCCTCTATCATCACTCTCTGCTTCTTATCTGTCAGCCAGTTTTGGATCCAGTGTGTCACTTTGCCTTGGATCCCATTGGCCCTAACATTCTTCAACAATCTGCCATGAGGGACCTTATCAAAAGCCTTGCTCAAGTCCACATACACCACATAACTTGCATTACCCAATCAACACTCCTGATTACCTCCTCAAAAATGTGATTGTCAAATACAATCTTCCCCTACCAAATCCACACTGACTATTTCTGATTAATCTGTTTCTATCTAAGACATACTCTGTCCCCCAGAATTCTTCATTGCTACTCCCCCACCACTGAGCTGGGCGGCACGGTAGCACAGTGGTTAGCACTGCTGCTTCACAGCTCCAAGGACCTGGGTTCAATTCCGGGCTTGGGTCACTGTCTGTGTGGAGTTTGCACATTCTCTCCATGTCTGCTTGGGTTTCCTCCAGGTGCCCCAGTTTCCTCCTACAGTCCAAAGATGTGTGGGTTAGGTTGATTGGCCATGCTAAAAATTGCCCTTACTGTCCTGAGATGTGTAGGTTAGAGGTATTAGTGGGTAAATATGTAGGGATTTGGGGTAGGACCTAGGTAGGATTGTGGTCAGTGCAGACTCGATGGGCCAAATGGCATCTTTCTGTACTGTAGGGTTTCTATGAGATTAGACAGACTGGTCTATCCCTATTTCCTGTTTTTGATAATGTGAGCAATCCTCCAGTCCTCTGGCAGCTCACCTGTGGCCAGAGAGGATTTGAATATAACTGCCAGTGCCCCTGACATCTCCTCCCTCCCTTGCCTCTCTTCAACAACCTGGGATACATCACATCCAGGCCGGTTGATTCATCCACTTCTTTGAGGCTGTTAAATGTGCTGATATCTCCTTGTGCTCTTTTCTCTCTTTGTGTTGTAAAAACCAATTAATATTTTCAAAAATGAAGGAAAACAGTAATGTATAAAGTGTAATGTGGATTCTGGAAGCCTCAGTATAACACGCTGGCCAAAATGTGTGCTAACAATCCCTGGAGGCTGGTGAATTAGCTGCCCTATTTGGCTGGTTTAGAGATTGTACTATGAGGAGCTTTCAATGACAGCAATGCGCCACCAAAAATATTTGTATTGGAAAAGCCAAAATCTACACATTCGCACATGTTTGGGCGGACAATAGATCGTGCTAGAAGGTCCCTGGACTGAAAAGTCCACTCTATATATCACACAGACACATACGATGGGCCATATGAGGAATCATACTACTTTCTGTTTCAAATACTGACTTGGCACATTGAAGGAAAAGCTGTAAAACCCTATTTTTTTTTTCAACTTTGCTCTCTGGATCTAATTTAATGTCCTTGCTGTGTCTACACAAGCCCCCTTCTGAGAACTTATGTTTTGCTACTACTGTATGGGCCTTGATCTCAGCTCTGAGCCTGAGGAAACTTTCTAAATAAATCGTTCAAGGCTCCGTGCCCAATTTCAAAGGGAAGGTATGCCCAGCAGTCACCTCGGGAACAGGACTTCACCCCCTTTAAAGCTGATCTCAGAACTGCAGCATTTAAAAGGGGCCTTATCTTCATGGGACACATGTATCAGGTGACCTTAACTCCCTTATTCATTGGCAAACCTGAGCCCAAATCACATCAAAAAGGCACTGCGAGGGTTATTAGAATCATAGCATCCCTATAGTGCAGAAGGAGGTCATTGGGCCCATCAAGCCTGCACCGACAACAATCTGCCCAAGCCCTATTCCTATAACCCCATGTATTTACCCTCCTGAACCCCCTGACAGAAAGGGGCAATTTAGCATGGCCAAACCACCTAACCTGCACATCTTTGGATTATGGAAGGAAACAGGGCCACCCTGAGAAAGGGGGGAGGGGTAAGGGGCGAGGGAAGGGGATGGGGGGATGGGGTTAGGGGGAAGGGGTAAGGGGGAGAGGGGGGAAGGGAAGGGGAGGGGAATAAGGGGAGGGGGAGAGGTAATGGGCAGGGGAGAGGAGAGAGAAAGGGGTTGGTCACAGAGAGATGGGTGTGGAGTCAGCAGCAAGTGCTGGGCTAACCATCCCTGCTAATTAAATCCCCTTCCAAGCACACCAGCAGAGAGAGCAAAAACTCTGATGAAGGGTCATCCAGTCTGGAAACGTTGGCTCTACTCTCTCTCCACAGAGGCTGTCAGACCTGCTGAGATTTTCCAGCACTTTCTATTTTTGTTTCAGATTCCAGCATCCACAGGATTTTGCTTTTATATCACATGAGCAAGAAATCCTGACAATATAGAAATTTCCGTAGAAGAATTTCCATTGAATGTATGACAAACAAAGAGATATGGAGGATCATAGCGGCTCCAACGATAGTTGGCTGCCCACATGATGGGGAATGAAGGTAATGCTGGGTGAATAATGGAGAATTTTGTTAATGATGATGGTGAATGATGATCATCGGTGAAGGATAATGATACTCAATGATGACAATTGATGGAGTAGGATGAAGAATGATAGCGATTGTTGAGAATGCTTACAATGAACAATGACGATAACGATGGTGGTAATTATTTTTACTCCTGGATGCCAGGCGCCAAAATTCCCTCCCCCATACCTCTGTCTATCTTAATTTCCTCCTTTATGACACTCCTTAAAAGCTATGTCTTTGACCTCAGGAATACGGGGAGCAGATGGGAGAGTGAAACTGAAGTAAAAGGTCATTCCCAATTGTCATTGAAGGGAGGCCATGGCCTGGTGGTATTATCGCTAGACTATTATCCAGAAACTCAGCTAATGTTCTGGGGATCCGGGTTTGACTCCCGCCACAGCAGATGGTGGAATTTGAATTCAATAAAAAATATCTGGAATTAAGAATCTACTGATGACCATGAAACCATCATAGATTATTGGAAAAACTCATCTGGTTCACTAATGTTCTTACCTGGTCTGGCCTACATGTGACTCCAGAGTCACAGCAATGTGGTTGACTCTCAACATGTCCTCGGGCAACTAGGGATGGACAATAAATGTTGGCCAGCCAGCAACGCCTATGTCTCACAAATGAGTAAAAAAAAAACTTGATTTGAGGGGCTGAATGGTCTACTCTTACTCCTATTTCTTAAGCCTTTATGAAATTGAAGATTTCAGTGACTTTAATCTTCCTGGAGTGGATTGGAGGGGGCCTAGTGGATTGGAGGGGTACTGAGGGAGAGGAGTTTGTAAAATGTGTGTTGGAAGGGTCCCTAGAGCAGTACGTAACTAGCCCGACTAGGGAGGGGGCTATACTGGATTTAGTGTTGGGAAATGAGCCGGGGCAGGTGGTTGAGGTTGAGGTAGGCGAACATGTGGCTAACAGTGACCACAAGTCCGTCTACTTTAGGATAAAAAGGGAAAGGGATGAGTGCCGGCCGAACGGGAGGGTGCTGAACTGGGGGAAGGCGAGCTATAGCTGGATTAGGAGGGAGCTGAAGGACACTGATTGGGAGGGACTGTTAGCTGGCAAGTCCACGCTTGGCAAGTGGGAGGCTTTTAAGGGCAAACTGAAAATGTTGCAGGAAAGGCATGTGCCGGTTAAGCGGAAGGATGGGAAAGGTAGGATTAGAGAGCCATGGATTACAGGAGGTATCGAAGACTTGGTCAGGAAGAAGAGGGAGGCAATATGTTAGGTCAAAACAACTGGGTACAGAGAGTGCGCTGGAGGAATATAGAGAGAGTAGGAGGGAGCTAAAAAGGAGAGTTAGAAGGGCGAAGAGAGGGCATGAAATGGCTTTGGCTGATAGGATTAAGGAAAATTCAAAAGCATTTTACTCCTATATTAGGAGCAAGAGAGTGGTTAGAGGGAAAATTGGTCCTCTTAGGGACAAAGGAGGGGAGTTATGTATCGAGTCAGAGGGAATGGGGGAGATCCTGAATGAATACTTTGCGTCGGTATTCACAAAGGAGAGGGGTTCGGTGCCGTGTAGTGTCTTGGAGGGAGCTGTAGATCAGTGGCAGGAAATATCCATTACGAGGGAGGAAGTGCTAAGGCTTTTAGGTAGCGTAAAAACGGATAAAGCTCCGGGGCCTGATGGTATTTATCCCAGGCTGCTTAGGGAGGTGAAAAATGAAATTGCTGGGCCTCTGACGCAAATCTTTGTCTCTTCTTTGGACACAGGTGAGGTCCCAGAGGACTGGAGGGTAGCTAATGTTGTACCGCTGTTTAAAAAAGGTAGTAGGGATAACCCTGGTAATTATAGACCAGTGAGTTTGACATCGGTGGTAGGAAAATTATTGGAAAAAATTCTTAGGGATAGGATGTATGAGCATTTGGAGCGTTGCGATCTGATTAGGGATACGCAACATGGCTTTGTTAGAGGGAGGTCTTGCCTTACGAATCTGGTAGAATTCTTTGAGGAGGTGACAAAAACGGTTGACGATGGGAGAGCCGTTGATGTCATCTACATGGATTTCAGTAAGGCATTTGACAAAGTCCCTCATGGTAGGCTGGTAGAAAAGGTTAAGGCACATGGGATACAAGGACAGGTAGCTAGGTGGATTGAAAACTGGCTGGGCAATAGGAGACAGAGAGTAGTTGTCAAGGGGACCTTTTCTGGCTGGAGGCCAGTCACCAGTGGTGTGCCGCAGGGCTCAGTACTGGGACCTCTCCTCTTTGTAGTATATATAAACGACTTGGAAGAGAGCGTACGTGGTGTGATCAGCAAGTTTGCGGATGACACCAAGATGGCAGGATTGGCAGATACCGAGGAGGAATGTCAGGTGATACAACAGGATATAGATAGGTTGGTGCATTGGGCAGATAGGTGGCAGATGGAATTTAATCCTGACAAATGCGAGGTGATGCATTTTGGAAGGAATAATGCAGAGAGGAGCTACGTGATAAAAGGTAGACCGATTAGGAGTATAGAAATACAGAGGGACCTGGGAGTGCAGGTTCACAAATCCATGAAGGTTGTGACACAAGTGGAGAAGGTTGTGAGGAAAGCTTATGGAATGCTAGCCTTTATAGGAAGGGGTATAGAGTATAGGAGCTGCCGTCTAATGCTTCAGTTGTACAGAACATTGGTTAGACCGCATTTGGATTACTGCGTCCAGTTCTGGTCACCTCACTACCAGAAGGACGTGGAGACTCTGGAGAAAGTGCAGAGGAGGTTTACCAGGATGTTGCCTGGCATGGAAGGACTGAGTTACAAGGAAAGGTTGGAGAAACTGGGACTCTTCTCCTTGGAAAGATGGAGATTAAGGGGGGACATGATAGAGGTATATAAAATACTGAAGGGAATAGATAGAGTCAATAGTGGTAGGCTGTTCCCTAGACTGGGGACAATTACGAGAGGTCACGATCTAAGGGTGAGGGGGGAGAAGTATATTTTGGATATGAGAGGAAGGTTCTTCACGCAGAGGGTCGTGGGGGTATGGAACGCGCTACCGAGTAGGGTGGTGGAGGCAGGCACGTTGGACTTGTTTAAGGTTTACTTAGATAGACACATGAGCAAAACAAGGATGGAGGGTTATAGTAGAGGGTATTAAATAGGGTCAGAGCCTCGGGACGACACCGGAAATGTAGAATTACATGTTAACGTTTTTGTCTTTTTATTCCGCAGGTGTCGGTCCACCTCGTTGTCAAACAAGGGGCATGCACACGGTGGGTCGTGTGTGGGCTGCTCTTGGAGGTTCTGGGAGTGGCCTAGTACTTCGTGTCGGTGTGTGTGCTTAATCCTGGACCAGTAGACGGGCGCCGCAACAGCTCAGTAACTATCACTGCTAGCTGTGCAGATACATGGATTTGGGCCTGTGTCTGTGGGAGTTTGCGCATTCTCCCTGTGGTTGCGTGGGTTTCCTCCGGGCGCTCCGGTTTCCTCCCACACCCCAAAGATGTGCTCTTAGGCTGATTGGTTTACCAAATTGACACTATTCTCCCCTGAATCTGGCTAAGTTAGGGGTTCCACTCACATATACACAGGGCGGGGTAGGTATAGGAGGATGCGGTGGCGCGGGCTCATTGGGCCGAAGGGCCTGTTTCCCGTGCTGGGTTGTTCTTTGTTCTTTGTTCTTTGTTTATCCCATTGTACTATTCAAAGAATTGCAAGGAAGATTCCTTGGACAGCATGTATGTGAATTAAAATTGTAGCAATTTCTACAATGGGCAGATGGTCTACAAGTTTAGGTAACCTGGGCAGCAGTTTGAGAAAAATATGCCAGTGTATTTAAAGTGGGCTTGTTTATTTTTCTTTTGACTTAATCATTCAGTGAGCTGGAGAAGGATCTGGCATACTTGCACTTCAGATATCAAAAGTGACAGTCTGATTTGTAGTAATTGCCAAAGTAAATAGAGCCTCAGGGTGTGTAAGTAGAACCACAGAACACCTACAGAAGTAACACTGGCACTTTATAAAGCTTAGTGCGATCACACTTGGAACACAGTGTTCTGCCTTGGTCAATGTATCAGGGAAAGGTATGGTGACATTAGGAAAGTTGATTAGATGCCTAAACTCATTAAAGGCTGTGAAATGAAGTCAATGGCGTAGACCAGTCCCTTTGTATGAGAAAAGCATTTCAGATTTCATTTTGCAGACCCGTCGACTCTCTTGACAATCTAATTCCCGTAAGTGGACATGACTTGTATTAACCCACAACTTTCTGTACCTGGCTCTGACAGAAGTCTGTACCAGGAGTGTGTGGAGGTCCCATTATTCGGATAAGTATTAAACCGAGGCTCTGTCTGCTGTCTCAGGTGAACTTTAATAATCTTGTGGCGCTGTTTTGAAGATGTACAGCAGGGGTCTCCTTGGTCCATGGCCAATATTCAATCCCTCAAGCGACATTTCAAAAAAAATCATCTATTCACTGTTGCGCTGCTGCTTGTGGGAGCTTATAGAATCATACAGTAGAATTATACAATCTACTGTGCAGAATGAGGCCATTTGGCCCATTGAGCCTGCACTGATAACAATCCCACCCAGCTACTACCCTATCCCCATAACCTCATACATTTACCCTGCCAGTCCCTCTGACACTGGGGTCAATTTATCATGGCCAATCAATCTAACCCGGACATTCTTCGGACTGTGGAAGGAAGCTGTAACACCCGGAGGAAACCCACGCAGACACAGGGAGAATGTGAAATTCCACACAGTCACAATCAGCCGGAATTGAACCCAGGTCCCGGTGCTGGGAGGCAGCAGTGCTAATCACTGCGCCACTGTGCTGCCCTTGCTGTGTTCAACCTGACTGCTGCATTTCCCTGTGTTACAACAGTGACGAGACATCATTGGCTGTAAAGTGCTTTGGGACATGCCAAGGTTATAATGGGTGCTATATAAATGTACACAGACTTCAGGGCAGGCAGTTAGCTGTTCAGTCTCCGAGCTAAGCAGGGTTTCCTCGCTTTATCTTCACCTTTTTATTTTGCTGCAGTCACCAGAATCTTATTAACCAGGATTCTCACCAGGAGCCTGCTCCTCCGAGCAGGAAGTGCTCTGTGTGCAAGTGTGTATTTAAGTCAGTGACGAAATGACCCGCTGCTCCCACTAATCCAACCTTGTGTTCCCATGGGAACTGGTTGTAAATTAATTAGTACATCCTGCAGGCGACAGCTGCCGGCAGCTTCAGAATTTCCACTTGTTGCTCTCACCTCAGGGTGACGGTCAACCAGCAGGATCTCTACTTCACCTCCGGGGGAGGGAGGGGGGGGCGGGCAGAGAGAGGAAGAGAGGGGGTGGAGAGGGGAGCGGGAAGGGGGGGTGGTGTGGGGAGTCAGGCCAGGGTGGGATACACGCAAAGCACTGAGCAAAAGTGAGCTGTCTCTCTTTGCCAACCTGATATCAGAGGGCAATTGATCAGGATCTCAACTAACTCTGACTAGCAGCAGCCCTGGAGGGTTTACCCCAATCGGTTATTTAACAGCCTTGTAGCTCAGGCCAGGGAAGGAATAGAGAGGGAGTTTAGAAACTCATGTCTTTGCAAAAAAAGGACTTGCCTTTGTGTAGCATCTTCCATGAGCATCAGACATCTCAAAGATCTGAACAGCCAATGAGGCATTTCATAGAATCCCTACAATGCTGAAGGAGGCCATTTGGCTCATCAAGTCTGCACCAGCTACTATCCCACCCAGGCCTTATCCCCTTAACCCCATATATTTACCCTGCTTGTCACCCTGACACTAGAGTCAATTTACCATGGCCAAACAACCTAACCTGTACATCTTTGGACAATGGGAGGAAACTGGAGCACCCAGAGGCATGAGGAGAACAAGCAAATTCCACAGTCATCCAAGGCCAGACTTGAACCCAAGTCCCTGGCGCCGTGAGGCGGCAGTGCCAACCACTGTGCCACTGTGCCACCCACTTTTTGTAGTGGAGTCACTGTTCTGCTACAGGAAACATAGCAGCAGCTGCTTTGTGTACAACAAGCTTCCTCAAACAATGTCATTCTGAGCAAGAGATTTGCTCTTTTTATGGTGTAGATTGAGGGATAATTATTCATCAGGACACTGGGGAGAACTCCCCTGCTCTTCATGCCATGTAGTCTTTGATAACCACTCAAGAGGATGGATAGGACCTCAGTTTAAACTCTCATGAGGAAGACAGGCCTTTGACAGTGCAGCACTCCATCGGTTCTGCACTGGAGCCTTGATTTATGTGCTCAAACAGATGTTCATAGAATCCCTACATTCGGCCCATCGAGCCTGCACTGACAACAATCCCACTCAAGCCCTATCCCCATAACCCCATGTATTTACCCTGTTAATTCCCCCTGACACCAAGGGGCAATTTAACATAGCCAATCAACCTAACCCGCACATCTTGAACTGTGGGAGGAAACCGAAGCACCCGGAGGAAACCCACACAGACATGGGGAGAATGTGCAAATTTCACAGTCACCCGAGGCCAGAATTGAACCTGGGTCCCTGATGCTGTGAGATACTGTGCCACCTGAACTCACAATATCCTGGCTCGGAGGTAAGGGTGCCACCCTACTGAACCACAGCTGGCACAAGAAGGGCTGAAAAGAGGAGAGTTGTGAGTCTATATTTTGCTGGAACATCATCAAACCGATATCTCACTTTGGCAGTGAGAATCCCAATTCTTCTTGAGTTTGGCTGGGTCATCGATTGATTGAAACCAGGAGAGTGACTGACGGCCTGGACTAGAATGACAGTCTCTAGGGAATGAGTTCCAACAGGACAACTCAAGAAATGGAAGCTAAAACCAAAGTGTTTCCCCGTCGCACTCACCCACTGCATTATCATCTGCTAAAAACGAAACCCATTGGCAGCAGTGACGGCTGCATTGCCACTTTTAGCTGTGGCAGCCCTCAGCTGCTGTGATCCTGGTTTACACTTCCAGTCTCTGCAGCAACCTACTCAACCACACGCTGTGCTAACATACTCATTACTGATGATCAAGCAGGGTCCTGGTACTAGGCAGCCTCATTAGCGCCTGTCTAACTGTTTTACAGGGCATTTGATCTGTACCACTGCAAGTGCCCAACACAGATGCCGAGAGCTAACCATTCGGTTCCTGAAGTGGGAGGGAGGGACAACAGAAAGAGGGCTGAGTCGCAGAGTCAGACAGCTGTTTTCAAGGGCCTGTATTTGAGGACCCAGCCAGAATTTCCTCTTGTCACTTATTCATACGTAGGATGGTGGAAATCTCCCCAGAATTATTTTACTGATTTTTTTGTTGATAATTGAGGGTAACAAAGGCAGGGAATAGAGCAGGGGAATAAATCTTCCATGGTCTAATTAGACGATGGCCTATTCCATCTCTGATATATCCGGTGTACATTTAGTCAGCTTTCTCTAAGTTCCACTGCATTGTCAGCATCCACTTCTAGAAATTTCCTCATTCATCCTCCTCAATCTAAATTTGTACAGGTTTAATCCAGAAATGGCAAACCCCTATCCTGTCCTTCATCGATCTTTAGCATTGCCTCCAAGATGAGGGCTGAGACTTCCTAGCGACCCCCGCACAACATGTTGCTCACCACTGCCCACCAGCAGAATCTTCCAGTCCCGCCAAGGTCTGTGGTGTTTTACATGCCTCACCCTCATCCCCCACATCTTGCCCTTCCCTCCCCGTGTCGCCGGGGATCCCTCTCCTGCAGAAAGGGTTGGGAAATCCCAGGGTGCCAGAAGAAGTTCTGACCAGCCGACAGCTTTATAGGTATAGCCACTCACACTATGAGGCTCATGTTACAAGCACTGACGAAGGTTATCAGAGTTCAGTTCAGGTCACAATGATCCCTTCTGTTCAATGGCTCACTCACTATTTTGTTTCCTCAAAATGAGTTTTTGATTGTCGGCATGTTTGGCACAGAGAAGCCTAACACCATCGGGGAGTGGCACTATCACTCAAGAGTAGCAGCAGATCCAGGAGAAAATGATCACCTCTGAAGGCCAAGGCTGGGTAATTAAGGAGGCCTTGTCAGGCAGCGGGACAATATAAAGCAGGACTTGACCTCTTCTTCAAGAAGAGGAAGGAGTGTGACCCTCCCACAATGACCTTTAGAGCCTAGCAGGAGTGGCTGACCTCACCATCTCCTCAGTTAGAGAGGCAAATGGAAATCAGGGCAGTAAAGTACCTTAACATATCCACTCTGAATAAACAAAGAGAATGGCAGCAACTTGCAGCCATGGATATTCATGATCAATCAAATACATCAATAATATTTTAACTGTGCTCCTTGTCTTCACGGTTTATAGTCTATACGAGGATGTGGATGATGGTTAGGAGCTGGAAACACTGCACTGACTCCTAACAAAATCAGCTCAGCGAACAGCTGCTGCCACATCTTCCTCCTCTCTTTCCCTCCATCCATCTTGGTAAGAGCCTAACTTACCCACCAGCACCAGACCATGTATCAGTGCTGCATTACAATGCCTCCCATTGCAGTACCACACTGTTCACAATTACTGTACCATGCTGCTCACCATTACATTTCAGCATTGTTTACTATTGCAGTACCACACTGCTCATCAGTACTGCTCACCATTACTGAACCACACCACTCATCATTACTGTACCACACTGTTCACCATTACCATACCACAATTCTCACCATTACTGTACCACACTGCTCACCATTGAAATACCACACTGTTCACCATTACTACACCACAATTCTCACCATTACTGTACCACACTGCTCACCATTGAAATACCACACTGTTCACCATTACTACACCACAATTCTCACCATTACTGTATCACACTGCTCACCATTGAAGTGCCACACTGCTCACACTGATAGAGGGAATGAAATTTAAACTGAATGCGCTGTCAATCCAGGGTGATGCAAAGCAGTTTTGGGCAATGCCCAAACTAGAAGGGAAGATGGTGAGGATGGAGATGGACACAGGGGCAATTTCCACAGAGGCAATCTTAGACAGGCTTGATGACAGGTTTGCCAGATTTGATTTCCCTGGAGGAAGTGGTAAGTGATAACAGGCTGCAGTTTGTATCACGGAAATTTGAAGAGTATATGGAGCTGCAAGGCAATCAGCATGTAAAGTCTGCACCATACCATCCAGCGACGAATAGTTTAGTGGAGTGGTTTGAGGAGTCAGTAAAAAACTCCTTGAAAGCTTCAAAGGGGTTAGGGTCATTGAGGCAAAGAGTAAACTAGTTTCTAAATGTGTACAGGAACACACCTCATGCAATGGCAAAATGTCCCCCACCCCTCAGCAACATTGATGATGGGGAGACAGTTACGGACAATGTTCGATTACTGAGACTGGTGGGGACCAGGCGAGTGGTGGAGAGGAGTTTAAGAGGCAGATAGACCGGTGAGCCAAACATGCAAAACTGAGAACCTTTCAAAAAGACAAAGTCATTCTAGTGAGGAGCTATGTGCCAGGGAGGAAGTGAGTTCCAACAGTAAGAGTAGCCAAGACTGGATCACTATCCTACATGATGGAAACTCGAGATAATTTGGTTGGTGTTAACATGTGGGCCAATTACTGGCAGCACCATACCAAGGAGTGGAAACATCACAGGGGAGATGGAGACGGTTCAGCCAGAACCGACAGAGGTTACTGAGGGTACCATGCCACACATACCATTGTTGTACTAAATTGTGCATCGTTACATCAAACTGTCCACCTTTACTGTATCAAACTGTTCACTATTATTCTACTACACTTCACTGACATTTTATCACACTGTTACCATTACTTACCATACTGCCAACAGGAATACGGTAACACACTGCCCACTGAAAATACAGTAATACAACACCCATTGAGAATACTGTATCACACTGTGCATTGAAAATACCGTAATACACTGCCCACTGAGAAGACTGTAATGTACCACCCATCTAGAATACTATACCACACTTTCATTGAAAATACTGTAACACATTGCCCACTGAGAATACTGTAATGCACTGTCCATTGAGAAGACTGTAATACACCACCCATTGAGAATACTGTAACATACTGTCCATTGAGAATACTGTAACACTGCCCAATGCGGATCCTGCAACACACTGCCCATTGAGAATACTGTAATACACCACCCATTGAGAATACTGTAACACACTGCCCAGTGAGAATACTATAATATATTGTTCACTTAGAGTACTGTAATACACTGCCCATTGAGAATATTGTACCACACTGTCCATTGAGGATACTGTAACATACACCTCAGTGAGGATACTGCTACTGAGTAACACACTGCCCACTGAAAATACTTTAACACACTGTCCACTGAGAATACTGTAATACATTGCCCAGTGAGGATACTGTAATACACCACCCATTGAGAATACAATAACACACTGCCCATTGAGAATACTGTAAAATGCTGCCCAGTGAGGATTCTGTAACACACTGCTTAGTGAGAATACTGTCTCATACTGCCCATTGAGAATACTATAATACACTGCCCACTGACCATCCTGACTTTTAAGTGTGTCACTGTTCCCTTACTGTCACAGGGTCAAAATCCTGAAACTCCTTTCCTACCAGCCCTGTGGAAGTACCAACACCACATAGGCTGCAGCCATTCAATAAAATGGCTCTGATCACCTTCTGAGGGGCAATAAACTCTGGCCTAACTCACAATGGCCATATCCCATGAAAATAATAAAAAAAAGCTTGTGCACATGGAGTACTGTAACACACTGCCCATAGACAGGGCAACTTTACAGAAGATTTATATATAAGAGACAAAGAAAAGCCATTCTCGTTATATACAATGCCAGGGAGAAATTGGACAGGCAAATGAAGCAAATAAACTTTCAGGATCATTGATAGAATGGGGAAATGGGACTGAGTGGACTGCTCTACAGAGCGCTGACAAGACTGATTGCTCTCTCTCTCTGTGCCGTGATGATTCTCTCAGCTCTACTGTCTTCCCGAGCAGCATATTGTAAGGTTGGGGGGGGGGTGCGGTAGGTCTCATACAATAAATACATGTGTTCATTGTTGCACCCTGACCTACCTTTCATATTATAGTAGGCAGTGAAGCCACCAGGCAGCCCTTGGGCCTACTGAAGCCCTAAAGTGGCCAACAAATGGCCTCATTGTCCCTCAGTTGCTATGTTACCCCTGGCAGTGGATGGCAGAGGCCTATAGTTAAGACCTGGCTTGCTGTGAGCTCTTTAACCTCCCCCTGACCCCACTGACACTTTTCAAATCTGGTCTCCCCGACCCCCCCATCCCAGCCCTCTCACTGGAGTCTGCCAGCCAGCCAGACCCATCCAAAACCCTGGAGTTCCCTTTAAGTGCAGGCTCCTTTGCTTCTTCCTTAGGAGCTGCAATGGCCTCCACTCAAACCTGGCACTACTGAGTCTACACAGCAATCTGATTGGCAAGCAGCTGTCTTAAGGCAGGACTTCTCTCTGATGGAGGCCAAAGTCCCGCTCGAAAACAATGGAAAATGACTGCAGGGCAGCAGCTTCTGGGTGGGTGCGGGCTGACGGGCAACGTTTCGGTCATGGGGACGGGGAATACGGTAAAATCCAGCTCTAGGACTTTATTGACAAGGTTTTACATGGGCCCCTGATGGAGGTCCCACAGAGCCCCCACAGTGCAGAAAGAGGCGCTATGGCCCATCAAATCTGCACCAACCCTCCAAAAGAGCATCTGACCCAGGCCCCCCTTCCACTCTAACTTCATAACCCCATGCATTTACCATGGCCAATCCACCTAACGTATACACCTTGGGGCACTAAGGGACAATTTAGCATGGCCAATCCACCTAGCCTGCACATCTTAGGACTGTGGGAGGAAACAAGAGCAGACATAGGGAGAATGTGCATGAACAGTGATCAAGGCCAGAATTGAGCCTGGGTCCCTGGCACTGTGAAGGAGCAGTGCTAACCACTGTGCCACTGTCCACCTGTGCCCCTCCATTCCCCTTGCTAGCCACTGGCCAACACAGTGAAAGTTGACGGGTTGGATGTTGGAGAGAGCCTCTCTCACCACTTGTTAAATCCCAGCAGTGGCAGGAAGAGGCACTTAAATGACCATTAATTGGCCACTTAAAGTCCTTGGTCAGCACACACATCTCCTGACAGCTTTCTCCTGACTTGTAAAGTTGTGATGGGGGCAGGAGTGGGTGGATAGGCAGGGGACATGGGAGTAAATAGTGGGAGCTTCAGGGTTACTACTCTAAGTGACCTTTCATAAAGCATTCTTCTGTGGAGATGACTGGTATCTGATTAAGCTACCAACTAGCAAGAGTCATTGTTTCCCTGACCAGCATGCCTCATGTGTGAATAGCCTGTGAAGGTCGGGGTCAGGGTTATGTTGCTTTAACCTTTAATTCCTAGCTCCCAGGATTGGGCGGGTGCATTGACAAATGACCTCCTGTGGAATGATGAGACTCTCCCGACACAACAGTGGAAAAATATTTCTCCACAGTCTGACATTGAAAGGGTTAGACACCCTGCACATGAGTGAGCCATTTTAGACTTGCTGTACACCCAGCCTGCTTCCTTACCCTCCAGAGGGGGCAGAAATTGTAATATCCAGCCCTATGAATCTCTTGATTTAAATCCAGGAAAGAAAGAATTGAGGAGCAAGGATCTAACCCAAAGAGTGGTGAGAATATGGGACTCGCTACCACCATCCATAGTTGAGGTGAATGGCAGTGACGTATTTAAGGGGAAGCCGACTTAGTGTCTGAGGGAGAAAGGAACTTTCATAAGAAATGATGAAGTAAGGTGGGCCGAGGCCTGTGTGAAGCACAAATACCAGTATGCACCATTTGGGCTGAATAGCCTTGTTTCTGTGCTTTAAATTCAGCATCATTTCACACAATTAGTTTGATTCCAAATTCATATTAAATTTGAATTCCAGCAGCACCTTAAAGAAGAATGTTCTGGCCTGTTTCTTAGAGTAAAAAGATGATGCTAGACCGTGCGGGACTAAAGAGAATGGGAATGTGGAGCAGCTTCCAGGCCTGGTTTCTCTCACGTCCTGAAGATTCAGATGGCTGCAGTGAAGCAGCTCTTCATTGCTGATACCTGAGGTGGATAGTGACAGTGTGGGGAGGGACTTCACTATGTTAATGACCCTGTACCATCAGCTGGATTGGCTTCTTAGCACTGTGAGCCTCTCCGCGTGTGTGTCTGGATCCAATTTACGTGACTAATACAAACACTCCATGGAAAAATAGATCAAACTCCAGGCTTTCCATCTGAGGCTGTGTGCGTGATGTTCTTGGCCCAGGGCCCGAGCTCCCCTTTGATGATGCTGAGACTTGCCAAGGGAGTGGATGTGTGCTTCATTGGCCCTGTCTGCCTGTTCCCCTGCTATCTCAGTCTGGTGCCTCTTGTGACTTCAATGCTGTCACATTCTGGACAAGGGGAGAGTATCACCAACCGTTCCAGAACTGCCCTGGGGTCTGCAGCAATTCAAAAATCATCTCCCTGACTATACCTGCATTATTGGAGCATTTTCTTTGAATATTTTCATTTATTGGTTTAAATAAGGGTGGAAAAAAACTAAGTCTTTTTGACTGACAGTCTAGAATTGTCCAATCGGGTAAAGGAGCATCAGTTCTCTTTCTAATTGGCCGAGAAGGGGGTGCATGGATCTGACAGGTGACCAATGGCAGGAGGGTGGGGCAGTTTGTGGGGGGGTTGGTGACAAATTTCCAGGAATACCACCAACCAAATTTGGCAACCCAATTTAAGGTCGATAGAAAGTATTTTGTGCTGAAATAAGCCTGGGGGAGGGGAGGAGGTGTAAACACAGTTGGAGCTTTTGAGTTACTCGTCTAAGTGATCTTTCATAAGGCATGTCTCTGTGACCTGTGGAGATGACTGGTGTCTGATGCAGCTTCCAATTAGTAAGAGTTCATCATTCATGTGTGAATAGTTTGAAGGTCAGGCTCGGGATCATGTCGGTTTAACCTTTATCCCTTGGGAGTGGGCGGGTGCATTCACAACTGGCCAACTGTAGAGTGTCAGACGCTTTAGACATGACAGTGGAAAAGTATTCCTCCACAGTCTGGCATCGAGAGGATTAGACTCCCTGCACTCGAGTGAGTTATACAGATGGGAGAAGCCAGCTGGGTTACTCAAAGGGTTCCCTGGGCTACCCTGGCTTCTCCAATCAGCAGAGATGGGTCATTGACATCTAATACTCTTGGAGCGTCACAATTCAGCCTAGGATGGCATGGTGGCACAGTGGTTAGCCCTGCTGCCTCACAGTGCCATTCCCCGCTTGGGTCACTGTTTGTACAGAGTCTGCACATTCTCCCCATGTCTGCGTGAGTTTCCTCTGGGTGCTCCGGTTTCCTCCTATAGTCCGAGTCCGAAAGGCATGCTGGTTAGGTGGATTGGCCATGCTAAATTCTCCCTCAGTGTACCCGAACAGACACCACAGTATAACTTCATTGCAGTGTTAATGCAAGCCTACTTGTGACACTAATAAATAAACTTAAAAGAATCATCAGCAGACGCCAGGACCAGTACAGTGGGTACCCAGTGTAAACAAAGGTCATTCTTTAGATTTTAAGTAGGTTCGCGCAGAGGTGCTCTGTTTACCCAAAAGGTTCTGACTCACAATCAATCTTCACATGCCGTACTTTGACAATGCAGCGCTCAGGGGAAACAATGACATCCCTGGGCACTGCTTCCTACAGCGCAGCTCCATCAGAACTGGTGGAGCATGTACCGAGAGCAACATGTGATTCTGTTCCAGCTTCAACCACAAATATATCACACGCTGTCTGGAACAGGGAGTCCCCTCTTCAAAAACAAGGCAATGCTTAAAGATTGAGAAAATAAAAATGAAAATCATAAATCCCACAGAGCCGCAAGGGGTTAACGGAGAACTGCAACCCGGAATGAATAATGAGTGAAAACAGACCCAACAACATCAGCTGTTTCCACTCAGAGGGAGCAGTGAATCAGATGGTGCAAAAACCACAAGACAAGTCAACTTTACAGTGAGTCCCAGGACTGATTCTTCCCAGTGCAAACTATCTTGCTGCAGTTTTAAAAGAGAAGGTCCTTTGATCAAGATGACCTCCACATTCAGGTAGTGTGAGGCACACTCACATCCCCGCTGGATAGACACACACACACACACACACGCGCACACATCTACACACACACACAGACACACACGCACACAAATACACAGACACACACATATACACACATGCACTTACACAGACACACAAACTCACACATACACAGACACATAAAAGCACACACAGACACACACACAGATGGACACACACATAGACAGACAGACAGACACACACACACACACAGAGACATGCACAGGGAGATACACACACAAACAGACAGACACACAGATGCCTACAGACACAGGCACTGTTGAAGAGGATTAAGTTTCATGTAAATTAACAAAACAGAAAGCGGCTGCAAGGATGTCATTGCCTGATGGTAACACCAGGAACTAAAGATGACAGTGCTAAAGGCATCTTCCCAAGGTGTGCTCCAGATGAAATGGGAATAAACAGCCCGAATAAAGCCATCATGTATCAATGGCCTTCCATTGATACATGCAGCTGGAGCTTGGACCACAGCTTCTCATAAATCTAAACTTACACAGAAAAAATAATCTCCATCTGTTTCAAAGTTGATAACTAGTTTATAATGGGTAATTTCCAAATGTCACTGCCAGAAACACTCACACACACACGCTCACACACTCGAATACACACCCACACACACCCACATCACTCAAATACACACTCACACACACTCAAATACACACTCACACAGACACATCCACACACAGTCACATACACACACACCCACACATACTCACACAGACACACACACATACACACACACAATACACATCCTCACACACTCACAGACACATACATATACACACACACTCACACACACTCACATACACACATACACACATACACACACTCAGACAGACAGACTCACACCCACTCATTCACAGATTCAGATACAGACACACTCGCTCACACACATACATGTTCAGTCATACACACACACATACAATTACATCCACACAAACACACATACGCTCACTCACACGCACACACTACATACATCTAAACACACACATACACACTCAAAAACACACATTCAAATACAAACACATACACAAACACGCAAAAAACACATACAGAGGCACACATAGACAAGCAGACATACAGAGACATACTGACACAAAAACAGACAGACAGACACGCACAAACAGATACACACAGGCAGACACAAGCAAACACCCACATACACAAACACAATCCATCTAACTTGCACATGTTTCGACTGTGAGAGGAAACCAGACCATCCGGAAGAAACACACACAGACATGGGGAGAACATGCAGACTCCACTTGGGCAGTCACCTGAGGCCAGTGGCACTCCCTATGGCAGTACCATCATGCACACCACGACCCAAGGTCAGATACCATGTGCAGCTTAGCCACTGC
This sequence comes from Carcharhinus amblyrhynchos, assembly GCF_965287045.1. Taxonomy (NCBI): domain Eukaryota; kingdom Metazoa; phylum Chordata; class Chondrichthyes; order Carcharhiniformes; family Carcharhinidae; genus Carcharhinus; species Carcharhinus amblyrhynchos. The sequence goes on from NC_137329.1 coordinate 56,901,295, forward strand.
CACACACATCTCCTCCAGCCACTGGTGGAGCTCCATGCAGGAGTTCTCACGGATAAATGGTGGCAGCATCCCAGTGGCTTTCACCTGGGTGAAGGTTAGAAACCTTTTGTGCAATGCCTGCACTTTAATGGGATGTAAAGGGCTGTGGGTAAAAAAAAATCTTTTGTTAGTTCTGGGCATTTAGGCCTTGCCTGTGAGTGTGAAATATGACTGTGTCCTCTCACAGGAAACTTTCTGCATCATGTCCCATTGCAGGATCTGTAGGCTCAGGAGAAGTGGTCCTGGATCTGTGCCTCCTGGGATTTCCTGCCAGCATGGTCAGTGCATTCTGACAACAGGCCAATCTTTGGATGGCCTTATAGTAATCTTTGGTTGGTCCTCATCAAGTTCCTCATCCTCTGAGAATCTTCCTGATGGACCTCCACCGGGTATATGTGGTCATGTGCATACAGAGCCCAGCAGATCACAAGGAGGCAGGAAACTCTTAAAGTACTGTACTGGAAGGCACCATCGCAATAGATGAAGACACCCAATCCAGATCTTCAGGAGACTGAAGAGCTGCTCTGTGGTGGCCATCATGGAGATGGCACTGGTTATTATTGTTCCTGAGCTGCAATTGTGGGGTTTCACATGCAAGGCCATCAGCCATCTCTTCAAAGGACATCCTTGTCGGCCAGGGCCCATTCATGGGGGCTGTCTGATAGTGGGAACTGCTGCAGCACCAGTGAAGGCCTCGATGGATGTATCACAAAGCCGAATGGACCCCTCCTGATGGTCACATACCAGCTGAATGTTTATAGAATGAAACACCCTTCTGTTGATGAATGGTCCACCCTCAGAGGATGGAGCATTGATAGCTCAATGTATGCAGTCAATCACGCCCTGCACCTGAGGGAATAGTCACTGAGGTAAACCTCATGGTCCTCAGTGCCTGACCAGCTACATCTGTCTTGAAGGTGATGATGTCCACTGGCCTCTGAAAAGGTGCATCTGCCAGGTAAGACATTCAGCTAGTGTGAGACCCCACGTGCCCAGTAGCACCGTGACAAAGTGGTTAGCGCTGCTGCCCCACAGTGCCAGAGACCCAGGTTTGATTCCCAGCTTGGGTCACTGTCTGTGTGGAGTCTGCACATTCTCCTCATGCCTGTGTGGGTTTCTTCCGGGTGTTTCAGTTTCCTCCCACAGTCTGAAAGACATTTTGGTTAGGTGCATTGGCCATGCTAAATTCTCCCTCAATGTATCTGAACAGGCTCCACTGTGTGGCGACTAGGGGATTTCCACAGCAACATCATTGTGGTATTAATGTAAGCCTACTTGTGACTCATAAATAAATAAAATGGGCTAGAGGCACATGCATCAGCAGCACTGCTGTTCCGACTTTCACTTCCTCCCCCAACAACACACAGTGGCAGCATCTGCAAGATGCAATAATTCATCAATACTCCTTACAGAGCACCTTCCAAACCCACAGCCTCTGCCATCTAGAAGGACAGATGCAATGGGAACACCACCACCACACATCATCCTGACTTCAAAATATATTGCTGTTCCTGGGTCAAAATCCTGAGATTCCCGAACAGCACTGTGGGTGTCCCTACACCAGATGGACAGCAGTGGTTCATCACCCATCACTTTCTCATGCACAATTATGGATGAGCAATAAATGTTGGCCTGACCAGTGATATCCGTATCTTATGAACGGAAAACTTTAAAAAACTGATACACTACGCTGCAGTGCAAATTCTTCCACTGGACTGTCTTTTAAACCACCTCCAATGGCAAACTCCAGCCCAGGGAAAACAAAATACAGATGCAAATGAGGAACATAACAGGAAAATCCTTTCAGTATCTTAGCAGCCAAAGAAAGGGTGAAGCCTATCATATATGGGTAGACATGCTAACTTATCACCCAAGTAAAAATCAGAAGTTGGTTGTTTCTGTTACAGATATGGGTGGAATTCTCTGGCCTTTCACACCAGTGGGATTCTCCAGTCCCACCGACAGCACACCCCTAACTATGAGTTTCCTGTCAGTGGGGGAGGTGACAGCAATGGAAATTCCTATTGTCAGCAGCGGGATTAGAGAATCCAGCTACTAGCAAATAATGGGCCAACTCGTGCCAGCAGGAAACATGCAGCTGGGAGGCCAAAGAATCTCACCCATGGAGTGTGAAGGCAGTGTTACAACCCAGCATTAAGTGGAAAAACTTCTTGCCCTTTTCAGTGGAACATGAGAACATGAGGTATAGGAGCAGGAGTAAAGCACATGGCCCATCAAGCTATTCAAGATGATCATGGCTAACTTTTTCCTCACCTTTACTTTCCCATACACTCCCTAGATCCCTTAATTCCTTGAGAAACCAAAGCTCCATTGTGTAAGCCTATGCTCAATGATGGATCATCCAGAACCCCCTGGGGGAGAGAATTCCAAAATTTCACACCTTTTGAGTGAAGAACCTTGAGGTAGAATTTGGACACCTGTGTAAAATAAGAGATGAAAGTTGTTGGTCCCTTGAATTCTATAGGAAGCCACCTATTGGGTTGGCAGCGCGGGTGATCTGAAAGGGAAAGGGGTGCCCGGTCTCATTCCCATATCCTGGAACCCGCCCTTACCCTGCCCCCGAAAGCCAGGTAAACCCACCTTTACCTTTGTTGAATTCGTCCATCTTGATCGGCATGACTGGGCTCTGAGGGGCAGAGTCTCCACTCAGAGAGTAGCTGTGCTCTGCCTGGATGTCTGGAGTGGCTGGGTCAAGATCCATGTCCAACAGCGGGTTCTTCTCAACCAGCAGGGGGTCATCGAAGAAGCTGCTGAACAGCTCGTTGGAGAAGTCATCCAGGTTCTCTGAAAAATGCTGCAAGTGGAGAGAGAAAGGTGTTGAGGTAAAGTTTAAAGTTTATTTATTAATGTCACAAGTAGGCTTACATTAATACTGCAATGAAGTTACTGTGAAAATATCCTAGTTGCCACACTCTGGCGCCTGTTCTCACTAAGTGAGAATTTAGCATGGGCAATGCACCTAACCAACACGTCTTTTGGACTGTGGGAGGAAACCGGAGCACCCGGAGGAAACCCTCACTGACATGGGAAGACTCCGCACAGACAGTGACCTGAACCAGGAATCGAACCCAGGTCCCTAGCACTCTAAGGCAACAGTGCTAACCATTGCGCTACTGTGTCGCCACGTTATTGTGCACAATCTAACTAAACTTCAAGGATATTCAAGTACAACTTACAGGGACAGAATGGAGAGACAGGCTTTGGTCTTTTCACAGCAGAGAAGCTATGAGATGATTGAAGGGAGGTGTTCAGTTTAGATAGAGTAAATAAAGAAGAATTCTTTCCAATGATTGAAACAACACTCAAGAAGCCCAACACATAGAATCCTACAATGCAGAAGGAGGCCACTCGGCCCATCGAGTCTGCACTGATGAGGAGACCTTATCCTTATAACCCCACACAATTATCCTAGCTAGCCCCCTGACACTAAGGGGCAATTTAGCATGGCCAATTCACCCAACCCTCACATCTTTGGACTGTGGTAGGAAACCAGAGCATCCAGAGGAAACCCACGTAGGAGAATGTACAAACTCCACACAGACAGTGACCTAAGCCGGGAATTGAACCTGGGTCCCTGGTGCTGTGAGGCAGTCACTATGCCAACGTGTTGTCCTGGGCATCATCCAGGACAAAGCAACTCATTTGATTGCTACCCTTTCCACAAACACTCACTCCCTCCACCACCGACACACAGTGGGTACCATCTACAAGATGGTACCCACTGAGTGAGTGCCATCTACAAGATGGTCTGCAGCATCTTGCCATGGCTCCTTAGACAGCACCTTCTAAATTGTAACTTCTACCACCTAGAAGGACAAAGGCAGCAGATACATGGGAACACCACCACCGGAAGGTTCTCCTCCAAATCACTCGCCGTCCTGACTTGGAAATATTTTGCCATTCCTTCACTGTCGCTGAGTCAAAGTCCTGGAACTCCCTCCCTAACAGCACTGTGGGTGTACCTACACCCCATGGACTGCAGCGGTTCAAGAAGGAGACTGCCTACAGCTGTAGGCCTGTGAATGATATCCACAAAACATAAGGTGTCTGAGAAGCATCCATACATGAACACTTTGCTTCTAATAATCATAGCACCCTCATCTCTGTAGCACCAACTTCAGCTAACACATCACAGCTCAGCAATGTAGTGTGGACAATTTCTGTTCTGTACAGACCAATGCAGTACTCCACACAGTCATTGGGACACAGTTAAATCCAGAGCTGATCAGTAATGGGCATGGCTATACACTCAGGCTCCCATATCCTGGATTAGGATATGAATTCACAACAATAAAAAAGCTTCTAGTTCCACTCTGAGAACATGTTAAACCAAGCCCTCATTCGTTCTCTCAGATTAATGTAAAAGATCCAATCATTCAAAGAGAAACAAAGGACTTTCCATGTTTCTTGGTGAATAGTTACAACTCAACCAACATTCAGACAATACCTACAGTGCAGAAGGAGGCCATTCGGCCCATCAAGTCTGCACCTACTCTCTGACAGTGTATTTTATGCAAGCCCTTCACAACTCTAGCCCCATAACCCCACACATTTACCACAGCTAATCCATCTAACTAATACATCTTGGACACTAAGGGGCAACGTAGCACAGCCAATTCACCTCACCTGCACATCTTTGGAGTGTGGGAGGAAGCCCACACAGACAGAGGGAGAGTGCGCAAACTCCACACTGGCAGTCACCCAACGCCAGTGGCACACTCTGTGGCAGGGCTATCATGCGCACCATGACCTGAGGTCACACACCAGACAGTCACCCAAGGCCAGAATTGAAGCCAGGTCCCTGGCGCTGTGAGACAGCAGTATTGAACACTGTGCCACCATGCCACCCTCTAACATCTATGAAAACAGATTATCTCACTTCTACGGGGCTTCAGTGCTGTGTTTCTTAACAGTCGCTCCATGTCAAGAAAGTGCTTTGATGGCCATAAAGCACTGTGGGACTTTCTTAGGTCATGTCAGGTGCTATATAGATGAGGACTTTCTTGTTCTGGGTTCCAGAGTTCGTACTGGCTGCGTTCTGAAACACTTAATGGAAGTCATTACACATAGCTTGTTGCATGTATACTCTCATTTTGAATGCCACCGAGCAGGCAGCCAATAGCTTATGCAGTGACGCAGTTTGGGAAGGTTAGCCTGACCAGATTCAGAGGCATTGCTAGTCCCGCCTGCAACCTTTCCTGCTGGTTGGATCTGGGGTGGTTCCCCCCCCACCCCCTCCCACCTTGCTCCTCCTGCTTCTCCCCACACTACAACCCTAATTCCAGCCCTGCACCACCCCCCCCCGCCCCCATTCTGGTTTGCGATCGCTAACCATCATGAGATACCTGAAGAAAACAATCAATCACTCGCAGTCCCACCCTTCAAGGAGTGGGCAGGATCTATTGGAATGATTGCATCCGGCTTGACAAGGGAATTATTTACCCTAGTGTGCTTGTTAATTATGCAGAGGGTGTGCTTGGCACAGCCGGTGCTGACTCACACCTGGGTGTGGAATGCACCAAGACAAGGTTGGCCAGCAAGCTGTAAATTCATCTGCTATTGTTCCTTTGCACCTTAAACATAATTCTTTCCCTACATCATTATACCTGTACTGGCTTATCAGTGAACGTGTAAACGAGTTCTGCAACTAAACCGGGATATCCTGTCCTTCAGACTATATGTGTCATCGCTATTACAATGCAATGACAGCTGAAGCAGGATGTCACCTCCCTTCACCCAAAGTCACTGAAGAACACAACGCCACACTTCCACAATCGTCCCAATTAAACACCCTGCCTCATTATGTGGCTAGGTGGACACACACCAGGTCCGACACAGTCTAAGCAGAATGGGTGAAGTGCTGAAGGCGAGTGAGTGACTCTGCACTCAGTACAATCCTATCGACACGAACAGCCAGAAAGTCCTGCGTTAACATTTGAGCTTTGCATCAGTTAATTGAGACTTCTTGATTGGTTTTATCTTCCCCTACCCCGCCAGCCCCTCCCCTATGCCCATTGCCTCCATCGCCTCCTTCCCCCATCCAGCCCTTCCTCCACACTCTCCCTCCACCTTTTACTCACTGAAAGTGTCAATGGACAACCTGTGAATGAGTCAAGATCAGCCCTGTCATTCTTTAGATTCTACTCTCAGGCACTGGGTTGAAATTATAAGAAAGACATCACAGCCAAGATTGAGGAGTGGCAAAAATTCCACAGATTCACAACTCTTTGGGTGAAAATGTTCCTCTTCAGCTCAGTCCTAAATCTGCTCCCCCTTATTTTGAGGCTATGCCCCCTACACCAGTATCACCTGTCAGTGGAAACAACTTCGCTGCTTCTATATTATCCATTCCCTTCATAATTTTATATGTTTCCATAGGTTCCCACTCTTTCTGCTAAATTCCAATGAGTACAGTCCCAATATACTCTGTCTTTCCTCATAAACCAACCCTCTCAACTCCAGAATCAATCTAGTTAATCTCCTTTTTACCCACTCCAGTGCCAGTATATCCTTTCTCAAGTGAGGAGACCAAAACTGTACACAGTGCTGTAGGTGTGGCCTCACCAACACATTATACAGCTGCAACATAACCTCCCTGTTCTTAAACTCCATCCCTCTCGTAATGGAAGACAAAATTCCATTTGCCTTCTTAATTACTTGCTGAACCTGCAAAGCAACTTTTTGTGATTCATGCACAAGGCCACCCAGATTCCTCTGCACAGCAGCATGCTGCAATTTTTTACCATTTAAATAATAATCCATTTTGCTATTACTCCTACCAGAATGGATGACCTCACATTTACCAACATTGTACTCCATCTGCCAGATCCTTGCCCACTCACTTAAACTATCTATCTCCATTTTCAGAATTTCAGTGTCCTCTGCACACTTTGCTCTACCACTCATCTTAGTGTCATCTGCAAACTTTGACACACTACACTTGGTCCCCAACTCCAAATTATCTATTTAAATCATAAACAATTGCAGTCCCAACACAGATCCTGAGGCACACAACTAGTCACTGATTGCCAACCAGAAAAACACCCATTTACCCCCACACTTTATTTTCTGTTCATTAACCAATCCTCTAACCATGCTAATACATTACCCATAACACCGTGCATCTTTGTCTTATGCAGCAGCCTTTTGTATAGAACCTTGTCAAGTGCATTCTGGAAATCCAGATAAACCACATCCACCAGTTCCCTGTTGTCCACTGAATTTGTAATGTCCTCAAAGAATTCCAGTAAATTAGTTAAACATGACCGGCCTTTCATGAGCCCATGTCTGTCCAATGGGACAATTTCTCTCCCAATGTCTCGCTATTTCTTCCTTGATGATTGATTCAATCGTTTTTCCCATTACAGAAGCTAAGCTAACCGGCCTATAGTTATCCACCTTTTGTCGACCTCCTTTTTTAATCAATGGCATCACATTTGCTGTTTTCCAATCTGCTGGAAGTGCCCTAGAGTCCAGCGAATTTTGGTATAAATTACCGCAAGTGCATCTCTTTTAATGCATTCCATCAGAGCCAGGAGGCTTGTCTATCTTTAGCTCCATTAGCTTGCCCAACACTATCTCTTTAGTGATACTGATAGTTTCTAGGTCCTCACCTGCCATAGCCTTAGCAATTTTTGGCATGTTATTTGTGTCTTTCACTGTAAAGACTGACACACAATACCTGTTTAATGCCTCAGCCATTCTCTCATTTCCAATTATTACATCTCCCTTCTCATCCTCCACAGGACCAATATTTACCTTAGCCACACCTTTTCATTTATTTCAGTTTATTCATAATCTATTTCACTTTTCTTTATAGCTTTTTCTGTGGCTTTCTGTTGACCTTTAAAGATTTCCCAATCCTATAGTTTCCCACTAATCTTTGCCACTTTGTTTGCACTTTCTTTCAATTTGATAGCCTCTATTTCCTTCGTTATCAATGGCTGATTATGTCTTTTTCTACAGTCCTTCCTTTTCACTGATACATACTTTTGCTGAGCACTGTGAAAAATCACTTTGAAAGTCCTCCACTCTTCCTCAATTGTCCCACCATAAAATTTTTGCTCCTAGTCTACCTTAGCTAACTCCTCCCTCATCCCTTTGTAGTCTCCTTTGATTAAGCACAAGACACTGGTATTGGATTTTACCTTCTCACACTCTATCTGTATTTTAAATTCAACCGCACTGTGATTGCCCCTTCCAGGAGGATCCCTGACTGGGATCATTAATTATTCCTGTCTCATAACACAGTAAGAAGTCTCACAACACCAGGTTAAAGTCCAACGAGTTTATTTGATAGTAAACCCACAAGCTTTCGGGTTTTACCTCTTTGTCAGGCGAGTAGAGAGTTCTGGTCTCAAACAGAGCATATAAAGGCACACACAGTCACAGTTTACAGAATACTGATTAGAATGCGAGTCTTTACAGCTAATCAATTTTTAAAGGTACACACAATGTGAGTGGTGATAGCTTTAAGCATAGGTTAAAGAGATGTGTATTGTCTCCAGACAGGACAGTAAGTGAGATGTTGCAAGCCCAGGCAAGTCATTGGGGTTATTAATAGTGCGACTTGAACCCAAGATCCCGGTTGAGGCCATCCTCATGTATGCGGAACTTGGCTATCAGTTTCTGCTCAGCGTGAAGGCTGCCTTGGAGAATGTTTACCTGAAGATCAGAGGCCGAATGCCTGTGACCACTGAAGTGTTTGCCAACAGGAAGGGAACAGTCTTGCCTAGTGATTGTCGAGTGATGTTCATTCATCCGTTGTCATAGTGTCTGCGTGGTCTCTCCAATGTACCATGCCTCGGGACATCTTTTCTTGCAGCGAATCAGGTAGACAATGTTGGCCAAGTTGCAAGAGTATGTGCTGTGTACCTGGTGGATGGTGTTCTCACGTGAGATGATGGCATCCGCGTCGATGATCCGGCATGTCTTGCAGAGGTTGTATAGCATCGGTTGAAGGTCCTGTGCGGTGAAGAAGTCTTGTTCAAACCTGTGCATGAAGATATTGGCATATTGAGGTGCGAATTTGGTCCCCATTGCTGTTCCGTGTGTCTGGATGAAAAACTGGTTGTTGAAGGTGAAGACATTGTGGTCCAGGATAAAGCGGATGAGTTGTAAAATTGCATCTGGAGATTGGCAGGTGTCGGCGTTGAGTACTGAGGCAGTTGCAGCAATGTCATCATTGTGGGGGATGTTGGTGTAGAGCGCTGAGACATCCATTGTGATGAGGAGTGTTTCTGGTTCTACTGCTCCATGGGTGCTGAGTTTCAGTAGGAAGTTCCTAGTGTCGCGACAAAAGCTGGGGATTCTTTGTACAATGGGTTTCAGGATGCCCTCGACGTAGCCGGAGAGGTTCTCACACAGAGTTCCATTGCCCGACATGATGGGACGGCTGGGTGTGTTTGCCTTGTGTATCTTTGGGAGGCAGTAGAGATCTCCAATGCGGGGAGTACATGGAATGAGAGCACAGAGGGTGCTCTGAAGGTCCGGATCAAAGGTCTTGATCAGATTGTTGAGTTGACGAGTGTGTTCTTTGGTCGGATCTGTGGGTAATTGTCTGTAGTGTTCCTCATTGTTTAGTTGTCAGTACACTTCTTTACAGTAATCCGCTCTGTTCAGTATGATGATGGCCCCTCCTTTGTCTGCTGATTTGATGACAATGTTGTGGTTGGTCTTGAGAGCGTGGATGGCATTGCGTTGTGCTTGGGTGATGTTCGGGGCTGTCTTGTGAGTGCGGCTGATGAATCTGGTGTTGATGCACCTCCTGACACCTTGGGCATACATGTCAAGTCGAGGGCAGCGGCCTTCCAGAGGAGTCCAATTTGACTCTTGCCGCTGCACTGCGGGTCTCTGTCGGCTGTACTGGTTCATCGGCTGTCTCATTGTGTTCGCTGTTGGCCTCTTGGGGTTTGTGGAAGAACTCCCACAGCCTTATTCGCCTGATGAATTCCTCTGTGTCCTCTGTGAGACTGATGGAGTCCATTTTGGTGGTGGAGCAGAAATTGAGCCCTCGGCTGAGAACTTCGATTTCATCTGGTTGAAGCGTGTAGTCTGACACGTTGTCAATGGACTTCCCTGTGGTGGTACTGTTACCTACTGTGGTGCTGGGGGAGGCTTGGTTGTTGCTGGTGGTGATACTGAGGTTCTCAAGTTTCCTGTTCTTGGTGTGCATGTAGATGGTGTAGTTTCTTTGTCTCATCCCTGCTTGGCAGAGTTTTGCAGCTGGTCTGCGTCCTGAGCGCAAGTTGAGAATATGAATTCTACCTTGGTTGCGACATTTGCTATAGAGCTGGTGTATGATGCGGTTGAGGAGTGTGAGAGAGGTGCGACGGCAAAGTATCTCAGCGGAGTCTGTGTTATAGTTGACCTGAGTAACCCCATGACTTGCCTGGGCTTGCAACATCTCACTCTGGAGACAATACACATCTCTTTAACCTATGCTTAATGCTATCTCCACTCACATTGTCTGCACCTTTAAGACTTGATTAGCTGTAAAGACTCGCAGTCTAATCAGTATTCTGTAAACTGTGTGTGCCTTTATATGGTCTGTTTGAGACCAGAACTCTCCACTCACCTGACGAAGGGGCAAACCCTGAAAGCTTGTGGGTTTACTATCAAATAAGCTCATTGGTCTTTAACCTTGTGTTGTGAGACTTCTTACTGTGTTTACCCCAGTCCAACACCAGCATCTCCACATCATTACACAGTCCCAGATCTAGGATAGCTTGTTCCCATTACATACTGTTCTTGGAAACGATCATGGATACATTCTATAAACTCCTCCTCAAGGCTGCTTTGATTGACCTTTGACCAGTTGCTTTGACCAATTAACATGTAGACTAAAACCCCCATGATAATTGCCATATCATTTTTACATGCATCAGTTATTTCCTTTATTGCTTGCCCCACCGTGATGTTTTTGTTTGATGGCCTATAATGGAGCATGATAATGTTCATACAGGTCCTCTTTCCTAATCTTGCTTATGTTGTTTGTCCCAATGTGGACCACAACAACAGGACCCTTCCCCTCCCAATCCAATATCCTTTCAAACCGGTCAGAGACGTCCCTCACCCTGACACTGGCATACCATGTGGAATTCTGGATCCTGCTTACAAAGGATCCCCCTAATTATAGAATCGCCTTCAATTGATAATTGTCTTTTTGCCCCCCCCTCTTGAATGGCCTCCTGTTCCACGGTGCAGTGGTTGACTAGCTCATCCTCCCTATTGCCCTTTTCCTTTTCCACACAGGGAACAAATACCTCATACCTGTTGGACAAGGTCAAGAGCTGAGGCTCTTCTGTTCCTGAATTCAGAATCCCTCGACCTGCCTCACTTGCAGTCACACCCTGCTATCCCTGACCACTGGCTGAATTAGAGATAGTTAATCTACGGATGTGACTGTCTCCTGAAACAGTGTCCAGGCAACTCTTGCCTCCCGGATGTGCCGCAGCTTCTGAAGTTCAGTCTCCAGCTCATCAATTCTGAGCCAAAGTTTCTTGAGCAACCAACACTTGCTGCAGATGTGGTCACTACAGCTCACAATGAGATATGCCAGCTCCCACATCATACGGGCTGCAGGCCATTTAGTCCTGGGGACCTGTTAGCCTTTAGATGTAATAGTTTTCGTAGCACCTTTTCCCTTGAAGTGGAGATTGTTTTAAGTTCCTCCTTCCCATTCACCTCTTGATTTTCAAGTATCCTTGGGAAGTTTCTTAAGTCCCCTACAGTGAAAATAGTCACAAAATACTTATTCTACACCTCCATCATTTCCTTATTTCCTATTATCAATTTCCCAGAGTCACTCTCTAGAGGACCAACAATTGTTTTATTTATCTTTTTCTTTTAAATATTTGTGTCAACACTTTCTATCTTTTTTGATATTATGAGCTAGTGTTCTCTCATAGAATAAAATCTCTGCAGTGCAGAAGGAGACCATTCAGCCCATCGCATCTGTACTGACCACAATCCCACCCAGACCCTATCCTCGTAAATCCACATATTTACTCTGCTAATCTCCTTGACACTAAGGGACAATTTAGCATGGCCAATCAATGTAATCTGCACGTTTTTGGACTGTGGGAGGAAACCCACACAGACATGGGGAGAAGGTGCAAACTCCACATGCACAGTGACCTGCGGCCAGAATTGAACCCTGGTCCATGACACTGTGAGGCAGCAGTGCTAACCACTCTGCCACCTTGCCGCCCCATTCTCCTTTCTCCTTTTGCGTTAATCATTCTTTGCTAGTTGTATAAATGTTACTAATTTCTGGACCTACCATTTATCTTTGCATATTTGTACTGAGTTTCTTTTGATTTGATACTACCATTAACTTCCTCATTCAGCCACGGATGATGCATGCTTCTCAAAACATCTTCTTTCTCACGGGAAAAATCTTCGCTGAGAGTAATTGAATATCTACTTAAAGGCCTGTCACTGCATCTCTACTGTCTTATTGTTCAACCTGGATTCCCAGTTCACTTTACTTAGCTCTTCATTCATATCCTTATAATTATCTTTGTTCAGGTTTAAAACACTCGTTATAGACCCACATTTCTCTCCTTCAAAATGAACATGAAATTCTATGTTATTATGATTACTGTTGCATAGAAGTTCCTTTATCATTTGGATATTGTTTAGTTTTGTCTCTTTGCTCATTACCAGGTCCAGAATAGCACACTTCATGGTTAAGGAGGAAGAGTAAATAAAACAAAGCACTCTGATCTCATATCTTGAAGAAACAGCTGATATTTTGCAAAATGGATGTAAATTAGAAGAGGATAAATATGGTAAAAGGAAAATCATTAAAGGAAAATCATGTGATGACTAACCTCAAATTTGGGTTGATATTAGAAGGCATGGGAAGGGGGCACAATCCAACATGTTGTAGACTTCATCTCCTACCCAGATGCTATATGCACTGAGAGAAAGTTCAGAATAAAAATTCCCTGATGACGGAACCGCTCAAACCCGACTCTAAAACACTCAGTTACCTCCTCGTTTCAGTCCTAACCCTTTCCTTAGAGTTGAGCTCAGAAAATTGCTTCAGATGGATTAGGAAAGAATGTCACATATCACAAAAACAACTAAACCCATTGCCCTGTGCACTTACGTAATCACCTGGGATTTGGCTCACATCCCTGACCCTTTCAGCACTGAATAATTCACTCTCACAAGGATGGGACCGGAAAAGAGGCACAAAAACTTCAGATGCCAAAGCTGAATTGTAAAAAGGCAAATGCAATCGATGAAACACTTAGAGATATAGGGAGCAATCCTCCCACCCCCCCGCGCTAAATCTCTCAGCTCTCAGCGCTGGATTCCTGGCATCATCACATCTGTGCTGGAAACCGGCTGGAAGACTAGGTAAGTCATTTTCACCTGTTTTTAAAATAATTTAAATGTAAGTAGCGGACCCGGGACTGAATTCTCTGAGCTCGCTGGCCCCTCCCACACTGCCAGAATGTTTCATGATATGGAGATGCCAGCGTTGGACTGGGGTAAGCGCAGTAAGAAGTCTCACAACACCAGGTTAAAGTCCAACGGATTTATTTGGTAGCACAAGCCACAAGCTTTCAGAGTGCTGCTCCTTCATCAAGTGAGTGGGAGTTCAGTTCACAAATAGGGCATATAAAGACATAAATTCAATTTACAAAATAATGGTTCGAATGCGAGCCTTTACAGATAATCAAATCTCAAAAGTACAGACCTTTCAACCATTCCAACCATTATTTTGTAAATTGAGTTTGTGTTTTTATATGCCCTGTTTGTGAACAGAACACCCACACACCTGATGAAGGAGTAGTGCTCCGAAAGCTTGTGGCTTGTGCTACCACATAAACCTGTTGGACTTTAACTTGGTGTTGTGAGATTTCTTAGAGTGTTTCACTCCAGTGGGATTTATACCAGCTTCCCACTTTCAGGAAACTATGAGCATGACCCTGCTAGAGTGCAGGGGGTAATTGGAGCCCCCCCGAATGTTGGGTCGTGGTGCCCCCTGGGCATGGGCACCCAGCAGTGGCAGCCTGTGTCCCCGGCACTGTCCAAGGTGCAAAGTGCCCATGTCCAGGAGGCCTAAGGAGTGGGGCCTGATATAGGCGCAGCCTACAAGGTGACCGTTGAGGCAGGAGGGAGACTGGTGATTGGATCAGGCTGGGTCTGCCGTGGTGGGGGGGTATAGGATAGGGGGAGTCTGCTGGGCAAGGGCGGAAGTTGGGGGGGGGTGCAGTCTGCCTCCTGTGGGGTCTGCATGTGGGGGTGGGAACGGTGAGGGTGGGGAGGGCGGTGAGGGTGTTGATGATTGGGATGGTCCAGGATGGGGAGGGGGGGACGGTGGGAGGTGGGGGGTGGGGGGGGGGGTGTCAAGCCAGGCCCGGGAATGGTTAGGGACTATGATTGGACCATGTGGGAGGGTGTTGAAGATGCAGCATCGGGGGCGGGGAAGTCCTGGGCTGGCCAGCGATCAAGCCAGCCAGCAAATGGAGGGCTGACAGTTCGGGGCCACTGTGCATGTGCAGAGACCTGCTGGGAATAGGTCCCACCCCCTGAAATCTATTGATATTCACGCTGATGGCCTCTGCAACTCTAGCGTGAAAAAAATGTGAATTTATCAGTTTTCCAGCGAATTTAGCTCTTATAATTTTTTGGGGAGAATTCTGGCCTAAAGATGCAGCCGTTAACTCACACTCACAAATGCAAAATGAGCCTTTTTCACTCAGACCACCTATAGCACATAGAAATGTTCTCAATCACAAATGTACCTGGTATGTGCATCGTCAACTTATGTCACATTTGTATTCAGCCTTTTTTTTAAAAGCCAAATCCAGTTTTTGGACGAGACAAGGTAAGAGTTGTTTTGATTCTGGTCGATGGTGTAAATCATGTGATGTTGATTCATCCACCTATTAGATCACTTCCTGATTTTCCTTTCTGTTGACTGGAGATACATAATTCAGGAACGATCTGATATTATCCATTTAACAGCATCACTCAGTGTCGGAGTTACTCCATTGTACTCACCCAAGCCAACTGCTAAGTAGTCACTATCCTGTAAATACCCCACAGATAGAATACTGGGCACCATTCTCCATCAGAATAAGAGCTTGAAATGCAGCTTTGGGTCATATGTAGTTATGAACAGTTGGCTGATTTTTTTTCTAAAATGTCTGCTAAGTATTTTCACAGAAAATGTGAAAATATGTACATGTGAGAATATGATAGGGAGAAAGATAATGTTCAAATTGCATATTTCATCACTTTTTGGGCACATTGTAATGTAGGGAAACATGCCAGTCGCTTGCTATCCGAAAGTCTTGACACTCAAATCAGGCCCTGAAGAAATCTCCATTAAAGCAACAGCGGGTATAATTTTGACAGAAGGAAGTTCATGGGTGCACTAGCCAACATTCCAGAGATCAGAGAGAATATCATATTGCCATTTGTGGAATCATGCTGTGCACTAAAATGCCTGCTGCATTGACCTACATAACAGCAGTGACTGTGGGTCACAGTAATTCTTTAGAAGCGAAGCTCTCTATGTAACAATTCTGACCCATCACGTGAGCTAGGGCTACAAAGTTAATTGCAAAATTCGAGGGAGCAAAAATTATTACCACAGAGTCCCTCCCACTAGGAAATGGGTTTCATACAATTTTTTATTTCTAGAACTACTAATCTGCTGTTCGCATTTAAACAAGACCACACCCAAATCCTGTTCATTGGCAGGTCATTGCGGCCTGTGAAATTACAATAATTCACCCAGCTTCATTGAAAACATTCTTATAATCAGATCACAAGGTTAACCGCAATGCCTGACCACTCTCCCAGCTATGGTATCGCCTGCTGACACAGATATGGAACTGAATGTGGGGCCATCTGATTTACACGACTTAGAACCAAAGTAGTCTAAATTGCACCGTTAAATGATGAGTCCTTAATTGTAGCACAGTGGAGCATCCAACAAGGTCAACTAAGCAGCCCGAGGCCAACTGCCTTTACTAACAACACAGCAAGCAAGGCTTCCAGCAGCGACCTCACTAACAATTGGACAGTCTCACACAGTGCATGACTCACAGAAAGTTAGTATGCAGCTGCAGTAGGTAATAAGGAAGACAGATTTCGTTGCTAACGGAATAGAGTATAAAAGTAGGGAAGTGCTGTTACAACTGTATAGGGCATTGGTGAGACAGCACCTGGAGTACTGGGCGCAGTTTTGGTCCCTCTACTTGAGAAAGGATGTAAATGCATTCGAGGGTGGGTCAGAGAAGGTTCAGTCTCACACAGCAGTAGTGGGAGACAGAGTGCTATTCACTGGATCTTATGGTCCCACCAATGTCAACGGGGTTTCCCTTTGAATGTACCCCTCGCCACTCAGAAATTTGTGGTGGGTTGTCTGCCATTGGCGGGACTGTAAGATCCCAACTGGCAGAAACGGCAGCAAGATTTCAACAAATGCTAATAAAAGGTGGCCAGTCATTCTATAGAAAAATGGAAACTCTTCACACACTCCCCTCATTTACTCCCTCTCCTTCAGTGAGGGGAAACCCAACTCTAGCAGAATGTTCTGCTGGACCTTTCATCTAAACATACTACTTCTTCAAAATGCTTTGGTGCAGAGGGAGCTGGGTGTCCTTGTGCATGAATCGCAGAAAGTTAGTATGTAGGTGTAGCAGGTAATAAGGAAGACAGATTTCATTGCTAATGGAATAGAGTATAAGAGTAGGGAAGTGCTATTACAACTGTATAGGGCATTGGTGAGACAGCCTGTGGTGTACTGCACACAGTTTTGGTCCCCTTACTTGAGGGAGATTGTAAATACATTAGAGGCGGGTCAGAAAAGGTTAGAGATGAAGGCGGGTTGAGCGGTTTAGAATAAAAATAAATAAAATGAATTTTGCTGCAGTTTAGAAGAATTAAAGAAGAATTAAAGAGGTATATAAGATGCTAAAGGAGATTGACAGGGTAGATATAGAGCAAATGTTTCCCCTTGTTGACAATCGAGAATGAGAGACCATAGTTTTAGGCTAAGGGGTGGCAGATTTAAAACACAGATGAGAGGAAATACATCAAAGGGTCGTGAATCTGTGGAATTTTCTACACCATATTGCAGTGGATATCGGCACACTAAACAGATTTAGGAAGGAAAAAGATAGGTTTTTATTTAATAATGGGATGAAGGGTTATGGGGAGTGAGCAGGAAGCTGTAGATCAGACTGAAATGAGATCAGCCATGATTATAATGAGTGGTGGAGCAGGCTTGAGGGGCTGAATTGTCTACTCTTGCTCCTAGAGGATTTTCACAGGAACTTCATTATGGTGTTAATGTAGGCCTACATGTGACAAATAAACTTTAACTTTTAAACTTTAGTTCTTATGTTCTGCTGACCTCACTGACAACAAAAGAACCTCATATTTCAATGACCTTAATCCCAGGTCATTCTGTTAGGATGACTAGGAAAATTGCAACTTTAGTTAACTGATCAAGAGAACAAAATTCCAATTGTTCGTCTAAACTATTGGAAACCGACCATGATAATAAAATCATAATATTTTATTAATGGGTATTGTGTAATGTTACGTTGGTCCAAAAATAGCAAAGATTCTTTGAGGGCTAAATTATTGCTGAAGCCTATTTGTTAGCTAGAATGTGAGAAACAGATAGATCATTGGACTCAACTGGTACATGAAGCCTCCCTTTTTCTCTCCATCTCACCCTATCAGCCCTGTCGATTTCTTTCTCGATGTGTTTATCTAGCTTCCCCTCGTAGCATCCTCTTTTATATTCTTAGCACTTTCTTAGCAAAGATGTTTTTCTTAAGTTTCTAATTGGATTTATGAGTTATGATCCTTTATTTGTGCCCTCGAGTCTAGCGTTCTCCTCCAAGTGGAACTATTTTCTCTAAGTCTCTAATGAATTTGGTAATCACTTTATTACACAGAAGGAATTTTTACCCACACCCTCTGTATTTTCTCACAGACAGGGTTTATTTATCCATGGACACTCAGCTCCTAAAGATTATAATATTACTTGGGAGAATTTGGTTTCAATTAATCCAATAATGGGCCATGCTTCAAAGAGACACGAGTTGTTGCCAAGTCATATATGGAGTGCCAGAGATTACAGTGAATCAGGGCGCCATTGGCAATGGGATGAGAGGTAATTTAGCCGGCAAGTCAAATACTTGGAAGCAATGACAGTCAAAACAATGGCAACAGTTAGGCCTGAAAATCCTGGGAGATATTTATGCTTCTTATTACTTATTTTCAGTTCAATCTTTGATTGTTGAGGGGTTTCTGTGTTTAGACTGTCTATGAATTGTAGTGTTCACAGTTCATAGACACTCATATTTCAGGAATAAGATTGATACAATGTAGAGTAAAGCTCCCTCTTTGTTGCCACATGGGACAGAGGGACATAGGATAGGCGGCACAGTGGTTAGCAGTGCTGTCTCAAAGCGGCAGGGACCCGGATTTGATTTCCGGCTGTGGTCACTGTGTGGAATTTGTATGTTCTCCCCGTGTCTGCATGGGTTTCTGCTGGGTGAACAAAGAACAAAGAAAATTACAGCACAGGAACAGGCCTTTCGGCCCTCCAAGCCTGCACCAACCATGCTGTCTGACTGAACTAAAACCCCCTACCCTTCTGGCGACGATATCCCTCTATCCTCCTCCTATTAGTGGCAAAAGCCACTAACTTTCAGACCACTGCTCCTTTGTCAGGGAAGTGGGAGTTCTGCAGGGCATATGCCCTGTTTGTGAACAGAACTCCCACTTACCTGACGAAGGAGCAGCGCTCCGAAAGCTAGTGGTGTTTGCTACCAAATAAACCTGTTGGACTTTAGCCTGGTGTTGTGAGACTTCTCACTGTGTTTATCCCACAGTCCAAGATGTCCAGGTTAGGTGCATTGGTCATGTTAAATTTTCCTTCAGTGTACCTGAACCGGGGCGTGGCGACTAGGAGATTTTCACAGTAACTTCATTGCAGTGTTAATTTCAGCCTACTTGTGAGAGGAAGGTTCTTTACGCAGAGAGTTGTGGGGGTATGGAACGCGCTACCGAGTAGGGTGGTGGAGGCAGGAACGTTGGACTCGTTTAAGGTTCAGTTAGATAGACAAATGAGTGAAACGAGGATGGAGGGTTATGGTAGGGGCTATTAAATAAGGTTAGAACCTCGGGAGACACCGGAAAAGCAGGCATGTAAGATTAACGTTTTTGTCTTTTTATTCCGCAGGTGGAGGTCCACCTCGTGTCAAACGAGGGGCATGCATACGGTGGGTCGTGCGTGGGCTGCTCTTGGAAGTTCCGGGAGTGGCCTAGTACTTCGTGTTGGTGTGTGTGCTTGATCCTGGACCGGTAGACGGGTGCCGCAACAGCTCGGTGACTAGCACTGCTAGCTGTGCAGATACATGGATTTGGGCCTGTGTCTGTGGGAGTTTGTGCATTCTCCCTGTGGGGTCCCACACCCCAAAGATGTGCTCTTAGGCTGACTGGTTTACCAAATTGACACTATTCTCCCCTGAATCTGGCTAAGTTAGGGGTTCCATTCGTAGACATGCAGGGTAGAATAGGTGTAGGGTGATGCGGCGGCGCGGGCTCGTTGGGCCGAAGGGCCTGTTTCCCATGCTGGGTTGTTCTTTGTTCTTTGTGACATTAATAAATGAAGTTAAACTTAATTACCCTATTTCAACACAGGGACGTGTCCGTGAGGGGCCAGACGTTGTGTAAAACTCGTGCTTTACAGGTTTTTCAGCTTTCAAATTGGACAAAGATGAGATATTTCCAGGTCAGGTACAGCATAGTTTCTATATGTGGATTAAAATACCCTCAAAACTGTCCTGACAGTGTCTGCTCGACTGTCAAATGTGACTGCTCCACTTTCGAGTGTACTGCCCTGAGCAAGTCTTCCTCAACCCTGAAAGTCAGTCAGTTCTGTTTGTGCCCAGATGGGTGTTAGGCTGATCAGATGGGGTGTGGAGAATCTCCTCTCCGTTAGCAGTAACTGATAATTATGTCCTATTTATACATATATGCTCTACATGTACAGTCTGTAATATAGATTGGAATTAAAGTTATTCTTTAGGATGCCCTGCAATTTTAAATATGTCAAGCTCTATTTAAAAAAGGTTGGTATGAGATGTTGGGTGACCAAATTTTAAACGCTGCCCTTTGACTTCTATGACCTCTCCTCACATGCCGACCACAGAGGCTGGATATAGCTTCTCTGTATTTGCCGGGTGCCTGGATAGTCTCCATAAGATCATTGTAGACTTGTCTGCTCTTAACATCCTCACTTTATCGGTCCCTAAGCTCTGCTCAGATGGCTTTAAAATCCTTTAGGTGATAGCATCTCTAAACAAGACAGTTTGACATTGCCTCACCTCTGAGGAGCTGGAAACATGTCCATCATGGATATAAATACACAATCAGCTGTGGATCAGTCAGTAGCACTCTCACTTCGAGCCAACGATCTGAGCATGATCTAACTGGCACTCCAGTGCAGCACTGAGTGAGTGCTGCACTGTCAAGGGTGCTTCTTTAGAATGAAAAATTCAACCTAGGGTTTTACCCAATCATAGAATCCCTACAGTGCAGAAGGAGGCCATTCAGTCCACTGGGTCTGCACAGACCACAATTCTATCCATTGACACTAACGGGCAATTTAGCATTGCCAATCCACCTAACCTCACATCTTTGGTCTGTGGGAGAAAACTGGAGCACCCAAAGGAAACCCACACAGGCACAGGGAGAAGGTGCAAACTCCACACAGACAGTGACCCAAGCCAGGAATCAATCCTGGGTCTCTGGTGCTGTGAGGCAGCAGTACTAACCACTGTGCTACCGTGCCAACTCTCAGGTGGAGGTCAACAATCCAATGGTATGAATTTGAGGCATAGTGGCATAGTAGTTAGCACTGTTGCCCCACAGTGCCAGGGACCCGGGTTCGATTCCAGCTTTTGTGACCGACTGTATGTTCTCCCCATATCTGCGTGGGTTTCCTCCAGGTGACCTGGTTTCCTCCCCCACTCCAAAGATATGTAGGTTAGGTGGATTGGCCAACATAAATTGCCCCTTAGTGTCCCAAGATGTGTAGGTTAGGGTGTTTAGTGGGGGACTGGATGAGATGCCCTGCCAGAGAGTCAGTGCAGACTCGATGGGCCGAGTGGCCTCCTTCTGCACTGTAGGGATTCTGTGATTCTATAATTCAAAGAGTAAAGGGATTGTCCCTGTTGTCCAGGTTAAGATTTAACTATGACCCAACATCACCAAAACAGAGGGCAGGATTTTCTGGCTGCGCTCGCTCCAAAACCAAAATATCCCGCCCGAGGTCAACGGACCTTTGTTTGGGTCGCCCCCCCACCCACCCCAATTCGTATGGTGGGCGGGAAGGGAAAATTCACCCCAGAGTGTCCAATGGTTATCTCACTGACCTGTTTCTGATATTATAACAGTGTTTACATCTGCCTTAGGGCACTTAGGGATGGGAAGTAACAAGCACAAACTGTAGAGAAATAAAAATGCTTAAAAAGAATGTTTAACTGGCTGGAAAGCACTTTGGGACATTGTGGAGTCAGAAAGAGCATTGTAGAAATGCATTTCTTTCTCTTTTATGCTCTGGAAAGTGACAAGAGTGCCAAGTATATTAAAGGCAGCACATTGTAACAGCTGACACCTCAAACCAGCTCCATTATGTATCTTCTGCAACATATGTGGCCACCAAGAGACCAGTGACAGACTAAGCCACACAGCCCAAGAATGCCCTCAAATTCATGCCCAAGAATATCTTCAGGTTGGTCGGGTACACACCAGGTAGAGCCTGTTTGGATCACTTGCCTTTACAGTTGATGCAGTCAGATTTCCTCAAATGTTGGAAGGAGATCTCTCAACAAGAGAGCCAAAGTCTGCTGGGGAAGCCACTTAGTGCCACAGGTGTGAAACAATTAAAGACTTCAATCTGTAGTTTCATAAAGAGGGCTTTATTGCATTGATAATGTGCACTGGCTGCTAGCCGGGAGGATGTGTAAAAATCCCCTGCAGTAAACAACGGCAAAGTTCCAATCAAACAAAGAGGTGCACAACAGCTTGGGCAGTAACATCGAGCTGTCATAGGCCAACCAGCTGCAGGAATGTGCAAATGAAGGGAGTAGAAAGCTGCATTGTAAAGGTGTGTGTGTGGGGTCTTTACATATGTATAAGCAAATGCAGTAAAGTGTTCTGGAACATCACAAATGGCGAAATTGCAAATGGTGATACTTTACAATGCAAATCAATTCGATAGGTTCCAACCATCTTGACATTTGACACGTACAAAGGCAATTAGAACTATGTCATTAATAAATTTACAGGGCAACTTACTGGAGAAATTAAGTTAAATAATAAAACAAGAATAATGTCAAATTTGTCACATTTGCAATTCTTAATCTGCAAGTGGAGGTGGTTTGTGATCGGGAATTAAATCACAGCAATAAGGAACACCCAGGTGAAAACTACAGCAGACAGTGCGAAGACGATGTGCCCTTTCTACCGCAGGGAAAAACATCTCAGACTCCTTCAGTTCTTTCAATTTCATTTAAATATTTTCTTTCTTCTTTTTCAGCAGTTTAATGGCTTCAGCGTTTTCAGCATTAGAAGTGGCTTCCAACCTTTATGTTTAAAATTGTGGATAAGTGACTATTTGAACCCACAATGGGCGATCTGGTGCACAAATAAGTGCACCAATAAGTCGCATATGATGGGGCTTTACCATATGGATATTTTGTTTTAATCATTCCTGAGATATGGGTGTCACTGGCTAGGCTAGCATTTATGCCCATTTCTAATTACCCTTGAGAAGGTGGCATTGAACTGCCTTCTTGAACCTCACTGCAATCCCTGTGGTGTTGGTTAAGACTTGCATTCCAACCATTATTTTGTGAACTGAGTTTGTGTCTTTATATGCCCTGTTTGTGAATAGAACTCCCACTCACCTGATGAAGGAGCAGTGCTCTGAAAGCTTGTGGTGTTTGTTACCAAATAAACCTGGTGGACTTTAACCGTGGGACACCAACAGTGCTGTTAGGAAGGGAGTTGCAGGAGTTTGACTCAAAGGAACTTTCTAGGCCAGAATAGTTTTGATTTGGATGGGAATTTGAAAATGGTGGGGTTCTCATGGGTTCCCAGGCGATAAGGGTAATTGATTTGGAAGGTGCTGTGCAAGATGCCATGGCAAGTTGTTGCAGTGCATCTTGGAGGTGGTACACACTGCTGCCATGGTGTGCCAATGGAGGAGGGAGTGTTTAGTGTGTGCATGTGTATGTGTTTTCCATTGTTTGTACATATTCATGTGCATCTATGTGTGTGGTCATATGCTTGTATGTGTGGTGGCATGGTGGCACAGTGGTTAGCATTGCTGCCTCACAGTGCCAGGTTCGATTCCCGGCTTGGGTCACTGTCTTTATGGAGCTTGCATATTCTCCCCGTCTCTGTGTGGGTTTCCTCCAAGTGCTCCGGTTTCCTCCCACAGTTCAAAGATGTACAGGTCAGGTTGATTGGCCATGCTGAATTGTCCGTTAGTGTCAGGGAGCTAGCAGGATAAATATGTGGGCTACAAGGATAGGGGATCGGTGGGATTGTGGTCAGTGCAGACTCGATGGGCCAAATGGCCTCCTTCCGTATTGTAGAGATTCTATGTTGGTGTATGTGCATGTGTATATGTTTGTTTGTGTATCTTTGTATGTGTGTGCATGTACCTTTATGTGCATGCATGCGAGTGTTGGATGGAAATGTTTTCAGTTGTGCTTGCGTATGTGCATATTTGTGCATATTGTTATATGTTATATGTATTTGCATATGTTTACAGTTTATTCATCAGTGTCACAAATAGGCTTACACTAACACTGCAATATAGTCACTATGAAAATCCCTGTGTCGCCACGCTCTGGCACCTGTTCGGGTACACTGAGGGAGAATTTAGCATGGCTAATGTGCCTAACCAGCACATCTTTTGGACTATGGGAGGAAACTGAAGCACCTGGATGAAACCCATGCAGAACGGGGAGAACATGCAAACTCCACACTGACAGTGACCCAATCTGGGAATCGAACCTGGGTCCCTGGCACTGTGAAGCAGCAGTGCAAACCACTGTGCCACCATGCCTGCCCATAGTATGTTTGTATGTGATCATGTTCATCTTTGTGCATATGTATATCTTTGTAGGTATATGTGTGTGTGTGTAAACATATGTGTGGTTATATGGACTAGCTTTTCACTGAGTTGGGGTGACTCAAGCTCAGATTCTGGAATTCTCAACTCCCAGAGTTTCTGATTATCGGGAGTGGCCTTTAAGGATATGTGGTGATTCGACTCAAAAGCCCGCACCTTGCAGTCCTGACCTGGCCCACTCCAATGTGGCAATTTGCATATCGTTCTCTTCTGCAATTCTCAGAGAGTTGGGCCAGGTTTTCAAAGAGTCATGCCAAGGTATGTCCTCAGGGTTGTCAACTGCAATTAAATGTATTTCTGGAGGTTTCCACATGTTCCAACTTGTTCCCACATTCCAGTCGGCCAAGACAGCCATCATTGTGACATACTGCCTTCCTATACCAGTTGGAAAGCAGAAAGACTTATGGCCCGATCAAATGGTGCTTGACTGTCAGTCAAAGGGCATTTTTTCCACCCAAATTCAATATGTTTATATCTGGTAAAGAGAAATGGTCAAATAAATTTTTTAAAGAATGATCCTTTTCAATTTCCCAATGTTTTCTTCTAGGATTGCACACAGAAATGCCCTAAAAGTTGAGCTTTAATTCCTGGAGAGTTCAGGCCATTTCTGGAGGGTTGGATACCTCATACACCTCCACACATCCCATGGTCTCTTGTGCAACCCTGCCCCCAAGAAAAGGTATGCCTCCCACTCATGCCTATGGCCTCTCATATCAACTTGTGTTATTTCAATGCCCATTCACCCACTATACACTGTACAGAACCAATGAATCCAATGGTAATGGTAGAATATTTTAAAAATGCTTTAAAAAGTAATTCATTGATAACGTTTTACTTACTTAATAAAAACACTTTCTTCTACAGCCCAATAAAAGTGTCAATCATCCAGATCATTTGAACTTTCAATAGCTGAAACTGCAAGCATTTGAAACTTTTTTTATCTTAGGTAAGTTAACATTGTGAAATTGACAGCAACAATCAATGAAATGAAAGATGCTATAGAAATGCAAATCTTTTTCTCACTGAGGTCAAGTGGAGCTTTGACCCTGCTCAGAAAGTTGATCTGCTGCTGTTCGGCTCTTGCTGTTTAAACACCATCAACAAGTACCAGCAGCACCTTCTACCAGAACGCCTTGTGTAAGGAGAGTCTCAGGGCATCAGACTTTGCATGTAGGTCCCTCCTTAGGTTCCCAGCATCCTCCCTTTCCCACAAGAACCCCTACTCTTCCGGGGACCATATCCCTTTATTCCCATCCTATTCATGTACTTGTCAAGACACCCCTTAAAAGATCTTTAACATGGAGTAAAATAGGGGACAGAAAAGATTTACCAGGGTGTTGTCTGGTATAGAGGAGCTATGAGGAGAGGTTGGAGAAATTTGGTTTGTTCTCACTGGAGTGATGGAGGTTGAGGGGAGACCTGATAGAAGTCTACAAGATTATGAGAGGCATGGACAGAATGGATAGTCAGAAGCTTTTTCCCAGGGTGGAAGAGTCAATTATTAGGGGGCATAGGTTTAAGGTGTGAGGGGCAACGTTTAAAGGAGATGTATGAGGCAGAATTTTTACACGGAGAGTAGTGGGTGCCTAAACTTGTTGCCGGGGGAGGTAGTGGAAGCGGATACAGTAGTGACTTTTAAGGGGCGTCTTGACAAGTGCATGAATAGGATGGGAATAGAGGGATATTGTCCCCAGAAGGATAGAGAGTTTTAGTTAAGTAGGGCAGCATTGCCGGTGCAGGCTTGGAGAATTGAAGGGCCTGTTCCTGTGCTGTAATTTTCTTTGCTCTTTGTAGAGTATAAATAATGGGTCAGAGCCAATTCAAACACACAGAGCTACCAGATTTACATACACTCCTGAACACATGGAAATACCAAGTGTCTCTGCCCCTAACTAGTCACTGACACACAACTGACTAGAGTTTCTGGAACTCTCTGTAGTTCAAGAAAGTCTCTGGAGGGAATTTTCCTGTCCTGTTCGCCACGCCAATCGCATCAGGCAGGCGGGCGAACCATGTAGAAATCTGTTTACCTCAGGTGGGATTTTCCAGTCTTGGGGCCAGCGCGGCTGGAAAATCCCACCCTTCGCATCTAATATTAATTGCTCTGCTGACTGGAGGAGTGTTTTATGGGGAGTTGGGGGCTGGGGGCAGTGGAGGGGTGCTGGTGCGGGTAGATGGGGGAAGGGTGGCATTTGGTGATATTGCACTTTTAACACTAATTTAAGCAGAGCCAGAAACCGTCACCGTTTAACAAAGGAATTTGGGGAGACTCTTGTGGGCATGGGAATGAGGGGAAGGGGAAAGGGAGGATGCTGGGAACCTAAGGAAGAAACTAACATGCAAAGACTGATGCACCAAGACCCTCCTCACACAAGGCGTTCTGGTAGAAGGTGCTGCTGGTACTGTTGGTGGTGTTTAAACAGCAAGAGACAAACAGCAGCACATCAACTTTCTGAGCAGGGTCAAAGCTCCACTTGTCCTCAGTGCATTTCTGTAGCATCTTTCACAATCTCAGGATATCCCAAAAGTGCTTTCCAGTCAATTGACAACTTTGAGGTGTATCACTGGGCTAATGTAAGAACTGTGATGGCCAATTAGCGCACAGCAAGATCCCAAAACAACAACATGACAAAATAATCTGTTTTGGCAAGGTTTGTGTAATGGCTTCAATCAGGCCATTGAGGTTGGCCTATTGGCGTATGAACTCCCTGGTTAAGGATACAATTGATGAGGCAATCAGGGAACCTTTGCCTTGTGCTTTACTGGGAGTGTCAGTTCCTCTGACACCTCCAGAGATAGACTGCTAACTACTAGTACTTTGTGTATTGATGTTAGAGTTTGTAAATAAAAGGATTTTGGTGAAGGGATTTCTGCCTCTCAAGACTTGTTACAGTTTGCTGAGGGATAAATATTGGCCAGGGCATTATTACTTTTTTATTCATTCATGGGACATGGGCGTTGCTGGCTGGCCAGTATTTATTGCCCATCCCTAGTTGCCCGAGGTGAGTTGAGAGTCAACCACATTGCTGCAGGTCTGGAATCACACGTAGCCAGACCAGGTAAGGACAGCAGATTTCCTTCCCTAAAGGACATTAGTGAACACAGAGTAAGACCTGTGTGGTACTTGCCTTGTAGTCGTGCAGTTTAGAGGGGAATATTGGTGAGTACTAAAGTATAATTGGTTATAAGCACTTAGATACATTTTGAGGCAGGTCGTTCCTTTCAAGGGAACAGAGTTGAAATGCAGCCTAATTCATCTGGTAAGGGAGGCAACCCTCCCTTACCAGAGGATCAATTTATTTGCTGAGCCTTGGCCACTGAAGAGATCCTGCTGAAAGAAGGAGGACAATTGTCACCATCCTACTCAACATGTACAGGTCATACTGACCTGCATACATTGTGACTCTGGCATACAATACAGGCACAGGAGTGACTGACAGTGGGGGAGACCAGCTGTACTCAGGCAAGCAGCCTCCTCACTATGTGGTAATACAAGCCTTACTGTTCTTGGCAGAAGAGCGGATTGTTAAAGCCAGAAGCAATGGAACAGCCTAGCAGCAACAGAAAGTCAAATGTAAATCCCCAGGAGGGTGCCTAAATAGTCATGGCACAGGAGAAGGAGATGGCCAAAGAGGCTGCCGTTCTTGACTCTCCATGGAGAGCCTCTTAGACTGGATTATGATCCCAAGAATGGCAGATGCCCAAGTGCACATCTCTCCCACCCATGAGCATCGGCAGTAAGTCTCAGGAGGCTAAGGGGAGCATCATAGAGAGGCCTACTTTGTCCATTTCTGCTCACTTCCAGCAAGGCTGACTTGACGCCAATCAGAATTTGGGCAGCAGGCTGATTTAAAAAAAAATCTTTTCCAAATCTTAAGCTTTTGCAGAAAATTCTATCCCTGACTGCACAGCAATCGAACTTGGGGCCTTCTGAGTCAGGATGTTGTGGTTGTATTTTTCGAATGTACAGCCGAGATTTGACATTCACATGAACTCTTAGTAATAACTGAAGTCTGTTCTTCTGGTGCCAGGAGCAAAAATTTTCCTCATCTCCCTTCACCTGGTCTGATCTGTGCCTCGGGCGTGCAGGTCTTTGGGGAAGAGGTAGCTCGACTAACACTAGTAGGCCAAGAGTTTGAATTGCAGCATGACTACAACCTTTGGAGTTGCCTGTTCCCATTGGCTGAGTTCCACCAGTTGTCAAGGAGGTTGCCAAAGCGAAGCAGCTGCAGCTGTGTGGAAACGGGGTCACCAGTGAACAAGCCAACACAATTTGTGGACCTGGTGAACAGACTGATAGTTCAGTTAACCCACCACTCCAGCTGAAGGTGGGGACAAACATTGTCAAACAGAGATGCAAACACCAACAACTCAGAAAGAAAGAAGTTGCATTTATATGGCGCCTTTCCAGACTTCACAGCTAATAAAGAACCTTTGGAGTCAATGTTGTAATGTGGGAAACGTGGCTGCCAATTTGCATGCAGTGGGATTGCGCAAACAACAATGTGATAACCATCAGGCTCTCTGTTGGCCGGAATTTTCTGCCCCCCTTACTGCGTGCTTTGTGATGGTGAAAGGTGGCCCACCATCTTCCAGTCCCGCCGCTGTCAACTGGTTTTCCCATTGTTTGCACCCTCCATTGTCCGGAAAACCACTGATGGTGGGGCTGGATCCCATCAATGGGAATGGCTGGAAAATCTTGGCCATTTTAAAAATTGTTTCCCTTTCTTTGGAGACACATCTTCAGCCCACACCAGTCGGGGGCACAAATGAACAGCCAGTCAATGAGATACTGCTGGGTGCTATCAATGTTAATCTCAAACCTGGGAGATATCTGAGAACGCACATTTAAATCCTTG
Source organism: Carcharhinus amblyrhynchos (assembly GCF_965287045.1). Taxonomy (NCBI): domain Eukaryota; kingdom Metazoa; phylum Chordata; class Chondrichthyes; order Carcharhiniformes; family Carcharhinidae; genus Carcharhinus; species Carcharhinus amblyrhynchos. The sequence continues at coordinate 56,930,416 of NC_137329.1, forward strand.
ATGATAATGGTCTCCACATGGCAGTGGGGTTTGGCGAGGGTGGTGAGATGGGGAGTGGACATTCGACTATACGAAATTCCCATCATGATCCAACTTCTAACAGCCTCTGGAACGTGTCTGCACCTCTCTGGAGGATGGTGCCAGTTATTGAATAGTCTGTGAGTCGAGCAACGCTTCCTAATATTGGTCCAGAATTTGTCCCTCAGTCTTTTCTCCGGTAAACGTGGTTTCACAACAACAGGGACCAGGATTCTATTTAATTTACTAACTTTGACACCTTTATAGGATATTTCATTTGCCTCATTTTAAAGCCAAAGTTTCCAACTTTGGCTAACCTTTCCTCACAAACACAGCCTCTTGCCATTAACTTTCAGTTTGGTTTTCCTTTGTTAGAGTGTGGAGGCTTCCCTCTGTGTTCAGGCTAAGAAATGATTACAATATTCAGCACAGAGTTGATATTCTCCCTGAGATTTCAGATCCCGAGAGATCAGGCCCAAGATAAGAACTTATCTGAGCCACCAGGAGCAGTGGGGTGGATCATTAAAATGGGGCAAACAGGACTCATTGTGGAAGAGTGACAATCCCACAGTGGAGGGGTAGTTGATTAAGCTGGGTAGTGGTGGAGGGGGGGGGGGGGTAAAGTGAGACACATATGGGGGGAGTTGATATGAGGGGAATGGAGTGAAGGGCAATCATGGTGAGGGTATGGTGTAGGTTTATTGGGTCGGATGGCCACTTTCTGCAATTCTGTAATTCCAATCCTGGGAGGGGGCTGGTAATGGGGAGGTCAGGGTTGGAGGGAACGTGGAAAGGTCTGTGAAGGAGGAGGTGGGAAAGTGGAGGTCAGAAGCTTGGCAGGCGTGGCGGGGGGGGAAGTCAGAGGCTGAGGAGATGGGAGTAGGAGCACGAGGGGGCAGTGGAAGTCAGAGGTCCCATGGAGATGACCAGGTAGATAGCAGGCCTTCCTGAAGATAAAGGCTGCCCAAACAAGCAGTCTGGATTATGGCAGGAGAGAGGACATATAGCTGTCGGATTTCCTGAGGTTCCAGAAGCCCAAGAGTTAAATTCCAGAAATGGGATAATGCTTTAAAAAAAACCTACCCACCTCCCTTCTATCTTGCTTCTATCAAATTCAGAAAGGGGCTGATTGGAGGCAGGTTAGGAGGGATTTTTGTCTTTGTAAAAAATTTTAATCTGTGCCCTTTCTCCCCCAAGCCCTTGTCTGACTCAAACCCATCCCTATTGGGGGTTAAAGCCCTTAGTGTGGGGAATGCAGAGGGGGAGATTACAAGGAAAGGCCAGCATTCTATAGCAACTTCCATGACACCAACCATCCCAAAGTGCTTCACAGCCAACGAGGCGTAGTCACTGTTGTAATGTAGGAACCACAACAGCAAAGTTGTGCACAGCAAGCTCCCAAAATCTGCCATGTGATAAAAACCAGATGAGCTGGTTTACTGATGTTGGCTAAGGAGTGCTGGCCATGACTTCGGGAGAACTACCCTCTCTTCAGATAGTCTTGCTGGATGTTTACCGTCCACCTGAGAAAGTAGATGGGGGTCTCCGTTCTATGTCCCATCCTAAAGTTAACACCTCCGGCAATGCATCGGAAACCATAAACCTCTGTAATTAAGAGGTGAGCCTGTTACTACTTAGCCACAGCAGCTCGGACGTCAGTGCTTGCTTGCTAACATGGCACTTCAATGTCTGGTGATACTGTTACTCCAGCCTAACCCTGGAACCCTGGCTGTTGCAGAAATATAACTGCAGTCCTTCGACAGAGCCATGGAATGAAAGGATCTGGAATTATACGTTTACAAAAGCTAAACCACAAAGTCCTCTTATAATTTAGTGCAGCTCATTACACACATCTAACGAGGTTAAAGCAGAGGACTCTGCCAATGCAATACTGGGATTGTGGTAAGGTAGCTACACTGGTCTGGAAACACTAAGCATCCAGTCTGTAACATTGCTAAATGTGCAATTGGTGAGACTTTGTGAGCTATCACTGCCAAGTGTCTGTGCTATTGGTACACTGCAAGACTCCATTGGTAACGTGTATGAGAAGATCCTGCTGATACTAATATACTGGACCGAGGTCCCTATTGCCTTGGAGTGTACACTGTAAGGCCCTGCTGATAATGCTACACTGGAACACCCTACTGGGAATGTTACACTATAAGACCCTACTGGAAATGGTACACTGGAATGTCCGACCAAGAATGGTACGCTAGAAGGTCCTGTTGGGAATGGTACACTGGATTGTCCTACTGGGAGTGGTAGAAGGGAATATTCTGCTGGAAATGGTACACAGGGATGTCATACTGGGAATGGTACACTGGAAAGTCCTGCAGGGAATGACATTGCAGGATCTGCTGGGAATGGTACATTGCAGATTCTGCTGGGAATGGTACATTGCAGGTTCTGCTGGTAAGGTATTACTTCCTTTCTTGACAAAGTGAAATATTGGGAGCTGCAGAATTCTGGACTAGCCCAATCTGAAGCTTGAATGTTTTACGCTGTGAAACCACTTGATACTATTTTCAGGTAATCTGTAAATATGGTTTTACAAACACTGCCAAACAGCCTGTGGGATCCTGCATTTTTTTAAGCATAGGTAAGAAACAAGGGCAGTCTGTCTACCACAGCGTTGCTGTGCCTCAGCTGTAAGCACCAGCTCCCTCCCTCAAACTTCCCCACTGTTAACACAAGCCAGGAAAGTGTTAACTGTTTTTCTTCAGAGAGAAGCCAAATGCAGTCACTTCCCATTGTAAATAATGGAAATTCCTCTCATTCCTCAGACTCACAGAAAGTAAGAAGATCCCTCACTGACTGTGGTGTCGAGCTGATAATGGAAAAAGCATGTACACACACAGCCCATGTGTCAGCTCTGACTGGCTGGCCTGACCCTAGCCTATAGGCAGGAAGCATGCAAATAAACTGTCAGCAGGAGCATTCACTGGGAGGACCAATGGGAGGACAAGGTAACCACGGAGAAACGGTCCCTCCCTGCAGCCAACTAAATTATTTCCTTTTTTCCTTCTCCTTTCAGTCATTCACTACATAGTTAATGTGAGGAACTGGAAACACCACAGCCTCAGACTCACTCCAGCCAACCAGGCATCTGAAGTGTGTGTTGAGTGGGCCCTGTATTCACCTTTCTTTCCCCATCCCTTCCCCTGGCAGGGAGAGGCCTATACTTTCCCATTGGTTTACACACCCACAGGGCAGATGATTCCCTATTTCCCAATTTTTTTTCTGATGGCGTTGAGGAACATAAATTGTCTGTTTCTAGATGTGGAAAGAAAGTAAAATGTGAATGGGCAGGAAAGTTGCCACCATTTTAACAGCCAGCTCAAGGCCTTGACGTCCCTGTCACCTCTGAACTCGACACAGACATTTCTCACAATGGGAATGACAAAAACACCTCACTGCAAGAAAATATATCCTCACATATAAATCACACATCTAACTTTACAGAGGCAACAGTGACCCTTTATGTGGCTCTTGTTCACGAGCATTTATAGAGAGGACTCTACAACTTAGGATGTCCCAAATTATTTAACTGGCAGTGAAGTGATTTGGAATGTAGTCACTGTTATAATGTAGGGCACGCAGCAGCCAACTTATAAAAAACAAGATCCCACAAGCAACCTTATGTTAATGATCATTGTGTGAGCTGTTTTTAGTGATGTTGGCTGAGGGGTAAATATTGGCCAGGACATTGGGCAGGCTCTTCTTTGCAAAGTCCTCAGGATCTTTTACAGATACTGGAGAGGCCTTTGGTCTAACATCGTATCTGGAAGTGAGCACCTCTAACACTGCCACTCCCTTGGTGCCATATTGTAGTGTCAGGCTGAATTTTGAGAGCAACAAAAGATTAGAGTTTTGCCACAGGGGAGAGCTTCTTCATCAGGGCAAAAATCCAAGAAATGGCCAAAAATTCCAAGTCCCACCCCCTGAACACAGCATGCTCCATTTTTGCTGAGTTCAGATTGGAATTGGGTTGGGTTTCGTGCCTGTGCGGTTCCAGATGCAGCTGGCATTTAACTTGCCAGGAGTGTGGAACCCCCGTGTGCAAAGCTGGTCTCAACTTGGTGGATTCATTTGGATAGCCAGGGTATGGTCTTGGGACACCTCTGGGAAAGCTAAGGCATCATTTGAGATTGTTAAAAACAAGTAAGGTTGTGTATAAACGTGCATAAATTAATTGGAACTGTCAAGCTGTCAAAGAACTGTCAAGCTATCAAGGACCTGTCAAAGGATATTAGGTGAGTTGGCCTGGAGGATACAAGAGCAAAGGATTATGGATAGGGGGCATAGTTTGGCATAAGGGCATGGGGTGGATGGGCACATCAGGTGACATAAGTTGATATAGGTGGGGCATAGGGAGGTTGTTGGGACAAGTGATAGAGGACTTTTTTTTTGTTTTAATCTTGTTTTTTTTTAAATTTAATTCAACACTATGCTGGAGCTCACAGGCAGGCTTTCCACTCAGCCTGCTTCCACATCGGGCTCATTCTGGGGCAATGGGCCTGACTTCTGATCCAACTTATGGGTGAGCTTACTGTATTTAGACCAGCTCAGGTTGATAGTGTGGGGCAGGAGGAGGAGATGCAGGATGACAGGGAGACTGCTGGCACAAGGAAAGAATAACCTTGTTTTCACTTCTAAAATGTTCATTGGCCCTTTATGACACAGACCCTCCCCTAGAATCATAGAATTCCTATAGTGCAGAAAGAGGCCTTTCGGCCCATCAAGCTTTCCCTCTCCAATGCGTATCCAAGAAACCTACATTCCTATCAGTAACCAAGAACTGGCTGAAACTTGCTGTTGTTAACCTTTATTTAATATCTAGCGCACACACAATTGATTGAGCACAGGCAGACGTTAATCAATCATTCCATGATTGAATCAATGAGGAAATCCCAGTGAAGAAGACTATTCCCAAATGCTCCACAACCTGCAGGAAGCTTGGAGGGGGAAGGGGTAAGAAATTCAGCCTGTAGAACAATCAGGTGTGCCTGGTAGCGAGCCTGAGAGTCAGAAATGGAGCGGGATTTTCCAGCCCCACTCACCCCTAGGCTGGAAATTCCCGCCTGAGATCAACAGGTCTTTGCATGGTCTGTTGAAATATCTGTCCCACCAGCTATGATTCCCATGGTGGGCAGGACAGGAAAATTCTGCCCATGGTGTCTGCTGTGTGGGTTGAGAGTTCACACTGAAACAAATGCTCCATACCCCGTAGTATGGATGTTTCATTAAATACTGAAGACTTTGCTAGTAGATACCAATGAAAAGATAATGAGTTTAGGTCAACCATTAAATAAATTATTTGACAGAGGAAGGTGCCACTTAATTGGCACCTTTAGTGACCCCAGAACTTAGATGGCTAAGAGCAGGCCTTCTTAGGCTGGGTATTGTGTAATGAGAAGGGAATCATTGCCAATCTAGCTGTACAAGACCCCTTGGGGATGAGTGATCATAACATGATGGGATTTTTTATCACATGGAAAGTGAAGTTGTTGATTTGGAAACTAAGGTGCTGAATCTTAATAAGGGAAACTGTAAGGATAGGAGGCATGAGTTGGCCTTGATAGATTGGGGAGAATTACTTAAATGGATGACAGTGGATAGACAATGGCAAACATTCAAGGAACATATAGGGGAACTGCACAACTGTTTATTCCTGTCTGGCACAAAAGCAAAATGGATAAGAAGGCCAATCCATGGCTTACAAAGGAAATTAGAGAGAGTATCCGATCTATGGAAGAAGCGTACAGATTGGCCAAGAAAAATGATAGGTCTAAGGATTGGTTGCAGTTTAGAATTCAGCAAAGAAGGACCAAGGGATTGATTAAGAAGAGGAAAATACAGTACAAAAATAAGCTTGCAGGGAACATAAAGACTGATAGATACATGAAGGGAGAGGTTGGTGAAGACAAATGTATGTCCCATACAGACAGAAACGGGGGAATGTATAAAAGGGGACAAAGAAATGGCCGAGTAACTGAATACATACTTTGATTCTGTCTTCACAAAAGAAGGCACCAATCAAATGCCAGAAATGTTGGAGAATGCAAGATTTAATGAGAGGGAGGGAGATCAATATTAGTAGAGAAATGATGCTGGGAAAGTTGATGGGATTGAAGGTGAATAAATCCCCAGGGCCTGATAATCTACATCCCAGAGTACTTAAGGGAGTGGCTTTAGAAATGGTGGATGCATTGGTGGTCATCTTCCAGGATTCTATAGACTCTGGAACAGTCCCTGCAGATTGGAGGGTAGCAAACGTCACTCCAGTATTCAAGAAGGGAGGTAGAGAGCGAACAGAGAATTATAAACCAGTAAGCTTAACGTCAGTAGTGTGGAAAATTCTCAAATCCATTATTACGACTTTACAGCAGAGCATTTAGAAAGCAGTGGCAGGATCAGACAGAGTCAGCATGGATTTATGAAGGGGGAATCATGCTTGAGAAGTCTGTTGGAATTCTTTGAAGATGTAACCAATAGAGTTGACAAGGGGGGAATCAGCAGATGTAGTATATTTGGACGCAGGAGAGATTATCGTGCAAGATTAAAGCGCATGGGATTGGAGATATGCATTGAGATGGATAGAAAACTGTTTGACAGAGAGAAAACAAAGAATAGGGATTAATGGGTGCTTTTCAAATTGGCAGGCAGTAACTAGTGGAGTGCCACAGGGATCGATGCTGGGACCCCAGCTATTCACAATATATATTAATGATTTGGATGAGGTAACAAATGTAACATCTCAAAGTTTGCAGATGATACCAAGTTGGATGGGAGGGTGAACTGTGATGCGGATGCAGAGATCCTTCAGAGTGATCTGGACAGGTTGGGTGAGTGGGCAAATCAATGGCAGATGCAGAATAACTTGGGTAAATGTGAGGTTATTCACTTTGGAAGCAAAAACAAGAAGACAGATTACTACTTGAATGGCTGATGCTAAAACATTGAATGTATTCAAGAGGCGGCTGGATATAGCACTTAGGACAAATAGGATCAAAGGTTATGGGCAGAAAGCAGGATTTGGCTATTGAATTGGATGATTCAGTGATCGTGAATAATAGTGGAGCAGGTTCAAAGGGCGGAATGACCTCCTCCTGCTCCTATCTTCTATGTATATGTCAGTACGTTTGAAGTGTTGTCACTGCGGCATTGTAAAAGAAATTGTGTTACCAATTTCTTCGAAATAGTTTGGCAATAAATTTTACTGGGCTGCAACAGCTCTTTGAGATTTCCGCCTGTTTATGTTACGCTTCACAAATGTCAGCAATCAACAGACATTTAATTGTAAGGGAAGAAAATCTGGTTTTGTGAGTCAATGTAGGTCAGCAAGTAGAGAATGGCAGGTTTGAATTGACTGGAGAGCTTGGCAGTTCTAGCTGTAACACATCCAGCTCTTGTCTCCATGTGCTTCCTACTGTCTCAATTGCCACTGCTGATTTTGACATTGATGGCATTGGCCCAAGTCACCTTACTATTTCCAGTTTGGTATCAACTCTACCACATCAAACAGAATTGGTAATTAAAACGTACACAAGAGTTCAAGGGGAAAGGGGAAGATGACTGGGAGGGGATGTGGAATCAGCTTACCGTACTGACTACAGTAGTTAAGGCCCTGGATTCATACATCTATGAAGCCACTGGTTTTCTTTTATTTATTTATTAGTGTCACAAGTAGACTGACATTAATGCTGCTATGAAGTTACTGTGAAAATCCCCTCGTCCCCACACTCTGGCGCCTGTTCAGTACACTAAGGGAGAATTTGACATGGTTAATGCACCTAACCAGCATGTCTTTTGGATTGTGGGAGGACATCAGAGCACCCAGAGGAAACCCATGCAGATACAGGGAGAATGTGCAAATTCTGCACAGTGACCCAAGCTGGGAATCGAACCTGGCTCCCTGGCGCTGTGATAACCACTGTGCCACTTTTTCAGCGACTCAGTCATTTGTTTAACATCTTCAGTGTTGTAAGAGGCGCTTCATAGGAGCATTAACAAACTAAATTGACACTGAATCAAAGGTTTGCTCATTGGTAGGCTTGAAGGATTTGAAAGGAGAAGAGTGAGAGAGGGGTTGGGGTGGAAAGTGATCGCTTCAGGTCCAGGTGGCTGAGTTGTCAAAGATGGATAAAAATCAGGAGTGTTCAGAGGCCAGAGTTGAAAGAATGATGGAAGTTTGAGGGTCAGAGTGGACAGGGAGCCAATATAGGTCAGAGCGCATGTGGCAGATAAGTGAATAAGACTTGGGATGAGTCAGAGTACAGGCAGCAGAGTTCTGGATAGCCTCAGGTTTACATTGGATAGAATGTGAGGAACCAGCAGGAAGGAGTGTATTGGAATAACCAAGCCTGGAGATAACAAAGATATGGATTAGAATTTCCGCAGCAGGTGAGCTGAGGCAGGGGCAGAATTGGCAAAGTTGGGGAACTGTAGGCCAATGGTTCTGTTACTGGACTAGTGATCAAAACATCTAAATTCAAATCCCAGGAAGTAACTTGAAGTAAATACCGTGAGTGATTCTAAGGCCCTGCACACATCGGTACAAATCATAATGCCACCTATGCTGGGGATAAGCCCTTTTGGGATCCACCCCCCACCCTGGCTGATGACATCATTTGGTTCATGCGCAGCGAAGACGGTTCTGCAAAATTGACTTTAAGGCTTTAGGCCCCTTCAATTCTCCCACCCGCCGACGCAATGTGAAGCCACTGGTAATCTCCACAAACGAAGACCAGACATGATGGCCACACACGGATAGCCAGGGAAATGGCTGATAGTTCAAGGTTGTCATTGCTGGGTTGGTATTGCTAAGGGGGAGGGCCTGAAGAGGGGGACTTTGGTGACACCATAGCAGGGTTTTGCTCACTTGGGGAAGTGCTGGCAGCGATGATTGGGCGGAAGGGGGGTGAGTGCGGCAGCGGTGCTTCATGCCAGCAAATGGAGGGAGAGGGGTCTGAAATCTATGGGGTTGTTTGGAGATCGGGACGCCCTTTAGAAATGGCACCCTAATCTCCAAGTTTCTGACCCTGCTGACTGTATGTAAGAGTCCCATACATCTCTTTCCTAGCGGGAATCACCACAGGCTCCAAGAGCTGTCAAAGGGTGGATGGATTGGATCTGGATTGTGCCAACCCATCCACCGGAAATCGCACCACCTTTCCTGCCAGGGATGACACTTAGAAATCTTTGGGAGAATTGCTCCTGGTGACTACAAAGCTGTTGAGACCTTTATAAAAACTTCAGCTGGTTCACAAATGTCCCTTTGGAAGAAAAACTACCAACTTTACCCAGTCTGGCCTACTCCTGACTCCAGCCTCATGCTAACGCGTCTGAGTTTTAACTGTCCTCTAAAAACTCGCCAGTCGGAAGAAGACACCTCACTGACAATTTGAAAACAATAACTGGGCAATAAATATTGAACTTGCCTACAATGCCCGCATCCTGAGGACAAGTAAAAAGAAACATGATATGGGCCTTTATTCAGCTCACCAGTGTCCAGTTTGGTGCTTAGCTTGTAATAAAACTGTCTCTGGTGGCCTCAAGCCCAGTATAACTGCATGCTGTTTCATTTGCTACATTGCTAAAGATAAATGAGCATTTCACACTATCCTGGAGCATTCCATTTACACCGGCCTGGTGCAAGTCTCATACAGCTTTGTGCAGCCCACTGCAAAGTGCTGACACACAGCCAGTTATAGTGGTGCCTTCCCTGCCAAGACTTCAATCGGGGAGATTCCAGCTTCAGGGATTTTTGCAAGCTATGACACAATGACAGGTTTCAATCAGGAAGCAGGGAAAAATACGGGGAGCTTTCCAGCGCAATGTGGGAATGTTGGCAGGTATGCTGAAGGGAGGCAGAACGTGCCAAGGTTCAGCACACGCTACCTTGAGACTCATTGCCTGACTCACAGATTTTAGTTACTCTTTCGTGCTCTGTATGCAGATCAACTTGCTTTGTTGGTTAAATTGTTGTTGAGCAAATGAGTGCCATGGGGGCAGGGGGTGAGGGGGGGTGGTTTCAACTGAATAGTTAACTCATTCAAGTAGCCTTGTCTTTACTGCCGAACAAGGTAAAGAGCATTTGCAACAACGTACATTTCTATACAACATTTAACATCTCCAACATAGCGTAACGTCCCCAAAACATGCCACAGAAGACAGAATTTGCCACCAAGCCACATAAGAGGATATTACAGCAGATGAAAGGAAACTTGATCAAAGGGTTTGTTTTGAAAAGATGTCGTAAGGAGCAGAGAGAGTTGGAAAGGTTGAGGGAGGGAGTTCTGAAGCTTAAGATTCAAGCAGTTGAATTAAGGCATGGTCTCGAGTCATTAAGTAGATAAATTGGTGATGAAAAGAGCTAGAATCGGAGGAGCACAGATATTACAATGGGTTACAGAGATGGGGAGGAGATAAGGACATGGTATTTTAAAAACAAGGGTCAGAACTTTAAATTCAAGTTGTTATTGTGCAGGTTATTGGGGGGCATAGAGTTGACAGGTAATATTTTTAAATATATATATTTAAACTAATTTAAATAAATTAGTGCTTCTACTAAAATAACAACAGTAGAATGAGTGCATTGAGTGTTCATCCACTAATATCTGTGTAATTGGTCCTTGGAGGCAGAAGTTCCTTCACCAAAATCCCTTTATTTACAAGTCTAACAACAGGGTACAGAGTGCAGTTAGTTAGCAGTCTCACACTCCTGGTTAAGTACAAAGCAAGAGGCTCCCTGATTGACCCATCAATTTGGCCCATAATCAGGGAGTTCATATTCTAACAGGCCCGTGTCAATTGCCTGATTAAAGTCATTACAATCTGCAAAGTCTCTCATGGGCTTATAAGTTTTAATACTCAGTATAAAAAGCCCGATTAAAAACAGGCCAAGGTGGAAAGCCTAGACAGGAGAAGCATTCACACACAGGACAGTGTTCTGTTATTGAGCTGCACGTCACAATAAATGCCTTTATTGTCTTAAACACGGTGCTGATATAATGCACAAGGAGTTCAGCAATGGGCTTTTCCCGGAGGCTGGAAACATGGATAGGTTTGAATCCACTCAGGTGAAATTAAATAGTTTGTCACAGTCAGAGGTTAGCCTACAGGCCAGTGGCTGCCATGGAGATAGTCACTGCTTTAATAAGCGTATTGTAGCAATTAATGTTTGACTTGAGTCAAGATAAGGCTTTCTTAAGCAACTTCTACACACACACACACACACATATCCCCACATACTCACGGGCACAAACAGAGCGGGCAGTATTAACCTGCCAAATTTGGTGTGACTGTATGGTAACAAACTCAAAATGCACTTGTAACCCCCAACCCAGGGTGACTAACACTCGCAGAGAAAGTTAAGGGTCACTTTGGCATGGCAGTCCATTGCAATTGGGTGGGGGAAGAGAGGGGCAGTGAAAAGCTCCTCAGAGGCTGGTGTTCCTTTACCAAACTCCCTTGATTTACAAACTCAATTCCACTCCTAAGAGTGCTTCGGATAGAAAGTCAGGATCCAGAGTCTCACTAGCCCTAACGTTCCTCAATGTTTTTACAGGCGAGACTCCCTGATTGGTCAGGCAATCATTACTTCAATCAGGGAACTTATACTCAAGAGGTCAGTGTTGAGGTCATTACAGGGAGTGAGGGACTGCAACAGCAGGAAAATGTGAATAGATTGGGTATCGTGCAAGTTAAAAGTCTGAATTATGGAGAAATGCAAGTAGGCCAGGACACAGAACAGTGGACTCAATTACAGAACAATCCTGTAAAATAAGGGACGGTTGGTCGCCCTGTCATAACCATTGCCTCATGTTTTGTAACTCATGAAGGGGGCCTAGCACTGGCTGAAGAAACTATCTGTTTCAGCCCCTTTTAATCTGCAAGCCAGATTCTCATGCTGCACATAGAGTGGCAATCACTCTTTGTATAATGCTGGTGTCTGACTCTCTGACTGGTCTCATAGGTCCTGAAGAGGTACACCTTGAAAGATCTTGCCTACAGGAGGAGGACTGCACTCTGTCAATATTACAGGCGATGCATTGCCGAATCATAAGAATGCACTTATTCTGCCTGGAGCATCAGGGGGCTGTTTGGTACATGCATAACTGAGTGTCAAGGCCATATACATACATCAAACATTAACAGATAGAGACAATCATACATATAGTCACATGTGAAAACATATATTCAGGTATACCTGTAGAAATGTACAAAATAGGAGCAGAAATAGGTGATTTGGGCCTTTGAGCCTGCTCCACCATTCAATATGATCTTGGTTGATCCTCTATCTCAAATCCACACACTCCCATGCTCTCCTCATACCCCTTGGTAATGATCTTAAAGATATATATTCAATGGTTTAGCCTCTGAAAGATGTGCTGGTTGGATGCATTTGACCTGAACAGGTGCCGGATTGTGGCGACTGGGTGAATTTCACTGTAATTTCATTGCAATGTTAATGTAAGCCTTACATGCGACTAATAAATAAACTTTACTTTATGTTTACTTTACTGTATCCAGTGTGCCCAGCTCTGTCAGAATCTTACAAGTTTCAATCAGACCTCTCATTCTTCTGAATTCCAGTGAACACAGACCCAGTCAACCCAATCTCTCCTCCAACAACGATGCTGCCATCCCAGGAATCAGCCTGGTGAACCTTCACTGCACTCCCTCTATGGCAAGTCTATCCTTTCTTATATGAGGAGACCAAAACAATGGTGTGCTCTCACCATGGCTCTGTACAGCTGCACTAGGACATCCTTGCTCCGGTCCTCTTACAATGAAGGCCAAGATACCATTTGCCTTCCTAACTGTTTGCTATACCTGCATGCTTGCTTTCAGTCACTGATGTACTAGGACACCCAGGTCCCTTTGTATGTCAACATTTCCCAATCTGTCACCATTTAAATAGTACTCTGCCATTCTGTTCCTCTACCCAAAGTGGATAACTTCAAATTTATCCACATTATACTGCATCTGCCATGTATTTGCCTACTCACTCAACCTGTCTAAATCACCTTGAACCAATCTTTCACGTGCACATCGATTTATGCACAAACAGATTTTAATGATTTAGAAAGCGTTGTTTAATTAGAATCAGCAGCTAGGCTCACCCAGATGAATTGTTCGACAGGTCACATGGGGTATATGGCTGACTAACCTCCATAGAATCATACAGTATGGAAGGAGGCCATTCAGCCCATTATATCTGTGCCAGCTGTCTAAAAAAATTTACGAATTAGGTTTGTGCCATAAATCCTCACTGTTGCCCAGCTGCTGCTTCTTTCTGGCAGCAGAGATTGAGTTTGCATTTTATGTAGCACCTGATCACACCCCTTGGAAACATCCCTGTGAATTCCGGTATCCCCAAAGATCACTAATATGGAAATGTAATTTCCTGTGGCTTGGCTGACCATGGAGGCCTTTAAAAATGGCGGGTGGGACTTAATTCTGGGATTCCTACCCCCATTTCTTGCATCAAAATCCCTCCACAGTAAATGTGCAGATATTAAGCCCACATCCTGCATTCCCGACTTAGTCTGTACCATTGCGAGTGTCGGCATCTCATGGTCCCCCTCCCCACACACAATTTTCATGAAATCAATCTAGCTTCTAAGGAACACATGATTCATAGCCCTTCAGAGGAGTTGTGAACCATTGTTTGGATTTAAGAACCTATTGAAAGCATATGTCTGAAAGATCTTACACATATTCCCTCCAAACCCTTCATATTTCCTTGCCCCTTCGATCATCCCTGCATTCTCCATGCCATCCATGTGTACTGCATTACCAATGCTATCTCCATGATAACAATGCCATCTGGACAAACAGGTGTCATCTGTTTCTGTTGATCCAATTCACAGATGGTCTCATTACGAATGCTTAGCTGAGTTCCAATATAATAATGGGTTATAATGGCTCAGCAGGGGTTTTATTTTCAAAGGTGGAAGTGGAGCTTTTCCTTTGATTCACTGATATCTTTGTGAGGTTACAATAAGTTATTCTTTAAACTCTTTCCTTCCATGTCTCTATATTTATGTGGACAAGGTTAAGAGGTACGAGTGAGATATAATTTCCATTAATGATTCTTTATTGACACTATCTGATTCACACTTTTACTGTGTTGTAAGAACAGCAGTTTTTTTTAAGTAAATTTTTGCATGGGAGTTTTTGTAAGTGCATTTCAAGACTTGCCCTTCTTATTAAATGGCTCATTGGTTCTACGGTGCATTTGGTTGAGTGAATATGGATGACGCAGGGGGAACCATGGAAGAAACATGGCAGCATGGTAGGGCCATGGGGGGTGGGTGATAGGATGATAGGTGAGGGCTATAGGGCCCAACAGCCTTTAATACACTGGGTAAAAGCCTGGAGTACCAAGGTGAGCCTTCTCACCAACCCACCTCGGCACTCACCCTCCTCTGTAGCCACATTAAAGAGCTTCCAGAGTTGATGGGCCTGACTTCATCCTGAGTGAAAGTGGTGAGTATTGGGGCTATTTATACAGAAACATGACCACCGAGTCTGCAAATTTTACTGTGCGAGTTGCTCGCCCTGATGGCGAAAACCCAGCCCTAAGTAATTTTCAGATACAAAGATTGAAGTGCTTGTGTTCACTCTGTGATTAACTTTGAAAGGCAATCACGTAAAGCCATAGGACAGCCATTCCTTCCACAGCCGCAGCATACCGACAGCAATGGGGTGAGTGAGGGGCTCATCTATTATTGTTGAGTGGTTGAGGAGTGAATGTTGCCCAGGGCACTAGGGACAGCTCCATACTCCATACATACTTGCACACCCATATAGACTACTGGATGGAATAGCATGACCTTGGTTTAATATCTCATCTAAAGGACAATACCTCCAGCAATGCAGCACTCTTCCAGCAGTATGTAAGTATCACCTTAGACTATGCAGTGAATTGCTGAATGGGGCATGAATGCACAACCTTACAAATCAAGAGAGAGAGCGCTGCCAATTCTGTCAAGTCGACATATGCACGGTGGCACAGTGGTTAGCACTGCTGCCTCACGGCGCCAGGGACCTGGGTTCAATTCTTGGCTTGGGTCACTATCTGTATGGAGTCTGCACATTCTCCCTGTGTCTGCATGGGTTTCCTCTGGGTGCTCAGGCTTCCTTCCACAGTCCAAAAGACATGCTGGTTTGGTGCACTGGCTGCACTAAATTCTCCGTCAGTGTACCCAAACAGGCAGTGGAGTGTGGCAACTGGAGAATTTTCACTGTAACTTCATTGCAGCGTTAATGTAAGCCTATTCGTGACACTAATAAATAAACTTAAACTTAAACCAAAGCATGTAAGCTGTGGATCACTCAGTAGCATCCTCACTGGTGAGTCACAAGGCCATGGGTTTTTGTTACTCCAGGAACCTGGGACAGGAATCTAGGCTGGCAGTTCAGCTCAGTAAAGAGGATTGCTGCACTATTGAGGTATCACCATTCAGATAAGATGTTAAACCAGGCATACCTTCTCTGATATTTGTGAAAGAACTCATGGCACTACTTCGAAAAAGAACAGGGCATCTACCCTGTTCAATATTTATTGGCTAATAATGATCCTTCTGTCAACATCTGTCAACATTAAATTGGGTCATCTGCTGATGGCCACATTGTTGTTTGTGGAAATCTGCCGTGTGCAAACTAGCTGATGGGTTTCCTATATTACAACAATCTATATCTGTAATAACCCTGCCAAGGCCACTCTCCAGTTCAACACTGCTTTATTATAACAAAGGAAACTTGCACTCCACGAAGCTCATGGGGAGATCTATTAATGATGCATCATATCCTTCATGGCCACCATAACAGAATCCAATGAAATAATGTTGGAGTTTGAAAAGTGTTTCAGGAAGAGAAGGCTTTATCTAAATGAACACAAGAAGGAGAATGGGTAGAACTACAATTCTTTGTTTTTCTCTATTACCAGCACCTGGAAATGGGGCTGAATGAATCTGAAGGAACACCCCAATTTCTCTTGCTATGTCTTTTTTATGTTTCCAAGGTAGGAGAATGATTTAATAATCATGGTTTAGGTGAAAATGGGAAGGCTCTTTTGGAGATATTGGGCAAATTTTCCTCTTGGACATAGTGACTTCAAAAGCAATAACATTCTGGAGAGATGGGAAACAGGCGTCTGAATCAGTATTGCTTTGACTTACATTATCAGACTAAGCCAAAGTGATCCTCTGGGAACGATGCAGCTGGAGGCGCATTATCTGGGAATCTGTAGTGTGTCGTCATGGAAAAGACACAACTGGAAATAAGTGTAGTTTGACTGGTGGTAGATGCAGAGCCCAATTCCTTCAATGAATTAATGGCTAGGATGTCGAATTGGGAGAACCTGTATTGGCAGCACATCCAAGTGGTGCAGATCACATCGTTTAGGCTCTCCACCTTAAAGGGATCACACAATTAGAATGCTGGATTCTCATACTTGAAAGTCAGGTTTGAATGAAGGACAAGGAAGTTTGAATGAAGTACAAGTACCAAGGAAGTTTTGTCTCTGCCTCGATCATGCAAGGATTCTCAGTGGAACACAAAAACAGGCTCAACTGGTATATTGTGAGCTTACACTCCCCATGAGCCTCCTCCCACTCTAATGTGCTCTTTGTGCATTCTTTGCATGCATGGTTCTCTTCCCTTGTCTGTACAGCATGCAAGGAACAATACTTTTCGCTGAACACTAATACATATGACAATAATAAATCAAATTCTTCCTGAGGCATGCATTAAAGGCATTGAAGTTACATGCGTCAACCACGGTACATGGCAGTCAGTTCCACATTCTGGTGCCTCACCCTGTGAAGATCCATATTCTCACTCCGATCTCTACAAAGATCCACATTCTCAGCCCTCACTTGCTTTCTAAAGAGACTGTGGTGGAAGTTCAGCTCCATTTTTTCCTGCTTGTGAGCATAAAACCGATCATAATGCCAATCTAATAGGCCCCACACTGACAACCTCACTCAGGGACACCAAATAAATGGCTGGCAAGGGAAACTCAGTATAACACATTCATGCTGGGTGAACGCAGTTACGTTTAAGATGTACAGGAAGAAAGACTCGCAATTACGCAGCGCATCTTCCCTGATCTGCGGATGATCCAAAGTGGTAAGTGAGGCATAGTCACTGTTATATTCCAGAGAATGCTGCACAGCAAGCTCCCTCAGACAGTGTTGTGATAACGACCAGAGAATCGGACTGTGTGACTGCGGTTGAGGGATAAATGGACACCACGCCCTCTTTGACATAGGAATCTTTAACATTCACCTGAGAGCACAAAGATGTCCTGCAGGGTTGGCAATCCAGCGCACCCTCAATGCTGCGGAAAGTTGAAGATAGGGTGCCATGCATCTGGCCTGTGCTCTATTTGACCTAAATACTCACATAGATATACACGCAAACATATTGTCATGATTTATAAAGTGTTGTTTAATTAAATTCAGCAACTGGCCAGCATCCAGACAAATTGATTGTCTGAGGTTCAAGACACATGGCTCGCTGATGTTTCTTTAAAAAAAATTGTTTGGTGCTGACACTTGATACAAAGAGTGGAAAATATTGCCTTCTCCCTGAATCAACATGCCTTATCATGGTGGGTTTCAGTATATCACTCGTGAGGGTGATTTCCTACAGCTGCTTCAGACCTTGCTGTTCAAAACAAGCGTCCAAGAATATAGCTTGGACGGTCATTTCAAGGCAGCACTTGTTTCCCATTTCAGTGCAATTAGACAGCTGATTAAATCTTCATCCAATCATTAACGAGAATGAAAAGTCATCCCCCAAGTCTCCCACCCCCCTCCTGCACTCTTCCTTCCTTCCTTTGAAAGCCATGCTGAACTGATAATGTGGTGATTAAGAGGACACAGCAGGGAGATTTTGAGTCCGCGTTCAAAATAGGGGCGGCACGGTAGCACAACGGTTAGCACTGCTGCTTCACAGCTCCAGGGACCTGGGTTCGATTCCCAGCTCGGGTCACTGTCTGTGTGGAGTTTGCACATTCTCCTCGTGTCTGCGTGGGTTTCCTCCGGGTGCTACAGTTTCCTCTCACAGTCCAAAGATGTGCGGGTTAGGTTGATCGGCCATGCTAAAAATTGCCCCTTAGTGTCCTGAGATGCTTAGGTTAGAGGGATTAGCAGGTAAAATGTGTAGGGATATGGGGACAGGGCCTGGGTGGGATTGTGGTCAGTGCAGACTCGATGGGCCGAAGGGCCTCCTTCTGCACTGTAGGGTTCTATGATTCTATGATTCTCCGTCTGAGGGAATGATGGAACATGTTCAAAATCCGGAGAATGCGAGTTGTGCCGGCAGGTTTCCGAGTTCTGACCTTACCAGATCTTCATCGGTGGAGTGGTGTAAAACACGCCATGGGACTGCAGAATGCTCCTTCTAATACTTCAGCATGTCATTGGTGAGCACTTTCCCCTCCTCAACAGACATCCAATGACCACCGGGCCCATAGGACATTAACTGGGTTTCTGGATTAATAGTCTAGTGATTATACCACTAGACCATCACCTCCCATTCTTTCCAATAGTATCGTATTCCCTCAATAGTGCACTGAGGTGGTAGCCTAGATTTGGTGCTCAAGATTCTGCAGTGGGATTTGAACCCGTAACCACTTGATTCAGAGGTGAGGGTGCTTTAAATTTACTAAATTAATTCCGCTGGCACCATTAACAATAGGTTCACCTGGACATGAACCTGTCACGTGTATCTCTCCAGAATCATAAAGGCAAATACAGCCCCAGGGGAGAGGGACATGGCCAGGCAGCAGCTTGGCAATGCTGCAGCCAGCACTGTCCCTTGGCACAAGGTGGCACTACTAGGTTAGTACCATGCCCATGTCAACTGGCAGCGCCAACTTGTGCCAAGAGGCAAGGCCCAATGGAAATCTCATGAGGGGGTGGGAGATTTCAATTAGATGTGGTGATGGCTGGGAGCAGAAGTGGGGTGGGATGCGGAGGGTCAAATGACTGGCAGTGGTGGGGGGGGGGTGGAAGAAAGGGCTGTGGGAGAAAGGGCCAATGATCGCGGGCAGGAGAATGGGGTGGTTGATAAGAAGCTGATGATTGAGGACGTGGGGTAGATAGAAAGAAGTGTCAAGTCCAAACAGGGGTGGGGAGGGGGGAGCCCATGAGAACTCTGCCTTGGGATTTGGATGCGGTGGGAGGAGCAAGGATTACTCAGGTTCTGATCTCTTTATCAATGGTGGCCTGATCCCTGAGAAGCAGGGTTTTGCCGGCATGTTAAGGCCCCCTTCCCAACTATTTGTATATTATCTATTGTATATCAGCCATGATCTTATTGAATGGCGGGGCAGGCTCGAAGGGCTGGATGGCCTACTCCTGCTCCTATTTCTTATATTCTTATGTTTTTATTACATCTGATAAAGAGAACTGTTCAAAGAAAACGGCCAAAATTCCTTTTTTAATGTCCGAATGATTTTTCTCCAAGGTTGCACACAGCAATGTCTTGGAAATTGGAGGGTTGGCAAATTTGTGTGCTGCTTTGACAATGAAGTAAGCTCAGGGGCCACATCAGTCTCCATAATAACTAGCACCTCACAATCACACAAGTACCTGCAAAGAACACAGGGTTAAAAAATCCATCTAGACCTTTTTTTGACACAGCCTGAAGTCAGGCGATGTTGAGGTATGGATTGGCAACAATCAAACTGTGCACTGTAGCAGGCCGGAAGAGAGAGGTTCAATGGCTTATTCTTGTTTAGATGTCCTTGAGGATCAAGTAATTAGACTTCAGGCCTAATCTAAAGCCTTGGGTTGCCAGCACTATTCGTGCTTTCGAATGAACCTCACTTGATGAGGCAAGAACTATTGTAGACTTCTTGCCTCATAAACAGCAGCCTTCAAAGAAGTCTGAGGAGGGAAAAGATGCAGAAGGCACTGATTACAATGTGTGTAGTCGGGGTTGTGAGGGTTGTGGGGCAGGGGGAGCACTTCTTTTCCTCTTGGCTCTTCATCAATGTTTTCTAATTCTAAGACATATCTTCTGTTGTTGGGCTATGGGAAGGGGCAGATGATGTGGCAATTAAGAGGATCCAAGGTCTGCCTTCCCCACCAGGAACTAATTTAGTAAAAGCACTGTCACATCTGAATCCGCCAGTTTGGGTTCAAATACCAGAGACTTGAGCACCTAATCTAGGCTACGACCTCAGTGCAGCATTGAGGGAATGCTGTACAGTCAGGAGAGAAGGGAAGTGATGGCTTAGTGGTCTTTCCACTAGACTATTAATCCAGAAACCCAGTTATGTCTCAGGGACCTGGGATGGAATCCCGCCACAGCAAATGGTTGAATTTGAATTCAATAAAAGTCTGGAATTAAGAATCTATGATGACTGTGAAACCATTATTGATTGTCAGAAAAACCGCTATTGTCCTTTAGGGAAGGAAATCGGCCATCCTTACCTGGCCTGGCCTTTATGTGATTCCAGAGCTACAGCAATTTGCTTTAGTCTTAATTGCCCCTGAACAAAGACAATTAGCGATGGACAATAAATGCTGACCAGCTAGTGACACCATGTCCCATGAATGAAGAATTTCCTGTTATCAGTTTATGAGATGTTGACCTCAGGTCCCCTCTGCCCTGACAGGAGGATATTAAAAAATCACAAATCACAACATTTGAAGAAGAATTCTCCCCGTTGTCCTGGCCAAATTTGAGTTTTCAGCCAACATAAAATAAAACAGGTTGTCTGGCCCTTTTCACATCTCTGTTTGAGGCACCTTGCTTTGTGCAATTAGCTACTGCATTTTCTAAGTCACAGCAGACACTTCACTGACTTTGAACCACTTTGGGATGTCCTGGCATCATGGAAGCCATTGTAAAGTGCAAGCCTTTCTTACTTCTTCCGCGTTAACTGTTCTCTCTGCTCTCACAGGCAAAACTTTCTTCAATATTGGAATGGTTCTAAACATGCAACTATTTACTAACTCAATAGAAGAGCCCAGGCAGTCACATGTTAGGCAGTAATGACTGCCTGCAGATTGTGACCAGGTGTTCTCCATTAGACTGCTTTGATGTTGTGCCTTCACGTTTCAATGGAAACACTATACATCCTGATCTAATTTGATGCTGTTTAAATCACGCATTGATCACACATTCTGGTAATAGCTTGCATACACTCTCTTTGTAGCTATACCAGCTGATCCACAGTGATTAATCTTTCAGCTGTTGAACCTGAACCTGTCAAGTACCTGTCAAATGGATGACATGTGACAAAAGCAACAACATTCCTTCACATTTCAAATCAAACTGATTTGCGTGTGTGTTTTAAAATCAGTAATATTATAGCAACATTCAGATAGTGCTAAGAGCAACAATTGAGGCAACAATTCTTTTTCGAAAGCACCTCTCAAACTTGTAACCTCCATCACCTTGAAGAAGGCAGAAGGTGCACAGGAACACGGCCAGCAGCAAGATCCCGTCCAAGCTATACATCACCCCAACTTGAAACAAGATCACTATTCCTTCACTGTCACTGAGTCAGAATCCTGGACGTCCATCCCTAATAGACTTGTAGATATACCTACACCACTTGGACTGCAGTGGTTCAACAAGTAGGTGACCATCACCTTCTCAAGAAGAACTGTCAGTGGGCAACAAATGATGGCCCTGGCAGCGGCGACCTCAACCCAAGAATGAAAAACAAGATCCCTACTCTTTGCACATTCCACTATGTAATTTGAGATAGCCAGTTACTCTGTGTGGCCTGATTAATCCAGGTCAAAGTGACCAGCCTGAAGAATTTATTCTAGACATTCCATTCGGGTTCAAATTGACCAGTCAGTAAAAACAATACACATCCTGTCAGTCAGTATATACAATACACACCCTGTCAGTCAGTATATACAATACACATCCTGTCAGTCAGTATATACAATACACATCCTGTCAATCAGTATATATAATACACATCCTGTCAGTGTATACAATACACATCCCCTCAGTCAGTACATATAATACACATCCTGTCAGTCAGTATATATAATACACATCCCGTTAGTCAGTGTATACAATACCGTCACTACATACAATACACATTGGGCGGGATTTTATGATCTCGCTCGGGCAAGGCTGATAAACCCTGTCCGAGGCCAATGTAGAATTCGGTTCTGCGAGCCTTGCCTGCCTTGATTCCGTGGCAGGTGAGGCAGTAAAATTGCAGCCATTGTGTCAGTTGGTGTATATAATTCACATCACATCAGTCAGTCTGTCTAACAGCTGAAATTCCATTTACCAAATCAGGCAGCATTCTGACTCACAACTTTTAGTAGTATATTCAGCACAAATCCCAGTTTCGACACTTTCCTGATGGACAAGTTGACTAGTAAGTCCCGAAAGCTTTAGTGAGCAGCACCTACTCTCAACTCATTCAGAATCAAGACCCTGCTTGCTTTTAAAGTGACTGCATTTCTAACATTGTCAGATTCCCTTTCTTTAAGAACACAATTGTATTTAGACAAAAGGAACACAGGTTAGTATGGGAAAAATATTCAGATTCCCCACTGTTCCATAGCGAGACATCCTTCTTGCAGAACCTTGAGCAATTTTTCTAAAGTGGCGCTCCTCTTATTGAAACAATCCGGGAATTGATAACTGCTATCTACACACCTCTGCTTGGAGATTTCTTTCCTGTGTTACAATTGACGCTGCCTATCCTGAGCCTTTTCTTATTTATACTCTTTGTAGGATGTACATTACCCCACAAATATTGCCCAATGAATTTCATGTCACTGCAATCACTCAGAGCTGGGAATGTCAGTTATCTATGTACATTCTGTTGGTATTGTTGTTTTAACGTCTTGTTTATGTAGCATTTCCAAGATATTGGAGAAATCAATCACTAGATTAACAATATCAATAAGAGAAGTAACTTTAACAGGTTATGTGCTGGTCACCCCTCATCACCCCCCCCCCATTATTGTGTGGTCTCTCGTGCCAGGCGCAACTTTCCTCATTCTCTCTCACAAGAAATATCACCAATCCCCCAGCACTGGAAAATCCATTGGCAAGGTTTGCATCAGTTAAAATGATGGCTGGAAATCTCCGGCCGTTCACACCGGTGGGATTCTCCAGTCCCACCTTCAGCGCAGCTCCACTCGCAGGTTTCCTGCCAGTGTGAGGTGACGTCAGTGGGAATTCCCATTGTCAGCAGCGGGACCAGAAAATCCCACCACTAGCAAACAATGCGCCACCTCCAGCCGGCTGAAAACACGCGACTGGGAGGCCAGAGAATATCGCCCAATGAATTTCATGTTATTGGGATCACTCAGAGCTGGGAACATCAGCATATATTTCTCTATTTTTAACTTGAAAAAAAGCTGTGTTCATTCTTGACATCCTCCAGCTTTGGATTTTTCATGACAAAACTAAATTCCAGTGCACCAAAACTTGCATCTGGTCTTGTTTGTGTCTAACCAATTGAGCTGTTTGATGAGACTCCTCAGCTGTTCTCTCTCATCTTTTGTAGCAGCCACATCTTTCTGTCTGGATCTGGTACAACTAATTGTGATGGAGCTGACATTATCCAAGTAAGACTGTTGAAGTAAAATTACATCTGACTCACCCTGCTTAATCTCCAAACCCACATACTTAAAAGCCCAATTTGCCTGCCAATTTGGAATTCCTTCCTAATTTGATTACTAACATTTTCTTCAAAATCATTAGTGCCCCCCACAAAAAAAATCCCCATTAGGAAGATTTTTCAATACAGCGCCAATAGAACATGGCTGGGTCTGCCTTCAATTGTGAGCACTCTTACTTTCTTAGCAATACTGCACCCAAGAGACATCATTTAACCCATAAACATATTCGGAGGTTGTAAGAATACTTCCCTCATGAGCAGGTAACACTGAGCAAAAACCGCTTTGATATCTATGGAGCTACGCTTCCAAAAATAAGTTGTTAAAATGGCTTAATGATCTCCAAAATCACCTTCCTAGCATTCCTCAAAACCTCTGGTTACCAAACTAACCTGTGGTTGTGCGACAGAGCAAGTTGACCTCTATCATCAATCTTGGAATATGCCACAAATCCTTCCCATCTTTGTAACTCTTGATTTAGCCTCTTTTATCACCCTATCTTCTAATCTATTAGTAGATACAAACACCTCTCGATCACAGCGACGTCTACGTCTATTTCTTGTCTAAGAAGGTTCTCCATTATCCATACTGTACTGTTGCCTTGTCAGGGTGTGACCTCTTTTCTCTTGTTGGAATCTTTCTGGACAACTTCCATCAGAATTTCCACTGAACAGATCTTTTCCTTCTGCTAAAGATATCTCCTCAGTCAGAATTCAAACTCTAGCTACATTTTCTTACTCTTTGCTTTTGTGCCCCAGCTGCCAATCTGTGGCCCTCACCTCTTCTCCCTTATCTCAGACATTCAAAAGCCTGAGGACATGTACCAACTGACTAAAGAACACCTTCTTCCCTGCTGCCATCAGGCTTTTGAATGAACCTACATTATATTAAGTTGGCCTTTCTCTATACCCTAGCTTGTAACATTATATTCTGCACTCTCTCCTTTCCTTCTCTATGAATAGTATGCTTTGTCTGTATAGTGCACAAGAAACAATACTTTTCACTGCATGCTAATGCGTGTGATAATAATAAATCAAGTTAAATCAAATATTTGCTTGTAGACTTCTCTTCTAGTCCCACTGTTGTGGCCTCCTTCCAGTTGTCTGCTAGTCTGTGTGGAGTGACTGTCTGTGCAGAGTCTGCATACTCTCCTTGTGTCTTGTGTGGGTTTCTTTCGGATGCCCCAGCTTCCTCCCACAATCTGAAAGATGTGCTGGTAGGCGTATTGGCCATGCTAAATTGCCCCTTAGTGTACCCAAACAGACACTGGAGTGTGGTGACTAGGGGATTTTCACAATAATTTCATTGCAGTGTTAATGTAAGCCTACTAGTGACACTGATAAATAAGCCTTTAAAACTTTAAAACTTTCTGGCCAGTTGACGATAGAGGTCAACTTCCCTCCCTACACTGGAACCTGCTTTAGGCAACCGATTCCTCCATGAGATCACATTTTCATGCTCCTGATGATCAACATGCATATCAGTCTGTGTTTCTTGACCTCTTGAATCCTGCCCCTCTGGTTCCAGATTGTGGAGCTTGTGGGGATGCAAAGGATGAGTGCCTCATTATCATCACCTTCACCCATGTTCTCAAAGTTTACAATTCATAAACTCATTCCTATTACTTGTGAAGAACACGCTTTGGTTCCCATTTTGCATAGTTAGAGTTTTCCCGTCACATCCAACAATGTTTTGCAGACCTCTCCGGTCTCTATATCTTTCACTCATATAGTAAACCAGGTCACCCAGAACAGAAATCTCCCCTGGGTGGTCTCATACACTGTCTTAAAGTTCTCCTAATTTTTTTTTCTGATGATCCAGCTTTGATAAAGGATTTTCTGCTGGCACGTAGCGCATTTAAGTGAGCGGAAAAATGAAAGTTATTAGTCATTCTCTCTAGTGCTGGAGGACCGTCACATAGTACTGAAGACAATTTTGGATTCCGGCCATATGCTAATTGATGTGGGCTATACCCCACAATCATCTCATAAGGAAATTTTTTCATGCATTGCCCATGCCAGGGCCATTTCTAGTGTATAGCCTGGCTGATCTGCCAGTATTTTGTGTAACATTTCATCGATTATCATAGTATTTTACAGTGCAGAAGGAAGCCATTCAGTCCATTGAGTCTGCACCGTGCACAGTCCCACCCAGGCCCTATCCCTAAAACCCCCATTCATTTACCCTTGCTATTCCCCCTGACACTAAGGAGCCATTTAGCATGGCCAATCCACCTAACCCACACACCTTTGGACTGCCGGAGGAGACCGGGGCACCCAGAGGAAACTCATGCAGACGCAGAACACACGGAGAATGTGCAAACTCACACAGTCACTCAAGCCAGGAATCGAACACAGATCCCTGGAGCTATGAGGCTAACCACTGTGTCACCATACCGCCTGAGATCATGACAGGGTTTCTTTCACATGAGTTATTGCTGGACAGACTTTCTGCAGCAGTGTGCATAACTCTAATATTTAACTTCTCACACATGTCCTATATGTTTCATTCGCTAATTCACATCTGTTAAGCATTGTGCTGGTGACTCAAGGACTGTACTGACCCATTTTTCCATGACCTTATCCACTATTGTCCATCTTTCCTTGTTGGTTACTCCCATGGACACACTGAGCCTGGCTGCCATATCTACAAAATGTAACATAAATATTCCAATCCTTGTCCCACACCGTCAGGTCCATGGCTAAGAATTTGTTAAATTCCCAGGCTAATGGGACACTAACAATCAGGTGCGAAACTGTCTTATGATATTTAATACATATATTACATTGAGATGTGATCTGTTCTACAAGGGATTCATATTCTTTATTCACAACCACAGGCCTAGCCAACAATGCCCACGTCCCATGAACGAATAGACATAAAAGCATGCTTTTGCAGAAGCTTTAAATTTTGTGGTGAAGGGTGGGCAAATTGTTTAGTCAGTTTTGAGATAATTCTCTTCTGACTAGCCAGACTCTTATCTCCTGAGGTCAATAACACTTCTTGACAGGAAACTCTCAGTTTCCTCAACGGAATACGATAATGTCTGGATCCTGTAAACTGCAAGTTCACCACTTCACCAAAGACCAATGCTTTGTTATTCTTCACATCTGAACACACCTTTGCTGTTTTCGATGAGGACGTATTCAGCAATAATGGTACGTCACATCACTGCTGATGAAATGATGCATTCCTACAATTTCACATGGGAGGACCACTCTCTTTAAAGATGTTAATGTATTATTGCCTCCGAATTATAAGCAGGTCACTCTTTCATATTCTTTGACTGTGTTTAATCAGCTTTGTCAAGGGTTTCCAATTGGCCCCACACATTGTTGAGGTGCAGCCACTATCTAGTACAGCACAATTGAATGAATCAGCAACTAAAATACTGATGGTCCGAATTAAGTTTTCCAGTCACTACTAAAATACTTCTTTGCCCTTTATCCTGAACTTCATCATCAGAATCGTTTGTTTCATGAGTTGACTTAAATACTGGATTCCTGATTTTTAGAATATCCCTTACATAATAATATTTAGTCACAGCAGAAATACCTTGTAATTATTCCCCATGTATTGCTGGGATCATTCTACAGTTCACATCACCACAATCTTGCTTTATTCTTCAATCAATAAATCTATTAAAAGTATGACCCACCTCAGAACGTCTTCCAGCAATTCTTTCTTTATACAAGCGCAGAGGATGGGTCCTCCCATTGACCTGGAGACTTAGTAATCATGAAATCCTCCATTCTCTGAACCACTGCAGAATTTCCAACATCTTGCGCAAAAGTAGTGGGAAATGATTGCTTCCCCAAAAATGTTTTGGGAGCAATGATCATTTGTTCAAAAAGAGAGTCCTCGTCACGAAACTGAACACTTGTCAAAACCAAAAGTCTAGATTGACAGAAGTCAATCTAATCATTTGAATGTGAGTACAGACGCCAGAATTTCTAGATTGAATTTTTTTTACATGAAGTCTCATAATCCATTACATAGTCTTCTATGGACTGATTGTCTACCTTCTTAATTTATCAATTATTGACCACGTCTCTTAGGCTTTAATAAATCATCTATTTTGTAAATCTGTCCGTAAATTGTAATAAAAATGGCAATTGCTCTTCGATAACTCGGTTAGTTACGTTCTGTGCCAAAATTACTTTCATTTCTTCTTAATAAATACAAGGTCAAAGTCAGACCTTGCTTCCTCTTGGCTAGTGAAGTGATCCTTGTCCACAGCTCCACCTCATTCTTCCATTGTTCGTATGGTTCCCAAGCCTAAAAGATAGGTAGCTAATCAAAGTTAGTGATCCTGCAGTGTGACTCAGCCATTTCACCTTAAACATAGCTGGGAGATTTCCCTTTGTCAGAAACAGGGATTGCTTTCAGCTTTCTTCACCTTCCAACCTGGAAGGACCAGCATCAATCCTCTGCCAACATGTCTAACAGGTTGATATCCATTTACCAAATCCAGCAGCAGAAAACATTCTGTGCTTCACAACTGTTTACTGTGTTTACTATAGTTCTCCACAAATACCAGTTTCCACTATTCATTTCCCATCCTCTCCCATCCAGATTTAATTCTTCTCCATGGAAAAACACAGCTCTTAAATAACATCTTCAATGAGTATTGTCTGTTCTCACTCACTCTATGACTAGCCCTGGTTTACTCTTTAAGGGACCTGAGTTTCTAACATTCTCAAGTCTGTATAGTACAAAGTCTTTTGTATAAATATCATACATCCCGATGGTCAGTGTATACAATACACATCCTGTCAGTCAATGTATATAAAACATATCCTGTCAGTATATATAATACACATCCTGTCAGTCATATATTTACAGTAGACATCCTGCCAGTCAGTATATATAACATGCATCCTGTCAGTCAGTATATATAATACACATCCTGTCAGTCACTATATTCAATATACATCTTGTCAGTCAGTATATATAATACACATCCTGTCAATCAGTATACACAATACACATCCTGTCAGTCAGTATACACAGTACACATCCTGTCAGTCACTATATACACTATACATTCTGACAGTATATGTAATACACATCCTGTCAGTGAGTATATACAATACACATCCCATCAGTCAGTGTATACAATACACATCCTGTCAGTATATACAATACACATCCCGTCAGTCAGTATACATAATACACATCCTGTCAGTCAGTATATACAGTACACATCCTGTCAGTCACTATATACACTACACATTCTGTCAGTATATATAATACACATCCTGTCAGTCAGTATATACAATACACATCCTGTCAGTCAGTGTAGACAATATACATCCTGTCAGTATATACAATACATATCCCGTCAGTCAGTATATATAATACACATCCTGTCAGTCAGTATATGTAGTACACATCCTGTCAGTCAGTATATACAATACATATCCTGTTAGTCAGTATATACAATACACATCCCATCAGTGAGTGTATACAATACACATCCCGTCAGTCAGTGTATACAATATACATCCTGTCAGTATATACAATACACATCCTGTCAGTCAGTATATGTAATACACATCATCCCGTCAGTCAGTGTGTACAATACACATCCTATCAGTCAGTATATATAATACACATCCCGTCAGTCAGTATATATAATACACATCCCGTCAGTCAGTATATACAATACACACCCTGTCAGTCAGTGTATACAATACACATCCTGTCAGCCAGTATATATAATACACATCCCATGAGTCAGTATATATAATACACATTCTGTCAGTCACTATATACAATACACATCCTGTCAGTCAGTATATACAATACACATCCCGTCAGTTAGTGTATACAATACACATCCCGTCAGTCAGTGTATACAACATACATCCTGTCAGTATATACAATACACATCCTGTCAGTCAGTATATGTAATACACATCCCGTCAGTCAGTGTGTACAATACACATCCTATCAGTCAGTATATATAATACACATCCTGTCAGTCAGTATATACAATACACACCCTGTCAGTCAGTGTATACAATACACATCCTGTCAGTCAGTGTATACAATACACATCCTGTCAGTCAGTGTATACAATACACATCCTGCCAGTCAGTATATACAATACACATCCTGTCAGTCAGTATATACAATACACATCCTGTCAGTCAGTATATGTAATACACATCCCGTCAGTCAGTGTGTACAATACACATCCTATCAGTCAGTATATATAATACACATCCCGTCAGTCAGTATATACAATACACATCCTGTCAGTCAGTATATACAATACACATCCTGCCAGTCAGTATATACAATACACATCCTGTCAGTCAGTGTATACAATACACATCCTGTCAGTCAGTGTATACAATACACATCCTATCAGTCAGTATATACAATACACATCCTGCCAGTCAGTATATACAATACACATCCTGTCAGTCAGTGTATACAATACACATCCTATCAGTCAGTATATACAATACACATCCTGCCAGTCAGTATATACAATACACATCCTGCCAGTCAGTATATACAATACACATCCTGTCAGTCAGTGTATACAATACACATCCTGTCAGTCAGTGTATACAATACACATCCTGTCAGTCAGTGTATACAATACACATCCTGCCAGTCAGTATATACAATACACATCCTGTCAGTCAGTGTATACAATACACATCCTGTCAGTCAGTATATACAATACACATCCTGCCAGTCAGTATATACAATACACATCCTATCAGTCAGTGTATACAATACACATCCTATCAGTCAGTATATACAATACACATCCTGCCAGTCAGTATATACAATACACATCCTGCCAGTCAGTATATACAATACACATCCTGCCAGTCAGTGTATACAATACACATCCTGTCAGTCAGTATATACAATACACATCCTGTCAGTCAGTATATATTATACACAACCTGTCAGTCAGTATATGTAATATACATCCTGTCAGTAGTGTGTATAAAGACAGGTTCTGGAACTTTCAGTGTATTATCCAGTGCCTCAATGCTCATGATAACGTATGGATCCCAGAGAGAGTAGTAATGGAAATTCCACAAGATCTTCAAGAGCGCATTGACTTTAAAGAATCAGAAACAACCCCCTAGAACATTGCCCCATTGTCAGACTTACAGAAGTAAAAGATTTCTATGTGAGTGTATAGATTCTGTTCTTTGCATAGCATCTTATCCATACCTTTGTGGATTCCACATTCCACTATTCTAGCATTTTCCTGGCTGTTTTCCAATTTATAGCACTCCATCAACTCCAACCCATCCAAGTCACTTTCTCCCTATCCCATCGCACATCAACCCATGCTCTTACCTCTCCGCTCTCTAACCTCCATTGGCTTCTTTTCTCCCATTGTCTCTAAATTAAGATTCTTACCCTTCTTATCTACATTTCTTAAATCCTCACCCCTACCAGTTGCTGTTACCTCCTCCAGCCCTACAACCATGCCCTCACATATTCTGTATTCCTTTCACTCATGGGATGCATTTTTCAATCCTGTCACTCCAACATTGCAAGTCATGTCTGCAACCATCTAAGATCCATACTCCAGAATTCTAAAACCTATACTTCTCCCCACCTCCACCTCCCTGTCCTCTTTTAAACTCATCACTTTGACCAACCTAATGTCCTAATAGCGCCTTCATCTGTGTCCAACAAAACAATAAAGTATAGACACACAGAACGGACCTTAACCTTGATGTGCAGTTTCAGAGGTTCAGAGCATGTAGCGCTGTGGAGTGAGTTTATCGGGTCAGCCTGACATGATTACGTATGACAATAAACAAAGCAGGTCAACTAATAGAACAAAATGACTAATCCATCTAACCTCAGCAATGTGGTAGCAACATTCAGAGATGTCAAGCTACATTTGACAGCACTGAAACATGAGAACTGTTCACTCCTTTCCTCACCTGGTTTTTCCCTACTGTGTGCTCTACAGCTAACAGGCTTACATAGGGCTTCAGATATTGGTGACACAGTGGCACAGTGGTTGGGCCAGGGACCCGGGTTCAACTCCGGCCTTGGGCGACTGTCTGTGTGGAGTTTGTACATTCTCCCCTGTGATGTATGGGTTTCCTCCGGGTACTTGGGTTCCTTCCCACAGTCCAAAGATGTCCAGGTTAGGTAAATTGGCCTTGCATAATTGCCCCTTAGTATCCCAAGATGTGTAGACTGGGAGGATTAGCAAGGTAAATGTGTGGGATTATAGGGAAAGAACAGTAACCTATACAACTATGGCCCAAGAGCCAGAAGTGAGAGCAGGTTGGATGGCTATTTGTTGGTCGGTGGGGATATGATGGGCAAAATGCCCTCTTTTCTGTCTGTAAAAATTTATTCATAGAAACGTAGAAGGTAGGAGCAGGAGGAGGCCATTGGCCCTTCAAATCTGTTCCGCCATTCATCACAATCATGGCTGATTGTCCAACTCAATAGCCTAATCCTGCTTTCTCCCCATAACCTTTGATCCCATTCACCCTAAGTGCTATATCCAGCTGCCTTTTGAATACATTCAATGTTCTGGCATCAATTACTTCCTGTGGTAATGAATTCTGCAGGCTCACCACTCTTTGGGTGAAGAAATGTTTCCGCATCTCTGTCCTAAATGGGCTACCCCGAATATTCAGACCGTGACCCTTGGTTCTGGACATCCCCACTATCGGGAACATCCTCCCTGCATCTATCCTGTCTAGCCCTGTTAGAATTTTATAAGTCTTGTGAGATTCTCCCCTCATTCATCTGACCTCCAACAAAAACAATCCTAACCTAGTCAACCTCTCCTCATACACCAGTCCCGCCGTCACTGGGATCAGCCTGGTAAACCTTCGCTGCACTCCCTCAAGAGCAAGAACATCCTTCCTCAGAAAAGGAGCCCAAAACTGCATACAATATTCTTGGCCACACTAAGGGACTCTTGTGGCTTCACCAAGGGACTGTGACCCCTGATTCTGGACACCCCCACCATGGGGAACATCCTCCTGCATCTACCCTGTCGAGTCCTATTAGAATTTTATAAGTTTCTATGGGATTCCCCTCATAGGGTGCACACAATATTCTTGAGGTTGCCTCACCAAGGCCCTGTATAATTACATGAAGAATAAAGTGCAAATGGCATCATACATTAAGATGTTTATTTAGTTCATAGGAAAAACACCAAAAGTCATTGCCAGCCATCATGTCTGCCTGTCATAATCACCAAAATCTTGCTGCCGGAGGGATTTCATGGCCCTGTCGACAGCACACCCATACCGTGGACCGGATTTTCCTGCCCTAAACCGGAAAATCCCGCCCGAGCTCAACGGACCTTCCCATGGTCCGCCTCTTGTCTGCTCCGATTCCCGTGGTGGGCAGAATGGGAAAGTTTACTCCCATGGGTTTCCTACCGGGTGCGTTCAACAGGAAACCCACCATCAGCCAGTGGGCATCGCTGCCAAACATGCCGCAGACAGGGAGAAAAATCCCACCCATCATCTCCGATTGTCACTTTTGTCATGTCATCACTGAGAATGTTATTTACTTTGCTAAACATCTGTGTGACTGTCACCCATATCAATAAACAAGGCAGTAACGTAATGATAAAACTTTGTTCATATCCGAAATTCAGATAGGCTTAGAGGTTAAGAAAAGTGCACCTTTACTGCATATCTAACCAGATGAATTAACAATCCTCTTTTCAATTAGAATTACTAAGAGTGGCACATTGCTATGAGTGCCCCACTCACTGGATCACACAGACCTAGTGGTGTCACACAACTGATTAGGAGTGTGTCACACAGTGGATCCCCATTAGCTAGGAGTGGATCACACAGTGGATCACACAGCCTGAGAGTTTGTCACACAGTGGATGACATCTTGCTCAGGTGCATCACAAAGTGGATCACACATTGCTAGGAGTACATCAAACAATGATCCCACATGTCAAACAGTGTGACACACAGTAGATCCCACATTGCTGGGTGTATATCAAACAATGATCACACACATGTTAAGGAATGTGTCAAACACTAAATCACACAGTTAGGTGTGTATCACACAGTGGATCACAATAAAGAGTGGATCACACAGTAGATAATACATAACTCTGTCGCACACTGGATCACAGATAGTTTTGTCTGTGTCACTTAGTAGTCACACATAAGTTGCAGTGTATCAGATGGTGAATCACACACAACTAGCAGTGAGCTACTCATAGATCAAACACATAGCTAGGAGCATGTCTCATACACTGGATAACACAGCTGTGGTTGTGTATCATGTAGAGGGTCACACACAGACGGTGGTGTTTTAATAAATACACTGGATCACAGTTCAAATCCCGTGGTCACCTCAGTCAAGATTTCAGCTACAAGCTGCTCAAAGCTTCTCCATATAGTGCGGGAATATGCTGCATTGCCAAGTTCCTCTGGTTTATTAATGGCTCAATTCAGAATGAATGTTCGTATGAAAAGAGTGGTAGATGGGAGGAAGCCAACTCAGAGCAGCTGAACGCAGGTATGTGCAAGTCAAGGTTACATTAATGAAATCAGTCAGTATCTGGATTACGTAATGAGTATGGCAGGCAGTGGACAGATTTGTTGTGGCCTGTGGCTTTTTATATTGGTATTCTATTTAGACTAAATACCTACACAGCTGTCTCTGTAAGAGTTTAAACTTGTCCTTCCTTAATTAGCATCCTCTACACTGATAACCTGCAAATCATCATCTATCACAACTAATCTCCAACCAATTTACTTTACCTTGGGGCTTGACTGTTTAAAATAAATGTCTTTGCTATTTGCATTATGCCGTTAAATGTGCTTGTTCAGTTACTGCAATGGAGTGTTACAATGTGGGGGGAGGGGGTGCATAACAGAAATAGTGCTACAACGGAAAACACTAGGATGGAGAGTGTTATAACAGAGAGGGGCTAAAGAGATAGATAGCAATGTTTACAGAGGCAGAGATATGATGGAATTACAAGCTAGTGCTTTTCTTATATGAGGTTATTCATGAATAATTCCACCTTCTCAGCCTTGCCCCTTGCCCGAGCCGTGGTTATCCTCAGGTTAAATCACAACCACTCAGCTTTTCCACTCAAAGGGGAAGGCAACTTATGGTCACCTGGGACTATGGCAACTTTACCTTTTCTCTTTAACAGAAAATTCTGGAAATGCCCAGCAGGCCTGGCAGCATCTGTGGGGAGAGAAACAGAGTTAATGGGTGGAATTGTTCAGCCTAGACATGGCGGGGGCAGGGCAGGAAATTGCGGTGAGCCATTCAAAGGTTCATTGACTTCCGTGGGGCTGGAAAATCCCATCAATGGAGGGTCTGGAAAATTCCACCCATCGTTTCAGATTACATTAGAACAGTTAATATTGGTTTTAAGCTTATGAAAGGTGTAGGGGAGATGTAAAGCAGCGACAGGAGGATTTGGACAGACTTAGTGGAGGAATTTTCCTTTCCTGAGGAAAAGATGTGCGGAAAATGGTGAGGGATTATTAATTGTAGGTGTACAAAGGAACCTGCAGTCCAAAGCTTTCACTATCTCTACAGCAAACCTTTTCAACACTCTGCAATGTATATTGTCAAGTCCCGGGAATTATCAGCCTTCCATCCCATGAGTTTCTCCAGTAAGCTTACTATTACAAATTTCCATCAATACCTCATTCTCCCTCGTCTGATTCTGGGAGATTCCTTGTCTCATCCTCACTGAAGGCA
Source organism: Carcharhinus amblyrhynchos (assembly GCF_965287045.1). NCBI lineage: Eukaryota > Metazoa > Chordata > Chondrichthyes > Carcharhiniformes > Carcharhinidae > Carcharhinus > Carcharhinus amblyrhynchos. The sequence continues at coordinate 56,965,791 of NC_137329.1, forward strand.
GACAGAAAGTAATCATTCAGCTTCGCTGCAACAGGGCAGCACAGTGGTACAGTGGTTAGTATCGCTGCCTCACAGCGCCAAGGACCCGGGTTCAATTCCCATCCACGGTCACTATCTGTGCAGAATCTACATGTTCTTCCCATATCTGCGTGGGATTCCTTTGGGTGCTCCTGTTTCCTCTCACAGTCCGAAAGGCGTGTTGGTTAGCTGCACTGGCCACACTAAATTCTCCCTCTCCGAACAGCCTGAGTATGCTGACTAGGGAATTTTCACAGTAACTTCAGTGCAGTGTTAATGTGAGACTAATGGAAAAAAGCGATAAAACTTCTCTCTATTCCAATGCTGGTAACAATGATTCAGTGGTGTCATAGAAACATAGAAGATAGGAACAGGAGGAGGCCACTCAGCCCTTCAAGCCTGTTCCATCATTCATTACAATCATGGCTGATCATCCAACTCAATAGCCTTATCCTGTTTTCTCCCCATAACCTTTGATCCCACTCACCCTAAATGCAATATCTAGCCACCTCTTGAATGCATTCAATGTTTTGGCATCAACTACTTCTTATGGTACTGAATTCCACAGGCTCACTAATCTTTAGGTTAAGAAATGTCTCTTCATCTCCATCCTAAATGGTCTACCCTGAATCCTCAGACTGTGACCCCTAGTTCTGGACACTCCCACCATCGGGAACATCCTTCCTGCATCAACCTTGTCTAGTCCTGTTAGAATTTTATAAGTCTCTATGAGATCCCCCTCATTCATCTGAACTCCAGTGAAAACAATTCTAACCTAGTCAATCTCTCTTCACCCGTCCATCATCCCTGAAATCAGCCTGATAAACCTTCGCTGTGCTCCCTTGAGACCAAGAACATCCTTCCTTATTAAAGGAGACCAAAACTGCATACAATACACGAGATGTGGCCTCACCAAGGCCTGTATATTGCAGGAACATATCCTTGCTCCTGTACTCGAAACCTCTCGCAATGAAGACCAACATGCCATTTGCTTTCTTTACTGCTTGCTGTATTAACTTGCATGCTTATCTTCAGTGACTGGTGCACAAGGACATCCAGGTTCCACTGCACACTTCCCTCTTCCAATTTACAGCCATTCAGATAGTAATCTACCTTCTTGTTTTTGCTTCCAAAGTGAATAACCTCACATGTATCCAAACTGTACTGCATCTGCCATTGATTTGCCCACTTAGCCAAACTGTCCAGATCATGCTGAAGGATCTCTGCATCCTCATCACAGTTCACTCTCCCACCCAACTTGGTATCATCTGCAAACTTTGAGGTATTGCATTTTGTTCCCTCAGCACCGTTCCCTGTGGCATCCCACTAGTTACTGCCTGCCAATTTGAAAAGCAGCCATTAATTTCCTATTTTTTGTTTTCTCTCTGCCAACCATTTTTCTATCCATCTCAATACATCTTATGATGTTAATGTATTGACAATCTAACTATAGGGTGAATGACAAACACACAGATGTGCACCGTCATTGGTATTTAAAGGGTCAGGGTCAACTCTTGTTGCAAATCAGTGAGACCACAATAGCTATCTTTTGCATTGATCTTAGTTTCAGTAGTCAACCCATTCATCTGCCGGCTAGCCCCTGTCTCAAAATGGGGAACACCATTCTCATTTTTCTCTGTATCAGCCATGGCTTGGTTGGTAGCATCTAAGTGAAAAAGTTGTGGATTCGGGCTTCTACTCCAGAACTTGAGCACAGTGTAGTGTAGTGCAGTACCACAGAATAGCTACAGTGCTGAAGGAGGCCATTCAGCCCATCACATCTACACAGACTTTCTGACAGAATATCTTACCCAGGTCCCCTACCCTCCCCTATCCTCAGAACTCCACGCATTTACCATGGAAAATCCATCTAAGTACTTCGTTCACTTTGCAATATCCAGGGGTCATGAAAGGTGCTGTAGAAATGCAAACTGTTCCCCTTTTTTCCCCTTGTTGCCCCATGTGGTATTTGTTTATAAATCAGGTCTGATTTACATTTTCAGCACTGATTGCATCAGCTTTTGATAGACATTATTTGTGGAATGGAAACAGCCCTCCAACGCTGAGTTGAAGCTGCAGTTTAAAAATAACCTGGGGGAAACCATAGAAATAGATCAGAAAGCAAAAATAAACCGATCAGAGGAAACGAAAGCAAAACTGACAGACGTTTGAGACAGAGGCAAGTCAGCAGGATATCAGATAGAGGGGTGAGAGACAGGGTGCTCTAACAGATGTGGCAACTTTACCATTGGTCAGGGCAGTCAGGTACTGTGGAACATAAGAACTAGGAACAGGAGTAGGCCATCTGGCCCCTTGAGCCTGCTCTGCTATTCAATGAGATCATGGCTAATCTTTTTCATGGACTCAACTCCATTTACCTGCCCGCTCACCATAACCCTTAATTCTTTTACTGTTCAAAAATTTATCTATCCTTGCCTTAAAAACATTCAACGAGGTAGCCTCAACTGCTTCACTGGGCAGGGAATTCCACAGATTCACAACCCTTTGAGAGAAGAAGTTCCTCCTCAACTCAGTCCTAAATCTGCTCCCCCTTATTTTGAGGCAATGCCCCCTAGTTCTAGTTTCACCCACCAGTGGAAACAACCTCCCTGCTTCTACCTTATCTATTCCCTTCATAATCTTACATGTTTCTATAATATCTGCCCTCATTCCTCTTGAATTCCAATGAGTATAGTCCCAGGCTACTCAATCTCTCCTCAAAAGCCAACTCCAGAGTCACTTGAATGGGTGTAAATTGAGACAGGTGGATACTCAGCGAGATCTTGGTGTCCTCGTGCATCACTCACTCAAAAGAAATTGCAGGTAAGCAGGCAGTAAAGAAGGCAAATTGTATATTGGTCTTCATAGCACAAGATTTGAGTACAGGTTTAGAGATGTTTTGCTGCAATTGTTTAGGGTGTTGGTGAGACCACACCTAGTGTATTATGTGCAGTTTTGGTCTCCTTATCTGAGGAAGGATGTCCTTGCTATAGAGGGAGTATAGCGAAAGTTTACCAGGCTGATTCCTGGGATCAATCATATGAGGAAAGACTAAGTCAATTAGGATTATATTCACAAGAGTTTAGAAGAGTCAGAAGGGACCTCATAGAAATTTCTAAAATTCTAACAGGATTGGACAGGGTAGATTCAGAAAGAATGTCCCTCATGGCAGGACAGTCCAGAACAAGGGGTCATAGTTTCAGCATAAGATGTAAACCTTTTAGGACTGAGGTGAGGAGAAATTTCTTCACCCAGAGGGTGGTGAATATGTGGAATTCACTACACAGGAAGTAATTAAGGCCAAATGTTGTGTGATTTCAAGAAGAAATTAGGTGTGGCTCTTGAAGCTAAAGTGATCAAGGGATATGGCGAGAAGCGGGGGGCGGGAATAAGGATATTGAATTTGATGATCAGCCACGATCAAAATGAATGGCAAAGCAGGCTCGAAGGGTTGAATGGCCTAGTCCTGCTTCTAGTTTCTATGTTTCCAAGGCTTTCAGGTCAGCTGCTTCCCTGGAACACAGAGGGAGAGTCAGTGGGAGATTTCTCCCTTCACTCAACCACCCTCAGCCCCTTCTCCGCCTCGAGTTCCCTGTAGGCCAACTCATAAAGGCACCCCAGACTAAATAATGACCTCCGTGGAGACCCCTCCTTGAATTTGACTGGGGTGGGAGGATGTGAGCAAATTAGTGAGGGGGCTGGGGAGATGGTGGAAAGGAAAAGTTAGAAATAATCAAAGCTAATAATGCAAACAGTACCAAGGAAGGGTCACCCAGACCCCATTCCTCTTGTGATCTTGGTGGGTGGGATAAGATAGTTATGGCTGGATCTTCCTTGGTGAGGAAATGAAGAGATTCTTGTCTCCCTCTCAGTTGCTTTTTTTAACAGCTTAGTGGAATATTAAAGAGTTGCTTCATTCAGTTAATACAACATCTGTTTTCAGCATTTAATAAAGGACCTTCATGGAAATGACTGCACAAGGCCAGCTGGGGGTCGTGTAGTTTTATTTCTGATGGGCTGCCTGTTGCTGAGGTGGGTTAACCCCTTTGCTGCCACAAGCCTGCCTAACAGGTGACCCACTCAGAGTGCATGCACCTCTGAGTCAAGGCTTTGAGTTCAAGCCCCACTTCAAGGACTTCAGCAAAGGGTTCAGGCTGACAATCAATCCAGTGCAGTAATCAGGGAGTGCCACATTGTTGGAGGTGCCATCTTCTGGATGACACCTTAAACTGAGACCTTATCTGCCCCCTCAGGTGGAATTAAAAGATCCGGAGACGCTATCTTAAAGAGGAACAGGGCAGTTACCCTTGGCATTCAAGCCACTACTTGTCCTTAACCAACATCATTGGCGGCACACTGGCATAGTGGTTAGCACTGTTGACTCGCAGTTCCAGGGATCCAGGTTCAATTCCGACCTCGGGTCACTGTACGTTCTTCCCATGTCTGCATGGGTTTCCTTCAGGCACTGCAGTTTTCTCCCACTTTTCACAGATGTGCAGGTTAGGTGAATTGGCCATGTTAAATTGCCCCTTGGTGTCCAAAGATGTGTAGGTTAGGGGGAATTAGTGGGTAAATATGAGGATAGGACCTGGGTAAGATACTCTGTCAGAGAGTTGGTGCAGAATTGATGGGACGAATGGCCTCCTTCTGCACTGTAGGGATTATATGATAAAAATAGATGATCTGATCTTTAGTATATTACTGTTTGTGGGAGCTCATTGAATTCTAACTGGGTGTTGTGTTTTACTATGGCCCAGAAATTCTAGGGAATAGCTATCTTTCAAGCGGAAACAGGAAGTTACTTGGACAATAGCTGCATGTTCTTTCTTTTTCATCAAGATAGCTAATGGATATTCAGGAGGTAATGGCTGGAACATTACAGAATCTCACCTCAACCAAAAAAAAGCCACGGTCAGTCCTGTTATCAGCCAAACAAATATCTTCTGAGATCATTATGGAGAAAGAGGTCATGCGACTAGGGTAATCATTTTTGAACTTGTTCATCTACACATAAGCTACAGAAACAGTAGTATTCAGTAGTCTGGAAAAGTTGCCAATCTCCCTTCTCTTCCATCCTTAGGTAAGACTCTATCTCTTACAGTTTAAGAATCCAGCACAGAGATAGTGAATTTCCATTGAAAGGAATTTAAGAAGCAAAATTCAACTTCTGAAAAAGAAGGGTTATGTTTTGAAAGATAAAGGGGGAATCTCTGGACCCGTTGGCTTCCGGCAAGAATAATGATGGCCTGGAGAATCAGGCGTCATGGCAAAAAATAAGTTTTGTGCCTGGTTTCAAACCTGTTGTGATGCTCCCAGTCTGCCAACTCCAATTGGATTCCTGCTCACTAAAAAATATTCAAATTGGGCAGTTAACATAAGATTGGCAGGCTTGAGAGGATTCAAATACCTCACTATTCACCTGTCTCCCCAGCTGGATCTGCAGCGGGTAGACCTTCATACAGGTCCTCATAAGCAAGGACTTACTGAGGCTCCAGGAAGCACTACCAACTCCTCAACAATGAAAGGCACCCTTACCCCTGCCGCCAGAGCTCTGACGATGGGTTACCTTGACTTGAAACATTGGCTCTATTCTCTCTCCACAGATGCTGTCAGACCTGCTGAGATGAACCCATTTTTATCTTAGATGCAGGAAAGCCTGCCAGACTTTATAACCAGCACTTAAAAGTTTAAGCACAGATATTGAGCAAACAAATACCTTCACAAAAAAAAAACGGTCAGACTTGGAGTGGGAGGGCAAGGTGAGTCACTTCTGCTCCTCCTCATGTGACCTGAGCAACTTCATCACAGGTTGTTAAGCAGTTTGGAAATGTTCTGAGCTTGTGAAAGGTGCTGTATCAATTTAGATTCTTCTTCTTCAAAGATATGATGGTGTGAATCACCAGTGACCACTTCGGCTGCTTTACCCTTTAACTTTTAACCTTAAATGTAAAGCTTGGAATCAAAATGGCTGCAGCTCAAGGCCACAAAATTAGCAGCAGCTGAATTTTCAAAGCAGGTTCTTTCTGGTAGTGAAGTAATTAGACGATGAAACAACACCATGGCTGGAATTTTCTGACCATTCACACTAGCGGGATTTCCCCATCTTGCTGCAGCGAACCGAGATTTGGCTTCGCTGCAGTGGGAGTGTGGCATGAGTGGGCAGTAAGATCACGCCTGTCTCTTTAAACAGTAGTAGGCAGTGTCTCAGTAAACCAGAGTAATGCTTTGGGGACCTGGGTTCAAAGCCCGCCACTGCACATGGTGAAATTTGAATTCAGTGAAAAGCTGGAATTAAAAGCCCAATGATGGCCCTGAAACCATTGTTGTGAAAACCCATTTGTTCTTTAGGGAAGGAAATCTGCCATCCTTACCTGGTCTGGCTTACATGTGACTCCAGACCCACAGCGATGCGGTTGACTCTTAATTGTCCCTTAAGGGCAATTAGGGATGGGCAATAAATGCTGATTAACCAGCAACGCCCATGTCCCATAGAAGAATTTTTAAAAAGTACTTGCCAGTTTGTTTGCTTTTGTAATGTGTGCATCACTGGTTAACTCAAAGGAATTGAGTGGGTTCGGCTAATTCAATGGAAATTGAATAAATTTGGTTGTATTTACTCTCATAGACTCACAGGCAGCTACGTTAATGTCTCCTGTTTCCTAACAACTAAAAGAGTTGCTGACCTATGAAATGAAATTGTATTGTCTCAATTTGGAGCCTGGCGGATTCAAACCTGAAGTTCACAGCACAAAAGGTGCCTATAGTTCAGCAGGAATTTTATTCCAACATGAACAAGGGTTACTGGTATTGAATAATTGTTGGAACTGAGTCTCCGCTTGAAGCAAAGACCTTCGAATCTCAGCAGCAGTTCTGGAAAGATATCTTATGATCCATAACAGGCAGCATTGCAACAGTCAGGACCTCGAGTGGGTGACAGTAACCAGGTTCCGCTCTGATGAGAGACAGAGCAAGTTCTTCAGACAGTCTGGCATTTTGAAACCATCTCGAGAGAGAGAGAGGACAAGTAAAAACAGATCCACCCTGAAGTCTCTTAATGGCAGGGTGGGTGGGGGGAGGTGTCGGGGCAAGGAGAGTTTCCCGCATGGACATGAAATTGGAGATATCCATCTATATCTAACATTCTTGTTACACCCTGGCATAAACATATTCCTGGAATGAGCCTCATTAACCTGGCTACATCTGACAGCAAGTTTGCACTGGGTAATGTTAAGTTTCCCTTAGGCCTCAGATACAGTGAATGGCCAGATCCGCTCTACTCAAGGAATGAGGAATGGGCACCCTCTGTTCATTGTAGACCTGAGCGGCCATCAGCCCAGGACATTGCTGAGTTCATGTACACAGATAGTAGGCACAGGCCCGTTCAATATTGATCAACAGTAACAATGAGAGTCGTGTGGAGATGGGGCTATGAAGGGTTGAGACCCTGGAAACTCATTAATGAACAGTCCCAAACCATCCATATCCCAGTGGTGTGACTTCTCGAACTTGGTCAGATCATCATGAGAAGCACAGTGAGACAGGCACTGCTATTGACAGATGGGGAAGTCAACCACTCAGTGATAGCACCTACACACTTTGCAGCAGCCAACAGCACCGTGAGATAAATTTGACTCGAAACCCCATTGCCCCAGGACATTGCTGCAGGAATTCTGATTCCCAACCTTAAGCTGATCCATCACAGACCTTCCGGCCACCACAAAGTTAGAAGTAGGGATATTCAGCACCATTCCTCAAATACTGAAGCAGTCTGAGCCCACACGTCTGATTCCCATTTACCTCCAATAACATCTGATTCCCTTGCCTGACAAGAACTTACCTACCTCTGCCTTAAAAATATTCAGAGACACTGACTTTTGAGGCAGAGAGTTCTGAAGTCATACAACCCTCTGAAAGAAAAAGATTTCTCCTCAGTGACCTGGGTATCAAAGTGGTCAAACGGCTACAGTAGAATCCTTTACCCGTGGGACATCCACATCGCTGGCTGGCCATCATTTATTGCTTATCCCTAGTTGCCTTTGTTCAGAGGGCAGCTGAGAGTCAACCACATTGCAGTGGCTCTGGTGTCACACAAAGGCCAGACCAGGTAAGGACGGCAGATTTCTTTCTCTAAAGGACATTAGTGAATCAGGTGGGTTTTTACAACAATCGACAATGGTCATCAGCAGATTCTTAATTCCAGATATTTTTTGTTGAATTCAAATTCCACCAAATGCCGTGGCAGGATTTGAACCCGGGTCCCCATGACATTAGTTGAGTTTCTGGATTAATAGTCTAGCGTCAATACCACTAGGCCACTGCCTCCCCTACATTGCATCTTTGAGTTGCAAATTTTGGTCAGATATATTCCCACCAACTGACCCTCTGCCTTCAACCAGCGCCCACCAATGGTTGCCTGACACTGTCACAGATCCACTGCCTCGTTATGACAACTGATAAGCAGAGACATTCTTTGCCAGCTGAATGGGTGTTTCCTGACTCTCAATCAAACAGTCATGGTCTCAATACACTTGCAACTAATGAGCGCCAGTGTCCAAAGGAAATTAAAATAAAAACACCTTGACTCTTTTAAATGCTACTTGCAGCGGTATGCTAAAGGTTAGTCTTCAATTCCTGAAGACTCTGGATCAAGCCACGAAGGTTGGCAACCCTGGCGAGGACTAAACTGATAATGCAATGAGGAGAGAGGCTGGGCCATGGGAGAATGCTGTGAAATAAATGGCTTCCATCGGAAATCGTCAACATTGCAAATCATTCAGACACACGAACCGTATGAAATGCTAAAGCTTCAAATGCAGGACTACAGACACCTCATAAATTAACAAACTTTTCCACCCTTGACTTCTGGCTCCTTGAAGTGAAACAAATAAAATATATTCCCCCGGTAATACAACATCAATCACTGCTAGGTAACAGCACGAAACGCAGAGCTTCTCCTCTCTGAACTTCTGCACCGGTCTTCCAGGAGAGGCCAGTGCTGTGACTTTTCCATTTGCCAAGCACCTGTACTTGCGTTCAGTCCGACTGAGGCTGCCAATGTACTGATGGTGTGGACTTCTTCCCCCAGGAATTATGCAGAGCGGTCATCCCACCAGCACAATTGCAAACCAGTCAGGGAACAGTGTTGCATAAATAACTTACGGCAATCAGCCTCATCTTTTTTGTCATTCATTTATGGGGTGTGGGTGTCGTTGGCTGGGCCATCATTCGTTGCCCAGCCCTAATTGTCCTTGAAATGAGTTGCTTGCCATCACCATTTCAGAGGGTATTTAAGAGTCAACCCACATGACTGTGGATCAGGAATCACATGTAGGCCAGACTTGGTAAGGATGGCAGATTTCTTTTCAAGAACCAGATGAGTTTTTTTTAATGACTTCATGATCATCATCAGACTTTTTCTTCAAGATTGGATTCAAATTCCACCATCTGCGGTGGTGGGATTCAAACATGGGCCCCGAGAGCATTACACTGGGTCTCTGGATTACTAGTCCAGTGTCAATACTACTACACCACCACCTCCCTGAAGATATGCTAAGCAATTCCTGTCACAGAGTTGGGAGAAATGGACCTTGTCCCAGCAATGTGTATTAGATTCTGAGTTATTTGACAACAACTGCACCTGCCTCAATATTGACTAAAAGTAATAATCTCAGTCTAAGCGTAAAACGTAAAGGAGAATCTGCTGTCCCCATGGGTTTTATCGCATTATCAGTTAAAATAAAACTGCTGAACTATGCAAGGGACAAGTAAGTGACAAAAAGTGAAGATGGGACAGGGCTTAGGACCGATGTCTCCATGGTAAAGTATCCTGACAACGTGCACCGAGCTCGTAAAAAAAAGCTTGGAGCGGAAGTGTGCAAATCATTGAAGGTGGTGGGGCAGGTTGAGAGTGTGGTTAAGAAAGCATATGGGCCCCTGGATTTTATACTCAGGAAATAGAGTACAAGAGCAAGGGAATCTGTAGAGCGCAAGAATTTGGCTTCGGATGGATTGTGTCCAGTTCTGAGCACCACATTTTTGGAAGGATGTAAAGGCATTTGAAAGAGTGCAGAAAAAATTTATGAGAATAGTTCCAGAGGTGAGGGGGAGGAGGAATTCTCCTATCCTACCCACTATGGGAATCGGAGTGGGTGGTGGAGGGGTTTTGGGCAAATGTGGCCAGAAAATCTCACCCGAGGATCTCCAGTTACGTAGATAGCTTTGAGAAGTCAGGAGATCACAAATGACCTGGGCAGAGAGAGAGAAACTGTTCCCATTGGTGGAAGAATCGAGGGTGCCGATTTAAGACAATTGGTGAAAGAAGCAACAAGGACGTGAGGAAAAACCTGTCTATGAAGCGAGCCATTAGGAGCTGGAATGCACTGCCTGAGAGTATGGTGCAGGCAAATTCAACCATGGCTTTCAAAAGGGAATTCCTTTTGAAAACATCGATAGGGGAAATAATTTGCAGGGCTAAGAGGAAAGGTAGAGATGTGACACAAGGTGAATTGCTCTCCCAGAGACCCAGCACTGACATAATGAGCTGAGTAGCCTCCTTCTGTCCAGTAAGCATTCTGCGATACTACGGGTGGGGGATTTGATGTGAGAGGCTCTGAAGTAGTCACTGATTGGTCATTTAATGATCTCAATTGGCCAATGGATGGCTGAACTTCCAGACAGCCTCTCCCCCATCTGGTTAAAGTTGGCACGGCAGGGAGCTAGATGCAGGAACAATACCCCGGCACGGCACATAATAGTACACACTAATGTTCTCCCCAAACCCTACCTGTTTGCCAACAGTCCCCTGGGGCCCACAAAATCCAGTCCTGTGATTCCAGAGCTGGAACTACATATGGGGAAGGAACAATAAGTTCAGGGGGAGGGCAAGGAGAAAACTAGATGGTGGGCATGTGCTAATGGCAGCAGGGGAGAGTGGAGGGTGTTGCATGGATGGGAGCTGACTGGAATTAGTGCAAATTTAAATGTACTCATCTGCAACAACTCCAGCAGTCTGGGGTAGATTGGACAGTATAGATATAGCTCTCAGCCTGCCATGTTTTGTGTGGATTGAAACATAGAAACTCAAAGCAGGAGTAGGCCATTCAGCCCCTTGAGCCTGCTCTGCCATTCATTTTGATCATGGCTGATCATCAAATTCAATATCCTTATCTCCCCCTTCCCCTCACATCTCGAGATCCCTTTATCCCCAAGAGCTATATTTAATTCCTTCTCGAAATCACGCAGTGTTTTGGCCTCAACTACTTTGTGTGGTAGTTAATTCCACGTTCTCTGGGTAAAGAATTTTTACCTCATCCCAGTTCTAATAAGTTTACTCCTTATCCTCAAACTATGACCCCCTAGTTCGTGACTACCCCACCTTCAGAAACATTCTTTCTGAATCTATCCTGTCCAATCGTATTTGAATTTCATACGTTTCTATGAGATCCTCTCTCACTCTTAAACTCCAATGCATATAATGAATGTAACATATGATAATGTAAAGCCTAGCATCAGCTGGATAACAGTGAAACTTCACAGAGCAGCAAGCTATGATAGACTGGGTAGTGTAAATTCCTGGCACGACAGTGACTTGATACGGACCAGCTAATGTGAAGTCTTAAAATGCAGCTTGAGATAGCAGGAAATATAATGAGTTGGGTTGTGTATAGTGCTGGCCATGCACAGTCTGGAATGGACAGGGTGGTGTAAAGCTTGGCAAGGCAGACACCTGGCATGGGCAGGTGGCATAGAGGCATGGATTGCATACAGAAAAGGACTTTGGCAGGAAACCTTCGGTCAGAGTTAAAGTTTAAATAAACCCCATGGATGCCAATAGCGTATTTTGAAATGAAGCAGTGTTTGGAGTCACTGCCCCCATCGATCACAACATGACACAGGGAGCACAAAGGGGACCTTTCACTGTGCTCGTATCCAACACATTTTCCCTCATTACACCACTTTGTTCATCAAAGTCTTAAACAGGAGCTCTAACAAGTACGTTTCTTAAAAGGTACATTTGATGGATCTAATGAGCCATTGCTGTATTTGTCATAGCTTCATGTGAACAGGAGAGTCACAAATTCTTCAGTGCCATCCTGAATTTTCTAATCTTTTCACTCCAACCCCTTGTGCAACTATTCGCACCCCCATCTTGACTCCCTCCAGCCTTCTTCTATCTCTCTCTCCTCCTCCAAGACCCTCTGCAAAACATATCATTTGTCCAAACCTTTGGACATCCCTCCTAACATTTTCTTCCTTGCCCTGGTATCTATTTTATTCCTTGTGCTCCTGTGAAGGTCTTTGAGGTACCATTGATGTTAAGGTACTACATCAATGCAACCTGTTGTTGGTAGTGAGAGAGAGAAAAACAAACTCTCATAGTACATACGGACAGGCACACATACAAACATAAAAAGGCAGATAACACCACACACACAAACTACACATATTTGACAAAGCCACATAGGTAGTCAATGTGTATATCTATAGATGCAGGTATAAATGTATACATACACGGTCAAACAGACAAAGAAACAAAGATAGAGGCACACACACAAATACAAATTTATACAAATTACAAAAGAGCAGAAAGATGAGCATGTTACACTGTGGAGCTGTTTAGTCAGATTCAATTTCGTGACAGATTTCAGGTACATTTGACAATGAAGAAACCAAGAATACACAACAGGAAAAACCCCGGGAACAACCCTGGGAACAACATGGGTGGCACAGTGGTTAGCACTGCTGCCTCACAGCGTCGGGAACCCAGGTTTGATTCCTTGGGTCACTATCTGTGTGGAGCCTGCATATTCTCCACATGTCTGCGTGGGTTTCCTCCGGGTGCTCCAATTTCCTCTCACACTCCAAAGGTAGGTGGGTTAGGTTGATTGACCAGGTTAAATTGCCCCTTCATGTCAGGCGGATTCCAATACCAGGAACAGGTCTGGAACAAAGACCTGGAACCACAGAACCAGGAACAAATGAGGGACAACACCTGGAACAACACCAGGAGAAAATTTGGTGCATACCAGACACAAACCAGAAACAGAACCAGGTTCAAGACAGGGAAAAGGAGGGATTTATACCAGGGGTGAAAAAACAAGATCCACACCAGGAACAAACCAGGAAATAAAACAGGATCCGCACCAGGAACAAACCAGGATGTACACCAATAATATATCATGAACATATAATGAGCGCACACCAAGGGCACACACTGGGAATACAGCACGGAATATAACTGGACGAGCACCAGGAACACACACACACCAGGAACATGCACATACTAGCAACAAGGCAGGAATACACATCACCATGGAGACACAGATCATAAAAAACTGGATACCCATCAAGGAAAAGCCAGGACACAGTATAAACTAGGGACAAGTTATGAATTAACTGGGAAACAGAACAGTAATATACAGAGAATAAATTGGAAAATAAGACTAGTGCATACTTCTGTCGTGTAGTTACATTTGCAAAAAGCAAATATGCCAACCAATTTGTGTATAACCAGATCCCACAAACATTGATGAGGTGGAGTGGCACAGTGGCACAGTGGTTAGCGCTGCTGCCTCACAGCACCAGAGACCCAGGTTCAATTCTGGCCTTGGGTCACTATCTGTGTGGAGTTTGCATGTTTTCCCCATGTTTGTGTGGGTTTCCTCTGGGTGCTCCAGTTTCCTCCCACACTCCAAAAATGTGCAGGTTAGGTAAAGTGGTCATGATAAATGGACCGTTAGTGTCAGGGGGATTAGCAGGGTAACTACGTGGGGTTATGAGGATAAGGCCTGGGTGGGATGAGCAAAATAGCCTCCTTCTACCTGATGGACAATCTGACCTCCTTCTGCACTGTTGGGATTGAATGATTCAATGAAGTGAGCAAGTGGCCTGGTTTTGGAGCTGTTGGTCCAGGCACAGGGAAAATTTACCTGGTTTGTTTTGAAAAGTGGTACATCCACCTTGAGAGGGTGGATAGACCCTTGGTTTAATACTTCATCCTAAAGGCAGCACCCCCAACAGTGCAGCAACTCCCAGTACTAAACAAAAGTCGAAATCTAAATTACGCACTCAAATCTCTGAACTGGGGGCACTTTCACTCACAACCTTCTTGCACAGGGGAGAGAGTGCTATTGAGTTAAATAACCTGGGATACAAAACAGGAACCTGTAGACAGACCAAGAACCAGATCCAAAATAGGAACGCTCCAAAAATAAACTCAAAGAACACTAAGAGAACGAGCATGCAGCAAAAGCAAGTGAGGAGAATACAGGACGAAAGAAGAGTCAGTATTTCCCAGACAACACACTCGGGGAAGCCAAAGGAACAAAATGGGAGCACACAAAATACAAACTGGGAACTAAGCCAGAAGGAACCAGGACAGAACTGGAAAACTCTACGAGGAAGCAAGGAAATAAATTCAGCAGCAAACAAATGAGGACATAGCAGGAACAATGATCAAGATAAGTTTCTCTGTGACTGTCATCATGGTAGCAGGAGAGATGTAAGAATATGGGATTATGGAACTGTCAGTTTTAATGATCGATAAGCCACCCATCATGAGTGTAACGTCTGCTCTATCTACTATCAATGCCCGCGTGAGTTCTACTGAAGAGTATAGATAAGACTAGAGACAGCCACATTATATCAATCATACTACAATAGATGCACCAAGAAAGGAACTGTATAGATGTAGTTTGAGATGCAAACTATTAGCTATATAGCGTAACATATATAGCAAATTATGTATTATTCATCAATTTAATACTAAGTATTATATAGCACAATATTTAATCTGTCAGGATTTTTCATGCCTTTTTCTTAATATACCATATTACAAGTTATAGATATCCATAAATTCAGTGCAAAGTATTATATAGTACAGTATTCAATTTGTATGGATTTTTCATATATCTTATCCTTGATAAATTACATTACAATATGAGCAGTCTGGTTATGCTATACAGAATAGTATAGGCTGCACAATATAGTTCCATATTTGTGAGTGTTTTAAGTGTTATAAATATCAAATTGCTGCACAAATGAAAGCAGAACAAATTAATTGTGCAAAGCCACTTTAATGGAACTTAACTGTCCCTCACTCACTGTAATGATACTGGACTGCCCCACTCACTGGAATGGAGCCGAACTGTCTTTACACATTCTGATAGGTTTGCACTGACCCTCTCCCACTCCAATGGGGCTGCACTGTCCTCCTTTGCTCCACTGGGGCCTGACTCTGACCACCACCATTTTCACACAGTTCATTTAGTTAAACATTTCTTCATTACCCCTTCTCAATATTCCAAGTGCTTGGTGCTATAATTCGTAACGTACATTCTCAAATTGTAAGGTGTCTGTTGCAATTGGAATTCCAGCTTTGCATTTATTATAAAAACCACCCATTAAATGAGACCTGTTTTCTGAGTTCTGTTCTGTATCTGATACAGCAGAGTCTCTAGCATATCTTGCAGTGGGGTACAGTATGGTACACTGCTGGTTTCCCTGAACCCACTGTGGTATGTCAACTCAGATGCATTGATCATAACTGAAATTTATACAGGTGTTATTGCCAGCCAATTGCCATTTTACTTTGTTGGGGTATGATTTAACTGCGAAGCACATGTGTCTATGTGAGAGTGAATGTGGAGATGTGAGGAAGTGTTATTGTAGTGTATGAATGATTTAGTGAGTGTGTGTGATTATGTGTGTGTGTGTCAGTATTTTTGTGTTGTGCATATGAGTGAGTGTACTTATGTATCAGTAATTCCCTATCACTGAACCTGTGTGAAGATGTCTATGCAAGTTTGTATCTGGGTGTGTGAATATATTTGTGTATGTCTGTGCCTGTTTCTATTTGTGTGAGTCTGTGTTTATATATATATTTTCCTTTTGTGCCTGGATCTATGTACCTCCATGTGTCTGAATGTTTGTACATGTGTTTCTGTGTGTGTCTCTTTCTGTATATTTTTGTGTAAATGTGTGCATGTCTGCACAGTTCCATGTTTGTGTATTTGTGTGTTTCTATATGTGTCTGTGTATTCGGTATGTCTGCATATTCTGCATGCTTGCATGTATGTGTGTTGCTGTGTGTGTCTCTTTCTGTATATTTCTGTGCAAATGTGTATATGCCTGCTCAAGTTTTGTATGTATGCTTGTGTGTTTCTGGATGTGTCTTCCTGTTTGTTCCTGTGTTGTCTGTCTGCATATTCTGTGCGCTTGCTATGTATGTGTGTGTGTGCTTCTCTGTGTATACTTCTGCGTGTTTCAGTATGTATATGCGCACACATGGCTTGGAGTGAACGGAAGATCGAGTGAACAAAAAGTACGATATTGGTAAGAGATGGAGACAGAGTGAGGCAGAACAAGCAGGAAAAGTGATCTGGTGAACTGACAGCTCTCTCACCAACGTACCACATTACTGAGGAAATCCGCTTCGTTCAAATCTTCCAAATCCACAAGGCTTGAAGCTGCAAAGAGTTTTTCTGCTCCAAAGTTATCCAGGATATCCATAGTGACTGTGGAACGGGGAGACTCCAGTCGCTCGGATCTCCCAGATGTTGTAGCTCAGGGGGTGGGGGGTGGGGGGGAAATGAATTGACTCTCAGAGCCCAAGCTCTTTAAACTCTGCCGCTGTCTCTTCCGGGGCTGTCGAGAGCTTTCACTGCCTTGAGAATGGAGGGGAGGGAGAGGAGGCTGTTTAATCGCTGCCAATGCCGGCTGATCGCTATCAGGCTCCCTCTGCCAGAGAGTGAGGGTGATCCCTGCCTCTTCTCTGGGAGAGCTTTCTGACTGCCTGCCTTTGATGTGTTAGTTCAGCACAGACAGCTGGGCAGCTGCAGATTCTGGACTCGATATCCACACTCCTGTCGCTTGGCAGTCTCTCTCTCCCTCTCTCTCTCTCCCTCTCCTTGTGTGAACTCCATCCATACGGACTCACTTTGTCACTGTCCAGTTCACACACTCCTTGCAGCACTTTCCCCAAGACATCGCGTCACTCCCCTCTCTCCACAATTAACCCTTTGAGAGCCCCCAGCAACGTCCCATTCACTGAGTAAAAATACTCCCAATTTGCCATATGCTTTGAGAGCAGTTGGTGATTTTTGTTTTGCAATTAATTATACTGGATTGGTAAAATATCTGAAAGGACATTACAAACATGTCGAAATGTCCATCACAGAAATTATAATGTTATTCAAGTTTTCTATAGAGACCACATTGAACTCTAAGATGGAGGTTCAAACTTACCCAAATCCCAAAGTTCCTCATCTTGGCAGTGCTGCCAACAGAGTCTTGCATGGTGGGACAGTGATTAGCGCTGCTGCCTCACAGCACCAAGGACCTGGTTTCAATTCCAGCCTCAGATGACTGTGCAGAGTCTGCACATTCTCCCTTGTGTCAGTGTAGGTTTCCTCCAGGTGCTCTGGTTTCCTCCCATAGTCCGAAAGACATGTTAGTGAGGTGCATTGCCATGCTAAGTTCTCCCTCAGTGTACCCGAACAGGCACCGGTTTGTGGCAGCTAGAGGATTTTCACAGTAATTTCATTGCAGTGTTAATGTAAACCTACTTGTGACACTAATAAATAAAACTTTAACTTTACACTAGGAATCACTAACTGGCTGCAGGTGTTAACTTGGCTGACACCATTTTGGCCACTTGCACACATTTCTAATACAGGCCTTCAATGGCCAGCACAGACACAATGGGCCGAAGGGCCTCTTCCTCTGCTGTAAAACACTGTTGATGGGAGTGTACAGCCTTGCTCGACACAGAACTATAAAATGTAGCCTGAGGTCACTGGACCTTTCCATTGTCCACTCCCTTGTCCGTTCCGATTCCCCTGGTGGGTGGAGAGGGTAGCAAAATTCCAGCCCACGACGCTATAAGTGCTTCCCACAATACAGGTAAATGTACTTCACTGCTGCACATTGATTTAAGACACTTCCGACAACATTCACAGCTCTTCATTTTGCCCCACCATTTTACCCACAAGCACACACAAAAAGGTATACATGTGAGTGGTCTTGTGGTCCAGTGGGAAGAGTCCCCCCGTCTCCTGAATCAGGAACTCTGAGTTCAAGTCCAGCTCTAGGATGTGATGGCCAGGGAAGGTGCTTTCATAATGCAGCCAATTAGAGTGAGCATCAACCTAATCTATCCAACACACACAGGAGATTAACAGGAGATAAGAATGGCAGAAATTCTGGTCGGCCATTTGATGGAATGAGATTGGTGCCTCCACCACCGCTGTCTACATCTTGAAACTACAATGCTATGCAAAAATGAGTGTTGCCACAGCGACTCACACTTCCTGAATGAACTTTAACCCACCACCATACATGCCGCGACATCACATCGTGCCAGCGTCCATTATTCACTCTTATGTTTACTAATCACGTCTGGCTTCCCAATTAGCTTATTTGTTAGTAGGTTTACATTAACACTGTAATGAAGTTACTATGAAAATCCCTTAGTCGCCTTACTCCGGCATTTGTTTGGGTACACTAAGGGAGAGTTTAGCACTGACCAGCACGTCTTTCAGACAGTGGGAAGAAACTGGAGCACCCTGAGGAGACCCATGCACGGCAGAACGTGTGGATTCCACACAGACCCAAGCCAGGAATCAAACCCAGGTCCCTGGCACTGTGAGGCAGAAATGCTAACCACTGTGCCAGTCAGTTACACATGGCTGGTGGCTATTGTATCGGACAACATTGTAGCTGTTAGGAAATTGAGCAGAACCCTCTCTATGTAAAGGAGAGGACTAATAAAGGATCAGCTGGGGGAGTCTCCATGGGGAAGCTCTCACATGCCCCCCAGTGGTGGCTCAGGCAAAGACCATCTTGCTCCCTCAGGTGATACAGGTACATTTCTGGGGAGAGGGGAGAGGGATATCATAAGGAAAAAGCACAGGAAAGAGGGGAACAGAATAATATGCCCTGAAGTGAAATGAAGAGTTTAGAGACATTATGAAATTCCGTCATTTCAACCCACAACAATTAGCATTTAAATGTACAGAAGCTGTTTCAGCAGCTGTTACATGTAAAAATAGATGTGTATATTTTGATAACTGAAATGGTCCTTAAGTCTAAAAGCAGCTCATCTTGTAAAAAATGTATATAAGTATCTATTTTTGCACAGAAAGCAGAGCTATTAAACCCAGTACTTTCAGTCAGCCCAGCAGACGCTGGCAGCTTAATTATTCTGTGGGTTAGACTGGACTGTTATAGGAAACAAAAGCAAAATACCACAGATGCTGGAAATCTGAAATAAAAACACTCAGCACATGAGGCAGCATCTGTGGAGAGAGAAAAGGAGTTAAAGGGTCAGGAGTTTCTGAAAAAGATAGCAAGTGTCCCAATAATGCACACCATTATTACTGTGCAAATGAGCCAGCGACTCACAGCGAGGAAGGAGTATCCATATATTGTGAATCACACAAGTTGCTGGATGGATTTTGCCATTCCACCATTAACTTTGCATAAGCAGCAGATCTCTCTTTAACTGCCTTGTGATTTCAACAAAGTTACTGCAGTTGCACATTAATTGTCCATTAAGTATGCCATGGAAAATTAAGTCCACTAATTAATAGCGTCAATGCTTTTTAACACTGTGCTAGTCATTAAGCTTTGCCAATCAACCTCTCTGACACCAAAACTAAGCAATTATAAGTCTGAAGTATCATTCTCTCAGGTACAGAATGGTCTGATTGTTAAATTCTTTCTCCTGCTGTCCCAGTTTTCTCTTTCTCTTAAACCAATCTAACTTGGCATTGAGTTCCACCCACTTGAATTTGCCCTCCCTCCTCTGTTTCCTTCTCTAAAGTTCAAGTTTATTTATTAGTCACAAGTAGGCTTACATTAACACTGCAATGAAGTTACTGTGAAAATCCCCTGGTCGTCACACTCCAGTGCCTGTTCACTGAGGCAGAATTTAGCATGGCCAATGCACTGAACCAGCACGTCTTTTGGATTGTGGGAGGAAATTGGAGCACCCGGAGGAAACCTACGTGGACACGGGGAGAACGTGCAGATTCCACACAGACAATTACCCGAGCTGGGAATCGAACCTGGATCCCTAGTGCAGTGAGGCAGCAGCGCCAACCATCGTGCCACTCAGGGATGGGCAATAAATGCCAGCCTATTCACTAAACATGCAGGTGCAGCAGGCAGTAAAAAAGGCAAATAATATGTTGACCTTCGTAGCGAGAGGATTTGAGTACAAGAGCAGGAATGTCTTGCTGCAATTATACAGGGCCTTGGTGAGACAAAACTGGAATATTGTGCACAGTTTTGGTCTCCTTATCTGAGGAAGGCCATCCTTGTTATGAAGGGAGTGCAGAGAATGTTTCTCAGACTGATTTCTCGGATGGTGGGACTGATGAATGAGGAGAGATTGAGTTGGTTAGGAATGTATTTGGTGGAGTTAAAAAGGATGAGGGGAGAATCACATAAAAACCTATAAAATTCTAAAATGACTAGAAAGAACAAGACTATATGCGGGAAGGATATTCCCAATGGTGGGCTGTCCAGAACCAGGGTTAGGGATAGCATATTTAGGGAAGAAATGAGGAGAAATTTCTTCATGCAGAGTGGCCAGCTTATGGAATTCCTTACCACAGAAAGTAGTTGAGTTGCATGTTTTCAAGATACGGTTAGATATAGCACTTGGGGCAAAGGGGATCAAAGGATGTAGGGCGGGAGGGTGGTGGGGAGGAAAGTGGAATCAGGCTATTGAGTTGGATGATCAGCCATGATTATAATGAATGACAGAGCAGGTTCAAAGGGCTGAATGGCCTACTCCTACATCTATTCTCTATATCTCGATGTAACGTTCACCTCCCGTGATTTGTTTTTTAAATCATCATTTATCCCATTGTTCACTAGGGTCCCAGATACTCTGCTATCATCAGCATGCATTATCAATGTTCACTTTGAACAAATTAGTGGGCAAACATACTTAAACCTAGATATCCAAGAACAAAAAAACTGAGGCAACCTTGAAATCCAAGTTTGCTGGTGACACAAAGATCAGAGATGTAGTAAGTATGAGATGACAAAAATAGGTTAAAGTGACTGTGCAAACTGTGACAGATAGTAAGTGTGAAATCATCCATTTTGGACAAAAAAAATTGAATGAAGTTTTTATTTTAAATGGTGGAAAACTAGGAACAGTGGAAATTTAAAGATCCTTGTACACAGACCACTAATTGTAGTAGATATGAGTACAAAAAAATAATCAAATGGCTCATGGAATGTTAACCTTTATAGCTAAAGGGATCAAATATAAACGGGAGGAAGCTTTTATACAAATCCCTGGTTAGACCACATCTGGAGCACTGTGTACAGTCCTGGGCCCCACACCAAGGATGTATTGGTTTTGGAAGGAGTGCACTGCAGTTTCACCAGTATGTTACCAGGCACCCAAGGTTAGATTCTGTGGGCAGATTGCACAAAGCAGGCTTGTATTCTGTGGAACACCAAAGATTGAGGGATGGTTTGATTAAGTTCATAGGATCTTACAGTGCAGAAGGAGGCCATTCAGCCCATCAAATCTACACCGATCATAATCCTACGCAGGCCCTATTCCCATAACCCCATGCATTTATCCTAGTTAGTCCCCCTGACACTAAGGGGTAATTTAGCACAGCCAATCCATCTAACGCACACATCTTTGGAGCATGAAAACACTTAAAAGCAATTAATAGGACAGGATGGAAAGAACCAAATTTTCTGCTGATTGGGGTGTATGGGACAAAGGGACATAACTTTCAGATGAGATCATTGACTGAAATTTCTACAAAAAAGGACAGATCATATGACAGGGATGGCAATCTCATTGCACTAAAATACATCCAAATTGATTTTCCAGGGTTATTAACTCCCTATTAGTTAAACGCACTAGGCCATGGTTTACAGTTGGGAAAGTTTTGCTCATGTTCCAGATAAAGTCCTTATTCTGCGCTATTATATATCACATTAATGCCCATGTACATGCCAAATAATTCAAAGGTTAACATTTTGAAATAATTGCTGCACTAATGTGGTTCAAAAAGGCAGCTCACCATCTCTTTCTCAACGGCAATTCAGGATGGGCAATAAATGCTGGCCTGGCCAATGATACTGACTCCCAAGAATGAATGAAAAAAATAACGATCAAGCAGTTCTCTTAAAGGATATGGGGCGTGATTTTCGAGTAGCATAGCAGGGTGGGAAATTTGAATGGAAAGCAAAAAAAATCGGAATCACATCCAACATTCAGACAAATGCAACCTTACTAGGCATGATCAAAATTGTGCCGGGGAGGGTGTGAGACTGATTTAATTATTTATATCCTCATTTACATCCGTTTAGCAAGTCCGGGTGTAATTGTCTGGGCTCAGTCCGTTCTCACTGGTGGAAGTCTTCATCAGCAAGGGTCACAGCTGGTCCCACTAACTGGGGACCACACTAAATAGCCTCGCCGGTGGGACTAGAGGCCATTGAGGCCCCTCCTTGTAGTTGGGGGCAAGGGGGCTGTGCCCCTTGGCAATGCTAGCCTGGCACCCAAGCACTGCCTACCAGGCGCTGGGCAGCGTTAGAGAGGTGGGGCCAGCCAAGAGCGGAGCCAGTTGGTGGAGAGGGGGAGAATGTCAGGAGGAGGGGAAGGGAGAGGGATCTCTGCACTGGGGTGATGGAACTGGTGGCGGGGCCAGTGAATAAGGATCGGGGCCTTTCAGAGAGTCGGTACAGATGCAATGGGATGAATGGCCTCCTTCTGTATTGTAGGGATTCTACAGATTCTATTCTGCACTGTAAAACCCAATGACTCTATTGTTTATTTGTGTTGACTCACAGGAGTCCAATGTGTTTAGTTAGCCATACCAATCAGTCAAATTGTCAGAGCAGAATAATTCACAGATTATATGTGCAGGAAGGTACAATAAAAGAGTCAGTTAGCAATTCAGAGAAATGATTGCCAGAAAAGTAAAAGCCAAGGCTACCCAATCACTCGATTAAAGAGACTCTGCGACATCACCTGAGGCTATTGTGTGGTTGCAGGATGGATTCTACAGCACTGACAACACAAACAACTGTCACTGCGTTCCTGGCCACTGTATCTTCTCTTGAGCAAAGCCTAACCAGCAGAAACACTACTTCATTGGCTTTTACAGCTGGTGGGACCATGGGGACTCCACATCATCCACAAGATCAGTCCCCTCCATCCTTATCTCCCAGTCACACAGTTGTCTTTCCCATCCCTGGTACCTTTGCAAAAGTAAGTAAAAGTGTTCAAGGAAAATAAACAAAGCGCAAGAGATTTTTTTAATGCTCTGAGGATTTGTGTCGTGGATTGCATGTGACAATGCCCAGGAGATTAATTTACAATTTCAAGAGCCTCATAGAGGATTGACAACCAGAACAGAAGAGCTGAATGTTGAGAGGCTCCGGGGAAAAACCATTGTGTTGGTTGCGTCTTGAAGTCAGAAGCAGCAGTTTCAATCACTTACTTATATTATTTATGTACCACTGAGCTCAGGACTGGCATTGACCACCATATTTATAACAGATGCAGCCTTATATTAAAGAATAATGCGATCACAGCTGGGCCCAGCTGGAGTGGACTAGCTGCAACTCGGTGGGTGTTTGGAATATTTACAAAGATGTCAAGGGAGAATGCAAATATCCAGATGTTAGCATCTGCTTGTGTACATTGTTCACAGCCAGCCTGATGGGAGGAAAGACAGAAATTACAATGACATAGTGCCTTTCACACTTTCAGGGCGTTAGAAGTCCTTCACAGTTTATGAAATGAAGTCTATGTTGTAATGTATGGAAGGCACCAAGAAATGTAAACAACAAGACTCCGCAAACACTGAAAGACCAGATATTGGACTAGGGAGCACTTACTCTTTGGGTGTCATTAGGAATCCAAAAAGACATTCACAAATAGACAACTGGACACCAAACTGGTGAAGGTGTTAGCGAGCATGGTTAACATGTACCAGAAATTTACCAAATTCTCAGTTCATGCAGTGCTGATTTTTAAAAATTCATTCACGGGGTGTCACTGACTAGCCCAGCATTTATTGCCCATCTCTAATTGCCCTTGAGAAGTGGTGGTGAACTGCCTTCTTGAACAACTGTAGTACATGCAGTGTAAGTACACAGACAGGGCTGTTAGGCGGAGAATTCCAGGATTATAAGAACATAAGAACTAGGAGCAGGAGTAGATCATCCGGCCCCTTGAACCTGCTCCGCCATTCATAACTGATCTTTTCATGGACTCAGCTCCATTTACCTGCCCGTTCACCATAGCTCTTAATTCCCTTACCGTTCAAAAATTTATCTATCCTTGCCTTAAAAACATTCAATGAGGTAGCCTCAACTGCTTCACTGGGCAGTGAATTCCACAGATTCACAACCTTTGGGTGAAGAAGTTCCTCCTCAACTCTGTCCTAAATCTGCTTCCCCTTATTTTTAGGCTATGCTCCCTAGTTCTAGTTTAAACTGCCAGTGACCCAGTGACAGTGAAGGAACGGTGATATATTTTCAAGTCAAGGTGGTGGGTGGCTTGGAGGGGGAATTCCAATGGTGTTGTACACAGGTATCGGCCTCTCTTATTCTTCTAGATAACAGAGGTTGTGGGTTTGGAAGGTGGTGTCTCAGGGGCCTTGTTGAGTTGCTACAGTGCATATTGTAGATGGAACACAGTAATGTCACTGTTTGTCAATGGTGGAGGGAGTGAACATTTATGGATGGGATGCCAGTTAAATAGTCTGTTGGATGATGTTGATCTACTTGAGTGTTAGAATTGCATTCATCCAGGCAAGTGGAGGATATTCCATCATATACCTGACTTGTGCCTTGTGGATGGTGGACAGGCTTTCGAGAGTCAACAGGCGAGTTACTCAAAACATCATTCCAAGCCCCTGACATTCCCTTGTTTCCACTGTATTTATATGACTAGTCCTGTTCAGTTTCTGGTCAATGGTAACCCCGAGGATGTTGACAGTGGGAGATTCAGTGATGGTGATACCATTAAAGATCAATTTGTTAGATCTTCTCTTGTTGGAGATAGTCATTGCTTGGCACTTGGGTGGTGCGAATTTGACTTGTCACTGTCAGCCCAAGCCTGGATATTGCCCAGGTCTTCTGTATTTGGACATGGACTGCTTCAGTATCTGAGGCATCACGATCGAACACTGCACAATCATCAGTGAATACCCCCACTTCTGATCTTATGATGGAGGGAAGGTCAATGATGAAGTAGCTGAAGATGGTTGGGCCTAGGACACTACCCTGGGGAACTCCAGCAGTGATTATCTGGAACTGAGATGATTGACCTCCAACCATCACAATCATATTCCTTTGTGCCAGGTTGGACTACTACCAGTGGGGTGCTTCCCTCTTGACTCCAGTTTTGCTACACTTGGTCAAACGTGGCCTTGATGTCAACGGAAGTCAGTCTCACTTCACTTCTGGCATTCGGCCCTTTTGAGCCAAGGTTGTAATGAGGTCAGAGGCTGACTGATGCTGGCGGAGCCCAAACCAAGCATCAGTGAGCAGGTTATTGCTAAACAAGTGCTACTTGATTGCACTATTGATGACTTTAGTTAAAAAGTTTAATGTTTAAGTTTATTTATTAGTGTCACAAGTAGGCTTACATCAATTTTGCAATTAAGCTACTGTGAAAATCCCCCAGTCGCCACAGTCAGCGTTTGTTCAGGTAACACTGAGGGAGAATTTAACATGGCCAATGCATCTAACCAGCACATCTTTCAGACTGCGGGAGCACTCGGAGGAAATCCACACAGACACGGGGAGAATGTGCCAACACCGTAAGACTGTGACCCAAGCTGGGAATCAAATTCAGGTCCCTGGCACAGTGAGGCAGCAATGCTAACCACTGTGCCACCTTGAGGAGGACGTCACTGAAATCTTCCCATTGCGGCCACAACTGCAACCTTGGAGCAGGACAAGGATCACCTTGTCAGTGACTGCGAAGGTAACCATAGCTATATCTTGATGTGTTTGGGTCTTCCATGCTGCTGTTGGGCATGTTTGTAACATCTCACAACTTGCTGTTCACTGTTGCAAAAGTGGGTCACTCAGGGTCTGCGTTCAAAGAGAAAAGAGAAATCACTTCATTCCCTCTTGAGGGGACAGTGGGGAGAGCCAAGCAGGAAGAGCAAGGGCTAGTGAGTACAAGGTTTGCAGGCTTCTTCTCCATGGTGCCATGGCTTTGTGGGTATCATATGTCAGTCTAGCCCATACTGGACCCAAAGGAGATTCCATTCTCTTAGAATCCAGCTGGTGTGTGACCATAGGCAGGGAATAAACAAGGTATCCTGGCAGCAGGCCATCACTCTGCAGCATTACCCTGTGCCAGCTGCCTTTGAGCTGCCACAGTAGATCAAAGGGTGGCGAGAGTGGACTCCGTGGTTCATGACTGCAGTTTGAAACCTACGCACACGTGTGCAACATGTGTACAATGAGAACTTTGGTGCCACAAGCAATATTATAGGGCAGACCACTGGAGTGCAGAAGCTGCAATTGTGCTGTCTAGGCTATTGTGAAGGAGTCCTATAGAACTCAGCTCAGCAGATTTCAGGATTTGTGATCGTCTTCACTTCCACCATTAATCCCCATTCGCGACATCCTGGAGGTTAATACTTACACCGACATAGGGCAATGTAGGGTGGCACAGTGGCACAATGGTTAATACTGCTGCCTCACAGTGCCAGGGACCCAGGTTCAATTCCAACCTTGGGTCACTGTCTGTATGGAGTTTGCACATTCTCCCCGTCTCTGCCTGGGTTTCCTCCAGGTGCTCCGGTTTCCTCCCACAGTCCAAAGATGTGCAGGTTAAGTGGATTGGCAATGCTAAATTGCCACTTAGTGTCATGGGGATTAGCAGGGTAAATTCGTGGGGGATAGGCCCTGCATGGGATTGTTGTCGATGCAGTCTTGATGGATTGAATGACCACTTTAATATAGTAGGGATTCTATAGATTCTATAACTGGATCAACCACACAACAAGAGCTGATTTAAAGCTGGGATTCTGTGAAGAGTAACTCACCTCCTGACTCCCCAAGCCTGTCTACAATCAACAAGGCACAAGTCAGGACTCCATTTACCTGGCTGAGTGTGACTCCAACAACATTCAAGTAACTCATCACCATCCAGGACAAAGCAGCTTGCTTTGACTGACACCCAGTCCATCATCTTCAACATCCACTCCTCCATTGATGTACAATGGTAGCAGTGTGTACCATCTACAAGATGCATCTTGCCAAGCCCTATTGGACAGCACCTTCCAAATGCACAATCTCTACCACCTAGAAGGACAAGGGCAGTAGTTGCAGGGGAATACCACCACCTGGAGTTTCCCTTCCAAGTCACTCATCATCCTGACTTGGAAATATTATGTCCAAGGACAAAAACCTGGAACTCCCTCACTAACGACACTGTGGGGGTACCTACACTTCAGAGACTGCCAGAAGGCAGTAGCTCACCAGCCCCTCCTCAAGGGTAATTAGGGATGGGCAATAAATGCTGGTCTAGCCAAAGATATGTGTGTCCTGAAAACAATCAATAAACAGAAACATTGAATGTTGCACAAGCCTGCCCATTGTAAGTTGACACATAATGTGACTATCTTTCAGGTAAGGAATAGAAGAGATGCAAGAGGAAGAGAAGTTACAATCTAAACGATTCCCATCTGCCTAGGCTGTGTATAAAGAACTAATTCAAGTGTGATAGTAATAACGTCAAACCCAATTTTCATTCACCAGCTGTTCTACCCCTTACCTTCCCTCAGTTGCTGACCATTAGCATTCACAGCATGGAATGAAGCCTTTTGGCCCATTGTAACTATTGCAACATCCATTTGGCTCCAGTGAAAAGGTAAAATTAAATGAAACATTCTCTAACAAGTGTCTAAATCAAACCAGGTCATATGGTATACAAACACAAACTATTAACCTGAACCCAGTGCCTTAGTGCCCATCTCCTGTGAGCTTTTGTGCTCCTTCACAGTGACTGCAGTATGGCTGATGGAAGGCTTTCAGTGGGGATGACTGCAGATGGCCTTGGAGGTTGATTTTGAGAAGCTTTCAGTCTAAAGGCCCAGCTTTAGGCTTCTCCACCTCAGCAAGGGTTAACAGCGGTCTGGCCTGGCTGGCAGACTGGTAATAGCAAAGACAGTGAAGAGTGGCAGGGGATAGGAAGATGACTGAAGATATTTTCAGAGAAGACAGCAGGTTCATGCTCCATGAAGCCACTGCCATTACCATAAGACCATAGTAAGACCTTAAGATGTAGGTGCAGAAGTAGGCCATTCGGCCTATCAAGTCTGCTCCACCATTCAATGAGCCCATGACTGATCTGAGGTGATAATCCTCAACTCCAGTTTATTGCCATATCCCCATAACCCTTGATTCCCTCACTGAATCTGTCTATCTCAGCCCTGAACATCCTTAATGATCCAGCCTCAAATCCTCTGCCGCGAAGAATTCCACAGATTCACTAATTTCTGAGAGATGAAATTCCTCCTCATCTCCGTCTTAAATGGATGACCGCTTACTCTGAGATTATGCCCTCTGATCCACATGGGAAAACAACCTCTCAGCATCAATCCTGTCAAGCCCCTGAGAATCCTATGTGTCTCAACAATGTCACCTCACATTCTTCTCAACTCCAGTAAGTACTGACCCAATTACCTCAACCTCTCCTCATGAGAAAATTCCTCCATACCCAGGATCAAATGAGTGAACCTTCTCTGGACTGCCTCCAATGCCAGTATATCTTTCCTTAGATAACGTGACCAAATCTGTTCACAGTATTCCATGGCCTTAACTATTCTAGTCATGTGTGCCATGACAGATTGCTGGACATCATGACAACTTGGACACTGATGTCCACAAACATCAGAGAAATAGTCTGAGATTGCATGGCCTCAGTCTGAACTTCCACTGCAGCAGTCAGAGTTCTGAGAGCAATTGCACTGAGTAATTGGCCATCAGATGCGACACCATTGTTGGGTCCACAATGATGTGGATAGACATGGACACCAATACCATGTTGGAAAGGATGGGCTGAACATGCATCAAGGCAAGAATTATTGAAGATGGTTTTTTACATTCATAATCTTTTTGTCGAGTTTTCATAAAAATTCAATTCCAACTGAATGTCTCGGATAAATTCAAGGCCTTGAAATTAGATCCAATGTTGTGAGAGGAATAAGTTCAGGCCACAGATGTCTAATACACTTCTCTGCATTCAAACTACATATGTATGATTACAATTAGCTTAACTCAAATCAACCATAAAACTTGATGCTACATTGAAAAATGTTTCAAAGAAATGAGAATTTCTAATTTCCATTTCAGAAGTTTGTTTAAGAAATTGAATTTGCTTTTCCCCCTCATTGTGCTTAACTATGCCACAGAATTAATGGAGGCCGGATCATTGAGAGCATTTAAGACAGAGATAGCTAGGTTCTAGCTTAGTAAAGGGATCAAGGGTTACGGGGAAAAAGCGGGAGAATGGGGCTGAGAAACTTATCAGTCATGATTGAATGGTGGAGCAGACTCGATGGGCTGAATGGCCTAATTCTGCTCCTATATTTTATGATTTTATGGTTCCAGGTTCTGATCAAGCTAACCTAGTGCTTGATGACTCCATGCTCCTTGACATTGAACTCTGACTTTCTGATAGGCTTCTCAATGCTAGGCTGGTTAGTTTAACCCAGCGGTCACTATAATAAAAGCAAAATCCTGCAGATGCTGGAAATCTTAGATAAAAACAGAAGATGCTGCAACAATTTAGCAGGTCCAACAGTATCTGTGGAGGGGGAAAAAAAAAGAGTTAAAGTTTTGAGTTTGTACCAGTCTTCTTCAGAGCTGAGGAGAGGGAGAAGTGTGATGGATTTTATACTGTTTAAGAGAGGGTGGAGCAGATGGAGCAAAGTAGAAGGTCAGGGATCGGTGAGAGCTTGGAGAGATTAAACTAAGATGTTTAGGGCTCAAGGAAGTGTTAATGGCAGTGTTAAGGACTGAAAAGATGCTGATAGTGGCATCAAGGTAAGATAGCAGGAAGTGTCAATAGCAGAATAAAGGCTAACACTTTGTGGAAGCCAAAACATAACAACAAGTGACAGATGACCCTGTGGGGGAGGGGATTGAGCATTAGGACAAAATAAAGGATTAAGAAAAGTGGTCACGATGGAGGCTGTAAAGTGCCTAATAGGAATTCAGTTTATGTTGAGTTTCATGGAGCACTGCAGCAGGCCAAGGATGGACATGGGGGCATGACAGCAAGGTACGCTGGAGTTGGCAAGCAACAAAAAGGTTGGGGTCATGCTTGCAGCCTAGCTATCAAACTATTCATCTGAGTACTCTACAGCAGAGCTCATGTGTGGCATCAGCATCTAGCAAACTGGTATCTCCACCCTCATTGCCCCCCGCCCAGGTTGAAGCCCTGTTGTGACTGGTGTTTCACTACGTGCAGATTCCACGTTTAATCTCTCTTCTGAGAAACACACAATGCCAGAACCTGAGATAGTGGCTGCGTGAGGGAAATCAATGCTGGCGCTTTGTCTTCACCGTCACTGCGATCTTTGTTGTCCATCCACTGTCTGACCAATTTGCAATGTTCTGAAAAGACAGTGAGATAGAAACAAGAGACAGGAAGAGGTGTCTGTTTACACCATCCACAGTTTGCAAACTGTGGAATGAGGAAGAGGTGAAGTGTGAGGATATCGTCATCTTCGATGGTTTCAGTCACTGGTCATGGCCTCAGCCACAGGAATCTCAATAAGGTCCAGCATTGTCTCCTCTGTGTGGGTTAGAGGATGCAAATCATAGAATCTCTACACTGCAGAAGGAGGCCATTTGGCCCATTGAGTCTACACTGACCACAATCCCAGCCAATCCCCTTAGCCCCAAGTATTTATCCTAGCTAGTCATCCTGACACTAAATGGCAATTTAGCATGGTCAATCAACCTGACCTGTAAATCTTTGGATGTGCTTCTCCCTCTTCAGTAAGTTGCAGCTACCTCTGGTTGTGCACCACCTTGCTCTGCAAAACCGAGAAGGCAGTGTGTCAGCAGGTATAGTGCAATTTGCTTGGCAGGTGTGACTGTCACGGTTGAATAGCTGGCAGGGTGTACAAATTGTGAAATGTGGGCGTGAGGCTTACAGGAGTGTAAAAAATGTGAGGGGGAAGTGAAACAGATGAATGTTAGGTGTGAATCTTGATGGGTAGAGATTGTTGATAGATGTATAGACAGGGAGAAGCAGTGTTACCGTTGCAGGCCGATGACCTTTTGCCGGATACATCCCTGCTACAGTCTATCCATGAGGAGGTTTCCCAGTGGCGGGCTACGAGGCAAATTGACTGCCTCCTCCAAAGAGGGGTGTGATATCCTTTATTAGGAGTTGTTGGTTGTACACAAAAAGAACGTATATGCACACGTATATTCAAACTAACAACAACAGATGTATTCCCAGAGGTTTTAGTTCAGGTATGATTGTCTCAGGCTTGGAGGGCCAAAGGGCCTGTTCCTGGGCTGTACTGATCTTTGTTCTTTGTCTGTACAAAGTCCAAACTGAAAGGAAAAAGCAGGAACCTGTGAAACACTCCAGTGGCATCACCAACAAATCATGTGATCAATTCTTAAGGTAAACATGCAATCTTTTAAATGGATAATAAGGGGGCAGTTGAATTGGAGATGCTTCCTCCAGTGGTCATTGTGATTATATTAGAAGGGTTTCCCTTGCACCCCCTGGATCTCTGGATATCTTACTTCTAACTTACTTACTGGGAGAGGCCCGGGGCCATCTACCTGCCTCAGTGGTGCTCACTAGTGCTATTGCTGAGGCACCAGAAGTGTTACTCCTCTGATTGAGCTGGTGCACAGAGAGAGTGCCTGCCTCCCTTATGGGCTAGACAGTGCAGAGGTGGCCAATTAATAAGCTGACTGCAATAAAGTCACCAAGCTGAATGTGTGCTAGCATTGCTTTTAGTCCCAGTGTCCAGCCTCCTGAAGCCCAGGGTAAAATTCAGCCCCAAGTATTTCTCATCCTATGTGGGGGAGCTGGCAGTGACACTGTGTCTCACCCCTCACGACTGCAGGAAGCAGTGTAGAACCTAATAAGGTAACACACCGTATCATGAATGTCTTCTGGAAATTGTGGGCTAGATTTTGACTTTGCAATAAACATGAAAGGAACTGGAAAATGGGCTGCTGCTTCACTATTGTCCATTTTACATCCGCTCGAAGTCAAAATCTAGCCCAGTGGACCTGCCTTTTTCTTTTTCCTTTAAGAAAAATTGCTCCAAAGATTCTAAAGCTCTCAAAGCCCACAATAGAGAAAAAAATGTACAGTTCTCACCCCAGTAAAATTACACTGTACCAGCCCCAGACAGCCTCGCCCTCGGAATCTCAATTACAACCCTCACAAAGAATGGCTCTTTATAAGTTACAACACAGCTATTAAGGGAATTCAGATGAAGTGGAAAGTAATACGGCCATCCAGATTTGTGTTAACTCTTCATGTGCCAGGCTGCATTCTGCCCCTCGTTCAGTCAGTCGAGTCAACTTTAACCCTTTAACGGCCTGACACCTCAGTCATAGGAATCGGTGCGTACAACATTGGAAAAGCTTCACATCTGTGCTGTGGGGGAAGGCCACTGTTCTTTTATTGATGCCAAGCCATTCCTGTTTGTGGGATTGTTAGATGTTCACCATGGTGACGTGCTTGACAACAACAGAAAATGCAAAAGACCAAGCCAACATCAGGGCAGATAACATGGAGAAGATTCTGTCTCATACTCAGAACGAGCATCGCACATCAAGGGCGGGGGGGGTTATTGGCCCAGGGGTGGGTGTAGAGCAGACTCATCAGACCCAGATACCAGACCCTAAAGGGTTAAACTGTGATGACAGATTGCCTAAACTTAGTTTAGAAGGTTGAGAAGGTGATCTATTCGAGGTCTGTAAAATGAGAAAAGGAATCAATAGGGGAGATGCAGATAAACTGTCTTTTTCTGGTGGGGATCAAGAACAAGGAGACAGAATCTTAAAATTAGAACTAAGCATTTAGTTAAATAAGGAAAAACATTAACACATGAAAGGTCATGAAAACGTAGAATTCCCTCCCTCAAAAAGGGCTGTGGACGCTGGGAGAGAATTGGATGTGCGCATGAAGGAATGGAGTTGAGGTAGTGATCAGGTTCAAGGAGCTGAATGGTCCATTCTTGTTCCAATGCTTCTATGATACCATGGCTAACTTCACATCCAAGAGGGTGAACAGGAAGCAGCGGGCCTAACTTTCAGATAACCATGTCTTTAACTAGACTTTTCTCTCAGTCGGAGACATGAGACAAACCTTGAACCGACACCCAGTTTGGTTTTCAGGCTTCAGCTTACGTAAGACTTCAGATCAGTAACTATCTGTTAAGGACAATTGTAAATGCTTGCAATCATCAAATGGAAGAGGAAATGCTGGAATTGCAAAGAAGATCAGTCAACATCTGTGAAGAGAAAGGACAGGTTAACATTTTTAAACATGGATCTTTCACAGGACCAGACACTAAAAAAGAATCAAGTATTTTAGTAGAATTGAAAAAGAAAAGAAAAAGAGAGGGGCAGAAACAACTTATAAGGAGAAAACTGTCAAACTGGGTTACTCTAATCTGGGTTACTCTAATCAGAGAATGACTGGTGCTGGTCTAAATTTGATCCTTTAAACCTGAAAATGAGACTCCAGGTCTGACTGGTACCAGTGACATCCATAGACTCATAGAGGTTTACAGTATGGAAACAGGCTCTTTGGCCATGCCACCCTTTTTTTTAACGACTAAGCTAGTCCCAATTGCTTACATTTGACCCATATCCCTCTATACCCATCTTACTAATGTAACTGTCTAAACGCTTTTTAAAAGACAAAATTGTACCCACCTCTACTACTACCTCTGATTTGATTTGATTTATTATTGTCACATATATTAACATTCAGCGAAAAGTTTTGTTTCTTGCGCGTTATGCAGACAAAACATACTGTTCATAGAGAAGGAAACGAGAGAGTGCAAATGTAGTGTTACAGTCATAGCTAGTATGTAGGGAAAGATCAACTTAAGCAAGATAAATCCATTCAGAAGTCTGACAGCAACAGGGAAGAAGCTGTTCTTGAGTCGGCTGGTATGTGACCCCAAACTTTTGTATCTTTTTCCCAAAGGAAGAAGGTGGAAGAGAGCCTTAATTATGTTGGCTGCTTTGCCAAGGCAGCAGGAAGTGTAGACAGAGTCAATGGATGAGAGGCTGGTTTGCATGATGGATTGGGTACATTCATGATTTTTGTAATTCCTTGCAATCTTGGGCAGAGCAGGAGCCATACCAAGCTGTGATACAACCAGAAAGAATGCTTTCTATGGTGCATCTGTGAAAGTTGGTGAGAGCCAAAGCTGACATGCCAAATTTCCTTAGTCTTCTGAGAAAGTAGAGGTGTTGGTGGGCTTTCTTAACAATAGTGTCAGCATGGGGGGACTAGGACGGGTTTTTAGTGACCTGCATACCTAAAAACCTGAAGCTACCGACTCTTTCTACTTCGTCCCCGTTGATGCATACAGGGGGATGTTTTCCTTTACACTTCCTGAAGTCAATGACAATCTCCTTCATTTTAGTGACATTGAGGGACAGTTAATTGTTAACCACCAGTTCACGAGATGCTCTATCTCATTCTTGTACTCTGTCTTGTCATTGTTTGAGATCTGACCCATAACAGTGGTGTCGTCCACAAACTTGAAAATCGAATTGATGGGGAATTTGGCCACACAGTCATAGGTGTATAAGGAGGGGGCTGAGAACACAACCTTGTGGGGCACCGGCAGCTTGTTCCAGACACTCACCACCCTCTGTATGAAAAAATTGCTCCTCTGGACCCTTTTGTATCTCTCCTTTCTCACCTTAAACTGATTCCCTCTAGTTTTAGACTACCCCTACCTTTGGGAAGAGATATTGACTATCTAGATGATTTACTTTACTTACTTCTCTCTTCTGAGTTACTCTAATCAGAGAGCAATAGAATTGCTTATTCTGATTGGGTTGGCAACCAATCCAAAGATCCCAGCCTACCCTTCACTAGTTGTTGGAAAGAAAGACACGGCTAATTTCGCAGAAGGAGACAATGTGAGTGGCTAAAGCATAAAGCTGGAATTCTCAGCTATTTAAGTCACAAGTCTTAGGAAGGACATCGGTATGTTTGCAATATGAGGAGAGGGTTCCAGCTAATCCTGTGTAATCTTCCTGTTATTGGTCAATGCAGGCCAACCCAAATCTGTGCAATTTTAATCCAGTGGTATCCCCGATTCTGTGGAGAATCACTGTGTATCACCCTGTCCTGCTTTATTCAGTGTACAGTAAGATGTCTCACACCAGGTTGAAGTCCAACAGGTTTATTTGGAATCACAAGCTTTCGGGGTGCTGCTCCTTCATCAGGTGACTTACAGAAGTGCTAGACAATGACCATCTCCAACAAAAGAGAGTTTACCCAAGTCCCCTTGACATTCAATGTCATTAATATCACTGAATCTCCCACTATCAACATCCTGGACTGAACTAGCCATATAAATACTGTGGCTTCAAGAACAGGTCAGACACTGGGAATTCTGCAGTGAGTAACTCACCTTCTGACTCCCAAAAGGCTGTTCACCATCTACTGGGCACAAGTCAGGAGAGTGATGGAATTCACTCCACTTGCGTGGATGAATGCAACTCCAACAACACAAGAAGCTCACACCATCCAGGACAAAGCAGTCCACTTTCCCAGCACCCCACCCACCATCTTACAACTTCCCTCCCCCCAGCACCAGCACTATGTAACTGCAGTGAGTACCATCTCCAAGATGCGCAGTAACCACTTACTCCGACAGCATCTTCCAGAATGGATATGTGTCGCCGTTCCTTCACCATTGCAAGGTCAGGTCCTGGAATGGCCTCCTTCGTAGCACTGGAGTTTCACCGCATGGAACTGCAATGCTCCAAGAAGGTGGTTCACCATCACAAGGCTAATTTGGGATGGACAATAAATGCTGGCCTTGCCAGTGGTGCCCACATCCTGCAAATGAATAAATAAAGAAATTTGTTTTAAAAAAAGATGTAATTCAGTAAGGTTCCAATTAAGGCCGTTCACTTTGCCAGATTACCACCCAGGTTATAATAACAAAAATCTACCCCTAGGGATCTTGGCCCTTCATTTGGAATCCTCAGTTTAAAAATAAATAAAATGACGGTTTAGTAAGAGGAGGATATTTATGCTGTATGATTGTTAAAATACACTAACTTGCATTGGACATATTGCTTTACATCCTGATAACAAGAAATTTATTTTTGGTACGTATGTATGTCTCAATTATCAATCTCAGTGTAAATTTCTGCAAATATTAAGAATTCAAAGTACATTTCCCTACAATTGTTAGATAAGAAGCTGTTATCAGGAACAATAAAGACATAGAATAGAATGAAATCTCCCATATAAAATTATGCAGAAACATAGTGAATAATGGATAGCCATGCTAATTACAACACTGTGGTATTATTTCAGGGGCTCTGTTGACACAAGTTGGGGCACTTTTCCCAGGGAAGGAGAGGTGAGTTTGGGTGCATGCAGAGGGGCAAATTCCCTAAGATTGCAAGTCTTGGGCCCAATATCATCCCTCCTTATTTTTCCTTTCATCCAGGTGGGTTTGAAGGCAAACAGAGAATCCAACATGCAGCTGCCGGATAAGACATTTAAATGGTCTAATCATAAATCAAGTTCTGTTTCAGTCAAGGATTCTTAACAGACACGGACTTGTTTCCTGAGTTGTGTGGAACTCACCAATGTTACTGAGGCGAGTATACAGTGAGAGGTTCTTCTTCAGTGAATCCTTTGACAACATCTTCCAAACCCACCACCTCTGCCACCTGGAATGAAAAGGGCAGCACATATATGGGAACGCCACCACTTGGCAGTTCCCCTTCAAGCCACATACCATACTGGCTTGGAAATATGTTGCTGTTCCTTCACCATCACTAGGTTAAATTTCTAGACCACCCTTCCGAGCGGCACTGTGGGTGTACCTACACTACTTAGACTGTAGCTCAACACTACCTTCTCAAGGGCAATTAGGGATTAGCAATAAAAATGCTGGCCTTAGCCAGTAATATCTACATCCCATGAAAGAATAAAGTAACACTGACAAGCTGGGAAAGCTTTTAATCAGTGAAACTGAAGAGCTGCAGTGGCGAGGGCTGCTGGTTCCACACTCCCTCTCTCAGAGCATACTTTCAATGTGTTGTCAGCTGATTATTAACTCCTTGTAAGTCACTTTACCTGTTTAATATTTCCCTCGCCTTCACCGCGCTTCCTTTCTCCCAGCCTTCACCACAGCATGGGGGCAGGTATGCAACTCCACCCCTGAGGAGGAGTGAGAACAAAGGCCGCTGCCAACAGCACCAGCAGCTGCCTTTCCCTCTTACCACTCCACAGAACACAAAGATCCAGCTGGATGGGGTAAGAGTCCCTTTTATAGAATCATAGAATTCCTACAGTGCAGAAGGAGGTCATTGTCCCATTGAGTCTGTACCAACAACAATCCCATCTAGGCCCTATCCCCATAACCACACATATTTACTCCAATAATCTCTCTAACCTACGCATCACAGGTCACTAAGGAGCATTTAGCATGGTCATTGCACCTAAGCTGCACATCTTTGGACTGTGGAAGGAAACCAGAGCACTCAGAGAAACCCATGCAGACATGGGGAGAACGTACAAACTCCACACAGACCCAAGCCTGGAATCGAACCCAGGACCCTGGAGCTGTGAGGCAGCAGTGCTGACCACTGTGCCACTGTACTGTCCATACAGAGTCTACAGGCAGAGAATCAGCTCTCTTGGCAAGTATGAACACCACTGTTGCACAGTCTCAGCTTCGCACTTAACGCTGATAATGGCAGCCTTCTAGAACAAAACGTTCTCTGCTGTGGAACAGGTAGGCACACATTAGGCTGGAGGGTCCATTAACTTTGGACTGAAGGGTCCATTAGACACCGCTCTGGCCCTCCTGGGGGTTGTACTGAAAGGAGAGATAGTGGAGAGTTTGGAGTATGAGAAATAAATTGTGTGGGAGGGAGGGATTCAAGCATTTGTGGATGGTGACTGGGAAGCAGGGAGGTGAAGGGGCATTGGGTATGGGTGAGTGTGAGCACTGGCTGCACAGAAGTGCCTGCGAAAAGAGCAATGTGTGGAGCTGCAGAGCATGTGTTTCTGAGGTGTGCAGTGCAGAATACGTCAAGACTTTATGTGTGTTGGTACCGGACAGTGTTCTGTTACTCACCCTTCCCACTCTCTGAATGTCTTAGATCCACTTGGTGTGCTGTCTCTGGATTGGAGGGATCACACTCCCGCTACTCACAAGAGCTTGGTTCACCTATTTCGCTCATCCTCGGGAAAGATCACCTCACTGCAATCGTTCAGGTCCCACAGCAGGGGCCTCCAGATAAGAATTAGAGACGGACTAGGAAAGAGGCTTCCCAAGTCTTCTCTCCATTCCACATGTAGGCAAGACATAATGCCATACCAGAGTTTCTTCTATTCAAAATCCTTCTTTTGACAGATCCAGTGTCTCATTGTGCCCAGCCTCCCTGAGCCAAGGAACCCGAACTGTGAGGTTCAGGCCCAGACTCCCTGAGTCAGGGAACCCGTGTTGTGAGGCGGCCCACCCTCCCTGAGCCAGGATACCTGAGCTGTGAGGCCCCCTAGTCTCCCTGAGCCCAGGACCCCGAGCTGAGGCTCAGGTCCAGTCTCCATGAGCCAGGGATCCTGAGCTGTGAGGCTCAGGCCTGTCTAGTTAAAGAGCCTCAGCAAGGTCCACTGCAGACACCAATGGCTTCCAAACCCAGTAATGGCCCTGGCATCCTGAGTTACGGCGAAGTAATTCTGCCAAAGCTTTAATTTTATTTGTTGTTTTTTATCTAGATGTTCCCATCATCCCAGTATCCATCATATTCTCTCTGAGGTTACAGTGAAACAGCAGGTCAACTTGAAATAAGAATTGAAAATGCTGGAAATACACAGCAAGCTGCAGTGAGCGAAGCAAACTCAACCTTTCAGATCAAAGACCTTTCACAAGAAGTGGAGAAGGTGAAAGATTCAGCAGGTACTCAGCAAGTAAAGGACAGAACAAAGGGATGGAGAGCAGATGGACGAAAGGGAAGATCCCTTCCAGCAGGAAGGCAGGAGAGGTTCAGTGACTAAATGAGCAAAGGTGCAAGGCGGAAAGGAGATGGTGACAGAGTCAATGTGAATTGCTTTTAACTCCAGGGTCTAGGAAGATGGGAACGGGTTCTGTCTCAACCAGGCCGCTAACTAGATGATTCCCATTCGCTTCTCCATTTGACCTTTGATTGCAAAGGCGGTTAACATAAGGGGAGCTGATATGAATTTTATTTCACCAGTGCTTCTGGCTGGCTTTTTTCAGCACTCATTTTCACAACACTTTGAGACAGTGCTGCTGACCAAATGTTATTAATTTATAAACAATACGCATATTAAAGGCTTCCTGTTCTTAATGAAACAGGCATTAACATCAGACATGTGTTACTGAAAGCAGTATATTAATGTTGTGATATACCAGAATTGATTATCCCTTTTGCTCTCTGAAATCTTGCCATCTCTCTCTCTGATTGCTCTCTCTCTCTCTGATTACTGACTCTCTTTTTCTCATTCTCTGATCTCCCTCTCTCTCCCTGATTTGTCTCATTCTCTGATCTCACTCTTTCTCTGATCACTCTCTCTTTTTCTGATTGCTCTCTCTCTTTCTCTATCTCTCTGATCTCAGCCTCTCTGATCTCTCTTTCCCTGATCTCTCTTTGTCTCTTTGATCTCTCTCTCTCTGATCTCTTTCATTTTCTATCCCTCTATTGTCTCTGTGATCTCTCTTCCTCTCTCTGATCGCTCTCTCTCTGTGATCTCTCACTCTGATTTCTCCATTGTGATGGTTGTCCCTATAAGGGCAACACAGTAGAGTGTTACCTGACTTGGGGGACCAATTGGGACTCAGTGTGGAATCACCCCAGGGTAGAGTCCTCTTAGGCAGGGAGACATGTAGGGAGCTAGCTGCAGCCATGTGGCTGCTGTATGCTGCCGAACAATTGTTATTAATAAATCCTTTTGTGTGTCGAATTAAATATATGAAAGTGCAGCATTACATCTGACAACAAGGATGAAATCATCCTGAAACTGCCCCTGCTCAACGCATGTGAGTGTCCTGTTTTAATTGAGGTCTAAAAAAGGTACTAACCAGAATTTGGGCGAATAAACCCATCTGAGGTATTGAGATATTGCCAGAACCTGAGTAATGTAGAATCAGAAAAGTTGGACAGTTACAAGATGCTTTGACAATGAAGAGAACACGGCAAGACCCCTGGGTTGGAATCCACAGGAAGGCTGAGCGAAATGCAGAAACATAGCTCCACTCACATTATAGACTAGGAGACAGGCTGAGAGACTCAGTATATTGGACAGGCTGAGGGACAGGCACAGAACAAACCTGAATTGGCCAGTACACTCAGAGATTTAACAAGAAACTGATGGAGAAAAAGAACAAGAGAAATTAACCCTGTGAAGCTGGGTTAAAGTTAAAGTGCTGCGGCTTTAATTTGTTTTTAAAGAAAGAACTTAAGTTAAAAAAAAAGAGTTGCTGCAAACGTTTTTAAAA
Organism: Carcharhinus amblyrhynchos; assembly: GCF_965287045.1. NCBI lineage: Eukaryota > Metazoa > Chordata > Chondrichthyes > Carcharhiniformes > Carcharhinidae > Carcharhinus > Carcharhinus amblyrhynchos. The sequence continues at coordinate 57,006,554 of NC_137329.1, forward strand.
AGAGCACACAGAAAGCTGTGTTTCAGATTTAGAAAGGAATGCCCCAAGTTAGCTGGAACGAGGTGTCCCAAAGCACGGGAAAATCAAGCAGCTGAAGCTGGCACGCTCTCAATGTGCAGGGTCCGGAGGGGGAGTCTGCAGGGTATCTGTGGCAGCAATCACTCGACTGACGGGCTTCAAGCAGAGAAGTTCTGATGTGTCAAAAGACAAGTTAAAAACAATGGCCCCTTGGACATTGAGAGCGCTGGGTCTCTGAGTGAAATTGACAATAAAAGGCACAATCAGACTTCAATCAGGCCATTGAGGTTGGCCTATTTGAGTATGAACTCCATGATTAAGGATCCAATTGATGGGCCAATCGGGGAGTCTTTGCCTTGTACTTAACTGGGAGTGTCAGTTCCTCTGACACCCCTGGAGATAGACTGCAGGCACTCTGTGTACTGCTGTTAGAGTCTGTAAATAAAGGGGTTTTGGTGAAGGGACTTCTGCCTCTGGAGACTTATTACAGCACATCAAAGAACAAAATGGACTACCCAAACGGCCACCAAATGGCCAGAAGGAAACATACTCCAGAGATCACTGAAAGGACTTCCCTTTAGTAAAAGAAGAAATTTTAAAAATTAAAAGAATGAGCAGCCAAGTTTGTGCCAAAGCTCCAAAGGAGTGAGAAAAACAGAGAAAGCCAACAGCTGCTGACAGCTAAGTAAAAAAAAAGTCTTAAAGAGGTGATGCATTTAAAGTGGCAATAGATTTAAAGTGACAACCATAAGAAGGAACAAATGGCTATGGACAGGAAAATTGGAGAAGACCCCAGATATGGGGCAGCTCTCAAAGAAGGTCCATAAACAAAGAACTCAAGGAAGAAGCAACGGAAGACATCAGAGGAAGCAATGCAGATCTCAAAGAAAGAGACAATGGAAGATCACAGAGGAGGCAATGAACACCTCAAAGAGGTGGCAACAAAGTTCTCAAGGAAGAGGCAATAGAAGAACCCAGTAAGACGGCAATGAGAAACCCCAGAAGGAGGGCAGCATAAGACCTGACAAGAAGGGCACTGAGAGAATTACAAAATGGAAACAAGTCAACACTATGTCAGAGACAGACCCAACAGTGAAGTCAAAGGGGTTTGACTGAAGTTAAGTCAAATAGAAATGAAGGTTCCATTTGTGAAAACTATATGTCCAGTAAAAACAGGATGGATTCACTTCAGAGGAGACACAGAAATTAAAAACCACAAAATAAACTAGGAACTACTGAATATAAAGAGGAATCAGCAAAATGAATCAAAGCTCTAAAGAGGACACTAAAACAACAAAATGAAATGACTGACAGCAAACTTGGAAAAAAAGTTGCAAAAAGTTACAAAGTGAAGTTAAGAAGGAGAAACTAATGAGACAATGTAGAATAAAGTGAACTCCATGAAAAAGCAACTAGAAAATAAGATTAGGCTCAGTGAAGATTTGTGTCAGGAGAATAAGAAAGGAAGCCTGGCAATGGGAAATTAACTGAAGAAGTAAAAACATTGAAATTGACAGCAGAATTAGCAATTCAGACATAGAAAGAAAATGAGATTATGTCCCAGAACAAGCTTGCTGAAATGCTCATGGATAGGAAAACACAAGAACCAATGAAATGGCTGATGAAAAAGATGTTGCATTAAAATGCTGAAAAGAAAAGAAACTATATCACATGACCTAAGTATCAAGACAGAGTACCTCAACCATCCCTTTGCACACAACAGGCCAAGATTATGAAAGAACTATCAGGATATAAGACTGTGTTGTATTGTGATGATATGTGCCTGTATGCATTCTAATGTAAAGTGCTCAGCAGAGCAAAGGGCAATATGGGACTGGAATATGGCACTGCCCACAGTGTAATGTATGTAGCCACATGGTCAGAGAACAGTCTAGGCCTGATCTCAGCAAGCTGCAAGTCTGTATGGAAGAGTTCCATGCAAGACCATATTTGGAACTGAAAATGGTTAAAGCCTACCTCGTTACGGGCAGCACAGTAGCACAGTGGTTAGCACTGCTGCTTCACAGCTTCAGGGTCCTGTGTTCAATTCCCGGCTCAGGTCACGGTCTGTGTGGAGTTTGCACATTCTCCTCGTGTCTGCGTGTGTTTCCTCCGGGCACTCCAGTTTCCTCCCACAGTCCAAATATGTGTGGGTCAGATTGATTGGCCATGCTAAGAAATTGCCCCTTAGTGTCTTGGGATGCCAAGGTTAGAGGGATTACTGAGTATAATGTGTAGGGGTATGGGGGTAGGGCCTGGGTGGGATTGTGTTCGGTGCAGACTCGAAGGGCCTCTTTCTGCACTGTAGGATTCTATGATCTATAATTATGTTTGAACACTCAAGATCTCATCAATGAGCCATCACCACTACAACAATTAAAAAACGCCATATTGAGAACATGATATGGAAGTTTGGTAGTGGATCAAGTTAGATCTTGTGAATGATTGTCTCTGAGACCAGGCCACTGGCCTATCCAGTAGACATGGAAGGATGGATCACTCATGAACATGTGAACCACTTGAGGAGTAGAGAGAGACATTCCAGCAGTTAGTGTTACCATTAAGAAATGTTTTTGAATCTGTAAGCACCAAAGTATTTGATTGATCTGTTATAGACATAACTGGTGTCTCTGTGCAAGTGAGTAGCAATATAGCAATCTCCTCTGGTCTGTGCCAGAGGACATACCCATTATTTGCAGTTCCTGTTAATACCAATCCTGTGGAAACACCTCAGGCTACAGAATTACACCATTCAACAAGAAACAGAAAAACCCCCTCAAAGACTGGACCTGGACAATCCTTGAAATGCTCAATGAAAGCATCTCGAGACTAAGGTTCATTAATACAACGTCAGAATAGCTTTTTGGCATCCTACAGAAATATTACATATGTAACTACATGGATTTCACCAGTATTGTTACTCATGAAGAGAAAGCTGAGAATGATATTTAATTTTTAATATCCCAAGAAAAGTTGGCAACAGTAAAGCGAAACCAAGAGTCACAAACTGCCAGGAGAGAAGTGAGTGCTAAATGATGCTTGTTTCACCAAGGAGAACGAGTATTGGTACGTAGCTAAGCTACGAGCGAAAAGTGGGTACCTACAATTACCTTGGCTCGAGCTGGTCCCATCTTGTACACAGTTCAAACTGAGGATGAACTGGATTGGAGACACCACGCTGGTCACTTACTAGCTTCACAAAGTGGTTTGTCAGAATTACCTTGAGATGAACCTCCATCTCTCACTCCTGATGTGCCTGTTATTACAGTTGGATCAACTGAGTCTGAAATAACTGATAACTGTTGCTGCTGCGAGTTTACCTATTGTGAATGATACCAAGACACCTCCAAGTGTAGAAATGTCTACAGAAGTTCATGAGAATACCTCTATGGTCAGAAACATCCAAATTCCAGAATGACATATATAAATAGGCGAGGAATCGACATTCTCTAGGTCACCTTTCCTGCTTATCATGCTATACATAATAATGTTGCATAGCCTAATGTATATAGAATATTTTTGATGCAATGTATAAACACCATAGTAATTTATCATTGTGACCTTAGAACTAAGTGGGGGGGGGATAGGGGTGGAAATGTTAAACATTTGGATAGTTACAGTGTTGTTGAATGTCTCTTTAAGAGAATAATCATATGGTCACAGTGTAATATCATCGGGGTTCCGTGGTCTTTGTGGGAGGACTAGATCTTACCCCTGTACAGTGAGCATCATTTGAATAAACCTGTTAGCTGTTTCTGTCCCAAACCCTCACTTGGGTGCCTTTATGTTATTTGTTCTTACACCCTACAGCATCAATGCACAATACCTCTGAACCTTCTTATTTCTTTTAGTTCTCAACTGTATTTTCTACATGTCCTATGCACACTTTTTCTTCCTTATGTTAATTTTGACCTTTTTCATCCAGGTAGCTCTGGATTTGTTTGCCCTACCTTTCCCTTTTGAGGGAATATATCTTGATTGTGTCCAGACCATTTATGTTTACAGGGTAACCGATTGTACAGTTGCAAATTTTCCCACTGTCCTTTCGTCCCAGTCTAAATGGCTCAGCTCTGTTCTTGCCCCATTGAAGTCAGCTCTCCCCAAGTTCATAATTTTTACTCTGGATTGCCTATTTTCCTTTTCTATCATCATAGAGTCATAGAGATTTACAACAGGGAAACAGGCCCTTCGGCCCAACTTGTCCACACCACCCTTTTTTTTTAAACTTTTAAGCTAGTCCCAATTGCCCGCATTTGGCCTATGTCCCTCTATATCCATCTTACCCATTCATCTGGACTGTTACAATACAAATGATCACTGTCTCCTACTGACACTTAATCTACCTGGCCCACCTCATTTCCAAGAACCAGGTTCAACAGTGCATCACTTCTTGTTGGCCTAGTCACATATTGCTGTAGAAAATTTTCCTGGACATAATCTCAGAGCTTCTTCCCCTCTCCACCTTTTACACTACTATTGTCCCAGCCTGCATTTGGGTAACTGATGTCCCCCAATATAATTACCCTATGATGCTTGTATTTTCCTATAATTTCCTTGCAAATTTGTTCATCTACATCCTTCTCACTAGTTGGTGGTCTTTAGAATACAATGTAATTGCACCAATCTCCTCTCTGCTTCCATTCCCGTAAGCTGCAGTGTGACCTCTCTCTGACCATGCTATTCACGTAGCTTTCAGCCTCATGGTTGGGCCACAGTGACTCCATCTACCCGCCACTCGATCTCTGAAGCCCCAAGCTCAATTTTCTGCAGTTGACAACACTTCCTTCACATGTGGTTGTCTCAGACAGTGGATCCCAACCTTTTCAGTAATACAGTGCACTTCAGTGAGATAAACAATTCCACAGTGCACCCACTTTTATTCAGCTGAATCGATTGCTCTTAAATGTCACATTTACTTACATTTACTATGGTTATAGTCTTACTAGAGGTTTGAAACATCATGAATACAACAAGCTAATTAAAGATCAACTACATTAGTGCTTCAAATTGACCACAGAATACACTGTCTTTGACAGCGAGCATAGGCACATGTTCTAAATCTGCTCAACTCTATTATTTCTAACTGTCCATAGGCCTAAATTTGGTCCACATACAGCACTCAGTTCAGGCGTCTGAATCTCACCTTTTCATGTTATGAATGGAATAAGCAGAGGAATCCAACTTCTTCATTTCTATTTAGATCAGGGGATATAAAATAGATGCAGCAAAGAAATGCGGATACGGTCAAATTTGCTGTCTCTGCGAGCTACTTTCGTCTTGTTTCACTATCAATAAAAAAGCGCATGAATGCCATTGCTTGGTTTCCATGGTGACTAGTAAAAACTATCCTGTCATTTCAATTTCACCCTTCAGTCACCTGCATTTAAAATGTTCACATTTTAGAATCGAAAGACCAATATTTCACTTTTAAAATATTTGATGATTCATTTTCATGAGTTTATTAAGTTATAATTTTGGATGGATTGAATATTGTTTAAGACAAAACAATATGTTTGTTTTACATTGATTTCCATTACTTTTGCACAAAATTTCATGTCACAGCTGCAAAGCACACCAGTGTGCAGCAACACACCAGCTGAAAACCACTGGTTTAGGACACCAGTAGCATGCAGGACTTCACACACATGACATGACATGACATGAATTCTACTTGACTGAGCTACTCTGCCAAGTCTAATCTTGACTTGCATTAATCACATGCTATTTTGGATTAATTGAATTATCTTACTATGTAGGCCAAAACCTTCCCTTATTTCAGATGCTATTTTTTCCACACACAGCCCCTTACACTTAGCAGTTTCCTGTGAGGTAACAGCTCTCCTTTTTTTTCCCCCACTGCTTTCTTACAGCAGCTGAAATATATACCAAATGGCTATCTACTATTCCTGCTGTATAGCAAGGCCACTTTCTCAGGTGTAAAAGTTAGAAACCAAAGAGTAAAAGAGCACCTCTTCCCCTGTACACCAAATTCCCAAATATACCCACTCAGGCTGTGCCCCTTTATCACTCTCTCATCTCTCTCTTCCTTTCTCTATGATCGCTCAGTCTGATCTCTCATTCTCTTTGATCTCTCTCCCGTTGTTTTATTTCTTTCTCTGATTGATCTCTCTCACTCTCTGACCTCTGGCGTGGTGGCACAGTGGTTAGCACTGCTGCCTCACAACGCTAGGGACCTGATTTCGATTCCCATCTTGAGTGACAGTCAGTGTGGAGTTTGCACGTTCTCCCTGTATCTGCGTGGGTTTCCTCCAGGTGCTCTGGTTTCCTCCCGCAGTCCAAAGCTGTGTGGGTTAGGTGAAATGGTCATGATAAATTGCGCCTTAGCGTCAGGGGGATGAGCTGGGGTAAATGCATGGGGTTATGCAGATAGGGTCTGGGTGGGATTGTGGTTGGTACATACTCAATGGGCCGAATGGCTCCCTTCTGCACTGTAGGATTCTATGTCTCTTGATCTCTCTTTCTTTGTCTGATCTCTCTGATCTCTATCCCTCTCCCTCTTATTTCTCTCTCTGATATCTCTCTCACTCTTTGATCTCTCTTTCTCTCTCTCTATGTGACCTCTATTTCCCTGATCTCTCTTTCCCTCACCTATCTCTCTCTCTGTAAATATGTAATTTCAGACACTCCATGAATGAACACAAAAAATGAATCATTAATAAGAATTGTTTATCAGACTATGACAGGAGCTAGCTCCCTACATGTCTCCTACCTAAGAGGACTCACCCATCCCAACTTCCTGGGGTGACTCCCCACTCTGAATCCCAATTGGACCCCAGGTGAGGTGACTCTTAATCTGCTGTGTTTCCCTTAAAGGGACAATCACCACATCCCTCTCCATTTAACCCTTTTATACAATCTTTGGTAACTAATTTATTCAGTCATAAATTCTAACTAAGCATTATTTACATGAATTGGACAATTATAAATCAGCTCTTTGAGGGAGTTTCCTACTTCTTGTAGAAAGCTTTAATTCTGTAGGCTGAGATGCTTCCACAGGATTGACATTAACAGGAACTGTAATAACAGGTACCTCTTCTAGCACAGGCAGTTCATCACCATTTGCTTCCACAGAGACATCAGTTATGTTTATAACAGGTCAATCAGGTATTTTGGTGCTTACCGTTTCAGAAACATTTCTTGACATCAACACTGACTACTGGGGAGTGTCTCTACTCCTTAAGTGATCCATGTGGTTACAAACCTTCCATCTCTCTATGTCTACTGGATATGACAGGGTCTGGTCTCAGAGACAAAATCCAGGGATCTAACTTGATCTACTTTTAAAGTTTCTTCAGCACTTGTGTTAACCCCCATGGCTTCCATGGGGAATCACTAATTGACCTCCCTATGGAGATCTGAATACAAGTTCCCTTGGTAACTGGCAATGGCCTGTCCAACTGGAACTCGTTACCTGAGCCCTTTATGAAGCAGACACTGGGAAGGATCTTTAGAACTGTTGTTTCATCTGGGATGTATGTATTTTCTTTCCAGCATTTTAATTCAGTGTCTTTTTCATCAAACATTTCATCATATTGGTTCTTGTGTTTTTCTATCTATGAGCATTTCAGCAAGCTTGTTCTGGGACATAATCTTATTTTCTTTCTGTGTCTGAATTGCTAGTTCTGCTGTCAATTTCAATGTTTTTATCTCTTCAGTTAATTTCCCATTGCCAAGCTTCCTTTCTTATTCTCCTGATGCAAATCTTCACTGGGCCTAATCTTATTTTCTAGCTGCTTTTTCATGGAGTTAAGCTTACTCTACATTGTCTCATTGGTTCCTCCTTCTTAACTTCATTTTGTAACTTTTTGCAACTTCTTCTCCAATTTTGCTGTCAGTCATTTCATTTTGTTGTTTAATGTCCTCATTAGAGCTTTGATTCATTTTGTTGATTCCTCTTTATATTCAATGGTTCCTGGTTTCTTCTGAAGTTTTTAATTTCTGTGTTTCTTCTGAAGTGAATCCATCCTGTTTTACTGGACATACAGATTTCATAAATTGAACCTTCATTTCAACTTGACTTGACTTCAGTCAAACCCTTTCGGCTTCACTGTTGCTCAGGTCTGTCTCTGACAAAGTGTTGACTTGTTTCCATTCTGCAATTCTCTCATTGCCCTTTACTTACTCAATTCATGTACTTTGTTGCCCTCCAATTTTTTTCCATTGCCTTCCTTCTGTCGTCTTCTTTTTCTCTCTTTTGGGGGTCTTCTATTGCTTCTTCTTTGAGGTTTCTGCCAAAAATGGATCTCTTTTGAGACTTGCTCTCTATGGCATCTATCTTTTGGTCTGCTTTTTCAGTCTTCTATTCCCCCCTTTCTGAGGTCTTTGCCTCTTTTTTGGGGTCTTCATTGTCTCCTCTGACGTTTTCTTCTGTCTGTTCCTTATTGTCTTCATTGCTTACTGACCTCTTTGAGAGTTGCCCTCTATGTGGGGTCTTCCCTAATGTTCTTGTCCATTGCCATTGTTCTTTCTTGTGGTTGCTGCTTTAAGTACATTGCCACTTCAAATGTAATATCTCTTTAAGGGTATTGCAGCTTTAAGACTATGTAGTAATCTTTTCTCCACACAGGCTACAGTTGTTCGGATATAGTTGGCTTCCTTTGGCAACAAATGTACCAATGCAGGTACAGTGTGTCTTTGGCTATTTGTTTTGGTTTGTTCTTAAAGCTGCAATGCTGTTTTCTAGTGCCAGCTTTTTTTTAAGGTTTTGAACTTGTTTAACTATAGCAATTTTTGCCTTTTGTCCAAATTCCTCTGTTTTAAATTTAAAGCCACAGCTCTTCTAGCTGCCAGCTCCACATGACCACCACCTCTTGATTTTTTTTATTCTGTACATTCCTTTATTAAACCTCTGTCAGACAATTTTACATATGTTTTTCCATATCTGTATTTCAGTTTATTCTATGTACTGAGCATCTTGTAACTGTCCACCTTTTCTCATCCTACACTACTCAGGGAATGGCAATATCTCAAATGGGTCCATTTGCTGACAGTGAGGCATTCTAGTGAGTATTTTTTCCCCAGGCTTCCAATAAAAAAGGATACTCGCGTGTTGGGCTAGAGGCAGCATCAGGATATTTCATCCTCATTGCCTGATGTAAAAGATGCACTTCCACAAACTCTATTAATGCATGCAAAAAAGGATTTATTAATCAGAATTGTTCAGCAGCCACATGGCTGCAGATAACTCCTTGGCATGTCTCCTGTCTAAGAGGGCTCCACCCCCGGGAAACTCCCCATTCTGAGTCCCGATTAGTCCCACAGTCCAGGTGATCCTTAATCTGTTGTGTTGCCCTTAAAGGGACAATCACCACACTCCTGCTCTGATCTTTCTCTCTCCCTGATCATGCTCTTTCTCTCTGCCTGATATCTCAATCTCCCTTTGATTCTTTCTCTTGCCCTTGATATCTCTTTCTCTAATCTTATCTCTTTCCTCTTTTTCTGTCTGCACTCTCTTTGATATCTCTCTATTTCTCTCTCTTATCTCCCACTGATCTTTCTTCCTCTGATCTCTCTCTCTCCCTGTTTTCATTTCTCTCTCTGATCTCTCTCTATGTATCTGTCTCTGATCTCTCTTTCTGTCTGTCTCTCTCTCTCTCTGACACTGATCTTCCTCTCTCTTTTTGACTACGCTTTTCACTCTGTTGCAAGGTGCTGTTTTTGTCTTTCACTCTTCAATCCTATCCCTTTCCTCCGTTGCTGGTTGTGTTATCTAATTGCTGTTCTTCGGACATTTGCCTCCCTTGTGGACCCCACCCAGGCATGTATCCATTTTGGTTGAACCTTAACAATAAATGCTTAAAGGCCACTTGCCTCCATGGGGCAATAAGGACGTGCCATCTGCAGTCTCCAAATGTTTTCCTTCTCCCTTGTGTTTGACTGTTGGATGGAGACCAGATGCAGGATTAGCGCCTGTTGATTAGAGCAGCAATGGGATAGATCCAGCAGGGACCTGCTAGCTCAGTACAGACCTCAGTCCTGAGATTTCCAGACCATAAATGGCTCAGTGACTCATTCTGCTATCTATCTATCCTTGGGAATGTCCTCTTTATGATTACTACTGCAGTCTGGTTTTTCTGTATCATCACAGTGCTCAGAAACACACTTCATTATCAATTGCTGGCACAACTATTATGGCTTGTTAGCCAGAATACTGATAATCCCTTCATCTTGTCTGCTAAGGAACCATAGAAAATTACAGCTCAGAAACAGGCCTTTTGGCCCTTCTTGTCTGTGCCGAACCATTTTTTGCCTAGTCCCACTGACCTGCACTTGGACCATATCCCTCCACACCCCTCTCATCCATGAACCCGTCCAAGTTTTTCTTAAATGTTAAGTGACCCCGCATTTACCACTTTATCCGGCAGCTCATTCCACACTCTCACCACTCTCTGCATGAAGAAGCTCCCCCTAATATTCCCTTTAAACTTTTCTCCTTTCACCCTTAACCCATGCCCTCTGGTTTTTTTCTCCCCTAGCCTCAGTGGAAAAAGCCTGCTTTGCAGTCACTCTATCTATGCTCATTAAAATCTTACACACCTCTATCAAGTCTCCCCTCATTCTTCTACGCTCCAGGGAATAAAGTCCTAACCTATTCAATCTCTCTCTGTAACTCAGCTTCTCAAGTCCTGGCAACATCCTTGTGAACCTTCTCTGCACTCTTTCAACCTTACTTACAGTCTTCCTGTAACTAGATGACCAGAACTGTGCACAATACTCTAAATTCAGCCTCACCAATGCCTTATATAACCTTACCATGACGCTCCAACTTTTATACTCGAATGTTCCTTTACAACCAGACTTCCTATCAACTGCAGAAGCATGTGACAATCAACAGAACATTGTCATTTGGCCACTTTTCATTAGACATGTTCTTACAGTCTCCTCTTATATGCCACATCCAACTGTCCTACCCTTGTTCTCCCAACAGTGGTTGCCTGATAGGCCAATCCTCATAATGCTGCTGCTTCCCAATTAGAAAGCCCTTGGCTGTCAGTCAGTCGGAAAAACAAATTTACGTGTTCCCTCTCTTTTTTTACCTCCAGTGTTGTAGGTCCCTGGAGATTAAGCTTCAATCTCTGTAAAATCCAGTAAATTCCAGAAGGATTGACAACAGTAATTCAGGCATTATTTCCAATGCATATCATCGGCTCACCCAGCTGCAGCACTGTCACAGGGCCTATGTGACACCGTAGGGCTAGATGGAAGGCAATGGGACTGAGACCTCCTCCATCCCCACAACCCTCCAAGAACTCAACCTTCCTCCAACATTGGCCTCATGAGCAACCTCCATTTCCTTTGCACTGTCAACCAAAACCATGCCTTCAGCTATCTAAGCTCTAAGCCTAGATCTTCCACACACGCCACCTCTCTCCATGTGAATCGCCCACCACGACTGAACTATTTGAGGACTCTGGGTCTGACTTGATGGAGTTTCAAAGGGTGAGGGGAAAACTTACAGAATACTGAAAGGTGTGGATAGAGTGGATATTTCTATTAGTAGGAGAGACTAGGATCTGAGGGCATAGCCTCAGAGTAAAGAGATGATCCTTTACAACCAAGATGAGGAGGAATTTCTTCAGCCAGAGGGTGGTGAATCTGTGGAATTCATTGCTGCGGAGGCCAAGTCTTTGAGACCAAAGTACGTAGGTTCTTGATTGGTAAGAGGATCAAAGGTTAATGGGAAAAGGTGGGAGAATGGGGTTGAGAAACATATTAGCCACGATCAAATGGTGGAGCAGACTCGATGGGCTGAATGGTCTAATTCTGCTCCAATATCATATGGACTGTGGTCTTATTCATCCTCAAATCTGCTTGTGTGGCTCAGTGTCAAATGTTGTCTGATTTATGTTCTTATGCAGTAACTTAGGATGTTTTACTGTGCTAGAGGAGCTGTTGTGGTTAAGATCTTTGCTTCAATAAAGCCTGCTGCTAAGAACATTAACTGAATCGTATGCATGTGGCATTGCAGCGGGATCTGAAGTAGCCTTGAGCTCCTTGGACCAGCTGCTGAGAATGATGGTGATTCCCAACTGGTAGCTTTCCCACAACTGTAGGCTGCAGTGGGAATGATGCCAGGAATAGTGTGCATGCAGCAGAGCATTAAGGGGTGCTCTGTTCGTGCTGTGGGCGAGCACAAAAGGATCTGTCACTGCTTTGAATTCTTTAATCAGAAAAGAAAAATGTGCAGCAATCCAGCCAGATCATCAACAGGCACAGAAACTAGCTGGAGCACCAGGCAGCAAGCATGGTGTAACTGAGCCTTTGAAGGCAACATTGCTTGCCTGGTTTTAATTAACATCATGAAAGGGATCAGAAAAGATCTATCTATGAAGCCCTTCACCAGACCATTTCTTTCCTGGAAGAAAAGAGACACAAGGCTTATCCAAAATTCAGAATTCCACTACTCGAGAACTCAAATCCCTAACCTCACATCTCTGATCAAAAAGCATTGATTCCTTGCAGAAAATGCCCTAACTTGAATAAATGGACATTCCAGGCTGTTGAGTGTATCATTTACCCTTGGGAATAAGTGGGAACTCTGTACCATTAGACAGTTAGTGTCCTTTACCTAACTAAACAAGGTGAAATTCCATGCTTTCAGTCAGAGAGGGGGTGAGAGGGGATGGCCTTCCTTCACCTCTCAGGCTTGTCCAAGAACCATGACCCTTGAATAAGATTAAATACACTTAAATCATGCCCAATATTTCGGAACAATTTATAGAAAATGTTTAATCGTCCACATAAAAATAGAAATGTTATTAACATCAAGTGGTAATAACAATAAAAACATTTGATTGGATATAGCTCTCTTGGTCAATGTTATGAGCAATCAGTACGCACCTCACTTCTCTTGCCTTTGCTTTACGTGTTTTTCACTTCAGTCGTACTGGTAAGAAAAAAACTACATGGATGGAAACCAGTGTAATATGGTAACATTTGCCCACGGAAACAGTCAACAAAATGTCTCATGGGCCACACTTAGAACCCAGATGGGTTACATATGGCCCTGGTTGCCTGCCACTGTAATGGACACTGTTGGCACTCCCCACAGGTCAGGAAAGGAGAGATACTGGATGAGAAGTGGATTAAAACAGGGCTGTTAGGCTGAGTCTGGGAGGATTGGGGTGGGAATGAACACCAAAATGTCAGAGAGATCAACAGGTTGAGATCTGAGGTGTTTTGACTCAAGTGATCACATTATTTGCATCCTTGCATCAAGAATGTTTAATTTGAGGGGAAAAAGGCTCAGGGAGCGGTAGGAGTTTAACTGTTGACACTTCCACACTTACGTCAGGTGCCTCAATCTGTGGGGGGGATGGGTGGTCACCCTTTGCTCCCTGTATGGAGCTCAAATCCTCTCAGATGGATGGGAAAGCTTAAAAATAAGGAGCCTTCCATTTGAGACGGTGATGAGAATTCTTTTCTCTCAGAGGGTTGTGAATCTTTGGACCTCTCTTCCCCAGCAGCTGGTGGAGGCAGAGTCATTGAAGCTTATTAAGGCAGAGGTAGAACAAAGAATGAAGAACAAAGAAAATTACAGCACAGGAACAGGCCCTTTGGCACTCCAAGCCTGCACTGACCATGCTGCCTGTCTGAATACAAACCCCCAACCTTCCAGGAACGATATTTCTCTCTTCCCTCTATTCCCATCTTGTTCATATATTTATCCAAATAGATTTTTGACAAACAAGGGGGTGAAATGTTATTGGGCATGGCTGAGATTGTGAAGCTGAGGTTGCAGTTGGAGCAGCCGTGATCTTAATGAATGGGACAGCAGGCTCGAGGGACCAAATGGACGACTTCTGCTCCTAATTTGTATGTTCGCATGTTGAAGGTATCGTTTTAACCAGCCCAGGAAATTCTCCCCAATGTCCTAGCCAATATTTATCCCCAAACCAGCACCTACAGAAACCACCCCACCCTCCCAGCTGTGCCACATTTTTCAGGTTTTCTCCCACTGAGCATTGACCTTTGTTCTATGAACACATTCTGCTCTCTTATCTTTTGCCATTATTAGCACTTCCTCAGTCCTTAATACCATCATTAACACATCCCTTTATCTGATGGCCATGACACCTCTGTCAATCTCTCCTTAGCTCTAATCTATTCCTGACCTTCTATTCTGCCTCACCCACCTCTCCAACTATATCAGTCTTTGCATTTTTATCCCTCTTTGGTTCTGTAATCGGATCATACGGACTCCAAATTTTGGGTGAAATCTTAACACAAAATGACAGGTGAAATAGAGGTGAAGGCACCAGGTTCACACTTACGTTGACCTGTTGTAAATGGTGCTGTCAAGGCATCATGCTGGCACTCGCTGATTATCCGGTGAGGTGGGAGAGTCCCAGAGAGAGTGCTCACTAATGACGTGCTAATATATTAAAATGAGCTTCCTACAATCCTGTGGCACATTTCACATCACTCCTCTGGTGAGGGAGCCAGCAGATTGGAATTCAGAAACTCGTTGGTGTAAATCTCGTTTTCCGAATCTCTGGATTTTGAGCATGTGCTGCCATTTTCGTGGGCGGAGAGCGTGGACTCAAAATCATCCCTGATAATTCTGTCTCTCTCTCCACAGATGCTGGCTGAGCTGCTGAGTATTTCCAGCATTTTCTACTTTTATACTTAAAGAAACAGATTGCCCGGTCATTGACCTCATTGCTGTTTGTGAGATCTTGCTCTGTATAATAGCTGCTTTATTTCCTACATTACTGCATCAATTACTCTTCAAACATTTTAACAGCAATAGGAGCTTACATTTATAAAGTGCCTTCATCAAGGAGGCAGGGCCTAATGGGAGGGGGTGGAGCCTAAAGGGGGTCCCAAAGACCCGGGCCCATGATGGGCGGGAGGGCCATGACAGAGAGGCAGGGGGATGTACTCTGCACCAGGGATCAGCGGGACGGTGCACACTGAATCGGGAATTTGCAGGGGTGGGGATCAGCTGGTGGAGTGGGAATTGGGGCCAGCGAACGGGAGTGGACAGCAATCGTGTGGGTGGGCGATGTCAGGGGTGCAATGTCTGCAGTGGTGGAGGGTGTGACAGATTGCACAGTGACAGTGTAGTGGGAGATCAGGGCACCAGTGTAATGGCGCTCCTAGCAGTCTGCAGCTGGCTTCCTGGTGTGAGTAGACTCTTTGTCTACTGGCAAGAATCACATTTTGCCACATCTTTTTCTCTAAGTGCTTTATGTTTGCGTCTGAGAGCTTGCCCAAAAATGGGCATGATTCTTTTCCGTTTTCACACTCAACCGGCACTTAGAATTTTTTGGTAAGACCATCTCCAAAGTATCAAATGAGCATGAAAATGGGAGAGAATCATGCCAATTTTTTGGGCGAGCTCCCAGATGCAATCTTACGGCATTTGGAAAGAAAAAGAGCGCTAGTGTGATTCTTGTCAGCAGGGGAAGTGGACGGAGCCTATTCATGCTGGAACTGGTTGCCGAGCTCTCGGCACACCATTTCACAAACGCCTCAATCTCTCCGTGGGAGATTTGTCACGCCCCCCCCATCCCCCAGACATCGTTCCCCACCCCCCCCCCCCACCCCCCACCCACTGCCACTGATAACCACCCCAACCAATCACCACCTTTCACGATCTACCGTCCCTCTTGAACTCTGCCACGACCAGGCCCATTGCTACCCCCACCCCTGTTCTCCACCACAGCCAATCATCACCTGGCTGATTCCCAAATTCTCCAATCATTGCCCCACCCCAGTGTGGCCCCACCCCTGCTACGGGCCCTGTCCCCTCCAGGCCCACCACTTCAGGCCCCACCTGTTCCCTCAGGCCCCCACCTCCTGATGCATGGTGGACACTACTCAAGAGGCACCGCTCAGCCCTACACTGACCACCCAGAAGGCTTCAATGGCGAGGCCATTGCGACCCTCATTAGTGAGGACCTCGACTGATGAGCAGGTCAGTGCAAGTGAGTCCAAACGAGAGCATCTGGGACTCACTATTTAAATTTAAAGTATGTTATGGATATAGACCCGACTTTTGAAGCTGGTTTTGCTGCCTGAATGGCTGGTAACATTGCAAGAGATGAAAAACCGGGTGTGAACCCAATCTCTGCCTGGGACATCGTGCCCGCCCGCCCCAACACCCCTCACGCCCCCAATCACCGCCTGGGACATCACCCCCACCCCCCCTCCTCCACCCCATCCCCACCCTCACTCCCCCAATCACTGCCTGGGACATCACCCCACCCCCACCTCACACCCTCACCCCCACTCCCCCCCGATCACCGCCTGGGCCATCACTCCCCACCCCACCCCCAGCCCCATTCCCCCAATCGTGGCCTAGGACATCACCTCCCAACTCCACCCCCACCCCCACTCCCCAATTGCTGCCTGGGACAGCACCCTCCCACCAGCACCCCTCCACTCCCCCGATCACTGCCTGGGGCATCGCCTCCACCCCACCCCGACTCCCCCAATCACTGCCTGGGGCATGTCACCCCACCGCACCTTCACCCCCCATCCCCAATTGCTGCCTGGGACATCGCACCCTCTCACCAGCATTGTGCAAAGTCTCAGTTATTGGAAACCAGCAATGACTCTCGATGGTCTTGTACCACACTCCAAGGTTGAAGTTTTTGGGAGTTGGGAGAATCCAGCGTTGAACAAGCGATGCATATTTAAAAGCTACTTTAATATGCTAATAGGCCTCGCACCTTTCTGGGTGTGATCCGGTTTACAGTAGAAAGGAACTGGGACGATTGCAAACTGTTTGGAACCGCAAGGCGTTGTGGGGCTCCTAGAAGTGCTGGCCCCAACCGTAGGTCCAGACACACCCCTCCAACCCCCCCCCCCCCAATCACCTCATATCCCCCCATAGCTGGCTCTGACCCCCCCCCAATCACAGGCCCTGACCCTCTCCAACCCCTCCCCGATCACCACCCTATATTTCCCCATAGGCCCTGACCCTCTCCAACTCCTCCCCAATCACCACACCATATCCCCCCCATAGCTGGCCCTGACATCCCCCGATCACAGGCCCTGACCCTCCCAACCCCACCCATTGTCATCCCATATCCCCCCATAGCCGGCTCCAACAACGCCCCTGGCGATCACAGGTCCTGACCCCTCCCCAATCACCGCCCCAACACCCCTTCACCTGATGGCCAGACCTGGCCTCTGAGCACTGGCCCCACCACCCTCCACCCCTCAATGTAGAATTCCCATCTTTCCTCCTTTCCTACCTACCCCCACGCCCCCAGTCTGGCTCTGCCCCGCTCAGGCCTCACGGGCCTAAAAATCAGCTTTGTACCCAGGGTTGACCAATTTGCAATCATCTGGGTCCTCTTCTAATGGCATAAACCGGATCACACCCAGAAAGGGGGTGAGGCTGATTAGCATATTTAAAGTAGCATTTTAAATGCTAGCCTGTTCGACATTGGACCCTCCCAGTTCCCGGGGCCTTTGGTCTTCGGGTATGACACGAGGCCAGCAAAAATCACTACTAGCCTCCACTAATGGAGACCTGGCGTAATGGCCATGCCCTTCCAAAATGCTCAGAGGCCATTGAAGCCCCCGGGCGGTCAGAGACATGACTGTGCAGTGCCAGGGTGCCCAGCAGGCAGTGCCAGGATGCCAGACTGGCACTGCTGGTGTGCCAGACATACTGTTCCAGGGTTCCATGTTGGCGGCGCCAAAGTGGCACTGCTCAAGGAGCGCTCCACCTGCCTCTTGACCTCCCAGGGGCCCCAGTGGCCCCTGGTTCCACTAGCCAGCCATCAGGCCTGGTCCCCCCCATTGCTGGGGTCCATACATGACTCCGCTGGTGTGGCCCTCCACCGGCAGGAATAGAAACATTCACGAAGCTGTATGATTGCATCCCAAGCTTGCTGTTCCCCAGCACAAAGCTGATTACATTGAGAAAAATGGCCCGAGAAGATCACGGCTGGCTGGATGCCGGTCGTGATTCCCGTTCTTGGCCTCCTGCTGACATTTCCCAGCTTGCTGCGATACTCGAGCAGCACAGTGGGCCAGGAAAATCGCCCCCAGTCAGTTTATTTTTCCTTTATATATCCAAACCAAGTCACTGCACTAACCAAGGGTTTATTTCACTAACACAGAAAATAATTTGAAGGCAGCATTCATAGATGATTTCAGTGTAGCAGGAAGGAAGGCAATAATACACGATTTCACTGTGACTGTCGCACACTGACTGTCTAATAAAGGTTAATATTGTTTGAATACATACATAGCGATCTTTTGGAACATCTATTAATCTCCAGTGACGGAGTGGGTGCTCTATGTTCCCACGGAAACAGCAGAGATGACTTGGAAGCATTAGGGAAATGATGTCGGAGCTGTCTTGATTTATAGCAAAGTGCCAAAAACAAATCTCTCATCACCCGTCTGTCACCAAGTGGAGTGAGTCAGAGTGCTGCCACTTCCCGATTACGTGGAATGACGCTCACAGAAGCCTCATGAAGCATTAAATGGAAATGTCAACTCCTGTGGCTGGTATGGAAGGCTCAAGCCTGGACAACCACTGATAAGCTCAACTCACTCACTGGAAATTTGCGAATTAGAACCAGAATTAACCAGTGATCTGTTCCACTCATGCCTGTCACACAGACGTTAGCTGATTCAACTGCAGCCGCTCAATGTCCAAATAATACACAGTAAAGCGCTCACCTCTTTCATTCAGCCTCATCTGTCAACGCACTGACCACAATTTCCGACAAGCCATCCCAGGTGATTATGATACTACAATAGACATCGCAGGAAAGGAGAGAGACAATGATCTGAGCATATGTCACTGAAATGTCATCAGGGGGAGAGGGTTTTTGCAGGTCTGAGATGTTTATCGCACCGTTCTGATGTTCCGAATATACTTAATTTGCTTTTTAAAAATAGAAGCAATGAAATCAGCCACACAGCAGCCATTTTTCAATCAGGCATTGCCCCTAAGTTTCTGATATGTCAGGGGGTGAACATACACAACTTTAACACGTGCTGTTGGTAGAGGACTAACAGCCAGGGCAGAATTATCCGATAAAGTTAATGACAGTGGGAGTCCTCCGAGCTGGTTTTTTTGGGTGGCAATCTTCCGGCACTGTTGTTTCCTTTGACAGGCTGGGAGTTTTGTGCCTTTGGGGACGGCGGAGCCTCAGTTCGCCGGTGAATCCGGATACGGAGGGCCTGGGCGCCATTACACAGGGCATCCTGATCTACTGAATTGGGAGGCTGCCTCCTCTCCTCCGCCTGCCTCCCCACCCACAGACATTGGACCCCACTCCCCGTTATCGACAGCACTGTCACCCTTCCCCACACCAACACGGTCGCCAGCATCGGGGCATCAGCACCCTGACAAAGAGCCCCCTAGTAGATCTCCGACATGCCCACCCCATCGCAACCCCTTCTGCCACCGACCCCTGTGCAGCCCCCCCACCTTCATGACCCCATCCGCTTGCCCACCATGGATGGCCACTCCCTTTGCGTAGCGCCCCCCCCCCCCACCATGTATGAGTCCCCATCATTGTGCATAGTATCCCCAGTCATAGCTCCACTCCCACTTAGACCCCACTGCCCTGGCACACTTATGGTGCCCAACTGGACACTGCAAGGATACCAAGTGAGCACCGCCAGGGTGCTGGGTGGGCACTGCCAGGGTGCCAGGTGGGCACTGTCAAGGTGTTTGGTGGCTACTGCCAGGCCATGACCCTGGCCACCCAGGAACTTTAATAGCTTCCAATTTCTCCAGCGTGGTCCTGGTGACTGGCTCCCACTACTGCAGAGAAGTAACCATTATCACCAGCGTGACTTCTCATCGACAAGGGGGAAGCAGTTATCGCAAACCTGGAAAATACCTTTAAATGTAGTCAATTCTATATAAATAGACATTCTTGCTGGTTAAACGGGGCTGGGATGATAGTAATTTGATTGGTATCTGGCACGAATTGGAGTTTTGGACTATCCCGCTATCTTCCCATCTCACCAGGCTGAGCGGCCAGCATGTCAAGTCGGTAAGGTCGCATCCCTGATGTGTGTGATGGTGTAGTCCGAATATCATTTGACTCATTAACTGGAGGCCCAGGCATTGGAGACATGGGTTCAAATCCAACATGGCAGCTGGTGAACCTAAAATTCAGTTAGTAAATCTGGAATTGGAAGCTGGCCTTGGTAATGGTGACCATGGCGACTATTGTTAATTATTGTGTCAATGCCCCTCTGAGGTGAAGGAAATCTGCCACACAGTATGGCCTACACACGACACCAGATTTGTGGTTGAACCTTAACTGGCCAAACAAATCACTTTGGGTCATTAAGGATGAGTAACAAAAGCTGGCCTGGTCAGTGACATCGGCAAACCACATGAGAATAAACAAAAACAGCTGAGATGGACATTAAACCCTTTACACATGCAAATAAGGAATCAAATACCTGCTTCAAGTGAAAAATTTGGTTTGCCCATAGGCCAAGACTAAAAAATGTTCATATTAGAAACTGCTTACCTGAATATGGAACATTCCAAGAATGCAATGTGCTGAGGGATGGAGTCTAGTCACCATTGCTACTGCCCTCCTCCTCTTCCCTTCCCTTCTCCTCCCCCAGTTTCCTTTAGCTCTTCATCCGATCATCTCAATTCCTCATTCACCTGAGAGCCACTCAAATGCTGCCAGTGGCCCTGTTGTCAATCACATTTCTCCTGGAGCAACCTGTTGCTACAGCAGTTCACTGGCTCAATGAGTGAAGCCAGAGGCTTAATATCCGGGGAGTAGTGGGGGGGCCTTGGGCCTCACCAAACAGGGACTCCCCCCGCATGGGAGTGCCCAAATTTCTCAGCCAATGACCTTACTAGGACAGTATAAAAATAAGAAACTCAGGTCTGACGAAGAGGACTTGAAACTTGGGCCGGAGTTTTCCAGTCATTCACGCCGGCGGGATGTTCCAGCCCCGCTGATGGTGCACCCCCTTCTGTGGGTTTCCCGGCACCGAGGAAACCCCGAGCTTTCCCAACTCTTTTCTGTTTTTATTATTATAGAACGAGATTCTTGTATTACAAAAATAACTTGGGCTGAGTTGGCGGTTGTAATCTAAACAATGTGTCTGGATAATGTTCGAAACGGGGAATGAAAGTCAGTTACAGCGCCGGGAAACCCCATTGACAACAGAGGGATCAGGAGATTCCACTGCCGGCCAATGCAGGCCGCCTCCCGGCACCATGAAACATGCAGCGGTTATGTGGTAAATCCCACCCGTTAATTCTGTTTCTCTCTGCACAGTGACTGCCAGACCTGCTGATCTTCTCCAGCACTTTTCTGTTTTCATTATTGTACAAGAATAACTTGGGCTGTAATTTAAACAATGAGTCTGGATAATGTTAGAAACGAGAAGTGACAGTCAGCTCCAGTATCAATTGAACCTCTGAGCTGAGACTCAGTCTAAGATGGATAACAGCTATTGATTATAATACATGCTCTGAGGACCTTAACTGTTGCCAGGATGTTGATCAGTAGCCTGTGTGTAAAAGGCCAACAATTATCAGCACAGACACCCATTTACTAAGTGACAATTGCAGATGGTCTGCCGTACTGACTCCCACACCAGCATAGCACAGAACGTCATCTCACAGGAGCAGACATGGGTGACAGAATGATCTGCAGTGCTGGAGATTTAATCATCTCCCATTACAATGTCACTGCTAAGTGAATACATTCCTCCTCTAATGACCTAAAGTAGGCCAACAAGCTAACTTTGACTCCAACTGAACTAATATCTTTTTCTTGGCTCCGGAAGCCAAAGCGATGATTGTTGAACTGGCCTCAGCTCTCAGTTCCTGGATCGAGGCCAGTGCCTCTTTAGCATTAGGTAATAGTCAAAGACATTCTGCAGGCTCATAGCTTCTGACATTGCAGCCCTCGCCCATGAGTCACATTGGCAATAATTGGAAGGCCAACGTGAGCATCGAATCATCCGCAGCGAGCTGCACCAACCCCAGCCACTGAGCTTTCAGCTGATTGGAAAGGCAGATGTGAGAGGAAACCAGGTTTGCATGCCAGCCAGAGTGACTGCTTTTTCTCAAGGTACAGGGCTGTGCTTTCAGACATGTCAACCACTGGAGGCTGATTCAGTGTGAACTGTGCAGGAATTAACGGCTTTACCCAACCGTGATCCTCACATCATAAATTAAGCCATTACGCTGCTACTTTAAACATTTGTTCCGTACTACACCTCTATTCATGTCAACCTTCTGTCCTCTTTATTGTAGATTCTGTTATCATGTCTGTTATGTTATATGTGTGTCATCTCTTGGTCAATGTGAAGCTCCAGCCAACACTTTTTTCATGGCACATTGGCACAATGGTTAGCACTGTTGCCTCACAGCGCCAGGGACCCAGGTTCGATTCCCGGCTTGGGTCACTGTCTGTGGAGCTTGTTCATTCTCCCTGTGTCTGTGTGGGTTTCTTCCGGGTGGCCCGGTTTCCTCCCACAGTCCAAAAGACGTGCATTGGCCATGTTAAGTTCTCCCTCAGTGTACCCGAACAAGCGCTGGAGCGTGGCACCAAGGGGATTTTCACAGTAACTTCATTGCAGTGTTAATGTAAGCCTACTTGTGACTAATAAACAAATAAATAGGTAAACGCCCAAGCAACACTATTCCTTATTTCACATTTTGGATAATCCTCTTGAGTTGACATATTCCAACCAAGGATATATTCTGCCCACGTTCTGTACCCACTACGTGCCAACAATCACACCGTGGTGCCCATGCTTTCACAGTCTGCACACCTGGAATGTGTCTCCTGGCTTCTTAACATGACAGCTCCAGTTCCCCATGGGAGGGAATGATTCACATGCTAAGACTGATGAAAACTTGTGTTGATCTGAAAATGGTGCCCTAAGGGCTGCATTTCCCCTCAGCAAACCCGCTCATAACTTGGAGACTTCTGCCAACTGCTGAACCTTGAACAGAATCCAAGGAGAATGGCAGAGGCCAGCCTCTAGTGCCAGCTTCCTCACAACACGCCTCTGTTGCTTGCACCCTTTAGCAATGGGAAGCAATGGCCTAGTGGTATTGTCACTGGACTAGTAATCTGAAAATTCAGCTAATGTTCTGGATACCGGGGTTCAAATCTTGCCATGGCAGATGGTGGAATTGGAATCCAATATAAATATCTGGAATTAAGAATCTACTGATGTCAATTGTTGTAAAAACCCACCTGGTTCACTAATGTTCTTTCGGGAAGGAAATCTGCCTTCCTTATCTGGTCTGGCCTACATGTGACTCCAGAGCCACAGTAATGTGGTTGACTCTCAACTGTTCTCCAAGGGCAACTAGGGATGGGCAATAAATGCTGGCTAGCCAGTGATGCTTATGTCTCATTAATTAATTTTTAAAAATGTTCTGAACTCGAGTGTTTCTTCATCTAATCAGTAAAGACCTTCCAGTCTGATTTACTCCATCTTTGCTTCTTCACATTGCTGGCCCCACTGTCTGCTCGGCTTTGTGACATCTGAATTTGCAGAGCTCACTGCAGAGTCTTTGTTTATTCTTCCCACAAACTAAATGAACTGGCTTACTTGGTCACTTTAATTAAGAGTTAATCATGTTGATGTGGGACTGAGTGGGGTCAAACGGGGGAGGATGGCAGGTTTCCTTCCCTAAAGAATAGGAATGAACTAGTTGGTTATTTACTTTTTTAGGCCTCAGGCTCAGACGATCGCACAAGTGGTCGCCTAGTAAAATGGTAACCCTTTGGCGAATGTGATCGCGCAATCCAAAGGACAGAAAATGGTTAGTGGGGGGTGAGTAGGTGTGCAGCCTCTTACAAAATAGCACCAGTCAATCATTAGCTTTTTAAAACTTCACCTTTGGACGAGAAAATCAGCTGGGGTATAAAGCAGATGATGGACTCACTATTGTCCATGTGACACGACTGCCTGAGACCAATTTTTTAATGTTTAAAGTTTATTTATTAGTGTCACAAGTAGGCTTACATTAACACTGCAATGAAGTTACTGTGAAAATCCCCTTGTCGCCACACTCCCATGCCTGTTCTGGTACACTGAGGTCTTGTGGACCGTGGGAGGAAACCAGGGCACCTGGAAGAACATGCAGACTCCACACAGACAGTGACCCCAGCCAGGAATCGAACCCGGGTCCCTGACACTGTGAGGTAGTGGCCTCAGATCAATTATTTTGATGAGGCCCTAACAAAAAGAATGATTGCAGGGGTGTGGGAACTGCCTTCCCAGTTGGTGTGCAGATCACTGGTTACTCCAAGCATGAGTTACTCACCAAATAACTGGTGGGACAAAGTCATAAATTTGGAAGAGAGGCGAAAATTCAGATTTGCGCCCGTTTTCTCAATGACAATGGGGCAGGCAGGGTGGGGGTGCGTCCCGATGTCCATAGCGAGCAGTTTGGGGGGTGGTGTTGGCTGTAGGAGTAGCAGTAATTTCCTTGCACAGTAGGAGATCTGGCACCTGCGCAATGGCATCCCAAGCACTCTGCAGCTGTCTTCATCAGTGAACATAGCCCTCCCCTCCCTGCCCGCCTGCTCCCATCTCCCACTGATGAGAATCACATCTGGGCTCTTTCTCTTTTTCTGCACGAAGTGGGTGAACAGTGGCACGGTGGTTAGCACTGCTGCCTCACAGTTCCGGCTTCAGATGACTGTCTGTGTAGAGTTTGCACATTCTCCCTGTGTCTGTGTGGATTTCCTCTGGGTGCCCCGGTTTCCTCCCGCATTCCAAAGATATGCGGGTTAGGTTGATTGGCCATGCTAAATTGTCCTTTAGCATCATGGAGACTAGCAGAGTAAATATGTGGGGATACGGGGATAGGGCCTGGGTATGATTGTTGACATTGCAGGCTTGATGGGCTGAATGGTCTCCTCCTGTAGTGTAGGGATTCCATGATTCAATTCTATGATCCTATAAGTGCTGTAGGATTGCGACTGGCAGCTCACCCAAAACACCAGTACAATTCTTCCCGTTTTCACGCTCATTCAGCATGTAGAGTTTTTTTCATAAGATCACAACTTCCATGTCTACCAACCAGCAGTCCATTTCTATTATATTTCTTATTCCTTGCCCTATGGGTGAAAAATAATGGCAATGTACTATCACATAAGCTGTTCGCTAAACACTGAGTAACAAGTCATTTCTTAACAAGGTGGTCATTCCCCCGTGACAGATATCCGCTGAAGATCCAAATGCATATAGAAGGATGTGACTGCAAATTTATTTCATCGGATTGGTCAGAGAGACAGAGGAAAAGACAACTGTTTGGGGGTTTAATGCCTTTCATGTGGCACAAATGGGCTCAACGTTAACCAAAATCCAACATTTAAATGTTTCTGATAATTCAGACAGCAACTCCCTGATCCCCCCAGATTCTTCCTCTTCTCCCACTCCCGGCTTCTGCTTGTTGGCCAAGTTTGAGTAAGAGATGGAGGGTTTCCCACTCTGCCCGATCCCTCTTTGTCTCGATAGGATGGAAATGCAGCAGCACGGGACAGACTGCAGGCACATCCACCCACCGACAATACACTGTGCAAAAACTGGCTTCTGTATTGCTGCCACATGACACTGCTGCCCATAAATCATGTGAGCTAAAAGTGCCAAGTTGGCTAGGAAAAGAAGTTGCCAGTTTCCAGTGCTTTGTCCAGTCTCCAACACTGACTCTGTGCAATGGGCGGCATTCATTTCACTCGGCAGCGTACAAAAGAAATTGCTGCCTTCTCTAATGTGGAAGATAAATCATAAGTTACATGGGGCTGAATAATACACGGTAGGGCACCTAGCATTCAGAGTTTCGAGTCCGTCAGCCAAAGATGCCAAATAAAGGGTCAATTGGGCAAATAAAGGGTTGGGCAGGTTCCGGGTCACTGACGGTGAGTATGCTGCCTAATCAGAGCATTAGGGAGGGATAGCTAGAGATGCAGCTTTTCATCCATGGCCTGGATAGTGATTGAAAGGATCACTCTGGTCTCTTTAGCAGTGCAATGCAGCAATGAACATCTCCATTAGAGACATCTGCAATCAGGAACTGAAGTCAATGCACATCCATTTTTTCCACAAAGCACTTCCAGCCACCAAGAAACACTTGAACAGCTTGATGCGAAAATAGGAAATACGGCTGGCGTAAATCCCACTCGGAAAGCATTTCATTCCATTCTGCACCTAGCGTGGTGGTGGATTTAATGAGCGCAGCTAGCCTTTTACCTTCAGCTTCCACAGCGTGGGCAGGTTCCCAGTTTTCAGACCTGCCCACTAACCATTTTGTCCCAGACTGGCATGATGATGCCAGGGAGGTGACCCAACATCTTCATGCCCAATAATATGTTGGTGCGTGTGCATTCCACACCCATTTTCGGAACATATAGCTTAAAACATGGCACCATTACCACAGTGCCAGTCCAAAACTTAATCAAACTTCTGGATGACCTGTTAACTGGACATGGAGTTGGGATTATGGATTGTTAATCATTTTGGGATGGATTTTTTTGTTATGTTCCAAAGTCCTCCATGCCACTCTCACATCCTCATTTTATGTAAACTTCACCTCATCCAAAGCTTTGCTGCCTCTATTCCTGCACACTGACCACCCTTGTGCTTGCTGAAATACATTGCCCTTGGTCCAGCAGAACCTTAAATTTAAAATTCGCATCCTTGTGTTCAAATCCCTCGACTTCCCTATCTGTATAACTTTCTCCCAGACCTGTAGCCCTCTGCGATCTGATTTCCTTGGTGATTAGGGGATTTTCACGGTAACTTCATTGCAGTGTTAATGCAAGCCTACTTGGGACACTAATAAATAAACTTTAAACTTTAATCTTTGTGGATCCATTGGTGGATAAGCATTCAATTATGTAGACATTAGGCTTTACAATTCCCTCCCTAAAACTCTGTTATTCTTTCCTCCCTTAAAAATGTTTTTTGAACAAGTTTTTGCTTACCAGCCCTAATTTCTTCCAATGTTTTCGGCGTCAAATTTTGTTTGGAAAATGCATTTGCTTGAACAATTTCAAAGGTGCCAAATAAATAAATGTATGTAATTTCTTGTTGTTGATGATTGGCTAGAATCCATCGCAACAACTAACTGAAAAAGCAGCTCTGTTTATGTTCTCAAAATATTCCACCATGAGTCACCAATTTTAGATAATGGGGTAAAGTTCCCATTTGACACCCATTTCCTGTTGCTTGTCTTATAAACTCCCATATTCTTTGATACATCTGTTAAGAGCTTGAAGAGTTTCCAACTGCTTTAATTTTCTTTCCCTCTAGTTGATGTGAGCCAGCTTCAGTCTATCGCACTTGTGATTCCCAAGAATAAGGTTGAGGTGTTTATTTCCCTCATAGGATTTGTGAAAGGTCATTACCGAGATGAATAGTGACGTAATCCTTCCAGGAGCAACCAAACTGAGTATATCACCACGATACAAAGAAGATATTGTAAAGTAAAAAAGTAAAGTTTATTTATTAGTCACAACTAGACTTACATTAACACTGCAATGAAGTTACTGCAAATTCCCTGAGTCTCCACACTCTGGCACCTGTTCGGGTCAATGGGACGAAACCAGAGCACCTGGAGGAAACTCACACAGACACAGGGAGAACGTGCAAACTCCATACAGACAGTGACACAAGCAGGAATCAAGCCTGGTTCCCTGGTGCTGTGAGGCAACAGGGCTAACCACTGTACCATTCATATTGTCGCTCATGAGGAGGAGAGATCTTGTGGTGCAGTGGTAGCGTCACTACCTCTGGGCCAGAATCTCTTGGTTCAAGTCCACTTAAGGACTACATGGCCATGGAAGTTGCATTTGTCACACAGCCAAATGGTAAATCTTTCCAATTAAACAGCTAATGGCGGGCAATAAGGGTGGGAGAATTTCCTGTCTGCCATACAGCGGAAAGCAACAACAAGCCACTGCAGAAATCATGGACCAATTCAATGGAAATCCCTGGTCATCAATGCTCTGGTAGGGCATGGTGCCCAGAGAAGGAGGGACTACTGAAAGATAATGAAAGAGTGGAAATATAATGACTGAGGACTAAATTATGAACTGTGATTTGGAAAAGCAGCCACCTGGTGTTCTAGTTAAGAAAGCCCACCAATGCCTCTACTTTCTCAGGAGTCTAAGGAAATTTGATATGTCAGCTAAACTTTCACCAATCTTTACAGATGCAGCATGGAAAGTCCTTTCCAGATGCAGCACAGCTTGATATGGTTCCTGTTCCAACCAAGACCGCAAGAAACTACAAAGTATTGTGAACAAAGCTCAGTCCAGCATGCAAACCCGCCTCCCATCCATTGACTTCACGTACACTTCCTATGTGTCAAAAAAGCAACCAGCAGAATTAAGGTGGCCACGCATCTCAGTCATTCTCTCTTCCACCTTCTTCTGTTGGTAAAAAGATTCAAAAGTTTGAGATCACCCACCAACCGACTCAGGAACAGTTTCTCCCCTGCTGCCATTAGACTTTTGAATGGATCTACCTTATATTAAGTTGATCTTTCTCTACGCCCTAGCTATGACTATAACACCATATTCTGTACTCTCTCCTTTCCTTCTCCCCATATGTACTCTATGAACAGTATGCTTTGTCTGTATAGTGTGCAAGAAACGATACATTTCACTGTATCCCAATACATACAGCAATAATAAATCAAATGAAATCAAGAGTGAGGCACATTCTCACTGGAAAAGAGAAGGTTGGGTGGGTGGCAGTGATTGCTGTTTGCGTGATGCTAAAGGGACCAGAACATGTTGACTGTGAGGAGCTATTTCACTGCTCTCCAGAATAATAAAATCAGAGGATGATGCCTGATGAAAGGAGGGTATTGTAAACCAACCACCCCCCCCCACCTCCCCAGGCTGGGATTGGGTGCAGTGTTCAGGTTTTAGAATTCTAAAACCCAGACCCAACCCACTAGAACCCATTTGCTTCCTGCTATAACGGACACAGGATATAAGGTAGGCAAAGCTATTTCAATATTATAATGAGGCGGTGAGCCTCAGATATAATTGTCTTTCAGGTTTAACCCTGGTTTAGGTTTCACAAGCCGCAAGAAACCCAACAGAAGGCGAGCACTGCTACATGGAAGAACTAAGGGCCTTTGTGGCACTGCTTGTGGGGCAATGTTACCAAGGATCATCTTCTTCCCTCCCTGTCATCAAACCCACGAACGTCACTGCTCCTCTCTGATCTAACGTCCTCTCCAGGGGATTGCCGATTGAACCTGCTTGTATCTGACCATCACCATCCCAAAAATCAGCAACAGATTCCCTCCGGGATTTGACCACCACCTCATCCCCCTTTGATTCTGTATTTCATCCATCCTGGTCCCCACCCCTGCATTGGGCCTAACCAGTTATCAGTGACTACCGTGTACCAGCCCGGAATCCATACTGCTCCCAGCCCACTATCCCTGTGCCAGAGAATTTCCTGCCTGCCTGCTGTCTGTCCATTTGGCTTCCAGGCGTGGTGCCCACTGGATTAAAAGAAAGGACACTTTGTAATTACAGCTCTACAGCATGTGGAGAAAGCTTCAGTTGCAGCTTTCCATCTCTCAATAAGTCAGTGAACAAGGGGTCAATCTATGGAAAGGCTCCCTGGAGAGACAGTGGAAAGATTTATAATGGACTAGTTCCAATGCAAAGCAGATTTCCTTCCGTAAATTACATTGTAAGATACAGAAGGTAGGGGAATGATACCTCTTAATGCCACACTTGATTAAGTACAGTTTTGATGTCAAGGGCAGTCACTTTCACCTCACCTCTGGAGTTCAGTTCTTTTGCGCACGTTTGAACTAAGGCTGTAATGAGGCCTGTGTGGTCCTGGCAGAACCCAAACTGAGCATTGGCGAGCAAGTTGTTAGTGTGTAAGCTTTGCAGCCCTTGCCCTCTCCAATTCCCATGGTGGCCAATATTTTTGCAATGGAGTCAGCCAGGTTGGGAATCCAGCATGTACTGAACCAGCTAGGTTCCCAGTCAACCATACATAATGAGGCTTGGCTGAGAGGCCAGAGATTCCTGTTGGCCCAATAGCACTGTGCATCCCCACTGTGCACTGTGGAAAGGTCTATTGACCTCAGCTGGGATTTTATGTTTCTAGGACGAGTGAGGTTGTAAGATCCCCGCCATCCTCTGCAATCTTCATGTTGTTGGACAAGGTTTCCAAAGCATCATGTTTTCCAGGATCTCAGAAGTATCATCAACCATAGACTGCATGAGGGAATCTTTTGAAAGATACATTGAAAAGGTCCTCATCATGACTCCATGCCATCCTCTCATGCCCCCATTCCAAGCCAAGGTAATTCCTTTCCCGTTCATCCAATAGACACTGTATAGAACCAAGTAAACCTATAGAGAAGTAGGATGTATATAAAAACAAAGGGCATTCATTGATAACTTTCCATTTTCTTAAAAAAAACTCAATTTTACTGCAGTCTGATAAAAATGTCCACCATCCAGCCCCTTTAAGACGTTGATAGCTGAATCAGCAAGCATTTGAAATCTGTTAATCTTGTGCAGATAAACATTGTACATATGACAGCATAGATCAGAGAGCCAAGCTGTCAATCAAGCAATGCATTTTCTAAAGCTAAGGTCTTTAGTACTCTAATAGATATCTAGGTTCTCAGTCAACCATACATAACGAAGCTTGGCTGAGAGCCCAGAGGTTCCTGTTGGCCCAATAGCACTGTGCACCCATCACCCCACCACCCCACCCTCAGTGAATGATATGTATGTGTGCATACATACTCACACCCGCACACACACCCACTCACACACATGCACACACACAATGAAAATCCTGTCCTTGCAGACACTTTCTCCAGGGGCATGTGAGTTTAACAAAAAATTTTCTGAACTCTTGCTCTCTGACTCAAGCCAATTCTTCCAGAGGTGGAAAGACTTATGTGGTGCTGGCTGGAAGGGTTACATGAGGGACAGCTGATTTAACGATAGTAAATGTTTTAACTCATTCCAGGTCCTATTTCTTAACATCCCTATGCTTGCTGACCTCCCAGTCAAGCAATGTCTTGATTATAAAATTCAGCATCCTTGTTCTCACATTCCTCATGGCATCACCCTTCCCTGGCCACAGAATACTGATCTGCTCCAGGAATAATCAGCTATGCAAACAGGCAAAAGTCTGCCTTAGTGCACCACTTGGTATGGGAAGAGAATCGGAATCACCGTTCCCTAGTTTTCAGCCCACCAACTCTCCGAGGCACATGCACTCCTCTAATTCTGGCCTCTTGAGCACTCCCAATTTTAGTATCAATGGCTGTTCTTTTTGCTGCCTAAGCCCAAACTTCTCAAATTTCATCCCTACACTTCTCCACCTCTCTACCTTGCTTTCCTTCTTTAAGATTGCCTTAAAACTTAACTCTCTTGCCACACATTTGGCCCTATTATCTCCTTATGTGGCCCAATGTACAGTTTGTTTCATAGTTTTTAACTATTTGTTTATGGGATGTGGGCATCGCTGACTCGTTCGTCCCTAGTTGCCCTTGAGAAGATGGTGGTGAGCTGCTACAGTCTCTGGGGTGTAATGTTAGAGAGGCAGTTCCAAGATTTTGACCCAATGACAGTGAAGAAACGGCGATGGATTTCCAAGTCAGGATGGTGTGTGGCTTGGAGGGAAACTTTCAGGTGATGGTGATCCCATGTGTCTGCTGCCCATGTCCTTCTAGGTGGTAGAGGCTGAAGGTTAGGAACGTGCTGTTGAAGGAGCCTTGGTGAGTTGCCTGCATCACACCTTGTAGAAGATACACATTGCTGCCACTGTGCATTGGTGTTGAAGGGAGTGAATGTTGAAAGTGGCGGATGTAGTGCAAATCAAATGGGCTGCTTTATCCTGGATGGCATTAGGTCTCCTGGTTGGTTTTGGAACTGCACTCATCTAGACATGTGGTGAGTATCCTTTCACACTCCTGATTTATACCTTGTACAAGTGGACAGGCTTTGGGGAATCAGGATGTGAATTAATCACCACAAAATTTTCAGCCTCTAACCAGGTCTTGTAGTCACAGCATTTGTGTGTCTAATCCAATTCAGTTTCTGGTCAATGATAACTCCCAGGATGTTGATGGTGGAGATTCAGCAATGCTGTTGACAGCAACAGAGAGATGGTTAGATCCTGTCTGTTGGAGATGGTTATTGCCTGGCACTTGTGCAACATAAGCACCTTGGGATGTTTTATTACATTAAAGATTTGATAAAAAGATAAATCATTGCTGTTGTTGGTCTTTTTTTTTAATTCATTCATGGGATATGGGTGTTGCTGGCTGGCCAGCATTTATTGCCCATTCCTTGTTGCCCTTGGAGGGCAGTTGAGAGTCAACCACATTATGGTGACTCTGGAGTCACATGTAGGCCAGGCAAGGGCTGCAGATTTCCTTCCCTAAAGGATATTAGTGAACCAGATGGGTTTTTCCTACAATTGACAATGGTTCCTTGGTCATCAGTAGATTCTTAATTCCAGATATTTTTATTGTATTCAAATTTCACCATCTGCCATGGCGGGATTTGAATTCAGGTGCCCAAAACATTAGCTGAGTTTCTGGATTAATAGTCTAGCGATAATACCTCTAGGATGGAGATGGTCTCCAATAGCCTCCCCTCTCCTTGTTGTAAGCATCCTGCATTTATCAGTGTGCTGAGTGAGCCCAACAGTGTGCATACCCTGAATTCAAATATGCTAGAGTCACTGCCAATTACACCCAAGAGCCAGTGTGAGAGAGATCATTTACAAGTACTGTCAGTCCCAGAGGTTTGCCCCAGCTTCTATTGCATGTCTTCATTGAAACTTTCCCATGGTTGACGTCAGAACCTCAGAAATCATTAGGCCCCATTTGTTAACAAAAAATTGCCCAAAAACAAAAGAAACATACAACACAGTCCTTTCCCCGAAAGGTTGTTAAAGGTAGTTCGAACTGCAATGATAAATATTAAAGAGCACAGATTGGGACCTGAAATTGCTTTGTGGCTGCGCAGATGGATAATTTGTGTAGATTGATGTTTCCAGAGCAGGGTGAACAATCACTGATGTCTCACATAGTGTGAGTCAGGAGATGAGAATGCTTTCTGTGAGCACCCTGCCACTTCCTAATTCAATTATTCCATCCCAGTTTTACGCTTGTTTTTTTATCAATGATTTCAAACAGAACATTTTAAACCTTTTCCAAAGGTCACAGCTTTCATGGTCAAAATGTTGCAATGACTCAGTTCGAAGAGGATGCCGCCCCCAACTTGCTGTTCTCTCCACCACCCCCCCCCCCTCCCCCCACCACCACCACCACTAGCACCACTTTGTCTTTCACTCTAAGCATATAGGCACTGAAGCACAGATGTTCTGACAGTAACAGGAGTCCTCACTGCAGGTTTTATGCCTAGAAAGGGCCAAAGTATTGATCCATACAAGAATAACTTTCATTCTGTGACAACACTTCTGTGCAGAAGTTGTGTCCTGTCATAACAGTGGCTGTCCCCTTTGTCCTCCAGGATCATTCTGTAGAACATAGAAGGAACAACTTGCATTTGTATCGTGTTTGTCAGGACCCTACTGAGCCATATTCAACTGTCAGTCTTTGCTCATGGTAGCATTCCTCCCCCTGAGGCAGAGGATCATGGATTCATAATCCATCTCAGCTTCCCCCAGAGATCCCCAACATCACAAATGCCAGTCTTCAGCCAGTTTGATTCACTCCATGTGATATCAAGAAATGGCTGAAGGCGCTGGATAATGTAAAGGCATTGGACCTTGATAATATTCTGGCGATCGTACTGAAGACTTGTGCTCCAGAGCTTGCCACACCTCTAGCCAAGCTGACCCAGTACAGTTACAACATTGGCATCTACCTGGTAATGTGGAAAATTGCCCAGATACATCCTGTACACAAGAAACAGTAGAAATACAACCTGACCAATTACTTCTCCCCCAATCAGTCTATTCTCCATCATCGTGATGGGAGAGCTCATCAACCATGCTATCAAGTGACATTTACTAAGCAATAATCTGTTCACTGGCACTCACGTTGGGTTCCATCAGAGTCACTCAGCTTCTGACATCATTACAGCCCTGGTTCAAACGTGAACAAAAGAATTGAATTCCAGAGGTGAGGCTAGCTTCACAACAGGTAAAAATGAAAATAAAACTGGATAGCATCATATATTTCCTTTCTAGTGATGTCATGATTCTACTTCTTCAAAGCATATTATAATGGTTACTCGTAATGGGCAGGGCAGGGTGGAGGGAGCGGGAGAATGGAGGTTGGGTGGAGGGAGAAAGTCCATCATAAGAGAAGGGGGATGAGAGATCAGGGCTTGTGTGATGAGGTCAGCAATCACAGCTGTAGGAAGAGAGAGAGGCCCGATAACAAACTGCAAGCCAAAGTGGGGGAGTGTGGCCCCTTTAAGGGGCAATCATTGTGGGTCACGTGATCCACAAGGGGCTTATCAGAACAGAGAACACGAGCCTCAGCCTATCAGGTGTTAGTGTGTAGGTCCAGGCAGATGGAACCTACAGTGTCAGCCCGGGTGTCAGTGGAATTAAACCCCTATTTGTATTGAGCCTGTCTGTGTATCTTTATAATTGCTGATCAAAAAATCACCATTGTGAGTTAAGGCTTTGTAATAGTATTACCTCATGCTACAATACTGGAGAATAAGTCAGCCTCCAGTTGTGAAAAAGTCGACATTTGGAGGGGGAAGGGTGAATCTCCAAAAACCTGCAAAGGAAGGTAAAATGTCGTTGTTCCAATCATAATCAAATAGATAGTTCATTACCCGGGATCTATTTGACCTGGAGTTTGAAAATTGACGCCAGTACATTGAAAGGCTTTGATACTTTCTTGCAGTCAATGAAATAACTTTCAAAGAAAAGCAAAAAGTTATCTTGTGGCCCACAAACATATGACCTCATAAGAATAAAAACTGTGGATGCTGGAATCTGAAACAAAAACAGAAAGTAGAGAATAGAGCCAAGGTTTTCAGTCTAGATGGTGAAGGATCATCTAGATTGGAAACATTGGTTCTATTCTCTCCTCACAGATGCTGTCAGACCTGCTGAGATTTTCCAGCGTTTTCTGTTTTTATTACCTCATTAGAAGCCTCACTTCTCTGAAGGCACCTAATAGTAAACACTTTCACCAGTTAGTCACCCTAGTGAGGAATCAATACAACCCCCAATCCTCCATTATTTTATGATAGTATAAGTTCCATTCAGCCATTAGGGATTCAAGGGAGACAGTTTCTGCTTTTGACACCAGACTTTGCCAAATGGCTGAACACTGAGTTTGGACTGTCTGTAGGCAAAATATTACGTGACTGATTGGTCTGTGGTATTAATAGCTTGAACACTCAGTAGAAACTGCTGGGAGAAACTGAAATATGCCCCAACGAGGGGGTTGAATTGGCTCAAACGGCTGAAAGTACTGAACAAACCACTCCAGAACTGCAAGGCATGGAGGGCTAGGTGAATCAAACATGGCGAAATACAATGCTGTTTAAAATGCCAGTGATGAGGGCATCTGAAGAAAGGAAGAGAAGTCATCAGCCACATGGGTTTGACAAGTGTTATTGTTGTGGAAGAGACCGCCCTCAAGACAAATGTAAAGGTAAAGAGTTAATTGTTTAAGGTGTAATAGGAAGGCCCAAATACAAGCCAGATACTGAGTCAATCAACGACACCTAGTTCACAAAGAAAACAAGGACTCCTGTGAATAGGCTTGAGGAAGATTTGGAAGTCCAAAGTTTATAAGCTCAACATTATAAAGTGAAATAAGACATCCCCCATTGAAATCTCCCTTATGATTAATGATTACCGATGGAGATCAATGCAGGCTTCAATTATGGTAGTAGGAGAGCAAACATACACATATTTACAGGGAGGTCTGTAACCTATGAGGACTGGTAGTACCAAGGCCAAGTTGGCAACCAACATGGGGGAGACACTGAAGATAATGGACACACCATCAACGCCAGTGTCTTACCTGCACCAGTCTGCTCAGCAACCCCTGATGGAGTGAAAAGACAGAGGCCCAGCCTTATGTGAGACTGATTGAAGCAAATCATGTTGAATTGGCTGGAAATATTCAACAGCATGGATGGGGTATTCCAACATTTTTCAGAGCCCAGCCTGTCCTCTATGCCCTACATCGAAAGGTTGAGGTAGAGTTGAAATGATCGGAAGACCTCAGGATAATTAAACCTGTACAATTCTCCATGTGGACTGCACCAATAGTGCCAGTATTAAAACCAAACCACCAGTGAGGATTTGTGGCAGTTGCAAGTTGACCATGAACAAGGCTGCCCAAATAGATAGATATCCTATCCCTTAAATAGAAGATGGGCGGTACGATGGCACAATGGCACAATGGTTAGCACAGTGCCTCACAGCGCCACAAACTGTCTATGTGAAGTTTGCACATTCTCCCATTGCCTGCATGGGTTTCTCCAAGTGCTCCGGTTTCCTCCCACACTCCAGTGATGTGCATGTTAGGTGCATTAGCCATACTCAGTCACTGCTAATGTCCAAAGATGTGCTGGTTAGGTAGATTCACCACGGTAAATGTGCAGGGTTATGGGGAAGGGGTGGGGGGGCGGGGGGTGGGGGGATGGGTGGGGGGAGGTGGCAGGGAGGCCTGGGTGAGAAGCTCTTTCATTGCAGACTCAATGAGCCAAATGGTCTCCTTCTGTAGGGATTCTATGCTTCTATCTTCCACGATGTCTATGCTGACCATCAAAGCTTTACTAATCCCATTTACCAGCACTTAGTGCATAACATACTGTGCATTGACAATTTGAGTGCTCATCCAGTGCTTCCTAAATGTTGCATGAGTACTTGCCTGCACCATTCTCTCAGCAGCACATTCATATTTTCACTACTCTCTGGGTGAAAAAGATTTTCCTCAGATCCCTCTAAACCATTTACTCACCTTAAACCTAGTCCCTCTGGTCAGAGACACCTCTGACATAGGGAAAAGATCCTTATGATCAACCCTATCGATGTCTCTCAATTTTACATATCTTTATCAGGTCTCCCCTCAGCCTCTTCTGCTCCGCGGAAAACAAACCCAGCCTATCCAGTCTCTCCTTACAGCTAAAACTTTCCATCCCAGGCAACATGCTGGTAAATCTCCTCTGCATCCTCTCCATTGCAATCACATCCTTCCAATAGTATGGCGACCAGAACTGCACACAATACTCCATCTGTGGCCTAACCAATGTTTTATAAAGTTGCACCAACACTCATTTGCCCCTGTAATCTATGTCCTGGCTAACAAAGCCAAGCATTCTGTATGCCTTCTTTACCTCATCATCTACCTGTGCTGCTACTTTCAGCGATCTATGGTTTTTGATTTGATTTGATTTATTATTGTAACATGTATTAATATACAGTGAAAAGTATTGTTTATTGCACACTATATAGGCAAAGCATACCATTCAGAGGGAAAGAAAGGAGAAAGTGCAGAATGTAGTGTTACAGTCAATAGCTAGGGTGTAAAGAAAGATCAACTTAATATGAGAAAGGTCCATTCAAAAGTCTGAGGGCAACATGGAAGAAGCTGTTCTTGAGTCGGCTGGTGCGTGACCTCAGACTCTTGTTTCCTAGACTTGTGCACCAAGGTCCCTTTGTTCCTCAATACTTCCTAGGATTCTACCCTTATTGCATACATCATACCCTTATCAGGTCTCCCAAAATGCATCATCTCCATCTGCCATTGACTGCCCAATTTGTCAGCTGATCAATATCAGTCTGTAGCCTAAGACTATCCTCCTCACTATTAACAAACTCTACCAGTAACTCTACCAATTTTTATGTCATGTGCAGGCTTACTAATTATATCTTCCACATTCACATCCAAGTCGTTAATGTATGTAACAAACAGCAAGGGTCCCAGTACTAATCGCTGTGGAACACCACTGGTCGCAGGCTTCCAGTCACAAAAACAGTCCTCCACCATCACTCTTTGCCTCCACTTTTGGATCCAATTTGCCAACTTGTCTTGGATCCCATGGGCTCTAATCTTTTGGACCAGCTTTACACGTGGGGCCTTGTCAAAGGCCTGACAGAAGTCCATATAAACCACATCAACTATGCTACCCTCATCAATATATTTAGTTACCATTTCAAAAAAAACTCAGTTAAGTTAGTTAATCAGGATCTCCTACCAACAAATATCATTGATTAATAGCTGCCTTTCCAAGTGTTGATTAACCCTAATGCTCAGATTGTCTTCAATCATTTCCTCGTCACTGACTTTGACTAACTGGACTTTAATTATCCCTACTGGTTTATCCCTACTCCCTTTCTTGAACAAAAGTACCACATTAGCTGCCTTCCAGTCATCTAGCACTTTACGTGTGGCCACTGCAGATTTAAATATCTTTACTAAAAACTGGCAGGATACCCGAGGGTTGTCATATATTTGGATGATGTCCTAATAGTAGTGACATCCCCCGAGGAACATAGGGAGGGAGTTCTCAAAAGATTCAACTTTCCTGGCCAATGATGAGGTCATGTATTTAGGATTCAGAGTCGATGTAAAAGACTTGCACCCACTAGAAGACAAAGTAAAAGTCAATAAAAGAGGTACCTGCACCGTAGAACATAACAGAGTTGAAGTCCTTTTTAGGAATGGTCTACTATAATGGCCGCTTTTTATCAAACTTGCCTACCATTTTGGCACCTTTGCACCAACTTCTGCACCAAATTTTCTGGAATCTCTGCTCATTTCATCAGCCTACATCAAGTCATGGGCTGGAACTCTATCATCCCCAGGGCAACAGCCATTCCTCCAGGAGTTGCACAGTGTACATCCTGGGCAGATCAAGATGAATATGCTGGCCAGGAGATACATTTGGTGGTCAAGGATGGACAAGGAAATAAAGAGTGTGGTCAGCCATTGTGAGCATTACCAAATGTAGCAGACCTTCCCCCCGCAGCAAACCTATTGCCCTAGGAGTGGCCAGGCTGCCCTTGGACAATGCTCCACATTGATTTTGCCTGTCCTTTGATGGGAACGATGATTTTAACCTCACTGGATGCCCATTCCAAATGGCTTGATGTTCAGATCGTGTGTTCAACAACGTCCCACCATAGACAATGGCATACCAGAGGTGATCACCTCTGACAACAGCACCACTTTCACAGCCAAAGAGTTTCAACACTTTCTCAGGCCTAATGGGGAGAAATTTTCACATCCTGCCTGCCATGGGAATTGCAGTGGGCGGGGGATTGGATCATGCAAAGGTCCGTTGACCTCGGGTGAGATTTTCTAGTTCTGGGTGAGTGCGGCTGGAAGATCCTGCCCATGGCATCCAACACATATGCACAACGCCGTACCACCCC
Organism: Carcharhinus amblyrhynchos; assembly: GCF_965287045.1. Classification (NCBI taxonomy): domain Eukaryota; kingdom Metazoa; phylum Chordata; class Chondrichthyes; order Carcharhiniformes; family Carcharhinidae; genus Carcharhinus; species Carcharhinus amblyrhynchos. The sequence continues at coordinate 57,045,929 of NC_137329.1, forward strand.
ATTTCCAATGGGTTGGCGTAAAGGGCAGTGCAACAGGCCAGTGCCACTCCAGTTGGCCAATTCTACGCTCACAAAAAATCGACCTACACCAATCAAATTGTTGATGGGTCAACACCTTAGAACCTGTCTTGACGTCATTTATCAAAATTTGACAGGGAGGGTGGATGCTAAGCAAGCCTCACAGAAGGATTCACATGATTCAGCCAGAGGAGACAGGTCATTTGAAATTAATGACTTAGATTTTGTCCAAAACTTAGTGGGGGGAGGGAGACCATCTTGGGTGGTGAAGTGCAGAAGCTTGGAGATCACACCAGAAGGTGGCAAGCTGCAATTCCCACCACCAGTCATCTGGACCTAACTGTGTGTCAGCAGCTCTGTTGGCGCTAGTAGAACCAAGTCCTTCCCAAGGAGAACCTTGTCTGTCAGCAGTAGCAGAGGAAGAGGCCATCGGCTCTGGCTCCACACCAAAATCTGTCAACTCTCCAACCACTCTCATAGACTCTGATACTTCCAGCTTGGAGAAACTAATCACGCAGTTGCGATGCTCCGCGAGAATTGGAAAGTCCCCAGATTGATTGACATTAATTGAGTTTAGGAGTCAGGAAATAATGCTGCAGCTTTATAAGACCCTGGTCAACCCCACTTGGAGTACTGTGTTCAGTTCTGATTGCCTCATTGCAGGATGGATATGGAAGCCATTGAAAGGGTGCAGAGAAAATTTACAAGGATGTTACCTGGATTGGGTGGCATGCCTTATGAGGCTAGGTTGAGAGAGCTCAATCTTTTCTCCTTAGAGAGAGACGAAGGATGAGGGGTGACCTGATAGAGGTGTCTAAGATGTTGAAAGGTATTGAACGAGTGGATTCTCAGGGGCTTTTTCCCAGGGCTGAAATAGTTGCCACAAGAGGACACAGGTTTAAGGTGCTGGGGAGTAGATACAGGGGAGATGTCAGGGGTAAGTTTTTCACTCAGAGGGTGGTGGGTGAGTGGAATCGGCTGCCGTCGGTGGTGGTGGAAGCAAATTTGTTAGGCTCTTTTAAGAGACTCCTGGATGAGTACATGGGACTTAATAGGATTGAGGATAGTAGGTAGAGATAAGATCAGCACAACCTGTGGGCCGAAGGGGCTGTTTATGGTATAGTTTTTCTATGATTCTATGATTATGAAGTTTGCCAAGTTGTCCCCTTTCTGGAAATTCTGTTTTGACTATACATAATTGTACGCAAGAGGTTTCTTCGTATAGTTTTAAGGGAATGAAAGGAGGTGAGGAATGTGAAAGTGTGGTCTTTTTAAGGGGCACGCCTTTATGGATCACATGATTGTCACGGGACGTATTGGAATGGAGCTCATGAACCTCAGCTTATCAGGCGTCAGGGCACAGGTCCAGTGGAACCTGCAGTGTGAGCCCGGAATGGATGGGACTAGATCTGTATCTGTACTGAGATTGGCTGTATGTTGTTACTACTGTTATCCAATAAATCACCATTGTGATTTAAGACTTCCTCAACCTGTTATCTCATGCTACAATACAACGGCTTCCTTGCGGGAGCAGAGACAGCAATCATCCACCTCCAAGTCGATAAGGTGTGCTGTACAAGACACTTACCTGCAGCTCTTGCCTCTGTCTTACTTATGGGATTCCTGAGACCTGGGAACCCACTTGGTGATTATTAAATTCAAAACAGACTCCCAGTTTGGGAGCCCGATTTAATTATAACAGAAAGTGTCCCAGTTCTTGAGGACACCAAACTCGCACAACATGAAACCCGGTCCTGTGAAAACAACAAGGGCCCCATACACTGTAGATGGAGTGGGGGGTGAAGGGGGGGGGGAGGGGGGGGGGCATTCTCCATTTTAGAATATTTTTAATCCCTTCTTCTTATTGTGGGGATTAACAGCGAGGCCCATTTGTCATTTAAGGAGGAGCCAATATATAGATCAGACTCACCAAAGACAGTGAAAGCAGTTTGTATCAAATCATTCAAATGCGTTTCTTTCAAGAAAAGTTACATCTTGGGTTGCGATGAATGAGTAATTTGAGACGTGTCTTTTGGTAAGTGTTTGGGAGGAACGGATGACTCTGGACTCTGAATTGTAAAAGTCTTCATCACTGGGGATTGTGCCCACACTTGTCTGACTAATTGCCTGGGACTGAATGTTCTGGTTAGTCCCAATTCCATTATTATTATTATATCATGCGACCACCAGGATAGTGGAAGAACTGATAGACCTTGTTTTATTTTTAATATCCTCCAACAATCCTTCTGTTCCTAAGCTCCACTCCAGAAAGTTGAGCACAAACTCTAGCAATAGAGTTCTGAGGGAAAGTTGCCTTGTCAGCGAAACTGAGCTCTACATTATTTAGCTCCCAAAAACCAGCACAAAGATTGCAAAGACTGACTAACCCACGGCATTTAAACAGTTTGTCAATGCTTACTGCCTGATATTCCTAATGATGAGAGTGTGCAGCCAGCTCTAGCTGCAGCAGCAGAGTATGCATTATCGTCACTAACTTGCAATTCTCAAAGCTAGACAGTGCCTCTTAAAGTGAGCCTGCACCTCCTAAAGGGACAGTCACTAGAGCTTCATGGGAACGAGAGACCAATGCCGGACATTGGGAAAGAGTGGGTCCTCAGGTTTTCTGGCACTGCACTGGAGGTCATGGCGGAGAGGAGGAAAAAAATGGAAAGATATCCCATATCCTCAATCTGGACACAGGATGAGAAGGCATTGGGAATGGTTCCCTGTGGAAGTCAATGATGAGGGTAGAGTCCCAAAGGCAGGGAGTCGGTTAGATTGGGCGACTGGTTTGTGATGCTGAGTGATGCCAACAATGTGGGTTCAATTCCCTTACTGGCTGACGTTATTCATGAAGGCCCCGTCTTCTCAACCTCACCCCTCACCTGAGGTGTGGTGACCATCAGGTTAAATCACCACAAGTCAGCTCTCTCCCTCAAAGGGGAAAGCAGCCTATGGTCATCTGGGAACTTTACCTTTCAGTCCCAGGGACCTGGATACAATGCTGCAAGAAGTTTAATAGTCCCATGCGAATGGTCAAGGCTAGTGATTGCATCTTCAAATATCCCATCTTACCATTAACTTCACACGCTGCTCAATTCTCCATAACCCCATCATTTACCTTTCAACAAACTCTAACAATCAGAATTCATACCTGACATGCAAAGCATTATCTCACGCTCACACGCGCTTAGCATAGCTACAATCCTTAGACCCACAACTCAAAGCTTAACAACCCCATCAGCCAAACATTTTACACAACACTCACTGACTGTTGTGTATCCATGTTGTTCCTAGTTGGAACAAGGGTGCAGGAAGGGGCTGATTATGTGGCATACTGATGACATTATTGGCCATTTGCACAGGCAAATGTCAGTCTATCCTAACAGCCTATAGGATAAACAACTTTCCAATAAAGTCCTTGTTTGTTTGGACTTTCACGGTCTGCGAGCCTATCCTTTAAAAACATCACAAAGAAGACTGGCGATGAGGTGGTTGACCCACACTTCAAACCCTCAAAAAAGAATCGCAGCAATCTGACAAAATGAGAAAAACTGTTGGTCCACATTGCAGATATCCAGAAAGACTTAAGAAGTTTAAAAAAAATGCTGCATCAAAATTGGTGGTGGATGTGTGCTGAATAATGATAGCAGCCATTGAAGGAACCGAAATGTGAACAAAGATTTCGGAGAAACAATGTTGAAAAGAAACTTGGCACATGCTTTTTCTGGAAAGATATGGAGCAGCACAGGGAGCACAGAGTAGCAAGTACCCTATAACAATACATTTATAACTGGAGGTGTTGCAAAACTTGGGAGGAAACAGGTGGGGCCCAGGGGTACCTGGTTTGAAGACATGAGTGGGGGTGTGCTAAAACATTTTGTGGCACATCGTGCTTACACAAGTCCTTTCCATAGTAAACACAGTGGGGACTTTTGGCACTGTGCAGCTATATGATGAGAATAGTGCTTGGTGGAGCTAGTATACTGGAAAATTCAATTATTTTGTCAAAGCGAATAAATTTGCAACAGATAGAGTAGCCCCAACTTTGCTGAGTATAATAGAGGACGGAGGGAGAAACATTCAACCTCCTGAGAAGCCTGGTACATCTGGAATATCCAGGCTCAAAAACCTGTGATAAGATAGTGGGAATATTGCAGGGCCAATTCTCAGCCTTTTGAATGGACTGACCTTGCATTAAGTTGATCTTTCTCTACACTCCAGCTACAACTGTAACACTACATTCTGCAATCTCTCGTTTCTTTCTCTGTGAATGGTATGCTTTGTCTGTATAGCACGCAAGAAATAATACTTTGCACCATATATTAATACATGTGACAATAATAAATCAAATCAAATCAAAACTGACTTATGCAAAGAAGCTCTCAGAATTATTTCTGGAATCTAACGTTTTCTACCAATACGTATATAGAAGGATATTTACTTTCTTAATGGATCATCGGGCACTGAAAAAAATATTTGGGCCTCATACCCAGGTTCCATCTCTGGCAGTGAGCTGGATGCAGAGGTGGACATTGCCATTGTCAGCGTAGATATAATTGATAAAATATCATCAGTCAAATCTCCATGGGAACACAACGCTGATGGAATCTTCCGATTACCCTTCCCGAATTATCAGTTTGAGTAGAAACATTTTCTACTTTGAGAAAATTGATAACACTCCTGTACGCACAGGACCAGAAATGGTCCACTACCCTCAGAAATTAGCAAGAACAAGGGAGCAAGCCCAGAGCTAAAGCCACATTCCACCCAAAGATCCAAAGTATCCATACTAGCTAGTTGTCTCCTCTGGGGAATGATGATCATCATTCCACAATTATTAAGGAAGCATGTATTAAACCAACCACACGAAGGTTGCAATGGCATAGTAAGAAAAAAGCTATTTTTGGTGGCCAAAATAGAGGAGAAAGCAGGGTGTGGTCATTTTGTGCACAAATTCAGAACCTGCTGTTGCAAGCGCGGTTACACACGTGGGAATGACCAGAAAGAACATGGCAAAGAGTTCATCTGGATTATGTCAGACCATTCGAAGGATATGTGTTTCTCATTGTGGTTGGTGTGCATTGGAAATGGCCTGAAGTTGCCATTATGAAGACAACATCCTCGGAGAGAACAGTAGAAAGACTGGGTGAGATTTTTGGAAGATTTGGTTACCCTGAGCAATTTGTGAGCAATAACACGCCACAGTTCATTTCGCAAGAATTCACAAACTATCTAAAGGAGAATAGGGTTCAACACATCCGATCTGCTCCTTATCATCCTGCCACAGATGGGCTGACAGAACACTTTGTACAGATGATGAAACATTCATTGAAGGTAACTGGAGAGCAAGGTTCATTGTCTAAATGATTGATGATGCACGGGAAAACTGCACACTCGACAACCAAGTTTCTCAAATATTGCTAATGGTTAAATGTCAATAACCACAGCTTTTGATTTGCCTAAACCGACCAAGAGAAGAAGAAATTGTCAAGACAAAATAGCAAGATCAGGTTATACAATGAGAGGACAGGGCTAAACGCTATGTTTTTCATAAAGGTCAAGAAGTATTGGTAAAGAACTCTCCCACCAGTGAGAAGTTGATACCTGCCATTATCTTGGCACAGACAGGACCAGTCTCCTACACTGTGCAAACTCTAGCCAATATAGTATGGAGAAGACATGCTGACCAACTTTTGATGACCAGAACCAGTTTGCCAGAGACAGAGTCAACCATGAGTCTATGACAAGCCATGCCAAATGAAAACCTGGACATACCTGAGATCCAGGCAATACCCGCAACAATTGGGGAAGACACTACCTCAGTTGAGAAGACTTCAACATTGAGTCAAGCTCCAAAAACTACGTCGACTCCAGTGACAACAACCATGAACCAAGTCCAAACTAAGTCAAAAACACCAGGGGTTGCAGTGAACACAAAAAATACAGATTCTCTAGTTTTACCGACAACCACCTAGAAACCAACATCCTCCGAAACATCTAATTTATTGGCTGTTGTGTTTTTTATTGTTTGTATTGAGAATTTTGATATTAATGTTACACTGTATTTCAATGAGTTAGAACAAGGACATTTTAAGGGATTGGTCACGAGTCACCCCGATAAAATCATTGACCATTTGCGCAAGAAAATAGGCAGTCTATCCTAACAGCCTGTAAAGCAAACACCTTTCCAATAAAGCTGCTGTTTGTGGTCTGCAAACCTATTCTTTAAAAACACCACCCTTTCCATTATAGGAGTTGGTGATACATGATAGAAGAACAAGAGCTAACCAGATGGAGAGTAACATATCTAATCTTGTGGAAGTGTTGGTGCTGGCCATTATGTGAAAAGTCATTGCTGGGACCATGGAATCCAGTGGGATTGAATCCTTGGAAGATGAATATATCCACATATCTAATCCGCCCCTCATTCCACATTTTCATCATCCCTTCTGACTCTTCTGGCAATTTCTTCATACTCACGGTTGCTGATCATATAAGCATACACTTTTTATTTTCCCTTCCTGATCAAACCCTTGACCTTTTGCCCTTCTCAATACCCAAGGACTGCAACCAGCTCAGGCTGGGGGAGAATACCATTAGGACAGTGAAGGTGAAGACGCATCATCATTCGATTTCACAGTCGAGCCCACCAGCTCAGATACTACTGAACGTAACTTAGAGGCTAAGGCAGAGGCGGAACTTGCATATGGTGAGGTACCGGATATGAGGGCACACGGGCAGGGGGAAGGAGTACAGAGGACAAAGTCACACACTAGTTGTGTTGCTGAGGAACCACATGGGTTCGTCAATGTCCCAGGCTACGGGAGAAGGTTAATAGGTGCACACAAAACCAAATATTTGATGCATTGGGGAGCTTGTTGGAAATCATACGTTTGATGCCAAAGGGTATTGAGGAGCCCAGAAGCAATGTGGCTCATGTTATTTCACAGAGCTTGCAATGTGGAATGGGAGGCCACATCCAACCACACTCTTTAATTCATATGACAGTGTAACTTCATATTACCCACACGGACCATCCGAGTGAGATGTATACCCGAGTGCTACTTGTTTCTCTAAAAGATTCTGTGCTGCAAACTCAAACTCTCTGGACCAGTACAAAAACAAAATACTGAGCTGCTGAAAATCTGAAATAAAAACAGAAAATGCTAGAAATATTCAACAGGATTATGGTTCTTTCATTCACGGGATGTGGGTGTCACCAGTTAGACCAATATTTATTCCCATCCTTAATTGCCCTTGAGAAGATGGTAATGAACTGCTTTTTTGAACCGTTGCAGTCCATGTGGTGTAGGAACACCCGTAGTGCTTATAGGGAGGGAGGGCCAGGATTTTGATCTAGCAACAGTGAAGTAATGGTGATATATTTCCAAGGACGGATGGTAAGTGACTTGGAGGGGGGCTTGTAGGTGATGGTGTTCCCATGTGTCTGCCACCCTCACCCTTCTAGGTGGGTTTGGAAGATTCTGTCAAAGGAACTTTGGTGAGGTGCTGCAGTATGCTTTGCAGATGGTACACACTGCTGCCACTGTGTGTCAGTGGTAGAAGGAGTAGAAGTTTAGAATGGTGGATGGGATGCCAATCAAGGGGCCTGCTTTGTCCTGGATGGTGCCAAGCTTCTTGAGTGTTGGAGTTGCAGTCATCCAGGCAAGTGGAGAATAATTCATTACACTCCTGACCTGTACCTTGGAGATGGTGGGGCATCTGTGGAGCGAGAAAAACAGAGCTAATGTTTCAGATCTGTACATCAGACAAAGTTTGAAAGGTCATAATCTTGAAACATTGGCTCTGTTTTTCAAGTTTGCTGCCAGAGCGGCTGAATATTTCCATTAGGTCAACGTTGCCAGTGAGAATTTCTTCTGAATCCTGTGCACTAATTTAATATACAGGTAAATAGGTACTTCACAGATTTATATTTACTTAACACCTATCTCCAATGTTCAGGGAATAAAACACTGATAATGATCAAATAACACTTATGTCCTTCTGTTTCATTTTTGCCATTTTACCAAGAAACGGATGTAGAAGTTTAAGTTCATCGCAAATGTCAATGTGAAAATAAAAATAGAAATCACCTGAGCAATGACAAAGTCGATTATTTATTTTCCCATTTACTAATTAGAAATGCATTTAGCCAGATCTGGATTAGTCACATTTACCGGCATGATTGAAAAGCAAAATTCTGCAGATGCTGGGAATCAGGAATAAAAACAGAAAATACTGGAAATGCTCAGCGGATACGGGCAGCAGCTGGAGAGAGAGAAGCAGAGGCCAGGATTTTACAGCCCCTCCATAGCGCGTGGCTCCTCCCAGCAGATACAGCATTTAAACTGCCGTTTATTTTGACGAGACTGTAATATCTCACTGTGTGGGAGGTAGAATCCTGGCCCGAGTTAATGTTTCAGGGCTCTGACCTTTCATTACAACTGGGAGAAGTTAGAGATGGACTAGGACAAGATCAAAGGAAGGTGCATGACAGGTTGGGAGACAGGAAGGATTGAAGACAGAAAATTTAGTATTACAAGGCCTAGGGAATGGTAGTGGGAAGGTTGTACAGAAAAGAAACACATAAATAAGAGATGTGCCTTGGACAGATGTGCTGCTGTCTAACAGCAGAAATGAAAGGCCAAAACAGGTAAAGAAAGGGAAGCAAAATGAGACAGAATTTCCTGTCTGAAATTGTTAAACTCATTTCTGAGTCCAGAAGGCTGTAAAGTGCCCAACTGAAAGATGAGGTTCATTCCTCAAGTTCACATTGAGCTTCACCGGAACAATGCAGCAGGCCAAGGACAGAGATATCAGCATAAGAGCAAGGTGGCATTCTGCTTGTGGACTGAAAGGGAATGTTCTGCAAAGCGATCACCATGTCAGTATTTGTTCTCCTCTGTGTAGCTGCTTCACCTGGACAGAATGCTTGGGGCCTTGGACGACATAGTGTGTGGAGGTAAAATGGCAGAACCCTTAAGAGTATTGATAGGAAGAGGGACCTGGGTGTACAGGTACACAGGTCACAGAAAGTAGTAACACAGGTGGAGAAGGTAGTCAAGAAGGCGTGTGGCATGCTTAGCTACATCAGCTGGGGTATTCAGTTTTAAAATTGTCAAGCCATGTTGCAGTTTTACAGAACCTTAGTTAGGCTGCACTTGGAATATAGTGTTCAATTCAGGTTGCCACAATACCAAAAGGATGTGGAGGCTTTGAAGAGGGTACAGAAAAGATTTACCAGTTCTGTTGCTGGAATGGAGGGCATTAGTTATGAGGAGAGGTTGGAGAAACTTGGTTTGTTCTGACTGGAACGACAGAGGTTGAGGGAGACCTGATAGAAGTCTACATGATTATGAGGGGCATGGACAGAGTGGATAGTCAGTTTTTTGCCAGGGTGAAAGACTCAATTACTAGGGGGCATAGGTTTAAGGTCCGAGGGACAAAGCTTAAAGGAAATGTACGAGGCAAGTGTTTTACACAGAGGGTGGTGAGTGCCTAGAATTCGTTGTCGGGGGAGGTAGTGGAGGCAGATACGATAGTGACTTTTAAGGGGTGTCTTGGCAAATAAATGAATAGGATGAGAATAGAGGGATTTGATCCCAGAAGGGTAAGGGGCTTTCGTTCAGACAGGGAGCATGGTCAGTGTAGGCTTGGAGGGTGAAAGGGCCTGTTCCTGTGCTGTAATTTTCTTTGCTCTTTGTTTGTGTTACATTTCCATGGTTTGCATGGAAAGATGCAGTGGGAAGGCTCTTCAGTTTGTTCTGATATTCCTCTCGTCAATCTCAATACTACAAGATCTCAGACCAGATTGTAGCACTTTCCTGTCTCTTGCTCAGTGCCTGAAGGTGAAATTACAAGTTTGACAGTTCCTTCGCTGTTCCCCACACTTTCTAACTCTCTCACAATCATCCAGGCTAATGTTAAGTTGTAGTGCTTGTTGTGCAGCTGGTTTTCCATCAGTAATTCTGGTGGCGAGAACCTGTTTTTTGGGTAAGGCTGTGCAGTTAAGAAGGTTAAAAAGCTACGTAAATATTTTCATCATTCTTGTTTAATTCCTTTCCATAATTCCCCTTTCTATTTTTCCATTTGACTGGGGCTAACTTGGTAAACTAATCACAGACACAAAACTATATTCTTGTGCCAAGTTGTGAAATAATTAATTGTGAACTGTGGGGACATCATAGTGTGGCAACACAATATCAGGGATGCCATGTACTGACAGCATTTGTCTCAGTGACATAATGACTGTGTCGGAGTTGATGATGTGTAATTTACTCACTTCAACCTGGAGTTGCAATCAATGACAATAATGAATGCCTTTCCTTCAAACTCGAATAGATCCCTCCTTTGACACCCCTGGAAGGAAAGGCAGATGGGGCCAGTAGAACACTGAAGGTGAAAGAAATGGTATAGAGTGATCCGTTGAACATAGCGGATGGGAATCAGAATGACATCAGGTCTTCAGAGGTGAAGTTATACAAAGTAGGGATGTATTCCTTGGAATTTAGAAGGTTGTGAAGTGATCAAAGTGTGGGTTTCCTCTGGGTGCTCCAGTTTCCTCCCATAATCCAAAGATGTGCGGGTTAGGTGCATTGGCCGTGCTAAATTGCCCCTAATATCCCGGGATGCATAGGTTAAAGGGATTAGTGGGGTAGATATGTGGGGTTATGGGGTGGGGCCTGGGTGGGATTGCTGTAGGTGCAGACCCAATGGGCCAAATAGCCTCCCTTCTGCACTGTAGGGCTTCTATGATTTCAAGAAATTAATAGGAACAGATAAAGGAGACAAAAAGAAATGATTTCTGCTGGTTGGGACAGAGGCCATTAAGACTTTCCCTTATCCTCTGAGCCAAGTGCAGAAGAGGAGGGAGGAGATGGGAAGGAAAGTGATTCAGATTGTAAAGCAGCAAATATTCTCAGATGTTGAGGGAGCTTTTAAATTGCTGGGAAAGAAAAGTCTCTTCAAAGTCTCACTGAAAGGAGATATTCCAGATGCCAAAATGAAATGATTCCAAACCTTGCTGAAACATGGAGATGGGCTTTGACTTTGTGTGAATGTATTGGACAGGCAATCGCTCACTAATTGGCAGCCTACTTTGCAACTCTTCTCAACTTTCCTGCCATTGAGTTCAGCCGGAGAGAATACTGACTTGCTAACACCCATCTTATACCCTGTGCCAACAGAAGACAACTGATTAGAAACATCTTCTCAAGGGTCTGGCTATTTGTCGGTGATGCACAGTGCCTCAATGGCCAAGGCTACAGAAAACACGAATAAATAAATATATACGGCAATCTATTTCTGCCAGGTCCCTTTAGAAACAAGAGTGCGGAAGAAGAAGGATGGCTAATTAAAGACACGGACATCTCAATAAAGGGACAGATGGATGAATGGTTAGTGATGAGGCAGCAAATCAAATAACAAGAAGCTGTGCTGTTCACTTGCTGTACTGAACACCAGTTTGATAAGGGCACCTGCTCTGACTCATGTAGGCCGCCTTACGCATGCATTAGCACATTCAATGCCAGGTCATGTAGCCCTCACTGGCACTTCCGTTCCTCCATTCTCCTCTCTGGGTTTTAAAAAACACTGCAGACTCAAAACTTCCCTTTATTGCTGCTCAAAATGAACTGGAACTTAATGACCGATATATTATTTCTTAAAAGGTCTGGCTCCATCAAATACAACTCCAGTCTCAGCAACAGAAATAACTGACTGACAGGTTGCTGTAGCAACACTGCACTGTCGATAGATCTCCCTCCACATTTTTGGGGTTTTTTTTAAATGAAAATAACTACATGCACATATGCCAAAGAATAAAATCCCTTCAAAGCTTTACTGTTACAATGATATATTGTAAAAAGATGGAAAGCCAAAAAATCTAATCTCTGACTTTTTCTACCCACTCTCCTTCTCATTTTTCTGTATTGTTTCTCCTTTTTGTCTCCTGTACAAATATCAATTCCCTCCTGTGACACACGTGCCGGGGGTGCTGGCCAACCTCTGACTCCCGCCCCCAGAAAGGTTGTCCTTCTTGTGTGGCCCTCGGCAATAGCAGCCCACAACAAGCTACTCACTAAGGAGATATTGTAGCTGAGCCCCATCTTGTCTGACAACCCTAAGTGCATGCGTTGGTCAAACGTTTCCCTTCCCTGGTCCAAGGGAGGCTATGTTTCATATGGTCGAGATCAACTGAGTACAAAGATACTATTGGTGTCAACTGAGGCCCACCGGCAGTGCTCCAAATCAGAATGTTGTTGGCTGAAGTCTGACTCTGGAGGCTGAAACTTCAACAAAATGTAAGGAGGGAGTGCTGCATTGTCAGAGGTGCTGTCTTGCATGTGAAGACTGGAATTCCTCGATCTCACTCTCAGCTGGATTCTCCAGTCCCACTGCAGTGAATGAAGATTTGGCTGAGTGCCAAATTCTCCGTTCTCGCTGACAGAGGTAACAGGGTGTATGAGACCCGAGAATTCCGGCCAAAATGTTAATTTCCCCTCACAGGGGGATGTAAAAGATCCCATGATATTATCTAAAGAGCAGGGGTGTACAACTGGTATGCTAGGCAATAGTTATCCCTCAACAAGTCATTTGATTCGCTGCTGTATTTGGACCTTGATGTATCCAGATTGGCTGCTTCGTTCCCTGCTTTGCAACAATGACTATGTTCAGCAAAATACCTCATCGACTGTAAAGTATTTTATGATGCCATAAATTCATGAAAGGTATGCTAGAAATGCAAGTCCTCAGTCATGGTGGTGGTAAAGACCACGGCATCAGCTCCAGTACACTGTGTGAGGCAGAGGAAAATCAGCCAAAGTTTCCCACTCCTGACTAAGAAAAGAAGTAAAGGGTGACTTACATTCATATAGGGCCTTTCACATTAACTTACATTGAAATACAGTCACTGTGGCACAGCAACCAATAAGCAACAGCAAGATTAATGCAGCAATAAGTGTTTTGATAGCATTGGCTGGGGGAGGAATGTTGGTCAAGGTACCAGGAGAACGCTGTTGTTTGGAGAAGCATCATTGTGCATTGGTGCTTGCCATAGGCTTGCCATAGTCATGTGACCCCTAATGTTATCCTTTGTGTATAAAGGCTTCAGAGTAGAAGCCATTTGATCCATCACTTGGAACACGGTGCCAGGAGTGTGCAGCTGGAATTGAATGGATGTTGATAGCTGGAAGAGATGTAGCAGAGGGTAATTAAAACTGCAATCTGTAACTTTGTACAGGATATCGATAAATTGTGTCAGTATGACATGGAATATTCCAGTACTGGTTTCACGTGCCATGGGAATATTTCTGTCTCAATGGGAGAATGATGAAATGGCCACAGAGTTAGAGAGTCATAGAGTCATACAGCACTGACACAGGCCCTTCGGCCCACCACGTCTCTGCCAACCATCAAACACCAATCCATACTAATCCTATTTACCAGCTCCTGGTCTATAGCCTACTATGCCATGACGATTTAAGAACCCATCCAAATGCTACTTAAATGTTGCAAGAGTACCTGCCTCCACCACCCTCTCAGGCAATGTGTCCCATATTTCCACCACCCTCTGGAAACTCTAGGTGGGATTTTCTTCATTCCACTCTCTGCTCTTAATTTCAGAAAGTGGAAGATCTTGTGCTTTTCTGTTAAGTTAAAAGCAAGTTAAAATAAGGGAGAAGTGCTTCGCAGTGGCTGGCCAGAGTTTGTGACTAGCAGCCAACAGTGCTAATGGTTTGATTTCATTTCCAAGTTAACCTTTTCGAAGTGCAGGGATTGGAATAATAAAACTCAGAGACTAGGCCTCGATGTCACGGGCACAGATATGCAAGCACCATGGGGTATACTACCCCGATTCAGGCAAACTCGGGAAATCCGAGCATTAATGTTTACAGAGGAAGCCTAACCATTGGCTGAGAGAACAAGAAGGACTAATGACCTCAGAACAGTTTTGGGAAGAAATCAGTTCCTTCAAGAGAAGAAAGGATCATGAGAAAATTGGCAAAGAAAATAGTTCAACAGCTGCTGCAAAAGCCGTTAGCAAGGCTTATGTTTCACTTGAACTGGAATTATCTTTTGGCAAACCGGTTGGTTGGAAAACCAATTAAAGTTGTGTAAGCCAAAATCAACGACCTCCAGACTGATAGAGACAACCAGACAGAGCAGATCAGGTATTTTGGCAAACAGCATTAAGAGAGGGAGCAAAGGGGAGAATGTTGATTGAATAGGGAGAGACCAAGAGGGAGTGTGCTAACTAAATAAAGGGACTGGGGCAGTGTATGTGAGAGAGAGGAAAAATGTCCAGAATGAATAAAGATAAAGAATGAGACAGTGTGTCAGAGAGAGAGAGAGAGAGGTGCTGACCAGGGGAGGCTTTGGCCTGGTGGTATTATTGCTAGACTATTAATCCAGAAACTCAGCTAATATTTTGAGGACCCGAACTCGAATCTTACCATGGCAGATGGTGCAAAATTTAAATTAAATAAAAATAAATCTGGCATTAAGAATCGATTGATGACCATGAAAACCATCGTCAATTGTCAGAAAAACCCATCTGGTTCACTAATGTCCTTTAGGAAAAGAAATCTGCCATCTTTACCTGGTCTGGCCTAAATATGACTCCAGATCCACAACAAAGTGTTTGACTCTCAACTGTGCTCGGGCAAGTTGAGATGGGCAATATATGCTGGCCCACCAGCCATGCCCATGTCCCATGAATGAATGAAAAAAAATGAAGAAAGAGTGGGACACTGAGTGGGAGAAAGGGATGGCATTGGCTGAATAAAAAGGGACTGTGCTCACTAACTAAAAGGAGACTGCACAAAAGTTTAATCAGTACTACCCATTTTCTGAATGCTATAATTGTCTTTAAATGTCCAAAATGAATTTTTAGTGCCAGTCATGCCAGGCACCATATTAGTGAGAGTGTTTGTGTAACAGATTTGACATCAGTTGTCACCTGGGAATATTTCCACTATGGGGTCCTCAGTAACAGGGAAGGCCATATGGTGGATACTTGAAGAGCACTTGATTTCATAGAGACTCCCCTACAGAACAGAGAAGGGTTCCCCATTGGTTCTCCAACTGGTGAGCAAGACCCCATCAATGTGACAAAATCCTGGCCAATGTGTGTCCATCATTAAATGCATCCTCACTAAAGCCAGTCAATCCCTGGGCCCATGATGTAAGCTCAGAGCAGGGCGAGGACAGCATTGTCAGTGACTGTAAAGATGACCACGGCCATAGACTTATATACTTCTTCCAGGCTGGAGATATTTGCAACATTCTGAAATTTGCTGTCCACTGTTGCAATTAAGTTACTGAGGCTCCCTATTCAAAGGGAGCTGACGACATTTTGTTCCAGCATACGTTTTGGTGCCCAGTAGCCTGGCAGCAGTCACAATGCTTTCATTCTGCAGCATTCCCCCGTGCCAGCTGAATTGAGCCAGCAAAGGGTGGTTGTTGGATGACAAGGATTATCCACTGACACTACGTAGCTGATGACTCCAGTGCCCAATCGATGTACATGTGGTGAGAATATGCACAATGAAAGCAATGCTGCCACACGGAATGTGATAGAGCAGCAGCATGCTGAAGCAACACTTCCTCTGCCTGGACCAACTTAGAGAAGCCTTGCAGAACTCAGCTCAGCAGGTACCAAAAATTGTACTGGTCTGTGCATGCTGCACACCCTCACCATCATGTAGAGACAGACATTACCACAAGCCATACAATGAGTTGCTAAACCACAGGAGGAGGAAGTGGAGACCACAACCTAGAGGTAATCCTTTCTGGCTGACTGTCTGAGACCAATGCATCTGATACCATTGAAAACAATCCTAATTTATCAACAGTTCCATATATGTCTCAGTGCCCGGAACAACATAGAAAATAGGAGCATTCAGCCCATCAAGCCTGCTTCACCAAGCAAACAGATCATGGCTGATAGTCTACAAGTAATGGCATTTTCCCACTATCCCTATATTCCTTGATGTCATTGATATGCAGAAATTTATCAAGTTTTGTCTTGAACATATTCAATGATTGAGTTTCCACAGCCCACTGGGATAGAGAATACCAAAGACTCAGTGAAGAAATTCCTCCTCATCTCAGCCTTAAATGACCTTCTCCTTATTCTGAGATTATGTCTCCTGGTAAAACTGGAAAGGTGGCTAAACCATTGCTTACAAAGGAAATTAGAGATAGTGTTAGATCAAAGAGGCACAAAAATTGGCCAGAAAAAGATAACAGACCTGAGGATTGGAAGCAGTTTAGGATTCAAGGAAAGGGAAAATAGAGTATAAGAGTAAGCTGGTGGGGAACATAAAGTAAAAGCTTCTATAGGTATGTGAGGAGAAAAAGATTGGTGAAGACAAGTGTAGTCCCTTAGAGTCAGAAATCGAAAATTTATATGGGGGGGAGAAAATGGCTGACCAACTAAATACATACTTTTGTTCTGCCTTCACAAAGGAGGACACAAATAACAGAATGTTGGGGTATACAAAGTTTAATGAGAGAGAGGAACGGAAGGAGATCAGCATTAATAGAGAAATGGTGTTGCAGAGATTGCAGGCCAATAAATCCCCAGGGCCATGGAGATCTACATTCCAGAGCCCTTAAGGGAGAGGCCCTGGAAATAGTGGATACATAGATGGTTATTTCCCAAGATTCTATAGACTCTGGAAGAGTTCCTGCAGATTGGAGGGTAGTTAATGTAACCCCCTGCTTGATGTTGGCTGGGAGGGAAAATTCTAAAGTCCATTATCAATTATTTTATAGCACTTGGAAAACAGTCACAGGATTGGACAGAGTGAGCATGGATTTACGTAAGTGAAATCATGCTCAATAAATCTATTGGAACTCTTCGAGGATTTAGCTAGTGGACTTGATGAAAGTGAACCAGAGAATGTGGTTCATTTGGACTTTCAGAAGGCTTCTGTCCAGAACCAATGTCATAATCTAAGGATAAGAGGTAATCCTTTGAGGACAGAAATGATGAGAAATTTTTTCGCACAGAGAGCAGTCTGTCTATGGAATTCACCACCACAGAAAAGAAAAGGCTTAAACATTCACAACTATATTCATCTAAAAATCCCAAGTGGATGATTAGAGCCCCCATTGCCTCTCCTGAGGTCCCATCATCACAGATGTCAGTCTTGAGTCAATTTAATTCACTGCACATGGTACTCAAGAGGTGATTAACTGCAGAGCCACAGAAAAGCCTTGGCATCTCAGCTGTAATGTTGGCGAGCTGTGCTTCAGAAATAACTTCACTTCTAAACAAGCTGTTCCGAAACATTTACAACACTGGCACCTAACTGGCAATGGGGAAAAATTGCACAGATATATCCCATTCACAACAAGCAGAATCTAATGCAACCAATTACTGTCCAATCAGACTAATTTCAATTGTTAACAAAAGTGATAGAAAGACAACAAACAGACATGCTCACCAGTGCTCAGCTTGGGCTCTGCAAGGTCAGCTTCAGACCTCGTTACAACCTTGTTCCAAAGAATGAACAAGGGACTGAACACCAGAGGTGAGGCGAGAGTGACTGCCCTTGACAATATTAGACTGAGTGTGGCAACAAGGAACCTTAACTAACTGTAACCCTAATTGAAATCCATTAGGATCGAGGGAAAAACTCTTCACTAGCACAAAGAAAGATGGTTGTGGTTGTTGGGAGCCAATCATCTCAGTCGCAATACATCTCTACAGATGTTCCTTACCCAAAAATCCTCAGCTGCTTCATCAATGGCCTTCCTTCCATTTTAAAGTCTGAGTATGGATGTCCGTTGATGATTTCACTGTGTTCAGGACTCAGAATGGAGCACAGAATGGATCATAGCTTACAGACCCCAGTGATTGTTCTAATTCAGAATCTTTAAGATGAAGAATATTTTCCAGGGATGCAGTAACCTCTCCGTAAAGCATGAAGAGATAACCAGCTCTCACAATCCAGCTCCTCAAGTAACACTTAAAAAGGAATAGCAGAATAAGATATTCGAAAGCCAGCAAGGGGAGGCATAGAGCTTGGAATGACTAATGCAAATATCTGTACATTATCACAGCTGTGTTGAATTAGAGCAGGTACTTACATTATACTTCATTCCCCTTGCATATCACAGACATGTAGGAAAGGGAACAGGAATTCTCTGAAGGGGTGCAAGGTCCTCACAGATTCAAAGTGAGAGGGTGCTAATAATACAGTGCCATGTAACTATTTGTAGGAGGATCAGAAAATCTGATTCCACATAATCCAACCTGAAAATGGAGCATACATGTTGTTCACTCGATGAAATCATGTTGGGGTACGGGGTGGCATGGCATGTATTATAATGTGATAGGACAGGTACTGACCTGAGGGGTATCTCGTTATATCAAGTGGAGGAATAGGAAAGTTGGATGTGCTGTCCATGGAGACTGAATTACATAGAACTGATATCAGAGAGTAACTTCCCTCCGATGTCTTAATTTTCCAAAATTCCCAAAATTTGGGAAGGTCCCATTTGATTGGAAAATCATAAATGTAACTCCTTTACTCAAAAAGGGACCGAGGCAGAAAACAGGGAAACTACTAGGCAGTTAGTTTAACATCCGTCATAGGGAAAATGTTAGAAGCTATTATTAAAGATGTTATAACTGGGCACTTGGAAAAATCCAAGGTAATGAGGCAGAGTCGACAGGTTTTGTGAAAGGGAAATTATATTTAACCAATTTATTGGAGCTCTTTGAAGAAGTAACCAGTGCTGTGGGTAAGGTACTGTACCTAGATTTCCAGGAGGCATTTAATAAGATGCCTTATTAAAGCTTTTTTTTATTATTGGTACCTTTTGACACCTTAATTCGAATCAAAAAAGCCAATTCAAATTAAGTCTGATCATGGTCCCCACGTGAAGGATAAACCAGATCCAAGTTGACAAGACAAGGGTAAACATCCCATCTTGGGCTCGATCAAACAAGATCCAAGCTGACAGGATGAGGCATTGCACCCCCTCCTGGTCTTGATCTAATGCTTCATCTTAGCCAAAAGGCTGAGATGGCTTTGAAAAATCACATTTGATAAAACTTTGGTTTGACCTCATTGGCTGCCCTGATCCTTTACTCTATCCTAGCCTGGACAAACCACCATTGCAGGCATCAGTGCACCCTCCAGTGCAATGGGCTAGCCTCGTCCCCTGCCTGATCATGGCTTCATGCTTATTGCAGAAAATAATAGTTTATGGTGTCAAGGATAACGTTTTGATATGGACACAAGATTGATTAACTAACAGAAAACAGAGCGTAACCATCAAAGGATCATTTTCCAGTTGGCAAGATGTAATAAGGGATGATCCATAGGGACTAGTGCTGGGACCTCAACCTTTTACAACTTGGATGAAGGGACAAAAGCTTTGGTTGCTAAATTTGATGATACAAAGATACGTAAGAAAGTATTTGTGAAGAGGACATAAGCAGAATATAAAGGGATATAGGTAGGCTAAGTGAGTGGGCAAAGATCTGGAAAATGGAGTATAATGTGGGAAGGTGTGAAATTGTCCATTTTGGCTAAATTATAAAAGCATATTATCAAAATGATTGGAGATTGCAAAGCTCTGAAATGCAGAGGGACCCAGGTTTCCTGTGTTCTGGAATACTGTGAATAGTTCTGGTCTCCTTACCTAAGGAAAGATATATTGGCATTGGAGGCAGTCCAGAGAAGGTTTACTGGGTTGTATTTGGCTATGGAGGGATCTTCTTAGGAGACAAGGTTGAGTAAGTTGAGCCTTGTACTCATTGGAGTCACAGGCAACCTTATTGAGACATATAGGATTCTCAGGGGGCTTGACAGGATAGGTGCTGGGAGGTTGTTTCCCCTTATGGGAAATTCTAGGACCAGAGACATAACCTTAGAGTAAGACATCACCCATTTAAGACAGAGATGGGGAGAAATTCCTTTGCTCAGAGGATAGTGAATCTGTGGAATTCTTTACCTTAGAAAGCTGTGGAGGCTATTTGTTTTCAAGTATGTTCAAGATTGAGATAGACGGATTTTTAATCCATAAGGGCATCAAGGGTCATGAGGATAAGGCAGGAAAAGATTGAAGATTGTATAAGACCAGTCATGATCTCATTGAACGGCAGAGTAGACTCGATGGACCGAATGGCCCACTTCTGCTCCTACGTCTTATGGTCTTGTAGTCATAGTGCACGAATCACAAAAGCTTGTTATGCAGAGGCAACAAGTAATTAGGAACCCTAGTAGAATGTTATCCTTCATTGAGAGGGGAATTCATTATAAGATTAGAGAGGTTATGCTTCAGTTGTACAGGGCGTTGGTGAGACCATATTTGGACTATTGTACACAATATTGGCCTCTTTACTTGAGAAAAAATATAAATGCATTGGCAACAGTTCAAAGAAGGTTTACTAGACTAATGCCTGGAATGGGAATGCTGTCTTATGAGGACAGATTGGACAGGTTAGGCTTGTATCAACTGGAGTTTAGAAGAGTAAGAGACAACTTGAACAAAACAATTGGCAAAAGTGTGCAGGGCATAGTTGGCACAGATAAATCTGGAGGCCCTCTTTGAAGCAAACTATCTAGGCAGCGAAGTACAATAATCCCCTCGCCAGCTGGTGGAATCTAATTTCAAACCCACAAAGTAGGACAGCAGTCCCTTGGGTCTCTGAAAGCTTCTGAGGCCTGTGCAAGTCTGAAAGACTGGAACTTCAAAATAAGACCCTGGTGCTTGTTAAAACTGAACAATATTTGATCTTGGCGCTTGGATACCTCCTTACATGAATATTTTGGCCACAGAGACATTGGGCGGGATTTTACGGCATCACTCGAGTGAGACCAGAAATTCCCACCCGAGGTCAATGGACATTTCCATTGTCTTCCCCTCGCCTGCTCCAATTCCGTGATGGGTGGGGCAGTAGAATTCCAGCAATTGATACAAACCTGGCATATCCACAAATCCAGATTAAGGCTGCTATGGTTGGAATTCAGAGTCCCCGGAGTGGCGTCATTATCCAGTGCCTAGCTGCAGGAGACAAAGAACATTTCCAAAGAAAATTTCAGTTCCATGTCGTCTTGGGTGATTGGCGTAATTCATAAACTCTATGGCACACTATCAAGATAAGCACAGTTTGAAAAAGAATTAGGAGAATAGATTATTCAACCAGAGTAATTGGATTGGATAGACACAGTAGGCATTAATCCTCAGTAAAAGTCAACAGTCACTTTTGTGATTTCAGTGAGGAAGACATTAATAATGCCACATTGCGAGTTCCCCAGAATAGTCACACTCTCGCTTTACCCTCTTCATGTTCTCTTTCCCCCTTTTCTTTTCTCTCCCCTCTTTCCTCTCCCCCATTCTTCATTCCCTACACTCAGTGAATGGCCTGGATTGTTAAAATGACATCAGACTCCAATCTGAGCCTGCTGTCGATGTATCTGTCCACGTCAGTCATCGGAAGGATTGTCCACTATAAGAACATAAGACCATACAGCATAGGAGCCAAATCAGGCCATTCCGCCCATCGAGTCTACTCCATCATTCAATCATGGCTGATATGATTCTCATTCCCATTTTCCTGCCTTCTCCCCATAACCTTTGATCCTCTTATTAATCAAGAACCTATGTATCTCTGTCTTATACTCGATGACTGAGCCTCCACAGCACCCTGTGGCAATGAGTTGCACAGATTCAACACCCTCTGGCTGAAGAAATTCCTCCTCATCTTACTTTTAAAGGAATGTCTCTTCACTCTGAGGTTGTACTCTCTCATTCTAGTCTCTCCCACTAGTGGAAACATCCTCTCCACATCCACTCTATCTAGGCCTCTCAGTACGCTGTTAGTCTCAATTAGATCCCCCTCTTCCTTCTAAACTCCATCAGTATAGACCCAGACTCCCCAACCGCTCCTCATATGACAAACCCTTCGTTCCTGGGATCATTCTTGTGAACTTCCTCTGGACCCCCTCCAAGGACAGCACATTCTTCCTTAGGTACAGTACAGTCCTTGTGGAGATGAAATCCCATCTCCATTTTGAGGGAACCCTCCATCATATTGTGTGGCGCTATCACTGTGCTAAATTGGATAGATTGCAAACAGATGTAACATCTCAAGACTGGGCTTCCGTGAGGCACTGTGGGCCATAAATAGCAGTGGAAATGTACTCAACCACAATCTGAAACCTCATGGCCTAGCATATCCCCACTCTACGTCAAACCAGGCTGTCAGTCCTGGTTTAATAAAGAGTGCAAGAGCAGCACCAGGCATATCTAAAAACAATGCGTCAGCCTGGTGAAGCTACAACACAGGATTCCCTGCGTGCCAAACAGCATAAGCAGCAAGTGATAGACAGAGCTAAGCAATTCCACAACCAACGGATGAGATCTAAGCTCTGCAGTCCTGCCATGTCCGGTCATGAATCATGGTGGACAATTAACCAACTCACTGAAGGAGCAGGCTCTACAAATATATGCATCCTCAATGTTGGGGGAGCCCAGCACATCAGTGCAAAAGATAAGGCTAAAACAATTGAAAACTCTTCAGCCATAAGTGCCAAGTAGATGATCCATCTTGGCCATCTCCCCAGCATCACAGATGCCAGTCTTCAGTCAAATGGATTCACCCCACTGATATCAAGAAACTGCCAAAGGCATGGGATATTACACAGGCTGTGGGCCTTGACAATATTCTGGCAATAGTACTGAAGACATCTGCTTTAAAAGGCCCCTAAGCTATCCCAGTACAGCTGCAACACTGGCATCTACCAGGCAATGTGAAAAATTTCCAAGTATATCCTGTTCACAAAAAGCAGGATAAAAACCATGCTGGCCAATTACCGCCCCATCGGTCTACTCTCGATCATCAGTAAAGCGATGGAAGGTGTCATCAATAGCGCTATCACTTGCTTAGCAATGACCTGCTCAGTGATGGCCAGTTTGGGTTTTGCCAGGGTCACTCAGCTCCCAATCTCATTACAGCCTTGGTCCAAATATGGTCAAAAGAGCTGAACTCCAGAGGTGAGGTGAGGGTTACTGTCCTTGACATCAAGACAGCATTTGACTGAGTGTGGCATCAAGGACCCCTAGCAAAACTGGAGTCAAGTGGAATAAGGTGGAAAACTCTCTGCTGGTTGGAACCATAATTAACACAGAAGAAAATGGTTGAGGTTGTTGAAGGTCAATCATCTCGGCCCCAGGATATCATTGCAGGAGTCCCTTGGGGTAACGTCCTAGGCCCAACCATCTCCAGCTGCTTCATCAATGACTTTCCTTCCATCATAAGGTCAGAATTTGATTTGATTTGTTTTATTATTGTCACATGTATTGGTATACAATGAAAAGTATTGTTTCTTGCATGCTGTGCAGATGAAGCATGCCGTTCATAGAGTACACAGTGGAGAAGGAAAGGAGAGTGTGCAGAATACAGTGTTACAGTCATGGCTAGTGTGCAGAGAACAATCAGCTTAATATAAGGTAGATATAAAAGTCTGATGGCAGCAGGGAAGAAGCTGTTCTTGCGTTGATTGGTATGTGATCTCAGATTGCGGGTGGGATTTTCCAGTCTTGCTCTCCCCATGGTCTCTCACCTGAGGTCAACGGATCTTTGCATAAGAACATAAGAACTAGGAGGAGGAATAGGCCATCTGGCCCCTCCAGCCTGCTCCACCATTTAATAAGATCATGGCTGCTCTTTCCGTGGACTCAGCTCCACTTACCCAACCGCTATCGTAACCCTTAATTCCTTTACTGTTCAAAAATTTATCCATCCTTGCCTTAAAAACATTCAATGAGGTAGCCTTCACTGGGCAGGGAATTCCACAGATTCACAACCCTTTGGGTGAAGAAGTTCCTCCTCAACTCAGTCCTAAATCTGCTTCCCCTTATTTTGAGGCCATGCCCCCTAGTTCAAGTTTCCCTGCCAGTGGAAACAACTTCCCTGCTTCTATCTTATCTATTCCCTTCACAATCTTGTATGTTTCTATAAGATCTCCCCTCATTCTTTGGAATTCCAATGAGTATAGCCCCAGTCTACTCAGTCCCTCCTCATAAGCCAACCCTCTCAACTCCGGAATCAACCTAGTGAATCTCCTCTCCAGTGTCAGCACATCCTTTCTCAAGTAAGGAGACCAAAACTGTATATAGTACTCTAGATGTGTCCTCACCAGCACCTCATACAGCTGCAACATTACCTCACTGTTTTTAAACTCTATCTCTCTAGCAATGAAGGACAAAATTCCATTTGTCTTCTTGATTCCTGCTGCACCTGCAAACCAACTCCTTGTGATTCTTGCACAAGGACACCCAGGTCCCTCTATACAGCATTTAAATAATAGTCAATTTTTGCTGTCATTCCTACCAAAATGGATGACCTCACATTTACCAACATTGTACTCCATCTGCCAGACCCTTGCCCACTCACTTGGACTTCTATATCCCTTTGCAGACTTTCAGCATCCTTTGCACACTTTGCCCTGCCACTCATTTTAGTGTCATCTGTGAATTTTGACACACTACACTTAGCCCCCAACTCCAAATTGTCTCT
Organism: Carcharhinus amblyrhynchos; assembly: GCF_965287045.1. Lineage (NCBI taxonomy): Eukaryota > Metazoa > Chordata > Chondrichthyes > Carcharhiniformes > Carcharhinidae > Carcharhinus > Carcharhinus amblyrhynchos. Next base: position 57,070,494 of record NC_137329.1, read on the forward strand.
GTAAATCATGAACAATTGCGGTCCCAACACTGATCTGTGAGGCATACCCACTAGTCACTGATCGCCATCCAGAAAAACACCCATTTACCCCCACTCTTTGCTTTCTATTAGTTAACCAATCCTCTATCCAAGCTAATACATTACCCGTAACACCGTGCACCATTATCTTATGTAACAGTCTTTGGTGTGGCACCTTGTCAAATGCCTTTTGGAAATCCAGATACACCACATCCATAGGTTCCCCATTGTTCACTGTACATGTAATGTTCTCAAAGAATTCCACCAAATTAGTCAAACAGGACTAATGAGCGGCATGGTAGCACAGTGGTTAGCACTGCTACTTCACAGCTCCAGGGATCTGGGTTCAATTCCTGGCTTGGGTCACTGTCTATGTGGAGGTTGCACATTCTCCTCATGTCTGCATGGGTTTCCTCTAGGTGCTCTGGTTTCCTCCCACAGTCCAAAGGTGTACGGGTTAGGTTGAATGGCCATGCTAAAATTTCCCCTTAGTGTCCTGAGATGCATAGGTTAAAGGGATTAGAGGGTAAAATATGTAGGGATATGGAGGCAGGGCCTGGGTGGGATTGTGGTCGGTGTGGACTTGATGGGCTGAATGGCCTCTTTCTGTACTGTAAGGTTTCTATGATAAAGTTCAATGATGGACTTCTTTTCATGTTCCCATTCTGCGCCCTACGAATAGGACAATTTATATCCAGATGTCTCATTATTTCTTCCTTGATGATAGCTTCAAACATTTTCCCTACTACAGAAGTTAAGCTAACCGGCCTATAGTTACCCACTTTTGTCTATCTGCTTTTTTAAACAGTGGCATCACATTTGCTGTTTTCCAATCTGCGGGAACCAGCTAATTTTGGTAAATTACCACGGGTGCATTTGCTTTTTCTCCTACCATCTCTTTTAATACCCTGGGATGCATTCCATCAGGACCAGGAGACTTGTCTACCTTTAGCCCCATTAACTTGCCCAATATTACCTCTTTCATGATAATGATAGTTTTTAGGTTCCCACCTGCCAAAACCTTCCTGTTATCAATTTTTGGCATGTTATTTGTGTCTTCCACTGTGAAGACCGACACAAAATACCTGTTCAATGTCTCAGCCATTTTCTCATTTCCAGTTATTACATCCCCCTTCTCATCCTCTAACGGACCAATGTTTACATTAGCCACTCTTTTTTGTTTTATGCATACGTATCTGTTTTTATATTCTGAGCTAGTTTACTCTCATAATCCATCTTACTTTTCTTTATAGCCTTTTTCATGGCTTTTTGTTGCCTTTTAAAGATTTCCCAATCCTCTAGGTTCCAATGTTCCTCTAGGTTCCCATGTTCATGCATGGTCCATGTCCCGCCCGCCACGATTCCCTTGGCAGGCGGTTCAGGAAAATTCTGCCTTGTGTATTTTTTCCGATGGAAGAAGGTGGAAGAGATTATGTCTGGGATACATGAGATCCTTGATTATGCTGGCTGCTTTTCCGAGCAGTGAAAAGTTGATCAATGGTTGGGAGGCTGTTTTATATGCTGAACTGGGCTACGTTCATAACCCTTTGTAGTTTCTTGTGGTCTTGGTCAAAGCAGAAGCCATATCAAGCCGTATTACATCCATAAAGAATGCTTTCTATGGTGCATCTGTAAAAATTCTTGAGATTTGTAGCGGACATGCCAAATTTCTTTAGCCCCCTGAGAAAATAAAGTCACTGGTAGACTTTCCTAACTATAGCCTCATTGTGGAGGGATCAGGACAGGTTGTTAGCGATCTGGACACCTGGAAACTTGAAGCTCTCAACAATTTCATGTTGATGTAGACAGGGGCATGTCCTCCACTACACCCCCTGAAATCGACGAGTGGGGATGCTCGCTGTAACTGCACATTCAATAGCATTACCATTGCTGAATCCCACACCACCACCATCCTAGGGGTTAGCATTGACCAGAAACTGAACTGGACTAGCAATACAAATAGCATGGCTACAAGAGCTGGCCAAAGGCTAATTTAGAAACAGATTCCAGGGGATGGTGTCCCGTATAAATCCTAGCAACACTGCAATTTGTCCTCCAAAACTGGAGCCCCTTCTTTCAGAGGAAAGCATCGCCAAGCAGAACAAAAAGTGGAAGACATCACTGGAGAACCCTCAGGCACTCACTGGAAATCTTTGGTCATGGCCATTTGCTTGCACCCTTGGCTTAAGGAGTTGCTGAGCTCAGGGAACCGGGTGGGTAGAGGGGACGGGGTGAGAGGGGGTGCATTATTAGAGATTAATTTACCACTGCACAAAAATATACCAGGCTTCCAAGACCATTGAATGACAAGCTGAATGACACAACTCAGAAGGAGCTTCCTCCTCTGAGTCCCCAGCAATTACATCTGCAACACTGTGCAGAATACACCACCCACAGCAGCCATCAGCTTCACCTTCAAACATAGAACATAGAACATTACAGCGCAGTACAGGCCCTTCGGCCCTCGATGTTGCACTGACCAGTGGAACCAATCTAATGACCCTCTAACCTGAACTATTCCAATATTATCCATATGCCTATCCACTGACCATTTGAAAGCCCTTAAAGTTGGCGAGTCCACAACTGCTGCAGGCAGGGCATTCCACACCCTTACTACCCTCTGAGTAAAGGACCTACCTCTGACATCCGTCCTTTAATTATCACCCCTCAATTTAAAGCTATGTCCCCTCTGCTTTGCTTTTTCAGGCAGCAGGGGGAAGTAATGTCAAGAAAACTCCACCTGCCCTGGGGATTGGCAAAGAGAGCTTCAACTATCATCTTAACTTCAGTTTGTGTAAGCAGAATCACCATCCAAAATATGATCTATAGGAGAAAAATAATCGACAAAGGCAGACTGATGGAGTGGGTAGACACGTGGCAGATGGAATTTGATGTCGAGAAGTGTAAAATGATTACATTTGAATAGGAAGGAGTAGGAAGGCATTATAAATTAAAGGTTACAGTTCCAAATAGGGTACAGAAACAGAGAGAACTAGGGTTATATGTAAATAAATTATTGAAGGTTCAAAAACTGTTAAGAAGATATATGGCATCCTTATAAATTGAGGCATAAAAGCAAGGAAGTTATGAACCTTTATAAAACATTATGTGATAATCATAATGATTGGCGACAACCAGGTTAACAACACAACTATTTATTAACTAACTCAAACTATAGAATCATAGAATCCTACAGTGCAGAAGGAGGCTATTCGGTCCATCAATTCTGCACCGACCACAAACCCGCCCAGGCCCTATCCCCGTAATCCCATGCATTTATCCTAGCGAGTCCCCCTGAAACTAAGGGGCAATTTAGCCAATTTGGCCAATCCATCCAGTCTGCTCATCTTTGGACTGTGAGAGGAAACCAGAGCGCTCGGAGGAAAGCCATGCAGACACAGGGAGAATGTGCAAACTGCACACAGTCACCCAAGCTGGGAATTGAATCCAGGTCCCTGGTGCTGTGAGACAGCAGTGCTAACCACCGTGCCACCCAATGTATAGAGTGCTTCAATACGCATCTACTCCATTCAACTCTAGAATTGATTCTGATGGTAAAAGCTTGAGCTCAGCCCCAGTATTCACACACTTTGCCCCATTGGGTGATCAGGTCACATGACCCTCTGCACGCTCGTCCCTTAAAGGGGCTCGCTACTACATCCCTCCCCCTTTAAGTCTCTGATTGCACAATATCAAGAAAAGTTAAACTACTCACACAACATTAACAATAATTAATATTTTAAGCTCAGTTCATCAGAAGCTCAGTCTGTCAGGGGACTTTCACCTTCTCTGGGAGTGATGCAGCTCAACTGATTCCCCACCAAACTTGGAACTACCAGGTTCAATCTGGTCCTCAAACTCCGACCCTTCAGCAGTTCAGCACAACTACTCTAGTAGTCATATGCAGGGTGCTCCTGTAAATAAGCAGGAATTTTCCTACCTTTCTTTCAGGGGATGCCAATGATAATTGCTTCATGCTAGCTTTGAAGGTTTGTACTGCACATTCCGTAAGCCCATTAGATGAGGGGTAATAGGATGCTGTTTGGAAATGCTTAATTCTATTGAATGTCATGAAGTTTTGGAACTCGGTACTTGTGAATGCCATTCCATTGTTTAAAACAAATACCTGGCCATTCCCACATGTGTAAAGAGGCTGGAGCAGCTAACTTCTGTTGTAGTTGACACTGATCACATCGTTTCATAACATTTTCAATGTGGGATTCTTGCTCTGCCTCCATTGAGGAAGGCCTTGGCAGGATTAACTGGCCAGTTTTGGGCCAAACCCCAGGATTCAAGATTTCAGGGGTGGAAATCCCACCAGCCGCCGGCTGCCCACCAATCAGAGGCCAAGAGCTGTCAGGTGCTTGTTTTTGCATTTGTGCCTTACATGCCTTCTTCTCCCACATGCAAAGCATTCTGCTTGTCTGAATCGGTACTTCTCTTGGGAGTGACTTTCTCCACATTGGTAGCTCTCTGCATTATACCCAGGCTGTTGACTGTACTTCCTAAGTTTTTGAATTATTTTAGCCTCAACACTTCTCTCTTTACTTAAACCAATGCCTTCACTCTTGGTGCCATTGCTGCTAGCAGCATCCCACCAAACCTGGTTGACCTTGCCGTTCTGCATGCTCTGCAGGTCTAAGGCCCCCTTCTCTGTACTATATTTTGTTAGTGCCAATTCCCATACCTTTTTTAATATTACTTCCAGCTCTGCCAGTAGCTTTTTCTGTATTGCTGTATTGTTTACACTGCATTCCATACAGTCCCTCAATATATCATTCAATACTGGACTAAACTCACAGTTTGACTTAACCTTGCTAGAAATGTGCTCCTGGGGCTCTCCATGTTGAGTTAAATTTGCACTTTTGCAATATTACTGAGGGCCTCGGATGGTGATGTCTTTTACTAGATCCACAAGCTCGGCAAAGGTTTTGGTATCAGGAACATCCAGTGATGTTGAACTTTTGATTAAATTATGTGTCTGGGTGTCACAAGCAGTAAGCAATATAATCGTCTGCTTATCCTCCCCCTCTATACTTCTAACCAGGCACAAATATTGTAGATGTCTCACATACTGTATCCAGTCTTTGGAATGTTATCAAGTGGTTCCAACTTACCAAAGATAGGCATGTTGCTGATTTCCTCTTTGCAGGGTTGGACCCAAGTGAACTTAGGCTGGTCCATTTCAAATGAGGTCACCGTCGCATTTGTTACTGTGATTTTGGACGCTTCCATTTCCCTCATCACCAATGTAATTATTGTAATGATTAGCAACCACCAAGTTAACAACAATAGCAACTGTTTATTAACAAACTCAAACTACGAACAGAGTGCTTCAATGTGCATCTTCTCCATTCAACTGTAGATGGATTCTGATAGTAAAAGCCTGCACTTGGACCCAGAATTCTTCTGCTCCCACACCACTGGGTGATCGGGACCATTCAGACACTCACCTCTTAAAGGGGCTTGCTACATTGCTTCATGCTCAACTGGAATATTGTGTCCTACCCTGAGCAACACACTTGAGAAAGGATTAAAAGTCTTAGAAAATCTGCCAAAAATATTCATGAGGATGGTTCCAGGGATGAGAGGTAGATTTGAGAAGCTGGGGTTGTTCTTCTTAGAACAGAGAATATTGAGAGGAAATTTCATAGAGGGATGTGTTCAAAGCATAGGTGGTCTAGACTGAGTAAATCAAGAGAAACCGATCCTGTCAGCAGAGGGGTTGAGAACCAGAGGACTTATTGGCAAGAGGCAACAAGAGGTCTTTTGGCAGCAAGTGGTTAAGATCTGGAAATGCTTCCTGAGAAAGTGGTGGAATCAGATTTAATTCTGGTTTTCAAAAGAGAATTGGATAAGCACCTGAACAGAAAACACTTGCAGGGACATGGAGAATGGGTGAGAAAGTGGGACATGCTAAACTGCTCTTGTGGTGACCCAGCGTGGATTTGATGGATTGAATGGCCTCCTTTTATGCTACAACCATTCTATGATTCTATTTGATAGTCCAGCCTTCATTCCCCAAATTAATCTTGACCAAAAACATGCTCTTACCCATCAGAGACATTAGTCGGAATTTTACTGCCCGCCCGCCATGTGAATCGGGGCAGCTGATGGGCAATGGGAAGGTCCGTTGACCTCAGGCAGGATTTTATGGTTTCAGGACGGGCAAGGCTGTAAAATCCCATTCACTGAGTTTTCAGTATACTATTAGCGCTAAGCCTGTTAGCATGTCTTAATGAATGTCTAATGCTTGTACCCACTAATCATGCTGACTTTTTGGTACACACATGCCCTATTACTGCTGAATTCAGATACTACACCCACCAATCATGGTGACTTTCTAAAAACTTCACTACTATTGGTTTTGAAAGTCCAATATTTTGACCCTGAGTACGCAAAGGCTAGTTGGTGCTGACTCTTCCACTGCTCTGCAGTTGCGCAGTGGTATTTTCACTGGGCTAGTAGTAATCCGGAGACCTGGGTTCAAATCCAATCAAAGCAGATGTGAAATTTGAATTCAATAAAAACCCATCCGGTTCACTAATGCCCTTTAGGGAAGGAAATCTGGTGTCCTTCCAGGCCTTATACATGACCCCCAAACCCACAGCAAAGTGGCTGACTTGTAAAGCACAAGCTTTAGGAGCACTGCTCCTTCATCAGGTGAATGCAGGGTTTGTTTCACAAAATGGGCCTATATAGACACAAACTCAGTTACAAGATAATGGTTGGAATGCGAGTCTGAACACATAATCAAGTCTTAAAGATACAGACAATGTGAGTGGAGAGAGGGTTAAGCACAGGTGTGTATTGTCTCCAGCCAGTTAGTGAGATTGTAAGAAAAAAGGGCAGCACGGTAGCACAGTGGTTAGCACTGCTGCTTCACAGCTCCAGGGTTCTGGGTTCCATTCCCGGCTTGGGTCACTGTCTGTGCGGAGTTTGCACATTCTCCTCGTGTCTGTGTGGGTTTCCTCCGGGTGCTCTGGTTTCCTCCCACAATCCAAAGATGTGCGGGTTAGGTTGATTGGCCATGCTAAGAAATTGCCCCTTAGTGTCCAGGGATGTGTAGGTTAGAGGGATTAATGGGTATAATATGTAGGGATATGGGGGTAGGGCTTGGGTGGGATTGTGTTCGGTGCAGACTCGATGGGCCGAAGGGCCTCTTTCTGCACTGTAGGGTTCTCTGAAATAGCCTAACAAGCCATTCAGTTCAAGGGCAGCGAATGAATGAATACTGAAAAGCTTTTCCCTTAGAATCCCTGCAGTGCAGAAGGAGGCCACTCGGCCCATCAAGACTGCACCAACTCTCCAAAAGAGCATCTCAAGGTACGGGCAAACACCACACTGACAGTCACCCAAGGCCAGAATCGAATCCGGGTTCCTGGCACTGTGAGGCAACAGTGATAACCACTGTGCCACCCATTTGATGGTGAGCGTTCAATAACGATATTTATTGCTGTTCAATGTCCACAGGTTATTCCTCTTGGTGCTGAGTACCCGATAACCATTCTGATCGGTACTGTGTGACCAACAGCTGCAGTTGGCTTTGGAGCTGGGTGATTGGTTGTAGGGACTGATAAGAGCACCCTCTATTGGTCTGAAATGGTGAACAGCAGCATCTTGCGCTGGTGCTGAGCACCCTCTGTTGACCATCACACTTCTATACTCAATTACCATGTGCAGTTACATTTCTCTGTTCATTCATTTACAAGAATAAATTCAATGAATTTGTTTTTAGACAATGCCATAGCTTTAGCGAACTCTCAGAGGAATCATATGGAGATGAGATTGTCTGAACGAACTTCTGAAAAGGTGGTGTTCATAGTGTCCATTTCATATTTCAAGTGATAATACTGAACGCTGCCTTCTGTGACAGGATTTTACAACAATAGTTATTGTATGTTTCTATTGTAGTATGAGGTAATATGATGAGAAAGCCTGGAATTACAATGGTAATTTATTAAATGATAGTTAAAATTAGATGTAGGCAAGCTAAGTACAGGTACAGGTCTAGTCTCACTGACAACTGGGTTACACTGAGGTTCCACCGACCAGGACCCACACCCTAACACCCCGTAGGCTGAGGTTTGCGCGTCCCTTTCTGATAGGCCCCCAGGAGGGTCATGTGACCCATCAACAATTGTCCCCTTAAAGGGTCCACTCTACCACAGTTACTGAAGTCTTTTTTTCTTTCTATTTCTCTATCATGAAGTAAATAACTTTCCATTTTGAATTATGCTTTTAGTCAACAACACTTGACTTAAGTTGTCGGATAAAAATATAAAGACTTGTGTTACAGAGCACCTTACTCTATAGGGCAAGGGCAAGTGCCTCCAAAGTAAAGCAGGTGATAAAACATAGCTACAGATGTGACCCGGCTGACTCTTAATCCTGAGGTGTGGTACCACCACAACCCCTTGGGATCCTTATTACCCAACTGCGGCATGCTCCAGCATCTTTTTCTCCCATTCACTTGGACAAAGCTAGAATCACCCATTATAGGATCACCAAGGTAAAGTGCAGAGGTATTAATTACTCATTGATGGAATGATCATTCAATGAATTCTGATCATTTGCTTACTCTGCAGTGCAGAACTTGTTTGCTGGGGAGGTCCATGATGGTTAAATGATGGTTGTTCAGATTCAGTAATGAGGTAATGGCTGGGCATATCCTTAAAGGGTCTCCTAAATTGGGTGCAGTAACTTCAGCAGAAGCCCTGTTTATGTCACATCTATGATGTGGAGATTCTGGCGTTAGACTGGGGTAAACACAGTAAGAAGTCTCACAACATCAGATTAAAGTCCAACAGGTTTATTTGGTAGCACAAGCCACTAGCTTTCAGAGTGCTCACTGCTCTTTCATCAAGTAAGTGGGAGTTTTGTTCACAAACAGGGCAAATAAAGACACAAATTCAATTTACAAAATAATGGTTGGAATGTGAGTCTTTACAGGTAACCAAGTCTTAAAGATACAGACAATGTGAGTGGAGGGGGCATTAAGCACAGGTTAAAGAGATGTGTATTGTCTCCAGACAGGACAGTTAGTGAGATCTTGCAAGCCCAGGCAAGTTGTGCAACATGTTACAAATAGTGTGACTATCTGTAACCCCACATGTCACACTACCTGTAACCCCCACAACTTGCCTGGGCTTGCAAAATCTCACTAACTGTCCTGTCTGGAGACAATACACATCTCTTTAAGCTATGCTTAACATTTTCTCCACTCGCATTGTCTGTACCTTTAAGACTTGATTACCTGTAAAGACTTGCATTCCAGCCATTATTTTGTAAATTGAGTTTGTGTCTTTATATGCCCTGTTTGTGAATAGAACTCCCACTCACCTGATGAAGGGGCAGTGCTCTGAAAGCTAGTGGCTTGTGCTACCAAATAAACCTGTTGGACTTTAACCTGGTGTTGTGAGACTTCTTACTGTATGTGACATCTAGTCATGCCTGCAGACATATCTGACTCACCAGGCTTCCAGCTCCTCTGCCAGCCTCACTCTGTCTTTTCAGGTGTTTCAATACTCCATTGTCAAGTGGGGAGGGAATTTTCTGCTCCCATTTTCAGATGTGCAAAAACAGTGCTGGGGGCAGAGAATCCCACGGGAGTTCCAAAACTACTTTCATATTGCTGGAATTTCCCTGATTGATTGTCTCCCCCTGCCGCGTCAGGATCCCCATTTGCATGCATTTAAATATAATTAGCAGACCTTTATGCCTGATAGATACCCCCCACGTTAAATTATCCATTCACATCAGCATACCCCATCACGGGCAGTCCCCCTCAACATGTGTCTGACAAGCAGAACACACTGAAAGTGCAAAGATGAGTACACCCCCCTTTCCCCCCAGGGGGAGAAAGGGCAGTGGCAGGGCAATGAGTGCTGGTATTGGGCCAGTAAGTGGGCAGTGTCAGGACAGTGAGTGGGCAGTGTGGGGACAGTGAGTGGGCAGTGTCGGGACAGTGAGTGGGCAGTGTCGGGACAGTGAGTGGGCAGTGTCAGGGCAGTGAGTGGGCAGTGTCGGGACAGTGAGTGGGCAGTGTCAGGGCAGTGAGTGGGCAGTGTCGGGACAGTGAGTGGGCAGTGTCGGGACAGTGAGTGGGCAGTGTTGGGGCAGTGAGTGGACAGTGTCATGGGCAGTGTGTGGGCAGTGTCGGGACAGTGAGTGGACAGTGTCAGGGCAGTGTGTGGGCAGTGTTGGGGCAGTGAGTGGACAGTGTCATGGGCAGTGTGTGGGCAGTGTCGGGACAGTGAGTGGACAGTGTCAGGGCAGTGTGTGGGCAGTGTCGGGACAGTGAGTGGACAGTGTCAGAGCAGTGAGTGGGCAGTGTCGGGGTCAGTGAGTGGGCAGTGTCGGGGACAGTGAGTGGGCAGTGTTGGGGTCAGTGAGTGGGCAGTGTTGGGGTCAGTGAGTGGGCAGCGTCAGGGCAATGAGTGGGCAGTGTCAGGACCAGTGAGTGGGCAGTGTTGGGGTCAGTGAGTGGGCAGTGTTGGGGTCAGTGAGTGGGCAGCATCAGGGCAGTGAGTGGGCAGTGTCAGGGTCAGTGAGTGGGCAGTGTTGGGGTCAGTGAGTGGGCAGCATCAGGGCAGTGAGTGGGCAGTGTCAGGGCCAGTGAGTGGGCAGCATTGGGGGCAGTGAGTGGCCAGTGGCAGAGGCAGTGAGTGGGCAGTGTCGGGAACAGTGAGTGGGCTGTGTCAGGAAAGTGAGTGGACATGGTCGGGGACAGTGAGTGGGCAGTTTTGGGACAGTGAGTGGGCAGTTCTGCAGTGGGGAGTGTTCTCCAATGGGGGAGTTCTGCAGTAGGGGGAGCTCTGTGGTTGGGGGAGTTCTGCAGTGGGGGGTGTTCTCCAGTGGGGGGAGTTCTGCAGTGGGGCGGAGTTCTGCAGTGGAGGGAGGGTTCTGCAGTGGTGGGAGAGTTCTCCACTGGGGGGAGTTCTGCAGTGGGGGGAGTTCGCCAGTGGGGGGAGTTCTGCAGTGGGGGGATTTCTCCACTGGGGGGAGTTCTGCAGTGGGGGGAGTTTGCCAGCGGGGGGTGTTCGCCAGCAGGGGGAAGTTCTGCAGTGGGGGGAGTTCTCCACTGGGGGGAGTTCTGCAGTGGGGGGAGTTTGCCAGTGGGGGGAGTTCTGCAGTGGGGGGATTTCTCCACTGGGGGGAGTTCTGCAGTGGGGGGAGTTTGCCAGCGGGGGGTGTTCGCCAGCAGGGGGAGTTCTGCAGTGGGGGAGTTCTCCACTGGGGGGAGTTCGCCAGCAGGGGGCAGTTCTGCAGTGGGGGGAGTTCGCCAGCGGGGGGAGTTCTGCAGTGGGGGGAGTTTGCCAGCGGGGGGAGTTCTGCAGTGGGGGGAGTTCGCCAGCAGGGGGAAGTTCTGCAGTGGGGGGATTTCTCCACTGGGGGGAGTTCTGCAGTGGGGGGAGTTTGCCAGCGGGGGGAGTTCACCAGCAGGGGGAGTTCTGCAGTGGGGGGAGTTCTCCACTGGGGGGGGGAGTTCTGCAGTGGGGGGAGTTCGCCAGCGGGGGGAGTTCTGAAGTGGGGGGAGTTCTCCAGTAGGTGTTCTGTGATGGGGGTGTGGAATTCCAATGTGGGAATAGTTGAGACATTTTACAGTGCCTCTAAAACTGACATTCCGCTCTTTTATTAACCTAAATTGCTGGCAGGGTGAGCTCAATCAGAGACCATCCCACCAATGTCACATCATGGGACCTGCCCCTTACTATTTTTGACCATCAGTTTAAAAATACAGCAAGAAAACCTCCCCAGCAAGCTCCCCTCACTTTTCTCACCCGAGATGACATTTTGCCAAAAAAGAAATTTTTGCACCCTAAGAAATTGTGTTCACAATCTTCATTGTTTTTTTTATTTTTTTTAATTCCATTCATAAAGTTACAAAACCAATGTTCAGATTGGACTGGACAAACCCAAATCCATTCCTTACTCCAAAAAACAAATTCAAATTCCAATTGAATCTAATTCATGGTCCCCTCCAAAGAGTCAATCATGATCCAAGCTGACAAGGTAGAATCATAGAATCCCACAGTACAGAAGGAAGCCATTCAGCCCATCGAGTCTGCACTGAAAACAATTGCACCCTATTCCAATAACCCCACATGTTTACCCTGCTAATCCTCCTGACACTAAGGGACAATTCAGCATGGCCAATCCATCTAACCCGCACATTTTTGGACAATGGGGCGGGAAACCGGAACACCCAGAGGAAACCCAGGCAGGCACAGGGAGAATATGCAAACTCCACACAGTCTGTCCCCTGAGGCTGGAATTGAACCCAGATCCCTGGCGCTGCAAGGCAGCAATGCTAACCACTGTGCCACCATGCCACCTGAATAAGGCATTGCACCTCATCTTGAACTTGATCTGATGCTTGATCTTAGCCAAAAGGCTGCGACGTGATGATAAATCTTCATTATTTTAGAACCTTGTTTCGCATGTTGAGTGACTGAACTAAAAATGTTAATTCTCTACACCCAAATCAATCAGATCCTAGTTACCCAGTCACAGAGGTAATCAGATAGGGGTGTACACAAATAACTAGTATAAATGGACCATACAGTAGTGTTATTTTTATATCTAGGTCAGCCATAGTACACTGCAGATCAAATACCACTTGCAAATGAGCAGAGGAAAATAGGAATGTAAATATTATCTTGGCTCAGTCAGTCACACAATGAGTTACAATATTATTGGTTTACAGTCCACTCCTGAACTTGAGTATATGACATGAGATCTGGTGTTCACTTTATAAGATTCTGTAAGATTTGTAAGATTCTGCCGTAATTATTCAGCATCCCTATGAATAATTTTGACTCCAATACTTTTTAGGCTGTGCTACATCCTTTATGGCTTTAACCTTATCCTCCAAAGAATGTAAGCCTTTTGCGTCGACCCTAGAACCCAGCTATGTAATTTCATCTGCCTGGAGAGTGCACTCCCCTCATTTTAAGTGGATAGCCGTTTCTTTAAATCTTCTCAAAACTTCCTCTAAGTTTGATCTGTGTTCCTCAGGTGAGACTCCTGTAATGAGGATATCAGCTAGGTGCACCACTACATTAGGAATTCCCTGTAATGTTGTTCGTCCATTGCCATTGATGAGGACCTCGACACCATTAGTCATTTTGAGGCTGGTTGTGGTGTGTCCGAAGATGACTGATCAGGCCAATTCAGGCACGGAACGTCCTGGCACATATTGGACAGACTTGTGTAGTTGTTGCGCTGGTGGCTCTGGGCTTGCGCAGCTCGCACTTAAGTAGTGCTTCAGCAATACACCTTTCTTCATGAGCTTGACAGCCTTTGTGGACGAGGCAGTGCCAGGTAGCGCAGTTATATGCCAGCGTTTCCCAGGTGGTCGTGTCAATGTCAAGCGACTTCAGGGAGGCCTTAAGTGTGTCTTTGTAATGTTTCTTCTGCTCTCCACGTGAGCGTTTTCCAGCAGAGAGTTCCCCAAAAAGGAACTGCTTGGGTATGCGCTCGTCTGACATACAGATGACATGACCTGCCCACTGGGTCTGCGCTCTCATCAGCAGTGTGTGGACTGATGGTAGACTTGCTGTAGAGAGAACTTCAGTGTCTGGTACTTTGTCTTGCCTTCGGATGTGTAATATTCTGCGAAGACAAGTCATGTGGAAATGATTGAGCTGTCTTGCATGCCTTCGATACACAGCCCACGTTTCACAGACATACAGGAGGGTAGTGAGTACCACGGTGCTGTAGACCTTCAGTTTTGTTGCTGGGCTGATTCTTCGACATTCCCATACAGTGGAGGGCAGTCTACAGAAAGCAGAACTTGCCTTTGCTATTCTGCAGTTAACTTCTGTATCAATAGTCACTGCTTGGGAGAGGGTGCTGTCAAGATAAGTGAACTGGTCCATTGCCTGTAGTTTCTGCCCTTTGATTGTGATTATGGGCTCTGTGTACGGTGCATGAGGAGTAGGCTGGAGCATGACTTCGGCCTTCTTAATGTTGATGCTGAGTCCAAAGTTGTCACAAGCCGTGGGAGATTCGTCCATACTGACTTGCATCTCTGGCTCTGAGCCAGTATACAGGGCACAGTCATCAGCAAAGAGGAGGTCTCTCAGAACAGTCTCCTTCACTTTGGTAATAGCTTGAAGTCTCCTCAGGTTGAAGAGCTTCCCATCCACTCTGTACTTGAGGCTGATTCCAGCAACACTGCCCTTGAGAAGAATGGTTTGATAGAGCAGACGCAGCACGGATTCGTTAAGGGGAAGTCGTGTCTGACGAATTTATTGGCATTCTATGAGGACGTGTCTAGTGCGGTGGATAGAGGGGAACCGGTGGATGTGGTGTTTCTCGATTTTCAGAAGGCGTTTGATAAGGTGCCGCACAAAAGGTTGTTACAGAAGGTAAGGGGGCATGGAGTTGGGGGTAAGGTGTTAGCTTGGATAGGGGATTGGCTGTCAAATAGGAGGCAGAGAGTGGGGGTCAATGGGTGCTATTCGGATTGGCGGATGGTGACTAGTGGAGTGCCCCAGGGATCGGTGCTGGGGCCTCAGCTATTTACCATTTATATAGATGATCTGGAGGAGGAAACCGAGTGTAAGGTGTTGAAATTTACTGATGACACAAAGATAAGTGGAACAGCAAATTGTGCGGAGGGTGTGGAAAGTCTGCAGAGGGATCTAGATAGGCTGAGCGAGTGGGCGAGGACCTGGCAGATGGAATACAATGTTGGCAAGTGTAAGGTTATCCACTTTGGCAGGAATAATAGTAGGATGGACTACTACTTACAGGGCGAAAAGCTGCAGCATGCGACGGTGCACAGGGACCTGGGGGTCCTTGTGTATGAGTTGCAAAAACCCAGCCTACAGGTGCAGCAGGTGGTCAGGAAGGCGAATGGGATGCTGGCCTTCATAGCGAGGGGGATTGAATATAAAAGTAGGGAGGTCTTGCTGCAACTGTACAGGGCACTGGTGAGGCCGCAGCTGGAGTACTGTGTGCAGTTTTGGGCGCCGCACCTGCGCAAGGATATTTTGGTCTTGGAGGGAGTGCAGAGGAGGTTTACTAGGCTGATACCGGAGTTGAGGGGGTTGAGCTATGAGGAGAGGCTGAATAAACTAGGCTTGTACTCGTTAGAGTTTAGAAGAATGAGGGGAGATCTTATTGAGACGTATAAGATGATGAATGGGATGGATAGGATAGAGGTGGAGAGGCTCTTCCCACTCAGAAAGGACAGTAGGACTAGGGGGCACAGCCTCAAGATAAAGGGGGGGGTGCGGTTTAGAACGGAGTTGAGGAGGAACTTCTTCACTCAAAGGGTGGTGAATCTCTGGAATTCCCTGCCCGTTGAAGTGGTGGAAACTACCTCGCTGAATATATTTAAGTCACGGGTAGATAGGTTTTTGGTAGGCGAGGGGATTAAGGGTTATGGGGAGAAAGCGGGAAAGTGGAACTGAGCCACTTCAGATCAGCCATGATCTTATTGAATGGCGGGGCAGGCTCGAAGGGCTGGATGGCCTAAACCTGCTCCTATTTCTTATGTTCTTATGTTCTTATGTCCTGGAAGGCATCATTCAATATGGCAGTAAACATCATGCTGAACAGTGTGGGTGCGAGCACACAGCACTGTTTGATGCCATTGGTGACTGGGAATTCCTCAGAGGATTCTCCGCCATCCAGTACTCTGGCCATCATGTCATCATGGAACTGGCGTACCATCTGAATGAATTTGGGGGGGCAGCCGAACTTTGACATGATCTTCCACAGGCCTTGTTGGCTACAGTGTCGAAGGCTTTTGC
The DNA here is from genome assembly GCF_965287045.1 of Carcharhinus amblyrhynchos. Taxonomy (NCBI): domain Eukaryota; kingdom Metazoa; phylum Chordata; class Chondrichthyes; order Carcharhiniformes; family Carcharhinidae; genus Carcharhinus; species Carcharhinus amblyrhynchos. The sequence goes on from NC_137329.1 coordinate 57,086,279, forward strand.
AAGGTCAACGAAGGTTTTGTAGAGCTCGCAATTCTGCTCCTGACACTTCTCCTGAAGTTGGCACACAGCAAAAATCATGTCAATAATCCCACGACCTTTGCAGAAGCCACACTGTGACTCTGGAAGCAGGCCCAGCTCCAGATGAGTGACCAGACAATTTAGCAGGACCCTTGCGAGGGTTTTTCCTGTGATGGACAGCAGCAAGATTCCTCGGAGGTTGTCGTATACTTGTCGATTGCCCTTCCTCTTATAGAGGTGTACAATGGAAGCATCTTTAAGTTCCTGAAGAATGGATCCTTGCGTCCAAAAGGACTGGAACAGCTCGATGAGCTTCTCGATATGTACAGGACCAGCAGCTTTATAGATCTCTGCGGGTATGGCATCTGCCCCTGGGGCTTTGCCACTGGATAGCTGGCTGACAGCTTTTGTGACTTCGACGACTACTGGTGGGTCATCCATGGCGCTGTTCATATCAACCTGGGGAATCCTGTCTGTTGCCTCATCATTAATAGATGACAGTCAGTTGAGGACGGCTTCAAAGTGTTCAGCCCATCTCTGCAGGATCTGAGCCCTCTCTGTAATGCAAGTTGTACCATCTGTACTCAGGAGTGGGGAACTCCCGAGAGTTTGAGGTCCATAGAGAGCGTTGAGGGCTTCATAGAACCATTTCAAGTCTTTTCTATCAGCATATCCTTGTATTTCATCTGCCTTTGAGTTCAGCCAGGCATCCTGCATTTTACGCAGTTTATTCTGGACTGTCCTGCGGGCACTGGTAAAAGCATTATTCTTGGCAGTTGACGATGGGTCATTCTGATAGGCCAGATGAAGATGGTGCTTTTCAACAAGTAGAGCCAGTATCTCCTCATCATTCTCATCGAACCAGTCATGCTGCTTGTGGATAGAGGGCCCGAGCATCTTCAGCGCAGATGTATGAATAGCATCCCTGAAGCATTCCCAGTCATCCTCAGAGCTGCCTGCGAGGTGTAGGTCAGCAAGCTTGATTTTTAAGTCTTCAACTCGTGCTGAAGCTATGCTAGGGTTCTTTAACTTGGCTGCATTGATTCTTTACATAACCTTGCTTCCTTGTGGTCGCCTCTTGGATCTGATGCGGAGCCTCATTTTGGAGACAATAAGCCTGTGATCTGTCAGACAGTCAACATCACACATGGCCTTGGTCACTCTGACATCCTGCCTGTCTTTTCTCCTGACAATAACATAGTCCTGTAATAAACTTTCCATCGTACTATGGAATATGGCACAAGCTGATGAGACTCCAAAAGGTAAAGGTGTGTACTGGTATAACCCCACGTGAGTGTTGATAGTAACCAACTTCTGGGAATCTATCCAAGTCCAGCTGTGGGTAGACTGGTTAGACTGAGATCTAACTTGATGTACTTCAGGCCCCTTGCTAATTTAGCATTGAGGTCCTTAATTCTAGGAGTAGAGTGGATATTTATCTCAGCTCTTCATTGACTGTGAATTTATAATCACCACATATTCTTATAGTGTGACCTGGTTTGAGAATAGGGACTATGGGTGCAGCCCATTCAGAGAACGCTGCAGGTTTTATAACAACTAAATCTCCCAAACTCTACTTCAATCTTATGATACAATGCATAAGGCACTGGCCGGGCCTGAAAAAATTTTGGCGGTGTCTCAGGATTCAGATAAATTTTGTCTTTAGCTCCTGTTATCCATCCCAGTTCCTTTTGGAAAACCTCAGAGTATTTGCAAAGTAACTCTTGAAAACCTCATAGGTTTAATATATCCAATCAATCTAATTTTATCTAACTCAACCAATCCCGATGCATTGAGCAGGGCCTATAATCCAGAAAAGATAGTCAAGCTGTTTGGTTTCTATAGGACACAATAACTATTGCTGACCCTACTGTCTTCAATATCTCTCTCCTGTACAGTTATACAAAACAGCCCCTGAATCACTCATTCTCAATGATTGAAGACCTTTATGAAGGTAACAAAACGTCTATCCCCCTATGACTGTGGCTGCAACTCATGTGTCGACTTCCATTTTATGAGATCTACCATTTACCATCAAGGCTATTTCTTTAGGAGGCAACTTATTGGACCTGGTTTAAAGTATGGAACTTTGGTCCCTTGTCGGGCTCCTCATCCAGTTTTTTGATGGAGTTAAACTAACCATTATTTTATTTTTGCATGTTTTTGCCCTGCCTGCTTCATTTTACACCATGCATGTAAGTTAGCCTTAATTTTACATTGGTAACAGATGCTAGTTTCTTTGGGGTGCTCTCCCCACATTGAAAACAAATTTCCACCCCGAATGCTGTACTCTTGGGCTCTGCTGTGTTCTCACTCAGACTGTTCCTCACAGCAGCCTTTTCCCTCATTGTAATTCGTTTACGCCCTGCTCAGCGCGTTCAGTCGCCTGGGCCACCTCCACAATCTCTGAAGAGATTTTAACTTTGTCTGTATTACAAGGCTGTTCATTCCACAGACCAAACGATCTCTTAACCTGTCCCTGAAAGCTGGGCTGAATTCACAATGCTCTGCTAACCCTCTCAATCTGGCCACAAAAAACAGAGACGGTCTTCTCTGGCTCCCAGGCTGCAGAAATTTATACCTCAAGATGACAACCAAAGGTTGGAGTTAAAATGATTTTTGACCAATTCAACAATCTGGTCAAAAGACTTTGGCCACAATTTTGCATCACGCCTGGCACAGATCATGTTGGAGTGCAGTTGGAGAATTGTTGGTGAAGGGTTTTGTACTGGGCTTCTTCAAGCCATCATACCCAGGCATCATCTGATTCCAACCCAGTGAGGGTGGAAACAAGATTAGCATAATTAAATAAGCATTTAAATAAAGCTCGACCATTTGAGGTCGGATTCTCTCTGCTCCCAGGATTCTCCAAAGCTTGGGCTCAGCAGGAACCTGGTGAGAATCACCACTGATCTCCACAAACGGAGGCCAGGCTTGATGGACTGGTTGAGGAGCTCAAAAACCCCTTGGTGGTCAGGGACATAGCAGAGCAACGCCCTCTGGCAATGCCAACTGGCATTGTGACAGTGTCAACCTGGTAGAGCCAACTGGCATCCCGGCAGTGCTTCCAGCCCCCAAGACACTGGGGCAGTGCCAAGTGGGTGGGGCCTGAGGAGAGCAGGATGGGGCCATGAAGAAAGGCATGAAGAGAGGTATAAAAGGGAAGGTATGAAGGTAGTGAGGCTTGAGGAGGGCAGGAAGAGGGGTCATGAATGGGGCCCGTTAGGATGGCATGGTGACACAGTAGTTAGCACTGTTGCCTCACAGGGCTAGGGACCCAGGTTTGATTCCCTCTTGGGTTACTGTCTGTGTGGAGTTTGCACATTCTCCCCATAGTCTGCGTGGGTTTCCTCTGGGTGCTCTGGTTTCCTCCTACAGTCTGAAAGAAGAGCTGGTTAGGTGCATTGACCCAAACAGGCATTGTTGTGTGACAACTAGGGGAATTTCACAGTAACTTCATTGCAGTGTTAATGTGTGCCTTACTTGTGACTAATCAATAAACCTTAGGAGGATCCCAATGCCACGACATTGGTGGTCTATGGGCGTGAGTGTCCCAATATCCTTGGCGGGTGGCAGTGGAGCTGGGGGGGGCGCGGGGGGGGGGGGTGGTGGCGGTGTGGGGGTAGCGGGGGGTTCTTCAATTTCACTTTGAGATCAGGGTGCACTTTAAAAATCTCAGTGAAGCCGGACTTGCCAACATGTTTAGGTTCTATCCCTGTCAAAACTAGTGTAAAACTCACCCTCCTCCTGAAAATGAACAAGTGTGGCAAAATTGCAATCTGTTTCATGCTGGACACTCCAACATGAGTGACACTTTGGGAAAATTCTGCCCTTTGTGTCATGAGTATCAGTTAGACTCCTCACTGACAGACTATGAGTTGTATCACCTTTCATTTTTTTTCTCCGCTGTGATCTCGTTTAGCTGCAAAGAAATAATGCAGCCTTTTGATACATTGCTGCCATTTTACCACTTCAAACCGTTCAATCTTTCTGATTAAAGACATTTTTATATGCCATATAAACGTGTCCCTTCATCACCTTGACACCCAGTCTCTTCCCTCTCTAGCTGCACACTGCAATTCCCCCAATAACTAAAAAAACTTTCTCCTCGTTGCCAATGTAATAACTTCAAAGGCACTCATTGTGGCTTTGAATTATAAAGACTTTATTTTCAACGATATTCAATGTACAAGCGATGGTCTGACAGAACTGTATCATGTCCATTCTCTTCTATTCCCTGGCTCCAGCTGAGGTTCCTCTCCAAATTAGGACGTGCGCCCTTTCACCCAATTGGCTTGGCTTCCCATGCTGCTTCTCCATTTGGTTCAGCCCAGTCACACAGCTCCGGGGATTCCAACTCCCCCCCCACCACTGTCCCCATTAAAAGGGCCACGCTATCACAGGCTTCTAAAGTTTCAAAATGGCATCCACAACCTCTGGTGGGAAGTGAAATGGTTACCATGTTTATAAAGGGATTAGTGTCCATACTACTAACCACTGCCAGCAATTATTAGATCAGGTAGACTCTGCTGTCAGTCAGTGTGTAACACTGATCAACATCGGAACTGCCCATTTCACACTCCACACCACTACCTATCCCTTCTCTAACTTCATTCAGCTGAACACGATTTAAATGACCCACTCCAATCCCACCACACAACCAATGTTATTTAAAGCAATGATGAAGCACGTGCAGGTTGACCATTAGATTATGGCTGGTGGTGCAATTTTACGTGCTTTGGTGAAGTTACTGTGGACCATATTGGTCCACAGGTTCAGTATTCCATAAGGATTGCTCTGGCTGTCGTTGAACACCTTTATAGGTGATGTAAAGACCAGTTTTGGAGACAGGGGTGGCCTAGCAGATCTTCCTTTTGGAGTCGAATGTGAATGAGGAGAGGCCAGGCAGAAGAGGATAAGTGGCTAGAGGAGGGAGGAAGAGGAGGGGAGAAGGCCTCCAGTAAGAGGATTGTCTTTAGAGGGTACTCACGGAACAATTCTCTGAGCTTGAGTGGAAATCATTATTTAAAATATTTATCTTTCGCTAAAGAGGTGGGTGATTGAAATCTGCCAACTGCGGCAACCACATCTTCAGCCTTAGAGTAGGGCAAGGCCCACACTGCCAGTGCCTGTCAAGGTAATCGTGGCTCTGAACTCCTTTTGCATCTGACCTTTGCTGGAGATATAAGTAATATCCTGCAGTTCAAGTACATTGCCACATGAAGGAAGTCTTTACATTCAGTCAAACACTCCATCCAAAAAGACATAGCTTCACCTTACTCCTTCTTGCTAGAAGGAGTAATGAGCATATGCATTAGCTCAGACTGCACACTCCCCTATGGTGCAGGGTGCCATTGATTATATGCACATTGCTCGCTAGCACCTCATATCAACATTGCCATTTTCCTGAACAAATAAGGTTTGCAGTTCCTCAGTGTGGAGCTGATACATGAGCATGGACAGGTCCATGCCCCATAATCCTGCAAGTAGCCGGAAAAGGCTTATTCAGCAGCCATCTGTATTTGAGCCACGACAGCGTTCAAAACCTGGCTACTGGGTGACAAGGGTTATCTAGTCATGCCAGAACCTAGGCACATGTGCCCAACACTGAGGGCCTTGCCACCACGAGAATACAGCAGCAGCATCCTCAATCAACAGTTCTGCAGGACTGAACTGAGGGTGCCTCGGGATTTGTGTGGGATGCTGCAGCCTGGCCATTATGCGTGGGGGGAGCCTTTTTCACCTTCCGTTTTGCTGAGAAGTTGAGGAGCAGGAGCACTGAGGTAGACGAGGAGGAGGAGGTGGAGGAGGAGGAAGGGGAGAAATAGGAAGAGGTAGGGAAGCTGCAGAATAGGCAGCTCCTTCCTGCTTAGGCTCTATGAGATCAAATAATTAATGAGATTGACCATAACGCTTCACTTAACAATGGTCTCAGATTCCTTACACACAGCTCTCATTGCCAATCGCACTATGCTCCTTCCCAAAATACCTGACAGAAAATACACATTTATCTAAATATATAAATTAAATCATGAGCTAATGCATACAAAAATAAACAGATGACTCTTGATTCCTTTAGTTCCTGTCCATCATCTGTGTCCCAATTCCAATTCTCTTCGTACACTTTTGTCTGACTCCATAATCTAATAATTCCAGGAGCTGGGTGCTAGTCTGTCACCCGGGGCTTATAGTTTGAGGACACCACTCCACATCAAGTGTGGCTGAGCAGGATTCTCTCCCACTGACGTGTTTGGAAGGATTTGCAGATTGACACACTCTTTAGCCGCGTTCTAAATGCACCTTCCTTGGCCATCAAGTCCTGGGACTGGATTCGAACCCAGAGTTTCTGGTTCAGAGGTAGGGATACTGTCCTCTGTGCCACAAGACCATCAATCTTCTATGCACCTTTGCCTATTCCAATACATTTTCAGAGTGCTTCCCTATTGGTCGGTGCAGAAGGCTGCTCCCACATTCGTCTCCACATTTAAGAAAGGATATACTTGCATTAGAAGTTTTGCAGCAAAGATTCACTTCATTGGCCCCAAGTGCGAGAGAGTTGTCCTATGTTGAGAGGCTGATTAAATTGGGCTTCTATTCTCTGGAGTTTAAAAGAATGAGAGGCAATATCATTGAAACCCATAAAATTCTGAGGGGGTTTGTTGAGAGGTTGTGTCTGCAGGCAGGGAATATAGAACATGTAGGGGCACAGTCTCAGGATAAGGACTGAGATGAGGAGAAATTTGTTCAATCACAGGACAATTGGCAATCTTTGGAATTCTCTTTACCAGATATAAAAATGGACAAACGGTTATTAGGTTGACAATTAAAAATCATCCAATTGGGTACTGAGTCTTTTTGCTTTCCAATTAGTGTAGGAAGAAAGTGCATCACAAGGATGGATGTGTTGGCTGATGATTGGCTGGAGTATAGGGGCAGGTCATGTGATGAAATCTCCAGGTATACATTTAGTCACAGTTGGCAACCCTGATTCAGGTGTACACATTCATCAGCCCTCTTCTATAGCCAGGCTATCAAAGTGTGCATCTGACTCCTCTGCAGCACTAATGTGTGGCCTTGCTGTCTGCTGAGATTTCCTTTCCCTCTGCACTGTCTCCTGTACACTTGTACTGGTGTCTCACCAGATGGAGATCCTTCCTCTATCTTATTCTGGAAGATATACGCAGTGTCAGTATCTGAGACTGTGGGGCGATCGAGTACCAGTATCTCTTCACCTTCACCATCTTCTTCTCCTTTCTCTACTAATTGGGTATGTTCCAATTTTTGATGTGAAATGAAAAATAGACAAAGGTTGGGCTGTGATAACAGCGACAAGAAATCAAGGATGATATACACCATCAGCAAGATGGAAAAGAATGAGGGACGATGAAGGGAAGGGATGAGAGAAGGTGGATTAGATATGCTGATACCCCCATCATCAATTTGTTTAGCCCCACTGGATGACGATGGCCTGAGTAAAGTCTCTTCCCATGATAGCTACCAGTATCTCATCTCAGGGTTAAAACATACAGGTGTGTTTGTCCTCTCCAGTTATCTCTGTCTCTCTCCTGTTATGTACCACCTTCTTTTGTGAGGAAGAGGGGCTTGTGACAGTGAGAGTCTTGCAATGCACTTAGGGTGATGTGGCTATAATAGTTGAATAGCTGCCAATATAAGCAAGCTGTAAGATATGGGTGGTAAATGTGTGAGGGTGGGATAAAGCATTATAGGATTGGCCCCTAACTGATAGAGATTGTTGGTAAATGGGTGATGGGGTGCAGTGAACTGAGCATACACTCGCTGATTTTGACCATCCCGTGTGAGATTATTGAACTTCCTTCTCCATTGTATTCAGGTCTTTTCACTGCCATTTTAGCATGTATCTGGAGGGCTTCCTGCCTTGCTGAAGAGCTTCCTCTGATCCATCTTTTCCACTGATACTTTGCATGCGGTTTGATAAACTTGGTGTATGTTCTTTGTCATTGCCATGGTCAACCATGGCTGAATCTTTCACTGCCCACTGATGAGAATACAAATGAGAAGCAGGATTCAGCCCTTTAAGCTGGCTCCACAATTCAATAAGATCAGGGATTACCTGATTGTGCCCACATTCTCAGCTTCCTCAATAACCTCTCACCCCCTTTTTTAATCAAGAATCGAATGCCTTAAAAATATTCAAAGATTCTGCTTCTACCACTTTTTAAGAAAGAAAGTTTCAGAGACTCACAAACCCTCTGACAGAAAGATAATCTCCTCATCTTGGCCTTAAATGGGTGATGTCTTATTTTTAACCAGTGACCCCTCTTGTTCTAGATTTTCCCACAAGAGGAAGCATCATTTTGCCATGCAGCCTGTAATGACCCCTTGGGATCTTATTAATCAAGTACCACTTTGCTAAACTTCAGTGGATACAAGCCCAGCTATCCTGCCTTTCCTCATTAGGCAGCTCATCTATTCCTTGAATTAGTCTGGCAACCCTTCTCTAAACTGCTTCCAACATAATTACAATCTTTCCTTAAATAAGGAAACAAATTTGTACTCCAGATGTGGTCTCGCCAGTGCCCTGTATAATTGAAAGATAACCTCTCTAGATTTGTATTCAATCCCCCTCCCAATAAATAATAACATTCTATTAGCTGTCCCAATTACTTGCTGTCCCTGCATACTAACCTTTTGCAATTTATGCAGAGGGATAGCCAGATCCCTCTGTCTCTCAGAGCTTTGCAGTCTCACATTTAGATAATGTACTTCTTTTAATTCTTCCTGCCTGAGTGGACAATTTTGCATTTTCCCACATTATACTCCATTTGCCAGATCTTTGCCCACTCACTTACCTGTCTATATCCCTTTGTAGCCTCCTTATGTCATCTTCACAACATACTTTCCTACCTATCTTTGTGTTACCAGCAAATTTAGCAACCAAATCTTTGGTCCCTTCATCCAAGCCATTTATACAAATTGTAAAAAATTGAGGCCTCGGAACTCAAGAGCACAGCCTCAGAGTGAAGGGATGCTCCTTTGAAATTGAGATGAGGAAGAATTTCTTCTGAGATTGATGAATCTCATTGCCACAGAGGGCTGTGGAGGCCAGGTCATCGAGTATCTTTAAGACAGGGACAGATAGGTTCTTGATCAATAAGGAGATGAAGGGTTACAGGGAAAAGCAGAGAATGGGGATGAGAATCATATCAGTCATGATTGAATGGAGGAGCAGATACGATGGGCCAAATGGCCTAATTCTGCTCCTATATCTTATGGTCTGTGATCCCTGTGGTACTCCACTCACTGCATCTTGCCACCCCATTTCTAAAAATACTCTGTGTCTCCAGCAGTTACAATTTTACTGCTAATTTCCACTTTTGGGGTATATAACGCCAAGTTGTCCACTAAATGTTAAAAGCTGCGATCTAACCTTTTACCTGAATAATGTTTGAGAAACTTCAGGTTTAATTCAAAGAAAAACATTTCTTCCATACAGCTGACTAAACAGATCAGCTTCCTGGGTAAAATATGAACATGGCATGTACCCAGACTACACAATGTATATTCAGCTAACAGTATCACACATCTAAGCCATAAACATGGTCAAGCCCAGGAATTTGGGACAGGTTAAAGTCTCTCAGTATAAAGCAGTAAATGACACAGAAGAGAATTCATTGGGTTTAATGATCACAGAATTGTCACAGCATAGAAGAAGGCCGTTTGACCCATTGGATGGCATTTTACAGCCTCATTCATCCCGAAAAATCCTACCCGAGGTCAACTGACCTTTCCATAGTCTGCCTCTCAGCCACTCCGATTCCCGTCTTGGGTGGGATGGTAAAATTCATCCCATTGTGTTTGTGACATTGTGGAATACATTTTTGAACATTTATTCAAACTTATTTTGGTGTTAACAAATTTTAACCGCTGGGATGAAAAGAAATCAGGGTGGAATTGTTTTCAGAAAACATTCTGAGTGATTTTACACAGTAGTTACACATTTCTGGACAAAATGTGATAGAATACAGCCTGTTAACCAGAACCTGCAAAGTAACAGGAACCAGCTGGCAGAAGCCATTCCCATTTTAAACCCACACATTGCAAGTTAGAATGGGGCCAATCTGATACTTAAAGAAATAGTGGGGGAAAATATCTAACAATAGAAGTAGAACATTTGTAGACAAGGAGGGCCTGATCTTACCACCTGTTCACACCTCACCTCCGCTGCAGCGAAGACGAAGAATTTGGCAACAATCCTCATTCAGTGCAGTGGGGTGGGAAAATCCTGCCGGTGTGAACAGTTGGAAAATTCCAGCTGAAGCATTTTAGTGAGTTTCATAGAGCTTGAAAACCAACCACATGGAAGCACAGTTGAGATCTTTGCCTGTAAACCAAATAGGGAACCCGGTGGTCACTATGCATGTGGGGTGGCATGGTGGCACAGTGGTTAGCACTGCTGCCTCACAGCACTGGGGACCCAGGTTCAAATCCCAGCTTGGGTCACTGACTGTGTGGAGTTTGCACGCTCTCCTCATGTCTGCATGGGTTTCCTCTGGGTGCTCCAGTTTCTTCCCACAATCTGAAAGATGTGCTGGTTAGGTGCATTGGCCATGCTAAATTCTCACTCAGTGTACCCGAACAGGCACCTGAGTGTGGCGACTAGGGGATTTTCACAGTAACTTCATTGCAGTGTTAATGTAATTCTACTTGTGACAGTAATAATTTTAAAATAAATAATAAATGTCTAAGGAGCACTTTGGAGATTGCCGGGTTTGGGTCAGCGCAGCTGGACTGGCGATATTGTGTTATATTTGAACTTCCTGTGATAGGAGGGGACTGAGAAACTAAGAGAGTCATAGAATCACAGAGGTTTACAGCATGGAAACAGGCCCTTCAGCCCAACTTGCCCATGCCACCCTTTTTCTAAACTCTAAGCTAATCCCAATTCCTTGCATTTGGCCTATATCCCTCTATACCCATTGCACCCGTGTAACTATCTAAATGTTTTTAAAAGACAAAATTGTACCTGATTCTACTACTACCTCTGGCCGCTTGTTCCAGACACTCATCACCCTCTGTGTGAAAAAATTGCCCCTTCAGACACTTTTGTATTTCTCCCCTCTCACTTTAAACCTATTCCCTCTAGTTTTAGACTCCCCTACCTAGCTGATCTGTGCCCCTGATTATTTTATAGACCTCTGTAAGATCACCCCTCAGCCTTCTACACTCCAGAGAAAAAAGTCCCAGTCTATTCAGCCTCTCCTAATAACTCAAACCACCAAGTCCCGGTAACATCCTAGTAAATCTTTTCTGCACTCTTTCTAGTATAATAATATCCTTTCTATAATAGGGTGACCAGAATTGTACACAGTATTTCAAGTGTGGCCTTATTAATGTCTTGTACAACTTCAACAAGACATCCCAACTCCTGTATTCAATGTTCTGACTGATGAAACCAAGCATGCCGAATGCTTTCTTCACCGTTCTGTCCACCTGTGATTTCAAGGAGCTATGAACATGTATCCCTAGCTCTCTTTGTTCTGTAACTCTCCCCAACATCCTATCAACAACTGAGTAAGTCTTGCCGTGGTTCAATCTACCAAAATGCATCACCTCGCATTTATCTAACTTAAACTCCATCTGCCATTCGTCAGCCCACTGGCCAAATTGATCAAGATCCCATTGCAATCAGAGATAACCTTTTTCACTGTCCACTATGCCATCAATCTTGGTGTCATCTGCAAACTTACTAACCATGCCTCCTATATTCTCATCCAAATCATTAATATAAATGATAAATAATAATGGGCCCAGCACTGATCCCTGAGGCACACTGCTGGTCACGGGCCTCCAGTTTGAAAAACAACTCTCTACAACCACCGTCTGGCTTCTGTCAAGAAGCCAATTTTGTGTTCCTCACCCTGGTACCTTAGGCACCTCACCCTGGATCCCGTGAGAATTAACCTTATGCAACAACTAACCATGTGTACCACAGCTTGGAGGAGTGAACCCACAGGCATATTTTGAGCAAGAGATGGTGTTCACATATTAAATCTTCAGTCTACTTTGGACTCACAATTCTATTCCACATTCACACTGTGCCATTCTTTGAGATAATGGCAGAATCGTCTTAGAAGCAGCAGTCACCGTCTGGGGGCTGCTCCATTCCTACTTACCTACCTTGCACCAGTGATCCACATTTCTCAGTCTGGCTTCCAAAATCAGGCCTCCCAAGAAATGTGGAGGGTGCCTTCTCCTAGAGTCCTTGCCTTGCAGGGTAGGAAGACTAGTGAGGGAAAATAAGTATGTATGGTAAAGATGGGTGAGGGGTAGGGTGACAAGTGAGTGGATGAAGTGGTAGGATGCCAGATAAGTGGATGAGGAGTTACGTTGGTAAGTGGATGGGTGAGGTCATAGGGATTAGGATGATTCTGGATTGTTGGGGCTCAGGGGATAGTCAGGTAGTTGGGGAATCAGATAGATTGTCACACTGGGGGGAGTTGGAGTAAACCAGGGGAGGGTTGGGAGGCAGTTGGGTAGGCAAGATTTCAGTGGGTATCTGGAGGTAAGGAGCATTGCCAGCTGGTCAGAGTTGTAATTGGGTAGTCAGGAAGGGTAATCAGATGCAGAGGATAGTTAGTGATCAGGGGATAGTTGGCTAGCTAGCGGTTAGTCAGGGAATGGGTGGGCAAGGAGGGTTGTTAGGTCCTGATTGTAGTTTGGAGCTTGTGAGAGTCGCCGGTCAGAGAAGGGGGTAGTCAAGTGTTGGGATGTGGCAGGTGGGGGGAGCTAATTGACTGGTTGGAGAATGTAGTCGGGAGATCCAGTGGAAAGTTAGGGGACCAGTAGTATAGTTAAACTTCTAGGTGAAGTGTCTTAATCCTAACTTTTCCTGGGTAATAATCCTACTAAAAGAATTGATACCATCATAAGTCTCCACCTCTAACTCAGAGTTTTGGAGGGTTACATGTACTAGGTAAATGTCTATTAGGAGTCCAAAACTTCCCAGGCAATTCCCACAAAGTCCTTGCACAGGAACTTCTCAGGGATTCCCCCAACATATTTTCCAGGGTATTTAAAGACTGCAATATTCTGGACCATTATCTCTTCATGACCAGGAGTCAGAAGGGAATAAGCCAACCTCGTGTGTGAGCTAGGTGGGTTGGTCTAACCTCTATGTATTTCTGTTCAGAAGGTGAAGAATGACGGAAACATAATGCAACAACAAGGCCTTTTCAACACTCTGCCCGCATCAGGTTGAAGTGACTAGCTGGAACCAGTGGAGTATAGCTTCAGCAAGGTTTCTTTGTTCCACAGTTCTTAAATGCCTTAGAGTTAGGAAAGATATAGCAAGGCTCAGCAGTGTAGGATTTGAGCCTGGTGCAGTTCTATAACTTAAAAAAAGACTGGTATTGTGCAATGGAGCAGTCGACAGCTGGAAGGAGACACATAGGTCAGCGCACTGGTTGAGATTTCCAGCGCTTCAAGTTTTCTTTTTATTGCAAATCATCATGGTTTTGAAATTACTGTTACTATGACAACAGGCAGATTGCATGCTGGTAACTGAGTGCATGCTGGGACACCAGTTGGCAGAATCCTCATTCCAGTACTGCCAACTGAGGCGAAGAAAGAGAGACTTGCATTTACAAAGTACCTTTCATGACCTCAGGACATCCCAAAGCATTTGAGCCAATTGAGTGCTTTTAAAGCGTAGTTCTGTTGTAGGAAAGAACTATTTAAAAGAGGCAGAGAGAGCAGGTCAACAGGTTTATTGAAAGGACTGCTGCAGTTTAAATCACAGATTATTTAGACACAGCCAAGACATCAAACAAATATCTTTTCCCCAGTGATTTCCATCTGGCTCCTCAAACCCATGTCGCTAAAGTTTCTCAGCTGCTTCTCAGTCCCAAGGCAGACACAGGGATACACAGGCAGAGGTTATAGTAGAGAACCTTCAGAGACCTAAGTCTCTGTCGAATATGTGACTGGAATCGTTGGGAGTTTAATATGGTCAGAATCAGAAGTTCAGAATCATGTGCAACAGTTTGAGTATATTGGTATAATGGGAGTTACCCCGTGCAGCCAAGTGATTATTATATAACAAAACTCACATTGCAGCGTGTGCATCTGCCAAAGAAACATCTGCTTAAAATTTACTGTACCACAGAGAAAGAGAGAGAGAAAAAAACTTGCAATAAAAACAAAAATCTCCTCTGCATACTTCTGGCAAGATGTGACTGGGAGAAATCTCCTTGAGCTATTGCATCAGAAACAGAAAATCAGGTCAGGAAGAAGTCAGTAAATCTCCATTTGATTGAGTGGATGGAGCTTCAGCCTTTACTGTCCTCGGTTTCTCGGCACTGGGTTTGAACATATCAATGACCTGGCACCAATCTGCTCTGATGATAACTCCAGGAAAGGAGATTCTTCCAGTTTAAGAGCATTAAAAGAGATATTTTATGAGATCGTCCTAAAGCGAACTTGACTGTGTCAGACTTGGCTCGATGATAGTGTTCTCACCTCGACGGTTATGGGTTCATGACCTGCTCCAGTGTGTTACTGGAAGGATTGCACTGTCAGGGGGGCTGTCTGCCTGATGAAATGTTAAACTGGGGCCCCATCCACCCTCTCCCAGGGACATGAAAGCTCCCACAGCATTATTTCAAAAAAGAGCAGTGGTGTGAAGCTTGGCAATGTTCAACCGTTAACCACTATCAACAAAACTCATTTTGTGGGCTATTCCTGTGTGCAAGTTCACTTGCCAGGTTTCCTACATTAAGCAGTGAAAAATCTTAAATTTATCTGCTTCTTGGACAGGCAATGCCATGTTTGTATTTGCCCTGTCTGACAAATTATTTCAATCTCACAGCAAGAACAATATAATGAAAGAAATACATTGTTAAACTTGTGCAGCTTCAGATACAATTCCTTGAAGAAAAAACGAACAATGTTCCACCCAGCCCACAGCCAACTCCAGCCCACACCCTTTCCGTTCACATATCACAATTCAGATGCAGAGTGAAGGTGCCAGTGGTACAGCCAGGTTAGACAAAGTAAGAGTTTGAGTCATAGAGTCATAGAGATTTGCAGCATGGAAACAGGCCTCTCAGCCCACTTGTCCATATTTTTTAAATCCTTAAGCTAGTCCCAATTGCCCACATTTGGCCCATATGCCTCTATACCCATCGTACCCATGTAACTATCTAAACACTTCTTAAAAGACAAAATTGTACCTGCCTCTACTACTACATCTGGCAGCTTGTTCCAGACACTCACCACCCTCTGTGTGATAAAATTGCCCCTCTGGACACTTTTGTATCTCTCCACTCTCACCTTAAACCTACGCCCTCTAGTTTTAGACTCCCCTACCTTTGGTACCTTATCTAGCTGATCTGTGCTTCTCATTATTTTATAGACCTCTATAAGATCACCCCTCAGCCTTCTATGCCAGAGAAAAGAGTCCCAGTCTATTCAGCCTCTCCTTATAACTCAATCCATCAAGTCCCAGTAGCATCTTACTAAATCTCTTCTGCACTCTTTCTAGTTTAATTGCACACATTATTCCAAGTGTGGCCTTACCAATGTCTTGTGCAACGTCAACAAGATGTCCCAATCCTGTATTCAATGTTCTGACCGATGAAACCAAGCATGCTGAATACCTTCTTCACCACTCTGTCCACCTGTGACTCCACTTTCAAGGAGCTATGAACCTGTACCCCTCGATCTCTTTTGCTCTGTAACTCTCTCCAACACCCTACCATTAACTGAGTAAGTCCTGTCCTGGTTCAATCTACCAAATTGCATCCCCTTGCATTTATCCATCTGCCATTCTTCAGCTCACTGGCCAATTGATCAAGATCCCATTGCAATCCTAAGTAACCTTCTTCACTGTCAACTATGCCACCAATCTTGGTGTCATCTGCAAACTTATTAACCATGCATTCTATATTCTCATCCAAATCATTAATGACAAATAACAGTGGGCCCAGCACTGATCCCTGAGGCACACTGCTGGTCATAGGTCTCCAGTTTGACAACCACCCTCTGGCTTCTGTCATCAAGCCAATTTTGTAACCATTTAGCTATCGCATCCTGGATCCCGTGAGATTTAATCAACCCATCATGCGGTACCTTGTCAAAGACCTTGCTAAAGTCCATATAGACAACATTAACTGCACTGCCCCATCTATCTTTTTGGTTACCCCTTCAAAAAATTCAATCAAATTTGTGAGACATGATTTTCCACTCATAAAGCCACGCTGACTGTTCCTAATCAGTCCTTACATCACTAAATGCCTGTAGATCCAGTAAATTCCTTCCAACAACTTACCCACCACAGATGTAAGGCTCACTGGCCTGTAGTTCCCAGGTTTTTCCCTGCAGCCCTTTTTAAACAAAGGCGTGACATTTCCCACCCTCTAATTTTCAGGCACCTCACCCGTGACTATCGATGATAGAAATATCTCAGCCAGGGGACTCGCAATTTCCTCTCTAGCCGCCCACAATGTCCTGGGGTACACTTCCTCAGGTCCTGGGGATTTATCTACCTTGATGCGCTTTAAGACTTCCAGCACCTCCTTCTCTGTAATATGTACTTTTACAGTTAGATGTGGATTAAAGCTGTTTTTTGGCAATGTTTTATCAATTACTTCCAGGGCAGATGCAGCACAGTGTCGATGCCAACTAAAGCTCACTCTACATTAAACATCAAGCACTTCTGGATCAGATACTGTGAAGTCTCACCATTTCCTCTGCATACTTTTGGCAAGATGTGGCTGGGAGAAATCTCCTTGTACTTCCCCCAGACCTCCTTCCCCCCCCCCAACCCCCGGCTACCCCCCAAGCATTGACATCACAAATAGTGAATATATTTTTCAGTTAGATCATTTCCAGAAATGCAAGGGCAACATCGGTCTGTGCTGTCACGCCATCATAAGTTGTGGTGCAGTACCTGTATACAACAGATGGGGGAGCCTCTGAGCAAGCCATGATATATTGAACATTTTAAAAAGAGACAATCCTCATTTAACGTCACTTTCCCCAAAACTGGCAAACAAAATCTGCGAATATTTCAAAATTGAACAGAATCATTATTGCAGCTCTGGACCGAGAGATTCCTAGGTTTATTTGTCTGTAAGAAGTCTCACAACACCAGGTTAAAGCCCAACAGGTTTATTTGGTAGCTCAAGCCACTAACTTTTGGAGCACTGCCCCTTCATCAAGTGAGTGGGAGTTCTGTTCACAAACAGGATACTTATTGACACAAACTCAATTTACAAAATAATGGTTGAAGTGCGAGTCTTTACAGGTAATCACGTTTTAATGTGAGTGGGAGAGAGCGTTATGCACAGGTTAAAGAGATGTGTATTATCTCCAGCTGGGACAGGCAAGTCACGGGGGTTACAGATAGTGCGACATGAACCCAAGATCCCAGTTGAGGCCATCCTCATGTGTGCGGAACTTGGCTATCAGTCTCTGCTCAGCGACTCTGCGCTGTCGTGTGTTGTGAAGGCCGCCTTGGCAAATGCTTACCCAAAGATCAAAGGTCAAATGCCTGTAACAGGTTTATCTCTCTGTTCAGGCTGCATTTTAGCTGCAACCATTCCACCCACAAGGGAAAATCTGTTCAGACCAGTATTCTTATTTCCCTTTTTTACTGTTTTTACCTTCTGGGCAGGCACTGCTTTGGAAAAAAAGAGAATTATATGTCCACAGCTAGGAATAATGAAAGAAAGATTAGCACTGCTGCCTCAGAAGGTGGTGGAAGTGGGGTTGTTGAATATTTTTATCAGTAAGAAGTCTCACAACACCAGATTAAAGTCCAGCAGGTTTATTTGGTAGCAAAAGCCACTAGCTTTCGGGCCTCTGACCCTTCATCAGGTGAGTGGAGAGTTCTGATCACAAACAGGGGATGTAAAGAGGGGATGTAAACAAGGCTGCCACATGGTAGAGTGGTCAGTAAGGTTAGATTACATGGAATCTAAGGAGAGCTAGCCAATTGGATATAGACTGGAGGCCTGTGACTACTGGTGTGCCACAGGGATCGATGCTGGGTCCACTGTTATTTATCATTTATATAAATGATAAATGATTTGGATGAGAATATAGGAGCCATAGCTAGTAAGTTTGCTGATGACACCAAAATTGATGGTATAGTGGGCAGTGAAGAAAGTTATCTAAGACTACAATCGGATCTTGATCAACTGGGCCAGTGGGCTGAGGAATGGCAGATGGAGTTTAATTCAGATAAATGCGTTGTTGCATTTTGTTAAGTCAAACCAGGGCAGGATTTACACAGTTAATGGTAGAGTCCTGGAGTGTTGTCAAACAGAGAGACCTAGGGGTGCAGACACATAGTTCCTTGAAATTGGTGTCACAGGTTGACAGGGTAGTGAAAAAGTCATTTGGCACATTAGTCTTCATCAGTCAAAGCATTAAATAAGGCCTTTGGGATGTTATGTTACAACGTTGGTGAGACCATATTTGGAGTCTGCTTGCAATTCTGGAAGGATCTTATTAAATTCAAAAAGGTACAAAAAAGATTTAAAGGATGTTACGAGGATTAGAAAGTTTGAATTATAAGGAGATGCTGGATAGGCTGGGCCTTTTTTCCCTGGAGCACAGGAGGATGAGGAGTGACCTTTTAGAGGTTTATAAAATCATGGGGGGCATAGATAACGTGAATAGCCAAGGTCTTTTCCCCAGGGTCGGGAAACCCAAAACTAGAGAGTATACGCTTAAGAGAAGATTTAGAGTCATAGAGGTTTACAGCATGGAAACAGGACCTTCAGCCCAATTTGTCCACGTCACCCTTTTTTTGTTTAAAACTAAGCTAATCCCAATTGCCCACATTTGGCCCATACCCCTCTATATCCATTGTATCCATTTGGCCCATACCCCTCTATATCCATTGTATCCATTTGGCCCATATCCCTCTATATCCATTGTATCCATTTGGTCCATACCCCTCTATATCCATTGTATCCATTTGGCCCATATCCCTCTATATCCATTGTATCCATTTGGCCCATACCCCTCTATATCCATTGTATCCATGTAACTATTTAAATGCTTTTTAAAAGATAAAATTGTACCCGCCTCTACTACTATCTCTGGCAGCTTGTTCCAGACACTCACCACCCTCTGTGTGAAAAAATTGTCCCTCTAGACACTTTTTTATCTCTCCCCCCTCACCTTAAACCTAAGTCCTTTAGTTTAAGACTCCCCTACCTTTGGAAAAAGATATTGACTATCTACCTTGTCTATGTCCCTCATTATTTTATAGACCTCTATAAAGTCACTCCTCAGCCTCCTATACTCTAGAGAAAAAAGTCCTAGTCTATTTAGCCTCTCCTTATAACTCAATCCATCAGATCCTGATAGCATCCTAGTAAATTCTTTCTAGTTTAATAATATCCTTTCTATAATAGGGTGATCAGAATTGCACACAGTATTCCAAGTGTGGCCTTACCAATGACTTGTACAAGTTCAACAAGACATCCCAACTTCTGTATTCAATGTTCTGACTGATGAAACCAAGCATGACGAATGCCTTCTTCACAACTCTATCCACCTATGACTCTACTTTCAAGGAATATAAACATGTACACCTAGATCTCTTTGTTCTATAACTCGTCCTAACACCCTATCACTAACTGAGTAAGTCCTGCCCTGGTTCAATCTACCAAAATGCATTACCTCACATTTGTCTAAATTAAACTCCATCTGCCATTGTCAGCCCACTGGCCCAATTGATCAAGATCCCATTGCAATTGGAGATAACCTTCTTCACTGTCCACCATGCCACCAATCTTGGTGTCATCTGCAAACTTGCTAACCATGTCCCCTATATTCTCATCCAAATCATTAATATACATTACAAATAACAGTGGGCCCAGCACTGCTCCCTGAGGCACACCACTGGTCACAGGCCTCCAGTTTAATAACAACTCTCTACAACCACCCTCTGGCTTCTGTCAAGAAGCCAATTTTGTATCCATTTAGATACCTCACCCTGGATCCCGTGAGATTTAACTTTATGCAACAACCTACCATGCGGTAACTTGTCAAAGGGAACTGAGGGGCAACTTTTTCACACGGACGGTGATGCAGATATGGAATGAGCTGCCAGAGGAGGTGGTAGAACCAGGTACAATTACAACATTTAAAAGACATTTGGACAGGTACATGGATAGGAAAAGTTTACAGGGATATGGGCCAAATGCAGACAAATGAGACTAGTTCAGTTAAAGGAACCTGGTCTACATGGATGAGTTGGGCCGTAGGGCCTGTTTCTGGGCTGCGTATCTCTATGACTTTATGAGTTGGGAGAGGGGGAATGGGACAAGGACAGGAGAGGGGGAAGAGGGTGAGGCTGGGAGAGGAAGAATGGGGCAATATTGGGAGAACGAGAATGGCAGGAGAGGAGGAATGGAGTGTGGACGGGAGTGGGGGAATGGAACGAGGCCAGGAGAATGGGGAATGGGTGAGGCTGGAAGAGGGGGAATGGAGCAAGGCTGGGAAAACAGGAAAGGTGTGAGACTGGGAGAGGGGGAATGGAGTGTGGCTGAGAGAACAGGGAAGAGATGAGGCTGGGAGAGGGGGAATGGAGCAAGGCCAGGAGAACGGGAAAGGGCTAAGGCCAGGAGAGGGGGAATGGAGTGTGGTTGGGAGAACGGGAAAGGGCTGAGGCCAGGAGAGGGGGAATGGAGTGTGGTCGGGAGAAAGGGAATGGAGCGTGGCGAGGAGAATGGGAAGGGCATGAGGCTGGGAGAGGAATTTGAACATAATTCAATTGAATTAAGGCACTTACTGGATTGAGTCAGACTGTGAAATTTTAGCTTTTCCCCTTTCCAGACATGCCTTGCGTGTTGATAAGTATGTCTGGTTCACAGGATGTCACCAGTACAGTAGACAGTATCCAGGAATGTCCTCAGTATACACCCATGTAACTCCCAGCAACTAAAGCAGAAAGGTGACAAATCAGAGAAATGCAGGCAGTCAGCTTCTGGTGAAGATCACACAAGATTCTGTGACAGCTGCAATAACGAAAAGCTATTTTTATCATCTACTATTGCCTACTATTATCTACTAATGATTCATTTTAAAACTAAGGTCCAGAAGTGACTGTTGGTGCTATTACCGTGACAATATTCAAACTGGAAAGTAGAAACACGCACCAGAAAGGCCTGAGAACTGCAGTGGTTCCGAAAGGCAGCTACCACCACAAACAACAAAGTACAAAGAAAATTACAGCACGGGAATAGGCCCTTCGGCCCTCCAAGCCTGCACTGACCATACTGCCTGCCTGAACTAAAACCCCGTACCCTTCCAGGGACCTTATCCCTCTATTCCCATCCAATTCATGTATTTGTCAAAACGCCCCTTAAAAGCCTCTATTGTATCTGCTTCCACTACTGCCCCTGGCAGCAAGTTCCAGGCACCCACCACCCTTTGTGTAAAAACCTTCCCTCGTACATCTCCGTAAACCTGTGCCCATGAGTAATCTTCCTGTAAAAAAGCTTCTGACTATGCACTCTGCCCAAGCCCCTCATAATCTTGTAGACCTACCTTCTCAGGGGCAAATAGGAATGAGCAATTCCACCCCTTGTGATCTTTGAAGGCAAACTGGACCTCTTAAAAAGGAAAGGTGCATTTTGACTGGAACAGGTTCTGGGAGTGGCTGACAGCTTACAGTGAATGGCTTCCACTCAGTAGGGGAACAAGTGTGCCCGAAGATTCTCAGTTGGCGCACTGGAGGCCTCAGCCCAGGGGATGACTAGAGGAGAGAGTTCACAGTGTATCAGGAGGTGCCATAGACAGACACTCTGAAGGAAACGGGAGCAGTTAGATACTATGGTGGATGCCAGTTAACCCCAGGTTAGGACTTCAGGCCCATCATTTGCAGGAGTGTGTATGGACTTACCCGGATCACTCCAGGATTTGGAGCTGATGAGTAAATCTCCTTCCAAGTCAGAAGTGCGTGTGGCCTAGATGGGACCATGCATGTCAGTTTGTTCATGCCAAGGGCTTGCAGCCATTTCTCTTCCAGGTGCCAGAAGTAACAGGCCTGTACGTGGGTCTGGAGGGAATGTACCAAATCTGCTATTTCTTCAACTGCAACATTTCTTAATCCAGAGATAAAGAGATCTTGCAGGGGTCTCATTCTGGCTAATATTAGAATGCACCGAGGATGTCGGGACCCAGCCTGGCATGTTGCTCCATCGCCCTGGCTTCTGTATTTGAAGAAGTAATACATTTCACCTCAGGGCTTGCCCATCTGTTGTTCTTCTCCATCGCCTTGGCTGGCAGTTCCTCACCTCTTTGCCATGTTAGGGTGTGTAGGATGTAACACACCATAATGATCCCGGGGATTCTCTCTGGATTGTGTTGCGGAGTTCAACCGGAGCGGTCCAGGCACTGGAACCCCATCTCCAGGCAGTCTGTTCTATTGTTGCCCTTGTTGAGGCATAGTTGGCATTGCTGTTGGGCCCTGTGGGTTGCACACAGATGTCATGAGCCATATGTTCCGTGAATAACCCCTGTCGTCCAGGAGCTAAGAGGGAGCAAGCTGCTGTGGCACCTGAAAGTGACTGAGGATATTAGACCGTGAGAGCTCTGTGGAAAGCGAGTGGACAGCTGAAGGATTAGTTGTGGTGATCACACGCAGCGCACATTGAGAGAGTGAAAGCCCTTTGGGATTAGAGGTGCAGCGGGGTGTTCCTGCGAGCTCTGTGTGCAATCAAATTCTCCTAGTATCAATGGAGATCTCCTGAAGGAGCTGAATCCAATAGCTCTAGTTGCCTTGGAATGATCCACAGGCGTAGGAACTGACACATATCATTGGCTGACTGCCATTTTGACTTGATTCGACTTGATTTATTATTGTCACATTCATTAACACACAGTGAAAAGTATTGTTTCTTACGTGCTATACAGACAAAGCACACCGTCCATAGAGAAGGAAAGGAAGTAGTGCAGAGTGTAGCGTACAGTCATAGCTAGGGTGTTGAGAAAGGTCAACTTAGTGTGAGGTAAGTCCATTCAAAAGTCTGACAGCAGCAGGGAAGAAGCTGTTCTTGAGTTGGTTGGTACGTGACTTCAGACTTTTGTATCTTTTTCCCAAAGGAAGAAGGTGGAAGAGAGAATGTCTGGGGTGTATGGGGTCCTTGATTATGCTGGCTGCTTTTCTGAGGCAGTAGGAAGTGTAGACAGAGTCAATGAATGGGAGGCTGGTTTGAGTGATGGACTGGGCTTCATTCACAACTCTTTGTAGTTTCTTGTGGTCTTGGGCAGAGCAGGAGCTCTGGCCTAAGTGCCCACTTAAGCCAATTGTGCCCAGCACATGCATGTCGGGACACACAGAAGCATGCACATGTGTGTTGATAGAGCGCCAATTTTGAACCTCCAGTTGAGCTTCTGAAAACTGCCGGTATTGAAGCGCTGACCTGTAATTGTACCAAAACATCCATCATTTGCACTGATGTTGGGTGAGTTTTTGCCTTTACTTGGTTGCACTCGTATTGTTTGACCCAGCTGTAACAAGTAGAGGCAGCAGGCATTCTTTGGTTGTTTTATTTTGGCTGACCATGTTGGGGAGTGGGATCAGGGCAGGCCATGGGGAGGAGAGATCAGGACTGGCCATGGGGGTGGGAGGGGGTTGGGGCTGGCCAGCTTGTGGGGGGGTGGTCAGGATTGACCCTGAGGGGGGGGATTGGGGATGGCTATGAGAGGAGGACTGGGGCTGGCCATGAGGGGAAGATAGGGGCTGGCCAAGTTGGGGGGGGTGGGGGTGAAATTGGGGCAGGCTATGAAGGGGGAGGATTGGGGATGGCCATGGGGGTGTGGGCAGGATTGGGGAGGGGAGATCAGGGCCAGCTGGGCAGGAGGGTTTGGGATTGTCCTTGGATCATCACGGGAGATTGGGGCTGAAGAGGTGGACTGACAATTGGAGCTAGCAATTGAGGCTGGCAATTGGGGGGCAGTGGTTCAGATCAGCCAGTGATCAAGCGGGGTTCAGGGATAACATTGGGAGACCGGTGACCAGAAGGCCAGTGCCCATGAGCCAATCCCCCCACTAACAGATTGGCACATGTGCAGTGGCCCATTCAGCACTATGCTGCCGGCCTCTCCAGCAGGGTGTGGTTCCACCCCCTACTTTCCAGCGTGAATCTCTCTGAGGCACTCTCCCATTTTCCGGCCCATTGGGTACCTAATTTTTTTCAGGGAGAATCCTGTCTCTGGAGTCATGTTCCACCACCACTGGTACATGACGGTTTTAGTTTGGTTTCTTAACTGAAGTTCTTTCCGAGGCTTTGACGTAGGCGTGGAAAGGTCAAGCTGCAAGTAAAATCCAAATCCTCCCCCACTTCCCCTCCCCTCCTCTCCCTCCCTTCCTCTCTCTCCTTTCACCCTCCCCCCTTTCCTCCTCCCCACCCTTCCTCCTCTTCATATCCCTCCCTCAACTGCTTGTTTAGAGACAATAGAACTGTTGTGTTAATGTATAAAAACATTTTATTGACTGTTTAGAGAAGTATATATTTTGTAAGAAATTTGAAAAGATGAGGCAATTAAACATGTCATAGTGCAGCTGCTGAAGTAAAATGTTTAATTAAATGCTAAAATGGTACTGAAGTTTTGTATATATGACAATAATATTTTTGTTAATAAATATTTTCCATTAAACTACAAAACTCTACTAATATTTTATTGAACCAAAATATTTAAGTATGAATGTTTGAGTGTGGTGAATCTGTGGAACTCTCTGCCACAGAAGGCTGTGGAGGTCAGATCATTGAGTGTCTTTAAGACAGAGATAGATAGGTTCTTGATTAATAAGGGGATCGGGGTTATGGGGAAAATGGGGATGAGAAAAATATCAGACATGAGTGAATGGTGGAACAGACTCGATGGGCCGAATGGCCTAATTCTGCTCCTAGGTCTTATGAAATTATACAAATGCTTTATTGAAACATAAAGAACAGTTAAATATGAGTATTATCAATGAAGGAAGCAAGGCAGAAGAATACTGATAATGAATACATCTAGGTTTTCCACAGCCCAATATGTAATCTGCTTTGCTCAAGTTCATACAATATGATACCCAGATCAAGGTCTAAGAAGCTCTGACCTTTCATCTTCCCCGTTAAATTTTCAGGTTTCATATTCTAAATTAAAACACACAAACACTTCTATAACTTCTCTAATAATATAAAGCAGATTTAAATAGTTTCCCAGATTTAGAATATTCTAAATTAAAACATACAAAGACTTATAAGCATGCCACATACAGAAGTATATAATAACGTAATGCAGATTTAAATAGTAGTTTCACAAGCAAGACCTATTTATACATTGAATAATACTCATCTTCAATCATTAAAAAACTTTTTAAATGAGCCAATAACAATAGGATTAACTACTTAAAATAAATAGTTTAAAAAATTCAAAAAGCTTCAACACAGCTTATATAACAGCAGGAAAATCCTTCTCTGTTTTCAATGTAAAACTGCTACTTCCAAGCTGGAACTTAATGGATTTTCCCAGTCTGACCGCATCATGACAGGGTGTGGTTCGAAGTCTCCTGTTACTCTGGGGGCCCCACTGAACACCAAAGGCTGCTGCTACCATCGGGAGTTCCGGCACAATTTTTCATGGCAGGCGAGCACCCAAAAATTTTGTTTATTTATGATAGACCTTAACTTCCGATTGCCGGCGGACAGCAATGGACCATTAAGTTGCCTTTCTATTTTCCCTACCAAGGTGGATAATCTCAAACATATACACATTAAACCCCATCTGTCAAATTTGGCCCACTCACCTAACCTACCCATATCCATTTGTAAATTTCTTTTTATAGAATCATAGAAACCCTACAGTGCAAAAGGAGGCCATTCAGCCCATTGAGTCTACACTGACAACAATCCCACCTAGGCCCTACCCCCCACTACCCCAAACATTTACCCCACTAATCCCTCTAACCTACACATCCCAGATTACTAAGGGCAGTTTTGCAAGGCCAATCAACCTAACCCGCACATCTTTGGATTGTGGGAGGAAACCAGAGCACCCAGAGGAAACCCATGCAGACACAGGGAGAATGTGCAAACTCCACACAGAAGGTGACCCAAAGCCAGAAATCGAACATAGGTCCTTGGAGCTGTGAAGCAGCAATGCTAACCACTGTGCCACCCAATTTCTTTATTACAACTTGCTTTTCCACCTACATTAGTTTCACCAGCAAATTTGGCTCCATTACCCATTATTCCTGAATCCAAATCATTAATATAGATTGTAAATAGTAGGGGCCCAAGGAAAAAACCCTATGCACCCTGCTAGTTACATCCTGCCAGTCAAAAAGGGGCCCATTTATCCCCACTTTCTGTTTTCTGTTGGTTAGCCCATTCTCTAACCAAGCTAATAAATTACCCCTAACCCCATGAGATCTTACTTTGTGTATGCGGCACTTTATCAAACACCTCCTGAAGTGCCAATATATTACATCTACAGAACCCCATTATCCACTTTGCTTATTATATCTTCAAAGAACTCTAGCAGACTATTCAAATTCTATTTATCCTTCCTAAAACCAGATTGACTCTGATGGATTGTGTTGAACAGTTAAACTAACTGTTGTGGGTTATTTTTACACGTTATGTCCTGACTGCTTCACTCAGCACTGTGCTTGGAAATGACCCTTCCTTTTACAGCAGCAAGTTTCTCGGGAGCGTTCTTCCCATATTGAAAACAAGCTTCCGCCCTCATTGCTGTACTCCCTTCATTGGGGCTCTGCTGTGCCCTCACTCGGGCTGTTCTTCACAATTGCCATTTCCCGCCACAAACAATTCATCTCTTTTGGTGCACCTTGTAACTCCCTGGAACCTTGCTCAGCACATTCAGTTGCCTGGGCCAACTCCACAGCTATTTCTGAAGAGATTTTATTCTCAGCTAGTAACTTCTTCTGTATCGTAAGGCTGTTCATTCCACAGACCAGACGGTCTCTTAACATTTCTCCTAAAACTGGGCTGAATTCGCAGTGCTCTGCTGATCCTCTCAATCTGGCCATGAAGCCTGAGATTGTTTCCCCTGGATCCCATAAGAACATAAGAAATAGGAGCAGGAGTAGCCCTTTGAGCCTGCCCCACCATTCAATAAGATCATGGCTGATCTGAAGTGGCTCAGTTCCACTTTCCCACTCTCTCCCCATGACCCTTAATTCCCTTGTCTGTCAAAAACCTATCTACCCGTGTCTTAAACATATTTAGCGAGGTAGCCTCCACCACTTCAACAGGCAGAGAATTCCAGAGATTCACCACCCTTTCAGTGAAGAAGTTCCTCCTCAACTCTGTTCTAAACTGCACTCCCCCTTATCTTGAGGCTGTGCCCTCTAGTCCTGCTGTCCTTTCTGAGCAGGAAGAATCTCTCTACCTCTGCCCTATCCATCCCTTTCATTATCTTATACGTCTCTATAAGATCCCCCCTCATCCTTCTAAACTCCAACGAGTACAGACCCAGTCTATTTAGTCTCTCTTCATAGTCCAACCCCCTCATCTCCGGTATCAGCCTAGTGAACCTCCTCTGCACTCCCTCCAAGGCCAAAATATCCTTGTGCAAGTGCGGCGACCAAAACTGCACACAGTACTCCAGCTGCGGCCTCACCAGTGCCCTGTACAGTTGCAGCAAGACCTCCCTGCTTTTATATTCTATCCCCCTCGCTATAAAGGCCAGCATCCCATTTGCCTTCCTGATCACCTGCTGCACCTGCAGGCTGGGATTTGCGACTCATGCACAAGGACCCCCAGGTCCCTCTGCACCGTAGAATGCTGCAGCTTTTCGCCTTTTAAATAATAATCCCTCCTACTATTATTTCTGCCAAAGTGGATAACCTCACATTTGCTAACATTGTACTCCATCTGCCAGGTCCTCGCCCACTCGCTCAGCCTGTCCAGATCCCTCTGCAGACTTTCCACACCCTCCGCACAATTTGCTTTTCCACTTATCTTCGTGTCATCAGCAAATTTCGACACCTTACACTCAGCCCCCTCCTCCAGATCATCTATATAAATGGTAAATAGTTGAGGCCCCAGCACCAATCCCTGGCGCTGAATGAAATATATACCTCAACATAATGATTGAGGAGTTAAAATTATTTTTTATATAACTAATTGAATTACCTCATCAAAAGACTTGGGGTGGGATTTTCCTGCCATGCTCAACCCAGGACTGGAAAATTCCCCCCGAGCTCAACAAACCTTTGCGTGGGGCTGTCCCGCCTACTACAATTCCCGTGGGAGGCGGGACAGGGAAATTCCGCCCTTTGTATCTGGAGCATACAGCAATGTTAGACTCCTCATTAAGCTGTAAGTTTATGAGCAGAATAGTCTTTCTTTTCTTCAGCTGTTGCTTAATTTGCTACAAAGAAGTAACACAACCTTTCATAATACTGTCCCTAGTTTTCCACTTCTGAGTCAAATGGTTTAATCTTTCCAGTCAAAGGCATTTTATTGTGTGTATATACCTTGCATCTTCATAGTTTCCATACTCAAGTCTCCTCCCCCTCTCATTGCTCACTGCAATCCCTGATAACTATTGAAGGTTTTTCCTTGTCGCCAGTGTGACTCGATGTGGCCCAAAGAATAAATGGGTTTATTGTCAATGATAAAGTTATTTACAAACAAGAGTCTGACAGAACTAACTATTCAACTATTGTCCACTCATCCCTGGCTACAGCTGAGGATCCTCCCCAACCTGTGATACACGTCCTTGTGCTGAATTGGCTCAACTCCCCACTTCAACACTCCATAGGGTGCAGCCTGATCACGTCACCTTCAATGATTGCCCCCCTTAAAGGGGCCATGCTACCACAGGAAGGTAAATGGAGCTGAGGTAAAATCAGCCAATATCTGTCAGAGTGGTAAAGCAGGTGGTTTGAATGTCCAATTCCCATTTCTAGGTTCCACCCCTCTAATAATACAGCAAACCAAACAATCAACTACATTTAAACTAATGGCGATTGTATGCAATTTCTCTCCATCTGATATAAGCCCCCAGACTACAGTCTTTCCAGTGTGGTGCCTTTATTGAACTGAATGCATCATGGCTGCTATCAGATATTCCTGCCTGGCAGAGGTCACTTGATTATGGCAAGCTGGTCAGTTTAGTAATAATCGTATTTCAAAACCTAAACAGACTCTGGGTCCAATTATCCCCCTGGTCTAATCAGAAGAGATTTTGGCCGAAATGGACGACAAGCAAAATAAAAATGCAGTAAACTGGTTTAAAATATATACAGTGTAATGACTTCAATCAGGCCATTCAGGCTGGCCTTTTGGAATATGAACTCTCTAATTAAGGAGTCAATTGATGAGCTAACCAAGGAGTTTTTTCCTTGTATTTAACCAGGAGCATCAGTTCCTCTGGCACTCCCAAAGGTAGACTGCTGACTGATAACACTCTGTGTACTGCTAAAGGAATTGTAAATAAAGGGATTTTGGTGAAGGGACTTCTGTCCCCGAAGACTTATTACATACAATCCACAAACTTTACGGGGCAGCATGGTGGCACAGTGGTTAGCGCTGCTGCCTCACAGCGCCAGGGACCCAGGTTCAATTCCAGTCTCTGTCTATATGGAGTCTGCATGTTCTCCCAATATCTGCATAGGTTTCCTCTGGGTTTTTCTCCCACAGTCTGAAAGACATGCTGATCAGGCGGATTAGCCATGATAAATTGCCCCTCAGTGTCAGGGAGGACTGGGGTTACAAGGATAGGACCTGGGTGGGATTATGGTCAGTACAGGGGCGATGGGCTGAATGGCCTCCTTCTGCACCGGGGGATCCTATGATTCTAACTGGACAAATAAATCTGACAGATAAAACATCTGGATCCAAAGGGAGCAAATGGCCAAAAAGTTTATTTCAGAAAGGTAGGGGGTACATTAAGTAAATGAACAAAGAATGGGAGATGTTCGGCCCTAGCTCTGTGAATTATTTTATAAGCAGATCCACTAATAGTTTTCATTTTGTGTATGAGCCATGAGCTGGCAGCCCCTATGAGAACCCTTACAGTGGGATTTTATGGCCTTGCTTGACCCGAGACCAGAAAATGCCACCTGAGATCAATCGACATTTCCATTGTCTGCCCATCGCCCGCTCCAATTCAGCGGGGGAGGAGGGTGGTGGGGTGGTGGTAGAATTTTGGCATTACTGTTAATTCATTATCACTTGTTTTTAACTATGATAAAGAGTAAAATCAACCCCACCGCCTAACAATCACACACCTCAGCTTGAATGATCCTAGCTTGCCAGATGTAATTTAAGATAACACCAGTAGGTGGCAGAGGCCACTCAGGTTTAGCCTGTAGACAACCGGAGCACATACAGAGGCTGTAACAGCTAATGTTTCTTTCCGGAGAGATGGAAGTAGAGTGAGCATACAACTTTTGCTGCATTGGGAGCTTCCCCTTGGTGCAGGATGCCATTGACTAAACACAGGTCACTTTGTGGGTACTGCGTGTAAGTTCAGAGATGTACAACAACTATGATGTCCTGGTTTTGGCAGGATGGTTTCCACTAAATTTCTCGAATTCTTGACAACTTGTTCAAAATTGCCTAGATGTCCCAGTTTGCAGCTTTTCTCGCTTTATGTGAACCACATCAGACACTTCTGTCAGTACTCCACCATATTGCCCAGAATCAGCGTCTCTCTATTTCCTCTACCCCAGCGAAGCCTCTGTTTTCACCCAAAAAGCCAAGAGCCATTAAAGGAAGATGCAAATACTGCCAGTTTTCTCCCATCTCCAATTCTCCAATCATTCTGCTGCCTGCTAAAAACCTTTACCCTGATCTATCTGAATGCTCCATCTTCAGTTTGCAGTCTCCATTGCCTCCCTCTTTTCAGCCACCTGTAGAGTGCTGCACTCATCACCTTGGGGAAAAGGAGTGACCGGGCAGGAGGTGGCTAAAGGAGCAAGCCCACGTGAAAAATAATATAGCAGAGAACAGGGAGGAGAGAACAACCCAAGCAGCGGCAAACTAACGAACGGTTTAGAGTCACTCTGGGACATTGAGATCCCACAATTTAGGATGATGTGCTTTTCTAAAAGCATTTTCAGATCCTTGTATATAAATAATGTAAATTATTTATATTACTTCCCCAAAATAGGGAAAGAGTGCTTAAAAATGTAATGACTCTGCCTCAATATGTTAATAGGAGTCTGTAATGTCCTAACTAAGTTAGGGGATTGTGTGGTTTGCACTAAAAAGGAAAAGCCATAGTTTGCACACGTTGATTCAAATTCACAATAGCCGATTTATTCTTGGATCTCTTACCTGAACAGATGACAAACTGAAACTAAAACAACAACCTGTTTTAGCAACGCCGTAAAGACATCATCATCAACTCATGCAACTGGCTCTTAAAGCGCTCTGCAACCACTTAAATATATAACATCCCTCCCCCTTTACTTCAGTGTTCATGACTACAAATTACTACAATGTTACACATAGGATCACGAATACTCTATATACAATACTAAGCATCATTAATCATTATACGCAGTCAATAAGAAAGTCGATTAGGAGGATGTTAATTCCTCTCTGGTTGTAAACAACTTTCTGGAATTTGCCTGTCCTTGACCCTTGACAACTAGAAGTATGAATTAGACTATCAGGAGATACTTCTCTTGGAAGTACTTGTGCATCATTCTCTCATGGTATAATAGCAAAGACACTATTATCAGATCCAATTAAGTCTTCTGTAGTAGTATTCACAACATTAGCGACTGAAGAAGTTGTTTTTCTGGAAATGATTCTGAAAAATCATTTCAAGATTACAACAATGGGTCAGCATGGTATCACCAAACTAGTTCATCTTCAGTTTGAATCATAAAAGAAATTGAACCTGCTTTTGCTGAAACAAAGCCTGGTACCGATTTCTCACTTGTGGCATAGCTCCATGCTAACACTCAATCTCAAAGAACAAGGAACAAGAAAATTACAGCATAGGAACAGGCTCCTTAGTCCTCCAAGCCTCCACTGACCGTCTTGCCCACCTGAACTAAAACCCCTTACCCTTCTGGGGATCATATCCCTCTATTCCCATCCTATTCATGTATTTGTCAAGAAGCCATTTAAAAATCACTATCGTATTTGCTTCCACTTCCTCCCCCAGCAGCAAGTTCCAAACACCCACCATCCTCTGTGTTAAAAAAATTGCCTTGTACATATCCTTTAAACCTTTCCCCTAGCACCTTAAACCAATGCCCCCTAGTAATTGACTCTTCCGCCCTGGGAAAAAGCTTCTGACTATCCACTCTATCCATGCCTCTTATAGTCTTGTAGACTTCTATCAGGTTCCCCCCTCAACCTCTGTCATTCTAGTGAAAACAAATCAAGTTTCTCCAATGTCTCCTCATAGCTAATGCCCTCCATGCCAGGCAACATCCTGGTAAATCTTTTCTGTAGTCTCTCCAAAGCCTCCACATCTTTTGATAGTGTGGCAACCAGAATTGAACACTATATTTCAAGTGCGGCCTAATTAAGGTTCTATGAAGCTGCAACATGGTTTGCCAATTTTTTAACTCAATACCTCAGCCAATGAAGGCAGCCATGCCGTATGCCTTCTTGACTACCTTCTCCACCTGTGTTGCCACTTTCAGTGACCTGTGTACCTGTACACCCAGATCCCTCTGCCTATCAATACTCTTAAGGGGTCTGCCATTTACTGTATATTTCCCATCTGTATTGGACCTTCCAAAATGCATTACCTCACATTTGTCCAGATTAAACTCCGTCTGCCATCTCTCTGCCCAAGTCTCCAACTGGTCTATATTCTGCTGTACCCTCTGATGGTCCTCACTGCTATCTGCAAATCCACCAACCCTTGTGTCATCCAATTCAATCAAATCTCCTTGTTGAAATGAGTGTTGTTTTGCACTCACTTCTCGTCGAGCAGCTTGAGATTGCTGTTGATCCTTTACTATTTCTGAGGTTTCTGGAGGTAATAACAGATCAAACGTATTTCTCAACTTGTTTTTAAGAGTAGTAACACAGGTGAGTTTGGGTTGTTGCATGAGAAGTGTTTCTACAAGATGCCAAAAACCTATTCATACCACATGATAACAAACTTTGGTCTTTTGAAGCTTTTAAAGAATGTTTCCAGGATTGTATGAATCTTTCAGCTAATCCTTTGGTTGATGGATGATAAGATGTGAATTTTATATGCTAAATACCATTTACGTTGAGATAATCCTCAAACTCTTGTGAAGTTAACTGTGACCAATCATTGCTAACAATCTGTTCTGGCTTACCAAATCTCACAAAAAAATTCATCAAGCTTTTCAGTGCTTTGTTCAGTTGTAGTAGATCTCATGAAAATGACTTCTGGCTGCATCAATTATGATTACAAACATGTAACCCTCAAACAAACCAGGAAAATCTAGATGCAATCATTCCCATGGTGTTTTAGGCCCTTCCCAAGGATATAAAAGAGACAACGATGATGAATTTCTTATTCATGCACAGGATTGACACTTTCCTACTTTTTCTTCAATCCAGACCCGGCCACCAAAAATAACTTCTTAATAATTCCTTCAGACTACACCAGGATGTCATTCATGTAGTTGTTCAAGATCTCTTCCACGCAAACTAGGAGGAATGATCACTCAGATTCCCCACAATCGACACCCACCTTGGCTAGTCAGCTCTAGCTTTCTTGACACACACAGTTTCAAATCAGGATGCACACAATGTGTTTCAGCTAGTGTTTCTTTCAGTACCATATCCATCATCTTCCCCGGCACAGAATAATTTCTGGTATATCTCTGAACTTGAGGAGCAGTCACAGGCAAAAGATGTAAAAAGGATATAGATCGATACATAGTCCAGGTCCAGTGTCTGGATCAATACACAGTCCAGATCCAAGAGTGGGTCAATACACAGTCCAGATCCAGTGTCTGGGCCAATACACAGTCAGACTCCATGCCTGGGCCAATACACTGTCCAGATCCAATGTCTGGGTCAATACACAGTCCAGACCCAGTGTCTGGGTCAATACACAGCCCAGATCCAATGTCTGGGTCAATACACAGTCCAGGCCCAGTGTCTGGGTCAATACATAGCCCAGTTCTAGTGTCTGGGTCAACACACAGTCCAGATCCAGTGTCTGGGCAAAACACAGACCGGATCCAGTATCTGGGCCAATGCGCAATCCAGATCCAGCGTTTGGATCAACAGACAGTCCAGGTCCGGTGTCCTGGCCAATACACAATCCGGATCCAATGCCTGGTACAAAACACTGTCCAGATCCAGTGTCTGGGCCAATACTCAATACAGATCCAATATCTGGGTCAATACACAGTCCAGATCCAGTGTCTGGATCAATAATACACAGTCCAGATCCAGTGTCTAGGTCAATACACAGTACAGATCCAGTTTCTGGGCCAATACTCAATACAGATCCAATATCTGGGTCAATATACAGTCCAGATCCAGTGTCTGGATCAATACACAATACAGATCCAGTGCCTGGGCCAATACACAGTCAAGATCCAGTGACTGGGTCAAAACACAGTCCCAATTCAGTGTTTGGGTCGATACACAGTCCAGATCCAGTTTCTGGGCCAATACAAATTCCAGGTCCAGTGTCTGGGACAACAAACAATACAGATCCAGTGCCCGGGTCAAAACACAGTCCAGATAGAGTGTCTGGGCCAATAAACAGTCCAGATCCAGTATCTTGATGAAGTTCCTTTTTTCTGTGTCTAAGTAGTTTAAAATTTGTCTAAAAATAGATTATTTTTAAATGTAAGCTACAGAAATGTCATGTTGCAATCAAAGAGGGAAGAAACTATCAGATGAAGAATTTAGCCTGCTGCCTGTTCTCGCTGCAATTACACCAGATACCATTTTAACTGTTCACTGGAGTTGGCAATTGAGGCATTGCTGTTTTTTGAAATAAGTGAATCAAATTCAATATTGATCGAAGCTGGAGTGGGACATTTCCCTAACCTTCCGACCAGGGGATGGTAGGTGGACAACTGTCAAGGAGGACAAGGAGGCCCTTATGAGGTAAATGGGCGACCTTCCTGTAGGTTGAACAGGAATTTCCCTCCCTCCGTACCCAGAAGGAAACCCATGGCCTCAGGCTCTTTTTTTCCCAAGAGATTGTCCAAAGTTTTTCCTCTGTGTGTTATCCACATCCTTGTGTGCCTTCAAGCCAGCAGAGTCTGGCTACCTAAAGCCCAGCTCCCCCTCATTGTCCAGTTATCACCACCTATTCTTATGGGCTGGCAGCTCACTGGCAGTGTGAGGTCAGGAAGTTCAAATACCCGGGCCTCAAACCTAGGCATAAAATCAACCCTTAAAGTCAAACTCTCTTCCTGCACTTTGTCCATCCAGCACAAAGCAAGCTGCTTGATTGGCACATCCACAAGCATCCATTCCCTCCACCACCAGCATTCAGTAGCAGCAGTGTGCACTATCTACAAGATATACTGCAGCAGTTCATCAAAGATCCTTAGACAGCACCTTCTAAATCCATGACCACTTCCATCTTGAAGGATAAGTGCAGTGGATACATGGCACACCACCATCTTTTTGATTTGATTTGATTTATTATTGTCACATGTATTATCATACACTGAAAAGTATTGTTTTTTGCGCACTGTACAGACAAAGCATACCATTCATAGGGAAAGAAAGGAGAGTGCAGAATGTAGTGTCACAGTCATAGTTAGGATGTAGAGAAAGACCAACTTAATGCGAGGTAGATCTGATGGCAGCAGGGAAGAAGCTGTTCTTGAGTCATTTGGTATGTGACCACGAACTTTTGTACCTTTTTCCCCACAGAAGAAGGTGGAAGACAGGATGTCCGGGGTGCGTGGGGTCCTTAATTATGCTGGCTGCTTTTCTGAGGCAGCGAGATGTGCAGATAGAGTCAATGGGTGGGAGGCTGGTTTGCGTGATGGATTGAGCTACATTCGTGATCCTTTGCAGTTTTTTGTGGTCTTGGGCAGAGCAGGAGCCATATGAAGCTGTGATACAACCAGAAAGAATGTTTTCTATGATCTGCAAGTTCCCCTCCAAGCCACTCACCATCCTGACTTGGAAATATATCCCCGTTCCTTTGCAGTGGCTGGGTCAAAATCCTAAAATTCCCTCCCTCACAGCATTGTGGATCAACCCACAGCACATGGACTGCAGCGATTCAAGAAAGCAGTTCACCACCACCTTCTCAAGGGCAACTAGGGATGGGCAATAAATGCTGCCCTAGCCAGCCATGCCCATGAACCACGAATAAATGAAAAAATATAGAGTGTTCCATGTCACTCTTATAAACAACTGCATTCAGTGAAATGTGGTTGCAGTCTCTCTCTCACCATTAGTCCCACTCCTAACACTTGCCTGATGCTGGTAAGCCACTAGACTGCTGCTAGCCTGGCTCTAGTTTCTGCAATTCTGCAGAGATTAGCAATAAGGATCCAGCCTTATTACCACAATTTACCTTGCAAATGAGATGGATCATGCACTCCTCTTAAACTTTTCACCACAAGTACCGACCCTGTCCTTGCCACATGCCAGCCTTGCTGTAAGTTTAGACCTCTCCATTGACCTAAACTGACAAAACAACATGTTTTTGTGTACTCGGGTCTTGAGAAGAGGGTGGAGCGTGAGGCAGGAACCCAGCAGATTGCAAGTCGAGCTCTTGTCTCATCTGTGGGATGGGCACAAATAGGTCCAGGCCTCCTGTAAACCTTCTGTGGTTCTTCGACAGGGTGGTGGTGTGTGTGAGGCAGGATCGGTGAATGATTTTGAACCGGGCTCCCTCCAGATTACCGACAACTACCCTTTCCCAGGCATTTTTTAAGGTTACTGAGTGCCAGTGGGATCTGGAGCACAAATGCTACTCAGACAAAAGCACTTTGTACCCTCAAACTTACTGGACAGGGACCAAGCCTGCGAGACGGCAAGCATTGTTTCAACTAATGATTCCAGCTTCCTCTAAGGGGAAATGCACAGCAGAATAAGACTCAATTCCCATCAGTGTTATTATTACACAGAGGAACTGACTCCCCACATCACTGAGGCAGCTAACGTTGACATCTTTTGTCTCACTAGTTTTGCAGAAAGTTGTGGCTGGACGTAAAGGAATTGGAAAAAAAAAACGAAGTGAGTAAAATAGTAAAAGCAGTGACGGGTAATTCTATTATTAGAATCCTCCTCTCATATTTACTCAGGATCCAATAAGGGTGTGATGAAGGGGAATAAGAAAACTGATCTGTAAAATAAACCTGTTGCCATTTTGTTAATGACTCGTGAAAGCTTTACTGCAACACTATGTGAAAAAACATCCCCTATGGGTCATTCAGAATGGAAATGAACAGTAAGAAGTATCGGTCAGAACAGTTGCATTTAGCTACATAAAATTAACCAGTAGTGAGTGAATTTAGTCATTAATTTTAGTGCGGTTGACAAACCCTAACGTTGAAGTGGAAAATTTCCGGCTTCTTGACTGTGGTAGAAAGACTCAACAAAATTCATTCCAAGCAAATAACTAGTCTTTATTTACTAAAGACTGCATGCAGTAGTGGCAGTAACTTGAGTTTGGAGAGCTGTCCTTACGACTTGCTAATTCCTTAAATCTGCGCTTACATAAAGAATCAGTTCAGTATTTATACATAATCATTATCAGTTTGCAGGATCAGAACTTATTCAGGAATTTGATCAAATAGAGGCATCATAAATAATGTTATAAATCATGGTACAATTTGCTGACCTCCTAAAACTCTTTGTCTCATCAGTCATACCTTTATCTTGTCCTTTGATAGAACAGAAGAAGGTCTGTAACTCCTTCATCCCTGACCTTATTTTGTCTTATTCATACAGCCCGAGGCTTTGCGGAGTCATCCTTACAGGTCTTGACCTTCTCCGGTCTTATTCATGTCTTAGGTTGTGCGGAGTCACTTTTCCTTATTTTGTACCAAATACTTGATCAATTTTCCCATCATAGCCCTACTTCATTCATACAACTTCACACTAAATTCATTTCTCAGTTCTCAGCGTTATAAAATCATCATACAATCCCGACCGTGGAGAAGGAGACCATTCAGCCCATTGAGTCTGCACTAACCACAATCCCACCCAGCCCCTATCCCTGTAACCCCAGGCAGTTACCCTGCTAAACCCTCCTGACACTCAGGGCAATTTAGCATGACCAATCAACCTAACCTGCACATCTTTACAGTGTGGGAGGGAACCAGAGCACCCAGAGGAAGCCCAAGCAGACACGGGGAGAATATGCAAACTCCACACAGATAGTGACCCGAAGCCAGAATTGAATCCGGGTCCCTGGTACTGTGAGGCAGCAGTGCTAACCATTCTGTCACCAGGCCGCCTCAATATGTAATAACGTGGAAATCTGATTCTGGCTGTGTTCACACGTTGTTCTTAGCTGGCCGGTGAAACTTCAGGAACCCAAAATGTTCAATGATCTCTGGCAGACCTGCAGATCAACCACAGTCACCTGGTGATCCAAGGCTCTGATGGTCACCAACAAGCCAGGTCTCAGTCGGCAATGTTCAGGGAAAGTCAGAGGAAGTTGCTTCAGTCTCTCCTGAGATTACATTTACCAAGCTGCTTGGTGTTAAAGGCTGCACACATCCACAATGGAATAACCATCCTGGTCTGTGACCAGTGTTACGGTAACAGACCCTCAGACAGCACTATGTCAAACAATCTTACTGTATCCAGTGCCAGTACCAACCCATCGACTCTGAAGATGTAGTCTGGCTTTATTTCAGCACATCAGGATGACCTACAGTAGGAGAATGACCAGGAGTTGACAGGGATGGTCTGAGAGAGCTAGAAGAACTTGGCAGGAAGCTGAGATGACTTTCTATTCACTCTCCAAGAAGGAAGATATGGTTCATGATTCTGAGAATCATAGAATGGAACAGAATCTGTGCAGAAGGAGACCATTCAGCCCATTGAGCCTGTAACAATCTCACTCAAGCCCTATCCCCGCATTTCTGCCACATATTTACCCTGCTAAACCATCCTAACACTAGGGACAATTTGTCATGGCCAATCAACCTAACCCACACATCTTTGGAGTATGGAAGGAAACCGGATCACCTGGAGGAGACCCACACAGACACAGAGAGAATGTGCAAACTCCACACAGTCACCCGAGGCCGGAATCGAACCCTGGCACTGTGAGGCAGCAGTGCTAACCACTGTGCCACGTGCCGCCCAGCCATTAAAAGAAATAATGCTTTCCAAGTAAATGAGGCTGTTGGATATAAATGAGGAATACGGTCTGGAACATAAGAACATTAGAAATAAGAGCAGGAGGAAAGCTTGCTTTGCTATTCAACGTGACTATGGCTGATTTTGGGTTTCAAATCTACTTTCTCGTATGTTCCATATCCTTTGATCCCCTGAGAGACCAAAAATCTCTCCAATTCAGGTTTAAATACCATTTAACAATGGAGCATCCACAAACCCTCTGGGGTACAGAGTTCCAAAGAATCACAAGCCTCTGAGTATGGAAATTTCTCCTTATTTAAGTCCCCCTGAAGCCATGCCTCCTTGTTTTAGATTCCCCAATGTCATTCTCTCAACTCACAGGTCTACCATAGGGATCAGATAGGTGCACCATTCCCTCAGCTACCAGCTCAGTATTCAGAATTGGTACATGCACATTCCATGATGATGTACAATCCATAATCCTCGCCAACAGAACCATCACAATCCCTATCCCAGTGAAGAATAGGGTTAAATGAGGCTATGTCATTGCACCACCCCTCTTCCTTGCTGCAATACTGCACCCCATCTCCAGCAAATGACATGGAGATACAGACAGGGGACTCGTCAACCTACTCCACCATCAATTCAAACTCAAGATCACTTCAACTCAGTCACTGAGTTTCAACATGAAGATGATGTTTGTATTTGCCCTCACTCAGAAACTGAGCTCCA
Organism: Carcharhinus amblyrhynchos; assembly: GCF_965287045.1. Lineage (NCBI taxonomy): Eukaryota > Metazoa > Chordata > Chondrichthyes > Carcharhiniformes > Carcharhinidae > Carcharhinus > Carcharhinus amblyrhynchos. The sequence goes on from NC_137329.1 coordinate 57,126,250, forward strand.
GGTCATTGTCGGCTCCTTCTCTGAAGCATATGAGAAAATGGATCGTTCACTGAACACCCAGACAACTAAGATCCTCTTTAAACCAGCTCCCACAGCACATCATCACATAACCACAACACACAACCCACCACCCCCCACCCAACCCTTGTATCTCAAATAGATCAATAGCAAAATCCTGGAAAATGTTGATTATGGGTATATAGGGAGCCTCCTGAAGGCAGACATCGATAACAAAATTCATCATCATCTCCAAAGTGCCATTTCAGCCATTGCTCGACTGAGGAAATGAGTAGTATTCGGAATGGGTACATGGTCACTCCCTCAGTACCCAGGCTAATATTCAAAATCGGTACACAGTCACTCTCTCAGTGCCCAGTCTAGTATTCAGAATTGGTACATGGTCACTCTGTCAGTGCCCAGGTTAGTATTCAGAATGGATACATGGTCACTCCCTCAGCTCCCAGCCAAGTATTTGGAATGGGTACATGGACACCCCTTCAGCTCCCAGCCAGGTATTTGGAATGGCTACATGCTCACGCCTTCAGCATCCTGCCACTGTATTCAGAATGGCTACCTGGTCACTCGCCCATGTATTTGAAATAGTTTCATCATCTCCCTCAGCCTCCAGCTCAGTCTCCTTCCTGCCAAGTTGGCCAAAACTCAATGAAAGCAAATTACTGCGGATGCTGGAATCTGAAACCAAAAGAGAAAACACTGGGAACTTTCAGCAGATCTGGCAGCATCTGTGAGGAGAAAAAAGAGCTGACATTTCAAATCTAGGTGACCCTTTGTCAAAGCTAAAAGGCATAGAAAGTGGGAGGTATACATACTGTAGGGTGAGAGAATGAAAGATGAGTCATAGCCACAAAAACAAGGGGAAAGGCAAGATCATCTGAAAGGCTAAGAGCCAATGTTACTTCATGCCTTTCCCCTTGTTTTCATAGAATCATAGAATCCTACAGTGCAGAAGGAGGCCATTTGGCCCAGTGAGTCTGCACCAACCACAATCCCACCCAGGCTCTATTCCCATAACCCCATATATTCACTCTGCAACTTTGCCTGACACTAGGGGTAATTTAGCATGGCCAATCAACCTAAACCACACATCTTTGGACTGTGGGATGAAACCAGACCACCCAGAGGAAACCCACACAGGCACAGGGAGAATGTGCAAACTCCACACAGACAGTGTCCCGAGGCTGGAATTGAACCTGGGTCCCTGGCGCTGTGAGGTAACAGTGCTAACCACTGTGTTGCTATGCCGCCCTTTTTTGTGGCTATGACTCATCTTTCATTCCCTCACCCTGCAGTATAAATATCTTCCACTTTCTACGCCTTTTAGCTTTGACAAAACTCATCTGGATTTGAAACATCAGTTATTTTCTCTCCTTACAGGTGCTGCCAGACCTGCTGAGATTTTCCAGCATTTTCTCTTTGGGCCAAATCTCAAGCTCCGGATAACCCATTACCAACAATTCGACCAAACAAAGCTCCCCCCTCCCCCCATCTCCGTGATGCCACCTCTCCCCTCACGAGACTATCTGACATTATAATGCTCCCATACCCTGTGTCTGTGACTCATTTCACACCTATTAACTGCTGTGTCAAATTGGACTCCAGGGGAATTGATTTTCTCACCAATTGCCTCCGACTTGAACAAAACAAACACAGATTTCATTAACTGTCAGTAAATGTGGGAGTGGAGAGCGAAGGGATAGTCCCATTTTGATTTCCTATAGATTAATTTGGACAACAAGGGAGAAGGGTGAGTACTATGAGGTGACTCTGACATGTTTGCTGAAGCCTCTCTCAGAGAACAGTTTATGTGATTTTGAATCTATTTCCTGCTCCTCTCCTGAAGGTAGTGAGTGATGCCGTGTGTCTGAAGGTCTATACGTTGCAGCCCTGTGGTCTCTGGTCTGCCGGCCCAGATAGTGAGCAACACTCTGCTTCTCGATGGAACCAATCCCCTTCTCACCTGGCAACCACAAATATACTGTTCAGCGGGAGCCAGAGAACAACATTCAGGAGGCAACACACCCTCCCCCCCCATTCATTCTGGAGATGGGAGTTGGGGCAGGGAATCCACTGTCAGAATTCAAATGATTCCAAAATTGGTCTTTGCAAAGATTTACAAATGGCTGAAATTCAAGTGTAACAGGAACGCGGGCTGTTGGGCGCAGGAGATGCAAGATAAGGATAGACAGGGGAAAGGAACATTGGAACAGGAGGAGGCCACTCAGCCCCCTTGAACCTATTCCACCATTCGATTACCTCATGGCTGATTTGTACCTCTACTGAATTCACATGCCATGATTCCAGAATTTTCTTGTCAGTTTTGACATTTTCAGTTAAGATCTTTTTGAGAGAGAGAGAGTTTTTTAAGGGGAGAATGGAGCACTGTGGTAATGTTACTGAACTAGTAATTCAGAGGGCCAGGCTAATGCTGGTGGAATTTGAGTTCAATTAACGAATGATAAGGCCTCAGTGATGGTGAAAGCAATCATTGCAAACCGTCATCTGATTCACTAATATACTATGGGAAGGAGATCTTCCCAATGGAAATCTGCTGTGCTTACCTGGTCCAGCCTACATGTGACTCCAAACCCACAGCAATGCGGTTACCACCCTAAATGCCTAGCAAGCCACTCAGTTCAAGGGTAACAAATGCTGACCTTGAAAGCGACACCCACCTCCTATGAAAGAAAAAATACTGGATCTTTTACGTTCATTTGAGAGGAATGCTGAGGCCTTTGTTTAATGTCTCATCTGAAATGGTGCACCTCTGACCATGCAGCACTGCACGGGTGTGTCGACCTTGATTTGATGCCCAAATCCTGGAGTGGGATTTGAAACCACAACCTTCTGACTCAGAGGCAGAGTGGATGATTGAGAAAACATGGCAAATTAGACAGTAGAGCACAGTAGTACAGATAAGGAAGTCCCCACGGCAGCAGGCATTGATTTCACAGATACTTCATGTTACCATATATTGAACAATGAGGCAGAGTATTTGCATGGGCTTCACTTCGAACACTAACACATGAGTTGAGCAATACAGAAGTCACAGCCTGTTTGGTTTATGAATGAAGTAGGTGAGCATACATTAGCAATTGTGATTTATTGAAAGGAACAGTGAAGATACTGACAGATTTAGAAATTAGATAGGTCCATCGAGTTTGTGTCAGAGAGTGTACCTTCATGACGTCTGGTTCAGCTGCAGTTAGTTGGTGGAAAGCTCATCTTTAAATCAGAACGTTGTTGATTCAAGTCCCATCCCAGCCCTTGAGCCCAAAATCGAGCTTGCCACTCTGGTGCAGTACTAAGGGAGTGAGTGCTGCACTGTTGAAGGTGTCATCTTTAGGTTGAGACATTAAATGATGGCTCTGTGTTCCCTCGGGCAGACATGAAAGATCCCATAGCATTATTTCAAAAAAACATAAAAGTTATCCCCAGCATCCTGGCCAATTTTTGTTCCTCAATCAATGTCACAAAAAGCAGATTACTGGATCATAATCACATTGCTGTTTGTGGAACTTGCTGTGTGCAAATTGGCTGCTGTGTTTCCACCATTACAACCAAGACAACACTTCAAAACATCCAATGTGATGAAAGGTGCTAAATTCACACATTAGTCTTCTTTTCCAGTGTATGGCTGATGGTGAACTGAACGAATCTGAGCAGGTTAATGTAGCCCAGGAAGAGCAGCAAGACCTGAGTCAGAGCCTGGGAGGTTTTCGCTTCCCCTCTCTCTGGTGGAGGTGTTAAGGCAGAGATCGTTCCTGGGTGCAGGAGCTGCAGAGAAAAATCTATCACAAATGCTATATTCACTAAGGGGAGGTGCAGCTGTGGGGTAGCAACACACTCCCACAACCACCCCCTCCCTCCCCCCACCCCAGCCATATGTACAATCTTTGTAGGAGTGGGTAGTGGGGAATTAATGCAAGGATCCACCAGCCAGGCATTTACAGAGAACATGAAGCAGTAAGAGTAATGGGTGAGTAATCAAACAGTGATGTAAAGCACTGACATCAAAGGTCAGATTTTAACCTCATCTGTGGAGATTCAGAGGAGTCCATGGCATGTAATGTTGACCAGGGTATAAAAGGGGCATCTGACCCAAACCATTCCATTCCTATTCATTCAATTAGGTAAAAATTGACCCTTAAATTTCGGATGTTGGTTCACATTTTATCACTATGAGGGGATGGTGAGTTAATGTCAAATGAGTTTCCCAGGTTACCTCCAAGCAACTTAAAGCAATTTAAAGACACTTCAATCTGTCTGGAGCTGGTGATTTGGAGAGCAAGGCACCTTCTTCTCCCATAGCTGCAGAATTGAGAAAACAGAACTTGCCTTTCCTTTCTACATTTATTCCTGGACATTTCGAAACTCTTTAAAAATGAAATACTTTTGAACTTAAATGTGAGGATGAAGTGGGGAAGTTGTAGCATTTTCTCAGCCTATTTTTAACTAAAATGGTCAGAAACTCATTATTGCATTCAAGTACATTCTCAGCACTCTTCTGGTCCTTTTGTCAATGATTTTATTCCTTACTTTTTATTTATGCTATCAAACAAATTGGCCAGTGGTGGTACAGAGGTTAGCACTGTTGCCGCACAGTGCCAGGGACCTGGTTTCAATTCTGGCCTCCAGTCACCATATGTGTGGAGTTTGCACATTCTTTCCGTGTCTACGTGGCTTTCCTTTGGGTGCTCTGGTTTCCTCCCAAACTCCAAAAATGTGCGGGTTAGGTTGATTGACCATGCAAAATGCCCTCTAGAATTGGGGGATTAACAGAGTAAATTTGTAGGGTTGCTAGATAAGGCCTGTGTGGGAGTGTTGCCAGTTCTTGCACTGTAGATATTCTAAGAAACCCAGTGATAACTCCTCCATCAAATCTCCCCCTAGCCTGCGCTGCGTCACTTGGGGAATCACAGTTGTAAGCTCGTGCCCGACCACTCATTGCCACAGCGGGCTGCCGTTTAAGCATGCAGTGCTGCCCACTACCAGACTTGTAACGGGTTCTGTACCTTTAACATGGCAAATTTAAAAATGACACCTCGGATTTCTCCTCTCCAGAACAGCTCAGCTATCAAAGTGAAATAATTTACAAAATTAAATTGTGTCAGAAAACAGAACAACAGATACAGAGGGTGGCAGCAGAATTTCATTCAATTTTCACCCTGTGACCACCTTGCCGTTCCATTTCAGGTTTTCACAACTGAAACATGGTTGCATTTTGTGAAATGTGCCTTTTCTCGGATGGGATGACTTCAGTTTAACCAGGTCAGAAATAGTAAACATGAGCCTGTTCACGTACACAACCTCTGTGTTCTCATATTCACAGCAAAATGCCAAATGCATCCCCCGCGGTCTGATACTGTCACTTCTGAACATAGTAAAAAGTCTGACAACACCAGGTTTTAGTCCAACCTATTTATTTGATAATATACTCACAAGCTTTCGGGGTTAGTCCCTTCGTCAGGTGAATGGAGAGTTCTGGCCTCAGACAGAGCATATAAAGCACAGACAGTTTAGAGATCAGTAATCTCTAAACTGTCTGTGCTTTATATGCTCTGTCTGAGGCCAGAACTCTCCATTCACCTGACGAAGGGACTAACCCCGAAAGCTTGTGAGTGTATTATCAAATAAATAGGTTGGACTAAAACCTGGTGTTGTCAGACTTTTTACTGTGTTTACGCCAGTCCAACGCCGGCATACCCACATCATGACTTCTGAACATACCATGAATGCAAGTAACGTGATTCACAATTATTTTTTTCCATTGCATATTTCAAGCTGGAGCTTGTGAGGATTATTCATCATACACTTCGACTCACTTTCATTGAGGGAAACATCATACTGTAAAGACCATAAAGTTCAGGGTGAAACATTTATAAGGAATTATAATTACATAGCAACACAGCAAACAATGGTAATACAATACTTAACTTTCACAATATTATGAGCTGTTCCTTGAAGAGGTTTGAATATGAGAATTTGAAATTGCAGTGCTGGGGAACGAGCAAATGATGTAGTTCAGCAAGAATTGAAGTGATGGGTGAATGGGATTGATGATGAATGGGATTGATGATGAATAGGATCTCAGCATCAGTTTTGGTTAGGTTTAAGCTAACAGAGATGGGAGCCCATCTAGGGGCGCACTGATTTATGACCAGATGAACCATCTCTCCTCCATTTAGCCTCCCCGGTTAATCGCAACAATTCTTTTATTTCCCCCATGGATGCCTTTTTCAAATCCAAATGTATTTTTTTTACTATCAATGCAGTGAATAAATAAGGAGCCAGTGAACAAGGGGAAGAACCATAAAAGATGCAATGATGTGTGCACACACTCATATCAGAAATAAGGAACGTTAGAATTCAAATAAAAACTAAAAGAATGAATGGTTAGATGCTGGTCTTTGAGGTGTAGATTGTTAAATGTTGCCATTTCAACTTAAGCTGTTCCTTTAAAGTCCTGTTCTTTTAAAGTTGTACTCTCTGGAGACAATTCCTCTTTTTAATCCATAAACCATCTTTTCCAGAAATTGAAGCGTTTCTCCTGTGGTTTCTTCCAGTAGAAATGCACTATCTCTGTAAAAGATTTTAGACTGTTAAGAGATTGGAAATTATTTTTTGACTGTTAGAAGTTAGTACTTTGTTTAGGACGGAGATGAGGAGAAACTTCTTCAGCCACAGAGTGGTCAGCCTATGGAATTCACTACTACAGAAAGTAGTTGAGATCAAAACATTGCACATCTTCAAGAAGCAGTTAGATATAGCACTTGGGCAAAGCGGATCAAAGACTTTGGGGAGACGATGAATCATTACTGAGTTGGATGATCAGCTATGATCGTGAATGGGGGAGCAGGCTTGAAGGGTCGAATGGCCTCCTATTTTTCCATGTTTAACTTCAGCGAGATAGAGAGATTCTTTACTACTTGTTTGGGCTTTGGAATTGCAATGCTGTGCTACCTGACAAACTTACTTGCCATGGTCATGTGACTCTGCCATGAGGCTGTCTCACAACGTCTCACAGAAACAGACACTGAAGAAGACTGCTGTCCTTTTAGATGAAACACTCCTTCCTATTCCTCCGGATTCCTCTGACTTTTTGGAATTACTTCATCCTTCACAGAGCATTTGAATGCTCATTGAGTGTATGTCATGGATAGCTAGCAGTTCCCCATTGACTTAACAGTTTATTTTTGAGGGGCTTGACATCAACATTCCATGAGCAATCAAGTTAGAGAAGGTTTGCAGTACAATCCATATAGGAACTTTTCAGTCAACTTATAGTACTGAACATCAGATGACTTGTGGCAGCCACTTTAATAAGTATCTTTCCTTGCCCTTAAAATCAATGATTCATTTTAAACAGTTCAGTGTGTTATTGGTTAGCTGGTGATATTGGCCGATCACTCAGTCACTTTGTCATGACAATTGGAATAATTGAGCCTGGAAGTGATTAAGACATAGATGAGGGAATAGCAGTAGATGGATTGAAGCAGGCAATATTATATAAGTAAGTTATGATTAAAAATAGAAAGTGCTGGAAAAACTCAGCAGGTCTGGCAGCATCTGTGGAGTAAGAAGTTTGACAACACCAGCATCTCCACATCATGAGCATCTATGGATTCAGAAACAGAGTTAATGTCATGAGTCCAATATGAATGTCCTTCAGAACTCCCTTGTGTGACATTTGAGAGTTTGAATCAGAAGGTCAACTTAGTGTAAGATTGTTACAATCCCCAAAGACAATGAAAGTTTGAAAAAGAAATGCAAACTTCCAGTTAATGACTGAAAAATCTCATGACAGGATGTCAATTTTTCAGAATTTTACTTCAACAGACAAGCCAAAAGCAACTTTGATTAAACACTATTTCAGTAGACAATTTATACTTTCAACTACAGAAAATATTTCCCATTTAACATTTAAAATTAGTGACTCCATTGTTATACCTTAAGTAGACATTTCATTCTCCATCGCTATTCTCAGTTCCATTTCCATTTTCCTGCTAGATAGCTTCTGTACCTTGAACTGATTTTCATGTTGAGGAACAAATTGGAGATCCCTCCCTCAAGCCAAAGTTTCATTTAAACCCTTAAATGCTTAGTCTCTTCAATCTGAATGCAAGGTCCCACCCGCATCCTATGTGGTGAACAATAGAGACTTTCTGTCTCGATCACTCGGTTCTCTCTCCCTCTCCTTGTTTCTTGCAGAGCGTCCTGTTTGGTGGAGTATAGCATTTTTTACTAGGAAAACCTGCAACCCAATCGTAAGTGGTTTCCTATGGACCGGTCCCCTCTCAAAGCCCACTTCTATGGCAGCGTGAATTACATGAGCCTGGTATCCAGAAAGAAATGCTAATTAACTATCCTTTAGAGCCCCAACTTCATTCTATCTTGGAATTAAATAGATAGTTTAAAGTGTAACCATTTCATGGAAAATCCCTACAGTGCAAAGTCTGCATTAACTCTCTGACAGAGTAACTTACCCAGGCCCTCTTTCCCGCTCATCCAATGTCACTCATCCAGGACTAGATATCAGCTAAGAAGGCTGACAGCACAGAGGCAATGGAGGGATCAAGAAAGTAATGGTGAGGTAGAGCTGGGTGCGTCCAGTGTGCATGTAGAACATGTCCCTGTTACTCCAAATGATGTTCCCAAGGTGTAACTTGTAGATGAGGAAGAGGAAGACATCATCTAGCATCAGGGAACTCCAGAGGTAATGTTGCCAGAGATGGAGAGAAAGCACAGTAATTATAATGACAACGATTGGATAGGTAAGAGTGGATTTTTACAAAAGAGAGGTGTAGAAAGATAATAGAGTTGATTGTTTCAAATGTGTTTCAAGGGGAGGCGGTAGCACATTAGTATTGTCGCTCCACTAGTAATCTAGAGACCTGGGTAATGCTGTGGGGACTCAGGTTTGAATCCTACCATGGCAGATGATGAAATTTGAATTCAATAAAAATCTGGAATTAAAAGTCTAAAGGTTACTATGAAAACAGTTGCTAACTGTCTTAAAAACCTATCTGGTTCACTAATGTCCTTTAGGGAAGGAAATGTGCCATCCTTCCTTGGTTTGCCCTATAAGTGACTCCAGACCCACAGCAAAGTGGTTGACTCTTAAATGCCCCCAGGGATGGGCAATAAGTGCTGACACAGCCAGCGATGCCCACATCCCGTGAACAAATAAAAAAAGGCTCCAGAAGGTCGCAAAGGTCAATGCCACATGGTCAGAGATGATTTCATTTGTGACTTTGGAAACTTGATTTGAGAGTCAAACACGGAGTTGCAGGAAAAATGGGTGCGAATTTAGACAATTAGAGCATTTTCATATGCTTTGGTGAGGAGAAGGAAATTGGATCTATAGTGATAGCAATGCTGCCTCACAGCACCACGTACCCAGGTTTAATTTCAGCCTTGGCTGACTGTGTAGAGTTTGTTCATCCCGTGTCTGTGTGTGTTTCCTCCGGCTGCTCCAGTTTCCTCCCACAGCCCTAAAATGTGTAGGTTAGATGGATTAGCCATGCTAAATTGCCCCTCAGTGTCCAAAGATGTGTAGGTTAGGTGGGTTAACCATGGTAAATATGCAAGGTTACGGGGAAAGGGCAGGGGGAGATGGTCCTGAGTGGGATGCTCTATCTGAAAATCGTCCAACCTCAATGGGCTATATGACCTCCTTCTGCACTATAGGGATTTTATGATGTTTTCAAGGAAAGAAGGCGGGGGGGGTTCAAGGGCATTCTTTTCGGCAGATGTTGTCAGTTTTAAAAGGAGGGGGATGGTGGTACAAAACTTGAGGGGAAAGCAGTTTATAACGCCAGCTAATATGGAGTACAGGAAATGGGGTGGTTAGCAGTTTAGTGAGAATTGGGTCAAGGGAGCATGAATAGGACTCATCACTCAATAATTTCCAACTTTCATCTTCACTATCATGCAAGTATCTTTTTTAGTTACTTTGATATTGTTTTAATAGCCCACACAACCTCCACCCATTCTAATTCCCTCTTCCCACACTGTTGCCATATCACTCTACCCTGTCTCCCTCGTGGATGCATCAAGACTTCCGTTAAAGGTATCCAGGCTATCTGCTTCAACCACTCCGAGAAACATTCAGTTCCACTCTGTAAGGAAATTCCTCCTGAACTATTATTACTCTGTGGCTCTCTTGTATTAATGCCCATTTGTCTGGATTTGCCCATGAGTAGATTCAGTTCCACTATATCCACCTTATTAAGCTCTTCCATAGTTATAAATGTTTTTATCAGGTCTCATGGCAAGGCTGTGTAGTGGTCACAAACCGTAATCACTTAGATAATGATTATAAATGGCCAAACCTTTGCTCTTGCAATCTTGTGAAACCTTAGTGAGATTACTGCCTTGTAATCACTCTCAGGTATCCATTGTTCTCCACACAAACAACTATACCTATGCAGTCAAAAAGTTGTTGTTTTCAACTCCAGTTAACAATTCAGTACATAATCTGGGAAAACATTCCAGGGCAGTACTGTGGCAGTGCAGAATTTTTTGGGTGATTTCCTACAGAGGATATGTTGCAACAAGTCTTACTCTGCTTCTTCAAGTCGTTCAGATCTATGTTAAAGATCTCACCTGATGCTACTGGAAGATTAAGGAGTTTGTCTCTGTGTCCCTGCTGGATTCCGGGGAAGTGCCGGAAGATTGGAAAACAGCTAATGTTATGCCGTTGTATAAGAAGGGTGGCAGGCAAAAGGCAGGGAATTATAGGCCGGTTAGTTTAACATCTGTTGAAGGTAACATGTTAGAATCCGTCATCAAGGAGGAAATAGCGAGGCATCTTGAGGGGAATTGCTTGATAGAGCAGACGCAGCACGGTTTCGTTAAGGGGAAGTCGTGTCTGACAAATTTATTGGAGTTCTATGAGGATGTGTCTAGGGCGGTGGATAGAGGAGAGCTGGTGGATGTGGTCTTTCTTGATTTTCAGAAGGCGTTTGACAAGGTACCTCACAAGAGGTTATTGCAGAAGGTGAGGGGGCATGGAGTTGGGGGTAGGGTGTTAGCGTGGATAGAGGATTGGTTGTCAAATAGGAGGCAGAGAGTGGGGGTTAATGGGTGCTATTCGGATTGGCGGTTGGTGACTAGTGGAGTGCCCCAGGGGTCGGTGCTGGGGCCTCAGCTATTTACCATTTATATAGATGATCTGGAGGAGGGAACTGAGTGTATGGTGTCGAAATTTGCTGATGACACCAAGATTGGGGGAAAGGCAAATTGCGCGGAGGGTGTGGAGAGTCTGCAGAAGGATGTAGATTGGCTGGGCGAATGGGCCAGGAACTGGCAAATGGAATTTAATGTTGGCAAGTGTGAGGTGGTCCACTTTGGTAGGAAGAATGGTAGGAAGGACTATTACTTACAGGGCAAAAAACTGCAGCAGGCGACGGTGCAGAGGGACCTCGGGGTCCTTGTGCATGAGTCGCAAAAACCCAGCCTGCAGGTGCAGCAGGTGGCCAGGAAGACGAATGGGATGCTGGCCTTCATAGCGAGGGGGATTGAATATAAAAGTAGGGAGGTCTTGCTGCAGCTGTATAGGGCATTGGTGAGGCCGCAGCTGGAGTACTGTGTGCAGTTTTGGGCGCCGCACTTACGCAAGGATATTTTGGCCTTGGAGGGAGTGCAGAGGAGGTTTACTAGGCTGATACCGGAGTTGAGGGGGTTGACCTATGAGGAGAGGCTGAATAAACTAGGCTTGTACTCGTTAGAGTTTAGAAGAATGAGGGGAGATCTCATTGAGACGTATAAGATGATGAATGGGATGGATAGGATAGAGGTGGAGAGACTCTTCCCGCTCAGAAAGGACAGTAGGACTAGGGGGCACAGCCTCAAGATAAAGGGGGGGCAGTTTAGAACGGAGTTGAGGAGGAACTTCTTCACTCAAAGGGTGGTGAATCTCTGGAATTCTCTGCCCGTTGAAGTGGTGGAGGCTGCCTCGCTAAATATTTTTAAGACGCGGGTTGATGGGTTTTTGATAAGCGAGGGGATTAAGGGTTATGGGGAGAGGGCGGGAATGTGGAACTGAGCCACGACAGATCAGCCATGATCTTATTGAATGGCGGAGCAGGCTCGAAGGGCTAGATGGCCTACTCCTGCTCCTATTTCTTATGTTCTTATGTTCTTATTCCACTCTCCACCAAAACCATGTGAAATAGATTCGCTGGTCATTCATTTCTATGCAGCTGTATTGGGCTTTCTGCTGCTGTGTTCGTCTACGTAACTCTTAATTGTGCTTCAAAGCAATTCAATGTATGTGATGTAAGGGCAGCACGATGGTACAGTGGTTAGCACTGCTCCCTCACAGCACCAGTGACCTGGTTCAATTCCTGTCCTGGGCCATTGTTTGTGTGGAGTTTGCATATTCTCCCTGTGTCTGCATGGGTTTCCTCTGGATGCTCCGGTTTCCTCCCACACTGCAAAGATATGCAGGGTTGATTGGCCATGCTAAATTGCCCCTTAGTATCCTGGGATGCGTAGGTTAGAGGGATTATTGGGGTAAATATGTGGGGTTGTGCGGATAGGCTTGGGGTTGGATTGTTGTCAGTGCAGACTTGATGGACCAACTGCCCTCTTTCTGCACTACAGAGTTTCTATGTTTACTTTCTGACCTTTGAAAGGTTAGTAATAAGGCACTTTATAAAATGTCTGTCCTCGTATACTATATTTCCTAATCCCCAGCATAATCTAGCCAATATTCCAGTTGAATTAGCTTTTGTCTTAGCCTCCCCTGCCTTTGTTTTGAAGTGAGGAGTTTAAATATGTTTGTTTACTCTCTAATCTTTTATTACAGGGCAAGATGTCAGCTATGGTTCACTGGGGGCACTCCTGACTCTGGGTCAAGAAGGTTGTGGCTTTAAATTCCACTCCAGGGAATGTGTACACAAACTCTGGGCTAACATTCCAAATGCTACCCCATTCTAAACCAAAGCTTTCTAAATCCTCATGGGTGGATGTAAAACAAAAATCCTAATTTTGAACTCGAGTGCTGGACTTACCGCTGGTGCTCTGGCCAATATTTAGTCCTCAGTCATTACCATTAAGATGAGCTCTGGACTCACATAAGCACACTCGTGGGAGCTTGCTGTGTACAAATTGGCGGCTGCTCTCCAGACATTAGAACAGTGACTACATTTCAAATGGCATTTCATTGACTGTAGAGCACCTGGAGACAGCCTGGGGTGGTGAAAGGTGCTATCTAAATGCAACTCTTTATTTTGTGCATTTATCATATATACTCACCAGATGATGACCTCTGTTTAAGTATTACCAGCCTGTGCAAAACGGGACTTTCACAGCGTAGTTCCACTCACTCCCTCCAGGAATTTTTTAAAGTGAACTTCATTCCATTAGGATTTATATCTACAGAGGAGGAATGATGAATTTAAAATAAACTCATCTGTTTTGGTTTAAGTTGGAGACCCTTAATTTGTTTTTTTCCCCTCTCTCTCACATATCTTTCGTCACGATTAGAAATGATTGCAACAAAAACAAAACTCAGAGACCAAAGTGTTGGATTCAGTCCAAAAAAAACGCCAAAAAAAAGTCTTGTCAGAAACATCCGCAACTTAATGACAGCCGTCAGAATATATATATATATATATATACACCTTCCACAAATGCAACAAAAATCTCCCTAAACTATGCACAAAGTGAGGCTGCAGTGAGAGGGAGGCGTTACTCTACAGCCCAAGTTGCCACAATGCTGTGTGTGCCTGGCTCCCAGCTCTCACTCTCCACTACACTTCGCAGCCCAGCAGCCGGTTAAAGAGCTCCTCTCGGATCCTGCCCACCACACACTCCAGGCTGCCTACCGTGTGGAGATCTGCCAGTATTTCAGGGTAAGTGACTCTCGCCGATTGTTGGGTTCCTGTTCATGAAAAGCAGAGCTCTGTGAGTGTGTTTGTGGCTAGGTTGCAGGGGCTGCCAGTCGCTGCTTTTTAAGAAGAACCTTTTGCTCTTTTTTTGTTGTTGTTCGGCTGTTCAGTTTCCTGCTGTGGCTCTCTGCTGAAGACTTTGCCACCTCTTGTGAACGGAGAAGCAGCGCATAATACTCACAGATACTGTAAAAGTCGGCACTCGGGCAAGTGAGAAAATTACCCTGAGATTATTGCTTCATAATACTGCTATCCACCCCTCATACACACATACACGCTCCCATGTACACACTCCACATAGTCACATCTCTCTCTCTCTTTCACACACACAAAAGTTCGTACATAGTTCCCCATACCAAATCTTACATTTTCCGACACACAATCTCACTCATTCCCTATCAGCCTTCCAACACATACACTCCCCACTCTCTCTGTCTCCCACACAATCACATTGTCTGTCTCCCTGACATTGATATCCTCCATCACACCATCTTGCACTCTCCCTACATTTCCTCACATATAGTCTTGCACATATGTAATCTTTCCTCAAACACGTACAAACATACTTGTGCCCCAGACACTCATACCCTACAGGTGCACCCTCTCTCTTTTACACACACACACACTCTCCTTCTTACAACTGTTAAGACAGATTTTTGATTGACAGGACTCAGAGATAATAGGGACAGGCAGGGAAGTGGGGTCGAGACCACAATAAGATCAGCCATGATTTCATTGAATGTTGGAGCAGATGTGATGGACCGAATGGCCTCAACCTGCTCCTAATTCTATTGATCTTATGATCTCCATCACACATTCACTAAAGTTCATTTGTGAGACGGTAATTCCACTGTTTTCTTTGGCAGTGCAACAGATGAATTACTAATAGTGAGGTTTTTAACGTGTCTTTAAGTTTTGGGTGGTAATAGCAATGCAAACATTCTTGTAGTACCCATGACTGTAAGATATAGTGTGGGACAGGAAGTGAGGTCTGGGAACTGTTTATGCCAGGACTGATTGTGTGAGCAGAGGTGGCATATATAATCAAACAGGAGATAATTGCCCCATTCTAAGAGCAGGGGTTGATTATATGCTTCAAGTGATTGGTTCATTATGTCGTTTTAAACTGATACCAATCGCACTGTATTCTGTGTACTGGACATGCTCACAAACCTTTCAATGCCACTTTAAAAAGATCTTTTCGTTTAAGTATTGTACGAGTAACATGACAACAGCAACAATTTCTATTGATACGCTTGCTGCCTTTAATATTAAACAAAAGTCTTCATGGAACAAGTTGAAGATAGAAATGGAGGCTTGAGTTATGAGAGACCAGGAGAGGTGTCTGAAAATAATGTTGGACTGCTGGGCTTTCAGCAAGCTTTTCAAAGGAGAAGAGAAGGGGAAGCGGAGAGCCCAAGAGGTTGGTGGAGGTCATTTCGTAGAGTGTGATCAAGGCTGCAGGAGACTGTGCCTTCAATGCTGGAGCAGTGGAATGGTGGGAATGCACCAAAGGCCAGAGGATGGAGGCAGGAAAGCCAGAAAGAAAGGAGTTGGAAAAAGTTGTGTCTAGTAATTATGAAAGCCCAGGAAGAATTTCAATGATTGAGATAATGGTGGGCAGGAGTGAGTAATATTACTCAAGTGAAAATGTTGGTGCTGTGACATTTGAAGCTCAGTTCTGGATCTTGCAGGATGCCAATGTTCAGGAGAATCTGCTAAACCTGAGAGATTGGTCCGAGGAGTGATCGAATCGACACTGAAGTTTATGACGGGGGCTAAAATTGATGTTAAGTTGGAGGAAGTTGCAGCTCAGGGTGAGTTGATGTTGAATAGGCAAGCTCACAGCAGAAAAGTCATTGGGTTTCAGAGAACCGATGGAATCAAGATAAATGGATGTGTCTACGGGCTTACACAGAAGCTGAGGTGTGGGGACACTGTGCTGAGGAGCAGCATATAAATGATAAAAGGGAGGATCCTAGAAAAACAATAGTTTGGAGTCAGAAAGATAAAATGTTGCTGGGGATATTGCTGGCTGCAAACAGGTTGGAGTGGAACCAAAGACAGTCCCAAAAGACAATGGAGGGGGTTAGAATGGTCCCCTGTATCAAGGACCAGAGCTAAGGAGGATATGGGGGGTGCGGGGGTCATGGCTTTTACCAGTCCTGCCCTAGTGTTGTCAGCAGACTGAAAAGAGGGATTCTAACAGGAAAACCTGAGAGATGGGCATGGAGTAGGCAGGAGGTGGCAATTCCAAGAACCTAGGAGAATGAAGTAGTTTTGATAATGGGGAGGTAGAATGAGAGTGGATGGCTTTACAGGAAGCAAGCAGTGACAGTAATTTTCAAAGACCGAGATACAATGCCTGGCAACCCAGCACTTTATTGAAGTGAGGATCTAGAAGGCAGGAGGTGGGTCTCATGAATAAGATGAGTAAGGAGATCTCACAGAGGGCAATGGAAAGATGATAAGAATTTGGAGTTAATGTGGGAGTATCATGATTGCTTTACAACTTTGTTTACTGCAGTACTCATTGTCCATGCAGCTTTTTGCGTCTTGATAAGGAATCTTCCAGCAGATCAGTGCTCCAGCCTGCAGCTTGTTGGCAGTTATAATATAAGATGCAATCTACGAGCACATTTCTGAGGATTGGCGTCTTGCCTCTCTGTGGAAGCAGGATGAGGATCTGAGGACAATGAAGAGGAAGGTGCTTTTCCACCAGGCCTGATCTTATTGCACCTCTTCATGTCTATGACCAACACGCAGAGAGTGCTAGGATATATCCTCATTGGATACTCTTCACAAGGGGAGCAGGCATGGAAATAATTTTGGCTCTTTGAGATAAACCTTCAGACAAGTTTCAGAATAGGAATAGAATTTCCAATGTTTTTTTAAACTTTCATGCTACACAGTCCTTCCAGCAATAGAAACAAATATATGCCAAATGATACAATAAGTGCACTGATGATAAAGCAGGTGCTGGACTGTCTTAGTTGTAGGGTCTAATTTCTTAATTTTCATATGGAAAGCAACCAGCAGCAAAGAGAACTTTGGACATTTTGTACAAAGTCAAGTTTCCATTAAAAAAAGATGCAACTAGTGTGGGCCCTTACCCTCCATTCCACTGAGAGTTCCAATTCCATTAATGTTCAGCTAGACTGTGACTAAAAACAGGAAATTATACACTACAATATATACTGCTCTGACAGCACTCATGAACCTCTAATGCAGCAATTATTTAAAATGGCCTTAGCACAGTTACTCCTTGGGAACTACTTTTGAGTGGTTGTTGCTTTAGACTGATGTAACAAGGTATATACTACCTCCAGAGTCATAATAAAACATTGTATCAGAAAGTTGAAACAAAGTTTCTGTTGTTTAGACAGACATAAAGGGTGTTGCAATATAACTCTGACTAACCAGTTGCAAATTACTCATGTCAACAAGGAGACTCGTGCTATCTCCTTCTCTTCGGCAGTCCTTCAAGAGGTTGACTTGCTCCCACACTAAAGGCGACTGAGGAGCCTAATGTGTGACTTACAGTCTCTGTCCCAGGTGGGGCAGACAGTGATTGGAGGAGTGGGTGAGTGGGATACCCAGTTGCCACATGCTCCTTTCACCATCAACATTTGGCTTCAGCTTGCTCTCAGTGATGAAACTCAAGGCGTTCAGCTTCTTCCCAGAGCTTTCCCCCGACTGTGAACTGTCTTGGGCCTGGGATTCCCAGGTGTCAGTGAAGATGTTCATTTTTTCAAGGAGGCTTTGAGGGTGTCCTTGAAGTGTTTCCTCTGCTCTCCCTGGGGCTCACTTACTGTGTCAAAGCTTGTCTTGGGAGTCTTGTATCAGGCATGAGGACTATGTGGTCTGGTCGTGATTGGTTAATGCTTTGATGCTATGGATGTTGGCCTGAGTTAGAACACTGATGTTGCTACACTGTCCGGCCAATGGATTTGCAGGATCTTGCGGAGGCTCTTCTCCAGGGTTTTGAAGTCCTTGCTGTACACATTCCTGAGCCATGTAGGAGGGGTGGGTATCACTGTACACTGTGAGTTTGGTGCTGAGCCTAAGGTCCTGGTCTTTCTCACATGACCGAAGGCTGTGCTGGCACGATGAAGACAGTATTGAACCTCATTATCCATGAATGCCCTTGTAGAAAGTGTTCCATGTTGTCCAAGGCCTTGTTGTGGATTTTGATAGCTAGGAGGCAGGGCTGTGTGATGGCAGCAAGTTGGTAAATGAAAGTTGTCTTATGAATGCTTGATGTAAGGCCTATGCCCATGTTAAAGTGAGTGCAAATGTAACATTCCAATGGGAAGCTTGTTGAGGGTGTTGAGCTTGTTGGAGATTGCAACAAGGAAGATTAAGAAGTATATTGGTGCAATCACATGGCTATGCTTGATCCCTGTCTGAACATGAATTGGGTCTGTGGTGGATCCAATGGTCAGGTTCAAGGCTTGCATGTCATCATGGAACAGGCGGACAATTGTGACAACCCAAACAGGGGAAGGACTCTCCATAATCCCTCACGGTTGGCAGTGTCAAAGGCCTTTGCAAAGTCAAAGAAGGCCATGGACAAGGATTGGTGCTGTTTCCTTTATTACTTTTGTAGTTACCTCATGGTGAAGATCACATCCATAGTGCTCCTTAATAGGCACAATCTACATTGCAACTCTGGGAGGAGCTCCTTCAGATACAAGGAGAAAGCGATTAAGGAGGATGCTTAGGCTGACTTTCCCTTTGGCCGACAACAGGAAAATTCATCTGTAGTTATTGCAATCAGGCTTGTCACCTTTCTTGAAGATCGTCATGATAATGGCATCATTGAGATCTCCTGGCATGTTCTCCTCCTTCCAAACAAAGTGAAATGAGGTCATGGCTTAATGCCAATAATGTTTCTACACCATGTTTTAGTGCTTCACCGAGGATTTCATCCACTCCTGACACCTTGTTATTCTTTAGCTGTCAGATAGTCTTTTCCAGTTGTGCTGGGTTGGGGTTGTACCGAGTTGGTGGTGGGTGGCATGCTGCGGGATCCAATTGAGGACATTTGCCTTGAAGACAGAGTCTCTACTAAGGAGGTTTTCAATGTGCTTCTTCCAGCGGCACTGAGTGCCTTTCTGTTCTTGCTGAGCACCTCTCGTTCTTGGCTAACTGTCAGATGGGGCCTTGGACGCTTGGATCATGCGTGGTCTTGATTGTATAAAGAAACCTCACATCTCATGGTTGTCGGCTAACTGTGGGCTCTCCCACCATCTTTATGTCATGGGTTTTTGCTGGACCTCAGCCTGCTTTCTAACTCTCGAGTTGGGTTGCTGGTTCTGGTTCAGAAAAGCCATTGGAAGAGAGAGGCTACTGATTCCAAGCTTGGAGATTCCCAGCGATTCCAAAACTGGTTTTAATTGACCAACCCTTTTTGCACATCCCTATTGTGCCCAATGAACATTCAGTCATGCCCATGTATACTCAATAAAGTGAGCATGTCAACTACCTGCACTATCATCCTCTGCTATTTGATGCAGCTCCAGAACATTTGAAGCTTGAGAACATCCAGCATAAAGCAGTTCACTTGTTCGGTGGTCTATTCACTGACTTAAACATCTACTCCTTTCACCACTGGCACACTGTGGGTGAAGTGTGTACTCATGTAGGATGCATTGCAGTAAATCATCAAGACATCTTCAGCAAAACCTCCCACACATGTTAATCTCTGTCCACTAGAAGGGCAAGAGCAGCAGATGCTTGGGAACACCATTACCTCACAGCTCCCCTCCGTTCCACACACCATTCAGCCTTGGACATACACCGTCCTTTGTCCATTGTCACCATATTAAAATGCTGGAACTTACTGTCTACAAGCATCATGGGAATACTGGTTCGGGGAGAAGCTCACCACCACCTTCTCAAGGAACTCAGCATGGGCAATAAATGCCAGCCTTACCAGTCACACTCACTTCTGTAAATAGTAGGATATTGTGCAGCCAGAAGTAGGAAGCTATACAAGGAGCAGTAGGATGCTATACTAAAGGAGCAGTTGAATATATGGTGAGCAGTAGAATAACAAAGGCAAACAGTGTACAGTGATATATCGTATAATTAAACATTATCTATTATGCATGGAGCATGTGGGCATTATGTAGTGGAATATTATGCAACTAGATTTGAGATGTTATACAGCAAGTACTGCGATATTCTGTAAAGAGTGAGAAATTTCACTGCAATGAACTATTTATTATACCATGAGTAGTGGGATATTCAATAGGATTTTAATTAAGAACCAACAGGATGGTTTACAATGAGCAATAGACATATTAAATGAGTACATAATAGTTAAATGTACAATGAGCTATACGGCGAGCAATGAATATCATACATTCAATGAGCAATGAAATATTATACCATAACATTTGATGGGAAAGGCTTATGTTGGATTGTCTAGTTTAATTAACTTCTAATGGTCTCCTGAGATGCCAAGTAGAGGACATCCCTTATTGATATGCTCCACATTCTGGGCCTCATGATCACACTTTGGGTGATCCCACATCTGCCATTTATGGAACTGGGGACCCCATTGATCATGCCGTGTGTAGATTTGGTTGAGTGCTGTCTATTGTCTTGGTCGGAGGGGTCAACACTTGGGACCTCTGCTGTTTGGTCACTGATAATGTGTTGGTTCTTTTATGCTATATACCATCCATGAGTCTGTCCATCTGGACAATAGATTGATATCTTCTGCATGTTTGTTAGGTATTATTACCTACAAAGGCGGCTGTGTTGTCAAGAGTTTTTCCCGTGGGTTTTCTGAATCTTTTTGATTGGATATGTGTTATGACAACCATGAAGGACACAGGGGAATTGCTGATAGATTTCCCTGTCTGTTTCATGGAGTATGAATTCCCTTATTAAGTGAGTGGAACCTTGCCCAATGAGAAGTGAGCAGCAGGAGCTTATAAACCTGTTTCTTTAACCCAGATTGTTGCTGTAAGTTATCAGGGTACAGTAGTTTATAAGCTGCAAGTGCTGCTCTTTCTTTTGGTTTCCAGTGAAGGGTTTCTGGTGACAGAAAACTGGCTATGGCTGAATTGCTACAGTACGCCCGTGTTGCTCATGATCTTTTCCATCTCGAGGAATATAGTGGTGTGATGGTAAATGGCAGGCAAGGCAATGTGGACTTGACACTGTTCCCACGACACTGTTTAGCTGCACACCTATGACATTTCAGTGGTAGTTGAGAGAACATGAGAGAACTTTCGGCAGCGGGGTGGAATAGGGCCACTATTGCGTTGTACAGAGTTCGGACTGTGCTTCCCCCGTGATGATTCCAGACAAGGTTTGCTGTGCGTTTGGCCTTTATAGCGAGAGGATTTGAGTATAGAGATAGGGATATTTTGCTGCATTAGGGCATTGGCGAAGCCACATCTGGTGCATTGTGTGCAGTTTTGGTGTCCTTGTCTGAGGAAGGATGTCCTTACTATAGAGGGACTACAGCAAAGGTTTATCAGTCTGATTCCTGGGATGGCAGGTCTGTCATATGAGAAGAGACTAAGTTGGTTAAGATTATATTCATTGGCATTTAGAAGAGTGAGAGGGGATTTCATAGGAGCTTATAAAATTCTAATGGGATTAGACCAGGATAGATTCAGAAAGAATGTTTCCATTGGTGGGGGAAGCCAGAGCTAGGGGTCATAGTTTGAGGATAAGGGGTAAACCTTGTAGAACTGAGGTGAGGAGAAATTTCTTCACCTAGAGGATGGTGAATGTGTGGAATTCACCACCACAGAATGTAGTTGAGGCCAAAATGTTGTCTGATTTCAAGAAGAAATTGCTATGGCTCTTGGGGCTGAAGGGATCAAGGGATATGGGGGGAAGGGGAGATCAGGATATTGAATTTGATGATCAGCCATGATCAAAATGAATGGAGGGGCAAGCTCGAAAGGCCCAGTGGTCTACTCCTGCTTCTAGTTTCTATGTTTTAGACCTTTCTGACTGGTGTTGATGAGATGAGGGGCCTGATGTGAAATGTTATTTCACCAGCAACCGGAAATTATACAAAGGACTGTGAAACTTTACAGAATAAACAGTGGGGTATTGTGGGATGGTGGACTGTACAAATGTTGTACCACAAATTCTTAGAAACATAGGAAAGTAGAGCACGTTCTACCATCAAATTACACCATGGCTAATCCATAGCATAACTCCATCCAATCACCTTGGTTCTGTGACCTTTAGTACATTAAAAAAATCTATCAATCTTAGTTTTAAAATTTTCAGTTGACACCAAGCTGGTCCTCAGCAGCTTTTTGGGGAAGAGACTTTCAGATTTCTTTTGTGTGAAGAAGTGTGTCCTGATGCCATGCCTAACACTAATTTTGAGGTTATTCTCCCTTCTTCTGACCTCAGCACCAGAGGATATGTTTCTGCCTGTCTACTCTGTAACTATCTTAAACATTTCAACTCCCATTAGAAATCACCCGTGAAGATGTTGGGGTGGCAACGGGATCCCCCCACCCCCGCCCGCCTTCAGTTGCTGTCCTGCCTGCAGCCAAGTAGTGACTGACTATTTGGGCAAGGTAATGGACAGCTGCCGATGAATGTGAAGCCGCACCCCGTCACCATCAGGAGAGGGTAAAAGTCAAAATAAAGGAAGAAAAAAAATAACAGGGCTGGTTTTCTCCTGTGTATGTGTGCACGCGTGTGTGTGTACACCCAAAATTCCCACACCAGCAACACATGCTGTGAAAACCAGGCCTCTTGGTTTCAGTGAAGTCTGGAGCTAAGATGTTAGAAATGGAACCTTTACTTTTCTCCTTTGGAACTTTTCTCGTCTGGAACATTTTTGTTTTAAATGAGTTTTGTTTGAGGCAGATTTATTTATTTATTCACTTATTACCCTCGTGAATTGATACCCAAAACAGTGCCAGTCAGCAGACAGAAGTTTGAGTTTGGCTGCTGCTTGGCTTTCTGTTAAACTTTCTGTTTGTGTTGGTTTGGGTTTTTGTTGCTGTTCTGCAGCCCGTGGTCATTGACCTATGAAACACAGCAGAGTGATCGCAGCGATTGAGTCGCAACTTTGCAGCAATTGTCCAAAAGCAGCAAAAACAGGTGCAGCTGCGAGTTCCTCTCTGGATTTAAAACTGGGGCGTGGAGGGCTGATTTCCTCAGCAATTAGCAGCCACTGAGTACAGTGACACTATACTCAGAAGGCATACAAGTTAAAACTGCCTGCTGCCAATCATCTACTAACATCTCACCCCAGTGACCATTACTCATGGTTAGTAATGTTGCCTCACAGTGCCAGGGACTCAGGTTTAATTCTGGCCTTGGGTGATAGTGCGGAGTCTGCACGTTCTCCCGTGTTTCTGGGTGCTCTGGTTTCCTCCCACAGTCCGAAGATGTGCAGGTTAGGTTGATTGCTATGCTAAATTGCCAAGGGGAATAGCAGGGTAAATATGTGGGGTTACGGGGATTGGGCCTGGGTGGGGTTGTTGTCGGTTCAGGCTCGAGGTGCCAAATGACCTCCTTCTGCATTGTAGCAATTCAATGATTCTAAACCTGAACACTGGAGGGATTAACTGGTTGGGTATGAAATTCATGATATGAAGTGGAATGGTGGTTTTATATGCCACCTAATATTAAGGATATCATTGGAGAATCGATCACGATGAAGTTTGAAGCCAGTATTTCACCCAACCTTACCGGTTTTCCATAGGGCGGGTTAGATTAAAATAGCCCTCTTAGGTGTCAGCAGACTATTTGACTACAGGCATCATCACAGAGGAGTTGAACTTGTTCAAACATTTTTGCATTTTGAACCTCAGCTGCTAGATAGTGACTGGGAGCATGAATTGGGGCCGACTTTATCTCCCGTTCATAACCAGAAGCTGAGGCCGAATGTAGCATCTAGATTGACAACAGCTTTCTCAGCCCACACTGTGAACTAAAGACATTTCTGATCTGGATGACTCAACAACCATTAAATAAACTTATTAAGCCAGTGGGGACAGTCCCAATTAGAGAGACACGGGTTATTATTCTTTAAATTCAGCGCCTTTTTCCTCCACCTGGTTATCTTTAAAGAGTGAGGGGAGTTTATGCATGAACATAGTAGCAGATAATATTGTTATGAAATGTAAGCAGGTCCTCATAATTAGTAGCCTGGAACAAATGTCCCATTGGATATGTGTGCCACAAGAAGTGGGACAGTGAAGGTGCTGGGTTTAGTGTGACTGACTCCTCTATATACAGGTTCAGTGGTGCAATTTGTTTGATTCCCACACATATCAGTAAGAGCTGAGGGAAAATATGATTCAGGTGGTTTCCTTCTTGCTGCCCATTTGCTGATATTCACATTTCCTCAGTGCTTCACAGCATTTTCTGGGTGCCAAGGCCTACAAACTTCCTGCCAAGGTAGGCCCGTCTGTTCCTCTCCTGCTCTCCCTCCTGCCGTTCTCTCTCCCACCGGTTTTTCTCTCTCCTCCAACCTGTTAGGTTGATTGGCCATGCTAAAAAAAATTGCCCTTAGCTTAGAGGGATTAGTGGGGAACATGGAGGTAGGGTCTGGGTGGGAGTGCGGTCGATGCAGACTCAATAGGCCAAAAGGCCTCATTCTGTGCTGTAAGGTTTCTATGATTCTGTTCCTCTCTCTCCCCCCCAGGTATTGTTCTTTCATCTCTCCCCTGCTCCCAAGCCCAGCTGTTTTCTCTTCTTCCCCCCCCCACCCCCATTTGTCCATTTATTCCTCTCTCTGTCACCTCCTATATCCCCTGCCCCCACCACCACCCTCTGTCCCCCTGCTTGTTCCTAAGTTTAAGTTTAGTTATTAGTGTCACGAGTAGGCTTTCATTAACACTGCCCGAAGTTACTGTGAAAATCCCCTAGTCACTATACTCTGGCGCCTGTTTAGGTACACTGAGAGAGAATTTAGCATGGCCAATCCACCTAAACAGCACATCTTTCGGGCTGTGGGAGAAAACTGGAGGACACCCTTGCAGACACGGGGAGAATGTGCAAACTCCACACAGACAGCGGTCTGTGGCACTGTGAGATTAACCACTGTGCCACCATGCCGTCCTTCTCTCCTCCCGGCTGGTCCCCCTCTCTCCCCCTGCCTCTTCCCTTCATCATCTGTTCCTCTTCCCTCTCCCGGAAGCCTGGTCCTTTCCTTCTTACCTGTGCCTTTCCCCTCCTCCTGCACCTGCCTTGAGAATCCTTACAGCTGACCTCCTCAAACAGAAAACTAATTGATGATCAAATTGAAGTGTTAAGATTATTAAAGGTCAACAGAGTGAACAAAAATAAACTATCCATCCTAACAGGAGAACCTTAAACAAGGGAATATAACCTTAAAATTAGAGCTAGGCTGTTAAGGGTCATGTCAGGGAGTAGTTCTGGAAATCTGGAACTCTCGGTCCAAAGCTTGTTAAGGCTCAGGGTCAATTGAAAATTTCAAAATTGAGATTCTTTGTTAGGCAATTCTGAAATCATGGCATGTGGATTGAGCTAAGGTACAGATCAGCCATGAGATAATCAAAAGGTGGAATAGACTCAAGAGACTGAGAATTCTGATGTTCCTGTCCCCTGTTTGACCTGACCTGCCTCTCCTGCGCCCAACAGCGCTCGTTCCTGTTACACCTCAATTTCGGACATTTGCAAATCTTTGCAAAGACCAATTTTGGAATCATTTGAATTCTGACAGTGGATTCCCTGCCCCAACTCCCATCTCCAGAATGAATGGGGGGGAGGGTGTGTTGCCTCCTGAATGTTGTTCTCTGACTCCCGCTGAACAGTATATTTGTGGTTGCCAGGTGAGAAGGGGATTGGTTCCATCGAGAAGCAGAGTGTTGCTCACTATCTGGGCCGGCAGACCAGAGACCACAGGGCTGCAACGTATAGACCTTCAGACACACGGCATCACTCACTACCTTCAGGAGAGGAGCAGGAAATAGATTCAAAATCACATAAATTGTTCTCTGAGAGAGGCTTCAGCAAACATGTCAGAGTCACCGCATAGTACTCACCCTTCTCCCTTGTTGTCCAAATTAATCTATAGGAAATCAAAATGGGACTATCCCTTCGCTCTCCACTCCCACATTTACTGACAGTTAATGAAATCTGTGTTTGTTTTGTTCAAGTCGGAGGCAATTGGTGAGAAAATCAATTCCCCTGGAGTCCAATTTGACACAGCAGTTAATAGGTGTGAAATGAGTCACAGACACAGGGTATGGGAGCATTATAATGTCAGATAGTCTCGTGAGGTGGGGGGGAGCTCTGTTTGGTCAAATTGTTGGTGATGAATTATCCAGAACTTGAGATTTGGCCAACTTGGCAGGAAGTGAATTGAGCTGGAGGCTGAGGGAATGGTAATGAAACTGTTCCAAATACATGGGCACAGAGGGAGTGACCGTGTATCCATTCTGAATACTAGGCTGGGCATTGTGAGAGTGACTATGTACCCATTCTGTATACTAGACTGGGCACTGAGGGAGTGACTATGTGCGCATTCTGAATACTAGACTGGGCACTGAGGGAACTTTGCCCAGAAACTGAGTGGGGAATTCTGCACACTTGTTCATGCTGACCCTGGGGACTAAGGCTAGATCACAGAGCTCCCTCAGAGAGAAATAAAGGCAGGTCCTTCAAAGTCACGTTATCTATCCCCAAAATGATTGGGGGACGGGGTGGGAACAGGGCATTGCCTTCTCCATCTTTGGCTCCCCTACACCCAGAAGCCGTCCATGATGTATTCAGTTAGTGATTTTCAATGGCAGCAGCCTGAGGTGGCAACATTGAAAGGAAAGATTTGCAGGGGTATTGGGAAATAGCAGGAGACTGGGAATAATTAGATCACTTTCTGAGTTTGATAGTGCAGATGGTCAGGCCAAATGGCATCCTTCTGTGCTGTGAGCTCCATGATGAGAGTGGTGTGGCCAGTGTCTATAGGAGCTGATGAACAATAAGATATCTTTCCGAGTGTTGGGAGAGAAATGGAGGCTCGGTGAGTGAGTGTACAGCACTGGGCGAGAAGCCAGGGGAAAATATATCAGAAAAAAACAAGTCTTTCTCTTTGCAAAGAGAAAGAGCTGATGTAAAATCACAAGACCTTCATCAATAGGCTGCCATTGTTTGTCATTAATTGCCTTTTCATGAGGAAGATGAGCATGTGATTAAGGAAACAAATGGAAAGGAAATGCAAATTCTGGAAATTTACAATAAGACAAGAAACTGCAGGAGGTACACAGCTGGTTAGTCAGAGCCCAGGATAGGGAAGAGGCAAGTCTGAGTCACTCCAAACATAATCATAATTACATTACATGCCAACTATGTGCCTGCCCCTATTGTTAACTAATGTTGTATTCTTAATATTCTGAAGTTTGCCTAATATCTCCTTCCCACCTCAACTGTTATAATATCTCCCTTGACTTTTCATAGAATCCTTACAGTGTAGAAGAAGGCCATTCGGCCCATTGAGTCTGCTTCACCATACAATAGGTTTATGGCTCATCTGATTTGGGCTTCAACTCCACTTTCCTGTCTGCCCATCTTAACCCCAGACCCCCTTGTCAATCACAAATTGATCTAACTTGGCTTTGAGTATATTCAATGAACCAACTTCCACTGTTCTCTGCAAAGAGAATTCCAGAGACCACTAACTCCCTGGGAAAGAAAATATTCTCCTCCTCTCAGTCTTAAATGAGAGACATTAATTCTTAACCTGTGTCCCCTAATTCTAGTCTCCCCAACAAGGAGAAGCATCCACCGGGTCAAACCCCCTCAGGATCTTAATAAGATCACTCCTCATTCTCTAAACTCTAAACGTATAGGCCCAACTTGCTCAAGCTTTCCTCATAAGCAAACCCCTTCATCCCAGGAATCACTCTCTGAACTAAATCCTTTCTAAGTAAGGAGACCAAAACTGTACATAGTATTCCAGATGTGGCCTCACTAAGGCCCTGTACAGCCACAGCAACACTTCCCTATTTACTTCCCCTTGGCAATAAAGGCCATCATTTCATTTCTCGAACTAATCATTTTCTGTGCCGGTATTCTGACTTGTTTATGATCCATGTACAATGCCATCCAGATCCCTCTGTACCACAGAGTTCTGCAATCTATCATCATTTAAATAAAATTCTGCTTTTCTGTTTGTCCTGTCAAAAGTGGGCAAATTCACACTACCCCACATTATACTGCATCTGCTAAATTTTGCCCACTCACTACGCTTTACTTTGCTGCCTATCTTTGTGCTATCAGCAAATTCAGCTGTTATGCGTTCGATCCCTTCATCCAAGTCATTGATATCAATTGTAAATGGTTAATTCCCCAGCATCTATTCCTGTGACACTGAAATTGTTACAACACTAGGCCATTTTAGCTATTTGAAAGCTTTTGTTCTCAGTGTGGTTACGCTGGCCTGGGGGAGATTGTCCAATATAATACCAATTTTCCAGTTTGCGCCTAGTCACCATGCCAGCAGTAAGCTGCTCATACATCTGTAGCATAATTGCCAGTCGCCAGGGACCAAGCAAACAGCAGCTGCGATGCGGATCCCAACTGAAACAGATAAGTGAAAGCAAAGCGATAGAGGTAATTCTGGGAAAGTGTTACAGAAGGATCAGGTATTGGGACTGATAATTTTTATGGGACCAGAGGGTGAGTTAACGTTTCCCCCTCACCACACAAATATGATTGGCAAATGTATCAAATTAAACATTTTCTAAGCCGTCCGTTAGGAGACTTTTAAGGACTTTTAAGTTTAGATCACTAGATTTCCAATTCCAATTCTCTTCCCACACCTCATGGTGCACAAAAGGAGACTTGCCTCTGTTTCCATAGCTTGTCATTCCTGGAACAGGTTGCCAGTCTGTTGCCAGGTTACTTGTGGAGTTACCCAAACTCTGTGGCCTGGGCCTCGGCACCTCCTTTTGCAACTGGATCCTGAACTTCCTAATTCAAAGACCACAATAAGGAAGGATAGGCAACAATGGATAAATGTGTAGTGGTCCATTTTGGCAGGTCCAATGGGATGAAGGAGTATAATATCAAGGGTAAGACTCTTAGCATTGTAGAGGATCAGGAGGACCTTGGGGTTCAGGTCCATAGGACTCTTAAATCGGCCTCACAGGTAGAGGATGTGGTTAAGAAGGTGTATGGTACACTGGCCTTCATCAGTCGAGGGACTGAATTTAGGAGTTGAGAGGTAATGCTGCAGCTTTATAAGACCCTGGTCAGACCCCACTTGGAGTACTGTGCTCTGTTCTGGTCACCTCATTACAGGAATGATGTGGAAGCTTTTGAAAAGGTGCAGAGGAGATTTACATGGATGTTGCCTGGATCAGGTGGCATGCCTTATGAGGATAGGTTGAGAGAGCTCGGTCTTTTCTCCTTAGAGAGACGAAGGATGAGAGGTGACCTGATAGAAGTGTATGAGATGTTGAGAGGTATAGATCGGGTGGATTCTCAAAGGCTTTTTCCCAGGGCTGGAATGGTTGCTACGAGAGGACACAGGTTTAAGGTGCTGGGGAGTAGGTACAGAGGAGATATCAGGGGTAAGTTTTTCACTCAGAGGGTAGTGGGTGAGTGGAATCGGCTGGTGGTGGTGGTGGTGGAGGCAGATTCGATAGGGTCTTTTAAGAGACTTCTGGATGAGTACATGGGACTTAATAGAATTGAGGGTTATAGGTAAGCTTAGTAGGTAGAGATATCATCAGCGCAACTAGTGGGCCGAAAGGCCTGTTTATGCTGTAGTTTTTCTATGTTCTATGCTCTAACACCTCCTCCACGATCATCCTCAATACCAGAGCCTCACAAGGCTGAGTTCTCAGCCCCCTACTACACTCATACATCAATGACTGTGCAGCCAAATTCCCCTCCAATCTGATTTTCAAGTTTGTTTATGACACCACTGAAGTGGGTCAGATCTCAAGCAATGATGAGACAGAGAACAGGAATGAGATAGAGAATCTGGTGAACTGGTGCCGCAACAATAATCTCTCCCTCAACGTCAACAAAACGAAGGAGTTTTTTTGTCATTAACTTCAGGAAGTGTGAAGGAGAACATGCCCCTGTCTACATCAATGGGGATGAAGTAGAAAGGGTCAAGAGCTTCAAGTTTTTAAGTATCTAGACCATCAACAGCCTGTCCTGGTCTCCCCATGCTGACACTATAGTTCAAAAAACCCATCAACATCTCTAATTTCTCACAAGACTAAGGAAATTTGGCACGTCAGCTACGACTCTCACCAACTTTTACAGATGTACTATAGAAAGCATTCTTTCTGGTTGTATCAAGCTTGGTATGGCTCCTGGTCTGCCCAAGATCGCAAGGAACTACAAAAGGTCGTGAATGTAGCCCAATCCATCACACAAACCAGCCTCCCATCCATTGACCCTGTCTACCCTTCCCACTGCCTCGGCAAAGCAGCCGACATAATTAAGGACCCCACGCACCCTGGACGTTCTTTCTTCCACCTTCTTCCTTCAGGAAAAAGATATGAAAGTCTGAGGTCACATACCAACCAACTCAAGAAAAGCTTTTTCCCTGCTGCTATCAGACTTCTGAATGGACTTACCTTGCATTAATTTGACCTTTCTCTACACCCTAGCTATGACTGTAATAGTACATTCTGCAGTCCCTTGTTTTCTTCTCTATGAACAATATGTTTTGTCTGTATGGCGCGCAAGAAACAATAATTTTCACTGTATGTTAATACATGGGGCAATAATAAAATCAAAATCAAATCAAATCCACATGAAGTGTGACTGGCCAGGAGTCTCCTGTTCTTACCACCAGCCATTGGCGTTTTTGGAAGGATGACTCTCAACCTGTAAATATATGCATTATGAACGCATCTTTCTTGGCTGTCAAGTCCTGGGGTGGGACTTGATCCCGGAGCTTCTGGCTCAGAATAGGGGCACTACTATCTGAGCCACAAGACCTCCTAATCACTTAACACCAAATACTAATTGCATTAGAGTTCTACTGGTGCTTATTTTGTTTTGAGGCAATGCAGTGGCAGCTACACTCAACCCTTCGGCACTGTAAACCCTCATATACGTTCACACTTAGAAATGCACCACAAACACACAAAAAAAAACAGATGCTGGAAATCTGAAACACACAGAAACCACTCAGCAGGTCTGGGGCGAGACAAACAGTTAACGTTTCAGATCAACGATCTTTTATCAGAATGTGGGCATTTCCAATTTCACACCGTAGCAGGAACATTGCTATTTACAGCCTTCGCAGTCATGCTGCAAACAGCCCCCCTGTTAATTGCTTCAATCAGTTTACAGCACTGTTTATGAACCTAGATGGATAGCTGATTCATTTCTGGAGCTGGGCTTGATTAAATCAGCATCCGTTTGGTGCAATGCCCTTTCATATCTCTCGCTGTGTGTTTCCCTTTTTCAGAAGTTGCTAATTACCAGAATATTATCTTTCTCTCTGACATTTTCAACTTTTGCCGCTTCTTCCAGTAAAGTTTTGTCGATGCTAGAAGGGCTGGTTTTGCCAAATTGAGTGATTTCTGCAGAGAAGTCCAGTCTTCAGCGTACAGGGTAGCAGTGTGACATTAGTTTGCTTTATGGTTTTAAGGGGGAAGGGCCTGAGGTGCAGTACCACAGAAAGGAAGATTGCTGGTTTGATTCTGGGTGCTGAGTTACCCAAGCATCTTGGGCTGGGGAAGGGGGTGGAAGCGGAAAACATCAGGGGCTTCTTTTCCCACTTGCTATCTTCACCCTCTTGTGGAAAGAGGCTCAGTGAGTGAGAAGAAGATGGAATGCTACTCTCGATTAGATGTGGAATAACCATGTGGGAAAGCTGCCATCAGCTCACATTAAATCCAAATGTATGCCAGTAAAAATCCAAAAGGAATGGGAAATAATTGGGTTTGTGTAATGGAACTGCGTCATGGGATAATTCCAAATCATTATGGATTAATTGCATTTGACGCTCATTACAGTAAACATGGCCTGACTGAGTGAAATAAGTCACATGGCTATCTATATTTAGAATTGGCGTTGGTAGACATACATTGAGTTTGTACAAATAAGGAGAGAGGGCTCTCTCCCGCCCTTGCTATTCATTCATCTGCCCTCCTTCACATCACTCATAGCTTTAACCAAATTTACTAGCTATTCGCAAAATCTTCTAATGCGCACATAAGGGAGGACAAAATAAGATGTAATGTGTGCCTTGACTCAGTTAAGTTAAATGACAGGAGAAATAATGGAGAGGAAGGTAATAAGAGTTAACTCTTCTACGTGATTGATCTGTCGTGATCTCAAAAAAATGGCAGGACAGACCCAATGGGCAGAAAGGCCTATTCCGATATCCTCAACTGGGTTAATAGATGGCTGAGGGAGCCCAGTACAGATAAATTTAGGGCGGAATTCTCCCCAAACAAATTCTGTGTCGAATTTGGGTGAAAACTGGAGTAATTCACGCTCTTTTTTCAATGGGAGTTCACACAAGAATCTCCCTTATTCTGTGCAATGCAGAGGCCACCAGCGTGAATATCATTAGATTTCAGAGGGTGAGGCCTATTCCCGCTGGAGAGGCTGAAATCCGCATGCTGAGCGGGTTATTGCTCATGTGTCACTCTATCAGTGCCAAGTTCAGCGCATGCATAACGGCCCCACACTGATGACCTCACTGATTGGCGGCCAGCTCGATCACTGGCCAGCCCCATGACCCCAGCAATGCCAGCTTTCCAACCCCCACCACAACCCCGCACCCCCCCCCCCCCCCCCCACAATGGCCCAGTTGCTGCCCTTCCCCCCAGCCCTCACCTCTCACCATTCCCATACGCAGCCCCGACCCCAGGCTCCCGGCCTGCTGCGATCTCCAATCCCACCCCACGTCCACCCCCACCCCCACCCCGTCCACCCCCCGACAGCTTCCCAATCCATCCCCCCTGCAGTTAGCACCCCATCCCCACCTGCCACCCCCCACCCTGGCTGACACCCACTACCCCCCCAACCCCCCAGCCCTCCTCAATCACTGCCCTCCGCCCTTCCTTTATTGATCCCTATGCAGCGGGACCTCCACCCCAACCCAGCGCTGGGAGATTCTATCATGGCGGGAATGCACCCGCGATTCCCACGCATCACCCGCAGCGAGATTCTCCCGGTCCATTGCACTAAAAATTTAGCACGACAAGATAGGAGAATCGCCTCCTTAATACATCCACCAGGGATACTAATATGCTATCGTGCTGAGTGCTAGAGAGCCACAAGGTACAGAGGGGCAGCACAGTGGCACAGTGGTTAGCACTGCTGCCTCACAGCACCAGGGACCCCGGTTCAATTCCTGGCTTGGGTCACTGTCTGTGTGGAGTCTGCAGGTTCTCCCTGTGTCTGCGTGGGTTTCCTCTGGGTGCTCTGGTTTCCTCCCACAGTCTGAAAGACATGCTGGTTAGGTGCATTGACCTGAACAGGCGCCTAGTATGGCGACTAGGGAAATTTCACAGTAATTTCATTGCATTTTTAATGTAAGTCTTACTTGTGACTGATAAATCAACCTTACTTTAGACTTCTTACAGAAATAGGAGGATAGTGCAGATGAACGTGTGGCTCAAGAGTTAGTGCAGGAGAGAGGGTTTTAGATTCTTGGATCACTGGGACCATTTCTGGACTAGGTGAGACATGTACAAGCAAGACAGCCTGAACCTGAACCAGAATGAGATCAACATCCTTGCAGGTGGGTTTGTTAATGCGGTTGGGAGGAGTTTAGACTGGTTCAAAAGTTGGGTGGGGGTGGCACTGAGCATTAGCACAATAAGAACATAGCATATGATCGTATAGGAAGCAAGGTAGAGGGAGTTCAGCCATTTTGGGTTCCAAGGGAATGGAGTAAGGCGAGGCTGGTGGCCTCTACTTCAATGCTAGGAGGATTTTCACAGTAATTTCATTGCCATGTTAATGTAAGCCTATTTGAGACACTGATAAATAAATTTTAAAGTTTGTGAGTAAGACTGATTGAGTTAAGGGCATGGATTGACATGTGAAATTGTGATATTGGCTGTGGTTCTCCCAAAAGCGCTGAATTGGCAGGAAAACTGTTCTAGATCACGATTGTTTCATCAATTCAACTTCTTACCTGAATGTCCCCACTCTGCGTGCAGAGGTCCCAATTGTGAATCTCGTTAAAAACCCGGGGTGGTTGGGCCTATTTGCACCTCACTCTGACAGTTCCGGAACTCTGTGCAGTGGCCCTAATCTGTCAGACTTCCTGTTTGCTGGCCAGCTTGATCACTGGTCAGCCCGGGACCCCTGCAATGTTGCCTCTCCAACACCCTGCCGAGGCTCAATCATGGCCCCCACATTAATTCTCGGGCCAGCTCTGATCCCCCCCACTCCCTTCACCCCAGCAGACCCCCACCCCCCAGCTGAGCACCACCCCCCCCCCCCCCCCCCCCCCCCCGGGGTCAGACTCGCCCCCACCCTTCTCCCAGAGGCAGCCCCCCCCAGCAGACCACCATCTCCCCTGCCCGCCCCAATCGCTGCCCTCCCTGTAGTCCCAATCAACCCTGTCTGCAGAGAGGCAACGAAATCCCCAACCCCACAGATCACCCCTAGGCCCCATCCGCAATAGATCCCATCCCCTTGGAACTGCCCGATGCACAGTGCGCAGTGCCAAGGTGCTGCCTGGATATGGGCACTTTGTTCCTTGGGCAGTGCCAGGAGCACAAGTTGGCACTGCCACAGTATCCGTGCCCAGGGGGCACCAACATCCCCCTGCCGCCCGAGCCCCTTGAGGACCCCAATTGTCACCCCTTCATTCTAGCTGGATCTCCCGCTAGTTCCCCAAACGTGGGGAGCTAGTCTAAACCCCGCCAAAATGAAGTACTCCTGGCCAGGTGGGAGATTCAATCAGGACTGGTACGTTCCCGATAATTACATTCAAAAGACAATTAAAATATATTAAAAACAGATTCAAATTACTTACCTGCCTCCACCCAGTTTCCAGCGTGGTCTGACTGGCAACTGTTCGCTGGCTCTGGGAGATGCACATGCATTCCTGGCACATGCGCAAATCCCAGAACAAGGCCGTCGGCGCGCATCTCCCACACCGACCCACCAGAAAAATTGCGGGTCGGGATGGGAGAATCGCAGCCATTGTTGCCATCGCATGTTGAGGGGAGGGCAGGACTGGTAACTCAACATTCCAGGGTCTTCAGGTATGATAGCGGAAGGTGTCAAAAAGGGAAAGTGGTGTCGCATTATTAGCCAAAGAGTCAGTTACTGCAGTAAGAAGGGATGATATTTTGGAAAGGTATTCAAATAAAGCTTTGTGGGTAAAGCTTAGGGATAAAAAGGGGGTAATTGCATTGCTGGGAGTGTACTGTAGGCCCCAAACTGTCAAAGGGCAAAGAGGAACAGAAATGTAGACAATTCACTGTGTATAAAAATAATAATAGCATAATTATCTTAGGGGATTTCAACTTCCCCAACATTAATTGGGATAGTCATAGTATAAAAGATTTGGAAGGGTTGGATTTCTTGAAAGAGCTTTTTATGTCACTACATGGAGGATCCAACAAGGAACCACACAGTGCTGGTTCTAATTCTGGGGAATGAAGCCAGCAGGGTTTTTGAGGTGGCAGTGGGGAGCATTTTAATGATAGTGACCACAACACAGTACGATTTAAGTTAAATTAAAAGGAAAATGATGGTTTTGAAGGCAAATTTTATTAGAATAAGGCAGGATCGGGCCAAAGTAGACTGGGAACAGCTCCTTGTGGGAAAAATTACAGCTGAGCAGTGGGAGGGGGGTGTTCAAAAGGAAATGGGAGACTACAGGCCCAGCATGTTACCTTCAGGATGAAATGTAGGAGCAATAACCCTGGCTGCCTAGGAATATTCAGGGTTGGATAAGAGAGAAAAGAGAGGCTTTTAGAAGGTGCAAAAGGAGCAAATCAGCAGAGGTCTTTGTGGAGTATAGAAATTAGAGCAGGAACTCAAGGAAGCAATTAGGAGAGCAAACAGGGCATGTAAAAGCATTGGTGGTTAAGATTAGGGCTAATCCTAAAATATTCTATAATTATATTCTAAGGAAGAGGATAACGAGGGACAGAGTAGGGCCCATTAGGAACCAAGGAAGCAATCTGTGTATGGAGCAGGAGGACATTGGTAGGGTGTTAAACAAGTACTTCACATCTATCTTCACTCAGGAGGAGGATGTAGGTACAGAACTTGGAGAGAGGGACTGTGCGGTTCTTGAATAGTTTGACATAGGGAGTGAAGAGGTGTTGGAGGCTTTGGTGGGCTTAAAAGTGCACATATGCCCAGGTCTGGATGAATTGTATCCCAGGCTGTTGTGGGAGGCAAGGGAGGAAATTACAACAGCTCTGATTCAAATTTTTAATTCCTCTCCGGCCACAGGGGAGGTTCCAGAGAATTGGAGGATAGCTAATGGAGTTCCACTTTTCAAGGAGGGTGGTAAAGATAAACCAGGAATTTACAGACCAAGTGAGTCCCACATCAGTGATAGGGAAACTATTGGAGAAAATTCTGAAGGAGTTTAATCTCTTGCTACTTGCTACAAGCCAACAATGGCAGCTATGTCCTTCAGACTATGAGCAACTCTGTCAGTGGTGGTTCTACTGAGCTGCTGGCTGGAATTTTCCAGCTGTTCTCCTCCTCAACAGCAAATTTTCCCACGGCAGAGGCAACTCACCGTTGGTATCCTGCGGGAACTTCCAGTTTCACTGAATTCTACAGCATTTTGCATTGCTCACCATCCTGCCATCAGGGAACCCATAGCAGTGGCCAGGACTTTTAGGCCCTTCTCTCTGGTGGGATCTTCAAGTCATGGCCACTGCATAACTACCTCATTCAATCTGCCTTGTCAGTGGGATAGAGAGAGATGATTCAGGAACATTTGCTGGGAAAGGCATGATTCTGACTATGACCTTTTCAGGCTTTTTCTAGGCTAGTTTGTGGAATAACTCTTGCAATTGTGAGACATGTTTCCAGAATGTTGCAGGGTCATCTGTGCTGGGTGTGCCTTTGTTGTCCCTGAATCTGAGACCTAGGTCAAAGACCAGATGGTCTGTCCATTTTTATTCTTACTGTAGCTTGGCATAGCCTTTTAGTTGAGAGTCAACTGCTGGAGTCAAATGGTTGAGTCAGGTTGCATTTCCTTCTGTCTGAGCTTTAGTGAGACTAGCTTTTTGTTCCCAATTTAATTAACTGAATTTAAATTCTCCTGGCATCAAGGTGGGAGTTGAACTCTTGTTGACAGTTGATTAGTCCTGACCTCTGGATTACTACTCCAGTAGCATAATCACTGTATTTCTGTTCCCAGTATTGAGTAGATGTTAGGGTCAGTGATGTCAGAATATGAGTAGGTTCTGCACGCTAGTCAAACAGCATTGAGGAGCGCTGAGCACTGAAATGTTTACAGGAAATCAGTTCCTTTATTGTGAAACCTTTGAAAGTTATTTGTCATCTGAATACTGAAAGTGTTCGATACACCCTCTTCTGCAGAAAAAAGGGTGAAAGTTGTTTTTTTTTAAACTTTGGATGGTTTCATATCCCCAAAATGCATAAAGACACACATACAATAACTAAAACACATGCACCAGTCGTACACATAGCAGTGTAGCAGTATACAGACGCACACACACATACACACACACACACGCACATACATACACACACACACACACACACATACGCACACACACACATTGTTACAATTGTGAGGTTTACAACATTAAATATGTAAATTTAGGACAAATGAAGGGAGTCATGTGACCTGTTCTGAACCCGGCTGGTCTAATTGTTAGGGATCAAAGAAAGGCTTAGATTGTGTTACTGGGAAGAGTGTACGCGGTATTTGTGCTTAGAGACAATGGCATCAGGCTCTGCGTTCACAATGGGTAAACTCCCAAAGCCCCACAAAGTCGTAGAAGGTATTGAGTTGTAAGCAGGTGTGCTGTAACCTGCCCATTTAATTTGAGAGTAAAAGAATGTTGGGGTGAAGAATAACTATTTAACATTTCCACTGGGATGTCAGATTAATTTGTTTCACGTTGCCATGAGGAAGAGGGGCAGAGGATGCCATTTTTGAGATCCGGTTGCAGGCTTCTCTACAAGTCAATGTATATCAGAGACAGGCACTACTTCTGTACAGTCAGCAGAGAGTGGAGGCTGCGTGGTTTTGTATGCTATCACAATTGATGCAGCAGAGAGAGACAGTCTCTAGTTGAAGAGACTCATCAGCAGCCCTCTATGGATTTCAAGAGATTTGTTCCAGCTTGGCAAGGGGAAAGAATAATGGTTGAAATAGGCTTTAGTGCTAGTGAAATTCTATTAAAATCCATAACAGCGTCTGGATACAGGTTACCATTTAGCAAAATGAAAATGCAGGAACCATTAAGAATTGAGAGCATCAATGGACAATGGAGAATGTGAGGAGTGATAAATATACAAGAGAATATACTCTCTGTAGTTTAAAGTATAAATTGCCCACAAAAAGAAAGTAGTGTTTAGTCATGGTGACTTTTAGACATTTGTTACAGTAAAGGTTATAAAGTGTGAAATCGTGCGGCGTCACTCTTTCAGCTATCAACTAGAAACTCAAATCTCATTTTAAAAGGTGTCAGTCTCTATGGAGGTTGCAACACACATACATGTACACACAAACACACACATACAAATCTATACACACAAACCAATCCATACATGCACAAACATGTTTATACACATGCACAAACACATTTACACATGCACAAATCAGTACATATGCACATACACCAGTAGATACACATGCACGCACGCACACACACACACACACACACACACATAAATAGACACACACAAAAGAAGTGGGGGAAGGCTTCTTTCCATGGATATCTTGATGTGACTATATAGAGCATTTATATTAAGTTTTGATGATTTTAATTAGGTGACCTATGGTCTGATTTTAGATTTACTTTATCCACATCTCTCAGTTAGCTAATACTACATTTTTCAGGGTTTATATATGTTTCCACAACTCCAAATCTATAAAAAAAACAATTTGTAAATTTGGCAGGACTGGTGGAAAAGTGGAATAGCTGGGATTCCAGCTGATTTTCTTGTAACTCAGTGCTTCAGAATCTGACAGTGCCCGTGGGTATCTTACTGTATGATGGAATGATGACATTTTTATAGCCAGGTTTCCTGGATTTTAAT
The DNA here is from genome assembly GCF_965287045.1 of Carcharhinus amblyrhynchos. Lineage (NCBI taxonomy): Eukaryota > Metazoa > Chordata > Chondrichthyes > Carcharhiniformes > Carcharhinidae > Carcharhinus > Carcharhinus amblyrhynchos. The sequence continues at coordinate 57,165,345 of NC_137329.1, forward strand.
GTGTCTGCAGGAAACATGTCCCTTTCTATCAAAGCAATGAATCGACAGTATAATTTGAACCTTGTTTATGAATCACTTCCAAAGACCCATTGTAAAATTCACTGGGGGTAAGAAGATTAGAAATCAGTAATGTTTCCCATTTTTATTAATTATCCGCTGACTCTGGAAAGTGCATGTATGGATGGACTTCCTCATGAGGATGAATTGTACTTTGGCCATAGTGCCCTTCACTCTCAAGCTTCACCTCATGGCCAGGTAAAGAGAGTGCCAACTGGTAGCTATTGCATGTGGAAGTGGGCATGAAGCCAAGTTAGTATATCTGGAGAGGGTGGGAAAGGAGAAACAGTTGTGCTAATGAGGTGGAGAATGAATCTCAATCCATGACTGGATGTGGACTAGCTGGCAATTGCATTAAATCCCAGCCCTTTACTCTGATTCAAGGTTAGACCCAGGTCAGACATCCACCTTTGTTGCTGTAATGATCTAAAATGAAATAGCTTTCAGGTATTCTCATTCTGTGACATGGGACCACATTACAAAACTGTTATAACCACATTGTCACTGTCTCACTCACTTAGTCTCTGTCTCACTCGTGTGCACTCGCTGGGCAGGAGTTTCCAGCCACACTCACCCCAAAACCTGAAAATCCCACTCGAGGTGATCCAGGGTAAAGTGTCTAAATGGATAATAAGCATAGCACCTTCAACCGATGCTATACACTAGATACATCAATGATATTTTCTTCCTTTGGACTCATGGTGAACAATCACTGAAACAATTATATGATGACATCAACAAGTTCCATCCCACCATCAGACTCACCATGGACTACTGTCCAGAATCGGTTGCATTCTTGGACACACGCATCTCCATTAAGGATGATCACCTCAGCACCTCACTGAACCGCAAGCCCACGGATAACCTCACGATGCTCCACTTCTCCAGCTTCCACCCTAAACACATTAAAGAAGCCATCCCCTACGGACAAGCCCTCCGTATACACAGGATCTGCTCAGATGAGGAGGATCGCGACAGACACCTCCAGACGCTGAAAGACACCCTCATAAGAACAGGATATGACGCTGGACTCATCGATCGACAGTTCCGGCATGCCACAGCGAAAAACCACACCGACCTCCTCAGAAGACAAACATGGGACATGGCGGACAGTGTACCCTTCGTTGTCCAGTACTTCCCTGGAGCAGAGAAGCTATGACATCTTCTCTGAAGCCTTCAACATGTCATTGATGAAGACGAGCATCTCACCAAGGCCATCCCCACACCTCCACTTCTTGCCTTCAAACAACCGCACAACCTCAAACAGACCATTGTCCGCAGTAAACTACCTAGCCTACAGGAGAACAGTGACCACAGCACCACACAACCCAGCCTCAGCAACCTCCGCAAGACATGCCGGATCATCGACAAGGATGCCATTATCTCATGTGAGAACACCATCCACCAGGTACACGGTACGTACTATTGTAACTTGGCCAACATTGTCTACCTGATAGGCTGCAGGAAAGGATGTCCCGAGACATGGTACATTAGGGAGACTATGCAGATGCTACGACAACGGATGAATGAACACCATTCAACAATCACCAGGCAAGAGTATTCTCTTCCTATTGGGGAACACTTCAGCAGTCGCAGGCATTCGGCCTCTGATCTTCGGGTAAGCGTTCTCCAAGGCAGCCTTCACAACACATGACAATGCAGAGTCGCTGAGCAGAGACTGATAGCCAAGTTCCGCACACATGAGGACGGCCTCAACCAGGATCTTCGGTTCATGTCTCACTATCTGTAACCCCCATGACTTGCCTGGGCTTGCAAAATCTCATTAACTGCTCTGTATAGAGACAATACACATCTCTTTAACCTGTGCTTAACGCTCTCTCCACTCACATTGTCTGTACCTTTAAGACTTGATTACCTGTAGAGACTTGCATTCCAACTATTATTTTGCAAATTGAGTTTGTGTTTTTAAATGCCCTGTTTGTGAACAGAATTCCCACTTACCCGATGAAGGGGCAGTGCTCCAAAAGCTAGTGGCTTTTGCTATCAAATAAACCTGTTGAACTTTAACCTGGTGTTGTGAGACTTCTTACTGTGTTTACACCAGTCCAATGCTGGCATCTTCACATCGCTTCTTGACAGAAGCCAAAGGGTGGTTGTAAAGGTTTGTTTTTCAAACTGGAGGTCTATGACCAGCAGTGTGCCTTAGGGATCAGTGCTGAGTCCACTGTTATTTGTCATTTCTATTAATGATTTGGATGAGAGTATAGGAGACATTGTTAGTAAGTTTGCAGCTGACACCAAGATTGGTGGTATAGTGGACAGTGAAGGAAGTTATCTCCAATTGCAACGGGATCTTGATCAATTAGGCCAATGGGCTGACGAATGACAGATGGAGTTTAATTTAGACAAATGCAAGGTGATGCATTTTGGTGGATTGAACCAGGGCAGGATTTACTCAGTTAATGGTAGGGTGTTAGGGAGAGTTACATAACAAAGAGATCGAGGCATAAATGTTCATAGCTCCTTGAAAGTGGAGTCACAGGCGGACAGAGTGGTGAAGAAAGCATTTGGCATGCTTGGTTTCATTGTTCAGAATATTGAATATAGGAGTTGGAATGTCTTGTTGAAGTTGTACAAGACATTGGTAAGGCCACACTTGGAATACTGTGTGCAATTCTGGTCACCCTATTTTGGAAAGGATATTATTAAACTAGAAAGAGTGCAGAAAAGATTTACTAGGATGTTACCGGGACTTAATGGATTGAGTTATAAGGAGACTGGACATTTTTTCTCTGGCGCTTCAGAGGCTGAAGGGTGATCTTATCGGGGTCTATAAAATAATGAGGAGCACAGATCAGCTAGCTGGTCAATATATTTTCCCAAAGGCAGGGGAGTCTAAAGCTAGAGGACATAGGTTTAAGGTGAGCAGGGAGAGATACAGAAGTGTCCAGAGGGGCAATTCTTTCACACAGAGGATGGTGAGTGTCTGGAACAAGCTGCCAGAGGTAGTAGTAGAGACGGGTACAATTTTGTCTTTTAAAAGCACTTAGATAGTTACAAGGGTACGATAGATATAGAGAGATATGGGCCAAATGCGGGCAATTGGGATTAGCTTAGGGGTTTTAAAAAAGAAAGGGCAGCATTGTCACATTGGGCCAAAGGACCTGTTTCCATGCTGTAAACCTCTATGACTTTATGACTCTAGGTCAACCAACCTCTGCATAGTCCTGCCCCCACCCGCTCTAATTCCGTGGCGGGCGGGACAGGTTAATTCCCCATGCTGTCTCACTCACACTCACTGGCTTGCTTGCACGCTCTCACTGTCTTGCTCTTGCTGACTCACTCGAATGCACTCGCTGTCTCACTCGTGCACAGTCGCACGTACTCGCTATCTCAGTCGATTGCATGCGCTCACTGTCTCGCTCACTCGTGCACACTGGCACACGTTCACTTGTACGTGCTTACTGCCTCACTCATCTTGCTCACTCATGCGCAGTCACTGTCTCGCTCGCTATCTCACTCACTCACGCACACATGCTGTCTCGCTCACAGTCTCGCTCACTATCTCACTCTCTCACGCATGCTTGCTGTCTCGCTCACTGTCTCGCTCGCTGTCTCACTCACTCGCGCACACATGCTGTCTTGCTCACTGTCTCGCTCGCTGTCTCACTTGCTATCTCACTCACTCGCGCATGCTTGCTGGCTCGCTCACTGTCTCGCTCGCTGTCTCACTCGCTACCTCACTCACTCGCGCACGCTTGCTGTCTCGCTCACTGTCTTGCTTGCTGTCTCACTTGCTACCTCACTCACTTGCGCACGCTTGCTGTCTCGCTCACTGTCTCGCTCGCTGTCTCACTCACTATCTCACTCACTCGCTCACGCTTGCTGTCTCGCTCGCTGTCTCGCTCGCTATCGCACTCACTCGCTCACGCTTGCTGGCTTGCTGGCTTGCTCGCTGTCTCACTCTTGTGAGACAGGCATGTAAGGTGACTTCTCATTTGTAGAAAATATTCCACTCTTCTGCTGTGTTATGATAACCAGAAATGATGAACTGCCAGTGTTGGGGCTGGAAAATCCCACCCTTTATCCTTTCCTGGGAGGCAGGTGTCACTGGCAAGGCTGACCTTTGTTACCTATTCGTCCTTAGACCAAGTGGCTCGCTGGGCCATTTCAACTGATAGCTAAGAGTCAACCACATCATTGTGGGTCTGGAGTCACTTTTAGGCCAGAGTAGGTTTCCTTCCCTAAAGGACATTAGTGAAGCAGATAAGTTTTTACAACAATTGGTTATAGTCGCCCTTGCAGGGACTGGGAGTTTCGAAATCTGGAGCAAATTTCCCTAGGTACAGCCTGCTTTCACTGAACATACACACATCATTACTTTTCCAGAGAGCTCAGTCAGAGCATTTGACTGGTTGGTTTTTACCTGCCTATTCTTCCCCGAGGGCCAACTGTACCACACAAGGTGTAGCCCTTTGTGAGACCGAGTAACGTGCAGACTGAACGTTGAATCTGAAACCTGTTGCTCAGTGTAGTTTGGTGTGATTGGGTATTGCTTTACCCACATGGCTATTGGGAACCATGAGAGGTTACCAAACAGAAGCTGAGAAAGGTGCCTGATGAGACAATGCTCCCAAGACTTGTCAATGGATCTTTCTGCATTGTGGCCTTTTTTCTTTTAAGTCTACAGAAAAGAGGGGAAAACATCATTCTGCTGTAAATAATAAAACAATTCCGTGAAAGACGTACATTTATCATAAAGTGCCTCAAGCTGTGTGTCTTTTTTAATACTTCGCACCTTTTGCACCCTCAGGACTTCCTACAGTGCTTTACATTCACTTAAATACTTCTGAAATGTAGTTGCTGTGTTATAACAGAGGAAACCAATATGTCAGCACAATCTCCAAGAGAGTTGCATCTTAGTTTCTGTAGGGGGAGAGGAAATTCACTGCCCTCTGAGAGAAGAAATTCTGCTTCATCTTTGCCTTAAATGAGCAACACCCTCACTTTTAGGCCAGAGCAGGTAAGAACAGCAGATTTCCTTCCTTAAAGGACGTTAGTGAAGCAGATAAGTTTTTACAACAATTGGTTATAGTCATCATTGCAGGGACTGGGAGTATCGATATCGCGACAAATTTCCCTAGGTACAGCCTGCTTTCACTGAACATACACACATCATTACTTTTCCACAGAGCTCAGTCAGAGCATTTGACTGGTTGGTTTTTACCTGCCAATTCTTCCCCGAGGGCCAACTGTACCACCCAAGGCACAGCCCTTGGGCGAGACCGGGTAAAGTGTAGACTGAACATTGAATCTGAGCCTAAATAACAAAGAAAATCAAGGGAATGAATTAGTAGTGAGCAGTGAGACATGAGGTTATTGTAATCTTGAACTTGAATCAAGTCACTGAGCCGATGAACCATCCTGAGGACAAATGATTCCATTTAAAGGGACAGTGCTTTTTTCTGATGAATCATTTATTTGCAAACACAGTACATGTTGATTTCAAACCATTCTGACTCTTGTCCTATCTATCGTGACAGGGATTATGCAAAGACTCTTCTGTTTTGTTTTACCTACCCTCCAAACACAAACAATGATGTTTGCCAAACAAAGAACTAATATGCTGCTGTCGTATCAATGGGAATGAATTCCTGGTCAGAATCAAACCAAGGGGTCACTTTAACCTGTTCTACTTGTTGGAATATTTTTCTGGACATAAGGGGACTTGTGATTTGAAAGCCGAACTTCTTCTCCCGATATGTGTCAGTTTAGGGACAGTTATAGCAGAAGGATCAATTCCTGATAAGCTTGACTTCCTGATAAGAACAAGTGGTTGATGTCAGCAATTTTACTGAACCTGCCCTTAACCTAAAACCAATTGCATGCTCACAGACCCTGCCTGTTTACAGTCAGGTTAGCTTTTCCGTGAAAGACTCCCTGAATTTGATCTGAATTTACAACTCGTGACCTTTCCTCCCACTTCCCCTTCCTCTCTTGCTTTGCTGTTTGGGTGAACTCGCCATTCAATTAGCATCCTCCGATAGGCAAAAGAGATTCCTTTGTGTGTTGTCTTGGTGCTCAGGCAAATTAGGTTGCCTCTGGCTGAGCTGCTCAGTGCTGTACTGTGAAAAAAGGACGACAGCACCAGCAGCAGAATAAACAGCCTCCCAATGAGCAGGGCTTTGTGCTTTGCACAATGTAAGAGGACAAGGAGGTTATTTTGGACACTGTTGCAGGTTAACCTCAGGAGGAAGACATGTGTTTCTCTCAATGGCAGGAGTGCTAATTGTGTCCTTCAGCCCAGACCGGCAACACGAAAAGTTACATGTGCAGAAGGCTTGATGCAAGTGACCAGATGTGACACCTTCCTTATATAGAGGTCTGACAAGTGCACATAGCATGTTAAAACATGCTGGCTGTTTTTATTTTTGACTATTTTCCAATTCTTCTCCTCCCTGTTCTGAAAAAGAGAAACTTGCATTTCGCTAGGGGCTTTAGGATGTCCCAAAAGCAATTGGTAGGTCACAAAGGTATTTTTGAAGGTATTGAATCCTTGTCAGAGCACAGTGCCAGTGGCACCAGGAAACCTCTATCCCCCCCTGTCCATTCTGGAATGGCGGACGCTTTCACCGGGATTTTCCAGTCCCACCCTTGGCAGCCATCATTGCAGGCACAGCGGAAAATTTTAGATCTTTAACAGCTCTCCGATCCCTCTTCCAACGATGCTGCCAGTGTTGGGGCTGGAAAAGGCTGACCTTTGTTACCTATTCGTCCTTAGACCAAGTGGCTCGCTGGGCCATTTCAACTGATAGCTAAGAGTCAACCACATCATTGTGGGTCTGGAGTCACTTTTAGGCCAGAGCAGGTTTCCTTCGTTTGAAGGACATTAGTGAAGCAGATAAGTTTTTACAACAATTGGTTATAGTCGCCCTTGCAGGGACTGGGAGTTTCGATATCTGGAGCAAATTTCCCTAGGTGCAGCCTGCTTTCACTGAACATACACACATCATTACTTTTCCAGAGAGCTCAGTCAGAGCATTTGACTGGTTGGTTTTTACCTGCCTATTCTTCCCCGAGGGCCAACTGTACCACACAAGGTGTAGCCCTTTGTGAGACCGGGTAACGTGCAGACTGAACGTTGAATCTGAAACCTGTTGCTCAGTGTAGTTTGGTGTGATTGGGTATTGCTTTACCCACATGGCTATTGGGAACCATGGGAGGTTACCTAACAGAAGCTGAGAAAGGTGCCTGATGAGACAATGCTCCCAAGACTTGTCAATGGATCTTTCTGCATTGTGGCCTTTTTTCTTTTAAGTCTACAGAAAAGAGGGGAAAACATCATTCTGCTGTAAATAATAAAACAATTCCGTGAAAGACGTACATTTATCATAAAGTGCCTCAAGCTGTGTGTCTTTTTTTATACATCGCACCTTTTGCCCCCTCAGGACTTCCTACAGTGCTTTACATTCACTTAAATACTTCTGAAATGTATTTGCTGTGTTATAACAGAGGAAACCAATATGTCAGCACAATCTCCAAGAGAGTTGCATCTTAGTTTCTGTAGGGGGAGAGGAAATTCACTGCCCTCAGAGAAGAAATTCTGCTTCATCTTTGCCTTAAATGAGCAACACCCTCACTCTAAGATTATGCCTTCTGATCCAAGACTCTCACACAAGGGGAAACAACCTCTCAGTATCTACTCTGACAAGTCCCCTGAGAATCCTGTATGTCTCAACAAGGTTGCCTCTCATTCTTCTAAACAATAATGAGTACAGGCCCAAACTACCCAGCCTCTCCTTCTAAGAAAATCCCTTCATAGCCAGCATCAACCTAGTTAATCTTCTCTGGACTGCCTCCAATGCCAATATATCTTTCCTTAGATAAGATGGCCAAAACTGTTCACCTTATTCCAGATGTGGTCTAACTCTTGCCTTTTATTATAGTTTTAGTAAGACTCCCCTATTTTTAGACTCCATTCCCTTTGAAATAAAGACTAACATTCAATTTGCCTTTCTTATTACCTGTTGAACTTGCATGTTAGCTATTTGTGATTAATGCACAATCCTTATGAATCATTTAAATAATATTCAGCTCCTTTATTCTTCCTACCAAAGTGCATAGCTTCAGGTTTTCCTGCATTATATTCCATCTGCCAAATTTTTGCCCACTACTGGGCTAATGGTAAGTTACTTGGTGGTGTGGTTGAGCAGAGAGATCTCGGTGTCCATGTGCGTAGATCCCTGAAAGTTGGCACCCAGGTTGATAGGGTTGTTAAGAAGGCATACGGTGTGTTAGCTTTTATTAGTAGAGGGATTGAGTTTCGGAGCCATGAGATCATGTTGCAGCTGTACAAAACTCTGGTGCGGCCACACTTGGAGTATTGTGTACAGTTCTGGTTGCTGCATTATAGGAAGGATGTGGAAGCATTGGAAAGAGGACATTTACCAAGATGTTGCTTGGAATGGTGGGAAGGTTTTATGAGGAAAGGCTGAGGGACTTGAGGCTGTTTTCGTTAGAGAGAAGAAAGTTAAGAGGTGATTTAATAGAGATATATAAGATGATCAGAGGATTAGATAGGGTGGACAGTGAGAGCCTTTTTCCTCAGATGGAGATGGCTAGCACAAGGGGACATAGCTTTAAATTGAGGGGTGATAAATATAGGACAGATGTCAGAGGTAGGTTCTTTACTCAGAGAGTAGTAAGGGCGTGGAATGCCCTGCCTGCAGCAGCAGTGGACTCACTAACATTAAGGGTATTTAAAAGGTCATTGGATAAACATATGGATAATATTGGAATAGTGTAAGTTAAATGGGCTTTAGGTTGGTTTCGCAGGTCGGCACAACATCAAGGACCGAAGGGCCTGTATTGTGTTATAATGTTCTATGTTCACTCACCTAACCAGTCCATATTTCTCTGTAGACTCTTTGGGGGTGATTTTACCATTTTTTGACGAAATGCTGGGTGGACTTGAAACTGGCAGAGTTTCACATCTATCTTTTCTGCGTGCTTTCAGGCTCCCCGTACGCATTCTGCCTGCAAAATTAGCAGCAAGCCTGTTGCTCTCTGCAGAAACCTTAGGGCTTAACATGCCCTAAACCCTGCAGAGAGGTAGTGCGCATGTACAGGCCTCTGATGCTGCATATGCACTTAGCAGTAGCAGGGCGTGAGATGCAGCACCCACTGACCCCCCCCCCCCCCCACCATCACCCAAATCGATCGCAGACCCACTGCTCTCCCCCCACCGATTGATGCAGAGTGGCACTGGGCCCCCTTTGCCCATTGGCGCACTCCACTGGCCCCACCCCCAGTGGGCATTGTCCAGGTCCCAGGGTGGCACTGCCCAAGAGGAATCCCCTCTTGCCCTCGGCCTCCCCAGGGGACCTCAATGGCCTCTGGTTCCACTGGTGGGGCCCAGTCGACTGCTGTCCCTTCATGGGGAGCATGTCTATTCGTCACCAGCGAAAAACTTTCCTGGCAAGGTTATACAGAGGGGAAGGCCCGGACGATCGAGCGTTGGGCTCAGTAAGCAGATCTAAAACAGTATTATGATAAATTTACATACATTAACCTGCCCCCCACCCATTTCTGGCAAGAGGCTGACTGTGCCGGAAATCCGGCGCTCGCAAAATGGTGCCGGCTCACACAAAAACCGGCGCCAATTGCACTAAGCGCTTTACGCCCGACTTTACCACTGTGTAATGCCCGAAAATGAATACTACGCATTGGTTAATTTGCCCCCTGTGTGTTATCCTCACAATTTGCCTTCCGAATAATTTTTGCGTCATCCACAAACTTGGCAATAGTACATTCACTACCCTTGTCCAAGTCATTTAATATATTGTAAATAATTGTGGTCCCAGCACTGATCCCTGTGTCACTCTGCTAGTTACAGGTTGCCATTCCAGTGTAGATAATTGGGTGGGGAGCAGACAACCTAACTATTTAATTACGTTCTTCAAAGGGCAGGAAGGAAGGACAGCGTTTTGATCATCAGGGCTATCCTTTACAGATGGGGACAGCCTACCTGAGATTAAAGATTAAACCTCCTACCACCCTGTTTCTTTCTGCCTCCTACCTCTCTCCCTGACATGCCAAAACCAACCTTGCCCAAAATCCCAAACTTATCAACTTCGGGGATCCAAGGACCTGTCCTTCTCGCCTTGCAGTCCCGGCAGTGACCACTTGGTGCTGCCTGGATTGATGGAGCTCCGGAGGGTGGGACCTACTCGCCGGTGAGGGCGTGCTGAAGTCCCACACTGGCTCCATTAAACCCACCAGCAGCATGTTACAGCTACTGGGTGGGGTGACATGGAAATAGTCAGCGATGCGTCGAGTTTGCTTCCAGGGGCGGGGGCGGGGTGATTTTCTTCCCGTCAGCTCCGACACTGCAGCACCCTGTCAGCGCTGCACGAGAGCGTCAGCTTTAATCAGGTGCAAGTCTCTGCTCTGAGACTTGAACCCACAACATCCTCTGACTCAGAAAGGAACATATGGGGTCTCGCTCATGGTGGCACAGTGGTTAACACTGCTGCATCACACCACCAGGGACCCAGATTCGATTCCTGGCTTGGGTCACTGTCTGTGTAGAGTTTGCACGTTATTAAATTGACCCTAGTTTTGGGGGGATTAGCAGGGTAAATGTATGGGGTTACAGGGATAGGGTGGGATTGTTATTGGTGCCTTTTGTACTGTAGGGATTCTATGACTCTATGACCACCAGGTGCCCACGTCCACAGTTGGGTGTTGGCTGTTTCCTAGCTGGCAAGGGTGAATGCCGAACAAGTTCTTGTTGAAATATTAGAATTTCTGTCACTGTGAGAGCAACGAGGCATCAAACTAACAATGATTATTTTTTCATTGCTTTCCTGCAGATTCCTTTTGTCTTCTGTCTCAGTCGGTGGAAGGAAGCAGAAGCCTCAGTCCACGCAGACTCCTTAGAATTACCCAAAGCCCTGGAGGCGGCACTGCATCCCAACAGCTCACTGAGGCCCCACAGAGCAGCAGAGATCCAGGGCCCCTCTCCCATGGTTGTGCCCAGGGGAGGATGGGCTCTTTCCGGCGACCCCGACCTCGCTTCCTGAGCTCGCCAGTACTCAGTGACCTACCCTGCTTCCAAGCTGCCAGACATGCTGCACTGCTGGGCTCCAACAGGGCATGGAACAGGTAGGAGCAGACTCACCTCCTTAAACTGAAAAGGTGGAAGTAATGGCAAAACTGGGGCTCTTAAATTGAGACCCACCCTCCTTAATAGTACCTCTATCAGGGGAAAATAATCTTTCCCTTATCAGTCCCTTAAGCCTTTCCTAATGTTAGAAACTGCTCCATAGCGAACGCCATCCCAGCGAACAAGATCACCATAATTTTATTTAAGGGCAGCATGGTGGCATAGGTTAGCACTGCAGCCTCACAATGCCAGGAACCCGGGTTCAACTCCTGGCTTGGGTCACTGTCTGTACAGAGTCTGCACGTCCTTCCCTTGTCTGTGTGGGTTTCCTCCAGGCACTCCAGACAGTCCAAAAGACATGCTGGTTAGGTGAATTGGTCATGCTAAATTCTCCCTCAGCGCCGAGCAGGCACTGGAGTGTGGCGACTAGGGGATTTTCACACTAACTTCATTGGCAATGTTAATGTTGACCTACTTGTGGCGCTAATAAATAAACTTCAAATTTCAATTACTAACCAAAGCGCCACTGCTTGAGAATTGTGTGGGTGGAATTCTGAGTTGGTTGGCACTCTTTGTCCATTAACCTCACAGACCTGAGTTTCGATTTCAGAATTAAGCTCTTACTTCACACGCTACATGGACAGAGCGTGTCACAGAGATTGAATAGGGATGGTTGGTGTAGCCTGACTGTCTGGTAGAGGTTACAGCAGAGGAACATTAAACCTGAAATGGGAGCTTTTTTTATTTGTTCATAGAATGTGGGTATTACAGGTTAGGTGGGCATTGATCACCCATTCCGAAATGCCTTTGAGGAGGTGGTGTTGTGCTGCCACCTTGAACCACTGCAGTCCATATGAACACGCACATGAATTAGGAGCAGAAGTAGACCATTCAGCCCCCACAGACCTGCTCTGCTATTCAATGCCATCGTGGATGACCTGTTTGCGTTTCAACTTCCACATTCCAATTGACCCCTAATAACCTTTGACCCTCTTGCCTGACCAAAATCCACCTAAAGAATATTCAATGATCCCTCCTTCACCGCCTTCTGAGGCAGAGAGTTCCAACTTCACACAAAGCCTCTAAAAGAAAACACTTCTCCTCATCTCTGTCCCAAAAGAGTGAACCCTAACTTTAAAACAGTGTTCCCTAGCTCTAGACTCACCCACAATAGGAAATATCCTTTCTATGTCGACCTTGTCAAGACAGTCAGGATCTTAGATACCTCAATCAAATCAGCCCCCACTCTTCTGAGCTCCAGTAGAAACAATCCCAATCTGTCCAACCTTTCTGTGTAAGACAACCCATTCATTCCAAGTATCAATCCTCCCATCCACCTCCAATGTATTTACATCCTTCCTTGGCCTTACAGCTCCAGAGACCTGGGTTCAATTCCAGCCTTGGGTGACTGTCCATGTGGAGTTTGCACATTCTCCCTGTGTCTGGATGGGTTTCATCCAGGTGCTCTGGTTCCCTCCCAAACGCCAAAGATACGTGGGTTGGGTAGACTGGCCATGCTAAATTGCCCCTTAGTGTCAAGGAGATTAGCAGAGTAAATATTTGCAGTTATGGAGGTAGGGCTTGGGTGGGATTGTTGTAGGTGCAGACTCAATGGGGCAAATGGCCTCCTTCTGCACTGTGGGAATTCTATGATCCTTAAATACAGAGACCAAAACTGTACACAGTATTTGAGGTGTGGTCTCAACAATGTTCTGTGTAACTGAATCCTTACTTTACTGTTCAATTCTTCTCAAAATAAAGGATAACATTCCATTAGCCTTTTTAATTCCTCATAGCTGCATTCTAACTATTTGTGACTCAGGTACTAGAACACCTAGCTCCAGTGGCACCTCAGAATTCTGCAGTTCTTCTCTATTTAAATAATACTCTGCATTTTTATTCTTCCTGCCAAAGTTATAAGCTTCACTTATACACCATCTGCCAAATGTTTGCCCACTCACTTAATCTATTTATCCATTTGCAAGCTACTGTGTCCTCTTCACAACATGCTTTCCAATTTATTTTTGTGTCATCTGCAAATTTTGCTACCATGCCTTCACTTCCCTCATTTAAAATTGTTGATATAAATTGTAAAAATTTGAGGCCCCAGCACAGATCCCAGTGGGGCTTCACTCATCACATTCTGCCAACCAGAAAAAGACCGCTTTATTCATACTCTCTGTTTTCTGTCAGCCAGCCAACCTTCTATCCATGCTAAGATGTTACACCATGAACTCCAACTTTGTGCATCCATGTGGTGTAGGTACAATCACAGTGCTGCTAGGGAGGGAGTTCTAGGATTTTGATCCAGCAACAGTGAAGGAACGGCAATATATTTACAAGTCAGAATGGTGAACGGCTTGGAGGGGAACTTCAAAGTGGTTGGTATTCCCATGTATCTGCTGCCCTTGTCCTTCTAGATGGTAGTGGTTGTGAGTTTGGAAGGTGCAGTTGACGGAGTCTTGATGCATCTCGTAGTTGGTACACACTGCTGCTTCAGTGTGTTGTTTGTAGAAGAGATACCATGCAAGCAGGCTACTTTTTCCTGTATTGTGTCCAGCTTCTTAAGTGTTTTTGGAGCAGCACTCATCCACGCAAGTGGGGAGTATTCGATCACATTCCTGATGTGTGCCTTATAGTGGGTGAACAGGTTTTGCGGAGTCAAGAGATGTGCTAATCTCCACAGAGTTCCTAGCCTCTGTCCTGCTCCTGTAGCCACAGTATTTATACAGCTTGTCTAGTTCAATTTCTGATCATGGTAACCCCCAGGATGTTAATAGTGGGGGATTCAGCGAAGGTAATGTCATTGAATGTCAAGGGTTGATGGTTAGATTCTCTTTTGTTCGTGATAGTCATTGTTTGGCACATACGTGTTGCAAATGTTACTTGCTACTTGTCAGTCCAAGCCTGGATATTGTCCAGGTCATGCTGCATTTCAACATGGACTGCTTCAGTATTTGAGGAGTCGTGAATAATACTGAACATTGGGAATTGTCAGCGAACATCCCATTTCTGACCTTAAAATGGAAGGAAGATCATTCATTGATGAAGCAGCTGAAGATGTTTGGGCCTAGGACACTACCCAGAGGAACTCCTGCTGTGATGTCTCTGGAGCTGCGATGTTTGACATTTCATAGCCATTGCCATCTTCCTTTCTGGCAGGTATGACTCCCAGCGGAGAGTTTTCCCCCAATTCCCGTGATTGCATTTTGCTAGGGCTCCTTGATGCCCACTCAGATGCTGCCTTGGTCCAAGGATTGTCACTCACACTTCACCTCCAGAATTCAGTTCTTTTGTCCATATTTGAACCAAGACTGCAATGAGATCAGAGGCTGAGTGACCCTAGCGGAACCCAAACTGAGCAGGTTATTGCTAAACAAGAGCTGTTTGATAGCACTCTTGATGACCCCCTTCCATTACTTTACTGATGATCAAGAGTAGACTGATGGAGCAGTAATTGGCCATAATGGATTTGTCCTGTTTCTTGTAAACAGGACATAACTGGGCAATTTTCCACATTGTCGAGTAAATGCCTGTGTTGTAACTGCACTGGGACAGCTCGGCTAGGGATGCAGCAAGTTCTGGGATACAGGTCTTTCATGCTATAGCTAGAATATTATCAGGACCCATTGCCTTTGCAGTATCCAGTGCCTTCAGCCATTTCTTGATAATCACATGGAGTGAATCGAATTAGCTAGAGACTGACATCTGTGATGCTGGGGACCTCCAGAAATTCCAATCAGGCAGTTGACGACTTGCACCCACCCGTTCAATCTTAGAGATTTCCTTTCTCTCCAACATCTATTTCAATCCATAACCATTTCTCATTCATTTTTTTGGAATGTACTCTATCCCCCAATGAAACTTATCCACATAGCGTTCAATGGGTATGCCAACTTCCATACGCCTATTATACAGAATCTCATTTAAAATATTTGGCAGGTAGAATCCTATATCCATTACCTTCACAAAAGCCGGTGTTTCAGCGGACAAAAATCCTTTAAAAATCCTTTTTACATTCTTAACTTCCCAAGCTAAGGGAAAACATTTCCTCTTCGTCCATTAAAAATAGAATGAAATGACCCATTCGGAGATCAGCATGTGAAGCATTACTGAAATGTTTCCTGTTCTTTGAGTTGCCTAAGGTTGAGAACTTAAGTGCACTTTTCTCCAAAGTTAATTTGTTAAAATGTTTTATTTGCCCTTGAAACCTGATTTCCTTTAGGTTTTTATATTGTTGTGCTTAACCCGCATACGTCAAAACTGACGTTTGGTTTAGTCTGAGCCCGTGACCAGTTCACTTGACCAATGTAGCTTCACAATTAATTGATCTATACTTTAGACATAACAGCCCATAACTTCCTAGTTCCCCAGTGCCAACATCAGCAGTGGTCACTGCTCCTGCTGGTGTTGCTGAGATTCCAGATCTGCCAGCCCTCCGATTGTGCCAGCAGGGTCCAGTGACTGTCCTAAACCAGACAACAGCTTCTACAGCAGTCACTTACAGACTGTAATCTGTCAACTTGAGGGAGAAATATCACCGACCGCCCACGTATATTGCCAGCACATAAATCAGACTGAAGTCAAAACCTCGACAAGGTTACTAAAGTCTCGTCCCATCTTAGCACTCTCTGAATAGGATTGCTGATTTTAAATTATTCCAGACTTACTCTGTTTAATACCTACACCAATATGTAAAAAGCCCCTAAGGGTGATTCCCAATTTCAAATTCTACCCTAATAACACAATTCTCAAATTCCGTAGTACCGCTCCATATTAAATCATCAGTATGCATCATGAATGTGCCTAATTTGGGACGGCACGATGGCCCAGTGGTTAGTACTGCTGCCACACAGTGTCAGGTACCAGGGTTCAATTCCGGCCCCGGGTAACTGTGAGGAGTTTGCACAATCTACCCGTGTCTGCATGGGCTTCCTCCAGGTGCTCTGGTTCCCTCCCACACTCCAAAGATGTGCAGAGTCAGCACCCTTAGGGGGATTGGCCATGCTAAATTGTTCCTTAGTGTCCCAAGATGTGTAAATTAGGGGGATTAGTGGGGTAAATACTTGGGATTATGTGGAACAGGTCTGGGTGGGCTTGCCTCTTAGTGTCAGGGGAATTAGGTGGGCTTACAAGGATAGGGCCCGGGTGGGATTGTTGTCACTGCAGACTCGATGGGCCACTGTCGGGATTCTGTGATTCTATGAAAGTTTTCCTTTATAATGACAATAATCTATTGAGGGATCTGTTTTTCACTGATGCTACTTAATTTCAGCAAAAAATTGAGAAATACCATACTGTGGAAGCCTGATTCCCGTTGTGGTAATGGTTATGCTGTCATCACAACAGCATTTGTTTAAGATTCATGGTTGATTGTGTTCATCTGCTGTCTCTTTGGGTGATTTCAGAGGCACTTTTGTCACAGTGTTTATGTCAATTGATTTATATCCCAATGAATTTCTGGCCAAGAGAGCTCAGGAGATCTTTGCGATTACTTTTCCAGCTGTGGGTCAGTCCAGTTTAACATCTGGATCACTCAGTTACTTTTCTAATCCCCTAGCAATACCTCACTCAGCCTTATAAGCATCACATGCAGGCTTTTGTGTACAAATTACTGGCGAGACAAAACTGATTGTCCTTTTCCTAATCCCACAGATAAACTCCAAACTCTTTCAAATCATCTAACTCCCTTTATTTAGTTTATCCCCAAGTTTATTAACAGTCTCCACAAACTCTCGATCATGCATTTGGTTCTGTTCCAAGATTATACTGAAGCATTTATTTTTATATACGTTCGCTCAGGGGATATGGGCATCGCTGAGTGGGCCTGCATTTATTGCCACCCCTAATTCAGGGGGCATTTCAGAGTCAACCACATTGCTGTAGGTCTGGAGTCACATGTGGGCCAGACCAGGTAAGGATGGCAGATTTTCTTCCCTAAAGGACATTAGTGAACTAAATAGGTTTTTATGACAATCATTGTCATCATTAGATTTTCAATTCCAGTTATTTATTGAATTCAGATTTCACCATCTGCCACGGTGGGATTCAAACTCTGAACCCCACACACACCAACAGGCACGTTCACCCATTCCCACAGAGGGTGAGGGTAAGTGAGTGAGTCAGCACTCTGAGATTGGGAGTGAGCGGGATACATAGCCTGGAATTTTACCAGCCCACCCACCATGGGATTTGGAGCAGGCAAAGGGCGGAGCATGGGAAGGACCTTTGACCTTGGGCAGGATTTTATGATTTCAGGACGAGCGAGGCCACCCATTCTCTCAACCTTTCACATTTGAATCGTCTTTTTTATTTATTGCTCATGTATTAATTGGTCAATTTATCATCACAAACTCTTATTCTCAGCACGTTGTTTCTTTTTATACATCAGGTTTTTAAAAAAAATCATGTTTGATGTTGTGTTGAGCCTTATCTTTCTGAGATTTGCTCATCAGCCCCCGGTGTGAGAAATATTGAATGTGATGGCCTACTCAAATACCCTCCATTATCAGCTTGATACAGCTGATATCCAAAATCTAATCCATATCTATTTCTCTATGATTTTGTCTATAATAACACTTCTGTCATTTATTGCAGAAAGACTAAATCTGGCCACCAGGTCTACAAGATGTACAAAGAAAATATTTCTGTCTTTGTCCTGTATCTTTAATTCCATGGTAACTACCTTCATAGAATCATAGAATCCTACAGTGCCGAAGGAGGCCATTCAGCCCATCAAGTCTGCACCGACCACAATCCCACCCAGGCCCTATCCCCACTACCCCATGGCATTTACTCTCGCTGGTTGGAACCAGAAGCCTGTCCAAATGAGACACTCCAGCACAATCCCGCAATTTAAAACACAAGTTATGATTCAGCGATCACCAATTAGGTTTTGTCAATTCTTTATACAATTTGTTAAAGTTCAAGATATATTCCTTTGAGGAATAGCCATCTGGTTTTCAATAACTATCAAGGTCCAGCCATGCTTTATACAAATAAGCATTTAAAAGTCATCAATTTTGTAAATTTTATCCTAGATCTCAAAAAAAGCCCCACAGAATATTTTATTCCTGGTAGGAAACACTAAGACCATACTTGGTTATCTCTTTGGTAAGAACATGAACCATATCCGCATATCTATTTCATTCTTTCACTGGTCATCTGGTTCAGACTCTGATACAAAGGTTAATCATATCCTGACAAACACTTTCTTCCATTTGTCACAACAGCTATAAGGATTGTAGCTTTCCATCCATTAATCTTTTTATCTTCCAACTTTCACCATTAAGCAACCATACGCTGTTAACAAGCTCTGTTGCAGAAAACCAGTTAGTGAAGGCTACAACTGGAGCAATCTTTACTCATTTTTACATTTATTTACTGCTAACATATTATAAGCATATGCCTTCTAAACCAACAGTTTAGGCTGTGTCTTTTTGTAATGTCTCAATCCCTAGTTAATGCCCACCGTCTGCATACAATTAACATATATACCTAACAGCACAAATATCAAGGTTGAACGAGGAATATTGGTCAAGACACCAGGGGCATTCTTTGCTATTCTTCACATTGGACCATGGAATCATTGATGTCAACCAAACCCAATCTAACCTCTGACATTCAGTGCTTCCTCAATACTGTACTGAGATATCAACTGTGATTATATGGTCAAGTGACAAGATGTGGCTTGAACCCACAACCTTCTGACTCAAGAGATGAAAGTTGCACCACCAAAAGCAAGTGCTGCCTGCTGTGTAGAGTTTGTTGACATTCATGTTCACATCCAATAGAACACCCTTTTGCCATCAGCAACATTGACCCATCTAAGATTTTGAGTTGGGGTATAACACAGATTTAATACAAGGTATTCAACAGAACCCCATCAAATACTCCCAGCTTAGGTCCTCCCAGCTCAGGTCCTCCCAGATCAAATCCAACATGGCTTCTACGTAGCGTAAACTTCCTTCTGTGCTTCCCAGATCAGCTATTAAATATTGATTTTAATATCAATACCATTTTTATTCCTCCATCATTTATTTTGTTCTCACTAGTTATCAATTTCCTTTAGCTCAAACATCATTCGCTCGGTTTAGGCAGTCTGCTCCGGGTCTCCCCTAAAGGTGCTGTGTAACAAGCCAGTAGGGGGCGTACAAGGCCAGTCAGATTGGTGCATCTTTTGATCTCCCCTTCCCCTGTTGCATTATCACTAATAATCAGGAGATCCTGTGTGGCCAGGAGAACCCACATCCTACCATTTAGCACCACAGTAAGTTAGGCACAATTAGGCCATTAGATGGCAAAATTTTGAAATGACTTCGAAAGGGGATTATTCTCCAGGTTCTCTGCATCATACTTTTTCTTTGTTGGCCAATCAACTTGTTTTGGAAAATTTAAAACGAGAAGGTTTGTCTGAAAGACGAAGTACCAGTATCCTCTTTTTCAATCTTAGTGCTGATTGTTGGTCTACTGCTCAGTGGCAGCCAAGGACAGAAAGAACTCCGGAGGCTATTCTCCCATCCCACTGTGTTAATATTTTAGTGGGGCAGGCCAGGAGGTTCCAGTGGCACCCGAACCGCAGGATCCATGTTGGGCATCCCGTCCTGATAGCGCCTCCCAGCTCCGGATTTCTGTTGGCGTCAGCTCCTCGACAGAAATTGGCGGAGAGCCCCATAACTTATTTAAATGAATATTAACATTTGTATTGAATACAAATACTGGGCCCAGGACTGAAGTCTCCAAGCCCACTAACATCTTGCCCCCACCTGTCAGAGTGAACCACTTTGAGCTTACTACAGCTCCCCATTTTCAGGGAGCTGGTGACCTGACCCTGCTGGAATGAAGGGGGAGCAATTGAGGCCCCCCAGAGGGTCAGGCAGCAGGGGGTGGTGCCCCTGTGCATTGGCACCTTGCCAGTGCCAGCCTGTTCCCTGGGCACTGCTCCATGCCTCCTGGGCATTAGCACTTTGCCTCTTGGGCCTTTTAGGGTTGGGGCCTAGTGGGGGCGGTCGGTGGGGGTTGGGGGAACCCACTGCCCCTCTGCACTTTGGGATCGAGCAAAGAGGGAGGGAGACCAGCGATCAGGCTGGGCATTGAGGTGGGGGCAGCCAGCTGGGGGAGGGGTTTGGGATGCAGGGTATTGTTGGGTCTGCTAGGAGGGGGAGGGGAGAAATTGGGGCTGCAGGGGGATCAAGCTTGCTTGGGAATGCTTGGGGGGGAATGGTTTAGACTGTCTGGAGCAGACTGCCTATACCAGGCGAATGATGTTTGAGGTAAAAGAAATTGATAACTAGTGAGAACAAAATAAATGATGGATGAATAGAAGTGGTATTGATATTAAAATCAATATTTAATAGCCAATCTGGGATTGCTGACCAGCATTCAGGAGGCCAACAGACAGGGGCCATTGCACATGCACCGATCTCAGCACTGACAGATCGGCATGGTGACCCACTCAGTGCTATGCTGCCAGCCTCTCCAGCAGGAATAGGCCTCACCCACTGATCTTCAACGTGAATCACTCTAGTGCGCTCTGCAGTGCACCGACTGTGGGAGATTCTTCTCTGAACTGAACTGAAAAAATCAGTAGGACTTACTCCAGTTTTCATGGGAATTTGACGCTTTGAATTTTTTGGGGAGAGTTCTGCTTTCCGTATCAACAGGGATAAGCAGCAGTGATGCAGTGAGCTGAGCTGTAAGCAATTGAACACTTGGGGCTGAATGGCCTTCTCTGCTATCGTTTCTGCGATAAATCCTGGGGTGACTTTTTCTGTCTGAAATCCTGCAGTACTAGACCCCGCAGTACTGGGCCCCGCAGTACTAGACCATGTTGTGAATGATTTTAGAGAAGAAACACTGCTGCCCAACCCAGTTAATCTCTACCTGACTCCAATCCCACAGCAATGTCTTTGATTCTTACCTGTCCTGTGATGTGGCCTACAAGCCATTCAGTTGTGTTAAGTGTTTGTAGAGTAACCAGGGTTGGGTAATAAATGCCAGCCTTGTCAGTGATGCCCACATCCCGGGAGTAACTTTCTATTAAAAAGCATAGACTGTATAAATGGTAAAATGTATTGTCGCTAAGGATAGCTTAGCACATTAATGTACATCTACCTCATCCAATTGCAAGCATTTCTCCACTTTCACTTGCCTTCTCTTTCTCTCTGCCTTCCTTTTATGCTTCTCTTTCTTCCCCAGCTGCCTCTCCAAAGCACACTAGAGAGTTACAGATATAGTCCCTATGTTCAGAGACCCACAGGCCTCAGGCTGGAGGCGGGAACGCTGGGAGAGTTGGTAAACCAAGCGGTGAATGGTAATTGCCACCCACACCCTCCAGGTTTGGCTGGGGACACAGACATATAAAACCAAGTAGTGAACGTATTATAGTAACGGCCTGTCCAAAGTCCCGAAAAGGCTTATCACAGTCCAGTGGTCCTGGAAAAAGACACTTAGTTGAAATAAAAGGTTTTAAGGCAGGCTCCTAAAGTCCCAGGTGTGAACAGGAGAGCAGGAGCTAAAACTGACTCACCACTCAGGCTCCCGCAACAAATTCTGCTGCAGGATTATAATGTTATGTCAGTTCATTGTTTTTGGTTTCTTTCTCATAAAAACATCTCTTTCTTTTTGTTTCCCTCTCAGCGTGCATAAGGCAGTGATCAAAGTGTTCCAGGGAGGAAGTTTACAAGATAATGAACTGTACTCTCTGAATGAAAACATACGGTAAATATACAAGAGAAGCAAGCAAACGGCTTAATTTGAAAAATGACTGCAGAACAGGCTGGTTAATATCCAAACATCACAACCCGCAAGCAAGTGGGAAATCAGAAAACAAAATCTTTTTTCTCCCATGTGGTTGAAACACTCAGGGCATAGGGTACACCACAAGCAGATGGACACTTGAACTGTTGTAGAAACCCAACTGGATCACTAATGTTAATAAGGGAAGGGAGCCAATTGAGCATACCCACTCTGGCCTCTTTGTGACTCC
This sequence comes from Carcharhinus amblyrhynchos, assembly GCF_965287045.1. Classification (NCBI taxonomy): domain Eukaryota; kingdom Metazoa; phylum Chordata; class Chondrichthyes; order Carcharhiniformes; family Carcharhinidae; genus Carcharhinus; species Carcharhinus amblyrhynchos. The sequence goes on from NC_137329.1 coordinate 57,187,517, forward strand.
AGTCACGCATAGAATCCCTACAGTGTGGAAGAGACCAGTTGGCCGATTGAGACTGCACAGTGTCTTACCCAGGTCCTCTCCTCCGCCCTATTCCTGTAACCCCACACATTTACTATGGCTAATCCATCTAAGCTACACATCTTTGGACACTAAGGGGGAATTTAGCATGGCCAATCTACCTAGTCTGCACATCTTTGCACTATGGGAGAAAACTGGAGCACCCGGAGGAAACTCAACACAGACACAGGAGAATATGCAAACTTCACACCCAATGCTGGAATTGAACTCGGGTCCCTGGCACTGTGAGGCTACCCACTGTGCCACTGTGTCCATTCTTTAATAATTCTCTCCCAAAATTCAGCTAGTTTTGTTAGAAATGATCAATCCTTTACATATCCATGATGGCTCGCTCTCTTTCCAAATCAGTCACTCTGTCTTGAATCTGTCCCCGTAACAGATGTTAAATCAATAAGTCCACAATTCCAAGTTTCCTTCTCCTGCCTTTCTTAAACAATGAAATTGCAATTGTAATTCTTCAATCTAAAAGGCCAGTTTTTGAGTAGAAAGTTTTGTTTTTTTATGGCCAAAGCGTCTGCCGTTTCCTCATGTAGTTTAGTTAAACCCTGAGGTGAAAACTATCAGAGAGCCTAAGGACTTGTCAGTGTTTAGTGTCACTATTGTTTCTAATACTGTTTATTTTACTTACACTAAGTTCAATGGGTTCAAGTTCTTGATGCATTATTAACTTGCCTTAAATGTCAGGTACATTATCCTCTTCCTCTCCTGTAAAAATTGACCGAGTAATTGTTTATAAACGTCAAACAGGAAGTGTTGGAAATACTCAGCAGCTACGGTAGCATCTGTGTAGAGAGAATCCGAGTTAATATTTCAAGTCAAATATGACTCTTCTTCAGGTTCCGAAGCAGTCATATTGGACTTGAACCATTCACTCTCTCTCTCTCTCTCTCTCCCCACAGATGTTGTGACGTGGAGATGCCAGTATTGGACTGGGGTAAACACAGTAAGAAATCTCCCAACGCCAGGTTAAAATCCAACAGGTTTACTTGGTAGCAAAAGCCACTATCTTTCGGAGCGCTGTTCAGATCCACAGATGTTGCCAGACCCGCTGAGTATTCCCAACACTTCTGTTTTCAAATCTTCTGTATCAGTAGTATTTTACTTCAATTTGTTATTATTCAACAAATCTGCCATTTCCTTTAATTCATTTTTAATATTACCCATTTCCCTTTTCCTTCTAATACAATTGTAAATTTTTGTGAATGGAATTATCTGGCCATTCACACTCTGCCTTTACTGTCAGCGAGAATGGAGAATTTGGCGCTCAGCCAAATCTCCTTTCACCGCAGCAGGACTGGCGAATCCCAGCAGCAGGTGAGGTTAGAGAATTCCAGTCCTTTATGTTAATCTTGATATCTCTTGCAAGTTCCTTTTTGCAACTCTTATGATACTTTTTTGTCTTTCTTTGTTGTTCATTATATCTTTTCTAGTTTTATTAGATCTGTACCATTCCTGGCACTTTTGTACTTCCTTCCCTTAATTTTGATATCTCTCACCTCTTTTGACAGCCTTGGTTATTTTATGTGTCACAGGGGGCTCCTTCTCCTTGAAGGCAAATACTGCTCCTATATTACTATTTCGAAAAAATATATTCCTTTCTCAGTTATGAAGCCAATGTGCAAAATGCACTGGGAAAATCTTTAATCCATATCCTTGCTGGCTTCAAAAACCAATTCAAATTTACATTGAATCCAATTCATGGTCTCCACAAAAAAGACATGCTAGATCTAGGCTGACAAGAACAGGCATTACACCTAATTTTGTATCCAATTGCTCATCAAACACCTCCCATGTTTATTCGTATTTTTACCTGATAACAGTTTGGCCAGTTTGCTCAGTCTGTCTCATCCCATTTAAGTCAATCTTACCAAAAGCTAGAACTGTATTAAGTTTCTTCTTTTCACACCTAACATTAAACTCACTCATATTATGATCACTTAATGTTGCCTTACCGTTAGATTAACTAGGCTTGGCTCATTGTTATTATTAAATTTAGTATAGCCTACCCACTTTCCAGAACAGTATGCTAACCCAATGCAACATCTAATATTTATAGAATGGTGCCTGATAACCAGTTGTAGCAATTAAATGTGAAATTTGGATTATTTTGCATTGTTCTAAGTCACATCCATCTGTTGTCTGCTTGTAATATCTGTATAGTACCTGTAGTGACAGACTGTCCATCACACTTCAGGCACATCACACAATATATGCAAATTCATGTGTAACACTTTCACTTAATTGTTTAATGTAACATTTTTTAAAACAGCAGGGAGTCATAACTCTGCAATTGTGAGTCATAGAGCAAATCTAACCATGTAAAATAAAAATTGAGCCAATGAAATTGTTTCCGGTGCTGAGGTTTTAAAAGCAGTAATTACTTACAAATCATTTATTTGTGAATGGTGGCACAGTGGTTAGCACAGTTACCACACAGCGCCAGGGACCTGGGTTCAACTCCCAGTTTGGGTCAGTGTTTGAGTGGAGTTTGCACGTTCTCCCTGTGTCTGTGTGGGTTTCCTCTAAGTGCTCCGGTCTCTTCCCACAGTCTGAAAGACGTACAGAATGGCATTGGCCATTCTAAATTCTCCCTCAGTGTACCTGAACAGTGTGGCGACTGGGGGATTTTCACAGTAACCTCATTGCAGTGTAAGTGTAAGCCTACTTGTGACACTAATACATAAACTTTTATTTATTTAACTCCAATTAGTAAGAAAAATGTAGTAATAGGGCAGAAAATCTAACTGCATAAAGAAGGGACTCAGGGTGTAATTCCTGTCTCTGAATGATGAGGCTCAAGGTGCTTTAATATTGGATCAAAGCAAAATGCTGAAAGAAAAACAGAAAATGCTGCACAATCTCAGCAGGTCTGACAGCATCTGTGGAGAGAGAATAGAATCAACGTTTCGAGTCTGGATGACCGCTCTGACATCTACTCTGACCAAGAGTTATCCAGACTCAAAATGTTGGCTGTATTCTCCCTCCACAGATGCTGTCAGACCTGCTGAGATTTTCCAGCATTTTCTGTTTTTGCCGTAATATTGGACCTTGGACTTCATACCCATGAAGCGGCTAAACTGCAGATAGTAAGAAAATGGTACGCAGAGGTTGAGTGAATAGTTAAACAAGGATGATGTTTAGTGGTAGGGAAAATAATGGGCTAACGAGGAGGTGAAGAGATAGGGGAACAGTCAGAGTGAAGGGGTAGGGGGAGGTTGTATGGCGGGATTAGTGATGGGAAGCAAACTTCTCGTTGTGACATTTTCCTCGGAAACTCTTTAGAGAAAGACGGTCACGCCATGCCACATTTCTCGTCACCTCTGACCAGAAAGCAAATGCCAGAGAGGGAAAATAGGAATTCAAGAGAGAGAAGCAGATGAGAAGAGAAGGGACAGAGGGAGAGAAAGAAGATGTACGATACACCACAAGACAATCTGGAGAATAGAGATAGCTAAGAGAGTTCTAACTCAAGAATGTGTCCATTGCCACAAGATATTAGACTCCATCCTCCACTCGATTTTGTTTTTCTTTTGTCCTGATATATTTCCCCTTCTTCTTTAGCATCACTCATGTTCATCTCAATGTGGTGAGGAACCTAAATTATAAAAGTGTTACATTGCATTCGGGGTGAAATTTACTTTCATTGAGCTGAAGGAATCTGGTCGAATTTAAGACTTGCCAGATGCAGAATAGAGTTCCTGTTATGCTGTCCCATCCTTACCAACTGCAAATGAGCACCATTTGATGTGACCATCCATGCTTAATTATCACTCAGAATTTACAGCAGCTTTGTGTCTGGGTGAATTTGGTAGATTTGATGGCTCATGTGAGATATAGCAGCAGCTGGTATTAAAGCATATTAACCATACTATACACATTCTATGCTTCTCTCTGCATGGTAATGCCAGTGTTAACTGGAATCTTTTTCCTCAGGCAGCTGCTGAAGAGTGAGTTGGGCCCTTTCATCACCGACTATTTCCAGGTAAATACCTTAAACATGTTGGGGGGAATTTTCTCATCCCGAATTTATTTGCTTAGAACACTTACTGCAATTTCTCTTTTTTTTTTGTTTGGTTCATCTAATGCAGGTACCACTGGCTAGACTAGCATTTATTGATTTGATTTGATCTATTATTGTCACATGTATTTGTATACAGTGAAAAGTATTGTTTCTTGCCTGCTGTACAGACAAAGCATACTGTTCATAGAGAAGGAAAGGAGAGAATGCAGAATGTAGTGTTACAGTCATAGCTAGGATGTTGAAAAGATCAACTTAATGCGAGGTAGGTCCATTCAAAAATCTGATGACAGCAGGGAAGAAACTGTTCTTGAGTCAGTTGGTGTGTGAACTTCACTTGAAGCAGTGATGAAGAGAACAAAAGAAAAGAACAAAAGAACAAAAACAGCCCAGGAAACAGGCCCTTCAGCCCAACGAGCCCACGCCGCCATTTTAACATTACCAGTCCCCCCCCTCCACCCATGACCCTTATCTATGATTATGGCATTCCACATTGAGGGAAACTAATTTAGGGACAATTTATTACCTCCGATCAGCCTAATAGCACATCTTTGGGGTGTGGGAGGAAACCGGAGCACCCGGAGAAAACCCACGCAAGCACGGGGAGAATGCGCAAACTCCCACAGACACTGGCCCAAATCCATGTGTCTGCACAGCAAACAGTGATAGTCACTGAGCTGTCATCTTGCCCAGCATCCGGTCCAGTTTAAGCACACACTAACGACATGAAGCACTAGGCTACTCTCGAACATTCAAGAGCAGCCCAAGTATGACCCATCACGTGTATGCCCCTCGTTGGACAACAAGGCGGACCAACTTAAAACCTGTGAATTAAAAGAGAAAAACATTATTATCATACCACATCCTTTTATATTACCAGGGACGTCCCAATGCTAATGAACCTTATTTAAAACAACCTCCTATATCCTCCCATCTCCAACCCACTCATGTGCCTGTCTAAGTAACTCTTAAACAACTCCAGTGTGCCTGCCTCCACCACCTTACTTGGCAGAGCATTCCATACCCCCACTACCCTCTGTGTGAAAAACCTCCCTCTAATATCTGTGTTATACCTCTCCCCCCTCACCTTAAGCCCGTGGCCCCTCATACTGTGTCTCTAACATAGGAAATAGCTTACCTCTGTTTACTCTATCTATACCCTTCATAATCTTATATACCTCTATTAGATACCCCCTCAGTCGCTGTCTTTCAAGGGAACACAGCTGCCTTCTTGAACTGCAGCAGCCCTGTGGTGTAAGTACACCCACAGTGCTTTTAGGGAGAGACTTTGACCCAGCAACAGAGAAGGAGTGGCAGTATAGTTGCAAGTCATGACTTAAGTAAAAGCAAAATACTGTGGATGTTAGAATCTGAAACAAGAAATGAGAATGTTGGAAAAGCTCACCAGGTCTGGCAGCATCTGTTGGGAGAGAAAGGAGAATTAATAGTTTGAGGCCATTTGACTCTTCTTCAGATGAGAACTTGAAGGTGATGGTGCTCTCATATGCCTGCTGCCCATATTTTTCTAGGTGGTAGATGTTACGGGTCTGGAAGGTGATGTCTATTGCAGGAGCCTTAGTGAGTTGCTGCAGTGCATCCTGTAGATAGTACACACTGCTGCCACTATGCATTGGTGGTGGAGGAAGTGCCAACCAAGCGGACTGTTTTGTCCCAGGTGATGACGAGCTTCCTGAGTGTTGTTGGACCTGCACTCACCCAGGCAAGTATTCTTCCCAAGTATTCTTTTGAAGTATTGGTGTGCAGATGTGTGCATTGCTGAAAGGTCAGATTGAGTACTGACACTTCTGGAGTTAATAACTGATGTCATCCAGCTGTGTTAACAACTGGCCTCTAATTACAAACTGCATTCCCAAGAAATGAAATCAGAAATACTTTGTGTTTCCAAGTATGTGAGACTGCTCTCCAAGTTATCTTGAAACAAAATGTGGTCCTTAAATGACCTTGACAAGAGGGTAGGCTGCTGGTTAATCAAGGACAATAATAAATAAAAGAACTTGCTCCTTTTTATAGTGCCTACCACAGCCTCAGGAAATCCCAAAGTGCTTTACAGCCAATTAAGTATTTTCCTATTGCAGTCACTGTTTGGAATGTAGGAAACATAATGGCTAATAACAGCAAGGTCCCACAAACAGCAATGTGAATTTATCATATGCTAGTTGAGGAGTCCAGGACACTGGGGAGGCCTCCCCTGCTGTTCTTCGATGCGCCACAGCGAAAAACCGCACCGATCTCCTCAGAAGACAAACACGGGACACAGTGGACAGAGTTCCCTTCGTCGTCCAGTACTTCCCCGGAGCGGAGAAGCTACGACATCTTCTCCGGAGTCTTCAACATATCATTGATGAAGACGAACATCTCGCCAGGGCTATCCCCACACCCCCACTTCTTGCTTTCAGACAACCACACAACCTCAAACAGACCATTGTTCGCAGCAAACTACCCAGCCTTCAGGAGAACAGTGACCACAATACCACACAACCCTGTCACAGCAACCTCTGCAAGACATGCCGGATCATCGACATGGACACCATCATCACACGTGAGAATACCATCCACCAGGTACATGGTAAATACTCTTGCAACTCGGCCAACATTGTCTACCTGATACGTTGCAAGAAAGGATGTCCCGAAGCATGGTACATTGGGGAGACCATGCAGACGCTACGACAACGGATGAATGAACATCGCTCGACAGTCACCAGGCAAGACTGTTCCCTTCCTGTTGGCGAACACTTCAGTGGTCACGGGCATTCAGCCTCTGACCTTCGGGTAAGCATTCTCCAAGGCGGCCTTCACGACACACGACAGCGCAGAGTCGCTGAGCAGAGACTGATAGCCAAGTTCCGCACACATGAGGACGGTCTCAACAGGGATCTTGGGTTCATGTCGCACTATCTGTAACCCCCGTGACTTGCCTGGGTTTGCAAAACCTCACTTACTGTACTGTCTGGAGACAATACACATCTCTTTAAACTGTGATCAGTGCTCCTACCACTCACATTGTCAGCCACTTCAGGTCTTGAACAGCAGGTTAGGTGTAAGGATTCGCATTTTAATCAGTAATCTCTAAACTGTCTGTGCTTTATATGCTCTGTCTGAGGCCAGAACTCTCCATTCACCTGACGAAGAGGCTGTCCCCTCGAAAGCTAGTGAGAATATTATCAAATAAATAGGTTGGACTAAAACCTGGTGTTGTCAGACTTTTTACTGTGTTTACGCCAGTCCAACGCCGGCATACCCATATCGTTCTTCACATAGTGCCATGGCATCCTTTATACCCACCTGAGTTGGCAGATGGGGCCTTTAATGATTTACGCAAAAGGTCACACCTCCAACAGGACTTCAGTCCTCCATTACCTCACTGAATTGCCAGCTTAGATTGTGTGCTGAAAGTATCTGAGCTTGGATTGGAGTGTGGCCGGCATGCTACCAACCAAGCCACAGCTGAAACGACCAATGACTTTGACCTGGTTAAGTGGCGAGGCTTTGGAGTGGGAATCATCCAGGCCTTCTGTGGATACAACTTTGTTTTGTCCTGCCACTGGGGCAATGACTGCAGACCGTTCTGTGGAAATTGGTTCCATTCACAACATAAACTGCACAGTGCAGAACACAAATAATGATTACTATTGTCCCTGTCCATTATTAAATATTTCTATCTTACCATTCCATGTCAATGGAGGTTTAGTTAGTATTAATATTACTTTGATCTTGAAAGTTTCCCTCATAATTTTCCACCCCTCACCCTTGTTTCCAGGCTGCGATACAGTGGGTGCTGGGCACACTCCGACGCCTCATCCAAGGGGATCCAAGAAAGCATTCTGGGGATCATCAGCGTATTTCTGTCAAATCACCAGTTTGGCAATGATGGCCAGCCATCTGTCTCAGTATCTTCAGGGATGGGAGGAGCAGGAGAATGGACAAGCAGGTGAAGAGGAATAGAAGGAAGGACAATAGGAAAAGGCAGAAAAATGGGGCAGGTAAAGGAGAGTTGAGGAGGGAAGGAGAATGGAGGAAGAGGCAGTAAAATGGGAGGGGAGTGGGAGAACATATGGGGAGGAGAGCCTTTTAAAAAATTTTACTCACCATTTTGAAATTACAAAGCCAATGCACAGAATGGACCCTAATCCCATCTACTTGCTTGCTTGAAAAACCGAATTCAGATTGAATCCAATACATGATCTTCACACATACTGGGAGGGATTCACCGGCCTTGTCAGGCAGCTGGCAGGAATCCCTGCTGAATGTGGCGCAGCCAAAAATAGGGTTTCTGCTAGTGTGACATCTATTACCTTCCCTGCTGGCTTTGATCGAGTCCCTGCCCATGGCAGGCGGCAACCTAATTATTATCCAAATCCACTAATTGCAATGCAGGGCAGATTGAGGTATACATGTGGTGTTAATGCAGGAGCTGAAATATCATGAGATTTTGTTTTTAATTTTAAAATATTTAATTGAAAAACTCTCAACAGTGACATTTAATACACTCCACCAATATAAAAACCATTCTCCAGGACCAGGTTAGCTCCTCAACTACTTTTTATTTAGATTGCCTCTTAAATCCCAGAATTAGAAAGGGCACTTGGGTGTCCTCGGGCTGGCATGGACAAGGTGGGCCAAGTAGTTTCCTTCTGTGCTGTAACCTTTCCGTGTGTTCTATGGTTCTTAACAAACAATTGAACAATGCTTGACTATTTATGGAGTTCCATAGTATTGTGAAAGGGGAAGTCCTCGCCACATTAACTGAATTCACTGAATGCTGCCTCCGCGGTGGTGGTGTGGGGGATGGTGCAGCGTTAGGCAAAGCAATGAGCGACAGACCAGGTTAATCTGAGCTTGTGCTAAATTTGGAATTCTTTGACCAGTCAGAGGGGTAATGACAGTGACCTATGACTGTCCACTGTCACTGCTTGTGAATTCCACAGCTTTTCACCCCACTGTGTAAAAGGTTTCTTCTATTGCAATCTCATTTAGCTTTAAACCACATCCCTATATTCTAGACCCCTTCAACCACTGAAAATCGCCTGTTCCCAACTATTCAGTCCCAGCCCATCACAACCATAAAAAAACTTTGTCAAATCACCCCCTTGACTTTTGACGTTCAAATGAAAAGAGCCATAATTCTGGAGTGAACTAGCCTTGTGAATTATACAAATAACCTCCTTTTGAACAGGAGAGGGAAACAGAGTATAACAACAATACAGCAAGTCACTAATCTGCCAGGTACAATACATTCTGACTCAGCAAATTAGACAAACCAGTTCAAGAGAGTCATTTAATCTTTATCTTTGGTCTAGTTAAGGAAAACGATGGTTGTATTTTAATATGGGTTGAATGCCTGTTATCAGTACTGAGACCAAAGTGCACTGATAATACAGAGGATGATAAAACTGAATCGCAGCAATATTAGCACCAGGACAGACTTAACCCACTCCTATATGCTTTCTGAACTCAGATATGGAGAGTGGGGGAGCACCCGAGGATATTATTTTACCACAGACCTCATTTAAACCCATTGCATTGAAACATTTACACTTCCACTTACAGATTACATGTAACGACTGAATAATTAAGATGCTTACATTTGTATGGACACTATTCAAAATTATGAGGGTTCAGGGCAGAGTAGATAAGGAAAACTGTTCCCATTCATGAAAGGATTGAGAATGAGATGGCACAGTTTTAAGATAATTTGCAAAAGAAGCAAAAGCAACATGAGAAAGAAACTTTTTCACACAGCGCATGCTTAAGGCCTGGAATGCTTGCCTTAGAGGCAGCTTTAATTGAGGTATTCAGTAAGGGAATTATTCTGTTATCTGAAGAAGAACAATGTGCAGTGTTACGGGGAGAAGGTGGGAAAATAACACAAAGTAAATTGCTCCTTCAGAGAGTTGGTGCAGACATGATGGGCCAAATGGTCTCCTCCTGTGCTGTAACAGCTCTGTGGTACTGTTCCAGATGCCACATTAATGGGGGTGAGGAAAGGGGGTTCATTTTATCCTCTGGCTGGTCAAGCTGGAGCTGCCCACCCTGAGAGCTGTTCCATTGTTGCAATATCCCCCACAACCCACCACCCCAATGCTGCCTGTCAGATTGCAGTCAGCCCAGAGTCAGGGAGGAGTCCTGGCAAGGAGAGTCATCTGGATTATTTTTTGGAGGGATAGATGGGGGCTGTTGGGGAATGGGAGGGGGGTGGTTCTTGCTCCTAGAAGGACAGTTTAAAGCTTCATGTGCTTGGGCCTCTTATACTGACAGTGAACCTGATCAGAGGCGGTATTATCAGAGTCTGCATCATGAAACGAGCCACATGACTGAAGGGGATTTGCCCACCCAGTGGTAGGTCTCTGTCAAAATGGTGCTGAACAGAGTGTCAATATTATTGAGGAGGTTGGCTTACAGCATGTGAGGTCATTACCTCCCTGTTAACAAACATTTCAGCAAGTTAAAACTGGCCCCACTCAATGGTACAATCTAGATCATGTCAGATTCAAAATACTCAGATTCAGTGACCTATTTAACTTGACTATTTCCTCTCTTCCCTGTCCTCAGAGCTTGGATGAATCTCAGGAATTAGGCAGGAATTGGTGGCCGTTGATTGGGAGAGGCTGTTCGAGGGTAAATCCACATTGGCATGTGGAGTCTTTTAAGGAACAGTTGATAAGACTGCAGGACAGGCATGTACCTCTAAAAAGGAAGGATAAGAAAGGTAGGATTCGAGAGCCATGGATAACCAGGGAAATTGAGGATCTGATCAAAAAGAAAAGAGAGACGTACGTTAGGTCCAGGCAAATAAAAACAGTTGGAGCGCTGGAGGAATACAGAGAAAGTAGGAAAGAACTCAAACGGGGAGTTAGAAGGGCAAAAAGGGGTCATGAAATGTTCTTGGCAGATAGGATTAAGGAGAATCCTAAGGCATTTTATTCATACGTTACGAACAAAAGAGTTGTCAGGGAAAAAAATCGGACCTCTCAGGGACAAAGGAGGTGAATTATGCTTAGAACCCAAGGGAGTAGGAGAGATCCTAATTGAATACTTCGCATCAGTATCCACAAAGGAGAGGGACGTGTTGACTGGAAGTGTCTCAGAGGGAAGTGTTGACCCATTAGAGAAAATCTCCATTACAAGGGAGGAAGTGTTAGGTTTTTTAGGGAACATTAAAACTGACAAATCCCCAGGGCCTGATGACATCTATCCTAGACTGCTCAGGGAGACAAGAGACAAAATTGCTGGGCCTCTGACAGAGATCTTTGTCTCTTCATTGGACACAGGTGAGGTCCCAGAGGATTGGAGGATAGCGAATGTGGTACCGTTATTTAAGAAGGGTAGCAGGGATAACCCGGGTAATGATAGGCCAGTGAGCTTGATGTCAGTGGTAGGGAAGTTGTTGGAGAGGATTCTTAGAGATAGGATGTATGTGCATTTAGAACGGAATAATCTCATTAATGACAGACAGCATGGTTTTGTAAGAGGGAGGTCGTGCCTCACAAATTTGGTGGAGTTTTTTGAGGAGGTGACAAAAACGGTTGATGAGGGAAGGGCCATGGATGTCATCTATATGGATTTTAGTAAGGCATTTGACAAAGTCCCTCATGGCAGGTTGGTGCAAAAGGGATCTCATGGGATACAAGGAGAGGTGGCTAGGTGAGTAGAGAACTGGCTTGGCCACAGGAGACAGAGGGTAGCAGTCGAAGGCTCTTTTTCCGGCTGGAAGTCTGTGACCAGTGGTGTTCTGCAGGGCTCTGGACTGGGACCTCTGCTATTTGTGATACATATAAATGATTTGGAAGAAGGTGTAGCTGGTGTAATCAGTAAGTCTGCGGATGACGCAAAGATGGCTGGACTTGCTGATAGCAATGAACATTGTCGGACAATACAGCAGAATATAGATAGGCTGGAAAATTGGGCGGAGAAATGGCAGTTGGAATTTAATCCAGATAAATGCGAAGTGATGCATTTTGGTAGAACTAATGTAGGGGGGAGTTATACAATAAATGGCAGAACCATCATGAGTATAGAAACACAGAGGGACCTGGGTGCGCAGGTTCACAAATCCTTGAAGGTGGCAGCACAGGTGGAGAAGCTGGTGAAGAAGGCATATGGTATGCTTGCCTTTATAGGAAGGGGTATAGAGCATAAAAACTGGAGTCTGATGTTACAGTTGTATAGAACGTTGGTTAGGCCACATTTGAAGTACTGCGTCCAGTTCTGGTCGCCGCACTACCAGAAGGACGTGGAGGCTTTAGAGAGGGTGCAGAGGAGGTTTACCAGGATGTTGCCTAGTATGGAGGGTCTTAGCTATGAGGAGAGATTGTGTAAACTAGGGTTGTTCTTCCTGGAAAGACGGAGAATAAGGGGAGACCTAATAGAGGTGTATAAAATTATGAAGGGTGTAGATAGGGTGAGCAGTGGGAAGCTTTCTCCCAGGTTGGAGGCGACGATCACGAGGGGTCACAGGCTCAAGGTGAGAGGGACGAGGTATAACTCAGATATCGGAGGGACGTTTTTTACACAGAGGGTGGTGGGGGCCTGGAATGCACTGCCAAGTAGGGTGGTGGAAGCAGACACATGAAGGTTGTTTAAGACTTACCTGGATAGTCACATGAGCAGACCAGGAATGGAGGGATACAAACAAATGGTCTAGTTGGACCAATGAGTGGCACAGGCTTGGAGGGCCTGTTTCCTGTGCTGTATTGTTTTTTGTTCTTTGAATGGAGCAGGTAAAATGTTTTGAATGGGACAGGCTTGATGGACAACACGATGGCACAGTGATTAGCACTTCTGCCTCACAGCACCAGGGACCCGGGTTCAATTCCAGCCTCAGGTGACTGCCTGTGTGGAGTTTACATGTTCTCCCTGTGTCTGCATGGGTTTCCTCCGGGTGTTTCAATTTCCTCCCACAGTCCAAAAGATGTGCTGGTTAGATAGATTGGCCATGCTGAATTGTCCCAAGATGTGTAAATTAGATGGATTAGCCTTGGGAAATGTATGGGAATACGGGTACAAGGCAGGGGGAGAGGGCCTGGCTAAGATACTGTGTCAGAGAGTTGGTGCAGATACAATGGGTCAAATGGCCTGTTTGTACTGTTGGGTTCTATGATCTATGACAGAGGTTTGTATCTTTTCCCCTCCTTTCCCACTAATGTTTCTGAGTTCCTCCTGTCGGGAACAAAGGATACTTAAAACACCCAGTGCAGAGACAGGGAGCAGACACATCCCTAAAGAATATTGGTTTCAAATCCATGAGCCACCTTGCTGGAAGTTATGTGGGGAATTCTAACTCGGGAACTAGATGCAGTGTTTCCAATGAATGTCTGGAGATCGGATGTATCCCAGTCTCCTGCTGAATCATCCAGCTTTCCCACTTGAGTCTTCGGCTCAGAAATGGCAGTCGGGCTCCAATGACTGATTTACTTAAAAAATGACATCGCTGGTACGCAGTGGGGTTTTCTCACGCCATCTCTCAGGCAATGGTTAAGAGCAGAGCCTGTGGAAAAGCAGCAGTTAGGTGCACATCACTACCATGAGCCATTGGAACTGCCAAGATCAGCTGGGACAGTCAAGAGTAAATTTGGCATTCAGGAATCTTCCAAAAGGAAGAAAAATAAAAGGGCTGGAGACAAAAGGGGCCAGGTGAGTTCGTGTGGAAATTTTCAACATTACTACAGTGAATAATGGAGGGGCATGTGATGTGTGGTTTCTGTATGATGTGGGAACTGGCGGACCCCAGGGTCCTTCCCAGTGACCATGTCTGCAGTAAGTGCAGGTTGCTGGAGGAGCTCCAGCTGAAGGTGGATGAGCTGGCCTCTGAGCTACGGACACTGAGGCTCATCGGGGGAGAAAGGATGCCACTGTCAATGGGGTGCAAGAGACATCTACCCCCCCTAGACTGGCTAACTCTAAGGGTCAGGAACAAGAGGGGGCTGCTAAGAGGAGGAAGGAGGGTGGGGAGAGGAGGCCTCAGACTCTCAAGCTGCATAACAGGTTTGAGGTTCTTGCTTCCAGTCTGGACGAGGACGAGGGAGGTGAGGTTGGTGAGCAGACTGCACACAGTACAGTGATGCAGCAGGACGTAGGCAAAGAGAAGGGGAAAAGGAACGTAGTTGTAATTGGGGATAGTGGGGTGAAGGGTATAGACACTGTCCTTTGTCACAATGACAAAGTGCACAGAAGGGTGTGTTGTCTGCCTGGTGCTCGGGTCCGGGATGTCACATCTGGGCTGCAGAGGAACCTGGAGTGGGAGGGTGAGAATCCGGTCGTTGTGGTACATGTGGGTGCCGACGACGTAGGCAAAATGCAAACTGAGGATCTGGGGAGGGAGTACGAAAAGCTGGGAATGGAATTAAAGAGTAGAACCGACAAGGTGGTTATCTCTGGGCTACTGCCTGAACCGAGTGCAGACGGGCGTAGGGTTGATAGGATTAAGGAAGTGAATGGGTGGCTCAGGGATTGGTGTGGGAGGAATGGGTTTGAATTTATGGGGCATTGGCACCAGTATTGGGGTAGGTGGGATCTGTTCGGGCGGGATGGGGTGGGTCTGAACCGTGCTGGGAGCAGAGTGCTGGCGAATCGTGTAAAGAAGACTGTAGACAGGGCTTTAAACTAATTGGGGGGGGGAGGGTGCGAGGGTAGGTGACATTACGGGGTCTAAAGTTAAGGAGACGGTACAGGTAAGGATAGAGGCCAAGGATGTCCCAATAATAGAGGGAGTAAGGGGCGTGAGTATGGTTGGTGGCGTTCCGGCAAATAAGGTCCAGGTGAAGGCTGGGATGAAGGCACTTTATCTGAATGCGCAAAGCATTCGGAATAAAGTGGATGAGCTGGTGGCGCAGATCAGCACAAACGGGTATGATCTGGTGGCCATTACAGAGACGTGGCTGCAAGGTGACAGGGACTGGGAGCTGAATGTCCAGGGGTATCAAGTGTTTAGGAAGGATAGGCGGGAGGGAAAAGGGGGGGGCGTAGCTCTGCTGATTAAGGATAGCATCAGGGTGGTAGCAAGGGATGATATTGGAGCCAAGGAGCAGAACGTGGAATCGTTGTGGGTAGAGATTAGGAACAGCAAAGGGAGGAAGACGCTGGTGGGTGTCGTCGATAGGCCCCCGAATAATGATCTGGAAGTGGGGCGGGCTGTTAACGCGCAAATAAGTGCGGCGTGCAGGAATGGGACGGCCGTAGTTATGGGGGATTTCAATCTGCATATTGATTGGTCGACCCATGTTGGACGTGGTGGGCTCGAGGAGGAGTTCTTGGAATGCTGCTGGGATAGTTTCCTGGAACAGTGTGTGTTGGAGCCGACGAGGGAGCGAGCTATCTTGGATCTGGTGCTATGTAATGAGGCGGGTAGAATTAGGGAACTTGCAGTGAAGGATCCTCTTGGGGAGAGTGATCATTGTATGGTGGAGTTTCTGGTGCAGATGGAGGAAGACAAAGTGGGTTCCCGGACACGCGTCCTTCGTTTGAACAGAGGGGAGTACGGTAGGATGAGAGAAGAATTGGCGAATGTTGACTGGGGGAGCGCATTGGAAGGTAGGTCTGCTGAGGAGCAGTGGATGATCTTTAAGGAGATCTTTCTTGGTGCTCAGCAGAAATTTATTCCGATGGTCAAAAAGAACCGTAGGAGGAGAGGTAATAAGCCGTGGATAACGAAAGAGGTGAAGGAAAGTGTTAAATTAAAAGCGGAGGCGTTTAGAGTAGCTAAGAGTAGTGGGCGAGAAGAGGATTGGGAGAGGTTTAGATGTCAACAAAGATTGACAAAGAAGTTGATAAAGAAGGGTAGGAGAAACTATGAAGCTGGGCTAGCGCTTAATATAAAAAAGGATAGCAAGAGTTTTTATAAGTATATAAAAAGGAAGAGGCTGGCTAGGGTGAACGTTGGTCCCTTAGAGGATGAGAGGGGGGACTCAGTGGTGGGGATGGGGAAATGGCTGAGGTCTTGAATAACTTTTTTGTTTCGGTCTTCACGGAGGAGGACGTGAGTAATTTGCCGGGTGTTAGAGATGGAAAGGTGGTAGGACTGGAGGGTCTCAATGACATTACTGTTACTAGAGAGGTGGTGCTCGACAGACTGGAGGGGCTGATTGTGGACAAGTCGCCAGGACCGGATGGAATGCATCCGAGGGTCCTGAAAGAAATGGCGGAGGTGATAGTGGATGCCTTGGTGGTTATTTTCCAGACGTCGCTGGATTCCGGGGAAGTGCCGGAAGATTGGAAAACGGCTAATGTTACGCCGTTGTTTAAGAAGGGTGCCAGGCAAAAGGCGGGGAATTATAGGCCTGTTAGTTTAACGTCTGTTATAGGTAAAATGTTAGAATCCGTCATCAAGGAGGAAATAGCGAGGCATCTTGAGGGGAATTGCTTGATAGAGCAGATGCAGCACGGTTTCGTTAAAGGGAAGTCGTGTCTGACAAATTTACTGGAGTTCTATGAGGATGTGTCTAGGGCGGTGGATAGAGGAGAGCTGGTGGATGTGGTCTTTCTGGATTTTCAGAAGGCGTTTGACAAGGTACCTCACAAGAGGTTATTGCAGAAGGTAAGGGGGCATGGAGTTGGGGGTAGGGTGTTAGCGTGGATAGAGGACTGGTTGTCAAATAAGAGGCAGAGAGCGGGGGTCAATGTGTGCTATTCGGATTGGCGGATGGTGACTAGTGGAGTGCCCCAGGGGTCGGTGCTGGGGCCTCAGCTATTTACCATTTATATAGATGATCTGGAGGAGGGAACCGAGTGTAGGGTGTCGAAATTTGCTGATGACACCAAAATTGGTGGAAAGGCAAATTGTGCGGAGGGTGGGGAGAGTCTACAGAAGGATCTAGATAGGCTGGGCGAATGGGCCAGGAAATGGCAAATGGGATTTAATGTTGGCAAGTGCAAGGTGGTCCACTTTGGTAGGAATAATGGTAGGAAGGATTATTACTTACGTGGAGAAAAACTGCAGCAGGCGATGGTGCAGAGGGACCTCGGGGTCCTTGTGCGTGAGTCGCAAAAACCCAGCTTGCAGGTGCAGCAGGTGGTCAGGAAGGCGAATGGGATGCTGTCCTTCATAGCGAGGGGGATTGAATATAAAAGTAGGGAGGTCTTGCTGCGGCTGTATAGGGCATTGGTGAGGCCGCAGCTGGACTACTGTGTGCAGTTTTGGGCGCCGTACTTATGCAAGGATATTTTGGCCTTGGAGGGAGTGCAGAGGAGGTTTACTAGGCTGATGCCAGAGTTGAGGGGGTTGAGCTATGAGGAGAGGTTGAATAAATTAGGCTTGTACTCGTTAGAGTTTAGAAGAATGAGGGGAGATCTTATTGAGACGTATAAGATGATGAATGGGATGGATAGGATAGAGGTGGAGAGACTCTTCCCGCTCAAAAAAGACAGTAGGACTAGGGGGCACAGCCTCAAGATAAAGGGGGGCCGGTTTAGAACGGAGTTGAGGAGGAACTTCTTCACTCAAAGGGTGGTGAATCTCTGGAATTCTCTGCCTGTTGAAGTGGTGGAGGCTACCTCGCTAAATATTTTTAAGACGCGGGTTGATGGGTTTTTGATAAGAGAGGGGATTAAGGGTTATGGGGAGAGGGCGGGAATGTGGAGCTGAGCCACGACAGATCAGCCATGATCTTATTGAATGGCGGGGCAGGCTCGAAGGGCTAGTTGGCCTACTCCTGCTCCTATTTCTTATGTTCTTATGTTCTTAAAAGATACCATTTGAAAAATAACTGCTGAAGCTTTTGGTTTGACCACAGAGCAGAGATCCTCAATAAGAACGTGACCTTTTGACCAAACCACACGCACACTTTTGCATTTGTTTACTTCCATCTCACAGACTCGCTTTCTTTGTTCTGTTGCTTCAATCAAACACAGTATGGTCTTTGTTTCTTTGGTTCTGTTTGTGGACTCGTTCTAAACAAATTAGACATTTCAGGCTCCTCGTAATGTGCCCTGGTTGTAGTCTTTACACTTGGCAGCGCTGACTCTCTCTCCACAGTGACATAAATAATTAGAGATGGCTGTAGCACTGGATGTGACTAATGGCTGGATGCTGACTATTTGGAAATGAAAACAACTAGACAAAATCATAACTACATTACATACCAACTCCACACAAGGTCCTACTCTTAACCAATATTACATTCTTAATATTCTTAAGTTTGCCTCCTCTCCATCGCAACTGTTTTATCTCTTGACTTTTCATAGATCATAGAATTCCTACAGTGCAGAAGAAGGCTATTCAACCTGTCGAGCCAGCACTGACAACAACCCCACTCATGCCCTATCCCTTAACCCCAAATATTTACCCTGCTAATCCCCCTGATCTTAAGGGGCTATTTACCACGGCTAATCCACCTAACCAGCTCATCTTTCGGACTGTGGGAGGAAACTGGAGCACCCGGAGGACGTCCAGGCAGACACGGGGAGAATGTGCAAACTCCACAGACAGTGACTCGTGGCCAGAATTGAGCCCAGGCCCTCGGCGCTGTGAGGCAGCAGTGCTAGCCACTGTGCCACCGTGCCGCTATCGTTTCCATTGGTGTAAATTGAGGTGAAGGGTGGATTTTCTGAGGCCATTGGGTGGTGGGTTCTGGATCAAATGGAATGAGAAAGATCCCAACAGGATCTTGATCTCTGCCTGCTTTCCCCGGCACAGAGTTGAAGGTGAATGAGGAGCCTGCTGCCATCTGTCATGAAAAAGTTTTTAAGAAGCCAAATACTAGCCGTTTGGATACTCAGTGAAGAGCTGCAGCCATGGCCATTGAGCAACTGCTGATCAAAGTACTGTTTAAAGAAAGTTTTCACCACTTGACTGATGATGGCTAATTACTTGGATGATACTTGCACTGACTTGTGCAACACCCAGCTTTAGCTACATTCCCCGCTTCTAACCTTCACCACGGTGTGGGAACAGCTTATTCTGCTCCAACCTCCATCTCTGCTGGGGAGCAAAAGCAGAAACCACACACCTGCCAACAGCTCCAGCAGCAGCAATAACACTGGCAGCAGCTGTCCCCCTCCTCAGACATACATTCCTCCAAAGGGACAGATACTGAGAACCAACTCAAAGAGAGCGAGATCCGCAACACAGAGCCTGCAGGCAAAGCAAGGGTCAGCCCTCTCGGCATGTCCGACCATGGCAGATCGTTATAGACATCAACAGCCCCCTGGAACATGACATCCTTCCCCGCAGAGCAAGTGGGCACACACATTAACAGTGGTCAATAAGGGCCAACGCCCCATCACCTCACACTTCCCCCTCCTCCCCACCGTCACACCACCATCTTCCCTCCTCACAATTCTCATCTCTGCCTCTTGCCAGCTTTGTGCTCGCTTGCGAGGAGAGAAAGCAGAGAGATGTGAGTGACGGAAGTGGCATGAATGGAGAGGAAAAGAGGTCACCACTTGTAGAGGGCGACGGTGAGGCATAGATACAAGATAGGATGAGGGTGAGTGTTGGCTTCTCAGATGGAGTTGCTTTGAGTGAGAGGAATGAGCGTAGCTGAAAGGTACTTTGTCCTCATGAGACCGTGATTATAAGGAATAGGAGCAGCCCGTCAGCCCTGTTCTGCCATTCAGTAAGATCATAGCTAATTAGCTCTGATAGCTTGGATTTTTGGTTATAATTTTATAGCTAGCCATGTTTCAGAGCATATTTACATCCCACAGTTAAAAGAGTTGGTAGCAACATGTGAAGAGGAACTTTCTTTTGCACAGTGAGTGGTTATGATCTGGATCTTGCTGCCAACCAGGGTGGTGGAAGTGGAAACAATCAATGATTTCAAAAAGAAACTGGACAGGGATTTGAAGGGGTATGAGGTTCCAGAAGGGGAGTGCAACTGACTAGATTGCTCCATGGAAAGCTGAGACCCCTTAGAGCGGCTGGGAGGGTGGATCCAGGTAAGATGCTCTGTCAGAGAGTCTGTGCAGGCTCGATGGGCTGAATGGCCTTCTTCTGCACTGTAGGGGTTCTATAGGTTGGCATGGCAGTGTGGGGACAATGGGATGGTGGGTATGAGGAATAGGGTGACATAGATGGGGGTGGAAAATATGCAGGTGAGGAGGGGTGAGGGGTGAGGGCTGAGGGGCCGTTTTTCATTTTATTGTTGGCCTTTTGGCAACATGGCAGCTTCTGCGCTTGTTTCAGGGTTGGCAGGAAAATATCCAGAGCACAAATCACCCAAATGGGACCGAAAATCCAGCCTTTGCTTATCTCAGCTTCTGTATCTAACCATGTTGTCCTGGGCCTACAGGAAGTGCACCAGTTAACTTATCAACTTCTACTGAGCTCTGATGGGTTTGTCTACCAGATCTTTTAGTTTCCGATCTGAGTTTCAGTGCAGTTTCAGCAGCATTTTGGAAGGTCAGTTTCTATTCTCAGTTTCTTGTCAATTCAGGTCTGCCACCATACTCCTAAACTCTGTTGATCCCTCCTCTAAATATGATCAGTTTTCTTCTAGCTCTTTGTCAACATTTAACTCCAGTTTATCTTTCTTTGCTGCATCCTCATTCTCTCATAGGTGGCCTCTATCCAATCTATACTTTCACCTTTCCACACCTCCTCATAACCATTATTTTAAAGTAAATTGTGATCACCATTCCCTGAATGCTCTCCCCTCACTGGTTTCCTCCTGATTAGGCTTCTTATATTTTGGATCAACAAATAGTCTTTTACAGATTTGCATCAATATAGCGAATTTTATGATCTCAGGACATTCCGAAGCTTTTTACTGCAACTGAAGTATTTTTTAAGTGGTATCACTATTGTTAAATAGCCTTACTTAAAACCCTAACCTTAGAGTCAATTTTCACATAGTAAATGCCCACAAAACAGCAACTGAGATAAAACAACCAGGTAATCTGTTTTATAAAGAAAGAATGACTTGCTTTTATGAAGTACTTTTCTCAACCACTGGGTATCTCAAAGCATCTTCCAGCCAGTGAACTACTTTCCAAACTTGCTGTCACTGTCATGAAGTAGAAAGTGCGGCAGCCAATTTGCACGCTGCAAACTCCCACAAACAGCAATGAATGGGAAAAGAAGAATATACCTGCATTTATATAGCACCTTTCATGACCTCAAAGCGCTTAACAGCCAATTAAGTATCTTTGAAGTTTTTGGGATGTTGTTTGAGGGACAAATACTGGGCAAGGCTCCAGGTGAACTCTCCGATTCTTCATCCTGTAGAATGCAGATTTGTATGGGTGAAGCAATTTACTGTTATATCCGGCGTGATATTCCTTTCAATTTTCAGATGTTCTCTTTCTTTTCTCGTTGGTAGAACCACCTTCTGTCCAAAGGCTTGATCTTGATGGAAGAAAAGGTGCGAGTCTGTGAAGGTCAGTATGATTTCTGCAAAAAGAAGGGAGTGAAGGTGGCACAGTGATTAGCCTTGTTGCTTCACAGTGCCAGGGACCCAGCCTTGGGTGACTGTCTGTGTGGAGTTTATACGTTCTCTCCATGTCTGCGTGGGTTTCCTCCGGGTGCTTCAGTTTCCTCCCACAGTACAAAGATGTGCAGGCTTGGCCATTCTGTTTTAACTGTCCCAACCCCATCATCACTGGAAAACTTAAACCATTTCCCACCAAAGAAACCCCACTGACAAGGAGAAGAAAACCATCAGGATATCCATAATGGGATATCTTGGGGACAGATATGATTCTCTTCTTCCCAACAAGAAAAAGGAAATCCTCTAGAATGAAATATAACTAATCAGATACTGTATCAGCACATTACCTATCCAGATAAAGAGAGGAAGCCCCAGAGAGAGAGGAACACCAGGATTAGCCAATGCATGCCAGATGTGATCTAACTGTACTCTTTCACAAAAAGAATATCAAGAGCAGAACCTCATAACCAGGATACTGACCCCAAGGATGCCCAAGCCTCAAGAAGGAGGACAGTCTGGAAGTCCCTAAATAAGACCACTTGGAAGAGGGCAACCTACTCTTCTGCAGCCTAACCTCCAATTGAAGAAAGACACTAACAATGCTGAACTGAAACACTTGCAATTAGGGCCCTAATACTACAGAATACTACAAACCCTGGGGAACTAAGTCTTGAGAAGGAGAGTAGCCCAGAAGCTCCCAAAAGGGGACATCTTGAGGGAGAATGACATACTCCCCCACCCAGCATACCCTCCACCTGACCCAGATAAACACAGTTGTGACTGCCCTAACCTACTTAGTCAACCTAAACTAGAATTAACGACGCTAGAACCTAAGTAGAATTAGAATAAGGACTGACAGGCTAAGAACACTTGCATTACTCTTGTATGTTGAACAGAACAAATACTGCCCCTATTTCTGTGCACCCCAGAGGCACCTTATGGGCCCTGCCATCAACAAGATTCGATACATTTCCCTTCATCAAAAAAATCCTAACAATAAGATGATATGTGCACTGTACATTCATGAGCCATGTGATCAGGTAACCACTGTCACTACCCGCATAAACTATATGAGACCAACCTAAGAAAGGCCAGATATTCCAGGATTAGCTGACAATGCCTGGGTGTGCACAGTACATATATCCCATATTCCAACAATACCAGAGGCACCAATGTCAGAAAAAATAACTTGGTCCTTTCTGGATACATGATCTGTCTGTAACTTCAGAGGAAACGAGCAAGGATTCCTGAATCCCAAAATAACAGAAGTGCAAAAGAAAAACGTGGCACCAATAGTTCTAATGGGGATGCTCCTCACCCCCAATGAGGACTTATAAGATTATACCAACCACCTCTATATCAAGCAGCTGCCATGCTGTGGCACAACTCATCTATAAATAAAGTGAAGGGTATCAAAAATATGCCCCCTCAGTGTAAATGCAAGGATTATAACGCATTAAAACACAGGTAAATACCACACAACCATCATGTTATACAACCAACTCAGCATGCTCGCTATTAGAAAGGAGAGCTGCAAACCAACCCTAAACCCTTCCATATTGCAAACACTGAAACTCAAGAATTAGAATGTGACACAGGGACTGAAGCAGAGTGGGTACACCTCCCCCATACCCAGCCCACTCCCCCCAGTAACACGCACCAAAACCCAAATCGAACACTAATGCACATTAAACTAAAGCCTCCTTCGTCCCATTGTTGTCTAGCACGCTGGTGGACGAATATCATCAGAGGAAATATATCGACAATCCTGATTTTCACAGGATAACAGGGACAAATGCCTCTGTGCTCATAGACCATACACTCCTGGCAGGAGAAAAGACATTGGGCGCCATTCTCCCAAAAACATTTCTGCAGCTGGGATTTTCTGCTCCTGCCGCAGGGGACAGAGAGTTGGCTGAGCGCCAAGTTCTCTGCTCTCGCTGGCAGCAGCAGCGGAGCACGCGAGACGAGAGGTCTCCAGTGGGAAATAGGTGCAATTCCCATCAGGAGCGCCAGCGCTCTCCTGATTGTAATCCACCCACACTTCAAAATATTTTTTGGACTTTGGGCTGATTTGCATTGTGAATGAGATGTGAGGAACCAAAAAACGCCGGCAAGTTTGGCTTCTCTGACTAGGTCACTGTTCTTAAAGGGCACCCTGATCTCAGAATAACGCAACAGAAACCACCCCACCCCCCCCCCGCCTTTTCTCACTGGCAATAATGCCCCTCCCCCCTATCGCCGGCATCAGGCACCCCTACTACACCCCTACCCCCAATGGCCAGTACCAGCGCTACCCCCCATCCCACTCCCCCCAACCAAGTGAGTGACATCCCACTATGGGGTCACTAAAGGCCTCACACCATTCAGGCTCTCCCTTACAGACAGGCCCTCCCAGGTTGGCATTGCCAGGGTGCTCAGGACACTGTCCAGCCAAGGTCCCTGACTACCCGGGGTTACAATGGCAGCCATCTTGATGCCTACAGCACTGCCACTGCGTGGGCCCGCTCACCGGTGAAACCACCACTGCAAACTAGACCCCACCCTGGCTGTCTCCAACTACCTCAATCAAATGAGGACTTCTTTGACTTAACTCCTTGTCACCAAAGTCCAGCCAGGATCTTCCAGAAACAGAGCATGAATTACAAAAATCAAGATCAAACAATTAATTATGGGTTGTGCATCAGGATAAAAAAAAGGATTAAAAAGACGAGTAGGGCTAGAACTTGTGCCGATGCAGCCGCTCCCACCCTCATATCATGTGAATGTATTTCATTCAGTTCAGTATGAAGCAACATGAGGTTACAATCAAACTAAGGATATTATTTATCTGATAAATAGCACTGAGTGTAAGAGTAACGGTATAATGATGAGCACGAGTGTAAAATGAGGTTGGCAAATGTGCCCATAAACAATGCATTCTGCTCAGTGTACAAAAGCGGGCCGCTGTTCCACGCAACAATGTCTACTGTGGACTGAATTTGTAAAGTCAATATTAGTCATGCCCATGTTTAAAATGCTGCTGAGGCGAGTGCATATTGAATGTAACACCAGCCACCCACAAGCACAGGAAATAAAAAGCACCGGGTCTACAAGTCGTTCCATCACTCGGGCAGTTTATGGAAAGGTAGGATTTGGGCGGACATCTGGAGAGAACTGGGACCCAGACTGGAAACAACCCTGAATTCCATTACAAGCAATGCCAGTCTTTGTAAGCACAGAGGATGAATAGTTTTCTGGTGCTCCACAAGACTGTGATTAGAGATGGAGTACAACCAGTGTTATAGCCCTATCCTCTTCTAATCATTGTCATCATTATAATGGATGGGTTGCTGATTCGGAAAAGATTGACTCATCATTATGATCAAATGATAACTGCCAGTAGCAATCACAGGATGAATTCCACTCTGCTTCTTTGGGCCACTCTAGCTTTCCAGCCTCTAGTTACTAATCGTGCTTGTCAGATATTGACCAAACATATTGTCAGTCGTGATGAGCATGTGTACTTTTAATAGGTCTGCAGTGTGTTTATACGACAGTCTTTTTAATTGTGACTTCTAATCCATCTTATAATGATGAGTTGACAGTGGGCAGGTTTGTAGGCTGGGGGCATAAGCGTAAGATTTTCAGAGGGCCTTCTCACTGGGTTCTCACTTATCCCAACTTCTCTACAATTTTCATAGAATCATAGAATCCCTACAGTGCACAGAAAGGCATTTGGCCCATCGAGACTGCACTAACAACAATCCCACCCAGGCCTTATCCCTGTAACCTCCTGCTGATCCCCCTGACACTCAGGGTCAATTTAGCATGGCCAATCAACCTAACCCGCTCATCTTTGGACTATAGGAGGAAACCAGAGCACCCAAAGGAAACCGTTGCAGATATAGAGAAAATGTGTAAATTCCACACAGACAGTGACCCAAGGCTGGAATTGAACCCAGCTCCCTGGCGCTGTGAAGGAGCAATGCCACCCACCTAGGTCAGGTGGCCCAAGCCAGCCCAATCATCCGTGGTCTCCATTGAGGCACTCAGGTGACCAACTATTGACCACTTACAGGCCATTCCCTTCGCAACCTCAATTTTCAGGCTGGCAGGAGGAGTTCCGAGGTATGGGGGAAAGCTCAAAAATTAACTCGGTTCAGGCCCTGGAGGGAAGGCCTCCATTAGCAGTCTCCTTTTAACATCAGGCTCCCTCCCCACCCCCACACCTCTCCAATTAAACCTCAATTTCCCCCTGTTTCCATCCCTCTGCTCACCCTGAGACCCCCATCATCTCAAATATTCTGCCCTATATTGTGGGCTTGACTTCCAGCCGTTCCTGCTGGTGGGATCTTCCAGTTCGTCCGACAGTGACCTCTGCTCCCACAAATTGGTTTCCCGGCAGCAGAGGATGCAAACCCCATTGACAGCAGTGGGACTGGATGATCCCGCTGCCATCCAATGTTGGTACATCTCTGCAAAACATGGCATGTGGGAGTTGCAGGAAGTGTCACCCACATGTCAGCTGGAAGCTTAGTGCAGACCCAACTTTCTTCCTAATGGATTCAAACCCACAGTCCAACATTACACAGAACTGTCTACCCCAAAGAGGTTACAGGAATTGTAATGAAGTCAATAGAACTGAGCCTCTGTTGCAGTAGGAAGTGTTCAGGTCACAAAAGACTTGTATCTAAAGTAAAGCCTACATTGATTTAGCACTTTTCACAACCCAGGATGACCCAGGGCACCTTCATAAACAGTGATGTGCTCGTGAAATGTAGCCATTGTTGTAATGCAGAAAATTAGTAGCCAATTCACACACATCAAGCTTTCATAGAGTCATAGAAATTTATTGCATGGATGGACGCCATTTGGCCCTTGTGTTCACATTGGTTGACAAGTAGCCAAACAATCTAATCCCTCTATCCAGTTCTTGGTTCATAGCCTTGTAGGTTACAGCACTTCAGGTACATTTCCAAATATTTTTAATTGTTTCTTCCTTTATCACTATTTCAGGCAGTGAGTTCCAGGGCCTCATCTCTGGATGAAAAAGATTCTCCTTGAATCCTCTCTAACCCTCCTAGGCCTTTCTCTAAATCCCTTCTCATTTTGGATGTGTCAGCCCAGCAGAATAGAGCTGTCCTAACCAGCACTCAATGTTAAATATTTAGATCTTTCCTCTGCCTCTGTTCCAGAGAAAACAATCCTTGCCTGTCCAATCTTATACTTCACTAAAATCCTCCAGCCCAGGCAACATCCCCAGGTAAAGCTCTTTAAATCTCTGCTGTACACTCTCAAGTGTTATGAAGCTGTGAAGCACTGATTGCAAAATGAAATGTGGTAATGACCAGATTGCCAGTTTTGGCTGAGGGATAAAGTTGACTGGATCACTGGGCAGAATCACTAGATCCCCTGCTGTTCTTTGAAGTAGTACCAAAGGAACTTTTATGATCCTGAGAGGGAGGTCAGTGCCTCAGTTCAACATTCCAACCTGTCAGATACACCTGCAGCACTTCCAACACTGCAGCACCCCCTCACTATTGTACTGAAATGTTAGCCTGGATTTAGGTTACAAGGTACCTCGGCAAACTTACCTTGTCTTTAGGTAGTGTTATAACTCATCAAAGATCAGGAGGAATAAATTAGGGGGAAAATTACGTTCTTCAACACTGGCTTCCTTCATTTAGAAATAATTGTTTAATTAGATGAACCTTGCTTACCATTCAGCAGTTCTCATTAGAGATTTACTACCATTCACAATTGCTCAATTCTTTCTTCATTTGTTCTCAGGTGAAAATCTTTTGGAAGCTTTAACCAGAAGTTGGGACAATTTCTTCACTGAAATCCTACCCATGTTACAGGCCATATTTTACCCCGTGCAGGTAAATATTGATGATCCATCAGGCAAAGGCTATTGTTGGTGTGGTGTGATCTGTTTCCACTGGACACTCAGTAGAGGCAAACAGGCTGGCTGGGGCCTCAAGAACCTTGAGTTGAAGAAGACCAAGGCCCCGATTTGATATTTGGGTAGCGCTGAGTCCAATGATCTCAGTCATGGCAGTAACGGCAGTGTAATATGCATATTGAATCAGGGAAAGGGAACAGATCCGACATTCCTGACCGCAGCCTAGTCACAACTGTTGGGAAATGTAATGTGTGCCTGTTGTGTGTGTACATGATTTCCACACTGGTATGTGTAGGTCTGCCTCTCTGTGCATGGGTGTGTATGCATGTGTGAGCATGTGTTATGATATTGGCTCTGGCGGTGATTTCCCTGTGTGAATAGTGACTGATTAAGGTCATACATAAAAGAATGGCAATATGGGTGATTCACAGGATCAAAGAATCACAAATTATTACAGTGCAGTGGAGGCCCTTCAGCCCATTAAGTCAGCACCGCTGCATGAAAGGTCCTGACCTGCCCACCTAATCCTATTTACCAGCACTTGGCCCATAGCCTTGAATGTTATGGTGTGCCAAGTACTTGTCCAGGTACTTTTTAAAGGATGTAAGGCATCCCCGCCTCCACCACCCTCCCAGTAATAACAATTGTGCATAGAGCCACAAACAACCAGAAAAGGTGGGATAGAAATATACTCAGGGAAGTAAAACAACACCTCAGTTGATGTTTTCATGCAAATGTGACTCAACATTGTTCCATTATCCTTTTGTTCAGGGTAACTCTCATATTTCACCCGTGGTGGTATTCTCACTGTTATGAGGCTTTGTGTTTTGGGGAAAATTCCACCCCTGGTGTACAGACCAGTTGTCCTCACCACATTCCTGTAAAGCAGTGAGCTGGATATCAGTGCTAGGGAAATTCCATCTGCAATGCCTCCGCCACACCCTTCAGATTCAATGCGAGGTCCATTGAACAAACACTAGTGTCCTCTTGAAGCCAATTCTGCAAACATTCAGGCAAAACTCCTGAAAAATGAATTATAATGGATCAGACATTAGGGACACCAGGGAATATCCGTCAGTCTACTCAGCCTCTCCTCGTCAAACAATCTACACATCTCAGGAACCAGACTAGTGAATCTCCCTCCACAGCAAGCATGTCATTCCTTAGGTAAGGAGATCAAAACTGTACACATTACTCCAGTGTCGTCTCATCAATGGCCTGTAGTCAGAAATATCACAATATGAAACTCTAAATATTACACATGCAATCCAAATTTAATGACCCCCCCACCCCCGACCCTCATTTGTTTTTTTTCCATGAAGCTACTGAGCCACAATGGACAGGAAGGTCCAGTTCAGTCCTGGGCCTATACAGAGTTTGGTTATTGGGAGGAGTTTGGTTGGTTGAAGGAAAGTTACAATTGGCCTCACCACACATGGCCTTGGAGGGAAAAATCAGCCAAGCCTCCTGCTCCGAGTCACAACTCAAAGGTTCTCACTGTAAGTGCCCATTACAGAGGTGCAGGGTGAAGAAGAACAAACCTCGGTTACAATGCTCCTCACCATTATTCAAGGTTTGCAGAGGTAGGAGGTCCATAATAATATGGACACAGATGGGGCGCAGATTGGTCGGTAGGACTGCTGAGGAACAGTGAAGGATCTTTAATGAGATCTTTTTCGGTACTCCGCAGAAATTTATTCCAATGGTAAAGAAGTATCGTAGGAGAAGGGATAATCAACCATGGTTATCAAAGGAATTAAAGGAGAGTACTAAATTAGAAGCTGATGCGTTTAGAGTGGCTAAAAGTAGTGGGCGAGTAGAAGATTGGGAGACGTTTAAAAATCAACAAAGAATGACTAAGAAGTTGATAAAGAAAGGAAGGATAGACTATGAAGCTAAACTAGCACTAAATATAAAAAAGGACAGTAAGAGTTTTTACAAATATATAAAGAAGAGGAGGCTGGCTAGAGTGAATGTTGGACCCTTAGAGGATGAGGGGAGGGATTTAGTGGTGGGAGATGAGGAAATGGCGGAGGCCGTAAATAAGTTTTTTGCCTCGGTCTTCACGGAGGAGGACGCGAATAGTTTGTTGGGTGTTAAAGATAGAACGTTGGTAGGAGTTGAGGATCTAAATGCCATTACTGTCACTAGAGAGGTAGTGCTTGATAGACTAACGGGACTGATGGTGGACAAGTCCCCAGGACCGGATGGAATGCATCCCAGGGTTCTGAAGGAAATGGCAGAGGTGATTATTTACCAAACTTCACTGGATTCCGGGGAACTGCCGGAAGATTGGAAAACGGCTAATGTTATGCCGCTGTTTAAAAAAGGTAGCAGGCAAAAGGCAGGGAATTATAGGCCGGTTAGTTTAACGTCTATAGTTGGAAAAATGCTTAAATCCGTCATCGAAGAAGAAATAGCGAGGCACCTAGAAAAGAATTGTTTGATAGAGCAGACGCAGCACAGATTTGTTAAGGGGAAGTCATGTTTGACGAATTTATTGGATTTCTATGAGGATGTGACTAGTGCAGTAGACAGAGGGGAACCGGTGGATGTGGTGTTTCTCAATTTTGAAAAGGCGTTTGATAAGGTGCCGCACAAAAGTTTGCTTCAGAAGGTTAGGGGGCATGGAGTTGGGGGTAAGATGTTAGCGTGGATAGAGGATTGATTGTCTAATAGGAGGCAGAGAGTTGGTGTCATTGGGTGCTATTCTGATTGGCGGTTGGTGACTAGTGGAGTGCCGCAGGGATCGGTGCTGGGGTTTCAGTTATTTACCATTTATTTAGATGATCTGGAGGAGGGGGCTGAGTGTAGGGCAACGAAATTTGCTGATGACACAAAGATGAGTGGAAAAGCAAATTGTGCGGAGGGTGTGGAAAGTCTGCAGAGGGATCTAGATAGGCTGAGCGAGTGGGCGAGGACCTGGCAGATGGAGTACAATGTTAGCAAGTGTGAGGTTATCCATTTTGGCAGAAATAATAGTAGGAAGGATTACTATTTAAAGGGTGAAAAGCTGTAGCATGCTACGGTGCAGAGGGACCTGGGGGTCCTTGTGCACGAGTTGCAAAAACCCAGTCTGCAGGTGCAGCAGGTGATCAAGAAGGCAAATGGGATGCTGGCCTTTATAGCGAGGGGGATAGAATATAAAAGTAGGGAGGTCTTGCTGCAACTGTACAGGGCACTGGTGAGGCCGCAGCTGGAGTACTGTGTGCAGTTTTGGTCACCGCACTTGCGCAAGGATATTTTGGCCTTGGAGGGAGTGCAGAGGAGGTTCACTAGGCTGATACTGGAGATGAGGGGGTTGGACTATGAAGAGAGACTAAATAGACTGAGTCTGTACTTGTTGGAGTTTAGAAGGATGAGGGGGGATCTTATAGAGACGTATAAGATAATGAAAGGGATGGATAGGGTAGAGGTAAAGAGATTCTCCCCGCTCAGAAAGGACAGCAGGACTTGAGGGCACAGCCTCAAGATAAGGGGGGGGTGCAGTTTAGAATGGAGTTGAGGAGGAACTTCTTCACTCAAAGGGTGGTGAATCTCTGGAATTCTCTGCCCGTTGAAGTGGTGGAAGCTACCTCGCTAAATATATTTAAGTCACAGGTAGATAGGTTTCTGATAGACAAGGGAATTAAGGGTTATGGGGAGAAAGCGGGAAAGTGGAACTGATCCACTTCAAATCAGCCATGATCTTATTGAATGGCGGGGCAGGCTCAAAGGGCTAGATGGCCTTCTCCTGCTCCTATTTCTTATGTTCTTATGTTCGTAATAATAGTAACTGTCTCCCATCTCCCAGCAAGGAGTTACTGACTTCTGGAAGTGAGGAGATAGTAAGGTGAGTTGGTGAAGGAAACATAAATAAATGAGTTTTATCAGTGCAAGGCTGAGAAAGAATCAATCCCCCCTTACTAACCATCACACACACACACAAACACACACACACACACACACACACACACACACACACACACACACACACACACACACACACACACACACACACACACGCACACAACGATACTGATCCCTACAGTGAGTCAGAGACAAATCACCAAACCATACTGCTCCAGAACATTTGCTGAGGTCATCCCTCCCACTGAGTAGAATTTAGAAACATACAGGTCATCCTATTGGCATATATGACATAAACGAGAGCAGGTTTTATTCCGCAGTGCCACGGGATTATTATAAAGACAGTGATACAGAAAAGGAAATGACTGTGAGTGTTTGAAGGAGATCAGCATCACGCCCTGAGGACAGCACTCAGTTCTGCCTTCAATCCTTGTTTGCTGCATGCAAAGTATCTGAAGATGTACGCAAATCCCCCCTCTCGATGACAGCAGCCTGTGGAGAAAGTATCTGCATTTCAGCTCATTACTTCCTCCCAAAGGCTGAGCTCTGATCTGCTTTGTGAGAAATGCTCCAATGATGTCCAAAGCACTTGGGGCACAGCA
Source organism: Carcharhinus amblyrhynchos (assembly GCF_965287045.1). Taxonomy (NCBI): domain Eukaryota; kingdom Metazoa; phylum Chordata; class Chondrichthyes; order Carcharhiniformes; family Carcharhinidae; genus Carcharhinus; species Carcharhinus amblyrhynchos. The sequence continues at coordinate 57,219,332 of NC_137329.1, forward strand.
TGTTGCTTATCTAATGTCTGCATCTTTATGCTATTGTTACAAGAATTAAAGTTGTTCTAGATGGCGCAGTGAACCCACATCTGTATCAGCGTTGAAAGCCTTCGGCCTGCAGGCACATCCTATCCACGTGCATTTGTCTGTTGTCACGTTCTTGTCACACTGTCTGTGTCATCTTTTCCTGGCATAAATGAGTTTGTCCTCATTCACAATGGAAACCTCAGCTCATAGCTTGAATGAGTGTCAAACACTGGTATATTTGTTGTTTAAGGGAAAGGAAGTGGCCAGGTGGAGATATCGAGAAAGTGGTACAGGACAAGGTGAAAGTATTTGAAGGTTTTATCACTCTATGTCCAGCACATTAATGTGACAGCAAAGTGCCCCCTTCAAAAATCCAATTCCTTCCACTATATGAGGACTGTTATTACTGTACAGATTCTTAACATGCTGGTAGAATTCCCCTCTCTGTATGACGTGCTTATTTCAAAGCCTTATACGTTTGCCCAATAACTTTGACAAAGTGATTTCCAGCCAGACAGAATGAAAACATTGCTGTTACACAAGAAGAAGTGTAAAATAACTTTGATGTTTGGCCCTTTCATTAGGGGCAGGAACTAACCATTCGTCAGATGGCATTGCTGGGATTCCGAGATCTAGTGCTGTTGAAAGTAAACCTGGAGCAAGTGCTTCATCAACCTCACACTGATGTACCTCCATCCATCACACAGATGCTACTCGTGCTTCAGGTAAGAGATGAGTGTGCACAGACCTAGTTTAGGTGGGCTAAAGCATGCAACTCCCTTTAGGAACATAACCAGGCTGATAAGGTGTTCAGAGGATTACAGTTTATGCACTGATGCACAGGGTGTGGGTTTGTGTACAGTGATGGAGAGGGAGTGGGATTGTGTACAGTGATGGAGAGGGTGTGGGATTGTGTACAGTGATGAAGAGGGTGTGGGATTGTGTACAGTGATGGAGAGGGTGTGGGATTGTGTACAGTGATGGAGAGGGTGTGGGATTGTGTACAGTGATGGAGAGGGTGTGGGATTGTGTACAGTGATGGAGAGGGTGTGGGATTGTGTACAGGGGTGGAGAGGGTGTGGGATTGTGTACAGTGATGGAGAGGGTGTGGGATTGTGTACAGTGATGGAGAGGGTGTGAGATTGTGTACAGTGATGGAGAGGGTGTGGGATTGTGTACAGTGATGGAGAGGGTGTGGGATTGTGTACAGTGATGGAGAGGGTGTGGGATTGTGTACAGTGATGGAGAGGGTGTGGGATTGTGTACAGTGATGGAGAGGGTGTGGGATTGTGTACAGTGATGGAGAGGGTGTGGGATTGTGTACAGGGGTGGAGAGGGTGTGGGATTGTGTACAGCGGTGGAGAGGGCGTGGGATTTGTACAGTGATGAAGAGGGTGTGGGATTGTGTACAGGGGTGGAGAGGGCGTGGGATTGTGTACAGGGGTGGAGAGGGTGTGGGATTGTGTACAGGGGTGGAGAGGGTGTGGGATTGTGTACAGGGGTGGAGAGGGTGTGGGATTTGTACAGTGATGAAGAGGGTGTGGGATTGTGTACAGGGGTGGAGAGGGCGTGGGATTTGTACAGTGATGAAGAGGGTGTGGGATTGTGTACAGGGGTGGAGAGGGCGTGGGATTTGTACAGTGATGAAGAGGGTGTGGGATTGTGTACAGTGATGGAGAGGGTATGGGATTGTGTACAGTGATGGAGAGGGTGTGAGATTGTGTACAGGGGTGGAGAGGGTGTGGGATTGTGTACAGTGATGGAGAGGGTGTGAGATTGTGTACAGGGGTGGAGAGGGTGTGGGATTGTGTACAGTGATGAAGAGGGTGTGGGATTGTGTACAGGGGTGGAGAGGGTGTGGGATTGTGTACAGTGATGGAGAGGGTATGGGATTGTGTACAGTGATGGAGAGGGTGTGGGATTGTGTACAGGGGTGGAGAGGGTGTGGGATTGTGTACAGGGGTGGAGAGGGTGTGGGATTGTGTACAGGGGTGGAGAGGGTGTGGGATTGTGTACAGTGATGGAGAGGGTGTGGGATTGTGTACAGTGATGGAGAGGGTATGGGATTGTGTACAGTGATGAAGAGGGCGTGGGATTATGTACAGTGATGGAGAGGGCATGGGATTGTGTACAGTGATGGAGAGGGTGTGAGATTGTGTACAGGGGTGGAGAGGGTGTGGGATTGTGTACAGTGATGGAGAGGGTGTGAGATTGTGTACAGGGGTGGAGAGGGTGTGGGATTGTGTACAGTGATGAAGAGGGTGTGGGATTGTGTACAGTGATGAAGAGGGTGTGGGATTGTGTACAGTGATGGAGAGGGTATGGGATTGTGTACAGTGATGAAGAGGGTATGGGATTGTGTACAGGGGTGGAGAGGGTGTGGGATTGTGTACAGTGATGAAGAGGGTGTGGGATTGTGTACAGTGATGAAGAGGGTGTGGGATTGCGTACAGTGATGAAGAGGGTGTGGGATTGTGTACAGTGATGAAGAGGGTATGGGATTGTGTACAGTGATGAAGAGGGTGTGGGATTGTGTACAGTGATGGAGAGGGTGTGGGATTGTGTACAGTGATGGAGAGGGTGTGGGATTGTGTACAGTGATGGAGAGGGTGTGGGATTGTGTACAGTGATGAAGAGGGTGTGGGATTGTGTACAGTGATGGAGAGGGTGTGAGATTGTGTACAGGGGTGGAGAGGGTGTGGGATTGTGTACAGTGATGGAGAGGGTATGGGATTGTGTACAGTGATGAAGAGGGTATGGGATTGTGTACAGTGATGAAGAGGGTGTGGGATTGTGTACAGTGATGGAGAGGATGTGGGATTGTGTACAGTGATGGAGAGGGTGTGGGATTGTGTACAGTGATGAAGAGGGTGTGGGATTGTGTACAGTGATGGAGAGGATGTGGGATTGTGTACAGTGATGGAGAGGGTGTGGGATTGTGTACAGTGATGGAGAGGGTGTGGGATTGTGTACAGTGATGGAGAGGGTGTGGGATTGTGTACAGTGATGGAGAGGGTGTGGGATTGTGTACAGTGATGAAGAGGGTGTGGGATTGTGTACAGTGATGGAGAGGGTGTGGGATTGTGTACAGTGATGAAGAGGGTGTGGGATTGTGTACAGTGATGGAGAGGGTGTGGGATTGTGTACAGTGATGAAGAGGGTGTGGGATTGTGTACAGTGATGGAGAGGGTGTGGGATTGTGTACAGTGATGGAGAGGGTGTGGGATTGTGTACAGTGATGAAGAGGGTGTGGGATTTGTACAGTGATGAAGAGGGTGTGGGATTGTGTACAGTGATGGAGAGGGTGTGGGATTGTGTACAGTGATGAAGAGGGTGTGGGATTGTGTACAGTGATGGAGAGGGTGTGGGATTGTGTACAGTGATGAAGAGGGTGTGGGATTGTGTACAGTGATGGAGAGGGTGTGGGATTGTGTACAGTGATGAAGAGGGTGTGGGATTGTGTACAGTGATGGAGAGGGTGTGGGATTGTGTACAGTGATGGAGAGGGTGTGGGATTGTGTACAGTGATGAAGAGGGTGTGGGATTTGTACAGTGATGAAGAGGGTGTGGGATTGTGTACAGGGGTGGAGAGGGTGTGGGATTGTGTACAGTGATGAAGAGGGTGTGGGATTGTATACAGGGGTGGAGAGGGTGTGGGATTGTGTACAGTGATGGAGAGGGTGTGGGATTGTGTACAGTGATGAAGAGGGTGTGGGATTGTGTACATTGTGTACAATGACTTAGGGAGCCTACGTTATTGGGCCAGTGATTGAGATTTCAAATGCCTCCATGGCAAACAGTGATATCCTTTGGAATATATCTAGTGATTAGTGGCCAGCACCAGAAACTTGATAACAATCAGAGCTGTAGCTGTATTCCAACAAAAGGAACAACTCTTCATTGATGCCCTGTGGAAAGGCCCCCCTCTACCTGAGCTACCACATCACTCCAATCTCACATTCTGTGATTGACTGTACTCCATTCAGTTTTTAGAACTCAAAATGGACAATAAATACAATTTGCCCACACCCTCAGAACAGATTAAAATAAATCCTTGGTAACTCCGTGTAATCCTCTCTACATCCTTATGTGAAGTTGTACGAATGAAGTAATGGTATGATGGGAAAATTGGTCAACTATTTGGTACAAAATAAGGAAAGCTGATCAAGTTATTCCGAAATGCCTGAGCCCTGTAAGGCCTGATAAGGCTGACTCTGTATAACCTAGGGTTGTAAGAGTAAGACAAGATACGGTCAGGGATGAAGGAGTCACTGACCTTTTTCTGTTCTATCAAAGGACAAGATTAAAGGTATGAATGATGAGACAAAGAGTTTTAGGAGGTCAGCAGGTTGTATCGTGATTTATGATATTGCTTATGATGTTACTACTGATCAAGTTCCTGAATAAGCTCTGGTCACGCAAACTGATAATGATTATGTATAAATACTGAACTGATTCTTTATGTAAGCGCAGACTTGAGAAGGAATTAGCAAGTCGTAACGAATGCTCTCCAAACTCAAGTTACTGCCACTACTGCATGCAGTCTTTCGTAAATAAAGACTAGCTGTTTTGTCGGAATTACTTTTGTTGGGTCTTTCTACCACAGTCAAGAAGCAGGAAAATTTCCACTTCAACACTTGCACCTTCCCGGGTCAGTTCTATGAGACTTTTCACGTTAGTCACTTCCTCCTGCGTGGCTGGCTCAGCCTTTGCTGAGTTGTGTGGTACTTTTCCATTTCCCCCACACTGTACGAGAACATTGATAAATGTCCACTCACAGAAACAAAACTTCCTGCTGCTTGTCAGGTTTACAGCCTGATGAGTTAGGTATCTTTTGATTCATTTCAAACCAGAGTCTTTCCAAATGAGTCTCACTGTAAGGATACTTCTTCTAAAAAACATTTCTAATTTAATAGCCTTTTCTTTCTTTGCTTACCCTCTGTTTATTTCTCTTTAACCACTGGATTCTTGTGAAGTCACCTGGAGGGTTGTTGAGCCTGACAGTCTGAGGGAGCTGTATTAACAAGTAGTGCTAAAAAGTCAAGCTTGATAAAGCAGGAGATATTTCTGCTGGTATTATCTGGATTAAACAACAGGATTGTCAGCTCTTTTGGTTATGCTCACTGTTTAAATTGATCATAAGACTCCACATATGGGGGAGATATTATTTGATTTGATTTGTTATTGTCACATTTTTTGGGATGCAGTGGAAAGTATTGTTTCTTGCATGCTATACAAACAAAGCATACGTTTATAAGATACACTGGGGCGAAGGAAAGGAGAGGGTGCAGAATATTGTGTTACAGTTACAGGTGGGGTGGAGAGAAAGGTCAACTTAATCTATAGTAGGACCCTGATGGCAGCAGGGAAGATGCTGTTCTTGGTTGGTATTTGACCTCAGACTTTTGTATCTTTTTTCTGACGGAAGAAGGTGGCTGGGGTGTGGGGGGTCCTTGATTATGCTGACTGCTTTTCCAAGGAAGTGGGAAGTGTACGCGGAGTCAATGGATGGGAGGCTGGTTTGTGTGATGGATTTGGCTACGTTCATAACCCTTCTTGTAGTTTCTTGGGGAAGAGCAGGAGCCATACCAAGCTGTTTTACATCTGGATAGGATGCTTTCTATGATGCATTTGTAAAACTGGGTAGGAGTCATGGAAAAAAAGATGGTGATATAGTAGTAATGTCACTGACCTGGTAATCCAGAGGTCAGGTTAATGTTCCACAGGTTCAAGCACAATGGCTGGTGGAATTCAAATTTAATGAGTAATCAGTAATGACGACCATGAAATAATTATCGATTGTCATAAAAAGCCACCTGATTCGCTTGTGTCCTTTAGGGAAGGAAATCTGCCATCCTGAGCTGGTCTGGCCTACATGTGACTCCAGACCCACAGCAGTGTGGCTGACTTTTAACTGCTCTTAGCAATGTTGCAGAAAGCCACTCAGTTCAAGGGCAGCTAGGGATGGGTAGCAAATACTGCTCACATCCCATGAAAGAATAAAGGAATCTTTGAAGTGCAGCGCACAATGTCATTTTAAAAAAGTATTTCTCTTGGTGAAGCCTCCTGATGTGCAAATGATTGAGAGACCCTGATGATGAAACTCCTTTAAAAAGATGCCCACATTAAAAAGGACTTGAATTTAAAGGGGTCTTGATCCTATTTTAATTTGGAGTCCAGCGGGGGCATGCAGATGATGAGAACCCACCCCATTCTAGTTTGTCTTTCTCTCCAGGTGAAGACTTCCAAGTTGAATTTCTTGTGTGTCCTGCCTTTGTAATGCCAGGGAACTGTTGGAGCCATTTTTTCCAGTGGCTCACTCCACACTTCATTCAAGGCCAGCTCAGTTGCAGGATAACGTGGAAATTGGGGATCAGAGACTGATCGTCTCTACTTCTCATTGCACAGTACACACTAACAGAAGATGGCTTCTCAAAGCAGTTGGAGCTGAGTGAATGGCTGAGATTTTCAGCAGAGATCAGAGGGGAGAGAGTGATCCACAGGAAGATATTGGTCAGAGGGTAGGAGTGACTGCAGGCTGGCGACTGCCCTTTGTGACACACAAACACCAAGGTGTTTGATGTGGGAATGTGTTCAGTGTGGGAGAGCTCTAACAGAGGCCCACCAGTTTCCAGTGACTGGCCTAGAAAACATGTTGTGTTCTATTCATCACAGCTGCGGCAATGATAGAGCCCACACACCCTCACTTTCCAGCAGAGCTCCTGTGAGATAATTGCACTCACTCACTCCACATTTTCATCTCACTGGGAATTCTGTTCAGTGAGTCTATTTACTGAGGAGCAGAGCTCAACAAACTTGGATCAGGGAGGGAACCATGACCACAATTGATTTACACACATTCTGACATATTTCTCTGCCCAATTTTCGTACCTCCTGATTTACAAAGGACTTGATTTACACATCTCCCAACTGACACACAATTGGATTTATACATCTCCTGATTAACACGATTCAATTTACATACTTATGATTAACACAGAATTCAGTTTAAACACCTGCCAATTTGCACACTTCCTGATATGCATACCTCCAGAATGTCACACCTCCAGAATGTCACACCTCCAGAATGTCACACCTCCAGAATGTCACGCAACTTTCAACTGACACAGCTTTCAATGTTGTGATTTTCCTTTTGATTTCCCTTAACCCTCACTTCCACCAGAGCCATATGATGCTGGGTACAGATATGGCAGGCCTGTTAGTGTGCACCTGCTTTCTATCTGGTGGTAAAACTGTTCAGCCTTAGTGTCTCTGCAAGGTAAAAGCAACATTGTGTAAGCAAAGGATGGGCTGGATGAGATTTGGCCTGCTATAGTAGAACAGCTGAACACAGTGAATTGCGTAAGGTAGCAGACTGTATGGAGTGTTTGTCTGGTTCCCAGAGAGGAGTCAACAGCTGCTCACAGGAGAAAAACTGACAGAAAAATGTGGCAGGGAAGAAACTTGACCAAGGGGTTTGGATCCAGGCTTGGAGCTAGGTTATGGTTCATACTCCTCTGAAGGTCCATGAACCAAGTGCTCTTGAGAAGCTGGTTCAAAATCATGAAAATTGCAACAGGGGATGGTTTGACATGCTAATCCTTTCAATGGAGCTGGGCTGGTAAGGAGTGCAGGGCGCTGCCTCACTACTGTCACCCTTATCCCACAGCAACAAAAACGAGGGGAGCTGGACTGGGAGATTTGTGAATCCTGGAACTGAGTCGAATCGCCATTTGTAAAAGGCCTTTGGAATTGACCAAACGCCGCAAGATTCCTGCTCACCGTGAAACTGTTCCAGATCTGTGGGCTGCACTAAATAACGTGCTACATCTCAACTCACTGTACACAATCCCACACCCTCTCCCTCACTGTACATAAACCCACAGCCTCTCCGTCACTATACACAATCCCACACCCTCTCCACCCCTGTACACAATCCCACAGCCTCTCCATCACTGTATTCAAACCCACACCCTGTATATCACTGTACACAATCCCACAACCTCTCCATCACTGTACACAAACCCACACCCTGTATATCACTGTACACAATCCCACAACCTCTCCATCCCTGTACACAAACCCACACCCTGTACATCACTGTACACAAACCCACAGCCTCTCCAACACTGTACTCAAACCCACACCCTGTACATCACTGTACACAAACCCACAGCCTCTCCATCACTGTACACAAACCCACACCCTGTATATCACTGTACACAATCCCACAACCTCTCCATCCCTGTACACAATCCCACACCCTCTCCATCACTGTACACAAACCCACACCCTGTATATCACTGTACACAATCCCACAACCTCTCCATCACTGTACACAAACCCACACCCTGTATATCACTGTACACAATCCCACACGCTCTCCATCCCTGTACACAATCCCACAGCCTCTCCATCACTGTACACAAACCCACAGCCTCTCCAACACTGTACTCAAACCCACACCCTGTATATCACTGTACACAATCCCACAACCTCTCCATCACTGTACACAAACCCACACCCTGTATATCACTGTACACAATCCCACAACCTCTCCATCACTGTACACAAACCCACACCCTGTATATCACTGTACACAATCCCACACGCTCTCCATCCCTGTACACAATCCCACAACCTCTCCATCACTGTACACAAACCCACACCCTGTATATCACTGTACACAATCCCACACGCTCTCCATCCCTGTACACAATCCCACAGCCTCTCCATCACTGTACACAAACCCACAGCCTCTCCAACACTGTACTCAAACCCACACCCTGTATATCACTGTACACAATCCCACAACCTCTCCATCACTGTACACAAACCCACACCCTGTATATCACTGTACACAATCCCACAACCTCTCCATCCCTGTACACAAACCCACACCCTGTACATCACTGTACACAAACCCACAGCCTCTCCAACACTGTACTCAAACCCACACCCTGTACATCACTGTACACAAACCCACAGCCTCTCCATCACTGTACACAAACCCACACCCTGTATATCACTGTACACAATCCCACAACCTCTCCATCCCTGTACACAATCCCACAACCTCTCCATCCCTGTACACAATCCCACACCCTCTCCATCCCTGTACACAAACCTACACCCTCTCCGTCACTGTACTCAATCCCACATCCTCTCCATCACTGTACACAATACCACATCCCCTCCATCACTGTACCCAATCCCACAGCCTCTCCATCAGTGTATACAATCCCACACTCTCTCCATCACTGTACACAATCCCACACTCTCTCCGTCACTATACACAATCCCACATCTTCTCCATCACTATACACAATCCCACATCCTCTCCATCACTGTACTCAATCCCACACCCTCTCCATCACTGTACACAATCCCACACCCTCTCCGTCACTATACATAATCCCACATCCTCTCCATCACTCTACTCAATCCCACACCCTCTCCGTCACTGTACACAATTCCACACTCTCTCCATCACTCTACACAATCCCAAACTCTCTACATCATAGTACACCAACTCACACCCTGTAGACCATTGCACACAAACAGAGTTCCTCTACAGCACTCTTGGGGGCAGTGGTGGTGTCACACTAATGTCACTCAACTTGTAATCCACGTATCCAGGCTAACGTTTTGGGGCTTATGTTAAAATCCCACCATGGCAGCTAGTGGAATTTAAATTCAATTAATAAATCTGAAATTGACAACTTTTTTAGGGATATGATAACTATGGAAACATAATTATTGTAAAAGCCAAACTGGTTCACTAATATCTTTTAGGGATGTAAATCTTCTGTGCTTTCTTGGAGATGTGAGTGACTCTTAACTGTCCTCTGAAATGGCCTAGCAAGCAACATATTTTACACCTTTTAAAAATATATTGCTTCTCTCTTCTTAGGACCAAAGTATGTGACTTTACACTTTGTACATTACACTCCATCTGTCACCTATTTACTCACTCACTTAACCTCTTTATATCGCTTTGTAGCTGCTCTGTGTCCTCCTCACAACTTACTTTTCCACTTAGTTTGGTTTCATCAGCAAACTTAGACACATTATTCTCTATCTCTTCATCCAATTCATTAATATGGATTGTAAAAAGCTGAAGCCTCATCACATATCCTTGCAGCAGTCCATAATTAATTGCCTGCCAACTTGAAAAAGTCCTGTAAATGCTGACTATCTGTTTTCCAATCTTCTACCCATGCTAGAATACTACCACCTATTCTATGCACCCTTATCTTGCTGTTAACTTTCGTCTGACATCTTATCAAATGCCTTTTTGGAAATCTGTGTATATCACATCTACAGTGCTCCTTTATCTACCCTACTGGGTATATCCTCAAGAAAACACTAATAAATTTGTCAAACAGGATTTCCTTTTCACAAAACCTGACTTCTTGTCCATATTATGCTTTTCAACGTGTATTATTAACACTTGCTTAATGATTTCCTTTAATGTCTGACAAATGGGTCAGGGCACCTGGGAGGGGTATTTATAGGAGAGAGTTCCTGGGAGGGGTAATTATTGGAGCGAGTTCCTGGGAGGGGTAATTATTGGAGCAAGTTCCTGGGAGGGGTATTTATTGGAGAGAGTTCCTGGGAGGGGTATTTATTGGAGAGAGTTCTTGGGAGGGGTATTTATTGGAGAGAGTTCCTGGGAGGGGTATTTATTGGAGAGAGTTCCTGGGAGGGGTATTTATTGGAGAGAGCTCCTGGGAGGGGTATTTATTGGAGGCAGTCCTTGGGAGGGGTATCTATTGGAGGCAGTCCCTGGGAAGGGTATTTATTGGACACAGTCTTTATTGGAGAGGATGGCACTTAAAAGGAAAATATAGAAAATAGGAGCAGAAGTAGTCCATTCGGCCCTTCAAGCCTGCTCCACCATTCGATATAATCATGTCTGATTTTCTATCTCAAAAACATACTCGAGCACTTTCCTCATAAACAATGTAATCTTTAGAGTCTCGAAATCAGTCTGTATAGCATGATAGGGAGTGTTGGCCTGTGGTTCCACCATACTCATTGAGGCCCTTGTCTCACCCCTGTGGCTGTGGAGAATTATCAAGGCTGGGACTTGGTTATGCAGGATGGAAGGAAGAGTCATCATGAACCATGCAAGCAGCTCATGAAGTTAGTCTCCACAGCAACAGGGTCTACCCTCTCAGCTTTGCCCCCTCCATGGCACAGAGAATCCCAATGCAGGTGCAGGTGAGGAAAGATAAATAGGAACCGTTATCCCAAAAACATATGGTGCGCTTTACAGTAAATGTTCAAAACCTTCTTTACGTGGTTCATTTACTTCTTTTACCAGGGGGCCCATGAGCCTAAGGGCCCAAGTGAGGAATACGTCCAACTGGAACGACTGGTGCAGTTAGTTGTCTCCCCCTATCTGGGCACTTATGAACTGTTCTCCAGGAACAAGAACATTGCAGATCATGTCCACATACTTGGTAAGTCAAGCCATTTGCTATTTGTGGTCAAAGGGGAGCTGACGGATAGAGGAGAGTGATGAGAAAGGCAAAATGCAGCCACATTCTCAGTGATCATCTGGACAGCTCTGAATAATAATCTCCTCATGCTCAGTTCCTTCAAATGCATTATAGTTTTGAAGGGATTTCTTATAAAAATGTGGGTGGAGAGTCTTGAGGAAGACATTTTTCAAGTGCAGCATGTACATCAAGCTGATCTGTTGCCCTATGTAACATTTATTGCGCATGTTGATTGTTGGTGATAGTAACTCTGTGCAAAACTGGGATAGTGACCTGACAGCCTGTTGCACATCTGAATTTGCCTGGGAGAGAGTGATAAAATGGGCTGTCAACTCACTGTCACCCATCTTGTACCAGAGCACAAAATCCAAATGACCTCCATTGTTGTAGCATGTTAACCTATGAGACGTCCAAAAATCATTCCAAAAATGGGGGTCGTCTTAAACAACAAGTATAAAATGTGAACTGTGGGCATGTCTGATCGCATTTTGAAATGTGAGTAAATGAAGCACCAGTAATTGATAATAAATGAATATGGCAGGGTTTATTGAATAAATTGTATCAAGATACCTTTAATCACAATGCAAGTGTTTTGAAACTCATCAAATTCAAAGAGTTAATTATATTCATTCTGAGTCACTCTGGCTATGGCATCATCAGGAGGATTCCACTCTGGATCAGATGTGGTCTTTCAGTTTCTGAGTCATCTCTCTACAATTAATCATCTGTGAAGTAATTGAGACAGAAACATTTATTCATTCAGTCAGATAAACTTAAAATTAAAACTGCAACAACTGTAAGACGTGGATCTTTCCTAGAAGACTCCCTCTCCTTGAACAGTGTGTATCGTAGCCTCAAGTTGACAAAATAGACAATGCACATCCTTCCCCATTTTAGTAGATAAGAGACATGGTGGGTAGGATACTCTGGCTGTTCCCGCCAGCAGCATGTTCTAGTCCTGCAGGTGGTGACCTCCACCTTGGGTTCCCCAGCGACAGAGGATGAAAACAGAGAAGGGACTGGAAGATCTCTTAAGCAGCCAATGATGGGCCATCTTCACTGCCACAGGCCGATGGAAAATCCCACCCAACCTGTTTCAGTTCTTTGCTTCCAGAAGTATAAACAATAAACTTAAGCAAAATTTGAGTGTTTAGTTTATTATATGTTCTAACAGTTAACTTAATGCACTCAGTCATATGCAATGAGATGAAAGATGTGTTGACCAACTGAAAATAGTTAGTTTTGGAATATAGTCACTTATGTAAGTTGGATATTTTCTCTCACAAATTGGATATCATCAAACATCTAACGTTATTTCATTTAGCTCATGTTCTTCATCTAAAATCTCAACGTCAGAATTAGATCCAATACTTATGGGTAGTGTTTTCAGTGCTTTGAAGATTGTGATACACTTAGCAGTTGGTCACAGCAAATGGCAGGGATTCATAAGGGGTTGTTTGCTTTCTAACACGACAATCACATTTCAATAACATTTTATCTTCCAGCTTTCACAGTTTGACTCTAAATTTCATGTTTCGCTCTGCATTTACTTTCATTTGATCCATCTATTCTCAGCCATATTTGCGGATATGTTGATCATTAGCTCCATGGAGCAGCTCAGGAAGACATGTTCACATAAGATGTGTAAAAATGAGTAAAGTAGAGGCTTTCCTGTAGTCAAATGAGGAGTTGGTCTGCATATCACTTGCTTCCTGATTCACTCTCAGGCATAGCTGTACCTGTAACTTTTTCAAGGTGCACATAAATCTCCTGACTTCTCCATTAGCCCTTGGCCAGTGGGCTATGATCTTTCAATGTGTGAAACCTCATTAGTTTGTAAATTTACTGAACGTATTGCTGTTGAAAGCCTATTCTCACTTCTCGCATTTGAGGGAATCCAAACAAAGCAGAAATCTGGTAACACTTTAAGAATACTGCTTTTTTTGAAGTTTATATAACCATTTCCATAACTGGGAAATCTGCTCTGGTCATCAGTGACAATAAGCAAGTGTTTGCCAGTGGAAAAATCTGCAAAATCAACACAAATTTCAATTTTTGAATGCCTTTGTGTTTATTTGGACAGCATTAATGGTTTCTTCAAAAGGAATGTTGTATATATGATTTTTTTTAATTCATTAATGTTTCACATACTTAGCAGTGTCATTTTGCAGTTCATTGGTTCTGCACCCAGTGTATGCTGAAAGGATGCCTTAGTGGTTCAGCAGATGTATAGACATTAAGTCAAACCATTGGATTGAAAACATGTTTAAATCATCAAACACCAATTCCTTATGACAGTTGAAATTGGCAAGAGCTTTTAAACATATGTATTAAAAGGTTCCTGACTCTACAGCAGTCTTCCCCAAATAGAAAACCAAGCATCACTTTAAGTGGTGCTGGACTGATGGAGGTAGGGGTTAGTGAGAATCGAAGGGGAAATTTTAAAATGCAGCCCTACACACCTCGCATTTCATCCTCTCCTTGGTCATCACTGGGAGATGAACCAAGCTGGTTCAATGTCTGACAATTTAGATATTTTGCTGCTGCCAAGTTCTACTTATTTAAATATTCATTATTGAAATGCGGGTGTTGTTGGCAAGGTTGGTATTTATTAGTATTCCCTAGTTGCCTTCGAGAAGGTGATGCTGGATTTTTTTCTGAATTGCTGCAGTTTGTTGCTCCAAAAGTGCCATTAGATTGGGAATTCCAGAATTGGGACCCATTGATGACGGAATTGTGATTTATTGCCAGCACTCCAGGATTTTAATCACACGGTTCCCTAAGTGAGACAAACAGCTACAAAATTCTTACACAGCAAATGCAGGCTCCTTGGAAATGTTGCATACTGTATGCAGAATTCATGCTATTTGCAGAGTATGATTTCTATTTTAACTAGAATATTGCAGACTGCCCTTTAATATTTAAAGACCTTGGGAATGCCACCTCTTTATGTTCCGGGGACTGCCTTGGAAGTTCTTCAATCAATAAGCTCAAGCTCCACATCCAATAAAATCATCCCACAGAAGGCCTTCGAGATGAAGTTTCAGTCAGTGGAGTCACAGAGGTTTACAGCATGGAAACAGGCCCTTCGGCCCAACTTGTTCATGCCGCCTTTTTTTTAAAAACTCCTAAGCTGATCCCAATTGCCCGCATTTGGCCCATATCCCTCTGTGTAACCATAGTAACTATCTAAATGCTTTTTAAAAGATAAAATTGTACCTGGCACTACTGCTACCTCTGGCAGCTTGTTCCAGACACTCACCACCCTCTGTGTGAAAAAATTGTCCCTCTGAATACTTTTGTATCTCTGCCCTCTAGTTTTAGATTCCCCTACCTTTGGAAAAAGACATTGACTATCTACCTTGTCTATGACCCTCATTATGTTATAGACCTCTATAAGGTCACCCCTCAGACTCCTACATGCTAGCCAAAAAAGCTGTAGTCTATGCAGCCTCTCCTTATAATTCAATCCATCAAGTCCCAGTAGCACCCTAGTAAAACTTTTCTGCACTCTTTCTAGTTTAATAATATCCATACTATAGTAGAGTGACCAGAATTGCACACAGTATTCCAAGTGTGGTCTTACCAATATCTTGTGTAACTTCAACAAGACATCCCAACTCCTGTATTCAATGTTCTGACCGATAAAACCAAGCATGCTAAATGCCTTCTTCACCACTCTGTCCACCTGTGACTCCACTTTCAAGGAGCAATGAACATGTACTCCTAGATCTCTTTGTTCTGTAACTCTCCCCAGTGCCCTACCATGAACTGAGTAAGTCCCGCCCTGGTTCAATCTACCAAAATGCATCACCTTGCATTTGTCTAAATTGAATTCTATCTGCCATTTGTCAACCCACTGCCCAATTGATCAAGATCCTATTACAATTGGAGATAACTTTCTTCACTGTCCACTATGCTACCAATGTTGGTGTCATCTGCAAACTTATTAACCCTGTCCCCTATATTCTCATCCAAATCATTAATATAAATGACAAATAACAGTGGATCCAGCACTGATCCTGAGGCACACCGCTGGTCACAGCCCTCCAGTTTGAAAACCACCCTCTGGCTTCTGTCAAGAAGCCAATCTTGTATCCATTTAGATACCTCACCCTGGATCCCATGAAATTTAATTTTATGCAACAATTTACCATGCGGTACCTTGTCAAAGGCCTTGCTAAAGTCCATATAGACAACATCAACTGCACTGCCCTCATCTACGTTCTTGGTTACCCCTTCAAAAACCTCAATTAAATTTCTGAGACATGATTTTCCACTCACAAAGCCATGCTGACTGTCCCTAATCAATCCTTGCGTGTCTAAATGCCTGTAGATCCCTGTCTCTCAAAATACCTTGCAACAATTTACACACCACAAATGTGAGGCTCACTGGCCTGTAGTTCCCAGGCTTTTCCCTGCAGCCCTTTTTAAACAAAGGCACAACATTTGCCACTCTCCAATCTTCAGGCACCTCACCCGTGACTATCGATGATTTAAATATCTCCGCTAGGTGACCCGCAATTTCCTCCCTAGCCTCCCACAACTTCCTGGGATACACTTCATCAGGTCCCAGGGATTTATCTACCTTGACGCACTTTAAGGCTTCCAGCACCACCTCCTCTGTAATATGTACACTCCTCAAGACATCACTATTTATTTCCCCAAGTTCCCTAACATCCATGCTTTTCTCAACAGTAAACACTGATTATCTCGAATCCATCAGTACTGGTGATTCCTGCTCAGAAAGGACAGTAGGACTAGAGGGCACAGCCTCAAGATAAGTGGGGGGTGCAGTTTAGAACGGAGTTGAGGAGGGACTTCTTCACTCAAAGGGTGGTGAATCTCTGGAATTCTCTGCCCGTTGAAGTGGTTGAGGCTACCTCGCTAAATATATGTAAGATGCGGTTAGATAGGTTTTTGATAAGAGAGGGGATTAAGGGTTATGGGGAGAAAGCGGGAAAGTGGAACTGAGCAGCGACAGAGCAGCCATGATCTTGTTGAATGGCGGGGCAGGCTCGAAGGGCTAGATGGCCTACTCCTGCTCCTATTTCTTATGTTCTTATGTTCTAATTATTGATTCACCATGCAGCAGTTGTCAGAGGGATGAACAGTTCAGAGTGGAAGCAGTCAGCCCAAAGCCAGGCGAGAGGGTCAGCAGCAGTGGAAAGATGGAAGTCCACAACACTTCAGTCAGGCTCAGTAAGGAGACAAGAGATAGGCCACGGTGTTCATAATCTCTCCTCCTTCTTTATCAAACTTCACCTGCCCTCTGCAGCTTCTTCCAATTTTATTCTCAGATCTGTGGCTCAGCCTCCCTCTTCAGCCCCAATTTTAAACCCTTGCACCCCTAAAGGGAAGGTTTTTAAGGGAGGTAAGGGGTTTAAAGTTTAGATTAAAGGGTGCCCTCTCTGTCCGCATTCAATTTGAACCACTCACCGTTTATTTACTGGTGCAATTCAAGCAGATGTGGGCTTTATTGAGGAGCCATTTTGCGGTGTGTTCAGTGTGATCAGCCCCTGACTCCAACGGTAAGCAGCATTCCCAGAAAATGATCAAACAGGGAAGTACTTTTTTCTTCTTTGTTCATGGGACATAGTCGTTCACTAGCTGGCCAGCATTTATTGTAAAAAGATTGCGCATATCGACACAGACATCAAGTTTTTACAGAGATATTTTTGGTGTTGTCAGACTTTTTACTGTGTTTATGCCAGTCCAACGCCGGCATACCCACATCAGCATTTATTGCCCATCCCTAGTTGCCCAAGGGCAGTTGAGAGTCACCCACATTGCTGTGACTCCGGAGTCACATGTAGATCAGACCAGGTAAATATAGCAGATTTCCTTCCCTAAAGGACATTAGTGAACCAGATGGGTTTTTCTGACAATCGACAATGGTTTCAGGTCATCAGTAGATTCTTTTCAAGTGCTTAAGTTTATTAATTAGTGTCACAAGTAAGCTTAAGTTAACACTGCAATGAAGTTACTGTGAAAATCCCTGAGTCGCCACACTCTGGTGCCCGTTCGAGTACACCAGGGAGAATTTAGCATGGCCAGTGCATCTAACCAGCACATCTCTGGGAGGAAACCAGAGCACCTGGAGAGAACCCATGCAGACACAGGGAGAATGTGTAAACTCCACACAGATAGTGACCCAAGCCGGGATTCAATGCAGGTCCCTGGCGCTGTGAGGCAGCAGTGCTAACCACTGTGCCACCATGCAATATTGGATTTTTTATCCAAATTCTACCATCTGCTGTGGCAGAATTCAAACTTGGGTCTCCAGAACATTAGCTGAGTTTCTAAATTAATAGTCTAATGATAATATCACTTGGCCATCACCTCCTCTTATGAAATGTCTCTGAAATGTGCTGCTTCTGATCTGACCAGGAGCAGTGATACTTGCTGTTCCAGATCTAGAAGGAGAATGTTCAGATGAATTTCTGATAAAATAGGTCTCATGGCCCTAACTTTAAACCTGGGAAGGTGAGAGGCTGATACATTATATTAAAGGAACCTGCTCTCAGGCATCATCAGTTGCTGCCACATGGGTGTAGGCCAAGAAAAGGGGAAGTCTGCTTGGAGACCTGTTTTTGTCTCATTCATTTAGTTTGCCTCCCCATCACTTCCTCCCTGCCTCATCCACCAAGAAAACTCTAGTAACCTTTGCCAACACCAAGGAAGCAAACACCCAGTAAAACATATCTTTGTCTCACTTTCCTGAACTTGATACCAAGTAAATGTGTATTCCCAAAGGAAACCAGCTCCCATAAATTTAAAGAGAGGGGTGGAGATTTGAATCGTTAAGTTTAGTGATTTATCAAGTATTTTAAAGAGATATGTTGTTATCTGCTAAATAACTGCCGATGCATTTTGTCATATAATGATCTTATCTCTGTGAGTATTCACATAAATTATATTCAAACTTCGTGAGAAAGGAAACAACAGTTTTTAACTGTTCATGTGCTTCTCAGGAAGTTAGTGTTGTCACGAGACTAGTAATGCAAAGATCCAGGGCAAGATCCGGGGACCCGAGTTTAAATCCCACCATAATAGTGAAATTTGAATTCAATAAAAAATCTGGAATTAGAAGTCTAAGCATGATAATGAAGCCATTGTCATTTGTTGTAAAAACCCATCTGGTTCATTAATATCCTTTAGGGAAGAAAATCTTCCATCCTTATCTGGTCTGGTCTACATGTGACTCCAGACCAATAGCAATGTGGTTAATTCTCAAATGCCCTCTGAAATTGATGGCAGTTAGGAATGGGCTATGCATGCTGTTCAGCCAAAGACGCCCACATCCTGAAAATGAATTTTATTTCATATATGGGATGGACCATCTTGCTATTTCCAAGTACATGCTCCTTCTCTCCGCTGAAACTACTAAGCAGTGTGATCTCCTTGTTCCAAGGAATAAGCACCTTTGAATCAATCCCACTTTTCAATCTGTTACCAACATAGTCATTTCCCGGTCTTTCACAGTTTACACTTTGACTCCATTTTGACGGCCATCATTTTCATAATCAGAGACACTCTCCATGCATCATCCAAATCTGTCCTTCTGTACTGTTGATCATTGTGTTAAACTAAATCAGCATCAAGTGCCTTTAGCTTCCTAGAGTTACCTCACTGCTCAATGGCTGAGTGAATGAGTTATGATCGTGTTGAAATGCTTGTTTCCTCAAAGACACTGAGGGGGAATGGGGGGGGATCTTGCCGTCTTGGCCTGCCAGTCGATCGGCGAGGTGAGCCAGTAAGATCGGGCGAGAGGCAAAAAATCACGTTTATGCCTGATTTCAGCCTCTTGCAATACTCTTGTTACTGGCCCTGTTTTGACAGCAAAATCGGCTTTGTTCCCTTTAATAGTCATGACCTGTGAATGGCAGAGTGGTAAGCACTGCTGCATCACAGCGCCATGGATCTGGGTTCGATTCCCTGCTTGGGTCACTGTCTGTGTGAAGTTTGCACACTCCCATGTCTGCGTGGTTTCCTCCAATAGTCCAAAGATGTGCTGTTCAGTTTGATTGACCATTGTAAATTGACCCTAGTTTTGGGGGGATTACCAAGGGAAATATGTGGGGTTACAGGGATAGGGTGGGATTGTTGTTGCTGCAGAATGGGTTGAATGGCCTCCTTCAATACTGTAGGGATTCTATGATGATATAACTTAATTTAAATGTAATTAGTGAATCCCGGACGCTGTCACCTCAATACACTCTTAGTCTCCTCTGCCCTAAGGAAAACACCCCAGCCTGTCCAATCTCTCCTCACGGCTGCAATTTTCAAGCCCTGGCAACTTTCTTGTAAACTTCCTCTGCACTCTCTCCAAAGCAATGATGTCCTTCCTGTAATACGGTAATCAGAACAGTACACAGTTATTGACAATCTTTACTGTTCCTCAATCACCCCACCCAACTCCACCCCACCCCCCACCCATGGTCTTCAGGCTTTTGCAACCCAATCACTACCCACATTGGTCGGTTACCAATACCAAATACTTAAACCAACTGCCATTCAGCCTTTAAATCCATCTCCAGTGCTAACAGTTTGTTTCTTGGCATACTTTCTTAACCACTCTCCCCCTTGTAGAAACAGTGTCATTTTCCTGTAACAGCTCGTAGAATCTTTAAACCACTGATAGGAAGATGTACCTTGTGCCAACCCCTCATTACATTGTGACAGTTCCCAATCAGCAAGATCGTTTTAATCTTCATGGCCTTGGCATGGCTAAATTGACTTGTGTTATATTTTATGTTAGAATTACAAACTTATATTTCCAGCTATAATCTCTGGGAACCATTCCATAAAGATTAAAGCCAGACAGTGTAACAAGAGATTGACAAAAGCATGCTTAGTAAGCCAGTCTCTTTCACATTGTGGCTGGAACAGTGACAAAGCGCCCATGTGCCTATAAGCAGGGCTGCAGGAAACGGAAGTTTTGTATTATTTCAGATAGAAGGTCAGCATTTTTCTACCATTGGTTTAGTAGTGACGTTCAGTCAATCCTGCAGCACTGAATTCACAGAGAACACATATCAGTGGTGGCCTTGATTCTCTCGCCCACAGCCACTGCCCCTGCCCCAGGAATATGGGAAGACAGCAAAATTGTTTCTCTTCTTTCATGCCTCCCAATGTTTTATTGCCCAATTCAGCATTCATTGTCAACCACTCCTTTATTCAGAGCAGACTTTTGATTCTTCCCTTACACAGCTTTGCCCTCCAGACTTCTCCTTAACTAGCTGCATTTGCTTTAAACTGCACTGGGAGTCTTTAATCACTTCTTCACCCCTGTGCCCTCCCCCGTATTGTCATTTGCCTTGCATAAGGCAGCAGAGGTGTGAGAGAGGGTATTTATACAGTAGCAGTGGACTCTCAGTGCCAGCATCATCTTGTGCCAGTGCATTAATACAGTAACTTTCTGATATCGCTGCCCTTCCAATTTCATAATTATAATTAAATAAAATTATAACTCAATCAAATTTAAATGTTTTTCAGTAAACTGTGAGCTGATAGGACTTTCTGTTCCCTTCTTCCATAGTGATAAATGCACATCACTGTTTGCAGTGTCAAGTTGTACTTACTCCCAGAAGCCTTTAATATCCCCAGCAATTGCTGGATTGTAATAATCAGGATATTAGTTACTTTATGGATCAACAATCCTAGCATGAAAGCCAGTCCTTTTCAGATGACAGAGTTTCCCATCCCACCATCTCCGTGGGTCTGGAGTCATGTGTACGTAAAGGTGGCAGATTTCCTTCCCTCAATGGCATTAGTGAACCATATGGGTTTTTACAACAATCAATAGTAATTTTATGATCGCCTTTACCAAGACAAGCTTTTTAATTCCAAACTTTATTAATAAAATGTAAATTCCTCTAGCTGCAGTGGTGGGATTTGAACTCATATCCCCAAAGCCATAATCTAAGTACAAAGAAATTCAGAAACAAAAGGACATAAACAAGCCAGCATAATAAACACAAACAAAATGGCAACAGAAGTTATAATTGAAAATTGTTAAATTCAATGTTGAGTCCAAATGTGACAGTCAGTGAATTAGAGGCAAGGTAAGGTTTGTGGTTTTAAGTTGCTCGAAACTGAAACTACAGCAAACAGGGTCTCCTGCAAAAAGCAGAGTGGAAGACAATTATATAATAAAACTTACATGATTAAAATCAGTCATCCGTGTTTTGGAGCAATGCAGTCTCAGGCCTAGTTGGTGGGCAAATTGCACAATCTCCTGTCCTGCACTTGGAATATCAATATATTCAGCCCTTTGTAATGCATTAGAAGTTTGAGAAGGTGCAACACTGCTCAAGTTACAGAAACAAAACATATTGAATGTCGGTTTACTGATTCTTACAGCTCTGTTGCCTTACAGGAAGGTCAGATAAAGGGACTCTTGCAGTCACTCATCAATAATCTGTAGTCAATTTCGTAAAGGGAAAAAGGCTCACATTTATAGAGTGCTTTCCATGACCACTGAAAGTCTCAGTGATTCACAGTCAATGAAGTTACTCACCAATTTTTGAAGTGTAGTTCCTGTTGTAATGTAGAGAAACTGGCAGCTATTATATATCCAGCAAACTCCCACAACCTGCTAATGACCAGATAAACTGTTTTCTGATTTTGTTTTGATTTATTATTGTCACATGTATTAACATACAATGAAAAGTATTGTTTCTTGTGTGCTATACACCCAAAACGTATCATTCATAGAGAAGGAAATGAGAGAGTGCAGAATGTAATGTTACAGATGTAGGGTGTAGAGAAAGATAAACTTAATGCGAGGCAAGTCCTTTCAAAAATCTGACCACAGCAAGGAAGAAGCTGTTCTTGAGTCATTTGGTACATGATATCAGACTTTTGTATCTTTTTCCCAAAGGAAAAAGATGGAAGAATGTCCAGGGTGCATGGAGTTCTTAATTATGCTGGCTGCTTTGCTGAAGCAGCAGGAAGTGTAGACAGAGTCAATGAATGGGAGGCTGGTTTGTGTGATGGATTGGGTTACATTCAGCACTTTTTGTTGTTCCTTGCGGTCTTGGGTAGAGTAAGAGCCATATCAAGCTGCGATACAACCAGAAAGTATGCTTTCTATGGTGCATCTGTAAAAGTTGGTGAAAGTCATATCTGGCATGCCAAATTTCCTTAGTCTTCTGAGAAAGTAGAGGCGTTGGTGGGCTTTCTAACTACAGTGTCAGCATGGGGGGACCAGGACACGTTGTTAGTGATCTGGACACCTAAAAACTTGAAGCTCTCGACCCGTTCTACTTCATCCCCCTTGATGTAGTCAGGGGCATGTTCTCCTTTACATTTCCTAAAGTCAATGACAATATCCTTTGTTTTGTTGACATTGAGGGAGAGATTATTGTTGCCGCACCAGTTCACCAGATTCTCTATCTCATTCCTGTCCACTGTCTTGTCATTGTTTGAGATCTGACCCACTACAGCGGTGTCATCAGCAAACTTGAAAATTGAATTGGAGGGGAATTTGGCCACACAGTCATAGGTGTGTAAGGAGTATAGTAGGGGGCTGAGAACACAGCCTTGTGGGGCACCGGTGTTGAGGGTGATCGTGGAGAAGGTGTTGCCTGTTTGTGAAGATGATTGAGAGATAAATATTTAGAAGGATATAAGGGATAATGCCCCTGCTCTTCTGTGGAATAGTGCCATGGGATCTTTTATGTGGGGCCTCTGAAAGATAGCTGGAGCGATTCTCCCAGCCCAGCACAGCGAGCTTCCAAATGTCTCCTAGCCGAAGATGGAGTCGGACACTTTAGGAACTTTCAAGTGATTATTGAATAGGCAATTGGAAAACACCAGAATGGTAGGGAGTGGGATAGCTTGATCTTGGGTTCAGGCGTAGCTCGGCACAACATCGAGGGCCGAAGGGCCTGTACTGTGCTGTACTGTTCTATGAAACAATGCCAGAAATTGGTGCAGAGCTGATTACCATATGGAAATCACTATTTCCAATTCATTAGCAGACCTGGTGTTTAAGCCTCTAGATTGCAGTTCAGTAAAAGAGACACAAGTTCTACTTCTTCATAAGCTACCAATGTTTCTTTGATCCAACTCCACGTACAGTTCTCCATCAATACCCAGTGCCGCCTGTAGCCCCTTTATATATCAGTGACTTCTATTCAATAATTGACATCAAATTAGGATTTAATTGGAAGATCTGTTAACCCATTCCTTACACCTGGGACTGAAGTCTCCAAGCCCACTAGCATGCGTGCCCCTCCTATCCCCCAACTGGGAGTGGCTCACTCCAGCGGGGTTGGCAGTAATGGGGAACAGGAGGCCACTGGACCCCACTGGAGTGAAGAGAGGCCATTGAAGCTTGCCAAGATGTCAGAGGCGAAAGGGGAAATGTCCCAAGAACCCCGGCCAGCACCTCCCTGCGAGTGCCGCACTGCCTCAGTAATTCACTGAAGTTTCTGCCTGAATCTTTCAGCTCAAGTGCTGAAATTGAGCTTGAAGCTGTGATCTTGTGAAAGAAAGGCAACGGTGTGACCAATTGAGTCAATGACCAAGCTGTTATCTCTACTAACTCTCCCAACCCAGGCAGCCAGCTAATAAACCATTTCTGTATAATAAATGGAATATTCAAATACAAAAAAATAAAATTCTCACAGTTTTACATTGTTCGGAAAGTGTGTGAATTATTTGTGACCAGCCAGCTACAAGGTTGCCTCTCTATCTCTGAAATGTGGTGTGATTGAGTATTGTACTGAGAGTTGTCTGAAACAGAGAATAATGATGTCAAACTTTCGCTGGTTCTTTAGTTCAGTTTATCGTCAAAGTGAGATATGAGTTTGTATTCTCCTAGAAGACACACCCAGTGACTCTTGTTTCGGTATCAGGAAGTGGTTTTAGAAATATTGGTAAGCAATGAAGTATTATATTGCAGCCTTTGTCCACTGTGTTAACCTTGCTTTAGCAGTGGGAGTAGGCCATTCTGCTCCATGAACCTGCCCCTTCATTCATTTGCTCTGTACCTCATCCATTGTTTCCAAAAGTATCAATTGCTCTCTTTACCCATCAAATATCTATCTTGGCCTTAAAAGCCCCAGTTGTCACATCATTCAACACCTTTTGGGGAGAGAATTCCATACTTCAAATCTTTATGTGCAAAAGGGTTTTTTGATTGCCTTCTTAAATGGCATGCCTCTTATTTTAACATTATGACCCTTGTTCTTAATTCTCCCACCAGAAGAAATAGTTTCTCTGTGTCTAGCCTACCAAACCCTGTTGAATTTTAAACCCTGTCCATCTTCCCTCAATCTTCCAGACTCAAGGGAATGGAAGCCAAGGGAATCTAAGGTAGAATTTGCCATCCCCACCTGCCACAAGCGCTTGTCCGGTCCTGCCGAGAGCCAGTGGATTTCAGGCCACAGAATTTCCCACGGCAGGTCCCACTATGGAAAATCCCATCCACATCCACCATGTTCTTCCTGAACTGGTGTCCAGAACTGAACACAGTCTAACCGAGGCTTTGTTGTTTAGAAGGATAAAAGGCCAACATTCCATCAATCTTTGTGGTTACTTTTTGCACCTGTCCACTGGCTGTTAGTACTGTGTATTGTAGGATAAAAGCAAAATATTGCAGATGCTAGAAATCCGAAATAAGAGCAGAAAATGCTGGAAGAACTCAGCAGGTCCGGTAGGGTACTGATTGGTTAGCAAGTCAGTTCTGATTGGTCATGGTGTTGTCATTGGGAATGCACTAGGCAACTATTGTTCCTGCACCTTTGCTTCATGCAGCGCAATGCCTGGATATATTCTTTTTGCCTGCAGGGGACAGGTCCCTGCATATGGATAAAGCTAGCAAGTATGAATGAAGTACATTGTAAACTTGTTTGATAATCTTAAATTGGTTGTTAGTGTAATTCTCAGCACACTTGGGATTGTTCATCAAGTGTTGTCCAATCACAGAATTACCTCAAACGTTAGACAACATGTTCACAGTACTGCAAGCACAGGCTGGCTGAGTACAGTCGGTACTCTGCCTATTGCGGTTTGTTATGATCCGCAAGGCACTGGGATGTACAATTTACATAGCTGGCATTGCACTAGCACTGAAATACATAAAATAAATACCTTATTTCTTGTGATCTCTATGAGAGGAGGAACAATGAATGGTTTCAAGCAAGGCAGTTTAGGAAAAGATATCTGAAGAAAGTGACAACCTGGGGTTAATTTTGACACTTCCTCCCCCAAATCGAAAGTCAATTATGACAGGAATTTGCCAACAATTCCCTGTGAAACCTATCAACGAAATAAGGCAAAATCATTTGAGGAATGTATGAAATTAATGCATAGGATGAGACCAGTCAGCCCATCGAGCCTATCCTCTGCTGTGCCTGGGAAACCTAGAACACGGGCAAAGGCTCCAGCTGAAATTTGCTGGCCCATACAAGATCCATACAATGGGAAATCTTGTTGAGCAGAAGATCCCACCACCAACCATTGGCAGGCTGCCTCCACCAATATGAAATATGCAGCAGGAGAGTGGAAAATCCTGCCCCCGAGTCGAAGAAGCCGATCATTTAAGACTGAGATGAGGAGAAACCGCTTCACTCAAAAGGTTATGAATCTTTGGAAATCTCAAACCCAGAGATAATAGATGATCAATGAGATAGATTTTCAGTTTCGTGAGGAATCAAAAGATAAGGGAAACTGACAGAAAAGTGAAGCTGAGGCAAAAGATTAGCCAAGGTAGTATTGAATGGAGGAGGGAACTACTCCTGCTTCTATTTTTCATGATCTTATGTAGAGGGAAAATTGGTTGTAGCCAAACCCCAAGATTGTTGTATTCATGGAATCATAGAATCCCTACATTTAACCCATCAACTCTGCACTGACACTCCGACAGAGCATCTTATCCAGGACCGCCCTCCACCCTATTCTCACAGCCCTAGATGTTTACCCTGCTAATCCCTCTGATCTACATAAGGGACAATTTAGCATGCCCAATCCACATAACTTGCACATCTTTGGATGGTGGGAGGAAACTGGAGCAACCAGAGAAAACCCATGCGGACACAAGGAGAACGTGCAAACTCCATATAGACAGTCACTCGAAGCTGTAATTGAACCCAGGTCCCTGGTGCTGTGAGACAGCAGTGCTAACCACTGTGCCACCAGGCTGACAAATCTAGTCAGAACCATTTTAGTGGAAAAAAGTACAGTCCCCTGAATTCTCTGTTGCCTTTTCACATTTTTCCCATTGAATTACACAGAATTGCATAGAATTTACAGCATTCAAACAGGCCATGTGGTGTTTATGCTCTGCATGAAGCTTCTCTCACTCTCTTTGTCTAACTCCATCAACATATCCTTCCATTCCACTTCCCTCATCAACATTTTTAGCTTCCCTTTGATCACATGATCAATGCTAATCACTTCCACTACTCCTTCAGATAGTACATTCCACATACTGCTTCCTGGGGTAAGAGGTTTCTTCCCACTTGTCAAATGGATTTATTTGTGACTATCGTTTACTTATGACCTCTAGTTTTAGATTCCTTCACAAATGAGATTATGTAAACATTTAACCGTACCAATCTTGGAGTTGGGAGGGGATGGGATGAAAAATTAAAAATCATGGTACATGGTGCCAACCCATTGCATACACAGTGGCTACCACTTTTACTGCAGTGGTTTGTATGACAAGCATGTGTCCCAACATGGACACTTTCAATTATAATGCTGATATTGGACTCCCACAATGCAACTGGGTGCCTGATATAAATGTAATGGTTTTCCCAGCAGAGAAATGGAGTGGGGAGCAGTTGACCACAGTAAGTTAAGTGCTTGTGAGCCTGGAGGAGTAGGAATGCATCCCGTGGCCACATAAAAGAAGCCTTTTGCCAATCCCCAATCTCTGGCCTCACAATTCCATCTACCAACCCCAATCTTTTCCTCCGAGTTCCCAATTCCGACGCTCCCGCTTCATCAATCCTCAATTCTACTCTCCCCTCTTCCCAATCTTTTACACTTCTCTGATTACCACATTATTACACCAGCTCCACCTCCCTGTCATCAAACCCTAATTTTTCTTGATTCCCAGGGACTTTGGCTACACACTTCAAACTGGCGCCAGGCAGGAAACAGAGTAAAGCAAAGATAATGAGATTCCTGCCATTAAATTTGGCAGAAACCCCAAGGCAACAGAGAATTCAGGAACCCCTGGTTCCCTCCACACTCACTCACTAGTGCTTTAATATTGGGGTTATTTTCTCTGTCTGGCTCCATCAAATTCCTTATCCTCTGGAGAAAGGAGCCTCTTTCAGCCTGAAAGTTCAGGATTTTCAGCAAGCCCAGGATTTTCCTTACCATATCCACGTTCCCAACCAGACTGAGGTAATTACTGGGAGCAAGATTCAAACCATGTTCTGTACTGACAGTTGATGGTGGGACAATAAAACACAGCCCCCCACCTCCCACTGCTGCAAGCCAAAATAGAAACCCAGATCAAAGAGAGAGGGTAGGGGAGCTGGAGAAATGTGCACTTAGCTTCAGGAGGTTCCGTGAGAGGAGGTCTCTTTTTAGAGTCCCACACATGTTCCATATTACTCCTGTCTGTCTTGAAGCAGTTTACTTAAAGTGTGCAGCCAAGTCATGGAAATATTTTGCACAAGAATATTTCCAGGAAGAACATTGCTCAGACATGAGATGTGGAATGAATGGAAAGCAAGGAAATTACACGAATGAAACCTTTGTTTTAGTCGCTTTTGTAACCTATGGAGATCTGAAGATAATGTCAATAAAAACACACAACAGGGTTTGAAGGCTGTGATCTGATCTCTGAACAACAAGAGCTTTGCTCTCATCAGTTTGATAACTTCCAAATAACACAATTAAATGACTATCATAATTATTCCTTGACATTCCATTTATTCCATACACAACCCACCTTAACCTTTTGATTCAATTACAGGCTGTTACTCATTCCCAGATATCCCAGGTTCTACTTATAATACTGTAGTTGTGAGATTTGCGAGATTATTATGGATCAGGACTGTATTTTGGTTTATAAGATTATTATATTTTAGATTGTGGTCTTAAATTTAGAGTATGAAAATAAAGCAGATCACGTAACCTGTGCTGGAGTCTCCCTGACAATAAACCTGGGTGACTGATTGTTAGAGATCAAAGGAAGATTCAGATTGTTTTATTGAGAGGAAGGTTCAAGGCATTTACACTTGGTGACAATGGCCACAGTGCCTGAACTTACAATAAGTAGACCTTGAATCTCCTAAAGTCCCAGAACGGCATGATAGGTGTTGACTTGTAGGCAGCAGTGCTACGAACTATCCATTTATTTCTGAAGTGAAGGGAGTTGGGATCAAAGATAACTAATTAGCACTTATTTCAAGTTACCTTGGAGAAGTTGGTGGAAGGTGCCAGTTTTTGAGACTAGGTTGCAGGCTTCCCTATAAACCCATGAATATTACAGACAGACAATAGGTTTACAGTTTTACCTCATATAGTCTGCAGTCATCTGAGAGGTAAGGAGAACAAGAGATAGACACAATCAAGTCTGCACTTTAAACAGAGAAAATGTATACTCTATTGTTCATGCAAAACATGGATGGGAGTTCATGCTCAGATTGAAGACTGAGTTTGCAAGGATTTGAAGGAGGCTGGAAGATTTGCCTAACTAGAGGCAGGGATCTATCGCATATCCTTCATAGTGTAAGACAGTTCTGGATTAGATTTTACCCATCTGGAAAAGTAAGCAACAAGCAAGATCAGGAGCTGAGAATAATTTTAGACTGGTTCCTGGAGGATGAAGTGCCCAGTTAAGAACAGCATAACATATAACTAGAAGAATTACAGTTGTGCTATAAGTTAATGGGGAACCAGTTCTGCAGTTTAAAGGATAAGTTGCCCATGAAAAGAAAAGAGTCAATTGTGTTTTTAGTCATTTGTTTCAGTAAAAATTTTAAAATATGAAATTTTGATGCATCATTCTTTCAGCTGTTAACTGGAAATTTGCATTTCTCTTTAACAGTCTCTTCAGAGATTGTAACAAAATACCCTGAACCCCCTAAAATAGGATCTAGCCCGTAACTCACTCCTAGCAATACCTGAAGCGTTGGATTAGACTCCTGTCTGTAACCAGTGGTGCACTGTTGATTTCACAAAGAAATATGCAGTGCATTATGTTTATGATTCTATCTCTCAGTAGGAAGTGAACTCTGGCATCTTAGCTTGTCCCACCATCCCCTCAGAAAATTTAGTTTACTTACTCATTAGTGTCACAAGTAGACTTCCATTAACACTGCAATGAAGTTACTGTGAAAATCCCCAAGTCGCCACACTCTGGCACCTGTTCAGGTACACTGAAGGAGAATTTAACATGGCCAATCCACCTAACCAGCACGTCTTTCAGACTGTGGGAGGAAACCAGAGTACCCGAAGGAAACCCACTCAAACACAAGGAGAATATGTAAGCTCTGCACATTGACCCAAGCCGGGAATCAAACCCTGATCCCTGGCACTGTGAGGCAGCAGTGCTAACCACTGTACCACTGTGCTGACCCATGTAAACATTTAAAATTTTACTCAAAGTTTCCAGGATTTTGATCTAGACTTTTTATATAGGTGTAACTGTTTTCTGAATTGGCTACTACTAGATGTGGGAGAATATACCTTGCTAAATGTGACTGCAACTAAATAATATATTTGCATTTTGGCCCATTATGTTGCTGCACACTGTCGCACTTTCTTAGCCCAGAAATGACTGTTGACAATAGGAGTGATATTTCTCTATCCACAGTGTGAAGACAGACGTTAAACCATTAACTTTAACAGTTAAACACCAACATTTATAATGTCAGACAGCAGAATGTTAGACAAACATTTATTCTGCTGCTTTCACCAGCAGTAATTCTGGACTTTGTATCAGACTAATGCCTGACAAAATGATAGATTGGTGTACAATCTAGCTCGGCATTGCAGTCATTGTTCTATAACGATGGTCATGCATATTGCTGTGATCCTATGTGATTTGATGTTATGTACTTTGCAGCCAGGACATCACTCTCAAGAAATAAATACTGGGCATAGTTAATATACCCTCAATCCACCAAAAAATGAATATAATCAGCGCACTCACAAACACAAGTCAGCATACTCTCACTCAGAAGCAGCCAAAACCTCTTGGCTCCTTATGGGTGTACTTAGTCTGGAAGGATGGTGCAAACAGATTCAGCAATAAGTTCCAAGAGACAGTTTGGTCAACACTTGAAAGGGGAGAAATATTTCAGCGCTGTGGAGAAAGGGCAAGGGACTTGGACTAATTAAACCATCAAATTACAGAATCATAGAATCCCTACAATTCAGAAAGAGGCAATTCTGCCTATCGAGCCTGCACTGACAACAATCCCACCCAGGCCCTATTCCACACATTTACCCTGCTTATCACCCTGACACTAAGGTGCAATTTAATGGCCAATCCACCTAACCTACATATCTTTGGAATGTAGGATGAAATCTGAAGGAAACCCAGGCAGACATGGGGAGAATGTGCAAACTCCACACTGAGAGTCCCCCTAAACTGGAATTTAACTTGGACCTCTGGCACTGTGAGGCAGTGTTGCTAACTACTGTGCCAAGAGCCAGCAAAGGCACAATGGGCTAAATGGCCTCTTACTGTGCTTTTTTCCTTCTATTCTTTCCTGAGATGTGGGTGTTACAGACATTTGTTACTCATCCTTAATTGTCCTTGAACTGAGGACAGTTAATCGCATTGTTATGTGTCTGGAGTCATACATGAGGACACAAAGCCCCTATCCCTAGAGAGCATTAGTGAACCAGGTGGGTTTTTACAACAATCGATGATAGTCGTCATGGTCACCATTACTGAGACTAGCTTTTTAATTTCCAATGTATTTGAATTGAAACTCCATTGGTTGCCGTGGTGGAATTTGAACCTGTGCCCATAGAACATTAACCTGAGTTTCTGGAGCACTAGTCCAGTGATAGTGCCACTGTCTTCCCCTTTGTGATCCTATACCTGCCTGTACATCTCTGGCTGAAACCAGTTGGTCTGTAGCTCCCTGCTGCATGTTATTTCCAAATATTCTTTGAAATGTTTGTGTGCAGATGTGTGCATTGCTAAAAGGTCAGAGTGATTGCTGACACTGAGTTAATAACTAGTGTTAACCATTGTCCAGCTGTGTTAACAACTGGCCTCTAATTACAAACTGCATTCCCAAGAAATGTAGTCAGAAACACTTAAAAATGTTTCCAAATATCCATCTATTTTTTAAAATGGTCTTGACACCGGCTACGATCATGGACAAGAAGATTATATATTGGGCGGAGAACAGCTTTCAAAGCTTGAGAAAGATGCCCTCAGCTGATCTGGTGCTCATTGGTAACTGTATTTATTGTTAAAATCAAGATAGTTGCAAACTGATCAGAAGGTTCGTTTACTGAGACACTTGGATGTTGATGCAGCCAGACTACTCACTACTCTTGAAATTCCTGAGGTAATGAAGGATTCTTAGCTGCTAAAGGGATCACTAATAATTTTTATTCCAATTAAACTTTGGGAGCCAAATTCTAAGAGGTGGCCAACCATGTGAGGAGGAATGACTGCAGGAAATCCTGACGTGAAGTAAATGAGATTAAAACATGGGGAGTAACACAGGAGCAGCCTTGGCACTCATATCATCACAGCCACGTAGTCCTAACAAATAACATAGGCCTTGTCATCAGCAACTAAAGAGCTGAATTTTACCTCAGGCTTCAGAACCCCAATGTTGGGTCAAAAAGCAGGTCCTGAACCTGCGCTTGCCGGCAGCAGGATTGGCTCAGGACTTTTACAGCAGGACGCCTCCTCATTGGCTGCCTAGTTAAGGATGGCAGGCTAGCTGGTGCCCAATGCTGCTGTTCCAATTGGAAGCCTGGAAGCTCCAGAGCCTCAGCTGCTCCACAGGGAGGGGTGGGCACTGCTGAGTCAGATCGGTGAGCTCAGGAACATATCAAAATGGAAGCGCCTTCCTGGAGGTTAAGTCCAGATTAAAATTCAGAATTACCAAGTGGGAAGGCCCCACTCGTCACAGGATAAAGGCCTCTTGTGGGCTTACTGGGGCTGGGAGGGCTACCTTTCTTGCCCTCTGTCTCCTCCTTGAGGTTTGGATCCTCAGACTCCAATGGCACCACAGACTGCTGTAGGGATTTGATTTTTTGATTTGATTTAATTTAATTTATTACTATCACATGTGTTAGTGTATAGTGAAAAGTATTGTTTCTTGCGTGCTATACAGACAAAGCATACCATTCATAGAAAAGGAAAGGAGAGAGTGCAGAATGTAGTGTTACAGTCATAGCTAGGGTGTGGAGAAAGATCAACCTAATGCAAGGTAGGTCCACTCAAAAGTCTGACAGCAGCTGGGAAGAAGCTATTCTTGAGTTGGTTGGTACGTGTCCTCAGGCTTTTGTATCTTTTTCCCACAGGAAGAAGGTGGAAGAGAGAATGTCTGGGGTGTGTGTGGGCTCCTTGATTATGCTGGTTGCTTTTCCAAAGCAATGGGAAGTGTAGACAGAGTCAGTGGATGGGAGGCTGGTTGAGAGGATGTGGGCACAACTGAGGCACATCAGTCAACTTCATTCATGATCCTTGGTAGTTTGTAGAGGCTGTCTCCATGAAGCTACTCACCTCTGCATCTAGCTGCGAGGGGGGTTGGGGGGTTGGGGGGGGTGGGGGAGGCTATGTGGCAGGAGTGTCCCATCAGCAAAATACTGGTGGCTCTATAAAATTGTCCTTACTAAAGCCCTCGAAGATGCAAATTGGTTGGCTGCCTCCTTGCAGAGGGTAGTTGATCTGCCTCAGAATAAGCCACTTGGAAACTTCCCTATTAAGACTGGCTTAGGGAGCTATCTCATACAGCTACCTATCAAATTATTGCCAAAACCCACCCCCTGCCACCCACGCCACTTCCACCACCATTCCTGCCATTTAGATGCCAGTAAAACTCTGCCTAATTATCCTTGAACAATTCTGGCAAAGGATATCTATGACATCCGTACATGTACATAACGTCATGGTGTAGATACGTGACTAACTGGGTAAGCACTCAGAGCACATATCCTCATTCTAGTCCAGTTTCAATCCCATCTGCTCTCCTTTTCCCTGCTTCCACATGAATAGACCCTGTGAACATCTGACTCAGTTTCCTGTAGAGTCTAACATCTGCTCCCTTGATTTCCTTCCCACTCCATTTATTAATGCTTATTGTTTCAACTCCTAGTCACCAACTTTGTCTCCCTGATTCTTCCCTCAGGCCTTGATTGCATCCTTTCAAAACCTTTGCCACATGCCCTTATGTAAAAATTAAACCCCCACCACCCCTCCATATTTGTGTCTCTCCTGTCCTTCCTTCCCCTTCAAGGTCTGTGAAAGTATTGTTTATAACAACATACTTAACTCTATCATCAATCTCCACTCAAGTCTCTTAAGGTTTCTGCAGCATCCTTGTGGCTGCATCTAGGATCTACATTCATTTCACTTTGTTTTCTGCCTATGGGCGCACAGTGGCACAGTGGTTAGCACCACTGCCTCATAGCTCCTGGGTGCCAGGTTCAAATTCCCAGCTTGGGTCACTGTGCGGGGTCTGCACGCTCTCAGTGTGGGTTTCCTCTGGGTGCTCCAGTTTCCTCTCACAATCTGAAAGATGTGCTGGTTAGATGCATTGGCTGTACTAAATTCTCCCTCAGTGTACTGAACAGGTGCCAGATTGTGACAATTAGGGGATGTTCACAGTAACTTGTTAATGTAAGGCTACTTGTGACACTAATAAGTAAACTAAGAACTTTAAACTCTTTCTCCTCCATCAGTTTCCTTGACTGACCTCATCTGCATTTCTTCCAGCTGTTTTTCCCCTCAGCCTGTGCTATGACCTCTTATGTGTCATTAGATTCCATTTTGTCAACTCCTAATGATTGTTTCCATTCTAAACTCAGCAACATCAGCCTTGTCTCTATGCTGGCACTCTTGCTTCCGAGTCCAAAGGTTGTGGGTTCAAGTCCTACCGCAGGGACCTGAGCCCATAGCCCAGGCTGATGCCTCAGTGCAGCAGTGAGGGAGTGCGCACTGTCAGAGGTGTCAACTTCCAGATGAGTTATTAAACAGAGGTCAACATCTGCCTTCTCCAGAGGATGCAACTACTCACAGAGAATCAGGGGATTTCTCCCTGATGTCCTTGCCAATATTTTTCTTTCAGTCAGCAATATCGAAAGAAAAATGAACCATCCATTAACTCATTGCTGTTAGTGGGATCCTGCTGTGTACAATTTGACTGTCAAGTTTACAGTTCACTAAGTGAAATGCTTTGGGATATCCTGAGGATGTGGAAGGCGATGTGCAGGAGGAAAAGTTACCAAAAAATGGCAGAGTGTTGGTTCTGGTGAAGAAAAATAGCATGTTTCTCCAGAAAGTACCATAGCTGCCACAAAAAAAAGCCTGGCATGTTTCACGCCATCATGTAAGAGAGTGGGGCCTCAATACACTGGCAAAGTCTGGCTGCACTAAGATCGGGGCCGCATGGTACCCCAATCAAAGCAAAAAGTAACTACCACCACCCCCCCATAGCACCACAGGGGTCTCAGGGGCTTCTCCCCGCCACTGATCCCCCTGATTGGAGCTGGCATTCACCTCCCTTACTCCCCCACGCACCCCCCCACCTCCCCAATGGGAGCAAGCATTTATTTCCCCCATCGGAGCCAATAGTTACCCCCCACTATTCCTCCCAAACCCCCACTCACATAGCCATCGCCCGTATCCCCATCTGCTCCCACCCACCACCACATATAGAGGAATCCCTCACCATCCCCCATAAGGCTTCCATTGGGGTCTACCCATGGCATTGGATGCATTGAATCCTCTATCTGCAGGATCTTCCAGGAGGTGCAGTGAGTTCAATAATAGAATAATAGAAAAGTTGACGTTTAGGCGCCTTTTAAATATGGCACTTGGATATGATAGCAGGTCACAAGCTATCCTGTCCTGCCACCCAAAACAAATGGAAACTCCAACTAAAAACTTAATTCGGCCAACATCGCACAATATAATGCAAATCTTACTGCCTGAAACTCTTCTCATTCCCACCTCCACCACAGGACTTAATCCCAGAATGGAAAATTCCATCCATATTGTGTCTCAATTCCTGCTGTGTTGGGTTTATCTCAAGGCCCCAAGGTGTTATCTTCCAGAGAGCCTGGGAGGTTCCACTCCGGTATTTTCACATGCATAGGCAATTCCCACAGACAGCTTCAGTCCTAGACTTTTGCTGCGACTTAGCTCTTTTATAAAACCTGATTTAATTTTCCCATAGCCCCACTATCTTGCCACCTTTTCTGAACTGTGCCCTTTCCCTAACTGATCGCACCTTACTGAACAAGCTAGACATGTTAGATGTTAATTCCTAATAGTAATGTTTGATTTTAACAATCAGCATTCCGGTTAGTAAGCAAATAATCATGTAGTCCTGTTGTGTGTCAACAATGTTGACAATTTTTTTTTTTCAAAAATATACTTTATTCATAAAAATCTCAAGTAATCTATTACAATGTACAGGGCTTCGAGTAGCAAAACAATGCGGAATCAAAACATTTTTGCAGATCTGTCCAAACTACAGTGACTACATTTCAGTACTTAAAAAACTATGTCCATGTCTCAATATTTACATATTTGTACTAATTACCATGATTACATTTCAATACTTAAAAACTATATACACGCCTCAAAAGATTACTGTGTGCCGTTAGTGCTCAGATTGGCACACAGTTACACAGGTCGAGGGTATTCTGCAGTTCCTGGGCCCTCGGTCTGCCTCCGTTAAAAGGCCTTATAGTGTGGCCTTTCCCCATTGTGCCTTTGCGGCGGCTGCCCCAAGCTTCAGCCCGTCCCTCAGCACGTAGTCCTGGACCTTGGAATGTGCCAGTCTGCAACACTCGGTCGAGGACAGTTCTTTCAGCTGGAAGATCAGCAAGTTTCGGGCGGACCAAAGTGCGTCCTTCACCGAGTTGATGACCCTCCAGCAGCAGTTGATATTTGTCTCGGTGTGCGTTCCCGGAAACAGCCCGTAGAGCACAGAGTCCTGCGTCACCGAGCTGCTCGGGACGAACCTCGACAAATACCACTGCATCTCGCTCCAGACCTTCTTTGCAAAGGCACATTCCAGAAGGAGGTGTGTGACCGTCTCGTCAGCCCCGCAGCCGCTTCGAGGGCAGCGTGCAGTGATGTTGAGACCTCGAGCGTGCATAAAGGATCTGACGGGGAGTGCCCTTCTCACCACCAGCCAAGCCAGATCTTGGTGCTTGTTTGTCAGTTCTGGTGATGAGGCGTTCTGCCAGATGACACTGACAGTCTGCTCAGGGAACCATCCGACAGGATCCGCCGTCTCCTTTTCTCTCAGGGCCCCAAGGACGTTACGCGCTGACCACTGCTTAATCGCCTTGTGGTCAAAGGTGTGTTTGCGGAAAAATTTCTCCACGAAGGACAGGTGCTGCGGTACGGTCCAACTACTCGGAGCGTTCCGCGGCAGTGTGGCCAGACCCATCCTTCGCAACACTCGGGACAGGTAGAACCTCAAAAAGTAGTGGCACTTGCTGTTGGTGTACCGAGGATCTACGCACAGCTTGATGCAGCCGCACACAAAGGTGGCCATCAGGATGAGGGCGGCGTTGGGAATGTCTTTCCCTCTGTTCTCTGGAGATTTGTGCATCGCCTCCCTCCGGACGCGATCCATCTTTGATCTCCAGATAAATTTGAAGATGGCCTGCGTCACTGCTGCAGCGCAGGATTTGGGGATAGGCCACACCTGCGCCACGTACAACAACACGGACAGCAACTCGCACCGGATCACCAGGTTTTTTCCTGTTATGGAGAGCGAGCGTTGCTCCCACAAGCCGAGTTTCTGCCTGGCTTTCGCGATGCGCTCCTCCCAGTTTTTGATGCATGCCCCTGCCGCTCCGAACCATATCCCCAGCACCTTCAGGTACTCTGTCCTGACGGTGAAGGGGACAAAGGATTTGTCGGCCCAGTTCCCAAAGAACATGGCCTCGCTCTTTCCCTGGTTGACTTTGACTCCCGAGGCCAGCTCGAACTGCTCGCAGACCTGGAGGAGCCTGCGGACAGACGAGGGGTCCGAGCAGAAGACAGCCACGTCATCCATGTACAGGGAGGCTTTGATCTGCGTGCCTCCGCTGCCTGGGATTGTCACCCCTTTGATGCCTGGGTCGCTTCTGAGGGCCTGGGCAAAGGGTTCAATGCAACACACAAAAAGGACGGAGGAGAGAGGGCAGCCCTGTCTGACTCCAGACCTGATTTGGAAGCTATCTGTTTCCCACCCGTTGACTGAGACTGCGCTACTGATGTCTGTGTAGAGCAGCCGGATCCAATTGCGTATTCCCTCCCCAAAACCCATTTTGGAGAGCACATCCATCATGTAGCTGTGCGATATTCTGTCAAACGCCTTCTCCTGGTCGAGGCTGATGAGGCACGTATCCACCTGCCTGTCCTACACGTAGGCAATCGTATCCCTGAGTAGCGCCAGGCTGTCAGAGATCTTCCTGCCGGGTACTGCACAGGTTTGATCAGGATGGATTACTGACCCCAGAGCAGACTTGACCCGGTTGGCGATGACCTTGGCCAGAATTTTGTAATCCACGTTCAATAGTGAAATGGGTCGCCAATTCCGAATTTCTTCCCTCTCCCCCTTCTGCTTGTAGATGAGGGTAATCTCCGTGTCGCAGACAGCACAGAGTTTGGAGGGTGTGAGGGAAACAGCCACATGAATGGAGGGTCTGGCAATGGTGATTATCACATTTTTATCAAGCTATGTAAAGGTGGCTTGAAATACAGAGCAGTCATATTATGCGATGGAATTGTCACAAGCTGAGATTTCTAAACACAACTCAAACAGTGCTCTTAAAATCAGCTACCAAAGATGTGCGGGGTTAGGTTGATTTGCTATGCTAAATTGACCCTAGGGTCAGGGGGACGACCAGGGTAAATACGTGGATTTACAGGAATAGGGCCTGGGTGGGATTGTGGTTGGTGCAGACTTGATGGGCTGAATGGCCTCCTGTACTGTAGGGATCCTATGATTCTACGTTTGGAAATAGACAGTTGAATGGCTGCAGACAGAGACAATGAGTCCTGGTTAATGACAACATTCCACCCCTCTGAATAGAGGGCAGTTTCATCCCCATATTCTTTGATTTTGTATCAGATAATTATAAAGAAAGGAAACATTTCAGAAAGTATTATTATAACTGATATACTCTTATTGAAGGAAGATTGATTTTTTTAAACCAATTTACACAGTTCACAGATCTATTTCAGTATTGTTTTCTAAAATTAGAATGGGTGTCATCTTTCTGTAAGTTTTGAAGTTAATCAAGTTTTGAAATGTTTATTTTTTTCAAGTTTTCATTCAAGCTCATTTGCATATTGGTAAATTGGTAAAACCTGATTTAAACCTGCTCAATCAGGCAGTATATAGAAAGATCTTTTAAAAATTTGCTTTGAAAATATTCTCTGACGTATGTAAGAATGGTACATTGGTGTGGTTTGACCACTGCATTCTCTTTGGGTACAGCTTCTCCACTAGAAGCATGAGACTGGAGCAAGTTATAGATCATAGGATCCTAGGATGCGGAACAAGGCCATTCAGCCCATCGAGTCTGCACCAACCACAATCCCACTCAGACCCTATCCGCATAACCGCATACATTTACCCTAGCTAGACCCCCAGCACTAAGAGGCAATTTAGCATGGCCAATCCATCATCTTTGAGCTGTGGGAGGAAACCAGAAACATGGGGAGAATGTGCAAACTCCATACAGACAGTGACCCAAACCGGGAATCGAACCCAGGTCTCTGGCATTGAGAGGCAGCAGTACTAACCACAGTGCCACCATGCCGCCAGCAACATTTATTGCCCATCTTGAGTTAATCTTGCACGACTGAGCAATTTGCTATTGGTCACTTATGAAGGCAGGTAAGAGTCAACCATGTTGGCACAGATTAGAGTCACACATAGACCAGACTAGGTAAATTCAGCAGTCTGCATCCCCGCAGGATATTAATGAATTGGCTCACCACTTCCATGGTCCCTGTCACTGATTAGCCTTTTATTTCCAGATTTTTTTGTAAACATTGAAATCAAATTAATCCCCATTGCTGTGGAGCATTTTAAACTTGTGTGCTATGATTTATTAAGTCAGGCTTTGGGGTTACTAATGTAGTCCAATAATGTAACTGCTGTACAATTGAAGTACAAATGTCTGCATTTTTCTCTCCAGATCGAAGATTTGCTGGACCCAGATCAAAAATGGTGGATTTTATGAGCGACGAGTGTGAAGTAAATGAGACTATGCTGACACCTTTAATTGAGCAAGAAGGCGAGGCCTACTTAGAGAAATGCGGGAGTATCCGACGTCACACAGTGGCCAATGCACCCTCTGAGCTCCAACTTTTGGCTATGACTTCCATGTTGCACCCTGGGATGGTGGAAGAACCGGACACTGAAGAGAAATGTCTCCTGATGCCACCTAGCCTTAACCACAGACACTATTCCAGTGAACCAAACATCCCAGAACCTCAGGCTGAGGTGATGGTAGTTGCGCTGCAGGAGTCTACTGACATTAACTGCACAGCACTTAGCTAAACTACTCAGTCGGTGTTTTGTTTTAGGCACATCAAGAGTAATCCCTTTACCTGACTGAGTCCCATCTCCAGATCAAACTGTGAAATGACCTTGAACAAACAAACCTCGTTCAAGCTTATCATGTACATTGATGGACTGCACTTCTGACCCAGGCCCCTCTCTGTTATCAACTGAATATACCTCAGAAACCGAAACACAGTGCTAGCAGAAAGGATGATTGAAATGTTAAAATATTGGGACATGAGGCCCTGGTGAAATTAAAGTTTGAAAAAGAAGAACGTCAGCAGCAGTAAGTTTGCACTAAAGATATCTAACAGCTGAGACAAGTCCTGAACTTTGAAACCCAAGATTGCACTATATCTGCAGCGTTGTTTAAATACTGGATATTGATTTTGTCTCTCTTGTTTCTCCCAACAAACCATTAGTTTTAGCCAGACTGTTGGCTAGAAATGTCATCACTTCCATTCAATATCAATCTGCCTTTACTTGACAGAAGTAATTTCGGATTTCACATCAGTGTGAGCTCCGTAACTTTGGGTGGGTGATGGTTTCCGCACGTGCTGATGAAATGTGTTGTGTTTCCCATTCTTTGCAAACGGGTTTTTTGATTATTCTTTACATTGTGGCGCACTGAGGAAATCAGAAGCCGTGCCCAATCATCACAGTGTGTCCAACAAGGGTCTGTGCTGCAGGGAGAACTTCAACTCATTGATTCCTGAGATTGAAGGATACTGGTAACACTGGAATCAGTTTTAAACTGCAGGCTCCTATAAAGTCAGCTCACTTTGCCTCTCAGCCATTGGTCGCGTTTAACTTTGCGCACACAGATTTGACTGTTTTGCTCCTGCCCCTGCAGAAGTTTTCTTCAAATGTAACCCTGCTGTCTCAGGAGCAGGCTTTCTTTTACACTTTTACAAATAAACTGTGGATTATTTTTGTGAAAAATGTAATAATCTGTTGTCTCCCTGAAACAGTAGAATAATTCAATTCTCAAAAGAGATTGGGGGGAGTGGGGGGGGGCGGCGGATGCGGTGAGCCTTAGAGCCTGTTTGATAGTTACTATTCTGCAGGCACTGCAAAAACATGCAACAGTAGGTGACACAAATTAACAGTGACTCATCCCCACACAGTGAGAGAATTTGGTTCATGCTTACCCTGCAAACAGGGAGAGGAATTTGTTCACATTGCTACTTGCAAGTTGGCATGGGGCTAAATAGATTTTTGATTGACAAGGGAGTCAAGGGTTGTGGGGGTCCAAGCAGGGGTGTTGGCAGAAAAGTGAAGTTAAGGCCACAGTTAGATCAGCCATGATCTTACTGAATGGTGCTGCAAGCTGGATGGGCCAAATGGACTATTTCTTATGTACATACATTCTTAGTAAGGAAGTGGTGACAGAGTGGTATGGGAAAGTGAGGTTCCATTTAATGAAACATATTAGGAAGTAACCATACCATTGGGACAGACTCAGACCAAAGTCTTACTAGAAAGAATAACAAGGGTGGTCACAACAACTTGTATTAATGCAGCACCTTTAATGCATGAAGGCAGCTATGACTGCCTTTCTGGCACTGCCAGAAAAAGGACATGCACAGAATTAGAGGACACAATGATTTAAAACCAATAACTGAGGGGGATTGGGCTCAAATGGGAAGGTATTGATCCTGAGTAAAAATAATTACCTGGGGGAGAGCCAATTTCAATGGGGGCAAGAATGGAACTGGGCCAATTAGATTAGCATGAAAAAATGACCAATGAGCTACCTTCAAACAGAATTCATTTGAGCACAGTCAATGTATATTCCCTAAAAAAGGAAAGTCAGGACAAACAAATCCAGAGCTCGCTGGGTGGAAAATGAGATAGAAATTAAGATAAAGAGGAAAAAGTGTGCTTATGACAGGTATTCAGGAAGAAAATACAGTTGAGAACCAAGAGAAATACAGAAGGTTCAAAGTGGAGGTGAAAAAGCAATTAAAGAAGCAAAGAGGCATTATGAGAAAAGACTGGCACCTAACATAAAGACGAATCCCAAAGTCTTCTGTAGGCATATAAATAGAAAACGTTGGTAAAACAAGGAGCAGGGCCAATGTGGAACCTTAAAGAGAATCTACACATGGAGGCAGGTGGCATGGGTGAGTAATTATGTTAATACTTTTCATCTACCTTTACTAAAGAGGTAAGTGCTAATGGTGACAGAGGAGGAAACTCTGTCAGCAGAATGGTTCAAAATTGAGATGGAGGGAATGTTGGGTAAATTGTCAGTATAAAAGTTGACAAGTCACCAGAACCAAGTGAGATACATCTAAAGATATTGAAGGAAATTAAGTTGGAAATTGCAGGGACACTGGCCATAATCTTTCAGTCTAGTCTAGACCCAGAGGAGGTGATAGAGTTATATAAATGCAAGTTTTGTTTGTTCCTTACTTTTTTCATTGTCCTTCAATCACCACGCTATTCATATGGTGAAAGAAATTGCTTTATACACACCCAAATTATAGCATGGGTTGGGGAATCAGTCCATTTTCACCACTTTCCTAACACACCAAATGCTACAATCAGTGAGATGAATTGGTTTATTTTCACTGCACTAAATGGCATAGTTGGTGAGATCCTATTTTTCATTTTCTCCCACCCCCACCACGCTAATTGATATCAATTGGTGGAGGCAGCTTCAACTGGGGCATTTAAGAAGGCATTGGATAATTACTTAAATAGAAACAATTTGTCGGGGTATGGGGAAAAGGCTGAGCAGTGGCACTAAGTCATAATATTCTCTTCGAGAGTCAGTGCAGACAATGATGGGCCAAATGGCCTCATTCTGTACCATAACAATTTTGTGATACTGTCAGCAAGGGTAATTGGTGCATTTTCATGCCTCCGCCTCACTGTACCATCAATGGTGAGAATCAATTAATATTCACTGCCCAGCACATCATGAGAAGTCGTTCATATCTAACCCACCTACTACACAATGCAGTCAAAGGAAGGGAGTTGGTTCACATTTGTGCACAGCTACTTTATTACTTGTTGCCCTCAAGTAATAAAGGGCTTGGCTGCATTCGCCAAAGATTTACACAAGAATCTTTATCCTAAAGTCGAAACATATATTCTCTGAAAATCATATTCACCCACTCATCTAAACGCTTGTTTCTGTCCAGCACCAGAACTGTCTCTTTGTGTCATCAGGTAAATGCTACTTAAGCAGACATCTGGGAAATCTACTGCTGGTACCTGTAGTCATAAATAGAGTGAGAGGCTGTTGTACTCTGTCCTACTCATTGGACATATTGCAGGAACGTTAACTCTGTTTCTCTCTCCACACATTCAGCCAAACCAGCTGAGCATTTCCAGCACTTTCTGTTCTTATTTCAGATTTGCACCATCTGCAGTATTTAGCTTTCACTTGAGACATTTTTGTTTTACCTCTGACATGGAACTTCTTTCTGCCTCTTAGTTGAGTTTCACATCAAATGAG
Source organism: Carcharhinus amblyrhynchos (assembly GCF_965287045.1). Lineage (NCBI taxonomy): Eukaryota > Metazoa > Chordata > Chondrichthyes > Carcharhiniformes > Carcharhinidae > Carcharhinus > Carcharhinus amblyrhynchos. The sequence goes on from NC_137329.1 coordinate 57,263,023, forward strand.
AGATTTCCCCAGTGAGATAAATGCTTAACTGCGTCTGATCATATATCAGTTGCATATATGTACTGATGATACATATGATCAAAGACCTCCCAGTGTCTCAATGGACTGAGATACCCAGATGACAAAGACCCCCAGACCACCCAACAAGCTGATCTCAGCTGAGTCATGTATCAAGTCTGGATCATTGCTAAGACAGCAGTGACAAGACCTAGAATCTCTGGACTGCTGAGTGAAGCAAACAGCAAGAGGATAGGAAGTTCAAATTTGACTAAGCTCAGCTGTTATTCCCTAGCTCCACAGCACAATTCACTTGAAGATATACTTATGTATCATAGAATTATAGAATCCCTACAGTGCAGAAGATGTCATTCAGCCATTGAGTCTACACCAACTCTCTGACAAAGTATCTTACCCAGGACATTTCCACCAGCGCACCCCCCCCCCCCCCCCAACACCCCTACCCCCCTCCCCGTAACCCTACACATTTCCCATGACCTGCACATTTTTGGACACTAAGGAGCAATTTAGCCCACACATTTTGAATTGTGGGAGGAAGCCAGAGTATCCAGAGGAAATCCACGCAGACACAGGAGGAACATGCAAGCTCCACACAGGCAGTCATCCAAGGCCAGAATTGAACCCAGGGCCTTGGCATTGTGAGGCAGTAGTGCTACAATTACTGTGCCACCATGCCATATAGTGTACAGTAACATACAATCATAAAGATGGGTCCAATCTACAATAATGTGACGTGTGTGTGTGTGTGTGTGTGTGTGTGTGTTCCTCAAGGATGAAAGTATAGGCCCCTACCTTGGGCAAGGAATCCACACAGAAATTGTATTCTTGCTGCATTGCAATGATAAGCTGCTGCTCTTAGGGAGGGTTGCCCATTCAACCAGAGAATGCGTTGCCATTGAATCTAATCCCACCCATCAGTCCACACGTACATTTTATTTTAGTTCATCTGGAAATGCAATCCCGGCCGATTCCTTTATTTCCTATCCAAAGGGAACTGAGAACTATAGCTTGGTACAGACCAAGTCGTGCATTTAATTACTGTATCAATGGGGAGAAAAGCCCCGAGTCACTTGTCAATTGATATGAAATGATTGATAAAGAAAAAAACAAAAGTTGGAATCAACAGTTGAAAAAGACCAGAAGGAACAATTTGAATCTTGTTCCCAGCAAGCAAGAAGCATCTACACACTTCATGTCTCTGTCTCTGAATCTGTATAATTCCCACTTATACATACTTGTTAAAGCATACCACATGGATTGCTGCCATTAGAAAGAGAGCACAATGTACAATGGGGGAGAAGTGCCGTTTTAAAATACAAAGAACAAAGAAAAATGTTTTTTCTTAGTTTTATCAACCAACTTAATGTTTCCTGAAATACAAACAAAATATACTCAGCAGGTCAGACAGTATTGGTGAAGAGATTAAACATGTCAGGTCAATGACCTTCCATCAACTCTGAAAGATGTCCAGAGAGGAACAACTTTTCATTAAATATCGAGGCAGGGAACAATGAAAGAACCAAAGGAGAGGTCCATGATAGAGTAGAGAGCAGGAGTGATTAAACGACAAAAGGGATGACAGTGCAAGGAGAAATAAGAGAAGAAACAAAAGATGAGTGTAGAGGAGTTGTCTTGGACTTCCAACTGTGACAAGGGAAGACATGTGTGACAATAAGTGGTTTGTTAAGGCAGGCTGTTACAGCGACCCAGCCACACGTGTGTGTGTGTATGTCTGCTTTATTAATCCTTAAAAAAAGATTTTCAGTATCAGATGGAAAATAGTAATTATCAGATCTTTCAAAGATAATGGGAGAAATAGGGAAAATAGTTTATTATAGTTTAATTATATAGCAATAGTTTATTGCTATATAAATATCCACCAGGGAGATTTGCTCCCCAATCCTTGCGAAGCAACAGTTTTTGTAGAATCAATTTTGGAGAACACTTTTGACATGTCAGACTGAAATGACTGAATATCCCGGTACAAATAAGATGCAGAAGGAAACTCTGGAAGAAATTTGAGGGGCATTGCTTAGAGGAATGAAAGAATCATTGGGTCTTGGAAAACATGGAATCATATAGCACAGAAAGAGGCCATTCATAAGGACATAAGAATTGGAGCAGGTGTAGGCCATACATATACTCGAACCTTTGCCACCATGCACTAAGATCATGGCAGTTTTCCCATATTCACTTACTGCCGCTATCCCTATTTCCTTTCATTCCTTTATCGCCAAATAATCTATTGTCTCTGTCTTAATATAATCAACAACTGACTATCCAAGCTCTCTGGGTTAGAGAATTTGAAGTCCCTAAATAAAGACATTCCTCCTTATCTCAATTCCCAAAGGTTATTGTGAGACCATCAGCTTCAGTACTAAAATCTCCATCTTCTTTTAAGTGAATATATAAAGTCTTTGAACTAATATTTTTAAAAAACCTAAACCATTTTGTTTAAAAAAAATACAGCACAATTCCATGGCATGTACAATGTCCTTCCCAAACATTCTGAACCAAATTCCTAGTTTGCTGCATTTGGGGGTGGTTGGGCAGGGGGAGGGAGGCGGGGGGGAGGCAAGCAAAACTATCTGAATGCAGAATTGACCCTTAGATCCAATCTCTCAGCAGCCAGTTGTAGAATTTGTGTTCATTGTCTTTCTGTTTTTGAAAGCAGAGCGAACAATAAAATTAAGGAAAAGCGCAATGCTGATTCCTGCCATTCCCATTCAACATCCACCCAAAGGTTTATTTTAGGCTCGCATCCCTGAGCATCCACTAGCAAATAATTTCAAAAGTACACTAAGTCATGGCTCTCTATATCACTATTTGGAAATAGCACAAGAGAAATTAGACCTTTTATTGATTCTCTCAGGTGCTGTTTGCTGTTGTGCTTTTCATTCACCTCAGTTTGGTTCCTCGTAGTCCCTGGTCTGTAAGGTATTAATTAGTTTTAGTAAAGAGAGTAATTCAATCTTGGCACAAGGAGAAAACAACAAAATCACAGGTTTCCCATATGAATATTGGCCATTTGGGTAAAGTCCTGGAGATACTCTGGTGATCTATCTCAGCATGAAGACAATACCACATTCAAAGGATGGGCTGTTGCTCTCAGTTCTATACAATTATAGGATATTTTCTGTCCAGTTACTTAGATCCCCAGAGATTATTAACCAACAGTTAAAAAGGAAAAGAGGAAGTGAAGTGAGTGTTGGTCCTCTGGAGAGTGACAGTGGTGGATGAAATGAACAAATATTTTGCTTCAAAATACAAAAGACATTCCATTAATAGCTGTAAATGAAGAGGTGGAAGGGAGAGGGAAATTTAGTGAGATTACAATCATGAGGGAAGCAATACTGAGCAAACTGATAGACCTGTTGACAAGTCTCAGATCTTGATGGACCTCATCCAACCATCTTAAAAGAGGTGGCTAATAACATAGTAGATGCATTGGTGTTAATTTTCCAAAATTCACTAGATTCTAGAATTGTTCCAGCAGATTGTAAAGTAGCAAATGTGACCCCTCTATTCAAGAAGGGGAGTCAGCAAATGGGAAACTATACGCCAGCTAGCTTGACATCTCTATGGGGAAGGTATTAGAATCAATCATTAAGGAAGTTGTAGCTGGGCATTTTGAGAAAGTCAAGTAATCGGGAAAAGTCAGTATGGTTTTGTGAAAGGGAAATCATATTTAACCAATTTACTGAAGTTCTTTGATGGAGTAGCATGCGCTGTAGATAAAGGAGAGCCTGTGGTCATACTGTATTTGGATTTCCAGAAGGCATTTGTTGTTGCAGAAGTTGTTGCAGAAAATACAGAAGGCAAAAGTTGTTGCAGAAAATACAAGTCCAAGATGTTAACATATTAGCATAGAAAGAAGGTTGATTGGCTGGCAGAAAATAAGAGTATGCAGAAATGGAAGATTTTCTGATTGGCTGGACATAGTAAAGTCCCCCAGGGCTCAGTGCCAGGGCCTCGACATTTAACAATTTATATCAATGAGTTAAATGAGTGAAGTGGAGGCATGATAGCTGAATTTGCTGGTGACACAAAGATATGTAAGAATGCGTGCTGTGAAAAAGGCATAAGGAAGTTGTACATGAATATAGATATATGAGTGAGTGACCAAAAAGATGGAGTATAATATGGGAAAATATGAAGTTGTTCACTTTGGCAGGAAGAATAAAAAAAGCAGAGTTTTACTTAAATGGAGAACGACTGTAGAATTCTGAGATGTAGACGGTTCTAGGTATTTGAGTGCATGAGTCACACAAAGTTAAATGCAGGTACTGCAAATAGTTAAGAAGATTAATGGAATGCTATTCTTTATTACAAGAGAAATTCAATATAAAATAAGGATGCTATGGTTCAGTTACATTTGACATTGGTGAGACTGCATCTCAAATACTGTGTGCAGATTTGGTTTCTAAGGAAGGATATAAATGCATTGGAGGTGCTTAAGAGAAGGTTTATTGGATTGACACCTGGGATGAATGGGTTGTCTTACGAGAAAAGATTAGGCAGGCTGGGCTTGTACCCACTGGAGTTTAGAAGAGTGAGGGGTGATCTGTTTGAAGTATGTAAATCCTGAATGGTCTTAACAAGGTGGACATGGAAAACATCTTTCCTCTTGTAGCTGGGTTCAGAACTAGGGAGCACTGTTTTAAAATTAGGTGTCAACCTTTAGGACAGAGACGAGGAGAAATGTTTTCTCTCAAGGCAAGAGTTGTGTGACTTTGGAACTCTGTCTCAAAAGGCCATGGAGACAATATAACACTTTTAAGATGGTAGATTCTTGTGGGCAAGGAATTTAAAGGTTATCGGGGGTCAATTAAAATGTAGAACTTCAAACACAAACATGTCAGCCATGAGCTTATTTAATGGCGCAGCAGGCCCAAAGGACTGAATTTGTTACTTCTGCTCCTCATTCATATGTTTGTATGTGAGGGGCCAGGTTCCCATCTATCTGACGGTGATGACCAATACCTTCTTGTCTCAGTTAGTTTGATCAACAGCTGATGGTAATCACTTTGGGGCTTCATGAGATCTGAATACATCTGGTTTCCATTTACCCTCTTCCGCAACCCACAAATTCCTTAAGGGAAGATGGTCATGTCACAGTGAGCTCCCACTCTGCCACATTTCCCCTCTCAACTACAAGAGGCATAATGATTTTCTGCTTAGACACCCAAGGGAATAGTAGGTCTCCACTTTGAGAGTTTCTGATTTCCTTCCTGCTGCTTGAAACAGGCAGTAATAACTTAAAATGGTGGGTTATCCATCCCCGACTGACCGACTTCCTTCTACTTTGTCAGATGATCCTGCAAGCAGTGCATCATCTTCTGCTGCCGTGAAACACGTCACCATGAAACTTGCCATAGAGGGAGAGGAAAATCCTCTTACCTCTTTTAGAACCCTAGGACATCAGGTCGTGGGGATGTGGTGCTGCCAGGGCTGGAGTTTCTTTTTGATTCAGCATTTATAGCCCATCCCTAATTGCCATTAAGGTGGTGAGTTGCCTTCTTGAACCATCGCTATCGCTGCTGGTTTTCCAGCATTTTCAGCTTTCATCTCAGACTTCCAGTATCCTCAGAAATGTGTGTTTATTTCAGAACAAAAACATAGATCACTATCCCAAAAAACAGATCATCTGGTCATTCTCACATTGCTGTTTGTGGGAGCTTATTGTGTGCAAATTGGCTGTACTGTCTCCTATTTCACAGCAATGAGCACACTTCAAAAAATTCTTGAGTGGAAAGTGTTTTGAGGTGTTTATGGTTGTGAAAGGTGCTACTTAGGGATTGAGGCTCTCGGTAAGACAGTCCGTGAAAGGAAAAACGGCTCAATACTCTATGTATTTCTTGAGGAGAAAATTGAGATGCAATTAAGTGGGATCGAGAGCAGAAACAATATTTAACAGGAATCTGGGGAACACTACTAATTTCAAACACTTGGTGGGATGTTGAAGGATGAGTTCATGGTTTCCTCAATCCTGGAGTCCTCCCTCCTGGAGTAAATTCCATGCTCCATGGTATCCAGTCTGCTGGCACAATAACACGACTGTGGGAATTTCACAGTTAGTTCACAGATAAATATTTTGTGAATATACCCAGAGTGGCACATATTAGAGGGCCACACAGAAGGCTGCACATCTGTGTTCACAGTATGTCTCTGAAAGGAACAGAAATGCTGACAAGTAACACATCCTCAAACCGCACAATGATGAGTAGATGGGTTCCCACAGCCCTACTGCAGAAGTTTAAAGATAACATGCAGATTGGACAGAATTTATTATAAAGCAAACTGAAACTACAGAAAATACAGTGACAGATTGACACCAGCACTACAACCACAATCTTGAAAGCAGAAGAAACATCACATTGGAGACATGGTCATTATTTTTAAAACTGCAACAAACCATTTCTATAACTGTATTGCCATCTTACCCAATTTATAGCTCATATTCCAGAGTTAACAGGTTAAGAGTAAGTTTTATCCCAACTTAACAGGATAATTAAGAAACTATTTCTATTAAGCCATCAATTCAATTATCTAATTTATTCATACAAACATGACATCCCTTTACAGAAAAGCTCAATCCAAAACTTCAGTCCAAAGATGCATGGGTCAGGAGGATTGGCAAGGTAAATATGTGGGGTTACGAGAATAGGGCCTTGGTGGAATGTGGTCAATACAGACTCAATGAGCCAAATGACCCCCTTCTGTATTGTAGGGATTCTATGAATCCTACAGTAAGACATTATTCTCTTCAATGAGACATAACTCTTTTCAGTGAGGCATTTCTTTAAAAGAACCGACCCCCTTTCAACTTTATTTATACAAGGTATTAGGACTCAGCCAGTTTTTTTTTTAGAAGTTTTAAACACATCAAGAGGCTCTGCAAATGTTTTAATACACTTGATGTAGGGGCAGCTGTCAGGTTACCTGCAGGCTGAATTCGCTGGGGATTTTTATTAGACTTATTCATCATATTTCATCAGTCTTTCCAATTATTGTTTGGGCCTTTGGAAATCTCAGTAACACGGACCCTGCTCTCTCATCAATGACAGGACAAACTTTTATAAACCAGATTTAACATCAAAATCTTGAATTAGCTTTTTTTTAAAAACTTAAGCCAATGGGGATTGACAGTTGGTTCATAAACCTCATTAGTGGTTGATTCTCTAACAGCTCAGAGCTCTTTACAAAATATCCTATCTATTATCCCCTGTGTTGGCGAGGGTCTATCCTCTCATCACTGAGGCTAAAATAGTTACCTCCTTATAGGATGAAATCTGACCCACATGTCCCAGCTTAATACATTAAACATTCCTTTACCTACATGGGAGTAACAAAAACCACCTCCCAATCGAGTTATTAAAAATAAAACAATGGCAACTAATATAAATGGATGAACAATAATTGATTGATAAAGATCCAGTGGTTCAATCAATGAATAACTTGTGTATCATTATAGATACACATTCCACTGTAAATAGCAAAGGTTTAATTTATCAGTTTCAACAATGAGTTTATCATTTCAGTTGCAATACCTTGAAATAATTCAGCGTGACAAATCAACATGGTCACGTAGAGAAGTGTAGAGACAAGGAGGAGAGAGGGACAGGAAGGGAGGAGAGGTGAGGAAAGGAGAAAGTGGAGAGTAGGGAGAGAGGGATGGTAATGGAGGGCAAGGGAACGTGAGGGTAGAAGAGGAGGGAAGTGGAAAGGAAAGAAAAAAAACTTGACAAAAAAATTGACCAGGCAAGGCAATGGATGTTGCACGAATGGACTTCAGTAAAGCCTTCGATAAGGTTCCTAATGGCAGGCTAATACAGACCCTGAAGCCAGATGGGATCCGAGGTGAACTGGTAAGGTGGACACAAAACCGGCTTGGGCATAGAAAGCAGAGAGTAGCAGTGGAAGGGTACTCTTCTAACTGGAGGTCTGTGACAAGTGGTGTTTCACAAGGATCGGTGCTGGGGCCTCTGTTGTTTGTAATATGTATGTTCCTCCAAAATGATTTGGAGGAAAATGTAGTTGGTCTGATTAGTAAATTTGCAGATGAAACAAAAATTGGGGCAGTAGCAGAGAGTGAGAAGGATTGTCAGGGGATACAACAGGATATATCGGGGCCCTGTGTTCATGTGAGCCAGTGACATTCCAAACTGATTAAAGTAGGCCTTATTGATGGTGTTTTCAAATCACTTATATAAAAGGTGACATCACTTAACATTTACCTGATTGAGCCTTCAGAGTGTGAACTGCCATGTGATTATATATATTCTGGAGCTTTTGAATTTTCTTCATATGCATTGGGCATTTGAGCATTTTCCACTTAATTTTATTCTGAGATTTTGTGATGTCTATGAATTTCTTCAAACCATTATCAGACATCCTGCCCATATACCTCCTGATATTATGCAATGTATCTATGAATTTAGTGGTTTACTCATTGTAATAAATATAGTTGTCTTTGTCATTTAGTTTTGAACTCCCTTTTGTACTCTTAGTTGTGACTTGCTTATATTTTAAGATGTGGGCTACATTTTATTGCCCTCTCCTTAGTTGTCCTGTAAAGATATTAATGAGCCTTTTTTTTGAACCACTATAGTTGGTTGATTCTCTAACCAGAAAGACCAGTCGCTCCAGATGAGCTGATGGGCAGGGTGGGATAAATCCACAGGTTTAAGGTGCTGGGAAGTAGGTACAGAGGAGATGTCAGGGGTAAGTTTTTCACTTAGAGGGTGGTGAGTGAGTGGAATCGGCTGCTGTCGGTAGTGGTGGAGGCGAACTTGTTGGGGTCTTTTAAGAGACTTCTGGATAAGTACATGGGATTTAATAGGATTGAGGGTTATAGGTAGGCCTAGTAGGTAGGGATGTGATCAGCGCAACTTGTGGGCCAAAGGGCCTGTTTGTGCTGTAGTTCTTCTGTGTTCTATATAAACCGGCTGGAGACCTGGGCCGAAAGTTAGCAGATGAAATTTAACACGTACAAATGTGAGGGATACCATTTGGAATGTCTGCTGCAGAAGCACGCAGTAAATGGTAGAGCCCTTAGAAATATTAGCATACAGAGAGATCTGGGCATGCAGATCCACAGTTTCCTGAAGGAGGCAACTCAGGTAGACAAGGTGGTCAAGAAGGCGTGTGGCATGCTGGCCTGCATTGGTCAGAGCAGATTACAGGAATTGGAAAATCATGTTGCACCTATTTAAGACTGTGGTTAGGCCGCATTTGGAGTATTATGTACAATTCTGGTCGGAAGGATGTTAATGCATTGGAAAGGTGCAGAAGAGATTTACCAGGATTTGCCTGGTTTGGAGGACACGGACTATGAAGAAAGATTGAACAAACTTGGGATTATTTTCACTGAAGCATCAGAGGATGAGGGGGGACCTGATAGAGGTTTACAGGATTATGACAGACTTGGACAGAGTGGATAGTCAGATAGTCTTTTTTCCAGGATTGAAGGGTCAATTTCTCAGGTGCATCGGTTGAAAAGGGGAAAGTTTAAAAGAGATGTAAGGGGTGAGTTTTTCACACAGTGGTGAATGCATGGAACGCGCTGCTAGAGGAGGTGTTTGCAAATTGTAGAACAATGTTCAAGAGACACCTGGATAGATACATGAATCAGCAGGGAATGGAGGGATATGGGTATCACAGAGACAAGAAAATATTAGAGGCATCTATGTTGGCACAGGCTTGATGAGTCAAAGGGCCTCTCCCTATGCTGCACTGTTCTTTGTTCGAAGAAGGGGAGGTGATGGAAGGTGTTATGAGGGAATGGGTGGGGGGAAGAGAGAGGTGAAGGAAGAAAGTAGAAGGGATAGAGGGCTGGAGGAAGGAGAAAGAGATGTGGAGAGGGGGGAAAATGGGAGAAGGAAGGTGGCAGAAGGGGAGCAGAGGGGATGGGGAGGAAAGAAGGGGGGGGGAGGAAGGAATAAAGAGGGGAGGGAAGGAGGAGGTGAGGGGAGGAAGGGGAGAGTGGAATGGGATTGGGACTACACTGATCAAGCGCACAGCTGCTGTAACTCTTCTCCTCAGTTCCCAACTCAATCTTTTCTTCAATGAACATTCTTAACAACTTCCAAAACTCACAGAGATTTGTTTAGAAGGTTCACTTTCCTGAATTATTATTCTTTGAAATCTGATTGGTCTACTCCTGCATGTCTAGTAGATGACCATTTCTTGAGGCGAGTGTGGTATTTTCAGATGTAGCCACAAATTCAGCTATTCACTCACTGACACAGTCATTCCGCTGGGCACAGTAACTGGCCTGAAGACTAGCTATCTCCCCAGGAGGTCAAACAAATATCTGACATACTCAGCAGTAAGCTGGTGGGGAAACAACCCAGGCCTCTACTGCCCTGGATGGTCCATTCTGGATTCAAAAAGCTTTGAGAGATTCTGATGGGGCTTGTAAAGGTAGATGCTGAGGGATTATTTCCATTGGTCAAGGAATCTAAAACATAGGCACAGTCTCGAGATAAGGGATTGATTAGTTAAAACTGAGATGAGGGGAATTTCTTCATTCAAAGGTTTGTGAAGCTTTGGAATTCTCTACCATAAAGGGATATGGACGGTCCATCATTGAATACATGTATGACTGGAATAGACAGATTGTTGGTCTGTTCAGCGATTAATGGATATATGGGGAACAGGCAAGAAAAGGGAATTAAAGCCCAAGATCAGCCAAGAATGGTGAGGCAAACTTGACAGGACATATAGACTACTTCTGCTCTTATTTCTTGTACAATAGAACTGGTCCATCGTCACCATGAAATCTTCTGGAACTGCTGCAGCATCTCGCCTGACCCCGTGGGGCTTGGGAGAACCTCCTCTCATGCTCATACCCCATTCTACGGTTACTGTGCTCCAATGCGTCCAGCTCTCAAGGGTGAAGGTAAACCATGCTGAGGTTTGTAGACTGTTGCCCTGGAGAGAATAACATTAGCACACCCCAACCCTCCCACCTTCAACACGTCAACTTCAACAAACTCTGACCCATTGAGTTAAGCCCTGGCTCACCATTTCCAGCTTTAACCCTGTGGAGTATTTTAAGTTACATCTTTTACAAAAAGGCTAGCAATAACTTTGAGGACTGGGGAGCTGCCCTCTGCAACCAAGTCAACACAGTCAGCAACTCCAGCCCCAACCCAGCTCTCCAATCAGATGTCAAAAGGGTAAAAATCAAGGAATTTACAGCCTTGTCATGAGATCACGAGAGTTTGGTTGAGAAATCCCACTCCGACAGTCATAGGCTTACCTACACCACATGCAATGCTCCTAAGTGAGGCAACTGTGTAGTCATGCAATGCAACAGATAGGTTGCACACAACCAACTTTTCCTTTAAGATGCACGTACATGCAGCCACACAACAATCGTAAAGGGACTTTGCAGTACAGTAAACAGGCTGTGCATGCAAGCAAAAACTATAATGGACCACTGATCACACAGATTGCAGTGGTTTAAGAAAACAGCTCACCGCTATCTTCTCAAGAGTAATTAGGTTGCATTTCATGTCCAGCCCTATGCCCACATCCCAGGAATGAACAAATGAACAGGACATGCAATAAATGCCCAGCTTTCAAGAACCTGCTTTATACAGAAAATAGCTGTCAATGAGGGCAGGATGGAGATCAGCTCCATTCCTTGCAGTGGCTAATTAGTCTGCTGAGAATCAATGTTAAGGAACACTTGTGAAGAACGCTCACTGGAGGAGAGTGGCAGAAAGTGCCAAACCTTTGCAAAAATAAACAGTGACAGGGGAGAAGAAAAATAGCGGGTGGGGGAATCTACAAAAGTCAACATTTTGAATGATTTGTTTCCAATCTCCATTGTGAGGAAAATAAAGTATATAAGTTGATATCAAATCTTAGGCCTATTTAAATAATGAAGCTAAGAGCTCCAAGTCAGCGAAAAGGAAAATCAAGAATCTTTTCAAACAATTCAAGGAAACATGGAAGGAAACAGATTGGAAAATACAGAAATGTAAAATATGAAACAGCAAAATAAGAGTTTCCAAAGATACAAGGTTAAGGCAGGGTTTTGGGAAAGCAAACAGTAACTGACAGAGTAAAGAAAGACACCATTTGAGTAGCTTTATTTGTGTTGAAGTATTAAAAATAAATAAATCCCTTAAAGAAGGACTTTTACTTTTTATTTAAAGTCGAAAGGGATTCTTGTCTACTTTTCAAAGTGTTCCTCTTTAGTGTAAGAGAAAATGATAGCTGATAAAAAATATATTTTACTTTTTATTTTGAAATTATCAGTTTTCTTGCCATTATGAATTTCCCTCACACACCCACTTTAGTGACATCAACAATTAGAAACCAACCCTTTCATCCTCCAGCAGCTCAACTGTAAAGAGTTAATGATATGGTTGGCAACATACCAGGACACAACGGTGTAGGGGTAACGGCACTGGACTAGTAATCCAGAGGGCCTGGTCGACGGTCTGGGGGCCTCGGTTCAAATCCACCATGGCAGCTGTGGAATTTGAATTCAGTTAATTAATCTGAATATGAAGCTCAGTAATGGTGACCATGAAACTACCATCGATTGTTGTAAAAACCCATCTAGTTCATTCATGCCCCTTTAGGGAAGGAGATCTGTAATCCTTGGTCTGACCTACATGTCACTACAGACTCAAAGCAATATGGTTGACTCTTATCTGCTCTAGCATGGGCAATTTGGGAGCAAGGGGCAACAAATGCCAATTAGGGAAAAACTACATTTTGTTTTAAGTAGGTAAAGGTTGAGGCTTTTGCTTTAGGAACAAGGCCACAAGATTCCATAGGTTTTGAACAAAAACAAACTTTACTACAAAGTTCACCTCCAACTCTGACATTCAGGGTAAGAATGAGATACATGGGGACACACCACATTACAGAATAAAATGACATACATCCAAAAGTAGATTCCTTGGATTTGTCAAATCATCCAGACATTGGTTAACTCACAGTGGGACTAATCTCACTGAAACTTTGTCTTTCTCATGAGGTTTCCAATCTCCGCCTTGGAACTCGCTTAACTGGAGGGGCACCAGCATCTTGGCAAGGAGATTTGCTAATGCAATTAGAGTGGATTTGAAATTAATAAGGCGGGGGGAACCAAAGCAGCAGGTGAGCAGAAAGTAGAGGTTAATAAGATAAACAGGTAGGGCCAGTCTAATGACCATGGTGAGGGAAGGAAACAGAAGATTAAAATGTGAGTCGGAAGCTGGAGTAAATGACAGATGAGATCAGTGTTATCAAGGATTAACAAATAACGATGGAGAGTGTGGAAAGCATGGTGCACAAGAAAATATTAGAAGAGAAATACAAATGAGTAAGACTTATTTAAAAACCTAGTACTAAATGTCTGCAGTATTTGGAATAAAGTTGATGAGCTGACAGCACAAATAGAGACAAATGGCTATGATCTGATGGGGATCAATGTGGTTACAGGAGAACCAGGGGTGGGAGTTAAATTTCCAAGGGTTCTCAGTATTCTGAAGAGGTAGACGAAAAGGAGCAGGTGAAATTGCTTTATTGGTTAAGGGTGACATTGAGGCTACATTAAGAAATGATATTGACACAAGGGACCAAAATGTTAAATTAATCTGGATGGAAATAAATAGCAAGGGAAGTAATCCCTTGGAAGGAGTAATTTACAGGTTCCTAAAACAGTACTTCTGAAGTAGGACATAGTGTAACCCAGGAAATAATGAGGGCTTGTGAGAGAGCACAAGGTTAATAATGGGTGATTTTAACATTCGTATCGACTGGATAAATCAACTTGGCAAGGGTAGCCTCGAGTAATGGTTCATAAATTATATGAGGGATTGTTTCTTAGAGCAACATGTTATACAGCTGGAGAACTGGTTACTTTTGAGTTGATATTATGCAACGAAGAAGGATTGATAAATGGTCTTGTCGTTAAGGATCTTCTTGGAAATAGTGATCACAGCATGCTAGAATTTCAGACTGAAAGAGTGAAGACAGAATCGCATATGAGTTTTAGTGTTGGACAAGGGTAACTATACAGGCCTGAGGAAGGATATGGCCCTAGCAGACTGGGCAGAAGTATTAAAAGGAAGAATAGCTGAAGAACAGTGGCAAATGTTTGGGGAGATACTAAATACCTCTCAATGAGAATATATCCCTCAGAGGAATTATAAAAAGATTAAAAAATTCTCCATGACTTAACAAGAAAGTCAAGGATAACAAAGGTGAAAACTAGGAGAGATAATATTGCAAAAGTTAGTGGCACACTGCAGGGTTGGAAGAATTTTATCAACAAAGACTTACTTAAAGCAAAATTAAATGAACTAAGATGAAATACAAAAGGAAACTAACAGAAAACATATGCACTGATACCAAAACCATAAGTATATAAAAAGGAAGAGAATAGTGAAAGTAAATGTTGGCCCTTTAGAGGATGATAATGGTGAGGTAATAATGGGAAACTCAAATGGCAGAGTTACTAAGCCAATATTTTGTCTGTTTTCACAATGGAAAATAATTTTTGTAATAACTGCAGTTTTTGGGGAGAGGAACTTGGTGAAATTACTATAACTAGGGAGAAGTTATTAAGCAAATTATTGGGACTAAACGCAGATAAGTGGGGCCTCATGGCTTGTGCTCTCTGGTGTTAAAGGAGGTGGCAACAGAGATAGTGGATGCATTTGTTGTGATATTTAAAGTGGAAAAGGATTCTTGTTTACTTTTCAAAGTGGTCTTTAGTTGACAAGAAAATAATAGTTTATCAAAAATACATTTTACTTTTTATTTTGAAATGATCAATTTTCTTGCCATTATAAAGACCTTTGAAGTAGGAGGATTTCCTTCGCATGGCCCACTTTGGAGACATCAACTATTGGAAACCAACCATTCATCCTCAGTGATTCAATTGAAAAGAGTTAATGACATGGCTGGCAACAAACCAGGGACACAGTGGTGTAAAGTAATGGTGCTATATTAGTAGGCCTAGGTCGATGCTCTGGGGACATCGGTTTAAATCCCACTATGGCAGGTGGTGGAATTTGAATTGAGTTAATCAATATGGAATATGAAGCTCCACTTAGTAATGGTGACCATGAAACTACCATTGATTGTTGTAAAAACCCATCTGGTTCACTCATGCTCCTTTGGGGGAGGAAATCTGGCATCCTTACTTTGTCTGGTTTGTGTGTGACTCCAGACCCAAAGTAATATGGTTGACTCTTAATTGCTCCCTGAAATGACCCAGTAAGAGCAATTAGGGATAGGGGTTTGGGAACAAGTGCTGATTAGAGGCCAATTATATCTTGTTTAAAGTAAAGATTGAGGGGTAATGTCAATCCAGAGCCCAGGCTGATGCTCTGGGAACAAGGGTACCCCTGAATTCTGGCAAGGTACCAGTGGATTGGAAACACATTGATTGCTGGAGACAATCATTAAGAACGAGATAACTGAACACTTGGAAAAATAAAGCTCAATTCACCAGTGTCAGCATGGTTTTATGAAAGGCAAGTCATGCTTGACAAACCTGGAGTTCTTTAAGGATGCAACCCACAAGATGGATAATGGGGATCCTGTGGATCTGGTATATCTAGACCTTCAGAAGGCATCTGACAAGGTGCCACACAAAAGACTGATGATTCAGAAGATTGGGGTAGAGTATTGGCTTGGAGGATTGGTTGACTGACAGAAAGCAGAGAGTTGCTATAAATGGGCCCTTTTCTCATTAGCAAAATGTAACTAGTGGAGTACCGCAGTGTTCCAATTCTCAGACCTCAACTATTTATAATTATAAATGATTTGCCAACTGGGACAGAGTGCAACATAGCAAAATTTGTGGATGATACTAAAATAGGTGGGAAAGCAGGCAGTGATGAGGAGATAAAGAGTTTACAGATGGATATTGATAGGCTAGGAGAATGGGTTAAAATCTGGCAGATGGAGTTTAATGTGAATAAGTGTGAGGTTATCCATTTTGACCAGAAAAATAAAAGGGCAAATTATTTAAATGGGAAGCAGATTCAAAGTGTGGCAGTGCAGAAGGATATGGGTCCATGAATCGCAGAAAATCGGTATGCAGGTGTAGCATGGAATAAGGCAAATTGAATCTTGGCATTTATTGCAAAAGGACTGGACTTTAAAAATAAAGTGTTGTTAAGACCACACCTGGAGTGTTGTGTCCATTTTTGCTCTCCTTACTTGAGGAAGGATGTGGTGGCACCGGGGGCAGTTCAGAGGAGGTTCACCAGATCGATTCCAGAAATGAAAGGGCTGTCGCACAAATAGTTGAATAGCTTGGGCTTGTACTTGCTGGAGTTCAAAAGAATGAGGGGGGATCTGATTGAGGTATAAAATGCTAAAGGGGATTGATAAGGTGGGGATTGATAAGGTGGTGGTTGAACAGATGTTCCCCCATGCAGGAGAGTCTGGAACAAGAGATTATAGATATAGAATGAGAGGAGGCAGGTTTATAACTGTGATAAAGAGAAACTATTACTCTCAGTGGGTTGTGAATCTATGGAACTCACTGCCCCAGAGTGCAGTGGGGGGCAGAATCAGCCAACAGATTCAAGAAATACATATGTTTCTGAAGAAAAGCAGGATAAAGGGCTATGGGGAGCAGGCAGGAAAGTGAAGTTAAGACCAGAATAAGATCAGCCACAATCATGATAAATGGCAGAAGGGGCTTGAAGGACTGAATTGCCTACTCCCACTCCTAATTCCTATATTGCACTTGGACTACCTCTGACTGCTCACTTCCCAGGGTTTTAAATCCAACTCCCTTGATTCTACGTCCTGGCATAATTACATCTCTTTGTTAGACAGTTAACTTCATGTAGCTGACACTGTCCCCAATTTTTCTAAACTTCAGTCTTTCAACTGTATCCAACTATTTACAACTCCCAGGGCTTCCTCTGAGTTGTTTAACAGGGATTTCCAGGAGTTTTCTTTGTTTAACAGGGATTTCCAGGAGTTTTCTTTGTTTAACAGGGATTTCCAGGAGTTTTCTTTGTTTAACAGGGATTTCCAGTTTTCTTTGTTTAAACAGGGATTTCCAGGAGTTTTCTTTGTTTAAACAGGGATTTCCAGGAGTTTTCTTTGTTTAAACAGGGATTTCCAGGTGTTTTCTTTGTTTAAACAGGACATCCCACACAACCACCCCTCTCCCCCCCACCCCACCCCTCTCCCCTCCCATCCCATCCCAAATCCTCTCCCATCCCATCCCAAATCCTCTGTAATTAATAGGGCTTCCCCTGCTCCTGACTCCCAAAATTGACTGACTGCCAACTGCTGTTCACTGACACCTGAACTGATCTGGTGATCTGTCAAAACACTGAGGATCCCACCCTTTAGGCAGGAACCAATGTAACAAGCACTGGAATATCTTGTACTCAAATGTTATAATTGTCACAGACTACTAATTTAGCACCTAGGCTCACAAAGATCAAAGATTTCATGACAAGATATAGAAAGTAATTAGGAGAGCTAATGGAATATTTATTGCAAAAGGAATTGGATATAAAGTAGGAGATTATACTTCAGTTATACAGGGCATTGGCAAAACCATATTTAAAGTAGTGTACAGTATTGGTCTCTTTACTTAATAATGGAAAGACAATGGAGGCAATTCAGAAAAGGAGTACTAGACTATTTCCTGGAATGGGAGGCAAGATTCCACTGGACCTTAGTAAAGAGGTACCTTGATTGAAACATACAAGATCCTAAGTGACTTAACAGGTTGGATGTGGAAAAGATGTTTGTTTCTTGTGAGAGAATCTAGAACTAGGGAATCACTATTTAAAACTAAGAGGTCATCTATTTAACAGAGATGAGTAGAATATTTTCTCACAGAAGGTTGAATCTTTGGAATAGCAATATCTTTGAATGTTTTTAAGTCAGAGGTAGTTAAGATTCTTGTTAAGCAAGAGGGTAAAAGGTTAATGGGGTTAGAAGGAATGTGAGGTTGAAGTTACAATCAGATCAACCATGATCTTACTAAATGGTGGAGCATGCTCAAGGAGCCAAGTAGCCTACTCCTGCTCCTAATTTGTATGTTGATATGGTCCCCGAGCCTTAAGTACCCAAGTCCTCTGAATTTAGGTAAGTAGGGTGTGTATGTGCAGGGACATGTGCATTATGGGTTGGACTCGTGTTGATTCCTCTGTGGTTTAGTTTAGATTCTCACAACCATGTTGGAATTCAGCACGAGACCTCAGCTTACCAGAAAAGTCTCTAATCAGTTCACAACTGTGACAGCAAATTCAATCTCCAATCCTCTCATGTAAACCTCTGTTATCTGCTACCATTTTAACTCATTTCCAGCAAATTACTATGTGATCAAATTCCCGGTAATTAATTGGGTAAATTTGGCTCCCTTATCTCAGAAGAGTTGGATCTGCAGTACTTTATCAGTCAAGAACACTGCTACCAGACATCAGTTTGCCAGCTTTTTTTAAAATGGGCTTGCCTGCATTTGTTAGGTGAGGTTGCTTTTAATTGGCTTTTTCTATATTAAACTTCAATTTATCCTTCCCAAATTATCTGTAGCTTCACTCTATCCTCCTGTCATTTAACTGCATTAGACTGCAATCAACAGTCTATTCATAGCCAGGGTATCACCTGCATTGAATTCTGTTTCTGCTGCTGCACTGTTACATTTTCATAAGATCCTGCTTTATCACTTGGAATTCCATGTTCTAACCAGCTCTGGTATAAAGTGAATCATTCCTGATTGTTACCCCAATGGAAGTTAATACACGTGATGCCTCTCGTGGTTGAACATTATGTTATGACGGTTCAAATAACAATACTGAGACACCCAAAGAATCACCCATTAGCAAGAAATCGGAGTTCTCAGGAGAGCTGGAGAGGAATTTGAGGGGAAAGTCAGGGGGAGGAGTAAACCTATGACTCTTCTGTTATTCAAAGTGAAGATCATATATCCTCTCTGTAGCATTTGATGCTGCAATGTAAAAGAAACCAGGCAACATACCATCTGAGGAAAGTCATAGCCAGCAATTCAAATAGGAATCCTGTAATCCTATGGGCATCCCAACTCCACACATGATGGCAAATAAAAGACCTCCATTATGAAATGTGAATCAGTGACCCTAGGAGGGGCTGGTTAAAAACACAGAAGGCAAGATCCTGAAAACCACAGCTAAAGACTAACATTTCCAATGATCATGACATGAATGAATGAGTTACGGAGTGCCATTCCTTCACTGTTGCTGGATCAAAATCCTGGAACTCCCTCCTGAAACAGCACGGCGGGTGTACCTACACCAGATGGACTGCAGTGGTTCAAGGAAGCAGCTCACCATCACCTTCTTAAGAACAATTAGGGCAGTGAATACTGCCAGCAACTTCCACATCCCTTGAATGAATAAAAAATGTCAGAATAGACTGAACAGAGTTGAGTGTGAGATCAGTCAGATCTGGGGAGAGTACAGTCACGATGCAGGACAGAGTAGCTACAAAAATATATAATGCATGTAAAATAATAAGAAGTCCTGAAGTGCTTCATAGGAGCATTAACAGGCAAAAAAGACACGGAGCAACATAAGATGCATCGGTACATATGGTGAAATCTTAGTCAAAAGGTAGGTTTTAAAGCACATTGCAAGGGAGAAAAAAGGGATAGTGATTAGGGAAGGTATTCCAGAGCCTACCGCTGAGGGAGCAGGAGGCACAGCTGCCAATAATGGAAGGATTAAAAACATGGATTTTCAAGAGATCAGATTTAGATGAGCAGACGACAGTTGTGGGACTGGCGATTACAGTGGTAGGAAGGGGCAAGACCACAAGTTCTATTTCAAAACAGGAATCAGAATTTAAAATCAGGCACAGCTTAATTCAGGGCCTTTGTAGGTCAGTGAGCACAGGAAAAATGGGTGAACAGGACAGGAGAGCAGAATTTTGATTCTGAAAGCAGAATCTTAAATTTACAGAGGGTAGACCATTGGGGGTCAGCCAGAAGTGTGTTGGAATAGTCAACCGAAGAGGTAACAAAGATTTTAGAAATAGGTGAATGAAGGGCATGGGCAGAGTCAGGTGATGAGGTGGAAATTAATTGTTGTTATACATCATTGAAAGCTCATCTCAAGATAAATTATAATAGGATTGCAAATAATCTGATTCAGCCTCAGACAGTTGCCAAGGAAAATGGCAGTGTTGGTAACTAAGGAATGGAGTTTGTAACAAGGATCTAAGAAAATGGGCTTCAATCTTGCCAATAAGCAGCTGAAGGAAATTTCTCTTCAGTCACTACTGGATATCGAATTGCACTCTGATAACTTACCAATAATGGAGCTGTTGAGAGAGGAGATGGTGAGGTCGAGCTGGGTGTCATCAGCATGCATGTTGTGTTTCAGATAATGTTATTGAGGGGCCAAGGATAGGTTTTTAAGCAACAGAATATAGAGCTAAAGGCACTGAAGCAGAAAGAGAAGCTATTGCAGGAGATATTCTGACTATGATTACACAGGTTAAAATGGAAGGAGGTGGGCAGATCCACACACTATACAACAGTTTAGTGTCATTGGAGGGCGAGGTCAGCATCTGTGATGGATAAAATTTAATGCAGCGAAAGGTGAAGTAACTTGGCGAGGCAGTATAAAACAAAAGGTACAATTCAAAAAAAAGGGATAGGGAACTGGGATGTACGTGCGCAAACCATTGAAGATAGTAGGACAGGTTCAGCACCCGGTCAAAAAAAACTTAGGGATCCTGGTCTTTATAAAAAGGAGTATAGAGTACAAAATCAAAGAAGTTATGACAAACATAATTCATTCTCAACTGGAGTATTGAGCGCCAAATGTGTTTACAATGTTTTAGAAAGATGTGCAAATCTTAGAGGATGCAGAAAAAGATTCATGAATGGTTCCAGGGATGAGGAACTTTCATTGTGTAGAAAGATTGAAGAAGTTGGGGCTGTCCTTGCAGAGGAATTTGAGAGAAGATTTGAAGAGATATTTAAAATCATAAGGAATCTGAACAGAGCAAATAGGAAGAAACTGTTCCTATTGGTGGAAGGATCGAGAACCAGAGGGCACAGATTTAAGGAGATTGGCAGAAGTAGTAACAGTGAAATGAGGAAAAATCTTGATGCAACAAGTGGTTAGAATCTGGAAGGCACTGCCTCAGAATGTGGTGGAGGATCATTATCTGAAAAGGACAGATTTGCAGGGTTATAGGAAAAAGGAAAGTGAAGAGATATAAATTGCTCTTGCAAAGGGCTGTCACGGAGATAAGGAGCCAAATGGCCTCCATCAAGGCTGTAACCATTCTAAGATTCAAGTGTCAGCGGGTGTTCACAGATTGAGATGGTTAACTGACCTTTGTTACTGACACATAGGACAGCTCTTGTGACTTTGGTATGGGGCGTTTTGGTATTGTTGGGTCAGTTAAAATAGACACACCCATGCATTGAGTGCAGGATCAGTTAGAATTGACCAGAGTACAAAACTTTTAAGATTGAAGTGTTACTTAACTGGGAACAAATGTGCTCACTGAGGTTAGGGGTGATAGGTGAACAGGACTTGGCATGAGTTAGGACATGGGTGGAGTTTTGGATGACCTCAAGTTTATGGAGGGTGGAAAGTGCCAGTGTTGGAATAGTTAAACATATAAGACACAAACAGAATTTGCGGTAGTGATCAAAGTCAATTACTTTGACCTTCCAAATATTTGAAATTTCTGCTCATCCAACATTGGATATTGTTCAAGCAGTTTTATCATTTAGAGGCAGTGAAGGACCAAAATAAAACTTATCCACCTTTCAGTTCTTTCTCCACAGCTGCCTTCAAACACTGGGGTTCTTGATTCTTGTAACAGTTAATGGTCAAGCCTACTTCACTCCACCATATACCAGCAGAATTCAAGCCCAACACCGCAAACACTCAGGGTCAGACAGCCACATACAACACATGATTACATCTACCTCCAGCCTTTAACAGTGGGTCTGCCTTCTCCATACTCTCCTACTGTTGCAAGCACTGTGCCTGTCCCCATCCCCATCACTCCCTTTATGACTCTTTCCATGACAATGAGCCATCAGAGGAAGCAATAGGAGCAGTCAAGGTGGCCAAACGCAGAGGCACTTTGACGTGTAAGGGGGAGAGTGAGAGGGACAGTGAGAGCGAGGAGAGGGAGCAAAAATGGAAAGGACACAGAAAAGAAAGGAAAAGATCCCAGGAATCAGGGGAGTCACAGATCAACATCCCCAAATCTATCTCAACATACAGCTGCATAAAGTTCCCCAGTTGCGATGATATCTGAAACCCAAATATTTGTTATTCAGAAAGCAACAGTCCAATCTGACATTCATGGGTCAAAGGTTCCAATGCCTCTCTTCAGAGAGCCTTCAGTGCCCATAATATTTTAGTAGATAGACATTAACCTTTCAGCAACATAAGACATCATTGAGAACAAGTCAGTACAGATAACACATACAATCCACTCATTCCAAATAAGTGATGCTCACCGGAGGTGAATAGGTATTTTTAAAAATTAAGAACATTTTTAAAATCTCCATGAAGACACCTACTTTCTCTGAATGCAGTGTACTCTGAGCCACCAAAGCAGGCCCATGACTCCATCCAAGTTCAAAAACTAGATCAACAAAAAGCCCAAGGATTATGACTGTGAAAAAAGTGAAAGTACTTAAGTGTTGTTACTGTTGTATTATGCCCAAGTACAGTAGAGAATTTGTCTAGAACTAAGTCCCACATACAAAATGGAAAATAAATCTGGTTGTAAATGTTGTTGGCTCAGAGATAAGTATTGGCCAGGATGTTGGGAGAACTCAGACCTTTTAGTTTGATTTGCCAATGCAGCTGGGCCTCGGTTCAGTATTTCAACCCCTGAAAGTGCAGCAATTTCTCAGTGCCGGACTGAACTGATGAATACAGAATGTGCTGAAGTGTCTGGAGTAGCATTTGAGCCAATGTTCTTCATCCAAAAGTAGTCTAAAATACACAGGGTGAAACTAGAGGCAAAACAGTAGAAAATAGCCAAAAGTATAATTTTCATTGTTTTCATATTTTTTAATCAAATGCTTTGATTTTTGTTTTCTCCTCTTGGCGTGATTCTTCCTATTGAACAAGCTAGTGTTCCTCCTCCAAACACCATCACCAAAATCATTAACTGCTCATTCAACACATGATTATTTATGAAATCGGGTTAAATGATGACCAAGATTCCCTGTATGTCAATCAACGCACGTCATCTAATGTGTTGTCACAAATAAGCATTTGAGAAATCCAATAAGCAGCTGTTTCTTTAACAATCTACTGATGTTGACTGATGCAATAATTTAACAAGTAGCAAATGCTTTAGACCACTTCAGCCAAGGGGCTACTCTTTTTGTTCCCGACGACACAGGTCACTCAACTGCAAATGTCATCCCAGCTAAAACATTGAGCCATTCTCACCAGCTTCAATTACTTTAGAATAGGACGCAATGGAAGAGATGGCTGATGATTTGTCCACAACCCAAACCAGCAGCGCTCACCTCACCCACTGCCCCAGCTCATTCACTACAGAGCAGAGTGTCAACCTGGGGTCGACCAACCTGCAGAGATTACACTGGGTGGTGGCCTTCTCCCACTGACTAAGCCAGAGGGGAAGAGTTCTGATTGTTTTTCTGGTTCTAATTCTGAAATGGATGTGAAGTAGCCAAAAGAAGTTTCTTTTAGTAAAACAAAAAATTGGAGGCCAGAGGATACTAAAAAAGTAACAGGAATGGTCACGGTGTAGAATTTGTTATTCCGGTGTAATGATCTTAATCAGAAAAATTGTGCAAAAGCAAAATATACAGTCACTGTTACTTTGCCACAGTGAGGCACATTTATAATGAAACAAAGCTGCCCATGGACCTGCAACACCTTTCACTTCCACACAGCCAAAAGATACCATGACATTACAATCCCCAAGGTATCGCAATGCCCTTACTGCTTATATTGCAGGGAAACCTGGCAAATTTATGCATAGCAAGATCCCCAAACAGCAATAAAATTAAACAGATTGTATAGTTATTGTGAGCAGTGTGGTGTTAATGGACAACAGTAAGTCAGGACATTAGGAAAACACCCATGTTCTTCTTTAAATAATACTGATCCTTCTGATGTTGGAGCAAGGAAGGTCCTATATTCCAGATACGCACCAGATATGTGCCAAATTAGCTAATTTCAGCAATGAGAGGAAAGGATACGCTTGGGATTTAGAGAATAGGGAGCAGAGAGTAAACCACATTCAACAAACATTGCTGGAAATGTGGCCACCAAGCAAGGACAGGGGTGTGGATGAATAACTTGCCATCTTGACTCACACCTGAAGAATTGTCATTTAGCAAAATTCCTAGGACTCATCCAGCATAGAAACAAACTTTGAATAGAAGAGGGGAATAAATCAGTGAAAGGGGAAGGAAGGAGCTAAACCTCAGCAATTCCCTCTGGGGAACTGCAACCTGGCGAGGCCACAAAACAAAGCAAGGTTTCTGCTCTTGAAATGTTCACTTTGCAAGACAACTGAGGAATGCTCTGATTTTGTGGAGTGGGGGTTCATGATCAACAAACAAACATTCTGCATATTCAACCAGGCATCAATGTCCCTTAACTTGACTAGCATAAAAAAATACATTCGCATTTATTAGATAATAGATGTGTGGGGTCAGGAATATTAGACATAAACCAGCTTAATCATACTGACACAGGGAATATCATTTTTTCAGATCAATTTTAGGTATGAAAATAAATTTCTGCAAATAAATGGCTGGCAATATCAATTTAAATTTACCAACCTATTACTAATCACTGTAATCAGTGATTTTCAAGCACTCAGAAGAATGGACTATTCGTTTTTTGAAGACAATGATTGAGAAGGAGAAGAGGCCTATTTCCATGTAAAGTAACACTGTTAACCAGTTGTATTGTAATAGGCTCCGGTCCTTGCCCTGGGAACAAAGTTACACAATTAACCGGCACTGTGGCACCAGCCAAGTGTCACAGACAGCCTTCTGCTGAGCGGGGCTGGAAGTCATTCTTCCTCATCCAGTTCAGATCTGACCTGGTCACGACCTCACAGCGGACCAGCAGCATGTCATCTTTCACATACGTGCGCTGACTGAGTGCCTTGAGATGCAAGAAGGTGACATAACCAAAGCCCTTGGGATTGCGCGGCTGGAATGGCCGCTGGAAGGCCTGCAGTTCAGGCTTGCTTTCCATGACCTCCTCGTGGTTCTGCTTGATGGGGCCCTCGGACTGATCGAGGATAGAGAGCCGGATGGTGCCTTGGAAGGGCCAGGGCAGGTAACTGTCATACTCGCCTTGCATGGTGTGCACAAAGAGCGAGATGTAGTTGGAGCAGCGTTGGGCACTGGGTGTCTGCAGGTGCAGGCGGAGGCACAATTTGTAGCCTGGCTTGCCAGTATAGAAGCCGGGGCTGTGAAGTACCACAGGCTGGTCTTCTGCTTGTGCCTGCAGATGGGCGCTGAAGTTTTCCACCTTCCAAATATAAATCCCATTGGTTTGCTGGGCCTCCAGCTCACCAAGGCGCTCTTCCAGTGCACGGACAACCCGCTTCAGCTCCCCCACCTGACCACTCTGTGTCTCCATTTTAGCAGTGAGCTCACGGATCTGGTGATCCTGCCGGACCAGTCGCCCCTCCAGCTGCTGGACTGTCTCTTTTAGGTTCTGGATTAGAGGTGAACAGTCACACGATGCTGAGGTTCCAGGTGGTGGGGGCGGTGATGACTGTATGTGTGAGGCCTGCAGTGGCCCTGGGAATGTCGCTGGCTGGAAGTCAACCTCTGAACTCAGCATGTCGATGCAGGACAACTGAGAGTTTAGTCCCGTGCTCACACTGCGAAGCGTCTGGGCCATCATCCTCATGTGGGCCTGTGTGTAGTCCTGTAGGTGCATCGCCAGATCATTTCTCTGCATCTGAATGATTTGAAGCACTTACGTTAGCAGGATCCCACTCTACAGCACACATTATGTTTAATCAATTTTATTGATAAAGGAAGCAATAGTTATATTTATATAATCCTTTAACATAGCAAAATTATCCCAAAGGGCAATTATCAGACAAGACTTTGCATGAAGCACATTTGGGGGTAGTTGGAGAGATAATCAAAAGCTTAAAGAGTTGGTATTTCTATCTCTTTGGGAGGGGGCGATTTTGGAGCTTAGAGCTGAAGATTAATGGTTGGGACTGGGAGGTGTGGAGAAGTAGGGATTCTCAAGAGGCTAGGATTGGAGAAATAGAGAGACTCAGTGGCTTTTACAGCTGCTGAGATCAAAGTTGAGAATGCAACTTTGAATCATAGAATTCTACAGTGCAGAAGGAGGCCTCTCTGACAGAGCATCTTACCCAAGCCCTATCCCCACATATTTATTTGTCCTGTTAACTCCACATATTTATTTGTCCTGTTAATTCCCCTACACATCTTGGGACAATAAGAAACAATTTAGTATGGCCAATCAACCTAACCTGCACATCTTCAAACTGTGTGAGACACTGCAGCATCTGGAGGAGACACATGCAAACACGGGGAGAATGTGCAAAATCTACACAGACACAATGACCCAAGGCCAGAATTGAACCTGGGTTCTGATCCTCTAAATATGATTGTCAGAACAGAGTTAAAGAGAATGACGACAAGCACTGGAAATCTTAAAAAAAACAAAATGTTGGAAATGCAGAGATTACTAAGTTTCTGAAAGACGTAAGGGAGCTTGATGTATGTTTCAGTTTGAGGGGCCTTTGGTGGAAGTGGAAAGAGATGTAGGGGGATTATCAAGGTAAATATGTGGGGTTACGGGAATAGGACCTGGGTAAGATGCTTTACAGGACTTACCCAGGAATGCGTGGGAGGGGGAGAACAAGAGAGAGTGCTGCTAACACTCAAGACTCACCGATCTTCAGAAGATGCCTCAATGCTCACTCTTAATGACAGGAGCAATAGGAGGCCATTCAGCCCCTCAAGCCGGTTGTAACATGGCTGATTTGTACCTCAATCCTATCTACCCGGATACCCTTAACATTTTAAAAAATTCTAATTGAACTCCAGTTACAACAGATTTCCAGAGGGGTGTTCCAGATTCCACTTGTGTGAATAAGTGCTTCCTGACATTACTCCTGAACAATCTAACTCTAATTTTAGGATTATGCTCCTGTGTAGTTTTCTATACCTTTTAAACCTCCTCCCTGAACTGTGAGCAACAAGAACAGAAAGTACCAAAGTGAAGGATACAAACGGATTACTTTTAAAAAGGAACAGCCAGTCAATTTATTAAACAGCAATTGGCAAGTGCCAGGACGATAATTCCAGAATCAAGAAGATTGAAGCTGGGTAAAATCACATTTCATTCTCTCAAGGGTCTAAGACAGCAAGGTAAATTTATATTATAAACTGCATTGGCAGTACCCAACAATGCTACTATATGTGGCAGCAAGCAGAAGAACATGAAAGACCCCTCCAGCTATCTGCACAGTTTGTTATTATACAGTCCTGGCAAATGCAAGGATTTCTTCCTCGAGTTCTTGCTTCCCCACCACCAGCTGTCTCATTTATTGACACTGCTAGGTTTACCAATCACGCCAGTGAGGGAGTTAAAGAAAATGATTTCACCTAAAAGGTTGTTGAGACTATGCAATAGAAACACAGAAGATAAGAGCAGGAGGAGGCTATTTGGCCCTTCGAGCCTGCTCCACCATTCATTGTTGAGCTGGATGAACAGCCATGATCATAGTCTTATCCATAACCTTTGACTCCATTTGTCCCAAGTGCTCTAACCAGCTGCCTCTTGAATACATTCAACGTTTTGACATAACTACTTCCTGGGGTCATGAATTCCACAACCTCACCATTCTTTGGGTGAAGAAATGTCTCCTCACCTCCATCCGAAATGGTCTACCCTGAATCCTCAGACTGTGACCCCCTTGTTTTGGACTCCCCAACTATTGAGAACATCCTCCCTGCATCTACCCTGTCTAGTCCTGTTAGAATTTTATAGGTCTCTATGAGATTCATTCGTCTGAACTCTGGCGAAAACAATCCTAACCTACTCGATCTCGCCTCATACATTAGACCCACCATCTCCAGAATCAGCCTGGTAAACCTTCGCTGCACCCCCTCGAGAGCAAGAATATCCTTCCTCAGAAGAGGAAACCAAAACTGCACACAATATTCTAGGTGTGGCCTCATCAAGGTCCTGTATAATTGCAACAACACATCCCTGCTCCATTACTTGAAACCTCTCGCAATGAAGGCCAACATGCCACTTGCCTTCTTTACCGCCTGCTGCACTTGCATGTTTACCTTCAGTGACTGGCGCACAAGGACACCCAGGTCCCGCTGCACAGTCCTCTCTCCCAATTTACTGCCATTCAGGTAGTAATCTGCCTTTTTGTTTTTGCTTCCAAACTGAATAACCTCACACTTATCCAAATTATACTGCTTCTGCCATTGATTTGCCCACTCACCCAACCTGTCCAGATCACTCTGAAGGATCTCTGCACCCTCGTCACAGTTCACTCTCCCATCCAACTTGGTATCATCTGCAAACTTTGAGATGTTATATTTTGTTCCCTCATCCAAATCATTAATATATATTGCAAATAACTGGGGTTCTGGCACCGATCCCTGTGGCACCCATAGAAGCACAGAACCATTGAACATTACAGCACAGAAACAGGTCTTTTGGCCCTTCTTGGCTGTGCCGAACCATTTTTTTGCCTAGTCCCACTAACCTGCACCTGGACCATATCCCTCCACACTCCTCTTATCCATGTACCTGTCGAAGTTTTTCTTACATGTTAAAAGTGAGCCCGCATTTATCACTTCATCAGGCAGCTCATTCCACACTCCCACCACTCTATGTCTGAAGAAGCCCCCCCCCGATATTCCCTTTAAACCTTTCCCCCTTTACCCTTAACCCATGTCCTCTAGTTTTTTTCCTCCCCTAGCCTCAGTGGAAAAAGCCTACTTGCATTCACTCTATCTATACTCATCATCATTTTATACACCTCTATCAAATCTCCCCTCATTCTTCGTTGCTCCAGAAAATAAAGTCCTAACCTATTCAACCTTTCTCTGTAACTCAGTTTCTCAAGTCCCGGCAACATCCTTGTAAACTTCTCTGCACTCTTTCAACCTCATTAATATCCTTCCTGTAATTAGGTAACCAAAACTGCACACAATACTCTAAATTTGGCCTCACCAATGTCTTATACAACCTCACCAATACATTCCAACTCTTATACTCAATACTTTGATTTATAAAGGCCAATGTACCAAAAGCATTCTTTACGATCCTATCTACCTGTGACCCCACTTTTAGGGAATTACGTATCTGTATTCCCAGATCCCTCTGTTCTACTGCACATTTCAGTGTCCTACCATTTACCTTGTATATTTTACCTTGGTTTGTCCTTCCAAAGTGCAATACTTCACACTTGTCTGCATTAAACTCCATCTGCCATTTTTCAGCCCATTTTTCTAGCTGGTCCAAATCCCTCCGCAAGCTTTGAAAACCTTCCTCATCGTCCACTACATCTCCAATCTTTGTATCATCAGCAAATTTGCTGATCCAATTTACCATATTATCATCCAGATCATTGATATAGATGACAAACAACAATGGACCTAGCACTGATCCCTGTAGCACAACACTAGTCACAGGCCTCCACTCAGAGAAACAATCCTCCACTACCACTCTCTGGCTTCTTCCATTGAGCCAACATCTAATCCAATTTACTACCTCTCCATGTATACTTAGCCACTGAACCTTCCTAACTAACCTTCCATGCGGGGCCTTGTCAAACCCCACTAGTTACTGCCTGCCAATTTGAAAAGCACCCATTAATTCCTACCCTTTGTTTCTTCTCTGCCAACCAGTTGTCTATCCATCTCAATACACTTCCCCCAAACCCATGTGCTTTAATCTTGCACAATAATCTCTTGTGTAGGACTTTGTCAAACACTTTCTGAAATTCCAAATATACCATATAGACTGGTTCCCCCTTGTCAACTCTACTAATTACATCTTCAAAGAATTCCAATAGATTTGTCAAGCATGATTTCCCCTTCATAAATCCACGCTGACTCTGTCTGATTCTGCCACTGCTTTGTAAATGCTCTGCTATAAAGTCCTTGATAATGGATTTGAGAATTTTCCCCACTACTGATGTCAAGCTTAGTGGTTTATAATTCCCTGTTTTCTCTCTACCACATTTTTTTGAATATTGGAGTGATATTTGCTATTCTCCAATCTGCAGGGACTGTTTCAGAGTCTATAGAATCCTGGAAGATGACCACCAATGCATCCACCATTTCTAGAGCCATAAGTACTCTGGGATGAAGATTATCAATCCCTGGGGATTTATCCACTTTCAATCCCATCAATTTTCTCAGCACCATTTCTCTACTAATATTGATCTCCCTCAGTTCTTCTCACTAAATCTTGCATTCTCCAACATTTCTGGCATTTGATTGGTGCCCTCTTTTGTGAAGACAGAACCAAAGTATGTATTCAGTTACTCGGCCATTTCTTTGTCCCCTTTTATACATTCCCCTGTTTCTGTCCGTATGGGACCTACATTTGTCTTCACCAACCTCTCTCTTCACATATCTACAGAAACTCTCAGTGTCAGTCTTTATGTTCCCTGCAAGCTTACTTTCATACTGTATTTTCCTCTTCTTAATCAATCTCTTTGCTGAATTCTAAACTGCTCCCAATCTTCAGACATAGTATTTTCCTTGACCAATCTGTACGCTTCTTCCATAGATCGGATACTCTCTAATTTCCTTTGTAAGTCATGGATTGGCCTTCTTATCCATTTTGTGTTCAGTTTTAACAACGTGCTTTAACCACCTGAGTGTGAGAATTGTATTTTCCACAGCATCATTATGGTGCTTGAAAACTCTTGGCCTTTTGGCTAAGATCAAGTGTAGTTTTTGATCCTGCACTTGATAGAAATCAATGAGGCTATACTGACGCTTCATGTTACTACTTACGGCCACTAAAGTAGAAATTGAGTCAGAATGACAGAAAGATTGAAATTGGGTAAAGGATTAGAATATATCGCTTTAGCAAAGCTCCACCAACACCTTCTATAAAGCAACTCAATTCTCCTTTCCTACCCTTGCTGTAATCCCGTTTGGTCACACCACTCCAGATTTGAACCTAACAAATGTTAGTGGTAACCTAACAAATGTTAGTGTTAACATTTGTTTGTCGAACTGCAACCATTCGTATCTGGTACACATGTATCCCATTGTCAGCAGTGACCGATACTGGCATTAGGAATAATCCTCAGCCTCTAATGGCATACAAACTCACTTAGCAGCAGCAATTTTCAACTGTATGTGAGCAGACAACTAGAAGCAGTTCTTGCTCTGCAGCGAAGAACACCCCATTGTTGGCATTAAGGGAGGAACTGATTATATGGAAATCCCCCCTCATGGTTAATCACTGCTCTATGCTAGTACATGGACATTCAATTATCAAGGAGTAGTTTACTATATAACTATGTATTCATGCAGAATAACTACAAAGTGTAATTATTATTCTGTGCCAGTACACCGAGATAGAACTCTCATTATTTTGCTGGTGTGCAGATGTATAATTATTCTATACTGATGCACCAATTTGGAGTAATCATTACTCTGGACAGATACATGATGTACAATTATCAGGAGTAGTCATTACTCAGGAATGTAGAATGATCAGGAGTAGAATCTCTACAGTGCAAGAAAATAGTCATTCAGCCCACCAGGTCTGCACCAACTCTGACTGATACACTGACAGAATATCTCACCTAGACCCTCTGCATGCCCTATCCCACGACCCCACAGATTTAACACAGGTCAATCCACCTAACCTATACATCTTGGGACACTAAGGTATAATGGCCAATGCAACTAACCTGCACATCTTTGGACTCTGGGTAGAAACCAGAGCACCCAGAGAAACCCACGCAGACACGGGGATAACTTGCAAACTCCACAGTCACCCAAGACCAGGATTGAACCCAGGTCTCTGGCATTGACAGGCAGCAACGCTAACCATTTTGTCACTCGTACATGTAACTGGTATCCAGGGGTACTATCAGGATTACAGCAAATGGAAGGTACCAAAAATAATGGTAGAAAATCAAGGTACAGAAAGGAAGAACTTAAAATAATCACTATCACTAGCGAAAAAGTACTAAAGAAAACTAAGGGGACTAAAGGTTGACAAATCTGATGGACTGATGTCCTACATCTTAGGACCTTAAAAAGGAAGTGGCTACAGAGATAGTGGATGAATTGGTTGAAATCTTCCAAAATTTCCTAGATTCTGGAAACATCCCGGCGGAATAGAAAACTATAAATGTAATACCACGATTCAAGATGGAGAAGAGACAGAAAGCAGGAAACTGTGAGCCAGTTAGTCCAGTGGCCATCATTGGGAAAATATCTGAATCCATTATTAAGGAAATAGGAGCATAGAATCAAGCAGAGTTAACATGGTTTTGCGAAAGGGAAATAGAGTTTGACAAATTTATTAATGTTCTTTGAGAATGTAACAACAGGATTGCTTAAAGGGGAATCAGTTGATGCAATATATTTGGATTTCCAAAAGACATCTGATGGGGTGTCACATAAAGGATAACGAAAGGGCTCATGAACTTCAGAAGAGTCCTACTGGACCCGAAACACAAACTTGGCATCTCCACGAATGCTGCCAGGCCTGCTGAGATTTTCCAGTATTTTCTGTTTTTATTGCAGATTTCCAGCATCTGCAACACTTTATTTTTATTTATATAAGAGCTCATGGTGATGGGGGTAATACATTAGCATGGATGGAAGACTAACAGGAAACAGAGTTGGGATAAATGGGTCATTTTCAGGATGGCAAACTGCAGCTTATGGAGTGCCACAGAGATCAATGCTGGGATCCCAACTATTTACAATTTATATTAATGTCTTAGATAAAGGGATCTAGTGTATTATAGTCAAATTTGATGATGATACAAAGGTATGAGGATGCAGATATACAAAGGGATATTGATAGATTAAGCAAGTGAGCAAGGATTTGGCAGATGGAGAAAATGTGAGGTTGACCAGCTTGGTGGGAGGATTACAAAAGTAGAATATTATTTAGAATTGAGACAAACTGAAGAATACTGCAGTGCAGAGAGAACTGGGAAGTCCTCGCACGCAGCTATAGCAAGTAATCAGGCAGGCAAATGGAATGTTGGCTTTGATTGCAGAGGAATGGTGTACAAACGCAAGACATGTTGCTTTAATTGTTCAGGGCATTGGTGAGATGACACCTAGACAACTGCATACAGTTTCAGAATCCTTATTTAAGGAGGGATGTACTTGTATTAGAAGCAATTCACAGAACTGATTGTATCACAGCTTGGTATGGGTCTTGCTCTGCCCAAGACCGCAAGAAACTACAGAACGTTGTGAATGTCGCCCAATCAATCATGCAAACCAGCTTCCCATCCACTTCCTGCTGCCTTAGCGAAGCAGCCAGCATAATTAAGGACCTCACACATCCTGAACATTGTCTCTTCCACCTTCTTCCATCGGGAAAAAGATATAAAAGTCTGAGGTCATGTAGCAAACAACTCAAAACAGCTTCTTCCCTGCTGCTGTCAGACTTTTGAATGGACCTAGCTTGCATTAAGTTGATCTTTCTCTACTCCCTAGCTATGACTGTAACACTACATTCTGCACTCTCTCGTTTCCTTTTCTATGAACACTATGCTTTGTCGGTATAGCATGCAAGAAACAATACTTTTGACTATATGCTAATACACGTGACAATAATAAATCAAATCAAAGAAGTTCACTAAGTTGACTCCCGAGGTGAAGGGGTTTGTCTTATAAGGAAAAAGTTGAGCAGATTGGGTCTGAACTCAATGGAGTTTAGAAAATGAGAGGTGACCTTATTGAAAGATAAGATTCTGAGCGAACTTGACAGGGAAAATGATAAGGACATGTTTCCCCTTATGGGGGATTCTGGAACTAGGGAGCACAGTTTCAAAATAGGTCTCCCATTTAATAAGGAGTTTCTTCTCTCAGAGTCATTAAAGTTTGGAATTCCTGTTCCCAGAAAGCAGCGGAGGCTAGGTTATTGAATATATTCAAGGCTAAGATAGACAGATTTTTAAGCACAGACAGGGATGTGGAGTTGAGCCACAGCCAGATCATCTTGGGTATTAGTGAATGGCAGAGCAGACTCGAAAGACCAAATGGCCTACTCCTACTTCTTA
Source organism: Carcharhinus amblyrhynchos (assembly GCF_965287045.1). Classification (NCBI taxonomy): domain Eukaryota; kingdom Metazoa; phylum Chordata; class Chondrichthyes; order Carcharhiniformes; family Carcharhinidae; genus Carcharhinus; species Carcharhinus amblyrhynchos. Next base: position 57,297,298 of record NC_137329.1, read on the forward strand.
TGTTCTTGAGTAATTTATACCCTACCTTAGCTATTAGTTTATCGGTATTTGGAGTAAAGATGGAATAACTTCCGTGCTTAATTTGCCTGCATGAATTTTGTATAAACTCCTGTATATGTTAGTTTAACAACTACTAACCCGTTTAAAATAAATGATTGGCATTAAAATTGATAGAACTCCTACTCACTTTCTGTTCTACACTAGTAAAGGGATACAATTGTCAGAGTGAGGAGGCAACAGTTCATTTATTTCACGCTGGTTATAGACATTAGGATAACATCAATCACTTGAAACATGTCTTGTATCAGGCTGTACAAAGGCAGGCAATATTGTGGCACTGACTCACCTTTTCTGGGCAGCCAAAGGTACTAAAAGTGCAGGGTACAGGCGCTTTTGGGCAGTCCAGATTATAATGGTTTTGCATCTGTAGAGAGAATGATTACATTTAAGTTAAAAGCCAAATAGCGAGGTATAAAAATGGAGGACAGAAACTAACAGTTTGCAGAGTAGTGTCCACTGTATTTACTGAGGCATTCCTCTTCCTTCCACCCCCACTTGGTCAGCCCACATCCTCCCGCCGGTCCCCAGCTGCTGCAGAGGAATAGATTCTATCAAAACTGATTTCAGTACAGTCCAATCCCTCAACACAAGCGACTCGGATAATCTGTTCCCTTCATCTTGGCACAGAAACCTTCACAATCACCAATCCAGTACTTTGAAATCAAGGGTAACGTATCAACCGAATACCTAGTGGCCCATCAATGCAATATTAAAGAGAAACCTAATGTGTTTTACATTAGAGATCATTACTAGAAAGTTAACGTACTAAGACAGGACTGGGATGAGTTTCAGTCTGCGATGCAAAACAAAAGGTGCGTTAGTGTATTCAGTGCTACGGATATGTAGGGAGGCCAGATTGCTTCTTCCCCTTGAAGGAATTTTAATTCTGGAAAATCCTGAGTTGTTCCTGTTATCTACAAGTTTAATTCTCCTGTTTCACTACAAATTGGTACAAATGTAATTCAAGTCATCTGAGCCAGGTATACCTCTGCTTATTAAGATTGCCAAAAATGGAGGTTCCCTCTGTTGATGGACATCACCTGAGTTTCTCTCTTTCTCCTCACATCCCAAGGTCCCATCCAGATTTTTTTTTAATTCATTCATTTATTCAAAGGATAGAGGCATTGCTGGCAAGATGAGCTTTATTGCCCTCAAGGTGATGTTAAGTTATAAAAAATCTTTCTTGTGACATGGGCATTGCTGACAAGACCAGTAAATATTATTCATCCCTACTTGCCCTCGAGGTCATGGTGGTGAGCTGTCTTCTCAAATAGCTACAGTGGGTGTAGGTACACCCATAGTGCTTTAACAAGGGAGCTCCAGGATTTTGATACAGCAACAGCGAAGGAATGGTGATATATTTCCAAGTCAGAATGGCGTGTGGCTTGCAAGGGGACTTGTAGGTGGTGATGTTCCAAAGTAGGTGGCACAGGTTTGAAAGTGCTGTCAAAAGAGCCTTTGTGAGTTGTTATAGATGATATGTACTGCTGCCACTATGCATTGATGGTGGAGGGAGTGAACATTTGGTGGATGGAGTGTTGTTCAAACGAGTTTGCTTTGTCCTGGATGGTGTTGAGCTTTACAAGTGTTGTTGGAGTTGCACTCATTCCTGACTTGTGCCTTATAAATGGCACAAGTCACCTGATGAAGGGGCAACGCTCTGAAAGCTAGTGGCTTGCGCTACCAAATAAACCTATTGGACTTTAACCTGGTGTTGCAAGACTTCTTACTGTGTTTACCCCAGTCCAACACCAGCATCTCCACATCACTCTTGCAGACACAGTATTTATATGGCTGATCTGGTTCAGTCCATGTTCAATGGCAATCCTCTGGACATTGATAATGGAGAAATTAGTAATGGTAGTGCCATTGAATATCATGGGGAGATGGTAGATTATCTCTTGCTGGATATCATCATTATGTGGCATGAATGTCACTTTGTGATGAAACACTGCTACTACGTTAAGGTTCTTGATACAGTGCATCTTGTATATGGTACCCACTGCTATCACTATGCACTGCTGGATGGAAGAGTGAACGTTTAAGGTAGTGACTAAGTGCCAATCAAGTAGTTGCTTTGCTTTAGCTGTTGTCAAGGTTCAAGTGTTGTTGAAGCATCTAGGCAAGTGGTTCTCAACCTGAGGCCTGCATATCTCTGCAGATCCAAGATTGAATGTGAAAGCTTTTACCAAGCACAGTTGGGTAATGTGGGCAATCACCCAGGACAAGAGTAAAAGGTAAATAAGTGGGGGCTGCAGGTGGGCTAGCTTTGAGTGAGGAGCAGAGCACACTATTATATGTGCAGCACGGGATGGCTGCAAATCTCACCTCTGAGGAAAGAATACATGGAGGACTGCTGACAATGTCACAAAGATTACTAAGTAGACCTACAGTTGTCAGGGTTGGTAGATGGGTGCCTGACAATTTCAGCTTTGTTCAAGATTGGGGAGTTTTATTTAATATACAAGTACAATGCACTTAAAATCAAATTTGCTCATAGCACATTTTCCCCAAGGTCAGGAAGCTAAAATAGGTTCCCATCTGCAAGTGGAGAATAATTTATGGGAATCATTGTGAAATATCAAAGTAAAGATATACAGACTAGGTATTGAGTAGCAGGTACACTTATTTTACCGATACCTTCAAACATCTCTTTTCTTAAAACACTCTGTACTGATTTATTATTGTTACATGCATTAGTATATAGTGAAAAGTATTGTTTCTTGCGCACTATACAAACCACAGTTCATTCAGAAAGAAAGGATAAGAGTGCAGAATGTAGTGTTACAGTCATAACCAGAGTGTGGAGAAAGATCAACTTAATGCAAGTAAGTCCATTCAAAAGTCTCATGGCAGACTTTTGTATCTTTTTGCCAATGGAAGAGGTGCAAGAGAGTATGGTCAGAGTGCACTGGATCCTTGATTATGCTGCCTGCTTTGCCAAAGCTGTGGGAAGTGTAATCAGCATCAATGGATGGGACGCTGGTTTACGTGATGGATTGGGCTTCATTCATGACTCTTTGTGGTTTTTTGCAGTCCTTGACAGAGGAAGAGCCATACCAGGCTGTGATACAACCAGAAAGCATGCTGTCTATGGTGCATCTGTAAAAGTTGGTGAGAGTTGTAGCGAATATGCCAAATTTCGTTAGTCTTCTGAGAAAGTAAGGCATTGGTGGGCTTTCATAACTATAGTGTCAGCATGAGGAGGACCTGGTGATCAGAACACTTAAAATTCTGAAGCTCTTGGCCATTTCTATTAGTCTTCATTGACATAGACAGGGCCATGTCTTCCACTACGCTTCCTGAAGTCGAAGACCATTTTCTTCATTTTATTGACACTGAAGAACAGATTATTGTCAGTTCACCAGATTCTCTCTCTCTTTCCTGTATTCCATCACTTCATTGTTTGAGATCTAACCCACTATAGTGGTGTCATCAGCAAACTTGAAAATTGAGTTGGGCACACAGTGATAGGTGTATAAGTAGTACAGTAAAGAACTGAGGACACAGTATTCTGGGGCATTGGTGTTCAAGATGATCATAGAGGTGTTGTTGCCTATCCTTACTGATTGTGGTCTGTGGGTTCAGAAGTTTAGGATCCAGTCTCAGAGGGAAGAGCCAAGGCCCAGGCCATGGAGTTGGGAGATGAGTTTTGTAGGAATAATGGCACTGAAGGCTGAGCTGTAGTCGATAAATAGGAGTCTGTCTGACATAGATGCCTTTGCTACCTCGGTGTTCCAGAGTTGAGTGCATAGCCAGGAAGATGGCGTTTGCTGCTTATCTATTGCAGCGGTAGGCAAACTGTAGTGGATCCAGGCAATCTGAAAGGCTGAAATGGATTTGTGCCATGACAACTCTTTCAAAGCACTTCATGATGATGGACATGAGAGCCACCAGACAATAGTCATTAAGGCACGCTGCCTGGCTTCTTTTTGCTACCAGGATGATGGTCATCTTCTTGAAGCTGATAGGGACCTCAGATAAAATTTACATAAAGTGTTACATGCAACACTTTCAAAATGAGCCTCATAAGTATTATAACTTAGGTGGGAGCAGGTGATTACTTATAAATTTGAAATGGGACCCCTCGACCCAAAAAATCTGAGAAGCCTTGACATGGGCAGTGGCGAGCATTCCACCACATTCCCAAGTTATGCCTTGTAGATAGTGGAAAGGCTTTGACGTTCATATAACTCACTCACTGCAGACTTCCCAGTCTCAGAATTACTCTATCTTGCTGTTGAAGCCATAGTATTTTACATCGCTGGTCCAGTTAAGTTTCTGTTCAATGGCTTGAAGTTTTCAAATGACACTGCTTTGAGATGTTTTACTGTCTTAAAGATGCTATATAAATAAAAGTTGTCACTGCCAACAGTGATCAGATTATTGGTTAATAAATGCCACTACTGTGATCAATGTTTCTATCATTTGACTAACCAAAAGTGGGCTGTCAGGGCAGTTATTAATAAGATTGAATTTGTCCTACTTCTTGTGGCAAAGAATACATAGCTAAGCAATTTTCAAGTCTGTCAGATAGACAGCATTGCTGTAGCTGTATTGGAACAACCTGTATAAAGACGTGACTAACTTGGCTATGGTGTCAGAGCCCAATGCTTCTGAGCGATCCAGAGTTCTCAAGTATGTTAATTCCTACCCAGTTTTGTTGAAGAACTTTCACCACACTGATTGTGCAATGCTCAGAGCAGAGGCTCATCTGCCACCTTATCCAGCCAGAGAGCATCTGGCTATGTCTATATCCCAAGTACTTGTGGGGGGTGTTGTTGTTGATGTCCACAAACTGCATTTTTTTCGAGCTCTAATGTTACTCATTTTTTAATCTGTTCTTTTAATTCTGATGCCCGACCCTGAATTATCTGATCCTGATGTGTATTATCTATGCTACCTTCCTGGGAGATCATGGCTGAACTTAGAACATAACATAAGAACATAAGAAATAGGAGCAGGAGTAGGCCATCTAGCCCTTCGAGCCTGCTCCGCCATTCAATAAGATCATGGCTGATCTGTCGTAACTCAGTTCCACATTCCCGCCCTCTCCCCATAACCCTTAATCCCCTCGCTTATCAAAAACCCATCAACCCGCGTCTTAAAAATATTTAGCGAGGCAGCCTCCACCACTTCAACAGGCAGAGATTCACCACCCTTTGAGTGAAGAAGTTCCTCCTCAACTCCATTCTAAACTGCCCCCCCTTTATCTTGAGGCTGTGCCCCCTAGTCCTACTGTCCTTTCTGAGTGGGAAGAGTCTCTCCACCTCTATCCTATCCATCCCATTCATCATCCTATACGTCTCAATGAGATCTCCCCTCATTCTTCTAAACTCTAACGAGTACAAGCCTAGTTTATTCAGCCTCTCCTCATAGCTCAACCCCCTCAACTCCGGTATCAGCCTAGTAAACCACCTCTGCACTCCCTCCAAGGCCAAAATATCCTTGCGTAAGTGCGGCAACCAAAACTGCACACAGTACTCCAGCTGCGGCCTCACCAATGCCCTATACAGCTGCAGCAAGACCTGCCTACTTTTATATTCAATCCCCCTCGCTATGAAGGCCAGCATCCCATTAGCCTTCCTGACCACCTGCTGCACCTGCAGGCTGGGTTTTTGCGACTCATGCACAAGGAACCCGACGTCCCTCTGCACCGTCGCCTGCTGCAGTTTTTTGCCACGTAAGTGATAGTCCTTCCTACCATAGTGGACCACCTCACACTTGCCAACATTAAATTCCATTTGCCAGTTCCTGGCCCATTTGCCCAGCCTATCTAGATCCTTCTGCAGACTCTCCACACCCTCCGCACAATTTGCCGTTCCACCAATCTTGGTGCCTTCAGCAAATTTCGACACCATACACTCGGTTCCCTCCTCCAGATCATCTATATAAATGGTAAATAGCTGAGGCCCCAGCACCGACCCCTGGGGCACTCCACTAGTCACCAACTGCCAATCCAAATAGCACCCATTAACCCCCACTCTCTGCCTCCTATTTGACAACCAATCCTCTATCCACACTAACACCGTACCCCCAACTCCATACCCCCTTACCTTTTGTGTGGTAAATGAAGAATAGAAAACTCTCAATAAAAATATCTTTTAAAAAATATCTGCAGAGGACTTTTGATAGTATGTACAATGTAGCGTCACTAGATCCACTCACCTGTTCTCGGATTAGTTCCATGTTGCAGTATTCACAGGTCACATTGGCCAATGGACAATTGAGATCATGACTCTGAATCAGAAACAAAACCCACAGTTCAGTAAACATTCGTGTATCCGACCAGAAATCAGCTCAGGGTTCTGACAGTTGGATAATGCTGCCTACATTATTCTGTTAGTTCACTGACATGGGAGAAGGAATTTGATCCACAGAAGTTTGGTACAATGGGAAAAAATGGGAAGGGATTTGGGCCATTGGAATTTCAGAAAATGGAAATAAATCGGAGCACTGTGGATGATTGGAATGTTACTAGTATCTAATGCATTTGCATGCGTTTAAACTGAAGGGGGGGGGGGATCTGCTGCCACTCTGCCCATGACCTGTGAAGAGGAACGGGGTGCACTGCCACTCTGCCCTGAGATCGATGGGGAAGGGATAAGGGGGTCAGTAATGTTGTGGGAGTGGGACAATATCTGTAGGGGCTGGGGGAGGCATTATCCGGCCCGGAAGGAACGTAGCAGGGGAGCAGCATTCTATCATTTCTTTTCTGTGCATGCGCAGTTGGAGCTGCAGGGTTTTGGGTGCGTTAAGTCCTGCCCACAGCACGATTTGGAATCGCTGATATTTTTTCAGGCAAAGTGTGTACGGAGGCACCTGAGAACGGGTCTAATAGTCGGATCTGAACCACTCCCAGTTTCAAGTCCACCCCAACACTTAGAATCAAAGTGGTAAAATATGTTCCAGTGAGCTCCAAGACTCCTACCACCCGCTGGGTGAAAATGTTTTTCCTCACATCCCCTATAAATCTCCTTACCTTGATCTGTGCCCCCGGTCATTGATTTCTTCCAGCCTACTCTACCTATGTCCCTCATAATCTTAGATATCTTAATCAGGCCCCTCTTCAATCTCTGCTCCAAGGAAAACAACCCCAGTCTATCTAATTTTTCTTCATAACTAAAACTTCCAGCCCGGGCAATATCCTAGTAAATCGCACCTGTGCCCTTTCCAGTGCTATCACATCCCTCCTGTACTGTGAATTCCAGAACTATACACAATACTCTAGCTATGACCTAACCAACATTTTACATAGTTCCAGCATAACCTTCCTGCTCTTAAACTCCATGCCTCAGCTAATAAAGGCAAGTATATTATATATCTTGACTACTTTATCCACCTGTCCTGCTATCTTAAGGGACTGGTGTACATGCACACCTCTCTCTCTCTGACCCTCAGTGCTTCCCAGGGCCCTGCCACAGATCATGTATTCCCTTGTTTTGTTTGTCCTGCCCAAGAGCGTCACCTCACACTTATCCAGATTGAATTCCGTTTGCCACTGATCAGACCATCTGACCAGCCCATTTATATCCTCCTATAATCTAAGGTTATCTGCCTCACCATTTATCACCCTACCAATTTTTGTATCAACCGCAAACTTACTGATCAAACCTCCTACATTTAAGCCCAATCGTTTAAAGTTTATTTTATTGGTCTCACAAGTAAGCTTTCATTAACACTGCAATGAAGTTACTGTGAAAATTTCCTAGTGGCCACATTCCAGTGCCTATTCAAGTACACTGAGGGAGAATTTAGCATGGCCAACGCACCTAACCAGCACGTCTTTCATACTGTGGGAGGAAACCAGAGCACTTGGAGGAAATCCATGCAGGTACAGGAAGAATGTGCAGACTCCATGCAGCTAGTCACCCAAACCAGGAGTTGACCCGGGTTCCTGTGTAGTGGGGCAGCAATGCTAACCACTGTCATTATGCCACCCATAGGTATATAAACCACAAATAGTATGCCCAACACTGATCCCTGCAGGATCCTACTGGACACAATCTTCGGGACTGAAAAACACCCGTAGACCCTATGCTGTCTGCCATTCAGCCAATTCTGGATCCAATTGTCCAAATTTCCTTGTATCCCATGGACTCTTACAGTCTCCAATGTGGAATCTCATCAAAATTTTTGTGGATACAAGGTGCTTAGAGAATCAATAAGAGGCTTAACTTATTTATAAGGTTTCCCAGATAAAAAGGGATGGCTTGGAAATTGGAGATTGTTTAAATCTCTATTTGGGACGTCCCAGCATGCCATGTTGCCATGGGGATAGAGTTTTTTTTTGCATTTAGCTTTTATCTGCATGACTTCTCAGGAAAAAACAGGCAGTTGAGTCAAGAGCTCAAAATCTACTGTTAGCAGTTGCAGAGGATCGTAAGAAACCAGGAGTGTTCCTGATTTGAAGTCACTATGCAAGGATGCACGGAGACCCATGCCTGACCTGGGGAATCCATAATTGAGGCGTTGAAGGAGAGTTGGAGGATTCACCTAGCTGGATGTTAGTGGAAGGACTTCTGGGAAATCTCATACTCAGAATATAGGGACACTAAAAAGAATCAAAGTGAATTCCTGAGAGCTGCGGCAGCCTTTGGTTTGGTCTGAGAAATAAAGGAACCCTCAAGATCCTGTGAAGTATAGGGGAACAGCTGGGTGGAAATAAAAGTAGAACAGAGTGTGTTCTGTTGATATTTTTAGGTTTAATGTGCTTACAAAATATAGCGTTAAGTTAGTAGCACTTGCTTTAACTACTGAACAGTAGAAGTTTTTGTTCAAGTTGTAATGCAGTGATTCTTCCAATTATTAAACTGGGAGGTCAAGTTTATTTTGAAAAGTTACCAGTCTCAACTAAAATCATAGTAGGCCTGTCCATTTCAGTTCTATGGTTGTATAAGATGCATGTTTTTGCAAGGTGAATTAAGAGAGTGAGTAAATTGGTTAGCTAACCATTAAATAAACAGTTGCATAAAATCTCTCAGTAGTACGAGAGCCAGGAATACCAGAGATACATCGAGCAAGAAAAAAAATGGTGTTTGGTTTTTGATTAATTTCAAAATTACTCGAATAAAAACACTTTGCACACAGTAGGTAATGTTATTTCTGACATGCTGATAAAAATAAAAGATTAAAAAGATAAGCCAATTTTTTCGATGGAACACAAATTTTGTGGCTGAACCTATTAAAATAGTCACTCTGATACAGACTATGCAGTAAGACATTGCCCTCTGGTGTACAAACCACAGATTTACTCAAATGTAAAATGCTCATTCCCACATTGGACTTTTAACTTCGCATTTCAATATGAAAATTATTATTTTACCTCATTTTTTGCACTATACTGTATAATAGTTAACAATGGCTAAGAAATCTGTCAGATATCTGTTATTCTAAACTGCCCATTAAGTAGCGAGCAACAGCATAGTCCTCCCAGAATATTGTTTGTTAACTTTGATTTGGGGGAGTACTTGTCTCATGCAGCATCCTTCCTCTAAGGGGTTAGCAGTTCATGACTGAGCCCACAGGATGTGGTCATCATGCTTCGGCCCTGGTTCCTGCAGATAACATGAACTCAAGTCTATTTGAGCACTAACTTTTGAAAAAACCACAATGTTGAGGCAACAAGAACTCTATTTAGTAGGGAGGGGAAGGGCAATGTTAAGTTTCACATGTCCTCCTCATATCCTGAGTTTTTGTGGGAGAGGGAACAGTGGCTGGCTGCACCAGAGCCCTTGAAAGTAAGACACAGCAACTTCTATCGAACTTCTCTTGTCTCATGTCAAGAGTCACCCACTGGGAAAGCTCCACCTGCACGAAACATTTCAACAGCACATTGGCCACTCTCAACAGTCATAACCTCACTACATAAAAAAGTAGACAGGACCTAATTTTAACAAACACTAGTAACAGTGCATTAGAGCTCCAATACATTTGTTCCTCTGCCTGGCAATTACTTCAGTGAAAAACACTATCCTGCTGACAAGGAAGAAGACAGCATTTTGCTGAGCCTGTCAGGAGAAGCTCATTGCTCAAAGGTTCCCAGCAATTAATGGAGGAGCTCAAGTGGTTCTGGTAGAAGCTAACAATCTGAATGAGACAAATCAAATAAAGACATAACACAGGATCGTTGCACTCTCTCTCTGGGTTTGACTCAAAAGTCTGTCATCACTCAGCGGCAGCACCCTTCCTTCTGATTCAGAGGGTTGTGGGTTCATATCCCACTCCAAACACTTGGGCAGATAATCTAGGCTGACCCTCCAATACTGAGTGTGTGCTGCACGATCAGAATTTCATATGAAGCATGAAAATAGGCTTCAGTTACGCTTTGAGGTGAATGCGAAAGATCCCCATGGCAGTATTTTGTAAAAGTGATGGGGAAAGCTCTTTGATGCCTTGGCCAATGCTTATTCCTCACCCACATCATTAAACAAATTGTCTTTTTGCATACCAAAATCCCACAAACAACAAAGTAGCTGCCATGTTTGTTACCGTAGTGATTACACATCAAGAAATACTTAATTGACTGTAAGATGTTTCAGGACATTGTGTTTTTTTTGTTTTGTTCATTTGTGGAACATGGGTGTCACTGGCTAGGCTAACATTTATTACCCATTCCTAATTGCCCTCAAGAAAGTGGTAGTGAGCTGCCTTCCTGAACCGCTGCAGTCCATGTGGTGTTGGCAAACCCACAGTACTGTGAGGGAGGGTGCTCCAGGATTATGACCACAAGGACAGTGAAGGAACGGGATATATTTCCAAGTCAAAATGCTGGATGGCTTGGAGGGGAACTTCCAAGTGGTCCCACATGTCTGCTGCCGTTGTCTTTTAGTTGTGGGTTTGGGAGGAACTGTCTAAGGAACCTTGGCAAATTGCTACAGTGTACCTTGTAGATGGCAGTGACATTGCTGCCATTGTGTACCAGTGATGGATGAGTGAATGTTTGTGGATGTGATGCAAATCAAATGGGCTGCTTTGTCATAAATGGGCCAAGCTTCTTGAATGTCGGCGGAGAGCAGGTGGAGAATGTTCCATGACACTCCTGACATATGCCTTGAAGGCAGTAGCTTTGTGGAGTCAGGAGTTGAGTTGGTTCCTAGCCTCTGATTGCTCTAGTAACCACAGTGTTCATATAGCTAGTCCAGTTCAGTTTCCAATCTATGGTAAGCTCTAGGATGTTGATAGGATTTTGTCCATGTTTGAACCATGGGAAAGGGAATACGTAAACAGAAGACTTTGCTATTAATTTCCACCATTAATGGTGGTTGCAGCAAGTGGAGCTTCAGTTGAATTTTAACATTCTGTAGTACAGGCTGGCATTCACCATGTCAAGCCCCAATTAACACACAAACACACACACACACACACACACACACACACACACATATACACAGGATAACAAGATGACACACAAGGACAAAGAAGAAAGGGGAAGAAAACAGAATAAATAACTTTCAAATTGGGGAGCTAGAAGAGTTTGAAATATCAACCAAAAAAAGATGTCCATAGGCCAAATAGGCTACAGCGTTCCCAGCTGGAGAGGGGAGGGATGTGGGAGTGATAGGGTTTGGAAAAAGCCTGCCTTTTTGTCCTGATAGGCCATCAGCAAAGCACAGTTCTCACAGACAACCGGCCTCTTGGGACACTCGAACTCCATGTGTCCCTGAAGTCCCTTTCGCCAGAGCAAGGCACCACATTGCGAACAGTCAACAAAGGCATATTCACACTGCTCCTGATGGTCCTGTAACACATACACACAGCATAAAGTGGTTCAGTGGCGAAGAAACAGATTTCTATACACAATAAATGATCACAGCTTTCACTGTCACCAAGACCCAGGTCAAATTTTATTCAGCAATTTTAAAGATGTGTTGCCACCAGATTTCCTCCCTCTGCGAACTGAGCATCTCTCTGCCTAAGTTGGTCACAAGGTCTGTCACAGAAGCACAGACTGGGAAATCTAGCTGTAATTCAAGCAAGTGTTTGAAAAGATTGTGCAGCAGTAAGACAACTTGTATTGCCAATATTGGCAGTATTTGTTCACCAACCCCTCCTCAACTCTCACAGCTGCCTCTCTCCCCATTCCATGATCAGACGCCTGATCTGAGACACCCAGCTTCTAATTCAGAATCAAATTGTATGGGGAAGGGGCAAAGTGAACTGTGTCTGTACAGCCAGTGATTGCACTAGATCGAGTGCTGACTGAGTTGGCATGGCCAGTAACCACACTGAACAGAGCACTGACTGGATCTGTGTGGCCAGTGACCACATGGATAGAGCACTGGCTGGATCTGTGTGGCCAGTGACCACATGGATAGAGCACCGGCTGGATCTGTGTGGCCAGTGACCACACTAGACAGAGTACTAATCTACTGAAACTGATAGTGCTTTGACAATAGGTTGAGGATAGGTGGGTTTTATGGTATTATTCAGTCTATCGACAATCTGTTGATCAGATGCTATGCTCATTTTAAACAGCAAGGCACACAATTTTAAATAGGGGAGATCTGCTATTCCCCAATTTCGCTAAATATTATCAGGGAGAAACAGCTGTGAAAGTTTTCAAACATCAAAACCAACCTCTAAATGTCGCAGCTCCATTTTCTGATAACAGCCCTTGTTGGGACACTTGACTGTCAGGGAAAGAATTTCCCGTTTTGCAAAATTATCTGGGAACAGTTGGGCTTCCACAAGCATCTCATTATCCACAGGGCACTTGTGTCCAGCGTCTCTGCGGTTTCAAAGAAAGGGTGGTTAGAACCCTCGTCCCTGTCTCCCCACAGCCCTAATGGGTCCCAGGCTCTCCCCACCACAGCCTGTCCCAAATCACCCCCTTCTCCCAGTTTCCCCTGAAGGGGTGCTAGATAATGTGTTTATGATGTTGGCTGAGAGATTAAGTACAGTCAGCAATTTGGGAGAATTCTCTTGCTCTTGTTTCACAGCACTGTGGGATATTTTACATTCTCCTGAGCGTGCAGACATTTTAATGTCTCATCCAAAGGACAACTCCTCAGATAGTGCAGCATAGATCTACCACCGAGCAAAGGGCTAACACTACTCAATGGGCCACATGGGCTCCTTCTGAACTGTAGAGATTCTACGATTAAGAACTGTGACGAAGCACTGACTCATGCAACTCTCATGTGATAGGGAAATATCAAAATATTACTGCTAACGTAATAGGCAAGTTGTAGCTCTGGAATACTTTGTTCACACTTTATTTAGTTTTGACTCTCCCATGGTTCCAATACAAGCTTAAAATTCAGAAAAAGAAGTGAAAGCCACATTCTTCCTGGGTTGAGGTTGCCTGTAAATCTGCCTAAAGGAAACTGAACCTACTGAGGACACTAAGGAATCGTACCAGCTCGGGCAGCATACAACAGCTCCCTCTCACATGCTGTGTTTACTGGTGCTACAAGTGCCGAGATAAACTCATTTTATGCATCAGGCTGCATATTTTGACTAAGAGCCCAAGGTCGTTTGGGGCATTCAGGGCTATCAGTGTAGATGGCAGCAGGAGGAGACATGCTTTGAGGTAGGTTGTAACTTTTGTAAACAAAAATCTAAAAACATTCACAAAGGAACATACCAGTTTTGAATCTGACTAAATTATGATTCGGATGCATTCAAGGTATTTTCCTTGCAGCCAAAGGCAAAGTCCTATTCCACAGATAAATTCATACTTCACATGAATCAAAACACAACATTAATGGTAAAGTGATCAGAGCTAGCTGCACACACATTGAACAATTAGCCTTTTACCAATATGGCACACACTGGAAAGAATAGATTATCAGATAGCTAAACATAGCTATTGAAAAGCCTAAGGAGATCATCCTTCGTCTTCACAGTCCAGCCACAAAATCCATACTTTAACCATTGATTATAGTCAATGCAATAAGAACTGGGTTTATTTGCACACCAATCACTGAAAGTAAGCAGATGATGAAGGAGAAAAATGGTATGTTGGTCTTCCCAGTGAGAGGATTTGAGTATAGGAGCAGAGATGTCTTGCTGCAATTATGTGGAATGTTGGCGTTGGACTGGGGTAAGCACAGTAAGAAGTCTCACAACACCAGGTTAAAGTCCAAAAGGTTTATTTGGTAGCATATGCCACAAGCTTTCAGAGTGCTGCTCCTTCATCAGATGATTAGGAGTTCCATTCACAAACAGGGCATATAAAGACACAAACTCAATTCACAAAATAATGGTTGGAAAGTGAGCTGTTACAGGTAAGCAACTCTTAAAGGTACAGTCTGTAAAGACTCGCATTGCAACCATTATTTTGTAAAATGAGTTTGTGTCTTTATATGCCCTGTTTGTGAACAGAACTCGCACGCACCAGATGAAGGAGCAGCACTCTGAAAGCTTGTGGCTTGTGCTACCAAATAAACCTTTTGGACTTTAACCTGGTGTTGTGAGAGTTTTTATTGCTGCAATTATACAGGGCCTCGGTGAGACCACACTTGGAATGTTGTGTGCAGATCTGGTCTCCTTACTGGAGGAAGAATGTTCTTGTTCTAGAGGGAGTGCAGCGAAGGTTTACCAGGTTGATTCTTGAAATGGCAGGATGGTCAAGTGAGGAGAAACTAAGTCAGTTAGGATTATTTCATTGGAATTTAGAAGAATGAGGAGAGATCTCATATAAACTTACAAAATTCTAACAGGACCAGAAAGGATGGCAAGGGAGTTCAGAACTAAAGGGCACAGTCAGAGGATAAGGACTAGGCAATTTAAATCTCAGATGGGCCTTGCACCTCTCTACACAGAAAACACTTGAGGCAATAACATTGTATGTTCTTAAGAAGGATTTAATTACAGCACTTACAGCTAAAGGGATCAAAGGATACGGGGGGGGGGGGGGGGGGGGGGGTTGACCAAGAACAGGTTATTGAGTTGGATGATCAGCCATGATCATAACAAATGAACGAGCAGGCTCAAAGGGCTGAATGGCCTCCTCCTGCTTCTATTTTTTAGGTTTCTATTCCTACAGTACAAACTATAGTTTAAGTAAAATTAAACAGATGTAATAGCAAAAACAGAATTAGATTGTAGGTCTTTATTTAATTCCATTTCTAAAATAATGTTTCGTGTCATTTTCTGTATTATATTTCTATTTCACGATGTGAGTTTCATTCAAACTATTTTAAAAAAAAGGTGTGTTTAATTGTTTTCAGATTTTGTTTTATAAAGAGTTCATCTTCTCAATCTGTCACTGTTCTCTGGATTATCAATCAAGGCCTCAGAATTTCTAGTCCAGTAACATAATCAAACCCTGAATTAAGGCAGATATTAAAGCAACAATCAATTTAGATAACATACTTAAATGTGGTTACTTTAATTACTAAGTTTTGCAGAAGGAGCTTTCCAGAAGCAGAAGCCTGGTACAAGATGGTTAGAAGGCTGTATCAGTCCATGGGAAAAATACTTAAGATTAAAGGCAGTCAGGAAATCCCTTCGTTCAAAGTTAGGAAGGGCCAGTCAAGGATCAGAAATGAGTGGCCAAATGCAAAACAAAGTTCTAAAAAAATTTTTTTTTACAAGGAAATGTATAATCATAGCACTTATGATCTGTAGTGAATGCAAATGCTAGGCCGCTTCACATTGGTGAAATTTGGTTTACCTTCTAATGCCTTCAACACTGTGGACAAACGTATTTATACCAAATCAAACAAAGTGACCTCAGGATTTCAACATTCAACGCAGTCGGTGTTTGTACTACAGGACAAAGTTCCAATTAACAACCCAATGTGGCCTGGCTGAATTATTTCCATGCAAGTACTATGGTAAAGCATTTCCCAATGTGAACCCATTTGAACTTACCGCCACCTTCTCAAGCACAATTAGAATGGAAAACAAATGCTGGCCTTCAAGTTCACTTATTACAGATCAACAGATAAAAATACATAATTTAAACACAAAAATTTGCATGTTAAGCACTCTGTAAAAATATTTTACAAACTCATGTAGGTTTCAGCAAAGTTCTCCTTATTTATTGCTGATGGAAGACTCAGCAAAGTCCCACCTCCACACACGATGCAATCAGCCCCTTTCCCCAATTCCCTCAATCACTCACTCAGCAGCCTCTCTTCCTAAACCACTTCCCACCCACTCTCTCAGCAACCTCTTTCCCCAGATTCACTCAGAAGCTCCTCTCCCCACCCCGAGCATGTTGAACTCCACCTTGGGTCGGGCTCCACTGCTCTCCCCAACGTTCAATTAGCAGCCAGCAGCAGAATACACCCTGGATAAGTTGGCTGAGTGGTGGCTTCCCTGAGCCTGCTACTGGCCAGGCTTTCAGAGACTCTCTCCTTTCACCTTTGGCTATGGTGAAAAGAAAGCCGAGGAAAGATAGGAATCAGGAAAAAACCACAAGGGCAGAATTATCCAAAAGTTGGGAATTCTAACAATTAGTGAATATTTTCATCCTTGATTTAAAGGAAGCTATAATTCTTGTAATGGAAGGACAAGACAATCAAATTGGTGTTAAATGACTAACGTCACAAGGAAAACTGCGGTGTGTTACTTCAAAGACTTGAACGAGATGTTTTTAGAAATGGGTGTTGGGAGAAATGCTTTGCAACTTGATCAAGCTCCTGATTAACATGAGTGTGCAACTGAGGAGCCATTGTGGCCTTGGATTCTCCAGTTAAAAGGTTTTGTTGCAACGGCAGCTTTTAAAATCAATGACATCAGATATCTAAATGCTGTGCCCTATTTCTGAGGAATTAATTGTAAGATCTCACCTCCTGTTTCTAATCTTCCTGTCTGCTCCCTATTGCATTTTTAAAAAAACTTTCTCCTTTCACATTCCTTTGCACGCTCTCTCTCAGGAAATGTTTCACTTTAGTTTTTGTCCTTTTTGCTCTCTCCCCATTATTGGTTAATTTGAAAAATGTTTGATCATCAAAAGACTACAATTACTGCTAATTATTTGATTTGTCATACACGTTAGTATACAGTGAAAAATATTGTTTCTCGTGTATTATACAAACAAAGCATACCTTACATAGAAAAGGAGAGTGCAGAATGTAGTGTTATAGTCATAGAGTGTAGAGAAAGATCAGGTCAATATAAGGAAGGTCCATTCAAAAGTCTGATGGCAGCAGGGAAGACACTGTTCTTGATGTCTCCTCAGTCTTTGTATCTTTTCCCAACAGAAGACGACGAAAGAGAATATGTCTGGGGTGCATGCAAATTATGCTGGCTGCTTTTCTGAGGTAGCAGCAAGTGTAAACAGTGTCAATGGATGGGAGGCTGGTTTGAGTGATGGACTGGACTTCACTCATGACACTTTGCAGTTTTTGCAGTCTTGGACAGAGCAGGAGTCATACCAAGCTATGGTACAACCAGAAAGAATGTTTTCTATGGTGCACCTGTAAATGAGTTATAGTGGGTTGTGGCACAGTGTCTTACAGCACCGGGGAGGCATGGTTCGATTCGCGGCTTGGGTCACTGCCTTTGCAGAGTCTTCACATTCTCCCTGCTTCTGCGTGTGTTTCCTCCAGATGCTCTGGTTTCCTCCCACAGTTCGGAAAACGTGCTGGTTAGGTACATTGACCTTGCTAAATGCTCCCTCAGTGTATCCGAACAGACACCAGAGTGTGGCAACTAGAGGATTTTCACAGTAACCTCATTGCAGTGTTAATGTAATGTTTACTTGTGACACTAATGAATAAACCTTAAACAAAAATTTCCTTAGCCTCCTGAGAAGGTAGAGATATTGAACTTTCTTAACTATAGTGTCAGCATGGAGGGATCAGAACAGGTTGTTAGTGATCTGGACACCTAGAAACCTGAAGCTCTTGACCATTTCCACTTCATCCTATTGATGTCGACAGGGGCATGTCCTCCAATACGCTTTCCAATGATTATCTCCTTCATTTTGTTGACATTGAGGGAGAAATTATTGTCGTCATGCCAGTTCACCAGGTTGTCTATCTCTTTTCTGTATTCCGTCTCGTCATTGTTTGAGATCCACCCCATTATGATGATATTAACAGCAAACCAGAAAAATCAAGTTGCAGGGAATTTGGTCTCAGTCATAGATGCATAAGGGGCTGAGGACACTGCCTTGTGGGGCACCAGTGTTGAGGATGATCGTAGAGGAGGTGTTGTTGCCTATCCTTACTGACTGCAATCTGTGGGTTACGAAGTCTAGGATCCAGTCCAGAGGGAGGAGCCGTCCCCCAGGCCACAGAGTTTGCAGATGAATTTTGTAATAATGGCATTGAAGGCTGAGCTATAGTCAATAAATAGGAATCTGACATAGATGTCTTTGTTATCTAAGTGCTTCAGGGTTGAGTGCAGGGTCAGGAAGGTGTCCGCTGTAGACCGGCTGCAGCAATAGGCAAACTGCAGTGGATCCAGGCAATCTGGGAGAACAGAATTGATTCGTGCCATGACTAACCTTTTGAAGCAGTTCATAATGATGGATGTCAGAGCCACTGGATGATAGTCATTAAGGCACACTGCCTGGCTTTTCGTTAGTAGTGTGATGATGGTTGTCTTCTTGAATCAGATAGGGACCTCAGGTTGGTGTAAAGAGGGGTTAAAGATGTCTGTGAATCCCCCACCAGCTGGTCCACACAGGATCTGAGTGCTTGTCCTGACTGAGAGTTAATACAATTGGAACCTTGAAATATACTTCAATGCAGAATACTAATGTCCAGTGGATCTGTGACCAGAGGCTGCAGTGAGCAGAACAAGGATCAGCAAACTTTCCAGTCTTGTTCAGCACCACTTTACTGAATAGAAAAGATGCTTAAAAAATAATCACACACACCTTGCCCAAGCAGCCACGTTCCTTTATGAGTCTAGAAACTGAACCAAGGAAGCAAACGCATCATCAGGATGTCTGAGCAGCCAATGTTTGCACTTTTCAGCAGTGAGCCAGAGAATTAACCCTGCCTGGTTTGTTTGCCTGGTGACAAAAACGGTTGACGATAGACGAGCCATTGATGTCACCTATATGGATTTCAGTAAGGCGTTTGATAAAGTCCCTCATGGTAGGCTGGTAGAAAAGGTTAAGGCACATGGGATACAGGGACAGGTATCTAGATGGATTGAAAACTGGCTAGGCAACAGGAGACAGAGAGTAGTAGTGGAAGGGTCCTTTTCTAGCTGGAGGTCTGTCACCAGTGGTATGCCGCAGGGCTCAGTACTGGGACCTCTTCTCTTCGTAATATATATAAACGACTTGGAAGAGGGCGTATGTGGTGTGATCAGCAAGTTTGCAGATGACACCAAGATGGCAGGATTGGCGGATAGTGAGGATTGTCAGGTGACACAGCAGGCTGGTATATTGGGCAGATGGAATTTAATCCTGATAAATGCGAGGTGATGCATTTTGGAAGGAATAATGCAGGGAGGAGTTACATGATAAAAGGTAGACCAATTAAGAGTATAGAAATGCAGATGGACTTGGGAGTGCAAGTGCACAAGTCTCTGAAGGTGGCAACCCAGGTGGAGAAGGTTGCGAAGAAAGCTTATGGAATGCTAGCCTTTATAGGAAGGGGTATAGAGTACAAAAGCTGTACAGAACGTTGGTTAGACCACATTTGGAGTACTGCGTCCAGTTCTGGTCACCTTACTACTGGAAGGACGTGGAGACCCTGGAGAGAGTGCAGAGGAGGTTTACCAGGATGTTGCCTGGTATAGAAAGGACTGGGTTATGAGGAAACATTGGGTAAACCGGGGCTCTTTTCCTTAGAAAGACGGAGATTAAGGGGGGATCTGATAGAGGTGTATAAAATAATGAAGGGTATAGATAGAGTCAACAGTGGCAGGCTTTTTCCTGGATTGGAGACAAATATCACGAGGGGTCACGAGCTAAGGGTGAGGAGGGAGAAGTATAATTTGGATACTAGAGGGAGGTTTTTCACACAGAGGGTCATGGGAGTATGGAATGCACTACCAAGTAAGGTGGTGGAGGCAGGCACGCTGGACTTGTTTAAGGTTTACTTAGATAGGCACATGACTGAAACAGGGATGGAGGGTTATAGGAGACGGTTTTAAAAAGGGTCAGAGCCTCGGGACGATACTGGAAATGTAATGCTACATGTTAATGTCTTGTCTCTTTTAATCCGCACACAGTCCACCTTGTTGTCAAACGAGGAGCATGCACACAGTGGGTTATGCATGGGCTGCTCTTGGAGGTTTCGAGAGTGGCCTAGTACTTCGTGTCGTTGTGTGTGCTTAAAACTGGACCAGCAGATGGGCACCACAACAGCTCAGTGACTATCACTGCTAGCTGTGCAGACACATGGATTTGGGCCAGTGTCAGTGGGAGTTTGCGCATTCTCCCTGTGGTTGCGTGGGTTTCCTCCGGGTACCCTGGTTTCCTCCCACACCCCAAAGATGTGCTCTTAGGCTGACTGGTGTAACAAATTGTCCCTATTCTCCCCTGAATCTGGTTACAATAGGGGTACCATACGCATACACACGGGCCAAGGTAGGTGTAGGAAAATGCTTTGTTAAGATGGCGGCGCGGGCTTGTTGGGCCGAAGGGCCTGTTTCCCGTGCTGGGTTGTTCTTTGTTCTTTGTCTCTCCAATTCTTAAACTAAAGATGCTGAAACCCAGGCCCATCAGCCAAGATCAGGAATTGAGGAAGACTTTTAACAAAACATGAATTTTCAGGATGTCAGCATTGCTTGCAATTCTTGCTCATTTGCAGTTGCCTCAAGTTGGTTAGGTACTTCTTTTGAGGGCAGTGAAAAGTTAACCACATTGACATATGGAGTTATATCTGGCTAAGAGGATAATAGTGAACCAATTTGTTTTTGTCTCAAACAATCCGAGAGCTTACAATCACTTATACTGATGCCAGCTTTCACTTCACTTTATAAACTGAAACATCATTCAAATTTTCAAGCTGCCGCGGTGGGGTTTGGACTCTCATTCTAGGTATTGTTTGTCCAGTAACATAGTGGCTCTTTAAGTGATTTTGGTTAAAAACCCTTTGTCAAATGGATTACTGATCATGGAAAGTAAACAATATAATATTCATAACACAAGGCACAATGTTTGAACAGTGTTTTGGGAACACCTTTTAAGGAAGCAGATTCTGGCAGAGCAGTACTTTGTGGATCAGCTTATTGGTGTAGACCAGGTTTGTCCAACACTCGCATTGTGGCCTCCAAAGCCATTCTATATGGCTCCCTTAACCATTAGTGAGTTTACCAGTAGCAAATGTGGGAGAGAAACAGGCTGTGATTGGAGGGGCGGTGAACACCAGTGTCAATGAATAACCTACGGGAAAACAGAGGTTTTGTAAGGGTTGGGATGGAAGGAGAGGGCTGCAGTGGCAGGAGGGGCTGCTTGGCTGGGCCCTCTCACTCTTTGGTATTGCTTTAGTTTTGCTCAGCCAGCTGTTTCTTTTCTGCACACAACTTTCTGAAAATCGCGTATCTCTGTGAATTTTACTCATCAACCCCTTGATTTAGGAAAAAAAATGAAAACTGTGGCTCCCTAGCCAAAAAGCTAGGACAAGCTTGACGTTGATGGTGATAGAACAAACCAGAGACAAAAAAAACTGTGCAACTCATTCCAATAAAATTCATGTCAGCTTAGCTATGGTTAATTAATTCACAAATATCATCCAATGCAAACAGCTACTGGTCAAATCAGTTTTAAAAGCTGCCTCACCCTATTTAGCTGTTTCAACAGGATTAAAGCAGGTCTTAACTGAAAAAAAACTTCACTCTATTACAGAGTACTCAACTGAATGTAACATTTTTGGGGGATATTTTATAGACCTGTACAAACAATGCCGGGGTTTCTCAGTGATATTTAATCATTCAACATTATTGTAGCATGATGGAAGAGTGAACTAAATCGAACTGACAGTTTTTTCCAAAAATACAAGAATTGAGCACTAAGAGATTAGCATAAACAGAAAATGCTGGCAATACTCAGCATTAGAATGGTACTTTGTGAATCCAAATTGAATGTACCACAGCAGCAGTTAGCCTCCCACTTCCGCTCTCCTCCTTCTGAAAGTAAATACCAGGCTCAATGCTGAAAACTATGACAACCAAAGAATCCACCATCATGAAGGAGGTTGAGTACTTGGGAGAGTCAGGGATGGACATCTTATCAGCTACTTGTGTGGGACTAATACTGACTATTAGGGGTGGCATGGTGGCACAGTGGCTAGCACTGCTGCCTCACAGTGCCAGAGACCTGGGTTCAATTCCCAGCTTGGATCACTGAGTGGAGTTTGCACATTCTCTCTGTGTCTGATTGGGTTTCCTCCGGTTCCTCCTCCTCCCTTCCTTCCTTCCCCCCCCCCCCCACACACACACACACACACACACACACACACACACACACACACACACACAGTCAAAAGATGTGCAGGTTAGGTGAATTGGTCATGATAAATTCTCCCTCACTGTACCAGAACAGGTGCCTGACTGTGGTGACTAGGGGATTTTCACAGTAATTTCACTGCTGTGTTAACGTAAGCCTACTTGTGACTAATAAATAAAGTTTATTCTTAATTCATACAAAGCTGGGCTGCTTGTCTTTTTTTCCTTTCAGCTCTTTACCCTCCCTTATTATTCTAACAGACCTCTGACAAGTCCCTCTGGGAATGTGGAACCCAACTGGATAACCACTGCACAACTGTAAATACCTGCTAGGGTCTTTACATTTAACCAGTGAATTAACAAGGTAGCTCATAAATCTGAGGTCATGTACCTTCCAACTCAAGAACAGCCTCTTCCCTGCTGCCAGACTTTTGAATGGAGCTACCTTACATAAGTTGATCTTTCTTGACATCCTAGCTATGACTGTAACATTACATTCTGCACCCTCTCCTTTTCTGTGAATGTTATGCCTTCTATAGCACGCAAGAAACAATACTTTCCACTGTATACTAAAATAGGTGGCAATAATAATAAATCAAATCATAAACCCCCACACTGGGCTAAATCAACTCATTTACACCACATAAAAGCAGGGGAGATGGTTAGAGGTCACAATGCTGGACAACTGGAGAGAAAGAGATGATTAACCACTAACCTAATTGATTTCACAATGCAACCTCTACAGAACCTGTGGCCACAGGGTGTCTGAACCGCCTCCCTTAATGCCATCAGACAAATTGGACACTCGTATTTGTTTTCCAGTGGTGGGTCAAATTCCACATCATAGCCTTGTATCTCCTCTAACACATTCTGGGAGTACTGCCCACGGTTGCTGCAATCGTCTCTTGTGCCACTGTTCACTGTGCAGCACGAGCTCTGGAATGCGGAATCACGGCTGCTATCACAGTCCACCATACTCCTGGTCACTGCAAGATGTGGCACGCACTGGCTTCAATGTGCAGACTGATTCATCACCCTGTGATGGAAAAGCAGATTAAATAAAGTATATGTAATAGCCACAGCCACTTAACAAAAGTATCCCACTATTAAACTTAGGTTACCTGCCAGTTACTTCACAGGTAACCAATGAAAGCGTAAAGAGATCTTCCATTGGGTGTTTCCCATTAGTAGCACGTGTCTGATGCTTAGCTGTTAAGTTGGACGCTGTTTAAACTGACTTAACCTTTCAATGCCGCTGCTCAGATATTCCCTGTGGAGGAGTGACATTCCTTTTGGTAATTAAATATTAATTATTACAGGCAGAAAGAGAGCGAGAGAGTCACAAGTACTCATCAATCCACATCACCTGCCCTTGGAGAGAGTTTAGTTACCAAGGTGAGAAAACTCGAAATGGCAGCTTTCTTTTTATATTTTGTTTAATTTTGAACTATGATTAGTTTGTAGTAGACATTAAATCTATAGCGATGGAAAACCTTGTATACTGCTTGTCCTATGTTCCTGCTGTTGTGATTTTGGTTCAGATCTTACACTGATATTTTAACTGATGTAAACATTGAGAATGGAAATCCATAGTTCCTTGTAACAACGTAGTGGCAGGTTCTAACCAAAAGGTGGTGCTATGAAGTTTCTGAAGTCTGCCTCCTAATACCATTGTGCGGTATCAGCAGAGACTGATAGCCAAGTTCCACACATGAGGACGGTCTCAACAGGGATCTTGTCGCACTATTTGTAACCCCCATGACTTGCCTGGTTTGCAAAACCTCACTTACTGTACTGTCTGGAGACAATACACATCTCTTTAACCTGTGATCAGTGCTCCTTCCACTCACATTGTCGGCCACTTTAAGACTTGAACAGCAGGTTAGGTGTAAAGATTCACATTCTAATCAGTAATCTGTAAACTGTCTGTGCTTTATATGCTCTGTCTGAGGCCAGAACTCTCCATTCACCTGACGAAGAGGTAAACCTTGAAAGCTTGTGAGTTTACTATCAAATAAATCGGTTGGCCTTCTTACTCCTAATACCATTACCATAAAAAAGATGTACTGATGTTAATGAACTATCCATGGGAAATCCACAGGAGATTTGTTGGTTTATGGATAGCTTAGGAATAAAGCAATTTAAATCAATTGCATACCATCCAGAAACACAAGGAGCATTGGTGGCATCACATTTTAAAGACCATGTTGAAGCCCAAAGTCAAGATTATCCAAAGAATTGTGATAAAGGAATCCCATTTGTACCTTTTGCAACGATCAATCAAATTCAATCCATTTGAATTAATTTTTGGTCATGAGGTAAGAGGATCATTTAATAGATCAAGGAGAAATTGCTGAGTCGACATTCTGAGGTTACATTTTTGGACGGCATGTCAGGGAAAGATTAACAGGGTTGATGAGTTGGCTAGACAGCATTAAAAGTGGCACAGTGTGTGATGAAAAAAGAAATTTGTATTTTTGCTAGTGGGGATCTATAATTACCAGTAGTAGGTGAACCATTAAAAGCAAGGTCAATTGGGACTTATCAAAAGAAAATTGACTGAGGTGAATGATTCGATGAGAACACCAAATAGAATGTATCATGCTAATATGCTTAAATAGTATTTTGTTAGGGAAAGAAAGCAGAAGGAGGATGTGTTAGTTGTTACAACTCAGACTGAAGAAACTAATCCTGATGGTTCTCGATTTGACATTCCTCAAACAAAACTGGATAATGAAGAAGTAATCAGAAATTGGAATAGAGTTACCTTGCAGAGGAAAATCAAAATGACTTGGAGGAGTTATTATAATCGTACAGAGCTATGTGGGAATAAACTAGGAAGTACTGAAGTAATTGTGCCTGATGTAGATGGAGAAACCGTTGTCCCAGTTGAGCAATATCTGTACAGACTTAACCCACTCAAGTTGGCATAGGTTCAGAAGGAGAAGCTGAGAAGTGTGTACAGTCTAAAATGCAGTAGCCAAAAGTCTCAATCAAACATACAAAGGGCTGGTGGATATTTACAAATCTCAGTTAACGAAGATGTGAATGGAGGCAGGCGAGTGCAATGTAAAACTGGTGAAGGTGGAAAAGGAGAACCAGTTACTAGATTATGATGTGAGTAAAGACAGTGAGCTGGTGCAAAGACAGATGCAAGATAAGTTGACTTATTTGAAGCCTGCTCCCGAGTTGTTGAAATAAGGTGCAGAATTGTCAACAATGGCTCATCATCTACAAGAAGAAAAATGTAGATCAGTTAGCAGTATATGTGATTTCAAGAAGGAGATTTAGGAGCAGCAGTATTTTACTACTGCAGATAAAAGAAAAAGGACAACAACTTGAAGTCAGACTCTTTGAAGAAACTGTACCATCATTTAAAATGAATGGATTATGAATCTATAGTGTGCGCAGACCTGGATAGCAACAAAAAACAGTCCAGTTCGTAGCTGATGTCTGAGTATATTACAATGGTTTTTGCAACAGCATGACAGCCATAATGATTGCTAAAACCATAATTACAACAAATTCTGACACCAAAGATGACAATCTGCCATATATCTTTGCCAAAGAACATGCAGAAAATGATGATGAGGGTCCAGAACAAACAAAGGAATTAATAAACTACCTTGGAACAGAAAGGTACACAGTTGGAGACTCTGGAAAGATTGTGTACATTTTGCAACAGAAAGTGAAGTTGGGCCATCTGACAGAGGAACAAAGGCCAGTTAACAAGAAAGGGTACAGGAATAAAGTGACCATTCTGGATGGCCCTGAACACACATACGAAGCTGCGTAAGGGTGCAATGGGATTAGTTCTCTTTGACAAAGTCTGCAAGCAGACTGAAAAGGATTACTTTATTTTGACATTTCGAACCTTTGAAAATCAGGACCACTCAGCAAACAAAATTAAAAGCAAATCCAAAGTGGTTTGTACCAGTTTGCATTCAATTAAAGGTTTTATCAGCTGGATCCTGCCCAGCTCTCTGAGGACATTATCCGGCTAATTTACAATCACAACAAGTGAATCGATCTCAGACTTAAAGCAGAATCAAAACCATAAGGAGATCTCTGAAAAGAAAGAGGAAGCAACCGGACAACAGCAAACTGTCGAGAAAAGGCAGAAAAGAAAATGTGATTGCAAGCGCGTTATCACAACTTTGCTAAAAGGAGAAAAGTTTGGTGTTACAAGAGAAGAGCTGAACGATACAACTGTAATGTTTGCATGCTTGGATTTAATAAAATGTACATATCTTGAGTACTGATAGTGTGAAACTAGAGGTTTTGAAATATGAAGCCACCTTTTCATATTGTTGGTTCATTTTTTTTAAAGGGGGAGGTGTGATGGTACTGTGCCATTAAGAAATGTATTTTTATCATGTTTCTTGTAAGGGTTAGGTTTCAAATTCAGCTGTTTTACATGGTGCCAATTTGTCTGCACTAGGCAGGTTACATGCTGAGAACAAAGGCTAATTCTTTTTAGCTAATCTGAGTTAATGCATTTTTGTTTATTTTGGTTCTTCCCCTAGGGTTTCAAGGTTGGACTTTAATTAGGTTGATTGACAGCTGACA
This sequence comes from Carcharhinus amblyrhynchos, assembly GCF_965287045.1. Classification (NCBI taxonomy): domain Eukaryota; kingdom Metazoa; phylum Chordata; class Chondrichthyes; order Carcharhiniformes; family Carcharhinidae; genus Carcharhinus; species Carcharhinus amblyrhynchos. Next base: position 57,324,238 of record NC_137329.1, read on the forward strand.
GAGGCAGATTCATGCAAATGGGCAGTGCTCAGCTTGCAGAAAAAATGCACAGTTCTTTTTAATTTTAAAATAGTCAATTTCTGCCAGTCCTGAAATAAGCAAGAAGTGCCTTCATGTCTCGCTTGCGCTCTCACTCTCTGGAGGCTACTGTTTGGGGCTGTCAGAAGACAAGTGTCTCTCTGTCTTTCTCTGTCTCCACATGACTATCTCTCTCTCCACATGTTCAAAAGGCTCCAGGACTATTAACAAGAACAAGCACGTAAGCCATTGTGTTGCTAACTGATTCCGAAAAGCAGTTAATGTCTACAGGAGGAATATTGCTTGAATTTGAACTAATAGAGAAAGGCTAGCAATTAAGAACTGTATCTTGCCATGTTTAAGTATTTCTATTGATAAAGCTTAAGCTAATCGATTTGTTTTCATAAAACTGCATAGTTAAATAAAGTTCATTTTGATAAAAGCTTCCTAGCATGACAATAGAATCACACCTCGAACATAGAGAAGTACAGCACAGGAACAGGCCCTTTGGCCCACAGTGTTCTGTTGAACATGATGCCAAATTAAACTAATCCCTTCTGCCTGCCTTTGGTCTATATACCTTCAGTCCTTGCATATTCATCTGCTTATCTAAAAGCCCCATAAGTGCCTCTATCGTATCTGCCTTCACCAACACCCCTGGCAGCACGTTCCAAACATCTTCCATTCTGTAAAAAAAACTTGCCCCTCACATCTCCTTTGAACTTTCCCCCTCTCATCTTAAATATTGGACATTTCAACTCTGGGAAAAAGACTCTGGCTATCAACCCTATCTATGCCCCTCATAATTTTATAGACTTCTACCAGGTCTCCCCTCAGCTTTCGCCATTCCAGTATTTGCATGTCCAGCTTCTCCTTATAACACATCCCTTCTAATCTAGGCAGCATCCTGGTAAGCCTCTTCTGCACCCTCTCCAAAGTTTCCACATCCTTCCAGTAATGTCGCGACCAGAATTGAACACAATACTTTTAAACGCAGCTTAACCAAAGTTTTATAAAGCTGCAACATGACATGCTGACCCTTGTACTCAATGTCTCCACCAATAAAGGCAAGCATGCCTCTGACATCTATGATTATGAAGTGTTTCAAAAGGTTAATTATAACACAAATCAATTCCTGCCTACAAGACTGCCTGGATCCACGACCATTTGCCTACCTCTGCAACACAGCAGATACTATCTCCCTGGCCCTGCACTCAACCCTGGAACACCTAATAAACAAAGACACCTATGTCAAACTCCTATTCATAGGCTACAGATCAGCCTTTAACATCATAATTTCTACGAGACTCATCTCCAAACTTCATGGCCTAAGGCACAACTCCTCCTTCTGCAACTGAATCCTAGACTTCCTAATCCACAGACTGAGATAGGTAAGGATAGGTAACAACACTTCCATCATGGTCATCCTCAACACCGGCACTGCACAAGGCTGTGCCTCACCCCCTTACTATACTCCTTATACATCTTAGACGATATGGCCAAATTCCCCTGCAAATTGATTTTCAGGTTTGTTGATGATACCACCACTGTGGGTCCGATCTCAAACAGTGACAAGACACAATACAGGAAAGGGATAGAGAATTTGGTGAACTGGTGCGATGACAATAATCCCTCCCTTAATGTCAACAAAACGAAGGAGATATTCATCAACTTCAAGAAGCGTAGTGGAGGGCATGCTCCTGTCTACATCAGTGGGGATGAAGTAGAAATGGTTGCAAGCTTCAAGTTTTTGGGTGTCCAAATCACCAATAACCTTTCCTGGTCCCTCCATGTAGACACTATAGTTAAGAAAGCCCACCAACACCTCTACATTCTCAGGCGACCAAGGGAATTTGGCATGTCTACTATAACGCTCACCAACTCATACAGATGCACCAGAGAAAGCACTCTTTCTGGTTGTATCACAGCTTGGTGTGGCTCCTGCTCTGTCCAAGACAACAAAAAACAACTGGTTGTGAATGAAGCCTCCCATCCATTGACACTGTCTACACTTCCCAATGCCTCTGCAATGCAGCCAGCATAATTAAGGACCCCACACACCCCGGACATGTTCTCTTCCACCTTCTTCCGTCGGGAAAAAGTCTGAGATCATGTACCAACCAACCAACTCAAAAACAGCTTCTTCCCTGCTGCCATCAGAATTCTGAATAGCTCAAACTTACATTAAATTGATCTTTCTTTACATCCTAGCTATGACTGTAACACTACATTTTGTACTCTTTCTTTTCCTTCCCTATTTACGGTATGCTTTGTCTGTATAGCGCAAGAAACAATTCTTTTCACTTTATACTAATGCACGTGACAAGAAAAATTTTAAAAAATCAAATCATAAGCCTTCTTCATCTATAAGAACATAATACATAAGAACATAAGAAAATAGGAGCAGGAGTAGGCCATCTAGCCGTTCGAGCCTGCCCCGCCATTCAATAAGATCATGGCTGATCTGTCGTGGCTCAGTTCCACTTTCCCGCCCTCTCCCCATAACCCTTAATCCCCTCGCTTATCAAAAACCCATCAACCCGCGTCTTAAAAATATTTAGCGAGGCAGCCTCCACCACTTCAACGGGCAGAGAATTCCAGAGATTCACCACCCTTTGAGTGAAGAAGTTCCTCTTCTAAACCACCCCCCCCCCTTTATCTTAAGGTTGTGCCCCTAGTCCTACTGTCCTTTCTGAGCGGGAAGAGTCTCTCCACCTCTATCCTATCCATCCCATTCATTATCTTGTATGTCCCAATGAGATCTCCCCTCATTCTTCTAAACTCTGACAAGTACAAGCCTAGTTTATTCAGCCTCTCCTCATAGGTCAACCCCCTCAACTCCGGTATCAGCCTAGTAAACCTCCTCTGCACTCCCTCCAAGGCCAAAATATCATTGCGTAAGTGCGGCAACCAAAACTGCACACAGTACTCCAGCTGCGGCCTCACCAGTGCCCTATACAGCTGCAGCAAGACCTCCCTACTTTTATATTCAATCCCCCTCGCTATGAAGGCCAGCATCCCATTCGCCTTCCTGACCACCTGCTGCACCTGTAGGCTGGGTTTTTGCGACTCATGCACAAGGACCCCGAGGTCCCTCTGCACCGTCGCCTGCTGCAGTTTTTCGCCACGTAAGTAATAGTCCTTCCTACCATTATTCCTACCAAAGTGGACCACCTCGCACTTGCCAATATTAAATTCCATTTGCCATTTCCTGGCCCATTCGCCCAGCCAATCTAGATCCTTCTGCAGACTCTCCACACCCTCCGCACAATTTGCCGTTCCACCAATCTTGGTGTCATCAGCAAATTTCGACACCATACACACGGTTCCCTCCTCCAGATCATCTATATAAATGGTAAATAGCTGAGGCCCCAGCACCGACCCCTGGGGCACTCCACTAGTCACTAACCACCAATCCGAATAGCACCCATTAACCCCCACTCTCTGCCTCCTATTTGACAACCAATCCTCTATCCACGCTAACACCCTACCCCCAACTCCATGCCCCCTCACCTTCTGCAATAACCTCTTGTGAGGTACCTTGTCAAACGCCTTCTGAAAATCAAGAGAGACCACATCCACCGGCTCTCCTCTATCCACCGCCCTAGACACATCCTCATAGAACTCCAATAAATTTGTCAGACACAACTTCCCCTTAATGGAACCGTGCTGCGTCTGCTCTATCAAGCAATTCCCCTCAAGATGCCTCGCTATTTCCTCCTTGATGACGGATTCTAACATTTTACCTACAACAGACGTTAAACTATAATTCCCTGCCACCCTTTCTAAACAACGGTGTAACATTAGCCGTTTTCCAATCTTCCGGCACTTCCCCGGAATCCAGCGACGTTTGGAAAATAACCACCAAGGCACTATCACCTCCGCCATTTCTTTCAGAACCCTCGGATGCATTCCATCCGGTCCTGGGGACCGGATCTATCTACTTGTGTGGCCAATTTCAGGGAGCTACAGGCTTGAACTCCAAGATCCCTCTGTACATCAATGATGTTCAGGATTCTGCCATTATCTGTATACTTACCCTTAACATTTGATCTCCAAAACTGCAGCACCTCAACTTGCCCAGCTTACACTCCATTTGCCATTTCTTCGTCCATATCTGCAACTGATCTATATCTCGCCGTATCTTTTGACAATCTTCTACAGTGTCCACAACTTTACACATCTTTGTGTCATCTGCAAACTTATTAACCTACCCATCCCTGGAGTGAAATATCTTATCCTCACTAATGCCAAAATAGTTAAATGCTTGGAGTCTAGCCTTTTGGGCTTCATAACATACTTCAGGGTTTCTGTTTTGGTACCCTAGAAAAGCCAAAGCCAAGGAACAGTGCTCCACAAAATCTTCCACAATGCTTGGAACTGTGAAAATACAATGAAAGTGAATCCATTTTGGTTGCTGCCTTTGCTCTTATCAAACCCCTCTCTCCTAGTTTGAACAGCTAGTGCATTTTCACTTCAAGTACTAGTTTAAACCATCATTGCCCATCCCCTGGCCCTACTTGTTCCCTGTCTCCTCAACCAACAGTGGATCTTTGTTCCAATTTGGCTTCCAAATTCCTGGGCTTCTCTGGACATCTAGACTATTCGACTTGGGCAGAAGCATGGGATCAGCTGCCTGTTGCAGCCAATGGAATTAAGTAAATGGCAGCTGATCAGTATCGCCTGCCTCGAATTACTCTCCCTATCTTTCATGCTAGGTTACGTCAAGACCCAATCCATGTCTTTGACCTGCTATTCTGTTGCTCAAATCTGACACTTCTCTGCTGAGCCAGGAAGTGGCCTACTGTTTTTTCTAGATCCTCGACCTGGTTCAACCAGGGCAGAACTTACTCAGTTAATGGTAGGTTGTTGGGGAGAGTACAGGTTCATAGCTCCTTGAAAGTGGAGTCACAGGTGGACAGAGTGGTGAAAAAGGCATTCAGCATGCTTAGTTTCATTGAATACAGAAGTTGGGATATCTTCTTGAAGTTATACAAGACATTGGTAAGGCCACACTTGGAATACTGGGTACAGTTCTGGCCACCCTATTATAGAAATGATATTACTAAACTAGAAAGCGTGCAGAAGAGACTTACTAGGATGCTACTGAGACTTGATGATTTGAGTTATAAGGAGAGGCTGGATAGGCTGGGACTTTTTTCTCTGATATTCAGAAAGCTGATGGGTGACCTTATAGAGGTCTACAAAATAATGAGAAGCATAAATCAGTCAACATCTTTTCCTCAAGGGAAGGGAGTCTAAAACTAGAAGACATAATTTAAGGGGAGAGGGGAGAGATACAAGAGTCCAGAGGGGCAATTTTTTCATGCAGAGGATGGTGAGTGTCTGGAACAAGCTGCCTGCGGTAATAGAGGCGGGTACAATTTTGTCTTTTAAAAAGCATTTGGACAGTTGTACGGGTATAGACGGATATGGGCCAATGCGGGCAATTGGGACTAGCTTAAGGGTTTTAAAAAAGAGCAGCATGGATAAGTTGGGCTGAAGAGCCTGTTTCCATGCTGTAAACCTCTATGACTCTATAGTTCCTGGCCAGGAATTTATTCACTTTCTGAACCTTATGGAGACCTCCAACTTTGCTATTACTTTTTTTTTGCTTATGCAATCAATCCTGCAACACACTCTGGATTGTCGTTCCCATCAATGCATCATCCAATACTCTATCCTTCACTTGCCTGCAATGCCCATTTCTGAACATGGATTATAAGATCGTGTGAACCCACCCGACTTAAACCAACTTTATACCACAGTACCACTGACTTTAACATCGACTTCCTGTCTCCTCTTTATTCCTCATTTGCTACTAGGATGTATGCATTCCAAAAATTGTTTCATAACTAGGTTTATCAGAGTTTTCCTGTGCCATTCTCATCTGCATTTTGGCAGCAGCTCTGGACCCTAGGCCATCACTTTTCTTTTTCCTTCCAACACCCTTCTGTCTACTGCCTCCTTAAGAACAGGAACATCAAGCATCCTATCCTACTCTCTTGTTGGCCAGTGCACCCACTGAGAACCAAGCTCATCAATCTCCACCCAACCAATCTGACACTGTTTGTGCTAATCCTGTGCATTCCATCAGCTATCACCCTTCACATTTCTCTCGAAGATGGCTGCACATTTATGAACAAGGCCCATGTTACCCATAAACCCATGGTGCTTCAACACCATGACCTTGACAGAAGTCTGGCTGAGCAATGATGACAGCTACAACCCACTAAGTGATGTCTCCGCTCCTGGCTTTAGACCCCCCACTTCCCCACCCAAATTGTCACAGTAACAGTGCGGTTCTTAGCATCAAATCACATCTTCCTTGGTCTGTCCCTTCCTCTTTAGGCACATTCTCCTCCTTTTAGCATCTCATATTGACCCATTTCTTTCATTTAAATGCTCATTCTCTAAGGCCCACCAAGCACCATAAAAATTTCTCAACAAATTTTTTTTTAACTACTTTTCTCCCTCAGTCTCTACAGTGAGCGACTTCAACCACCATCTCAATTCATCAGGATCGTTCTCTCCCGCCTCTGGGTTCAGGGCTCTCCTAACCTCCCTTAATCTCGCTCGCCATATAAACTTCCCAACCCATATCTATGGAAACCCTAGATCTTGCCATCTAATGGAACCTCAGCACCATCATTTGAATCACAGATAAGACCAATGCTGATCATTTGCTTGCATCAATCACCTACACCCTGCCCTTCCCAATTCTATTTCCTTCTACATTCACCCTTGGAACCTTTCCAATTCACTTACAATGGCACTTTCAAAATCCCAACAATCTGGCTTGTGGCCCTCCGTTTCTCCGACGTTCATATCATACAAGTGCCAGGCAATGGACATCTTCAACAAGAGAAAACCCAACCATTCTAAGGCATCTCCTCCTGTAAAATCATCACTGGGGAATCTCCTCCATCAACATTTATTTCGTCCACTGGAAACCATCTTTTTAAACCCCTCTTGGTGTCTCCACCACTCATGTCTTCAACATGAGGAATTAGTGGACTACTTTAGCAGTGAGATCTTAAGGAACAGGAGTAGGTCTTTAAATCTTTTCCACCATTCAAAATCATGGCTGAGCTTCAACCTCAGCTCCACCATCTTGCACTATCCTTAGATCCTTCCAATCCCTCTATCCAAAAATCTATCGCTCTTGTTCTCAAAATGTACAACAAGATTGCCATTTCTCTCCCTTCCCCAGCCTAACAGGCTAAACATTTTCAAAGATTCTGCATACCCTCACCCTATTCTCATATCTTTCTCCAATTTTTCAACTGTCTCCTTTCATGCCCTATCTGAACTCATTTTTCTGAGAAACCAACTCCTTCTCTCTCAACATTATTCCCACCAAAATCCCTGCCGGCTCTTATGTTAGTTGATAAATTGCTTTCTCACCTTAGGTGCTGTCCCTTCTCCTTCAAATCACCCCTCCCCTCGAAATGAAATGCTCAACTTCTCCATCTTTCGCCTCATCTCCAATCTTCTTCCCTTCTTCAGTTCAAATCCTGAGTCCTTGAATTCCTCCCATTTCTCAACTATATGCTGTCCCATCAGTAACATCATCCCAAAATACAGTGTTAGTTTTCACACATACATGGGTGACACCCAGCTAAACTTCATTCATTATTAGCACCACTGCTTTTAAATGATTTATATATTGACTTAGATACATAGGGCAAATTCCAACAATTGAAGCTGACATAAGATCTCCAACTACAATGAATTGTGAGGATGGTAATTGATTTCAAGAGGATAAGCAGACATGACAGATCAAATTTAATGCAGTGAAATGTGAATTGATATCTCTTGGTCAGAAGAACATAGAGAGGCAATATAAACTAAACAGTACAATTCTAACAGAGGTACAGGAGCACATAGACCAGGTAGTAAATGTAGACAATCACTGAAGGCAGAAGAGTAGGTCAAGAAAGTGGATTAAAAAGGTACAGAGGATCCTTGATTTTCTAATTAGAGGCATTGGGTACAAAACCAAGGAAATTATGGTGAACCTTTATAAAACAATGGTTCAGCCACAACTGGAGTGATGTCCAATTCCAGGCACCATATTATCGGAAGGGTGTGAAGTCTTTTAGACCCTCCGTAAATTTGAGACTGTCCAAACCTCTGACGCCTGCATCCAAATTTGAAACAAGTTCTGTTCACCCATTATCCAATCCTCACAGACCACACTGGATCCTTAGCCATCCTCACAGACCACACTGGATCCTAACCCATCACCCCATTCTCACAGACACCTATCTTTCCTTTAAAATTTCTTCACAGGGTCATCTCATGCTTATTCTCAACTTCTCCAGCCTCACAACCAGAAATATCTGAGCTCCTCTAATTCTGACCTGTTGAACACATCCAATTTTAGTCACCCAACGGTCATCATTTCAGCTCCCAAGACCTCTTTCCTCCTTTAAGACATTATTTGAAACCTACCTCTTTGGCCAGGCCTTTGGTCATCCATCCCAATATCACCTTGTCTACCTCGATGTTGTCATTTCAGTGAAGTTCTTTGGAATTTTTTTTACTGTGTTGAAGGTGCTGTATAAATACCGCTTGTTTTTGTTTACAAATGTGCTTTAGAATCACATTTCTTTAACAAAAAGGGGCACCATCATTGCTTCTATTTTCTCTCTAGTTGGACCTCCTTCTTGTAAACCCCATTAGCAACGCCATCGACAACCCATGCTAAATTTATGGGTTCTGATCCATGCTTCATGCACGTCTGTCAGCAAATGTTAACAACCTAACTGAATGCAGCAGTAGTGAGCCAGATTCCCAATCAATGTTTAGCGATCAAGAGCAAGGACTTTGGCTAAGGTTTTCTCCCCTCTACAGCCCAGGTGTATACAGACCATCTGTACTGCCCCTGCAGCTGTCTGGGTTCAAGCCAACTAACTTCACATCAATCAGAAACAGGAGTGAATCTTCCATGCCACATTGCAGGATCTTACACAAATATACAGAGCTTTCAACATTACTCTTCAAATACTAACTCTGTTCAGAAGCCCTGCTAATTTTGGGCAGAGTTGTCACTGTCTTGGTAAACTTTTCCCTTTTTTTGCTCACGGAGCAGTTTTAAGAACTAGCAGAACCTTAGGATGTGGTTTAATGGAACACCACCTCTTTCCGTTAGTCTATGTTTCAATTCACCTCAAAAGCGTCATTTCCACCCACGTACTAGCCCAGTATTCACCATAAAGCAGGTTCTTACATTACGTAGGTCTTGTGGGGGGACAGTTTTACTCATACTCCAATACAGTGAATATGGAACACATAAGAATGTAAGATAGTGTGTTCCATATTCACTATTTACTAGAGCTATAAAAAAATGAATTGTGGTCTACATTTCCGACGTGACAACAGTGACTATACTTCAAAGGTACTTTATTGGCTGGAAAGCGCTTTGGGAAGTCCTGAGGTCATGGAAGGCAATATATAAATGCAAGTCTTTTTGCTGACAAACAAAATACAGCTAATGTGGAACACATTATTTTATACACATCCATTACGGTACAGGTTACAAACAGGTAATCTAGACACATGCTGTCTACAATATATTGAACAATCTTATATGCACACACTCTTCCTTATATGGAATGTGATAAGAACAAGACAGAGGGAATACGAGATCGGCAGAGAAACCAAGGGCCAGAATCAAACAGGGCAACAGTGAAAATTAATGGCAATGGGACAAGGAATGTTAAAAAGATAAGCCTCGAGGCTTTGTGCCTTAATAAGCAGAGCGTTCACAATAAATTAATCGTGCAAATAGATGTAAACGGGTATGATGTAGTCAGGATTATGGAGACATGGCTGCAGGGTGACCAGGGACGGAAACTGGCTTCAGGAGTATTTAGGAAGGACAGGCAAAAAGGAAATGGAGATGGGGTAGCATTGCTGGTTAAAGGGGAAATTAATGCAATAGTGAGGAAGCATATTAGCTCCAACCATATGGAATCTGTATGGGTATAACTGTGAAATATCACAGGGCAAAGAACATTAGTGGGGATTGTACATAGGCCTCCAAATTGTAGTGGTGATTTTGAGGATGACAGGAAATTCAAGACGCATGCAATAAAGGAACATCTGTAGTTATGGGTGACTTTAGTCTGTATATAGATTGAGCTAATCAAATTAGTAATAAGGCCGCAAAAGGAGGAAGTCCGGGAGTGTGTACAGGATAGTTTTCTGGACTAATGCATTGAGGAACCAACTACAGAACAGGCCATCTTAGATTGGGTCTCGTGTAATAAGGAAGACATAATTAGCAATCTAGTTGTGGGATACCCTTTGAGTGATCATAATATGATAGAATGTTGCTTGGTATGGTGGGAAGGGCTGAGGGATTTGAGGCTGTTTTTGTTAGAGAGAAGAAGGTTAAGAGGTGACTTAATAGAGGCATACAAGATGATCAGAGGATTAGAAAGGGTGGACAGTGAGAGCCTTTTTCCTCAGATGGTGATGGTTAACACAAGGAGACACAGCTTTAAATTGAGGGGTGATAGATATAGGACAGATGTCAGAGGTAGGTTCTTTACTCAGATGCCCTGCCTGCAACAGTGGTGGACTCGCCAACATTAAGAGCATTTAAATGGTCATTGGATAAACATATGGATGATATTGGAATAGTGTAGGTTAGATAGGCTTTAGATTGGTTTTCACAGGTCGGCGCAACTTCAAGGGCCAAAGGGCTGTACAGTGCTGTAATGCTCTATGTTCTGAGTACTTCTTCATCAAGACGGAAAGTGATGTAGTTGATTTTGAGATTGGAGTCCTGAATCTAAATAAAGGAAGCTACAATGGTATGAGGCACAAGTTGGCTATGCTGGATTGGGGAACATTACTTAAAAGGATGACGGTGGATAGGCAATGGCAAACATCCAAGGAGTACATGGATGAACTGCAATAATTGTTCATTCCTGTCTGGTGCAAAACAAAACGGGCAAGTTGGCCAAACCATTGCTTACAAGGGAAATTAGAGATGGTATTAGATCCATACAAATTGTCCAGAAAAACAGCAGACCTGAGGATTGAGAACAGATTAGAGTTTAGCAAAGAAGAAAAAAGGAATTGATTAAGGAGAAAATAGGATACGAGAGTAAGCAAGGAACATAAAAATTGACTGTAAAAGTTTCTACAGGTATGTGAGGAGAAAAATATTGGTGAAGTCAAATGTAGTCCCTTACAGTCAGAAACAGGGGAATTTATAATGGGGAACAAAAAAATGGCTGACAAATTACATAAATACCTTGGTTCTGTCTTCCCCAATGTTGGGGAACACAGGGTTTAGTGAGAGGGAGGAACTGAAGGAAATCAGTATTTGTTGGGAAATGGCGTTGGGGAAATTGATAGAATTGAAGGCTGATAAATTACTAGGGCCTGATAATCTACATCCCACAGTACTTGAGGAAGAAGCCTTGGAAAGAGTGGATGCATTTGTGGTCATCTTCCAAGGTCCTAAGGACTCTGGCACAGATCCTACAGATTGGAAGGTAACTAATGTAACCCCACTATTAATAAAGAGAGGCAAAGAGAAAACAGGGAATTACAGAGCAGTCAGCCTGACATCAGTAGTGGGGAAAATGCTCCAGTCCACTATTTAATAGCAGAACACTTGGAAAACAGTGGCAGGACAAAGTTAGCATGGATTTGCAAAAAGAAAATCATGCTTGACAAATCTACTGGGATTCTTCGGAGACGTAATTAGTAGAGATGATGAGGGGGAACCAGTGGATTGTTTATTTGGAGTTTCAGATGGCTTTTGACAAACAATCGTGTAAGTCATCTCCACTTGTAAAATTAAAATGCATGGGATTGGGGGTAGTATATTGAGATGGATAGAGAACAGGTTGGCAAACAGGAAACAAAGAGCAAGAATAAAAGTGTATTTTTCCAAGTGGTAGGCACTGAATAGTTGGGTACCGCTGGGATAAGTGTGAATATCTGGGGTTCGAGCAATGTATATTAATTATTGAGACGAAAGAGTTAAAAGTAATGTCTCCAAATTTGCAGATGACAAAGCTGGGTGAGAGGGTTAGCTGTGAGGAAAGTGCAGAGATGCTTTGGTCTAATTTGAACAAGTTGAGTGAGTAGGCAAATGCATGGCAGATCCAGTATAATGTGGATAAATGTGAGATTATCCACTTTGGTAGCAAAAACAGAAAAACAGATTATCTGAACGGCTGTAAATTGAGAGAGGGGAATGTAAACATGCAGGTTCAACAGGCAGTGAAGGAGGCAAAATGGTACATGTGCCTTCATAGCAAGAGGATTTGAGTACAGGAACAGAAATGTCTTGCTGCAGTGATACAGGTCTTTGGTGAGACCACACCTAGAATGCAGTGCGCTGTTTTGGTCTCCTTGTCTGAGAAGGATGTTCTTGCTATGGAGGGAGTGTAGCAAAGGTTAATAACTGGGATGGAGGATTGACATATGAAGAGAGGTTGAGTCGTTTAGGATTATATTTGCTGGAGTTTAGAAGAACGAAGGGAATCTCATAGAAACCTATAAAATTCTAACAGCAGTGGGGAGGATAGATGCAGGAAAGATGTTTCTGATGGTCAGGGGAATAAAGAGCCAGCGGTCACAATCTGAAGATAGAGGGTAAACAACCTAGGACTCAAATGAAAAGAAATTTCTTCACCCAGAGAGTGGTAAATCTGTAGAATTCACTACAACGGAAAGCAGTTGGTGTCAAAACATTGTATGTTTTTAAGAAGGAATTAGATATAGCTCTTGTGGCTAAATGAATCAAAGAACGTAGGGGGAAAGCAGGAACAGGTTACTGAGTTGGATGATCATAATAAATGACGGAGTAGCTTCAAAGGGCCTACCCTCTCTACCTACATTGCTCCCCACTGTTGCCATTGAGCATTCCCAAGTCTGTGTTAAAGTTGGGGTACAGTGGCATTGGCCATTTCCTTAAGCTGCTTTAGTCTCATCTGGTCCTGTGTGCCCCTATAGTAATCAATAATTAGTTTTGTAATTATTGGTTATGAGTATATGAGTAGATTCCTCATGATCTGAGCATGAATACGGCATACTTTACACATATCCTGTATGCTTCTCAATCTCTGTTCTACAGCCAACAAGGGGGCTTGCCACATTAGATATAGCAATAATCAGTAAGCCAGCTGAGCTAACAAGCTAATGGTTCATGAACATTTATCTATTAGCAATCAAAGTATGATCGAATTCAATGTTATGCTTGAAAAGGGAGAAAACTGAAATATGTATTAAGGTTTTAGATTTAGTGAAGGCCAACTTCAACAGGATGGGTCAATCAGAAACAGTCCACAGTAAACTGGGCAAATCTGTTAAATAGCAAAACAACACAAGATCAGTGGGAGGTGTTCTAAGAACTGAACAGCTTACAGAATCAGCTTGTAAAGTGGTCAAGAGTTCTACTTGCCAAAAGAAATAGCCATTAATGGCTAAAGAGGTAAGTGACAGCATAAAACTAAAGAAAAGGCATACAAGGACATATAAAAAACCACAGATCCGTGTACATGGGAAAAATATAAAGAATAGCAAGAGTAAAAACTACAAAAAGAGTATATGAAAATAAATTTGTTAGGAATATCAAAACGAACAACAAATTTTACAATTATGTTGGACAAAAAGGCATTAAAAGGGTATGGCCCTTTCAAATCTGACAATGGTAATTTCAAAAAAAAACAGGAAATTGTTGACGTGTTAACTATTAACGCCAAGTTATTATTTAAGAGTAAAGGATGCCAGACATCCCAAGAAACCTAATATTGAACCAGAAATAGGGTCACAGCAAAACTGAAACAAATTATTAAGAAAATAAAGAGCGACAAATTCCGAGGAATTAGGTGAGAACATTCCACATGCCCTAACTATAATCTTCTAAAGTTCTCCTGATTCAGTAATCCATTCTTTCTTAAATTTCACACTAATTTGCTATTGAGAGGTGATAAACCAGGGAATTATGGACTAATTTGCCCATCATCTGCTGTTGGGAAGTTGCTAAAATCTAAAAAAGGGATAGAAAGACAGAATACCTTGAAAATTTTCAACTTGTCAAAAAGAGCCTTCAAGGATTTGTGAAGGGCAAGTCCTGCCTGGTGAACCTAAATGTTTTGAAGAGGTGCCTGTAGTAGCAAACAGGGGAACATCTATAGATGTTATTTACATGGACTTCCAGAACGCATTTGATAAAGTCATTCTCAAGAGCCTGGTAGCTAAAATTAAGTCTCATGGAATTGAGGACAAATTATTAAGCTTGTTAGGAAACTAGCTGAGCGGAAGGAGATAGAGAGTAAGGATTAGATACTCTAACTGACAGGATGTGACTCATGTTGTCTGACAGGAAGCTGTAGGAACTTCGACAATTTACATCTTAAATGATGGGATAAACAGCCACGTATCCAAATTTGTTGACAACACAAAGACAGGAGGTATTGTGGACAGTACTGATGGAAGCATGAAATTGCAAAGAGATATTGATAGATAAAGTGAATGGGCAAAATTATGGAAAATTATGTGAGGTCATCTATTTTGGACCTTAAAAGCAGATATTAGCGTTTTTCGTAAATTGTGAAAAATGAGATGCAATAGAGATCAAACAAGACTTAAAGGTCTATGTCTATAGATTAAAATGTCATGAGCAGACACAAATGATCAAGAAGGCTAACGTCATGATGTTCTTTATATCTAGAGTAGAAAAGGGTAGAAGACGGGCTGCAGTAATACAAGGCCCTGGTTATACTTGTCTGAAGTACTGTGGTCAGTTTTGGGCATCACACCTTAGGAAGGATAAATTGGCCTTGGAAGAAGAACTGCATAAATTTAAGACATTAGAATGACATCCAAACTACAAAGTTAAATTATGAAGAGAGGAAGTGCACAAACTAGAATCATAGCCCCTAGAATTTTGAAAGTTAAGGGTGATTTGATCAAAGTTGTAAAGAGATCAGGGTCAAAAGAAAAACTTTCTGCTGTTTGAGGAGCTGGTCTCAAAATGAGGAACAGGCCTTTCAAGAGCGAAGTTAGACAACAATTCTACATGTAATGAGTAGTAGAAGCTTGCTTCTTCCTTCTACAAATAGCTGTTGATGCCAGATTGATTCCTGATCTTAAGTCTAACATTGATGGATTTCAGTGAACCAGAAGTATTAAGGGATATGACACGAAGGTGAGTGTGGAGTTACATGGCAGATCAGCCACAACCTCAGTGAACAGTTGAATAAGCTTAGGAAGCTAAATGACCTATTCCTGTTCCAGTGTCCCTTTCTCAGATGAATTAAGCTTGGTAACATGAGGTCAAATACAACTTGTTAAGCTGCTCTATTTTTATGCACAATAAGTAAACATATGGAACAATCAGAACAAATCTCATTCAACTCTTACTTCTCTCCTCCAAAAATGGGAACTTAGGCCTGAACTATAGTTTCTTGTGTTGAAACCTGATTGCCCAGCTAGCCTTTGTCCTGTGCTTTCTATGTCCCAATTGAACAGTGAGGGGTACAGTTAATGCTGACTTCCCCCTCATCAGAATAAAACCTGCCATCTACCTCCCTCCACATTCTTAAGATGTGGGTTGAAGGAAAACATCTCCCGACATTGTCAAACTGAACAGGAGCTATCCCAAAAGGCCAGAAATGAGTCAACCAGAGCAGATGACAAGTTGGAGTCATAGAGGTTTACAGCATGGAAACAGGCCTCTCAGCCCAACTTGTCCATGCCGCTCTTTTTTTTAAACCCCTAAGCTAGTCTCAATTGCCCACATTTGGCCCATATCCCTCTATATCCATCTTGCCCATTTAACTGTCTAAATGCTTTTTAAGAGACAAAATTGTACCTGTCTCTACTCTGGTACCTCTGGCAGCTTGTTCCAGACACTAACTACCCTCTGCATGAAACAATTGTCCCTCTGGATCCTTTTGTATCTTTCCCCTCAAACCTATGCCCTCTAGTTTTAGACTCCCCTACCTTTGGGAAAAGATATGACTATCTAGCTGATCTGTGCCCCTCATTACTTTATAGATATCTATAAGATAGCCCCTCAGCCTTCTGTGCTCCAGAGAAAAAAGTCCCAGTCTATCCAATCTCTCCTTATAACTCAAACCATCAAGTCCCGATAGCATCCTAATAAATCTTTTCTGCATTCTTTCTAGTTTAATAATATCCTTTCTATGATAGGATGACCAGAACTGTACACTGTATTCCAAGAGTAGCCTTACAAATGTCTTGTACAACTTCAACAAGACATTCCAACTCCTGTATTCAATGTTCTGACCAATGAAATTAAGCATGCCGCATGCGTTCTTCACCACTCTGTCCACCTGTGACTCCACTTTCAAGGAGCAATGAACATGTACCCTTACATCTCTTTGTTATGTAACTTTCCCCAATGCCCTACCATTAACTGAGTAAGTTCTGCCCTGGTTCAATCTACCAAAATGTATCAGGTCGCATTTATCTAAATTAAACTCCATCTGCCATTCATCAGCCCACTGGCCCAACTGATCAAGATTTTGTTGCAATTGGAGATAACTTTCTTCGCTGTCTATTATGCCACCAATCTTGGTGTCATCTGCAAACTCAATAACCATGCCTCCTATATTCTCATCCAAATCATTAATATAAATGACAAATAACAGTGGACCCAGCACTGATACCTGAGATACACTGCTGGTCACAGACCTCCAGTTTGCATAACAACACTCTATAATCACCCTCTGGCTTCTGTTAAGAAGCCAATTTTGTATCCATTTAGATATCTCACTCCGGATCCTGTGCAATTTAACCTTATGAAACAATGGAGTCTTTCACAAACTGGTCTATCTTGCTTCAATACACATTTCAAATTCACATTGTTTTAAAATGATCACAAATAACAAAGTGTTTTAAAATCGGGTTAAGAGAAAGAAAATCTCAAAATGGTATTTTTATGATGGTGAATAAGGAAATGGGAAATGAAATGAACAAATCTTTTGTTTCTGCCTTCTACCTTGTATCAAAGATACAAAAGATATTCCATTAATAGCTATTGATGGAGTGTCTTTTGTGTCTTCTATACAGGATGGAGGTGGAAGGGAAAGGGGAGCTTGGTGAAATTACAATCATTAAGGAAGCAGTACTGAACAAACAGATGGAGCTGCAGGCTGACAAGTCTCCGGATCCTGATGGACTTAATCCCAGGATCTTATAAAAAAGAGATGGCTAATAAGTAGTAGATGCATTAGTATTAATTTTCCAAAATTCACTAGATTCTAGAAATGTTCCAACAGACTGTAAAGTAGCAAATGTGACCCCTCTATTCAAGAAGGGGAGGGAGGCAGAAAATGGGAAACTATAGGCAGCTAACTTGATGTCTGCTATGGGGAAGGTGTTAGAATCTATCATTAAGGAGGTTATAGATGAGCATTTAGAGAAAGTCAAGGTAATTAGGAAGAGTCAGTCTAGTTCTGTGAAAGGGAAATCACGTTTAACCAATTTATTGAAGTTCTTTGATGGATATCATGCACTGTGGATAAAGGAGAATCCCATAAGCATACTGTACTTGGATTTCCAGATGGCATTTACTAAGATGCCACATCTAATGTTACTGTGGAAAATAGAAGCTCCCGGGGTGGGTGGCAACATATTAGTATAGATATAAGATAGGCTGGCAGAAAACAAATTACATATAAACGGGTCTTTTTTCTGATTGGCAAGATGTGACGAGTGAAGTCCCACAGTGGTCTACATTAGGGCCTCAACTTTTTACAACTGATATCAATGACTTAGAAGGGAGTGAAGACACGATAGCTAAATTTGCAGATGACACAAAGACAGGTAGGAAAGTATTTTGTGAAAAGGACAAAGAGATTGCAGTCTGACATCGATAAGTTGACTGGGCAAAAATCTGACAGATGGAGTACAACGTGGGAAAATGTGAAGTCGTTCACTTTGGCAGGAAGAACAAAAAGCAGAAAATGACTTAATTGTAGAACGGCCACAGAATTCAAGGTACAGAGGATTCTAGATGTTTTAGTGCTTGAGTCACAACCTTATTATTTATTATAAGAGGAATTGAATGAGAAAGTAAGGATGCAATGACTCAGTCACACAGAGCATTAGTGAGAATACATTTTGAACATGATACACAGTTGTGGTCTCCTTATTTAAGGAAGGATGTGAATGCATTGGAGGCAGTTTAGTAGAATTATACTTGGAATAAATGGCTGTCTTATGAAGAAAGGTTGGCAAGGCTTGTTTCCACTGGTTCAAAGAGTGAGGGCGACTTGATTAAAGTCTTTGAGATTCTGGATGGTCCTGAAAAGTGGACGTAGAAAGAATTATCCTCTTATGGGCAAGTCCAGATCTAAGAGGTACTGTTTTAACATTAGGCACTGCCCTCTTAGGACAGAGATGAGGAGAAATATTTTCTCTCTGAGGGTTGCTGGTCTGTGGAATTTCAGTAGAGGTTAGTGGAAGCTGAGTATATTTATTGCACATATTTAAGACTCAGACAGATTCTGATTGGTGAGAAGGTTAATCAGAATCAAAAGTCAAAAAATATAAGGGGGCAGACAGGAAAGTTCATGAAGTTGAGGCCGCAATCTGATCGGTCATGATTTTATCAAATACAGAGCAAGCTCAAAGGGCTGAATGCCTACGCTCGCTCCTAATTTGTATGGTCGGGTGAATGTTCATTTAATCACAACCTTGGCTGCTGCAGCCCCAGTCCATTGGAGGGAGAACACAGTTCAAGGGTGACAAGTCTATAATGGAAACTACTTATACAAATGAAGATTTCAAACAGAATTATAAAATGAGAAAATGGAAACTTTAAAACTGGGGTTGAATTACAACACCTTCATTTAAACATCACCCAGGCATCCTTCAACCCCATTTGATCAAAGACCACACTCAATTTTTAATCTTCACTGGCAATGCTTCAGAAATTCAGCATAATACATCAGTATCTGTTTGTCATGCTTCATTTTAGAGCCTGTAGTAGGAACTTAGGACTAACGAGAAGTAGGTCATTCAGCCCTTTGAGATTGCTCCACCATTCAACAAGATCTTAGCTGATCTGATTGCATATCAACTCCACCCAAGCACATAGATGCAGCAAGCAGCAAAGAAAGCAAATGGTATGTTGGCCTTCATAGCAAAAGGATTCTAATATAGACGCAGGAATGTCTTGTTGTAATTATGCAGGGCCTTGATGAGGCCACACCTAGAATATCGTGTGCAGTTTTGTTCTCCTATCAAAAGAAGGATGTTCTTGCTCTATGGGAAGCGCAGAGAAAGTTTATCAGGCTGATTCCTGGGATGGCAGGACTTGCACATGAGGAGAGATTGAGTCGGTTAGGATTATATTCACTGGAATTTAGAAGAATGAGGGGGAAATCTCACAGAAATTTATGAAATTCTAATGGCACTACAGAGTAGATGCAGGAAGGATGTTCCTGATGGCAGGGGAGTCCAGAACCAGAGGTCACAGTCTGAGGATAAACCATCTAGGACTCAGATAAGAAGAAATTTCTTCACCCAGGGAATGGTAAGTACATGGAATTCTCGAAAGCATTGAGGGCAAAACATTGTATGTTTTAAAGAAGGAGTTAGATGTAGCTCTTGGGCTAAAAAGATCAAAGGATATGGAAAGAAAGAGGAACAGGCTACTGGGTTGGATGATTAACCATAATCATAATGAACGGCGAAGCAGGCTCAAAGAGCTGAATGGCCTATTCCTATTTTCTACGTTTCCACTTTGCTCCCCCATAAACCTCGACTCTCGTCTTGCCTTTCACCATTTTACACTTTCGTGGCTCTCAGTCAGCAGATGTTCCATTAGGAAAGCAGCACACTAACATGGTCCACTTCTATTACAAGTTAGCATTTCAAATACTCCAGCTCCCCAAAGATAAGCCAATGTTACATGGTCACAGAGTCTCCATGGCCCCAGGACACAAGAGCTGGCAGTCCAACCTGTGCACTTGGACCACAGTAAAGGCCACCAGCCTACCTGAGGCTGCCTTTTTGAAGAATATTTTAAAAACCTTCTTCTTGCCCCTCCCTGTCAGGTTTGATAGCTCTATACCAAGTTAAAGGAATTGAATTGGCTGAGGATTGGCACGGCCAAAAAGAATTACCTGTCTTTCGCACTCATGTGCTGATATCCGCCATTGTTGAGGATGCGAACATCAGAGTTTCCACGTCCTGTAAGGTGCTTGGTTCATGATTTGATGTAGCAGGGTTTCAGAATTTTGGCCTAATCTATTGGTTGTGGGATCATTTAGCTTAGTCTGCAGCATGTTGCTTTTGTGGTTTAGCATGGCCTTAGCCCTGTAAAGTAGCCACAACAAGTTGGCACTTTATTTTTAGCTGTCTTTGGTGTGCTCTTCTACACGTCCTTAATGTTGCCAGCTATGAGGACCAAAGACAGATTCTCTTCTTTCACTGCTAGATAATATGTCTAGAACACTTAAAACCTTGCATACTGTCATGTTTTAATAGTAAAAATTGCATTCACGATTCAAATATGCACAAAGTCACATTCACTTTCCAACAAATAATGGACAAAATTGCAGAACACAATCTCCAAAGAGAATTAAAAAATCCAATATATCACCTATAATAATAAATCAAATCAAAAAAAAATGAGCTCTCACTTTTAGGAAATAACTCATGCCCTGACTCACCCTGCGAAAACTACACTGCATAATGCACAATTTACATGCAACTCTGTTATTTGATCGAATAGTATTTGACTTATCCAGTCACCGTGAATCAGGGGCCCAGATTACACATTGCGTGACTTGGCATTTCTACTGTGTAAAACAAACATATGCTCCAACTCCAAGAGAAAAAGAGAGAAAACCTTCTGTTTTTATATAAAAATTCTTGCCCCCTTGTGCACTTGCCAGTCACTGATACTTCTGTAAAATTACCTGGCATATTATGGACCAGCTCAAACTGAAACAGCAACACACCGAAACTGAACAGAGACAAGCCAAACAGGAGAAAGGCAGCCATGGCAAAATTATGAAATTGTGAACCTAATCAGAACAAATATGTTCAAAAGAACACATGGAACAGGCAAATCCGCAAGATTTTTCTAATGCTTTTTGACAAAGCAAAATTATCCAATTTTTATTTCTCAGTCATTGAACTTTCTAATGACCAATTGAAGCTTTTAAACACATTTTCATAATACCATGATTAAATTTGTCTGCTGGATGGTCTTTCACATCTTTAATTAAAGCTTTAGTTGCAAGGTACCTGCAAGACAGACTGGCTTTTCAAACCTCAGGCTTTGGTCATGTATTTGGAACAATTGAAGGGATGTAACCAACATTTTGAGTATTTGCTGCACGACAAAGAAAAGAGCATTGGAGAAAGAAACAAAAAATTAAGGAATGGGAATAAAGAAGCGGGGGAAAATAATTTGTAACCTACGAAATAGAACAGAATACAAGATATTCTTTCCCACAAGAGCCTAACACTGTCAAAATGCTGAACATTTCTGAGCCATACTGTGAAACTAACGAGCACACTCCAAGCTGCAAAGATTGTTAATTTAATAGCAATTAGACTGTCACTGCTAAAGTTTTCATCTTAAACAGTTAAAAAGAGACTGAAAGCCAGAGAGCCCTGTTTATCAGCCCCAGGGTCTTTCAGGTCAAACCAAGTAGACAAACTCAAATTATATTAGGACAAAGTAAAAGGGGCAGCTCCCCAAAAGGAAGGGGAACAGCCTGAACAAAAACAAAAGTACAAAAGAAACTTAAGACACATCTAATCAAAGTGTGATTGTCGGGGTCTATAACGCACCTCAGCCCCTGCAGTGCCCAGCGGGCGCGGAAGGTGTCAACTGCGCCCGAGGACACTGCATGCTCCCTCTCCAGGGACACCTGGCCATGAACACAGCCGTGGTAGAGGGGCAGACAGTCAGGATGGACGCCCCCCCCCCCCCCCGATCTCCCGCTGTCTGGACCTATTGATGGGGCGTCTCACCAGGCCCAGAAGCAGGTTCACGAGGAGGTTGGCATCCCGACCCTCCCTTCTCCGCACCAGATGTCCGTAGATCAGGAGCGGGTTGAAACCTAAATACAACCCCCCAATACATAGTTCAGAACAACAAGCTGTGCACAACAACACGTGACTTTTGACTTACCGGGAACAGCACCACTGGAGAACTGCTGTTATAGCCAGGTAGATAAACAGCACATCTGGCCTGGGGTTTTATTCATCACACTTCACAAATCACAGTGCACGTGCCATATTTTATGACAGATCTTTAGTGAAGTCCCAAAGCCAGTTGATTCCTTCTTCCATGCTTCTGATCTGATAGCTGCAAAACAAGACAAGACTTGTTCATTTTTCCAGATTGACAAAATGATGGAGGAGAGAATGCAGCCCATTCAGCTCAATTTGCCAGTTCCAGCTGTATGGAACAACAATTTGTATCTATGTAAGTATCTTTAACGCAATAACTTCCCGCAATGTGCTTCACAGCAATGGTATAAAACAGTATTTGACATTAAGATACATGAGGCATCCAGGCAAATAGTGAAAAACTTGGACAAAGACGAAGGATTTAAGGGGTGTCTTAAAGGAGTAGATAGATGTAGAGAGACGGAGAAAATTCCAGAGCTTTATACCTAGGCAGCTAAATATGTCCGCTGATAGTGTAGCAATTAAAAATTGTGATGTTTCAGAAACCAGAATTAGATGTGCGCAGATATCTGAGGATTGTGAGGCATGATGGGATTACAGAGATGGGAAAGAGTAAGACTACCAAGGATTTGAAAACAATAATGAGAACTTTCAAGACATTGCTTAACCAGGCACAAAAGTAGGTCAGCAAGTGCAGGAAGAGTTATTCAATTAGTCTCTCCACCTCCTGTTTTCCTCAAAAGTGCTGTACATTTTGAATATACATCCAATTCCTTTTTGGAAGATACAAGTGAGTCTGCTTTTATCAGTCCTGCTGCACGAAACTATTCTCTTTAACACCTCAGTGGCTTCTTTTGTCAATTATGTTAAATTTGGTTCTCTATGAAGCTTTCTGCCACAAGAAACAGTTTTTGTTTATATATTCCATCAAAACTAGTTTTGAACGTTGCCATCAAAACTTCCTCTAACTTTCTATGCTGAAAATACTTCCAGGTCTCTAGTCTAATCTTTGCCTTTGTTCTGGTAATCGCCTCTTCACCCTCTCTATGAACGCTCCATACTTCAGCAAGTATGGTGCCAGAAACAAGCTCAACAATCTACCTGGGGCCTAAACAGTAACTGCCAAACGTAAGCCACTGTTTAACCTCAGGAATTCAGAAACAGCTCAGATTTACAATATTTATGTTTAAATTTACATGCATAGTTAGAATCCAAATACAGTCAGTAAAACAGACAAGGTCAATTAAAAGCCAAACAGCACAACTGTGCTATAAATTCCAAACTAAACATTACCAATCCCACAAGAGATCAGCTAGCAACCTAGATATTAGATTTTATGCATATTACATATTTTGTGCTTCAAGGAAGGTTGGATGACACAGATTTGTTGTTAATGTTGATTGAAATATGGCAAAACACAGTGGCACAATGGTTAGCACTGCTACCTCACAGCACCAGAGACCCCAATTCAATTCCAGCCTCAAGTAACTGTGTGGACTTTACATGTTCTTCCCATATCTGCATGGATTTCCTCCAAGTGTTTCTGGTTTCCTTCCGCCGTCCAAAAATGTGTTGGTTACTTGGATTAGCCATGGTAAACGGACAGGGTTTTGTGGATAGGGCAGGAGGGCTGGGCTTAGATAAGATGCTCTTTTGGAGAGTCAGTGCAGAGATGAGCTGAATGTCCTCCTTCTACACTGTAGGGATTCTATGGTCCTTTCATAATTCTACTTACTCTCTTCTCGGAGCTAGGTGGTACAATGCATCACCAGGGCCACAAATCTGACCCAATCAGATCTCTGCTGAAAGGTCATCCAGACTTGAAACGTTGACTTTACCCTCTCTCCCCATAAATGCCATCAGACATTTGCGATCAGACAAATGCTGAGATTTTCCAGCATTTTCTGTTTTTGTTTCAGATTCCAGCATCCACAGTATTTTGCTTTTATCTGGGTAAATCTCTACTTATCGTCACTGCCACCTTGACCTCAGCCACCCTCCCTCGCCCCCCCCCCCCCCCCGGCCTGCTGCTCATTACTCTTTCCTTTGCGGTAGTTGCGGAGGTTACTTGTATTCCACTCCAATTGAAATTATATAAAGGTGGCTTGTATCCAATCCCTCACAATTATTATTACAAATATCTAAAATTGCTCCAATACAATATTTTACTCGGAAATGAGCCTCGTTATGTGACTAACTGGTCTGATTTAACTACTTTAACCAGATTACTGAGGTACTTCAATGGGTAAAAGCCCCCTGAGAGGAGTGGCTGTCTGTTTTGTTGTTGATGACTCTGCTTTTACGTTAAAGGATGAATGTTGACCCTGTTTGAACACCAATCCCTCCAGACTCTCCCCCAGACATGGACACTGGGTCTCGATGTTTCTAACCTGTTTCTCTCCGGGCCTCCAGCTCACTCTCCCCACTCTCTCGGCGCCTTTTCCGGGTTCCGCTCCCTTCACAGATCCCGGGCCTGATCACAGCCACAGACCTCCCCGGGCAGCTCCGCCCCCTGGTGCCCCGCAGTATTGCAGCGGCTCGCCAACATCAAACTGGTCTTCACAACTCAACTGTCCCAACCCAAATCCCATCCTCCACTCACACCCCCCATCCCAACTCCAATCCCCCGACCCCACTCCCCACCTACTTCCCCCAAACCCCTCTAATCCCCCACCCAACTCACTCTCCCATCCCCAGCCATCTCCTAATCCCCTTTAATCCCCAAACCAACTGCCCCAACCCAACACCTCAAATCCCTCTAATCGCACACCCCAACCCAATTTACCATCCACTCCCCCAACCCAACTTCCCACCCACTCCCCCCACCCAACTCACTCTTCCACCCCAAGCCATTCCACAATCCCCTTTAATCCCCAAATCAATTGCCCCAACCCAATCCGCAAAGACGAACCCCCCACCCAGCCCCCCTCCCAACCCACCTCCCAAAGCCAACCCATTCGCTCCCCAACTCAACTCTCTCACCTATTCCCCCAACCTAACTCCCCAGCCCAACTCTATCTAATCTCCAACCCAACTCCCCAAATTCCTCTAATCCCACACCCCAAACCAACTTCACTAATTCAACTTCCCACCCACTCCCCCATCCCTACACATTTTGTGCTTTGGCCAGATGTTGCACAGGTTTGTAGGGTGAGGGATTTGTGTGATGCAGGATTTCTGGCTTAGACTCAAAAGAGAAGTTTTACTGTGAATGAGACATAGTCATTGGATTGAGTCAGCCTCCATGTTTTGGATGTCTAGCTGAAAATTCTTTGAATCAAAGCATTCCTCATGGCCCTGACCCCTTGAGTGTCCATAAATTCCAATCAAAGTCCTCAACCTGTTCATTCCCAGGCTCATCCTCTGACCCCTCGCTGAAGTCGATCTCCCAAGATGGTGGTCCTGTTTCGCTGTCCTCAGCCTCCACTGGGTCCGCCCATATCAAACCTAGATGGTACAGGGTGCAACAGTTGTTAACTATGAGGGAGAAAGATGGATGAATCATGTGAGCTCCCTGGATAATCTTCCACACACCTGACGAAGGAACAGCGTTTCCGAAAGCTTGTGGCCACTTTCTTTAGAACCAAAGATCACTTAATACTATTTTAAAAATTTATAAAAAAACACTCTTAGTATCTGTTTATATATTCCTGGCTAGCTTTCTCTTGCACTATACTTTTTCCCTTCATATCAATTTTTAATCATCCTTCGCTGTTCATTATGTTCTGTCCAATCTTGTAACATTTCACCTGTCTGCACAATTATATGCTTTTTCTGTAAGTTTGATACCATCTTTAAACTTTCTAGTTAACCATACATGGTGGTCTTACTCATTGGAAAGCATCTATTCTCTGTATTCTGAAATGTATCTTAAATGTTTGCTGATGCACCTCTACTGACTGATCACTTAACCTAATTTTCCAATTCACTTCAGCCAGCTCAGCTTTTATGTGCTCATAATTGCCCCAATTTGAGTTTGGGTTACACTTCTCCGTCTTGAATGCTGCGCCTTTGCTGCCAACAAAAACAGAGAATTTGGCGTTCAGTCAAATCTCCATTCACTGCAGCAGGATGGGAGAATCCCAGCACGGGCAAGGTTGGAGAATGCGGCCCATTGGGCAGAATTCTCTAGCCTTGTTAGGTGACTGGCAGAATCCCGATGACCCGCTGAATAGCACATCGGTCAAAAACCGGGATTCCTGCCACACGTGAGGGCTATCAGGATTCACCTGACCTTGCCCTGCCGATCGGCTTCCCGCACATAACAGGCAGCAACTCAATCATAATACAATTAGCAGGCGAAACGGCCCATTCACCGGCCCCCGTCATTCACCCATCTCTCCAATGGGAAAGGTTTTAGTGCTGGTAATGACCAATGTGGACCTGGTGTGCCAGACCCAGAATGTCCAGGGATGGGGGGGCACCACCGACACCTCAGCAAAGAGGGGCATCCTCCCCCACACCACTCAGATCACAGGCCACCACCCTCCCCGACTCTCACACACCAAACAGGCATGAAGGTGGCCTGATTCTCCCCCTCCCCCATTAGATCCCCACCTCAGGTCCCCGGTCGGGCCTCATGCCTTAGCAGTGCCAATTTTATCACCGTCAATTTCACAGAGGTTGGGGGGAGTCTCCTTCTCCACAGCTGTTCACCAAGCTCCATTGTATTCACATAATTTTATTTGAAGTCTCTGAGCCTTCCTGGACACAAAACCTTTGAAATCCTCTTTATTCCATTGAAAACCTTTGATCTTTTTCAATTTTATAGTACAGTGCTTTCCAATAGGCCTTGATTGACAGCTCAATGGATTTCTACTTAGCCTCCAGCCAGCTATAGTCATTTATCTTTCTCTTTCTTTACCTTTGATTTTAAGTCACCTCTGTGCTTCCCTCCTTCGCTTTGTCTACAATCAAACAATTGCTTTCCATAGTCTTTTCTAACCACTTCTTGGAAACATCAGACTTGAGGATACTGATCTCTGATAGCCTGCTTGACTGAGATTTCATGGTGTCTGTGTTTGGACTGAACATTTGCTTCCACCTTCTCACACATCATCTTCAAGCTGTTCAGGGGGACATTAAACTGCTCAATTTTAGGAGAGGTTGTCAAATCTTATGCTGTTCAATTCTGCTTGAAAACATCTCAAGTACCCCCATTGTTCCAAACCACAATGTTTACAAAGACTCTAAACCTGATTGACAGCTTTGGTTTCTTCAAAGGGAATAAGTGGTCTGCAAAAGAGGCAGTGAAACCTCTTATTGCCTTTGAAGAAAAAGATCTTTCCCAACCCAGGGAACCCTTTTGACCTCCTGAGAAACATGCTTATTACATTGCATAATTAAACCACAAGCATTCGGAATAAAGTGGATGAGCTGGTGGCGCAGATCGACACAAATGGATACGATCTGGTGGCCATTACAGAGACGTGGCTGCAAGGTGACAGGGACTGGGAGATGAATGTACAGGGCTATCAAGTGTTTAGGAAGGATAGGCAGGAGGAAAGAGGGGGTGGCGTAGCTCTGCTGATTAAAGACAGTATCAAGGTGGTAGCAAGGGATGATATCGGAGCCAAAGAGCAGAAATGGAATCGTTGTGGGTGGAGATTAGGAACAGCAAAGGGAGGAAGACGCTGGTGGGTGTCGTCTATAGGCCCCCGAATAATGATCTGGAGGTGGGGCGGGCTGTTAACGCGCAAATAAGTGCGGCGTGCAGGAATGGGACGGCAGTAGTTATGGGGGATTTCAATCTGCATATTGATTGGTCGACCCATGTTGGACGAGGTGGGCTCGAGGAGGAGTTCTTGGAATGCTGCCGGGATAATTTCCTTGAACAGTGTGTGTTGGAGCCGACGAGGGAGCGAGCTATCTTGGATCTGGTGCTATGTAATGAGGCGGGTAGAATTAGGGACCTTGCGGTGAAGGATCCTCTTGGAGAGTGTGATCATTGTATGGTGGAGTTTCTGTTGCAGATGGAGGAGGAGAAAGTGGGTTCCCGGACACGCGTCCTTTGTTTGAATAGAGGGGAGTATGGTAGGATGAGAGAAGAATTGGCGAATGTGGACTGGGGGAGCGCGTTGGAGGGAGGGTCTGCTGAGGAGCAGTGGAGAACCTTTAAGGAGATCTTTCTTGGTGCTCAGCAGAAATTTATTCCGATGGTCAAAAAGGACCGTAGGAGGAGAGGTAATAAGCCGTGGATAACGAAGGAGGTGAAGGAAAGTGTTAAATTAAAAGCGGAGGAATTTAGAGTAGCTAAGAGCAGTGGGCGAGAAGAGGATTGGGAAAGGTTTAAATGTCAACAAAGATTGACAAAGAAGTTGATAAAGGAGGGTAGGAGAAGCTATGAAGCTGGGCTAGCACTTAATATAAAAAAGGATAGCAAGAGTTTTTATAAATATATAAAAAGGAAGAGGCTGGCTAGGGTGAACGTTGGTCCTTTACAGGATGAGAAAGGGGACCTAGTGGTAGGGGATGGGGATATGGCTAAGGTATTGAATAACTTTTTTGTTTCTGTCTTCACGGAGGAGGACGTGAATAATTTGCCGGGTGTTAGCGATGGAAAGGTGGTAGGACTGGAGGGTCTTAATGACATTACTGTTACTAGAGAGGTGGTGCTCGACAGACTGGAGGGGCTGATTGTGGACAAGTCCCCAGGACCGGATGGAATGCATCCGAGGGTTCTGAAAGAAATGGCGGAGGTGATAGTGGATGCCTTATTTTCCAGACGTCGCTGGATTCCGGGGAAGTGCCGGATGATTGGAAAACGGCTAATGTTACGCCGTTGTTTAAGAAGGGTGCCAGGCAAAAGGCGGGGAATTATAGGCCGGTTAGTTTAACGTCTGTGGTAGGTAAAATGTTAGAATCCGTCATTAAGGAGGAAATTGCGAGGCATCTTGAAGGGAATTGCTTGATAGGGCAGACGCAACACGGTTTCATTAAAGGGAAGTCGTGTCTGACAAATTTATTGGAGTTCTATGAGGATGTGTCTAGGGCAGTGGATAGAGGAGAGCCGGTGGATGTGGTCTTTCTGGATTTTCAGAAGGCGTTTGACAAGGTACCTCACAAGAGGTTATTGCAGAAGGTCAGGGGACATGGAGTTGGGGGTAGGGTGTTAGCGTGGATAGAGGATTGGTTGTCAAATAGGAGACAGAGAGTGGGGGTCAATGGGTGCTATTCGGATTGGCGGTTGGTGACGAGTGGGGTGCCCCAGGGGTCGGTGCTGGGGCCTCAGCTATTTACCATTTATATAGATGATCTGGAGGAGGGAACTGAGTGTAGGGTGTCGAAATTTGCTGATGACACCAAGATTGGGGGAAAGGCAAATTGTGCGGAGGGTGTGGAGAGTCTGCAGAAGGATCTAGATAGGCTGGGCGAATGGGCCAGGAAATGGCAAATGGAATTTAATGTTGGCAAGTGTGAGGTGGTCCACTTTGGTAGGAAGAATGGTAGGAAGGACTATTACTTACGTGGCGAAAAACTGCAGCAGGCGACGGTGCAGAGGGACCTCGGGGTCCTTGTGCATGAGTCGCAAAAACCCAGCTTGCAGGTGCAGCAGGTGGTCAGGAAGGCGAATGGGATGCTGGCCTTCATAGCAAGGGGGATTGAATATAAAAGTAGGGAGGTCTTGCTGCAGCTGTATAGGGCATTGGTGAGGCCGCAACTGGAGTACTGTGTGCAGTTTTGGGCGCTGCACCTGCGCAAGGATATTTTGGCCTTGGAGGGAGCGCAGAGGAGGTTTACTAGGCTGATACCGGAGTTGAGGGGGTTGAGCTATGAGGAGAGGCTGAATAAACTAGGCTTGTACTCGTTAGAGTTTAGAAGAATGAGGGGAGATCTCATTGAGACGTATAAGATGATGAATGGGATGGATAGGATAGAGGTGGAGAGACTCTTCCCGCTCAAAAAAGACAGTAGGACTAGGGGGCACAGCCTCAAGATAAAGGGGAGGCAGTTTAGAACGGAGTTGAGGAGGAACTTCTTCACTCAAAGGGTGGTGAATCTCTGGAATTCTCTGCCCGTTGAAGTGGTGGAGGCTGCCTCGCTAAATATTTTTAAGACGCGGGTTGATGGGTTCTCGATAAGAGAGGGGATTAAGGGTTATGGGGAGAGGGCGGGAAAGTGGAACTGAGCCACGACAGATCAGCCATGATCTTATTGAATGGCGGGGCAGGCTCGAAGGGCCAGATGGCCTACTCCTGCTCCTATTTCTTATGTTCTTATGTTTACAATAGGTACACATGTACAAAAACAACCTCAAAACATGTCTGTGTTCTATATGTATACATTTATTGTCATAGCAGTTCTGTTGCTCAACAAATAATTCCAAGTTTTCCCATCTTTTTGTCATTTTAATGGGATCACCTATCCACACACTCACCCTCACCTTCACTCAGTACCATCCTCACTCACCCTCACCCACTAAACCTCCTCAAGACACTCAGTCCGACTCTTCTTGGGTCCCTCCCTATCTTGGCTCCTCATTGGGCCCCCAGCCTTGCTTCTCTTTGCACTCTCCTCCCCTTCTTGGCCTCTTCTCGGGCCACCGTGGCCTCGGCCCTTCCGCAAAACCCAGTTTGGGAACCGTGGGTTAGAGTGTATAGGCAGAGCACCAACCTCCTACAATTGTTTTGTGGCCAGGGCTGCAGGAGGCTCCGTCTCTCCAGGAGCGACTTCAATTTGTGGCGTGATAGGTCCCAGAATCACCTCCAACTGTATGGGGCTGGTCAGCCTATGCCAATGACATTGAATAACACGGTGGCCCTTAACCTCTGCACCTCCGGTTCATTTGAGGGCTCAGTAGGTTATCTGTGCAATGTTTTGCAATCAGCCACACATAGTTGTGTCAATCTAGAGACCGATGCCATTGTCAGACACACTTGCATAGATGAAAAGAGAACGGCAAACAGAGTACAAGGGTTTGTGATGATGCCTGGGTTCCTCCACATCCAGGTTGCTATAGACTGTGCACATGGCCATCAGGACACCAGCTGGAAAGCCAATAGATCTCATCAACAGGAAGGATACCACTTGATGAATGTGCGGGTTGGCTGTGACCAAGGACACAGATTCCACAAGTTTGTGCTTGTGCTTGAACCTTCCACACACCTGACGAGGGAACAGCGTTTCCGAAAGCTTGTGGGTTTACAATCAAATAAACCTGTTGGAATTTAACCTGGCGTTGTGAGACTTCTTACTGTGTTTACCCCAGTCCAATGCTGGCATCTCCACATCATGTCTATAGAAAGTGGTCAGGACAATTGATAATGGAAAATAAGGCAGTTGAATTGAACAAGTAGTTTGCATTGGTCTTAACCATAGAGGAAACACAGAACATCCCAGGAGCAGCCATATATCAGGAAATGGAAGGAAATGAAGAACTCAGGAAAATTGCAGTCATCAAGGAAGTGATGCTAAACCAAGTTTTGGGGCTATGGGCTGACTTCAATGTAGGGTCTTTAAGAAGTGTCTAATGAGATAGTTGATGCATCAGTTTTAATTTTCCAAAAGTCCCTAGATTTGGAGAAGGCGCAGTTACATTGAAAGATAAAAAACGTAACTCCATTATCTAAAAAGGGAACGGGATAGAAAGCAGGAAATTACAAGCCAGTTAGGTTAACATTTGTCATTGGGAAAATATTAGAAGGTATTATTAAACATGTTATAGCAGGGAACTTTTAAAAATAAAGGCAATCCAGTAGAGTCAACATGATATTTTGAAAGTGAAGTTATGTTTAACCAATGTAATAGAGTTTCTGTGAAAGTAACATGCTATGCTTAGAGGGGAAACACTAGATGTACTGTATTTAGATTTCCAGAAGGCATTTGATAAGTATGTGCCACATCAAAGGTTATTGTGGAAAATAAAAGCTCATGTTATAACATATTGGCAAAAGATTTGCTGGCTAACAGGAAGCAGAGAGTAGGCATATATGAGTCTTTTTCAGGTTGGCAAGATGTAATGAATGGTATGCTACAGGGATCAGTGCTGGGATCTCAACTTATCACAATTTATGTAAATGACCTGGATGAGATCGAAATGATGGTTGTCAAATTTGCTAATGACACAAAGAAAGGTATAGGAAAGTACTGAATTGGACAGTAAGGAAGGCTAAAAAAATATTGATAGGTTATGTGAGAGGATAAGGATCTGGCAAATGGAGTACAATGTGGGCAAATGTGAAATTGTCAGGAAGAATAAAGAAAAAGCTTTAGATGAAATATTGAAATAGTGAGAGATTGCAGTGCTCTGATGTGCAGGGAAATCTGGGTGTCCTAATGCATGAATCACAAAAAGCTCAAATGCAGGTTGAAATGGAGAATTCTGTTCTTGGTAGCCAGATTATTTTGGAAGTACTAAAAAGTAATTTACTATTTCTCGCAAAGGTAAATGAAACTCAGATTTAAAGCGTAATAAAATTTATTTCCAAAACTTGTTGTAAAACATGCAAACAATACAAAGAACAAAAGACATACATTAGACAAATACAATACTTTGGCTGAATGGGGGGGTCTGGTGATGCAATAGCACCTTGAGTTTGCTCCATAGATCTCCGATTTTCGTGCCAAAATCTTAGGTAATTATACAATTTGGTTATCTTAGATACAGCCCAGCAATTAACTTAACATGATTTCATTTAATATTTAACTTGTCAATTTATCCATGACACATTCTCAGATCGGACACCTTAAATAATGGTTTGTTATTTGTCTGTTTAACTATCGGAAGTACACTCCTAAATCAATCTGTTGCTTACCAATACAAAATTATACATTTGACACATTCAGCATTTTGTAAAGAGGTTAGAAGCAGTTCTGCTGGATGCAAGCTCATGCATTTGGCAGAAGTCCCAGACCAAACTCCATGTTTTTGTCTAAAAATGTATATAATTTGTCCTTTTAAACAATGGATAGTTTCATAACGTACCATTTCTAAGTTACATTGTAATTGGGTTTTCATGTCTTTTTAGTCCATTCTCAGGTGCAAGAAAACCTTAGGCTAATAACCAGTTACTGGAAGATTTAACAAATAACATTAAATGACTTCTAATGCCGTAGTTAGTTTTTCATTTAAAATTCTTATATTAAAATATTAGCTGCTAGTTCCCTATGTTGGTTATTATGATCAACATTATTGAATGCCCTTCATCACAGATACAGCAAGTAATTAGGAAAGCTAATAGAATGTTATAATTTAGTTGATGGGAATTGAATAAAAAGTAGGGAGGTTATGCTTCAGTTGCACAGGGCACTATTTGGAGTATTGTGTTCAACTGTGATTAGGGAAAAGGCAGGACAATGACAGTAAGTCATGAGGCTCGTTTGGAGAGCTGGTACAGACGCATGTACCAAGTGGCCTTCTGCACTGTAACAATTCTGTGATTCTGTGATTTGGTCATATTTAAGGAAGAATGTAAATGTAAAGGAAGAAGTTCAGAGATGGTTTACTAGACTAATACCTGGAATGAGAGGGTTGACTTTTGCAGAAAGGTCGGACAGGTTAGATTTGTACCTGCTGGAGTTTAGGCGAGAAAGAGGTGACTTGATTGAAATGCACAAGTTTCTGACGGATCTTGACAGAGTGGATGTGGAAAAGATGTTTCCTCTTATGGGAGAATAGAAACCATAGAAAATTTACAGCTCAGAAACAGGCCTTTTGGCCCTTCTTGTCTGTGCCGAACTATTTTTTGCCTAGTCCCACTGACCTGCACCTGCACTTGGACCATATCCCTCCACACCCCTCTCATCCACGTACCTGTCCAAGTTTTTCTTAAATGTTAAAAGTGACCCCACATTTACCACTTTATCTGGCAGCTCATTCCACACTCCCACCACTCTCTGCATGAAGAAGCCCCCCCTAATATTTCCTTTAAACTTTTTTCCTTTCACCCTTAACCCATGCCCTCTGGTTTTTTTCTCCCCTAGCCTCAGTGGAAAAAGCCTGCTACCCATCAAAATCTTACACACCTCTATCAAGTCTCCCCTCATTCTTCTAGACTCCAGGGAATAAAGTCCTAACCTATTCAATCTCTCTCTGTAACTCAGTTTCTCAAGTCCCAACAACATCCTAGTGAACCTTCCCTGCACTCTTTCAACCTTATTTACATCCTTCTTGTAACTAGGTGACCAAAACTGTACACAATACTCTAAATTCGGCCTCACTAATGCCTTATATAACCTATAACACTCCAACTTTTATACTCGATACTCCGATTTATAAAGGCCAATGTACCAAAAGCACTCTTTATGACTCTATCCACCTGTAATGTCACTTTTAGGGAATTCTGTACCTGTATTCCCAGATCCCTCTGTTCATCTGCACTCTTCAGAGTCCTACTATTTACTCTGTATGTTCTACTTTGGATTGTCCTTCCAAAGTGCAATACCTCACATTTGTCTGCGTTAAATTCCATTTGCCATTTTTCAGCCCATTTTTCTAGTTGGTCCAGATCCCTCTGCAAGCTTTGAAAATCTTCCTCACTGTCCACTATACCTCCAATCTTTGTATCATCAGCAAATTTGCTGATCCAATTTACCACATTATCATCCAGATCATTGTTATAGATGACAAACAACAACTGACCCAACACCGATCCCTGTGGCACACCACTAGTCACAGGCGTCCATTTAGAGAAACAATCCTCCACAACCACTCTCTGGCTTCTTCCATTGAAAAGGTCTGACATATTCGCATTCGAATCAGTAATCTCTAAACTGTCTGTGCTTTATATGCTCTGCCTGAGGCCAGAACTCTCCATTCACCTGACGAAGGGACTAACCCGAAAGCTTGTGAGTCTATTATCAAATAAATCGGTTGGACTAAAACCTGGTGTTGTCAGACTTTTTACTGTGTTTACGCCAGTCCAACGCCAGCATACCCACATCATTCTTCCATTGAGCCAGTGTCTAATCCAATTTACTACCTCCCCATGTATACCTAGTGACTGAACCTTCCTAACTAACCTCCCATGAGGGACCTTATCAAAGGGCTTGCTAAAATCCAGGTAGACAATATCCACTGCCTTTCCTTCATCCACTTTCCTGGTGACCTCCTCGAAAAACTCTAATAGATTGGTCAAACATGACCTACAATGCACAAAGTCATGTTGACTCTCCCTAATAAGTCTCTGTCTATCCAAAAATTTGTAGATCCTATCACTTATCATACCTCCCAATAACTTGTCCACGACCGACGTCAAACTTACTGGCCTATAATTTCCTGGATTTCTTTTGGAACCTTTTTTAAACAACAGAACAACATAAGCCACCCTCTAATCATCCGGCACCTCCCCCTTGAATATTGACATTTTAAATATGTCTGCCAGGGCCCCTGCAAGTTCACTACTAGCCTCCCTCAAGGTCAGTGGGAATATCCTATCCGGTCCTGGGGATCTATCTACTCTGATTTGCCTCAAGACAGCCAGCATCTCCTCCCCTTTAATGTGTAAAGGTTCCATGACCTCCCTACCTGTTTGCCCTATTTCCATAGACTCCACGCCCGTTTCCTCAGTAAATACAGATGCAAAAAATCCATTTAGTATCTTTCCCATCTCTTTTGGTTCCATACACAGTCTACCACTCCGGTCTTCAAGAGGACCAATTTTATCCCTCACTATCCTTTTGCTCCTTACATACGTATAGAAGCTCTTTGGATTTTCCTTCACTGTGTCTGCCAAAGCAACCTCATGTCTTCTTTTAGCCCTCCTGATTTCCCTCTTCAGTAGCTTCTTGCACTTTTTATACTCCTCGAGCATCTGATCTGTTCCTTGCTGCTTGTACATTTCATACAACTCTCTCTTCCTCTCAACCAGCGTTACAATCTCCCTCGAGAACCAAGGTTCCTTATTCCTATTTACTTTGCCTTTAATCCTGACAGGAACATACAAACTCTGCACTCTCAAAATTTCTCGTTTGAAGGCCTCCCACTTTCCACTTACATCCTTACCAGAGAACAGCCTGTGCCAATCCACATTTCCTAGATCCCTTCTTATTTCATCAAATTTGGCCTCTTTCCAGTTCAGAGCTTCAACCCGAGGACCAGACCTATCCTTATCCATGATCAGGTTGAAACTAATGGCATTATGATCACTGGATCCAAAGTGTTCCCTCACACTCACATCCATCACCTGTCATGACTCATTTCCCAATAGGAGATCCAGTATCGCATCCTCTCTAGTTGGCACCTCTATATACTGATGTAGAAAATTCTCTTGAACACATTTTACAAACTCTATTCCGTCTAAACCTTTAACAGTATGCGAGTCCCAATCCATATGTGGAAAACTAAAATCCCCTACTATCACAACTTTCTGTTTCTTGCAGTTGTCTGCTACCTCTCTGCTGATTTGCTCCTCCAATTCTCGCTGACTATTGGGTGGTCTGTAATACAACCCCATTAATGTGGTCATACCTTTCCTGTTTCTCAGCTCCACCCATAGGGCCTCTGTAGACAAGCTCCCTAATCTATCCTGCCTGAGTATCGATGTAACATTTTCCCTGACCAACAATGCCACCCCCCCCACCTTTTATCCCTCTGCCTCTATCACGCCTGAAACATTGGAACCCTGGAACATTGAGCTGCCAGTCCTGCCCCTCCTGTAGCCAAGTTTCACTAATGGCTATAATGTCATATTTCCACATGTCAATCCACGCCTTCAACTCATCTGCCTTCCTCACAATACTCCAGGCATTGAAATAGTCACACCTCAAAAGATTATTTCCATCACACTCAACCCTTCCATTTGTGATTTTGCATGAACTAACCTGTCTTTTTATCCCCACTCCACAATCTGCTCTGGCATTCTGACTCCCATCCCCCTGCAAATCTAGTTTAAATGCTCCCCAATAACATTAGCAAACCTCCCTGCAAGTATATTGGTCCCCTTGTAGTTTAGGTGTAACCTGTCTTTCTTGTACAGGTCCGACCTGCCCCAGAAGAGGTCCCAATGATCCAAGAATCAGAAACCCTGCCCCCTACACCAGTTCCTCAGCCACGTGTTCATCCGCCCAAGCATCCAATTCTTACCCTCACTGGCACGTGGTACAGGTAGCAATCCTGAGATTATTACCCTCGGGGTCCTGCTTTTTAACTTCCTTCCAAGCTCTCTGTAATCTCTTTTTAGTACCTCCTCACTGTTCCTAACTACGTCATTGGTACCGATGTATACCACGACACCTGGCTGATCACCTTCCCTCTTTAGAGCGCTGTGCACGCAATCAGAGACACCCCTGACCTTGGCACCCGGGAGGCAACAAACCAGGCGGGAGTCTCTGTCCC
This sequence comes from Carcharhinus amblyrhynchos, assembly GCF_965287045.1. Taxonomy (NCBI): domain Eukaryota; kingdom Metazoa; phylum Chordata; class Chondrichthyes; order Carcharhiniformes; family Carcharhinidae; genus Carcharhinus; species Carcharhinus amblyrhynchos. The sequence continues at coordinate 57,361,691 of NC_137329.1, forward strand.
GAATGCAGAACCTTCTGTCCATACCTCTAACCATTGAGTCCCTTGTCACTACTGCTCTCCTCTTCTTCCTCCCACCCTTTTGCGCTGCAGAACCAGACTCAGTATCAGAGTTCCAGCTGTCGCAGCTTGTCCCAGGTAAAGCATCCCCCACAACAATATCCAATTCAGTATACTTGTTGTGGAGGGGAATGGCCACATGGCAACCCTGCTCTGCCTGTCCTTTCACATTTCCATTCCCTCTTCTTACAGTAACCCAATTTCCTGTGCTCTGCTGCTTAGGTGTAACTACCTCCCTAAAGCTACTGTCTATATCCTTCGCATTCTCCCGAATTAAACGGAGGTCATCAAGCTCCTTCTCCAGCTCCCTAATACGCTTTGCTAGTAGCTGCAGCTGGATGCATCTCTTACAGGTGTTGTTGTCAGGGAAACCAGAGGTCTCCCTGATCTCCCACATCCTGCAAGAGGAGCATTCCAACTTCGTGGGGCAAAAAAAAAGAATAAACTTTCTGAAAAGAAAAAACAACCTACATAAAAACATAAGAAATAGGAGCAGGAGTAGGCCGTCTAGCCCTTCGAACCTGCCCCGCCATTCAATAAGATCATGGCTGATCTGAAGTGGATCAGTTCCACTTTCCCGCTCTCTCCCCATAACCCTTAATTGCCCTGTCTATCAGAAACCTATCTACCCGTGATTTAAATATATTTAGCGAGGTAGCCTCCACCGCTTCAATGGGCAGAGAATTCCAGAGATTCACCACCCTTTGAGTGAAGAAGTTCCTCCTCAACTCTGATCTAAACTGCACCCCCCTTATCTTGAGGCTGTTTCCTCTAGTCCTGCTATCCTTTCTAAGCGGGAAGAATCTCTCTATCTCTACCCTATCAATCCCCTTCATTATCTTATACGTCTCTATAAGATCCCCCCTCAGCCTTCTAAACTCCAACAAGTACAGACCCAGTCTATTTAGTTTCTCTTCATAGGCCAACCCTCTCATCTCCGGTATCAGCCCAGTGAACCTCCTCTGCACGCCCTCCAAGGCCAATATATCCTTCCGCAAGTGCAGCGACCAAAACTGCACACAGTACTCCAGCTGCAGCCTCACCAGTACCCTGTACAATTGCAGCAAGACTTCCCTACTTTTATATTCTATCCCCCTGACTATAAAGGCCAACACTCCATTTGCCTTCTTGATCACCTGCTGCACCTGCAGACTGGGTTTTTGCGACTTGTGCACAAGGACCCCCAGGTCCCTCTGCACCGTAGCATGCTGCAGCTTTTCACCTTTTAAATAGTAATCCCTCCTACTATTATTTCTGCCAAAGTGGATAACCTCACACTTGCTAACATTCTCGCCTCTGCCTGTTCTCACCGAAGCCCGTTGAGCCAAAGCCCTTCAGCCTTCACTCTGCTCCCTCTCGGTCTGCTGCCTGCTGTATCGAGTGGCCTGCTGTTTACAGTTCCCTTTCGCCACTAGTTGGTGTCAGGTGCCTGCACAGTTTTCCCAGACTAAAAAAAAACTTTTGAAAGGAAAAAAGCCTGCCAAAAAACTTTAACTTAACGAATAAATAAGCAAACACTAGCTGCCTTACTCTCAGCACGAATCTCTCCCTCTCCAACTTGCTCTGGTCGCAAAAGTGGAGTATAAAAGCAGGGAGGTCTTGCTGCAAATATACAAGGTACTGGTGAGGCCGCAACTGGAGTACTGTATGCAATTTTGGTCCCCTTATTTGCGAAAGGATATATTGGCCTTGGAGGGAATGCAGAGAAGGTTCACCAGGCTGATACTGGAGATGAGGGAGTTGTCTTATGAGGAGAGATTGAGTAGATTGGGCCTATTCTCATTCGAGTTTAGAAGGCTGAGTGGGAATCTTATAGAGACATATAAGATAATGAAGGGGCTAGATAGGGTAGAGGCAGAGAGATTGTTTCAACTTAGAAAGGAAACAAAAACTAGAGGGCACAGCCTCAAAGTAGGGGGGAGGCAATTTAGAACAGAGTTGAGGAGGAACTTCTCTCAGAGGATGGTGCCCAATGAAGCAGTGGAGGCTACCTCGTTAAATGTGTTTAAGTCACAGGTAGATAGATTTCTGCTCAATAAAGAGAATTAAGGGTTATGGGGAGCAGGCGGGAAAGTGGAACTTAACCATTATCAGATCAGCCATGATCTTATTGAATGGTGGGGCAGGCTTGAGGCGCTAAATGGCCTATTCCTGCTCCTATTTCTTATGTTATCGGGATAGGTGGGAATGTAGAGTTGCGATTACATTGAGATCAGCTGTGAACATTATTGAATAGTGAATCAGGCTCCAGGGGTCCAGTAGCCCACTCCTGATATTTCTTATTACATTTTCTCTACTTACAATTAGCAACATTTACGTAAAATATGTAGAAAAACGTCTGGTAGTGAATGACGTGATAACATAGACGAATTGTTTCATTTAATTTGTTCATATAAAATCTGAACGACAGGCTATTAAATAAAAAAAAAATTCTCCATTTCAATATCAGCAGTAAAGGCAGACGGACCGTAAATGATGATTGTGAGCGGTGGAGGGAATGTAATGGCAGACGAACCGGAAATGGTATATGTATGCTGGGAAACGAACAGCGGACAGACCGGAAATAGTTTTTGAGGGGTGGAGGGAATGTAATGGCAGACGAACCGGAAACGGTATGTGTATGCTGGGAAACGAAGAGAGGACGGACCGGAAATGGTTTATGAGGGTTGGAAGGAATGTAATGGCAGACGGACCGGAAATGGATTGCGAACGGTAGAAGGAATGTAATGGCAGTCGGACCGGAAATCGTTTGTGAGGAGTGGAGGGAATGTAATGGCCGACGTACCGGAAATGGGTTGCGAGCTGTGGGTGGTGGGAATATAATGGCAGACGGACCGGAAATGAGTAGCGAGCGGTGGAGGGAATGTAATGGCAGATGGACCGGAAATGAGTAGCGAGCGGTGTAGGGAATGTAATGGCAGATGGACCGGAAATAAGTAGCGAGCGGTGGAGGGAATGTAATGGCAGATGGGCCAGCAATCCTGGTTCCGTTTCCTGAGGCAGGGACCGGAAGTGGTAGCTGTGGTTTTGAGCTTTTTCCGGTTGGAGGTGAGATCATCAAAACATCGAGAGCGGCTCTGGGAGCCAGAGGAGGTGAGAGGACTGGGAGAGAGGGACGGGGAGGCAGAGCCCGGAGTCCGGAGTCCGAGCAGCGTCGGGAGCGGGAGGGTGTACGGCTGGTCCGGGACTGGACGGGAGAAGGATGTGGCCCAGGTTAATGGACTGTGGCCCCTTTCCCCGCTGTGTAACACTATAAACAGGTCATTCTGATCAAAGCTCTTTCAACAGGATTATAGCAAAAAAAACTCGATTCCGATTTGTTCAGTAATAATATTTGAGGTCAGTCTAACAGGAGTGGTTTACTTTCCAGAATGGCATCTACTTCACCACTCCCTTTCCGCATTCCCTACTATCGATCAGATTGCTTATCCAGAATCCAGTACTGAACAAGCAGAAATTTCCTTCAACTAAACATGAAAAGACGAACGGCATTATCTTCAGCACTCCTGCCCTGCCCAAATTTTGTTCTCGAGCCACTGATTCCCTCCCTCGCCCCAGCAACTATTTCCGGCTGAACCAGCTCATTCACACTCTTGGGATCAGATCTGTCCACGTATCGTCCCCATCACAAAGACTGTTGCCTTCCGCTTCATCTTTGCCCTGACCTCTGTGTATCTGCTGCTGAACCCTTCTAGGCTCATTCGTTCTCATGTCTGACCATGCATTTTTCATCCTTTATGAAGTGTGAGTTCATGAAAAATTCTGCTGCTCATCATCTAACTTGCACTTAGTCTTATTCGTATAAACACAAAAGAAATAGGAGCAGGAGTGGACCTCACCAGCCCACTGACACTGCTCTGCCATGCCATATGCTTCATGTATCCTTTTATTTTCAGAGAGACCAAAAGATTAATCTTTCTCTACCTTAAATATATTCACTGATAGAGTGTCCACTGCGGAAGAGATTTCCAAAGGTTCACAACCTTGAGTGATGGAATTCCTCCTAATCTCAGTCTGAAATTATCAACTTTATCCTGAGGCTGTATCTTAATTCACCAGCTGTGAGAAATAAACATCCTTCCTATCCTCCCTGTCAAGCTCCTTCAGAATCATGTCTTTTCAAAGAGATCATCCCTCCTTCTAAATGGCAACCGTCAAATCCTTCTAAGCCTTCTACCGATTATCTTATATTTTAAAGTGATTGCCCTCTCCCTGGTAGTTCAGCTGGGGAAAACTGGTCTTTGCTGTCTGCCCTGTCTAAGCCCCTCATAATTGTGTGTACCTCAATTAGGTCACCTCTCAGCCTCCTGTGTTCTAAGGAAAACACTTCTGGTCTATGTAATCTTTCCTCATAGCTGCAGTTTTCAAGCCTGGCAGAATTCAGTTTGAGGGAGAGAAGTGTGTATCCAAAACTAGTATTTTAAACTTAAATAAGGGCATCCACGAGATTATGAAAACAGATCTAGCTAAAGTGAACCTGCAAACTTCTCTTTTAATTCATTTTATGGGACATGGGTGTCACTGGCTGGCCAGCATTTATTGAAAGAAACCCCACAACACCAGCTTAAAGTCCAACAAGTTTATTTGTAGCAAATGTCCCAAGCTTTCAGAACAGACTGTCCCTTCGTCAGGTGGTCAAATTCCGCACACGAGGATGGCATCAACTGGGATCTTAGGTTCATGTCACACTATTTGTAACCCCCATAACTTGCCTGGACTTGCAAAATCTCACTAACTGTCCTATCTGGAGACAATACACATCTCTTTAACTTGTGCTTAATGCTCTTTCCACTTACATTGCCTGTACCTTCAAGACTTGATTAGCTGAAGACTCACATTTCAATCGTTATTCTGTAGATTGAGTTTGTGCCTTTACATGCTCTGTTTGTGAAAAGATCTCCCACTCGCCTGACAAAGGAGCGGCAAGCGCTCCGAAAGCTAGTGGCGTTTGCTACCAAATCAACCTGTTGGATTTTAACCTGGTGTTGTAAAATTTCTTACTGTGTTCTGGAGGCACACATAAGATCATAAGAAATAGGAGCAGGAGAAGGCCATCTCGCCCCTCGAGCCTGCCCCGCCATTCAATAAGGTCATGGCTGATCTGTTGTGTCTCAGTTCCACATTCCCGCCCTCTCCCCATAACCCTTAATCCCCTTGCCTATCAAAAACCTATCAACCCGCATCTTAAAAATATTTAGCGAGGCAGCCTCCACCACTTCAACGGGCAGAGAATTCCAAAGATTCACCACCCTTTGAGTGAAGAAGTTCCTCCTCAACTCTGTTCTAAACCACCCCCCCCTTTATCTTGAGGCTGTGCCCCCTAGTCCTACTGTCCTTTCTGAGCGGGAAGAGTCTCTCCACCTCTATCCTATCCATCCCGTTCATCATCTTAAATGTCTCAATGAGATCTCCCCTCATTCTTCTAAACTCTAACGAGTACAAGCCTAGTTTATTCAGCCTCTCCTCGTAGTTCAACCCCCTCAACTCCGGCATCAGCCTAGTAAACCTCCTCTGCACTCCCTCCAACGCCAAAATATCCTTGCGTAAGTGCGGCGACCAAAACTGCACACAGTACTCCAGCTGCGGCCTCACCAGTGCCCTATACAGCTGCAGCAAGACCTCCCTACTTTTATATTCAATCCCCCTCGCTATGAAGGCCAGCATCCCATTTGCCTTCCTGACCACCTGCTGCACCTGTAGGCTGAGTTTTTGCAACTCATGCACAAGGACCCCGAGGTCCCTCTGCACCGTCGCATGCTGCAGTTTTTTGCCATGTAAGTAATAGTCCTTCCTACCATTATTCCTACCAAAGTGGACCACCTCACATTTGCCAACATTAAATTCCATTTGCCATTTCCTGGCCCATTCGCCCTGCCTATCTAGATCCTTCTGCAGACTCTCCACACCCTCCGCACAATTTGCCGTTCCACCAATCTTGGTGTCATCAGCAAATTTCGACACCATACACTCGGTTCCTTCGTCCAGATCATCTATATAAATGGTAAATAGCTGAGGCCCCAGCACCGACCCCTGGGGCACTCCACTAGTCACCAGCCGCCAATCTGAATAGCACCCATTGACCCCCACTCTCTGCCTCCTATTTGACAGCCAATCCTCTATCCATGCTAACACCCTACCCCCAACTCCATGCTCCCTGACCTTCTGTAATAACCTCTTGTGAGGCACGTTATCAAACACCTTCTGAAAATCCAGAAAGACCACATCCACCGGCTCCCCTCTATCCACCGCCCTAGACACATCCTCATAGAACTCCAATAAATTTGTCAGACATGACTTCCCCTTAACGAAACCATGCTGCGTCTGCTCTATCAAACAATTCTCAAGATGCCTCGCTATTTTCTCCTTGATTACAGATTCTAACATTTTACCTACAACAGACGTTAAACTAACCGGCCTATAATTCCCTGCCTTTTGCCTGCCACCCTTCTTAAACAACGGCGTAACATTAGCCGTTTTCCAATCTTCCGGCACTTCCCTGGAATCCAGCGACGTTTGGAAAATAACCACCAGACCAGCTAAGCACAGCAAATTTCCTTCCCTAAAGGATATTAGTGACCTAAATGGGTTTTTCCAACTATTGATGATGGTTTCATGGTCATCAGTAGGTTCTTAGTTTTTTTATTGAATTTAAACTGCACTATCTGCTGTGCAGGATTTGATTCCAGATCTCCAGAACATTCCTGGAACAATGGTCTAGTGATAATACCACTAGACAATTGTTCAATTTATTGAACTCTCTAAGGTCACTGCTTAAAGTCAATTAAATAAGTTCATATATTTTTTAATGGCATTCAGTTTTAGGGCTGTTTTATTAATTGTTTTGATCTTCCTTTAGAGAACTGAAGTTCGATATTAGTACAAAATAACTATTTCTTAATTCAACTCAACAATCTTTTGAAGGATTTGGATGATTTCTAACTGTAAACATCTCGCTTAATATTTATTGTTGACATGAAGCTTCATGTAATCTTACAAATATATCTTTTCCTTTTTCTCCTTGCACTTACCTAACTTCCTCTTCAATACAGCTAAGCTCTTTGTATCAACCATTCTCTGTGGTAGCAGGTTCCACATTCTAAATCCTCTCTTGTTAAAGAGTTATATTTGAATTTCCTACTGGATTTATCTTTTATTTATGCTCCAAGTTTTGATCTTGTCCCAGATGGACCATCTCTCCAGATCTACTTTATCAAACTGTTGCACAATCTTAAACACCCCATCAAGCTATTCTTTAGCCTTTTCTTGCCTAAAAAAATAACACCCCAGCTTGTTCAATCTTTCCAGATAGGTATAAACTGCACTTTAAATTGTGTTTGACAAAGTTATTAGACTTCTTTGAGGAAGTGACAAGTAACGTGGATAAAGTGCAATCTGTAGATGTGGTGTTCTTGGGTTTCCAAAAGGCATTTGATACCACATTAAAGGTTGTTACACAATATGAGCTCATGGTGTAGGGGATAACATGTTAGCATGGATAGAGGATTGGTTAGCAGAGAGTAGGGATAAAGGGGCCTTTTTTTGTTTTGGCAAGCTGTAACTTGTGGAGTGCCATAGAGATCGGTGCTGAGTTTAAACTATTTACAATCGATATCAATGATTTGAATGAAGGGACTGAATGTATGGTAGGTAAATTTTCCAATGACGCCTAGAGAGGTAGGAAAGTCATTGAGATGTACAGTGTGGGAACAGCCATTCGGCCCAACTCATCCAGATCATGAATGTACCCCAATCTATCACGCAAATCAGCCTCCTATCCATTGACTCTGTCTACACTTCCCACTGCATCAGCAAAGCAGCTAGCATAATTAAGGACCCAGCGCATCCCAGACGTTCTCTCTTCCACCTTCTTCCGTCGGGAAAAAGATACAGAAGTCTGAGCTCACGTACCAACCGACTCGAGCACAGCTTCTTTCCTGTTGCTGTCAGACTTTTGAATGGATCTACCTCGCATTAAATTGATTTTTCTCTACACCTGTGACTATAACACTACATTCTGCACTCTCGTTTCCTTCCCTATGAATGACATGCTTTGTGTGTGGAGTGCGCAAGAAACAATACTTTTCACTGTATGCGAATACATGTGACAATAATAAATCAAATCAAACCACGCTGATCAGGTTTCTTAAATTGAACTAGTCCCATTTGCTTGCGTTTGGTCCATATCCTTATAAACCTTTCCTATCCATGTATCTGTCCAAGTGTCTTTTAAATGTTGTAATTTTACCCACCTCTACTGTCAGGTTCATTTTTCAGAGACCCTTACGTACTTGATGCAAGAGCAAGACACTGACCTGTGTAAGAAAACCCAGTTCTTTATTTTCAAGCAAGTACAAGCTTTTTTTTGGAGGATCACTTTACTAACTCAGAACAATGTTCTGAGCTTAGCCAAGCGATATTCCCTCGAACAGGGGATTCTCCCCCTTTGTACTCTTTTTACAGCAATTAGTCACGTACACGCAGTATAACTTCGCCCAGATCACGTGCTTAGCAACAGCAAAATTAAGTACAAACACAGTATGTGAGTAAAAATATGTCGAAAACCCACCCCCCACCCTGGTTGCCATCGAAACTGCACGTCCACCATTGCTTCAATGTGAGATAGCAACCGTTCTCGTATATCTTGGGACATTACTTTGCCCATAAAGTGAATGTTATCTCCTTCAAACAAGTTCAGTCTAGATTGATTTAACAAAGCAAAAGTTTTGTTATATTTCGTTATTTACAAGGCCAGGGTGACAATTCAAAATAAGGGAGTATGCACTGGTATCAGCACAGGTTGTTTCAAACAAGATGCAGTTAATCACAGCTTTTAAGCTAATGGAGACTTTTCACTTTATCTTAAAGCAACTGGCTACATTTGCAATTTTGTAGGATCTCAGCTTGCAAAACCTTTTTACAAATGGCCAAGATCATTGGAGATTCATGGGACGTTAACCCCTTAACATCTCACTACCACCATCTTTGGCAGTTAATTCCATATGCACACTCTTGTGTGAAAAAGTTGTCCTTCAGGTCCCTTTTAAAACTTTCTCTCACCTTAAACCTATGCCCTCTAGTTTTGAACTCACCTACCCTGGGGAAAAGACCTTGGCTTTCACCTCGTCAAGGGAAGATAAAGAATTTCAAAGGGGTATAGATAGGCTATGCATGTGGGCAAAGAATCTGTGGATGGAATATAACATGGGTAAATATGAACTTGCCCATTTTAGCATGAAGAATAAAAAAGCAGTGTGCAATTTAAAAAGAGATTGTAGAACTTGGTACAGAGGGATCTGGTTATCCTGATACATATATCACATAGTATGCAGGTACAGCAAGTGATTGGGAAGGCAAATTGAATTTTGATGATTTTAATGCAAGTTAGAAGTTAGAGCTAAATTAGTTTAAAAGCATTCAGTGAACCCTGAAAGGCTGTGTTGTCATGAGGTTGGTTGGAGTTTAAGAATGTTTGTTAGGTTTCAGTTTATCTATGTGTTTGCTAGGAGAGGGTGTTACTGTTTGGATCTTGTGTGAGAGACATCCTGAAAGCTATTAACAGGCTCCATGCAATTTGGGCTTAAGTCCAGGGGAGCTGAGAAGGTGGCAGCAGGTCACTGGTTGCCTGTCAGGCATTAGGACTTACAGAAACTGTGGGGCTTAGCTTATGAAAAAAAGTTTCAATAGTACATGTACCCATTGGAGTTTAAAAGAACGGGAGGTGATCTTATTGAAACGTATAAAATTCTGAAGAGACTTGTCAGGATAGATACCAGGAAGATATTTCCATTTGTGGGAGAATCTAAAGCTAGCTGACACAGGTTTTAAATTAAAAGTCTGTCTCAAGATGTAGATGAGAAGAATGTTTTCCCTCTGAGGGTAATTAGCCCATGGAATCCTCTTCCTTGGAATGCAATGGAGGCTGAATTTATTTGAAGCAGAATTAGATAGATATGTTACAGACAACGGAGCAGAGGGATATGCCGGACAGAGGGCAAAGTGGAGTTGAGACTGCAGTCAGATCAGCCATGATCTTATTGAATGGTGGAACCAGGTCCCAACGGCTTCATGTCCAATGTTCCTCTTCCTAAGTGAAGTTCTGGTATTATTCCAGTAAATCCTTTATAGTATTCCCAATGGCTCTATATCCTTCTCAATCTAGATCAATTAAACTATACTTGCCAAGTATGTATTCTATTCTGATTGCTACATGCATTAGATTAGAGGGAGGCCTGTTCCAACCATTTGTCTATGGTGGGATTGTTGATTTTATAGAGAATAAATGATTTGCAAGGTCCCAGCTTCATGGTTGTTCCACAACATTGTCATGGTAGGGTACACTATCATGCCTAAAAATAATAAATAAATAGAGTAATGTTCAACAATATTTTTCATCTCTTCCCATTAGAAATTTGGGGATTTTTTTGCTTTCCCCTAGTACCAATCTGAATGTTCACATCACAGAATATTTAATCACAATTAGATACACTAAACTCTTCTTCCCTCTGAAATCTTCTGTCCCAGGTACACAACCTCTCTTTGGACTATCTATGCTTTGTTGCTCTATCTAGCCTTGTGTCTTTTCAGGTGCAAGTGAGTAAGTCCTGTGTGTGCTGTTCTTCTGTGTTGGAGGCTAACAGGATATCGTCCATGTATTGGATAATGTTGGAGGTCAATGTAGATAGTTCTTGCAAATGGCTTTTTAAGGCTATGTGAAATACCATAGGGCTACTGTGAAACTCCTGTGGTAGCTGGGTCTAGGTATGCTGTTGCTGCTGGACCGTAAAGGCAAACCGTTGTTGAACCTCGGGTGCCAGTGGCACCGACCCAAATCCGTTAGCCATGTTGATGACAGAAATACTCGTGTTCCGGGTTAAAGTGTAAAAGAAGGCAGACGGGTCCATGACTAGAGGAGCCTTTTGATCAATACACTAGCTTTTCTGTAGTCAATGGTCAAATGCCAAGTTCCATTTTGATTTCTTTACTGGCCACACAGGGCTGTTAGATGTGCCATGTGGGTTGATTAACACGCTTTGTTTCTCCAGTTGTTGAATAACTGGGTAGGATGCTGGCGATAGGTGTTGGGCTGATCGGGTACTGTCTGGTACAGGGTGGTTCTTTTCTCGTAAATGAGGCTAGCTCCATCTGGAGTAGATTGCAATCATTCTTATCTCAGGAACATAATTTTCCTTTCTTAAAGGTTTGATAGTCACTTTACCCTCTTTAAAATCTAAAGAGAAGTTTAGCTGAATGAGGACATCTATTCCAAGTACAGACTGTTTTAACAGTCCCACTCGAATTTGAGTGGTCACTTCATGAGGACTGATGTGAACTCTAGTGTGTTTAGTCTGCTGGAGTTTTACTTTACCTCAGTTTGTCCCTTGCGTTGTTAACAATCGACCGTCCATGGAGAAATGTCTTTTGTATTTCAGTAGTAGACAGGTTAATTCTGCTCCGCTGTCCAGGAGACAGTGTATGTCTTGATCGCCCACCCTCATCGTTACATATATCCCATTTCCCCACTGCTCCACTAGTATCAGAAGGGTGAGGGCAGGCTCTTCTAGTTTTTTGCTGTGGCTAGTAACACATCTTGTTGCTCTGTGCTTAAAGCTCTCCAAACGTTCTTCATCTTCAGACTAATGCTGAAATGGACGTTGTCCCTGATGTCCTTTAGCCTGCTGCTTGGCGTGGCATGTTTTTGCCCAGTGACTGCCTTTTCCACAGTAGCGGCATTTTCCTGTAACTTCCATTTGTGTGGCCTGTCTGAATCCTTGGGTTTCCCTCCAGCTTGCAGGGTGTGGACTTTAGCTCTCATGTCCTGATCTATTTGGTAGAATGCCAGCCATCAACGTTCTGAACGTTGCTCCGAATTTGTCCCATTGTAGTAAGTGTAACTTTACCACCTTCGCCAATTCTGGCTTTAGGCTGATAACAAATGCAGCTTTCATGGGTCTGAAAGTACTGGCATTCATTTGTTTGGGTCAGTTGTTGTCTATTTCTGCATGTTCCATCCACACAGCCCTAAACCGTTTGTCATATTCCCAGACCCCTTCAGTACCTCTCTGTTGACAGGCCGCTATTTTTCCCTAGTCTGTTTTGGAAGAGCCAAATATCTGTAGCCACTGTTTGATGGCGTCCCATCCTGATCTAGCTGTTGTTTGCCTGCACCCAGAGCAGTTTCCACCTCCTGTTGTAGTTGCTTTGCCGCTTGTCTGGCCACCATTACAGTTATAATCTGAACTCGATCGCATGGGTGGAGTTGGTAGATAGCTTTGGGACAGTTTAATTGACCCCAGGTCTTCAAGCCCCCTTTCTTATGGTAGGGCCATTCTTTACAATGGCTGTACCCTATCAATTGTATCATTGTCTCCGGGTCTGCTGCCTCATGAGGTAGGTGGTAGGCAAATTGGCTTTCACTAATGGTTTTGCCATTTGCTGTATTGTCTCAGACTTGAACTCGTCCCCTTTTTTTGTTTAACAGTGTGCATCTTGTCAGAAGACCCTTCCTTCTGCAATGTTGCTGTCCTCGCTAAAGTTGCTAGATGACCTTGAGTCTGCTTCAGAGGCAGCCCCGCACCCTTGCGCATCTCACAGTTCCTTTCCTATCTGTTACATGCTAGGGTGATCTGTGTGGATGAGCAGAGGGATATAGGTGTATGTGTACATAGATCCCTGAAAGTTGGGAATCAAGTAGATAAGGTTGTTAAGAAGGCATACGGCATCTTGGCGTTTATTGGTAGGGGGATTGAATTTAGGAGTCGCAGCGTTATGTTGCAACTGTATACAACTCTGGTGCGGCCGCACTTGGAGTACTGTGTGCAGTTCTGGTCCCCACATTACAAGAAGGATGTGGAGGCTTTGGAGAGGGTGCAGAGGAGGTTTACCAGGATGTTGCCTGGTATGGAGGGGAGGTCCTATGAGGAGAGGCTGAGGGATTTGGGGTTGTTTTCGCTGGAAAGAAGGCGGCTAAGAGGGGATCTTATTGAAACATATAAGATGATTAGAGGTTTAGATAGGGTGGATAGTGATAGCCTTTTTCCTCTGATGGAGAAATCTAGCACGAGGGGGCATGGCTTTAAATTAAGGGGGGGTAGTTATAGGACGGATGTCAGGGGTAGGTTCTTTACCCAGAGGGTGGTGAGGGATTGGAATGCCCTGCCTGCTGCGCCTAGTTTGGGGGCGTTTAAGAGATCCGTGGATAGGTTTATGGACGAAAAGGGATTGGTTTAGGTTAGTGGGTCATTGTTTTGTAACTGGTCGGCGCAACATCATGGGCCGAAGGGCCTGTTCTGCGCTGTAATGTTCTATGTTGTTCTATGTTCTAATCTGGCCTGCACCCGATACATACTCCTTTAGACGGGGTTGATTCTTTACAAGATGGATTCTTTAAATCTCGGTTCTCAGTTTTAAGGGTTTTGTTTTCAGACTTAAATCCCATAAGTTGTGCTTGTAACTTTTCTAACTTCTGCTTTTTATTTTCCACTGTATACTGCTTTTAGTTAGTTCTTTGCATTGGTCAGATCCCAGTCATGTTAAGAATTCTTCATAATTTCATTCCTTTGTTGAATCTGGGCCATGACAGCCAGGGACCATCTTATGTGTTCCATATCCTTCATGCGGGCAGTCTTCCCCCAGATCCTCTTTATCTTATCCAATGATCACTGTCCTTTGGAGGTGTCATACTTCTGTTCAATCTCAGTACAGGTTTTGGGCAAGTCAAATTGCTGTTCTATATACTCTCTGCTGCTGCAGAATTTCATCTTCTGACACATTAGGTGGGGCCTGCCCTCCTTTTACAGTGGAGATTTGGCCTGACTTTTCGCTTCTGTCATTGTGCTGGCCGTTTAGGAGTTATTGGTCTTGAGCCGTAGACTTTCTAGCCAGGTTAGAGTCACTTATCACAGATGCCGCCGAAACAAGATATTGCTAAGTGAGGCCGCAATTCACTGGTATCAGTATGCCAGTTCACTAGGGACAGTGTAAAGAGAAGGACAACTTGGACAATCGACTGAGGACTTTTAGACAGGAGGAATCCTTACGTCTGAGTCGCAACTTGGGCTTGATGTCCTGGATTCAGTACAAAAAGCCTTTCACTATCCTGTTTGTGACACCAATAACTGTTTTCAGAATAGACGTAGGCAAAACTGGTCTGAAGTGAAACTTTATTGAGCATCATTTAAAATTAACTACAGAAATGAAAAAAGATTTACTGGAGAGAGGAGACCAAAAACTGGTCCCCATACAGACTTGTTCTTGAACTTGTACAGTATTCAACTGAATGCATTTAATTGTTACCACAATATGAGTGCTTATCTGTTATGAAATTACCAGGTACAAGCAGTGTTTGTAACTTTCAAAAACAATTTGCAGCAGTGACCATGAAAGCTGCTCTTTATTGAAAAGCTTTGCTTGCATTGTATTTTCAAAGAATGCAGCCAACTCCTAAGCTCATCCCAGAATTGAGTTCAAAATGTGGTCAAGTCAGCTTTAAAGCTGAGCATAGTTAGTTACATCGGCATAAATACCTTAAAATGAAGTTGTTTAACTAAAGCAAACCATACAAAGGGCCCCACACAAGGCGTACCAACATAGGTGCAAAAGTAGGCCATTCAGCCCGTCCAGCCTGCTCTGTCATTCAGTGAGGTCATAGTTAATCAATTCCATTTCCTTCCTGCCACCTGTATTCTTTGGCTCTTTTATCAATCAAGAATCTATTTAAGTCAGCCTTAAAAATAATTTTAAGTGACCCTTCCAGTGCTGCTCTCTGAGGAGGAAAGTTCTAAAGACTCTCAACCCTCAGATAAAAAAAATCCTCACCACCCTCTTAAATTGGCAACCCCATATTTTTAAATAGATATCTCCCAGTTCCCAGTCTCCTGGAACATATGCACTGTTGAGCCATGCACATGAACAATGGAACATCATGTTGGCATCCACTCTGTCAAGTCCCTTCAGGATTTTATATGTTTTAGTAAGATCATGTCTCATTCTTCTAAACTCCATTGGGTCCAGACCCAGCTGGTCTGACCTTTCTTCCTAGGATAACCTCATCATCCCAGAAATCAGCTAAGTGAACGAGACCCTGTCACATTGAAAATGCAGTCCAATTGATATGCAGCCTATTGCCGTACACTGGCGTAAAATGTAACCTGGATCCAATGCATTATCTTTAAATGATTACTATGTGTACAAAGATCACACTACAGAATCAAAAGTTATCTGTTTTACAAGAGAGTGTTGCCCACATTCCCAGAATGGCAGCTGTAGAAATGTTGAGCCGAGGCTCCTTTTGGAGATGACTGTTTCAGAGCCCCATAGACAGCAATGATCCAGGTCTGGATCTCAGTCAGAGTGCTACAAATGACCACAGTAGTTGGTGTTCAGATTTGATCAGGGTCCCCACTGTTAATCATCATCCAGTGGCTCCTGCTAGATAGAGTGGGTATTTGGACAATAAACATCACCGCCCTGGCCATAGTCGAATAACCTGGAGCTCATATTGAGCCGTGTATGTGAATAATGGCCATGTGCATTTCGTTGTGATGCTGCCTTTGTCAGGGAGATATCACTTTCTGGTATCCAGTGTGACAATATTGTGCCTTTAAGAAATGTATTTGTGACATGTTCCTTGTGTAGGATTTGTTTCAGCAGTTGGTTCTGTTAACCGGTGCTGCTTTGTAACCGGTAACCACTGTTGTTACAGCAGCAGCAGCATGATCTTAATTGCTAAAATGTTTGTTTTAATCTGGGCTGATGCAGTTTGTTGTTTTAGTGTTTTTTCCCGGAGGGTTTTTCCAGAGTAGGGCTTGATTAGGTTGATTGACAGGAAAGGTCACGTGACTGTGTGGGGACTAGGTTTACACAGAGAAACAAGTTCAGTTGTTGCTTGGGATCTTTAGAGAGAGAGGAAGCTTTGTGTCTTTATTGGTTTGAAGACTGGGATCTGCCAGAAAATGAGAAAGTTTCTCTGAAGTTCTGCGTCTGGGGATGAATCTTTCTCTGGAAGCTGCTGTGTGAGAATCAGAAGACGAGTGTCTTTCAGATATGTCTGGAGGGGGTAAAAGGGTGGAAAATGTAACACCTATGTGAGCATATTTATTCCTATGCTAGCTGATTCCGAAGGTAGATTATATCTGCGGAGATGGTGCTTAAATTGGAACTATAGAGATAGTTAGCTTTAAGAATTATACCTTGCCATGTTTAAGTATTTCAGGTGGTGAAAGGTTGTGCTAATTCTTCTATTTTAACTGTTGTTGAATAAAGTTTGTTTTAATAAAAGCTTCCTAGCGGGTCAGTTGAATCATATCTGGAGCAAAATACCTAATGTCAAAATCAAATAAAGGTCTAAGCTAACTGCACGATGTACTTTGGAATTTCTGATTCAATCTCTAACAAGTGTAATATACAAAGGCGTTTATTTTGAGTTTGATGTCAGGACTATGAATATGACAATCTGTATTTCCAATGTTTGCCAATATTATTCTTCACTGCGTCTGTTTCTTGGCAGGCATGTACTATTCTGATACATGTACTATTCTGATTGTATTCCAGTATGAAATCAATGGGACATGCAACATCCCAGTTAAAGGAATATTGTACTATAGCTTTCATTTCAGCAAAAACTTCACCACAATAAACATTTTTGTTTTAGAACTGCACAAATCTGCAGTGAAAAGTCTACTCCACAGCCCAAAAATCAACATATCATTCACAGTCCCAACTAGCTTTCTCTATTCATAGAATAACAATAACATTACTACTTCTCTTAGGCAGGGCCCGATCTGGCTGCTTCATGTGTCTCCTGAAGATTACCCAGCTTGTTGGCAGATGATTATGTGGACACAGCCAATTTTCCACTTGCCTTATTCAAATGCTTATTATGTACAATTCTGCAAAGTAAGTGTTAACAGACTGCAGGAATGGAGTTACCACAGCTGAACATGTTCCTTCATTCACTCACTTTTTCTAGCAGAGGGTTACATGTCCAGTGATCAAAAGTGGGAATTCGCAATCCATTGCCAACTGCCCTTTAACCTCCAGGCAAGAGAATTCCAGTTTCCATTTTAACTCTAGTTATTTGTAAACTGTATGGCCTAAGTTACTCATTACACAATAAAACCACAGCCTTTTTCCGGATTTGGTCAGTAAAGAGGACTGAAGACAGGGCTTTAAACTAATTAGGGGGGGGAGGGTGCGAGGGTAGGTGATGGTACGAGGTCTTAAAGTTAAGGAGAGTGTACATGTAAGGGAAGAGGCCGAGGATGTCCCAATAATAGAGGGAGTAGGGGGCATGAGTGTAGTTGGTGGTGTTGCGGCAAATAGGGTCCAGGTGAAGGCTGGGATGAAAGCACTTTATCTGAATGCACGAAGCATTCGGAATAAAGTGGATGAGCTGGTGGCGCAGATCGACACAAATGGATACGATCTGGTGGCCATTACAGAGACGTGGCTGCAAGGTGACAGGGACTGGGAGATGAATGTACAGGGCTATCAAGTGTTTAGGAAGGATAGGCAGGAGGGAAAAGGGGGGGTGCGTAGCTCTGCTGATTAAGGATAGCATCACGGTGGTAGCAAGGGATGATATTGGAGCCAAGGAGCAGAGGGTGGAATCGTTGTGGGTGGAGATTAGGAACAGCAAAGGGAGGAAGACACTGGTGGGTGTCGTCTATAGGCCTCCGAATAATGATCTGGAGGTGGGGCGGGCTGTTAACGCGCAAATAAGTGCGGCGTGCAGGAATGGGGCGGCCGTAGTTATGGGGGATTTCAATCTGCATATTGATTGGTCGACCCATGTTGGACGTGGGGGGCTCGAGGAAGAGTTCTTGGAATGCTGCCGGGATAGTTTCCTCGAACAGTGTGTGTTGGAGCCGACGAGGGAGCGAGCTATCTTGGATCTGGTGCTATGTAATGAGGCGGGTAAAATTAGGGATCTTGTGGTGAAGGATCCTCTTGGGGAGAGTGATCATTGTATGGTGGAGTTTCTGGTGCAGATGGAGGAGGAGAAAGTGGGTTCCCGGACACGCGTCCTTTGTTTGAATAGAGGGGAGTACGGTAGGATGAGAGAAGAATTGGTGAATGTGGACTGGGGGAGCGCGTTGGAGGGAGGGTCTGTTGAGGAGCAGTGGAGGATCTTTAAGGAGATCTTTCTTGGTGCTCAGCAGAAATTTATTCCGATGGTCAAAAAGGATAGTAGGAGGAGAGGTAATAAGCCGTGGATAACGAAGGAGGTGAAGGAAAGTGTTAAACTAAAAGCGGAGGAATTTAGAGTAGCTAAGAGTAGTGGGCGAGAAGAGGATTGGGAGAGGTTTAAATGTCAACAAAGATTGACAAAGAAGTTGATAAAGAAGGGTAGGAGAAACTATGAAGCTGGGCTAGCGCTTAATATAAAAAAGGATAGCAAGAGTTTTTATAAATATATAAAAAGGAAGAGGCTGGCTAGGGTGAATGTTGGTCCTTTAGAGGATGAGAAAGGGGACCTAGTGGTAGGGGATGGGGATATGGCTAAGGTATTGAATAACTTTTTTGTTTCTGTCTTCACGGAGGAGGACGTGAATAATTTGCCGGGTGTTAGCGATGGAAAGGTGGTAGGACTGGAGGGTCTTAATGACATTACTGTTACTAGAGAGGCGGTGCTCGACAGACTGGAGGGGCTGATTGTGGACAAGTCCCCAGGACCGGATGGAATGCATCCGAGGGTTCTGAAAGAAATGGCGGAGGTGATAGTGGATGCCTTGGTGGTTATTTTCCAAACATCACTGGATTCCGGGGAAGTGCCGGATGATTGGAAAACGGCTAATGTTACGCCATTGTTTAAGAAGGGTGCCAGGCAAAAGGCGGGGAATTATAGGCCGGTTAGTTTAACGTCTGTGGTAGGTAAAATGTTAGAATCTGTCATTAAGGAGGAAATTGCGAGGCATCTTGAAGGGAATTGCTTGATAGAGCAGACGCAGCACGGTTTCATTAAAGGGAAGTCGTGTCTGACAAATTTACTGGATTTCTATGAGGATGTGTCTAGGGCGGTGGATAGAGGAGAGCCGGTGGATGTGGTCTTTCTAGATTTTCAGAAGGCGTTTGACAAAGTGCCTCACAAGAGGTTATTGCAGAAGGTCGAGGGACATGCAGTTGGGGGTAGGGTGTTAGCGTGGATAGAGGATTGGTTGTCAAATAGGAGGCAAAGAGTGGGGGTCAACGGGTGCTATTCGGATTGGCGGATGGTGACTAGTGGAGTGCCCCAGGGGTCGGTGCTGGGGCCTCAGCTTTTTACCATTTATATAGATGATCTGGAGGAGGGAACCGAGTGTAGAGTATCAAAATTTGCTGATGACACCAAGATTGGGGGAACGGCAAATTGTGCGGAGGGGGTGGAGAGTCTGCAGAAGGATCTAGATAGGCTGGGCGAATGGGCCAGGAAATGGCAAATGGAATTTAATGTTGGCAAGTGTGAGGTGGTCCACTTTGGTAGGAAGAATGGTAGGAAGGACTATTACCTACGGGGCGAAAAACTGCAGCAGGCGACGGTGCAGAAGGACCTCGGGGTCCTTGTGCATGAGTCGCAAAAACCCAGCTTGCAGGTGCAGCAGGTGGTCAGGAAGGCGAATGGGATGCTGGCCTTCATAGCGAGGGGGATTGAATATAAAAGTAGGGAGGTCTTGCTGCAGCTGTATAGGGCATTGGTGAGGCCGCAGCTGGAGTACTGTGTGCAGTTTTGGGCGCCGCACCTGCGCAAAGATATTTTGGCCTTGGAGGGAGTGCAGAGGAGGTTTACTAGGCTGATACCGGAGTTGAGGGGGTTGAGCTATGAGGAGAGGCTGAATAAACTAGGCTTGTACTCGTTAGAGTTTAGAAGAATGAGGGGAGATCTCATTGAGACGTATAAGATGATGAATGGGATGGATAGGATAGAGGTGGAAAGACTCTTCCCGCTCAAAAAAGACAGTAGGACTAGGGGGCACAGCCTCAAGATAAAAGGGGGGCGGTTTAGAACGGAGTTGAGGAGGAACTTCTTCACTCAAAGGGTGGTGAATCTCTGGAATTCTCTGCCCGTTGAAGTGGTGGAGGCTGCCTCGCTAAATATTTTTAAGACGCGGGTTGATGGGTTTTTGATAGGAGAGGGGATTAAGGGTTATGGGGAGAGGGCGGGAAAGTGGAACTGAGCGGCGACAGATCAGCCATGATCTTATTGAATGGCGGGACAGGCTCGAAGGGCTGGATGGCCTACTCCTGCTCCTATTTCTTATGTTCTTATGTTCTTATGTTCTTATGTTCTTATGTTTAGGTGAAGTAATCAGCCATGGCAACAACTGATCTGTTGGTGGATTTACAAGATGATTTGGTGTCAGATGATACCTCAAATGCAATTGGACAACTCAAACTCTCTCCATTGGATGAAAAACCCTGGCCTACAGATTGTGATGGTGACTTAAAGTCAGGTTAGTAATGACAGTGCTTGGGTTTCTGCATAGGAGCAGAAGCTCTAAACACTGAGCTCCCATCCTTGTAACAATACTGAACTCTTAACTATCGCCAGAGCTCATCGTGAGCCATTCACAACTGACCTAAAGGCATGAGAGAAATCACCAGGTGGACATTCTCCCCATACTACTCAAGTTGATTTTTCTAATAAATTCTCCAAGACTTAACCATTTGGCAGAAATTAACACTTTAAATTGTAAATTCAGAAAAATTATTAATGATAGAAAAGTAACATGATAAAAAGAATTTTTAAAAAAGTTTCAGCCAACAACAAGAGGAGAAAGCTTAACTTCAACAATGAAACCGATTTCTCACAACTTCCCTTGGTTGATCAAAGACATGAAATGATCACACACAACGTGGAAACCATGCTAACAAAAATGGCTTTACTTTTATACGTGTAAGCCAACCTTAGCCAAGTTGTTGGAATTAGCTAATTGGTCTATAATTTGTCAATAAATTAACCCCATTGATTTTACCAATTTACACATATTGTCTTATCCTTAAGCTAATGCCTTCTTTTAAGCTATATCTCTTGTCTTGAATTAGCCTGTATTGAACAATAATTAGCTAGCTTACCTGTTAGCGTCTCCTGATGTCTTGGTACAAAACCCAACTGAAGAATGGGACAGCCTGAATAAGGCCTTAATCATTATCCACCTAATGTATCTTGCTCAAGGTCATAATATGTTTGTGAGCCGCACACTTTATCTTACCACACTGGCTGGGAAGACAATTTTTTACAATTCTCATGGTTTAAAGTTGATGTGTATGTTAGTTATGTGTAATTATAATATTGTGAGTTTTGTGCTACAGATTATGATCAGTCTTCCTAATATATCTATTGATTACTTATTCTTTAATTGTCTCACTATTAAAGCTCTTTGTTTGACCAATCCGGCTGGTTTTTGATAATGCAGGAACTGGTTTAGTTTTGAAATGTCTTCTAGATTAATTCAAAATGGCCTCTAACCATGTTAGTTTATCATGCTAAGAAACATATTGATTCAGATTGCAAAAATGGTCGTCGCACTCAGACTATTGAATTTTGAAACCATTAACACTATATCCATCATATACACCCCCAAACTGTTGCCTGACCTCAATCTGTCCAAACCATCATCCCCATTTACCACCTGCTGAGATCCACAATCTAACATCAAAATGAAATACCCCAACATGGACCACAGTCTCACCTTGCGTTTAGCCCAGGTCCAGGCTTGCAGGTTCAACCAGAACAAATTAAATTCACAGCTCATCGCAGCAGGTCTGGCAGCATCTGTGAGGAGAGAAAAGAGCTGATGTTTTGAGTCCAGATGACTCTTTCTCAAAGCTCTTTTGATTTCAGATTCCATCATCCACAATAATTTACTTTTATCTAGTGCACAAAACCTACCCTACCACCCATATAGTCACTTAACAGTCCCAGCTTGTATGCCAAATCCAGAACTTCCCCTCTCATGCTTAAACCTGTCATATCGTGGGCTTTATCTGCAATAACTGAGAGGTTCTGTAGTTTATGATACTATCACTTGTTTGCCTCCGGCTGTTGTCAATTGGGGCAAGATTTCAAGTGGTGTCTAACTAAATAATGCCTGTATTTGGCAATTCATTCTTTATAAATTCTAATACTAGATTAGCAACCATCCAATGGTCTGGACACCTAAACATACACAGGAACATGGACCATTTTTGTGATGTCACAACAATCATGGGAGTTTTTTTAACCGTGTGATGTATGTGTCTCTGGCAAGATCAGCGTTTATTGCCCAACCCTAATTGTCTTTGAATTGAGCCAGTTGTTAAGCCATCTCCAAGGACAGTTAAAAATTAAGCACATTGCTGTGGGTCTGGAATCACATGTAGGCCAAACCAGGTAAGGATGGCACGTTTCAATCACTAAAGGACATCAGTGAACCAGATGGGTTGTCACATTTGACAATGGTCTCATGGTTGCCATTACTGACACTAGCATTAAAATTCCAGCAGCTGCCATTGTGGGATTTGCGCCCTTGTCCTGAGAGCATTAACCTGGGTTTCTGGATTATTAATCCAGTGACAACATCTCCCTATTAGTCTTCCCTGTTGGCCAATATCTTTGAGTTTACTAGGAACTACGAAGCATTAATGTTGATTTTGTGCTGCTGGTGTGATTGTTACTCAGCTGCTTTGGGTAGGGTAGAAGTTTCAACACCTTTTAGCTTGAAAGAGTGAAGGCAATTTCGTACAGAAACTGGCAGATCCCATCTGAAACAGCAGAGCCAACACGCTAAACGCTGCTTCACTTGCCCTAGACCACCCAAAAGCAGAGTTCTATACAGCCTGATTCGAGAGTCACCATACAAACATGGTAGATATCCACCTGTGGGAAGTGGTGGGGATTATTTCTAGGATGTTGAGAACGACACAGCTCGAGTGGCTTCCTGCACTAGCATATATTGAACCTTCTGAAGTCCACAGTCAAAACGCCCTCCTCAAAGAATACCATCTGCTGATTACTAATAAAGTGTTCCCACTGACAAGGAACCTTAAAACTCATGCACTATTCTGAAATCTCAGAGTCCCTACACACTCTACGCCCTTCAAACTGATGACAGCCCACCTCTTTATGACATTCCCTCTGGTTGATGTGGATAGTGAAGAATGAATCAAATTGTGATCTGGGCATCCAAGTCACCACCATCCACAGACTGACCTGTCTGAGATCCATTCTTGGTGGGATCACAACCATTCACACTGTATCAGCTATTGAATGGGTTGTCACCCCCAGCATCAAACTATAACTGCTGTTCCACCAATACAAATGAAAAAAAACAATCATGAGACTGTTCATAAGCAAGAGTCTAAGTCCAACAGAAGTAATAAAATGATCTGAGAAAGTTGAAGGGTTTCAGGGCATGTTGTTTAAAAATAATTATAATTATATTATTATAATTATATTAATATATATCAATATAATATGTTAATAAAATTATAATATTATTATAACATATTATAGTTATATTAATATATATAACATAACATATATAAATATAATTATAATGATTCTTTAAACAACATGCCCTGAAACCCTTCAACTTTCTCAGATCATTTTATTACTTCTGTTGGACATAGATTCTTATAATTATATTATCAATATAATAATATAAGCTCTCTCCTATCAGCTTGTGTTCTTATACATGCTCTGGAAGGTGTTGGGTAAGGTCTGAGTGTCAACACATGCTGGCATTCCAGTTGATAAAGCAAATTAAATGAAAGGAAATATGTACAGATTGTAATCGAGAGCAATGAATTCGATAAATGTAACCTTCTCAGTGGTCAGACATAGCAATCATCAAATGTCAGACAGTTATTGAGAGTTTTGGAGCAATTTTCTAAGTCTTCAAAGATTTTTGTATAATTTAACCCACTTTTTACTTCAATTCTTAATCTTAGTCTTCAATGTTGATTTATTAAAATGTTTGAAGACATTGTGGCACCTAGTGGAAATTCTTTTTGATTGCTTCACTATTTGCACCTGTTTAACATGTGAATTGGGGATGACCAAATGTCATTTATCAAAATTGTAAAATTTAATTTGATCTTTAATTTTGCCCTCCTGAATTATGTTCCAGCCTGTAAAATTGACAGAACCCATATCATCCCCCGTTGAGTTTGTTTGAAGCATTTCTCAGCCCAGATTACACATTTGGCCTTTGGCTCAGAAGAGCAGAGAGGAGGATTTAATCTATTGTGACATCGCCTGTGTGTAACCATCCCCGATTGGTTGCTGTGGTTGTTAGTCAGCCTTGGCGACCAATCCCATTCTGACTCAATCACCCTAAGCTATCGCCTGCTCACAGTAGAATGCCTTTTGACTGTGTATGTTGTTCCTTTCTGCGCAAATTCGTCACATCTGAGGGGAAACTAGGTAAGGAAAGTCATCTAATCTAACTTAACTGATGCCTTGTGAGAGCCCAATAACAAAATTAAGATTTTAGCTTTGTACTTGAAACAATATTAAGGCCTCTGAAGATCAGCTGTTTTGAGGAACCTGACTGGGAATAACTTGATTGTGGCTATGGAGGCATGCAAAGCCATTCATTTCAACTTTACTGAGCAAGGTAAGTTACATTGCCTGGCACTCAAACTGTAGTTTCAATAAAGTAATAGGAAAACCAGGTTTTCCAGTGGGCTAAGGACACAATTCTGGGTAGCACTGAGGCATCATGCATCTGAATGAAAGGTCACTGGTTCAAGTTAACTGATCCAGCTGCTCCTGAATGTCCTGCAGGCAGGCTTGAGAGATGACTATCTGGGCTGCTCACCTTTGTTTCCTGCACAGGACCCATGTGTGTTATACTGGATGAAAGCCAGATTAATTCAGCTGCAAGCCTGTACTGACTGAGCTCAGGACACTGAAGGCTACAGGTACCCAGAGGCAACAAAATATGTCACCTGGAGGACAGTAAGGATTGGGAGTTATTTTTAGAACTTGCTGTCCTGATATTTACACTCAGTGTGAATGTTAATGCAGAAGACCAAAAGCACATCTACCATGTCCCATCCAGACAGCTTGGGTGGAATTTTACAGCCCCTCCCACCAGGGGAATCTTCCAGACCCGTCAAAGATGGAGTTTTGAACGGCTCGCTCTATTTTCTGGCCCTGCCTCTGTCACAACAGGGCCATAAAATTCTGCTAATTAACCAGGAAAAGTTAATATAGAAAAAGGCCATTCAGCCCATCATGTCTGATCTGGCCAGTGAAAATGTGGCTTATACCACTGACTCCACTTTTACATGAAGATTTGGTAGACCCCAGCAAGAACTTGCAGCTAGGAACCATTTGGTAAGGTGAATAATGAGCCTTAAGGTAAAGATGTGGGGTGAAATTCTCCCAATAAAGTTCAAAGTGTCAAATTCACTTTTTTTCAAAATATATCTCCCACATTTTGTGAAGTGCAGAGTGCACTGGCAAGAATCACACTGAAAAGTTGTGGGCAGTGCCTATTCCCACTAGAGAGGCCAGCAGCATAGCACTGAGTGGGTCACTGTGCACATGCCAATCTGTCAGTGCTGAGATCAGCATATGTATGGTAACCCTGCACTGCTGGTCTCCTGATCGCTGGACATTGGAGACCAGGCTGCCACTGTCAAACTTGCAATGTCTGGCAGTAGCTCTTCCTTACTCCTACCTACTGGGGAGCCCCAATGCCAAACCCCACCCCCCCTCCATCACTCCAGTGGTGACTGGCTGCCAGTACCTTGCACATGGGGGGCTATTGTCAACCCCACTGGAATGAAACACTTCTGGTGGGGGGGTACTTCTAGCGGGCCTAGACACTTCAGTCCTGGGCTCATTAATTACGTGTGAAATATATTGTAATGAGTATATGCGTAATTTATTCATCACCATCAGCTCTGGCTCTGCTCACCCGACCTCCCCAACCCTCCCCTCTGCTGCCAATGTCACCCTAGCTCTGAACATTAGCAGTAAAAGAGTTTGGTAACAAGTTTGAGAGAGCTCTGAAGAGTAATTACAGCAAATGTTTTTCATTTCTTGAAAATAATTTGTATTTTGCTAACCCACTGCAGCTGTGATTATCACAACTCCTTGCTTTGCTTTATTCAAAAGCATTCATAAACAGCCATTTGTCAAATTTTATGGCACAGGTGGCCATTCAGCCCGTGTTTTTATTAACTCATTGAAAGAGCTATCCAATTGGTTATCTCCCTTCTCTTTTCCCTGGTTCTTCCTTTTAGAAATCTGCAGCAAGATTTATTTATTTGTCTGCGACCCATAAATCTCTAAAACAGTGGCTGCTTCCAAATTCTTGCAGAAACAAAAAGGCATGTTTTGTAATAACCATCGTGTGAGTGAATGTGTTTCTCTATCTCTGTCCTGCCACTTTTGAAATAAGAAATTAAAATAGCGCCCATCAAACTATACTTCAGGTTACAAAGTTCATATTCTAGTTTATTATGAAATCATTTATGATGAATCATTAAGTACAGTTCTAGGCTAAGGAAAGACACACTTGAGTTGTTACATTGAGAATCATACTGCTGAATGCTGAGAAATGGTCCACATATATTTGCTGATAAAGAAGGTGCAAATATTGTACTTTTATAAGCTGACAAACTAACAACATTGGGCAAAATATCAGTTGCGGTTGGATGGGTGGAATCAGGCAGCGGTGGGATTGTTTGGGGGTTTGGTTGGCTGTATAGGGAGATGTGTGTGATGGTTGAGTTACATTGTTAATCAGCAAGTATATCAAAGATTAAACAGTGTAACAATTCAAGGATAGTTATCTCGTCCAAGTCTCCCAACCTGAGATCTGTTCAGTGTCCCAGGTAGTGAAATTTGTCATGTTAGAAGTTTAAACATTCAGGTAATTACAATCCTTGTATAAATGTCAAGACCTCTGAGTCCCAAAGGACAACAGTGGCAGACCCGTCAACTTGCGCTTCTGTAAGCATCGGGAGGTCTGACCCAAAACATCTAACACATTTTCTATCTTTTAAGTTCAAACTTCAAAGAAATGAATATCGAAGAGGGAGAAAACGAAGGGACTTTCCAGAAATACTTACTACAGATGTTTTTAGCTTT
This sequence comes from Carcharhinus amblyrhynchos, assembly GCF_965287045.1. Taxonomy (NCBI): domain Eukaryota; kingdom Metazoa; phylum Chordata; class Chondrichthyes; order Carcharhiniformes; family Carcharhinidae; genus Carcharhinus; species Carcharhinus amblyrhynchos. The sequence continues at coordinate 57,388,809 of NC_137329.1, forward strand.
TTAAATGGTAGTTGGATTCACCCTGATTTTACTTAACTGGCACCTAGCTGCACTTTGTTCCATATAGAAGCTATCCTTGAAGACATCCTAAGAAAACACACCCCATGTGTACGTTAATGTGGGGGGGAAGGGGGAGTGGAAAATTAAGCAGACAGAAATCTGATTAGCATGTATGGACATTAACTGTTTGTTTGTTTAATTTTAACCAGGTAAAGAAGAATACTCACCTGAAATTGTTGATCCTCCCGCTGATTTGAAGTGGGATGATCCATACTATGACATTGCAAGACGCCAAATTGTGGAGATAGCAGGTAGGCCTATAAAATAATCCTGAACTATAATTACCATCTAGTTGTTCAGAATAGAATTAGGGAGGGGGATAAGAAAAAGAACCACTCCAAATGAAACATTTTTGAGAGAGCTGCTTGTGCGTGTCAGGTCTGTAGTATTAAAATGAAGGAATATTATTTTCTATGAGCTCTTACTCTAGTTGTTTCTATTCATGGAAAATGAATTCTTAAAGTTACCGCTTATCTCTGCTTCTCCTTAAACAGATTTTAAATTCCCTAATGGATTTCTTGTTGACTGTCTCATCAGAATATAGAATCCCTACAGTACAGAAGAGGCTGTTTGGGCCATTGAATCTGCTCTGACTCTCTTACCCAGGCCCTCTTCCCCCACCCTGTCTCCTGTAACTCCATGCTTATGACTAATCCATCTAACCTACACATTTTTGGACACTAAGGGGCAATTTAGAATGGCCAATCCACCTAACTTGCACATCTTTGCAAGTAGAAGGAAACCGGAGCACCCAGAAGAAATCCACACAGACACAGGGAGAACTTGAAAACTCGACACACAGTGACTCAAGGCCGGAATTGAATTTGGGTCCCTGGAGCTCTGAGGCAACAGTGCTAACCACTGTGCCGCCATTATGCTGATTGCTTCTCGTTATGCTTTCCTTGCAAGGGGAAATGCTCTCGCTCTCTATCCACTCTGAAAATCTTATAGCCTTCTTATTGGATCACCCCCTCACCTTCTGCTGGTGTTCCAATTTATCCCTAAGTGTACTGAGAATGGAGGATGTGGAAATCTGTCTTCTTGCTCTTAAACCAATTACCACTCTCCAAATATTTATTTGGTTAATGAGGTATTTCATGCAGGCAGAAACCATCACCATGTCTGTAGTGTCTCCTGACTAAATTGCAGTTGTTCCCATGTCTTCATTCTTCCCCTCTTGTAGAATGTGAAGTCATGAAAGGATTTGGATCTTGATGAGCAGTTTGATAGGCTCTGATGTGAACCGTGCCTCCGTGGCAGTAGCTATCTACTGTTTGTCCTTTTTGGAAGAAGGTTTTGATTGACTCTGAACCCATACATTGAAAGGAGTGGGACACACTCAGACTCACTGGATGCTGGTATCTCACTGGATATTGCCCCAGAATTCAAAGCTAGACTGGGCTACTGTCGCCAGTAATACCTGGTGTGAGATTCAAACCTTTCTCATTAATTGAAATGCTACCACTTGGAGGAACGATCCTTCAATCTGGTTGTTGAATAATCTACGCTGGTAGACTTTCTGTTCATTTGATGTTGTTTACTCATTGTCTCCTATTTGGTCACACCAACCTTTTACCATGTGATGAGGAGGAGGCTGAGTCTTGTCCTTTGTGGTTCAGTGTGTTGTGCCAGACTGATGCTGTAAGAGCACTGTTTTCTTTCCTGTCAGGTTTTTATACCACAAGAGTCTTACGTACACAGCATTTTCATATTTTTCAAAGTTCATGAAAACCTTACTTCTTTTGTTGAGGAAGTGTTGTGGAACTGATCAGTAATTTGCTGAAGTGCTTGTGTCAAATCAGTATATTGCATTTCTTTTGGTTTTGTATGGAGGAAATAACTACACAGGATTGTACAGGACAAAAACCAACCATTGGGTCTAGTTGGTCTGTAATGCTGTCAGAGCTTCCTCCAAGCCTATTTCATTTAACCCTTTCATTATATCCTTCTATCCACTCCCTGCTTAGCTTGCTTCCCCATAACTGTATCATTGCCTTAACTACCATGTATTTGTTGACATCAAGATTTGTTCCCCACTTCAAAATGAAACAATTTTCCATTGCTCCTGTGCACTGTTTTCCACAAGCAAGCATGTTTTTAAATATAGTGAACTCTTGTGTAAATGCCTCTGTAGTTGTGGCAGTGGAGCAGCAGCATCTCGAGGCATTACAGTACTGGATAGCTGATGGCGGGGTGGTGTGTGTGTTGCGTGTGTGTGTGTGTTGCGTGTGTGTGTGTGTTGCGTGTGTGTGTGTGTTGCGTGTGTGTGTGTGTTGCGTGTGTGTGTGTGTTGCGTGTGTGTGTGTGTTGCGTGTGTGTGTGTGTTGCGTGTGTGTGTGTGTTGCGTGTGTGTGTGTGTTGCGTGTGTGTGTGTGTTGCGTGTGTGTGTGTGTTGCGTGTGTGTGTGTGTTGCGTGTGTGTGTGTGTTGCGTGTGTGTGTGTGTTGCGTGTGTGTGTGTGTTGCGTGTGTGTGTGTGTTGCGTGTGTGTGTGTGTTGCGTGTGTGTGTGTGTTGCGTGTGTGTGTGTGTTGCGTGTGTGTGTGTTGCGTGTGTGTGTGTGTTGCGTGTGTGTGTGTGTTGCGTGTGTGTGTGTGTGTTGCGTGTGTGTGTGTGTGTGTTGCGTGTGTGTGTGTGTGTGTTGCGTGTGTGTGTGTGTGTGTTGCGTGTGTGTGTGTGTGTTGCGTGTGTGTGTTGCGTGTGTGTGTTGCGTGTGTGTGTTGCGTGTGTGTGTTGCGTGTGTGTGTTGCGTGTGTGTGTTGCGTGTGTGTGTTGCGTGTGTGTGTTGCGTGTGTGTGTTGCGTGTGTGTGTTGCGTGTGTGTGTTGCGTGTGTGTGTGTGTGTGGAGGAGGACACAGCACATGGGTGGAATCAGAGTAGTAGGACATTGAGATGGGAGTTGGTCTTTGATTTTGACAGCTTTATAGATTAACCAAAGCATTAAGAAACTCTTTTGATGATTGAGTGTGAGATTAAAAAGGAAAATTAATCCATAGAACTGCATATTTCCAGAATTTTCTGTTTTGATGTGTGACTTTGAAAGGTTCACTTTCCTGTGGAAGGACCAGTGCTTTAGTTCTGACTAGTTTGCAGGAGAAAGCACTGGTTTGTGTTAAATAAGCTGACTCATCCTATCTATTCCTACAGGGGATGATAACTTTGGCAGGAAGGTGATAGTGTTCAGTGCCTGTCGGATGCCTCCCAGTTACCAGATGGACCACTCCCTGCTGCTTAAGTGAGTTTGCCAATAGATATGCCTTGTCCTTTAGTCTTGTAAAACTCCACTTCCTTAAAGTGCATCTTGATTTTTCTCCCTCCTTATTTTGTTGAAAGCACAAGGTGCACTTTAACAACTAAGGTATCGGGAGGTAAAGCATTCTTCGTAGAACATAGAAAAAATACAATACAAACAGGCCTTTCGGCCCACAAGTTGCGCCAATGATATCCATACCTACTAGGCTTACCTATAACCCTGTTAAGTCCCATGTACTCATCCAGAAGTCTTTTGAAAGACCCTATCAAATTTGCCTCCACCACCACCGACGGCAGCTGATTCCACTCACCCACCACCCTCTGATTGAAAAACTTACCCCTGATATCTCCTCTGTACCTACTCCCCAGCACCTTAAACCTGTGCCCTCTCGTAGCAACCACTCCAGCTCTTGGAAAAAGCCTTTAAGAATCCACCCGATCTATACCTCTCAACATCTTATACACTTCTATTAGGTAACCTCTCATCCTTCGTCTCCAAGGAGAAAAGACCGAGCTCCTTCAACCTACCCTCATAAAGCATGCCACCCGATCCAGGCAACATCCTTGTAAATCTCCTCTGCACCCTTTCAATAGCTTCCACATCCTTCCTGTAATGATTAAGGATACGCAGCATGGCTTTGTCAAGGGGAAGTCTTGCCTTACGAATCTGGTAGAATTCTTTGAGGAGGTGACAAAAATGGTTGACGAAGGACGAGCCGTTGATGTTGTCTATATGGATTTCAGTAAGGCATTTGACAAAGTCCCTCATGGTAGGTTGGTACAGAAGATTAAAGCTCATGGGATATGTGGTCAGGTATCTAGATGGGTAGAGAACTGACTTGCAAAGAGGAGTCAGAGAGTAGTTGTGGAGGGGTCTTTTTCTAGCTGGAGGTCTGTCACTAGTGGTGTGCCGCAGGGCTCGGTACTGGGACCTCTTCTCTTTGTAGTGTATATAAATGATTTGGAAGAGGGAGTAGGTGGTGTGATCAGCAAATTTGCTGATGACACCAAGATGGCTGGATTGGCGGGCAGTGAGGAGCAGTGTCTGGCAATACAGCGGGATACTGATAGGCTGGTTGATTGGGCAGATACATGGCAAATGGAGTTTAATCCACATAAATGTGAGGTGATGCATTTTGGCCAGAATAATGTAGGGGGAAGTTATATGATAAAGGGTAAGCCTGTAAGGAGTATAGAGTCGCAGCGAGACCTGGGGGTGCAAGTGCACAAGTCTTTGAAGGTGGCAGTGCAAGTGGAGAGTGTGGTGAAGAAAGCCTATGGTATGTTAGCCTTTATAGGAAGGGGTATAGAATATAAGAGCTGGAGTCTAATGTTGCAGTTGTACAGAACGTTGGTTAGGCCGCATTTGGAGTACTGCGTACAGTTCTGGTCGCCTTACTACCAGAAGGACGTGGAGACTCTGGAGAGAGTGCAGAGGAGGTTTACCAGGATGTTGCCTGGTATGGAAGGACTGGGGTATGAGGAAAGATTGAAGAAATTGGGGCTGTTTTCCCTTGAAAGATGCCAACTGAGGGGGATCTAATAGAGGTATATAAGATTATGAAGGGTATAGATAGAGTAAACAGAGGTAAGCTATTTCCTATAATAGAGTCACATAGGACAAGGGGCCATGGACTTAAGGTGAGGGGGCAGAGGTACAACACAGATATTAGAGGGAGGTATTTCACACAGAGGGTAGTGGGGGTATGGAATGCTCTGCCAAGTAAGATGGTGGAAGCAAACACGCTAGAGTCCTTTAAGAGTGACTTAGACAGGCACATGACTGAGTTGGAGATGGGTGGATATAGGAGAACCTTTAATTAAGGGTCATTAGCATTGGGGCGTCCCTGGTAATGTAAATGGGTATAGTATGATAATAATGTTTTTCTCTTTTCATTCACAGGTTTTAAGTCAGTCCACCTCGTGTCCAACGAGGGGCATACACGCGATGGGTCGTACTGGGGCTGCTCTTGGTTGTTCGAGATTGGCCTAGTGCTTCATGTCGTTAGTGTGTGCCCAAACTGGACCAGATACTGGGCAAGACGACAGCTCAGTGACTATCGCTGATTGCTGTGCAGACACATGGATTTGGGCCGGTGTCTGTGGGAGTTTGCGCATTCTCCCTGTGCTTGCGTGGGTTTTCTCCGGGTGCTCCAGTTTCCTCCCACACCCCAAAGATGTGCTGTTAGGCTGATTGGCAGGAATAAATTGTCCCTAAATCAGTTTTCCCTCAATCTGGATGGCCATAAAACACTAGATAGGGGTCATGGGTAGAGAGGTGTTGTTGTGATGGCAGCGTGGGCTCGTTGGGCCGAAGGGCCTGTTTCCCAGGCTGATTTTGTTCTTTGACACGACCAGAACTGAGCACAGTATTCCAAGAGAGGTCTGACTAGGATCTTATAAAGCTGCAGCATTATCTCCCGACTCCTAAACCTCAGTCCCTCGATTGAAGAAGGCTAGTACACCATACGCCTTCTTAACCACATCCTCTACCTGCGAGGCCAATTTGAGAGTCCTATGGACCCGGACCCCAAGGTCCTTCTGATCCTCTGCACCTCTAAGAGTCTTACCCTTGATGTTATACTCCTTCATCCCATTTGACCTGCCAAAATGGACCACTACACGTTTATCCAGGTTGAAGTCCATCTGCTACTTCTCCACCCAGCCTTGCATCCTATCTATGTCACACTGCAAACATACAACAACTTCTGACATCCCTCCAAACTATCCACAACACCACCGTGTCGTCAGCAAACTTACCAACCCATCCCTCCACTTCCTCATCCAGGTCATTTATGAAAATTACAAACAGCAAGGGTTTCAGAACAGATCGCTGGGGCACTCCACTGGTGACCAAGCTCCATGCAGAAAAAGACCCACCTACAACCACTCTCTGCCTTCTGCGGGCAAGCCAGTTCTGGATCCACAATGCAACAGCCCCTTGGATTCCATGCCCTCTCACTTTCTCAAGAAGTCTTGCATGGGGACCTTATCAAACGCCTTGCTGAAGTCCATATAAATCACATCTACCGCTCTTCCTTCGTCAATGTATTTAGTCACAATTTCAAAGAACTCAACCAGGCTCATAAGGCACGATCTGCCTTTGAAAAAACTTTGCTGACTACTATTGAGCATACTAAAATTCCCTAAATATTCATAAATCCTGTCCCTCAGAATCTTCTCCATCAACTTACCAACCACTGAGGTTAGACTCACCGGTCGGTAATTTCCTGGGCTATCCCTATTCACTTTCTTGAATATAGGGACCACGTCTGCAATCGTCCGATCCTCCGGAATCTCTCCCATCTCCATTGACGATGCAAATATCATCACCAGAGGTTCTGCAATCTCTTCCCTGGCCTCCCACAGTAACCTGGGGTACATCCCATCCGGTCCCAGCAATTTATCTATTATTTATTTATCTATCTTCATCTGATAACAACCTAGTCGGCTCTCCGTATGACCAAGTACCTGATGTAAAGCTGAATTTGTGCGTGGATTGGTACAAGTCACAGCCAGTTCCTTTCAGAGAGCATTACATTCAGGAACAAGTAGAATTTTCAGGTCAAATTCAACTTTAATGAAACTTATTGTTGGAAGAGCTTCAAAATGGACTTTACCCCCACACATGCGGTGATATAAAACAAACCCAGCACAATATCTTGGCAGCATTCTTGCTGTTGTTTGCTGCCCACTGCAGCATGTACAGACTAAGGTAAGTTGAACTGTAACTCACACCTCACTTGCCTTGGGTTCACCTGTGCATAATGGCTGCTTGAGTGTGTGTGTTACTCAGCCTCCATCATAAGTCAACAGTGAGGAGACCCTGCAGGGAAGAGGAGTGAGTAGTGTTACAAGATTGACTGTCTCATAAAGTTGAACTTGTGGCAATGTGGTGGATATGATATTGTTGTGCTAACCTGCCCAGTAATCCAGTGCTTTGACTAATCAGTGAGTGTGCATTATTGAACTGAATCTGAGTCAGCAGCTAGTTTGCTCATAGCTGGCTTCCCTGATTCCTTCCTGGTTGCCTGATTAATTTGAGGAGAGAAGTTTGAATTCCTTTGAGAATGCCCGCTGGAGTAATTGGCACACAGGCAGATAGTGGCTCACACGGAAGAAATAAAAGCCCCAATCATTATTGCCCAGGCAGTCAGATGAATGCTCTATCTTCAATTCTCAAAGGTTAGTTTTGGCCAGTATTTCCTGTGCCAGTTGTTAGACTTCCTGTGAGGGTTAACCCAATTGCGCTGATGAGCTACTTTGATCTTGCGTCATCGTAACCATATTCATCTTTCTGTTTGAATTGAAATCAGATGTAGGCAAACTGATCCTGAATTTTGCTTTTTATTACAACATTGATAATACTGGGGACTGTTCATTTGAGTGCAGATTGTTGGTATTAAGGAGAGTGAGTGTAGTGATATTGTCACTTGGTCTAGTAATCCAGAGCCCAGGATAATGTTCTGGGGATTTGGAGTTTGAATCCCACCATGGCAGATGGTGAAATTTTAATTATATAAAAAAAATTCTGGAATTAAAAGTCTAATTATGATCTTGAAACCAATGTTAATTGTAGGACCTTCAATCTAGCCAGTAAATAAGAATTCCACTCACTGCTATGGTGATCATCTGTGTCTAAATGACAGAGACACTAAACGAATATTTTCTACCAATACAAGACATACGTTACAGAGGGTAACCAAGGGATATTGGTGATTTTACGTGCATGCTTGTCAGGCACACACCTATCTAAGTAAAATTCTGGCCTCAGTATATTTATAGACAGATATTTGACGTCTTGAGGAATCACAGCGTACGGGAGACGGGTAAAAAAGTGATTAGTGATCAATCATGATCATGTTGAATAGTGTAGCAGGCTTGATAGGCCACATGCTTTACTTCTCTTTCTGGTGTTAATGTGTTGTATTTATCTGAATCTTCAGCTTAATTACATTTTATCAATGGGGTTCCTGCTTGCAGTATTAAGGTCTTGATGGTTTTGAGTCTGCTTCTCTCTCCCCTACACTAGATACCTGAAGCACACACTGGACAAATACGTGGAGAGCGATTATTCAGTTGTATACTTTCACTATGGACTCAACAGTCAGAATAAACCTTCATTTGCTTGGTTAGTGGAAGCCTACAAGGAGTTTGACAGGAAGTAAGTGTGTCTGTGCCTTGGTTAGGCTTTTATATATTTCAGTCATGTGAAATTGGTTCTCCCCTATTCTTCTGTGATTTGCTGTTTTGTTATACTTACTGTAACAGGAAAATGCATACATTTAAAGTCTCCATGAATATAGGCGGCCATTGGGGGTGGATGGGGGTTGGGGGGGTGAGCGGTGTTTAGGTCAGGGTTCTTTGTTTTCTCTATTCCTCCTTTTTTGAAAAATGGTGTAACCTTCACCAATTCCAATCTCATGGGATATTCACAAATGCATGGAATTTTAGTAAACCAAGTATTAGGGTATCCAAATGTAAACTGAAGATCTTTGGCATTTCCAAACTATTCCGGGTCTTTGAGTGAACTGTATTTAAGAGCTTCCTGCTGGGAGAGCTGTATCACTTCCCCATCACTAACAGTCCAGAAGGATCTCAGCCTGTCATTAACATTTATTATCATTCATCGCTCCCCAGTGATGGAAGAACTAGCACCATTGTTCGTGTTGACCTTGAGGGATGAACTGTCAATGCTTCCCTGTAAAATCAGTAAGGTGAAAAGAGTACATAGTGAATTGTATTCAGAAAACTGGACTATTTCCATCCAAAACAGGTACAAGAAGAACATAAAGGCTCTGTACATCGTCCATCCTACTAGACTCATCAAGGCCTTCCTTGTTGTCTTCAAACCCATAATCAGGTCAGTCCATGCCTGCTGATTATTCTCAATAAAAAACTAATAATTAATTAATTGCTTTGTGAAAATTGCTGATAATGTCTTGCTCTTCTGCCATAGTTTTCTCTTGAGTTGGTCAGATTTGTCATGCCTGACCTCATTCTGGCCAGCAGAGGAATACTATAGTTAGAAAAGGGGAAGATTAGTCATGCTTCTGATCCTGATTGGTGTCCACTGGAAACTGAGAAAATATAAATGTGAGGATTTTGCTTGGCTGTAATGATCAGCCTGAACTGGAAAAAAAACTCCAAGACGGCGCTAGAGCAAGGCAACTTATTTCAAGCTGTGCCCAACATGCCTTCTAATTCTAACTTTTACTCTTGTTCTATGCTTCTAAAACTTCATTCTAACTCTTCCTTAAATTTCTAACAATGGTCTTTCTCTACACCCTAGCAATGACTGTAACACTACATGCTGCACTGTCTCGTTTCTTTCTCAATGAACGGCATGCTTTGTCTGTATAGCATGCAAGAAACAATACTTTTCACTGTATACCAATACATGTGACAGTAATAAATCAAATAACTATTTCATGATGAATTGCCTGTCCCCACAGACACACGTAGACAGTAGGCATGCATGGACTTAACAATCCAGACACACGCAAAGAAATGCTTTACCATGCTCTCTCACGTCTCTGCCGCAATGACAACTTGAATTATGTAGCACTTAAATATAGTACAATGTCCCAAGGCATTTCAAAGGACTCACGTTAACAAAGATGAGACTTGGAAAGACAAGTTTAGGGAGGAAAGTTGAGAGATTAGGACCTCAATCGCTGAAGAAGTGCCACCAATAGGATATGCAGGAGGTCAGAATTGGAGGAATACAGAAATCTGACTTATAAGGTGGGAAGAGATCATTTTTTCTACTGAGGGTGGGAGGCTAGTCATTTAATTGAAGTTTGCAAATATCCACATGTATGTGCGCATTCTCTCTTAGCTAGCCCTTAACACACACACACCCACTCATTTGCCTATTTGCTCACTTACCTGCAAACAAGTACTGTAGGCAGGGTTCATCGTGTATGCCCACTATCTGGTTATATAACATCTGTTCACTTGCACTCCAGGCTGACAGTCCCTCTCATGGTCTTACATGCTACCCAGACTCAAACATGAAGAATGGACACTAGGTAACATAACAAAGGATACTGATTGAATTTGTTGGGCTGTATGACTGGTGGTCAATGTGGAGCTTTTACCCACTAAACCACATGAGACAGGCATCCTGTTCCTCTGATTTTACTGCCTGGCTTGTATTCATCAAAGGTAGGAAGTCACATAGGATTTGCTTATTGAAACAAGTCATGAAAATGCTTGTGTGTGGGGAGATTTGGTAAACAATGCAGCAGTCTCAATTGTACTTTAATGTTTCCATTTCATTCTTCTCCATCTTATACTCTTGATGCAGTATGAAGTTTGGTCGGAAGATCTTTTACGTTAATCGTTTGGATGAACTTGAACACTACCTGAAGTGTGAGCGAATGGTGATCCCAGCGTGTGTGAAAAGGTAGATCCGTCTAAATCATATCCCTGGCTGAGAGGTGTTCAATTCCTAATTTTCAGGTACAGGTAACTAAAATTTCTACTGGACCAGTTTGGCAGAGGGATGGTTCCAAGAATGAGAAACTTCAGTCATGAGAATAGATTGGAGAAGTTGAGATGTTCTCTTTGACGAGAAGGCTGAGAGAAGATTTGATAGCAATGTTCAAAATCATGAGATGGCTAGACAGAGTAGATAGTGAGAAACTCTTCCTGGTTGTAAAAGAATCAGGAACGAGTGGGCATAGAGTTAAAGTGATTTGCAAAAGAAGCAAATGTGATGTGAAAAGATCTTTTTCACATAGCAAGTGGTTTGGGACTGGAATGCACTGCCTCGAACTGTAGTGGAGGCAGATTCAATCAAGACATTCAAAAGGGCATTAAGTGATTACTTGAATAGAAACAATATGCAGGGGTATGGAGAAAAGGAAGAGGAATGTCACTAAGCGACAGTGCTCATTTGGAGAGCTGGTGCGGACGTAAGCTAAGTGGCAGCGTCTTGCGCTGGAACAATTCTGTGATTCTGAAGGATTGTAATTATGTTTCCTTTGGGGGGGTTTAATTTTTAATGTTGTTATTTTGAAGGAATTATAAAACATTTTTATTTATAAAACAGACCATTTTCTGTGTCTAAATTCATTTATGCTAATTGGTGATGACTGAGGTGGGAAAGACTTTTTTAGAATCACCGTCTGGGATTCACTGACCTTGTCCATTGGTGGGATTCTCCAGTCCTGCTGCTGTGAATGAAGAGTTGGCTAAACGCCAAATTCTCTGTTCTCATCAGCAGTGGTGGCGGGGTGAACAATGTTGGGGAATTCCGGTCGTTGTGACACAGGAGGAGGCCATTTGGCCATCAGCCCCATATTGGAAAGAAAAGACAAGTAAATGCTGTCAACTCTGTCCATCATGCTGTGGACTAAAAAACTGAAAGATGGGGTTAACGCCATACTCTCAAGCCTTATTCTTATTGAATGGCGGGGCAGGCTCGAAAGGCTAGATGGCCTACTCCTGCTCCTATTTCTTATGTTCTTATGTTATTCTCTGGGAGTCCCTGCTAATAATCATTCTTTGGCCAGTGCCACCTGAAACATTATCTAGACAGTCATTTCCTGTTCCTAGTGCTAGTTGCTTGCTTTGTATGCATGATATGTGACTACACCTTACCACTACACCTCGTATCTCCCATTTGTAATGCACTGGACTGGTAATCCAGAGGTCCAGGCTATTGTTCCTCGGATATTGGTTCAAATCCCATCACAACAGCCTGTGCAATTTAAATTCAATTAATAAATCTGGAATATAAAGCCAGTCTCAGTAATGGTGACCATGATGATTCTCATCATATCTGGTTCACTAATATCCTTTAGGGAAGGAAATCTGTTATTCTTACTGGTCTGATCTACATGAGTCCAGTTCCACAGTAATGTGTGGTGACTCTTTACTGTTCTTTGAAATGGCCTAATAACTCATTCAGTTCAAGAGCTTTGGGATGGCAATAAATACTGGCCTTTCTACTGGTACTTGCGTCCATGAAAAGCATAAAATGAAAAGTGATCAATGGCCTTGAAAGGACTTTGGAACATTCATAGAATGTGTGTATTTATGTCTTTTGTTTGGAATTGATGCTATGATTTCATTGTGTGGTAGCAAGTGATTGAATGGGGCTTCTTATCGTCTTGTGATATCATCTTTACTTTAGGTTTGATGAGCATTTACGGGCAGCACAGAAACCAGTGCCACCAGAACCTAAGAAGAAAATGCCTCATCAACAATTTGGAGTCTCACTTGAAGAGTAAGTAATTCCCATGACTCCTTTGAGTTGTGGTTCTGTGGACAGGAGTAACACCTGGATTATTTAGGGTGAACTCAGTGTGGATTGGCATTGGAGTTGCAGAATCAATTCTGTTTAATGCCCCATATGCATGCTGTATCAGGCAGCATCGCTAATTAGAGATTAGATTTGATTCCTTCTCGGCACCCCTTACCCCCATACGCTTGCTCAACGTACATAAAGTGCACTCTTTCTCAGAATTGCCTGAACCAGGAGCTGCTGAGCTGTTTTATCTGTTCCACATGTGTTTACAGGAAATATGTGGGTACAGCAGTGTATTTCAGGCTGCATCTTTGTCAACTATAGTCACCTTTCTTGTAGTTGTGTGACAGCAGATAAACTGTTGGATGTACAATATCTGCGTTGTGTAAGAGTCTAGTTTGCATTTTTAATGATTTAAACTTTTTGTTGTTTCAGACTCAAAGAAAAGGATCCTGATCACAAGGTCATCCCATTAGTGGTGGAACAGACAGCCAGTTACATCATGAAAAATGGTGTGTGATCTATTCTTAAACCAGAAGGAATCATTGGTGGACATGATACATGTTTTGTTCCATTTTTCCCTGCTTATTGAGGGCATTGACTCCTTAATGGGATATAGTTCAATAGCCTTCTATTATGTAACCAAAGTTGCTATTAATCATGTACGAGTCATGATGGTAAGTGGCAGCAGGTCATTTGATCATGTATAGTGGGTTATTGCAACCAAGCCTAATCGGCCGCTCCCCTGATATCCACAAGTATACATTTCCGGCAGTTGGGCGATGACCGTGGAACAATCAGAACAAAGCTGGTACCTTTCAGTCAGTCAGTCATACAGATCAGAATCTGGATGGAACCTCGTTTCCTTCTGAATATTCAGCCTGATTTTCATTTGTATTAACCTGTCATATCTCGTACACCCCATTTTTATCTGCTTCATTGCATTTGCTTTGTTTGACTTGGCCTTTCTCCCTTCTGGAAATGCACCCCAATCATCTCCTATTTAAAGGCAATTAATTGATTTTTTTACAGTTTTTGCCCGCCAGTCCTTGATTCCAATTTACCAGGACTAAATCCATTCTCATTGCCTTGAAATTTGCCCCCCTTCAAATTCAGTATTTTTATTCCACCATGTCCTTTTCCATATATAATCTGTTATTTTCCAATCTCATTGCCAGTGTTGAAAGAGTTAAAATATTTGTGTTCGTTTTATTTGATGACCTGCTGTCTGACCTTCCTTAGGTCTGAACAAGGAAGGGATATTCCGCAGGTCTGCTAACATGTACATGGTAAAGGAAGTACTGGAAAAATACAATAATGGTGAGTGGGCAGCTATACAAATCACATTGCGTGTACTTGTGTATTTTAAGTTAAAATTACAGATGTGATCTTTTGACCCATGCATTAATAATATGTGGAACGTTTGTCACAGAATAAAAGTTGACGATGGCTTGCCAGTTTAGCAAGCTGGTCTTCTTTCATCTCAGCAAAGGAGTTGTTAACTCCCTACAAGCCAAAATCCAGTGTTAGGATAATGTTGATCCAGTTCCATCTAAGCAGCATATAAATCTTCCTGCAGTAATATTATAATATTGTAATTTAATATCCGAATGGGCACCGGAATGTGGCAACTCAGGGATTTTCACAGTGACTTCATTGTAGTGTTAATGTAGGCATACTTATGACACTAATAAATAAACTATTATTTATCTGGCATCTTTAATATAATAAAATACTTCCACATTAATGTTATAATTCCAATAATGCTTCCTGCAGTAATAACACAGATTTACAGAAGCAGGTATTGGCCCACTTAGCTGGCCTTTGCTACTCATGCGTTGTAATATTAAATATTTGGAAGATTGAAGCCATTGTGTTTGCTGTCTGCTCTAAACTGTGTTCCCTTCCTAATGACTCTATCCCTCTTCCACATAGTCTGGTTTAATCTCAACCAGAATGTTTGGAAACATGGTGGCATATTTGACCCATGGGACATACCGTCAACAAAATATCAGTAATACTGCTGATTTCCACCTCTGTTACTTTGACCCTGATTAGCTCATCTGTTGCTGAAGCCCCCATTCATGCATTTATTATCTCTAGATGTGGCTATTCCAGCTCGCATCTGACAGATCACCCACATTCTATCCTCCAGAAACTTGGGGTCATCCTAATTGGCCTCCTTACTCGCACCATGTCCCATGTCCTGATCACCCTCCTGCTTGCTGGTCTTCATTGGCTCCCTGTTGAGCAATATACCTGGATTTTGGAATTCTCAACCATGTTTTTTTTCCCAAATCTGTCCAAGGGTTTGCCGTTTCTTATCTCTGTAAACTCCTCTGGCACCACAACCCTCCCTGATATCTTTGCTCATCTAATTCTGACCTTTTGAGCAACCTGAGTTTAATTGCTGAATCTAGGACCTAAGTTCAGGAATGCCCTCCTTAAATCTAAGATTCTGCCCTCGTTTAAGACTGACACCCCATCTCTTCGTTCAGTTTTTTGGTCATCTGGCCTAATATGATCTTACGTGGCTCAATTTCTAATTGTTTTCTAATATGGCTGTGGAAGTATCTTATTAAGTTAAAGATGCCAGATAAATAGAAGTTCATTTATTAGTGTCACAAATACTCTTATATTAACACTACAATTAAGTCACTGTGAAAATCCCCTAGTTGCCACACTCCGGTGCCTATTCAGATACACTGAGGGAGAATTTAGCATAGCCAACTTGCGCGTCTTTTGGACAGCAGGAGGAAACTGGAGCACCCAGAGGAAACCCACACAAAAACGAGGAGAACGTGCAGACTCTGCACAGATAGTGACCCAAACTGGGAATTGAACCAGGGTCTCTGGTGCTGTGAGGCAGCAGTGCTAACCACTGTGCCATCGTGTCACTAAGAAATTGCTGCTAATGTGCTTGTAGTCTCAGTCCCTTATACCTATTTTCTTTCTTTGTCCTTTTTTTTCCCACTTTTCCTTCAGTTTCCTTTTGAACCTAATCTTGAATGATGGTATCAGCTGCAATCACTAACTTCAGTAGTGGATTCTGCAATGTGACAACTCCCACTGTTATAAGATTTCTCTTCCTGTCTTAATTCTCTTCGATGTAAGAAATCTTAAATGTATGTCTTTTTCTCAATTCTTCTATCTCAACCTATCATTATTTTTAGCATGTTTATCAAATCACCCTTTTGTACTCTTCTAACCAAAACTCCCAATTTTTATAAACTTTCTTTGTATTTGTATTTCATAATATGCAGCATTCTCGTGAATCTGTATCGTACCCTCACTTTGGCAGGAAAGTAAGATCTGTAATTCTGTTACATCAACTATTCCCATATATTTGTGTTCTCCTTGCTTTCTGTTAGTGAATAAGAGGAAGAAAATGCTATATCTTACTTCAGGCCGGACATTGTGAATGAAAGCCCTCTTCCATCCAGACATGTAATCTGTCAAGGGTCACAGGTGATGCAAAGGAGCCGCAAGTGGCGCTAGGCTTGATTGTAGGTATTTGCAGCTCAGGTACTCCTGTGGTTTAGTGCAGTGATCTGTGCTGTGACCATGGAACAAGGTTGGGATGAGATTTGGCATCCTCCTGACTATGGTTTGCTGAGTTTTGTCAGATTTTCTGGTGTTGCACCAATTTAGAAACATTTTCAACATGGAATTGGGAAATAGAAGTTAGATTGCCCCCTTTCCTGTGTACACTGCATCATGAAAAAATCTGTGATGCCAGTCTACGTTACATGAGGGAAGTGGAAGAATCAGATAAAATGCTGACACAAAAGCCAGAAGTCAAATGAGAAGTCAGATTTTCAACTTTGAACTAAAAATTTCATGTAGGCAGCAACATAAAGTGAGACTAAAAACAGCAGTGAAGAGCAGTGGTGATTATCCATGGTCATTTCATTGCACATGAAATGGAATTCATCAAAACAGATAAGTTACCTGGTATTTCTTTTGACAAATGAATTTTAAATGTCACAGTCCATGTGGCTTTATTTAAATCAATCCAACATGTAAACCGAAATGTCCTGGTTAAGTATTTGCTCAGAGCCATGTTTGTACAGAATGCAGAGTGTGAATTATAAGTTTAATATATGAAATATGAGCCACAGTGTCACAGTTTACACATGTGGTCTTACATTTGCACCTTATTACGGATTTTGGTTCTGAGTATCTGCCCATTTATCACTTGGCATTTAGTGAGAGATGTTTGTTTGAAATACTTTTCCATTGTTGTGCAGGTGTTCCTGTGGACTTTGACGCCTACAAGGATGTTCACTTGGCAGCTGTAATGCTAAAGACCTTCCTTCGTGAATTGCCTCAGCCTCTGCTGACCTACAGTCTGTATGATCGAGTGATCTCATTTGGAAGTAAGTTTTACACTTAAGAGCCAGCCTCTTGCATTGTGTTATAATCTTTGCTACTTTGAATTTTCCAGAATATTTATTGTCTTGATCTAGCAAGCTTCCCTTTGGAAAAATTGCCATTTGGAAAGAATTACATTAAACAGTCTGGCTAGATTTGGTTCTTAATTGCTACTCAACCGCTAAGTTTAAAATAATGAAACATTACACCTTGTAGACAGTTTCAGATATCATAGCACAGCTAACTACACAGTCTCCAGAAAGCAATAATTTTATTGAGTTATCAAACAATCAAAGGTCACTGTTTATAATGCACGTTGATAGATGACTACCATTGTTTGGGATGGTTTCACCTTTTATTCTGAATGTACTGATTAGGTTACCTTAGATTGCTGTGCTTCCTTACAATGTAAGTGACTACACTTCAGAAATACTTCACCAGTTGTAAAGCACCTGATGTTACGGAAGATGTTAAATAATGTAATTTCTTTCTAGCATGTTCCACAGTCATTACAATCAATGAGGTGCTTTTCATTTAAGGCACTGTTGTAATGTGGGGAATGCAGCAATGCCGCAATGCCATAGCAACCAGGTAATCTACATCAGTGGTGTTGCTCACATGATATAAAGTCTATACACAGATGACTTAACTTCTCTGTGCTGGCATTACATTCGCAAGAACCTATTCTCACCCTTATCCAACACTATCAGCATGGCCTGTTCATTTCTCCCTCATGCTTATCTAGTTTCCCTTTATCATATCTATGCTATTCACTGTGGCTACTCCCTATAAGTTCCACGTTTCTTTCTACTCTCTGGGCAAAGCAGTTTCTCCTGTATTCCCTATTGCAGTTTGTTGGTGCTATCTTTATGAATTCTAATTTGGACAACCCCGTAGGTGGAAACATTTTCTCTACCCTGTCAAACCCTTTCATTATCTTTTAGACCTCTTTCGCATTACCCCATATCCTTTTCTAGAGCAAAAAGCTGCAGCATTTCAAACTTTATTGATAAGATTGAGGGATAATTGTTGGTCCAGATACTCCCAACTCTTCAAATTGAGCCATGAGATCTTTTACATAAAGTAAAGAGAGCAGACTGAGCTTTTGTGTAATGTCTCTTCTGACATAATGAGCTTGTTTGTAGACTTGATCTATTTTCTGATGGGTGTAGGCACAGAACTAGTCTCAGTGTCAATTAGTGCCAAACTAAGTCAAAACTCTTACAAAGGCAGATCTGAAGAATGGAAGAGTCGCATTGATTCATTGGGCTGGTGTTATTCCGAAACTGAGACTGATGAGGGGGAGCTTTACTTTCTGTATTATGCTTGACACAGGAGTGCTTAATCATCAAAAATTGAAAGTGTTCCATTCACCAGTTTCTAGTTCTCTTACCTTAAAGAGCACAATATTAACTAAAAAGTATTTATTATTTAAAGCATTTACAACAGGTTTCAAGCCTATTTGTGACTAATAAATAAGCTTTACTTTAAATATTTCCTTTTCTCTCCATGCATGCTGAGGTTATAACCTTTTGGAAATGATCTCAAGGCTCAGTATCATACACCACATAGAATCTTTACAGTGCAGGAAGAAGCCATTCTGCCCATTGAGCCTGTTCTGGCTCTCTCAAAGAGCATTCTTCCAAGTCCCACTCCCCGTCTGAAACCTTGCACATTCTTTTCAGGTAGCAGTCTGATTCCCTTTTGAATACATCCTTGAACCTTCCTCCACCCTCTCAGAAAAAGCATTCCAGACCCCAACCACACTTGTATCACTTTCACTCCTTTTACCAATTTACTTTGGATCAGGATTTCTAGTATTTGATGCTCTGAGTGGGAACAGGTTCTCTATTTACCCTGTTCACATCTCTCAGGATCTTGAATACCTCTATCATGTCTCCTCTCACAGCCTTTTCTCCAAGGAAAGCAGTGCCAACCTCTTCAGTCTATCCGCACAGCTGCAGTTGTTTATCCCTGAAATCATTCTTGTGAATCTCCTCCGTGCTCTCTCCAATACCTTCACTCCCTACATTGAGTGTGGTGCCCAGATTGGGACGCAGAACTCCAGATGAAGCCTAACTAGTGTCTTATGTAAGTTCAACGTGATATCCTTACTCTTGTACTCAATGCCCCTATTAATAAAGCCAACATGCTATATGCTTTATTAACTGCTCTCTTAACATGCCCTGCCATCTTGAATATTTATGTACATGCACACCAAGGCAGCACTTAAGGCTGTTTTTACGCTTCCTGACTCAAGTCTCTGAAAACTAGTTTAAGGCAGTTGTCAAATTAATTAGCTGTAGCTCCAAGCTGAGCCTGAAAACCCCTGATTTAAAACCCAACCCAAAGAACAACTTTCCATTAATTGCTAATTTAAAGAAAAGACGAGACTTTAGATAGAAATTAACCCTTCAAGCTCCCTCACTCACCAGGCTCCAACTTATGCTCACTAATGCACCCCAAGCAACATTCCAGTTCTAAATAAACCAATCGCAGAAAGAATCTTTCCCATCTCAAACCTAGTCATAGTGGAGGTGTGCAATGGTGACTGTTACATACTGGAGTATGTGTCGCAGAAAGAATGCTAAAACTGGATGCTTGCACACATAAGCTTGATTCCTTGTCATTGAACATACCTGACATGCTTCTCATTCTCAACTGCACACTCTTAGGGAAAAAAGGCATTGAGTGGAGGCCGGAACCACGCTCTCTGACCCCTTCCCATCCTCAACCTCCATGAAAACCGGGAAAGAATTAATCTGAGGGCAAGCAACCCCAGTGTGACATTATTATAGATTGAAGAATGTAATGTGCTGAGGTATGGGAGCTGATTGTTTGTTATACTGCAGGTTAGAGGGCACTCTGTGGTAAGAGAGAGAAATTTGCAAAACACATTTTAAAAGATCAAATTGAAATTGCCATCAAAGATCATCTTGATTGCATTGAATGGCGGGGCAGACTCAATAGCTGAATAGCCTACTTCTGGTTCTATGTCTGTGATCTTGTGATAAAGCCTGTAACTTGTTATGTAGCTCACTATTTTGCTGGAAGGAACACAGTTACAGAATTCACTCAAGCCCTGCCATATTATCAGTTCTCCACCATCGCTAAACTAAGCAACGGCCTGAAAAGATTGCTTTGCTTTCAGACCTTCAGGCAAATCTGTGCAATGCTATGGAAAGTGGTGAACAAATTCCAACTTAGATTAATACATATAACGTGGTATGGTAGTTAGCACTGCTGCCTCACGGTGCCAGGGACCCGGGTTCAATTCCGGCCTTGGGTCACTGTCACTGTGTGAAGTTTGCAAGTTCTCCCCATGTGTTTTTCCTCCGGGTGCTCTGGTTTCCTCCCACAGTCCAAAGATGTGCAGGTTACGTTGATTGGCCATGCTAAGTTACCCCTAGTGTCAGGTGGATTAGCAGGGTAAGTATGTGGGGTTATGGGAATAGGGCCTTGGTGGGATTGTGGTTGGTGCAGACTTGATGGGCTGAATGGCCTCCTTCTGGACTGTGTGGATTCTATAATATATATTGGTGAATTAGCATCTTTATGGTGGTGCACAATATTGACTTAAGCCAGTTGTGCTTGTTTGCAAGTACATGCATGGTTGTTCCTTTTTTACTTTCTGTGACTATTTGTTTTTTTTCCCTCACTAATTAGAAGTGCCACAGAATAAACAGATCGAAACCATTGGTGAGATGATTCAGTCTCTTCCTCAGGATAACTATGCGGTGCTGCATTATTTGGTGAAATTACTGGGAGTGGTAAGTTTAGTTGTGTTGTCATTGAAACTTATCCCTTGTCACATCTGCCCAGACAAATAGTTTTTAAAGGTATTTTTGATTGGCTGATGGGAAGCATTGACTCAGGGGACTGAATGCAGTGGATTTCTCTCTGCCCAAAAGGTTCTTGTGCAGTAGATTCTTCCACCCTCTTAGGATAGTGATTGTTGTAAGCTTGGTGTTGGGGGGATTCATTGCTTTGTGGAACTTCTGCAAGGAGCTTTTCTGTGTAGTTAACCTCAAAACTTGAGAGATGGGAACTGAACCCCCAACAAAGCTGACATCTTTCACCTTGACTAGTAAAGTTTCTGAGCAGTAAGTCAAGACCAGTGGTGGCAGTGCCCAGTTGAGTTGCAATATGAAGAGTATTCTACACAGACCTATATGATAAGGCAATAGTAGTGGGCTGAGGATCTTTGCACCTTCCTAATCTGCAGATGGGCTCAGCGCTATAATTATTACACTGACACACTGTCAACAGCACTTCATTAGTGTTAATGTAAGCCTACTTGTGACTATTAAACCTTAGTTTAATAAACCTTGAGCTTATATGTGCTCATACAAAGCCCTCCTCTTCCACCAACCCCCCCCAACCCCCAAGCCTGTTAGCTAGAATTACGAAGAGCTAAGTTTTAGAATTATTTTTAAACCATTACAAATTGAATCTCAGCCTTTGGGAAAATTGAAACCTTACTGAAAATTTAGCGAACATTTAAGAGAGCCAATGCAAAGGTTTGCCCCTATTTTGAGAGATTGTATTCCAGATGCCTCGATGAGCTTAAAACATTATTATTTCTATCTTGGGTGTATTCATACATTGTGTTGCTTGACTTTGGTCTCAAGATGTGCTTTGTAGTTTTTAGGGAAAAGGACATTCTGTCCACATACATGCACACTCCACCAGAACCATCATCTGTGATGTCCAGCTTATCTTCAGAATGTGGCAAATTTTAGTGCAATCAGGAGTTTCTTTAGGAGAAGTAGTGCACTGTGCAAAATCTAATGCTTCATCACTTCACTTTGTAAAATGACACCCAGGGTATATTTATTTCAGATGCAACAGGAGGTACTTGATGTTGTAAAATGGTAGTCTGGTAGTAAAATGGTAGTCTACTAAGATATTTGCCAGGAAGGCCCTAGAATCTGACTCTGGATGTACTGTTAGGGGCTTTCAACCTGCAAGCATTAAAAATACCTCTGTGTCTTGAGATAGCTGGGACAATGATTCAGAGCACCTGGCCTTTGTAACTAACCTTTGTCCACTGTGGGAGCCTGTCCATTGGCCTGACGAAGCTCAGCTAATGAGCTTCATGTGAGCTTAGCTTGTCAAAAGCCATATGAGCTGTTAATTTCTGCCTGGGACTTCAGTTTTGTGCTAAATGTGCCTGCCTGCTGAGTACATTGATTTGAACCTTGGTGGTGTTGTCATGCAAGGTGAATAAGATTTACTTTGTGCTGATGTTTCATCACCATGAGCTTAGAGCTGCAGCAGCAATATTTTCAAATAATTTATTTACACATGCCTGCATGTTAATGTTTTACATTTTAAAAATTCCTTTAATATCTTGTTCTATGTGGAAAATACATACTGAAATAATAATAGATTTCCTGCTTAAGACCATCAAGGCACAACTCAAGCCTCAGTGCTTGATCTAATACATCTTAATCAATGTCAGTAGGATGGCCACTAAGTGTTTCACCAACATGTTTCCATTGAAAGGAATTATCATTCTATTGATGTATAAGGCATCATATAGAGTAAAGGTTGGATAAGTTCATTGAGTTGTTAATTAAAGGTTAGCACATTAAGCAGTAGACTGTTGCACTTTGTTATTCTCTCAATGGTCAGTGGCTTTCAGAGCAGTTAGAGCATATTCTGTATGTGCTGCAGCCAATGTGTTTGATTTAGGATCCATGCTATATACATAAAAATGACTTGGGAGTAAGTTGTATGCTTTTGTCATGTGTAAAAAGCCTTGATCCATAGCCGTTTAGGTGGGGGAAATTCACCACGGCCAATCCGAGTGCCCCAAGGTGTGTAGGTTGGATGGATTAGCCATGGTAAATGTGTGAGGTTACAAGGATAGAGTGGGGGGACCAGGGTAAGATGCTCTGTCAGAGAGTCGATGCAAACTTGATGGGCTGAATGGCCTCGTTCTGTACTGTAGGGATTCTGTGATCTAACTGAGCAGGTATTCAGCTAACATCAAGATTGCTGACTCTGGTAGCACAGACTGGAGGAATATTAATATTCAAGTGTCAAAGCTTTTACACCTGCGATTGATTCATTGCCAGGTGGGTCAGCTAGGTTATGTCCTTTGTGGGTCGGTACAACAATTAAAAGAATAAATGTTTTTTCACAGTGCAGATACTAGGCACTCGTATACTTCAGCAAAGGTAGAGTTCCTTTCTGATATGTTTGGGTAGTTTGAGCAAGAGGAAATCTGAAAAAGAGGTTTTAATTCTTCTTGAAGAATAAATGTGTAAAGTCCTTCCCAGGTGTTTGATTTATTAACATGACCTCATTGTGTTTTCTGTTTGTTCCCAGATTGCTGACAACAGTGACCTGAATAAAATGACTGCGTCCAATTTGGCTCTGGTGTTTGGACCCGCTCTCTTGTGGTCAAAGGATGCTGCAATTTCACTTAATGCCATCAACCCCATTAATCACTTCACTCAATTACTCTTTGAAAATTATACTGAAATCTTTTCAGCCAAATAGGATAAAGCATTAATGTCTTAAACCACTACTGGAGTCAAATCAGGTTGCTCTACTTTTTTCTAAATGTTCATGGTAATGTACCTCGTGTGGCAGCACACAGGAGACATGTTATCAAATTATAGGGTGCACCCTTTTAGTTAGGGATGGGGTTGTACCCTGCTTGGTCTGTGTGGAGTTTGTGGCTCCGTATATGTGCACAAGCATTAGGGATGGGGTTAAATCATTGTGAGTCCGGGGCTGGATTCCGTGGCTCTTTTTGTTAATTTGTAGACTTGATAATCACTGTGGTGGGAATGCAGATGGAGAACTTGTCTTTTGTGTTGACATCTTGTGGTTTAAATTCTGAATATTTCTTTTCCTACCCTATCCTGGTACTCTTAGCACATGAGACAGACAATTAAATCAATTTTAAAAAATAATAAATTTGTTCAATAGTGCTACATTTGTAAGAGAATTTCTACTGCTGGGATATTTCCATGCTGGATACACCTGAAACTGAATTTTGCGGATGATGTTTTTACTGAACACCCAAACCTGATTTTTATACATATATGTGTGAGTATATAAGAGAAACGCACATTGTAATGGTGCCAGTGTTACACATTTTTGATTGCCTTGTGTGAAAATGGATTTGTCAAAGATTTTCAGTTTCATGGTGCTGTGTGCCATTTTTTGTTAACAATGCAGCATATGTATTTCACAATTAAAATCTCTGTACTGGTTTCACAGAATCCGTGCAGGTCCACGTGATCTGAGAAGTTGGGGGGTGGGGTGGGTGCGGGGAAACATTTCGTTCATGTAACTAGTCTGAGATATTATAAATTCATTCTAATGTGCAAAGTGCTCTCCCTGTGGAAATAGGATATCAAAAATGCCATTTGTTGGATCAGCTTTGAAAGTTTTAAAGCTTAAGAATATTAAGATGCAATCTAAATTGCATTATTTTAATTTTTAAAAAATGCTTTGTTTAAAGAGGGAGCTTTTCCTCTCTGGAATATTAGTGGCAGTATGAGGGAACTGACTTGTTCAGAGAGAGAGTGATCAATCCCAGATGCTTGTGGAAGTTGGACTGACAATGGAATTATAAATCTGTGGCCTACTTCAGGTTGTCATGCTCTTTTAACTGTTAATTCAGCAACAATCTATTGTCAGACTTGAGATTTTTGTACACTTGTAAGAGTGGTCTAGACAAGTACTGTAAGCCCTGATTGGCACTCCATTATTAACTTCCTTTCCAGCTGGCATTTCACAATAAATAAGGAGAGCTACTTAATCCATTTTCTTCAAAGGGAGGAAACCTGGTTCGGCTTTTACCTGGAAACTTTGTGGTAACTGACTGCGATTTTTCCATTTTTGAATCATTTATATTGGAGCTTGCAACATTGGTATTGCTGTGCATCATTGGCAGTGTGAAACTGGTCATCTAAGTTCTTATTTTAATGTTCACTGTTTAAAAATAGAAAAACAAAAATATTAAATGACTTATCGTTGTCAGCAAGCTTGCATTTTTGCATATCGTTCATTAGTGGGTGGTTGTGCCTCATTCCTGGCTGTTTGTTATTGGTGCTATTTTTTTTTCAAGGTATGCAACCCAACAATTTAGTAAGAGCCTGTCCATTCTGAATTGGCACTACTATAATCATACATAACTTAAAACAAGGTTGTGGCAGATAGCACATGTCCTCTTCTGTTTGCTTTACAGCATGTTAATTATTTTACAAGTAACCACAAATAATGTAGTTTATTCTCCATGATCTTAGGATATTTTTTGGAAGAAAGAAGTACTATTTGCCATAGATCACAACCTGGCAGGTTTAGACGTTAGAAGTATTTTAATGTTGCAGCATAAGGAGAGGATTGAAATGGCCAGGTTTTAAACTTCCCTGAGTAACCTTGTTCCCATTGCCTGTAAGGAAACCATGAGGTTTAATCCATTACAAACTCTCCAATTAGAAGTTTGTGTCACTGATAATATTTTAATCCTTTTGTGTGAGATGAGGTTGGGTGAAACAGGGACCATTAACAAGAAATTCAGTGATTTCCCTCTGTTTCCTTTTCTCTTCTGGAGGCACCAGCTCCTGGCCGAGATGCCCATGCCTGTGAATCCAGATAGTGTGTGTGTGGGGATTTGGATTAAGTTCCAAACTGTCTTCATCAGCTCTGAACATTCCTAAATTGACAGGAAGATACAGACATAGCCTGAAATATTTTAGTTAATTTGTCATCTTGTGTTTTTATATTTTCATATTTTTGTTGCTAGCATCTTTTTAAAAATCGGTGAACATGACCAGGGTCATTGAAGCCCTGTTTCTTATCTGACAGAAATCTATTGCTTAAATTGATATTTATTCCATAGTAAAGACTGAAATTTCCACAAAATGTATTGCTTAGATTATTCTGATTTGTTTCACCTGTTAAAAAGCAGAAGTCTAAACAACTCTATTCACTTTACTGTGGCAGGGACATCTGACCCCTTTTGGACTTGTACAAAGTATCATTGCTGCCGCTGTGGTTTAGACTCATGTAGCTGGCTGGCAAAATTCACTAAATTCACTCCAGAAGAGGGGAAGAGATGGGTGTCCTTTCTGACTGGAGTGTCAGAGCCTTTCTGTGCTAGCCTTTTGAAGAAACTTCTTGTTTGGTCTATATGGACTTCCATCAGCTAATGGTTCATTATCCAGAAAACCTGTTCTCCAATAAAGACTTAGCTGAGTATATGCAAGATTGCATGCAAAGGCTTCCATTCATGGCTACAATTGTTGTGGAATCCACCACAATATTAAAGGGAAAATCTGTGTTGGAAGCTGATCCATTTCCATGTCTCCATGACAACTCCATCTAACTTGAAGTGGGCCTGTGCTGTCTATTAATCGGAGACTGTTTGATGTGCCTTTTTATACATTTGATTACTTATTGGGATAGTATGACTAGGAGAGAACACTGGGTAAAACTGTGTAAGCCAGTTCACATGGCTCACAAAAATCTCAGTCAAAAGTTCATCATAAAGATAAAAAATAATGTTATAAAGATACAATGTTTTTCCAGCTAGCTGATTTCTGAAACCTGTACATGACATTTAGGGCTCATTTTAAGTGTGTAAGTAAACAGCTAAATTGCCAGGTAATGGATTCATTTATGATGCCAAATGTTGCCCTTGATTTAAGGTTTGTGAAAGGAGATTAAGCACATCTTGTGACAGCTCCTTCTGTTTTTTAGAACAAAAAAACTACCCATATTTGAGGCATTAAACAGTGGCTAAGATTTTGTGATAAACTAACAACCACAAACATCAATAATATTCCTGTAAACACTTTATACTGAGGCATTTTCTTTGTACATCCAGCCATTTCAAATTTTGTCGTGCCTTTTCCCTTCACAAGGTGAGGTCTAATTTTCAACTATTAACCTAAAGTTTTGTTGTGAAGCTTTTCACCAATAGAAGCAATTTTTTGAAAAATATTGTGACCAGGATCATATTATCTGAGAAGGGCATTTTCTTAGGGAATTCCAATTTTAAATGTGCCAACCATTGTGCCAGGCTATTGTCTCATGAGTTTTATTCAACCTTGCCATCTTCTCCTTGAGGATCTTTCTTCCTGCTCCTTGAGCAGTTTTTCTGTTGAAATAAAGATCAGGATTCTAATGCAAGTATTTGGTAATATTCTTGGTTTAGTTTGTTTTAAAATAGTTGGAAAATGTGAGGACAGTAACCTCGACTTTAGGATCGAGCAAATTTAATTTAAACCACAAATCCTAAGATTTTAATATACAGAGTGTGGCTCATTGGTTGTCAGTTGGCAAGAGACATTCCTTGTTCTCAGTTTCTCCCTTGTGGACACATCCACATAAACACCTGGAGTTAAAGCTCAGCAATGTGAGCAATTCCCAACAATTTGTATACTTCATTGTGTCTGAAGCTTTTTGGGATACTTAAATGCAAGCCTTTTCTGGATAACCTTTGGCCCACCCTGAAAAAATCATTTCCTAATATCCAAATATAAGCACCAGTGCATATTTCTTCTCCTTCACCACCCCTGCTTTGACCTCTGGAATTGTCTCATACCATTACAAAATTATTTTGTTGAAGGTTTTCAACGGCAATTTAGCATGACCAACCAGTTAACCTGCACATTTTTGGACTGTGGCAGGAAACCAGATCATCCAGAGGAAACCCATGCAGACATGGGGAGAATGTGCAAACTCCAACACAAACAGACATCCAAGACTGGAATTGATCTTGGGTGCCTGGCACTGAGGGAGCAGTGTTAACCATTGTGCTGTTAGTGGGCAGGTTTACATTAGCTACCCTCCGATCTGTAGGAACCATTCCAGAGTGCAAAGAATTTTTAAAAATAGCCACCAATGGGACAATTTCTAGGGCCACTTCCTTTAACAACTTTGGGATTAAGATTATCAAGCCCTTGAGATTTATCTGCCTTCAATCCCATCAATTTCTCAAATTTTGCTGTTATTACTGATTTCCTTCAGCTCCTCACTAAAACTTGGGTTTCTCAGAACTTCATGTACTTTGCTTCTGTCTTCATGAAGGAAGCCATTCCTTTGTTTTCTGTTGTGAATTCACCTGATGCTGAGTGTAAGGGTCCTACATTACTTTTTTGTCAAAGTTTTTCTCTTTACATACCTATAGAAAGTTTTAGTCAGTTTTAATGTTCTTCAGTAGCTTACTTTCAATCCTCTTCTTGATCAACCCGAGTTCACTTATTCTTTCACTTCAAAGTACCACGTTTGGTTTCTTTATTAAATTATTCTGGTTGCTTACTTCCATGTTTTTTACCCAGCTATGTTAAGTTTACATACATTTTCTAACTGGGGAGGAAAGGAGTGAGAGATTTCCCCTGTTGCAGGGTGGGTAGGTAGGAAGTGGTTGTGCACAAGGGAAGGTAACAGCATAGTGAGAGTTATCATCAGATACCGAGCTGAAAGCAGGCTAATTTTTTTTGGTATGGATCTGTAGTAATTGCCCTCTGCAACGGAAAACTTTCTTTAAGTGCTTCCCTAGAATAGTCTATACCAGCTGACATTGTATAAATTGGTACCCGAGTGGAGCTAGTGTTTTCTTGATCATCACAGAGTTGGAAAATGTTATAAGTACAGGTTCATTGAAAGTTAATGGATGATTGCTTAGGCAGCTGCAATGAGGAATGCTTTGGATTCCTTACCCAACACCCAAATATTTTCCTTTATAATGGTACATTTTAGTATTTAATTGTGCCTTTACAATACTTGCCTGGAAAATGCAAAATTGGGGTGTTAGGTTTACTTATATCCTATCTTAGGTGTAGCAAAAAGAAATCATCTGATAAGCAGAATTGTCTCTTGAATTTCAATGTGTGACACTTTCTTTACCAAATAGTTTATTGTATGTTTAATATTGAAATTTATTGCTATCACTTGTTGACTGCTTTATGCTTTGATGTGTGTGTGAAGCAGATGATATTTGTACATCTTGCTGTATGGTGAGAGGTGATGGTCCATTTCAGTTTCTGAAGACCTCACATCACATTTTATGTAATTTGATTTGTTTTATAGTGTAGTGTGTGACTTTAAAATAAAATATTTACATGAATTATATCATAAAATTCTGAACATAGCAAG
Source organism: Carcharhinus amblyrhynchos (assembly GCF_965287045.1). Taxonomy (NCBI): domain Eukaryota; kingdom Metazoa; phylum Chordata; class Chondrichthyes; order Carcharhiniformes; family Carcharhinidae; genus Carcharhinus; species Carcharhinus amblyrhynchos. Next base: position 57,417,877 of record NC_137329.1, read on the forward strand.
TGTCTATTCTGTTTAAGCTCAGAACCAGCTAATGTTGTTGTGTATTTTACTGTAATGAAGAACATTTGAAATCATTTTAAAAAAGAACATATACAGCAATGATCAGTGGAGCAAGACGTTCTGACCACCCTCAATGTACAGACCTGGAAAAAGGAAGTTCAGAGTCTGCTTAACTGTAAAATAGTTAATTAGGATCCACCTGCACAGAAGTGTGAAAAATCTTTACACAGTCACTACCCGCTGCCCCCCTCAGCTGAAATCAGGAGCTATTGTAGAGTTGAACTGTATGATATTAATAAAGAATATTGCATAAATTCACCCTAACAACCACTTGCAGTTCTGTTGGCAGAGGAAGATTGAAGCAAGAAGCTGAGGATTTATATTTTTAAAAACTCATTCATGAGATGTAAGTGACACATTTTTTAAATGTGACCTAATGCACACACTGAAGAAAATATGTATTCTAGGGAGATGGTCATGTTTCTATCATTATCTTCAGACTCTTGTTAAGACTTATGGCATCAAGTCAAACATGGGACAGGGAAACTTCATTACCAGCCACCATCTGTTTCCACCTGATGAATTTGTACTTCTCCATGTTGAACACCATTTGAGAGAAGGCATGGAGGATAGTAAGGGCAAATGTTAGTATGGGCAGGATCTTCACTATTCACCACAGCTGGCTGTGTTCTGAAGGGCATATCTGAGTGATTGAATGTGTAGCAAAGGAATTAAAAAGAGGGAAAAATCTACTTGACCTCATCCATGCCTATCTATTTGTTGCTGATAAGTCTACCCATGGTAGAAGTGATCACTGCACAGTCCTTGTGGAAGCAGCCTTGTCTTCATATGGAGATGTTCTCTGTGTGGACTAATGGGATAGATGCAGAAAAAAATTAGGTCAAAACTGCAGAGCATTCCAGTCACCCACTATTCTCTGCGTGAAAAACTTCCCCTGCCTTTCTCCTTTAAGCTTTCCCTGTCACCGTAAACTTGATGCTTCTACTCTAGGAAAAAGCCTCTGATTATCCACCCTGCCTAAGCCTCTCAATTTTGTAAACCTTTATCAGGTTTCCCCTCAGCCTCTGTCTTTCCAGTGAAAATCAATCCTAGTTTATTCACCCTCATAACCAACCACCTTTGAGGCCAGGCAACATTGGGGTGAACCTTTTTTGCACTCTCCCCAAAGCTTCCACGTCCTGCTCATGTGATGACCAGAACTGCACACGATACTTCAAATGCAGCCTAACCAAGATTTCATATAGCTGCAACATGATTTCCCAACTCTTGTACTCAGTGCCCTAGCTGATAAAGGCAAGCATGTCATATGCCTGCTTAATCACCTTGGCCACACATGCCACTTTTTAGGGCACTGTGGACTTGCACACCCAGATCCCTCTGTATGTTGATGTTCTTAAGAGTTGTGCTATTCACACCTAAACTTGATCTTCCAAAATGCATCACCTCACGTTTATCCAGATTAAACTCCATCTGCCATTTTTGTGCCTAAGTCACCAATCTATATCCTGTTGTATCCTCTGACAATCCCCAACACTATTGGCAACGCCAATGTGTTATTTGTAAACTCACAAATTAGATACCCAACATTTTCTTCCAGATCATTAATATACACTACAAACAACAGAGGTCCCAGCACTGATCACTGTGGAACATCATTAGCTACAGATCTCCATTCTGAAAAACACCCGTCCATTGCTACTGTGTCTTCCGTAATCAAGCCTGTTCTATAGCCATCTAATCAGACGTCTCTGATTTTTTTACTTTTTGAACCAGTCTGCCATGTGGGACCTTGTCAAACACCTTACTAAAGTCACAGAAACTACATCCACAGCCCTTCCCTCATCAATTCTTTGTCACTCTTCAAAACAAATCAAGTTGGTGACCTTCCCTGTACAAAACCATGCTGCATGTCACCGACTAGTTCATTCTTCTCCAAATGTGTACATATCCTGTCCTTCAGTAGCTTCTCCAAAAGCTTCCCCACCACTGATGTCAGACTCACCAGCCTATAATTTCCTAGATTATCCCTGCTTCTTTCCTAAACAAGGGAACAACATTAGCTATCCTCTGGAACCTCACCTGTGATCAAAGAGTATGTAAGGATATCTGTCAAGGTCCCAGCTATGTCTCCCCTTGCCTCCCGCAGTAGCCTGGAATAGATCCCATCTGGCTCCTTCCTCCTTGTATATATTGATGTTCTCAGGAGTGTCCACATACCTACCCCTGACCTCAATATCTATCATGTTCATCTCCTTGGTGAATACTGTTACAAAGTACTCATGAACAATCTCAACCAATTCCTGTGGTCCCACACATAACTTCCCCCCATTGTCTTTGAGTAGGTTGACTCTTGCTCCTAATATATGCATAAAAAGTCTTGGGATTCTCCTTGACCTTGTTTGCTAAAGACATTTCATGGCTCCTTTTAGCCTTCTTAATTCTATGTTTAAAAGTTCCTTCCTACTTTCACTGTATTCCCCAAGGGCTTTGTCAGTTTTTAGACGCTTAGACTGATTATATGTTTCCTTTTTCCTTACAATTTCCCTTTAATCCATGGTTCCTGAATCCTGCCATTTCTATCCTTCATTTTTGTTGGGACGTGCCTGTCCTGCATTTCAATCAAATGGCCTTTAAAAGCCTCCCACATACTAGACGTGGATTTGCCCTCAAATAGCTGCTCCCAATCCACATTCCCCATTTCCTTTCTAATTTGGATGTAATGGGCCTTTGCCCTATACCACAAATGCTAAACAGCAGAGCCAGTTCAACAATTTCACAACCAGTAGATCAGATCAAAGCTCTGTAATCTTGCCATATCCAGTCATAAATGGTGGTGCACAATTTAACTAACAAGAGGAATATCTGCAAACATTGCCATCAATGATGGCATGATGATTAAAGCTTTTACAGTAACCTTTGATGTCAGAGGCTGGGAATTCTGCAACGACTAACTCACCACCTGACTCCTCAAAGCCTGTCAACCATTTAAAATGTGGAGATGCCGGCGTTGGACTGGGGTAAACACAGTAAGAAGTCTGACAACACCAGGTTTAAGTCTAACCAATTTATTTGATAAAGTTGACACAGACATCAAGTTTTTACAAAAATGCAAGAAAGCAGACAAGACATAAGAACATAAGAAATAGGAGCAGGAGTAGGCCATCCAGCCCTTCGAGCCTGCCCCGCCATTCAATAAGATCATGGCTGATCTGTCGCTGCTCAGTTCCACTTTCCCGCCCTCTCCCCATAACCCTTAATCCCCTCTCCTATCAAAAACCCATCAACCCGTGTCTTAAAAATATTTAGCGAGGCAGCCTCCACCACTTCAACGGGCAGAGAATTCCAGAGATTCACCACCCTTTGAGTGAAGAAGTTCCTCCTCAACTCTGTTCTAAACCGCCCCCCTTTTATCTTGAGGCTGTGCCCCCTAGTCCTATTGTCTTTTTTGAGCGGGAAGAGTCTTTCCACCTCTATCCTATCCATCCCATTCATCATCTTATACGTCTCAATGAGATCTCCTCTCATTCTTCTAAACTCTAACGAGTACAAGCCCAGTTTATTCAGCCTCTCCTCATAGCTCAACCCCCTCAACTCTGGTATCAGCCTAGTAAACCTCCTCTGCACTCCCTCCAAGGCCAAAATATCTTTGCGCAGGTACGGCGCCCAAAAATGCACACAGTACTCCAGTTGCGGCCTCACCAATGCCCTATACAGCTGCAGCAAGACCTCCCTACTTTTATATTCAATCCCCTTCGCTATGAAGGCCAGCATCCCATTCGCCTTCCTGACCACCTGCTGCACCTGCAAGCTGGGTTTTTGCGACTCATGCACAAGGACCCCGAGGTCCCTCTGCACCGTCGCCTGCTGCAGTTTTTCGCCTCGTAAGTAATAGTCCTTCCTACCATTCTTCCTACCAAAGTGGACCACCTCACACTTGCCAACATTAAATTCCATTTGCCATTTCCTGGCCCATTCGCCCAGCCTATCTAGATCCTTCTGCAGACTCTCCACACCCTCCGCACAATTTGCCGTTCCCCCAATCTTGGTGTCATCAGCAAATTTCGACACTCTACACTCGGTTCCCTCCTCCAGATCATCTATATAAATGGTAAAAAGCTGAGGCCCCAGCACCGACCCCTGGGGCACTCCACTAGTCACCATCCACCAATCCGAATAGCACCCATTGACCCCCACTCTCTGTCTCCTATTTGACAACCAATCTTCTATCCACGCTAACACCTTACCCCCAACTCCATGTCCCTCGACCTTCTGCAATAACCTCTTGTGAGGCACTTTGTCAAACGCTTTCTGAAAATCTAGAAAGACCACATCCACCGGCTCTCCTCTATCCACTGCCCTAGACACATCCTCATAGAACTCCAGTAAATTTGTCAGACACGACTTCCCTTTAATGAAACCGTGCTGCGTCTGCTCTATCAAGCAATTCCCTTCAAGATGCCTCGCAATTTCCTCCTTGATGACAGATTCTAACATTTTACCTACCACAGATGTTAAACTAACCGGCCTATAATTCCCCGCCTTTTGCCTGGCACCCTTCTTAAACAACGGCGTAACATTAGCCGTTTTCCAATCATCCGGCACTTCCCCGGAATCCAGCGACGTTTGGAAAATAACCACCAAGGCATCCACTATCACCTCCGCCATTTCTTTCAGAACCCTCGGATGCATTCCATCCGGTCCTGGGGACTTGTCCACAATCAGCCCCTCCAGTCGGTCGAGCACCGCCTTTCTAGTAACAGTAATGTCATTAAGACCCTCCAGTCCTACCACCTTTCTATCGCTAACACCCGGCAAATTATTCACGTCCTCCTCCGTGAAGACAGAAACAAAAAAGTTATTCAATACCTTAGCCATATCCCCATCCCCTACCACTAGGTCCCCTTTCTCATCCTCTAAAGGACCAACATTCACCCTAGCCAGCCTCTTCCTTTTTATATATTTATAAAAACTCTTGCTTTCCTTTTTTATATTAAGCGCTAGCCCAGCTTCATAGTTTCTCCTACCCTTCCTTATCAACTTCTTTGTCAATCTTTGTTGACATTTAAACCTCTCCCAATCCTCTTCTCGCCCACTACTCTTAGCTACTCTAAATTCCTCCGCTTTTAGTTTAACACTTTCCTTCACCTCCTTTGTTATCCACGGCTTATTACCTCTCTTCCTACTATCCTTTTTGACCATCGGAATAAATTTCCGTTGAGCACCAAGAAAGATCTCCTTAAAGATCCTCCACTGCTCCTTAACAGACCCTCCCTCCAACGTGCTCTCCCAGTCCACATTCGCCAATTCTTCTCTCATCCTACCGTATTTCCCTCTATTCAAACAAAGGATGCGTGTCCGGGAACCCACTTTCTCCTCCTCCATCTGCACCAGAAACTCCACCATACAATGATCACTCTCCCCAAGAGGATCCTTCACCACAAGGTCCCTAATTCTACCCGCTTCATTACATAGCACCAGATCCAAGATGGCTCGCTCCCTCGTCGGCTCCAACACACACTGTTTGAGGAAACTATCCCGGCAGCATTCCAAGAACTCCTTCTCGAGCCCACCGCGTCCAACATGGGTCGACCAATCAATATGCAGATTGAAATCCCCCATAACTACGGCCGTCCCATTCTTGCACGCCGCACTTATTTGCGCGTTAACAGCCCTCCCCATCTCCAGATCATTATTCGGGGGCCTATAGACGACACCCACCAGCGTCTTCCTCCCTTTGCTGTTCCTAATCTCCACCCACAACGATTCCACCCTCTGCTCCTTGGCTCCAATATCATCCCTTGCTATCACCGTGATGCTATCCTTAATCAGCATAGTTACGCCCCCCCCTTTTCCCTCCTGTCTATCCTTCCTAAACACTTGATAGCCCTGTACATTCAGCTCCCAGTCCCTGTCACCCTGCAGCCACGTCTCTGTAATGGCCACCAGATCGTATCCATTTGTGTCGATCTGCGCCATCAGCTCATCCACTTTATTCCGAATGCTTCGTGCATTCAGATAAAGTGCTTTCATCCCAGCCTTCACCTGGACCCTATTTGTCGCAACGCCACCAACTATACTCACGCCCCCTACTCCCTCTATTATTGGGATATCCTCAGCCTCTTCCCTTACATGTACACTCTCCTTAACTTTAGACCTCGTAATGTCACCTACCCTCACACCCTCCCCCCCACTAATTAGTTTAAAGCCCTGTCTACAGTCCTCTTTACTCGATTCGCCAACACTCTGGTCCCAGCACGGTTCAGACCAACCCCATCCCTCCCGAACAGGTCCCACCTACCCCAATACTGGTGCCAATGCCCCATAAATTCAAACCCATTCCTCCCACACCAATCCCTGAGCCACCTTAATCCTTTCACTTCCTTAATCCTGTCAACCCTACGCCCGTCTGCACTCAGTTCAGGTAGTAGCCCAGAGATAACCACCTTGTCGGTTCTACTTTTTAATTCCATTCCAAGCTTTTCATACTCCCTCCCCAGATCCTCAGTCTGCATTTTGCTTACGTCGCCGGCACCCACATGTACCACAACGACCGGATTCTCACCCTCCCACTCCAGGTTCCTCTGCAGCCCAGATGTGACATCCTGGACCCGAGCACCAGGCAGACAACACACCCTTCTGTGCACTTTGTCATTGTGACAAAGGACAGTGTCAATACCCTTCACCCCACTATCCCCAATAACTACTACGTTCCTTTTCCTTTTCTCTTTGCCTATGTCCTGCTGCAGCACTGTACCGTGTGCAGTTTGCTCACCAACCTCACCTGCCTCGTTCTCGTCCAACTTGGAAGCAAGAACCTCAAACCTGTTATGCAGATTAAGAGGCTGAGGCCTCCGCTCCTCACCCCCCTTCCTCTTCCCAGTAGCCCCCTCTTGTCCCTGACCCTTAGAGTTAGCCAGTCTAGGGGGGGTGGATGTCACTTGCACCCCATTGACAATGGCACCCTCTCTCCCCTTGATGAGCCTCAGTGTCTGTAGCTCAGAGGCCAGCTCATTTACCCTGAGCTGGAGCTCCTCCAGCAACCTGCACTTACTGCAGACATGGTCACTGGGATGAACCCTAGGGTCCACCAGTTCCCACATCATACAGAAACCACACATCACATGCCCTTCCATTATTTACTGTAGTAGTTTTGAAAAAATTTTTTTTTGTTTGTTTTTTTTGTTTTTTTTGTTTTTCAAACGAACTCACCTGGCCTTTTTTCCCTCAAGCCCTTTTTGATATTAAGCCCTAATAGCTCACTCTGCTTCCCACTCACTCCACTGCCCGCTCAGACACTGCCCGCTGTCTACACCAGGCCTCCTTTTAAACCTGGCGCTGATTTAAATCTGATGAACCACAACTGCCTGCTAACCACTCCCTCAGAATTCTTAAAGCAGTAAACACAATAAATAAATGCTTTAAACAGTTCTACAAAGAACAAAGTGCTTTAAACTTATTTTAAACTGGTTTTTAACAGGTAAAATCTTAGCTGTCTCTCTGCTCCTTCACTCATCTGCTCCAGCAAACAATGGAAGGCTTCACCTTGTGAATGTGCTGTTATATGCTCTGTCTGAGGCCAGAACTCTCCATTCACCTGATGAAGGGAGGAAGCCCAAAAGCTTGTGAGTTTACTATCATAAATCGGTTTGACTTAAACCTGGTGTTGGCAGACTTCTTACTGTGTTAACCATTTAAAAGGCACAGGTCAGAATTGTGATGGAATATTTACTTGCTTGGATGAGGCCAGTGGGCTGATGAATAACAGATGGAGCTAAATGCAAGGTGATGCATTTTGGTAGATTGAACCAGGGCAGGACTCACTCAGTTAACGGTCAGCCATCAAGGATCATTATAGAATAAAGAGACAAGTTCACAGTTCCTTGAAAGTGGAGTCACAAGTGGACAGGGTGGTGAAGAAAGCATTTGGCATGCTAGGTTTCATTTACTAGGAATTGGGATGTCTTGTTGAAGTACAAGACATTGATAAGACCACACTTGAAATACCAGTACAGGTTTGGTCACCCTATTATAGAGAGGATATTAAACTAAAAGATTTACTAGGATGCTAGGAGAGAGCACTGGAGGAATATAGAGAGAGTAGGAGAGAGCTCAAAAGGGGAGTTAGAAGGGCAAAAAGGGGGCATGAAATGGCTTTGGCGGATAGGATTAAGGAAAATCCAAAGGCATTTTACTCCTATGTTAGAAACAAAAGGGTGATTAGCAGGAAAAGCAGTCCTCTTAGGGACAGAGGAGCAGAACTGTGCTTAGAGTGTGAGGGAATGGGGGAGATCCTGAATGAATACTTTGCGTCAGTATTCACACAGGAGAGGGGCTAGGTGTCTTGTACTGTTTTGGAGAGAGCTATAGACCAGTTGAAAGATATCTGTTACGAGGGAGGAAGTGTTAGGGGTTTTAGGCAGCGTTAAAACTGATAATCCCAGGTTGCTTAGGGAAGTGAGAGATGAAATTGCTGGGCCTCTGATGCAAATCTTTGTCTCTTCTTTGGATACAGATGAGGTCCCAGAGGACTGGAGGGTAGCAAATGTGGTACTGCTGTTTAGAAAGGGTAGTAGGGAATAACCCTGGTAATTATTGGCTGGCGAGTTTGACGTCAGTGGTAGGAAAGTTGTTGGAAAAAATTCTTAGGGATAGGACGTATACGCATTTAGAGCGTTGCGATCTAATTAGGGATACGCAGCATGGCTTTGTTAAGGGGAGGTCTTGTCTTACGAATCTGGTAGAATTTTTTGAGGAGGTGACAAAAACGGTCGACGAAGGACGAGCCGTTGATGTTGTCTATATGGATTTCAGTAAGGCATTTGACAAAGTCCCTCGTGGTAGGTTGGTTGAAAAGGTTAGGTTCATGGGATACAAGGACAGGTATCTAGATGGATTGATAACTGGCGAGGTAACAGGAGACAGAGAGTAGTAGTGGAAGGGTCCTTTTCTAGCTGGAGGTCTGTCACTAGTGGTGTGTGGCAGGACTCAGTACTGGGACCTCTTCTATTTGTAATATATATAAATGACTTGGAAGAGGGCGTACGTGGTGTGATCAGCAAGTTTGCACATGACACAAAGATGGCAGGATTGGCAGACAGTGAGGAGGATTGTCAGGTGACACCGCAGGATATAGATAGGCTGGTATAATGGGCAGATAAATGGCAGATGGAATTTAATCCTGATAAATGCGAGGTGATGCATTTTGGAAGGAATAATGTAGAGGGGAGTTATATGATAAAGGGTAGACCTATTAAGAGTACAAAAATGCAGAGGGACTTTGCAGTGCAAGTGCACAGGTCTTTGAAGGTGGCAACATAGGTGGAGAAAGTTGTGAAGAAAGCTTATGGTATGCTAGCCTTTATAGGAAGGGGTATAGAGTACAAGAGCTGGCATCTAATGCTGCAGTTGTATAGAACATTGGTTAGACCGCATTTGGAGTATTGCGTCCAGTTCTGGTTACCTTACTACTGGAAGGACGTGGAGACCCTGGAGAGAGTGCAGAGGAGGTTTACCAGGATGCTGCCTGGTATGGAAGGACTGGGTTATGAGGAAAGATTGGGTAAATTGGGGCTGTTTTCCTTAGAAAGATGGAGATTAAGGGAGGATCTAATAGATGTGTATAAGATAATGAAGGGTACAGATAAACAGTGGCAGGCTTTTTCCTAGATTGGAGACAAATATCATGAGGGGCCACAGGCTTAGGGTGAGGGGGGGGTGGGGTGAGGTATAATTTGGATGCGAGAGGGAGGTTTTTCACACAGAGGGTTGTGGGGGTATGGAATGCACTGCCAGGTAAGGTGGTGGAGGCAGGCACGCTGGACTTGTTTAAGGTTTACTTAGATAGGCACATGAGTGAAACAGGGATGGAGGGTTATAGGATACTGTTTTAAATAAGGATCAGAGCCTCGGGACGTTCCTGGAAATCAACTGTTACATGTATTGATGTTTTTCTCTTTTACTCCATAGGTGCGTGGTCCACCTTGTTGTCTAACGAGGGGCACACACACGGTGGGTCGTGCGTGGGCTGCTGTTGGATGTTTCGAGAGTAGCCTAGTACTTTGTGTCGTTTGTGTACGCTTAAACTGGACCAGCAGATGGGCAACACGACAGCTCAGTGACTATCACTGTTTGCTGTGCAGATACATGGATTTGGGCCAGTGTCCGTGGGAGTTTGCGCATTCTCCCTGTGGTTGCGTGGGTTTCCTCCCACACCCCAAAGATGTGCTCTTAGGCTGATTGGTGTAACAAATTGTCCCTAAATTATTCTCCCCTCAATCTGGTTTCCAATGTGGGTGCCATAAGCATAGACATGGGTCAAGGGTGGAAGAGGAAAAACACATTGTTAAGATGGCGGCGCGGGCTCGTTGGGCCGAAGGGCCTATTTCCCGTGCTGTGGTGTTCTTTGTTCTTTGCTACTGGACTTGATGGTTTGAATTATAAGGAGAGCCTGGATAGACTGGGACTTTTTTTTCCCTGGAGCATAGGAGGCTTAGGGGTGATCTTACAGAGGTCTATAAAATAATGAGGGGCATAGATAAGGTAGATAATTAACACCTTTCCCAAATATAGGGGACTCTAAAGCTAGAGGACTTAGATTTAAGGTGAAATACACAAAAGGGTCCAGAAGGGCAATTGTTTCACACACAGGGTGGTGGGGTGTTCAGAATGAGCTGCCAGGAGCGGTAGAGGCAATTTTCTCTTCTAAAAAGCATTTAGGCAGTTATATGGGTAAGATTGGTATAGAGGAATATGGGCCCAATGTGGGCAATTGTGACGAACTTAATGGTAAAAACTGGGCAGCATGGACAAGTTGGACGAAAGGGCCTGTTTCCATGCTGTAAACCTCTACAATTGAGTGCAGCTCCAACCCTCTTGAAGTTGACATTTAGGGGGAAATGGTGGAGTAGTGGTAATGTACTGGAATAGTAATTAAGAAGCCCAGGCACCTAATGACTCTATGGTCAGGGGTTCAAATTCCAATACAACGGGTAAAAACTTAAATTCAATTAATAATCTGTGATTGAAAAGCTAGTCTCAGTAACTTTGACCATGAAACTATTGTTGTAAAATCCCATGTGTTCACTAATGTTCTTTAGGGAAGGATGTCTACCTGACCTGATCTGACCTACATGAGACTCCAGATCCACAGCAATGTGGCTGACTCTTAACTGCCTTTTGAAGCTGTGATGGCAAATCACTTAGTTCCAGGGCAATTAGGGATGGACAACTGCTGGCCTTACCAGTGACACATCCCATGAAAGAATCAAGAAACAATTGTTTCTTGTGTGTGGCACCCTGTCCTACACCTTAAGCATTCACTCCCTCCACTACTGATACACAGTGAATTCAGTGTGTACCATCAACAGGCCTCACTACAGTGGTACTGTTCCCATTTCTAGGCCAGAAATTTTGGGTTCAAGTCCCACACCAGAACATGGTAGGGGTTTTCATGATAGTTCAATAGGTTGATAATCAGCCAGGGAATTCTTCCACTGCCTCCCCACAACTCTCCAAAAGGACCTACATGCGTGATGATAAATAAAGACTGTTAGGGTGAATGGCTCCTTCAACAGCATTGTCCAAATTCACAATCTCAACACCTAGTTGAACAAGGACAGAAGTTACATGGGACATCTCTGTCTCAGATCAGAAACTCCAAGGTGTATTATGAAGTTAGCCTAGACCTCAACCTTTTTTTTGATTTTGGCATTAGGGCGAATGTAAGCTGTTTCACTCCAGGTATGATTCAATTGACACATTAGAAAGCTTTTGTCAAAACAAACTTTATTCAACACAGTTAAAATATAACAAAAAGAATGAGCAAAACTTTTATCAATTAAAATACTAAACATGACAAAGTATAATTCTTACAGCTAGCTATCTCTATAGTTCCAATTTAAGCAATATCCCCATGGACATGCACCTTCTTCAGAATCAGTTGACACAAAAAATAAGCTCACATAGGAGCTATGTTTCCAGCCTTTTAACCCTTCTGGGGTTACAAATGAAATAGCTTGAATTAGAGGCCAAAGACAGAGAAATATTAGCTTTGGCAGAACAAAGGGAATTTGAACTTTAGAAACTGGAATTGAAAAGCAAATGCCAACTTAAAATGGTGAGGTAAAGATAAAACATGGGAGTAGTGATGAGGACAGTGAGAAAGAATGAACCCATCATAGTCAAAGGCCTGGTGGAGATCGTAGTATCACCACAGTGCAGAAGAGGCCATTTGGCCCATCAAGTCTGCATCAACTCTTTGACAGAGCATCTTTCTCAGGCTCTCTTCCCTACCGTATCCCACCAACACCACATTTACCAGGCTAATCCATCTAATCTACACATCTTGAGACACCATGGGGCAATTTAGCATGGCCAATCTACCTAACTTGCACATCTTTTAACTGTGGAAGGAAACCGAAGCACCCAGAGAAAACCCACAGGTGCCTGTGGAATTTCACATTCTCCCTGTGTCTAAGACCAGAGTTGAACCTGGGTCCCTGGTGCCACGTGGCAGTGCTAACCACTTTTCCACTAAAGAGTCATAGAGGATTACAGTATGGAAACAAGCCCTTTGACCCAACTTGCCCATGCCGTTCTTTTTTATCTGACATCTAAGCTAGCCCCAAATGTCCGCATTTGACCCATATCGATAGCCATTTTACTCAGATGTCTGAATGCTTTTTAAAAGACAAAATTCTACCCATCTCTACTATTACCTCTGGCAGCTTGTTCCAGACACTCACCACCAAGTGTGAAAAGATTGTCCCTCTGGGTCCTTTTGTATCTCTCCCCTCACCTTAAACATATGTCCTCGGGATTTTAGGACTCCCCTACCTTTGGGAAAAGATATGGACTGTCTAGCAGATCTATGTCCCTCATTATTTTAATAAGGGGCATATAGGATCTTTTGTAAGATCACCCCTAAGCCTCCTGTGCTCCAGAGAAAAAAATCCCAGTCTAACCAGCCTCTTCTTATCGCTCAAACCATCAAATCCTGGTAGCATCCTAGTAAATCTTTTCTGCGCTCTTTCTAGTTTAATATCTTTTCTACAATAGGGTGACCAGAACTGTACACCATATTCCAAGAGTGGCATTACCAATGTCTTGTACAACTTCAACAAGACGTCTCAACTCCTGTATTCAAAGTTCTGAACAATGAAACCAAGCATGCCGAATACCTTCTTCACCACCCTGTCCACCTGTGACTCCACTTTCAGTGAGCTATGAGCCTATACCCCCAGATTCCTTTGTTCTATAACTCTCCCGAACACCCTATCGTTAACTGAATTAGTCCTGTCCTAGTTCAATCTACCAAAATGCATCATCTCACATTTATTTAAATTAAACTCCATCTGCCAATCATCAGCCCATTGGTCCAATTGATCAAGATCTCATTGCAATTGGAGATAACCTTCTTCACTGTCCACTATGCTACCAATCTTGCTGTCATCTGCAAATTTCTAACCATGCCTCCCAAATTCTCATCCAAATCATTAATATAAATGACAAATAACAGTGGACCCAATACTGATCCCTGAGGCACACTGCAGGTCACAGGCCTCCAGTTTGAAAAACCATCTACAACCACCCTCTGTCTTCTGTCATCAAGCCAATTTTGTATCCATTTGGCTACCTCACTCTAGATCTTGTGAGATTTAATCTTATGCAACAACCTACCATGCGGTACCTTATCAAAGGCCTTGCTAAAGTCCATATAGACAACAACTGTACTGGCCTCACCTACCTTCTTGGCTATCCCTTCAAAAAACTCAATCAAATTTGAGAGACATGATTTTTCACTCACAAAGCCATGCTGACTGTCCCTAATCAGTCCTTGCCTCTCTAAATGCCTATCTCTCAGAATACCTTCTAATAACTTACCCACTACAGATGTGAGGCTCACTGGCCTGTAGTTCCCAGACTTTTCCCTGTAGCCCTTTTTAAACAATAGCACATTTGCCGCCCTCTTGTGTGAGTAAAGTTTACTCGTGTACACATGGAGGAGTAGGTAAAGAAGTTAAAATTTTGAGAGATATGGGAGCAAGTCAAATCTTTAATGGTGAGAGTTGAGATTTGTAGTTCAGAAGGATTATGCCAGAGGTAACATGGTGAAACAGTATTCCATTATATACAGTGAGGTTGGAGTCTGATGAAACGTGGTGTACAAGTAATAGAGAAATGATCTTTTCTGGGAATACAATTTATCCTTCGTAACAATCTAGTTGGATCACTGGGCAGAGTGATGTTGTATGTGATGAAAAGCCAACAGAAAATCAAACAACTGAGATGTTGAAGGACAAATATCCTGGGATATTTCCTGTCTTACAACAAGATCACAAAGCCACAGTTTGAGATGGGAAGTGAAATCAAAGAATAAAGATAAAGAGACTGAAGTTCAGTTATCAGAAACCATTTTTGACCAGATGGTTGAGAAAGTGGTGGACAAAGCCGATACTTTTAGCTCAGGAAAGTTGGCAGAATTACAACATAAAGATGCAAAGATAAAGCAGATGCATCAGAAAGCATACATAGAAGAAGAATCTGAGTGTATACTGGAGTGTTATTACATTAAAAATCATGTTGTAATGAGGAAATGGAGACCTTTACATTTTCAGGCTGATGAAAATGGGCAGAAGTTCATCAAGTAGTATTACTGGTCAGTTGTAGAAAGGTGGTAACATGAAGTACAAGTAGGTTGTCATTTAGGAGCCAGAAAACTCAATCACAAATACAAAACATTTTTATTGGCCTGGACTACAAAAAGATGTAGCAAATTTTTGTCACACATCAGGTAGTAGGAAAAATTCAAGTGGAAATCAAGCCAGCATTTGATGACCTTTAACGAAGGTCCTAATTGATTGTGTGGACCCCTGCTTACAATGAAAAGTGGAATCAATATTTGTTGACTATAATGGATGTGCCTACTAGATTTCTGAAGGCCATTCGATTTCATAATATTTCAACTAAAAGGATTGTATAGGAGCAACTTAAATTATTTACTAGATACAATCTACCCACAGAAATCCAGTCAGATCAAGGATTAAATTGAATGTCAAAATTATTCAGGGAAGTTGTGGATAGCTTTGGAGTAAAGCAATTTAAATCAACTGCACACCATCCAGAATCACAGGGAGCATTGGAACGGTGACATCAAACTTTAAAGACCTATAGTCACGATAATCCAGAGGATTGGGATAAAGGAACTTCATTTGTACTTTTTGCAATTAGGGATACAACTAAATTAAGTCTATTTGAATTGATTTTTTGTGATGAGGTAACAGGACCAATTGATCAAAAGAAAACTGGTGAGTCATTGTTTTGACTGTGTGTCAATCTTTAGGGAGAGATCAGCTAGGTCTGGAGAGTTGACCAGCATGCAATGAAACAAAGAAGCAGACAAGATATCAAAAAATTGTACTTGTGCTATTGGGGTGAAGTATTATTATTATTACCAGTTGCATGTGAACCATTAAAAGGTTTACGGGCCTGATCAAATCAAAAGATAATTGATTGAAGTGTTTTGATTAGAATGCCAGATAGAAGGAAAAGTCAGTGCCATGTTAATATGCTCAAATGATACTTTGATAAGGAAGAAAAGCAAAAGATATAATAGTTGTTACAACCCAGTGAAGAAACAAATCCAGATGATTTTGAATTTAACATTCCTCAAATTAGATTGGATAATGAGGAAGTTACCAGAAATTGAAATAAATTATTGTTACCTTCTGGCAGAAAATCAAAATGACCTGGAAGAGTTATTACAATCTCATGGAGAGATATGAGGTAATAAACTGGGAAATACTAAAATAGTAGTGCATGATATGGATGTCAGAAATGCTGTTCTAATTAAGCAACATCCATGTAGACAACCCACTAAAATAGGCACAGGTCCAAAAAGAAATTGGTAGTATGCTCAAAAATGACATAATTGAAGTGAGTTGCAACAAGTGGAGCTCACCCATAGTCATGGTACCAAAACTAGATGATACCCAACAATTGTGTGCTGACTGTAGAAAAGTCAATGCAGTTACAAAGTCAGATTCCTCATTTGGAAGATTGCGCTGAGAAGGTGGGACAAATGACTTCCCTTTCCAAACTTGACTTATTTAAAGGATACTTTATTTGAAAAAGCAAAGGAAATTTCAGCTTTTGTGATACCAAATGACCTGTACCAGTTTAAAGTCATGCTGATTGGAATGAAGAATGCGTCAGTCACATTCCTAAGTTTAACCAATAAGGTAATTGCTGTATTAATCGTGTAGTGTACATAAATGATCTGGTGACTTTTAGTCAGATGTGGGTGGAACATTTAAAACATCTAATGGAATTGGTCGATTGACTTCAGGATGCAGGCTTGCTGGTAAACGTGGCTAAGAATGAATTTGCGGAAGCCCAAGTCACATTCCTAAACCATTCATTTGGACATGGACAAATGACCTTACGGACTTTGAAAATTATTGTTATTGGGGAGTTCCCAAAACCATGGGCAAAAAGGGGAGTACTGCAATGTCAAATTTTAGCATTGTAGTTGGTCCACCGACTGACCTGCTGAAGTGCAGAAAATTCCAATGAGTGGCTGAGAACCTGAAGGCATTTTACAATTTGAGAGCTGTATTAACCACCACAACTGTTTTGGCAACACTGAATTATGTAAAACCATTTAAAGGTGACCATTGATGCAAGAGATTTGGGCGTTGGTACTATACTATTACAGGTCGGTGACAACGGGTTAGAAAATATCTATTGGGTATTTTACCAGAAAGCTAAATGGTCATCAAATGAAATACTTGACCATTGAGAAGAGGACATTGAAGTTGGTGTTGGCATTGCAACATTTTAACGCTTATGTTGCCAGCAATGCATTGGAGACTATTGTTTACACGGATCATAATCCATCAACATTTCTGGAGAAATTTAAAGATAAGAATGCAAGACAGTTTAGATGCAGTTTTATATTACAGCCATTTAATTTGAAAATTATACATGGAACTGGAAGAGGAAACATTATTAATGCTTTATGCAGGGTTCTGAGGAATGTGGAGGAACAGAGAGATCTTGGGGTACATATCCACAGATCTCAAGTGGATACAGCCATGAAGAAGGCGTGTAATGTGTTAGTGTTTATTAAAAGGGGGTTTGAGCTTAAGAGTCGTAGAGTTATGCTGCAACTACACAGGACATTGGTGAGACCATATTTGGAATGTTGTGTGCAGTTCTGGTCACCTCACTATAACGAGGATGTGGAAGCATTGGAGAGAGTGCAGAGGAGATTTACCAGGATGCTGCCTGGTTTGGAGGGTAGATCTTATGAGGAAAGGTTGAGGGAGCTGGGGCTTTTCTCTTTAGAGCGGAGGAGGATGAGAGGTGACTTAATAGAAGTTTATAAAGATGATGAGGGGGATAGATAGAGTGGACATTCAGAGACTATTTCATCGGGTGGATGTAGCTGTTACTGGGTGCATAATTATAAAGGTTGATGGTGGGAGATATAGGAGGGATGTCCGAGGTAGATTCGTTAATCAGAGAGTGGTTGGGGTATGGAATGCACTGCCTGCTGTGATAGTGGAGTCGGACACTTCAGGAACTTTCAAGCGGTTATTGGATAGGCACATGGAACACACCAGAATGATCGGGAGTGGGATAGCTTGATCTTGGGTTCAGACATAGCTTGGCACAACATCAAGGGCCGATGTTGTGCTGTACTGCTCTATGTTCTATCACTGATGAAAGGAAGAGGAATGTTCAATGGTGGAGGAAAAGGCCTAGACTACACTATTGTTATATATGTATAGTTATAATAGATGAAAACAGTCAAATAGAATATTGCTTACAATAGTTTGGCTGGTGTCTAAAATAGCTTGTAGAGGGTCATTGAAAGAAGTTGATCAATGGACTTGGTTCAATCTTTGTATCTCTATTTGACCAAGCTGCGCTGACAGTGGGGCACTCTCTGCTGTTATACATTATAGTCTTAAAACATGGCCACTTTAATCTTCATTCTTTAAGGACAGCTTTATTGATCTGCTTGGATAGGTTGTTGATTGGTTCAGTGATTTTTTAAAACATACTGAAATGACAGTTCAAAGTGCTTCTTACTGGAAGAGTATGCGTGTGTGTGCATGTGGGAAAGAGTGAGCAAAATTTTTAAAACAGCAAATAAATGGGAAACAGGCTTTGTTAAATAGAACATAGAACATTACAGCACAATACAGGCCCTTCGGCCCTTGATGTTGCACCGACCAATCTAATGACCCTCTAACCTAAACTATTCCAATGTTATCCATATGCCTATCCACTGACCATGTGGACGCCCTTAAAGTTGGCGAGTCCACAACTGCTGCAGGCAGGGCATTTCACTCCCAAATATAATATTAATAGTTAGTTAATATTATAAATCAGCTTTCCTTAATTGCATTAACTTGCTTTTCTCAGAGTGAGAACATTTGCATCCTGTTCAAATTGCTGTACTCTGGTATTTTATTGCAAAGCAAGTGTTGACTGCTTGCCAATTCAGTAGCCACTTCAGAAATACAGGTCGAGTGAGAGCAACTTAAAAAAGCTGTGCTATTTCCACTAAAAGTACATTTTTTCATTTCTTTCCTGAAAAAGCCTCCTAGCTCTGCATACAGTCCAATGATTGCTGTTGTCCTTTTGGTACCTTGGTGAAGTAGCAATCATTCATGTAGGAGCCCAGGGTGTGTTTGCAGGATAATTGACTGCAGAGGGGAATCCATCAGGCTGACAATTTTGCCCTTTCTACACAACAGATGCTGAGAGCTATTATATCTCCACAGATGTGTGCAAAAATTACTGAATCATGTACATCCAAGATTCTATAAAGATCTGCGTATCATTTAAAAGAAATAAATTAATATCATACATATACTCGTCTCCAATTGATCATCTTGCTCTTGTAGCTTTTCTGTCGGAAGTGGCAAAGTGAAATATGATGAAGTCTCATTCACACCATGGTTAAGATAAATATGAAAACAACTAGCTCCTCATCTCAGGCAGTAGCTCATCAACAACTCTAGCAAACAAATTAGCTACCTGCTTCCTAAAGGAGAATGAAAAATACATAATAAAATCTAACAGTTATGTCATCACAAAGAAATTGCTTCATAATTCTGATTGATTGAGAAATAAACCATGATGTGCACATTTGGTGTACAAGGGCCTGAAAAGGGAAGTGGATTACAGGATTATTTACTTGTCTCTTCTGAAAAGAGTCAGTGATCCATTTTTTTCTGCGATCTGCATGAACAAATCGTAACCAAATGTACCATAATTATAGCGATGACCAAGAGGAAGTCATGATGAACTTAATATTCTAAAGCTCCCCAATCTTTTCAGATTATAATACTGGAATCATAGAATCAACACCAGCGATGGTGCAGCTGCTACAATCTGATCCGAGACACCTTCATCTTGATTGAAGGTGAAAGATGAGCACCTAAGTGGATGGGAAAGGAGTCAACTAAATGTAACTTTTCCATCCTACCCCACTTCAAATGCAGTTTGTAGCCAAGGTTGGCTTCTTTTCTCTCTGCACCATGTCCCAACTGAAAGGAAGATGAGAAAAAGCAGAGGAGGGCTGGAAAAGATGTAGGGACAGTGAATCATAGAATGACAACACTGAAGGCAGCCATTCAGCCCATCATGCTAGTGCTAGCTCTTTGAAAGAGCTATCCAATTAAAGTCACTCCCTTTCCCCATAGCTTAGCAACTTTTTTCTTTTTCAAGCCTTTATCCAATTTCCTTTCATAGGAACCAAAAAAATGTATGATCAGGAGAGGAAAACAGCAGTGGGAAAAGAAGCAAAGTAAGGTAAGATAGTGAATAAATTCTGACCCACCAGGAGGCTAACATATAAGGTATCTTCAGGATTTAACAAAATTGATTACATAATTTGCCTACAAACAATAAAATCCGTAAGTTAGCAAATAGTGTACTACACTAACTGCTCTTTAGGCATTTCTGATGCACATTAGCAGAATGGGATATACCCCCATTGGGCATATGTGAAGAGGGAAAGCAATAATTGTCAATATGTAACATAGATCTTCCCAAACACAAGTAAAAATGTTATACAAAGGAGCACAATTGGTGCTGGGTTATAATTTCCAGTAAAATTTATTTTGGCCACCATTTCCTCAGAGAAAAAACAAAATAAAAATAAGAAAAACAAAGAATACGTCATCCTAAAAATATTTCTGCTGGTTCAGGCTTACATCATACAAAAAGACATGGTCAAAACAGTCCAAAAAGCATCATGTGTACAATCTTTACTTAGCAAAGAATAAAATAAATACAAATTGATCCAAAAGGCTTCAGATGCATCTCAATTTTTGTCCTTTTTTGTTTTTCATACAGCTATTGTCTAGATACACCACTAATTAAAAATCACAATGGCTTTGAAACAGAAGGGAAATGCGAGTAAATAAGAGGCATAAACGGCTAATAATCAGTCGGTGAAAATGTAGAAATGAAAATTATTCAGCACAGGATCTTAAACAATATTAGAAAACAATTACATTAAAAAAGTCTGTTTGGTTTGCTGTGTCCTATCAAACCAACCTCAAAAAGATCTATACAATTTTCAAAAAGCTGAACACCACTATTTTACAATAAAATTAACACTGATAGTAAACCAGTGTTGTGATACATTTTACATAATTTGCAGCACATTCAAACAGTTCTAGTGTTTGTTTTGCTCTCCTAAATAGATTGATATAGTATGGTGCCACTTCCCCCTTTAATTATCTGCATTAAATCTGGAAGCATGAGTCAAATAATCTCAAAAGCATTTTTGCTCATTTTGTTTTCCTGTTTCATTTTGTTTGTTCCCCCACCTTTCATATAGAAACAATAATAGGAGAGTAAAGGTACTGTGCATATGAGGTAAAAGTGTCTATTTTTAAAATATAACAAACGTAAACAGTTAGTTACTTTGTTAGAGGCTGATCTCCATAAGCCAACAGAACCAACACTTTCCAACCTACTGCTTTAAGGATATCTGGCTGTGAAAAAGTGATTCCTGCTGCCGTTTTTTATGACTAACTAAATTCTAACTTGATGTGCTCTTCTTAAATTAAAGGGAGATATACTGACCAACAACATGCAAATTGGTCAGTTAAACATTTATTTATAAAAGTACGATTCATCTTGTCCCATGTGAATAGGGGATTTTTTTTGGTCATTCACTGTTGGTAATGGTACATTCTCAACAAAAACTATTAGTAGGTGTTTCTTTTAAAAGGATATAATTTAAAAGGAATAATTTCAAGGATAATATAATTATCTCAGGTCACATGCAGTTAATTACCATCAGTATTTTTGTTCCATAGAACAACTGGCAACAGAGAGCACCCCCTAACCCCATTACAAGCACTCAGGAATTAAGTAAACTGTTTAGTATGGTACTTGGTCCTTAAAGACAAAGGTCCAAGGTTGCATCTATGACATGTGCAGGGTAGTAACAAATACATTACAATTCACCTTTGGGTAGAAAGAGCAAGTGGAAAAAAGGAGAGTGATGATTCTGGTTTTCATTGGCTGTGTGGTGACAACTTTTTGTTTTGTTATGCAGATGTGTAAACGAGTGCCTGTCTGTGTGCATTCTCATTGCATGTTTTCGGTTTGCATGCATCTGGGTGCATGTGAATGTGTGTCAAGACGTGTGCACGCTCATACATCTGTCTGCATGCATGTATGATGTACATCTATTTACGTGTGACCTATCATGTACCCTTATCAGCATGTATGGTCTCATATCTGTGCACTGTGTACACTCACGTTTTGTCAGGGTGTGCATGTATCTGGGTGTCGGTGCATGGTTTTCTCACTTCTGCATATGTGTTGGGGTGTGTGTGCACATGCTTTCTCATATCTGTGCATTATGGTGTGCACAGGCTTCCTTGTGTATTCGAGTATGTTCAAGCAGACATTAGAAGACAGGTTCTTCCAAGTATAAATAACCTGCTGATATTTATTGTCCAGACTCAAGAATTGCTCACGTGGGTGAGGTAAGCCCGAGGCATCCATGGAACTCCTAATCTTTATCTAATTCAGCACTTGCAGTAGCAAACAAAACTTTAGTGTTGCTGACTCTGGTGAGATAGGGTAAGATAATTCATCCCATGTCATGCAGTATTGATCCATTTGTTCTTTAGGCTTCAGACTTGAATCTTTCCTATAAAGTCCTGAGAATTATTTACTCCCCTCTACTTTATTCTATCCAAATATACAAAATGGGAAATGGATGGTGAAAAATATAATCTCAAATGAGCTGATAATTTCCAGATTAAACTTTAGAGGTAAATGATGCTTTCAGATACCTTTTACTGTTTAAGACAGGTTCCAAAAACAGTAATGGCAATTTTAAAAGCAAAGATCTTCCTTTCATACAAGTTGGAATGCTTTTTATTTTGCCTGCTTTGGAGCACAGGTTGAGCTTTGAGCATGGCTGTTTCAAGCAGCAGGAATCGACAACACAATATTCATAGACAAGCCTATTTTAACTTTTGTCCTACTAGTCTCAAAGAACAGGAAAAAATACCAGTGATGGCAAAATAATTTATAATTGAAAAGAAACAAGTATGTGCAAATTATAATGTACCATAGTTATACACCTTTCAAAAGGTTCAGCTTTTCTCTCCCTCTCATACACACAGTAAACAGTTATAATACTGATGTTGGTTTCACCTCAATTCCAATTTACAGAAAGTTAGACTGCTGCCACTTACTTGCTTTCTTGTTTAAAAGAACAAGACCAACAGCAAATGCAGAACAGAAAATGTGACAAGATATCGGGGCACTATGACAAAATGAGCAGTCACATCCTTTAGCATACTGTTGATACTGTCACAGATAATTTGTTTCAATGTTTCCTACCCTGTCAACCTCAAAAAAACATAAAAAGCAGAGATATTTTTTCATTCAGGGTCAGTTTTTTTTGTGCTAACCATTAACTACTGCAGGGCAAGGAACCAATGTATTGGTACATTGCTGGATTTTAAAATGAGAACAGAAATTCCCAGGAATATTCAGCAGGTCTGGTAGCATCTGCAGAAAGAGAAACAGTCAATGATTCAGGCTTGTGACTGAGCTCTGCTAAAAGGGTCGCTGACCCAAAACATTGACTTGTTTCATTTGCCGCAGATGCTGAGTATTTTCTGCTGTCATTTCAGATTTTCAACATCTGCTCTATTTTGCTATTGTATAGTATTTTAAAACCTTCTTTACCAGTAAAAGACTACTGTACAGCATTTAATTTAAAAGGTTTTAATGATTTCTTGAAATTCCTATGTATTTGGTGACAGAAATTGTAGCAAAAGTTGACACCAGTTAATTGGTCAATAGTAGCTAAAGTTATTTTTTTATCAGTAGAGAACATTTTTGAAGAAGGGCAACCTATTTAAATTAGTAGTAAGGAGTTTCATCAAAACGAGGATTGAATAGATTATAATTTCATTTCCAGCTGAATGGGCAAATTAATAAGATCACCGCTACATAGTAGATGTGATTCACAGTTGCCGTCTAACCAGGCTTGCTCTATAACAAGCAAAAAGATAGACAAGGATGCACTGATTCCTCCTCTCATCTAAGATGCCATAGTTTACTCCCAGTAACAAGTCTCACAACACCAGGTTAAAGTCCAACAGGTTTATTCAGAATCATGAGCTTTCAGAGCACTGCTCCTTCATCAGGTGAATGATGGAGGAGCAGAGCTCTGAAAGCTCATGATTCCAAATAAACCTGTTGGACTTTAACTTGGTATCGTGAGGCTTCTTAACGTGCCTACCCCAATCTGGCATCTCCACATCATACTTTGCTCTGTAACCATGGTTTGTGCTTTGAGCACTACCCAACGGAGAGGGAAAATATTGTTACAGATTAGAGAAAGATTGGGACTAAAACCTCAAACATGTTCGCCAGTGCTTCTAAATCTAGGTGTCAAATCATTATTACAGAATTACCCATTTATGAATTCAGGATCATCAATGAACTTTAGGAATAGTTAAACAGAAATAACACATGATTGAAGCAATGTTATAGAGGCAATCGTTAAATATTACAACATGAGCAGACTTAAACAAAATATTAGTACAGCTAATGTTGAGAGAGCCACAATTGTCACAAAATACATTATAACTATTCCTGTTTTTTAGTATTCTCCAAATATTGGGGATTCATGTATCAATGCAACTTGTTTTCTTTTCTTATAAGGAAATAATCTACCTCAAATAAACATGCACACAAGGGAGATAAATCAATATGCACACATTGGTTTTGCTAAGGTTTTTTCTGAAGGCTATACCTGCAGTCAATGGTAAAAAAAAGTCCTGAGGATTCTTGATCCAAGCATGTGCTTAATGTAGGATCAAACTTTATTACAAGATCAATGAAGCTAGGGCAATAAAACTGATTCCAGGTTTACATGCAATCACAAGCAGGATTGGGCAAAGGTTCAGTTGTTCTATCAACCTGCAATTTTTGCTACAAAATTGTCCACGGCCTCCAGTTTTGGTGACTGATGCATAACTTAGACATGGGGAAAATCTTACAAGCTCCACACCCTGGTTCATTCTTAACACTTCGTCAATATTGTAGAGGTTACTTGACGGCATGTGATCTAAAGCTAAAACTCTCACCCCTTGACAAACCAGCCCAAATATTGGGTCAATGCAATTCATACTTAGGAATGCTCAGTTTGGAAATTTTAAAAATCTAAGCAGCCCATTTGTGCTGCACCATGGGTGGGATGCTCTTTCAGAGAGTCAGTGCAGACTCAAAAGGTCAAACGGCTTCCTTCTGCAACGTAGAGATTCTATGGTTCAATAATGCAGCGATGCAATTTATAAAATGTTCTAATGGCTAGATCTTGCACTGAGTTGTTATCGATTATTCTACTCTTACGCTTTTTTAAACCTTTTTAAAAAGTTTGAGATACCATCCATCATGAATTATTGGAAGCTATAATCAACGTAAATTATATTCCTCAAATTACAAAAAATAAAATTAGTGAACTGTATGCAAATAGATCCAGAGTTCTTGGACGTTTTAAATATACGTATCTTTTTAAAAAGTACTGGATACGCATTGTGGCATCCAGGACAACACCTCTTTCATCATAACTGAAGAGATTTATTTGCATACTTCAGCTCATTTTACAGTGCAGGTGGGATTGTTTTGCTTTGCTAAATGTGGAGAGCAGGAGGAGAAAATAATGTGCAAGATATGTAGCATACATCTTATTATTTAATTAGTGCAACATTAGTTCTGTATAGCGCCAGCTCCATATACACTTTATTAGAAGCAGCTTGCAGCACTCAGCTACAAGATTAGAAAATACACAGACACCACACACACTGTACAGATGAGGGAGGGAGAGGGGAAAGAGGATAAATGATAAGTTGGTCTGATGTACCAATATTTCCCTCATTATTGACACGAAACAATATAAATATTTTTCTCCCTCCCTTTCATGTGTTGTTGATTCTCAACCTGGAGAATAAGACAGCTGAAATTGTGGCTATAGTCTTTGAAGGGTGATTAAAATACCATTAGCATTTACAATGTCTAGTTAGTCAAAAGACAGCTCTCCCCAATCCGGTTTCATCTTCTCATAGATGATTCAACCAAAAGCTAAATTTCTACTTTTGGGATTCCTCAAGAGCTAAATTCAGTTAAAAATCAAACTTTTGTCTGTTAAATGAGCACCAGTGGTGTAGCCAAGGGAATCTCCCTTAATGGGCATAGCAATCCTCTATAGAAGGCACTCACTGATTCCCAGTGCAAATAAATCAATTAGGTTTTACTGGTTAAAAAGAATGTTACACACACGCTTTCTATAACAAGATTCAATCAGCAAGCTTCAAAACAGACTCCGAGTTTGGAAAAGAGATGATTTTTGTAGATTTAAAAAATATTATCAGAACCTATGCTGTTGTTATATTTAGCTCAATCATAGCCATGAAAATAAACAGGATTTTCACATTCATTCAGTTAAACTTGTGAAAAATACAAACTAAATCAATCTGTTACATTATAATATTAAAAAATAATAAATAAGCAACCTTCAAAATCATACTATGAGCATGTGGGAATAATGAATGGACATATTTTCCCTTGCAGCAGGGTTCAATGATTCAGATCAGGGAAACTGGCCAAAGGTTCAGGCAACACCATGATTGTATATTTGATAAAATGCTTGTTCTACTGAACTCCAGAGTTTAATGAATGACAGGCAGATGGATCAGGCATTATAGCAAAAAAATTGGGAAAGATATGTTTGACAGCAAAACATGACAACAAAGAGCACATTCATCTTACACAGTTTAATTTCATTACTCGAGGGGCTATATGGCTTACTTGGGACTCCTATACTCACATTCCTATTACTTCCACTTACCCACATTCCCAGACTGTTCCTCTGCAATTAATTACCCTCCAAAAAGTGATTCCCACTGCATAGACAAACACCAGCTACACTTGGAGGGCTCTCCTAATCTAATTTGCTTCTGGATTGGATTTCCACAATGTGCTGATTTGATTTACATACATTGTATCACAGTGTTATTGTTAATGTGGCAGTGCTACAATCAATGTGATTTATCCAGTCAATCTTACAAATTTATTTCTGCTCATCCCCATTTGATTGGTTTAAAAAAATCTTCGGAAGTTAAAAGAGAGTACAGATACTTTGCAGGAAGAAGAGAAAAGCAACGTATCTAAATGGAGTGAGATCTTAGAATTGTGGTACACAGGGATCTGGGTGTCCTGATACATGAATCACAAAAGTCAATCTGCACATACAGCAAGTGATTAGGAAGGTAAATGGAGTAATGATGTTTATTTTAGGGGAATGGAATATAAACATAGGGAAATTTTGCTACAGTTGTACAAGGCTCTAGTAAACCAAATCTGGAGTACTGTGTACAGATTTAATCTCTTATTTAGGGAAGAATATAATTGTATTAGCAGTTCAGAGAAGGTTCACCTCACTGATTCTTGGGACGATGGGGTTATTTTATGTGGAAAGGTTGGACAGGTTAGACCTGCATCTACTGGAGTTATTGAGTCATTGTATTGAAACATACAAGGGCCTGATGAACTGAGGATAGATGCTCAGAGAATGTTTTCACTTACAGGACAGACTGGAACTAGGGGACATAGTTTAACAATTAGAGGGCTCTCATTTAAGATGGAGATAAGGAAACCTATTTTCTCTCATGGGGTGTTAGTCTGTGGAATTCTGTTCTCTAGAGCAGTGGAGGCAGGATCATTGAATATTTTTTGAGGCGGGGTGAAATAGTGTCTTACTTGACCAGGGAGTTAAAGGCTATCAGAGACAGACAGGAAAGTAGAGATGTATGTTCATATATACATGTGTGATGTTTCTAAAACCAAGGAGATCCCCCAAATTTGAAAACTCACAAACAAATCAATGTTTACAAACTCCTTTTTGCTCACTCTGCAAGCATTGTTTTGTTGCAAGAAAAATTTATTTCCAAGTCTGGAAAATGTAATCAACACTCTACCTATGGAGTGCATAACTCTAGTTACAAGAAATTAATGTGTATATTCAGAGTTGTGTTTGCTGTGCAAACATATCCCTTAAAGCAATAAAGAACAATGGCTGTGTCACTGAATAGTGTGCGATTAAGTCCGCAAACAAATAACCTGCTTAAATTACTCAATGCCTGTATGGGAAGTTAGGTTTTAAGTGTGAGAGAAAGAGAGAGTTAGGAAGTGGGTTGGAAAGAAAGAACCCAAGAGTTTCTAAATAACCATAGGACAGTTCTAATGTTTATCACTGATGGTCATGTTTCCTGCTGAGAAACAGATCAGTGCAAGAGCAAATGCAATTCTGCTCACTCAGAGTTTGGCTGCCAATCCATGTTAGTGATATGTGCATCATTTTTACATTTCACTAATTCTGATTCATCGTCATGCCTTATTTTTCTCCTTTTTTTAACATGCAATTTAACTGCACAGATCATTAGTAAACTGTCCACTACCTGTCCATCCAAAACTATTCTACCTGCTGCAGAATGGGCTTGGAATCTCAGTCATCTCATTACAAGGCTAGATCTCTAGATCTCATTAATGTACTAATTGGGGGTGGTCAATTACAATCTAGAATACTCCGAACTTGACTTACTGAGTCTGCTATAGCAATTCTCAGTCTTGCATTGCTGAGTACACCATCTTCGAACCAAAGCGAAGCTATTCACTGATTCTCCACAAAAGTTTGTAAAAGTAATTAAAACCTGGTTTGGGGGTTCAGATTAGAACTTGGTGCATCTCTGGCATTGGCCCAATGCTGTGTTACTCATCATAAGAAGTCTCACAACATCAAGCTGAAGTCCAACAGGTTTATTTGGTAATAAATGCTACTAGCTTTCGGAAGGCTGTTCCTTTGTCAGGTGAGTGGAGAGTTCTCCACTCACCTGACAAAGGAACAGTGTTCTGAAAGGTAGTGGTGTTTACTACCATATAAAACTGTTGGACTTTAACCTGGTGTTGTGAGACTTCTTACGGTGTTTACTCCAGTCCATCGCTGGCATCTCCACATCATTACTCATCATAAAACAGATAGAAATAACGTTCTAAAAATAACATTTTATTTTCTAAAACAAAAATCCCAAGAAGGGCAAGAATGAAAAACAGATCATTAATAGAGCCACATTTTCAATGCTCTGGAGAGGGCATGCTGGAAGGAATCACTGTTGCATTATCCTCTATAATCATTCGAGTAAAATGGATAGGTTCAGATTTCTAGCTCATGTAAATGTAACATTTTTGAATGTAAAATACCAGTACAATATTAGTGGGGTAAATATACCTTTCAATGCACATGCACAAGACTAAAATGTACACGTATCTGCACCGTAACCCAATATAACTTCCAAGCCTGCTTCATTTCTTGAGAAAATACTGACTCAGATAGACATATAGTTCCATTAGGCACCTGACTACCAGTAATTTTCACAAGTGGGCATTTTTTACGTGAGCCAATGTCAGCAGGTTATCTGACCACCGTAAAGAGGATGCTACTTTCAGAATCATAAACTCTTGCACTAGTATTGATCCAGCTCTGAAAAATTTTATGGACTCCTCAATTAAACATCTTTGGGCAATCTTCCAGCTAATTGTCAGGGTTCAAACTCAATAGACTTCAGCAATTGCTTGAAGTTGGGTATGAGTAGTTAATTTTTAGAAAACTACAATGACATGAGAGAAACATCAAAATGATCCCAACTGAAAGGATTGCAAAATAAAATCCAACACCATGCACATCATTGTTAATTTGAAATAGATTTGTTCTTCTTTTACTAGTGCACCCCTCTCTCCCCATGCCCCCCTCCGCCCAAAAGGCAATCATCCACAATCTTTGTTCAAGACTTCATTCTTTACATATCTTCCTAGTTAATTAGGGCCATCAGCAGGTAACCACAGCAAAAAGCAATTACATAGCAGAACCAGATCCTTCCAGTCTTTTCATTTATCTAAATTGAGGACGCCTAAATCAAACATGTTGGTCCCACAAGGGTAGGGTTCAAGAAAGTGGCTCACCATCATCATCTCAAGGGAAATTATGGATGGGCAACCCTAGCCAGCAGCATCCACCTTCCATGAAAGAATTAGCCAATAGCCACATACAGCTCCACATTGTCTTTGGGTATGTAATCTCAATAGTTACGTAATGTTAATACTTAATGATTGCAGATGCATTTGTTAGGAAAATGGCATTACTAAAAGTGGATTTTTTTTATTGTTGTGGGTGATTTACTTCCTTGGTTACTGAAATGAGTTAGATGTTTCTAAGTACGTATACATCTGCAAAGCATGTGTGAATGAAAGATGTTTCATGCTAAAATTAGTGCACTTCGCTAAACAAAGTTGTGGGGCCACATTTGTGGCTAGTCAATAATGTCTACTGGACAACAGTACCCGGAATTTATGTGGAATGGAATTCCAGGACTATGAGTTTATTATTTTATAAAAGCATTGTCATGACAATCAATGGGGTTCCCAACATTTGAATTGTTAAACAGATATTGTTAAACTAGAATGTACAGGCTATTAAATATTAATCAAGGAAGTATCCCAAGGGGAACTTCTGAAGAGTGCAACATATTAGATACAAGCCCCAAGTGAAAACTTTCCTGACCAGGATAGCCGTGTACAGATTGTCAGAAAAAACCATGCACCAGAACATGTGAGTTATGTTAATACAATACCAATAACAGGCCAAGCTGCAGGTCTAGCTACATGGATGAAAAACTATAATGAGTAATAGTACTTAGCTGGGATCAACGTTCTCAAAACTGCAGGGTTCCTGCGTCGGCCACGCACAAGTTAGCTTAAGTTACTGCATGAGTAGCCATGAAAAAAAATTTAAAAGCCCACCCACTTGCACACATCAGCTGCAAAAAAAAGTAGGCTGGTTGGGATACTTAATCAGCCAATCTGGTACATGGATATGCTGAAATTTTATCCTGCCCATTAAGAAATGGCACAGTATGTCTATTGAAGTAGACACACATACCTTAGACTTGCAAACCGAGATCAGGTATTCCCTGCACAGAAAAGGCAAAATGATAAATCAAACGTTGCTACTTTCTCAGATAAACTATATGGTGTGAAATAGTTTGAGCTTGTTTTATTACTCAGTATTGGGCACAATTCTGATCTCCATATTGTAAAATGGATAAAGGTGTGGCCAAAATGCCAAAAAAAGGATTTACAAGGATTACATTAGAACTGTTGCACTATGACTATCAGAAAAGATTGAACAACGTGGGGCTTTGGGGTGGAGAGGGGGTAGAGGCCTGTAAGTGATGTCTGAAAGAATGAAGGGATTAGATAGGGTTGACATTTAGAAAATGGTGCCACTTGACAGGCAGTCCAAAACTAGGAATTAACATCAGGTAGCCACTAACATATCCAATTCGGAAGAAACTTCTTTAACTAAGTAGTTAGAATGTGGAACACATCACATGAAGTAAATGAGGTGAACAGCACACATGCGTTTAAGAGGAAGCTAGTCAAGTACAAGAGGGGGAATGGAATGGTGAGCTATGGTAATATGACTATCTGATATTCAGTGAGAAGATAAACACCAACATTGACCAATTTCTGTGCTGTACATTCTTTGTAACGATTTCAAGGTTAGTTGATATAAGAATAGCAATGTTGGTGCATTTACCCATGCCATACATTGTGATGAGATACAAAGGCAGAGAAGAAAATATGTTATACCTGATATGTTATGCAGCTGAGACACCCTGGAGATCCCCAGATGTTTTGGTCTCTAAAATAAGGCACAGGGTTCTGTATGCACTAATAGAAAGAGAGGTAATGTACCTCCTATTCATGACATGGAGAAAGTATGGAATGTTAACCATCTAATACTGTTAGCAGGTTCTACTAAATGCTGTAGTACAGTTATATTTTGCTTACTATACTGTATGGCATTGAGAGTTTATTGTCATGCCATTTGGGAAGAAATATTGATCCATATACTCCAGAAATGGATTGATTAACTGTGGCATTATGGCAGATGGCATTGCTACTTTAGTTGGGTTGTGACAAATACCCTATTTATGTTATCTAGATAAGAGAACTGCAGGGAACCTGGTTACCACGTGGGTGGGGAAAACAAACCTGATTGGTGAAAAATTATCCAAAATGGACCTATTACACAATGAAACAAATATATTCATGCATTCTTTAGAAAAGTGGCAGGTGGGAGGATAGGAGATGGTTGTCTTTAGTGAAGTTTAGTGGCATAGCTGTGTTATTTGCAAATTCCACACAAGACAAAGCCCAAACCAGGTAATCTTGCACCTTAATATTGAGAACATAATTGTAAAAGACATGTTACATGCAGATAAAGTATTACACAGTCCAGATTACCGTACACAAGAAGATACTGAACAGGAATACCGGTTCTCTGTTGATTCTGTTGAATAACCTGATTCTCTACCTGTACAGTAAAGAGTATGGTCACAAAGCATTGCACAGTGACTAATGCTTAAAGAATACTGAAACATTATATTGGCACTGCATAGTTGTAGTCCCTATGTGATCTAGGACAACCCTTCCTGTATAAACTGACCACAATTCCTTGTTACACAGAAGCAGTGCAAGATGCACCTTTATTGTTGGCAGAACAGGAATCCTAACATGCTTTCATTTAAGATTAAATGCAATTGGAATTTTCACCAGCAATAATGAAGCAGAACTCAAGAAACCGCTTTTTAACTGCTTTCTAAACAGTATTAAACATCACATAAGATAAAGTGAACACTGCCATTAAATACCACCATGTTCGTTTGGATGAGCTATGTGTTGTTTATGGCCATAGTAAAAGCTTGAAATGGAAAAAATATTTTGACATGATAATGTGCTGATTGACAATGCCACTTCATTCATCCCAGCTGGACAGGCTGTTAGCCGAAGGAGGGATGTTCCTGAAAATCAATGAAGTTAGATGCACTTCAAATACGGCACTAGGGAATGTGTTCAAATAGATACTGTAGGGTGAATTTGTATCAAACTCATAGCAAAACAAATATTAGAGACTGAAAATCTGAAATAAAAACAGAAAAAGCTGGAAGAACTTGGCCTCATCACTAGGTAGAGTTAATTTTTCAAATCTTATGATCTTTTTGTCATGCTGAACAACATTTCCTTTAACTCCACTCACTTCCTCTGAAATATGTTACCAAGGGAGCCCAGAACCCAAGCTATGCCTGACATTTTTCACTCCGATCCTACTCCGGTGCCTTCCTTGACTTTTTCTGGTGCAGTCTCTATTCTTGCCGAGCTGGATTTATACATTTTGCTTCTAAATTCCACCATCCCTTCCCTTTTGGTCCATCTCTGACTCATACCTTATCTTTTCCTCAACCCCTCTAACTCTACCTGCAGGAATAAACTGCTAACAATTTCAACTATTTCGATTCCCTCAACTACCTTATTATAATTCTATTTCACTTCCATTCTCCGCTCCCAGTTTTGCAGTCTTCATCGTAAAACAAAAATTGGTTCTGACAAAGGGTTTCGCAATCAGAAATATTAATCCTATTTCTACAGAAGTTGCCTGATCTGTTGAGAGTTTACAACATATTCGTTCATACGTCTGCAGTTCTCTGCAATACCCTCAAGTGATATTACGTGTTTGTTTACAGGCTGTAAAAGTTTCATTAATCAACTGTTTAATTCTGGTGAACAGCCTTTCGAAGTATGCAACTGTTGCTGAAAAGACTTGATTAATAATTTCTCTAAAAATCCCTTTACCTCAATTTCTGAAAGATATCATAGGATTTTGTACAAGTGGTTTGTTTAATTATGATTTTTTTTCCCCACAAATTTCATATTATACTGGACTGTTCAATGTTTCATTTGCACTGCTTGCTTCTCTCAGCAATTCTATTCAATATTGGAAACACTCAACAGATCAAGCAACATCAGTCAGGAGGGAAATAGCTAATGTTCAGGTTGATGAGATTTCATCTGTACTTGTTAAAGATGTATAAGCTTTAAGCAAGTAAGATGGGAATAAGTGGTGAAGGGGAAAGAACAAAGTTAAAGTTCTGTGATAGGATGGAAGATAGAGAGATATGACAAAAATATTGATGCTGCAAGGCAAAAGATGGTAATGAGATTAATGTTCATGAACAAACTTGTTTATTCAATACTTTAGCCTCATGAAAAATGTTGAACATTGCTGATACTACCTGTCGCAAGTGATGCAGGATCTGTGCATTATACAGGCACACGGTAACAAGGAGGGAGGGGTTAGGTTGATAGCAGCAGATGGATTAGTTGTCTATTTCCCATATCTGAATGCAAGTTGTTTCTGTTGTATCAGATCCAGTTTCATTTCATAGCAAATGCAAGTTCATTGACAGAAACTGTTAAGCATGATTGAATTGCAACGACTGGGAGTTATATTTACAAGTTAAAAAAAAATCACTGCTCAAAAGCAAAACAAATTTTTCTGAAATATACAAATTTCAACCAGAACCTTAGATGCAGCTTTCTGCTACTTTTGGTCTGAACATGATTATGATTGTTCTTTTCCAATTTTACACCTCTAGTCCTTTCCATAGAGTATCATTAGGTACCACTGACCCAAGCAAGTTGCATCCTTACGCATTAGCCTAGGCAGTGAATGACTATGGAGGGCGTTGTAGTCAAACCATAGTCTGTAGGTTTCTAATGCCTGCACAGTTATGCTTTCCAAGAGAAAACACTGGTGAGTAAAAGGCAGAAATATTACCTGATTTTCCTTTCCTTAGAGGTATCGAATACTGTAGCACAGGCTTCAACAACCGATTTCTCTAGCACCATTCACTAACTTAGCATAAACCTCTGAACTAAAACATTAGTTTTACCAAACAAGTCATCTGGAAAGCTTCTGGAAAGTATTCTGAATGAATAAATAACTGTAAAGTTAGTTTACTTCAATGATCAACAATGAGATAATTGAAATTAATAGGTGGTGAAGAGCTGACAATGAGCTGCAAAAGCTATTGACTCAAGTGGTTACTGAAGATAACTTTAATGAAAGATGGTTTGAGAACATTAGCAAAACATGCTGATCAATTTATAGCCTTAAATTCAGGGCCAGCTGTTTATTACTATATATTTGACATACAAAAATTGTGCTGTAAAAAGTGGTATCGTAATGCAGGACTACTAAATATGATTATAACATAGGAACGGAAGGTACATGGCATATTTGACATTTCTTCTGGCAACAGGTCAGGGATGAGCTAATCTTGATACATCCATGATGAGGACAGACCAAGATCAGTAGGGAAACAACATCAACACAAACGCGCTATGGTCGAACTTAAGTAGAAATTTTTATCAGCTCATTGCAGTTATCAACTGCTAGATATTTAAAGTCAACTTTG
This sequence comes from Carcharhinus amblyrhynchos, assembly GCF_965287045.1. Lineage (NCBI taxonomy): Eukaryota > Metazoa > Chordata > Chondrichthyes > Carcharhiniformes > Carcharhinidae > Carcharhinus > Carcharhinus amblyrhynchos. The sequence continues at coordinate 57,452,835 of NC_137329.1, forward strand.
AAACAAATTCATGATGTATCAAATCTTTAATTTGAATATCAGTTTCTAGCTTCCTACTTAACTAGGCATCTTGATGGATGAACTGGAACAGTCCTAAGAAAGCAATGAGATACCTGCAATACTGGACTGCCTGGTTGAAAAGAAAAGGGAGAGTGAAAATGCATGTGGGAGCATCAAGGGAAGTACCAATATCAAAGGGATAGAGAATAAAGAAAAACAAAGATTTTGATTTACATTCAGAAATGTTTCTGCAACCATTTTCATTTATTTAAATTACTATTTCAGTTCTCACCAGCAGTCATTTGGTTGTCAACTAATTTTGAAAGAGCTTTCAGCTTTTGGTTTTGAGACAGTTTTCTTTGTTAGCCTGATTGTTTTTTAAATCACTTGTGCTGAATATCAATTCTATTAAAAATATCTTTAATGAGTTATGTTCCAGAATTGGATTAAAAACATTGTAAAAGACCATCACTAAATAACAACAGAATATTGTGACTGTATCTAGATGAATCCCTCCTTATCTTCACGGCCTTGCCAAAGCCCTGTTCTGTATATGTACCACTGTAAAGTTGGGCAGGCATCAATAAGGAAAATTAAATTCCCCGCATAACTGATTTAGAAGAAACCCATCATTAATAGTCTCTTCCATCTGCACATTGTTTGGCTAATAATTACAAATGTAAGTATAAATGGCTGAAATTTTCACCTGGTGCCAAATGTAAAGGCAAGCACACCTGATATGTGAGATAAGTACAACCAACATTAAATATTAATGCAAAGATAATATAAATTTCCATTCTGGCTGTACTTGCACAACAGACAACAGACTTTTGCATTCTTTACACAACTGATGACCTATGACCATTTTATTTAACTGATCTTGTTACCTGTGACCTTCAATCCACTTTTCGAAAAGATGGAAATAGTAAGAACTGTAAAATTGTTCCAGTATATTCCCCAGTAAACTGAAGATCATTCCCTGCAGGTTCAATATAGAAGCATTTGGCAGTTCAGACGATAACAGATTTGTGTTTTTTTTCTTTTTATATATACACAATTTTTAATATATGTGTGTGTGTTTGTCTGTGTGTATATATATATATTTATATATACAGAATCTGCTCAATTTCTAACACTTTGTTTTCTATAAATCACCTCGTTAGGAAATAAAAGCACTCAACAGTTCACTTGATCTAATTTCTGTAACACTAGGAAGACCTGAATATTTCCCTAAGCTTTAAAAACCCAAAAATCTCAGGACAAATTCAGTCTGTCCCTTTTATGTCTTTCCAGTGCCCAAGACACTGAAAAACTTACTTGCACAATGAACAAGCACATTACTTTTTTTTTAAATTAAAAAAGAAATACTCTTCATCATAAGCCATGCATGGTTTTGGTGCCACCGCCTACCAATCCCAATAATAAACCTACATTTCTGTTTTTTGTATTTAAAATAAGAGGAGAATCTCTGTACTTTGTGCTGTGTTCATTACACAATGTACCTGTCTCTGTCCGTACTTCTGATTCAACCTTCACAGCTTCAGTCAGTCAATGATTGCTACCGCTCTGTCCTCATGCCTCCGATCCTTTCAATTCTGCACATTTTTTTTCCATCATGTTGCATTGTCTAAATGTCTGCTATTCTGCTCAAATAATCCTGGACTTGGGAATTGTGAGAATGCAATTCAAGCCCAGGACAGCTCACTAATTTTCTGCCATTGTTTTCTACCTATTTCCCTGAAGAGTAGACAAACTTAAAACCAAACTGGTGGCAGCAGGCACACACTGGTATTTTCACTTGGCTTGACGCTGGTTCTTGCCCAGCTGGTACTCCCAATATGGATCTAAAAGAACACAATCCAGCACAGAATCCCCCTTAAATTGGCAAATCAGGAACCGCCTGTCACAATTTTGTTCCCAGAAAGGTTTACAAGTTCTACAGAATCCAGCCCTTTCTTTCAGCTACTTGGTCTCTGAGTTACTGTCACAGTTCACTGGCGAAGATGCAGTGGTGGGGGAGTTCACGCAGTCTGTGGGGTTGTTGATCGCCTCATCTGTCAGTGTGGCATTTTTTGAGAGTTGTATACCCTGGATCAGATGGATAAGCCGTTTCACTTTTTCCAACGAGGACTGCATATCTTTTTGCCGGGCAAGTAACGTGTTCTTGGTCTCCATACATTTCTAAAGAAAAGAAAAGTTTACTACTTTAAAAAAAATTCAATTCCATTTCTATTCTCCATATAATCTTGCAATTCCAATATCTAGGTTTGGGGTACTCCATATTAGCTCTCATACCAGTCTTTGAAAATGACACCAATTATGGCAGATGGAATTCACTGGCAATAAATGTGAGGTTATTAATTTCATTAAAAAAGTGATAATTATACTTTGAATGGAAGAAAGTTGGCTACCACACAAGAGCAGAGGGATTTGGTGGTAAAGGTTCACAAGACATTAGAAGACTTAGCAAGATTAGCTAGAAAACTGTATGCAGCTTTGGGGTTGATCCTGCAGAATGGATGTTGCAGCAATATAGACAATTCTGTGCAAATTCATCAGGACGTTGTCTAGTACTTGAAAATACAAATGTAATAACAAAATTTAAAAAATGGGATGTTCTTTACTGGAGAGATGATATGTACTAATGAGATGCTGTAGTTATTTTTTTCATGAGACTAAGGCTTAATTAAATCATTTCTGAATTTACATATTTAATCTCATTATATGTAATTTCATGTTTCTTGTGACGTGCTGGATGGGTTGATTGGCTATGTTAAATACCTGCTAGTTTTAGGAGGATTAGCAGGGTAAGTATGTGGGGTTATGGGGAAAGGCTGGGTCTGGATTGTTGTTGGTGCAGACTCGATGGACCAAATAGCCGCCTTCTGCACTATGATTCTATATGTTAAACAAAGAACAAAGAACAATCCAGCACGGGAAACAGGCCCTTCGGCCCAACGAGCCCGCGCCGCCGCATCACCCCACACCTATTCTACCCTGCATATCTACGAATGGAACCCCTAACTTAGCCAGATTCAGGGGAGAATAGTGTCAATTTGGTAAAACCAATCAGCCTAAGAGCACATCTTTGGGGTGTGGGAGGAAACCGGAGCGCCCGGAGGAAACCCACGCAACCACAGGGAGAATGCGCAAACTCCCACAGACACAGGCCCAAATCCATGTATCTGCACAGCTAGCAGTGCTAGTCACCGAGCTGTTGCGGCGCCCGTCTACCGGTCCAGGATCAAGCACACACACCTACACGAAGTGCTAGGCCACTCCCGGAACTTCCAAGAGCAGCCCACGCACGACCCACCGTGTGCATGCCCCTCGTTTGACACGAGGTGGACCTCCACCTGCGGAATAAAAAGACAAAAACGTTAATCTTACATGCCTGCTTTTCCAGTGTCTCCCGAGGTTCTAACCTTATTTAATAGCCCCTACCATAACCCTCCATCCTCGTTTCACTCATGTGTCTATCTAACTGAACCTTAAACGAGTCCAACGTTCCTGCCTCCACCACCCTCCTCGGTAGCGCGTTCCACACCCCCACAACTCTCTGCGTAAAGAACCTTCCTCTCACTTCCAAATTATACCCCTCCCCCCTCACCCTTAAATCATGACCTCTCGTGTTTGTACCCAGTCTAGGGAGCAGTCTCTCACTATTAAACTCTATCTATTCCCTTCAGTATCTTATATACCTCTATCATGTCCCCCCTCAATCTCCGTCTTTCCAAGGAGAATAGACCCAGTTTCTCCAACCTTTCCTCGTAACCCAGCCCCTCCACGCCAGGCAACATCCTGGTAAACCTCCTCTGCACCCTTTCCAGAGACTCCACGTCCTTCCGGTAGTAAGGTGACCAGAACTGGACGCAGTACTCCAAATGCGGTCTAACCAACGTTCTGTACAACTGAAGCATTAGACGGCAGCTTTTATACTCTATACCCCTTCTTATAAAAGCTAACAATCCATAAGTCTTCCTAACAACCTTCTCCACTTGTGACGCAACCTTCATGGATTTGTGAACCTGCACTCCCAGGTCCCTCTGTATGTCTACACTCCTAATCTGTCTACCTTTTATCACATAGCTCCTCTCTGCATTATTCCTTCCAAAATGCATCACCTCGCATTTGTCAGGATTAAATTCCATCTGCCACCTATCTGCCCAATGCACCAACCTATCTATATCCTGTTGTATCACCTGACAATCCAGTTCAGTACCCGCCAACCCTGCCATCTTGGTGTCATCAGCAAACTTGCTGATCACACCACCTACGCTCTCTTCCAAGTCATTTATGTATACTACAAAGAGGAGAGGTCCCAGTACTGAGCCCTGCGGCACACCACTGGTCACTGGCCTCCAGCCCGACAAGGTCCCCTCCACAACTACCCTCTGTCTCCTATTACCCAGCCAGTTCTCAATCCACCTAGCTACCTGGCCTCGTATCCCATGCGCCTTAACCTTTTCTACCAGCCTACCATGAGGGACTTTGTCAAACACCTTACTGAAATCCATATAGATGACATCAACAGCTCTCCCATCGTCAACCGTTTTTGTCACCTCCTCAAAGAATTCCACCAGATTCGTAAGGCAAGACCTCCCTCTAACAAAGCCATGTTGCGTATCCCTAATCAGATCGCAACGCTCCAAATGCTCATACATCCTACCCCTAAGTATTTTTTCCATTAATTTCCCTACCACCGATGTCAAACTCACCGGTCTATAATTTCCAGGGTTGTCCCTACTACCTTTTTTGAACAGCGGTACCACATTTGCTACCCTCCAGTCCTCTGGGACCTCACCTGTGTCCAAAGAAGAGACAAAGATTTGCGCCAGAGGCCCAGCAATTTCATCTTTCACCTCCCTAAGCAGCCTGGGATAAATACCATCAGGCCCCGGGGCTTTATCCGTCCTTACGCTACCTAAAAGCCCTAGCACTTCCTCCCTCGTAATAGACACCTCCTGCAACTGATCCTCAGCTCCCTTCAAGAGACCGCACGATTCCGAACCCCTCTCCTTCGTGAATACCGATGCAAAGTATTCATTCAGGATCTCCCCCATTCCCTCCGACTCAATACATAACTCTCCACTCCTGTCCCTAAGAGGACCAATTTTCCCTCTAACTACTCTCTTGCCTCTAATATAGGAATAAAATGCCTTTGGATTTTCCTTAATCCTACCAGCCAAAGCCATTTCATGCCCTCTCTTTGCCCTTCTAATTCCCCTTTTTAGCTCCCTCCTACTGTCTCTATATTCCTCCAGCGCACTCTCTGTACCCAGTCGTTTCAACCTAACATACGCCTCCCTCTTCTTCCTGACCAAGTCTTCAATACCCCCTGTAATCCATGGCTCTCTAATCCTACCTTTCCCATCCTTCTGCTTAACCGGAACATACCTCCCCTGCAACCATTTCATTTTGCCCTTAAAAGCCTCCCACTTGCCAACCGTGGACTTTCCAGCTAACAGTCCCTCCCAATCAGTGTCCTGCAGCTCCCTCCTAATCCTGCTATAGCTCGCCTTTCCCCAGTTCAGCACACTCCCGTTCGGCCGGCACTCGTCCCTTTCCATTTTTAACCTAAAGTAGACGGACTTGTGGTCACTGTTAGCCACACGTTCGCCTACCTCTACCTCACCCACCTGCCCCGGCTCATTACCCAACACTAAATCAAGTATAGCCCCTCCCCTAGTCGGGCTAGTAACATACTGCTCTAGCGACCCTTCCAAAACACATCTCACAAACTCCTCTCCCTCCGTAAGTTCTAGGAGTATAACTTTTAGTTTGAGTATTGAAAATTTTGTGAGTGTTGAGATAAATGGAAACATCTAGTTTGGAAAGTTGGGAAATTGATTTAGTGTAATTGCAATTGAAAAGGTGACTTATGTTTATTTAATAAAGCCAGAATTGGAATCGGAAGGGGTGACCACTCTGAGTTTGTGACGGGGATAACAAGTCTGCAGCTGTCTCAATAAGGGGTAAAAATTTCTCCAGATCAAAGAAGTGTTTGAAAGCAACTGGTAACTAAGGGAAGGTCTAAAGTTGGAGATAATGACTTTAACCTTCACTCAACCATCCCAGGTGTGGCACATTGGCATGGCATGGATAGATTGCAGGGAGTTTTTTTAAATTTAAAATTTTAATCTCTCAGATTAAACTTTTTTTTTTAGGGGGATTGAATATAAAAGTAGGGAGGTCTTGCTGCAACTGTACAGGGCACTGGTGAGGCCGCAGCTGGAGTACTGTATGCAGTTTTGGTCGCCGCACCTGCGCAAGGATATTTTGGCAGCCGCACCTACGCAAGGATATTTTGGCCTTGGAGGGAGTGCAGAGGAGGTTCACTAGGCTGATACCGGAGTTGAGGGGGTTGAGCTATGAGGAGAGGCTGAATAGACTGGGCTTGTACTCTTTAGAAGGATGAGGGGAGATCTCATTGAGACATATAAGATGATGAAAGGGATGGATAGGGTAGAGGTGGAGAAGTTCTTCCCGCTCAGAAAGGACAACAGGACTAGAGGGCACAGCCTCAAGATAAGGGGGGGCAGTTTAGAACGGAGTTGAGGAGGAACTTCTTCACTCAAAGGGTGGTGAATCTCTGGAATTCTCTGCCCGTTGAAGTGGTGGAGGCTACCTCACTAAATATATTTAAGACGCGGGTAGATAGGTTTTTGGTAGGCAAGGGGATTAAGGGTTATGGGGAGAAAGCGGGAAAGTGGAACTGAGCCACCTCAGATCAGCCATGATCTTGTTGAATGGCAGGGCAGGCTCGAAGGGCTAGATGGCCTACTCCTGCTCCTATTTCTTATGTTCTTACTTCTAACAGAAAGACAAAACTAGTTAGTCTGGAAGCAGCTTTGAGACAAGTTGAGAATCTGCCAGGAACTGTAGACAGTAGCTGAGAGCCATCAGACGCAAAGGGTGCCACTAAGCAAGAGTGCAGTGAGGCCCATGCTTGAGTTAAGCTGTCCACAATCACGAAGTTTTAAGAAAATTGGAGGGCCACCTGGCTCATGGAAGAATCCCAAAAGAAATCTGAGAGAATGGAGGGAAATGAGGAGAGTCAAAATGATTATATGAAAGCTGTAGAACAGGTTGGTTTGATGCCAGTAGAAGCTAAGGAACCCTCAAGATCCTGTAAAGCTTGGGAAACAACTGGATGGAAATAAAAATACATGAAGTGGTCTGTTGAGTTTTTGGATTTAAAGTATTTACAAGATATGGAGTTGTTAATAGGATGCGTTTTGTTTTATTCTTTACAATAAAACCTTTGATTAAAATGTAAATTTTTGGCACAGTTCTTGATTTGATTCATTATTGTCACATGTATTGGGATACAGTGAATAGTACCACGCACTATACAAAGCATACTGTTCTTAGAGTACACAGGGAAGGAGGAAAGGAGAAAGGGCAGGATATAGTGTTACAGTCATTACTAGGGTGTAGAGAAAGATCTACATAAGATAAAGTATGTCCATACAAAAGTCTGATGGCAGCAGGGAAGAAGCTGTTCTCGAGTCAGTTAGTGCGCAATCTCAGGCTTTTGTATCTTTTTTCCTGACAAAAAGTGGGAGAAGAGAATACATCTGGAGGGTGAGGGATCCTTTATTAAGCAGGCTGCTTTTCCAAGACAGCAGGAAGTATAGATGGAATCAATGGATAGAAGACTGATTTGCGTGATGGACTGGGCTACGTTCACAAAGAATAATGAACAGAACAGCAGAAGAACAGGTCCTTCAGCCCTCCAAGCATGCGCCAATCTTGATGCCTGTCTAAACTAAAACCGTGTGCACTTGAGTCTGTATCCTCCCATTCATATATTTGTCTAAATGCCCCTTAAATACCACTATCATGCCTACTCCCACTACCTTCCCAGTTGGCACGTTTCAGACATTCACCATCCTCTGTGTAAAAAAACTAGCCTCACACATCTCCTCTAAACTTTTCCCCACGCACTTTAAACCAACGTCCCCTAACACTTGGCTTTTCTACCTAGGAAAGAGCAACTGACTATACACTCCATCCATGCTACTCATAATCTTGTAAATCTCACCCCTCAACCTCCATTGAGGGTCACCCCTCAAGCTCCATTGTTCCAGTGAGAACAGACTGAGTTTATCCAAACTCTCCTCATAGCTAGTACCCTCCAGACCAGGCAACATCCTGGTAAACATCTTCTGTAGCCTCTCCAAAGCATTCACATCCTTTTGATAGCATGCAACCAGTATTGTATACAATGTTTCAAATGAAGCTTAATGAAGGTTCGGTACAGCTGTAGCATGACCTATAATTTTTATTTTCCATGCCCCGATCGATGAAGGCAAGCATGCTATATGCCTTCTTGACTACTCTATTGACATATCAACATTGCTAAGGGTTCTGCCATTTACTGTATAATTCCTACATGCATTCAACCTTCCAAAATGTATTACCTCACACTTGTCTGGAATAAACTCCATCCGCCATTTCTCTGCCCAAGTCTCCAACCGGTCAATATCTTGCTGTATCCACTGACAATCCTCTTCATTATCCACAACTCCACCAATTTTTGTGCTATCTGCAAACTTACTAATCAGACCAGCTACATTTCCTCCAAATCACATATATACTATGAACAACAAAGGTTCCAGAACTGATCCCCTTGGAACACCTCTAGTCGCAGCCTTCCATTCAGAACAGCATTCCTCTACTGCCACCCTCTATCTTCTATGGTCAAGCCAGTTCTATATCCATTTAGCTAGCTCTCCTCTGATCCCATGTGACTTCACCTTTCACAGCAGTCTAACATGAGGTACCTTGTCCAAAGGCTTTAGTGAAGTCCACTGCCTTTGCCTTTTATCATTTCTTTGAGAAACTTGATTAAGTTAAACATAGAAACATAGAGGATAGGAGCAGGAATAGGCTATTTGACCCCTTGATTCTACTCTGACATTCATTACCATCATTGATCATCCAACTCAATAGCCTAACTCTGTTTTTCCCTCCATTACCTTTGATCCCATATGCCCCAAGTGCTATATCCTCAGGCCGCCTCTTGAATACATACAACGTTTTGGCATCAACTACTTCCTGTGGTAATGAATTCCACAGGCTCACCACTCTTTGGATGAAATGGCTCATCTCTGTACTAAATGGTCTACCCTGAATCCTCATACTGTGATCCCTGGTTTTGGACTCCCCCACCACCAGGAATGTCTTCCCTGCATATACCCTGTCTAGTCCTGTTAGAATGTTGTAAGCCTCTATGAGATCCCATCCCTTCCCACCTCCCACCCCACACCTCCCCATTCGTCTGAACTCCAGCAAAAGCAATTCTAACCCAGTCAGTCAATCTCTCCTCACACATCAGTCCCACCATCTCCAGAATAGGCCTGGTAAACCTTTGTTGCACTCCCTCAAGAGCAAGAACAGCCTTTATCAGAGAAGGAGACCAAAACTGCGCACATTACTCTAGGTGTGGCCTCACCAAGGTCCTGTATAATTGCAACACATCCCTGCTCCTGTAACTTGAAATCTCTCGCAATGAAGGCCTGCTGCACTTGCATGCTTACCTTCAGCGACTGGTATACAAAGACATGAGGTCCCGCTGCACATTCCACTCATCCAATTTATAGCCATTGAAAAAGTAATCTCCCTTCTTGTTTTTGCTTCCAAAGTGAATAATCTCACATTCATTGGTAAGTTAATGAGACATGACCCCCCCTTCACAAAATCTTGCTGCCTATTACTAATAATAGTATTTGTTTCCAAATGTGAGTAAACCTTCTCCCTAAGAATCTTTTCCAATAATTTCCCTACCACTGATGTAAGGATTATCCCTGCTGCCCTTCTTAAACACTGGAACAACACTGGCTATTCGCCAGTCCTCTGGAACTTCACCTGTAGCCAGTGAGGATACAAAAATTTCTGTCAAGGGCCCAGCAATTTCCGCCCTTGCCTTCCTCAGTACTCTGGAGTAGATCCCATCAGGCCCTGGGGACGTATCTACTTCAATGCTTTTTAGGATGACCAACACCATCTTTTTGAAAGCGATTTGATCCAGAATATCTATCCCATCCTACCCAAGGCTCCTCATCCGCCAAGTCCTTACCTTTGGTGAATTCTGAGGCAAAGTAATCATTTAGTATTTCACCTATTTTCTCTGGTTCCATGCATAGATTCCATCCACTATTCTTGAGTGAATCAACCCTTTCCCTGGCTACCCTCTTGCTCTTTTACATATGTATAAAATACAGTAGGATTTTCTTTAATCCTGTTTGCCAAGGACTTTTCCTGACCCCTTCTGGTCTTCCTAACTCCTTCCTTAAGTTCTTTCCTACTTTCTTTATTTTCTTCAGGGGCTTCATCTGTCCTAAGCCTTTTAGATCTTACAAATGCTTTCTTTTTCTTTCTGACAAGGCTCATAACATCCCTCGTTAACCAGGGTTCCGATAGTTTATACACTTGTCCTTCGTCCTCACAGGTACATGCCAATCCTGAATTCCAATCAATTGACATTTGAAAGACTCCACATGTCGGATGTCGATTTACCCTCATACAGCCTCCCTAGTCTACATTCACCAGATCCTGCCTAATGTCGTAGTTAGCCTTCTTCCAGTTTAACACGTTCACCGGCGGATCATTTCTGTCCTTTTTCACAAACAAGGATTTGTGTGGACGAAGGTAGAGCAGTTGATGTCATATACATGGATTTTAGTAAGGCGTTTGATAAGGTTCCCCATGGTTCTCCATGAAGAAGATAAGGAGGTGTGGGATAGAAGGAAATTTGGCCGATTGGATAAGTAACTGGCTGTCTTGTAGAAGTCATGATGTGGATGTGCCGGCGTTGGACTGGGGTAAACACAGTAAAAAGTCTGACAACACCAGGTTTAAGTTCAACCGATTTAGTTGATAGTAGACTCACTAGCTTTCGGGGTTAGTCCCTTCGTCAGGTGAATGGAGAGTTCTGGCCTCAGACAGAGCATATAAAGCACAGACAGTTTACAGATTACTGATTAGAATGCGAATCTTTACACCTAACCTGCTGTTCAAGTCTTAAAGTGGCCGACAATGTGAGTGGAAGGAGCACCGATCACAGGTTAGAGATGTGTATTGTCTCCAGACAGTACAGTGAGGTTTTGCAAACCCAGGCAAGTCACAGGGGTTACAGATAGTGCGACATGAACCCAAGATCCTTGTTGAGACCGTCCTCATGTGTGTGGAACTTGGCTATCAGTCTCTGCTCAGTGACTCTGCGCTGTCATGTGTCGTGAAGGCTACCTTGGAGAACGCTTACCCGAAGGTCAGAGGCTGAATGCCTGTGACCACTGAAGTGTTCGCCAACAGGAAGGGAACAGTCTTGCCTGGTGATTGTCGAGCGATGTTCATTCATCTGTTGTCGTAGCGCCTGCATGGTCTCCCCAAATGTACCATGCTTCAGGACATCCTTTCTTGCAACGTATCAGGTAGACAACATTGGCCGAGTTGCAAGAGTATTTACCCTGTACCTGGTGGACGGTATTCTCACGTGTGATGATGTCATCCGTGTCGATGATCCAGCATGTCTTGCAGAGGTTGCTGTGGCAGGGTTGTGTGGTATTGTGGTCACTGTTCTCCTGAAGACTGGGTAGTTTATTGCGAACAATGGTCTGTTTGAGGTTAAGTGGTAGTCTGAAAGCAAGAAGTGGGGGTGTGGAGATGGCCTGGCGAGATGTTCGTCTTCATCAATAATATGTTGAAGACTCCAGAGAAGATGTCGTAGCTTCTCCGCTCCGGGGAAGTACTGGACAATGAAGGGTACTCTGTCCTCTGTGTCCCGTGTTTGTCTTCTGAGGAGATCGGTGCGGTTTTTTGCTGTGGCACATCGGAACTGTCGATCTATGAGTCGAGCGCCACATCCTGTTCTTATGAGGGCATCTTTCAGCGTCTGGAGGTGTCTGTCACAATCTTCCTCATCTGAGCAAATCCTGAGTATACAGAGGGCTTGTCCATAGGGGATGGCTTCTTTAACATGTTTAGGGTGGAAGCTGGAGAAGTGGAGCATTGTGAGATTGTCTGTGGGCTTGCGGTACAGTGAGGTGCAGAGGTGACCGTCCTCGATGGAGATGCGTGTGTCCAAGAAGGCAACTGATTCTGGGGAATAGTCCATGGTGAGTCTGATGGTGGGATGGAACTTGTTGATGTCCTCATATAGTTGTTTCAGTGATTGTTCTCCGTGAGGCCAAAGGAAGAAAATGTTATCGATGTATCTAGTGTATAGCATCGGTTGAAGATTCTGTGCAGTGAAGAAGTCTTGTTCAAACCTGTGCATGAAGATGTTGGCATATTGAGGTGCGAATTTGGTCCCCATGGCTGTTCCGTGTGTCTGGATGAAAAACTGGTTGTTGAAGATGAAGACATTGTGGTCCAGGATAAAGCGGATGAGTTGTAAAATTGCATCTGGAAACTGGCAGTTGTCGGCATTGAATATTGAGGCAGTCGCAGCAATGCCATCGTTGTGGGGGATGTTGGTGTAGAGCGCCGAGACGTCCATTGTGATGAGGAGTGTCCCTGGTTCAACTGCTCCATGTGTGCTGAGTTTCTGTAGGAAGTCCGTAGTGTCCTGACAAAAGCTGGGGGTTCTTTGTACAATGGGTTTCAGGATGCCCTCAACGTAGCCGGAGAGGTTCTCACACAGAGTCCCATTGCTAGATACGATGGGACGGCTGGGTGTGTTTGCCTTGTGTATCTTTGGGAGGCAGTAGAGATCTCTAACGCGGGGAGTACGTGGAATGAGAGCACGGAGGGTGCTCTGAAGGTCCAGATCAAAGGTCTTGATCAGATTGTTGAGTTGACGAGGGTGTTCTTTGGTCGAATCTGTGGGTACCTATCTGTAGTGTTCCTCATTGTTTAGTTGTCAGTATACTTCTTTACAATAACCCGTTCTGTTCAGTATGTCATCAAACCAGCAGACAAAGGAGAGGCCATCATCATACTGAACAGAATGGATTACTGTAAATCCTCACTTACTGTACTGTCTGGAGACAATACACATCTCTTTAACCTGTGATCAGTGCTCCTTCCACTCACATTGTCAGCCACTTTAGGACTTGAACAGCAGGTTAGGTGTAAAGATTCGCATTCTAACCAGTAATCTGTAAACTGTCTGCGCTTTATTTGCTCTGTCTGAGGCCAGAACTCTCCATTCACCTGACAAAGGGACTAACCCCGAAAGCTAGTGAGTCTACTGTCAAATAAATCGGTTGGACTTAAACCTGGTGTTGTCAGACTTTTTACTGTGTCTCATAGAAGACAGAAGTTGGTGGTGGAAGGAAAATTTTCAGACTGGAGGCCAGTTACCAGCAGTGTACCACAGGGGTCAGTGCTGGGTCCTCTGTTATTTGTGATTTTTATCAATGACTTGGAAGAGGGGGCTGAAGGGTGGGTTAGTAAATTTGCTGACGACACCAAGATTGGTGGAGTCGTGGCTGAGGTGGAGGCCTCTTGCAGACTGCAAAGAGACATTGACAGGATGCAGAACTGGGCTGAAAAGTGGCAGATGGGAGTTTAACCCTGATAAATATGAGGTGATTCATTTTGGTAGGACAAAATTGAATGCAGATTTCAGGGTCAACAGCAGTGTTCTAAAGAACGTGGAGGAACAGAGAGATCTTGGGGTTCTTATCCACAGATCTCTGAAGATTGCCACTCAAGTGGATAGAGCCGTGAAGAAGGCTTATAGTATATTAGCGTTTATTAATAGGGGGTTTGAATTTAAGAGCTGTGGGGTTACGCTGCAACTACACCAGATGTTGGTGAGACCACGTTTGGAATATTGTGTTCAGTTCTGGTTACCTCATTATAAAAAGGATGTGGAAGCTTTGGAGAGAGTGCAGAGGAAATTTACCAGGATGCTGCCTGGTTTGGAGGGTAGGTCTTATGAGGAAAGGTTGAGGGAGCTGGGGCTTTTCTCTTTGGAGCGGAGGAGGATGACAGGCGACTTCAAGGTTTATAAGATGATGAGAGGGATTGATAGAGTGGACGTGTAGAAACTATTTCCTCGGGTGGATGTAGCTGTTACTAGGGGGCATAACTGTAAGGTTCATGTTAGGAGATATAGGAGGGATGTCCGAAGTAGATTCTTTACTCAGAGGGTGGTTGGGGTGTGGAATAGACTGCCTGCTGTGATAGTGGAGATGGACACTTTAGGAACTTTCAAACGGTTATCGGACAGGCACATGGAGCACACCAGAATGATAGGGAGGGGATAGCTTGATCTTGGGATTGGACATAGCTCGGCACAACATTGAGGGCCGAAGTGCCTGGACTGTGCTGTAATGTTCTATGTTCTAAGCACCTTAAAATTTACGGAATTATGATCACTGTTCCTGAAATGCTCCCCTACTGAAACTTCAATCACCTGGCCACGCTAATTCCCCAACACCAGGTCTAAAGTAGCTCCTTCCTGAGTTGGGCTATTTACATACTGTTTCAAGAAACCCTCCTGGACAGTCCTTGCAAATTTTGCCCATCCAAGCATTTAGCAGTAAGTGAGTCTCAATGAACATAGGGAAAGTTAAAACCTTGTTGTTTTTGCATCTTTCCAAAATCTGTCTGCATATCTGCTCCTCTATCTCCCACTGGCTGTTGGGAAGTTTGTAATAAACCTCCAACACTGTGACTGCACCCTTCCTATTTCTAAGCTCTACCCATATTGACTCACTGCCCGAACCCTCCAAGGTGTCCTCCCTCAGTATAGCTGTGATATTCTCTACCAGTAATGCAACACCCACCCCTTTTACATCCCCCTCTATCCTGCCTGAATAATCTACATCCCCCTCTATCCTGCCTGAATAATCTAAACCCTGGAATATTTAGCTGCCAATCCTGTCCCTCTTTCAACTAAGTCTCTGTAATAGCAACATCATCATAGTTCCAAGTAGACTGACTCCAGCAAATCTACCTGCCAAGATATTGGTGCCCCTCCAGTTTAGGTGTAACCTGTTCTTCTTGTACCGTTTCCACCTGTCCCAGGAGAGATCTCAATGATCAAGATATTTGAACCCCTCCCTCCTAAAGCAGCTCTTGAGCCACGTGTTTAGTTGTACCATCTTCCTATTCCTACCCTCACTGGCATGTGACACAGGAAGTAATCCTGAGATTACAACCCTAGAGGTCCTTTTTTTTAAACTTATTGCCTAACTCCCTGAATTCTCCTTGGAGGACCTTGTCATTCTTCCTGCCTATGTTGTTTATACTAATGTGTACCATGGCATCTGGCTGTTTGCCCTCCCCTTTCAAAATGTCCCATGCCCGTTCAGAGACATCCTTGGTCCTGGCACTAGGTAGGCAACATACCACATCTGTCTGCACTCCTGGCTATAGAGTCCCCTATAACTATTGCTCTTCTGCACTTTACCCTCCCTGCTGAACAACAGATTCAGTTGTGGTGCCACTGCCCTGACTACTGCTATTTTCCCCTCTTTCCAACTCTTTGTAGTTTCTTGCTGTCTTGATAAGAGCAGGAGCCCATATCAAATGGTGCTGCATCCGCCAAGGATGCTTTCTGTGCTGCAGCTATAAGATGGGTGAGATTCACAGCAGACGTGCTGAATTTCCTTAGCCTCCTGAGAAAGTAGAGGTATTGGTGGGCTTTCTTAACTACAGCGTCACCATGGAGGCACAGGACAAGCTGTTGGTGATCTAGACACCTATAAACATGAAGCTCTTGACACCTATAAACCTATAAACATGAAGCTCTTGAAGCTCATTTCATCCCAGCTTCCTGAAGTCAAAGTTATAACTGGGAATTCAAACTTGTTCAAACAGAAATTCAAATTTCTGAGGTCCACTGAGACTATAAAAATCTGAACTAAAGGTAAATCTCCACAACCCTAAAATACACACTGAAATAAAAGTCAATAAAATATTGCATTCTGATTGTTTAACTTAAGTCCATATACGAACATAATACTTTTCCCACCAAAAGTCTATGACTTCCATTAGGACTGCTGTCCCAGAAATGTGACCATATTATGCACATTTCCTCATATCCTGGACATAAAAGCTCTACAAAGTCTAAGGATTACTTGGCTAATGGTTAAAACAATTCTGATGTGGTACCAAAATCTGCTTGAAGATGATGGAATTTACAGAGACAATGAACTGACAATGTGCACCGCATAACCCACTCTATTTGGCAAAGAACTTAACATAAGAGATTCAATTACATTATCTATTTACACTGTCAAAAACTGAAAGGCACAATTGATCTTCCAGCTGTGAGGGACTGCTGCAATGTCAGAGGTGTTGTCTTTCAAATAAGTAGTTAAAATCAGGCCAGTCCTCTCAGATAAAATAAATCATAGAAAAATCATGGAATGATTACCACACAGGAGGCAGACATTTGGGTGTCATGTCCATGCATTGCAAGGGTAGCTCAGCTGTTCCATTCCCCTGTCTTTCCCAGTAGTCCTGCAAATTTTCTCTCATGTAATAATCCAATTTCCATTTAAAAATCATGATTGAATTGGCTTCTACCACACCTCAAGCATTGGATTCCAGATATGAATCACTTGCTGTGTAAACATTGTTTTTCCCATGTTGTCTTTTGCCATTCACTGAAATCGCTGCCTTCTGGGTTCCTGACTTTTCCGATAATGGGGGCAGTTTCTCTCTATTTACTCCATTGAGATTCCTCATGATTTTGAGCAACTATATCCAATCTCTAAATTAATTTCTGGAAAGGAGGAATTGTCGTACAAGGAAACATTAAATAGACTGGGGCCTTTATTCTCATGTGTTTGTAAGAATGGAAGATGATCTCACTAAAACATACAAAATTCTTACAGGGCTCAACAGGGTTAATGCAGAAAGGATGCTTTGCTTAGGTGGGTGTCTAAAACCAGGCAACTCAGTCTCAGAATAAGGGCAGGACATTTGAAACTGAGATGAGGAGGAATCTTTGGAATTCTCTGGAATTCTTTGGAGTGGTGAATCTTTGGAATTCTCTGCCCCAAAGAGCTGTGGAGATGCAGTTATTGAGTGTGTTCAAGACTGATGGATTTCTACAGATTAAACACATCTAAGGATACAAAATAATGCAGGAAAAGGAATTACAAAGTAGACCAGCCATGACCTTATTGAATGGTGGAGTGGGCCCAAAGAGCTGAATGGACTATTGCTGATCCTATTTCTTATGTCTTCTTTTAAATTCGAATCAAACAGATGTGACAATACCGTATCTTTAAGAAATGTATTTTACTCGTGCTTTTTGTTTGCAGGTTTTTCAAGCAGTTCCTTTGCAAGATTTTACTGTTGCTGTAATGTTGGTAGCCGGTGTGCTCAATTGTGACTGAAGTGATATAATGGACCTCATGTTTATTTGTTTTGGGGGTTTTGTGATCCTTTTGGAATTGCGTGATTGACAGATCAGGTGCTGCCTGGGGATAGTTCCACACTGCACAGTGAAGTAGTAAAGTCCAAGATTTTGGTTTACACAGAAACAAAGAAGATAGAAGCAGGGAGTGACCATTTGATCCTTCGAGCCTGCTCCGCCATTCATTACGATCATGGCTCATCCTCCAACTCAACAGCCTAACAGCTTTTTACCATAACCTTTGATCTCATTTGCCTCAAATGCTATATCTAGCTGGTACTTGAATGCATTCAATGTTTTGGCATCAACTATTTCCTGCAGTAATAAATTCCACAGGCTCACCACTCTTTGGGTGAAGAAATGTCTCCTCACCTCCTTCCTAAATGGTCTACCCTGAATCCTCAGACTGTGACCTCTGGTTCTGGACTCCCCCACCATTAGGAATGTCCTCCCTGCATCTAACCTGTCTAGACCTGTTAGAATTTTATAAGTTTCTATGTGATTCCCCCCCTCATTCGTCTGGACTCCAGTGAAAACAATCCTAGCTTAATCCATTTCTCCTCATACATCAATCCTGCCATCTCCGGAATCAGCCTGGTACTCCTTTGCTGCACTCCCTCAAGAGCAAGAACATTCTTCCTCAGAAAAAGAGATCAAAACTGCACACCACACTCTTGGTGTGGCCTCACCAAGGCCCTGCATAGTTGCAACGACACGTCCCTGCTCCTGTACTCGAAACCTCTCGCAATGAAGGTCAACATGCTATTTGCCTTCTTTCTTGCCTGCCACACCTGCTTGCTAGCCAGCCTTCATACTGCATCTGCCATTGATTAGTCCACTCACCAACCTGTCCAGATCATTCTGAATGATCTCTGCATCTTCGTCACAGTTCACCATCCCACCCAACTTGGTATCATCTGCAAACTTTGAGATGTCACATTTTGTTCCTTCATTCAAATTATTATTATATTGTGCATAGCTGGGGTCCCAACACCAATTCCTGTGGCACCCCACTAGTTACTACCTGCCAATTTGAAAAACATCCATTAATTCCTACTCTTTGTTTCCTCTCTGCCAACCAGTTTTCTATTCATCTCAATACACTTCCCCCAACCCATGCGCTTTAATCCAGATAATCTCTTGTGCAGGACTTTGTCAATCGCTTTCTGAAAGTCCAAATATACTACATTTACTGGTTCCCCCGTGTCAACTCTACTAGTTATATCTTCAAAGAATTCCATCAGATGTGTCAGGTATGATCTCCCCTTCATAAATCCATGCTGTCTCTGATCCTGCCACTGATTGTAAATGCTCTGTTATAAAGTCCTTGATAATGGATTTGAGAATTTTCCTCAGTACCAATATTCAGCTTATTGGTCTTTAGTCCCTGTTTTCTCTCGACCTCCCTTGTTCCAGGGTCTATAGAATCCTGAAAGATTACCACCAGAGCACCCAGTATTTCTAGAGCCACTTCCTTAAATACGCTGGGATGTAGATTATCAGGCCCTGGGGATTTATCTGCCTGCAATCCCATCAATTTTCCCAGTAGCGTTTCTCTACTAATATCGATCTCCTTCAGTTCTTCCCTCTCACTAAATCTTGCATTCTCCAACATTTCTGGCATCTGATTTGTGTCCTTTTTTGTGATGACAGAACTAAAGTATGTTTTTAGTCGTTTGGACATTTCTTTGTTCCTTATTATGCATTCCCCCACTTCTGTCTGTAGTGGACCTACATTTGTCTTCACCAACCTCTGCCTCCTCACGTATCTATAGAAACACTTAGTGTCAGTCTTCATGTTCCCTGCAGGCTTATTTATGAACACAGTTTCATTTTTTTTTCTCAGATGCTGTTTGGATGTGGAACAGAAAATAGGGTTCTTGTTTTCCCCTCTCTCAAGTTGGAAATTCTGCTAAGAGTTGCTAGCCAGAAGCGGGTGGAGGCAGACAATGCCTCCTCTCTGTCTCTATGTAGAGGTGTGCTTGAAAATTGCAGAACCGGGAAGCCTAAGAGTTTTAATCCAACATTCAAAGCACGTGTTGAAAGCTGCAAAATCCAGGGTCACATACTTGCTTTTTCTGTGTCAAGTCTAGAAAAAGGAGATGTTTCTGGGGTGTTGTTTGACTTGAAACATCATTGCTAGCTGTTAAGGTTTATACTTTATCATGGTTGTTTCTTGTTATTGGTAAAAATGCTAATTTTTATTATATGTTTATTGTGTTCTTAAATAAATTTTGTTTGATAAAAACTTCCTAGTGGGTCACTTGAATCATTCCTGGAGTGAAACACCTTATGCTTATGCACCTTATGAAACACCTGTGCCAAATTCAAAGGCAAAAACTTGGGGTCTAGGCTGTTTTCATAAAACACCTTGGATTTTCTGGCCTGAGTCATAACACAACTCCAGCTTTTCTAATCTATCCACATAACAGATGCCCTTCATCTCTGGATCATTCTTGTAAATCACTGCCTCATGGTTTCACATTCTTCTCAAAGTGTGATGCCCAAGTGTGCAAGCCACGCACGTCAGCCCCTTTAAGCTACTGCACAGTCAAGCAAAAACATTTCAAGCGTTCATGCGCTTAATCAGCCAAGCGCTATGAAAAAAAAGGGGTTATGCTGCTCAGGACACACAAATATGCAGATTCAGTCACTGAACCAACAATGATTAAAGTTAAATTTCTGTATGTGTGTTCAGAATTCAAAATGGTGAAATAACCCATTACTTTCTTCGAGTGTGAAGTATTAGGTGCACTAAACAATAGGATGGACCTCAATTATTTTATCTCACACTGTGTCAACTCAAAGTTCAGCCCCATCCCTATTTAAAGATGCAACTGCCCTTCCAAAGCTGGAAGAGGGAATATTCAGGGTGCATGGACATGAAAGAAGGAATGCAACTACTGAAGACAGGTTTCCAGAGATTGCATGAGTTTCCTAATTAAGAATGCATGGGAAAGAAATCTTCAATTAATCCCAGTTACATTTCATGTACAATTAGTTCAATTTTTTTTAAGGGAAAAATAACTTTCTGAAAGCTTTTTACATCAACTTGGAGAAAACAGGAAGTTTTCTCCAAATGCAGTCATGCACATTTCTTATTCAAAGACATAAACATGTCACATTATAAAACATCTAATATACTGCTACTCAGTTTTAGTGAATTCCACTTACATTTGGATTTTTTCTGATGAAAATCAGACATAAGCAATCATGAAACAAAATTTGAAAGAGAAAATATCATTACAGCTTTTCTGAACCTAATGTTTGGTATTCAGAATGATTTTAGCTGGTTCAGCACAATTTGCATCTCCTTAGATACTGAAATAGTATATCCATATACAACAAGACCTGGATAATATTCAGGCTTGGGTTGATAAGTGGCAAGTAACATTTGCACCAAGTGCCAGGCAATGACCATCTCTTCCTTGACATTCAATGACATTATCATCGCAATGTCCCACTATCAAAATTCTGGCAGTTACCATGACCAGAAATTGAACTAGACAAGCTATATAAATACTGTGGCCTCAAGAACAGGACAGAGGCTAGGAATTTTGTGGAGATTAGCTCACCTCCTGACTCCCCAAAACTTGTCCACCAGCTACATGGCACAAATCAGGAGTATGGTGGGACACTCTCCACTTGTCTGGATGACAGCAGCTCCAACAACAAAAAGCTTGACACTATCAAAGGGCCATCAAGCTGCTTGACTGACATCCACCCACCAACAGTGGCAGCAGCGTATACCATCTACAAGATGCACTGCAGTAACTCATCAGGGCTCCTTTGACTGCACCTTCCAAACCTGAGAACTCTAGCATTTAAAAGGGCAAGGACAATAGATGCATAGCAATGCCATTACCTGAAAGTTCCCCTCCAAGCCACACACTATCCTAACTTTAACTATATCATTCCTTCATTGTTGCTGGGTCAAAATCCTAAAGCTCCCTTCCTAACAGCATTGTGGGTGTTCCTACACACATGGATTCCAGGAGTTCAAGAAAACAGATAACCACCACCTTAGAGGACAACTGGGGACGGGAAATAAATTGGTTTTGTTGCTGGCCTAGACAGCCGCATCTGCATCCCATGAACCAATCAATAAAAAATGGCTGAGAGGAAACAAAAATTATAATTCCGCCCTAAGAATTCAATCTGGCCATTCAGATTCTCAATAAGATCAGGGAAACAAACCATATTCACTAGAATCTTGTTTAAATTGATAAGCTGGAACAAAAATATGTATTTGAATTTGGGAATCCTCGTTAGCTTGAATGTATACTAAAAGATTTATCTTAGCATTTTTAGGATTGATTTCCTCAGATTAGAATTCAGGCTTCAATAAGCGAAAAATGATGAAATTATTAACAGAAATCCCCAAATCGCAACTATTATTTTTTTCTGTACCAATATTAAAAATCTAGTTTATTTAATCAGTATTCCTGAAGGGTTTGACACTACTGTATCAAACTTTCAAAACTCTGGCAATTCTGTGACAAATGGAGTTTCAGCTTTAACACCATTTGTAGGTTATTTCACTATCCTGATTGAGATAAATGTTGATCAGGATTATAAGCACTCCACAGAACTTTACACATGAATGAGAGACCAGTTGGAGACACCTAAAAGATAGCACTTGACAATGCAACACTGTCTTGGTACAGCACTGAGAAGCCAATCTAGATTTTGTGCTCAAGCTGGAACATAGCATCTTGGAACTGTCGGAAGTTATCACTGAGCCAAACCATTATTTTGACTTAACCTCAACTTTCATTATGCATGTTGTACCAGTTAGTGAACTATGTGACACTGTTGAAAGTGCAGTTCAATTTACAGGAACGAAAAATCATTGCACAGTAACATTTTTAAAAAACGAAACACATAGCAACATTATTCATTGAAACATGTATTAGATTAACATCCGTGGTGTCGGGTGGATGGGGCTGTCTGTCTTCAGTTTGGTGTTTGAAGTCTATTACACTTTTGACATTCCTCACTTTTTTCTGTGGATTTTGACCACTCAACACTCTCCCTAGTTACTGCACAGTAAGAAAAGGACCTCCACAAGTGTGTAAACAAACGGAAAACTTTTAAATATTAGAACCCAATCCATCAATGAAAATTCACCCAACTAACTGGCTAGCATCTCACATCCCTGTTGTGAAATCTAAAAGTGCAATCCTTCAGTAAGTATACATGATTTTGGATCTTACTGAGACGTATAATATGATGAAAGGGATGGATAGGGTAGAGGTGGAGAGGTTCTTCCTGCTCAGAAAGGACAGCAGGACTAGAGGGCACAGCCTCAAGATAAAGCAGCGGGGGGGGGGCAGTTTAGAACAGAGTTGAGGAGGAACTTCTTCACTCAAAGGGTGGTGAATCTCTGGAATTCTCTGCCCGTTGAAGTGGTGGAGGCTACCTCGCTAAATATATTTAAGACGTGGGTAGATAGGTTTTTGGTAGGCAAGGGGATTAAGGGTTATGGGGAGAAAGCGGGCAAGTGGAACTGAGCCACTTCAGATCAGCCATGATCTTATTGAATGCTGGGGCAGGCTTGAAGGGCTCGATGGCCTACTCCTGCTCCTATTTCTTATATTCTTATGATCAATATAAAAACAGAGCAGAGTAGGCCATTCAGCCCCTCGACCCTGCATGGCCATTTAATAAAATCACGACTGAATTAAAGTAACCTTTAACCTGCACGCTGCCTACCCCCATTAATCTAAGACCATAAGGCATAGGAGCAAAATTAGGCCATTCAGCCCATCGAGTCTGTCAATCATGGCTGATATTTTTCTTAACCCCATAACTCCTGATCCCCTTATTAATCAAGAACCTATCTACCTCTGTCTTAAAGACACTCAACAACTTGGTCTCCGCAGCCTTCCGCGCAAAGAGCTCCACAGATTTACCACTATCACCCCCTTTGCTTACCAGAAATCCGTCCACCTTTGCCTTAAAAATATTCAAAATCTCTGCTGCCATCACCTTTTCAGGAAGAGTTTCAAAGACTCACAATGCTCAGTGAAAATTCTCACTTCATCTCCGTTTTAAATGGGCAACCTTTTATTTTTAAACGGTGATATCCTTGTTCTAGATTCTCCCAAACATCTTTTTCACATCCACCTTGTTTAAATCTCTCAGAATATTTTGTTTCAATTAAATAAATCTCAGCAGAAATGCTGAAATATAATCACTTTAAAAAGTGGTTGAAACTACACTTGCTTATTCCTTGCCATCAGATAAGGATAAGCATACCCCAGAATGGTCCTATCAGAAAAGGGATATGTTTTTGAAGGAACTGATTTGTTATCTAACTAACTAAACAGATTTGTAACTACTGTTCTCAAGAACCATTAGTTCATCTTAAAACTTTCTAGTTTCAATTTTATTCAACCAAAAGCAAGAGAAAGTCACAGTCTCTTCCTTCATCATAGTAGATGGTTATGTTATCCCTATCACCAGCTCATCCAATTAGTTGATACCTATAATCTTCAATTCTAGTTGCAATATGCTGTCAAAATGACTTGTGAGTTGAAATATTGCAGCTTAAAATGCTTGCAATGGATATAAATGAAGATGTTTTGCCACCTCTACCAAACAAAAGATAAGTACTCCATTAAATAAAAGTTCTCAACAGTTCTTTTTCAACATCCAGTTTCTAAATATTAAGAACAAATTTGCACTAAAAGCAGTTGTTACCATTCAATAAATGCTTTCCCTTGTGCTTCCTTTTACCTCTAATTTATGGCTATGATTTTAACTTTACACATCAGAGGAACATTCTCTTGCCTTTAGTTTGTGTTACTCACCGATATGAAATTACTCAGTTGTTTGACTTTCTGTTCCAACTGTTCTCGCTCCTGCTTTAGTTCAGCACTCCATTTCAACAATTTCTGCTTTTCTTCTTCTTTTGCTGAAGAATAAAGAAAGTAAAATTTGAGAACCTTCAAAAAGGCAATAGTTAAAAAATTTACAAATGTAACTAATATTCAAGATTGTCTAGCACTTCTATTCAAATTACCAAAGAAGAGAAGGAAGAAAGAGATAAGAGTACACAAAATGACATGAATTGCATCTGCTGAGATTTTACCAACACATTAACTTTAAATGTAACACGAACAACCCTGGCCAGGAAACATGAATGGTTTTGTCTTTTTCACTAAAATCTATACGCGTTTTGTTGAAATGTGATTTGTGTTACACTTCTGGCCAACTTGACTTTCCAAATGGGTGAACACATTGTATTTGACCGTTTTAATAAAGCAATGTGACCCACTATGATGAGACAATGATTCAGTTTTCAAGCAGTACCCTTAACAGGATCATCTGCTCCTACAATGAATATCTATGTAATGTCTCCCAACAGTGAAAGGATCAATCTAATTTATAGCTGTTCTGATACATAATCAACAATAAGCCAGTATTTCTTGAAGACAAACTCAGTATGGCAAGCTCTTACCAGCTTTGTAGGCAATGTAAGAATGGACAATAGCTAGTGTCCCAGGCCACGGGATAGCTTCTTCCTTTTTCAGAATCTAAAAACAAAATGTTTTTAACCATGATGGATAACATGTCATTTGCTTAAACTCTTTTCAGCATATGTTAAGACTGTAAACAAAAACAATTTGCAACTGACGTGAGAGACAAGAAAAGACTTGCCTTTACGTAAAGGCTGATCAATCCGTAAAGTACTGAAGTAAACTTTTTCTTTGTAATTTTCTTTCTCTTAATATTAATACCTAATAGAATATTGTTTGCATTTCAATTGAAGAAAATTAGATTTATTCAATCATTGTGTATCAACAGCACTGCCCAAATTGTGCCTGGGAATGCACATGACAAATGGATGACCATGGTAGAGAATAAACCAGTTAATCTCTTTGTGCTTGGAGGTGGTCTCAGATATTCTCAGTAGAGATGTAGCAGATTGAGATGCCAACAACATGCTTTAATCACAGCCATACAAAAAAAATCTTTTCTTTACAGGTGCAATATTTCCTTTACTTCACACCACCTATCCATAGGTGCATCTTCAAAAGGTTCATGACCAAGAGTTCTAAATAACAGCTGGTTCAAGTGAGTACTAGATTTGAATCTGTCCAAACTAAATTTCACTCTGGATCTTTAACAGTGACCTAACAGCATTTTCCCTGTTCTAAACATAAACGTACTGTTTGAAGTATTTAAGTTAAGCTGCAACATTTTGAGTCAGGAATAATAAACTGATCATCGTAATTCCCAATAACCAGAGAATAGCCAAAATGTTAATTTGGCTGGCTCATTACTGATTTTATTAAGTTATTGTCCTGAGTCATATCTATGTGTATACCCTGGAGTGTTTGAGACACTGTATGGCGTAACAAAAGAAAAATGAAAGAAAGCAAATCCCATCAAAGTTACCAAAACAAAACCCTACAACTACTAGAGTTATATTAGACTAAATTAAGTCTAAGGCACTGTCTAAGCCCACACCTGCTCCTGACATTTGGGACAAATCCACATTCCTTTGGGAATGGCTTTTAATGGCGGGTCCAGGCACTCCAGGTGATACACACGAGAACAAGTGTCACACATCAGCAGCTGTCCACTACGTCGACACACAGAGCAGAAATCCTCATGGATGTCACCCTATCAAAAAACAAAGTTACACAATCATTTACATGGCTTAAATTATAATTTGGGTTTTAATTTTTGCTATAGTTCTAATTTTAGTGGTTCCCAATATGGTAGACACATGCCTATGTAAGCACACGTCCTAGGCACTATGACATCTATAACACGGAGTTCTGATGAGATCCAAATTTGGATCCCTTCAGAGCGGAATTTTCCACTCAAGCTTTCCTTAATACAACTTAGTTTATGGCCTAGGATGGAAGTAAAAGCAAATCTCGGTTGGGAACAGCCTAACTGCACCATTCAAATGCAGCACAAAGTAGATCAACCAAGGAGTGGCACTGACTGGATCAATGGAGATGCCAAAGGGCTGGACCGCAAATGAGACAGGTGGAACTCAAAAATTGTGGAATTTGAAAGGTTCTTTCTTAATCTTTTCCTTTCAAAATTATTACACATTTAGCTGCAACTTTACACAAATTGCTTGCTAACAGCGCAATTTAAATCCAGACCTAATTAAGTTTTTATTAATTACATCAATGGATACTATATTGGCTCCTAACAAGATATCTTGTACAACAGAATGTTCATTGCTGTATCTCAAGAAAACTGAAGAACTAAATAATAATTAAATGAATGAATGAGTAAATAAATACAGATAGCAATTGTGATTAGGTTGCACTGTGGACAGGCAGTTGAAATAGATTACATTTCCCTCCAAATAAATCAATTGGTTTTCCCATCCATCTTTTGCTTTATATGCCCTTCTAAATAGATCTTGAGATCGATTGCAGGCCTTATCAACTTTGCCAAACAGTACTTTCCAGTCCAAGCTGCCTTTACTTTTGAATCCTAATCACCTTTGAAATAAAAATCCCTCTTCAAGTTCAGTGCTTAAAGAGAGCCTGATACATTTTAAACAAAAATAAATGCACTCACAGACAAAGTTGTATTTTTTGTGATGTTTTCAATGTCGTTTGTCTCATCTTGTATCTTGTTGACAGGGCCCCTTTGTAAAGTAGCCCTTGTGGCTAAATAGGGCAAACCCTAGTTAAAGATGTTTTAAAATGAAAAAAATTAAAATAAAGCTGTAATTGTCCATTCGTGGTTTGCATGTCAACCTATCTAGATTCTTCTATGAATTGTTACTGGATTTAATTGTGTTGTTGTTCCAATTGCCTTTTGTGTGCAACAAATATACAAATTCTTACACACACAAAGCATGATTTAACATACATGTTCCATTGTGCTTTGGGAAAAATCATTCAGTTCTCAATGAGAAGGCATCAAGTTCAAGGACAGATTAAAGACTGCAACTAAATATTATTCAAAGTTAAAACTGAAAGTTTGTTCCCAAAGAACAAACAGAATACCTCTTCTGACGCTCAGCAGCTTGCAAATATATGGTACTTGTAAATAAATAAAAAATTCCAATGGAGATTTCATCAGCATTGGTTTAAAAAGAATTGTGACTAGGAGAGAGCAGATTCGTAGTTAAGACTTAAGTTGATGTAAATGAAAAAAAACTTTAAAATGCTCCCCCATAAATTCAACATTAATATTACTGTTTTTGTTACTTCCAGAACAAACATTTTTCAAGAAATGTACTCTTACCAGAAATCATATTGAATTTGATATTTATTAATCCTTCAAAGAATTTTCCAACTAAAATGTTATTTTTCATTCTAGTTCTGGACATTAAAATTTTTTGATATATCATAATAAACAATCTCAGAATTAAAAATAATTTCTCACTGGCAGGAGTTCTTGTTTACAAAATCTGCATCTATTAAAATTTCATATTGAACTTCAAAGGGAACATGGAGTGAGAAAATCAAGGTCAAGAAAAGTTCATTCCTCTTGTAGGTTAACGCTCCCATTTTAGCACACAATTAAAATATAAGCAACCCCACTGTTTTATCTCTACCAGCCTGCAGATTATTCCAAATATTTACAAAGTATTCAAAACATATTGTTAGAGATAGAGTAATAATGGAGTGCAATAGTGATAAATTATTATGGATGAATGACAGAAAAGAGCACGTGAATGAGTTCTCTCATGAATCAAATCATAACAATCATCAGTAACTGTATTTTCTCAAACAATTTTAAAACACATCTTTAAATAACCGCATAAGAAGATGATTAGAAAAGTAAATATTCAACAAGTTTGCCATCACAATCAAATACACTACATTGGCAATGTGCTGGAGGCTTAAGCCCATGTTTTACACAACAAACTCATTCTCAGTGTTTGACCGATTTTCCAGGTATGGTATGGCCAACTGATTCACTAGACATACCTAATAGAACATGGGAACACGAACATGATTGATCTATGACCTAACTCCATTTCAGGTCTTTGCTCCATATTCCTTAATTACCTTGGATTTTAAAAATTATCAATCCCAGGTTTAAAATTAATATTTGATCTAGATTCAATCGCTGCGTGCAGAACATGACAGTATTAAAAACAGTAAGAGTAAACCATTTCACCTCTTGAGCCTGTTCTTATTCAACAGGAGTCAGATCGTGGTCTCAACTCCACTTTCCTGCCTGCTTTCAAAGCCCTCAACTCCCTTACGAATCAAAAATCTGTCTAATTGGGTCAAAGTAACTCAATGACCCTGCCTGTACTGCTTGCAAACAAAGAGAATTCCAAGCACTAATGATGCTGTGAGAGAAGAAATTCCAGATCTCCATCTTAAATAGGAGACTGTTTATTTTCAAACTGTGCCCCCTACTTCAAGATTAACACACAAGAAAATCCTCTCTGCAGCAACCATCAGGATCTTATGTTTCAATATGATCACCTCTCATTCTTCTAAACTTCTATTAACATAGGCCCAGACCTTCCTCTCAAGACAACTATCATCTCAGGAATCTAGCGAACCTTCTCTGAATTGCCTTTATGTCAAGTATAGCCCGCTTACAAAAGGGAGACTGAAACTCTGCAGACCCAAGGAGTGGTCTCAATAGCTCTCTGTATAGTTGTAGCAAGATTTCTCTATTCCATCCCCTTGCAATAAAGGCCATCATTTTATTTGTTTTGCTCTTCTTGCAAGCTAATTTTTTTGAGATTCATCATCTCTCAGTTTAAATAATATTGTTTTTCTATTCTTCCTACCAACATAGATAACCTCATTTACCTAATAATAATCCAGCTGCTAAACATTTGCCTGTTCACTTAACCTATCTATACTCGTTTGTGGACCTTCTGACTGGATTTTCGTCTTGGGTTCATGAAATACAAGTCAGGCCTTGTAGTTTCCCAAATGTGAACCTGCCTCTGAGCTCAATTTGTGCCATAATTTTTTTCTTGAGAGCCAGGGCAGATTCCAGGTTTCGTGTCAGAGATGTGATTGGGTGCTAGTGTGGGCTTAAACTCAGGCCAGGAAGAGTCTTGGGTGCAGACCTCTGTCCAACATAAGAGTAGTTATATATGGGGAGGTGATGGCCTAATGATACTATCGCTAGATTATTAATTCAGAAACTCCAGGGACCCAAGTTCACATCACGTCACAACAGATGGTGGAATTTGAATTCAATGAAAAAATCTGGAATTAAGAATCTACTCATGACCATGAAACCACTGGCAACTGTCAGAAAAACCCATCTGGTTCACTAATGTGCTTTAGGGACAAAAATCTGCCATCTTTACGTAGTCTGGCCTACATGTCACTCCAGAACCACAGCAACGTGGTGGACTCAACTGCCCTCGGGCAACTAGGGATGGGAAATAAAAGCCAGTGATGCACATGTCCCATGAATGAAGTTTCGGTTTTGTGAAGGGGAGGTTGTGTCTCACTAACTTGATCGAGTTTTTCACAGAAGTGATGAAGATGATTGATGAGGGTAAGGTAGTGGATGTTGTCTACATGGACTTCAGTAAGGCCTTTGACATGGCAAACTGGTACAGAGGATGTAGTCACATGGGATCAGAGATGAGTTGGCAAGATGGATACAGAAATGTCTCAGTCATAGAAGACAGAGGGTAGTAATTGAAGGGTACGTTTCTGGAGAACTGTGACTATATATAAAAAAATGATTTGGAGAAAAATGTTACTGGTTTGATTAGCAAGTTTGCAGACAACACAATGGTTAGTAGAATCGTGCATAGTGATGTGGACCGTCAGAGGATACAGCGGGATATAGATCGGTTGGAGACTTGTGTGGAGAAATGGCAGATGGAGTTTAATCTAGACAAATGTGAGATAATGCATTTTGGAAGATCTAATAAAGGTGGGAAATATACAGTAAATGGCAGAACCCTTAAGAGTATTGATAAGCAGAGGGACCTGGATGTACAGGTATTCAGGTCACTGAAAGTGGCAACACAGGTGAAGGTAGTCAAGATGGCATATGGCATGCTTCGTCCGGCGCCTTCAGTTTAAAAATTGGCAAGTCACGTTGCAGCTTTATAGAACCTTAATTGGGCCGCACTTAGAACCACACTTGGAATATAGTGTTCAGTTCTGCTCGCCATACCAGAAGGATGTGGAGGCTTTGGAGAGGGTACGGTAAATAATTACCAGGATGTTGTGTGATATGGAGGACATTAGTTATGAACAAAGGTTGGAGAATCTTGGTTTGTTCTCATTAGAATGACAGAGGTTGAGAGGCAACCTGATAAAAGTCTACAAGATTATGAGGGGCATGGGCGGAATGGATAGTCAGAAGCTTTTTCCTAGGGTGGAAGAGTCAATTGCCAGGGGCATAGGTTTAAGGTGCAAGGGACAAGGTTTAAAGGAGATGGATGGAGGAAGAGGGGAGGGGCAGGGGGAGCAGGGGCCGGGGGACACGAGAGATTGAGTGTAGGCGGGATGGACTTTGTGGCTATCATATTGGCCACTAATGGTGACGGGTGACACCAAGCTACAAGTGTGTTCAACAGAAGTGATTCAGACCTGTGACAAGGAGGTAGCAAATGTGTTTCGGGTGCACCATCACCGTCTTCTGCAGCAGACACCAGCCCAGAGACACACACTTAACTTTAGAACTTGATGTGCAAGAGGTGTCAGAAGCAGAGTTGTTTGCACATAGCCTCTCCCCCACCGAGGGAGGGCAGTGACAGGAATGCTCCCCACAGGATTAGGAGCAAAAGCCCCAGGAATCTCTCTTTGGGACTGTGTATTTGGCTAGGCAGTGACAGGTACGCAACCATCTGGTTGAGCTCCCTGAGACATCGAGAGGTCTTGTACTACGAATGAAGGAGTACGTGATGGATATGAGTTTTGCTATCTCTCAGGTTAGGGGCACGCAATCCCCTAACATCAACATCCTGGCGGTTGCCATTGACCAGAAACTTAACTAGACCAACCATATAAATACTGTGGCTACAAAAACAAATCAGAGGCTCAGAATTCTACATTGAGTAACTCACCTCCTAATTTCTCAAAGTCTGTTCACCATACATAAAGCACAAGTCAGGACTACAATAGAATACTGATACAGTACTGAGTGCAGCTCCAGGAAGCTCAACACCTCTATAATGAGGCAGTCTAATTGATTGACACCTCATCCACAACCTTAAACATTCTCTCTCTCCACCATAATTGCCATTCCTTCAATGTCACTGGGCCAATATGCTGGAGCTCATTATGCGTGCACCTACACCATATGGACTGCAGTAATTCAAGGAGGCAACATTCATCATCTTCATTCTTGAGGGCAATTAGGGATGGCCAACAAATGCTTGCCTTGCACACCATAAAAAATATTCATTAAAAAAGGGCTTCAACTGTAGCAGTTTCTTATGCAGGACTTTATTGAATGCCTTCTAAAAACCTATATAAATACTATATATGAATATTCCCTGTTCACCACTTTAAGCACTTTTTCAAAAGATTCAGTCAAGATTGTCAGACAGGGCATAACCTTTGCAAAACCATGTTGGCTGACTGTTCGGATACATCTAAGGGCTGACTGATTTATCATATATGGAAAACAGCTAACTTATTCATAGATAATTAAAGTTTTCAGTGATAAGGGATAGGGCCTGGGTGGGATTGTTGGTGATGCAGGCTTGAAGGGCGAATGGCCTTCTTCTGCACTGTAGGGATTCTGTGAGAAAAAGCCAGTGAGTGAATTTCAATATGAGTTCCAAATATGGAAATCTCAGAACATTTTTGGGGTAAAATATCTGATTACAAAGCAATGGAATACTCCATCTTTCTGTTAATATATTCAAGTAAACCATCAAAAATATTTAGAAAATAGACAAAAATGTCAATTGCAAATTGTGATAATTGGGCACCTTGTATTGCACAAGGCACTGATATCATAGAGCTAATGTTGGGGCTCTGCATCTTGTAAACCACCAAAACTAGAATTTAAAAGAGGAATCACAGAAATTAAAAATAAGACTAATAAACTTGATGAGAAACTGAAGTTTCGCACCGATGATTTAATGTGAGCTCTTGATTAAGTTACAGCTTTGCAATATACTCTGAAGTGTGAAACGTTGCTCCTACCATGCCTTGTCTGTCAATATAAAAAGCAGTTGATAGCAAACACAGGAAACTCCAGCTCAAACTGCCCTATTCTGCTGACTGAAGGTGAAAATGAAGAAGTGTCATTTTCAAGTCACAAGTTACTTCAAATACTAGAAAAACACTCAAGCTACTTAATTTGGGGGGGGGCGGGGGAAGCGAGGGAGCGAAGCAGTGGGGTGGGATCCAGATGGTTAATAGCATCCAAACACAAGCCACACAATTTATTTCTGTGTGATGCTTGAGTAAATTACTGGTACAACAAATTTGTCATCTACAATTTTGACCTGTGTGGCAAAATATCCACAAATTGAGTTGCAGAATGTCCTGCCATCTTGCAAGTAAGTACACTGAATCATATTTAGCAAAGGAATTATGTAAATTCTAAGGGACAATGAAGGCCTGAGCCTCAGTTAAACTGAGCATGCAGTAATACAAATAAATTGTATAGGAGTGATCTGACTTTCAACATAGAAATAAAGACTAGTTATAATGTAGTCTGTGTTGCAGTATATAGGTGGAGGTATTGTTTAGCAACTATGCATTTACATAAAGGATATGGTGAGTGAGCGAGCAAGGTGAAGGTAGGAGGAGGAAAGGCTCATAATGTAGTTAAAATTTCCAAGCTATTCCTTTTGTTACCCACTACCCGTATACAAGAAAAATAAATAAATCTGTATAATTAATACCTCATAATGTGTTGACTTATTAACCCTATGAAATTTGGTAACTTACATCTACAGAGCTGGGGCTGGATGCAGACTGTGCTGGAGCGCCAAAACTGAGCAAATTCTCTGTTTTTTCGAAATCTGGGGAGGCAGGATGACTCGGAGGGGAAGAAGGTGCCATTGCCCCCATGCCCAGCACACTAGTGTACTTAGGAGGGCGACCTACATACAAGAAAAAAAAGAACACCAAATATATATACACATACCTTCAACCACTGATCCTCATTGGCTGCCATTGAGGAAAGGGGAGGAGGAGCATAGACAATTGTTAATAAACAGTTACAAGTAAAGGTCAAAACAAGGAACAAGCAATTATACATAAAGGCAAGTAATAAAAAGGGAAAAAATAAAGTTAACAAATTTGTCAGCAGTAATATGATGAACAAATATAACTTGGTGTAAGGTACAGAAATGACCAAAAACTATAAAAGGTAATACTGGTAATCTTATTATGTTATGAATATAAAAAATAATGGCTTTTCTGATCAGATTTCCAAAACCATAACTTGAGGGTTAACTATCTAACAAGCAATGAAGATGTAACAAATCAGTATATAGCATAATTGTTTTAGCGATACTATTTAAGGGCTTCCCAGTTGTTTGGCACATAATGACAGTTCCTCAAATTCCAATTTTATGTTTCAGAAAAAAGCTGCATTTGATTAACTGAAAATAACATTTCATTATAATTATTATAACCATTTTTATAAAAGCAGCCCCAAATATCTTCTGCAAAATCTTGGAAAATAATCCTATTCAGGAAACCCATGCATATATTTATTCAACCGCAGATGTATTTGTTAATATGCAACATAATGCAGAGTGAAGAAACTGTCAATACTCATAGAACCTTAATTAAGTAGCATGAGTTAAGCATCCGGTTTGGAAAGTCATCATAAAGCTATTGTTTCTTCCAAACATCTGAATTTGAAAGACCAAGTGGGTCAGGCTTTTCAAGGTAGGTGAAGGAAACTGAGAAGAATTAATACATTCACTGCATAATCATCATCAGGAGCTAAACCTCTAGCACTTGCGATGATCCAAATCAGTATCCAAATAACAAAATAGCAGCAAAGCTACCCTGGAACCAATTTGGAACCAAAGAGGAAAAGCATGTGATAAAATAATAAAAATTGCTGCATAAGAGGAGTCTGTCTGAAAGAACTATTCACTTACTCCATTCTCCAAAGCTTTAAAAGGTAATTATCCATCTCTTAAAAACCATTGAAGATTCTACTTCCACCACTACTTCTGTAGAAGTCATTCCATGGTCGAACAATCTCATGTAAAAAGAATTCCAAACCCCTTGCTTCATTCCTCTGAGTTTAAATTTATGCTCTCAAAAGCTATTGATATATACCAACTAGCGCAAATTTACCAAATCAGAACTCCTAATTATTGGCTATACGGTGCACATTCATCCTACAGGTTTCACCAAGTCTTCTCACTGAGTGGCCTCACTAAATCTCCCAAATTTAATGTGGCGTTGCTTCCAACCCTCCTAGAACCTACTAAGTCCAATGCAAAAGTAGCATGAAACACAGTTTTGCAATTTATTATCCCAAAATTTTTTAGTGAACTAGATCCTGAATCTAAGTAATTTTCACAATGGAAGAGAGTTGGGGCATTTGCTATTTTTCCTTCGTGTTACTCAGCATTTTCATCTTGACTTGAAGCGATGAAATGGAACTACTGTGGAGACCTAAACAATTGCTGTACCAGCATCTATTTAATCCTTAAAGAGTAATACAATTACCACTAAGTCATGAGGTTCAGGTGCCCAAATCCCACAAGTCTAAAATTGAAGTTTAACAGGGTACAGTCTGCACTTTCAGACTAATAGGATTCCAGTAATTCTAAGTTGTTGCAATGAAATTTATGCAGTAAAATAGCAACCAAAAAAAAGCCCACTGATGATGACTTTTATACCACAATGGTGATAGAGAAGTGCATTAGACTACTGGGGCAAAAAATGCAAAGTTAGATAAACTTATGGTTAAGAAGTGAAGTTGTGCTGTTCTGTTCAGTCAGACCAGGGAACAGGGATATTCAAATACTACTGATCCTTTATTATACCAAAAAAAACACTAGTAACACTTATGTTCTACATTATTGCTTACAACGCATTTCTGTTTGTTTAGTGAATGGTGTGGGCTTACTTAGGAGAGGAGAGGGTTTAAAGTCAAATGGAAGAGTAGATTCTAAAATGAAGACCTCTGTTTCCACGAACTACCCTTCATGTTTGATGGGTTAATTTAGTAATCCTTAGTTCTGCTTTCATAGGTAGCACAAATGTCAGACAAAGGGGCATTGGAAATAATGTGCTTTGCCTTTTGGCATTCTGTCAACTGAGCATCAGCAGACATCACGGCAAGATTCCATGGAGAAACCCATTGCTCATTTCATAATTGGCTAGTTACAAATTCAGTAATGGAAGGTGGTGTGGAAGCTGGCAGGGTTGAGTTGGCGGGCAAGAAAAACAGAAGGTAAAACTTTGCAAAACAGCAATTTGGAAAGTACAACCCAGAACTATTGCTTGGAGGCTTGCAGCAGAGAAGATTAAAGATTTAACAACACATATGACAGTAATTTTAGAAAGAAAAAATGCAAGTACTTAACCTTTAAACTATGTTTCCCCGCAACTTCTCAAGTGCAATCCCCACCACTTTCTCAGGACAATTAGGGATAGGCAACAAATGCTGGCTTAGCTAATGACAGGGACATCCGATGAACAAATTTTTAAGATATACTTTATTTCTATATAGAGTTCTGAGTTATAAAAGCTTATTTGTGGGGAAACACATTTTTAGAAACAACTGAAATTGGAGAAGATGTTATAATTTGACAAATCAAATATGCTGGTTTTATGCATTTACATTTGCCACTAGGCTAGATCTTCATCTATACACTGTGGGCAGAAGAATGTAACTCTCATTTCTGGTTCTTGGTTAACAGCAGGATCCTCGGTTCAAAGAGCACAGGCCAATGAACCAAGCAAGTCAAGTCTTATAAGGAGGAGGTCTATTCCCCATGACAAAATTCAAGCACCTTAAAACGATCAATAAAATTTTAAGAATGGAGCAGTACATCCAAAAATTACAATTAACAACTTTCAGAGCACAGATGGAGATGAATAGCTGCAATGGAAAACCACCTTAACTTCAAGTTGTGTTTTTAATGTATACTTAACACAAATCTTCAGACTAGTCAGTGAAAATGTGCACTGTTTTCTATTAAGGTATAGATGTGAATTATCTAGCCATTTTCACTATTTATTATTTACTGTGTCCCAAACTGGAATTCTACTTTAATTGTAAAAGCATACATTTCCCAAGAAATAATATATCTTTATAAAATATTTATACAAATAATTAAGATATCATAAGACACATTACACACAACTGCATGTATCACTCAAAACAAAAACACTTAGCTGCAAATATAGCTTGCATATTATTCATGAACGCCCATTCTGCAACAGCACTAAAATTCAGGTCCTTTTGAAATGGTAAGGAGCTTAGCAATCACACAGTGCTACAAAGCGGTCAGCCTGGCATTTGTTGAAACCAATTGCTTTGCTAAGTGGGAAAGCCACTTTCAGTTTGTATAAATGTAAGCACAATCTTTATGTTCAATAAAGACTGAGAATGTTTTGGATTTGGAAATGTGGCCGATAAGGTATTGTTGATACTAATAGGGAAGTGGTAGTACAATTCTCCAACCTGATATAGCTGGCGCACGGTGGCACAGTGGTGAGCACTATTGCCTCACATTGCCAGGGAGTGTCACTGTCTGCATGAAGTTTGCACATTTTCCCCACGTCTGCGTGGGTTTACTCTGGGTGCTCCGGTTTCCTCCCACAGTCCAAACATATGCAGATTAAGTTGATTGGCCATGTTAAATTAACCCTAGTGTCAGGGGGATTAGAAGGGCAAATATGAGGGTTACGGCAATAGGATAGGATAGTGGTCGGTGTAGACTCGATGGGCTGAATGGCCCCCTTCTGCACTGTAGGGATTCTATGAAAAGCATTCCTGAACTAGTCATTGGGAAGTTGGCGATAGGGCTTAAAACTAAAAAGGTGATGGAGAAGAGGGTTCAGGTAGGAGTTATTTCTATAAGAAAAATTAAGGTTATAACGCAATGTAGAAATTTGTTGAAAGGTAAGCAGTGTGACAATAAGGAACAAAACACTTAATGCTAATAGTGCAGTGAACAAGGTCAAAGCAGGGTAAAAAGCTAAAAAGTTAAATTTAAAAGTACTTTATCTGAATGTCAGAAGCAATCACAAAAAGAGTGAATCAACAGCATAGAGATAGATGAGTTTGATCTAACAGCAAGTGTACAGACATGTTTAATATTCCAGGGTATTTGACATTTAAAAAACAAAGGAAAAGGAGGTGCAGTAGCCCCAATAATAAAGGGGTAACGACAGAAGTTAGAGAGCAAGAAGCAAATCTATTTATTGTGAAGTGAGACACAAAATATTTGATTAAACATCTGTGATTTCCTTACTTCCCATTAAGATGTTCCCATCTCAGCACCTCAAAGATCCACATTTACTTTTGCTATAATTAATGGGTGGAAATCAAATGGGAACAGTTTGTAAGCTTCTGAACAGCAGCTGTATTGTTGGATGGTATTAATCTATATATACAAGGAGCTTCAATTTACCAGACAGCTAGCGTGTGGGCCAACTCAACAGCTACAGGACGAGGTACAATCCCTGTTTTCGCCAAGTTAGATTCAGAGACAGGTCTTCACCTTAGCCTTAGTAATGAGTCATGGCCCTATATCATGATTTGGCAAATAACCGCCAAGGTGCTGCCTTTGGGCAGAGAACTCAAGAGGCAGAGGGCAGTGGCAGGCAGAGCTGATTGTGAAAAGACAATGCAATAATCATGGGCACTTTAATCTTCATATAAATTGGACAAATCAAATTAGCAAAAAGAACTTATGAGTTCACGAAATGCATTTGAGATAGTTCCTATTATAACGTGTCATGAAACCATTATTTTAAATCTTTTCTTCTGTAGTGTCACTTATCTTACATTGTGAAATGAGAAGAAACAGCATGGCTAACATTTACTGAATCATTCCATAATTTTTAACTAACATACATTTCACTGAGAACAGAAACACCTTTGAAAAAGTGATTCTTTTGCGGTTAACTACAGGATAGCATTAGATTAAAAGAGGTTTATAATAGTACCAGAAATAGAAACCATCAAAGTAAGGAGAGTAGTTAAACAAATGTTTTGTGTCTATTTTCACAGTAGAAAACACAAAATACATACGAGAAATAGAACGATAACTGCAACAAAAAAGTGCTGGAGAAGTTAATGGGGCATAAAGTCAACAAATCCCCTGGACAGGATGGTTACATCCCGAGGTTCTAAGAGAGTTGTGCGCAGAGATACAGTTGCACCAGTTGCGATCTTTCGATATTCCCCAGATGGGAAGGTTGCAAATGTAACAACACTAGTAAGCAAATGAGGGAGAGAGAAAACAGGAAACAGGCCAATTAGTCAGGCATCATGTCATTTGGAAAATGCTGAAATCCATTATTAAGTGGCAAGAGGGCATTTAGAAAATTATATTAGGTGGAGTCAAGTTGATTTAATGAATGGGAAATAGTTTGGAAAGTCTACTGGAGCTTTTTGGGGATACAACTAGCAGGGTAAAGGGGAGCTACTGGATATACAAGTAGATTTTCAAAAGCATTTAATAAGGCACCAAAAAAATCTGTTGCACAAGTTAAAGGTTTATGGGGTTGGGAGCAAAAGAGCAGTATGTATACAGAATTAACTAAACAACAGAAAAGAGAGACTAAAACAGGCAATTTTCAAATTGACAAACTGTTACTTTGGGGTGCCAGACTAATGAAATCAAGTGACATGTGGATTGGGTAGCAAAATGGAATTGAGGTAGAAGATCAGCCATGGGCTTAACATAATGGTGCAGCAGACATGCTGGCCATTTGGGCCTAATCCTGGTTCAAGTTATTTTGTTCTTAAGTGATCAAAGGGTCATTTTGCTTTTTGATTTCCCTTCTTGAGACAACTGCCTCATTTAGAGTAAAGTGGTTAATTTTTTTGATAACATTAACAGCAGTGTGCTCAACATATTAAAAAATGGTTTATTCCATTGTGCAAACGATGAAAAAGGTTAGCCAATATATTACAATTACATTCAGGTATTGCCTTTAAGATGGTAAAATATCCCAAGTCATTTCACAGGAATGTTATTAAACACAATTTAATACCCAATCACGTAAGGAGATATTAGGATAGATAAATAAAAGCTAGGTCAAATAGGTAGATTTTAAGAAGTGTCACAAAGGAAGAAAGATGCAGAGTGATTTATGGAAAGTGTTCAGGTCAAATGGAATGATGAGAATCAAGAATGCATAGGAGGTCAGAATTGAACAAGTGCAGTGATTTTGGAGGAATGTAGATTACTCTGATAGGGAGGGATGAGGCCATGGTGGGATTTGAAAACAAAGAATAAAGTACAGTACATGAACAAGCCATTTGGCCCTTCATGCCTGTGCCGATCACAATGCCCTAATTAAAAAAACCTCCTGCCTTTACTCGGTGCGCATCACTCCATTTCCTCCCTATTCCTGCACCCATCCAGATGCTTCTTAAATGTTGTTAATATGCCTGCTTTCACCATATCCTTTGGCAGTGAGTTCCAGGCACCCACCGCTCTCTGCATGAAGACTTTCCCGTACATCTCCCTTAAACATTCCCCCTCTTACCATGAATCTGTACCCACTTGTAATTGACATTTCCACCCTTGGAACAGGTCTCTGATTATTTACTTTGTCTATACCCCTTCATAATTTTGTAGACTTCTATCAGGTCTCTCCTCAACCTCAGTCTTTCCAGTGAAAACAATCCTAGTTTATTCAACCTCTCCTCACAGCCAACACCCTTGAGACCAGGTAATATCCTGCGGAACCTTCTTTGCACTCTCTCCAAAGCTTCCACATCCTTCTGATAACATGGTGACCAGAACAGCATGCAATACTCAAAATGTGGCCTACCCAAGATTTTACTTACCACATAGGATGGAATGAAAATAATGAAATAAAAGCGAAAGCATCTAAAAGCTTATCTTTGAACAAAAGTTTTGTTTAATATTTTGAAGTTTAGTCAAATAGAAAATCTATATCCTGTAAACTTATTGTTGTTTTGGTCCATTATGACAGAAATAATTATAACCAAAGCTTTTAACAGAAATTTGAATGAATTGCCTGAAGTGAAAAAAAACTCCAAATTGTACACTTGTTTAACAGAAAGTAACTTATGACTTTTACCTCTTCTTCGTGTCCCAGGTTGCACAGGGCTGTTCAGATAAGTTACTGCAGACTTTTTGCGCTGTAATACAAAGAATGACAAAATTTATATGGAGTGAAAATTTCAGCTATAAACAACAAAATAGATCTCATGGGATGCAATCTCCTTGACCTACTATTGCTTGTACTTGTTTCCTTTCCTTCTGGAATCATGGGCACAAAGCAAACTCAAATATTGTATCAGAAAATATCAGTAGTACTACACTCAATTCACATACCCAAAATACAAATGGGAACTGCAATTTGGAAATTTTATTACAGGTAGTAACAAGTTCTAAGGGTTTGTACAACACTGTTATAAATGTAACAAATACTCTTTAAACTAGTACCTCTGGTTCAAAAATTGCTCCACTGTACACTGGATTTGCTGTTGTTCGCCGTTTTCTTTCTTGCCTCTTGCTTTGGATTTCTGGTTAAAATCAAAAGATTATAGGACACACCTCATATAAATGCATTTACTATGTTTTCTTGAGTATTTAGTCCCTGACCTCTCCAAATTTCACACAAACTGTGACTAACATTTCTGCAGTTGCCTACCTATGCTGTTTCGAATCAACTATTACATAATTTATCTCGTTATGACTGTGCCTTCTTCAGTTCAGGGACTCACTAATGCATATTACCAAAATAACCCAGTGGTGTGGAGAATGTGGATGCAAACCTAGCTCATTACGTTATCCAAAAGTTATACTGAGGAATTCAAGTTCCCATCTCTCATCGTCAGCTGTTTCACAAAAAAATCTGTAACATAACCTGACCCTAACATGCACCACCATTTGCTTGCTGCAACTAGATTCATGCAGGTCTTTTTTTTCCCCTTCCTGTGGCAATCACAATTTCCACCTGCTGCCTTGCCTATGTGGCTGAAGGTATCTGGCTAAGTTTTGAAATTTAAAGTTGCAAATTTTAAAAAAAATACGAAGGCCTGGAGTTATTGCTCAGATGTGTTGCTTTTCTCAGTGCAATTTTCCTGAAATCAGAAAAACTGGTATAAATGATTTTATGTACTTTTTAATTCATTTATGAGATGTGGGTGTCACTTCCTTGGCCAGCATTTATTGCACATCCTTAGGTGCCCTCAAGAAGGTGGTGGTGAGCAACCTTCTTGAACTGCTGCAGTCCCTGTGATATAATGCTGTTAGGGAGGGAGTTCCAGGATTTTGACCCAGTAACGATGTACGAACAGTTAAACAGTGTGCAAGTGAGGATGGCAGGTGACTTGGAGGCAAAGTTCCATGTGGTGGTGTTCCCAAGTATCAGCTGCCCTTACCCTTCTAGATGGTAGCTATCATGGATTTGGAAGGTGCTGACCAAGTTGCCTTGGTGAGCTTGTGCAGATAGATGGTACACAAGAGTACCATTGTTCATAGGCAGTGGTGGGCGTGAATATTTGTGGAAGGAGTGCCAATCATGTATTCTTGGAGCAAGAATCCAGGCAAGTGGATCACATTCTATCACACTCATGACTTGTGCCTTGTAGATAGTGGACAGGCTATGGACGCAAGTTACTCATCACATGATTTATAGCCTCTGACCTGTTCGTAGCCACTGTAGTTATATGGCTAGTCCAGTTCAGTTTCTGCTCAATAGTTAGCCCAGGGTGTTGATATTGGGGGATTCAGCAATAGTAATGCCAAGGGGCTGTGCTTAGGCTCTTTCTTGTTGGAGATGGTTATTGTTTGGCACTTGTGGGGCATGAATGTTACTTCCCATTTGTCAGTCCAAGCCTGACATTGTCCAGGTCTTGCTGCATTTAGATAGGGACTGCTTCAGTATCTGAGGAGGTGCAAATGGTGCTGAACTTAGTGAAATCATTAATGAATATCCCCACTTCTGATCTTATGATGGAAGAAAGGTCATTGCTGAAGGTGACTGGGTCTAGGGCACTACCCCAAGGGACTCCTGCACTGATACCCTGAAGCTGAGTTGATTGGCGCCCAACCACCATAACCATCTTCCTCTTTGCCAAGTATGACTCCAACCAGCAGAGGAATCACTCCTGCCTATTTCTATTGGGTCCAGTTTTGCTAGGTCTTCTTGGTGCCACACTCAGTCAAATTTTGCCTTGATGTCAAGGGCAGTCATTTTCACATCACCTCTGGAATTCAGTTCTTTTGCCCATGCTTCAACCTAGGCTGTAATGACGTTAGCAGCTGATTGACCTGGGTGAAACCCAAACTGAGAACCAGTGCACTGATTATTGCTAAGCAAGTGCCGCATGACAGCACTGGTGATGACTCCTTCCATCACTTTACTCATGATCAATATTAGATTGATGGGCCGATAATTGGCCATGTTGGATTTGTCTTGCTTTTTGTGAACAGGACAAACCTGGGCAATTTTCGACATTGCCAGATAGATGCTAGTGTTGTAATTGTATCGGAATAGCTTGTCCTAGGCAAGTTCTGGAGCAAAGACTGTCAGCACAACTATCGGAATATTGTTAGGGCCCATTGGTTTTGCAGTGCCTTCAGATGTTTCTTGCATCACGCGGAGTGAATCAAATTGGCTGAAGGCTTGCATCTGCAATGCTGGGACCTGTGGAGGAGGTTGAGATAGACAATCCACTTGGCACTTCTGACTGAAGATTGCTGAAAATGTCTCATCTTTTTCCACTGATATGCTG
The DNA here is from genome assembly GCF_965287045.1 of Carcharhinus amblyrhynchos. Taxonomy (NCBI): domain Eukaryota; kingdom Metazoa; phylum Chordata; class Chondrichthyes; order Carcharhiniformes; family Carcharhinidae; genus Carcharhinus; species Carcharhinus amblyrhynchos. The sequence goes on from NC_137329.1 coordinate 57,495,991, forward strand.
GGCTCCCCTATCATTGAGATTAGTGATATTTGGATATTTATGGAATCTTCTCCTCCTCCTAGGGGTTGTTTAATAGCACGTCACCATTCACAACTGGACATGGCAAGACTACAGAGTTTAGATCCAATCTGTTGGCTGTGCAATTGTTTAGCTCTAGCACTTGCTGCTTATGCTGTTTACGAGTAGTCTTGTAATTTAGCTTCATCTCATTTTTAGATATGCCTGGTGCTGCTCCTGACATATCTTCCTGCACTCTTCGTTGAACCAGGGTTGATCCCCTGATTTAGTGGTCAAGGTTAAGAGGGGGTATGCCAGGTCACAAGATTACAGATTGTGGTCAAGTATAATTCTGCTGTTGCTAATGGCCCTCATGGATACCTTGCCAAGTTTCTATATCTGTCCAAAGTCCATCTGATTTAGCACAGCAGTAGTGCTACACAACTGGATGTAGGGTATTCTTAATGTGAAGAACAGACTTTATCTCCTCAAGGACTGTGCGGTCCTTTTAAGAACTAGGTTTCTCTCAGATAGTTTCTTGTAAAAAGCAACTCATTTCTAGTAACTGGTATTGACCTAGCTCGCTGGGAGATATATAATAGCAAAGAAAAGGCTAAGTTAATTACAGGGAATTGTAAGTTCCTCTGTGTGCTTCTGTCTTTTAAACAGTTTAGTTTAGATCAAGCTGGCTGCAAGGAACATCTCATTCAAGCAGAATTTAGTTGAAATTCTGTGCTAATTAAAAGGACTTAAAATTCTTGACAATTGAAGGACTCCAACAGTGAGTTGAACTTTGGGATAAATAAGTGAGTCCTTTGATAGAAGACTCCAGATGGGATGGCACGGTGGCACAGTGATTAGCATTGCTATTTCACAGTGCCAGGGACCTGAGTTCAATTCCTGCCTTGGGTCACTGTCTGTGTGGAGCTTCTCCCTGCGTCTCCATGAGTTTCCTCCAGGTGTCTGTTTTCCTTGTTAGGTTGATATGCCAATTTAGTCCCTTAGAGTCAGGAGACCTAGAAGTGTAAATATGTGGGCTCGATGGACCCAATGGTCTAATGGCCTCTATCTGCACTGTAGGAATTCTATGATTTACTGAACATTAGAATCAGGAGAATTATGACCCAAAGTGGCTACACTGAAGACTCTAGAGGCATCAGTGCTGAACTGGGAATTCACACCAATGTGTGGATGGAGGAGATCTGAAGGGACAAACTTGCTGCATGTAAGTGGAAGGCCCAGGAAATCTTTATATGAATCTTTGAAACAGGAAGCAGAACAATTGGTTAACCTTCCAATTTCTCATAAGTAACTGACATGAGATTTTGAGGGGCAAAGTCAAATGGGCATAGAAAGAAAATGGAGTTAAGAAGTTCAGCTTACAGCATAAGTAACAGTATTCACCGTACTTTTAATATCTTTTAGTGTAACTGACTATGTGGTGAAGTTCTTAGGAATTCTATGATTCTAAACAAAAACAAAAGAACACGAATACTAAGTACAGGAGGCCATTTGGTCCATCGTGCCTGCACCTACAACAATCCCAACCTATCTCTAACCCAACATATTTACCCTGCTAATTCCCTCCCACCCCCAAACCGAAACTAGGGTCAAATTAGCATAGCCATTCAACCTAGCCTGCACATTTTTGAACTATGGGAGGAAACTCGAGCACCGGAGACATGCAGACATGAGGAGAATGTGCACACTCCTCACGGAGGGTGGCTCAAGTCAGGAATCAGATCTGGAGAGGTAGCAGTGCTAACGACTGTGTCACTGTGCTGCCCTAGTAGTGTAGTAAAATTATTTTTCTTTGAGCAGTGACCTTTGCAGCTTCATTCTTCCAACAAATTTCTGCGTTTTCAGTATTTAAAATGAAAATGATCATAACATTACTTCACAGCAGCTTCACTTGCAAATAAAAGAACATCTATAGGAACAAGTTGGGTGTGCTAACCTTTGTTCTCAGGAGTGCCATGGAAATGGTACGTGCAAACAAAATAAAAATCTTAAGATAAAAAAGACAAAAACTAATTTCTTACCTTCAAGGTGATCATGTGTAACCAACCCCAGAGAAACCATGAAAGCAACTTTCTGTTTAAAATTGAAACAAGATACAATTTTACCTAATTAAAGCACATTATTGACAAGTTTCCATACTTTTATTTGCTGTTGGTGAAAAGCAGTACAATTTCTAATAAATTAATATGGATTATTTTATTCTACACAAATAAGGCCCATCATCTCAAAAAAAACCAACCCTTGCAAATTACTTTCCCATCTCCAACCTCTCTTGCCTCTCCAAAACACATTCCCATCTTCCCAGAACTCCCATGTTTGAATCCCACCAATCAGGTTGTTGAATCACAGTACTAGAACAACTCAAAGTCACAAACAACATCCTATGTCACTGTGACAGAAGGGTAAACTTCCTCTCCTTGTCCTTTCCACATCACACTCCTCCAACTGCTCTCAACTGTAATCTCAGCCGATTCCATTCTTATCTATTGAGTCATAGCTGAGAATCAGTTGCAATGGTTTCTTTACCTGCTCCTACACCTTTACCTCTCGTGTCCCCCAAGAATCTGTCCTATTTCTCATCTGCATGTTGCTCCTTGGTGACATCATTCAAAGGCGCAGAGTTAGTTTTCAAATAAACGCTGATGATATCCATCTTTACTATCACCTCTCTCAAATTCTTCAGTATTGGTTAGTTAAATACCCAATACTGGACAACCAGAAATTTCCTCCAATTACATACTGGAGTGATCAAGACATTGCTTCTGGTTAAAAAGGCCTATTTCCACCTCAGCAACGCTTTCCAACTTTTGTCGGTCTCAACTCACCTGCTGCTGAAATTTACATTTGCGCGTTTATCACCTCTAGGCTTGATACTTCAACACACTCCTAACTGATCTCCCATTTTCTATTTTTTGTAAACTTGAAGTCATCCCTTTTTACACCTCTCAACCTCTCACCCTTGCTTTACATCATTAAGACGCTCCTCCAAACCTCACTCTTTGACCAAAAGTCTGACCCAAGTATCTCCTTATGTGGCTTATACTTGTTTCATAATATTTTCATGAGACACAATAGGACGTTTCATTGTGTTAAAGGATGGTGTATTGTTGATCATGTAAGTTAATGCACTTTGCTTAAGACCTTAATTTAAAAAATAATAAACCAGCTCACAATTAAGACTGTGCAAGGAAGCATTACTGTGAAATACAGATTTCAGTTTTAATCCATACTCTAAATAATTCAGTGCTATATTCCATAGCCAATGCTTGCTCACTCCTCAGCTCAGCTACAAATTCTATCCACATCAAAAATAAATTCCTCTGCTAGGATTTTGACTCTCACAAATCCATTTTATTAACTGAAAGTCACAAGGGGGCATTAAAGAAAGTACAATATGTCTTTAATTAATGACATTCTTGTTCTTGGAAATTACTCATTTGAAATGTAATCCAAGAGAACTTGGATTATAACTAATTACATGTCAAGTTCATTTCCTCAGGACAAGATATTTTGGAACAATCTTACATTACATTGATGCAATAATAAAAGTAAAACTAATCATAGTGATATCAGGTCAGTATCTCATTGTTGCTTGTGGGAGCTTGCTGTGCCTAAATTATCTGCTGCACTTCTCAATATGCCAATAGCGTACACTTTAAAGGCACTTCATTAGCTTTAAAGGGTATAAATGATGATATACAAATAAGTTCTTTCTCAATAGTGAGAGAAAGATCGAAGTAACTGTTTAGAACAACCTGGTCATCAATTTCTGTTTTCAGTAGAACACAATTACCCAAGAAGATGACTGATGACATGGCCTGCAACACCAGATGCAATGGCCACAAGGAAATATGTGAATAGAAATGGTGTTGGGTGCTTGCAACCTGTGTACAATACTCCATAACTAGTATAAGTTATTATTTCCCACTACAATGGGGTTGAAAGTTACCAAATGTATTTGCAACAGAAGTCCAAGATGCCCACGTTAAAATACGAACAATAATTTTATTTCTGGAAAGCTTTCCTTGATATAGGGCCAAACTTCCTTATTGTACCAACTCCAACTCAGTCTTCTGAAGCCTTGAGGGCGTCTTCTATAATTCTTACAACAAAATGGCAGCATTTTATGGATGACCAGGAGTCATTCACTGGTTGCTGGCTCCCAACTTTCTGACTCACAACTCACTCTCAACATAAAAATGCTACGTACTTAGAGTGCTTAGATAGTAATATGACCCCATATTATCATCAGTGCTCAAGCTGCAGCATAGAATCAGATAGCTTAGATGGAGGCTAATTGGCCCAGCTTGTCCCAGAAAGTTTCTTTGAAAGTACGATTCAATTAGTTCAACTCCCTCCCTGTTTTGGTAGCAAAAGACTTTTGGTGGCTTTTGCTACCAAATAAATCTGTTGGACTTTAACCTGGTGTTGCGAGACTTCTTACTGTGTTTGCCCCAGTCCAACACTGGCATCTCCACATCATGACTACCATGGACCACCACAAACTGGCAGCTCCAAGTGGAGAGGATCTCCGAGTGGCTTTTGCTACCAAATAAACCTGTTGGACATTAACCTGGTGTTGTGCGACTTCTTACTGTGTCCACACCAGTCCAATGCTGGCATCTCCATATCATTCCCAAAGTCCTGCAATGTTTTCTTTCTAACTATGCAGCATATTCAATTCCCCTCACAAAGTTATTTCTAACTCTGCTTCTATTATCTTTTCAGGTAGTGAAATCAGTCCCAGTTGCTCTACAGTTCATAATATATGTATTCATACATTTCACCTAGATTAAAGAATTATTTTAAATATATTGGATAAATTTTATTCTAAATATACTGGAAGAATTACTCAAGTTCATCAGTTTTCTTTTATCTTAAATTCAGAATCTAGAAATTGCACCAACTATTGCATGGCATTACCTCTGGGTTCTCCTCTCTCTTCGGTTTAGGTGGAATCGGAGAAGTCGGACTGCTGTCATTTGGTCTTTCTTCCCATTCTACCTGAAGTTTTATGGTCTAGTGTGACATGGAAAAATACATGAGAGCAGCTCATACTTAATATTCCAGCGACATGAACTTCATAGGCATATATCTGAGGGATGACTTATTTGCTCAGACCATCTAAATGTATCTCAATTAAAATACAGATAAGAAAACCAAATTTGATCAAAATGGCATGTGTTACCATGCTGAAGATAAAACTATCCATTGCCCTACCAGTCAATACTTCTGTTTCTAAAATATCAAAACCAAACTTTAAACTATCGCCCCATCACAACTAATGATAGCCTGTAAAACATGAGCATCATTATCTTTTTGTAAAACAACTGATCTGGATTTTTCAGGAATTGACAATAACTGTCTGAAACATCGAATGTCAGGCAGATTATTGCAGAAATTCTGAAGTTACAGACTCCAATGAAGGCTGCAGGTGGTCTCCCTCACAGAACCAACAAACAATGAAATCACTGAGGAGTTCAATTTCTCTGCACGCTCCCTCCACCCCCCGCCCCAAATTACATTGCCATTCAACACACCTTGTCCAATTAGATGTGACTGAGTCTTTAAAAATGTGATTAATAAAATTTAATGAACAGAACTGACTTGAAGAAATATTTTATAATCATGTCCTACTGTTAAATGCTTAATTATGAGATGCTTTACGCTACATATTTTAACTAATTTACTTAATATTTATAGCTTCTACCTTATTTCATATGCATGTCAGTAATTTGCAGCATGTAAAGATTTTTTAAAAGTGATTTTAATTTAGTGACTTTAATTTCCTGTTTGTGCATCTGCTGAAATCTTTTAATGCGATTGGCTGCTTGGATATCTACATCTGGTGTTGTAATGAGGCGGGAAGAATTAGGGACCTTGTGGTGAAGGATCCTCTTGGGGAGAGTGATCATTGTATGGTGGAGTTTCTGGTGCAGATGGAGGAGGAGAAAGTGGGTTCCCGGATACGCGTCCTTTGTTTGAACAGAGGGGAGTACGGTAGGATGAGAGAAGAATTGGCGAAGGTTGACTGGGGGAGCGCGTTGGAAGGTAGGTCTGCTGAGGAGCAGTGGAGGATCTTTAAGGAGATCTTTCTTGGTGCTCAGCAGAAATTTATGCCGATGGTTAAAAAGGACCATAGGAAGAGAGGTAATAAGCCGTGGATAACGAAGGAGGTAAAGGAAAGTGTTAAATTAAAAGCGGAGGCGTTTAGAGTAGCTAAGAGTAGTGGGCGAGAAGAGGATTGGGAGAGGTTTAAATGTCAACAAAGATTGACAAAGAAGTTGATAAAGAAGGGTAGGAGAAACTATGAAGCTGGGCTAGCGCTTAATATAAAAAAGGATAAGCAAGAGTTTTTATAAATATATAAAAAGGAAGAGGCTGGCTAGGGTGAACGTTGGACCCTTAGAGGATGAGAGGGGGGACTTAGTGGTAGGGGATGGGGAAATGGCTGAGGTCTTGAATAACTTTTTTATTTCGGTCTTCACGGAGGAGGACGTGAATAATTTGCCGGGTGTTAGCGATGGAAAGATGGTAGGACTGGAGGGCCTGAATGACATTATTGTTCCTAGAGAGGCGGTGCTCGACAGACTGGAGGGACTGATTGTGGACCGGATGGAATGCATCCGAGGGTTCTGAAAGAAATGGCGGAGGTGATAGTGGATGCCTTGGTGGTTATTTTCCAGACGTCGCTGGATTCCGGGGAAGCGCCGGAAGATTGGAAAACGGCTAATGTTACGCCGTTGTCTAAGAAGGGTGGCAGACAAAAGGCGGGGAATTATAGGCCGGTTAGTTTAACGTCTGTTGTAGGTAAAATGTTAGAATCCGTCATCAAGGAGGAAATAGCGAGGCATCTTGAGGGGAATTGCTTGATCGAGCAGACGCAGCACGGTTTCGTTCAGGGGAAGTCGTGTCTGACAAATTTATTCGAGTTCTATGAGGATGTGTCTAGGGCGGTGGATGGAGGAGAGCCGGTGGATGTGGTCTGTCTTAATTTTCAGAAGGCATTTGACAAGGTACCTCACAAGAGGTTATTGCAGAAGGTAAGGGGGCATGGAGTTGGGGGTAGGGTGTTAGCGTGGATAGAGGATTGGCTGTCAAATAGGAGGCAGAGAGTGGGGGTTAATGGGTGCTGTTCGGATTGGCGGTTGGTGACTAGTGGAGTGCCCCAGGGGTCGGTGCTGGGGCCTCAGCTATTTACCATTTATATAGATGATCTGGAGGAGGGGACCAAGTGTATGGTGTCGAAATTTGCTGATGACACCAAGATTGGGGGAACAGCAAATTGCGCGGAGGGTGTGGAGAGTCTGCAGAAGGATCTAGATAGGCTGGGCGAATGGGCCAGGAAATGGCAAATGGAATTTAATGTTGGCAAGTGCGAGGTGGTCCACTTTGGTAGGAAGAATGGTAGGAAGGACTATTACTTATGTGGCGAAAAACCGCAGCAGGCGACGGTGCAAAGGGACCTCGGGGTCCTTGTGCATGAGTCGCAAAAACCCAGCATGCAGGTGCAGCAGGTGGTCAGGAAGGTGAATGGGATGCTGGCCTTCATAGCAAGGGGGATTGAATATAAAAGTAGGGAGGTCTTGCTGCAGCTGTATAGGGCATTGGTGAGGCCGCAGCTGGAGTACTGTGTGCAGTTTTGGTCACCGCACTTACGCAAGGATATTTTGGCCTTGGAGGGAGTGCAGAGGAGGTTTACTAGGCTGATACCAGAGTTGAGGGGGTTGAGCTATGAGGAGAGGCTGAATAAACTAGGCTTGTACTCGTTAGAGTTTAGAAGAATGAGGGGAGATCTCATTGAGACGTATAAGATGATGAATGGGATGGATAGGATAGAGGTGGAGAGACTCTTCCCGCTCAGAAAGGACAGTAGGACCAGGGGGCACAGCCTCAAGATAAAGGGGGGGGCGGTTTAGAACGGAGTTGAGGAGGAACTTCTTCACTCAAAGGGTGGTGAATCTCTGGAATTCTCTGCCCGTTGAAGTGGTGGAGGCTACCTTGCTAAATATTTTTAAGACGCGGGTTGATGGGTTTTTGATGAGAGGGGATTAAGGGTTATGGGGAGAGGGCGGGAACGTGGAACTGAGCCACGACAGATCAGCCATGATCTTATTGAATGGCGGGGCAGGCTCGAAGGGCTAGATGGCCTACTCCTGCTCCTATTTCTTATGTTCTTATCTACTCTACATTTTGAATGCCCAGTAAAGAAATGTTGGTAATCAGTTTCCATGCCACTGAATGATGATAGAGATGAAATCTTTAGTTAGACAGACTGCTAAATCTCACAGCAAAACTTACTTTGTTTAAAGTTTATTTATTAGTCACAAGTAAAGCTTACATTAATACTTCAATGAACTCCAGTGAAATTCCCATGCCAGATTCCAGTGCCTGTTCAGGTCAATGCAGCTAACCAGCACAACTTTCAGACTGTGGGAGGAAACCCAAGCACACATGGGGAGAACATTCAAACTCCACCCAAGCTGGGAATCAAACCCAGTCCATGGCACTGAGGGGCAACAGTGCTAACCACTGTGCCAGGGCCATTTGTGGCTGTAGCAAGTGCCCTTGTTTCTCTATTGACTACAAAATTTTGGTCAGATTATGAAGTACATAGGTTTGGAGAAAATCAAAAGCAATGGTGACTACAATTTGTACTTCAGTAATTCCTTTTTCAGAACTTTCAAACTGCAAAACAGTAGTGTACCAACTTGTAAAATTAATAGATGATTACAATTACAAAATAAAAGAATAGCATTGCAAATATTAGCTCTATAATGGAAATTAAAGGCAAACTAAATAAAGTTATCAAATCATCTAATATAGGAATCAGTTCATAAACCTAAATGCCCAACTGCACTACAGGCATGAGATTATCTTCTGGTGATGTTTCCCATTGCTGCAGGAAGGCAATGCATTGCCTGCTGATTGCACACTGCACTCTATGAGCATGTTTAATGGTCTGAAAATAACACCTAATTGTTTATCAGCAGAGCTTGAGTAATACACAAAGTGTTTTTATTTAACAATCTGCGTACACTAGAAGACTAATCTTGGTCAATGCTCACACACAGTTGAAATTGCTAAAATAAGGTTTGCAAATAAACTTTTCTGTTTATTTGTTGGATATGGACATTGCCAGCATTTATTTCCGATTGGTGCTGGTGAATCAACTTCTTGATTCCCATGTCCACTGTTGCACCCCTGAAGAAGGTACTTCCAACAGGGCTGTTCAGGAGAATGTTTCAAGATTTTAACCCATTGATATTGGGTTAAAAGAAGCAGTGGCTGTAGTTTTGGGAACTGCTTTAGAAAAAGCTTTGGAGATGCATGGTATCTTGCAGATGGTATATTATGCAGCCTTGGTGTGTTGGGAAGAGAGGAAGTGAATGTTTAAGGCTGTAGATGAGGTACTAATAAAAAGCAGGCTGCTTTATTTTGGATGGTATTAAATTTCAGGAATGTTGAACTGCATACGTTGGAAAGCTGGACTCATTCAGAGCGCAATCCATCACACTCTGACTTGTGCCTTGAAGACAATGGAAAGACTTTGTGCTGGGTAATATTGCAGCCAATGGAGATTCTTCCACCCACCGCCCTGGATACATTCGATCAAATGCTGCCTTGGTGACAAGAGCACTCTTACCTTTCCTTTGGAATTCAGTTCCTTTTTCAATGTTTGGATAAAAGTTGTAATGTGGTCAGCAGCCAAGTGGCCCTGCTGGAACTTAAGCTGGGCAGTAGGAAACAGATTATTGGTAAACCACTGGAGTTTGACATCAATGTCGATGACACTGCCCATCACTTTGCCGGTGGCTGATGTTTTAAGTGGCTCATACTCACAACTGCCCAGAATAAATATATTTTTTCTTTTCCTAAATATTTATTTTGTCTAATTTCAAGTATTAGTGTCTAATTTCAAGTATTACAGATAAAACATTAACCAGCGAATGGACTCAAATGGATAGATCAATGCCTTTAAGGTGATTTCAACCTAGATATCAGTTTTTGGCTGTTTAAGGGAAGAATGGGACATCAAAAACATTAAATACCTTGTTCTCCAGATTGGTTTTGTTGAGCTTCAGCTGTTGGGAACCAACCAGTTTAGGACTTGGGGTTGCTATGACAATGCTCGTTAGCTGTGCAGTTGGTAATGTTTTGGTGACAGCAGCTGGTTGGCCATTCATAATTCTAGCCTGATGTATGGAATTTGCAGTTGATGGCTGAGAAGTGTGTGAGAATTTTGTCAGCATCACTGGTCGCTGGATTAGTTGTGAAGCAGTAAACACAGGTGCAGGTGCAATAGGAATACTATTTGGCATCACTGGCTTTGGACGAACCTGAAAAATCATCAGCAATTTAGCATGTTACAATGTAAACCATTCTTTTCTCCACCTTTAATATCCTCTTCTCTTGACGCTGACGATTACCAGTGAGCCAAGTCAGCAAGTGTCATCAGGTTACTTAAAGCAACAAGTATCTCAGTCAAGGCCCACCAATTCAATTATATTCCCAGGCACTAATAACCACACTTGTAATTTCTAAAGATAGTGACAGCAGAAACCATAGACAATGTTGCCCGAGGCCAATTGCAGCACTTGTGCACCAGCCCTATCTAAATGCAGCTCGAATAGTTGGATTGAACCTGAGGCCTTTCCAGTTTACAGCACTCAGTTCCAAATTGATGTATTTACCATCTGAACCCTACAAGCTAAATAAGGTCTCCTTAAAAGAATTATTAAAGACCATGCTGCTGAACTTAAACTCAACTGAAAAATAAATGTGCATAACATTAAATTATGAATTCAGGCTCTTGTGCCTTAAAACATTCTAGAGTAAAAATTCTTCACAAGTATGGAATCTCAACATAAGAATATAGCCTTACACTTGTTACACCAAGTAACAAATGTTGAACACCTACTAGTCATGATGTGGATATGCCGGCGTTGGACTGGGGTAAACACAGTAAAAAGTCTGAGACCACCAGGTTTTAGTCCAACCGATTTATTTGATAGTAAACTCACAAGCTTTCGGGTTAGCCCCTTCGTCAGGTGAATGGAGAGTTCTGGCCTCAGACTGAGCATATAAAGCACAGACAGTTTAGAGATTACTGATTAGAATGCGAACCTTTATACCTAACCTGCTGTTCAAGTCCTGAAGTGGCTGACAATGTGTGTCGAAGGAGCACTGATCACAGGTTAAAGAGGTGTGTATTGCTGTTCAAGTCCTGAAGTGGCTGGCAATGTGTGTGGAAGGAGCACTGATCTGTAACCCCCGTGACTTGCCTGGGTTTGCAAAACCTCACTTACTGTACTGTCTGGAGACAATACACATCTCTTTAACCTGTGATCAGTGCTCCTTCCACACACACTGTCAGCCACTTCAGGACTTGAACAGCAGGTTAGGTGTAAAGATTCGCATTCTAATCAGTAATCTCTAAACTGTTTGTGCTTTATATGCTCTGTCTGAGGCCAGAACTCTCCATTCACCTGACGAATGGGCTAACCCGAAAGTTTGAGAGTTTACTATCAAATAAATCGGTTGGACTAAAACCTGGTGTTGTCAGACTTTTTACTGTGAACACCTACTACACATACAGTAGTTTGTAAATTTCCAAGAGACAAAGTCATGTGGATTATGACTTTACCAGTAGCTCACCAAGGAATTGCAACAATATTAGACAGGAACCGAAGAATGTAGATTGAGGGCAGAGGTTTGAAGTCAAATCAACATCTGGCATTTGGGCGACTTTCAAGTGTAAGTTAATAGGTATTCAGGTGCCTGTAAGGATGAAGGATAAGTATAGCAATTTTCAGGAACCTTGGATAATGAGAGGTATTGTCAGCCTAGTCAAAGAGAAAAAGGAAGCATTTGTTAAGGCTAGGAACACACAAAGCAAGTGTGGAATACAAGGGAAGTAGAAAGAAACTTAAGCAAGTAGTCAGGAGGGCTACAAAGGGTCACAAAACGTCGTTGGTCACCAAGATTAAGGAAAATCCCAAGGCTTTTTACACATATATAAGAGCAAGAGGGTAGCCAGAGAGGGGGTTGGCCCACTCAAGGACAAGGTTGGGAATCTATGTGTGGAGCTAGAGGAAATGGGCAAGGTATTAAATGAGTATTTTGTGTCAGTTTGCACCAACCAGAAGGACTTGGTGGATGATGTGTCTGGGGAAGGGTGTGTTGAGTCATGTTGAGATCAAAAAGGTGGTGGTACTGGGGGCCTTGAAAAACATTAAGGTAGACAAATCTCCAGGACCCAATGGGATATACTTCAGAACACAGAGCAGCAAGGGTAGGAGCCTTGACAGAAATACTTGTATCCTCATTGGCTGCAGGGGCGGTCCCAAAGGATTGGAAAATAGCCAATGTTGTTCCTTTGTTTCAGGTAGCAAGGATAATCCAGGTAATTACAGGTTGGTGGCCGTACATCAGTGGTAGGGAAATTACTGAAGAGGATTTTTTGAGAAAGGATTTACTCTCACTTGGAAATAAGTGGACATATTAGCGAGAGGCATTATGGTTTTATGAAGGGGAGGTTGTGATCAAGTTTTTTGAGGAAGTGATGAAAATGAGTGATGAGGGTAGGGCAATGGATGTTGTCTACACAATCTTCAGTAAGGCCTTTGACAAGGTCCCTCCTGGCAGACTGGTACAGAAGGTGAAGTTGCACAGGATCAGAGGTGAGCTGGCCTTTTTTAAAGTCAAACCAAACAAACAAATTCAAGTTAAATCAGGGCAAAGTAAAAGGGGCAGCTCCCCAAAAGGAAGGGGAACAGCCCGAACAAAATCAAAGTACAAAGGAAACTTAAAAACATCAAAGATAGATACAGAACTGGCCTGGTCATAAAAGACAGAGTGTAGCTGTGGAAGTGTGCGTTTCTGAAAGGAGGGCTGTGACTAGTGGCGTTCCTCAGGGATCAGTACTGGGATCTTTGTTCTATTTATCTATATACCAGACGACCCAAAAGTTGGTGGAATTGCAGATAGCAATGAGGACCATCAGAGTAGATACAGCAGGATATAGATCAGTTAGAGATTTGGACGGAGAGATGGCAGATGGAGTTTAATTAGGACAAATGTGAGATACTGCATTTTGGAAAGTCTAACGCAGATGGAAAATATACAGTAAATGGCAGAATCCTTAAGAATATTAATAGGAAGAGGGATCTGGGTGTACAGGTACAAACGTTACTTAAAGTGGCAACGCAGGTGCAGAAGGTAGTCAAGAAGGCATATGAGATGCTTGCCTTCATTGGCCAGGGTTTAGAAATTGGCAAGTCATATTGCAGTTTTATAGAACCTTAGTTAGGCCGTACATTGAATATAGTGTTCAATTCTGGTTGCCGCACTACCAGGAGGATGTGGAGGCTTTGGAGAGGGTATAGAAAAGACTTACCAGGATGTTGCATCGTATGGAAGCTAGTAGCTATGAGCAGAGGTTGGAGAAACTTGGTTTGTTCTCACTGGAACGATAGAGGTTGAGAGGCAACCTGATAAAAGTCTACAAGATTATAAGGGGCATGGACAGAGTGGATAGTCGGAAGCTTTTTCCCAGGGCGGAAGAGCCAATTACCAGGGGACATAGGTTTAAGGTGCGAGGGGCAAGATTTAAAGGAGAAGTATGAGGCAAGTTTTTTGTTTTTACACAGAAGACAGTGGGTGCCTGGAACTCACTACTGGGGGAGGCAGTGGAAGCAGATACAATACTGACTTTTAAGGGGTGTCTTGACAAATACATGAATTGGTTGGGAATAGAGGATGTGGAACCTGGAAGGGTAGAGGGTTTCAGTTCAGATGGGCAGCATTGTTGGTGCAGGTTTAGAGGGTCTAAGGGCCTGTTTCTGTGCTGTAATTTTCTCTGTACCAATTTTCATGCAAGAGATCATGGAAATGTCACAATATTTGACTGTGGAAAGCATCACAGCTGAGTTCAATGATATAATCTGGCAGCCAAAAAATGCACTTTGCAGCAGAGCTCACTGAATAACAAAGTTTTGGGAATGTGACCTTTCATCTGAGAAATGTCATAGACCTGAAACACTAACTATTTCTCTGAGTAAATCCAGCATTTTCTGTCTTTATTTCAGATTTACAGCATCCAGTGCTTTGTTTCTGTCTCATTTAGTAGCAAGCAGTCAGGGGTAAAATTTTTTGCTTATTTTTCTCTCCTCAGTTCAGGCGCAAGAAACATTCCAGATGAGATCTTTCTCCTCACCTCTTCCTGGCAGCAGCTTTGTAAACCCCGAGCTCAGTAATAGGACGCAAAGGGTAGTGGTTGAAGGCTGTTCGAGTGACTGGAGGCCAGTGTCCAACAGTGTGCCACAAGAATCGGTACTAGGATCCTTATTGTTTTTTATATACACAAATATTATAGATGAAAATGTGGGGGAAATGTTAGGCAAGTTTGCAGACGACACCAAGATTGGTAAGGTGGTTACTAATGAGGATTGTCATAGATTATAGGAAGATGTAGCTGAGTTGGACAAGTAGGCAGATCAGTGGCAGATGGTAGTTAACCCAGGTAAGCGTGAGGTGATGCACTTTGGAAGATGATCTTGGGGTAATTATTCACAGATGCCTGAAGGCAGCAGATCAAGTGAATAGGATAGTGAAGACGGCACATGGGACACTGGCTTTCACCTTTCATGGTATAAGAGCAAGGAGGTAACATTGGAGTTGTGCAGAGCATTGTACAGGTCACAGCTGGAGTAGTCTGTGCAGTTTTGGGTCACCTCACTATAGGAAGGATGTGATTCCACTAAAAAGGGTACAGAGGGGATTCAAAAAGATGCCTAGGATGGAGCATTTGAGTTATATGGTGAAACTGGATAGGCTTGGAGAGGGGACTTGAAAAATAACTTTTTCACTCAAAGGTGGTGGGAAGCTGGAATGCACTGCCTGGGAAGGTAGTGGAGACCGGAAACCTTACCACCTTTAAAAAAAATTTGGATGAGCACTTGAAGTATCATAACATTCAAGGATATGGGACATGTGCAGGAAATTGGGATTAATGAGTCTTTAGTGGTGGTTATTGCCACTGTATACAATGGGCCACAGGGCCTTTCCTGCGCTACATGAATCTAAAGAGCTAATTGAATAATAGAAGTGAAATACAATTCTGGAATGAGACCTGTACACCAATATACTTCCTTCTGGTACCAATTTCTTAACAGAAGGCTGTCTTTGGTTATTCCTCCTCCCATCTTTTTGTTTATATGTGAATTAAAGATTGAATACAAAAGGAATGATGGCACTTTGCTGAAAATCAAATATAACACTCATTTGAGCACTTTAATACTTCCTAAACTACACATCGAATGTCTTAGAATCTGGTTTTCAGCAAAACAGAATCCAGCTTCTGAGACAAAGGTATGAAATATCTTAATCGGTGCAATGACAGATTACAAAGGGCCATGTCTATTTATTATTTCAGTCTACAGCTTTGCATTCAAGCCATTAATGAATGTGAAATCACCAATAACAGAAGTCTCTCTGTCACATGCATTTACCTGTGGTAAAAGCGTTGGCCGTTGTGTCAGTCTAGGTGGAGGGATGAACTGAGGAACCTTGATTGGCGGGGAGCTTGTAGTCTGTACCTGCTGATTTGAACATATTCATTCTTACACATTACTTTGATGGAAAATCTTTACATCAAAAATAAACATTGAATACATACAAACTATTTCAAGCTGTTTTAACTAAGATTTGACAAAACAAATACGCTTTCTTCTCTGAACTGTAAAACATAAGAAACAGGAGCAGGAGTAGGCCATCTAGCCCTTCGAGCCTGCCCCACCATTCAATAAGATCATGGCTGATCTGAAGTGGATCAGTTCCACTTTCCTGCTTTCTCCCCATAACCCTTAATTCCCTTGTCTATCAAAAACCTATCTACCCGTGACTTAAATATATTTAGCGAGGTAGCCTCCACCACTTCAATGGGCAGAGAATTCCAGAGATTCACCAACCTTGGAGTGAAGTTCCTCCTCAACTCTGATCTAAACTGCATCCCCCCCCCTTATCTTGAGGCTGTGCCCTCTAGTCCTGCTATCCTTTCTAAGCGGGAAGAATCTCTCTACCTCTACCCTATCCATCCCTTTCATTATCTTATACGTCTCTATAAGATCCCCCCTCATCCTTCTAAACTCCAACGAGTACAGACCCAGTCTATTTAGTCTCGCTTCATAGTCCAACCCCCTCATCTCCGGTATCAGCCTAGTGAACCTCCTCTGCACCCCTCCAAGGCCAAAATATCCTTGCGCATGTGCGGCGACCAAAACTGCACACAGTACTCCAGCTGCGGCCTCACCAGTACCCTGTACTGTTGCAGCAAGACCTCCCTGCTTTTATATTCTATCCCCCTCGATATAAAGGCCAGCATTCCATTTGCCTTCTTGATCACCTGCTGCACCTGCAGACTGGGTTTTTGCGACTCATGCACAAGGACCCCCAGGTCCCTCTGCACCGTAGCATCCTGCAACTTTTCGCCCTTTAAATAGTAATCCCTCCTACTATTATTTCTGCCAAGTGGATAGCCTCACACTTGCTAACATTGTACTTCATCTGCCAGGTCTTCGCCCACTCGCTCAGCCTATCCAGATCCCTCTGCAGACTTTCCACACCCTCCACGCAATTTGCTTTACCACTCATCTTCGTGTCATCAGCAAATTTCGTCACCCTACACTCAGTCCCCTCCTCCAGATCATCTATATAAATGGTAAGTAGCTGAGGCCCCAGCACCAATCCCTGCAGCACTCCACTAGTCACCAACCGCCAATCAGAATAGCACCCATTGATACCAACTCTCTGCTTCCTATAAGACAACCAATCCTCTATCCACGCTAACACCTTACTTACTTTAAAACTACTAACTTTCTAAACCAAAGGTAACAGTTATGTAATAAAAGACCAAATATGCCAAAGATCAGTAAAATACAGAAATATGGACAGCCACATAATTCAATAATACACAATCCCAGCCTTTAGAGGGTTAAAGTCCTTCTCCAGAGATCTGAGCACAATCTAGTCTGGCACTTCAGTCCAGTTTCAGGTGAGAGCACATATGATTCCATAGCACTATTCAAGAAGGAGCAAGAAAGTTCTCCCTGGTATTCTGTCAATACTTATCCTTCAATTAACAGCACTAGCAGATTAAATGGCCCTTTTCCCATTACTGCTTGTAGAGTATTGCTGTGCACAGATTGACTGCTGAATTTCTTATATTCCCAGAAGGAAGAAAACAGTCAAACTTGGGAATGACTGATCTTGTATATGTTAAATAGGAAGTCCAGTTTGGACCAGTACCAGTCATTTCTAACTTTTACTTGTTTTTATTTCTGGGTTAAATGTAGGCTCCATGAAGAATCAAAGGCTGGAACTATACATAGTAGTCACAGACTGGCGCACAATAAATGATATTTACATTCCCTTTTCATCATTAAAGAAACTTTTCTCTAATCCTACATGCAACAGTCTTCTTCACTTTCAGTTGGCTTGTTTGTCTGGTTATCTATACTCATTTTTTTCTTCACTTGTGCGCTCGTGTGGCAGTTTTTGCTGGAATAATCTTTTGAATGGATATCCAGGATACTTGGATAACAGTGAAGGATAAAAAATTAGAATGGTCAGATTTTGCAATTGTAATCATGTTGAAATGGTTAACATTTTCCTTCATTATTCTTTGAAACAGATTGGACTTGTGAAATCCAACATGCAAGATGAACACCAAAAATTATAAGCTTATGTCATTGACTCACTGCTCTTCCACAGGGTGTCCTTTTGAAGTCCTTGCAGATGGAAAACATCCAGAAATCACTGATCTGGATTTCAGGGTCAGTGATAAAGCAAAGGCTTTCTTTGGAGAAAGCTGGTCACAGAGATCTAACAATCTCAATGGTTCCTTTCCCCTCCTTTCTAAAGCAATTTAAATCTGGTGCCAAGACCAAAGTATATCTTAAAAGCAAATTACTGCAGATGCTGGAATCTCAAACAAAAACAGAAAACATTAGAAAATCTCAGCAGGTCTGACAGCATCTGTGCAGAGAGAGAACAGAGCAAACATTTTGAGTTTGGATGATCCTTCATTCCAATTCTGACGAAGGGTCATCCAGACTTGAAATGTTAGCTCTATTCTTTCTCTACAGATGCAGTCAGACTTGCTGAGATTTTCCAGCATTGTGTTTTTGTTGCAAAGGGATATTTTGGTGTGTTGCAGCACTGATGTCAGCAAGAATGGAAGCAACCAATCACACTGAAATATTCAAAAATCAACAACAAGAAGGTGTGCATG
The DNA here is from genome assembly GCF_965287045.1 of Carcharhinus amblyrhynchos. Taxonomy (NCBI): domain Eukaryota; kingdom Metazoa; phylum Chordata; class Chondrichthyes; order Carcharhiniformes; family Carcharhinidae; genus Carcharhinus; species Carcharhinus amblyrhynchos. Next base: position 57,514,301 of record NC_137329.1, read on the forward strand.
TGTGTGTGTTGGTGCAGAGTTTATGTGAAGATGTTGTGGCAATTTCCAAAGTAACATACAATCACATACAGAAACTTCTGGATTTGTGTTGTTCTGCACATATGCCAACTCCCTAAGCTGCTAGCATTTTCAGTGCGACAACGACAGCAAAAGCTGACAATTTTGCCGTCACTATCGGTACATAATCCAAGGTCTAGAATAACTGTAAACTTCTACATTTATGCAAAATAAAAAACAAGTAATCTAAAATTTTTACACTTTTCAGCATTAAGCGTCATGTCCTAATCTTTATTTCTATATTCTATAAAATTATAAAAAGTGAGTGATAAAACTCGCTTGCTACTGCTTGATTTGTTGCCTTTGAGAATTTTTGAAGTGACTGACTGCTTAATCTGGTTTGATGACATCCCTATGCTAGAGATCTTCAATAGATGGTGTCAGGATTAATGTCAGGGAAAATGAAATCCGTGCCCCAGATCTCGCATGGCCTTGTGTGCAGCTTTCCTCAAAGTCAGCAGTGAGTACCTTTCACTTTGTGGCCGACCACAAATTCTGGGCCATCAACTTGAATTGGTGACAACTGGCAAAACAGTTAATTCTCAACTGAAGGGTTTTGTTGAAATAAATGCCTTGTTATTTTAACATTAATTTGAGCAGACAGTTTGCTTTGTTTCTTAAGATGTTAATTTGGAAAATTGGAAAGGATTTTGGGGCTGGTATTATAAACAACTGTATGAAGGAAGGTTTCACTGATTTACTTTTTTCAGAAATGATGTTGTTCAACATGTTCTCAAAAGATCTACTGATTCATTTTAAATTAAAAGTGATTTGTAGGGCTTCCTTTATCTTTTTCCAGCTACAAAAAAGGCACATGATTTTAAAATAAATAGCACAACTGATCTGGGCAACCCTTGTTTATTAAAGGAAAAAAGGAATATGGGGCCCGAGAGAAATATTTTAGCAAGGCAAACAGGAAAGAACTATGAAAAATAAAGATTTGAGTCAGCAGAGTGGAAGTAGCGGTACGAGTCACAGAAAACAAGTTGCAACAAAAACAAAGGGCAGGATCTGTTACATTTAATGAAGGGAACTTGCAAAAGAAATAAAAAAGATGATAAGAATTGTTGTGAAGTAGGAGCATTTTAAGAATAAAGAAGTAATTGAAAGGATACCAACATTTCACAGCTCATTAGTGTCTTTGTTACTACTGATACAACAAACACATATTGAATCAAAGTGTTAACTCTTATTCAAGGCTGAAAGCTCTTCCTCTCACATGGCAGATATCCACTTGCCTTTTCGTTATTCAAAATTTATGTTTTAGTCCTTCTCCTTAGTGAAGAAAAGGATTTTAGCATTGGCTCTGGGTGGATAGGAAGCATCGGTATTATGATGCATCGCAATTATACAAGACAGGGATAGACCAGTGGAGTCTTTGCCATTTTTGTATGGCTTCACCTGTATCAAATTTGAAGGAACAGGAGAATGGCTGAAGCTTATTTAAATATATAGGGTTTTTTTAAAAGCTCATCTGAATTATTTATGAATCAGGATTAATTTGGCCCTTTAAGTTTTTGGCATTAAAAAATATTTTATGCTAATAACAGTTTTGTTGATTGTGGCAAGCAAGTATTCTACTCAAGAGTTTTGTTTCTCTTTGAAAATAAAGGTTGTAGGTACGTAAAGACAAGAGCAAGACAAATTTCAAGGCACAATTGGTTGGAACATTTTTCTTAACCTAACTGCCCTGGGTCTGAAAGCAAGCCCAAATGATCAAGGGAAGTCTGGCAGTTGTAAAGGTTCTAGATGACTAGTGAATTAGCCACAATTCAGGACCGAGTGAGTTTACATGCAAAAGCACAAAACTATGTATGATTCCAGCAACTCAACCGATGATGGGCAACAAAGGATGTCTTCTGGCATGTCTTTTGAGGTGGGGGCAGAGGCAAGGAGGGGATTGTTCTTCTGAAGCTGGACTTGAGATAAATTGACAGGACAATGTTACTCATCTGATCCATGGCAATTGGTCCAAAAAGCAGAAAGACACCACAGCTGATGGTTCCTTATCCTAATGTGTATAAAATTAACACCTAATACCTTATGAAAGATCCTGGAAGTAAAACAAATACCTTTACCAAGGAAAGTCAGTTTTAAAGTAAAGAAATAGCACTCCCAAGTTCTTCTTACCAACTGTACAGTTGATTTTGGCATTATTCGCACAGCATCGGCCCCCAGAGTTGTCAGTTTGTTGGTGATCTGAAGGTTGATGGGTGTGTTTTGAGAGTCTGCATTAATCACTGATTTCTGAGGGTTGCTTAGAGCTGTTACCATGGCAATGGTAGGTCTTGGTGTAACGACCGAGGCAGACATGGTATGTGTTGTTTTAAGTAGAGTAAGTGGAATCTGCTTTGTGGTAACAACTGAAGCTTCAGTTATTGTTTTCTGTGAATAAAAAAAGTACACAAAATTGTAATTAGGCTTTTTGAATAAACAAAACATAATCAAGAGATATAAACGGAAGCATTTCAGACCCATACATTTACAACCTGTATTTTTAAAGCAAATTTTTCTGCATTTATTTTTGCAATGCTGAAGGAAACCTATGGAAGCATAAGCATGTTCAGCATAGTAATAAAAGGTCAATTCAGAACATGGGCAGCACTGTTTTAATCATTACGAGTTTGTTCTAAATATCTACAGAAAATATTCAGATACAATATGCTGAAGTACATACATTAAACTGGCTGCACTGAATTATTCCAATATATTAGCTTATAAAGTTTCTTTGAATGGACATCTTAAGTGCTAAAAAAAAAATTGCCCATGAGTAATATCTGTAGTATTGCATCTGCCAATGCATTTAGTCTATATTTTAGAAATGAAGATAATCAGTCTTGCCAATGTGCAATCATGGCAACTTTTCACCTTACAGAGGCAGCCAAGAATAATCTTAAACATGATTTGGAGTAGGACCTCAGTATTCAAAGGATCCTTAGATTAAATCAGTTGTTCATCAGTGCCAACTGTCTGATGGAATACACAGGAAAATAAGTACTGGTACAACTCTTCATTTGAAAGAAGTCATTCAATTCATAGTGGATATATCTCTAACTTAACTACAATCACATTTAAATATATGAAGAACTGAAAAAAATCAGAATTTGGAAATGAAAAATCGACAGCAAATACAAGATCCGACATGGAGAATCAAAGAGGTACTTGAGAGAAACTTGCCACATTCCTACTTGCTAAATAGAATGGTTTGTTTTTATTCTTTCACAGGATGCTAGCATCACTATCTAGGCCAGTATTTGTTGCCCATCTCTAATTGCAAAGGTGGTGGTAGTGAGCTGTCCTCTTAAATCACTGCAGTCCACATGGTGTAAGTACACCCACAATGTTGTGAGGGACAGAGTTCCAGAAATTTTACCCATACAAATGTGCTTCAAGGAGATCCTAAACACTACTTAATTTGTCTTTACACAATTGTATTGTTCAGGCGAAAGGGAAAATGCAATTTTAAAGTACTTGTATATTGCACTGAAATAAACATGAACTGGTACAACAGTGATTAGGGATAAACAAGCCAAGGTAAACTTATGGAGTCTGTTATATTTTGATTTGGACTGACTAAGGCATTAAGAATACACAAATTTACTTTTTTCAGGACACTGAGTAGTTGTCTAATTTTTTGTTAGTTATGCAATAGAGAAGAAAGGTTACACTTTTTTTAGAATTGGCAAATAGCAAAGATTGATGATTAGTAAATAAATATTACACTGCATCCAGAAGGTATAGGTCAGTGAGCTTTGCAAGTTAAATTAGACATGTAAACAGTGACGATGGATACAAGCTAATCTTTTACTAATCACCAATCTCTGCTGATCTGCAACGTGATACTCTCTTCTATTAATTTCCATGAAAACCACCCCTCTGGAACACAATAAGATGTAATAAAGGGGACAAATACATGCAATGTTTACTGGATACAGATATTAATAATTCAAATGGAACATATATAAATACAATACTTTGCTAAATGTTGCTGGTGTTAATGATTCTTTATAAATAATCCAATTACAGGAACTCCGATCTTCTGCTACTGACCTACAAAAGCACAAGTTCTGCACTGATCACGATTGATTGTTTCATAACACTTCTTTCTGCATTATGAACAGTTAAAATATCAACTCTCTTTCCTCTGACCTCAACAGGCAAGAGAATGAATATCTTCTGTTCAGGTGAATCTGAGGCAAGTGGAAGCCCAGTATATACATTTCTGCCATTTACTGAACTAAGAACAAAGAGAAGAGCTGGACAGGAGAGCTGAGAAGGTTAAGAAAGGAAGTTCACCATACAGGGAAGATTGCACGGGTGAAACCCTGTTTACGTGGCAGTTGCTGCCTATGACAAGTCAGCTAAAATCCTTGAAGAAAAGGAACTGAAATTCTGTTTGGAAGAACTGCGTGGCTGGAACAAGGACTGTACCAGCCGTTCAAATTGCCTATAATATTCATGAGACAGTCTTTGTGACCTCTACTATTCATTTTGTTACTATCTCTTAGGGACCTCTAACATTTAAAGAAAAAGATGAACACCCCAAGATTAACCAACAGAACAGCACCACAAAAAAGTCTCCATTGTACATCAAAAATAATTAAATAGGGGAGGAGAGTCACATGACGTGAGCACAAGAGCAACTGCATTTCTACGAGCTCTGGCACTAGTCATCTTTTAATCCTTTCTTCTATCTAATGAATAACCTGTAATTAAAAATAATCTGTGCAATGTTTTTGGAAAATCCAGCTTAACCTTTTTGATGGCAGGGAGGTCATATTAGGACTAAAAAATTTTGTTCGTGTGATACAGTTGGAGCTGACTTGGAGGTGGTGAAGTTCACAGTGGCGACATCGCTGGTGAGCAGGCTCATGTGCAGTTGTCGCCAATATGAGGACCGTTTTTATGAATAAAATTACGGAAGATGTATTCTGCTTCCCGGAACAGATTACAAGTGCTCACCACAACGAGCTGCGAGATATCCTACAAAGGGTGAATGCTGGTATTGATAATCCTTTCAATCGAGGTTTCTGTGGTGAAGGCTCAGCTTCAACCCTTAGATAACCTGCTGCATGGTGTGTCCAACATCCTATTAAGTTGAGGGGACATGGCTGGGCAAGGTCTGTCTGTAAACTAATCCCCCTGGGAAGAAGGTGAACTATGGTGATATTTCCGGCTGATTTTGGGGTCTGGGGTTGGCTGAAGACCCCCAACCACTGGTCTTGTGTTGTCTTGACTGCATTATTTGCATTTATTGGTGTCCAACCATGAAGGACATTTCCCCTTCTCTGGGGCCTTGATTCCTACTCCTCTGGGCCCTAGGATGATGACATAACGGAGATGTGGAGATTGGGTGAAATTTTGAATGATTCCTGGATATTCCTTTTCAATCTGGTCATAACTTCAGCCTTTTCTAACTCTGTGGATGGTTTATAAACTAACCCTGCAGTTTGTCATTAATCCCGAATTTTGTTCCCTTGTGATTTTAGTCCTGATAATGATATTGTCTTTTATCCTGATAACAGCACATGTCAAGCACAGAAGCTTGTTTTTTTTCAGAAATTGGGATTAGTGTGCCTTTAATGCAGATACTATTGGTGCAGATTTGATGGACTGAAGGATCTTTTCTTCACTATATGACTCTATAATCTAATAATGTGGTTAAAATCCCTTTTCCCTGGAACCATTCTGGTAAATCTCCATGGGCTCTCAAGAGCCCATGGGTCCTTCTTAAAGCGTGAAGACCAAAATTGGTTTCAATACTCTAGTTATCTTTTGTCTGTTTTGACTTGGATGTTGAAGTATAGTAAAATTTCCCAATTGTACCGAACTTCAATCAGCTGCAGCAGAAAGGGCAAACAAGTGCAAAGCTGTACGAAGTAATGCACTTTTTCAGCCAGCTTTTTGATCTGAGCACCCTCCTATTTCATAAGATTATTTTTTGCAATATTTTGTCAAATTAAAGACAGACTGCATGGACTTGTCAAAGGGCACTTGTGCAATGTTAATTTGAGGGTTTTTTGACAAGGTAACAAAGGGCAATGGGGTAGACTTGATGAACGTGGAGTTCAAAAAGGTGTTTGGTAAAGTGCCGTGTAACAGGCTTGCTAGAAAAGTGGAGGTTGGCTGAAACAAAAAGGAGCAGTGAACATTTGTTTCTTGGATGAGAGGAAGCTATCCAGTGATGTTCTTTCTGAAACTGTGTTAGGACCATGACTTTTATTAATCTATATTAATGACCTAGATGGAAAGGCAGAATACTGCGGATGCTGTAAATCTGCGAGGAGGACAAACAGACTTCAGGCAGATATAGACATGGTAGTGAAATGGGCAGATGAAATTTAATGCACAGAAACGTTTAATACAGAGAAAAAAAGAGAAACACCATATAAAAGAAAGGTTATGTGAAATAAATGATACAGTTCAATGATACAAGGTAGTACACGTGCACAAATCATTGATGTAAACAAGACAGGTTGAGAAATGGCTAGAAAGGCATGTAGGATTCTTGGCTTTGCAAATAGAGGCATTGAGCATGAAAGCAAGGAAGTTATGAAGAACCTTTATAAACAATAGTTTGGTCTCAATTGGAGTACTGTGTCCAACTCAAAGTACCAAACGTTTTGAGGATGTGAAAGCTTAAGGATGTAGAAAGGTTTTGGGAGAATGATTCCAGAGATGAGGGACTTTGGTTTTGTAGTTAGATTGAAGATTCTGAAGTTGTTCTCCTCAGGGAAAATAAGGTGAAGAGGAGATTTGATGAACACATTCAAATCATGAGGCCTGGATAAAGTGCTAACTTTGAAAAAAGTACTGCAAAATGAATTGATACATTAATTAACTAAGTAGAGACAACAGGGCAGGTGATGTGCTGTAGCTGCACAACGTGGGAGCTGGCAGATCCCATCACGAGCTGCAGTGACCAGATTTGCAACAAGTGTTGGTTGCTCAAGGAGTTTTGGCTCAGAGTTGATGAGCTCATGACTGAGTCTCAGACACTGCAGCACTTCTGGGAGGCAAGAGTTACCTGGACACTTTGTTTCAGAGGTGGTCACGCCCAATAGATTAACTATCTCTAATTCAGTCAGTGGTCAGTGATAGCAGGATGTGACTGCAAGTGAGGCAGGTCGAGGGATTCTGAATTCAGGAATGGAAGAGCCTCAGCTCTTGACCTTGTCCAACAGGTATGAGGTATTTGTTCCCTGTGTGGAAGAGGAAAAGGGCTGTAAGAAGGATGAGCTAGTTGACCACTGCACCGTGGAACTGGAGGCCATTCAAGAGGGGGAGCAAAAAGACGTGTCAGTTGAAGGTGATTCTATAATTAGGGGGATCGATAGCATCCTTTGTAAGCAGGGTCGAGAATTCCACATGGTATGTCAGTGTCAGGGTGAAGGACATCTCTGGCCAGCTTGAAAGGACATTGGAGTGGGAGGGGAAGGGTCCTGTTGTTGAGGTCCACGTTGGGACAAACAACATGGGCAAGACTAGGAAAGAGTACCTGTTTGGGCATTATCAGGAAATTAGTAGTAAATTAAAGAGCAGGTCCTCATAGGTTATAATCTCTGGATTACCACCTGAGACACGTGCAAATTGGCATAGGGATGAGAAAATTAGAGAAGTAAACACATGGCTAAAGGAGTGATGCGGGAAAGGGGGGTTCCATATCATGGGGCTTTGGCATCAGTATTGGAACAGGATGGATCTGTAAAGTTGGGACAGTCTCCACCTGAACCAATCTGAGACCAGTATTCTAACAAAAAGGATAAGTAGCGTGGTCTCAAGGACTTTTAAAACTAGCAAATGGAAGACAGAAGGGAAGGGTAAAGCTAAAAGAAGAATGACTATTAATGGCAACCAAAGCACCAGCTTAGTATGTGAGGGGAAGAAAGAGGCCAATAGGATGAACAGGCAGGTCTAGTCTACCGACTAAAGATTAGTAATGGATAAAACGTGTGAAAAGCATGGTGCACAAGAAAATCCTTCAAGAGAAAGGCAAATCAGTAGGACATATTTAAAAACCCTGTACCTTAACGCACACAGTATTCAGAATAAGGTCAATGAGTTGATGGAGACAAATGGCACGGTAGCACAGTGGTTAGCACTGCTGCTTCACAGCTCCAGGGTCCTGAGTTCAATTCCCGGCTCAGGTCGCTGTCTGTGTGGAGTTTGCACATTCTCCCCGCGTCTGCGTGGGTTTCCTCCGGTTTCCTCCCACAGTCCAAAGATGTGCGGGCTAGGTTGATTGCCCATGCTAAGAGACTGCCCCTTAGTATCCAGGGATGCGTGGATTAGTGGGTATAATGTGGGGATATGGGGGTAGGGCCTGGGTGGGATTGTGTTCAGTGCAGACTCAATGGGCTGAAGGGCCTCTTTCTGCACAGTATGGTTCTATGATTCTATTCTATGAAATAGGTACGATTTGGTGGGGATTACTGAAACGTGGTTACACGAAGACTAGGACTGGGAGTTGAATGTCCAAGAGTACTCAGTACCTTAGAAGGATAGACAGGATGGAACAGGAGGTGGAGTTGCTTTATTGGTTAAAGATGACATCAAGGCTGTATTAAGAAATAACACTGGCACGAATGGCCAACATGTTGAATCGATGTCGGTAGAAAAAAAACACGGAAAAAAAATCTTGTAGGAATAATTTACACGCTCTTGAGCAATACTTCCAAAGTGGGAAACAGTATGAACCAAGAATTAACAAGGCTTTGAGAAGGGCACAATGGTAATCATGGGTGATTTTAACATGCACGCTGACTGGATCGATCAAATTGGCATAGGTAGCCTCAAGGGAGATTTCAGAGTGTGTAATAGGAAACAAAAACATGGCAGAGGAACTGAATTGTTACTTTGCGTCAGTTAAATTTAGTATTATGTAACAAAGAAGGGTTGCTAAATAGACTTGCTGTTATATTTCCTCTTGGTAAGAGTGATCACAGCATGTTAGAATTTCAGATTCAAATTGAGCAAGAGAAGACAGAGTGCCATACTAGAGTTTTAGCATTGGGCAGAGGTAATTATACAGGCCTGAGGAAAGAGTTGGTCCATGGAAACTGGGCGCAAATAATTGACAGCAGAACAGTTGAGGAACAATGGCAGGTGATGGTTCATAATGGTTCAGGGTGATAATTGAATATCTCCCAATTAAAGTATACTCCTGAAAGGAAGAGGAATTGTAAAACGAAGAAAAATGTTCCATGGCTAGACAAAGAAGTCAAAGAGGATCCAAAGGCAAAAACTAGAAGCATACCAAACTGCAAAACCTAGCAGTAAGCTGGAGGATTGGAAGAACTTTAAGGTTCAACAAAAGTTTACTAAAAATAGAATCAAAACAGCCAAGATGAACTATGAAATGAAACGAGCAGAAAACGTAAACATAGATACTAAAAGCTCTTCTAAGTATATAAAGAGGAAGTAAATGTTGGCTCTTTAGAGGACAATACTGGTGAGGTATTAATAGGGAACATAGAGATGGCAGAGGCATTAAACCAATATTTAGCCTCTGTCTTTATAGTAGAGAATAATGAAGATTTTCCAAAAACTTTTGTTAATGCAGAGGAAGTTGGTGCAATAACCATCACTAGGGAGAAGGTATTGAATAAATTAATGGGATTAAAGGCTGATAACTCTCCAGGGCCTGATGACCTGTACCCTAGGGTTTTAAAAGAGGTGGCAGCAGAGGTAGTGGATTCATTGATTGTGATATTTCAAAATTCCTTGGATTCTGCTAATGTCCTGGTGGATTGGGAAGGGAAAAGTAGGAAACTATAGGCCAGTTAGCTTGACATCTGTGGTGTGAACTTGCTGAAATTAATCATTAAGGAGGGGATAAATGAGCATTTGGAAAGACAAAGCTTAGTCCACCATTGTCAGCATGATTTTACGAAGGATAAGACATGCTTGACAAACATGCTCAAATTCTTTGAGGACATAACCAGCAAGGTGGATAGTGGGGAACCCTGTGGACGTGGTATATTTGGACTTCCAGGAGTTACTTGACAAGGTGCCGCATAAAAGACAGACCAAGGTAAATTGCAGGGGATTGAGGGTGGAGTATTGGATTGGACTTAGGATTGGCTGACTGGCAAAAAGAAAAGGGTTGGGATAAATGGGTCCTTCTCTGGCTGGCAAAATGTAATTAGCGGGGTGCCACAGGGGTCAGTCCTCAGACTGTTTACAATCTATATAAATGATCTGCAAGCAGGGATAGAGTGTAGCATAGCAAAATTTGCAGATGATACAAAAATAGGTGGGAAATCAGGCAGTGAAGAGGATATAAAGATTTTACACTCATAGATAAGCTAAAAATGGGCCAAAATTTGGCAGATGGTGTTTAACATGGATAAGTGTGAAGCTGTCTGTTATGGTAGAAAAATAGAAAGCCAAATTATTACCTAAATGGAAAGCAGATCCAAAATGCATCTGGACAGAGGGATCTGGGTGTCTATGTTCATGAATTGTAGAAAGTCAGTATGCAGGTGCAACACTTAATAAAAAAAAGGCAAATGGAATGTTGGCATTTATAGCAAAGAGGCTGGAGTATAAAAGTAGAGAAATGTTGTTGCAATTCTATAGGGTGTTGGTGAGGCCACATCTGGGGTATTGTGTCCAGTTTTGGTCTCCTTATTTGAGAAGGGATGTGGTGATACTGGAGGCAGTTCAGAGGAGGTTCGCCAGATTGATTCCAGGGATGAAAGAGTTGACATATGAGGAGAGATTAAATAGTTTGGGTTTATACTCACTGGAGTTTAGCAGGATGAGGGGGGGATCTGATCAAGATATATAAAATTTTAAAAGGGATTGATAAAGTAAATACTGGCCAAATATTTCCTCTTGCGGGGCAATCTTGAACAAGAGATCACTGGTATAAATTGAGAGGCAGTAGATTTAAAACTGATTTGAGGAGGCTGTACTTTTTGCTGAGGTGAACTTGTGGAACTTACTGCCCCATAGCATAGTGGAGTCTGAATCATTGAATGGTTTCAAGGAGATAAGATACATTTCTAACTTAAAAAAAGGGATAAGGGGATATGGGAACAGGTAAAGAGGTGGATTTGAGATCAGGGAGTGATTAGTCATGATCTGATTTAATGGTGGAGGAGGCTTTAAGAGCTGAATTTGCCTAGTTTTGCTCTTAATTCCTATGTTCCTGGATAAGATGGAAATTGCTCCCATTGGCAGCAGTGTCTAAACCTGAGAACAGCAATTTGAAGTGAATGGTGAAAGAACCGATGATGACACAATGAAGAGTTAAGTCTCAGGCAATCCATTCCAGAACTGATCATAGAGGTAGATTTAATCATGGCTTCCAAGAGGATTGGATAAGTACCTGAAGGAATAAAATTTGTAAGACTACGAGCAAAGGGTAGAACAGTGGGGCTACATAAACTACTCTTGCAGAGAGCTGGCATGGGCTCAACAGGTCAAATAGCTTCCTTCTGTGGTGCAGCCATTCAATAATTTGTTGCCATCTAATTCCACTAACTTCTCCAGCACTATTTCAATACATTCTTCATGGCACTTCATTTCCGGAACATTTTTGTATCTTCCAGGAAGACAGATACAAAAGTTTAGTGTTTCTTTTCTTATTGTCAATTCTAATTTTCCTTATCACTGCCTCTAATAGGCCCATGTTTATTTTCATTAATTTCTTCCTCTTTATATACCTGTAGAAATGTTGACTGTTTGTTCTTCGTTAGTCTATTCTCAAATTTTCCTTTCTTACTATCTTGCATTCATTCCATGAATTTGTCCTCCACACCATTATTGTGAATTTGTACCTCATGCTTATGTATTACCCTTATTATGTATACCACACCTACACAACAAAACACTACAACTACTCATGGGTTTATAAATAACACACCAATGTTTTCTGCCCTTGTTATTTCTTAGTTCCTTCCAAACCAATTCTACTACTTTATTCTCCAAGCCAAACTAAGATCCTTAGTCTCTATTGCCCTTATCCCATCTTTTATCAGGACTACCCCTCCTTCTTTTCCATTTAGCCTATCTCTTCAAAAAAAGTATCTGGAATATTTATTTCCCAAATTCACTTTTCTCAAAAGGACTCTGCAAATCTGTCCCACCACTCCCCACTTTCCACTCCAATCCTAATACACCAAAGTATGCCATTCCAACAGTAACATCCCAGCAATTTACTTCCATACTCTCAGCACAATTCCCAGTACTCAGATTTCACAGAATATGCCCCTATACCCCATTCCTTAACACCACCTTGCTCCTTTTAAATCCCAATGTCACCAAACCACTAGAATCCTCCCCATTGTTATAAAGATTGTTAAATGTTCATTCTTCGCATTTAAATATTTCTTCCTACCTTCTATCTGCCAGCAACCCAAATCATTCAACTCTGGATTATGGACTATAAAACCAAAATTTATTACATAGCTGAGCAAATATATAGTCAAAATAAAGTGGTGCACAAGCCATGAAAACATAGGTATAATTTTATTATTGAAAAATATCACTAGCACTCCAAGTAATAGCTCGCAATAAAATAATTTCAATTATTTATCAAGCTAGATTAATGTCTTCAACAAGATATCATACTGGACATGATATCATACAGCATATCCTTTGATTCACATGAGCTGTTGTAATATCATAAAAGAGCTATGCCTATGTCATCACAATTCCTGTAGTAAAACAGCATCATCCACTTTATACGCAATCTTATTTTCAAATAGTTGCTGTGAAAATATTCAAATTACGCATGAATTTGGCTCAATGTAAATTTCTTCTTCTGGCAAATGAAGAATGTTAAATTTAAGTAATTCAGCCACATGCGATTTTTAAAAAAGCAAACCGAATTCCATTTAACAGAAGACAAAAAAAACTACCATTTTCTCCCTCAACAACTATAAAACTAGCTTTGCATTATTGACTATCTCAACTGACATTCTTGACTTGAAAGCTTCACAAAAGCTTCATCTTGGACTTTATATTTTGCCTGAGAACAATGCATCGTTAAGGGGGAGAAGTACAGTTAAATGATCAATTTCTGCAGATATATCAGAATAATTGTCACCCAATGACAAAAACATTACTTTTTAAGCTTAAAATAGAATCTCTCTCTTTATATGTTTTAATATTTGGAAAACAACAGGGCAAAATCCAAAGCTTCAGTCAGGTAAAAATACCGATTTGTGTGCAGTAAAATAATACAAGAAAAACACAACTGAGATATAGGGCTTTTCAAGCATGACAGAGATGCTGCAAATTACACACCTGAAGCTACTTTTGTTCACTTCCAAATTCCAAAACAATTTATTTTTTCTCAGCTCCAAAAATAGAATCTGCTTTTTGTGCACAATAACATTTCAGTCTGTCCAACTTTTAAAGAATATTTGAATACGAAATGGATGATTAATTTGAATAGCTTTTTCACTTGAAACTTCAATTGAAAACCTAACAGGATGGCACAATAAGACTAAAATTTATTGAGGACAGTTATCTCAAAACAGGCAATAGGTTCTTGGTTTTTCCTGTTTTCCTCCTCCAATTACTTCAATTGAACTGAAAATCAGGTACAAAGCAGACTGCCAACACATGATCCTTCATTTTACACTATCATACACAAGAAATGTTGCCCCCAGCATGCTCTTTCCTATTTATAGATCTGTTTATACAAAGGAGTATTTTATCCACAAAAATCTGAAGGTTGCATTTTAGGAAAATGTTTTCTCACAGAAATTTTGGAAATTTTTCTGATTGACAGAATAATTAACTTTTCAGAGCCTGGTATTTGTAAGCTCAGCCCCTTCAATCACTTCTTTCACAAATGCAATAATTGCTGATGGAACTCTTTTCGTTCAAAGTTAAAACGTTATTTAAGTAACTTTGTATTGAATTAGTGTTCCAGAGAGGCAGAGATACTGTAAATGAAATCTTTATTTATACTATGGTACTTACCAAAAAGAAAGAATGCTTGCTTATTTTTCACAAAATCAATAAAAACATTTTTCTCTGCAAAAACCTCTTACAAACTAGAGCTGACAGGTGCAGGACCTTCCACCACTAATGCCATACCCAACCCATTAGCTTCAGAAATCCATTAATAATAAACTCTACTTTGCATAATCAAATTTCAGTACCACTTCATGACGTTTCCAAAAGCTAGGCACATGCTTCGAATCTTATTTTGTATTAACTGATGATATAAGGAGTAGGGGATGTAGATTTAAGGTTCTGAGCAAGAGTGGTAGAGGTATGGCAATGATCTTGCTATGAGAATGGTGAAGGCAGAGATAACTAATGATTTCATAATTAATTTGGATGGGCACTTGAGAGAAATAAACTTGCAGGGCCACAGAGTTAGAACAGAGAAATGGGACTGTCTACAAAGAGCTGGCATAGGAAGATGGGCCAAATGGTCTCCTTCTATGCTGTAATGCTGAAATGCTAGCTTGCTGGTTTCTTGGGCATTAAAAGAGTAACACGTTAGATGACTAATTTACAATTTTCACAAAATAATGGCGTTACAACATCTTGACTTATTCAGGCAGCATTAATCTTGATAACATCACATCTTACACATGGCATAAACATCTATTGCTAAAAGATTGTGTATGCCAAGCACCATCAGCAGTAACACAGGAAATCTGCTTATCTACATGAAACAAGTTGAAAACCTTAAAGCACACATTCCCGTACTGTATGTATTCATCTTAGATGCTGATGTGTTGAATTTTCAGTCATACTTTACTGTCACAAAGTGGTTCAAAGTGAAATATCAGTAAACCACAATTGGAGAGATAAGGTACATATGCATCAGAAGTGGGTAAAACAGCTTAAAAAACAACCAAGCCTGAATGACCAGGTAGCTGGGCATGTTAAGCAGAAAACAAAGTGTTTGCAATTGGAATTTAAAATTTCCAAAATAAGATTCCCAAAATGCATATTTTACAAAAAAATGATTAATGCAGCAATTGTTACTTATCTTTTAGTGACTTAAATGAACTATTTGCAATGCCTCGGCTTGTCTTAAAAGCTTGGAATTTGACTGGTTAGTTACTCCCTAAAATTTCAGGGTTACCAATCACATATGCAGATTGTGAATTTGTACTGGTTGCAGAATTTCTCAGTATGTTTGGCTCTATGTTAGGAGGTCTGAGTCGAACTAGCAGAAATTTTCTCTCAATATCTGAAGACTGAAGTTTAAGCATTTTATGGAAATCTATGTTTACTAAAGTTTGTGTAGTCAGTAAACTCTGGTTTAAGGCAGACGCATAGTATCAATTTTGCTTCAGTGATAACACTTCAATCTCCGTCAAAAGATCCTGAGTTCAAATCTGACTTCAGAGAATTGTGCATAAAACCTATGATGCACTCTAAGGAGTGCTAGCAGCCTTATGGGGGAGACATTAAACCAAGGTTCTCCCAGATGAGTGTAAAAGGATTACTTGGGTTACTCAAAGAAAGCAGGATATTCCACTGGAACAGCAGCCAACATTTGTCCCTCACCAATATCCACAGAAAATTAAGTAGCTTCCTTCATAAAAAAACTCTGACTGTATAGGAAACAGAAGAGTAAAACTTAAATTACAACGAAGTTGTAACATTGATAAAATTTTATTTAAAACATTGGAGAGTTAAAAAATCTATTTCTGTCAAATGGGTTGATGATAACAACCAAGGTCTTGTAGATCAACCACAAGTGCCAAGTCAGACACCCACATGAAATGTGTCCTAACTTCCAGTAGAGGGAGTTCTAATATAGTTCTAAGCACAGTGGAAAGACAAACCCAACTTCCTTTGCTAGCTGAGAGCCTCCTTTTTTTAGGCTTTTTATTTCAATACAAACATGAAACTTCCTATGACCCAAGTCTTCAGGTTGTTAGACAGTTTTGGCCATAACGCCATCATCCTTAGCCAGCCTCAAGATGCAATCATCTGATTCACCCATCCTACGGATAGCATCACAGAAAGCATAGGTTTTGTGCTGGCCATTAAATCTTCCTATTTCTTTGTCAACATCAGCGAGGTTGATTCGAATAGAAGCATGGCCCTTGGCACCAATAATTCTGTTGCTTGCAGAGCATTTCCGTGGAACATGAAGATCAACGAATTCACCTGCATCGTTCTGCATTTTGGACTTTATTTAGTAGCTGACTTTGTTCAAAGTTGCATTTTATACAGGGATCCTGCACTTGGAAGACCACATTAATACTCCTTACTTATTCAAACAGAAAGTGATTCAACAGCTAGCAACAACAGACTCTGGTAACATGACTATTGATTGAAACAATGTTTTTACTTCTAAAGTACCCCCCCTCGAAAAGAATTTAAGTGGATGATTTCTTGGGGTGGAGCCTCTGAAGTCTTCATCAATTATTTTGTTTCTAAAATAGTTTGCAAATCACAAATCTAAATATTAGACAAATGTTATCCCCATAAAAGAAGTGAGCTATAACTGTTTTTATTTTATAAGTGAAACAGCACCAATGGGAGTTCCCCCTCTTCTCTCTGCTAATTCCACAGAAACAACTCAAGCAACAGATTTAAAATGCATCACCTTTTTTTTTAGGAAAATGCCTCCTAAATTGACCAAATCAAATCGATAAACAGTTTGAACAGAAGCGCTGGGAGAAAAGATCAATCAACAGCAAACAAGAACAAATAGGACCATCATTGTAAATAATGTTTGAAATCTATTTGATCCATCATCTGAATAGATTGTCAATTTCCTCATGAAAAGTATAGACAACAAAAGATGTACAAAAGGATTTTTAGTGTTTCTTTTTAACAAGAGAGTAGCACAGTGGTTAGCACAGCTGCCCTATAGCTTCAGGGGCCTGGGTTCAATTCCAGCCTTGGGTGACTATCTGCACATACTCCCAGTGTCTGCGTGGGTTTCCTCCTATTGCTCCAGTTTCCTCCCACAGTCCAAAGATGTGCAAGTTAGGAGGACTGGCCACGTTAAATTTTCCCTGTGTCCTAATATTGGTAGGTTAGATGGATTAGCCATGGCAGAGGTTTGCAGTAAACACAATAAGAAGTCTCACAACACCAGGTTAAAGTCCAACCAGTTTATTTGATGGTAAACCCACAAGCTTTTGGGATTTGCCCCTTCATCAGGTGAGTGGAGTTCTCACCTGACAAAGGGGCAAACCCCAAAAGCTTGTGGGTTTACTATCAAATAAACTGGTTGGACTTTAACCTGAAGTGAGACTTCTTACTGTGTTTACCCCAGTCCAATGCCGGCATCTCCACATCATGACTACCGAAGGTTTGGGGTTACAGGGATAGGACAGGGGAGAGGGCCTTGGTAAGATACTCTGTCAGAAGGCTGAACGGCCTCTTCCTGCACAGCAGGGATTTGATGATTCTATGAGAATAAGGGCAAAAATATTTTCCTACATTCTGGTTTTCTTGTCCTTTTTACATTCTAGTCTTCAGCCAACAGGAGCTTTACAAAACTGTTAAATTCCACCACTGTATTTTTCCAATATTCCTTAGGGTTTAGTGTACCAAGCCTCAGCAATATGTGGACCTAATTCCTTAATGAATCAGAATTTACAGTATTTGCCCAAAGAAAATGCAGTGTGACCCAGGGCTGCACAGAAAAACTCTGCTACATTAGATGAATATATTGCTTGATTCCTGTGATCATCTTATGAAAAGAATATACATTAATAAACCAGACTACAAATGATACCAATCCAACTATATAAACATCCCATAATATTGCACATCTTAAAAGTCAAATAGCGACAGCCAATTCAAATAGTCATTACAAACTTCACTTATGCCCTAGTAATGCCAAAAACAAGATACTTTTCCCATTTTAATCCTCAGGGTAAAATTGCACCCAGATACATGGTTAGTCATTTCTTGCATAGAAGCCCAAAAGTGCAGGAGGCCATTCGGCCCATCGAGTTTGCACTGACAACAATCCCACTTAGGCCCTATCCCCGTAACCCCGCACATTTACCCCACTAATCCCTCTAATTTATGCATCTCTGAACATGCAGGGGCAATTTAGTATGGCCAACGCACCTAATCCACGCATCTTTGGACTGTGGGAAGAAACCAGAGCACGAGGAGAAAACCCACACAGACACAGGAGAATGTGCCAACTCCACACAGATAGTGACCCAAGCTGGGAATCAAACCCAGGTCCCTGGAGCTGACAGGCAGCAGTGTTAACCTTTGTGCCACTCTGATAAGCCTCAAATCAAATGCAGTTTTTATGGGATACAACTAAATAATAGCTGATTTTAAAAATCCCCCCCAAAATTAAAATAATTTCCTTGAACTGGACTTGGATGAGAAAAGAAATCTCAGGTTTCAAACGGCATTTGCCCCACAAATACAGCTGTCAAATATACTGTTACAATCGTGATGTTAGTGTACCTTTAAGAAATGTTTTTTAAATCATATTCTCTGCAGCTTATTAGCAGTTTTGGTTTCATTGTTGCCAGGCCAACTGCTTGAAGTCTTTTATTGTTACTTCAATGGTTTAAATGGGGCTTTGTTTATTTTTACTCTGAGACCTTTTATGACCTTCATTGTGAGGGGGAAGATTGACTGACAAGTCAAAGTCAGTTGGTTCATCCCCACGAAAAAAAATCTAAGGATTCATTTTTAGTTTTAGTTTAGAAGGAAGTGGAGAACAAGCTGAAGTATTTCTCTCATTCTTCCTGGTATTGGAAATTCTGCTGGAAGCAAGGCTTTTGACTTCTCTGGAGTGGAAAATCTGCTGTTGTGCTTGGCTTGCTTAGAGTCTCTCTCTCTCTGATGTTTTGGGAAGCTGCTGTGATTCCAAGCTTGTCTGTGTGTACCTCAAGGGAATTGTGGCATTCAACCAAAGAACTAAATTCTAGTATCGTGTCAGCATTAGTCTTTGCTGTGTTAAACCAGTGGAAAGGGTTTTGTTTATGGGATTGGTTTGATTGGGACATTTCCTATATTTCATAAAGGTTTATACAATATGATTTTTTTGGTTTGTAATTGGGAGAAGTTATTGCTAATTTTCTTTCTATACATGTTAACTGTATACTTAAATAAACTTTGTTTGATAAAAACTTCTTAGTGGGTCAGTTGAATCATATCTGAAGTGAAATATCTCATGCTTATCCTAGACAAATTCAAAGTGCAAAACTTACAATCCAGGCAGACTTCATAAAACACTTTGGAGTTTCTGACCTGAAATATAACAAATCCCAGTTGATGTTAATACTGGACCAGTCAGACGCCAGATTGAAAACTGGTTTGATGGATCCTGACTTTTTATTTTAGAAAATTTAGAGGTGAGTTCCTGAACAAAATCACAGGAGTCTACCAATAAACTTTTAATAAATAATAAAATGTTTATTAAAGACTTACACTAGACATAAGGTTGGAATAATTCAACACTATCCCAGTAAACGATTCATAAGTGCTCATCTTTTGTCATAGTCCTCCTTCCAAAGATATGCAGGTTTGATGGAGTGGCCATGGTAAATTGATCTTTAGTGTTCCAAGATGTGTAGATTAGATGGATTGGCCATGGTAAATGTGTGAGGTTATTGGGATAGGGAGGAGGAGGGGGCCTGGGTAAGGTACTCTGTCAGAGAGTTGGTGCAGCCTTGATAGGCCAAGTGGCCGCCTTCTGCACCATAGGGGTTTTATGATTCCTGTGAGAAGTTTTGTCCTTGAACATCACTTTTTTAAAGGCACGCATGTTATGATGCTAGGCACAAATTTGCAACATTCTACTGTTACTCTAACGTACTACAACTGAAACACCTATAATAGATACAGTTGTAATTAAAAACACAGCTGGAGATAACACATTAGCAAAATCTAATAATACATTCAATATAACTTTCAAATGAATGAAATCTATGTACTTGCTCCCTTTTAATCCATCTCAGCAATTTCCAATCCTTTAACCGACAGAAATAACTATCAGAATGTATTGTACATGCTCACACAGTTGTGAGTGGCATGTAACATATTACAACAGAACATTTTGCATTTTCAAAATGGGCTAAATGTAGGGTTTCTTGTGAAATATTCAAGACCACAGATGAAGATAGTTCTTCAGTCATTTCATCCTACGCCACTTTTTCAGCTGATCCAGAAAATACATACAAGTGGTTTTGCCCTTTCACTGCACATGGGATTTTTTTTTTCAATTTATGAAATTTGGGCACCACTGGCAAAGTTATTGTCCATCTCTGATTGAACTTGGGAAAAAAAAAAGATTGTGGTGAGCCACCTTCCATGTGTTGCAGATATACCTACTTTTAGGAAAGTTGTGTGTGTGGGTTGTGGAGGAACTTGTAGGTGGTGGTGTTCCAAAGCGTCTGCTATGTTTGTCCTTCTAGGTCAACATTGATTTGGAAGGTGCTGAAGTCAAGTTGCTGCAATATATCTTGTAAATGGTGCACCACTGCTACTGTCCACTAGTAGTGTGGATCAAATGTTAAGATGGTAGATGAGGTCTAACCAACTTTGTTCTAGACAGTGTCGAGTTTCTTCAGTGCTGATAGAGTTACAATCAACTGCACACTCCTGATCTGTGCCAAGTAGATGGTGGACTGGCAGAATTCCCAACCTCCACTTGTATCCACAGTATTTATGTGGCATCAAGGAGCCCTAGCAAAATTGCAGTCAATGAGAATCAGGGAGAAATTCTCCACTGGTTGGCCTCAGACTTAGCACAAAGAAAATGGCTGTGGTTGTTGGAGGTCAATCATCTCAGTGCCAGGACGTCATTCCTCAGAGAATTGCTTCATCAATGATTTTCCTTTCATAAGGTCAGAAATGAAAATGTTCACTGATGACCACACATTATTCAGTGTCATTCGCAACTGCTCAGATACAGTTAGGTATGACTCTAGGAAGCAGAGAAGACTGCTCTTCTCTTCATTTACTTTAATTTCATTTGGTCTCCCTGAGCCATACTTAGAAAAGTAAGGGTGGCAGATTTTCTTCCTTGAAAGGATGATAGTAAACCAGATCAGTTTTTAAGTTACATTGGCAGCTTCAGAGTTGCCATTACTCAGACTAATTTGATTCCTGATTAGTTGAATTTAAATTCCCTAGCTGCCAAACTTTCATCTCCAGAACAATAAGTCAGGTCCCTGGATTACCAGTCCAGTATCACAACTACTATGCCATTCTTGACTTTTGTATGTAAACAAAAGTCTTAAAGATTTAATGAAAAACGCAAATTCATTCTTAATAATGAGATGATTAAAACAGCCATTTTCAAATCAGTCAGGCCATACAATGAATTTTATCTGTGTTTTCATTAAAACTTTATTCAGTGAATAATAATTTCTCCACCGTGCTAAATTTTGGATCAAGTGAAAACTAATCCAAAACAATGATTCGAGTGAAATGTAGCCACATATTCATTCTGATTGATAAAAAAAGTTGTACAATTCTGCATTAAAAAATTCAACTAACTCATAGCTAGTGATCAAGATAGATTTCATTGATTTGAAATGTTACTGCTAGGTGTGGTAATATTTTAACGTGTTATTAGTCTGTCAATTTTCTCCCCTTCCTTGAAATACTCTTTTCTGGTGAATGGTTTCACAGGTACTGTTTAGATTATTGTTTCACATTCATGGTCATTACTTAAATGCAAGGGGTAACATAAGCACTTCCAAGCTATTTGAACATGGTTGTTAAAAATCATAATGTTACAGCCTTTGTCCAAATCCATTAGAATATGAAGTCAAGAGGAATCCCCAGGTTTATGAAAAACTGATGTTTTAAGTATCAGCAACAGATAGTTTTCAATAGGGAAGGAACTATGTGGGAAAGGTAGTAAGTATGCAGTCATTACAACAAACTTTTGGATTTGAGCAATGAAAAGTACCATTGAATTATTTCTTCAATTCCCATAGCCCAATTTCAATTTTAGGAATAGGTGTTGCTGTATGTTTGCAAACACAACCCTTGAATGAACTCAACCACAGTTATTTAATACTTAACATAATGTATGCATATATGCCAATAATAACATGTATAAACAATTATTTACATTGCTAGTGGAAGATTCTTCCCAGAAGAAAACCCCTTTAGGTTTGTACAGTAAGTTCAGTAAATGTTTCACCCACTACATTAATGTTCGTGCACCTAAAGCAATTTATACTGTTATATGCATGATGTAGAGCAATCACTTAGTGAAGGGCAAATACCACAAACTTAACATTGTAATTATTCTCAAAGCAGATATATAGTAGCATCCCCAAATGATTACAACTTCACAATGTCAGGAATATTAAACCAAACAAGATGACTACATTCTAGAATCAGTAGAGGGTTAAAGCCTCTAACCTTAGCATTTATTTTAAGCACTTTTCACAACACAACCAATTACTTGCATATTGAACTGAGTCAGAAATCACAGTAGAAAGCAAATGATGTTTCAGATGCATTCAATGCACAATTTAGAATCATTCCATTTTCAGCTTTTACATCAGGGTTTGAAGCAAATCCAGGTATACACAAGTATCTCCACATTCTGTCAGCTGCAAGAATCTTACAAGAAATTAGTCTGGCAAGACAACCCAGAACCTTCTGCATAGGGCCAAAAGTATAATATTGTTAATTGTTTGGCATAAACTGGCATTACACCTTAAAACCACCAGGATAATTAGTGTGCAAGATGGAAAACATTGCACAGGTTAATTAACAGCTAGGGTTGAATAGATTGCATTTGATATTATAGCTGACAAAGGCAGTGTCCCTGATGCTGACAATGGATCTTTGCTAGTGAGACAAGTAGCTTAAATTGGGAAGTTTCCTGACACACCCGATGCACCTTGATATAAAAGGCTGCGTTGTAGGTGGGGAGCAGGCCTGCCACCAATTGAGGGAGTTCATAGGTAGCTCTGGAGGTAAGCGAGTACAGAAATTTTCTGGTTATAAGGCCTGCCTTGGTCCTTAGATTTAAGCCCCTTTTATAAAAGGCTGTTAGCTGTCTAGCCCTCATCTAACCACACCACGATTCCATCTCATACGCATGATGCCACCTCCACAGTCACTCACCAAGTATCCACAATAGGCACACCTCAGGAGCCATGTGGAGATGAAAAAAAACTTGTAACAATATAATAGAACTCTCACTTACTTACACTTGATACTAAAAATTAAATTCATGAAATTCCCTCAAATTGGCAATAAACAAATTTTAATTCAACTGTCAATCAAATGTGAACTCAGCTCCCTGAACTGAATGAAGTGCTTCTGGAGCTTTTGAAACTGAATAAAACATTCCTAATGGGCTGTAACTACAGCCTTTGGCCAGATAACCCATTAATCTTTGTTTTTAACTCTGACAGCTTCAGCCTTATTTTGTTTTTAAAGAGTTGGGAATTTAAATAACTTCAATAACATGGGTAAGATAGATAGAGGGGGATATGGGCTAAACATGGGCAATTGACAGTAGCTTAGTGGTAAAAACTGGGCGGCACGTACAAGTTGGGCTGAAGGACCTGTTTGCTTGCTGTAACCCTCTATAACTCTGCAGGCAATGTACCATATGTGCCTTTCAAGAGTGCTTATATCTTCTCTATAAATTTGTAACTCTCGCAGTACAGGACAAAGCCCTTGGAACAGCAAATATGAGGTGTATTCAAGCTCAATACCAATTTCAAATAGCCCTGTTGAGTTTGGCTTGAGAGATTCATGCCCCAGCCCCTTTCCCCTACAGGTAAAAACGGGTTCGGCCAAAAACAGGGGTGGGACATCTGCATACAGGGCCCATCCATCAAATTCTGGCTGCAGGTGCCTAAAACAGAGAGCATTTTGGTGACTAGATTTTACAGTTAATTTGCTGAGTTACTATTTACCAAAAGGTTTAGATTTATGTTTGCCTTTAGCCTGGAAAAAATAAGGAACACACATTCCTATTGTAATGAAGTTATATTTCATGATTTATACCCATAAATTGCTATCATTACAGATCTTGATAACTCAAATCCCAGGCAATCACTAAAAGCTGCTATCTTAATGTTTGTTTACTATGCTTAATGTACAACATATTGCAGATGAAGAATATCAAACAGGTTACAACAACACATCCAATAGTTCACAGAATCCCTACAGTGCAGAGGAGGCCATTTAATGTTGGCAAGTGTGAGGTGGTCCACTTTGGTAGGAAGAATGGTAGGGAGGACTATTACTTACGGGGCGAAAAACTGCAGCAGGCGACAGTGCAGAGGGACCTCGGGGTCCTTGTGCATGAGTCGCAAAAACCCAGCTTGCAGGTGCAGCAGGTGGTCAGGAAGGCGAATGGGATGCTGGCTTTCATAGCGAAGGGGATTGAATATAAAAGTAGGGAGGTCTTGCTGCAGCTGTATAGGGCATTGGTGAGGCCGCAGCTAGAGTAGTGTGTGCAGTTTTGGGCGCCGCACCTGCGCAAAGATATTTTGGCCTTGGAGGGAGCGCAGAGGAGGTTTACTCGGCTGATACCGGAGTTGAGGGGGTTGAACTATGAGGACAGGCTGAATAAACTAGGCTTGTACTCGTTGGAGTTTAGAAGAATGAGGGGAGATCTCATTGAGACGCATAAGATGATGAATGGGATGGATAGGATAGAGGTGGAGAGACTCTTCCCACTGAAAAAAGACAGTAGGACTAGGGGGCACAGCCTCAAGATAAAGGGGGGGCGTTTTAGAACGGAGTTGAGGAGGAACTTCTTCACTCAAAGGGTGGTGAATCTCTGGAATTCTCTACCCATTGAAGTGGTGGAGGCTGCCTCGCTAAATATTTTCAAGAAGCAGGTTGATGGGTTTTTGATAAGAGAGGGGATTAAGGGTTATGGGGAGAGGGCCGGAAAGTGGAACTGAGCCACGACAGATCAGCCATGATCTTATTGAATGGCGGGGCAGGCTCGAAGGGCCAGATGGCCTACTCCTGCTCCTATTTCTTATGTTCTTATGTTCTTATTTGTCCCATCGAGCTTGCACCGACCACAATCCTACCCAGGCCATATCTCTATAACCCATGTATTTACCCTGCTATCCCCCGACACCAAGAGGCAATTTACAATGGCCTATCAATCTAAAATGCACATCTTTGGACTGTGAGATGAAACCAGAGCACCCAGAGGAAACACATGTAGACATGGGGAGAATGTGCAAACTTCTCACACAGTCACACAAGGACGGAATTGAACCCGGGCTCCTGGCGCTGTGAGCTAGCAGTGCTAACCACTGTGCCACTCAGCAATTCTGTCAAGTTCTATCAGCTTTGTGATCCTCATAAATTTGAAAACTCAAACCATTGCCAAATTTTGTGAATTAATCCTTTTTTTGTTTTTATTCCAATTCAATAAAATCAAATCCAATTCAGAGTCTCAACAAGTTAAGACATTCCCGATCCAAGCTGACAAGACAGGGCTCTTACCTCCTGTCTTGGGCTTGATCTACATGATCCAAGCTGATTGGAGTAGGCATAGCTCCTCCTTCAAGGCTTGATCTCATTTGCATCTTAGCCAAAAGGTTGAGATGCTGCTTTTAAAAATTGCTTCAAATGAAGCCAAAATGTAACCTAATGACTTCAACCAAGCATAGCATGTCGACATTACACTTGATCTCAGGCAATTGAGCAGCATTATCAAATTATGGGAGGACGAGCTGCTTCAACTAAACAAGACTATATTGTGTTTCTCTCCTCTGTCCAAGTCTATCTACCTCATTATCCTGAACACTATCAGTAAGTTATAATTGCAGTATTGAATAAAAGTGATATAGCCTCGCAGCACCAGAGACCTGGGTTCAATTCCGGCCTTTTGGCTAAGATCAAGTGTAGTATCGACATGTTGCACTTGGTTGAAGTCATTCGGTTACATCTCAGCTTCTTTTGAAGCAATTTTTTTCAAGCAGCATCTCAGCCATTTGGCTAAGATGCAAATAAGATCAAGCCTTGGAAGAGGAGTTACACCTACTCCAATCAGCTTGGATCATGTAGATCAAGCCCAAGACAGGAGGTGAGAGCCCTGTCTTGACAGCTTGGATCGGGAATGTCCCAACTTGCTGGGACTCTGAATTGGCTTTAATTTGACTTGATTGGATTAGAATAAAATAAAAAAACACACCTTTTATAGGTGCATTCAGAAACATTACAGAATGTACTCCATGTATTATTCAAAAACATCTTGTATCACATTTTAGAACAGTATGTACTGAACACTTGGAGCTGATGCACAATTCGTGTCATTGTAATTTCTAACAGATTGTATTTGAAAAAGGATTTTGAGTGTAATAGTATGTTTAATTGACCAAACCAAATTGTTTATGACTTGCAGGTATTTCATTTTCATATCAACATGCTTGAGGTATTAAAACATACCTTTCATAGTTTGACTAACAATCAGATTTTGAACAGCAAGCTAACTTGAGTTTTACCATCATTTCCCAATGCTAAAATTACATCCACCTCCACCAAACAAATTCAGCTTCCTGTTGAAATCAACCACTAATTAGAAAAGAGTATTTCCAGCATGAGGCTGATGCAGTACACATACCATCCCCCAATTCCAAAATATTTCTTGTTATTTTACCTATATGCTGAAATATTGAAACATTTCCATTTTTGTGGCAGAGAAAATTTCAACATTGCTGCATAATAACTTAAAACACACTTTTCACATGTAGACTGGATCTTCTCCTTTAACTATGCAATACTCCAGAATAGATGGTTGCAGTTTAAACAAATCAGTTTTGTAGATGATTGATTTGATGGGATGCTTTCTTGGAGTCAGTGCAGACTTGAGAGGCTGAACGTCCTCCTTCTGAACTTTAGGTGTTCTATGGTATTTCTCTAAATCATTGCAACTTTTATTGGGATTAAATAATACAACATCTTGACAGTTCCAATTTAGAATACTTGAAATACAAAAAACATTATTCCTAACGAATTTAAACAGAAAATGTTGGAAACACTCAACAGACCCAGCTGCATCTGTGGAGAGAAAGAAACAGCTGACATTTCAGGTCAATGGTCTTTTGTCAGAGCTGGGCAAGGTTAAAACTGCAAAGGCTTTAAGCAAATATAGAGGCAGAGAAAGTGGTGGTGGCTGATTTGGAACAGCAAAAATGATCAGTGGAAAGCATGCTTAAGTTACAGAAGGGGTGTTTGTAGAAGGCAAAATAAGATAGTAATAGGACAAGGACAGAAACAAAAGGTGCATTTAGAGGTGTAAGCAAGAAAAACAGAACCATCACCAACAGCTGCTGTCCAAAAAGGCACAAAGGCTTAAAGTTCACGATATGAAACTGTTGGCCTCATCTCCTCTGCACTCCCATTCTGACTATGCCCACCCCATCTTGACATCCTGTACTTTTTCCAATGAAGCTCAACATAAATTCAAGGAACACCATCTCATATTTTTCTTAGTTGGAAAGGCTGTAGGTTGCCTAAGTGCTGTGTTCAACAATTTCAGTTCAAGACATTTGGCCTCCCTTTTTATTTGGATGGCAACTACTGGTGATGACCATGGTTTTTCCTGTTTATGCCTCCTTTAGATCTTATATTTACCATCCCATAACCTATATCTCGGTCTTGCACCATCATCCTTTTTCATTTAAAATTGCCTGTTTTCACAATTCTCTATCCTGCTCTAAACTTGTACATCTCTATGTCTAGTTGAAAAGTCATATCTAAAAAGTTAATTTTCTCTTTCTATAGATGCTGGCAGACCAACTGATTTTCAGCACTTTGTTTTTACTTTAGATTTCTCATATTTGCAATTTTTTGCTTCAGTAGCATTCTTAATTTGATGACCTCAGCGAACCCATTTTCCTGTTCTTTCTATTAAATGTACAAGACTTAGGATAAAATTAAGCTGAAACTATTTTCCTTTTAACTAGGCTCATAGTAGGTACACATCAAGAGGCAATGAAAATAGAACAACTAGAGAATAATGTCCTGCAACACTTTCCATACTTGCATTAACCATGAAAGTTACAAAATCATCTGTTATGTTACAGGTGGTCATCCCTAGCAAGTCCAAGGAATATAGATCTGGAATTTACCATTTTGATGGAATGTTATATTCTCCACATTTTTTGTAATAGTATTTTACAAAGAATAGGTACTGGAACATCGGAGGATAAAGAAAACCCCTTCAAACATTGGATGAAAATGTGAGTGAAACCTGATAGAGATATCTTTGGAATCAAGATCTTATAACCAAAACAATTATCCATTGTTCTCTTTGCAGTTGACAAGAGTTATTTCTAGCACTTTGACTTTTTCATAAATCCAGCATTTGAAATCTTTCCCCTGCTGTAATTTTGACCAAATAAAGAATCTAAACCAATTATATAATTTATATAATTGAACATAGGCCTAGATACCCAATGCCGAACTAAAACCCCAGTCTAACACCACCAACTCCGCATCATGGCTACCACCAACACTGCAAACTGCTGGCTCAAAGTGGAGAGGATCTCTAAGCAGGTCGTGCATATCGACACAGATGTTAAATTTCTACAAAAATGCAAGAAAGCAGACAAGATACCGAAAGGACTACTGATCATGAACCCACTCAGGTCAGCCTAAAACACAGACTATGCTGAGAGACATTGCCATCGCACCTCTCTCAAACTCCTCAACCACCTCATACACCAGACGCCACAACCTGGAAATCAAGATATATTCTCAACTTGCACTCAGGACGCAGACCAGCTGCAAACCACTGTCAAGCAGACAAGACAATGGAACTATGCCATCTACATGCACACCAAGAACAGGAAGCTTGAGAAATTCGGCACCACCATCAGCAGCAACCAAGTCTCCCAGTACCACAGTAGAAAAGAGTACCATTACAGGGAAATCCATTGTCAACTTGTTGGACTACACCCTTCAACCAGATGAAATTGAAGTTCTCAGCCGAGGGCTCAATTTCTGCCCCAGCACCAAAATGGACCCATCAATCTCGCAGCAGACACAGAAGAATTCATCAGGTGAATGAGGCTGCAGGAGTTCTTCCACAAACCCCAAGAGGCCAACAGCGAACCCAATGAAACAGCTAATGAACCAGACAGGCTGACTGAGAAATCTGCGGTGCAGCAAGCGAAAAGGAAAGAGTTGAACTGTACTCCTCTGAAAGGCCGCTGCCTCGACTTGACATGTATGTCCAAGCCATTAGGAAGTGCATCAATGTCAGGTTCATCAGCTGTGCTCACCAAACAGCCCCAAACGTCACCCAAGCACAAAGCAACGCCATCTGTGCTCTCAAGATCAACTGCAACATTGTTATCAAACCAGCAGACAAGAGGGGCCACCGTCATACTGAACAGAATGGATTACTGCAAAGAAGTGTACCGACAACTGAACAAGGAACACTACAGGCAGCTACCGCATCAAAGAACATACTCGTCAACTCAAAAGACTGATCAAGACCTTTGATCTGGACCTTCAGAGCACTCTCTGCGCTCTCATTCCATATACTCTTTGCATTGGACATCTCTATTGCCTCCTGAAGACACACAAGGCCAACACACCCGACCGTCCCATCGTATCAGGCAATGGGACCCTGAATAAGAATCTCTCCGGCTACGTTGAGGGCACCCTGAAACCCATTGTACAAGCCCCCAGCTTCTGTCGTGACACCATGGACTTCTTACTGAAACCTAGCACCCATGAAGCAGTTGAACCATGCCTCATCACAATGGATATCTCTGCACTCTACATCAGCATCCCCCACGATGATGGCATTGTTGCAACTGCCTCAGTTCTCAATGCTGACAATTGCCAATCTCCAGACACAATTCTACAGTTCATTCGCTTCATCCTAGACCACAATGTCATCACCTTCAACCAGTTCTTCATCCAGACATGTGGAACAGCATGGGGACCAAATCTGCACCTGAATATGCCCAACACTCAACTGATGAGTGGCACCACTCCAAACGTCATGCTACCAAATAAACCTGTCTTTTGATCAGCAGACTTCTTCAGAGGTCAAATCAAAATGATTGGCAGTTGCATTACTGCAAGAGGACCAAACAATCCCTGGGATCATTCCCTGGGATTTCAAACGTTCATGATATCTTTTGAGAATTTGAAGGAGACTGAGATTGAAGCAGATGGAAGAAATCACAAATGAAGTGGTAATGCAGCAGCAGTTTCGTTTGTGCTGGGGAAATTTTATGGCAAGATGTGCAACCTACTGACACCAACATTGATGTGACCTGAATGTGACTTTGAATAATGGCACACTTTAACTAGAGTGCTACAGGAAAAACAAACCACACTTCAAGAATGAAGCATAGGTGATAAAAACTGCAACACAGAAAGAACCGAGGTCATCAAAGTTTTTGGTGTGAAATTATAGAACTGTTGACAATAGCTTGGGGTGGGTATAAAAGATTGAAAGCGCTATGGTGCGGGCACAGGATGAAAAATTGAGAGCAATGTAGTTTCAGATTACGTCACATATGCCTTGCAAGGTTGAAAAAGCTTAAAAGGGCAGTTTCTTATAACTTCCCATATGGGTGATCTACGTTTGCTTATAGATGAACAAATAGCAGAGAACGCATCTCACCTTTGATTTAGTACTATTACAACACTTCTAATATTTCTGACTGTAACTTTGTTGACTGGGGGTTTATATATTGAAAATATTGAATATTTTAAGTAGCACATCAAAGCCTGGAAGCAGGATACGCACTTGGCTGATAAATGGCAGTACAAGTAACTTTGAGGAAAAAAGTTAGGTATATTTTAAAAAAGGCAACAGGCAATTTAACACTATTGTTAACCACATATCAAAACTAACCATTTCATAAGATTAACATAAGAGTAGCTAAGAGTAGTGGGCGAGAAGAGGATTGGGAGAGGTTTAAATGTCAACAAAGAATGACAAAGAAGTTGATAAAGAAAGGTAGGATAAACTATGAAGCTGGGCTAGCGCTTAATATAAAAAATAGCAAGAGTTTATATAAATACATAAAAAGGAAGAGGCTGGCTAGGGTGAATGTTGGACCCTCAGAGGATGAGAGGGGGGACTTAGTGGTAGGGGATGGGGAAATGGCTGAGGCCCTGAATAACTTTTTTGTTTCAGTCTTCACGGAGGAGGACATGAATAATTTGCCGGGTGTTAGCGATGGAAAGATGGTAGGAGTGGAGGGCCTGAATGACATTATTGTTACTAGAGAGGCGGTGCTCGACAGACTGGAGGGACTGATTGTGGACAAGTCCCCAGGACCGGATGGAATGCATCCAAGGGTTCTGAAGGAAATGGCAGAGGTGATAGTGGATGCCTTGGTGATTACTTTCCAAACGTCGCTGGATTCCGGGGAAGTGCCGGAAGATTGGAAAACGGCTAATGTTATGCCGTTGTTTAAGAAGGGTGCTAGGCAAAAGGCAGGGAATTATAGGCTGGTTAGTTTAACGTCTGTTGTAGGAAAAATGTTAGAATCCGTGATCAAGGAGAAAATAGCGAAGCATCTTGAGGAGAATTGTTTGGTACAGCAGACGCAGCACGGTTTCGTTAAAGGGAAGTCGTGTCTGACAAACTTATTGGAGTTCTATGAGGATGTGTCTAGGGCGGTGGATAGAGGAGAGCCGGTGGATGTGGTGTTTCTTGATTTTCAGAAGCGTTTGACAAGGTGCCTCACAAGAGGTTATTACAGAAGGTCAGGGGGCATGGAGTTGGGGGTAGGGTGTTAGCGTGGATAGAGGATTGGCTGTCAAATAGGAGGCAGAGAGTGGGGGTCAATGGGTGCTATTCGGATTGGCGGTTGGTGACTACTGGAGTGCCCCAGGTGTCGGTGCTGGGGCCTCAGCTATTCACCATTTATATAGATGATCTGGAGGAGGGAACCAAGTGTATGGTGTCGAAATTTGCTGATGACACCAAGATTGGTGGAACGGCAAATTGTGTGGAGGGTGTGGAGAGTCTGCAGAAGGATCTAGATAGGCTGGGTGAATGGGCCAGGAACTGGCAAATGGAATTTAATGTTGGCAAATGTGAGGTTGTCCACTTTGGTAGGAATAATGGTAGGAAGGACTATTACTTATGTGGCGAAAAACTGCAGCATGCGACGGTGCAGAGGGACCTCGGGGTCCTTGTGCATGAGTCGCAAAAACCCAGCCTGCGGGTGCAGCAGGTGGTCAGGAAGGCGAATGGGATGC
Source organism: Carcharhinus amblyrhynchos (assembly GCF_965287045.1). NCBI lineage: Eukaryota > Metazoa > Chordata > Chondrichthyes > Carcharhiniformes > Carcharhinidae > Carcharhinus > Carcharhinus amblyrhynchos. The sequence goes on from NC_137329.1 coordinate 57,546,479, forward strand.
TGGCCTTCATAGCGAGGGGGATTGAATATAAAAGTAGGGAGGTCTTGCTGCAGCTGTATAGGGCACTGGTGAGGCTGCAGCTGGAGTACTGTATGCAGTTTTGGTCGCCGCACTTACGCAAGGATATTTTTGCCTTGGAGGGAGTGTAGAGGAGGTTTACTAGGCTGATTCCGGAGTTGAAGGGGTTTAACCAAGAGGAGAGGCTGAATAAACTAGGCTTGTACTCGTTAGAGTTTAGAAGTATGAGGGGAGATCTCATTGAGACGTATGTTGAATGGGATGGATAGGATAGGAGGTGGAGAGGCTCTTCCGCTCAGAAAGAACAGTAGGACTAGAGGGCACAGCCTCAGGATAAAGGGGTGGGGGGGGGGGGGGGGGTGGCGTTTGTGGAACGGAGTTGAGGAGGAACTTCTTCACTCAAAGGGTGGTGAATCTCTGGAATTCTCTGCCCGTTGAAGTGGTGGAGGCTGCCTCGCTCAATATTTTTAAGACGCGGGTTGATAGGTTTTTGATAGGCAAGGGGATTAAGGGTTATGGGGAGAGGGTGGGAATGTGGAACTGAGCCACGACAGATCAGCCATGATCTTATTGAATGGCGGGGCAGGCTTGAGGGGCTAGATGGCCTACTCCTGCTCCTATTTCTTATGTTCTTATGTTAACAAAGTTAAAGCACCACCAATTCCAATAAAACCATATTCCCTATGCTGGACACAACTTCAAAACTCATTGCCAATACCAATCATCTGGGAAAATAGCTTTTCATAGGAATGTAGGAATTCAACCGCTCGAGCCCACTCTGCCATTCAATAAGATCATGGCTGATCTGTGGCCTATGTACCTGCCTTAAGCCCATATCTTTTGATATCTCAGTTCAAAAAATTGTCGACTTTAGACTTAAACCTAACAACTGAATGAACATCCACCACCGTTTGAGGAAGAGTTCCAAACCCCACCACTCTGCACACAGAAACGTTTTCTAACATCTCTCCTGAACAACTTGCCCTAATTTTTATTATGGCCCCCTGGTTCTACAGCCTTCAACTAGTGGAAACAGTTTATCCTTTAGCGATGGAAAGATGGTAGGAATGGAGGGCCTGAATGACATTATTGTTACTAGAGAGGCAGTGCTCGACAGACTGGAGGGACTGATTGTGGACAAGTCCCCAGGACCGGATGGAGTGCATCCAAGGGTTCTGAAAGAATTGGTGGAGGTGATAGTGGATGCCTTGGTGATTATTTTCCAAACGTCGCTGGATTCCGGGGTAGTGCCAGAAGATTGGAAAACGGCTAATGTTACGCTGTTGTTTAAGAAGGGTGGCAGGCAAAAGGCAGGGAATTATAGGCCGGTTAGTTTAACGTTTGTTGTAGGTAAAATGTTAGAATCCGTGATCAAGGAGAAAATAGCGAGGCATCTTGAGGAGAATTGTTTGATACAGCAGACGCAGCACGGTTTCGTTAAGGGGAAGTCGTGTCTGACGAATTTATTGGAGCTCTATGAGGATGTGTCTAGGGCAGTGGATAGAGGAGAGCCAGTGGATGTGGTGTTTCTTGATTTTCAGAAGGCGTTTGATAAGGTGTCTCACAAGAGGTTATTACAGAAGGTCAGGGGGCATGGAGTTGGGGGTAGGGTGTTAGCGTGGATAGGGGATTGACTGTCAAATAGGAGGCAGAGAGTGGGGGTTAATGGGTGCTATTCGGATTGGTGGTTGGTGACTAGTGGAATGTCCCAGGGGTCAGTACTGGGGCCTCAGCTATTTACCATTTATATGGATGATCTGGAGGAGGGAACCGAGTGTATGGTGTCGAAATTTGCTGATGACACCAAGATTGGTGGAACGGCAAATTGTGTGGAGGGTGTGGAGAGTCTGCAGAAGGATCTAGATAGGCTGGGTGAATGGGCCAGGAACTGGCAAATGGAATTTAATGTTGGCAAATGTGAGGTTGTCCACTTTGGTAGGAATAATGGTAGGAAAGACTATTACTTACGTGGCGAAAAACTGCAGCATGCGACGGTGCAGAGGGACCTCGGGGTCCTTGTGCATGAGTCGCAAAAACCCAGCCTGCAGGTGCAGCAGGTGGTCAGGAAGGCGAATGGGATGCTGACCTTCATAGCGAGGGGGATTGAATATAAAAGTAGGGAGGTCTTGCTGCAGCTGTATAGGACACTGGTGAGGCCGTAGCTGGAGCACTGTGTGTAGTTTTGGTCACCGCACGTACGCAAGGATATTTTGGCCTTGGAGGGAGTGCAGAGGAGGTTTACTAGGCTGATACCGGAGTTGAGGGGGTTGAACTATGAGGAAAGGCTGAATAAACTAGGCTTGTACTCGTTAGAATTTAGAAGAATGAGGGGAGATCTCACCGAGACATATAAGATGATGAATGGGATGGATAGGATAGAGATGGAGAGGCTCTTCCTGCTCAGAAAGGACAGTAGGACTAGAGGGCACAGCCTCAAGATAAAGGGGGGGCAGTTTAGAATGGAGTTGACGAGGAACTTCTTCACTCAAAGGGTGGTGAATCTCTGGAATTCTCTGCCCGTTGAAGTGGTGGAGGCTGCCTCGCTAAATATTTTTAAGACGCGAGTTGATAGGTTTTTGATAGGCGAGGAGATTAAGGGTTATGGGGAGAGGGCGGGAATGTGGAACTGAGACACGACAGATCAGCCATGATCTTATTGAATGGCAGGGCAGGCTCGAGGGGCTAGATGGCCTGCTCCTATTTCTTATGTTCTTATGCACCCTGTCCTTCCCTGTAAATGCTTTGTACGCTTCTGCAGTAGGGAATGGGTTAATGAACTTTGTAATACTTGGAGATTGGTTTAAAAAAAAGTACTGTAAGACTTGTTTTCAACTTGCTTTCATGTATCCCAGACAGGTGTAAGACTTGTTTTCGTGTGTCCCAAAAAACTGCAGCTGTCCTTGCTGTTGTACACAAGTTTATGACAGTCGGTTCAGAAATGTAGCTGACCCACCTCGTATCTATGCTTGTGTCTTTAACATTATGGACTTCTGTCTAACATAGTGAAGATTGTGTGCCATATATATATTTGTTAGGTACTGGTTGTGTGTCATGTACCAACATATATGCTATACAACTTACGAACATAAAATTGTTTTGCCGGCCTGTATGTTAGCCAAGGGCTAATCACACCACCGACAATCGCGGCCTTGAGATAACCATGAAGAAACACCGAGGCACTCTGGGAACCTGCTGAGAATGAGAAGATGCGCACGTGACTTTGCGGGGGGGGGGGTTAATAAATATGTGCTCTTAAGTTGAGTTCGGGGAGAAGCCTGGGGAACCGCTGTTAGGTACCAAGTGTATCTCCCAGCTTTTGAATAAACTTGCTATACTTTGACTCACAACTGGTCTCAGAGGTATCTTTTACCTACAACACTTCGATCTGATCACCCTTCAACCTTTTGACTTGAGAGAATAAAGGCCTGATTTGTCTAATCTTTCTTCGTAACTTAACTCCTGAAGTCCAGGTATCATTTTTGTAAACCTGCCTTGAACTCCTTCCAGCTTCAGAATATCCTTCTCAGGTATGGTACCTACACCTGCTCAGAGTACTCTCAGTGAGGTCGAATTAGGGTTTTGTACAATGGCAGCATAACATCTGCATCCCTAATCCCTATATTCCAGCCCTTTAGATGTGAATGCCAACATTCCATTGGCCTTCTTGACTATTTTCAGGCACTTCTTGACTATTTTGTGGCATTTTAAGGAGTTATAGACCTCGGTGGATTTGAGGCATTTTGCATGTCAAGTCCACTGCTTTGTTTGAAGACCAAGTTTTCTGTCAGTTGTCCAATGTCCACTTGAAAAAAACGATTTGGAAACAAACAACGATCTATACCCGAATTGTTTTACAAAGAATCAACATGAGCTCCATGGGCCAAATAGCCTCCTTTTGTGCCATTATGACTCCAAATAAATTAGTGTTTATAAAGGCTAACACTGCACTTTTCAAAGTAGCCTTAATTCGTTTGAGGGATTACAGGATATTCATCACGAGTGTGTGCACATGGCATCTCTGCGTGTGTGTGCGTGTATGCTTTTCAGCATTTGCATGTACATTTGTGTCAAGATTACTACTGTTTAAACCCTCCTACAAGAGAGCTGTTGAGACCAATGATAGTGTCGTCAGCACTTTCTTGGCTATGTTCAGCTAGCTCAACATAGAATGGGAGATGTGTGGATGGGTAAATTTACTGAGCCACTGGAGAACAGCATTTTGTACTATAAACTTAAAAAATTCTTAATATTTTAATGCAATATTCTTTCTTCAAATGGTATTAAATGCTGTATAGCTATACCACTTGACATTTTCGTATACAATAAATATTATACAACAATTTATATTGTTAATCTTGCAATTATTGGAATTACATCAAAGTAATAGCTATCTCAAATGATCCTTTTGAACATCAATGCATTTTACCTATCATATAATACAAATTATTGTATTAATCTCATGACTAAATTGCATTAGCATAATGTTGGCAATATTTATTGGCACAGAAATCATACACAATATTCCATTTCCCATGAGGGGAACACATCATGGCTGGGAAATGATAATTTGTGACTAGATTCACACAAGAAACAGCTATTATTTACAAAGTATAAACAAACATAACCACTAGTTTATTGCAGGATTCTACAAATGAAACCAATATAGAGTTTGTTGGAAAAATAATGGTAAGTTTATCACACATGCAGTAAATCATCCAGGAATTTGTGAAGTTAATTGCAAATTGCCACAAATTTCCTTGCAAAAACATTAGCTCATCATCAACCCAACCTTGAATTTCAAGGTTTTATTGCATTTGCGTTTTAAAAACAAGAGCTACAGCTGGTATCTAACTGCAGAAGGGGTCTGTCAATGATGAGATTTTGTTTGTGCAATGTCACTCAACTTCCTGGCCTGGAAAGGAGTAGTTGAACCTGTGGCATCTCATCCCTTCAACCAGTAAATTATTTTTGGATTTTTAGAATTTTTCCTCCAAGCATTTTTTCCTCCTCTATTTCTTTCTTTGGAATCAAAAGCACAGGGGCAGAGTGTCAAGATAAGGGGCCAATCATTTCGGACTGACTGAGAAGAAATTTCAGAGAGAGATCAAAGGATTGAGAATCTGTGGACTTCTCTACCCCAGAAAGTTGTGGATGCTCTACCACTGACTGTATTCAGGGCTGAAAAGAAGAAAAAAGGAAAAGAGGAACTAAAGCTATTGCTGGTCCTCTAGAAAACAAGACTGGAAAATTGATCATAGAAAATAAGGAAAAGGCAGATGTGTTGAATTTTGTGACTGTCACACTGTAGAAGACTTATAAAACTTCCCAGAGAGAGGAAAATCCAACTTCTGGGCCATGAGGTCAACAATCTTTATCCATTGTTAGAGTAATAACATCACATTTACATTCAAATTAATTTTGAATTCAAATGCAACATTTAATTTTGATTCGAACAGAGTGTTTGATTCGTCAATTTAGTAATGGGAGTAGGACAGCACAGAAACAACTTCACTTTATTGCAAGCTTAATAATTCTTCATCATAAATGTCTGGCACTTCACTTTTACATGAAAACGTTAGACGAAGCCTTTGAGGCCAATGCAGCCCATTAATACCCCTACTCAAGTTTTTCACTACATTTAGCATTTTAATAGATAATTTATTATCTTGCAGTAAAACATAAATTCTTGATCTATTTTGAATGAAAAATTTAAATCGTTGAAACTTGTTACATTTAGGACTAATTAATTCACACAGCCAACCTTCACTTTAAGTAATCACCACACAATACTGTTTTAAATGTCATTCTTACAAAATACAGCAGTAACATTTCTAACAGGAAAAGAGAATTGAATAGGAAGTACCCAATGAGTAGTAGAATTGATTGCAGAATAAAAAAAAATCAGAAATTTGAAATCACAACATCAGAGACACACAGGACAAGACACTAACCAAATGTTTGGTGTGATGGTCTTTAAACAGAAGTTCATATGATTTTTTTTTTAAATCAAAAATAAGAATGTTGTCAATTATATTTGCAAGTCATTATGAACAATAATGCACTATGATTCTCCACACCGATTTTATAAAATCCTTTAAATAGGTATGAGTTGGATGACCAAACTGTTTTGGACCACGGCAGGTTATTGGCAATCTGGGCGCCTGGAAACCTGAAGCTCTCAATTACTTCTACTTCATTCCCATTGATATAGACAGGGTCATGCCCCCGTTATGCTTCCTGAAGTCAATGACTATCTCCTTCCTTTTGTTGACATTGAGGGAGAGATTATTGTCATCACACCAGTTCACTAGATTCTCTGTCTTTTTCCTGTACTCATTATTTGAGATCCGACCCACTACAGTGATGTCATCAGCAAACTTGAAAGTTGAGTTGGTGGAGAATTTGGCCACACAGTCATAAGTGCATAAGGCGTATAGTAAGGGACAGAGGACACAGCCTTGTGGGGCATCAGTGTAGAGGATGATGTGGAAGTGGTGTTGTTGCCTATTGTTGACTGCAGTCTGTGGGTTAGGAAGTTGAGGATCCAGTCACAGAGGGAGAAGCTGAGCCCCAAGCTACAGAGTTTGGAGATGTGTTTCATAGGAATAACACTGTTGAAGGCCGAACTGTAGTCCATAAATAGGTCTTCGTCATCTAGTTCAAGAGTTGAATCAGGGCCAGGGAAATGGTGTCTGCTGTAGACCTGTTGAAGTGATAGGCAAACTGTAGTGCATCCAGGCAATCTGGGAGGCTGGAATTGATTCATGCTATGATTAACCTTTCGAAGCACTTCATAATGATGGATGTCAGAGCCACCAGACGGTAGTTATGTATTACAGTAGACAGGCTAAATCTTGCTGCCATGTCTTTGAAAATATTTCTATTATTGTCCCACATTTTAAATCCATTGCTGCTATTACATTGAAGTTTTGTGCTAAAGGGAGACTTACAATTGGATGTGATATACTATTTGCAGATACCACATTTTTCACTAATCTCTTCAATAATCATCAACAATTTCCCCAGTAGGATTTTCAACGTATGACAAGAGGGATAAGCAAGTTGTCAACGTAACTTTAAAGCAACTTTTCTCTCCCAAATTCGTATTACCTGAAACAATTAACACTTATTTTAAATTCTGATTAGAGATGCTGCATTTTATTAATGTCCTGATTGGTAAATTGGATAAATCTATTAACTTTCCTAAGACAATTGCTTCATCATGTTCCATATCTAATTTCATTTGTGCCTTTTTCATGGATGGCTTGTTCAGCAGCTTAGATACTACATCAGTAATAAAGTAATAAATAATAAGTAATAAATAAGTAATAAATAATAAAGTAATAATTCAGTAATAATAAAGTGGCTTACTCAAGCTGTTCTACATGGAATCACCATTCTTTTCAGTGACCTCAATATGTTGTCATCCATGAAGCTGAAGTGAAACTTTCATAATTCTTGAAATTTCTTCAATTCTTATGACTGACTGAATCCAAATGACATTTCAATCAATCCGTTCAAAAACCACTGTCCAAAATAGCCCAATAATATGAATCCATGACTAATACACTCATTACCATTCTGAAGACTTAGCAAATATGAGGCTATCCACTTTGGTAGAAATAATAGCAGAAGGGATTATTATTTAAAGGGCGAAAAGCTGCAGCATGCTACAGTGCAGAGGGACCTGGGGGTCCTTGTGCACGAGTCGCAAAAACCCAGTCTGCAGGTGCAGCAAGTGATCAAGGCGGCAAATGGAATGTTGGCCTTTACCGTGAGGAGGATAGAATATAAAAGCAGGGGAGTCTTGCTGCAACTGTACAGGGCACTGGTGAGGCCGCAACTGGAGTACTGTGTGCAGTTTTGGTCACCGCATTTGCGAAAGGATATACTGGCCTTGGAGGGAGTACAGAGAAGGTTCACCAGGCTGATACCGAGATGAGGGGCTTAGCTTATGAATAGACTGGGTCTGTACTCGTTAGAGTTCAGAAGGGTGAGGGGGGATCTTATAGAGATTTACAAGATAATGAAGGGACTGGATAGGGTAGAGATAGAGAGATTCTTCCTGCTTAGAAAGGATAGCAGAACTACAGGGCACAGCCTCAAAATAAGGGGTGGGGGGGCAGTTTAGAACGGAGTTGAGGAGGAACTTCTTCACTCAAAGGTCGTGAATCTCTGGAATTTACTGCCCTTTGAAGTGGTGGAGGCTACCTCATTGAATATATTTAAGTCATGGGTAGATAGATTTCCGATAGACAAGGGAATTAAGGGTTATGGGGAGAAAGCGGGAAAATGGAACTGATCTACTTCAGATCAGCCACGATCTTATTGAATGGCGGGGCAGGCTCGAAGGGCTAGATGGTCTACTCTTGCTCCTATTTCTTATGTTCTAATGAAGATTCTTATGACCATTATAAATCCCTCAGACTTATCAATATTGTCACCTTCTGTTAATTGTTTAACCTTAAAAACTGAGGCATATTCTTCTGTTAATATTACTCCATTCCTGTCATCTGCTAGATTTGCCAAATATTTGATCCAAAAGTATGTCTTTTCCTGAGAATTTAGCTCTGATAAGATCAGGAATCTTTCCACATGCAACACAAACACAATCCAACAACTTGACATCAAGCACTGAATCATGAATTCCCAAATATAATTTCAATATCTCATGTAGAGGCTCCTAAGTTCCGTTACACATTTTTTGATGGAATAACTGAACCGCCCATCATTCTAAAGGCTGACTGTCCTTTGTATGACTCTAATAGATTATCTTTCCTGGAAATTTTATCCAAAGAGCTTTACCCAAATCTTCCTCCTTGTCTAATTTGAGCTTCTTGCTCCAAAAATACTTTCCATTGATCCTGCTTTTGTTAAAACCTTGCTTTCTTTTCAAAGAGGATGTGACCCATATCTGGAAATCGACTTTTTCTACTGGTCACAAAGTTTGGACAGAAAACATCAGTGGGAAAACATACCCTGACACTTGGTTTCAGCCATTCGTCTCACAAGTAACTCTGATTGCAATCTTCTGGCTGAGGAAAAATTCTTACTTTCCCATCTTCACTTTTAAGCAACCACCATGTTAAATGGAAGTAAGTCAAGTGGTGAAGTATGAAGTAAAACACAGATCTTTTACTTGTTAGTAGGTTTATTCACATGAAGCATTACAAACCTCCACCTCCTATTTTCTAACTCAGCTAACTTGCAATATATTCTTGAGAAAACTAAAAACAATAAACCTAATAATTAACAAACTGTTGAAATGATCATACTCTTAAATATTTTCTGATGTTACAGATCACTCGGAGTCTGAGGTTCTGTGGCAGCTAGCACATTGTAGCCCAGGGGCATGCACAGTTATGGTAGACGCCTTAACTTTCTTTCCATCACATGGCTGACTGAATAACTCCTGCTCTAACCTGCCATTAGCGTGTGTTGGTAGAATGTGTAGATTGATAATTAATTTGTCTGGCCAGGTTTTGAGTACACCCTCCTTGGCTGTAAAGTCCTGAGCTTCTGATTCCAAGGCAGGGATGCACAAAGCCTTTCACTATGTTCTCAGTCCTTCATCAAACAATGTACATCAATCAACCAGTAACACATCTAAGCAGGTATTCATGCCCTCTTTAAAAATTGAACATCTCAGCACTCTTCTCCAAAACCAAATCAAAATCTTTCCATATAGGATGCCCAAACATTTATTACCAATATAAGTTGAATGAGGCAACAAAGCCAATTTAAATTTAATGAGCCAGATCTATTTACTGCCTAATTAAGTATAAACTTTTATCTAATAATGATTGTAACATAGTTGAGGTCAACATAATGTTTAAAGGGAGAAAGGTGAAACACCTAAGATTCATTAAATTCATAAACTTTATTTATTCATTCAAGGGATGTTGGATTTGCTGGCTACGCGGGCTTAATTGCCCATCCCCAATTGCCATCAAAAATATGGTGGTGAGCTGCTCAAGTCCCTCTGATGTACATATGCCCAATGTTGTTAGGAAAGGAGTTCCAAGATTTCGACCCAGCAACATAATTGCCATTATATTTCCAGGTCAAGAAGGTGAAATTGGAAAATAATTTCTAGGCAGTGGTTTTCTGGTGTATCTGCTGCCCTTATCCTTCTAGATAGTAGTGGTTGTAGGTTTCAAAGATGTTTTCTAAGAAGCCTTGATGAGTTCCTGCAATGCATCTTGTAGATGATACACTTTGCTATTAGAGTGCATTGATGGTGGAGAGAAAGTGGATGTTTGTAGATGGTGTGCCAATGAAGCGATTCCATCCACTGCTTCGTCCAGGATGGCATAAAACTTCTTGATGCTGTTGAAGCTGCGTACACCCAGACAAATGGAGAGTATTCCATCACACTCCTGACTTATGCCTTATAGGCAGACAGGTTTTAGTGAATCAGGTAAGTTACTCGCCACGAGACTCAGCCTCTGGCCTGCTCTCATAGGCACAGCATTATTTGGCTAATTTAGTTAAGTTTCTGGTCAATGTTAACCCCTAGGATGATGGCAGTTGGGGATTCAATGATGGTAATCATGGGGTGATGTTTATATTTTCTCTTGTGGAGATGGCCATTGCCTGGCACTTGTGTGGTGCAAATGATACTTGCCACTTGGCAATTCAAACTTAGCTACTGTCCAGGTTTTGCTGCATTTAGACAGAGACTATCTGAGGAGTCTTAAATGATGCTGACCATTGTGTAATCATCAGAGAGCATCCCCATTTCTGACCTTACGACAGAAGGAAGGTCATTGACAAAGCAGCTGAAGATGGTCAGGCCATGGACATCACCATGAGAAACTCCTGCAGCGATATTCTGAAGCTGAGGGGACAGATTTCTAACAACCACAATCATCTTGTTTGTGCTCAGTACAATCCAATCAGTGGAGAGTTTTCTCCCCCATAACTGCCATTGACTTCAAAGTTGCTAGGGCTCCTTGGTGCTATACTTGATCAAATGCTATGTTGTTGTCAAGGGTAGTAGTCACTTTCACCTCACCTCTGAAATTCAGATCTTTTGACCATGCTTGAATGGAGACTGTAACAAGTTCAAAAGCTCAGAGGCCCTAATGGAACCTAAATTGTATCACTAAGCAGGTTATTGCTGGGCATCAATTGATAGCACTGCTAATGACTCCTTCCATTGTTTTACTAGTGATCAAGAGTATACTGATGGGACAGTAATTGGATGGGTTGGATTTGTCCTGCTTTTTGTGTGTACAGGATATACCCCCTGGGCAATTTTCACATTGCTTGTGAACAAACTGGGTAGAGAGAGAAAAAAGCATTTACTAGTTAGGAGGTCTAGGATGAGGAGACATAATCCAAAAATTAGAGACAGAACTTTAAGGAGTGAAATTAGGAAATACATCTACTTGCAAACGATGGTATAAGTTTAGAACTCCCTTCCGCCAATAGCAATTGGTGGTAAATCAATTGTTAATTTAAATCTGAGGTTGCCAGATTTTTGTTAACCAAAGGATTGATGAATATAGGACAAAGGTGGGAATATGGAGTTAAGTCGCAGATTGGCCATGATCTCATTTGAACAAAGCAGGTTCAAGGTGCTAAGTAACATAGTTATTTTCCCACGTGCTATATCCATTGCTCATGGTATGGTCTGAACAATGGTATAACCACATACAAATCAGGTAACCACTTCATCCAAAACTTCCATTCTGAGCTCCCTCTCTTGCCAATTCAACTGCCCATCATACTCCTCCTGACATTGTTCCAATGAAACTTCATGCAAATTAGAGGAAGAGCATCATATCTTCTTAACGGTACCTTGCAGCCCTCTGTTCTTAGTTATGTGCTACCTTTAACAATTTCAGAGCTTAACTTTAATTCCAAGTTTCCTTTAGTACAATTGCTGTCCAATTGGGATGGGTGGGGAGATAGGGAAAGAGGAAAACACGCTACCAGTTCAGCGCTGCAATCTCAATCTGTTTTAGTATTTTGGAGAAAGCTGGTCATTTCTATTTTTTCAAGGCTCCTTTTGAAATCCTTTGGAAGTATGTGAACTGTTGCCATAACAACCAGGAGACTAGAAATTGGAAATAGTGTAGCTGAAATGACCCTGCAGGAACATTTACTAAAATGTAGTCAGAAAAGGTTTGCACAACAAGTAGCTTATTTATAATGAGCTATGGCCAGGATAAAAGGCTCAAGTCTAGATGCTCAACCCAAGATGTGTATCGAGAACCCGTGGAAGTTCCAATGGGCAATGATTCCCGTTACATATTTAAAAGGGTTGCAGATTGCTTTAAGAGCTGATTATATAATGTCATTAGGATGTTTGCACAAGCTGCTGTTTTACTTTCAGTTTTATACTTTGTGCAGAGCAGAGAACACCTAAATCTGTTGTTATTAGCTGAATCTATGTATACAAACCAAGATTTTGCTTTCTGTGTAAAACCCACAGTCCCTAACATAGTTAGGGCATTACAGTCCCTGCTCCCCAGAACCCTCCATGAATGCCTCTGACTCCAAATTACAGAGTAGGAGACTTCAGACAGTTGTAAGGTACTTAACCGAATGGGAAACATCCATAAATGGTAAAACAGAAAAAAACTAGTTTAATTCCTGGGTAAGACAGAACTGACCCCCTGCCACAACCACATCACCGCTTCCCCTCCAAGTCACTCACACCGACTTCCTCTCGTTGACCAACCCTCCCAACCTCATTAATTCTGAGTACCCAGTCCAACTAAATCTGATTACCTCCTTGAACAGACTGAACCCACCTCCCCACCACCCAAAGACACCCAATCCACCCTACCCTACCTCCCACATCGACATATCCTCCACCTACCCCACTCATCGAGTTGCAGACCTCATCCAACTACCCACTCATTCATCCATTCACTAACATTCACACTAGACATTTAAACTTACTACATGGCAACTGGTATAGTAAAAATAGGGCACATCTTGCCTACCCTCCAACACTACAGCTCTGTGATAAAGTTCTTCGAGTCACAAACATTTCTGGAGAAGCCAGACAAGAAGATCCAGCAACAAAAGCAGAGCAGCATTAGGTATGAAAATGTTTGAGCACAGTTACAATTCAATGATGACAGAGTAATGACAAAGATTTTTTTTCAACTTTACATCAACAAGACAATAATATCGGCAAGCTCCAAGATCATGCATTATAGTGTGCCTTTGGCCCAGCAACCCACAACAAGTAATTGTCATGACTATGCCTAGTTGCAAGCAGTATAAAGAACATAACAAAACTAACTGGTAGAAGAAACCAGCATTTCAAAAGGCATTCTACAGGATGAGAACCTCCCAATAATGAGATTAGCATGCCGTAAACAGACCAGAACAACATGGTATCATGCTAATAGGGAACACCTTAGTTAGGCAATTGAACCATCAAGGGTAGGCATGCATATGTTAGTTTTCAGAGTCACAGAAGCTGAGGGGACAGACAACAAATACAGAGAGAGAACAATCAAAGGGAAAAAGTAGCATAATTGCCAATATTCGGGAAAGCAGTGAAGCAAATTCCACCAAGCAGCAGTGGGATGCAGATTCCATCTAGCAGCCTGAAAGCTAATACTAGCTAGCAGACAAGCAAGAGTGCAGAAACATGTGTGGAGCAGTTAAAGTCATACCTTCGCTGAACCAAGAAAAGATGTCCCCCAGAATAACTACACAATTATGTACAGTGTGGTTATGAGCTGGCCTTTACTTATGAATCTATTGAAATGGATGTTTAGGAAGAGGAAAGTTCCAAAAGCGTTCAAATCTCAAAAATATATATTGGATCAAAATGGGGAATTTCTATGAAAACTGTGTAAGTATGTTTAGTAATTCCAATAAGTAACCTTCTTAGATCATTGTAGTCCTGCTCATGTATACATGTCTTTATCGCGATAAATAGTCTTTAAAAACCATTATACTATAACTGGACTGATTACTTTCTCACTGGGTGTTCCATATGAATCCTTACACCATTCCCATGAACAAAATTTTACACCACCACAAACCAGTGTTCCAAGTTTGGACATCCTTGCAGATAACATAATACCATATGATTTAAGAGCTTAGTAATGAGCAGACAATGCCACAGACATCCAGAACGGAATATCAATGACAGAAGTGTGTGGATGCTAATTGTGATCTATTTTGACCAATTCAAAAGTGGAACTTCATTCTCAACAAGTTATCATAATTTGATTATGCTTTGAGCACTTTAGACGTACAGTACTTTACTGATTTGCTGTAACATCCTCTCTCTATGAAACTGCTGCCATATATGGTTCTAATACATTAATATACGAAAACATCACACGACAATGGGGTTGAGCTCTTGATGGGAATTTTGGTACAGTAACACTTGGGACACCTGACGTTACGGAAAACCCATCAGGTCCATGATGGGAGATCTAGATAGTGGCACAGTTTTCAAGAGTTAGTGGACTGGAAGTATTATACAAAAAATACTTGGGATGGTGACAGGCGCAGGATCAAAGATCTCTTGAATATATAATTAAGTCACGTAACAGCTATCAAGTTGAAGGATTTTTATTTTTAAAGATAATACATCAATGATCAAATAATACAAATGAATGTCACACAAGGTTGATTTTCTCTCAACAATCAAAGTGCACTGCAAATCAAATATGACCTACATTGGCTGTACCAATAATATTAGATAGAATTCCATGCAAAATGGCCCACTTAGCCCCACCAGTTCATTTTGATATTTGCCCTTTATGAGCTGTTGGTTGAATCTCATGTGCTTGATCTGTTTCCATATCCCTTTATTTTCCTTTTCACTACCAATCTACTACACTTTTCTTTATAGTTGAAATAGAACATAGAACATTACAGCACAGAACAGGCCCTTCGGCCCACGATGTTGCGCCGACCAATTAAAAAGCAATGACCCTATAACCTAAACCAAATCCTTTCCATCCATAAACCTATCCACGGATCTCTTAAACGCCCCCAAACTAGTCGCATTTACAACTGCAGCAGGCAGGGCATTCCAATCCCTCACCACCCTCTGGGTAAAGAACCTACCCCTGACATCCGTCCTATAACTACCATCCCTTAATTTAAAGCTATGCCCCCTCATGCTAGCTTTCTCCATCCGAGGAAAAAGGCTATCACTGTCCACCCTATCTAAACCTCTAATCATCTTATAGGTTTCAATAAGGTCCCCTCTTAGCCGCCTTCTTTCCAACGAAAACAACCTCAAATCCCTCAGTCTCTCCTCATAGGACCTCCCCTCCATACCAGGCAACATCCTGGTAAACCTCCTCTGCACCCTCTCCAAAGCCTCCACATCCTTCCTATAATGTGGGGACCAGAACTGCACACAATACTCCAAGTGCGGCCGCACCAGAGTTTTGTACAGTTGCAACATGACGCTGCGGCTCCTAAATTCAATCCCCCTACCAATAAACGCCAAGACGCCGTATGCCTTCCTAACAACCCTATCTACTTGATTCCCAACTTTCAGGGATCTATGTACACATACACCCACATCCCTCTGTTCATCGACACTATTCAGAGTCCTACCGTTAGCCCTATACTCAACACATCTGTTATTCCTGCCAAAGTGAATTACCTCACACTTCTCCGCATTAAACTCCAACCGCCACCTCTCGGCCCAGCTCTGCAACTTGTCCAAGTCTCCCGGTAAATTAAGACACCCTTCCTCACTATCTACCACACCTCCGACTTTGGTGTCATCAGCAAATTTACTAATCCATCCAACCATACCCTCATCCAGATCATTAATAAAAATTACAAACAGCAGTGGCCCCAAAACAGATCCCTGAGGCACACCACTCGTAACTGAACTCCATGATGAATACTTACCATCAACCACCACCCTCTGTCTCCTATCCGCCAGCCAATTCCTGATCCAATTACCTAAATCACCCTCAATCCCATACATCTGCATTTTCTGCAGAAGCCTTCCATAGTGAACCTTATCAAACACCTTACTAAAGTCCATATATACGTCAACTGCCTTACCCCCATCCACCTCTTTGGTCACTTTCTCAAAAAACTCAATAAGGTTAGTAAGGCATGACCTACCCTCCACAAAACCATGCTGACTATCTCCAATCAATTCATTACTCTCCAAATAACTATAAATCCTATCCCTAATAATTTTTTCTAAAACCTTGCCCACAACAGAAGTAAGACTCACCGGTCTATAATTCCCGGGGAAGCCTCTGTTCCCCTTCTTAAACAATGGGACAACATTCGCTATCCTCCAATCTTCTGGCACTATACCTGAGACCAACGACGACCTGAAGATCAGAGCCAGAGGCTCTGCAATCGCCTCTCTTGCCTCCCAGAGAATCCTAGGGTAAATCCCGTCCGGCCCAGGGGACTTATCTATTTTCAAACCCTCAAGAATATCTAGCACATCCTCCTTATCAACTGCAATACTGTCCAGTTTACAACCCTGTAACCCAGTGTTCTCCACAGATACATTTATGTCCCCCTCCGTGAACACCGAAGAGAAATATTGGTTCAATGCCTCTCCAATCTCTTCTGGTTCCACACACAAATTCCCACTGCTGTCTCCAACTGGCCCTAATCTTGCCCTAACCAACCTTCTGTTCTTAACATATCTATAGAACGCCTTAGGATTCTCCTTAATCCTATCAGCCAAAGTCTTCTCCTGTCCTCTTTTAGCCCTTCTTAACTCACTCTTTAACTCCCTCCTAGCCAATCTAAAGCTTTCTAGTGCACTACCTGAGCCCTCAAGTCTCATCCGGACATAAGCCTCCTTTTTCTTTTTAACCAGCGAATCAACTTTCCTAGTGCACCACGGTTCCCTAGCTCGACCAATTCCTCCTTGCCTGACAGGGACATACATATCAAGGACTCACAGTAGCTGCTCCTTGAAAAAACTCCACATTTCGGACGTTCCAAGACCCTGTAGTCTCCTAGTCCAACCTATGCTTCCTAATTCTCTCCTAATAGCCTCATAATTACCCTTCCCCCAGCTAAAACTACTGACCCGAGGTTCATGCCTATCTCTTTCCATCACTAAGGTGAACGTAACCGAATTGTGGTCACTATCATCAAAATGCACACCAACTTCCAAGTCTAGCACCTGATCTGGCTCATTTCCCAGCACCAAATCCAATATAGCCTCACCTCTAGTTGGCCTATCAACATACTGAGTCAAAAAACCTTCCTGCACGCTTTGTACAAAAACTGACCCCTCTAATGAACCAGAGCTATAGCTATTCCAATCAATATTAGTAAAGTTAAAGTCCCCCATAACAATTACCCTATTACTTTCACTCCTATCCAGGATTGTCTCTGCAATCCTTTCCTCAACCTCTCTAGAACTTTTAGGAGGTCTATAAAAGACTCCCAACAGGGTGACCTCTCCTCTCCTATTTCTAATCTCAGCCCATACTACCTCAACAGACAAGTCCTCATCAAACTTCCTCTCTGACACCGTGATACAATCCTTGACTAATAATGCTACCCCTTCCCCCCCTTCTACCTCCTTCTCTACTCCGACTGAAGCATTTGAACCCCAGAACCTGCAGCAACCATTCCTGACCCTGCTCTATCCATGTCTCTGAGATGGCCACAACATCAAAGTCCCAGGTACTAATCCACGCTGCAAGTTCATCCACTTTATTGCAAATACTCCTCGCATTAAAGTATACGCATTTCAAACCCTGCTCCGCTTCACCCCCACGATGCCGTGTATTGCAGTCCCCATCTATGACCCCCTCACTTTCACCCCCGCTACTCAGGATCCCACCCCCCCCGCCTCTGAATCAGTTTAAACCTCCCTGCATAGCCTTTGCAAATTTCCCCCCCAAGATATTGGTTCCCCTCTGATTCAGGTGTAGACCATCACTCCTGTAGAGGTCCCACCATGGTCTGTACTTAATTCACCATCTCCAAAAGTGCAATTTATAGTTTTAAAACATAGGTATAAAAAATTTCTTCTATTCTCGGGTTGTATAACAAGGACAAGAAAAGACAAGACACATTTATGTTCTTGGGTTGGTCCCAATCTAGAATATGATGTTTAGTTTTAGCCTACACAAGGGGGGAAATGTTAAGTCCCTGAAAAGCTTCAGAGAATTACTTGAAATCCAAGTCTAAAAGACATTAGTTCAGCTTCATAGAAATATATACCACCGAAACAGGCTCTTTGGGCCCAACATGTCCATGCTGACCGGGCTTCCTAAACTAAACTATCCCTCTAAACCTTTTCTATCCCTGTACCTCTCTTTTTCAACATGCCCTACCAACTTCAGTGACAATGTGCGCATATATACTGAGGTTCCTCTATTCTTGCAACGTCTTAAAGAGTTCCTCCCTTTACTTTATATTGCCTCCCCATATCAGTACATTTCACAGGAAAAGAACAAAGAACAGCACAGCCCATTTTAAGACACTCAGTGAGTGCCTTATTTGAGTCTTAGGTCGCTTGTCGACGTTTTTGTCTACTTTTAGTGGAACGCTAGTGGAAATTTAGGGAATTGTACATACGCCAGATTAAGGGAGATCCAATTTAGGGACAATTTATTGATGCCAATCAGCCTAAAAAGCACTGATGTGATGTGGGAGGAAATCGAAGTACGTGGAGGAAACCCACTCAAGCACGGGGAGAACGTGCAAACTCCCATAGACATTGATCCAAGCCGGAGATCCGACTCAGGTCCCTGTAACTGTACAGCAGACAGTGATAGTCACTGAGCTGATGTGTTGCCCGTCAATTGGTCCAGAGTAAGCATACACTAACGGACGTCAAGCACTAGGCAACTCTCGAAGCAACATCCAAGAGCAACCCTCGCACGACCCACTGCGTGTATGCACCTTGTAGGCCAACAAGGTGGACCGAATCGCCTGTGGATGTTAAAGGAGACATGAATAAACATAAATAGACATACTACAGGCTATAAAGACAATGATGGAAGATCCCCAATAGCTCCAACCTAAGTGAGCCTTGAAATTTGTTGGACGGCTGATAGGAATCTATTAATTCCCAGGAATGTCATGAGGCTCTTGATCTTCAACTAGAACATTCGTTTGTATCCCTCCATTTCCAGTCTGCTCATGTGACTATCCAGGTAAGTCTTAAACAACCCTCATGTGTCTGCTTCCACCACCCTACTTGGCAGTGCATTCCAGGCCCTCACCACCCTCTGTGTAAAAAACATCCCTCCGATATCTGAGTTATACCTCGTCCCTCTCACCTTGAGCCCGTGACCCCTCGTGATCGTCGCCTCCAACCTGGAAGAAAGCTTCCCACTGCTCACCCTATCTACACCCTTCATAATTTTATACACCTCTATTAGGTCTCCCCTTATTCTCCGTCTTTCCAGGAAGAACAACCCTAGTTTACTCAATCTCTCCTCATAGCTAAGACCCTCCATACTAGGCAACATCCTGGTAAACCTCCTCTGCACTCTCTCTAAAGCCTCCACGTCCTTCTGGTAGTGCGGCGACCAAAACTGGACGCAGTACTTCAAATGTGGCCTAACGAACGTTCTATACAGCTATAAAATCAGACTCCAGTTTTTATGCTCTATACCCCTTCCTATAAAGGCAAGCATACCATATGCCTTCTTCACCAGCTTCTCCACCTGTGCTGCCACCATCAAGGATTTGTGGACTTGCACACCCGGGTCCCTCTGTGTTTCTATACTCTTGTTGGTCCTACCATTTATTGTATAACCCCACCCCCCACATTAGTTCTTCCAAAATGCATCACCTCGCATTTATCTGGATTAAATTCCATCTGACATTTCTCCACCCAATTTACCAGCCTATCTATATTCTGCTGTACTGTCCGACAATGTTCATTGCTAACAGCGAGTCCAGCCATCTTCGTGTCATCTGCAAACTTGATCACACCAGTTACTCCTCCTTAAATCATTTATATATATCACAAATAGCAGAGGTCCCAGTACAGAGCCCTGCAGAACACCACTGGTCACAGACTTCCAGCTGGAAAAAGACCCGTCCACTGCTATGTCTCCTGTGACCAAGCCAGTTCTCAACCCGTCTAGCCACCTCTCCTTGTATCCCATGAGCCGTAACGTTTTTTACCAACCTGCCATGAGGGACTTTGTCAAACGCCATACTGAAATCCATACAGATGACATCCACGGCCCTTCCTTCGTCAACCGTTTTTGTCACCTCCTCAAAAAAACTCCACCAAATTTGTGGGGCACGACCTTCCTCTTACAAAACCATGCTGTCTGTCACTAATGAGATTGTTCCATTCTAAATGTGCATACATCCTATCTCTAAGAATCCTCTCCAACAACTTCCCTACCACGGACGTCAAGCTGACCGGCCTATAATTACCCGGGTTATCCCTGCTACCCTTTTTAAATAACGGTACCACATTTGCTATCTTCCAATCCTCTGGGACCTCACCTGTGTCCAATGAAAAGTAAAATGCAGACTTTGAGGTCCCCAAATAAGCTACCAAAGCATTTGGTAAGGTTCGATGCTGGATGCATTCTTTTCACAGAGTTGTCAACAGCATTTAGGGAATGCATATTTGCAGCAAATGCTTAAAAGAGAAATACCATTTTCTGCCTCTGTTATGACATCAAATTAGTAGAGGTATGTGGATAAGTTACTGTAGGCTCCTGGAGTTTTCTTAATTGCTTTCGGGGCATGAAAAAGGAATTTCCCAAAGCTTTCCCCGCCAACCCCATCCCAAAATAACCTATTGTTCTGTTTATTCCAGGAGATTATGTGAATGTGGAGGGAGAGATTCAAAAGATAGAAATGGTGGTTAATATAGCTTGCAATATGTCAGATGGGACACATTGATGGGTCAGTTACTCTTTTCCTGACATTTTATATGCTTACCTTCAACCAATGAGGCCCTAAACTCTCGAATTCCTTCCCTAAACATCTTTGCTTCACCAACTCTCCCTGCTCCTTTAAGGCATTCGTGTCTTTAACCAAGCTTTAGTCACCCATCTTAATATCTCATTCTTTGGCTTGGTGAATTTCTGTCTAATTGCTCTTTGACATTTACATTATTATAGACACTATATAAATACAAATTGTTGTTTGGATGAAGTAAACCTGGAAAAACGGGCCACTGAGTTTGCAAACAGTGGTTTGAATCATCAAATAAAGAAAGTTTGGGGGGAAGCGGGGGGAGTTGTTTATGCAGATGGTTGTTAGATCATGAAACGTACTACCAAAAATAGCAGTGGAAGTAAAATGTACAGTGGTTTTTAAAAGGAAAGCGGATAAATATTATAAAAATTATCTTTTAGAGAGACAGCATAGGTGTGAAGAACCAAATTGATCTCCCACTGATACGATCAGAATGGAAGGTTTGGCCATCTATCGTAGCCAGACCTGAAACCTCAAGCCAAATTCAAATGATTTCTGATTATTAATGACTAATCTAAGGATGTATCTCTGATTTCCATCATGTATTTTTTTTAAAACATGATACAGAATAATTGTTCTGATAACTCAGTGCCTTCAATTAGTAAAGAGATTAAGGAAATTATGTAGCTTTGCAGCAGGTAGATCCTATGAAAAAGCTGCAAATAAACACTTTGCAATTGTCCTTATTTAACAGTAACTTAAGTGCTCAAAATTAAGGAAAACAATTTTTAAGCAGCACTCACTACATATACTTACAATTTTGCCAATGCTAAATCAACCAATTGAAAAACTTGGGAAATCAGGTATCTTTGTTTACAAAGAAATATGCATGATATCAAAGCAGTTGGACCCATGGTGGTACAGCCAGTTAACAAAACAGATCCCAGGTACCAGGGCCTATAACAGACCAGAAGACCAGTTGCATCTTTTTCTACTAAATTAGTAAAGCTATTCAGTTTCCTGGAGTGTTGGTTTGTGATCATGAGCAACGCCAACAGCATGGGTTCAATTGCCGTACCAGCTAAGATTATTCATGAAGGCCCGCCTTCTCAACTTTGCCCCTCACCTGAGGTATGGTGATCCTCAGGTTAAATCACCACAAGTCAGCTCTCTTCCCTCAAGGGGACAGCAGCCTACGGTCTTGTGGGGCTTTGGCAACTTCACTTTTAGTAAAGCTAAACAAGATGTGTAGATTTTCCATTTATTTAATTTTAAAAACTGATAAGTGTAAATGGAGTTTCTTTCTCATTTTGTAATTAATTCTTGTTGCCTATAAAAGAGTAGTGTGTCTGTAAATCCCAATATTTGGTTCATTTAAGTAGTTGATCGCTTTATTTTAGACAAAGATAAAACATTCAGATGAGTTTAAATCCAAATCCCTATAATTCCAGATTGTTTCACTCACATTCATCCTTAAATAGGTTTGCTCCATAGACCTAACTTGGGTTACAGTGTGCCAGATACTTAAGAGACTAAAATGTTGATGGTTAATATTTACTGACTACACTCAAATATATTCATTACATTGTTTATACTTCCACTCTTGATACTAAAATTTAATATATGATACAGTATTATATAACCTATACTAACAAAAACGTTCTTGGATCTCGTATTGCAAGACTTGCATTTTAAAACCTCTTGACATGTAAATTTTGAACAAACTAATATCTCCATCTTCTTAGAGCTGGAGAGCTTTACAAAATTAAACTTGCTCAACAACGAAATACTTCACAGATTCCATGCAGTCCAGTATCAATCAGTAATGTAGCTGCGATGATGACTGAAATGTTACCATGGTCATCATCAGGTCAGAAGGCGGGTATATTCACTGATTGTTCCAAATGTTCAGCACCATTCATAACTCCTCAGACACTGAAGAAGTCAATGTCCAAATGCAACAAGACCTGGACAACATCTAGGCTTGGGCTGGCAAAGGTCAAGTATCATACAGGCCACACAAATGCCATACAATGACCATCTCAAATCATAGATTTTCTAACCATCACCCTATGACATTCAATGGCATTACACTTACTGAATTCCCCCACTATCAACATATTGAGGGTTACACTGACCAGAAACTAAACTGGACTAGCCATACAAATACTGTGGTTATAAGAACAAGTCAGAAGCTAGGAATCCTGTACTGAGTAACTCATCTAACTCCCCAAAGTCTTTCGTCAATTTACTAGGCACAAATCAAGAGCGCGTTGGAATACTCTCCCTTTGCCTGGATGAGTATAGCCCCAACAACACAAGCAGCTCAATCCCAGTCAGGACAAAGCAGCCCACTTGAGTGACATTCCATCTACAAACTCACTCCACCACCAATGAAAAGAAGTTGCAGCAACATGTAGCATCTATAAAATGCAGAAACTGACTAGGGCTCTTCAGGCGGCATCTTCCAAACTCGCAACCTTTACACTCCGGAAAGACAAGGGTAGCAGGTTCATGGGAACAACAACATGTAGAAGTTTCCTTTCATAAGGACATAAGAAATAGGAGCAGGAGTAGGCCATCTAGCCCTTCGAGCCTGCCCCGCCATTCAACAAGATCATGGCTGATCTGAAGTGGCTCAGTTCCACTTTCCCGCTTTCTCCCCATAACCCTTAATCCCCTTGCCTACCAAAAACCTATCTACCCGCGTCTTAAATATATTTAGCGAGGTAGCCTCCACCACTTCAACGGGCAGAAAATTCCAGAGATTCACCGCCCTTTGAGTGAAGAAGTTCCTCCTCAACTCTGTTGTAAACTGCACCCCCCTTATCTTGAGGCTGTGCCCTCTAGTCCTGCTGTCCTTTCTGAGCAGGAAGAACCTCTCCACCTCTACCCTATCCATCCCTTTCATCATCTTATATGTCTCAATGAGATCTCCCCTCATCCTTCTAAACTCTAACGAGTACAAGCCCAGTCTATTCAGCCTCTCTTCATAGTTCAACCCCCTCAACTCCGGTATCAGCCTACTGAACTTTCAAGCCATTAACCATTTTGACTTGGAAATACATTGTTGTTCCTTCACTGTCGCTGGGATAAAATCCTGCAACCCTCTCCCTAACAACACTGTGGGTGTACCTACACCTCAAGGACTGCAAGAAATTCAAGGCGGCTACTTGCCACCAATTTCAGGGGAATTACAGATGATCAATAAATGCTAGTGATGTCCACATCCTGTGAAAAAGATTCAATTCCCATTGATTTCAGTGGAAGAACAGAACAACGACGATTGGTCAAATATTTCAGGGAATGTCTCTTGTAGATCAGTGGAAAAACGTCCAGTAAACTGAGGAATGGCATATGTAATGGCATAACCCCCTCAATGTAATTTCCTGGAATTTCTGCACCATAATGGCATACTTCACAGATAAACTATTATTTACACAGAAATTAGCAGCACATCTGAGTCCAATACATTAAGATGATTTTCAGCTTTAAGGGCTATTATCCAATCCATCACAAACTTCGAAAAACATGTTGGCAGTATGTGCCAGGTAAATATATTTAAGGTGACATTTTCCTGCTCATTTTAAAATGGGTTAATATCTCTAGTAGTAATAGTAGGCATAGAACTGTACAGCACAGTACAAGCCCTTGAGCCCTCGATGTTGTGCCCAGCTATGTCCGAACCCAAGATCAAGCTATCTCACTCCCTTTTATTCTGGTGATTTCAATATATTTAC
This sequence comes from Carcharhinus amblyrhynchos, assembly GCF_965287045.1. Classification (NCBI taxonomy): domain Eukaryota; kingdom Metazoa; phylum Chordata; class Chondrichthyes; order Carcharhiniformes; family Carcharhinidae; genus Carcharhinus; species Carcharhinus amblyrhynchos. The sequence goes on from NC_137329.1 coordinate 57,571,081, forward strand.
ATTGCAACACTAGGATGTGCGCTTCCTGCACAGGCAGGATATCTATGAGGAAATCCATGCTGTAAATTTTTGAAAATACTCTGTTTACCTTTAGAGGAAGAACTTGAATGCGTTTCCTTATTAAATGTGCATTCTTTTGATATTTTTTAATCAATGTTCAAAATTTAACTAATTAAGATCGTCTCAATTGTGGATCATATTCAGGAAAGTAGAGTTTGGGTTTCAGTTAGGGGTGGTATAGTGGCGCAATGGTTAGCACTGCTGCCGTAGCGCCAGGGCCCTGGGTTCGATTCTGGCTTAAGTCACTGTGTGGAGTTTGCACATTCTCCCCATGTCTGCATGAATTTCATCCAGTGCTCCGGTTTCCTTCTGCAGTCTGAAAAAAATGTAGGTTAAGTGCATTGGCCATGCTAAATTCTCCCTTTGCATACTCACAGTTGTTGAAGTGTGGGACTAGGGAATTTTTGCAATACTTCATTGCAGTGTTAAGTAAGTCTACTTGTGAAACTAATAAATAAACTTTAGTTTAAGGTAAATTGTGGGTTCTGTACACTTGGTACTGTTTCGTATGCCTGTGATTTACATACTGTGCTTGAACTTTTTGCCCAGCAGACAGTTTTTTGGAAGCAGAACAGCACCAAGGTTGCTCTGGAAAAAATTCTGAGGATGGGGCTATAATCAAAAGGAAAACTGGTGCCCTTCGGGGTTTTTTGAAAAAAGGGAAGAGAAGTTGGCTGGAGGCTACTGACATCCAATCTGTTGTGTTTAACCAGAGAACTCAGTTCTGTATGTTGACAGAGGGAGTTCTAGAGAATTAGGTCAGGCCTAGTAGCTCTGTAAAGGGAGAAGTCGAGCTATGAAATAGATGTCAAGGAACTGTCTACATGTGTCCAGTGTGTCATGGTGTGTGACCATCAGCGATGGATAAACTTAGACCAGGAGGTTGCATTGATAAAAATATAATAGACTCAAACTGTGACATGTGCAGCTAGAGAGAGAATTAAGAATGTCTCCCAGACAGTGTATGTTTCAACGCTGAGTGAAAGACAATAAAAAGGTTTTGTTTTGTTTGTTTTTATTCCAATTCAGTCCAATTCAGAGTCTCAACAAGTTGAGACAGTCCCAATCAAAACTGACAAGACAGGGCTCTCACCTCCTGTCTTGGGCTTGATCTACATGACCAAAGCTGAGTGGCATAGCTCCTCCTCCAAGGCTTGATCTCATTTGCATCTTAGCCAAAAGGCCAAGATGCCACTTCTAAAAATTGCTTCAAATGAAGCTAAAATGTAACCTAATGACTTCAACCGAGCATAGCATGTTGATACTACACTTGATCTTGAATTCATTGTCTGAACATAAAAACGTTTTTCAGTATATTTTATAATTTATATATGGTTTTGAACCATGCTGATATTAAATGCAATGGTATCCCAAAATGCTGAAGGGAAACTTGGAACACTAGTTTCATATGTGCCTTTTTTTTGGTATTATCTGAAGAAATTACATGCAGGGAACAGTCCAGTTGTTGTGTGAACAATTAATAAAGAACATTTATCAACTTAAAAAGAAAAACAAAGAACTGCCTGGAAAGACGGATAATTTCCTGCTTCCCAGGACCCTCCAAAAAAATGTCTCCAACTCGGAATTATAGTTGGAGACTTCAGACTGTTCTGGCTTACCTGAATAGTTACCCAAGAATGTTAGAGAAATCCTAGTAACTATAAAAAGACCCCTTGCATCACCCCCCTCACCATCAGCCCCCTCATTTACACCCCCCACTTATCACCTCATTGTTTTGTTATATGGCTGATGTCTATTGGGGAGTAAGTACCTAATTTAAACTCTATGGACTTGACTGGATTGAATTGGAATAAAAATAAACAAAACAAAACCTTTTTATTGTCTTCCACTCAGTGTTGAAACATACTGTCTGGGAGACATTCTTAATTCTCTGTCTAGCTGCACATGTCACAGTTTGAGTCTATTATATTAAGAATTTAATATTCCGATGCCAGTTTCAGTACTGTTTACCTCCCCACAAGAAAGGTTAGTTGCTTTTCTTGTAATTCTTCCACTTCCTGTATGTGGCTTAGTATTAAAATTTCCGCCCTCTTTTTACAGGTTGTTAATATTTTCAGACAACAATCAATTTTGAAATGACCTGTTTTCCTGCCGTTGTGGCACTCTGTCCATCCTTCTTGCTTATGCAGTCACCACCAAGTACCTGTGTGATATTCTGACATTGTGGCAAGTCTTTAACGTTTTTCATTTGCCCCACTTTTGAAGATCTCTTTTCTTGTATCTTTGTTATCTGCTGTTTAAAAGGTTCATTGGATCCTTTAGTCATTGGCATCATGTTTCATTCTGTGATTGGGGAAGTGGAGGTGGGGTTGGTTCTGGGCAGGTGCTTTGGGAATTGTCTATTCTCCCCAAGTATGCTGTAGCTTCTCAAAATCATTACTCCTTATTTACAAGTATTTACACATTTGAACCTGTACATGAGATAGCAGATCCACTCCTTCCACCAACTGGTGATGTCAAGGGGCACATGGCTTCTACACAGATCTTTTTGCACTGATGTTCCTTGCACTGGGTCAATTTGGAATTGTCCAGAAAAACAAAGTAAATCGGGATTTTTTTTGCTCTTAGCCCCAGTCGGAAGATTTGATTAAATTATCTCAAGTAAGTTTACATCAACACTGCAATGAAGTTACTCTGAAAATCCGCTAGTCGTCACACTCCAGTGCCTGTTAGGTACACTGAGGGAAAATTTAGCATGACCAATGCAAGGTTCAGGGTTCAGACTGTTGGAGGAAACCCATGCTAACATGGGGAGAATGTGCAGACTCTACACAGACAGTGACACAAGCCAGGAATCGAACCTGGATGCCTGGCATTGAGAGGCAGCAGTGCTAACCACTGTGCCACTATGTTGCCCATTTGGGTCATTGTCTGAGGTGCAACAAGGCAGAATTTAATTCTCATCAACACAGAGAAGCAGATGAGTGAATACTACCCTTGCACAGTTTTAAACCAAAAGAATAAACAACCATAAGAAATCCCATGGTGCTTTACGGCCAATCAAGCATTTGTGAAATGTATACACTGTTGTAATGTAGGAAACATAACTGCCAATCTACCCATAGCAATGCAATAATGGTGAGATAAGCAGCTTTTACGTTGACAGAGATAGATATTGGTCAGAACACTGGGTTCAATACCCCTGTTCTTTGAAATAGCACCCTGTTTTACGCGCACCTTACGGACAGCAAGGCATCGGTTTTAAGTCTCATCTGAAAGGTACCTCGGACAATACAGCACTCATGAGTGCTCCACAGGAGTGTCAGCCTTTATTTTTGTGCTCAAGACCTGAAAGCAAATGTGAATTCTCAACCTTTTGATGCAGAGCAGAAGTGAGTGTGCTACCAATTGAGTCACAACTATAATGGGAACCATCAGATCAATACACTGATCAGTTCTCACCTCTGGCCAATCATGTTGAAAGTGGGGTAGAAGCAGCCAGAGCTACCTACTCAACAGAAGCAGTAGCCAATCAGCATTATTAAATAGATTTTATGTTAGAATTATTAAATAGCTAATTTGGGCAGCTTGGTAGTACCACTGGAACCACAGAGCCTCAACAGTCAGCAGTGTTAAAGGAATTTAAAATACCCTGGGACTAAAACACTAATATAGACTATTAGAAGAAAGTGGATTAAGTTAGGATAAGAATCACAGATTGCCTTGTACACATATTTTACAAAGGTATTTTCTGCACAGAAACACATACGACCACAGTTGGAGAATTTAAACATGTATTTCTGAAAAGTGTGTTATAGCTTGGCTACTGACAGTTCTAAGGCATCATGGAAAAATAGTCAAGTAAAGTGGTCCACATTCTTTGTAATACACTCAGAAGCACAGTTCTTATCAGCATGGACTCTGAATAGTCCTTATTAATAGAAAATTCATAAGTCAAAGCCAAAGGCAATCTTAGACAGCTTAATGAATAGACAAAGCCTTCAACTAGATGAGCCTGGAACAGGCAATAAGTGGCCATGGGAAAGACAGGCAAAAATCATTAGAACTGATTATTCTCATGCTGTCAAAGAACAACTGTAACTGGTCAAGGTATATGGCATTTACTAATATGACTGACCTATACTAATGATTATTGGCTCATGATGAGTCAGAGGACGGGTAAAATTACTTTTGGAAATTGGCAATATAATTAACCAATGTGACATAACTTCAGAGAAGTGTTGGATCACCCAAATCTCTTCTTCCAGCGTAGATTGGTCAATAAAGAAATGTCTTTCACCAGGATACTTCGTCATGAGTTTTGTATTAGCTAAAGATCAGCTCAATGCTTAGCCTCTGAACAAACCCCTACAAGTACAAACCTCTTCAGCATGTGTCTCAAGCTCAAGGTGCCTTCAACATCCACTGGCAGCAATGCCCAACTTGCCAGTGGAACTGCTATCATTCCAAGGCCAGAGGCTTTCTGATTGGGCCTACAGCTCAGGTGAGTACCTGTCCTCCTTAACTAAACAGTGGAGAGAGACGACCAATTACACTGGCATGCATTCTAGCAGCAAATGCAGGGGTGCGACATGATTGTTTTTAAAAGTTCACAAGATTCAACCACTTTGTCAGAATTTCCCAAATCCTGCTCTAAGCCTGTTTATCCAAACTATTATTTAAAAATTATATTTTGTATGAGAACATGAAGTAGGTGATAACACATGGCTACACAAGAATAGTTTGGATAAGGCCATTAGATGCATGCCTATTCAGATAATCCTATTGTCTCCAATTACCTGTCCGTTTCTCAAATGAGTCAAGTGCTTCTAACAACTGTTTCAGCTATTGAGTATCATGCATTAAAAAATCATATCACTGCCATAAATCACCACTTCAAAACTGTGAATATATGCCTTCTTGAGCTACTGCATAGGAATGTGCCTAAATTCTGCTCCTCTCACTTTCTCTATTAAGTAGCTTGTATAGCTTTATAAGGCTTCCTTTTTTCCCCCCAAATACAAGCCCCAGTTCATCTCGCTGTTCTCACAATTTAACTTGCGAATGACCACTGAAAAGTGTGGTTACTCTCTTCTCTCCAAATTTTTAACCAGTACAGTACGTAGGACAGTGTGGGATAGTCCAACCACTGCTTCAGTAAGACTTCATAGCACTCTTTAGGAAAAGTCTGCCTTAGATACTCGCTCAAGTTCAGTGGTGTCACTTACTCATGTCAGCAATCTGAGCACTACTTTTATGGGAACGAGCCTACTGTCTTATATCTACTTGTACAAGATGATCCTGGGGTGGAGGTGGCGGATGGTGGTACAGTGTCCATAATAACGTCAACTAAATTGGATATCCAAGTGTTTCTATAAACAGAAAACAGACTGAAGTTTTTTTGCTGGAATTTTTATTCCAAATCATCTCAGTGGAAAAATGGTCAAACTGTTCTGGAACAGTTTTGAACTCAACTGTTTTGCTAATATACCCCCATCATCTTTTTTTAAACAAAACCACAAACAAGCCAGTCAGCATTTCTAAGATTCTCTCAATTCCCATTTTTTTCTATTCCATTCATGGAATAAATCCAATTTTTAATTCTTCTATGTAATTCCTTTCATTTGTCCGCAAGATACCTTTATCTGTTGATCAACAGATAAGAGCTGAAAGCCATCCATGCTTTTAAGATCTTGTGCAGATTGGCGCTCACCTCAGCATTGCTGCAGTCCTAATCCCCGCCCGAGCTTTGTATTACTTGTCATCTATAGCAGAAGGGACATTCCAACACAAAGCCTTGGATATCAAACACAAAATCTGCATATTTACCTAACTCTCATTATATCTATCCTGTTTCTTTCTTTCGCCTGGGATTACTGTAAGAGGGAGTTTAGAATAACTTATGTCTAAATGACTAATAGAATGGAGTATAGGAAAGTCACAAAATGCCTGAAATATACTGTTTGCATAGAGACATAACTACTGTTACAGAATTTAGGAATGTACTTTTGAAAACATATTCTGTACTAAAAGCATACACCTTGGCTAATGACATAATGCTCTAAGGCATGATGGGACATAGTCAAGTGAAAAGAACCACATTCCTCAGAACAACACAGCTGTTGAGCAACAGGTAAAGTAACTCTTATTAGTGTGGACTCCAGACAGTCGCAGAGGTCCCTGACAGTTTTAATGAGTAGGACATGCATTACACTTGATAAGGAAGTGTCAGATGACTATAAGATAGATCTTCAAAGTCCACAAACTCAGTCCCACGCTGTAAGAGGGATGAACAAAGGGGTGGGCAAATGGCTTTTGAAAACTGTACAGTCATAATCCTGAGTGTGATGTAATTTAAGGATAATTTGGAACACCACCAAATCTCTCTCCCTCGTATGTTGAACCAGGCATGGAAAATAAAGAAACGTCTTTAACCAGAGTACTGTCTCCGCGAGTCTGTGTCCGCTGAGTCAAAAGTGAAAGCCAGCTTAATACTTAACCTCTGAAAAAACACTTCTATAGCATTGGCGCTGTGAACAAGGTTGATTCTATGAAGAGAAAACTTACAGCATGGAGAGTACCATTCATCGCACTGTGTCTATGCCAGCCGGAAAAAAAGATATCCAGTCTAATCCCACTTTCCAACACTTGTGTCCATAGCCCTATAGGTTATGGCACCTCAAGTGCATCTGCAACTTTAAAAAAATAGTATGAGGGCTCCTTCTTCTACCATTCTTTCAGGCAATGACTTAAGAAGCTCCCATCGCCCTCACTGAAATCATTTTTCCTCAACTACATTCTACTGCTCCTACCAGTAACTTAAAAGTTGATGGCTCTTTGCTACTGACTTCTCTGCCAAAGGAAATAGATCCTTCCTAACCATTCTACGCACCTCAAAGTTTTTATATCATTGCTTCGGAATGTTCTTTGCTTAAAAAAAGCAACAGTTAATTAGAGGCTGGATATAATGAAATGGAAACAAGACAGAGCCTCAAAAAGATCACGTGATTGGGGACCAGATTAAAAAAAAAGAGCAGAACAGAGCAGGGATTCAAAAGACAAAGGAGAGTGAAAGTTGGAAATCATGATGCAAAAGCGAAATCAAAACAGGAGGAATCAATAAGTTCAATTGCTGAAAAAGTGTAAAGGAAAGAATAGAAAGCATATACTTGCAAGCATTACTTTAATCTAAGCTAAACAACTATAAAGAAAGACCTGATCAATTCATCAATATAAAAATTAAAGCCAACTTGATAATTAACATTTAATTAAAAATCACTGCTCAATTAATCAATCAGAACTAGAGGATGAAGTTCAAATTAAACTATAAGGTATGGAACACAATGAGTTTTCCAGTGAATTAAAATCTAAGGATTTTAGGAGTATAAGTTATATGAAAACATTTCAGTTAACTTCCATATATAATAAACTGGTGTCAACACAGGTAAAGCTGACTGATGAGTTGCTGGTGAATCTTCTTTTAAACATATTCTTTTGATGGGATGTGGGCATCAGTGACTCAGTCACTATTTATTGCCCATCTCTATTTGCCCTTGAGAAGGTGATGGTGAGGAACTATCTTGAACTGCTGGAGACCAGGTGTTGTGGATATACCCACAATGCTGTGAGGGAGCAACAGCAAAGAAATGGCAATATATTTCCGAGTCAGGGTGGCGTGCAGCTTGGAGGAAAACTTGCATGGATTGCCATGTATCTGTGCCGCCCTTGTCCTTCCGGGTGGTAGAGATTGAGAGTTTGGAGGTGCTAGTAAAGGAGGCTTGGTGAGTTGCCGTACTGAATCTTGTAAAAATACACACTGTCACTGTGCATCTGTGGTGGAGGAAATGAGTGTTTAAAGGTGGTGGTTGGAGTGCCAATTAAGCAGGCTGCTTTGTCCTGGATTGTAATATGAAAACAAAATATTGCAGATATGGGAACCTGAAACAAAAACAAAAAATGCTGAAAAATCTCAGTAGGTCTGACAGCACCTATGGAATCAATCTGGTCTATTGCATTTGCTGCTCTCAACAAGGTCTACTCTACATCGGAGAGATCAAATGCAGACTGAATGACAGATTTGCAGAACACCTTCGGTCTGAGCACAAGCAGGACTCAGTTTCCTGTCACTTGTCACATCAACACACCACCCTGCTCTCCTGTCCACATGTCCATCTTGGCCTTTTACAATGTTCTAGTGAACCCCAACGCAAACTGGAAGAGCAGCACCCCATCTTCCAATTGACACTTTACAGCCTTCTGGACTGAACACTGAGTTCAGCAACTTCAGAGCATAAACTCTCCCCTTCAAATTTACCTCATTTTCATTCATCCCCTTTTAAAATAATAAAGTGATAATTTGTCGAGTTGGATTTGTTTTGCTTTTCATTGATGGGACATACCTGGACAATTTTTCACATTGCCAAGTAGATGCCAGTGTTGCAGCTGTACTGAAACAGTTTGGCTAGGGGAGCACAAGTCTTCAGTTCTACTGCCGGAATGTTGTCAGGGCCCCTAGCCTGTGCAGTATCCAGTCCCTTCAGCCATTTTTTTATATTATGTGGAGTGAAGGCCAGCACATGTTTTGCTGAGGACATCAGGAAGAGGTCTTGATGGAAAATCCATTTGACATTTCTGGCTGAAGATTGCTGCAAGTGCTTCAGCTTTGTGTTTGCATCAATGAGGTTGGGAATATTTGAATAGCCTCTTCCTATGGTTAGCTATTTAACTGTCCACCACAACTGGACGTGGCAAGACACAATAATTTAGATCTGATCCACTGGTTGTGGGATCACTTAGCTCTGACTCCCACATGCTCCTTTGTTGTTTGGCACGCATATAGTCATGTGTTGTAGCTTTACAGGTTGACACCTCATTTTTAGGTATGTTTGATGCTGCTCTTAGCATGTCCTCTTGTACTCTTCATTGATTTATGTAGTATGTTGAATAATCTAATAAACAGAGGCACACAGGGAAACTTGAAGCAGCAAGACACTTTTCATGTCCTCAATAACCACATGTGCAGGAAATGTCTCAGCTAAGAAATGAAGAATCTCTAAAGAGAAAGAGAGTGAGAATCTGGTGAAATGGTGCGATGACAATAATCTCTCCTTCAACGTCAACAAAACAAAGGAGATAGTAATTAACTTTCGGAAATGTGAAGGACATGCTCATCTACATCAACAGGGTTGAAATAAAAATGATCAAGAACTTCAAGTTTCTAGGTGTTCAGATCATCAACAATCCGTCCTAGTCTGCCACATCCACTCTACAGTTAAGAAAGCCCACTTACACCTCTAATTCTAAGAAGGCTGAGGAAATTCGGTATGACCACTACGACTCTCACCAATGTTTACGGATCCATAGAAAGCATCCTTTCCAGATATATTACAGCTTGGTATGGTTTCTGCTCTGCCCAAGACCACAAGAAACTACAAAGGGTTGTGAGCGTAGCCCAGTCCATCACGCAAACCAGCTTCCCATCCACTGACTTTGTCTACACTTCCCACTAGCTGAGAAAAGCAGCCAGCATAATCAAGGATCCCATGCACCTCGAACATGCTCTCTTCCATTATCTTGTGTCAGGAAAAATACATAAAAATCTGGGAACAAGTACCAACTGACTCAAGATCAGTTTCTTCCCTGCTGCCATCAGACTTTTGATCTTTCTCTTCACCATATCTGTAACTGCAACACTATATTCAGCACCCTACCTTGTCCTTCTTCCCCATGTACTCTATGAACAGTATGTTTTGTCTGTATAGCACGCAAAAAACACTGCATTTCACTGTATCCCAATACATGTGACAATAATAAATCAAATTTGCAGCAGCTCAATTGTTGGCTTTCAGATCTAAGCAATAGCTGATGGCACTACAGCACATTTGCAAGGTTGACAGTTTCGTCAACAGCTTGTTTGTACAAACGTGCACTCCACAGCTGAAGGGGTGAGGGAAAAGGAGGAATAAGTGACTAGTACGCAGTCAAGAATAACCAGATAATTAGTGGAGTCCCCTGAATTCATCTCACTCCCCAAAAAGTGTGCAGTTCTGAATATCGTTAAGTGTAACAGTTCATCTGTGGAATGCAGCCAGAGTCAAGTTCACATCATCACAGCTGGTTCAGCTTTTTTATGGGAATGGGAAGAAGATTGGAAAAGCAATAGCAATAGGGAATTCTGTAATTTGGGGAATAAATAGGTATTTCTGCAGTTGCAGACATGAACCCTAGATGATATGTCACCTCACTGGTATCAGGGTCAAGGACATCACTGTACAGCTGTAGGGCAGTCTGAAGAGGGAGGGTGAACAGTCAGTGGTGTGGTCCAGATCAGTATCAACGAAATAGGTAGAAAGAGGGATATAGTACTGCAGGTAGGGTTTAAGGGGCTAGCAAGCACTACAGCAAAAAGTTAGTAATCTCTGGAATACTCAAGGGAATCCTAAAGTCTTCCGTAAGCATCAAAAAAGTAAAAGGTGGCAAAAAGAAGAATTCAGTCAATTATGGACCTAATAATAGGATTTGCATATTGTGGCAACTGCATGTTTCAGGTACTAAATTAGAACTTTGCATCTGTCTTTAACAAGGAAGATACTGCTGCCCAAGTCACACAGTGAAGGAGGGGGTAGATGAGACACTGGAATGGCTAAAAATTGAAGAAGAGGAGATATTATACAGATTAGCTGAACTTAACTTTGATAAATCGCCAGGACCAGATGAGATGCATCCAAAGATAATGGCAGGCTTGCACTCAGTGAGGCCTGTGCTCACCTTCATTTCCGGGGGCATCCTCAGTGATGTCATGTCCACCCGATGAAGTTTTCATTTCAAATGAGCTTTTGCACACACTTAGTCACTCGTACGCTAATATCTCCCACAAACACAATTCTCTGAATCACTCTTCCCTCATTCATATACTCTATTATACTCACTGATTCCTATCAATCTCTTTCGTACAGTCACTCGTGCACATAGACATACTTATTACCCCTATTTCTCTCGCAGGAACAACCAACTGAATACATAACTTTCAATCTCAAATTCAACAACATACCTTAATCTATTAACATTGTTTGGGATATTAAAGTCTGTAAAGTAATTGAGAAGGTGGAATAAATGAAAGTTGGTGATTCTACAGAGGTTCCCTCTCTGGGGCAAGACTCCTTAATTTGACTGAGAGGAGCACTTGAGTGACAAGCAGAAACCAGGTGAGTGAGCAAGAAGAGAAGGTTAGGGGATGATGGAAATACAACCAGAGAAAGGCTGTTTTAAGGTTAAGTGCAAGCAGCATGAGGGGGACAGAGAGCAGAGAGGGAGAGTGACTAAGAGCGACTGGAAGTGAGCTGGGTCATGGTGAAAAGAAATTGTTCCTGAGACTATCCAGATTCCCATAATGGACACTACGCTGACCAACAGAGGCAGGAATAGCCAGCAGCTCCAATAGCAGTTAGGGCACAAGTCAATCACACCCTCAGAGAAAAACACTGGAGAAGAAAGGACTACAGGAACTCCCAAAATAAAATTAAACAAGGCCCAAGGTGCAGTTAAGATTTCGCAGCATTGCACAGGGGGGAAAAAAAAGATTTGAGCTGATTGTCATAGATTAATCCCAGTGTGATATCTGTTCAGTTCTGCACTCTTTCTGGGAGTGAGGCAGGAAGATTGTTTGAGAGGGGAAGAATTACACTGAACAGGTCCAGGAGCTGGGGAACCCATTGCTAGTGCCAAGTTGCTGCTCTTCCTCAAGCTGCCAAATGACTACCTGTGACCATGTTCAGCGATCCCGAGGTGGACCTGGGCTTGGTGCTAGTCAAGGGCGACATCTCCATCTGACAAAAGGCATCTATGGGCTACCTCGGGGGTACACACTATGACAGCCCAGGGCACCCAGGAGGATTGTAAGAGGAAAGGACATCCCTGACTTTTGGCCAAAGCCTTTAACTGTTTCTGCCCAATGAACAGCTTCATCCCAAAGGGCAGGCTCTCCGACCTGCACTGCCCAATTCTCTGGCTCAAGGACAATGGGCAGCTCAGGTAGCAAGGGCACACCTCACAGATCATATTTCCCATTCCTTGACTCATCAGGAACATGATGAGTTGCTAGCTGATATTGATGACTTGATCACCATGAAGTTCAAAAGGTGAAGAGAGATTAATTTTGTTGTAAATGTAATTGTTTACATTGCAGCTTTTCTATTTAACAGCAGTAGTCTGTGCTTGCCAATGATTCAAAGTGCCCGCCAATGATTCAACAACATAAACTGGGGTGGAAATTGCAGAGGTTTTGGTAATAATTTCCTCCATATAGGGATGGTACTAGAGAGCTGGAGAATTGCAAATGTTATACTTTTGTTCAAAAAAGGATAGAAGGATAATTTCAGTGGTGGGAAATCTTTTAGAAATGATAATTTTGGACAAAATTAACAGGCATTGAAACAAATGTATTTTACTTACAGAAGCTGAGCACAAATTTTTGAATGGCAAATCACGTTTCACTAACTTTTTTGAAATCGTAATGGAGAAGGTTCATGAGGGTAATGTGGTTGATTTGGCAGACATGAATTTCCAGCCAGGATTTGCCAGGGTACCACATGATGTGGAGATGCCGACATTGGACTGGGGTAAGCAGAGTAAGTCGTCTCACAACACCAGGTTAAAATCCTCAACCAGGATCTTGGGTTCATGTCACACTACCTGTAACCCCTACAACTTGCCTGGGCTTGTAAAATCTCACTAACTGTCCTGGCTGGAGACAATACACACCTCTTTAACCTGTGCTTAACCCTCTCTCCGCTCACATTGTCTGTGCCTTTATGACCTGATTACCTGTAAAGACTCACAATCCAACCATTATCTTGTAAATTGAGTTTGTGTCTTTATATACCCTGTTTGTGAACACAAGTCCTCACTCACCTGAAGAAGCTGCTTGAGGCTCCAAAAGCTAGTGCTGCCAAATAAACCTGTTGGACTTTAACCTGATGTTGCCTGATGTTGTGAGACTTCTTACTGTAAGTACCACATATCAGGCTTGTAAGCGAAGTTGGAGCCTATGGAATAAAAGGGGCAGTGGCAGTCTGAATACAAAACTGGCTCAGTGACAGGATGTGGATATGCCAGCGTTGGACTGGGGTAAACACAGTAAAAAGTCTGACAACACCAGGTTTCAGTCCAACCGATTTATTTGATAGTAAACTCACTAGCTTTCGAGTTAGCTCCTTCGCCAGGTGAATGGAGAGCTCTGGCCTCAGACAGAGCATATAAAGCACAGACAGTTTACAGATTACTGATTAGAATGCGAATCTTTACACCTAACCTGCTGTTCAAGTCTTAAAGTGGCCGACAATGTGAGTGGAAGGAGCACTGATCACAGGTTAAAGAGATGTGTATTGTCTCCAGACTGTACAGTAAGTGAGGTTTTGCAAACCCAGGCAAGTCACGGGGGTTACAGATGGGTTCATGTCACACTATCTGTAACCCCCGTGACTTGCCTGGGTTTGCAAAACCTCACTTACTGTACTGTCTGGAGACAATACACATCTCTTTAACCTGTGATCAGTGCTCCTTCCACTCACATTGTCAGCCACTTTAAGACTTGAACAGCAGGTTAGGTGTAAAGATTCGCATTCTAATCAGTAATCTGTAAACTGTCTGTGCTTTATATGCTTTGTCTGAGGCCAGAGCTCTCCATTCACTTGTCGAAGGGGCTAACCCGAAAGCTAGTGAGTTTACTATCAAATAAATCGGTTGGACTGAAACCTGGTGTTGTCAGTGACAGGAAACAGTTGTGGTGAACAATTGTTATTCAGATTAAAGCAAAGTATATAGTTGGGATCCCAGAGATTGATGATTACATCCCTTCTTTTTTTGATATATATTAATGACCTAGACTTCAAAAGGTATAGGGTGCAATTTCAAAATTTGCCCATAACCTAAAACTTGTAAATATTGAGGACAAATTAGGACAATAGCGTTAAACTTCAAAAGGGCAAACAAGTTGTTGGAATAGGCAGCAAAGTGGCAGATGAAATTTAATGCAGAGAAGTATGAAGTGATTTATTTTGGTAGGAAGAATGAGGCGAGGGGTTAAAGGGGTGCATAAAGAAAAGGGACCCGAGAGAGTCCATGTGCACAAATAATAATAGGTGGAAGGACAGAAAGTGATTAATAAAGCACACAGAATCCTGGGCTTTCTAAATAAAGGGACAGAGTAAGGAAGTTCTGCTCACGGATGAGAGTAGCCAAATAATTGTGCAATTACAGCACTTTTTATAATTTGTGATGAATGCAAACGCTTTGAGGCGGCACCAAATAGATGGAACTATTCGTTTGAAAATAGAAACATTAGGCTTCCCTTTACCACCAAAGATCGTGGACCAATGCGTATAAATCAAATCAAAGTGATCTCAATATTTTAGGATTCAATGCAGTCAATGCATGTAGTACAGGATGAAGTCCATATTAATAACATTACATGATCTTCCTGGATTATGTACGTGCAAAGCATTGGGACAGTGTTTCACAAACTAATTTTTAGTATCTTAATTTACCATCATCTTAAGGGCAATTAGGGAAGGACAACACATGCTGGCCTTGCCAATAATGCCCACATCTCATGAAAGAATATATTTAAAAAACTCCTGAAAATTAACAAGATTCCAGCAAACAACTACAATAAAGCAGCGCAGTAATGTTCAGCGTATAATTATTAAAGCACATGTATTATAGATCAACATAACCCATTACATTTAAAGTACTTTATTAAAATGTTATTTCATACAATCGTGAAGATTTCAGCCAAACTCTCCATACTCTCTGATGACAGAAAATTCAGTGGAGCTCAGATACATATCCCTACCTCTATGCGCACATGCACACAGAGTGGCCCTCTCCCCAATAATACTGACTTCCGCCAAACTGTCATCTCGCCTCTGGCCTGCTGAACCCTGCTGTAACTTTGGCTCTACAGTTCCTTCCTCCACCAGTAGCCAACAGTAGAGCTAGCCTTTGTGATGGCACCCTTGTAATTAGTCCTGGTCTCACTAATGGGCACATTAAAACTCTTGCTTTGATGGCACTGAAGGCCACAGCAACTGAGAGAAGGCAAAGATTAGACAAAAATTTAAGAAGTACAACAACTAAAAGTAGGAATTTCACCATATGGTGAAAATTATTCTTCTCCATTATCATAAGCCAATATAAAACATAGGTTCAACCTCACATGGAGTTCTCTGTCTGCTTCTGGGCACCGCCTTTACTAACATTACGAAGGCTTTAGAGTGGGTGCATGAAAGAATCATGGTTCCAAGAATAGGGAGCTTCAATTACATAGACTGCAGAAACCAAAATTGTACTCCATGGTGAAGGGAAGATCAAGATAAATTTGACCTGGTGTTTTAAAATCTGGGGGTTGAAACAGTGAGGATAGGTGCTGTCATTTCCTTCTTCTCTCAGCTATGATAATCGATACTTGGGGCCTTTACATCACACCTGAAAGCATCCTTGTACAGGAACTTTAGGCCTCTCACTAGTCATCTGACTCCAGCTACTTCACCATAAAGAAAGTCCTTGGGTTTGCAGTGGTGTCCAAGTCAACAAAATGTCTAAGAGTGGTAATAAATTTGAAAGCTCTGACCCTTGAGAGGACTGCCACATTTACCATTTGGTCCTACCCGGATATACCCATAATGCACCACAGACGGCAAAGATGGAAACTATCGAACTTCTCTTCTTGATAGCTATAGGTCAGCCATTTTTCACAAGCAGACAAGGTGCTGAGAACATAGACATTATAAACCATCTACTTGGTCCAAGGGTCAGCTTGACGTTATCCCATGCACTATTTATCAGTCAGCCAGAGGTGATAGCTGCTTTCCCCATATCAAGTTCTGCATCAAGGGACAAGCTGTCTGTCACTGTGGAACCAGGCGGCAGAATTTTCTATACACTTCCAGTGGGGAACTCTCCACCACAAGCAAAATTCCAAAATAAGGTCAATTGTTATGATTCCAGCCAAGAGAATACTGGGCAAGTCTGATACTTGTTCAGATTTACCTTGATACATTGTAATTTACTGAATGCAATGTGTGGAAGGACAAGGATAATGAAGTAAGCTTCAGGACTCCAAATTCAACTATAACACCAACAAAACAAGAACCACTAGTATTGACTAAGTACTTTCACTGAGCAAATAAGATAATGACTAAACAGCGTGAGCTTCTATTTTAAACTCGATTCAACAAACTTAGCCTTTTGCTACCCGGCCTTTTGGCTAAGATCAAGTGTAGTATCAACATGCTGTGCTTGGTTGAAGTCATTAGGTTACATTTTAGCTTCATTTGAAGCAATTTTTAAAAGCAGCACCTCAGCCTTTTGGCTAAGATGCAAATAAGATCAAGCCTTGGAGGAGGAGCTATGCCACTCAGCTTTGGGTCATGTAGATCAAGCCCAAGACAGGAGGTGAGAGCCCTGTCTTGTCAGTTTGGATCGGGAATGTCTCAACTTGTTGAGACTCTGAATTGGGCTTGATTGGATTGAATTGGAATAAAAACAAAACAAAAGGTAATCACTTTCATTCCTCTGTCTCCCTTTCATTAATGTTTTTCCTTCCCTCACTAATTGCAAACAACAATTTCCAAACTCAAATAATCTGAAATGTACTGAACAATGATGTTTTGCATGGCTGGAAAGACCCTACATGCATAACACAATATGCTGTTCTCCCTTGCATACTAATCTAGCTTTTCCTTAAGTGTATCTGCATCATATACCACAAACTCCAAGTAAAGATGGTCCCAATCTCCAAATTTTATGAGCTCTATATTCTAATATCCCAGTAGTGGATTTCCAAAACCCTTTCTTCCCAAAATGTACCCTCTCAAAATATACTCTTCATAATTTTAGCAGCCTCTCGGTTTTCAAAACTGGTTGGTTTTTCTTAGTCATTGCAGCTTCTCAATTCTAGCATAATCATTTTGCACTTTTTCCTGTGCTTCTACATCCTTTCAGTAAGATGGAGACTAGCATCATTTACAAAACTCTAAATGTGTGTGGTCTAACCAAAATTTTATATAGTTCAACAGAGTAACATTTATAGAGGCCTGAGAATGACTCTGCTACTCAATCTCTTCAGCAGGGGACAAGAAGAATCCAAAATGTGGGGAGATGGCCTAGTTGTATTATCACTAGATTATTAATCCAAAAAAAGCAGCTAACGTTCTGAGGACCTGGGTTCGAATCCCGCCAATGTAGATGGTGAAATTTGAATTCAATAAAAAAAACGGGAATTAAGAATCGACTTAATGACCATGAAACTATTGTCAAAAAAAACCCCATCTGGTTCACAAATTTTCCTCAGGGTTCAAAACCCTCTATGGCAGATGGTGGAATTTCAATTCAATAAAAGAAAACCTGGAATTAAGAATCTACTGATGGCCATGAAACCATTGTCGATTGTGGAGAAAACCCATCTGTTTCACAAACGTCCTTTAGGGAAGGAAATCTGCCATCCTTACCTGGTCTGGCCTACATGCGTGACTTCAGGGCCACAGCAATGTGGTTGACTCTCAACTGCCCTCTGAACAAGAGCAACTAGGGCAATAAATACTAGCCAGCCAGCGATGCTCATGTCCCACAAATGAATAAAAACAAGGAGCACACAACATATGTCAATGGCTTTTGCAGAATCTTCAAGAACTACACATTGACGACTAATCTTCAGCTTGCTTTACTCAACATTGGAATGGAAGAACTTATGTTACTGATCAAACAAGTTTGTACCAGCTCAAACAGCCTCTTTTCAAACAGTAACGTTGTAATTCTTTCACTTAAAATCTGTTATGTGAACTGCAGTATCCAAGTATGTAATTTCACTTGCAAATGTATAGCATTACAAATTAGCTTCTTTACAGTAGTCTGCAAGTATCCCAAGTGCTTTTATATTCAGCTTTGTTCAAATCAAAAAATCCAAGAGAATTAAACATGCTTAAGGAACAAAACCAAAAGATGTTTAATTGCTATGAATCCTATTTTTTTGCAAAGCACAAGTTTTAAAAAAAAGAAAACAATATGTGACATAACAAATACGTCAAGAACCTGATCAAATGATTGAAGAAACCAACGGGGAGGATGTGGAAAAGAGAAATGACTTCCAAACAGCAAAAACTGTATATAAATTGCTAATAAATTAGATTGAGGAAAAATCAGACGACCTTGGTTAACAACATAAATCTCCAAAAGTATGCTAATTTCACTTCAATGATCGCCATCATTTCAAAATCTCTTTTGCTCATTCATTTCACCCGAAGTAGAGCAACTTGTTCATAAAAAAAACTGACACTTAAGGAAAACCCTGAACACTAAATAGTAATAACGAAATTGAAGCATTTTGATAATAGACACCAATGTCTGTTTTAGCCTTCTGGGTTGTCTTCTGTCAAAACAAATCAGCAACACAGCATATACTCCTCAATTAAAGTGCTGATGTTTGTAGCACTAAAGTTTATTATCCTTTCAATAAAATAGTCTCTCATGTCCAGTTTAAATCCCAAAAACCAACCTCTGAAGTTAAACCCAGAAACAAGATAGTCAAATACAAATGTAGATATGAAACTTCAAAAAATATGCAGTTTACTTCACTGTCGCCTTAATTTCCCAAGTAAAACACATGTTTTTGTTCCCCACAGTAGTGTCATTTTAAAAACGGTATTTTTTCATGGAATATGGACATCGTTAGCAAGGTTAACATTTCTCACCCATTCCCAACTACTTGGGAAAATGGTGATAAGTTGACTTGCTGAACCTTAGCAGCATGAGGTACAAGTACTAAGGTGCCGTCAGGTTGGGAGCTCCAGGATTTTGATCTATTGACAATGAAACATTGCCAATCAGGATGGTATAACTCAGAAGGAAACTTGTAGGTGATGGTGTTCCAAAGTACCTAATGCTATTCTAGGTGGCAAAAGTCGTGGTTTTGGCAGGAGCTCTAGAAGAAACATCAGCAAATTTCGGCAGTGCAACTTGTAGAACGGACAAGATAGCCATTGCACACAAGTGGTAAAGGAAATGAATGCTTAAGGTGATGGATGGGGTACCAAGCAGGTTGTTTTGTCCTGGATAATGTCAAGCACCTAGAATATTCCATTACATTTTACTCACCACAGAATACTCAGCTTCAGATTAAACACCCAACAGTCAATTAGTGAAGGAAAAAAAAACAGAAATCAGTCTTTACTCAGTTTTACACTGATTCACAAATAAACGTATAATTGTTTTGCTCCTAACTTTTACATCCAATACCAGTGTTAATAATGTTCCATATGTACTAAAGTAATTATCCAATGAATGCCATCTACCAGTATACACTTAATCTTACTTTATACATTTATGTAACTACTCCAATTGAGAATCTGGGTATAAGATGTACAAGCTGCAATTGGTTTTAAAGACAAATCTTAAGAGGTACAGATCAGTGTATTAGATAATAAAGTGCAAAAAATTTGTGTGGGTTGTGTATAGAATTCTCAAAAAACACTGCATTTTTTTTGGGACTAAAATATTTTTGAAAAATTATCTATTCTAAACCTTGCCTGCAACAGGAAAGAAAGGACAGATTTTAGCAAATAGAAGCAGATACTGCATTGAAACATCAGAAGAATTTTAAAGCCACTTCAGAAAATGTGGTATCTGTATATCACATCACTATACACCTGCAAATCAGGCACTAAATATACCATCATTTGTTCACCACCCGTAAATTTGAAACCATCAAGAGTAGATTAGAACAGATTCCTTCAGTTGAGGGTAATGAAGAGATGCCTCATATGAAAGTTATTTACAAAGGATTAAAGTAATTACTATAGAACCTTTACCCCATGTAACTTCACAGGAGCATTCCAAAACAAAATTTGACACCAAGCCACATAAGATGTTGAGGCAGATGACCAAATGCTTAATCAAAAAGGAAGCATCTTAAAGGATGAAAGTGAGGTGGATATGTGGAGGGAACTTCGTTGAGATCAAATATGACGCCAAGCTTTCAAACCCTGAAACAGTGGCTATGGAATGGAGGTTTTGGCTCTGCAATTTACTTGCAGGAAATTTCTGCTCCAAGTGCTGCATGTCAGTCAAACAGTCTGACAATTTAGCAACAGCTGAGTACTGATAATTATGATCTTTTTATTATTTTGTTTAATTGCCATTAAAGGGATTTCTACTGTAAGTATTTTATGATTAATGTTTGTTTTAGAAAATTTAAATTGTTTAATTATTTTATTTAAAATATGGATTAAAAGCATAATATTTTATTTGTTCATTGATGAAGGTGATTCTAAGGATAAATCCAAGAGCTAAAGGCAATCAGTCATTGTTTTATCTTGGGCACACAGCAATCTTACCTAAAACCCGAGAACTTAAGTATGGGGAATTGGAACCTGCCAAGATGAACAAGGGTACAAAATTTCAAAAACATAACAGTGGTAGGAAGTAAAAGTAGGCTGGATTAATTGAAACTTGAAGCAAAATTTAAAACAAGCTTATTAACAGTTTTACAGTAATAAAGGGAAAATTATTTAATAAGAATGCGAAGAAATAGACAAGTTTGAGTTAATTTGTATAATTGCCACAGAGAATGCCAAAACAAATCAGAGTTTCAATTAAAGCTGAATTGTGAAAAACAACAGACAATAGATACTAAAAAGAATGATATGAATTTATTCCAACACCATCAATACTTGTATTCAAGCTTTTGAATTATTAGCAAGCCATCATAGGTGCGATAAAGATGTCTAGCCTGAATTACCTTAACTTAACAGTAAATATTTGCAGCCTTTTCCCCAATCTGATGAATAGTACAGCAAAATGATCTATTCTTAATGCTTGTGACTTACCACTTGAAATGTACAAGAAGTGATGTAAGGAAGGAAAAAACTTCACAGAATTCACCATAAAATTAGAAGATATTTTAAAGGAAAAAAATCTGATATTTAGGTCATGTATGACAATGGATGCTTGATCTTGAACATCACAGGCAAACAAATATTGCTCATCCCAAAGGGAACAAACAAACACACACACACACTAAAATGGGCAAAGTGTAAACAATTTGCCCAACATGAATTCATGAGCCCATCAGAAAGGCCAAACCTGCTACAAAACACAAAACTTGAAGTATGTGCGATACCACTAGAAATGAGAAATATGATCACACATCGACATCACCAACTTAACCCAGTACAGGAATAGGTACCAATGAGTTTTGATAAATCTTGGTACTCCAGGTATATCAGACATATTTACTAAAGGTCGCTCAATTTGTATCTTCTGCAGAACATCATGAAGTAAAATGTAAAAGGTACCAATTCTTCTGGCTTAGGATGTCCAAAGATATGATGGAATTTTGTTAATATTTATGACTAATGATAACATACAACTAAATCAAGTGAGTACAACAAAGCTTCTGCTATCTTTATTTATTAAGAATGAACCTTTCAAAAGAGTGGACAGAGATAGCATCAGGGAAAGAGCACTTATAATAATAAAGTATAGATCTAAGCATTCCAATGCAATATTCTTGCAGAATGTACATTGTAACTAACCCACTTGGGCACAAAAATGGTTCAACTGGATGAGTTATTCACACAATTATGACAAGAGTCATAAACAAAATAACTTTTATCCACTTACATTCTCAGGATAATAATCTGCTCGACAGGTTTAAAGGCACCATGACTCATACACTAAACTAAACCAAGTTAAAACAACCAAAGACAGATAAAACATTGGCTTATTGTAAACTACATGCAGTGGCGGATTAACCATTAGGCTGAGTAGGCTTAAGCCTAGGGCCCTGGAAGGGAGGGGGGCCCTAGAGCAAAAAAAAATTGGTTTAACCCTTTTAAGGATGAATACATTTTTCTGAATTAATATAACAAATGCCTATAAATCGAGGAGCTTCACCCCTGGACTTGTACTACATGCAAATAAATACAAAATAAATGCAAAGAGTTTGTTGTCGTGCTATAACATGTATACATACTTATTTTAGTGCATACTTAGGGATGTATCGAGCTCTGGCAAGAGATTGACTGCATGAGGTGCATCCAAATACATACATTTGCTTTAGAATTTATCTGCCCTTAATGATCACTAACTGTTCAGGTGAGCGTTCATTTTCAGCACTGAAGAGGATCAAAATCTATCTGCACTCAACAGTGAGTGATGAGAAACTTAGTCATCTGGCACTCATGCACATTGATTTACATGCTGTTATCGACACTTTTGTAAACCAAAAAACACAGAAGCTTTTTAAAGTACAAATGTAAAGAAAATGAAAAATAAATGAATTGCTGTAATTGATTCATATAACTTTTTTTATACATGTAGTACATTATACATAGTACAACAATATAAGTTATCTAACGTCACTTAATTCTATTTAATAAAGGGTGGGGCAGGGACAAGGTCAGGGGGTCTTACTAAAGCTCAGCCTAGGGGTTCAAGTGGTAGTTAATCCGCCATTGACTACATACAAGAAAGCAACCCAAGAAATGCAGGACCCTCACCATACAAAGATTATACAATTACAGTGATTGCCAACAAAACTCTAAAGGCATGATTAGCAAAGATGCACAGTAATAAATGTGGAGTAGGTTAACCCAAATAGTTTGGTAAACTTACACAAGAGAATTGAAAATATCAGACAAGTCACAAAACTGGTATAACTGTGCAACACAGTAAAAAGTCTGACAACACCAGGTTTTAGTCCAACCTATTTATTTGATAATAGACTCACAAGCTTTCGGGGTTAGCCCCTTCATATAAGGGGTGTATATGAAGGGGCTAACCCCGAAAGCTTGTGAGTCTATTATCAAATAAATAGGTTGGACTAAAACCTGGTGTTGTCAGACTTTTTACTGTGTTTACGCCAGTCCAACGCCGGCATACCCACATCATAACTGTGCAACTCAGTGCTGGGACTATCAGATAGGATAGTGCGTGGATGTTGCTATCTATATGCTCAACAGGCAGCTCCGTATAGTGATGAAAAGACCTAGCAAGCAAAATTACATAAAAATACAGTGCAAATTAGAGGTGCTGTAAAGCTCATTTCAGTGCTGCAACATGCTCAATTTCTATTACCTGTGGACTGGTCAGCTGTGGTAAAAGCTGTGGTACGGTCTGCTGTTGCGGTGGTATCTGCTGCTGCTGTTGTTGTATTGGCAGTTTGCCTTCATGATGTTCTTGTTTTACCATTAAATCTTTCCTCAACTGTTCAACCACTTTTTTCTGAAAACAAAAGAAAAAAAAAATTTATTTGCATTTCAGCAAATGTGAAAGACTTTGTTCACGCTAGTTTATTACGTTAATTTATTAGGGCTCGTTATGAATATATGAAACAGAAAATTCTTCTTAATCTTAAAAGCTCCTCAAGTTCTGTGCAACATTGATCATACAAGTGAAGAACAACAAAGTCAACACATCACACTCACTACTCCAGCTAGTAGCTAGGTGCAGACTTTTGCTGAAGATCGTTCACATAATGAGGCATAAAAATGCAACTTGGTCAGTGATCTGAATCAGAGGCCCATTTTGCACTCTGTGATTTTATAAGTAGTGCCTCCACTACTTACAAAAAAAACATTTGAATGGTACTTCAGCATATGATGTTGGAGGCAAAATTTTGAAGTCATGTGAAAGATCTGACGATGAGACTATTACACTGCATTTATTAGTATTGAATGAGTAATGGTCCAACAGTCTTCTTTATATCACCAGGTGATCTTATAAAACAGGCATGAAATGGAAAGATAAAAACAAAATGCTATGGAAATCTGAAATACAACAGAAAACATGGAATAAGTTTAGCAGCTCTGCAGCATCTGTGGTGACAGAAACTCAGTTACTGTCGAGTTCATGTAACCTTTCCAGAGAACTGGAGGGGAAGGAATGTAAAGGGTGAAGGAGCTGGGGCAGTATAGAAAGACAGGGACATGTCGGAGCAAAGGCGAGATTGACAGAGGTGTCATGGACATATGACAAAGGAGTGTGTTAATAGTGCCACTATGGACTAAAGAAGTGCTAATAGTGGCAAAAGATAGCAGAATGCGTTAATAAAGGATACAAAGTTCAGTGCTCAGAGAGAGCAAACCTGAAATTAAGGGTTGGATGGCCATGTGGGGGAGCAGTGGGGTGGGGGTGTGTTGGGGCAAGCCAAGGGAACCTAGAATCAAAGTGGGAGGAGGCAGTCAAGGTGGAGGTGAAAATTCATAGTTGTTGAACTCAATGTTTAGTCCAGAAAGTTGTAATGTGTTATTATGAGAAGATGAGATGTGGTTCTTCCAATTTGCATTGAGCATCACTGAAGCATTGCAGCAGGACAAGGATGGATACATGGGCATGAGAGCAAGATGCTGAGCTGAAATGGCAAGCAACAGGATATTTGGGGTCATGCTTGAGGATGGAGCGAAGGTGTTCCGCCAAGTGGTCTGCTGCATTTAGTCTCCTCAATGTTGAGGGGACACATTGGGAGCAGTAAATACAGTATATCAAGTTGAATGAGGTACAAGTGAAATGCTGCATCTCCTGAAAAGAGGTTTTCACCTGAAAACCTGTGTTCTCCTATTAACACCTTATTATCTTACCTTTCGCCATAATTGGCACTCTTCAGTCCCCAATGGCACTATTAACTTGTCTAAATTCCGTGACAGCTTTGTCCATCTTCCTTTACTCTGACCTATGCCTGTCCTTTTATTCTGCCCCTCCAACTATATAATTCTTTACAAATCTACCCTTCCAGTTCTGTTGAAGGGCCACATGGACTTGAAACGTTAACTCAGATTCTCTCTCCACAGATGCTGTCAGAGCTGCTACGCTTATTCTGAATTTTCCATTTCTACCAAACACAAGCAATAATTTTCAACATGTGAACAGTGATACTAGAAAGTTAACCTTTTGTTGTTCTTAAAGTTAAAATTTATTAGTGTCACAAGTAGGCTTACATTAACACTGCAATGAAAATCCTCTGGTGCCTGTTCGGATACACTGAGGAAGAATTTAGCATGGCCAATGCACCTAACCAGCATGTCTTTTGGACTGTGGGAGGAAACCGAAGCACCCAGAGGAAACCCACGCAAACATGGGGAGGATGTGCAAACTCCATACCCGGGTCTCTGGGGCAGTGTTAACCAATATGCTATTGTATCTGCTTCTCAGCAACTAATTCATAAGCAGTAAAAATGATTGTTTATCGGGCTCAGCAAACAAGTTAAATTACAAATAATGGAAGCTCATTCAATAAGAGAAATTTTTAAAAAACTGCTAATGGAAAATTCAACACAATTATTAAATAGCTCGAGTGCAACTTAGTCCTTCATCCCCAGCATCTTAACAAGCAAACAGGTACACAGACATGTTAACTTGAGTCGGAACTTAGAAACCTGATCATTACCACTTCAGTTAACCTCAGCTTAGTGAAAAACCAAATTACTCTGACACCCCCTGGGTTAAAGAGTTAACTTTTATTTATTTTACTAGCACCTTTTTAAAAAATGTTCCAAACCACTGCACGTTATAATTTATTTTTAAATGGACATAGCTATTATATTACCTAAAGCTTGATCAGCAAGCGGAGGTTTAAGGATGCTCAAAGAATGGCAAATTGTGATGGTTGAGGGAAAGCAGGGCAGGGAATGATGCAGAAGGAAAGACCACAGAAAAAATTGAATGCAATGATGGCAATTTTAAATTTGATGTGCTGGGAAATCTGCAGTAAATATAGGTCAGCGAGGACACATGGTAACAGATGAATGAGACTTGCAGGTTAGGAAATAGGCAGTTTTGAATGAGCTGAAGTTTATGGAGCCAGGACAGTATTAGAATGCATACAGTATAGCACAGAAACAGGAAATTTGGTTCAACTGGTCTGACTCTGATGTTTATGTTTCACACAAGCCACCTTCTAATCATCGTCATCTAATACCATCATACAATTCTATTCTTTCCGCTCTTGTATGTTTATCTAGCGTCCTTTAAATGCATTCATGGCAGCTTGGTGGTGCAGTGGTTAGCACAGGTGCCTCTCAGTACCAGGAAACTGGGTTCAATTCCAGGCTAAGTGGACTTTGCACGTTTTTCCAGTATCTGCATGTTTCCTCTGGGTGCTATGGCTTCCTCCTAGAGTTCAAAGATGTATACGTTAGGTCAATTAGTCAAGGTAAATCTGTAAATTTCAGAGAATCAATGCAGACTCAATGGGCCGAATAGCTCCCCCTGCACTATAGGGATTCAATCATTTCATTTGCCTCAAATACAAGTTCAACTATCTAACTACTCTCTGGGTTAAGATTCATTTGTCATTCTCTTTTTTTTGAGTTTTGGGACTCCCCCACAAGTAGAAACATTTTGTTTTGCATCTCTGTGCACTACACTCCCAACTATCTTCTAAACAAAGGTTCAGTACAAGATTAACATAATTACTGTGCAAGTCTTTCCATCTAGCTAGGTACGAACCCAACTGTTTGGTTTGAATTTTTAAATGGCCTTATTAATTTGTCGCTACTTTTACTACTGTGCGTATCTGTACCCGAAGGTCCTTTTGCTCAACTACCCAATTGCACCTCTTCACTCCAAACTTATTTGCTAATCACATACCTATGTCTTCTTGTATTTTATCACATTTTTCCTCAGCATTAACTCACATCAACTATAATTTGATGCCACTGCAAATATTCCCAAATATGAACAACTGTGGTCCCAATCACTTTTTCCTATCTTTTGCCAGTCTGAGTAGCAAACATGTATGTTTTGTTTTTTAACTTGTAGTCCACTCTATTATTTGTCCCCACTCTACATGCTCTGACCTAAGTCATGAGTTTATCACCATAAACATTGTGGCAAGTTTTCAGCACAAGCTCTATACTGGATCTGCTTTCATAGATCTTTCTTCAGCCTACAACATTGTGTGCAAACATGGACTGATGCTTAAACTGTCCCTGCTCATGCCATGTGCAAAACTACTCTGGTTACTGTGGATATTTGTGAGCAACAGGAGGATGATGGTCCACCTACAAGACAAGGCCAGCACTTCAAGAACACTCTACAATGGTCACCCTGTGGGCACTGTCCTGTCACAGACGCTTTTTATCATCTACATAAGCAATAGCCCCACCACATCATAAAAATTCATTTGTGCCAATAATAAGCCAACTTCCACTGATACTGAATTAGCCCTTGAGTGTCCCTTAACTTACCATCATCACCTCTAAATGACTGCCAAAAAGACCAAGACACGAGTGAGTATCAACTGCAAACTCACTGGCACAAGCCGAGGTGCAAAGATCATCATTCTTTATACTTCTGCTGTAGATCTAATCTTCTATATAGTCAAGTACTAGGCATCTATATGTGCCTCATGCTGTCATACCAAACACATTTAACTCAACTTCACTCAGTAAAGCGATAGTCTCTGGAATTCTAAAATCAATTCTAGTTTAGTGGTGAACTCGACCTTGCCTCCATTGATGGGACACAGCAACATGCAGAGAAATAAGTCATATCAGTGGCTCTTGAGCCTCCCTATCCATGTGGTTCGACAAAAGTCTCCTCTGGACACAAAAATTACCTCCAATTCCATAACAGTGAAAAAACCTGGCAGAAACATCCTTCCAAATAACCACACTGTCTCTGACCCAACACCTCATCAACCTGGCTTCAATCTCTCCCCAAATATGTGGGCAACCTGCACTCTCGTTTCTTTCTCTGTGAAAGGTATGCTCTGTCTGTATAGTGCACAAGAAACAATACTTTTCTCTGTATACTAATACACACGACAATAATAAATGAAATCAAATCAAACAACCCTCAATAGAATGTGGCCACCTGGTGTACAAGTAGCACCTCAAAATATTGCCTGGCTGTGACCACAGAAATCCTGACCAAACCATAGAGCACATAATAACATCTTGTCACTGACCCATGTTTGACAGTGACATCCCGAGATTATACATGCTCTCCAGCAAGGGGATTGGACTAATTAGGAACTTAACATTAAAGCTATGATGACAGCTTCCGCTCCTAAAACCAGATAAAAGATGAAAAGTGGTATTATGGTACCTTATCCAATCAAGATGTGACAAATGCAGATAAAAATTTTTGTAGCAGTGTTATGAGACTGATTTTCCTGTAGTTTAATGATTTAATAGTCATTGTTTAAGATCACACTCATCAAATTTCCATTTTGAAGTAGGAGTGAGTTGATAATATCCAAGCTATATATCTGCAGGCTAGGGAAAATAATTTTTTTTAAAAATTTCCCAATCATGCCACAAACTATTTAGGCTTCATTCAAAGTTTGGGTCTTCATTAGAAGTCTAGTTGTGAACAAGTATTATTTACAGAGGTCTTATATATCCATATCGATAACGGATATCTCAAAACATAAATAATGCTAAACTATATGCTTACAGGCTCTTAAACCTTATCATAAGTGGGACAGCTTTTCACATGAAATCATCTAAAGAGCTTTAGAATTTTAATTCTAAAATTTAAAAGGTTGGCAATAAAACATACTTCCAATCATCAACATTCATTTTTGGAATTTGAGGTCTGAAATCAGCAACGAAGTAAAACAAAATACAGTAGAACAGGGCAATTTTTATATCTGTATCAATTCAGACTCCTGTTAATTCAAATGATTTTAAAAGATTACAGGAACCCATCTTAAAATAATACATGCAAGAATTTTAGAAAAACTGGTGAGGATTCTTGAAATCTATGTGATCCTTGAAAACATGCAGAGATGGCTCACAAAAGTTAAATCACTCCTATCCCAAAGTTTCAGTACAGCTCAGCTGAGACAGAATTCTCCAGTGTACAGGTGAATTGAATAAGAACATAAGAACATAAGAAATAGGAGCAGGAGTAGGCCATCTAGCCCTTCGAGCCTGCCCTGCCATTCAATAAGATCATGGCTGATCTGTTGTGGCTCAGTTCCACTTTCCCGCCCTCTCCCCATAACCCTTAATCCCCTCTCTTATCAAGAACCCATCAACCCGCTTCTTAAAAATATTTAGCGAGGCAGCCTCCACCACTTCAACGGGCAGAGAATTCCAGAGATTCACCACCCTTTGAGTGAAGAAGTTCCTCCTCAACTCCGTTCTAAACCGCCTCCCCTTTATCTTGAGGCTGTGCCCCCTAGTCCTACTGTCTTTTTTGAGCGGGAAGAGTCTCTCCACCTCTATCCTATCCATCCCATTCATCATCTTATACGTCTCAATGAGATCTCCCCTCATTCTTCTAAACTCTAACAAGTACAAGCCTAGTTTATTCAGCCTCTCCTCATAGCTCAATCCCCTCAACTCCGGTATCAGCCTAGTAAACCTCCTCTGCACTCCCTCCAGGGCCAAAATATCCTTGCGCAGGTGCGGCGCCCAAAACTGCACACAGTACTCCAGCTGCGGCCTCACCAATGCCCTATACAGCTGCAGCAAGACCTCCCTACTTTTATATTCAATCCCCCTCGCTATGAAGGCCAGCATCCCATTCGCCTTCCTGACCACCTGCTGCACCTGCAAGCTGGGTTTTTGCGACTCATGCACAAGGACCCCGAGGTCCCTCTGCACCGTCGCCTGCTGCAGTTTTTCGCCACGTAAGTAATAGTCCTTCCTACCATTCTTCCTACCAAAGTGGACCACCTCACACTTGCCAACATTAAATTCCATTTGCCATTTCCTGGCCCATTCGCCCAGCCTATCTAGATCCTTCTGCAGACTCTCCACACCCTCCGCACAATTTGCCTTTCCCCCAATCTTGGTGTCATCAGCAAATTTCGACACCCTGCACTCGGTTCCCTCCTCCAGATCATCTATATAAATGGTAAATAGCTGAGGCCCCAGCACCGACCCCTGGGGCACCCCACTAGTCACCAACCGCCAATCCGAATAGCACCCATTGACCCCCACTCTCTGCCTCCTATTTGACAACCAATCCTCTATCTACGCTAACACCCTACCCCCAACTCCATGTCCCCTGACCTTCTGCAATAACCTCTTGTGAGGTACCTTGTCAAACGCCTTCTGAAAATCCAGAAAGACCACATCCACCGGCTCTCCTCTATCCACTGCCCTAGACACATCCTCATAGAACTCCAGTAAATTTGTCAGACACGACTTCCCTTTAATGAAACCGTGTTGCGTCCACCCTATCAAGCAATTCCCTTCAAGATGCCTCGCAATTTCCTCCTTAATGACGGATTCTAACATTTTACCTACCACAGACGTTAAACTAACCGGCCTATAATTCCCCGCCTTTTGCCTGGCACCCTTCTTAAACAACGGCGTAACATTAGCCGTTTTCCAATCTTCCGGCACTTCCCCGGAATCCAGTGACGTCTGGAAAATAACCACCAAGGCATCCACTATCACCTCCGCCATTTCTTTCAGAACCCTTGGATGCATTCCATCCGGTCCTGGGGACTTGTCCACAATCAGCCCCTCCAGTCTGTCGAGCACCACCTCTCTAGTAACAGTAATGTCATTAAGACCCTCCATTCCTACCACCTTTCCATCTCTAACACCCGGCAAATTATTCACGTCCTCCTCCGTGAAGACAGAAACAAAAAAGTTATTCAAGACCTTAGCCATATCCCCATCCCCTACCACTAGCTCCCCTTTCTCATCCTCTAAAGGACCAACGTTCACCCTAGCCAGCCTCTTCCTTTTTATATATTTATAAAAATTCTTGCTATCCTTTTTTATATTAAGTGCTAGCCCAGCCTCATAGCTTCTCCTACCCTCCTTTATCAACTTCTTTGTCAATCTTTGTTGACATTTAAACCTTTCCCAATCCTCTTCTCGCCCACTGCTCTTAGCTACTCTAAATTCCTCCGCTTTTAATTTAACACTTTCTTACTTTAAATTCCTTTAGTGGCTGCACTTTTTAAAAAGTCTTAAATTGGAAGACTACAGGATGTCAAACTAGGTATCCTATAATGAATGTAACAAGCAAAGCGTAAGTGGAATGGTTACAAGGACGTATTTCAAGCACAGCATCCAACTACATAATACTGATAGCTTCAAAATAAACTAACGGCTGGTCACACAAGTTGAGTGATACTTGTTAGCTCACTGTTATGAGCAACAACACATAGATCTCCCAAAGGAAGTTTGTGTCAGAATGTGAACAGGAAAAAAATCAGTCAGCCCCAAATGAGTTGACTGACTTTTTTTTGAAACACGCTGGAAAGATTTCCTTTGATACTAGCTTCAATAACCACCAACACACTCAAAACGGACAGTCTCCCCAACAACAATTTAAAAATTAAACTACTTACGTTCGGTACACACAAACAATGTTTCAACATTTTTTTTAAAGAAGTCAGCTATAATTTTGTTCTCCTAAATCACTTCCAGAAACACCTTAGCAACCAACTTAGAAATGAAACTGGTGAAGTCCAAAAAGAAATGCACATGAACATGTTACTGGGAGGGGGGAAACTTTGGTGAAAGAAAAGTTGTGTAGTATGATGCAACATTAGAAAGATTATCAGTTGGCACATCTAATTGATGGCACCATGGTGTGGTAATCAGTCACACCTGAGGTCCCAAGTTCAGTAAGTGCTGCCTAACCACATACAGCCATAGTACAGGCACTAAAATTAGACTGCGTGCTCCCAGGCTCGGACAGGGAAAGAAAGAAACACAATCAAATTAGTACTGTTGTGTTTAATCACTAATAGGTAACACTTTGGGATGCATGAATATATAAACATGTCAGTGTACCAAAATTCAGCTCAGGCACTCAAGTCCTCATGATTAAAATAACCTGTCAACATTCAACCTAGTTTCATACACAGTCTTTTGGACAAAAGGGTATTCATATTTGTGGAACAGGATCTCCACAACAATCAACATATTTAGAATAGAACAGAAGCAGAGAGAAATTGTGATTGGGGAAAGAGGGGCTGTTACAGTTTAGTGACAAATCATGCCCAAATACTAAGATTTCAGCCATTAGCAAATTTAATTCAATTTATAATCATTTCCTGAGGTATTTTATGCTCATCCTTCAAATCACAAAGTGCATACCTGCACAGCATATGAATTTAACCATGCTTTCCCAATTCACTTCCATAATACACTCTCAGCAGCAATGAAAAATCCATTGTGTGCATGTTTATAAGGCACAGCTATTGTGTATACATCTGAAATGCAACATTTAGAATAACAAATATTCTTTTATCTTGCTTTACACAATGTAAAATTCAAAAATTTTCATCAACTAAAATGCTAAAAAGAGCTTCTCGGCAAGATTTCAGACGTCATCGCATTCCACACTGTAAACTGGAATAAACACTGTATATTTATTGTATTGTACATTTTGAACTTCTAAATATGACAATGCAACTATCAAGAGACAAGGCAAATGATGATGATCTGGCAACAAAATATATTGCAGAAACAGAGCAATTGAACACATATACAAATCTACTCAACAAATAAGTTACACAACCAAAACAATTGTAACTGTACGTGTGCATGCACAAATACCACACAAAACACAGCACTGCACAAAGCATCAACATATAATAAAACAGTCTGCAAGCAAAACACTAAGGGAGAACAGCAACTGAATGAGAGAATTATGAGATTCTGTGAAAGCTGACATGAGTTGCAGTGAGGGGGAAGGGGAAAACACACAAAAGATTTGCACCTGCTAAAGGACTTATCAGCAAAACTAGCAATGAACAATTCAATCTCAAATGAGGGTACTCTTTCCAGAGCTCTTGAAGATTACTGTATAACTTGAAGATCTTCCATCACTTCATAGTGAACTCCAGTCAGCTTCACTCAAAAAAAAAACTCTCTAACTAGAAGGGAAAGAATGGTGAGAGCAAAGGGAGCCTGGGCTAGTGCCATATGGTTGAAACAAAGAAACAGCCAATCACAGGCAGAGTGATGAAATTGAGAGATAATTACGAACTACGCATCACAGTCCTACGGGAATAGTACAGGAGGCCCTGCAAATGGGGGCTTTTCAACTCCATGTACAACTAAGATCTCCCATTCTAACATTAACAAATAAAAACAAAGTTGTGGCTTCAAGCTAACAAAGACCAGACCAGCTCTCTTACGCCAATCAAATCTCACAAGCCCATCACATTATGTCTAAGAACAGCTAGCCAAGCTTTTGCAGGGACCTTGGCCTAGCTGCTCAGCTATTGTTCATAACCCCCAAGTAACCTGCATCAGCTGCTGCTCACTTCCTTTTCATTATATCACCAAGAACAGCTGGTACACTTTACATTTCTCTCTCAAAGAAAATTAGAGCTTAGGAAACCCAGAATGCATGTTCAAAAAATTGTGAATGCTACAAATGATAACTGAGTACTGGAGTTTAGGTAGGTTGTTAAATTTAATAGCTTTTCTTTCTTAAAAGTAATTTCTCATTCTCAAAATAATAATTATTCTCTGCAATGATTGGCTAAGTTGTGGGATTCTGATAACATACGAACATCAAGAATAAAGCTGATTTACAAAAAATATTAAATACAATATAATTCTTTACAGTGTAGCATAATTTTAAATACATATAAACATTAAACATTCACAGTAAAATAAATTTACTTTGAAAATGAACTACCAAAGTTATAACATATACTCTCTACAGATTTTCCCAAATCAATTGATCGCCACACTGCCAACTAGCTAAAAGTAAATATTCTAATTTTTACTATTCTTTGATTTGTCACAACTGTTAATTTATCATTTTTTCCCTCATGATTCAGTGAAACAAGATCAAACAGCACTTTGCAACATTGTTGCAATTTCTTACCAGGAACAGTTTATGAACCTGGATAAATTTGCCAATTTATCTGATTGATTTCCATTAACAATTTACTGTTAATTAACAACACTTTACAACGTTACTCTCCCTTGAGCATGTTAAAGGTCTTCGATATGGAGTTACATGAATTTAGAAAGTGCATTTAAGAATAGTTTACGAAAATGGATAAGCTCAATATTAAATGCTGTCTCACAAAATTTGAAGAAACACAACTGAGTTGTTCTCTATCTCCTAACCACAAAAGGTTAAATCAGAAGACGCAAGAAAAGCGCAGCAGGTTAGGCAGCATCTTCAGAGAGAGCAGAAGGTACTTCTCATTAATGATCTCGTGTCCGCAATTCTGACTGAAGGCCATTGGCATGATATCTTTTGTCATCACAGACTTGCCTGCGGCATATCATCAGAATTTTCAGTTTTTACTTCAGGTTTTCAATACAGGAGTTTCTCAAACACAGCTGTCCAAAACAGAAGTTGTCTGAAAACCAGGCACGTTGTGCCATGCATAAATTTTACTTGAAAAAAAAACTTGCCTGGACAATTTGGCTCAGAGCTGCAATGGCACAATGTGGGGCCTAACTAGTTATCGGTTTTGCGCGACTCAGTATATTACAGCACTCTGGATAACCCTAGACCCTCCTGACCTGGTCCAAACCACCTGATTCAAAATCCAGCAAGATCCAAAATCTATTGTTGACGTGATCTCAGTTCTGTGGAAGCCAGTTTTCCGCTACCTTTGAGAAAGAGTCAGGCATCATGTGGAGGAAAGAATGGGTTCTAAGCCAATGGAGCAGAGATTAGAAGTAGCATCCAGAAAGTTGGCCACAAATTGAAGTAGCTTCTAGGTACAGTCTCATAGGAAGTGATGTAGGTTGGGACACAGAAGGGTTAAAGGTGAAAATTCCAAATGAGGGGCCAGATGGGTTGATGGCAATGTGGAGTTGATGCACATGTCAAAGGATTGGAGAATTCAGGCAGAGTGCTGCAGGGCTGGAGATGGTTACCAACACTGCGAGAGACCATAAAGTAATTTAGAAGAATTAAAATATTGTATTGAACTATAGAAGGTCTTTATGGGTCAACAATAGATGTGGTGAGAAAATGAGACTGTGCAAGACAAGATACCAGCAGCTAGGTGACCTCTAGATCATGAAGGAATGGAGGCCAGCTGGAAAAGCATCATGAAAATAGAGACTGTTAATGATAAAAGCAAAGATGAAGGCTTCAGTAGTAAGCAGGACAGGATGTGGGTAGGGATGGATACAATGTTAAAGATGAGCACAGCAATCTTCCTGGTGGAGAGATTAAGAGTCAAGAATTTCAGCTGTGCATGAAACAGGACACCGAACCAGCCTGAATCAGCTTTAGGCAAAGACAGTTGACAGGAAGCACAAAGGAGTCAGTGATGAAGGCACAGTTTGCTCTAGAGGTTAAAGTGACTTCCTAATGTTTACCTGGAGAAAACTCAACTATATATGGCAAACAAGTATAATATGTAGGCAGCAGAGGGATCTGGAACGGTGGCATTAAAATTGAGCTGGGTGTCATCAATGTACCTGTGAAAGTTATCCCATGCTTATGATGATTTCACCAAGGATCAGTTTTTAAATGAAATTAAGGCAGGGCTAATAAATGAAGTGCACAGTATAACAAGACACTACAAGTTGTACCCTATTATGATCATGGCTGCCAGGCAGAAAGTTCTTCATATGCTACTGACATGTAAAGCTCCAGTTCACTAGATACTACCCACTTTTAAAATAAAGATGCTGAACCAACATTCACATAAAAAACTATAGATGGTTCAAAACTAAATGTTAAACATTCACAAGAGATCTAACTTTTTCAACGAGCCTTAACATGAGATCTGCTGTATTCTAATGCTATAAAACATCTGGACTCAGATGTCAGATCAGTACTTAAAACACAAAAATAGCAGCAACATTTGAGCATAAATGATGACATGTATGGGGTGAAGTGGGGTAGGAGAGAGAAAAACGTAAAGCATTAAACATTCTTTCATAATGATAATTTGTGGTGAAAATAAGTTAGTTACATATACTACATTTGTAATATATTCACAGCTTCATTTTAAAAACACCAACATTAGGATTTTTTTCTTTTAAAAGGATAATGAATACTCAAAATATTCAGATATATATTAAAAAAATCCAGAGTCTAGTACTGTCGTACACATGGATGTTAAAGCCATAGAATCATAGTGCAGAACAGGCCCTTCAGAAACACCTGACTTCTCACCTAATCCTATTTACCAGCACGTGGTCCATAGCCTTGAGTGTTATGTCGTACTAAGTGCTCGTCCAGGTATTATGGGAGACATGATGGCACAGCGGTTAGCACTGCTGTCTCACAGCACCAGGGGCCTGGGTTCAATTCCTGACTTGGGTTACTGTCTGTGCAGAGTCTGCACGTTTTCCCCATGTCTGTGTGGGTTTCCTTTGTGTGTGTGTGTGTGTGTGTGTGTGTGTGTGTGTGTGTGTGTGTGTGTGTGTGTGGGGTGGGGTGGGGGGGCTCTAATTTCTTCCCATAGTCTGAAAGACATGCTGATTAGGTGCACTGGCCATACTTAATTCTTCCTCCCAAACAGGGTTTTGGAGTGTGATGATGAGGGATTTTCACAGTAACTTCACTGCAGTGTTAATCTAAGCCTATTTGTGATAGTAATAAATAAACTCAAAAAAGGACTTTAAAACTTTTTAAAGGATGTGATGCAGCTTACCTCTCACATCCTCCCAGGTACTGCATTCCAGACCGTCACCAACCTCTGGGTAAAAAGTTTTTCCTCACAATCCCCTTAAACCTTCTGCCCCTCACCTTGAACTTGTGTCTGTTATGACTGATCATTCAACTAAGGGGAACTGTCCATGCCCTGCATAATCTCATACGCCTCAATCAGGTCGTCCCTCAGGTCTTTTCTGCTTCAACGAAAACAACTAAAACATCTCATCATCACATACATGTTCCAGCCTAGGCAGCATCCTGGTGAATCTCCTCTGCATCCTCTCCAGTACAATCACATCCTTCCTATAATGTGGCAACCAGAACTGCACACAGTACTCTAGATGTGGACTCACCAAAGTTCTATACAACTCCAACATGGTTTTCCTGCCCTTTCATCTCCAGAGAGATCTACAAACACGGCAAGGTTTGTTTGTTACGCAGGACCTTCGAGTGTCATGCCATTCATTGAATACTTCCTTGTCAAACTACTCCTTTCAAAGTGTATCACCTCTCACTTTTCAAGGTTAATTCCCATCTGCCACTTATCTGCCCATTTGACCATCCCATTTTCTTGCAGTTCAGGACATAGCCTCACTTTTAACCACCTGGCCAATCTGTGTGTTCCATGTCTCAAGAAGCTTAACTTCTTTGCACTTGCACTGCAATGCAAAATCTGAGACAAGCAACTTCATGGTATTTTGTTATATACAAAAATAAACTGTTTTAATTTATGACTCAAATAGATCATGCCTTCAGTGTCACAGGTTTAGGTGCCCATTTTTGTGGTCAATATTCCCTAGTAATACAAATAAGTGGTTTATATTAAAGTAAATGAAGCCATATTGTATACCACTAAGATCTAGCAAAAAATGGAACAAAAAGCACTGCAAAATTTAAATATGCAGAATTAATGACATTACACTATTAGTCAATTTTCAGACTGCTTTCCCAGCAGCTTTTATCATATTTCCAGTAAAAACGGAGCCGTGCACTATGGTCATTGTTTTCAGTTTTATAACTGCACAACAATCTGAAGATGATTTTATATTCTTCTAGATTTTATAATTTTAATGTATCTCAATTTCTAATAGCCTTTTATTAATCCAACAACACTGAATAATCAAAGCTGGGACCAAGGAACTTGGAGAAACTAAATTAGGGAGGGAGTAAATTCAGCTGCAAGGCACTAGTGGCTTGTTCAAATGGCTTGTGTATGACACCTGAATTCCAATTCAAAACTACGAACAAGTTGTTTGCTCTCTTTAGCTCAATATCTAAACAAAATGGATGGATCACTGATTAATATTTCTCATGAATTAAACTCATTGCCCAAGTATTTTATAATGGTGTTAGAAATAGCAAGTACAATGCTACGGCTATGCTAATGCTTCTGCTAACACAAAATGATCAGATTAGAGTATTACCCATAGTGGTCCAACCTATTTCAAAGACATAACTAAATAACAAATTCAAAATCTGAAACTAAACAGCTCAAAATTATCCGAAGTTCAATGTAATGGTGAACACTAGAATATACTAATGTACAACACTATTCAAGAGCAAACAGTGCCCATATCTATCGCTTCTCGACCTTTTGGCTAAGATCAAGTATAGTATTGACATGCTGTGCTTGGTTGAAGTTATTAGGTTACATATCGGCTTTATTTGAAGCAATTTTTAAAAGCCGCATCTCGGCCTTTTGGCCAAGATGCAAGTGAGATCAAGCTTTGGAGCAGGAACTATGCCTATTCCAATCAGCTTGAATCATGTCGATCAAGCCCAAGACAGTAGGTGAGAGCCCTGTCTTGTCAGCTTGGACTGGGGATGTCTCAACTTGTTGAGACTCTGAATTGGACTTGATTGGATTGAATTGGAATAAAAACAAATGATGCATCTAGTGAAATTGGTTCAATCAAAATTGATGCGAATTTTCACTTATGTCACAATCTAGCCACCTGGTGGCTTTTCTCCACTAATTGCTCAAAATATTTCCAAAAAATATTTGATCTGGTTTTTTAATTAAAAGCTGACATTCACAATATTCTAAAACATTGAACAGCATTAAAAAAAATGACATTACAGATGTCACAACGAAGCTACGTTTATTCACCAAATAGCCTGTTGTGTTTTTTCTCCCAGCAAAACTTTAAATGACTTGGCATTTTTGCTCAGACTTGCTGCACGGTGTGCTTGGCAGTCTAAGTAGCTGTGGTGCTACCAATTTCCCAGGATGCATCAATATTGTTTAGCTTCCAGCAGTTTTCATGCAACCATTTTTCAAAATTATTGCAAAGTAAATAAATTTAAAGGTAAAAATATTTTATTAAATACTTTCTTTGAAAAGAGGGCTTGAGAGTAAAAATTGATTCTTTATTAATCATTTGTATCTTTTGGTCTGTGTACCCTCAGAATTAGCAAGTGTATTAAGCCATATACAAGTCGAACACCCTCAAAACTGATTGTGTTTTTAGATCATTTTGGTTTTCAGATATTGCATATAAGCCTAGGTCTACTTACATTACAACGGCTGACGCCTAGGTTAGCTGTAGTCAAAAGTCATTAAAGTGACAATAAAAAGATGTATCACTAAATATCACATACAGGTGTGGAAGGAATTTCTAACCAGCTAATAAGATTTATAGGCAGAATGCAGTCTTTCAGAGGACAAGGAATCAAAAAGTTAGATGGTTATTGAACATGTTAATACAAACAGTTTACACATACGTGAATGAAGTGAATCAAAACAAGCAGTTATGATTTTAAAACATATGCTGACATTTTAAATGTATTGTAAGCTTCAGTCAAATAAAGTTACCGAAAGGCATAGTGGTTGAAGTCAATAGTTTAAAACCAAAGGTCTGGGAACAGGTTAGTCAGCAAGTCTTACCAGATGGCATTCCTAAGAGGGGATGTATCATGCAACATTATGAATAGATGTATTTATTGCCCAGACATGGAATAGATATGAACCTGGATGTAGGAACATGTGTCTATTCAACTTTTGATTTATTATTGTCACATGTATTAACAATGAAAATATTGTTTCTTGCACGCTATACGGACAAAACATACCATTCACAGGAGAAAGAAATGAGAAAGTGCAGAACCTAAGCATAGGGGAAGAGTAAGAGATAGAATTAGAAGGAATGCTGGGCACAGCTTGCAAGAAGTCGCCGTGCTTCGGCACCACCTTGGAAAAAATACTTGGTAGTGAGCTGGTGGGAATGTCCATTTTGACCTTACGATAGCGTCTGCCATTACCAAGCAACAAGGAGTTAGTTAGTGCCAAAAGGGGAGACTCCAGAATCAGTTGGACAAATAAGACATCACCATGCTATTAAGTATCTTATGATTGGCTGAGGTATTTGACAGAGATGCATACTGATGTATAATTGTTAAATGGAATTGATTTTAGGATAATGAAAGTTTGAATCATGTTGAGATCAAAAAGGAGGTGGTACTGAGTTCATGAGAAACATTAGGGTTGACAAGTCCCCAGGGCCTGATGGGATATACCCCAGAATGCCGAGAGGGGCAAGGGAGGAAATTGCTGGGGCCTTGACATAAATTTTTGTATCCTCACTGGCTACAGGGAGGTCCCAGAGGATTAGAGAATAGCCAGTGTTGTTCCTTTGTTTGAGGGTAGCAAGAATAATCCAGGTAATTACAGGCCTGTGAGCCTTACATCAGTGGTAGGGAAATTATTGGAGAGGATTCTTCGAGACAGGATTTATTCCCACTTGGAAATAAGTGGACATATTAATGAAAGGAAACCTGGTTTTGTGAAGGGGAGGTCATGTCTCACAAACCTGACTGAATTTTTCAAGGAAGTGACAAAGATGATTGATGAGGGTAGGGCAGTGGATGTTGTCTACATAAACTTCAGTAAGGCCTTTGACAAGGTCCCTCATGGCAGACTGATGCAGAAGGTGAAGTCACATAGGATCAGAGGTGAGCTGGCAAGATGGATACAAAATTGGCTCAGTCAAAGAAGACAGAGGGTAGCAGTGGAAGGGTGCGTTTCTGAATGGAAGGCTGTGACTAGTGGCATTCCTCAAGGATCAGTGCTGGGACCTTTGCTGTTTATAATATACATAAATGATTTGAAGGAAAATGTAACTGATTTGATTAGTAAATTTGCGGACATCACAAAGGTTGGTGGAATTTCGGTCAGCGATGAGGACCATCAGAAGATACGGCAGGATATAGATCAGATGGAGACTTGGGGAGAGGGAGGGCAGATGGAGTTTAATCCGGACAAACGTGAGGTAATGTATTTTGGAAGGTCTAATACAGATAGGAAGTATACAGTAAATGGCAGAACCCTTAAAAGTATTGATAAGCAAAGTTTAGAAATGAGTTTAGAAATTGGTAAGTCATGTTGCAGCTTTATAGAACCTTAGTTGGGCTGCACTTGGAAAACAGTCTTCAATTTTGGTCGCCACACTACCAGAAGGATGTGGAGGCTTTGGAGCAAGTACAGAAAAGATTTACCAGGATGTTGCCTGGTAGGGAAGGCACTAGCTATAAAGGAGAGGTTGGAGAAACTTGCTTTGTTCTCACTGGAGTGACAGAGGTTGAGGGGCAACCTAATAGAACTCTACAAAATTATGAGGGGCATGGACAGAGTGGATAGTCAAAAGCTTTTTCCCAGGGTGGAAGAGTCAATTACTAGGGGACTCACAAGAAATAAGAGCAGGCGTAGGCCATCTAGCCCTTTGAGCCTGCCCCACCATTCAATAAGATCATGGCTGATCTGAAGTGGATCAGTTCCACTTTCCCGCTCTCTTCCCATAACCCTTAATTCCTTTGTCTGTCAAAAACCTATCTACCTGTGACTTAAATATATTTAGTGAGGTAGCCTCCACCACTTCAACAGGCAGAGAATTCCAGAGATTCACCACCCTTTGAGTGAAGAATTTCATCCTCAACTCCGATCTAAACTGCACCCCCTTACCTTGAGGCTGTGCCCTCTAGTCCTGCTATCCTTTCTAAGCGGGAAGGATCGCTCTACCTCTACCCTATCCATCCCTTTCATTCTTGTACGTCTCTATAAGATCCCCCCTCATCCTTCTAGACTCCAACGAGTACAGACCCAGTCTATTTAGTCTCTCTTCACAGTCCAATCCCCTCATCTCCGGTATCAGCCTAGGGAACCTCCTCTGCACTCCCTCCAGGACCAAAATATCCTTGCACAAGTACGGCAACAAAAACTGCAGTTTTAAGGTACAGGGGACAAGGTTTAAAGCAGATGTATGAGGCAGATTTTTTACACAGAGAGTAGTGGGTGCCTGGAACTCGTTGCCGGGAGAGGTAGTGGAAACGGATATGTTAGTGACTTTTAAAGGGCATCTTGACAAATACATGAACAGAATGGGAATAGAGGGATATGGTCCCCGGAAGGATAGGGGGTTTTAGTTCAATCGGGCAGTATAGTCGGTGCAGGCTTGGAGGGCCGAAGTACCTGTTCCTGTGCTGTAATTTTCATTCTTCTTTGAAAGGTAGAATGATTAAGTATAATTGATCTGTATTTGACTCTGTAATCAGGTCCTTTTGGAGAGGCTCTGTCACTGTACTTCGAGCTATTTAACCCTTTATGGGACTCTGGTCGATTATACGTTTGTATTGTCTTGTCTTGTGTTATGTTTAATAAATTTGTTATGTCTTTTGCACAGAGATATTTGCCTTGAGAATTTTGAATTGTCTTAGTTTAAAGACACAATTGGTCATCTCTTGAAATTTCCCCACAACAGGGAACCTGTAATAAATTCTCACCTGTGATACAATCTGTGATTCTGCTCGTAGGAGTGGGGTCAAAAGGTAAACAGTTCAAACAACTAGACTTCCCACGCTGAAGACCGGACATGTTCAGCGAGGTTTGTGTTGGTTCGGGTTGTGTCAGCTCAGGTCAGAGACTTCCTATGCTATAGGTTGATGAGGTTGAAAAATGTGCAGACGTTAGGTGCGTCTGGTTTGCAGAATTACAGATAAAGGATACATGACCTGTAAATTATTTATCCTCACTCAAATTTTATAAGAACAGTCATGAGGAAAATAGATGGGCAAAGGGAGACAAGGAAGGGAGGAAAGTAAGATTTTGGTGGAATGGACCTTCAGCCTCTTATCATTGCACTTAACTGGGGAAGTGGGTAAGATATTATGGGTAAAAGCAAGAGAACAACACAGGTAGTTCAAAGGGAAAAGGGCAACGTTGCAAATGGAGGATGTGGAGTTGAAAAGCAACCACAAAGTCACCACTTCCTTGGATCATCTTTCCCAAATGCATCTACAACAAAACCATATCCTACCTGAATGCATAAACGTAACAGAGGAGTTCCAAAGAGGACTGAGAAAGAAAACCATGTGAAGGACAACAGTAGGAGAGATAGAAGCAAGAAAAGCGAGAGACAGGTTAAAAATAGAGGAAAAGAAAAATGCAATATACAACTTGGTTAATTGAAGTTTAAAGTTTATTAGTCACAAGTAGGCTTACTTTAACACTGCAATGAAATTATTGTGAAAATCTCCCAGTTGCCACACTCCAGCACCTATTTGAGTACACGGATGGAGAATTTAGTATGGCCGATAAACCTAACCAGCAAGACTATATTAATTCACCTTATGTAATACCACAGCACTATTAACAAGCCCATAAACAAAAATGCTAACTCAATGCTCCTTAGACATGCATCATTAACGGTCAGTCCTCGCTTAACATTGTTCTATTTAACACTGTTTCACTTTAAAATGGGCCATGTAATCTCATTGACTATTGTAAGCTGCATTTTAATTCTGTTTTCTGCATGACACCATTTTGGGGCTGCCTCCCCACGACATCCAAGTTGCTAATTCCTCCTGTTTCTCCCTCTCCAACCACCGGACTAGACTACCACTTCCCTGACCACTAAGATGAAGCATCTCCACCACTCCCTGATCTAGCTTCTAGCTGAACTTTCCACTCTCTGCCTCCCTCTCCTGAACCCGCATTCCTATTGAAGATCCATGCCTGATCTGTTGTGGAAATGCGAGTCTCAATGGTATTAATAGTGCCAAACTAGGACTGCATCAATCCATATTTTTTTTAAAATCCTCCTGCCTCATTGTTTTTCTGTGCCATCGGTCTGAATCAGGACAAAAGCAGGGAATGGGAATATCTGAAAAGAGATATGGATTATAGCAACTCAGTAATTCTGTACTATCGAGCTTTTCAATTCTACAACATCAGAGCTCCACTCTCAATTGGGTCTGGATCAATGAGAATGCAGTCCAGGAGAAGGAAGATGTCAAGAAGTAGGAGATTTGGTGGGGGAGGTCATAACTTGGAGGGTTGGGACAAGAGGATCTAAGAGACCAGGAAGATCAGAGAGCAGGAGGACAGGGAAACAGGGTCTGTAGTGCCCATGAGGTATTGTAAGTGGA
The DNA here is from genome assembly GCF_965287045.1 of Carcharhinus amblyrhynchos. Taxonomy (NCBI): domain Eukaryota; kingdom Metazoa; phylum Chordata; class Chondrichthyes; order Carcharhiniformes; family Carcharhinidae; genus Carcharhinus; species Carcharhinus amblyrhynchos. The sequence goes on from NC_137329.1 coordinate 57,615,091, forward strand.
AGGTTACACTTTTCTTTTAATCTTATTTTAGAAATTATTTCATTTACCAATACCAAATATTTCAACTTAAGAGGGTGTGATGTTTTAATATTTTTTCTCAGTTAAGATTCTGTAGAACCTAGAGTTTTAACACTGATTCATATGTGAACCAATGCTTCAACCTGAAGTAGTGATTTTGAGAACTCAGACAACTTTAAGCAAGAATCTGTATTGTGATATTAACTTCAAAGGTCAACCTGATGTTAAGAGGAATAATTTAAAACGTCTAAGAAAACAGAAAGGCTAACTTAATGGCAAGATATCATAATTCAAACCTGCCTGAAACGTTATTAATGCACCAGATAACTACATGATTTACACATTGTAAGCACGAAATGCACTTACGACAAGGAGATCTTTGCAACACAGGAAAGTATAGTGCAATATCATTTTCAAGTCATTTTCCTGCTGCACTATTCCTGTTGCTATATGGCCCAATTACCACATGGTCACAGTGAATAAACTGCTATCTTCAGAAAAGCATCATGGTAAATTGCAGAGGCTGAATAACCTTCACAACAAACCCAACCATTTGGGGAAATTTCCCACTATGCCTTATTTATTGTTTGGCTGGGGTGAGTTATTGGCAGCAACATAATCATATGCCTTTGATTTCACAGGTTAAGATGTGATCATTGATTGTTTCATCCTTGCAATGCAATCCAAATACTAAATTATGGCATTTAATCTTCAGCAATCACAAGACATTAATTAAAAGCAAAACAAAAAGAATGAGACACAAGTAACCCAAGGTTAAAATTATTGGAATTTTAAGTGCCAAATAAAACCTTTAGCTGCCAAAATGTTTTGAGTTTCTAATACTTCTGATCTATTTTAGCCACATTATTGATAGTATCAGTACTTCACAGAAGTAACTTTGTACAGCTTTGTTTCTATAGGAAAATTCTTTGGAATCTTTGAACTGCAATTTTAATGCAACCTCAATCAGGTAACTCTACGCAAATTCTGATTTGGATAGGACAGCCGCACAATAACAAAAGGGTTTTTACGGTTAAAATCACAGAGAAACTTGTTCACCTGCAAATTCAGGGTAGATCAATTTTGATTCATTCTCACATGTACAATGAAAAGTGTAGTTTCTTGCGCACTACACAGATAAATCATACTGTTGATAGAAAAGGAAACGGGAGAGTGCAGAATGTAACGTTACAGTCATAGCTAGGATGTAGAGAAAGATCAACTTAATGCAAGGTAGATCCATTAAAGTCTGACAGCGGCAGGGAAGAAGCTGTTCTTTAGTCGGTTGGTATGTGACCTCTGACTTTTCTATCTTTTTCCCCAACGGGAGGAGGTGGAAAAGAGGGGTCCTTAATTATGCTGGCTGCTTTGCCAACGCAGCGGGGAGTGTATACAGAGTCAACGGATGGGAGGCTGGTTTGCGTAATGGATTGGGCTACATTCATGACCTTTTGAAGTTTCTTGCAATCTTTGGCAGAGCCATATCAAGCTGTGATACAACCAGAAAGAATGCTTTCTATGGTGCATCTGTAGGACTTGGTGAAAGTTCAAGTGGACATGCCGAATTTCCTTAATCTTCTCAGAAAGTAGAGGAGTTGGAGAACTTTCTCAAGTATAATGTGGGCATTGTTGTGGTTGGGGAGGGGGGGGGGGGGAAGAGAGGGAGAGGGAGAGGGAGAGGGAGAGGGAGAGAGGAGGAACCAGGTTGTTGGTGATTGGGACACCCAAAAACCTGAATCTCTCGACCCTTTTTACTTCGTCCCCATTAATGCAGACAGAGACTTGCTCTCCTTTATGTTTCCTGAAGTCGATGACAAACTCCTTGGTCTTGTTGACATTGAAGGAGAGATTATTGCCGTTGGACCAGTTCACTAGATTCTCTATCTCTCTGACGAGATTCACCTTGACCCAGTTTAATTTGATCTTTTCCAGCCAGGTTCTCCCCATTAATGTTGGATAGTTTCCTTTAATAATGTGCAGGTATAAGTCTGTGGTCTGTCCATTCAACTGCATGTTTATGAGGGGCTGTTTTGACGTAAACATGCAGTTGAATGGACAGACCACAGACTTATACCTGCACATTATTAAAGGAAACTATCCAACATTAATGGGGAGAACCTGGCTGGAAAAGATCAAATTAAACTGGGTCAAGGTGAATCTCGTCAGACTTCAACATCAAGCTACTGAAGGCTTTCAAGAAACATGCTATTGTCTTTAATGGAGAGCTGGGAAGCATGAAGGAGATTTCAGTCAAGTTAAAGATTAAGGACTAAAGTCAAGCAAGATGCTTGAAGGCAGGTCAGTGCTGTACTCAATCGGGCTCAAGGTTGGGGCAGAATTACAGCACTGGTTTTGAGTCCTCAAACCCACGCTGATGGTACCTGTCACGATGAAAGACTGATCAGTATACATTTGTGGCATTCTTAAAGTCTCTATTGATCTGGTACTGTGTGCAGAACAATACTGTCTGCCTCCAGTAAAATTGACCTTGAATGTGAATGAATGACTGTACCTGTGTTGTTCCAACATGTCTCAAATCAAAATTCTAAGCAGACTAGAATGATACTTGGATGATATCTTAGTTGCTGGAAAGAATGAGGAAGAACATCTCCATAACTTAGACGCCACTGGAAGATTACAGATTAAGTGTGCAAAAAGATGTGTGAATTTTTCCAATCTTCTCTGGAATACCTTGATCCTGTCAGATGCAAAAGGGACTGCACAAATTGCTATTATGAAGAGACCCGCACTTCAACATCAGTCAACCTTATTCTATTTTGGGCTCATTAAACTATTATGGAAGGTTTGTCCCTAATTTAGTGACAATCCTTGAGCCTTGGCACAACTTGTGTTGAAACAGGAAATTGGTGGATTAGTGTGAAAAAGCCTCTGTGCAAGCTAAGGAGGCACTGCTAAAGCTAAATGTCCTGATTGATCTAAATTTATCTTTGCAACTGGTATGTGATGCAGCACCTTATAAAATGAGGATGGTGATTTCTCTCAATGCTCAAAGGTGTAGAGAAGCTGGTAGCTTTTGGATCAAAATCGTCGAACAAAGAAATGAACTATGCATAGAGAAAAAAGATCTAGGAGATACCAATGCCTATGTGGAAGGAAATTTGCTTCCTTTATAGTAAGAATGATGCAGATAGCCAGAAGCTATTTTTAGTGGCCAGAGCTCAATAGCAAAATCAAGGAGATGGCAGGAAAATTTTTGTGCAAAAGTTTGGAACCTGCTGCCACTAGTGCCATTGCACCCTTGGGAATGGCCAGAGGTGCCGTGGCAAAGCATTCCTGTAGATTATACCAGACCATTCAAAGGGCATAGGCTCCGCATTTCTTCATTTAGGAAGAATTCACCAATTGGAGAATGTGATTTATTACACCTGATCTGCTCCTTATCCTGCCAGAAGTGGGCTGGCAGAATGATTTGTTCAGATGATGAAACACTTGTTGAAGGTAACTCTAAAGCAAATTTCATTGACCAAATGGTTTGAGCTAATTCCTTATGTACAGAAGTACCACACATTTGACAACTTAGTGTTCACAGGGGTGGCACGGTAGCAGTGGTTAGCACTGCTGCTTCACAGCTCCAGGGTCCTGGGTTCAATTCCTGGCTCGGGTCACTGCCTGTGTGGAGTTTGCACATTCTCCTCATGTCTGCGTGGGTTTCCTCCCAAAGTCCAAAGATGTGCGGGTTAGGTTGCCATGCTAAGAAATTGCCCCTTAGTATCCAGGGATGCGTAGGTTAAAGGGATTAGTGGGTATAATGTGTAGGGATATGGGGGTAGGGCTGGGTGGGATTGTGTTCAGTGCAGACTCGATGGGCCAAAGGGCCTCTTTCTGCACTGTAGGGTTCCATGATTTCTATGATATTCCTGTACTCTGTCCCGTCATTGTTTGAGATCTGACCCAGTGGTATCGCCAGCAAACTTGAAAATCAAGTTGAGGGGAATTTGGCCAGTCATAGACGTACAAGTATAGTAGGGAGCTGAGAACACAGCCCTGTGGGGTACCACTGTTGAAGATGAATGTGGAGGTGGTGTTGTTGCCTATATTTATTGATTGTGGGTTAAGAATTTCATGATCCAGTTGCACAGGGAGGGGCCAAGGCCACAGAGTTTGAAGATAAATTTTGTAGGAATAATGGTGTTGAAGGCTAAGCTGTAATCAAGAAACAGGAGTTTGACATAGTACCTTTGACATGGAACACCTTGTTATCTAGGTGTTCTAGGGTTGAGTGCAGGGCCAGGGAGATGGTGCCCACTATGGACCTGTTGTGATGGTAGGTGAACGGTAGTGGATCCAGGCAATCCAGGAGGCTGGAATTGATTTGTGCTACGACTAGCCTTTGGAAGCACTTCATAATGATGGATATCAGAGCCACCGGACATTAAGGCACATTGCTTGGCTTTTCTTTGGTACTGGGATGATGGTCGTCTTCTTGAAGCAGATAGGGACCTCAGATAACAATTCAATCATGGAGATATGTTGGGCAGATATTTGGAAATAAGTGTTATAATTACATGCACTTGGTTAAAAAATGATAGAAATTGTGTTTATTTTTGAGGAAATGCATTCTATAATTACTTATAGGCATAGGCTCCATTTGAAATTGAGTGGACTTGCTGCATTTTCTGTCAAAGTAGTACTAGAAATTACAGCATTTACAAACCATAGTTACTGTGTTTTATACTCATTCCTCACAAATTGATCCAAGCTAAATTTGTATTTAGTGATCCAAAAAGTGAAAAACTTGCGGTGTCACAAACATCTGCATCATGACATAAGATTCACAGTACATTCACAAGAGAATCTGCAACTAAAACACGTTACTAATAATGTAACTAGAATGCCCAAAAGTTTGGAGGTCTTATATGAAACCAAGATTTTTTTATTAGGTATTTGCAAGCTTTATTGCCCATCTCCAATTGTCCTTCAAAAGATGGTGGTGAGCCACTTTCCTGAACAGCTTGCTATCCATGTGGTGTTATTAAATCCACAGTGGCGCTAGGCAGGGAGCACCAATTTTTACAAATGCACCATAAAAAGCATTCTTTCTGGTTGTATCACAGATTGGTATGCCTCCTACTCTGCACAAGGCCGCAAGAAATTACCAAAGGTCATGAATGTAGCTCAATCCATCATGCAAACCAGCCTCCCATCCATTGACTGTCCACACTTCCCGCTGCCTCAGTAAAGCAGCCAGCATAATTAAGGATTCCATGCATCCTGGACATTCTCTCTTCCACCTTCTTCTGTCGGGAAAAAGGTACAAAAGTCTGAGGTCATATACCAACTGACTCTGGAACAGCTTCTTCTCTGCTACCGTCAGACTTTTGAATGGACCTACCTCGCACTAATGATCTTTCTCTACACCCTAGCTGTGACCGAAACACTACACTCTGCACTTGCTCGTTTCCATCTCTGAACGGTATGCTTTATCTGTATAGTGCACAAGAAACAATATTTTTCACTGTATGTGACAATAATAAATCAAACCCAGTGACAATGATGGAATGGCTATATATTTCCAAATCAGAATGGTGTGTAACATGGAGAGAAACTTGCAGGTGGTGGTGATCCCTTGAATCTACTGCCTTTGTCCTTCTAGGTGTTAGAGATCGTGGGCTTGAAAGATGCTATTGAAGGAGCCTTGGTGTGTTGCTCCAATGTATCATGTATGTTGCACACAGTATTGGGGTCACTGTGCATCAGTGGTGAGGGAATGAATGTTCCACCTTTGTCCAGTAGTGTTTAAAACAGAAGTAAAAGCAAAACATTCTGAAAATACTCAGCATATCACACTGCATCCATCAAGGCAAGAGAGGGTGAGGAACATGCATAAAGGCCAGACATAGGAAAACAGACAGCATCATCTCTAAATTATGTTCAAGAGTTGAACCATTTCTTAATTCCCAACCTGACACTTCATAGTTATATGCCTGTGGCTGGCTGTAATTTTTTTTCCTTTGTCACTCATTCTGTGCCTTCTTAAACGTTCACCTGTAATATATATTAAGTTCTTAAGGAAATACCTAATTTTTCAAAGTCAATGGTGCTGTTTTCTCAGTAGATGCTGCCTGAGCTGACTACCTTCAGCCTTTTCTATTTGCTTCAGATTTTAGGGATCTGCAGCATTTAACTATTTGATCCATCAAGTGTCAATTTTGGAAATGACTAAAGTTGGTTTTGAATAGACCTTTCAAAACCTAAAGCATGCAATTAATAATTGCATTCAGTCCCCAGGTCAGCTTTAACACCATGTGAGGAGGAATGAACTGATGCTCCCCAACCCTCTCCCCTCCATTCCCCCATTTCATTTCCTCAGTTGATCACAAACAAAATTTACATTTTTTTTTGAGACTTTTCCAATAGTCTTTTCCAAATCAGAATGTATTTCGACTACTTAAGCTGTGAGCAAAGAAACATAAAAGTAATAACCAGTATCAGAAAAAATAATTGTGACATCAAGCATTCAGCCCTCATGCAGTCAAGGGCACACACACACAGCTATTAGAAGTAAGAGTTAGAGTGTAATTAAAAAAAAAGGTAAAAGAATATCTTGACTGTCCTGGAGGTGTAGGTTTCAAACATGGCAGCTGATTTAGGATATCTCGTTTTTTGAATGCATTCAGATGCGCTGCATGGTGGCACAGTGGTTAGCACTGCTGCATCACAGCTTTAGAGATCCGTGTTCAACTCCAGCCTCGGGTGATTGCATGAAGTTTGCATGTTCTCCCTGTGTCTGTGTGGTTTTCCTCCCAGACTCCAAGGATGTGCAAGTAGGTTGACTGGCCATGCTCAATTGCCCCTTAGTGTCAGGGTGATTTGCAGGCTAAATGTGTGATGTTATGGGTATAGGGTCTGGGCAGGATTATCGCCGGTGCAGGCTTGATGGGCCGAGTGGTCTTCTGCTGCACTGTAAGGATTCTTATGTAGAAGATGTCGTAATTATGATAAGATTGCATGCAGTTCCTCTGATAGCTTTCTGGACATCACTAGTATCACTTGCAATCTCTTGTTAGTGACTGGCAGCCTTGCCTTGAAATACTTCATCCAGTGTGCATTTCCAAGAGGTTTTGAGTGGGTCTGTTTGTGGTAGCCATTGTTTTGACATCTAGTGTTTTGAATTTTAACGTTTTTCCTTGGATTGTTACAAGTTTTGATTGATGCTTGTTTCTTAACTCCACCCTGGAACCTGCTTTTGCATTTTTAAGCAGTTTGTTCCGTCTCAGTTCAAACTGCAAAATTTCCAATCAATTGAAAATCATGTTTCAAAAGGAAAGGGCAAAGCCTAGTACCAGCCATCAGACTCTTCCAGATTTGTGCTTCTCTTTATCCATTATACTACTATATTTCATGGGGTGACAGGGTGGGGATAGGCAGTGCAGCATGACTATTTGCTTAATAAGTGTTACTACTTAAAAATGGAAGTTACTTCTTAAAAAAGCAATACATCATAAGGTACTAATATCCTGGCACCATGTTATTCAACATGTATGTGCTGCTCAGCATATTCAGCAAACTCGTAGTTTTATTATTGTAAGATTTCCTTGCAAGCAATGTCAGGTTAAATTTAAACAACAGTGCAGCACTCATTTGAAAACTATAGTTTTTAAATGGGGCACCAGCTGAACAGACCAATTGGCTCTCATTGAAGAGGATAATTTTTTTTATCCTTAAAATTAATACGGTCATGTAAGCTTTTGAAGAAATGCATGCAACAGGTTCATAAAATGGTTATAACACAAATGGCAGTCATTCGACCTATCGCATCTGTGAAAGATTCAATTAACCCTGCTTCCTCTCAGGTAATGCTTATTGCATGAAGAAGTTTTTTTTCATGGTGCCATTGCTTCTTTTGTTAATCTGTGCCCTCTGGCTCACATTCCTTCCACAAATGGAACAGTATACATGTACAATACAAAGAGAATCTTCCAAAAAAAACTAACCTTAACATGCATCTAGAAACAGTGAAAGCGAACAAAACGTTTTACTTGGGTAATCTAACATCTGATCACTGAAATAATAATCACACTAATGTGCAATGGCAAATGAACAATAAAATCTGGGGGAGATGACGAATAGAATGCCCAAGTATTGCGTGGCCAGCAGTATTGAAGGGATGTTGAAACAGGACCTTGGAAGGCAATGACTCATTATTTCTAAATTCCAGGGAAGTCCCCAGGTAGAGATTGCCCAGGAAATTCAAATTTCCATTGGACATTCACCAGAAGTACAATATCAACTGCAAACTTCAAATGGTTCTAACTGCCTTACAGCAGAATGATTTACCCAGAAACAGTTGGAAGAATTAAAACCATTTATAACTTTCGGGTAACTATAATATTGAGCACTCACTTCTCCCAGACTAAACCTATTTATTCAACTACAACAAACTAGCCCCACCCAAACTTCCCATAGGACTATCCTTATGCTCCCTACTCCTCATTGGACCCCCCAGCTCCTCCTCCCACACCAGAGTATACCAGGATGAGAAAGGAGCAGCTTTATTGCTGTAAGACAGCCAAGTGGCAACCTGATTGCCACTGCATTGCAGCATTTCACCAAAATCTGATCAACTGAATTTAAACAACTAGGAGGGCCCTTTAACAAGCACAGGAAAACAAATTAATGGTGAGAATGTGGTCATTTCATGAAATGCTGCTGGGACTCATCCTATAACAATTTCAGACACTTAACAACACAAACATGGGCAGATAGCTCAAAGTGGACAAACATAGCATCAGAAGCTGATGCAAGTAGCTGGCAATCTACAGAAATCTCCAAAAGTGATGAATCTGTGGAATTCACTACCAGAAAGTAGTTGAGGCTAAAATGTTGCTGTGATTTCAAGAATAAATTAGATACAACTCTTGGGGCTAAAAACATCAAGAGATATTGGGAACAGGGAGGGATCAGGATATTGAATTTGATGATCTGCCATGATAAAAATGGATGCTGGAGCAGCCTTGAAGGACCGAAGGGCCTACTTCTGTTTCTAGTTTTTACATTCTTAAATATCAGACAATAGCCAAGACACTGGCAGATTTAAAAAACGGAGGGCTTTTATTAAAGCCTGGCTCATCACAGGATATTAAAAAAACTCAAGCTCCGAGTAAAGTATTTCTGACGTGTTATCATTCTTATAGTTTACAAAAATGTGGCAAACAATGCGCACACAGAAAATCTGACAAACAGCAATATAATAAATGACTAGATTATCTAGTGTAGTAATTTTGATTGAAGGATAAATATTGACTGAAACACTGGATAACTCCCCTATAACATGCAGGGCAGTACAATGCACAAATGGTTAGCACTGCTTCCTCAACGCCAGGGACCCAGGTTCAATTCCAGCCTCGGATGACTGTCTGTGTGGAGTTTGCATGTTCTCCATGTGTCTGCATGGGCTTCGTCTGGGTGCCCTGGTTTCATCTCATAGTCCAAAGATGTGCAGGTAGGTGGAAAGGCCATGTCAAATTGTGCCTTACTATCTCAAGATGTGCAGGTGAAATGAGTGGGCTAAATGTGTGGTGTTACGAGGATAGGGTTTGGGTGAGAAGTTATGTCAGAGATTGGTATAGACTCAATGGGCCAAATGGCCTCTTTCTCACTGTAGGGATTCCATAATTCCAAGTTCAAGATTCAGGTACTAATGTGTACGAGTATAATCTGCTCCCACATATAGTTCAACTTTTTACAAGCATTAATTCTACCAGCACAAAGATAGGGAAATGTACCAGCTAACTTGCTTCAGTATACATCATACCATTACATTATGAAATGCAATGGATTTTGAGGGACTGCATCAGCTAGCAAAATGGAGCTAACTTATTACTTTCATAGGGTAGATCTCAACAGAGGCTGGAACTATGGTTCAGTAGGTATGAGTTCTGGCAGTATCACAGAAGAAAGTGTACTGGAAAAAGGAGGCTCACATCTCCAGGATATTTATAGTACCAGCTTCCTAGCGCTGGGGCAACATAGCAATGGGGAACAAGATCATATGGCACGAAAGAGAAAAACCAGGCTTTGATACCACTGAGGAGAGCCCTATAGAATATAACCCAAACTTCCCTTTTCCCCTTTAATGCCTTCCCTTTTCATTTTGACCAATCTACAACTCAAAAAACATTCTAATTAAGTGTAATTCCTTTCAAAATGGGAATGGACAAAGTAACAATCCAAATAATGATTAAGATAATAATTCCAGCTCTAAAAATTGGAAATGGAGCTCACAGCTCAAGAGAGAGACTGTCCAGATAGCTGGAAGCTTTATGGAAAAATCTCTCTCTACCTGGAGGCACCATTCATCGCTCTAACACCAAATCACTGAGGCATCCAAGTAATCTTGATTCATTTCCACATTTGAAGAGACTAAATGGAGCCTTTTTTTGTTATTTTTAAGCAGGACAGCTAAAATGGCCAGAGATCTGAACATTTTTAATTCAAGGGCAGCTGTCAAGGAGAGTCCAAGAGGTCTGCTCCACGTTGACTCCTGATGTATCCATGAATTATGAGCAGACCAAAGCTGCCATCCTGAATGCTTATGAGTTAGTCCTGGAATAATATCGCCAATAGTTTCGGAATGCTCATAAGAAGCCCACACAAACATGCATCAACTTTGAATGACTGAGGTAAACTGTGTTTGACCTATGGTAAGATCCCCAAAAATCCCACAGACTTGAAGGATAAGTGAATTGACATTATTGGAAAAATTCAAAATTTGCTTACCTTCCAACCTGTGAATACTCTTAGAAAGAGCAGAGAATCACAAGCAGATGGCTGTAATCTCATCCATAGGCCTGGAAATGGAGAGGCTTTTTAAACTATCGCCGTGAGCTTTGGAAAGATAGGAAAGGTTATCTACATTGGAAAGGCCCCCTACTCATAAAATAAAACACAAAGGGTGTGAGAAGCCCATTTGCCAACAGTAAAGAGAACCCTCAGACACCAGTGTGTTCCCATTGCAACAAAATAATCCATTCCAGACCTGAATGCTGGAGATTGTGGGCCAAGCCTATTCATCAGAGCTCAATACCAGTAGCTCCTCGGGGACATGCCAATGGATTGTGCAGTAAAGCAGGCAAAGACTCTCACTACAGGGGCCAGCCCACTTGAGGGCACAAACTTGTGTGAAGCTGGACTAAACAAAATTCTCAAGAGCAAAGTTTTGTCTTATCAGGAACGATGACCCAGGATGTGAGGCCCGCCCCCCCCCCCCAACCGACTCCTTCCTGAAAGCTAAGATGTTGATCACTGAAAAGGTAGGGGATACTAGTTGGTGACTGGGAATCAACTTCCTACTTTGGAACAATTTGTCTAGTATCAAGGCGGTCACCATCCTTATAGTTTTAAGCCAGCCAAACAGAGGGTGAGAAACTGAATGGCTTAAGGACTATATCCCAAGGATTTTCCCCAGCTTGATCCAATCCCAGGCTAGGCAAGCAAGTTCGGTCAGAGAGCCAGTGTCTCAACATAATGAGCTAGAAGTCAGGCTGGCTGACAAACATTCTTTCAAAAGTTGACTGAAGGGTAGGAAATGCTCAGCCACACCTATCTTCTTAAAGCCCAGCAGACAGATCCTGAGATCTTGCATAAAACGCAATCAGCTTGCTCAAAAGCAGAAGCCACCCTTAACTGTTACTACCTATGAGCTGGGTTAATAATGGGGAGTGGAGAAAGAAATCTGAGGTATCCTAATGCTTCAGCATTTTGAAATTTACATACACCATGGGCACCAAGAATGTTTGTATGCACCCATCACAATCTTCTGATATCGGTGGTAAAATTCAAAGCCACCAATGCAGAGCTACTGAACTGGAATATGTGCCTTTTAATCTCTGAATCACACGTATGGTCAGAAAGGACAACGTCTTCATGGACGCCCTTTTTTGAATTTGAAAATGCAGCAGCAAACTGCTATTGCCTGTGCTAACTGCAGAGTGAATGAGATATTGTATGCATATTTCTTTATTTTCTTTTTTTTCTTCATAAGATCACTAAGTAGTAGAATACACTTTTTTTTCCCCAAGGTAACAAAAATGTTCTGGGGACTAAGACCTCACATTATATATTTTCTTTATATATACATATAATTTCTCATGGTTAATTTCTGAAAATTTAAAAACTAAACAGATCTTAAAATAATTGAAGCTACATCGGCGATCCTGAACAAAAGGAGCTACCATAGCAGCATCACAGAAACTTCTGTCTCATTATCTCTGAAGTGACACTTATGATGCTGTGGGTTGCAAGAACCAAGATAACTACTTTATACACAGACCATCTTCATTTCTTAAGCTGGGGCTAGCCAACCAGAACCTGTCTGCTGCAAAAAACAGCCCCACAACATTCCTTTCAAATCTACTTATGAATTCAATTCATTATGTCTGTGTGTGCTATCACAGTCTACGGATGCTGCAAAAGAGATGTTCCAATGCTGCCACATTGGTTCCTGCCCAGTAACAAGGGTGGGACCTCAATGGGAATGTGTTGATAGACCACCCAGATCAGTTCAAGGGTCAGTCATTTTAAGTCAGTTTGATCAGCTTCAGGAAGCCAGCTTGCAGGTGTCACAGACAGGGACATGGACAGAAGTCCCAACTGAGTTTAAAAAAAGCCTTGCTGTTAGCTCAGATGAACTGACTTTGCGGCGGGGGGGCTTGATAAAACCCTGCGAGTCATTCGTAACTCTGTAACTGGAGGTAAAAGGGAACCTTGGGAGAAATTGATATCAGCGACAAATCAGGGTTTCAAAAAATCCTAAGTGACCGGGGAACAGTGTCTAGACAGTCAGGATTTGGGAGAAGTACTGAGCAGCAAGCCCAAGAGAGAGCGGTTTTTAAAGCATTTAACCTCTTTGAGGGAGCTCCAAGGCTAGATCTTTGAAAGCACAGAATTGGAGTGCCTCATGAAGAAGAGAGCTTAAAGATATTGTGCAACTCTCAGTGAATACTAATGTCCGGATGGGTTCTTGAGAAATCCACTGGTTGCATTTGCCATTTCCTCTGTAGTGTGTGAATCCGAGCACAGAGCGTCTGTTAATTGACATATACCTAATATATGCCCTGAACGTATCAGATATATTTTGCAATTGTTTTATCTTTCTCAACTACGTAAATCTTGTTTTTTTGATTGTTCAAAACCCATGGAATCTTGTGGTTTTATTCCAAAAGCTGTGGCCTTTCATCTCAACCTTTAACTATTTTAAACAAACATTACTGGTCCCCAACTGGTATGCACCCCCAACACCACCCCCATCCTAGGATCAAAAGAAGTCTTAATGGTTGGAACATTTAACCACCATGGAAACCCAGAGAGGATGCACACCCATAGTCAAAGAAACTACGAAGAGGTGGGAGGCATAAGTCATCCTTAACTTGCGTAACCAGCAATATTGCTGCGCTGCAGAAATGGCTGCCTGCAATTTATCTATCCACCTAGCAGCAGCACAGAAAAGAAAATCTGCCTAGACTGAATATCTAACGCCATCTACACTATTTCTATTGGAACTTCTGTACCATCACCTATCAGGTTGACTCATCTCTACGTGCCTACCTCATGAGAAGTTAATTCGACTGGAAAAAGGAATTGTGCGGCATCCGGTTTTAGCTTGTGAATCTCTGTGGAGGGATTGCTCACTGACTTTGATTCTACATTTTGAACTTGAGCACAACAACAATTATTTTCTCTGTAGTCTTTTCCCTGTCGCTCTTTCTTTCTCTATATTTCATTTAAACTATGAGTACACAAGAGTCTTTCTCTACCCATCTTTTACACTGAGTACACACCTGCGTTTCAAATGTTTGCATACAAATTAACCCTCGAGCTGATCCTATCTAGAGTGTGGACTTATTCATTGAAGTTGGAACACACCAAAACTGACAGGTTAGCAAGTACACCATTACTTATAAAGGGGAAAGCAAATCAAAAAAATTGTTTACGGAAAGGTGGCAAAAAGAGAAATCGGGGTAGTTTAAATTAAGTCCCTCCCAGCCATAACTCTACTTATTCAATCAGTTCCCTCTGAATACCTTGAAAACTCTCAACTTTTAAATTCCAAGTAACACAACCTCAATTCTAGCTTAAATGAACTCAACAACCAGGAATCGTTCTGGTAAATCTATACTCCAAGGTCAATATATTCTTCCTACAGTGTGGTGCCCAGAATGGAACACTGTACTCCAGGTGTGATCTAATCAAGGCTTTGTATAACGCAGCATGACTTCAAATTCTTGTATTCTGGACAATAAAAGGCCAACATTTTAATAGTCTTTTTAATAATATTTTGTATCAGTACATGAAACTTTGATGCTGTGTACCTGGAGCCTCAACTCTATTTTGGACTTGCACAGTTTCTAATGCATCACCATTTAGAAAGTACTGTGCTCTATCTTTTTTTTATATCCAAAGTGGATGATCTCACATTGGTCTGTCTCTTTATCCAAGTCACTGACATTGATTGTAAATAGCTGAAGCCCCATCACTAATCCTTGCAGCTGTCCACATTTTTGCAAACTTGAAAAAGTCCTGTTCATACCCTCATTCTGCTTTACCCTCATTAAACCAATCCTCTATCCATGCTAAAACTCCACAAACCCTTATCATGCCTGGTAATCTTTAATGCAGCACTTTACCAATGCATTTGAAAATCCATTTACTACAACCACTGGTGTCCCTCACCTAATGTAGTTAATTCCTCAAAAATCTCTGAATAAATTTACCCTTAGTAAAACCATGTTGACTTAATATTATGCTTCAACTGTATTAAGACTTCTCTAATAATAGATTCCAGCATTTTTCCAACAACTGATGTTAAGCTAACTAGCCTGTCGTTTACAGTTTTCTCTCTCCCTCCTTTCCTAAAAAGTGATGGAACATTTTCCAATTTATGGGACCATTGCTATTCTAAGGACTTTTGATATCTCTGCAGCAATCTCTTTTAGAATCCTCGGACGTAGCCATCAGGTCCCTGGGATTTGTCAGATTTTAGTCCCTCCAGTTTCTTCAAAACCTTTTTCCTGTTGAAATTAGTTTCCTCACACTTCTTATCCCCTAGGTTACTGCATTTCTGATACAAAACTTGTCTCTTCTACTGTGAAGCTTTCCTGCAGTCTTCCAACTCACTGTGAGAAAAACAGATAAACCCAAAAGAAGACTGCTCTCCTGCAATCTATTCTTATGGTGGAAGTGAAATTGGGGTGTTCCAGATAGAAATTCAATTAATTAACTGCAATTCCAAACTTAGCCTTTGATTTGAAAAGCATAGGGACACCAAGATCTTCCTCATTTCCCCTTTGCTTTCAAACCTTTGATTTAGGGTACAAATAACTTACACCTCTTTCAAAGGCAACAGTAGGCATCTTGTTTCCAACATTTTTCAGTATTTTCACACTTCTAACTCTGATCTTATTAAATAAATGCAAACTACCCTTTGAATTGCAATTACTTAAGGCTCTTATCACCCAGGATGGTTCCCCCCACCCCCAAATATCAGAAATCATAAAATCATGGAAACCCTACAATGCAGGAGGCGGCCATTTGGCCCATCAAGTCTGCACTGAGCACAATCCCACCCAGGCCCTGTTAAGGAAGGATAGGTGGGAGGAAAAAGGGGGTGGGGGGGGGGGGTGTAGCTCTGCTGATTAAGGATAGCATCAGGGTGGTAGCAAGGGATGATATAGGAACCAAAGAACAGAACGTGGAATCGTTGTGGGTAGAGATTAGGAACAGCAAAGGGAGGAAGACGCTGGTGGGTGTCGTCTATAGGCCCCCAAATAATGATCTGGAGATGGGGCGGGCTGTTAACGCCCAAATAAGTGCAACGTGCAGGAATGGGGCGGCCGTAATTATGGGGGATTTCAATCTGCATATTGATTGGTCAACCCATGTTGGACACGGTGGGCTTGAGGAGTTGTTCTTGGAATGCTGCCGGGATAGTTTCCTTGAACAGTGTGTGTTGGAGCCGACGAGGGAGCGAGCTATCTTGGATCTGGTGTTATGTAACGAGACGGGTAGAATTAGGGACCTTGCGGTGAAGGATCCTCTTGGGGAGAGTGATCATTGTATGGTGGAGTTTCTGGTGCAGATGGAGGAGGAGAAAGTGGGTTCCTGGACACGCGTCCTTTGTTTGAACAGAGGGGAGTATGGTAGGATGAGAGAAGAATTGGCGAATGTGGACTGGGGGAGCGCATTGGAAGGTAGGTCTGCTGAGGAGCAGTGGAGGATCTTTAAGGAGATCTTTCTTGGTGCTCAGCAGAAATTTATGCCGATGGTCAAAAAGGACCGTAGGAGGAGAGGTAATAAGCTGTGGATAACGAAGGAGGTGAAGGAAAGTGTTAAATTAAAAGCGGAGGCGTTTAGAGTAGCTAAGAGTAGTGGGCGAGAAGAGGATTGGGAGAGGTTTGAATGTCAACAAAGATTGACAAAGAAGTTGATAAAGAAGGGTAGGAGAAACTATGAAGCTGGGCTAGCGCTTAATATAAAAAAGGATAGCAAGAGTTTTTATAAATATATAAAAAGGAAGAGGCTAGCTAGGGTGAACGTTGGACCCTTAGAGGATGAGAAGGGGGACTTAGTGGTAGGGGATGAGGAAATGGCTGAGGTCTTGAATAACTTTTTTGTTTCAGTCTTCACGGAGGAGGACATGAATAATTTGCTGGGTGTTAGAGATGGAAAGATGGTAGGACTGGAGGGTCTCAATGACATTACTGTTGCTAGAGAGGCGGTGCTCGACAGACTGGAGGGGCTGATTGTGGACAAGTCCCCAGGACCGGATGGAATGCATCCAAGGGTTCTGAAAGAAATGGCGGAGGTGATAGTGGATGCCTTGGTGGTTATTTTCCAGACGTTGCTGGATTCCGGGGAAGTGCCGGAAGATTGGAAAACGGCTAATGTTACGCCGTTGATTAAGAAGGGTGCCAGGCAAAAGGCAGGGAATTGTAGGCCGGTTAGTTTAACGTCTGTTGTAGGTAAAATGTTAGAATCCGTCATCAAGGAGGAAATAGCGAGGCATCTTGAGGGGAATTGCTTGATAGAGCAGATGCAGCACGGTTTCGTTAAAGGGAAGTCGTGTCTGACAAATTTACTGGAGTTCTATGAGGATGTGTCTAGGGCGGTGGATAGAGGAGAGCCGGTGGATGCGGTCTCTCTTGATTTTCAGAAGGCGTTTGACAAGGCACCTCACAAGAGGTTATTGCAGAAGGTCAGGGGACATGGAGTTGGGGGTAGGGTGTTAGCGTGGATAGAGGATTGGTTGTCAAATAGGAGGCAGAGAGTGGGGGTCAATGGGTGCTATTCGGATTGGCGGTTGGTGACTAGTGGAGTGCCCCAGGGGTCGGTGCTGGGGCCTCAGCTATTTACCATTTATATAGATGATCTGGAGGAGGGAACCGAGTGTAGGGTGTCAAAATTTGCTGATGACACCAAGACTGGTGGAACGGCAAATTGCACAGAGGGTGTGGAGAGTCTGCAGAAGGGTCCAGATAGGCTGGGCGAAAGGGCCAGGAACTGGCAAATGGAATTTAATGTTGGCAAGTGCGAGGTGGTCCACTTTGGGAGGAATAATGGTACGAAGGATTATTACTTACGTGGCGAAAAGCTGCAGCAGGCGACGGTGCAGAGGGACCTCCGGGTCCTTGTGCATGAGTCGCAAAAACCCAGCTTGCAGGTGCAGCAGGTGGTCAGGAAGGCGAATGGGATGCTGGCCTTCATAGTGAGGGGGATTGAATATAAAAGTAGGGAGGTCTTGCTGCGGCTGTATAGGGCATTGGTGAGACCACAGCTGGAGTACTGTGTGCAGTTTTGGGCGCCACACTTACGCAAGGATATTTTGGCCTTGGAGGGAGTGCAGAGGAGGTTTACTAGGCTGATGCCGGAGTTGAGGGGGTTGAGCTATGAGGAGAGGCTGAATAAACTAGGCTTGTACTCGTTAGAGTTTAGAAGAATGAGGGGAGATCTCATTGAGACGTATAAGATGATGAATGGGATGGATAGGATAGAGGCGGACAGACTCTTCCCGCTGAGAAAGGACAGGAGGACTAGGGGGAACAGCCTCAAGATAAAGCGGGGGGCGGTTTAGAACGGAGTTGAGGAAGAATTTCTTCACTCAAAGGGTGGTGAATCTCTGGAATTCTCTGCCTGTTGAAGTGGTGGCGGCTACCTCGCTAAATATTTTTAAGAAGCGGGTTGATGGGTTTTTGATAAGAGAGGGGATTAAGGGTTATGGGGAGAGGGTGGGAATGTGGAACTGAGCCACGACAGATCAGCCATGATCTTATTGAATGGCGGGGCAGGCTCGAAGGGCTAGATGGCCTACTCCTGCTCCTATTTCTTATGTTCTTATGTACCCCCATATCCCTACATATTTTACCCAATAATCCCTCGAACCTACACATCGCAAGATACTAAGGGGCAATTTTAGCATGGCCAATCAACCTAACCCACGAATCTTTGGCCTGTGGGAGGAAACCGGAGCACCTGGAGGAAACCCACACAGACACAAGGAGAACGTGCAAATTCCACACAGTGACCCAAGCCAGAAGTTGAACCCAGGTTCCTGGAGCTGTGAAGCAGCAGTGCCAACCACTGTGCTACTGTGCCACCTGCAAGTAACTGCAAAGGTTACTTGTAGTTAAAATTCAATTCCCAACTAGAAGTTTTTTGCTAAAACATGTAGGCTGGTGGAATACAGGGTAACATGTTGAATGCAAGTAGACAATAAGGAGGCGCAATATATAATTTTATAGGGGTTCAGAAATAGAGTCCCGAGGGCATACATGTAAAATCATTGCAAGTGCCACAGCAAGTTGAGAAAATGGTCAATAAATCATAAGATTGGGGCCAGATTTTCAAGTCAAAACCAGACACATTTTGGAAAAGTGAAGATCAGTGGTAACTGACATATTGGGTAGCCAGTTAGGGAGACGTATGGTTAAAGTTATGTGATGGCATCTTCCAGAATAAGTCTAGCTAGAGTTGGAAACCCCCTATTCCATAAACCGTGAATCACCAAGAAATGCCCAATTAACTTACATTTAATATCTCTTTTCAAGCCTTCTAGAAACTATCTCAATATTGCTTCAATATGCTGCACTTTTACATATTGCACGCTTCCATGCCTCTGTACAAACAATATGCAGTGAAATTATAGTAATTATCAGAGGAGCATTGTCAGCAATCCAGCCCCATATTTACAGTTAAAAACATGAGCAGACAGTGTTAGCATGTGGTCGGAGGATTGCATTTTCAAGCATTTATCAATTAACAATGAATATCATTTCCATAAATGTACACATTTGTAACCTGACAATGGATGCATTTTGATCAGACACTTGGGTTACAATTCATATCCCTGGTCTGTCTTTACTAAAGTTTTGCCTAATCAAATAATTGTAAAATTTAGAAAATTTGCACAATCGAGTTATCTGCTATGAAACTATCACTGGACTTAGTGGGACAGGATCATCCTAAACTGCAAAGCAATTGACAGCATCTCCCAGCCACACAGACGACATCTTGGAGAGGATAACCCCTGGAGTGAGCGCCAATGGGATTGTTGAGGACAACTGAGGGGCAGAGAGATTACACAGCACCAACAGCAGCATAAAGGTCAGCAGGGTCAGGCACATGGCTGGGCACCACAAGGATACCTAAAAGGCATAACAGCAATGGTGCACTGTTGGCACCAGAATGGTAGTTATAACTCCCTTGGACATAGCTCCTGCTTTGTTTATTTAACATTTATGTTTCTTGGCTATTTATAATTCAATTATAATATTATAGTGTTAGGAGAGGTCCATTTTTCAATCAAGATAACATTGAGCAATATTTTCCAGGTAACTTCTTAAATCACACCTCTGAAGTTGTAGAATCATCGAAACCCTACATGCAGAAAGGAGCCATTTGGCCGGTTGAGTCTGCACTGACCACAATCCCATCTAGGCCCTAGCCCCATATCCTGACATATTTACCCGCTAATCCCTGTAACCTATGCATCTTATGACACTAAGGGGCAATTTTAGATAGGCCAATCAACCTAACTGCACATCTTTGGACTATGCTCAAAAATCAAATGCCCCTCTACCCTGGTGATAATTGCCAACTGTTTTGAAATGTAATTATATTTTGGGTCACAAATCTCTAAAGGCTCCACAATCCTGGAGTGAATATTATCCTAATCACTTGTTGGAGCAAAGTCCAGGTACAAAATATTTATATTAGAATAGGTTTTTTTTGATTTTATAACACAATGATCCAGAGGTTAATACTGCATTCCGTAAAGTAGCTCAAAATTTGTCTCACTTGCATATCAATTCTCAATTTATACTGCCTGGAATAAAGTTTACCTTTATTAAAATTTTATCTTATTTACAAATAAATGGAGCATACAATCTGTCATTTCCCCTTCTAAGTTCTTACCTTGCTATATTTGGTTACATATCATAAGCAATTGCTGCTTTTTAAACGAGGGAAAAGAAAATCAAATTCACACTTCTGTACACAACCTTAGAATCTGACTTTCAAACAGCCAAATCTCTGGGGAGATCAATACAGCACAAAGCATCACAGCAGTAAGAGATCACATGTTGTTAACCTTTAAAAAGAGGCAACAATAGAAGCATTTAATGCACTTAATGCAGGGTAAAACCCAAATAATAATATAAAATTTGTATTCTATTTATTCTAAGATCTGATGTTATGGCTGAGCTGAATAATCTGCAAACAAGCACACACATCTCCATTCCAGTATTACAATAATTTGCAATTTAAATTACTTGCAAATGTATATAATTTCTATCCCCTTCCCCTTATATTGGCAAGCACATTCGGGGATGGAATGATGCTAACAGGTTGTCCATGGTAAAACAACAAAGAGGAACATGAGGCATGACTCAGCTAATATGGAGTGGTGGGGAAAAAGGAAATTTGTCATTTGCTGAAAAATCATGCTTGTGTCAACTTGATCATAGTTCAGGCATCTTAATGCTAAATGAAAGCAGGAGCATGAAATTAATCATTTATAAACAGAAAACGAAAGAGTTTACACCTATTTCTAATGATGTGCAGATGCCGCTGTTGGACTGGGATGGACAAGATGGGAAGTCACATAATATCAGGTTATTGTCCCAACTGATTTATTTGGGATCACAAGCTTTTGAAGCGCTGCTCCTTCATCAGACTTCACCTGGAAAACAAGTAGTGTTCTGAGAGCTTGTGATTTCAAATAAACCTATTGGACTGTAACCTGGTGTTGTGTGATCTCTCATATTTCCAATGAAGGATTGGCATAAACATACAACACATCAAAATTGTCCATTAAAGGTTAAAGCATGAAATTACTGTGCCCTCACTGAAAAGCTGTATTTGCATTCATGAAAAGGGCAATTTTAATATAATGTAAATCAGATTTTCCCATTGCAATCAATTTAGAAAGTGTATTTAGGTTCTGTAGAACTCTTATTATGGAAAAAAATTCAGACATTATATCCTATAAACAGAAATATTTAAATGCTTAATTCTTATACTTTTAAATGAAATGTGATTTAAAATAAAATTTTAGAATAGTGCGGACAGGTGTCCCATGGCCTCCAGAAAATTGTTACAAAAAGATTGATTTTTTTTCATGAGCATGGATTAAAAACTCAAAATATTGAACCCAGCCAGACTCTGCAATTTTGCAAGCTGCAGAGTTGGAACAGATAGTATTTATGACAGCTCACATGCAGCAAAGCCTTGGACAATCACTTCTACATCAAAATCAGATAGGCCTGGAACTGTTTGTCAGGTGCGAAAGATCATAGAACAAACCATTGTTTACATTGAACCTGCTTTGTTAGAAGAATGCTATGCAGACTTGGTGGCATCCAGCTCAGTCAGGGGGCAGGGGCATAATGTGACAAGGACTGAACAAAGGAGAAAGAATCTTGGAGAAGGGAGTGATTAAAACAGCCTGGTGTCTTAGCTCTCTCTTTACACTTCCTTCAAATACTTCTCCAGAGAGTTGCTTCAACGGGCAGTCAGGCAGTACAGTATCTCCAGTTCCTTGCACCTTGTGGTGAGCATAATCAGACCAACCAGCCCCAGAAGACCACCCCGGTGAGACAAACCAAAGACCAGAGGCAGCCCTAGTTGCAAGGGAAAGCCCAAATCAGCAACTGCATGGTAGCACAATAGTTAGCACTGCTGCCTTTCAGCACCACGGACCCAGGTTCAATTCCAGCCTTGGGTAACTCTATGCACATTCTCCATGTCTGTGCGTGTTTCCTTCGGGTGCTCTGGTTTCCTCTGGGTACTCCCGTTTCCTTCCACAGTTCAAAGATGTGCAGGTTAGGTGGATTGGCTATGCTAAATTGCTCTTAGATGTGTAGGTTAGGGGGATCAGAGGGGGTAAATACATGCAGTTACAGGGATAGGAGCCTGGGTAAGATGCTCTTTCAGACCCATTGGCCGAATGGTTTTCTTCTGCACTGTAGGGTTTCTAGAATCCTAGAATTCTAGAAACATCAGCCAATACTCAAAGACTCCTTCCAGACAAACAGTTCAAATATAGTAATCAAGTATGGAGAGTGTAGCAAATCTTTGGAAGCACATGTCAGAAGTAGATAACTAGTGTAGATTGAAGATTATTTGCTTTGAGATTGATGACTGTTTTCTGAAGAGTCCTGTGAAGAGATTGAATATTGTCTTTCCTTGATAAAGTGTTCAATAAAATTGTGTTGTACGTTCACCTGACTCTTGTACACTTTGTCTATCTCATTGTGCAAGCACCTGAGTTAAAAAGGGTTACTGCAAGCTGGTCAAGGTTAGTCAGAGGACATTGACCCATGTTTTCACTTTACAGCAATATAATACGACTTGCTCACTTAACTGGTTCACCACCTTTCCCGCTCTCCAACTTCTGACCTGCTGCCAACTCTCCACCTTGCTGTCCCTCCAGCTCTCACACTCACTGTTTTCCTCTCCTGAACCCTCACTGTGTGCGAGGTTCAGGTGGCAAGAGCAGCTCTGGAGCGGTCACGGATAAGAGACTTCTCAAAACGAGGAGTCTATGGAAAAAGTTTGTTGCATATTGAATCTCACAATCTTACGGCAGACCCAAAGCAAAATAAATTAAAACTAAACTCCATATGCAATTTATGATTCTCATATAATGTGCCATTGGTTCTATTATCACAACAGAATCTGGACACTTAACAGGATCACATAATTGTTACAGCACAGAAGGAGACCATTCAGTCCATCATGTAGCACCAGCTACATGAATGAGCCTGCCTTCTCGTTGTAATGCTGCACATTCTCTCTCAGTTAACAGTCTAATTCCCTTCTGAATGCTTCAGCCTGCTTCTACCATAGTCTTTGGCAGTGCAATGCATTCTTGATCTTAACCACTCATTGCAAAAAAAAGTTTTGCTTATATTGCTTTTTGCTTCTTTTAACAATTACTTTAAATTTGTACTGTCATTGCCAACTCTTTCATAAATCCTATCTACTCTGTCCAGACCCCTCACGATTACGTATACTTCTATCAATACCCCTCTCAGCCTTCTTTTCTCCAAGGAAAATCGTCCTAACTTCCCATATTTTCCTTGATAAAATGAAGTTCCTCATTCCTGCAACCATTCTTCTGAATTTTTTTCTGCATTGTCTACAATGTTTTCACATTCATCCTAAAGTGTGATGCCTAAAAGTGGATGTAATACTCTAGCTGAGACTAAACTCATGTCTTACACAATACTGAAGCCTAGGGTGCTATATGCTTTATTAACTACTTTCTCAAAACATCCTGACCTTCAATGGCTTATGCAAATCATCTAACAGCATAGCACCTTTATGAATTGGATGGTTCTTTACAATAACTGACCCATTTTATTAAACTGACTCTTTTATTATGCGCTGAGTTTACTTTAAGAGGAATGCTTCGTGATTTAAAGTTGGCTTTTGCTGCAAATGTCATGCCCCCTCTTTTCCACCAGGGATATACTATTATCATGGAACTAAAGTCAATTTTTAAACTCACTTCTGCAGTACAGCAAAAGGCACACTTAACAGGCAATGCCATTGCACACTCTTTTGTAAAATACACCAATGTCTGGAACTCAAGCTATTGCGTCAAGCTTTTACAAATTTTTGGTTTACAAATGAGAGAAAACTACCTGACTTCAGATTATGTATATTCATAAATCTTAAGTACTGTTGTTTAAAATAATCTTACTGAACATCAATTAACTGATTATCCCTTGTGCGTGGATTGAAAAATAGCAGGTTTGACAAAGAACCAACAAAGAAAATTACAGCACAGGAACAGGCCCTTCAGCCCTCCAAGCCTGCACCGACCATGGTTCCTGACTGAACAAAAACCCCCTATCCTTCTGGGGACCATATCCCTCAATTTCCATCCTATTCATGTATTTGTCAAGACGCCCCTTCAAAGTCACTAACATATCTGCTTCCATTATCTCCCCTGGCAGCGAGTTCCAGGCACCCACTACTGTGTAAAAAATCTGCCTCGTACATCTCCTTTAAACCTTGCCCCTTGCACCTTAAACTTGTGGCTCCTAGTAACTGATTCTTCCACCCTGGAAAAAAGCTTCTGACCATCTACTCTGACCATGCCCCTTGATCTTGTAGACTTCTATCAGGTTGCCGCTTAACCCCCATCGTTCCAGTGAGAACAAAGCAAGTTTCTCCAATCTCCCCTCATAGCAAAGAGAGGATTTGTGAAAGTGAGAGAGATAGAGATAGACATAGAGAATGTGTATCTGAATGAGTGTGATTTAGTATGTGATTTATAAGTTGGTCTGTGGTCTATGAATGTGTGTATGAGAATATTCATGTGTGTGTTTGTGTGAGTGTGTATGTTTCATTGACAGGAATTGGGCATTGCAGGCAAGGCCAGCATTCATTCCCCATCTCTAGCTGCCCTTGGGAAGGTGATGGTAAGCTGCCTTCTTTGATCATTGTTGTCTGTGTGGTGAAGGTATGCCCACAGGGCTATGAAATAGGGAGTTCCATGTTTTTTGCCCAACGATGGTGAAGGAATTATCATATATTTACAAATCAGAAATTTGTGTGATGTGACGTTGTTCCCATGCACCTGCTGCTCTTCCTTCTGGGTGAGAGACATCATGGGTTTGAAAGGTGCTGTTGAAAAAACCTTGAAAGGTTGCTACAGGGCATCTTGTAGATGACTCAAACTGCTGCCATTGTCTTAAAAAAAAGTAAAGTCACCATCGTCCCAGATGACCATACACTTATCTCCCCTTTGAGGGGGAGAACTAACCAATGGTAATTTTAGTCTAAGGATTACCATACCTCACGCAAGGGGCAAGTTAAGGTGGGCCTTCAGCAAGTAGGGGAATTGAACCTGCACTTTTGGCTTCTGCATCCCAAGCCAGTCATCAAGTCAACTGAGTGAACCAGCTCCTTGCCAGTGTATTGGTGGTGGAGAGAGTGAATGCTTAAAGTGGGAGATTGTTTATACGCTGCTTCATCCTAGATGGAGTTTTGAGTGTTGATGGAAGCCTCCGGGCAACTGGACAGTGCTCCATCACATCTCTGACTTGTGTCTTGTAGATGTTGGGCAAGCTTTGGGGAGCTAGTAGGAAGGTTACAAGAAAAAACAAAAAGATGAAAAAGAGGAAAAATGTGTGAGGATCCTGGTCAGTTTGACATGATAAGCTTTCTTTAGTAGGCAAACTGCTACTTCTCTAAGGATTTATAAAAATGATGTTTGGAACAAAATTTCCCACTTCAACAGTTGTCTCTCAGGAAGTGCCAGTGTGCCCAGGGGACACCAACCTCACTCTCTGGAGGGCCCCGATTGCCCACCTTTGACTCCAGCAGGATCATCCCGATAGTTCCCCAAAAGTGGGGTACTACTATAATCCCTGCTGGAGTGAAACAGTCTATGTGTGTGTGTGTGTGTGTGTGTGTGTGTGTGTGTGTGTGTGTGTCTGTGTGTTGTATGGGGGGAGAGGGAGGGATACTAGTGGGCCCAGACACTTCAGTCCCAGACCCATTAATTACATTCAAATTGTATTAAGATGACCATGTTAATTGACTTTGCACCTCCCCACCAGCATCAGACTGCAGAGGGGTCTAATGTGTCTGTGCCAATCTCCCAGTACACTGACGAGCATCACCCCCCCCCCCACCCCTTCACAATGATGGCTGGACCCGGCCTCCAATCGCTGACAACTCTTGACCCCCAGCCTTCAATCCCCGATCCTTTTTGGGGCCACTGCTGTTTGTCATTTTTATAAATGACCTAGACGAGGGTGTAGAAGGATGGGTTAGTAAATTTGCTGACGACACCAAAGTCAGAGGAGTTGTAGACAGTGAGGATGGATGTTACAGTTTGCAGAGGGACATAGACAAGCTGCAGAGCTGGGCCGAGAGGTGGCAAATGGAGTTTAATGCGGAAAAGTGTGAGGTGATTCACTTTGGTAAGAGTAACAGGGGTACAGAATATAGGGCTAATGGAAGGACTCTTAGTAGTGTTGACGAGCAGAGAGATCTTGGTGCATAGCTCCCTGAAAGTTGGCACCCAGGTTGATAAGGCTGTTAAGAAGGCCTGCGGTGTGTTAGCTTTTATTGGTAGAGGGATTGAATTTCGGAGCCGTGAGGTCATGTTGCAACTGTACAAAACTCTGGTGCGGCTGCACTTGGAGTATTGCGTACAGTTCTGGTCGCCGCATTATAAGAAAGATGTGGAGGCATTGGAAAGGGTGCAGAGGAGGTTTACCAGGATGTTGCCTGGTATGGCGGGAAGGTCTTATGAGGAAAGGCTGAGGGACTTGAGGTTATTTTCTTGTGAGAGAAGGTTACGAGGTGACCTAATTGAGGCATACAAGATGATCAGAGGGTTAGATAGGGTGGACAGTGAGAGCCTTTTACCTCGGATGGCCAACACGAGGAGACAACTTTAAATTAAGGGGTGGTAGTTATAGGACGGATGTCAGAGGTAGGTTCTGTACTCAGAGGGTAGTAAGGGCGTGGAATGCCCTGCCTGCAGCAGTTGTGGATGCGCCAACTTTAAGTGCGTTCAAACGGTCAGTGGATAGGCACACGGATAACATTGGAATAGTTTAGGTTAGAGGGTCATTAGATTGTTGCGCCGACCAGTGGAACCATCGAGGGCCGAAGGGCTTGTACTGCGCTGTAATGTTCTAATGCCCTCCATACCAGGCAACATCCTGGTAAATCTTTTATGTAGCCTCTTTGAAGCCTCCATATCCTTCTGGTAGTGTGGTGACCAGAATTGAATACTATATTCCAAGGTTCTATAAAGATGCAATATGACTTGCCAATTTTTAAACTCAATGAACTGTTTTCAACTTGAATTTCAAAAAATAACCTGCAACATTTTTTAATAAAACAATTAAATAACTAAAATTTACTTGATTCAAGTCTGGCTAACCTAGCAAACTCAAATTGCTTTGCTGTCCATGAACCCTACGCTTAACATTGTCAACATTTATTTATTATGGGCCACACAGATGTAAGACAAAGCCCCATATACAAACACTAAAGTTATTTTTATACTGTTCTTACATTTCAGGTTATTTCAGCAACCCACCCTCGAGCTAACTTCCAAAATTCATGCTTTAAAATCTGTCTTCTGTAGCTTCACAAGCTGTTGGCTTGTGGGTTGAGATAAATTTGGAGAGTTTGTTGCAATGCTTTGGCAAATGAATTCAACAAACCCAAGAGCAGATTGGAAAGATAAAAACATCTAAAATGATGTACACCTAACATACATATTGTCATAATCTGAATACAAGTAAAAAAAAACATATATAACAACATCAATCTGAGTTTTATAATTTTTTAATAAAATGGACAAAGGCTGGGATGCCTAACCAGTCATGACCCTTAATGGAGAAATTTCTCACCTTCAGACAACAGCAAAGACTGAATTTCTTTCCCCCATTCCTTTCCCCTCAAACTGCACAACACCTCTTTACATTTCTACAAGAATGCTGGCATCCAAAGGTGTTATGTCCTGGAAAACAAAAGGGACCCTGACTCCTATTAAAAATTTCAAGATTCTGGACCTGGAAAATGCATCCTTTATCTAACATCCAGAGGAAGAAATGAGTTAAGTCACATGATCCTCCCCAAGCCGCAAAAATCTGTATTATTGCTGTGTGGAACTAAACCCAAGCAATCTACTGCTAACCTAACAGGTAGCAACATCTTTGCCTAGCTTTCATCTACATGGTGTTCTACTGGAACACCTACACTTCTGTATCTATGCCAAGAAGAATAATTTATCTTTACAGGTCTTCTCCCATATGGAAGTCATTGTTTTCTGAAAAATGGATCACCCTGCAAAAGTTTAGCCTGTTAACTTTGAAGAAATACCAGCATTGGACATTTTGATTCTGGACTCACTTGAAACTAAATGCCTATTTACGCCTATGGTCTTGGCCTTGAAACCTTTTCCTTCCCTATCCCTCTTTCATTGTATGAATGCAAAAGTGGCTAACATTGCCAACCCACCTCCTGCATTTTTGTGTGCATATAAAATAACCTAACCCTCTGATTTCACCCTATCTTGAGTTGCAATGGGGTTAGAGGATTGGATACTTCAAAAATGAAGGTTTGCAGAAAATACACCACTTTTTGTTCACAGACAGGTTATGAGTGGGAAATCACTGTTGTTCTAAATCAACCTTTGTCCTTGTGAAGCTGGTGCAACAACATGACTCCAAATGTTTACCATCATGCAAAATCTACCATGTCGGGCACCAATACCATTCATTAATCAAGACTCCAAGCAAGTAAATGCACTTGATTGACTAATGCATGAACTGAGTATAATGACTATGCATTTGTTTGATCTAGGGTCCCAATCCACCCAATTGCTTAAGCAAAGAACAGTACAGCCCAGAACAAGTTCTTCAGCCCACCAAGTCTGCACTGACACATGACGCCTTTCTAAATTTAAAGACCTTTTGCCTCCACATGGTCCAAAACACACTATTCTCTGCCTATTCATGTACCTGTCAAGATGCCTCTTAAATGTGTTGCTGTTGTATCTGCTCTACCACCTCCTTCAGCAGCACATTGCAGGCACTTAACACCTTCAGTGTGTTAAAAAAAAATTGCCTCTTGCATCTCCTTTAAACTTTGCTCCTTTTACCTTAAACCTACATCCCTTAGTAATTGACATTTCTACCCTTGGAAAAAGTTTCCCAGCTATCAATTCCTAACGTAATTTTTTAAACTTCTCAGGTCACCCCCTCAGCCTCCAACGTTCAAGTGAAATCAAACCATGTTTGTCCAACCTCTCCTCATAGCTAATAACCCTCCAAACCAGGCAACATTCTGGTAATCTTTTCTGTACCTTCTTCAAAGCCTCCACATCCTTCTGGTAGTGCGGTGGCCAGAATTGTACACCATATTCCAAATGTAAGAACATAAGAACATAAGAAATAGGAGCAGGAGTAGGCCATCTAGCCCTTCGAGCCTGCCCCGCCATTCAATAAGATCATGGCTGATCTGTCGTGGCTCAGTTCCACTTTCCCGCCCTCTCCCCATAACCCTTAATCCCCTCGCTTATCAAAAACCCATCAACCCACGTCTTAAAACTATTTAGTGAGGCAGCCTCCACCACTTCAACGGGCAGACAATTCCAGAGATTCGCCACCCTTTGAGTGAAGAAGTTCCTCCTCAACTCCGTTCTAAACCCCCGCTCCCCCCCATCTTGAGGCTGTGCCCCCTAGTCCTACTGTCCTTTCTGAGCGGGAAGAGTCTCTCCACCTCTATCCTATCCATCCCATTCATCATCTTATATGTCTCAATGAGATCTCCCCTCATTCTTCTAAACTCTAACGAGTACAAGCCTAGTTTATTCAGCCTCTCCTCATAGCTCAACCCCCTCAACTCCGGGATGTGCCCTAAAGTTCTATGTAGCTGCAACATAACTTGCCAATTTTTATTCGCTACATTAAAAGGAAGAGGTTAACCAGGGAAAGAGTAGGATCCATTAGAGACCAAGAGGATAATCTGTGTGTGAATTCCTCTCTGGCCATGGGGAAACTGCAAGAGCACTGGAGGAATGTGGTTCCACTTTTCAAGAAGGGTAGTAGAGATGAACCAGGAAATTAGAGATTGGTGAATCTCATGGCAGTGGCAGGAAAACTATTGCAGAAAATTCTGAAGAAGAGAATTGCACGGTAGCACAGTGGTTAGCACTGCTATCTCACAATGCCAGGGACCCAGGTTCGATTCCCGACTTGGGTCACAGTCTGTGTGGAGTCTGCACATTCTCCCTGTGACTGGGTTTCCTCCCACATTCTGAAAGATGTGCTGGTTAGGTGCATTCGCCTGAACAAGCACCAGACTGGTGATTAGGGGAATTTCACAGTAGCTTCATTTCAATGTTAATGTAAGCCTTACTAGTGACTAGTAAATAAACTTTATATTAACAAGACAATGTTCAGATTTAGGTATTATTAAAGGTAGTAGTGAAAAGGAGTTTCTCAAAGCTTCCAAGCCTATAAAATTTAAAACAGCAGAAAATTAATAAGTGATTAATTGGTCCATTGCCCCCGCTTGGGGTCCTGGCGGCCCATCGCCCCTCCCCTCAGTTCCTGGTGATGTATCACCCCTCCTGGCGATGTATCCAGGAACTGAGCGGGGTCAATTATTACATCGCATGATATAGTTTGGCCATCCCAGCTGAAGATTTTTATAATACCATTTAATTATGAAGCAGGCTCCAGTAAGTTTTAAATCTTATATGCTAAGTATCTCCGATATCCAAACTATATTCTGCATTCAGATATTTACCACAATGGAGAGCATTTCCGTCATGGTGAAAATAGCAGAAATGTCCAAAAATGTAAAGTCCCACCCCAACAGGGCACTTCCAATTTTCACAGGGGTAATGCATGTACACGTGTTGCTCGCTGAGACAGCTGACCATTTAAGTTATCAGCTGCCTCCACTGAAGAGGAGTGTGAAAACTGAAGTGCGCAGTTCAGGTAAAAACAGGTCCGAACTGGTGGCTTCAAAAGTACATAAACTCATTACTGTAAAGATCAATGGAACATTCAGTTGAGCTGTCAAAATCAACTGTTAGAAGCACTTGTCAAAGGGACCTTTCAAATAGAGCTGACAAGGTCCTTAAAAGTTCACCTCTTTAAATCTTAAAATGTCTGGACTGTTAAAGATTGCTTGCTATTTTACTGGGTCTGTTAACATAACCATGAGGGCTTCCATGACTGGATTAGTACTGCATGACTGATTTCACAACTAACCATCACTTAAAATGTTTACCATTTCAGTTTGATTGACTGCTGCTAGTGGTTACAGACTCTTTGGAGTGCGACTATGAATTCCAATGTTTGTTATTTGAAGGAATTGTATATTTGAATATAAAGCCTTTAGTTGAAAGAGGTAAATGGGCTTTTAATAACTGAGTGTGCATTTTTGTTTAAATATAGTAAAGTCTGCAATAGAAATAGAACATTACAGCGCAGAACAGGCCCTTCGGCCCACGATGTTGCGCCGACCAGTTACAAAACAATGACCCACTAACCTAAACCAATCCCTTTTCGTCCATAAACCTATCCACGGATCTCTTAAACACCCCCAAACTAGGCGCATTTACAACTGCAGCAGGCAGGGCATTCCAATCCCTCACCACCCTCTGGGTAAAGAACCTACCCCTGACATCCGTCCTATAACTACCCCCCCTTAATTTAAAGCCATGCCCCCTCGTGCTAGATTTCTCCATCAGAGGAAAAAGGCTATCACTATCCACCCTATCTAAACCTCTAATCATCTTATATGTTTCAATAAGATCCCCTCTTAGCCGCCTTCTTTCCAGCGAAAACAACCCCAAATCCCTCAGCCTCTCCTCATAGGACCTCCCCTCCATACCAGGCAACATCCTGGTAAACCTCCTCTGCACCCTCTCCAAAGCCTCCACATCCTTCCTGTAATGTGGGGACCAGGACTGCACACAGTACTCCAAGTGCGGCCGCACCAGAGTTGTGTACAGTTGCAACATAACGCTGCGACTCCTAAATTCAATCCCCCTACCAATAAACACCAAGACACCGTATGCCTTCTTAACAACCTTATCTACTTGATTCCCAACTTTCAGGGATCTATGTACACATACACCTAGATCCCTCTGCTCATCCACACTATTCAAAGTCCTCCCGTTAGCCCTATACTCAACACATCTGTTATTCCTGCCAAAGTGAATTACCTCACACTTCTCCGCATTAAACTCCATCCGCCACCTCTCGGCCCAGCTCTGCAACCTGTCTAAGTCTTCCTGCAAACTATGACACCCTTCCTCACTATCTACCACACCTCCGACTTTGGTGTCATCAGCAAATTTACTAATCCACCCAATTATACCCTCATCCAGATCATTAATAAAAATTACAAACAGTAGTGGCCCCAAAACAGATCCCTGAGGCACACCACTCGTAACCGAACTCCATGATGAATATTTACCATCAACCACCACCCTCTGTCTCCTATCCGCTAGCCAATTCCTGATCCAATTCCCTAGATCACCCCCAATCCCATACATCTGCATTTTCTGCAGAAGCCTACCATGGTGAACCTTATCAAACACCTTACTAAAATCCATATACACCACGTCCACTGCCTTACCCCCATCCACCTCTTTGGTCACTTTCTCAAAAAACTCAATAAGGTTAGTAAGGCACGACCTACCCGCCACAAAACCATGCTGACTATCTCCAATCAATTCATTACTCTCCAAATAACTATAAATCCTATCCCTAATAATTTTTTCTAAAACCTTGCCCACAACAGAAGTGAGACTCACCGGTCTATAATTCCCGGGGAAGTCTCTGTTCCCCTTCTTAAACAATGGGACAACATTCGCTAACCTCCAATCTTCTGGTACTATACCGGAGGCCAACGACGACCTGAAGATCAGAGCCAGAGGCTCTGCAATCACTTCTCTTGCCTCCCAGAGAATCCTGGGGTAAATCCCATCCGGACCAGGGGACTTATCTATTTTCAGACCCTCCAGAATATCCAGCACATCCTCCTTATCAACTGTAACACTGTCAATTCTACTCCCCTGCAACCCAGTGTCCTCCTCAGCTATATCCATGTCCCCCTGCGTGAACACCGAAGAGAAATATTGGTTCAATGCCTCTCCAATCTCCTCCGGTTCCACACATAACTTCCCTCTGCTGTCTATAACTGGCCCTAATCTTGCCCTAACCAACCTTCTGTTCTTGACATACCTATAGAACGCCTTAGGATTCTCCTTAACCCTATCAGCCAAAGTCTTCTCATGTCTTCTCAATAGAGACTCAGAACTATATTTTATCTCATTTCTGCATTGGCCCCAAGGTCTGTTCATGGAGGATACTAAGTGAGTTGGCATAATAGGCCAAAGTATGTCATGTGGAGCTATGCATTGGGATAAGGGCAGTAAAAAACTTGAGGGATTGGGTGGAGGCAGGTTGGCAAGAAGGTAAATGAGTTATGAGGGTGAAAGGGGAGCATAGGTTGGCATGGATGAGTGGTTTGGGGGGGGGGGGGGTTGATAAGGGTTGGAGGGATGTTTCATGATTTGGTCTTTATTTTTAAACTTTGAACACAATGCCAGAGCTCTGAGGCGGGCCTTCCGTCCACCCGTCTCAGCATCCACCATCTGCTTCAGTTCTTCCCGGGTCATTCACTCTGACTTCCAGTCCAGCGCACACAATCCAGGCCAAAAATCCAAAACCAGGGCAGTTGTTTTTAAAGGTCTGATTCGTAGGGCCAGGAATTCTTTCCTCCACGTACCCAAACAAATCTAAACCCTGCTGTCAGCTATGTGAAGACCTAGCAGATTTAGGCTATGTTTGCACATTTGTCTTTTCTCAGCATTTCCTCAAATTGAAATTTACAAGCTTATAGCTACTCTTTCATTGATGCATAAATTCAAACATATCAGTTTGAAATACATATAAATCAATTAAAATTTGAATGCAGTCTGCTGTCTTCCATGAATACACCCAAGTGGGCCACAGGGTTGTGTTTTGGACAGTCCTACAGTACTGTATAATAACTTATTCCTTGTACATTCACGTTTTCTTAAGTCATGTCAAATGGTCATTAAATGCATAGGAAGGAAATGTTATTCCATGTTTACCTACGAATGCTGCCAGCTCCACATCATTCTGAGAGCTCAAGGAATTTTGCTCCTTCAGTACTACTGCACAAGAGTGAGGAAAAGGATCAACTACTCACGTTCCTAGAATGTATAGGGCACTAAGTTGGCCTCAGTTGGAATATTATGTCCAGTTTTGGGTGCTGCATTTTAGTAAAGATGTCAAGGCATTGAGTACAAAGACTCATGAGAATGGTTCCAAGAATGAGGAACATCAGTTATGAAGACAGAAGTTAGGATCATTTTGTTTGGAGAAAAGGTGGCAGAGGGGAGAGTTAACAAGGTATTCAAAAAAATCACAAGGGGTCTGGACAGAGTAGACAGGGAGAAACTGTTTCCCTTGTGAAAAAAATTGCGAGGCAAAGACGTTTAAGTAATTGGCAAAGGAAGCAAAAACAATACGAGAAAAACTAGTTACGGTCTGGAATACCCTGCCTTAGGGTCTGATGGAGGTAAATCCAATCAGAGCATTCAAGGGACGAGACTGAGACTATCATTTGAAATGGAACAATGTGCAGAGTTATGGAGAAAATGTGGCGGAATAGTACTAAGTAAATTACTGATGAGCCAAATAGTCTCCTTTTGGACTGTAAAAATTCTATGACCCTGTTAAATATTTCTTTCTCCACAGATTCTCCTGTATTTTCTATGACTATGTATCCCATGTCCTACCTATTTACAATCTAGAGCACCTGTATCTATAATCACACCTTAATAACTGGTAACTTGAACCACTATCCATAAATTCCATCATGTTACACTGCACAAAATAGCAATTTCTTTGACTCAATTAACATCGTAAGAAGTTTCACAACGCCAGGTTAAAGTCCAACAAGTTTATTTGGTAGCACAAGTTTTCAGAGTCTCACTTCTTCATCAGGTGAGTGAGGACTTGTAATCACAAACAGGGCATATACAGACACAAACCCAGTTTACAAGATAATGGCTGGAATGTGAGTCTTTACAGATAAAGAAGTCTTCAAGGTACAGGCAATGCGATGGAGAGAGGGCCAAGCACAAGTTAGAGGTGTCTATTGTCTCCAGCCAGGACAGTTAGAGATTTTGCAAGCCCAGGCAAGTCATGGGGGTTACAGATAGTGTGACATGAACCTAGGATCCCGGTTGAGGCTGTCCTCATGTGTGCAGAACTTGGCTATCAGTTTTTGCTCAGTGGTTCTGCATTGTCACGTGTCGTGAGGGCCCCCGTGGAGAAAGCTTACCCAAAGATCAGAGGCTGAATGCCTGTGACAGCTGAAGCGTTCCCCAACTGGAAGGAAACACTCCTGCCTGGTGATTGTCGTGTGGTGTTCATTCCACCGTTGTCGTAGTGTATCAGTTAACATCATCATGGGAGAACCATCAAAATCTACTGCGCAACAGGTAAAGCCAATTTTAACTTGGTTATGATTGTCTTTAAATGTCAGATAGCCTATGTTTAAGCATGAAGGATGACCACCTTGGTAAACTGCTTATGGAATCAAACATTGGCAATGAGTCAAAAGCCTTCAGGTGAGGAGAGGGAGAAAATCAGAGATAAGAAGGTGGGAATTTAGTTAATATCTACATGCGAATCTCAATCAAAATATCCACACAGTTTCCATTAAGTATAAGCAGTACGAGCCAAGTCTAATTGTTACCACATAATCTCCACATTAGTGCAAGTTCATAAATGCTTTGCTTAGATGTTAACTTGACGTGTAACTTGGATGTCAAGGCTCAAGTATACTGAGATTCCAATCCAATGTCAGACCAGGTCTCCCCACCAGATTCAGAGTTCACTTTAAACCACAATGTTGCTGCAAGGCAATTTCACTTTGCAACAATGCTATAGTTAGAATGTGAATGCATATTTTATGAAAATACTGCCCTGGATTCTAGATCCTTTTTTCCATTAAGGGGGTGGGTGACAAATATATGGAAATGTGTCATAAGATGCTTAATACACAGTTAAGTGTTTTCTGTTTCAGCATAAACACGTGCGCAAATTCTGTGTCAGCCAATCCTCGTGTTCATATTGTAAAATACTACTTAGTTATATGACAAAGAGACTTACAGTAAAATGAAGTGTCAGAACTTATCAAAACCAGATAAATTCAGATAGAAAAGCACTAAATAAAAAGCTAAAGTACAGAACACTATACAGTCAGACCTCATTTAATTCTCCCAGTTTAACACAGTTTTGCTTTAAAATCAGTATTAATGGGATCTTATAGTCTCCTTTAGCAACACAAGATTACTTTTAAACTAATTTCCCACCAGGCTGATGTAGGATCATGCGATCCAATCAGGGCCATTTTACAGTGGCCTCTCCCATTCCCTCTGCTGACACACTCCAACTTGTGGCTTCTGTCATGTCACGACTCACTCTCACGGAACATCCCGCTTACCACTTCCTTCTCCTACATTTATTTCATTTTAAAAGTTATTGCATTTACCAATATAGGAATCCAACAATGTATAGTATTTCAACTTAAAGGAACTAACATTTTCAAACTTTTTCTGATGAGGAAGTTCCTATGGAATTTAACAATAGCTTTTACACTGGTTTTAATGGAAAATGTGATTTGCTTAAAGTAATTTCACTTAAAGTTACAATTTTCAGGAAAATAAGAACATAACAACTAAAACTTATTCTATACAGTTTGCAAAAGCTCAAGACTATTGCAGCATTAAAATACATCCACTCACTGTTCGTCATTTATGTAACCCAACAGAATTTTCAATAATTAAACTGCAAGAGCTCTAACAACTTTCCCCAAAATGCCATTTGGCATCATTCCCACTTCAATTCACCACACTGGAAGAAAGCCAATAACATCTCATATTGACTTGATAAAGGTTGCACTTTTACTTTAAAATAAATATAAACTTTAAGATTGTGATGTGATATATTTGTACTAACTGTCTTTACGTGCAACACATTGTTGGAATACACAATGCTGCATGTAACAAGTTACATCAATAAATTATTATAATAACCTTTATGTTGACGAAGTGCCAGTTAGCTATATGTAATATGTAAATAGGTTCTACATTTAGTCATAACGCTCATTTGGAGAGCTGCTCCAGGCCCAAAATGCTGAATGGCCGCGTTCTGCACTATAATAATTCTGTGAACATTTTTCAAGCTACTCAGTAGGGAGGGAAAATAGCAATAATGTGATTTCCTGTAATCAGCATTGCAGACCATTTCTCTTAGTATACAGACTCATTTTATGAACCAATGTCTGTCTGAGGGGGCACTGCCACTTTTAGTTCCCATAGCAACCTAGAAGTGCCACCATGCAAATATACAGTGATGCCTAGATTACACACCAATGGAACAGAAATGTCACAAAACTGTTTATTTCCTTCAATGCTTTTCAGTATAAATCAGACAAAAAGGTTTTCTACTCATTCATGAATAAACATTTAGAAATTCAACAACAAAAATATAGAACTTTTTTCTTCCTTGAGCAGTAATACATAGTAGCCTGCATATAATTTTATCTAGCAGGATCTCCTTGATTATTCTGGAAACGTACAAATGGATTTTTCTCTTAAGAGCTTTCTTTGATGTGAAGAAGTCTATAGTGAGTTCTATTTGCATGTTTGACCCTGTGCTGGGGCCTGACATGTTTCATAAATATGTGCAGTACAGCTCAACATTATTGTAATTAATTCTAGTTGTCATACAGATACAGCATTAAGTAGCTTTGCCTGATCATTGTTTTTACCCTAATTCAATGCAGAATTAACATTAAAAAGCTTTAATTTTTCTACATTCCAGTATTAAATCAAAATTCACCATATTTAATCAAAACTAAAATTGGCATGAAAATCAACTGTTTCACTAATGCCCTTCAGAGAAGGGGTCTTGCCAGTACTACCCAGTCTGCCCAACATATGCCTCTACTTCCACACTACATCACTATCGTAATGAGTTTCATTGGCAGCAATATTGGGTAGATCGATTGGCAAGAATCCAGCAACCCACTCAAATGAGACGGAGGCAATTCAAGTCTAGCTGACCTCCAAACATCCTCCACACTAGCACCTGCATTATGCTAACAGTTGGGAAAGCTTTCTCAACAGCCCTGACATTAAAATCATATCACTCAACATCCAGATTGCCATTGCTAAGTATGTGTGGAACCATGGTTTATGAGTATCAAATAGGACATTTCATGACCATTTTGTGGCCTGATATCTGTAAAATTTCCCTGCTACCCCAAAGCAATATGCATTATCTTTTGTTTCCTATTCGTGTGTCCAATAGAGAGCAGAATTCAAACAATTGTACTAATAAGAGCCAAGCAGAAAATGGGAGCATGGAAAACTCCACAATGCAGACTGGGTAATAATGAAAACAGAATAGATATCATGTACAAAATAATCTATAATGTAAACACCAAGCTGATGGGAATGGTTTCTACTTAAAAGCATTGTTCTATGCTGCATTAGTTTAAAAAATTCAATTTTCATTTAAGTTACAAGACTTTCAATTAAATTCAGTACATAAAATTTAAGGACAGCCAAGGATAAAGAGAGAGAATATGATGAATCTTTGTAGCAGATGGATTGAAGCATTGAGATGTGACAATCTGTGAAGTTTGCTCACAGGCTTCTAATTTAATTTAGTATTTGTTGTTTCATAACCATATGTCACAAACGCATTTTTCTCACTTCACTGTAATTTTATGCAATAACTTAAAACTACCTAGACTTAGCAAGTCCCAATGAGTTTACAATACAATCACAGGCTATTCACAATACAAGAATTGGATATACTGTTTATTACTACTAGTGAGGACACCAGCTCACATTTTCTCCTCAGCTACATGTCCTGGTATCTTAGCCAGAAGGACAAGTTTCAGCTCACTACCTGGTCTCTGATTTACAGCAGGATTCATTACTTGCTCAATAAAATTATTAAAATACAGTTTCATGTGAATATGTGAAGATGAGACAGTGAGGAGAGACAAATATAGAAAGAGTAGCAGCAAGGACACAATAAGCAGAAAGGACTGACAGACCAGAGCCAGATAGTGAGGACAGCCAGAGCAACAGTGGAGAAAGAACAAAACAGCAAGTGCGTTAGGTAAGTCAAAAGCATTGAATAAGGATGGGGTAACAGAGGGTAGGGAGCAGAAAAATTAAGTTAGAAACAAACATGAGGAAAGAAAAAAGGAGCTTAGAGACAAACAAGGACAAAGCAT
Organism: Carcharhinus amblyrhynchos; assembly: GCF_965287045.1. Classification (NCBI taxonomy): domain Eukaryota; kingdom Metazoa; phylum Chordata; class Chondrichthyes; order Carcharhiniformes; family Carcharhinidae; genus Carcharhinus; species Carcharhinus amblyrhynchos. Next base: position 57,654,481 of record NC_137329.1, read on the forward strand.
GCACAATCATGCACAAACAAAAATGATGAGGTGAGATACAGCATAAAAACAGAACAAACAAGGAAGCAAGAATAATTTTGTAAATAAATATAAAGTATGCAAAGATTGGCTCAGTTCTATGTGGAACAGAACAACGAGGACATATTTCTCTTCAACAATAGCAGGGCGGATGACAAACAAGAATATTCTTGCTTATGAAGTTTTAAAACTCAGAAGCTTCAGCCTAAAGCCTAAACTATACATTTTTCAGAATACCTTGTATTTTAAAAAACGATTGTATAAAAACTTTTGTGGGAAACTACGAGAAAAGGGAAATAAAGTACATCAGGTCAGAGGAAGCACATTCTATGAGGACAAGATGGAAAAGTCATAAATTCCTTGAACTTAGAAAACATAAAACATATAATCATAGCATGATGCCACACAGGAGGCCAATCAGTTCATGTATGTGTTGGCTCTAAACGATCAGCTAACCCCACATCCTGGCTATGTGCAATAGCCTTGCAAACATTTTCTTTCCATTTTGAAAGTTATTGTTGAATCAGCTTCCACTAAACTTTCACAAATTCATTCCAAATCACAATTATTTGTGTTCAAAAGAAAAACCCCCCATGTTAGCTATGCTTCTTTGGTCAACCACGTTAAATTTTAAACCCAAATCTCTGGTTATCAACACTGCTGCCTCACAGTGCCAGAGACCTGGGTTCAATTACGGACTCCGGTGCCTAGGTTTGTACATTCTCCCCATGGGTTTCCTCCGGGTGCTCCAGTTTCCTACCACTGTCCAAAGGTGTGTGTGTCAGGTTGAACGGCCATGCTAAATTGCCCCTTAACGTCAGGGGATTAGCAAAGTAAATAGGTGGGGTTACAGCAACACAGCCTGGGTAGGACTGTTGTCAGTGCAGGCTCAATGGGCCGAATGGCCTTCTTCTACATTGTAGGATTCTATGATTCCAACATCAACCGTATTACCTTCATCAGCTCTCTCCAATACTTCATCAAGGTATTCCATCAAATTAGTCAAACATGATTTGCATGAAATAATCCACTATCCTTCATTGATTATCCCACAATTTTTTAAGTATAAATTAATTTTATCTCAGATTTTATCTCAAGGTTTCCCCACCACCAACATTATGTTGATTGGTTTGTAATTAATGGGTTCAATCCTCTACCTTCAAAAAGGGGAAGTGGTGTAACATTTACAATCCTCCCATCCTCTAGCAGATATGCCATATCCAAGAGGGATTGGAAGAATTTAGTCAGCACCTCAACAATTTCCATCCTTGACTGATGTGCACCCCACATTTTACTTTTGAGGCCTAGAATGCAAAGCATTTGGACCAGATTGACTCTTCTACTTTGAGGGCTGCCAAACTTTTAAGTATTACCCGTATTTTGATCATATTCAATATCACTATTACTTCCTTCTTTACTCTTAAGTTAGCAGCAGCCTTTTTTCCAGTAAAGTCAGATACAGAGCATTCATTTAGTGCCGCAGCCATGCCTTCAGATGATCTTTTTTGGTCTCTGATTGGCCCCATCCTACCACGTGCTATTAACTGACTACATCCCAGTGGGAATTTGGATTTTCTACTGCAGTATATTGGTGCTAAAATGAAGGGCAAAAACACTAAGTACATTTCAACTTTTAATTTCACCTCAAATAACGTTGACAAATAGTTCTTTAGTAGAATTAATACAATGATCCAGACCTCTATCAATCACTAATTGATTTAATGGGCTTTACTGAACTATACTGTTAATAGATGCCCAATTCTTCCTGACAAATATTTATCCCTCAGTCATTGAATATTACAGAAAAATAGACTTTTTGTTGAAGCTTTCCATTTTGCACTTATCAGGACAGTTTACAAGAATACCAATGTTGAAAAACAACAAATCTCTACCTTATAAGAAAGTACCAATTGATTAAAAAGTAAACTCTGATTGGCAGACTTGTTGCCAGGGAGAAAGCATCAATTGAAAATGACTCTCAGTTAACTGCAAGCAGTGTTTGAAATTTGTACCAGGCTGCTTGATTCTGATTGGTCATAGCATTTTCCTTGAGGAATGAACCAGCAAATGGCTATCACTTATTTTGCTTAGCTGAAGCAGGTGCAATGCGTGCACGTTCTTTTTTGTCTGCAAACAGGCCCCATCAACATGTGGCTTCCAGTTTAAGCACAAGTCCACTGACAATCTTAAATTGGTTGTCAGCATAATTCTTAGCACACTGAGGATTTTTAGCAAATGTTGTCCAATTGAAGAATCACATTCAACATCGGACACTGTTTTGAGTTTTGCAACCAAGTTTCAACACATCATCCAGTTAAACTGAGGAATGTGTAGTTGCTGCTGTGACTACCGTTCCTAGACAACAGACAGGTTTTCAGTCTAATAAGCAAAAACACAGCATGTTACCCAGCTGGATACATTTTGCCATAATAACTGAAGCAATTAACAACGTACACAGCTGGGAGGAAATTCTTCACTTGAAAACAGGATTCCTGGACAAAAGTAACTAGTGCATTTCCCCCAGGAATCTTTTCCTAGAATCCTACTTTTTGTTGTATTGGCAAATGTGGAGCAGGGAATCTGTAATATTACTGAATTTGCTTTTGGCACAAAGATCTCTATGTAGGCAATTCATAGAAACATTACCTTACCACCAAAGAAGCCATATCAATTTCTTAGATGATTGAGATAACAAATTGACTTCAATACTATAATGTAGAATGAAGCATACAAGAATTTTATATTCAGCCAATTCAAATGCAAACCTAATGCCGGAGGACAAAATTAACGTTCTCCCTTAAGAGACATATAGAAAAACTTTCAATTGTGATTTGGTTCACCTTTTTAATACTTTAAAAATAAAATTTAACTGAGGCAATTACTAACAAAAGTGTGGTGCATCTGAAGGGCATTAGGCTAGAATCAGAACAAGATCAATTTTAGAAAATGGTTCACGTTATCCTGTTTCAAAAAGAAACAGACCCATTAAGGCTCCAAACTGAATAACTGGGATGATGTTACATTCTTAAGGTTGATGTTATTATGAAAGATTTAAGTCAAAAGTTACAGATCAGGATTTTTATCTTTAGTTTTTCATGTGATGTGGGCATCACTGGCACAGTCAGCATTTGTTGCCCATCCCCAAGAGCCCTTGAACTGAATGGCAGAGGACATTTAAGAGGCAATCACATTTCTGTGGATCTGGAGTCACATGTAGGCCAGACCAGGTAAGGATAGTGGATTTCCTACCCTACAGGACATTAGTGAAACAGATGGGTTTTTACAACAATCAATGATAGGTCAAGACTAATTTTATAATTCTAGATTTATTAACCAGATCTAAATTCCAAAGCTAACAGTTGTTATAGTGGGATTTGAACCCATGTTCCCAGAGCATTAATAGCAACAAAAAAAAGTCTGCAAAATCTCACCAGGTCTGAAAGCGTCTGTGGAGAGAGAATAGAGCTAATGTTGAGAGTCATCCAGACTCTCTGGATGACCCTTCATTAGGGCTAAGAAGCTCAGCTCTGTCTCAGCTCAGACAAAGGGTCATCCAGACTTGAAACATTAGTGCCATTCTCTCTCCATAGATGCTGTCAGACTTGAGATTTTCCTGTATTTCCTGTTCCTATTTCAGATTCCAGCATCACTGTAATTTGCTTTAATCCCCAAAGCATTAGCCTGGGCCACTAGATTATCCCACCCCACCATCTCCCTGGCAAACAAGCTATTCATAAGTACAACATAGAAATATGGGGGACAAGTCTAAAATTCACAAATTTTGAGCCAGGCTAGAGATACAAAAACACAATCACAAATTACTGGATAAGTAGGGCAAAGTCCCAATAAAGGTTTGCTTTTGGGTGAATTAGCACCTTTGAAAATAACCTGAGTTTCGAGAAAATTTGATGAGAAGGTCATAGAGAACAAACAATGCTCCCAAAGAAAGTGTCCCTGAACTAGGGGATCAAGCAGAAGTGAGGGAAGAAAGCTTGTGATAAAATTAATATATATGAACTTTCATTGAAGTAGACTTGGTCCGACAGAATAATGCAGCGCAGCACAGAAAAAAAGATGATTCAACCCCATATGTCTGAGCACCAGTTCTTTCCCAGTTATTTTTTAAGATAAGCATTCAATCTAGAATATAACACAACTGACCAATTTTGAAGGAGAAAACCATTTACCAATTATAATTGACAAAATAGCCTAGGAAACAAAGTATAAATTGTAAGCTGGGGAGGTGGGTGAGAGAGATGGCAGAGATATTAACAAAAACTTGAAACGGCCAAGGATTTATAATCTTGATCACGGTCCTGCAGGGAATGCAAACAAATTTGTTTTTTTTTCCCTCTGTACAAGGCTTTGATACATCTTTTGTATAAAAAGATAATCTCATCACATCTGGAACACCATCTAGTTTTGTTCCCCATCGAGCAGAGCGGTGTAGATTCCCTAAAAAGGCTGAAGCAGGCCATTAAGACCTGACTGATAAAAATGTCACAGACATGAAATGTTCTTCTCTGCACAGATGCTGCCTGATCTTTAGAGTATTTTCTGTTTTATTCCATTACCTAGTTTAAGACTCTTCAGATATCATGGTAGACTAAGAACCCTTTCGCCCTTTGAGAACAATTTTGAGGAAGTATGAATGTGGTATTTAGACTCAGTAGAAGTGGATACTCCATTAAAACCAGACTGGCAGGCTAGAGGGCACCAGGGGACAGGTATCTGCAGGACTAGATTAGATGTGGGTATGCCGGCGTTGGACTGGTGTAACCAGGGGCTAACCCGAAAGCTTGCGAGTATATTATCAAATAAATAGGTTGGACTAAAACCTGGTGTTGTCAGACTTTTTACTGGGACTAGATTAGATCATAGGTTGTGCATCTTTTCCTAGGCTCCCAGGCTCCTCCATCTCTGAACATTCTTCAGCACTGTGTCCCTATTCCTTCTGCAAACATGCATCATTCCACATTTATCTGTATTAAATTCCATCTGCCATTTCTGCTCGTCTATGTCTTTGACTGGTATTATCCTCACTGTTTGCCACATTTATCAAGTTTGCTTTCATCAGAAAATTTTGCTGTTGACATCGGAAATACAAAGTATTTATAGATACGAAGAAAGGTCCAGCACTGACCCCTGAGGAACCCACTGTCTACCATCCTCCTGTCAGAAAAATAACTATTTAAAATGTCTTACTGTTTCCTTTTTGCCCAAACTGTTATGCTCTTCCTGTTCCATGAGCTTCAATTTTGTCTGTGTTTAATGTTTTCTTAAAATTCATACAGACAACATTCACTGCATTTCTTTAATCAACCTTCTCTGTTATTTTATCAAAAAATTTAAAGAGTCAAGCACAATCTGGTATTTACAAAAGCAAAATACTGCTGATGCTGAAAATCCGAAACACAAACAGGAAATGCTGGATAATCTCAGCAGATCCGGCAGCATCTGTCAAGAGGGACACCGAGTTACTGTTTCAACTCCATATGACTGTCCTTCAGTTTCTCTCTACAGATGCTGCCAGATCTGGCTGAGTTTTTCCAGCATTTTCTGTTTTCAGTCCTACTGTTTACAAATCAATGCTGGCTTTCCTAAGCAACTTAAACCTCTCCAGTGGAACATTTGTAAAAACTCCATCTCCACAAAAAACAGTGACGACCTACTGTGGCTCCCATTTTCCCAATGTTTCCACTTAAACAATTTCATCTTCATGATTAAATCCTCATCACTTCAACTTGCCAAAGGTCCTTAGGCAGCACCTTCCAAACCCATAACCGCTACCATCTAGCCGGATAAGGACAACAAACACACGTGAACATCACCCTCCATGTACACATCATCCTGACTTGGAACCAGATCAAGATTCCTTCACTGTCACTGGATCAAATTCTAGAACTCCCTTCCTAATAGCACTGTGGGTGCAGCTGCATCAGATGGAATGTGGTGGTGCAAGACAGCAGGACACCACTACCTTCTCAAGGGCAATTAGAAAAGGGCAATAAGTGCTGGCACTGCTATAAAAAAGTAAAAATTATTGTTTCTCCCCATCCCTCATCCTATTTGTAGAAGTGACCATAGCCATCTCAGTCCAATGCTCAGAATTCTCTAGCTTTCATATGGGTAAAGGGAACTGGATGGGGAGGAGAAGTACTGAATAGAGAATTAGAGAAAAAAAGATGACTTAGGGAAAAAAAAACGAGGGTTGAAAGAGAAAAACAGACAAAGGTAAATGGGAATGGAAATAGAAAAAAGGTAGGTTTCAAGAGACTTACAGGCTAGAGGAAGAAAGAAATAAAGGACCAGAAATTAAAAGACGAACAGTGGTAGAGAGTTAAAGAAGGGAGAGATAAATGAAGGGGTAAAAGAGAAAATGGAGTTGGGGAAAGCCACTAAAACCATTATTTACCCTAAAACTTTACTTGAAATGTAGCCTGCAACTCTTGGTGGATCATTTTGCTTCCCTTTCATTAAGGGAAAAATAGAATCAGAAGAGAATGAGAGTGAACCAAGTTTGAGAGAAGCAGAAGCACTGAAAAGCAAACAACGGTAATGGGAAGAATCGGCACAGACAGAACCAACTCAGCCAATACCATTTAATACTGAAGAGTCTCATGGAGTCAAACATTAACACTATTTCTCCACAGATGCTGCCAGACCTGGGTTTTTCCCTCCCTTGCAATTTCTGTTTTTATTTCAGATTTCAAGAATTTTGATTTTTTTGTTTTCATTTAATTTTGCTTGCATGCAACTCATCTCAATAGTCAGGGGTTGAAAGTAAGGGGAGCCTCCTCTTTTGTGAGGCAACGTGGATTGCACTGTAATTAAATCTCATCTACTCTGGACGGTGTAGTTCCACCCGCACCGCCCCTCACCCCCCAACCCACCCACTATAATTCCTGTTCTCTCTTGCACTCTCCATTTTCAATTGCCTTCTTTTCTGTTCTCTGAGCCATATCCTACTGTCTGGCTGTGTGCAACTTGTGCAATAATTGGTACATCAGTATCGAAATCTAATCTGGTGAACTGAGTGACAAATACAGCATTTTTATGTGCATATCTTTAAGCTTTTTTGACCAGAAGGTGAGTCATACTCAGATTCAGTCAGACAATTACAAATATCTCTCTAGCCAAAATAAACTAAAAAGTATACGTTGGTTAAAGCCAAGAATGTTAAAATGTAAAATAGTATAATTCTAATCAACATGTCATCATCCTGCTGTTAAAATGAGGACTGAAAGTTGAAGCCTGTTAACAGGAAACTGTGAGAAATCTTGGTTTTCCTTGGCACTGGTGAAAATGTTATTTTGTGACACATTTCCAGTTTTCTTACAGCTTGAATGCAGAATAACTAGTCACTGATATATTGTCTTTGGTGTTGAGTACCTACAGGTCAGTTCAGAATCATGGCTCAGTGCATTTAATGAAGTTGTTCCAAACAGAGTGGCTGAGTAGAAACCTGATGGTTCTCTATTCAGATTGGATTTCAAATTATTAAATGTTGGGGATAATATTTACTGAATTTAAAACTGGCAGCACTACCTTTACATTTTTTTTATAATTTCCTTCCGCTTTCCTCCCCTTGAGCTAATTTCTAAGTAGCATAATGGCCTGGTACTTGCCTGTAATGGAAACAGATCTGAGTAAGTCAAAGAATTCTAAGTGGCTCTAAGACTACCAGTGCCCTACTCAATATTTGTGAAGTCATGCTGCTCATTTCAGATTTTCCTTCAAACAAAATGAATCAAAGTGTTTAGGCCAAAAACAGACAAAACTCATTCCAACTATGGTTGCAATTTTTTTCACATGAATCTTTTTTGGGGAAATAATTTTCTGATTTCACCTCTACTTTATGGATAGAACTAGGTCAAATTGATTTTAGTTTTAGACAAGTTTTTATTCCAATTCAGTCAAATCAAATCCAATTCAGGGTCTCAACAAGTTGAGACTTCCTGATCCAAGCTGACAAAACAGGGCTGTCACCCCCTGTCTTGAGCTTGATCTACATGTTCCAAGCTGATTGGAGTAGGCATAGCTCCTCCTCCAAGGCTTGATCTCATTTGCATTTTAGCCAAAAGGCCAAGATGTCGCTTTTAAAAATTGCTTCAAATAAGCTGAAATGTAACCTAATGACTTCAACCAAGCACAGCATGTTGATACTACACTTGATCTTAGCCAAAAGGCCAAGCAGCGATAGACAAGTAACAGATTAACTCAAAACCATTGGACTGCTATCTGAACACCAGCCCCTCCCCCCAGCCACCACCACCAAAGACAACACTGTAATTTTATAGTGAAGCTAACACTGGGATTTGATTAAAGGACAGATGGATTACAAAGCAGACATAAACTTATGCTACAAGACTACTGAGAAACTTTCTTTTCCACAAATTGCATTATGAACATATAGATGGAGACCCTATAATAAATTGCAGGCTAAAATATGCTAATCTCCTCATGAAAACATGGCAAATACTGCTGCCTCAGAGCATCAGGGACCCGTGTTTGATACCAGCCTTTGGTGACTGTGGAGTTTGCACACTCTCCCTATACTTGCATGGGTTTCCTCCTACAATCCAAAGATGTGTAGGTTAGGTGGACTGGCCATGCTCAGTTGCCCATTAGTGTTCCAAGATATGTAGGTTAGGGGGATTAGCTGGATAAATACGTGGGGTTACAGCGAAAGGGCAGTGGAATAGGAAAGATGCTCTGCCGGAATGAGTGCAGATTTGATGGGCTTGATGGCCTCTCTCTGCACTGTAGGGTGTCTATGATTCTAATTCTGACATGTATCACCATCTTTAAAATATGGATTGAAATGAGACATTTACACTGTCTCCTGCTGTTTTCCAAGTAAAATGAAGACCAAGAGATTTGAGGTATCCTATCTGTGCAATTACGCACACACATTTCTGTTCTTGAGCTGACTTTATCAAATGTTTCTAAACCTGTCTGCATTTAAAACTATCTAACATTTAGCTGCTTGATTTAAATTCATCTCACATTTGCCCTGCCTTGCAATCCTTTGAGCCCTATAGCTGCAACCATCAGAAGCTTAAGCATATTAACATGTTAAGCTAATTTACAAGCATGGTGCTAAACACCTTGTGCTAAGCAGGATTGGTTTGCAACCCAGGTACTCTTAAATGCATAATCAGGCATTTTATAATATTATGGCTGTGTTAGGCTACCAGTGTGATTTCTGATTTCATGAAGTATCACTGTCATCTCATTTATTTAACTCTCATACCTGTAGGAATACAAAGTATGTTTATATTGCTAACATTTTCAGAAAAGAATGACAACACTGCTCGCCAAAAATGAAACCTGTAACAATGGGTATATTCTTCATGTCCGCTCATTCATTTATTATTTCAGATTAAGAATTAGACCAATCTTTAATCAATTTTGTGCTACAGGCCCAAATTCGCTAGGAACAGCATAGGGGGAGGGGAGAAAAAAAATTAGAGACAAAGATTTAAGGGAACACACACACACAAAGAGGGAGACCAAATTACAACATGCATTTATAATTTCAATAATAGTAATAAATGCCCAAAGTGTTTCACAGAGAATTTTTAAAAATGGATAATCTTGAAAGGGGCGTTTAAAGGCAGAGTGAGATTGGGATACAAAAACTTAGGAAAGGGAACTCCATCATGAATGGCCTAGAAGATTGAAGGTATCTTACCAATGATAGGACAGGAAAGGTGACAACAGCCAAGTCTTGGCTAGACTTGATGGAATGGAGATCTCTATGGTGATGATGCTGTTGGAGATGTTGGGAAGCACAGGAATGATCTGAGTGTGGACCAGTAACAATAGAAAATGGAGAGCAGTATTGTGAATTATTAGAGTGTAGGGGTTAAGACCTAATCCTAAGTGCACTAGAAGTCTGGAATAGAGAGTATCGGGTGGCGGTGGTGTGTGTGCGTCCCAGCAGCCAGTGACATTACGAAGATGGAAGTCAAGGTTGGTATAACGAAGAGGACATGTAATCAGAAGTTTAGCTTGGGGTCAAAGGGAACCAGGATGTTGCAAACAGTTCGATTCAAAGTGAGGTGTGACTGAGGAAGGGAATAATAATGGTGGCACAGGTACAGTTTGCGCCAAGACTAAAATAATAGTTTTGGTATACCCAATTTTAACTGATGGAAATTGTAGCTGGTCCAAGTCTAAACACCAAACGAAAGAAACAAACAGCATGGATGGGTCAAGACAGGTAGAACTAAATGCCACCAGTACACAAATGGAAGCTGAATAAAAAAGTGCACAACATACAAGAGGAAGAAAAGAATGTCAAGGACAAACCTTTCAAGGACTCCAGAGGCAGTATGTTGAGGTTAATGCAAAGTCATTGTGAGAAGTACTCATCTCATTCTAGACAGTAAGAGTACAAGATGAATTAAGTTCCATTGAAGGGGACAATAGAAGAAATTTGGAGGTGAACAGTGCAGCTGACTAGCACTTCTTCTGCAACTTTGATGTAAAGTCACAGAGCATGTCGTTTGTGACAGATTGGAACTATTATTGGGCTGCGGCAGAAATGTGATTGAAGAGATTCAAACCTGCAGTTGAGAAAGAGTATGGATTTGGGAAAAGACAACACATTAAAAGACAGAGAAAAGGGATATTGGAAATGGCTTTGAAGTTTGCAAGAACAGAGCAATTGAACATGACCTTTTTTGAAGGGGAGCTGAGAATAGTAAGTTTTAAAAAGGTAGGTAGGATATAACGTGACTAACCACAAGGCTAATAAGGACATTGGATAGTCCACAATTTAGTGAAAATGGGAGGTGGTGTGCCGGGAAATAAAGGGACAGAGCAGCAAAATAGTAGAAGTGGGTAAGAGGGAAGGGCAGCAGGTAGGTAGGGGAGTCATCGTCAGGCAGTGAGGACTAATCAGGTCGGGGGAGTTAGTGGTCAGTTGTGTACACCCAGGCATTAGTGTTAAATTAAAATCTGACCTTCGGTTGCATTCTTGGAGATACGCATCTCCATCAAGGACAGTCACCTCAGCACTTCACTGGACCACAAGCCCATAGATAACCTCATGATGGCTCCACTTCTCCAGCTTCCAACCTAAACATGTTAAAGAAGCCATCCCCAAAGGACAAGCTCTCCAAACATACAGGATCTACTCAAATGAGAAAGAATGCAAAAGACACCTACAGATGCTGAAAGATGCCCTTGCAAGCACAGGATACGGCACTCGACTCATTGATCAACAGTTCCGACACAGCAGTGAAAAACCACACCAACCTTTTCAGAAGACAAACACGTAACATGGCAGACAAAGTGCCCTTTGTCGTCCAGTACTTTCCTGGAGCAGAGGAGCAACAACATCATCTTCGGAGCCTTCAACACATCATCGATGAAGACAAACATCTCTCCAAGACCATCCCCACACCCCAATACTTGCCTTCAAACAACTGTGCAACCTCAAACAGACCAATGTTCGCAGCAAACTACCCAGCCTTCGGGAGAACAGTGACTATGACACCACACAACCCTGCCACAGCAACCTCTGCATGACGTGCCAGATCATTGATACAGATGCCACCATCGCACGTGAGAACACCATCGCATGCGAGAACACCATCCACCAGGTACATAGTACATACTCTTACGACTCGGCCAATGTTGTCTCCTTAATACGCTGCAGGAAAGGATGTCCCAAGGCACGGTACACTGGTGAGACCGTGCAGACGCTACAATAACGGATGAATGGACACCGCTCGACAATCACCAGGCAGGAGTGTTCCCTTCCTACAGGGAACACTTCAGCAGTCAAGGGCGTTCAGCCTCTGATCTTCCGGTAAGTGTTCTCCAAGGTGGCCTTCAAGACACATGACAATGCAGAATTGCCAAGCAGAAACTGATAGCCAAGTTCCACACACGAGGATAGCCTTGAGTGCATGTCACACCACTTGTAACCCCCACGACTTGCCTGGGCTTGGAAAATCTTACTAACTGTCCTGGCTTGAGAGAATTCACATCTCTTTAACCTGTCTTAACTCTCTCTCCACTTGCATTGTCTGTACCTGTAAAGACTTGATTACCTGTTAAGGCTCGCACTCCAACCATTATCTTGTAATTGAGTCTGTGTATATACATCCTGTTTGTAAACAATTCTCCACTCACCTGAAGGGGGCAGCACTCCGAAAGCTCATACAACCAAATAAACCTGGACTTTAACGTGGTGCTGAGACTTCTTACTGTGACTACCCAAGTCCAACGCTGGCATCTCTACATCATTCCTGGGTGACTATTCAGGTAAGAATTTGGAACCATCCAAAGTTTTTGACTCTAACTCGAGAGTTGGAGACATTTTCCAAGGGTCCCAGGAAACACACATTGCAAATCAGAAATTCAAACTTCCCTCGGAATCCATGCATTGGTACTTCCGGGCCATATCCAGTCTCCGACTTTCTGGAGGCCAGAAGATCTAGGCCATTAATGACTAATTCACAGCATTTCAAAAATTGGACAATGGAATTTTAAAATGACTGAAGTCATTTTGAGTTGCAACTTTCAAACAATAGGAGTTAATCCGACATTATCAAAGAAACTGGCGCCAATTTATCTCTGAAGAGATACTAATAATGAATGTGGACTGCAGAGGTCAATTTCAAAGGGGATCATATAACGCCATCTACCTTTTATTAACTCAGCCTGGCCACTGGAGTCTGATAGTTTGCTAGGCCAAAATACTTAAAAACTTCCTTTTGAATTCTTAATGGTTGGAATGTTAACAATCTTGGGAAATCAGACAAAGAAAAATACACCATTCGCCAAAACCAAAATGGGGATATGGGAGTTATAGAGGTACAGTATGAAAGGACTGGGTTATGAGGAAAGATTGAGCAAATTGGGGCTGTTTTCCCTTGAAAGAAGGCGACTGAGGGGAGATCTAATAGAGGTGTATAAAATTATGAAGGGTATAGATAAACAGTGGTAAGCTTTTTCCTATGTTAGAAACGCATATTATGAGGGGCCACGGGCTTAGGGTGAGGGGGGCAAGGTATAACACAGATGTAAGAGGGAGGTTTTTCACACAGAGGATAGTGGGGGTATGGAATGCTCTGCCAAGCAAGGTGGTGGAGACAGGCACGCTGGAGTTGTTTAAGAGTTACTTAGACAGGCACATGAGGGGGCTGGAGATGGAGGGATATAGGAGATTGTTTTAAATAAGGTTCAGTAGCCTTGGGACATCCCTGGTAATGTATAAGGATGCGGATGATATTAATGTTTTTCTCTTTTAATTCACAGGTGCTTCGGGCCGCCTTGTCGTCCAACGAGGGGCATACATGCGATGGGTTGTACAAGGGCTGTTCTTGGTTGTTTCGAGAATAGCCTCGTACTTCATGTCATTAGTGTATGCTTAAACTGGACCAGATGCTGAGCAACACGACAGCTCAGTGACTATCACCGTTTGCTATGCAGACACGTGGATTTGGGCCAGTGTCTGTGGGAGTTTGTGCATTTTCCCCGTGCTTGCGTGGTTTTCTCTGGGTGCTCCGGTTTCCTCCCACACCCCAAAGATGTGCTATTAGGCTGATTGGTGTAATAAATTGTCCCTTAGTTTTCCCTCAATGTGGAATGCCATAAGCATAGATAAGGGTCATGAGTGGAGGGGGGGGCTCGTAATGTTAAAATGGCGGTGCGGGCTCATTGGGCCAAAGGGCCTGTTTCCTGGGCTGTTTTGTTCTTTGTTCAAAACTCCAGAATATTAGTACATCAGCATCTCTTTGTTTGCATGAAAATTACAAGTTGTATTTCCTGTGCTTTCTAACTTAATGGCTTTCCATACTCGTGGCACATTATAGTACAATCTGCTTCTGATACGCATGTGGATGTTTGACTCAAACCTTGATTGGTAAAACCAATGAGAGAGACAGGCTTTCCTTCCATTATAATTCCTGTGGTGCTGCTTAACTCCATCACTTTAAAGAACTATTAATCAACTACGTGAGGCTAAAGGACGCATTACTAGAGCAAAAGAAAGTCAACACCTTGCATTTATGTAGCACCGTTAATTTAGAGAAAAACACCAAGGAATTTCAGAAGCAAAATGAAAACATGAATATGAAGCTGCAAGGGAGAGATTAGATGGGCTTGTCCTTTGGTGTAATAGTTGAGTTTTAAAGAGTGTCTTAAGGAAGAGGTGTGTAAAGAAATGCAGTGTTGGGACCAATCTGAAGACAGTCATCAATATGGGGTCAATGCACAAAAGGCTGGCATCAGAATTGAGTGCTTTTTAAAGTGGGGATGGTAGGAAGTATCTTATCAGGCTGAGGGAGTCACAGATGTTTAGGAGGTGAGACTGTGGAGATGAGTGAACAGAGGTTACAGCCTTAAAAAATGCCTCGGAATATGAACTTCACGTGAGATTAATTCAGCATTTGTTTGTGCTAACACAGATTAAAGTAGACTCCAATGTTTAGCATGTTCCAATCACCAACTATAACAGTTGCCACTGTGTGAAGAATAGGCAACACATTTTTGGATTAATTGAAGTTCATGGAGGGTGAAGGGTGTGAAGCCAACCAGCAGAAATTAGAATAAGCAAAGTGATGACAACATGACTAAAGGTTTCAGTACCAAATGAGGTGAGAATAAGTGCAACTGACAGGCAATGTTATAATGGTAGAAATAGACAGTCCTTGTAACAGAAAGGTTATGTTAGAAGCTCAACTAGGGTTGAACAGGGCACTGACAATGTAGACATTTCAGTTTAGCACAACACAAGTTACCAAGGAATAGGAATGGAGCCCATGACAATGGTATGAGTTAACTCTTGGAGGCCATAGATAAATACTTTGTTCTTCTCACTATTCAGCAGGAGTGGCCTCACTAAACAAATCTTGAAAGTCATCATTAATGAGAAGTTTATTTGAACCAGTTTTATTAACACAATGGTTACAAGAGCCAGAGAAGTTGTGGACCCAGTGGCTCACTTTCAGGGTTCTTAAAGCCTCTGTACTATCTAAAAAGCAGAAGTTAGAAGTATATTAACAAATTACTAATCAATGAGTAGATGCAGCTACAACACTCATCAACACTCCACAGGACAGAGCACTTTCACATGATTGGTACCCTTCTGATTGGCTTCTATATCCACCCTCTCCATCATCAATGCTTTGTTCCTGCTGGGTCATTCACAAGATTCACTTCAACCTACTGTGTTTTTTTAATTCAGTTCTGGTACATGGACATCACAAGGCCAGCATTTATTGTCTGTTAAAGAAAATGAACATAAACAGGAAAAGTTACAGTAACAGTATATGCTAGTCGAATGTTTATCGAATGTGACCCTTGCACACCCTCAAGGACCCAAGATCAGAAAGAACCTTCCAACAAGACCTTGGCTGTTTATTTTAGAAGGACAGACATGGAGTCAGAGCAGATAGGGAAAGACAGATAGTTTCTGGCTAGGTGGAAATTTCTGCTCTGGGTGAAGGTTAATAAGCTTATACATAGACAAGATATTCTATGTCTGTGATTAACAGTGTACAAAAATAGTTGTTAAGGGACTAAACCAGAAACTCCAAAGCATGTTATGGAGTTAGGCTAGACCCCGATTTTTTTTGGCATTATTGTGAGGATAAGGTGTTTCAATCCAGGTGTGATTCTACCGACTTCTAGGAAGCTTTTTTATCAAAACAAAATTTTGATTTGCTTAATTAGCTTAACTTATAAAATTCAACATTTAGCTTCATTTGAAGCAACTGTTAAAAGCGGCATCTCGGCCTTTTGGCTAAGATGCAAATGAGATCAAGCCTTTGAGGTGGTGCAATGCCTACTCCAATCAGCTCAGATCATGTAGATTAAGCCCAAGACGAGAGGTGAGTGCCCTGTCGTGTCAGCTTGGATTGGGAATGTCTCACTTGTTGAGACTCTGACTTGGACTTGATTGGATTGAATTGGATTTTAAAAAACTTCAAATTCAAATACTTAAACATAAAATATAATTCTTAACTTCTAACCTGTCTTTATTTAAGCAATATTCCTCAGACTTGAACCCCTCATCAAAATCAGTTAGCAAACAACACAAGCTTGCATGCTGATACATGGCCTGCCAATCCAAAGTCTTTGAACACATCTGGAGATAGAGACGAGACAGAGAGACACCTGTCTTCTGACACTCAAATAGCAGCCTCCAGAGAGAAAGAAACATGTATTGCTTCTTTCAGGATCAAGCAGAAACTAAACTATTTTTTCCTGCAATCTTAGCTCTGCCCATTCTCTTCAGTGTCTCTTGACAATCAACCTAATTAAACCCTACTCTGAAACCCCAAGGAAAAAACCCAAAAATAAACAAAAATGCTACAGCCCAAATTAAAACCAACATTCCATTATTTAGGATCAATTATTAGAACCATAGAACACTACAGCACTGAAACAGGCCCTTTGGCGTTTCTTGGCTGTGCTGAACCATTTTTCTGCCTAGTCCCACTGACCTGCACCTGGACCATATCCCTCCACACCACTCTCACCCAGGGAGGCCTGGGAAGTAGTTTTTTTTTCACATTTAAAGGTTACTCACCTCAGCGAATCGACCTCATTGTACCTTGGGAGCACATTAGAGAGGGAGTGACTGGTGAGAGGAGAGCTTGTGAGTAAGCTACTGTGTTTTTTTTAAACTAACGTCTCTAGCTTTTTTTAAAATTTTAAACCGGATACAGGAAGCATTCACAGGGAGGCCTGGGAAGCAGTTTTTTTCCCTCTGGACCCCCATAAATTGGAAAGGTGAAGAAACCCGATACTCTACACATGTAGAGTATCCCACCCTACCCCCTCGTCTCACCTAAAAAAAGGAGAGTGACTTGGAGTGACAGCAGGTAAGTTTAAGTTTATTTTTGTTGCTTGGTAAGGGAAGTAATAGGGATGGCAGTGCAGGCAGTGCAATGTTCCTCCTGTGGGATGTTTGAGGTGAGGGACACTGGTAGTGTCCCGGCTGATTACACCTGCAGGAGGTGCATCCATTTGCAGCTCCTTGAGGACCGTGTTAGGGACCTGGAGCTGGAACTGGAGGAACTAAGAATCATTCGGGAAGCAGAGGCAGCTATCAACAAAAGTTACAGGGGGATGGTTACTCCTAAAAGTGATGCATGGGTGACTGCTAGAAGGGGTAAGAAGCAATCAGAGCAGCGATCCCCTGAGGCTGTTCCTCTCCAAAGTAAGTACTCTTGGACGCTGTTGGGGAGGAAGACTCAACTGGGGTAAGCCATGGAGTACAGGTCTCAGGAGTAGAGACTGTCCTTGATGCTCAGGGGGAAAAGAACAGGATTAGTGATTGGGGATTCCATAGTTAAGGGGACAGATAGGAGAGTCTGTGGGAACGAGCGAGACTCGCGGTTGGTATGTTGCCTCCCAGGTCCCAGGGTCCATGATATCTCTGATTGAGTGTTTGAGATCCTCAAGGGGGAGGGGAACCAGCCCCAAATTGTGGTTCATGTAGGCACCCATGACATAGGTAGGAAAAGGGACGGGGATATAAAACAGAAATTCAGAGAGTTAGGGTGGAAGCTTAGGGCTAAAACAAGCAGAGTGGTTATCTCTGGTTTGTTATCTGTGCCATGGGATAGCATGGAGAAGAAGAGAGAGAACATTTGAACTCATGGCTAAAGGGATGGTGCAGGAGGGAAGGGTTCAGATACTTGGACAATTGGGGCTCATTCTGGGGTAGGTGGGACTTCTACAAGAGGGATGGTCTGCACCTGAACCACAGGGGTACTAATATCTTGGGGGGAAAATTTGCCAATGCTATTCAGGGGAGTTTGAACTGATTCAGAGGGGGGATGGCAACCTGAATTGTAGCTCCAGTGTACAGGAGGATGAGAATAGGGAGGTCATGGATATGGTTCCAAGGTCACAGCAGTATATTGGCAGGCAGGAGGGTGGTTTGAAGTGTGTATACTTTAACGCGAGGAGCATATGCAATAAGGTGGATGAACTTGCAGCCTGGATTGGTGCCTGGGACTTCGATGTTGTGGCCATTTCAGAGACATGGATAGAGCAGGAATGGTTGTTGCAGGTTCCGGGGTTCAGATGTTTCAGTCAGAGCAGAGAAGGTGGTAGAAGAAGGGGAGGCGTGGCATTGTTAGTCAAGGACAGTATCATGATGGCAGAAAGGACGTTTGATGTCGACCTGTCTATTGAGGTAGTATGGGCTGAGATTAGAAACAGGAAAGGAGAGATCACACTGTTGGGAGTTTTTTTTTTAATAGGCCTCCAAAAAGTTCCAGAGATGTAGAGGAAAGGATAGCAAAGATGATCCTGGATAGGTGCAAAAGTAACAGGGTAGTTGTTATGAGGGACTTTAACTTTATAAATATCGATTGGAAAAGCTACAGTTCAAGCACATTAGAAGTATCAGTTTTTGTCCAATATATGCAGGAAGGTTTCATGACACAGTATGTAGATAGGCCAACAAGAGGTGAGGCTACATTGGATTTGGTACTGGGTAATGAACCAGACCAGGTGTTAGACTTGGAAGTAGGTGAGCACTTTGGTGATAGTGACCACAATTCGGTTACGTTTACCTTTGTGATGGAAAGGGATAGGCATATACCAAAGGGCAGAAGTTATAGCTGGGGGATAGGTAATTATGAGGCTATTACGCGAGATTTAGGATACATAGGGTGGAGTAGGAAATTGCAGGGGCTGGGAACATCTGAAATGTGGAGCTTATTCAAGGAGCAGCCACTGCGAGTCCTTGATAAATATGTACCTGTCAGGCAGGGAGGAAGCCTTCCATTGTTTGCTGGAGCAGACGAGTGAAGGAGCAGAGAGAGAGCTAAGATTTTACCTGTTAAAAACCTGTTTAAAATAAGTTTAAAGCACTTTGTTCTTTGTAGAACTGTTTAAAGCATTTATTTATTGTATTTACTGCTTTAAGAATTCTGAGGGAGTGGTTAGAAGGCAGTTGTGGGCCATCAGCTTTAAATCAGCGCCAGGTTTAAAAGGAGGCCTGGTGTAGACAGCGGGCAGTGTCTGAGCGGGCAGTGGAGTGAGTGGGAAGCAGAGTGAGCTATTAGGGCTTAATATCAAAAAGGGCTTGAGGGAAAAAAGGCCAGGTGAGTTCGTTTGAAAAAACAAGGGGAAAAAAAAAACAAAAAAAATTTTTTTCAAAACTACTACAGTGAATAATGGAGGGGCATGTGATGTGTGGTTTCTGTATGATGTGGGAACTGGTAGACCCCAGGGTCCATCCCAGTGACTATGTCTGCAGTAAGTGCAGATTGCTGGAGGAGCTCCAACTCAGGGTAAATGAGCTGGCCTCTGAGCTACAGACGCTGAGGCTCATCGGGGGAGAGAGGGTGCCATTGTCAATGGGGTGCAAGTGACATCCACCCCCCCTAGACTGGCTAACTCTAAGGGTCAGGGACAAGAGGGGGCTGCTGGGAGGAGGAAGGGGGGTGAGGAGCGGAGGCCTCAGCCTCTTAATCTGCATACCAGGTTTGAGGTTCTTGCTTCCAGGCTGGACGAGAACGAGGCAGGTGAGGTTGGTGAGCAAACTGCACACGGTACAGTGATGCAGCAGGACATAGGCAAAGAGAGGGGGAAAAGGAACGTAGTAGTGATTGGGGATAGTGGGGTGAAGGGTATTGACACTGTCCTTTGTCACAATGACAAAGTGCACAGAAGGGTGTGTTGTATGCCTGGTGCTCGGGTACGGGATGTCGCAGCTGGGCTGCAGAGGAACCTGGAGTGGGAGGGTGAGAATCCGGTCGTTGTGGTACATGTGGGTGCCGGCGACGTAAGCAAAATGCAGACTGAGGATCTGGGGAGGGAGTATGAAAAGCTGGGAATGGAATTAAAAAGTAGAACCGACAAGGTGGTCATCTCTGGGCTACTACCTGAACTGAGTGCAGACGGGTGTAGGGTTGACAGGATTAAGGAAGTGAATGGGTGGCTCAGGGATTGGTGTGGGAGGAATGAGTTTGCATTTATGGGGCATTGGCACCAGTATTGGGGTAGGTGGGACCTGTTTGGGCGGGATGGGGTTGGTCTGAACCGTGCTGGGACCAGAGTGCTGGCGAATCGAGTAAAGAGGACTGTAGACAGGGCTTTAAACTAATTGGGGGGGGGGGGGGGGGGGGGGGTGCGCGAGGGTAGGTGATGTTACGAGGTCTAAAGTTAAGGAGAGGGTACAGGTAAGGGAAGAGGCCAAGGATGTCCCAATAATAGAGGGAGTAGGGGGCGTGAGTATAGTTGGTGGCGTTACGGCAAATAGGGTCCAGGTGAAGGCTGGGATGAAAGCGCTTTATCTGAATGCACGAAGCATTCGGAATAAAGTGGATGAGCTGGTGGCGCAGATCGACACAAATGGATACGATCTGGTGGCCATTACAGAGACGTGGCTGCAGGGTGACAGGGACTGGGAGCTGAATGTACAGGGCTATCAAGTGTTTAGGAAGGATAGGCAGGAGGGAAAAGTGGGGGGCGTAGCTCTGCTGATTAAGGATAGCATCACGGTGGTAGCAAGGGATGATATTGGAGCCAAGGAGCAGAGGGTGGAATCGTTGTGGGTGGAGATTAGGAACAGCAAAGGGAGGAAGACGCTGGTGGGTGTCGTCTACAGGCCCCCGAATAATGATCTGGAGGTGGGGCGGGCTGTTAACGCGCAAATAAGTGCGGCGTGCAGGAATGGGACGGCCGTAGTTATGGGGGATTTCAATCTGCATATTGATTGGTCGACCCATGTTGGACGCGGGGGGCTCGAGGAAGAGTTCTTGGAATGCTGCCGGGATAGTTTCCCGGCAGCATAGTGTTAAATTAAAAGCGGAGGAATTTAGAGTAGCTAAGAGTAGTGGGCGAGAAGAGGATTGGGAGAGGTTTAGATGTCAACAAAGATTGACAAAGAAGTTGATAAAGAAGGGTAGGAGAAACTATGAAGCTGGGCTAGCGCTTAATATAAAAAAGGATAGCAAGAGTTTTTATAAATATATAAAAAGGAAGAGGCTGGCTAGGGTGAATGTTGGTCCTTTAGAGGATGAGAAAGGGGACCTAGTGGTAGGGGATGAGGATATGGCTAAGGTATTGAATAACTTTTTTGTTTCTGTCTTCACAGAGGAGGACGTGAATAATTTGCCGGGTGTTAGCGATGGAAAGGTGGTAGGACTGGAGGGTCTTAATGACATTACTGTTACTAGAGAGGCGGTGCTCGACAGACTGGAGGGGCTGATTGTGGACAAGTCCCCAGGACCGGATGGAATGCATCCGAGGGTTCTGAAAGAAATGGCGGAGGTGATAGTGGATGCCTTGGTGGTTATTTTCCAGACGTTGCTGGATTCCGGGGAAGTGCCGGATGATTGGAAAACGGCTAATGTTACGCCGTTGTTTAAGAAGGGTGCCAGGCAAAAGGTGGGGAATTATAGGCTGGTTAGTTTAATGTCTGTGGTGGGTAAAATGTTAGAATCTGTCATTAAGGAGGAAATTGTGAGGCATCTTGAAGGGAATTGCTTGATAGAGCAGACGCAGCACGGTTTCGTTAAAGGGAAGTCGTGTCTGACAAATTTATTGGAGTTCTATGAGGATGTGTCTAGGGCAGTGGATAGAGGAGAGCCGGTGGATGTGGTCTTTCTAGATTTTCAGAAGGCGTTTGACAAAGTACCTCACAAGAGGTTATTGCAGAAGGTCGAGGGACATGGAGTTGGGGGTAGGGTGTTAGCGTGGATAGAGGATCAGTTGTCAAATAGGAGACAGAGAGTGGGGGTCAACGGGTGCTATTCGGATTGGCGGATCGTGACTAGTGGAGTGCCCCAGGGGTCGGTGCTGGGGCCTCAGCTTTTTACCATTTATATAGATGATCTGGATGAGGGAACCGAGTGTAGGGTGTCGAAATTTGCTGATGACACCAAGATAGGGGGAACGGCAAATTGTGCGGAGGGTGTGGAGAGTCTGCAGAAGGATCTAGATAGGCTGGGCGAATGGGCCAGGAAATGGCAAATGGAATTTAATGTTGGCAAGTGTGAGGTGGTCCACTTTGGTAGGAAGAATGGTAGGAAGGACTATTACTTACGGGGCGAAAAACTGCAGCAGGCGACAGTGCAGAGGGACCTCGGGGTCCTTGTGCATGAGTCGCAAAAACCCAGCTTGCAGGTGCAGCAGGTGGTCAGGAAGGCGAATGGGATGCTGGCCTTCATAGCGAGGGGGATTGAATATAAAAGTAGGGAGGTCTTGCTGCGGCTGTATAGGGCATTGGTGAGGCCACAGCTGGAGTACTGTGTGCAGTTTTGGGCGCCGCACCTGCGCAAAGATATTTTGGCCCTGGAGGGAGTGCAGAGGAGGTTTACTAGGCTGATACTGGAGTTGAGGGGGTTGAGCTATGAGGAGAGGCTGAATAAACTGGGCTTGTACTCGTTAGAGTTTAGAAGAATGAGGGGAGATCTCATTGAGACGTATAAGATGATGAATGGGATGGATAGGATAGAGGTGGAGAGACTCTTCCCGCTCAAAAAAGACAGTAGGACTAGGGGGCACAGCCTCAAGATAAAAGGGGGGCGGTTTAGAACGGAGTTGAGGAGGAACTTCTTCACTCAAAGGGTGGTGAATGTCTGGAATTCTCTGCCCGTTGAAGTGGCGGAGGCTGCCTCGCTAAATATTTTTAAGACGCGGGTTGATGGGTTTTTGATGAGAGGGGATTAAGGGTTATGGGGAGAGGGCAGGAAAGTGGAACTGAGCAGCGACAGATCAGCCATGATCTTATTGAATGGCAGGGCAGGCTCGAAGGGCTAGATAGCCTACTCCTGCTCCTATTTCTTATGTTCTTATGTAAGTGGTCGAGCAAGGGAACCATGGTGTACTAAGGAAGTTGAATCTCTGGTGAAGAGGAAGGAGGCGGCTTATGTAAAAATGAGACGTGAAGGCTCAGTTAGGGCACTGGAGAGTTATAAATTAGCCAGGAAGGAGCTAAAGAGAGAGTTAAGAAGAGCTAGAAAAGGACATGAGAAGACTTTGGCAGATAGGATCAAGGAAAATCCTAAAGCTTTCTACAGGTATGTCAAGAATAAAAGACTGGTTAGGGCAAGATTAGGGCCAGTCAGAGACAGTAGTGGGAAGTTGTGCGTGGAGTCTGAAGAGATAGGAGAGGCACTGAATGAGTATTTTTCGTCAGTATTCACGCAGGAAAAAGTCAGTGTAGTCGAGGAGAATACTGCGATACCAGGTAGTAGACTAGACGGGATTGAGGTACATAAGAATTGCCAACACCACCTCCTTGTGAGTATGAAAATAGATAAGTCCCCTGGGCCGGATGGGATTTACCCTAGAATTCTCTGGGAGGCTAGGGAGGAGATTGCAGAGCCTTTGGCTTTGATCTTCACGTCATCATTGGCTTCAGGTATAGTGCTGGGAGACTGGAGGATAGCAGATGTTGTCCCCTTGTTCAAGAAGGGGAGTAGAGACCATCCTGGGAATTATAGATCAGTGAGCCTTACTTCTGTTGTGGGAAAAGTTTTGGAAAGAATTATAAGGGATAGGAATTATAATCATCTGGAGGGAAATAAATTGATTAGAGATAGTCAATACGGTTTTGTGAAGGGTAGGTCGTGCCTCACAAACCTTAGAGTTTTTTGAAAAGGTGACCAAAGAGGTGGATAAGGGTAAGGCAGTTGACGTGGTGTGTATGGATTTTAGCAAAGCGTTTGATAAGGTTCCCCATGGTAGGCTATTGCAGAAAATGCAGATGCATGGGATAGAGGGTGATTTAGCAGTTTGGATCAGGAATTGGCTAGCTGATAGAAGACAGAGGGTGGTGGTTGATGGGAAATATACAACCTGGCGTTCAGTCATAAGTGGTGTACCTCAAGGATCTGTTTTGGGGCCACTGCTGTTTGTCATTTTTATAAATGACCTAGATGAGGGTGTAGAGGGATGGATTAGTAAATTTGCTGACGACACCAAAGTTGGAGGAGTTGTAGACAGCGGGGATGGATGTTACAGTTTGCAGAGGGACATTGATAAGCTGCAGAGCTGGGCCGAGAGGTGGCAGATGGAGTTTAATACGGAAAAGTGAGAGGTGATTCACTTTGGTAAGAGTAACAGGAGTACAGAATATAGGGCTAATGGAAGAACTCTTAGTAGAGTTGACAAGCAGAGAGATCTCGGGGTACATGTGCATAGCTCCCTGAAAGTTGGCACCCAGGTTGATAAAGTTGTTAAGAAGGCGTACGGTGTATTAGCTTTTACTGGTAGAGGGATTGAATTTCGGCGCTGTGAGGTCATGTTACAACTGTACAAAACTCTGGTGCGGCCGCACTTGGAGTACTGCGTACAGTTCTGGTTGTCGCATTATAAGAAAGATGTGGAGGTATTGGAAAGGGTGCAGAGGAGGTTTACTGGGATGTTCCCTGGTATGGTGGTACGGTCTTATGAGGAAAGGCTGAGGGACTTGAGGTAATTTTCTTTTGAGAGAAGGAGGTTACAAGGTGACCTAATTGAGGCTTACAAGATGATCAAAAGGATTGGATAGGGTGGACAGTGAGAGCCTTTTACCTCAGATGGTGATGGCTAACACAAGGGGACATAGCTTTAAATTAAGGGGTGGTAGTTATAGGACGGATGTCAGAGGTAGGTTCTTTACTCAGAGGGTAGTAAGGTCATGGAATGCCCTGCCTGCAGCAGTTGTGGACTCGCCAACTTTAAGGGCATTCAAATGGTCAGTGGATAGGCATATGGATAACATTGGAATAGTTTAGGTTAGAGGGTCATTAGATTGGTTCCACTGGTCGGCGCAACATCGAGGGCCGAAGGGCCTGTACTGCGCTGTAATGTTCTATGTACCTGTCCAAGTTTTTCTTAAATGTTAAAAGTGAGCCCGCATTTACCACTTCATCTGGCAGCTCATTCCACACTCCCACCACTCTCTGCGTGAAGAAGCCCCCGCTAATATTCTCTTTAAACTTTTCTGCCTTTACCCTTAACCCATATCCTCTAGTTTTCCCTCCTGGCTTCAGTGGAAAAAGCCTGCTTGCATTCACTTTATCTATACCCATCATCATTTTACACACCTCTATCAAATCTCCCCTCATTCTTCCAACTCCAGGGAATAAAGTGCTAACCTATTCAACCTTTCTCCGTAACTCAGTTTCTCAAGTCCCGGCAACATCCTTGTAAACCTTCTCTGTACTCTTTCAACCTAATTAATATCCTTCCTGTAATTAGGTGACCAAAACTGCTCACAATACTCTAAATTTGGCCTCACCAATGTCTTATACAACCTGACCATAACATTCCAATTCTTATACTCAATACTTTGATTTATAAAGGCCAATGTTCCAAAAGCACTCTTTACGACCCTACCTACCTCAGGCGCCACTTTTAGGGAATTAGGTATCTGTATTCCGAAATCCCTCTGTTCTACTACAGTGTCTTACCATTTACCATGTATGTTCTATCTTGGTTTGTCCTTCCAAAGTGAAATACCTCACAGTTGTCTGCATTGAACACCATCTGCCATTTTTCAGCCCATTTTTCCAGCTGGTCCAAATCCCTCTGCAAGCTTTGAAAACCTTCCTCACTGTCCATTACACTTCCAATCTTTGTATCATCAGCAAATTTGCTGATCCAATTTACCACATTGTCATCCAGATCATTGATGTAGATGACAAACAACAACGGACCCTGGTCCCTGTGGCATGTTACTAGTCACAGGCCTCCACTCAGAAGCAATCCTCCATTACCACTCGCTGGCTTTTCCATTGAGCCAATATCTAATCCAACTTACTACCTCTCTATGCGTACCTAGCGACTTAACCTTCCTAACTAACTTTCCAAGCAGAACCTTGTCAAAGGCCTTACTGAAGTCAGTGCATTGGGAAAGTGCAGGTCTTAAAATGTTAAAATTATTTCCCTTTCCAGGTAGATTCTCCTGCGCTAACAGACAGATCGGCACCAGGTAAACCAGAGCTGAATTTTAAACATACCACTCACAAGAAACATTTCTTAAAAGGCATAGTATTGTCACAGTGGAAATCTGTGACTTGGTATGAGTGCTGTATTAGGATCTCTAAGACAGTGCTCTCAACACTTCAATAAAACCATCATAACCTACACCTGCGATTCCTGTGAATAGTTTGTAGAAGTCCACCACAATATTAATTTAGTGTGCTGGCACAGCAAACAAGGCCTGTATTCGTTGCCTATTTCTAATTGCTCTCAAGAAGGTTACTTCAAAAACAGTTCTCTCTGATGTGACTTCTGTAAAAAGGTCAGGCAAGAGCATAACAAGTTGTAGAAACATTTTCATCATTCTCCCCCACCCCTCACATCCAAATCATTTTCTTCATCGTCATTTGGTTAATTCCCCACCAGACTACCACCAGCACCAGAAGAAATGCATCAGTTCTAGACAACCCAGAAACACTGTCAAGCTGATAAAGTTCAACAATTGTAACCTTCTCAACTTTGGCCACTGAGAATGTTTATTTAATACATTTTGCACTCGCCCCTTGCTTGTTTAAACTAGCTTGTTGGCTTAAATTACAACTAATACTTTTACGAATTTTAATATCAATGCTTTCTCTTGGCTTTTTTTTCTACAGAAAAATTACACTCTCACTGTACTTGAGCCTTTCTTAAATTCCAGGCCTCAAATAATCCCAATCCCTCATAAATTATATTGATATGATTCTTACTTTAAGGTAGAAGGCTGAAGGTTCAAGTTCCATGTAAAATGCGAGTACAAAATTTAGGTTGACTTCAGTGCATTGGGAAAGTGCAGGTCTTATAATGTAAAAATTATTTCCCTTTCCAGGTAGGTGTAAAACAATGCCACAGTACATCAGTCAAAGATGAGATGGAGATGCTTCTAATATCCTAGGTAAATTTCTCCCCAACTAAATGCCAACAGAAGCAGATTATGCAATCATTCTTTCATTTGCTTGTTAGTCTTTGCCTGTTTGTAGATCGACTCCCAGGTTTGTCAAAATAATATGATCACACTTCAAATGTAATTATTGACAAGAAAGCACTTTGGGACATATGACTAAATAACCATAAAATGCATGTTTCTAATTTCTAATGTATCTGTAATAATTTTTAAGGGAAGGCAGACAAAACAATATGCCACTATGTTCTGACAAGCAATCCTGATCTTTCTTACTATTAGAAAGCTCCAAATTAACAAGATGCTTCCACGGTATAATCGGTTCAAAGTTTTATTTAGCCTGTAGCTTTTCTTTTACTAGTTGAAGAGCCCTATAATTATAAATACTTTCATTAGTTTGATCTTGGTCACCATTTTGACTTTTTTTGCTCCCTCAAGTAATATTTTCCTTTCAACTTTCCTTAAACATGTAAGATCAATGTTTCTCATTTTTAATTACTTCGCTCCGTACTAATCTATAATTCCGTTTCTGTTTGACATACATTCATTCTGCCTGAAAGGCCTCACTCAAGTCTATGCTGACCATCACATAACACACTCTCTCCCCCATTACTACTTCAGAAACTTCATCCGAGGAACAATTCTGCCCTTATTAATGATTAATAATCAGAATCTTTCCCTCTCTTTGACAGCAATTTTTCAAATGCTGCTCACTATAGCATCCTGAAGCCCATTCTCAACTGCCACTGCACCAACTGGATGCCACTCGGTTGTTCTCGTCTACTATGACTGCCTGTGGACACTGAACTTGTTCTCTTGCAGCAACGCTGCCCAACCACTTCTGATATATTAACATGGTTCCTGCCTCCAGCCCATTCAGGGATGTTACTTTTTCCCTCTTGGCTTTTGGTGGCCGTTCTACATCCATTGTATGTAACTGCATTTTTAGAGATGGCAGCTGCTGATTATTGACAGTGAGGGGGGTGAAAATACCTCAAATGATAATAATTCTCTGCCAAAAATCTTGAGTTG
Source organism: Carcharhinus amblyrhynchos (assembly GCF_965287045.1). Classification (NCBI taxonomy): domain Eukaryota; kingdom Metazoa; phylum Chordata; class Chondrichthyes; order Carcharhiniformes; family Carcharhinidae; genus Carcharhinus; species Carcharhinus amblyrhynchos. Next base: position 57,682,373 of record NC_137329.1, read on the forward strand.
CTGTATATAGGAGTATGTAACAGTGGGAAATATTGGCAAAGAGGGAAGACGGAGAAATAAGGGCACCAACTTTCTACTCCCATTTGAAGACAACTTTTCCCTGGCTTACATTAAACTATAAGATTTACCAAGCTTTACATACATGAGCACATGGGTCAGATGTGGAAGGAAAAATATTCCAATAGCAGCTGTTTAGTCCTGTCCACTGGATGTAACTTCAACAGCATCTGAGGGGACTCTATTTAATCTACCAGTATGTCACTGCACTTAATATGCAGATTCAACTAAAATAATCAGGTTTACAAAGTTGCATGTGTCTTTTTAGGCTTAGAAAACATCATTTAAAAAAATTCCAGGCTTTTTACACCAATGTCTTTCTTTTGTGTTGTATTAATAAACAAGTTGAACTTCAATCTTAATAGCCACCAGCTAGTTTAGTTTCAATGATGCTACAACAATTAAATCATAGTACGTGTCAGAAATATAACTCTTATGAATTAAAAAGTTAAGCAGGCTCTAAACAAAACGTAAATACAGAGGTATGGCGGGTGGGGAGCGAGTTGGCTGAGGTTAATTAGGAAACGAGCTTAAAACTTGGTGGGAGAAGGATGCATATAGATAAGCAATAGCGAACATTAATAAGCGATTCCGAATTCTTAATGAATATACAGGCCACTGAGGAATGAAAAAATCAACTGGGAAAGAGGTATTATCATGGCTAATTAGAGAAGTTAAGGACAGCGTTAGACTAAAAGAAGCATGCAAAAGTAGTCACAGTTTAAAAGTAAGGGGTCACTCATTTAAGACAGAGATGAGAATTCTTTTCCCTCAGAGGGTCATGAGTATTTGGAATTCTCTTCCTCAAAAGGCAGTGGAAGCAGAAACTGAATATTTTTGAGGCAGAGCAAGATAGATTCTTGATTAACAAGGGGATGAAAGGCTAAAACGTGGGATTCAGGCTTACATCAAATCAGCCATGATCTTATTGAAATGATGGAACAGGCTGGAAAGGTCAAGTGCTCTTAATTTGTATGTTCGTACTATGTTAATAAACCTGAGGATTTGGAGGCTTTTTAAAAATTGACAAATTGTAACCAGGAATTTAAGAAAGGAAACATTGAAGAGCAAAACAGCAATAAATATAAAAACAGATTCTAATGAATAAGACAGATGAGCAGAAAGCACAGATAGACACAAGGTGGTATGATAAAAGCAAAATACTGCGCATGCTGGAATCTGAAACAAACAGAAAACGCTGGAAAATCTCAGCAGGTCTGGCAGCATCTGTCGGGAGCATCCAGACTTGAAACACTGGCTCCATTCTCTCTCCACAGATGCTGTCAGACCTGCTGAGATTTTCCAGCATTTTGTTATTGACAAGGAAATAAAATATCACGGCTATCACTGAAACATGGTATAAATGAGTGCAGCAATGGTAATTCAACATTCCTAGTTACAGGATTTTCACACACCATTGCAACAGGAAAATGGAAGTGGTGGAAGTCATAATATTGGCCAAAAACAATCACAGCTGTGAAGAGGGATGATATGCAAAAATGAGCATAGGAACTGGCAAATGGAATTTAATGTTGGCAAGTGTGAGGTGGTCCACTTTGGTAGGAATAATGATAGGAAGGACTGTTACTTATGTGACGAAAAACTGCAGCAGGCGACGGTACAGAGGGACCTCGGGGTCCTTGTGCGCGAGTCGCAAAAACCCAGCTTGCAGGTGCAGCAGGTGGTCAGGAAGGCGAATGGGATGCTGGCCTTCATAGTGAGGGGGATTGAATATAAAAGTAGGGAGGTCTTGCTGCAGCTGTATAGGGCATTGGTGAGGCCGCAGCTGGAGTACTGTGTGCAGTTTTGGTCGCCGCACTTACGCAAGGATATTTTGGCCTTGGAGGGAGTGCAGAGGAGGTTTACTAGGCTGATGCCGGAGTTGAGGGGGTTGAGCTATGAGGAGAGGCTGAATAAACTAGGCTTGTACTCGTTAGAGTTTAGAAGAATGAGGGGAGATCTCATTGAGACGTATAAGGTGATGAATGGGATGGATAGGATAGAGGTGGAGAGACTCTTCCCGCTCAGAAAGGACAGTAGGACTAGGGGGCACAGCCTCAAGATAAAGGGGGGGCGGTTTAGAATGGAGTTGAGGAGGAACTTCTTCACTCAAAGGGTGGTGAATCTCTGGAATTCTCTGCCCGTTGAAGTGGTGGAGGCTGCCTCGCTAAATATTTTTAAGACGCGGGTTGATGGGTTTTTGATAAGCATGGGGATTAAGGGTTATGGGGAGAGGGCGGGAATGTGGAACTGATCAGCCATGATCTTATTGAACGGCGGGGCAGGCTCGAAGGGCTAGATGGCCTACTCCTGCTCCTATTTCTTATGTTCTTATAATGAAGTTACATGGGTTGAAATGAAGAACAAAAAAAAGAGTTGATCACATTCCTGAGTGCATGCTATCGACCCCAAACAGTCAGAAGGAGACAGAAGAGGAAGTGCAGAAAAAAAAGAGCCACCATCATTATGAAATTTCAACTACCCTGTATCTAATTGGCCAGCTCCCTTTGGATCCTGTGTAATCTAGCCTTACTGACCAGTCTACTATGCAGTACCTTGTTGAAGGCCTTGTTAAAGTCCATGTAGACAATGCCCACCACACTGCCCTCATCTATTTTCTTGGATCACCCCTTTAAAAAACGTGATCAAATTTGTAAGACATGATTTTCCATGCACAAAGCCATGCTGACTATCCCAAGTCAGTTCTTGCCTTTCCAAATGCACACAGATTCAGTTTCCCTGAATTCCCTTCAACAACTTATCCATCACTGATATTAGGCTCACTGGTGTGTAGTTTGCTGGCTTTTTCCTGCTGCCTTTCTTCAATAACAGCGTATTTGCCTCCCTCCAGTATTCCGGCACGTCACCAGAGCTGGCGATGATACAAATATCTCCACTAAAGGCCCCACAAGATCACACTCATCTCCCATGGCGCCACACATAGATGACCTCATTGATCTACAAGGGGTCTATTCTCTCCCTAGCTACTCTTTTGAGGGGTATAGAAGTGAAATCAGTTGGGCAAAAAGGAAATGGTTTTGGCAAATAAGATAAAGGAGAATCCAAAGAGATTCTACAAGTATAATAAGGGCAAGTGATTCACTTGACCCCAGTTAGACCATAAGACATTGGAACAGAATTAGGCCACTCAGCCCACTGAGTCTTCTCCGCCATTCAATCATGGCTGATATTTTTCTCATCCCCATTCTCCTGCCTTTTCCCCATAACCCCTGATCCCCTTATTAATCAAGAGCCTGTCTCTGTCTTAAAGACACTCAATAACCTGGCTTCCACAGCCTTCTGCAGCAGAGTCCCACAGATTCACCACTCTCTGGCTGAAGAAATTCCTTCTCATCTCTGTTTTAAAGGATCATCTCTTTAGCCTGAGTTGTGCCCTCTGGTTCTAGTTTTTCCTACTAGTGGAAACATTTTCTCCACATCCACTCTATCCAGGCCTCGCAGTATCCTGTAAGTTTCAATAAGATTCCCCCTCATCCTTCTAAACACCAAAGTGTACAGACCCATAGTCCTCAACCGTTCTTCATACGACAAGCTCTTCATTCCAGAGATCATTCTTGTTGCCAATACAGATGCCTATACCTGAATATGCGTCCGTCTTTTTATTGACCAGGGCCTCAATATCTCTAGTCGTCCAGTTTTCTCTACTCCTGCCAGCCTTGCCTGTCACACTAACAGGAACATGCTGGCCCTGAACTCTCACTGTCTCACTTTTGAATGCCTACCATTACCAGGCATTCCTTTACCTGCGAACAGCCTCCTCCAATCAACTTTTGAAAGTTCCTATCCAATACCATCAAAATAGGACTTAGCTCAATTTAGAACTTTAACTTGTGGACCAGACCTAACCTTTTCCGCAACTATTTTAGAACTAATAGAACTATGGTCATTGGGCCCAAAGTGCTCCCCCACCAACATGGGGAATGCTCATGAGCAATGCTCTACGCCATAACTATTGAAACACTACGTTCTGCATCTTCTTTCCTTTTATATGAATGGTATCCTTTGTCTGTACAGTGTACAAGAAACAATACTTTTTGCTTTGAACTAATACATGCGACAATAATAAATAAAATCAAAAAATCTTAAAGCACATCACAATAGCATTATTAAATAAAATATCACACCAAGTGACATATAGAAGTATCAGGTCAGGTGACTGTCAAAGAGCTAGGAGTGACTGAAAGCAGAAAAACAAAGTAGAGAGAAGCATAATATTGCTGAAAGAAACATTGTTGAAGCTTTTTGTCTTGCACGCATCAACAAATGCAATAACACTAAATTTAGAAGGAATATGTTCAAGCCTTGTGCCTTTTTTGAATTACTCAGGAAATTGGGGAGCCTATACTTTCTGGTTGATTTCTGAAATGTTTCAACCAGTCAACTTGCTAGTCAATCAGCACCATTTTCTCTTGTAGTATAAATTGTTTTGACATCTTGAGTATTTGTTTGTCCTGATAAGTACAAGATGAAAAGCTTTGGCAACATCTCTCCTTTCAGCAATATTCAAGGTGTGAATATCTTACGTTTGGGAATATACCAATACTGTATAATATCCAACTATATGATAGCGTGTGATGTGCCAAATGGATCTCATGATTGGAATACAGATCTTCTTCACACATGCACTCCTTCAATCTTTCAAAACAGGGAAATAAAGCACTTGGTGAGAGAGACAAAGAATGATATAGTAAGCTGTTTTATTTTACAGACAGCAAATTAATACATCAATAGTCAAAGCAAGCTCCATGCGTATTTTGTTCCAACTCATTCCTCCCAAGAACACGAGGAGAAAAATAACTATACAATGTTCCATTAACGCGCTGTCAATTCCTTTAGACAGACATTACTTTACAAAGATCAAATTGTAAGAATTGTTTTTCTTCATTTTAGCTTTCAGCTCTGAGCTCAAACTTGCAGTTTGAACTAACAAATTGAAACATACTAGGTAATTAGCCTGGAGTGAGACAATTGATCCTCATTAAATCTGTTTCAACTAGACTTTATAGCAATCCATAAGTTTTTTCTTTCTTCAATGCCTGTAGCCTGTGTCATCTGTTACAAATCCTAATCAAATTCACAGATTTAAACCACAAACAATCCCAAAATCCTTTCTCCTTAAAAAAAGATCAAAAAATTCCAAAAGAAACAAGTGCACAGCTGATCAACCAAGGAAGAATTAGGCCGAAAAGCAGAGAAGCAATGTGCTGTGTTAGGCACTAAATAGTGGGTTCCTTTAGATTACCGCTTCTCTGTGGCCAGACAACAGAAAAGAAAGGGGGACAAATTTAAATCACCTGTACACCAAGAAGAAAATTACAGGGTACCCTGCAAAGCAAAAAGAGAAGGCAGAGACTTTTTAGTTTAAATTGGTAGCTAACAATGAGTGAAAGCCCAAAGCTCTTCTTACACATAATAACAATAAAAAGAGTTGTGTGCAGGACTCAGACCTCACCCTATATAGATATGTACTCACTGCTGTCTCAATGTGAATCTGTATCTGTCTGGAACACTGACTAAAAGAAGCAACCTGCCAGTATCAGAGATGCTCATTTTCCCTGAAGGAGTCATGCAGCATGGCACTCTGGTTTGTGGAACAAGTAATATTTCTTTGCTGTACTGCAAAATCAGCCTGCCATTGCAAAATAATCTAACTAGCAGCATCATAGAAAAGGAACTTGGCCGAGATACATACCTGGCCCCATCTATACTGCTTATACTGGAAATTCTTCAAGAATGATTCTAATCAACAAGACTCTCAATGTGAAGTCAACACCACCAGAAAAGTGAATTATCCAGCATCAGTTAGCAACTCACCTACCTCAGTGAAGGTATACCTTGTTTGAATTTGATTCTGGACCCTGGAACCCACATGAAACCCCAATTCTTTTCCCTGTGGTCTCTGCTCTTTAAATCTTTCTTTGCTCTATCCCTCTTTTACTGTATGAATGCAGGGGCAGCAACACTGATTCTTCTCCCATGTTTTGTATGTGTGCAAATAAACTAACCCTTTGAATTCATCCTCTCTCAAGTTCGCTGCATGGTTATTAATAGAAATTGAATCAGAACAAAATTGACGGGTTGGGAACTACGTCACCACATATGAAGGGCGAAGCACATCAAAAACAAATTTCTGTTTATGTACCAGTGGGCAAAGGAGAAATTAGTGCTGTTTAAATTACATGTGCCTCCAGAGCCACAGCAATACGGTTACTCAACTGCCCTCAGACAATTAGAGATGGGCAATAAATGCTGGACAGCCAGTGATGCCCATGTTGCATGAATGAACTTTTTAAAAAAGCCGATGAAAACATATGACAAGGTAAACTCTGCCAATCATACTTGTTTCCTCACCATGTTTCATTTCTGCTTTCAGGCAGCAGCATATCTGCTCCAGACATCTTTTGTTTCTTTACTTGTTCCATTACTATCCCAATTAGCAACCTGAAATGCTAACTCTGCTTCATTCTCCACACTGACTTGCTAACATTTTCCAGCATTTTCTGTTTTTATACATGTTAGGGACCAGTTCAGAAACTTCAAGGCATATTACCCCAACTATCTTTGATTCTGGTATTAGTGTGAGCATAAAGTGTTTCACTCCAGCAGTGATTCTACTGACCCACTAGAAAGTTTTTATTAAAACAAATTATTCAACAGTTAAATAAAATAAAAGAATTCGCATAACTTTTACCAATCAAAAATATCTAAACAAGGCATAATTCTTAATTGCTAGCTATTTCAATTTACACAATATTATTCCCACAGAGGGGGACCTTTTGTGTGTGCGTGTGAGAGAGAGGTGGTGGGGGGGGGGGAGAGAAGAGAAGAGAAAGAGAGAAGAGGAGAGGAGAGGAAGGAGAAGAGAGGAGAGTTTCCTCTCTAAGCCTAGCTCAACCCACTCATGAGCTTCTTCTCATCAATCAAATCCTACTCAGCAACCCCAGGGAACAACTCTAACAATAACAATAATTAGGATCATAGAATCCCCTAAAGTGCAGGAGGCGGCCATTTGGTCCATTAAATCTGCATGGACTCTCTGACAGAGTATCTTACACAGGCCCATCATCCCACCCTATACCATGACTAATCCACTTTATCTACACATCTTGGGACACCAAGGGGCAATTTAGCATGGCCAATCAACCTAACCACGGAAGAGGTTTTTGCAAAAGCTAAGTTAAGGAGAAGGCTGCTAGGATATTATGGAGCAGGGCATGAACCTTTGTGGGGTCACAAGCTTGTGAGGCCCTTTTAAATCCTCACATTTTTTTCTTAAGGGTGGACAAGGACCAACAGATTTTTGGAGCTTGGTTCCTACTGCAAAAAAAGTGAAAATATAGTTTTTTCTAATTCTTAAAGTCTAAACATTGTGTTCAACTGCGCTCCCTACCCTGCTCACAAAAAAATAGTCACTCAAAGTTCTATTCCTCTTCCTACCATCTGCCAGTGGTGTGATGGGAAAGTTTTTAGAAACAATAATCTGAGAAAAAGTTTTAATAATCACATGGGCATGCATGGACTAATAAGTTAGCATGTATTTAAAGGCAGATTGTGCTTGACTAACCCAAGTATTTTGATGAGGCAATAAGTGGTGGAGGATGAGGGCAGTGCAATTAACATTTGTTCAAAACCCATTTGCACACTGTTCAATTAATACATATTTATTTATTCACGGGACATGGGCGTCGCTGGCTGGCCAGCATTTATCGCCCTTGAGAAGGTGGTGAGTTGCCTTCTTGAAATGCTGCAGTCCACATGCTGTGGTTTAAGCCACAACGCTGCTAGGGAGGGAATTCTGCGAAGGAGTGGTGATATAATTTCCAAGTCAGGATGATGAATGGCTCGGAGGGGAACTTGCAGGTGGTGGTGTCCCATGTATCTGCTGTTGCTCTTGCCCTTCTAGATGAAAGTGATCATGCATTTGGAAGGTGCTATCTAAGGAACTTTGGTGAACTTCCGCAGTGCATCCTGTAGATAGTACACACTGCTGCTACTGAGCATCAGTGGCGGAGGGATTGAATGTGGTGCCGATCAAGCGGGCTGCTTTGTCCTGGATGGTATCAAGATTCGAACGTTGTTGACTTGCTAGCAAAATGAGGATAAAAGCCTTTGGGCAGGGTTTCCCAACCTGGGGTCCGCAAAACTCCAGTGTTCTGCGAGAGGCCTTCAGAGGGTTGGCTGAAATTCCAGCAGCCACACAACAAAAAGTGTTCTTTTAAAAACCTTAAAAAAAAGTGCACAAAATAAAATGAGTGCGCAAATCAGCTGCAAAGATAAAAATTCAAGAGAAGCAATGGACACAAATTAAAAAATAATCAAAGCCAGCACTCCGAGCACTGGCTTCTGATAGAGTGAAGTCCACCTACCAGTGTCCAATGCTCGGAGAGGCAGGGCTCTGACTGGCAAATTGAAATTCTTGTTTATTTCTGTTGCTGGACAGAAAAGCAGCTGAGTGGAGGAGCGGCTTATGCAACAGGGAAATGCTAGCTAAGGTAAGATGCAAGTACTCTTATTTTAATAAAGAGAACCTGTTAGATTGGCAATGTCAACCACATCCCAGGAGTGCATTTCTAAAAAATGCAAATCCTGGCAAATAAACTAAATGCTATACAAGAGGGGCTTTGCAGATGATTGTTAGGGAATTTTGGGGGGTGGTGGGAGGGGGAATTCGTTGGCCAAGCCTTTGATGGAGGTGGGGAGAATTTGAGCCTCATCACAAAGGACTAGGGAATCTATGTAAATCTGTTAGAAAGTTTAAGTAAAACTCCACAATTTGGGAAAAAGAACATGTTGATATAAACAAAGACTGCTTACTTGGGTGAACAGCTAGCTAGTATGCCTAATGACTTCTGTATAAACTCTAGTTGGCAGTGCCAGGCCAAGGCTGGAAACAATAAGAGATTAGGAAGACAGATAATTCTTTCAGCAACCACCACCTTGGCTCACAGTGTCTGTAAATTATTTAATGTGAATCTAAAATAGGTAATGCTGGAATTTAAAACAATATACTGCTTTCGTGATTTTTTCATTGTATAAATGTGTCATAGTTCTTCAGTTGTCTCAGAGACCTTTCTCTGAAGTAGTGTTCTCCTTGCACATGCTTGAATAAAGCGATCTTAACCTGCAGTCTCCTGAGGTTAGTTCGCAAGAAATCAGCAATAAAAGTTCTTGGCCTGTCCTTCATCATCTGGCTTTTTAGAATAAAATAATTCTGTTCTGTACTATTCTACAAGTCTATATTTGCCTCAGGAATGATATATTCCCTGGATAGAAGAATTAACAAGTATTATCAAAGCACATATAGGTTCATACTGGAAAACTATATTCCATTCCCCTTCTCCTGGAATTTTTAAAGCATATAAAGGGAATGCATACAAGACCATTTTTAAGCTCCATCCTTATGAATTTTTAAATGATTTTTCCATGTTCACAAAGCAATTTCTTTGATGGAAGATTTCCTTAACCTATGCCAAATTATTAAAAAAATACATTTTCAGTTAATGTTCCCAAGCACATGACTAAAAATGAGGTATTACAATTTGGAGCTGCCATTTGTGCTGCCTTATGCTTTCACCAGATTAAAACCAAGACATGTGCCATTGCACCAACTCAATTCAATTTGAAGTTCAAATGGAGCAAATTACTTGTGCCTAATCCTTAAAAGCTTTGAGTCATATCAATATGTAATATGAAAGCACACATTCTTGGTGAATGATCAATTTGAGGATAATGGCACAATCATTTTGTGTAACACCTCTTTTCGCACTTTGCAGACAACAACAGGAAGGAGACCTTGTGTATATTTGGGAATTAGAAACCCAGTTTCTTTTTTGTGATTAAATATTCGATAACTGTAATGTAAGTTTAACCCAACTGACACTCAGCTTTCACTTTGATGTCCCAGAAGTGTTCAAATTTGATTAAATAGAATCTCAATGGGGTGTTTTTGTAAAATAATAAAAATAGCTTCCCCTGTTAAAACCTATGAACCTTGCAACTTCAGTGAGTCAAATGATTGCCAACTTCTGCAGGCTGTCCCCCAAACATGGGTCCCAGATGGACAAGGACCGGACATGTCACTGAGGCACAGTTTGAATCCATTGGAGGATATTTGGAATGAGGCCAATAACTGTGCTAACACTAAAGCATTGTTGCTGAGTGGTCTCTACAATTTGTTTACTGATGGTAAAAGGAGGGGAGGGAAAGCTCTTAATTACCCTGCTAATCAAAGCCTTCATTTTCATAGCACACATGCTGCTGCTTTTTTGTAGAAGTTTCACACAAGTCTATACTTGTCTGCAAAATTATCTTTTTGTCAAAAGGAAATGCATTAGTTGTTTCTGTAGTTCTGATGGGAATGGCGTTAGATGATGCCACAGCAATTTGCAGATAAATACTTCATCGCTTGTACATCTAATTCTGAAGGCTAGGACACATGTTGTATTTGATTCAGACTAAAAGACAGCAATTGACTATAGAATATATCCTAATTTGCATCAGTATTCACAAAGGAGAAGGGCATGGTGGATGCTGAATCTAGAGCAGGGTATGTTGATATTCCCAGGATATGTCCATATAACAATGGTGTTAGGGGTTTTGAAAAGCATTAAAGCAAACAAGTTCCCAGGACCTGATGAGATCTATCCCAGTATACGATGGGAGATGAGGGAGGAAATTGCTAGGGCCTTATACAAAACCTTTGTATCCTCTTTAGTTACAGAAGCGGTCCCAGAGGATAGAAAAATAGCCAAATGTTATTCCTTTGTTTAAGAAGGCAACAGGGATAATCTGGGAAATCAGGCTGATGAGCCTTACGACAGTGGTAGAGAAATTATTGGAGAAGATTCTTAGGGGCAACATTAGCTCACATTTGTAAAAATATGGACTTATTAATGGGACATATCTTGGCTTTGTGCAGAGCAGGTCATTTCTCATAAACTTGATAATGTTTTTGAGTAAGTGACAAAGATGATTGATGAGGGCAGGGTGACGGATGTTGTCCACACGGGCTTTAAACAAGGCCTTCGACAAGGTCACATGGGATCCGAGATAAGCTGGTAAGATGGATACATAATTGGCTTGGTCATAGGAGACAGTAGTGGTGGAAGGTGTTTTTCTGACTAGAGATGTGTGATCAGTGGTGTTCCACAGGGATCAGCATTGAGACCCTTGTTTGTAATATATATTTGGAGGAGAACGTAGGTGGTCTGATTAATACGTTTTTGGACTACACAAACACTGGGGGAGCTGTGGATAGCAAGGGGAAATTACCAGAGATACAGCAGGATTTGGATAGGCTGGATACTTGGATGGAGAAATGGAAAATGCAAATTAAATCTGAACAAATGTGAGATGTATTTTGGAAGGTCTAATGCAGGAGGGAAGCATACAGTAAATGACAGAACCCTTAGATGCATTAATACAGGGATCTGGGATGAAGGTCCACAGTTCCCTGGAAATGGCAACAGAAGTGGATATGCTAGTCAAGAAGGCATATAGCACGCTTGCTTTCATCAGTTGGGCTTGGAGTCGGAGTCAGAGTCATAAATCACAGAAAAGATCCATCAGCTCATCGAGTGTGCACCAACAATAACTACCACTAAAGTTGCGCTAATCCTATTTTCTACCACTTGTCCCATGTCCTTGAATGTTAATGTTTCAAATGTCTATCCAAACACGTTAAAAGTTTTTGGTCTCCACGATCTTCCCAGGCAGTGCCTTCCAGATTCTCACCATCCTGTGGGTGAATTTCTTCTTCCCAAATCCCCTCTGAATCTCCTGCCCCTCACCTAAAACTATGCCCCCTCGTGACTGACCCCTCAACTCAGGGGAACAGCTGCTTCCTAATCACCCTGTCCATTGCCCTCAATCTTATACATCTCAATCATGATTCCCTCAGCCTTCTCTGCTTTAGGGAAAATAATCCAAGCCTATTTAGTCTCTCCTTATAGCTCAAATGCTCCAACCCACCCAACATCCTGGTGAATCTCCTCTGTACCCTCTCTAGTGCCATCACATCCTTCCTATAGTGAGGTCACCAGAACAGTACATAATACTCCATCTGTGGCCCAACCAACATTCTGTTCAGCTCCTACATTATCTCCTTGCTGTTATACTCTATGGCACAACTGATTAAAGCAAGTGTCTCATATGTTTTAATTATCCTATTCACCTGCTCTGCCAATTTCAGGGATCTGTGAATAAGTACCTCAAGATCCATTTGTTCTTTTGAACATCCTAGTGTCCTACCATTCATTAAATACTCTCGTCTACTCCCTTGTCTAGTTATTTCTTCCAAGGTGCATCGCCTCACACTTATCAGGGTTAAATACCATCTGCCACTGCTCTGCCCATCTGGCCAACCCATCTATATCTTCCCGTAATCTATGACCATCTTCTTCACAATTAACCATCCCACCAATCTTGGTGTCATTTGCAAACTTGCTTATCATATCCTCCCCCACTCCCCACCCCACTTTAGCATCTATATAATTTATACATATAGCAAACAATAAAGTCCAAGCAGTGAATCTTGTGCTACTTCACTGGACACCAGCCTCCAGTCACTCAAACAGGCTTCTACCACTACCCTTTGTGCCCTATTACTAAGCCAATTTCAGATCCATCTCACCAAGTTTCCCTGAATTCCATGTGCTTCAGCCTTCTCCATCTGCTATGTGGAATTTTGTCAAAGGCTTTGTTAAAATCTGTATAAATCACATCAACTGCACTTTCCTTATGCACACAATCATATTTCAGAAAAATTCTACCAAATGTAAACCATGATCTCCCTCTGACAAAGCCATGCCAAATATCCCTAATTAATCCATGCCTTTCCAAGGAGATTAACTCTTCAGAATTTTCTCCAATAGTTTCCCTGCCATTGCCATGAGACTCACGATCTGTAATTTTCTGGTTCATCCCTACTACCCTTCTGGTTTGGAGGGTTATTAGCTATGAGGAGAGATTGGACAGCCATGAGAATGATCAGCCATGATCTTATTGAATGATCAGCCATGATCTTATTGAATGATCAGCCATGATCTTATTGAATGATCAGCCATGATCTTACTGAATGATCAGCCATGATCTTACTGAATGGCGGGGCAGGCTCGAAGGGCTAGATGGCCTACTCCTGCACCTATTTCTTATGTTCTGATGACAAACTTGGTTTGATTTCGCTTGAAAGTCGGAGGCTGAGGGGGGTGACCTGATGGTAGTTTACAAAATTATGATAGGAATGGATAGTCAGGGATCTTTTTCCTAGGGTAGAAATATCAATCACTAGAGGACATAGGTTTAAGGTAAAAGGCGCAAAGTTTAAAGGAGGTGTGAGAGGCAAATTTTTTAACACCTGAGGATGTTAGCTTAACATCCATAGTTGGGAAAATGCTAGAATCCATCATTAAAGAAGAAATATCAAGACACCTAGAAAAGAACGGTTTGATCAAGCAGACGCAGCATGGATTCATGAAGGGAAGTCATGTTTGATGAATTTACTGGATTTTTATGAAGATGTAATGAGTACAGTTGACAGAGGGGGACCGGTGGATATGGTGTTTTTAGATTTCCAGAAGGCGTTTGATAAGATGCTTCACAAAAGGTTGCTGCAGAAGTTAGGGTACACAGAGTTGGAGGTAAAGTGTTACCATGGGTTGGGGATTGGCTATCTAACAGGAAGCAGAGAACTGGAATAAACGGGTGCTTTTCTGGTTGGCAGTTGGTGACTCATGCCGCAGGGATCGGTGCTGGGGCCTCAACTGTTTACCACATACCCAGACGATCTGGGGGAGGGGGCTGAGTGTAGGGTAACAAAATTTGCTGATGACACAAAGATGAGTGGAAAAGCGACTTGTGTGGAAGACACGGAAAGTCTGCAGAGATCTGGATAGGCTGAGTAAGTGGGCGAGAACCTGGCAGATGGAGTATAACGTTAACAAATATGAGGTTATCCACTTTGAAAGAAATAATAGTAGGATGGAATATTATTTAAATGGTGAAAAGTTGCAGCATGCTACTGTGCAGAGGGACCTGGGGGTTCTTGAAAACGAATCTCAAAAACTCAGTCTGCAGGTGCAGCAGTTGATCAAGAAGGCAAATGAAATGTTGGCCTTTATCGCGAGGGGGATAGAATTATAAAAGCAGGGAGGTCTTGCACTGATGAAGCTGCAACTGGAGTACGGTGTACAGTTTTGGTCCCCGCCTTTGCGGAATGATATATTGGCCTTGGAGGGAGTACAGAAATGGTTCACCGGACTGATACCGGAGCTGAGGGGGTTAGCTTATGAGGAGAGATTAAGTAGACTGGGCCTGTACTCACTGGAGTTTAGAAGGCTGAGGGGGGACCTTATAGAGACTTACGAGACAACGAAGGGGCTAGATAGGGTAGAGGTAGAGAGATTCTTTCCACTTAGAAAGGAAACCAGAACTAGAGGGCACAGCCTCAAAATGGAGGGGCGGGGGGAGAAAGGGAAGAGCAGTTTAGAACAGAGCTGAGGAGGAACTTCTTCTCTCAGAGGGTGGTGAATCTCTGGAATTTACTGCCCATTGAAGCAGTGGAGGCTACCTCGTTGAATATGTTTAAGTCACGGGTAGATAGGTTTCTGATAGATAAGGGAATTAAGGGTTATGGGGAGCAGGCAGGAAAGTGGAACTGATCCACTTCAGATCAGCCATGAACTTATTGAATGGCGGGGCAGGCTCAAAGGGCTAGATGGCCTACTCCTGCTCCTATTTCTTATGTTAAAGTTCCTGGAATGTGATGCCAGAGGAAGTGGTAGAAGCAGATACAATAGCAACATTTAAGAGGCATCTTGACAGATACATGAATAGGCAGAGAATAGAGGGTTACAGACCGTGTCTAAGTCTTTAAGTTTAGAAATGCATCATGTATCGGCGCAGATTTGGTGGACTGAAAAGCCTGCTCTTAGCTGTACTGTTCTTTGCTTAAGCAATTGGGTGGATTGGGACTCTAGGTCAAACAAATGCATAGTCATCATACTCTGTTCATATATTTGTCAATCAAGTGCATTTATTTGTTTGGAGTCTCAATTGATGAATGGTGTTAGTGCCCTACATGATGAATTTTGCACGCTGGTGAACATTTGGCATCCTGTTGTTGCACTAGCAAGTGAAGTGCTCCCTAAGGACTTCTCCAAGTCTGCATATTTGGATTATTGTTGGATTAGAAATTAATAATTTGTCAGCTCCAAACCATAGTAATCATTGTGCACGAGGATACAGCCAAGAAAAATCCCCCTGTACACTATGTATCTGCTTCAAAGAAATGATTCCACTCTTACCTCAAGGGTTGACTGCAGCTTTGAGCAACATTCACATCAAATGGTAGTACTGAGCACTGGTGTGATAATTTGTCCCCAGTTAATCTATCATATGCTTGCTCTCTTCAAAGATTTTTCCTTTCCAATCACCTGAAAGTTGGTGGAGACATTCTAAAGTGGGTCCCAATGACCTTAGATTTGGTCCTAATTAATTCTGTGAAGACTCTTGACAGTTTTACTTGGGGAGTGAAATCAATGAAGTGTGGTCCAGTGCAATGAAATAAATAATACTCCAAAATCCTCCTCAGCCAGTTTGCTGTGGAGCATGCTAGTTGGTAATGTTCTAAAATAATCCATTCAATATTCAGATAAGTGACGACATCAATTCTTCAAAAACTTACAAACCTAGACTATATTCCTAGCGTGCCGAGGATGTTGGATAAACAAGCAAGGCAAAATGGCGTTGTCAAGCATGATAGATAAAGATAACTATTGAGCTAACCTGGAAGAGGCAGGACTCAGTGTATCAGCAGATTCCTAAATCCACCAAACCTACACAACTTTCTCCCCGGGTTGGAAGAGTCAATTACTGGGGGCACGGGTTTAAGGTGCGAGGGGCAAAGTTTAAAGGAGATGTATGAGGCAAGTTTTTACAGAGGGTGGTGGGTGCCTGGAACTCGCTGCCGGCGGAGGTAGTGGATGCGGATACGGTAGTGAGTTTTAAGGGGCGTCTTGACAAATATATGAATAGGTTGGGAATAGAGGCATGTGATCCCCAGAAGAGTAGAGGGTTTTTGTTCAGACGGGCAGCATGGTCAGTGCAGGCTTGGAGGGGCCGAAGGGCCTGTTCCTGTGCTGTAATTTTCTTTGTTCTTTGTCAGTACTATCAGAAAAAAAGAGTAGTAACCTCAAAAAGATTATTCAGCTTCGTCACAAATTGCATCTATTCAACTTTTATCCACACAAAAATATGTTCAGTGCACGTTGAAAACTTCAAATAAAACAGAGAGGCAGCACATTCTCGCAACAGCACATTTGTGCTGACCTAGTTACGTAACTGGTAAACCCACTGAAGAGCATATAAACCCAAAAAACAAAGGCAATCCATTAATCTGAAATTCTCAGTCCAAAATTTTTAGCTGACCAAAGAAAGCATCCAGTTACTATAAATAGCAGTCAAAAAGTGATTTTTTTTTTTAATGATGCACAAGAACAAGTTAAAGATACTGTGGAAATTGCACTTCAATTTCCAACACTTGTTTAGATGAAGCTAAATAAAGATTCACAACTAGTTTATTTGCAGTAATTTCATAATGGGCCCCATGTCAAAAGTATAACAAGCAAAATATACATTGAAGTACAAGTGTTAGGTTAAACATATATTATGTACATATTTCAATGCTTTGATTACAGTTGAAGTTAGTGAAGTAAATTACAGGCCAAGAAGTTACAGAATGGAAAAAATACTACAATCCTCAAAAACACCCTGCTAACTGGGGGGAGGGAGGGAGGGGGCGGCATGGAATCTCTCCTAACCCCCTAGCAACATTCATTTTATTATACCTTTAAGTTAGAATTCCTTTCACAGAACAAATCTCATGCTTCATAATTTCAACGCACCAAGCTTTTCAAAATTCAGATAACTACAGCATATAGAGTCAAATTTCCACTGTGCATTCTGGCTATAGTACCCCATATGCCAAACTGTGGAAACAGTGGAGGAAACAGCAGGGATTGAAAGGTGCCTAATACTTTAGTTTACTTATGTATATTACTTCCCCAATAGTGGAGGCAAAGTACATTGCAGCAGCAAAGAGCAACAGCGCACCCAGGTTCCTGTGGACAGAAACATGCATTAGAATTAGGCCATTCCAAAAAAAATTCTAACTTATGCAGGAAAACAAGGACCTTGAAATTATGCTGGAAATATTCTCATTATTTTGGTAGAGTCAATTAATCCATGTACTTAAAATCTTTGTTAAAATAAAAATTTAAATGAAAGCACCCAAGTCTTCATACTAAGCCCATATCACTCCAGCAGCATTTGATTTCACTGAAAGGAGGAAATCACTGCATCAATCCTGCTCAACTAGAAATGTAACAAATTGATTTATTTATTCCCAAGACCCCGATTTCTTTGGTCTTTTACATACATCTTAATTCAGGCAAAAGAGCTTTCTAACTGTTTTAAACTACACAATTGTTCTGTTTCATCAAAAGGAAGATGGCGGGGGATGGGTTGTAGGAAGTAAAAGTACAATTTGTTTTAGAGATTTTGTGAAATAATGAGCTCTTTTTAAATAAATGCAATATTCTTAATAAGCAAGCAAATTAACCATGATATTTACCCCACCAATACATGGAGAAACATGGAAAGCTTGTATCAGTATAACCTCTTCATTCATTTTGTTTCTTTTGGCAACAAGGTGCAACAAAAATGAAGAATTAATAGCTATAAAGCAGACCACTAATAGATACAGCTCAAACAAAAAAAGGACCATAACAATGTAAGAACATAATAGGAGCAGGAATGGGCCATCTAGCCCCTCGAGCCTGCCCCACCATTCAATAAGATCATGGCTGATCTGGTGGTGGTTCAGTTCCATTTACCCACCTGCTCCCCATAACCCTTAATTCCCTTATTGATCAGAAATCTATCTACCTGTGACTTAAACATATTTAACGAGGTAGCCTCCAATGCTTCAATGGGCAGAGAATTCCAAAGATTCACTACCCTCTGGGAGAAGAAGTTCCTCCTCAACTCTGTTCTGAATTGACTCCCCCTTATTTTGAGGCTGTGCCCTCTAGTTCTGGTTTCCTTTCTAAGTGGAAATAATCTCCCTGCCTCTACCCTGTCTAGCCCCTTCATTATATGTTTCTATAAGATCTCCCCTCAGCCTTCTAAACTCCAATGAGTACAGGCCCAATCTACTCAATCTCTGCTCATACGCTAACCCCCTCATCTCCTGTGTCAACCTGGTGAACCTTCTCTGGTCTCCCTTCAAGGCCACTATATCCTTTCACAAATAAGGGGACCAAAATTGCACACAGTACTCTAGTTGTGGCCTCACCAGTACCTTGTACAATTGCAGCACGACCTCCCTGCTTTTATACTCTATCCCCCTCACGATAAAGGCCAACATTCCATTTGCCTTCTTGATCACCTGCTGCACTTGCAAACTGAGTTTTTGGGATTCATGCACAAGGACCCCCAGGTCCCTCTGCACAGTAGCGTGTTGTAATTTTTCACCATTTAAATAATAGTCCATTTTACTATTATTTCTTCCAAAGTGGATAACCTCACACTTGCCAACATTATACTCCACCTGCCAAATCCTCGCCCACTCACTTAGCCTATCCAAATCTCTCTGCAGACTTTCCACGTCGTCCACACAATTCGCTTTCCCACTCATCTTTGTGTCATCAGCAAACTTTGTTACCCTACAGTCAGTCTCCTCCTCCAGATTGTCTATGTATATGGTAAACAGTTGAGGCCCCAGCACCGATCCCTACAGCACGCAGTCACCAACTGCCAACCAGAAAAGCACCTGTTTATTCCAACTCTCTGCTTCCTGTTAGATAGCCAATCCTCAATCCACGCTAACACTTTACCCCCAACTCCGTGTATCTTAATCTTTTGCAGCAACCTTTTGTGAGGCACCTTATTGAACGCCTTCTAGAAATCTAAAAACACCACATCCACCAGTTCCCCTCTGTCAACCGCACTCATTACTTCTTCATAAAAATCCATTTCATTTAATGTTGTCAGCTGTTTAGCCGAAACCATAAATAAATAGGGTTCTCAAAAACACACCCATTAGAACCATTCTTCCACCCCTCTTTATTTCCTATCCCTGAAGAGGACACTTAGTCTGACATAATAAAAAGTAAAGAATGCACAAAATTGTTAGCAATCATTGCAGAGTATCAAAATAATTTGTTCTGTTCAAAAACAGTGTTAAGAGTTTCTTTAAATCACTAAAAGTAGACAAGAAATGTCATTTAAATCAATGCTATTTATAACTGAAAACTGTCAATATGCAGCTTCCTAGTTATTTGAATGGCATACCTCCCTAATTTGCAATGAGACAAGAATCTTGCTATAGCTGCAAATTACATTTTTTTGTATTACTAGCCAACATCACTGTTAAAAAATAAATTTTTTTAAAAGCCAGCTTAAAATATTTTCTATTGGATTTTAATGAATTTTACTAAGTTCATTGTTCATGAGGAAATAATAATACATAGTTTGGTTTACATACCAAAACTCTTGCATTTCACTAAAGCCACATAATTATAAAGCATTCTGCCTTGATAAAAGAGCAGTAAAGACAAAAAGAGTGCAGATCATATCCAGAAGCCTTCACCAGCGCTGTATCCTGAATGTAGCATGCCCATTCTGTCTAAACCTTCTGACTCAGAATGTAGCCACCGATCTTCTCAGCTTTGGTTTTGCAGGAACATGCATGTACTGTTCTTCTAATGCATCCCCTCACCTTCCCCCCACCCTCCAAGGAGAAATCCACAGTATTCAGGGTTCTGCATCAGTGTCTTGTACAAAAATATACCTTCTTCCTGCTACAACTCTCCAAAATGGTCGTAAATTACCAGCTTTTTAATGAGTAGCCATACATATTGATCACTGTAGTAGAGCTTAATGTCCTGTATGACAATAAATTTTTTCAAGCGTCCCATTTCCCTGATGAAAAGCATTGCTCCTGGTTTAATAACTCAGCCTTATGAAGATGCGTAAAAACAGCTGAGACAACAGCAAGTACTGTGCTCTCTCCAAACTACCACTCCCCCGTTATTGCGTCATGTACACTGAACAGTTGAAAACTAATCCCTTTCATCTATTTTAAAAACTGTTACATGCAACAACTCATTATTCCCAGTGACTCTTTCCAGCCTGTTTTCTTGAAGGAGGCTTACTGATATACACTAATTATACCACTTAAATTGGATTCTGTAGCTGCCAGTTAATTTTCATTGGAGGATTGTTTGTAATGGCACTTTATTTTTCCAAGTTCTTCTTTCACAAAAACTACATGCTAACCACCTGAGAATATTCATCACCTCCGAATATATAAGCATGAATCTGTGAGGATACATACAAATATTTGGTGCAGTCAATGTAAATAGGTGTCCAAATCTATTTATGCCGCATCAAATAAACTGCATTAGGTATCCGTAAAAGCAAAACATTTCAAGACTCTCCATTGCCAACATTAAGTTGATTAAGCAGTCATATTTTCTTATTCTTATTTCCCATCTTAAAACACTTGAACTCTAAACTACTAAAGAATGGATATTCACTGCAGTTTAACAATACTTCATCCTGAACATCAGATGCATTACACTGAAGATTAGAGGTACACTAATTTATGCCCATAACTTTAGACCAATGATTATTTTAAATTCACTTTTCTGCAGTTTTGAGGCTATACAAATTTAAATACATTTTTAAATTGCAAATGTTTTTGTTTGTAACATGTGAACATAAATTACCCTCAGGAAGCAAGGTACAATATATCACATGCTGTAACATGAGCAACAATTGGCAGTTCACCCTGGGAGCTAACTCCATGGTAGTCATGATATGGAGATGCTGGCGTTGGACTGGGGTAAACACAGTAAGAAGTCTGTTTATTTGCTACCAAATAAACCAGTTGGGCTTTAACCTGGTGTTGTGAGACTTCTTACTGTGAACTAACTCTAAGCAGTGGTGATATTTATTACTACTGTGCTATCCTGTGCCAGTGCCTGGCGAATTTGAATTGTACTACCAATACCCAGTAGATTATCTCATTCAGGCAAGGGTGTAAGTAGCATATTCTGGGTACTGGACATTCAGAATACGTAGAAGTTACAAGCCAATCAAGTACAAATCAGAACTACATTTCAAAGAATTTCTCCTGGTTTCCCCAGTGTCCATGCTTCCAGACTGAGCCTTATTTAATGAATTCTTTAATCCAAACCAACAAGGATTTTGAATGAACTTCCTACAATCATGTCATGGAATGCACTGACTAGCTGCAACTAGATTTTGTATGTATTAGGGTTTGCAGAATGATCACACTTAGTAAAACCATCTCAGCCATACACTGTGCCTAGTTCAAATGCTGGGAAGGCCAGGCATTCAGCTGACATGACAGTCACTGTGGAATTAAGAACACAAAAGGCTAAAAACACTCAGTGGATCTGGCAGCATCAGTGGAGAGAGAAAAACATTAATGTTTAAGTGCCTTTTCATCTGAATTCTGATATTCAGCTTTTGTTCCAGCATTTGCAGTAGCTTGCTTTTAAAAAAACAATCATGGTGTTTAGCCAGGACTTGGAGGCTTCTAACAGGCTACAGCACGCACCTACCTTGCTTTACTGCACTAAAGGCACTTCACAGAAGTAATATCACATAGAATTTGACACTAAATTACATAGAGAAATATTAAGACATGGCCAAAGGCTCCTCAAAGAGGTAGGTTTCAGGGGACACATTCAAGGAAGAGTTATAGAGGGATGGTTAAGAGGGGGCCTGGACTGGAAAACATGGCAACCAATGGTAGGGAGATTAAGATCAGGAATGTACAAGGATAGAGCTGGAGAAGCACAAAGATCTTAGAGGGTTTTAGGGCTGGAGATAAATTGCAGAAACAGGGAGGGGTCACAGACATTGAGGAATTTGAAAACAAGTTAAGAATTTTAAAACCTAGGCATTGCCAGATCAGAAGTCAAGAATTTATGCAAGCTATGTGTGTAATATGGGTAGCAGAGTTTTGGATGAGTTCAGGTTTATGTTGTTCATCGGTGGGGACCTCGGCACCATTAGTCATTTTGAGGCTGGTTGCAGTGTGTCCAAAGATGACTAATCAGGCCAGTTCAGGCACGGGACGTCCTGGCACATATTGGACAGACTTGTGTAGACACTGTAGTTGTTGCGCTGGTGGCTCTGGACTTGCACAGCTCACGCTTAAGTTGTGCTTCAGCAATACACCTTGCTTTGTGAGCTTGACAGCCTTGCTTATTCCTACAGAAGAATCATTAGGATGAAAAGTCTGGGGTTGGAGCAGAGCTTTCGCGTACCCATACCACAAAACAACAGTGACGTAAATAATTTTCCCTCCTGGCCCTGCAACTTTCACAGATACAAGAAGGATTAGGTGTATGTAAGTACAGCACAGAGGTGATAAGGTCAAAATGGGATCAGAAAAAGGAAGAAAACTTAGGTTTTAAATAGCCAGTTACAGATCATTTACTCAAATTTGTGATCATCTGACCCATAAGTCACAATGGAAATATTTTGCACCCAAATACATTTTAAGAAATTGAATCAGTAATTTTTAACCAAAACTATACATGCTACCATACCTGCCCTCTAGAGACAAGGTGGCAGGGCAAGCCACAAATGCATCAAAGTCAGTTGTCCAGAAATACATAAGAGTTCGCCAACTGATAATACTCTGCTTTTCTTCTGCTTGAACCCACTTCCGATTTGAGTACTTAACTAGATTTCTGCAGATTGAGTTTGAAGACTTAATTTTAATGTAATTGGAGCAGCAAATCAATTACAGCACAATCATCCCCAGATTCCAAAACATTGACAGATGCACAAAAAGCTTCCTGCATCTCCTGCAAGGGAACCTGTGCCAATCAATACAAGGATAACATATAGTGGCAGCATTCTGAACTACAACCAAGTCAAAATGGAGGGATATTAAACCTGTTATGTTTCCAGTGTTCATGGACTGTTAAATAATAAAATTAAAGTTTACTTTTATATTGTGCACACAATATGATTCAAATTAAATTCATTCTCAATGTTGTTGATGTGTTCAAAATTAAAATCACTTTAAGTCACAAATAGGAGAAAGCAAGAGCCTCTCTTATTTAAACACAGAAGGTTGTTAGGATATGGATACATAATCATAGAATCCCTACAGTACAGAAGGAGAACATTCAGTCCACTTAATACTTGATACAGTAGCATCCTGCATTTATTACTGGACTAGTAACAGAGGGGCTTGGGCTAATGACTTGGTAACCCAAATTCAAATCCCAAGTAGCTGGAAAATGTAAATTCAATTAAATAAATCCAAAATTAAAAAGCTAATGTCTATATTGGTGACCACAGATTATCAGAAAAACTCATCTGGTTTAGTAATTCTTTTTATAGAAAGAAACCTGCTGTCTTTACCTGATCTGACCTTCATTTAACTTTAGACCTAAAGTGGTTGACTCTTAACTATTCTCTAAAACTTCATAGCAAGCCACTCAGTTACACTTAGGAAAGTGGCTCACCATACCTTCTCAAGGATAATTAGAAATAGACCATAAAGCTGGCCATTCCAACAATGGCCACATTTAGCAAATTAATGGACAAAAAAAAATCAGTAATAGGGACTGAAACATGATCCTTAATAAATTTTATAAGGGAAATCAATAAATATTTAATAAAGTGACTGAGGATAGGTTTTTGACATAATGGGCTGAAGAGATGAATAGCAATACTTCTATGCTGCAAAATTGTGTTTCTTTGTCAAAAGACATCTTCAAATAGATGCAATCATTACTTGAATTATTTTCCCCCAATTTTGACTCCATTAATCAGATATTAGACATCTATAAATTGGTCATGGAGCGCAACTGGACTGCTAGTTTCTAAATTCTAAAACTAGTAAAGTCTGATTATTAAAAGATGCTGACCAAGTATTCAGGTGAATGGGGTGGCATGACTACTGTCTGGTGGTGACATTTTGTTATCTAGCTGCAAACAAAAAGAATCCGGAAGTCAAAACTAATAGTCAAATCATTAAACCAGTACAAACAGACACTTGGAAAATGTTCAAGAATGCACCAGATTGCGAAAGAATATTGCAAAATAACTGTCAGCTTTGTTGAAACTGTTCAAAAATTAGCAAAGTGGCACATCTATGCTGGAATTTACCTGTTACCACATTAGGCAACAGAATTCTGTTTTAAATGTATTTCATGACAATTAATATTGAACAAAAAATTAGAGCATTTAATCAAACACTAAATTGTCATGAGCTAGATCCATTGTTAATATACATAATGTTGATGGAACGGAAGTCAAAAAATCTCTGGGAAAATCTGATCCATATCAAGATTTCACTAAATATAATCCTCCAGACTTAAACTAGCAGTGTGAAAATTTTGATCACTTGATCAGATAGACATATCAAAAGTAGTCATAATCAAAATCATAATAACTGTATAATCAAAAAAAGTAACCAACTGCTGAGAAGACCGTTAAGCAGCACAGCAATCCTATTTATGAGATTCTGTTTAACATGGCGATTATTGGTCATCTTCTTTTGAAAATTTCATCAGGCTGTGTTGACAAGGTCAATAAAATTCTGCACTTTCAATCAATTAAAATTGCTTTGATACAAAAAGGTTGTCACAATAAGTAACAAAAGACAATGCTACAATTTTTGGGTTGTGCCAGATGTTTCATGCGCAGCATGAATGATCACTCCTGTAAATGAAGTTGCGCTGTCAATGAATAACGCTGCACATCCAATATTAGTAATGTAGGCCCAGGTTTGAGCCCTCATTAGAGTAATTTGTTCAATAGGAATGATGTGAGCTGTCTTGCTACCCTAGTTTAAAGGTCAGACGTTCTAATACCCAGCACCAAGAGATCCAATGCAAGAACCAATGGCACGAATGTTCCTTCAACACAAAAACAAAAGCAGATGAGGTAAAACACTGAAAATAGCTGATAATCAACTCTGTCAATGTACTTGACTGGAATAAGCATGATCTTTTTATGGTTATAATGAATTACATTCCACAGAATAATGCTTAATGATAACCTGGGTGTTTTTTTCTTTAAAAAAAATTGTAAAACTCATCTTTCATTGTCAAAAAAAAGGATCCAGAAAGAGGTCAGGCATTACTTCTGAGATGTCAACCGTGGGTTAATAGGATATGAGCAGAATTAGGCCATTCGGCCCCACTGAATCTGCTCTGCCATTCAATCATGGCTAATATGCTCCTCATCCCCATTTTCCTGCCTTCTCCCCATAACCCTTAAACACATTACTAATTAAAACTAAGTCCAACTCCTTAAATTTACTCACTGCCCCAGCAGCCACCACACTTTGGGGTACGAATCTCTCAGATTCACAACCCTTGGGGAGAAGTAGTTTCTCCTCAACTGTTTTAAATTTTCTATCCCTTATCCTAGATCACTTGCCCTAGAATGTTCCACAAAAGCAAGCACCGGCTTCATGTCTATTTTACCCATACCTTTTATCATCTTGTATACCTCAATTTGATTTCCCCTCAAACTTTCTCTTTGGAGGTACTGTTGGACCTGCCGTGCAAATATATTATTTTGCTTTTAATTCATATTTTCTAATTAGTAAACTAGTTTTCAAGACTGAGTTCACATTAACATGGAAATATTAGTTGGGTTTGGATTATAAGTTACATCAAAGAATGCTCTAATTTATAGCTACACAAATAAAGACATTCATTCTTGGCTATGCTAAAAACAAAGCACAGAAATGTTATCAAGAATATCTAATAAAATGAAATGCTGGATGAATGACCAGTTCACATTATAACAAACTATTAAATCATGAATAATTCAAAATTTTCTGGTCCAAATTCCAATGCTAAAATAAACTGAAAGACAACTCACCAATATGGTAGCTTGCATGATAAGCAGCTAGATTACTAATCTTTTACCGTAATTAAAAAGATGTTTCAATTAAGTGATTGTGATTTTTGGTCAAACTTACTAATTTATTACCAATTGTAGATTAGTTCACCACTATTGCCCATTCAATTATTTTGTGTCAACTTTCACTGTCAATCTTTTTTTAAGAGGCTAATGACTCGAGATGTTTTTCCAAAACACTGCATGCTGTTTTTGTCTCAAAAATTAGGTTTCGAAGAGATAAAAATCAGCCTCCCATCCACTGACTCTGTCTACACTTCCTGCTGCCTTGGCAAAGCAACAGCATAATTAAGGACACCAACACCCCAAGATGAGTACAGCTCCCACACCACTTAAGTAGCTTGACAGCAGGACAAAATTGCCGACTTGATTGGCATCGCACCCAGCATCTTAAATATTCATTCTGGTCACCACTGATATACAATGGCAGCAATGTATACTACCTGACGAACTCACTTCTGCAACTGGATCCAAGACTTTCTAACCCACAGACCGCGGTCATTAAGGATAAGCAATAACACCTGCTTCACGGTCATCCTCAACACCGGTGTTCCACAAGGCTGTGGGCTCAGCCGTTATCATACTCCTTACACGTCTCTGACCGTATGGCCAAATTCCCCTCCAGCTCGGCTTTCAAGTTTTCTTATGATACCACCATTATGGGTCGGATCTCAAGAGATATACAGTAAAGAGATAGAGAACCTGGTGAACTGGTCAATGACGATAATCATTCCTCCAATGTCAACAAAATGAAGGTGACTGTTATCGACTTCAGGAAGCATAGTGGAGGACACACCCCCATCTACATCAATGGGAACAAGTAGAAATGGTCAAGAGTTTCAAGTTTTTAGGTGTCCAGATCACAAACAACGTGAGCTGGTCCCTCCATGCAGATGCTGTAACTAAGAAAGCCCACCGACAGCTCTACATTCCCAGGAGACTGAGGAAATTTGGCACGTCTGCTACAATTCTCACCACCTTCTACAGATGCATCATAGAAAGCATTCTTTCCAGTTGTATCACAATTTGGTATGGCTTCTGCTCTGTCCAAGACCACGGTTAACAGCAAAGGGTTGTGAACGAAGCCCAGTCCATTACTCAAACCAGCCTCCCATCCACTGACATTGTCTACATTTCCCACTGCCTCAGAAAAGCAACCAGCATAATCAAGGACCCATGCACCTCAGACACACACACGGGAAAAAGATATTAAAGACCTATGCAACTGACTCAAAACCAGCTTCGTCCCTGCTGCTATCAGATTTTCCAATGGACTTACCTCGCATTAAGTTGATCTTTCTCCACACCGTAGCTATGACTGTAACACTACACTCTGCGCACTCTCCTTTCCCTCTCTATGTATGGTACGATTTGTCTGTATACTGCACACGAAACAATACTTTTCACTGTATACCAATACATGTGACAATAATAAATCAAAACAAATTACCTAGACTCCTTCTAGAGAACCTTCCAAACCTGAAACCCCTATTATGGAGGAGGAAAGGGTGGCAGATGAATGGAAATGCCCCAACTGCAAGCTACTCTCCAAGCCTCACTTCATGCTGACTTAGAACTATATTACTGTTCTTTCATTGTCACTGGATCAAATTCTTTGAATTCCCAACAGCACTGTAGGTGTACCTACACCTCCACCTGACTGCTGCAGTTCAAGGTGGTTCGCTACCACCTACTTGAAAGCGGTTAGAAATAAGCAACAAATAGTCTTGCCAGCACTGCTTATGTCCCAATAACAGGCAGTTCTGATTGAAAATACTAATTTGTATTTAAAGTCACAGAAATCATCAGACTTCAATAACTAACATTGTTGTTAAATTTCAAAAAGTGCATACCACCCAAATGGCACAAATTCAACTTGATGAAGGTATGAGAAAACTAAAACTTAATTCTAATTTTAGATCCAAAAGATTCATTTTGGAATTCAAATTTAATAGTGGATGAGTGATTTCAGGTAGAGATGTGCCAAATCTCAGTAATTCAGACTAAAAGATAAAGTGGAAATTTGCCATCAGCCCAATTTAGACAAATGTCTTGTATAATATTTTAGGCAACAGCTAACATAATGCACACTGCCTGCTCCCCCATTATCCTCCGTTCTTGATTTGAATAATGCTGACTGATGTTGAAGTATTTTTTGGCTTAGAGACTGAGAGTAAGGGGGCAGAGAATTAAGATGGGCATTCAACCTGCCCAGAAGCATATGCACTCTAGTGGCTGTTCTATGTTCTGTGTATTGGCAGAGGCCTGAGGGAACAGACATAATCTGGACATGACAAGAAACAAAAGTATGTTGGCAAAATTGACAGTAAACGATAAAACAAAATTATTTCATCAATTCACGTAATTAAAAATATACGATTGCAGTTGATGTAATTAAACCATAAGATATAGGAGCAGAATTAGGCCATTCAGCCCGTCAAGTTTGCTCCACCATTTAATCATGGCTGATAAGTTTCTCAAACCCATTCTCCTGTTTTTCCCCATAATCCTTGATCCCTTTACAAATCAAGAACCTATCTGTTTTAAATGCACTCAATAACCTGACCTCCGTTAATTCTGTGGCATATTTAAGCACAATGGAGAGGGAAGAGCAAATTCAATTTCTTAAACTTCTGAAATGGAATTTAGAAATTCTAATTTCTTTGAAACATTTTTCAATGTAGCATCAAGTTTTATGGTTGATTTGAGTTATGCTAATTGCAATCATACATATGTAATTTGAATGCAAAGAAGTGAATTAGAAATCTGTGGCCAGAACTCCTCTCTATTGAATCTAATTTCGAGCCCTTGAACTCTGGGACGTTTTGCTCCAACTTCCAAATTTTCTGCTGGTCGACTTTTTATTTTGGCCCATTTCAAACAGTGCTTCTTTTATATTGTTGTATACCCCATCCTACCACTTTTCACCAATCTATTAATATCTTTTACTCCGGCCATAAAGCATTTTCAACAAACATACAAGCAAACATAAGGAGTAGGTCATTCAAACCCTCGTGCCTGCTCCACCATTTATCATGGCTGATCTCATAGTAACGTCAAACCCAACTTCCCATCTACACCTGATAGCTTATCACTCACTTGCTTACCAACTATTTATCCAC
The DNA here is from genome assembly GCF_965287045.1 of Carcharhinus amblyrhynchos. NCBI lineage: Eukaryota > Metazoa > Chordata > Chondrichthyes > Carcharhiniformes > Carcharhinidae > Carcharhinus > Carcharhinus amblyrhynchos. The sequence continues at coordinate 57,711,562 of NC_137329.1, forward strand.
CCTGCCTTAAAAATATTCAAAGATGCTACTTCCACCAACTTTGCAGGAAGAGAACTCAAGACTGACAGCCCATTGAGTGAAAAAGTTTTGCCCCATCTCCATTTTAAATGGGTGCCCCTTTTGCTTTTAAACAGTGATTTAATTCTAGATTCTCTCTCAAGAGGAAACATCTTTAAGGGGTGGCAGTGGTGTAGTGATTTTGTCACTAGACTAGTAACCCAGAGACTTAGGGTAATGATCCAGGGACCTGGGTTTGAGTCACACCATGACAGATGGCGAAATCTGAATTCAATATAAAAAAATCTGGAAATTGTAGTCTAATGATGACCATGAAACCATTGGGGATTGTAGAAACTTAAATCTAGCCAGAAAATGAGAATTCTACTCACTGCTATGGTGATCAACTATGTCTAAATGACAGAGACACTGAACAAATATTATGGACGGCATGGTGGCTAGCACTGTTGCCTCACAGCTCCAGGTTCAATTCCGACCTTGGTGGTTTGTCCGTTCTCTCAGTGTCTGTATGTGTTGCCTTTGGGTGCTCTGGTTTTCTTCCATAGTCCAAAGATAAGCAGGTTAGGAAGACTGGCTATACTAAATTGCTCCTTAGTGTCCCATAGTGCAGGTTAGATGGATTACCCATGGTAATGGGTGGATTTACAGGGATAGGGTGGAAGAAAAGGGCCTGGGTAAGATACTCTGTCAAGGAGTCTTGCAGACTCAACAGATTGAACAGTCTCTCTCAAACTGTCAGGATTTTAATATTGTGTTTCTTATAATTACAGACAAAAACACAAAACTGGAAAATTGTGTGCAACATTGGTGCTTTTGCCAAATTGTTTAGCATATCAATTTTCCTTCAAATAGACTCAAAATGCTATTTTTCTGTAAAAATTAAAGCTTCAAAAATTAGGGAAGATTTTTTTAAAATTTGAATTTATAAAACCAATAAATGAACTTAAAATCCGTTAATTCGATAATCAATGTTTTTTGTCTGAGGGAGTTGAAACATCACTGTATTTTTGTGAAACACACATATTGCTAATTTATAAATTTGAAAACAAACAAACTTTAAAATGACTGAAGCCATGACTGGCTGCGACTCGAACAAAATAAACTGATATTCAGAGAAGCTGACACTGCTATTTCTGAAGAGACAATAAATCTTTGTGATTGCAAAGACCAAAATTAAAGGAAATTCTACAACAACCATCTACATTTTATAAGCCACCAAGGTCTACCAGTCAATGATAATCATCAGGATGCTGGGGGAATTAAGCAACAGTAATGCCAGTGAATGTCAAAGTAAGATTCTCTCTTGTTGGAGATGGTCATTATCAGACAACCGTGAAGCACAATTGTTACTTGCCACTTAGCTCAAGCGTTATCTAGGTGTTGCCGCAAGCAGACATTAACTGCTTCCAGAGGGGGTACTTAAGGGGTTTTAAGTGGTACTGAACACTGCAATTAGTGAACCTAAGACCTTTGGAGAAAAGGTCATTATATGAAGCATCTGAAAGTCATTGGGCTCGGACACCCTGGACTCTTGCAACAAAGTCCTGAGCTGGAGATGATTAGCCTTCAACATCATTTCCATCTTCCTCTATGCCAAGCAAGGCTTCAGCAGAATAGTTCCCTTCTAGCATCCATTTTGCCAGGGATTCTGATACCACAAATGCTGTCTTATCAAAGCAACCACATATGTTACCTCTACAAACATGCTCTTTAATCCCTCTTTGGGCCAAAGCTGTAATGAAGTCTGAAATGAGTGGCCCTGGTAGATACTACTGGTATCTATGACAATGGGGAGGTGGAGATGCAATAACTACTCCACACTTCTGGCTGGTGGTTGCAAATATTAATGACCTAGACCTTGGTGTACAATAATTAGTGGATAATCTGAAACTTTGAAGTGAATTTCTCATGAATTGTGAGCCATAAGGAAGACAAGTTCAAACTTCAAAATAACAGTCATGGACAAACAAGAAGCAGGGTGAAATTTAATTCAGAGAAGTATAAAGTGAAGCATTTGGTAGGTAGAACACAGACATGGTATGAAACAATTCCAAAATGGGTACAGGAGCAGAAGGACCTGAAATGTAAGCATGTATAAATTATTGAAGGTGGCAGGACAGGCTGAGAGCACGGTTAAAGCATACAACATCCTGAGATTGTCAATAGGGGAATAGATCAGAAAAGGAAGGAAATTGTATTAAACCCCTGTAACACTGGTTCAACTTCAACTGGCAAACTGCATCCAATTCTGGGCACTACACTTCAGGAAAGATGCAAAGTCATTAGAAGTTTACAGAAAGGATTCACAAGAATGGTTTTAGGGATGAAGAGCTTCAGTGAGGTAAAAAAGATTGCAGAAGACTAGTAATTGAAGAGAAGGTTGAGAGAATATTTGACAGAGGGGAATCTGGACAGAATAGGAGGTACTGTTCCTACTGGTGGAAGGACTGAGAACCAGGAAGCATTGCTTTAAAGGTAATTGGCAAAAGAGCAACACGAACAGAGGAAAAACTTTTCCATGCAGAATGGTTAAGGAATCTGGAATGCACTGCTTGAGATGTAGTGGAGTGTGGAGGAGGTTCAATTGAGGCTTTCAAAAAGAAAACGTATTATCCGAAAAGAAAAACTTGTAGCGTTACGAAGAAAAGGCAGGGGAGTGGCACGTGATGAATTGCTACTTCAGAAGGCCAGCACACACAATGGGTCACACAGCTTCCATCTCTGTTGCAACTATTCTATCAAATGCTTCAGCATTGGCTTTTGCATTGACATGTTGAATTCATCTCTGATTATCTGTTTACTTGCCCACCACCATTCACAATTAATTCAACATGTCCCCTGCAAATTAGCTCATACATAATTGTATTCCTTGTTCATTTTACTTTCAAATCAGCTATAAAACAAAAACTCATTAGCTTCTTTTATTACATAGCGCAGGTAAATGGATTTTGTCAAGTTTGACGTGTTTTATTCCCCAGCAGCTTTAGTGCAAACATCAAAAATCTTATTGAATTGATCTGCATTGTTTCAACTAAAATAAACATTTAATATAGATTTAAACCTAATTTCCAGTCTCTATCCCTTGTGATAATTGTGCACATATGAATCCAGCAACATTCTCATTCTCATGCAAGGTCACAGGCCTGAAATGTTCACTCTCCATAAATGCTGCTAAACCCAAGCACTTCCAGCATTTTTTGTTTTTATTATAGCTTTCCAGCATCTGCAGTATTTTGCTTTTCTATCATTATTACTAAGCTGTCTTCAACTGATTTCAACAATATATAGGGCCGTTGAGGTACCTAGCATGGCTACAGGGAATAAATGTACTGTAACTTGGCAGAGTGGGAAAGTTATTATGTTTCACCACAGCAAGACCAGAAAGGCAATTTACCATACTGCACTAAGGCTACATACACAGTGTCTATCTACTGTAATAATAGGACTATAGAGGCAATACAATGTAACACAAAAGGACCAAGAGCCAATATACTTGACCAACTTGCATGCAGTTACTTTCTCAGGGATAAGCCCTTCCTCGCACATTCCTACCTCATCCAGCCAACATCCTAGATCTGGTACATCTCCAAGGCAACTTCCCCCGGATGCGTGTTTAGCCAAATTTACTGGCTATAATATGTGGAAGTGCTAGTCCTCATTCCTTCAGCATCATCCCTTCTTTTAATAAACTTTTTCTCTGCATTTTTTTTTACCTCTTCTTTCAGGTCCTCATTTTCTACCATCTAGTCAAAGACTCCAGGAACTTTCTCAAAAATTAATCTCCACATGTCTGTGCACCAATCTAATCTTCAAACAGCTCCAATTTCAATCTGCCATTTTTCCCAAATTTTTGTTTTGCGACCGTAAGTAAACAACATCAGTTTGAAAAGTTTTTAAACCTTCCAAAAATATCTGCAACATCCACCTAAATTCTGTCTGGCAAGTTGACTCTAATTGGCCAAGACATTGCATGAAGAAAGCAATGGGGAACTACAGGCTCCCCAAACTTCTCACTTCAACCAAAATCCAATTAATCAGCAGCTTTCTCCTGTAGTAGAGATTGTGTATCTTTGAAATTTGGCATTGTTGTACTTGGCCTGATGAGTATAAGACAAAAAACTTCAGCAACTTCTCTCTTTTCAAAAGAAATCACCAAAAAATTATGGAATATTGAGTCAATCAATCCAACCTATTCTCCTATTATTTACTGGAAATTAGATTTTTGAAAGTAAAAGGAACAGTTGATCGGCTGCCACTCACTTTTGTACAATTAACCACTTTGTAAGATATATAGAATGCATACCAGCATTTACAAGTTTTAGGGAATTAATATAAATTTAATTTATTTATCGCCAATCACGAAGTAGCTTGACGTTGAGAAGCTTTTTACTGTAAATTTTTTTAACTAAGTTAGTAACAAAATATAATCAATATACAATTATTGGAGGCTCACGAAGGCTAAACTTGAATTCTTTAACCATTTTAGCAGGTTGTGCATTACTGGACCAGGGTACAGTAAAAAAAAAATTCTAGTAAAGTAGTGCTGCAAAAACTTAGTCACAACAGTAGCAATTATATGGATCTACACTTCTGAAGTCTTTGCAAATTCTAATATTGTTATTAGGCCTACCCTCAATGAGCCTTTATAACTGGGGAAAAGGTAATAGTTTATAATATCTAATGAAATTCAAAACAGATTCACTAATCATTTCAATGTTTCAGATTTACAGACAGCTTAAAAAGAACAGCTATTTAATGACATGTTGTAAATTATAATAAATTAGAGGTGAGAGAGCCCCATAGGCATTTTTGGAAAAGTAAAAACACTACTGAAAATCTTCATTACACACTTAAAATTGTTAGATCTTCAAGAATTATGTTTCAGTTTTATTATTAAGTGCTTTTGCGACCAAAGGTTAGACTTGTAACTTGGCCTCATATTTTTTTCACTTCACAAAAATTCTAAATGGCTATTTAGACAACATGTTGTTTAACTCAGGATGTACTGCAAGTCTCCATCTTGGAGCAAACAAATACATCTCATTAAATAATGGGATCTGAATAATACATTAGTCCTGCAGTACTTTGTAATTTATGCTAAACTTAAATTTAACCATAGTTTCACTCAATATTTAAGAATGCTTGAACAAATGTATCATAAAACATTCACAAAAATGAAATGAAAATATGAAAATAAACAAGCTAGGCATTCAAAAGTACAAAAATTGACTAATATAAAAATTTAGTTATGAGATGCATTATGTATATTATGTATACACCTCAATTTTTGTACGAGTTAAAAACTTACTGATTTTTTAAAAAATATACATTCCCCAGTAGCATTTGGGCAGCATGGTGGCACAGTGGTTAGCAATGCTGCCTTTCAGTGCCTGGTTCAATCCCAGCTTAGGTCACTGTGTGTGGAGTTGGCACATGCTCCCCGTGTCTGCATGGGTTTCCTCCCACAGTCCAAAGTAGTTAGGTGGATTGGGCATGTTAAATTGTCCCTTAGTGTTGGGGGATTAGCAGGGTAAATACATCTGGTTACGGGATTAGGGCTTGGGTGGGATTACTGTCAGTGCAGGCTTGATGGGCCAAAATGGCCTCTGACTGCAATGTGGGGATTCTATGATTTGATTTAGGTTTTTACATTTGTTTATAACCAACTTCTACTTAACGTAATACAAAACTGAACAATTTGTACATTCATATTTTTTCTGTGAAGGCTAACAGTAATGATACAATTTTGTGCACTTGTTATTGCTGTCAACCCTTTGGCTTAAGATTGCTGCCAGTCACACAAGTAAAAATTCAAAGATGTACATTAAGTCACCAGAGAAAGAAGACGCAATTGCATTTTCTTTGCTTTGTTACAAAGTGCAATAATACCATATTGCGTGTTCCAAGATGTGTACTTTTGGTGCACACATTTTTCTCTTCCCTTCTATTATCCATACCATTTGGCACTTACAGTCCTAAAGAGGTTAAGTGCCCATAAAGCTATTACAAACTTTAGTTGGACTTTAATCCACTACAATGCACAATATATTTATCATTCGAATGAAGTTTATTTGATACATTAGGTGCAAGTCTATTCATCACTAATATCAGTTTAATGAAAAATGCATTATTTTTAGACCATTGAAGACAAGGTAAATCTAAGATACTAGATTATAGTGACTGAATAAGTTAAATCCCATTTTTATTACATGATTTAACGTATTTCTAGGTCTCCCCAATCCTCAGACAACAGTTTTTCCGAATCTCCACAAAGGCCTTTGATAATGGGAGCATATGGTAGGCTCATGATGAAAGGCTAGGTTATGCAGAATCAGGAGACAAATAGCTGAATGGCTAACAAATTGGTTAAAAATAGAAAGCAGCGAGTAGGGGTAGGGGATAATTATTCTATTTGTAGGAAAGTGGTGTTTCACAAAGAGTAGTGCTGCAATCACTTATAAATTACATTAAGATTTAGACTTGGGGACAAGTAATCAATATTAATTTAGTACATGCTACTAAGCTGAAAGTTAGGGGAATACTACAATATAATACAGTACAACAACAGAAAACATACAGACTTGGCAGTTAGGTGGCAAATGAACTTTTAATATAAAGCTGAAGTGATGTACTTTAGTACACTCAATGATTAAATTGTGGAACTATCACAAAGCACTTGAGGCAAATAACTTGGATGTTTTCAAAAGGAATCTTGATGAATTAGAGAGAAAATGAATAGAAAAATATGCTGAAAGGGAAACATGGATCAGTTAAGACATGAGGTATAAGCTACAGACTGATTGGCAAGAATGGTCAAATCCTTTGCAACATGTTCTGTGTAATCTAGCTTTGCTGTTCCAAATATTCTTTTATTCCTATTTTTTTTATTTTGCTTTTTGAGAAACCAGAACAGAAAGTGACAAGCAAAAAGGCACAAAGTGAGGAGTGAAAGGGAGGAGTCCAATGGGTGGTGTAGCACACACAAGAGAGGGAGGCGGTGAGGGGGGAGGGAAGAGGAGGGAGATGGGGAGGGGAGAGAAGAGGAGAGAGAGAGAGAGAGAGAGTGAGAGTGTGGGGAGCGGGGTGAGTAGAATGAAGTATATGTGGCAACCATATCATACCAAATCCTAGACTGTGGGAATGGCTTGCAGAAACACTGAATTAGGCTGGGCATAGCTGTACATGCTGTGGGGGTGAAGAGAGGGAGGCAAGAGGGTGGCATCAAAGAGGTTAACAGGGGTGAGTGAAGCTGTGATGTGGAACTTATCTAATGCAAATGGACATCCTGAAACACTGGCAATGCTGCATTTTGGAAGAACAATGCAAATGTTTAGAACATTTGGGAGAGGAAAGGGGAAGAGAGCGCTGGGATTTAAAAGCAGTGGGAAATAGAAAGATGGTGTTAACATTTGATAGTATTGAGGAGGAACACCGCTCAGCATTATACAGCAATAAATGCAGAAGCATAGAACATGGCAGCACAACAGGGAGGGATTCTGGACTGGATAGTTGGAAGGGGTGGTGGGAAACAAAAGGGTAAGTGGAATATGCCACTTGGCAAAACTGGAAAGGGGAAGAGAGAAAGCAACCAAGGCATTAAATTGTTACGCTGGCAACAATAGCAAAGATGTGGGTATGCCGGCGTTGGACTGGCGTAAACACAGTAAACACAGTTTCACCTGACGAAGGGACTAACCCTGAAAGCTTGTGAATCTATTATCAAATAAATCGGTTGGACTAAAACCTGGTGTTGTCAGACTTTTTACAACAATAGCAAAAGCAACCACAGCTGATAGTGTAAAAGATAGATCCCTGAAAGTATTCATCTTGGACACAAATCTACAGGAAAAGAACTGAATTTCCAGTTAATTATTCTCAATTGAATCTCAAGCTCCCAACAGAGTTGTAGGCCTCTTTAAGAAAATGGTTTCCAGGGAATTACAAAACCATGCAGTCAACCTTGAGTAAGCAGTAAATTTAGTGTTACTTTCAGCACTATATCCTCTGTCACAAGGCACAGTTGCGTGGTTAGATTACTGGACTAATTATCTACACAAGTTCAAAACCCATCACAGCAGTTGGGGAATTTAAAATCAGCTTATTAAATAAACCTAAAATCAAAGCGATTAGCAGTAATACAAAGAATAAAGAACATCCCAGCACGGGAAACAGGCCCTTCGGCCCAATGAGCCCGCGCCGCCGCATCTTCCCACACCTACCCTGCCCTGTGTGTGGTGACTATGAAACTACCGGATTGTCAAAACAAAACATCCAGTTAACTAATGTCCTTTTGGGGAGGAAAGCCAACATCCTTAGCCAGTCTGGCCATAAATGACTTTTAACTGACATCCGAAATGTCCTAGTAAGCCATTCAGTTGTATCAAAACTACCATAAAGACAGTTCGGGATGGACAATGCAGCAATGGCCACATCCTGTGAATGAATTGAAATAGGCACAAATCAACAAAATACTAAAAACTTTATTGCTCATCTTATTTCATTTATTAATATATTTTCCTTGTTGCTTACTTGACTACATTTTTCACATGTCCCTTGTTCCTCAAGGTTTATGGCAATTGGTTCACGTATCCTTTGCTCTTTATGATTTGCTATTGTTTTATGAATACATTTGTGCTAAACAAGAAAAATGAGTGTAATGTATATTACAAATAGATTTTAAAACCCAGTATTTTATTAACCTAAGGCAATGTAAGCATATGACAAAGATAAGTCTTTGCCAGAATTAATCAAAAATTGTATCGGCTTCTAGCAAAATCAGTAAATTACTAATAAACAAAACCATGATCCACATTTTAATTTTCTTTTTGTTTCTTTAAAAAGCTTTCAGAAGCAAAACATCTCCTCATCCTAATGCAAGAGGCTGTATGTACATATAGGCACGTACACATCAGTGGACAGGCTCTGACTTTCTGCTGACAGGATTTTAATTTAAATTGAGTGAACGCAAAAGTAAGGAGTAAACCACTCATGAAAGCTCATCTTCAGCCATCTATACTGAGCTCTCCCATGATGCCGCCAAGCACATGTACAGTGCTCCATCAATTACTTCCAGTCCAATCAATTTACAAGAACGGTATGAAACAACATTAAAAAAAAGTAAAATACCACATTAAGAATCAATTATTGAACCGCTTCCATCCCCCAAGCAGAAGCATTACTAAATCTTTGCAGTAAAAACACTTTATTTACAAGCCCTATTTGAAATGCAATGAGATGAAAAGTCACTCAGTTTAATGCACATCACAATCTCGTGTAGAGAATCTGTTCACATGTAAGTTCCAAAAAGAAACAATAATTTGGAGTCATACCGAACATTTCAAAGTTTGGTGCAAAACACTAATTAAGTTATCTCCTGCAACCCAGAGTTATAATTAATTGGACACTTTCCCCAAATTCCATGCAAATGCAGTTGAATCTTGAGCAATTCTGCTTGGTTGAATGTGTGAAGAATGATGTCGTTCTGAAAGCTATAAACACAAGTCTAATTAATTCTCAAATATAGAAGGGGTGATGCGGGATAGGGTGAAGAAAGATACACAACTGCAGATTGTCTTTTTATTTGCAAAAGGATTAAAATTGATGAGTTTCCTGCACCACAAAGATTACACAAAAGAAAGTACTTTCTTCCCATCAGTAAATCATGTTATAGCAAACCATAGCTCCATACATGTTCTAACAGGATGTCAGTTAGCTGCTACAAATCAGTTTCTATGGAAGCTTAAGTTGAGAATTGAAGAGATTGATGTTCACCATTTTAAAAACATAGACATTTTCTTAGATCACTTAGTTATACTCTTAATTTATGTTTATAAACATATCTACATTAAGATGTTTTAAATTTTAACAAGGCAAAAAAACAATTAAACCTGTTATTGCTACTTTAAAGCATTTTATTTTAAATAAAAGCAAACAGAAATCCCAGTTAATAATAATGTTGCATAGATAATTAAAAATCAACCTCAGACTACTCAGTTGTATTATCCCAATTTCTGGGGAATGTCTATCTTGTTACAATGTTATCAGCTACACCAGCAAATGTATTCTAGCAGTAAATGTATACTATAAATGTGCACACTTACGCACTACAGAATAGAATGTATGAAAATAATAGAATGCAAGCAGGTTTTTATTAGTTGCATCAAATAATTCAACAAACATTTCAATTATTGATAATTTTTGAAATGTACTGATTTTATTATTACATGTATTTAACTATCAGCACAATTTAAATTAAGTTTGAATTCCATAAACGCCCAAAGAATGCTTACAGCAAGAAAATGTTTTTCATGGTTTATTGATAGAATTGATTGAATTTAAACAACAGCGAATTCTATTTTGAATTATTCATTGTTTTCTACTGAATTGTTCATTTGACAGGCAAGATCCCAGTTACTAGAAACTTATTTTCATTTTCAAAAAGAACACATTGAAAAGAACATTCAACGATTACATTTTCAGTAACCAAAATTAACAACCAGTGCACAAGAAATGCCCTTTGGCTAGGCCAGTATCTTCCACCTCCACAATTCTTACATTTACCTCAAAAATGCTTCCCTGGCAGTTCGCATTCTTTCGACCATGGCTGGTTTACTTTATATCTAGCTGTATGACCTCAACCAAAGTAACTAGCAGAACTCATCTTATTAAAACTGCAAAGGTTCTTTGCCCATTGAATAAAACCTGGCCTAAATATCTTCGTCCCAGAGTACTTAAAAGTGGCCCCAGAAATAGCAGATCCGTTGGTGATCATTTTCCAAAATTCTTTGAACTCTGGATTAGTACCTACAAATCGGAGGGTAGCTAATGCATGCCAACAATTCAAAAAGGGAGGTAGGAAGAAAACAGAACTACAGACCAGTGAGCCCGAATTAGTACTGGGGAAGTTGCTAGAGTCCATTATCAAAAATTTCATAGCTCAGCATTTAGAAAGCAGTGGTATAATTTACAAAGGGTAAATCACGCTCAGTGAATCTATTGGAATTTTTTGACAATGTGGCGTTGACAAGGAGAACTGGTGGATGTGGTTTATTTAGACTTTCAGAAGGCTTTGTACGAAGGTCTCACATAGCAGAGTATATGTAAAGTTAAAGCACGTGCTACTGTGGGTAGTGTCTTGAGAGGGATCCAAAACCGATTAGCAGATAGAAAGCAAAGAGGTGGCATAAATTTGTATTTTTCCAATGGGATACCGCAGGGATCTGTGCTAGGATGCCAATTGTTCACATTATATATTAATGATCTGGAAGAGAGAATCAAATGTATTATCTCCAAATTTGCAGACGATACAAATTTGAGTGGGAGGGTGAGTTCTGAGTAGGACGCAGAAATGCTTTAGCGTTATTTGGACAGGCTGAGTGATTGGGCATATGTATGGTGGGTGCATATAATGTGGATAAATGTGAGGTTATCCACTTCAGTAGCAAAAATAGGAAGGCAGATTATTGTTCAAACGGACGTAAATTGAGCGAGGTGAATACTCAGCAAGACCTTGAGGTCTCATGCATCAGTTGCTGAAATTAAGTATGCAAGTACAGCAGGCAGTAAAGAAGGCAAATAGCAGGAGGATTTCAGTGTAGGAATAGGGATATTTCACTACAATTGTATAGTGTTTGGTGAGGCCATACTTGGAACTGAGTATACAGTTTTGGTATCCTTATCTGAAGAAAGGTATCCTCGCAATAGAGGGAATACAGCTAAGGTTTACCAAGCTGATTCCTGGGATGTCAGGTCTGACATATGAGGACTGACTAAGTCGATTAGGATTCCATTCATTGAAGTTTCAAAGAACAAGAGGGGAGGTCATAGAAAATTATAAAATTCTAACAGAAGACGACAGGGTAGATTCAGGAAGAATGTTCTCAACGGTGGGGAAGTCCAGAACTAGTGATCATAGTTTGAGGATATGGACAAACAAGTGAGGGGAGGAGAAATTTTTTCACCCAGAACAGTGAATCTGGGTAATTCACTACAACAGAAACTAGTTGAGACCATAACCTTGTGTGATTTCAAGAAGAAATTAGATATAACTCTTGGGGCTAAAGGATATTAGCCCCAATAAGAGGAAAAAAGAGGTGGGATCAGGATATTGACCAGGATCAAAATGAAAGGCACAGCAGGCTCAAAAAGCTGAATGGCCTACTCCTGCTCCTATGTTCTATGTTTTTAAAAAGAGTAATGGAAAGAGTTGAAGGTAGTCATGCATATAGATTTTCAAATGACATTTGATCAAATGGTACATAGCATGTTTGTTAACAATATTAAAGCCCACGGAATTAAAGGGACAATGCAGTGGACATTCAAGCGTGACTAAAGGACAGAAAGTGAACATACTGGGAGGGAAATGGACGGTGGTACATTTTATATATCCATACCCACATACATAGACATGTACATACATGATATAACTTATATGCATTACATGTATTACATCAGTAAACAGTGAGGAACTTGTTTATAATTGTCAGGAGGACAAATGGGTGAAATGAGCAGACTCGGCAGAATGCTAAGTAGCAATTCATTTTGGAAGGAAGGAATTGCAGAGACAATACAAACTATATGGTACAGTTTTAAAGGGATAAAAAAAATCAAAAGTATACATGCACGAGTCTTTGAAGGAGGTGGGGTGTTTAAAAAAATGATCCATAGTCCCATGAACAGAGAGTCAGTACAAAAGCAGGGAAATTAAGCTAAACCATTGTACACAACAGTTAGACTGCTATTGGAGTATTGCAGCCAATTTCGGCTTCATTTTAGGAAGGATGTTGAGTCCTGAGAAGATATTTGAAGTGCTCTGAAGAGTCATATAGAGGCGAAACATTAACCCTTTCTCTCTCCAAATTAAGACAGACTTGCTGAGTTTTTCCAGTGTTTTCTGCTTTTCTTGCAGAGGGGATTTATTGGATTGTTGCAAGGTATGAGGGATCTCAATTTAGTGGAAAGGCTGGAGAAGCTAGGATTGTTCTTCTTAGAGCAGAGACCCTTAAGGAATGATTGATAAAAGGGTTCAAAACTATAATAAAAATGAGTTTCCAGCTGTGGTTTGATCAGTAACCTGAGGACACAGATGGGCAAAGAAACTCAAAGACAATGAGGTGGGGCAGGGGGAATTGGATAAATAATTAGAGGAAAATATACAGAATTTTAACGAGGCAAGAACAGGATGGAGGGACTAATTGAATAACTCTTTCAAGGAATTGGCACAAGCACTAATGGGCTTATTTCCATGCTTCTATGACTTTCAACAGAGCAAAGTCTTTGTAACCTCGAACACAGTAAGCATAGCCCAAATCTCCCAAAAAGATGCGAACAATGAAATCAACTCCTACACAAGGGGTTTCAGTTGTACAACTGTGTAGGAAAAGATTAATCAGAGCCTTATGCTTCTTCCCTCTACCGCATTTCTATTTTAAGGGAAATATTTCTTCCGAAGTGCCACTTTACACAGCTTTGCAATGCCTGAATTCTGAAATCCCTGTGCTAAAGGTATTTTAAGTATACCTCAGATTCTTCCAATTTCCCATAAATTGTGTACTCCATTGGTTGAGCTCCTTTAGTTTGAATTGTGATGTCCACGTTTAGAGCATTTAAAATAGATAAATTGGAAAGGAAGTCTAACTTAATTGAACTAACAATAGCAATGATGGCTATTGTTAGTTCAATTAAATCAAACTAACTTGGGCCAGGGAAGAGGAACTGGAGAAATTAAAAACGTCAATGAATATCTCAAATACTGTTTAGATCATGGGAGCATTTAGGCCATTAAGTCCATTGAGCCTGCTCCACCATTCAGCTAGATCACGGCTGATCACCTACCTCAACACCATTTTCCTGCATAAGCCCCATATCCCTTGATGTCATTACTACCTGCTGATCATCACAGAATAAGGGGCCACATAAATAGCTTCCTACTTCTCATCCATAATTATACTTTCGAAGCTATTCCTTCAAGTACATTACACTGGATAATAGCTATAAAAAAGCTGGAACAGATTGAAAAATCAAACATGAGCAACAAAGTAATTGCCCTCTGGTGAAATGCAAAAAAGAGACAGCATCAAGAAGCAACAAACATATTTGGTCATTATTTGATTTCTTAAAGTGTGTCAAATATGGAGAAAACAACATTGTCAAGCTCAAAAGGAAAGACTTCAAGAGCAAGCTAGTGTGTTGATTTCATAATCTACATATATTTCAAATATTTGAATTGTTTTACAATGGAAGGACAATCACTGCTGGGTAGTTAGTGAAGAACCTGCAAGAACATTGGACCTTTTATCTTGCTGTATGGCTTGGTTCGCCATAGGTACATGTAAGTGTCTGAGACAGCTGTTGAAAAAAGCTGCACATTTGCAATTTGACCATTCATTACTTTGATTTCTCTTAATCCTGTTAAATATTTTTGGAACAATATAATTTCTCCTGTTGCAACTTAAACTAACTCAATCCACTTATCCAAAATGGCTCTTTCCATCAATACTGGAGAAAAACCAACATAGTACAACCAAGCAAGACAATGTATCAGAGTTCACTGAGACACAGTAAAAATGTCATAAACTTTTGTTTTTGGTACAAAAAAATGAAGTTCTCCAGTGATAGAAGATTACCTTATTAATGCCTGTCTAATTTATTCAGAGGCAGGCAGCAACAAGATATACCTAAATACCTAACTACTTAAACTAAATTACTTAGATGAATATATCTAAGCCTCATACTTGTGCAAAGACAACATTGGAGTCTGCAATTGAAAAGAAAGAGGTTATGTTGACCAAACACTTGTAGTTCTCTACAAATATGATAAAGACAGCATAATCAAAAGACTAATACATATTCTGAGCAACAGTGAGATTTATTTTTGAAAAACAAATTGACATTTTCCTAGTATTTTTCACAGCCTCCAGGTGTTACGAGTTTTACAACCAACTAAATACTTAAGTATAGTCGCTGTTGTGACAGCAATCACGACAATCAATGTGCACTCGGCAAACTCCCGCAAATAAGAATGTGAATGAACAGATAATCTATCTTTTGCAATGTTAATTGCGGTATAAATATTGGCCAAGACACTGGGAATAATTCTCAGTTTCTTCTTTGAATTAAAGTCTTTTACATCCATCCTTGCAGGCAGATGAGCCCTTGTTTTAACACTTCATCTGAAAGACAAACACCTCCATCAGTGCAGTGCTCCCTCAGTACTGCAGTGGAGTATCAGCCTCGATTTTTGTGTTAAAGCCCAGAGTGAAATTGAACCTGAACCCTGTGATTCAGAGGCAAAAGAGCTGCCAACTGAGCCATGACTGAATGGTAGTGCTGAGCAGTTTATAAAGATTGCATTCTTACAGCAAAAACAGAAAATACCGGAAAACCTCAACAGGTCCTACAGCATCTGTGGCGAGAACAGAGCGAACATCGAGTCCAAAACGTCAGCCTTGTTCTCTCTCCACAGATGTTGCCAAGCCTAAGATTTTCCTGCATTTGCTGTTAGTGTTTCAGATTCCAGCATCCGCAGTAATTTGCTTTTACATTTTTATGGCCTTATCAGGTATTTCTCCCATGCTTGAATCATGGAACACTCAGATAAATGGCTCCTCTCTCCCCCCAAGATCTGAGTGCTGTCTTCATATACAGTGTATCTGGTAATGAAATGATGTCCAGGAGTCGAATAGCGTTTGATTTTTAGTGTGCATAAGCTAAAACATGAAAGGGCAGTTGTTGATTGTAGTAAACAAACAGCTCAACTTCAATGATAAAACTTGAATTGCTTTAAAAATGAAAATTGAACAGTGACAGAAACAAAAGTTAAGGTGTTTGCATAATTCCATTGGTATTACTAAACTAGGACTAGCATTCTTCCACCTTCATCCGCCAGGAAAAAGTTACAGAAGTCTGAGGTCACGTACCAACTGACTCAAGAACAGCTTCTTCCCTGCAGCTGTCAGACTTTTGAATGGACTTACCTTGCATTAAACTGATCTTTCTCTACATCCTAGCTAGGACTGTAACACTACATTCTGCACTCTCTCATTTCCTTCTCTATGCAAAAGGTTAGGGTACATGGAGTTGGGGGTAAAATGTTAGCATGGATTGAGGACTGGTTATCTAATAGGAAGCAGAGTTGGAATAAATGGGTGCTTTTCTGGTTGGCAGTTGGTGACTCGTAGCGTGCCGCAGGGATCGGTGCTAGGGCCTCAACTGTTTACCATATACATAGACGATCTGGAGGAGGGGGCTGAGTATAGGTTAACAAAATTTGCTGATGACACAAAGATGAGTGGAAAAGTGAATTATGTGGAGGACGTGGAAAGTCTGAAGAGAGATCTGGATAGGCTGAGAGAGTGGGCGAGGTCCTGGCAGATGGAGTATAACGTTAGCAAATGCGAGGTTATCCACTTTGGAAGAAATAATAGTAGGATGGAATATTATTTAAATAGTGAAAAGTTGCAGCAGGCTACTGCGCAGAGGGACCTGGGGGTCCTCGTGCATGAATCGCAAAAACTCAGTCTGCAGGTGATCAAGGCGGCAAATGGAATGTTGGCCTTTATCGCAAGGGGGATAGAATATAAAAGCAGGGAGGTCTTGCTGCAACAAGGCACTAGTGAGGCCGCAACTGGAGTACTGTGTGCAGTTTTGGTCCTCGCATTTGCAAAAGGATATATTGGCCTTGGAGGGAGTACAGAGAAGGTTCACCCGGCTGATACCAGAGACGAAGGGGTTAGCCTATGAGGAGAGATTAAATAGACTGGCGGCCCTGTACTCAATGGAGTTTAGAAGGCTGAGGGGGGATCTTATAGAGACTTACAAGACAATGAAGGGGCTAGATAGGGTAGAGGTAGAGAGATTCTTTCCACTTAGAAAGGAAACCAGCACTAGAGGTCACTAGATTTCTGATAGATAAGGGAATTAAGGGATTAAGGGTTATGGAGAGCAGGTGGAATGTGGAACTGATCCACTTCAGATCAGCCATGATCTTATTGAATGGTGGGGCAGGTTCAAAGGGCTAGATGGCCTACTCATGTTCTTATGAACAGTATGCTTTGCCTGTATAGCACACAAGAAACAATACTTTTCACTATGTTAATGTGTGACAATAAATCAAAATCAAAACAAAATTCATAAAATTACACACAATTGTACAAGCATCTACCTTCACAAGAGCTCCAGCTGGCTGCGTGACAAATACAGCTTATCCTTTTGAGGTTCAAAACAGAATACAAGAAAATAAAAGACATCTTCCAGTTTAAAAACTGAAAGCAATGGTTCCTACCTCTTAACCAGTTACTACCGATTTCTACATGGTTCTAAAAAGCATCTATTCCTCAAATGAATTGTGTTGAGAACATACCAAAGGGTCTGTATTAAGAAGTCAAGATCTCCCATTGTTTGTGAGGGAGATTGATTACAAAAATAGAGATGTTATGCATCAGTTGTACAAGGCACTGGTAAGACCACACCTGGAGTAGTACATACAGTATTGGTCTCCTTATTTAAGGAAAGATGTAAGCACATCAACAGTTCAGAGAATGTGTGCTAACTAATACCAGGAATTGGTGTGTTGCCTTAGGAGAAAAGGTTGAACTGATTGGGCTGATATCGACTAGAGTTTAGAGGAAATAAAAGGTTACTTGATTGAAGCATACAAGATCCTGGGACGTCTTGATAGAGTGGATTGTTTCCTCGAGTGGGAAAATGTAAAACCAGAGTCATGGTTTAACATGAACCTGTCACCCATGTGTGACTGAAATTAGGAGAACTTTTTTTTTCCCCTCACAGGGTCATAAGCCTTTAGAACTCGACCTGAGAAGGAAGTGCAAGTAGGGTCTTTGAATATTTTAAAGGCAAAGCTAGACAGATTCTTGATTAAAAAGTGGGTGAAAGGTTGTTGGGGTAGGCAAAAATGTAAAGTGGAGGTTACAATCCAAACCAGCCATGATCTTACTGAATAGCAGAGCAGGCTTGAGACTGAGTGGCCTACTCCTCCTCCTCATTTGTATGTACACATGTTGTATGTACATATGCTGTCTGATACCTGCATACATACCCTATCTAAACTGCCTGTCAAGTAAAACAAAAGGTGCATAGATATGAAAAAGAAAAATTCAAATGTTTAAAATATGGTTCTCCCCATCAGGTTTCGAGGTCCTGCTAGAAGGGGAAAGGCAGGAACTTCTATCTTTTAGACAAACTGAAGATCATCACTTGTCTACATGGGCCAAATAAAAATAGGAAATGGTCCAAGGGTCTTCGAGGAAGGGTCATCCCAAACAGAAATAAAATTAAAGAAGTGTCCAAAAGCATGGCGAAAAGGCTTTAAAGGAGACTTTTTCAGTGGGCACAGTGGTCAGCATTGCTGCCTCATGGTGCCAAGGACCTGGGTTCAACTCCAGCCTTGGGTCACTGTCTATGTGGAAGTTTGTACGTTCTCCCTGCGTCGATGTGGATTTCCTTTGGGTGCTCCGGTTTTCTTCTGCACACCAAAGATGAGCGGGTTAGTTTGATTGCCCGTGCTAAATTGCTGTTCAGTGTTGGGGGCTAGTGTAATTACAGGGATAGGGCCTGGATGGAATTACTGGTGCAGACTCAATGGACTGAATGGCCTCCTCCTGCACTGTAGGGATTCTATGATTCGAGTAAGCATGGTGGAAAGGCGGTTGAGTGAGGAGGGATAATAAAGAGATATGAGGCAGAAGAGCAGTTGAAGCAGTAAAACGCTCTGTCATTAGGGAGGGCTCTGAGTTCCACAGAAACCATGCAGTCTCTTGGTACATAAGGATAGAAATGCTAAAGGGCCTTGAGCTTAAAGGACATGATGAGGAAGAAATCTGAGCTGAGCGCAAAGTGTAAACCAAATGGACTGAGCCAAGCAATGTTTCAAAGCAATAAAATCTAAATATTAGGACACATTACACCATACCAACAGGAATTGAGGGTCAGACCCATCTCTGTGGCCTCTGAACTATGTCGTCTCCCAGTCCAGCAACACAATTTTAAAAACAGCAACCTTGTTTCCGCATCTCTTGCAGCTCTTCATCTCTGACTTCATCATGGTCTCCACACCCTTCCATTTCTGGGCTCTGGCACTCCACCATCGGCAACCATGCTTTTAGCCAACTAGACCTCTGGAATTCCCTTCCCAAATCTCTGCTTGCTAGTTCTTCTTCAAAATGCTCCTCGACACCCATGTCTGAGCAAACTTTCGGTTACCTGCCCTAATACACACCATTTGTTTCAATTTCAAATTTGGGACATTTTACTATGTTAATGGCACTATATATATGCAGGTTTATTCTCTTCATTATCCAATTTAGTAACCAGATATCAAATGTTATTGTTGTAGGCAACTTAGAAGTACTCAAGGTCATCTGGGAGACCCTCAACCTGAGCAGCATTGCATGGCATTGTCCTTTCAAGAGACATTAACTATCACACTGTTCAGGTGAACATTAAAAATACGCTTTACAGCATTCTAAATGGAGCAGAAAGTTCTGTGCCCTGGATAACACTTGACCCTTCAGTTAAGAATGGATGCAAAAAAAAATACATAGCAGGGGTGACCAAAAGTTTATTCAAAGAAGTGGGTTTCATAAAGGCATTAGAGAGGGAATTCTAGAACATAGAGACAAGGCAACCAAAGGCATGGCCCTCTACCTGAAACAGCAGAGGAAGCACAAGAAGCCCATGTCAGGGGAAAGTAAATTTCTGGAAGAGGGTGAAACCATGAAGGGACTTTAGCAGAATAATAAGAATTTCAAGTTTAAAATGTTTTGGGGTTAGGGTACTAACGTAGGTCAACAGAGACAAGGGTGAGAGAAGAGGGGATTTAGTATGGAATACGAGCAGAGATTCGAATGAGATGGTCATGGAGGATGCTGGACAGGAGAGCTTTGGAATATTTAAAAGTTAAAACTAAAAATATGAGCATTTGTACATTATACTGTGCCAGTTGGCAGCAACAGTCAGACGAGTTGTGTGCCAGTTAAGATCTTAGATGCAAACTACCAATTCTACCAAGTAAAACTAATAGGAAGTGATGCAATTCGGTTGCTCAGAAACACTGCGAACTTCCACAGAAACAGCACCATAAATTTACTACACATTTGCACAATCTGCATATTCTCAGTTCAGTAAAATGTCAAGAATGCTGAGACTCTGCTCTTGTGAAGACTATAACAAAAATACTGCAACCAACTGAAATAACTGGAAAGATTCAAACCTTCAATAATTTCTAATCAGTTATTTTGTAGCCCACACAGTTTGTGCTGGTTCCCCCCAATCAGCAGAACACAGCTTCAAAAAAAGATTTTAAATTATCCCTAATCCAAAATTTGTGATCTTATGCCATGTATGGGTTAATGTGCTCTGATGTAATAACCTCTAATTACTGCACACAGCACACTGAAAGTAACATAAGATATTCCTGTTTGCCAAAATGAAAATATCATGCTATCAGACTAATGCTTACAGGCCAAGGGTATTAGTCAGATTTGTTTTTCCCTTATTTTTTCATGAGATGTGAGCACTGCTAGCAAGACAGTATTTGTTACCTGTCCTTAATTGCCTTCAAACTGAGTGTTTGCTTGGACATTTCAGAGAGTGGTTAAGATATAAACACATTGCTGTGGGTCTGGAGTCACTTTAACAACATCACACGCCCCTATCAATTAACCTAATAAAAACCCACATTCTATTCCTTTAATCAAAAACCTGAGCCGATCTTTTGTTTTTTTAAGCAAAAGTCCATTAGCTCTTAGTAAACACTACATGGCTAATGAGTAACTATCCTGCTTTTCCAGTATCCGATCTAAACGTCTTTCAGACCAACTGACTACTTGCAGAATAAAGCCAAATTTTAAACGTTCTACAGAGGCATAAAATATATCAACAGCACAATATCACACTTCCTCTCTAATCTGGCAATATTCAGCCTAATTCTCAACTATATTATCAACTTGACATCCACCATACACGCCCCTTTCCTGCAACATTTTACTTTCTACCTATCAAGAACTGCAGCAGTTAAAAATGGCAGCTCACCACCACCTTCTCAACGGCAAAGAGGAATGAGCAATAAATGCTAGCCAGTGATGTCCACATTGATCAAAATAATTCTCCTGAACATAAGACATATTCCCCCTCTCTACCGTAAAACTGTTACTTCTACAATCTAGCTTGGGATCACTGAAGTTCCCCATTCTACTACTCTACAGTTTTTGTACATTTCTGTAATAGTCTTGCAAATTTGTTCCTCTATTTCTTTCCAAGGTGACCTTTAGAATACAGCAAAAGTAGTAAATATTTATTAGTCCGAGTAATGTTCGCATTTTGAAGCCCAAGTTGGATTACATCAAGAATCGACACTGATTGTCATGATGTTCTAATTGAACAGGTGAGAGGGAAAGTGGCATGGTCAATGATGTTTGCAGATGACACTGAGCTATGTGGTGGGGACAATGAAAGCATGTCCCAGTATTTGAAGAACTGGAGAAAAGCAGTGGGAGGCAGGTACATAAACACAGATGCAAATTTGAGCCCAAGGCTGGGGGTTGGAATGAAGGTAGGGATGCACGTGCTTAGAGGAGTGATGGTGGTCAGTAAATATTGTGGGAGTGTTAAAGGAAGTAGAAAGTGGCCAGAAGAGATTGAAATGGTGCAGTCATCTGTTGCAGAGAGGGAGGAAATAAAGTGAGGTGAGTGATGGAGATGGAACTGACAGGAAGGAGGAAAAGAGGAAGGCAGTGGCTTAAGACCAGATTGGAAGGTGTGGTGCTAAGAAATGTAAAATAGCAGAATTGGAAGAGGAATGGGTGACTTACAGAACAGGGTGATCAACCAACATTGTGAAATGGGAGATGCCAAAAGTAGCTTTGGGTTTATAAGTTTAAATTCACACCCTCTGCCCTCCTGGCTTATTTTGAAGCAATATTTTGCATCTCTCTTATCATATAAGAATTTATACATTACAGAGATTCCTTTCCACCCAACACAGTAATCCACCCATCTATTGTTTTGTCCAATTTAATGATTCGATATGATTAGGAATGGGAAAAAGCATAGGTTTATTGAAACAGCATTTTTAAAGTACAGGAGCTGAGGTCATTCTTCCACCACACTAACACAAAAAAAACTTCTGACCTGGAAAAAGCTGCATGTTGTGTATGTGTAAAAACACTAATTTTAAAATGGCATAAAAAAAACTGCGCTCCATTTGGATAACATACTTACAGTACTGGGTTTTTGAAAAGTTTTAAAATTTCAGTCTGCTAACTCTTTACTGAAACACGTTGCTTTGAAGTAATTTTTAAACACAACTGGTCAGTCAGTACCTCCCTTATATGAATCGTAGCTGCATAACAGAAGATGCAATAAAAACCATTAACCTCTAGTCTGCACTTCTGTTGATTCACCCAAAAAACACAAAAACATGCATCTATTCAGCATCTTTTTTTTGAATGTCCCAAAGAACTTTGCACAGAATTCACTACCTAGTTGAGTTGAGAGATAAAGTGATAACCATTTTGTACACAGTAAGGTTCCACAAACTACAGTAAGAAGTTTTTAAAATTGCAGTTAGCAACCACTTTCCTGTAATTACTTCCATGGCAGGGAGTAGAAGAGCTACACTTGATTGCAAACTGAAGACCTCATAAGGCACCTGATGTAGTGTTTCCGATGGATTAATAAATTGTTATATTGGTATTCTCAGTACTCAGCATTGCAATAGTGTTTTAAAATAGCTAGTTATCCGACTTCATCCACAGGTGCCAACTCAATTTTGCACATAAGCATTCCACAAAGCAAGGCCCAGAAACGTTTTAGTGAACCTGTCTGTGGATTTCAGTAGGCATTTGCATGGTCAGTAATGATCCCCTAAATGCTTACTCTTTTAATCCATTTCAGTGGTGTACAGGTCTTTCTTGGTCAGGGTGCATTCTTTCCATCTCAGCTGATGTCTAGCTTCCTAGTTGGTCCATCTTGTATTGGATGAGCAATATTTTCCTCCATTTAAATGGTAGAAATACTAATGTTATGAATCATCTTTTGTCCTTCCTATCGACTCCATCCACCATCTGGGGTTAAACCTGATTGTTTGCAACTTTGGTGTTCCATTTGACCCAGAGGTGAGGTCCAATCCCATCTTCTCTCCCATCACCAAAGTTGCCTACTTTCACCTTTGATTCATTATTGTCATGTATTAACATAATGAAAAGTATTGTTTCATGCATGCTATACAAAAAAAGCATACTGTTCATAGACAAGGCAAGGAGATAGTGCAGAATGCAGTGTTACAGTCATAGCTAGGGTGTAGACAATGAGCAACTTAATGCAAGGTAAGTCCATTCAAAAGTCTGACAGCTACAGGGAAGAGGCTGTTTTGAGTCGGTTGATGTGATCTCAGACTTTTGTATCTTTTTCCCAAAGGAAAGTGGATGAAGAGAGAACGTCCAGGGTGCATGGAGTCCTCAATTATGCTGGCTGCTTCGCCGAGGCAGCGGCAAGTGTAGACAGAGTCAAAGGATGGGAGGCTGGTTTGCATGATGGATTGGGCTACATTCACAACGTTTTGTAGTTCTTACGGTCTTGGACAGAGCAGGAGCCATACCAAGCTGTGTCACAACAAGAATGCTTTCTATAGTGCATCTGTAAAAGTTGGTGAGAGTCGTAGCCAAATTTCCTTAGTCTTCTGAGAAAGTAGAGGCATTAACCATAGTGTCGGCATAGGGGGACCAAGACAGGTTGCTGGTGAACTGGACACCTAAAAACTTGAAGCTCTCAACCCTTTCTACTTTATCCCCATTGAGGTAGACAGGCATGTTCTTCATGCTTCCTGTAGTCGATGGCAATCTCCTTGGTTTTATTGACATTGAGGAAGAGATTATTGTTGCTGCACCAGTTCATCAGATTCTCTATCTCATTCCTGTACTCTGTCTCATCATTGTTTGAGGTTTGACCCATTATGGTGGTGTCGTCAGGTAACTTGAAAATCAAATTGGACTATTATTTAAATAGTGAAAAATTACAACATGCTACTGTGCAGAGGGACCTGGGGGTTCTTGTGGATGAATCACAAAAACTCAGTTTGCAGGTGATCAAGAAGGCAAATGGAATGTTGACCTTTACCGCGAGAGGGATGAAGTATAAAAGCGGGGAGGTCTTGCTGCAATTGTACAAGGTACTGGTGAGGCCGCACCTAGAGTATTGTGTACAATTTTGGTCCCTTTATTTAAAGAAGGGTATATTAGCTTTCAGGGAGCGCAGAGAAGGTTCACCAGGTTGATTCCAGAGATGAGGGGGTTAGCTTATGAGGAGAGATTGAGTAGACTGGGCTGGTACTCATTGGAATTTAGAAAGCTAAGGGGCGATCTTATAGAAACATACAAGATAAAGGGGTTAGACAGGATAGAAGCAGTGAGATTATTTCCACTTAGAATGCAAACAAGAACTAGACGGCACAGCCTCAAAATACTGGGGAGTCAATTTAGAACAGAGTTGAGGAGGAACTTCTTCTCCCAGAGGGTAGTGAATCTTTGGAATTCTCTGCCCATTGAAGCAGTGGAGTCGACCTCGTTAAATGTGTGTAAATCACAGATATATAGATTTTTTACCAATAAAATGAATTAAAG
Organism: Carcharhinus amblyrhynchos; assembly: GCF_965287045.1. NCBI lineage: Eukaryota > Metazoa > Chordata > Chondrichthyes > Carcharhiniformes > Carcharhinidae > Carcharhinus > Carcharhinus amblyrhynchos. The sequence continues at coordinate 57,736,215 of NC_137329.1, forward strand.
GTTATGGGGAGCAGGCGGGTAAGTGGAACTGAACCACTATCAGATCAGCCATGATCTTATTGGGTGGCAGGGCAGACCCAAGGGGCTAGATGGCCTACTCCTGCTCCTATTTCTTATCTTATAATTCGGCCACACAGTCATAAATGTAAAAGGAGCATAGCAGGGGACTGAGAACACAGCCTTGTGGGGCACCAGTGTTCAGGATGATCGTGGAAGTGGTGTTATTGCCTATTCTTACTGATCGTAGTCTGAGAGTTAGGAAGTTCAGGATCCAGTTGCAGAGGGAAGTGGCGAGGCCCTGACCGCAGAGATTGAGCATGAGTTTCATGGGAATAAGAGTTTTGAAGATTGAGCTGAAGTCAATAAATAGCAGTCTGACATAGGTGTCCTTGTTATCTAAGTGTTCCAGGGTTGAATGCAGGGCCAGGGAGATGGTGTCTGCTGTGGATTGTTGTGGCAGTAGGCAAACTGTAGTGGATCCAGGTAGTCTGGGAGGCTGGAATTGATTTGTGCCAATGACTAGCCTTTCGAAGCACTTCATTATGATGGATATCATAGCCACTGGCCGAGAGTCATAAGGTCACCTCCATAACGTCACCCATCTCCATTTGTGTCTTAGTTATTCTGCTGCCGATGCACTCATCTATGCCTGTTACATTTAGATTTGTCTACTTCAACGGCCTCCTGGTTGGTCCCCAACCTTGCACTTAAACCTAAGCTTATCCAAAATTTTGCAACCCACATCCAATCTGCATCAAATCCTCGTTATCCATCACCCATATGTTTGCTGACCTACACTGACTCCTAGGCCAGCCAGATTTCAATTTTAAAGTCTCATCACTTGAGACTGTTTTCAAATCGCTCCTTCATCTCTATTACTATAATCTCAAGCCCTACAACTGAGATCTACACTCCTCTAATTTTGGCTTCTTTAGCATTCCAGAAATTCATTACTCCACCACTGGGAGCTGTGATTTTAGCTGTCAAGACCGAAGCTCGGGAATTCTGTCAACTCCACTGCGTAGCATGGTGGCACAGTGGTTAACACTGCTGCCTCTCAGCACCAGGTATCTGGGTTCAATTCTCAGTTTGAGTCACTGTTTGTGTAGAGTCTGCATGTTCTCCCCATGTCTGCATGGGTTTCTTCCCACAGTCCGAAAGACATGCTGGTTAGGTGTCATGCTAAATTCTCCCTCGGTGTACCCAAGCAGGGATCGGAATGTGGCGACTAAGGATTTTCACATTGTAGTGTTAATGTAAACCTACTTGTGACACTAATAAATAAACTTTAAAACTTTAAGTCTTCCCTTAAAGCCTAACCTTGCTTTTAGTCATCTGCCCTAATGTCTCCTTTGTGTCCAATTTTCTTTAATTGTGCTCCTGTGAACCATCTTGGGTCATTCCACTCGTGTAAAGGTGTGAATTAAATGCAAGTTTTTGCTCTTACATAGATAGCTCTAGGAATAGCACATTTCCCCCTCAGTCAGTTTAATGCACTGCTCTAAAGTAATTCTACAGTTTTCATTCAACTGGCCAGTCTTTTCCTTTTATAATTCTTAGTTGAATGCAAAAATACATAGTAAGGCCAGTAATCTTCTGGACTAGCCCTACAAACAAAGATAATTTGCATCCATTTAACACTGCGACTTTCAAATGTCACAAAGTATGCTGTATAGATATTTTCCCCAAATTTTCGAAGTGGTCATTCCAGAAAGTACAAAGTTACTCAACTCTAAAGTGCCTCAATGCAACAGTAATATACATGACATTTACTACATACATTCAATGTTTGGTATACAGTCAGAGATTCTACACTGTCTCCAGCCCCTCGGTACACTATGGCTGAAAATCTTAAAGATGGTGTTTTTTCTCCATTGCACCACATACACCAAGCTTTAGCAAGCCCCATAGCATTTAGTTCTGGGCCTTGGAATGTGCAAGTTAGTAACATAGCGTCGTGGACACTTCTGGGCCTCAGAGACCATCCTGCTGGGCACAGCACAGGCCTAGTCAGAGCAGATGACCAACTCCACGGTGGACATGACCCAAATAGCAATGACTTTGGACAGAAATTTGCAGCCCACATTCAGCAACGAAATCAGCCAATTTCAAATTTTTTCCCTTTCCCTATTCTGTTAGTAGTTGAGTTGAACGCTGCCTCGCTTCACACATTCTCACATGCTACCGGCCAGAAGCATACTCTCGTACACTTCCAACAAGTCCAGTCCTACAGAATCAAATACAAAGCATCCTATATAGCACCAATTATCCTATGCAGTGAAATAATGTGACAACGGTTTTGTGCAGATTCAGGCAATGCCCTGCCAGATACACACCCCTTAAGCAGAGCACTCAAGAGTCCAAACACACAAAAACTGTGCATTACTATTTTATAATCACTTGCCTTTTAGCCATATTTTTCTCTAATTAATTTACAAGCCAGCAAAAGAATAGAAGTACAATTTTACTGTATGATCAGACTAAGCCATTGAACTGACAGCCAGCTGTAGACCTCACCTCTAATGATGACTTAAAATTTAAGAACCTCCTGAGGGAGCATTACCTCATCTATCTCGCCACATTGGCAGTTACAAAATAAAGTAAATGCTACAAAAATGTTTTAGTTTGACTTATGGGTTTCAATTCTAATAGCAGGATGAGTACAAATCCCATTTTACCCAAAATTAGAATGTTCAAGACAACTAAGCCAAACATCTAATTATGCAAGCATCACATTTGCAAGAATTTAAAAATATTGTAAGTTCACTGACATTAAGATGGTCCAAATTTATTTCTCAAACAACTTATTCAGAGGAAGTACTAAAATAGTTCCACCTTCAAGTTTGGGGGTGCTGTTACCATCCACAGCAATTATAAAATAACAATTAAGTCGTCTCTGATATATAAAGCACAAGTCACTACACAGTATCTGTACATTGTGGCAATACTTTTCTTTAAGAAATGTATTTATATAATCTTTCTTATGAAGGGTATGTTTTAAAATTCAGCTCTGTGAATATAATGCCAATTTTCCTGCTCTAGCCAGCCCATAAACTGAGAATGTAGAAGAATAATTGATCCTAGATAATCATGAGTTGTTTTTAATCTGGGCTAATACAGTTTTGGTTTTTCCCCGGGGTTTCATGGGAGGATTTAATTAGGTTGATTGACAAATGAAGTCATGTACTAATAGGAAGAGTTAACCTTACAGGAAATTTTTTTAAGTTTCTGCTTGGTTGTGCAATAAAAAGTCTGACAACACCAGGTTTAAGTCCAACGATTTATTTGATAGTAAACTCAAGCTTTTGGGGTTTGTCCCTTCGTCAGGTGAATGGAGAGTTCTGGCCTCAGACAGAGCATATAAAGCACAGACAGTTTACAGATTACTGATTAGAATGCGAATCTTTACCCCTAATCTGCTGTTCAAGTCTTAAAGTGGCCGACAATGCGAGTGGAGGGAGCACTGATCACAGGTTAAAGAGATGTGTATTGGCTCCAGACAGTACAGTGAGTGAGGTTTTGCAGGCAAGTCACGGGGGTTACAGATAGTGCGACATGAACCCAAGATCCCTGTTGAGACCGTCCTCATGTGTGCGGAACTTGGCTATCAGTCTCTGCTCAGCGACTCCGAGCTGTCGTGTGTCGTGAAGGCCGCTTTGGAGAATGCTTACCCGAAGGTCAGAGGCTGAAATCTGTAAACTGTCTGTGCTTTATATGCCCTGTCTGAGGCCAGAACTCTCCATTCACCTGATGAAGGGACAAACTCCGAAAGCTTGAGAGTTTACTATCAAATAAATCGGTTGGACTTTAACCTGGTGTTGTCAGACTTTTTACTGTGTTTACCCCAGTCCAACGCCAGCACATCCACATCATTGTTGTGTAAGGGCCAGAAGTTTGCTGTTTGGGTTGGTTTGAAAATAGGCATCTACCTCCAGAAATGTTCTGGAGGCTTGAAGACTAGCACCATGTAAGGACATACGTCATGTAAGCCTATGCTGTTTGCTAATTGATTTTGAAGCAGAGTTTAAGTCTATGAGGAATATTGCTTAAATTGGAACTAAGAAATAAGTTAGCAGTTAAAAATTGTATCTTGTCACATTTAAGTATTTCAATTGGTAAAAGCTAATTCATTTGTTATATTTAAATCGTATCATTAAAATAAAGTTTGTTTTGATAAATGGTCCCTAGTGTGTCAACAGAATCACGCCTGGACTGAAACATCTTATTCTCACACTAATGTCAAAAAGATAAAAAATAGTTGGGGTCTAGTCAGGCTTCAAAACATGCTTTGAAGTTTCTGATCTGGTCCCTAACAACATGTGTACCCAAGTATACAAAGCTGCTGATTGATGTACTTTATAACACTGGAAAGTCCATGCATACCAAAAGACATCAAACAGAAAACAATGTTATCCCCGCACAAGTATATTATGAAAGCAAATTTTTTGTAGTACTGCTGTAGATGATAAGCAATGTTTATTTTCTTGCATATCTTAGCACTTCCAGAATTCCAAATAAGTTCTAATAATTTGAATTCTTACAGATACTTAAATATTCCAAGTTTCCGGATTTGAATAATTGTCAGCAACATTCTAAAATCACTGACTATCAGAGATAGAACTGAACAAATCACATAGCTTGTTCAAAAATAGATTTGTTCTTCTTACAGGTTTTGCAGATAGCTAATGTAATCCATTAATAACAAGTCCCACCCATTAGAAATACATGTATTTAAAACGAAGTAAAAATGCAACGAAATAGACAAAACCAATATCAAGAAAACCAACACAATAAATCCACACAAAATATAAGCATGCTGTAAAACTTAACATCTATTACCACCAATGTAACAGAAACCCTGCGGTGATTTCAAGATATAATTTCAATTTTAAACGATCCAGATTGCTGGCATAAATGTTGCCTGAATCTCTTCATTAGTTTAGAAGATTCTAATCATTACTGTGTATTAATCTGAGTATACATTGAACAATTTTTAAAAACACGCAATATATAGTAACCTTCCAACAGAATTACCAATTTATAATGCAGTTTCCAATAACTAAGCTACGTGCAGCAGACTTTTCAGCATAGCTGTGTTAATACTATAATCTTTCAATTGATCAAAAAAGTCTTGCATTTAGCACAGATCCAGTGCTTCACACCTTTGAAAGGGGTCACATCTGTAGAGCAAAGTGAGTGACCAGCTGAACTTTAAATTCACCAGTTAACTAAACTATTTGGATTAGGCAGTAAGCATGAACAAGCAGCATAACAATGAACAAGCAAAACTTGAGTATTTTCAGGTGAAGAAATTGTGCTGTGAATTAATGGGATGTGCCAAATCATTCAAACGATTTTATTATCCACATTTAGTGGATCCACACTGAGTGTCACACACTGCCATATATGTGTGCAGCAGTACCAAAGAAAAGCCAGGCAGCGCGCCTTAACGATGATTGTCTGGTAGCTCTGACATCCATCATTATGGAGTGCTTCGAAAGATTAGACATGACACAAATCAATTCTGGCCTCCTGGATTGCCTGGGTCCACTAGAGTTCACCTACCATTGCAACAGGTCCACAACAGATGCCACCTCCCTGGCCCTGCACTCACCCTGGAACATCTAGATAACAAAGACGCCCATATCTGATTCCTATTTATCAACTATAGCTCACCTTCAACACCATTACTCCTATGAAATTCATCTCCGAACTCCATGGGCAGGGGCTCAGCTCCTCCCTCTGACTGAATCCCAGATTTCCTCACCCATTGACCAGAATCAGTAAGGATAGGCAACAACACCACCTCCACGAACACCAGTGCCCTACAAGGCTGTCTCCTCAGCCCCTTAATATACTCCACATACACCTATGAATGTGCGGTCAAATACCCTGCCAAATCAATTTTCAAGCTACTGATGACACCACTGTAGAGGGTTGGATCTCAACCAATGATGAGACAGAGTACAGGAAAGAGATCGAGAATCTGGTGAACTGGTGCAACAACCATCTTTCCCTCAATGACAAAGGCAGTGCTATTGTTATAGCAACATAGAAAATAGAAGCAGGAGGCCGCCATTCAGCCGTTCAAATTGATCATCGCTGATCACCCAACTCAGTAACCTGCTCCCACTACCACCACCCACCCCCCCCCCCACCCACCCACCACCACCACCGCCATTTCCCTTGATCCCATTAGTTCTAAGAGCAATATCCAACACCCTGAAAATACATAATGTTTTGGCTCAACTGCTTTCAATGGTAACTGAAAAAAAAGGCTTATCATTCTCTAGGGAAATAAACTTCTCTTCATCTCAGTCCCAAATGGTTTATACTCTGAGTGTAACCCCTGGTTCTGGACTCTCCTGCCATTGGGAACATCCTTCCTACATCTATCCTGTCAAGTCCTATTAGAATTTTAGGTTTTTATGTGATTTCCCCCCCTCATTCTTCTAAACGCCAGTGAATATAATCCAAACCAACTCAATCTCTCTGCCTACATCAGTCCTGCCAACCATCTCAATACACCACCCCCTTTCCCATGCGCTTTAATTTTATACACTAATCTCTTGTGGGACCTCGTCGAAAGCCTTTTGAAAATCCAAATAAACCACATCCACTGGCTCCCCTTATCAACTCTACTAGTTACATCCTTGAAGAATACCAGATGTGTCAAGCATGATTTTCCTTTCATAAATCCATGCTGACTCTGTTTAAGTGCTTTTTTAAAAAACTCATTTGTGGAACATCGACGTCGTTGGCTGGGCCTGCATTTATTGCCCATCCATAGTTGCCCTTGAACTGAGTAGCTAGCTAGGCCATTTCAGAGGGCTGTTAAGTGTCAGCCACACTGCTGTGGATCTGGAGTCACACACAGGCTTGGCCAGGAAGCAGATTTCCTTCCCTTAAGGACATTAGTGAACCAGATGGGTTTTTTGACAATCGATTCAAGGTCATCATTAGATTCTTAACTCCAATTTTTTTTTTAGTGAATTCAAATTCCATTACCTGCCATGGCGGGATTTGAACTTGGGTTCCCTAAACATTAGCTGAGTTTCTGGATTAATAGTCCAAATGATAATACCATTACACCACTCCTTCCCCATCCCCTCTGCTATTAAATAAAAGACTGAGCATTTTGCCCATTATTGATATCAGGTTGACTGATCTATACGTAACTGTTTTCTCTCTATCATTCTTTTTAAATTGTGGGGTTTCATAGCTACCCTCCAATCCATAGGAACTGTTCCAGAGTCTATATAACCTTGGAAGATGACAACCAATGCATCCACTATTTCCAGGATCACTTCCTTAACTGCTCTAGGATGTAGATCAAACTTGAGGGATTTAATTGGCCTCCAATCCCAATTTCCCCAAAACGATTTCCCTTGAATTTTGATTTTCTTCAATTCCTCCCTCTCATTAAACCCTGTGTTCTGGCACATCATTTGTGCCCTCCTTTGTGTAAACAGAACCAATGTATTTAGTTGATCAGCCATTTCTTTGCTCCCTATTATAAATTCCTCTCCTTCTGACAGTACATTTGTCTTCAATTTCTTTTCTCTTCACATATCTATAGAAGTTTTAAATCAGTTTTTACGTTCCCACAAATTCAGTGGGGACTCGCATATTTTCCCTCTTCTTAATCAATCCTTTTCTCCTTTGCTGAATTGTAAACTGTTCCTGATATTCAGGTCTATTTTTTCTGGCCAATTTGTACACCTCTTCCTCGGATCTAACATGGCCCCTAATTTCGCTTGTAAGGCATGGTTTGACCACCTTTCCCGTTTTGTTTTTGCACCAGACAGGAATGAACAGTTGTTACAGATCATCTATGTGCTTTTTAAATGTTTGTTATTGTCTATCCACTATCATCCCTTTAAGTAAATTTTCCTAATCCATCATAACCGACTCATACCGTCATGGTTTGCTTTATTTAAATTCAGGACCCTAGTCTCAGAATTAACATCACTCTCCACCTTGAAGAACAATTCTATCATATTATGGTCTCTCATCCCAAAGTGGCCTTGCATAACAATCACCAATTATTCCTTTCTCTCTGCACAATATCCAACCTATGGCTTGTTCTCTAATGGGTTTGTCGACCTTATTGGTGCAGAAAACCACCTCGTGCACATTCCAGGAATTTCTCCTCTACGGTTTTGTTACTAATCTGATTAGCCCAATCTCGAAGCAGATTAAACTCACGTAAAATTACAGATGTTCCTTTATCACATGCCTCTCTAATTTCCTGTTTGTCATCCCCAACATAACCACTAGAATTTGGGGACCTATATACGACCCCCCACAAATGTTTTGCCCCTTGATGCTTCTCAGCTCTACCCATACAGATTCCACATCATTGGAGCCGATATGTCCCTTCATTATTGCATTATTTTCCCTTTAACCAGCAATATATTCCCACCAACCTTACTTTTTTGTCTGCCCTTCCTAAATATGGAATACCCAAAATGTTCAGTTCCTATCTGTGGTCATCCTGAAATGCCTTCGCAATCCCGACTATATCATACCCGTTTACATCTATTTATGCAACATTTTCTAAAAATTCATTCATGGAATGTGGGCAGTGCTGACTGGGCCAGCATTTATTGCTCATCCTGGAGGACATTTAAGAGTCACATTGCTGTAGGTCTGGAGTCACTTGTAGGCACGATCAGGTAAGGGCAACAGATTTATTTCCTATATGACATTAGTGAACCAGATCGGTTTTTTATGACAATCGACAATGGTTTCACGGTCACATTAGATCTTCAATCCCAGATTTTTATTGAATGTAACTTTGCCATGGGAGATCAAAACCAGGTCCCCAGAGCATCAACATAGGTGTCTCATATTGTCACTGCACCAGCAATTCTTAGTGCCACTGCTTCTCCCAATTAATCCACTTTAACGTACTCCACACACTAAAGCACAGAGCCTCAAGGCTAGTCTTAACATTCCTTGTCCCATTCTCATTATTATTTTTGTTCTGGCTTTTGATTTCTCAGCCTATCATTTTTATTATTCTCCTTGCTTTCCCCTTCTCTGACCCCATGCACAGGTTCCAACACCCCTCTGCTACTTTAGTTTAAGTCCTTTCCAACCACTCTAGCAAATATCACCCCTCGGGCATTAGTCCCGGTCCTGCCAAGGTGCAATTCATCCAGTTTGTACTGGTCCCACTTCCCATGAGTCCAGTCCCAGGAATCCGAATCCCCCCATCATCACTTCAACCACAAATTCATCTGATATATCTTGTTATTTCTGCTCTGACACATGGCAGTGGTAGTAATCCTGAGATCACTACCTTTGAGGTCCTACTTATCAAACTTACTTTCTAACACTCTCTTTTCTGCTTTAAGGACCTCATTTTTTAAAAAAATCTTCATACCGAACAAATTGTACCAACGTGGACCGTGACTACTGGCTGTTCACCTTCCCTCTCCAGAATATCCTGCAGCTGCTCTGAAACCTTCACCACCACACAGTAGCACCACGGAGGCAACATACCATCCTGGAGTCTCATTTGCAATCACAGAAATGTTCCCAGGTATCTGTTGCTTTTGTCCTTCTAGATAATCGCGGATTTGGAAGATGCTGCTGTGAGATTCTGTAGTACATCTTGTAGATGGTATGATACATGGCTGCCATTGTTCATTGATATTGGAGGGATTGAAAGCTAATGCAGGGTAGCAATCAAGCAGGTTGCTTTGCTCTGGATGACTTTCAGCTTTAATGTTAGTGGAGCTGCACTCTCATGCAAATGGAGAGTATTCCATTACAGTCCTGACTTGTGCTGTGTAGATGGTGGACAGGCTTTGGGGGAAAATTAGGAAGCGAGTTACCCACCACAAAATTCCTAACTTTTGGTCTGGTCATTGCCTGCCGTGACCGTCGCTTGTCAGCCCAAACCTGGACATTGTCCAGATCTTGCTGCACTTGGGATATGAACTACTTCAGTGTCTGTGGAGTTGCAAATGGTGCTGAATATTGTACAATCATCTGTGAACATCCCCACCTCTGACCATATTATGAAAGGAAGGTTACTGACAAAGCAGCTAAATGGTTTGATGTAGGGCACTATCCTGACGAGCTCCTGCAGTGAAGTCTTGGAGCCAAGATGATTGACCCCCAACGCCACAATCATCTTACTCTAGGTCAGGTACGACTCCAACCAGTAACGAGTTTTCCTCCTGATTTCTGTTGACTCCAGTTTTGCTCGGGCTCCTTGATGCCACTGTCAATCAGATGCTCCTTTGATGTCAAGGGCAGTCACACCGACCTCACCTCTGGTTCTTTCGTCCATGTCTGAACTAAGACTATAATGGAGGTGAGGAGTCGAGTGACTCTAGCAGAACCCAAACTGAACGTTCATTAGCAGGCTATTGTTAAGTGCCCTTTGATTTTGCTGTCAATGACTCCTTCCATCATTTTTCTGATGATTGAGAATTGAGGTCCGGGTCCACAGGACTCTTAGATCGGCCTCGCAGGTGGAGGATGTGGTCAAGAAGGCGTATGGTGTACTGGCCTTCATTAATCGAGGGATTGAGTTTTGGAGTCAGGAGGTAACGCTGCAACTTTATAAGACCCTTGTCAGGCCTCACTTGGCGTACTGTGCGCAGTTCTGGTCGCCTCACTATGGAAGGACGTAGAAGCTATTGAAAGGGTACAGAGGAGATTTACAAGGATGTTGCCTGGATTGGGAGGCATGCCTTATGAAGATAGGTTGAGGGAGCTGGGACTCTTCTCCCTGGAGAGACGAAGGTTGAGAGGCGACCTGATAGAGGTTTATAAAATGTTGAGAGGAATAGATAGGGTGGATTCTCAGAGGCTATTTCCCCGGGTTGAAATGGTCACTACGAGAGGACACAGATTTAAGGTGCGGGGAGGCAAGTACAGAAGTGATGTTGGGGTAAGTTTTTCACTCAGAGGGTGGTGAGTGAATGGAACCGGCTGCCGTCAGTGGTGGTGGAGGCGAACTTGCTGGGGTCTTTTAAAAGACTTCTGGATGAGTATATGGGATTGGGGGTTATAGATAGGTCTATGGATTGGTAGGTGTTGATGTGATCGGCACAACTCGTGGGCCGAAGGGTCTGTTTGTGCTGTAGTGTTCTATGTTAAACTGATGGGGCAGTAATTGGCCAGGTTGAATTTGTCCTGTCCAGGACATATCTGGGCAATTTACCACATTGTCTGGTAGATGTCAGTGCTGTAGCTGTACTGGGTATGGCAAATTCTGGAGTTCGTCTTCAGTACTACTGCTAGAATATAGTCAGGCCTATAATGTTTGTAGAGTCCAGTGCCTTCAGCCACCACTTGAACTATGAAAGCATTCTCCTTGTCCTCATTCTTCACCCACCAGTTCATTCAAAAGGTAACCCTCCACCATTTCTGCCAACTCCAGCATGATGCCACCACCACACACATCTTCCCTTCACCTCCCGTCAGCAATCAGTAGGGACTATTCCTTCCACGCACCCTGGTTCACTCCCATTCCCCCAACATTTCATCCCCCATTGCATTCCTATGCAATTGTAGAAGATGTAACACCTGTCTCTACCTCCTTCCTGCTCACCAATCTAAGGCTCCAAACATTCCTTCCAGGTGAAGCAGTGATTCACTTGCATTTCTTTCAATTGAGTCTCGTGGATTCACTGTTCAGTTTGATCTACTCAACACTGGGGACATAAAACACTTTGTGGGGCACCTTCACTTAGTCCGCAAGCATGATCCCAACCTGTCAGTTAACTATTTAAATTTGCAACCACAGAAATGTTCCCAGGTATTTGTTGCTTTTATCCTTCTAGATAATAGTGGATTTGGAAGATGCTGTTGCAAGTTTCTGCAGTAATCTTGTAGATGGTATTATACATGGCTGCCACTGTTTGTTGATATTGGAGGGATTGAAAGCTAATGGCAGGGTAGTAATCAAGCAAGTTGCTTGATTGCTCAAATTTTTGCCTTGCTACAATGTTCTAGTGAACCCAACACAAACTGGAAGAACAGCACCTCTTCTGATGAGGTACTTTACATCCTTGAAGACTCAGCAAATTCAAAACATGAACTCTGTCCTGAGGTGGCAGCATGGTTAGCAGTGCTGTCTCAGTGCCAGGGACCCAGGTTCAATTCTGGCTTTGGATGGCTGTGTAGAGTTTGCATATTCTCCCTGTGTCTGCATGGATTTCCTCCAGGTGCTCCGGTTTCTTCCCACAGTCCAAACACGAGGTTAGGTGGACAGACCATGCTAAATTGCTCCTTAGTATTCAAGAATGTATAGGTTAGATGGATTAGTCCTGGTAAATGTATGGTGACAGAGGAAGAGAGGAGGGGCCTGGGTGAGATAGTCAATCGGTGCAGGCTCGATTGGCCAAATGGCCTCCATCTTCACTGCAGGGATTCGATATTTTGATTTTTTTTTCCCAACCCCCTCCTCCCATAGGACCAGTCTGTAACTTGTTTTTATGACATGCTTTCAAAGATTTCCACTATTAACACATTCTTCTATGTAACCTTTATGCCACTGTTAGCACCTGTCTTAACCTTAAACATTCCCTCTGTCTCATATCCATAATATCCCACCTATCCTTGAACTTCTATTTTGCTCCAGCTGCTCCCACTCTTCAACAGTATAAAATCTATCACATTTATATCTCTCTTCAGCTCTGAGTCAAATTTAAGTCTGCTTCTCTCTCCATAGGTGCTGCCAGACATGCTAAGTTTTTGCAACATCTTTTGTTATTTCAGGTTTCCAGCATCCAGTTTTTTGCTTTAAATTTTGTTTCTAATTTGAATCACTATCTAAAAACTCCCCATTGCTGAAAATTTGCCAGTAAAAGAAACATGGCTTAATGCAAGAAGCACATTTATAAATTATAAATGAAACGTTTTGTTAACTCAGTTCCCTGTTTGGGACAGGGAACATAAGAACATAAGAACATAAGAAATAGGAGCAGGAATAGGCCATCTAGCCCTTCGAGCCTGCCCCGCCATTCAATAAGATCATGGCTGATCTGTCGTGGCTCAGTTCCACTTTCCCGCCCTCTCCCCATAACCCTTAATCCCCTCTTTTATCAAGAACCCATCAACCCGCTTCTTAAAAATATTTAGCGAGGAAGTTGCACAACATTAGAATCAGTGATATTGATTTGTTTAATTTGCCTGACAATGTTATGCAGATCTGGATTTGGGTACCTTGGTCCATGACACCATTGCCTAAAGACTTAAATCTGAACACAAAACAATCACACTGACCCATCATCTGCATTACTGTAATGGGCAAAGAAATTTTGTAGCCAGAGTGCCAATAAAGATGTAATAGGAAAAAATGGAGATAAAAAGAAATTTAAAAGTTGACACCTGAGATTCATTCAAAATTCCAATGATACAGATTCTAATTTCAGCTTTTTCACTAATTCCAAGTACTCACCCCAGATCTCAAGCACTGTCCATTTATTTTAATGCATCCAGAAAAGAACTAAAATCGATTCATTACAACCTTGAAATGACCTGGTTGATCTACCTAGGAGAACCAAGCAACTGCTGAACTGCAATGAACTTCCAATAATTAGCCTTAAATTAGGCAGAGATCCTATTCGAATACTTCGAGGTCTATGACTCCAAGCGATCTGAATACAATTCCTAAGTGGAGAGGCAAGGCTAGCAGCTTAATGATGCTCCAATTATGTAAATTGGGAGGATTTCCCACTTGCTTTTACAATGATACATATTACTTAAAACCATTGCATATTTCAACTTTGGAATTCTCAGCAGTATTTCTTTCAATAATGGCGCAGGTGAGACGGGCACCGTAGGGCCCCTGGGGCACAGGCACTGCAGGGGGACACATATGTGGAGGCACCATACAAAAGGGCACATGCACATGGGTGCACACCATATGGATGCAGGCGCACATGCGAGAGGTCGTGCTGGGGGTGCGCGTGCACGTGAAGGGTGGCACCATACAAATACATATGATATATATAAGTGGTGCACACATAAGCACGCTAAACTTTGTTACTTCTGAAAATGATCTCCTAACTCCCTGCCCTTACTATATAATTTTCAGGCAAAATTTTAAATTAAACTTTACTGGTGTTTTCAATTATGTGGCAACATCCCCTCTACAATGCATGCCGATAATTTCTTGCTTGTATTTCAAACATGCAGAAACATATATGATTCATTGCACAGTTTTGCAGATGATTTCATGTCCTATCATAAGCATCCCTGTTACAACCAGCTCAAGATATGGAGATATCTGGAGTTCATTTACAACGTTGAAACTCCATGGGGTTTAATGGCAACTGCAGAAGTCTAAGTTGCAAATGCCGGAATGCATTTCAAATGCATTGATAAATTAAAGCAATGGAACTTTTCACAATTGAAGGTTTATTGTTCGCGTTTGAATTCTCACTGATAAATCGCTAGCATTTCTTGTGCATCTTTTTGGGGTAGCTTATGTAAACATTTTCAAAAAAATGCAAACTTTTAACCGCATGACATCATCCTTGATTGAGATACAACTTAATGCTTTTACTCTCATCTATAAGTAGGAAACCTTTTAAACAGGACCAATCAAGTAACCACCATTTAAATAGGATTAACTTATTTTCTATTTCTCTCCCCCACCCCGAAACAATGATTTACAAGCAGAACCAATCGTGGTAGCAGGCTGTCAGAGTACAGTGTCCGCCACACATCCCTGAAGGGGCGGCATGGTACCACAGTGGTTAGCACTGCTGCTCCACAGCTCCAGGGTCCTGGGTTCGGTTCCCGGCTCGGGTCACTGCCTGTGTGGAGTTTGCACATTCTCCTTGTGTCTGCGTGCGTTTCCTCCGGGTTTCCTCCCACAGTCCAAAGATGTGTGGGTTAGGTTGATTGGCCATGCTAAGAAATTGCCCCTTAGTGTCCAGGGAAGCTTGGACTAGATGGTATAATATGTTGGGGGTAGGGCCTGGGCCGGATTGTGTTCGGTGCAGACTCGATGGGCCGAAGGGCCTCTTTCTGTACCGCAGGGTTCTATGATTCTGAAGAGAACAAATATTCCAGCTGATTCATGCGAGTCTTTGTTTTGTGAGCAGCCAAACATGGAGAAGATTTAATCCAGAAGACACTGAACACATCAAAGCATCACCGGGTGCACACGCAGGCAAAGCTGAGGAATTGGAGAGCACGCACAAGCCTCCAAATACTTCATCTGCCTCTCCTTCAAGCACCACCTGTCCGACATTTGGCAGAATCTGCACAATATGCACTGGGCTTCTCAGCCATTTCAAAACCCATCCAGAATGGAAGCAAGTTATCCTTGACTCCAAGGGGCTGCCTAAGAACTACATTTGCCAAGCTCGAGACTTGTAATATGCATTCCTGAACAATCTGGCATGGACAAGAAAAAAATAGTAGTATGCAGCAAATTTTAAGCATTACAATTTTAAACACCTCAACAAAATAAATAGTTCCCGGGTCTGGGGATTTCAGCAACAAAGCAAATAAAGCATTTATATTAGTATGTTTTCAAACACATGTAGCAGTTTATAGTAATCCCAGTTTTGATATTCATTTTCATTTAATAAACTTCCAAATACAAGATGCTAATTTCATATATAGAAACAATATACTTGCCAGCAATAAAATATTTGTAAGATTAATACTTTGACAGATAGATATTTTTTTAAAAATAGCATCACATGTTGGGGTAGTGAATCCACAGATTCGCAATCCTTTGCGAGTAGTTTCTCCTCAGTTTTAAATCTGCTGCCCCTTATCCTAAAACTGATCTCTTGTTCTAGATTTCCCCACAAGAAAAGCATCCAATCTACATTTACTTTGTTAATATCTTTTATCTTATAACCCTCGATCAAATTTCCTCTCATTCTAACGAGGATATAGGCATAGACCTAAATTACTCAATTTCTCTTCATAAGACAAACAATGTTTCCCACTTAACCTCGTGCACATTGTGGTCAATATAGTCTGCTGTTTTATAATTAATAAGGCAGAGGAAAAATTATCAAACTGCATTCTTTCATTTATTCCTGCTCATTAACTTCTTTACGCAATGTGTTTACAGATTGTGAAGTATAACAGCAGAGAATATGAACGAGGATCAATTTAAACACGTGAATTAGAAATGTAAAACTGCCATCCACAGAGAACTTGGATATTGTAATTGACTGAAAAATGGACAGCAATAGAGGCAGAGACAGAACAAAAGAGCTGGATTGAGCAAAGGTACATAATTCTGAGGCTGTCTCCATTTTCACCCCAGCTGGCTGGGGGAGTTTATGGCTCTGCGATATTTAGAATTGGAGCTCTTATGTAAAAGCAGTCCCAAAACAAAACTGGTAACAATATTACACCAATCAAACGTTTGTTTTTCCTGGTTGGCCATTCAACATCCACTGGAGCTTCAAAAAAGGCACAATTATATAAATGTAGATTTTATCCTTGCAAACCTGAATCACTGAACCTTCCCAGGCTCTTTCACATGCTCTGTAAAAAGTCAATTTTCCATCAGCAGAACAATGCTTGTATCTTATGTAGCAAAGTAAGACTTACAAAGCAATCGGTGATAATGTATAGTGGTCTAACAGTTGAACAGTTTTATGCCTTTAGGTTTCCGAACAAGATTTCCATTTGCACACATCTCTTCAGAAGTTGAGCAATATCAGTCACGCCAGACACTTTAATAAACAGGCTAAACAACCTGTTGGGTATTTCATTCTGTTACAAAATTTTTAGCATGATTGTTATTCATTGAAAGATGCAAGGCCACAGTAGCAGGTTGTTGAAGTTAGCCCATGTAACAACAGTTTTGAACCAATTCACAAAATTAATCAAACCCATTAGTTGAATTTCTTTGAATAGCTTTTGTTGTTCATCTGCTTTTCTTTTAAGAACATTCTGGAAAGACTTTGTACCAGGGTGACAGTCATCCAATCATTACTGATTACCATCTTCCTTGGATGATAGGTTGCCTAACGATTGAGCTATGCCTTCTTTCCAATATGTCTGCAGCTATTTTAAAGCTGTAATTAGTATATTACAGGTGTAGAATATTCAGATCCAAGTAGTTACTAAAACAACGTATTTTATATGAACAAAGGGCAGCAAGCTCCACAGTTCTTACACAAAAGTGCACTGATGACCACCTGCAATGTTTGGCAGGTGTTTGTCAAAAGAGATACCAGATTGGAATGCATTCATTAGTAACCCATAGCTGCATATTAATTGCTTCCAGTAACAGTTGATAAATAATCAGCTGCGTTGGTTTAACCACGTTCCATTCAAAGCTTGTTATTCTCCCAACATCCAGTTACAAAAAGCCATGTTGAATGGAGCACCTTTCTTAAAAGGATTCATTTTTAAGAACTTACAGTACAGAAAGAAAATCCAGAACGAAAACACAAACATTCTGCTCTAGATTTTGTGTTGAGAATAATGGAGGCACTAGAGATACTCACACTCAGACAAACATGAGAGGTACTTCAGTCTAAGATACCTTATCCAGAATCTGAAGTCCAAGATATTCTGTTCCTCCAGAGGCTGCACTATAATTGTACCTCTTGAAAAGATTTGGCACTAAAATCGACACCAGGGCAGGAAGTGAAATATTTACCCATAGTTACCCAATATGCATGGGAGACAAAATTATGGCTAGTGCATTCAGGTGCAAATGAATTTTTAAGTGGTGCGATCAGTCATAATTACAGTCAAACAACCTCTGGCACAAAAAAATTAAATTCTACATGGATAGAATCGCATTCTTTCAGAAATTAGAGTTCAAGACTTTTTTTTTTACAGGAATTAACTTTTTTTAGTTTTGTCTTTCTATTAATCCCATCTTTCAATTATTATTGTACCTTTCAGTGTGATTTAAATCTAATTCATACTTCCTGGTTAAGGCCAGATTGATTGAAGAGACTTGCTTTTGCTTGTGCTGCTCTCACGTGCTACAGATCCTGCATAGAGGGCACTATGCTGGATTAGACTAGATGACAGCAAGTCTGCACTAAATCTCTAGGCAACAATGTGCACTGTTCCTTCACCATTCAAAAAATCCAGACCATTCTGACTTAAAACATGACAATCTCAAATTAGTCACATTTGAGTTGCGACTAAAGAAAGCATTTTGAACAATATGACAACAGGTGAATAACAGCATTGATAGGTCAATCATTGGTGGGAACAGTAAATTGAGATGAAGTGAGAGCATCCAACACTAATGTGCAGCAGCACCAATCTTCTGAAAAACCTTAATGATCTGAACATATTCTTTATTTACCAAACAACTGTAACAGCATTGTCTGAATTTATAAATTCAATGTATTGTGCTCACTAGACATCTAACAACAGCAATAAAAAAACTTGAATTATCGAGTCATCTCTCGTGCAGATGACAACTGAACTATGACTAGAAATTCAAAAGAATAATTAAAATGAATGTTACAACAAATGATTACAACTTTGCATACCTTGTCAACTTCGAGATAACCTTTCATGGAAACAAAGAATTATAGGCAGAACCTTAAAATATGAAGAGTTCAGTAACCTTCAACCCCACAAAATCGAATATCCACCACATAAATCCTTCTACAGACTCTCAAACATATTTTATCTAATTTTAACAGGAGTAGTACTTTCTAACTAGGACTCACCAAGTTAAATCTCAACATTAACTCTTATTTAAATAACTTCCCTTCATCAAGTCTAAAGCAAAAATCTAAGCTCATCTGTGGCATGCCAAAAAAAGGCAAAAAGAAAAATATACATCTAGATCACTCAGCCTAATGTAAATGATTGTAATTGACAAAGGCCTTACACTTACTGAAGCCTGATTACCTATGACTCACAAAAGGAAAGTCTAGTCTTCAGAAAACAGCACAAGACCATATGAAATAGGAACAAGAATGGGCCATTTGGGCCGAGCCTACTTCGCCATTCAGTAGGATCATGGCTGATCTGACATTCTCCTTTCTTGCCATTCCCCGTAACTTCTAATTCTCTTACTGATCAAAATCTATCTGGTGCAGCTTTAAATTGATTCACAATAATCTGAGGTCCCTATCTGCTCCAAGACAACAACCACCAACCCAGTACATAAGAAAAACCAAACAGTGTGCCTTAATGACTATCAGCTGGTGGCTCTGACATGCAGTATGAAGTGCTTCAAAAGTCTAGTTACAGCACAAATCAATTCCAGTCTCTCAGACTAACTGGATCCACTACAGTTTACCTACTGCCGCAACTGGTCCACAGCAGACACCATCTCTCTGGCCCTGCACTCAACCTTGGATCACGTAGATAACAAGGACACCTATGTTAGATTCCTATTTATTGACTACAGCTCAGCCTTCAACAGTATTATTCCTACACAACTCACATCCAAACTCCGTGGCCTGGGCCTCACCACCTCCCTCTGCGATTGGATCCTGAACTTCCTGACTCTCAGATCACAGTCAGTAAGGATAGGCACCAACACCACCTCCACGATTAGTCTCAACACTGGTGCCCCACAAGGCTGTGTTCTCAGCCGCCTGCTATACTCCTGATTCACCTATGACTGTGAGGCCAAATTCCCCTCCAACTCGATTTTCAGGTTTGCTGACAACACCACCATAATGGGTTGGATCTCAAACAATGACGAGGCTGAGTACAGGAATGAGATAGAGAATCTGGTGAACTGGTGCGGCAACAATAATCTCTCTCTCTCAAAGTCAAAACGAAGGAAATTGTCATCGACTTCAGAAAGCATAAAGGGGAACATGCCTCTGTCTACATCAACAGGAGTCATGACGTGGAGATGCCGGCGGTGGACTGGGGTGAATACAATAATAAGTCTCACAACACCAGATTAAAATCCAACAGGTTTATTTGGTAGCAAAAGCCACTAGCTTTCAGAGCACTGCCCCTTCATCAGGTGAGTGGGAGTTCTATTCACAAACAGGGCATATAAAGACACAAACTCAATTTACAAAATAATGGCTGGAATGCAAGTCTTTACAGGTAATCAAGTCTTAAAGGTACAGACAGATAATGTGAGTGGAGAGAGCATTAAGCACAGGTTAAAGAGGTGTGTATTGACTCCAGACAGGATAGTTAGTGAGATTTTGCAAGGCCAGGTAAGTCATTATGGGGGTTACAGATAGTGTGACATGAACCCAAGATCCCAGTTGAGTCTCATGTGTGCAGAACTTGGCTACCATTCTCTGCTCAGCAACTCTACACTGTCGTGTGTCATGAAGGCCGTCTTGGAGAACGCTTATCCGAAGATCAGAGGCTGAATGCCCGTGACCACTGAAGTGTTCGCCAACAGGAAGAGAACACTTACCTGGTGATTGTTAAGCAGCATTCATTCATCCGTTGTTGTAGCATCGGTATCAACATCTTCTCCAGAGCCTTCACCGTGTCACTGATGAAGACAAACATCTTGCCAAGGCGACCCCCACAGCCCCACTTCTTGCCTTCAAACAACCGCACAACCTCCAACAGGCCATTGTCCACAGCAAAATTATCCAGCCGTCAGGAGAACAGTGACCACGACAACATAATCCTGCCACAGCAACCTCTGCAAGACGAGCTGGATCATCGACACGGTTGCCACCATCTCATGTGAGAACAACATCCACCAGGTACACGGTACATACTCTTGCAATTCGGCTAACGTTGTCTACCTGATACACTGCAGGAAAGGATGCCCCGAGGCATGGTACATTGGGGAGACCATGCAGACGCTACAACAGATGAATGAACATCGATCTACAATTAGCAGGCAAAAGTGTTCTGTTCCTGTTGGGGGACTCGAGTGGTCATGGGCATTCAGCCTCCGATCTTCGGGTAAGCATTCTCCGAAGCGGCCTTCACAACACACGACAGTGCAGAGTCACTGAGCAGAGACTGATAGCCGAGTTCCGCACACAAGAAGATGGCCTCAACCGGGATCTTGGGTTCATGTCACACTATCTGTAACCCCCATAACGACTTGCCTGGGCTTGCAAAATCTCACTAACTGTCCTGTCTGGAGAAAATACACATCTCTTTAACCTGTGCTTAATGCTCTCTCTCCACTCACATTGTCTGTACTTTTAAGCCTTGACTACCTGTAAAGACTCGCATTCCAACCATTATTTTGTAAATTGAGTTTGTGTCTTTATATGCCCTTTCTGAATAGAACTTCCACTCATCTGACAAAGGGGCAGCACTCCGAAAGCTAGTGGCTTTTGCTACCAAGTAAACCTGTTGGATTTTAACCTGGTGTTGTGAGACTTCTTACTGTACATCAATGGGGACAAAGTGGAAAGGGTTGAGGGCTTCAAGTTTTTAGGTGTCCAGTTCATCAACAACCTGTCTTGATCTCCCCATGCCGATACTACAGTTATGAAGGCCCACCAACACCTCTACTTTCTCAGAAGACTACAAAAATTTGACATGTCAGCAACGACTCTCACCAACTTTTACGAATGCATCATAGAAAGCATTCTTTCTGGTCGTATCATAGCTTGGTATGGCTCCTGCTCTGCTCAAGATCGCAAGGAACTACAAAAGGTTATGATCGCAGCCCAATTCATCACGCAAACCAGCCTCCAATCCACTGACTGTCTACAGTCCCCACTGCCCTGACAAAGCAGCCAGCATAATTAAGGACCCCCACACACCCGGACATTCTCTCTTCCACCTTCTTCCTTCAGGAAAAAAAATACCGCAGTCTGAGGTCACATACCAACCGACTCATGAACAGCTTCCTCCCTGCTGCTGTCAGACTTTTGACTGGACTTAGCTCACATTAAGTTGATCTTTCTCTACACCCTAGCGATGACTGTAATGCTACATTCCGCACTCTCATTTCCTTCTCTACGAACAGTATATTTTGTCTGTCTCGCGCACAAGAAACAATACTTTTCACTGTATGTTAATACATTTGACAATAATAAATCAATTCAAATTAAATATACATAAGGACTCTGCCACCACTGCTCTCTATGGCAAGGAGTTCCAAAGACTCTCAACCCTCAAGAACTTCCTCATTTTTCAAACTGGTTCCCCTTTATTCTGAGACTATGCCTTTTAATCCCACACACTCCCATGAGAGGAAACATCCTTTCAGCACTTACCTTGTCAAGTTATATAAGACTCATTTACATCAATGAGATCACCTCCCATTCTTCTAAATTCCAATGAGTAGAGTCCCAAACTGTTTAACCTTTCTTCATAAGACATACTAGGATGACAATGAACCTTCTCTGAACTGCCTCCAATGAAATAACCTCTTTCCTTAAATAAGGGAACCAAATCTGCTCTCAGTACTCTAGATGGGGTCTCAAGTCCCTTGAACAGTTACCTTAAAAAAAAAGGGCCAACATTCCATGAGTCTTCCTGATTACTGCTGCACTTATGTATCTGTGTGTTTTGTGCACAAGTAAGGGGCGGCATGGTAGCACAGTGGTTAGCACTGCTGCCTCTCAGTGCCAGGGACCCAGATTCAATTCCCAGCCTGGGTCACTGTCTGTGCAGAGTCTGCACATTCTTCCCATCTGTGGGTTTGCACCGGGCGCTCCAGTTTGTTCTCACATTCTGAAAGATGCGATTTGGTGCATTGATCCAAATAGGCGCCGGATTGAGGTGACTAGGGGAATTCCACAGTAACTTCATTGCAGTGTTAATGTAAGCCTTACTTGTGACTAATAAATAAACTTTAAAATAACTAGTGTTGCTTTCTGCAGTTTTTCTCCAGTTATATACTCTTTTGTTCTCCCTTCTCAAATGAACTTTGCATTTTCCCACATTATATTCCATTTGCCAAGTTTTTGCCCAGTTACTTAACCTATCAATATCTCTTCAGAAATTGGTTGTATCGCTCTCAACTTGCCTTTCCACCTATTTTTGTGTCATCTGCAAATTTGGCCATAATACATTTGCTTCCTTCCTCCAAATCATTAACACATTGTAAACAGTTGCAGTCCCAGCACTGATTCAGCTGTAACCCCACTTGCTTTCAGGTCGTCAACCTGAAAAAGAACCTCTTATCTCCACTCGCCCTTTGTGGTGCATTTGCTAATTCTCTATCCACGCCAATACACTACCTCCCACACTATGGGCTCTTATGACTTTTGAGATAGCTTGTCGATTGCCTTCTGGAAATCCAAATACAACACATCTCATGGCTCCTCTTTATCCACTCTTCCTCAAAAAGCTCTAATAAAATAATCAGATTTCCTTTTCATGAAGCCCTATTGAATATGCTTGATTAGATTATGATTTTCCAAATGTGTTGATATTACTTCCTTAATAATCAATTCTAACATTTTTCCCAACAATATATGTTAGGTTAATCAGCCTATAGTTATCCGCTTTTATCTCCCTCTCTTTGAATACAAGTATCACATTGGCAGGTTTTCGATCATCTGGTACTTTTCCAGAATCCAAGAATTTTTGGAAAATTTCAACCAATGCACCCAGTTTCTCTGTAGCTCCTTATTTTAGGATCCAAGGACACAAGCCATCAAGGCCAGGGGACTAACCTGCCTTCAGCCCCTTAGTTTGTCTCTGGTGATGGGTACTTAATTCCTCTCCTGTATTCTTTAGTATTCATGGGATATTCAAAATATCTTCCACCGTAAAAACAGATGCAAAATATCTGTTTAACTCCTCCACCATTTTCTTCTTCCCCATAACTATCTCCCCAGATTAATTTTCTACACAGCTTATGTTCACTTTGATCTCTCTCTTCCTTTTAATATATTTAAAGAAGCTCATCAGTTTTTACATTCATTAGTTTGCTCTCAGTTTACTTTCTCTCATTATCCTTTTGATCCTCCTCTACTGGAATCTGAATGTAGCCCAGTCTTCAGAGCTATCACTGTATTTTGCCTCTTTATATACTTTTTCTTGCAACTTAATACTCTCCTAACTCCCTTAGTTGGCCATGGTTAGTTTCTCTCTCCGACTCTTTCCTCCTTAGGGGATATATTTTTACTGAGAATCATGAATTACCTCCTTAAAAATGTCTGCCACTGCTTGCTTATCATCTTTCCTAATCTATCTGCCCAGTTCACTTTAGTGAACTATATTCTCATTTCATTGTAATCCCTCTTATTCAAATTAAACAACTGTTTCCAAACCAAGTTTCTCACATGCCAACTAAATATTGAATTCTATCATGTTATGATTACTACTTCACAGGACACCTTTTGCTGCCGTGTCATTCATTAAACCTGTCTCATTACCCATCACCAGATCCAAGATAGCCCATTCCATGGCTGGCTCCATGACGTATTGCTCTAGGAAACTATCCTAATACACTCTTATGAATTCATTGTCACAGCTATCCTTTCCAACAAGAAGATTAAAGTTACTCAATTATTGTTCTATTCTTTTTACATGCTCCTATTATTTGTTGATTTACATCCTTCCTAGAGTCTGGTCACTGTTTGAGGGTCTGGAAACTACTACTACCAATGTTTTCTTCCCTTTTCTCTTTTTCACTTGCAACCACATGGAACCTACATCATCCAAGCCTAGTTCGCCTCTCACAACAGACCTCATTTTATTGCTTGTTAACAGCATTATCCCACCACCTTTTCCTTCCTGAAACTTCAAATATCCCCAGATAGCAAGTTCCCAGTTTTGATCTCCTTTTAACCATGGCTATGAGATAAAAATTTATAGCATGGAAACAGGCCTCTCAGCCCAACTTGTTCATGCCACCCATTTTTTTTAAAGCCCCTAAGCTAGTATCAATTGCCTGCATTAGCCCGTATCCCTCTATAGCCATCTTACCCATGTAACTGTCTAAATGCTTTTTAAAAGACAATTGTACCTGCTTCTACCACTACCTCTGGCAGCTTGTTCCAGACACTCACCACCCTCTGAAAAAACCGCCCTCTGGACTCTTTTGTATCTCTCCCCTCTCACCTTAAACCTATGCCCTCGGGTTTTAGACTCCCCTACCTTTGGACAAAGATATTGATTATCTAGCTGATCCCTTCATTATTTTATAGACTTCTATAAAATCACCCCTCAGCCTCCTACACTCCAGAGAAAAAAAGTCCCAGTCTATCCGGCCTCTCCTTATAACTTCAATTATTAAGTCCCTGTTGCATCCTAGTAAATCTCTTCTGCACACTTTCTAGTTTAATAATATCCTTTCTATAATAGTGTGACTAGAACTGTACACAGTATTCCAAGTGTGGCCTTACCAATTGTCTTGTACAACTTCAACAAGATGTCCCAACTCCTATATTCAATGTTGTGACCAATGAAATCAAGCATGCTGAATGCTTTCTTCACCACACGTCAGCCTGTGATCATAGCCGTTTACCTTGATTTGCGCCAGTTTGTCTACCTTATTCCGAATGCTATGTGCGTTACGATGCAAAGCCGTTAGGGGCCCCCTTAGGGTCACATTTTTTGCCATTTGTAATTATCCTAACTTTTCTTTGTACTGTGGCCCTATTTGTCTTTGATTACCCTGACTTTGTATTTTACTGTGCTTACTGTTATTAATGTCCGTTTTTCTTTTCGTCACACTGCTCAGGTTTCCATCATCTCTAAAGATGTACTAGTGCCTCTTGTGACTGCAGAAATCAAATTCCAAGGAAACATACAAAGGCTTTCTTCTAAGGCAGAGGTCTGGACAGAGGACAAAGGAGCCCTAAAACTTAATGGATACAGCATTAACCATCTTAAGAATGCAGAAGGAGATTTCTCCAAACCAAGAAGAGGGAGTTATGTCATGTGATCCACTGACAAACTCCCGCCTCAAAGTTGCAAAGCCCCTTCCTGCATTTTGAGTGTGCACGCAAAACAAATCCTTTGGTTTGACCCTATCCCAAGTTTGCTGTGGGATTATTACTAGAGGATGGAATCACTCTCAAACTGAAGATTTGGGGAAAATAAGCCACCACTTAAAAAGGAGGAAGTCAAAAATCAAAAAAAAAACCTGTTTACAGATAGGAGGGGGGAGGAATCAGGGTTGTTTTGAATTAATTCCCTTCCTGATGGTACAGTGAATTTAATCATCCATTCCTAGATCTTGCTGGAGTATATCAAGCTTTATTAGGCTAGTACTCTCACCTCCTGAAGAACAAAAGTATCCAAGTACTGGCTACTTTTTCTATTCTTAACTGCCACCATAATTCCTTCTTTAACATTTCTCCAACCTAATCTAGAAGCATCTGAATTTCCTTTTGCTGCTTGCCCACCGGTTATATCCATGAAGCTAAATCTACTCCACTATCTCCACCCTAGCCTGATCTTCTGCACTGCACTAACTTGAGACCACAATAAAACGTAGCTGAATGCATTGTTTAAGGATCTTCTTTATATAACAAAATAACTAAATTTAACAATAACAGTACCTCAGTGGAACAGTAACAAACAGTAATTGTAAAATAGGTCTTGCTTGCAGGACATTCTTGCAGACTGAAAAGCCACCAAAACCTGCACATGCTCAAAACCCTCAACAGATACCAGCAGAACAATTATATAGGAGAAAAGGCTTATAAGAACACTATATTCAAAAATGACACTGTACAATGCAGATTTTCCAAATTCACCCCATTGAGAAGACCACCTGATGTTTTCAACACTATTCCGACTCATTTCCTGACCAAGTTTCCTTACTGCCCTTCAGTTTAGATACATATTGTCTCCCTATCTTCAAAAGTTATCAACTACTCCCTCCTAAACCTACTACTCAACCCTTCCACCAATGCCAAATATTGCACCATCTAAATCTTTGTTTCCTGAATCAAGGTCACAACTCAATTTTATGCCAAACTCTCAAAACTTTACTCTTCTCCCTTTGATTTCCGCTCCTTCTATAGCACCAAAACCATTCTAACCAAAGTCACAAATGGAATATTGTGACTAAACTGTACAGTCTTTCAACATTCTTACTGACCTACTACAATTAATCTCTCAATCTTCTTCTAATGCCTTTCCAGTTCCATAGAACTGCCCTCATTTGTTTCCACTCTTACCTACCCACCCATAACCAGAAACTTTTCAACTATGCTCAGTTACTCTGCAATCCCCTAAGAATTCATCCTTAGCCCACTCATCGTATTTAATTGCATGTTATCCCTGGACAACATTGTCATAATGCAGCTTTCACCCATATACTAATGACTCAGCTCTACATGTCTACCACTTCTGTCATTACAACAGCAAGTACACATCAAAACTACTGTAAAGCAATATAGGACAAACCAGAAGCTTATTTGTGCCTTTTACAAATTCTATATTCCTGTTATTAACAGCCAGTCTTGAATAAGCTATTCATTTTCTCAACACTTCCGGGCCCAATTGTTCCAATGCACTCCTGGCTGACCTTCCATTCTTCAACAAGTTCAGCTAAAAATTAAGCTTTTTAAGATGCTACGATTCTTTAAAAAATGACTCTTTTTCCTTTAAATTTATCTAACTCAGGTGATGCTCAAGCTCTTTGAATAAACACAACAAAACTACAGCTCGGAAGTGTAGCTAAAAAGGCCAAAGTTCATAATACCAACTAACTTTTATTTTGTTTGTGCAATTCCAATCTTACCGGCAGTGAATTTCTATTGGAATAGCCAATTCTAGTATTATTTGGAAGCAAACAGTGAATTTCACAAATAATTTTGTGCTACAATCAATATTCTGTTGCCAAGATAAAAACAAATCACAGAAAATAGTTGCTAAACTTAGATTTCGTTTTCAGGGTGTATTTAATTAAAGTGCTCTGCATGAGTTTATTTTCCTTTCACTCTCAACATAGTTAATTCTTCCATTACAATCAAGGCAACTAATGTAGAATTCAAAATTCTAAAAGGCATCAAAATTTGGGAAGTAACGAGTGCTTTGTTCATTGGTACACTGAACATAAGAACATAAGAAATAGGAGCAGGAGTAGGCCATCTAGCCCTTCGAGCCTGCCCCGCCATTCAATAAGATCATGGCTGATCTGTCGCGGCTCAGTTCCACTTTCCCGCCCTCTCCCCATAACCCTTAATCCCCTCTCTTATCAAAAACCCATCAACCCGCGTCTTAAAAATATTTAGCGAGGCAGCCTCCACCACTTCAACGGGCAGAGAATTCCAGAGATTCACCACCCTTTGGGTGAAGAAGTTCCTCCTCAACTCCGTTCTAAACCGCCCCCCTTTTATCTTGAGGCTGTGCCCCCTAGTCCTACTGTCTTTTTTGAGCGGGAAGAGTCTTTCCACCTCTATCCTATCCATCCCATTCATCATCCTATACGTCTCAATGAGATCTCCCCTCATTCTTCTAAACTCTAACGAGTACAAGCCTAGTTTATTCAGCCTCTCCTCATAGCTCAACCCCCTCAACTCCAGTATCAGCCTAGTAAACCTCCTCTGCACTCCCTCCAAGGCCAAAATATCTTTGCGCAGGTGCGGCGCCCAAAACTGCACACAGTACTCCAGCTGCAGCCTCACCAATGCCCTATACAGCTGCAGCAAGACCTCCCTACTTTTATATTCAATCCCCCTCGCTATGAAGGCCAGCATCCCATTCGCCTTCCTGACCACCTGCTGCACCTGCAAGCTGGGTTTTTGCGACTCATGCACAAGGACCCCGAGGTCCCTCTGCACCGTCGCCTGCTGCAGTTTTTCGCCACGTAAGTAATATTCCTTCCTACCATTCTTCCTACCAAAGTGGACCACCTCTCACTTGCCAACATTAAATTCCATTTGCCATTTCCTGGCCCATTCGCCCAGCCTATCTAGATCACTGGATAAACAAAACAGCAGAACTCCTGACATTTAAAATTGCAGAAAACTTACATAATATTCTAGTATCAGAACGCTTCAATGGATAGAGGCAGTCCCTATGTCATTAACTCCAGGAAAGTCCATATTCAATTCCAGTACATGTTGAATTAGTTCTCAGCAAGGTCAGCGTTTAGGGAGAAAAAAAAAATTAGAATTCCTGCTTCCAATTGTTACCCACCAACTAAAACTGCAAGTGCACACATCAGGACATTGTCGCTAAATTCTGAATCAATGTTTACCATGCCAAAGTCAAGTACAGGAAGGTTGTTCGTGCTTGTGGAGCCATATTCCAGCAAGTGGTAGCATCAGGAGACTTTTCTAATTGAGGGTGTAGTCAGGGAAGCATGGACAATGCACCCAGCAGAAAATTACATCGCAAAAATAGTGATAAGAATCTATATGCTATAAAAATCCAATGCAAGATCAGCCATTTCTATACAGGTATGAAAACACACTTTCCTCATCGATCAGAGTTTGCTGGAAGCTTTCCAAATTTTATAATATTCAATCAGTAATACACACAGTTAGAGGCACAAGATGACAAACACACCGAGCAATAAAATGTCATTGTCATAAGTTACTCAAAGCTCAATTAGGTGAATTTTAGTCAAGCAACTTGTTCAATCTCAGTTCTCTAGATGACAATGGAGAAACAGAGAAAGGTGAAGCAGAAAAAGGGCTCCAGGAAGGTGTACAATGGGGTGCCATCAAGAGGTCAGTTTTGAGACTACTTCTTTTGTTGAGTTCATAGAATGATAGAACCCTGCAGTGCAGAAAGAGGCCATTCAGCCCATCAAGTCTGCACCGAACACAATCCGCCACATTCCTACATATTTTACCAATAATCCCTCTAACCTATGCATCCCAGGACACTAAGGGGCAATTTTTTAGCATGGCCAATCAACCTAACCCGCACATCTTCGGAGTTATATGAAAGGCTTGGATACGTATTTTCAAAATTTGCAAATGACAAAACTTTGAAGTGCTGTGAACTATGAAGACAGTTACAGACTTTAAGAGGGGACATACTGGTGAAATGAGAAGGCACATGACACATGAGATTTAATAGAGAACTATGAAGTGATAAAGTTCAGTAGGAATATAAAAATAAAGAATTCAATTCTAAAATGGGTGCAAAAGCAGAGGGATGGATCATTGAAGATGGCAGGTAACGTTGAGAAAGTGGTTGATGGGTATACAGGATCCTAGGCTTCAGAAATAGAGACACAGTACAAAAGCAAATTATGGTGAAAATTGATAAAATATTGGTTCGGCCTCCTGAAGTATTGTCTCTAATTCCGGAGGCCAAGCAGAAAAGATTTACTGGAATGGTTCTGTGAGAGAAGGGATTTCAATTACATAGATAGACTGACAAAGCTGAGGTTGTCCTTCTTAGAGAAGGTTAAGAGGAGATTTGACAGTTGTTCAAAATCATGAGGGGTCTGTGCAGCAAAGATGGGGAGAAACTGCTCCCATTGGCAGAAGGAAAGCAAAAGATGTGTAAGGTGAGTGGTAAGAATCAGACAAAACATGTGGGAAAACATTTTTCTTTTAAACGTGCAGCATGTGTTTAGGATCTGGAATGCACTGCCATAGTGTATAATGTAGGTAATTTCAATCCTTCCTCTCGAAAGGCGATTGGATAATTACCTACAGAGAAAAAAAGTTACAGCCCTACAAAGGGTAGGAAGGCAATTGGGACTGGCTACGGTTGAGAAAGAATGGACAAAACTGGCTGAATAGTCTCATTCTGTGCTGTAACTAATCCATGATTTGCTAATCTGTTTCTAACTTACAGGAAAGTTACACAGGATATGATATATTGTACTGAATTCATCCTTGCGCACATTTTAACAGAAATACTAAGGCATTCTATAGAGAAAAATCAACAATTCATTCTTTTTAGTACAGTATCATACACAACAATGCTGATCAGTGAAGCAGTTCTTTGGAGGTGCATGTACCTGTAAACAAATGAGCAACCCTTACCTGATAATGAGGTTAGTGCAAGATAACTTTTTGGTGCTCCTAGGGAAAATTGCATGACTTTTGCAAACTTAAGCAGAATAACACACAGCAGTACACTTTTTGAAGACGAAGAGAGAGAGAAGGCAAAGAAATGGGAACTAGGAATGGAAATGAGAGACACACGATGAGGTGTTTGTAAAACATTGACTGTGATATTCTATGCCTAATTTAGTATCTTTGGGGGCTGTCACGTGCTACGTGGATTAGGTTTGCATACAGACACTTAATGTTTCACATACTGGCCGAGCACTTCAAGCACAAAAGGCCTCATACCTCGGTGTCAAGAATACAAGAAATAATGATGATGAGCTGCCATAACATTATCGGCCCATGTGTTGTTTAACAGCTATTAGACTTTTTTTTAAACGAAGACAGGAACCTTGTGTGTGAGAATTCAGGCTACAGAAGTTTGAACAAGTTGATTAGAAATGTAAAATGTGTATGGAAATACTAGATAGGATAGTTTTTTCTTTTAGCAGGGGAAGCTGAGGGGAGATTTAATTATGGTGTATTAAATGAGAAGCCTAGGTAAAATGGATAAAAAGGACTTATTTTCCTCATCAGAAGGGTCAAAACCAGCAGAGATTTAATGTGATTGGTAGAAGTATGAAAGGGAAGCCAAGGAGTATTATTTTTCACTGAGAGGGTGACGCAGATCTGCAAATCACCACAACAGAGTGTGGTAGAACAGAAACCTCATTGCACTTAAAAAAAACACTTAGGTATGTACTTAAGATGCCATAATCTACAGGGCTATGAACCAAGAGGTGGAAGGTAACATTAAACTTGGCAGTTCTTTCTTAGCCAGCACAGGCACAAAGGGTCAAATGGCTTCCTTCTGTGCTGTAAATCTGTCTATTTCTGAAACTCTAAATCTGTTTATCGGTTTTGCTATTTTCAGACCATTCTACAAAAACAGTAATGTATGCTGGGGCCTCTCATAGCTCCACCATGCCATTGTGACAGTAACACAGCATCACCATGCAGAACTGCAAGCTAAATGGCTGTGTGCAGTAATGTGACATTTGTGGATGGGCGCTCTATCACGTCTGGTCAATGACCTGTGTGGCTTCATCAGTTCTTCAGCCAGTTGCTGTAATATGCTGACATGGGCAGCTGCAAGAAAATATGTGTGGGAGGAAGGAGGCAGCAAGGTAATAAAACGGGGAGAAAACAGAGCTTCACTGCGGAAGGGGATTCTAAGTTAGCTAGAATAGTGACAGAAAGGAAAGAATTAAGATGATTTTCACCCAACATGAAAATGTTAACAGTTTGGTCATGTGTGGATGCAATTAACTGCAAAGAAATTAATGATTGAGTGGAATATTCTGTTTAAATTGAAACGTATTTAATAACTTATTTTAATATTGAAAGAAATGAACTTTTACATTTCAGTCAAAATGCAAACATAGAAAATAGTAATGAGTTCAGAAGTTCATAACCTGGCAGAGAAAACACAACTGTTTCAAATTGGGAACAGTTGATGAAACATATTATATTAGTAACAATAAGACTTATGTTGTCCAGGCATAAAATGTCAAATTTTGGGCCCAAGGTTGATATTATCTATGCTTTGGCAATTTGTCGATAAGGTAGGCAAGGAAATGCATTATGTCAAATAAGTGATCTGGAATTGGAGTAGGCCAATAGAATGTCATTATATCAGGTGGCGTATCACAATTGGTTGAGATGATCTGTCATAATAAGGATTGATACATTAGCTTAATACAATTCCATTTATTATTAATTAGTAGGAAAAACTTGAGAAAGGTATAACTGCATTGAATTTTAGCACAAAATTTGACACTGTCAGAAAAGCTTTGTGGCACTCTATACTGCTTGGCAATCTGAAGGGCTCCCTTTGGCTGTAGGTTAATGTTTTTGTCTTTTTGTATGTTTTTTGTTTAAATACATTTTAGTACGCTTTAAGCTCAGAATTTGCCTTGGAGAGATTTAATTTTCAAAAAATACATTAGGCCACATCAAAAATTCCCCACTACATTCACAGATATTGGTTCATTTGCTTAGACAGAATTCTGTCTGTAGCACTAGCATCTTACAGGTATATAGAAACAACTTGATACCAAGGGTTTGTAGGAAATGTAACTAATCAGGCCACTGAATAGAGTTGAGTATTCAGTAGCTGAACATATTTGGAAAATCTACTACCAGTGGGTCATGGACTACTCCGGTGTTATGAAAGATAGTCAAGAGATAATAGGATTGCTGTTTTCATGGTTCTGAAGGGAGAGCAGCAGCACCTATGGACCCAGCCTGCACTTCAATAGTTCAGTGAAGGCGAGTCAATGGAACAGGCTTCCTAGTTATATGGAAGAAGCAAATAGCACTGGCTCATTCAAATACAAAATCTTTGAGGGTAACTACAGAAAGTTGATAAAGCAACTTTAAAGGAAAGTTGATAAGATATTTATACGATGGGCAGCACGGTGACACAGTGGTTAGCACTGGTGCCTCACAGTGCCAGGGACCGGGGTTCAATTCTAGCTTCGGGTCACTGTGTGGAGTTTGCACATTCTCCCCATGTCTGCACGTGTTTCCTCCAAGTGCTCCAGTTTCCTCCCACAACCCAAAGATGTGCAGGTTAAGTGGACTGGCCATGCTAAATTTGCCTAAGTGTCAGGGGAATGAGCAGGGTAAATATGTGGGGTTACAGGGATAGGGCCAGGGTGGGATTGTTGGTGCAGGTTTGATGGCCCAAATGGCACTCTAGGGATTCTATGATCTTTTAATTCAAAATGACAGGACACAAATGGATGTTAAATCATAGGTTAGGTATTAATTCATTGGCTTCCTGTGCTGTAAACATCTTTCAGCTCATTGTTGACTGGTGTGGAGACAAAGGTCTGACTGCACTAACTCGACTTCCCAGCATTTGGTCCATAGCCCTGGAGGTTAAGGCAGTGCAAGCAAATATCTAATTATTTCTTAAATTTTACCAGTGTTTCTGATTCAACTACCCTTTCAGGCAGGGAGCATCAGGCTCCCACCATCGTCTGGGTGAAAGTTTCTCCTCAAGTCCCCTCTTAGGCTTCTATCTCTTACAGTAAATCTATGCCACTGGCTTTGACCCCTCTACTAATTGAAAAAGTACCTTCCTATCTACTCTATCTATGCCCCTCAATCTTATACACCTCTATCACAAATGTGAGGTAACGCATTTTGGAAGGTCTAATGCAGGTAGAAAACGTACAGCAAATGGCAGAACCCTTAAGAATATTGATAGGAGAGGGGTCTGATGTACAGGTACACAGATCACTGAAAGTGGCAACACAGGTGGAGAAGATAGTCAAGAAGGCTTACACCATGCTATCAGCCAGGCATTCTGTTTAAAAATTGGCATGTCATGTTGCAGCTTTATAGAACCTTAGGCCGCACCTGGAATAGTGTTCAATTCTGGTTGTCTCACTACAAGGAGGATGTGGAAGCTTTGAAAAAGGTAAAAAGATTTACCAGGATGTTGCCTGGTATGGAGGGCATTAGCTACAAGGAAAGGTTGGAAAAACCTGGTTTGTTTTCACTGGAACGACAGAGGTTGAGGGGTGAGTTGATAGAAGTCTACAAGATTGAGGGGCAGGACAAAATGGATAGTCAGAAGCTTTTTCCCAAGAAGTCAATTACTTGGAGCCATAGGTTAAAGATGCAAAAGGCAAGGTTTGAAAGAGATGCACAAGGCAAGTTTTTTTTAAAAAACACAAAGGGTGGTGGGTGCCTGGAACTTGCTGCTGGGGGAGATTGTGGAAGCAGATATGATACTGACTTTTAAAGGGGCATCTTGACAAATACACAAATAGAATGGAAATTAAGGGATATGGTCCCTGGAAGGGTAGGGATTTTAAGTTCAGATGGGCAACATGGTTGGTGCAAGCTGAAGGGTCGATTCCTGTGCTGTAATATAAAAGTAGGGAAGTCTTGCTGCAATTGTACAGGATACTGGTGAGGCCGCAGCTGGAGTACTGTGTGCAGTTTTGGTCACCGCACTTGCGGAAGGATATACTGGCCTTGGAGGGAGCGCAGAGGTGGTTCACTAGGCTGATGCCGGAGTTGAGGGGGTTGGACTATGAAGAGAGACTAAATAGGCTGGGTCTGTACTCGGAGTTTAGAAGGATAGGGGGCATCTTATAGAGACGTATAAGATAATGAAGGGGATGGATAGGGTAGAGGTAGAGAGATTCTTCCTGCTTAAAAAAGGACAGCAGAACTAGAGAGCACACCCTCAAGATGGGGGGGGGGGGGGGGGGGGGAGACAGTTTAGATTGGAGTTGAGGAGGAACTTCTTCACTCAAAGGGTGGTGAATCTCTAGAATTCTCTGCCCGTTGAAGTGGTGGAGGCTACCTCGCTAAATATATTTAAGTCACAGGTAGATAGGTTTTTGATAGACAAGGGAATTAAGAGTTATGGGGAGAGAGCTGAAAAGTGGAACTGATCCATTTCAGATCAGCCAAGATCTTATTGAATGGCGGGGTAGGCTCGAAGGGCCAGATGGCCTACTCCTATTTCTTATGTTCTTAGTTCTATCAGGTCCCCTCTCAACCTTCACTGCTTTAAAACAAACAGTCTCAGGAAAAGGATTATGTAAACTGCACTTACAATATGTGTAGTAATTATAACTGGTAGGTGATGCAACCAGCTTGCAGGAGACATTTGCCTAATCAAGCATACAAACTGAATGTTGGCAATGATGCACTTCACATGTTTTGCTTAGTGTCTTTTGTCGTTATTAGATTTACACTAAGGAAACTACTAGTCTCCTTGGCATAAATAAAGTCACCAACGTTGAGGTTTATTGAATAAAAATGTGCATTTATAAAACAACTACAGGACATTCTAAAATGATTTATAGACAATCAAGTAACGTCAAAACGTAGTAATTGTTGTAATATAGGAAATGTGTCCAATTTGTTCACAGCAAGCTTCCACTAATGACAAAAATGACCAGATTTTGTTTTTGTGATGTTGGTTGTGGGATAAATATTAGCTAGGACACTGTGGATAACTCCCCTATTTTTCCTCGAAAACGAAGGCACAAGATTTTTAACATCCACCTGAGGGGAGCAGATGGGACTTGGGTTTAATGTTTTATCCAAAAAGCAGCACCTCCAAAAGTGAAGCAGTACCTCAGCATTGCACAGGAGTGTCAGTCTTGATTTGTGTGCTCAGGTCCTGGTTCTGATTTAGAAGTTAGAGCACTGCCAACTCAGCCACAGCTGATATGCACCCCACAGCATTAATTTAATAAATATCACTGACCAGGAAGGGTTTACAATTTTAAAATAGTACTATTTGCAATTTTATTACTCCAGTCCCAGCCCCCTGCTCTTTCTCCACATTCCTGCAATTTTTGCCCTCTGGGTATTGATCCCATTCCCTTTTGAATTGGCATCCACAACCCTATCACAAACAGTGCATTCAAAATCCTAACCATGCATTATCTAACAAATATTTCTTCATGCTACCATTGATTCTTTTACCAATTACTTTAAACCTGCAGTGCTGGTTATCAACCATTCAGAAGCACTTTCTCTTCAATTACATTATTTAAATCCTTGATTTTAAGCAACTCTGAAAAATCTCTTCTTAGCTCTCTCTGCCCTAAGGAGGGGCACCCAATTGCTAATCCAACAGTCTATACCCATGGATCCAAAACCATCTATACCCAACAATAAATTGATTCACTTTTCCTACTAATTAGACCACACATGGCAGAAACGTCTTCTTAAGCGTTCAGTATAGTTCAATTAATCCATGTAACAGCAAATGGAAACAATTGTAAATGTAATAGGTTACATCAAGATTTGGACATTCTCTATTTTATTAGTAAATTCAATTTCCGATTCATGGAAGCCTTCAATTATAAAACTACGGAATTTCTACAGTGCAGGAAGAGGCCACATGACTATTTGAGTCCAGACCGACTCTTTGAAAGAGCATCTTATTCCAGTCTGCTCCCCCTTTCCTGTAACCCCCGCACATCTTTGGACCGTGGGAAGAAACTGGAGAATCCAGAGGAAAACCACACAAATGGGAAAAACATGCAAACTCCACACGGAGTCACCCAAGGCCAGAATCAAAGCCAGGTCTCTAGCACTGAGACAGCAGTGCTAACCACTGCCACCTATACTATATACACTGGGAGGGAGAAAAAAAACCACAAAAAATTATTCTATAACAAACTAAAAATGAACAAGTATTTCCAGTCAGCCTGCACAGTGCTGACACTAGTGCAGATACTTAATTATTGCATGGTAAAAAGTATAAATTTACAATCTAGAATCTTTTCAAAATTTGACATTTTGTATACGTTTGATAGAACCAATATAGACCAAATTGCTTTGAGATTATATATTTAATATGTGGATAAATTGGATGCAAAAGAATGAAATCCTACAATGGATTTTGTTATGATATATTAGACAAAAATCTATGTTTTTAAATGCTGAAATATTTTTCCTTGAATAGTCACTTCTCAATATAGAATTAGAGCAATACTGGACACACTGCACTTAAGACAGTTAGATGTGTAATACTCTTTGGTCCCTAAGTGGGAATTATCCTCCGGGGCTTTGGTAGAATTGGGAGCTAACACAACTGAGAATGGGAAATTAAAACAAAGTCAATCACATTTGACAGACTTCACAATCAGACACCAGAGATCGATAGTTTACCATCACCAAGGGCTTGGAATTTTCCTAATTCACCTCCAGATAACTCTAGCCCCACCCTGATGGGCAAGTTGATTCCAAGCACACAGCAGCTGTAAACTTAATAATACTTCATGTTAGCAAACTGAGGCACTTGGGATTCTACTAGCTTCCATCACTGTGAACGTGTACCAAATTATTTTCAAACCTGAGTAACTGGACAGTATTCTTACAACAATATGGTCACACTTTCACCTGAAACAGAAGGCTGAGAGTTCAAGTCTCACTCTGGAGACTTTAATACATAAATGAGTCTAACGCTTCAGAATTACACTAAACAAATGCCGCACTGTCAGAGATGCAGTATTTTAGATTAAACATTAAACCAAGGCGCTCTCTCTCTTTTCAGGTGAATACAAAAGACCACAAGACAATATTTGGGGGAGCGAAGGAGGCTCTGAGCGTCCTGGTCAGTATTTGCCTCTACACCAACACTGAAATTAATTTCTGGTCATTAACTCATTAATGTTTAAGGGAACTTGCTGTGCGCAAACTGGCTGTCACATTTTGACATTATATCAATGACTATACCTCAAAAGTATTTAACTGGCCATAAAACAGTTTAGGATGTCTGAGATTGTGAAAGGCATAAATTATTCTTCCATTTTTTGTTCCTAAGTTTTTGGACCACTGTCAAGGTGCAAAGAATGCCACAAAAGTTTCTTTTAGAAATAATAAATGATAGGATGCAACCTGAATGTTGTTTTGGAAACATTGTTACACCTCAATGAATTAGTTTGAAATGTAATTCTTGTCATTATGTAGTTGAAATTATTCTAATGACCTAGAGATCACTGCACAACGTTGTCAGCAATAAAACATGCAGTGTCTTTTTCATCCAAACAATGCTCCTTCAGTAAAGTAAAAATGTTTTCAGCATTTTAATTAACCTTCCATAATTCACTTAACACAGGCAATCTGGAAGATGATGATGCAGAACAGTTACCTTGGAATCAGGATGAAAAGAATGAAAATAGTAGTGAAATGTCCCAACATTGATATCCATATCCTGTTCTATCCCTGTTCACTTGAGAATGAAGACCAGGAATAAGTAGACAATACCTGAAATTCATCCAAAGTAATTACTTTTCTCTATATATAATGTTCCTTCATGGCTGCTGCATTTGTGCAATTCGTAAAGATTGGCTATTGATACAATGGTGAAGCAATTTAGAAAATGACAAATAGAATAAATTTTGTATTTTGTTATAAAACATATTTTATTTGGGTACTCCCCAACCAGGGATAGAGCATATGACCTAATATGTTTGATTGCAACTTATTTCTGTGATTCTTAACGGTCCACAAGAAATCAGAAACATTGGCAACGGAGTTTATTGAAGAGTCTCCTTTCCTCCAACACTTTTCCTCATTGTACCAGGAATTTTGCTTTGCCAATACAAAATGTATGTTAAAATTCTCTGCTCATATTATGATTTCCCTTACATATGAGCAAAAGCTCGTAGAAGAGTGCAAACTACCACTGAGCCATATTCGGCAACTACTTTGAGTTGCAGATATGGCCCAGTGGTAGTAGCATTCTCACCCGAAATTTATAGGTAGTTGAGTTCACTTCAGAGATTTCAGCATAAAAGGCTAGATGAACACTTCAATGCAGTACCAAGTATTATATTGTCGGGGTGCCATCTTTCAGACAAGATGCTAAACTAAGATCCTCTCAGTTAGATGCAGAAGATTCCTAGGCATAAGAGGAAAAGTGGTGTTTTGCCCTGTACAAATATTTGCCAATATTTATCCAATTTGTATTTAATTTACATTTAACAAAGAGTTAAAACATGTTCCATGCTAATTTACCTCAATGCATGGAAAACCTTGTTGTACATAAATTGGCTGCTACATTTCCTGCTGACCAACAGGACTAATTAAAAAAAAACACCTATGTTCTCAAGGCATAGATGCAAGTTTTTTTATTTGCCCACATCGTGATCCTGTAGTGGCTTTCAGCTTTAACTTCCCCCTCCCAATCCCTATAACATCTCTGCTACTTGTCTTGTAGACTGTTCCAAAGGTCATTTCAAACTTTGAGAACAATATCTCAACTAAATATGAGAGTGAAGCTGGAAATAGAATAAAAGATGCAAGAAATGTGTATTGTTTCCTGAAAGTTTATACTAAAGAGGAATTTTGGTAAAAACATATAATCAGTTTTATCAAGGATCTCTATGGACTGATTAAAATAACTTTTATTAAATTATCAGTTCCAAAATAAAATTTTTCTACGGAATATGTATGTTCGCAGGAAGTAGACAAAAGATAGTTGACATTGTGCTGTGTATTAAAACTGCATGTTATTGCTTAGATCAGGATTATGGAAGAACTGTTTCGTCCACAGTGGAAAATTCTTTGTAACGTATTTATGTCTGTGTATAGGAATGCTTCCTCTGCAAATCCTGACCATTCAAAATGTATACTTTATGACTAACTGCAATTTATTTGAGGACAAAAGTTGTCCTAACAAAACCTACATAGAACCTAGAATGAGACAGGCATGCAAACAGTTGTTTTAGATTTATTGATGAATGTGTTGGCATATAAATAACTAGGACATATTCCACCCCCCCCTCCCCAAATTAATTGAGTTGTTTGAGGAAACGGACATAAACAAAAGAAACACGCTGAATGCAGCATTCAAATGCCCATAAACTTATGTTGCATCACGCAAAAAACAGCCTTGATAGTTTTCACTCAAAACTGCCCCTCCTCGCATTACTTTTTAATTCCAAATTTTCAAAAAAAACATAAATCACAGAACAAGAAAATCTGGCCCATTGCGCCAACTCCTTCTAGACTATAATTGCCCTTTTAGGATTACCAAACTAGTCATCTCCTGAGTGCAGTACTAGTTTCAATTTCTTATGAAATAACCCCTCCAGAATATTTGACCAACCACAAAAGCTAGTGAAATAAAGTACAGAAGAAAGATTGAACAGAAGCTAAGCATAATACAATATTGCAATGCAGTCAGAAAATAGCATAATGGAGTCTAATAAACACTTGCTATTGTAAAGGCATTTGATGCTCATCAACCCAACTGTTACTTTAAAGCTACTCTCCAATTCTCAGCACTTTTTAGGCGAGTTAAAATAATTCAATTCTTTCTTCTGGAATGATTTTCCAATGTCACCTATCCCTTTTTTAAAAAAAAAAATCAATCTTGGGATACAAGATCCACAAGTTGAAATTTTTCACCCCTCTTAGCTGTACTGGCAAGTAGAGATCGGCTTTCTTTTTGATTATGTTGCAAAGATGCTTCCACACTGTTGTTCAGTAAGTTGTTCCAGAATTTTGACTTGGTAACACTGAAATTCATCCAAATCATGATGGCATTTGACTAGGAGGGGAACTTGGGGGTGATGCTCTTTCAATGCATCTGCTATCTTTTTGTTTCGTGATGGTGGTAGTAGTCAGGGGTTTTGGAGGCACTGTCAAAGCTTTGGCAAGTTGCTTCAGTGTAACATGAAAATGCATGCACTGCAGCATCAGAGCACCATTTATGATGAGTAGGAATTTTAAGGTTGATAATATGATGTTAATCAAGTGAACATCATAGGCCTGGATGATTTTGAGCTTCTAGAATATTATTACAGTTGCACACGAGGTGAGTGAAGAGTATTCTATTTTTTCTCTTCAATTGGCAATCCCCTTTAACACAAACTCTCACACTGCAATTTAAGAACTCTGGTTGGAAACCCACACAGTTCTTTACAATCTACTGGATTAATTTTTACAATAGCTGAGTTTGGAAGAACACTTGTCCAATATGCATTTAAAAATAATACACTGTAAATTGGTCAGCAAATAGGGCAACAAGAAACAGAGGGAATCCTGTCAGGGTGGTTTAAAAGGGACAGTTGGGGAAGGACCGCAGTGATTAGGATGATCTAGGGATCATACTGGGACCTTGCTTATAGTTCATATTATTAACCTGAATTCAGAAACTCAAACTCTCAGGTGGCAGTGAATTTATGAGGGCACTTGAATCTAGGTAGGAAGTTCAGTAACAAAATGTACAAGCGGACAAGTAGCAGATGAAGTTTAAATTAACAAAGTGCTGCATTTGGGAAAAAACATGGGTGACTTAGAATAAAAAGCATTAAAATAGTAAATTGTGTAATTTTGGAAGAAATCCAAAATTTTTACAAACGTGACATTCACCATGTTCAATCTCAGCAATACAGCAGCCAAAATGGCAGATAGCATACTGAACTGGACAACAGTTTCATTTCATCTATCGCCTCATATGCAAACTTCAAAAGTTAACCTATCACCCGCGTGCAAATCTTCCCCTTCACTTCCGCTGGCCCAATCATTTGGCTAATCTCATCTCTTGCCACATATACACAACACCCTCCAATCTCCCCCTCTCTAATCCAGGTCCCCTCATTGTCCCTACCTAAAACAAAACAGAAATCCGATTGCCTTCACGCTCTCCTGCAGTGGGGCCTTTTACCCATCTCAAGTATTTTCCCTCCACCTGGATCCCTCCCTTTATGTTTTCACCGAGAACTGCCAAGAATGACATTACATCTTCACTCCTTTCACTCATACCAAGCTGTGTGAACTTCTGCACTCCGTTCTCTAGGTCCAAGCCCAGTACAGTCAGCGGCTGACAAGGGTGGTGTTGCTGCTTGGTGAACCTGTCTGTCACCTCTATAACACTTCTACCTCCCACAGACCATGACTGAATATCAAGCCATCATCTCTAGGACAGTCAATTACCTCTTCGCTCCTGGAGATCTTCCTTCCAATATCACCAAAATAATAGATGCTCTCCCTCGGCCCACTTTTAATTCCTTCCCCAGATCCAGAAGCTAGACTCCCCAGTTCCTGCCCTGTTGATCTGATTTTTTTCTCTAATCTCAGCTTTACTATTTTCTCCCCTTTTCAAATCTCATCCTGCACACTGACGGATCTTCTGAAACATTCCATTACTTTTTACACTTTCTAGTTTCCTGGGCCCTAACCATTTCCTCTTCACCATGGACAACCAACCAATCTTAAACACTTCTAACCCCCACCAGGGGGGGTAGTCTCACGATTATCAGCTTCTTCTCTAAATGAGAGCCAAGCCAGTCCCATTCTTCACACATTCCTCTGTCCAGCTGAACGTGATCCCACATTAAACAACTTCTCCTTTATCTCCACTCATTTCCAAATTAAA
Source organism: Carcharhinus amblyrhynchos (assembly GCF_965287045.1). NCBI lineage: Eukaryota > Metazoa > Chordata > Chondrichthyes > Carcharhiniformes > Carcharhinidae > Carcharhinus > Carcharhinus amblyrhynchos. Next base: position 57,778,911 of record NC_137329.1, read on the forward strand.
TATGCTGTTAGGGTACCACATGGGTTATAGCTATGCCTGCTTTTTTTCAATCGGTTATGTGGAACATTCCTTGATCCAGTTCAACTCAGTTCCCACCCTCACCTATTTTGCTCACTAAACAACAGTTATCAGCATCTTTTCTTGCTCCCATTCCCTGCACTAGAAAATATCTTTGTTTGCTTCCAGATTTTACCCTTTTCTCAACTTCAAAATGGTCCATGTTCCAACTGTTCCCTTCCTCAACTTCTCTATTCCTCAATGAAAGTTCATGAAAAGTCCACTGATTCCCACAGCTACTTTTGACTATACTTCCTCACATTCCACTTCACATAAATACTTCATTCCATTCTTCCTGTTTTGCCATCTCTAATACATCAGCTCTGATGATATCACCTCTTTAGCCTCACAGCACCAAACCTTCTCATTTAATCTCTCCTGTCTTTCGTCCAGTGGCCGTTCCTTTTGCCCCTTTCCTTATTCACTATAAAACCTATTACATTTTTACATTTCCCCAGTTCTGTTGAAAGGTAATCAATCTGAAACATTAACTACTCCTCTCTCCACAGATACAGGCTGATCTGCAAAGTATCCCAAATGTTTTTATTTGAGTGTTTAACAATACAGCAAAAATTGCAAAGTTAATTCAAATGTCAGACATACATGTTTGTCTCATGGTCCTGACAAAGTGTAATACCAGCCTTTCTAATGTGTTCTTTTCTCCTCAATGAGGAATTTCCTCCTCCCCAACATGGTTGACAGAGCCCATAATCACGGGCAATCCATTTCCCGCACTTTTGCTCTCAGCCTTCCCCTTTCACCCAGAGCAACGATAGATTTCCCCTTATTCTCACTATCCACTGCATCAGCCTCCGTATTAAACGGATGACAATTGAACGTTTCCACTACGTCCAAATCTTTGCTTCGCTCCCCTTTCGGTATTCCAAAACGACTATTCTCTGTGACACTCTAATCCACTTCTCAACCATATCCAAAATCCACACCTCTTTTCATGCAAGAACAGGAAATGCAGCATTTGTCCTTTTGCCTCCTCCCCCCTCACCATTCCAGGTCCAAACATAGCATCCAGATGAAATAGTTCTTTACATGTATTTCTTTCAATTTTGTGTACTACATTCACTGCTCACAACACAATGAGCTCTGAACTAAGAGACAAAACTCAAACAGGAGGACCATCTTGTAGAAGATCATAACACAAGTGTGACTCAAAGGTCCCAGTTACCTGTTATTTTAATTCTTCTCTTGTACTGATGACCTCTAGGAGTGCCCTTCCTCTCAAGTAGAAATGATCTTTCTGCATCTACTTTATCAAAAGTCTTTCATAGTTTTAAAGACATGTCACCCCTCAGACTTTTCAAAAAAGGAGGTCCAGCCTGTCAATCCTTGCCAGATAAGTACACTAACACATTTCTAGTTTTATTCCTGTAAATCTTTTCGCCTTTGCCAGCACCTCTGTATCCTTATGATATGGCAACCAGTACTGCATGCAAAAATATGTGGCATAACAAAGTTTTGATCCAGGTTTAGAATAACTTCCCTACTTTTCAACTATATTCCTATGTAAATTGTGCTCAATTTGCTTTTCTTTTTATGACCTAGCATTTTTTATAGATCGACCTATTTGCACTTGAGATCCCTTTGTTCCTCTATCCAATGATGACTTGCACCCTGATCTTCCAACATCACATTTATTTGCATTGAACTTCATTTGCCAAATAGATACCGATGTTGCAAGTTTATCAATGCCCTCCTGTAATTGGTTGCAGTACCCAGCCACTCCCCCCACATGCTCTAGACGCATCTTTTGTTTGTGCTTGTCCTATTACCCTCCCTTTGGTTTTGCACCACCAACTGTTCTGCTATTTAATCTCTCATGCCTTCCACCTGATCTCAGACATCGCTTTTGTTCTTTTTTCCCAATCTCTGTCCTTTGTCATGTAAAACATATTTATAACTTTCCCACTTCTGATGAAAGATCATTGACTTTAAATGTTAACTTTTTTCTTGCTCCACAGGTGTTGCCTGCCCAAGTATTTCCAACGTTTTCTGTTTTTGTTTCATAACACAGTACTATACAGGCAAAATGATAGCGTATAAGTTAGTTAATGTGAATGTCAGGCATACAGCAAAATGTAATTGCATCCCCTTTACATAACATGCAATAATCTGAAAGATATTTTTAAACTTAGCCTGACATTTCTTAACTGAAGTAATCACTGGAAAGATTATGTTTCATATTTAGTAACAGCAAGGTACCATGTTAAGCAGCTTCTCATTATTGAGAAAAGTGTTCTCAACATTAGATTTAATTGTGATTATAACAACAGAATTTGATAAAATGTTACTTTTATTACACTAATTTACTAACAAAAAATAGGTGGGGATGCAACATCAATAATTTAAAAAGATATTGTAGAAAAGTGTCAACTTTCTCTCTTCAAAAAGCCTGAAACCAGACATCTAATATGTATTACATAAACAGAAAGCAGGTCAGCAGGTCAGGCAACATCAGTGAAGAGGTACAGGAGTTAATTTTTCAGATAGATGATCCTTTTTTGGTTCTGATGAAAGGTCAACCTGAAACACAAATTTGGTTCTCTCCACAGATGCTACCAGATGAGTACTTTCAGCATATGCTGTTTTTATTCATATTTCCAGCATTGAAAATTTGGCTTCAATATTATCAATTTGTATTTTCCTTGAGTAACACAACTCTGTAGAATAAGACAATATACTTAAAAACTTGTCCTTATTACACAACTTAAATCATCCTGTGTTCAACTTTTTTGCATAACAGATTTCCCTAATTAGAATAGGCAGTCTGACTAAATATTCTTATTTATTACGGACAAACTACCCAGACAATTAAAGCACCAGTATTCAGTGCCTAGAATGTTACTATGCCTTGTTAGTTACTGTTGACAACATAGTCAGATGTGGCAGTTTATTTGCTTACAAGATCCCACAAATGCGATACACAGTTAAACTGTTTTGTTAGTATTGGTTGAGGGTCAAATATTAGTCCTGATTTTTTTTTTGCAATGTGAAGTCCTGTATCATCCACCCAAGTATACGGACAGAGGCTCAATATAACTGTAAAAAGCAAACATTCTGCAATAGACTATTGAATCTCAAAGCCTATCCATCATCTACAAGCCAGGTTAGGATGTGGAGAAATATTCTCCATTTACTTGGAAGAGTACAGTTCCAACACAAGTAGTTCAACACCATTCAGGACAAGCAGCCTGCTTGATTGGCACTCTATCCACTTCAACATTCAATCTCTCCATGGATGACTGTAGTATATACCATCAGTGGTACAGCAGTTAGCATTGTCGCATCAGGGACCCAGGTTCAATTCCCAGCTCGGGTCACTGTCTGTGCGGAGTTTGCATGTTCTCCCCATGTCTGCGTGGCTTTCCTCTCGGTGCTTTAGTTTCCTCCCACAGTCTGAAAGACGTGCTGGTTAGGTGCACTAGCCATGCTAAATTCCCCCTCAGTGTATCCAAACAGGCATCAGAATGTGGCAACTAGGAGATTTTTACAGTAACTTGCAGTGTTAATGTAAGCTTACTTGTGATACTAATAAATAAACTTTAAACTTAGACAGATTGCAGCAATTTAACATGATTTCCCTTACAGCACTTTCCAAACTGTATCTTTATCACCTAGCAAGACAAGAGTAGCAGGCACATGGGAACACCACTACCTCAAAGTTTCCCTCCAAGTCATACACCAACCTAATTAAGAAATATATCACTTTTTCATCATCTGAGTCCAAGTCCTGGAACTCTGTCCATAAAAACACCGTGGGAATGACTACACCTCATAGGCTGCAGCAGTTTGAGATAGTAGCTCAACTTCTCAGGAACAATTAGGGATGAGAAATAAATGCTGGCCTTGTCAGCAACCTCAAAACCCATGAACAAGAAAATCAGAATCTTCGGACCCAAAGGGATTACTTTTCAGCTCCCATTAAATTCCTGAGAACTGCAGAGCTTCAATATATTACGTAAGAACATAAGAAATAGGAGCAGGAGTAGGCCATCTGGCCCTTCGAGCCTGCCCCGCCATTCAATAAGATCATGGCTGATCTGTCGTGGCTCAGTTCCACTTTCCGGCCCTCTCCCCATAACCCTTAATCCCCTCTCTTATCAAAAACCCATCAACCCACTTCTTGAAAATATTTAGTGAGGCAGCCTCCACCACTTCAACAGGTAGAGAATTCCAGAGATTCACCACCCTTTGAGCATTACATATATGCATTACAAGAAAATACAGAAAAGTATTGCCAAAATACTTCCAACTGATATGCTTCCAAAGCTTTCTGTCTTGCACTCATCAGGACAAATGCATAAATGCCAAATTTTCAAGAACAATTTATACTATAGCAGAGAATGATGCTGATTGTTTTGCAAGTTGACTTTCATTGGCCATGATGTAACCATAAACAACAGGAAACTATAGGTTCCTTAAGCTCACAAATAAGAATATGCAAGGGAACCTCTTTTGTTTGAAGTATGAAATTGGCTAAGGGACAGGAGCCAGATGTGCAATTGGTGTTAGGATCAGTCACCGTCCCTAATAATACAATCTAGTAACTGCCCCACAACTTATGTTAGACTAACAGGCTTATAATTCCCCAATTTGCTTTCCTTTTCCTTCTTTGATACTTCAATGATATTTGCAATTTTACAATCCAAGGTGACAATTCCATAATCAAGAGCCTTCTGTATGAGGAACATATCAATAATTTCCTCACCTACTTCTTAAGTGCACACTGCAAACTGTGTTATACTCCATTGCTGAATGGCATGGTGGTTACCATTGCTGTCTCAGTACTAGGGGACCCTGATTCAATTCCTGCCTCAGGTGAACATCTGTGTGGTGCTTGCATGTTCTCCCAGTGACTGCGTGGGTTTCTTCCAGGTGCTCCAGTTTTCTCCCACAGTCCAAAGATGTGCAGGTTAGGTGAAATGACAAACCTAGAATGTCCCTTAGTATCCCAAGATATATAGATTAGGGGAATTAGTGAGGTTACAGTGATAAGGCCTAGATAAGATGCTCTGTCAGAGAGTCAGGTGCAGACTCGAAAGGCCAAATGGCCTCCTTCTGTGCTGTAGGTATTCTATTCTATGAACTGCTTGACCCCATTCACTCACCCAACTGTTCTGCATACATCACAGACGGTTATCCTGAATGATATCAAATGTTCCAGTATGCGAACAAACGATCAAACCCCATAATTATATTTACAAGGCAGCAACATCTAGGTGAAGATACACACTAAATTATCTTCAACTCCAGTTGTTAAAAATAGTTCCTATAGCTTTCATGTCTTCAACAACAATGGCATGCTGCACAGTCCAAGTAGTTTTATTTGCCAGCAACAATTCTGAAATTAGATGTTTTTTTTCAAAAAAAGAATCACATAAATCTTTGTTAGGTAGGGAATGCTTACAACATTCCTAATTTTTTTGATGTTCACTGCAAATACTAGAATGATTTCATACTGATTTCATCAGATGATTACAACCAAACTTCACTCTTATAGGAATCTCTCCAAATACTGTTTGTAGTACTTCCCTAGGATCCATTATTTTGCACTTTTAAATTTGCTTTGCATTTGAAATGTTACCACCAGTTTTTGAAAATAGATCTAAGAGTGCTTTTTTTACAATGCAAAATAAATAGTTAGCCAAAAACTTGAAATATTCACCCTTTCTCCTTCCACAGATGCTGCCAGTTCTGCTAAGTTTTTCCAGTATTTTCTGTTTTATTTCAGAAGCAGTATTTTGCTTTTCTTTTTGTGCCTAACATCCATGCTGGATAAGCAGAAAGTTTGGTCCAACCAAATGTTGGGAAAACCAAAAGAATTAAATTTGGTCCCCACCACGAAAGCCATTCTCTTGTCATTGCTTCAAACAATAATCAGACAGGAAGGTGGAAACAGAGTTAGACTGTTTGTAACTTTGGTGTCATTGCTTCCCATCACAAATCCCCACCATCACTAAGACCACCTTTTTCCATCTCCATATCATTTCACTCCTGCCTCAGCTCATGTTGTTGAAACTCCCAGTCAGGTATCTGTTTCCAATGTACTCCTGATTACTTCCCACAATATATCCGCCAAAAACTTGAAGTCATCCTAATCTCTACTACTTACATCCTAGCTCACACCAATTACCCATTCACTTATCACCTATGTGCTCACTGATCTACTTTGTCTTCCAGTTAATAAACACCTCAACTTAAAATTCTTATCTTTGTTGTCAAATCTCTCCTGGCCTCATCCCTCCATTCCTCTGTAATTTCCTCTGGTTGTGTGTCACTTTGATATATTCATGTTCCTCCAATTCTGATCTCTTTACCATCACTGATTTTAAAATCACTTCAACACTGGCAGCCAAAGCCCTAAGCACCGGAATGGCCTTCCTATTTTCTTCCTCTCCATCCCTCTAAGTTGCAAACTGACCTCTTCAACAAAGCTTTTGATCATCCGTCCCAACATTTTGGGGTATGGTTCCAATTTTGTTTGGAAAGTTTCCTATGAAGTACCTTGGAATGTTTCATGACATTAAATGCTAATACATAAATACAAGTTATTGCTGTTTTGAAAGTAACATAAATCTAATCATACTGTTCCATAAGTTCTTTAAAATGCCAGGATACCTTTTAAGGAAGTTGCCATATTATGGGAAAATTAGCAAAAGAATCAATGATATTTCTATTTAACCACTGAACATAAAACTATTTTGGTATTCTGCTTGTTAAATTAATGCCAAAGGGATTCAAAACAACACTGAAAATGCATCAAGGAAGATGTTCTCCTTTGAAATATACAAGATCTACACTACAGCAACACGTTCCCATCCAGTTTTGGCCCATTGTTTCCATGGTAGCACACTGCACTTATGTACATGCCAATGAAGGAGCATAGATGCCAATGAAATCAAATATCTGACACTATACTAGACAAATACATGGCAAAAGATGATCCTCATGTACAGGAGCTCCAAATAGGATTCAACATTTTGTAGAGAAAGAAATCTTGTCTACTTGCATTAAAATTATATGGAAAACATTAATAGGCATCAATTTTGATACTTTTTTATAACTACAGTTAGTGAACATTAAAGCTATAGTACCCCAATTGTGTTCTGCAGTATGATGGGTGATCCATCTTGGCCTCTTACTGAAGTTCCCAACATCACACATGCCTGTCTTCAACCAATTTATTTCACTCCACCCAATATGAAGAAACAGCTGAAGGCACTGGATTCTGCAAAGGCTATGGGCCCTTGCAAGATTCCAGCAGTAGTACCAAAGACTTGTGCTCTAGAATTGGCCATAACCCAGCAGCCAAGTTATTCCAGTGCAGCACAGGAATCTCTGACAATGAACAAAATTGTTCAGGTATGTTCTGACCACAAAATAAACTAACCCAACCCAGTCAATTATTGCCCTATCAGTTTACTATCTATCTATCAGCAAGTAAGAGGCGTCAGTAGTCAGTTTGGATTCCCCAAGGCCACTCAAGTCCTGACTTTAGTCTTGGTCCAAATATTAATAAAAAAGCTGGAGTCAAAGGGGAAAGGAGTGTGCCTGCCTCTGACATCAAGGCAGTATTTGACAGAGTGTGGCATCAAAGAGCCCTAGCAAAATTGATGTCAGCAGAAATCAAGAAGGAAACTCTCCACTGACTGGCATCATACCTAACAAAGTTAATTGTGGTTGTTGGAAGTCGATCGTCTCAGTCCAGGACATAGATACATAGTTCCCTTGTCCTAGACTAAACCTCCATCAATGACCTTCCTTTCATCATGAAGTGAGGATGTTCATTGATGATTACTTAGTATCATTCTGACTCCTCAGTACTGAAATAGTTTGTGACTATTTGCATTGAAACTTGGACAATGTTCAGGCTTAGGCCAGGCCAGTGGCAGGCAATCAAAAATCTAACCTCCCCACGACACCCAATGGATAAGTCCCCAACTATCAAATCCTATGGGTTACACAGACTAGAAACTGAACAAGTCATGTAAATACAATGACTACAAGATGTCAGAGACTGGGAAATATATACAATTAATGTACCACGAGACCAGATCACACTTTTCTACCAAGTTCTGCCATCTTTTTCCATTTATATAATGTACCAATTTTCTATTTTTTCTGGAAATTGGACAACTGCTGTTTAAAAACTCTTTTTATTGCAAAATTGTGCTGGTTACCCGTAAGTGCTAGATTTCGTTCTTTTAGATGTAGTTTAGTAAAAGTGATTTATTTGACCTGCATGACTTGAGGCTAATCCAGTGCTATGTTGGAAGCCAAATTGTAGAGTGAAGGGCAGCATTATAACTGCTCACATTGAATTTCTGGACCTTAATTTTGCAAAATGAATAATAGAACAGTTCTCTTTCGTACCTTTAAATCTTGTTTGGGATATATTCCTTTACGTTTGCCCTTTTAAGTTTACTCTTTGAGATGTAGGTGTTGCTAACTTGGCCAGCATTTGTGCCCATCCCTAACTGCCCTGAGAAGGTGAGAGGTTAGAGAGTAGGAATTCTGCAGACTGACTCCCCAAAACCTGCCATTATCACAAGGCATAAGTCAGGAGTGTGATGGAATACTCTCCATTTGCCTGGACTAGCGTGGCTGCAACTATACTCGAGAAGCTCAACATCATCCAAGATAAAGCAGCCTACTTGATTAGCGTCCCATTCACTACCTTAAACATCCATTCTCTCTGCCAAACAACAGTGTGTACCACATACAAGACGCAGTGCAGCAATTTATCAAGTCTCCTGCAATAGCACCTTACAAAACAGTGGTTTCTATCACCTAGAAGGACAAGGGAACAGGCGCATGGGAACAGCACCACCACCTACAAGTTCCTTTCCAAGCAACATGCCATCCTGATGTGCGCGTACGTGTATGTACACCAAAGGGACTGCAGCAAGTCAAGGCAGAGGCTCACCAGCATCTTCTCAGGACAATTAGGGATGAGCACAAATGCTGGCCAAGTTAGCAACACCTACATCTCAAAGAGTAAACTTAAAAGGGCAAACGTAAAGGAATATATCCCAAACAAGATTCAAAGGTACAAAAGAGAACTGTTCTATTATTCATTTTGCAAAATTAAGGTCCAGAAATTCAATGTGTGAGCAGTTATAATGCTGCCCTTCACTCTACAATTTGGCTTCCAACATAGCACTGGATTAGCCTCAAGTCATGCAGGTCAAATAAATCACTTTTACTAAACTACATCTAAAAGAACGAAATCTAGCACTTACAGGTAACCAGCACAATTTTGCAATAAAAAGAGTTTTTAAACAGCAGTTGTCCAATTTCCAGAAAAAATAGAAAATTGGTACATTATATAAATGGAAAAAGATGGCAGAACTTGGTAGAAAAGTGTGATCTGGTATTGTGGTACATTAATCACAATGTTAGTATGTAGGTACAGTAAGTGATTAGGAAGGCAAATGGAATAGAGAAGTAGGGAAACGTTACTGTAGCTATACAGGGTCCTTGGGTGTGACTACATCTGGAGTACTGTGTAGCTTTTTTTCTCCATATTTGAGAAAAAGATATACTTGTATTAGCAATGCAGAAAACAGCCACTCGACTCATTCCTGGGATGACTATTTATCTTATGAGGAATGGCTGAACAGATTGGGCCCATGTGCACTGGATTTTAGGAGAATGAGAGGCAATTTTGTTGAAACACACAAGATGAGGGAACTTGATATGATGGTTACTGGGCAGATGTCTCCTTCTTTGGGAGACACTAGAGAACACATTAAAAATAAGAGGTCTTCCATTTAAGATGGAGATGATGGGAGCACTTTTCTCTGAGGGTCATTAGTTTGTGCAGGTTAGGTCATTTTAAGGCAGAGTTAAACAGATTTTTGATAAATGACTCAATTTATAGATGGAATGCAGGCAGGAAAATGAACACCGCAATCAGATAAGCCATTATCTTATCGAATGGTGGAGCAGCCTTGAAGAACAAAATGGCCTCTTGCTGCTCCTAAATCCAATGTTCCTATTTCTAAAGTAATGTGACCAAAAGGACATGTCTTTGACACAAGTGGCACCTACATCATCTTTATTTAATCTGTTTAACATTTTCACCTTTCTCCAATAAAAACAATAACTTATACTGGAGTACAGTTAAATGCGTGAAAAAGCCCCTACCCAATATCAATATTCAAATATAAACTTAAACACAATGTTGATAGGCTATTTGACCGTAGGAGCATTACATGCAAACCCATTTCTTTCCTCACACGTTTTCCCCATCCATGCAAGAAAGTCGCAAACTGAAGGAACTTTGATTTTTACTACCCCCCAGTTCAGGTGCACCACAGCCAATCATGTTGACGGTGCACAAAATCATTTGAGAGCAATCAACTTGCTTGAAAATTAAACCTGTGCCTTTCTATTTTCATGACTCAATAGTACACTAGACAGTACATCCCCTCAGCTTTCAGAGGGGGGATAACAAAAATATAATTCAGTCTGATAATTTCGTGCAGCTCCACCATTCCACATAGTACTAATTTGATGATTCCTCATTTTGGAAAATTCATGAGGAAGCACCATCACCATCCAGGTGTCCTTGTACTTCATCAAAGTGACAATTTTCAAGAGACAGCATGCACCCTTACAGAATTACAAAATTGGTGGATACCAATTTGCTGAGTACCAAGCTCCATTGTTCAAGACAAAGAAAAATATTGGTAATGTAGCATTTCAAATTTCACTTTAAAGTCACCACTATCCACAAAAAACTAAACAGCATAATCCTTGTTTTCAAACACTAACTGTTCAACTCAAAAACGTACTGCTTTTCACACATCCTGTATATGAAGTTTCAGATCCATAACTTTATTGGTTGCACAGAACTTTGGGGCATCTCAAAGTCATGAAAGATATTCTCAACAAGTTCACCCACCACATAATATCTGAAATGTCACATAATGCCTTAAACGTGTTAACATTGATACATTTGCCTCTTTTCCTTCAGTTATGCTATTGTGGAAAATCTGAGATGTTTGTGAACTTGATGGTGTATTTTAATTGCAACATAAGTTATACATATATCAACCAACAATACATTTTAATAACCTGCTATTCCTGTCACAAGATAACGTGTTATTTCCCAGTAAAATATTGCAGTTTTGTGCAATTAGACAAGACCCTTTCCATTGTATACATGAAGTTTCATACCAAAACACAGCTGTAGAAAAAAAAGTTAACTCTAACTCCAATTTGTCAAATAGACATACTACAGTATACTCGAGATAATTCAATGTCATTTTGAGTAAATCAGCAATAACCTAAATAAAATGTACAGAAGGTAATTTTTTTTAAAAAATCACTCCAAAATAAGAAAACGTTTGAACTGAAAACCACAAGTTTGAGAACAGGATATGGAGTATATTTATTGTATCAATTACTTGTATAACTCATGCGGCTTACAAGGTGGTTTAGGCAAAATATTTCCTGTATGCCACACACGTAAGTGCTAGTCTTCAGATAATGCATTCCAGCCATACTGACTTCAAAATGAATTCTCAATAAAAAGCAATAATTACATCACCATTATTATGAACTTCATCATATCGACATATGGTACACAAATGATCAAAGGAAAAAGTAATCCAAACCTGTTTTTACAAAAACGAAATCATATCTAAACAAATCACTTCCCTGGAGCCCTCAGCGCACGTTAAGTTGCAAAACAGTAAACTAATCGTAAGAATCCAATGGTTAGAAATGTTCCAGTGGTGTCAGTGAATCTCTGCTAGATAAAGAGTATTACTTTCCAGTGTAAGGTTTAGCCACCTTGCAGCATTTTTATCATAACAGAGCATATTCCCATATCAACCTAATTAGCCTTGACAGTTACTACTTGGTGCTGGTGCAGTGGAGAGAAAGCAAACCAGGCATGTATTTTTCTATAGCTTAAATCACTGTTTTCAATATATATGCTAGATACATCTAAATAAAACTCTGTTTGACCTTCATGTTCAAAAGTGTGACAAGTAGATCAAGAAAGTACGGTTAATTCCCAAGATCAGAAAATTCCACCCAAGGTCATCAGACCTTCCCATTGTCCGCCTCTTGTCCGGTTTAATTCCTGTGGCGGGCAGGGCAGTAGAATTGGAGCAAAAGTTTCAGATCAAGCCCAAAATGCAATGCCTTTTCTTGTCAGTTTGGATCTTGTATTTCCCTCTTGTGGGGACCATGAATTGGATTCAATTTGAATTGGCTTTTGCAAGGAAACGATTCTTGCCCTGTTCATTCTGCACATTGGCTTTGTAACTTTAAGAATAAAGATTTTTAACAACACAATCACTATTGTCCAGACCTCAGACTAATTGGCTGTGGTGCTGGTTTTCAATCACAATGTTTTTTGACTTCCCAACTGCCCGCAGGAAACAGAGGAGCAGTTGTGTAGTCGGGTACTGAAAAGGTGTGAAAAAAGCAGGGTAGTTGTAATAGATGATTTTAACTTCCCCCATATTGACTGGGAATCCCTTACAGCCAGGGGCTCAGATGGAGAGCAATTTGTTAGATATGTCCAGAAAGGCTTTTTCATATAGTACGTTAACAATCCAACCAGGGAGACTAGACTTGCTATTGGGGAATGAGCCAGGCCAGGTGATCAATGTTTCAGTGAGGGTGCATTTTGGGCTTAGAAACCATTAGAGTCAAAGAGGTTTACAGCATGGAAACAGGCCTCGTGGGCCTAACTTGCCCATGCTGGCATTTTTTTAAACCCCTAAACTAATCCCAACTGTCCGCATTTGGCCCATATCCCTCTATACCCATCTTATCAGTGTAACTATCTAAATGCTTTTAAAAGACAAAATTGAACCCGTGTCTACTATTACCTCTGGCAGCTTATTCCAAACAGTCACCATCCTTTGCTTGAAAAAATTGCCCCTCTGGTCGCTTTTGTGTCTTTCCCCTCTCACCTTAAACCTATGCCCTCTGGTTTGTGATTTCCCTATCTTTGGGGAAATATATTGACTATCTACCTTATTTATGCCCCTCATTATTTTATAGTCATTATTCCACAAGACTTTGAGTAATCATGGATAATGACAAGAATGGCCCTTGTGTGAGGGTGCTTAATTGGATGAAGGTCAATTACATCCAAATTAGACAGGAACTGGGGAATGTGGATTGGGAGCGACTAGGGCAAATCCATGTCTTGACATGTGGGAGGCTTTTAAAAAAGCCAGTTAATTGAAGTGCAGAAGAGGTGGTCCTCACAAAAATGAAGGATAGAAACGACAGATCGAGAGCCATGAATAATAAGAGAAATTATAAGCTTAGTCAAAAGGGAAAAGGAAGCATACAATAGGTCTAGGCATTTATCTAAAACATTGGTTAGGCCGCATTTGGAGTATTGAGTGCAGTTCCGATCACCATGCTATCAGAAGGGCATGGAAACTTTGGAGAGAGTGCAAAGGTTCACCAGGGTGTTGGCTATGAGGAGAGGCTGAATAAACTAAGATTGCTTTCACTGGAAAGATGGAGTCTGAGGGGAGGCCTGATAGAGGTTTACAAAATTATGAGAGGCATAGATAGGGTGGATAGTCAGAGACTTTTTCCAAGGACCGACGTGTCAATTACAAGGGGGGCACAGGTTCAAGGGGGAAAATAGGAGAAGTCTGGGGAAAGTTTTTCCACGGAGCGTAGTGGGTGCCTAGAATGCAGTACCAGAGGATGTGGTGGAAGCAGACACATTAGCAACATTTAAGAGGCATCTGGATGTGCACATGAATAGGTAGGAAATAGAGGAATACAGACCAAGTAAGGACATCATGATCGGCACAGGCTTGGAGGGCCCAAAGACCTGTTCCTGTGTTGTACTTTTCTTTGTTCGGCCAGTGCAATCCAAGGTCCACAGCAGCCTAGATTCTGGCTTCTGGAAGCCTAGTATCCAAGAGCAATTAGCATTCATTTCTATTAATTGTTTTTTCTCCCTGCATCCCATTTGAATTTTGTGGGTCTGGATATTTTGAAAGAACTACTTTCAGTGCCATCATCTAATTGGTCCTAAAGCATTTTTCAAGATGTACTCACATCAGCAACTTGAAACATATGCAAATTAAAGGGAACATCAGTTCAAATCCTAGAAGTGGTCCAAAGCTCCATAGTATGGATCTAAGTGGCCTACAAAATTAAAACCTTAAAAGCCAATGTACTATGAAATGAGAAATCTCAATCTGGAATTCCAGTTTCCAGCCACTTACTCTTCACGTGATGTATAAGATCTGAAATCTTGTTCTTTTCCCTAACTTCTCCCACACATTATTCTCCATCTCTTAACAAGTTATCCATAGTCCTCTCAAAACTTTTTCACTTCAGTATTGCAACATCTACACATCAGTTAAATGTTTCCAGTCTTTGGTTAATAAGATTACATTTCCTGATGTTTTCAAAATTAATTAACACCTTGTGATCTGATTACCTGCCTACTCCTGCACCTATTTTCTATATTTTTACAGAAGGCATGGAACACAGAGTATAAAGTGCAGTTAGGAAGATGCAATCTTCATGAATTTATTCTTGCACCCTATTACTCTCACATTGATAAGTTATATTTCTCACACATTGCTTATAACTTTTTATTGAGCAGTGATACCAATGTTACTTTTAAACCAGGAAGAAAGCATTTCAAAATTTGTATAATCTCTCTTCTGGAATTCAAAATTTGTACTTTTAGCAATACTACAGGTCAACCTGTGTTCAATATATATTTACATATTTTCATATTTAAAAGGGATGTAATATATGATCAAGAATCTTAAATAAGCAAGCACATTACACTAAAATTTGAGATATTATGCTAGAACAGGACTTGCATGTGATTCAGAGTACAATAAGTTACTTCACGTCAAGTTAACAGGATGAAGGACTAGGTTTAAATATCTAAAATACAATCACTGAAAAATCATACTTTTGAATTCTGATACAGTATTAAACTTTCTTTATTGATCACAGTTACATCCATTTGCTCCACAAACTATGTACTCCTCCAGCAATCTCCACAAGTCTCCACTTTATCATTGAGCTGGGTAGAGCGCAATGAAATGTGTGAACTTGTTCCAATTTAAAGATGTTTTCTGAGTCACTTTTCACCCATTTTCTCTGCTCCAATCCAGTGTTGCTTAGTGTAGAAACTCAAGGGGGACTAAGCTTGCATTCACTTAGAACCCTGATGCCATGAATTGGTACTCTGATACACTACAGGCCGCACTATTAGCCTTACGCAATGAATAATAGTTACTTGATAGAACATTATTTTTTAAAAACAAGGCTTGATCACTTGCTACTACATATCTCCTTTTCATCCAGGAATGTGAAGCACTCTCAGTTGCAGGAAGATCCCTAAAGTGCTCGTTTTCTTAATTCCACTTTTTACCGGTTATCAAAATTTGTGCTGTGTAGATTTTGCAAGAAACTCCAATCAAACAAGTAAGGCACTAAGGTTTATGTCCACAGGGAAAATATAACAGTGATTTAAAAGTCCCCAGTCAGGGACAACCCCATACTCCATAACTGGCCAGCAGGTGGTAGATTTTCAGTAAGACAGGTTCACAATACCAGCTAGTATAGCTCACATTAGCAGCCAAAGATTTAAACTTAAATGTCCAGCTGAGGCAGTGAAGTTCACGTAACACAGGTAAATTTGGAGCTCAATCAGGATCATCTTGTGAAGTTAAATACTCAACTGCATAGAGTTGCAAGGTTCATCATAAACAATTCTTGAATTCAGTTGAAAGGAAGAAAAAAAAAATCAATCTAGTACTTTCCGAAGAGAACACAATTGTTTCTAATAGTCAAAAGTTTATAGCTTTAAAAAGTAGTTACAGAAATTGTCAGCATTTAGTAAACATGACTTCTCGGAATAAAAATTATCTATGCTGACTCAAGTTTAACCAAATATGATTTTTTACAAAAGTCAAACAAATTAAAGCTGTACAGTAATACCAAGCAAAATTAATCTTATATGACCTTCAGAAATTGAAAGCGGGAGAAAATGTAATTACTGCACAGCTAAAACAGTTGCACCTGCAAAATTACAAGTCAACACAATACTGAAAGTAAAATAACAGCTCAAACTTATAATCAAATTCTCTCCCACAACAGGACAAAGTATCACTACAACTACTTAACAATACCAATTCAACTTCTCAAAAATGTCAACTTCTTTAAAACAAAATGTATAAAATAGCAAGTCAAATCCAAATACTCAAACCAGTATTTATTTCTACACTGAATTGGTGGTTGGCCCGCATGGTTACTAAGGCAGCTAATCACATGACTATGATTGAAGGCTGACTTTACAGAAACAAAATCAGACAAAAGCCTTTAAAGACAGCACAATATCTAAAATTGTAATTATGGGTGCTATTCTAGAATTAACAAGGTACCTCAATAGTGTTGAGAATAGAAGTTCAAACAAGTGCTTTGCTGTAGATCTTTGTTTTTCTGCTTTTAAAATATTTCATTGATTATTTCATAGTTCAAGGTACAATTTATTCAGGAGTTTCATAAAATAATGTGAACTCAGATGTGGGTGCAGCTTTACAAAATTTGACTTATCCCTTTTGAGCAGAGAGAACAGGATGCTACAAATACTGGGGTGAGAGTAATGTGAAACTGAATGCACAAAGAACCTAGACTGAGAAACAAAGAAAAAAGGGGGAGAGGCGGTCATTTCACACCCAGAACTACACCCACCCATCTTCCCCACCCCACTTCCCCCAAGACCCACACATATATAGCCAAAAGGAAAACATAAGAAAAAGTCAAGCCTTCACTGCACTTGATAAAAGGGAGCAGAAGGTAAAATCTTAACAAAAGAAATCCTTGGCAGGAACAACTAAACTGGGCAAATTGAGAATGAGGGAGGTATGTGGGAGAAATATATTATTTCAAAAATAGTATTTACAAAATAAAGTGAATAATTATTTAGTGTTGTTAAGTAAAGATGCTATAGGTTGAGTTAGAGCAAAAGGATCTGAAGAGAAATGAATAGGGAGTTTCATAACACAAAAAAGGTTAGAGTGAGAAAGAACATTGCTCCCATAATTTTTAAAACTGTACAAAATTTTAAAAAGTCGATTATAGTAACAGGTGTAGTTAGGGCTATCAGTTATTTTTTTCCCCCAAATCAACACCTGCCAACTTGACTAACCATTAAAAACTTCCAGAAAACTACCCAATCCTCCAGGATGAGCTCATCCCTGGAGAACACACAACCATCTGGAATAGAACAGCCACAAATTCATTTTTGCCTTACTTGTTTCTCACTGAGAGCAGTTATCTTTGCTTGCAATTCATGTAACTGTTTCTTCAAATCAGCATTCTGTGAAATAAAATTTTAACAATATGTTAGGTTACCTTATTGCTAATACAAGTCTTTTTCCCATACTGGGAAAATGAGTCATTCAACATTTTCAGTTGAACACTGTGAAGGGAAAAAAAATCAAAAAGCCTTTTTTAAAAAATGACTAACAAAAATACGTCGTTTGCTTTGTCTTACCCTATTTAAAACTGCTTAAAACTGCAGAATAAACCAGAGCTATATTGCATTTTCAAAACTAAAATCCATATTGCACATTTTCTAAATTTTAATAGCATGTATAATCAGAAATGTGGAAACATTTTATTTACAGATGTAATAAATATATTTAAAAACACACAAGAGTAAACAAGACACAAGAACAAAATATACCTGCGGATCCTGTTTCATCTGGGCCACAAGTTTCTGTTTGGAGAAGAGATGAAATAGAGAAAGTTAATGTCCTATGAGAGAGGAGATCATTCCACAGTGAATATAACAAGGGCTGGTTTTATTGATCAATCCAGCCTCTGAGGTCAAGTGTTGTGCTCACTATATCTACTTTCTTCAACAGATATGGACTCTGAGACTGCTCAGATTGCTTCAAATTATAATAAGGTCTTAATAAAAAGTCCTCAAAAATATTCTTCCTGATTTCTACCAAAACAGAAAAATCAGTTAGAAGTGAATAATGCTTCTAGAATACCAAGTACAGAATTGTTCTACATATAAAATGTTTACAAGTTTTTTTTTCTTAAAAAGTGTAACTAAATAGTTTCCACAAATTCCTAACTTTTATTCATAACTCAAATTACAAGAATATACTTCACTTATCCACTTATTTTTGTTTTCCCCATTCTCCCAAAAAAATGACTGGGTGATGTAGTTTCCGAATACTTAAAAAAAATTAAGGCACAGCCTGAATTTAAAAAGTTGGTGATTTGCATTGTACTTTTTATCTAAAATAAAACATAAAATGGTTTCTCGCCAATTATTCCCTTTTAGCAGATGTGCCTAATATGTGTGTGTCGCTGAGAGGTAGTGGTTGGAATTAAAACACATACACTACATGCAATAAATGAAAAGAGACCAGGTTACCTGATGAAACTGGATTTCCACTTTCAGAGCCTCCTGCAGAGTTTGTAACTCCATCTCCTCTACTTCCCGCGCCACTTTCCTTCACTTTTTTTTCCTCCACACCCCCTTTAAAAGGTTAAAAAAAAGGAAACACCCGGCTCCCCTTCTCTTTACCCCCTCCCCTCTTTCCTCACGCAGCCAAAAAGAGTATAAAAAATACAATTCAACAAAAACAGGGCCCGAAATAATTTCACGAGGGAGAATAAAGTCCATTAAACATCGCGGTCGGCCGCATGTGTATAAATATCTGCTTTTTATTTATATTGATAAATATGTTTTATATATAAAATATATATATAAAAATGTATAGATAGAAAGAAGGGGAAACAGAAAGATACAGGGAGAGTGAAGGCAAAACAAGTTCTCCCATCCACCGGACTCATCACTCTGCGCCGCCGCCGAGCCAGAGGGGGGCGGTGAGCTGCCCGACCAACAACAACTTCAAAAACATTCCCCCCCCCTCCAAATTATTATCAACAGAGGGGGCCCAAATCAAAAAATTATCAAATAAAATGGCACCGCAAATAAACCGACTCAATATAAAACGGAAAGGGAGGGGGGGAAAGGAAGACCTGGGGGGGTACAAATCCTGAAAAAAAACACCTCGGTATGAAACGAGCGGCCGAAATTTATTTTACTTTTCCTTTTGATTTCTTTTTTTTAAAAAAATATCTGGGTTAAAGAAAACTTCCAATTATTTCCCCTCCCTCCTTCAAGAAAAGAAAGTAGCTGTGTTGTGCGCGCACCCCTGCCCCTCTCTCTCTCTCCTCCTCACTTACTTACTGGGCTTCACGCTCAATCCCTGCTCCCCTCCCCCCAGCCCCGTCCCCAAACCACACTCCCTACTCCACGCGCGTGCCCGTGCCTCACTCTGCTCGCTCGCACGATCCCACCGCGCGCCCGCGCCTCACTCCGCTCGCTCCCACCACGCCGCCCACCTCCCATGCCCTCGCCGATCAGTTTGCTGGAGGTGCTCGCCCCTTCCCCCGGGGGCGCGCGCGCGCGCGAGGCAGGTCACGCGGAGTGGGGGAGGGGGCTAACCGAGAGCCGGGAGAGGGGAACTATTTCACAGCGCGAGCGGTGGCGAATTTATTTCACTTTGCCTAAGGAACGGCAGTGTTGTGGCTCTCATTGCCTAGGGAAGGTGCCCGGATGTAGCGACTCCTCACTTTACTCCGAACTCAGCTGGGATTATTTATTTAACTTTCTCTCTTTTTATTATTTATTTAACTTTTTCTGTTTTTATTATTTATTTAACTTTCTCTCCTTTTTATTATTTATTTAACTTTTTCTCTCTTTTTTAAAAAAAGTATGAGTAACTTATTCCAAGCATTTTTTGTCCAAATGAAAAACACTCAAACATGCCAAATTTTTTTTAGAATGTGGTTACTTTTTATAAAATTATGAACTTTTATTTGAAATCCCTTCCCATGATTTTTAATTAGAGTTCTTCATGCAATTCCTACACAACGAGGGATGAGTGTTTAATAATTGCCTGTTATTGGATAATTTGAAATACTTGATCTGTCATTCAAACTTGTTAATTTCAAGAAACAAAAATCTCACCTACTTTAGGGACAAAATATGTTTATAAATAATTCCCCCACAGGTCACACGTTGACTGTTTTACAAATATGTTGGAGAAATACAAACCTGCAATATTATTTCAAATGTTAACATTTTTCTTTAAAAAATGTTTCAAACTTTATTTGTATATTATCAATAAGCTATTGTTTATTTTAATTTAATTATTTTTACACTTTGAGGAGCAAAAATGATTGAAGTTTATAAAGGGATTATTATATTTTAGATTTGAATTTGTTTCACTTCTGTAGTTTGGTACAAAATGGCGGAAGAGTGCTTGAAAGTTTTAGTTGCTGGGTTTCAGATTTCAAGCTGCAATAATTGGGTTAGAGAGAAGAATCAAAGGGGAAAAAAAGCTGTTGTCTCCTCCCTAAAACAAGAATTGGAGCTGCATGACATTCGAAATTATTAAATCAGGAGTTTGTTTTTAATGCAATGCTTTTATTATTTATTTTCCTCCAAAATGCTTTCATGAGTTTTTTCTCCTCCCAGTTGACGTGTGGAAATGTTCACCCAGGTTTATTGCAGCTCCTGCGTGAAAGAGAATGAACCAGAATCCGGTTTCAATTAGTCTTTTGTTTTCATTCGTTTAACAAAGCCAATTGTAACGTTCTTCCATCCAAAAGACTTTCCTATTTTTAATATGATGCATTTAATACTTTTGCCGATCAAGTGATAGATCGGCTCACTGATATTCTGCAAATCAAGTTTAAGTGGAAGGTTTAAAAATGTGCAGGCACGAACGAAGTCTACTAAAGTCCCAACACAGTAATATTTTCTTTAACTCTTCCCATCCCAAATTCTAATTAAACATGTTAGCACCGTTAGTGCGCGTGCTTAAACATATACAGAACTTTTAAACCACAATATTATTACTTTCAATTAATTTTTAGAGGTGTAAAAATATTTTTCACACACTGCCCCTTTTCAGGTTCAGTCTATGAAAGTTTCAAATTTGTATTGCAGTTATGAAAGAATAGGCTTAAATTGAGAACGAGGTGTAATTAACATGAGTAATATTTTAAAACGAATCCTAGCATTACAGTAAATTGAGATATTATAATCTAAGTAACAGAGTCTATACAAATTAGCCAGTCCCTTTGGAACAATTTCATTGGGCAATGATATCACATGACTTTTTAAAGTTGAGTGACATTTTGGATGAATCTCATTGGCTGGTCAGAGCCATGTGTTCCACTCCCCAGTGATTTTATTGACCTAAACCAAATAGTATGAGAGATGTGATTATTCCATTTCATTAACAGGACTTCAGATGAGGAAACCAACCCAAACAGGGGGAGGGGAGAGGAGGGGGAGGGGGGGAGAGGAGGGGGAGGGGGAGGGGAGAGGAGGGGGAGGGGGGGGGAGGAGAGGGGGGGGGGGGGAGAGGGGGGAGGAGAGGGGGGAGGGGAAGGAGGGGGGGGGGAGGGGAAGGAGAGGGGGGGGAGGGGAAGGGGAGGAAAGGGGAAGGGGGGACTCTGTTTCGACTTACCTGGTTCGTAGAAGCATAGAAACCCTACAATGCAGAAAGAGGCCAATTGGCTCATCGAGTCTGCACCAACCACAATTCCACACAGGCCCTACCCCCATATCCCTACATAATTACTGGCTAATCCCTCTAACCTATGCATCTCAGGACACGAGGGGCAATTTTAGCACAGCCAATCACCTAACCTGCACATCTTCGGACTATGGGGAGAAACCAGAGCACCTGGCGGAAACTCATGCAAACATGAGGAGAATATGCAAACTCCACACAGATCGTGACCCAAGCCAGGAATCGAACCCAGGTCCCTAGAGCTGTGAAACCATGCCACGCTGTCAGACAATTATTTCTCAAGCAGTTTGTACTTAATTGATTTTAAGTAAAGTGTTTGGTCTGCAGGAAAGTTGGGAGTTAAAATGAAATTCCCATCAAAAATATTACCAGTCTTAATTAGACTATAAACTAAGAGGAGGCGAGGTCAATATGTTATTCTCACATAACATTTATGCATAATCACCATATCCTGGAACATTTTTCAAGGTTAGTCAGAAAATGTGCTCTGTAAGACTAGGGGCAGGTTTATGTTGCAACACTTCTACGACTCAATTAGTTCTCCACTGACTGCAAAGTACTTTGAGATGTCATGGAGTTGCAAGAACTGCTTAATTCTTTTAGATCATAGTTGGCTCCATTTACCTGTCTTTGCTACACACACCTAATATGCAACATCATATCAGATCTGGAGTCTGGGTAATTTAGAATAACTGAATAGTCAAATTATGTTTTATGATGGGTATCAGTGATGCTTTCCAGCTCAAAGTCCATCATTACGTTCATTATGCCTTCATTAACAATAAAACATTCAACTGATGATCTGGTTATTTTTCTTTTTTAAAGTTCAGCTTCTGGAGGAAAATGCTGGTAAACATTTTCTAAAGGCTGATATGTTATAGGAAGTGTGTACAGGTGTAGGGGGGAATTGGAAGGTATGTGGATTAGTAGAGTTGAGTGGACGGGCCTGGAGCAAATAGAGTGTATGTGACATAGACATACGAGTGTAAAGGAATGGAGAGATAACACATCAGTAATAGGGTGGGGAAACAGAAAAGAGAAGGCATATATGCTTAGTATAGCATAGTATCGCAGGTGACTAAAGAGAGCTGGGATGGAAAGAAAGTATTGAATTGGGGAGGAGAGAGGAGATTTTTTAAATAAAGTTATTTATTAGTCACAAGTAAGGCTTACATTAACACTGCAATGAAATTAGTGTGAAATTCCCCTAGTGATTTCCTAAGCTTATAATATTTAAAATACAACTTGATTAAAAACACTGAATAACTTATAACTGGCTCCTTCTGCTGCTCTTCAAAGGAAAAAGGCTCAGGGTCAAAATAGGAAGTAAAATTGAGTTGTGCTCCATGGACAGCAAATATTCAAAATTATGTTCAGCTTGAGTAGGAGAATTTGGTCACTGATAAGAGGGCGAGGGAACTAACAACAGGCTCCTTTATGCTATAAATAAAGTTCATGTGGAAGTATAAAAATTTTAACACAAGGAATGACTAAGGTGTACTCACTGACACTAAATGGAGTGATGGCAGGAATTTGGTGAGGGAAGAAATCCACTGCCAAGTACAATAGGTTCTGTGGTGTGTTATTATCAAATTATAATTAAATAACTAATTAATTTTCTCATCTTTACAGTTGAAGTAAAGTTTTAGTTAGGGGCAGTTAATAGTTAATTGGTTGTAGGTGGACCTTTAACTTGGTGTTAATTATTGTGACTGGCTATAGATAATGAGTTTCTAACAACTACAACATTATGGAGGACAGTAATATTAAACAGATCCTAATTACATTAAATAAAAATCTGATGTGTACAAATTAAATAATAAATAGGAGTAAAGGGCTATTAAGCATATATAAATATATTAGAGTTTTAACTAAAATAATGGAACAGCTAAGAATCCTTTGTCTGCATAGTTTCTGTGCCATATGTCCTGGATAGTCACACACGTAGGAAATACCTTGAGTTGCTTGAATTCCAGCTCAAGATTTCAGAACTTGCAAGACTGTAATCACTGAAGGGTTTGAGAATTATTTTCTGGACCTCACAGTCCAGGAAGTGGTCACTCCACAGTTACAGAACATTCAGGAGAATAGTAAGTGAGAGCCAAAAGTAGAAAATGCTACAAAATCTCAGCAGGTCTGACAACATCAGAGAAAAGAGAAGAAACATTGGCTCTATTCTTGCTCCACAGATGCTGTCAGATCTGCCGAGATTTTCTAGCATTTTCTGTTTTTGTTTCAGATTCCAGTATCCGCAGTAATTTGCCTTTATTATAATAAATGAGAGCCATCAGCAGAATAAGAAGAGACATGTGATGCAGAAAGCCTCCAGAACTGTGGTACTTTCAAATCAGTTTTCACTGCACAACTATGATAATGTGAGGTAAATGACTTCACAGGAGGCACAGCTATGTGTAAAAGGCAGTGAAAAGTCTGACAACACCAGGTTTTAGTCCAACCTATTTATTTGATAATATACTCGCAAGCTTTCGGGTTAGCCCCTTTGTCAGGTGACAGGGGCTAACCCGAAAGCTTGCGAGTATATTATCAAATAAATAGGTTGGACTAAAACCTGGTGTTGTCAGACTTTTTACTGTGTTTACGCCAGTCCAACGCCGGCATACCCACATCATAAAAGGCAGTGGTCAGGGGGATTTGATCAGGGGATAGATAAGTCTTTATAAAACTACTAGCACGTGTCCCAAATAATATATGGTGCTAGAGTAAAGAAGATCACTGAGAAAGTGCTGAACATCTTAGTGTTGAACAGTGGGGTGGCACGGTGACACAGTGGTTAGCACTGCTGCCTCAGCGCCAGAGATCCAGTTTCAGTTCCGGCTTTGGGTCACTGTCTGTGTGGAGTCTGCATATTCTCCCTGTTCTCTCTGCATGGGTTTTCTCTGGGAGCTCCAGTTTCCTCCCACATTCCAAAGTTGTGCGGGATAGGTTGATCTGGCATGCTAAATTGACCCTAGTGTCAGGGGATTAGCAGGGTAAATATGTGGGGTTACGGGAATAGGGCTTGGGTAGGGTTGTGGTCGGTGCAGACTTGATGGGCCAAATGGTCTCCTTCTGCACTGTAGGGATTTTATGATTTTAAGAGGAACAGTCAAAAATTGTGGTTCACATGGGAACCAATGACATAGGAAGGAAAAAGGTTGAGCTGGTCTTGATATCAGAAGCTTTGGAGGAAACAAAAGAGCAGGTAGTAACCTCTGGATAACCCCCCAGTGCATTTTGGAATAGTTGGATAAAACAGGTTAATACAAGGTTGGAGAAATGATGCAGGATGGAAGCCTTCAGATTTCTGGAGAGTTAAGGTCAGTTCTAGAGCAGGGGAAATCTGTTTAAAGTGAATGGTTTGCACCTCAGTAGAGCTGAGACTAATGGAAGGTTAGCTGGGAAGGTTAACCAGGAAGGTTAATTGGTAAAATGGGGAAAGAGTTTAAAATAATTTCACAAGAGGGGAGGGGGCGGATCAAGCACCAGAATGATACATTAAAGCGGATGAACAAGGTACACTGAACTAGGGCAGAAAAATGGCCCAAGAATTCAGGAAGTCCAGAAATGGAAAAAAGTTGGGGGTATGGAGATAGGTATGAATGTGCAGGAGGGAAGGAAAAGAGTGGAGGAGTGAGAGCATTGATTGAAGAAACTAATGTCAGACTGGAGAGCAATGATTTAGTTGATGGCTGAAAGACTGAGTTTATTTGGTTAAAATTCTTAAAATAGTGGAGCTATTATGCTACAGGGTGTACATTGAAGGCCAGCAAATAGTAGGCAGAAGTCAATATACAGGCAATTACAGAAAGATGAAAGAGCTACAGAGTTGTAATAATGGGAGATTCCAATTATTTCAACATAGACTGAATATTATCTGTGCGAACGACAAAGAGGAGGAGGAATTCCTGAAATTTATGCAAGAAAACTGGCTTGATCAATATGTTTTATTCTCATCTCAGCTCCTCCTTCTGTGACTGGATCCTAGATTTCCCAACCCACAAATCGGAATCAGTAAGGATAGGCAACAACACCTTCTCCACGATCATCCTCAACACTAGTGCCCCACAAGAATGTGTCCTCAGCCCCTTACTATACTCCTTATATACCTACGACTGTGTGGCCAAATTCTCCTCCAACTCAATTTTCAAATAATGGATTGTATCTCAAACAATGACAAGATGGAGTACAGGAAAGAGTTAGAGAAACTGGTATGACGACAATAATCTCTCCCCCAAGGAGGTATGTAGCATGTGTTTGAGTGTCACAAGGTTCCACGTCCAAGACCCCCTCAAGAGTTTGACAAAGCTACACTCCAGTGCAGTACTGAGGGAGTGTTCCGTCGTCAGAGCTGAGGCCCCATCCGTCTGCTCAAGTGGATATATATGATTCCATGGCATTGTTTCAAAGAAGAACAGGAAGGATATCCCTGGTGTTCTGACCAACATTTATCCCTCAAGGAGATAGTCATCGATGTCAGGAAGCGTAGTGGAGGACATGCCACTGTTTACATCAATGGGGATGAAGAGGAAATGGTTGAGAGCTTCAAGTTTCTAGGCATCGAGAAAATAACCTATCCTGGTCCCTCCAGTCCAACGCTATGGTTAAGAAAGCCCATCAACACTTCTACTTTCTCAAGAGGCTAAGGAAATTTAGCATGTCCGCTACGACACTCACCAACCTTTACAGATGCACCATAGATAGCACTCTTTCTGGTTGTACCACAGCTTGTCCAAGATTACAAGGAACTACAAAGGGTCATGAATGAAGCCCAGTACATCATGCAAACCAGCCTCCCATCCATTGACTGTTAACACTTCCTGCTGCCTCAGAAAAACAGCCAGCATAATCAAATACCCCATGCACCCTGGACATTCTCTCTTCCACCTTCTTCCATTTGGAGAAAGATATAAAAATCTGAGGTCATGTTCCAACTGACTCAAGAATACCTTCTTTCCTGCTACCATTAGACTTTTGAACGGACCTACCACATATTAAGTTGATACTTATCTACACCCTAGCTATAACTGTAACATTACATCACATACATTGCACTTTCTCCTTTCCTTCTCTATGAACAGTCTGCATATTCACTGCAAAATAATATATGTGACAATAATAAATCAGATCAAATCTTAGATATGGGGTGGTGCCAGGGGGCTACAGAACCATAAATGCTTTAAAAACAGCAAACTGATAACTTGGCAACAAAAGATCAATCAGCCCTGTATCGATGGTGGCAAAATCTTCAGAGACAATCATAGAACAAAATGAAAAGTATGGGCTAATAAATAAAAATTGGCACAGATATGATCATGGCAAATCATTTTTGATTTACCTGATTGAATTCTTTGATGAAATAATGGGGATATTGGAGGAAGGTAATGTAGTGCATATGTAGTCAAAAGCTGTTTGACAAAGTACCAGATATAGACCTTGTTGCAGTCATAACCAATGGAAGTAGGTGGAAACTGGCAGCATGATTCAAAATTGCCTGTAACAGAAAGCAGAGAGGAGTGGTGAATGGCTGTTTTTCAGACTGGAGGGAGTGATGTCCCACAGGTGTTGGTATTGGGACCATTGCTCTTTTTAGTGTATATTAATAATCTGGACTTTGTTATAGATGATATGAAGCTCTGAAATGTGGTAAAATGAGAAGGATGGTAACAGATTTCAGAACAACATAAGAATAGAGAATGTTGTAAAAACTCAGCAGATCCGGCAGCATCTGTATGGAGAGAAAACAGAGTTAATGTTTCAAGTCTGGCTCCTCCTCAGAATTAAAGAGAGGGAGAAATGTGTTAGATATTTTAAACTAGAGCTGTGAGAGATTGCAACAAGATGTAGCAACCTTAACAACAAAAGACAGATGGGCTGGTGTCAGGGTTATGGTGGGGGGTGGGGGCAGTGTTATTGCATTGAGACAAAGTATAGGATATCTAAAAAATGACAGACTTACTAGTGAAATGGGCAGATATGTAGCATGTCTTTGAGTGCCACAAGATTCCACGTCCAAGACCTCCTCAAGATATTGACAAAGCTGACAGTCCAGTTCAGTACTGAGAGAGTGCTCCACCGTCAGAGCTGAGGCCCTATCTGCCTGCTCAAGTGGAAATAAATGATCCCATGGCATTATTTCAAAGAACAGCAGGAAGTATACCCCTGGTTTTCTGACCAACATTTATCCCTCAACCAACATCATAAAATAAAGTTACACAGTCATTATCATATTGCTGTTGTGAGAGTGCACATATTGGCTGCCATACTTACTACAGTACAACAGCGATTACACTTTATGAGCTGTAAACTATTTTGAGACATCCAGCGATCATGAGAAGCTGTATTCAAAATTGAAGTTTTTCTCTTTCAATAAAATTTAACAAAGAAGTGTTAAGGGATATATTTTGGAAGGAAGAATCAGGAGAGGCAATAGAAACTAAATGGTGCAATTGTAGAGGACACAGGAACTAGGGGTGCATGTACACAAACCTAGAACAAGATGAGAAATCTGTTCAAAAAGCATGTGGAATCCTTGGCTTTTTAATGAAGTGACGGAGCACAAAAACAAAGAAGTTGGAAGCAGATTCAAAAGCAAATTAAATAAATACTTGAAAGGAAAACATTTATAGGCCTACAGACAGGGGGAATGGGACTAATTTGATCCATCTACCAAAGAGCTGGCAGAAACATGATGGGTGAAGTGGTCTCTTAAAACGTGCCTAACAGCGATTTTTGTCACTCTCCTGAGCATCTCTGAGAAGATTAAACCTTGAATTTGTGGAGCCTCCTATTACTTTGTCAACATGGGACTCTGTTTCAACTCTCAAGATTTTGTTTAGTTATGACTGACAAGTATGACAGGATGCTTGCAGTTGAGTCATTCAATTATTATTATGATATCCTGGTGTTGGATTGGGGTGGGCAAGATGAGAGGTCACACGACACTACGTTATAGTCTAACAGGTTTATTTGAAATCACAAGCTTTCAGAGCACTGCTCCTTCATTAGGTGAAGTTCACAGTAGAGAAGTCACTTCACCTGACGAAGGAGCAGCGCTCTGAAAGCTTGTGATTTCAAATAAACCTGTTGGACTATAACCTGATGCTGTGTGACCTCTTGTGACAAAGTTGGTGCAGGTATTCATATATTACAAAGACCCACCAGGAGTTGCTCTTGTCCAAGATCTTCTCCACTTGGTGATTTTCTTTTCGGCTATTATCTGTGATCTTGTCTATTACAGCACTAAGCAACAATGATAGCAGGAGGTCAGTTGGTAAAAACGTTGCTTAATCACTATCTCACAACCCAGCAAACTTCCTAATTTCAATTGGCTTTAGCAGTAGAGAAACATTGATAGTAAACCTTAATGTTACAAATTTTGGGGCAAAGTTCACCAGTAACATGCAGAGCTGGCAGATCATGTTGTCAATCAGTGTCTAATGCTGATTTGACACTAGAGCTAACATCTTGGAGATCCAATCGATGCTAGTCACCGGTTTAGGGAAAACACGACTCATGTATTTACAGGTGAAAGCTATTCAGAGGCTTGCAGCCTTATGGCTGCAATCAGGTACCAAGATGACTCTGAGTATGGGAGTCCATGCTTACCAGGGTAATTCCCCCACCCTTCTTCCTGATCGTTTCTGAGTCATGTGACTCTTTTTCCATAGATTAATCCCTAAAGGGACAATCACCACATCCCTCCCCCCAAGTCCTTTTATACAAATGTCAATACTCAATTTACATAATCCAAGATAATTAAACATTTAGTACATGAATTTAGCCAAATATAAGTTAAGTCTTTTGGTGGATTCTGGATCCTTGTCGAGTGCCATAACTTCTCTGTCTGAGGCACTTCCACAGGATAGCTATCAGCTAAAAACCACTATGATAGTTGCCTTTTCAGGCACTCTTCAGTTCAATCTTCAATTCAATCTGTTTACATACAGAGTGGCCAAAATTAGTGAAGAACTAGAAGATTGGGAAAGCTTTAAAAAACAACAAAGAACCATTAAGAAAGCGATAAAGAAAGGAAAGATAGATTATGAAACTAAACTAGCACAAAATGTAAAAACTGATAGTAAACGTTGTTACAAACATACAAAACGGAAAAGAGTAGGTAAAATAAATGTTGGACCCTTAGAAGATGAGAAGGGGGATTTAATAATGGGAAACGAGGAAACGGCTGAGGCCTTAAACAAGTTTTTGTGTCAGTCTTCACGGTAGACGACACAAATAGCATACTGATAATTGACGGTCATGGGTCTGTAGAGGGGTGAGGACCTTATAACGATTACTATTACTAAAGACTGCTTGGTAGACTAATGGACTGAAGGTAGACAAGTGCCCAGGTCCAGATGGAATGCATCCTAGGGTACTAAAAGAAACGACAGAAGTAATAGCAGATGCGCTAGCTGTAATTTCTTAAAACTTCGCTGAACTCTGGGGAGGTGCCAGCTAATTGGAAAACAGCTAATGTAACACCATGGAAAAGGAGGTAGACAAAAGGTGGGTAACTACAGCCGGTTAGCTTAATGTCCGTAGCTGGGAAAATGCTGGAATCTATCATTAAGGAAGAAATAGCAGGACACCTGGAAAAGAATGGTTCAATCAAGCAGACACAGCATGGATTCATGAAGGGAAAGTCATGTTTGACGAATTTACTGGATTTTTATGAAGATGTAATGAGTGTGGTTGACAGAGAGGGACCTGTGGATATGGTGTTTTTAGATTTCCAGAAGGCTTTCAATAAGGTGCCTCACAAAAGGTTGCTGCATAAGATTAAGGTACACAGAGTTGGGGGTAAAGTGTTAGCATGGATTGAGGATTGGCTATCTAACAGAAAGCAGAGAGTTGGAATAAATGGGTGCTTTTCTGGTTGGCAGTTGGTGACTAGTGGTGTGCCGCAGGGATCGGAGCTGGGGCCTCAACTGTTTACCATTTACATAGATGATCTGGAGGAGGGGGCTGAGTGTAGGGTAACAAAATTTGCTGATGACATAAAGATGAGTGGGAAAGCAAATTGCGTGGAGGGCACAGAAAGTCTGCAGAGAGATTTGGATAGGCTAAGTGAGTGGGCAAGGATCTAGCAGATGGAGTATAATGTGGGCAAGTGTGAGGTTATCCACTTTGGAAGGAATAATAGTAAATTAGACTATTATTTAAATGGTGAAAAATTACAACATGCTACTGTGCAGAGGGACCTGGGGGTCCTTGTGCATGAATCGCAAAAACTCAGTCTGCAGGTGCAGCAGGTGATCAAGAAGGCGAATGGAATGCTGGCCTTTATCATGAGAGGGATGGAATATAAAAGCAGGGAGGTCTTGCTGCAATTGTACAGGGCACTGGTGAGGCTGCACCTAGAGTACAGTGTGCAATTTTGGTACCCTTATTTGCCCTTATTTCCCCTTATTGGCTTTGGAGGGAGTACAGAGAAGGTTCACCAGGTTGATTCCGGAGATGAGGGGGTTAGCTTATGAGGAGAGATTGAGTAGACTGGGCCTGTACTCGTTGGAGTTTAGAAGGCTGAGGGGGGACCTTATAGAAACATATAAGATAATGAAGGGCCTAGACAGGGTAGAGGCAGAGAGATTATTTCCACTTAGAATGGAAACAAGAACTAGACGGCACAGTCTCAAAATAAGGGGGAATCAATTTAGAACAGAGTTGAGGAGGAACTTCTTCTCCCAGGGGGTAGTGAATCTTTGGAATTCTCTGCCCATTGAAGCAGTGGAGGCTACCTCCTTAAATGTGTGTAAGTCACAGATAGATAGATTTTTGACAAATAAGGGAATTAAGGGTTATGGGGAGCAGGCGGGTAAGTGGAACTGAATGACTATCAGATCAGCCATGATCTTATTGAATGGAGGAGCAGGCTCAAAGGGCTAGATGGCCTACTCCTGCTCCTATTTCTTATGTTCTTATGGAGACATTGATTATACCTGCCACAGGATTACCAGGTATTTCAGCGCTAAAGCAGTCAGCAACATTTTCTGATGGCAATATACTGGCTACTGGGGCACCTCTCTCTTTTCCCGAAATGGTCTACATGTTTTCAGATGATCCTTCCTTCTATGCCCACTTGATAAGACAGTAGTCCAGTTTTAAAGACAATGATTTCAGGGACCCAAATTGACCCACTAACAAAATTCCTCATATACATTGTGCCATCCAATGGAAACAATCGTTCTGACTGGGATGAATCATGGTTTGCCTTCCGACTGATTTGGCAGGCCTCTACCCTCCCTGGCAAATTTGGAAACACAAGGCTTAGACTCGTTCTGAGACAACAGTTCATTAATAACTCTGCTGGCAGGACTTCTGTTTTTGCACATAGAGTGATCCAGTAGCCAAAAAGGAAGAATAAGATTCTGGTCTCCTGACTGCTTCTTTAGGCCAGACTTAAAAATGTGGATGAAAGCAAAATACTGAGATGTTGGAATCTGAATCTAAACCAAAAATGGGAATGCACTGAAGTGGGGAGAGGGGCGGGAGGTGAAAAGAAGGAGAGCTGGAATGGAGAAGTGGGAAAACAGAAGTGAGAAAGAAGGATGATAAAATGGATGAATGAGATGAGATGAAATAGGTAAGTGGAAAAGGGGTGAAGGTAGTGGAGAGAGTTCAGAGTAACTTTTACATTCCTCAGGCAGTCCTTTAACAATCTGTACCACTGCTCTGCCATTCTCGCACTCTGGTCACTTAATAGACACTCTTAACACCTTCTCAGCTTTCTGAATCCTCCTTTATGTTCCCTTCGTCCAAATCCCACCCCACGCTCCCCCCCAACCCCACCCCAATAATATATATCTCTGTTGATTTTCTTAGCTCTGATGAAGGGTCATCCACTCAAAACATTGGCTCTATTCTTTCCCCACAGATGCTGTCAGACCTGCCGAGATTTTCCAGCATTTTCTGTTTTTGTTAAAAGTGTGGATGGCTAGTTTAGGCTGGAAATGTGACTTCACCAACTTAGAGAGTCTTTTTGTCTCTTCCATGAAGAATAGATTAGGAACATTTAGGCTATCTTCATAAGACTCTTTAATTTTGAAATCATTGGCCAGGATTCTCCCAAAAAAAAAACTAAGCGCCCAACAGGCAGGAAAATGGGTGAATATCCTGCCTGATTTTTGGCTGTACTTACCGGAACGAAATACTGACACTGTGTGCAATGTAGAGTGCTGTAGAGAGATTCACGCAAGAAAGTAAGGGGCGGGGCCTTATCCCACTTGAGGGGCCAGCGGCGTCATGCTGGGTGGGCCACAATGCATGTGCTGATCTGACAATGCGGAAATCAGTGCATGCCCCCCACCCATCACTGGCCTCCAGATCACTGGCCTTCCCCCCCTCTTCTGATTGCAGGCCCCCCAACACCCACCATCACTGGCATCCCGAATCCCCCCACCCTGGCCAACTCTGATTGACCCCTCCCTCCCAACCCCATTGATTCCACTTGCAGAATGGCAGCGGGTTCCCCCCATCGTCGATCATTTCCCTCCCCCCCGCCCCAATGCGTACTGTCGCCTCTGGCTTTGCCCCCTTGGCAGTGCCCAGTGGCTAGTGCCAGAATGCACCTCCAGCAGCGTCAGGGTGACAGGCTGGTGCTGCCCCAACCTCCCAAGTGGGCCTCAATGGCCTCTGTC
Source organism: Carcharhinus amblyrhynchos (assembly GCF_965287045.1). Taxonomy (NCBI): domain Eukaryota; kingdom Metazoa; phylum Chordata; class Chondrichthyes; order Carcharhiniformes; family Carcharhinidae; genus Carcharhinus; species Carcharhinus amblyrhynchos. The sequence continues at coordinate 57,812,221 of NC_137329.1, forward strand.
ATCATCAATGGTGTGAGGATGCCTTTTCTCATTAGTGGGGAGCAGTTGTCCAGTCCATTGGTGGGAACCACTCCCGGCAGGGGTAGATGCCCGTGGGTCCAAAGAATACCATCCTGGGCCTGCTAATCATATGGAAATGCCAATTTCATCAAAAAAAGGGGCCTGGGAGATTTGTGATCATCTGTACATAGTCACGGGTCACACCAGGGGCCACCTGTCGATGTCTCCCTGCTTGAGCAGTGCAGTGGTCTGGAAGAATCCCATCCATGTTTAGATATTCATCCTAATGGAATTAAAATGAAAAATAACTGAAAGAGTGATTTGAGTTCAGAGTATGTTCTGGCTTGCTCAAAACTCATTTAATTATATACAACTCATTTGCCAATCCAGCCACTGGTGCAGGCAAGTCACTGTGTATCAGTGCACGTTCCAAACTCCGATAAATGGGGAAGGTTAGTGGCAAGAAGGACATCTGGCTGATAAACCAGCCTCCAAATCCATTTGATGATTGATAGGAATGGAAATGACACCCATATTACAGTTACCTCACGAGTGACATACAAGGTCCCTGTGAGGAATGGGAGAGGATGCTTAACCTATAGACAAGGAGTGTTAAAGGGCAAAGTCTGAAGGAGGGGTGAAAAGATGACTGCAAAGATGCACTTTTAGAGACTTAATTAGTGCACGCCAGAAGGATTTATTCATAAGAATTGTGCAGCAACCGCATGGCTGAAGCTAGCCCCCAACATGTCTCCTGCCTAACAGTAGTGATTCCCTATTAGTCTGCATTAGTCACTCAGGCCATGTGAACCTTACTCTGCTGTGTTGCCCCTAAAGGAACAATCACCACAATGACCAAGCTCAAACTAACTAATTCAAATATTGATAGCCTGACAGGGAGAAGCAGTGAAGTAACTGACCTGATGGTGAAAAAAGGATTCACATCATGGGTCTCCAGGAAACAAAGTAGAAGTAAGAGAAATTGGTAGTGGATAGAAACTTTACCATCATGGACAAAATGGGAGAAGAAATGGTGTTGGAGTAGTAGGTGAAGAAATAAAAGACAAAGTTCTGACAGTGGACAGAATCAGTAACAGAATCATCAAAGCTAGAAATAAAAGAGAAATGTGAAACATATTTGTTATGTACATCACGGTCATGTCATGTTCCTGAAGTTGGAGACAATGAACATTGTTACTTTAAAAAAGAACATGACATGTGGACAATTTACTATGATCCAAGATGGAATCGGGTGGAGGTGGGGGGCGGGAGTGGGGGTGATGGGCAGTGCTCACCAAGGAACCTTACAATGGCTGCAATACTTCTTTACTCCTATACTCAAATCCCCTTGCAATAAAGGCCAGCATACAATTTGCCTTCCTAATTGTTTGCTTCACTGCATATTAGCTTCTGGTCATTTATGAAAAATGACACCTAGATCTCTTTGGACATCAGCATACCTCAATTTCTCACCATTAAAAATACTCTGCATTTTTTTCCTAATAAAGTCGATAACTCCATATTTTTACATTGTCTATTCTGTTTGCCATGTATTTTCTCACTTATTAGCCTATCTAAATCCCCTTGAAACCTTGATGCTTGGAAATATTACATTCGGTCTCCAAATCCAAATCGTTATTGTAGATTGTGAATAGCTGGGGCCCAAGCACTGACCCTTGCATTTGGTACTTCACTAATCACAGCCTGCCAAACTGAAAGTGATCCATTTATTCCTACTTTGTTTTCTGTCTGTTAACCAATTCTCAATCCATGCCAGTATATTACCCCTAATCCCATGTGCTCTAAGGAAGGGGAGGTTATTGATGAAGCAGCTGAAGATGGTTGGGCCTAGGACACTCACCTGAGGAACTCCTGTAGTGATGTCCTGGAACTGAGATGATTGATTTCCAACCATCGCAACCATTTTCCTTTGTGCCAGGTATGACTCCAACCAGTGGAAGGTTTTCCTCTGATTCCCATTGACTCTAATTTTGCTTGATGTCAAGGACAATTGAACTCACCTCACCTGGGAATAGACACAAAGTATTTGCTTAATTTCTCTGCCATTTCTCTAGAAATGGTCTTTCGGTCCATTGAGTCTGTTCTGCCATTCAATCATGGCTGATAAGTTTCTCAACCCCATTCTCGCACCTTTTCCCCTTAACCTTTGATCTCCTTACCAATCAAGAACTTATCTATCTCTGTCTTAAATATCCTGAACGATCTGGCCTCCACAGCTTTCTGCAACAACAAAATACATAGATTCACCACCCTTTGGCTGAAGAAATTCCTCCTCATTTCGGTCCTAAATGATTGTCCTTTTATTCTGAAGCTCGTCTCATCTACTAATAGAAACATTTTCCCCATGTCCACTCTATCCAGGCCTTTCAGAATTCTGTAAGTTTCAGTGAGATCCCCCCTCAGCCTTCTAAACTCCAACAAGTACAGACCCAGAGTCCTCAAATGCTCCTCAGAAGAAAACGGCAAGATCCTGGAGTTTGCCATGTCAAACTAACTGATTATACTAAATACCAAAACTGCAGAAACCACCTTATAACCTACAGTGATAAAGTCAAGAAACACAACGGGACTACATCATGGTTAGAAAAGAAAGGAAGCAAAGGATTGCAAATTAGCAAAGGATTGCAAATTCTTCTCAAGTGAGACACTGACCACCTAACACAGGAGAAATACAAGGAATACGAGACAAGAGTAACAAACAAATATGTAGGGGAAGACTGAGGGTTTCAAAGTCACAGTTGGATTGCATCCAGAATCGGCACTGAGCCCCTTCCTTTTCCTGAATGTCATGGAAGTCCTAACTAAGCACATGAGGCAGAAAGTGCCATTATCAATGATATTTGCAAATAACATTGAACTATGTGGTGGGGATGATGAGAACATGACTGAGTATCTGGAGAATTGGACAAAAGCCAGGCAGACAGGGTATGACAATAAGTGGACAAATGATCCAATTTTTGGACTGTCAGTTTGAACCTAGGGAAGGTTATGGGTGGAAGACCTGGAGAAAATGAGTATCTGCAAGTATCTGGGGTCAGAGTTGGCAGAAGATGAAAGCTTGGGAATTAAAATTAAGCTATGGATTAACCCTGAATGGAGTAATTGGGTAAGAAATCTCACAACACCAGCTTAAAGTCCAATAGGTTTATTTGGTAGCACAAGCCACTAGCTTTCAGAGCCCAGCTCCTTCATCAGGTAAGAGGGAGTTCTGTTCACAAACAGAGCAAATAATGACACAAACTTAATTTACAAAATTGAGTAATTAGTGCAGTGAGTGTAATGTGATAGAAAAGTATTACACAAACTGAAAGGAAGAAGTGAAGAAGTAGAAGAGACAACCCGCTTGCCAGTTGTGACACATTAACCTGGTATAATGCTCTAGAACCCCACTGAGGAAGGATAAGTTATACATACATTTTCTTTAAGATTTAGCTTAGAAAAGGTTAAGAGCTTATATTTACCTTGTTCTGATATTGTAGACAGAAATATCCTAGAGGTCTTTCTGTTCAATAATTCCACATTTGCACACAAGGTCTACAACAAAATCTTGGCATTTTCTTTAAATGGCCATTTGTGCTTTCCACAAATATATTCCAGACTTGACTATTCCAATGTTATCCTGGCTAATAATCCATCTTCCATATTTCCTAAACTTCAGTTCATCTAAAGCTCTGCTACCTGTACACTGACTTGTACTAAGTCCTATTCTCCCATCTCCTTTTGTGCTCACTGACTTACATTCGCTCCTAATCCAACAAAGTTAAAATTCACATCCTTTGAGTTCAAATCCCTCCATGCCATGGCCATTCTCTATCTCTGTAACCTTCTCCAATCCGACAATCCTATGAAAGCTCTGCAATTCCCCCACTTCTGCCTTTTGTGTATTCCTGATTTCCTCCATTCTACATTGGCACCTGCCCTTTAACTTTCTACGTCCTAAGCTCCAGAATTCTCTTCCTAAATAACTCCAATTTTCTATCTCTCTTCTCCACTCAGATACTCCTTAAAACCTACTTCTTTGCCTTTTTCAATCATCTGTCTTCCCCTGTGAACTTTCCATGGGGCTCAGTGTCCAAATTGCTCTGCTAATGCACCTTGGGATGCTGTACTATGTTAAAGGCATTATATAAATGCAAAGTATCGCTGAGACTTCTGTCAAGGGCATAATTTGCAGTTAAGAAATTATTTCATTTAATCGATTCTCCTGTCCCCTTCATTTATCACGAGATTTTGCAGAATGTATGAATTGATGATTTTAGGCCTTGGTGGGCAGGATGCAGAATTCCCTGCCAGATTGTTTGCTGATTTCTTGCTGCATCCCACCCCATAGATAAATTTTCCATCATTGGGATTGATAAGAGTGTGGTGGGGTAGACAGGGCAAGCATTGGGTAACAAATTAACTTTGCTAAGGTCTATTAAAGTTTATGATGGAAACCAACGGGAGTTTTCCAAGTGGTGTCCAGGTAGCTGGAAACATTGGGGAACAGTGGAGTTGCCTGAAGGTGAACTCCTGGCGGCAGACCAGGGGCCAAGCTGAGAAGTCCTCTCTCCAGCTACAGACTCAGGCCACCAGGTAGCAGATGAATCCTCTTAACAATTGTGGCCTGGCAACTCAGTGACAACTCTGTCTTTTCCCCTCATAATTTTGTATACTTCTATCAAATCACCACCTCAGCCTTCTTTATTCCAAGGAAATAGCTCCAATCTATCCAATCTCTCCTCATAGCTACACTTTTATAGCCTTGGCAACATTCTTGTAAACTTTCTCTGCATTCCCTTTAGAGTGACTACGTCCTTCCTGTAATATGGTGACCAGAACGGCACTCAATATTCCAGTTGTGGCCTCACCAGTATTTTATACAATTCCAATGTTATATCCTTACTTTTATATTCTATTTCTCTGCCAATGAATGAGACGATTTCATATGCCTTCTTTACAGCCTTGTCTACTTGAACTGCTGCCTTTAGAGGCCAAAATCTCTCATTTCATTTTGTGATGGTACTGTGCCTTTAAGAAATGTATTTTAATCATATTTTTCTGCAGGTTGTTTCTGCAGTCCTTAGCAATTTGTCAGCACTATGTTTTCCCTGACCTGTGTCTTGTATTGTTACTGAGGCAGTATAATTGATGTCATTTTGGTTTTAATCTGGCCTAATGCAGCGTTGTGGGGTATTAATGGTCCTTTGGGGATTGCTGAGTGGAGCTTGACTTGGGCATAATTGACAGGTTAGGTGATTTGTCAGGGGACAGCTTTTTTTTAAACAGAGCATTCCAAGTTTTTAGTTTTGTTTCTCTTGCTGCAAGTAGAAAGTGGAAGAAGGCAGTATTTCTCTGTCTCTCTGTCTCTCTCTCTTTCCAGAGACTTCCTGAAAGTTTCATCACTGGTGAGCCTCCAAGAATTGATACAACGTTCAAAGAACCAATTCACACAGGTGTTAAAAAGCTGAACATCCAGCATCACGTGACTATACTTCTTTTTGTGCTAAGCCTGAAGAAAGTTATATGTCTGTGTGATAGTGTTTAACTTGGAACAACAAACATAGCCAGCTGTTAGGAATTATACTGTGTCATGTTTAAGACTTGTAATTGGTAAAAGTTATGCTAATTCTTTTTGTTATATTTTAAATGTGTCCTTAAATAAACTGTTTAATAAAAGTTTTCTTGAATCATACCTGGAGTGATACACTTTATGCTCACCCATTAGAGTCTAGGCTAACTTCATAAAACACTTTGGAGTTTCTGGCCTGAGTCTTAACAATTTACCCTTCTTAGTATATTCCCATTTATTGTGTATTCTCTCTAACTGTTTGACCTCCCTAAATGCATTACCTCACAATTCTCTATATTAAAATCCATCTGCCACTTTATTGCCCAATCCATCAACTAATCAATATCATTCTGTAGATTATAGCTTTCCTCTACACTATCCACTGCTCGGATCAATCTATGTGTTGTCAACAAATTTTCCAGTCGTAATCCCCATATTCACATCCAAATTGTTAATATATAAAACAAAAGCAAAGCTCCCAATACTGAACCCTGTGGAATACCTCTTGAGATAACTTTTCATTTGCAAGGGCATCCATTGACCATTACCCTTTGTTTCCTGTCACTAAGGCAACTTTTGATCCAGTTTGCCACATTACTCTGAATTGCATGGACATTTACTTTTTTGACCAATCAGCCACTTGGAAACTTTGTCAAATGCCTTGCTAAAATCCATATACACAACATCTACTGCACTACTTTCATCAACACTTCTTGGCACCTCCTTAAAGAATTCGATCAAGTTTGTGAGGCAAGACCTTCCTTTAACAAATCCATGCTGACCATCCTTGACATGCCTAAGTCCTTGCCTTTCTACATGACAGTTAATCCTATCTCTCAGAATTGATTCTGCTAATTTGCCCACCATCGATGTAAGACTAATTGGCCTACAATTGTTTGGCATTTCCTTCAATCCTTTTCAAACAATGCAACTATGTTTGCATTTATCCAGTCTTCTGGTATCTCCTCTGTATTTAGTGAGGATTGGAAAATCATCCTCAGAGTATCTGCTATCTTCTCCCTGACCTCCTTCAACAGCCTCGGAAACAAACAATCTGGCCCTGGGAGGCCTATTGCTCTCATTTAGTTGTTACTTCTTCAATGCTGGAAGACTTAATTCGACGGTGAGCCTGCCCCTTGGCTCCAATTGGCCAATTCAGGGAAAATCAGAGCCAGGTGACTGGGTTATCCACACAATGTGGACTCTGACCCCCATTTGACCATGGTGGTGGGGTCCCAAAGCTTGCAGGGAAACTCCTGGCCTACTTGTCTGGTTATTCTTTTCATAGATCCTGAGTAGAAATTTTGTCTATCCACTTTCCACATGTTTGCATCAAATGATCTGGATCTGTTTACTTGTTTTTGTTGCTGTTTCCTGAATATGAAATTTCAGCCAATCAAGTGAAGTGCCAGAGAGTCTATACCAGTTACACAGTGCGAAGTTGAAGGGTAATGAAAATACACAGTTGATGCAACCATTTTATATGTACTAGTTGATTGCCCATGGGACTGCTTACAGTGAGTGAGAGCATATGCCATTTTCTAACAACAAGCAGTGTTATGTAATGTAACATATAACAATATTGTTGGGCTCATGATTTATGTACTTAGTAGGTAAGATTGTGATTTTAAATCATGGTGTTCTGGGAGTTAGATTAGTGATTTGGGGATCAACTTACTTGGTTCATGTTTCAGTAACAGCAGTGAATTTGGCGACCTTCATTATTATGGTCAGAATTTTATCACTTTGCCCACCGTGGGAATCAGAGTGAGTGAGGAGTGGACAATGGGAAGGTCTGTTGAGCTCAGGTAGGATTTTACACTTTTGGGACAAGCGAGGCCATAAAATTCCAACCATTGTTTCTTCTGTACTAACTTTTTAATTTCCTATTTTGTAACACCTAGAATGCACAATAGAATGTACCCAACTGCAGTGAGGGGAAATTTTGTGGCATTTAGAGGGTATTGAAATATGGTGGCATGTGGGATGGTATGGTGGCACAGTGGTTAGCACTGCTGCCTCACAGTGCCAGGAACGCGGGCTCAATTCCAGCTTCAGGTGATTGTTTGCACATTTTCCCAAATGTTTGCACATTTTCCCTGTGTCTGCATGGGTTTCCTCTGGGTGCTATGGTTTCCTCCCACAATCCAAAGATTTGCAGGGTAGGTGCATTAGCCATGGTAAATGTGTATGGTTACAAGGATAGGTAAGGATGGCAGATTTCCTTCCCTAAAGGAGGTGATAAAAATGGTTGACAAAGGACGAGCCATTGATGTCGTCTATATGGATTTCAATAAGGCGTTTGACAGAGTCCCTCATGGTAGATTGGTAGAAAAGATTAAGGCTCATGGGATACAAGGCCAGGTATCTAGATCGGTGGAGAACTGGCTTGCTAAGAGGAGACAGAGAGTAGTAGTGGAAGAGTCCTTTTCTAGCTGGAGGTCTGTCACTAGTGGTGTGCCGCAGGGCTCAGTACTGGGACCTCTTCTCTTCGTAATATATATAAACGACTTGGAAGAGGGAGTAAGTGGTGTGATCAGCAAATTTGCTGATGACACCAAGATGGCTGGATTGGCGGGCAGTGAGGAGCAGTGTCTGGCAATACAACGGGATATAGATAGGCTGGTATATTGGGCAGATATATGGCAAATGGAGTTTAATCCTGATAAATGTGAGGTGATGCATTTTGGCAGGAATAATGTAGGGGGAGTTATATGATAAAGGGTAAGCCCGTAAGGGGTATAGAATCGCAGCGAGACCTGGGGGTGCAAGGGCACAAGTCTTTGAAGGTGGCAGTACAAGTGGAGAAGGTTGTGAAGAAAGCTTATGGTATGTTAGCCTTTATAGGGAGGGGTATAGAGTATAAGAGCTGGAGTCTAATGTTGCAGTTGTATAGAAAGTTGGTTAGGCCGCATTTGGAGTACAGAGTCCAGTTCTGGTTGCCTTACTAACGGAAGGACGTGGAGACTTTGGAGAGAGTGCAGAGGAGGTTTACCAGGATGTTGCCTGGTATGGAAGGACTGGGTTATGAGGAAAGATTGAGCAAATTGGGGCTGTTTTCCCTTGAAAGACAGCGACTGAGGGGGTATCTAATAGAGGTATATAAGATTATGAAGGGTATAGATAGAGTAAACAGAGGTAAGCTATTTCCTATGTTAGAGACACAGTACGAGGGGCCACGGGCTTAAGGTGAGGGGGGAGAGGTATAACACAGATATTAGAGGGAGGTATTTCACACAGAGGGTAGTGGGGGTATGGAATGCTCTGCCAAGCAAGGTGGTGGAGGCAGGCACGCTGGAGTTGTTTAAGAGTTACTTAGACAGGCACATGAGTGGATTAGGGATGGGAGGATATACAAGACTGTCTTAAATAAGGTTCATCAGCATTGGGATGTCCCTGGTAATGTATAAGGATGAGGAACGATACAAATGTTTTTCTCTTTTAATCCACAGGTTTTAAGTCGGTCCTCCTTGTTGTCCAACGAGGGGCATACACGGTCGTACTTGGGCTGCTCTTGGATGTTCGAGAGTAGCCTAGTGCTTCATGTCGTTAGTGTGTGCTTAAACTGGACCAGATGCTGGGCAAGACGACAGCTCAGTGACTATCACTGTTTGCTGTGCAGACACATGGATTTGGGCCGGTGTCTGTGGGAGTTTGCGCATTCTCCCCGTGCTTGCGTGGGTTTTCTCCGGGTGCTCCGGTTTCCTCCCACACCCCAAAGATGTGCTATTAGGCTGATCGGAGGTAATAAATTGTCCCTAAATTAGTTTCCCTCAATGCCATAATCATAGATAAGGGTCGTGGGTGGAGGGGGGGACTGGTAATGTTAAAATGGCGGCGTGGGCTCGTTGGGCCGAAGGGCCTGTTTCCCGGGCTGTTTTTGTTCTTTGTTCTTTGTTCTTTGTAAAGGACATTAGTAAACAAGATGGGCTTTTGCAATAGAGTTATCATTCGCCCTTTAACTTCAGATTTTTATTGAATTCAAATGGTGGTGCCATAGTGGGATGTGAACCAGGGTTCCCAGAAAATTACCCTTGGTCTTTCAATTACTAGTCCAGTCACAACATCACTACTTCACCACCTAATAGCACAGTATGGGATAATGCAGTTACACAACATTACAGTGGAAATCCTGAAGTTTGCACTACAGGAGTGGATAATGAGCTTTAAGAGCACATGAGAGAGGTCCTGAGGTTTACCAGCACAGCAAGGATGGTGTTGGGATTTGTTAATACTGTTTTGCAGGCCTGGCAACTGGCGGAGCAATGGTATCATGGTGCTCCAGCGATCAGTTATTTTAGCCATTACTGTTGTGGGACCCTCCGTGGGTTACGGTGAGCCATCAAGGACACATCAGGAGGCTGCTGGGAGACTGCAAGGAATCACTTCACAGTTTCTTCTGCCTCACCAACCCTCTGTAGCAATGGGCCTTCCTGACACAGAGAAATGCCTTGAGGGTGGGATGTGACCAAATTAAGTTTTTCAATTTTCTGTCTGAAAGGCAGGTTCACGTTGCTGGCAATACGCCATGGCAGTGAGTAGATGTCATACACCCCTCTCAATGCCTTCTTCCATCTGCTGTCAGCATTCCCACTTCCCAACCTTTTGCCAATGGTCTGAGAAAATTCAGGCAATCAATCTCTCATAGTAGGAAGTAATAAAAGCAGGATATACAAACTAGATTAAAATCTTTGTAGAAGAACAGAAATAAAGACTATAGAGAGAAAAAAATGAGAAAAACAGAAAAGCTTAACAAATTATAACTTTAACATCTGTGACATTACATGTTCTTCCAAGGGAATGAGACCCAACACTCATAAAATTAATTTTTCAGGCCAGGAGTTGTTCAGATATAATTATCACCCTACACAACCTCATACAACAAAGTGGTGAAGAAGTTTCTGTCAGGAGGTGGATGTCTCCTCAGATGAGGAAGAAGGGGAGAGCCTTATGGTCATGAGGCATGGATACTTCAGCTACAACTGCAGATGCCAGTGCCAGACAGGCCCTTGGTACCCTCACTGAAATTAGATTCTGACAAGAAACCCCTGAAAAATCTCTTGATTACCCTCTCAATAAAAGCTGCAATAGAAGTATCAGCTGAACGAACCACTCTTTCCAGACCAAAGTACATTCCTGCGACCTCAGGCCTCAATGCATGTTTTCATGGAAGCCACATACATTTGCGATTTGAAAGGTGTTTCATGTGTAAAAATTGTAGTCTTCCTCAGTGTCTTAGCTTAGTGAGAGGCTTTATTGAACTACTTAAGTTGCCTGTCTCCAGAGGCAGCCTCTTGGCATAGCCACATGACTACAAAAAATCAGGTGTGTCAATCAGACAGGCTACATTTCAATACCCAAACATCCCCCTTTTCATAGCTAACAAAAGATAGTGATTTCTCTTTTCCGAGTGAACAAAGGACACATTTGCACTCACAGTCCTGTGTGACTGTGAGTTACCCAAGTTACCCAATAAACTCACCCTGTTCTCCTGCATTAGTAACTGTTTCTTCTACTAGTCTGTCTTTGTAGATACATTGCATATTTTGTTTTTAAATCATACATGTCTCTTAATGGAATATGCGCACGTTGATATTGGCTGTTCATCTGAGTGATGTTCTTTGTTCAGAGAGTGTCATTCCTGTGGTTCTTGTTGCCTTGATGACTGTTGTTGTTACATTGGGGTTGCTGGGTACACATAGTCCTCTATTATTTACAGTAGTTCTGTATTCAATATAGCCAATGAGATCCCTTCTTCCTAACTGGCTGATTGCTGGAAAAGAATAGCTTCACTAATTGATTGCTGAACCTGGCTCTCCATGACACTCTATGTGGAGGAAGACAAGTGCTCAAATGCAGGAGACATGAAAGTACTCAAAACCCTGGGTGAACTGCTTCACCTTCCACTCAAGGTCTCAGGCATCTCTGCATCTCCATCAGGTTTCTATGGCCAATTCCAGAGGCACATCATCAGCATGGGGATCAGAACAGGCCTGGTCTCCAGCATCTTTCAACTGTCAGAGGACCTTATCTGGCAAATACTCTATCAGCTGTGGAGAGAAGCCTGTGCTTACCAGATTGTGACCCCCCCGAGTCTAATTGTGAATACGTAACCACAGAGGTAAAAGTCTCTGTGCTAGTGGAAGGTAAAGAAGAATAATATGACAGTGCATCCTCTGAGTGTTCCATCTAATCATCCTCAGAGATGAAGGTGAAAAATACTTCTTTCATTTCCCCTTACTGCAAGTACCTGCAGTGGAGAACAAAAATTATTAGCTCAATCCTTTTTCCCATTAATACATTATTTGTTATTCCTGGATACCCAGTTGTCTAGATTGGAAGTATCCTCACCCAAATGTTCTGAAATTCCAGCCTCTCCATTTGGGCAGGATCTTCTTCATTTCTCCATGGCTAATTCTTTAGGCTCCTCTTATGCAGAGGACCAAGATTCTAGAGACACCTCCACCCAACCTCAAGCATTCTCTCATGTTGTGAACTCAGTCCTGCAGCCAGACAGAAGGATTATGTGCCATCCCAATGGGTGCATGAATGCTTTGAGATAAATGCCTCTGACAGCTCCTGTGACCTCCACGCTAAATGTTCCACACACACTTTCTCTTATAACTGGTACAACTTTCACAGCATGAAACTTGTATACACATTCAGTCCACATGTTCCATACGCAGTTACTGCCTTAACTTGGAGTCTTGTATTCTAGGTGATCCACATTGTGGGCATTGTTAAAGTCATTACATTCTCCACGTGCGTATTTGCATTGCTTAATTCCCATCTGAGTTCCACTTTAAGTGACAGCCACTTACACTTGCAGAGTGCAGAAGATTCCTCTGCTGGACCCAGTTTCTGCTGTGGAATCCTCAGGCTGCTAACCTCCACTGCTACCTCCATCCAGGCTGTCTTGGTTGGACAGGAGGGCACCTTGCTGCCATCTCTAGGGAAGAGCACCTACCGCCATCATTCCCAGATGGCCTGGAGGAGTACCTGCAGGGAGACATTGCTGAATGGCCAGGGTTGGGGTTGGGGGCACACGTTATCCACTTTGAGACATCTGACAGCAGCATTTGGTTTTCCACAGGGTGGAAAAGACCAAGTGATTCCAGCAGCAGCTATAACAACACTCATGCTGCAGGGTTACAGGGGATAAATGTTTGTCTGGATGTCCTTCAAATGTGGAGCCAAGAATTTTGATTCTATGAATTAGTTGTAAGGTTGGTGACGTTCTATTCATCCCGCCACATGATTGGCCAGGTTCCTTGTGCAGGAATAACTGATTGGCTGGCTACATGCGGCTACGTGTGAGGTACTGCACACTTTGAGTTCAACCATGGAGGCCCACAATGCCAGAGGAAGATTCTGCTTACAGAGTGGGCTGCTGATGTACTTCACCCTTTGCAGGCAGGCCCAGCCAGGGAAACCCAGGGCTGCTGCAGAGGTTGGGGAGGTTGCGGGGGTTGGGGCGGGGGGTGCAGTCTGAACCATTTGAAGGTAAGCACAATTTTCTTGGCGGCAAAAGACACTTGAAGGCTTACCAACATTTCTGTGAAAGAATTCTGAATGACCCTGCATCAGAAAGGTAGTGGGTACAACAAATCTTCCCAGAACTGCTTGTGGTCTTACAGTCACACTTCTCTGGTGATCTTGGCCTGCAATACAGTGGAAAATACATTAAAATGTCATCCATTTCCCCTAACCATAACCCTCACCAGCACCAGTACCACCAGGGATATGGGGAAGGGAGGCAAGATCATGATATTGAATCTGATGATCAACCACGATCAAAATGAATGGTGGAGCAGCCTTGAAGCACTGCATGGCCTATTCCTACTTCTATTTTCTACAGCCCCCTCCTCCCCCAACTCCTGAGCCCAACTATTTCTGATTGCAGCTGTTAGTCAAGGGCCAGAGGTCTGAGACCTGTTGGCAAGCCTTACCTCCTCTATTTTTCCTGGTTTGCTGTCACTATATTTCAAACCAAATGTATAACAGTGGATAACCCAGACCCAGATGTCATAAACTAGCATTTTTCTGTCTCTCTTGAATAAATTCTCTATCCGAAAACAAAAATAAGTTGGTAATAACTTTCACGTAGAACATCATTTTAAAAGTAACTATGAAAGCTATGGAATTGTTATAAGAATGCATTCGGTTCACCAGTGTTTTTGAGAGAAGGAACTTACTATCCTTACTCAGTCTGGGCTATCTGAAGCCATTCCCACACTAAATCAGACTGGTACTATGTTATAAAGTTCTTGTGAAAGAATCACTAAAAACTCAGACACCACATTCTTGGGAGAACTAAAGATGGGCAATAAGTACTTCCTTGCTGATGTCATCACCATCCGAAAAAGAAATTTTAAAATTCATTTGATTTTCACACATTTTATAAAATCAACAATACAATTGTTAGGCATTGAGGGAAGACACAATTTGACATTTGAAACACAAAATTCGATCATATTTTCTGACGTGTTATCAGCATGTGAGGGAAAACACATTCAATAAGTTATTGTTTTTCTACTGTAGCCAAAAAGAGCAAGGCTTACAAACACCAGATGCTGGCAATGGAGACTCTCTCTCTGAAATAAAAAAAGAAGTTGATCATAATTTAATTTCAAAGAATGATGGACGTTTACAGCATAGAAGGAAGCCATTTAGTCTATTGTACTTATGCCGGTTCTCCGCTAATCCCTGCCTCAGACTCTATCTAGTCTTGCATGTTTCCCTAATTTAATTTTTTCTACTTTTTTTTCCCTCTTAATATGTACAGTGATCTCTTTCTCAAACATTCATTGTAACAAAGCAATCAACTTGCTGAGTAAAGAAATTGCTCCTGATAACTAGGCCGATTAGTTTAATGTCTGTTGTTGGAAAAATGCTTGAATCCGTCATCAAAGAAGAAACAGCGAGGCACCTAGAAAAGAATTGTTTGATAGAGCAGATGCAGCACGGATTCGTTAAGGGGAAGTCGTGTTTGTCAAATTTATTGGATTTCTATGAGGATGTGACTAGTGCGGTAGACAGAGGGGAACCGGTGGATGTGGTGTTTTTAGATGTCCAAAAGGCGTTTGATAAGGTGCCGCACAAAAGGTTGCTTCAGAAGGTTAGGGGGTATGGAGTTGGGGGTAAGGTGTTAGCGTGGATAGAGGATTGGTTGTCTAATAGGAGGCAGAGAGTTGGTATCAATGGGTGCTATTCTGATTGGCGGTTGGTGAATAGTGGAGTGCCCCAGGGATTGGTGCTGGGGCCTCAGCTATTTACCATTTATATAGATGATCTGGAGGAGGGGGCTGAGTGTAGGGTAACAAAATTTGCTGATAACACAAAGATGAGTGGAAAAGCAAATTGTGCGGAGGGTGTGGAAAGTCTGCAGAGGGATCTGGATAGGCTGAGCGATTGGGCGAAGACCTGGCAGATGGAGTACAATGTTAGCAAGTGTGAGGTTATCCACTTTGGCAGGAATAATAGTAGGAGGGATTACTATTTAAAGGGTGAAAAGCTGCAGCATGCTACGGTGCAGAGGGACCTGGGGGGTCCTTGTGCATGAGTCACAAAAACCCAGTCTGCAGGTGCAGCAGGTGATCAAGAAGGCAAATGGGATGCTGGCCTTTATAGCGAGGGGGATAGAATATAAAAGCAGGGAGGTCTTGCTGCAACTGTACAGGGCACTGGTGAGGCCGCAGCTGGAGTACTGTGTGCAGTTTTAGTCGCCGCACTTGCGCAAGGATATTTTGGCTTTGGAGGGAGTGCAGAGGAGGTTCACTAGGCTGATACCGAAGATGAGGGGGTTGGACTATGAAGAGAGATTAAATAGACTGGGTCTGTACTTGTTGGAGTTTAGAAGGATGAGGGGGGATCTCACTGAGACATATAAGATAATGAAGGGGATGGATAGGGTAGAGGTGGAGAGGTTCTTCCCGCTCAGAAAGGACAGCAGGACCAGAGGGCACAGCCTCAAGATAAGGAGAGGGCAGTTTAGAACGGAGTTGAGGAGGAACGTCTTCACTCAAAGGGTGGTGAATCTCTGGAATTCTCTGCCCGTTGAAGTGGTGGAGGCTACCTCGCTAAATATATTTAAGTCACGGGTAGATAGGTTTTTGACAGACAAAGGGAATTAAGGGTTATGGGGAGAAAGCAGGAAAGTGGAACTGATGCACTTCAGATCAGCCATGATCTTACTGAATGGCGGGGCAGGCTTGAAGGGCTAGATGGCCTACTCCTGCTCCTATTTCTTATATTCTTATGCAATTTTAAATTGATGTCAGTGACTCCACAATAAGACCATATGACATAGGAGCAGAAATAGTCCATTTGGCCCGTTGAGTCTGTTCTACCATTCAATGAGATCATGACCGATCTGATGTGTTAATCCTCAACTCCACTTTTCTGTTATGTCCCCAATCAGTTCCTTACTGATTAAAAATCTGTCCACCTCACCCTTGAACATATGTAATGACCCAGACTCTACAGCCCCCTGCGGTAAAGAATTCCACAGATACACTACCCTGTGGGGGTAGAAATTCCTCCCCATCTCTGGCTTAAATGTGTGAGATTATACTCTCTGATCCTAAGGTCTTCCACAAGGGGAAACAACTCTCAACATCTATTACTTTAAAGGTGAATCTCAAGAATCTCCGTAGGGGTGATGAAATTGACATTTTTCTTTAAAAATGAAAAAGAACTTATTCTTTTCAGATAAAATTCTGGTGTCTTGAAAACAAAATACTTCTCTTAGACTTACTGCCTCCTTACAGGAACCACATTCCATATATCAGCAGCAGTACAAGTTTAAGTTAGACCTGGTCTTAATACCTCAGTCATGATCACCACAGTGCAACAGCCATTCTGCTGTCAGGAAAGGAACCGAAAAATCAGAAATTGCAGCCACACAGGAGTGCAGCAAAGAGAAAGCTACACCCTCAGGAAAAACAATACTGGTCGAAGGTTAACTCTCCAGTGGTATTCAAGAGGGAATATGATCAGAGTATTAAATTAACTAGAGTAATTACTAAGGTATTAGAGGAGCCTTACTGACTCCAACGTCTCTTCTCGTGTCAGTTAAAATCACAGCAATCACTATTTGTTTTGGCTAGTAGGTCTTTTCAGACTCTTGGAGATGATTAACATTGCATTGGTAAAGACGCCATGTCTACTGCATTCAACAACTGACTGATGCAGTGTTCCAGAATGATGGCAGGTTCATCCATTTGTCCGAGAGTCTGGAACAACATACTGGACAACAAAAAACAATCAATGCCATTCCTGCGATTCCTTGATTTGGACACTTCATAGGCTGTTACCACAAGGACATTCTATTTTCTTAGTGTGTAAGACCTCAAAATAATCCGCTTGATGACAATTTGAAGTCCAAATCATCATGTGGCTCTGTTATTACCAGTCAGTCAAACTTGCTTTGTTTCAATGAGATGATATATTGCTGACTACAATTACTTTTTCCATTTTAATTGTGAAGTAAAATTAAGCAGTAACTTTTCTGTTTAACAAATCCATATTATGGACCAGTTATTTTATGAATCAATACCAATGAATGGGCCGATTGTAAAATAATATACACGACATAATCTTTCCGAAATGCTGTTGAATTAATTTGCGTTTGTTTAGGTATTCTCATTGAACAATTTGTGTGTGTATGTGACTTTTGCCATTTCCCTTTGATACTCATGCACAAAATAAAGGGTTTGCATCCATTTTGGGGTGTAAATTTGGTAATGTGGGAGTATTGGGCAATCAACAATGTCTCATTGGTAATGTTCATTGATTGAGTCAGAGGAATATGGATTTGGTTGTGCTTAAAATGTCAGCTGTGGCTCAGTTGGTAGCTCTCTTGCTTCAGAGTTTGAGATTCAGGACCCAACGCAATCCAGAGTACAAAAATCAAGGCTGAGACTCCAATGCAGTACTGAGCAAGAGCTGCACTGTCAGAGGTGCGATTGTTCTGATGAGACTTTAAACTGAGACCCTATCTGTCTACTTGGGGGGATGTCAAACCTCCCTTGGCACTATTTCAAAGAGCAGGAAAATTATCCCAAGTGTCTGGAGTTTAGAAGAACGAGGGGGGATCCTGTAGAAACTTATACAGTTTTAACAGGGCTGGGCAGAGTAAATGCAGGAAAGATGTTCCCAATGGTGGGAGTATCCGGAACCAGGAGTCATAGTCTAATGATATGGGGTAAACCTTTTAGCACTGAGATGACCAGAGTGATAAGCTTGTTGAACTCACTACTGCAGAAAGTAGTTGAGGTCAAAACATTATAAGTGGATTTTTACAAGAAAAATTCTAAGTGTCGACCTAGCATGAAAATGGGAGAGTTGAAAATCCATTTTTTGGGTGAGTCTTTACTCCCACTCTTATGCACTTAGTGCATGAAAAAATGGGCTAGACTGTTTCTAGTTATTAGAGGCAGTGGGCGGGGCTTAAATCACCAACGAGCTTGCTCTAGCAGTAGAGGGAGCTATTGCACATCTGCAGACCTCTGTGGCTGCACATGCACAATTGCAACAGCAAAAGCATGGCAGAGACATAAAGAGGGAACTAGTGGTGCAGTCGTATAGAGGAACCAGTGGTGCAGTGTTATTGTCACTAGACAAGTAATCCAGTGGACGTAGAATAATGCTCTGGATATCCAAGTTCAAATCTCACAATGGCAGACGGTGAAATTTGAATTCAATAAAAATCTGGAATTGAAAATCTAATGATGTCCATGAAACCATTGCCATAAAAACCCATCTGGTGTACTAATATATTTGTGGGCAGCACAATGGTAAGCACCGCTGCCTTACAGTGCCAGGGTCCCAGGTTCAATTCTGATCTTGGGTCACTGTCTGTGGGGAGTTTGCCCATTCTCCTTGTGCCTCCGTGGGTTTCCTCCCATAGTCCAAAGATATGTGGGTTAGATTGATTGGCCATGCTAAATTAACTCGAGTGTCAGGGGGATTAGCAGGGTAAATGCGAGAATAGGGCCAGGGTGGAACTGTGGTTGGTAAAGACGTGATGGGCCAAATGGCCTCCTTCTGTACTGTAGGGATTTGATGATTTCCATCCTATGATTTCTAGAGTTATCAGGCTTCTGTTGTTGCAGCCTCACCCAGCCATTGCCCCTTGCAATTGCAGTGACCCACGGCCGATTGTGAGCCCCACACTGCCTGAAAATATCACCTGCTCCACAACCCAGACCAATGATTGAAGCTACAGAGCAGCAGCCAGAACTCCTACCCATTGCGATGCAGAGCGGCAGCAGCCCCCTCTCTCACCCCACCGATTGCAGGTACAGTGCACGGCAGGCACCCCCTCCCTCCCCGATGAGGCTATTCCTGCCTGGCCTCACCCCTTCAGGCCCTGATCCCTTTGGCTCTGCCCCATTCAGGCCCCATCCCATTATCCCCACCCCTACCTGATGGGCATTGCCAAGGTGCCAGACTGGCACTGTCCCCTTGCCTTCAAACTCTCCGGGGGAGGCCTCAATTGCCTTCAGTCCTACCAGTGAGGCCAACGTGACTGTTCATGGGGAGCAGGTGTTTTCCTTGCCGGAGAGAACCTCTTCCGACGAGACTATGCTCCAACGCTCTAATGTCATGTAAATGATATTTAACATAAATTTGAATAAATTATTCAGCCTCTCGCCAGATGTGAGCAGAGGCTGACTGTGCCGGAAATCTGGTGCTGGTAAGACTGGGGAGCTGAGAAAGCAGGCTCTCGTGTGGTTTTACTGGCTCGCTCCACCAGTAAAATTGCAGCCTTTATGTTTTTATGAAGCAGTTAGATATAACTCTTGGGACAAAGGGGGGGTCAAAGGATATTAGAAGGTGGGATCAGGCTATTGAGTTGGATGATCAGACATGAACATAATGAATGATGGAGCACCCTTGAAGGGCCAAATGACCTACTCCTGCTCCCATTTTCTATGTTTCTATGTCATAGCCAATATTTATCCCTCAATCAACAATAGAAAAACAGTTTTTTGGGTCATTATCACATTGCTGAGCATTTGTTATGCATATATTAGTATTTGTATTTCCAACATCACAACAGTGACATTTCAAAATGACTTCATTGGCTGAAAACTTGTGGTGGACTCCTCTGAGTATTTTAAGCTGCAAATGATTTTATTATCTTCTGTGGGTCCTTCCATGAACTGAAGAGTCTAATGAGGGATTTGGCAAGGACCTCCACTGAACTAGCAGTTTATATTGCCATAAAGGCAAAGTATTGCAGATGCTGGAACCTGAACCAAAACAGAAAATGCTGGAAAAACTCAGCAGGTCTGACAGCATCTGTGGAGAGAGAAAGAGCCAATGTTTGAGTCAGATCCAGACTTGAAACATTAGCTCTGTTCTCCATCCACAGATACTGTCAGACCTGCTGAGCTTTTCCAGCATTTTCTATTCATATTGTCGTTGTTGGTGCTTAGGAGAACTTCTCCACGTGTTCCATCCCTAGACTTCCTTTGGGCATTTTGATGTTGTGAGTTTGTCTTAAATGGTCTTTGAAACATACAGAGCTAAATTTCCATGCTTGCCTCCATGTGGTGTAGTCAACTGCAGAGTTTTCCCAAGAGAGGTGAGTAGTCTGCATTGCAGTAGTTTTTAATGGTCCTGTTTTAGGGTGCCCTTATATTGTTTATACTGATTACCTTGATGTTATTTGCCCTGAGAGAATTTCCCAGAGAAGAACTGCATGGGAGTCCTCTACTTCATATTCAACTTATCTCATTCTCTCTCAACTTATCTCATTCATCACACACTGGCAAACAAGGTATGTCAGGGAGTCTATGGAGTTTTAGCAACACCTTGGGCGCTTGCCCCAAAACCAGAAAATATCCACCCGAGGTCAACAGACCTTTGCATGGTTCCCCCTTCACCCCTGCTATGATTCCCCTGGCAAGCTGGAAAGGAAAACCTCCTCCCGCCCCCATATCTTCCCCCAAGACAATGCCGTTTTCTTCAGTGACATCTGGCTGTTCTTTCTCAAGAAACACACTATCATTTGTTCATAGAATGTAAGTGAATGAATGAACACGATAGCCTGACCAATCAGCAGTAAGGTCCTGCTCACATTCCCACCTTCAATTACATATAATTATTTATTCACCTGTCCACCCCATTTCTTCACATGAAGGGTAGCATACACTACACTGTCTGAATGTTGATATCTATTTGTTTTTCGAAATAACTCTTTTAAGGTAACAACTGCTCTTTTCAGAGCAAAGCTTTTCATGGTGTAACTGCAAGTCCTCAGTTTTCAACTGCTAAAACTTTCAAACAATGTTTGACTCTGTCAGTTGCCTTTGTGATTTAATCTTTTAATTGAATAACAGTTCAGACATCTGTTCCTCTGCTTTTAAGCTTAGACAGATGGCTGAGGCCTTTCAATGCGTTCAAAAGTTTTAATGTATTCAGATCTGGGAGCTTTGTTTGTACAACTGTACAGTGGAATCCCATTATGAAAACTTGACTGAGCTCCAAATCCTATCAATAGATTCAGTTCCTCAAGGGTTGCTGTTACAGATGTTAAGACGGATATGAGTTTGCTTATCTTAACAGTTTTATGATGCTGAATAGGATAATGTTTTTGAAGTTCTTTTTGAATAATGGTTTGTTAAGCATGAAATTTCAGGGGTATCTCAAAGACTTCTCAATATTATCAGGCTCAAGAGTTCCATGCATATTGGATATTGGAAGAGAGGAGAGGTGAGGGTAGGGGGAGGGGTGGGGAGGGGGGGGAGCATAATAGGTAAGGGTGGTTGAGGGGATGAAGGTTAGGGGACTCACTCATTTACAAAACTTGGCCAATACTCCAGCAACTGAAGATGGGCCTATTAACCTGGCTGCCTTTGGGACTACCCACCTTCCTTCCTGCCTTATCCCTGCTTCAGGAGGCCAGAACTCCATCTCCAGCCTCTCTTGAATCTGATGGGGGAGGATTGTGGTTGGGGGACACAGCCTGGAAATAGGTTGAGTCCTGATTCCTGACTCAAAGTGGAAAATAGAGCCTGTAGTGTACAAAAACAAGGAAAGTATGCTAATCCATTTATAAATTGCTGGTTAGGCCCCAGCTAGAATATTGTGAGTAACTGAGGGGAGTATCCTTCTGTAGAGATGCCAAGGCCTTAAAGAGGGCACAAGGAGGTTTACTGGCATAGTATTAGGGATCTGAAACTTCATTTACTTAGACTAGAAAGTTTGGGATAAAAATATAAAATACTGAAAATGCTTAACAGATGAGACAGCATCTGTGGAGAGAATCAGAATTTATGGCCAGAATTCTGACCATTCAGTGGGATTCTCTGCTCTTGCTAGTAGTGCACTGCCTACCCATGGTTTTTCTGGCAGTGTGGGGTGGCTTCAATGGGAAATCTCATTGACAATAGTGGGACTGGACCATGCCACTGCCAGCGAATGGTGTGACACCTCCTGCCACCGAGAAACATGCTGAGGAGAAGCCAGAGAATCTCACCCAATGTTTCAGGTCAATGACCTTTATTCAAAACTGGAAAAAGTTAGAGATACAATAAGCTTTAAGCAAGTATGGTGGAGTAGGTGGGGAGACAAACCAAAGAGGAGTGTTTGTGATAGGATGGAAGGCTGGAGTATTAAATGACAAAAGGAATCAGTGGTGCAAAGGCAGAAGTTAGAAGCAAAGTGATGACATTTTCCAATTCAGGACGAGAGCAGAAAATTGTACTGTTACAATCAATGTAGCAGAAAGAGGTGGGCCTGAGCACGCCTGGAACAAGAAATAGTTGATATGCTATGAAAAGACAGACATAGTCAGGGCCTATGGGTTTGCATATTCTCCCGTTTTATTTGAAGGGAGGGGAGTCAGAAATAAATTGTCCAAGAGTGAGAACAAGTTTGGTAAAGTGGGGGAGGGTGGTGGTTGATGAGAATCGGTAAGGCTGCTGTCTGTGGAAGAAGCCAAGAATCCTTGGGCCATCCTGGTAAATGTTGAAGGTCCAGAGAAACTGGACATCCATGGTTAAAATTAGACAATTACAGCTAGGAAATTGGAGCTGGCATGAGCATAATAAGCAGAATGGCTTCTTTCTATACTGTCTTGTTCAGTGATTTCTGTTGTTGTTTTTACTTGGATTATCATTATGTTCTTGGCCTGAGTGATCCAGTAATTTGCCAGTTATGTCCAAAGCATTACAATGATAGTGTTCTGTAATTGTGTAATTCAGCAATGTATCCATCTGAGACTGATTGAAGTAGATCAGCAAGAGCTCTGCTAAATCTTCAATCTGGCAATGTAATCTAACAGTTTTAACACCAGAGCTGCTTGGTCATTTTCGGATACAGATAAGTTTTCAAGTGTGGGGTATGGGAAAAGGCAGGGGAATGGCACTAAGCCATAATACTCATTTGGAGAGTCGGTGTAGACAGAATGGGTCAAATGGTCTCCTTCTGCACTTTTTGATTTTGTGAAAACACTTACACTATAAGGAGTCTCGTGGTGACATCAGAAAGTCTTTAAGTTAGTTTTCCTGCTCAATTTTTTTCTATCCTTTTTCCATCAAGTCTTCTTGTTTTATCATCTTCAGATGGTGTGAATCATTTCCCTCACAGTGGTTATTCTTCATGTGTGAGTTGTTTTACTTCCCTCTATTGATCTCTCCATATTATGCCCATCCTCTATTGAGAGAATAGACAATAAAACTGGCTGAAGATCCCTTCAGCAGTGTGGCATCACAGTGGTTAGCACTGCTGCCTCACAGCACCAGGACCAAGGTTCAATTCCTGGCTCGGGTCACTGTCTCTGCGGACTCTGCATGTTCTTCCCATATTTGCTTGGATTCCCTCTGGGTATTCCAATTTCCTCCCACAGTCCGAAAGAAAGGTTAGGTGCTTTGGCCATGCTAAATTCTCCCAATGTGTGCCTGAACAGGCGCCGGAGTGTGATGACTAGGGAATTTTCACAGTAACTTCATTATGTTGTTAATGTAAGCCTACTTGTGACACTAATAAATAAACTTTAAAAAACTGTCAGCCCTATAACCAACAGCTAGAAAGTACTTAATAAGGGTGACCTGTGAACTTATCCTCTTATCATTTTCATTTTATCATTGCAGATGCGTCTGAACAAATGCTCAATCAAATGCTGCCCGGATGCCATTGGCCAGGATAGGAACGTAGCTCCTAGGATAACCATTTTTGCATTGACGCGGTATCACTCTTTATTTGAATGCATTGGAGCATCAAGTGAAAAAGACTCTTTCTTCTCCTATATATTTTTAAACTTTGTTTCCTTTGTAAAGTAATATGTTACGTTATTTACATTGTTTACTGCAACAAATAGAACAACATCATAGTCTCTAGTCTCTGGCTATATTTGTATCAGGAGTGAGTCAGTGTGTGCTAACAGAAGTATCTTCTGCAATACAATTTGGGGCTTCTGCCATGTTGCAATAAAAAGCTCCTATCTCACATATATGGAAGAAATGCTGCTCGTCAATGAACACAGCAAAACAGAATGTAAGAATATGCAGTTCAAATAATGTGATAGAGCAGCAGTTCAGTTCTAAATTATATTACTTAATTGTGAGAGGCTGATGTCTGCCACTGTCCACCATGAGATCCATCAGTGACAAAAAGAGCAACTTGCTGAAAATGGAATAATATAATCCCCTTAGCATTCACTCAGATAACAGACTGGAACATACTTCAGGAATGGGAGATTCTCAGGGTATGGATGACATTGATAAACTGACAAAGTTTTCCTCATTCATTTTACGAGGTTGTCCTAATCTTTCAATAAGTTACTGCCTAGTGACAAAGACAAGAACAATTTTTATTTATATGCTGTCTTTAATGGAAGTAAAGGAACCTAAGGCCCTTCATGGGAATGTTGTCAAACATAGCTACGTAAGGATATAGTCGAACAATATATTACAAATGCTTGGTTAAGCAGGTAGATTTTATGGATTGTCTTAAAGGAGAAAAGAGAGGTAGAGAGATGGAGAGAACATTTCGGGAGGAAATTTGCAATCTGAAGGCATTGGCTGCTGAAGGAGGAGTGCAGGGCCATTGGTATTGATTTAAAATAGGGGATGTTAAAATTAGGGAGGCCAGATGAGTGCAGGTACCTCATAGGATTGTTGAGCTGGAAGAGATTACAGAGATAAGGAGGAATAAAGCCACGGAAGGATTTTAAAGTGAATTTTTAAAATTCAAGCATTGCTTAACTGAAAGCAAGCGTAGGCCAAGGATGAAGGGTAAGCAGCAATTGATGTCAGTTAGGACATGGAGAGAAGAGCTTTGAATGACCTCTGGTTTATGAGAGATAGAATGCGGGAGCCAGTAGTGCATTTCGGCAGTCAATTTTACTACCGTAAATGAGGGTTTCAGCACAGATGAGCTGAAATGGAGTGGAAACAAGTGATTGCTGGAGAGGTAGAGATAGGCAAGTAAGAAGGGGAATGTATCTCTGAACATGTAAGAAAGAGATTGCCCTTTTATACTTGGAGCTTACCAGAAGATAAGATCCTCTTTGGTGTATTAAAACATAACTGAAAATTGCACTTAACACACAGTTTGATTTCCCAATTGCAGGTAGGATTCTTGTGCTGCAGTAACGCCCACCTCTAGTGGTGATGTCGTAAATATCAACATGAACAAAACTAGTGAATGAGAATTTCAATTGTTTACCCTGCACTTCCCATTGTTCATCAAGGCAGATAGAAACAATGAAGGCTAAAATAGATCAGATCACTCCTAATCTTCTCTACTTGGAGGAATACTGTCTTCTAACTTAACCATTTAAGCCTTGATGCATCTGTTCAGCACCCTTGTAAAGGCGATATTTGTTTTAATGTGGGCCAGAAGTCCAATCAACCTCAAGTGAATCAAATTATTTGAATGGAGACCCTGGAAAAGCTATGAAGAAGATGAATTACCTATTCAATTTTGACCTCAGTAATGCTTCGCTTGAACATCCCAATTATCAAGAAAAGGACAAAAAAGTGGGAAGTCTGAGGGTTCACCTTTCATGGCCTCAGATAGTTCCAAAAGATATTAATTTCTTTTGAAGTATAGTCTCCATGGTAATGTTGGATGCACAACAAGCTCCATAAATCAAAAAGAGAGATTTATAATTCAAGGTATTTTCCATTCCAATTCTCTTCCAACAGCTAGTGGTGCACTAAAGCAGCAATTCCTGGAGCAGGTCACTAGTCTGTCACCAGGGGCTGATAGTTTGAGGGGCACCACTCCACACCAAGCATGGCTGATCAGGACTCTGTCCCATTCTTACCACCAGCCATTGGTGTCTTTGGAATGATTTGCAGGTTGATCCTCAACTTGTTTGACTGTGTTATGAATGCACCTTCCTTGGCCAACATGTCCCAGGGTCATTGAACCAGAGGGACGCTACTTGCTGTGCTACAAAATCTCCTTATTACTGGTGTTTGAGGAAGAATAGATAATGATACAAGATTTAAATAGTGTTGTACAATCTTTTACACCCACCTGTGGATCCTTTGTCTTAATGTCTTATCCACAATTCATGAGATTCTTAAAGTTTAGTTAGAATAACACAATATATCAGAGAAATCCATTGATGCTTAGCTCTTTGTTACCCTGAGGATAGTTTAGAATAACAGTTTGTTTTGTTGCATTCTTCCTAAGACTATTTTCACTCGCTGTTACTTTATTTGGACATACTGCTAGCTGATGAGAGTGCATACCTTCTGTCATGTCAGGGTAAAGTGACAACTCATCTGTTGTGTGGGTGGAAATATAATGAATGTCAAGAAATTGATGATAACCCCAACACAATTACCAGACCTTCTGGGGTTTATAGCCTGCCTGTTCAGTCAATATAAAAATACCCAGTGCCTTGGGAGAAATAGATAGGCTGCACAGAGCAAGAATAGCAGACATTTTGATGATGACAATGATTTTCTTTTATATTTCAGAAAGACCACATTTTGATCAGTAGAACTATTTCCATTTTGGTAATTAATTTGAAGAGAGCATTAACAGCTGGATTTTTGTGGAGGAGGCAGGAAAGTTGAGTCAGGAAGTTTCCTGACTTGGCAAAGCCACTTCCAATTTAATGTCATATTTTGTGTCATGTTTTGGAGATCTTATTTTCGCTCCAGGGAGGCAGGGATGAGATCGAGTCAGGCCCACCTACCCTGTAAGCAGCTTGGAGGTGGAAGGAGGCAATGGAGGATATTGCCTAGTCCTCTTTAAAAAGCCCAATAGTGGTTTATGATCAGTCCTTAAGAAAAAGCGTCCACCACAGATGTATAGATGGAATTTTTTAACGCTGAAGACGACTGCCAACCCCTCTTTCTCGATCTGCGAATATCTCCATTCGTAGACCAAGAGACTCCTTGATGTGTACAGAACAGACTTCTCTGTTCATTTTTTCAGTGCTGTGCCAGTACCGCCCCAACCACGGAACAGAAGGCATTTCATGTCAGGGTGATGCCCTTTTTGGGGTCAAAATGGGCCAATAATTTAGAGGACAAAAGTTATTATTTGTAGTTGTTGAAAGTCTCCAGCTGTGGTGCTCCCAAGACTACCTTTTGATGTTTTCATAATAGGGTATACAAGAGGGCCAACAGAGGAGCTTAGAAATAGATTTCTTGTAATAATTCACTAACCCCAGGGAGCATTTCAGTTCTGTGGGGTTCTGTGGAGTTGGCGCCTCCTTAATGGCTCTCACCTTATCCTCCACCAGATGAAGGCCCAGCTGATAGTCTGTCCACCCGATAGCCCAAATAGGTCAAGCCACTTGCATGGAAGGCACATATTTCCCTTGTCAGGCAAATCACAGCCTCTGAGAATCGACCTCTTCCAGGTTTGCTATGTGTCTGTGTTCCAAATTTCCTGTGACCAAGACAGTGTCAAGGTATACCACTACCGGAGGTAACCCTTGGTGTATGTTTTCCATGACCTATTGAAAAATGATGCATATGGACAAGATCTCAAAAGGCAACTGATTGTGTGTATCAATTGTCACCTACATCCAGGAAGGCTCGTCTAATTCAAGTTGGAGATAAGCATGGCTCAATCCCAACTTAATGAATGCTTGGTCACCAATTAACCTGACGTACAGGCCTTCAATCCAGGGAATGGGGTATCTGTCAAGTTTGGTAACCCAGCTGACATGTAAGGTTCTAAAGTCAGATCAAATTATCTGGCTTGAGGACAGGAACATCAGGTAGGGCCTTCTCTGTGAATTGTATGAGTCTTATTACGCCCAACTTTTCCAGGCATTCCAGTTCTGACTCTACCCTTTCCAATAGGGAATGTGGAATTGGTTTTGCTCTAAAATATTTAGGCGTAGCATCAGGTTCAATGTAGATCTTAGCTTCACCTTCCTTATTTTTCCAAGTCCTTCCTGGAAAACCTTGGCGTACTTATTGATGACTGTGTACAGTCCCTCACACCTAGCCTGAAGATGTCCAGCCAGTCAATGTCTGATGTGTTGAAGTCAACTTCTCCCCAGAAGGTTAGGCCCTTGATCCCGTAAAACGCTGAGTGGAAGTCAAGCCGAATGCTGCCCATACGACACTAGGGTCACCATACTAGTCTTTATCTGCAATGGCTCCTTCATGTAGGTGGCCTGTCTAGTCTTTGTTTTTTTTGAGCCCAGGAATTTTATACCAGCCTGGAGATGATAATAATTCGGTTCCCTGATAACGGTGACCCCAGACTCACATCCACTTCCATTTTAATGGGTGGGTATTTATTAAGAACTCCACTATTATGGGACAACCTTTGTCTTGGAGATGTGGTTTAATTGCATTATCCTTGTTCCTGGTAATGGACACACCTGCAGGGTACAGTCCAGGACTGGTCTTGGTCTCTTTTTGAAGGACCATGCATTTTGACTGTTCTTTTATTTTTGTCTTGATTGTGGTCTTCTGCAGCACTTGCAATAATCTGCTGTCTGGCATCTAAACCTTCTAGAATATACTCGCTAGGAGTATGAAGGCTGTCCCTGTCCTTCCTTGACTGCCTGGTGATGGGATTTGGGTTCCACCGTTGTATGGGATTATGTGATATTTTACTAATACCATCGTTCTCAGTTGAGGGATGGATGTTGCATGGAGCTCCCCCCCCCTCCAATCAGAGGATGCAGTTATCTGATGTCCCCTGTACGTCCTGAGCTCCTTTCTCTACATTCTCCAGTGATAGAGCTATCTCAGCGACCTTCTTCAGATCCAAATTTTGTTCTTCCAACAAATCTTTTTGGACTGGCATATTGCTAGTTCCACAGACCAGTCTCTCTCACAGTATATCATTCAGGGGTGGCTAGAATTCTCAGTCTCTGCCAATTTTCGCAGCCTGATCAGACATTCAGTGACAGATTCACCAGGGGCTTGTCCGGCTGTGTTAAAGCATATTCACTGGAATTTTATGGAAGGCTTTGGGTCATAATAGCCTTTAACCAAGTTCACCAATTCATTTAAGGTTTTGGAGTCAGGGATATCTGGATAGGTCATGCTTTTTGTTACACTGAAGAGCGGGACCCCGCAAACTGTCAACAAGATCACTTTCTGCTTCTTGCCCTCCTTTGTATCGTTTGCCTGAAAAAAGTAATGTATGCGCTCTGTGTAATGGGCCTAGTTTTCTATGCATCATAGGCTTTGAGTTTACCCAAAAAAGGCAGGTTCCTTACCGTTGGATTCCTTGTCTTGACAGTAAGTATTGTCTTATAGTAAGTATTGGGAAAAAAACTTACAGTAAGTATTGGGAAAAAAAACTCACTTTACTCCTCATTGCCAGTGTAATAAGGTCAGTTTTCCATCACTAATACCTTTTATTTACAATGGCCAAAATTTTACTGTCTTGCCTGCCACAGGAATCGGAGCGAGTGATGGGCGGACCATGGAAAGGTCTGTTGTCCTCGGGTGAGATTTTATTGTTTCAGGACAAGTGAGACTGTAAGACCCCACGCACTGTGTACATAGTATTGCTCCTGTGGCTATAGTGCAAAGATCAAGCCCCTTTTGATTGTTGACTTCCGATCTGAGTGGAGTTGGCTGTTTTAAATCCCCTGCTGCTTCTTCCCTATTGGGTGACCTTCCACTCATTTAATAAGGAGCTCTTACTCTATGAGGCCCACGTGGAGATCTATTGATGATCCCCTGTGGCCATTATAACACACATATAAGTCAGAGTGACAGTAGTCATATGGATACAACCTGTAATTGCGGCCAACTGGTTTGTTATGGCAGAAGAGACCTTCCATATGACATTGAGTTTGTGTCAGGAAACACCATACAGAAGTCAACAACTGTTGGCAAAGCTTCATAAGATTCTGCCATATAGATGGCTGCAATTTCACAACTCCAGCAGGTCCCAACACCCCAGTCGATGAAATCAACAGTAAACTCGGGCTCATCTCTGGTCCCTACATGCAGACCCTTTGCTCTTCGACTTATCTTTCTCCTTCCCATATCTCGAGATTAAGGCACCTAAATGTATCCAACCCACTACTCGCACAGCTACACACTGTCAAAGCAGACAGGTGTGACTTTTGTGATCCTGCAGAGCCATGAACGCTCAGGAACATACCATGTCAGGTTGGCGTGCGGTCACAGCAGGTGGGATTCTCCAATCTTATCTGTGACTGCCCCACTGCCAGCAAGAACACAGAATTTGGCGCTCAGCCAAAACTGCATTCACTACAGTGGCACTGGAGAATCCCAGTCACTGACATGGTGGGAAGTTTTTGGCACAGGCCTTCACGATGACCTCCCCGCAACATCAATCTGTTCTCAACTCCATAAAGGGGTCAAGACGTGAATAGTTACACTAGACAAAGTGAGAAACCTGTATGCTTTCTTCATTGTTTTATCAGAACGTGGCAGAGGCTTAACTGCTCCAGACAGTCAGGGAAGAACCCGGAAATTGTCATCAGGACTGTGAACTAGTGTTCCACGAGGTGGGGTATTGGAGGGGAATTTCGTATCTAGCAGACAAGAGGACCTTCCAAACAGTTGCTGTTGAATGTGGTGTGAGATCCTCAGAGCTAGTTAGTCGAACAGCTTCTGTACAAAAAGCTCCCTGCTGACAATGGCATCTAGTATGAATCTTGTCCACAGTCCTTCCCCTTGCGAAGCCACACATAGTCACCCGCCCATTTGGTGGCTCCTTCACAGTGTCTAGCCCCTTGAGCTGAATACCCCTTCATTACACTTTCTTATGGAGCTTGCAGTGAACCACTGCTATCTTTAACACGCCTGCAGGTGAGTATCGGGGTGCACCTCCTGAATGGTCGAGACACTTAAACCTCATTTTTAACAGGCTAAAGGTCTACTAGATAGTGGTCCTCAGTTGCAATGGCTGGTAGTGTGCAGCAATGCTGTGGCCCAGTCTCAAGGGAGTCAGCAGCCATGTCTGGTTGACCTTTCACTCAGGGTAATATTCTCTTTCTCCTCCTCTTGCTGGTAGCTATGCCATGTGCTGCACGGATATCCTGGCTCTGGCTGCACACTGCTGTCTCTATTGCCTGTATGTGGGAAGGTGCCACTGTGGCTGGAGAACTTTAACAAGTCGAGCAGACATTAAACCCACCCTGCACATATTTACACCTCCTCCATAAGATCATGGTTCCCCCACTTCAGGTTAACCATAGGAAATCTACAGCACTGACAGAGGATATTTGGCCCATTCACATTAAGGCTATGCAGCAGTGCAAGTTGAGCCTTTTTTTGCATCAAGCAGTCAAATGAAATGGTCCTCAGGATTCCTATGTAATTCACACCCTGCTCTCTTCTCATGCTGGGATTGGCTGGGAATGGAAGTGTGGCTTTCACATCTGGATCCTAGAAATCTGAATTTTGAAAGGGCTTCCAACTTGTTTCAAAAAAGCTGGGCCTAAATACCTAAACATATGCCTCCGCCTGCCCTAGAACTAATCCAAAGAGGTTCAGGCTGCATCAGTAAACCCATTAGTTTCTCTCTTATCTTGACAAAAGTTTATCATGCATGGTTAACATTGCCTTTGACAGATTGCTGGTGATAATTCTTAAATCCATTTTACAATATTCAGCTGCTCATATACTCTCTGCCTTAGTCAACATTTCTGTGATGGGTCAAAGAAATATCATCCTCCTTCATATTGCTGAGGATTTTCATGTACCTTTGCTGCTCATAGCTTTGAGTGGAGAGCAGCTGTGATGTGAGAAACTGAGACTGAGCAATGTGACGTCTTGCCTTTGAAAATACAATTTAAAATCTGTTAGGAACTGCTGGGGGTTGCGCGACCCTGGTTCTGATCTAGATTGAGAATTCCTCAAAATGGACACTCTCGCCGGCAAAATCCATGGGCACCAGGAGCCCTAGCTCAAACTAACTCTGTTTCTTCAATATTGTGGAGTTTCCTTTCTATATGGCAAGAGCATTTTTTGCTTTTTGAAGATTCTTATTACCATTACTTTTAAAGTTCCTGATGTCTAGACCGATAATGCTTTGCAATTTATGAACTTTGCATGTTGCAGTATTAATATTGTGACCAATCTGCTCTATTTGCCTCATCCCTTTCAGTATTTTTAAATGCATGGACGTTTTAATGCAACATTTATGCACAACTTTCCATCACCATGCTGAGTTTTATTAGGAGCCCCATACTTGCACAGGGCTCCTGTGCATGGGTCACATAGCCTCACAAGAGCTGGTTTCCCTTTGTTAATGAAGTGAGAAATCACTTCTGACTGCTATTCAATTGAAATAGAAACATAAAAGATAGAAGCAGTTGGAGGCTATCTGGCCCTTCGAGCCTGCTCCACCGTTCATCATGATCATGGCTGATTGTCCAACTCAATAGCCTAATCCTGCTTTCTCCCCATAACCTTTGATCCCATTCACCCTAAGTGCTATATCCAGCTGCCTTTTGAATACATTCAATGTTCTGGCATCAATTACTTCCTGTGGTAATGAATTCTGCAGGCTCACCACTCTTTGGGTGAAGAAATGTTTCCGCATCTCTGTCCTAAATGGGCTACCCCGAATATTCAGACCGTGACCCTTGGTTCTGGACTCCCCCACCATCGGGAATATCCTTCCTGCATCTACCCTGTCTAGTCATAGAGTCACAGAGTCATAGAGGTTTACAGCATGGAAACAGGCCCTTCGACCCAATTTGTCTGTGCTGCCCTTTCTTTTTTAAAACCCCTAATCCCAGTTGCCCGCATTTGGTCCATATCCCTCTATACCAATCGTACCTATGTAACTATCTAAATGCTTTTTAAAAATCAAAATTGTACCCACCTCTACTATTACCTCTAGCAACTTGTTCCCTCTGTGTGAAAAGTTTGCCCCATGGACAGTTTTGTATCTCTCCCCTCTCACCTTAAACCTACGCTCTCTAGTTTTAGACTCCCCTACCTTTGGGAAAAGGTATTAAGATATTAAGCCTTAAGTACCTTGTTAGAATTTTATAAATCTCTATGAGACCCCTCCTCATTCATCTGAAGTCCAGCGAAAACAATCCTAATCCAGTCAATCTCTCCTTATACATCAGTCCCACCGTCCCTGGAATCAGCCTGGTAAATCTTCGCTACACTTGCTTGAGAACAAGAACATCCTTCCTCGGAAAAGGAGACCAAAACTGTACACAATACTCTAGGTGTGGCCTCATCAAAGTCCTGTATAATTGCAACAACACATCCCTGCTCCTCTACTCTCAAACTCTCGCAATGAAGGCCAATCATACCATTTGCCTTATTTACTGCCGGCTGCACCTGCATGTTTACCTTCAGTGACTGATGCTGAAGGTAATCATTAAAATGCTACAAAGAAACAGTCTTACACTTTGGCTGGATTAAAATTTCTGCTCAGTTTAGAATCAAAGCTCTGTTTGAAGGGGTTTTCAAAACTTAGCAGAGGAATTGAAGATCTACCACCCCTCTCCAACCATCACATCCTCATCAGAGTAGCAGAGTGATTGCTGTTTGATTTCTTCTTTCTCAGCAAGGGTAAATACCCGGGGAGAGAAGGGGTGTTGTGGGGGAGAGGGACGTGTACTGAGGTTTGATTTTGAGTCGGTGCAAACACAATGGGCCAAATGGTCTCTTTCTGCACTATGATAATTTTGTGATTTCCAGCATAAAAGTAATGGGTGGTGGCTTTAAAAAAAACGGCTGCTCGGTGGAATTTATGGGGACAAATCTTAATTTCCGGGTCAAGGGCCCTCATTTCCATGAATTAGATGGGAACAACTTGTAATATACTCATCATAGACAGCTTGCTAATTGCCAAACAGCACCGTGGCAGTTCCTGCACCACACAGACTGCAGTATTCAAGAAATAGGTCCATCACCATAGTGGTAAACTGGTTAGCATTATTGCCCCACAGCTTCAGGGACCCAGATTTATTTCCAGTCTTGGGTCACTGTTTGTGTGGAGCCTGCACGTTCTCCCCATGTCTGTGTGGGTTTCCTCCGGTTGCTCCAGCTTCCTCTCACAGTCCAATGATGTGAAGGTTAGATGGATTGACAAAGCTACATTGGTTCTTAGTGTACCAAGACATGCAGTTTAAGTGAATTGGCCATACTAAATGCACGGGTGTTACAGAGATAGGGCAGGAGAATGGGCCTGGGTAAGATGCTCTTTTGGAGGGTTGGTGTAAACTCAATAGGCCGAATAGCCTCCTTCAGCATAGCAGGGATTCTCACAGCAACATGGATTGTGCAATAAATTCTGGTTTTATTGGCATTGTACAAATTCACAGAGATTATAATTACAATTTGGACATTGCTGCAGGTTCTTAGGTGCTTGCAGCAGCTATTGCATTTTCTTTTGTGTGACCAAATCAAGTAAGTAACTGTGGAGCTGCAGGAGGATTTCTGATGCAGGAAAACTTCCAGTAGCACCCTGGGGTCTTCACATCCAGCTGTCCAGATGCTAGTGGAGAAATGTCACGAGAGAAAGGAAATCAGGTGCCAAGACAAACTGATGATTGGTCATGGCAGAAGTTAGAATCATAGAGTGCCACCAGTGAAAGGAGGCCATTTGGCCCATTAACTCTGCACTGACTCTGTGAAAGAGCATCTTACACAGACACACCTGTCCTACCCTATCCCCATGATCCCATGCATTTACCATGGCTAATCCATCTAACCTAATGTAATGTGAACAAATCTCTGTGGCAGCAGTGAAAGAAAGGTAATGATCCGACCTAAAGTACAAAGTTAATACTCACCTGTACATCCCACAGTCTCTCTAATCAGCCCCATTTGACATTACCTTGTGTTTCTTTCCTTCTCATGATAGCTTCCCCAGCAATGATCATTCAGTCTGGCTTTCAAAAGCTGCTACTGCCGGCACCACTACTTCTCCCTCTTGGTTAAAGTTGCTGTGTCTCCCTGTCATCATCTTGGTAAGTTAGTTCACACAAAGTGAGGAGTGACTGTCTTTGCCGATGGCAGATATTTAGCCACTTCATGATGGCAGGAGAAAGACAGGCAGTACAGGTAGAAGTCCTGTCCCTCTCTAGACACTTTAACTCTAAACACCACTGTTGATATTCTGGGACATGATATATCAATCAACATTGGTGACGATGAGGTTGGTAGCCTGTTACAGCCAGATGTGCTAGTACCAACCTCAACTTTTTCTGTTAAATGCTTCCACGCATGCCTGCCTGAACATGACAGCCTGTTGTGACTCAGCCCCAATAATCATTTGTCATATGTTTACCATTAAAGCTCTGTTATATCCCTTGTTCCTCCCTTTTTATTTTGGATTAACAGATAAAATGAAGCTGTAAACCTCTTAGGCCTCAATCAGGTGGCACTTTCACTTCAAGGTCAAAGGCTATGGGCAAAAGATCCACTCCAGAGACTTGAATGCAAACATCTAGGCTCGTATTCCAATGTAGCGAAGAGTGAGTGCTGCACTGTAAGAGGTACTGTCTATCAGACGCAATGTTAAACCTACCAACCTTTTCAAGTGGATGTAAAATATCCTTATATGCACTATTTCAAACCGCAGCAAGGGAGTTATACCCAGTGTGCTTTTTAACATTTATCCTTTGATGAATATCACTAAAACAAATTATCTGGATAAACAAATTATTATTCTATTGTTGTTTATGGGACTTTCCTGTATAAAAACTGGCTGTTGTACCTCCTACATCTGACAAATCGTGAGCTGAAATATTAACTCTGTTTCTCTCGTCACAGAGGCTGCCAGACCTGCTGAATATTTCCAACATTTTCTGTTTCCATTTCCAATTTCTAGAATCTGCAGCATTTATTTTTGGATTAGTATCTGAGTCATGTTGGCTAAGTATGTGGAATCCACTACTTTCTTGCATGCAGTTTTCATGGCATGGCACTGATACTGTGCAATCACTGTGCTGCTTGCTGAATCTCCCTCTCTCTCAACTGCATACTATGTAGCTGCTGCTGAATGCTTCACTTTCAAGCTGAAAGATGCTTCCTAACAAAAGCTATTCACTTTCTCTTAAGGCAATTACCTTTAGCTCTAACACTAGATTCTAATAGTGATTTCTATACTTGATTTTTAATGGCAATCTGCAATCTGTAACAATTATTTTAGACACTTCTGGGTTTTTATAGCAACTCCCACAGCCCCCAATCAATTACCCATTGATCAATAATGTTCTATGCAAGTGCTAACTTCTGAGCAAGTGCTCTGCTAATGTTTCTCCTGACAAAATGCCCCCGCAGGTGTCCTCTGATAAATACCACCCCCATGGCAAATGTGAAGACTGTTGTGAAGCTCCCCTTTATATCCTTTTTGCAGACAGCTTTTGCAACAGTGAACACAAGTTGCACACCTGTTCAACACAACTAATAACTTTGAACTCAAATATTTTCAATTTTTGACCGATGGAAAGAGTGCTTCTGTCTTCTCTACAAACAACTAATTTTAATTTGTAAACTTTACTTATAATTTTAGCCCTCAGGCCATCCTTCTAGCCAATCAGTATTCGTTCCTATTTAGTACTAAAGCTAAATTCATCAGAGTCCAAATGTGCAAACAAGTCCCAGTTATAACTCCTTGTGTTCTTTCTTACAGCTACATTATGGTACTTTGCACTTAAACAGATGTCAACTTAAAGCCTTCTTAACATTATATATATATAAAGGCTTTTCATCACAAGTTTATGTAGAGTACAATTTAATAACTTCAGCCTTATTAATAATACACGAGTCAAACAATGTGAAGTCTCATGCAAGTTATATTTCACTCAGTTTTGCATTATGGCCTTCTGTGAAAGACAGAGCTGGATCAATAATTATCATCTTTCAGGGTAGTTTATCTGGGACCATCCACCTTTATGAATTGTGATACAATTAGGTAATTAACCATATTTCACTAGGGACTACAGATATCTGTTTAGAGAAAGGCAAGTGATGATGTAACTTGATGAGCACCACTAGTTTAGATTATAGGGTTGGTAAGAGTGGGAAAGAAGCTGAACTTGAGAGAAATTTCTTATATATCTATCAGATTTGTAACATTCTCATTTCAGACTAAATTTCCTGGCTGTGAAATATGATGTGGCATGAAAATAGTTGCAGGGTTAGTGTTTAACTTATGCCATTGCTTCTAATGAAGGCAAGCAGACAAACTTTGCGATGCCTGCTCTTTAACATGATTGTAACATGTAGCCAGTGCTAAGTGTGCTGTTGAGTGGCTGATTACCTGAACAGGGGACACAAAATTGTGAGCAGCCGACATGAGTTCAAGCTTGCCTGCTTTTGACTGGAGTGGGTGTTGCAAGTGGCTGATGAAGAGTCACTGGTGAAGAGTAACTGGTGCAACACTGGCAAGATGTGCTCCAAGGTTCTCAAATATTGCACTGGAAGCCTTTTCTGCAGGAGGCAGATAGGAGGAGAGAGGTCACGTCGTACCAGGAGGTCCTCCAGACAGACACTGAAGGCATTGGGAACAGATAGCTGCTGCAGTCAATGTCAGCAGTCTAACCTCAAAGATCTGGATGCACTGCTACAAGACGGTCAATGGCGTCACACGAGTGGTCAAGGTCACTGAATGTACCTTCAAGTGTCATATCCCAGGAACTACACTACCAGCTTCTCGCTCTGCTCAATTCAAAATAACCCTATTGTTCACCTGCTAACAATCACAACTCATAGCTTTACCTCACCTTCTTACATTTAGCATAATTGCAAGCCTCACACCCATATCTCAAAGCTTGTATTCATTGTAAGCTATTCAACCATGATGGCCACATCACACAAACATATTGCACTGTATTCACTGACACCCTTCCCTTTCTCTTGCAGGACAAAGTGGTGCATAACTACAGGCAGCAGGAGCAGACTAACAGAGGACAACTGCAGCTACAAATCCTTATCCTCATGGAGAATGCTGCGCTCGCCATCACTGGAGCAGCTGTGACCAAGGCCGTGGCCACTAGCAGGGATGAAAGTATTGAAGATGTGGCTTGCTCATTCCCAATTTTTATTTCTCACTTTCACCTCATCTTACACTTTATTCTGGTTGGCCAGCTGCAGAAGTTGTAAGCATGCCCCACTTTCTTTACCAGGGAACTAGCCTTGTGCTTTTCTCCATTCAGGTACCCAAGAACTACCATCACGTGGTGTTTGAAGAACGAAAAGCACTGGTGAAGATGAAACAAGGTTGTTTAGTCTCACTCACAGCCACTGGCTCAGCAACTAACTCTGCACTTTATCTTGGAGGTGGAACCTGCATGTGGTGACATAACTGGTCTGCAGCCAGGGTAGGGAGGGGGGCAGGGAAAGTGGAGGATAGATTCAGAGTGGTGAGTGCTAGTGCCTGTTATCTGAGAGTTTGGTGGGGAATGCATCCCCATCTACACCGACGGGGCGGATGCCATTTCACACTCATATGAGCTCTGATTAGCAGCAGGCAGCACTGCCATCCTCACCTGGACAGACACCCTGCCTTAGAGTGGTCAGCCAATCACAGCACTACAGTGGCCAGAAGAACTGCTGCAATGCCATGCCTGACCCGAGTCCTGGAACTACATTTCAAGAGAGTGCTAGGGGTCCTGTGGGGATTGGGAGGGAGGGAATAATCCCAGTGTTGGGGGTGAGTCAAGTATGGCAGGGGGACTTGAAGGGAGTCTGAAGGGATCTTTTGATTGAGGGTCCCCTGCCCCATATCCATTTCCTGTCAGAGATTGAGGCTGAGCAGGAAAAAGGTCCTTAAGCAGCCATTAAGTGGCCCTTAAGAGCCTTAACTGAGGCATGCCTGCAATTCCAATTTGCAGCCCTGCCTGCCCCACAGTAAAATCATGTCTGGGTCAGGGGCCAGTGTAAAATTCTGGCCACCATTTCAAAAGAAGAATGGGGGTGGGGTTGCAGTTCCCTCTAGTGAAAGAAACCCTACAGTGCAAAAAGAGGCCATTTGGCCCATTGAGTCTGCACGGACCACAATTCCACCAAAGCCCTATTCCCTGCTAATCCCCTGACACTAAGGGTCAATTAAGCTTGGCCAATCCACCTAACCCACACATCTTTGGGCTGTTGGAGGAAACTGGAGCACTCAGGAAATCCACACAGACACAGGGAGAATGTGCAAACTCAACACAGACAGTGACCCAAGCTGGAAATCGAATTGGGATCCCTAGTGCTGTGAGGCAACAGTACTAACCACCATGCCGCCCAAGTGACCAAGTTAATATTTATCCCTCAACATGATACCACTAAAACAGATGATCTGGTCTTTTCTACATCCATATGCCCCTGCTGTGTCAAAGTAGCTGTGTATTTCTCACATTAGAACAGGTGAGGAACAGTACTATATGCATGTGACGAGCTATGGTTCTGTAATTCCCATGTTAGCAGGGAATAGCAGGTCAGAATGTCAGAACAATGAAAAGTGCAATCCATTGGGGAAGGGCATGGTAGGATAGAAATCTTCAGTGAATGATTCCTTTGGTATGTTTCCCTTTACAAAGAGAGTTCTAACATCCAGTCCAACAATCCACGTGTATAGTGAGAGTAACTGGGTAGAGTTGGAAGTTACAAGTGTTTTGTTATTGAAATGCAAGTGGATAAGACGAATCTAAGGATGTTAACCGAAGATATTAAAGATGGAAGGAGAAATCTCAGAAGCAAGCAGCAGAATTAATAAACATGAATCGTTAACACAAATAGAACGTCTGTTAGAGAAAAGGCACCATCAATGACAGTGGAATTATTTCTGAATAGCTTAACTTTGTTTATAAGGAAGACAATGATGTTTCATAATAATGTGTTCATTCAAAAGACAATAATCCACAATATTTGTAGGTATATCAGTAGTACTGACTTCCAAAAACAAACAAACAAGAACTACTAAATCTTGCAGCATTAGTTGTGAACAAAATATTGAACTTTAATTTCAAAGTACATACATTGTAATCACTACATTTAGAAATAAAACCAATTAAGATAATTTTGAGTAATGTTCTGTAAAAGCAGAGTCATGTAATTTATTACGATTACATGTTTCATTTCAGAAAGAGAATTGAGAAATCCACAGCTATTTTAAACTAACAAATGTATAATCACAGAAAGACCATCAGTGTATTTACATCCCACAGAATTTCAATACCTCCCCTGCACTTTCGCTCCTCAATTACCATCCCATCTTCTACAGCCACACAATCACCTGACAGAGGCAAAACAGCAGTGACAAAGATGCAAGGCCAATGTGGGAATGAGATATAACATGATCCGAGAAGTCACAGACACATTCCGCAATATTCACCTGCTTCCTGTATTTCTTTGAATTCTTGTTTCAAAAGTTGTTGTGGCTCAGTCAAAAGACCTCGCATCAATTTACCTTTGTTCTCCATTCTTGTAACTTTTATTTCTATCTTAGTTATTCCAATGTTATTGAATTCAAAGATTGTCCATGTGGACAAAATATAATCCTTTCATTATCTCAATCATATCTCCTCAAAGTCCAAGAGCACAATCTTACCAAAAAAGAACCAGCATTAAAATGGGAGAGTTTCAGTCTATTATTTCAGCAAGGCTACCAGCCGAATCTTATTCACTCTGTGCAATAAAAAAACTTTTGATCAGTTCCTCGCCAGTATGGGAACTTGGCAGGGTCTAAATCACCCGAAAGTTAGCTGATAGCAGCAGAAGGCGCCATTGTCCATTTGCAGGTTTCTGTGCTAAGAGCAGCAGAGACCTGTCAGTACCTCTGCTGCTATCAGCTGGCCCCTGTGGCCTAAGCCCGGCTCCCCCACCCTACCACAGGGCTTGGCAGCCAATCATGATGATGCTGTTGTCAATGGCCTTGAGTTCTATCGGCGAGGCCATCATGTCTGTTTCCCATTGCTGGAGGGCCATATGTGATCCTTGCTGGAGAGAACCTTCCCTTACGAGAGTACACAGGCAAGTGAATCCAGACGATTCTGTCACATGCTCACTAATTCCATTTAAATATGTTTTGAATACATTTAATAATATATTCAGCCTTGCATCAGATATCTAATGCCAGCAAGATCGTAAAAGGTGAGAAATCGGGTGTAAACATGATTTCTTGGCTCTCTTGGGATCTTATTAGCTTGCCCCATCCATCGCCCAGCAGTAAGCAATAGTAAGATCATCCCCTATGCCTTTCCAAAGTAAAAAAAACTCTGTTGGTCCTGGATAATGAAAGACCCCAAACTATGTATTGAACTAGTGCTGTCCTCGGAATCTTTTCCAGGGCCTTCATGTCACCAATCTGAGGGGATCAAAACTGGACACAGTATTTGGTATAGTGGTAAGCTTGATCATGTTGTCTTCCTGGTCTACCTGGCTTTAGATGAAGATCCATGTGAAAAGGTATATAAACTCAAACCTGTGGGGTTCAGGCTAATCCCTGGAAATGAATTAGATATTGGCTGAAGCTGGAGAAACAACAAATACCGATTACAAAAGTCATATCATGAATGGGTGGGGAAGAAAGTAGGGCATGAGGTGCCTCAGGCCTCAATACTGGGCCCTCAGATATTTATAATTTACATAAACAGCCTTAATTCAAAACTCAATGCAAAGTAGTCAAACTTACAGAATACATCAAACTGTAAAGTGGGGAGTGAGACACAGCTCAGAAAATACAAAATGTAAATGGCAGAACAATAGCAAATGAACTTCAAGGTCAGACAAGATGGTGCTAAGAAAATCTAGATCATAGACATATTCCACGAATGGTCTTCAGATAAGGAAACTCTAAGACACCCAAGAATCTTGGTAGATTCAATGCTGAACATGTCCAAACAATGCAGACAGCAATCAACAAACTGAGATGTTAAACTCCACAGTCAAAACCATAAAATATAGGAAAGAGGAGATTTAATAGTGTACCAGGAATAACACTCATTCCTGTTTGTTGAGAGAAAAGACATTCAGCCTTTGGGTGAAACCTGTATAAGAGCATAAAGGCTGCTCCTCGGTGCAAGTTGTGAGAAACAGCTTGGAGATATATCTCAGAGATATATAAACATAGGTTATAAATGTAGGAACAATTAACCCATACTATTACTTTAAGTTACTTTGAATTTTAAATGATCAACATCCGAAGTAAGCTTCTAGACAGAATAGAAACACCGGAGTAGGCCATTTAGCTTGTCTCCAATTCAATTAGATAATTGTTGATTTGTGCACAAATTCCATAAACACAGCTTTGCCCCGTATCCCTTCATGTCTATGGCTAACAAAGATCAAACAATCTCAGGCTTAAACTTCAATTAACATATCTGTGAAAAAGGTGTTCCTAACTTCTATGAGACTGGGTGTGTAA
Source organism: Carcharhinus amblyrhynchos (assembly GCF_965287045.1). Classification (NCBI taxonomy): domain Eukaryota; kingdom Metazoa; phylum Chordata; class Chondrichthyes; order Carcharhiniformes; family Carcharhinidae; genus Carcharhinus; species Carcharhinus amblyrhynchos. The sequence continues at coordinate 57,854,552 of NC_137329.1, forward strand.
CTGTTTTTCCTGATTTTAAATCCTTAAAGTTCTGGCTCCAATTTTTAGACTATGTGCCCTAGCCCTAGATTCCCCACCAGCAGAAATAATTTATCTCTATCTACCCTATCTGGTTCCCTTAATGTTTTCCTAATTTATTATTTTATGGGATGTGGTGAGACAGCATTTGCCGCCCACACCTAATTGCCTTTGCAAAGGACTTACCTGATCAATGCCAGGGCTTGCCTCTGGGATTCAGGGTGTAGGCTGCCAGCAACCCTGGACCTTGAAACATAGCAGTGGGCCAGGGAAGCACTTACAGGTGGATCCTCCAGATTCAATGTCATCAAACAAGTCCATCTTCCAGCCTCAGAATTTTTCTGGAGATTTTTCTCAGGAGGTTGATCTTCTTTCTTCAATAGCAGATCAATGATATTGGACAGTTTTGAATATGTCACAAGGATACGATGGTGGACTACATGCCGTTAGACATGCCCTTTCATGGAATATGGTGTCAAACCTGGTTGCATAATTAGTAAGGTATGGTGTAGTTTCCCATAGCCAAGTTATTGATAAATATTGTAAACAGCTGAATTCCTTGCAGGACACCACTGGTCACATATTTGCCCATTATGCCTATTCTGCCTCCTGCCGCTTAGCCAATTTCATAACATGGTCAATAATGTGTCATCAATTCCATTAAATTAAACTTAAGCTAAATGTCTTTTATGCAGGACTTCTGGAAGTCCATATGACTAACATGCATAGGTATTCTTCTGTCCACAAGTTTCTTCAAACATTTAACCAGATTTGCCCAGCATGACATTCTATTAAATTGAGAGAGTAGTTAGCAAAGCATATGGGATCTTTATATTGAATACAAAGGTGCGATGCCTAGCCCCTTTAAGGGGCAATTTGCTGAAAATATCACATGACGCAAGCTGACCAATTGGGAACTGAGTTGGGGCATCACTCCAACTTGTCTGGGCTTGTCACAGCAGTTAGAGCCTGGAGGCATTATTGTAAGTATTGAGTCTGCATTACTCTGTATACAGTTGTCGCTGTGATTAAATATGCTTTGTTCACTAATAACTGGTGGAGCCAAGTTACCACATTTGGCAACAACGTAAAGAACAGCAAATGTGCTTACAACATCATCAACATTGTAACTGGTCCAGTGGAAGTCAAGCTTGTGAAGTAAAAAACGAGCTGCAAGGATGCCTGTATGTGGAAGAGTGGATCTCTGACTCCTCTGCTGAGTATTAGGTACATGTTGAAGATTGTTCTGCGAGTGATCGGAATGTTCTTCAGATGAATAATGTGAAAACGATAGCCCCTATTACAGTGGTATTATTGGTCAACAGCAGATCATTAAGCATAGTGGGGGAGCAGACCTACAGGAATCTTCGAGAAGGGTTTTGACCTCTGAGGTTGAAAAACACCTCAACTGGATTGGTCATTTACATGGGCGGAGTCCATTGAAATCATAGGGATGACCAAAATACCCATGAACTATGGATACAATCCACCCAATTTACATTAATCATGGTGTCTAGACAAGGACCAAGCCTGATGGGCCACGACTGGCTCCAAGAAGTTAAGCTCAACTGGTTGGAAATTTTCAACATGAAAGGAGGAGACCTGCATGAAGTAATCGAAGTATCAGGACATTTTTCAAGATGAACTTAGGAAAATTAAAAACGTAAAAGCAACAATTTGCATAGACCCAGAAGCCACCCCAAAATCTTTCAGAGCTGTGCTCCATGCTTTGTTGGAGAAAGGCGAGATTGAGCTAAAAAAGGCTGGAAGAACTTCATCCAACTGGTTTGGTTTGCAGAAAGGGCAGCCACCATCGTGCCTGCGTAAAACCAGATAAAACAGTCTGTGGAGATTATAAGTTAACAGTAAACCAGGCAGCAAAGCTACACAAATACCATATTCCAAAGATAAAGAATTTATATGCTAGACTGACTGGAGAACATTCATAAACCAAATTAAATATGAGTTATGCTTATCAACAGTTGCAGCTGGATGATGCTTCCAGATGCTACATGATTATTAACACCAATAAAGGATTATATCAGTATACATGCTTGCTCTTTTCTGTTTCATTAGCATGTGCCATATTATAAAGAACCTTGGAGAGCTTAATGCAGGGCTTGCCACATGTCTTTGTATATTTGGATGACATTGATTACTGGTACACCCGAAGAACAACACATGGCTAATCTAGAAAAGGAACTGAGAAGATTTCAGGAGGCTGGAGATGGCCTAAAAAGGGAAAAGTGCACATTTTAAGCCAGAGAAGTTGCCCACCTCGGCTACTGTGTCAATGTCCACAGATTGTGTCATATGGAAGACAAAGTAAGGGCACTAAATGAGGCACTGGTCCCTACAGACACTTCAGAGCTTGAATCATTCCTGGGGATATTTAACTATTACAGATGGTTCCCTCCAAAGCTGTCAACACCATTCGTTCCTTTACATGTTTTATTGAAGTAACGCCAGCAATGGCTTTGGAAAACACAACAAAGAGACACATTTAACAAAGTCAAACAGCTATTGCATTCATGCCCCTTTTTCATACATTTTGACCCACCTAAGAAGTTGGTGCTAACATGTGACACCTTCCCATATGGCATTAGGGTAATTTCATCCCACAAAATGGATGATGAGTCTGAGAAACCAATTGCATACGTGTCAAGAATCTTTCTGAAGCTGAGAAGGGCTACTCACAGATAGAAAAAGAAGAGTTATCTGTGGTGCATGGAGTGAGAAAATTCCACCAACATATCTGCAGTAGACATTTTATAGTCATTATGGACCACAAACCACTGTTGGGTCTTTTCAAGAAGGATAAAGCCATTCTGCCAACTGCATTGGCCAGGATCCAGCACGAGGCACTGATCTTATCAGCCTATGAATACAAATCAGCCAGAGATACAAATAGCCAATGCTAATGCCACCCTACCCCCCAGCAAGAACAAAAGAACAAAGAACAAAATCAGCCCGGGAAACAGGCCCTTTGGCCCAACGAGCCCGCGCCGCCATCTCAACACCACCAGTCCCCCTCTCCACCCACGACCCCTGTCTAATGTTTTATGGCCATCCACATTGAGGGAATCTGATTTAGGGACAATTTATTCCTGCCAATCACCCTAACAGCACATCTTTGGGGTGTGGGAGGAAACTGGAGCACCTGGAGAAAACCCACGCAAGCACGGGGAGAATGCGCAAACTCCCACAGACACCGGCCCAAATCTATGTGTCTGCACAGCAATCAGCGATAGTCACTGAGCTGTCGTCTTGCCCAGTATCTGGTCCAGTTTAGGCACACACTAATGACATGAAGCACTAGGCCAATCTCAAACAACCAAGAGCAGCCCCAGTACGACCCATCGCGTGTATGCCCCTCGTTGGACATGAGGCGGACTGACTTAAAACCTGTGAATGAAAAGAGAAAAAACATTATTATCATACTATACCCATTTACATTACCAGGGACGCCCCAATGCTAATGACCCTTATTTAAAACAATCTCCTATATCCATCCATCTCCAACCCACTCATGTGCCTGTCTAAGTTACTCTTAAATGACTCTAGCATGTTTGCCTCCACCACCTTACTTGGCAGAGCATTCCATACCCCCACTACCCTCTGTGTGAAAAACCTCCCTCTAATATCTGTGTTGTACCTCTGCCCCCTCACCTTAAGTCCATGGCCCCTTGTCCTCTGTGTCTCTATCATAGGAAATAGCTTACCTCTGTTTACTCTATCTATACCCTTCATAATCTTATATACCTCTATTAGATCCCCCCTCAGTCGGCGTCTTTCAAGGGAAAAGAGCCCCAATTTCTTCAATCTTTCCTCATACCCCAGTCCTTCCATACCAGGCAACATCCTGGTAAACCTCCTCTGCACTCTCTCCAAAGTCCCCACGTCTTTCCGGTAGTAAGGCAACCAGAACTGGATGCAGTACTCCAAATGCGGCCTAACCAAAGTTCTGTACAACTGCAACATTAGACTCCAGTTCTTATATTCTATACCCCTTCCTATAAAGGCTAACATACCATAGGCTTTCTTCACCACACTCTCCACTTGCACTGCCACCTTCAAAGACTTGTGCACTTGCACCCCCAGGTCTCGCTGCGATTCTATACTCCTTACGGGCTTACCCTTTACCATATAACTCCCCCCTACATTATTCCGGCCAAAATGCATCACCTCACATTTATCCGGATTAAACTCCATTTGCCATGTATCTGCCCAATCAACCAGCCTATCAATATCCCGCTGTATTGCCAGACACTGCTCCTCACTGCCCGCCAATCCAGCCATCTTGGTGTCATCAGCAAATTTGCTGATCACACCACCTACTCCCTCTTCCAAATCATTTATATATACTACAAGGAGAAGAGGTCCCAGTACTGAGCCCTGCAGCACACCACTAGTGACAGACCTCCAGCTAGAAAAGGACCCCTCCACTACTACTCTGACTCCTCTTTGCAAGCCAGTTCTCTACCCATCTAGATACCTGACCACATATCCCATGAGCTTTAATCGTCTGTACCAACCTACCATGAGGGACTTTGTCAAACGCCTTACTGAAATCCATATAGATGACATCAACGGCTCGTCCTTCGTCAACCGTTTTTGTCACCTCCTCAAAGAATTCTACCAGATTCTTAAGGCAAGACTTCCCCTTTACAAAGCCATGCTGCGTATCCTTAATCAGATTGCAACGCTCTAAGTGCGCATACATCCTATCCCTAAGAATCCTCTCCATCAACTTACCTACCACTGATGTTAAGCTCACCGGCCTATAGTTACCTGGGCTATCCCTCCTACCCTTTTTAAACAACGGTACCACGTTCGCTATCCTCCAGTCCTCTGGGACCTCACCTGTGCCCAAAGAAGAGACAAAGATTCGCGTCAGAGGCCCAGCAATCTCATCCCTCGCCTCTCTAAGCAGCCTAGGATAAATGCAATCGGGCCCTGGAGATTTATCGGTTTTAATGCCAGCTAAAAGCCCTAACACTTCTTCCCTCGTAATCGATAGATCTTTCAATTGGTGTACCGCTCCCTCGTTGACCATACCAGACATAAGAACATAAGAAATAGGAGCAGGAGTAGGCCATCCAGCCCTTCGAGCCTGCCCCACCATTCAATAAGATCATGGCTGATCTGTCGCTGCTCAGTTCCACTTTCCCGCCCTCTCCCCATAACCCTTAATCCCCTCGCTTATCAAAAACCCATCAACCCGCGTCTTAAAAATATTTAGCGAGGCAGCCTCCACCACTTCAACGGGCAGAGAATTCCAGAGATTCACCACCCTTTGAGTGAAGAAGTTCCTCCTCAACTCCGTTCTAAACCGCCCCCCTTTTACCTTGAGGCTGTGCCCCCTAGTCCTATTGTCTTTTTTGAGCGGGAAGAGTCTTTCCACCTCTATCCTATCCATCCCATTCATCATCTTATACGTCTCAATGAGATCTCCTCTCATTCTTCTAAACTCTAACGAGTACAAGCCCAGTTTATTCAGCCTCTCCTCATAGCTCAACCCCCTCAACTCCGGTATCAGCCTAGTAAACCTCCTCTGCACTCCCTCCAAGGCCAAAATATCTTTGCGCAGGTGCGGCGCCCAAAAATGCACACAGTACTCCAGTTGCGGCCTCACCAATGCCCTATACAGCTGCAGCAAGACCTCCCTACTTTTATATTCAATCCCCCTCGCTATGAAGGCCAGCATCCCATTCGCCTTCCTGACCACCTGCTGCACCTGCAAGCTGGGTTTTTGCGACTCATGCACAAGGACCCTGAGGTCCCTCTGCACCGTCGCCTGCTGCAGTTTTTCGCCTCGTAAGTAATAGTCCTTCCTACCATTTTTCCTACCAAAGTGGACCACCTCACACTTGCCAACATTAAATTCCATTTGCCATTTCCTGGCCCATTCGCCCAGCCTATCTAGATCCTTCTGCAGACTCTCCACACCCTCCGCACAATTTGCCGTTCCCCCAATCTTGGTGTCAACAGCAAATTTCGACACTCTACACTCGGTTCCCTCCTCCAGATCATCTATATAAATGGTAAAAAGCTGAGGCCCCAGCACCGACCCCTGGGGCACTCCACTAGTCACCATCCGCCAATCCGAATAGCACCCGTTGACCCCCACTCTCTGCCTCCTATTTGACAACCAATCCTCTATCCACGCTAACACCCTACCCCCAACTCCATGTCCCTCGACCTTCTGCAATAACCTCTTGTGAGGCACTTTGTCAAACGCCTTCTGAAAATCTAGAAAGACCACATCCACCGGCTCTCCTCTATCCACCGCCCTAGACACATCCTCATAGAACTCCAGTAAATTTGTCAGACACGACTTCCCTTTAATGAAACCGTGCTGCGTCTGCTCTATCAAGCAATTCCCTTCAAGATGCTTTGCAATTTCCTCCTTAATGACAGATTCTAACATTTTACCTACCACAGACGTTAAACTAACCGGCCTATAATTCCCCGCCTTTTGCCTGGCACCCTTCTTAAACAACGGCGTAACATTAGCCGTTTTCCAATCATCCGGCACTTCCCCGGAATCCAGCGACGTTTGGAAAATAACCACCAAGGCATCCACTATCACCTCCGCCATTTCTTTCAGAACCCTCGGATGCATTCCATCCGGTCCTGGGGACTTGTCCACAATCAGCCCCTCCAGTCTGTCGAGCACCGCCTTTCTAGTAACAGTAATGTCATTAAGACCCTCCAGTCCTACCACCTTTCCATCGCTAACACCCGGCAAATTATTCACGTCCTCCTCCATGAAGACAGAAACAAAAAAGTTATTCAATACCTTAGCCATATCCCCATCCCCTACCACTAGGTCCCCTTTCTCATCCTCTAAAGGACCAACATTCACCCTAGCCAGCCTCTTCCTTTTTATATATTTATAAAAACTCTTGCTATCCTTTTTTATATTAAGCGCTAGCCCAGCTTCATAGTTTCTCCTACCCTTCCTTATCAACTTCTTTGTCAATCTTTGTTGACATTTAAGGATATATATGTCATATATATATATATATGTCAAGGTGAAGCCTTCCATTGTTTGCTGGAGCAGACGAGTGAAGGAGCAGAGAGAGAGCTAAGATTTTACCTGTTAAAAACCAGTTTAAAATAAGTTTAAAGCACTTTGTTCTTTGTAGAACTGTTTAAAGCATTTATTTATTATATTTACTGCTTTAAGAATTCTGAGGGAGTGGTTAGCAGGCAGTTGTGGGCCATCAGATTTAAATCAGCGCCAGGTTTAAAAGGACATCAAGCCCCTCTCCAAAGTATTCATTCAGGATCTCCCCCATTCCCTCTGCCTCTAAGCACAATTCCCCACGTCTGTCCCTGAGAGGACCGATTTTACCCCTAGCCACCCTTTTGTTCTTAAGATAGGAGTCAAACGCCTTTGGATTCTCCTTAACCCTACCTGCTAAAGCCATCTCATGCCCCCTCTTTGCTCTCCTAACTCCCCGTTTGAGATCCCTCCTACTCTCTCTGTATTCCTCAACGCTCTCTCCGTCCCCAGCTGCTTAGACCTGACATACGCCTCTCGTTTCTTCCTAACCAGGTCTTCTATATCTCTAGTAATCCACGGTTCCCTAATCCTACCTTTCCCATCCTTTCTCCTAACCGGCACATGCCTTTCCTGCACCCTTTGCAGTTTTCCCTTGAAAGACTCCCACATGCCTAACGTGGTCTTGCCTTCCAACAGCCTATCCCAGTCTGTATCCCTAAGCTCCTGCCTAATCTGGCTGTATCTAGCCTTCCCCCAATTTAGCACCCTCCCCTTAGGGCAGCTCTCGTCTTTTTCCATTCGTATCCTAAAGTAGACAGAGTTGTGGTCACTATTAGCCACATGTTCGCCTACCGCAACCTCAACCACCTGACCCGGCTCATTTCCCACAACTAAATCCAGTATCGCCCCCTCTCTAGTCGGGCTATCTACATACTGTTGCAAGGATCCTTCCAATACACATCTTACGAATTCCTCCCCATCCGACCCCCCAGCTCTAGGCACCTTCCAATCCACCCCAGGGAGATTAAAATCTCCCACTACAACAACCCTGTTCTTCCTACACTTATCCAAAATGTCCCTACATATACCCTCTTCCACTGCCTGCAGACTTTCGGGCGGCCTATAGTACACTCCTAGCATAGTAATGGCCCCCTTCCTATTCCTCAACTCCACCCACAGAAACTCAATTCCCAACCCCTCCATGTTATCCTCCCTCTACACCACTGTGATCTGCTCCCTAACTAAGAGCACCACTCCTCCTCCTCTTTTCAACCCTCCTCTATCACACCTAAAACACTTATAGCCTGGAATATTTAGCTGCCAGTCCTGCCCCTCCTTTAACCACATCTCTGTCACTGCCACCACATCTAAATTCCTCACGAACATCAAGGTCCTAAATTCATCCGACTTTCCCATCACACTCCTTGCATTAAACAGATGCGCCGAAGACCCTCAGGCCCTCTCGGATCCTCCTTCTCCTGGGGGATTTTCCTATCATCTAGACTTACCCTGACCTCCAACTCACTCCCAGTGCCTGAGCTGTCTCTCTCCTCCCCACCCCCCCCCCATACTAGTTTAAACCCTACCTAAACACTCCAGCCAACCTCCCAGCTAAAATATGTGTCCCCTTCCCATTTAAGTGTTCCCTATCCCTCTTATACAAGTGCCCTTCCTTTGCAAAGACTTCCCAATGGTCAACAAAACTAAAACCCTTTGTCCTGCACCAATCCCTCAGCCACACATTCAGCTGCAGGATCTCATTATTCTTATCCCTACTATTGCTGGGCACTGGCAGCAGCCCAGAGATCACCACCCTGGAGGCCCTACACTTCAGCCTGGCTCCCAACTTCCTGAACTGCGTACGTATTTCCCCCCTACTCTTCCTTCCTATGTCCTTCTCTCCTACGTGTATAATTACATCCGCCTGGGTCCCTTGGCCCTTCAAGATTCCCTCTACCCTCTCCGACACATCCTGTACCCCTGCTCCAGGGAGGCAGACTACCATCCTGGAGTCCCGCTTTTGCCCACAGAACCGCCTATCAATTCCTCTAACCCTCCCATCCCCCACCACTATCTCACATCCAGCCCCCTTCCTTCCCTCTGAGGCATTCTGCTCTTCCCCTCGTGCCCTTTCCACCTCAGTTGGCGCCTTACCCCTGCTATCTTGAGAGATTACCCCTGGGGTAGCCTTTGGAACATTACTCCTCTTCTTTTTCCCCTTCCTAACTGTAACCCACCCATCCCCCCTCCTTGGCTCTGGGATCCCCTCTTGAATCTGGTTCCTATTCATTAGCACCTCATTTTCCCTCACTAAAAATAAATCCTCCAGCCTCAACTCCAGTTGCCTAACCCAGGCCCTCAAACGCTGCAACTTCAGACATTTGGTGCAGATGTGGACTCTCCAGAGATGCTGTGTCTCCAGGAACTCCCACATATTGCACCTTACACAGCTGACATGTCTCCCCATGGACCCTGCCATTTATTTGACTACCCTTAGACCTATGGACACACTTAGAAAAAACTGACCAGTAACTCACCTTGCCTAAGCCATGTGAGCCAAAGCCCTTGCAGTACTCACTCAGCACCCACCTCACTCTACTGGCCACTGCCCACTGTCTACTGTGGCCTTGTTTTTATACTCCCTCACTCCCTTCCCAACAGCCCTTGCGCCTAGGACCCACTACGGAACGCACAAAAGGAAAAAAAAACCGCGACCCAGAAATGCAATTTAAAAAAAAACAGTACACTCGCAGTTTACACTCACCAGCCACCAGTACACTGCTCCGGAGAACACTGAGCAGCACCAGTGCTGCAAGAGATCACAATGTAATTAATTTCCCAGAAACCTTGCCTGTCTTGGCAAAGCAAATAAGATTTTGGGCCAGCAGACACCCACTGTTATTAAAGATCAGAAATAGGATATTAGTAGGCTGGCAGAATGAAATGACTTCCAAAGACATGAAGCCACATCATATTAGGAAGAATGAGTTAAGTTGTGAGGATGGTATTATCCTATAGGGAGCGAGGGTGGTTGTCCACATGCAAGGAAGGGAACTGCTTCTTGCAGAGTTGCACAGTGCTCACCCAGGTATATCAAAAATGAAAATGTTTGCAAGATGCTATGTTTCGTGGCCAGGCATTGATGCCAGTATTGAGAAAATGGTAAAGCACTGTGATCAGTGTCAGGTACAGCAAAAGTTATTACCACGGCTTCGTTGTACCCCTGAGAATGGCCAAGTCGGCCATTGGTGCGAGTCCACATAGACCATTTGAGACCATCTTTTGGCACAATGTTCCTCCTGTTGGTGGATGCCTAATCCAAATGGATGGAGGTATTTGAGATGAGATCCATAACTGCACATGCCACATTGAAAAACTTTGCCAGTGCTTCACATTTCATGGACTTCCAGAAGTGCTTGTTTCAAGTAATGGCACAGTTTTTATAAGCACCAAATTTCAAGATTTCATGTGTTCCAATGGGATAAAGCAAATCAGAACTGTATCTTATCATCCCTCTTCAAATGGAGTTGCTGAGCGGGCAGTGCAGACTTTCAAGGCTAGTTTGAAGAAACAACCACCCGCATCTTTGGAAACTAAAACAGCCTGATTCCTCTTGGCATACAGGACTACCCTGTATTCAGCCAACACTACATCTCTAGCAGAACTATTGATGGATTGACATCCAAGGACCAGGTAAAGTCTGGAATTCCCAAATTTAACGGGGAGGGTAGAGGCAGGACAGTGCAACCGAAAGAAGAACCATGATTCGGTGAAAGATTCAAGATCATTTGAAATAGATGATCCAGGCTACATAAGGAACTTCGGGAATGGTCCAAGTTGGGTCCTTGGAATTTTGGTGGCCAAGATGTTGTCATGAGGTGGAAGTGCAAGACTGGATTTTGGGGAAACATGTTGATCATTTGCAAGAATGAGACTTGTCCCAAGAGCCAATGTTACAGCCTGATTCATTGTTGCCAATTGGCAGTATTGTTGGTTGCCCAAGAAGTGAAATGCCCACTCAGCCTGAGACAGGCGAGAGTATTATACCGAGTGAAACAGAGGCGATTGAAGGTTATTTTCCAGATGTCGCTGGATTCCGGGGAAGTGCCGGAAGATTGGAAAACAGCTAATGTTACGCCGTTGTTTAAGAAGGGTGCCAGGCAAAAGGCAGGGAATTATAGGCCGGTTAGTTTAACGTCTGTTGTAGGTAAAATGTTAGAATCCGTCATCAAGGAGGAAATAGCGAGGCATCTTGAGAGGAATTGCTTGATAGAGCAGACGCAGCACGGTTTCGTTAAAGGGAAGTCGTGTCTGACAAATTTACTGGAGTTCTATGAGGATGTGTCTAGGGCGGTGGATAGAGGAGAGCCAGTGGATGTGGTCTTTCTGGATTTTCAGAAGGCGTTTGACAAGGTACCTCACAGGAGGTTATTGCAGAAGGTCAGGGGACAGGGAGTTGGGGGTAGGGTGTTAGCGTGGATAGAGGATTGGTTGTCAAATAGGAGGCAGAGAGTGGGGGTCAATGGGTGCTATTCGGATTGGCGGATGGTGACTAGTGGAGTGCCTCAGGGGTCGGTGCTGGGGCCTCAGCTATTTACCATTTATATAGATGATCTGGAGGAGGGAACCGAGTGTAGGGTGTCGAAAATTGCTGATGACACCAAGATTGGAGGAAAGGCAAATTGTGCGGAGGGCGTGGAGAGTCTGCAGAAGGATCTAGATAGGCTGGGTGAATGGGCCAGGAAATGGCAAATGGAATTTAATGTTGGCAAGTGCGAGGTGGTCCACTTTGGTAGGAATAATGGTAGGAAGGATTATCACTTACGTGGTGAAAAACTGCAGCAGGCGACGGTGCAGAGGGACCTTGGGGTCCTTGTGCATGAGTCGCAAAAACCCAGCTTGCAGGTGCAGCAGGTGATCAGGAAGGTGAATGGGATGCTGGCCTTCATAGCGAGGGGGATTGAATATAAAAGTAGGGAGGTCTTGCTGCGGCTGTATAGGGCATTGGTGAGGCTGCAGCTGGAGTACTGTGTGCAGTTTTGGGCGCCATACTTACGCAAGGATATTTTGGCCTTGGAGGGAGTGCAGAGGAGGTTTAGTAGGCTGATGCCGGAGTTGAGGGGGTTGAGCTATGAGGAGAGGCTGAATAAACTAGGCTTGTACTCGTTAGAGTTTAGAAGAATGAGGGGAGATCTCATTGAGATGTATAAGATGATGAATGGGATGGATAGGATAGAGGTGGAGAGACTCTTCCCGCTCAGAAAGGATAATAGGACTAGGGGGCACAGCCTCAAGATAAAGGGGGGTGCGGTTTAGAACGGAGTTGAGGAGGAACTTCTTCACTCAAAGGGTGGTGAATCTCTGGAATTCTCTGCCCGTTGAAGTGGTGGAGGCTACCTCGCTAAATATTTTTAAGACACGGGTTGATGGGTTTTTGATAAGCGAGGGGATTAAGGGTTATGGGGAGAGGGCGGGAATGTGGAACTGAGCCACGACAGATCAGCCATGATCTTATTGAATGGCGGGGCAGGCTCGAAGGGCTAGATGGCCTACTCCTGCTCCTATTTCTTATGTTCTTATGAAGCCAGGAGTTGCAACTTGGTCTCCAGTACCAGGAGATCAAGGGTGATAGTTTCTACAGAAAGTACTCCAACAGAGTCATTCCAGTTGGTGGAATTGCACTGCTCTGTGAGGAAGCGGAAGCCACCAGAGAGTCTATGTTTTTGATGGACTGATTGTTCACTTGTAAATTATGGAGAACTATAACTATTATTCTGTGAATGAAGGAACTCAGAGAGGAAGGAACGTTTTGCCACTTTAAATCTACTGAAAGAGTTACATGACCAACCGGGAACCAAGTTGAGGCTTCATTCCAACGTTTCTGGGCTTGCCCAACCAGTTAGATCCTCCTGGAGGCATGACTGAGCATTGCTCTGTATAGATTTGTTACTATTAATAATGTTCTTTGTTTGTTAATAACTGATGGAACCAAGTTACTACAAAAAGCAAAGAAGTTATGCTGAACCTTTTTAAGAACACAAGAAATAAAAGCAGAAGTAATCCACCAGACCCTTCAAGCCTGCCTTACCATTCAATACGATCATGGCTTATCTATGTGGGCTTGAACTCATTTTCTGAGACTTTTGCACGTTGCATTCCATTCGTCAGTCTATCAAATATTTAACCACCTCCACTACAAATGCTTCTAATGATCCAATCTCCATCAAGCTTTGGGGTAGAGAATTCCAGATATTTAGCACCTTTACGAGAAGAAATCTTTAAGCGCCTCAGTTTTAAATGCCTGGCTCTTAATCTTGTAGCTCTGTTCCCTTGTTTGAGACTGTCCCGTAAGTGAAAATATCTCACTATTTACCCTGTCAAACCCCCTCACACGTTTGAATAAGGTCATCCATTACTCTTCTGAACTCCAAGGAATAGAGACCCAGTCTCTCTTTATAGGACAACCTTCTCATTCCAGGAATTAGCTTGGTGAATCTTCCTTTGACTGCCTCCAATGCTACTATAGCCTATTTTAGGACCAAAACTGTATGCAGTATTCTGGGTGAGGTCTCACCTACATATTTATAATTGCAACAAAACTTCCCTATTTTTAAACTCCAACCCCTTTGCAATAAAGGCCAAAATGCTGTTTGTCTTTTTAACTACATGTTGGAGCTGTCTGTGAGCTGTTTGTGATTAATGTACTAGAACACCTAAATCCCTCTGTACTACACCAACCTGCAATCTTTCTCCATTTAGATAATAATCTGCCTTTTGATTCCTCCATATGCCAGGTTTTCCCCCAGTCATTCAATCCATCCAAAAGTATTATAAAAATGCAGGTATGGTGAAACAAAACTGTGGTTAGAAAGTAGCAGTGTTACATACATGGCCCAGAAAATGTGCAGAGTTCATAGAAGCAGAAAGCTGTCAGGAATAAGAAAGATGATCCAGTAATAGGTCCTCATCTTCATTTATAACCTGGAGTGATTAATAAAGTATAGCATTATGTACAGAATGGTCCAAATGCTAAATAGGCAGAATAAACAGTTGGCTCACAGAAGGGAACCAGAAAAGGTTCACTACCTTGACATATGGTTGTCAAATGGCCTTTAATACTGAAACATGTTAAAAAATGAACATTGAACCTGGCAGTCCTGACTATAACACACATTCAGTCAAAGGAAGACTGGGAAAGATCAAACTTGCTTTTATTCAGTTATCCTGAATGCTAAGGAACTAAAAAGTCAAGTATTTTAAATAGACAGTCTATCTTCTCAACCCCATGCTCCAAGCTGAAAACAACTGTCTGTGTTCTTTCAATCTGCAAGTTTTATTTGCAATGACGTCATTGAGATAGACCAAGGTGCAGTCTTTCTCCCTCCCTCGGATGGCAGCCAATCTGCATATTTAAGGCAACAGTTAGGGGAGATAAAGCAAATTATTGTGGATGCTGGCATCTGAAACAAAAACAGAAATGCTGGAAAATCTCAGCAGGTCTGGCAGCTCTATTCTCTCCCCACAGATGCTGTCAGACCTGCTGAAATTTCCCAGCGTTAACAGTTAAGGGAGATTTAGAGGGCTCACCAGCACCTTTAGCAGGTTGGGAATGGGGGCCAGAGAAGCTCCATTGCCCAAAGAGGGAAACATTTGCTGCAAAGTCCACACATGCAGCACAAATGCTGCCACTCTGAGGGGTTTGCTTGCTTTAGTCCTTTGAAGTTTTAGTTTAAATAGATGCCTCCAAAGTCACTTCCATTTTGAGGCACCCTCATGTTCTGAGAGCGGCCAGCCCTCTGATTGGGCTAGTAGAATTGATGACCCGCCCACCATCCTTAATAGGATGATGAGAATGGAGGCTGCTTCCTGGAGGAAAGCTCCTGGCAAGTACAGCTTCATAGAGCCACCATTGGATCCCAACATCTAGGTGCCAACGGTCATAGAAAAATCCTGCCTTAACTGCCCAGACATCATCAACATGTTCTCTTGTCAGGAGTCACTCTGCCAGTTAACAGTGCAGGGACAATCAACTGAATTAGCCATATTGATAAAACTGCTGATGATTTCATTAAACCCAGACTTTACCTGGCTCTGAAATTCAGCCTGTCTAACTTTCTTTGCCAATTGAAAGTCCCAATTTAAAGGTCATTGTCCACAAGTCAAGTTGTGTGCTTTGGGACATAACTTGTATTTATAGACTAAGGGATAATGAAAGAATAAGAATGATGAGCATGTGGATCTCAGCTGAATTCATAAAGCAACAATGTTGATAATGGAAGGGCTATTGGATCATCTATCTTTAAAATGAAAAATTTAAATTAATAATTAAAAATTGCGTGAGCTAATAACATAGAGGGAAGACTATTATATACATCACTTAATTTCTTTGATTAATTAGTTATTTCATAATCAAATATGGCATCCTTAATCTTTGCCTATTTTCTATAGCACACCACTTGTTCATTTGTATTTATTATTCATTCTGGTTATCGCATTTTGAGATTACACACTAGAATGTTGATATCTTTAATGTTTCCGAACTTTGGCAAAGGATTCGAACAAGGGCGAGAGGAAGGCTTATGGCTGTAGTAGGCCATGGATTATAGAAATACTCCTGTTATTTTGATCGGGGCCACCCTTGGAAGGTTAGTTTAAATTGCGTTGCTGTAACTACAAAAAGGTGCAGTTGCTCTGGAAAGAGAAAACAGGACAATTTACCAAAAGACTAGGGCAGATCTAAAGAGTCATTCTTGGAGAAAAGAAAGCAAAAGGAGAAAGAGAATTAGTAGTAATTAAAGAATGTTGGATAATTATCAGCATGATATTGATGGAAACCAAATTTAAAGCACTGGGCATGGGGATAGGATATTGTTCAATGTCCAATTTACTGACTTGCCAACTTCTGATCAAAACCGTACTGATGTGGGCGGGTACAAAACAGTGACCACTTAACTCCTCTTGGGAGATAAGCGAGGGAAAATCTGGGAAGCATTTGTTGCCCAACTTCTTCCACTTTTCTATACTAACAGCAGTAGTAATGGAGAATTCGAACAGTACATTAATTAATTTCAGTATATTCTTTGTACAGGAAGAGCATGGAATGTAGAATGCTTTTGATTTGCAAATAGGATAAGAGAGGCCAATATTTTATCTATATGATGAAATAATAGTTGTACAATTGACATATACCGACAAATACTGTACAGACCACAGAAGATGGATTTTAAGTACTTCATGGAGAACATTTAGATTGAAACAATTTGCATTGTCTGGATTAAAGAATGGCATATGCAACTTTATCACTTTCAAGTTACAAGGGAATTGTAGTGAAGATCAGGATAACTCATCACTACTAAGAATTGCTGTGGCAATCATAATATTGATAACAATAGTACAAAGCAGCACACTGTACAACATAAACCATTCATTTTAATAGATGAGTGGTGTGTGATATAGGAAATTGGCAACTATTAAGGATACCTTGATTGATTATGAAAGGACTAATTAATTAAAGAAAATGAATGGTGTATATATAAGTCTTCCCTCTACATGTTATTAGTTCACACAGTTTTTAATTATTAGTGAGTGTACAGAGGGAAATTTGGGTTGGTTTCTCCAGCACAGCTCTGAGCAGTTTAAACTGGGAATGTCCTCAGGGACATGGTATAGAGACAGAAAGTAAACATTTCTCCTTGCAATTTGAGGAGATATTAGGCCTTGAGATTACATTCTTGGAAATTAAAGTTCAAACATGTGAGGCACTTCTCAGTAGTTCTATCCACTATTATATTGGAGGCATTAACTTATTTATTTGAATTCAGTTAATGCCGTGGTTGAAAAAGCAGGGGGAGGAATTTCAGACAAATGAAGATATGAGCTCATCATTCAAGTCTAACTGCTAACTTTAAGATCTGATTCATTCATAATTTATTACAAGGTATCTATTTTTTCTCCAGCCCCACATCTTCCCCTGACTTCCATAGCTTTCACTCTTTGTCTCCTGAAGGTTTTGCAGGGGGTGATTATTTTGAGACAATTTGGCATTAGAGAGTTTCTGACGTGATCAAGCTGAAACAATGGTTTAGCCCAAATTTGGTGCAAGATGTCATCTGGGTAAAGGAGTCAAAGCTTGTTCCAGGAATGATCTTTAATCAGCCCCACTGCTCCTATAACCACCCTTTAACTCTTTACATGCTGATTGAAGTATTTTGGATTCTTTTCTCTGTTAGCTGCCAGTCTCTTTTCATACTTTCTCTTTGCTTCTCTTATTTGATTCTCTTCCCCTGTGAATCTTCTACACTCAGCCTGGTCCTTACTTGTATTACGCATCTGATTTCTGAAAGTTAGCACACATTTTCTTTTTCATCTTAAACTCTTTTGTCACTCGAGGGCTCTGGATTTGTTTGCCTTGCCTTTCTCTTTTGTGGGAATGTCATTTAACTATACTGAACTCTTTCTTAAAGGCAGTACATTGTTTAGTTAAAGTTTTGCCTGCTAATCTTTGATTCCAATTTATCTGGATCAGATCCATTCTTACCACATTGAAGTTGTCTTTCCCCCAGTTAATTGTTTTTATTCTGGATTGCTCCTGTCCTTTTCCAAAGCCAGCCTAAGTCTTATGACACAACGATCACTGTCTCCTGTTCTCAGACTAACACTTAATCCACTTGGTCTACTTCATTTCCAAGAAGCAGATTTAGCAATGACTCCTTTCTTATTGGACTGGAAACATATTGCTGTAGGAAATTCTCCTGAACACATGCAAGGAATTCTTGCCTGTCTCCAATCTTTACTCCACTATCGACTGTACTTAACTGTGTCCATCTAATTTGGAATGAGCATGTTGCCACAGAGGATGTTGAGTGCTACATACAAGTTTTTCATTTTTTACCATTCACTTGCAGCTGGAACTGTAACAAGCATCTCTTAAACACATTAGAAGACTATCTCAAGCATTTTCTCAAGCCTTTACCAATGCTCAAACAAAATTCATTATGGAAGCCTGGAGGACTACACAAAAAAAGAAAAAAGTTAGTGCCGAGATACTCCACATGATTAAACGCCTTATAAAAGAGCCACCTGGAGCAAGTGGGGAGATGTTTGATCATAAGCATCTTGTGTCTAATCAGCACTTTAATGCTAAATCATGTTTTAAGACCTTAGCAAGTTCAAATTATGGTTGTCAGCAAATAGGGCCTAAATTTTTTTTTAAATCTAGACTTTCAAAAAGACGTGTCTTGTTATTGCAGCAACTATTTTCTACCTATTTTCCCTGTTTTAGCAAAATGATTCTTTTTGGGGTAAAGTTCTACAAATATTGACAACCCTCCAGCACCTCACTCAATTGGTCATTTATTATCTCTGATCCTAGACAGTGACTTCACTGATGGAAGTATAGCCAAATCTGACTTTATCTTTAAGTACTGTGAACACTCATATGCTGGAATTCTCTGGCTTCCTCACGGCATTTTCTCAATGAGGGGAGATGGCATGCTACTGGCTGACAGCGGAATCTTCTGGTCCTGCTGCTGTAATGGGATTTCCCACTGATTCTGCCCCATCTGCACAGCAGCATGCTGCAATTTTTTACCATTTAAAAGAACTGAAAGATCATACCTGTGGATGTTCCACACAATATTGTGTGGGTAGAGATGAAAGAAAGCTTTCCATTTATATGGCACCTCTTTCATCCACAGGATATCCCTAAACAGCTAACGAAATACTTTTGGAGTGTACTTACTGTTGTAATGTAGGAACCCTGTAATGAGGAACATGAACACTGGTGATTTTGGGCTAATTTTGATGTGATGTTCGACACTCCAGCCATATTCTAGATCAATTAAGGAAAAGGATGAATGATTTAGCCTGGGGTTATCTGCTTCATCCAGTTTAGCGGAACCATGGACAGTACATTTAACCAATCGGTCAATGGAAGAAACACTCCTGAGCTAACAACGCACAGGTATACAACAAGAAGCTGCCAATGGCTGTCTCTCAATTTCCCTGTTCCTGATTCAAGGTGCCTGGCCTCAGTTCAGGAGCTTTTTAATCTTCGTAGCTAAGATTGGAGCAAGAGATTTAAAAAAAAATCTAACATGAGAAGTCTAAGGGAAGCACTCACCTTTGAAAATCCTTTCCTCTTGAGAGTTTTCTTCTTTAATAAAGTAATTGGCATTGCAGAGCTGTCAATGTCAGAGTGAGATTCAGAATCAGACCAAATGACACATTTATGAACTTAGTGAAAAATCTGGAGCTTTGTTTATTTTTCAGAGTAAGACATGTCAAGGAAGGGTTTATCTTTTCTTGCTGCAATTGCTCTTCAGTTACAAGATGCTGTCAAACCTTCACAGCCAATTTTATTGTATACAGCACT
This sequence comes from Carcharhinus amblyrhynchos, assembly GCF_965287045.1. Lineage (NCBI taxonomy): Eukaryota > Metazoa > Chordata > Chondrichthyes > Carcharhiniformes > Carcharhinidae > Carcharhinus > Carcharhinus amblyrhynchos. The sequence goes on from NC_137329.1 coordinate 57,873,955, forward strand.
CATGCTTTCCTAGATGTGATGCAGAGTGGCAGGGAGTAAGGAGATTACATTTTGAAATCGTGTTGAGTGAGTTTCGCACCAAACATGTGAAATCTAACAGGGCCATCAGGAGACAGTGTGTGACCTGCACTCTTAACGTTAGTGTTGTATTCACTCCCTTTGAACAGACCTGATATTAAATTTGTCATCCGATAAAAAATATCTGTCTGTCCCAGTACCTTCAATATCCACTCCCTCACTGTGTCTCAGTACCTCCAGTATCCACTCCTTCACTGTGTCTCAGCACCTCCAATATCCACTCCCTCACTGTGTCTCAGTACCTCCAATATCCACTCCCTCACTGTGTCCCTGTACCTTCAATATCCACTCTCTCAGTGTCCCTGTACCTTCAATATTAACTCCCTCACTGTCCCAGTATCTCCAAGATTCACAATATTCACTCCCTCACTATGTCTCTGTACCTCCAATATTCACTCTCTCATTGTGTCCCTGAACCTCCAATATCCACTCCCTCTGTGTGTCCCTGTATCTCCAATATCCACTCCCTCACTGTCCCAGTATCTCCAATATTCACTCCCTCACTATGTCCCTGTACCTCCAATATCCACTCTCTTAGTGTATCCCAGTACCTTCAATAACCAAGTATTTGAGCTTGTAACCAGTGTCCTTGTCGAGAAGTCATAAACCCATAAACTTTAATTATAATAGCATCTTGTGTTTATGCAGCATCTTTGCCAAAGTAAACTACCTGAAGGTACTGCGCTGGAGTGTTTTCAAGAAATATTTGGTATCAAGCTAGATAAAGAGATATTAGGGCTGGTGAGAGGTAAGTTTTAATAGTTTATATAGCATCTTTTAATGTAATAAAGTATCTCAAGATGCTTCACAGGAGCATTATAAAAAAACATATAAAGCCGAGTGGCATAAAGTGATTTCAAGGCTGATGTGGAAAGGTTTGGTCAGTGAGTTAGGCCTTAAAGAATATCTTAAAGGAGGACAGCGAGGTAGAGAACCCAACATGTTTAGAGAGGGAATTCCAAAGCTTAGAACTGTGGCAAGCTGAAGGGACAGCCGCTAATGTGGAAGCAATTAATATCAGGCATATGCAAGAGGTTAGCATTTGATGAGTGCAGATGAAGGACTGGAAGAGATCACAGAGGTAGAACGTAAGAACTAGGAGCACTAGTAGACAATTCAGTCCATCGAGGCTGCTCAGCCGTTTAATATGATCATGGCTGATCTCATTTTGGCCTCATCTCCACTTCCTGCTCATTTCCCATAACCCTCCATCCCATTACTATTAAAAACCTATCTATTTCCTTCCTAAATCTGTTTAGTGTTCCAGCATCCACTGCACTCTGGGGTAGAAAATTCCACAGATTCCCAACCCTTTGAGTAAAGTAATTCCTCCTCATTTGTGTTTTAAATTTGCCACTCCTTAGCCTAAAACTATGGCCTCTTGTTCTAGAATGCCCAACAAGGAGAAACATCTGCTCTACATCTACCCTGTCAATCCCCTTTAGCATCTCACATACCTCGATTAGATCTTCTCACTTTTCTGAACTCCAGCGATTATTGGCTTAAATCTTGATCTCTCTTCATAAAACAAGTTCTTCATCCCTGGAATCAATCTTTAACCTTCTCTGATCCTCTGCTAATGCATTTGCATCCTTCCTGAAGTAAGGGGACCAAAACTGTGTGCAGTATACCAGTTGCTGTCTCACCAATGCCCTATACAGTTGTAATGGCACTTCACTTATACTCTATTCCATTAGCAATGAAATCTGTCTTCCTTATTACTTGCTGCACCTGCAAACTAACTTTCTGAAATTCGTGCATGTGGTGGAGAGGGTGAAGCCATGGAGGGATTTGGAAATATTGGATGAGAATTCTAAAATTAAGGTACTGCCAGACCAGGAGCCACTAGAGTTCAGCAAGCATTTGAGTGATGGGTGATCAGGATTTGATGCAAGTTACAATGTATTAATTGTGATTTATATTTGAATGTATTATAAGTAGCAAATAAATTAGTTAATTTTAACAGCTGAACAAGTAGATATTCCTACTTACAATATTGTAATATTTTCTTACTGCTGTAAGCTAGGAGTTGTACGACCAGTTGCAACAAGATTTCTCAATCATCTTTTACAGAGCCTATAGACGTTATTGTTACAGTTAATCCCAATTATAATGGATGCCAATTTGCCACATTAAATATTTGTTGTATGAGGATATTTACGTAAGTCAGGTTTAATCTATATCTTTCTTTAGTTTTATTGTTTGCTTTTTTGTTATTTAGGTGAGGACTTCTACTCCCTCTTTACAATCACTTCCTTTATCCCTAATAAACACTCATTCTGATTTTGGAAGCCTGTTTGTCAAGGTTTCAGCTTATAGCTGCTGTTACCCTGCTCACATTTCTCTGTCAATTACCTGGTTTTTAAGATGAGTAGGCAATTTTCCTTACTCCTGCTCCTCAACTCAGCAATATTATCTTGTGACACAGAAGTAAAATACAAAATTTGCTACACTGGGTCTCTACCTCAGCTGCAAAGCCACTGAACTTCCAGATGGGGTGGAGATGTTCCTGGATTTTCTCTCTGGATGTAGACAGCTTTTCTGTTGGATTTTCCTTAAGGATTCAGGTACATTAGCCACCCAGTGTTTGGTTGGAGTTTTTCTGAGATTCTTTTCTTGAGGCTTGGACGAAGTTTATCCTGGATTTGCTTGTGGGGTTCAGGTAAGTTTTTCCTTGGCTTCCTCTCAGGACTTTCTTCTGGATTTTCCCGTAAGAGTTGGCTAGAGATGCTTTCAGATGTTCTTTTGGGTTTTGGTAGGGTTAGATTTGATTTGATCAGAAGGACGTATAGTTTGTGTTATGCCTCCACAATCTTAGGATATTTCTTTGGGCTTCATACAGGCTGTGAAGGATTATTTGCTGTTTTAATACATGGAAAAGTATTATCAAGATTGCCCACCACTAATGCCACTATCAACAGTGATTTAAATGACCAGACAATCTACATTTTCATAATGATACAACATAGGAGGGTTGTCATCCTATTTGGTCTTTGTTGTTTCTGTACAAGAGCAATCCAATCAATCCCACTGACAGTTATTATGTCTATAGCCTTTCTTTTAACCTTCAACTACACTAATTATCCAATTCCCATGGTATTAAACCTGCTTCCACCACCATATCCAAGGAGATTTCAAGTATGTGGCCAAAACCTCAGCAATTTACACTTTAACTACCCTCAATCTAGAATGCAGCACATCAGGTACCTGGTACCTTTGCTATTTTGCCTACTGCCTAATTCCACATTATTCATTTGTAACCTGTCCAATATCACTACTACCCCTCCTTCTCTGCCCAATTAGCAACGTTCTCTATTCTAATGACAAACAACATACTTGTTCGGTACTTCAGCTATAATCTCTGCCACCACTAGGTCTCTGACCTCTGATCCTGATTAGCCCCATCCTTCCGTATTGACTACTGTTTTACTGTTGGTAAAATACGTGACTATAAAAGATTTGGCTTTCCTTTTGAGTTATCCATTAATCTTTCTCACACTCTTTTTGCCCTTCATTTTCCTTTCTTAGGATGTCCTCTGTACTTTTTATATCCACCTTGGTTCTCTGCTATGCTATAAACATTAGATGTGTCATGAAAAAAGGAATATTTTCTGTTTCATTTTAATCACTAAATGTGTGGGGCTCTAGCTAGTGACACTCTTCCTTTCCTCTCTTGGGAAAGTACTCTGTATCCAAGTGATATCTCTATTGAAGGCTTCCCCTTTTCCAGTTGCTGCTTTGTCTATTAATTTTGAATTTCAGCCTACCCAGGCTAGATTTCTTTTTAATGCTCTGAAATTAGCCCTTCTCCAGTTAATTATGTTCTTTATTCTTTATCATAGCTGTTCTAAGCCTAAATATTATTAAAGTTGTTCTCCAAATGCTCACTACCTGAAAATGCTACATATGCCTGGTGTCATGTCAAGAAGTAGATCCAGCACAGTTTTCTGCCTTGTTGCTCTGGAAACATACCAATGAGAAGGTTCCCCTGAACATATTTCAGGAACTCCTACCTCACTTTGCCTAAGGCACTTTTACTTTCCCAATCTCAATGGGAGTAATTGAAGTCCTCCATTGTCATTGTTCTTTAGTTTTTGCATTTTCCTAAAATGTTCCTCTCCATTTCTTTCCCACTATATAGTTGTATATATCAGGGTTTCCCAAACTTTTCCAGTCAAAGAAACCTTTTTATTCTTTTTTCATAGCTGAAAAGCCAAGAGTTCTGATAGAACCCCTGAGAAACATCCTTGTTGTGTTGAAGAGTTAAACCACAAAAAAAAGTTTTTGTACGTTTGTTCCTATTGTATAAAAACAAAGGTTTTTGTATTTCTTTTATGTTTACAAAGTTCTCTTATTCAACAAACTAGGGGATTTTCATAGTAACCTCATTGCAGTGTTATTGTAAACCTACTTGTGACACTAAAAACAAAACTTAAGTCTTACCTTTTCGTCATTTTAATCAAGGAGTGATCTGCTTCTTTGTGTAATATTGCTAGTGTTGCTGGAGAGCTGGTTTCTCCCATCAGACACAGACACATACACACACAGACTCACACCCAAAAGAAGCACACACACATTCACCCTCTTTTTCTCACACCCACATAATCACTCACTCACTCTCTCACATTTCATTCTCTCTCACTGATCCCCATCTCTCTCTTGATCTCTCACACACACTCTCTCTTATTCACACACCCACACTCCCATCTCTCTCACACCCACACGTCCACCTCTTTCTCACCCACCCACAATCCCATCCCTCTCCCTCTCTCATCCACCCACCCACACTCCCACCTCTCTCTCTGTCTCATTCCCCCCTTCCCCTGCCTTGCACTGCCTGTTCTCTCAACCTCTGCTCCTTGCCCCGGCCTTCAACTTGACCTCCCCAATGGCAGCAGCCTACCTCACTTCACCACCTGCTCCGCTGTCTGCTTGCCTACACACTCACCTTGCCTTTACTGCTGACTGCATGTGCCTCTATTTCCAGCTTGTCCAGTCAGAGGTTGGCTTCTTAGAGCAGTGGCTGCTGATAGGCTGACTAACAGCCAGTACAGTGAAAAAGCTGCCTTTGATTGGACAAGCTGGCAGGACAGCTTTTTTGAAATTTAAAAGGCAGGACACACTGCTGAACCCTTGAATCAGCCCACAGAATCATAAGGGTTCCCCAGTTTGGGAAATGTTGGTCTAGATTACACTCCTAATAACATACTGAATTTTGCTCCTTAATTATAGCCAAACAGATTCAACTTTTGACCCCTCAAATCCTCAGTTACATCATCCCCCGCCAATTTTAGCACAGATGCTTTGATCATTTCTGGCTCCTCCTTTCTTTCCTTAATATTCTGTAGTGAGGAATATTCGGTTACAAATCCCTCCTGAAAGAGCCAAGTTTTTATTATGATATTGAAGAATAAAAGTTGCCTCAGACACTGGAGAGAATTTTCCTGCTTTTCTTTGAAGAATCCCTTGGGAACTCTTACTCTGCCTTCATAGGAAGATGGAGCCTCAATTTGATGTTTCATCCAAAAAGGAGTGCCTCCAACATGTCAGCCTAGGTTATGACTGAGGTTTTAGCAGCTTGTCCTGCCCATCAATGGGTGCAGTGAGCTGGTAAAATCACATGAGAGTCAAAAAATCACGATAATGCACAATTCGCCGGAAATGGATGAGAGGCTGCATAATTTATTCAAATTTATTTCAATGCTTATTTGCATCTATTTAGTGAGCCTGGCACTCAATCATCCAGGCTCCCTTGCCTTTATGGCTATGCCAAGCGAGGTTCTCTCTGGCAAGGAAAACACTTACTCCCTGTGAACGGGGAACAGATGTAATGCCTCGCCGGTGGAACTGCAGGTCATTAAGGCCCCCCAGGGAGACAAAGGGCAAGGGGGGGTGCCCCATTGTCAATGCCAGCCTAGCAATGCCACCCTGGCACTGTGGTACTGCCAGACTGTCACACGGGCAATGTTCAGCGGGCACATAGCATAACAGTGGGCCTATGAGGCAGGGTCTGATGGAGTAGGTCCTGGAGGGATAGGGCTTGAATGGCTGGTGCCTATGGGGGTGGAGCCTGAAGTTTGTTCAGACTGCCTGCAGCAGCAGGGACCTGACAGCTCGCTCTCTGCCTCTCAGACCTCCACTGCTGAAATTGCATATGTGCAGCCTGCAGCAGCTGGAAACAGCCTATAGCATTTTTTCAATGACTTTGTTCTTTGTTCTTTAAGTACATAAGATTGAGCGTGAAAACTCACCCAAAAATTGGATCCATGCCAGCTGGACACTTAGAATCATTCTCATAAAATTCCACCTTACATTTGCAGTTCTCTATAGTGGGGCTTTCAGCCCACAAGCTTCTAATTTAAAAGCAGGAGCATTACTCACGTACCAAAGCTGAGAGCCAAGAAGTAAGTAGATGAGAAAAGGGAGAGAGAACATAAGAACATAAGAAATAGGAGCAAGAGTAGGCCATCTAGCCCTTCGAGCCTGCCCTGCCATTCAATAAGATCATGGCTGATTTGAAGTGGATCAGTTCCACTTTCCCGCTCTCTCCCCATAACCCTTAATTCCCCTGTCTATCAAAAACCTATCTACCCGTGACTTAAATATATTTAGCGAGGTAGCCTCCACCACTTCAACGGGCAGAGAATTCCAGAGATTCACCACCCTTCGAGTGAAGAAGTTCCTCCTCAACTCCGATCTAAACTGCGCCCCCACCACTCCCCCCCTTATCTTGAGGCTGCACCCTCTAGTTCTGCTATCCTTTCTAAGCGGGAAGAATCTCTCTACCTCTACCCTATCCATCCCCTTCATTATCTTATACGTCTCTATAAGATCCCCCCTATCCTTCTAAACTCCGAGTACAGACCCAGTCTATTTAGTCTCTCTTCATTTATGGTATATGGAGGTTTATGGTAACACTTGGGAGAGAAGGCGCCTACAGTTGTTACTTCATTGACAGTTCCCTGTCATTTTGGGCTGATTGCTTGAATGGTTGCCAATGTTCTGTCTAAATTTTCTTTGTACATAGGTAGGCTCCCACAATCCTCTGAGCACCATTATTTTGTCTATGAGCAGTTTGCAATTTAAAGGTCATGGAACTTCTTGCCAACAAACTGACAAAGTTGTGAATGGCTGGTTTATTTCAATGTGTGATGCACTGCTAATTGCTGTGCAGCCTCTAAACACCTTAAAGGGAATCTTGGTTATACATTGTTATTTTCCACCACCTTGTACCTACAGTAGGTATTAACAATAATAATGGAGTAATTGGCCCGGATTTGAAGTTCTTGCTGCACTGGGAGCTGGAATGTGGTGAGTGGTGTTGTCTGGTAGCACACAGGGAACCTGTAAGTATGTGTAACACGTCTGCCACTGTTCTTTTTTAACCCAGCCATTGTATTACCATTTTATTTCTGGGTTTCCCAACCAATTAGCTTGAGCGGGCACGAAGACAACCTGTTGCAGTCTATTTCAGCTTCAATATTTCAAGAAACATTGCAAACATGAAATTGAATGGATTCTAGAGTTGGGAATAAAAGACAACAAATTGAAAGAATGTGATGTGTTAGTGACTCCTCCCTCTGGTGTGGTCCTGGGAGGGCTTGTAGGGAGATACTATTCCGAATTCTGGAGAAAGAAGCTTGCCAGTGAAAACAAGAAGGAATGGCTGGAGTTTGTCCCTGAGATCAGCAGCAGGAGTGTGTACTACAGTCATGGATTCAATGACAAAATGGTTTAATGACCCAGACAAGGAAGGAATGTTGAGTATGGCGGCATATTCAACTGTATCCTGCTCTGTGCATCACAATACAGATTCTGCTTTCTCAAACCTACTCCAGCACATCATTCCTCACACCAACTTACCTTGGACCCTTACTCTGTGTCTATGCACTTGCTCACAAATCTTTCAGTCTGTCCTCACACACATCTTTATGTAACATCATAGGTAGAAGTTCAAGGATGGAGAGTGCTTGGCATTCATCATCCTGTGAGTCAGTACATAATAGTTAAGTTCATTTTTGTTTGTTCAAAACTGTGGTATCTCATGGCTTTCTTCGCCTCGTCAGTGTCTCGGATCTCAAACTGTGTCTACTTTAACAAAATGTCGTTGGTCCCTAACCGGACCTCACCAACAACTTAGATTCTGGCCAAGTATCATAACATGCTGACATGGACATATCTGGCAATTCTTTCATTGGTACTAGGCAAAAATTGTGGAACTCCCAGCACTGTGGGAGCACCCCAGGCATCAGTAACTCAAGTAGAATATTCACCTCCATTACAACAGGGCAACTAGAGATGGCCAATAAATTCTGGCCTTATTAGTGACACACACATTGTAACAATGAATTAAAAATATTTAAATTCCCTTCCTCATTTCTGAGTGATCCTACCCACTCTAACGTTTACTTTTTATATGCCTTTATTATTCTTTATTATTTCCTTATACGTTATTGGCTTGGATTTTTACATGCCCCATTTAACTTGAATCTTCTTCTGATTTCATGACCTTGAATTTGGCTACGTGCCTTCATATGTGTTAATGCCCCATTTTTAGCTTTTGATGCTACATTGTCCATTTTTATTCTAACAAATATACAAATTAGTTGCAGGAGTAGGTCATTCGGCTCTTCAAATCTGCAGCACCATTCAATAAGATCGTAGCTGGTCAGACTGTAGCCTCAACGCCATTATCCTGCCTTCCTCAACACCCTCTGACTCCCTTGTTAATCAAGAATCTTTGTAACTCTATCTTAAAAATATTTGATGACCCTGCCAGCACTACTCTCTAGGGGAGAGTGTTCCACAGAATCATGATCCTCTGAGAGAAAAATTCTCCTCATCTCCATCTTAAATGGGGGACCCCTTATTTTTAAACGGTGTCCCCTAATTCTGATCTTTCCCACAAGGAGAAACGTTCTTTCAGAATTCACTCTGTCAAATCCCCTTATATGTTTCCATAAAATCATTTCTCATTCTTCTAGAGTCCATTGTCTACAGGCAGACCTGCCAATTTTACCTTATAGGGTAACCCCTTCATCTCAGATATTTGTCCAGTGAACCTTCTCCAAACTTTATCAAACGCACTTTCTTAAATAAGGAGAACAGAACTGTGAACAGTACCCTAGATATGATCTCACTAATATCCTGCACCACTTTACCAAAGGATCCCTACTTTTACATTCCATTCTCCTGCAATAAACAATATCATTCCACTTGCCTTCCTATTGTGGTGTTACAAGAGGCTGAGTGCTTCAGGAGTAGTATTTCCAATCTTCCCTCCTTCTCTTTCTAGATCACGTCTGTCCCTCATTCAACATGGCAGGTACAGCCAAGCCTCACACAGCATGGCCATAGGCAATCCCAGAAGGAACTGCCAACCTTCAACCCAGAAGTGCTTTCCTGTCAGCTTTGGAGATGAGGTCAGTTGTAAATCCTTCAATAGACTATATAAGCAGATCACCCAAGCAATAGTAAAAGGAGGAAATCTTATGGTGAAAATAAGGAGGGTGTTGGATTCCTGTGTGGATTGATTGGCTATGCTAAATTGCTCCATAGTGTCCCAAGATGCGTAGGTTATGGGGATTAGTGAGGTAAATATATGGGGTTATGGAGACAGGGCCTTGGTAAGATGCTCTGTCAGAGAGTTGGTGCAGATTTGATGGGCCAACTTGTCTCCTCCTGCACTGTAGGGATTCTACTTGCTGTGTGCGAAGTGAGGAGGACGTTCAATTCCTGTGTGGATTACTTGCTGTGTGCAATTTGCTGTGTGCTTTGTGGATTATTACCAGGACTGGACAATGAACAGCTTTGGAACCTGACTGCGGATTGTATGAGAAGATGCCTCGACAGCTTGAATCATTTTCCAATTTCATGACCTTGAACTTGCTTTGTGCCTTCATCTCTGTTAATCAATAAATTGTTTAGTGATTTGACTTGGTCTTCTGGTTGCCTACTTTGTGTCACTAAACTCCACCTCTGTCATTGCCTGACCCTTTGCAACATCACATTATGCATTTGCTGTACCTGCATACTAGCTTTTTGTGATTCGTGTACCAGGACACCCAGATCCTTCTGTACCTTAAAAGATCTGCAGTCTCCCTCCATTTATAATATGCTGCTTTTCTATCCTTCCTGTCAAAGTGGACACATTCACATTTTCTTACATTGTATTCCATCCGCCAAATTCTTACATTAAACTGAACCAAACCGTAAGGAACTACAAAAGTCATGAATGTAGTCCAATCCATCATGCAAACCAGCCTCCCATCCATTGACTCTGTCTACACTTCCCGTTGCTTCAGCAAAGCAGCCAGTATAATCAAGGACCCCACGCACTCTAGACATTCTCTCTTCCACTTTCTTTCATTGGGAAAAAGATACAAAAATCTGAGGTCACGTAACAATTGACTCAAGAACAGTTTCTTCCCAGCTGCTGTCAGACTTTTGAATGGACCTACCTTGCATTAAGTTGATCTTTCTCTACACCCTAGCTATGATTGTAACACTACATTCTGCACTCTCTCCTTTCCTTCTCTATGAACAGTATGCTTTGTCTGTACAGCATGCAAGAAACCATACTTTTCATTATATGTTAATACATATGACAATAATAAATCAAATCAAAACAAAATGTATTATGATCACTGCTGCTTAGTTTTCCTCCTTCTTTCACATCTGTCATTTGCCCCACTTCATTTCCCAAAACTAAATTAAGCAATATTTCTCCTCTTGTTATGTTGTAAAGGAGCATGTAGCAACCTGGGCACCCCACTCACCCAGTCCTCCAACTACCATCTGCCCCCATGTGATAGAGACTGTCAGTCATGCATTGGACTCCTTAATAATCTGCAAACTCATTTTCAGTGTGGGATCAAGTCACCCTCAACTCCGAGGGACTGCCTAAGAAGAAAGACTGGTAGAAAGTAGTCCTCAATCTAACCTGAATTTCTTTGGTCCCACTTTGACTACTAACTGCCTTTGGGATAATCAAAATCATTATGTGTTATTTCCGTATTATTCTTAGGTTATCTGTAGATTCCATTCTATTTCTGTGAAAATTGGATGAAGGCAGTAGTTCGTACAGTTGCTTGGCGACCCAAGAATAAGCCTTTAGCCCAGTCCTTGGGTATTTTCCTCGTTGTACAATGAAAAGATGCAAAAAATAGGAGAAATTTAGACTCCCAGACGGTTTCTTTGATTGCAAAATGCCTTGTACGACAGGTGGCAAAAATACCCCAGAACAAATTCAGATGAAGAAACATTTCAGAATACTTCTGCATCATTGCTGAAAAACCTTCATAGCTATGTTCACAGTTTGTTCCCATAGCAACATTAATTGATCACTTCAGGGTCATCGAGATTTATTTAGGAGCAAAATCTCTCTACTTTCCGACGGTAAGAGCTAGCAAGAAAGAATGAGAAGTAGCAGCGAGAAACAGAGAGATGCTGAGACGCCAGCAAGAAAATACGTGACAGCCATTCACACAAAGAGAGACATAGGTAGAAAATAAATGTCTCGTGGAAACAGAGACAAGGACATAAGACAAAGAAAAATCATTACAGAGAGGGACACACTCTTTAAAGGATTGTTTGTGAGCGTTGCCACTGGAGGTCAATGTAGCATTGCACATTGACCAAATTATTTTCATGGACGGTTAGCTGTAACTCTATATAAAAGCTTGCAACTGTAAATCGTGCAGTATGAGTCTAATCGCATGATAATGGCGAACATTCGTTGCCAATGGCAACCGTGACTGCTGTTGTTGGTTTAAAATAAAGCCCCCACACTGAACTTTGTAATATACGTTTTTCAAATAATCAACAGGGTCTTCACGGCTGAAGTATTATCTGAGGCTCAGTTGACAGTAATAAATGGTTTGATCTTCACTCTGTTAGTCTATGAACCCTTTAACCCCTCAAGATCCCTCATTTGTCCTGTGTGAATTGTCTGAATCCTCGGTTACATCCCAGACCCTAATTCTCGGATATCTGTTTTTCTGTGTAGAAATCATTTGAGTCCCTTGGTTACGTTACATTTGTAATCAGATGTGAACTTACAATCAAACACACTCGGACGTCCCCGGGTGGTAGTGGAGGGGGTGTGGAGGGAGGGTGGGAGGTGAGGGAGGGTCGCTGGTCGATGGGCTATGGGGGCACCAATCAGAGCCTGAAACCTCTCCAACACAGAGCAACATCAGTCTCTGATTGGTCGAGTCTCCTTAGAGTGGGAAAATACTGTTCAAAGTCATCGAGAGGTGGATGTGATGGAGGAAGAGAGAGCAGTAGTGAAAATCTCCATAAAGGTATTTGAAAAAAACAGCAGCCAGATTTCTGACCCAAGGCTGAGGAGCCAGAGCCAGCACAGTAAGACTGTCAAGCTGGAGGGGTGCAAGGGCTGAGGAAGTGTTGCCAGGGGTCACTGAGGGGAGCAGCGAAGCAACTTGACCTCTAGGTCAGGACTGAGGAGGGCAGATAGCCAGGCAGGCAGCCTGAGCCAGCAGCGAGGCACTCCAAGATCATCGGGGGGAGCAGCAGTGGGGGCAAGTTTACCCCCAGGCCGGGGATGAGGGGGGTTGGACAGGAGAGAGTGAGGCCAGACAGGCCTGGCAACCTGAGTCAGCAATGAGGTTGTGAAAAAAGAAGAAAAGCTATCTAAGTTGCCATGCCAACAAGGGATGAAGCAAGAACATCTTTAAAATTTGTCCCTCTTCCTTTTTTTGTTTAAATTCTCTTTTTCAAAAGGGACAATTTGGTGGTCTGATATAATGACTGCTGGTCACACAGATAATTCTATTCACCATTCCCCATCGCTCTCAAGACTAGCCTTCAGAAAGTCCCTGAGGTTAAAGGATGGAATCCTGCTGGATAATAACTGATATTGACCTTGGACACTCCATTCACATGAGTTTGCAGCAATAACTGCTTTGATTTTTTGAGAAGATGTAAGGAAGTTAACTTAGTTGAAAATGAGACTCTGATATGCAGAATGGCAGTATATGCATCTTGTTGATTGGAGTATTTGTTCCTGCACTGCGCTGGCTCATTCTGTCCTGCACTGGACTTTGCTGCAGTCATGTCATCGGGTGATCTTTCCATCTCACTGCCCATCAGCCAGTTCCATGTTTGCTCACCTCAAGACACACAGATCACAATAACGACCACTTACCATCATTCTGACAAGAGGTAAGCTTGGGTGTCAATTCAACAGTTACAGACATATTTTTAAAAAACACTAACAGCAGTTAAGCAATTTGTGTATTTTAGTGGCTTGTGCCTTTGTGTTCTGTGCAGCTGGGGTGGGTGGGGTTGGGATGGCTGTGAAATTATTTGGGGTAGGATATTATGTCACTGAGGATAGGGCATTGCATCATAGGGTGGTGGGCATGATGTCATGGGGGGGATAGAAATGAGGTGAGCATAGGGCCCCACAAAGTGTAAAGTCCGCCACTGTTTGTAATCAGTCAGCTGCAACCCTTTTGCCTGTTGCCTGTACACAGCAGTGTAGCTGCTGCGCCTATTTGCAGAAAGTGAATGAGCAATGTTCAGCACTCATTCTGATGGATGGGTTCTCATTCCCAACAGCTAAGTTATAAATCAGACATGCAATTAGGTTACTTAATAAAAATAACATTAAATATCCCACTCGACAGAATATAAAAAACAGCAAAGAATGACTAAAAGACTAATAATGAGGGAAAATTTAGAGTTTGAGAGAAAGCTAGCTAGAAATACGAAAACTGATAGTAAGTGTTTGTATAGATATTTTGATAAAGGAATTAACAAAGTGACCTTTGGTCCTTTAAAAAGTGAGTGTGGAGAATTGATATTGGGAAATAAGGAGATGGAAGATGAATTGAACAGGTATTTTGCATTGGTCTTCATGATAAAGGATACCAGTAACATCCAAGAAATGGCTGTAAGTTGGGAGATGGAAGGTACTCAAGAAAATCACAATCACCAGGGAAGTGGTACTGAACAAACTGTTGGAGCTGCAGATTGACAAGTCCCTGGATCCTGATGGATTTCATTCTAGGGCCTTAAAAGGAGTGGTTTGTGAGATGATGTATTGGTTTTAATTTTCCTAACTTTTCGAGATTTGGGGAAGATCCCATTAGATTGGAAAATAGTGAATGTAACTCTTTTATTCAAAGTGAGAGGGAGGTAGTAAACATAAGAACATAAGAAATATAAGAACATCAGAAATAGGAGCAGGAGTAGGCCATCTAGCCCTTCGAGCCTGTCCCGCCATTCAATAACATCATGGCTGATCTGTACAGGAAACAGGAAAGTGCAGGCCAGGTTGCCTAACATCTTGTTGGGGAAAATGCTAGAAGCTATTATTAAAGACATTATAATAGGTATATAGATAGATTCAAGGTAATGAGGCAGAGTTAACATGATTCTGTGAAAGGGAAATCACGTTTAACCAATTTATTGGAATTCTTTGAAGAAGGAATAGTTGTAGATAAAAGTGAACCACTGTGCTTAAATTTCCAGAAGGCATTTGATAACATACCACATCAAAGATTATTGCAAAAAATGAAAATTCATGTGGTAGGGAGTTACATATTAGCATTGATAGAAGATTGACTGGCTAACAGGAAACAGAGAGTAGGCATAAAAGGGTCTTTTTCAAGATGAAATGAATGGGGAGCAGTCCTAGAACTGAGTTTTTTACAATTTATACAATGGGCTTGGATGAAGGCAGTAAGAGTATGGATGCTAAATTTGTTGATGACACAAAGATTGATTGGAAAGTAAGTTGTGAAGAGGACATTGTTCCAAATCAGAAAATCCCACCTGAGGCCAATGGACCTTTGCATGGTCTGCCCCCGTCTGCGATGATTCCTATGGCAGGCAGGATGGGAAAATTCCCCTCATTTTATGTAAATAGTGAGCGATTGCAGAGCCTGAGATGCAGATAGATTTGTGTGTCTGCTAGTGCATGAATAACAAAAGATTAGGATGCAGGTAATTAGGAAAATTAATAGAATGTTATAATTTATTGCAAGGGGAATTGAATACAGAAATGTTGGGGTGGAGAGGTTATGCTTCAGTTATACAGGGCATTGGTGAGGCTATATTTGGAGTACTTTGTACAGTATTAGTCTCTTTATTTAAGGAAGAATGTAAATGCATCAGAAACAGATCAGATAAGGTTTACTAGGTTAATACCTGGAATGGATTGGTTATTTTATGAGGAAAGGTTAAACAGGCAGTTCATGTATTCACTGGAGTGAAACCAAAGCCAAGTTGCCTGAGTGCACAAATTCAGAAATCTAAATTAAACTTAAAACCTAAGCCTAAAATTATAGCTTATTGTTAACACACACAATTATAACATACTTTATCTACTCCCTAACATTGGGATGTAATTCAGATGCTGAGTTGCATTACTCTCTGAGGATGTATAAAGGTAAGAATGAAAAGACCAAAAAAACTTCAATTTTTCCAGGAAGCCTTTTCTCAGACACTTCATGGAATGCCTTCTGAAAATCTTTTGCATTATGTCAAACGCAATCTCTATATCTACATTAATCAGTCATGTTTTCCAAATCTCTATCATGTTTCCAGAGGTATGGTGACATAGTAGTTAGCACTGTTGCCTCATAGCACTAGGGATCTGGGTTCAATTCCTTGAGCGATTGTGTGGAGTTTGCATGTTCTGTCTATGTCTGTGTGGGTTTCCTCTGCATGCTCCGGTTTCCTCCCACAGTCTAAAGATGTATGGATTTAGGTGGATTAGCCATGCTAAATTGCTACCTAGTGCCCCAAAATGTGTAGGTTGGGGGATTAGTAGGGTAGATATGTAGGGTTATGGGGATAAGGCCTGGGTAAGATGCGTTTGGAGAGTTGATGCAGAATCAATAGGCCTCCTGCACTGTAAGGATTCTAAGTGTTCTAATTTTGTCAAACACAACTTCCCCTTAATATCCTGTGCCAGTTGCCATGACTAATCAATGATGTTACTTGTCAAAAGGTGTAAGTCCGTGCATTTGTACAGTCTTGTGGAAGCAAGAGCTGATGATTTAGATCTCCAGTCTGGCTAGTTTCTACATGAAGGTGATGGTTTGGTCTCGAAAAGCAATAATAGCATGTAGTATCTCACATATTTTACATTGAGCTGCATCTGCATCAGAGTAGGTTGTGTTTGACAGCAGGGAGCATTGTGGACTATCATGATCAAATGTGGGAAGAGACATCAGATTAGAAATGCCAGTGAAATTCTTATACGCGTCTCTTCAGAAACAGACGCTCTGTTTCAAATATTGTTTTTTACTATTGAGACACGCCCAAGGTGTTGGATGGTCTATTCCTGTTGCATTGTCCTCTGATGCTTGAACTGAATTGAAACCTTAATGGTACGACTGACTCCATTCCTTCTAAGCTGTAAACATAAACTTACTATACTAAACACTCTGTCTGTTCCCTATATTGCTATTGCGTTGAAACTAAGACGCAGTGGATGCTTTATATAGGAACATAGGAACTCCTGATGAGCAGGAGTAGGCCCATCTGCATGTACCAACAAAATAGGTAGACTAGGAAAGAAAGGGTATGAGGATCTAGGAACTAAGCTAAAATGCAGAAGCTCAAAAGTAATTATCTCTGGATAATTACCTGAACCACATGCTAATTAGCATATTGTAAATAAAATTAGACAGATGAATGCGTGATTTAGAGATTAGTGTGGGAGAAGTCACTTCAGGTTCATGCTGACACCAATATTGGGACAGATTTCACTTGATCTGTGCTGGGATGGCTGTTTGAGTGAATCATATAACTAGGGAAGTAGAAAAAGCTTTAAGCTAAATAGGGGGGAATGGATCATGTTTAAGATTGTGGCTGATTTTCAAAATCTTTTGATAAGGTCCCACATAAAAGACCGATAAACAAAAATCAGAGTACATGGAATGGGAGGAAATATACTGGCATGGATTGAGAAATTGTTAACAAGCAGAAAACAGAGCAGGAATAAATGGGTTATTTTCAGGTTGGCAGTCTATGACCAGTGTGGTCCTGCAGTGATCAGTGCTGAACCCCAGTTGTTAATGTTAATCCTATGATTTGAACATGGAGATTACAAGTAATATTTCCAAGTTTGCAGATAGCACAAAACTAGAAGTATGAGTTGTAAGAAGGATGCAAAGATGCTTCAAGGAGAAAAATCTGAAAGGTGGAATATAATGTAGAGAAATGTGAAGTTATCCACTCAGCCTTCTACGCTCTGAGAAAAAAGTCCCAGTCTATCCAGCCTCTCCTCATAATTCAACCATCAAGTCCTGGTAGCATCCTAGTAAATCTTTTCTGCACCCTTTCTAGTTTAATAATATCCTTTCTATGATAAGATGACCAGAACTGTACACAGTATTCCAAGTGTGGCCTTACCAATGTCTTGTACAACTTCAACAAGACATTCCAACTCCTGTATTCAATGTTCTGACCAATGGACCCAAACATGCTGAATGCCTTCTTCACCACTGAATGTTATTCAGATCTTGCTGCATGAAGGCACAGACTGCTTCAGTACCTAAAGAGCTGTGAATGGTACTGAACACTGTGCAATTGCCAATGAATTACCCCATTTCTGACCCTATGATGGAAGGAAGGGCATTGATGTAGATGGTTGGACCTCGGATCCTGAGGAACTTCTGCAGCGATGGCTTGCGGCTGAGATGACTGACTGAGAAGACCCCTTTCAGTGAAGTTTTCTTGTGATTCTCATTAATGTCAATGTTTGCAGCAGTTTAACAAAGCCTGAAATCACTGCAGATAATGCTTGTTGTAATTGTTACTCTACTGTTGTTACTGCATGTTTCTGCCAGTACTGCTCAATGGCCACCTGCAAGACAATGCCAAATCTCATCCATTCATTGCAAGAAATGAAACTTAAAAGTAAATTTGAGTCTCATTCACAATCTCACAAGCAAGCTCTTTAATTTCAGGAACACATGTCTTCCTGTATACTCTGATTCTCCTCTAGAATGATGGACTCATTGTTGGGGCTGATTGACAGTCCTTCCCTGTGAGGTTATCACAAGATGACACAGAATGGTGTGATGGGGCTATTTTGATATATGCTCATGGTTGCTGAACAGCTTGGACAGACACATGGCCTAAACAGTGGCCCAGTCCTCAACAGCATGTGAGAGCTGGGATTTGTCACATGGTAAACCAGGATCTGAGGGTTGATAGTGCTTCAGTGCCTCGTTTTGAGAGTCTGGTCTGGTTGACTGAGACCCAGATACACTGAACAGCAGGATCAGCTCAATGAGTTGCTGCTTTGCTGAATATATAAAGTATCTAAAACTTGTCTTTAGATATACCTGATCCATCACCATCTGACTCAGGGTAAAAAGAGGGATAAAAAGCAACTGGTGATACAAAAATCCAATTACGTTAGTGTTAAGTTGTAAGTAATCCTATTTGTGCGATAACCTTCATGAAATCCATGGGGAATCACCAGTTGATCTCCCTGTGGGGTTCATTGAATATGAGTTTCCTTGGTAACTGGCAATTGCCTGCCCTGTTGGAACTTATCACCGGTTCCCTTTATAAGGCAGACACCAGAAAACATCTGCAGAACTGTGTCCTGGCATGGACTTTGTGTGTGCTGCTAAATAGTGCTATAATTTTGTGCTTAACAATAAATATCATTCCTTTTGAAATTTATTCTCTCCTAAGATTATTTTGTTACCATAACTTTTTACCATAACACTGCACATCTTCACCTGGGACAGTAATTGTTTGACACTAGGGCCCGATACAATCCATTTTGATGCTATTTTAGTGAAACAATGAGAGGCACAATAGGTGAAATGTTTTCATGCCGATTTATAAAATTCCCTTCCCTATTCCATTGGTATAAAGCTGAATTCAGGATGGCTGTTGGTAAGGTTTGGCAAAGGAATGGCCAGTAAACTGGGGGGATTGAATGCTAGCTTTCTCTATCATTCTCACTCTCTCTCTCAGCTTGAGCCATATGGAACAGCCTGTGAAGTCGACATAACTCAAATTCCCGATGACAAGCAACCTGAGCCTGAATCCTACTCTATTTTTTTAAACTTCATATATATTTTTGAGTTTCTCTTCACTTTCTTGTTTTATACTACACTTTGCAAAAATAATTTTTGCTATCTGGATGGAGCTGTATTACTTTTATATCAGGCCATGTCTCTGTGCTGTGGGCCTTGGTGATGCACAGGTTTGAGAAGACTCACAACTTAAGAACAGCTTCTTTCCTCTTAAGCTCTTTAATGGACCTATCTTATATTAAGTTCATCTTTCTGTACACTCTTGCTATGACTGTAACACTATATTCTGCCACCTTTCCTTTCCTTCTCTCCTATATATTCTATGAACAGTATATTTTGTCTGTATAGCTCACAAGAAAGAACACTTTTCACTGTATGCCAATACATATCACAATAAATCAAATCAAAAAAAAACAAGCCAACCAACTCGTGTATAATTGGTTATGATAATCAGCAAAAGAACCACAGGCTACATAGGGAAACCTTTTTATTATTTTTATATAATGAGTTGCTATGATCTGGAGTGCACTGCATTTGTGATAATTTTCAAAAGGAGTTTGGATAAATACTTAATGGGGAAAGTTGTAGCGCAGAAGAAGGGGAGAATTGATAGTTCTTTCAAAGGACTGGCACTCACACAATGGGCCAAATGGCTTCCGTCATCTCCTTATTTTGTGATGTTCTGGAACAATTACAATTAAATATAAATATGTTTTCCTTAATTTGATAATCAGATTGAATATAATTTGTTTAAGATGACCAAAAGAACAAAACAATTCTTGCTTAATACTGTTAAAAAAGCTTTCCTGCCTGCATTTTAAACCCTAATTCATGCCATAACTACTGTCTCCCAGCCACATTCTTTCTGCACCCCTTCCTTAGCTTAAATCTACAACCTACATGCCCACCCATCACTCATCTTCAAGCTCTAGTGGCCATGTGCTCCCAGGGAGTTGATTTAAATGTTTGACCAATTTTCACATTTCTACTCACCCTCCCCCTCACCCCCAACTCCTCTAGATTACCAGTGATATTCCAGCAGCGGAGGCAGATCGCCATTGACTGCTGGCAAGATTCTCCTGCCAAAGTCTATGATGTTTTGCATGGCGTTCGGGTGGGGCTGGGGGCATGGGTGTAGCCTTTGGCAGGACCTGAAGATTCTGCTGTGGGAAGGGTCGGAAAACCTGGCCTCAAGTTTCTTACTGTTTTTCACTTCTTAACTCCACTATTGTGGGCCCTTCACTTAGCCACTACAGTTCTGTCATTTCCATTCAGTTCACACCATCTGCCCCGGAATCTTAAAAAAAATCTTCCTAAAGGTTGTTGGGTCTTTCATTACCCAAGCTTTATTTTTAAACTTTCCCTCCTGTACAATATTCACTGTTTCTGATTGTTATTGAATAAGATCTTTGAGGTATAAGTAGTACTGCAGAGTTGCAAATTGTTGTCTCTTGATACTAAATATTACTGTTCATTAAGTATCTATTTACATGTTCATTTGTTATATTCAAGATATTGCAACTGTAAGTAATGGCAAATATTCACTTTGAAGCTGATAAATTAAACTTTTGCTATTTACAGTAGAATGTGTATCTATGATGAGACACAAGTTATTCATTAATTGGACCACTGAATCTTTACCAATCAATTATTGTTCATCCATTTACATTAGCTGCCATTGTTATGTTTTTAGTAACTGGATTGGGAGATGGTTATTGTTACTGCCTTGTAAGTAAAGGAATGTTTAATACATTAAGCTGGGTCATGTGGGTTAGATTTCACCCTATAAGGAGGCACCTATTTCAGCCAATAGTGATTGTAATGGGAGAATAAACCCTTCACTGACACAGGGGATAACATTGGGCAGAATGCAAAGAGCCGTTCAAAAGTCCATTGACTTAGACGGGAATGGAAAACTCCGCTATCTGGAGGAGGGGCTGTTAAAATCCACCGGATGGATTTTTAAAAGTTGTTTGCAAAGCAGATGCATTGATAAAGCTTTTTATAAAGCGCTGTAACCTGCTCGAGATTTACGTAACCCATGAATGAGGTTTATAACCAACTGTCAATCCATATTATTTTTGGAAATAAAAGCAGCTCGTGATCTTTGTATATAATGTCTTGATGTTGAAGCGTTTGTCTCTTGACCATTTTGAGATAGTGGGGTGGGCATTACAGTGACTAGCTCTCTATAACTGACAGGGAGAGTGAAGGTCCCAGGCCAGTTTTCTGCAGCTGCCTAATGTTGGAGTGGGAAAAGGGGGAAACGTTACCTACCTTGATTCCCTGCTGAGGAGTGATGGGTGGAATAGGGCAGGAAACCAGAGGAGAAAACACAGTTTTCACATGCCAGAGTGGTGAGAGTGTGACAGTAGATTGGATTTAACGAAAAATTGGAGAGCCCTGAACAATCTGTTTTTAATTTGTTCAATTATTTTGTCATACACCAGCCCATTCAGCAGAGATACACATCAGTAAAGATGTAATGTAATAATTACAGACAATTAGCATTATAGATTAGTATTATAATTATTATTTACTAAATTAACTTGTTTACCATATGTTCTCATCCACACGGGACACTTTAATCAAAGAACGGTATACAGTGCATGACTGGAAACATGACAGTAACCAACAAGAGTATTTCCACTTTATTAAAATTCCCTATTTGGATTATCTTAAAACCTTTTACCTGCTTCCTTACTTCCTCGCCTGGTTGACATGCACTTAGTCCTTGTCTTCACTGCTGGTGTTACTCTATATCTAGGCTGGTAGATTGCAAAATTGTCCAAAATTAATATTATTATTCTTCTCTTCCAATCCTGGTCTCATTGGGAAAAAGATACAAAAGCCTGAGGTCACATACAAACCAACTGAAGAACAGCTTCTTCCCACCTGCCATCAGACTTCTGAATGGACCTACCTTGCATTACATTGATCTTTCTCTACACTCTAGCTATGACTGTAACACTACATCCTGCACTCTCTTGTTTCCTTCTTTATGAATGGTATGCTTTGGTATGCTTATGAATGGTATGCAAAAAACAATACTTTTCACTGTACGCTAATACATGTGACAATAATAAATTAAATCAAATCAAATGTTGTTACTCTCCCTTCATCTTTGTCTGCACTATTCACACAAATTAATACTTTTCCTCTCCTACCCTGTTCATGGTAATATCCATGTTTACCCAATATAGTTCAGACTTGACATTCTCCTTATTTTCCATAGACTTGCACCAACACCAATCCTAGCTCCTCTCTGCTGCTGCAGTAGAACCATAGAACCCTGTAGTGCAGAAGGAGGTCCTTTGGGCCATCGAGTCTGCACCGAACACAATCCCACCCAGACCCTACCCCCATATCCCTACATATTTTACCTACTAATCCCTACGCAACCCAGGACACTAAGAGGCAATTTCTTAGCATGGCCAATCAACCTAACCCACACATCTTTGGACTGTGGGAGGAAACTGGAGTACCCGAAGGAAACCCACACAGACATGAGGAGAATGTGCAAACTTCACACAGACAGTGACCCGAGCCGGGAATCAAACCCAGATCCCTGGAGCTGTGGAGCAGCAGTGCTAACCACTGTGCTACCTTGCCACCCTAGGTTTGAACATAACTCTGGATTGGCAAGATTGATCTTATAAGAATTTCCAGTTTTAATTGTGGCGTGCCATTCCTGACAATGGAACAGGAACAGGGTGCCACTTCCCCTCTCTTGCTTTTGCTGATTCCCACATGACTATAAGTAAAATTAAAAGTCCTGTTGATGTGCCCAAATGATCAAGGAGCAGGGAAGCTACAGTTTATTCACCTAACCTACACCTCTTTGGACACTAAAGGGCAATTTATCATGGCCAGTCCATCTAACTTGCACATCTTTGGACTGTGGGAGGAAACCAGAGCATCCAGAGGAGACCCACACAGACACAGGGAGAATGTGCAAATTTGCAGAGACAGTCACCCAAGGCCAGAATTAAACCTGGGTCCCTGGCAGTATGAGGCAGCAATGCTAACCACTGTGCCACCATGCTGCCGAGGAGATTTAGGGACAATTTCTTTTTTGTGTTTCTGCATTCATTCATTCATTATTGAATGTTCGTATTAGTTTCCAGTGTTGTACTCATCACTCTGTGGGACGTGGCTGAATTTGCAGGCTCAGTTGGCCCTCTATTCCATGTATTGTAAAGGATATTGGCTGAGATCACTTACAATGGGGATAATTAAAATACTGTAGCTGAACTCAAAGCCCTATAAGGACTTTGTCAGCGAACATGATGAGATAGACCCAGACGAGAACAGTACTGACATGCCTTCTAAATCCTTCATTTTCTTACCTTTGCTGATTGTTTCCATCAGCCCCACCACACCGAGGATACCAGGTCCTTCCCACCTCATTTCTCCCATGCCCTCGACTCCACTCCACAACTCCATCTCCCTCATAACCCCATCTTTCCTCCATGCAAGCTACCATTCTCTATCTCCTCCCATCTTATGCCACAGAGTTTAACAAAAGTTGCTGGCCCCAAAACACAACTATTCAAAACCAACTGACGCACACCATTTTTAAACAGAACATGAACATTAGTACCACAAGAATCTCATACATTGCTAATTGTCTCTTGAAGGTAAGACATGATTTTTTACACTAATGAGTACTGTGTTCATGCTATGCAAGTATATTACAACTAAGGACTCACACTGTGGGACAGTGTGAGGTCTGATATGCCTTAAACATGCCACTGACTTAATCTCTGAATCTTGAATTGCCATCAGGAAATTTTTAATTTTGACCCCCATTTAATTCAGTCACCTCGCAAACCACATTTCATACTCAATGATGGCTCCAAATAAATCTCCAACAAGTGCTGTTGGATTTAATGACTTGGGGTAGCAACAGGTGATGGGAGCTGAGAGTAACATTCATTTTTGCCTGCCATGTTATAGAAATGGACATCATCTTGAAAGCCTTGCACATGTGAAATGTGAATGGTTATGTATATGGTAGTGTTGCTGTTATAATTGCCAGATGCTATTGTCACCTTTGCTTTCATTGCTTTTGCTTGAAATTTTTCAGGGGGTGGGGGTGTGGGGTTATGATCTTGAGGTGGGGAGTTTCCCTGATGTGCACTTGGCACCCCCTCCCCACCACCATAATGGGCCCCTCTTCTGTCCCAACCTTGGTGAAAAATAGTCTTTTTGCCCTTGTCTGCCCTCTACTGTCCAGTGAGTTACGGCAGTGTAGGTTGATTGAGGTTCTTAACTGGCCACTTAGTGGCCTAAGTTAGCTGAAGGAGGGCTAACCCTAACCTTAAATCTTATTAGCAGGCCCAGGACTGAAGTCTCTGGGCCCACTAGCCGCTCACCCTCCCCGCCAGGAGTGTTTCATTCCAGCGGGGTTTACAACAGCTCCCCATTGGTGGAGAACTGGCGGCACAATCTTGCCGGAGTGAAAGGGGTCATTGAGGCCCCCCCAAGGGGTCAGGGTATGGGGAGGTGCTCCCTGGGCCAGCTAGGCACTGCCAGCCTGGCCCTGGCACTGCCCAAGGGGCAAAGTGGCAATGCCCATGGGGTATATTGGCACTGTGCACTGGGCGTCGGGCAATGCCAAGAGGGTGGGGCCAAATGGGGGCAGGGCCCACTGGGAGGAGGACCTCTGGGGTAAGATTGGTTGGGGTGGGGGCTCTTGCTGCCACTCTGCAGTCTGGCTGCGTGACAGAGGGAGGGAGGCCAGCAATTGGGGCTGGCCATTGGGGTGGGATGGGGTTGGGGTGGTGATTGGTCGGCTTGCCGAGCAGGGCGAGGGGGGGAGGGAGGGAATATCGAGATGGGCCTGGAGAGAGAATAGGGAGTGGCAAAATGAGGCCAGCCCGGACATGATCGAGACATGGAGGGATCAATGAGGCAACATTGCGGGGGGTCACAGGGCTGGCCAGTGATTGGGAGGCCGGCAGTGTGGAGCTACTGTGCATGCACTGATCTTGGTGCTGACAAATTGACACATGCACAATAGCCTGCCCAGTGCTATCCTGCTGGCCTCTCCAGCAAGAATAGGCTTGGCCCACTGATTTTCAGCGTGATTCACGCCAGAGCTCTCAGCAATGCACAGTGTGGGCGATTCATTTTGAAAATTCTGCTGAAAAAAACAATGGGTTTACTCCAATTTTTAGGCAAATTCGACACTAGAATTTTTTCGGGAGAGTCGTCCCCCCCTTATGTGAGAACTGACATTTATTTTACATTGTTGGAAATTGTAACCTGGAAATTGAAATCTGGTGACTCTGTTAGAAAATAACTTTTTGTGAGGGGGTGATGCTCGTCCTCTGCAGTTTAAACATTCTGATATTACGAAATTGGAAGCAAAATCAATAAACCTTTCCCGGTCCAAGTGAGATAATGAAGCAACACCGATATATTCATCAATGTAATGGAGAAAGAGCCTGAGTAGGACTAGCACAAGAAATGTTCCACATACCCCACAATGCTGCCAGCCTTGCTGAGTTTGAATCATAGAACCCTACAGTGTAGAAGGAGGCCATTTGGCCCTTCAAGAACCAATCACAATCCCACCCAGGACCTGTTCCCATAACCCCATGCATTTACCCTAGCTAGTCCCCCTGATGCTAAGGGGCAATTTAGTATGGCCAATCCACCTAACCCGCATGTCTAAGGACTGTGGGAGGAAACTGGAGCACCCGGAGGAAACCCACGCAGACACGGGGAGAATGTGCAAGCTCCATACAGACAGTCACCTAAGCTGGGAATCGAACCTGGGTCCCTGGCACTGTGAGGCAGAAGTGCTAACTAATGTGCCACCGTGCTGCTCCAGTTTATCCAACATTTCTTTTTATTTCAGATTTTCAGCATCTGCAGTATTTTGCCTTTATTTATTCATTGAGCACTGCACTCTGTTGCCAGCTGTCAAAACACACTCCCCTCTTGCAGTAAGGCATGGAAACAAAGGGGAAGAGTATGTCTGGACAGATGAAGAGAACAATAATAAGATTGGTTAAAATATTATCCTTAAAAGGAAGGAAATGACTGCACTCTGCCCGGAATAGAAGTGACGAATGATGTACCACAGGAATCAGTACTGGGGCCTGAACTATTTACAATTTATATCAGTGACTTAGATGAAGGGACTGAAGGTACGGTTGATAAATTTGCTGAAGATAGGTAGGAAAGTGAAGAGGATATAAGGGGGCTACAAAGAGACATATGGATAAATCAAGCAAGTGGGCAAAAAAATCTGACACTTGGTGTCTAATGTGAGCAAATGAGAAATTGACCATTTTGACAAGAAAAGTAGAAAGAAACATATTATCTAAATGATGAGACATTGCAGAGCTCTAAGGTGCAAAGGGACCTAGGGGTCATAGTGCATGAATCACAGAAGACTAGTATGCAGGGACAGCAAGTAATTTGGAAAGCTAAAAGAATGTTATCATTTATTGTGAAGGGAACAGAATACCACATTTGGGAGGTTATACTCCAGTTGTACAGGGCAGTAATGAGACCACACTTGGAGTACTATGCACAGTATTTGTCTCTTTATTTAAGGGAAGATGTAAATGTGTTAGAAACAGCTCAGAGAAGGTTTACTACACTAATTTCAGAAATGGGAGTGTTGTCTTAAGAGGAAAGGCTGGATAGGTTAGTTTTATATCCACTTGAGTTTCGAAGAGTAAGAGGCAACTCAATCAAAACCTTTAAGTCAGATAAGCTTAAAGCCAGACTCACTTTTCAAAGGGAACTGAGAGATTGCTGTGTGCTCTGTTTCACAGAGACGTAGCACACTCCTGCTTCACCAGTGTGTGCATTACAGCCAGAGAGCTCTTAGTTCACCGAATGGACAATACAGTGGGATCAGGCAAGGCTAGGGGAGGTGCGGTTTCTAATCAACATCTCTTGGTGCTCAGATGTAGCAACACTGGTGAGTTTCTGCTCCCCAGACCTAGAATATCTGACACTGAAAAGCTGCCCCGACTATCCACCATAGGGTAACAGAGGTGAACTCCCAACAGCAGTTTACATCCCATCCCATGTGGATGTGAAGATCAAGCTGGACAAAATATATACCACAACAAATAGATGAAACATGCTGAGGCCTTGGTTGAGGAATTCAACCAGGCCAAGCTCAACAGTGTTGAACCAAGATACTACCAACACTTCTCCTGTCCCACCAGAGGCCCAAACATCCCAAACCACTGCTACACAGATATCAAACATGCCTACCATTCCACCACCTGCCCACACTTTGGTTCCTGCTCCTGGCTTACAAGCAAAAACTGAAGCAGGAGAATCCGATAAAGTCATGCAAAGTTGGTCTGAGGAATCAGATGATCTTCTACGGAACTGCTTTAAGTCAGTGGATTGGTCAATATTTAGGAATTCATCGACCAACCTGAATATGTAGGCTGCTACTGTAACAGACTTCATTAGCACCACATGAAAGACTGTGTGCCAAAGAAGCAAATCTGTGTGTTTCCTGACTGGAAATCATGGATCAACAGGGATATTCACTGCTTGCTGAAGTCCAGGTCTGAGGTGTTCAAGTCCCAGTCTGAACCTATACAAAAAAGTCCTGATATGATCTATAGAGATCCATCAAAGATGCCAAGAGACATTACCAGACCAAGTTAGACTCTCAGGCTAGTCTATCGGACCCACTGATTGTGGCAAGGTCTGCACAACACAACAGGCTACAAGGTGAAGGCACATAAAATTGCTGACAGCAATACACCCCTTTCTGATGAGCCCGTTTTGAGCAAGAGGTCAGCAAGAGGATGTCTTCCACCCTGGAAGCCTTGGCTGAACTGGTATCCATGGTCACTATCATAGACATCAAATCAGCCTTCTTGAAAATTAACCCACAGAAAGCAGCTGCCCAGATGGGGTACCCAAACAAGCACCCAGAATCTGCACAGACCAGCTGCCAAGGGTATTTGCAGACATCTTTAACCTCTCCTTACACCATTTTGAGGTCCCCACCTGCTTCAAGAAGATGACCATCATCCCTGTACTAAAGAAAAGCCAGGTAGCATGCCTTAATGACTCTCACTCTATGGCTCTGACTTCTATCATTATAAAATGCTTCGTCATGGTGCAAATCAATTCCAGCCTCCCAGATTGCCTAGATGGACTACGATTTGCCTATCCAGCAACAGGTCGACAGCAGATGCCATCTCCCTGGCCCTACACTCAACCATGGAACACTTGGATAATGAAGACACCTATGTCAGACTCCAAATTGTTGACTACAGCTCAGCCTTCAACACCATTATTTCTACAAAACTTACCTCCAAACTCCATGGCCTACGGCTCTGCTCCTCTCTCTGCAACTGAATCCTAGACTTCCCAATCTACCAACTACAATCGGTAAGGAGAGGCAACAACACCTCCTCCACAATTATCTTCAATACTGGTGCCCCATAAGGCTATGCCTTTAGCCCATTATGATACTCCTTATACACTTATGACTGTGTGGCCAAACTCCACTCCAACTCCATTTTCAAGTTTGCTGATGACACCACCATGGTGGGTTGGATCTCAAACAATGATGAGATGGAATACAGGAAAGAGATAGAGAATCTGGTGAAATGGTGCGACAACAATAATCCCTCTCTAAATGTCAGTAAAACAAAAGAAATAATCATCAACTTCAGGAAGCGTAATGGAGGACATGCCGTTATCTACACCAACAGGAATGAAATGGAAATGGTTGAGAGATTCAAGTTTCTAGGTGTCCAGATCACCAACAACATGTCCTAATCCCTCCATGCTGACACTATTGTTAAGAAAGCTCTACCTCTCCTCTAATTTCTCAGAAGGCTAAGGAAATTTGGCATGTCTACTATTACTTTAACCAATTTTTTCAGATGACCATAGAAAGTATCCTTTCCAGGTGCATCAGCCTGGTATGCCTCCTGCTTTGACCAAGACCGCAAGAAACTACAAAGGGTTGTGAATGTAGACCAGTCCATTATGCAAATCAGTCTCCTATCCATTGACTTCATCTGCAATTCCCATTGCCTTGGAAAAACTGCCAGCATAATTAAGGATCGCTTGCATCCCTGACAGTCTCTCTTACACCTTCTTCCATCAGGAAAAAATACAAAAGTGTGAGATCACATACCAACCGACTCAAGAACAGCTTCTTCCGCGCTGCCATCAGACTTTTGAATGGACATATGTTACATTAAGCTGATCTTTCTCTACAGCTTCGCCAAGACTGTGACACTATATTCTGCACTCTCTCCTTTCCTTCTCCCCTATGTACTCCATATGAACTATATGCCTTATCTGCAAGAAACAATACTTTTCACTGTATACTAATGCAAGTGACAATAAATCAAATCAAATCAAGATCCTGAGGGGTCTTGACAGGATGGATGAAAAAAGGATGTTTTTTCTTGTAGGAGAATCTAGAACTAGGGGTCACTGTTTAAAAATAAAGGGTTGCTCATTTAAGTAAAGATGAGGAGAAATTGTTTCTCTCAGAGGGTTGTCAGTCACTGGAACTCTCTCCCTCGAAAGGCATTAGAAACAGGATGTATGAGTATTTTTAAGGCAGGGCTAGATTGATTCTTGACTAACAAGGTGGTGAAAGATTATGGGAGTAGGCAGGAAAGTGGGGTTGAGGTTTCAATCATATTGGCTATAAATTACTTGAATGGTGGAGCAAACTCAAGGGGCTGAATGGCTATTCCAAATTCTTATATTTGGAAGTCTTGAATACTTTTCTATTTCTCAATTCTAACTAAAATGTTTCTACTGCCCGCTAACCATTACTAGTATCCATGTTCCTCCTTATCCAATTTCTTTGAACTTTCTAAAGATCTTATAAGACTTGTTTTGTTGCTGGACTCATAATCCAGAGACCCAGGGTCATGCTCTGGGAACCTGGGTTTGAATCCTGCCATGGCTGATAGTGACATTTGAATTAAAAGTCTAATTGTTGTAAAAGACCATTTGGTTCACTAATTTCCTTCAGGAAGGAAATCTGGTATCACATCGTGATCTACATGTAACTCCAAGTCCACAGTAATGTGGCTGTCTCTTAAACACCTCTGAAATGAGATAGCCAAGCAAGCTACTCAGTTCAATGGCAATTAGGGATGGGCAATAAATGCTGGCCCAGTCAGAAAATAACCTCAGATATTTATCTCATGCCCAGGTCTCGGTTTCTGACTTAAGCAGGATTCGTGCTTCTAATTCACTTCACTTTATTGCATCTACGATATGAATTAATGTACATTACCTTTCATTGGGCAATAGCCCCTATGGGGACCTGAATGTTTTCAACACACCTTTTTATTTACCATATCCATTGGTTTTAAATCATTTTTGTCATATTTTGTTAGTTGTTTTGTTGTTATTGCCCACATTTGTTTCTGAATCTGAAGTATTTATATTACCTTTAGGCTTAGAGTTTGTTCTCAATCCTTTTTTTTAATCTTTAGACTACATTGATTGAATTTCTGTCTGATTAATCATTACCAAGAATGATGAAAGAAAAACCCCAGCGTTGTAAAAACAACTGGAGAGTGGATAGTATAAAATTAAAGCCAGTGATGATATTGGGTGGTACATTGGCACACTGGTTAGCACTGAGGCCTCACAGAACCAGGGACCCGGGTTTGATTTCTGGCCTGGGTCACTGCCTGTGTGGACTTTGTGCGTTCTCCCCGTGTCTGTGCGTGTTTCCTCCGGGTGGTCCAGTTTTGTCCCACAGTCTGAAAGACAAGCTGATTAGGTGCACTGGCCATGCTAAGTTATCCCTCAGTGTACCCAAACAAGCGCCAAAGTGTGGGAATTTTCACATTAACTTCATTGCAGTGTTAATGTAAGTTTATTTATGACACAAACAAATAAACTTAAACTCATGCTCAAGCACAAAACTCTCCTAAAGGAGACATTTCAGCAAGGCCTCATCATCTACACTCACAGGAAAGGCTGAATAAATGAAGATAGTGCAAGAAATGGGATCAGTAATGTGTGTAAAGGAAACATTTTATTGGTTTGCTCTCATTCACATTTCATCTTATTGACGATGTATTTCATAATGTGGGATCAACTGGTTCTTCCCAGCAGTCTGTTGTTCAGCCTGATGACAATGAGAATGATTACTTGTGAACTATCAACGAAGATGATGATAATGAAAATGAGGAATCATAGAATCCGTAAGATGCTCTGACATCTTACGAATTCTAAGATGATTCAGGTCCTTTTCCCTGCCCCATCTAACCTGGTAAGAAGTCTCACAACACCAGGTTAAAGTCCAACGTGGTTTTGTGAGACTTCTTGCTGTGTTTACCCCAGTCCAACGCTGGCATCTCCACATCATGGACATCTAACCTGCACATCTTTGGATACAACCAGGGTACAGGGACAAATTGTTCAATGAGTCAGATGCCGATCAGGGTGATTTTGAAGGTTTTCAATGCAAAATGTTATAACTAATTCCTTACAGTATATATTTATGGTGTACTGCATGATATGTATATAGTTTGTAATGTTTTAAAATAAATAAATATTACAGAATGAATATGAATTCTTTATCGTTGCTAGTATTTACATGAGTCCATTGTGATAATTTTTTTGGGGTCCCAAATCAAGCACTTGTGTTTCAATCACTCACAAACATTACCCATGGACAGGTCAACCTTATGACTTTTGACATAAAAGTTTGGTCTCAAAAATTCAACTTTTACACAGGTGTATATGGTATACATCGTACATGGCACTATTAAAGTAGACTGGTCAGTTTAGCAGGATTAATATTTATTTTTAAATGGCTTCCACCCACTGAAAGTGCAGTGAACACTTACCAGCTTGTTACCCCTCCCACTGGCCAGTCATGGTAAGTGCAGCTTTGCACACCACATGCTGGCCAGTTATAGTCATTGCAGTTTGTCACTCTCCACTGGCCAGTTATACTAAGTGTAGCTACACACCACATACACACTGGCAATTAACACATCTCTAGATTATCTTCCCCTTTAGTTTCTTCTCATCTTTTGCTGTGTATTCTGAATCCCCTCTGACCTGCCTCTCTCAAACCCTGAACAATCCGTTCTGAGTAAAGCTTTTAGTAATACTATTAATACTATTGTTCCCCCCCCAACGCTCCCCCCCGCCCCCGCCCTCCACACTGTCCCCCTGACTTCAATAAATTTTGAGCATAGTGTGATGCTGAGCTCCTCTTCTATTACCTTCCCCTCTGTGCTCACTTCTTTGGCCAGGAGTCTTCCCGCACCAGAAATCCTTTTTACCGTCTTGTGAATTCTCCTTCCATCTGGACTACTCCTTCAAGCCTTGTCCCTCTCTCAGTCATATCACTGTGAAAAATGCTGGTGTCTCTATTTCTGTGCTCCCCCTCATTCTAATCAAATTCTATTTGAATTTGCAGCACTGCATTCTCTTAGGTTTGGAGTTTATCAAACCAAAGTTTCATGAAGAACCACATAATAGACTTGTGAGCAAAGTTGAAGCTGATGCAATAAAAGGGACAATGGCAGCATGGATATGAAGTTGATTGAGTGACAGGAAACAAAGAGAAGCAGTTGTTTTTCGGACTGGAGAAAGTTATGTACTGGAATTTCCCAAGGGCCGTTATGGATCCACTGCTTTCCTTGATCTGTCTAAATGACCTAGACTCGGAAGTACAGCTAGCGAATGATTTCAAAACTTTCAGATAGCACAAAATGTGGAAGCATTGTGAACTGTGAGGAGGATAATGATAGACTTCAAGAAAATATAGACAATCTGGTGGAACAGGAGATGGGAGGGCAGGAACCAAATGAAATTTAGTGCAGAGAAATGTGAAATGCTACATTTTGGTAGGAAGAATGAGGAGATGCAATATAAAACAAAGAGTATAATTTTAAGCAAAGTGCAGGAACAGAGGGGTCTGGAGTAGATGTGCACAGAACACACAGAGCAGCAGGACTGATTGAGAAAGATCCTGACCTTTACAAACAGAGTCAGAGAGTGCAAAAGCGAGGAACTTATAAAACACCTTCCTGGAATATCGAGATCAGTTCAGGGCAACACACTTCAGGAAGACTGTGAAGGCATTAGAGAGGGTACAGAAAAGGTTTGAGAGAATGGTTCAGTCATGTGTGTAGCTTGGAGAAGCTGCAGCCTTTCTCTTTAGAGAAGGGAAGGTTGAAAAGAGATTTTGTCGAGGTATTCAATGAAAAATGCAGGACGGCATGCCAGGAGCAACATCAGTCATACCTAAAATGGTGGGTCAACTTAGTGAAGCTTCAACACAAGACTACTTGCACACCAAACAGCAGGAGCAGCATGCAAAAGACAGAGTTATGGATCAGATCAAAGTCCTGCAGTCCTGACACATCCAGCTGTGAATGGTGATGGACAATGAAACAACTCACTGGAGGAGGTGGCTCCACAAACATCCCCATCCTCAGAAATGCAGGAGCCCAGCACATCAGTGAAAAAGTAAATCTGCAACTAGCTTCAGCCAGAAGTGCCAAGTGGATGCTCCATATTGACCACCTCCTGAGGTCCCCAGTATCACAGATGTCAGTCTTCAGCCAATTTGATTTACCCAATGTGTTATCAAGAAAAAGTGGAAGGCACTGGATACTGAAAAGACTATGGGCCCCAACAATATTCTAGCAATAGTACTTGTGCTCCAGAGCTAATCATGTCCCTAGCCAAGTTGTTCCAGAACAGCTACACGACTGGCATCTGTCCGATAATGTGGAAAAATGCCCAGGTTTGTCCTGTCACAAAAAACAAATCCTATATGGGCAATTACTGCCCCATCAGTCTACTCTCAATCATCAAAGTGGTGGAAGGTGTCATTAATAGTGCAATCAAGCGCAGTAATAACCTATTCACTGACGCTCAGTTTGGGTACTGCCAGGGTCACTTAGCTCCTCACCTAAATACAGCCTTGGCTGAAACATCAACAAAAGAGCTCAAAAGGTGAGGTTAGACTGCGTTCTCTTGAATCAAGGCGATTTTTGACTGAGTGTGACATCAAGGAGCTCTAGTAAAGCTGGAGTCAATGAGAATTAGGGAGAAAACTCTTCACTGGCTGGAGACATACCTAGCGCGAAGGAACATGAGTGTGATGTTGAAGGTCTATCATCTCAATTCCAGGATATCACTGCAGGAGTTCCTCAGGGCATTGTCCTCTGACCAATCACCTTCATCAATAATGCTCTCTCCATTTTAAGTTCAAAGTGGGGATGCTCTTTGATCATTGTATAATGTTCAGCACAATTTGTGACTCAGGTTCTGAAGCAGTCCATGTTCAAATGAAGCAAGATTGGACAATATCCAGGTTGGGGGATTATAAACGGCAAGTAACATTTGTAAGTGGCAGGCAATGACCATTTCCAACAAGAAAGAATTTAACCATCTCCTCTTGACATTCAATAGCAATACCATTCACCATCAATATCCTAACAGTTATCATTGACCAGAAACTGAACTGGGCTAGCTATGTAAGTACTGCAGCTACCACAGCAGGTCAAAGACAGGTAACTCTGAGGAAATTAAATTCGCCTCTTCACTCCCCAAAACCTGTTCACCATTTACAAGGCACAAGTTAAGAGTGATGAAAAATACTCCACTTGCCTGGATAGCTGCAGCTCCAACAAAACCTAGGAAGCCTAAAACCATCCAAGACAAAGCTGCCTAGTAGATTAGCACCCCATCCATCAACATTCACTCTTTCCATCACCAATGCAGAGTGGCAGTAATATGGACCATCTACAAGATATACAACAGCAACTCACTAAGGCTCCTTTGACAGCACCTTTCAAACCCATGACCATTACTACCTCAAATGACAAGGGCAGTAGACACATCGGAGCACCACCACCTGCAAGTTCCCTTCCATGTTACTTACCATCCTGACTTGGAAATATATCACAATTCTTTCACTATCGCTGGGTCAAAACCCTGTAAAACTCTTCCTAACAGGATTGTGGATGTACTTGCATCTCAGGGACTGCAGCAGTTTAAGAAGGTGTCTCATCATTGCCTTTTGAAGGGCAATTAGGCTGGGCAATAAAAGCTGAACTAGCCAGTGACACCCGCATCCTGTAATAGATTTTTTAAAAATTTGAGGGGTTGGATAGTGTAGATAAGGAGAAACTGTTCCCAATGATGGAAGGTGGTTAGCACTGCTGCCTCACAGCGCCAGGGACCTGGGTTCGATTCCTGGCTTGGGTCACTCACTGTCTGCATGGAGTTTGCATGTTCTCCCTGTGTCTGTGTGGATTTCTTCCGAGTGCTCCAGTTTCTTCCCACAGTCTAAAGATGTGCGGGTTAGGTTGATTGGCCCTAGTGTCAGGGGGAATAGCAGGGTAAATATGTGCAGTTACAGGGATAGGATAGGATTGTTATCGATGGGCCAAATAAACTTCTTCTGTACTGTAGGAATTCTATGAAGGGCCAAGAACAGTCGACATTCATTTAAGGAGAATCGCTGTTGCACCAGGGACCGTTCCCTCTACAACATCCTGGTCCACTGCTTAATTACCCCTAACACCTTCACTTCGCATAGCATTTCTTTCTCCACCTGTGTATCTCTTTCTACATGTCTGTATCTTTCTCCATGTGTTAATCTCTTTCTACACATGTGCATTTCTTTCTCCAACTGTGTCTTTCTTTCTCCATGTCTGTATCTTTCTTCACGTGTTAATCTCTTTCTCCACGTGTTAATCTCTTTCTCCACGTCAGTGTCTCTTTCTCCATGTATTAATCTCTTTCTACACGTGTGTGTCTCTTTTCCCATGTGTGTATCTCTTTCTCGACCTGTGTACCTCTTTCTCCATGTCTATATCTTTCTCCATGTGTTAATCTCTTTCTACACATGTGTATCTCTTTCTCCCTGTTTGTATCTCTTTCTACACGTCTATATCTCTTTCTGCATGTGAGTATTTTTGTAAGAAACCTGCTTTTGATTCAGTTATAATCAGGAATCTGCTGAGTATAAGTCAGATGAAGAGCCTCTTGACTCGGTCCTGCCTCAGTTGCTGTAGTGGCAAAGACGAGCTCAAGAGCATCAGGAAACGATGCCTGCTACACCCCTCAGATTGCAAGACATGATGGAGGAGCCTATCCACCTTCAGTCTGAGGTGGTAGTATTGACAGGCTAACACACCAAGGTCAACACCAGTAGGGTGGTGGCCACCATGGAGACCGCGGCCCTAGACATTGGTACTGCACTTCCATTCCAGAGGCACTTGCTGGGATCCATCAGTGCCAATGCCGGGGGGTGGGTGAGGGGGGGGGGGGGGGGGGGGGGCGGATTTTGGGGGGGGTTGGGGGGGGTGGGCGCATCTCAAGCTCTTTCCAGCTGCCCCTCCCTCTCAAGGAGGCAGCCAGGGGCACTCAGAAACCCATGAGGAGGAGTATCAGTTGGTACACACCCTGAGGTCATCTACCCAGGTGACCCCAGAAGTGTCCCACCCATTTGAATCCTCTCCAGCTCCGTAGGCCAAAGAGGGTGGCACTGCCACACAGCAGAACCCCAAAACACATGGGGATTGAGAATGCCTGCCAAGGTCATCACAGAAAATAGGACGCAGCAGTCAGCAGGTTGGCTCCGTGTCCACTGTGGATATTGGGGTGCACCAAGATGTAGCAGCAGGGTTAGAAAGGTTAAGAAGTTGTAGTTTCACAGTGAAGGCAGAGGTGTTAATCATTTGTATATAATGTTCACAATAAATATCCACTAGTACATTGCATGTCATGCCAAGGGAGCCATAGAAATGTTCCTGTCATTGTGCAGTGAAAACTTGGTCCCTGCGCAAGATAAAGGCAGATTTCAGTCCAAGGTTTCCTCCCTGTGCTTTGTTCATCCTTTCCAGCAGATTAATGGCATTTCTTCACAGTGACTGAACACATCAGCCATGCCCATATCTCATTGGTATTACAATGTCTGCCAGAAAGTACTGAACTGGTGTTACACAGTTCAGCTATTCTCCCTGTATGCTCTCTGCCTTGTTGAAGTGTGGCTGTCTCCCCCATCGCACCAGCTTTTCTCTCCAGTGACACTGTATTCCTCAAAGGTTCAGCTCATGAAAGATGCTGTAGGATCAGAAGAGGTTAACCTTTCCCGCTGTATCACCATGATACGATGCCATTACTGTCACCTTCAAGTGATGTTCAACATGGAGAACTATGATCAACCACGATCAAAATGAATGGCAGAGCAAGCTCAAAGGGCCAAGTGATCTGCTCCTGTTTCTACTTTCTATGTTTCTATGACCCCAGTCATTGAGAGAAAGTGAACTGTCATCACCCAGACAGCAGTCAGACATTCATATAAGCTCTGTGGGGATCTAGGGACTGTCCCATTGCAAGTAGTCATCATCCTCCTGGAATGTAGGAAATATTGGCATCCAATAGTTTCTATGACAGGAGCCTTATTACAGTGGCTATGTGCACCTCCATCAGTCAAAAGTGGGCGTCATGCTCACAGATGCCATGTGAAGATAATAGGATGTCCTCACTGGACATCCTCTTCACTCTCCATGTATCTAACAGCAATGAGCTTGTCCAATGTCCGAGAAGGTGTGCCTTGTCCAGGCATCACCAAACCTCATGGCTAACATCCTTTCCCTTGAGGACCTCCTCAGTCTCAACCCTTCGATTTCCTCCTCATGAAAGGAGATAGGCAGCTCCTCCATCTCCTCCTCAGGCAGTTCCTTCTCCCTGCAGCCTCTGTGGATCCTGAAACACATCAAGGATCTGAGAGTGGTCAAGAATATAGGAGTCATGCACAAGGAATTGAGCATATACCTGGAGGATGTGTTTGTGTGGTCACAGACCACTGAATATTCAGCAAGTGGAAGCCTTTGTGGTTCATGCTGTCTATAGTTTGATACCATGGAAGTCTGAATGCCACGTGAGTACAGTCAGTGGTACCCTGCACCTGTGGAAAACCAGAGATCTGCGCAAATCCCAACAGTTTTGCAACTTGGCTTGACTGCCTCTTGGCTTGGCTTGAGCACCTTGGCTTGATCCTGGTTAAAATGGACAAAGTTGTGTGCCCTCATGAAAATTGCTTTCTGGATGCATTGTGTCTGCAGGCTTGTGATATGCTGCAGTGCTCACCTGTGGAGACCTGGAAGGAATGAATGGCACAAAAATTGCGCACTACTAGAACATTCAGCGACATTAACAATGAATGTCTTCCAAATCCTTGTGATGTCAAATTCCGCAGAAGGTGGCAGATGTACCAAGATAGTTCCCTGACCATGTGTAATCTTTGGAGACACTGGCTCTCGGACTGTAGATATGTCAAATGCCATCTCATAATGTGCTTACTAGTGATGGCTCTCCAGCGTTCATCCTTTGTGTGTGGAGCAGGGCCTGGCACCCCTTCCTTTTGATGGTTCTGCTCCTGCCTTTGGCAAGTCAGGCGCCACTGTTGACATCATCTTCCAGAAGGCGTTTGACAAGGTACCTCACAAGAGGTTATTGCAGAAGGTCAGGGGACATGGAGTTGGGGGTAGGATGTTAGCGTGGATAGAGGATTGGTTGTCAAATAGGAGGCAGAGAGTGGGGGTCAATGGGTGCTATTCAGATTGGCAGTTGGTGACTAGTGGAGTCCCCAGGGGTAAGTGCTGGGGCCTCAGCTATTTATATAGATGATCTGGAGGAGGGAACCGAGTGTATGGTGTCGAAATTTGCTGATGACACCAAGATTGGTGGAATGGCAAATTGTGCGGAGGGTGTGGAGAGTCTACAGAAGGATCTAGATAGGCTGGGCGAATGCGCCAGGAAATGGCAAATGGAATTTAATGTTGGCAAGTCCGAGGTGGTCCACTTTGGTAGGAATAATGGTAGGAAGGATTATTACTTACGTGGCGAAAAACTGCAGCAGGCGATGGTGCAGAGGGACCTCGGGGTCCTTGTGCATGAGTCGCAAAAACCCAGCTTGCAGGTGCAGCAGGTGGTCAGGAAGGCGAATGGGATGCTGGCCTTCATAGCGAGGGGGATTGAATATAAAAGTAGGGAGGTCTTGCTGCGGCTGTATAGGGCATTGGTGAGGCCGCAGCTGGAGTACCGTGTGCAGTTTTGGGCGCCGTACTTACGCAAGGATATTTTGGCCTTGGAGGGAGTGCAGAGGAGGTTTACTAGGCTGATGCCAGAGTTGAGGGGGTTGAGCTATGAGGAGAGGCTGAATAAACTGGGCTTGTACTCGTTAGAGTTTAGAAGAATGAGGGGAGATCTCATTGAGACGTATAAGGTGATGAATGGGATGGATAGGATAGAGGTGGAGAGACTCTTCCCGCTCAGAAGGGACAGTAGGACTAGAGGGCACAGCCTCAAGATAAAGGGGGGTGCGGTTTAGAACGGAGTTGAGGAAGAATTTCTTCACTCAAAGGGTGGTGAATCTCTGGAATTCTCTGCCCGTTGAAGTGGTGGAGGCTACCTCGCTAAATATTTTTTAAGAAGCGGGTTGATGGGTTTTTGATAAGAGAGGGGATTAAGGGTTATGGGGAGAGGGCGGGAATGTGGAACTGAGCCACGACAGATCATCCATGATCTTATTGAATGGCGGGGCAGGCTCGAAGGGCTAGATGGCCTACTCCTGCTCCTATTTCTTATGTTCTTATGTTCTTCTTTCCTGCCTATGAGCAAGAAGAATGACAGCAAGATCATTAGGTCTGGTGCTCTTGACAGTTTTCTTACTGCAGTATCAGAGACTTGATGGTTAGCATTTGACTGTTAAAGATCACTCTTTGTCCATTCATCATCTGCAGCTGCCTCTCAAAACCCACTGACTCATGTCCTGGTTACAGCATCGATGCTCAATCCTTTGTTCGCGTGCTGGTTGGACAAGACCCCCCACCACTCCACCCCACATCACGTGGCCACGTGGTGCCAGCTTTGGTCATTCGACTTCCTCCTGAGCACTCATTTCCAGCGCATGTATTGTCCAAACTTTCATTCCAAATCCTTATGCTCAGCTTTGGCTCATAGGGGCCACTTGTCCATAGGCACCTCATCACAGAACCAAGGATTAGGAATGCTATCCCCAGTGAATGTGCCATCAAAATTTTCCAGGGGATATTGTTGCTTGCTGAGTCCTGAATGGTATGCTCACACAAAACAGTCATTGAACTTGGAAAATTGTGCATCTAGGATTATGTGCCGAGCTGTGATCATTGGCATGTGTGAGTGCTGTTTGAGTGGGCACAACTGCCTTACTAGTCTAACTCCAAGCGTGTCAAGCTAAATGGCCTGATCTGCAACAGAGCGCTCATCTTTGATATGTTTTTCCATTTGCCTTGCCCTTGTCTTCATTTACCTCTATATGCAACCCCTCAACCAGCCACTGTGATTGTGTGGCACATGCAGTCCCTGCTGATTCCGCCCCCAATCCCCAACTGCGTTGATGCCCATGCCCTGGTCTTCCCTTCCTTCTCTTCAGGCTTGCATTCCATGGTATCAAACACATGCCCCAGCATCAGATTGCAGTCAGGAAGATGCTGTTGTACAGACCTGCCTGAAACTGCATCTCCCCTCCCCTTGAAGAGGTGGAGCCGCATCTCGGGCACTGTGCCAGCTTAACTGCACGTAGTTCCATTCTCCCTATGGAATTCTGCTTGCCACATGCACACCTTTTGAAACCGTTCGTACATTGTGCCATTTTGATATGAAGCTGTTAATTTGATGTTGAGCTGTGATTCTGGCAAATGAGCCCAATAATGCTATGCTAATATATTATAATGACATTCCCAATATTGGACAATGGAAACGCAGCCCCCCACTGACTGGGAGCAGGGGGGTGGGGGGCGGCGGGAACAATCACATCCTGCATTTACACCACCAGAATGCATCTAGGCTTTTCTCACAATATTTTCCACATAAGGTGCCAAACATGCCCTCTGGGAACTGGGGCATAAAATCCCAGCCTAAGTGCTGCACAATATGGCAGAAAAAGCCACCCTTGCCTTTAGTGGGTTTAATGCCACTTTCCCCACATGGAAACATTGTGTCTTGTGGAAGCAATGCAAATGGGACTTTAATTGGCAAATATTTTGGGGAGTAAACTGAAGACAGCTCGCCCATTGACTCTTACATAGTCATTCCTGGTTGGATAACATATGATCTACAAAAAGTGTAAGTCAATAAAGATTAAGCATTGAGCTTGTGCGTGTGGTACAAGTGTTAGAAAGAGAAAGAGGATATCTCAAATGTGTTGATGTAAGATATCAATCACCTGACTGTTTCACAAAAGAAAATGCTTGTGCCGAAAGATTACTGAAGATCTTAAAAGAGGAGTGAATTGTAATTTAGTACTTTGTAGAGGATATAAGAAATATTTATTTTATCTTCAATTTGTTTTGAAATATTGTTTTTGAATATTTATATTTTATTAAGTCTTAAGGAAATTTGTTCATTATATACATTAAGGTGAAGTGTAAGGGTAAACACATGGGGGGCATTCATTAGATAATTATTTCACCACATGTAAAAGATATTATGGGAGACTAGTGGTGAATTAAGAGTTAGAGATACACATTTGTAATGTTTTACTTTTTAAATATATCTAATACTGAGTGAGGATTGACTTCTGGTCTTTTTCACCAACTGACATTTGGAAGTTTAACAGCTGGTGGTTTTTTTCTTTACATATGTGAGTCTTTAATGAGTTGATTTCTGTTAACTGAAATTAATCCAATAAATAGAGACATGGCAGGGTACTTTAAACTCATGGAATGCATATCCTGTGCCATGTGGGAACTCCTGGAGAATTCTCATAGCATTTGGCCCATCATATTTGCACCTACCACAATCCCACCCAGGCTCTATTCCTGTAACCCCACATATTTACCAGGTTAACCTAACCTGCACATCTTTGGAGGAAACCAAAGCATCTGGATGAAACCCATGCAGACGCACAGACAGTGACCTGATGTTGGAATTGAACCCGGGTCCCTGGTGCTGTGAGGCAGCAGTGCTAACCACTGTGCCGCCGTGTCTTGGATAACCACACGTTGAGAAATGTCATCAACTAGAGAAGCGCAATCTCTGGAGCTTGAGCAGTAACTGCATCTTTAAGGCTGAGAGCAACATGAAGAGCATGTCTTTGAATGTGGTCACCCCATAGCTTAAGGATGAATAGCTGGAGAGAGAATGAGTGACCACAAGGAGTTAAGGAGGACAAAATGCTAGTGCTGGGATCACTTGAGTGCCTTTTGCTTTCCAACCAGTATTCATTTCTGAACACTGGTGAGAATGACGGTTCATTTGGGAAGTGCAGCCTGATGCATGGAATCACATATAGTTAAGTGATAACAGGGGGAAGGAGGAAGTTTGAAAAAGCAATAGTGAAAAGATATTCCATGGTTAGCAGTATTGAGTTTTACACTCTTGTGTTCTGGAGTGGGGGGATACCTATTATTCCTCCCAAGCTCATAGGCACACAAGTGCACAGCAACCTGAAAGTCCCTGCTTATGCTGAGCGTAAGTTGGCCCTTTTATCATATTTGTTTAATTGCATTCTTAAAACAGTTGGCTGCGATAACAAAGAAAAATAGCGAGTGCATTACATACAATTCTAGGAACATGATCTTGAATTGGCTGAAGACTGGTTCCAAAACCAGGTCATTATGTTAATTTATTCTATTGCAAACACTAACTTTTGACCCATGGCTTCAAGGACAGTGACATGGTGAACTCATGATACATTTAGTCAATTGACATTGGGCACTGTAAACACTTTGTGATCTGTGCCTAGGAAAACAAGTGAGCTGACTGGCAACCCGAAATGAATGACAGACTTTAATCATATTTTATGGCAGTTTCATTAAAGGCACAATGTGTGCTCAAGTGGAGCTTATATTGCTCTACAGTTCAACACACTTAAACAAGATGACATAAAGCAGGAAAAGTAATTCAAAGAACGAGTTGAGTTTTTAAAATTCGTTTACGGGATATGGACATTGCTGGCCAGACATTTATTGCTCATCTCTAATTGCTCTTGAGAAAGCGGCAGTGAGCTGCCTTCTTGAACTGCTGTGGTACCTAAAGTGTAGTAAACCCGTCATGCTGATAGGGATGGAGCTCCAGGATTTTGATCTAGTGACAGTGAAGGAACAGCAATATGTTTCCAAGTCAGGATGGTAAGTGACTTGGAATGAAACCTCCAGGTGATGATGTTCCCAGGTATCTGCTGCACTTGTCCTTCTAGATGGCAGTGTGTTTGGAAGGTGTAGTATACTGAGCTTTGGTGAGTTTCTGCAATGCATCTTATAGATGGTACATGCCACTGTCACTATTTGTCAGTGGTGAAAAAAATGGATATTGTGGAAGGGGTACCAATCAATTAGGCTGCTTTGTCCTGGTTGGTGTCAGGCTTCTTAAGTGTTGTCAGAGAGTATTCCATTGCACTCCTGACTTTGGGTGGTGGACAGGCTTTGGGAGTCAGGAGTTCAGTTACTCTCTACAGGATTCCTGGTCTCTGACCTGTTGTTGTAGTCATAGTATTTACATGGTTAGCCTAGTTCAATTTCTGGTCAATTGGAAACCCCCAGGATCTGGATAGTGAGGGTTCTGTGATGGTAATGCATTGAATGTCAAGGGTGATGATATGATTCTCTTTTGTTGGAGATAGTCATTATGTTGTGCAAACATAGCTTACCATTTGTGAGAGCAAGCCTGGATATTATCTGGGTCTTGCTGCATTTGGACATGAACTGTTTCAGTATCTGAGGAGTCACGTTGTGCAGTCGTCTGCAAACATCCCCACTTCTGACTTGATGGAAGGAAGGTTATTGATGAAGCAGCTGCAGGTGGTTAGACCTAGGATACTACTTGAGGAATTCCTGCAGTGATGTCCTGGAACTGAGATGATTGACCTCCAACCACCACAATTATTTTCCTTTGTGCCAGGTATGACTCCAACCAGCAGTGGGTTTTCTGCTGGTGACAGGATCTTCTGGTCCTGTCAATGGGGTTTCCTGTTGAATGCACCCCTTGCTGTCATGAAACATGCATCTGGGGCACACTGTCAGAAGATCCCACTGGCCGAATAGTTCCAGACTATAGCAAAGTTTGGTTATCAGCAAATCAAAGAATTAAAGGGATGGACAGTGTACTTTAAGCACATTTTCAGTCGATCAGCTCCAGATAATAGGTTTGCCTTTAATTCCAATAAGGTGATAGCTGTTCTAGTTGCTAGTTGTGGTGACATTACAAATGCATGACCTGAGAACTGCATGTATATTGATACAAGATCACCTTTAAACTTGCATCAATGTCATGTCACAAACTATCCTGACTTGAACATATATAGATATCATTTCATCCTTGCTGAACCAAAATCCCAGAATTCCTTATCTAAGAAGCAAGCCTGTGACAAGTTTCTCAAGTATAACCAGTAAATTAGTGAAACTGTTATCCCTGCTAGTGAGGTCCACAGAAGAAAAATCCACCTTGCAGTGTAAAGGGCCTCCACCAGAGCATGTGGAGGTAAATTGCAAGGCACAATTGAAA
Source organism: Carcharhinus amblyrhynchos (assembly GCF_965287045.1). Classification (NCBI taxonomy): domain Eukaryota; kingdom Metazoa; phylum Chordata; class Chondrichthyes; order Carcharhiniformes; family Carcharhinidae; genus Carcharhinus; species Carcharhinus amblyrhynchos. Next base: position 57,918,585 of record NC_137329.1, read on the forward strand.
GTAGAGTCAAAGGACCTAGCCAGATGGCAAAAAGGTGAGCAAACCTCAAAGTAAAAGGCTGACGTAAGGTTTTAAATTTGGCACAATAATCAGGCAACACTGGCACTTGTTTTAATGAGCACAACTTGAAGGACATTGCAGCCCTGATCCAGAGTTAGTGTGGTGAACATATACAACCAAAATAAAAAAAAAGAGAAGTCAGACCAAAAAAATGACATTCAATTTGATTCTCTAAGCTTGAGAAAATAACTAGCTGGCCAAAACGATTTGTTCAAAAGCTTTGATGTAGAATTACTGAAATTTAAAATGGGTCCCTAACCATGACAGGAGCCTGCCAAATCCTGACAAGTGAAGGAGAAAAAAATACTGCAGCTCCGTTAACAAAAAAAAGTAAAGCTGTATTCCCCTGTCCTGAAAACATCCTTGGATGGTAAGTTAACACTTCCAGACCAGACTGAATATTTTGAAGAGTATTTTAAGATATATGATGGCATCAAAGTTGAATAAGAAAACAAAAGCTGAATTAGTGAATGCACCATTGTATTTAGTAGGTCCAATAGCGGATAACATAATTGCTAGACAAGGAATAAATTAATCCATTGATAACTCTAAAAGTCCTTAAGTTATTTCACACCTACTTTAGCCTAAAAAGCAATAACATTTTGGAGTGAGCAAAATTTGACAACAGAGTCTGAAAGTCTGGGGAACATACAGACTCTTTAATATATGAGTTATATAGATTGGCTGAAGGCTATGACTATGGTGAACTTAATTAAAAGAGAGGCCCAACAACAGTGGGAGTGGCCAATGATACTCTTCCAGGTGTACTCCAATCTAAAGAAGAAATGACTTTGGAAAAAGCCATCCAAATAATTAGACAATTAGAAGTATGACAGTAAAACTAATCCAGTTAGTGTCATGAGAACCATGGTATAGAGCAAAAAAATAACAAGAGTAAAGAGACTCCAGGACAAAGAAAGCAATACCCAACAAAACAAAAGACAGTGACAGACAGATGTCAGCGCTGAAGTGCCAAAAAACCTCATAGGTTAAAGCAACATCTAGCGATCATTGTGCGATGCTTATACTGCAACGTCCTGGGATATTTCGGAAAGATGTGCAAGTCCAAAATAGAGTAACTCAAATAAGTCTATGAGATAGATGAACTACACTAAAAAAAAGTCCTAAAGGGCTCCTTGGGAGAAATTAAGGTTTACATTTTGGAGTGCTGACATATCCGTACATGGTCAACTCAATTTCAAGTTTGACACAAGAACCAGTGTAATAGTCCTGTCACATCAGGAACTGTGGTGAAAAGATTTCTGGCTACAGATCACAGACACATGGTCCCGGAGGAATATGACATTGTCATAATTCAAGAGCCACTTCAGTAATGGCACTATCAAAATTCTGTATGTCATCCACAATCTACTCGTTTCTTTCCTGAGCAGAGATGCGTATGTGACCCTCATCTCCTTAAAATGGCAAAAGATGTCAAAACAACCACTGTAGTTACTGACACTGAATTGGAGACTTCTGAGATGATCTCAATTGGAATTTCAGTTCGTAAATAACTTCACTCTTTGCAGAGACAGTTATTCCAGCCCCTTAGCAGACAGCAGAAAATATTCTTCTTCCATCAGACCAGCCAAACATCTTGATGAGCACCAACATATTTAAAGCAGAAGATACCAAAGAGAAAGAGCAGCAGCAGAAGAATGAGCCTGAATTTCAGAGTCAAATGTTGCTGTCACAGAACAAGGGACATTACAGCAACAAAGCTGGAGCTTCAAGCTCACACGCAGAAATGAAGTTGATCCAGGAGCAGAAGAGATGAGTCAACTAATTCACCAAGATAAAACTCAAGGAATTACAGGAAGAAACAGAGCAGCTTTTGGAGCCAATCTGCAAGTTGAGCTGAAGGTTGAAGAACACACAACCTGAGGGAGGTAAACCTTCAACTTCCAGGGAGAGCATGGTGGACCCCACTGAAAAAGAAAACCCAAATCTACTCTATGAATGAACAGAATCAATATTTCCTCCGAAGGAGAAGGTTGAGGCCATGGTATCTACCCAAGGAAGATAGATTGTCGATAAAGAAAAATACAACACTTAGGAGTGCCAGAGATGAATTAGATGTTGACATTCAAGTATTTAAAATACTAAGTACTACAGCTTCAACTCCAGACCAACAAAGTCAGCCTAAACTAGTTGAAACTACCACTCCTCCAAACTTGAAAAGAATGATATCTGGAAGAGTTGTAAAGACTCCAAACTGTCTGAATCTATAAAGTCAGAGACTGGCTGAGAAGAGGGGTAGTATATAAATATATTGTAAATGCATTTTGGTGAAGAATTGTGGGGAGATATATATTAGGGTGTTCAGGACTGCAAGAGTTCATGTAGGACTGACATTATGATGTAGAGAAGCACATGGGAATATAGAGAGTCTGATAGAAGTGGGCATAAAGATAGCATCCTGTTGGATTGGGATCCTAAATATATACATATATCTAAAAATTATGTTGGCCATGATGTGGACATACCGATGTTGGACTGGGGTGGACAGGATGAGAGATCACATGGCGCCAGGTTATAATCCAACAGGTTTATTTGAAATCACAAGCTTTCAGAATGCTGCTCCTTCATTGAATGTTCACCTGAAAAAGGAGCAGTGCTCCAAAAGTTTGTGACTTCAAATAAACTTGTTGGACAATAACCTGGTGTCATGTGATCTCTTATATAGCTATTTGTTATTAATAAACTGTTGTTGTTCAATTATACAAGTCTCAAGACCTCTTCATGAGACAACATACAAACCTTCAACACTTTTCACAAATTTAGGACATGCAGCTAATGAAATAATTTTGAAGTGGCGTCCTTGTTGTATTTAGGAAGAGGGATGCAAATCTGAAAGAATGTTGCACTGGCAGTTTGAATGATAAACTGTCCCTTTATGTTTTCATGTGGTTGCCATAGTAATAGGGTCTGGTTAATGTGGGACTGAGTTCAGTACAGTCCATAAAGTAATGTAAGAAAACATATGACCTGCATCTATGGGTCAGTTTAGTGTTACAGTCGTGAGCCCGAGCAAGAATAGAGACAGCTCCTAGCTTGAACCCTTTACTGCATATATGTAGATGGTTCTTGTTATTAAAAACATAGAGTTAACCTAGTTAAGACTCTGAGGACTTCATTAAGACCCACCAAATGGTATCCAACACTCTACAATATAATGGCAGCTAATGGAAAAACCCAAAATCTTGTGAAAAATGTAGAGAAAAACTAAAATCCTGCAAGACTAAGGACAAATTTGAAGCTTGACTAGCAGATGTGCAGAGGAAAATCACCAGGGTAAAACTCTAAAGAAAGGTTTTACGGGTGGCATGGTGACACAGTGGTTAGCACTGCTGCCTCACAACACCAGGGACCCGGGTTCAATTCCAGCCTTGGGTCATTGTCTGTGTGGAGTCTGCACATTCTCCCCATGTTTGTGTGGGTTTCCTCTGGGTGCTCCAGTTTCCTCCCACACTCTGAAGATGTGCTGATTAAGTGGATTGGCCATGTTAAATTGACCCTAGTGACAGGGGATTAGCATTAAATATATGGCATTCGGGGATTAGTGCCTGGGTGGGATTGTGGTTGGTGCAGACTTGATGGGCTGACTGGCCTTTTTCTGCACTGTAGGGATTCTATAATTCTATGAAAAGCCTGGAAGATGAAGGCAGATGTTTAAAATTCTTCACTGCACCAAAAACTTTGTGGGATTTATTAGAAGTTCATTTACAAATCCCAGAGAGTAGAGGCAGCAGATCGAGCAGCGGTGAGCTAAAACTTTTAAAGAGGCGGTGAATCCTTTGTCTTCAAATGAACATCTTGAATTTCAGCAACTTCTTAAATCTGAAATCACACTTTAAAATTGTTTAACCAGGAATCAAAAATCTGGATAAATTTGGACTTATCCAAGGCCCAGAACAATTATATAATTGGGGAATTTGGGGAAAAAGATTCCTTAGGTATATGATTGTTTCAGGTATGGATAAAAAGACAAAAGTTCAACACACTGCTTTACACTGTAGGCCCAATATTGGAGGACATTATTGCAGGACAAGGAATCAACTAATCATCTGCTAAATCTGAAGAGATACTAAAATCATTTGATGTTTATTTTAATCTGGAAGTAACAAAATGCTTAAAAGGACTAAATTTAATAACTGCATCCAGCAGCTTTTGACTCATTTGTTAACTATCTGTACAGGTTGGCTGAAGGCTATGAGACCCAAAATTCAAACTTATCAGTGACAGAACAGTTGTTGTTAGAAAGTGAATGACACACTCTCGGACATACTTCAAGCATAGAAAGTTCTAATTCCTATCAGCTTTAATTCCATGTGCAGCACAGGTCCATTTTAAGGGGGGAAAATAAACCGAGTTTCAAAGGCAACCCATAATCCTAGTTAATTAAACAGCAGAGAAACAGGGCACTCCAGGCCAAAGGAAGCAATATGCTCATCGACCACTGGAGCGACCAGGACAGTGTTGTGTAGCAAAGCACTCCCACGGGCGAAATCAATGTCATGCAATTTCAGCCCAATGCTTTCAATGTAGCACTAAGCAAACTGTACAAGGCCAACACATCTAAACGCACAGAAGTTGCAAAGATGATTCACAAAGTCAAAACTGCACACCAAGAGGACACATGCCACGCTTCTTAGGGGAGGTCTAGAATCCTGGATTTTTGTATTGGAATAAGGATATTTTAGTTAACGACCATCTTACAGACTTTAAATTGGACAGTGGAGCCAGTGTCCTGTCGGACAAAAGACCATGGCTGAAAGACCTCGGGCTTCAAACAACAGACACAGCACTTTATGGGCCAGGAAGAATCCAACTTTTAGTCATAGGTATGATTTCTGGAACCATTAAGGTATGGCAGCAAACTAATGCACATCATCTGTAACCAGCCTTTTTCTCTCTTGGGAATCTTATATAATCCCAGACCTCCTCAAAATAGCAGAAGATGTCAAGACAGCTGCTGTATAAATTATACAGGACTGCAAGTTCCCAAGAGCTCAAACAAGAAACATACAAACATACAAATTGGGAGCAGGAGTAGTCCATTGACTCCTCAAGCCTGATCTGCTTTTCAATAAGATCATGGCTGATCTGATTTTAACCTCAATTCCACATTTCCGCCTACCCCATACCTTTCACCCCTTATACAAGCACCTTTTCTCAAGAGAGAAAAAGGCTGGTTACAGATGATGTGCATTAGTTTGCTGCCAATCAACAATCTATCTAGCTCTGTGTTAAAAGTACTCAATGACTCTGCTTCCACTGCCTTTTGAGAAACACGGTTCCAGAAACTCGCAACCCTCTGAGAGAAAAAAATTTCTCCTCATCTCTGTCTTAAGTGAGCGACCCCTTATTTTTAAACAGTGACCATTGGTTCTAGATTCTCCAAAAAGAGGAAACATCCTCTCCGCATCCACCCTATCATGACCCCACAGGATCTTAAAGGTTTCAGTCAAGTTGTCATTTATTCTTTGGATACAAATTATTTTCTCCAATTTTTTCTCATTAAACCCATTACCGAAATTAAAGTAGTAAATCTTCTCTGAACTGCTTTTAACACATTTACAAGAAAGATATCCTGACTAGGACTTCAACTCTGAACTGTCTTCTCACTTTGGAGAGTAGGCTTGCCCATTTTCATTAAGTGTTGGAAATCCCTCGTTGGCCAGTCCAGCCGACCAATTAGATGACTACTATGACACATGTGGTGGATGCTAGACGACAAAGTAACCAACAATCAGAAGAGACTCAACTTCTGGCTTCAATGATTGTTGATGAGGTCAACAGTGAAACCAGAAAGCAAATTTTACAACTCCCACCCAGAACGACAGATCTGTTGGAACCAAATAACAGCTGTACATTGCTGACAGCACACCATGCAACCAAATGCAAAGGTGAACCTACTAAAAAACTGTATCCTTATATAATAGGAAAGGCCAGCTTTGGTCACAGTGAACATCATGGCAACCCACGTGGTGAAGAAACAAGGGGAAAAAAACAACATGGGAATCAGCAGGATGATCATCCATCCTGCAAGAGTGAATAGGATGGAGCAACAGCCACTTATCACCGTAACTGCTAATTCAACAAAGAGTGGTTTAATACTAAATAATATAGAAACATAGAAATTAAGAGCAGAAGAACAACATTTGGCCCTTGAGCTGCTATGCCATTCGAAATGATCATGGCTGATCCTCTATTTCAATGCCATATTCCCATTTTCTCTCCCTACCCCTTGATGCAATTAAAATCTAAACGATTATCTGTCTCTTTCCTGAGTACATTAGGTGACTTGGCCTCAGCAGCCTTCTGTGGTACAGAATTCCACAGGTTCACTACCCTTTGAGTGAAGTTTTATATCCCATCTTATATGGTCTACCTTGTATCCTGAAACTATGCCTCCTGGTTCTGGATTCTCCAACCAGGAGAAAAAAATAGGGGATAAAAAGATACACAGATGCCAGCCAACATCCAAATCAACTGAGTTTACCTGTAATGACAGAGCCTACCACTCTTCTGATAGTGGTGTAAATTAGATATGGAAGGGTTAAAAGATCTCTGTCAGACCCATTGAAGTGGGTATGCTGGCGTTGGACTGGTGTAAACACAGTAAAATGGTTGGACTAAAACCTGGTGTTGTCAGACCCATTGAACTCAGTAACTTGAAGTGGGGGAGATAGGATAGTAATAATGATGAAAATACTTGGGGTTAAACTAGAATAATTTGAAATATATTGGATGAAGATTTGAGGGGGAAGTTGTAGTATAAGGGTCTGATACATCGAGAATTAATGTAGGTCTGAGCCCTATACTGCCCACACCTAGGGCTCACTCTGGTATTGGACAAAGGCATATGCACAAGTAGAAATGAAGACAGCTCTGAGCTTGAACCTTTACCAAATATATAGTTCTTGTAGTTAACAGTTACAATTAGGGGCAATTTTGCGGCCACATTTGCAGCAAGTGTAAATGATGACATGGGTTCAAAATCATGCGAGAGTTGGGAAATGAGATTCACACCGGTGATATCTTGTTTCCTGATGTTTCTCGCCTTCACCAGTGATGCAATAAGATTCCAATCCAGGAACGAGTGGAACCTCATTTAAATACATTTTAAGGCATTTTCATGTTATACTGGGCCTCCCTGTTACATGATTCCCCCCTCACAAAAGATTGAAACCTTGCTAATGTACCAGGGGGCAGTGCAGCAGTTAATAAATATTCCAGAACATTCTTTGAAGAACAAAGATTTCAGATGTCTTGGCCAACATTTATCTCTCAGCCAACACTACTAAAGCAAAATTATATAGCCACCTCATTTTGTGGAAATTTGTCAGACATTCATAGAATCATAGAATTCCTACAGTGTGGAAAGAGGCCATTCAGCCCATTGAGTCTGCACCGACCACAATCCCACCCAGGCCCCATTCCCGTAACCCCACATATTTATCCTGCAAATTCCCTGACATTAGGGTCAATTTAACATTATCAACTAACCCGCACATCTTGGGAGGAAACCGAGCAACTGAAGGAAACCCACGCAGACACGGGGAGAATGTGCAAACTCCACACAGACTGTTACCTGAGGCTGGAATTGAATCCAGGTCCCTAGAGCTGTGAGGCAGCAATGCCTACCACTGTGCTGCCCCTAATTTTTCATACAATCTAGCAGGTCCATTTCCCTACATCAGAACTGGGTCTACACTTCAAAAATTATTTAATTACCTATAAAATGCTTTGTAATATTTGGTGATCACAATTAAGCAAATTCTTCATTTCTTAGTAATATTGACCCAGCAAAGTGAAATGGGAAAAACAGAATGATTACTGGAGCCTACATACAACATATTATTGCAGCTGACAATGCCTCTCTGTTAATACAAGCACAACTTTCTGATACCTATAAACTTTTAGACATGAATCAACATTATATGAATCTTATCATTAGTGCAACATGACACATAAACTCATTTTCCAACAAACAATTTTGTGATAAATATAATCAGTTATTCGGGGTAAGAGAGCATATTCATCCTTGATAAGAAATGAACTGAAGCTACCTATGATAAACCTTTATAATTTTTGATAAAGGGTTTGGCAATATTATGTTGATGTCATTAAAAAAACAACAAAATCAAATGTATTTTTTCAGTATGCTATTTGGAAAGTGGTGTTTTGAATAATAGATCAATTTTGGGATGGATTTCATGCTGTCAAAAAGGAGAGGAGTATGAACTTTGATTGCATTTGAGGCAACCAACTCAAAGGGAAGCTTGATGGTGATGGTAAGCATTATAAGTATAACATTGTCACAATAAATCAGATATGAAACATACACGGTAATGTCATATCCTATGTAATCTAATCAGGTTATTTGAAGACAGTATTGAGTATCTGTATATTGGAAGGGTGATCTTTAAAAGGCTCCACATAACCATTGACAGCTGAAAATCAAACCAGCACTAATAATAACTAACATAGGAACATAAAAAATTGGAGCAGGAGTAGACCATTTGGCCCTTCAAGCCTGCTCAACCTTCAATATGATCACAGCTGCTCCTCTATCTCAATACCATGGCCTACTCATGTTTCTAGTTTCTATGCCCTGTCAGAATTTCATACATTTCAATTAGATCATCTTTCATTATTCTGAATTCCAGTAAATTCAGGCCCAGTCATAAGAATATCAGAACATAAGAAATAGGAGCAGGAGTAGGCCATCTAGCCCTTCAAGCCTGCCCCGCCATTCAATAAGATCATGGCTGGTCTGAAGTGGCTCAGTTCCACTTTCCCGCCCTCTCCCCATAACCCTTAATTCCCTTGTCTGTCAAAAACCTATCTACCCATGTCTTAAATATATTTAGCGAGGTAGCCTCCACCACTTCAACGGGCAGAGAATTCCAGAGATTCACCACCCTTTGAGTGAAGAAGTTCCTCCTCAACTCTGATCTAAACTGCTCCCCCCTTTTCTTGAGGCTGTGCCCTCAAGTCCTGCTGTCCTTTCTGAGCAGGAAGAATCTCTCTACCTCTACCCTATCCATCCCTTTCATTATCTTATACATCTCTATAAGATCCCCCCTCATCCTTCTAAACTCCAACGAGTACAGACCCAGTCTATTTAGTCTCTCTTCATAGTCTAACCCCCTCATCTCTGGTATCAGCCTAGTGACCTCCTCTGCACTCCCTCCAAGGCCAAAATATCCTTGCACAAGTGTGGCGACCAAAACTGCACACAGTCCTCCAGCTGCGGCCTCACCAGTGCCCTGTACAGTTGCAGCAAGACCTCCCTGCTTTTATATTCTATCCTCCTCGCTATAAAGGCCAGCATCCCATTCGCCTTCTTGACCACCTGCTGCACCTGCAGACTGGGTTTTTGCGACTCATGAACAAGGACCCCCAGGTCCCTCTGCACCGTAGCATGCTGCAGCTTTTCACCCTTTAAATAGTAATCCCTCCTATTATTATTCTACCACAGTCCTACTACAGTCAACCTAATCTCTCCTCATACAACATATCCTGCCATCTCAAGAACTTTCACTGCACTCCCTTGTTGACAAGTATCTTAGATAAGAGAGACCAAAACTGCACACAATACTCTAGATGTGGTCTCACCAAGGCCCTGTACAGCTGTAGTAGGACAGCCTTGGTCCTGTCTTCAAGTCCACTGGCAATAAAGCCAACATACATTTGCCTTCCTAACTGTTTGCTATACCTACATGCTTGTTTTCAGTGACTGGTATACTGGGACATTCAGGTCCCTTTGTATGTCAACATTTCCTAATCTCTGCCATTCTGTTTCTCCATCTGAAGTGGATAACTTCACATTTATCCACATTATACTGCATCTGCCATGTATTTGCCCACCCACTCAACTTTTGTTAATCAACTTAAAGCTTGTTAACATTTTCCTCACCACTCAACTTCCCACCAAGTTTTGTATCATCAGTAGAGTTAGAAATATTACTTTTTGTTCCTTTATCCAAATCATTGATGTATACTGAGAATAGCTGGGGCCCAAGCACCGATCCCTGTGGTACATCAAGTCACTGACTATCATTGCAAAAAAGACCCATTTAGTTCTGCTGTTTCCTATCTGCGAACCAATTCTGAATACCAATACATCATACCCAATCCCATGCACTTTAAATTTGTGCACGAACATTTTTTGTGGGGCTTTATCAAAGGCTTTCTGAAGATTCAAATATACCACATCCACTGGTACTCCCTTATCTATTTTACTAGTTACAGCCTCAACAATTTTTTTTTCACAGCATGGTACAGACCATTTTGGCTGTTGTTCCTATTCCAGCTCTCTGAATGGACAGCACAACTAGTCCTGTATCCCCTGGCAACTTGCCCATTCTTTCTTTTCAAGTAACAATCTAATTCCATTTTAAATGATTCAATCGAACCTGCCTTCACCACACCCAGGCAAAGCATTCCAGACTCTATCCTACTCACCGCATGATGTTATTTTTATCCTCATATTACAATTGCTTCTCTTACTAATTACTTCAAATCAGTGGTACCTCGTTCTCAATCCTTCCACCAATCTCCCTGTATTTTGAGGACCTCTATCAAAGCACCTCTCAGCTTTTTTTTTATAGTAAGAAGTCTCATAATACCAGGTTAAAGTCCAACTGGTTTATTTGGAATCATGAGCTTTCAGAAGGAGCAATACTCTGAAAAATCATGATTCCAAATAAAGCTGTTGGACCTTAACCTGTTGTGAGATGTCTTATTGTGCTCACCCCAGTAAAATGCTGGCATCTCCACATCATGATTTTTTTATTATAAATTTGAACTTGCAAAAGGTGTAATTGAGATAAATAGCCATGGGTTCAGTAAAGGGGAACAGTTGAGGGAGTAAAAAAAAATACCCAATAGGATGAGAGAGTGGGAGGAGTGCAGCACAGTAGTCAAGGATGAATGGCCTGTGCTGCAGAGTAAGAAGTCTCATAACACCAGGTTATAAGAACATAAGAACATAAGAACATAAGAAATAGGAGCAGGAGTAGGCCATCTGGCCCTTCGAGCCTGCCCCGCCATTCAATAAGATCATGGCTGATCTGTCGTGGCTCAGTTCCACTTTCCCGCCCTCTCCCCATAACCCTTAATCCCCTCTCTTATCAAAAACCCATCAACCCGCTTCTTAAAAATAAAGTCCAACAGGTTTATTTGGTAGCACTAACTTTCAGAGCCTCAAGCTCCTTCATGGGGTGAGTGAGGACTTGTGTTCAACGTTCCAACCGTTATCTTCATAGAAACCCTACTGTGCAGTAAGAGGCTATTTGGCCCATCGAGTCTGCACCACCCATTCCCTACCCTCATATCACTACATATTTACCCGCTAATCCCTCTAACCTACACATCTCAGAACAGTAAGGGGCAATTTTAGCACAGCCAATCAACCTAACCCGCACATCTTCAGACTGTGGGAGGAAGCCAGAGCACTTGGAGGAAACCCACGTAAACACGAGGAGAATGTGCAAACTCCACACAGACAGTGACCCAAGCCAGGTATCAAACCCAGGTCCCTGGAGCTGTAAAGGGGGGGGGGGCGGTTTAGAACAGAGTTGAGGAGGAACTTCTTCACTCAAAGGGTGGTGAATCTCTGGAATTCTCTGCCCGTTGAAGTGGTGGAGGCTACCTCGCTAAATATTTTTAAGACGCGGGTTGATGGGTTTTTGATAAGCGAGGGGATTAAGGGTTATGGGGAGAGGGCGGGAATGTGGAACTGAGCCACAACAGATCAGCCATGATCTTATTGAATGGCGGGGCAGGCTCGAAGGGCTAGTTGGCCTACTCCTGCTCCTATTTCTTATGTTGTTATGTAAAGCAGCAGTGCTAACCATTGTGCTACCGCATCGCCCTAAATTGTAAACTGAGTTTGTGTCTTTATATGCCCTATTTGTGAACACAAGTCCTCGCTCACCTGATGAAGGAGCTTGAGACTCCGAAAGCTAGTGCTGCCAAATAAAACTGTTGGACTTTAACCTGGTGTTGTGAGATACTTACAGTGCCTACCCCCAGTCCTAATACCAGCATCTCTGCTGCACTCAACGCCTATGATAGTGCGTTATCGTTGATATTTGTTTACGAAGTCAGGGCCTGTTGGATTGAAGCTGGGGGAGGTGTCAATCAGCCGTGACGTAAGGGAAGGGGGTGGGGATAATCTTGAATGACGTCCTTGTGATCCAATAAGGGACAGGTGTGAGTGTGGGCGGGGCTGAGTGGGGGGAGACGCAGAGGGGCAGCGGAGTCGGTGGGATTGGGCACCGTGTCTGAGAGCCAGTGACAAGATGGCCGAGTCCAGGGATGCAGCAAGTAACCAGCTGAAGCTGTGGCAGTGCTCAAGGGCCGACAAGGTAAGGGGCTGGCAGGGGTGAGGGGGCGGCAGGGGCTGACAGCGATAGGCGGTGGGTGGCCTGCTGCCAGAGTCGGGGGGCCTGCGGTCTGTAACCCTGCAGGTTTGCAGCTTGTAAATAGTCAAACCCCTCCGGAGGAAGCTCACTGTGATTTGTTTTTCAATAATAATACTCGGTATTGTCGGTAATACAGCAGGGGCAATGCACTTGGACTTGTGACTGGGGGTTGAAAGATCAATCCTTCTTCTGTGCATTTGCTGCAAATTGAGCACAAAGATTTCTTTCAGCTGAAACTGGATTGACTTAAATTATGATTCCGTGCACAATTTGTTGGCTATTATAATCGGAGCAAATTATTCACACCATACGTTTTGCCGTGTTTACAACTTTATAGTAGGTCCTAGCCTAAATTGTGCCTGTATTATGAATATAGAATGATTTTCATTCTTTATTCAGGCCCAACAGATGAGATTATTTCAGTTTTTGATCTATTTTGAGTGGTCGTTTTGAGTTCTGGCTACGTGTATGCTAAAATGTGCAGGTTAGGTGGTTAAGCCATGCTAAATTGCCCCGTAGTGTCCCAACATATGTAGGTTAGGTGGATTAGCCATGGTAAATGTGTATGGGTTATGGGGATAGAGTGGTGGGGTGGGCCTAGGCCAGATGCATTGTTGGAGAGTTGGTGCAGACTCGATAGGCCAAATGGTGGTCTCCTACTGATTTGATGGTCCTGTGGTGTGTATGTATGTCTGGCTTTCCAATTCAGCAGACCAACTTAAATTTCAGTCCACAGAGGGTAAAAGCTGAACAAACTCCAGTATGAATCAACACAAAAAAAGTTGCAAAAACTCAGTTAATATTTTGAAGCTGTATGATTCTTCAGAGTTAGAGCTGGAATTTAAAGAGTCATGCATAGAAAATAGAAGTAGGTGTATGCGATTCAGCCCTTTGAGTATGTTCTGCCATTCTGATCATGGATTATCATATTCAATAAACCACTGCCCATACACATCCCTTGATCCCTTTAGTCAGGAGCTATATCTAATTACTACTTAATCTCACTGTTTTGGCTTCAATTACTTTGTGGCAATGAATTAGATTTGCCACTCTGGGTGAAGAAATTTCTCCTTGCCTCAGTCCTCAAAGATTTACCCCTTATCGTCAAACTATGACTCCTAATTCTGGACTCCTTAATATTGGGAGCATTCTTTCTCAACATACCTTGTCTACTTCTGATAAAATGTCAAATTTCTGTGTGATTTCCCCCTCCACTCTTCTAAACTCCAATGAATATAATCCTAACCAATTTAGTCTTTCCTCATATAATAGCCCTGCCATCCCAAGAATCAACCTGATAAACCTTTGCTGCAATCCCTCTGTAGCAGGAACATCCTTTCTCAGATAAGGACACCAAAGCTGTGCACATAACTCCAGGTGTGGCCTCACCAACACCCTTTATAATTGTAGCAAAACATCCCTGTTTCTTTACTCAAATCCTCTTGTTTATGGGGGCCAATACAATATCTTCCCTCTTTACTACCTGTTGTACGTATGTACTTGCTTTCAGTGACTGGTGCACATGAACGTAGGGTCTCACTGAGTATCCAGCTCTCTCAATTTACACCCATTCAAACAACAATCTGCCTTCCCATTTCTGCTACTGAAGTGGATAACCTCACATTTGTTCACATTGTATAGCATCGGCCATGATATCCCCAATTACTCTGCCTGGCCAAATCACGTTGAAGAATCTCTGCATTCTCCCCACAGCTCACCCTCCCACCAACTTTGTTCTACCTCCACATTTGCAGATGATACAGCTGGGGTTCTAGCACACCTGCTGTACTCCTCTAGTCGCTGCCTGCCAATCAGAAAAAGACTAATTTATTCAAACTATTTGCTTCCTGGCTGCTATCCGGCTTTCTATCCTTAAGAAGCTACCCACAATCCCATGCACCTTAGCTTTACAAAGTAACCTACTATGTGAGATCTTGTCGAAAGTCTTCTGAAATGTGATAGGTTTTATATCATAGTGAGGGTGGAGCAATTGGGTCAAGTTGGAGGATAGAGTTCATAGTCTGAAGTTGTTGAACTCAAATGTTAAATCCAAAAGCATTAGCACTCTCATTCTTACATAGTTGTCCTTGGCCTGATACAATATTCCAGTGAAGCCAATGTAAACTAGAAGAACAGCACTTCACCTTCCAGTTATGCACTTTACAGCTTTCTGGACTTGAGCTTAAGTTCAACAACTTCATACCATGAACTCTGTCCTCTATTTTGATTCAAATGCTGCACCCCATCTTCAATTTAAAACCCATTACCTTTCTATGCTCTGAAGAAAATTTACAGACTCAAAACGTTAACTCTTTTTCTCTCCATACATGTTGCCAGATCTGCTGTTTTTTTTCCCCAGCATCTGCAGTATATTTTGCTTTTGTCCAGTATAAATATGCTGTTACTTCATAGGTGTCCCTGAAGGAATTACACTTTTTCCCATGTCTGCTTTGTTGCCTAAGTGCTACAGTTAACCATTTTACCTTGGAGCCTAAAATCACAGCTGATCACCTGCCTCCACTGTCCCCATAATCAGTCATTCTGTTAGTACTTGCAAATCTGTTGACTTTTCTTGAGTATGCATAATGATTGACCATCCACAATTCTCTCAAATTCCAAAGAATCACAATCCTTTCAGGAAATCTATCCTGATTTTCTCATAAATTGCTGACCCCTTATTCTGAAATTCTGACCCCATGTTCTAGATTCTACAAGCCAGGAAGTAGTTTCTCCATGTCTATCCAACCAAGTTCCTTAAGAACTTTGTTTCATTTGTATCACTCCTCACTTTTTTTTGGGCAAACCCCTCACTCCCTTGAGGGGTTTGCCCCAAAAAGTAAATAAACTATCAGTACTGAGCCAAAACAGAGAGTGCTGGAAAATCTCAGCAGGTCTAAAAGCATCTGTGGCTCTATTCTCTCCCCAGTGTTTCGAGTGTAGATGCCCCTTCAGAGCTCTGAGGAAGGGTCGTCTAGGCTTGAAACATTGACCCCACAGATGCTATGTTTCGAGCCTAAACTACCCTTCGTCAGAGCTCTGAAGGGGCACCTACACTCAAAACATTGGCTCTATTCTCTCCCCACAGATGCTTTTAGACCTGCTGAAATTTTCCAGCATTTTCTGTTTTTGTTTCAGGTTCCAGCCTTTGCAACATTTTGCTTTTATAAGTACTAAGCATTGTCCACTAAACTCCTGTTCAATAAAGTTGTGCAATCTGATCTGCAGTTTGATGTTTATTTTGCATCTGTTCTTTAGAGATCATGTGCCACACCATTTGTTCAGTGAAGTGACCCAGAGTGCAATGACTTCTCTTCAGCTCCTCTGTTGCAGTATGTTTCCCTAGATAGTGGGCAGGCCAAACAATAATTATGGACTACACTGAGTCCATGTACAGTAAAGACTGATGTTAAACATCAGAGAAAAGTATCAAGGATTAAAAAAAAAAATCAGATGTAAATCCTCCCTAAAATTCTTAGTTGGACAACAAAGCCTAATCTTCTCAAGGTTAAAGTGTTATTAGAATTGCGAGAAGATATGTTCCCAGTAATCTTAATGAATTAAAAAAAACAAATAGTGGAAAGCTTTTAACAAACTTGTAAATATACATATAGTCATAGAGTCCCAAAGTGCAGCAGGAGGCCAGTTGGTCTATTGAGCCTGCACCAACAACAATCCTGCCCAGCCCTATCCCTGTAACTCCACGTATTCACCATGCTAATTCCCCTGACACTAAGGGGCAATTGACCATGGCCAATCAATCTAACCTGCACACCTTTGGACATCTTTTAACAGTTTGGTTAAAATCAAGGAAAGAGTTTTGAATTGAGGAAAGTTCTTGCACCCAAAATGATGATGACCTCACATTCCTTTGTAGGTTCTAAAAAAACCTGTATTTTTTCCACCACTTTCTGTTCTTGCCAAGTTGTAGTTGGAGGCAGCAATATGTGCCTTGGAAAATATGAGCCTTAACATTATGGAGTAGATATGATTCACTGTAGGATGGTAGTTGGATTGTACTGTTGTTGGTGACTATGATTTGTGTGAGATTGAAGAAAAGCTCATCCACATGTGAAAACTGACAATGTGTTTTTAGTGATGTTGCTGAGCAGCAGCAACAATTTGTAAGTGATGAGGGAATGAAAGCATTGCCTTGGAATGCACATAACTTACACCGAGGTATGAAAAGAGAAATTGATATAAAGACGTTGTCTTTGTTGTGGCTGGCCAGAATCATAGGAAAGCATAACCACAGAGGTACTATGTGCGGATGAAGTTTCAGAGGTGATGGACAAAGGAAGTGCTGGCAATGTTGAACAGAGTAAGATGTAAGCTCACATCTACTGCACTTCAATTTGTAAGTAATAGACATGCAGTCAGATAGGAAAGTCTGAAATAGAATGTTACAGGAAGTCAATTATGTTCTGGGATTTAGACCAGGAGAATTGGAGATAAATGGTCAAGGAAACAAATGCTAGAACTGTACAAACATAACTTGTGAGCAAAATATTTCTCAGCCCATGTTTATGTTTGGTAACTGGAGATTTGAGACATATTGTTCTCAACCAAGCAATTGAGAAACTGAAAGGAGAATAGCCTCCTGGACGAGATGCAAAGTGAGCAGCTCAAGCTATAGGTATCTGGAGTTGGAAGTTAAATGGTGAATTTTTTTTCGGGAGATATTGACTGCCAGAAAAAAGGAATTGTGTGATTTATGAGTTGCTGTACTTTTCACTACCTTCAATGGCTTAAGGGCTTATTAATATGGCTTTTGTCCCTTTATGAATTTTCTAATTTTCAAGTTATTTCTTCAGAATGTAGATACCCTGACCACCGGATCAGGCCAACCTGTTGGTGACAAGCTAAATGTCATTACGGCAGGGCCTCGTGGGCCAGTACTTATACAGGATACCGTGTTTATTGATGAAATGGCACACTTTGATCGGGAAAGGATCCCTGAGCGTGTTGTACATGCGAAAGGGGCGGGTGAGTTTAAACTTCGGCAAATGAGATACTATAGTCACTTGTTAAATGAAAATTAGAACTGTCTATGATTCTCTTGGTCTCGGTATCCCACCCACAGTTGAAAGTCAACCTACCATAGGAATTTATAAATTAACTCTGATTTGGGAATGTTCAAGGTTAGCCTCTTAAAAATTTGTTATCATTGACTCCATCACCCTTAGAGTCACACCCATGATGTTTTAGTGATGAGTTTGCATCAATCACAGATAGTTGGGCCCAGTCATTATGGGACTTGTGAAATTGAATTTGGTAATTAGGCTAATTTATAGAATGGCAGTGGAGCAGAGTGATTTCTGTTGAGGCTGGCTTTTAAAAAGGTGTTCATTAATGTCTTCAAGAAAGGAATTCTAACTTCATATGTCACAGTGATACTGCTGCGTCACAACTTCAGAGACCTGGGTTTGATTCCGGCCTTGGTGCTGTCTCTGTGGAGTTTGCACATCCCCATGTCTGTGTGGGTTCCCTCTGGTGCTCTAGTTTCCTTCCGCAGTCCAAAGATGTGCAGGTGAGGTGGATTGGCCATGCTAAGTTGATCATTCTCTCTTGTAATTCTGTCTTCTCAACCTAACCACCTCAACCAAACCTTTATATATTTCTCACTTTCAGGTACAGCCAATTTTTTGAAATGCAGCTTTAGTTTGACTTCAGACATTATATCCAGTGAAGTATCCCACTAACTAAGCCCTCAGTTCAAAAGCCTTCTTCCTAGATTCCCTTTGTTTCTTCCATTGCAATTCCTTGGTTTCTATTTCCTAGTTTCCCACTGGCTCATCATTTAAGCAATTTTTTTAACTACTTGTAGTAGGTTCTCCACAGGTTTAACTTGTTGATTTCCTGCTAAATCCCCATTTCAACCCTCCCTTGCTACTCCCACTCACCATGTTACTACTGTTCCCAGCTCTAAGGAAATGCTGGTGGTCAAGCCTGCAGACTGCTTCTCTGCCATAATGCCCATTCCGTATTTTTAACTTTCTCTTCTCTAAATTTCTCTATATATTGTGACTCCTCCAATCTTGCTTTCTATTAATTCTGGAGCCTTTCACAAGACCCCATGAATGTGTTTCCCAAGGTTCTAGATTCCTAAGTCTGCAGCTTTCTGACTACTGTTCCATACTGTTATTACTCTCTGTGGTGGTGGTTGGGTAACATCAGAGTCTGAGGCTTTTACAGCAGCTGGTGGTGTTAGTGTGGGAGGGATGGAATGGTGCACATGGCAGGAAATATATAAATAGCTGATGATCTGGAATTCTGGAAGCAAAACTTGCAAGAAGTACCCTTGATTCCAGGAACCTCTTGGTTACTCCAGGGGAGTCAGTAACCCAAATTTTAAGTAATGTCAGTCTACAGATAAGTTAAACAGATCTCAGCCGTTCAATTGGACCTGTAGGACAGATGATAGAATTGGTAACCTAGCAGGATAGTATTTGTTGGGTCACAAGAACAGGTGTTCCTGGGGATAGGAATCAATATCCATCAAAAATCTGTCTTATGTCACCAATATGCTTTGCCCAATGCATATGAAGATTACAATCACTCATGGATTCTGCAGCACTCTTTTTTACAAGAGTCAAAGGTACAGATAATTTAGAGCTTTATAAAATGTTATAACCTTTTAAACTGTTAGGTTTTGTGCTGCAATACATTGAATCTTGAACACTTGCACATGTAGTGCTTTTTAAGAGTAATTAAACAAGAAAAGGAAGTAATCTTCTAGTGCTTTTATACAAGTTGACTAAATTACAGTCACTAAAGTGAAAATTGAATCTGAAGATTATTGAACTTTACAAATGTCTTTTAAAATTTCTTTCAGGTGCCTTTGGCTACTTTGAGGTGACCCATGATATCTCGAAGTACTGCAAGGCCAAATTATTTCATCCAATTGGAAAGAGAACATCTGTATCTGTTCGCTTCTCGACAGTTGGTAAGGGTTCCTCTGCTCTTTTTGGCTGATTTTTTTTTTGTCAAGTGCATAAGGATCATCATCCATGTTAAAGATGCAATATTTGTTCAAATTCCTTCTTGAATTAAAATCCAGTATAGTGATTCTGTTACCCAGATAGTAATCCAGAAGACAGTTAGCTTAAATCCCACCATGGCAGTTTGCAAATTTCAATTCTGTTTGGAGATTTAAAAAAAACTGCAATCCGCAATTGAACAAGAACCTGTTGGATTCTCATTAAAACTCTGCCTGTTTAGTAATATTCTTCTGGGGGAAAGAAAACTGCCATCCATCATTTGGTCTATGTGAATGCCATACCAATGTGGTGATTCTTAAAAGGCTTTTGAAGGCAAATGTACTTTTAAGCAGTTAACGAACCTGCAAGTTTCAAAAGACATTTGGAACTCGAGGTTAATCTGCTCTCTTTCATTTTGATAGGTGTCAGAGGCCAAAGCACATGCTAATTTGTAAATTATAGTTTGCTGCTGTTGAGTAGTTTACTTTGAACGCTCTCTACTCAAGCAACTTAGATGTGCCAAAGTTGATACATAGAATTGTCACCACTTTCTTAGGGTGGAGATGGGTCTGCTCTGGCCAGCGATACACTCATCCCCAAAATTTGCTGATGACACCACCATAGTGGGTCAGATCTCAAAAAATAACAAGACAGTACAGGAATGGGATAGAGAATCTGGTGAACCGGTGTGGCAACAATAATCTCTCCCTCAATGTCAACAGAATGAAGGAGATAAACATTGACTTCAGGAAGTGTAGGGAATATGCCTCTGTCTACATCACGAAGTCGAAATGGTCAAGAGCTTCAAGGTTTTAGGTGTCCAGATCACCATTAACCAGTCCTAGCCCTCCTCCCCACCTTAAAGTCCACCAATGTCTCAGAAGACTAAGGAAATTTGGCATGTCTGCTATGACTCTCTCCAACTTTTTACAGATGCACCATAGAATGCATTCTCTTTGATTGTATCACAGCTTGATATGGTTCCTGCTCTGCCCAAGCATGCAAGAAACTACCAAGGGTCATGAATGAAGCCCAATCCATCGTGCAAACCAGCCTCCCATCCGTTGACTCTGTCTGCATTTTCCACTGCCTCGGAAAAGCAGCCAGCACAATTAAGGACCCCATCCACGCCGGACGTTCTCTTTTCCACCTTCTCCTGTCAGGAAAAAGATACAAAAGTCTGAAGTCATGTACCAACCTGACTCGAGGATAGCTTCTTCCCTGCTGCTGTCAGACTTCTTGAATCTCTACGCCCAGCTATGACTAACAGTACATTCTACACTCTCTCGTTTACTTCTCTATGAATCGTGTGCTTTGTCTGTATAGTGTGCAAGAAACAATACTTGTCACATGTATTGATATACAGTGAAAATAAATCAAATCAAAATGGATAAACTATCTATATACTAATATACTTTCTAAGTCCAGTCCTTTGTCGCCCCTTAGCGTGGCAAATGTTGGGAACTTGTTACTTGGGAAATTGCATAGTTCCATTACTTGACTCAACATGCTTGTTTTTAAAGAAAATTAAGTATTTTAGACAAGATGGCACTCAGTTGAGACCTTGTTGCTCTAGACATTAGTTGTTGACCTATATACTTTGGTGGACTCTTGCTTTTTTGGCAGGTCAAAATGGATTTTAAAGCTGATTTTTGTTTGCTGTTGGAGAGATTGAGTTAGTGCTTGAAAGTGGGGAATGTAACTCAGACAAATTAAGTCAAGCAGCAGTATTGCAAATTATACTGCTGTGTGACTGTATGCTGCAATGTGCACTCCCTATAACCAGATCAGTAAGTTCTGGTGTTGCCAAGTATGAAATAAGAAGGAAGAATGGGAAAACATTGGGGGGAGAAGGGGTCAGTTGTCAAACTTTTAAAAGTGCGGGTTCATTTTGTATTCTGCGAATTTTATATACAGAGATTTAAGATGTGTTTCTGTGCGCATTTGGTGTCCTGATCTAAGGCATCAGTTGTTGCCCATGTATGGCTCCAAGGCCTGTCAGTTCCCTCAACCCCTGCTACTCCACAGCAGGACATCTAGCACCTTGTCACATCACACTGCACAGTCTCAATTAAAAACTAACAGCAGCTCTAAATGGAAAAATGACAACTTCATTAATTTCTAAACGTTTGCTAAAATTCTTTGAACATATACAGGAGCAGGGATGTTTTGCTTCATTTATTCAGAGCCTTGGTGAGGCCCCACTTGGAATATTACGTGCAATTTTGATCTTATCTGAGGAAGGATGTTCTTGCAGCGAGTCCAGTGAAGATTTACCAGAATGGCACCTGGGATGGTGGGACAGATGAAGGAGGAGTGATTAAGTTGGTTAGGCCTATATTCGCTGGAATATAAAATTCTAACAGGACTGAACAGGGTAGATGTTCCTGATGGTAGGGGAGTCCAGAACCAGGGGTCATAGTCTAAGGAAACAGGGTAAACCTTTTTTAGGACTGAGATGAGGAGAAATGTCTTCACTGAGCGGTGGGCCTGTGGAATTCATGAGGCCAAAACATTGTACATTTTCACGAAGGAGTTTGATTTGGCTCTTGGGGTAAAGAGGACCAAAGGATATGGGGGAAGGTGGGATAAGGTTATTGAGTTAGATCATAATGAATGATAGAAGGAGTAGGATCGAAGGGCCAAGTACTACTCCTGTTTTCTATGTGAGCCCACAAACCTATGCTACACTTCAGAAATTTGCATATTTAAGCATGGTTGTCTGATATCAAAATGCCTTCAGCCTTGGCTGGTTCCTGCAGACACTCAAAAGCTGCAAAATAGAAATGTTGTTTTTTGCCAAAAGATAACTCTCAACTCAATAAGCACGCGTAAGCCAATCCCTAAAAACTGACAATTTTGACTAGAGTCAGAAACAGGAACATATTGATTCACCAATTAGCAGTGAGAATAGAAATGCAACTTGTCTAAAAGATTACTTTCATTTTTTTCCAAAATAAAGTTAATCAATAGAAAGTATAGGTATGCTGTCTGACAACTCTTGGAACAATTGCCCACGTAGCAAGTTTCTAATATTAACCACACTAAGGTTAAAAAAAAACAAAGGGCATATCATTCTCTAAGATGGCTAGTGGTTTCAGAATAGCATTGGCATAGACCTGACCTATTGAATTGGCAGTTTTTATATAAGCACCTGCTGTAAGGGTCCGAAAGAAGGTGCCAGCACTTTGTCTGTGCCCCCCACCCCCTCCCCAGGTGCTTTTAAATATGGCTTTCTGTAGAAATACAAAATTAATGATTTTGGTTTATGCTCCATGTAAAATTCCAGCAAACATTGGTTATTGCCATTACAATTGTGTTAGAGTTCTGGACTTGAAGCCCAAGTTACTTTACAAGACTAGACACCAACAATTTTTCTATTGTCATAAATGTGAAGACAGGATGCTTCACCCCAGGAATAATTCTACTGACAAATTGGGGATCTAAATCAAACTTTATTTAAGAACTTTTTAAATATAACTAACAAGTGAAGCAGCTTAACAATTAACAGTTAAACAATATTTAAAAATGAAATGAAACTATTTTTAATTTCTAACATAAATGTTTCACTTCCAAATAAGTAATATTCTTCTTACAGACTTAAAAGCCACTTCAACTATAGTTAGTAATCTTAAACATAATTGCTATGATAACTGTAGACAACCTTGAAGATTTGAGAAGTTTCAAAGCAGCTTGTAGAACTGTCTTCAAGAAACTCTCAGCCAGAACTGAAAAATGTTTCTCTGCTACAGACCTAACTCCTCCCATTAACCACATCACATGGCTTTGCCTACCTAAACCCACATTCCATTCCTTTAATCAAAAACCCCAAAGGTTCTTTGTTCTAAACAAAAGTTTATTAACTCTATCTTAGTAAACACTACATGGCTAAAATTAGTAATTATTCCTGCTCTCCCAGCTCCTGAGCTAATTTTTTCCAGACATACCTAGTGCTTGCAGAATTGAGCTGAATCTGTAAACATTCCCCTTAAATATATAAATGTATATTGATAACACACTATCATCACTGTTAGCAATGTCTTGTCAGCCCAGGGCACCTTACCAATGCTTTTTTACCAATGCTCTTGTCACTCCCATTCACCATCCAATAGGGAACGCCCACAAATGTGGAAGCTATAAGTCTTATCTCCCAGAATTAAAAGCAGTTTTCCATAGCAAGTGTGAAGACACTTGGCCCAGTGATCTGACTTTGGGTAGTGATATTGATCCAGCAGAGCAATGGGAACAGTTGAAATCTGTCTTAGGGAAAAAAAAGCAATCGCAGAAGTAGTTCATTTCTCAACCACAAAGAACCAAGCTTGATTTGTTGAAAATGAAATTAAAATCCAAAACCTTCTTCAAAAGAAACTATCCTAATGAGAGTATTTACATGACTGGACGACAAAAGCTGCATGTAGGGAATCCTGCAGCACCTTGCAAAGCAGCTTTCGTCATTTAGTGATTAATGAGCTATACAGCAGTACTGGAACTTTACCATCACGCCGTCTCGGAATCAAGGCAGGTGAGGCCCGCAGAACAAAATTCTCCATTGGCCTTGAGTTGATTTTTTTAACTCGCCTGAGCGAGGTCATAATATAGTGGCTAAGAGGTCCATTGCAAAGGTCTCCCTGGGAGAAGTGAGCTGGATGAACCACTAACGTGTGAAGAGATCAAGACCAATACACCATTTTAAATCGTGCAAATCCCCTGGAACAGGTAAAAGTTAGTTTTGAGATCTATAAGCAAGGAGGAGATGTGATCCTTAATAGGCTTGCATGTGTTTTCAGCATACTGGGAGAAAAGACAGTGCCTCAAAAACCTTTGAAATTGGGTGATTATCATCTTCTACATGAGAGAAGTCTGACTATTCAAACTAGGGAAATGTCATCTTGCTCCTAATTGCAACTGAAATCTTGGTCAAAGTGCTTCTAAATAAACTTGTTCTGACGATAGCTGAACACTTCCCTGTCGGTTTGTACAGATTTGGACTGAATAGAGCTACCGCCTGTATAGACTGAAATTTTACTGCCACATTCAGCCCAGGATTGGGGTGGGTACAATTCGCAGAACGGAATTCGATGTTGGTCTCAGATGGAATTTTACAAGCCTCGCCCAAGCAAGGTCCTAAAATACTGGCCATGGTTTCTGGGCTGAGACAGATGCAGGAGAATTGTAGACAACAAAACATGAGGATTTCCATTGCTTTTGTAGTTCTCACCAGGATGTTTGTTCCAGAATGAACTTTGGAAGTTACTATCTAGATTGGAGTACTCTCCAAATTTCCTCACTGTTCTCTGTCTACTGCATGCGGAGCAGAAAGGTCAGATCAAGCAGAGTACAGACTACTGAGACAACTATTTCCAAGATATATTCTGGCATCAAATTTTTCTCTTATTTTCCTCTATCATGCTTCAGTTACCAAATGCAGGCATGATGGAGGGAATACTCATCCACTTCTGGACACGTGATAATTTCTGTAACATGCAGTGGCTGCAGGTATGTACAAAAACTACAGTCAAGCTTATTATGGAGTTTCTCTTTATTGATTTGGCTCTTCTGGTGCACACAGGTAATGCAGCTCGTTCTAAACTGTTCTGAGGCAGCAAATGCCTTTGGTCTAATGTCTAGCTTAAAGAAAATAGAAGTACTGTACCAACTACGCTCATGAGAAAATTACAATCTACCACAGGTCAGCATTGAGAGCAGTAAACTTAATGCAGGTAGAACAGTTCACCTATCTAGTGGTATTATCTCAAATAATGCCACTTTCAGCAAGGATGTAGACAATCCATGTCCAAAGCTAACATCTCCTCTTGAAATGTGCATGACAAAAAATTTCATTGTGTTTCCCAACGAGTATACAGAATAGTGTCATCAGCATCTTGTATGGGTCGGAATTGAGTTCTGCACACAAACCATGTAAAACTGCTGGAGCAATTCCATCAATGCTGTCTTCAATCTATCATGAGCATCAGGTGGCAGGGCTACATCACTAACAATGAAGTCCCTCACTGAACCAATTTGTCCAAATTAAATACATTGTCCTACAAGGGTTACCACATTAGGCCAAACATGGAAGATTTTGAGATGCCCAAAGCAATGCAATGCTCTGGTAATTGCACTTTGGAAACACTTAAGACTGGTTGAAAAGGCAGCTCTGTCTGGCTAACATTAACCAATAGGTTTGTGAACAGAAGGCTACGGACAGTAACTGACGCATAATCAGGAAAGCAGCTTCTAAGATTAAAACATCTCGGAGACTAGTGAAGAAAGATGCAGATAATGGAAGGAATCTGTTTATACTGGAACCTTTCCAAATCAAATCCAAAATCCCAACTACTCAAGGCTGTAGACCATCTACTTAAGGCAACAATGATCATCTAACCATCACAGGAATGGGCGTTCCCATAATCTTCACCTGCAAAGAATAAAGAATCTGCTGCCATCATCATTGCTTGGGATAAAATTGAACCTAACTAATCAGTGCCAGCTGCTAATGGTACTCAGATGTACCAGATTCTATTTAAATTGTTATGCTGTTGCATTTGTCTTGTCCCTGGTATTTTTCTTGCTGACTGATGCGATCTATTTCTAGGGGGCGAAGCAGGTTCCGCAGACACTGTCCGTGACCCTCGAGGATTTGCTTGTAAGTTTTACACGGAGGAAGGAAATTGGGATCTAACCGGTAACAACACCCCCATCTTCTTCATCCGGGACCCTTTCTTGGTTAGTAACAGTTGGAGAAAAAACTTATAACTCTCCTCTTGTTTCAGCATGCATTTCTCTAGCTTTCCATGCTGCTTTTTTTTCACTTCTTGGGATGTGAGTGTCATTAGCTGGGCCAGCATTTATTGCTCGTCCCTAACTGCTCTCCATTTCAGAAGGCTTTAAGAATCAACCATGTTGCTGTGGATCTGGAGTCACATGTAGACCAAACCAAGTAAGAACAGATTTCCTTCCTTAAAGGACATTAGTGAACCAGATGTGTTTTTACGACAATCAACAGTTGTTTCGTGGTTGTCATTAGACTCTTAATTTATATTGGATTCAAATTGCACCTTTGCCATGTTGGGATTTGAACATGAGTCCCCAGATCCCTGGAGTGCTAGTCCAGTGTCAATGCCACTATCCCCTTAACTAATCATTAATGGAATGTTTCCAGAGCTGCTTAGACTTTCTTTTAATCTAAGAGTTTATTTACTTTTTACTAAAATCTTTTAGTTGGATGTGTGTGGTTAAAATGTTTGAATGGGTGCTTTATATGCCATAAACAATTTACATTGCTATTCTTGCAATTATTGCAATTACCTCAAAGTAACAGCTATATCTCATGACCTTTTTGAATGTTGGTGCATTTTACCTATCATAATACAAATTATTGTATTAATCTATGACTAAATTGCATCAACATAATGTTGGTAAAATTTGTTGGCACAGAAATCATATCATACACTGTATTCCATTTCCTATTAGGGGAAATGACTAGATTCACACAAGAAATAGCTATTATTTACAGAGTATGAACAAGTACAACCAGTAGTTTATTGCAGGATTCTACAAATAAAACTAATACAGTTTGTTGGGAAAATAATGCTAAGTTTATCACATGCTGTAAATCACCCAGCAATTTGTGAAAAAGTTAATTGCAAATTGCCACACATTTCCTTGCAAAACCAGTAGCTCATCATCAACCCAGCCTTGAATTTCAAGGATTTATTGCATTTGCGTGCTAAGTACAAGAGCTACAGCTGGTATCTACTGCATAAGGGGTCTGTCAAAGAGATTTTGTTTGTGCAATGTCACTCAACTTCCTGGCCTGGAAAAGAGTAATTGAAACTGGAGTCTTATCCCTTCAACCAGTAAATTATTTTTGGATTTCTAAAAATTTTTCCTCCAAGCAATTTTTCCGCCTCTATTTCTCTCTTTGGAATCAAAGGAATGGACAGAGCCTCAAGATAAGGGGCCAATCATTTGGACTGACTTGATAAGAAATTTTAGAGATAGGTCAGAGGGTTGTTAAAATCTGTGACTTCTCTACCCCGGAAAGTTGTGGATGCTGCACCATTGAGGTGCTCGAGATTGAAGAGGAAAAAGAAGTAAAAGAGGAACTAAAGGTATTGCTGGGCCTCTAGAAAATCAGACTGGGAAACTGATAATAGAAAATAAGGAAATGGCAGATGTGTTGAATTTTGTGCTTGTGTTATAAAACTTCCCAAAGAGGGGAAGATCTAACAGGTACACCCCACAAATTCTGGGCCATGAAGCCAACAATCTCTATCCATTGTTAGAGTTATGACATCACATTTACATTCAAATTAATTTTGAATTCAAATCAAACATTTAATTTTGATTCGTACGGAGTGTTTGATTAGTCACATTAGTAATGGGAGTAGGACAGTACAGAAACAATTCACTTTATTGCAAGCTTCATAATTCTTGATCATATCTGGCACTACTTGTATACTTGAAAAATGTTAGAAGAAGCCTTTAAGGTGAATGCATCCCGTTAACATCCCTACTCAAGTTTCACATTACATTTAGCATACTAAATTTATTATCTTAAGTCTCATTCCTTCTGATTGGATGCTAAAAATATTTTAATTTTTTTCCATAGTCTCTCATCTCTTTCTATATCTTGTCTTTCCTTTTCTCTTTTTGCTTTCTGTACATGATATGAATTAACTGTTCCACCATCTTCAGCCATTAAGGGCCTCAGTAAGAATTCTGATTATGTATGTGTAACTACATTGCTTGCCTTATTCATACAGCTTCCGTAGCCACTATAGAGGGCGCCACGTTGTTTTGATTCTAGTTCTGGTGTAAAAGCATGCAAGACCTTGTTAATGCAATGACTGGCTGTCGTATTCTTTCTCTGCTAACAGCGATACCTGAGCTGTACAGCATATTCCAAGACTCGACCTTGAAACTGTCTCCTTTTTGTCAAAATGGACATGTCAGTAATGCCATATGCTGAAAGCCACAGTGTGGTCATGTGAGCCACTTTCAGATTTGATACTTGTTTCCATTTTACCCAAGAGCTGGAGGTGCTAAATGGGGCCTGCTCTTCAGTATTAAATTATCTGGCAAAGGGTCAGCTGGTGAGTGCAGGGGAGTATATATTGGAAGCTGTGGTCTGGAAATGAAAAGGACTGGCAGTGGACCAGAAGCTTTTTGTACTCTTCCTCATGACTAATTTTGATTGACATATTCCACTTATAAATATGAGCAAAGGAACTTGTGTTTGGAAAAGAATGACAGAAATGAGAACTAAAATTTATGATGAATTATGATGTTTAATTTTGTTTTCATTATAGATGCGTTTTCAGAATGGTGTATGCTCATAGTTCTCTCTTTACAGTTTCCATCATTTATTCACACCCAGAAGAGGAACCCACAGACCCACCTCAAGGATGCAGATATGACCTGGGACTTTTTCTCTCTTCGCCCAGAGACACTTCACCAGGTGAGTGGAAAGTTCCCATGTTGGACAATTATTAAAATAATGAGCTGTCTGAGAGCAGGTGGCACTACTCATTAGAGCTTCTCTAAAACCAGCACTGAGGTGCACTTAACTTCTTCTTTTAACTTGGCCAGAAGAAACATTTCCTAAGCATTTCTAAATGTTTAGACTGAGTCCATATTTATTTTGGCAGCCAAAATGTGACTTTGTCTAGTTTGCCTGTAGAACACACCTAAGTGTGCAGGAAGCTTAAAAAATATTCATTTTGTTTTATTGCAAATGTTCTGAAGAATTAAGCCATGTCATATGAGCTCTAAGACTGGAAAAAAAAATCGCAAAGGATCATAAAGTGGCAAAATTTCAAAATATTGAGAATGTTCAAAGTTCTAAACAAAGATGAAGGATTAATTTAAAATGTACGAGAGCAAAGTACTGGAAAATCTGAAATAAGATCATAAAACTGTGGAAATATTAAACTGGTCTCACAGTAGCTGTGGGGAGAGAAACAATCAGTTGGAAATGTAGCAGGGAGTAAGCAGGTGGAAAGATTGGGGTGAAGGTGGGAAAAAAATAAAGGAAAAGTTATGCAGTAAAATGGACAAGAGGAGCAATTAACTGACAAAAAGTCTCTTGGAGAGAGGTGAATGGAACAAGTAAATAAACAAAAGATGTGGTGAAAGAAGGTGTGAATGACAATGGTGAAAAGCTCCCTTTTTGAAAGTGAACGGGGTGGTAGGGTGGCACAGTGATTAGCACTGCTGCTTCACAGTGCCGAGGCCCCAGGTTTGATTCCAGCCTTGGGTCACTATCTGTGTGGTGTTTGCATGTTCTCCCTGTGCCTGTGAGAGTTTCCTGAGTGCTCTGGATTCCTCCCATAGCCCAAAGATGTGTGGGTTAGGTTGATTGGCCATGCTAAATTGCCCTTTAGTGTCAGGGAAGTGAAGGGTAAATAAATGGGGTGATGGGGTTAAGCCCTGGATGGGATTGTAATCGGTGCAGACTTGATGGACCAAATTTGGTGAGGGGGGGGGGGGGGGGGGGGAATGCAATCTCTGAAGCATGCCCAGCTTTAGCTGCTTCATCCCTCTTTCACGAGGTCAGATGTTCGCTGATGTTTAGCACCATTCACAACTGCTTCAGTAGCTGAGGAGTTATGTCCAAAAGCAGCAAGTACTGGACAACAGGCTAAAGCTGAAAAGTGGAAAGTAGTATTCACGCAATGAAGTGCGGGACAATGACCATCTCCATCGAGAGAATCTAACCACTGCTGAATCTCCCACTGTCAATATCCATAGGGTTACCTTTGACCAAAAACTGTGCACAAGCCACTTAACTACTGTGGCTACAAGAGCAGGTCAGAGACTAGAAATTCTGCAGTGAGTAACTTACTCCCTGACACCCCAAAGCCTGTCTCGGCACAAGTCATGAGTGAAATGGAATACTTTCCTCTTGCTTGGATGGGCGCAGCTCCAACAACATTCAAGAAGCTTGACACCATTCAGGACAATGCAGCCTGCTTGATTTGGCACCCCATCCACAAACGTTCACTCCCTCTTCCACCGTTGCACAGTGACAACGTTTGATCCAATGACAAGATGCATTGCAGGAATTCACCAAGGCCCTGCAGACAGCACGTTCCAAACTCATAACCTCTACCGCCTAGAAGGACAAGGACAGAAGATGCAAAGGGAACTCCACGTCCTGGAAGTTTTCCTCCGAGTCACTCCCTGTCCTTATTTGGAAATATATTGCTGTTCTTTGTTATGAGTCGAAATATTGGAACTCCCTCCCTAACAGATGTATTTATACCACTGGGACTGCAGTACTTCAAGAAAGCAGCTCATCACGCTCTCTAGGGCAATTAGGGATGGGCAATAAATGTTGGCCTAGCCAGTGATGTCCACGTCCCATGAATGAATAAAAAAGTCACTGCACTTGATTCTGTGTTCAGAACTGGCATCTTGACTGACTTCAGATTTGTTACTTCTCTCCTTCGCAATGTCAGCAGGATTATAAGTGGTCAGTTTTAGTTGTATTCAACTGGTAAATATTTCCCATGTGACACTGCTCAATTTAATCTCGCTGCATCTTGCCAGTCATGAGGGTGGGTGTGAGACCTGCTGTTGAGTCTCTGCTTGATCTGCTATTGCATGCATTGGATATGTTTTTAGGTACTGTATTTCTTTATCCTAGCTCAGCTTCCTGTACAGTGACCGTGGAATTCCTGACGGATACCGTCATATGAATGGATATGGATCTCACACCTTCAAGCTAGTAAATAACAAACAAGAGGCCGTGTATTGCAAGTTCCATTTAAAGGTACAGTAAAACTTGCTGACTTGCAGTTTTAACATTGGGTGAGAAAGTTCAGAGTTCAGGCTCTCAATTTCTTAGGCGTTGATTTTATGCTAACATTGCTGTGATTGAAGACTACAT
Source organism: Carcharhinus amblyrhynchos (assembly GCF_965287045.1). Lineage (NCBI taxonomy): Eukaryota > Metazoa > Chordata > Chondrichthyes > Carcharhiniformes > Carcharhinidae > Carcharhinus > Carcharhinus amblyrhynchos. The sequence continues at coordinate 57,949,958 of NC_137329.1, forward strand.
GAACTGCAGATCTGCCACTAACCTCAACTTATGTGGTATAGGTTGTGGAGGTTGGGGGAGGCTGAAAGGGAAATAAGTTGTATTTATCTCCTGAGCCATTCATAAAAATTACTCTTTGCAATGATGTAATTCCACTTCCAACCTGGTTAAGAAGTGGGGAGAGGTTGGCCTCACTACATAATGGGTGGGATTTTACAACCTCGTTTGTCCCAAAACTGTAAAATCCTGCCCGAGGTCACTGGAACTTTCTATTGTCCTCCACTTGCCTATTCTGATTCCTGTGGTGGGAAGGCCAGTAAAATTTCAGCAGAGTCTCCATTTGCAAACAAATAGTTATTATAGTGATTGCAGTTAAGAGGAAATGAAAGATGCACTAAATTATTTTTCTAAGTTCTGAAGCAGATGCACACACACTTATTTGGATTGATAACATTTTTAATTTTTTTTCAGACAAATCAAGGCATCAAAAATCTTACTGTGGAAGCAGCTCGTCAGCTGGCTTCTGATGACCCTGACTATTCCATTCGTGATCTCTATAATGCCATTGCAACTGGAAACTTCCCATCCTGGAGTTTCTATATTCAAGTCATGAGTTTTCAGGAAGCACAAGTGCATCAGTGGAACCCCTTTGATGTGACTAAGGTCAGTACTGAGTTTTGCAGATTAGAAAGAGCATGCCTAAAAGAGATAATAGTCTCAAAGTGTTACACTCTGGGCTGTGGGTTTTACCTAACAGGAGAGTATACTTGGTACGGTCAGTATTAACTAAATCTAAGTTGTTACGTTTTGCCAAGCACGTTTGGAACTATAGATCATCCCTTTAGGACGAAACCACTGAGGCAAATTTAGACCATTGAAGTTGCAACACCACTTGGAATACATGAAAATCAATAGAAACTATTTTGGAGTGTTAGTACAAAGTTGTAGCAGATTCCTTAATGATGCAAAGACTTTGGAGCAATTTTGCTTGCTGATTTTGAAATTCCTTTTTAGTTTTAACAGGTATAAATTGTTCCTTCCACTACTCAACCAGAATTGGGACTGATATGATTTATAGTTGGTGCTGCTATCTCGTTTCCCAGAAATTGGAATCTCTTAAATGGTACACACTCTACCAGCACAGTTTTTCTTTCAGCATGACGCTTTTTAAAAGACCTTACCATGACCTTTTACATGTGAAGTCCTAATGATAGACCATAATGGTTTATGATAGTTCAAAGGAATTGGAATAAACTCTTTTAAATTCATCTAATTTGAGCAACAGTGAGTGGTGAGTTGTTTTCAGTTTTCTGTCCCTCAATATTGGTGCGCTTTCCTCATTTCTCATAACAGAAATTTATACTCCCAATTCTCACTTTGTAATGACAGTTTCAATGGGCAGAGAACTGGAGCTGTGGTTCAACACTTCCTTGTATGACTTCATAAAATTGGGTAGAAGAAGCAAGAATGTGACTGGCATGTTAATTGACAATGTTTTCACTGCCATGAAACATAATCTGGGGTGTCGCTAGATGGACCAATAAACTTTTGTTGGTTCACTAAAGCTATGGAGAAATGCAATGTATGGTTAAGTGTGACACTGACAACTTATCTATGACCTTGTTATATCTGATGTGGTATGCTCAGTTTTGCACTTCAGGAGCAGAATCTTCTCTTGCTGGTAGTGAGCTTTGAGGTGGGAAGGGCATGTAATTAGGTGGGGTAGTGGCATACCAGAACTCCACTGCTTTCCCACCTCTGCCAGAATAAAATTACAGGAAAGCCGGTGGTCGATTTTATCCGGCTGCCACCCGAGGCCCAAAATTGGCCACTTGACGACCTCTAGGGCCTTATCCCATTGCTGTTGGTATTAATGCATTTGCAAGCGGGCCTTTCACCTTGTGGTGTGCATCTCAACAAAAACTCTGCAGCTAGCTCATTTATCTCCTAGAGTGGGGTTTGTTCTCTATGCCTGATAGATCCTCACAAAACCATTCCCCATCTGACATTACTTGGGTTGCTCAGTGATCCTGGGATTCTTTTACTGCAGCAGTCAGTACTTGCTGTATGGCTATGCTGAGAACAAGAACTGCTGGCTGCTGCTCAGCTGCAGCTCTCGCCAAGTGAGATCCCACCCTCCCAGTCTTGATTGCAGGGGAAGGCCTGCCATTAGCACCCCCACAGCTTGATTGGTTTGTAGCTTGGCAGACTTTCTCAAAAAGAGGGAGCATGGACGTCTTATCAGCTCTCCAGCTGGCGAGGCCTCTGACTCCCTCAACCAGATTCTGCCTGAGAGATTTTCAGAGTCCAGCTGTGAGGCTGATTTCTAAACTTGCAATGACTATGATCAAAGATTTGCCTAGCTTGAGAGCAAGGGAGTATAGTAGAGGTCATTTTAAGGAGAATTTGGACTTAGATTATTTTGAAAAGTGCAGGACTTCTGTGTGATGTTAAGAATGTCAGGAAATTTGGCCATCTTCGTTTGTAGAAAGAAGGATAATGGAGTTTTGGAACCAATAACCGGGAAAAGTAATCAAACAGGAGAAGTAATTATTCAGGAAAGACTTGGATTTTAAAAATGGAACTGGATGAATTTGTATTTGGAAAAGGGACATAGTACTTCTGGCTCCTTGAGCATAAAAAGAATCTGATGGGAAGTTTAAGAGTTGGGAAGATGGAAAACAGCCTTCTATTTAAAAAAAACTTTTAATTAAAAGTAGCTTCCTGTTCCATCCCAGGTTTGGCCTCACAAAGAATTCCCACTCATTCCTGTGGGGCAGCTGGTCCTCAACAAGAACCCAATCAATTACTTTACAGATGTGGAACAGATGGCTTTTGATCCCAGCAACATGGTACCAGGCATTGAACCTAGTCCTGACAAGATGTTACAGGTATGGTTGAAGATATTGGCTCCTTTAAGATTTATTAAAAAGGGTTGAAATGTCTAATTTAATGAATAAGATCTGTGCTGTCCCTTTGCAGGAGGAAACCTGTTTCAGGCACTTGTACTCTGAAACTGACTGTTCAGAAGAAAGTGAGAATATCCCAGTCTGTGTTGTTCCATCAGCTTTTCTTTGTCTTTATTTGTGAATGCAATCAAGGCTTGTTGGCACATTCTGGTGAAATTACTGGTGTTTAACCCATTGTCTTATCTATCACATCAGGCTGTTATATTCCTAGGCAAGCAACCCAGAGCACAGATCACGTGGCAAATGGTGAAATTCTGGCCATCATGACTAGAAAAAAAGGACCACGTTTTTTAAAAAAAAACACTATTGCTGTGTTTTTTAAAAAAAAGCTAGTCCACAAATGTCCTTTAATGGATCATTTTTATTCTGGCCTACATATGTCTTCAGATCAATTATGTGGTTGACTTCTGACAGCCTTGGGGAGACTAGTGATGGGTAGTAAATGCTGCCTTACATTTTACAGATGTTACCAATTTGCAGGAATTTGTTTGAATTAATGTAACACGGTACTGATTGTATAACATCCATCTGTTCTGTATGATATATTATAGAAATGTGGACTTCTGAATTGTGTTTGAGACTCTCATGGGTTGAATGTACATTCTGGTACATATATATGTGCATCTCTTAGAACCCTTGTCCCTTTTCCTATAATGGATAGGATCTGAAGAAAAAAAGTTTAACTATTAAGCAGGCTGCTTTCCTGGTGGCTTAACAGATAAATGTATCACTTGGCGTAGTGCTGGGCTGGACTGCATAGATCCCAAGATAGATATGTTTGAGTGAGGCCATTCAATGATGCAAAATAAAACTAATTTGCATTTCTCCTCATATTGTCTAACTGTATTGAACAAGCCTAAGTGCTTTCCTTTGTCTACCAAATTTAGAAAACCATTGCAACTGATGGTCACTTTAAATGTTTAAACATTACTTTCACAAGCTTTAACTATGCGTTGAAGTAGTGCTGGACCTTTTTTTCCACACTCTTGCCTATTTTTTCTGTGTAAGGCTCAGCTATGTTTTTCTTTTAAAAACCTGTCAGTAGATCTTTTTGCCATCCATACTTCAGACAGTTTTTTTAGATGAGCGTTGGCTGTTTATACTTGGGGAAATATCCAAGGTGTTCCTGGAACCGTGCTTCAGTTTATTTCAGTTATTGACTGTTGTACAATCCTCCCTCTCTTTGCAAGGCAGCTGTAAAACCCTGCAATAGACTTCGATTTAAACAGTTTAATGGGAATCAGATGTTCTTAAGTTCAGAGCAGCAATAATCAACATTTTTATGAATTAGATTTACTCAATTAATCACAAGTAACAGGTTAACACATTTGCAAAGTATAATACAGATAACATTCTTACAGATTCCACAGACAATGAAAAGTATTGTTACCATCAAAGGTGATAGCAAAAATCTTCCTTAATTTGAAAAAGCAACTGCTTAAAATACCTTCAGTATCTGGGAAGCTGTGTATTAAATGTTTTGAAATTTTAAAAAGCACTGCTAATGGAAAGAGTTCTAATAATCTCCCATTTTATTTAAATTGATTTGCTTGGTTCTTCCTGACACCAGGCACTGATTTACCAACAATTGTGTTAAAATGAATTGGAACATATCTCTGCAGGAAGGCTTTTACCCCTTGTGTACAATTCTCCAGTCACTCCCTTTTAGATTCCGGGAGTTATAGTTCATTAATCTTTCCCTTGTAACTACCCTTCAGCTTTGTATGTATTTGGTAAACTACCAGCATTTGAATGCCTTGGTGACTAAAATACAACTTCTTGTGAGATCAGGTTAGGACACTTTTTTAATTATACTGTACTCAACTGATAACCTGGGTAAGCATTTCAACTTTCCACTAGTAAGGATCAGCTTTTGTGCGACTTGGTTTGTTTATTTTTAACCTCCTGGATACATTAAGTTGTCTGCTAGCTTTGTTTATTGATGGCTGCACTGATTTGATAAATATCGGATTTGCTGTTGTGCCTCTATAACTTTGCTGCTTCACCTTTATTTATTTCACCCAGGTTGCTTGCTATTGGCTGAAACTATATGATACTCTATTTTAAATAGTTACTGAAAATGTGCATTTTGTGCCAAATCATCTGTATATACTTTCAGGGTTAATATTCGTGCAGTTATCCATGTTGCCTTTATTGGAGTTTGTTCTTGACATTGTCCCACCTGGTGTCCAGAAAATGTTCTCTTCTTTTCCCACCATGTGTTGAGATATCAACAGATATTGCACATTTTCCTCTTGGTTTCATTGAGATCAGGAATGTGGCTGGTTTGGAAGATTGATATGAGAGAGTGTGGGATGAATCTGCTTTCTGTAGTTCTGTGATTGTTTGTTGAGAGGACAGAAACTTAGATTAAATTTGTTGCATTCATATACCAACTGTTTCAGTTCTCAGTTTCCTTTTTGAAGATCTGGGTTTTCTTGATCAAATTTAGTGTCTGTTGCCCCAGTATCCCACTTAAAATATTCAGTCATAGAGTTTTACAGGACAAAGTGACCCATTGTGACTGCATCAACCATCTATTCTAATCCCATTTTCCAGCACTTAGTTCACAGCCTCATATGCTATGGAGTTTCAAGTGCTCGTTTAGATGTTTCGTGATGTAAGAGGTAAAACTGATTTAATTGCTGTTGATTCCTCTATTTGATTAATCTATTTAAGGTAGACGAGGTTAGGTGTGTCCTGGAAAGCAGTGGGATTTTCCAAATTATGTTGTGCAAAGGGAATGAGATGAATTGGGATCAGAAAGAAATGGTCGAGTGTCATACTGTTAAACCTTGCTCTAATTGAAAGATGTGATCTCCAAACATTGTACTTTGTGGGAATGGGGGTGAAGAAAGAAAGGGGGACTGAGAACAAAATAGGAATGAAAAAATTAATCATTGCTCACTAATCTCCTCCTTTAATATTGTGTCTTGTGATGCTGACTGTGCTAATTGAAAATAAGTATAAATTGTGGACAGCTGTGCTGAAATGGCTTTACCCACATTATTCCAGAAAGCAGGCATCAAGAATTCCAGATTTTAAACTTTTGGAAAAGAGTTCTCAACACAAAGTAGATATAAATTCATTGATTACTGCCATGGGGTTTGTGTGTTGCTCATTTTCTCCCAATTCGTTTATAGGGTCGCTTGTTTTCATATACGGACACTCACCGACACCGCCTGGGAGCTAACTATCTTCAGCTTCCTGTGAACTGCCCATTTAAGTGTCGTGTAGCAAACTACCAGAGAGATGGACCCATGTGCTCAACTGACAACCAGGGCAAGCATTTCAACTTCCGTCTAGTAGGATCAGCTTTTGTGCTACTTGGTTTGATGATTTTTTTTTAATATAGACGCAGCAGTTTTCACTGATTCGAATAACGTGCTCCTGAGCATGTCTCCTAATCAGCTGGCTATATTGCAGATTGTCGCTGTGATGCCATAGGCACTTTGCAGATCTGTTCCATTTGAGGAAGTAAAATCTGCTGGGATTGGCTAGTTTTGCTATCCAATTGGTGGCCTGGGAGTAGATATTCTCTAGGTTATGAAATGGCAATTTCCCACCACTGCCCCATGCCCCCTTACCCCTAAGAGGATATTTCAACAGATTATCAGGTGTGTTGTGTATTCCAAGTTTTAAAAATTGACTAGATTTGGTTTTCCAAACTTCATTGTAGTTAGTAAAGCGCCAGTGAGTGTTGCTGTGTTTCTTTCAAAAAAGCAAGGACTTATCACACCGTTTTCATAGCAATTAATTGCATTTTGATCCCTTATTGATTAGAATAGTGTAATCCCACTTAGCTTCAGATTTGAACATTAGACAAACGCTTTTCCTTTTTTTAAGAAAAGGCAGTGAAAGGTCACTAATGCCCTTGAGATTTTGGCATCATAGCAGGCAGTGGAGCAAGGTGGATGGGGAAAGCTAGTTAAGGGACAGCTTTTAACAACTTGCAACTAAACTGCGTTCTTGCATACATGTTTTAGCTGTTTACTTTTCAATTCCAGTATCTTTTGAGAGAGAGAGAGACAGACAGGAGTCCAAAGAGCATGGTCTAATTATATGGATGGGACTGTCTTATGATTAGGGTGGTATAAACATCACTTAAGTTGCAAAACAATTAGCCTGTTTTCGGAGCATGGTTTTATCATATTGAATTTTAAAAAAATACTCTGTGCAACTCCTGTTAAATTGTACTACCCATTTCTTAGCAGAACTACTGAGTTGCTGTTTTGTTTTTTTTTGTCTGAGTTTGGACTGTTTGCTTCAGGTATATGAAATTGAATTTCAGAAAAATTCCCAGGGCAGTGTTATGTTTCAGAAACTGCCATCCTGACCTGAGGTGTGAGTACTCTTGGAGCCTTGTAGGCAGATCCAGGTACTGTCACATTATTTGAGATCAACAACTTGACTTGGCCCAACAGTGTCAGGGTAAACATCTGTCTGCTAAATGGAGGAGTTAATGACCTTTGATAACCAGGAAGGTTTCTCGTGAAGCTATTAAGTCCTGTTGGGACACCATTTTTATCAGTATTGGCAGGGATTTCATCTGAGGATTTGGATTGTGACTTAGTGGGGCATCATGGCTATCTCGCTATCCCCTCCTAAAGAAAATTAGTGTAATTATAAAATAAAATCCTAATTGTTTGTTCTGTGGTGTAGGTGGAGCACCAAACTACTATCCAAATAGTTTTAGTGGCCCTGAAACTCAGCCTCTGGCCTTGGAGCATTCCTTGACAGTAACAAATGATGTTGCTCGGTACAACAGTTCCAACGATGATGATTACTCCCAGGTAAGTAGAGTAGAGCATTAGTGACCACTTGAAAATTCTGTCTTTCTTTCCTCTTGCTGTCATCACTTCCTGCACACACCAAGCATGTAGCTTGTGTTCAGTAGACCTGATATTATATAGTGCATGTTGATCTTTTCCTGTTGTATTGAAGCTTTTGAATATGCGTAAGGCTAGGAGTGTTTCTTTTGAGACTGGGTCATGCGCAATTTCTTTGTGCTACTTTTGCACGACCCATAACCTCACAATGGGAAAGGAGCCTATACAGTCTTTTTTTGTTCATTTTTAATGACTTGCAATATTTAAAGGTTAATTTTGGTTCCATTTCACCCAATGAATCTGGCATACAGCCTCCACAGGAGTGAGGGACTGTCTGTATCTAATTAACCTGAAGTACTGAATAAGTTCAATTATTGTCTCATACAGTGGTAGATGAACTTTGTGGGGCTCTGTGTGCACCCTGCCCCACCTGTCACACAATGTCATGCCCCTCCCTCCCCTCACCCCCAAGGCTTATAACTGAGTAATCTAAACATGTTCCTTTTTATAAGTTGGTTTCTTCTTGAACTTTATTTCATGGGAGATGAACATTCTTGTGAGCCAGTAGAATTCACAACTCACAATAACATAGGCTTTCAGCTTAAATTTATACAGTGATGTTGTCTAGGATGTAAATGTTGGCTAGGAGATCAGAGAGAAGAATATTACTGTAGTGTTAAACTCTGAAGCTGATGCCACTCATCAGCCCTCACTGACAGGAAAAGGCCCCAGTCACCCAGAACAGACCTCACTGCAGCTCATAACCAAAGCTCACAGACAGCTGCAAGGATCCAGATGGAAATTGGCTTCACTCTTTACCTAATTTTCCCCTTTTTAAATTAATATCTCTGATTTTATTTTTGACATTTAAATATTCATTGAAAAAGATATGCAGAAAGGAGGTATGGGGTAGTCTGAATTGAATAGATCCCCTGACCCCTCAGACCCCACACACACACTCAAAATTCACACTACCCCCATGACACACCTCACTAAATTTGCATTTTCCTGCTCAGATTGCTGTATAATATGTGGCTGCTTTGAGGGACAAGAGAATATTCTGGTTTAAAACCACCTCAGTTACTTAGGGGTATTCATTGATCAGAATATCAGAGATGAGCATTACTACAGTTTTAACATCTCAAGCCTGTCGATACTCAGACTGCATACAGGTACCTGCTGACAAGAGCAGGTCCCAGTCAAGAATTTTCCTCTACAGATCACAACGTATATGGGTGCACACAGCTGGAAATGGCAAAAGGAAAATGGGATCCAATTCTTCACCCACGCTCCATCACTTAAAATAACACACATTCATGATACATTTCTGAATGCACATATGCATTTCTGAATTCAACATTTAAATACTTTTTAAAAAAGCAGTCTGCAAGGCAGAGTAGAAATGGGGGGGAGAGAGAGTTTGAATAGATCCAACAGGAACACCGACCAAATGAAAAGCTGGAATAGTGGCTGGTTTTGTGCTAACTTGTTGCAGGTAGTAACTGGAATTTAAGACCTTATCATGCCTTGTCTACCAAGTCACCAGAGAAATGTGTAAAAAAAAAAAAATTGCCTGTATCCAATTTAGGTTGAATAGTCAAAAATCATTTTTCCAACGTGATTTTTCAAAACATGAACAATAGTATAAATTACTCTTAGCTAATGCTGCAGTGTCTCGGATATTTTCTGACATTTGCTATGAAATTAAATAAAATCTTCCCACTTTAACCATGAATGAATTTTTTTGGTGCTGAGTTTGTAACATTTGAACAGCTGGTGACAGTTGGAATTTGACAAAAAGACTGAACACCACCACACCCTGATAGGCTGAGTGAGTGGGTGAGGACCTGGCAGATGGAGTATAATGTTAGCAAGTGTGAGGTTATCCACTTTGGTAGAAATAATAGTAGGAGGGATTATTATTTAAAAGGTGAAAAGTTGCAGCATGCTACAGTGCAGAGGGACCTGGGGGTCCTTGTGCACAAATCACAAAAACCCAGTCTGCAGGTGCAGCAGGTGGTCAAGAAGGCAAATGGGACGCTGGCCTTTTATAGTGAGGGGGACAGAATATAAAAGCAGGGAGGACTTGCTGCAACCGTACAGGGTACTGGTGAGACTGCAGCTGGAGTACTGTATGCAGTTTTGGTCGCCGCACTTGCAGAAGGATATATTGGCCTTGGAGGGAGTGCAGAGAAGGTTCACTAGGCTGATACCGGAGATGAGGGGGTTAGCCTCTGAAGAGAGACTAAATAGACTGAGTCTGTACTCGTTGGAGTTTAGAAGGCTGAGGGGGGATCTTATAGAGGCATATAAGATAATGAAGGGAATAGATAGGGTAGAGGTTGAGAGATTCTTCCCACTTAAAAAGGATAGCAGGACTAGAGGGCACAGCCTCAAGATAGGGGGTGGGGGGACAGTTTAGATCAGAGTTGAGGAATTTCTTCACTCAAAGGATGGTGAATCTCTGGAATTCTCTGCCCATTGAAGTGGTGGAGGCTACCTCGCTGAATATATTTAAATCGCAGGTAGGCAGGTTTTTGACAGACAAGGGAATTAAAGGTTATGGGGAGAAAGCGGGAAAGTGGAACTGATCCACTTCAGATCAGCCATGAGCTTATTGAATGGTGGGGCAGGCTCAAAGGGCAAGATGGCCTACTCCTGCTCCTATTTCTTATGTTCACCCCCTCCCCCAATCATACCCCCAGGGACCACATAACACTGAAGCAAAATTGAAATTGTGTACCTGCTTTCACCCAGAGATTTATACCACTGTTGAGCTGTGACTTACCACTCATACGTTATATTTAAAACATTATAGTACTTGTGTGGCAAATTGCATGCTGCAAGCTTTTATGGATAACCATGATTGTGTTTTCAGGTCAAACTGTTTCAGTAATACTGTCTGTGGAGTATTCATTGAGCAGAATACCAGAGAGATGAGTATTACTGCAGGATTAATATCTCAAAGCAGAGAACACTGACAAGCTGTACACACGTTCGCTGACAAGAACAGATGACTCCTTTCACTGCTCACAATAAGTGGACGCACAGAACTGGGAGTATCAAGAGGCAGATGGGGTCCAGTCCTTTACTCACCTTCCACTACTTAAACTAACAACGTATTTCATTCGTTTGTTACCTTATTTTAAATTGAATCTTTAAATGCAGAAGCAAGTAGGGAATCTGGAATATAAAGGGGGACAGAATGGTGGCGAGAGATAATGGAACACAAATGAGAGATAGAACTAAAGTGAGAGACAGATGCTGCTTTGTTTGATCATCAACAGCTCACAAAAATATAGTAGGAAACACCTTACAGGTGAATGAGGAAATTGCAGAGATGGAACTAATTGTGAAAATACTGCCCACTAGCCCATTAAATCTTTGCAAAATTGGAAGTCCTGGTTATTTTGCATTGTCTTGTTGGTATTTGAGTGATTTTCTTCCCCCTTTCTCCCTCCCAGAAAGGTGTTCCTACGAACAGTATTTGTAATGATTTTAAATACTCATGTTTTTTTTGTCTATACTAGGTAACTTCATTTTATCTGAAAGTACTGAATGCAGATGAGCGTCGAAGGCTCTGTGAGAATGTAGCAGCTCATCTCAAGGATGCTCAACTTTTCATTCAGAACAGAATGGTGAGTTGAACACTGGCAATAATACATGGTTCTTATTAGTTATTAGAAAATTAATCAAATTTCTTAATGTTGCAGAACTCTATTTAGGTAGCCATTGTACTTGATGGCTTTCCAGCTGCATCAATATTTAAACTGGATCAATATCTTGCACTTTTTAGAGGAATATTTCAACCAGACAAAAATGACTTAAAGATTCAGTGCAAAATTTTTCAATATTGCCATATGCACATTTGGAAGCACTTATACAGCACCATGTAATCACCACCTTTACACTAACAGTCCCTCAACTTCTCATTCAAGGAAGAAGAATTTTCCACCTTTCTCAGCATCTAGATAGTCTTGCAAAAATGTTGACTTTCTCCTTTGTCTGGGACAAGGGACTAGGTTGCTGATTCTCTGGTGTATTTTCAGTGAACGTTGGGGCAATATGTTCATACTAAAAATCTCACCACCCTATTGAGAAAAGTGGGTACAAGGGCAGTTACAAAACTGTACATCACTGTGTGCTGGTGCTTACGCTGCATCAGCAATATTGAGAGCAATGGGCATTGGGATAGTGTACTGACATTAATACTACGGCAGAAGTAGCACTGACATTGTAGCAGTATTGAGCAACAGATATTTGGGTACTATGCTAATACCACCACTAGCGTCAGAATGGGCACAGTTAATGTTCTAATACACTACATTTCTAGCTCTTGGAGACAAGATCTGATCTGAATACCTATTATAAACTTGCTTCCCTTTTAAATAAATTTATGCTGAACTGGAGGTTATTGCAGGGTGTGGGGGGAGAATCTGCTGCTTCGCAATAATCATTATGTAACTTTTCTCAAGTTTATATTTCTAAAACTTGACAGTGTCTGGTTGTATGCTGAGATGAGTATTGGAGTTACAATGTGTTACCTGCAAAGTACTGGACACCACCTTGCCCCTTTTTTAATCCTGCTGCTCAGTGACTCCCTGGTCTCAGTATTTCACTGTGGGGAGGAATCTGGTGAAAACAATTTCTTTTTCACGGAATTTTGTAGAAAGAATCACCAAAGACATGAGTCTGATTGAAAGAAAACATTGTTTTGTACCTTGTGTTGGCAGAGGCCTCAGAGCTAGAATGTGGTCTGACCTTGATGAGAAAGATCTTTGCTTTGAAGCTCCCCCACAATATAGTCCAGATATGGAGGGCTAATGTTCTGTGGAATGCTAAATGTGTATTCCTGACTATAATTATTGCTTTTTCAGGTGTGTCTGTTAAACAAAGTTCATCCTGACTATGCTGCTCAGGTCCGCACACTGCTGGACGGGTACAATTCTAAATCTCCCCAGAAGGTACTTGATTCGCTTTCATCTTTTTATTCTGCTTTGAATTTAGTTGTGCTTGTGTATCACTTGCACTTTAATGACCTATTTGCTAAACTATCCTTGGTCTTGTCATGAAGTGATTTGGTTATGGTCATGGGATTAGAGCATAATTCAAGTTGACTGGAAAAGGATTTTTAAAAAATATGTTGTGGGCTGTATCAGCAATATTTTGTATTGATTCCATTTTCAATATTGATTTTCTTTGTGTGGAATATCAACTCCTCGTACCAACTTGAATAACTTAAAGGCAACTTCGGCCCTTTCCTTCCCAACAATTTACTTTTTTTTTGTTTTCTATCCTTAGTGATTTAGACTTGCTCGGACTGTTGTTGTGGTGGTGGTGGTCCACATACACAAGTGGTTGTGTGGTACTAATGCCAACTTAACTTTTATTGTTGACATATGGACAACACTTACAAGGCAGTGTTTATTCCCATGCTTATTTGAATGAGTCATGTGTTAACCACAGACTATGGAACTGAAGTCAGATGTAGGCTTGGTTGGCATGTAAGAAAAATCAGGTGTATTGACATACTTGGTAGCTTTTGCAGTTGAGTTAATGGATTTATTAATTTCAGTTTAACAACAATTATAAACCAGTAGACTACCATTGTATGCATGAGATGAGTGGGTGAGGCGGAGATGCAGTGGGTGAGCAGAACATGATGCATGATGTGATATTTGTGGCAAACCTTTGCTCAGATTAATTTTGAGGAAGGCAGCACAACAAGGAGATTATCATAATGTTCAAATCTGGGGATGAGAAAAGAAAATAAATGTAATTCAATATTGAATGAGCTAATTGACACTAGTGAACCTTAAATGGCCTTTGATGTAAAAGGAATTTGGCGTTGAGTACTAGCCTCAGGTTAAATAGGATCCCAAGGTTGCTGTTGGATCTGCCATGGATACCAGTAACTCTCAATTGTTCTAGTTGCTTCGTCCTTTTTTAGCATAAACTCCTGTTGGCCTATGTCGGCTTGAAAGCAAATGGGACCTAGGAGAATAGTGATAAAACTCCCCTGTGAGCCATAGTGCATTTTGACCACCTGTGCTCTATTAAACATGCAGAAACCAGAGCTAATACTAGGCGAGGTGCTATTTTCATTCATTTCATAACCTGCATTATTCCACAGTTAGAGAAATTGGCAGAACACAAAGTAATGAACATCACTTGATATAATTAGTTTACCTGCCATTCACTTGTTCCATATTGTCACCCCCTTGAAAGTGGTGAGGGGAAGAAGAATCTCTTGCTCAACATGAATGCATGATTTTGTTCTTAATTCAGCTGCTTCTGCTGTCATTCTTGATGATGCTTATGTTATTTCTTCTTTGCAGTCCTTCTTTGGTTTTTCCTAACCAACTTTTTGATTTCCATGTTGACTTTTTTTAAAAAGCCCATACTGACCCATAAACCAAGAAACACCAAGGTCCTCATTGTCTTTTGAATGGCCAGACGTTATCAGGCAAGCTTCAGCCTTGTGCATATTGATATCACCTGCATTTAAGTTGCCCTCTAGAAGGATGATCAAAGAATTTTGAACATGATAGTTACTTGAGAGGAAATGTAATTGATGCCAGGAGTAAAGAGATTATGATGGGGGAATACAACAAACGGTTTTGGTTTTCTCTGCATTGACCTAGTGAAAGTTGAAACTCAACCAAAATTGATTGTTGGGCAACACTGAGACAGAGAAAGATTAATAAGAGCACAGCTACTTGAGATGCATAGCTCCAGCATGCTTCACAGGTGATTCATTGCTACAGTGCCAGGTCCTGTTATTTTTCTGATTTATACAAGGTACTGGTGAGGCCGCACCTGGAATACTGTGTGCAATTTTGGTTCCCTTATTTGAGAAAAGATATTAGCTTTGGAGGAAGTGCAGAGAATGTTCACCAGGTTGATTCCAGAGATGAGGGGGTTAGCTTATGAGGAAAGATTGAGTAGGCTGGGCCTGTACTTGTTGGAGTTTAGAAGGCTGAGGGGAGGTCTTATAGAGACATATAAGATAATGAAGAGGCTAGACAGGGTTGAAGCAGAGAGAGTATTCCCACTTAGAATGGAAACAAGAACTAGAGGGCACAGCCTCAAAATAAGGAGGAGTCAATTTAGAACAGAGTTGAGGAGGAAGTTCTCCCAGAGGGTGGTGAATCTTTGGAATTCTGTGCCCATTGAAACAGTAGGGGCTACCTTGTTAAATGCCTTTAAATCACAGATTTTTGACCAATAAAGGAATTAAGGGTTATGGGGAGCAGGCGGGTAAGTGGAATTGAACCACTATCAATCAGCCATGATCTTATTGAATGGCGGGGCAGGCTCGAGGGGCTAGATGGCCTACTCCTGCTCCTATTTCTTGTTCTTATAAATAGTCAGAGATAATGAAATAAAGCTTTGAAAGTAAATTTAATATGAAATTAGTATCTTTACTAAATCATTTATGCTGTGCAAACTATGGTAAGTATTTCAATTCTTGACCTCAAAGTTCAGAGATTTATGATACTTTGCGTCCTGCACCCAACATTTGCTGTATGCTATGTGGTTCATTTGAGTCAGGTCGTTCCATGCAATTTGTAAGAAAACTTTGTAATGGGTGCTAACATTTCATGTTTTGTTTTTACAGGCAGTGATTAGAACCTACAGTCAACATTCTCCCTCTGAGAGGTCAAACCTTTAACAGGTTAAGCCTGAAGTGAAATGCCACTACTGCAACAAGTTTCTTTGCTAACTGTCCAGATCCAAATAGGCTTCAGTTGTTAACTGATTGTGTAACTGATTGCTAACCTTCAAATTTTGTAACTCAAGAATTTTCTTGCATATTTTGTTCAAAGACTTAAAATTCTTGTCTGATTTAATACTTGCATTTATAATTTGCATTGAGTTTCTATTTATCCCCTTTCCTCTTGCTATTCTTCCCAATCTGCATTTGCGAATTCCGTCCATTACTTGTTCCCAGATTTAAGCTACATGGTCCTGGTTATGAGCCTTCTTTTTATACTGTACATTTAAACTGTTCTCCTGGTCTTTCACTGCCTGGTTGATCTAGGGCATGTGTTTGTTTGGCGAAGAATTCATATCGGGTGAACTTTTCTACCTCCCACTGCTAGCTTTTAGCAGCACTTCTGAAGATTATTCTCAACTAAATGCCTTTTTAAAACTATATCCTTGTTAGATCACTCAAAGCTTCTGTTAAACATGCTTTTGAGTATCTAATGCACTAGCTTCTGTGGTTTTGTTCTTGCAATGAAATTCAGGCTAATAACTTGGCTGTCAATGACTGCTGTATTAAACAGTACTGATTTTTTTTGATCCAGGAAGTGGGTTACTAAATACAAAATAAAACTCAGATTAGTCTATTAATGCAACTTGCACATACTATTGCAATGCAAACTGAGTTGTATAAATATTAACTGTTGCTCAGTTAATAGCACTTTTCACCTCTTGAATCTGAAGGTGGTTGGTTTAAGTCCCACTATAGAAACTTGAGCATCAAAGTGCTTCATTGAATTCAGTACTGAAGGAGCAGTCGTGTTGGGAAGTGCCATCTTTTGGATGAGATGTTAAAGATCCATTTGCCTGCATGGAACCCTTACCACTAAAATATTTTTTTGAAAATGGTGTCCTTCCTTCAACCAACACACAAACTATCTTAGTCACTGACCATCATAATCATTTATCACATTGCTGTTCATGGGAACATACTATTGCTAATTGGCTGCTACTTTGCCTAGCAATGTTTCAGACAGTATGTTATGTTGAATTGTATTGCTTCTCGCATGTTTGTGCGGAATAATAAAATATTAGCCAGGATACTGCTCTTCAGACTTGTCAGAATCTTTTGCGACCAGCAGAGAGGGCAGCCAGCATCTTATCCAAAAGATCTTGGACATTGAATATTTTGCTACAGAGCCTAACCAGGTGCAGATTGGCATCTGAGATTCTAAACAAGGTGAAATGTTGCACTAAATTCAATTCCTAGAATCAGGAACACTCACCCAGACATCTTTTATGTTGGAGGAATTTTGGTACAGCATATGTACTTGGGTTTCCTCACAAGGCTTCATTCATTTTCTATAAGCAAGCAGGTTCCATTCCTAAAACTTCTCTTAATGTGGCATTTATGGATTACACACAAGTTTTAATACCTAACCCTGAATTGCAGCTGATTGTTTCTCAAAGAATCCAGTGAGTCCTTCATCTGTTGGTTCAGAAGACAAGTTAATGTTTGAACTTTTGTCAAATTAGCCGAGGCCAAAAGTCATCAAGATCAAACACAGTACAAGCTAGTTTGTATTTGAAAATGGAGTGGTGGGGGGGAGGTGAGTGAAAATAGCACCTCTCAGCAAGCATAGTTCCTCCATGATGGTATGCAGTTTCTATTCCACACTTGCATTTAGTTTGACAAACTATTATCAAGTGTTTGTGGATTTATGTGGTGCCTTCGCCATTGATAAATTGTGCATGAATTAAAAATAATTATTTGATTTGTGTTAAGGTGTTTGCTATTAAAAAAATGTAGTTTAGAGGGAATAGAATTGTAAGTTTTAAATTTGGGATCAAAAGGTTTTTCGGGCTCAAAATTAGGCAATGGTTTTCTGATATTTTAAGCTGAGAGTTAAAATGCAATTCCTTTTCTGGCATGTATTTTTACATTGTGCTTTTTCTGAAATTATAGAAATATTTGCATATAATATGCACATTTCTCTTGGCTAATTTGCTTATTTGTTAATAACATTTAACCAAATCACAATTGAAATAAATACAAATGTGAAAACAGTGGTAATGAGAATCAGGGCCTTGTGACAATCAGTCAAGCCTGAAATGTCAGCAGAATCTCCAACTATGAGTGGAGAAGGAAGCCAATTAAATTTCTCATATGTAATTCAAATGTCTCTTCAAAGCAGAAGTGACATGAGAAAACCCTGTCACATAGTGAGTGGTTACGATCTGTAATGCACTGCCTGAGAGCGTGATGGAGGCAGGTGCAATCAAAGCATTCAAAAGGGAATTAGACTTGTATAAAAAGGAAGAATGTGCAGGATTACAAGGAGAAGGGAGGAAAGGTGCTAAGTGAACTGCTCATTCAGAGAACTGATATAGACATGATGGGCTGAATGACCTGTACTGTAACAATGCTGTGAAATACTTCTCTACCAAAGCTGAGAATTTCCCACTAGAAGTTAAATTTGTATCTTGCTAGAGATTTTTTTCAAGCCTAATAAAATGACAAGAATGTGATTAAATCCATCTAGACAACTGCATTTTGTTTAATTATTTCTAAATATTTTTCATTGCAGCATTGGTTTGAGTCCTCGAGCTTAAGTTCTGGAGCTTTTGAGAGACATCACTGTCAGATGAAGCGATTTAACAAGTAGTAGGCTACATATGCCAACACTTGATGCCCAACAATGAGAATTATTTTGATTGACAACCAAAAATAGTGTTGATTATAGCATTGATGTTACCCAAGTGGATCAAAAGCCTGAAGGATAACTTGAAACACTGGTTTTAAGTGGTTTATATTTGCTCAGAATAATGAGGGTCAGTCATATAAAGACATGACAAGAATGACTAATATAGGATAAAACACAATTCTATTAACACCACGTTTTATCAGAAATTATCTTGTTTCAAAAATATACCCATATTTCAGAACTTGATGAAATGACCCTCCCCCAAACAGCATTCTATTTAGTAACTGTCTATAAATTATCCATCTAATAGTTAGCATACAATAGAGGTATACAAAATTTTGAGAGACATAGGGTAGATTGTAAGAATGTTTTCCTCATGGCAGCAGTGTCTAAGATCAGAGGGCATAGGTTTAGATGGGATCTGAGGAAAATCTTTTTTACCCAGAAAGTAGTGGAAATGGAAAGTGGCCGCTAAGAGGGTGAAGGAGGCTTGCAACTTTTAATAAACATCTGGACAAGCACTCAAATTGTCATGGCATAGTAGGCTATGGACTCCTTTTCTGTGTTGAATGACTTCATGACAATACAGCTTAGATGACCAAGTCTGGGGAAACAACTTTTCCTGGTTTGTTGAAAGCGCAAAGCTGTATTTTAGAGGATAATATCGGCATTGTACCATGGTTCTAAATCTTACAGAAAACAGGCCTCTGTGTAGTGGATGGAAAACGTTTTGCAAAAATATGCTTTATTCATAAAATCTGAGCAATAATTAGAAAGCATTTCAAATTGTTATAACAGTAAAGCGCAATGACACTTCTATTTTCTCCAGGGATCAAGATGCACTCTGAGGTGCTTCAGCTCAGTAATGAGAACATCACAAACATTTCAATTTTTTTCATTTCAGGAGTACAATTCTTTCCCAACTATATGTATTAGTCATGCTGAACTCTAGGGCCCTTTGGATGGAAAACTAGCCTCCCATTACCTGTTGGATGGGAAGCTGGCTTGCCTTCCCCAGTGAGGAGTGCTTGCAGTTACGTTGTTTGGTTCCTTTGATATTCCATTCTGTGGATTTGGCTATCTCCCTCAAATTCCTGGCCATATACAGTTCTTGTTTGTATAGGTCTGCAGATCTCTGGTTAAAATTGATGTTTTTACTAGAGAGGAGATGGTGAACGTTATGTCAATGACAAATTAAACAGTACACCTTCATGTTTGATGTGGGTCACAAAATCATTGTTTAATTTTCATTTTGTTGATTCTTGTTTCTCAATCCCTTACAAAAATCACTCAAATGATCTGTGATGGGTTGAGATATGCGTTGAACTTTTCCACAGGCTTTTGGAGCTTTGTTTTCATATTGTGGCATTTTTAATTGTCTGTGATGTCTTAAAATTCCCTGACGTGCAATTTTCAACTTCTACCACTAGTGTGCTACTGTGTACACCTTCTCAAATTTGCATTTGTATGGGGTTATGATTTGGTGCTTGATTTTTACATATGCCCCCTTCCACTAGTAGATGACAATTGAGCCATTTAACTTTTATTTCATAGAATCGTACAGTGCAGATGGAGGCCATTCAGCCCATTGGATCGCACCAACCACAATCTCACCTAGGTCCTACTCCCACAACCCTACATCTTTATCCTGCTACTCCTCCTGACACAAGGGTCCATTGCGCATGGCCAATGAACCCAACAAGCACATCTCTGGAATGTGGGAGAAAACTGCAGACACAGAGAATGGGCAAACTTCACACACAGTGACCCAAGGCCGATTATTGAATCTGGGTCCCTAGTGCTGTGAGGCAGCAGTGCTAACCACTATCCTACTGTGCTATGCTGGGAAGGGAGTCAGATGATCAGGGGTGTGGGAGAGATAGCCGTAGGAGGGGTGGGGGTGGTGTCACAGGATATGAGCATCTAATCCATCATTTATTGCTCATCCCCAATTGTCCCTGAGAACGTGGTGAATTGACTTCTTGAAATGCTGTAGTCCCTGAGGTGTAGGTATATCTACAGTGCTTTTAGGAAAGAAAAGCCTACAATGGTTATTTTCTTTCAATTGTCAGTAATGTCAGCCATTCATAAACGGAGCCAGGACTTACTCTCTCCCTTCTCTCTGACCCCCAGTGAAAAAGCAGTGAGATGAATGCAACACAAGAGCAGTGAAACAATAATTAGGAGTTGAGGGGGTGCATTCAAATATCAAAGCTATTAAAAATTAAGGAAACAAACACACTGTTGGAAATAGTGTTAATAGAGTGATCATCATCACTGTCTAGGTGAGAGATGCAGTGTTTGGGGGAGGGGGAGGGAAGGGCAGATGATTGTGGGGGTGGGGGATGTAAGTGGGGTAGATGGAAGGTGTCCACTGAGCGCATGCTGGTCCAGTGGGAGGTTGCAGTTGGTGGGATGTGCTATAGAGACCCGTGAGTCAGAAGTGGTTTTAACCTTTCTAACTTTCCTGGGTAATTATTCCTGTAAGAACCAAATTCTGTGGTTTAAGTCAGATAATGGAGGGTTTCAGCAATAGGGTAATAGCACATTGGAAGTCTAAACTTTCCTAACAATACCTGTTTGCATGGGGACCCCTGCATCCTCTAAGGTACCTCTCCAACCTTGGGACCAGAGATTCCAGGTCAATATTTCAGTTTAGCACCTTTCGTGGGAAGTAAGGAAAAGGTTAAGATGTAATATGCTTTACCTGAAGGGACAGATTTGGGAAAAGGAATAAAAGGGAAGGTCTATAAGAGGGAGGAAGGCTGGAGAGATTAAATAACATCAGTGTTGGTGCCACACAAGGTATGGGATAGGTAAAGAGACAAAAGGTTGTTTTCTGAGGAGATGAGAAGAATGGTGAACAGTTGCCAGTCACCATCATAAACTGGAGAAAGACAAGACCAAAACCAAAATCAGCAAAGAGAAAATTAAAGTGGGGGCAGAGGTTCTGACCTGAAGTTGTTGAAACCAATGTTGAGTTCAAAAGACCACCAAGTGCCTAATGAAAAGTTGAGATGCTGATCCTCGAGCCGGTAATGAATTTGTTGGCAACACTGTAGAAAATTTAAGACAGCCCAGTCAGAGTGTGAGCAATGTGGAGAATTAACGTGACAGGCAACAATAGAAGCAGGGTCATGCTTGCAGAATGAATAAAGCTATCCTGCAAAGCAATCACTTAACCTATATTTGGTCTCCTCAAGGTTTAGGACCATATTGTGAGCAGTGATAGCAAGCTATACTAAGATGGAAGAAGTGCATGTGAAGTACTGTTTCACCTAGTAGGAGTTTTTGTGGACCTCAGGCAGTGAGAAGAAAAGAGGAAAAATTCCAGGCATTTGCATGGAATGGTGCCGTGGGGAGAAGTAGGTAGGGCTGATTGGAGCATGTGGGACTGGTCCCTTCAGATAGGGAAGTTGCTAGAGTCCATAGAGTCAAGGATTTCATAACTGAGCATTTGGAAGGCAATAGCATAATCAGACAAAGTCAGCATGGATTTACAAAAGGGAAATCTTGCTTGACAAATCTACTGAAATTCTTTGAGAACATAACTAGTAAATTGATTGAGGAGAACCAGTGGATGTGGTTTATTTAGACATTCAGAAGGCTTTCGTCAAGGTCTCATAACGGACTACTCTGTAAAGTTAAAGCCCATGCAGGTAATGTCTTGAGATGGATAGAAAGCTGGTTAGCAGATAGGAAGCAAAGAGTTGGCATAAAGATGTCTTTTTCTGATTGGTTGTCAGTGACTAGTGTGGTTCCATGGGGATCTGTGCGAGAATCCCAACTGTTCACATTACATATTATTAATTTGGAAGAGGGAACTAAATGTATTATCTCTGAATTTCAGATCATATAAAATTAGGTGGGAGGTTGAGCTGTGAGAAGGATGCAGGCTGTGTGGGCATATGCATGGCAGATGCAGTATAAAGACAGATTATTACTTGAATGGGTGTAAATTGAGAGAGGTGGATATTCAGCAAGACCTTGGTGTCTCGTGCATCATTTGCTGAAAGTAAGCACGCAGGTACAGCAGGCAATAAAGGAAGCAACTGATATGTTGCCTTCTCAGCAATTGGATTTGAGTATAGGGATAAAGTTGTTTTGCTGCAATTGTATAGGGTGTTGGTGAGGCCATATCTGGAGTATTGTGCGTGCAGTTTATGTGCCCTTACGTGAGGAAGGATGTCCTTGCTATAGAGAGAGTACAGCGAAGGTTTACCAGGCTGATTCCTGAGATTGCAGGTCTGTCATATGAGAGCTAAGTTGATTAGAATTGTATTCACTCGAACTTCAAAGAATGAGAGGGGATCTCGTAGAAACTTACAAAATTCTACCAGGGTAGGTTCAGGAAGAATGTTCCCAATGGTGGGGGAGTCCAGATCTAGAAGTCATAGTTTGAGGGTAAGGAGTAAACCTTTTAGAACTGAGGTGAGGAGAAATTTCTTCACTCAGAGGGTGCTGAATGTATGGAGTTCATTACCACAGAGTGTAGTTGAGGCCAAAATGTCTGATTTCAAGAAGAAATTAAATGTAGCTCTAGAGGCTAAAAGGATCAAAAGATATGGGGGGGAAGGGGGATCAGGATATTGAATTCGATGATCAGCTGTGATCAAAATAAATGGCAGAGCAGGCTTGAAGGGCTGAACGTCCTTCTCCTGACTCTAGTTTCTATGTTTATGCTGAAAGGGGAGGGTAGTGGAAGATATGTTAGCTACTGTGTCACGCTGAAAATGGTGGAAATTGCTTGGGGACGGGGATGATTCCATTGGATATGGAGCCTGGTGAGGTGGAAGGTGTGGACAAAGGGAGCGACTGTAATAGAGAGAGGAACAGCAGAATCATCATTGATGACCCTTTCAAACTCAGTGGAGGGTGGAATATTCAGTTGAGGAAGAGGAAGATGTATTGGAAGCACCGCTATGGAAAGGTTACATTGTCCATACAGATGTGACAGAGATGGAGAAACTGGGAGAATGAAATGGCGTCCTTATAGGAGGTAGCTATGGGAGTCAGTCAACTTATCGTGACTATTCATTGACTGCTTATCCCCAGAAATGCAGGCAGAAGTGAAGGAAGAATCAGAGATGAACCATGTGAAGATGAGAAAAGGGTGGAAATTTGAAGCTTTAGTTGAGAAGAGCAGAAAAGAGCACTGATACAATCATCAAAATACTGGAAAAAAGAAGCAAGGAAGAAGGCCCAAGTGAGACTTGAACAAGGATTATGCCAGATGTCCCATAAAAAGAGAGGCATAGCTACAATCCATGCATGCACTCAATTTTTCAGAAAATGAGCAGAGTTAAAGGAGAAGTTGTGAAATCTGAGGATACATTTAGCCAGGTGGAAGAGGGTGGTGGTGAGGGAGGATCGGTCGGGCCAATAGAGAACCCTTACTCTATCCTGTTGGAGTGGCATGTTGAAAGATGGGATGAGAA
This sequence comes from Carcharhinus amblyrhynchos, assembly GCF_965287045.1. Taxonomy (NCBI): domain Eukaryota; kingdom Metazoa; phylum Chordata; class Chondrichthyes; order Carcharhiniformes; family Carcharhinidae; genus Carcharhinus; species Carcharhinus amblyrhynchos. Next base: position 57,973,585 of record NC_137329.1, read on the forward strand.
ATTGGTGAAAAGGAGATGATTAGGGTCAGGAAAGCAAAAACTGTTTTAGTGGCAAGGGCATCAAAAGAGTCAGGGGTGTAAGTGGGAAGAGACTGGATGAGTGGGGAAATACAGGGTCACAATCAGAAGAAATCAGCTGAGTGAAGATAGAGCAGGCGAGAAGGAGGTGGAACTGGACCGCTTGGGAATTTGGCAGAGGTGATTCACTATCCCCGGGACAGACGCAGCATTCTCAGCACTGCATTTCTTACATCTGCAGATACAATGATTAACACCGGAATACCAAAAAAAACCACAGTGAACTATAAAGGTTCATGAGAGAGTCCCGACTATCCTCTCTGGATTCCTCTGGGACTACCACCCAATGGCAGCATTCTCAGTAGGTGTCTCAATGTCATCCCTCAGACCTCCACTCAGACATTATAGCCACATCTCTACATTGGTCCCTGTCAGCTCCAGCAGAAAACAGCACATGGACCATGCCAAGGTCTCAGAGGCATACAGCCGCAGTCCCCCAGGCCCAAGCAACCCTCTCCCCCAAAAAACCTGGCGGCATATTCGAAGGCAGTCGAGTGGCTGCATGTGACCAGTGTTTGCATCCTGACGGGGGATCTTGATAATGCACCCCATCATATGATCTTGATTAGGGGTTCATGTCAGTGTGAAGTTGCACCCTTTCTGGGAAGGTCAGCTCAATGCTTGGGACATCAGCTTGCAAAGGGTTAACAGGTGGCCTCCACTAAATGGTAGTGCTGTTTGACTGCATAGCATTTATTGACGTAATCTCTAGTGAGGGGAGGCTGGGGTGACTGTTCAATCAAATGTCCATCTCTTGTGGCAAACAAGGAAGAGCAGAATCGTGCACAGTCAGCAATTAGCAAGCCCAGCTCATTCCTAAAGGGCACCCTGTTTCCACCAGGTCACGGGAGGTGCAGAATTCAGCAGTCTTCCATGACTCATTGCAATCTACCTTTGCACACAAACATCCCTTACTTTGGACTTCTAGGCAGCCTCTCCCCTTTGTCCTCACACTGCTGCCTGAGTGTGGGTTCCAATGACACTGCAGACACCTTCTCCCAAGGGTGAGGCCCTTCAGGTCACACGAGGGGAGACGGACCTCATTCTTGATTCTCCTACTGACAGCCCAGCGTGTCATGGGAGCCCACCCGGGTAACTCACAGTCAGCTCCAATGCTGAGCTTCTCGATTTCAAGCCCTCCCACCCTCTGGCCAACTCTCACTAAGGAAGGGCACTCACTCAGCTGTGATATGGACAGGAACTCAGGACAGAGGACATGGGAAGTACTGCCTGCATACCAGCCTTCACAGCTCTTTGAAAGCAAGAGGCAGCCCAACATGTAGAGAAGGTAAGGCCTGCAATGACCCCTCCAAAACCCTCTCCCCAAAATGGTATTCCTGGGACCGCCATCCCAGCCCTGAGTTATGTGTGTCCCTGAGTCCTCTCTGCTGCCCCCTGAGCAGTATACACCACGGAGTGTGCTGACTGCCTGAGCACTGACCTCCAAAATCCCTGTTGGAAGTGAAGGTGCCAGGTTCGTGCTTCTGTTGACTGGTTGTAAATGGCACTAGTGTGATGTCACACCGGCGCTTGCTGAATACCTGGTGAAGGACAGGGTGTCCTGGAGAGAGTGCTCGCTAATGACATGCTAATATATTACAATGAACGTTCTGCAGTGTTTCATGCCACTCCACTGGTGAGGGGGCTGGAAGAGCGGAACTTGGAAACTCACTGGTGTGTATGAAGTTTTCTGAGTCTCTCCGGATATTGTGTATGCACTGCCGTTCCTGCAGACGGGGAATGCAGGCTCAGAATCGCCCCCTATTGAGTTTGGAGGTCATGGAAGTTGGATCAGTGACGCCTGAAGACGTTGATTTAATGTTCAAAGATTCATGGGTCATATTTCGGTGAAAGAAGGAGAAAATATCAGGGAGTTGGCATTTAGTTTCAGCTCGTTAGAGGTCAGTCAGCAGATAACAACAGTGCCACCTATTTCAGCAGACTTGATGACAATACAAAGCTCAGATGGAGGCAGATTAGAGGCAAGCGGAGAAATTAAGAATTAAGACTTTTTGCAAATTCACTTTACTGCAGTAGGGAAAATGCCAGAATCTGTTTTTAAGAATAAGAGGCAGCTTATGGCGTTTACTACCAAATAAAACTTACAAGGTTGGACTTTAACCTGGTGTTGAGAGACTTCTTACTGTGTTTAAGAACATTGGAATTTCCCTAAGGACATCTGCAATTATATAGGGCTTTGATAAGTCTGCTCCTGGTTAACTTTATACAGTTTTGGCCTACTTATTGGGAGTGGAATAGTTGTATAACGGCTGAGCCTGCACAGGATTAAAGTTAGACTGGCTACTATACAACCAACACAGTGATGTAAGCAGGCATATGAGCCAGGCCCAAGGGTCATGTGGTGTTTAAAGCATAAGCATGGTGATAGCTCCTAACTTGTACCCTTTACTGTACAAAGTCCAACCTTGTACCCTTTACTGTACAAAGTCCAACCTTGTACCCTTTACTGTACAAGTGTAAGTAGTTCTACTTGTGAATAAAGACTTACATTTAACACTTACTGCATTGAAAATTACAACTGCTTCTCTAAGGTACACCATTCTGTAACCAATGCCTGGGGATCAAAAACCCTCAACCTCATCAAAATGCTGAAAGAAAGAGATGCTGGAAGACCAAGGTTAAACTTCAGTGAAAATTCTGACCTGAGTGAAACTCCCAAAAAGAGCCTAAAATGCATGTGAAATTCTCCTGAATATTTGCCAGACAAAAAAAAACTGGTTTTTGAAGGCAGATGTTTTTGCTGCAGCAAAAGACTCCATTGAATTTCTCTTAAAAGTCCAGCTTCGAAGTGCAGAGTTCACAGAGCCTGCAAGGGTGAGCTAAGTCTCTTAAAGTTCCAGGCTGTAGTTAGTTCTGAGAATCCTTTCCTTAATTTAGCGGCAGAGGGCAGCACATTGCTAAAGTTCAATTCCCCAGTCAATATCCCATGGTTTCTGAATTCATAAGATCAGAAAATGAATTAATTATTTCAATCTCTTGCAATCTCTTGCAGTTGTTGAGCTCTGAAATGGGTGAGCATAACTTTAAATCAGAATGCTTCATTACCCATCTCAGCAAATTGACGTAATTGTTAGCCTGTGTCCTTGACCGATGGCGAGGGAACCAACAAGAGGGAACATCATTTTGTCCTGATGCCATGAGATTTCCTGGGTTCCGGATCTGATTGTAAGGACTTACAAGGCAAGACACCAATCACCAGTGAACATACTCAGGAATGGTACTGGTGGTGTCTGAGACATTGAGAGAGATTTTCTGGTCCCACCTGCTGCAGTAATCGTAATGGATGGGACAAGAGGGGACCTCATTCCCACCAACTTACCTTCTACAGATGCACCTGTCCATGATGGATAGGATAGGAGTGACTACCGCACAATCCTTGTGGAGACGAAGCACCATCTTCACACTGAGTATACCCTCTATCATGTACCATCACCGCAACAAATGAGATGGATTTCGAACAAGTTTAGTAACTCAAGACTGAACATCCATGAGTCCTTGCAGGCCATTACTAGCAGCAGAATTGTACTCAGCTACAGTCTGTAAACTCATGGCCCAGCACATTCCCATTTGCACCAAACCAGGGATCAACCTCCCTTGTTCAATGAAGACTGCAGCAGGCAATACTTGGAGCAACACCAGCCCTAAAAATGAGGTCTACACTAACATAGAATCAAAAAATAGAAACAGGAAGAGGCCATTTGGCCCTTTGAGCCTGCTTCGGCATTCATTGTTATCATGGATGGTCATCCAACTCATTAGCCTGATCCTGCCTTCCTCCCCATATCCTTTGATCTCGTTCACCCCAAGTGCTATATCTAACCACTTCTTGAAAATACAAAAGGTTTTGGCCTCAACTACTTCCTGCAGTAGTGAATTTCACTGGCTGACCACTCTCTGAGTGAAGAAATGTCTCCTCATCTTAGTCCTAAAAGCTTTACTCTGTATCCTTAGACTGTGACACCTGGTTCTGGATGCCCCCACCATCGGGGTATCCTTCCTGCACCTACCCTGTCTAGCCCTATTAGCGTTTTATAGGTTTCTATGAGATCCCCTCGCATTCCTCTGAACTCCTGCGAATATAATCCAAACCAACTCAATCTCTTCTCAGAGTACGTACCCTGTACCTGGTGGATGGTATTCTCACGTGAGATGATGGCATCCGTGTCAATGATCCGGCATGTCTTGCAGAGGTTGCTGTGGCAGGGTTGTGTGGTGTCGTGCTCACTGTTCCCCTGAAGGCTGGGTAGTTTACTGCGGACAATGGTCTGTTTGAGGTTGTGCGGTTATTTGAAAGCAAGAAGTGGGGGTGTGGGGATGGCCTTGGTGAGATGTTCGTCTTCATCAGTGACACGTTGAAGGCTCCAGAGAAGATGCCATAGCTTCTCTGCTCCAGGGAAGTACTGGACAACGAAGGGTACTCTATCCACCATGTCCCGTGTTTGTCTTCTGAGGAGGTCGGTGCGGTTTTTCGCTGTGGCATGCCGGAACTGTCGATTGATGAGTCCAGCGTCATATCCTGTTCTTATGAGGGCGTCTTTCAGCGTCCAGAGGCGTCTGTTGCGATCCTCCTCATCTGAGCAGATCCTGTGTATACGGAGGGCTTGTCCGTAGGGGATGGCTTCTTTAATGTGTTTAGTGTGGAAGCTGGAGAAGTGGAGCATCGTGAGGTTATCCGTGGGCTTGCGGTTCAGTGAGGTGCTGAGGTGACCGTCCTTAATGGAGATGCATGTGTCCAAGAATGCAACTGATTCCAGAGAGTAGTCCATGGTGAGTCTGACGGTGGGATGGAACTTGTTGATGTCATCATATAGTTGTTTCAGTGATTGTTCACCATGAGTCCAAAGGAAGAAAATGTCATCGATGTAGCTAGTGTATAGCATCGGTTGAAGGTCCTGTGTGGTGAAGAAGACTTGTTTGAACCTGTGATGCTGGGGACCTCCAGACGATGAGAGAGGTCCCCAGCGTCACAGATTCCACTCAACACCCAATTCACGCCACATGGTACTCAGCAATGACTGGAGGCCCTAGATGTTGCAAAGGCTACGGGCTCTGATGATATTGTGACAATAGTACTGAAGGGTTGTGTTCCAGAACTTGCCACACCCCTAACCAAGCTGTTCCATCACAGCTACAGCACTAACATCTATCTGATAGTGTGGAAAAAGCAGGATAAATCCAACCAGGCCAATTACCACTCTTACCCTCAATCATCAGCAAATGGATGGAAGGAGTCACAAACACTGCTATCAGGCAGCACTTGGTTAGCACTGACCTGCTCACTGAAGCTCAGTTTGTATTTCACTGGAATTGCACAGCTCCTGACCTCATTACAGCCTTGGTTCAAACATGGACAAAAGATTTGAACTCTTAGAGTGAGATGAGAGTAACAGCTATTCTCCTCATCGCAGCATTTGACCAAGTGTGGCATCAGGGAGCACCTGCGCAAGGATATTTTGGCCCTGGAGGGAGTGCAGAGGGGGTTTACTAGGCTGATACCGGAGTTGAGGGGATTGAGCTATGAGGAGAGGCTGAATAAACTGGGCTTGTACTCGTTAGAGTTTAGAAGAATGAGGGGAGATCTCATTGAGACGTATAAGATGATGAATGGGATGGATAGGATAGAGGTGGAGAGACTCTTCCCGCTCAGAAAGGACAGTAGGACTAGGGGGCACAGCCTCAAGATAAAGGGGAGGCGGTTTAGAACGGAGTTGAGGAGGAACTTCTTCACTCAAAGGGTGATGAATCTCTGGAATTCTCTGCCCGTTGAAGTGGTGGAGGCTGCCACGCTAAATATTTTTAAGACGCGGGTTGATGGGTTTTTGATAAGAGAGGGGATTAAGGGTTATGGGGAGAGGGCGGGAATGTGGAACTGAGCCACGACAGATCAGCCATGATCTTATTGAATGGCAGGGCAGGCTCGAAGGGCCAGATGGCCTACTCCTGCTCCTATTTCTTATGTTCTTATGTTCTTAGCAAAACTGGTGCCAATAGGAATTGGGTGGGAAAATTCTTCACTGGTTGGAATCATACTGAGCACAGAGGAAGATGGTTATGGTGGTTGGAGATCAATCATTTCAAGTCCAGGGCATCACTGCAGAAGTTCCTCAGGGTAGTGTCCAAGGCTGAGCCACATTTAGCTGCTTCATCAATGATCTTTCTTTCATCATAAGGTCAGAAATGGGGATATTCACTGATGATTGCACAATGTTCAGCACCATTCACAACTCCTCAGATACCAAAGCAGTCTGCATCCAAATTATAGAATTATAGAATCCTTACAGGGAGAAAGAGGCCATTCGGCTCATCAAGTCTGCACCACCAACAATCCTACTCAGGCCCCATCCCTGTAATCCAGCATATTTACCTTCCTAATCCCTCAAACCTACACATCCCAGGACAATAAGGGACAATTTAGCATGGCCAATGCCCCTAGCCCGCACATCTTTGGACTATGGGAGGAAACAGAGTGCCCAGAAGAAACCCACGCAGGCACAGGGCAAACTGCAGACTCTGCAGAGATGGTGACTCAAGCTGGGAATCGAACTCAGGTCCCTGGTGCTGTGAGGCAGTTGTGCTAACCACTATGCCACCATGCCGCTCATATGCCACTGTGCCACACACTTATAGCAGGACTTGACAATTTAGAGCTTGGGCTGACAAATGACAAGCAACATTTGTGCCATACATGTGCCAGCCAATGGTCATCACCAACAAAAGAGGATTTAACCATCACTGCTTCACATTCAATGGCATTAACATTGTTGAGCCTCTACTATCAATATCCTAGGGTGATGACCATTGACCAGATTAGATCAGAACCTGACGAGCCATATAAATTCTGTGGCTACAAGAGCAGGTCAAAGGCTAGGAGTAACTCACCGCCTGACTCCCCAAAGCCTGTCCACAATCTTCAAGGCATAAATCAGGACTGTGATGAAATACTCTCCACTTGTCTGGATGAATGCAGCTCCAGAAACACTCAGAAAGCTTGACACCATTCAAGACAAAGCAGTCCACTTGATTGACACCACAAATAATCACTCTCCCACCATCAATGAACACTATCAGAAGAGTGTATCATCTACAAGATGTACTCACAAGAGAATTGGACATATTCACCAAGATCCTGCGACAGTACACTATCATCTGAAAGGATAAGAACAAAGAACAAAGAACAAAGAACAACCCAGCACGGGAAACAGGCCCTTCGGCCCAACGAGCCCACGCCGCCATCTTAACAAAGCATTTTCCTACACCTACCTTGGCCCGTGTGTATGCGTATGGTACCCCTATTGTAACCAGATTCAGGGGAGAATAGTTTAGGGACAATTTGTTACACCAGTCAGCCTAAGAGCACATCTTTGGGGTGTGGGAGGAAACCGGGGTACCCGGAGGAAACCCACGCAACCACAGGGAGAATGCGCAAACTCCCACTGACACTGGCCCAAATCCATGTGTCTGCACAGCTAGCAGTGATAGTCACTGAGCTGTTGTGGTGCCCATCTGCTGGTCCAGTTTTAAGCACACACAACGACACGAAGTACTAGGCCACTCTCGAAACCTCCAAGAGCAGCCCATGCATGACCCACTGTGTGCATGCTCCTCGTTTGACAACAAGGTGGACTGACACACCTGCGGATTAAAAGAGACAAGACATTAACATGTAGCATTACATTTCCAGTATCGTCCCGAGGCTCTGACCCTTTTTAAAACCGTCTCCTATAACCCTCCATCCCTGTTTCAGTCATGTGCCTATCTAAGTAAACCTTAAACAAGTCCAGCGTGCCTGCCTCCACCACCTTACTTGGTAGTGCATTCCATACCCCCACGACCCTCTGTGTGAAAAACCTCCCTCTAGTATCCAAATTATACTTCTCCCCCCTCACCCTTAGCTCGTGACCCCTCGTGATATTTGTCTCCAATCCAGGAAAAAGCCTGCCACTGTTGACTCTATCTATACCCTTCATTATTTTATACACCTCTATCAGATCCCCCCTTAATCTCCGTCTTTCTAAGGAAAAGAGCCCCAGTTTACCCAATGTTTCCTCATAACCCAGTCCTTCTATACCAGGCAACATCCTGGTAAACCTCCTCTACACTCTCTCCAGGGTCTCCATGTCTTTCCGGTAGTAAGGTGACCAGAACTAGACGCAGTACTCCAAATGCGGTCTAACCAACGTTCTGTACAGCTCTTATACTCTATACCCCTTCCTATAAAGGCTAGCATTCCATAAGCTTTCTTCGCAACCTTCTCCACCTGGGTTGCCACCTTCAGAGACTTGTGCACTTGCACTCCCAGGACCCTCTGCATTTCTACACAGTATACAGGCAGTAAATATCTGGAAACACCACCGCCTGGAAGTTCCCCTCCATGTTGCTCACCACCCTTCACTGTCGCTGGGTCAAAATCCTGGAATTCCCTCCCTAACAGCATGATGGGTATACCTAGACCACATGAACAGTTTTTGCTCAAGAAGGCAGCTCATCATCAACTTCTCAAGGCCAATTAGGGATGGGTAATAAATGCTGGCCTAGCCAGCGACACCCATATTCCATGAATGAGCTCAAAACAAATGAGCTGAATTGGGTATGCTCAAAAAACAACTTGAAAAAAAGGAAGCAATTAAAACCAAATTGTGAAAAAGGTGGAACTGAAGGTTCTATTGTCGAGACCTGAACATCTATATACCTCGAGATGGCTCACACAACAATGGAAAAAGAAGTAGAAGAAACAAGGAGATGTGCACAATGTTCATCCACCACACAAGAAACAAGTTAGAGTAGCAATGATCACTGATCAAGGCAACAGCCAAAATGCCCAAGTATGCTTCATCACCAAGCAATGGAAAATGAGCTTCTTGGCTTAGTACATACTGTTAAATAGTTGTATACTCCTGGTTTGCTGCAGTCTACAGAACCATCCCCAGGCATTGTAACCTACAGAAAAAGGAATCCTAACTGTGCTTTGAAAATAAGTTACACATGCATTGCTTCAGCAATCATTGTAGATATCTATAACTTGCATGTCATTAATGCTATCTAGCTGTATGTGTTGGGATTGCTGCAGAAAGGCTGTTAGTTACACTGTCACATGGAAAAACAATGGGATTAGAATAAGTAGGTGCTTGATGGCCAGCTCAGACACAATGGGCCTCTTTCTGTGCAGTAAAACTCTATGACTATGACAAACAGGAAGAGCCAACAACAACTACTCTGATAGAATGACGAACAAGAAATGAAAGCAATATAGACCTCTTTTTAAATTCAAGGACTTGAAGGGGGAGTTGGGGTTATGCTAATGCAATAATAATGCCAATGTAGTAACAACAATGTAAATGTGTGGAACTGATAACAATGTAAGACATGTTACAAACTAGCATAACTCCAAATACATTGGATAAAGACTTAGAGGGAGGTGTAGTATAAGGACTTGGTACACAGAGGGCCTGATTTTATCATTTTTATTCTAAGTGCTGAATCTGGGCGCAATTCAGATCTGACTTAGAAATCTGCTTTCAGGTGCCCCCATATGCACTTAGCCTGAAAAAACATCACGAGTCTGGATTGTGCTGTGGGTGTAACTTAGCGTGCCTGAAATGATCGGAACTCTGAACCGCGCACGTGCAGTTAGGAAAAAAAAATTGAAAATTGCGTCGCTGTCACCTCATTCGGGCTGCAGAAAGTGGATAAAGTGGCCTGGGAGTGATGGCCCCACAGACATCACCCCCCACTCTTACAACATAACTTTCCCCCTTATCATCCCACCCTCCTCCGCTACCCAGAGCGATTGCCCACAAAGTGGCAGTGGACACCCCGCCGCGGCTCCTGCCGCCCCCCCCCCCCAAGATCCATCTGAACTCCCTCCACCTCCACCCCCCTCCCCCGCCCCCACCCCAGAGAATGATCTGACTCGCTTCCCTGCTCCCTCCCACCTTCCACTCACACAACCGATCTGAGTTAGAGAGCCGTTGGAAGCCCTGAACTTACCTCTTCAGAAGTGGGAGAGCCCGAACCAGGACTTTGCTGAGTATGTCTGTTTCGCGCTGAATCTGGATGGGCGAACGTGATGGTAAAGGGAGAAACGCTGATAAAATTGGATGAGCAGTTCATTAATTCAGTTTAAATGCATGCGGATCGCGTTAATGGCCTCAGACCAGACTTCACCTCATTTTTGCACCCGAAAATGGGCACGATGCAATGGTAAAATCAGGCCCATAGGGTTAATGTGGGACTGAGTGCAATACTATCTACACAGTGAAGGCACATGGAGAAGTCTTAGGGATCAGTGTGATGGTAAGCAAAGATGGGTTAAAACCTAAGCTCCTAACCTGTATCCTTTACTGTACATGTGTAAATATTCTACTTGTGTAACAAAGACTTATTGTTAACCTACTGGAGACCACTTAGGATTACAATGGGGAGAAATTAATTAATTGGAATTTTTGGAATTCTCAATCTTTAAGAATGCTCGGACTTTGAGTATATTCAAGACTGAGATAGACGGATTTTTGGGGTTAGGGGAATTGAAGATATGGGGATAAAGCAAGAAGTTGAAGCTGGTGTAAAAGTTCAAGCTTGATCTTATTGAATGGTGGAGACAGGATGAGCTCTTTGGCTTAGTTCCTGCTCCTATTTCCTATGTTCTTCTGTTTACTGGGGAAATAACAATGACTGAGAGTTTCCTCAGAGCTGCTTTCAAACAATAACTTCACTGTACTTACACAGGTAAATTGTGTTTCCACTGCACTACTGGTGAGGTAATCACAATGCAAAGATAGGCATTTGTGGCCAAATGGACCATTGAAAGTTGCTGCATGCACAGTATTAATTTAACAAGTAATTTGTCTGTCCCCCTCACAGCCTCAGTATTTACTGAGTAGCACGGTGTTTAGCACTGCTGGCTCACAACGTCAGGGACCTGGGTTCGACTCCTGGCTTGGATCACTGTCTGTGCAGAATCTGCATGTTCTCCCCAGGTCTGTGTCAGTGGTTTGCTCTGATAGTCCGAAGGTTAGATAGATTGGGCATGCTAAATTGCCCCTTAGTGTCCCGGGATGCATAGGTTAGAGGGATTAGCGAGGTAAATGTGGGGTTATGGGGATAGAGTCAGGGTGGCTTGTTGTCGGTGCAGGCCCCATGGGGCGAATGGCCTCTTTCTGCACTGTAGGGATTCTATAACAAAATACAACATCTGATATGTGTGAGCAATGGAATTATAGGTTGAAAACTGATTTATTTTAAACACGTGTAAAGAGGAAGAGAAATCAGTTACAAATTTGATACTTAATAAATAAAAAGGACACCATTAATGGGAAAACAATGATGAGGATTGAGAGAAAGGGAAGGTAAATAAAACTCTTCACACTTATTCCATTCATAATAATTCAATTTTATTTCATAAACAGGCTAAAATTGCTTCAATAGAATGACTGAATCATTTATCAACATCAAAATTATTCTTAATTCTCTCAATGGATATTAAAAAACAGCCATGCCCTCTTTAAAGTTGGACATTGCAAGTTTTAATCCTCTGTCTGTGACTTCTTTCCCTGTATAACTTTCATCAACCACCTTCGGAACCTGAATACGTAAGTGTAGAATCCATACTTCCCATCCCTGTCACATCCTTCACCCCAGGAGACGATTCCCATCAGGTACCATCGATTATTTGAAGGATTCTGCATTGTCAGAAATAAATATCTTCAATATATATTAAAGGAAGAGGAATTTCTGCTGTTTATGTTAGATACATAGGCAGAAAAATACATATAATATAATGCCACAAGATGTCCCAAAGTACACCACAGCCAATGAAGTGTGATGTAAGAAACACTGCAACTGGTTAGTACATTGTAGGCTGATGGGTATTCATAAAGGCACCAGTAAAGTGAGGACACCAACAAATACTAGTGGTTAAAAGGAATAACTCTGTATTAGGATAAGGGCTGTGGGTGCAGCAAAGAACAGGATGGGCAGATGTGGCACAAACACAGGAATTGGTTGGGCAGTGCTGTGCCTTGAACAGACAGTGATTGAACACAGACACCTTTGTGTCATGTTCCTGAAAAAATTATGACAGAGGCATGACAGTGGCATGACAGAGGCATGACTCTCAGTATTCATGTCCAAAAGGACAGTAATAGATTAGCGGCTGTCCTTGGAGTACTTGACTGGAAGCATGATCCATGTCAGTAGGATCTCTTTAAGAAGGAGAGACAAAGAGACATTGGCAGAAGCAACCCAGCCAGGACCCACCACTGTAGAAGCAAGTCTGGCACTTGGAGACATGAGAACAAAACCTATCAGCAGGGAATCTGATCAATTTGCCTGGCTACAGGGAGTATCTCTAAGTCTAATTTGTCAGTTTGGGTATTTTATGTAGTTTTGACACTTGTGTGTAAGATGGAGTAGGTCCAAGGTTACTTGCTTTGTGTGTAACAAAGTCAGGATGTGGTGTTGGACTGGGGTGAACACAGTAAGAAGTCTCACAACACCAGGTTAAAGTCCAACAGGTTTATTTGGTAGCAAACGCCACACAGTTACTGGTGTTTGCTACCAAATAAACCTGTTGGACTTTAACCTGGCGATGTGAGACTTCTTAATTTAACAAAGTAAGTCAGAGATTAATTACTTTGTGTCTAAGGAAGTATTATTGGTGTAATTTTGTGATAACTTGGGACAGTGCAAAAAAAGAAACAAAGAAGCTTTGTTGCACAATAATTTAATAGTTTGGGTGTCTGTCCACAGCACCCATTGACTTAAGATTGAAGGCAAAGCATAACCAGCTCCAACACAAATGTAATAATTATCCAAATGGCCTGCTTCCCTGGCGATGGATAAAACACTGGAAGAACTCCCTTTCTCATTTTCAAATCAGATTTCCTATGTCCGTCTGAGAAAGAAAACCTTTCTTTAACATTTGAGTTGAAAGTTGAAATGTCCATCTGTACAGCACTCCCTCAGTACAGCACTCCCTCTGTACAGCGCTCCCTCAGTACAGCACTCCCTCAGTACAGCGCTCCCTCAGTACAGTGCTCCCTCAGTACAGCGATCCCTCAGTACAGCACTCCCTCAGTACAGCGCTCCCTCAGTACAGCGCTCCCTCAGTACAGCGCACCCTCAGTGCAGCGCACCCTCAGTACAGCGCTCCCTCAGTACAGCGCTCCCTCAGTACAGCGCTCCCTCAGTACAGCGCTCCCTCAGTACAGCACTCCCTCAGTACAGCGCTCCCTCAGTACAGCGCTCCCTCAGTACAGCGCACCCTCAGTACAGCGCTCCCTCAGTACAGCACTCCCTCAGTACAGCACTCCCTCTGTACAGCGCTCCCTCAGTACAGCACTCCCTCAGTACAGCGCTCCCTCAGTACAGTGCTCCCTCAGTACAGCGATCCCTCAGTACAGCACTCCCTCAGTACAGCGCTCCCTCAGTACAGCGCTCCCTCAGTACAGCGCACCCTCAGTGCAGCGCACCCTCAGTACAGCGCTCCCTCAGTACAGCGCTCCCTCAGTACAGCGCTCCCTCAGTACAGCGTTCCCTCAGTACAGCACTCCATCAGTACAGCGCTCCCTCAGTACAGCGCCCCTCAGTACAGTGCTCCCTCAGTACAGTGCTCCCTCAGTATTGTGCTCCCTCAGTACAGCACTCCCTCAGTACAGCGCTCCCTCAGTGCAGCACTCCCTCAGTATAGCGTTCCCTGAGTACAGCGCTCCCTCAGTACAGCGCTCCCTCAGTACAGCGCTCCCTCAGTACAGCCTTCCCTCAGTACAGCTTTCCCTCAGTACAGCGCTCCCTCAGTACAGCGCTCCCTCAGTACAGCGCTCCCTCAGTACAGCGCTCCCTCAGTACAGCGCTCCCTCAGTACAGCCTTCCCTCAGTACAGCCTTCCCTCAGTACAGCGCTCCCTCAGTACAGCGCTCCCTCAGTACAGCGCTCCCTCAGTACAGTGCTCCCTCAGTACAGTGCTCCCTCAGTACAGCCTTCCCTCAGTACAGCGCTCCCTCAGTACAGTGCTCCCTCAGTACAGCGCTCCCTCAGTACAGCGCTCCCTCAGTTCAGCACTCCCTCAGTACAGCGCTCCCTCAGTACAGCGCTCCCTCAGTACAGCACTCCCTCAGTAATGTGCTCCCTCAGTATAGCGCTCCCTCAGTACAGCACTCCCTCAGTACAGCCTTCCCTCAGTACAGCGCTCCCTCAGTACAGCGCTCCCTCAGTACAGCACTCCCTCAGTACAGTGCTCCCTCAGTACAGCGTTCCCTCAGTACAGCACTCCCTCAGTACAGTGCTCCCTCAGTACAGCGATCCCTCAGTACAGTGCTCCCTCAGTACAGCGCTCCCTCAGTAATGTGCTCCCTCACTACAGCGCTCCCTCAGTACAGCGGTCCCTCAGTACAGCGCTCCCTCAGTACAGCACTCCCTCAGTACAGCGCTCCCTCAGTGCAGCACTCCCTCAGTACAGCGCTCCCTCAGTACAGTGCTCCCTCAGTACAGCACTCCCTCAGTACAGCGCTCCCTCAGTACAGCACTCCCTCAGTACAGCACTCCCTCAGTACAGCGATCCCTCAGTTCTGCACTCCCTCAGTACCGCACTCCCTCAGTACAGCACTCCCTCAGTACAGTGGTTCCTTGGTACAGTGGTCCCTCAGTACAGCACTCCCTCAGTACAGCGATCCCTCAGTACAGCACTTCCTCAGTACAGCACTCCCTCAGTACAGCGCTCCCTCAGTACAGCACTCCCTCAGTACAGCACTCCCTCAGTACAGCGCTCCCTCAGTACAGCGCTCCCTCAGTACAGCACTCCCTCAGTACAGCGATCCCTCAGTACAGCACTCCCTCAGTACAGCGATCCCTCAGTACAGCACTCCCTCAGTACAGTGCTCCCTCAGTACAGCACTCCCTCAGTACAGTGGTCCCTCAGTACAGCACTTCCTCAGTACAGCACTCCCTCAGTGCAGCACTCCCTCAGTACAGCGATCCCTCAGTACAGCGCTCCCTCAGTACAGCACTCCCTCAGTACAGCGCTCCCTCAGTACAGCGCTCCCTCAGTACAGCGCTCCCTCAGTACAGCACTCCATCAGTACAGCGCTCCCTCAGTACAGCGCTCCCTCAGTACAGCACTCCCTCAGTACAGCGCTCCCTCAGTACAGCGCTACCTCATTACAGCGCTCCCTCAGTACAGCGCTCCCTCAGTACAGCGCTCCCTCAGTACAGCACTCCCTCAGTTCAGCACTCCCTCAGTACCGCACTCCCTCAGTACAGCGCTTCCTCAGTAAAGTGGTCCCTCAGTACAGCGCTCCCTCAGTACAGCACTTCCTCAGTACAGCACTCCCTCAGTTCAGCACTCCCTCAGTACAGCACTCCCTCAGTACAGCACTCCCTCAGTACAGCATTCCCTCAGTACAGCACTCCCTCAGTACAGCATTCCCTCAGTACAGCGCTCCCTCAGTACAGCACTCCCTCAGTGCAGCACTCCCTCTGTACAGCACTCCCTCAGTACCGCACTCCCTCAGTACAGCGCTCACTCAGTACAGCACTTCCTCAGTACAGCATTCCCTCAGTACAGCACTCCCTCAGTACAGCACTCCCTCAGTACAGCACTCCCCCAGTACAGCACTCCCTCAGAACAGCGATCCCTCAGTACAGCACTCCCTCAGTACAGCGCTCCCTCAGGACAGCGCTCCCTCAGTACAGCACTTCCTCCGTACAGCACTCCCTCAGTACAGCACTTCCTCAGTACAGCAGTCCCTCAGTACAGCGCTCCCTCAGTACAGCACTCCCTCAGTACAGCGATCCCTCAGTACAGCACTCCGTCAGTACAGCACTCCCTCAGTACAGCGCTCCCTCAGTACAGCACTCCCTCAGTACAGCGCTCCTTCAGTACAGCACTCCCTCAGTACAGCAATCCCTCAGTACAGCGCTCCCTCTGTACAGCACTCCCTCAGTACAGCGATCCCTCAGTACAGCGATCCCTCAGTACAGCACTCCCTCAGTACAGCACTCCCTCAGTACAGCGCTCCCTCAGTACAGCACTCCCTCATTACAGCGCTCCCTCAGTACAGCGCTCCCTCTGTACAGCGCTTCCTCAGTACAGCGATCCCTCAGTACAGCGATCCCTCAGTACAGCACTCCCTCAGTACAGCACTCCCTCAGTACAGCGCTCCCTCAGTACAGCACTCCCTCATTACAGCGCTCCCTCAGTACAGCACTCCCTCAGTACAGCACTCCCTCAGTACAACGATCCCTCAGTACAGCACTCCCTCAGTACAGCACTCCCTCAGTACAGCGATCCCTCAGTACAGCGCTCCCTCAGTACAGTGCTCCCTCAGTACAGCACTCCCTCAGTACAGCACTCCCTCAGTACAGCGATCCCTCAGTACAGCACTCCCTCATTACAGTGCTCCCTCAGTACAGCACTCCCTCAGTACAGCACTCCCTCAGTACAGCACTCCCTCAGTGCAGCACTCCCTCAGTGCAGCACTCCCTCAGTACAGCGTTCCCTCAGTACAGCACTCCCTCAGTACAGCGCTCCCTCAGTACAGCACTCCCTCAGTACAGCACTCCCTCAGTACAGCACTCCCTGAGTACAGCACTCCCTCAGTACAGCACTCCCTCTGTACAGCACTCCCTCTGTACAGCACTCCCTCAGTACAGCACTTCCTCAGTACAGCGCTCCCTCAGTACAGCGATCCCTCAGTACAGCGCTCCCTCAGTACAGCACTCCCTCAGTACAGCGCTCCCTCAGTACAGCACTCCCTCAGTACAGCGATCCCTCAGTACAGCGCTCCCTCAGTACAGCACTCCCTCAGTACAGCGCTCCCTCAGTACAGCGCTCCCTCAGTACAGCACTCCCTCAGTACAGCACTCCCTCAGTACAGCACTCCCTCAGTACAGCACTCCCTCATTACAGTGCTCCCTTAGTACAGCGATCCCTCATTACAGCGCTCCCTCAGTACAGCACTCCCTCTGTACAGCACTCCCTCAGTACAGCACTCCCTCAGTACAGCACTCCCTCAGTACAGCGCTCCCTGAGTACAGCACTCCCTCAGTACAGCACTCCCTCAGTACAGCACTCCCTCAGTACAGCACTCCCTCATTACAGTGCTCCCTCAGTACAGCACTCCCTCAGTACAGCGATCCCTCAGTTCTGCACTCCCTCAGTACCGCACTCCCTCAGTACAGCGATCCCTCAGTACAGCACTCCCTCAGTGCAGCACTCCCTCAGTGCAGCACTCCCTCAGTACAGCACTCCCTCAGTACAGCACTCCCTCTGTACAGCACTCCCTCAGTACAGCGATCCCTCAGTACAGCGCTCCCTCTGTACAGCACTTCCTCTGTACAGCACTCCCTCAGTACAGCGATCCCTCAGTACAGCACTCCCTCAGTACAGCGCTCCCTCAGTACAGCACTCCCTCAGTACAGCACTCCCTCAGTACAGCGCTCCATCAGTACAGCGCTCCCTCAGTACAGCGCTCCCTCAGTACAGCGCTCCCTCTGTACAGCGCTCCCTCAGTACAGCACTCCCTCAGTACAGCACTCCCTCAGTACAGCGATCCCTCAGTACAGCGCTCCCTCAGTACAGCACTTCCTCAGTACAGCACTCCCTCAGTACAGCACTCCCTCAGTACAGCACTCCCTCAGTACAGCACTTCCTCAGTACAGCACTCCCTCAGTACAGCGCTCCCTCAGTACAGCGCTCCCTCAGTACAGCACTCCCTCAGTACAGCACTCCCTCAGTACAGCGCTCCCTCAGTACAGCGCTCCCTCAGTACAGCACTCCCTCAGTACAGCGATCCCTCAGTACAGCACTCCCTCAGTACAGCGATCCCTCAGTACAGCACTCCCTCAGTACAGTGCTCCCTCAGTACAGCACTCCCTCAGTACAGTGGTCCCTCAGTACAGCACTTCCTCAGTACAGCACTCCCTCAGTGCAGCACTCCCTCAGTACAGCGATCCCTCAGTACAGCGCTCCCTCAGTACAGCACTCCCTCAGTACAGCGCTCCCTCAGTACAGCGCTCCCTCAGTACAGCACTCCATCAGTACAGCGCTCCCTCAGTACAGCGCTCCCTCAGTACAGCACTCCCTCAGTACAGCGCTCCCTCAGTACAGCGCTCCCTCATTACAGCGCTCCCTCAGTACAGCGCTCCCTCAGTACAGCGCTCCCTCAGTTCAGCACTCCCTCAGTACCGCACTCCCTCAGTACAGCGCTTCCTCAGTAAAGTGGTCCCTCAGTACAGCGCTCCCTCAGTACAGCACTTCCTCAGTACAGCACTCCCTCAGTTCAGCACTCCCTCAGTACAGCACTCCCTCAGTACAGCACTCCCTCAGTACAGCATTCCCTCAGTACAGCACTCCCTCAGTACAGCATTCCCTCAGTACAGCGCTCCCTCAGTACAGCACTCCCTCAGTGCAGCACTCCCTCTGTACAGCACTCCCTCAGTACCGCACTCCCTCAGTACAGCGCTCACTCAGTACAGCACTTCCTCAGTACAGCACTCCCTCAGTACAGCACTCCCTCAGTACAGCACTCCCTCAGAACAGCGATCCCTCAGTACAGCACTCCCTCAGTACAGCACTTCCTCAGTACAGCATTCCCTCAGTACAGCACTCCCTCAGTGCAGCGCTCCCTCAGTACAGCACTCCCTCAGTGCAGCACTCCCTCAGTACAGCGCTCCCTCAGTACAGCGCTCCCTCAGTACAGCGCTCCCTCAGTACAGCGCTCCCTCAGTACAGCACTCCCTCAGTACAGCGCTCCCTCAGTACAGCACTCCCTCAGTACAGCGCTCCCTCAGGACAGCGCTCCCTCAGTACAGCACTTCCTCCGTACAGCACTCCCTCAGTACAGCACTTCCTCAGTACAGCACTCCCTCAGTACAGCGCTCCCTCAGTACAGCACTCCCTCAGTACAGCGATCCCTCAGTACAGCACTCCCTCAGTACAGCACTCCCTCAGTACAGCGCTCCCTCAGTACAGCACTCCCTCAGTACAGCGCTCCTTCAGTACAGCACTCCCTCAGTACAGCAATCCCTCAGTACAGCGCTCCCACTGTACAGCACTCCCTCAGTACAGCGATCCCTCAGTACAGCGATCCCTCAGTACAGCACTCCCTCAGTACAGCACTCCCTCAGTACTGCACTCCCTCAGTACAGCGCTCCCTCAGTACAGCACTCCCTCATTACAGCGCTCCCTCAGTACAGCGATCCCTCAGTACAGCACTCCCTCAGTACAGCACTCCCTCAGTACAGCGCTCCCTCAGTACAGCACTCCCTCATTACAGCGCTCCCTCAGTACAGCACTCCCTCAGTACAGCACTCCCTCAGTACAGCGATCCCTCAGTACAGCACTCCCTCAGTACAGCACTGCCTCGGTACAGCGATCCCGCAGTACAGCGCTCCCTCAGTACAGTGCTCCCTCAGTACAGCACTCCCTCAGTACAGCACTCCCTCATTACAGCACTCCCTCAGTAGAGCACTCCCTCAGTACAGCACTCCCTCAGTAGAGCACTCCCTCAGTACAGCACTCCCTGAGTACAGCACTCCCTCAGTACAGCACTCCCTCAGTACAGCACTCCCCCAGTACAGCGCTCCCTCTGTGCAGCACTCCCTCAATACAGCACTCCCTCAGTACAGTGCTCCCTCAGTACAGCGCTCCCTCTGTACAGCACTCCCTCTGTACAGCACTCCCTCAGTACAGCACTTCCTCAGTACAGCGCTCCCTCAGTACAGCGATCCCTCAGTACAGCGCTCCCTCAGTACAGCACTCCCTCAGTACAGCGCTCCCTCAGTACAGCACTCCCTCAGTACAGCGATCCCTCAGTACAGCGCTCCCTCAGTACAGCGCTCCCTCAGTACAGCGCTCCCTCAGTACAGCACTCCCTCAGTACAGCACTCCCTCAGTACAGCACTCCCTCATTACAGTGCTCCCTCAGTACAGCACTCCCTCAGTACAGCGATCCCTCAGTACAGCGCTCCCTCATTACAGCACTCCCTCAGTACAGCGCTCCTTCAGTACAGCACTCCCTCAGTACAGCGATCCCTCAGTACAGCGCTCCCTCTGTACAGCACTCCCTCAGTACAGCGATCCCTCAGTACAGCGATCCCTCAGTACAGCACTCCCTCACTACAGCACTCCCTCAGTACAGCACTCCCTCAGTACAGCGCTCCCTCAGTACAGCACTCCCTCATTACAGCACTCCCTCAGTACAGCGCTCCCTCTGTACAGCACTCCCTCAGTACAGCGATCCCTCAGTACAGCGATCCCTCAGTACAGCACTCCCTCAGTACAGCACTCCCTCAGTACAGCACTCCCTCAGTACAGCACTCCCTCATTACAGCACTCCCTCAGTGCAGCACTCCCTCAGTACAGCGTTCCCTCAGTACAGCACTCCCTCAGTACAGCGCTCCCTCAGTACAGCACTCCCTCAGTACAGCACTCCCTCAGTACAGCACTCCCTGAGTACAGCACTCCCTCTGTACAGCACTCCCTCAGTAGAGCACTCCCTCAGTACAGCACTCCCTCAGTAGAGCACTCCCTCAGTACAGCACTCCCTCAGTACAGCGCTCCCTCAGTACAGCACTCCCTCAGTACAGCACTCCCTCAGTACAGCACTCCCCCAGTACAGCGCTCCCTCTGTGCAGCACTCCCTCAATACAGCACTCCCTCAGTACAGTGCTCCCTCAGTACAGCGCTCCCTATGTACAGCACTCCCTCTGTACAGCACTCCCTCAGTACAGCACTTCCTCAGTACAGCGATCCCTCAGTACAGCGCTCCCTCAGTACAGCGCTCCCTCAGTACAGCGCTCCCTCAGTACAGCACTCCCTCAGTACAGCGATCC
The DNA here is from genome assembly GCF_965287045.1 of Carcharhinus amblyrhynchos. Lineage (NCBI taxonomy): Eukaryota > Metazoa > Chordata > Chondrichthyes > Carcharhiniformes > Carcharhinidae > Carcharhinus > Carcharhinus amblyrhynchos. The sequence continues at coordinate 57,994,513 of NC_137329.1, forward strand.
CTCAGTACAGCGCTCCCTCAGTACAGCACTCCCTCAGTACAGCGCTCCCTCAGTACAGCGCTCCCTCAGTACAGCACTCCCTCAGTACCGCACTCCCTCAGTACAGCACTCCCTCAGTACAGCACTCCCTCATTACAGTGCTCCCTCAGTACAGCACTCCCTTAGTACAGCGATCCCTCAGTACAGCGCTCCCTCATTACAGCGCTCCCTCAGTACAGCACTCCCTCTGTACAGCACTCCCTCAGTACAGCACTCCCTCAGTACAGCACTCCCTCAGTACAGCGCTCCCTGAGTACAGCGCTCCCTGAGTACAGCACTCCCTCAGTACAGCACTCCCTCAGTACAGCACTCCCTCAGTACAGCACTCCCTCAGTACAGCACTCCCTCATTACAGCACTCCCTCAGTACAGCGATCCCTCAGTTCTGCACTCCCTCAGTACCGCTCTCCCTCAGTACAGCGATCCCTCAGTACAGCACTCCCTCAGTGCAGCACTCCCTCAGTGCAGCACTCCCTCAGTACAGCACTCCCTCAGTACAGCACTCCCTCTGTACAGCACTCCCTCAGTACAGCGATCCCTCAGTACAGCACTCCCTCTGTACAGCACTTCCTCTGTACAGCACTCCCTCAGTACAGCGATCCCTCAGTACAGCACTCCCTCAGTACAGCGCTCCCTCAGTACAGCACTCCCTCAGTATAGCGCTCCCTCAGTACAGCGCTCCCTCAGTACAGCGCTCCCTCAGTACAGCACTCCCTCAGTATAGCGCTCCCTCAGTACAGCGCTCCCTCAGTACAGCGCTCCCTCAGTACAGCGCTCCCTCAGTACAGCGCTCCCTCAGTACAGCGCTCCCTCTGTACAGCGCTCCCTCAGTACAGCACTCCCTCAGTACAGCACTCCCTCAGTACAGCGATCCCTCAGTACAGCGCTCCCTCAGTACAGCACTCCCTCAGTACAGCACTCCCTCAGTACAGCACTCCCTCAGTACAGCGCTCCCTCTGTACAGCACTCCCTCTGTACAGCACTCCCTCAGTACAGCACTCCCTCAGTACAGCGCTCCCTCAGTACAGCACTCCCTCAGTACAGCGCTCCCTCTGTACAGCACTCCCTCTGTACAGCACTCCCTCAGTACAGCACTCCCTCAGTACAGCGATCCCTCAGTACAGCACTCCCTCAGTACAGCGATCCCTCAGTACAGCACTCCCTCAGTACAGCACTCCCTCAGTACAGCGCTCCCTCAGTACAGCACTCCCTCAGTACAGCGCTCCCTCAGTACAGCGATCCCTCAGTACAGCACTCCCTCAGTACAGCGCTCCCTCAGTACAGCGCTCCCTCTGTACAGCGCTCCCTCAGTACAGCACTCCCTCAGTACAGCACTCCCTCAGTACAGCGATCCCTCAGTACAGCGCTCCCTCAGTACAGCACTTCCTCAGTACAGCACTCCCTCAGTACAGCACTCCCTCAGTACAGCACTCCCTCAGTACAGCACTCCCTCAGTACAGCGCTCCCTCTGTACAGCACTCCCTCTGTACAGCACTCCCTCAGTACAGCACTCCCTCAGTACAGCGCTCCCTCAGTACAGCGCTCCCTCAGTACAGCGCTCCCTCTGTACAGCACTCCCTCAGTACAGCACTCCCTCAGTACAGCGCTCCCTCAGTACAGCACTCCCTCAGTACAGCGCTCCCTCAGTACAGCGATCCCTCAGTACAGCACTCCCTCAGTACAGCGATCCCTCAGTACAGCACTCCCTCAGTACAGCACTCCCTCAGTACAGCGCTCCCTCAGTACAGCACTCCCTCAGTACAGCGCTCCCTCAGTACAGCGATCCCTCTGTACAGCACTCCCTCTGTACAGCGCTCCCTCAGTACAGCGCTCCCTCTGTACAGCACTCCCTCAGTACAGCACTCCCTCAGTACAGCGCTCCCTCAGTACAGCACTCCCTCAGTACAGCGCTCCCTCAGTACCGCGATCCCTCAGTACAGCACTCCCTCAGTACAGCACTCCCTCAGTACAGCGCTCCCTCAGTACAGCGATCCCTCAGTACAGTACTCCCTCAGTACAGCGATCCCTCAGTACAGCGCTCCCTCAGTACAGCACTCCCTCAGTACAGCACTCCCTCAGTACAGCGCTCCCTCAGTACAGCGATCCCTCAGTACAGCACTCCCTCAGTACAGCGCTCCCTCAGTACAGCGATCCCTCAGTACAGCACTCCCTCAGTACAGCACTCCCTCAGTACAGCGCTCCCTCAGTACAGCGATCCCTCAGTACAGCACTCCCTCAGTACAGCGATCCCTCAGTACAGCGATCCCTCAGTACAGCACTCCCTCAGTACAGCGATCCCTCAGTACCTCACAGAAGTGTCAGCCTTGCTTTCTTGCTGCAGTTTGTGATGTGAAGTTGTCACACAGCAACACGTTTCAGGTAAAAGTTATACCAATAAGCCAAGGCTGACTGTTAGAGTGCGGTTTAATGAAAATGAGTGTCAAATGAGCAAGAGAAAAGGGAGAGGATCATGTCAGTTTGCTGGGCAAGCTGCCTGTCACATTGTTATGGTGCTCTGATCTCCCAGAGATCTCGTGTACTTCCTTCCACCTGCTCCACGGACATTGGACACCAGTCCCCTGACAGGCTCTGCCTTCACAGGCCCCACCCCCTTGGCACTGCCCCTGGCATAATTATGGTAGGCACTGCCAGGTTGCCCAGTGGGTAATCTGGCAGTGTCCTGTGGGCAGGGGGGCTGTGGGCGGGGGCATGAATGACCTCTGATCCCCATGACGAGGCCATCATGTTTGGTCTCTGCTGGTGAAGATCGTAGTGATTCTCACTGAGGCAGACCTCAGCCAGTGAAGTGGTTAAGGTAAGTGAGCCCGGACAAAGTATGTCATTAATATTTAAATCGGTTTTGCTCCACACAGAATCGGTGAGAAACAGGGCACATTTCTCATTTTTCATCTCTCACCCAACCTTACCACCTCACTGGTGGGGTGGTAAGATCACACCTAGACGAGACTCACTGGAGTCAAAGACCAGCCTCAATATGCTAAAGGAGACCAAAACTGTATTTGCCTCTGTGATGGTTTCCACAATCATTCCATTTCTCTCAGGGCACATTCTGATCTCAGCTGGCCAAATGGACGAAGTAAGTGATCTATGTCCTCACAAAGAGAACAGAGAGCCTATTTACAGGGAAGAGTTTTATTTTCACCGTTGAAGCCAACAAAAGGGTAAGAGAATATTAGTTAATGATTGCAACATAAGCCCTTCTTAATTTGTACGTTATGTGTTTCCCCTTACTTCATGTTCCTATACAATGGTCCATTTATAAATGCAAACTCCACCAATAGCTCTGAATGTTAGTCTGTGTCTGAAGAATTGAGTGTTATAATCCTTGTTACAAAATATAACTCTAGTGCAGCAGACTCAGAAACCCAATGCGTCAGAAACTCAATGATCTTTGATGAAAAAACGCACCATTGAAGGAAAAAGGAAAATTATGGAGTATTATGCTGCAGGACTGAAAGTCTGCATAGAGTGATGGAGTGAGAAAGAAAGAGAGAGGCAGAGTGGTGACAGAGAGTAGGCATAAATGAGTCATTTTTTGGATGGAGTTAGTAGGAAGTACGAGTGGTGTGCCACAGGGATCAATGCTGAGGCCTCCCTTGTTTATAATGTATATAAATAACTTGGACGAAGGGACCAATGGTAAGCTTGCTGACAATGCAAAAATAGATAGGAGAAAGTAAATTGTGACGAGGACGTGGGGTCACAAAGAGATATAGATAAGTTCAGTGAGTGGGAAAAGATTTGGCAAATATAGAATAATGTGGGAAAATGCAAAATTCATTTTGACAGGAGAAATAAAGAAGTATATTATTTAAACGGTGAGAGATTGCGGAGTTCTGAGATACGGAGGGATCGGGGTGTCCTAGAGCATGAGTCACAAAAGGTTAGTAGCAGGCACAGAAAGTAATTAGAAGCTAATAAAATGCTATTATTTATTGTGAAGGGAACTGAATACAAAATAATGGAGCTGCAATTATATAGGTATTGGTGAGGCCACATCTGCACCACTACAATATTGGTCTCCTTATTTAAGGATAAATATAAATGCATTTGAAGCAGCTCAGAGAAGGTTTACTAGACTAATATCTGGAATGGGTGGGTTGTCTTATGAGGGAAGGAAAGGCTGAACAAGCTGGGCTTATATCTATTGGAGTTTAGAAGAGTAAGAGGCGACTTGAGTGAAACGTATAAGAGCCTGAGGGATGTTGACAGGGTAGATGTGGAAAGAATGTTTCCTCTTGTGGGTGAGTCTAGAACTAGAATAATAAACAGTCACCCATTTGAGGATTTTTTATTTTCTTGCAGAGGGTTGTGTGTCTATGGAACTCCCTTTCTCAAAGGTTGGTGGATTTTTTAAGGTCAATAGATTCCTTATAAGCGTGGGGATAAAAGGTTCTCGGGGGGGATAGGTGGGAATGTGGGGTTGAGGTTATAATTGGATCACCCATTATCTTATTGAATGCTAGAGGAGGCTCCAGGTGCCGAGTGACCTACTTCCATTCTTAATTTGTATGTTTGTATTGACAGATAGAATAGATCCCTTCCAGGCAGGGTGTGAATAACAGAATGAAGTAAGGTCATTTACAGTGCTGTCGTTCATCCTTTTAAGTTACTTTGATTGTTCAAACACAAGTTATACTGTGCAGATAAAATATGAAGAATTTAAAAAATGTAAAAGTGTAACCTTCATTACAAAAGGACCTCCGCTGTCCCCCTCACAGGCATCTCCACGCAGGCCAGATTCTGGACTGTGACCTACAATGGAAAATAAATGCAAATTAAAGTACAAGAAAACTAGCTAACTGTAGGGTGAATTACACTAGGCCTTTCTCCCATTTAGCAGAATTCAAATGGATTGTCACCTTCTCTCTCAGTTGTCTCTTCCTGACTCTCTCACTGAATCCATCCCATTGGTGATGCTAATCACACTGTCTATAAACAACATTAACAAAGCGACTGGAAAGGATACAATGATCTTGATATCTCATGTCTCCAAAAGAAAGTATTGGTTTCTAATTTAGTATACCACCCATCTTCACTCCTATCTTACCTCCCTTCTTCTTCCTGGGTAATTTTTTCACTTCTTCATTTTACCATCCTCACGTCTTCACTTTCCCTTCATCACTTGACTTCTTCCTTTCTCACATCAAAACTTCCAATTTTGACTCCCAATCTTCACTCTTTACCTTGCCACTTCCCACCTCGACTCCTCCCCTTCACTCTCCATCTTCCTCTGCCTGTTATTGCTGCGACATTTCACCCTTATCACTTCTTTCTTCACCATTCTCCATCTTCACTCCTCCCGTTATTAGTATTCCCTCTAAGAGTGTATTTCCTAACAATATTCTCAAGTGTAAAAAGTTTTTAAAATCTTCATCTAACTTAACGTTAACTTATTTGGAGGACAGGAAGGAGGCGTGGGTGCATGGAGAGAAAAGATAAAGGAATTACATTTGTATAAAATTTCTGTTTAATCTAAAAGAATGCAATGTTCATTTGTTAGCTGCCGTCCCAACCCTCCACCCCATAACATTCACTCACTGGAACTGGGCTTAGGAACAATGCTTGGATATAGATATTTTCCTTATTCTTTCATGGGATGTGGGTGTCACTCTGAAGGTCAGCATTGATTTCCTTTCCCTTGTCAGCAATACCCACACTGCAGGAATGAATAAGTGCAATTCCTCTTTCTTGCTTGCAGTCAATGCTGCTACCCTTCTCACAACTAACACTGAGGATAGATTCAAAGCCATCTCAATTAAATTTGATTTAATTTGGGTTTGAGAACTGTTCATAAGGATTGGACCAACTATGTGAGACAGTGCCACTGACAGACAATGTGGGTGGGGACTAGGCACTAGTTAGACTACACCTGGAATACCATGACCAGGCTTGGTCCCCTTATCTAAGGAAAGATATACTGGCAATGGAGGCAGTCCAGAGAAGGTTCATTGGGTTGATCCTGGCTATGGAGGGATTTTCTTATGAGGAGAGTTTGGGTAGTTTGGGACTGTACTCATTGGAATTTAGAAAAATGAGAGGCAACCTTATTGAGACATAAAGGATTCTCAGGGGGCTTGACAAGGTAGATGCTGAGTGTTGTTTCACTTTGTGGGAGAGTCTAGGAGCAGAGTAAGGGGGGTCAGCCATTTGAGGCAGTGATCAGAGGATAATGAATCTCTGGAATTCTTTACCACAGAGGGTGGTAGAGGCTTGGTCATTCAGTGTGTTCAAGGCTGAGATAGACAGATTTTTAGTCAGTAAGGGAATCATGAGTTATGAGGATAAAGCAGGAAAGTGGAGTTGAAGATTGCCATATCAGATCAGTCAGGATCTCATTGAATGGCAGAGCAGATTTGATGGGCTAAATGGCCTACTTCTGCTCCTATGTCTTATGGGCTGTGTGTGATACTGCCTTTGATGCTGCTAATGAATGACAGGCAGATTTATCCAGTGCATATGGGGTCACCGGCCACTCTACAGAGTTGCCACCAGAATGCCCTTACCTAGGACATTTAATTAAAGGGCAGGAAGAAGGAGGGAGATTTCACATGCCAGTCAGAGGCGGAAGAACAGGATTTTAACCAACGCATTCTCCTGCTGGAATGCTTCCCTGCTTCTCCATTGACTCACCGGCACAGAACATGTTCTTGGTCACGGGAACTCTGGTGGATGCTTTACAGGTTTCGTAGTCGACAATGGGAAGCTGGATGCCCTGCAGCACTTGAGGCCTCGCATCCCGAATATTCACAAAGATTTCACGCAGGTTTCCCCAACCTGTGATCCGACCCAACTGCTGACTGATCATTAACCTGGAAACAAGAATGAAAGACTGAGCGTTCCTGCCAATGAAAAAACAAACCAGGAGCTGAGATCATTTTAATGCCTTTCTCATCCCTTCTGTCACTCAGTTTTTGCCAAGGGAATTATTACCTGAAACCATTGCTGGTGACACAATCAAAGTTCAACAATCACGTGGACTTGTAAATCTACTATTCTATCCCTCGCTGTCATACTCTGATGGAGAACCTCTAGTACAGTGAGTGATGAACCTGGCTCTGAGCCAGAAGCTCCCGGTTGGAGTCCCAGCCCAGGATGTAAAGGCTGAGGTTTTTATAATGCAAACCAAACACGTTAAACGTCGGTCTGCAAATTCTTCCAACATGTATCAATGGCTGGCAGCAAGAGCAGGAGAGATTCCTGGTCAGCCATGTGATGGGAAGAATGTTTAAGTCTCCACTATCACTATCTACAGCACCAGATTACAGCAGGTAAGTGAAGCCACCACAGCAAGCTGGATTTTCTGAGAGAAATGTAACCCCATCACCACACACAGTCTCCAAACCACAGTAGAATCTGTCATCCCTCCAGTATTGTCTTGGAGCCTCCAGGAATTAATCATTAATCTCCTGGAGAACAACTATAAGGTGTTCCCAAAAATATGCTGTTTTGTTTTGTTTTCTTTGAATGCTTTTACCCATTATTCATAAAAAGATTGGCAATATGGAAATGGCTGTTTGACCGATAGCCAAGATCCATTCCCCAATGTCTGTCTGATCACAGGAATGGGATACGGTAAGCTGCCTCCCTTGTCTGTGCTCCTGACTGCTGAATCTGAACATCCCTTGCATGAAAGTGTAGAATTATGGATGTTGGCTGTGAATCTGAATTGGTCTCCATCCAGATGAACCCAATGGTCAACTGACGCCTACCATCAAGCTTCAAATGTAAGAGATATCCACATGGGCTAAAGAAAGAAATAGTTGCATTTATATTCTGCCTTTTATAACATAGGACTTCCCAAAGTGCTGTACAGCCAATTGTTTTAAAAACATAACATAGGTAACAGGGCCAACAATTTGTGCACAGCAAGCTCTCACAAAGAGCACTGAGACAAATGACCAGCTAACCTATTTGAGTGGCATTGGTTGAGGAGTAATTATTGGTCAAGATAGAGGGCAGAAGTTTCCTGATCGTCTTTGGTTTAACAGCAGATGGGACCCCGGTTTGTCTCAATCAACAGTGTAGCACTCCCTCAGTACTTCACTGGAATATTGACCTGCATTTTGACGCCAAAATCCTCCATCCTCATTGGCGGCTGGGATTCTCGGGTGCCACCGAATGTGAATGGAGTTTTGTTGGAATGCCAAATTTTCCATTTTCACGTGCTGCGGGGTGAGCACAGGTGGGATTGGAGAATCCCATCCCTTGTCTCTGGAGTGTGGCCTGACCAAAAAAAACCTTTTCAACCTAGAGGTAAGAGTGCCACAGCTGAAGAGACAGTCCTGGATTAGGAACAACAACAGGCAAAGAGTCAACAGTGTTGTGATGCTGTTGATCGGTTAGCTCAGTCAACTGGATGGCTGGTTTGTGATGTGGAGCAATGCCAACAGCATGGGTTCAATTCCTGCACCAGCTGAGGTTATTCATGAAGGCCCTGCCTTCTCAACCTCACCCCTCACCTGAGATGTGGTGACTCTTGGGTTAAATCACCACCAAACAGCTCTACTTCTCAAAGGGGAGAATAGCCAATAGTCACCTGGAACTATGGCAACTTTACCTTTTAATGATGTTGGTTACTGAATGGATCTTCTGTATGTTAACAGCTAATCAAATGGGTCTAATATCCTTGCTCATGCTGTTGGGAAGGTTTTAAACTAATTTGGTCGGGAGATGGGACACAGAGTAAAGGAACAGTTGGTAGTGAGCACATCAGTCAAATATAGAAGGAAAACTAAGTCAGTCCTGCAGACAGAGAACATATGGGCATGATAAGGCACACAGATGGATTGGAAAGGCTAAGTTTCATCCATTTTAATGCAAAGAGTCTGTTTGGTAAGGCAGAAGGACTTAGAGCATTGATCAGCACGTAGAAATATGATATTATTACAACCGCTGAGAAATGGTTGATAGAAGGACAGGAATGGCAACTCAATATTCTCGGGAATCAAAGTTTGAGGCGTTATGGGGGGATAGTGGGGGATGTAAGAGAGGAGTGGGCATTGCATTATTGATAAAAGAGGCAATCACTGCAGTATTGAGGGAGGATGTCTTAGAGGCCTCTTCAAAAGAGGCCATATGGGTGGAGTTAAGAATAAAAAAACAGAACTCACTTTGCTGGGGGCATCCCAGACTTCCCAACAGAGGGAGATGGAGGAACAGATATGTAGGCAAATCACAGAGAGATGTGAGAGGAACGAGTTATAGTGGTATGGGATTCAACTTCACCAATATTAACTGGAATCAGCTTAGTGTGAAAAGATTAGACAGGATAGAGTTTTTAAAATGCATCCAAGAGAGCTTTTTATGTCAGTATATTGATAGCCCTAAGAGGGATGGGGCAGTGCTAGACTTAATCCTAGTGAATGAATCCAGGCAAGTGGTTGAAGTGTCAGTAGGCAAGAATTTTGGGGCTAGTGAAACTCTGTAAGTTTCAAAGTTATTCTAGAAAGGGATAAGGATAGTCCAGAAATCAAGGGCTCAATTTTACCATTAAGTTGCGCCCGTTTTTGGGCGCGAAAACTTGGTTAAAGTCAGGCATGAGGCAAGTAGCACAATCTGCGCCCACCTCCACGCCGGTTCCCTTTTTATCCAGGCCCAAAATTAGCCACGATCGGGACCGCACCAAAACGGGTGCGATGGTCATTTAAATGTATTTGCATGCATTTAAATTGACTTAATGGGCTGTATGCTCAACCGTACTGGCACTTCCCCCTTTACCACTGCATTTACCATCTAGAATCGACGAGAAACAGGCATGCTTGATAAAATTTTGATTCAGGCGCTCCAGTTAGTGAAGAGGTAGGTGCCAAGCGTCCAACGGCTCTCTGTTGAGATCAGAGGTGGGGGTGTGGCATGGGGGCGGGTAGTCCGCTGCCACTCTGCCTGTGATATTATTGAGGGGGAAGGGGGGTCCGTTGCCACTCTGTCTGAGATCGATGGGGGGAGGGGGGGTTCGCTATCACTTTGCCTGAGATCAGTGGAGGGGCAAAGAGGGTCTGCTGCCACTCTGCCTGTGATCAGTGAGGGGGGAGGGGGGGGTCCGCTGCCACTCTGCCTGTGATCGATGTGGGGGAAGGGGGGTCCACTGTTACTCTCTGCCTGTGATCAATGAAGGGGAAGAAGGAGTCCGCTGCCACTCTGCTTGCGATCGATGGGGGGGAAGGTGGGGTCCACTGCCACTCTGCCTGTGCTCACTGGGGGGAAGGATAGGACCATTCAAAAGTCTGATGACAGCAAGGAAGGAGCTGTTCTTGAGTTTGTTGGTACATGTTTTCAGACTTTTGTATCTTTTTCCCAACAGAAGAAGGTGGAAGTGAATATATTTGGGTGTGTGGGGTCCTTGATTATGATTGTTGCTTTTCCATGGCAGCGGGAAGTCAATGGATGGGTGGTTGGTTTGAGTGATGGACTGTGTTTCATTCACAGCCCTTTGTAGTTTCTTGTGGTCTTGATCAGAGCAGGAGCCACACCAAGCTGTGATACATTTGCTTTCTATGATGCATCTGTAAAATTTGATGTAAGTCCTAGTGGACATGCTGAATTTCCTTAGTCTTCTGGGAAAGTAGAGGTATTGGTGAGCTTTCCTAATAATAGCGTTAGCTGGGAGTTGGACTCTCGCTGCCCTGTAACATGGAGTGTCCATTGTTTGAAGCCAGAGGTCATGGTTCATTGTCTAACAGAACTGTCACGCTGGTACCTGAATTTAATTTAAAATTAGTTCAATTACCATTTAGCGGGATGAATGAAGGCTCAGAATCTCGTCCTAATAACCTTAGGGCCTTCTGTGCATTTTTGGGGAAAAGACCTCCACTTGTCCAGTTTGCCATAGTGCCCCTGTCTGTTGCAGTGGAAGTACTGTCACTCGCAGGGCACTGATCTCACCTGTGAAGGTGCCTCGCAACACAGTGCCAGCAAAGTTGTTCTGTTGGGAGGTTGAGGCACTGCTTTAGCTGACTTGGATCTCCCTGTGTTTTTGTGACTGAGGGTTGGCTTCTACCCCATGATGCCTTCTCTCCACTGATGGTACTTGCCTTGGCAGGATACAATTCCTTTGTGCTACCTTTCAAACTCACATTCTAATACTGTGCTTCTGCCAAGACCTTAACGCTTTTTCCACCTTTGCTTGTCATTCTGTTTTCCTGATTTTCATTGCAAAGGCAATGTTTTTCTAAGGTTTCTTCCAAACATGCAACTGTTTCCTGCAGCACTGCCAACTCACTCCTGTACCTCCCGGCTTCCTCCCGGAATAGTGGACACCCTCTCTAAAATTTGGTTCATCGCTTCTTTCAGAGTGGCACTACATCCATTTAGTCCCACTTTGTAATGTTCCCGAATTACAAACTCTGACCTGAGAGATCCTTATAGCATCTCATGATTCTTCAACATATTTTCATTTTCATTACAAAGCTCAAATGCTTTCCTGAGTTTTCTTGTAATTTAACAGTATTGCATTGAGTTTGTTCTGCTGTTTTGCCACTCTGCTACTGAAGGTATTCTTTATCGATCACAGTTCCTGAGGGGCCATTAACTGTTTTTGAATCCAAACCTGATGGCAGCTCTTTCAACCCTTTTTTTTTGTTCCGCTCTTGTTGTCTCACTCTGCAGATCAATTTATCATTGTCTTTATCAAGTTATCAATGACGTAGCTTTGTCATTGCTGATAGCTCCAACACAGCCTTTTCTGAAATTACATTCAACGTCTTTTCCAACCACTTGTGTTTGTCCAGGGAGAGAAATTTTTTGGTTAGAAAGTCTTTTAAGTCAATGACGTCTTGTGAGTGCCTTTCTTGTGTGCTATCTTACTTGGCTGCATTTCAGATTGGGTTCTTCCAATTCAGCTTTGAGGTGAACATTCTCTGATTACACTGCTTTTCCGGACCTGCCTATCACAGGGCTTTTTCTTTCTCATTCACTGTCAGCTTCTGGTATAGTTCTGGAAATGTGCCCATGTCTTTAAAAAGGAAATCATTTGAGACTTTTGCCCCAGGATAAGTCCAAATTGATTTGTTAAGCTTCTTTGATGAATGGCCATTTAATATTTTATCAATGGTCACAAGTTAAACTTGTTTAAAAGTTGTTGATGTTTTAGGAATGGCTGAGCATCTTTTTTTTCCAAAGTGGCTCCTCATCTGCCTTTTTTCTCTCTCTCCCACTATTCTTCCCATGTTTGACAGTTTTAATAGGCTCCTGCCACAGTCGCAAATCACTTTCCTTTTAAAAGTTTTCTTTCTCTGGTGATTGTTCTCAGCATCTGTAGCTTCCTTTGGGAGCTTCTTTAAGTTGAAGATTTTCCCTTTCTTTGTTTTGTAGCATTCTTACAAGATAGAGATTTTTTCTGAACCCCAGCTGCCGCCGTATTGTAATGGTATTGGTTACATCACATGCCTGATAAGGAAGTCTTTTTTGTCTTCTGTATGTTAACAGTTAGTCTTTATTAACAATTTAAAGAGTAAAGAGTATAGGCAAAGAGCTATTTCCACTTGTAGATCTGAACATCTCTCTGGTCAACACCAAATATACCCATGGTCTTGGTATTCTGACTTCTTGCACCACTATGTGGGCGGTACTGTACTCAGTCCCACATTAACCCTGTACATACCAGACCTTTAGGCCAAAATCTTATCACTATTCATGTTGGTGGAATTTCCCCCTCCCGCTGCAGTGAGCGCAGATTTGGCTGGCTGTCAAATTCTCCGACCTCTTTGCAGAGGGAGCATGGCGTGAAGGGCAAGTAAGAACACACCCTTATACTACAAACACATTCCAGAAAGGAGGGAAAAATATAGCTGGGAATGGGAAGAAAACAGCAGCTGATAGAAATGGGAGGTTCACTCACCCTTCTTATTGACACCTGATGAATTCAGTGGCATTGATCCCCCAATGGATAAATTAAAATAATACAATTCAGGTTGTGACGAAGAGGTCATCATCTTTTCTTTGCTGCATAGAAGCTCCATAGATCTGCATATTTGTCTCATTGAGTTAGGGAGTTAAATATATGCTGAATCAAGGATGTGAATCACAGCACCTTCTGCATGAAGGTACATTGCATCATCACATGTTGTACCGCATTGCTGGCCCTTCATGTAATAGTACCAATTGAACAGAACCATGGGATAATGGTATCCGATAGAGGATTCTATCCAGGCCCTCTCCTCCACGCTATCCCCATAACCCCATGTATTTACCATGACTAATCCATCTAACATGCATATCTTTGGACTGTGAGTGGATACCAGAGCACCCAGGGGAAACCCACACAGGGGGAGAACTTGCAAACTTCACACAGTCACCCAAGACTAGTATCGAATCCAGATCCCTGGTGCTGTGAGGCAGCAGTGCTAACCACTGTGCCACCCGTTTAGCAAGTAGAGATCATCAGCTCATGCCTAAAACCTGCAGAACCCCTTCTACTGGATCTCGATGAGATTTTCCAATCCTGACATATAGCTTGAGTGATTAAGATTGGCAGTGTTAGGTAGACACATACCCATGACGAAATGAGCTGATACGGCCCAAAGCCAACTTTAGCCAAAGCTATCATAGCCTGTTAAATGGAAGAGACTTACACCCAATGCTTCAGGATTACATTCATACCTAGGTCCCCAGCGTGTCTATTTGAATTCAACATCAGATATGATTTTAGCAACAAGTTTGTTTATGGTGCTCGGTAATATAAAGGACATACAGAGAAATCAACAACATTACTGTGTTTCAACAGATAACCTTTGGAATCTTTTTGATCCAGGTTGTCTCCATAAATTACAAACAACAACATCTTCTTGTTACAAATTGTCAAGGAAAGCTTAAGATCGTTAGGGGGCCATGAATAGGTGATTACTGTTTGTTGTGGACATATTGTGAACAAGACCCTGCTGTACCAGTGAGACATTTCCTTCAAAGCCACTTGTTTGCAATTTGGGTTGTAAGCAATCATAATTTTCTCATTTTCTATCTCAAGGCTTGCCTTGGCAAGGAGCGTAAATGAACAGTACGAACACACACCTTACACTTTCCACAATAACTGAATAACTCTACAAGTATGATTTTACCCTGAGGCAGTAAATCCTAAACCTTCCCAAGAAAGGACAGCATTTTATTATTTTGAGCAAATCTGCAAGTTATCCATGAGTAAAAAGGGACCAAAAACTTTAACCAAATGAGGTTCCAACTTTTTACATAAGCTTTGAAGCTGTACTGTTAACTGCTCTGCTCCCAGGTAAAGTAGCAGATAGTGACATTGTTAGGATGCACACACTGGATTCAGGCAGTCAAGCCCCATTTTAAAGGTTATCAACCTGAACTGAATGCTGTTTTTCTTTCCCTGACCTTACAAGTATTTCCGATGATTATTCCCCTGTTGGGGAATCTTGAACTAGTAGATAAAGTTTAAAAACTTTATTTTAAGATGGAGATTAGGAAGAATTTATTTTGTCAGAGAGTCGCTAGTATGTGGCATTCTCTTCTCCAGAGAGCATCGAGGCTGGGTTACTGAATACATTCAAGGTTGAATTAGACAGATTTTTGATCTACAGAGAATTGAGGGTCATGGGGATCTGGCAGGAAAGTGGAGATGAGGCCACAATCGGATCGGCTATGATTTTGTTGAATGGCCAAACAGGCTTATGGGGCTGAATGGCCTACTGCTATTTCTCATGATCTTATATGTTCCATCCACATCATCACTCAAATCATTAGTTAAGTGTCCGGACATTTGTGCCCCTCACTGCCAATCTCTTTTTTTAAAATGTTTTTACTCTATTCATAAAATTACAAAGCCAGTGCTCAGAATGGACTGGGCAAACCTAAATCCATTCCTTGTTTACTCCAAAAACCATATGCAAATTCCAAATGAATCTAATTCATGGTCTCTTCAAAAGAGACATATAAGAGCCAAGCTGACAAGATACAGCATTGCACTAAATCTTGGGCTTGATCTAATGCTTGATTTTGGCCAAAAGGTCAAGAACTTAATTGCCTGTCTAAGAGCATAAAGAAGGTAACAAGAACAAATAGCATTTAATACTAACGTGCCGGTGACCTCTTTGTTGGGTAGACAGATGGGTGAAATAAAGTCAGTGAATACAGTGGGTTTCTTCAAATGCAATAAGGCAATATCACGATTAAGGTTCGTTTTCCAGTCATATCTGGGATGAACAATAACTTTATCGAGTGCAAAGATTTTTTCTGTTTTCTTTTCATACCTAAAGGATAAAAGAATCAACAACAAATGTTACTGGCACAGATAGAACAAAAGGGTGAATCGCAAGTAGGCAGGAAAGAGAAAATGAAAGGAAAGCATTTAAGAAATAAAGAAATGTTGGAGGAAGGGAAGATTTAGAAATGAAGAGTAATTGAGGAAAAAAAAATTCCCTTTCTACAAAGCAACACGGTTCACCTTTCCGCACATTCCTAATGAATGTGCTCTAAACTCTGTGCTTCCGCTGTGAAATACAGGTTATGGAGCTGAGTTTATGAGATCCAGATGTTTCACGTAACCTGCTATCTTAAGTTTTGGTTTATCCCAGGTTCCAATGAATAAACAAACAGACCCAGGGCTTTATGCTCATGCATTTTCATGAACAGCTCTGACAAAGAGTCAACCAGACTCAAAGCATGACCTCTATTCTCTCTCCACAGATGCTGTCAGACCTGCTGAGACTTTCCAGCATTTTCTGTTTATGTTTCATTTTCATGAGCTACTGGTCACAGAGAGTGGTATGAGTTGAGACCATTTTCTGTGTGTTAAAAAGGTGTAAAATATATTCCAACAGGCTTATTTGGAATCACAAGCTTTCAGAGCACTGCTTCTTTGTCAGGTGAGTGGAGGGGTAGGTTCACAAACATATATAGGCAAAGACAAAATTGCAAGGTAATTACAGATTGGAATGTGAAGAATGATTGGAATGCAGGTCTTTACAGGTAATCAAGTCTTTATAGGTACAGACAGTCCGTGTGGAGAGAGGGATAATGGCACATTAAAGAGGTGTGAATTCTCTCAAGCCAGGACAGTTAGTAGTATTTTGCAAACCTAGGCCATATGGTGGGGTAGTGTGACATAAAACATAGAACTCAGAACATAGAGCCGTACAGCACAGTATAGGCCCTTCAGCCCTCGATGTTGTGCCGAGCTATGTCCGAACTCAAGATCAAGCTATCCCACTCCCAGTCAAGATCAAGATCCCAGTTGAGGCCTCCTCATGTGTGCGGAACGTGGCTATCAGTTTCTGCTCTGCGATTCTGCATTGTGGTGTGTCGTGAAGGCTGCCTTGGAAAATGCTTACCCGAAGATCAGGGACTGAACGCCCTTAACTGCTGAATTGTTCCCTGACTGGAAGGGAACAGTCTTGCCTGGTGATTGTGAGCGGTGTTCATTCATCCATTGTCGTAGTGTTAGCATGGTCTCCCCAATGTGCCATGCCTCTGCAGCGTATCAGGTAGACAATGTTGGCCGAGTTGCAAGAGTATGTACCGTGTATCTGGTGGATGGTGTCCTCACGTGAGATAATGGCATCCGTGTCCATGATCCGGCGTGTCTTGCAGAGGTTGCCTTGGCAGGGTTGTATGGTTTTGTGCTCACTGTTCTCCTGAAAGTGGGTGGTTTGTTGTGAACAATGTTCTGTTTGAGGTTGGCTTCAACTGAGACCTTGCATTCACATTACACTACATGTAATCCCCACCATACTGTCTGGGTTTGCAAAATCCTACTAACTGTCCTGGCTTGAGAGAATTCACACATCTTTAACGTGTGATTATCCCTCTCTCCATGTGCACTATCTGTACCTGTAAACACTTGATTACCTGTAAAGACCTGCATTCCAACCATTCTTCACATTCCAATCTGTAATTATCTTGCAATTTTGTCTTTGCCTATATATGTCTGTTTGTGAACCTACTTTGCCACTTACCTGATGAAGGAGCAGTGCTCCAAAAGCTTTTGACTTTAACCTGGCATAATGAGACTTCTTACTGCAGTCCAACAACAGCATGGGAAAGTATACTGATGTAGCAGTATGGACTGCATTCAATCGGCCCATCTCCCACTTACAGTTTGTGGAGTCTGTGTCCCAGGTTTACATCCAAAAACTCTCAGGCACATTAGCAATATGTTAATGAGGGCCTAAAGCCTGTTAAGGATTCCTTCGCAAAATTGGGCTCCTCTGAACAGAACAACACTAGTCTGCCACAGTCAGGTAACTGGACTTATGTATGGCCTAACTAATGATTCCAGGTATCATTAATGCAACAAACACGCCTGTGAGAAAGACAGACTAGGGAGAAAATTGCCTCCCCAGAAAAAAGAAACAGTGAAAAGAAGTAAGTATACTATTCTGAATGCTTTTCCGTCTGGATCCTCCTAATTCCTCCCCCTCCTATTTGTCTTCCCTTCCTGTCTCACATTCCCCATTATCTGCCTCATCTTCCTGGAAGTCAGCCTGACCACCGCCACTACCCTTACTATTAAATCCTTCTGCTGAAGTGTCCCAGTTAGTGGCCTAAAACCGATGATTGTTTCATCAGTGAGTTAGTGGATGGGATTTTACTGGTCGCTCGTCCCAAACTGCAAAATGCTGCCCGAGGTTAACAGACCTTCCTATAGTACACTCCTCACCCACTCTGATTCCTGTGGCAGGCGGGGTGGTAAAATTCCGACCATTAGTCTTAATTAAAATGAGGCCTGGGGCCCAATTTCAACCACGCCTTTGGCCTATCTCATTGCAGAGATTGTTTCTGTAGCGCAGGCTAACACAGTGTTATTTCTGCCATCTGATGTCCTGACTCCCAAACTGTTGAATCCTTCACTGTTGGGAATGGCACTGAATAAACCAATATAACTTCAGTGATCAGAAAGATTATCAGAAGCAGGGTAGAGCTAAGAAACCTGAATCTGAGTTCCACATTCTTTGGTTTCCTATCATTTCCAGGTTAAGGGATGGAGCGTTAGAAAAGATTTGCCGTTCTTAGCAAGAGCCATTCATGAGCTTAGGACATCTCTAACTGCTTTACAGCTAATGAAGTACTTTTGAAGAATAGACACTGGTGTAAGGGAGGAAGCATGACAGCCAATTTTCACACATCAAGCTCCTAAAACGAGTCATGGAAAATGACCAGGAAATCTTTTTTACCATGTTGGTCGGTAACTTTTTGGCTTACCCAGTTCGATTATACTTCCCAAGCCGGACAACAACATCTTTGGCTGTAAAGTTCTTGCCCCATGGTGGATACAAGATACAATGTGCTGCGGTAATAACCCACTGGTCACTCACTAGACTGCCACCACACAGCAGCTGCTGAGGTCTTCTGCGAAACAGCATCACTTGCCTGTTAAGGAACAATGAGGAAATTTAAAAAAAACAAATCAGGCTGGAATTCTGCTGGGAAATTATTACCTCAAGTTGTTCAGTCTGCGAGAAAAGTCCAGGAAAAATACGTGAATCCAGGACAAGGGGCCATAACCTTAAAACCCAGGCCAAGATGGGTAACAGCAGTGTACCTACTGGGGCTTTGGAGTTGTAAAGTCAGGTCTCATGAGCAGTGAGGAGACTTTAGAACAAGGGAATTCCAGTGAGAACTCTGGCCTTGTGACCTTGTGTATTCCTCCCTTATTATTTCATAGCCACAATCCGAATTAATGAAAGGACAGAATTCAACAGCATTACTAACTGAAAATTTTTAATCTTCTGAATTCATTGACTACACTGGAATGCTTCCTGGATATTACTAAGTGCTATTCCCCAAGTCCAGCCAAAGAGTCCTAAAATCCAAGCCCACAGCTATCCATACCTCATGTCCCAAGGTTGTACCTTCCTGTAGACTGTCTCTGGATGGTGGTCAGAAGTGGGAACATGACAGTGGCATAATGGTTAGCACTGTTGCATCACAGCACCAGGGACCTGGGTTCAATTCCAGCCTCGGGTCACTGTCTGTATAGAGTTACACGCTCATTCTGCCTATGTAGGCTTCCTCCTGATGTTCCCATTTTTTCCCACAATCCAAAGATGCGCAGGTTATGTGGATTAGCCATGGTAAATGTGTAGGGTTATGGGGATAAAGCTGGGGGTGACCTTTTGAAGAGTCGGCGCAGACTCATTGGGCTGAATGGCTTCTTTCTGCACTGTAGGGATTCTATGATTCCAGGAAAGAGCTTGAATTTATATTGTGTCCTTCATACCCTTAAGTTATTCCAACACACTTCATATTGCTGAAGAACATGGATGCAGCAAGACTTTCTGTTTGACTGCTGGTTTTGTGCCGAATTATCTCATCACTACATTTAGTCTGAGCATCTTGATCTAATGAGGAGAAATAACAGCCAAGGTTCCCACTTTTGACCACCATCCAGAGACAGTCTACAGGAAGGTACAATCTGGGGACATGAGGTATGGATAGCTGTGGGCTTGGATTTTAGGACTCTTTGGCTGGACATGGGGAATAGCACTTAGTAATATCCAGGAAGCATTCCAGTGTAGTCAATGAATTCAGAAGATTAAAAAGTTTCAGTAAGTAATGCTTTTGAATTCTGTCCTTTTGTTAATTTGGATTGTGGCTATGAAATAACAAGGGAGGAATACACAAGGTCACAAGGCCAGAGTTCTCACTAGGATTCCCTTCCCCACCCCATGGATAGCAAGGAAAGCCACAATATTTTTTACTTATGTATACATGAGAAGCAGTCTTGCTGAAATGGCTGCCAACACTCATTTTTTGGCCTTGTACAGGAGGGGCCTTTCCAATTGTAAAGCTGTACTGCTGGCCAGGAACACAGGAACAGCTGTAAGCCCATCGAGCCTTCTTTACCATTTAATATGACATGGGCAATCGGACACCTTACTGCCTTTTACACCCACTGTCCCCATAACACTTTATGATAGGAACCATGTACTCGAGTGTCATCAAGCCTGGCTCACTGATTCCCTTTGCAAACCTCTCCTCCTGAATAAGCCATTAAACATAAATACATAGATAGGAAAGACATTACCATGGGGCACTCCCTATTTCAACGTCATCGCCATGCACTATCCGCCCTTTGATGGATTCCAGCATAGCCCTTTCTCCTTTATCTTCTCGGTTTTTGCGTTCAAACAATGCTCTCAGACCACATTCTAGAAACAGAGAGCATGCTGAATCAATCCGTGTTTAAAACATCCATTTGACTTGTGTTAAAACCCCAATAATACAGTTGAACATCAGAGCATCCTGCGAATAGGCTAAAGTTGTTCCATTACAATATTGAATTCTCCCGTTGGTCTGTCTTACCTTTTAGACAGGCCAAGCCTCAGTATAGCCCTTACATTTTTGATCTTGCCAGGGGACTCTAATGCCCACAAGCAACCAGGAGATAACTGATATGGTGGCTCGTGTGTCCCCATAATGACATAGTAGGTACACGATGGAACAGGATGTTTCACTGTTGAGTGATGTCGTGGTCAGCAGCTGAAAAGTGCAGTATTAGGAGTGGTATAACAAGATATGGACCACAATGGTGGGTGATGGTAGGGTCTGGAATACATCAGGGTAAGAACAGAGTAGAGTACGGATAACTGGAAGAGAGGCCCAAATTCTAGCATTAAAACTTCCATATCTCATCCTCACCAGCCTGCCTGTCACAGATGCATTGATCCATGACAACCCTGGATCAATGAAGAATGCAGGAGATCATGCCAGAAGCAGCACCGGGCGTACCTAAAAATGAGGTGTCAGTCTGGTGAAGCTACAACACAGGACTCCCTGTGTGCCAAACAGCATAAGCAGCAAGTAATAGACAGAGCTAAGCAATTCCACCACTAGTGGATCAGATCTAAACTCTGCACATCCAGCTGTGAATAGTGAACAATTGAGCAACTCATTGGAAGAGGAGCCTCCACAAATATCTCCATCCTCAATGATGAAGGAGCCCAGCACATCCGTGAAAAAGATAAGGCTGAATTTGCAACAGTCTTCAGCTGGCAGTGCTGAGTGAATGCTCCATCTCAAACTCCTCCAGGGGTCCCCAACATCACAGATTCCAGTCTTCAGCCAATTCCATTCACTCCATGTGATTTCAAGAAATGGTTGAAGCACTGGATACTGCAAAGACTATGGACCCTAACGAAATTCCAGCAATAGTATTGAAGACTTGTACTCCAGAATTAACCATGTCTTGGCTAATCTGTTCCAGTACAATTATAATATTGATCTTAACTTGGCAATGTGAAAAACTGCTCTGTACATAAAAAGCAGGACAAATCCAACGCAGCCACATACTACCCCACCAGTCTACTCTCAATGATCAGGAAAGTTTTGGAAAGGGGGGATGGGCAATGTTATCCAGCATCATTTACTTAATAACCTTCTCATTGATGCTCAGATTGGGTTGCACAATGCTCCCTCAACTCCTAACCACATAACAACCTTGGTTCAAACATGGGCAAAAGAACAAACTGCCGGCGTAAGGTAAAAGCAACTGCCCTTGGCATCGAGACAGCATTTGACCAAGTGTTGACATCAAGGAACCTGAGCAAAACTGGAGATAGTGGAGATCAATGGAAAAATCTCCACTGATTGGACTCAGACCCAGCATGAAGGACGATGGTTGTGATTGTTGGCGATCGATCATCTCAATCCCAGGACATCACTGCAGGATTTCTTCAGGGTAGTGTCCTAGGCCCAACCATTTTCAGAAACTGAACTGGACTAGGCATATAAATACTGCGACTACCAGAGCTGGTCAAAGGCTAGGAATCCTGTGGGGCATAACTTACCTCCTCATCTCTCAAAGCCCATACACAATCTACAAAGCACAAGACAGAAGTCTGATGGAATGCTCTCCACTTGCCTGGAAGAGTGCAACTCCAACAACACGTAAGAAGCTTGATACATCCGGGACAAAACAGCCCGCTTGATTGGCACCACACCCACAAACATTCGTTCCCCCCACCACCACTGAACTGTGGCAGCAGTGTGTGCCAGCCAATTTTTGGCAAAGGGCTGATTATGCTAAGAAAAGGGCCTGGGAGACTCTCAATTGGCTGGACGCTGGTCGCAAGTCCCAATAAAGGCTGCCTCACTGATGTCTCCCAGCCCTAATTTTCCTTACACCATACTGCCCCTGATGAAAAACTCTCCTGCAAATCAGTTTCACAGGTAAGTGTCATTCATAATATAATATACACAGGATTGTCGCAGCTTGACTCATTCGAAGCATCCAGTCAACAGCAGTCCAGTGCTAGTGAAGGGTGAAGTGAGGGGAAGAGGGGGAGCTGAACAAAGAGATAACTGATTTCCAGTTAATAACACTGGGAGGAACATAACTGAACTTACCGCGCTCTCCTTCACCAAAATATTTTGGATTGAAGTAGGTTTGAAAGTCAGCCTCCGTTGTTCGACCAGCTATTGTGATATCGTCCTCATCTAGGAGGTCCCATACATTTGGAAGATCGTCTGTTGGGTGAAAAGAAACATTAATAAGTACATACAATTGTTTTGAAATGCAAATTTTGTTGTGTGCACAGAGTCAGAAGATTTCCCAGCTGAGTCAACCCAACTTTTAAAATGTCAGCCCACAGGTCAGGATTTCGTTAAGTTGGGGATGATGGCGGGGGAAACAACACTTAGAGGAAGATCGGCTTCTGTGCTCCAAAACATAAAGAATTAAACAAAAAATATCCCTCCAGCCATCAACTCTTACCCTCACACACTTCCTAAGCCCACCCATGCCAACTCATGCCCCTCTAACCACACATCATGACCCTCATAACCCCCTACCCCCAATCAGGCCAACCTAGTGCCAGCGATGCTCACATCCTGTTAAAATAATTTCAGAAAAGGTTTCTGCTTCATGTTCTTTGACAAATACACATGCACAATGATCTGCCTTCACTTTCTTTTAATCCATAGACCTCAATAATGTTAAATTCTTGACTGCTATTTCTAAGTTGTCAATCTAAATTAAGCTGTCTTCACACTTGGCACGTTGTCCTTTTTTGGGTTCCCTATAAAGATTCTACAGTTGTTTTCTGAATCCTCTACGGATTGATTCCTATGAAACAACTCCATTATCAATGTAATGAGCAGCATGGTGGCACAGTGGTTAGCACTGCTGCCTCAGAGTGTCAGGAACCCAGGTTCGATATCTGGCTTGGATGACCGAGTTTAGTTTACACGTTCTCTTTGTGTCTGCGTGGGTTTCCTCCGGGCGCTCCGGCTTCCTCCCACTGTCCAAAAGACTATGCTGGCTAGGTTCATTGGCCATGCTAAATTCTCCCTCAGTGTATCCGAATAGATGCTGGAGTATGGTGTCTCAGGGATTTTCACAGTAACTTCATTGCAGTGTTAACGTAAGCCTACTTATGGCACTAATAAATAAATAAATAAAGATTATGCACCTATCAAGAGGATAGGAGATGACTTGGATGGACCTTTTTTCTTTCTATTTGGCAATACTCACCATTTCAAAAGTTCAGACTGCAGTATTCTGTGCGCCATTGTTGCAATGGATGTCTCAATGACACCAAATCCTGATGTCACACTAGCTGTTTTCCCACAAATGTAACATGCACGTTATATAATCATTGTCAAAATCTTTGTGGTGACTGGAATCTGCATAAGCAACACCTTCTGATAGCTTACCACAATAGTCGAGTTCACAGTAATCTAACTCTTTTTCAGGGTCATTGACATAGCACCAGGCACCATCTTCATCATCGTCTGGATTCCTACAGTAGTTCTCTTCGAGGTTTTCTGATATCATTTTCTCTCTGGTAAAATTGTGCTTGTGATATTGAGAGTGCCAAGCCAGGCAATGCTTTCCAGATCGAGTCACATTCAGAGTGCCTCTGTAACCTACTCCCTGATTTGGGATGCAAGGAGCTTGTGAGTCTGGTTTTGGGGGTTTCGTCGGTAATGGCGGCAGTTCACCACCTGTAGGAGCAAAAACGTATCTGTAAACTCTGGCTGAACATCTCTTAATTTTCACTTTGGAAATGGCCCATCATTCTGAGCCACATCTATTGTGTACAAATCCCCTGAGCTAAGAGCTGTATTTGTCTGATTGGTTGCTGCTTGTACATTTTCAGCTGACCACATCTGTGTTTGAGTCCAAATGATGAGCCAGAGTTTAGAGGGAATGAGGGAAAATTAGGCAGGAGTCACTCAGGCATCTCATGTACATAGCATGAACTTGGGATACTTCACTACTTGTTATATGTGAACAGCTAAAGGAGGTTCAATGTACAGAAAATGATAGTAATGTCCCCATGAACCCACAGCATTCTTTGTCATAGAGTCATGCAATCCTGGAAGGTCCAGTGTCTGTTCCTGTTTGCTGTTCTCAGCCAGGATGTTGCAAATCTCTACATAAACGATAGGGAAGGTGGAGAAAGTCATCTCAGGCCATTGCTCCTGATTGCTTTCCAGTCACCCCTCTGCTTGTGCAGTGTCAAAGGTTGTTTGAACAGGGATTTGGGTATTTCCAAATCCCAGAGGGCTGGAGGATAACGAACGTGGTACCGTTGTTTAAAAAGGGTAAGAGGGATAACCCTGGTAACTATAGGCCGGTGAGTTTAACGTCAGTGGTAGGCAAGTTGATGGAGATGATTCTTAGGGATAGGATGCATAAGCATTTAGAGCGTTGTGATCTGATTAAGGATACGCAGCATGGCTTTGTTAAGGGGAAGTCTTGCCTTACAAATCAATTGGTTCCTATGGACCTTCCAACGTATTTTCTGGCTCACTTGTTTCACTTGGGGATTCCTTTGAATGTTTTTATAAGGATATGGATGGTATTGATGTTTTTCTGTTTTAATCCACAGGTGCTTCAGTCCGCCTTGTTGTCCAACGAGGGGCATACACGCGATGGGTCATGCGAGGGCTGCTCTTGGATGTTTCGAGAATAGCCTAGTACTTCATGACGTTAGTGTAAGCTTAAACTGGACCAGATGCTGGGCAACACGACAGCTCAGTGACTATCACTGTTTGCTGTACAGATACATGGATTTGGGCCAGTGTCTGTGGCAGTTTGCGCATTCTCCCTGTGGTTGTGTGGGTTTTCTCCCGGTGCTCTGGTTTCCTCCCACACCCCAAAGATGTGCTATTAGGCTGATTGGTGTAACAAATTGTCCCTAAATTAGTCTTCCCTCAGTGTGGAATGCCATAAGCATAGACAAGGGTCATGGGTGGAGAGGGGACTCATAATGTTAAAATGGCAGCGCGGGCTCATTGGGCCGAAGGGCCTGTTTCCCAGGCTGTTTTGTTCTTTGTTGTTTATTTAGGTGTGATTGTGACATCCTCTCCCACCCCCACAATGGTTTAGTAGCTCACTGCCTTTGAATAAAAACTACCACTTGGACCCAATTACAGGATTGCCTGCTGGTTGCCAGCAGGAGCAACGCCTTCACAACTGGATGGGTAAGAAGTAAAAAAAACGAACAGAATTTCCAAGGTAAAGATATGGGCCAAAATTTTCCAGCTGTTCCTCCCTACGAGATCATCCAGTTCTATGAATGGCGACGCAGGTTCCCCAGTGGGGGAGAGTGCAAACAATGGGAGATCCCATTGACAGCAGCAGGACTGCAAAGTCAAGATCCCACTACTGGCCCATGGGTGGGTAGTAAATACACAGTGCAGGGGGGATGTAAGGTGTTGGGGTGGAAAATTCCGCTCCTGATGAGTGAGAAAATATTATTCAAACCAGCAGAAATGCCAATGGTCTAAGTGGAGTGTCTCTGCAGGGCGAAGTTTGCTCGACATAAAATACTTTGGTACATCTCATACCTGTGCTCTTCTCCCTTGTAATTCCCTTGAATCCCTGTGCCCCTCCCACAGCACTGAAATGACCCAAACCATTTGAGACATGACACACAACATTCACAGAAAATGCAGCTATTTGAACCTGGGAAAGAAATAAGCAAGAATATAAAACTCACCGCAATGTGCAATGTAACATGCTTCTGTTTCAACTTTTGGGTCTTTAGTGTAACACCAGGGCCCCATGTTACTGTCGCTGGGATTTCGGCAGTAGTTGTTAATGAGGTCAGATTGGTTGTGTGTTTCTGGATTGTATCTGAATATAAAGACATAAATTGACCAATTAGTGGTCAGAAAAAGAAACAAGGTTCATGCAGTATAAAAATAGAAAATGCTGGAAATACTCAACAAGTCAAGCAGCACCTGTAGAGAGTAAGACAGAATTGATAGGCTGAATTTTACCAGCTCCCTCGGGACAGGCTGAGAGGCAGGGAGGGGATGGGCATGGGGCTGTAAAATGGCGAGGGAAGGTGGGTGCACAGGTGTCAACAGTCCATCGTTGTCCCTCTGCCGTACCATCTTGCCTGTGACCCATTGACTATTTGAGTCATTTGGTGGCTAACTAAGAGCTTCTTGCCATCATCGCTGACATTTCACCGACAGAAGGTGGCCATTCACCACATGCAGAGACTACTAAGTAAACTCTATGGCCTCTCAGGGGTTTGGCATGCTGGTGCGGGGTGGGGAGGGGCGAGTGTATCCTCAAATATAGGCACTTTTCCGGCAACAGCTGAATGATCTGATTAAGAGACATGGGTGTCATTCCATTTCATTCTTTTCTACCCAGTGCAGTTCTAGCAGTGGCTACTGCTGCATGGTGGCACTGCAGAGCTGCCAGTCTTCGGATTGGCTGGCAGATCCTGGGCACGGGAAGTCATCATTATCAGGGATGGCAGCCCCAGTGGCAGCCAACTATCTGGGTGCCCCTGAGATTGAGGACCTGGGTCCCATAGATCACCTAACGGTGTCACTTCAGAATTTTAGTTGAGAACGAAATAACATTTTATACCGGCTTATCATAGTTTCTTTGCATTTGTACTTAATGCCACCATTCACCATTATTTCCATACACAGCCAATTTTGTATCCATGCTGTTACAACCCCTTTTATTTCATGAACTCTGACTTTGCTGACTAGGCTATGGCAGTTTATCAAATATCTTTTGGAAATCTATTTACGCCACATCAACTGTATTACCCTTATCAAGCCTCTGTTAACTCTTCAAAAAAATCTCAAGCAACTTTGCCATTAAAAAATCTCTGTTGGCTTTTCTTAGTTAGTTCACATTTGTCCAAGTAACTGTCAATTTTGTGCCAATTTACAATTTCTAAAAACATTCCCAGCACTGAAGTTACACTACCACTTTTATTCACCATTGGTAATTGTTTGCCTTATGATAAAGAGAGTTTTTTTCAAGGATTGGTTTGGAGTGGTACAGTCGTTAGCATTGCTGCTCCACACACAACATTCACGGAAAATATAATCATTAAACAATCGGTGTTTGAATCTCGGAAAGAAATAAGCAAGAAAATAAGATCCACCACAAAGCGGAATGTAACATGCTTCTGGGACCAGGTTCGCTTCCAGCCTTAGGTGACTGTGTGGAATTTGCACACTGTGTCTGTGTGGGTTTCCTCCGAGTTCTCCGGTTTCCTCCCACAGTCCAATAGTGTGCAGGTTTGGTGGATCAACCATGGTAAATTTCCTCTCAGAGTCCCAAGGTGTATAGGCTAGAATAATATGAGGAAATATGAGGGGTTATGGAGATAAGGCAATGGAGAGGTAAAATACTCTGTCAGAGAGTTTGTGCGGACTCAATGGGCTGAATGACCTCAGTCTACGCTGCAGGGATTCTATGATTGTAACAATAATGTTTAAAATATAGCCACAGTGAAAAATCTACTACATACGTAGCCCTTTCTCACACTGAAATAAACTCTCTTTATTCTCTGGGTTTCTGGTGATTTATTTTATTGTTCATTCCTGGTGCCCTGAGACAGTGGCAGAGAGTCCTCTTCTTGTTCTGTTATAGTTGTAAAGGTTTTATAGAACTACGAGTTACACTAGGTCACAGAGCAGATAAGAGTCAATCCTGTTGGCGTGGGCCTAGAGTCATGTATAGGACATCGGGTTTCCTTCTCTCAAGGACTTTAGTGAATCAGTTGTGTTTTGATGATAATCCGACAGTTTCATGGCCAATTTTACGATATCTGCTTTTTATAATAACAGATTTTCTCAGTTGTGAACTCAACTGCTCAAACAGCCTTGATGGAATGGAATTGGGAAGAACATTTGCTGAATGACTTGAAAGCCGCCTCAACACTTACTGTGGTCTGTGTGGATAGTTGCTTGACCAGAACTGACAAGTCTTCCCAGACATTGTCATTGAAACGTTGCCTTTGTAACTGGAGCCAATTCCTTGAAAGCACTGTCCTGAATGAGAAACAAAGAATTTGAATCCCAACACATTTTTTCTCTCACTAATGGAGCCAATAGTAATTTGAACATCTGACTCCTGTCTTGGGGACAGAGATTCTGGGAGTTCAGCTTAGGGATGGGTTATGGTGGAGGGGGAGTGGGGGAATGGTAGGACAGGAAGGTGTGGGGGTTAAGGGAGGGCATGGTGGGAGGGCACAGAATCGGTGCCCTGCTGATCCATATTAACTCTGTTGTGTGTTAGTGGAATCCCTGTCAGAGCTTTTCATTTTAAGGCTCATGAAGTTAAAATTCAATTTAGAAATGCTTGTGCTTATTACCCTATGACCTACAACCTATTGCTGCTCTGTGCAACTGCTGACTATGGGTTGTTAAGTGACATTACTGTGCCTTTATGAAACGTATTTGAATTATGTTCCTTTACAGGAAGTTGTCAGCACTGAGATGCCTATGACCAATGTCAACTAATTATTACTGAAGCAACATATCTGTTTCTTTTCCAAGTTCAGTTTTTAATTTTGATTCTCAGTTGCTGCTAGAAGCTGGTGGAAGAAGGAACTGTCTCTGTCTCTCTCTCTGTCATTCCAGACGCATATTAAAAGTTCCAGGACTGGAAACCTCAGAGATTTGCTCCAATATTTAAAGGACAAATTCACAGTTGGTATAAATAATTGAAAGCCCAGCATCACGCCAGCAAAGTCTAGAGAAGGGTATATACCTATGGGGTTTTGGTTGACCTGGAATAACATAGATAACTAACCGTTATAGTTTATACTGTATCATGTTTGAATCGTGTAAGAGGTAAAAATTATGCTCATTCGTTTTATTATATTTTCAACTATTCTTAAACAAACTTCGTTTGATAAGAGCTTCCTAGTGGGTCACTTGAATCATACCTGGAGTGAAACACTTTATGCTCACCCATGCCAAATTCAAAGATAAAAACTGTGGGTCTAGGCTATTTTCATAAAACACCTTGTAACTTCAGGTCTGGGCTTTAATAAAGACAGCTGGAATATCTGCTGATCCCGCTCTTATCCTTGCTCTCCAGTAAGGGAAGCAAGGAAAGATTTTATCAGTAATCAGTTTTCCCAGGATTCAGAAAGGAAGGAAAGGCCATTATTAAAAAGATTGCTATGTAATCAAGTTATTGATGTCTCAATAACTGCTTGTAGCGACAAGGTTGAAAAGCAGAAAATGCTGGGACATTCAGGAGTGATAAATAATTGTTTGGACTCGAGGAAGGAGATGTCTTCCTCAAGGATCTACAGCTTTATTCGATCTACATTAATGACCTAGACTTGGCTGTGCTCAGCACAATTTTAAAGTTTGCAGATGACACAAAACTTCAAAGTGTACAAACTATGAGAAAAGTAGTGATAAACTTCCAGAAGATATAGGCAGGCTGGTGGATTGGGCAAACACTGTGGCAGATGAAATTTAATACAGAGAAGTGTGAATCAATACGTTTTGGCAGAAAGAATGAGGGGGGCAGTAGAAAATAAAGATTACAATTCTAAAAGGAGTGCAGGAACATGCACACCTGAAGAGAGACATGCAAAAATATTGACCGTGGCGCAGTAGATTGAGAAAGTGGAATGAAGCATTTGGTATACTTAGTTTTATAAATAGAGACACAGAGGACAAAAGCAAGAAAGTTATGTGGAAACATTGGTTTGACCTCACCTGGAATATTGTGTCCAATCCACGGCACCGTATTTGAGGAAGGATGCTAAGGCTTTAGGGACAGTGCATGAAAGATTTATGAGAATGTTTTCAGGGATAAGGAATTTCAGTCATGTCGATAGTTTGGAGAAGCCAGGACCTCTCTGTAGAAGAGACTGTAGAGAGGACATTCAATAGAAGCGCTCAAAGTTATGAGGGACAGATAACTCATAACTTTGTAAATAGAATCTGCTCCTGTTTGCAGAAGTTGAGAACCAGAGGACACGGGTTTTAGATGATTTGGCAAAATAATAATTTTTTTTTAAAGTAGTGAGTGGTAATGATCTGAAATACACTGCCTGAGAGTGTGGTGGGAGCAGATTCAATTGTGGCTTTTAAAAAGGAATTAGATAAACATCTGAAGACAGCAGAGAAAGTTCTGAGATACAGAAAAGAGCAAAGATGTGGGAGCAGCAGAGTTGCCCTTGTAGGGAGGCAGTATAAGCACAATGGGCCAAAGAACTCTTTCTGCCCTGTAATTATTCAATTATTTTATATGAATGTAGCTCTGGTAGTAACTAAAGTAAAGTTTATTAATTAACACTGCAATGAAGTTACCATGAGATTTTCCTGGTTGCCACAGTCCCGTGCCTGTTTGGGTCAATGCACCTAACCTGCACATCTTTCGGACTGTGGGAGGAAACCCACACAGACATGGGGAGAATGTGCAAACTCCACACAGACAGTGACCCAAGCTGGGAATTGAAACCAGGTCCCTGGCACTCTGAGGCAGCAGTGTTAACCACTGTGCTGCTCCTATGGGCTGAGAAACAGAATTACCATTCAGGTTGATGGCCTTTCTGTTGAACTAGAAGATGCTGTGGATGTGTGACTTCAAAATCACTACCCATCCCCCTCCACTATTTTGGATTTGTAAAATCTGCAAAACCTTTAAATTCTGGTGAATTGTTCTCAAGCTGAAATATTAGCTCTATTTCTGTCTTTACAGATACTGCTGAATGTTTCTCTTGGCGTCTCTTCTTAATTTCAGAATTCCAATACCCACAGTAATCTGCTTTTGTATAAAGTATGCTGCATAGCTGTAAAATAGTTACAACCAACACATCCCAAAAGAAATTGATGTTGAAATGTCTCAAAATGTTTGAATTAGGAGGATGAATATTGTTGGCAGAAGAATTATGACCTTCCTGTGGCTATTCATTTCTGTTAAAGCAGATTGGCATCTGATGGTAACATTCGGTGTAGTTTTAAGTTTGGGCACCGTGATACCAAATAGCCCTTGGCTGTGTGTTAAACAATGTTAAATGAGTGAGAAGGCTACTCTCACAGTCTAATTGCTATGGGCAGAATTAAATGTTCTAGATCCTTACCGTCCAAGCACTGTTTCAGGTATTCTGGAGGGGAATCACCCTCTCTATTACCGACACAAACTGAAAAGAAAGAAGACAATATTATTGAACAAGATTGTTTGATGTGTTGGTACAAATAACCAGAGCAGGAGATAAATAAATGAGGTGGGGATCACCCAGGCCATCTGAGTTAAGAATCTAGAGAACATGAGTTCTAGTTCCACCATTGAGATTGAGAAGTTGAAATCAAAACAGTCATTTGGAAAAACTTGAGCATTGCTGCAAAAAGAAACATGTTGTCAAAGCTTTCCACCTTGCACTCATCAGGACAGATTCACAAGAATATCAATTCCAGAGGGAGCTGAATTTTTGTCAAATAGACTCTGATTGGTAAAGAATTGTCATGGACAATGCACGAGGGAATAGTTAACAGCCAAGCTTTCATTTAATTCAAAACAGGTAAGATGACCCCGATTGGTCAAGGTATTGCCATGGGGAATGAACCCACACCAACATTGTTGGCTCTTAAATATCCTCTGAATCTACCTTCAGAGGGCATTTAAGAGCAGCCACCCACTTTTTAGGTAGGCTGTGGTGATGGTGGAAAGGGAGTGGGAATGTGACACAGGAAAAATAAGTGAAGACCAAAGAACATAGCATGCAAGATGTAGGAGACTATTAAACGTTACTTACCGTCATAGGCATCCCAAAATAGTGCCTAAGAAAGAGAAGAAAATTATTAATAGACAACTTGCTGTAAAAGAGAATGCTGAGATTTGTTTTTTAATATTCTTTTTAAGCTAACTTCATTCACCTACTTCTTCTGATTCTCATACAGTATTTTTTGACTAAAAGAGAGAACTGACTCATGGGCCTCCCCCAGTACAACTGGCTTTCCTTATCCCTGGCTTTAACTAAGATGAAGAGTTTTCAGGTCAAGACGGACAATGCCAGAATCCATACCTTCCTGCTCAGTGGCATCTAGATATAATGCCACGGGACACAATAAATACCCTTTTGCACTTCAGCTAACCAAAATAGCTCATGATAACCAAATAAAAGGAAAATACTTTGGATGCAGGAAATCTGAAATTAAAAACAGAAAATGCTGGAGAAATTCAGCATCTGCAGAGGGAGAAACAGAGTTAACAGTTCAAGTCCTTCTGACTCTTCTGCAGAACTTCTTCTGTAATGATCACGTTAGTCTTCCCATCACTGCCACTTGTCCACTGCACTCGGTTGCAGCTGTTGGCCCACCAGACTTTGCAGTTGCCCATGCCAAGATGGTGTAGTCCACAGGCTGAAAATCATTAGCCTCCTACCAGCCATGCGTGAATCACTAGGGTGGCTCTGCTGTGGAGAAATAGGCCAAACAAAGATGCACAGAAGGCAGGCACTAATGGAATGAACAAAGGTGATTTTTGTGTGCAATACAACAGGATTTCATTTCTAAATTTTGCTTTAATGGCTCATTTAGTGGTGGCTTTTATTTTTGCATTGTGAAAAAGTGGATGCTGTGAGGGTTAAGTGCAGAGGAAGGGTAAACTGTGGAACTGTTGGTGAATGGGTAATTAGGGTTGCATTTGCTGGTATTGCTGGCAAAAATAAGTTCTTCAGGGGCAGCCTTGGCTGTCTAGGTTGATTCCTCTGTCTCCCCCCTCCTCATCTTTCTTCAGTTGCTTGCTGGTAGTAAGGGATATTGCCTCATAATGGCAAGTTCCTATAACATGCAGCAGATCAGCCGAATTCTTGACAGCTGTACTGCTGGGTACAGCAGGACCACTCCACAATGGCCCAAGCAGTGGAGACATTGATCGGAATTTTACCCAGAGGCAGGGCCCCTCTTCCCAATTGAAAAGTTGGGCGTGATCCGACCACATGTGGCTGAGAAACCTTGAGCTGATTTGACAGCTGCTGGGCCATTCATTGGCTCAGAATGAGACCTCCTCCCCCATCCCACCTCCAAAATGGCCGCAGCTCTCCAGTCTCAGGAGTACCACTACGAGAGGTGGTCAGTGCTGGCACAGCAGCCAGTTTCCCAGGACGAATGTTGCCAGGTAACAAGTGAAGTGGAGTCAGCCTGCCAGGCTCCAGGATAGGAAGGGTGGGGGAAGTGGGTGGGGCCACCATTAGAGAGAAATGGGAAAAACAAGTGGGGATGGGGAGTAATTTGGGCTGTGGACTCAATAGTGAAAAGGGTGCAAAACAGGAGGGACCCTCCCTGCCCCTGCCACTTCCCCCATCACCCGAACCTTCAACATGTCTACCAAAGTTTACCTAGTAATCTCACCACATGATGTGGTAAAATGGTTTGCTACGGAGGTCTGGCGACGCAGTGGGTAGCATCCCGACTTCTGAACCAGAAGCCCAGGGTTCGATTCCACCCCAGGACGTGACGGTGAAGGAAGACGTATTCATAACGTGGTCAGATTGCAACCTGCAAAATACTTCTACATGGCTGGCTGTAAGAGCAGGGGAGACTCTGTTAAACTATAATACCCTGGTGACCTGTTCCAGGGAATGCCTGTACCATGATGTCTGCCAAGATACAAGACACTGACCTGTGTCATTCAGTGCCAATACTGACATGCCAGCCAGACATTGAAGGAGTGGAATACCTTTCAGTTTTGTGATAGGATGGAGTTGACATGCAGCCTGCAGTGATGCTGAGTGAAGTCAATGCACTCTTTAACAAGCCTCTGATTATCATGAAGTCATGGGGCTGCTTTTCTCTCCCATGCAAGGATGAAACATAGTTACCTCTCGCTAAACTGGGAAACTCAGTGACTTCCCTCACACAACAGAGAATGACAATCTGTGAAATGTTGTTAAAATACCTCCAGCTCCAAACTGGAAGGATCCCCCTTCATAAAAAGAAAGAATGAATTAGCAGATTACAAAAAACTATATTGAAAGGGGAATGGAGCCAACTGAATGATTCTTCTAAAGAGCCAAGACAAGCTTTTATGTACCAAATGGCTTCTTCCTGTGGTGAAAACAGAAATTAATTATTACTGCTCATCATCATTGGGTTTTAATCTTGATTAGTGATTATAATCTTATAGCCAAAAGCAGCTTAAGTGTGGGAATAAAAAATAAAAAAATCATTGTTCTCTGGAGCAGTGTACTGGTGGCTGGTGAGTGTAAACTGCGAGTGTACTGTTTCTTTTTCAATTGCATTTCTGGGTCGTGGGTTTTTTTCCCTTTGTGCTTTCCGTAGCGGGTCCGAGGCACAAGGGCTGTTGGGAAGGGAGTGAGGGAGTATAAAAACAAGGCCACAATAGATAGCGGGCAGCATTGGGAGTGGGCAGTAGAGTGAGGTGGGTGCTGAGTGAGTACTGCAAGGGCTTTGGTTCACAGGGCTTAGGTGAGAGCAGGCTTAGGCAAGGTGAGTTACTGGTCAACTTTTTCTAACTGTGCCCATAAGTTTAAGGGTGGTCAAATAAATGGCAGGGTCCATGGGGAGACATGTCAGCTGTGTAAGGTGCAATATGTGGGAGTTCCTGGAGACACAGCATCTCCGGAGAGTCCACATCTGCACCAAATGTCTGAAGTTGCAGCGTTTGAGGGCCCGGGTTAGGCAACTGGAGTTGAGGCTGGAGGATTTATTTTTAGTGAGGGAAAATGAGGTGCTAATGAATAGGAACCAGATTCAAGAGGGGATCCCAGAGCCAAGGAGGGGGGATGGGTGGGTTACAGTTAGGAAGGGGAAAAAGAAGAGGAGTAATGTTCCAAAGGCTACCCCAGGGGTAATCTCTCAAGATAGCAGGGGTAAGGCGCCAACTGAGGTGGAAAGGGCACGAGGGGAAGAGCAGAATGCCTCAGAGGGAAGGAAGGGGGCTGGATGTGAGATAGTGGTGGGGGATGGGAGGGTTAGAGGAATTGATAGGCGGTTCTGTGGGCAAAAGCGGGACTCCAGGATGGTAGTCTGCCTCCCTGGAGCAGGGGTACAGGATGTGTCGGAGAGGGTAGAGGGAATCTTGAAGGGCCAAGGGACCCAGGCGGATGTAATTATACATGTTGGTGAGAAGGACATAGGAAGGAAGAGTAGAGGGGAAATACGTATGCAGTTCAGGGAGTTGGGAGCCAGGCTGAAGTGTAGGGCCTCCAGGGTGGTGATCTCTGGGCTGCTGCCAGTGCCCAGCAATAGTAGGGATAAGAATAATGAGATCCTGCAGCTGAATGTGTGGCTGAGGGATTGGTGCAGGACAGAGGGTTTTAGTTTTGTTGACCATTGGGAAGTCTTTGCAAAGGAAGGGCACTTCTATAAGAGGGATAGGGAACACTTAAATGGGAAGGGGACACATATTTTAGCTGGGAGGCTGGCTGGAGTGTTTAGGTAGGGTTTAAACTAGTATGGAGGGGGGGTGGGGAGGAGAGAGACAGCTCAGGCACTGGGAGTGAGTTGGAGGTCAGGGTAAGTCTAGATGATAGGAAAATCCCCCAGGAGAAGGAGGATCTGAGAGGGCCTGAGGGTCTTCGGTGCATCTGTTTAATGCAAGGAGTGTGATGGGAAAGTCGGATGAACTTAGGGCCTTGATGTTCGTGAGGAATTTAGATGTGGTGGCAGTGACAGAGAAGTGGTTAAAGGAGGGGCAGGACTGGCAGCTAAATATTCCAGGCTATAAGTGTTTTAGGTGTGATAGAGGAGGGTTGAAAAGAGGAGGAGGAGTGGTGCTCTTAGTTAGGGAGCAGATCACAGCGGTGCAGAGGGAGGATAACATGGAGGGGTTGGGAATTGAGTTTCTGTGGGTGGAGTTGAGGAATAGGAAGGGGGCCATTACTATGCTGGGAGTGTACTAGAGGCCACCCGATAGCCTGCAGGCAGTGGAAGAGGGTATATGTAGGGACATTTTGGATAAGTGTAGGAAGAACAGGGTTGTTGTACTGGGAGATTTTAATCTCCCTGGGGTGGATTGGAAGGTGCCTAGAGCTGGGGGGTCGGATGGGGAGGAATTTGTAAGATGTGTATTGGAAGGATCCTTGCAACACTATGTAGATAGCCCGACTAGAGAGGGGGCGATACTGGATTTAGTTGTGGGAGATGAGCCGGGTCAGGTGGTTGAGGTTGCGGTAGGCGAACATGTGGCTAATAGTGACCACAACTCTGTCTACTTTAGGATACGAATGGAAAAAGACGAGAGCTGCCCTAAGGGGAGGGTGCTAAATTGGGGGAAGGCTAGATACAGCCGGATTAGGCAGGAGCTTAGGGATACAGACTGGGATAGGCTGTTGGAAGGCAAGACCACGTTAGGCATGTGGGAGTCTTTCAAGGGAAAACTGCAATGGGTGCAGGAAAGACATGTGCCGGTTAGGAGAAAGGATGGGAAAGGTAGGATTAGAGAGCCGTGGATTACTAGAGATATAGAAGACCTGGTTAGGAAGAAACAAGAGGCGTATGTCAGGTCTAAGCAGCTGGGGATGGAGAGAGCATTGGAGGAATACAGAGAGAGTAGGAGGGATCTCAAACGGGGAGTTAGGAGAGCAAAGAGGGGGCATGAGATGGCTTTGGTAGGTAGGGTTAAGGAGAATCCAAAGGCGTTTTACTCCTATCTTAAGAACAAAAGGCTGGCTAGGGGTAAAATCGGTTCCCTCAGGGACAGACGAGGGGAATTGTGCTTAGAGGCAGAGGGAATGGACGAGATCCTGAATGAATACTTTGCGTCGGTATTCACGAAGGAGAGGGGCTTGATGTCTGGTACGGTCATCGAGGGAGCGGTACACCAATTGAAAGATCTATCGATTTACGAGGGAAGAAGTGTTAGGGCTTTTAGCTGGCATTAAAACTGATAAATCTCCGGGGCCAGATTGCATTTATCCCAGGCTGCTTAAGGAGGCGAGAGATGAAATTGCTGGGCCTCTGACGCGAATCTTTGTCTCTTCTTTGGACACAGGTGAGGTCCCAGAGGACTGGAGGATAGCGAACGTGGTACCGTTGTTTAAAAAGGGTAGGAGGGATAGCCCAGGTAACTATAGGCCGGTGAGTTTAACGTCAGTGGTAGGCAAGTTGATGGAGAGGATTCTTAGGGATAGGATGTATGCGCACTTAGAGCGTTGCGATCTGATTAAGGATACGCAGCATGGCTTTGTAAAGGGGAAGTCTTGCCTTAAGAATCTGGTAGAATTCTTTGAGGAGGTGACAAAAACGGTCGACGAAGGACGAGCCGTAGATGTCGTCTATATGGATTTCAGTAAGGCGTTTGACAAAGTCCCTCATGGTAGATTGATACAGACAATTAAAGCTCATGGGATATGTGGTCAGGTATCTAGATGGGTAGAGAACTGACTTGCAAAGAGGAGTCAGAGAGTAGTTGTGGAGGGGTCTTTTTCTAGCTGGAGGTCTGTCACTAGTGGTGTGCCGCAGGGGTCAGTACTGGGATCTCTTCTCTTTGTAGTGTATATAAATGATTTGGAAGAGGGAGTAGGTGGTGTGATCAGCAAATTTGCTGATGACACCAAGATGGCTGGATTGGCGGGCAGTGAGGAGCAGTGTCTGGCAATACAGAGGGATATTGAAAGGCTGGTTGATTGGGCAGATACATGGCAAATGGAGTTTAATCCGGATAAATGTGAGGTGATGCATTTTGGCCGGAATAATGTAGGGGGGAGTTATATGGTAAAGGGTAAGCCCGTAAGGAGTATAGAGTCGCAGCGAGACCTGGGGGTGCAAGTGCACAAGTCTTTGAAGGTGGCAGTGCAAGTGGAGAGTGTGGTGAAGAAAGCCTATGGTATGTTAGCCTTTATAGGAAGGGGTATAGAATATAAGAGCTGGAGTCTAATGTTGCAGTTGTACAGAACGTTGGTTAGGCCGCATTTGGAGTACTGCGTCCAGTTCTGGTCGCCTTACTACCGGAAAGACGTGGGGACTCTGGAGAGAGTGCAGAGGAGGTTTACCAGGATGTTGCCTGGTATGGAAGGACTTGGGTATGAGGAAAGATTGAAGAAATTGGGGCTCTTTTCCCTTGAAAGACGCCGACTGAGGGGGGATCTAATAGAGGTATATAAGATTATGAAGGGTATGGATAAACAGAGGTAAGCTATTTCCTATGATAGAGACACACAGGACAAGGGGCCATGGACTTAAGGTGAGGGGGGAGAGGTACAACACAGATATTAGAGGGAGATTTTTCACACAGAGGGTAGTGGGGGTATGGAATGCTCTGCCAAGTAAGATGGTGGAGGCAAACATGCTAGAGTCATTTAAGAGTAACTTAGACAGGCATATGAGTGGGTTGGAGATGGGTGGATATAGGAGATTGTTTTAAATAAGGGTCATTAGCATTGGGGCATGCCTGGTAAGGTAAATAGATATGGTACAATATTAATGTTTTTTTTTCCTTTTCATTCACAGGTTTTAAGTCGGTCCACCTCGTGTCCAACGAGGGGCATACACGCGATGGGTCGTACTGGGGCTGCTCTTGGTTGTTCGAGATTGGCCTAGTGCTTCATGTTGTTAGTGTGTGCCTAAACTGGACCAGATACTGGGCAAGACAACAGCTCAGTGACTATCGCTGATTGCTGTGCAGACACATGGATTTGGGCCGGTGGCTATGGGAGTTTGCACATTCTCCCCGTGCTTGCGTGGGTTTTCTCCGGGTGCTCCGGTTTCCTCCCACACCCCAAAGATGCGCTGTTAGGCTGATT
This sequence comes from Carcharhinus amblyrhynchos, assembly GCF_965287045.1. Lineage (NCBI taxonomy): Eukaryota > Metazoa > Chordata > Chondrichthyes > Carcharhiniformes > Carcharhinidae > Carcharhinus > Carcharhinus amblyrhynchos. The sequence goes on from NC_137329.1 coordinate 58,033,472, forward strand.
GGCAGTAATAAAATGTCCCTAAATTAGTTTCCCTCAATGTGGATGGCCATAAAACATTAGACAGGGGTCGTGGGTGGAGAGGGGGACTGGTGGTGTTGAGATGGTGGCATGGGCTCGTTGGGCCGAAAGGCCTGTTTCTCGGGCTGTTTTTGTTCTTTGTTCTTTGACTATCTTTCCCTTCCCTCTCAGTTTGCACAGACCCATTGACATCCAGTGGGGCCGGACACCAAGACAATACACTTCATCTTTGTTTAAGAAGAACAAGGTTGAAGTAATAGCAGAAAGGAGAATTAGACAGCACAGGATGAGGCCATTCAGCTCATGCTCATCTCAGCTCTTTGAAAGATCTATTTAGTTATTCCCATTCCCTCTAAATGTAGTTTATTTTGTAACCTGCTAATTCATTCTTTCTTTTATATGATACTACTTTTAAGAAAATTGATTTAACCAAGAAAGTTCAAAGCCTGGGTGACAATGTTTCAGAGAGCGGGCAACCCATATTATTTGCAAAGTACACCCTAAATGTAGGAAGGTTCTTCCCCTTGTGCATATATTTAGTCTTCATAGAGTCATAGAATCAAGTCTCTGACAAAACATCTTCCATAGATCCAGCCCCACCCTATCCCTGTAACCCCATGTATTTACGTCACAAATCCCCCAACCTATACATCTTGGGGCACTAAGGGGCAATTTAGCATGACCAATCAACCTAACCTGCACATCTATGGACTATGGGAAGAAACGGAGCACTCAGAGGAAACCCACGCAGACACAGGAAGAATGTGCAAACTCCACACAGTCACTGAAGGCTGAAATTGAACCTGGGTCCCTGGCACTGTCAGACAGCAGTGCTAACCACTGCCACCATGCTGCCTGTAGCAGATGACAAATAAATGGGACACAAATTTTAAAATGTTTTGAAAGAAATGTAAGTTGAAGTAATTGGAGATGGAGATTATAAGAGTACATACAGATCAGTGTCTTGATCTCCTGTGAAAAGATGCTGCAGTTGTTCCCCTCCACACTGCCCAAGATTATTAATGCTGAGAATCCTCATTAACATGCCACCTAATACATCCTAAAACAACTGTTTTTCTTGGGATGGAATGTGCACTGTTCCCAGGAATCTTCAGGCAATTAGATTAGCATCTGATTAATAATGAAAGTAAGAACTCATCTGAACGTGACACTATCAACATCATCACAACACATTAAAAATAAACTTTCTAATGAAGAATAATTTCTGATCCAAAGGTTTTTGGCCATCCCTGGTGGTGGGATCTTTGGTCCTGCCAATGGTGATGGAGGGTGGGCACAGTGGGAAAACCCATTGACAGTGGGGGGATCTTCTGGCAAATGCCGCAAAACATGCCAGTGGGGAGAAGGGTAGCGGGGAAATCGCACCCATGGTCTTGTTGCTTACTGTTTGTTGGTCATTCTCGAACACTTCACGGGCCTCCTCGTGGTCGCAATATTCCTCCATACATTCTCGCTCTAAATTTCCTGATTTTGCCTCTTCAATGAAATTGTTGGCTCGACGAGTTCGTTTCAACACCGAAGATGCATCCTGGGCCTCCAGGAACACTGAAGAAAGTAAATAATACATTGAGAAATAAATGGAAATAGTGCACTGATTGCCCATGGCTCAGAACCTCACTGAAGGCCAGAAAGTTGGGTGCATGACCCCACCAGACCTTTCTTCATGGCTCCTGCAGGGCTGAATCTTGCCTGCTATTGAGATAAATTCAGGGTCAAATATGGGGAAAATCGAGTGATGGGACATGAGGCTTGATTTTCCTGTGGGTGGCCAATTAAGAATCCCCCTCTGGAAGCAGCATCCAATTCAGGATGGCAGCAGGATGAAAGAATAATGCCTTTCAGAGCAGCTGGCAGCTTCAATAGAAGTGGTTGGTGTTACTCAGATGAACAGAGTGGGAGCTGACATCCAAGACGGAGATACATTACTAATGCTGGAAGTGGCAGACTAATCCCAACAGCCAAGGCTTATCAGAGGAAGCACTTTCATTTGAAAGCATTTGGCTGCAGAGGTCCATGTAACTGCATATTCATTTCATGTGGCTCTGATTTTCCTGTGAGGAGACTAGTAGCAGACACAAGGGTCAGATGTGCCTCCGGTAAATGACCACTGCTCTGGGAATTGATTCAATAATGGCTTTAATTTATTTCCTGTTGCTGCCAAATGTGTTGCTACCTGGCACAGAGCTTTAAAAAACAGTCAGAGATAGAAAAATATTGGTGAGCTGGCCAACACACTTTTTTTAAAATTAATTTTTCTGCCTACACCTCTCATGTTCAGTCTGAGGAGCTGAAGAAAATCGCCCAAAGTCTTCCAATGGGTGACTTTGGTCATTACGTTTTGGGCTGGGCTCCTGAGAAGCAATAGTTTTATTTTGAAAGAGGAATTATTTAAATCAGATTTGTTTACTTCCTGTATCTTACTGCTCAATAGCAGTGCATAAGTGGCTGTATGTGCTGACACATCCAGAAGCTGTGACAAGTGCACTATAAATGCAAATTATTTCTCTTTATTTTCTTCAGAGGGAAAATGTGACCAGTGGTTATAAAGGACTGAGTCAGGGTAGGAACAAATATTACAACTGTTCTCCAGGCCACAATGGAACTAAAATAAGTGGTGGTGGCTAAGCAGAATATTTCCCAGCCCATTTGCTCTTCCCATGACCATTTAGGAACATAAGAGGCAGGCGAAGACTATTCAGCCTATCAAGCCTGTTCCGCCATTCATAACATTATGGGTTGATCTGATTGTGGTCTCAACTCCACTCTCCTGTCTGCTCCATGTAACTCTTGACTTTTTCATCTATCAAAAGTCTAACCAACTTAGTCTTGAATGTATTCATTGGCCCTGCCTCCGCTGCTTCCGAGGGTAGAGAATTCCATAAACTAATGGACCTGAGAGAGAAAAAAATGTTCCTTTAGCTTTGGCTTAAAAGGGAGATTACTAGGCCGGAATTCTCCAGCCTCACCTGTGATTGGGATTCTCTGATCCTGCTGCTGTGAGTGGAGATTTGGCGGGATATACAACATCGGAGAACCCTGGCCCTTATTTCTAAACTGCATCCCCAAGTCAAGTCTCCCTTACAAGAGGAAACATTCTCCCCATTTCGATCCTATTGTCACATTGATGGAGAAAAAAAAGTGAAATTACACACAGAAATATTGAACTTTAAATAAGACCGTAAGATGTAGGAGCAGAAGCAGGCCATTCGATCCATTGAGTCTGTCTATCATTCAATGAGATTATGGCTGATCTAATGTGATAATCTTCAACTCCATTTTCGCGCCTTTTACCCGTAACCCTTGATTTCTCCCTGATTAAAAATCTGTCTATCTCAGTCTTGAACACACTGCCTTGGCAGCACTGCTGCCTCATAGTGCCAGGGACCCAGGTTCAATTCCAGTCTTGGTCACTGTCTGTGTGGCGTTTGCATTTTCTCCCCATCTCTGTGGGTTTCCTCCCACAGACCAAAGACGGGCGGGTTATGTTGATTGGTCCTAGTGTCAGGGAGATTAGCAGGATAAACTTGTGGGGTACGGGAATAGGGTCAGGATTGGATTGTGGTTAATACAGACTTGATGGATCAAATGGCCTCCTTCTGTACTGTAAGGATTCTATGAAATAACCCACCCTCGGCATTAAGAATCCTACAGATTCACCACTCATCTCTGTCTTAAATGAGTGAAAAGTCTGACAACACCAGGTTTTAGTCCAACCTATTACATTATATACAATAGGTTGGACTAAAACCTGGTGTTGTCAGACTTTTTACTGTGTTTACGCCAGTCCAATGCCGGCATACCCTCATTAAATGAGTGACCCCTTACTCTGAGATTATGCCCTCTGGTCCTTGACTTTCCCACAAGGGGAAACAACCTCTCAGCACCTACCTTGTCAAGTCCCCTGAAAATCCTATAAATCTTAATGAGGTTGCCTTTCATTTTACGAAACTCCAATGAGTACAGCCCAACCGACTCAACCTCTCCTCATTAGAAAATCCCTCCATATTTGAGATCTGCCTAGTTAAAATTTTCTGGTATATCTCCAATGCTGGTATATCTTTCCTTAGATAAAGGGACCAAAACTGTTCACTGTATCCTGGGTGTGGTTTAACTAATACCTTGTATAGTTTTACCAAGACTTCCCATTTTTATTCCATTCCCTGAGAAATAAAGGCCAACATTCCATTTGCCTTCCCAATTACCTGGTAGAATTGCACGCTAGTTTTTTGTGATTTATGCACACCAAATCCCTCTCTACTGCTGTTTTCTGCAGTATTTCTCCATGTAAATGATAGTCAACTGTTTTATTTTTCTGGCCAAAGTGCATAACTTCACATTTTCCTGTGTTTCACTCCATCAGCCAAGTTTTTGTGCACTCACCTAATCTGTCAAGATCCCTCAGTAGACTCTTTGGGGGTGATTTATCATCATGTTGCGCCCTTTTTTGGAACAAACGCCATTATATGAGCACCGGATTTCCAGTGCAGTCAGACTCTCAGCGAAAATGGGCGGAAGGCAGGTTATTGTATTGAAATTTATTTTAATGCTGTTTTACATCTGCTTAATGAGCCCTGCACTCAATTGTCTGCAGCGGCCCCCCACCCCACCCAGCCTCCCCCCCCCGCCTCCCCCCCCCCCCCCCCCCCCCACCCCCTCCGCCACCCAGCCCCCCACTTTATGACCTCGCAGGATGCCGGTGAGGAATAGACATGTTCTCCATGAACTGAGAGCAGTCAACTTGGCCTCGCCGATGGAACTGAAGGCATTGAGGTCCCCTGGGGAGACTGACGGCAATGTGGAGGGGTGCCCCTTGGGCAGTGCCAGATTAACAGTACCACCCTGGAACCCAGGCAACGCCTACCAGCTACCTGGGCAATGTCCACTGGGTAGTGCCAGGTATTAGTATTAGCGGGGAAGGGGCTGGTGGGGGTCTAGCCAGTGGGGCAGGACCAATGGGGAGGGCCTAATGTGGGGGATGGGCTAATGGGGGATGGGCTCCGCTGCCACTGCAGCTATCAGTGATGGGGGGGAGGTGGGGGAAGGTGCCCACTGCCATTTTGCAGGGATCAGTGCGGGGGGAAGTAGAGGGGGTCTGCTGCCACTCTGTAGTGATTGGTAGGGCCAGAAGGGCAGTGGGCCTAGCAATTGGTGAGGGAGGTTTGCGACCGGTCTGGGTGGCAGGGGGCTCCCAATTGCAAGGGAGAGGGGAAATGCATCAGGCTGCCTGCTCTAGCAAAAGATAACCAAAAAAAATGAAAATGAACTATGAGGGTAAACTAGCAAGCAACTTACAAATAGACAGCAAGAGCTTCTTTAAATATATGAAAAAGAAGAGAGAGACCAAAATGAACAGAGACCCCTTAGAGAATGAGACTAGAGAATGAATGATGCGGAACCAGGAAATGGGCAAGGAGGTAAACAAATGCTTTGTGCCAGTCTTCATGGTGGATGATATTCATATCATTCCAAAAATACTAAATAATCAAGGGGCAGAAGGCAGGCGGCGGGAAATAAATACAAGTAAACTATCACTACAGGAAAAGCACAAAGGAAATGAATGGGTCTTAAGGTCGATTAGACCCCTGGAACTGCTGAGTAGCATCCGAGGATATTAAAGCAAGTAGCTACAGAGATAGTGGTTGTGCATTGATTCCTGTGGCACTCCACTGGTGACAGGTTACTACCCGGAAAATGCCCCTCTCATCTCAACTCTCTGTCTTCTATCAGTTCACCAATCCTTTACCTTGCAAATATACCATCCCCAACAACTTGGGCTCTCATCCAGTTGCGTAGCCTTTTGTGAGGTATTTTATTGAACATTTTTTGAAAATCCAAGTGTATTACTACCACAGGTTTCCCTTATCTATCCTATCCACTACTACCTCAAAGAACCCTAATCAATTTGTCAGGCAAGATTTTCCCTTCATGAAGCAATGCTGACTCTGCTTGATTATGGTAATGCATTTCTAAATGTTCTGTTAATACACCTTTTATAATGGACTCTAACATTTTTCCAGTGATAGATGTTAAGCTCACAGGCCTATAGATACCAGTTTTTTGTCTCCCTTTTTGAATAAGGGTGTTATACTGACAGTTTTCCAATCATCTGGGACATCTCAGAATTTAAGGATTTTTGGAAGATTACTACCAGCACAACCACTATCTCTGTAGCTACTTGCTTTAATATCCTCGGATGCTACTCAGCAGTTCCAGGGGTCTAATCGACCTTAAGACCCATTCATTTCCTTTGTGCTTTTCCTGTAGTGATAGTTTACTTGTATTTATTTCCCGCCGCCTGCCTTCTGCCCCTTGATTATTTAGTATTTTTGAAGTGATATGAATATCATCCACCATGAAGACTGGCACAAAGCATTTGTTTACCTCCTTGCCCATTTCCTGGTTCCGCATCATTCATTCTCTAGTCTCATTCTCTAAGGGGTCTCTGTTCATTTTGGTCTCTCTCTTCTTTTTCATATATTTAAAGAAGCTCTTGCTGTCAATTTGAAAGTTACTTGCTAGTTTACCCTCATAGTTCATTTTCATGTTTTTTGGTTATCTTTTGTTGGTTTTTAAAACTTTCCCAATCCTTTGGCTTAATATTAATCTTTGTCACATTGTATGTCTTTTCTTTCAGTTTAATACTACCCTTAACTTCCTGAGTTAACCATGGTTGATTTTGGATTCCTAGAATCCTTCTTCCTTACTGAGATGTATCTTTGTTGTGAGTTATGTACTATTTTCATAAACATCTGCCATTGATGATCAAATATCTTTCCTACTAAATTATTTTCCTAGACCACTCTAGCCAATTCTGCTCTCATTTCTTTACAATTACTCTTATTTAAGTGTAGCACAGTTAGTTCTGACTCACATTTCTTTCTCTCAAACTGAATGCTAAACTCTGCCATGTTATGGTTATTGTTTCCAAGGGAATTTTTTACTCTGAGATTATTTACTAAACATGCCTCATTACACATTACTAGATAAAAGTAGCCTGATCCCTGTTTGGATCCTGCAGTCTATCCTCTGGGTCCCCTTGCCTGCTTCAACTGCTGCCACACCCTCCTGCTCCTGACCACTTTTCAAACTGGAAGATCCTATCTGAAGGGGTGTGACTACCTCCCGAGATAAAACGTCCAGGTAACTCTCGCCCTCCCTGATGTGTTGCAGTGCCTGCAGCTCAGCCTCCAGCTTAATGACTCCACAAACTGTAGACATTTACTGCAGATGTGTTTGCCCTGGTTAACACCAGCACCCATAGTTCTCATGTGCTGCACTTTAAAAAGTAAAACTTTTAAAACACCGATGAAAGCTTACAACTATTTGAGGATCATATGGACGAGATATTGCTTTTTCACAGCTAGCGTCAATGCCAAGCACTGTTGCAGTTCCCAGAGGTGGAGAGGCAGTGTTCTAATCCAGTGCAGCAGCTCCCAGAGGTGAAGAGGCAGTGCTCTAATCCAGTGCAGCAGCTCCCAGAGGTGAAGAGGCAGTGTTTTAATCCAGTGGAGCAGCTCCCAGAGGTGAAGAGGCAGTGTTCTAATCCAGTGCAGCAGCTCCCAGAGGTGAAGAGGCAGTGTTCTAATCCAGTGCAGCAGCTCCCAGAGGTGAAGAGGCAGTGTTCTAATCCAGTGCAGCAGCTCCCAGAGGTGAAGAGGCAGTGTTCTAATCCAGTGCAGCAGCTCCCAGAGGTGAAGAGGCAGTGCTCTAATCCAGTGCAGCAGCTCCCAGAGGTGAAGAGGCAGTGTTCTAATCCAGTGCAGCAGCTCCCAGAGGTGAAGAGGCAGTGTTCTAATCCAGTGCAGCAGCTCCCAGAGGTGAAGAGGCAGTGTTCTAATCCAGTGCAGCAGCTCCCAGAGGTGAAGAGGCAGTGTTCTAATCCAGTGCAGCAGCTCCCAGAGGTGAAGAGGCAGTGCTCTAATCCAGTGCAGCAGCTCCCAGAGGTGACGAGGCAGTGCTCTAATCCAGTGCAGCAGCTCCCAGAGGTGAAGAGGCAGTGTTCTAATCCAGTGCAGCAACTCCCAGAGGTGAAGAGGCAGTGTTCTAATCCAGTGCAGCAGCTCCCAGAGGCGAAGAGGCAGTGTTCTAATCCAGTGCAGCAGTTCCCAGAGGTGAAGAGGTAGTGTTCTAATCCAGTGCAGCAGCTCCCAGAGGTGAAGAGGCAGTGTTCTAATCCAGTGCAGCAGCTCCCAGAGGTGAAGAGGTAGTGTTTTAATCCAGTGCAGCAACTCCCAGAGGTGAAGAGGTAGAATTCTGATCCAGTGCAGCAGCTCCCAGAGGTGGAGAGGCAGTGTTCTAATCCAGTGCAGCAACTCCAAGAGGTGAAGAGGCAGTGCTCTAATCCAGTGCAGCAGTTCCCAGAGGGGAAGAGGCAGTGTTCTAATCCAGTGCAGCAACTCCAAGAGGTGAAGAGGCAGTGTTCTAATCCAGTGCAGCAGCTCCCAGAGGTGAAGAGGTAGTGTTCTAATCCAGTGCAGCAGCTCCCAGAGGTGAAGAGGCAGTGTTCTAATCCAGTGCAGCAGCTCCCAGAGATAAAGGACAAGATTCTCCGGCTGTGCTTGCCTCAAAACTGGAGAATCCCACCCAAGATCAATGGACTTTTCTCATTGTCCACTCCCCCAGCCTCTGCCTCCACCACCCAACCCACCCATCCACTACAATTCTCATGGTGTGCAGGATGGGAGAATTCCAGGCAGCTCTCTCATTGTTAATCAACAGAGCTACAACATCTACTTTTCCTTTCTTCCTATCCTTCTAAAATATCAAATACCTTTGAATATTCTGGTCTCAGCCACCACCATTTTGTAACCAGATCTCTGTAATGGCTATTATATCATACCCATTTATTTCTAGTTGTCCTATCAGTTCACCTATCTGGTTACGAACACTGTTTACGTTTTGGTAAAGGGCCTTTCATTTTGCCTTTTTAACATTCTGCTCTATTCTTAACTAATTTGCTAGTAAACTCTGATGATAGTATGCTCTGTCCTCTCCTGTCACACTTTGGTTATCATACCCTATACTGCTGCCCTGCATTATTGCTTTGTCCTTTCTCCTTAACTTTCCAAATTTCCCCTTACACAAACCTTTCCCTCTATTTAGTTTGAACCCCTCTCTACAGCCCTAGTTATATGATTGATTAAGATGCTGGTCCCAACATAATTTTGGTGCAGGTCATCCCAGCAGCACATTTTCCTCTTTCCTGACTATTGGCTCCATAGAAACAGAGGGAAGAGGTGCAGAAATAGGCCATGTGGCCCATCAAGCCTGCTCCACTATGCAATGTGATCATGGATGATCCTCTATCTCAGCACCATACTCCTGCATTCTCCTCCTATCTTTTGACACCTTTAGTACCTAGAAATCTATCTATTTCTTTCATAAATACATTCATTAACTTGGCTTCCACAGCGTAATGTGGTAGATAATTCTACAGATTCACTGCTTCTGAGTGAAGAAATTTCTCCTCACTTCAGTCCTAAATGACCTACCCTATATCCTGAGAATGGGGTCCCCTTGTTCTCGACCCTCTAGCCAAGGGAAACATTGTCCCTGCATCCAATCTGTCCAGCCCTGTCAGAATTTTATACGTTTCAATTAGATAAGAACATAAGAAATAGGAGCAGGAGTAGGCCATCTAGCCCTTCGAGCCTGCCCCGCCATTCAATAAGATCATGGCTGATCTGTTGTGGCTCAGTTCCACTTTCCCGCCCTCTCCCCATAACCCTTAATCCCCTCTCTTATCAAGAACCCATCAACCCGCTTCTTAAAAATATTTAGCGAGGCAGCCTCCACCACTTCAACGGGCAGAGAATTCCAGAGATTCACCACCCTTTGAGTGAAGAAGTTCCTCCTCAACTCCGTTCTAAACCGCCTCCCCTTTATCTTGAGGCTGTGCCCCCTAGTCCTACTGTCTTTTTTGAGCGGGAAGAGTCTCTCCACCTCTATCCTATCCATCCCATTCATCATCTTATACGTCTCAATGAGATCTCCCCTCATTCTTCTAAACTCTAACGAGTACAAGCCTAGTTTATTCAGCCTCTCCTCATAGCTCAATCCCCTCAACTCCGGTATCAGCCTAGTAAACCTCCTCTGCACTCCCTCCAGGGCCAAAATATCCTTGCGCAGGTGCGGCGCCCAAAACTGCACACAGTACTCCAGCTGCGGCCTCACCAATGCCCTATACAGCTGCAGCAAGACCTCCCTACTTTTATATTCAATCCCCCTCGCTATGAAGGCCAGCATCCCATTCGCCTTCCTGACCACCTGCTGCACCTGCAAGCTGGGTTTTTGCGACTCATGCACAAGGACCCCGAGGTCCCTCTGCACCGTCGCCTGCTGCAGTTTTTCGCCACGTAAGTAATAGTCCTTCCTACCATTCTTCCTACCAAAGTGGACCACCTCACACTTGCCAACATTAAATTCCATTTGCCATTTCCTGGCCCATTCGCCCAGCCTATCTAGATCCTTCTGCAGACTCTCCACACCCTCTGCACAATTTGCCTTTCCCCCAATCTTGGTGTCATCAGCAAATTTCGACACCCTGCACTCGGTTCCCTCCTCCAGATCATCTATATAAATGGTAAATAGCTGAGGCCCCAGCACCGACCCCTGGGGCACCCCACTAGTCACCAACCGCCAATCCGAATAGCACCCATTGACCCCCACTCTCTGCCTCCTATTTGACAACCAATCCTCTATCCACGCTAACACCCTACCCCCAACTCCATGTCCCCTGACCTTCTGCAATAACCTCTTGTGAGGTACCTTGTCAAACGCCTTCTGAAAATCCAGAAAGACCACATCCACCGGCTCTCCTCTATCCACTCTCATTCCCCTCTCATTCTTCTTAATTCCAGTAAATACAAGCCTAGTCGATCCGATCTCTCCTCATATGACAATCCTGCTATCCCAGGGATCAGTCTGGTGAATATTCACTGCACTCCCTCTATGGTAAATATATCCTTTTTTAGATAAGGAGAGCAAAACTGCACACAATAGTCCGGGTGTAGTCTCAGCAAGGCCCTGTACAACTGCAGTAAGAATACGAACAATACAAATACTACGGAACTTCATCTGTCATGGTGATATTTGAGCTGGCCTGGATCATGTCTAAACATTCAAATGACATGTTGTGGTGGCTTTTGTTGGCTTTATGGATCAGTGGGTTCATGACAAAATCATCCACATAAAATATGTGACTAATATTGGCACTCTGCAGCATCAAGTCTCACAACACAATCATCGCAATGAGAACACATTTGTGCAAGTCTTGCTCCTGTATTCAATCCTCTTGCAATGAAGGCCAACATTACATTTGTTTGCTGCACCTGCATGTTTGCTTTCAGTGACTGGTGTACAAGGACAGCCAGGTTCCTTTGAAAGTCAACATTTCCCAATTTAAATAACGCACTGCCATTCTGTTTTTCTATCCAAAGTGGATAATTTCACACTTATCCACATTATACTGCATCTGCCATGTATTGGCCCATTCACTCAAATTGTTGAAACCCCTTTGCTTCATTGTCATCACTCACAATTCCACCTAGTTTTGTGTCTACAGCAAACTTGGAAATAATTCACTTGATTCCCTCTGTCCAAATTGTTAGAACGTAATACAATAGCATTATAGCAGAATTTTATACATTTCAATTAGATCCCCTCTCATTCTTCTTAATTCCAGTAAATACGAGCCTAGTCGATCCGATCTCTTCTCAAACAACAATCCTGCCATCCCAGAGATCAGCATAACTAAAAGGTTCATGGTGGGAGATATAGAAGGGATGTCCGACACATCCATTATTTCTGTGACTATTGCCTTTAGTACCCTGGGATGTTAGATTATCATGCCCTGTGGATTTATCGGCATTCAGTCACATTAATTTCTTCAGCATTAGTTTTTTACTAACACTAATTTCCTTCACTTCGTTCTTCTCACTAGACCCTTGGTTCCTCAGCACTTCTAGGAAGTTATTTGTTTCTTCCTCTGTGAAGACAGAACTAAAGTAGTTTTTTAATTGTTCTGCCAGTTTCTTGTTATCCATGATCAATTTTGGACTCATTATTTTCTTTTTACAGAAGCTTTTACAGTCTGCTTTTATGTTCCTTACAGGTTTATTCTATCTTTACTTTCTTAATCAATCTCTTTGTCTTTCGTTGCTGAATCTTAAATTGCTCCCAATCTCAGGCTTACTGCTTCTTCTAACAACTTTATATGACTGCTCCTTTTTCTAACACAAACCTTCATTTCTTTTGTTTGTCATGTTTTGGGCCACTCTTTTTGCATCAGAAAGAAATATATAATTATTGCAATGCATGCATTCATTCCTTAAATATTAGCCATTGCCTATTCACCAGCATGTCTTTCAATGAAATTACCCAACCTTGTGCAGCCAACTCACACACTTCACACCTTCACAGTTTCCTTTGTTTAGATTTAGGAGCCTCATTTTGGGTTAGAGTACCTAACTTTGAAGGGAAGGGGTGAAGAGCCCAGTGAAAAATGTCACCATGTTATGGTCACAACACAAAAAGATTATTAATTAACCCATTCTCATTACAGAATACAAAATTTAGAAAAACATGTTCCTTAGTTGATTCCTCAACATACTCGTCCAAAAGTAATCCTGTACACACTCCAGGAATTCATTCACCACAGTATTATTTCTGATATGGTTTGCCCAGTCAATATGTAAACTAAAATAGCCGATGATTACTGTATCACCCTTGTTACGTTTGTCTCTAATTTTTGAAGTAATGTTGTTCTTTACCTTTTCACTACTATTTAGAGGCCTATAGACAATTCCCACTAATGTTTCCTGCTTCTTGTTGCTTCTTAGCTCCACCCAGACTGAATTGACATCTAGATTTTCTCAGCCAACACATTTTCTTGCACTATTGCACTGATTTCATCCTTAATTAACAAAGCCACCCCCACCTCTGTTTCCATTCCTAAACATTGAATACCTTTGCATTTTTAGTTCCCAGCTCTGGTCACCCTACAGCAATGTCTCCACAATCACAATTACATCATGCCCATTTGCAACTACTTGCCGTGTTAGTCCATCTACCTTATTGAGAATGCTTGATGTGCTCAGATACAATACCTTTAGATTGACCTTTTTAACATTTTTACAAATCTTATTTTCTATTATGGCCCTGCTTGCTACAAACTTTGTTTCTTCTGCCTCCCACTTTTGCTTTCTACCTCTGTTTCTCTCCCTTGTGTCTCCCTGTTCAGGCTCCCATCCCCCTGCCATTCTTGTTTAAATCGTCCTCCATAGTACCAGTGAAACTCCCATGAAGATATTGGTCCCAGTCCTGCTGGGGTGTAACCAGTCCAGCTTACACAAGTCCCACCTGCCCCAGAATTTGATCCAATACCTCAGGAATCTAAATCTCTCCCTCTTGCACCATCTCTCCAATCATGCATTAATCTGGTCTATTCTCCTAATCCTGATCTCGCTAGCTTGTGGCACCGGGAGTAATCTAAAAATGGATGCTTTTGAGGTCCTGTTTTTTAATTTGTTTCCTAGCTCCCCATATTCTGCTTGCAGCACCCCATTCTTCTTTTTACCTGTGTCATTGATACTAACACAGACAATGACCTCTGGTTCTTCACCCTCTCCCTTCAAAATGTCCTGCAGCTGCTCAGTCACATCCTTGACCCTGGAGTCAGGAATGCAGCATACCATCTGTTGCCACGTCTGCAACTGCAAAAATATTCTTCTGTTCCTTTCTGAAAGAAGTCCCTATCACCATAAGATCATAAGATATAAGAGCATAATTAGGTCATTTGGCCTGTTGAGTCTGCTCTACCATTCAATTAAGTTTCTCGACACCATTGTCAAGCTTTTTCCCCATAACCTTTGATCCCTTTGCCAGTCAAGAACCTATCTATCTCTGTCTTAAATGTACTCAATGACCTGGCCTCCACAGCCTTCTGAGGCAATGAATTCCATAGATTCACAATCCTCTGGCTGAAGAAATTCCTCCTCATCTCAGTTCTATTGGGTCATGCCTTTACTCTGAGGCTATGCCCTGGGGTCCTAGTTGCTCCTACTAATGGAAACATTTCCCCCATGTCCACTCTATCCAGGCCTTTCATTATTCTGATATTCATTGTTATTATTGCTCTCCCACTCTTTTTTCTCTCCCTGCTCCTCCCCCTCCCCACTGTGCGGCTGAGCCATCCAGAGTGCCACAGAGCTGGCTATTGCTGCATTCCCCTGAGAAATTACTTCCTGCCCTGAACAGAAAATCTGTTAGGAGGGATGTTGGGAGAGGGAATTCCTGAACAATCTGTCCCGTGTTTTTACTCTGCCTAGTCGTCACCCATTCCCTTTCTGCCTGCGTGTTCTTTACTTGCAGTGTGACCATGAAGATCTCAGCCTTGTGAATGTTCCACAATGACTCCAGCCACTGTTCCAGATTTCAGGTCACTATAACTGGAGACACTTCCTGCACAAGTGACCATTCTGAACACTTGAAGTGTCCTTGACTTCCAACATCACACAAGAGGAGCATTTCACATGACTGAGCTGCCCTGCCATGACTTGTCCTTAAATTACTCCCTTTACATTTATTTCCTCTAGTTTAAAGAATTATTGAATATACTTGGGAAGCTACCTTGCTTCTCATACTTTAAACACTACTTAATCTAAACCATAGACCAATTCTAAACATAATGACCTTACAGAAGAAATTCTTACTCAGGCTACTTACCAAAGCTGGCTTCCTTTTGTGCTGGCTCCCATCCCATTCGATGAGTTAATGTTTCTTCTGTGGTGTCACTCTTGGATAGGTTCTAAAATCATCCCTCTTGCGCAGCTATTTTTTTAACCGCCTGTTCTGCTGACTGCCTGTCTTGGGGTCCTCCTCTTGCCTTCTAATGCCTCATGAACTTGAAATCCATTTCTCCCACGTTAACTTTTGAGCCAGGCATTGAACTCTCTGATCTTATTTTCCAAATGTCAATTTGCAAGGCTTGAGTGATAATCCTTAGTGGTTTTTACTTTTAATTTGGCTTAGAGCTGTTCATTCCCTCTTAGCAAAACCTCTTTCTTAGTCCTACCGACTGGTACCCACATGGACCACAACAATTGGATTGGTTCCCTTCCACCGCAAATCCATCTCCAACCCTAAGAAGATGTCATTAACCCTGGCAATGTGCAGGGAACAAAGCCTTCAAAAGTCATGTCTTCAGTTCTAGAAAGGAGTATTAATCTATTATTTATCCAGCCCCCACTAATCTATGTTACTCTTAACTCCCTTAAATAGCCGCTGTATCATGGTGCTCTGGTCAATTTGCTTATCCTCCCTGCTCTCTTCCACATGAACTGCACGACCATTGAGCTTGTAGACAATTGCAAGGGCTGAGACTCTTCATTGCTACATTCTGGATGCCCTAACCACCTCTCCTACAGTCACATTCCCCTGTCCTTGACCATGGTCACATCTGAAGTGCCTAACACAAGGTGGAGTGCCGACCTCCTGGAACAAAGGGAAGAATCTTGTGGCGGCGACAGAGGTCTCGGATGGGGGTGGACATCCCGCCCCGAGAGCTGCTGGCCAAACAGAGGCTGTCGGTTCCCCTGTACTCAACAGCACCATTGGGAAGCGGAGGTTGTTGCCTGCACTACACCCACCTAAGACTTCAATTATGGAGGGGCCCAGATACAGTGGGTGGGATTTTACGGCCTTGCTCGTCCCAAAACACTAAAATGCTGCCTGAAGTCAATAGACCTTTCCATGCTCCAACCTTTGCCCACTCTGATTCTTGTGGTGAGCAGTTTGGTAAAATTCTGCCCAGTAAGTGATGGTGGAAGTGGGTCGCAGGAGAACATGGCTTTCAGCAGCCATTCTTTCCCGATTCCGGGTCCTTGGATTAGGCACTGAGTGCTCTTGACTGAGAGACCTCTCTGGAATCCCACAGGCAAACATGCCAGGATTTGTTAGTCGTGCATGGTGAGTCCCTCCCCCACCCTCCACTGGGTTAATACAGCAGCAATGTGAGACCGTTAAGTGGGTCCTAATTGCCTATTTTGGCCTTAATTGGCAGCAGGGCAGGAAGGCTGTCCCACTGGGATTTCTCATCATGGACTTAATCAGAGGAGAGAAGAGAAGGTGGTCTCCACCCACCAACCCCCATCTGATCAAAAGCCCCTCTGCCATCTCCCGCCGGGCGGAAGGCACAAGATTCTGCCCAACATATCTGGGTAGCCTTTCCTCTCTTTGAGGGATTGCAGTGACTCTGTAGCTCAGATTTGAGCTTATCAATTCTGAACCAAAGTTTCTTGAGCCGCAGGCACTGACTGTTGGTGTGGTTGCTGTGAATCACACTGGTGTCCACTGGTTCTCACATGCAACAGCTGTAACACATCAACCTGCCATCTTTATTTTGTTCTATTTAGCTAATTATGTTTCAAGTTTAGAAATATCTATAGGCCATAGGATCACTACGATGCAGAAGGAGGCCATTTGACCCATTGTGTCCGCACTGTCTCACTGTTAACCAGACCTACCCCCACCCTATCCCCTCAATCCCATGTATTTATCCTGCTAATCCACAGATCTTGGCACATTAAGAGGGAATTTATCATGGCCAATCTACCTAATCTACACATCTTTGGAATGTGGGAGGAAGCTGGAGCACCCAGAGGACACCCGCACAGACATGGGGAGAATCTGCAAATTCCATACAATCAAGATCAGAATCAAACCTAAGCACTGCTGCTATAATCACAGTGCCACTATACCACCCTAATCATATCATTCAATGACTATCTGTAGTCATGTTTAACCAGTCATGGAGTTTAATTAATCATGCTATAACATTAATATAACACTTGTGTCTCCCCAGCATTTGTTACAACCACTGCCCCAGTTTCAGGAGAGATAAAGAAACTTCAAACCATATTGAAGGGCAACATATTGTTCCTTGTAGTGCACAGGACAGAACACAATTGTCTTTATACAACTGAAGTATAGCATCTTCCTTTTTATGCCCAGCCCCCTCTCAAAGGTTCTTGTTGAATTCCACCCTTCCTTCCTTTACCTCTATTAAATTACAGATGCTGAAAGTAAATTTTCCATCTGGACCCCAGTCCTCTCAGGAGAACAGAAGGCCCAATTGAACATCTCTCATAACTCCAAAATTGTTTTTAAAAATACATCATTGTACATACCATTGTCAGCCCAGCAAAGCTGGACAACAGAAAGTATGAAGAACTGTACAACCAGTGAGTCCCAGAGTAGCCCCATGACTGCTAACTGCTAATGGAAGACTACAGGTTAATAGACAGGCTGGGAACATATTCTGGTTAATGGTACACCGAGATCAGCAGAGGGCAGGTTGCATCACAGAGAGGTCACATTGTGCAAGCAAAGAAGCTCCTCTCTTCTCTGGGCTCCTGACCAGAGAATAGGGTACAGACTTCTGTTTGGTATCGAGCAGCTGAAAAGGAGAGAATGACAGACTTTACATTCATATTGCACCTTCTATGACTCTAGATGCCCCAAAGTGTTTCTTGGCCAATGAAGCAAAGTATCACCACTGTTGTAATGTAACCCAGCAGCCAATTTGTGCACAGCAAGCTCCCACAAACAACAATGAAAATGATAACCAGATAGTCTGTGCACTTATTGCCGGTTGAGGGAGGAATATTGACCCAAGGAACTCTGCAGCTCTTCTTTGTAACAGTACTACAGGATTTTTCTTGTCTTCAAGTTAGAGGGTAGATGGGGATGTGGTTTACTAAAATTGTACAAAATATGACACACCTGGAAGAGCAGCACTCCCTCAGCACTACTTTAGAATGCCAGGTTATATGGGTATTGGTCATTATCTTGATGCTGTTATGGGATCGCTTATTGCAGCAGTCACTATTCTTTAAAAGTACCTCAGCTGTAAAACGCTTTCAGACATCCTGTGATAGCAAAAGGTGCTATACAAATGCAAAATTAGGGGTAAGTTTTCACTCAGAGGGTGGTGAGTGAATGGAATTGGCTGCCGTCAGTGGTGGTGGAGGCGAACTCGCTGGGGTCTTTTAAAAGACTTCTGGATGAGTATATGGGGCTTTATGGGATTGGGGGTTATAGATAGGTCTATAGATTGGTAGGTGTTGATGTGATTGGCGCAACTCGTGGGCCGAAGGGCCTGTTTGTGCTGTAGTGTTCTATGTTCTAAAATCTTTTGCTCTTTGTTTTCACAAACACACTTTGAGTTGTTTAAATACTTACAGTAGGAACAAACAGTGAGTGACACAGTGATCAGTGGTGAAATTCTATCGATCATCCCTGACTCAACTGCTGTCCAAGACAAAATGGGGTTATTGCATTTCAGACCTGCACTGAATCTGAGGGATGAGGGACAGAGGTCAATAGAAATACCTCCTGTCAAACTGCCCCTGCAGTGCTGTTGGTCAACAAGTTCCAGGATATCGACACAGTGGAGGTGAAGGAATGGTGATATATGTCTAAATCAGCAGGGTGTGTGAGTCAGAGGGGAACTTGATAGCAATTGGCAACTGGGGCAAGACTTGCTCCCAAATGTGGGTGGAATTCCTATCTCCAGTTCATTAACAATCCTTAGAGCGTGAAGTCGTTTGGAGGGGAAGGGGGCAGGGGGCAGCCAGTCTTGGCAACAATGCATTTGTTGCCAACTCCTTGGGTAGCAAGAAGGGAAATCCCTCCATTTGAAAAATCCTGGCCCATGCATATGAGTTTGACTGAAAGAAATCATGATCATTTTTCTAAAGGGGTGGCAATATGTTTAATTTTATAACCCCTATCCAAATTATGTAAAGCTGTTGTTCGTGACATCAATGCAATTAGTGGGAGATCTCTACCACCTCAATGAACATGGATAGCTGATGTATGAGAACATCAGCAACTGGAAGTTCCTCTCTGAGTGACACACCAGCCTAAGTTGGAGATGTATCACTGCTCCATCATTGTCTCAGTTTTGCTAACAGTTCTGTGAGAGCAACTTCACCACATCGACAGCAGAGATTCAAGAAGGTCCAGCACTTCCTCAAAGGCAGCAATGGATTGGCAATAATATTGACCTTAACATCAACACTCATGTCCCCATAATAAATTTAAAAAGGACTGGTGGGACTACTGAAAATCAGTGTTAAGAACAACGCATTTCACTTATGCAGTGGTCATGTCAATCTCTTGCTGTTTAAATACAAGCTGCTTTCAAAAAAGTTATTTCAAGTTTCAAGCTGTCAGAGGAAAGAAGAGATTAGAAACAAACTAAAATAACAGACGAAGGCACACACAAGTTTGTAGGTATGAAAAAATGATCAAAATATGCGAATATAAGGAAGATAATTAAGAAAGGTTCAGGAGAAATATGTTTCCAGAAATCAAAAAGGTGAGACTCTCAAATTTAGATCACTCTGCGTGCCAAACAGCATAAAAAGTAGGATAAGGCAAAAATGCTTATGTCATGTGCCAAGGGTCAGAATTTCAAAGGGCTGTGGATTGGACTTTTTGTCAACAGGATTTGAAAATCACAAGATCGTTTTGAGATCCTAATGCCTCTGGGATAGTTTGCAATTTTCAAAGGGCTAGAGGAAGGATTATGGGGAACTTGCTCGATGCCAATTCACAGCCCCTTAAGCTTAAGAAGGAGATTGTTATGGGGTCTGTCTGCTGCAGAATGGGATTTTTAAATATCATTTTGGTGAACCTGAATAGTCTGGCATATATTAGTGCAAAGCTGCTGAGTTCATCATGGGACCTTTTGCTCTGGTGTGAACGTTGGACATTCATTTTTCCTTCATGGTGCCATCCAGTCCCATCTTGCTGTCGGCCCTCTAAAGAACAGCTGCTCCCTTTGACAATGAAGTGGCAGCCTTCAATGTGGCTGCTGCTTGCCTTTGCTGGTGGGTCCCAAGCAAACAGTTCTTATCTTCTGGAGGTGCTCGACACATCTAACTGGATACTAAGCTCACCACCTGATGAATTAGGTGGCTTGAATTTTAAAGTAGCATCGCAAGAACGAGGCATTTCAGGAGTCGTGGGGGGGGGTTGGTGGGATATAGAATTCATCCAAGTGTCAGGTAGTCAATTCTGTTTTGGCAATTTGGCTCCAAGGTCAATACTAAAAAAGCTTAATGGAGTGTAGGAAGTGGAGGGGTGAAATTAAAAGGAAATTAGGAAAGCAAAGAGAGAGAATGAAAGAATGTTGACAACTATAGTCAAGGAAACACAAAATGGAAAAAGCAAGAGAATAATGAAGAAAAAAACCAGGATTAATTAGTGATCATAATGGTCATTTGTGTATGGAGGTCCAAGATGTATACTTAGCTCTTTATAAATACTTATAAATAAGTTTTGCATTTTGAATTTGGCTAGGATAAGCATGAGATATTTCACTTCAGATATGATTCAAGTGACCCACAAAGAAGCTTTTATCAAACAAAGTTTATTTAAGAATGTAGTTAATGTGTATAATAAGGGAATTAACAAGAACTATTATTAATTACAAACAAGAAACAAACAATCATGATAATGTATAACCCTTAATAAGGATCTCTAAAATGTTCCAATCAAACTAATCCAATAACCAAAAGACCCTTTTCACAGGTTTAATACAGCACAGACTAATGCTCATGTGATACTGGGATTGAGGCTGTTAGTTGAATTCTGCAGTCAAATGCTCTTGAGATTCAGAATGGTTTGAAAACAAGGCCACTTCCCAAAACACTGGAGAGACTCTAGTCCAGCACCAAACAAAAGCAGCTTCTCACCCTTCAGGGAAACACAATCCTATCTTCAACCAACCAACAGAATTTTCAATACAACATGGAGAGAGGAAAAACATTTCCTTTTAGCTTGCTGACTCTTCTCAAACTAAAAACTCAAACCTGCAGCTCCAAACTGAAACTGAAAATGAAATCCCTGTCACCTGATCTGCCCAGTTTTTTTCCTCCCAACAATGACATCACCCAAGGCTGTGAGCATGAATTAAACCAAACTCCTAACCACTAATATCACAAAATAAGCAATTATTTATTTACCGCATCAA
The DNA here is from genome assembly GCF_965287045.1 of Carcharhinus amblyrhynchos. NCBI lineage: Eukaryota > Metazoa > Chordata > Chondrichthyes > Carcharhiniformes > Carcharhinidae > Carcharhinus > Carcharhinus amblyrhynchos. Next base: position 58,054,551 of record NC_137329.1, read on the forward strand.
AGACACACAAGCCTTTAATAGCATCTTAAAATTGCCTTTCAAAATGTCAGTGCATCTATCACTTTACTGCAATAACTGGTTGATTACCTACTGATGCTCAGCAAAGCATTTATAATGAGCTCAAATGTTAAAGCAAACCATGAGAAATCTCAACAATGAGCTCCATTGAAACAAGAAACGATGGCCTATTTTTTCAAGGTTACACCAGTTGTCCTGTCCATAAAAGGCTGTCTTTATTTGTGCCTTAATATTAGGGTGCAATGCCATGTTAGTGACCTGGACAGTGATGTCTCAGGAAGTTACATACATTAAACTTTGTAACTAGAAGTTAAGATGGATAACCATACGAATTTTCCCAGAGCACACACTGTGCTAACTCAATGCTGCCTTAGAAGCTGATAACTGGCACACATTTAGAAACAAGGAAATTTCATTAAGTTTCAACAATGGTTTTACTGACAGTCGCTCCACTGCTTCCCTATTCTGCTCACTCTTCTCCTTGTTTCTCTCGTTGTTCTGCTCATAGCTGCCTGCTTGCCTCTTCACCTCAACCATCCCCACTTTGCTGCTTTCCCACTCAGTTTGCCATTCCCTTCACTTCCCCTTGTTACTTTTCCATGGCTTGTTTCCAGAATGAAGGATTTGGGGGTGAGGGGGGGGACAGGAAATGGAAAGCATGGTGGAGTGATTGGGAAAAGGGGTGAGGAAAGCAAAGAAATCAGCAGGAGAAATGGGGGCGGGGGGAGGAGTGGCAGGGGAAACAGCATGGAGACAAAGAGAATGGCAAGGGAAGCGAGGGAAGTAGTGAAGGCAGCTGGAAAATGGTGAGGGGACCGAAGATAGCAGTCTGGAAAGCAACATGGGAACAGTGAGGGGAGTGGGGAGAATGGTTAGCGGATCAGGAGGGGAGTAGGGAGAATGGTTAGGGGACTGGTGAAGGGAATGGGGAGAATGATTAGAGGATCAGGAGGGGAGTAGGGAGAATGGTGAGGGGAGTGGGGAGATTGGTTAGAGGATCAGGAGGGGAGTTAGGAGAATGGTGAGGCGATTGGGGAGAATGGTTAGGGGAATGGTGAAGGGAATGGGGAGATGGTTAGAGGAATGGTGAGGGGAGTGGGGAGAATGGTTAGAGGAGTGGGGAGAATTGTTAGGAGAATGGTGAGGGGAGTGGGGAGAATGGTTAGAGGATCAGGAGGGGAGTTAGGAGAAAGGTGAGGCGACTGGGGAGAATGGTTAGGGGAATGGTGAAGGGAATGGGGAGATGGTTAGAGGAATGGTGAGGGGAGTGGGGAGAATGGTTAGAGGATCAGGAGGGGAGTAGGGAGAATGGTGAAGGGAATGGGGAGAATGGTTAGAGGAATAGTAAGGGGAGTGGGGAGAATGGTTACAGCGACGGTGAGGGGAGTGGGGAGAACGATGAGTGAACAGTGAGGGGAGTGGAGGAAGCAGCAAAGGGAGTGGGAAGGTCAGGAGGGAAATTGGGGAATGCAGAAACAGATTTTAGAACACGCAATGATGATGTAGCAATTGGAGAAAGTTCTGTTCACTGAGAGCTGGTGTGGGAGCTGAATTTCTGATTTTCATTTCCTGTTTGTCAGTGGCTGGAGTTAGGGTGTTCATTTTTCTCTGAGGTGTGATGCTGGAAGACTGGTGGATTACTGATATTGCATTGATGTTTTAAAAGAGGAGGAAGATTTACCCCGAGTAATTACAGGCCAGTCAGCCTAGCCTCAGTGGTGAGGAAATTATTGGAAAAAAATTCTGACAGACAGTTTCAATCATTGATTAAAAACTGTCAGCAAGGATTTGTTAGGGATCTGACTAACATTATTGAATTTTTTGAGGAAGTAACAAGATGAGTACTACACATTTTACGTAGTCTGCTGGATTTTAGAAAGGCTTTTGACAATATCTCACATGACACCCTTATGGGATCCAAGTGAAAGTGAAAATTTTATCGCCAATTGGCTTAGTGATAGGAAGAAAAGGGAATGCATGTCGGGTTTTGTGACTGGGCTGTATCCAGTGGGGTTCCATTGGGCTGTGTAGTAGGTCTATTGCTTTTTGTAGTATAGAAGCAGAGAACTGACTCAATCTCTCCTCGTATATCATTCCCACCATCCCAGGAATCAGTCTGGTAAAATTTCTTTGCACTCCCTCCTTCCTCCGACAAGGACACCAAAACTACCCACAATATTCCAGGCGTGCCCTCTCCAAGGCCTTGTATAATAGCAGCAAAACATCCCTGCTCCTGTACTCGAATCCGATCACTATGAAGACCAATGTACCATTTGCCTTTTCTACTGCCTGCTGCATCTGCATGCTTATCTTCAGTGAGCGGTGTATGAGGACACACAGGTCATGTTGCACATTCCCCTCTCCTAACTTATAACCATTCAGATAATAATCTGTCTTCCTGTTTTTGCCACCAAAGTGCAGAATCGATGACTTAACGTTTTATATATAGGGAGCATGATTAACAAGTGATATGAAAGTGTGCAAATGATATGAAGATGGGCTGTGTGGTGGATAGCGAGGAAGCAAGCTCTAGAATGCAGGAAATTATCAAGTAAGAAAGTGGCATTTGGGATTTGATATGAAGAAATGTGAGGTAATGCACATGGGGAGAGCTAACAAGGGAAGGGAAGGATTTACACAAGTGTAGAGGAAAAGAAGGACCTTAGGGTGCATGTTGGCAGATTTCAGAAGGCAGCAGGAGACATAGATCTGTGGTTAAAAAGACATACGGAAAACTCTTCTTTATTGACCAAAGCACAGAATATAAGAGCAGGAGGTTCTTGCGGACTTGTACAGAGCACTAGTTAGATCATAGCTGGAATGCAGCAGCATTCAGTTCTCGGCAAAAACAGAAAATGCTGGAAAAACTCAGCATCTGCGGAGAGAGAAATAGAGTCAGTGGGTAGGATTTTACAGCCTCGCTCAGGTGGGACTGGAAATTCCCACCCAACATCAATGGAGATTTCCATTGCCGGACCCTCCCACGCTACAATTCCATGGCACGAGAGATGGTGGAGTTCCAGGCTATGTTTCAAGCCTGTACAGATTTGAAACATTAACTCTATTTTCTCTCTCCATTGATGTAGCCAGGCAAACTGAACCTTTGTAGAATTTTCTGTTTCTGTTTCAGATTCCAGCATCTGCTGCATTTTGCTTTTATAAGGTTCTATGCACCGCATTTTGAGATGGATGTGATTGCAGTGGAGAGGATATGCAGGAGATTTATGAAGATATTGCCAGGAATGGGAGTTTTAGTAATGAGGAAAGATTGGGTAGGCTGAACAGAGGAGACTGACTGGTTCAATTGAGCTGACTGAAATGTTGAGATAAAGTAGATAGAAGGACCTCTTTTCCATTAATATAGAAGACAATAACAATACAAGAGATTTAAAATCATTGAGAGATGGATCAGTGAAGCGGAAGCAGAAGAGGGGGAAAACATTGAGTTTGTGAACCAGCTACCTTGAATTGCTGATCACTCACTGTTACACCAACCACTAACCTTAGCCGCATGAGAACAAAATAATTTTAATGATCACATTCCAGTTAAACAGAATTTCCCTCTCATCAGTTTGCTTTAGAATGTTTGTTTTTTGGGCCACAATTTGTGTGTATACAAAATAAAGTTTACTTTTGAATTGAGTAACACCACAGAACAAAATAATATGAACAAACATCAGCAGCAACTGCAAGCGGAGAGAAATCAGATAACAGGTGATCAAATATTAGCACAGCGACTGTGCTACATACCAAAACACAAAGATTCAAAAGGTTTGTACACTGCACAGACTCCCAGTGAGGGAGGAAATTGACTGAGAAGCACACTGCACTTCCTCCAGTGAGAGAGAGGAGACACGGTGAGGTACACACTGCGCTTCCTCCAGTGGGAGAAAGAGGAGGCACTGTGAGATACATACTGTGCCTCTTCCAGTGAGAAAGAGAAAACATTGTGAGATACACACTGCGCCACCTCCAATGAGAGAGGAGACACTGTGAGACACACAGTGCACCTCCTCCAATGAGAGAGAGAGGAGACATTATGAGATACAGACTGAGCTTCCTCCAGTGAGAGAGAGAGAGATGGCACACTGTCAGATATACACTGCGCCTTCTCCAGTGAGAGAGGGGAGAAACTGTGAAATATACAATGCACTACCTCCAGTGAGAAAGAAGAGACAGTGTGAGATACACACTGCACTTTCTCCAGTGGGAGAGAGGGAACAGTGTGAGATACAGACTGCACCTCCTCCAGTGAGAGAGAGAGGAGACACTGTGAAATACACGCTGCACCTCCTCCAATGAGAGATGGAGACAGGACACTGTGAGATACATGCTGCGTCTTCTCCAGTGGGAGGGTGGACAGACTGTGAGATATACATAAAAACATAGAAAAACTACAGTACAATACAGGCCCTTCAGCCCACAAAGTTGTGCCGAACATATCCCTACTTTAGAGATTACTAGGCTTACGTATAACCCTCTATCTTACTAAGTTCCACGTACTTATCTAAAAGTCTCTTAAAAGACCCTATCAAATCCGCCTCCATTACTGTTGGTGGCAGCCCATTCAATGCACTCACCACCCTCTGAGTGAAAAACTTACCCCTGACATCTCCTCTGTACCTACTCCCCAGCACCTTAAACCTACGTCCTCTTGTGGCAGCCATTTCAGCCCTGGGAAAAAGCCTCTGACTATCCACGCGATCAATACCTCTCGACATCTTATACACCTCTATCAGGTCACCCCTCATCCTTCGTCTCTCCAAGGAGAAAAGACCGAGCCCCCTCAACCTACCCTCATAAGGCATGCTCCCCAATCCAGACAACATCCTTGTAAATCTCCTCTGCACCCTTTCTATGGCTTCCACATCCTTCCTGTAATGAGGTGACCAGAACTGAGTGCAGTACTCCAAGTGGGGTCTGACCAGGGTCTTATAAAGCTGCAGCATTACCTCTCAACTCCTAAACTCAATTCCTCGATTGATGAAGGCCAGTACACCATATACCTTCTTAACCACATCCTTTACCTGCACAGCTGCTTTGAGCATCCTATGAACTCGGACCCCAAGATCCTTCTGACCTTCCACACTGCCAAGAGTCCGACCATTAATATTATATTCTGCCATTTTATTTGACCTGCCAAAATGAACCACTTCACACTTATCTGGGTTGAACTCCATCTGCCACTTCTCCGCCCAGTCTTGCATGCTATCAATGTCTCGCTGCAACTTCTGACATCCCTCCACACTATCCACAACACCTCCAACCTTTGTGTCATCGGCAAACTAATCAACCCATCCCTCCACTTCCTCATCCAGGTCATTTATAAAAATCACAAAGATTAAGGGTCCCAGAAAAGATCCCTGGGGCACTCCACTGGTGACCGACCTCCAGGCAGAATATGACCCATCTATAACCACTCTTTGCCTTCTGTGGGCAAGCCAGTTCTAGGTCCACAAAGCAATGTCCCCTTGGACCCCATGCCCCCTCACTTTCTCAATAAGCCTTGCATGGGGCACCTTATCAAATGCCTTGCTGAAGTCCATATATACTACATCTACTGCTCTTCCTTCATCAATGTGTTCAGCCAGGAATCAAATTCAGGTCCCTGGCGTCGTGAGGCAGCAGTGCTAACCACCGTGCCACCCCTGTGCTACTGTGCCACAAGGAAAAAGATGGCTGACATCTTTTAGTAAAGGACATTACTGAATTTGATGGGCTCTTTTTCAACAACTGGATGGCATCTTATTCCAGGTTGATTTAACTCCCCAGTTGTTGTGATGGGCTATGTCTCTGGATCATCCACTGATATGACCATCATGCTACTGTTCCCACCTAAAATTAAACAATGATTACATAAGATAAACCTGCACATTTACAGACATTACTAAATTTCATAACTAATGTGATGTTATTTGAAATTCATGTATCTTCCTGATGCATTCAAGTTGCCAGCCAATTGTGTAGGAATCCATCATTCACTGTCCCTTAGGTCAAACACACTCACAGCTTCAGGCCGCACCGTCCTCTGGGAATGATAGTTCCCACACACCCCTGGGCACAGCCGGAGAAAGGGGAGTCGCGAAGGAGCAGACTACAATTCCCAGCTGCCAATGTGTGGAGGCTGCTGCTGGTTCTGGCAGTGAATTGAGGAAGGAGTTGTCTAAGTGTAAATATTCTGTGTTCATTTGCATCAAAGTCTGGACAAGAAGATCAGCCTGTTTCCTTGGAAGGGATTATTGAAATAGTTGTTATTAATTCCCTACAGTAAGTCTGACATTGTTAATGCAGCTCTGCATTGTTTGATGCTTAGCCAGGGTGTGATTGGGTAGCAGGGGTACTTATCTGGTTGGGCCATCTATGTGTCTGCGTTATAAAGGGATGCACAGAATGGACCCATTACAGTGTGCATCTTCACCAAACACTGATGTTAACAATTCAAACACAATCTGAAATTGGAAACAATTGATCTCATCTCATATTTTGTCATTTTTTTTGTGTTTGTTACTGATTGTTTTACTATGTTTCCAGTTTGTGCTCTGTTACCACTGCTTTCCTTTTCACATTCCCTTTTTTATATTTATTTTTCTTTTGTTCAGATTTTGATTTTTCTGGATCCTGTGACATAGGTGAAGTGTTGAGACCAGTCATGCCTGGCACCCAGATGGGAACAGATGAAAGCGAAGACTCAGCAGGTTAAAGAGCAGTGATTTGGAATTCTTTTCCAAACAAAACAAACTAACAGTTTATAAAAGGAAAGGCCAACAATGAGAGCTAGAGTCCCACAGTTTGAAATAGAGTGGGAGGTCGTTTAAAGAGGCATCGGGGTGTAAACAGCAGGAAGAACATACATCACAATCTGGAATTCAGGAGGGACAAAAGAACGCTCAGGAGGGCATTGCCCATAGTTACATTGATGTGGGTATGCCGGCGTTGGACTGGCGTAAACACAGTAAAAAGTCTGACAACACCAGGTTTTAGTCCAACCTATTTATTTGATAATATACTCACTAGCTTTCGGGGTTACCCCCTTCGTCAGGTGAATGTCCATTCACCTGACGAAGGGGGTAACCCCGAAAGCTAGTGAGTATATTATCAAATAAATAGGTTGGACTAAAACCTGGTGTTGTCAGACTTTTCACCATAGTTACATTGACAGTGCACTGCAGATTATCTTCTGTGAAGAGCACACAAATTCACAAAGTGACCAGGTTACATTGTGCAATGCCATTGTTATGTATTTAATGCATTGAAGCCATTTTTTATGGTACAGAGTCTTTAATGATTTCTTTAAGTGAGTCTCATCATTGGTTTGCTGGTCTTATCACTTGCTGCTGTGTAATATTATTTGATTTCTGAAGGTACCAGGTTAACACTACACTACACCATGACTTGGCTTTTTACCTGCCAGATTTGTGGAACTGATAGAATAAATCATCAATAACTAGCAATGATGCCACACAATGCTTATAGTAGTTATTAAATTTAACTGTTTTCAGTAAGAAGAAATAAATAGCTGTAATAAATAAAAATAGGTGAAGTGCTGAGGCCAGTCATGCTGGGCACCCAGATGGGAATAGATGAAAGTGAAGACTAGGCAGGTTAAAGCATTCTATTCTGACAAAAAGACTTCAACTTAAAACATTAACTTTTGTTTCTTTCTTTAGTGATGTTGACTGACTTGCTGGATATTTCCAGCATTTTATGTTCTTATTTCCAGCAGGCACAGTATTTCTTTGCTTTTGTTTAAATAAATAGCTATGATTCCTGTGCTAAACTACAACATTGTTTTGATGTGTCATTTTGCTTTCTTTCCTCATTATACATGGAAGTTATCTGGCTTGACTATATTTAGCAGAATGCTTCAGAGAAACTTGGCAGTTTGAATCAGCTAAGCTGAGAAGTACTTTCCAGAGACTGATGGGGACCAAACAAATTTAAACAACCAGGACCGGATTGCCAGGACCGGATGGAATGCATCCGAGGGTTCTGAAAGAAATGGCGGAGGTTATAGTGGATGCCTTGGTGGTTATTTTCCAGACGTCGCTGGATTCCGGGGAAGTGCCAGAAGATTGGAAAACGGCTAATGTTACGCCGTTGTTTAAGAAGGGTGCCAGGCAAAAGGCAGGGAATTATAGGCCGGTTAGTTTAACGTCTGTTGTAGGTAAAATGTTAGAATCCGTCATCAAGGAGGAAATAGCGAGGCGTCTTGAGAGGAATTGCTTGATAGAGCAGACGCAGCACGGTTTCCTTAAAGGGAAGTCGTGTCTGACAAATTTACTGGAGTTCTATGAGGATGTGTCTAGGGCGGTGGATAGGGGAGAGCCGGTGGATGTGGTCTTTCTGGATTTTCAGAAGGCGTTTGACAAGGTACCTCACAGGAGGTTATTGCAGAAGGTCAGGGGACAGGGAGTTGGGGGTAGGGTGTTAGCGTGGATAGAGGATTGGTTGTCAAATAGGAGGCAGAGAGTGGGGGTCAATGGGTGCTATTCGGATTGGCGGATGGTGACTACTGGAGTACCTCAGGGGTCGGTGCTGGGGCCTCAGCTATTTACCTTTTATATAGATGATCTGGAGGAGGGAACCGAGTGTAGGGTGTCGAAATTTGCTGATGACACCAAGATTGGAAGAAAGGCAAATTGTGCGGAGGGTGTGGAGAGTCTGCAGAAGGATCTAGATAGACTGGGCGAATGGGCCAGGAAATGGCAAACGGAATTTAATGTTGGCAAGTGCGAGGTGGTCCACTTTGGTAGGAATAATGGTAGGAAGGATTATTACTTACGGGGCGAAAAACTGCAGCAGGCGACAGTGCAGAGGGACCTTGGGGTCCTTGTGCATGAGTCGCAAAAACCCAGCTTGCAGGTGCAGCAGGTGATCAGGAAGGCGAATGGGATGCTGGCCTTCATAGCGAAGGGGATTGAATATAAAAGTAGGGAGGTCTTGCTGCGGCTGTATAGGGCATTGGTGAGGCCGCAGCTGGAGTACTGTGTGCAGTTTTGGGCACCGTACTTACGCAAGGATATTTTGGCCTTGGAGGGAGTGCAGAGGAGGTTTACTAGGCTGATGCCAGAGTTGAGGGGGTTGAGCTATGAGGAGAGGCTGAATAAACTAGGCTTGTACTCGTTTGAGTTTAGAAGAATGAGGGGAGATCTCATTGAGACGTATAAGATGATGAATGGGATGGATAGGATAGAGGTGGAGAGACTCTTCCCGCTCAGAAAGGATAATAGGACTAGGGAGCACAGCCTCAAGATAAAGGGGGGGCGGTTTAGAACGGAGTTGAGGAGGAACTTCTTCACTCAAAGGGTGGTGAATCTCTGGAATTCTCTGCCCGTTGAAGTGGTGGAGGCTACCTCGCTAAATATTTTTAAGATGCGGGTTGATGGGTTTTTGATAAGAAAGGGGATTAAGGGTTATGGGGAGAGGGCGGGAAAGTGGAACTGAGCCACGACAGATCAGCCATGATCTTATTGAATGGCGGGGGAGGCTCGAAGGGCCAGATGGCCTACTCCTGCTCCTATTTTTTATGTTCTTATGTAACTGTTCTTTTTAAAATAAACCCTGCCAATCAAATGTAAATTCAAACAAATCCTACAAATCATAATTGAACTGAACGGCTTGACTCACCCCCTGTCTGACCTGTAGAAGGACTGCCAAAACAACATTTCAGTGAATAAGTGGTCAATCTATGGGCTAGATTCTTTAGGGAGACAACTAGAAACAGAAGAAAAGGCTGAGGGACATTACATGGAGGAGCATTAGATGAATAAATTGGTTGACGAAGGAATGCTAACCAGAATGGTGGGACCTTGACCTTTTTACATATAGCAATGTGTCTTAAGAAATAAACTGATGGGGTTTCATTTTGTGTGGGAGTTTGGGCACTGACCACTGTCCTATTTGAAGGTATGGTGCAACATTCACTGGTGGAGAGTAGGCTGGTTCTAACTCAATGTTCTTTCAGTGCTTTCTTGTGAAGTGTGCCTAGTTATTTGATGATTCAAATATTTTATTTTCTGCAGGTTCTCCCCTTGCTCCAGGTTCTAGAAGGACAAGCTTAGATCATGTCAAGCGAAGTAGGGGTGAACACTAGAATCTCGATGCCAGAGCAGGAACAGCTGCATATGTTTTGTAGGGTCTGCTGTGCTTGGATCTCAGAATGGTACATCTCTCTTTACTTGCTATTGTGTTGTAATGCCAGTGAGCCTGGAGTGAGCCTTTAGCAATCCAGCCTGTGACTCATAAAATGGCAAGGTTCAGCCCCTGATAAAGACAATCTTAGCAAGTGGCAGCTGGAACTCTGGGCTGACATTCAGCAGGGATGCTCTTGTTCTGTGGCTGTGAAATGTGGGAGCTCATAGAACCCTTCTAACCAGCCAATCTGTCAGATGGTAGAAAGATGATTTGGGCTATGGGTGGCAAAGTGGCACAATGGTTAGCACTGCTTCTGCACAGTGCCAGAGACCCGGGTTCGATTCCAGCCTTGGGTGACTGTCTGTGTGGTGTTTGCACATTCTCCCTGTGTTTGTGTTTCCTCCAGGGCCTCTAGTTACTCCCACAGTACAAAGATCTGCAGGATAGGTGGATAGGCCATGGTAAATTGATCCTTAGTGTCCCAAAATGTGTAGGTTAGGGGGATTAGTGGAATAAGCTGGAAAAAGGAAAAGGGAAAAGTTAGCCAGAGTTCTCTCTATAAATTGGTGATTCTCTCTTGATAAGTGTATGTGTGTAGTTAGGGAAACGCAGAACCAGACTCTGGTTTATTGACACCTGCAGTCATATTTTCAAGACATGAAAGCTGGCACCTGGGTGAGATGACGGGCAGTGCCCATGGGTAAGTTAGTTGACATTGTTTGTGGGTCAGATGGTGGTCCATACTCATGATGACTGAGTTGGTTACTATTGTCCATGGGTAAAATGGTTCACAGTCAGTGCCCATGGAATTATATCCTAGTATGAGTCAATATTCCTCACTCGTGATGAAACTGAAAGAATATTTCTTTCCTATGCTACGTATAAGATCAGTCTTTCTTTACTAGAAGCTTGTTTATGAAAATTCTGCTGTTTGCTATGAAGGTGCTTTGTCTTGGAAAAACTGTAATTCTTTGTTTTTTTAGTTTGTGAAGACTGCCAGGAGTTCTTTGTGGATATATGCCCAGTACATGGACCCCCTTTGTTTATCAAAGATTGTCTGTGGCACACGGAATACCCTATCAGGCACTGCATTCACTTCCATATGGACTGGCATTGGGCCCTTTTGAAGATCCAGACCAAGGACAAGGAGTTTGGTGTACCTTGAAAACAAAACCTGAAGAAGCTATCTTTGGTCCTTTGCAAGGGGATATTTTTGATAACAAAAGTAAAGGATCTGCTCCGCACTCATGGATAGTAAGTTCAGCAATGTTCTTAATCTTGGGTTATTGAGTATTTTAAGTGGACTATTCTTACCCGTGTAGATTAGTGCATTGAACTGTAAATTCGGAGCCAGGCATCCATTCCCTACATTCTTTTATACTTGTGACTCCCTCCTCTTCCTAATTTCCATCTTCTGGTGAGATTTCTTGTCTAGATCCGATTACCATGAGGAGAAGTCATTGGGAAACATTATTTTCTCCTGTAATCTAGCAGGTGAAGCAAGGAACAAAATGAATGAAATCCCTGAACTGAAGGACCTCATTTGTGGGTAATGGAGTAACTCAAAGAAAATTACAAATAATGCTTTTGTACATTCATTCAAGGATATGGGCTTTGCTGGTTGGTCCAGCACTTATTGCCCTTCTCTAATTGCCTATGCAAATATATTCAACTTTTTAATTATGTAAAAACATAGGAATATAGGATTAGGAGCAGAAATAGGCAAATTCAGCCCTTTGAGACTGCTCTGCTGTTTAATCAGATCATGGCTGATCTTTCCCTGGTCTCAAATCCACCTCCCCTTCTGTCCCCCATATCTCATTATCCTTTTTTATTATTAACAATATATTTATCTCCTTCTTGAAACATTCAATGATTCAGACTCCACCGCACTATGGGGCAGCGAGTTCCACAAATTCACCACCCTCTGCGAAAAGTAGTTCCTCCTCATCTCAGTTTTAATCTACTACCTATACCTGTGAACTCTTGTTCTAAGCTGCCCCACAAGGGGAAACATTTGGTCTATATTTACTTTATCAATCCCTTTTAAAATTTTGTACACTTCGATCAGACCCTCTCTCATCCTTCTAAACTCCAGTGAGTATAATCCCAAACTATTTAATCTCTCCTCATGCATCAACCCTTTCATCCCTGGAATCAACCTGGTGAACTTCCTCTGAACTGCCTCCAATGCCACCACATCCTTTCTCAAATAAGGAGACCAAAACAGGATACAGTACTCCAAATGTTGTTTCACCAACACACAATAGAATTGCAACAAAACTTCTCTACTTTTATACTCCAGTCCCTTTGCTATAAGTGCCAATATCCCATTTACCTTTTTTATTACATGCTGTACCTGTGTACTGACTTTCTGCGATTCATGAACATAGACACCCAAATCCCTTTGCCTTTTTGAATCTGCTTTCCTTTTAATGATAGGTAATAATTTGCCTTTTTAATTTTTCAGCCGGAATGATAGCCTCACACTTATCCACATTAAACTCCATCTGCCAAATTTTGGCACATTCTCCCAGCGTATGAATATCCATCTGTAAAATCTTTATATCCTCTTCACAGCCTGCTTTCCCACCTATTTGTGGTATCACCACCAATTTGCTATGTCAAATGCTGTCTCTGCTTGCAGATCATTTATATTGATTGAAAACAGTTGAGGTCTAAAGACTAACTCCTCTGGCACATCACTAGTTACATTTTGTCAGCCAGAGAAGGACCCATTTATCCCGATGCAATGCTTTCTGTCAGTCAGTCAATCCTTAACCTAATGTAATATTCTACTTCCAATCCCCTGCGAGCTCACCTTCTGGATCAATCTTTTATGTGGCACCTTGTTAAATGCCTTCTGGAAGTTGATATGCCACATCCACAAGTTCTCCACTATCCACCTTGCTGGTATTGTCCTCAAAAAACTCAAGCAAGTTTGTCAAGCATGACTTACCCTTTTTAAAACCATGTGACAATGGTGGATTGAGCTTTGTCTTGCTAAATGCTTATTCATCTCCTCCTTAGTGATTGATTCCAGCAACTTCCCCACCACAGAGGTCAAGCTAACTGGCCTATTGTTTCCTACTTTTTGCCTCTCTCCTTTTTGAATAGGGGCATGACATAGACATTTTCCAATCTACCGAGACCTTATCAGAATCCAAGGAATTTTGAAATATCACAACCAACACATCCACTATCTCTGCTATCACTTCCTTTAATACCCCAGGGTGCAGGCCATCAGGTCCCAGAGACTTAGCTGCCTTTAATCCAATTAGTTTATTCAATACCTTATCTCTAGTGATGGTGATTGCACCAAGTTCCTCTGCATTAACTACAATTTTTGGAAAAATATAATGTGAAACATGTAATGTGAAAAAATATTTTTAACCAAGGGAACAAGTCCACTCACATTCAATTTGAGTATCCCAGATCCATTCACCTCTTGCTGCTGAGAGCACGGGTGTGCTGCTGTGGGACCTTTGCCAATGCCGGTCTCTTGGCTTGTGTAAGACCTGCCTAGAGACTAAATCTTCTGATTTTCCTTCTTCATCTGAGCACTTGCTTAGCTTCTCTCATATATCGGCTTTGGTGAGTATGAGATGTAGGACCCCCTTTATGGGGAAAATGGCAGATTTTTCACGATTTAAGAGCATCTCTTTCTCATATGTATAGGAGTGTAAGAAGCGAGCTCTTCACTGGAGTCCTGAAATTTTTAATGCTGCTGTTGGGAAGTGCAAAAAAAGTGATTGCCCATCTTCCAAAATGGGGAGTTGCCTGGCCTCTGCCCCTTCACAGCATTGTTGCGATCAGGACCCTGCCACATGGAGAAACACGTTCTAACGCTTGTTCCAACTGAGCCATTCGGAATTCCAAAATGTTGCATTACAGTACCTTGATGCCACTGTAGTTATTATTTGAAATAACTTTCCTACCTTCCTTTTGTTAATATAGATGTGCCACTTTGTTGCAAAATGCAAGGCCAAGGAGTCTGAATCAAATTGGATAAGATATGACATGTGGAGCTATTTGTGTAGCAAGTTGTGCTCGATGTGTGCTCGACTTTATCGGTCTGCAGTCTTTTAATGGTTATTTCTTACCCTTTTTTGAAGTATTTACTGAATCATTGTATGTATCTTCAGTGATAGTAATCTTTGCGTATTCAGATATGCCAACTGTGCCTGTAATAGGACTGAGGAAAATGCAGTTCTTATACAAGGACCTGGTGTATTTCCTTGTATGCAAATTTATAGAGCCAGGCTCAGCATTGCTGATGTGGTTCGGTGGCATTGGTCAAAGTGAGGCCTGGGAGAGTCCATTGAAGATCACAGCTTCCAAGATGGAATGTGGTAAGTCGATGGTTTTAATGGAGCAGATGAAGGGACAGGAGATTGGGAAAGTGTTTTCTCTGATCAGAAACGTTCAACTGTTCAGGAACTGGTTCTTCCTTGTCTTCATGCTGCTTCATGAACCAGATGAACCAACACAAAAATGCTACTAATTTAAACCTATTCCATGATATAATCTAAACTTGGTGACTTTTGTTAAATTAGAAGTATTGGTTAAGATCAGTGTTCACTAATTTAAAACAGTGTAAAGTGTCAACCTTGGTTCAGTGCCAGCATCAGTCTCTCCAAGTCAGACAGTTGTGAGTACAAGTTGTGCCGTAGTGAAATGAGCAGAAAATCTAGACTGACACTTTAGTGTGGTGCAAATTGAGGTGCTATCTGCTGTCTCAAATGAAGGTAGAAGATCCCACAATGCTGTTTCAAAGACCAGCAGGGGAAAGCTGTACATTGTCCTGGCCAACATTTAATCTCTCAGGTAATATCACTGAAACAGATTATCGGGTTGCTATCACATTGCTTATTGTGAGACCTTGTGCAGCAATATTTCTCCACATTGCATCACTGGCTATACTTTAAAAGTATTTTATTGGTTTAAAAGTGCTTTAGAACATCTTGAGCTCTCTAAAGGCACTATTTAAATTCAAGTCTTTTCCTTTTAATTGGAGTGGTGAATGTGTTAATTTTTTCAATGATTGATACTGCCCACAATTGCACACGTAGAAACATGGAAAATAGAAGCAGCAGTAGGTCATTTGGCCCTTCAAGTCTGCTCTGCCATTCAATATGATCTCAAACACCATGCTCCAGTGGTCTCCCCATACCCCTTGACATCTTAGAGCCTATTTCCTTCTTAAATATATTCAGTGATTTGGCCTCCACAGGCTTAGAAGCATAGAGTGCCTACAGTGCAGAATGAGGCCACTGGCCCATCAAGTTTGCAATCATTCTCCAAAACAGCATCTTACCAGGAACATCCCGCCCTTTCCCCATAACTCCTCGGATTTACCAAGGCTAATCCACCTAACCTATACATCTCTGAACACTAAGGGGCAATTTAGCACAGCCAATCTACCTAATCTCCACATCTTTGGACTGTGGGAGAAGGTTGGAGCAGCCGGTGGAAGCCAGAACAGACATGGGGAGAATGTGCAAACTCCACCCAGTCACCCAAGGCCGGAAGCTTTCTACAGTAGAGAATTCCACAGGTTCATCACTCTCTGAATGAAGACGTTTCTCCTTATTTCAATTCTAAATGGCCTACCCCATATCCTGAGACTGTGAGCTGTTGTTCTAGAGCCCCCTACCAGAGGAAACAACATCCCTGAATCTGTCCAGCCCTGTCAGAATCTTACAGGTTTCAGATTCCCTCCCATTTTTCAAAACTCCAGTGAATACAGGCCCAGTCAACCTAATCTCTCCTCATTCAACAATCCTGCCACCCTAGGAATCAGTCTGGTGAACGTTTGCTGCACTCTGTCTTTGACAAATATACACTTCCTTAGAAAAGGAGATTTTCATGGGAGGCATTAGAAGCTGGATTCCTTATATTGGAACCTTGAACCCAGTTTTATTGCTTTTAGGGATCTGTGTGGTTTGATGGACTTTATGGTGATGCAGTGACTCAGTAAAATCAGGCATCATACCTATGTCGGGTCTTCCATGGGGCAAATCCAGTTAATCTCACTCCCTGCTCTCTCCCCAGTCCTATTTTTTTTCCTTTCAATTACTTCTCTAATTCTCTTTTGAAAGATAGCTTTGAATTTGCTCCCACCAACCTTTCAGGCCGTGTATTTCAGATCATAACAACACTGTGCTGAATGAAGTGTTTCCACCTGCTGCCTCTGGTTCTTTTGCTAGTCAACTGTTACTTCCCTTTTGCCACTAGAAACAGTTTATCCTTATTTACTCTATCAAAACCATTCATGATTTTGAACATCTCTATCAAATCTCTTCTTAATCTTCTCTACTCTCAGGACAGCAACCCCAGCTTCTTCAGATTCTGTACATAGCTGGGTTCATCATCTCTGGTAGCTACTCCAGTAAATCTTTTCCTCATTCTTCCCAAGGCTTTGACATTCTTGTTAAAATGTATTACCCAGAATTGAACAAGGATGTCTAGCAGAGGACAAAATAGTGTTTTTTATGTAAAAAAGCAACATGTTCTTTTGTACTCTATACTTTCATTAACATTGTCTGAGATCCCATATGATTTTCTTAAACAGCCTTCTCAATTTTTCTTGCTATCTTCAAAGATGTATCCGCAGGTGTCTCTGTTCCTGCACCCCCTTTAGAGTTACCCTTTTTAGTTAAATTGCCTGTCCTCTGTCTTTGTACCAAAACGTTTTACTGCCATATGCCTGCCATTTCATCCGTCTATATCTACCTGAAGTCTGTAACTATCCTACTTGGTTCCCTATTCATTGTTACATCTACAGCTTTGAAATTATGTCCTGTATAACCAATTCCAATTGATTAACACATATCAAAAAGAACTGTGGTTCCAATTCTGATCCCATGTGAACCCCTCTGCACACTCCAAAAGCAAAATACTAAGGATGCTGGATATCTGAAATAAAAACAAAGCGCTTGAAATACTCAGCAGATCTGGTAGCATCTGTAGAGAAACAGAGTTGATGTTTCAGACTGTGATGAGTAGCATCATAACTCTTCTATCCTTTAATCCTTTTTTTTATTCGTTCATGGGACATGAGCATTGTGGTAGGCCAGCATTTATTGCCCATTCTCAGTTGCCTGAGGGCAATTGAGCGTCAAACATATTGCTCTGGGTCTGGAATCACATATAGGCCAGGCCAGGTAAGGAAGGTAGATTTCCTTCCCTAGAACTAGATGGGTTTTTCCATCTACAATTTCATGGCTATCAGTAGATTCTTAATTCCAGAACTTTTTTCAAAAATTGAATTCAAATTTCACCATCTGCCATGGTGGGATTCAAACCCAGGTCCCCAGAACATTAACTGAGTTTCTGAATTAGCAATAATACCACTAGGCCATTCCTCCCCCAATTGGACTCCTTCTTTGGTCCCTCAGTGATTTTTGTTTGATCAAGAGTACCCATGTGCTCCCATGTGAATAGGTTCTACCAACCTTTCCTGAATACATTGTAGCCAGGAATATTTAATTCTCAATACTCCCTTTCTTTGAGCTCGGTATCTGTCATTGCTGCCGTATTTCCATGTGGTGACTTGTGCCTGCAGCTCACCATTCTTATTTATCAGGCTCCATGCGTTTATATACTAGCAGTACAAACCCATCTTAGACTGCTGCATATCTGATTCCTCCCGCTTCTGAACTTACTTTTTCACTTGTGTCATCTGTCTCTCCCAGTCATCTGTGCTTTATGTTTGTCCTCGCTAACGTTTCATGGTTCCCAATCCCTGACGAATTGACTTATCACACCCTCCCCCACAGTATGTGTTAACCTTCCCACAGTGATATTGGTTCCACCTCTGTTGAGGTGCAGCCTTTCTTGAACAGCTCCTCCTGAGCTCAGAACTGGTCCTAATGCCTCAGGAAATTGTAATTTGGTCTTATTAATCATTTCTTGAGCCATGTGTTAACGTGGTTTGTCCTTTATTTCTAAACTTGTTAGCATATGGCACTGGGAGTAATCCAGAGATTATTACCTTTGAGATCGTGCTTTTTAACTTTCTCTCTAGCTCCTGAAACTCTTGACTACTGGACCTCAACGTTCATCCTGTGTCATTGGTTCCTGTGTGAACTATGACTTCTGGCTGTTATTCTGCACTCTCTATCACCCTTTAGCCTGAAACTAGAAAGGCAGCATGCATACTGGACTCATATTGGGGATTTCAGAGAATGACTGTCTATTCCCCAAATATCGAATCCTCTCCTCCCACCGCACTTTTACACTTTTCTGTGTCCCCCTGTGTTGTTTGTATTTGCCTCATGTAAATGGGTACCCTAAACTGAACTCCCCCCCCAAGGTGTTGTTATTCTTTCTGCTATTCAATACTGAATACCAAAGGAGCAATCCTTCTGGGGTCATTTTAATTGGTTAAACTTGGCCGACTGTCGTTTGTACTTTAAACATCTACAGTGTCATCAGATCTCCATATAAAGGGGGAAAATCTGTGAAAACAGATGAAAAGGAGATGAAAAAACACCAGCAAATTCACACCGGCAAGAAGCCCTTCACTTGCAGCAAGTGTAGCAAGAGCTTTCATGTCTCACAGCACCTGAGGAGGCACCTTAATGTCCAAAGGAAGCGAGACGCTAAATTACCGCTGTGCAACCTGGGCTCAGAGGTGGAACTCGGTTTACAAGTGAACAAACACAGATTTAAGAGGGTGGGATATAAGCATGCTGCTTCTCTTTAAACTACTCAGTGTTTTGGTGTCTGAGCGATGGTTTTGGTGAGAAACGGAGCAAAGGATGTGGGGGCAAGTAGCTGCCAAGATTTCTGAATCTGTAACCCAGCATGAAATGGCAGGCAATCCTTGACACTTTGACATTTCCATTCAGGGCTAGGGGATCTGGGAGACACAGGTCATACATACCCAACTACATTTCACCACAGCTCGCTGTCACCCCTTAGGAAAATATAGCATTAATCTGATGTTTGTGCAATTAGCAATCAATTATTAAATCCTGATGCATGAATGATGTGGACACAGTTTTTAAGTAAAGAATTTTTAAAAAAATGTGTTTTTAATATTGAAGTTGTTTGTGTTTTAAAATTCTTCAAACTCATCTGCCTTCCTCTACTCCCACTGCTGCCTTCCACTGAATCAGGACATCTTGTTTGCATTAATCATCTCACTGAGGCTACACAAATCTGTCCACTGTGATTTATTGTTTGTCTCTTCTGAAGCATGTAAATGGGACATTTGCTGAACTCCATAGATCGGTCCCAGCATCTTCTGAAGCTTAGCTCCCACGATCCACACAACTAAAAGACTTGAAGGGCTTTATGTTGGGAGTGAGGCGTCAGTTGCCTAGCAGCCACCTTGCTTTCAGGCTTGTCAGTGGGAAAAACTGACAGTTCATCTTTTCTTGATTGAAGTACAGCGTGGAACAGCTTATGGCATAAGATTTGCAAGAACTGGCCAAAACAAACTGCGGAGAAGATGAGCATTTTTTTAACACCATTAAGTTGTTATCTGGAATGTACTGCCTGAAATGGTGGTGGAAACAGATTCCACAGAAATGTAAAAGGGAATTGGATAAATATTTGAAAAGACAGGCTGTGAGAAAATAACTGGGGCAGTGGAACTAATTGAATAACTTCTTTTTCATTCTCATGACGATCTGAAGAACCACCTCATGTGCTATATGATTCTGTTGGCTGAAGAAAGCATTAGAGTAGATTACATCAACAGAAAAAAAACGACTGAAGCACAGTTTGCATTCAATACATTGGTGTGCCAAGGTGCAGTGTTGGGAATGGATTTGACACAGCCTGTGTACCCCTGCTGTGAGTTATCAATCACACCATTATCAGTCATATCTTGGTACTTCCTGCTGTCAGCATAAAATATAGGGTGATATTTAGGGCTGCACTCTCTGTGGTGTCCCATTTTGGATGATGTGTTAAAATGAGTCTTCCCTCTTGTGGACATAACATGATCCCATGGCATGATTCAAAAATAGCAGGGAATTTTTTTAGGTGTCTTTCGCAATATTTATCCATAATCAACATCTGAAACAGTGACAACGCTTCAAAAGCACTTAACTGGTTGTAAAGCACTATGAGATAACCTGATGTTGGGGGCAGCACAATGGCATAGTGGGTAGCACTGCTGTTGCCTCACAATGCCAGGGAGCCAGGTTTGATTCCTGGCTTGGGTCATTGTTGTGTGGAGTTTGCACATTCTTGCCTTTTGTGTACGGGTTTCCTCCGGGTGCTCCAGTTTCCTCTCATAATCCAAAAGACGTGCTGGTTAGGTAGATTGGCTATGCTAAATTCTTCCTCAGTGTTTCTGAACAGGCGCTGGAGAGTAGCAACCAGGGAATTTTCACAGTAACTTCATTGCAGTATTAATGTAGGTAATATTAATATGTAAATTTTAAACTTTAGGTCATAAAAGATGCTATAGAAATACAAGTCCTTCTAAATGTGAGGAGATTCTGAGTGGAAACTGGATAATTTTTTGGAAGGTAGAGAGAAGTGAATTTCAGAGGGAAGTCATTACCATGCTGCTCTTGTGTATGTCCCAACTGAGATTGGTAATGAAAGCAGATGACCTTCCCTTTTCCTCAAAGACTGTATATGATATGGGGAAGGTTAAGGAATGTCCAAAGGAAAATAATTTTTAAAAAATTGTTCATGGGATGTTAGCATCACTGTCGAGGCCAGAATTTATTGCCCTTCACTAATGACCCTTGCATGAGAAGTGATGAGCCACCTTCTTGAACCACTGTAGTCCATGTAGAGTAGGTGCATTTGCAGTGCTGAAAGGAAGGGAGTTCCAGCATTTTGACCCAGTTACATTGAAGGAGTGGCGATATATTTTCAAGTCAGAATGGTGAGCGGTTTGGAGGGGAATTTCTAGATGATGGAGTTCCCATGCATCTGCTATTCTTCTAGGTGGTAGAGATCACAGATTTTGATGGTGCTGTTGAAGGAGCCTTGGCAAGTTTCTGCAATAAATCTTGCATATGTTATGAGCTGCTGCTACTATGCTTTAATGGTGAAGGAAGTGAATGTTTAAGGGTGTGGATGGGGTGTTTATCAAGTGGGCTGCTTTGTCTTGGATAGTGTTAAGCTATTTCTGCACTGCTGGAGCTGCACTTGTCCAGGTAACTGTGAATATTCCATCACACTCTTGACTAGTGGACAGGCTTTTGGGGAATCTCCTCTGATGTGTTCTTGTAACTGTAGCTGCAATATTTATATGGGTGGTCAATGGTAACCCCCATGATTTTGTTGTGGAGAGGGGAGGTGGTGGGATGGGATTTAATGATGCAATAACATTGAATGTCTGAGGGGAGGGCGGGGATGGGGGAGCGGCTACACTGTCTATTGTTGGAGATTGTCACTGCTTGGTATTTGTGGGATGCAAATGTTACTGATGTTACAATCCCCATGAATAACCATTTTTTAAAATGAAAGGAATCCCTTTCATGATGCCAATGGGAAGAAAACCACTGGGTAAGATTTCAACATTTTAAAACTTTTATGCAACAAACCAACAAAAATGAACATTATTCAAACATTAGTTAACAGGCACAGTGTATTTCAAACAACAAAGTAATTTTCACTTTTAAAAGTCAATACAACAAAGTTAAGCCTCATATCATTTTACAAGCACTTACATTGCATAAACAGAGTACCATGTGCAAGCTCAATCTTTCCAACTCAGCCTTCACTTCGCATGATCTCTCACTTCCCTTCCAATCATCTTGGCTCCTGAGTTGCATTTGTCAACAATCATGTTTCATCCAAAGTCCCTGAACATGGTTACCACTGACAAGGTGCACATCTATGATCCTCCTTTACTTGGGTGATGGCCAGAATCGTCAGAAATATCCTTCTCTAAATCCTTTAAATGGTCTAGTAAGGCTTGGCACCACTTCAATAGCAGTAATGTCTATTGTCCAATCCACAATCTATCTCTCTTCCTGTGATCAGCATTCTGTACTTTCTAACTGTATAACACACACAGTCTCAGTTACCCCTGCTTCAATATCAGGACCTTTTTGAAGGCTGACAAACAGAAAGCTTCAATTTGGAGAGAGCCTGCTTGTTTATTCTTTGCACAAATCCCGAGTATTCTAAACTGCCAATCAGGCAATAACTGAAGACCCAACCCTACTGCACTTAGCTTTCTATTTATCCTTTGATACTTAAATGCTCATCCTAATGGCAAACCCAGATCACATGGACATTTCCTGGAACCTAATTATATCATGGTCAAGCAACCTTCTTTCAAAATATTCCCCAGCATATTTTATTGTTAAAGGTACAAAAAGAAAATGCTTTTTGCCAGGACATGGGTCATTACATTGACTCTATAACTTATTGCTATATGAGTACAGTACAACAGGCGTGAACATTTGTGGAACATGTGTTCCCTGATGAGAATGATGTTAGCAGCTACTTGTTCCACTCTAGGGGCAGGAATTTCTGTTCATGGTTGCCCCAAAATTGGAAAATGCAATCAAATGGACTTTTGCATGGTGTTCTCCCCCCACCCACAATTCCCATGGCAGGTGGGATGGGAAAATTCCCCCCCAGATGTCAGGTAGGAAGTAAATGATAGAAAACTCAAATTGAAGGATATTTCAGACAGCCCTGCCACTGCTACCAGCAAAAACTGAGAATTTGGCATTCAGCCAAATCTCCGTTCACAGCAACAAGATAGCAGCAGGTAGGTTGAAGAATAGGGGAACTGTTGTACCATGTCATGAAGCACCAGAACAGTCCAGGGTATAAGCAGTAAGTAAAATCCCTACAGTGCAGGAGGAGGCCATTTGGTCCATTGAATCTGCAATGTCTATGAAAGAGCATCTTACCCAGGCCCAAACCACCCTCTGCCCTGTTCCTGTAACTCTGCGCATTTACCATGGCCAATCCACCTAACCCGCACATCTTTGGACATAATTGGAGGTATCTTTTAAATTCCTGATTTTAGAATGTAGAATTTACAGGTACGTGCTGATATGGTATTTGGTTTTCCTGGTGAAACATTCTTCTTGTTTATGTTTTGCATTACTGAGTAAATATAGAATACAATGGCATTAGAAATGAATGGAACCATAGAAATGTTTTTTATTTGCAGGATATAAAATATATAATGGCAATCTTGTAAACCTTGTGATTTATATTTATTTATTTTGTAAAATGTTGCTTATTGCCTTGCATGTGACAATGGGTGGATTGGGTGGGGATGATGGTGAGATTCAACTTTGGAGATCAATTATACAGCCTATTTTCTTTCCATTGAAGTTGCTGGAAGGAAACGCAGGCAGTTAGGGGTGCCAACTGTGATTAAGTGTATTCGTAGCAGTTTCAGCGCATGACTTTCCCCTACACTCTCGCCATTAGCTGGCCAACATATCCATCCTTGTGATGCACTGCCTTCGTACACCAAATGAAACACAAAATCTTCCCAATTGGATAACGTTTGTCTGCCAAATAGTCTCTCCCCCTGCCCATTTTCAATATCCTTTAATCTGATAAAATGTTCAAAGAGAATGACAAATATACATTTTTTAGTGTCCTGATGAGTTTTCTCCACGTTTGCATGCAACCGTTTCCTAGAGATGCAATCCTATGACTAATACATATAATGGTTGTTCAATTCCATTCAAAATGAGTTTCATCAGTGATAGATCTTTGTTGTATCAGGCTAAAATAGTGAGCTATGAAATGGCTTTATTTTAATACAAATTCTGCAATCCGTGTCCTTTTAAAAACCTGAGCAATTTGACTTTGTTGTAAAGCAAAATGTCATTCAATTCTGAACTCCTTTCCATTAAAAAAATCCTGAAATGTGATATGTCTCTGTCCAACTGGTGCATATTGCATATAAATCCTGTTTGCCATGATTATGTATCAAAACTGGATGTTGCCATAACTGCAGAGTCTCAAACAGTCCACAAGCCACAGGTGAACCTCTCTGAGATGTGTAACTGCAATGATTCATGCATCTGACATCTTATGCCCATTGCACTTGCATTTACTACTCAGTGCAATATTCAGTTTGCTATCTGGCACAACCAAATGGTCAGTGTAACCCTTGCAGCCAGCTCCATCTAGTGAGGCTAGCTGCCCCTGTGTTCTGCCAAGAAATCCTCTACATGTCTACCACCTAGAGGAGGTAGGTACTCTCACCAGTCACTCACCCAATTCCTTTTCAGGCAGTGGCTCCTATGCTTTATTGAGCAGGTAGAACACACAAGCCTATCTTATCCTGAGATAGGTTGAGCTGCTTCACAAACACCCAGTATGAATGAACACCACCATGGGATATATTGTCTTTTCAAGTTAATTCTTGTGACAAAAGATGAATTCTCTCTCTATCTTTTTCTGAGTTAGTGGCCATTCTGTGCTTGCTTAGCTTTTGCTATTCAGGCTTTCCTAGATGGTGACCTCAGTAAAAATATCTTTTCTGCACTGTGTTGTTGCCTCATTAACACTGCAATGCAAGGAACCAAAGTGCTAGTTCTTTGCTTGAAGCCATCTAATTGCCCCTCCCCAAGTTTCTTCAGGGATGGAGAGCCCTAATTGCTACTTGTCTAACTTGGTCAGCAAGTACTGCAGCTGGATGATTATGGTCACGTCTGAGTTGCATCACCCTCATCCCCTCTACCCTGAGCTACCTGTCTACAACTCACTTGAAATTTATGTCATTATTTATTAAAATGTGAGACAACATGAACAAATAGATTATCACTCTCCTGGCCCCTGACTCAGAACTCAAAATCTGGCTACGTGTACTTGTGTGCTCATCCTGCTTGTCAGTAACTTTATATACGTGACTGTCCTTCACTAGGTCATTGTTTATGATTTCTAAATTTCTTACAACACGAACCCATCACCAGACTGGACAGGTCATATTCATCATGGTTGGGTGAAGGTAAGTAATCAACCTATCATAAATGGGCAAACCTTACAAGACCAAACAACCTTCCGAGATTTCTAAGTGATCAGCACTGGTTTCTCCATAGGCCCTCAAATAAAAAAAAACACCTTGACGTTGTTGCTTCCAGGTTTTGGACTTTCTGGCTATCCCTCTGGTTCTGCCTGGGACAGTGTGAGCAATGGCTGTTGAACAACTTGGTGGGGTGCTGATCATTTTATGTCCTTGAGAGCATAGCTAGGTAATAGCACAGGTGGAACCAGATTAGTCCACATCAGTCTGGGCAGGAAGCTCATCAGGACTACTCCCTCTTCTAGGGTCAAGTTCTCCTTCTGTACACATGAATAAATCTGTCACCTCTACCATGTTTGAACATAAGAACATAAGAAATAGGAGCAGGAGAAGGCCATCTAGCCCTTCAAGCCTGCCCCGCCATTCAATAAGATCATGGCTGATCTGAAGTGGCTCAGTTCCACTTTCCCGCTTTCTCCCCATAACCCTCAATTCCCTTGTCTGCCAAAAACCTATCTACCTGTGTCTTAAATATATTTAGTGAGGTAGCCTCCACCACTTCAACGGGCACAGAATTCCAGAGATTCCCCACCCTTTGAGTGAAGAAGTTCCTCCTCAACTCCGTTCTAAACTGCACCTCCCCCTTATCTTGAGGCTGTGTCCTCTAGTCCTGCTGTCTTTTCTGAGCAGGAAGAATCTCTTTACCTCTACCCTATTCATCCCTTTCATTATCTTATACGCCTCTATAAGATCCCCCCTCATCCTTCTAAACTCCAACGAGTACAGACCCAGTCTATTTAGTCTCTCTTCATTGTCCAACCCCCTCATCTCTGGTATCAGCCTAGTGAACCTCCTCTGCACTCCCTCCAAAGCCAAAATATCCTTGCGCAAGTGCGGTGACCAAAACTGCACACAGTACTCCAGCTGTGGCCTCACCAATGCCCTGTACAGTTGCAGCAAAACCTCCCTGCTTTTATATTCTATCCCCCTTGCTATAAAGGCCAGCATCCCATTCGCCTTCTTGATCACCTGCTGCACCTGCAGACTGGGTTTTTGTGACTCATGCACAAGGACCCCCAGGTCCCTCTGCACCGTAGCATGCTGCAGCTTTTCACCCTTTAAATAGTAATCCCTCCTACTATTATTTCTGCCAAAGTGGATAACCTCACACTTGCTAACGTTGCACTCCATCTGCCAGGTCCTTGCCCACTCGCTCAGCCTATCCAGATCCCTCTGCAGACTTTCCACACCCTCTGCACAATTTGCTTTTCCACTCATCTTTGTGTCATCAGCAAATTTCGTCACTCTACACTCAGCTCCCTCCTCCAGATCATCTATATAAATGGTAAATAGCTGAGGCACCAGCACCAATCCCTGCGGCACTCCACTAGTTACCAACCGCCAATCAGAATAGCACCCATTGATACCAACTCTCTGCCTCCTATTAGACAACCAATCCTCTATCCACGCTAACATCTTACCCCCAACTCCATGCCCCCTAACCTTTTGAAGCAACCTTTTGTGCGGCACCTTATCAAACGCCTTTTCAAAATTGAGAAACACCACATCCACCGGTTCCCCTCTGTCTACCGCACTAGTCACATCCTCATAGAATTCCAATAAATTCGTCAAACACAACTTCCTCTTAACGAATCCGTGCTGCATCTGCTCTATCAAACAATTCTTCTCTAGGTGCCTTGCTATTTCTTCTTTGATGACGGATTCAAGCATTTTTCCAACAACAGACGTTAAACTAACCGGCCTATAATTCCCTGCCTTTTGCCTGCTACCTTTTTTAAACAGCGGTGTAACATTAGCTGTTTTCCAATCTTCCAGCACTTCCCCGGAATCCAGTGAAGTTTGGTAAATAATCACTAAGGCATCCACTATCACCTCTGCTTGACTACTTGAAGGATGACAAAATCATTAAGGTGTCCAAAATCCTGGGATGATCCCTATATGTCAGTTGGGATTTGTGTTGTTGTAGTAACATCCTCCAAAATACTCTCTATGCAGAAAAATGTGATCAAAAATCCCAAACTTGACACACGGCGAGGATTCAATTTTTTCAGAAGTGATTGGGGTGGAGTGGGGGTATGGAATTGGTGAGACTATGACTGCCAGAGCTTACGTAAATCCAACCTGAAAAATATATCCTTTCAGATGCTGGCTGACATCCGTATTTCCACCATTCATGTGTATCTATTTTGTATTTTTTGTTCGAACGATGCTACGTACATAATTACTCACTTTGTTTCCTGACTAATAATCACTTACAGGTTCCTCTGTTGGATTTGAGTGCAGGGCTGTATGATGCAAATGCACTTTTGCCTTGCCAAGTACCAAGCAATTAGTTACTTTACCAGGGCTTCTGGAGTCAGCTAGGATTATTCAAATTTTAAGGATTCCCGATAAGTCTGCCGGTATAATTACTCCAGGGCCTGAATTTTACTTTCTGACGTTGGGTGTGTGTTCAACTGGACAGAACAAAATTGTGTGAAATTATGTTGGGGATGTATCCTGAAGTTATTGCTTTTGAGATGCAATATTGAGGTTGGTGGGTGTGCACATGAGTTGTTTCCACATCTATGGCTAATTAAAGGGCCAATTAAAGTAATTGAAAAGCCAATAGATCACGAGTTTGCCCTGTCTGAGTAAGATGAGATGCGGCTAGTGAGCATAGGCAGCATCCCAAAGAGAGACCTTTGAGAAGAGGCAATGGGCTCAGTTGGTGCAGAGCCAGGTTAAAGTCTGCAAAAGTCTCCATTACCCACTGGCTAGCATCTATGGGCAGCTCTCCAACTACCTCCAAACGTCTGGGGTCCAGTGCCACAGGAGGCTCTGCTTCTCTCAGAACAAAGTGATAGCAATACACCAGATGAATGGACTGATATTGACCTCCAATTGCATAGATGGACACCCCATGTCAATGGTTTTCAAGGTCACAGTGGCCCTCAACTTATACTCTTCCAGTTCTTCCCAGGGCTCAGTGGAGATCTGTGTGGTGTGCCTCAATAGGCTGATCATAATTGCATTAAGCTCATGACTGATGCTATCTTCACATTTATCTATTACAGTAATCTGTTTCATTATTGGAACAGATGAGGATAGTCAGGCAAAAAGAGCCAGAAGCTTTACCACAATGTTGGCTTCCCCCACATCCAGAGTGTAATCAATTGCACTGATATGGCCATCTAGGCACCAGCAATGAGCTGGGCGTCTTTGTGAACCAAAAGGGCATCCACTTGATGACTATACAGATTATCTGCAACCACAGGACAGATTCTCCAAGTCTGTGCCCATTATCCTGCCAGCTCACATGATGCTTACATCCTGTGGCACTCAAAGGGACCAAGGCTGTTTGTGCATCCTAGGTAACAAGGATAAGCTCATGACCCCACTCCAGCACCCAATAACTGAGGCTGAGGAAAGATACAACAGGGGTCAGGCAGGTCCAAGCCCAACCCGTGTTACCCCCAAGGCTGTCCTTGAAGCTGCCTCTCTGAAAGTTGCCACTGTCTCAATGGAAGAGGGTGTGCACTTAGTGCTCAGTGTCAATGCAGTACTCATGAATTCCTTCATGACAGAGACCATTGCATACAGACTCTCAAGGATCTTTGCCAGATTTCCCTACACATCCACATCTGCCACCTAATGGACATCCCCAGAGGTTTATTATCTGTCTCAGACTCAGCATAATCCTAGGCTTCAGCAGTGTTCCTGCTGTTGGCTTCCTGCAACCTCGCTGCCTCTGTCAGCTCCTTGAGAGTCTGATGCGGCCTCATCACTGTGCAGTACCCATGAAGCCGAAGACCTAATGCCCACCAACATGTATCTGTGTTAGTGCGGTGCTGGTCCAGGTCAAATAGTGTCTTCTTCAGAGATTACTGGGGAACGTCTGCTGCACTCCCTCAGTGGCAAGTATAATGTTACTTAGACAGGGGAACAAAACTATAACACTCCAAGTGTTGACTTACCATGGCCCTATACTGCTGCAGTAAGACATCCTTGCTCAAGTCCTCTTGCAACAAGGTGTTATCGGACAACAAATTTTATGAAATTGGGTACACAATATGGAAGCAGACTGCACTCAGAGCCTCCCCACTAAAGCTCACAAGGGAACAGACACAGACTAGCAGGCAAGGACATGCTTTTAGAATGCAAATGAGGGCTAGCACACAAAGGGAACCGGACAGGATGGCACCTATAAGAACTAAATTAAAGTACACCCCCATCCAACCAAATCAGCACCTCTGATCTAATCAAGCAACCCTCTATGGAGACACCTAAGGATTAGCATAACTAAGGAAGCATCCCTGGCCCCACAAATTTTCTGAGAATAGTCAAACACCCATTGTTCAAAACCCAGAGATTCTAGACCATTAATAAACCCATCAGACAGAAACGATTAACACACTTAAAAACATCGTTACAATACTTGAAGACATCGAAACAGGATGGTCAGAGTCGAATACTGTAAACAAAACATTAGCATTTAAATTGTACAATGTATCAAGTTCAGGTATAGCTGTAGCCCATTGCGGCGGGTCTTTAGAGTGCTTTCGGGACAGTTCTGTTTGTATGTCCTGACTGCACCTCCGTCGACGTTAAAATAAAGCTGTACCGCTGTTGAACCTGACTCTGAATCCGTAGTAGTCGTGTTCGCCCACTCACGCTAACAGAGGCCAACATAATTGCTCACTCCACTTGTTTGCTTGCTGTCAGTGACTGGTATACAAGGACACCCAGGTCTTTCATTAACATTCCCAATCTATCATTATTTAAATACTACTCTGCCATTCTGTTTTTCCTAACAAAAGTGGATAACCACACTTTTGCACATTATGCTCCAACTTCTATATATTTGCCCACTCACTCAGTTTACCAAAATCAACTTAACATTCTCTGCACCGCTCACATTCCCAACAAATTATGTGTCATCAGCAAAGCTGCAATTACTACATTTTGTTCTCTCATCCAAATCATTGATATTGTGAATAGCTGGGGCCCCAAGCATTGAACCTGCAATACCACACTAGCCACTACCTGCCATTCTGAAAAAGACTTGTTTATTCCTGTTTTATTTTTCTTGTCTGCTAACCAATTCTCAATTTATGCCATTTTACCCCTAATCCCATGCACTTTAAGTGTGCACATTGACTTCTTACGTGGGATTTTATCAAAAACTTTCTGAAAACGCCTCTTATCTATTCTGGTAGTTACCTCCTCAATAAAGTCTAGTAGGTTTGTCAAACAGTTTCTTTTCATAAATCTATGTTGACTTAAAAAAAAATCAACATGTTTAGACAAAGTGACCTATTATAACATCACAGAATCCCTACAGTGCAGAAGGAGGCCATTCAGCCCATTGAATCTGCATCAGTAACAATCCCATCTAAACCCTATCCCCATAACCCCACATATTTACCCTGCTAATCTCCCTGACACTAAGGGGCAATTTAGGATGGCCAATCAACCTAACCTAGAAAATGGAGTACATGGAGGAAATCCATACAGACATGGGAAAAATGTGCAAACTCCACCCAGACAATCCCAAAGGCTGCAATTGAACCCACGTCCCTAGTGCCATCAGGCAGCAGTGCTAATCAGTGTGCCACCTTGCTGCCCATCCTTTAAAATAGACCATTATTTTCCCTAAGGCTGGCCTGTTCATAATTTCGTTTCCTCCCCTTTTTAAAAAAATCATAGGGTCACATTTTCTATCTTCTAATCAGGACTATTCCAAAATCAACAGCATATTTGAAGGTAACAACCAATGTATCCGCTACTTCCGCGGCCACCTCTTTTACAATGTACAATTGGGGTCTGGGGATTTATTTGCATTCAGTCCCCTTCCTTTCTCTGACACATTTTTTTTACTAATACTAACTTCTGCAATTCCTCCTCCTCCTCACTACACCCTTGCTTCCTTAGCATTTCTGTGAAGTTATTTGTGTCTTTCTCTGCGAAGACAGAACTGAAATAGTTGTTTAATTGTTTGGCCATTTCCTTATTCTCAATTATAATTTCTCCCATTTTGGACTGTAAGGGACATTTGTCTTCACTAATATCTTTTTCTTTTTACATGCTAATGGAAGCTTTTGCAGCCAACTTTAATATTCCTAGCATATTTACCCTCACACTCTTATTTTTATCTTTTTAATCAATATCATTGTCACCCTTTGCTGAATTCTAAATTGTTCCCAATTCCCAGGCCTACTTTTTCTGGCAACCTTAATGACTGTTCTTATAATATCCTTACTTTCTAATGTTATTCTCTGATGAGAACATAGATTGGATACCTCACTTTGCATTCTTTGGCGCTTCTCTGCATTATGGCTTTTCTCCTGAAAGCAGAAACAGAATTCATCATTTGTGCTTCTTCTTAAAGTTTTATTTATTAGTGTCACAAGTAAGCTTACGCCAACACTGCAATGAAGTTAATGTGAAAATCCTCTAGTCGCCACACTCCGGTGCCTGTTCCGGTACAGCGAGGGAGAATTTAGCATGGCTAATGCACCAAACCAGCACAGCTTTCGGACTGTGGGAGGAAACAGAGCACCCGGAGGAAACCCATGCAGACACAGGGAGAACTGCAGACTCTGCACAGTGACCCAAGCCAGGAATCAAACCCAGGTCCCTAGCGCTGAGAGGTAGCAGTGCTAATCACTGTGCCCACCCCTCCCTGAAGGTCCATTCCAACTTGCCCCCAACCCAAGCCAATTAGTGGGATGTATCACAGTGGCACATCTCACCCTTCAAAGTGCTGAAGCCAATCATGCTAACATCCCAGACTCAACAGCATAGGCTTCAGTACCAGTTGACACATACACATTTACACCTTGACCATTCTGAGGAATAAGCGCCCGCACACACAGCCCCCACCCCCCTACCACGCGTGCACACACACACACACACACACACACACTCTTCTCCATTCAGTTCCATGCCATTGTTGCACTTCTCTCTGTTGACCACAAAAGATAACTGAATGGTCTTCGGCCCTGATGCCACGTATGGTACACCATGTCATGCCCACTGACCTGAGCAGCAACTTCTGCCCAACCTTTTTTGGTCAAGTGGGCAGACTTTTCTTGCCATCTCTGAGCATGAGAATGTCCCATCTGGCACTGACCTCTTCCACCAGAATTCCCAATGAGTCATCCTAGAAACAGGGGTTAGAGTGTCCTCTGGACTTGCCCTCCCATCTTCCATGCCCACCAAGTGCTGATGACATGGCTGTTCCTAAAACTCTTACTCACCTTCACACAACTATCTGTCTTCCTGCAACCCCTAGCAGCCCCTTTGGATACTTCTTGCAGAGTTTATAAAACCACCTCCCCCGCCTCAGACAGATCCCCATTTATCTCATTTCACAGAAAACATTAATTATTAAAATTAATTAAGATTGTAAAATTGCCAGGTATGGACATAGAAATATTAGTGGATGCTACTATTCATTGTTTATTTTCAAAGCTGATGAGAACAGGATTACAGCTTTTGAAATGTGGCTCTAGTGAAAGAACCAATTAGTTTATCTGCAGGAGTCCCAGCATTTTTTGGGTTTTTAGACATAGTGAAAAGCCAAATTGAAAAAAATATGATCACAAGGCAGGGTGAAAGTCTGGAAAAAACATCAGGAAAGAAAGTGGACAACATCAGAAACTGGACAGGGGGAGGAAGGACAGCAGTGCACAGAATTGCAATGAACATGATTATGAAAAGGAACTATTCACCATGAACTGGTACCAAATAACATGTTTAAAAAGACAAATAATGGGTACTCTATTCACATCTGAGGGAAGAGCAGTTTGGTATTTCAGCATCAAATGATCTGCAGTGGCTCAGGGCTCACCATCACCTTCTAAAGGGCAATTATGGAGGGGCAACAAATGCTGGCTTGTCAACAACACTTACATTCCATGAAACAAAAGGCCAGGAGATCCAGGATGTAATTTTCCAAATCCTTTCATAAAATTGCGCCAAAGAACTGAAGTTTGAAAAATATCACTGCTGCCTGCAGGAAGGCAGCAAGAAGCCTGGATATTATTGAGCAGATAATCTTTTTATAGTTGTTGGTAAACTGTTCAAGTTAATATGGGATGAAATCAATAAACATGTGGAGAAACACAGTTAATGAGCTATTGGGGAATGAGGAGAACAGGGAATGAAAATACTTCTGAAATGCTAAGAATTTTCAAATGGAATTGAGGAACTTGGGTGTGAAAATACACAAATTACTAAAGGTGAAAGCACAAATAGACAATGAAATAAATAAATGCAAATTAACTCCTTTAATTTGCATCCAGAGGCATAGGATGCAAAAGTAAGGTGGTAAATACTGAACTAATTCAAGACCTCACTCCAGTTAGGAAAATAGTGAATAGTTCTAGGCACCCTGAATTGGAAACAAACCTGAAGGTATTTACACAAATGTTACTGGAAATGAAGGGTTACATTATCGGGAAGATTTGAGAAGTTATGTTTTTCCTCATTAGATCTGAGAAGGATAGCACTGACATGCTACAATTCTACAATTATAAAGGACACTAGTAGGGCAAACAATGATAGATTGTTTCTACTGGACAGTGATGAGAAAAACGTTCAAAATGGCGAAAAAATTTAAAGGGGAAATTAGAAAAAAGTTTACACAGAAGGTGCTTAGAATGTGGAATTCTTCACACAAGGATGAGCATTAAAGGGTAAAGGGAGCAAGCAGGACAGTAGAATTAGAATTGGAAGGACACTGTGAAGGAAAAGCACAGATTTCATAGCCCTCATGAACCCCCGTCTGTACTGCAAGTTTCTCTAGCCACTGATAGCTATTGTTTGCAATAGCTATCAGTGGCTAGGCATTTGTTCATTTGATGTTAGGAAATCCCAAAACGAGTTGTCATTCCGAGCTCTACAGACTAATCTTTCAATGATAAGCAATGAAGAAAAGTTTTTAATTTTTGGATTCTATCAGTAATTTGCACATTGGGTGCAATCTTAGGAAAAAATTGCTGAGATTCTCACCATCCTCCCTCCCTGATCACTCCTTGTCTATAGACTTTCCCCATCCCCCCCACCAATCACCACCCCCATAAATCTACACCTCCCCCACTGCAGAGTTACTCCCTTGCCTCCCCCGCTTCATTGCCCCACTACCACCGCTCAAGCCCTACTCTTACTCAGACTCTACCTACTTAGCACTGCCTTTGCAGTTATGGTGCCTGGTGGGCAATGCCAGGCTGACACTACCCCACGGGCACAGTCCAACTATGCTCCTGACCACCTATGCCAGTAAGATCATTTGAGGTGAGAAAACAGGAGCAGACCCAATTTTTCGCCTCTCATACAATCTTACCACCTTGCCTCACCGAAAAATAACAGGATGAGATTGTAAGATTGTGTCCATTTTGTGAACTCTTAACAGAAGACTCTTGCACTCCAACACCAGAACTGAATTTCTCTTCACTTGATTTTTTTTATATGTATAGTCCCATACTAGAAAAAAACCTCAGATAAAAAGAGCAGTGTTTGTTTTCATCAGACTATACTGTATCTTAATTCTGGACAGTATGGTATGTAGGAGTTATTTTGGAAAGTAACTGCAGTAATATCATTAACTCAGCTCATCTTGTCTCTTTCCAGATGAAATGGCGTAAGGAACTTTTAGTGAATCTCTTGCATCTTCCTACTATGTTTGCCTGGGAAAAAGGTTTGGTTCAACCACGAATCAAATTGTCCACGATGGTGGCAGCCAGTCTTGTTGAACTACTGCATATAGTCTAGTACAATAGAGTCATTTTTTCATCCAGTTCAGAGAACAGTTAAGGTCAACAACGCTGTTTTGAATCTGGAGTCACATGTAGGTCAGACAGACCAAGGAAATCAAGTTTCCTTCCCTAAGGAACATTAGTCAATGAGTTGGATTTTCATGACAATCCAACAGCTATGTCATAACTTTTATTGATATTTTTTATTTCCACGTTTGACCAGATTTCAAATTCTCAAATGGGCTTGATGGGATTTGAACTTACCTGCTGTGAATTATTAGTCCAAGTCTGGATCACCAGATAGAGTCCATTCAAATTAATTGATAGTCATCACCTGTATCATTGTTATTCCTTGTTCATGACCTGCAAATTATCCATCTACTCTTGTAGCAGACATGTTACAATTGTTAAGCCTTTAGTGTAAAAATCATTGTCATGAAATCTCTTCAGCAGCTCATTTCAAAAAATATGCATTGCAGACATTTCTGAGGCTGCACTAATTCAATTTGTTTCAGTGTTATGCAAGAGACAGATGACTAATACATTCCTTGCAAATAACAATGAATTTTATACTGAAGTCTTAACAATTGTGAAATGTCTGCTACAAGAATAGATTGATAATTTTCTGGTCAAGAAGAAAAAATAACACCACTTCATATTTAGCAAGTAGCTATCTATGATTTGCAATGTAAAATCCTTCGAAAATGTATCATGCGGTGACTGGTTCAACTGCTTTTGCTCTTATAGCTGTAACACAGAGCATCTGTTTATCATCAATACTCCAGGAAATTCTGACAATTACTACTGACAACACTCTCAACTTATACCTTTGTACATGCCCCTTATCAACTTTGGAAATAGATTGCAAATAAATCCATTATAAATAAAAACAGAATCATAACTTATGTAATTCCACCTGCAAAGCAATTTGTGGGAATCAAGTGCAAAGATACAGCTTCTAGGATATACACTGTCATACCAATCTAGAAGTAGGTTTTTCTAGGCAAACAAGCTAGTCACACAGCAGAAGGGTCAGTTACTGTGGAAAGTTATAACATATCAGATTGCTAAATGCAGGAAGTATATTTTAATACCAAGTTAGACACACTAATAAAGACACCGTTATTGGAGTTCAACTGCCAGTCGATATCTCTATAATCTCAGCAACAGTGTTAAACCCAATATCCTCCTCAATGACAACAGCATTGTTAGCCAATTTCTCCTGCTCTACAACAACACACTTTCTGGTATTGGCTCGTTCCCCATAATCCTCAGTGTCCGGAATAATTATTTCGATGATATCTTCATTGAGAGATTGCTGACTTCCTGCCAAGGCCTGAGCAACCACATCTTGAGAGGGGTTTCCAACCGCTCCTTCAGTCTCCAAGGTTACATTGTGCTCTACCTGCTGGAATGTAACACTGGGTTCACCCGAGCTCTGACCATCAGTATTTAACATCATGTTCTCCTTCTGTTCTGTACTTGGGATTTCCACCATTTCAATAGTGTGCACATAGAGGTTTAAAACTACACTTTCGTTTCCACCTGAGTTAGCGCTCTCTTGGTCATTAGCATTTAAGCCGACTTTCCTAACTCGTTTTGGAGTCAAAATAAGAGCTTTGCTTTCACAGCTTTCTTTTTCTAAAGAGGCAATAGCTTCTGCAACCTCCCCTAAACTTCGTACATCACTCTTTTTGTGGGACGCCCTGTGTCTCTTTAAGCTTTGGGTCATAGTGTACCCCTTTCCACATATATCGCATTTAAATGGCTTTTCAGTCAAGTGGATTCTTTGGTGCCTGCGAAGCTTGGTGGCAAGGGTATATGCCTTCCCACACTCATTACATTTAAAGGGTCTCTCTCCTGTGTGCAGGCGTTCATGAGCTCTGAAAGTGTGTGGATCCCTCAGCGTTTTTCCACATATTGTACAGAGGTAGACCTCTCCAGTGTGAGAAATCCGGTGCCTCCGCAATTCAGGCAATTGAGAGAAGAACTCTCCACAATCCTCGCATTTATATGGTTTCTCTCCAGTGTGGATTCGTTGGTGGCCCCGAAGATTGCCAATCTGCCTGAAGGCTTTACCGCAGTATGTGCAAGTGAATGGCTTTTCACCCGTATGTAGCCTCATGTGATTCTTCAGTGAGCCTGGGTTGGCCAGCTCCTTGTCACACACACTGCAGCGGCAAGCTTTTGGGTTGCCAAGGTTCATGGCCTTCAGACGGTGGAGCTTCTTATGAATCCGGAGGGATGGTGGCCTGGCAAATGCTTTTCCACATTCACCACACACAAAAGGGCGCTCCCCTGAATGCACTCGCTCATGTTCTCGGAGGTCTCGCTTCAATGCATAGGCCTTATCACATTGCTGACACTTGAATGGCCGTTCGCCTCTGTGTAGCATCTGGTGGGCTATTAGAAAAGATAGTGAAAAGATGGTGTTTAAAACAGCAAGCAGCTTGTATAGAAAAACCCAGCAAAACATGCCAAACTGTTCTTGGCCATGATCCCAAGTAAATAATAGATCTCTTGTCTTAGAAAAGCAAGCATGGTTTCTGTCTCTTTTAGCTTCTCAATTCTCCACTAATTAATTACCTTCTGAGGGGGGCAGAATAGTGCTGATGCATGGTAAAAGGATCATGGAAACCATGGACTAGCACCCTCAACTCCCATTAATGTTTTATTTATTCAGAGGGGATGTAGGATTGCTGGTCAATCCATAATGGCCCCCAAGAAGGTGGCAGGGAACTGCCTTCTGGAACCATTGCAGTCCATGTGGAGTAGGTACACCCACAGTGCTGTTAGTGAAGGAGTTCCAGGATTTTGATCCAGCGACTGTGATATATTTCAAAGTCAAGACAATGAGTGGCTTGGAGGGAACTTTCAAATGATATTCTTATTTGTCTACTAGCCCTACCCTTCTAAATGGCAGTGATTGTGGTGTGCGTTAGTGATAGAGCATGCGAATGTTTGTGGATGGAGTCCCAGTCAATTGGCTTGCTTTGTCCTGGATGGTGTCAGGCTTCGAGTGTTATCAATGCTGCACTCATCCAGGCAAATGGAGAACATTACATTATATACCTGACACGTGCCTTATCGATGGTGAACAGGCTTTGGAGTCAGGAAGTGAAAGGTTCCTAGCCTACTCTTGTAGCCACAGTATTTATATGATTAGTCCAGTTCAATTTCTGGTCAATGGTAACTTCCTGGAAGTTGACTGTGGGGAATTCAGTGATGGTAATAGCATTGAATAGCATGCGATGTTTACATTCGTCCTTATTGGACATGGTAGTTACCTGGCACTTGAGTAATGTGAATGTTAATTGCCACTTGTCCCAAGTGTGGGAATTGTCCAAGTCTTGCTGCATTTGAACATGAGCTGCATCAGTATCTAGAGTCGCGAATGGTGCAGATCATTGAGCAGTCAGCAGCAAAACCTCCCTATTTCTGACCTTATGATGGACGGAAGGTCATTGATGAAGTAGTTGAAGCTGGTTGGGCCTAGGACACTACCCTGAGGAATTCATGCACAGATGTCCTAGGGCTGAGATGATTGATCTCCAATAGCCACAACCATCTTCCTTTGTGCCAGATATGACTCCAACCAGCGGAGTGTTTACCTCATTCCCTGTTTCGTTACAGCTTCTTGATGCTACACTCAGTCAAATGCTACCTTGATATCAAGGACAGTCACACACCTATCCCACTGCCAAAGTTGCTTAGAAGAATGTGACTTAAACAATGTGATGAGTGAGCCTTGCATGTGGCACCAGACTAGCCATCTAGATCATTGAGTGGCTGGCAAGGAGCAAGGTACTCCTTCACCACACTGAAAGCAAGTCAGAGTTGTTGAACAAGCTCAGACTTGGAATAGCGACTGTTGGGAGATATTATTTGGGAAGACTAATACGAGAACATCTACATGTATAGCCAGGATTTGGTGCTTACGCAGAGGAAATGATATGATGCTGAAGCTTTACGGCAATGGAACAACTTTTCTACGGAGCATGGTGTGTATTTGGCATGATCTCAATCATTTTACAGTGAACTGTGCTGTTCATTACACAACCTGTGAGAAACTCTACTTTCAGTTTGTCTCATTAGTTACTAATGAACAAATAGTGACCATCTGTATTCAAGGTGGAAGGAAAATAACTGGGGCTTCCTTTGGATCAGATTGTGGTAGTCCAGAACTAAATCTGTAGCACAGGCTGTAATCTCACACCTGTGTCAGGCAGATGAGTAATACTGTTAATAGAACTTACTTAAGAGTGGAAATTAGGGTTTTTCAGGTGTTACTGGAGTCACACTCATCCAGGCAGGTGGAGAATATTTCATCACACACTCAACCCATGCCCTGTAGCTAGTTAATATGCTTTAGGGAGTTAGGAACTGAGTTACTCACTACAGAATTCTTAGCCTCTGATCTGCTCTTGTAGCCACAGTATTTACACGAGTAAGCCAATTAAGTTTTTAGTCAATCTTAACCCCCAAGATAATTTGCTGGTAGAGGATTTAGTAACGTTAATGCAATTTAATGTCAAGGGAAGGCGTTTAGATTCTTTCTTGTCGGAAATGGTCATTGCCTGGCACTATGTGGTGTGAATATTATCCAAAGCTGAATATTGTGCAGTTCCTGCTGCTTAGGGGCAAAGTTAAAGTTTATTTATTAGTCACAAGTAAGGGTCACAGTAACACTGCAATGAAGTTACTGTGAAATTCCTTTAGTTGCCACAGTCCGGCGCATGTTCAGGTCAATGCACCTAACCAGCACATCTGTCGGACTGAGGGAGGAAAGAGGAACACCCAGAGGAAACCCACGCAGACCAGGGAGAACATGCAAACTACATGCAGACAGTGACCCAAGCCAGGAATCGAACCTGGGTCCCTGACACTGTGAGGCAGCAATGCTAACCACTGTGCTACTGTGTTGCTCAATTAATGAATTACTTTAGTATCTAAGGAATCATGAATGGCACTGAACACTTTACAATCATCAGCAAATATTTATGGCCTTATGATGGAGGGATGTTCACTGGTGAAGCAGCTAAAGATGGTTGGGTCTTGGACAATACCCTGAGGAACTCCTGTACTCATGGCCTTGGCTGAGACAATAGACTTTCCTTTGTGCTGGGTATGACTCCAAACAGTGGAGTGTTTCCCAACACCCCTCAGCTCTCCCACCTCACTTGAGTCACACTGATTTCAATTCTGCTGGGGATTCTTGATTCCACACTCGGTCAAATACTGTCAAGGGCAGTTACTCTCATCTCACCTCTACGGTTCAGTTTTGGACCATGGCTGCAATGAGGTCAATAGCTCAGTGACCCTGGATGTAAAGGAGCCCTTGGGCAAAATAAGAGGAGCAGCAGCGTTCTCACCACTGATCAATATTCATCCCTCAGCAACATTATTAAGACAGATTATCTAATAATTATTTAATTGTTGTTTATGGCAATAAAATGTGAGCAAATTGGCTCCTGTGTTTCCTAATGATAACAGTAACATCAAAAGCTGTAAAATCTTGATCAGCCCTGAAAGGTACTACATAATTCAAGTTTTCTCTCTCTTTTTCATATTTAAAGACTGATAAACATGATACCAAAGAGCTGGTACTCTGCATCAAAGGATGCAAAATTGTATCTGCTGATCCTCTGGCAGTCTGCCAGACAGCTTCTTCAGATGTGGAGTGCCAATGATGCAAAGGACAGCTGGGTCCTCTTCCAGCAAATCCAAGTGGCTGCTTACAATACAGTACACTTGGCAAGGTCTGTGCCAAGCTCTCCTAACTGACACAGGAAGAATTAACAGGATGTGGGGAGATATTTTAAAAATGGTTTACACAAAACTAGAAGAATTCTATTGCTTTGCCTCTATAAAATCTA
Organism: Carcharhinus amblyrhynchos; assembly: GCF_965287045.1. Taxonomy (NCBI): domain Eukaryota; kingdom Metazoa; phylum Chordata; class Chondrichthyes; order Carcharhiniformes; family Carcharhinidae; genus Carcharhinus; species Carcharhinus amblyrhynchos. The sequence goes on from NC_137329.1 coordinate 58,095,269, forward strand.
CTGGTTTAGCATAATAACAAAAAAAAAAATCAGATACAGAATGCTTTACATAAAAATAAAAAGTCCACACAGCATCAACTCCCTCTCTGGTGTGAAAATGACTACAACAAATTTGGGTAGCCCCTTCCTTTTACCTCTAAAACTCTCCTCGGAGCTGTAGCTCTTTCCACACTCATTGCACAGGTATGGTTTATGCCCAGTGTGAGTGAACCGATGCTTCTTCAGGTGGCACAACTGGATGAAACCTTTTCCACAGTCATCACATCTGTACCTTCTCTCACTGGGATCAATCTGGGAACTGTCACGTCGGCAGAACTTTCTCCTGCCTCCTGATTTGATTTTAGGTTTGCGTTTTCCAATAGTTCGAACGTGCTCTCCGTTTTCAGCAGAAGGTTTTAATCCCTCCACCTTTTTGTGTGGCGTGGCCAAACCAGTGCCTGAGTTCTCTTTTGCTGCGTGATTCTCTAGAGATTTGGCTTCTGTATTTTGAACACAGCATTTCTCTTTTGCTTCTTTAGACTTTTCTTGGTTGTCTTTTAACATTGCTTTCTTCCTCCTGCTCTGTTTTGGCACCTGCTGCTTCAGTGTTTGTGAACTGGGCTCAGGGTGCATCATTTGAGCTTTCCCAGCTGTACAAACTCCAAGGCCCTTGTTGCATACTGATGACCTTAAAGTCCTCTCACCAAGTTCAGACTGATTAATTTTGTTCTGCTTTTTGGGCTTCATTTCACTAGCATCCTGCGCTAATTTGCCAACCCCAGGGTCATGCTGCTTTTTCGTATCACCCCGTTTGGAGAAAGAGGCTGGGGACAGTACTTTTTCAATAGTATTGGTTCGGTTTAATTTAGATGGAGATCCCAAGGCAACCCAGCTCACTTTGTTCTCTGACAACACATTCTGTGTTTTATGTTTGATCTGAAGCCGCTGTGACCTTTTAACTGGTTGATCTATTTTCACCGTGTTCATGCACTCTGCCTCTTTTTCAGCTATAGGTGGTTTGGTACATAGTGGCTGCGACAGAGGAGACTTGACTGGCACATCAACAGCATGCGCTGGTGCGTTGTCCATGGGCTCTTCATCTAGTACATCTGTTAACAAGAGGTCAGAGCATTCAATATAGAAACTCATCTGTATGTAACTGTAGGTCAACAATTAACTAAGTATAAAATGACAGCACCTAACCTCCTCCATAGCGATACTACTGGATTAAAACTCTAAGCATAACTGGTACTTAAAAGAGGAAGTCTTCTCTTGAGTATTGATACACAACTCTATACACAATACTCAATGTGTGAAATAGACGTCAGTCACTTACTAAGATAAAAGCAAAATACTGCAGATGCTAAAATCTAAAACAAAAACAGAAAATGCTGGATAATCTCTGCAGGTCTGATAGCATCTTAGGGAAAGAATAGAGCCACTTTTAACACATTCTCATCCTTCTGTATCCTCATTTATATTCCCTTTGTCCTTTTCCATTCCATCCCCACTCCACTCTCATAGTAAAAATCTCTGCTTCTCCTGACAAGTCCATCTTTGATCTTTTGTAATTTGATTTATTGTCACATGTATTAACATTCACTGAAAAGTATAGTTTCTTGTGCACTATACAGACAAAACATATTGTTCATAGAGAAGGAAATGAGAGAGTGGAGAATGTAGTGTTACAGTCATAGCTAGGATGTAGCGAAAGGTCAACTTAATACAAGTTAAGCCCATTCAAAAGTCTAACAGCAGCAGGAAAGAAGCTATTCTTGAGTCAGTTGGTATGTGACCTCAGACTTTTGTACCTTTTTAGCAAACGGAACAAAGTGGAAGAGAAAATGTCCAGGGTGTGTGGGGTACTTAATTATGCTGGCTGCTTTGTCAAGGCAATGGGAAGTATAGACAGAGTCAATAGCTGGGAGGCTGGTTTGCGTGATGGATTGGGCTACATTCATGACCTTTTGTAGTTCCTTGCAGTCTTGGGCAGAGCAGGAGCCATACCAAGCTGTGATACAACCAGAAAGAATGTTCTACCGAATGTTCTGGCAAACCCCAACGCAAACTGGAGGAAGGGCACCTCATTTCCCGATTGGGCACGTTACAGCCTTCTGGATTGAATATTGAATTCAACAACTTCAGAGCATAAACTCTCTCCTCTACTTTCACCTCATTTTCATTTATTTTATTTCACTTCATTTCATCGCATTCATTCATTTTATCATCCTTTTTTATCACTTCCATTTTTCCACTTCTCCATTCCAGCTCTTTCTTGCCCTACCCTCCCCCCTTCCAGAGCAATTGCCACATTCCTCAGGCAGTCCTTTAACAATCTGTAGTTCTGTTCTGCCATTCACATATTCTGATCACTTAATAGACACTTTTAGCACCTCAGTCTTCTGTATCCTCATTTACATTATCCCATTCTCCTCCTCAACCCTCAGTCTAGATCTCTGCTGATTCTCTTTGCTCTCATCTAGACTTGAAATGTTGCCTCTATTTTTTTTCCCACAGATGACATCAGACCCGCTGAGATTTTCTAGCATTTTTTATTTTTGTGTCAGCTGCTGTTAATTAGCTGTTAACAATAGTCTTTTGTTAAACTGCTGTTAAAAAACACTCGGGAAACAATTATAATGTGGATGAGCTAAACATCCCGAATATCAATTGATATGGCCTATCTGTAATCATGAATTCACATAGTGGAGACGTGTGTTAAGAATACACACTGAATGTTCCAGCTATTGGAGGTGGTGGTACCACAGATCTTGTTCTGCCTATCAGGAATGACTGAACAGAGGCTTTGTCCTTCCTACTGGGTGTATGACATCGGTGTAACGATAGGCCTTAGCTTATCCAAAGCATACATCATTTCCCTGGCCCTGCACTCAACCCTGGAACATCTGGATAACAAAGACACCTAGTCATTGATGGCAGTTCAGCCTGCAACACCATTATTCCTATCAAACTCATCTCCAAACTCTGTGGCTTGGGGATTAGCTCCTCCTTCTGCAACTGGATCGTGAACTTCCTAACCCACAGACTGCAATCAGTAAGGATTGTCAACAAGACCTCTTTCACCTCAACACTGGTGCCCCATGTGCTGTGTCTTTAGCCCCTCATTATACTCCTTTTGCACCCATGACTGTGCTGCCAAATTCCCCTCCAACACACTTTTCAAGTTTGCTGATGACATCATCACAGGGGGTCGGATCTCAAACAATGACAAGACGGAGTACAGGAAAGAGATACAGAATCTGGTGAACTGGTGCAACGACAATAATCTCTTTCAATGACAACAAAATGAAGGAGATAGTTATTGACTTCAGGAAGTGTAGTGGAGAACATGCCCTGTCTACATCAATGGGGACGAAGTAGAAATGGTTGAGAGCTTCAAATTTTTACATGTCCAGATCACCAAAAATCTGTCCTGGTCCTTCCATGCCGGCGCTATAGTTAAGAATGCCCATTAATGCCTCTACTTTCTCAGTTGACTAAGGAAACTTGGCATGTCCGCTATGATTCCCACCAACTTTTAGACCACAAGAAATTACAGAGAGTTGTGAATGAAGCCCAATCCATCACTCAAACCAGCCTCCCACCCATTGACACTGTCTACACTTCCTGCTCCCGCTGCCTCAGAAAAGCAGCCAGCATAATTAAGGATCCCACACACCCTGGACATACTCTCTTCCACCTTCTTCCATTAGGAAAAAGATACAAAAGTCTGAGGACATGTACCAACTGACTCAAGAACAGTTTCTTCCCTGCTGCCATCAGACTTTTGAATGAACCTACCTCGCATTAAATTGATCATTCTCTTCACCCTAGCTATGGCTTATCAAATGTCCTTAGTCTTCTAAGAAAGTAGAAGCGTTGGTGGGCTTTCTTATCTATAGCGTCAGCATGGAGGGACAGGTTGTTGGTGGTCTGGACACCGAAAAACTTGAAGCTCTCAACCATTTCTACTTCGTTCCCATTGACGAAGACAGGGGCATGTTCTCCACTACACTTCCTGAAGTCGATGACTATCTCCTTCGGTTTGTTGACATTTAGGGAAAGACTACTGTTGCAACACTATATTTTGCACTCTCTCCTTCCGTGCCCTATGAATGTTACGTTTTGTCTGCATAGCATGCAGGAAATAATATTTTTCACTGTATACCAATATATATGACAATAATAAATTAAAAGAAGACCATTTCTACAAATGGGGAATTCCAGAAGAAGTGGACGTAATTTTAAAATTAGAGTCTAGCTATAGAGGATTGAAATCTGGAACTCTCCGCAGATGGCTATGGATGCTGGGTCAATTGCTTATTTTTTTCAAGACTGGGATTGATTTTTTGATGGGTAAGGGTATCAAGACATATGGATGAAGGGATTCAACTGCCCTTCAAGCCTATCTAGTCATTTGATGAGATCATGGCTAATCAATACTCTGTTCCATTTATCCACCTTTGATCCATATGCCTTGATACCCTTACCCAACAAAAAAAAAACAATCCCAGTCTTGAAAAAAATAAGCAATTGACCCAGCATCCACAGCCATCTGCTGAGAGTTCCAGATTTCAATCCTCAGTAGCTTGACTCTAATTTTAAAATTACGTCCACTTCTTCTGGAATTCCCCATTTGTAGAAATGGTTTCTTTACGTCGACCCAATTGAACCCTTCACCATTTAAACAACTCAACTAGATCATCTTTCACAGTTTTAAACTTAATAGAATAAACCCAAGTTTATCCGACAGTCCCCATTATTTAATCCTTTTGGAATGGCCGACCACAGACTGTGCACTAGAAACTGTGCCCTATTGCGCAAGAATGGTGGGACAAAAAAAAAAATCCCTATTTATCTAGTGTAGTAGAAGCAGAGAATGTATTCTATCTACTGGAAAATGGAACAAAAGACTGCACCAGACCTCAAAAGAGAGTGCTGAAAACAGTGTGTGCCTGATGTACCAAGAGTGAATTAACCAGGCACTGTGCCCATAGCTTAGTATATGCAAGAGATAGTCTTTGCAGTCCCATTTCTAATAAACAGCATCAGTACCCATAGTTCAATTAGATAGAATATGAGACTATCGTGGCAGTGGGGCTGACAGCAGCAGCAGCAACAGCAATTGGTTCTTGTGGTTGTTGAACACAAGGACTTTGGTGATACGAGGGGCTGAGCTTTACTTAAACTGAGAAACATGGGCCTTGAACAGTTATGAAGACCTGTGAATGAGCGAGGGCTGATAAACGCAAGGACCTTCCTCTACGTCTTCTGAACTGAAGTGAGTACAATGGATAGTAAGGACTCCCATTGCTAAGGTGATCCACTCCATATTGTGAAGGTGGGGAAGTTTTGTTTGATGGGAAATCAGTCAGCATCATTGAAAAACTCATCGAGATTATCAGCTGTCTGCAGGAAGATAAAGTGAGATGACCAGAGGAGAGTGAAGACGACTGAGCCCCAACAGCATTTTGCAATCTAGCTCAAGGGAGTGGAAGTGAAACTGTCTGACCACACACAGGAACTGAATAGGCTGTACTCTGAGCTGTGCACAATCAATCTGAAGAAACATTTTGAAATACTGGTCTTGGAGAACGATCAATTGAAGCAGGGATTAAATAGCTGCCAGATTCAGTTGCAGCAGCTCCAGATCTCTCTGCCAGGGTGCATTGACTGTAACCACAGAAAGGAAAACACACTGTTGTGAAAGCAAACAGCTGACCTGCAGCTGGAGCTGGGAGAGGAGAGACAGCTCCTGGCTGAACTACAGCAACATCTCAAAGATGTCCTTCAAGACAAACTGAGAGGCAGGAGAGGCTAATTAAACAGATTACGGACTGCCATCTAGCCCTGGTCAAGCAGCCCACACCATCAGTTAAGTATATTGCCAAAAAAGTGGAATGATAGATTATGATGATGCACTGTATCTATGTGAAGCTTTAGAAGCACAATTGCAGCTAGATGGACTACAAGTTATGGAAACATAAACTGCATGGTATCTACATGAAGGTGTGGAAGCAGGTTTCATACCACATTTACCTGTGTGAACACTAACTGTCTCATTGTCCTCGTGTGCATTTTTTACATCCTGTATTACTTGAACTTGATTCTCCTCTGGCCATAAGAGAAGTTCTTCGCCAAGTTCAATGGTTTTAGAAACCCGGTAGTAGATCTTTCCATAAAACTGGAAAATGACTGCATTGCTTTCCTCTTTTGTTTTTGCCTTGTTTGCATATCTATGAAAACAAAAATCCTCAAATTAATTACCCAACTGTAGCTGAGGTTGGGCCTCTGCAGATACTCTCTGTAATGGCTGTTCATTTGACCAACTCACAGCTCAATTTATTGAACGTATTTAGAAAGGTATTATCTTTAATTTAAAATGCATACCCTGCCACTAATGGAGAGCAGAGGCACTAAGGCATCTTCTAAACATATGAGAGGTAAAGGAGGAAAAAAAAAGAGGGATTTTATAGCAAAATATCGCAAGTAAATTGTAACTTTTGTGGAGATGTATTTATTGTGTCTGCATTGTTCACAGGTATGATGTCTAGACAGTTTTGTTCTCACAGTCTATGACACAACTTAAACATCCCAATTAGATTCAGTCTGTACTAATTCTCCCAGTATTCTCCAATATATCCAAATTCCCTTTATAACATCTTGGAATTGTTCCTGTGTATCCACTTTTAAGGTCAGCCTTGAGTGAAATATTTACATGTTTCAATGGAGTAAATCAACAGAAATGCCTGCATACAAACACATAATATACTGGATGATACTGGAGACCCTTATGAAAATGAACTTATTCAAAATATATTAAAATACTGGAAAAGACCTGAGAAAAATGAACTAGGTGGCCATGAAGTAGAAAGAAGTGGAAAGAGTGATTTAAAGGCCAGTCTGACTGTTTCAGGTTTTCTTTTTGATTATTGTCACATGTATCGGTATACAGTGAAAAGTATTGCTTCTTGCACTAAACAGACACAGCATACCATTCATACAGTGCAGAGGAGAAGGAAAGGAGAGGGAGCAGAATGTAGTGTTACAGTCATAGGTAAGGTGTATCTTTTTCCCCAACAGAAGAAGGTGGAAGACAGTATTTTCACCTGCTCAGCTTTGTACATCTTTACTGAAATGGAGTGTCCTGGGGCAATGAACATTTTTTGGGATCGAGTGTAGGTGGGCCAGTTCACTCAATTTCAAGTGTTTGAAATAAACTTGCTTTTATGGGTGGCACGATGCACAGATATTAGCACTGCTGCCTCACAGCTCCAGGGGCCTGGATTTGATTTCCGGCATGGATCACTGTCTGTGCAGAGTATGCATGTTATTCCCATGTCTGCGTGGGTTTCCTCCAGGTATTCCAATTTCCTCTCTCAGTCCAAAGACATGCAGGTTAGGTTGATCGGCCATGCTAAATTCTCCCTCAGTGTCCCAGGATGCGTAGGTTAGAGTGATCACAGGGGTAAATATGTGTGGCTACAAGGATAGGGCCTGGGTGGGATTGCTGTCAGCGCAGATGCGGTGGGTCCAATGGCCTCCTTCTGCACTGTAGGGATTGTATGGTTCTATCACTTCTCAGCAAATAGCTAGACGAAGCAATTTAACAGCATCAACTTGTTCTTACTTCTGTAAAGGGAAGAAGAATTGAGAAAGAAAAAGAATTGAGTAGACTCAACTTGTTCTGCTTGATTGAAACTTGGCACTAGTAACAACTATGGAGGAGTCAACAGTCTTTAAATACTGTCTGACGATGCCATTATAGGTACAGGAGCTGGTCACTGATTAGATCACAGTGCTACTATCTTCCTAGGCCAGTTAACTTTTTGCACTGTTGCTAGTCATTTTCAATTCCTCCAATGATTTTAAAGCTTTGAATACCAGTTATAGTGGTGTAGCTGGTTTCAGGAGATAAAAGTAACATTAGAAGTATTTAGATATTTGTAAGCTTCCATTGTTAGGAACAGCATCCTAACAGTGAAGATAATTACTTTAAATCTTTTCAGGGGTTCGGGGTAGTGACTCACTATGTTCGTGTAGATCAAGGTGCCAACATACAAGTTTCACTAGAAAATCAGGTATTGATCCTCTTGGACCATTACAGGATTTTTGAAGTACAATCCACTCACCAAAATGACTATGGGAGAACAGAAAAATCAACAACATCGAATTAGAATTTAGAATAAACCAAAATATAACAAATGGAGACTCTGTTGAGTGCTACTACACTTATACATTACCTCATCCAATTTGACAATGATTGATTGACTGTCTGTTCTTCTGGCACTCCTGTGTTTTCATCTTTTTCTCTAAGCTGCTGTAACAAAGACAATCAGTCACGGTGAATAAAATACGCCTTTTCATACGAAGGAAAGCGCAGATTCATAGCATATCTGTTGCTGTTTCTCGTACTTGTTCACACATTTACAACGTTTTCTAACTGCAGGCACGTCACTTCAATGGGGACATTAATATTATTGCTATAACGCAGGCTTGATAAGTCAGAAACATAAATGATTATGTAATAAAGATCACAATAGAGCTACTAATTCCTGCCCCAACTACATGCTATGAATGTAATCTGTTCAACAACAAAGCCATTTGTTATTTAAAATTCATAATCAAGATCATCCTTACAATATCCATGGCACCTTCGGAAATATAGGATGACATCTTACCAAAGAATGATAGAGTGTTGGTTCTGGCATGAAAAATGGAGCGTTTTGTGCTGACAGCATCATTGTGTTTTTGGGCCAAATCTTATACCTTATTATGGGTGGCACAGTAGTTGACACTGCTGCATCACAGTGCTGGGGACCTGGATTTAATTCCAGCTTTGGATCACTGCCTGTGCAGAATCTGAACATTCCCCCTCCCCGTGACTGCAAAATGGCCTCCTTCTGCACTGTAGGGATTCTATGACCACTAGTATTAATTTCTATTCCCTCCGATTTCATGCCATGTTGGTGGTGGGTTCCCTCTAATTCACCAGCATCACAATGACTGATCAGCTGCAAGACTGTGGAGCTCCAGAGAAACAGCTCTGGCCAGAATGCTGGACGGAATGGTGTAGAGGCAGCAAACCCTTTACCCTCGCAGTAGTCAACAGCCATCCAACAGCAGGGTGACCACCTTTGCCTGGGATGCAGTTGCAGCCACAGCCCTAGTGAGTGAGAGTTCTGTGCAGAAGAGGGTTGGGCAGCAGTGCCAGAAGAAGATGAATGATCTTTGTTCAGCCAAGGTAAGTGAACCATCCCAGGACTCCCACTGGACTCCCCACCTTTGTATGCCCAACCCTCTTTCTCACTCAGCCACTTTGCCAACATCAGACACCAGGTATCTCCCTCCCTCCCGCAATCATCATGTTCTCCCAGTAGCTGCTATATTCCTCACACTCCAGCTCTCACCCAAGACTTACACCTCATCATCATAAATGTCAACAGCCTGACCCACACTCTCCCTATCCATATCATTTCAGGACAACTGGAGCACAATGGGCACGAGAGGGCGCAGCCATCTCCCTTCTCTTGCAAGCTGACCATTGGAATAGGCTGAACCATCTCACATCCCTTGGAACCACTACAGTCCAGCAGTGTGTAGGGGGACTTCTCCAATCCCACCTTGAAGTAGTGTAACAGCTGTCACCCACACCAGTGCAGCACGATGGCACAGTGGTTAGCACTGCCTCCTCACAGCGCCAAGGACGCAGATTTGATTCCTGGCTTTGCAGAGTCACTATCTTTGCAGAGTCTGCATATTGTCCCCGTGTCTGTGTGGGTTCCCTCTGGGTGCTCGTGTTTCCTCCCACAGTCCAAAAGACGTGTGGTTGCTAAATGCTAAATTCTCCCTCACTGTGCTCGAACAGGCACCAGAGTGTGACGACTAGGGAATTTTCACAATACCTTTATTGCAGTGTTAATGTAACACTAATAAATAAACTTAAATTTGAAACTTGAGATATGAGCACCTTGATGGGTCCACTTAGTTGGCAGGCTTCTGGATCACTCACTGGCGCGCACCACACAGCTGAAGATCCTCAGCAGGTAGAGGCAGGGACAGTCCTGGAAACAAGCACTCAGAGATGCTGGAGCTCTCGACTCCCTGAGCATCTTGACAATGATGTGCCCCTGAGCCCAGTTGTCCCACAGTGGCTGCAGCTACAAAGGCAGAGTTGTGAAACTCAGGGATGGACGGCAGCAGTCTCCAGCCTGTGTAACCAAGCTAGGGGGTACCAGCAAGCTTGCTTGGCACCTCAGCCCTGTGGAGTGTGAGAATGGCAATGCTACATCCTCCCACCCTCTTGCCAGCCCTCAATAAGGAGGGCAGTCCCTCAGTTGTGACACAGATAGGAACCCAGGATGGAGGACACAGGAAGCGTTGCTTGCGTACAAGCTTCACAATCCCTTTAGAACAAAGGGGGGCCCCGGCATGAAGGATAGAGAAGGTCTGCAAGTGACCCTTCCCGACCCCTCTCCTCAAAATGGCTACCATGGAACACCTGGCACCCATCCATGCCCCTGGGTCCTCTCTGATGTCCCCTGAGCAGTGCACAGTGCGTAGGGTGCTGGCTGCTGAGTGCTCGCTCCGTAGCCCCCGTCAGAGGTGAAGGCACCAGCTTCACGCTTCTGTAGACCTGTTGTAAATTACGCCAGCTCAAAATTCGGTGCAGGCTTAATACCCAGAGAGACAATGACAAGCTAATGTATTAAAATGAGCTTGTTTCAGCAGGAGGTGGGTAAAATCAGATTTTGGAAACTTGCTGGTGCAAATCACATTCTCTGGATTTTGAGCTCCGGCTTCCATTCCCATTGACAGAGAGCACTGGCTCAAAAACGCCCCCATGCTCTAATTTTACTTGCTAGTATGGAGTTATGGAGATAAATTACAGTGCATTTATGAAGGAATATTTGGACTGCAAAAGACAGGAGTGATTTACTTCATCACTGCTAAGCATTAGATCTTTTCCTTCATCTCTTAATTTACTCCTCTTGTCCATGTGGAGCAATACCAAGTTTGATGGGGTGCAGCGAACAGCTATGAATTTGGACATGCAGTCAATTTCTTATGAACTTTTTGCAGTAGACTTAACAAGTCTTAAAACTGCTGTGTAAATGTTAAACACCAAGGATTCAAGCGCACTGACAAGTATCATGAGTTTCACTCTGCGTCAATTGTTTACAAAACGTGTAAAGTATCTAGCAACACCAAGAACAGAGTACAGAGAAGATGATGGTGTCAACAAACATTTCTATTTAAAGATTAATCACACTCACCTATTAGATATACTTGAATCAATTGGTAGTACAGAACTTGACTACTGTTGAAAAATAGGCAAGCTGGTGAAGCTTTTCTTCTTGCACTCATCAGGACAGACGCAAGAATGCCAAATTTCAAATGAAGCAACAATTTATACGGCATGAGAAAAGGATGTTCATTGGTTGGTAAGTTGGCTCTGATTGGTCAAGGTGTTGACATGGAGAATGTGCCAGGTGCTATTTTCCTCCATGCTTTTGTTCAATTCAAAAAAAAGGTGCAATGCCTGAACACAGTCCTTTTGCCTGCACATTAAAAATGTAGCTTTTAACAAGCATTTGTGAGCTACATTGCAAACGAACTAATAATCTTAAAGTGGTTGTTAGTTTAATTTTCAGCACGCTCAGGATTGTTTAGCAAATGCTGCCAATCACGGAATCACATCTAATGCTTCAACAGCATGTCTGTTTATTCAGTGATATATTTTTAAACTAATGAACGTTACTGTCTATTTTCCAAATCTATCATGCAGGGTCATGATATTAAAGGGGTTCTAGGTAGGAAAGTTTATATTCTGTAAGTTCTTTGAAATGAAAGTTGTTAGTCCACTTACGTCATCACATTCCAGTTTTCCTTCGAGAGGTCCAAAAAATACTCCTCTGGGAAGTGCCTTGGAAACACACCAGATGCCCAGCTGGTTTTTCAGAGTCGGGGAAGGTCCTGCTGCCAGACCAAGGGGCAGTGTGTAAAAGGCTCGGCATGGCAACCCAAGCTCCACTGGTGTGTCTTTTATAAAAGGTGGCAGGCCGTGCACTGGACATCTCTTTTCAAAGAACTCCTGACAGCCCTCACAGACTGAAGAAAAAAAATGAAACAGTAAAATTTACGGAACATTTAAATTCAAGAACAACTAGGTAAAGCAACAGATTAATGAAGAAAGCTGTGGATTTTCATTTTTTTGGTGTTAAATTATCAGACATGGCTGGTGGCTGAGAGCCACCGTGCGGTCATTCTCATTGCCGCTCTTCCAACAGTCAGGAGTCATGAGGAAAGTGCTGTTTAAAGTTGCCCATGCACTCATCCACTTGAACAAAATTCTGTGTATATAACACGTAAAGCTCCGAAAGAGAGTTGTTAACCTAGTTCTGATTATTACCTTCTTTGCGGCTCTATTCATTGTTGGTTAGCATTGTCAATCTATATTTTGGTTTTGCATAACACGCCTGTTTCTTTTGCTCCATTTAACCCATCCCCATCTGACTCACTTAACGAGTGGAAATATAAAAAAGAGACAGCATTGCCAATAGTCACCACACCTTTTGTTTGAGTCCTCTATGAAGTGCTTTGGGGTGGTTCATTATGTTAAAAACACTGTCCAAACTACAAGATGTTATTGTAGTGTTAATAACTTGGGCTCCTCCCATCACTTTTTACATAGCCTTGTGTATTCATATTTTGTTAGGCATTTCCTGTTGCCACCAACAGGCAACACACATTGATACTGACACACGCTTGTAATAATTGTTATAATTCAGGTCAGAAACTCCAAAGTGTTTTATGAAGTCCGCCTGGATCATATATTTCACACTTCGTATTTTTCTAGGGTGAGCATAAGCTACTTCACTTCTGGTATGATTCAAATGACCCACTAGGAAGTTTTTATCAAACAAAGTTTATTGGAAAATACAGTTAACATGTATAGAAAGAAGATTAGCAATAACTTTTCCAATTACAAACAAGAAAAGAAACATGATATTGCATAACCCTTAACAAATATAAGAAATGTTCCAATCAAACAAATTCCATTACCAAAACATTTGCCACGGTTTAACACGGTAAAATGCAAATACTCACATGATGTTGGAACTTAGTTTTTTGGGTGGAGACTTCCTGGCCTCATAACTTCTCGCAACCCTCTGGATATACACCCAGAACAACTTGGGAGTCAGAACAGTTTCGAAAAATACCAGGGAGAGACACTCTAGGCAAGCCAACCACTCCAGGAAGGCCAGAATGTTAGTTCAGCTAACAGCAGAATTTCCAAAGCTAGGGAGAGCGCAGTATGATGGCACAATGGTTAATGCTGCTGCCTCACAGTACCAAAGGCCCGGTTTCAATTCCTGGCTTGGGTCACTGTCTGTGTGGAGTTTGCACGTTCTCTGTGAGTTTCCTCTGGGTGCTCCAGTTTCCTCCCACACTCTGAAAGAGGTACTGGTTAGGTGAATTGGCCATGCTAAATTCTCTGTGTACCCGAACACGTGCCAGAGTGCAGTGTTCACGTAAGCTCACTTATGACATTAATAAGTAAATAGGAGAGAGATAAACACTTCTTTTCAGCTTGATGTCCACTTCCTTTTAAACTAAAATAGAAAGCAAGTCCCTGAATTCTTCTGCGGAGGAACCACCTGACTTTGACTTGTCAATCAATTTTCCCCCTCACAATGCAGGACCATAAAAAAATCCCAGAGTAAAAATAAACAAAACCCCACTTAAACCAATGAAGGAACAATGAAAGGACTTCTAGCAGACAGCCGATGCCATAATGACATTGAAAACCTGGTCAAGCGATGCAAACACTGCCAGGAAAATCAGATGGTCCAATCAGCAGCCTCCTTATACCTCTGGCAATGGCCAGGGAGACCCTGGATGTCAGTGCATGCAGACTTTGCAGGGCCATTTATGGTCTTAATTGTTATTGATGCCCAAAGTGGATTTGCATGCACCAAATAGTCTCAACTACCTCCAACAACACTATAGAAAAACTCCAGCAATCTCTTCGCACGCATGGTATACCTGAGGTGTTCGTAATTGACAACAGCGGGGAGTTTCAGAGCTTCATGAATACAAATAGATGAGGCACATCTGCACAGCACCCTATTTGTTGTGCTCAAATGGTATGGCTGAGCGAGCAGTTCAAGTATTCAAAAATGATGACAGGCTCTTTGGAAGCTAAGTTTGCAATCTTCCTTTTTAGTTATAGGGAAGCCCCATATATGACAACTAGAGAAGCCCCGGCAGAGCTACTGATTGGCCGACATATATGAACTGGGCTTAGCCTGATTTTTCAAAATCTGGGCAGCAGAAGATGTAGTCCAGAAAAGGGGCCACATTGAACATAAGCCTGACAGGACCTTCAAACCAGGAGACACCACCCACGTATGAAACTTCGGGGACAGTGCCCCATGAATTCACAGAGTTGTTCACTCAAAAACTGGTGTCATACACAGTAAAGACTAGGGTGAAGACTACATTAAAAATAATGTTGATCATCACCTCTGCCATTGGGGATGTTCCTCAGAGGCAATTTCTTCACTGGAAACACTATCATTGGCACCATATATACTGGACTGCGGACAAGAAATTCCATCCACAAAGCCCAAGACAGGTCTACGAAGGCTCAACCTCAGAATGGAGACAGAAGCGGTGGACACGCAGTCAGAGATCACCACTGAGAACAAGCCCTTTGCAGTGGCTCTTTGACATGCCACAGGGAAGAGATGTTCATCCACTCTATAATTTGGCCCATAGTCTCATTTCTGTCATTTGCATGGACTGGTGGGGGGCTGTATACAGAGAAGGCACCATCACCATTGAAGAGAAGGGGGACCCTCTGACTCCAAGGGAGAGGGGAATGATAACCTTCATGAGTTCCATGAGATTCACTAACTGATCTGAGGGGATGGTCTAATGAGTTCCCTTGGTAACAGGCAATAGGCTGGCCAGCTGGAACTCATCACCTGAACCCTTTTAAGAACATAAGAACATAAGAAATAGGAGCAGGAGTAGGCCATCTAGCCCTTCGAGCCTGCCCCGCCATTCAATAAGATCATGGCTGATCTGTCGTGGCTCAGTGCCCTCTCCCCATAACCCTTAATCCCCTCTCTTATCAAAAACCCATCAACCCACGTCTTAAAAATATTTAGCGGCGTAGCCTCCACCACTTCAACGGGCAGAGAATTCCAGAGATTCACCACCCTTTGAGTGAAGGAGTTCCTCCTCAACTCCGTTCTAAACCACCCCCCCCCCCTTATCTTGAGGCTGTGCCCCCTAGTCCTATTATCCTTTCTGAGCGGGAAGAATCTCTCCACTTCTATCCTATCCATCCCGTTCATCATCTTATACGTCTCAATGAGATCTCCCCTCATTCTTCTAAACTCTAACGAGTACAAGCCTAGTTTATTCAGCCTCTCCTCATAGCTCAACCCCCTCAACTCCGGCACCAGCCTAGTAAACCTCCTCTGCACTCCCTCCAAGGCCAAAATATCCTTGCGTAAGTACGGCGCCCAAAACTGCACACAGTACTCCAGCTGCGGCCTCACCAATGCCCTATACAGCCGCAGCAAGACCTCCCTACTTTTATATTCAATCCCCCTCGCTATGAAGGCCAGCATCCCATTCGCCTTCCTGATCACCTGCTGCACCTGCAAGCTGGGTTTTTGCAACTCATGCACAAGGACCCCAAGGTCCCTCTGCACCGTCACCTGCTGCAGTTTTTCGCCACGTAAGTGATAATCCTTCCTACCATTATTCCTACCAAAGTGGACCACCTCGCACTTGCCAACATTAAATTCCATTTGCCATTTCCTGGCCCATTCGCCCAGCCTATCTAGATCCTTCTGTAGACTCTCCACACCCTCCGCACAATTTGCCTTTCCTCCAATCTAGAGGGAATGAGTTTGAGCTAAGAAGAGAAACTTGTTTTTACACAGAGGGTGGTATGTATGTGGAATGAGCTGCTGGAGGAAGTTGTTAAGGCACTGGCAACATTTAAAAGGCATTTGGATAGATACATGGATAGGAAAGGTTTAGAGGAGTATGGGCCAAATGCAGGCAAATGGGGTTGGCTTAAATGGGCATTTTGGTCGACATGGACCAGTTTGGGCTGAAGGGCCTGTCTTCGTGCTGTTGATTCTACGATTCTAATTTGAACTTGTTGCCTCAGTTGAGATTAACTAACTCAGTACAAATTGGGAATGAGGTCTCACCATCCAAGTCAGTTATGCCATTATCAATAGCTGTTATATTTTTTAAAAAACGCATACAGAGTTTTACTTACACAGCTGCTGCTTGTGTTCTGGTAGAATAAGGTCATCATCAGTTAACCCTAATCCCGCACTTTCTTCATTTACTCGTGGCATTTTGTGGTAACATACCTACAAAGAGAAGACTTATTAATTTAAAACTAGAAAAATAAAGCAGAATAAATCTATCATATCCCCTTGATCAAATTTTGTCCTAGGCATGCTGAGCCTGTGTTTAGTCATTCTAACCCATGCCATGGGAAACTACGCTCAAACAAGAGTATAATGTTAGCAAAGTGAGGTTATCCACTTTGGTAGAAATAATAGTAGGAGGGATTATTATTTAAAGGGCGAAAAGCTGCAGCATGCTATGGTGCAGAGGGTCCTTGTGCACGAATCGCAAAAACCCAGTCTGCAGGTGATCAAAAAGGCGAATGGAATGCTGGCCTTTATAGCGAAGGGGATAGAATATAAAAGCAAGGAGGTCTTGCTGCAATTGTACAGGACACTGGTGAGGCTGCAACCGGAGTACTGTGTGCAGTTTTGGTCGCTGCATATGTGAAAGGATATATTGGCCTTGGAGGGAGTGCAGAGGAGGTTCACTAGGCTGATACCGGAGATGAGGGGGTTAGCCTATGAGGAGAGATTGAATAGACTGGGTCTGTACTCATTGGAGTTTAGAAGGCCTTATAGAGACATATATGATAGTGAAGGGGATAGGTAGGGTAGAGGTAGAGAGATTCTTCCTGCTTAGAAAGGATAGCAGAACTAGAGGGCACAGCCTCAAAATAAGCGGGGGGGGGGGGGGGCAGTTTAGATCGGAGTTGAGGAGGAACTTCTTCACTCCAAGGGTGGTGAGTCTCTGGAATTCTCTGCCCATTGAAGTGGTGGAGGCTACCTCGCTGAATATATTTAAGTCACGGGTAGATAGGTTTCTGATAGACAAGGGAATTAAGGGTTATGGGGAGAAAGCAGGAAAGTGGAACTGATCCACTTCAGATCAGCCATGATCTTGTTGAATGGCGGGGCAGGCTCAAAGGGCTAGATGGCCTACTCCTGCTCCTATTTCTTATGTTTCTTTTGTTAAGAGTTAAATTTGAACCAGGCCCTCACTGGCTAAATCACACTCAGGTAAGGTTTAAATGGGGATTGAAAGAGATTCTGGTTCCTGAATGAAAGATATCACAGTTCACATCATAGATCACCCCTTCTCACACAGTAAAAGTTATTAAAAACCTATTTATTTCAAGGATATAACCTACATGCTGAAATTACCTATTATATATAATGCTGTCATACGCAGTCAATTGGATCTAAATATTTTGGAACTAAAACTAGGGTGGCACAGAAGCACAGTGGTTAGCACTGCTGCTTCACAGTTCCTGGGTTCAATTCCTGGCTTGAGTCACTGTCTGTGTGGAGTCTGCACATTCTCCTCATATCTGCGTGGGTGTCCTCCGTGTGCTCTTGGTTCCCTCCCACAGTGTGGGTTAGGTTGATTGGCTATGCTAAAATTGCCCCTTAGTGTTCTGAGATATGTAGGTTAGAGGGATTAGTGGGTAAATATGTAGGGATATGGGAGTAGGGAATGGGTGGGATTGTGGTTGGTGCAGACCCAATGGGCCAAATGGCCTCTTTCTGCACTGTAGGATTTCTATGAAAACCAGAGACTGAAAAAGGCAGCATTCAATTTATTTTCTTAAAAAATGAGTCCAACAAACTTATTTTGTTGCTTGGATTGAATAACATAATATCATATGCATGTAAAATATTCACACTCTGCTTAAGGGTACCCAAGAGCAACTAATCCATTTATATGATACCTAATAGGCCACTAAATGACATTCTAGTGGTTACAGAGATGGGTACAGATTAAGTGGACGATTATATGGTGGTTGGATACTTGAGGTCAGTTTCAAGAATATATTGATGCCCAAGAGGAAACCTATTGATATATCCCCTTGAAGTCAAGTTGATTTCTACATATGCAGAGAAGTGAAAGATTGGGAAATGTTGACATATAAAGGGACTATGGTCCGAATATACCAGTTACTGGAAGTAAGCATTCAGGAACAGCAAGCAGTTAGGAAGGCCTTCATTGCAAGAGGACTTGAGCACTGGAGCAAAGATGTCTTATTGCAATTGTACAGGGCCTCAGGGAGACCACACCTGGAATAGCGTGTGCAGTTTTGGTCTTCTTATCTAAGAAGGGATATACTTGCCATAGAGGGGGAATAGGGAAGGCACACCAGGCTGATTCCTCAGATAGCAGCGTTGTTATAGAAATAGAAAGAGTAGGCTACCAGGCCCTTGAAGCCTGCCCAGCCATTCAATACAATCATGATTGATACAGCACCCTTTCTTTCTATGCCAGTTCCCCATAGCTTTGTATTCCTTGATCTATCAGCTAATTATCCACCTCCACTTTAAATACTTATAATGATCCAGCCTCCACTACCCTTTGAGGCACAGAATTCCAGACATTCACCAGCCTCTGCGAGAAGAAGTTTCTATGCACCTTGAGTTTTAAATGTCTTTATCTTGTCCTCTTTTAAAGTAGCTATGTCTCCTTGATCAAGACTCTCTCATTAGTGAAAATATCTCACTGCTCACTCTTCTAAACGCCAAGAAGTATAGAGCCAGACTACTTAGTCTCTCTTAATAGGACAATTAAGGTGAATCTCCTTTGAAATGGCTCCAATGTTACTACATCCTTTTTTAGTTAAGGTGACCAAAACTGTACACAGCATTCCATGTGAAGCCTCACCAACACCCTATACAATTGCAACAAAACCTTCCTACTTTAAACTCCAACCTTTTTGTAATAAAGGCCAAAATGCCATTTGTTTACTTAACTACTTGTTGGATCTTCTTCCTGTCAGGAAGAAGATACAATATTCATGTATCAACCAACTCAAGAACAGCTACTTCCCTGCTGCCATCAGACCTTTGACTAGGTCTACCTTGTATTAAGTTGATCTTTATCTATACCTTAGCTATGACCATAACACTACATTCTACACCCTCTCCTTTCCTTCTCCCCAGTACTCTATGATCAGTATGCTTTGTCTGTATTGTGCAAGAAACAATACTTTTCATTGTATACCAAGACAGTTCAACAATAATAAGTCAAAAGACCTGCTTGCTAGCTTTTTGAGATTCATGCACTAGAACACAACTTCTTCTGTACTTCACTGAACTGCAGTCTCTCTCCACTTAGATAACAATCTATCTTTTGATTCCTCCTACCAAAATGCATGATTTTACACTTCCCCACATTAAATTCTATTTGCCAGGTTTTTATCCAATTTACTTATATCCATTACAGAATCACAATATCTTCATCACAACCTGCCCTTCTACCTCACTCGAGTGAACCTGTAGAATTCTCTACCACAGAAGGCTGCAGGCTAAATCGTTGAATATATTAAATAAGGAAATAAATCGATTTCTAGGCTCTTAAAGGTGTCAAGGCGTGCAAAAAGAATGTGCGACTATGATGACGAGATAGAGAATTAGCCACGGTCATGTTGAATGGCAGAGCAGGCTTAAAGGGCTGAATAGCCTACTCCTCCTGCTCCTACTTTCGATGTTGCTACGATCCTGGGGCCTGTCTTCAAGAGAGAAAGTGAATGGCGGCCACGCAGACAGAACGTGTGCAAAAGGCAGCTAGAACTTAAGGAAGAAACAGGAAGAGAGACAGCGATACGATAGAAAGTGCTCAGCATGGGAGAAATCCAATGATTTGAGGCAGAAAAAAGAGAAAGGGCAAACAGTTACAGAAGGGAGACTTAAAAATGGTCACGAGTAACTCAGGAAGACATCCCATTATGAAAATTATATATTTCGTCTAGTGTCCCTGTTGACTAGGTTAAGCTGGATGAACGAGGAGTGGTGTTGTAAATTCAGCAATCTGGGCGAGAATTGAAACTTATTCAGTTTGTGAAAAGCAGGCTATAGGTTTGTGTATTGCTCCTAATGGCGCTTGTGCTGCTGCTACTGAGCCAGACTCTCTGGGTTTAAAGATCACAGCTGGTCTTCCAGACACTTGCCCCGAGCGCAGCCTTACCGGGTTTGTTGTCAGTGGTAGTTAAACTCCATCCCCGGGCTGCAGCCGCCAATACCACATCCCACACCGCTGCGGGACGCCATATTTGAGAGAACCGGCCCCGCTTTGCTTCCCCGCAACAACATCAACTCAGAACGAACGTTCCGGCCCCACCACTGTCAGAATGGAACAGAACCTTCACTGGCACAGAGTGGGAAATCACTATAGTGGCTGGCACTATATGTCCTGGTTACGATTTAAACCAAAATAAGTTATAAGTGATTGCCAGGCACATATTCAAAACCTTATTACAGTGTGTTCATAAATCAGTATTCACCATTTTTATTTCATTCCAGCGATTACGGATTTTGCATTACTTAAAAAAACCCAACAAGTTGATTTCAGGAGATAAAAAATGTGTTGGCAAACAAAGGTTTCTCACATTGCCTGATATTATGGTTGAAGGCGGTGTGTGTGGCTTTAAGCCCTAGTCCCAACTGAAATGTCTGCCAAACGCTGTTGTGTACTATACTTTAAAGAGCGTTTGATTTGAGAAAAACATCATCACATTAGCAGGTCAATGAACATTCATTCAGATATTTGAATGTGGACTTTCAAAAAATTGTGGTTAAATTAGTATCATTATTGCAACAGTATTTCTTTAAATTAGGTAAGCAAGGTCATTTTAGACCACAGATGGTCCTTTACGCCTATCGCCCCAGGCCTAGGTAAGGGTAAGGAGGCATGGCTAGCGGCAGAAACATCAAATGTTTGGTGGTGGTGACAGTAGACTTGGAGAAACAGTAGAACCTGGAGAGATGACACACGGAGGAGGATCATTTGGGAAGCTGAGACTTACGTAAGCACCAGTGAAAGGCAGTGGAAAACCACCATGTATTTTAACTAGTCCTTGAACAAACTGGAGAAAACTATTGGGATAATGGGTTTAGTGAAAAAGCCAAACTTAAACAACTTCCATACTGGAGTTGAAAATGGGAAGCCCTTAACAACCAAGTGAAGAGGAAGGTGTAAAATCATGTAGAATAGGGCTACACAGTTGTTAGTATTGTTGCCTCACAGTGCCAGTGACCTAGGTTCAATTTCGGCCTCAAGTCACTGTATGGAGTTTGCATGTTCTCCCTGTCATGATGTGGGTATGCCGGCGTTGGACTGGCGTAAACACAGTAAAAAGTCTGACAACACCAGGTTTTATAGGTTGGACTAAAACCTGGTGTTGTCAGACTTTTTACTGTGTTCTCCCTGTGTCAGTGCAGGTTTCATCCAGGTGCTCCAGTTTCCTCCCACAGTCCAAATAAATGCAGGTTAGGTCGATTGACCATGCTAAATTGACCCTTAGTGTCAGGGGGATTAGCAGGGTAAATACATGTTGATAGGGCCTAGATGGGATTATAGTCGCTGCAAGCTCGAAGGGCTGAATGACCTCCTTCTGCACTGTAGGGATTCTATTCTATGTTAGTGAGATGTAGAGCAATAAGCAGAGAACCGGCCTTTGTGCAGATCACCACTACTACTTTTTCATATTCATGATTTCTAGTTATACTTTCACCAAAGAATCAACATTTCTTACTCTGGCAATAGGACAAAGTTGTCCTTGTTTAAAAATAGATCTGGGAATATAAATACGAATTTTGTCAAGAATTGAGCCTTGTGACTTATTTATAGTCATAGTATTATGACTGAGATGGGAGCAGTGCACTGTCTTCCACTACTCCATGGGGCTCAACACATATAGAATCCCTGCAGAACAGAAGGAGGCCATTCAGCCCATCAAGTCTGCACTGACAGCAATCCCACCCAATCCCTGTAACCATGCATATTTACCCTGCTAATCCTCCCGAACCTTGAATCAATTTAGCATGGCCAATCAATCAAATCTGTACATCGGTGGACTGTGGAAGGAAACTGGAGCACCTGAAGAAACTCATGCCGACACAGGGAGAACATGCAAGCTCCATACAGAGAGTGACCCAAGGCTGGAATTGAACCTGGGTCCCTGGCGCTGAGAGGCAGCAGTGATAATCACTATGCCACCCCTATATATAAATGATTTCTCCAGCTAGCTCTACAGCCAAATATGTATTTTACCTATGAATCTCAGAATGACCACTTGATGTCCAGATTTCTTTAATAAATAAAATTATACATTTATTATAAAACCAGACTTGTCATGTAGATAGCAAAGCTTATTATCATACAGTATGAAAAATGCAAGTGTAATAGTTCTTTCTAAATACCCTAACTCTCACATGCAGACCTATTAAAAAAGAAGAATTCTGCCAGAAGATTAAATGCCAAAGTTAAAGTTTAAAAGTTTACTTATTAGTGTCACAAGTAGGCTTACATTGCAATGAAGTTACTGTGAAAATCCCCTAGTCACCATACCCCGGCACCTGTTTGGGTACACTGAACACAGAACATAGAAAAACTACAGCACAAACAGGCCCTTCGGCCCACAAGTTGCACCAATGATATCCCTACCCACTAGGCTTACCTATAACCCTCAATTCTATTAAGTTCCATGTACTCATCCAGAAGTCTCTTAAAAGACCCAATCGAATTTGTCCCCACCACGACCAACGGCAGCCAATTCCACTCACCCACTACCCTTTGAGTGAAAAACTTATCCCTGATATCTCCTCTGTACCTGCTCCCCAGCACCTTAAACCTGTGTCCTCTCGTAGCAACCATTCCAGCCCTGGGAAAAAGCCTCTGAGAATCCACCCGATCTATGCCTCTCAACATCTTATACACTTCTATCAGGTCACCTCTCATCCTTCGTCTCTCTAAGGAGAAAAGACAGAGCTCCCACAACCTATCCTCATAAGGCATGCCACCCATTCCAGGCAACATCCTTGTAAATCTCCTCTGCACCTTTTCAAAAGCTTCCACATCCCTCCTGTAATGAGGTGACCAGAACTGAGCACAGTACTCCAAGAGGGGTCTGACCAGGGTCTTATAAAGCTGTAGAATTATCTCCCGACTCCTAAACTCAGTCCCTCGACTGATGAAGGCCAGTACACCATACACCTTCTTAACCACATCCCCTACCTGTGAGGCCGATTTAAGAGTCCTATGGACCTGGACACCAAGGTCCTTCTGACCCTCTACACTGCTACGAGTCTTACCCTTGATATTATACTCCTTCATCCCATTTGATCTGCCAAAATGGACCACTACACATTTATCTGGGTTGAAGTCCATCTGCCACTTCTCCACCCAGTCTTGCATCCTATCTATGTCACGCTGCAACTTCTGACATCCCTCCAAACTACCCACAACACCACCAACCTTCGTGTCATTAGCAAACTTACCAACCTATCCCTCCACTTCCTCATCCAGGTCATTTATAAAAATCACAAACAGCAAGGGTCCCAGAACAGATCCCTGGGGCACTCCACTGGTGACTGACCTCCGTGTAGAAAAAGACCCATCTACATTTAGCCATCCACTGAGGGAGAATTTAGCATGACCAATACACCTAACCAGCATGTCTTTCGGGTTGTGGGAGGAAACCCATGCAGACAGTGACTCAAGCCAGGAATTAAACCCAGGTCTCTGGCACCGTGTGACAGCAGCGCTAACCACTGTGTTGCCCAGTCAGTGGTTCAAGGGAAAGGGATAGTTGATGGAGTCCTTGAAATGGTGTCCAGGTTATATGGTTGGTCTCTCAGCACTGGCCTGCAAAATATTTAATGATTCTTATGCTGCTTTTCAGGCAGACATCACAGAAAATCGTGGTACGGTAGCACAATGGTTTGCACTGCTGCTTCACAGCTCCAGGGTCCTGGGTTCAATTCTCGGCTTGGGTCACTGTCTGTGTGGAGTTTGCACATTCTCCTCGTGTCTGCGTAGGTTTCCTCCCACAGTCCAAAGATGTGCAGGTTAGGTTGATTGGCCATGCTAAGAAATTGCCCCTTAGTGTCCAGAGTAGCGGAGTTTAGAGGGATTAGTGGGTATAATATGTAAGGATATGGGGGTAGGGCCTGGGTGGGATTGTGTTCGGTGCAGACTCGATGGGCTGAAGGGCCTGTTTCTGCACTGTAGGGTTCTATGATCTATGAAAACATATTCAATTTCAGAACATTAAGTGACTTCAGAGCAGCTTCTATTCACTTTTGCTTTTGATGGGGTGTGGAGTTTCAAAAGCTGTTGTTATATTTACTTAAGTTGTTGATCCTTCTTATTTATCCCCAAAAGCAAAACCAATGACCAGCTTTTAAAAGTTTTCCAGGCATTTTATTTTCCAGAGCCATAAATCACAGTGTAATCCTTTTGTAAATGTCCAGCAGGGTCAAGAGGTTTTCAGCTTTTTAAAAACTGCTTAATTACCTTTTCTTATAAAATGCTGTATTTTCCAGTAACAGTACAGCAACCAGAGTTTTTGCATGAAACCTTTGAAGAACAAAGTATTTAAGAAAACAGAAACTCTCCAGAATGTTCTTAGTCCCTGAAGATGAATCATTTTCTGTTATTAAAGTTTTTATAATAATAAAATACGAGTCTAATTGGAAACTGTTTTTTCTTGAATTGAAAAGGCAGGTTTACAAATGGGTTTACTATTAGTTAATGAAGAAACATTATTGGAGTTCGCGATAGTGCCTCTGAGCCAGAAACTTCAGGTTTAGGACCCACTCGAGGACTTGAAGGCCAATGAATGTGAGTTTATAACATGACCAAATATGAAATGTTATCATAAGCACTTCTAACATATGCCAGTGGAAGGCAGTAAGAGCAGGAACCATGTGATGGAAATAAAATTGGAGCTCCAAACATGTAAAACTATAGGCTGCAGAAGGAACTCCAACTCTTTTGGGGGTGCCAGTTAGCTGGACAGCTGATATGGATCAGATTAGTGCCAACAGCATGAGGTTCAATCTCAGGTCCGGCTGGAGTAGTTCCAGGACCTGCCTCCTTGCCTGCCCTGAATATGGAGATATGGGTCAGATCTGCCTTTGGACATTGCATTCAAGAAAATGGAACATAACGATTTGAAAGGAAGGATGAGGATTTTAAATCGAGGCAATGGAAGGATGAAGTAAAATAATTACACATAATAAATGCATACAACTCTTTTAGGAATATACAACATTGAGGTCCATTAAGCTTGCCCCACATTCATGATGCCTAAAGCATCATAGTTAAACACTTTCAAATAATCTGCAGGTTTTTCACTGACTGGGAACCATTGTAGATCAGCAAGCAAAGGGGTGATAAATGATCAAGGACTGGGATTATTTTCTCTTTTGATCACAACAAACAAACAACTAAACTAAATCAAATAAACTGAGGCACAAATGAAAAGAGCAGGCCCTTGAAGGGATATGTCTCAAACAAAAACAAATCACAGAGGAAACTTTAAACATTAAACTAAAATGTGATTAACTATAGTTACAGTTGTGTCTCTCCTCAGTGCAACTCGATATTCCTCTCTGATATTACTTCCTGGTTCCCACAGCTTGCTAAATTAGTTTAAACCCTCATTGATAGCATTACAATATCACCCCACAAGGAAATTGGTGTCAGCTTGTTTAAGTGCAACATGTCTGGCTTGTGTGGATTCCATCTCCCCAGAGTTGGTTCAGATGTCCCAGAAATCTAAAACCCTCCCTCCTGCACCATCTTTCCAGCCAGAGATTCATATCCTATTTCTATACTCACTTCCACATGGTACTGGGAATAGGCCAAAGGTGGGTCATTGATGGTTGCATGTTAGTTGCAGTCCTTGATGTTTTAAGAAAGCTCACCTTTAAAATAAAGAACATGACTCCTTTCAGAACCTCAGCTTCAAAAGACAATTGCTACTGGAGTGGTGGGAGATTTTCTCCAGGCAGTTGAGCATAATAAAACAGTGAGATTCAAGAAATGCAGACAGAAACTGGGAATTGTCTCAAATACTATATGTATGAGAAAGGAGAACAAAAGGCAGCAAAATAGGGAAGTGGTGACTAAGACATGTGACATTGGAGCTAAAACCCTTCATGTCTGTTGAATTTTTTTTTAAATTCAATTGTTATTTCAACTCTCAATCTGTGGATGAGTTCTGACAAATATTATAGATGAAGAATTAATTTTTTGATGGTAGTAGAGAAGAAAAATTGTCTAGGACATCAGAACTTGTGTTTTTTCACATGACAGAGTAGCGATGGAAGAATGATTTTCAGAATAGAGATCTGTAGCCAGTGGTGTTCCACAGGGATCAGTGCTCAGACTTCTGTTGTTTATAGTATATATAAATAATCTGGAGGAAAATGTGGTGGTCTAATTAGTAAGTTTGTGGATGACACAAAGATTGTGGAGTTGCTGATAGTGCTGTGGATCATCAGGGGATACAACAGGATTGGACACTTGAGCACAGAAACAGCAGATGGAGTTTAATCCAGACAAATGAAAAGTGATGCATTTTGGAGGATCAAATTTAGGTGTGAATTATACTGTAAATGATGGAACTCTTAGGAACATTAAGAGGGAACTCTACGTGCAGGTCCACAGTTCCCGTGGCAACACAGATGGCCAAAGTGATTAAGTCATATGGCATGCTTGCCTTCATTAGCCGGGGTATTGAGTACAAGAATTAGGAAATCATGTTGCAGCTAAATAAACCTTGGTTATGCCACATTTGGAGTAGTATGTGCAATTCTGGTCGCCACACTACCAGGACGTGGAAGCTTTGGAGAGACTGCAAATAAAGTTCACCCAGATGTTAAAAGCAAATTACTGCAGATGCTGAAATCTGAAATCAAAAGACAAAACGCTGAAAAATCTCAGCAGGTCTGGCAGCATCTGTCAGGAGAGAAAAGAGCTGTCAAAGCTTTGATAAAGGGTCATCTGGACTTGAAACTCTTTTCTCTCCTTACAGATGCTGCCCGACCTGCTGAGGTTTTCCAGCATTTTCTCTTTTGGTTTCATCAGGATGTTGCCTGGTCGAGGGTGTTGGCTTTGAGGAGAGGTTGAATAAACTAAGATTGTTTTCACTGAGAAAACAGAGGGTGAGGGAGACCTGATACAGGCCTACAAAACTATGAATGGTATAAACAGGGTGAATAGTTACGGGCTTTTTCATAGGGTGGAGGTGTCAATTACAAGGGGCACAGGTTCAAGGTGAGAGGGAGAAAGTTTAAGGGGGATGTGTGGGGGAAGATTTTCACACAGTGAGTGGTGGTGCCTGGAATGCACTGCCAGAGATGATGATGGGTGCAGGCACATTAGCAAATTTAAGAAGCATCTGGATGAGTACATGAATAGGGAGAGAACAGGGGAATACAGACCAAGTAAGGGCAGAAAGTTTTTTTTTGAGTTTAGTTAGGCATCATAATCGGCACAGACTTGGAGGGCTGAAGGGCTTGTTCCTGCACCTAATTTTTCTTTGTTTGTTCTTTGAAAGCAGGTGACTGGGGATGTATGAGGAAGTGATAGCAATAGTAACAGTAATTGAATAATGATGCCTATTAAAATGCATAAGACACCACGTATGGAACACAATGACAGGTTAAAGTGGGAAGGGCAGTAACCGGAAACTGAAGACTGCTAGATTTGTGAGTGTGAGTTCAAAACCATTAGCGGAGTTGAGGGGGTTGAGCTATGAGGAGAGGCTGAATAAACTGGGCTTGTACTCGTTAGAGTTTAGAAGAATGGGGGGAGATCTCATTGAGACGTATAAGATGATGAATGGGATGGATAGGATAGAGGTGGAGAGACTCTTCCCGCTCAAAAAAGACAGTAGGACTAGGGGGTACAGCCTCAAGATAAAAGGGGGGCGGTTTAGAACGGAGTTGAGGAGGAACTTCTTCACTCAAAGGGTGGTGAATCTCTGGAATTCTCTGCCCGTTGAAGTGGTGGAGGCTGCCTCGCTAAATATTTTTAAGACACGGGTTGATGGGTTTTTGATAAGAGAGGGGATTAAGGGTTATGGGGAGAAAGCGGGAAAGTGGAACTGAGCAGCGACAGATCAGCCATGATCTTATTGAATGGCGGGGCAGGCTCGAAGGGCTAGATGGCCTACTCCTGCTTCTATTTCTTATGTTCTTATGTTCTTATAAGCAGCATTGGGTGAGTAGGGGCAATGAGTGGGTGCTGTGATATTAGAAGTCAAGTGGGCAGAGTGGAAGGCTATATGACAATCCTAATGTGACAAACCAAATATGCTTGCAGCATAATCCTTTTATTGTATTTGATCTGACAAACACCATGTCTTTGAACAGTTGCCCTATATAGAAATACACAATTGAAAGAACAACTTTCATCATATAGCACTGTAATGTAGTAAGATGTCTCAAGTAATATTTTACATAAAGCCACACAAACAGATCTTTGGACAAAGCTTGGCCAAAAACCTAGGATAAGGAGTGTCTTAAAGCAGGAAAAAAAATAGAGAGATTTAGAGGGTTAATTCCAGATCTTGGAGCCTGGACAGTTGCTGTTGGTGGCATGACAGCAATTGAGGATATTGGAGAAACTTACAGAGTTAGGGAGCCTATGGAAGCATTTGAAAACATGCATGAGTATTTTTAAAAATCAGCTTTGTTGGGCTAGGAAACAATGGAGATGAAAAAGCACAAGAGTGATGGGGACTTGGTATGGTAATCAGATTTTTGGAGAAGTTCAGCGGCACAGTAGCACAGTGGTTAGCACTGTTGTTTCACAGCTCCAGGGACCTGGGTTCGATTCCTGGCTTGGGTCACTGTCTGTGTGGAATTTGCACATTCTCCTCATGTCTGCCTGGGTTTCCTCTGGGTGCTCCGGTTTCCTCCCACAATCCAAAGATGTGCAGGTTAGGTTGACTGGCCGTGCTAAATTGACTGTAGATGCATAGGTTAGCAGATTAGTGGGTAAAATATGTACGGATAAGGGAGTAGGGCCTGGGTGGGATTGTGATCGGTGTAGACTCGATGGGCTGAATGGCCTCTTTCTGTACTGTAGGTTTCTATGATTTCAGGTGTATAAAAGGTGCAGTTTGAGAGGCTGAGCAGCAATGCATTTGAATAGTCAACTTTGGAAGTAATAAAGGCATGGATGAGGGTTTCAGTAGCAGATGAGCTGAAGCAGGAGCAGAGTTGGGAAATGTTATGGAGGAAGAAACAAGTGGCTTTGGCGATGGAAGGATATGTGGTGGAAATCTCAACTCAGTGTCAAATATGACCCAAGGGTGGCGAGGAATCTGGTTTAGCCTCAGCCAGTTTTCAGGAGAGCGATAGGGGAAAAAGTTTGTGATGGGAACTGAACAGAAGGTATGTTTTTACTAGTGTGTTTTTATCTTGTCTTAAATACTTATCATTATCGATTGCTGTTGACTATAATTGATAACAAATGGTGCTCAGATTAAAATATTAACAAATTGTAAAGATTAAAAAACAAAGCAACAGTTCAAATTGGAGACAGTGGAATGGTCATGGTGGGTGGTGTCAGCATCCATATGGAACCTAGCATTTTTTCAGATGCTGAGAGTCAGCAGATAGATATTTACATTGAGTCATAGAAGCTTATAGGCCCTTCCATCCAACTTGTGCACACCACCAGTTTTTACCACTAAGCTAGTCCCAATTGCCTGCATTTGGCTTATATCCCTCCATACTCATCTTACCCATGTAACTGTCCAAATGCTTCTAAAAAATAAAATTGTACCTGCCTCCACGACTGCCTCTGGCAGCTCACTCCAGATACTCACTACCCTCTGAGTGAAAAAAAAGCCTCTCTGGACTCACCTAAAACCCTGGGTGGCACAGTGGCTAGCACTGCTGCTTCACGGCGCCAGGGACCCAGGTTTGATTCCTGGCTTGGGTCACTGTGCAGATTCTGCACATTCTCCCCATGTCTGCATAGGTTTACTCCAGGTGCTCCAGTTTCCTCCCACACTCAAAGATATTTGGGTTAGGTGCTAAATACTCCCTTAATGTTAGGGGGCTAGCTGTGGTAAATGCATAGAGTTATGGGGATAGGGCCTGGGTGGATTGTGGTCAGTGCAAACTTGATGGGCCAAATGGCCTCCTTCTGCACTGTAGGGATTTTATGGGATTCTATAAAACCTATGCCCTCCTAGTTTTAGACTCCCCTACATTTTCCCCATCTTGGAAAGTAGAAGGGGGTAAAGGATAAATCCAGACGCACAAGCACTGAAGTAGAAAGAGAAATTATTGGAGGTGATTCTCTAGCTATGGCTGGATAAGAATGGAACCAGTTGATGTAGCCCCATCCAGCAAGACAATGGAAGAGAGGGACTGGAGAAAGATGGTGTGGTCATCCATGTTGAAGGTTGCAGATAGATTGTGTAGGATAAACAGAAGTAGTACACAACCCTCATTGTTACCAAGGATGTAATTTGAGCATAAGTCGCAAAACGTTAGCATGCAAATTCAACAAGTAATAGGGAAGGCAAATATAGGTTGGCCTCATATGTCAACCCTTAAGGGCTAGATGGCCTACTCCTGCACCTACTACTTGTGTTCTTATGTCAAAGGAAATGGAGTATAAAAATCTTGCCAAATTTTATACAAGGTATTAGTTAGACCACACCTGGTATACTGTGAACATGTTTGGTCCCCTTATCTAAGATACCGGCATTGGAAGTAGTCTAAAGAATGCTCACTAGGTTGATCCCAGATATGGAGGGATTTTCTTAGGAGAGGTTGGGTAATTTGGGCCTGTACTCATTGGAGTTTCGAAGAATGAGAGGCAACCTTATTGAGACATATAGGATTCTCAGGAGGCTTGAGAGGTTGTTTGTCCTTACAGGACAGTCTTGGACCAGAGGGCATAATCTTAAGAGTGAGGGTATTGCCCATTTAAGACAGAGATGAGAAATTTCTTCTCTCAGAAAGGATAGTGAAACTGTCGAATTCATTACTGCAGAGGGTGGTAGACACTGGGTCATTAAGGATGTTCAGGGCTGAGATAGATAGACTTTTAATCAGTAAGGAATCAAGGGTTATGGAGATAAGGCAGGAAAGTGAAGTTAAGAATATCAGATCAGCCTTGATCTCATTGACGTGGAGGTGCTGGCGTTAGAATGAGGTGGGCACAATAAGAAGTCTCACAACACCCGGTTAAAGTCCAATAGGTTTATTTGGTGTTACGAGCTTTTGGAGTGCTGCTCCTTCATCAGGTAGTACTTGATCTCATTGAATAGCAGAGCAGACATGATGAGCTGAATGGTCTATCTCTGCTCCTATGTCTTATGGGATGGGGAGGTGGTGTAAGTGTATGGTGGTAAGGGGGAACCAAGTTAGGACTGTGCGCTGGGGAGAGGGGGAAGACACATCCTGTCGGTGGACAGGGCAGTACACTGTGGGTTGATGGTGGGGGGGTGGGGGGGGGGGTGACTGTTAGCAGAGGGCTGAGGTGACGATTCAGGTGGGGCGGGGGGTGACCATTGATGGGGGGGGAAAACAGCAGGTGACCATTGGCATGGGGGTGATTGTTGGTGCAGGAGCAAGTGAGTGCTGTCATGGGGTGAGTGATCATTGGCATGGGACAAGCACAATGGCCACTGGGGGAGGAGTAGCGAGTGTCAAGTGACATGGTGGTGGGGGAAGAAGGGTGATAGCATGAGAGTGAGTGGCCACAGATGCAGGGGGACTGGGGGTGAGAGTGATCATTGGCTCATGGGGGTGGAGGGCTGCAAATGACCATTGGCACGTGGGTAGAGGTGGATGATGAGTGACCATTGGCACACAGGGTGAGGTGAGTGACTGTTGGCGCACAGGGGCAGGGATGGTGAGTGACCATTGGCACACAGGGTGAGGTGAGTGACTGTTGGCGCACAGGGGCAGGGATGGTGAGTGACCATTGGCACACAGGGGCGGGGTGGTGAGTGACCACTGGCACATGGGGGCAGGGGTGGTGAGTGCCTGTTGGCATCCAGAGGGGGTGTTGAGTGACCGTTGGCACGCGGGGGGGGGGGGGGGGCGGGGCGATGGTGAGTGACCGTTGGCACGCGGGGGGCGGGGCGATGGTGAGTGACCGTTGGCCGCGCGGGGGATACGGCTCCACGGGAAGTTGCTTCTGATTCTCTCTCTGGGACGTGGAGCCTCTCGGGCAGCTGCAGCCAGTCGGTCGGTCGCCGCCTGCAATAAAATCTCGGTCCCTATTCACAAATTAAAGTAGCACGCCCCATGCCAGTGCTGGGTAATCTAATATGATATTTCCATGTACAAACCGAAAAAAATCCAATATTTTCCTCACACTTCGCGTAGATGAATTCAAACAAAATTTCAAAAGACCATCTTTTTAAAGCACCCTCTGATTTACTCTTCTGCATGATCCGTCAGGTAAACAAACTGCATTTTTCCCCCCATTGCAGGTAGCCTTTCTCCACTAATAACCCACCGCCAAACTTTCCGTGTATCATTTGCGCCGATCAGAGGTTGTCTGAGGGTCTCGACTCCTTTCTTCCGCTTCAACTTTTACATGTCATTTCCTGCAACATGGTGGTCAAGGCAAAGAGACGAGCCAGACTCCCAAAAAATATGTATTCCCAACACCAGCAAACAACTTCTTCCTCGCCTCTCTGACTAGTGAATGCTGCAGCACCATCGGCAGCCAAAGGGAGTCACCTCGACTGACGCCTACACAAAGCAAACCTTCCTGGCTCAGTGCGGACGATCATTTACAAACACATATTTATAAAAGTGGAGAGGATTTAAAAACAAACGACCATCAATATTATTTTCTGCAGGGGTAAGTGAGCTGTACTAGCCAAGGTGGCAAATTTACACACAAAAAAATGGTTCGCTGGAAGATCGCCGGGCCTGCCATAATAAATAAGTGCGATTTAACAGGACGGGCTTCATTAAACAAACAAGTAAAAGGGACTGGCGAGAGTATTGAAACGGTTCGGTCTTGATTTTTATTTATTTTCGTGTTGGAAACCCCGGTTGATTACTTGCAGAAATGGTGGGTTGTTTTATTTGGATACAGGATCTCGTTTAATCAATGGCCGTGGATCTTTTCCCACTGGAGGGGGAAGGGGGGGGGAAGGGAGGGGATAAATAATCAGCGCTCAACCAAACCTGAGGGGAGGGGGCGGGAAGCTGTCTAATAGACGGCCGGACTGGCCAATGGGGAGAGGAGTTGGGTGCGCGTGTTTGAAAATGGACGGTGGGTGACGTCACTGAGCGGCAGAAAAAGGCGGGGCTTGTATCAGGTCGATCTTAATGACGTCATGAGTTTGGATTTTGGGCGATGTTTTTAAATCCTGACTTGTCGAATTTGGGTGTGGTGGTTTGGGGTGTTTGGTTATGGACTTGTGACTAAACGTGGTTTTGGGGGCACCTTTCCATATAGTTGTTGAAAGAGTTTGAGCTTTTACAATTGTTATGGTGTAGTAGGAGGCCATTTGGTCCCACGTTTCTGCACCTGCTCTCCAAATGAGTATTATCACAGTGTCATTCTCCTGCCTTTTCTGTTGTTTGTATTCAATGAATACTGTTTCACAAATCCAGGTTCGATCCCAGCCTTACGTGACCGTGTGGAGTTTGCATATTCTCCTTGTCTGTGTGGGCTTCCTTCCACAATCCAAAGGTGTGTGGGAGAGGTGGATTGGCCATGCTAAATTACCCTTTAGTGTTCAAAAGATGTGTAGGTTAGATGGATTAGCCGTGATGAATGTGTGGGGTTACAGAGATGGGGGGAGGGGGGAAATTGTGCAGAGGTGGGTACAATGTTTGTTTGGAGAGATGGTGCAGATTCAGTGGGCTGAATGGCATCTTGCACTGGGGGTGGGGGTGTGCAATTCTATGTATATGGAATCACCTAATGCTCTCTTGAATACCTTGTTTGAAGCTCCATCCATCATGTTTCCAGGCAGTGGAGTACGGATTCAAACTACTCGCTGTGTGAAAACGCTTTTCTCATATCACATTTGCTTCTTTTTGTAAATCACTTTAAATCTGTACTCCTTGTTCTTGATCCTGTTACAACCAGGAACAATTTTTCTCTATCTGCTCTGTTATGATTTTTATCAATCTCTTTTTAGCTTTCTCTTTAAGGAGAAAAGTGCCAACACCCTCGATCTACCCCTTCTGCACTTGCTGTAATGAATTCACATCGTTTCCATTGTGTGTAGTCAGTACTCCAGCTGAGTCTAACTAATGTATAAGTTCAGCATAACCTCTTTGCTCTTGTATTCTATGACCCTATTAATAAACATTTGCTGAAAACCTCAGTCCTCGTCGCTGCTGGGATTATCTGATGCTGCTGAACATGAATGGAATTTTGGCTGGAACGCCAAATTCTCTGTTCTCACCTACAGTGGGGTGGCCATGAGTGAGATCAGAGAATCTTGTCCACTGTTCTCTCTTTATTAACTGCTCTCTCCACTTGTCCTGCTACTTTCAATGATCCATGAACATATACACCCTAATCGCTCTGCTCCCACCCCCATTAAGAGTTGTATCCTTTGTTTTGTATTGTCTGTCCATATTCTTCTGACTAAAATGCATCACCTCACACCTCTCTGCCTTGAATTTCATCTGCCATTTATCTGCCCACTTCTCCAGCTTGTTTATGGCCTTTTGAAGTGCTACACTGTCCTCCTTATAGTTTACAATACTTGCAAGTTTTGTGTCATCCACAAACTTTGAAATTGCCCCCTGCACATCAGGATCTAGATCATTAATATATATCAGGAAAAGCAAGGGTCCCAATACTGACCCCTGAGGAACTCCACTACAACCTTCCTCCAATCTGAAAAATATCCATTGACCATTAATGTGTCTTTCCTATTATGTTGCTACTGTCCCTTTTATTCATGGGCAATAATCTTTCTCATAAGTCTGTGTGTGGCACTGTATCAAAAGCTTTTTGAAAGTCCACGTACACTACATCAACAACATTACCCCCATCAATCCTTTCTGTTACCTCTTCAAAAAACTCCAGTAAGTTGGTTAAACATAATTTCCCCTTAGAAATTCATATTGGCTCTTCCTAATCAACCCCCATTTTACCATGTGACTCCTAATTCAATACTGAATAATTCTTTCTAGAAGCTTCCCCAACAGTAAAGTTAAACTAATTGGCCTGTCATTGCCAGGGGCTTATCCTGACAGCCTTCTTTGAACAAGGCATAATGTTTGCAATTCTCCAGTCCTCTGGCACTTCCTCTGAGTCTGGAGTAGACTGAAAGAAAGATTATAACTGATGCCCTTGCAATTTCCACTTTCACTTCCTTCAATATCTTTGAATATATCTCATCTGATTTTGCCTCGTCAACAAGTACCAACAGTCTACCTGATACTTCCTCCTTCTCAATTTTGAATCCTTCCTAACTCACAAACCACAATCAGTAAGCATTGGCAACAACACCTCCTCCACAATCATCCTCAATACCGAGGCTGTGTTCTCAGCCCCCTACTATATTCGTTATACAGCTATGACTGTGTGGCCAAATTCCTCTCCAATTTGATTTTCAAGTTTGCTGATGACACAACTGTCATGGGTTGAATCTCAAACAATGCCAAGACCGAGTGCAGGAATGAGTTAGAGAATCTGGCGAACTAGTGTGGCAAAAATAAGTCTCTCCCTCAATGTCAATAAAATGAAGGAGATTGTCATCGATTTCAGGAAGCGTAAAGGAAAACACGCCCCTGTCTACATCTACATCTTCATCAAGGGATGAAGTAGAAAGAATTGAGAGTTTCATGTTTTCAGGTGTCCAGATCACCAACAACCTGTCCTGGTCCCCCCATGCTGATACTAAAGCTAAGAAAGCCCACCAACGCCTCTACTTTCTGAGAAAACTAAGGAAATTTGGCATGTCAACTATGACTCTCACCAACTTTTACAGATGCACCATAGAATGGATTCTTTTTGATTGTGTTACAGCTTGGTATGGCTCCTGCTGTGTCCAAGATCGCAAGGAACTCCAAAAGGTCATGAATATAGCCCAATTCATCACACAAACCAGCCTCCCATCAATTGACTCAATCTGTACTTCCAGCTGTCTCGCAAAGCAGCCAGCATATTTAAGTATCCCATGCACTCTGTACATTCTCTCTTCTACCTACTTCCGTCAGAAAAAAGATACAAAAGTCTGAAGTCATGTACCGACTCAAGAACAGCTTCTTCCCTGTCAGACTTTTGAATGGACTTACCTGACATTAAGTTGATCTTTCTTTACACCCTAGCTATGACTACAACACTACATTCTCCACTCTCTTGTTTCCTTCTCTATGAACGGTATGCTTTGTTTGTATAGTGCGCAAGAAACCATACTTTTCACTGAATGTTAATACATGTGACAATAATAAATCAAATCAAAATGTCAGTTGAGGGACCTGAGTGGTCCTGACACGAGGGTCAATTTCCCTTTTTTTAAAAATAGTGCTGTAGGACCTTTTGCCTACCTGGGTTTGACTTCTCATCCAAGAGGCATCCAAGAGAATGCAACACTCCTTCAGTACTGCAAGGCATGTCGGTTTTGAATTTTGTGCTGAAGTTTCTGAGTATGATTTTAACTCAGAAGACTGCTATCGCCTGAGCCACAACTGATACACTACAGCCACAACTCTTTGAATTACGATGTTTCTTCTCGTTTCAGTCCTAAATGTCCAAGCTTTATTCTGAGGTTGTGACTCTTAGTTTCAGACTCTCCAGTCAGGGAAACATTCTCCTAGTATTTGCCCTATTAGGCCTTTCACACTTCTAAATTCTAGGAAATATATATGTTTGGCACTCAATCACTTCTTACAGGACAGTCCTTGACCTTAAGAATCAGTCTAGTGAACCTTCATTGCATTTCCCCTTAAGGCAAATATATTTTTAGGTAAGGAAACTAAAACAGCAGGCAGTAACTCAGGTGTGGTCTCAAATGCCCTATACAATTGTGGTAGGACTTGCACTTTTCCATGGCATTTATTTTGAAATAAAGGCTAACACCATTTGCTTTATTAATTGCTTGCTTACATGTTAACTTTCTGTGATTCATTAGAAAAAATATCCAGTTTCCCTTGAGTACTGACGTTTATCAGTTTTCACCATTTAAAACATATTTTTCTTCGGAATAGTGAACCTTTATTGCACTTCCCACTCATTGTATTCGACTTCTGTGTTCTTGGCCACTCACTTAACTTGCCTCTTTGTGTCCTTCTCAGCATTTATTTTTCCATCTACCATCATATCATCATATTTATGTATACTTTACATTCGATTCCCTCACCTGAGCCATTGACATATAAATAACTGAAGTCCAAGCACTGATCCTTGCATCACCCAGTGACTTACAGCCTGACAGCATGACCCATTTAATCCTTTCCTCTGTTTTCTGTTCTTTAATCAATCTGCAATCCAAAGTAATATTACCCCCAATCCCATGAACCTTCATTTTGAACAATAACCTTTTGCAAGGCTTTTTGAAAATCCAAATACACTATATTCACTGGCTTCTTCTTACCCATCCAAATAGTTATATCTTTAGGTAATTTTAATACATTTATCAAACACTATTTCTGTTTCATAAACCCAGATTGACTGTGTTTAATAATAGTATGATTTTCTAACTGTCCTTTGAGCAGATCAATGAAAATACATTCTGGCATTTTCATTATTACCCATGTGAAGCTTACCAGCCTATAGTTAAGTGTTTTGTTCTGAAAGATTTTACATATTCTAAAAGAAACGAAGCCTTATTTTGACAGCATAACAGAGAATTTGGGAATTTTAACAGAAATTTGCAGCCGAAAGCAAAAATTTTAATTTAAATTAGAAATAACTTGCAGTACGTTTGTATTATAATTTTGCAGCTTTCTTTTAAAGGGAAGTGTTGGGAACAGGAGTAGGCAATTTAGTCTCTCCAGCCTGTTCCACCTCTCAACTAGATATTGAATGATTTGTGTCTCATCTCCATTTACCTGCTTTAGTCCTTGAATGCCATTTTCCACCCTGTGTAAACTTACAGTCCTGGTGCCTGTAAGCGCGGTAGCACAGTGGTTAGCACTGCAGCTTCACAGTGCCAGGGACCCAGGTCCGATTCCTGCTTGAGTCACTATCAATGTGGAGTTTGCATGTTCTCCCCGTGTCTGCGTGGGTTTCCTCCGGGTGCTCCGGTTTCCCCTCTCAGTCTGAAAGATGTGCTGGTTAATGCATTGTCCCAAACAGGTGCCAGACTGTGGCGACGAGGGGAATTTCACAGTAACTTCATTGCAGTGTTAATGTAAGCCTTACTTATGACTAATAAATAAACTTTTACTTTTGTATTGTAACTTGGACCACGTACCTTTCATCCATTGCCATGATTTTAAAATTCTCATCTTTGTTTTCAAATCTTTTTGAATCTCTCCCTGACCTCACTCCTCATCTCGTAACCCACTTAAGCCTGACAAACCTCTGAGATAGCAATTCTGGCATATTACACATCTCATTGCTCCATCATTGGCAACTGTGCCTTTAACTACTGAGGACCTGAGCTCCATGATTTCCTCCACAAATGTTCCTTCTAAGCAGTACAGCTACCCAAAAGCTCCTGGGGGGCAAGCTATAAACAAGTTGACCCTTTAAATTAGCACATTTGCGCGATCATTTAAAAAAAAGTTGAAGGGGCTGTGTACTTAAATAAGTTGCTGTGCATTCCAAAAAAAAGGAAGGAATGTTGCTGTCAACCTCTTGTCATCTCTTTTTCTGTTTGAAGACCCTCATTGAAATCTACCTCTTTGACGAGGTTTTGATCATTTGTCCTAAAACCTTGGTTAGGTCACACTATGTACTGTTCGGGTTGCTAAACTCTAAAAACAGTAGAGAGGGATTGGATAACATCCAAATAAACGTTTACAGGATGGTACCAGAACTGCACAATTACAGCTATCAGGAAAGATTAAACAGGTTGGCTTTCTTTTCTCTTGAAAGCCGGGGGATGACTTAGAGTTTTTGATTTTGATGGAGCAGACACTGAAAGATATTTCTGTTTGTGGGGAGAAGCAAAACCACAAATATAGGATAATTACTGTGAAATTAAATAGGAAATTCAGAAGAAACTTCTTCACCCAGAAAGTGGGAAGAATGTGGAGTTTATTGCCACAGGAAATAGATGAGTCAAATAATACAGATGCATTTAAGGAAAAACTGGATAAATATATGGGGGCAAAGAGAATAGAGCAGTATATTAATAAAGTTAGCTGGGAGAATGCTCAAGTGAAGTATAAATGCTGGTGCAGACTGGTTGAACCAAACAGCCTGTTTCAGAGCTGCATGTTCTAGTTAATTTTATATAACATCTCCTGTGTTGCTTGCTATCAAAGTTTGTTTGATGATGTTCCTGTGAGGTGTTTTGGAATGTTTTACAATGTTAAATGTGTAAATTGTTAATGATATCCATAGATAATTTAAAACATATATCTGTTTCTCTCTGTTCTGAAAATTTCAAATAATCCAGCACCCACGGTCTTTGGATGAGAATTTTACAATTCTTATGTGAAAAAGTACTTCCTCATTTCACTACTGAATGACCAAATTTTAAGATTACACTTCCTTCCCCCACTGGAGGAAATGCCTTCCTCTGTCGTGACACTATCGAACTCTTATTATTTTAGATATCCCTTAACCTTCTAATCTTTTTTGAGTTCTTTTTTGTATCTTTTAGTGATTTGTATACATAGAAACCAAAATTCCTTTGCCATTTCACACTTTCTAGTTTCTTACTGTTAAGAAAATATTCAAATTTGTCTTAGATCCATAGTGAATAACCTACTTTCACTTTTCATGTTGAGCTTCATTTGTCAGTTTTTCCAAGTTTTTCTTAACCTGTCCATGTTTCTCTGGGACCTCCTGAACCCAACTTTACAATTTACAGTGCCTGCTAATTTAGTGTCATCTGTAAATTTGAGCATATAACTAGCTCTCTCTTCATCCAAATTATTAATATACACTAATCTCTCCAGTCCGGCAATCTATTGTTTGGAAACACCAGTTGTCCAGGAATTTTGTGAGCAGACTGTTCACATCATTGATATTATTTTAGTACAATAATTTGAGAGTATGGAAGGTGCAGTATTTGGTAAGTAAACAATTTTTATTGCTGGTTTATGTTTTAACACCCTTTTTATGTTTAAGGTAAATATTTATATCTTTTTTTTTCCAGTTTGCATACTTATGTTTAGGTATTGCAATGTAATTCGATCATCCAGAAATGACTTGGTGCAAGTCTGGACTTGAGAGGTTCATAGAATCATAGAAACCTTGCAGTGTGTCAGGCCTGCACCAACTCTCCATCGGAGCACCTTACCCAGGCCCTATCCCTGTAACCCCACACATATATCCCCCTAATTCCCCTAACCTACATACTTTATGACACTAAGGGACAATTTAGCATGGCCAATCAATCGAACCCAAAAATCTTTGGATTGTGGGAGAAAACCCATGCAGACATGAGGAGAATGTACAAACTCCACAAAGACAGTGACCCGAGGCTGGAATTGAACCCAGGTCCCTGGTGCTG
This sequence comes from Carcharhinus amblyrhynchos, assembly GCF_965287045.1. Classification (NCBI taxonomy): domain Eukaryota; kingdom Metazoa; phylum Chordata; class Chondrichthyes; order Carcharhiniformes; family Carcharhinidae; genus Carcharhinus; species Carcharhinus amblyrhynchos. Next base: position 58,136,010 of record NC_137329.1, read on the forward strand.
TGAGGCAGCAGTGCTATCCACTGTGCCATTGTGCTGCCCTTCAGATTTCACTGTCTGCTGTGATGGGATCTGAACCCAGGTCCCCAGAGCATTACCTTGGGTCTTTGGATTATTACTTCAGTGACAACACCACGAGGCCACTGCCTCCCCACAGATTACAATGTATATGCTGAAAGATTCAGTGCCCAGAAGCTTTCCCTAAGGAACACCACTGTTGGATCCTACCACCAGAGTACCTTCCTATTAACCCTATTTTCTGTTTCTTACCTCTGAATACCAGGTATCAGTCCATGTCATAAGGTAACCACCAATTTCATATGCACTAATTTTTGCTCATCTCTTGGGTCAACTGCCTTAACTATGTATTCATTCCTTTACTAAAAAATGAAAGGAAACAAAAACTTGTTGCTCTGAAGAAATTTGTCTAAGGCAGCATGATGGCATATGGTTAGCATTGCTGCCTCACAGCGCCAGGGATCTGTATTCAATTCCAGTCTTGGATGACTGTCCATGTGGGGTTTACATGTTCTGCCCACATCTGCATGGGTTTCTTCCCACAGTCCAAAGATATTGTAAGTGAGATTAGCTTCTGTTATTACTGTTTTAAAAAGCACATATCATTTAATACTATCAATGATATTTTCAAAACATCTGAAACATTGATAGCACAACAGTGCTAACATTAACAGTTAAATATAGGCAAAAAAACCAGAAATGTAACACAAAGCAAAAGTGCAATTAGCATATCCTCACATTACCCATGAAAATACATGTTGGGGATGAGGAGATTAGATTTTCAATCTGGAGTCCAGAACCCAACACTGGCATCATATCTGAAGCCTGTCCCATGCCATTTCAGCATCAGTGATGCAATGTGATTATTAAATTCCAAGGCCCTAACTGGGGTGGAAGTGATATTGGAACCTTAAAAGGCAGAGGCAACCACGACTGGGCTTCCAGTCGCCTGCGGAATTGGAGCAGGCTGGAGAGAAGAGTGGCAGTAGCCTCATGACCAAAACAAACTCCCAAATGCTCACTCATCAGGTACCTAAAGCTCTGCTCACATGATGGCAACTTTGCATGTGCACCTTCATTTGACTATCCTTTTTGTTTACATGATTTTAAATCAACAGACACAATCTCTATATCCTTCTGCTGTTCTCCCACAGTTGTGTACTAACATGCTCCCGATTGTTCTCTTTTCATTTTTATCTTTGAAAATTTAATTCTGTCCCTTTCCAGCTCATTAACAATGTTAATAAGAGTAAGTTATTTGGGAGCACGTGGGTTTCTGGCTCCCACTTCCACCCTCACAGCTATCCTCTCTTTAAAAGCTGCAACCTGTTGTGGAGGTGTCAGAAGATTGTCATAGCATCTAAGAGAGCTATTTTCAAAGTGCGTCCTAACCTCGCTTCATCTCCACTGGTGAATGAAATCCACCTTGGGTCTGTAATGTAGAAATGTAGAAAAGACAACTAGATGATATTGTATCCGTTTATTTTTGTTCTGTAGGCTTTGATAACTAGGTCAGCACTTATTGACCATCCTTAATTGCCTTTGAACTGAGTGACTTCCTAGGCCATTTCTGAGAGCAATTAAGAGTCAACCACATTGCTGTTGGTCTGGAGTTGTGTGTAGGCCAGACCAGGTAAAGATAGCCTAAAGGACATTTGTGAATCAGATAGGCTTTTATGCCAATAATGGTTTTATGGTCATCATTAGAAATTTAATTCCAGATATTTTATTGAATTCAAATTTCACCATTTGCTGTGGCAGGATTTAAACCCAAATAAGATTTAAACCCAGGTCCACGGAGCATTACTCTGGATACTGGATTACAAGTCCATGGCGATACCACAACACCCTCGCCTCCCCTGCAAATATTTAAATATTGTGCAGTACTTAAATTAAGCAATTAAATAGAATTTGCTTCCTAATCCTTTCTGCTGTGGTAACTCTCTCCTTTCTTAAGACCTATCGCTTTGACCTTTTGGTCACTTGTTCCAATATTGTCTTATTGTAAGTCAGTGTCAGATTTTGTCTTTTAACAGTATTGTGAAATGCCTTTTGATGATTTGATATATGTCGAGGCACTATGTATAGGCCACAGTTGAAGTATACTGTAGTATTGTGCACCACACTGTAGAAACTGTATATATTGTAATGAAAAAGGAGATATAGATTCACTAAGAAATTGCTCAGACTGAAGGGTTAAGCCAATGAAAAATAAATTCAGGCTTTTTCACTGGAACAGGGAAGGTTGATAGAAGTATTTAAATTATAAAGGGATACGTTAAGTAGAAGTGTAATAGTTTACATTAGTCAACAAGGCAGTAATTAGAGGGTGCAATCCTAAAATAATCAGAACATGAATTAAAAGAACAGCTATAAACATTTTTTCAGAATAGATAGCTATAATGTGGAATTTTCTGTTACGTACCAATATAGAACATAGAACATTACAGCGCAGAACAGGCCCTTCGGCCCATGATGTTGCGCCGACCAGTTAAAAAACAATGACCCTCTAACCTAAACCAAACCCTTTCCATACATAAACCTATCCACGGAGCTCCTAAACACCCCCAAACTAGGCGCATCCACAACTGCAGCAGGCAGGGCATTCCAATCCCTCACCATCCTCTGGGTAAAGAACCTACCCCTGACATCCGTCCTATAACTACCACCCCTTAATTTAAAGCTATGCCCCCTCGTGCTAGCTTTCTCCATCCGAGGAAAAAGGCTATCACTGTCCACCCTATCCAAACCTCTGATCATCTTATATGTTTCAATAAGGTCCCCTCGCAGCTGCCTTCTTTCTAATGAAAACAACCTCAAATCCCTCAGTCTCTCCTCATAGGACCTCCCCTCCATACCAGGCAACATCCTGGTAAACCTCCTCTGCACTCTCTCCAAAGCCTCCACATCCTTCCTATAATGTGGGGACCAGAACTGCACATAATACTCCAAGTGCGGCCGCACCAGAGTTTTGTACAGTTGCAACATGACGCTGCGGCTCTTAAATTCAATCCCCCTACCAATAAACGCCAAGACACCGTATGCCTTCCTAACAACCCTATCTACTTGATTCCCAACTTTCAGGGATCTATGTACACATACACCTAGATCCCTCTGTTCATCCACACTATTCAGAGTCCTACTGTTAGCCCTATACTCTACACATCCATTATTCCTGCCAAAGTGAATTACCTCACACTTTTCCGCATTAAACTCCATCCTCCGCCTCTTGGCCCAGCTCTGCAACTTGACCAAGTCTCCCTGTAGACTAAGGCACCCTTCCTCACTATCTACCACACCTCCGACTTTGGTGTCATCAGCAAATTTACTAATCCACCCAGCTATACCCTCATCCAGATCATTTACAAAAATTACAAACAGCAGTGGCCCCAAAACAGATCCCTGAGGCACACCACTCGTAACTGAACTCCATGTCGAATACTTACCATCAACCACTACCCTCTGTCTCCTATCCGCCAGCCAATTCCTAATCCAATTTCCTAAATCACCCTCAATCCCATACATCTGCAATTTCTGCAGAAGGCTTCCATGGTGAACCTTATCAAACGCCTTACTAAAGTCCAAATACACCACGTCAACTGCCTTACCCCCATCCACCTCTTTGGTCACTTTCTCAAAAAACTCAATAAGGTTAGTAAGGCACGACCTACCCTCCACAAAACCATGCTGACTATCTCTAATCATTTCATTACTCTCCAAATAACTATAAATCCTATCCCTAATAATTTTTTCTAAAACCTTACCCACAACAGAAGTAAGACTCACCGGTCTATAATTCCCGGGGAAGTCTCTGTTCCCTTTCTTAAACAATGGGACAACATTCGCTAACCTCCAATCTTCTGGCACTATACCGGTGACCAACGACGACCTGAAGATCAGAGCCAGAGGCTCTGCAATCTCCTCCCTTGCCTCCCAGAGAATCCTAGGGTAAATCCCGTCCGGCCCAGGGGACTTATCTATTTTCAAACCCTCAAGAATAACTATAATGATATTGAAGCAATATCATTAAATATTTTCAAAAGGATATCAAATTTTACTCAAAAAAGATGGATGTCAAAAGTGAACAGACTAGTAAGATTAGATTTAAATTCTCATGGCTGGAGAATGATTGAATTGATGGGCTGTCTGCTTATTTGTGCACTATATTGTTTATGATTCTGTTTTTTTTTCTCCTCCAACAAGCTTTCTTCCCCATTTTTCTGGAGACATTATCTTGTGGTAGAGTACAGTTCTCCTTGTGCCAGCAGTTTTCCAAATGGCTGCCATAGTTTACAGAGTATCAGAAGGCAGTTTTTGTATGAGTAACATCCATGTTCAGAACTTTATGCTGCTCAGGCTAATTATGATGTCCTAACTATTGCTGTAACAGGAATGAGAGATTGTCCATTAGGCAATTTGTGAGATAGGATATCGTGTCTGCTAAAATTATTGATGTTGCATCTTTTTTTTGAAATGAGATGTAAGAGAATAGGTTGTTAAACCAGTGCCAGATTTTTTAATACAGTTTTTAATTATGCCCTTTTTCTCAAACTTTAACCTCCTTCCCTCCTAAGGAGTTGGAGAGGAGGCTGCGCTTCTAGGGCTGAGCTGACCACTATCAAAGGAAGCCTCATAGGAGTTTCCATGCTGTTCATTCCAGTTGGTGTGTAGCTGTGGGAAAGAAGAACAAAAGATTGGTGTTGCACTTTCATTTGCCAGTCATTATGACTTTCCTGTTCATTGCATGATGTGGGAAAAAAGCAATTTGACCTGCATGAGCATCCTGCCACTTACACGTTTTTTGCCATCTTGCAATTCTGATTGGAAAGAGGCTTTCAGCTTGCAGTCAGTTGAATACATGCAGTTTGCAGTCTCTGATGCTCCCTTCCCACCCCCTTACTGTCATCCTTGGGTAAGTCCTGCCTAGAGATAAAAGTTAGAGGCATTGAGAGTCACTTTATTGCGTCCAACATCTATCCATCATTGTAGCTTTAGGTCCTGACTATGTGCAATGTCAGCTGCTGCCTGAGACTGCTCCACGATATTAATATTGCATTACTCTATTATGAAATATTTTGCTCTGTGGGGAGAATACAAAGAATGCAACACTGGTTGCTGAGATTGAAATACTTCTTTACAGGCCTTGAAATCTTTTCTTTGGTTACTGCCAATGTCTGCCAAGACATCTCAAATTGATGACTTACATGACTGTGTGCTCTGCCTTGAACAAACCAATGATAAACTATCTAACTTTCCTTCACTCTGCAACGAATGAAGGAAGGACAATTATCTAGTGATTTAGAAAAAGTGCTAAAGCAGGCTTTAGCATGTTTAATAAGATAATTTTAAATTGAAGCACTCAGAATGCTTACCTTGTTTTTGTTGTTAGATTGCTGTACTCCCTATATCGATTTCCTGTTTGTGGCATTGTCAATGTGGTGCTCAGGATCTTTGTTATCTCTATGCATGCCACCTGACTTAATTTCCATAAATAAAAAATGTTATTGCATCTGAAAAAATTAGATTCCCATTAACATGGCAAATACTTGACAGAGACCTTGGACAAAAATCCAAAATGTACTTTAATCAGCGTGCAATTAGGCGCAAACATAATCCTGCTACTATTGCTCTCCAGTAAGAATATGCACCACATACAGATCTCTCTGCCATAGATAACTTTCAGTATTATTCCTTACAAAAAATGTTACAGTTTTGCAAAGAAACCCTGTAACTATATTTATGTCAAATGAACTGATGAAAGGCAAAAATACTTGTGGCATTATCACAATATTTGCCTTTAAGAAATGTATTTGTCATGTTTTTTTGAGCAGGATTTTTTTATTATCAGAGCTGTTTTGTCTGAACAGAGTAAGAAGTCTCACAACACTCAAAACACTGTGTTTACCCCAGTCCAACAGCAGCATCCCCACATTCTGTCTGAACAGCAGCACTGTGTTGTTGCTGCAGCAGTATAATTGATCTTAATTGCTACAATATTTGTTTTGATCTGAACTAATGCAGGGTTCTGTGATTTTGTGCTTTCCCCGGTATATTGCAGATAAGGCTTAATTGTGTTGATTGACAGGCACGGTCATATGACTGGTTGCAGCTAGGCTTCCAAATAGAACTCAAGGCAGTCTGTTTTTTGGTATCTCTAGAGAAAGTTTACTTTCTCTGTACCTTTTGCTCTCTCTGAAGTGGAAATTGAATCTGCTCAGAAATAAGCCTCTTTCTCTCTGAAATTTGGCTGCTGGGGGGTGGACGTAGTTGCATGAGAATTAGAAGACAAGTGCCTGTCTTAAGCACTCTCCAGAAGTGTTAACAAGTCAGAAACTGAGTAGTCATGTAAGCATATTTGGTTTTCTGTGTTAGTTGATTCTAAAGAAGAGATTTTTGTCTGTGGGGGATACTGCTAAATTGGAACAATAGATATAGCTGGCTTTAAAGAATTATGTTTTGTCATGTTAAGAGTTTTAATTAGCAAAAATGTTAATTATTTTGTTGCATTTTAATTGTATTGGTAAATTTTGTTTTTAGGAAAAATTCTTACTGGGTCACTGGGACCATACCTCAAGTGAACTACCTTATGCTCACCCTAATGCCAAAATCAAATGTAAAAGTTAGGGTATAGGCTAAATTCATAAAATACCTTGGAGTTTCTTGTCTAGTCCTTAACAACACATCTATGTGTAAATATATAACTACCATAGTAGTTATTACTCAAACACATTCCACCGTTTTGAGAGAAGATTTGTTTGTCACTAGATATATTAATGGAAAGATTCTAGTACAGTGGTCTCCAAACTTTATAAGCACAAGATCACGTTTGTCATCAAAATGCAGCATGAGATCTACTCTGTAAAAATTCAAATCTACAAAACCTCCCCCGAAATGTATTTGTGCATAACACTCACCTCTTAGCTAGTATGCAAGCACAGGTGTCATACTCTCTGAAGTCTGGGACATGGTTTGAGATAGTATGTATGAGACTGGCTATCAGATGGTGAGACGAGTGTTATACTTGGAGTTGATGATTTTCATTTGGGGGAGAAAAACCATCTCACAGAGGCATGTAGAACCAAAGTAGGCCTTCACCTTTAGTGCACACAGTGTCAGAAGGGAGTACCTCTTTCTGTTTACAAGTCCCCAGAAGTCTCTGTCCCTTGACCTGAAAGAAGCTTTCAGTTCTATATTATTTTGCATGGTAATTTTTTCCATGTGAAGGGCGGCACAGTTGTTAGCATTGCTGCCTCACAGTGCCAGGGTTCATTTCTGGCCTCGGGTCACTGTCTGTGTGGAGTTTGCACACGCTCTCCACGTCTGCCTCAGCTTCCTCCAGGTGCTGCAGTTTCCTCCCACATTCCAAAGATGTGTGGGTTAGGTTGATTGGCCATGCTAAATTGCCCCTTAATGTCAGGGGGATTAGCAGGGTAACTACATGGTTTAGGGGATAAGACCTGGATTGTTGTTAGTGCATGCTCGATGGGCTGAATGGCTTCCTTCTGCATTATAGGAATTCTATAAGTTCATTGCTGAAATTTTGCTATCAGTACTCCAATGTCCACTTAAGAAAAAGATCTGAGACAATATAATGATTTGTTCCATTTGTCTAACTCCTGAAATTGTCTGTTGAATTCATTTTCCAGTTTGTTCAGGTGATCACAGAATTTGTTTGGATGGAATCCTTTCTATTTGACATGTTGTTGGTATTCACGGTGCACCATCAGTAATGATTGATACCAGTTTCTTGAATGGAAAGTTTTTCTCAGTCACATAACTTTAAATTCCTCTCCTTCTTGTCATCTCTTTGAGTGGCAAAAGTATGAGAAAGTCCTCCATTGTTGTTGCATCTTTGAATGATGTGCAAACAGAAACAGTCAGCTGGGCTGTATCTTCTGCAGTGAGAAACATCCCTAGACAACAGTTCCACACTTCTGGCTATTTTTAAAGCACAATGTGGCATGCTTTTGATGGTTGTCATAATTTCATCTCTGTTTTAAAAATCTTTGAACAGGGTGTTGGCAACCTCCTTGATAGTTTGGCTATCGGTGAACATCTTATATTTTGCCAGCAGATGGCTAAGGCGAAAAGTTGCCTCTTTGCTGGCCTTGCCTTTAGCCACAGGTTTTGAAAATACTGACATTAAAACATTAAACATTAAAGGGAATGTTGAGCTTGTAACATTCCCTTTAATTCCCCAACTTTTTATCCGAAGGGCACAATTTAAATTTTTCTTGAAAATTTGCATGCATTGTTTTACAATGTCATTCCAAATAATCTCTTTTACTCAAGGGGTACTCTGTTGTCAAATGGTCTTACCCTTGACATTCGTGAAAATAAATTCACTGTCCCATTTGTGGTGGAAATGGGAGGTTTTTGCCCTTTTGGATGTTCCTGGCCTCTTGCTCATCGTTTTGTCTTCACCCAACTTAGTCCTCATTTTGATGCCTGTGATTCAGCAGTCACTGAGCTGAGTTGCTTGTCATCACGCATTTTCAGTAGCCAATTACAGTCGACTTTTTGAGATGCCAGATTGACCTGCTGATTGCAATTCACTATTTGGAGACCACTGTTCGCTTACGTGGAGTCAAATGGGTACTGTTGTTGGTTAGTACTGTAGCCTATTTGTTGGAGGATTGATAGATGGAAAAGCTTTTGATAAAAGTAATTTGTCTCTCCTTTTTATTTGTTCATGAAATATAGGCATGTTACTTAAGTTTTACATAAAGTTACACGACTTGTTTAATAAATGTTGAAGTTGCATTGGAGTATTGTGAACTTCTGATTGGTATTTCAGTTCAAATGCTCTTATATTTGCATTCAGTCAGGAACCAACAGATTTGTGATTTGTGCAAAATCGCACCTGTTGTAACAGCAGCTAAAATGAAAGAACTTTTATCATGCAACAAGCTTAAATATAAGGGGTTCGATGTAGAATTTTACACTGTTGGTACTTTATATTAATGTATTACAATATGGATAACTTTAGCTTGTTTGTATTTCAGAATTTGGTTCCTATTGTTGCCATCTAGATTAGTACCATATTTTCTGGCATTGAGTAATCCCCCTGTGTCTTGGTTATTAGATTCCATGTCCCTGCCCCCCATTTTTCAATCTACAATTTTTCAAAGATGCTGGGGACGATCTTAGCAAAAAATTCGAAGTCCAGAATGAGCGTGAAAACGGGAGAGTTTCATATCTGTTTTTTCAGCAAGGCCACCAGTCGAATCTTATGCACTCTGTGCAATAAAAAATAGTCTGATCTGATTTCTGCCATTAGTGGGAGTGGGCAGAAAGACAGTTGAAGGCACCATTGTATATATGCAGGTCTCTGTGCTTTGAGAGCAACAGAGACTTGTCAGTGCCTCTGCTGCGATAGCTGGCTGCCATGGCGTGCATGCGCACACACACACATGCCTGCCCGGAATGATCATGGCCCCCCACCCCCTGCCTGGAGCGATTGTGAACCCACCCACCCCCCCCCCCCCCCCCACACTGATCACTGTGCAGAGTTCACAGTAATCACCCTCTCTCTGCACCCCCAGGCTGGCAGTGCCAGGGTGTCAGGCTGGTACTGCCGCCAAGGAGCATATCCCTTGTTCCCAAACCTCCATGGTGGGAAAGGAGTCTCAATGGCCTCTGGTTCTACTGGCAAGGGCATCACTTCTGGTCCCCATTGATCCTCGCTGGAGAGAACTTTTCCCGTGAGTCCACACAGGATGATTCCGTCCTGGGTTTGCTAATTCCATTTAAATAAGCATTGAAGTAAATTTAAATAATATATTTGCCCTTTCGTGCGCAAGGCTGAACGTGCTGGACATCAGGTGCTGATAAGAATGAAAGAGTAGAAATCGTGCACAAACCTGATTTCTTGGCTCTGTCATGATCTTACTGGCTCACCCTGTCCATTGGCCAACAGGGTGCTGCAGTAAGGTTGCCCCTGTGTATTTTGCTAGAAACCTTTTGAGTACTTATTCAGGTTGCTGCTGTTCTTTATGTGCAAGCTAAGACTATATGCCAGCATGCATTATATGCCTCCTGATTCTGTCCCCATTTGAGATCCAAATGCATATCCAACAGATTGGTGGTGGTGGTATGTTCCAGATCTCACAAGGGAGTCTGAGTTTACCATTTGCAACAGGCTGCTAAGATGTCTTATTCACTGAAGATCGGAGTACCAAATTGAGATAGTCCTCCAGAGTCTGGCAGATTGAATTTGTGATGAGTTTTTCCTGATGATGTCCTCCATTTCTTGTTGAATTGTGCTTGCTTATGTTTAATCTTGGTTCTTTTTGTTTCATTTACAAGTGAACTTCATAGTTGGGGGGGAGGAATGTGGTACTATGGCCTCTTTAAGGAGCCAATCCCTGAGGGCCAAATGATTGGGTCAGACCTGTATGGAGAGTCAACATGGGAAATCTAGCCAATCGGGTACAAGGGCACACGTCTGGCTCCAGGGAGAAACCTCAGATAGAACCAGGAAGCTGAAAGCTTAGTTGTGTCTTGTAGTTCTGTGTTAACATATATATGTTTATGGTAACTAAACCCTTCTTGAAGTCACAATGAGTCACCCTTGAAGTCAATACAGTGTCCAAAGCAGTCAATCTAGCATGTAGAATATCCAGATTAACAAGCTACTCAACCACTAATTGCAGTTGTTCTGAACAACAGCAATCATTGGCTGAATAGGATATGCCCATTTCCCCCATCCTTCGGTTCTTATTTTGTAGGAAACACATTTGGGGAAAGCCGATGAAACTTTCTTTACTTCAGACCTTGGTGGAGCCCTAGATATCTCTCCCCCAAAAAGCTCTTCCTGACTTCTTCCTGCTCAATGATGTATGGCTTGGGTAAATGCTGTGTCATTGCCTGACACTAGGCCTTTTGGGATACATGGTGGCACAGTAGTTAGCACTGCTTCCTCACAGTGCCAGGGACCCGGGTTCAATTCTGGCTTCGTGTGACTGCTTGTATGAAGTTTGCACGTTCTTCCCAATTTTGCATAGGTTTCCTTTGGGTGCTCTGGTTTGCTCCTAGACTCCAAAGATGGGCAGGTTCGGTGGATTGGCCATGCTAAATTGCTCCTTAGTGTTAGGAGGATTAGCAGGGTAAATACATGGGGTTATGGGTGGACAGGGCCTGGGTGGGATTGTTGTTGGTGCAAGCTCAGTGGGCTGGATGGCCTCCTTCTGCACTGTAGGGATTCCATGATTCTGTGAAGAGAAATGCAGTAGCAGTACCTGAGTGTTTATAAATCATTGAAGTTGGCAGGATAGTTTGAAAAAGCAGTTAAGGTCATGAATGGTGGGGAAATTAAAATCAGGTATGTTCCAGAGGCCAGAATTATGAGTGCAGATGTCTTATAAGGTCCTGGTTTGGAGGAGACCTCACAGATAGTGAGGGATTTTTAAAACGGGGATGAGAGTTTAAAAATTGATGAGTCGCTTAATCAGAAGCCAGCAAGGTCATTGAGCTGAAGGGTGATGGCTGAACAGGACTTGCATAAGAAGTACAGAACAGAAACAGACCATTTGGCCAAACCAGCCTAAGCTGCATTTATGCTCCACTTAAACTTCCTCATATCTTTCCTCACCAAACTCTTATCAGCATGACCTTTCATTTCCTTCTCCCCTCCTGTTTTATTTGTTGTGATGTGGTGGCCATTACGGAGACTTGGATGTCTCAGGGACAGGACTGGGTACTACAGGTGCCAGGATTCAGATGCTTCAGGAAGGACAGGGAGGGAGGCAAAAGAGGTGGTGGAGTGGCACTGTTGATCAGGGACGGTGTCATGGCTGCAGAGAAGGAGGATGCCGTGGGGGGACTGTCTACGGAGTCTCTGTGGGTGGAAATTGGGAACAGCAAAGGGTTGATAACTTTGCTGGGTGTATTCTATAGGCCGCCCAATAGTGACAGGGAAGTTGAGGTGCAGATAGGGAAACAGATCCTAGAGAGATGTAGTAATAACAGAGTTGTTGTGATGGGAGACTTCAATTTCCCAAACATTGATTGGAATATCCCAAGGGTAAGGGGTTTGGATGGGGAGGAGTTTGTTAGGTGTGTTCAGGAAGGTTTCCTGACACAGTACGTGGAAAAGCCTACGAGAGGAGAGGCTGTACTTGACCTGGTACTGGCAAATGAACCAGGACAGGTGACGGATCTCTTGGTAGGAGAGCATCTTGGGAATGGTGATCATAATTCTATCTCCTTCACAATTGCATTGGAACGAGATAGGATCAGGCAGGCTAGGAAGGTGTTTGTCTGGAGTAAGGGGAAATACGAAGACATCAGGCAGTTAATTGGACAAATAAACTGGAAGGAGGCATTCTTGGGGAAAAGTACAGAAGGAAGGTGGCGGATATTCAAGGAATGTTTGTCTGGAGCTCTGCACGACAATGTTCTGATGAGACAAGGAGGTTTTGGTAGGTCGCGGGAACCATGGTGCACGAAGGCTGTGGTGAACCTAGTCAAGAAGAAAAGGAAGGTGTACAAAAGGTTCAGGGAACTAGGAGATGTTAAGGATCTAGAGGAGTATAAGGATTGTAGAAAGGAGCTTAAAAGGGAAATTAGGAGAGCCAGAAGAGGTCATGAGAAGGCCTTGGCAGGTAAGATTAAGGAGAATCCCAAGGCCTTCTACAAATATGTGAAAAGTAAAAGGATGAGAAGAGAAGGGATAGGACCTATAAAAGGTGAAGGGGGAAAGGTCTGTGTGGAACCAGAAGAAATGGCAGAGGTACTTAATGAGTACTTTGCCTCAGTATTCACGGTGGAAACTGATCTGGGAGATTTTGCTACAGGTTTGCAGCAGATGGAAAAGATTGAGTATGTGGATATTAAGGAAGAGGATGTGTTAGAACTTTTGAATTCTATCAAGATAGACAAGTCGCTGGGACCAGATGGGATGTACCCCAGGTTACTGTGGGAGGTGATTGCAGAGCCCCTGGCGATGATCTTTGCGTCGTCGATGGAGACGGGAGAGGTTCCGGAGGATTGGAGGATTGCGGATGTGGTTCCTATTTTCAAGAAAGGGAACAGGGATAGCCCGGGAAATTACCGACCGGTGAGTCTGACCTCAGTGGTTGGTAAGCTGATGGAGAGGCTTCTGAGGGACAAGATTTATGAGCATTTGGAGAGGTTTAGCATGATAATAACATAAGAAATAGGAGCAGGAGTAGGCCATCCAGCCCTTCGAGCCTGCCCCGTCATTCAATAAGATCATGGCTGATTTGTCGTGTCTCAGTTCCACATTCCCGCCCTCTCCCCAAAACCCTTAATCCCCTCGCTTATCAAAAACCCATCAACCCGCGTCTTAAAAATATTTAGCGAGGCAGCCTCCACCACCTCAACGGGCAGAGAATTCCAGAGATTCACCACCCTTTGAGTGAAGAAGTTCCTCCTCAACTCCGTTCTAAACCACCCCGCCCTTTATCTTGAAGCTGTGCCCCCTAGTTCTACTGTCCTTTCTGAGCGGGAAGAGCCTCTCCACTCTGTCCTATCCATCCCATTCATCATCTTATACGTCTCAATGAGATCTCCTCTCATTCTTCTAAACTCTAACGAGTACAAGCCTAGTTTATTCAGCCTCTCCTCATAGCTCAACCCCCTCAACTCCGGTATCAGCCTAGTAAACCTCCTCTGCAGTCCCTCCAAGGCCAAAATATCCTTGCGTAAGTATGGCGACCAAAACTGCACACAGTACTCCAGCTGCGGCCTCACCAGTGCCCTATTTAGCTGCAGCAAGACCTCCCTACTTTTATATTCAATCCCCCTCGCTATGAAGGCCAGCATCCCATTTGCCTTCCTGACCACCTGCTGCACCTGCAAGCTGGGTTTTTGCGACTCATGCACAAGGACCCCGAGGTCCCTCTGCACCGTCGCCTGCAGCAGTTTTTCGCCACGTAAGTAATAGTCCTTCCTACCATTATTCCTCCCAAAGTGGACCACCTCGCACTTGCCAACATTAAATTCCATTTGCCAGTTCCTGGCCCATTTGCCCAGCCTATCTAGACCCTTCTGCAGACTCTCCACACCCTCTGTGCAATTTGCCGTTCCACCAATCTTGGTGTCATCAGCAAATTTTGACACCCTACACTCGGTTCCCTCCTCCAGATCATCTATATAAATGGTAAATAGCTGAGGCCCCAGCACCGACCCCTGGGGCACTCCACTAGTCACCAACTGCCAATCCGAATAGCACCCATTAACCCCCACTCTCTGCCTCCTATTTGACAGCCAATCCTCTATCCACGCTAACACCCTACCCCCAACTCCATGCCCCCTTACCTTCTGCAATAACCTCTTGTGAGGTACCTTGTCAAACGCCTTCTGAAAATCAAGAAAGACCACATCCACCGGCTCTCCTCTATCCACCGCCCTAGACACATCCTCATAGAACTCCAATAAATTTGTCAGACACGACTTCCCCTTAATGAAACCGTGCTGCATCTGCTCTATCAAGCAATTCTCCTCAAGATGCTCAGAAATAGTCAGCATGGTTTTGTCAAGGGCAGGTCGTGCCTTACGAGCCTAGTTGAGTTCTTCAAAAATGTGACTGAACACATTGATGAAGGAAGAGCAGTGGACGTGGTGTACATGGACTTCAGCAAGGTGTTCGATAAGGTCCCCCATGCAAGACTTCTTGAGAAGGTGAGAGGGCATGGGATCCAAGGGCTTTGGCCTTGTGGATCCAGAACTGGCTTGCCTGCAGAAGGCAGAGAGTGGTTGTGGATGGGTCTTTTTCTGCATGGAGGTCAGTCACCAGTGGAGTGCCCCAGGGATCTGTTCTAGGACCCTTGCTGTTTGCCATTTTCATAAATGACCTAGATGAGGAAGTGCAGGGATGGGTTAGTAAGTTCGCCGATGACACAAAGGTCGGTGGTGTTGTGGATGGTCTGGAAGGATGTCAGAAGTTGCAGCAGGACATAAATAGGATGCAAGACTGGGCGGAGAAGTGGCAGATGGACTTCAACGCGGATAAATGTGTAGTGGTCCATTTTGGCAGGACCAATGGGATGAATGAGTACACTATCAAGGGCAGGAGTCTTAGCAGTGTTGAAGAGCAGAAGGATCTTGGGGTCCAGGTCCACAGGACTCTTAAATCGGCCTCGCAGGTGGAGGATGTGGTCAAGAAGGCGTATGGTGTACTGGCCTTCATTAATCGAGGGATTGAGTTTAGGAGTCGGGAGGTAATGCTGCAACTTTATAAGTCCCTCGTCAGGCCCCACTTGGAGTACTGTGCGCAGTTCTGGTCACCTCACTATAGGAAGGACGTAGAAGCTATTGAAAGGGTGCAGAGGAGATTTACAAGGATGTTGCCTGGATTGGGAGGCATGCCTTATAAAGATAGGTTGAGGGAGCTGGGACTTTTCTCCCTGGAGAGGCGTAGGTTGAGAGGCGACCTGATAGAGGTTTATAAAATGTTGAGAGGAATAGATGGGGTGGATTCTCAGAGGCTATTTCCCCGGGTTGAAATGGTTGCTACAAGAGGACACAGATTTAAGGTGCAGGGAAGCAAGTACAGAGGTGATGTTAGGGGTAAGTTTTTCACTTAGAGGGTGGTGAGTGAATGGAATCGGCTGCCGTCAGTGGTGGTGGAGGCGAACTCGCTGGGGTCTTTTAAAAGACTTCTGGATGAGTGTATGGGATTTAATGGGATTGGGGGTTATAGATAGGTCTATGGATTAGTAGGTATAGATGTGATCGGCGCAACTTGTGGGCCGAAGGGCCTGTTTGTGCTTTAGTGTTCTATGTTCTGTTTGTTCTTAGGACCTGAGGTGTTGCTGGCAAAGCCTGCATTTATTGCCTATCCATAATTGCCTTTGAGAAAGTGGTGGTGAGTCAACTGAATCTTCTTGAATCTCTGCAGTCCATGTGGTGTTGGTACATCCACAGTGCAATTAGAAAATAAATTTTAGGATTTTGACTTGACAGTAATAAGGGAATGGTGGCATAGTTACAAGTCAGGATGGCATGTGGCTTAGAGAGGAACTTGCAGGTGGTGGTGTTCCCATGTGTCTGCTGGCGTTGTTCTTCTTGATGGTTTGGAAGGTGCTATTGATGGATGCTTGATGAGTTGCTAAAGTGCACCTTGTAGATGGAACATGCTGCTGCCATTGTGTGCCAGATGACTGTTTAAGGTTGGGCGATGGGTTGCTGATCAAGCTTGTAGCTTTGTCTTCTTAGATGATGTGAGTATTGCATTATACTCCTGCCTTGTGCCTTATAGATGGTAGGTAGGTAGGCTATAACAAGTCAGGGGGTGTGTTCCAGCTTCTGACCTGTTTTTGTAGCCATAGTATTTATATGGTTGGCCCAATTTCTGATCTGTGATAACCCTCAGAATGTTGATGGTTAGGGATTTGGCGATGGTAATGCCATTGAATGTCAAGGAGAGATGGTTAGACTTTCTCTTACAGTCATAGAATCTTTACAGCACAGAAGGAGGCAGTTCAGCCCATCGTGTTTGTCCTATTATGTTTATCCTGTCTCTCTGGAAAAGCTACTCTCGCCCTTTTTCTGCAGCCTTGCAAATATTTTCATTTCAGTTAATTACTGATTCTCTTTTGAAATTTTCAATTGAATCTGCCTCTGGAACATTCCAGATCCGGACCACATGCCATGTAAAAGGCTTTCCGTCATGCCACAGTTGCTTCTTTGGTCAAACATTTTAAATAGACTCCCTACAGTGTAGAAGGAAGCCATTTGGCCCATCGAGCCTGCACCAACAACCCAGCCCTATCCCTGTAACCCTATATATTTGCCCTGCTAATCCCCCTGACACTAATGGACAATTTATAATGGCCAATCCACCTAAGTTGCACATCTTCAGACTGTGGGAGGAAACCAGAGCACCTGGAGGAAACACATGCAGATGCGGGGAGAACGTGCAAGCTCCATACAGACATCGACCCAGGCCTGGAATCGAACCTGACACTGTAAGGCAGCAGTGCTAACAACTGTGTTGCCCTATCAGTGTCCTCTGGTCCTCAAACATTCTGCCATTGGAACAGTTTCTCCCTATCTACTCTCTCTCCAGACCCCTCATGATTTTGAAAAATTTAATCTGTTCTCTTAATTTTCTCTTCACCAAGAAAAACAGCCCCACTTCTCCAATTCACGTTGCTAAAGTTCTTCATCCTTGGAACCATCTTGTGAACCTTTGCTGAAAATTCTCCTGCAGACTCTTTATAAACTCTTCCCCCTGCCCTTTATGCTATTGCTATCCCAGATCACAATAGCATAATTAAAGCCTCCCACTATAACCGTTTCAAAAAGCTCTTGAACCGCTCTGTAATTTCCTTGTAAATTGTTTCTCTATCTCTTCCCACTAGATTGTAATAAGCGGCGTAGTGTGGCACTAATTTTAGCACTGCTGTCTCACAGCACCAAGGACCGGGATTCAATTGTGGTCTTGGGTGACTGTCTGTGTGGGTATCCTCTGGGTGCTCTGGTTTCCTCCCATAGTCCAAAGATGTGCAGGTTGGATGGATTGACTATGCTAAATTGTCCCTTAATATCCGAAGATATATATAGGTTAGGGTAAATACATGATGCTACAGGAATAGGATCTGGCAAAGATGCTGTGTCAGAGAATCAGTGCAGGTCCAGTGGGCCAAATGGCCTCCTTCTACACTTAGGGATTCTATGATTCTTCTATGCTGGCTTATAGAATGCACCCAGTACTGGAATGATATCTTAGCTCTATCTGTAATGTCTTAACTATATTAGGGATTGTGGCTTTTAAACAAAAAACAATGTGGTTTGACATGTAGATTCAAACTAGCAACAAAAGATTTATTTTAGGACATCTTGCCTGTACAGAATACAAACTGAATCTGAAACAACAACCTGTGCAACACACTAATGTCATCACCATCAAATCATGTGGCTGGCTCTTAAAGCAATAATGCAACTACTTAAATATATAACATTAAGTAGATTCTGTTTTTTACTCCTCTGAGACTCCTCTCTCTTCAGCTTTGTAATATTCTCCTTAATCAGTTCTACTACCCCACCAACTTTTTCTCACTCCTTATCTTTTCTGAACACCTTGTGTCCAGGAATATTTTGAACCCAGTCCCAGTCTTGTTTTGAGCCTGGTAGATCTCCTTGTGTTCGCTACAAAATCATATTCCTACGTAGTTATCTGCCCCAACACCTCTAAGCATTCACATATATGCACAATAAACTTAATTTGGATCTCATTTAATTATCTCTTCTTCTGTTATTTCCTACTATGGAGCTGTCTGTCTCGTGCAGCCTTCCAATATCACTTGTTGGAGATGGCCATTAGACAGAACCCAAATTAACAAAAGTAAGCAATTTGTTACTGAATAGGTGTCACTTAACAGAATTGATGACACATTCCATCACTTGCTGATAATTGAAAGTAGACTGATGGAATGGTAACTAGTCAGATTGGAATTGTCCTTTTTGAGTACTGAACGTACCTGGGCAATTTTCCACATTGTTGGGTGAACACTTTTTTCATATGTCAGAAATGAATCTTAATACAGAGTAATTCATCAGATTATCAAAAAAGGTATTACTAGCAAAGTGACATCAGAAACAGAACAGAACTAAGTTTGGTTTTTAGCCCCAAGTTTTCTTTTTGGCATTATAAGTTACAATTCCTCACAGAAACAGGCATTTTATTTGCTAGTAATTAATAGGTTTCTAAATGCAACGTCCAGAGTCCCTGCGGAGGAACGTCTTCAAGATGTATCGGCCCTTTTTGACTGCTTTTGACTTTTTCTTGCCCTTCCCATTTTTGGGCACTTTAATCCACATCTCTTTGATGTTTTCTAACACTATGTTGCCTATCAAAGGCCTTAACTCTGCCAAGCAGCTTCTTGTTGTTGCAATGGTTGATGAGGACTTGCACATCGTTTTTGCATCTGGGCTTATACATGCATTTACAGGATGGCTGTATATGATTTGCTGTGGATATGCTGGCGTTGGACTGGGGTAAACATAGTAAAAAGTCTGACAACACCAGGTTTAAGTCCAACCGATTTATTTGATAGTAAACTCACTAGCTTTCGCGGTTTCCCTCTTCTTCAGGTGAATGGAGAGTTCTGGCCTCAGACAGAGCATATAAAGCACAGACAGTTTACATATTACTGATTAGAATGCTAATCTTTACACCTAACCTGCTGTTCAAGTCCTAAAGTGGCCGACAATGCGAGTGGAAGGAGCACTGATCACAGGTTAAAGAGATGTGTATTGTCTCCAGACAGTACAGTAAGTGAGGTTTTGCAAACCCAGGCAAGTCACGAGCGTTACAGATAGTGTGACATGAACCCAAGATCCCTGTTAAGACCGTTCTCATGTGTGCAGAACTTGGCTATCACAGCCACCTTTGCAAGACATGCCGGATCACCGACATGGATACCATCATCACACGTGAGAATACCATCCACCAGGTACAGGGTAAATACTCTTGCAACTCGGCCAACGTTGTCTACCTGATACGTTGCAAGAAAGGATGTCCCGAAGCACGGTACTTTGGGGAGACCATGCAGACGCTATGATAACGGATGAATGAACATCGCTCAACAATCACCAGGCAAGACTGTTCCCTTCCTGTTGGTGAACACTTCAGTGGTCACAGGCATTCAGCCTCTGACCTTCGGGTAAGCATTCTCCAAGGCGGCCTTCACGACACACGACAGCGCAGAGTTGCTGAGCAGAGACTGATAGCCAAGTTCCACACACATGAGGATGGTCTCAACAGGGATCTTGGATTCATGTCACACTATCTGAAACCCCCGTGACTTGCCTGGGTTTGCAAAACCTCACTTACTGTACTGTCTGGAGACAATACACATCTCTTTAACCTGTGATCAGTGCTCCTTCCACTCACATTGTTGGTCACTTTAGGACTTGAACAGCAAGTTAGGTGTAAAGATTCGCATTATAATCAGTAATTTGTAAACTGTCTGTGCTTTATATGCTCTGTCTGAGGCCAGAACTCTCCATTCACCTGAAGAAGAGGGAAACCTCGAAAGCTAGTGAGTTTACTATCAAATAAATCAGTTGGACTTAAACCTGGTGTTGTCAGACTTTTCACTGTATATGATTTGCCTCAGCTCCTCCTTTTGATTTTATTTATTCTTTAATGGAATATGGCCATTGCTGGCCAGGTGAGCATTTGATGTCAGTTTTTAATTGCCCTTGAGAAGGTGCTGGTGCGCCATCCTCTTGAAATGCTGTAGTCCATGTGGTGTTTGCGAGTTAGGATACTGTAGCAGAATGTCAGAACATCTTGCGTTTCCAGAGGGTAGAATATAGGAGGCTGACTGGGAATGTATTAGAATAATCAAATTTTGAGGTAAGGAAGACACAGCTGATGCAGGGGCAGAGTTGGGTGATGTTAGGGAGGTGGAAATAGGTGATCTTGGTCATGAATCAGATATGTGGTGAAAGCTCACCTTGGGTTAAATATGATACCAGTATTGCAAGCAATCTTGCTGAACCTCAGACAGTTGTCAGGGAAAGGGATGGAGTTGTGACAGGGACCAAAAACAATGGCTTCAGTCTTCCAAATATTCAATTGGTGAAAAATTTTGCTCACCCAGTTCTGGATGTCAGATAAGAAATCTGACAATTTGGATACAGTGGTGGGGTCAAGATAATGAGGAAGAGTTGGGTGCCATCTGCTGTGATTCAAGGTGATGTCAGACATTGTCCTCTAATTGCTTATTCAACATAAGAAAATAACGTTAAAAATTGCTCTGCCATGAATAGGACAATTTTGTAATGTCTGCTACTTGTATTATCACATTTGAATGTTTTCTTGCTCTGATTTTTTTTCAATTTTTTCTCTTACCTCATTCCCAGTAGCTAATTCTTGAATAGGTTTGAAGATTTGTAGCAGTCCTGAGAATACTTGATATGTGGGTACACTGCAAAGAGGAATAACCTTCCAATTCCTATCATAAATATCTTTCAGTTTGACACATGCATATGTCTAAATTTTGCTTTTAAAACATTTTTTTTTGCAGATAAAATGAATGAAAACTGGTCTTCAAAACAAATCAAAGACCAATTGGACCACAGGCAAGCAGGTGTGAAGGTGAAGATTGAAAAAATTTTGCCTGAAGAGGAAGCAAAATATGGACAGTGGTAAGCAACAAAGTAAACATCCAATCTGATTTTGATGTTGTTTCCACTTCACGTGCAAACATATAAATTAGGAGCCGCAGTAGGCTATTCTGCCCTCTGGCCTGCTCTGCCATTCAATAAGATCATGGCTGGTCCAGTTGTGACCTCAATGCTACTATTCTGTCTACTTATTGATTTCCCGTTGTCATTCAAGAATCTATTCACCTCTGCCTTAAAAATATCCAATGACCCTGCTTCTACCACTTGCTGGATACGAGAGTTTCACAGTCTGCCAACTCTATGAGAGAAAAAAAATGTCCTCATCTCCATCTTAAATGGAGATGAGGAAATTTATTTTTTTAATTGTGTCCCCTAATTCTAGCCTCTCCCACAAGTGGTAGCATCTTTTCAACATACACTCTGTCAAGACCCCAGGATCTTACGTATTTCAATAGGATCACTCTGATTTTTCTAAACTTCAGTGGATACAGGCCCAACCTTTCTCATAAGAGAAACCACTCATCGTAGGGATCAGTTGAGTGAATCTTTTCTATAATTATGTCCTTTCTTACATAAAGGCCAGAATTTTCTGGCTGTTCATGTCAGGGGATCTTCCAGTCCTGCTGATGGCACACCCTCTACTGTGGGTTTACCAGCAGCAGGGGATGCATTCAACAAGAAACCCATTGACAATGGCAGGACCTTGGCCAATGGCAGGCCGTCTGTGCCTGCAAAATAGATGGCATCATGTGGCGAAAATCCCTCAAAAGGAGACCAAAACTGTGCACAGTGAAGTTTGAGTTTAAGAATCTGCAGACTAGTGAACAAATTTATTCAGAAACAATTTTAAACAGAAGTGTACAGCATAGCAGGAGTGATCCATGTATGATTGCAGTTTGTAAGAGTTTGATGATGGAGTGGAACAAGCTGAATGGAGTCGAGTTATGGAAAACATAAAAGATTTGTGATCTCTACCCTTAATCATTAGTAAAGTGATGGAAGGGGTCATTAACAGTGCTATCAAGCAGCACATGCTCAGCAATAACCTGCTCCATGATGTCCAGTTTGGGTTTCACCAGAGTCACTCAGGTCCTGACCTCATTACAGCCTTGGTTTAAATATGGACAAAAGGGCTGAATTCCAGAGGTGAGGTGATGTGAGAGTGACAACCCTTGACATCAAGGCCACATTTGACCAAGTATGGCATCGAGGAGCCCCAGCAAAACTGGAATCAATGGATATTAGGGGGCAAACTCTCCACTGGTTGGAGTCATACCTGGTACATAGGAAGATGGTTCTGGTTGTGGAGGGTGAATCATCTCAGCTCCAAGACATCTCTGCAGGAGTCCCTCAAGTAGTAGCCTAGGTCCAGCCATCTTCAGTTGTCTCATCAGTGACCTTCCCTCCATCACAAAGTCAGAAGTGGGGATGTTTGCCGATGATTGCTCAATATTAAGCACCATTCGCAACTCCTTAGATGCTGAATCAGTCCATGTTCAAATGCAACAAAATCTGGACAATATCCAGGCTTGGGCTGACATGTGGTAAGTAACATTCATGCCACATAAATGCCAGGCAGTGACCATCATCAATAAGAGACACTGTAACCATTGCCTCTTGACATTCGAAGGTGTTACTGTTGCTGAATCCCCCACTGCTAACATCCTTGGGATTACCACTGACCAGAAACTCAACTGGACTCGCTACATAAACACAGTGGCTACAAGAGTAGGTCAGAGGCTAGGAATACTGCAGCGAGTAACTCACCTCCTGACACCCAAAAGCCTATCCATTATAAGAACATAACATAAGAACATAAGAAATAGGAGCAGGAGTAGGCCATCCAGCCCTTCGAGCCTGCCCCGCCATTCAATAAGATCATGGTTGATCTGTCGTGGCTCAGTTCCACATTCCCGCCCTCTCCCCATAACCCTTAATCCCCTCACTTATCAAAAACCCATCAACCCGCGTCTTAAAAATATTTAGCGAGGCAGCCTCCACCACCTCAACGGGCAGAGAATTCCAGAGATTCACCACCCTTTGAGTGAAGAAGTTCCTCCTCAACTCCGTTCTAAACCGCCCCCCCTTTATCTTGAGGCTGTGCCCCCTAGTCCTACTGTCCTTTCTGAGCGGGAAGAGTCTCTCCACCTCTATCCTATCCATCCCATTCATCATCTTATATGTCTCAATGAGATCTCCCCTCATTCTTCTAAACTCTAACGAGTACAAGCCTAGTTTATTCAGTCTCTCCTCATAGCTCAACCCCCTCAACTCTGGTATCAGCCTAGTAAACCTCCTCTGCAGTCCCTCCAAGGCCAAAATATCCTTGCGTAAGTGCGGCGACCAAAACTGCACACAATACTCCAGCTGCGGCCTCACCAATGCCCTATACAGCTGCAGCAAGACCTCCCTACTTTTATATTCAATCCCCCTCGCGATGAAGGCCAGCATCCCATTTGCCTTCCTGACCACCTGCTGCACCTGCAAGCTGGGTTTTTGCGACTCATGCACAAGGACCCCGAGGTCCTTCTGCACCGTCGCCTTATAAGACATAAGTCAGGAGTGCGATGGAATACTCCCTACTTGCCTGGATGGACGCAGCTCCAACAAAACTCAAAAAGCTTTACACCATTCGGGACAAAGTAGCCCGCTCGACTGGCACCATATCTACAAACATCTATTCCCTCCACCACTGATGCTCAGTAGCAGCAGTGTGTACTATCTACAAGGTGCACTGTAGCAATTCACCAAAGATCCTTGAACAACATCTTTCAAACCCACAATCACTTCCATCTAGTAGGACAAAGGCAACAGATACATGGGAACACGACCATCTGCAAATTTGTTTCCAAGCCACTCACCGTCCTGATCTGGAAATATATCGCCATTCCTTCACAGTTGTTGGGTCAAAAACCTGGAATTCCCTCCCTAACAGCATTGTGGGTCAACCGACAACACATGGACTACAGCGATTCAAGAAGGTGGCTCACCACTACCTTCTCGAGGACATCTATGCAACAGATGCAGCCCCTGCCCCATGAATGAATATAAAAAATCTTAATTTTTCCTTATTTGTGAGTTTTTTTTGTACTGTTTTATTGCACTCCTGTGAACAGATTTTTTTAAAGCAATGTTTTAGCCAAGATCTGTTGAGGTGTAGTGCATGCACTGCAGTCAAGCAAATCTCAATGCAAATTCATTAATGTTTCTGAGTCAATTGTTAATGAATTATCATAAATCTTAACCATTCTAAGACATGCATTTTCCAGAAATCAAACTTCGAATTTTTCTTAAAGGAGCAGAGAAAATATTAAAGGAAGGTGTAATTCAGTGATGATGCACATCAGGTTATCAGAAAGGTGTGGGAAAGGCAAATTAGCATTGAATGGGCTATGGGGTGTGCAGCTAGAAAGCAAATGATGCATACGCTAGGCATAAAGGCAGGGCCAGTCAATAATACCATATCATGTATCTGCTGCACTGCGATGAACTCATCAAGGAAGTATTTGAACTCCTTTGTTAAAACATTAATTTTGAATTTGTAGCAAGGCACAATCTGAGAAATTGATCTGTGGACTAGTACCATAGTTACAATATTTTAGAATGTTAAAACTAATATTCTGATGCAGATGGAGGAGGAGAAAGTTCTGATGCAGATGGAGGAGGAGAAAGTGGGTTCCCGGACATGTGTCGTTTGTTTGAACAGAGGGGAGTACGGTAGGATGAGAGAGGAATTGGCGAATGTTGATTGGGGGAGCGCGTTGGAAGGTAGGTCTGCTGAGGAACAGTGGAGGATCTTTAAGGAGATCTTTCTTGGTGCTCAGCAGAAATTTATTCCGATGGTTAAAGAGGATCGTAGGAGGAGAGATAATCAGCCGTGGATAACGAAGGAGGTAAAGGAAAGTGTTAAATTAAAAGCAGATGCGTTTAGAGTAGCTAAGAGTAGTGGGCGAGAAGAAGATTGGGAGAGGTTTAAATGTCAACAAAGAATGACAAAGAAGTTGATAAAGAAGAGTAGGATAAACTATGAAGCTGGGCTAGCGCTTAATATAAAAAAGGATAGCAAGAGTTTTTATAAATATATAAAAAGGAAGAGGCTGGCTAGGGTGAACGTTGGACCCTTAAAGGATGAGAGGGGGGACTTGGTGTTAGGGGATGGGGAAATGGCTGAGGCCTTGAATAACTTTTTTGTTTTGGTCTTCACGGAGGAGGACGTGAATAATTTGCCGGGTGTTAGCGATGGAAAGATGGTAGGACAGGAGGGTCTCAATGACATTATTGTTACTAGAGAGGCGGTGCTCTACAGACTGGAGGGACTGATTGTGGACAAGTCCCCAGGACCGGATGGAATGCATCCAAGAGTTCTGAAAGAAATGGCGGAGGTGATAGTGGATGCCTTGGTGGTTATTTTCCAAACGTCGCTGGATTCCGGGGAAGTGCTGTAAGATTGGAAAACGGCTAATGTTACGCCGTTGTTTAAGAAAGGTGGCAGGCAAAAAGCAGGGAATTATAGGCCTGTTAGTTTAACGTCTGTTGTAGGTAAAATGTTAGAATCAGTGATCAAGGAGAAAATAGCGAGGCATCTTGAGGAGAATTGTTTGATAGAGCAGATGCAGCACAGTTTTGTTAAGGGGAAGTCGTGTCTGACGAATTTATTGGAGTTCTATGAGGATGTGTCTAGGGCGGTGGATAGAGGAGAGCCGGTGGATGTGGTGTTTCTTGATTTTCAGAAGGTGTTTGACAAGGTGCCTCACAAGAGGTTATTACAGAAGGTCAGGGGGCATGGAGTTGGGGGTAGGGTGTTAGCGTGGATAGAGGATTGGCTGTCAAATAGGAGGCAGAGAGTGGGGGTCAATGGGTGCTATTCGGATTGGCGGTTGGTGACTAGTGGAGTGCCCCAGGGGTCGGTGCTGGGGCCTCAGCTATTTACCATTTAAATAGATGATCTGGAGGAGGGAACCGAGTGTATGGTGTCGAAATTTGCTGATGACACCAAGATTGGTGGAACGGCAAATTGTGCGGAGGGTGTGGAGAGTCTGCAGAAGGATCTAGATAGGCTGGGCGAATGGGCCAGGAACTGGCAAATGGAATTTAATGTTGGCAAATGTGAGGTTGTCCACTTTGGTAGGAATAATGGTAGGAAGGACTATTACTTACGTGGCGAAAAACTGCTGCAGGCGACGGTGCAGAGAGACCTCGGGGTCCTTGTGCATGAGTCGCAAAAACCCAGCTTGCAGGTGCAGCAGGTGGTCAGGAAGGCAAATGGGATGCTGGCCTTCATAGCGAAGGGGATTGAATATAAAAGTAGGGAGGTCTTGCTGCAGCTGTATAGGGCACTGGTGAGGCTGCAGCTGGAGTACTGTGTGCAGTTTTGGTCGCCGCACTTATGCAAGGATACTTTGGCCTTGGAGGGAGTGCAGAGGAGGTTTACTAGGCTGATACCGGAGTTGAGGGGGTTGAACTGAGGAGAGGCTGAATAAACTAGGCTTGTACTCGTTAGAGTTTAGAAGAATGAGGGGAGATCTCATTGAGACATATAAGATGATGAATGGGATGGATAGGATAGAGGTGGAGAGGCTCTTCCTGCTCAGAAAGGACAGTAGGACTTGAGGGCACAGCCTCAAGATAAAGGGGGGGCGGTTTAGAATGGAGTTGAGGAGGAACTTCTTCACTCAAAGGGTGGTGAATCTCTGGAATTCTCTGCCCGTTGAAGTGGTGGAGGCTACCTCGCTGAATGTTTTTAAGAAGCGGGTTGATGGGTTTTTGATAAGAGAGGGGATTAAGGGTTATGGGGAGAGGGCGGGAAAGTGGAACTGAGCCATGACAGATCAGCCATGATCTTATTGAATGGCGGGGCAGGCTTGAGGGGCTAGATGGCCTACTCCTGCTCCTATTTCTTATGTTCTTATGCTCTTATTAATCAGAGCTTAAAATAGGCGAGTTGATAAATAGATTTGGCTGGAAGATGTATCCAAGTTAGATATATAAAGTGTACATTTAAATAGCTATCATTACAGCTCTGGAACTGTCAAGAAACTTGATTTAATGAGGTACTAGTTTAGCTAGCATATTTAAAGGAAAGTTATTTTATTACTTATTGCAGCAAAGACTATCAACATTTTGGATTAATTTAGCATTTACGCCAACAACCTTCCCTTAGGATGTTCATAAGCTGTAGAGTGAATGAATGAGCTTTTCTTGTTAAGCCCTTGAAGAAAATATTCAGAGACTTGCAATTATTTAGTACTTCAGGATCATAATTAGGTAACGTGCATGCAAATAGTTTGGTATAGAAGGTTAACGACCAAATTAATAATAGAGGTATAATGAAAATTCAGTTATATCACAACAGATTACTGAAACTTCCTTTTGAATACATTTAAGGAAATTCTTGCAGCATTTTCCATCAAAAACTCTGAAAGTAGTATTGAATTTTGTTTGCAATAATCTACGGATATACTTTGATCAAGCAGCTATGCAACAGACATCTTGATAAATGTTAAATAATCCAACACAATGTTAACAATGTGCCATCTGTCCTTTTGACAGAAAGACATTGTTACAAAAGAGGCTGCACATTCAGACACAGACTGCACTCTTGTGGAAGGAAGCCAGACTCGCTTAGGCAGAAGTACACTTTGCACTAACTCCACCTAAAGAAAGCATCAATCCAGAAATTATGCCTGAGAAAATTATAATAGTTTGAGGAATAATCAATGGATAAAATTCAGCACATGTGAGCAAGGGATACAATAAGTGGACAGAATAAGGCTGACTGGTATTAGGTAAACCTGGCAATGCAACTTGCTCTGTTTGTTGCTTCAGGAATGATGCTTCATGGAGTTTACTTTCAAATGAAGGATACTGCATTAGGTGAAAGCATATGCTGATTTCTGTAACATGTGAATCATATACTGAAAATATTGTGGGTGTACTGAGAGTTTATTCTTGCAATTGTTCGCAAAATGGTCAGTGGGATGATGCAGAAGTTGTTCAAAGAAAGAACAAAAAGAACAAAAACAGCCTGGGAAACGGGCCCTTCGGCCCAACGAGCCCACGCTGCCATCCCAACACCACCAGTGCCCCCCTCCACCCATGACCCTTGCCTAATGTTTTATGGCCATCCACATTGAGGGAAACTAATTTAGGGACAATTTATTACTGCCAATCAGCCTAACAGCACATCTTTGGGGTGTGGGAGGAAACCGGAGCACCCGGAGAAAACCCACGCAAGCACAGGGAGAATGCGCAAACTCCCACAGACACTGGCCCAAATCCATGTGTCTGCACAGCAATCAGCGATAGTCACTGAGCTGTCATCTTGCCCAGTATCTTGTCCAGTTTAGGCACACACTAACGACATGAAGCACGAGGCTAATCTCGAACAACCAAGAGCAGCCCAAGTACGACCCATCGCGTGTATGCCCCTTGTTGGACACAAGGCGGACCGACTTAAAACCTGTGAATGAAAATGAAAAAAAAACATTATTGTACCATATCCATTTACCTTACCAGGGACACCCCAATGCTAATGACCCTTATTTAAAACAATCTCCTATATCCACCCATCTCCAACCCAGTCATGTGCCTGTCTAAGTTACTCTTAAATGACTCTAGCATGTTTGCCTCCACCACCTTACTTGGCAGAGCATTCCATACCCCCACTACCCTCTGTGTAAAAAAATCTCCCTGTAATATCTGTGTTATATCTTTCCCCCCTCACCTTAAGTCCATGGCCCCTTGTCCTGTGTGTCTCTATCATAGGAAATAGCTTATCTCTGTTTGCTCTATCTATACCCTTCATAATCTTATATACCTCTATTAGATTCCCCCTCAGTCGCCGTCTTTCAAGGGAAAACAGCCCCAATTTCTTCAATCTTTCCTCATACCCCAGTCCTTCCATACCAGGCAACATCCTGGTAAACCTCCTCTGCACTCTCTCCAGAGTCTCCACGTCTTTCCGGTAGTAAGGCGACCAGAACTGGACGCAGTACTCTAAATGCGGCCTAACCAATGTTCTGTACAACTGCAACATTAGACTCCAGCTCTTATATTCTATACCCCTTCCTATAAAGGCCAACATACCATAGGCTTTCTTCACCACACTCTCCACTTGCACTGCCACCTTCAAAGACTTGTGCACTTGCACCCCCAGGTCTCGTTGCAATTCTATACTCCTTACAGGCTTACCCTTTATCATATAACTCCCCCCTACATTATTCCGGCCAAAATGCATCACCTCACATTTATCCGGATTAAACTCCATTTGCCATGTATCTGCCCAATCTACCAGCCTATCAATATCCCGTTGTATTGCCAGACACTGCTCCTCACTGCCCACCAATCCAGCCATCTTGGTGTCATCAGCAAATTTGCTGATCACACCACCTACTCCCTCTTCCAAATCATTTATATACACTACAAAGAGAAGAGGTCCCAGTACTGAGCCCTGTGGCACACCACTGGTGACAGACCTCCAGCTAGAAAAGGACCCCTCCACTACTACTCTCTGACTCCTCTTTGCAAGCCAGTTCTCTACCCATCTAGATACCTGGCCATGTATCCCATGAGCTTTAATCTTCTCTACCAACCTACCATGAGGGACTTTGTCAAACGCCTTACTGAAATCCATATAGACGACATCAACGGCTCGTCCTTCGTCGACCGTTTTTGTCACCTCCTCAAAGAATTCTACCAGATGCGTAAGGCAATACTTCCCCTTTACAAAGCCATGCTGCGTATCCTTAATCAGATCACAACGCTCTAAGTGCTCATACATCCTATCCCTAAGAATCCTCTCCACCAACTTGCTTACCACTGACTTTAAACTCACCGGCCTATAGTTACCCGGGCTATCCCTCCTATCATTTTTAAACAACGGTACCGCGTTCGCTATCCTCCAGTCCTCTGGGACCTCACCTGTGTCCCAAGAAGAGACAAAGATTTGCGTCAGGGGCCCAGCAATCTCATCCCTCGCCTCTCTAAGCAGCCTAGGATAAATGCCATCGGGCCCCGGAGATTTATCGGTTTTAATGCTACCTAAAAGCCCTAGCACTTCTTCCCTCGTAATCGATTGATCTTTCAATTGGTCTACCGCTCCCTCGATGGCCGTACCAGACATCAAGCCCCTCTCCTACGTGAATACCGACGCAAAGTATTCATTCAGGATCTCCTCCATTCCCTCTGCCTCTAAGCACAATTCCCCTCGTCTGTCCCTGAGGGGACCGATTTTACCCCTAGCCACCCTTTTGTTCTTAAGATAGGAGTAACACGCCTTTGGATTCTCCTTAATCCTACCTGCCAAAGCCACCTCATGCCCCCTCTTTGCTCTCCTAACTCCCCTTTCATCCATCATTCTGCCAGAATGGGACAGACATCTGACCAGCATTAGCCACTTAGTAACTGTTATGGAGAGCACAAAAAGAAGACGTAAGAAAAGTACTTATTGATGTGTTGTTAAGGGGCCAAATATATGATCCATTTAGGTTTGAATATTTACTGGCTTATACAAAGCTGGCTAACAGTGAACTGAGTATCGACAATTGGCAATGCCAGCTCAATGGCAATACTAATCATAACTGCCAGTGAAGCTTTGTGCAGCTGGCTATCATGATGGAGGTACTTTAATTCATGTGTTACCTGCAATTTAAAGGTAAGTGACCATGTTATCAAAGATATATTTTCAAGCTTTTAGAAAAGCTTAGAATGTTTTGTGCCCTTGGTAGGTTTTACAAAGACTGTATGTAAGACTGGAGAAAGAAATGTCAGCAAAAAGAAACCCCAATATGTAAACAGGAAACCAAGACTGAGGATACAGAGCAGCAAGTGACTTCCTGTTCCATGGCTGGTGAATTCAAAGTGCACTTGTATGGGTTATACATGAAATTAGTTGCCCTGTACTCTCTTGTATCCTCTCCAGAGGATGCCAATGCACCATCACGGAAGCAGATATTGACCCTACTTGAGCATGCTACCTGTAGGATCTGAGAACAAATGCCGGACTAGATGACATATGAGGGTTCATTCGTTCATAACTGGTAGCTGATATCTCAAGTTAACAGGCTGTTATATTCAGAAAACTAATCATTTATGACTGTATGCCAACTGTGAAATTGGTGGCTGGTGGTTCAGGGGTATGTGAAATTGTAGTTCTGGACTGCTTTGTTGCACTAAATGCACCAAACATTTCTTAGTGCATACCAGTCTGTGGGCTTCTGTATCCATCAATATCCTCATTACAGTCCTGTGCAGCAGAACCTGTTTGTGGCCTCACTTCCGGCAAGCTGACATCTGTGCTGTTCTTGTCTCTTGCTCTAGCTGCAGGTAATTTGAGCTCAATATCTCATCATATGCAGATCCAGCCTCCAAACTATGCTGTGTGTCCAGCTCATTATTGGAACTGATGGCTGTGAATGTGAAATCAAGTGACCGTCCCAAAAACATCCAATCTCATCGGGGGCTGGGATTTTCTGGTGCCGCTTCAGTGAATGGAGTTTTGGCTGAGCACCTAATTCGCCATTCTCACTGGCTGTGCGGCAGGAATAGACCAGATCAGAGAACACTGCCTGGCGTGTCTTCATAATCATTGTGTTCTTGCTGTTCCTTCATAACCTGGCAAGGTTGCACTTTTTGTGGAAAGGTACAAGATGGTGGGTGGGTGGGGAGTTGGCAGGGGTGGGTGGGGAGAGCAAAAGAAGAGTTAGATTGGAGGATACTGTCAGCAGTTGGCACCCCAGTAGTAGCTGGTCCATCTCCTTCATGGGCACTGGGGCATGCACACACACCTGTACCCTCCAGTTAGCTCCCATCCCTACTAATTGTGTGCTGCCTTGTCCTATAAAGAAAGAGGGAAGTGTGTCAGAGATTATCATGCAATGCATTTAGGTAATGT
Source organism: Carcharhinus amblyrhynchos (assembly GCF_965287045.1). Classification (NCBI taxonomy): domain Eukaryota; kingdom Metazoa; phylum Chordata; class Chondrichthyes; order Carcharhiniformes; family Carcharhinidae; genus Carcharhinus; species Carcharhinus amblyrhynchos. The sequence goes on from NC_137329.1 coordinate 58,168,021, forward strand.
GGGTGTCATGGTTGAATAGAAAGCACTGTGCGCAAGCTGAGATGTGGGTGTGAGGTTTACAACAGTGCTAAGTTTGTGAAGGTAAGGTGAAATGTGAATTTTAGTTATGTACCCTGATTGAGAAAAGATTTTGAGGTAAATGAAGGAAGACTTAGTAAATTCAGCAATTTCTAAGGCTAGTAGTGCAGTTGGTAAGATAGGGCATATGAAGATTCATTGATTCATCTTAACTACTTGTGTAAACTCATTTAACTTCTTCCAGGACTGTATTCTGGTTCTCAGGACTGCACTCTTGGCATTGACATCTGCAGCTGTCTTACCCATTACTTTTGGAGTGTGGATCTTTAGGGCTTCTTGACCCTTGCAGATACAAGACATCTCTCTCTATTTCTACCTTCTCCACTCAGGTCTCTAATGCAAGTGATTAAAACTTTTGGAGTCCACCTTCTTCCATGTTGTACCATTGTTCGCTGTTTCTTAGGTCAGATTCACTTCCCTCACAACTGCTATAGCCATAGTGTATCTCTCCTTTATGAGTTGGCTTTACCCAGTGCAGGCTAGTTCTATGTGGCACTAGCCACTTCGTGACTTTGGCCCTCTGATGATAAGCTAAGTCATTTAGCAGTATGTTTTCTATTTGCTGGACATTAAAATCATGAAAATCAGAAAGCAGCTCAAAGTCACAGATAACAGTCACAAGATAATCCAGCATCATAACTAAACCCCTGTGTCTGTTTAGTGGGGGATATCCAATTTAGTCCCAAACACATTTATTTTTAAATTCTTTAGAGGATTGATGGGTGCCAAACCGTGAATATTTCCTGCAAAAAAGAAAGGGCTGATGACCAAGTCCTATCATTTAAAACTGGGAGCCTATGGAAATTTTCTGAGAAAGATTTAATGGGCTCTTTCCCCTCTCCCATCACAGGGATGTACCTGGTCCCTGCTCAGTGTTCTTGAGAATACCTAGGTGAGGTATGGAAATTCCCATAGCGTTCCCTATCATCCATAGGTGAAAGATTAATTTCCTAAATACTGCTGTGAGTAACCTACAGGAACATTAGAAAATTGTAGTTTTTTAATTTATTTTCAGCATTTTACTTTTATTAATTCTAAAAACATTGATGATGGAGAGATGGGAACAGGGTGTATGACTGAGTTTGACTCCAGAAATACATTCAAGCAGAGTTAGAAACCCAGGGAAACTCACTTTATAGCAAGTTATTGCTGTTCTAAATCATTGTTCTTTGTTACGTCAGTTGAAATCTTAAACCAAAAATTATGCCCATATTTCTTTGGTTTTGACACGTGCTTAAATTTCATTCAAATTCATCTTTCCTTTCTTTGCCTTCTTATAGCATTGTGCCAAGCCATACGCAGATATATCCCACAGAAGCAGAACTGGAATTGGGGAAGGTAAAAGGTGAAGAAGTGATGATGAATGAATCCCCTGAGCAATATGAATACTGGTGTAAGTGGCTTTTTTATGATCTTATAGAAATATGTTCAGTTGTTCAATCATATAATCCCATTGGAACAAAACTAGGCAGTACAATATCAATAAAGTAATTACTGAGTAACTTGACAAAGATCTTGACTTTGAGATGAGGTTCTTGACTGCAATTTCAGCTTAGATCAAGTAGAATTCTTGTTACAAAAAGATTTGTTTGTTGAAATAAGGGTGGTTGTCGTGGTAGACTTTGTCAGAATAAAAAAGATTAGAATAAGGGAAATTTAGAGCAAGTGAGATTCAAAAATATGGTTTAACTGCACTTTTTTCTTCTATGAATGTGCATCTAATTGAAAACTATTGTCATTTGTATCTCAGTTTGTGAGACTTGCCAGGAGTACTTCATTGATGAGTGTGCTGTACATGGATGCCCGATATTTGTTGCTGATACGCCGATACCAGTAGGTACACCAGACAGGGCAGCCCTTACGGTTCCTGCTGGTGTAGCAGTTGTGAAGGAGCCTGGAGGAGAGATTGATGTTCGTTGTTTGGATGCCATCATTCCAAGAGGAAGGATATTTGGACCATATGAAGGAGAAGTGTGCCAAACCGATAAGTCATCAGGGTTTTTCTCATGGCTGGTATGTGCTTTTCTTTACTTAAAAAGAACATGTGCCCATACGCACTTTGCAGTATGGCAAGGGTATTCATATCTTTGGCAGTTGAACATTACGTTTAGACCAGAAAAAGGATAAATTTATAGGCACATTTTATGAAGTGAGGTACCTAAAATAGAGCCTTGCTTAATGAAAATGTGGAACACAGAGTTTAGAACAATGCGAAATCATCATTTTGATCTTTTTTCTGATCTGCGTTTCCACTGAAGGAGAGTCCCTGCCAGGAACTTTGGGTAAATTTGGAGTGCAGAAGAGGCCGGAATAGTTCTACCTCACAATAACATTCCCTACATCATCGTCTGACGAGAGAGTGAAAGGAAAAGATAAATAAGTAGGGTATACAGTGCAGAAACAGGCCATTTAGCAAACCAGTGCATGCTGGTGTTTATGCTCCATTTGAGTGTCTTCTCATCTAACTTTATAATAGTAAACCCATATACCCTTCTCTTTCATGTGTCTGTCTAACTTCCCCTTAAATTAATCTATTATTTGCTCCAGCCACTCCCTGTGGTTGTGAGTTTCACATTCACACTAGTTTCTTCTGAATTCCCGATTCCTTAGGGAAACTTGTTTAATAGGAAAAAGACAGGAATTAGATGCATAAAAGAATGATGAAGAAACTGAAGTATACATTGAGCAGGAAAGGGGTGGAATATAGGCAGATGTGGAATAGAAGAAAAAGAAATATAGAGACACGTGGAATTTATGGGGAATTTGGATGCTTGTGGAAGAAGAATGTGGACAAGTGTCTATGATAACATAAGAACATAAGAAATAGGAGCAGGAGTAGGCCATCTAGCCCTTTGAGCCTGCCCCGCCATTCAATAAGATCATGGCTGATCTGTTGTGGCTCAGTTCCACTTTCCCGCCCTCTCCCCATAACCCTTAATCCCCTCGCTTATCAAAAACCCATCAACCCGCGTCTTAAAAATATTTAGCGAGGCAGCCTCCACCACTTCAACGGGCAGAGAATTCCAGAGATTCACCACCCTTTGAGTGAAGAAGTTCCTCCTCAACTCCGTTCTAAACCGCCCCCCCTTTATCTTGAGGCTGTGCCCCCTAGTCCTACTGTCCTTTCTGAGCGGGAAGAGTCTCTCCACTTCTATCCTATCTATCCCATTCATCATCTTATATGTCTCAATGAGATCTCCCCTCATTCTTCTAAACTCTAACGAGTACAAGCCTAGTTTATTCAGCCTCTCCTCATAGCTCAACCCCCTCAACTCCGGTATCAGCCTAGTAAACCTCCTCTGCACTCCCTCCAAGGCCAAAATATCCTTGCGTAAGTGCGGCGACCAAAACTGCACACAGTACTCCAGCTGCAGCCTCACCAGTGCCCTATTTAGCTGCAGCAAGACCTCCCTACTTTTATATTCAATCCCCCTCGCTATGAAGGCCAGCATCCCATTTGCCTTCCTGACCACCTGCTGCACCTGCAAGCTGGGTTTTTGTGACTCATGCACAAGGACCCCGAGGTCCCTCTGCACCGTCGCCTGCAGCAGTTTTTCGCCACGTAAGTAATAGTCCTTCCTACCATTATTCCTACCAAAGTGGACCACCTTGCACTTGCCAACATTAAATTCCATTTGCCAGTTCCTGGCCCATTCGCCCAGCCTATCTAGATCCTTCTGTAGACTCTCCACACCCTCCGCACAATTTGCCGTTCCACCAATCTTGGTGTCATCAGCAAATTTCGACACCATACACTCGGTTCCCTCCTCCAGATCATCTATATAAATGGTAAATAGCTGAGGCCCCAGCACCGACCCCTGGGGCACTCCAGTAGTCACCAACCGCCAATCCGAATAGCACCCATTGACCCCCACTCTCTGCCTCCTATTTGACAGCCAATCCTCTATCCACGCTAACACCCTACCCCCAACTCCATGCCCCCTTACCTTCTGCAATAACCTCTTGTGAGGTACCTTGTCAAACGCCTTCTGAAAATCAAGAAAGACCACATCCACCGGCTCTCCTCTATCCACCGCCCTAGACACATCCTCATAGAACTCCAATAAATTTGTCAGACACGACTTCCCCTGAACGAAACCATGCTGCATCTGCTCTATCAAGCAATTCCCCTCAAGATGCCTCGCTATTTTCTCCTTGATGACGGATTCTACCATTTTACCTACAACAGATGTTAAACTAACCGGCCTATAATTCCCTGCCTTTTGCCTGCCACCCTTCTTAAACAACGGCGTAACATTAGCCGTTTTCCAATCTTACGGCACTTCCCCGGAATCCAGCGACGTTTGGAAAATAACCACCAAGGCATCCACTATCACCTCCGCCATTTCTTTCAGAACCCTTGGATGCATTCCATCCAGTCCTGGGGACTTGTCCACAATCAGTCCCTCCAGTCTGTAGAGCATCGCCTCTCTAGTAACAATAATGTCATTGAGACCCCCCTGTCCTACCATCTTTCCATCGCTAACACCTGGCAAATTATTCACGTCCTCCTCCGTGAAGACCGAAACAAAAAAGTTATTCAAGGCCTCAGCCATTTCCCCATCCCCTACCACCAAGTCCCCCCTCTCATCCTCTAAGGGTCCAACGTTCACCCTAGCCAGCCTCTTCCTTTTTATATATTTATAAAAACTCTTGCTATCCTTTTTTATATTAAGTGCTAGCCCAGCTTCATAGTTTATCCTACCCTTCTTTATCAACTTCTTTGTCAATCTTTGTTGACTTTTAAACCTCTCCCAATCCTCTTCTCGCCCACTACTCTTAGCTACTCTAAACGCCTCCGCTTTTAATTTAACACTTTCCGTCACCTCCTTCGTTATCCACGGCTTATTACCTCTCCTCCTACGATCCTTTTTAACCATCGGAATAAATTTCTGCTGAGCACCAAGAAAGATCTCCTTAAAGATCCTCCACTGCTCCTCAGCAGACCTACCTTCCAACGCCCTACCCCAGTCAACATTTGCCAATTCTTCTCTCATCCTTCCGTACTCCCCTCTGTTCAAACAAAGGACGCGTGTCTGGGAACCCACTTTCTCCTCCTCCATCTGCACCAGAAACTCCACCATACAATGATCACTCTCCCCAAGAGGATCCTTCAGCACAAGGTCCCTAATTCTACCCTCCTCGTTACATAACACCAGATCCAAGATAGCTCGATCCCTCGTCGGCTCCAACACACACTGTCCAAGGAAACTATCCTGGCAGCATTCCAAGAACTCCTCCTCGAGCCCACCGCGTCCAACATGGGTCGACCAATCAATATGTAGATTGAAATCCCCCATAATTATCGCCGTTCCATTCCTGCACGCCGCATTTATTTGCGCGTTAACAGCCCGCCCCACCTCCAGATCATTATTTGGGGGCCTATAGACAACACCCACCAGCGTCTTCCTCCCTTTGCTGTTCCTAATCTCCACCCACAACGATTCCACTTTCTGCTCTTTGGTTCCTATATCATCCCTTGCTACCACCCTGATGCTATCCATAATCAGCAGAGCTACGCCCCCCGCTTTTTCCTCCCGCCTATCCTTCCTAAACACTTGATACCCCTGGACATTCAGCTCCCAGTCCCTGTCACCTTGCAGCCACGTCTCTGTAATGGCCACCAGATCATATCCATTTGTGCTGATCTGCGCCACCAGCTCATCCACTTTATTCCGAATGCTTCGTACATTTAGATAAAGTGCCTTCATCCCAGCCTTCACCTGGACCCTATTTGCCAGAACACCACCAACCATACTCACGCCCCCTACTCCCTTTATTCTTGGGACATCCTCAGCCTCTTCCCTTACCTGTACCCTCTCCTTAACTTTAGATCCCGTAATGTCACTTACCCTCACAACCTCTCTCTCCCCCCCAATTAGTTTAAAGCCCTACCTACAGTCCTATTTACACGATTCGCCAGGACTCTGGTCCCAGCACGGTTCAGACCAACCCCATCCCACCCGAACAGGTCCCACCTACCCCAATACTGATGCCAATGCCCCATAAGTTCAAACCCATTCCTCCCACACCAATCCCTGAGCCACCCATTCACTTCCATAAGCTTATCAACCTTACGCCCGTCTGCACTCGGTTCAGGCAGTAGTCCAGAGATAACCACCTTGTCAGTTCTACTTTTTAATTCCATTCCCAGCTTTTCATACTCCCTCCCCAGATCCTCAGTTTGCATTTTGCCTACGTCGTTGGCACCCACATGTACTACAACGACCGGATTCTCACCCTCCCACTCCAGGTTCCTCTGCAGCCCAGATGTGACATCCTGGACCCGAGCACCAGGCAGACAACACACCCTTCTGTGCACTTTGTCATTGTGACAAAGGACAGTGTCAATACCCTTAATCCCACTGTCCCCAATTACGACTACGTTCCTTATCACCTTCTCTTTGCCTATATCCTGCGTCTGCATCACTGTACTGTGTGCAGTTTGCTCACCAACCTCACCTCCCTCGTTCTCGTCCACACTGGAAGCAAGAACCTCAAACCTGTTATGCAGATTGAGAGGCTGAGGCATCCGGTCCCCACCCTCCTTCCTCCTCTCAGCAGCCCCCTCTTGTTCCTGACCCTTAGAGTTAGCCAGTCTAGTGGGGGATGTCTCTTGCACCCCATTTACAATGGCAACCTCTCTCCCCCTGATGAGCCTCAGTGTCTGAAGCTCAGAGGCCAGCTCATCTATCTTGAGCTGGAGCTCCTCCAGCAACCTGCACTTACTGCAGACATGGTCACTGGGAAGGACCCTGGGGTCCACCAGCTCCCACATCATACAGAAACAGCACATCACATGCCCCTCCATTATTCACTGCAGTAGTATTGAAAATTCCCACACGAACTTACCTGGCCCTTTTTCTCCCCAGCCCTTTGACCCTAAGCCCTAATAGCTCACTCTGCTTCCCTCTCACTCCGCTGCCCGCTGTCTACACCAGGCCTCCTTTTAAACCTGGCGCTGTTTTAAAGCCTGCTCACCCACAAATCCCTGCTATCCACTCCCTTAGAATTCTTAAAGCGGTAAATACAAAAAGCCCGCAAAAATGCTTTTAAATGATTTAAACAGTTCTACAAGGTAAGTTCTTACTACGAAAGTGCTTTAAACTTATTTAAACAGGTTTTTAACAGGTAATTTCTTATATGATTTAAGCAAATTGAATAATTGTTGAATGAAACAGAAAAAATTGAGTCCTATTATCACAAGGAAAAGGCAAAAATGTCCAGCGTGAAAGCCCTATTGTTTGAAGCTATGAAATAAATCAGGAAGTATGAAGAATAGAAAATCCTGTATGGAATAGTAACCAAAAAAGGAGCCACACATATTTTTGGAGTGGAATCAAAAGAAGATTGTATTTACGAACGTGAATGGTTCCCACTGGGTATTTGAATTGAGCATAAATCCATAAAGGAAAGTCAAGTCTGACAAAGGACAGAAACATGGTTAATGGAGGGGGGGGATTTTTCCCATCCTTCCTATGGGCAGGATCTTCTGGTCTTGCTGAAGGTACATCCGCACAGCGGGTTTCCGGGCAGCATGGGGTAAATTCAAGGGAAATTACCATTGACAGTGATGGGGCCAGAAGATCTTGCTGCCAGCAAATGGTGGGTCACCATCTGTTGCCAAGAAACATGCCTCATGGAGGGCCAGAGAATCCAGCTCAATGTTTCAGGTCATGAACCTTTCATTCCAATGAAGGATCCATGACTTGAAACATTAACTATGTTTCTCTCCTGATTGATGGTAGCAGATCTGCTAAGTTTTTCTAGCTTCCTCTGTTTCAGATTCCAGCATCTGCAGTATTTTGCTTAATCAAATCTCAAAAATGTAGTCAACAAATGAAGTAGAAAAAGGAGTGGCTAGTTGTAATTCATATGAGACTTCCATAAAACCATTGAGCAAGATTCACATAGGAGACCATGAACAAAAATGAGAGCAAATGGAATTGTAGTTAACCTATTGGCCTGGATGGGAAATTGAATAGGAGAAATGTGTCAGCGAGTATGGATAATAAGTATTACTCTAATTTGTAGGAAGTGGCTAGTTGTGTCCCCCTTTGTGGCTGGTTTGTGTGAATCTGTACTTGGGCTCAGCTTTTCAGCATATCTACAGCTGGTTTGGTTGAAGTGACGTAGAGCATCATTTCTAAGTTTGCTGATGACCCTAAATTACATTTCACAATAAATAGTGCCGTTGTGATCAGCAATTTGCAAAGTGATATTGATGGACCAGGTAAGTGGGAAAAGCAGATGATGTTCACTGTGAGAAAATCTGAGGTCATCCACTTTGGATCCAAAAAAGATAGATTTTCTAAATGGTGAAAAGTTAGGAACTGTTAATAATCAGAGATATTTAAGGGTCAAAATATGGAAATCCTAGAAACTAATGAACATACAAATAATAATTAAAAAGGCTAATGAAATGTTGGTCTTTATTTCAAGGTAGCATGATATTCTGGTTAGAACCCATCTAGAGTACTGTATTACTTTCTGGGTAAAACCCTCATATTAGCCTGAAGAGGTTATATAATAGATTTACCAGAATGAAATTGGGCCCAAGAGAGTTAAAGACAAGGACAAGTTGCATGAACAAATTTGTATTCCTTGAATAAATAAGATTAAAGGAAGATCTCTCAATCTATCCTATCAACTCATCTGATCACCTTAAACATGTCATTTAAAAGCTGTTTCCTCTGGAAGAGTTCAGAACACAGGACGATAACCTCAGAATTACAGCTAGTCTATTCAGGGGTGAAAAGAACATAAAAAATATGAGCAGGGATATACTATCTTGTTCCTTAAACCTACTCCACCATTCAGTACAATCATGGGCAATTTTCTGTCTCACTTTTCTGCCGAATCTCCAAATCCCAGGGTTTCATGAGAGCAAAAACCTGACCATCTTAGGTCTTGAATTTGTTCTGTGGTGGAACATCCACAACATCTGAGGGAGAATTCCAAAGATTCACAACTCTCTCTGAATGAAGAAGTTTCTCCTCATTTCAGTCCTAAATAATCAATCTTGACACAGTGCTCACATGTTCTAGGTTCTCCAGCTAGGGGAAACAATCTCTGTGTCCACTGTGAAGCTTCGTCAGAATTTTGTATGGTTCAATGAAATCATCTCTCATTTTTCTTTAGAGACTATAGGCCCAATTTAGTCAGCCTCTCATCATAGGACAACCCTATAATCCCAGGAAGCAATCTAGTGAACTTTCACTGTAACATCTCCAAGACAAATATATTCTTCCTCAGATATGGAGACCAAAACTATATTCTTATTTTCCAGGTATACTCTCACCAAACCCCTATACTATTGTAGCATAACTTACTTTTTCTTGTACTCCGGTACCTTTACAATAAAGGTCAATAAACTATTTGTCTTCCAAATTGCTTGCTGTATCTGCATGCTAACTTTTTGTGTTCCTTGTACAAGTACACCCAAGTCTCTCACAATTTAAAAATTTAAAAGGTATGTTACTAAAAAAAATGTGGTTTTCTACTTTGACTACCAAAGTGACCTTGCAATTTCCCATATTAAAAACACCAAATGCCACCTTTGTTGTCAACTCATTAATCCTGTCCATGTTTTTACCTCTTTGTGTTCTGCTCACAGTTTGGATTTCCATATAGCTCCATTGCACCAGTAAATTTATCATCTCTTTATCTGTCATTAATACAGATTGTAAATAGTGAGGTCCCAGCTCTGATGTGGGGCTCTTTCAATAGTAACAGCCAGCCAATTTGAAAATGCTTCTGTACTTTTTAAGAAGGATGTAAAATAAACTTAGACTTTACAGAATTTAGTTGCATGCAGCTTAATTACCGTGTCCTAAATTAACCCTTTAAACTAATTCAGTTTGACAGAGATATAACCATCAGGCAAAGACTCAGGCACTGAATTAACAAGTAATAACAAAACTTAATGAACACAGGCAATACAAACAATAATGCACTTGTCAAGCAATCAAAGACTAATTAAGTTAAATAATGTACTAAAACTTATCAACCAACTAATAAGAGAAAAGAAACTTATGAGCAAAACTTTAAAGACTTCACACTTTTAAATGATTGGCCAATCCAGAAAAAGTGGACAACAGTCTCAACTTTTTATGGTGACATGTATTCACATCTACCTCTGGAGGACACTCCAACTTCCTGACACCTGTGCTGACAGGAATCTTGTCTCTGCTCCTGATCCAGTACTACTATTATGATCACTGTGCTAACAGAAATTCTCATCTCTGTCCCTAAATATCTAAACTGGTTTTCCTTTACTTGCTGTACACAATAAGATGATTCCTGCAATCCTCTTTTAGATCTAAAAATGTTGTACATCACCTTAGCTCATGTCGCTGGCAATCGATGATTGGTCACTGATGTTATAAGGGTGAATGTAATTAGTTCTAACTAGTTGCGCAAATTGCTTTAAACTATTGCTTGCTTCAAGCTGACTCCCTTATCTTAATGGCTTACAGAAAACCCAAGATTGAGCCAGTCAAGGTTAATGTGTTCTTGATATACCAGGATCTCGTGGATAAATCAGGGTCTTTCTTTTCCTCTCTCTGTGACAGCACTTTTAATCCTAACGTAGCGATATTACTGTGGAAATAGAAAAATTGACTTATTTGATACCTATCCTTCAATTACAGCTAATTATAAGTTAATTGAGGTACTTCTTTCCAATAAAATCACCTGCTGCTAGTCGGTGACTACTTCATAGTTCTGTATTAAGTTAGCTTGTTAAAACAGATTAACAACATCTGCTCACATTAGTACAAAATGGCCAAGTGAAGGAAGCACACTAAACTCTATTAAAATAAAATCTAGACCAGTTTACACCCTACTCTCTACCCTCAGCTTCTTCTTGCGTAGCCATTCCTCATCCATGAGTAGTCCCTATTCCATGAGTCTTATCTTGTTTTTTAACATTTTATGTAGCATCTTATCAAATGTGTTTTTGGAAAATTCAAATCTCCTACATCTATTATCCACCCTTTTAGTTACATTCTCAAAAACTCTAATAACAGCAATAATAACATTCATTTATATGGCATCTATCTTATTATCTATCCCCCCAGGATGATTTGCAGGAGCGTCGTGTCACAAAATTTGATACAAAATACATCTGGAAATATTAAGTCAGATGACCAAAAGTTTGATTAAAGTGATAGGTTTTAAGGAGCATCCTAAATAAGGAAAGAGAAGTCCAGTCTTTAGGACCTTGGCACTGAAAGCTTGGCTATTAATGATGGAGCAATTAAAATTGGAATGTACATGAGGTCAGAATTGGCAGAGCGCAGATATCACTGGGGATTGTAGGATGGAGGAAATTACAGAAGTATGGAGCAGATAATCCATGAAGGGATTTGAAAACAGGTAAAGAATTTTAAAATTGAGACATTACTTAACTGGAAGCCAGTACAGGTCAGTGAGGTTAGGAATGATTGGTAAATGGGACGTGGTACAAGTTAGGCTATGTATAGCAGATATTTGAATTACTTCAAACTTGTGGAGGATAAAATGTGGAAGGGAGATTATCCATGAGTGGATGATTTAAGTCTAGAGATAACAAAGACCATAATGAAGATTTCATCAGCAATTGAGCTGAAGCAAGATAGGAGTTGGGTGATGTTACAGAGATGGATAAAGGCAGTCCTAGTGATGTGCAGAAATGTGGTAGGAAGCTCATCTTTGGGTCAACTACCCACTGAGTTTGCAAACAATCTTGTTCAGCTTCAAATGGTTGCCAGGGACTGGTATGGTGCTGGTGGCAAGGGAACAGAGTTTATGACAATTGTTAATGTAGAAACATAAATTTTGGTACTGAAGGAGGCCATTCGGTTTATTGTGTCCATGGTAGTTGAAAAAGAACTATCCAGTCAAATTTTGATTCCAGCTCTTGGTGGGCAACCCTGCAGGTTTTGGCACCTAGAGTGCGTATTAAATATTATAGGGTTACTTCTTTACCCACCTTTTTCAGGCAGTGAGTTCTAAGTACCCGCCATCCTGGAGTGAGAAAAATACTCCTCACCTCCATTCTAATCCTTCTGTCAATTACTTTAAATCTGTCCCTGGTTATTGACCTCATTATCGATAGAATTTTATAGACCTCATTAAATCTTCCCATGGCCTCCTGCGTCACAAAGAAAACACCTACAGCATATGCAATCTTTTCTTGTGACTAAAATTCTCAATTCCAGTCAACATTCTCATAAACTTTCTCAGAACCATCTCTATTATGATCGCATCCTTCCTGTAATGTGGTGACCAGAACTGTATGTAATACTCCAGCTGTAGTCTAACTTGTTCTCAGTTTTATACAATTTCATCATAACCTCTGTGTTAATGCTCAGTGCCTTGGCTAATAAAGAAAGATGTATAAAGAAAGATAATAAAGTCCAAAGATGCGTGGATTAGGTGGATTGGCCATTGTTAATTGCCCCTTAGTATCCCAAGATGAATAGGTTAGGGAGATCAGCAGGGTGAATACATGAGATTATGGGGATAGGGCGAGGTGAGGAACTGGATAGGATACTCTGTCAGAGAGTCGTTGCAGACTTGTTGGACGCTGTAGGAATTCTATGAAACATTTCTGTATGTCCTCTTTTTCTTTATTCATTTGTGGGACATGGGCACCACTGACTGGCTAGCGTTTTTTGCCCATCCCTAGTTGCCCTTGTTCAGATGGCAGTTGAGAGTCAATCACATTGGTATGGTTCTGAAGTCATATGTAGGCCAGATCGGTTAAGGATGACAGATTTCCTTCTCTGAAAGACATTAGTGAACCAGATGAGTTTTTCTGATAATCGACAATAGTTTTGTCATCAGTAGATTCGTAATTCTAGATTTTTTTTGAGTTCAAATTTCACCATCTGTCATAGTGAGATTCAACCCAAGCCCCCAGAATATTTGCTGAGTTTGTGGATTAATAGTCTAGCAATAATATTACTAGGCCATTGCCTCACCTCTTGACTACCTTATCCTGTTACCTTTTGGGAATAATAGACATACATACCATGCTGCTGTGTTCCTCTAGACTTCTCAAAATACTACAAATTATTGTGGATTTCTTTGTTTCTCTTCTTCCCCAAGTCCACACAATTGTATTGTTCTTTAATTATATTCATATGTTGAGTATTAACTGAGGATTCGCATGAGGTCAGAAATACAGGAGCAGATTGAAAGTTTCGTTTTGTAAGTGTAAATTTATAATCTGTATCCCTGTAAATAAATGCTTACAAAGTATTATACATTGGACTCCAGTTTTTCCTTCACCACTTTGCTTTCTAGAATCGAACAATGGAGACTTAAAGCAGTGGCTTCTGTCTTTACAGTATTTAGTTGGAGACAGTTTTTGCTCAAGTAGTACTGGATATTGAACCAGTAGTTTTAAAGTTTAGTGACAGTGGTGGGGGTGAGGTGGTCAAAATTCGTGGAGAAAGATCTGGATATTTTCAGCATATGTGCAGAAACTGATGCTGTGTTTCCAGTTGATGCTGTGAGGAGCAGCAAGTAAATGACAAATAAGAAGGGAGCTAAGGCTCTCCTTGGGTGACACTAGAGGTGACCATGTGGGAATAGGAAGAGAAGCCACTGAAAGTGATTCTCTGATTATGACTGCAAAGATAAGATGTTACTGGTCAGGTGCAGTTGAATCCTGCTGGAGAGGTTTTGGAACAGAATTTCATGATCAACCATGTCAAGGTCTGCAGACCACCTGAGAAGGATGAGGAGACATAATTTACCTTTTGTTACAGTAAACTAGAGTGGTTAAAAATCTGTTTTGGTACAGTGGCAGAAGGTAAAACATAATCAAAGGGATTAAACAGGAAGTTCCAGAAAGATGGAGGTGACAAAGTGTTCAAAAACTTTAAAAACGAAAGAGAGATTGGAGGTTGGATAGCAGTTCATAAAGATGGAGAGATCAAGGGGATCTTTGAGGAAAGGGGTAATTGAGAGGAGAACCAGACCCAAGGCAAGAGAACTGCTAATAATATCAGCTAACATAGGAACTAGGAAGAGGAATTGGGTGGTCATGTTTAATGGGAATAGGCTGTAGAGAGCAAGAGGTGGTCTCAACAGCAGGATGAGCTTGTTGGAGAGAGCATGTGGAGAGATGGAAGAGAAACTAGAGAAAGATGTGAATTTGGGGTTAGGAAAGGGGAATCCTTCAGTGGAAGTTGGGCCTGGTGGGCTAAGGAAAGGGAGGGAAGCAATAGAGGCAGCTGATCTCAGCCTAACAAGAGTCCACGGTGCTAGAAAGTATTTCTTCACACAGGCTCCTGGGAATCTGGAACATTCCTGTCGCTAAAAGCTGAGGCCGTGGAGATAAATGAAAAATATCAAAACTGAGATTTATACAATTTTGTTGTACAAGATTGTATACAGGTTATGATACCAAGGCAACTGCATGTAATTAAGATGCAGATGATCTAGAATCGAGCCGATAGGTGGAAGAAGTCTGGAGGACTGAATGTCCTTTTTATGCTTCTATATAGTATTTCTCATTCTTTCAGTTGGCTCTTGGGAAGAAGTTGATACCTGATGTTAAAATGTTTGTGTCTTAACTAATTTTTTAGTGTCTTAATTTGCTTAACTACAATGGATTGACTTCTTGACAACTGTACTTTTTTTTTATTCCTAGAATTTTTTCAAAAAATTTAAAGGAACAAGGGGAAATTTGTCTAAAACTGTTAATGATTTTTTTTTTGCAGGTCCGTGACTTTAACATTTGAAACCTCAGCTGCGTATTACGTGGAGAAAAACTGCAGCAGGCGACGGTGCAGAGGGACCTCGGGGTCCTTGTGCATGAGTCGCAAAAACCCAGCTTGCAGGTGCAGCAGGTGGTCAGGAAGGCTAATGGGATGCTGGCCTTCATAGTGAGGGGGATTGAATATAAAAGTAGGGAGGTCTTGCTGCGGCTATATAGGGCATTGGTGAGGTCGCAGCTGGAGTACTGTGTGCAGTTTTGGGCGCCGTACTTACGCAAGGATATTTTGGCCTTGGAGGGAGTGCAGAGGAGGTTTACTAGGCTGATACCGGAGTTGAGGGGGTTGAGCTATGAGGAGAGGCTGAATAAACTAGGCTTGTACTTGATAGAGTTTAGAAGAATGAGGGGAGATCTCATTGAGACGTATAAGATGATGAATGGGATGGATAGGATAGAAGTGGAGAGACTCTTCCCGCTCAGAAAGGACAGTAGGACTAGGGGGCACAGCCTCAAGATAAAGGGGGGGCGGTTTAGAACGGAGTTGAAGAAGAACTTCTTCACTCAAAGGGTGGTGAATCTCTGGAATTCTCTGCCTGTTGAAGTGGTGGAGGCTACCTCGCTAAATGTTTTTAAGAAGCGGGTCGATGGGTTTTTGATAAATGAGGGGATTAAGGGTTATGGGGAGAGGGCGGGAATGTGGAACTGAGCCACGACAGATCAGCCATGATCTTATTGAATGGCGGGGCAGGCTCGAAGGGCCAGATGGCCTACTCCTGCTCCTATTTCTTATGTTCTTATGTATTGATCAAATTTTGTTTTTTTTCTCAATGTCATGTTTTTGTTAATTTAGATACTTGGCAAGAATAACACATATAAGTCCATTGATGGCACAGATGAGACCAAAGCCAATTGGATGAGGTAAGCTAGGAACTCTCATTATATTCAATCTCAAGGTAACACTTGTAGAGTGTTATGATTCCCAGAGACCAATAGCCTTTAAAGAGATATTTGAAATTCTTTGTTTGACTTGGAGGATTACACAATAAGATTTCAGGTTTTAAGACCTCTACTGAAATAAACAAATGAAGCAACATTGTCGAAATCATATTCAATAGGCAACTTATACTCTAAAATACAGAAAAGATTCCCCATTTAACTTCTAAAATGACCAAAACTTTTTAACTCTGTCCTTTATTCTCCAGGAACCAGCCCAAAGCTGCTCTCAACTCCTGATGGCTTGCTATCCATTTCATTTTCTAATTCCCTATCTGACTTTCCCAGTGAGGCTCGACATGGAGATTGCTCCCTCTAGTCCTAAGTTAAGCGAATCTTCCAGCCTTGTTTAAATCCTCACCAATTTGGTCTTTTCAATCTGAGTGTGAGCTCCCACCTGCATTCTGCATGGTGAACTACAGAGACTAGCTGCCTCTATCTCTGCGCTCTCTCTCTTTCTCAGATGTTTGCAGACTCACCGTGTTGGTGACATTCAGAGATATTTTAAGAAACCAGTAACCCAATTCTGCAGTGGATCTCCCTTCTGGATCTTTCCCTTCTAAAACCCATCTTCATGGCAATGTAAATCTTATGGACCCTGTATTGAGGTAGAAATGCTAATTATTTACATTTTAGACCAACTACTCCATTAGTCTTGTAATTATATAAATATATATTCATTTACAAAGCCTGACATTCCTAACACCTCCCTGTGTGGTATGAAGCCAAATGGTTTTCCAAAATTAACACAATGCTCTTTCCAATATCTATTGGTGTGACTACCTCCTATCTTCTTCCTCCTTTAAACTTCTGCTACCAAACCGCCCAATCTTATTTTTGGGCAAAATTCAGAACAGGTCACATGACTCCATTCATTCCTGCATTTTATCCTAGGTTGAAGAGACAGTCCCAAAACATCTTATGAACTTCATATTTGTAACACGTACCCTAAAAGATTAAAAAGTATCATTGAGGTGATAACACCATCAAAATGTAACATTGTAAATAATTTATCAATTAACTTACCATATATAAGACAGTTAATATTCTCTGCCTTGTTTTCACATTTCACCATTACACAATCCACATCATATTTTTACATAGATTAATCCATTACTACCAATTCCATGTGACAATTCAAATTTACAGTTCAGTTTGTGTACGTCTTTTAAGTTATTTCTCTCATATAAATATGAATTTGCTTTACTACTAGTGGCTTTGCCTTCTGTTATGTACAGCAAAATGCCACCTTACTCACTTTGTACAGTTTGTAAAGTTTTCTGGTATCTTTGATTAAAATATGACTCAATTGGTTCATTCTGAGAAATGTTGTCATTCATGATGTCAATGATGTTACATTCATGAAGGGTGTTGACTTTTAACCACAGTTTGTACACTACTTTGCTCAGGTTTTAACTTGGGATTTCCATTCGTTTCATGGCTGTTGGTTTTTTAGTGTCCAGGGTTGGTAAAGAAAGTTTCAGCCAGCCAATCAACTAAACTGTTCTTCTGTTTAAATGTACGGTTTTGGTTCCGCATGCCTTCTTTAAGATTATCTGTAAAGTCACATCAATGGGCAGTCATTTGAACATAGGATCAGGAGTAGGCCGTTTGGCTCCTCAAGCTTGCTCTGCCATTTAAGCTTTCTCTGCCATTCCGTAAGATCACACTTGATCTGATTGTGGCTTCAACTCCACGTTCTGATAATCTCCAAATAACCTTGATTCCCTTGTTAGTCAAGAATCTTTATACCTCTGCCTTAAAAATATCCATTGACCCTATCTCCGCCGCTCTCTGTGGAAGAGAATGTCAAAGATTCTTGACCCTTTGAGAGAAAATATTTATTTTCTTCTCTGTCTTAAATGGAAGACCCCTTTTAACTTCCCTTAGTTTTAGTCTTTCCCACAAAGCGAAACGTGCTTTCAAGCATCCACGCTGTCAAGTCCAAACAGGATCACCTTTCAATCTTCTATACTCCAATGGACAGGCTCAGCCTGTCCAACCCTTCCTAGTAAGATAATGCTCCCATCTCAGGTATCAGTCAAATGAATCTTCTCTGAACTATTTCCCATGCACTTAAATCCTCTCTTCAGTAAGGAAACCAAAACTGTACTCAGTACGCTAGATGGGATCTCACCAACCTCCTGTACATCTGTCACAAAATATCCTCACTTTTATATTCTATTCCTCTTGCAATATACAACAACATTCCATTTACCTTCCTAATTACTTGTTGTACCTGCATGCTAACTTTTCCGATTAATTACCATGCTACCCAAATCACACTGTCCCTCAGAGTTCTACAATCTCTCTCCATTTAAGTAATGTGCTTATTTTCTATTCTTCCTGCCAAAATGGACAAGTTCACATTTTCCCACATCATATTCCATCTGCCCATTCATTTAATATATCTATGCCCCTTTGTAGATTCTTTATGTCTTTGTCACAACTTACTTTCTATCTATCTATCTTTGTGTCATCAGCAAATATATCAGCCATACATTTGGGCCCTTCATCCAAATCATTGAGATAAATTATTACATCTTGCCAATTCAAAAATGACTTCTTTATGCCTACTTTGCTTCCTGTTAGCTAGCCAATCCTCTGTCCATACTAATTTGTTATGCCCTTCACCATGAGCTCTTATTTTGAGTAGTAACCTTTCTTGTGGCACCCTGTCAGATGCCTTTTGGAAATCCATGTATATCACATCTATTCCCTTATATCTTCTATATCCAGGTTGCTTACTATTTCATCAAAGAACTCCAGTAAAATCAAGCATTCACAAAACTGTGTTGAATCTGTCAGTCTGATTGCACTGCAATTTTCTAAGAGTTCTGCTTTAACTTCCTTAATAGTAAATTCCAGCGACTTCCAATAGATCAAATATTCAGTTAACTGACCTATAATTTCCTGTTTTTTCACTCCCTTCTCTGTTGAATAGTGGAGTCATACTCTCTATTTTCCAATCTGCTAGGACCTTTCTGAAATTTAGGGAAATTTGGAAAATAAAAACCAATGCATCTATTTTCTCAGCAGCCACTTCTTTTAAGACCCTGAGATGAAATTCATCAGGACCTGGAGAATTGTCAGTTTTTAATTCTAATAATTTTTTTAGTATCCTTTCCCTGGTGATTATAATTATTTTAAATTCCGCCCTTCTTTTCACCTCCTGATTCACAATTACTTCTGGAATATTATTTATATCCTCTACACTGAAGATAGATGCAAAATATCTGTTGAGTTCATCTGCCATTTCTTTATTTCTGTTATTAATTCTCCATTCTGACTTTTTAGAGGTCCAGCACTCACTTTACTTATTCCTTTCCTTTCTAAATACTGTAGAAACTCTTAATATCTGTTTTTATATCTCTAGCTATCTTTTTCTCACAATTTTAATTTTCTATCCTTATAAATCTCTTAGATATTCTTGGCTGTTCTTTATATTCTGTCCAATCTTCTGACCTGCTATTCATCTTTGCAAAATGATACATTTTTCCTTACAGTTAAATACCATCTTTAACTTCTTTAATTAGCCACAGATGATGTGTCCTCCTCTCCTTGCAGATACGTTTTCGGAGTGTTCTGAAATATCTCCTTAAACGTCTGCCAATTTATCTCTGCTGACCCATCCCTTAACCTAATTTACCAGGTTACTTTTGTCAGCATTGCTTTCATCCCCTCATAATTGACATTATTTAAGTTTAAAACACTAGTCCTAGATCCTAGAAAGCGTTGGGGGGGGAGGGGCTTTGATAATCTGATTTGTCCATTCTATAAGTAGATTAGTATCATTCATGATTATTGCAGTATGTTTTTCACAAGGCTCCATGATTTCTTCCTGTATACCTCTTTCTACAGTGTCATTATTTTAAGGGGACATATAAACCATTTTCACAAGTGACTTATCTTTACTATTTCTCATCTCTACCCAAACTGATTCTACATAAGAACATAAGAACATAAGAAGTAGAAGCAGGAGTAGGCCATCTAGCCCTTCGAGCCTGCCCTGCCATTCAATAAGATCATGGCTGATCTGAAGTGGTTCAGTTCCACTTTCCCGCTTTCTCCCCATAACCCTTAA
Source organism: Carcharhinus amblyrhynchos (assembly GCF_965287045.1). Lineage (NCBI taxonomy): Eukaryota > Metazoa > Chordata > Chondrichthyes > Carcharhiniformes > Carcharhinidae > Carcharhinus > Carcharhinus amblyrhynchos. The sequence goes on from NC_137329.1 coordinate 58,187,889, forward strand.
TTCCCTTGTCTGCCAAAAACCTATCTACCCGTGTCTTAAATATATTTAGCGAGGTAGCCTCCACCACTTCAACGGGCAGAGAATTCCAGAGATTCACCACCCTTTGAGTGAAGAATTACTCCTCAACTCTGTTCTAAACTGCACCCCCCCCCTTATCTTGAGGCTGTACCCTCTAGTCCTGCTGTCCTTTCTGAGCTGGAAGAATCTTTCTACCTCCACCCTATCCATCCCTTTCATTATCTTATACGTCTCTATAAGATCCCCCCTCATCCTTCTAAACTCCAACGAGTACAGACCCAGTCTATTTAGTCTCTCTTCATTGTCCCTCATCTCCGGTATCAGCCTAGTGAACCTCCTCTGCACTCCCTCCAAAGCCAAAATATCCTTGCGCAAGTGCGGCGACCAAAACTGCACACAGTACTCCAGCTGCGGCCTCACCAATGCCCTGTACAGTTGCAGCAAGACCTCCCTGCTTTTATATTCTATTCCCCTCACTATAAAGGCCAGCATCCCATTCGCCTTCTTGATCACCTGCAGACTGGGTTTTTGTGACTCATGCACAAGGAACCCCAGGCCCCTCTGCACCGTAGCATGCTGCAGCTTTTCACCCTTTAAATAGTAATCCCTCCTACTATTATTCCTGCCAAAGTGGATAACCTCACACTTGCTAACATTGTGCTCCATCTGCCAGGTCCTCGCCTACTCACTCAGCCTACCCAGATCCCTCTGCAGACTTTCCACACCCTCCGCACAATTTGCTTTTCCACTTATCTTTGTGACATCAGCAAATTTCGTCACCCTACACTTAGCCCCCTCCTCCAGATCATCGGTATAAGTGGTAAATAGCTGAGGCCCCAGCACCGATCCCTGCAGCACTCCACAAGTCACCAACCGCCAATCAGAATAGCACCCATTGATGCCAACTCTCTGCCTCCTATTAGACAACCAATTCTCTATCCATGCTCACACCTTACCCCCAACTCCATGCCCCCTAACCTTCTGAAGCAACCTTTCGTGTGGCACCTTATCAAACGCCTTTTGAAAATCGAGAAACACTACATCCACCGGTTCCCCTCTGTCTACTGCACTAGTCACATCCTCATAGAATTCCAATAAATTCGTCAAACATCCTAGATGTACAGAACTAAGATTATTTCTGTCTGTTGCACTGATTTTATCCTTAATTGACAGAGTTTCCCCTCCATCTTTTCCTAGTTTCCTGTTCTTACTAAATGTCATGTACCTTTGATTATTCAGTTCCCAGTCTTTCTGATCATGCAACAATGTCTGTCTAATGGCTATCAGATCATATGTATTTATTTCTATTTATACTCTCAGTTCGTCTTTTTTTTACAAATGCAATCAAATGTAAAGCTTTTGGTTCTGCCTTTTTATTATTTTTGTGACCTCCAGCCTTATTTGTTGGTGCATTCTTAGATTTGTAAACTCTGCCTCTTTCAGATCACCATTTCCGTTATTTCTACCTTGCTCACTTGCCTTGTGTTCTCTTTATACTTTATCCGAAGCTTGATCTTTTGCCGTATTATTTAAAAGCTCTCTCTACCACCCCAGTTATATGACTCACCTGAACACTAATCTCAGCATGATTCAAGTGAAGACCATTGCAACTGTACAGCTCCCTCTTTCCCCGATCAAAACCCATTTTTCCCATGCCAATCTTTGAACCACATATTTAACTTTCTAGGCTGATTTTCCCCAATGTCAATTCACTTGTGGCTTAAGTAGTAATCCAGAGAAAATTACCTTTGAGATTGTGCTTTTCAATTTAGCCCCAGCTACTCATACTCCCATAGCAGAACCTCTTCCCTCGTTCTACTTATGCCATTGCTACCTATGTGGACCACAACCGCTGTATCCTCCTCCTCCCATTGTAAATTTCTCTCCAGTCGAGAGTGATGTCTTGAATCCTGGCACTGACAAACGACACAGCTGTCTGGACTCCTCTCTTGGCTGCAGAGGATTGTGTCCATCCCTGCAACTGTATTATCTGCAACTACCACTACATTCCTATTAACATTCTGCAGTTGTAACATATCATATGCCCTACCATCTTTATTATGTGTTAATTAATTAATTTTTAATTCCTTTATAGAAGAATCCTGATACTCTGTTTCTCAGGCCTTCCGTGACCGGCGGGGCTGGGATGCATCATCAATACGTATAAGACGTATAAGACGTATAAGATGATGAATGGGATGGATAGGATAGAGGTGGAGAGACTCTTCCCGCTCAAAAAAGACAGTAGGACTAGGGGGCACAGCCTCAAGATAAAGGGGAGGCGGTTTAGAACGGAGTTGAGGAGGAACTTCTTCACTCAAAGGGTGGTGAATCTCTGGAATTCTCTGCCCGTTGAAGTGGTGGAGGCTGCCTCGCTAAATATTTTTAAGAAGCGGGTTGATGGGTTTTTGATAAGAGAAGGGATTAAGGGTTATGGGGAGAGGGCGGGAAAGTGGAACTGAGCCACGACAGATCAGCCATGATCTTATTGAATGGCGGGGCAGGCTCGAAGGGCTAGATGGCCTACTCCTGCTCCTATTTCTTATGTTCTTATGTTCTTATGTTCTTATACCAGGAAGGATTTGATTTAGTTGGTTAAGTTTCCTTTGATTTGTTTTAGTCACAGTGCCTTACCAAGGGCTATCACTCCTGTCATTTTTTTGTGTAATTTATTGAGTATTAGTTTTATTAAGTAAGTAGGGGACTCTAATCAAAAGATTTATAATCGGAATTACCCGACCAGGGGCTGTCACACTCTCACATTTATTGACTTTTGTTTTGTTTTTGTTTTTAGTGTATAAATAGGGAACAGCCCTATCATTTTTGTTTGCTTTATTGATTTTTTTGTTGTTCAGATCAAGAGAGTGTGAAGGCAGACTTACATTTTAGCCCCACACTTCTGATCTTCAATCACCCTGTGCGGGGAGAGGTGGGGAAAGTGGAGGACCTCCTCGTAAGTTTGCCCTTGAGCCTGGCCAAGTTGGTTATTAACAGGAGCAGGCAGCAGGTGGTCGAAGGGACCTCCTACCCGAGCTATCTGCCTGTCTACCGCAGCTACATTTGCGGCTGGGTTTCTTTGGAGAGGGAGCACACAGTGTCCACTGGCACACCTCAGGCCTTCTGCAACCGGTGAGAGGCGGGGGTGCATCATCACCCTTGGTTTAGCCAGTTAAGTTTCCTTTGAAATTTTGATTTTTTTACACTGCCCTACCAGAGGTTGCCTCTCATTTTTGATTGATTTATTTTTGTTTTCTCAAAAGATTATAAAGAGAGACTTCTGGGACATGGTGTTGGGAAAGGAGGTGGACATATGTAATGTTGTTTTCTGTAAATAAATCTAGTATTTACAAAAATGACTGGCATCTGGCTTCTGAATGAATAAGCCTGAGGATTCAGTGACGTTTTAATTATGGAGTATGAGCTTTTGATGCTTTGGACGCAGCTTTGGTTGAACTTATAGTTTTCACATAAGAATGCAGATAGTCACAGAATTCTGTACTTTGTGATATTTTTGATACATTTTTAACATTTATGATTTAACTGGAGTTGTCTGACATAATTGGACATAGCAGGACTTTATCTCCAGCGAGTCATTCCCCAGTATGATATCAGCATTATTACTTGGCATCTTCTTTAAAACTGTTCCCAAAGTCAGAATGCTAGAAATTAAACTGTAATAACTCCACAAAGGCGAAAATCCCATCACCCAAGTTATTTTGTTTACACCATTCATCTGTTTACAGCTAGCTCTCCAGTTGCTCCCTGCTAAATGCATCTTGGGAGTCTGACACACCTGCTTTAAATAGGAAGCATGAGGCTCCCTGATTTAACCATCAATTAGGACTCATCAGGTAGTTCATACTGTAGCAAGCCAACCTCATTAGCCTGGCTGAAGTCATCACACTTATTCCTCCAAAGTCTGAGGAATCCCGAATCCCTCAGGAGTCTTTTCCTCCGCTTGAGTGCCGGCTCAAGATCCTCTAACTTGGCCTCTGTCGGTGGTGTGTAACGGTTAGGCACCCTTCTCTTCTGCCACGAATGCCGGAGGTCAGGTTCCTTGTCCACTTCAGGTGGTAGGGGAAATCGCTGCAGCTTCGTCCCCTGTGTCCATTTCGGACCCTGAGGCCCCCACTTGCTTGTTGAGGAGGATTCTGCTCATCCCTAGGGCTGCAGGGTGGACTTAGCTCTGGAACGGGTGGAGAGCTTGAGGTCTGGACCTGGTCCAAGTGTTTCCTTACCACTGCCTCGCCTACATGTGTTCGGTAGGATACTGGTCTGGTCCTGGACTCGACTGTGCTGGTTACCCAGGCAGGTCTATTTGCATAATTTCTGACCCAGACACTCTCCCCCGCTTCAAAGTGCCTCTCTCGGCAAGTATTGTTATGGTCCCTGCATTGGGCTTCCTGGTGTCTTTCCACCTTTCCTCACAGGTTTGGCAACAACAGGCTCAGTCTGGTCTGGGGCCATCAGTAACTCTGCTGGCGCAGTTCCCATGGTGGCATGTGGAGTGGTCCTATAGTCAAATAACCACCTTGAGAGTTTTGTCTCTAATGAGGCCACTGGCTGTTTTTTCAACCCGGCCTTTAACGTCTGGACTGCTCTCTCTGCTAGCCCATTTGATGCCAGGTGATAAGATGCCATTTTGATATGTCAGATCCCATTTGATTTCATAAATGTAGTGAACTCTAGGCTGGTGAACACTGAACCATTATCAGAAACTAATACCTCTGGGATACCATGCGTTGTGAACAAGGTGCACAGTTTTGACGGTTCCGTTGTGTTTGCTGAGCTTAGTTTATAGACGTCTAACTACTTGGAATGGACATCTATTATCACCGGAAACATGGACCCCATAAACGGGCCTGCAAAATCGACATGGAGTTGTGATTGTGGTCTGCCTGGCCATTCCCATGGGTTCAGCGGGGCACCCTGTGGTGCCATCTGCCCCTGTTGGCACTTCTGGCACTGTCCTATCAGTTTCACTAAGTCAGCATCCAGACCTGGCCACCAGATGTAGCTCCTGGCCAGCATCTTCATTTTTGATACTCCAAGTACTCATGGTGTAGTTCGGCAAGTATGTCCTGACGGCCTTGCCTTGGAGCGATGACCCCTGTTCCCCACAACAGTATCGCGGCTTCCACCATGATCTGCTTCCTCCTGCTCCAGTATGTGTGGAACTGTGGCTGGACCGATCTTTCCAGCTGCCCTGTTAGAACAGGTGCTTTACCTTTGCCATACAGGGTCTTTCTGTGTCCACTGCTGTATATTGTGTGCATCCATAAAGTTTCGTGTCACTACTGTCTCCTTCATTCTGGGTACTAATGGTGGGGTGTATGGTAACGGTAGCCAGCTTAAGGCATTGGCATTTGCCACTCTAATCCCTGTTGGTGCTCCATTCGATACTGATATGCCTCCAGCAATAATGCCAACGCTGGGTCAGGTCTGACGTTGTTGGCAGCACTGCTTTGACTTCCTTCAGTAGACCCAGCAAGGGTTTATGATCTGTTATGATTGTAAATTTCTGTCCATATAAATACTGATGAAATTTTTTGACCGTGAAGATTACCACCAGTCCTTTTCAATCTGGGCATATCTTCGCTCTGCCATTGCCAGGATCCTGGAAGCATACAGTATTGGCCGCTCTTGTCCGTCCTGCCACCTGTGTGCCAGGATTGCGCCCACTCCATATGGGGACACATCGCAGGCGAGTACCAATTCCTTCTTGGGGTCATTAATGTACCAATATATTTTCGGATGCGAGTTGCTGTTTAATTTTCTTGAAGGCCCTGTCCTGCTGGGCCGATCATTCCCAAGTTTGTCCCTTTGTTAGAACTGGTAGAGGGGATCATTTGAAGTTTCCTGGAATCTTCAAAGGACACCCCAGGCTACAGGGATGGCTCCTTGGGCAGGGGATATCCCTTCAGATTGTGGCTGATGGCATCAGTGCAGAGGCCACAGAACACCAAGGAGACCAGGTATAAAGAGGCACACAGTGCGATCACAGCTGTCATCAGCCGGGGCATTCATTCACTGATTTGTCAATCTAATGATGGCATGTCCTTCAATCTTTTGTTTTGACACTTTCAAATATAAATCTGTCATTCATCTATTTGTTTTACAGAAGTTCATTCCCAAAAATGGCTTATGATTCAGCATTTCTCTAACCAGTTTAAACTGGCTGTAAAACCAAATGAAGACAAGGCGTCTTTATCTTTTGGTATTATCACCAGGCCTGGGTAATTTACTTTGTTGCATAATTTGTGCCAGATTTGTGCTGATATCTTTCATGAATACGTCTTTCATGTTACAAATTTATTTCGTAGAGACATTATTAAGATGTTACTTAAATGTGTTGTATTATTCTCAAACCACATATTAAAACATTAGCTGCTAATTAACCTCATGTTGGGTATTCAGAATTCTCAATACAGCTATGGTTCAATAGCTAAATGCCATCTATCAAATAACATTTCTTTTTCTCCAACAAGTTCCACAAAAGTCTGATTCTGTCTCTTCCTCAGATTTTTAAACTTTTGCTTATATGCTTCTGGAACTAATTCTTACGCATTAAGCACATTTGTATTAAGTGTATCTTAATCTATAGAATATTCGTTTGAAAAGTTTGAATACATTGGGCGTAGATGGAAATGTGGAACTTGAAACTCAAATAGATCTTATTGAATGGTGGAGCAAGCTTGAGGAGCTGATTGCCTATTTCTATTTCCTATGTTCATATGTAAACCGATGCTTTCCCTACCAAATAGAATTATCCAAATTTCTCTCTGCAACTGTAACTGTGGAACAATTTTCTCAAATGATACAAATACATTTCAACTCCTTTCTTTCTGAATTTAGCCACTGGGCAAACAATCTTTGCCAAATCAAGTCAGGAGTTACATTGTTTCATCATCAAGCTCTGTTAGCATAATCAAAGCTTTTGACTGTTGATCAAATTCCCTTCCTTTTCTTTCAGAAATTTGCCGGTTTCCTCTTCTAATTTTTCCTTTTCTCTTTCCCTTTGAAACTCAAGTTCAAGTTTTTGCATTTCTCTTTTTCTCTTTCTTTTCTCTTTTGAATTCAAGTCTTTTTCTCTCTGTTACTTTCTCAAGCACCATGTGCTTGATTTCCAACTACATTTTGACTAACTCAACATGCATTTTATTTCCATTAGTCTTTTCTTCCCAAGGTTCAGGTATTGAACCAATATCTCCACAGTTTCAGTTTTTTTACCACTTATTTTTAAATCTACTATTTTTTCTGCTATTGCCTTCAAGTTAACCTTTTTAAATGTTGCAAGGATGGTCTTATGGCGCAGTGAGTAGTGTCCCTGCCTCTGAGCTGGAAACTCCAGGTTCAAGACCTGCTCCAGGACTTCTATGACCAAGAAAGATGCGCTCATAAAGAGCAAGACTTTCCAACATACATCAATGGCTGGTGATAAGATTGGAAAAACTCCTGGTTAGCCATGTCTATTGGTGTGAATACCTGCATCTTCTTCACAGTAAGACAAGCTGGACTCCCCTTCAACAACCAAACCACCCAAACTTGTTGAGCAGAATTCAGAACAGATTTTATCAAATGGTGGAGAAGGGCCATATAGCCTACTCCTGCTTCTATGTCCTGTGTCATGTGACCATCAATTAAAGAGACAGTTACAAAGCAAAACAATCTTACAAACTATTTGTATCAAAAGGGGAGAGAAAAGAGAATTTCAACCTGAAACTCAGTAGGGCAAGTTTGTTTTCTAGATCATTACAAGGATCAAAACGCTGTGATTGTCATAAAGTAAGAACCACAATTGAAGAATGGAAGAGACTTGATCTTTTAAAATGATATTTACTTTTTTAAATAAATAATCTTTCTTTAATTTAGCAATTTATTATTAGAAGTCTAGCCATTCCTTAGAAGCAGCTAATACTGTCACTCAATTCATCCACCAGTAAATGCATATTTTATTTCACATGAAGCATCCTCCTCATTAAGGCTGAAGTGAGCGAATCTCACAGCAAATGAAAGCCAAATTTAAAAATGTATTGAATTAGGGTTGAAATTCCACTCAATTGGTCAAGAATACACCCAGAGATCAATCACGTTTATGATGAGAGTGTATATTTTATAAGCACACTTTTAAGAATGTATTGTTCTGTTGTAGGTATGTAGTTATATCAAGAGAAGAAAATGAGCAGAACCTCATGGCATTCCAGCACCATGAAAAGATTTATTTCAGAGTATGTAGGGATATTCACCCTGGAGAGAGGCTGAGAATTTGGTACAGTGATGATTACATGAAACGTCTCCATGCAACTACACAGGACACTGTGGACAGAAGTCTCCTAACTGGTAAGTGACTTAAACAATAAAAATAAGAATCAGTTTAAATTGATAGCGAGAATCACCAAGTTGGTGGATTAGCACTGTTACAATGTGTAATTTTTGCTAATGATTTCTGATTTTGGTGGATAGGAATAATAGGGATGATAATTCAAAATTAGTTTAAACATGTTTTTGCTGTGAATCATTGTGATATTGGTTCTTGCAGCATATTAAAGTAAATGTGATCTAGTGATGTTAGTCATTGGTGCCAGATTGTGTGGGTATTCCGTGAAATACCTTCCAACGTTATTCATAGACTATCAGTTGCATAAATTTGGAATATATAAAGTTTGAAATTATTCTTAGTGCAACGGAAATGGTGATTCTTTCAAAATCTCATGGATGCTCTTTGGCTCTGAGTTTAATCCAAAATGAGATACTTGCAATACTTCCTGTTGTGTTATATTGCCTGATTCAGGTATGTCAATATGCTATACGGTTGTCCCTGCAACTAAAGCTTGTATTGATCACTGGCTATTAAAATTGTCATTTGTGAACAGTAATTTTTTTTTTAGCAGAAGTATGCTATTGAAAAACCAATGCTACGTATCTTGGAGATAGAAGATTGTAGGTACTTTTGTTTTTGATAAACATTACATGGTTATTGTGCAAATTGATACAACAGTGAGGTGGAAAAGGCACAGCTTTTATTTGAAGGCTTTTGCAGTAACTGATGAAATTATCACAGTTTTACTCAGTTATAGGAGGCTGTTAAAATGACTGTGACTGATGTAATTAGAGCAGTTTATGGAAGGATATAAAATGTGTTCTGTTTTTGGAAAACTATGATGAATAATGTAAGGTCTGTAATTTAAGTCCAGACAGTGACTGTGTCATGCAGCCCTAACTCCTTTGACCATCATGTACCATTGTGTATCTTGTTTAATACCAGTGCTTTATCAATTATTTTTATTATAAATATAAGATAGTCTAATGGTTTTATTCTGTTTGGTTTTGGTATTGCAGAAGGTTGCTTCATGCTCTTTGCAGAAGTGGTAAATGGCAGCCAATTTCTGTACAGTATAAATAGGGGGCAGCTTTGTATGCAAAAGTAGAAAAATAAATTTTAAAAATTGATTACTTTTTACAGTAATAATTGTGATTTTGTAAATGGATATTGGACCAAATATTTAAACAGTTGCAAATGGTGTGAAAGATTTGGTGTGAGGGAATATTATTTAAAGGATATTGACCTTGAGATTGCACATGCAGCAAAAGTTGGCAGTTTTAGAAATGGTTCACTGCAAATGAAATGGTTACATCCAGTCCACATGTATGGCAAAAAGGAAAGTAATCCGTAATACGTCTATTTGGATATTATTTGTCAATTTCAAAAAAGTATTTTAAAATCAAAATTTACTGCCAAATTTATATTAAATAACAACTATTGTTTACTCTACGTAACAACAATATTTAATAAATATACTTTAATTATTCATCCCACAGAAAATAGGACTAAATCTCTGAAACTTTAGATTATTTAGAAGTGCTATTATGGAATAGTGCAGTCAGATATTTTTTAATTATTAGTTTATTTTGTTAAAGGATTTAAAGATTGTAATGAGATAGATAATGGCAAAGTTTTACCACATTTTCCACTCTGTCAACCACTTGCAGTTCGGAAAATGTATGCATCAGGTACTGAGTAAGAGATCATCTTCATCTCCATTTGAGCAATATTACACAACTTAACTTCATTCACTCCACGTGCCCACCCTAGATACTTCCACACTAGTCATTTTATGGCCTTTCTTAATGAGATTAATATGTAAAATTCTGGGCAGCTTTATGTTAGATCTATAGTCACTGGGAACTGTGAAACAATATTTCTAGTGACTACAGGTCTAAACAAAATTCAGAACCTTGACTTTAGTGACAGCTGATGAATGGAGCGCCTGCCTAGCCCACTGAATCACAAATCCTATGTATTATGCACAGCTGGGATATAGAATTGTAGAATCCCTTCAGTGTAGAAAGAGGCCATTCGGCCCTGATAATAATGCCACTCAGGTCCTATCCCCGTAACCCCATATATTTACCCTACTAGTCTCCCTGACACTAAGGGGCAATTCAGCATGGCCAATCAACCTAATCCGCACTGTTCAGATTCTCATGTGCATTAGGAATTAAATAAGTCTCCTAAATTTTCAATGAAAACCCCTGTTTGGGTTGTGAATGTACCTTGTAATTTAGCATTTTTGCTAAACAGTTTCATTTAGAGCACTGCATCAGGAACAATCTGTTCTTACTGCAGGTATACACAATTATATGCCAATTTTACTGATCAGAGTGGTTACTGGAACAAAGTTGAACGCCTATTCATGTGTTTTAGTTGGAAAAGAACGCAGCATATCTCATTAATCATGATGTACCCGGGTAATCACTGTAACACTGGCCCAGATTTTGTGATTAGCAATGAAGTGACAGCGCTTATTGCTGACTTTGAAAAGTGCTGTTCAAAGATCTAACAATCTATTAGGAGCTGATTCCACCTTTTTCAATGATAATTTGAGTCTGGCACCAACTATAGGGGATTTCCACTTTCCAAAAACAGTGATATCATTAGGCTAGTTAAATAGCCAATCACATTGAAAAAATTTCCCAGACACAAAGCCAGGAAGTAAAATGTATTGATTATCCTTTTGTTTTTGATCCTTTTTGCAGGGTGAAATAAAGATTTGGATATATATGTAGATGTTATTAAGGTAGAAAACGAAATATCACAAATTAACTTTTGAAAATTATATTAAAAACACATGGAATTTTATCATAATGGAGAAATTTGACTTTCCACAAATATAAAATAAGTTCTTTCTGCACCAGAGAGATTGTTCAGTTGTAATTATGACTTTGTACACCATCAAAAACAGTTACATCTCATTCAACAAGGCGTAACTTTTTGGAGGAGGGGATTTAAAGTGTAATTAGAGCATAAGAAGCAGAAGCTCATAATATAACAAAATAAGTGATATCTAAAGATTTCCATTTATGGAGACCTCAACAGCTTACTCTGTGGAGGACAAAAAACAAGAAATCATTGACAGCTTCTGGATGCCAGAAACTCCTGTTGGTTTCTATGTTGTAATTACAGTGAACGCTACCAATTTCCCCATTACTACTGCACAATCTGAGCTATGTTTATTCTCTGGGTACCATTGAATGACATATGTAGAATGGAAAAACTACAGAATGTGAAGCTGGAGCAAGCTGTGAAATGGCTGCTGCTTGCCCCATCATTTTTATTGCAATAGCTTATCCTGTTGGAGTTAGCAGCAGCAAAAGCATTGACCTGGGAATAATACACATAGATTTATGTGTTCAGCCTTCGCGTAAAGTTGCAACCAGTTTTATTTTTCTCATCTAAATATCCAAAGCTCTATCATCCTTAAAATGTTACTGAAGGAAATAGGCTCCCTATTTTTAATAGTTAATTATCAATGCTGCAGAAATTGATTAGTGGACACTACCAAATATCAAGTCATTAAGAGAATTGTTCAACATGAAATGACAAGATTTGATTTCTTTGTGCCAAGATAAGTTTGTATCTACCACCCAAATGCATCAACCTCATGCAATTCAGTGCATTTCATTGGTCTGGCAGACAGCAAGAACCTTCCTCAAGGGATACTATGCATTATGAAATTTTCTGATACTGTTTAATAGTGGAGGAACATATGCATTTTGAAAGCTGCAAATGAAATTTAATGTCATAAAGGTGGATTCAGGCCTTTAAATATTACCTTAGTTCTTTATTTTTCTAAATTAATTTAAAAAGCAACTAATTAGATTATGTCTTGCATGCCAATATTTGGAGTCAGACTCAATTGTACGTGTAACAATATTGCATCAATTATATGTGTAATATAGAAACGCAATATAAGTAAATACTGAACTTAAGCACACAGAGAATATTTGTTGTGTAATTTAAAATTTTAAATATTCTGTTTGCTGAGTACTAGATTGAAGGAAATTATATTTTAAAACAACAGGTAGGATAGGATTTAAATAGGGTGAAAATAACTATGAACCCATTTTTCCTAAAGGATTTTCAGTGACTTGCAGTATTTGTAGATCACTGTTTCATTTTTATGACTTTATCATTTGCTCGTGGTTGCAGTAAATGCTCCACTATTATTATAAACCTTGTATACTACTTATGTACAGCATCCACGTACAGATATAACTTGGTGATCATTTCCACTTGTCATGTGTATCTAATGTATACAATCAAAATGGTTCACTGTTTTCAGTTTTATGCATTCCTCTTTTTTGTTTGATGCATGTATTGTCAATTTTATTGATTTTAAAATCACACAATATTGATAGCATGGGCATAAAGAATGAGCGATTTTAAATCTTCATGACTTTACAAAACAAAATATTTAATTCTTGTGTAAAAATATATTCACTGTGTTATGTGAAATTAAGACACCCAGAAATATCAGTAGTAATTACAAGTAACAGGATTTATGAACTGTGTTAAAGCACCTACAAGAAAAGATCAGATACTTAAGTAATTAAAGTTTTATATTTAAAAATTGATAATGTTGGAAAGCACATTTGACACCATGATATAGTTTTGGGATTAGATGACATTGTAAACCTGTCAAGATCTGCTGTCACAAAAATCTGTTGTGCATATTTCCCCTTGAAGCTATTGTGAAATATTACACCAGTATTGCTTCCAGTTTAATTTGTAAAAGACACTGATGCTTATCTGGAATCACATAAGTTTGTTGCATAGTCCACACACTTCGCTGTTTGTCATGACACCTTTTGTTAATCTGCTAAATAGACATTTGGTAAAGGAAAAGCTGGAGCCAGTCTGTCTTCAACATTTCATAATTGACAAACCTAGTATAGTAGACATGAAGCCTACTTTTCTCTTATACACAGTTTCTCCCTCACACAGATGGAAACTGCTTCTTTTATATGTGCCCTAATCCTCCCCAATTAGTATCAGGTGCTCTTAAATAACCATTTGAGCATCACATAATTGTCACAATAGTTGCAACATTAGTACCCTTTGTTACCAATAGCAAGAACTGCCTATAAAAATTGAATAAAACTGAATTTTAACGTAATATGATATGAAAAATAACAAAAGCAGATGTGCATGACTAACATGTACTTCTGACAGAAAAATGAAGTAGAATTGATAACCAACTTGAGCCTCATTGTTATGACATATAATGCCATCCAAATCCTTCAATGAACACTAATAAAAAGCAGTAGCGTATTTGTTACATGTGCCAATCAATGTGTATTCTGTTCCCTACAAATTTCACATATTTCATTGTTAGCATAATTAACTTTTCACAATGTGTGCCTTAAATAGATGCGTAAATAGAATACTCAACTGAAGAACAATTGTGAGAGCATAAGAAATTAGAATATGAATACAGCCCATAATACCTGATCTGCTATTCTATACCATCATGGTTGATTTTACTTTTAACATTGCCCATATCTTCCTTAGTAAGATGGTTCTTCCTTGCTGAGTTTTTGCTTTTTAATGGAATGGATTTTTGCTAAACACAATGTTTCCTGTCATACCCTTTAATCTATTTACCTAATCAACAGTAGCCTAGATAAAGGTTTTGTTTAAGTTTTGTATTTATGTTTGTGATTGAAGTATGTAACCTTTAAATTTAATATGGAATTTTGTTATAACATATTCATTATTTCCCAATGAGATGACTTATTAACCTGGGCTATTGCACTAGCATTATCCCTAATTAGTTATACATGTATTGTTCTGAGAAATTGTCACAAAAACTTTTTACAAACCCATCTTCCAGACCACTATTGCCAACTTGATTGGTCCAGTCTACTTGAAGATTAAAGTCCCTCACAATTATTACATTACCATTGTTAACAAGCTCCAATAATTTCTTGCTTAATGACCTAATAGGTGCCTACTGTTAGGGACCTATAAACCACTGCTATAAGTGTTTTCTGACCTTTGCTATTTCTAATCTCCACCCATACTGATTCTGCTTCCTGATTTTCTGAGCCAAGATTGTTTCTCACAAATATCCTTATGCTATCCTTCACTATCAGGGCTGTTTTCCATTCTGTCAGTCTTTTCAAAATGTTGTGTACCCTGGAATATTTATTTCCCAAACTGAGTTAGCTTGTAACCAAGGGTGGCAACAGTGAGTCCGTTCCCCAGCTGAAGAGGCAACCACATTATGGCCATTACCATAATGGGCACTGTCAGGATTACATCTCAATCAAGCAGTCTGCTGTCTGCCTTTAGGGTTTCAAGTTCCTGCAGAGGGCATTTCCTTTAGGAATTTCTCCTGCAGGGCAATTGTCCCACCTCCGAGAGTTTCTGACCATTCAGACTGGCAGATGTCGAGTACCAGTAGCGCTGTCAGGACGAATGTCTACTACTGAAATTATAGTAGGCCCATGGATGAGGATTGCCACTGGAGCTCCAGAACATAGGTACATTGATTGGGATTGCTGGGGCCAGTTAAGGAAACCCTGCAAAGCTGGGTTGGGAAAGGAGTTGTATTTCCGTGGGATTCCAGTGGGATTGAGGGTGATTTAAACTGCAATTTCTGGCAGCAGTCTCTTTTAAACCATAATCTGTCTTTTCCAAAAATCATTGCTTTTGCATCTGAGGTTCCTTTACATTAAAATTCCCCGACTCTGTGATGGATCCCACAATATAACAGAGATAGGGCACTGAACTTGAGGGCAAAGGGAAGAAAGATGGTGGTTAGTTGTCTGTTTACAGACTTCTTCCAGGCTGCCTTAAAGCAACCTGGGTGTTATAATAAAAGACATTTTAAATAGTGATTCTGGTCATGTGATCTTCCTTCCAAGTATTCCACATAAGATAATTGATTAGCTCAGGTGTGGACTAGTTTTAACATATCTTAATTCTAGTCCATGTTGGAAACTTCCAGAAACTGACCAACCGACAATGCAAAACATGACAAGTGACCTGTGACAGCTATTTTAAACCAGTATCTTTGCTGGCTTTTAAAAGTCCTTTTAAAGAAGTTCAGTACATATTTGACTAGCTGATGAAATTACAGATTATAATTACACATGCGTATGTCATCACCACAACTCCACTGTTCTTTTCATGGACCTTGTATACTGATGCACTATTATTGTTATACACAATCAGTTTCTCACTGTTCCACTTTGCTTATCTTTACCCAATTTGCATCACTGTTCCATTGTCACAACTATGCTCTTTGGATTTTTAAACCCTCTGAACATGAGCCCTCTCCCATTCTGTTAGTGGCCCTAATTAATAGATGCACCAGGATGCTGATCCCATCCTAACAGAATGCCTCCCTCTTTCCTGAGTACTGGTGCCAGCGCCTCGTGAATCAAAACCTTTCTTCTCGCATCAGTCTTTGAGCCACATGTTTAACTCTGCATTGGCGTATGGCTCAGGTAACAATTCAGAAATTCCTACCTTTAATGCATTTCAATTTGGATCCTAACTCAGCAGAACATTATTATTGTTCTACTGATATTGTTGGCTCCTACATGGGCCATGACAATTGGATCCACCCCGTCTCACTCCCAAGTTTGTCTCCAGCCACAGGGAGATGTCCTTACCCCTGGCACCAAAGAAGCAATGCAATTTCTGAGTTCCTGGACACTGCTGTATCCAAGAATACAAGGGAAAGTGAAGATGAAAATTGTGGAGGCTGGCAATAATTTTCTTTGTCAGAGAACTAGAAAATTGCAAATGTTGTCTCATTGTTCCAGAAAGGATGTAAAGATAAACTTAGTAATTACAGGGTAGTCAGTTTAACTTTGTTGTTGGGGAAGCTTTTGGAAATGATGATTTGGGGCATAATTTATAGTCACTTTTGCAAATGCGGCTTAAATAAAGAAAGCCAGCATGGATTTTTCTCGGGCAAATTGTGCTTTAACTAACTTGGTTGAGTTTTTTGATGAGATAAGAGAGGATTAATGAGGGTAACACCATTGATGTAATGTACATTGACTCCAAAAGGCATTTGATATACGCTGCACAATAATCTTATGAGCTAACTTAAGAGTATGAAGGAAATATAGATAATAGATAGCATTCATAAATAATTAGGACATTATCCTGTTGAATTAAATAAAAGTGTACCTTTGCTAAACAGCAAAAGAAATATCAGATGCCTTTGCATACGTACACAGTGGCATCTTTGAATCTGACGTACAGCAGATGGAACATTTCAAATGAAGTGGAATTGACTGGAATCTCTTAAAAAATCGTTTAAATGTTCTCGTGCAGGTGGTTACAAATGGTTTCAAAGGACACAGGTGCCAAAACACAGGAATATCCCAAGAAAAATAGAACATTTAAGTACAATCTATTTCACATTTTATTTATAAAACAAATGTTAAAAGGGCATCATAACACAACAGGGTCAACTTTGTCTGCAAAAGGGCACAGTAATGTATTTTTATTTTGAGGAGGACAATATATTGCAAGCTAGCTTTAGATGAACAGCACCTCTTGAATTATAAATTAATTTAACAGCATTATTCAAGTTAAAGGAATATTACACATCATTCTTCCAAGATTCAAACTTTGTTGAACTGAAAAAAGAAAGGCTTTGGTCTTTGGATGACCAGATCATGAACGAAGAAACTTTAAGTTGCCCATTCTGCAAAGTTTAAAATTTAAGCCTGTATTATAAAACACAGATTATGAAAATAAGAAAGAAGTAAAAGTAAAAGTATTGTAACTATTATTAGATATTTCAAGGACTTTTTTCCCAGTATTTTAATTCTAACCAAAAAAGCCTATTAAAATGAAGCCCTATCATGGTCCCCACATAAGAGACAAACCAGATCTATGTTGACAAGACGAGGTATTGCACTTACTCCCATGCTTAATCTAACACTTCATTTTAGCCAAAAGGCCGAGAAGGCTTTGAGAAATTGCATCAAGTAGAGCTTTGGTTTTACCTCATTGGCTACCTTGATCCTTTACTCTACCCTAGCTTAGGCAAACCACGATTGCAGACATCAGCAAACCTCAAGTCGAATGGGCTAGCCTTGTCCCCTGCCTAATCATGGTTTCATCCTGCCAGAAAAAGGGTCACTACAGCATGAAGCAATCTTCAGCAATTAAATAGTTTACTAGTAAGATTTGAGATAGCCTTATGAAAAGGAGGGGAGCATACAGAGGCAACAGCCATACTTGCTAAAAATGATCGAGATTTTGCCACAAAAATGCAGAAGTGCTGTAAAGAAATCTTAGCTTAATGATACTCAAGCTGAAAAGGTGGACACTTTGACCACAATTTTACCAGCACCAGTTCTATCTCCAAAGTGTCCTACTCCTTAGACAGCTAAAACATTTGGGTAATATGTTCCTTTAAGTATTGGAAGGATATTGTAAGATATCTTAATCTGTAGTATTTAAGAGCCTTTTTAAATATTGGATTCCTTATTAGAACTAAGATAATATTTTCCATATTTCTACAAGCTTTAATGTTGCAATCTACTTACCCACTAAAAGTGTATTGCATTTTATGGTTCTTTAATAAACTTGTAAATAAATTAGAAAAATATAACGTCTCGCGTAGTACTCTGTACGCAATTTTAAGTCTCCTGTTTTTAGTATACTCCAAAACAGGGAGATACAATTGTTGAAGAGAGTCCCCTAGACCTTTATAATATTTGAGTAATTATAACCTAGCTGATAATCATTCAGAAATGCAATCTGGAAGAAGGTACTATTTTCTTGATGATTATCTTCCTCGAGAGAGAGAGCTAGTTCACTTATGTAGCCTACTCTAAGGATCTGCAGGAAAAGGGTTATTTTAACCTCAAGTGAAGATGATTATTAAGAGAGTACTACAGATCCGAGAAAGCCCCCAAAAAGAATTAGGGTTATAATCCACTTTGAGAATTTATCAGATGAAGGGAATTTAGATATAAAATTGGCTGAGTGACAGGAAACAGAAAATAGTGATGAATGGTTTTTTTTGACTGGAGGAATGTTTATACTGGACTTCCCTAGAGGTCATTGTTAAGACTCCTGTTCATTCTGATTTTCCCACTGATGAGCAATTTCTATCATTTAATGGAATTCTGGTTTTTGAACAATGGAATTCCACCCTTTTTTTTTCTGACCTTCAGCTCTCCTCAGCTGTTGCTGCCTCCAAAACCAAGGGAAGAGAGATTGGAAACATCTCTGCCAGTACCAAGGTTAGGAGCAGAACCCAGAGAAGCTGCAATTCAGCCTTGTGCCAGTCTGAACCCAGTTTTTGTCACTTATGCCAATGGAAAGCACACTCTATTGCTGGCTGCTTGGTGGAGATATGGACTGCAGCAGGCTGGGGGAACTGTGTGGGAACAATGCAGACCGAGTTTCCATAGGGTTCAGCGCAATGGTGTTGAAGGGTAGCAGAGTGACTCCTGAGCCTTCATGGGGTTTGACAGGTAGGTGGAGGAGGGATGGTTTGGAGAGAGTAATTGCTGAGTTAGTGGGTCAAGATAAGGAATTTGGGAGGAGGGACGGACGCAAAGGATTGGGGAGAGATTCTGCTGAGTCAGTTGGGGAAGAAAGTGATTTGGAGAGGGGCAATTGAGTGGGTGAGTTGAGGAGAGATGTTGGGAAGAGGAGGATGGGATGATTGCAGGGTGGGCAAAGGGGCTTCACAGAGTCTTCTACCACCAGGAAATATGGATAGTTTGGCTGAAATCTACACAAGTATATAAAATAATGACATTTTTACAAAGTACTGTAAAAACACAGATCTACATATATGATGTATGTGATGTGTGAATTTTAATTTTATACTGAATTTTGCTGTACTACTGTATTGCTATTTTGTTTATGCTGGCAGGAAGAGTTCAAGTTTGTTTTAAATGTATTGGTTCATGGGATGAGGCAGTCACTAGCAAGGCCAATATTTGTTGCCTTCCCCCTAATGTCTGTGAGAAGATGGTGGTGAATTAAAATACTGTGACATTGGAAAGAGTTTGGCAAACACCATCAGGCAAGGGCTGTGATGAAGGGCCGTGCTAGGATGGCTCATGATGGGGAGAGGACATGTCAGAGGTCATGATGGGGGGGCATGTTGGGCTTGTGCTGGGAGACCCATTGGGAGATACTTGATGCCAGTGGTCTATGTTGTGGAGGGGGTGGGGAAATATGCTGCCAATAAGTGGGGGGTCCTGCCATTTATGGGCAAGCAATGTGAGATCTGGCCATCCTCACAGAATGGCATCTGAGTGACAATTAGCCCCCAGCGCCAGCGCGACACTTGCCACTCTCCAAAAACGCACAGAAATGGCAAACCGTGAAACCACTTAACTTCATACAAATTAACAGGGTGAAATTGCCATCAGAGACATAGGCTGGAATTTTACTAGGCCACAGGCGAGGGGCAGACCATGGCAAGGTCCAATGATCTCGGGCGGGATTTTACAGTTTCAGGGCGAGCAAAGCTATAAAATCCCACACATAGTATCATAGGGGATTTTTCACAGGAACTTCATTGCAGTGTTAATGTAAGCCTAGTTGTGACACTAAATAAATAAAATAGAAAAAGTAGAATCCCTACAGTACAGAAGAGTTCATTCGGCCCAAGTGCAATGACTCTCTGACAGAGTATCTGACCTAGGCCCTCTTGCCCCACCCTATCCCTGTAACCCCACACATTTACCATCTATCTAATCTACACATCTCGAAACACTAAGGGCAGTTTAGCATGGCCAACCTACCTAACGTATACAACTTTTGATTGTGGGAGGAAATCCATGCAGACACGGGGAGAATGTGCAAAAGCCACCCAGGCAGTCACCCAAGCTGGATTGAACCTGGGTCCCTGGAGCTGTGGGGCAGCAGTGCTAACCACTGTGCTACCATGCTGCCAGAGATCCAAAACTATCAAGCAATGTTTTCTCTGGGGTTCAGGTGTTTCTACAAGAGTAACAGATTTCTATGTTGTCAGTTAATCCTCATTTCGCATGCTTGGCTGATAGCTCAGACATCTATTGTGTCTTGTAAAATGTTTTCAAGGGCTTGCAGTTTCTGTGTTTGATACGTTCAAGTCCCTGGGTGATTAACACTTGTAATGAAATGTCTTTTTGAACATAATGGAAAGTAATGAATTTTTGAATTTTTAAAAAGCTTTTTTTAAACACATCCTACTGTCACAAAATGGTTCATTTGCTCTATACAGTGTATAGTGGGTCAATAGGTATGGAAGTGCCAAATATCCTTTTCCATTCTATCTTTCCAACTTTCCAGAATCTATCCTGATGAGATTTTATTTTGCAGGTGGAAAGATTATGGCATGAGGACCGATAAGGAAGTGGGTGAGATGGGGTGGGGGCTCACTTTGGTATGGGAGGCATGAGAAGGACCTTTTGAACTTACCTTTTAAAATATCCCTTCATGCACTACTCCTCTGAGGGGCCGTGAACCACAACACTTTAAAAACTTGGCCCGACTTTTGAAAATTGCAGAGGAGGAGAGCACACCCATCTTCGCAGTGAAGCCAGCCAGTTCGGGAGTGCCTTGTGTGACCCTTTGACCAAACTAACCTTCACCCTTACATGACACTCCCAAAATTCAGACAACTCAAGAATGTGGTTGAGAATCCCGGAATCAAGATCCACCCCCATTCTTAAAGCACACTCAAGTCAAAAGAACAAAGAAAAGTACAACACAGGAACAGGCCCTTCAGCCTTCCAAGTTTGTGCCGATCATGATGCCCTAACTAAACTCAAAAAAAAAACCTTTTGCCCTTACTAGGTCTGTATTCCTGTATTCCCTCCCTATTCATGCACCCAGCCAGATGCCTCTTAAATGTTGCTAATGTATCTGCTTCCTCCACCACCTCTGGCAGCATGTTCCCAGAGCCCACCACTCTCTGCATGAAAAACTTTACCCGCACATCTCTCTTAAACTTTCCCCTTCTGTGCCCCCTTGTTATTAACACTTTACCCAATGAAAAAGCCTCTGATTCCCCATTCTGTCTATGCCTCATAATTTTGTAGACCTCTATCAGATATCCCTCAGTCTCTGTCTTACAAGGTGAAAACAATCCTAATTTATTTAATCTTTCCTTGTAGCCAACACCTTTGAGACCAGGCAACATCCTGGTGAACCTTTGCACTCTCTCCAAGGCTTCCAATTCCTTCTGGTAGTGTGGTGATTAGAACTGCACAGAATAATCCAAATACAGTCTGACCAAGGTCTTTTTTTATAACTGCAACATGATATCCCAACTCTTGTACTCGGTGCCCCAGCTGATGAAGGCAAGCATACCATATGCCTTCTTAATCATCCTGGCCACCTGTGCCACCACCTCTAGGGAACTGCGGACCTGTACGCCCAGATCGCTCTGTACGTTAATCTTGCTAAGGGTTCTGCCATTTACAATATAATTCATACCTAAATTTGATCCTGCAAAATGCATCACCTCGCATTTGTCTGGATTCAACTCCATCTTCCATTTCTTTGCCCAAGTCTCCAATCTATCTATACCCTGTTATATCCTCTGACAATCTCTGGAACTATCAGCAACTCTACCAATCTTTGTGTCGTCCACAAACGTATTAACCAGACCAGCCACGTTTTCCTCCAGGTCATTTATATATACTATACACAACAGAGGTCCCAACACTGATCCCTGCGGAACACCACTAGCTACAGATCTCCATTCTGAAAAACACCCTTCCACCACTACTTTTTGTCTTCTGTGAATAAGCTAGTTCTGTATCCATCTATCAGTCCACCCTGAATCCCATATGATTTTAGATTTTGTACCAGTCTGCCATGTGAGACCTTGTCAAGTGCCTTACTAAAGTCCATATAAACTACACCCACAGCCCTTCCCTCATCAATTATCTTTATCACCTCTTCAAAAAACTCAGTCAGGTTGATGTGACATGACCTTCTCCGTACAAAACCATTCTGCCTGTTGCTAACTAATCCGTTTTCTTCCAAATGTGCACATATCCTGTTCCTCAGTATCTTCCCCAAAAGTTTCCCCACCACTGATGTCAGGCTCACCAGCGTTTAATTTCCTGGATTATCCCTCTTCCTTTCTTAAACAAGGGAACAACATCAGCTATTTATTCTCCATAGAATCCCTTCAGTGCAGGAGGAGGCCATTTGGCCTATTAAGTCTGTACCAACCATAATCTCACACAGGCCATATTCCTGTAACCCCACATATTTACCCTGCTAACCCCCCAGACAGTAGGGTCAATTTAATCATGGTCAATCAACCTAACCCACACTTCTTTGGAGTGTAGGAGGAAACCGGAGCACCCGGAGGAAACCCACACAGGCATGGGGAGAATGTGCAAACTCCACATAGACAGTCACCCAAGGCTGGAATTGAACCCAGGTCTCTGGTGCTGTGAGGCAGCAGTACTAACCACTGTGCCGCCATGAGCGTTAAGTTCCTCTGAAACTTGGGCTGTGGTCAAAGACAATGTGAAGACATCTGTTAAAGCCCTAGCTATTTCTCTCCTTACCTCCCAACTTGGTGAAGATCAAGCCGATAGTTCCTTGTCACAAATAATTTTTAAATTTTTTGGTCCTTAGCTGTTAATGTTCAGATCTTTTTGGTCAGATCTTTGGTCGTTTTTATTCCTGTACATCTTAATGACCTAGAATTTAGTGTACAGCATATAATTTCAGAATTGTGGACAACACACACTTGGAATTATTGTATATTGTGAAGAGGATAGTGTTAAGCTTTGAAAGGACATAGAGGGAGTAGTCTTATGAAAAAAGTTCTAAGTCCAGAATGAAAATGAAAACGGGAGAATTTTGGATTTTATTTGGTGAGTCCAAATCTGGTATCTTATGCACTTGGTGCATAAAAAAAATCCTGAAATTGGATCTCTGCCTGCAGGGGGAGTTGGTGGGGCGTAAACCCCCAGAAAGCCAGCTGATAGCAGCAGAGGGCCCAAATGCACATTTGCAGGCCTCCACTCTGAGAGCAGCAAATCACCTGTCACATAACCTCTGCTGCTTTCAGCTGGCCTCTGTGGCCTAAACATGGCACCCCTCCCTTCGCTACCACAGGGCCCAGTGGCTGGGACAATTGCCACCCCCCCGGTGGGTAGTGCGTAAGTGCCAGGCTGACACTACCCAAGGGGCAACAACCCTTGCCCTCTACCTCCCGGGGGGCCTCACGGACTCAGATTCCATCGGTGAGGCCACCAAGTCTGTGATTCTCGCCAGAGGGAACCTGTCCCGGTGAGGTCACACAGGCAAGTGAGCTCGGGTGACTGAGTCCCAGACTCTCTGATTTCATTGAGGCGATATTCAAGTTAAATTTACGTAATTTGTTCAACCTTGTGCCAGAAATGGACGCAAGGCTGATCATGCCGCATATCTGGTGCCAATAAGATCATGAAGGGCAAGAAATTGGGCGCGATCTTGATTTCTCGGCTCTCACGCGAACTTAGTGGCTCACCCCACTGGCTGGAGGGGTGCGATGGTAAGATCACCACCACATAGTTTGGTGGAGTGGGCAAATGAAATTTAATGTAGAGAAAAGACAGTAGTGGGAAGTTGTGCGTGGTGTCAGAAGAGATAGGAGAGGCACTAAATGAATGTTTTTTCTCAGTATTCACACAGGAAAAAGGCAGTGTTGTCGAGGAGAATACTGAGATACAGGCTATTAGACAAGACAGGATTGAGGTTCATAAGGAGGAGGCGTTAGCAATTCTGGAAAGTGTAAAAATAGACAAGTCCCCTGGACCAGATGGGATTTATCCTATGATTCTCTGGGAAGAGATTGCAGAGCCTTTGGCTTTGATCTTTATGTCATCATTGTCTACAGGAATAGTGCCAGATGACTGGAGGATAGCAAATGTCCTGAAAATCCCCTTATTCAAGAAGGGGAGTAGAGACAACCCTGGTAATTATAGACCAGCGAGCCTTACTTCTGTTGTGGGCAAAGTTTTGGAAAGAATTATAAGAGATAGGATTTATAATCATCTAGAAAGGAATAATATGATTAGGGATAGTCAACATAGTTTTGTGAAGGGTAGGTCGTGCCTCACAAACCTTATTGACTTCTTTGAGAAGGTGACCAAAGGGGTGGATGAGGGTAAAGCAGTTGATGTGATGTATATGAATTTCAATAAAGTGTTTGATGAGGTTCCCCACTGTAGGCTATTGCAGAAAATACGGAGGCATAGGATTGAGGGTGATTTAGCGGATTCAATCAGAAATTGACTAGCTGTAAGAAGACAGAGGGTGGTGGTTGATGGGAAGTGTTCATCCTGGAGTTCAGTTACTAGTAGTATACCGTGAGGATCTGTTTTGGGGCCACTGCTGTTTGTCATTTTTATAAATGATCTGGATGAGGGCGTAGAAGGATGGGTTAGCAAATTTGCAGATGACACTAAAGTCGGTGGAATTGTGGACAGTGTGGAAGGATGTTGCAGGTTACAGAGGGACACAAATAAGCTGCAGAGCTGGACTGAGAGTGGCAAATGGAGTTTAATGCAGGAAAGTGTGAGGTGATTCACTTTGGAAGGAGTAACAGGAATACAAGTACTGGCCTAATGGTAAGATACTTGGTAGTGTGGATGAGCAGAGAGATCTCGGTATCCATGTGCATAGATCCCTGGAAGTTGGCACCCAGGTTGATAGGGTTGTTAAGAAGGCGTACGGTGTCATAGAAACCCTACAGTGCAGAAGGAGGCCATTCAGTCCATCGAGTCTGCACCGACCACAATCCCACCCGGGCTCTACCCCCATATCCCTACATATTTACCCGCTAATCCCGCCGACCTATGCATCTCAGGACTCTAAGGGGCAATTCTTTTTAAGCATGGCCGATCAACCTAACCCACACATCTTTTGGACCGTGGGAGGAAACCGGAGCACCCAGAGGAAACCCACGTGGACATGAGGAGAATGTGCAAACTCCACACAGACGGTGACCTCAGCCGGGAATTGAACCCAGGTCCCTGGAGCTGTGAAACAGCAGTGCTAACCACTGTGCTACCATGCCACACCACCTGTGCCA
This sequence comes from Carcharhinus amblyrhynchos, assembly GCF_965287045.1. NCBI lineage: Eukaryota > Metazoa > Chordata > Chondrichthyes > Carcharhiniformes > Carcharhinidae > Carcharhinus > Carcharhinus amblyrhynchos. Next base: position 58,213,277 of record NC_137329.1, read on the forward strand.
GTGTGTTAGCTTTTATTGGTAGAGGGATTGAGTTTCAGAACCTTGAGGTCATTTTGCAGCTGTACAAAACTCTGGTGTGGCCACGCTTGCAATATTGTGTACAGTTCTGGTCACCGCATTGGAAAAGGAGCAGAGGAGATTTACCAGGATGTTGTCTGGTATGTTGGGAAGTCTAATGAGGAAAGGCTGAGTGACTTGAGGCTGTTTTCATTAGAGAGAAGGTTAAGAGGTGGCTTAATAGAGGCATACAAGATGATCAGAGGATTAGGTAGGGTTGACAGTGAGAGCCTTTTTCCTCAGATGGTGATGGCTAGCACGAGAGGACTTGGCTTTAAATTGAGGGGTGATAGATATAGGACAGATGTCAGAGGTAGGTTCTTTACTCAGAGAGTAATATGGGCGTGGACTCGCCAACATTAAGGGCATTTAAATGGTCATTGGATAAACATATGGATGATATTGGAATAGGGTAGGTTAGGTGGGCTTTAGATTGGTTTTCACAGGTCGGCGCAACGTCGAGGGCCGAAGGGCCTGTACTGCGCTGTAATGTTCTAAGTGTGAAGTGATTCATTTTGGTAGAAAGAGCCAATATAAGTGAAAGGTACAATTCTGGGGGTGGGGTTGCGGGGGTGCAGTGTAGAAACAGAGGAACGCAATTTGTTGACGGTGGCAGGACAGGTTGAAACAGTGTACTAGACCTTGGGTTTATCCAATAAGGAGCATAGAGTGTAAAAGCAAGAAAGCTATGATAAACCTGTATAAAACACTGACTTGACCTCAACTGGTATATTGCAATCAATTCTCGGTATTATACTTCAGGAAAGATATAAAGTCACATGAAGCTTTTTCCACTGAGGCTAGGGGAGAAAAAAACCAGACGGCATGGGTTAAGGGTGAAAGGAGAAAAGTTTAAAGGGAATATTGCGGGGGGACTTCTTCACGCAGAGAATGGTGGGAGTGTGGAATGAGCTGCCGGATAAAGTGGTAAATGCGGGGTCACCTTTAACATTTAAGAAAAACTTGGACGGGTTCATGGATGAGAGGGGTGTGGAGGGATATAGTCCAAGTGTAGGTCAGTGGGACTAGGCAAAAAATGATTTGGCACAGACCAGAAGGGCCAAAAGGCCTGTTTCTGAGCTGTAATTTTCTATGGTTCTATGGAGAGAGTGTAGAAAAAATTCACCAGAGTGGTTCCAGGAATTGAGGAACTCCGGTTACATGGAAAGGTTGGAAAAGCTGGGACTGTAAGAGAAGGTGGAGAGGAGATTTGACAGAGCTAATCAAAATCATGAGGGGACTAGAAGAGAGAAGGTAGAAATAAACTATTGTTTCTCCTGCTGGAAGGATAGAGAACCAAAAGGCACAGATTTTAGGTTTTTGGCAAAAGAAGCATTGGTGACGTGAAAATCCGGAATGTAGTACATGAGAATATGATGGAGTCAAATTCAATTATGGCACTCAAAAAGGAATTGGATAACTATCTGAAGCGGGAAAATGCATGGTGAAAGTATTAGGGAACGGGACCAATTGAGTTGCTGCTACAGGGGACTTTCATAGACGCCATGAGCCAGATATCCTCTTCCTGTGCTGTAACCATTTTACTGTCCCAACGTTGCCGTTTCTATCCTTATTTTATTTTGTGGGTAGTGAACATAGGATTGGAGAACATGGCCTTTTCATTTTTTTTATGCTTGGATAAACCATTGCCCAAGCAAGGATAAGCTGTTGCACAAGTGTATTTATTTAACAGGCCATATCCAATCAAAATCTAATTTCTTATGTGCTAGTAAAATACATTGTAACACACATTAATGCCGGGTAATAGGACTGGGAGGGAGGTGAAAGGTGCAAGTAACTCTGAGATTACAGAAAGTGCTAGCTTTCCTCTTAGTTTTTAGTAGAGAAAACATATCATTATTTGTCAGTTCCATCCCCACTCAAACCATTATAAAGTGAAAATACAGTGAAGTATTTTCATGTTAGCAAAAAATGTAAATGAACGGTATTTTAAATATATTATTGTACAGGACCATATTTTGTTTCTCTTGGTCTTAAAACTATAATCTGCCAGGAATTGCACAAGTGCACAATTACAGGTTACAGTTAACTAACAGCAATATTATCAGCTCTTGCAGAGTAAAAATCTAAAATCAAGACCTGTAGAGCACAAGAGATATATACCTTAGCAGATGTCCACAAACTCTCAGAAAATGTCTAATTACTGGTGTATGGTTACATCAAAATTTTAAATTTTTCTGTGTGACAGGATGAACAATTTCTATCTCTAAGCTGACAATTCATACAAAATCTGAAAGAAGGGCAACTCAATACATTTATGGATTTTATGTTAACATGTATAGCACAAACGTTTAGTATAAATCTAGTATTGCTTCTAGTATATAGAGTGCTGCTTGGTACTCTGAGAGAAAGCATTCAGAAAGGCAAAGAACCCCCATCAGAGAATCTGTTTCTTAAAGATTACTATTTTGAATAGTTCTTTCAATTGTCGACAGGGTGATTCTGAAAGTGGCCCCTGCAAGAAAAATACATCTATTATAGAAAATTTCCAATTACCTGCTGTCATATAGTGCAGCTAGCATCCTTTTTCTATCTGGTGGATTATAGAGATTGTAACTTATTCCTAAACAAGTCTTTGTTTTGAAGGGGTGGCATTTTTTGAACAAAAAGTGGAGGAACGCTTGATTTTAACTGTGATGAATGATCTACTAGCAAAGTCACATGTTTCCAAGCTGGTCACTCCTACATTTTTGATATTGTTGATTGCATAAAGGAACCTTCTTTTCCTTACATGAGGAATTTTATTCCCAACAAACTGAAGACTAACTCATGCTTTTTTTGTATTGAACTAGACTTATAACAAGTGATGATTTATGTTAGCCATAAGTACCTACATGACTATTTATTGACAGACTATAATTCCCGTTACCTGTTTCAAACCAGGGCACCAGAAACTTGAAATGCGATTCAGAAAAACAGTAAATTAATTCCGGACTGTGTTGACTTAATTCTTGTAAACAATTTGATCTAGCTCATCACCTCATTGGAATCCAATACTCCTTTGTCTTTGTGACAGTAAATAAATGTTACTGTGAACATGATCATTTCTTCTGATAAGTCATTGCTGTGAGCTCAAAAAATGACATTCAAACCCTGTATCTTGCCAGTAATTTACATCATGTACCATTTCAGCGGAATCAAAGTGCAAGAAGGCTAGCCTAGGAAGACATTCCACTGAAAAATTCACTGGAAATCCAGGGACGTCCAGAAAGCCAGGGATTCTAAATAAGGAAGATATCGAAAGACTTGAAAATGCCAATTTGAACAAGAGTGGAAAACGAGGCCACAAGGATGGCGACAGCAGTCCAAGCCCTAAAAAAAAGAAGCTGGAACAGCTGTTTAAAAGTAGCCTTGACTCACCTGTTGATACCTCAAGAGAAAAACTTGGTTATCCCATTTCTGGTCGTGGCCCATATGAGCATGTATATTCTATGAAGCAAACTAGCAATCTTCATACAACTACCTCATCTCCTGTACCTCAAAAGCCTCAATTTGTAGGCCGCAGTGGACAGGAACATGAAATCAATAAACTGACCACAGCACAAGCCAAGTATCCATCACCAGTTGACAGTCATTTTCCTGCTCGACAAAGGCTCAAGCATCAAGAGGGTGATACATTCAACAGGCCAGGAACTTCCTCACAGCAAAGTGCATTATCTCTGTCCAGCACAAGAATTGAGGTAGACTCCAGGCCCCAACAAAGGGTTAATGAAAAACATTTAAATTCTGGATTCCTTCAAAACACTGAAGAAAGCAGCGGTGCTTTGCCACCAGAGAATTTAGGTGGATGGCATGGGACTGTTATTGAAGAAGATCTTCCAAAAAACCAGCCCTCATCGTACTGTCCAAATTGTGTAATACTGCAGGAGAAAATTCGACAGCTGCAGGAGGAACTAGATCGGTTGAAGTCTAACTTACCAGGTACGTCAACACATATCAAGTGTCCCAGAAGATTGAAGGTTCATATGCTTGCTTTTACACTTTACTGGTAATAAGTTTAATTTTTAAAGCTGTGGCTGGCACTCTAACCAGCCTATCAGCCTATCTATTGTTTTCACAGTAATTAGCTGTGTGGTGGGAAAGCTCACCCATAGGAATATTATACTCCTATTTATGGACAAATGCCTTACTGGTTGATCTAAGAAATAGCATTGTACTTGCATATCCATCGTTTTTACAAAGAGGGAGGAAGACCATTTAGACGTGTTGTCATGTGAAAGAGATGGGAAGGGAGAATAAGAGAGGACAGTAAAGGGATTCAAATGTAACTTAGAAACAAAGAGACAGTATCCTGTTTGTTGGCCTGCATAGGCTGTATTTTAAATCAATGCTTCTTTCATAGATCATCTTGTGGATAAAGATTTGATTTTAGGTTGGTAGGTAGCGGATATTCCCAAATCAGGCTAGAAGATGCCTTTTAAAGTAATCCTGTGAATAGAACCAAGCCTTTTTACTGTTAAGTATGATGTATGGTTTGTGTGCTTCTTAGAAAGAAAAGATAACAAAGACTGTAGATGACTTTGACTTGAATGTACATTATTTAATAGTTGTTTCCCCTGCAGTGTACAACTCCAAGTTCACTAATTTAATAAAAAGCAAGCATTCATGCCAATTTCTCAATCAGTCTAGATCCTTTCTGCCACTAGAGTTTCAGTCAACACTGCTTTTGCTTTTTTATTTTGAAAATACTTCTTGATTTAGTATTTTTACAAGTTAATTTTAGTCGCCAAAAGTAGCTCAAACAATCTGCTCAATGGAAGAGCAAGGGTTAGGATGAGTGACAACAATTTGGAAAATAAAAGCGAGTAGTAGGATTTTAGATTGTGGAATAAACACTCTTTGACTACTCTCAAGCTGTCAAGTAGATTTTTTTTTCCCAAGCTAAATTAAGAGGTAGTCTGGCCCTTGGTCAGTTAACTTTATCCTTTATTATCACTTATAATCAGACCACTGAATAAGAGAGAATAGAACAACATTTTAACTTTGCAAATTTGTCGTTTTGTTATCTACTGCGTTTGGAGGATGCACACCTTTTTTTTCTTTTCATTCCTTGTGTGTTGAACTTGGGCCGGCTTAGTAACCCTACAGAGCAGCAATTCCCTTTAAAATCCAGCCATATTTCAGTCTGTTCTTGTAAACCTAATCTAGACAATTCCTTTCCCTCTTACCCTTGACTGATCTTCATGACTCCCTTGTTCTCTGGGACTGAGTAATGAATAAGACAGCATTCTGCTGAATCTTAAAAAACATAAGTGTAGGTATGCTAACTTGTCTGTTGTTGCTTGTAAGTTGATAACCACATTTTGAACATTGCAAATGTAAGAAACCCAGAGCTAGGCACGTAGATGGTCATGACAGAAAAGGAAACTGTTAAGTTTAGAACGTTCACTTGCAGCTTTCAAAATAAACATTATATATCTCATGCAGCATGACTTCCTCAATAACATTTGTACCTTTCTAATGCAGAGTATTTTTTTTATTTAGTGAAGAAGATACTTATATTTTATGAATGCTATATTCACAAGCCCTCATGAAAGCTGTAATTGATTGCAGCTGGAGGTATTATGAAAAGGAGTATGCTTTTGTTTTATTTATAGTAGCTTCTCACCTTACTGGTTGGTTTTGAGTCCTTTGAGTTCATTGAGGAACTTAAATTAGTGCTTTAATCAAACTATCCAAATCATAAATAATCACCATTTCTTACTGTGAAAGTGGTGTTAAACAAAACCTAGCTGTGCACTATGAACATATATTTTGTGAAGTGAATCAGAAATATGGATTGTATCTAACATCAACCAATGTAGCATGCATCATGTTTGATGAGTCAGTTATGTATGAGCAATATGTTCTAAGTATGTTCTATCCTTAACACTTGTAGAATGTTTTTAGTTGCAAAACAATTGGATGATAATGACTTTTTGTATACCATTTCAGAAATGGTGACTTTACACAGAGCATTTGTTTGAAGCCATAAGGAACAATATACCAATTCTTTGAGAAGTAAGATAGGTTAAAAATGATTGGGGCATGATTTTCTTTGAAGAAGCAGGAAGGTTGGGTCGAGAAACATCCCAACCCAGCAGATCCATCTCCTTTAAAAAGGCTCTTACCCTTCAAATCCTTGTTCCAGGGAGGTGCGATCAAGATGGAGTCAGCCCCATTACCTCTGGAGGCACAATGGCACAGTGGTTAGCATTGCTGCCTCACATCGCCAGGGACCTGGGTTCAATTCCCAACTTGGATCACTGTCTCTGTGGAGTTTGCATGTTCTTCCCATGTCTGCGTGGGTTTCCTCCGGGTGCTCCAGTTTCCTCCCGTAGTCCAAAAATGTACGGGTTAGGTGAATTGGCCATGCTAAATTGTTCCTTAGTGTCAGGGGGTCTAACTAGAGTAAATGCGTTAGGATAAGGCCTGGGTGCAGTCTTGATGGGCCGAATGGCCTCCTTCTGCACTGTAGGATTTTGTGATTCTATAGAGGTAGGCCCGAGACTGCAACAGAGGTAGGCAGGTTGAAATGCCTACCTTCATTTTTTTGGGACATCAGCTCAGTTGTAATGATGAATTACAGGGCCTCAAATCCTCAGCCATCATCTCTTCCACCCCATCCCACATGCTCTCCTCCACCATTCCCACTTATATCCTCATGCTCCTCAGACTTCCTCCTTATCCCCTCATACACCCCATGCTCTTTAACATTCCTCATTTCCTTTCACGTATCCTCCACAGCCACTCATCCAGTTTCCATTATAGACAGGATGTCTTTGAAATGAACATTGTAAAAATGGAACCTCTGGCAATCTAATGGACCTGTCATTCAAATACATTTTGTACTGAACAAAACCTTTTCATAGAAGCCATTCAAAGAAATGTAAATCCCCTCAAGTGGTCACTCTTTTATAAAAACACTTATTGGCTTATCACATTAAAGACAGATAATTGTTTAATAACCCTTAAAACTGTAAATCAAAATGTAAACAGAGCCCCATGTGGCGATGTGTGATTCTGTAGCTTGAAACTCAGCCAAGCATGCACAATGGACTGCACTGTAATAACAAATTCTGGGAAATGTGAACAGTGGAGTCTACTGAAATGAAAAAAGAGATGGCCTTATGCCACACTTTAAGAAGGATGTGAAGCCATTGGACTGAGTGCAGCACGCTTTCATGAGGATTATTCCAGGTCTCTTTTCCTTGGAGGAAAAAACATTGATGAGAGAATTGGGAGAGGTATTCAAAATCATGAGGTGTCCAGACTGATTAGTTGGAAGAAACCGTTCACAATTAAGAGGAGATCAAGAATGAATGGGGACAAATTTAAAGTAATTGGCAAAAAATCAGCAAAAGTGATATGAGAATTTTTTTTCATGTAGTGAGTGGTCAATGTCTGCTATGTACTGCCTATGAATGTGGTGGAGGCAGATTCAATCAAAACATTCAGAAGGGAATTAGAATGCTATTTGAAGAGTGTGCAGAGTTTCAGGGAGAAGGTGGAAAAATGGTGCTTAGTGAATTGCCCATTCAGAGAGCCGGTACAGACTTAATGAACCAAATGGCCACCTTCTGTTCTGTAGCAATTCTATGATCTTGTGATATTTTCCTAAGCTACACAAGATATTCTGTCAATCAAAGCAGTTGAGGAGCACATGGTTGTTTTATTATTTTAAGTGAAAACTACTCAAAGATTTATTTTCAACTTAAAAGGGCTCTGGACATTTAAATCACTTCAGATTATTGCACTAGAGACCCCAACTACTGTTTTCTTCAGTTTTGAATGGGCAGTAGCACTTTTCCTTGTGGAAAAATACTCTAAAACATCTCACCATTTACACAGTGCTGATCAATTACCTGGTCAACTTAACATTCCAGACTGAGCCTTATAATGAACTGAATAAAAATACACCTAACTTACAATACAACATCTAATTATTGAAACTGAAAGAGCATATTGTTTTTAAACATCAAAGTTTGTCAATGAAATAATTCCAGGAGCAGGTGGCTGTGGTTTTACCTGGTTCCCCGTGGTTCACAATTCCTCTGGAGAGCTCTGAACTCAGTCTCCTGATAGAAAGGGCTAAACCACTAAAATTATGGGGGCATGGACGAGCGGGATGTTTGATCTTCAAACCACTACAATCGAACTAGCAAGGGCCAGGAGTGCTGCACATGGACTAACTGCCCATGTCCTTATTTTGGACCAGCAAACATTTAGGTGTTGATTTTCATATTTACTAATGAAGATATAATTGGCAGAAGATAGCTTTTTTGGATTAAAATAATTCAGTTGGACAACTGAAGTTTTGTTTCTGACCAGGTGGTTATTTTTTGCATCAAATAAACATTTTTAGAACCATGACCAAGTATAATTTCAGCGTGTAAGGCTGCTTTTTGTCAGTAGGTGGGGTTGTTGCATGCAGTGAATATTTCAGGCTAGTCAGTTCAGGGTAATGATTAATGGCTCTTCGCCCGCAGAGGGTGACATTTATTTTATGATGGCTAATAGTCTCAGATGTTAATTTCTAGCAGGACTTTAGACTTCACTTGTGTGAATGTGTCTCAGATACTAATGAAGTCCACTTTTAAAAAATTTCTTTTAGCTGTTGTTCCTTCTGCTACTTCTTTGTTCATGAATCTCAGCAGAAGAACAAAGAGGAAAACATAATTCTGAAATTCATGTAGATTGTTAAGATACCCTGTTCAAATCATTGAGCTTCTCGCCATGGAGCTATATAGTCAGTGGTTATCCACAGTTGAGCACCGTTTAATACTAACTGGGCTGGATCATTCAGGGAGAGCACAAGAATGGTTGATAGACACTTGTGTACTTGTACAGAGAAGAATGCTGAAATGAAGTGGCACTGAAGGAGCATTATTTGACAGAGTATGGAACAATTTGTTCTGCTTCTGACTGCTTAAGGGTGAGACTGACAATAAAAATCATTTAACCTACTACCCTGTGGACTTTCTATTTTACAGGAATATCTATGAGTGGCAAAAATAATGTTTTTCTCTGGAAAAACATGGCTATATCCAATGACATGAGCCTCACCTGTTTTAGTGTCACAACTTAAAATATTATAGTCCAATTCTATTTTGTGTGCCACACTATCAAGTAAAAGCCTAGTTACCTTACCTGATGGTATACTATGGATTTCATTTTTAAAGATGGAGAAGGCTGTAGCTCACATTTACCAGCTGATGGGTGTTCAGGTTGTTTATCAACTTCTGCCTCTATTGTTAGTTACTACACAGCTAATGAGAAAGGAAAGGACGTGATCAAGAAAACAAATTCAAATCAGTATGTATAGGAAAACTGCAGTAGTGGGAGATTCTGTAAGTAAAAAATGTAGTCTGAGTTACTGAAAAAGTTTAAAGTTGCTGAAAAAGTTTGAAGTTAGTATGAAAATCCCCTTGTTGCCACACTTCAACGCCTGTTCGGGTACACTGAGGGAGAATTTAGCTTGGCCAATGCATCTAACCAGCATGTCTTTGGGACTGTGGGAAGATTGATGTGGAGATGCTGGCATTGAACTGGGGTAAACACAGTAAGAGGTCTCACAGCACCAGGTTAAAGTCCAACCAGTTTATTTGATAGTAAGCCCACAAGCTTTTGGAAGGAAAGCTGAAGGAACAGTGTTTCCGAAAGCTTGTGGGCTTACTATCAAATAAACTGGTTGGACTTTAACCTGGTGTTGTGAGACTTCTTACAGTGGGAGGAAGCCAGAGCATATGGAGGAAACCGACGCAGATAAGGGGAGAACATGCAGACTCCACATGCCAGGAATCAAACCCATGTCTAATCACTGTGCCACTGTGCTGCCCAAAAGGGGAAATGAAGTGGTGTGGAGCATTCCGTAAGGGCTAGTTCCAGGCAGTGGAAAATTATATGTGAGACAAGGATTAACAACCAATGGATGAGTTGAAATTGAAATGGACAGTGTGGCAAGGGGTTGGTGAAAGTCCTGACCTGGAGATAGGGAAGTGAAACGTTACTCAGATGGAAGAGAGATGACCAGTATATCCGTTCAGTGCAGTGAGGGGTCTTTGTTTTTGCCTTCTGTATTTTTCATTTGGGTCTCTGTTTCTGGTTCAATGGAGGGGAATGTTTGACGAAAAATGTTTGCAGGGATTTTGTGGGGGGTGGGTAGATGGATCGGCTGAGGACAGTTCTTGTAGCGACTCAGATTTGCTTCTCGTATAAACATGATTTCCCAATACACAGTTTCTTTTTTTTTAAATCTAATGGGCTAATGGCTTACATTTAAACAAAGGAGGTAGGAGCAAAGGTAGACCATTCTGCCCCATGAACCCATTCCACCATTCAACTAGGTAATGACTACTCTGCCTCAATGTCACTATTCTCATATCCCTTGATATCCTTATTATCTAGAAATCTATCAGTATCTGTTTTAAATATATTCAATTATATTAGCCTCCTCAGCACTTTGGGTTCAAGAATTCCAAAGTGTCACCACCCTCTGACTAAAAAAATTCCGTTTTATCTTAACCCTAAATTATCTACCTCATTCTGATTCTCATGCCACTGACATATGATACCATGTTTCAGTCCTTTATTATCAATTGTGAGTTTTTAATGCTACCTATTTCAGCAAGTCCTCAAAATCCTGAGACATGTTGCAGTTTTAGAATTAACCTATTTTTTAAATGCCAGCAAAGACATTTTATGCAGTAGTATTGGTGCTTCTTGGTTCGCACGTAATATGAAAATGCTTACTTACATTTAATGCATTCTGACTGTTCATTTTTCTTTTAAAAATATTTTCTGAACTTCAATTTTGCCTCTCTTCTACATCAATTCTAATGAGAGGGTGCATAAACAATCAGCTCCCAAGAAATTGCCAATTCTTTCTGTAGTCAGTACAGCAAATTTCCATGCCAAGCTGCAGCTCTCCCTCCTTCTCCATTTTCATTCCAGGAGTTCCTTCATCCTCCGATCTATGCCACTGAACATGACTGTTGCACAATACTGCTCCTTGGTTGTGATTTTATATATTGAGGCAACAGAGTTTGAACTAAAAAATTGTTGAGAATGTGCTATAGATGACTAGTACAATATCCTTCCTGTTTTTTGAATTATGTTCAAAATCAGCCCAGATTGCTGGAAGAAAATCTGTCTGCTTATAAATTAGCTCAATAATTCTTGATTTAGTTTCTCATAGAAAAAAGTTCATCACATAAAGCTATCCACAGTTGAGCACCATTTAATACTGGGCTGGATCATTCAGGGAGAGCACAAGAATGGTTGATAGACACTTGCTGTGCACTTGTACAAAGAAGATTGCTGAAATGAAGTGGCAGTGAAGGAGCATTATTTGACAGAATACAGAACGATTTATTCTTGCTCCTGACTGATGATGTGCTTAAGGGTGAGACTGATTATAGAAAATGGAAAAAATATCCAATTTCTAAGCAGGAGTATTTTCATTTTAAAGGCACTCACAAGACCCTACAAAGGGGTAGGGAAACAGCAAACACAACAACAGAAGAGCAGTAATAAAATAAGGAAATGTGGAAATGCATAGTAAGTCTGTCAGCACCTGAAAAAATAAAAAATATGGTTAAAGATTTTGATGCAGGCCATATTAAACTGAAGGATATGTAAGACCCTTAATGGGCCTGAATAAACTAAACATGGGGGTCACACTGTGAGCATAAGGGGTTGTGAAGCAAGGTAATGAATTGGACAATTTAGTTCTGAAAGGCAAGGAAATAATTGAAAATTGATGAGTAATGTATGGAGATCATCTAAATAAGGCAATGAAAGGGAATAAAAGATTTAGAAATAGCAGGTAAATGAAGTGAAAAAACATGAAGGAAAAAGAAACAAATTACAAATACAGAAAGTTTGAAATTAAAAATAAATTGCGTTCAGAAGAGAGAAGGTAGACCAAATTTGCCATTGTTGGGTATCACGAGTTCCACTTGTGATTGTAGGTAGCATTTCATAACTCTTGGCCCAGGAAATTTTGGATGGCGGGGTTTCCCTTTTGCCATCTAAGGAGTTGGTTGCAAACACATCCTCACTCATAGCAACTACCTCACAGCCACTTCCATCCTTCATTCAGGAGGAAGTCTTGCCTCAGCGAGCTGCCTGCCCCCACAGAGGTGAGACAGTTTAAGTGGCGGGGGGATGCCATGGTAGTGATTGATGATAAAAGGACAGAGGCACCCTCACTGCCTTCCTGTGTGAGGCCTGAATAAGCTTAATTTTCAGGCTTTATCCAGCTGCCCCTCCTTCTGCCAGCTGAAAATTGGGCGGGAAATGTTGCTTAAGTGAATGATGGGGAAAATTTTACAGTCACATCCCCTATTTACAAACCTGCTGACAGAGAAATGTATAATTCTTCTCCTGATTGTTGTTTTCTGTAAAGTTCTTGTAAAGGAACTTGCTTATCTTCCAATTTCTAATTCTGACAGGGTCTCCACCCAAAGTGTTAACTTGTATTTTTCTTTACAGGTACTGACTGGAAATGCTTTGTATTTCCAACATTTTCTGCTTTCAATTCATTGTTTCATAATTTACATTTAAAAATTTTTAATTTGCTGTAAAATAATAATTGCATCAAACTTATACCATAAATGTCGACAAAGATTTTCAGTTTTTTCATTAAGAACGTCATCTAATTCATATAAAATAAGCTTGTATTAACATAGTGGTTTTTCATATCTTTTAGAATCATTTGGAAGTGTTTCACCTTGGATGGATTATATTGTGCATTTGCACATTTATATTGTAAATATGCCAGCTGTTTAGTTCACAGTACGGTCTCATGGACATCAATGTGACTGAAAATCCCTGCAGCCTCTTATCAGTCAAAACTAGCATTTGAAGTTAATACCAAAATCTGAATAAGTAAGCTAACAACAGGGTTTTGATGACTTGCTACTAAACTCCAAACAAAATTGGAATTCCAATATTCATAAGTTTTAATAAAGCCTGTACCAGATGTTGATACTGAAAGCATGTTATTAATTGGATGCAGTAGTGAATTGTAAATAGTTGTAATTTTTGATTTAATTATGAGAAATTTCAAAATCTAATCAAATTACTTCTTAAACATTCACTGACACATTGCACATTGGCATGGTTGGACCTTGTTTTTACCTGCATTTTGCATTGAAATATAGTTTTAATATCAGGTGGGTAATTTTATGGGGCGGAGGGAGAGCGAGGAAGCCATAGAGGTTATCTGGTAAAGAGCAACTATTTTGGATTAAATGTGTGATTGTAAAATATAACCACACTCTTTAACTGTTTCACAGTAGTTTTTCTGGCTGCCTTATGAACTAAATATTTGTATTGAGGAGTGAGAAAGAAAAAGACAGTGTGGTATTTTCTATAATTCCATAAACTGTAGAAATGCTATACTGAATTTACTTCTGTCAAGTTCATACTAAGCCATAAGGATAGGAAATTAAGAAATAATTAACCAAATTCTTCCAGTGGAGTAGAATGATTTAAATCCAAAATGAACATATTCTGAACTGTTGTGATATGAATTGATTAGATGAGTTAATGGCAGAACTATCAATGTTCTTTTCTTTAAGATGTTCTTCTTGAAAAGTAAAGGGATATGTCAATGAAGTAGCAACCTGATATATATAATCTGGAGGTCAGTGTGTGTTATGGGAGATCCCTGATGTTGCCCATTGGGTGGATGACATCACTTCTTTTATAGTTTTTATCAAAACTTTTCGCTGGTTTGGACCAAATTCAATCTTTAACCTCTCTCATGAAACTGCTGTGTATCTGCTTGCACCATATCTTTTTAAATTTTTTCCCCCTGTGTTGCTAAGTGGAATGCAGTAATTGAGCACAGCTATGCAGCAATGTGCTTATGAGCTGACAAGTTACACAATGTTTAAATGATCTGTTTATTTAAATCTAATGTTTTGTCTGCTACCGTATACTTGTCATTGATGCAAAGTATTTGACATAAATGTTTTAGGACTCTTCTTCTCTACAAAGAATAAAATGTACGTAATTGGTAGTCCATGTGTTTTCATACTAACAAAGCAATGCAGAATGCAATGGGGATGTCTAAACTAAAAGTAAAAGAATATTTGCTTTTTAATTTGGTTGAAGATATCTAAACATGTGATCCTTCGCAACAATACATCTGGCTATGAACAATTTTTATGATCTTATCAGATTTAATTAGATCAATTCTAAGTTCAGTTTCCAAAATAAACATGCAGAAAGAAAAGAAGACCCTTACTGCTCTCAATCCTTCATGTTATTTTGTGATGGGACTAATAAATGTCATTGATTCATCACTTCCTAATTATTACTAGCTAATAAATCGCTTGGAAAGTGAATAATATATTTCTGGTTTTGAAAATAGGTAAGATATTAATTTGAAAGCAACAGGCACATTTTTGCTTTAATGCTGTAAGCCGTAACGCAGGAAAGGGGTGCTGATAATTTAAAAAGAACCCTTTTCTAACATGATGTTTTGAACTTACTAATGCATTTGTGCAATGCTGCTGTTGAGTTTTGCGCACACCAAACAAAAAGAAAATAACAATCTGGAAGTGCTGTCATACAACAGCGGAATGAAGACTCTGACAGCTGTATTTCAGTTTCTGAGATCTTGCCGAAAGAGATGGAATGATGATGGCAACTGATGAAGGTAAGAAGTTTACATTTTTGCTCGACTTTTCTTATTTATTGAAAAATAGTGTTGATTTTGAAGAAAGATTATAATAATAAATTTGATATAATTGCAACCAAACGTTTCTAAGCGAAAGGTTATCTGTGGAAACCGAGACACATAGTTAGACAGATGGTACAACGGGAGACTGATGGCACATATAGTTTATTATATCTGTGGGATTGATATCAAAAATGTATAAAATAAATCCATATTCTGGATTGTGAAGAAAGTATATCATAAATGGCATATTAGACTACACCCTGCAGTTCCACATTGTCTTTTCGCAAAGAAATTGAACTGATTTTTGCACAATATGCTAGTAAATGCCATGTATATACTTTTTTTTAAATTTTGCTCTATGGAGTGAGGAAGGGTGATATTGTGAATTGAATAAAACTACACTAAGTTCATAGGAATCTATAGGACCAGAAAGGACTATTGTAATCCATCTGGCTGATAGCAAAATTAAAAAGAAAATGCCTCATCGAATTTGTCTCCTGCAACTCTTGCTACTTCTTTAGCCATGGAACTACCCACCTCCGCCTTGAATTTTCCATTGCTTCCAGTTCCCCTGACCAGAATAGTTTACATATTCGTCACCCTCTGTCTAAAGTAATAAAATCTAAACTGTTCATATTCTGCCTTCTGTGCTTGGCTTTTGTACTTATTGTTTGTGGTTATGCAAAGTAATTAAAAGGATTTCATTTATATGTGCCCCTTAAATCCTCAACAGGTTTAATAAGATTTCCCTTCTTTTCTCTGGTAGACTTTGTTGAGTATATCCTTATAGCTCTGGTGCTTAATTTTCTAATATCCTTTACTTGATCTTTGCACCCTCTTCAAAGCTGGGACAATCAGAATTTTACACAGTGCATAGAATTGGCTGTTCTATGTGGGCTTGCTATCATCCTCTTTAAGGGATTATATTAATATCTTTGCAGTTGAAACTTGTTACATTATGTTTCTCTTCCAATTAAATGTAGCTATTCTGTGGAACTACCATCTATCTGAATATATATATAGGCTATAGGGCATCACAGAACATGAAATGCTCAAAACTTTGTGGCATTGATACTTCTGTTAGGAAATTAATTTGAATCTGCAATTTCCTGCCAGATGAGTGTACATCAAAATTGTCCCTTTAGGGTAAAAACAGACTAAAGAGCAAGCATTGAGCTACAAGGAAGAAAAGCTAAAAGGCCATGTTCAGGGTCTTCTTTTAAAGTGCTTTTGTATGGTAGTGGTATTGCTGTACCAATTTTCTTTCTAGTGCACTTCACTGGATTATAGAATATTTCTTTCACTTTGTATTTTGTGACAGTACTAAGTAGTTTTTAGTCAAACAGAAAACAAATCAGCAGTATGGATATGAAGAGAAACATTTTTTGAAATATTCACTGAAGTACATATTTAATAATTAACATTAAATCATTTTTGAACAGTTTATGAATATGCACTCTATATTTTTGGAGAGATATTGGGATATTGTAGTGCCTAGAATTTTAAACCAAAATAAAATGACTGGCAACACTTGTGTTTTCCCACATGGTGAAATATAATTTCATTCAAGTGGGAAGGCCATTTAGATAGGTGAAATTGGAGGGCATTTCAACCAGCTCTTCCATAATATACCTCATAGCAGCTTGCATTGATAAAATTCTGCATGAAGTTAGCTCTCCATTTTTGTTGTAGGAATAGTGCAGGATCTTCAACAGATAAAATTCTTCAAAATGACAATTATAAGGGCTAGACTTTTCTGATATATTTTTCTTTATTTCCATTTAAGGGTACACTTGTCAGGCAATTTAATTAGTTCCACAAAGAAACTAAATACAATCAAGTTGTTGTATTTCATAAAATGTGCAATGAGGAGGTATGCATTTCCTAGAAAGCTAGAAATTAATATGTCATTAATTTCCTCCATTCCCTTGACGCTTCAAATTTCTACCTCCTTTTGGATGGCAGTGGTGCTGCACCACAGGACCCAGTGAAAATAGACAAGCCATTTGAGCTCAGTTTGATGTTGTACCACCTGATGAAGCTGAGCAAGTAAATGGCAGCAGCAAATGGCATAGGAACTGTAGCACAGAACCACCCTTTTTATTCCAGCTCAGAACCACCTCAGCTACCTGACCAAACAGAACTTGTGCAAGTAGTGTACTCCTACCATGATTCAGACAGTGTTTTATGTTACTTTAGTTTTACTTGGTTTAATTTTCATGAGTCCTTAGTTGCTGACAACATTAAAGAGATAATAAGCTAGTTTCATTAGATATATTTTTTGCAAGTCCTTTTCTGTGGTTCCTATGTTTCACAACAATGACATTTTTGTCATCTGTTTGTGTTTAAGTAAATAATTTTCACCTTAAACAAAATCAATAAATTTGCATTTGAATGGAGAATTAAAAGAAATTGTGCCAAAAGAAGAGTGCTAAATCTGTCTTTGCCTTGTAAGAATAAAGACTTTCCATGCTTTAAGTATCAAATCTCCCTAACCAGTATTCTGCCCCATTACAGGGTATAATAATTTATGAGAAGTTACCAAGTGCTTTCAGTAGCAATGAATTGCTAATGTAAGTTAGCTGTTTTTAAACTGTGAAAGAAAATGTTTCACAGAGTCATTCCTTCCCAGCCACATCACAAAAGTAAGAAACTAGCACATCATTTCAACATTTTGAAATACAATGTTCGCACCTTACTTTTAAATTGTAATTTTACATGAAATGTTGCCATAAAATCGCTAACTAGAGTTGCAGTGTTCCTTGACAGTTAATCAATCATATAACCTATTTTAATATTGTTGGAGTTTCAGATTATAATTCTGAAATAATGAAGTTTAATGTTATTTTAATAATTAAGTTAAACAGTCGTAAGGGTTATACTTTTTTGATCGCTTTAAGCACAGTCTTGTCAGGCAATGATATTAGTTTTACATATAAGTTGAGTTCAATCAAGTTGTTACATATTTAAAGTCCTGAACTATTGCTAATTATATAATTTCATACTGATAGCATGAATTTCTTGATGGTGTATTGTTAGGTAATATAGAACCATAGAAAAATTACAACACAGAAAGAGACCATTCAGCCTATCCTATCTGTGCCGGCTAGAGAAGAAAAAGAAAACTGGTTGCCCATGCTAACCCCCTTCCAGCACCTGGTTACAACAGTTTGGGTATTAATGCAGGTACCTTTTAGATGAGTTAGGGTTTCTGCATTCACCACCAAACCAGATAGTGAATTCTAAATACTCAGTACTTTCTGGATTAAGCTTTTCATCATGTCCCCTCTAATCCTTCTACCAATCACCTTAAATCTGTGGCCCCTGATAATTTACCTCTACTCGGGGAATCAGGTCTTTCCCATCTACTCTATCTAGGTCCCTCATAATCTTGTATACCTCAATTAAGTCATCATTCAGTCTCCTCTATTCCAAGAAGAATTACCCTAGCCAATTCAATTTTTTCTCATCATTGCAGTTTTCAAGCCCTAGCAATATTCTTGTAAATCTCCTCTGTGCTTTCTCCAGAGCATGTAATGTGACAACCAGAATATTGTAAAATTCCAGCTGTGGCCTAACCAATATTTTGTGTAGTTCCAGCATTACATCCTTGCTTTTGTATTCAGTCCAATAAAGGAAAGCATTCAACATGCTTTCTTCACCACATTATGCACCTGTTCTGCCATTTAAAGGACCTGTATGCTCCGAGGTTTCTCACTTACTCCACTCTCAATATCTCCCCATTTATTGTATATTCCCTTGCTTTGTTTGCCCCTGTTAATGCACACTTCTCTGGATTGAATTACATTTGCCTTTCCTGCCCACCCAATCAAACCATTGCTGCGATTCTGGAGTCGACAGTTATGATCTTCACAATCAATCCATAGCCAATTTTTGTGTCATGTGCAAATTTCCTAATCATGCCATGCACATTTATCATAATATGTACACAGCAAGGGATCCATACAGGAACACCACTGGTAACGACTTAATTTTGAATTCAAATCGCCACATTCCCCGATATCCCATGGGGTTTTACTTTTCAGAACAATCTGCCACGTGGGACCTTGTGAAATGCTTTATTTTAAAATGCAAGCAGACAAAATCCACTGTGCCACCCTCATAAATTCTCCTTGTTACTTGCTCAAAAAATTTATTAAATTAGTAAGACGCAACCTTCCCTTAACAAAGACGTGTTGACTATCCCTGATTAATTTGTTTCTTTCTAAGTAACGTGTCATCCTGCCTCTCAGAATTAATTTTAATAATCTGCCCACCGTCTTGGTCAAACTGACTGGCCTGTAATTATTTGGCCTATACCTCGCACCCTTTTTAAATAACACTAAATAACATGTACAACATTCGCAGACCTTCAATCTTGCCTGTATCTAGTGAGGATTGGAAAATAATTCTTAGAACTTTTGCAATCTCTTCCTTTTCTTCATTTAACAGCATGCAATACAATCCATCTGGCCCTGGGGATTCACCCATCAAAGATGACAGTTCCTCTGATATTTCCCCCCTCATTATGCTTATTGTAACTCTTATTTCACAATCCTCCTCTTTAACTGGAATGTCTGCATCATTCTTCTCAGTGAAGACCAAGACTGCTAGTCTTTAAGAAACTTGCCCATATCTTCTGTATCCACACATAAGTTACCTTGTAAATCCCTGATAGGCCTTATCCTTTCCTTAGCTATCCTCTTTCTCTTGATGTACTAGAAAAACATCTTTGGGTTCACCTTGATTTTACCTGACAATTTATTTTCGTGTCATCTCTGGGTTCTTAATTTCCTTTTTATACTTTCCCTCAGTATTTTCTATACTTTGGACTTTATATAGTATTATAACAGTGCTCTAGTACTGTAGAAGGAGCAGCGCTGAAACTGAAATGAACCTGTTGGACTTTAACCTGATGTTAATCTGACTTTAACCTGCTTCTTACTGTGCTCACCCGAGTCCAATGCCAGTATCTCCTCTTTATTTCTTTCAAGTAGCTGTATCCAATCCACTTTCGCCAGCATGCTTCTCAGCTCTGTAAAATTTGTTTGACCCAGTTTGGAACTTTTACTTTTGTTTTATTTTTGACCTTTTCCATGATGATAAATCAGTCAGCACAGCGGTTAGCCTTGTTGCCTCACAGCGCCGGGGACCCGGGTTCAATGCCAACCTTGGGTAATTATCTGTGTGTAGTTTGCACATTCTCCCCGTGTCTGCATGGGTTTCCTCTGGGTTTCCTCCCACACTCCAAAGATATGTGGGTTAGGTTGATTGGCCATGCTAAGTTGACCCTTAGTGGGGTTACGCGGAAAGGGATTGTTGTCAGTGAAGGCTCAATGGATTGAAAGAATTCTTTCTGAACTATAGGATTTTATGATTCTAACTGTACTTTGGCCATTATCTCCAAAGTGATCCCACGTTGCTACTTCATCAGCTTGCATCCATATCTCATAGTATATTCCAAATATTGCACCTTGATTTTTCTGCTGTCAATATTTATAATTGCACCTTCTTTCCTGTCATTAGTAATAGTTTCTCACCAGGGTAAAATTTTTCTCATACCTTAATCCTTACTTTTAAAGCATTTTGTAAGTTTTTCTATGAAGCCCATCGATCTTTAATGGTCCTTTTAAACAAACTCTTGTACATTTTAGTACTGCAGCTTATTTGCCATCATTGTGCTCTAGGTTTCAATGCTTGGTTGTTTCAGTCTTCCGTCAAGAGGTACATTGATCACAGAGGCATTAATTAAAGCCTTTTTGTTTCTGTGGAACCACATTGGTCCATTTCAAACTGGAAGGTTACTGGAATATTTAGTTCAAGAGGATCATGTAGAATATTACCAAAGTGCAAGAAAAAAGCTCACATCCACTGGATTTCACTGCTACATAATCTGGAAGACTCTGGAGCAGAAATTCAATTCACAGCCACCAATTTTTCCATTGTAGGATTAACAAAAACCTCCACATCTTGTGGTAAATGAAAGGCCAGTGACCAGATGTTGGTAGTTTGAAATTGCAATTGTAAATAACCAGGTGAAGAGACTTCTCAGGGCTGATACAGAAGAAAAGGGTTAGAAAGAGATCAATGGACGTGGCTAGTGAGAGGGAAAAGGAAGAGATTGAAGACCCTGGCTGGATTTTTGTCTGTGAGTCAGATGTACAGAGTTGAGAGAATTCATGGCTCCATGATCCCAGAGATGGCTGCCTGAATGTCACATTTCAATCCGGAGGTGAGGGCTATATTAGAAGTTAGGGCAGGCAATTCTGGAAGTAGTGTGGAGGATGCTGGGTGCAGAGGCGGATTAGGTGGGATGGCCTCTCTCAGGGCTTTGGTACTTTGGTCCTATGTCCAAAATTTAAAAAAAGAATAAACCATGAAACATCCCTTCAGCCCTCACCCCCTCACCCTACCAACATGCTCCCCCTATTAAGTCACATCACCATATGCTTTGTACCACCACCATAACCATTCATACCCTCCATGCCAATCTATGCCCTGTACCCACTCCCAAGGTCCTTTGTAGCCCTATGCCAACATAGTGCCAACCCATGCCCTTACACCTACCTTGCTAAGTCACCCAATACCCATCTTGGGCGGACCTCAGGATCAATGCAGAGATTAGGTAAAATAAAGATTAAGTATTTGTTGCAATCTTTACTAAATTGAAAAAAATGCTCTTTTGTAAAAACCCATTTACAGCCTTTACATTTCTTCAACTACTTAAAGCCTTATAGCAACAAGCGTTAATTCAAGTTCACATCCCTTACAACAACAAGCACTAAAATTCATAGTCCCACTTTAAAAAGTCTCTCACCACATGTAGCTGCCAATCAAATTGAAATGATTGGCACCATATTATGGTAATAGATTGTTGTGAAATCAGTCATGCGGAACTAAAATGTCCCTTGGGACATTTTGTCAAAGGGATTTAATGGACAGGACTTTTAAATGCATTGATAATTTTTACAGGTGCTTATGATGGTTTCTGTAGACACTTTGACAGATCTGCTTGACAGTTGCTTTTGATAATTTTGACGGTTAATTTTGACAAGTTAGTATTTTTTTTCATGGAATGTGGGCATCATTGGTTTGGCCAACATTTAAGAGTCAACCACATTGCTGGGGTCTGGTGTCAAACGCAGGTCAGACCAGGTAAGGATGATAGATTCCTTCCCTAAAGGATATTAGTGAACCAGATAGTTTTTACAACTGACAATGGTTTCATGGTCATCATTATATGCGGATAAATGTGTTGTCGTCCATTTTGGCAGAACCAACGGGATGAACGAGTACACTATTAAGGGCAGAAGTCTGAGTAGTGTTGAGGAGCAGAAGGATCTTGGGGTCCGGGTCCACAGGACTCTTAAATCGGCCTCGCAGGTGGAGGAGGTGGTCAAGAAGGCGTATGGTGTACTGGCCTTCATTAATCGAGGGATTGAGTTTAGGAGTCGGGAGGTAATGCTGGAACTTTATAAGACCCTTGTCAGGCCTCATTTGGCGTATTGTGCGCAGTTCTGGTTGCCTCACTATAGGAAAGATGTAGAAGCTATTGAAAGGGTGCAGAGGAGATTTACAAGGATGTTGCCTGGACTGGGAGGCATGCCTTATGAAGTTAGGTTGAGGGAGCTGGGACTCTTTTCCCTGGAGAGACGAAGGTTGAGAGGCGACCTGATAGAAGTTTACAAAATGTTGAGAGGAATAGATAGGGTGGACTCTGAGAGGCTATTTCCCCGGTTTGAAATGGTCGCTACGAGAGGACACAGATTTAAGGTGCGGGGAGGGAGGTTCAGAAGTGATGTTAGGGGTAAGTTTTTCACTCAGAGGGTGGTGAGTGAATGGAATCGGCTGCCGTCAGTGGTGGTGGAGGCGAACTCGCTGGGGTCTTTTAAAAGACTTCTGGATGAGTATATGGGGTTTAATGAGATTGAGGGTTATAGATAGGTCTGTAGGTTGGTAGGTGATGTGGTCGGCGCAACTTGTGGGCCGAAGGGCCTGTTTGTGCCGTAGTGTTCTATGTTCTATGTTCTATTATACTTTTTTAATTCCTCATTTTTATTGAATTCAAATTTCACCATCTGCTATGGTGGGATTCAAACTGGGGTTCCTAGTGCATTATCCTGAGTCTCTAGATTGCCAGCCCAGTAACAATACAACTAACCACTTCCTCCCCTTGACAGTTAATGAATTTATGCACATCTTATGCACATTAAGGATTACTTGTAAAAATTCTGAAGAGCATCTGACCTCTCCAAAAGTGCCCCAGGACCATATCCGGCGGTATACTTTACCTCTCTTGGCTATCCAAAGAAATGCTGTGCACTTCTGGGGATAGAAAAATTTGACTTCAGTGGAGACAGCTGATGGAATCGTTGCCTGCCTCTCAGACAGGTGCCTTATTTGTTGGGGCCACAGATGTCTCATGCGAAAGAAGACAACCTATCATGGTTCAGTGATATAAATGCAAGGTTAGCAGGTGGGAATAAGTTGGGTAGAGTTCATAATAAAACAAATTGGTTGTCTATTGAAGAAATTAGTTTGATTTATTTAATAGCTCTAACTTATGCTATGATGTACTTCACTCACTTACATGTGTGACTAAGTTAATTTAAACTTAAAGAAGTTGAATTTTCTTGGAGTTTCTCCTACTCCCCAACCATAACTTTGTTTGATGTTCAGTGGAAATCCTGCTTATGTGTGTAAATGAAGTACTGAACTTACATTGAGGGACAAAATGGGCAGAACTCTGATGATATGCACTGCCATTGGAGCAGTCTGAGGCTGATAACCTGAAGATGGAGGTGTGAGTCCATCATCAGTCATCATAAACTGTTGATCTCCTTATTGATCTATTCAATTCCTTTCAAAATAATAATTTTTTTGAGAACAAAACAAGGAGATACTGGATATCTTTCAGAAACAATAGAACATCAGATCCCAGATATAAGTCCCTTGATTATTTATCCCCTTGATAATAAACAAAAGCAAGGTGAGCGGTTATCATTGAACTTAGTTCAAAAGGTGCATGCCTTTATTATTCTTGGAAAAGAATAATAAAAAAGTCTTTCCACTTCACACCTTCACTGCCATACAGTACAGTTGACTCTCTGGGGAGAGCAAGTCAACTTACAGCCCCCCTTTCTTCCACATCTGAATTGTGGTGGATGCCATATTGACTCAAAGTGTTCACCTGCCTGAAATAAGCATTACACTCTTTAAATATGCAAATTGGAGTCTCAAATATGAATAGGCAAAGTTTGCAATGCACATGTTTTGTCCAGTTGTACTGAGCAGCCCAACAAGCAATCCTTGCAAGGACCATTGGAATCTTCCTCAAAAAAAAAGTCCTTTTTTTAGGACTCCTCCTGGACCCATAATAAAACAGCAGAAAGTTGCTGGCGTATTTGAAGATAGTTTTGAGCTCGCCTCTTCCCCTGCCCCACTTCACCCCTGAAACTGCTGGCCAGTTCTGCAAATTTGATTCAGACCTCACGATGGCATGGGCTGTTACAGTGGTAATGGTAATTTCTTTGACTTGCGAAAGTTCTGCGTACAAGGCAATCTTGGCCTCTGCCACTACTTCTAATACTACTTCTAATACACATAATCCACCATTTTGTGATTCGGTAAGTTATCATATGGGTGGGCTACAATGTTATCAAAGTTAGTCTTTGTATTTCAAATACATTTTCTGTGGTTTATTGGAGATATTCTTCAAGATAGTCTGAGCGTACTTCTGATTTTAAAAAGTGCTGCTCCTTTCTCAGCCAAAAAAGAATATTTTAATTCAGGGAGTCAAAGCAGAAAGTTAGAGTTGAAGCCACAGTCAAATCAGCAATTGTAAATGGCACAGCAGGCTCAATGAGTTGAATGGCCTACTCGTGATCTTAATTCATATGTTCATATATAATTGAGGAAAATCTCTAGTTCTCCCATTTCTTCATAGTCTGAATGGGAAACATGATTTTCTATATATAATTCTCCCACACCATTCACTCAAGGGTGCAAGCATTTTCAACAACAGTGTTATAGAGCAGATGTATATGGTGGCTTTAGTGTATTAAAATGTTTGAAGGTACTTTACAAGAGTGTTACAAAACAAAATTTGACACTGAACTATATAAAACGATACTGAGACAGATGGTTAAAAACTTGCACCAAGATATAGGTTTTAATTAGAATCTTAAGCAAAGAATGAGAAGTAGGGGGTTGGACAGGTTTAGGGAGCGATTCCAGAGCTTGAAGCCTAGGCTTCCAAAGACATAGCCACTGATGGTGGAGCAATTAAATCAGGGATGCCCAAGAGCCCAGAATTAAATGAGCACAGATATCTTGGAGGTTTTTGGGATTTGAGAAGATTACAAAATTAGAGAGGGACAAGGTCACGGTGAGATGAGAATTTTAAGATAGAGGTTGTGCTTGGTAGGGATACAGGATAACATTTTGTATGTAGGGGAAGTTGACTAACAGTGCAAGAACTCTCATTGAACCTGGTCTGCACAGGAACAGGCTTCATTAAATTGCAGCTCTTTCAGGACTCCCTTAGATGATTTAACAAAGTTCTCTACTTGAGCCAATTGAGATTCTCAGGAAGAAAGATTCTTCCTTGGTTGTGAGAAAGTTCCATTGCAGCTGGAGTAGGATTTCTCATTATTAGAAAGTGATTCCACGGGTGAAATTTAATGCCCTTCCCTGACGTGAGTTTGTTGGCAGGGATGCATTTAACTGAGCAGGTGGGTGACAGGTTGGAATCCCGCCACCTTCCTGTTTTGACCCTAATTAAGTACATGGTGAGAAAGCTTGTGGACAGCCTTCACACCCCACTGCCAATTGCACATTTAAAAGCCTCATCGCCCCACCATTGCTTTTCACCCTAGTGGGAAGTTAGAAAGGCAAATCCTTCTGGATTTGTTTGTGGGTTTCCAGGGGCAGGGGAGGGCGAGGTTTCCCTCATTCAGAGGCACTCAGTGGCTGATTGAGGGACCTGGCATCAGAAAGGCAGTATCCCTGCTGAGAGCCACCTCTTTCTCTTGTGCCAATCGTCTTCCCTCACTGTGTGAACCCCCATTTCACATCACTCATCTGTGGCTTGGACCCCTTGTTGATGCCAGACCTCTCATGATGCATTGCTGGCAGCTACCACCATTCCCCCAACAGCACTGCCCGTAATGACAGCTGCTGGGCTTTGATGAGCCAGCAGCTCTCTGATCCTAGGGAAGACATGCCATGGCATGCAGGCCTTCCCAAAAGGAGGCAATGCAGGGCTCTTGTCAGATCCCTGTCATCTCTATTAAACATTGCCCCATATATTTTTATGTGGAATGGATTACCCTACAACCATATGCCTTGAATGCTTTATCCTCTTCAAAGAATTCAAGCACATTCTTACTTATGGATTATATGCCTGGTTGTGGCATTGCGAATGACCAAGTTTTGAACTTTTGAACTTTCTTCCCAAAGAAGTGGAAGCAGCTGATCATAACCCATCCAATATTTTGTGTGTGGCATGATGGCACTGTGGTTAGCACAGTGGCTAGCACCAGGGATTGGGGTTCAATTCCCAGCCTCGGGTGACTGTGTGGAGTCAGCATGTTCTCCCCATGTCTGCTTAGCTTTCCTCCAGGTGCTCTGGTTCCCTTCCACAGTCCAGAGATGTGCAGGTTAGGTGGATTGGCCATGCTAAATTGTCCCTTCGTGTCAAGGAGTTAGCAAGATAAATACGAGGAGTTACAGGGATAGGGCCTGGGTGGGATTGTTGTTGATGCAGAAAATGGTCAAATGACCATTTTATGCACTGTAGAGATTCTATGATTGTTAATAACAGCAAGAATATCTAATCTTGTAGATAAGTCCTACTGACTCATTTTTTGTACTGCAAATTTTAAATAAACCTCCTTTGACCAGGACATGCTTCTTCTTGGCATGATATGGGTGGGCTACAATGTTATGAAAGTTAGTCTTTGTATTTCAAATAAATTTTCTGTGGTTTATTCAAATAAATTTTCTGTAGTACCGATGAGGGAGCGAGCTATCTTAGATCTGGTGTTATGTGACGAGGCAGGTAGAATTAGGGACCTTGTTGTGAGGGATCCTCTTGGGAAGAGCGATCATTGTATGGTTGAGTTTTTGATACAGATGGAGGATGAGAAAGTAGGGTCCCGGACCTGTGTCCTCTGTTTGAACAGAGGGGAGTACGATAGGATGAGAGAGGAACTGGCAAATGTAGATTGGGGGCGCAGATTGGTCGGTAGGACTGCTGAGGAACAGTGGAGGATCTTTAAGGAGATCTTTTTCGGTGCTCAGCAGAAATTTATTCCGATGGTAAAGAAGGATTGTAGGAGAAGGGATAATCAACCGTGGTTATTGAAGGAATTAAAGGATAGTATTAAATTAAAAACTGATGCGTTTAGAGTGGCTAAAAGTAGTGGGCGAGTAGAAGATTGGGAGAGGTTTAAAAATCAACAAAGATTGACGAAGAAGATGATAAAGAAAGGAAGGATAGACTATGAAGCTAAACTAGCACTAAATATAAAAAAGGATAGTAAGAGTTTTTATAAATATATAAAGAGGAGGAGGCTGGCTAGGGTGAATGTTGGACCCTTAGAGGATGAGAGGGGGGATTTAGTGGTGGGGGATGAGGAAATGGCTGAGGCCTTAAATAAGTTTTTTGCCTCGGTCTTCACGGAGGAGGATGCGAATAGTTTGTTGGGTATTAAAGATAGAAGGTTGGTAGGAGTTGAGGGCCTGAATGCGATCACTGTCACTAGAGAGGTAGTGCTTGATCGACTAGCGGGACTGATGATGGACAAGTCCCCAGGACCGGATGGAATGCATCCCAGGGTTCTGAAGGAAATGGCAGAGGTGATAGTAGATGCCTTAGTGATTATTTTCCAAACTTCACTGGATTCCGGGGAAGTGCCGGAAGATTGGGAAACAGCTAGTGTTACGCTGCTGTTTAAAAAGGGTAGCAGGCAAAAGGCAGGGAATTATAGGCCGGTTAGTTTAACGTCTGTTGTTGGAAAAATGCTTGAATCCATCATCAAAGAAGAAATAGCGAGGCACCTCGAGAAGAATTGTTTGATAGAGCAGACGCAGCACGGATTCGTTAAGGGGAAGTCGTGTCTGACAAATTTATTGGAATTCTATGAGGATGTGACTAGTGCGGTAGACAGAGGGGAACCGGTGGATGTGGTGTTTCTCAATTTTCAGAAGGCGTTTGATGAGGTTCCGCACAAGGTGTTGCTTCAGAAGGTTAGGGGGCATGGAGTTGGCGGTAAGGTGTTAGCGTGGATAGAGGATTGGTTGTCTAATAGGAGGCAGAGAGTTGGTATCAATGGGTGCTATTCTGATTGGTGGTTGGTGACTAGTGGAGTGCCCCAGGGATTGGTGCTGGTGCCTCAGCTATTTACCATTTATATAGATGATCTGGAGGAGGGGGGCTGAGTGTAGGGTGTCGAAATTTGCTGATGACACGAAGATAAGTGGAAAAGCAAATTTTGCGGTGGGTGTGGAAAGTCTGCAGAGGGATCTAGATAGGCTAAGCGAGTGGTTGAGGATCTGGCAGATGGAGCACAATGTTAGCAAGTGTGAGGTTATCCACTTTGGCAGGAATAATAGTAGGAGGGATTACTATTTAAAGGGCGAAAAGCTGCAGCATGCTACAGCGCAGAGGGACCTGGGGGTCCTTGTGCATGAGTCACAAAAACCCAGCCTGCAGGTGCAGCAGGTGATCAGGAAGGCAAGTGGGATGCTGGCCTTTATAGGGAGGGGGATTGAATATAAAAGGAGGTCTTGCTGCAGCTGTACGGGGCACTGGTGAGGCTGCAGCTGTGTGCAGTTTTGGTCGCCGCACTTGCGCAAAGATATTTTGGCCTTGGAGGGAGTGCAGAGGAGGTTCACTAGGCTGATACTGGAGATGAGGGGGTTGGACTATGAAGAGAGGCTGAATAGACTGGGTTTGTACTTGTTGGAGTTTAGAAGGATGAGGGGGGATCTTATAGAGACGTATAAGTTAATGAAGGGGATGGATAGGGTGGAGGTAGAGAGATTCTTCCTGCTCAGAAAGGACAGCAGGACTAGAGGCCACAGCCCCAAGATAAGGGGGGGGCAGTTTAGAACGGAGTTGAGGAGGAGCTTCTTCACTCAAAAGGTGGTGAATCTCTGGAATTCTCTGCCCGTTGATGTGGTGGAGGCTACCTCGCTAAATATATTTAAGACACGGGTAGATAGGTTTTTGGTAGGCAAGGGAATTAAGGGTTATGGGGAGAAAGCGGGAAAGTGGAACTGAGCCACTTCAGATCAGCCATGATCTTATTGAATGGCGGGGCAGGCTCGAAGGGCTAGATGGCCTACTCCTGCTCCTATTTCTTACGTTCTTGCCAGTGGTGTGACCTTCTGATGACATGCACTTAAATATGAAAATAGCTATCTTTGCTTTCCAAATAAGGTTGTAAAATTATTTCACTGGTTGACATCCCTTTAGATGGCTCATTTTACCTTTATCAAAAGAAAAATAAACACTAGTTGCATTTTTTTATGTCCAGGAGATATTCTGGGCATCATACTTAGCAGATTAATCCATTTGTTAAGATGATTAATGCATGAATTTTTATTTTCTGTAAGTGGAAAAGTCTGGTTGAAGTGCTTAGTACTGTCAGTAGATTCAAAGTAGAAACCTAGTTTTAGACTGGGCCACTCCCATATGATTAGAAAGAATTATGCACCAGAAAGATGACCTGCAAATGAACATTGAATAACAATGTTTTGCCAAGGTTAAGAGTTTGATGTGTCTTTTAGGGGAAGGAAGAAGCTGTATTTGCCCCTGAAAGTTCACATCTCTTAGATAATGTTTACTTTTCTCATCTTTTGAGAAGTTTTTTTTTGTTTTTAAATGCAGCCTATGTGATCCAACAAAAGAGATACTGTCTACTCTGCACAATTCATTGCAGAATTATTCTTCGTACAAGTAATAATTAGCACTTGTGGAAGTTACAGTCTATTTTTCAATATATTGTTTATCACAATAATGACAGTTTTTAATCAATCACTTACAGGCACTGATTTTGATGCAATTAACTTATGTTTTATTTTTTAAGTTCCTTCTTTGGCTACATTTGCCTTTCTGGAAAATCTTGTCCAGTACTACAGACTCCATCTCTTGCAATCAGAAATTGGAGAAGAAAGAGGCAACCTGATACCTGAAGTACCAGACCACCAACAACAATCTTTAAAGAATAAGGTTCAGCATCACTATTCTCAACATCATTCTCAACACCCACCAACGCAGCTACACCTTCAGCAACAGTACCAAATTCAACATCCTGAAGAGCAACAACCAGTAGATCAGCAGGGTCCAGAGCCTCAACAGATGCAGCAGAAGTGTTCAGAACAAGAACTTAAGGTTGAACAATGTGATGAAATTCCAGAACAGCATCATAGCCAACAATATTACTCAGAGCGACCAAAACAGCAGTATCAGCAGAAAAACCTCAAAGAACAGCTCGGTGAGGTACCACAAAGTAACAACCAGTGTCAACAACAGTTGGTGGTGGAGCACCATTCATTGAATTCAAACCAGTTGACGCAACTCCAGCAACAGTCACCACATCAATTAACACTGCTCCCGCAACAATCGCCACATCAGTTACCACAACTCCAGCAACAGTCACCACATCAAATGCCACAACTCCAGCAACAATCAACACATCAAATGCCACAACTCCAGCAACAATCAACACATCAAATGCCACAACTTCAGCAACAATCAACACATCAATTGCCACAACTCCAGCAACAATCGACGCATCAATTGCCACAACTTCAGCAACAATCAACGCATCAATTGCCACAACTCCAGCAACAATCGACGCATCAATTGCCACAACTCCAGCAACAATCAACGCATCAATTGCCACAACTCCAGCAACAATCAACGCATCAATTGCCACAACTCCAGCAACAATCAACGCATCAATTGCCACAACTCCAGCAACAATCAACACATCAGTTGCCACAACTCCAGCAACAAAAGTCGCATCAGTTGCCACAACTCCAGCAACAATCGTCACAATGGGTGCCGCAATCCCAACAGCAACTACCTGATCAAAAGACATTCTTATGGCAGCAGGAAGATCTACAACCATTGCCACCTGTGCCGCCGCATCCACAACATCCAGTTCACCATCAGCTTCCACAGTATCAGTGCCCCTCAGCACAGGAGCCACCACGTCTGCAACATAGGTTGAAGCCTTCAACTTTCAAAGATATATGCCGTAATCTGAAAGCAGTAGCAGCTCGTAAACGCATGCGACAAAGCCAACCATCGGTAAGAATCATCTCTTTATAGAAAATGAATCTATATATTGATCAGCTGTTTTCATTTGAATATAGATAAATCAGATAAAAATCATTGTCTGCCAGTTCACCAATGGCCCCAAAGTAAAGTATACTTAGGTGTACATATGACTTGCATGCTTATGAATCCATGGATTAAAACTATTTTACAGTTTCAGACAAAAAGACATGAATAGAGGGTGTAAAAAGTTGATCATTTAGCGTATCTGTGGGAGTGCATATATGTGTGAGCACTAGAGAGAAAGATATGCCAAGGCCTTCTAGAGAATGCAAAGGACTTTGCTAGAATGGTAACAGAAATGACTTTGATTATGTTGAAAGACTAGAGAAACTAAGATTGTTCTCATTAAAGCATTGAATCATGGAATCCCTATGGTGCAGAAGGAGCTAGTCAGCCCATCGAGTCTGTACGAAACACAATTCCACCCAAGTCCCACTCCCATGACCTCACATATTTACCCTGCTAATCTCCCTGACTCTAGGGTCAATTTAGCAAAGCCAATCAACCGAACCCACACATCTTTGGACTATGGGAGGAAACTGCAGCACCTGGAGGAAACGCACGCAGACATGGGGAGAATGTGCAAACTCTACAGAGATGGTGACCCGAGGCTGGAATTGAGTCCGGCTCCCTGGTGCTGTGAGGCAGCAGCGCTAATCATTGTGCCACCATACTACCCAAAGCAGAAAAGATTAAGGGGAAATTCAGTAGAGCTGTTGAAAATTATGAAGGATGCTGATAGAATACAGAGGGTGAAACTGTTTCTACTGGCAGGAGGTGACCTAGGTTGAAGATAATTAACAAAAGAACCTGAGAAATATGAAAAATGTTTTTATGTAGCAAGTTATCATTATCTGGTATCACTTCCTGAAAGGGTGTTGAGGGCAGTTAAGTAATAATTTTTAAAAAGGAATTGCATATATATCTGAAAAGGAAATATTTTCAAGGTTGTGACGAAAGGGCAAGGGAGTTGGACTGATTGAATACCTCTTTCAAAGGGCTGGATTTTCGCAAAGCCATGGAGACTCTAGTGATCTTCCAAAATGGCAGGTGGCACCTGGATCCAGAAGTCTCGCTGGCATTTCTGATGGATCCTGTTTTCGTCTGGGGGGTGGCTGCAGTTGGGGAACTGGGGTAGGATGTGATTCCACATGTGGGAAACCTGAACTCAGTACTGCTGGGTTCAAATAGATCCTGTTTTTGCTGGAACAAGGGCCTTATCCCTCTGTAGGAGTGACAAGTCTGTAGATATGCCCTATATGCTCTTAACTGGTGATTTAGGCCTGAAGAACTGTCAAATTATTGAAATGGCCAGTCCTTGCAAAAAGCTATCTGCCTATGTCTCTTAAGAGGTGAAAAAAACTGTTCTAGTAATTTCAATAGGTGTTTGTTGACATAACGCTAAGTGCTGCCACTTTATCATTATTGATACTTGGCTGTTTTCCAAAAATTATCGTAACCACAATGGGGTCTTTTATGTTCACATCTTGATTGACAGTTCAAAGGGGTTATTAAAGAATTAGCTGTCTTTAATTTGAGGCTATGTACTTAAGTCTATTTGTTTTGATGAGGGATTCAGTATTTGAGGAAATTTAAAAATTTTAATGGGCTTTCATGAATGGAAACTTCTTTATATAGAATGTAATAGACATTCAGAGCTTCATTTTATTTCATCTCAACATGTCTCCTGAAGTGTTCCCATGGTGGACATTACGTGTGTTGAAATGGAGATTGGAGGTTAATGAGCTGTTATGAATTGGCTTGGGGCAATACTGGCTCGAGGGGACGCGTGGGGGTATGGATTGGCATGGAAGGTATGAAGGGCCGTTGGGAGTGTGTAGAGACATGGATTGACATAGAGAGTATGAGATTCATTGAGGATGAGTGAGGGACGTGCATTGACAGGCAGGGTACTAGGAGACATGGATTGGCATTTTATGGGCATAGGGAGTGGATGGTGGTGGGGGGGGGGTGGAGGCAATGGGGGAAATAAAGTGGTTTGATTGACATAGGCTACAGGGGCTAATATTTAAGAAAACAATTGGGAAGAAGCTGCAGAAAACCTAGGCAAATCCAGGAGTGATTAACCATCCCCAGTTGTCCTCGAGAAGGCCAGCGTTTGTTATCCAACCCGAAATGCCCATGTGATGAGTGTCTTGCTCAGCTATTTCTGATGACAGTTAAAAGTTCACATTGCTGTGGATCTGGAGTCACATGTAGACCAGTCTGGGTAAGGACACTAATGAACTAGATGGGTTTTTACGACAGTCGTCAATGGTTTCATGGTCACCATTAGACTTTTAAATCCAGATGTTTATTAAATTTGACATTCTACAACCTGACATGCTATGGCGAGTAATTCACTTCCTGACTTCCCAAAGCCTATCCACCATCTACAAGGCACAATTCAGGAGTGTGATGGAATTCTCCCCACTTGCCTGGATGGGTGCAGCTCCAACAATATTCTAGAAGCTTGACACCATCCAGGACAAAGCAGCCTGCTTGATTGGCACCACATCATTCAATTCCTCCACCACTGATGCTCAGTAGCAGCACTGTGCACTATCTACAAGATACACAATTCATCAAAGATCCTTTGACAGCACCTTCCAAACCCGCTTCCATCTAGGACTAAGTCAGCAAATAAATGGGAAGACCACCACCTGCAAATCCCTCTCCAAGCCACTCACCATCTGATTTGGAAATATATCGCCGTTCCTTCGCAGTCTCAGGGTCAAAATCCTGGAATTCTCTCCCTATCAGCATTGTGGGTCAACCTGGATTGCAGTGATTCAAGACAGCTCATCACCACCTTCTCAAGGGTAACTAGGTATGGGCAATAAATGCTGGCCAGCTAGCGATGCACATGACCCATGAATGAATAAAAAAAAAACCTTTTACCTTGTTGATGACTTTGGGTGTCTTGTGCACTTGAATGGGCCACTGCTCTCACCTCCTCCCCTGCTCCCAGAACCAGGGTCCCCCTTGTCCTCACTTTTCATCCCACCAGTCTCTGGATTCAAAGGATCATCTTCTGCCATCTCCACCAACTCCAGCATGATGCCACTACTCAAAACATCTTACCCCATTCCCCCTATCAGCCTTCCTCATGGACTGTTCCCTCTGGGACACCTTGGTTCACTCATTCATCATACTTAACACCTCTCCCTGTCCCCATGGCACCTTCCCATGCAATCATAGAAGGTCCAATACCTGTCCCTTTACCTCCTCCCTGCTCACCATCCCAGATCCTAAATGCACTTTTCAAATGAAACAGTGTTTCACATGCATTTCCTTCAATCTGGTCTATTGCATTCACTGCTCCCAAAGCGGTCTACTCAACATCAGAAAGACCAAACGCAGACTGGGTGACTACTTTGTTGAACACCTTCAGTCCCTTAGCAAGCGGGACCTAGACTTTCCTGTCACTTGCCATTTCAAC
Source organism: Carcharhinus amblyrhynchos (assembly GCF_965287045.1). Taxonomy (NCBI): domain Eukaryota; kingdom Metazoa; phylum Chordata; class Chondrichthyes; order Carcharhiniformes; family Carcharhinidae; genus Carcharhinus; species Carcharhinus amblyrhynchos. Next base: position 58,247,825 of record NC_137329.1, read on the forward strand.
ACCTGGCTGTGGTCGTGACTAGTGGTGTTTTGCAGGGATCAGTACCGGGACCTTTGCTGTTTGTGATATATGTATATAAATGACTTGGATGAAAATGTAGATGGTGAGTTAGTGAGTTTGCTGACAACACAAAAATAGGTGGAGTTGTGGATAGTGTCAAAGGTTGTCAAAGGATGCAACAGGACATAGATCAGTTACAGATGTGGATGGCAAAATTGCAGGTAGAGTTTAATCCAGGCAAATGTGAGGTGCTGCACTTTGGGAGATCAAATGTTAAGAGTAAGTATACAGTTAATGGCAGGAGCCTTAACATCATTGATATACAGAGGAACCTTGGGGTTCAGATCTAAAGTTCCCTGAAAGTGGCCATACAAGTAGATAGGGTGGTAAAGAAGGCGTTTAGTATGCTTTTCTTTTTTGGTCGGGGTATTGAATACAAGAGTCAGGATGTCATGTTGCAGTTTCATAAAACTTTGGTTAGGTTGCACTTAGAGCATTGCATTCAATCTTCATTGCCATATTACAGGAAGGGTATGGAGGCTTTGGAGAGGTGTAGAAGAGGTTTAATCCAGGATGCTGCCTGGATTAAATGGTACGAGCTATAAGGAGATGTTGGACAAATTAGGGTTGTTTTCTCTGGAGCAATGGAGGCAGAGAGCAGACCCAATAGAAGTCTATAAAATTTTGAGAGGCGTAGATAGGGTTGACAGTCAGAATCTTTTTCCCAGAGTTGAAATGTCTAATACTAGGGCGCATGCACTTAAGGTAAGAGGAGGAAAATTCAAAGGAGATGTAAGGGGCAAGTGTTTTACACAGAGTGGTAGGTGTCTGGAACGTGCTGTCTGGAGTGGTAGTGCAGGCAAATATGGTAGGGGTGTTTAATGGGCTTTTAGATAAGCAAATGAATGTGCAAGAGGGATATGGACCAAGGTTAGACAGAAGGGATTAGTTTAATTTGGCGTCATGTTCAGCACAACATTGACGGCCAAAGGGCCTGTTCCTGTGCTGTTCTATGTTGTATATAATCAAGAATAGTTAAGGCACAAAAGAAGGCCATAATGCGCATCATGACTGTGCTGACTCTCTAAATAAGCATTTAGCTTAATGCCGTTCCTTTGCCTTTTCCTCATACCCCTGCTTAGTGATTCTGAGCAAGTAATTATTTAATACTCTCTTGAATACCTCAATTGAACTTGCCTTCAGCACATTTCTGGACAGCACATTCCAGACCCGAACCACTCATTGTGTGCAAAAATTTTTTCTCTCATCACATTTGTTTCTTCTGCAAATCACCTTAAATGGTGCCCTTTCATTCTTGACCCTTTTATGAGCAGAAAGAGTTTTTCACTATCTACTCTGTCCAGTCGCCTCATGATTTTGAACATCTCTATCAAATATCCTCTCAGCCTTCATCTCTCCAAGGAGAACAATCCCAACCTCCCCAGTCTATCCTCATAACTGAAGTTTCTCATCCCTGGGAGCATTCTTGTAAACCTCTTCTACACTGTCTGCAGTGTGTGTAAGTCCTTCCTATAATGTGGCGCTCAGAACTGGACACAGTGTTTCAGCTGAGGTCTAACTAGTGTATTGTATAACTTCAGCATAACCTCCTTGCTCTTGTACTCTATGCCCTTATTAATACAATATGCTTTAATTGACTGCCCTCTCCTGTCCTGCCATCTTCAATGATCTATGTACATATACACCTAGGTCTCTCTGCTCCTGCACCCCTTTTAGAATTTTACCCCTTTTCTCCATGTTGTTCCTATCAAAATGCATCACCTCTCACTTCTCAGTATTGAACTTCATCTGCCACCTATCTACCCATCCTACCAACTGGTCTATGTCCTTTTGAAGTTCTACACTGTCCTCACCATAGTTTACAATACTTCCAAGTTTTGTATCATTTGCAAACTTTGAAATTATCCCTTGGACATCAAGATCTAGATCATTAATATATATCAGGAAAAGCAAGGGGTCCCACTAATGGCCTACGGGGAACATCACCACAAACCTTCCTCCTGCCTGCAAAATGTCCATTGACCGTTACTCTCTGCTTCCTATTATTCAGCCAAATTAGTATCCGTGTTGCTATTGTCCCTTTTATTCCACAAGCTGTAATTTATCTCAAGTATGTTATGTGGCATTGTATCAAATGCTTTCTGAAAGTCAAGTACATTACCTCAACAGCATTATCCCATCGATCCTTTCTATTAGATCCTCAAAAAACTTTGGCAAGTTAGTTAAACACAATTTCCCCTTTTAGAAATCCATGCTGGTTTTTCCTAATCAACCCAAGTTTTTCCATTTGAATACTATGATTAGACTGGGGGAAATGTGAAGCAGATTAAGATGAGTTTAGAGCACATGCACCTTAAAAGTCCAGAACATGGTAAATAAGATTGGCAAGCTGTGGGCACAAGTATCAACAAGCAATTATAATACAGCAGCAATAACAGAGACTTGGTTTAAATGGGGCAATTAATAGTCCTGGTTGTGATGTAGTCAGCAAATAGAGAGCAGAATAAAAGCTAGGAGGAGAGGGTGGCTATATTAATTAAAACACAGTACTATAAAATGATGATGTAGTTGTCAAAGTTGTCATAGTTCCAGATGACCATAGACCATGGTAATGATTTAACCTGAGGATTACCACACCTCAGGCAAGGAGCAAGGTTGAGAAGAAACACATCAAGGTGTTTCACAAGAGCATTATCAAATAAAATTTAATACAAGTTACATTAAGACTTTTAAAGAGCATTTTTAAAAAAGATGAGTTGGAGGGTGATTAGGTTTAGGGACGGAATATCACAGCTTAGGTCATCATACTGTAGTTGACAGCATGGCCACCAAAGGTGGAGTGATTAAAATCAAGATACTGGAAGTAAAGACAAAGATCTCAGAAGGTTGTAGGATTGGAGTAGGTTACAGGAATAGTAAGGGCCATTGAGAGATTTGAAAATGAAGATAAAAGTCTTAAAATTGAGGCAGGAACCAATATAGGTCAGTGAGTACAGCTGTGATGGATGAACAGAACTTGATGTGAGTTAGGATACAGACAGTAAATTTTAAAATGTGCTAAGGCTTACGGAAGGTGAAAAGTAGGGCAGCAAGAAAACATTGCAATAATCAAGTTGAGAGGTACAAGGTATGGATGAGGGTCTCAGTAACAGATGAACTGAGACAGAGGTGGAGATGGGATATGTTATGGTGGTGAAGGTAGATAATTTTGGTGATCAAGCAAATGTGTGCCCAGGGCACTTGAGCAGTAACTGAATACAATGTTGCAAATAGTCTATTTTAGCCTTAGACAATGGGCAGAGAGAGAGATGAAACTGGTGAATTAATTTTGTAGCAAGGACCAAAGAAAATGGCTTTGGTCTTCCATTTTGTAGTTAGAGATTATTTTTATTCTGAATTGGATGTCACACAAGGAATCTCATTGATCAGAGATTGAGAGTGTGGTGCTGAGGTGGATCTGGATGTTGTCAGCATTCACATGGAACCTGTCATGTTTTAGGATGATGTCACCAAGGAATGGCAAGTAGATGATGGATAAGAGGGCCCCAGGGTCTCTAGAATTAACACTGTGGGAATGAGAAAATCAACCATTGTGGGTGGTACTGTAAACCTGGTGGGATAGTCACACTAAGCTAGATCATGGAGGAGAGGTATTGAAGAAGGGCAGTAAAGTCAAATATGTCAAATTTTAGACAAGTGAAGAAGAACAAGGAGGGACAACTTGCAAAGGTCACAGTCATATAGGGTGTAATTTAAAACTTTGATGCTGGCCATTTCAGTGCCATAACAGGGTGGAAACCTGATTGGAGAAAGACAAACATGGAGTATCCAAGTGCTTATTATTTTGTCCCAGATTCATGTCTTTTAAACGTTTCAACACCATCAAAGTTAAGCTGATTGGCCTATAATTGCCGGGTAAACTCTCCCTTTTTCCAACAGGGGTATAACATTTGTAATCCTTCATATCTGAGGAGAATAGGAGGATTGTGCCCAGAGTCAGTGCTCTCTCTAACTTATTTTGGGCTTTGCAGTGATTTATTTAAGCACACAGCCCTATTAAATTTTCTTATGTGACCGTGGAGGGATGATAATTTAAAGGGGTTAACTAATGCATAACTTAACTGGGAAATTTGGGGTTACAGCACTGTCACATAGCTTAGGGAATACATTTCCTTGAGCCTCTGAACTTTTCACCTTAATTTCATACTCAGTACCTTACTTCTGTCAACAATGCAGAAAATATCTCATCGAATGAGATAGAATAAGAAGCTAATACCAACTATCCCCCCCCGCCCCCCCCCCAAAAAATTATTCAGGTATGTCTGTCAATGAATAGCACGACAAATCCAGTTTGGCTGTTCTGACTCTCTATCTTCAGTATTGTTGGAAACTGTGATCAATGGTGCTGTCAAGTAGCATTTGCTCACCAATTACCTGTTTGCTGATGCCTAATTTGGTTTCTACCAGGATCACTTTGTTCCAGATCTCGTTATAACCCTGGTCCAAACATAAATAAAAGAGCTGAGGTGAGGTGAGAGTGAGTACCCTTAAGGTCAGGGCTACACTTGACTTAAGTGTGCCATCAAAGAGTTCTAGTAAAATTGAAGTAAATGGGAATCAAGGGAAAGTTTTTCCATTGGCTGAAGTCATAGCTGACACAAAGGAAGATGGTTGTGGTTGTTGGTGGCCAATCAATTCAGCCCTGGGCTATAGTTACAGGAATTCTTCAGGCTTTGTACTAACCACAACTACCTTCAGCTATTTCTTCCCTCCATTATAAGGTCAAAAATGGGGAATGTTTGTTGAAGATTGCACAGTGTTCATTTCTAGCAAGACCTAGAAAATGTTCAGGCTTGGATTGTGAAGTGGCAAGTGACACTTGCACTGCACAAGTGTCAGATAATAGCCATCTTCAACAAGTCAGAGTTTAACCATCTCCCTTGACATCCAACATGATTGTCATCACTGAATTCCCATCATCACATTCTTGGGGGTCACCATGAACCAGAAACTTAATTGGACCTGTTGACTACTGTGGCTAAAAGCATAGCTCAGTGGCTGGGTATATGGTGGTGAGTAACTCAGCTCCTGACTTCCAGAACCATTTCACTACTGTCAAGGCACAGGATAGAAGTGTTATGGAATCACTTTCAGTTGTGTGGCTGAACACAGCTCCAGGATAAAGCAATCTATTTGATTGATACACTGTCATTGACTTTAAATATTCACTGTCTTCATCAATGGTGCATTGTGAATGCAGAGTGTATCTTCTGCAAGATGCACTGCAGCAAAATGGTAATGTTTCTTTAGCAGCACCTTCCAAGCCTGAAGCTGCTGTCTAGATGAACAAGGGCATCAGATGAATGGAAACACCACCATATGCAAATTCCCCTCCAAATAATTCACCATCCTAACTTAGAAATGTATTGCCGTCTCTGCTTCATCAGTGAGCCAAAATCCTAAAAATCCCCAAGTAACAGCACTGTAGGTGTACTTACACTAGAAGGGTTGCAGTGGTTAAAGTCGGTGGTTTGCCACAATAATCTCAAGGACCATGATAGACAGTAAAATCTGGGCCTTGTCAATGACATCCACATCCAGGAATGAATAAAAAAACAAATGAGAGAAAGAGGGTGTTCAGATCCAGGAATAAATAAAAAAACATGAGAGAAAGAGGGTGTTGAGATACATGGAGGGAGAACTTGGTCAGGCTTATAAAGAAAACAAATGATTAGACACAAGTAAAGGGAAAGAATTCAGACATATGGGGATAATGTCTGTAGAGCCTCAAAACAGATCGAGCTTAATGGAGCCCATTATACATATTGCCATTAATTTCAATAGAGAAGAGAATACGGTAGTTTGTTTAACAGGTAATCAATCTATCTAAGCCCCACTTCAGTTGAAATTTATCACCATGTACATGGAATCTTTCATGTACAGAATCTGAAAGACTAAAATATCAATCACAATTTATATTTATATATCCAACTTAATGCAATAAAACATCTCCATACGCATTACATGAGTGTTGACACCAAATTATGTAAGATAATTTTAGGGCAAATAGCCAAAAGCGCAGTCAAAGAGATCGGTTTTAAAGAATGCTCTAAAGGAGAGTCTGTTAAATTGTGGAATCATTCATGTACCAGAATTGGATGAGCTCAGGGGTCTTGGAGCATTGCAGGTTTGAGACCACAGAGATAGGGATGGTCGAGGTCAGGATTTGAAAACACCGTGAGAATTTTAAAATGGGGAAGTTGCTTAACCGGGAACTAATCTTGGTCAGCAAGCACAGAAATGATGGATGAACCCAGGCATGGTGTGAGCAAGGATACAGTCAGCAGAGTTTTGGTGATCTCAGGTTTACAGAAGATAGAATGTGGGATGCCAGCAAGGTGTGAGTTGGAATAGCCAAGTCAATGGGTAACCAAAGCATGGATGAGGGTTTCAGACATAGAGAGAGAGGCTCTGACATGGCAAGCAAAGGGGATTAGGAGAGAGAAACAGACACATTAGGAGAGAAAAAGCAAGAACGAGAGTTGTGGAGAGACTTTCAGCCAGTGATTAATCTTGTTAGGCAGTCCCCCAGGGCTAAGAACATAAGAAGTAGGAGCAGGAGTAGGCCATCTAGCCCTTCGAGCCTGCCCCGCCATTCAATAAGATCATGGCTGATCTGAAGTGGTTCAGTTCCACTTTCCTGCTTTCTCCCCATAACCCTTAATTCCCTTGCCTACAAAAACCTATCTACCCATGACTTAAATATATTTAGCGAGGTAGCCTCCACCACTTCAACGGGCAGAGAATTCCAGAGATTCACCACCCTTTGAGTGAAGAAGTTCCTTCTTAACTCCGTTCTAAACTGCCCCCTCCTTATCTTGGGGCTGTGCCCTCTAGTCCTGCTGTCCTTTCTGAGCAGGAAGAATCTCTCTACTTCTACCCTATCCATCCCCTTCATTATCTTATACGTCTCTATAAGATCCCCACTCATCCTTCTAAACTCCAATGAGTACAGACCCAGTCTATTTCGTCTCTCTTCATAGTCCAACCCCCTCATCTCCGGTATCAGCCGAGTGAACCTCCTCTGCACTCCCTCCAAGGCCAAAATATCCTTGCGCAAGAGCGGCAACCAAAACTGCACACAGTACTCTAGCTGCGGCCTCACCAGTGCCCTGTATAGTTGCAGCAAGACCTCGCTGCTTTTATATTCTATTTCCCTCACTATAAAGGCCAGCATCCCATTCGCTTTCTTGATCACAGTGGCACAGTGATTAGCACAGCTGCCTCACAGCGCCAGGACCTGAATTCCATTCCAGCCACGGGTGACTGTGTGGAGTTTATGCATTCTCTAATGTTTGTGTGGGTTTCCTCCCATAGTCCAAAGATGTGTGGGTTAGGTTGATTGGCCGTGTTAAATTGCTCCTTAGTGTCAGAGAGATCATTAGCAGGATAAACATGTGGGGTTATGGGAATAGGGCCTGGGTATGATTGTTGTTGATGGGCCGAACAGCCTCCTTCTGCACTGTCAGAATTCTGTGATTCTATGATTCTCAGGATCGAGGATCATTTGCTTCCGTTCTGTTTCATAGGTTCTGAGATGACAGTGATAAATACATAGTTACTGATATGCAGAGATTGAGAGAGAACATATCTTCTAAAGTGTAAGACATGCAGAATTAGATGTTTAAGTTAATGTCACTAGTGCCTAGCAGGGAGCGAAGTACTGCTAGGGAGTCTGCATGTGAGCAGAGAGATTAATATTTAAAGTATATTAGGTTCAGTGATTCAGGAAAATCACCAGCTTTTCAAGATGCCTGTGGTCAGGCAGTAAGTGCCTGCTTTGCCAATGACACCACATTCTGAGAATGAATATAATAACTGAGGTTTGGGAGTGTAATTTCCTTTTATTAAAACTGGGAGTCATTAGATTAAGATGCGCTTCCCTAAGACTTTCCTTCCTGTAATCATAAAGGATGTACATAAGACAAGAAAAGCATGGTCTTTGTTTTTAATTCCAATTCACAGCTAGTGGTAATGTTTTGATGGCTAGAAATAGAGCAGGAAACATTCTAGTTTAAAAGCAAAATACTGCAGATGCTGGAATCTGAAACAAAAACAGAAAATGCTGGAAAATGTCAGTAGGTCTGAAGTCATCTGTGGAGGGAGAATAGAGCCATTGTTTCGAGTCTGGATGACTCTTTGTCAGAAATTATCAATTCATCATTCTAGTTTATTAATAGGAAAGGGAAGCTATTAGTTTAGACACTGCATAAAAGCAAATGCAGATGCTGGGATCTGAAACCAAAAGAGAAAATACTGGAAAATCTCAGCAAGTCTGGCAGCATCTGTAGGGAGAGAAAAGAGCTGACTTTTCAAGTCCAGATGACTCTTTGATAAATGGTCATTAGGTATTTTGGTATTAGTTTAGATCAGTATTTTATGTTAATTTTGTACGTATTTAAATAGGAGTAGTTTTGTGTCCATTAAATTAAACATATATGAGTGGCACAGTGGCCAGCAGTGTTGCCTCACAGCATCAGCGACCTGGGTTCTGGCTTTTGGTGACTACTTGTGTAGAGTTTGCATGTTCCGCTCGTGTCAGCGTGGGTTCCCCCTGGGTGATTTTGTTTCCTTCCAAGGCTGGAGGACATGAAGGGATGAAATAAGACAACATTTTTTGGCTGGTTCAATCTTGTCTCATTGATTAAGGAAATGCCGGGAATGTTGTCTGTATAGATTTCAAGAAAGCTTTAATGAAGTACTACATAAAAAACTGGTTATCATAATTGAGGCTCAAGAAAATGAGTCAGTGTCAGCTTTCATTAAAAAACTTTGCTTAAAGACATCAACCAGTGAGGCGTAGTAAATGGATATTTTTCAGAATGGAGGATGGTAGACAGTGGTATTTCCCAATGGTCAGTGCTGGGACTGACTATTTTGACAGAAATAAATGAATATGTTTCTTTTGTTGCATAAAAGTTTTTCCCTGTGTCATCTACAACTTTTTTGCTAATTACCTTAAATCTATGCCTTCTAGTTATAAAATTCAGACATTAGGGGTGAAATTTTAGAGACCTGTTGCAATATAGGTGGGGCTGTAAAATACGGGGAGTCATTAAAACGTCCACTGACTTTGGCAGGACCAGAAGATCCCGCTGCTAGGAACATCCATAAAATTCCTCCTCACAGTTTAATCACCTCTATCAAATCTTCTCTTCGTCACCACTGTTCTAAGGAAAGCAACCCCTGTTCCTCCAGTCTGTCCGTATAACTCATACCTCATTTGTGGAACCATTTTTGTATTTCTTATGTACGTTTTACAAAGTCTTGATGTCTTTGCTAAAGTATAGTGTCCAGAATTCAATACAGTACTTAGTTGGGCTGAATTGGTGATTCCTATGGATTCAGCATTACGTTGTGGCTTTTATAGACTGTGCCTGTATTTATAAAGCCCAGGATCCCAAGTGCTTTGTTAACTGGTCCTGCCACTTTCAAACATTTGTGCACAAACATCACCAAATTTCTCTGTCCTCGCACCCCACTTTTAAAATGGTATCACAGCTTGTATTGTCTCTCTTCATTTTTCTTATCAAACAGCATTACTTAACACTTTTCAGTGTTGAATTTTATCTGCTGTATCCACACATTTTACTAGCTTATTTTCTCCTAAATTAAGTTTAAATCTTCTACACCCCTTACTACATTTGAGTTTCATGTCATTGGTAAACTTGAAAATGATGTCCTGTCTACCCAAGTCCAGACTGATATTGTATACCAAAAGAACAATGATCTGAATACCAAACCCTAGGTAACATCACCAAATATTTCCCTCCACTCTGAAAAATAGCCCTTCGCCACTATTCTCTGCTTTCTGTTAGCCACTTCTGTATGCACACAGCCACTGTCCCTTTAATCCTATGGGCTTCAATCTTTCTAACAAGTCAATTGTTTGGTACTTTATCAGGTGTCTTTTGTATGTCTTTGTATACATATTAACCTTATCTAATACTTCATCAAATAATTCAACCAAGTTAGTCAAACACCATTTGCCTTCAACAAATTTGTGGTGGCTGTCACTTATCAGCCCATATTTTTCCAAGTGCCAGTTAAATCCATTTCAGATTATGCTCTCTAAATTGTCCCTTTGTCTTTATCAAACAAGTACAGTTGATTAATTGTACTTTCACCGTAAATTGCTTGGAGTTTAAGATACAGTGCGGTTGGGATTCTGTAGTCAACTGTATGAATGTGTTTTTAAAACACTGTTCTATAATGTTTCTTGTTGCTTATTTTTAAAAGGAAGGAGTGCAGCCTGGATCTGGGATTTCAGTCTGCTGCCTTAACTTAAATTCCATCAGTCCTGCTGAGAGAAGTGACCCCAGCAAACTAACAAGAGCACTGCTAGAATATTTTTACACTGAACAGCATCTGGCTTCACACTGTGCTCGAGGCAAAGGCAAAAACAGTGGCTTCAATATGTCCAGACCAGCTCTTGATCCAGATGTTGTGGATGCAATCAAAGGTATGCAAAACTTTTTTTTCAAGTGTTACATCTGTGAGGATAATGTTCATCTAAAATTTCAGCCATGGCAATAACTACAATGATGCAAAGAATTTCACATAAAAAAGCAGCATAGATGTTTTAGTTTGAACCTAGCCTGGCTGTACTTCATCTATAAGTGCCTGAACCTGATCTTGTGTCCCAAAAACTCTTTGTCTTCCTTGTAGATCATAAATCTGTACAATTCAGCTTTGAAGATATTTAGTGACCCAATCTATACTGCTTTACACAGTAGTGAATGCCAAATATTAACTGCTCTTTGAAAGAAGAAATTCATTTTCATCTATGTTGAAAGGGTAGAAGGGGACTACACTCATGTGATGAAGGAGCAGTGCTCCGAGAGTTCATGCTACCAAATAAACCTGTTGGACTTTAACTGGTGTTGAGAGACGTCTTTCTGTTAAAAGCGATGCCACTTATTTTGAAACTATGTCCTCTAGCTCTAGATTTTCCCCAGAAAGGAAAATGTCATCTCGGCTTCTGCCCTGTTAAGCCCTCTCAAAATATTATAATTTTCAATAAGATCACCTCTCACTCTTTTAAACTCCAATAAGTTATAGGCCTATATCTTTCAAGCTTTCCTCATAAATCAACTGCTTCCTACCAGAAATCAGCCTAGTGAACCTTTTCTAAACTGCCTCCAATGCAAGTACATTATCCTTAAATAAGGAGACCAAAACTGTAACAGTACTCATGGTGCAGTCTCCAAAGCCCTGGACAGTTGTGGCAAGACTTCTCTCTACACTTATACTACATCTTCCTTGCAATAAAAGTGAACATTCCATTTGCCTTCCTTGCTGTAATTGCAGGTAATGAGAGCCCTCTGAACTGCAGCATTCTGCCATCTCTCTCTCTATTGAAATATTATTCTGCTTTTCTGTTCTTCCTGGCAAAATGGACAACTTCACATTTTCCCGCTCTATTGTACTCTATTTGCCCACTCAATCTATCTATATCCCTTTGTATGTCTCTTTGTGTCATCCTCACAGCTTACTGACTTTGTATTGTCAGCAAATTTGGGATCAGCATGCCCAGTCCTTTTACCTAAATAATTGTAAATAGTTGAGACTCCAGCAGCGATCCGGATAACAGTCTGCTGGTTACAGTTTACAAATATGAAAATGACCATTTCTCCTGTCTATCTGTTTCCTGTCCATCTGTTAGTTGTTCCTCTATCCATGTTAATCCCCAAAGCCATGAGCTCTTGCATAGTAACTTTCTATGTAATGCCTTACTGAATACTTTGTGGAAATCCAAATACACTACAGGGGCAATCTTACCGGTTTGTCATGCTGGTTGATCAGCCAGGGTGAGTGGTATGGGGTGGGGGTGGGGATGTGGGGGGTAGGGGGGTGACAGATCTCCCGGTGCACTGTATATACTGTACACAGTGCACAGGGAGATCAGGGCAGCTGTGCAACACTTACCTTAGTGCTCAGCAGTTGGTTTCCCAACATGCATAGGCTCTGCCACTTAGCCAGCTGGCCAGAATCACATTTTGTATTTTTTTTCTCTCTAAGTGCCTTACGATTGCATCTGGGAGCTTGCCCAAAAAATAGATATGATTCTGTCACACTTTCACACTCGTTCAGCACTTGGAATTTCTTTGGTAGGATCACGAAACCTTAAAATTATTTCCCATATACCCAAGTCCAAACCATTATTGTATACCAACAAAAACAAAGGTCCTAATATTAATCTCTGGGGGACATCATCATGTTTTCTGCTTCCTGTTAGCCACTTTTGTGTGCACACTGCCACTGTTCTTTTAAACCCATGGACTTCAATCTTGTTAACAAGTCTATTACATGGTACTTTATCAAATGCCTTTTACCTATTCATGTATCCAATATCAACACTTTATATCATCATCGAAGAACTCAACCAAGTTATTGAAACACAATTTGTCCTCAAAACATTTGTGATATTTTTCCAAGTGGCAATTAATTCCATTTCAGATTATGCTGTTTAATTTTTTCTTATCTTCCTAACATTTGCAGATCTTCATTTCCCTTTATCCACTCTGCTTTTTGCATCCTCAAAAAACTTTTAATAATTTTTCCAAATGTAATTTCCCTTTCATAAAACCATGTTTACTCTGCTTGTTTGTATTATTTTTTAAATGTACTGATTCTACTTCCTTAATAATTCCGCATGACAGACATTAAGCTATTCTGGTCTATATTTCTTGCTTTCTTTCTCTTCCTTTTCTTGAATTGAGATGTTACTTTTGTGGTTTTCCAATCAACTAGGGCTCAGAATCTGGGGAATTTTAGAATATTACAACCAATGCATTCACTATGTCTGCAGACCCAGAGTACAAGACATCATATCCAGATGACTTGTCAGGTTTTTGTTCCATTAATGTTTCCTAGTACTTTTTCTCTAGTGACAGTGATTGTTTTAAGTTCCTCCCTTTTTTTTGCTCCTTGATTTTTTAAAAAACTATTCCTGAGATACTTTTTGTGTCTTTTGAAGATACAAACAAAATTCTTGTTCAAAATCTGCCATTTCTTCATTTCCCATTCTCACCCTCAAAGTGACCAATGTTTAGCTTGGTTACTCTCAGCCTTGTAGAAGCTATTGCTGTCTGTTATTATATTTTTTGCTAGTTTATGCTCATATTCTATTTTTTCCTTATTTTAAATAATTATTTGCTGATTTCTAATATTTTTCCAATCTCCTGATATGTGACTAATCTTTGCAACATTATCCACCATTTCTATCAGTTTGATACCTTTCTTAACTTCCTTAGTTAATGACAGATTGTGTATTCATCTTGTAGAGTCTTTCTTCCCCAATGGAATACAGCTTTGTTGAGAGTTTTGAATATCTCCTTCAATGTCTGCTGTTTCTTACCTACTGTCTTACATTTTAACCTATTTTCCTAATCTACTATTTTCATATCTTTGTAATTGTCATTATTCACTACTAGTCAATAGTTTCAGACCCTGGTTTCTCACCTTTAAACTGAATATGAAATTCTACCACAAAGCAGTTATTCTTGCCTACAGGATTTTTTTACTGAGGTTATTGATTATTTCTATCCCATTACATATTACCAGGACTAAAATAGTCTGTTTCCTAGCTGATTCCAGAATGTACTGTTTTAAGAAACTCCCCCAAAAACAATATTAACTCATCCTCAAGGCTATCTTTGCCAATTTTATTTGTCCAATCTATATGAAGATTAAAATCACCCACCATTATTGCAGTTCCTTTCTTACAAGGCCTTTCTTATTTAGTGATGTGTACTATGTCCTAGACCACATCTACTGTTAGGGGCCTATAAACTACTACCACCAGTGACTTATTTCTCTTGCTATTTCTTATTTCTAACCAAATTGATTCTACATCTTGATCTTCTGAGCCAAAATCATTTCCGACTGCTGTTCTGATCTCATCTTATCTTAACAGAAGTACCCTGCCTACTTGACCATTTTTCCTATCCTTTCAAAATGTCAAATATTCTTAAATAGTCAGTTCCCAGCCTTGGTCTCTTTGCAACCTTGTCTCTGATCTGCCAGTCTGTAATGGACAATTGCAAGGACTGAGGCTTCTCCAGTACTCCTTCTGGATCCCCTTATCTACCTCTTTTACAATCACACTCTGTTTTCCCTGACCATGGACTAAATCTGATTCACCCAACCTCGTGTGTGTGACTGTCTCATGAAGCAAAGGTGTACAGGCAACTTTCCCTCTCCCTGATGCATCTAAAATGTCTGAAGTTTGGATTTTATTGAATTTTATTTAACCAATTAGTGTTTCAAGTTTAGAAATACCATTTGATTATAACTTATAGTTAAAATAAGTAGTTTAAATGGCAAAGCTATAAATTTAGCACATCACTAATGTCTGACCTGTATGACTTTAAATTCCTGCCCCAGTTTAGAGAAAAAAGGATTTTTGCAATTCACCAACCAGTCACTAATCTGCTTACCTAATTAATGCCTTTGGACTTCAGATCGCATTGTCTCTAGCTGTCTTCCTTGGACCATTCTTTGTTCTGTACAAAACTAAAACAGTGCTTCTTCCCTCATTATGCCATAGTATCAAGCCAGGGAAACTTCAAGCACCTTGGGAATCTTTTTAACATTGCTGCTGCTTGGAGGATCCAGGCCAATAACTTTGAACGTTTTCAGTTCCAGTGCATATCTCTCTTTCCCAAAAGCCCTTTGAGCTCGAATAGAAGGCAGAGGAGTCCTCTTATAAAGTTCTGCACTCTGAGGAAGCATCATCACGTAGATCATGCACACCTTCCACTAGTACAGATATCTCAGTGGGGACTTTAGTGTTGGAGAAAAATACAGTAGTGGAGAGGCCTTGTTGGTGACTTCAGGATAGTGTAAGCTCTGCTCAATTGGATGCAGTCAAAACTTCTGGCAGGAGCAGGGGGGTCATCCATTAACAGGGTAATTCTGGAGTAGCAACACAAAATATGCAAGGTTCTGTCTGCATTTTCAGAGGCACTGCACACGCTTGGAAGGAAGTTGGAAGAGTCTGACAAAAACATAAATGCCATGATGTAACAGGCATTAGTGCAGTTCTGCATCTCCTTCGAAAGACTGGCCACCTGCGTAGTAATTCAAATTGGCGGGTATTTGAGTGCTTGCACAATAGTCAAACTGCCACACTGGATAAAGGAAGATGGAGGATGGCCGTTCTGCACTTCATTGAAGTACGGTAAAGTGTTCTCCAGCTCTTGGCTAACAATGAAGTGTGGGTGGGCCATTAGAGGAAGGATGGAGAAATGTGCATGGAAATAGGGAACCGGAATTAACCAGTCCCCTAGGAGATGGGAGTGCTGTTGAAATGGTGGCAGAAGGTGACACCTTGAACATTACTTGAACTGTGCTTGGATGAGACTGATGTAGGCAGCTAAATAAGCAGCTGCAGGCTCACTAGATACATCAGTCTTCTCCCTTGTTTCTCCTCTTCCTCATCTGGGGATGCAGAGGCTTATTATCTCCTTCTTGAAGTTCCAGTTCTCTGCAGCACCATATTTTAGAAAGCACAGCTGACCATTATTGTTCGTGCCACCATTGCTGTATGTACTGATGGACGCCGACAGATCTGTGTAGGCACCTGAATTGCTCTTCCAGCAACTCCAATGGCTTGATCAGTGAAGTGCCTTCATATTGTTCCTCTGCACAAGTAGTAGGGCTCCTCCCAGATGTCACTAACTATGTCTTTACAGGGTTGCATTTGTTGCCAAGGAGCCACCTGCTTACTCTGCTTGGAGGAAAACCTGTGAAGAATAAGAAGGCATCATGGCAGCTTCCAGGGCATCTTGCAAGTTTATGCATGAAAACCTTTGATTAGTCCCAGATCAGTTAAGCATTGATGGAATGGAGTCCCTTTTGATGGCACCTTCATTATTACTTCTGTGCAGTTTATAACTCTCTGTACATGTGGGACTCCAGCCGTTAGAGCAAATGTAAAAACTCCCTGGCTCTGGTTGGTCTCATTCGTAGTAAGGTGGATTCCAGGCAGAGGTCACCTGGGGAGATACATTTGTGGGCAGCTGATTTTGAAATCCAACAGATGTCACTGGCAGATTCCTGGAGGCAAAGATATGCAGCGCTGTGGTGGCCTTGACAGCCATTAGCAGTGCTTGCCTACCCTGTGCAAGGACTCTTTTGAACTGGAGCTCTGTGTCCATCCCCTCTGTCTGATGCAGTGGCATTTGCTCAAGGAGAAAACAGCTGCTACTGCTGGTGGTGCTCTTGCTGCCCCTCGTGATGTTGCTCCATCTGTTTCTCATCAGAAGTTCAGCTGTGTAAGTTTTCCCAAACTGCAATGAAAGCTGACAGCAGGGAAGTGCTGATTGAGATGAGTAAATTCCAACTTTGAAGAATTGACTTCCAAGATGTTGGAAATCATCTGCAAAGCAGTGAAAGCACACTCTCAGAACACTCCTATAACCAACTGCCTTTCACTTAACCTATGCTGTTCACTGTTCCAGCTGTCAGTTTTACTGAGCCAGAATGCTGGGTCAAATTGCCTCTATGTATTTAAATGACTGACCCAACATCTTCAAGACAATTTCCGGTGCAACTCAGAATGCATGCTGGTTAAAGGTGGAAGTGAGCAGGGGCCTTCACACGCCAGCATTTTTGAGGGACATTACTGGCAAAAGCAAACCCCCCCCCCCCCCCCCCCCCCCCCCAGCCGCCTTAGGTACAACTCTATGTATAAATTCTGATGAGCAATCTATTTTTGACATTGGTCATTTACTGAGATTTGTATCTACTGTATAATTCAGAATATTCAGTTTGTATTATTGGAATATTCTTTTTTGACTTTACATAACCATAAAACACTTTCTGAGTACAGTGAGCTGGCATATTCTGACCCCAACTCTAGTACTTAGCGATTGATTCACTAGTTCCAGAGGTGTCTGCACAGATTGAATGTGGTGTTATGTAATAAATTTGTTATTTCATTTTCATTCCATGTCCTGCTGTGTGTAAATTCCGAGTAGGTAATGGATTAAGACATAAGTATCATGTTTAAATAATCCTGTTGAAGTATATTCACCAAAACCTTCACTTTCCACTTTGTATTTTGCAGCATATGTACAGCTGAAGTTCACATATGTGACGGACAAGGCATTTTATGCTATGGTAAACAGCAAGTGCAGCGACAGCAGGAAAAAAATCCGCTACATTTTGGGAGTCCGGGACAGAACTGAAGACACTCCAAACTAGTAGGAGTTTGGTGTGGGTTCCATGATGGAAATCATGGGGCTAACAGTGAAGGAGACAAGATCGGGAATTGGGGGTACCATGAAGAAGCAAATTTTTGTTTTGTCTAAATTATTAATGTCAGGCAATCCCCAAATTAACTGAGTCTACCAGAAAACAATAATTGGTTCCTGAAGATTAGATCTATTTCAGTTACTTTTGATCATATATTAGAATTGGCTTTAATCTACTAATCTTTTTGTTCTAATAGCCACTGCCACGAGCATTGCGCAACAGTCTCTATGTGTTTAATTTATTCATTCAGGTCTTGTGATGCAAAAAACAGCTGACAACATTGCTGCCACAAAATAAAGCACATGGAAACCTATTGTTCGTCATTTATTTATAAAATGTGATCTGTACCGGATGAAAAAGCTACTTGAGGAAAAGAGTATTAGTGAGAAATTACACAATAATTTTAATAGTAGCCAGAAGTGGCAATTATATTACCACCAATAGCTTTGTGCTTTTCACCTTGATGATAGCTTTGATGTTTTGCACCACGTTTCTGTAGCACTGGTCTAGGGAGAGCACTGGTTCAACCGACTGATTATTTGAGTTAGACATGCGACTAATTAGAAGCTAATTTTATCTTTGGCTTCAGCACATTAAAAATCTTGTGTCCCATCTGTCCATCCCAACATAAAGTAGCTATGACCATTTGCTATCAATGAAGCAGAACACCAATGCATTTTTTTTAGATTACATTTATGGTGAGGTAGACTTTTCACCTATTGCACTTCAGTGATAGCAGAGTTTGCTAGTTGCGTACTATTAACCTATTTAAATTTGCTGGCCACTGAAAAGGATATGCATTTTCTGCTGGCAGGAAATGCTGCTACTGCGAACCGTGTGAAAATTCAACCCAATAACCTCCCAAACATTGAAGATAATATGTGATGAAGTTGGAAAATGATACCGATAACACTAAATTTTATTTTTTGTATTGCGTTAATGCATGTTTTCTTTTTACAGCCCCTTAAGCTGCTCATTTGATTTTCCAGTTGTTGAAATTGACATGTGAAGTTGAGTATCACAGTATCTTTTGATTGCACTTCTAGGAAGGGCATGAATTGCTGAAATTATAGAATTCAAGTATTTACTTTAACCAAGTGCCCTTTCTTGTAATTAGTCATCTAATTTCATCATGATGGAGGAGAAACTCACTAATTCATGGGAGGCCACAAAGATCATGAAAAATGAAGCAGCCCTGAGATAATCAAAAACTAAGTTGAGGATGACGCATATGCTATTTAAAACTAGTTCTAGACAACCCATCTTTATTTATGATATTAAAGACTAGTTTGCAAAAGATAAATTTTAATTGTTTTTGTCCAATATGTTCACCAAAGTATAGCATATAATTTTAGATATACATTCTAAGGAGGAAAAAGGCAATAATTCAGAAAATAATCAAATTTCATCAACTATATTGGACTTGGTGGTGAAGATAAATATTTTAAATATAGTGCTGTTTTAACACTCTGGGTATAAAAACTAGTATTTGATTTGCATTTTTGATTATTTTCTATACCTACTCATGACATTTTAGTAATCTGTGTACATGGCCTCTGGACCTCTACAGTCTCTAGTTTTTCTATATTTAGAAAATACTCAGACCTGTCTATTTGAGGTTAAAGTGAAACATCTCGCACTTAATTGCATTAAAATATATTTACCAGTTTTGTCTGTTTACTTAACCTGTTAATATTTCCTCATAATATAATGCTCCTATCTACTTCTAGTACTTCTATTGCTGCCTATCTTTGTATCATTGGCAAACTTAGATACGTGGCTCTCTATGCCATCATCCAAGTTGTTAAATAGGTCCAACACAGATTCTATGGTCAAATCCTGCCAATTAGAGTACTTGCTTATTAATCTTATCTGGCCCTGCCACTCAACCAATTTCATAACCAGTTTAATAAGTTGACTTCAATACCGTGAGTGTATCAGAGAACTTCTCAACGTACTTACCAAAAACTGTTGTTTTATACTTTATTAGGGGAATTGATTCCAAAATGCAACACTCTTACAACTCTGCAAATTTATCCATTGTTGTGATTACCAGGGTTAACCTCATAACCATCTTGAGTTAACTAATCTTAATAGCATTGTACTTGGCTCCACTTCCTAGATTAAGAGGAGAAAATTGCCAAGGTTTCTCTTTACTATTGTCCAAAGGTTCATGCTAGATGTGTGTTTGTGATGTCTAGGCAGTGTCTCAAATATGAATACTGACTACTTGGGCAAAGTATGTGAAGGAACTCATGTGTCATCTGTGACAAACAGTCAGTACCTACAAATGAGGAGAGGAGAATATGGTGATAAAAGGAAGAATCCATAATTGGTGTAAAAGACAAGCTAATTATTTGGGTATCAGAAAAGTAGAGCAGAAATAACTGATAAAGGAGGCGGAATTCCATTGATCTCTGCAAATTGGCATGTTGGTTTGGTTTCAGTTTAATCAGTCAGTCCAGAAGAATTTTAATCCCAAATATGATTTAAGAAAGCACAAAGTGCTGTGGGTTGCTTGTTTTTTAGTACCATTTTTCTAGAAAATGTAGCTGTTACATTCATCATTGAACTTCTTTAATACTTGAAATTACTGTGAATTAATTTACTTTTGTCAAATATGTACGTTTAAAGCTGAGGGTCAGATTTGGTTCAGTTTAATCAAACATGTTAAATGAGCTCAGTTTTCCAATTCCACTTGATAGAGTAGGTCAATGTAGAGTCATCCAGTGTTCTTGCATTCTGACCAGTAACCAATAGGAAGAGGTTGTATTGTGGATTTGGTATAGTCACTTGTTTTAAGTATTATCTTGGAACAATCAGCAGTGGATTTTAACCTTCGTATCCTGAGTGCATCTGAATCACTTACAATGAAATGTGATTAAATGGTTATAGCTGTTTTATAAGTCCATCTATTTGAGAATTTATTTTTAGTACTGTAAAACCCACATGTTTTATCTTGGTTTGGAAGTAGCATCTTTATTGTCAAGAGATATAATTGCAACTTTGAGCATGTATCTTATATTTATGAATTTATGAAACCCATAAACTGATCAAATGAAGATTGATTTTGGGGCTAATATCTTGAGACACATAATATACAATATATATCATTGCTTTGTTGGTCCACAGAGGATCATATGTGATAGACTGGGATTTTCTACATGTTCCTCAGTGTTGGAATGATGAAAGTTTTCCCAAGCTGTTTTCACTTGCTTCCTCAAAGTCTGCCATGTAATCAAACTTCAAGAAAACCTGGGTTCAAATTTGTATTTAAATTCCTCCCAAAGTATGAAGTAATTAAGTATTTATTTCTGCTGCATCACGTTTTCTTAACATTGATGCCATTGGTTCCTGAATTGGATGTTGCAAGTAGTTGTCTGATGTTTGTATTTGGTGGAGGGCCTAATGTTTATGATTCTGACCTTAT
Organism: Carcharhinus amblyrhynchos; assembly: GCF_965287045.1. Classification (NCBI taxonomy): domain Eukaryota; kingdom Metazoa; phylum Chordata; class Chondrichthyes; order Carcharhiniformes; family Carcharhinidae; genus Carcharhinus; species Carcharhinus amblyrhynchos. Next base: position 58,268,598 of record NC_137329.1, read on the forward strand.
TGATTGCAGGAATGGAAGAAACCATGACAAATGTGAATATATTTCAGCATAGTCAGAAGGAAATTCATGTAGCTGCGATATATGTCCTGGAAGTTATGACATTTTTTATGTATCCCTCAATTAGTAACACATTGGCAGACAAATTGTTCTGTAAGTGGCATCTGAAAATGTTATAACTATATATTTTTACAAATTGACCTGTTCCATTTTTCAGTAAACATTATGTTAATATTACAAAATTTAACTTTATTTTATTCTGTCCCTCTGTTATTACTGATTGAGGGGAACTACATCCATGCTGGCAAGCAAAATTTTTAACATTCAATGTCACCATGAGATGTGCGGCAAAAGTTTAGTACAAACAAAATGTAGGGTTCAGGACTATAATTTAAGCTGCAAAGTAGTTTTACACTATTAATATTGAATTATCCAGATAACTTATATGAAGTGACTGAAATAAGAGGGATATACAGCGCTTATTTTGAATGGGATTGTCAATTGATGCGAAGTTATAGAAAAATTGGAATAGGAAGAGGTCATTTCGTCCCTCAAACCTGTTTCACCATTCAGTGAGATCATAACTAATCTGGGACCAGGTCCACATAACTGTGTTCTGCATTAAAGATGACAAAAGTATTGAACCAGGAAAGGTATTGTGAGATTTTCAAGAGGATGACTGCAAAATGCTTTGGCAATTGCTAAGACTTGTTTGGGAGTAGAGAACATAGGCTTTGGGGATTTGCAAAAGGTAATAGAATTGGCAGATGAGTTGCAGGACACAAGCAGTTATTTGGACTTGAATACGTGGTTTTTCATCCCATCAACTATGTCATTAATGAAGACAATGAATAAGTGATGTTCCATCCGTGCAATAGATTACTGTTCATATCCTGCCAATTACAATATCAGCACATTATCTGTCCTCTCTGTCACCTTTCACCTTTCCATTTTCCCAACTACATCAATAATCTGTCTTCAGTTCAATAAGCTTCAAATTTAGTTAATGGCACCTAATGAGGAACATATTCAAATGCCATCTGAAAGTCCACATAAATAACATCCATAGACATTTCCCTGTCCACTAATTTTATTACCTCTTCTAAAATCGGACTCAGTGGCCTAAAGTTCTCTGGTTTCCCTGTTCTCTTTCTTAAGTAGCAGAGTGACAAGCTCAATTTTCCAGTCTAAATAAATGGTTGGTTGCCAAATCAAGTTAGGATATCTATAATGTTCTCATCTTTTTCTAAAACATTGAGGTGGTAACCATCTTTTCCTGTGAATTTGTTACTCTTTCATGCCATTAATTTTTCTATTACTATTATCTTGCGTACCTTAATTTTATTGAATCCCTATCTCTGATTCATTAATAGTTTCCTTTGGGCGTCTGGCAATTATATAGGCTACTATGACCTCTTCCAATATTCTAAATGTGATGCTAAATAATTAACCATTTTGCCTGCTATTTTTTCATTTTCATTGACAATATCACTGTGATCGGTTTTCAAGGGACCAACATTGTTTCTGACCATGATGTTTTTTCTGGTATAATTGTAAAAGTATTTGTGTTGATGTTACTTGCAACTTTCCTTTCAAACTTAGGTTCTCTCATATGTCTAGTTGTCCATGGCTATCTTTCTTGGCAACTTGAACTGTTGCCCTTTAGGGATGTAACCTAGTTCTGTTTAATGGTAAATTCCTTTTCAAATGCTTCTTTATGATCATCTGTCATTTTACTCGTTAATAGATTTATACAGCTTATTGTGGACAACCCATGTCTTGTTGCATTGAAGTAATTGTTACTGAAATCTGGAATGTTACACATGTTTCACACATCTGCTTTTCAAACATTATTTTGCAGCCCCACTGTGGCTGGACCAAACAGGCAAGCTAAAAGTGCATCGACTTTTGGCAGCACCAGAAGATTACAATGGTGGAATGGGCTGGAAAACCTGGCCTATGTTGAACTTGGTCACATTATGATCACTATTCGATAAATGTTCACAAACTATTAGTTTGTTAATTAAAATTGTCTCATTACAAAAATGGTCTGCCCTCTTGTTGGTTTTAGGACACATGTTTCAGAAAATCTTCCCCACAGCCTTTCTGACAGGTGCTAGCCTATTTATCGCAATCCATATGAAAGTTAAAATCATCCATTAAAACCACTCTGCCTTTGCTACATGCTTGTCTAATCTCAGAATCTTCAACATCATTATTTCTTTGAAACTCATCTCCAAACTCCATGGCCTGGGCCGTGGTTCCTCTTCTGCAACTGGATCCTGAACTTCCTAACCCACAGACCACAATCAGTAAGGATTGATAACACCACCTCCACGATCATCCTCAACACCAGTGCCCCACAAGGCTGTGTCCTCAGCCTCCTACTATACTCCTTATACACCTATGACTGTGTGGCCAAATTCTCCTCCAACTGGATTTTCAAGTTTGCTGATGACACCGCTGTAATGGGTTGGATCTCAAACAATGATGAGTCAGAGTACAGAAATGAGATAGAGAATCTGGTGAACTAGCGCAACGACAATGATCTCTCCCTCAATGTTAACGAAGTGAAGGAGATAGTCATTGACTTCATGAAACGTAGTGGAAAACATGCCCCTGTCTACAACAATAGGAACGGAGTAGAAATGGTCGACAGCTTCAAGCTCTTCGGTGTCCAGATCATCAACAACCTGTTCTGGTTCCTGACACTATAGTTAAGAAAGCCCACCAATGCCTCTACTTTCTCAGAAGACTAAGGAAATTTGGCAAGTCAGCTACAACTCTCACCAACTTTTGCAAATGCACCATAGAAAGCATTCTTTCTTGTGTCACAGCTTGGTATGGTGCTTGATCTGCCCAAGACCGCAAGAAATTACAAAGGGTCATGAATGAAGCCCGATCCATCACGCAAACAAGCCTCTCACCTATTGAGTCTACACTTCTCGCTGCCTCGGAAAAGCAGCCAGCATAATTAAGGATCCTATGCACCCCGGTCATACTCACTTCCACTTTCTTTGTTGGGGAAAAAAAATACAAAAGTCTGAGGTCACTTACCAACCGATTCAAGAACAGCTTCTTCCCTGCTGTCATCAGACTTTTGAATGGATCTACCTTGCACTAAATTGATCTTTCTCTACACCCTGGATATGACTCTGTAGCATGCAAGAAACAATAATTTTCAGCATATACTAAAATATGTGAGAATAGTAAATCAAATCAAAATTTATACAGGCTATTACTTCAGAGTTACTGCTGAAGCCTATACACAACCTCTGCTATCTTAAATCTTTTTCTATTAATTTTGCACGTGAAGTCTTCAGCTCTCATTATGTCCTCTTTTAACATTGGAATGATTTCATCCTTAATCATCAGTTAGTTGATACAGCAATGTGATAATGACCACATAATCTGTTTGTGTGACGTTGATTGAGAAATAAATCTAGCCAGGAAATAAACCCCATTTCTTCTTCAAAATAACATTTCTTTTACCTCTACCTGAGAGGGCAGAATAAGCCACAAGTCTAATCTGAAGGACAGTTCTTCTGACACTATAGCACTCCCTCAGTACAGCACTGGCACTCCAATGCCAGCATAGATATTTGGGCTCAAGTTCTAGAGGGGTCTTGAAGTCAGCATCCTACTAACTAAGCTGCAGTGGACTCATAATTTCCTCTACAATTTTCCCTTTCTTTTCTGTACCTATTATAATCTGATAATTTGATTCCCAGTCCCAACCATCTTGCAGCCATGTCATAGCAATCACAACCATGTCATTACCTCTAAGTTGAATTTATGCCATGTAATTTATTCCTTATATTCTGTGCATTTGCGTAAAAATAGTTCATTTCCTTCTTCTGTCTCCTGTAACTCTTCAAATTTTCTCCCTTACTTGCATCCCTCAAAGCACAATTTTGGCTTATTTTTGTTTTCAAACTATTATCTACCTGTGCCACCTGACCCCTCTTTCTCAATTACTAAATTAAAGACATTGTGCGGAATCTTGCACTCTGTGCACAGAGTGCTGACTGGGGTGAAAAAACAATGTGTAGTTCTCCAGCACAGATGAGTTTTCTCTCCAGATTTCCTGGCAGTCTGTGCTCAGAGAATCTGAGGATGTGATTTCTGCCATCATGCTGTGGGGTAGGGCCTGAAAGATCTGGCAATGGCAGCTCTACCGAGAATGGGGCATCCTTTTTAAAGGGCATCCCCATACGTGAAATTCCCCTCTCTCCCCTGGACAGAGGGACAGCCTCCCTAATAATGTGGCTATCTCCATGCCCCACTACCACCACCACCACCACACACACTCCTACGCACACAGACATGCACACAAGCACTGCCAGGTGAGGGAAGCACCAGGGCACTGCCAGGGCATAGCTCTCATCTCCCCTGCCCCCAACTTCCAGGGCTATATTTACTTTGCACCCCCAGTGGATTCCACTCAACAGCTTCTGGTTTTTCAATAGCTGTTGTAATCTCGTTGACATAACTTCATGTCGGCAAGAGAGGATTTCCTTTCCTGGGAGCACAAATGGTCAGGGAAGCCCTTTAAATATGTTTGAACCTATTTAAATTGAGTTCCCACCCTTTCTTGACCAGAATGTCATAATCACCAGCAAAGGGTGGGGAAAATAGGAAAACAAGATCTCACCAGCAAGAATCTTGTTTTCTGACTTTCACAAGATTTTGTATCCACATTGTCATTGGAGTTTATGGTGAATGTGGGTGCACAACCACCCTCATTGTGACTGCTTTATTTATAATATCCACTAGAACCCTATTCCCAGATTGTCCTAGTATTACACTCCTGTCCTGGTACTGTCCAATGCCAATGTCCAATGAAATAAAACCCCTTTTTCCCAAATTACTCCTTCAGCTATCTGTTCACTTCCCTGATCTGATTATACATATACAATTTCGCATGTGACCAATAATCCAGACCCTTTAGGTCCTGTCTTTTAATTTAGCTAATAATTCTTGGTGCTCCCAGATCTCTTGTCTAGTCTGTACTATGTTGGTGGGCCCAACCAGTACCGTGCCTGAATCCTGTCCCTCTCAATATCCTTTTGAGCTGTGGGTAGATGAGTGCCATAGACCAGTGGACAATGGATTGTCAGTGGATAAGCTCATTTTATTTGGGATATTCATACCCATGAGAGAGAATATTTTAACCTGTCAGATTCAAACTCAAATCCAAGAAGCAAGAAGAAAGAGCTCTAACCATTTGCAGGACTAAGGTCAAGATATATAGATATAGCTCTTTACTGTTTATTTTGCACTTCTTTCTGCAGTGTTCTGGGTTCAGATACTTCTGTCATCTTAGTGGCAGAAAAATAAATGTTGGCAAATATTCTAACACAAATGGCTTTTATAATATGGTAGGGCTGTATCTTTATGAATTATGCTCTGTATTGAGCACAATTATTAACAAAAAGACTAATAATGCTGAAAATCTGATCTATGAACAGAAAGTACTAGAAATGTATGGCAGGTCAGCATCTAAGAAAGGAGAGACAGATTAACTTTTCAGATGGATGCTTTGTTCAGAACTCTTCTGTTGAAGTACCGTGTCTGAAATGTTAATCGAGCTTTCACTTTTGTCTGTTGACTAGCCCTTGTTTTTACTGCAGAACTAGGATACTACTTGTTTTCAAGTGAAGAGCCAGGCACAGGAGGAATGCAGAAATAAAACTATTTTTTTCCTAGTAATGAATCCAGTAAACAACTTATTTGTCTTAGAATTGTTGCTAAATTGTTGGTCCAATAGGGGATTATTGCCCCTGTTTGACAGTGTAAGAATTTCAAGTTTATTTCTAAAGTTTGGCGTTTGCTTTTAGTTTCATCCAAAGCAATGGCTTTTTTTGGGTATGATTTTAGCTGTGCCATAAGCAGCTTGCCTTGATTTTGTTTCTACATTTAAGGTCTATTAAACAACACAGTGACATTATCTGAAAAACTTTTGATAGGAAATATTTAATTCACTCTGATACACTTCACTCTCTCCCGACTTGTTTTTAAATGATTCCAATCTTTTCACCGCTTTGTCTGGCAGTGTATTCCTCCAGTGCCATCATCTTCACAAACTCAGTTCCCTAGCCACTGACTCCATCAGTCTCCCTGACCACTGTTTGATGGTGTACCCGGATCTCCTATTTGACTCTTGAGCAATGTTCCCTCTATGCTACGTGGCTATGTGGCAGACGGCAACCCAGAGATTCCCTTCCAGCCCCTTAAAGTTACCACACAAAATATTTTAAGTTCCCACACACTTAGACTGCATAGATGGGCATGACAAAACAATTTAGAAATTACATTGCTCCTGAACAAAGTTCTGACCCTCACCCTCCCCATCATTGCCTATTTCCACCTCTGTAACAGCAACTCTCCCTGAAATCCTCAAATATGCCTTTGTAACTTACAGCAGTAATCCAGCAGTCTTAGCTGATCTTCCACCTTGCATCCTCAATAAACTTGTGCTCATCTAAAACTCCAAAGCCTTTATCTTAACTCGTCCCAAGTTCTTTTCATCCATTCCCATTTTGTTGCCTGATTCACAGTAGTCTTTGAATTCAAAAATGTTTATTCTTGTCTTCAAATTCCCCTGTGGCATCACCTTTCCATATCTTAATATCTCAATACCTCCTCCAGTCCTACAGTGCCCAGATTGCTGCACTCTTGTAATTCTAGTCTCTTTATTTCCCCAATCACTCCATATTAATGATAATTCCTTTAGCTGCTCGGACCCTATATCTGAAATTTCTGGCTTTCACCTGGCAGCTGAAAATGAAAGTTGAGCGACCTGCAGAATTAAAACCTAAATCTGAACACGCTATTGGAGGCAGTTGGCCCTCCAGCCAAATTTTCCATTTTAACTCACCCCCTTTAGGGCAGCACGGTGCATAGTGGTTAGCATTGCTGCCTCACAGCGTCAAGAACCCAGGTTCAATTCCAGTTTCAGGTCACTGTCTATGTGGAGTTTGCACATTCTCCCCAGGCTTGCGTGGGATTCCTCCGGGTGCTCCGGTTTCTTTCCACAGTCCAAAGACGTGTGGATTAGATTGATTGGCCATGTTAAATTGCTCCTAGTATCAGGAGATTAACAGGGTAAATATGCGGGGTTATGGGAATAATGCCTGGACGGGATTTGATCGGTGCAGGTCTGATGGGCTGAATGGCCTCCTTCTGCACTGTAAGAATTCTATGATCTAACACAACAATTTTATTACGAATAGTTAGAACAGTTCCTTCCATTCTCACTGCTGAAATGATTTGCAGTTTTTTTGCTGGAACAAAAGGTTTCACATTCGGGGTGATTTTCCAGAGAAAGTTCTGAATTTGTAAAAGAACACCTTGCATTTATAAAGCACCTTTCATGACTGCAGGAGTCGCAAGGCACTTTACAGCCAATTAAGTATTTTTGATGTGTAGTCAATGCTGTAATGTAGGTAATGCAGCTGCCAATTTTCAGACAGCAAGCTCTGATAAATATCAATGTGATAATGACCAGGTAATTTATTTTTATGACATTAATTGAAGGATAAATATTAGCCAGGACAGTGTTTCTTCAAAATAGGGCTGTGGGATATTTTACTCCCACTTGAGAGGGCAGATGGTGTCTCCATTTAATATTGCATCCAAAATAAGGCACACCTGATGGTGCAACACTCCCTCAGTGCTGTACTGGAGCATTAACCTCAACTCTTTTCTCAAATCCTAGAGTGAGACTTGAACCCAGAACCTTCACAGTCAGAAATGAGAGTGTTGTAAACTGAGCCATGGCTGTAGGCATATAGAATCAATTCTTATAAAAACAACTACTTCTTTATAAAGCATTCATGAAACCAAACTTGACTTCCTTTTACACTGAAACTGTTTTAGTTTGGAATTTGAGAGATTGGAATCATCGAGCCGATTCCCAGATATACATGGCTAAATTCACTTCTCCTACCTCAGAATCTGAACTAAAATAGTATCAGTGTAACAGCAGCTTCAGAATATGCTACCAGACACCATACTGAGGTTATGAGCAGAGATTATGGAAAGGATGCAGAGAAGAATAAGGATCAGTTTGCTCAATTTTCTTTCAATTTATCAAAGCAATAAATCATAGGGGTTCAGAGAAACATATTTAATAACAATTGGAGTTCTAATGATAGAATAAATTTTTCATTGTGATGTATGATCACTGGTCTTTCAGGGTATTTATGGAAGGATACTGTGAAATATTGTTTTGAATGAGCTTTGCTGAAATTTGCTATCCCAACAATTTATCCCTTTCAAAAATAGTTAAGAATTTTCTTCCCACATCTAATGGCGGATAATATGACTAACTTGAAGTATAAGATGAGGACGGGAAATGTAAGGTTAAGACAGGAAAAGTGAAGGATGAGTTGAAAGAAAAATAAATACAGTATTATTAAATTGTATGAATTTTTTTACAGCTTATCAAACAGAGTGCAATTGAATACTTCCCCTGGCAGTAAGATTGGAGACATGGGCGTTTATCAGGTGGAATATGCCACTGCCTTCCCGCCTCCAGCAATTAACGCCCATTTAGGGGCCTCATCCTGCTGTCACTGATATTCAGCCAACAGCAGTGCGGGTTGAGGGTGTTCCTGGTTCAGAAACCTGGACGAGGGATCAGGAGTAGGGTGGGATACCTCTGAATGCCACTCTGCTGCTGCCTCCAATTCCCCCTCCTCCCATTTTTACGATGTCATCCCACAACCCATACCCCACCTTCTTTCACCTGTGGCCTATGGTCATTTTTTGATCCTTGGCTTCTGGTAGGTGTATTGCTGGCAGCTGCCATTGCTCCAAATGGCTATACCTATAATGTGAAGTTGCTGGCTCTATTTAGCTGTTAACCTTCAGAGACCTCCACGGTCTTTAATCCCCATGAAGGTGACCACTTAATAGGCATTTAACTTGGCAAGCCTTCCCCAATGGAGGCAGCATGGCAACCCTGTCAGTTGGATTAAATTCTGCCCAAGATCCCATGTATCGTTCAGAAGATGAAATAACTAGCACTTTAAGACTTAATGTACAGTTGTTTACCCAAAGTGAAAGGGAGAATGATCCATCTGATTGGAAACCCCAGGTGATGCCCTCTTCCAGGTCTCAAGAATTACTAAATTTTGTTTAAAGTCTGGCAATTTCATAAGGGATCAATATTTGTCAGAAAAGGCCAGATCTCTTGATTAAATCTTGGGCATGTGGCAGGAATAGATGGGTAGATGGCAATTGTATGGGGATAAAAGCAATAACCTCCATTTGTTTTCAATGCTGTTTGCCACCTTTTTACTCCTATGTTGTAGGTTTGTAATTTATACATTTTCTTTCATTTTGCTCAGCTTGTTATTTGTCTACATTTCACTGTTACACTGTTGGTAAATTAAAAATGAATATTTGAAGATGAAAATGTACTTGTTTTTATTTAGTTTTTCACTATTTGGTCCTTGTTTTCATATTTAACTCCTCACAGCAATGACTTAGTCAAGTACAGTTTGTACACTTTGCATCTGTTGACTTTTTTAATCCGTTAATCTTTTACAATATCCATACATGTCTTATTCGATCCAAGTTTTAGTGGGTGGGGAGGGGAGAATTAAATACATTTCGTTTTATCATCTTTTTTGGAAGAGGAGAAAACTATGAAACATTGAAGAATTTAAAGAAAAGGTAAGCTTATTTTAAAATCTGATCCATTAAATGGATATCTCTAAATGACAGCCGGTGACTGATTGGAATGTTATTGACTCTTGCTTTAGATTCTGTCATGAATCCTGAAAATCATTTATCGGTATCATCGGAATCCCAAGTAAATTGTAGCCTTATACTCCTTGTTTCCCATTTATTGAAAATATTATAGTATCAACGAAACAAGACGTAAAGACAGTTTAAAGCCATGCAAAGTTCTCTTGTTTCAAAGACTACGAATTTGTCTACATTTTCACATGTTTTGCATGTGAGGATAATAGGGTAATTATTATTGGTTCTAATGCAGTTATATTTGAATTAAGAGTACATTTACTACAAATCAAAATCAATGTCCTTTGTAATTGCTAGCTTTGCACATGCCTTCTTGCATATCTTAAATTTGGAAATAGCACTGAAAAACTCCCATAAATGTTATTAATTATGACTGAAATTCTCAAAATGTCACTGTAAATTACAGTTCCTTCTCTTTTTATTCTGAAGAGCATTTCTGAGTATGTGCAGTTTTAAATGCACTTCAGTTCACAACCTCTGATTTTTATTTTGTGTGCTTGTGGCTTATGTGATCATTTAGGGAGGGAGAAGGGAAATGTTTGTCCATAAGTAAGAGTTTCACAGCAAACTTTCTGTGGAAGTGACTGGAATGCTGATATTTTATGATTTTGAAGTGTGTTATATTCAATTAGATCACTGTATAAAAGTGTACTTTTTGATTATCCTGATCTTTTGTTGCACTAACTATAATTGAAGTAATGTTGCAATAAGACCATGCACTCCTATAGTTTGTGGTACCTTAAATACTACCAGCTGTTTAAATTCAATGTCTTTGGGTGGCAATGAGATGTTCCATTTGTACTCTTTGCAGTTAGGTGGTCTGATTCTGAAGCAATGTTATAATATCTAACTACAAATCTTGTCTGTCCTATTAATTTGTATTGCGCTTTTTAAAAATTTGCTTTGTACTTGCAGTTGAAACATTAACAAATGTCTCATTTCAGAAAGATTTCTTAAATATTCTAGATATTGAATGGAAGACTGTAGCTTCAAACCATGAGGAAACCGGCAATTATCATGATTTATGAATTGGGACAACAATCAAACTAGATTTATATTTTAATCATAATATTTATATTATTGTTCAATTTTTTGTGATTATAATGTTCTGGATTATTGACCCTTGATTGTTACATAGCTGTGCACCTTTGAACTGCCTATCAATGACTATGTGTCCCAGCAATTTGCATTTATATAGAACTTTCAACATAGTACAACACCCCCGGAGCACTTCACAGAAGCATAAATCAGACAAAGATTCACACCAAGCCAATGTCCAGCTGATGGAGCTTTTGTTTTTTAAAAAATTGGAATCTTAGATAATTTATGTAGTGTTATTTTTACTCATTTCCCTGTAATGAGCTCACTCTGGAAATGTAGCCCACATTTCTGAGCTGCACTGAAACTACCCATGGCCTGTCAACTCCGCTTCCTATTCTACGCTATAAAAAATATCGGCACATGTATGGTATTCTTTCAGCCCATTCATATTAATCCTGACTTGTCACCAAAGGAATTCCAGACATTTTCACATAATTTGTCTAAATGCAAAAAATCATTTTCTGCTTTAATACATTTTTCAGTGATGATGCTGAGAACTATATCTGCGAGTTGCACAGCAATTTTCATATTCCATACATGCACAGTGTAATGAGGAAATTTGGAAGTTGCTGTTCCATCTGACTAGCCATCCAAATATATCGAACAGCATGAAGTTGCTATACTTGTCTCATAAGTACAGGTTTAATTTGCCAGAGAAAGTTTTGTCCTTTCTAGTCTAAATATGCTTCAAGCAATGTGGTAACTCCTAATTAGAGGTCGAGTATCCTTTATCTGAAACCCTTGGACACAATTGCCTTTCAGATTTCAGATCATTTTGGGTTTTGGATTCCACATATAAACTTACATTACAATAACCTGAGCTAGCTATACTCTAAAGTAAACAAAATGGCTGGAAAGGTAAGAGGTACCACTGAATAATAAATACAAAGTAAGAACATAAGAAATAGGAGCAGGAGTAGGCCATCTAGCCGTTCGAGCCTGCCCCGCCATTCAATAAGATCATGGCTGATCTGTCGTGGCTCAGTTCCACATTCCCGTCCTCTCCCCATAACCCTTAATCCCCTCTCTTATCAAAAACCCATCAACCCGTGTCTTAAAAATATTTAGTGAGGTAGCCTCCACCACTTCAACGGGCAGAGAATTCCAGAGATTCACCACCCTTTGAGTGAAGAAGTTCCTCCTCAACTCCGTTCTAAACCGCCCCCCCTTTATCTTGAGGCTGTGCCCCCTAGTCCAGTACCTGTAAGAAGTTTCTCTTTGACATGTTCATCACAAAAATCAAAATTCATAATGCAGGCAAACAACTATTTTTCCTTTGCTAACAATCTGGCGGCACAGTGGTTAACACAGTTGCCTCACAGTGCCAGAGACCCAGGTTCAATTCTAGCCTCGGGAGACTGTCTGTGGAGTTTGCACATTCACTCTATGTCTGCAGGGGTTTCCTCTGAGTACTCTGGATTCCTCTCACAGTCTAAAGATGCGTGGGTTAGGTTGATTGGCCATGCTAAATTGCCCCTTCGTGTCAGGAGGATTCTCAAGGTAAATACGTGGGGTTACGGGGATAGGGCCTAGCTGGGATTGTTGTCTGTGTGGGCTCGAAAGGCCAAATGGCCCCCTTCTACACTGTCAGGATTCTATGACTCAAAAAAGTGAAGTTTTTGGATGTGTTCAGTTTTTAGATTTACGGGCAAAGGACATTCAAGCTCTACTGCCAAATAACTTCTTCGTACTGAAAATTAACTTCTATAAGTGTGGAGCCTCATTCCTTTAGCTTTTAACTATGTAATATATTTCACTTCTGTGTGTTTAAATCCTCTTTCTTTCTCTCTATTTCACTTTCAACACCTGATTTCACAGTGAAGTCAATAGTCTAACTCACATTTCCTTCATATTCTGCATTGTTCATTAATGATTCCTCCGTCTGTTAAAAGTCTCAGTTGATATTGCTCATTCCTCCGAGTCAAGAAGGTTGTAAGTTCAAGATTTAAGCACAAAAATCTACACTGACATTCCAGTGCAATATTGCAGTGCGCTGTTGAAAGTGCACTCTTTCAGATGGACAAGATCACACAGGCACTATTTTGAAGAAGGGCAAGGGATTCATCACCACTGTCTTGGTCAATATTTATTCCTCAATCAACACTGCTAAACATGATTATCTAGTCATTATCATTTAGCTATTTGGGAGATGTTCTTCCACAAACTGATTGGCAAGTTTCCTATATTACAACAGTAACTGTCACTTGAAAAGTACTTAATTGGCTGTAAAGTGCTTTGGGACATCCTGAGCACATGAAAGGCACTATATAAATGCAATTGTTTTTCTTTCAATCTGATTGATTGAGGAGATACATAGCTATTTGTCCTGTCCACACATGTTCCAGGTGCTGTTTACTTTTTAGATTGTGGTATGACAGAAACTTGCTGCGCAAACCCATAGTGATTCCGTGGAAGGGTGCAAGCATAATGCTATCCACTTGTCACACTTTGCAACATATTCCACTTGCACGGCCTATTTTGTTATACGCCATAATCGTGAGAGTTTACTCCTTTGTAGATGTTTTTATTTCTACAAAATAAAGAATTGTACAGCAGCCTTTTTATATTTTATTCCTTTGTGTAACAATCCCATAGAATAGAATCCCTATCGTGCAGAAGGAGGCCATTTGGTCCATCGAGTCTGTATCGACTGTCCCATTCTCTTACACAGAGTTAAAACCAGGCCCCATGGAGTCTGCCTCCCATAAGATTCTCATTTTACATCTATATATCCCCTTATATATGTATTACTTCTTTCTGTATTACCTATCTTGCTGTGCATTTATTTATGTGCAAATGTGTATATTGAATTTTCAAGATACACAGTCTAACAGTGCAACAGAGCAAATTAGGATTTCATTTAAGTTATCAAAGAAAGTTGTAATTGATTAATGTGAATTTATTTATGTGTGTATGCTTTCTGTATTTTCTTTCTGAATCTAACTCACTGGTTTTGTGTTTAGTGCACTGTACAGATTAGATTACAGAAATGGAATACAGTGCACAGAGGTGACAACTCACATTCTTGGAGTTAAGTGTTCAGCCATAACAAAATAAATTGCAGTAAATATTATATTCAATATATACACTAGTAATCTAATATTTCCACTGCAGGATGTGGATAAATCTAGGATGATTAGCTGAATTTCTAGTAATTATGTTAAGTTATTCATTTATACAGTGTATCAAGGATACACAAGCAAATATTAGCTATCATAAGGCACTTGAGCACTAAAATGTAAATAGTTGTGACAAAATGTGTGTAATAGGTTTCATTGTTGATTGTATTTGTATAAAGCTCTTAAACGTCTGTGAATTATCATAGTTTTAAAACAGAATCAGTATCACAGCATATTTTGCTGCGGAGAAAGATAAGAGTTCCTTGCCTGATGTATTTCTTCAATAGAGTGATGTCTAACCTATAACTGTCTGGTCTCATTTCCATCAACATAATTGGCATTAATGGCATCCATACAATTTCTTAATGGTAAACAATACCTATTATTTTTAATTAGGTGGATTTACTAGATTATCTGATTTTTGCAAGCCTATGCTAAACTGTAAATGTAATTATATATAACTGGCCACTGCCTGAATATCAGACAACTCTGACCTTCAAAAGTGTGGAGAACTTAGAAATATATGACTTAGAGATGGCAGAGGGGAGAAGGTTTGATTTCACGTGCACTGATAAGTACGTGAATATAAATAAAACATGGAGGAGATAACAATTTCCTTGGTTGTTTGCAAGATATTGGTCCAAATTTTTCTGTGGAAATAAAAGTGGAGCTAATGATGCTTTCCATTATTTATGCACAACTCATTTAGAAACTTTAGCTGAGGGGCAGATGCCTGGGTAAATTCAAATACCCAAAATTGCACTCTGAATTGGTTTATGAAAGTGGCATCTTGCCACCTGGCTCACATTAATATGCATTGGATGATATGAAGTTGCTGTATTTGCCCAATAGATACTCAGTAAACTCACCAAGGAAAGTTAAATCTCGTCATTCTAACCTAAGTGCCTTGGAGATTTTAACAACATGATTTTAACTTTTAAAAACTTTTTCTCTCTTATTCAAATCTTTCCTTTCATCTCTTTTTTGCCCTTTCAATACCTGATTTGATATTGCATTCACTCCTCTAATTTACCCTTCTTGCACTGTTAATTTTGTAGTTTTTCAACCTGATTGTTTAAAGGATGCACACTTATTTGCCCTGCTCATTCAGGCTCCCCTGTTTCTGTTACTGAATGCTATTTCTTCATACTTTCAGCAACTTGTCACATAAAAAAAATTAATCTCTAAACCTGTGAGATCAAGTCAACGGTAGATGCCATTAAATTCCCTTCTACAGCAAAATGGGGCCCAATATGATGTGAATTTAAGAAACTAAGAAAAAGAAATTAAACTTTTAGTTGTTGAAGTTACCTGTATGTTTTTTTTTCTCTTTACCCATCGTAGCTCCAGAAGCACAGACTCCTGTACCAATTGTCATGGATGACACTAGTGAGCAGGAGATGGATTCAGCTGATGAGTCAATGTCGAATGAAATGCTAGCCACCACAGATGAAATATCAAAAACATCTACTGGCACAGGTCGGAGAATTAGACGCTTCAAGCATGAGTGGCTGAAGAAATTCTGGTTTCTACGCTATTCACCCACTCTAAATGAAATGTGGTGCCATGTTTGCAGGCAGTATACTGTTCAGTCCTCAAGAACATCAGCCTTTATCTTGGGCTCTAAACAGTTCAAGATCCACACTATCAAGCTGCATGCCCAGAGTAATCTTCATAAGAAGTGCTTGCAGCTTTATAAGCTTAGGATGCATCCAGAAAAAACTGAAGAGATGTGCCGAAACATGACACTGTTGTTCAATGTTGCCTATCACCTAGCCTTTGAAGGAAGACATTTTTCAGATTTCAGGCCTTTGGCTGAACTTCTGAAAAAATGTGACTTAAAAATTGTCGACCAATACCTGAATGAGGGAGACTGTCAAACTTTAATTCATCACATTGCAAGGTCTCTTCGTGAGGATCTTTTTGAGAGGCTCAGGGTATCTCCATTTATGAGTGTGATTTTGGATGGGCAAACAGATGACTTGGTTGCTGATAATGTTGCGATATACATTCAGTATATTACCAATGAAGGCCCAGCTGCTACAGAGTTATTGTCCCTACAGGAATTGAGTTCTACAACAGTGGATGGTTACACCCAAGCACTGGACAGGGCCTTTGGGGGCATAGGGATCAAATGGAAAGAGGAAAAGTTAATTGTAGGACTTGGGGTAGATGGAGCCACCATGACAACAGGGCTAAGGGCAGGTTTGGCTATGAAGATCAAAAAGTCCTTGCCTTGGCTACTCTCTGTTCCTTGTGTGGTACATAGACCTCACTTGGAAGTATTGGATGCTATAAGCAACAAGGAACTAACCTGTTTGGAAGAATTAGAGAACAACTTGAAGCAGTTGCTGAGTTTTTATCGTTATTCCCCTAAACTCATGTGTGAACTAAGAGCTACTGCAGCAACACTTTGTGAGGAGACAGAATTCCTTGGTGACATTCGAGCTGTTAGGTGGATTATTGGAGAACAGAATGTTCTGAATGCATTGATCAAGGATTATTTGGAAGTAGTAGCTCACCTTAAAGATGTTAGTGGTCAAGCACATAAAGCAGATGCTGCTGCCATTGCTTTGGCTCTACTGCAGTTCCTGATGGACTATCAGTCAGTTAAACTAATCTATTTTTTATTAGATGTCATTGCTGTACTTACACGACTGGCATTCGTTTTCCAGGGTGATCATCTTCTCATTACCCATGTAGATGACAAGATTGAAGAAGCCATTGAAGAAATCAGCAGATTGGTGGAATCACCAGGAGAATATCTACAAGAGTTTGAGGAGACTTTTCATGAAAACTTTCATGGTGTTCCTCTGAAAAACCTAAGAGTAGCTGAAGCCAAGTTCAATTCAATAAGAGAAAAGATATGCCAAAAAACCCAGTTGATTCTAGCCCAAAGGCTAGACTCTAACAGTCGCACAATTATTCGAGCATGTCAAGTGTTTGATGTTGCCACATGGCCCCAAAATGAGGAAAACCTGATGAGTCATGGCGAGGAAGAGATCATGCATTTATATAAGCACTTTGAAATAATTCCATCGTTTGCGAGAGAAGTAGGTCTGGATGGCAGAGATATTCGAGAAATCTTATTGCAGGAATGGAAGGAGCTCAAATCTGAGTGTTACAACAAGAATGGTTTCAAAGAGTTAAGCCGTCACATTTTTAAGTATAAGCAAAGATTCCCAATACTAAATCGGATCACTCAATTATTACTTGTCCTGCCAACTTCAACCGCAGCTTGTGAGAAAAGTCGTGGTGCCTTCTACCGGATACGTAACAATAATAGGTCTCGACTTAGCCTTGACCAACTCAATGACCTTCTGACAATTGCGGTCAATGGACCACCCATTGCCAATTTTGAGGCCAAGAGAGCACTGGACTGTTGGTTTGAGGAGAAGTCAGGGAACAGATATTCCTTGTCACCAGAAATGATAACCAGAGTTACTTCATTGGACCAGAAACCAACGTTACATGGTTTGGACATGGGAACTGATTGTTTAACAGAAATTCATGAAACCATTATGTAAATGATTGGAACTTTAAAATTGCTTTTGCTTCCATGATTTAATGAGAATAACTCGAAACCCATTCATACTTAGGAACTTTATAGAAATGATAATTGGTGACAGATGGACAAATACCAGACCGGCAAATTCAATAGGATATTGGTAGTTTTTCACCAGTAAATCACTGGTAGGATTCAATTCTTGCATTGAATTCCCAGTTTTATTATAGCCTTTGGAATATCAGTACTCAATTATATTGAGTTCAAAATGATCTGAATGGACTGGCCTGCTAAAGGTTTGATACTGTTTTGTCACCAAAATTATTAACTGCTAATTTGCTTTTAGTAATGCAGATATTAGATAATAAGAAAAGTGGTCATTCTAATTTTTCTTTAGATATTAAGGTTATTTAAGCTGGCTAAGGTGGATTAGAGTCACCTTGTCCAATCTTTAACTAACTCCTTTTTGTTATTTACATAAACTATAAATATGCATTAACAATTAATGATTAATGGGGAGAAGGAAGGGGGTGGGATTTGTTATTTGTGGGGTTGTAAGAGATGTAAAATACATAGCCCAAGTGATTTAAAAAGTATATGTATCTACATTATTTTTATAGATTACAATTATTGATAATAGATGGTCACGCTTCATGTCTAGTGAGCATGTCTTATAAAAACAGAGGAATGACTGTATGATAAGAATATAATACTCTATCTCATTCCATTGTTGCTGTGGAAGGAAGCACACACTGCATCAGCTGAGCATGCACACTTGTTCAGAAAGTTAGGGTAGACTGCAAAATTTAGCGATATGTGTGCTTATACTAAAGAACTGCTGATAGAAATTATTCTCACCTCTGAGAAATGTTGACAGTCTCAATCCACTTACCACTGGTTAATAGTATTCTTTAAAACTGTCCTAATATTAGATGATACTGAAACTAGTTGATAATTTCAATCAGCAAGGGAGTAAGGATGGTCATTTTGAGAATGGCAAACTCAAACAGCAATACGATGAGTTGTAAGAGTAGTATTTAAACTTGGTATTTTTCATAGCATTTGTAGAGGATTATACCTTGCCTAGAATGCCAGATGCTTTCACTGGCTGTAAAGCACTTTTATTATAGATAAATGCCCCAAAAATGACACTGCGTTTGACAGTTCCTAGTCATGCTTTATGCCTGTGGTGTTTCAAGTTTTTACTCTGAATAGAGTAACGCACAAATGAATCAGCATCATTGTTGTCAGGTCTACAAATTCACATTATAGCATTTAATCTTAACATTTTTTTAATGTCCTACTCTGCGAATAAGGCATCAGTTGTAGGGCAGATATGATTTTTGAGAGTTTTAAAATATAAATTTTAGTAGAACAAAAACAATATTTTATTAATGTGATATTTTCTCATTAAATTAACTTTGCCAGTAGAAGTGAGATTCCTGCCTCCAGGTGCCATTGGCAGTTACCAGTGACCCTTACCAGTTACATATGAAAGGCTGCTATTTCCAGATGACCATAATAATCTACATTTTAATTTTAAATATTGACTAGACATTGGTGATACTTTAACTTGCAGCTACCAACTCTTTAAGAACCGATTTAGAGCTGGAATTCCTACACTACATGTCTCTTAGAATGGCATGTAAGCCTGGATATTATGCTGCATGATATTGTTGTTCAACCATGTAACACATTTGCATCGAATTAACATAACTGCTTTTTTTTAAAATCAGGCAAATTAACCCATCAGTCTGGGCAACATTCGAATGCTTAAGTAACAAAAGCAATAGGAAAACAATGCAAATGGCTGTTCTATCTGCTCACTTTTCTGATCTTAGAGCATTGTGCTCAATACACATTACGTCATTGAAATTAGTCCTTTATGAATCAATTGTTCAATACAGATTTTAGAATGCGGTAAGACATAGAATGGTACAAAATGCCAGGGCCTTTAAATATATTACAGAAAGACCCAAAACCAGTGTATCCCATTGCATATCACAGTGTGACTTAGTGATTTAATTTCTATTATATATAGCCCTGCAAAACATTAATTTTTGTCAGTTTTTAGTGCACAATATCCTAGATGAGAATTAGAGAATTATATTGTTTTTAACTGATTATTACAGTATATTCTAAAAAATTGAAATATTAGTACATCCTAAAAGTGTAATTGTATTTGGTTTGAGATTCATTTGAATCACTATTGATTTCAAAGGTTCAAAGCAGAGAAGGGAAAGTACTGTAGTTGAAGGTTTGTTTGCAGGTAAGATCAATTTCCATGACATAACCCCACTCACATATTATATATTTTCAAAATGTCCCTTCTGTCTCCGAGTAGTAATCTTAGCTATGATCTGAGTTGCTGTCACTAAAATCAAGTGCTTAAATTGTCTTAAGTTTAATAAGTTACCAGTTATAGAAATTTATGATGGCTAGGAATCCTCCAGCTATTAAAATATTTGGTTTATAAATTTGTAATATTTGAGCAACCTGTTTAATCAAGATCAGAATTAAATCTGCATTGTGATAATGAACATCTTTTCTGATGTATGCAATGGAGACCAAAGCAAATGTCTTTTATCAGCATACTGAAGCCCTAGTCTCAACATGGTTTGTATATTTTAAATGCATGTCTATTTTTGTAACCATGTGGAGATTGTTACTGTATTTAAAGTAACTGAATTTGCTCAAAGTTGCTTGCCATGGACCCAAATTGTTGATGGACTGCCAAATGAATGAATTAATTGAGTTTTCATACTCTTATGTTACAATGATTTACCTACAATTTTTTTTACCCAGAACTGATAACAACTGGGGTTATTAGCATTACGGTTAAAAAGAAACTAAATGATTACTCATGATATCAGGATATATGTAGTAATCTTGTTCGCAAATATTAATTGGAGGGGAGAAAGATAGCATAAATGCACAAAATAACTACGGCTATTGTGCATGCAATAGTCAGATAGAATATAGGAATAAGGCTGCGTTGAGTTAGCTATCTTTCTAGATTCGCCTTTGAAGGTTCATGTGATGTATATGAACTCGTTCATGGTGAGTAAATAATAAACTACGGAAGAAAGTAACAGAACAAAATCAAACATAGAAGAATATGGAAGCTTCAAATCACTTTTTGGTCATCGTTGGCATCATCAATCACAGTTGTCAAAAGGAACACAAAGACATTGACTGCCTCAAACTGTACTTGGTGTCAAAATAGCACTTGGATGTTGCCGTTCACCTGGGGATAAAAGCCACATGAATGACATACATCGTCTTATGCAATATGATTAATGGTGGTGTCATTGAAGGTGCTGAAGACAAATAGTGATATAAGTACTACTGGGCTACATATATCATTTCTGTTTTTTGTTTGGTCAGTATACATTTTTTAAGCATGATGTAGCATATGTTCATATTGTGTTTCCTTCAACAGAACCCATTTCATTGCAATGCCAGCTGTATTTTAATAACAAATTAAGTCACTTTTCAGTTATGCAAACTTATTTCTTTTCTCTCCCCTGGCCATTTGTTTCCCTTTCCTACTTGTAATCAATCCCCCATGCTATTCTTCAACTCCCAGACCTCTCAGATTAACTGGGAGGCTGATGAGGACAACCCTTTTCCAGCTTTCTTTAAAAATGTTCTGCATATGCTGAAGCACTTTTTCTTTTATCCTGACCCACACCCCCTCCCACCTCCCCCCTCCCACCAGTAAGCATACTTACGAGGGAATCATGGCTATAAATCCTGTTCCTTCTGCTCTGCTGATGTTTGCATTGGTACACTGATGCATTGCACTGCTTGGCCCTATGGACTTATTACAGCCAAGAATGGGTTGGAAATGCAACCAACTTGTTTACATTTGACTTTTTACAGTCAATAAAAAGAAGGAATTACATGAAATAAAGTTAAACTGAGTTCCTGAAAGTTCCTTAGTAAAATGTATTTAAAATCAGATGTTTGTGTTAAAGCACTTACCGGTTACCTACAACATTTTGATATATTTATTTGCTATAGATTGTTTAATTGAAAAAAATAAGGAGTAACTGCCTCCATGCACCAGTGCTTGGCTCTATTAGTTTCAGTTGAAAGGTAAATAGTTGCAGTAGTATTTTAGTTGAAACCAAACTTTTGTTTGAACTTTTTAAATGAAAGCATTAAGAAAATGTTTGTACTTTTGTTTCCACCTGGTCCTCATTCACTTATCTCCTCATCTATCTCTTTTGTAGTACATTATTGGATTTGATGAAATATGCAGTCAGGAATCTAGTACCTTTTGAATGTAGCTTCTTCCAGCTGCAAGAAATTATTCTTTGATTAATGCATATTCATTGTTAGCACAAAGTGGCTTCCTCTTAACAGTGATGAAAACTGACAGTATTCACCTGGAGTTAACACTCAATCTGATTTCAGAGCAAAGATTCAAGACTCTGGAGAAGAGAGATTTACGCAACTTATGTTTGACGTTACCTGGAATATAAATCCAATGCAGTTTCAGTGGTTTTCAAGTTGCTGCCCCAGCCCACTTTTTAAACTTACTTCACCTTAAGTTAAATGTTTAATGAGCAGGAATCTGAACATTTGCATTGTTAACTGTTGGTAGAGAGTGCAGTGGTTTTCATTGATCTTGGCAAAGCTCTTTGTTGGGCAGGTCAATTCTCACCATGTGGATGCCAAGCCATGTAAAAACAGTACTACCTGAATGACAGCTGGCGAGGAAATCTTTTCCTGGCCTTCTGCAAATATTCTCTTATTAGCTGGGCTGATGAACATGCCAATTCTCGTGACTTCATCTCTGCTTGATATTTCTTTGAGTTGGCCCAACTGAGACAAAGGAGAGGAATTAATTCTGTTGTTATATTTGGACTGGGAGACGGTGGGGATAGGGACTGTGGAATTGGGAAGGAAAGTAAGAAGTGGAATGCTTTTCACCTTCTTGACTCTCTCAAATTCAGACAGGTGTATGAAGGTGAAGAATAGCCATCCCATCTGGAAGCCAATTAACCAGTTGATGGCCATTTTAAGGGTCTCATCCTGTCACTACTGGTAACTTACCAGTGGCATGGAATGGGAGGAGAAATTCAAAGAGGAGGCTAATGTAACATGGGGAGGCAGCTTCCTTGCAGGATATTGCTCTAATTGCCCTTGAGAAAATAGTGGTGAACTGCCTTCTTGAACTACTGCAGTCCACTTGGTGTAGATCCACTCACAGTGCTGTTAGGGAGGGAATTCCAGGATTTTGACCCAGCGACAATGAAAGAATGCCGATATATTTCCAAGTCAAAATGGAGAATGACTTGGAGGGAAATTTACAGGTGGTGATGTTTCCCAGGCATCTGCCCTTATCCTCTAGATGGTAGTGGTCATGGATTTGGAAGGTGCTAATTAAGGAGCTTTGGTGAATTCCTGCAGTGCATTTTAAAGATTGTACACAATTCTGCTAGTGTGAGTCAGTGGTGGAGGGAGTGAATGTGGAAAGCGTCTCAGTGGGCCATTTAGTCCTGAATGGTGTCAAACTTCTTGTGTGTTGTTGGAGCTGTACCTATCCAGGCAAGTGGAGGGAGAGCATTAGTTCACACTCCTGACTTGATTTTGTAGATGTGGACAGTCTTTGGGGAGTCAGAAGATGAGTTACTTGCCACAGGATTAGTCTGTGACGTGCTTTTGTAGCCATTGTATTTGTATGGCTGGTCCAGTTCAGTTTCTGGTCAATGATAACCCTCAGGATGTTGATAGTCTATACTGTAAGTTGTGATTGATCCAAATGAAGCTGTGAAGGACATTTGGCGTAGTTTCCAGCACTCTGACTCTCTAATGGCAGCAGACACTCTGACAAATAAACTTTAGGGTTTCCTGAGTATAATTTACTAAGGAGATATTGGGACATAGTCATACAGTGCATGACTTCCTGAGGTTGTAGTTATATTGAGCCAGGAATTAAAAAGTGTATCTTCCTGAGCATTGACCTTAGTGAACCCAACAAATTTGTATTTGCTGTGGCTGCACAGTTATAGATCCTTTTAACTCAGAAGGAAGCCATTTCGTCTAACATACCAGTGCCAGGTTTTTGAAAGAACTGTGTTTTCCCAATTGGCCTGTGGATTTTCCATTTCAAGTTTATACCAATTCTCTTTTGAAAGTTAGTATTTAATCTGCTTTCACCATCTTTCTAATCATGACTAATTGCTGCCTGGTTCCACTTCCCCCATCACTTTACTCTTCTTCACTGCTGGAAAACTAAAGAAATCCTGCTGCTGCCCCATCTGGGATGACCTAGGCCAGCACAGACTGAGAATTGAACTTGAGACCTTCCTGAGACTGCACCAAATAATGCATGTTTTTAGTATTTAGGAAGAGCAGCTCTTGAGTGGCTAGTCAACTTTTCTCTACATAAAAAAAAGGTGCTGCAAAAGATTTAATTCCAGGTATACAAGAAATAATCATCCGACGACTACAATTAGTTTTGTAATTGTAATTGGTTTAGCATTATGAGCTTAAATGTCTGCAAGTGAAGGGTGTTGAGAAAAAAATAAGCAATAATGAGACATTTAAAATGAGAATTCTTGCAATGTATAAACATATAAACTAAAGGATATAATCAACTAATGTGGATCAAAATTATTTTTATTGATGTCATCATGTAAATACCTTTATTGCAATACTTTAAAGCTATACAGTAGTTGACATAGTGATAATGACTGCTGATAAAGGGAGTTAGAGACAATGTTCAAAATTTAGAGGAATTGTTTTATTCTTTGTTTGCGGTTTATTAAATTTATTGTTGGATTCCTATCCAGAAGTGACAGTGTGATTTGACTAAAACATCTAACAATAATAGACCCAGTCCTCAAGAATCTTCCTCCTCCCTCAAATTATATGACATTTTTAGAGATTGATTTTATTCCTCATTTTAGGTTCTGTTCAAGGAATAGCAGTGTGTTGTCTTTTCTGAATAATCAGACTGTATTTCCTGTTTAATTAAAATTGCCTGTGTAATCTATACATTTAATAAAAGCAGCAACAAGTCTAATACTGATGATATCAAATTAAGTTGAAGTGGATTTCTTCTTAGACAAACAGTAATAGGATTGGTTTCTGAGCAATTTGATAGCAGACTTCAGTCTCAATACATGGATGTTTTTAGAAGTTCTAACAAATAGAAACAGGAGTACTTCCTTGGGTCAGTTCTGACATTTTGTTAGCCATGGTAGTTTTTTATTAATATTAATTATCTGCACTTCATATTCCTTGACACTCTTATTTTCTAAGCAAGTGTTCCCTTCTCTTTAATCACTTTAATTGATCCTGTACCTACAATTATCTGGATCATGTAAGTAGTGATTAATACTCAGTCAATGGAATTAAATGCCAGGCTTTGTACAGAACAGACAGACATCTGATAGTACCTATTTATGCCAGTGCCTGTTTTATCCAAGATGTGGAGATGCTGGTGTTGGACTGGGGTAAACACAGTAAGAAGTCTCACAACACCAGGTTAAAATCCAACAGGTTTATTTGGTAGCAAACGCCATTAGCTTTCAGGGCTCTGCCGCTTTGTCAGGTGAGTGGGGAGTTCTGATCACAAACAGGGCATATAAAGGCACACACTCAGTTTACAGAATACTGATTAGGATGCGAGTCTTTACAGCTAATCAAGTCTTAAAGTTGCAGACAATGTGAGTGGAGACAGCATTAAGCATAGGTTAAAGAGTTGTGTATTGTCTCCAGACAGGACAGTAAATGAGATGTTGCAAGCCCAGGCAAGTCATGGAGGTTACAATTAGTGTGACGTGAACCCAAGATCTGGGTTGAGGCCGTCTTCATGTGTGCGGAACTTGGCTATCAGTCTCTGCTCAGCAACTCTGCGCTGTCGTGTGTCGTGAAGGCTGCCTTGGAGAACACTTACCTGAATATCAGAGGCCGAATGCCCATGACTGCTGAAGTGTTTGCCAACAGGAAAAAAACAGTCTTGTCTGGTGATTGTCAAGCAGTGTTCATTCATTCATTGTCATAGCATCTGCACGGTCTCCCTAATATACCATGCCTTGGGACATCCCTTCCTGCAGCGTATCAGGTAGACAATGTTGGTCGAGTTGCAAGAGTGTTGCCATGTACCTGGTACACCACTTTAACCTGATGTTGTGAGACTTATTGTTTTATTCAAGTCAGGTTTCTACCCCAATATGTTCAAATGTCAGCCAGGAGTCTCTATCTTCCTGTGTCTGTTTGGAAAGCAAGATCTCTTCCAAGCTGACTTTTTCAATCATAGCACAATATAGCACAGAAGGGGCCCATTCAGCCAATGCGAACTCTTTGAAAGAGGAATCCAGA
This sequence comes from Carcharhinus amblyrhynchos, assembly GCF_965287045.1. NCBI lineage: Eukaryota > Metazoa > Chordata > Chondrichthyes > Carcharhiniformes > Carcharhinidae > Carcharhinus > Carcharhinus amblyrhynchos. The sequence continues at coordinate 58,294,434 of NC_137329.1, forward strand.
TTGACCCTCTCCCTTGCTCTTTTCCCCAGCCTCTTCAAATATATATGAAAGTCTCTTGAAAGTTACAGTTGAACCTGCTTTGCCATTCTTTCAGGTAGTGAATTCCAGAAAATAACCAGACAGAACCATAGAATCCCTACAGCATAAAAGGCCATTTAGCCCATCACGTCTGCACCAACTCTCCGAAAGTACATCTTACATTGGCCAATCCCCCTGCCTTATCCCATAATCTCACACATTTACTATGGCCAATCCATGTAACCTGCACATCTTTGGCAATTAAGGAGCAATTTAGCATGGCCAATCCACTTAACCTGCAAATCTTTGGACTATGGGAGGAAACTGAAGCACCCATAGGAAACTCACGCAGACACAGGGAGAATGTGCAAACTCCACAGTCACCCAAGGTCAGAGTCAAACCTGAGTCCATCGTGCTGTGAGGTAGCAGTGTTAACTACTGTGTCACTGTACCACCCTTTCCAATGTTAAATCCACTACAGCAGCTACATTTTCTCAATGGTATTATGGAAATGTACCACTTTATTAACTAATTAAACTGGTACCCCCAGCAATGGCCCAAATTAAATCCCAAATATATTTACCTGGCAGGGGTGAAACCATGATCAAACAGTAGACAAGGCTAGCCCATTGCTCTGAGGGGGTGTGCTGACACATGCGATCGTAGTTTGCATAAGCTGTGGCAGAGTAAAGGATCAGGGTAGCCAGTGAGTTAAAACCAAGATGAAGCTTTAGATCAAGCCGAAGAGGGGGTGCAGTGCCTCAACCTGTCAGCGTGAATTGTGATGGGATGCAAAGTCTTGTCTTGACAGCTTGTTTGTCCATCGTGGGAATCATGATTGGAATTCATTTGGATTGGCTTTTATAATTAGGAATAAAGTACTGAAAGGTACCAACAAGTAAAATAACTTGTGCATTTCTGCCAGTAACCCAATATTAACCAAATTTAACTTCATGGCAACATCATAATAAAAATTAAATCTATAAACCTTTCCAGGCTATGTAAGTTAAAATCTCAGTGTGACAACGTTCCTCCAACCAAGAATTAATGTCTTTTATTTCCAAGGCCTGGTTCAATGCAGCGAGGGAGGGTGATTTTGGTGGTGATCCAAAATCACTCTAAAAATACATCGCTCTCGGTATTACTGTTATATAATTTTCAAACGTCACTTGAATGTTCAGCAGTGTGTGAGCCACTCATTATTAGCATGGGTTATTTACCATGTCCAATAACGTTTATTCTATGACTGCACGGGGTTACATGAGTTAATGGATTTTGAAAGCTTTTCCCACAGTCTCATAGAATCATAGAGGTTTACAGCATGAAAACAGACTCTGCAGTCCAATTTGTCCATGCCATCCTTTTTTTAACCCCTAAGCTAGTCCCAATTACCCACATTTGGCCCATATCCCTCTATATCCATCTTAGCCATGTAACTGTGTAAACGCTTTTTTAAAGACAAAATTGTACCCGCATCTACTACTACCTTGTTCCAGACACTCACACCCTCTCTGTGAAAAAATTGCTCCTCTAGACCGTTTTGTATCTCTCCCCTCTCACCTTAAACCTTTTCCCTCTAGTTTTAAACTCCCCTACCTTTGGGAAAAGATATTGACAATCTAGCTGATCTATTTTATAGACCTCTATAAAATCAGCCTAAGCCTCCTACACTCCAAAGGAAAAAGTCCCAGTCTATCCAGCCTCCTTATAACCCAAACCATCAAATACCGGTAGCATCCTAGTAAATCTTTTCTACACTCTTTCTAGTTTAATAATGTCCTTGCAATTTGTTATTGGGAAACTGTATGCCCTATTCATTAACTGTCTGGAATTGCTTGGGCTGTTTGAACTCTACAGTGATAAGAGCTGCACTTAGTAGCTGTATTGCTCCAAAGAATGTAGTTCTTTTTACTTGACTACACCTCATCATGCCTTAGAGCATTGCACCACTGACCAAGGAATATGCTTTTAATACAGAAAATTCAGAAATACATGCCTAAATTCTCTAACAGTGGTTATATGTGTCTCTATGAAAACATGTACCTTTGTAAAATATATTCCAGACATTTCGTGACTTCATTCTAAATTAATCTACTCTGATTCATTAATCTTTTAGTCCCAAGTTATTCTAAACCCCCTCTTACATTGACTGTGCATGTACTGACAGGTGCATTCTGAGACCAATCAGAAAGGTTTACATGGACACAAACTCCCATGACAACAATCAGAACCAGGACACTACACACATGAAATACAAATGAAGCCAGAACAGCAAGTAGACACAATACTGTCATTTAATACAGAATTTAAGTCATGTCTCTTCAAACGAAGAAGACTACACAACCAACAATGTGCAACTAATGTGTTTTTACTTTGATTACAGATGCTATGTCGTGGTGCTCTCCCTTCACCATCAGTCATGCTGGGGACAGGCTGCTGACACTCATATCCCTTGTCTTGGGATGACTTTGACAGACATCCTCTGGTCACCTGAGGCCATGCAGGCCGTGGCATGGTTGGGGTCTTCTGCATATTGGCAGGAGAATCATCAGTTGCCGTGGCACTTAGAGGCATTTGTGTCCATGGAAGAGGGGTGGACCCATTGAGTTGGCCTTGAGAGGTGCCCTCTGATGGCATCAGCAGCTACTCATCCACCATCCTGAGGTCCATTTGATCCTCCATGCTTTCCTGAGAAGAGCCAGGACCTGGCTGCAACTATTAACATCTCATCTCCATCCTGCCTTGGCCCTGGGCACTTGAACCCAAAGTCGTATGCAGGTCAGAACACTTACCTAGTAATTCATCAGTGAATAGCTGGATCAGGCCCTCCATGAGTCACCAGTCTCCTACTGGAGGAAGCTGTATATTCTGCCGTGAGAATGATTGCAGTTCACGAGGCCTAGATGAACTCCTCCACTGTTGGTGCCAATGTCACAATCTATCTGGAATGTCTGCCATATCTCCTCATGCTGTGCATCCAAAATCTGCTGGATGGATGATTCCAGAGGCTCCTCATCAACTGGGGGCTCAGCATCTAGGTCATTTTCAGCATTCCACCGAGTACTAAAGGTCTGCAATATCTCAGTCTCCAACAGGTAATCCTGTGACTGTCATGTGCCCACACTAGTGTGTGTAACCCTTTCAGCCAACTTACACATACCCGCAGAGGCACATATATCTGTGCTGGTGCTAGGTGTGGTGCAAAGATGGGGCACTGCACCCTCTGAGGCTTCCTCCTCCTCCTCCTGAGAGGTTAAGATGTGGTTCCTTCAGGGGTGGTGCCTGCAATTGACAGGTTTATCATGGGGGGGGGACACAAATTTATCAATGACTTGGAAGTGGGGGGCTGAAGGGTGTGTTAGTAAATTTGCTGATGACACCAAGATTGATGGAGTAGTGGATGAGGTGGAGGGCTGTTGTAGGCTGCAAAGAAACATTGATAGGATGCAGAGCTGGAAGAGTGGCAATGGAGTTTAACCCTGCTAAGTGTGAGGTGATTCATTTTGCTAGGACAAATTTGAATGCAGATTACAGGGTCAATGGCAGGGTTCTGAGGAATGTGGAGGAACAGAGAGATCTTGGGGGGTTCATAGCCACATGTCTCTGAAGGTTGCCACTCAAGTGGATAGGGCCGTGAAGAAGGCCTATAGTCTTATTAACAGGGGGTTTGAGTTTAAGAGCCATTGGGTTATGCTGCAATTGTACAGGACCTTGGTGAGACCACATTTGGAATATTGTGTGCAGGTCACCTCACTATAAGAAGGATGTGGAAGCATTGGAAAGAGTTCAGAGGAGATTCACTAGGATGCTGCCTAGTTTGGAGGATAGGTCTTATGAGGAAGGGTTGAGGGAGCTAGGTCTTTTCTCTTTAGAGCAGAGAAGGATGAGAGGCGACTTAATAGAGGTTTATAAGATGATGATGAGGAGGATAGATAAAGTGGACATTCAGAGACTGTTTCCTCCGGTGGATGTAGCTGTAACTAGGGGGCATAACTATAAGGCTCATGGTGGGAGATATAGGAGGGGTGTCCGAGGTAGGTTCTTTACTCAGAGAATGATTGGCGTGTGGAATGGATGCCTGCTGTCTTAGTGAAGTCGGACACTTTAGGAACTTTCAAGTGGTTATTGGATAGGCAAATGGAGCACATCAGAATGATGGGGAGTGGGATAGCTTGACCTTGGTTTCAGACAAAACTCGGCACAACATCGAGGGCCGAAGGGCCTGCGCTGTATTGTACTGTTCTATGTTCTATATTAAATAAGGATTATGAAAGGCACCATCATCGTATGACTTGAGTGATATATACCTCCTACACAGCCACGCATACTTTTGCCATTGGAGAATGCTAACCAGGGTATAACCCTCAGCCCTTCAAACATGAGACACACATTCCTCTCCAAACGCTGCAAGCTGCCAATGTCAATCCCATCAATGCTCCTTCCCCATATCTTTCCCAATTTCCTCCCATCCCTCCATTAGCACAAATTTTCCAAGAGACAGCATTGGAATCTCAACACCCTGTCTTCCTGTCAGTAGTCCTGCACCTTTGGTTATCTTCCAACTTCAAAACAACTTTCAACAGAAGAATCAAAATGACCAGTTTGGCACACCTCCTCCAAGTCTCACTGATATTATCTGTCCTCTTCTGCAAAAACAAAGCGACATTGTCAAGAGTCTTCTTTGGAAAGATCATGCTGTTACTTGCATATCCAACATGTCAGCATCCAGCACTTGGTAATGGTCCTTGCAAAGTTTAAAATTTATTTGTTATTGTCAGAAGTCGGCTTTATTAACGCTGCAATGAAATTACTGTGAAAATCCCCTGCAAACAGGTAGATCTCGGACTTCAGACTACCCTACTGTCAATCTCTGTGACATTTCTGCTTCATTTTGCTTTCTGTATGTGACCCAGGTACTAGGCACACTCACACTTGACACAGGTCACATCCATCATATAGGCCCATCCTCAAAAAGATTGGAAACTCACCCTTGCAAAACATAAAGGGCCATTCAGCCTCACGGCAACTGTAGCCAGGTTCTTTGGACAGTTCTCTGGCACCTGACCTCCTCTGCAGTCTCCACCCAGGCTTCTTTGGCCTTGTGGTGAGATCTGCTCTTGCCTTTGCTGATCACTCATAGCCTCAAGGAGGACTTGCAAAAAGTCATCATCGAATCATCCATGGTCATATTCCCTTCCTCCATTTGGGTTGGTAACCGCAACAAGTGAAACTCCTGGAAATGATGAGGATGACTTCCAACTTCTGTTGAGAATCAAACAGAGTTATAGGATAGAATATGACTCTAATCAGAAGGGGAATGGGACTGAGGTGTTCATCAGGTGTTATTTCTTCCCTGGCATGTGTCCTGAATGAGACGACAATAGTCACCAGACTGGAGAAAACATGCTCTCACTTGCTGTTACTCCACTATGTCAGTGTCAGCTGAATTCTGTCTTCTTCCTGGGCCTGTTTCAAATAATACGGATCACCATAAGTGGATTTCTCCTGAAGCTGCCACCAACCTAATGTCAGTATGCCATGAGTGACTTCTGGTTCACAACTTCTCCCACCTACGTCCCTCCCTAAATGCCCAATTAGGTGTGGAGCCCCCTTCATCCCCAAGTACTCCCCAACATTAATTGACCACCTTCCCACTTGGATGGTCATTAATTGGCCACCTGACTGTTGATTCACTGTGTTGAGATGATGGGGATAGGAATGAGCAGAGCACACACTGCCCGTTCCATCTCCCTCACCCTGTTGGAAATGATAAATCCATCTCATGGAGTAGACACTTAAACGCTGTGAATAAAATCTGTTGCACATATAGGCCGGGGTTTTGTGCCTGCATTTGCGGACTATGTCAACAGTGACCTGAATCTCTACCCCTTGCTGATGTGACATCATGTTGGTAGGGATTACAAGTTTTTTAAAATGGGAACTAGGCAAAGGAAACCCGGTGGGGGTACACAGGTAAATACAGTCTCCAGGAAGAGAGGGTCATCCTCACCAGGGGGCAGTGCCAAGAGGGGTTTCACTGGGGAGCTCCATGGGAGGGGGGGAGGAGTTCCTCTCATCCATGGGAGAAATGTTCCCTTTTGTGGGTGGGGAGTGCAGAGTCTGTTTTATTATCAGAGATCAGAGACGCCCTTTGAAAAGGATGCTCAATCTTGGGGATTCCTGGTATAGGTGACTTTTTCCAGCTGCACCACACCATGCCATCAGATTTTCTTTACACAGAGTGCTGTGAAATGTGGTGAGAAAAGCTGACTGTATAGCCAGTGAGCTGCACACTAGTTTCCTCACTTCATCCAGCACTCTGCAAAAAAAGGAGATATTGCCCGTAGAAACTGGTGTTATCGCTGTATAGATCTGAGATATAAAATATACAGCATGGGGCATCACAGTGAGACACTGCCTTTGAGAATGTACACTCTATTTCCCCAACACAGAATCTATACATTTTGTTTGCAACGTCCCTTGTAATATTTAAGTTACAGGCTGTCATGTAATTGGTCTGGAAACTTGGATTATACAATGTCTGGATTAAAAAAACCACAGGCTCGTACTTTGCACTGATTATGTGCAGGGTAGAAGGTTTGTGGACTGCTTTCCCATGTGGGTGCTAACTGAAGCCTTAAATGGGCAATTAATAGCCACTTTAAGTTCTTAAAGGGCCATCATGTTGACAGCTGCATTGTGTTGTGCACATCAGGGTTGCAAAATGCATTGCTCATATTTTCTGCACCACAGGACTCATTTCATGCCCTAAAAGACAAAAAAAAGGAGTCATTTCATCTCAAAATGGTATCTGTGTTTCATGTATACACTTCTGGGATGGAGTGAGGGATGTCCTGCTTCACGACTGGAAAACCACTTTGCCTCTGAAATGTCTGGCCCACCATAAAACCATAGAAAATTACAGCTCAGAAACAGACCTGTTGGCCCTTCTTGTCTGTGCCAAATCATTTTTTGCCTAGTCCCACTGACCTGCACTTGGACCATATCCCTCCACACCCCTCTCATCCATGAACCTGTCCAAGTTTTTCTTAAATGTTAAAAGTGACCCAGCATTTACCACTTTATCCAGCAGCTCATTCCCCACTCCCACCACTCTGCGTGAAGAAACCCCCCCTAATATTCCCTTTAAACTTTTCTCCTTTCACCCTTAACCCATGCCCTCTGGTTTTTTTCTCCCCTAGCCTCAGTGGAAAAAGCCTGCTTGCATTCATTCTATCCATACCCATCAAATTCTTATACACCTCTATCAAATCTGCCCTCATTCTTCTACACTCCAGGAAATAAAGTCCTAACCTATTCAATCTCTCTCTGAAACTCAGCTTCTCAAGTCCTGGCAACATCCTTGTGAACCTTCTCTGCACTCTTTCAACCTTATTTACATCCTTCCTGTAACTAGGTGACCAAAACTGTACCCAATACTCTAAATTCGGCCTCACCAATGCCTTATATAACTTCACCATAACACTCCAACTTTTACAATCGATACTCCGACTTATAAAAGCCAATGTACCAAAAGCAGTCTTTACGATGAAGAGGTCCCAATGATCCAAGAATCAGAAACCCTGCCCCCTACACCAGTTCCTCAGCCACGTGTTCATCCGCCCAAGCATCCAATTCTTACCTTCACTGGCACGTGGTACAGGTAGCAATCCTGAGATTATTACCCTCGGGGTCCTGCTTTTTAACTTCCTTCCAAGCTCTCTGTAATCTCTTTTTAGTACCTCCTCACTGTTCCTAACTACGTCATTGGTACCGATGTATACCACGACACCTGGCTGATCACCTTCCCACTTTAGAGCGCTGTGCACGCGATCAGAGACACCCCTGACCTTGGCACCCGGGAGGTAACAAACCATGCAAGAGTCTCTGTTCAGCTGGATGTATCTCTTACAGGTGTTGTTGTCAGGGAAACCAGAGGTCTCCCTGGTCTCCCACATCCTGCAAGAGGAGCATTCCAACATCTTGGGGGAAAAAACAAGAATAAATTTTCCGAAAAAAAAACCTACTCTCGCCTCTGCCTGTTCTCGCCGAAGCCCGTTGAGCCAAAGCCCTTCAGCCTTTGCTCTGCTCCCTCTCACTCTGCTGCCCTCTCTCAACGCTGCCCGCTGTATAGAGTGGCCTGCTGTTTATAGTTCCCTTTCACCACTAGTTGGCGTCAGATGCCTGTGCAGTTTTCCAAGTTAAAAAAAACTTTTGAAAGGAAAAAAGCCCATGAAAATCTTAATGAATAATTAAATAAATAAATAAGCAAACACTAGCTGCCTTACCCTCAGCACGAATCTCGCCCTCTCAAAACTTGCTGTGGTCACAACAATGAGGAACAACCAGAATTGTTGCCAGCAGGCACTTAACTGTCCAGCATTGGGTGGTCCCAGGATTTAGGATGAGTAATACACCCCCTCCTCTCGGAAGAACTACCAGCCAGTTAAAAATAGATTGTTCTCCATTGCTCATCAGCACCAAGCAGGTGGCAACTGCTAGTAGTACATCCATCAGAGAGCTAAGATTGATGAGGGGTCCAGGCCTCAGGTGGGGATAGGGGTTGCGAGGTGAGGTTTGCTGGCTCAGGGTCAGAAGAAAGGACAGAATGGAGATTCTCAAGAGGCTTCTCCCTCCTCCATGCCAGGTTCTTCCATCTAGCACTGAGTGCCTTTGAACCGAGGGACCACCTCCTTGCACTCTTCTAGAAGTTCCATGCATGAGAATTGCCCCTCCTGCTGCTGATCGACCGGCAGGCAATGGCATTAATTGCCCATTTTGGGGGGAGAAGGCAGTCCACGGGCCTTCTGGCCTAGAAAATGGCAGAATTCCCACCCTACCCAATTAAATGGGCCCACCTCCAAACTTGCTGCTGGAAAACATTAGATTCTACCACACTTTGTGTGGGCACCATTTAGAGTAGGTCATTAGTGCAGAAACGGAAAACAGGTACTAGAAGTAAGCAAAATCAGCAGATTGTGAGTCAGTGAGTGTTTATTGCTGATTTGACATTGACAGGGCCAATTCCAACAGGAACACTAAACACCCATACAGCAGTGGGAAGGGCCCTTCTTCATGTATGGCCTCATCGATCAGTCTCAGGTCAGGTATTACGTAATTGTTATTAGCTGTTGCTGAGTTAGTAGTCCTATTTCAAAGTTTGTGCTGCTAATTAAAGCTATTGACAGGGAGTGGCAGAGCACATAGTGAACTCCTTGATTCTGACTTAAGGGATTCTGCTCAGGCCACTCATATCCAGGTCAGAGTGCAGTAGTTTGTATCCTCCTTGGCCTGCAGCATGACAGGGAGAGTGAGCAAGATGACACTGAACAGGACCAGGTGCCTTACGATGGAAGTGGGGAGCAGAAGGAGAAATACTCTCAGCAGGAGGCCATATGTACTTGGGTCTTCAGGGAGAAGTTCTGGTGCAGCCGCACTTGGAGTATTGTGTGCAGTTCTGGTCCCCACATTATAGGAAGGATGTGGAGGCTTTGGAGAGGGTGCAGAGGAGGTTTACCAGGATGTTGCCTGGTATGGAGGGGAGGTCCTATGAGGAGAGACTGAGGGATTTGAGGTTGTTTTCGTTAGAAAGAAGGCAGCTAAGAGGGGACCTTATTGAAACATGTAAGATGATTAGAGGTTTAGATAGGGTGGACAGTGATAGCCTTTTTCCTCGGATGGAGAAAGCTAGCACGAGGGGGCATAGCTTTAAATTAAGAGGTGGTAATTATAGGACGGATGTCAGGGGTAGGTTCTTTACCCAGAGGGTGGTGAGGGATTGGAATGCCCTGCCTGCTGCAGTTGTAAATGCGCCTAGTTTGGGGGCGTTTAAGAGATCCGTGGATAGGTTTATGGATGGAAAGGGTTTGGTTTAGGTTAGAGGGTCATTACTTTTTAACTGGTCGGTGCAACATCGTGGGCCGAAGGGCCTGTTTTGTGCTGTAACGTTCTATGTTCTCCTATCTCAAACTCAGTGAGGAACAGTGTGTACAACATATCGATCACACAAAGGAGGTGCTCACTAAAATCTGCTCTTGTTCCCATCAGTCCTGCAGTCTTGAGCAGGATGAGGACTACATTTGGGTGGCACAGTGGTTAGCACTGCTGCCTTGCAGTGCCAGAGTTCGATTTCAGCCTTAGGTGACTAGGGTTTCCTACGAGTGCTGCAGTTTCCTCCCACAGACGAAAGACGTGCAGGTTAGGTGGATTAGTCACGGTAAATGCATGGGGTTACAGGGAGGTGGCAGAGGGAGGACCTGGGTAAGATACTGTCAGAGAATTGATGGGCCAAGTGGGCTCCTTCTGCACCGTAGAGGTTCTATGATTAGCAATGGCTGTGAAGGCGACCGTGGCCATGAACTTCTCTACATCAAGATCTTTTGTTGGAACAGGCAACATCTCCAATCCATCATTGTATAAGGGATGTTAGTTACAATCAGTATGCATTTTCATTTTCCATAGACCCTGAGCATATAGCTTAGCCAGGCTTAGAGCGCCTCCTCCTGGTGCAAGATTGATTGAACAGCAAAATTCAGTGATGTACTACAATTAGAAAGTCCTCAATGTCCAGTGGTATGTGACCATACTCAGCACATCACACAGCTCAATGCCCTGTATCCTGGCAAACGAGACAATATTTTCACTTTGTCTTTAGTCCATTGTAACATTGGCTTGAATTCTCCACCTGTTTGCTAGTGGTGAATTCTCTAGTCTCGCCGGCAACATACCTCTCTGTATGTTTCTTGGTGGCATGGAGTGTCTACAATGGAAAATGCTATTGACAGTGGTGAGACCAGGAGATCCTGCTGCTCGTGAATGGTACACCGCCTCTCGCTGCCAGAAAACTTGCTGATGGGAAGCCAGAGAAAACAGAAGGTGGCTACTGAGCAGATAAGGCTGTCTACTGATTCCACAGAATCTCTCCAGTGCAGAAGGAGGCCATTTGGCCCATTGTGTTGCTACCAACTCTCTAAAAGAGCATCTTAACCAGTGCAAACTCCACCTATGGCTGGAATCAAACCCGGGTCTCTAGCGCTGTGAGACAACAGTGCTACCACTCTGCCATGCCTCTTGACACATGACTCTGGTGCACACCACATACACAGATAGGCAGCATGCGTCAGAGGGGGGCGGGGGGGCCACGCCGCCCACAACATGTAATTGAGCAGAATATTGCAATGCTTAAAGAATTCTACTGCCTTGGCCATACAGCAGGAAATCTGCAGTACTCTTCAGAGCACAAGTCACATTTTATCAGTCTGCTGCATCCTGCACAACCTTATCAGTTTGACAGAGCAGCCATTATCACACGATACACAACACGATCTGAGAAGGAGGATGATAAAACAGCAGTGGGCAAGAAAGGTGAGGAGGAAAAGAGGACAACCAGTATGTGCCCTTTCCAACAGGTTGTCTGTAAATGATTTGCCTGACTGTGGTACAGCATATAAAACCCCAATTTCCCCACCCACCAACAATTCCCAACCGCCCCCCCGCCCACCTCCACAACTGACAACTCGGACATGAGGCTGAAATGAAAGTCAGTACAAAATAAACATTCCAAACCAACTTTCTCAATTATGCCATCCAATATGCCATACACGTCAGTTTGTACAAAAAACAGATAATGCTGGAAACACTCATAAGAACATAAGAAATAGGAGCAGGAGTAGGCCATCTAGCCCCTCGAGCCTGCCCCGCCATTCAATAAGATCATGGCTGATCTGTTGTGTCTCAGTTCCACATTCCCGCCCTCTCCCCATAACCCTTAATCCCCTTGCCTATCAAAAACCTATCAACCCGCGTCTTAAATATATTTAGTGAGGCAGCCTCCACCACTTCAACGGGCAGAGAATTCCAGAGATTCACCACCCTTTGAGTGAAGAAGTTCCTCCTCAACTCCGTTCTCAACCTCCCTCCCCCTTTATTTTGAGGCTGTGCCCTCTAGTCCTACTGTCCTTTCTGAGCGGGAAGAGCCTCTCCACCTCCATCCTATCCATCCCATTCATCATCTTATATGTCTCAATGAGATCTCCCCTCATTCTTCTAAACTCTAACGAGTATAAGCCTAGTTTATTCAGCCTCTCCTCATAGTTCAACCCTCTCAACTCCGGTATCAGCCTAGTAAACCTCCTCTGCACTCCCTCCAAGGCCAAAATATCCTTGCGTAAGTGTGGCGACCAAAACTGCACACAGTACTCCAGCTGCGGCCTCACCAGTGCCCTATACAGCTGCAGCAAGACCTCCCTACTTTTATATTCAATCCCCCTCGCTATGAAGGCCAGCATCCCATTTGCCTTCCTGACCACCTGCTGCACCTGTAGGCTGGGTTTTTGCGACCCACGCACAAGGACCCCGAGGTCCCTCTGCACTGTCGCATGCTGCAGTTTTTCGCCATGTAAGTAATAGCGCTTCCTACCATTATTCCTACCAAAGTGGACAACCTCACATTTGCCAACATTAAATTCCATTTGCCAGTTCCTGGCCCATTTGCCCAGCCTATCTAGATCCTTCTCCACACCCTCTACACAATTTGCCGTTCCACTAATCTTGGAATGGATTTGCCTCTTCCCAACAATTGAATCTGACATCAAGTCAAAAAGTTCTCCAAACATTCAGCAATAATAATATCATTAAGCAGGATCAGCAGCCAATCGTATTCATGTATTTTCACAGAAAACAAATTCTGTAATTGGAAACAAAAACAGAAAATGTTGGACAAACTCAGCAGGTCTGGCAGCATTAGTGAACAGTTAACAATATAAATCCATGTGATTCTTCTCCAGACTTAAAAAGAGTTAGAATGTGATGGATTAGATACTGCATAAGAGGGGATGGAGCAGAACCAGTGATTGGTGAGAGCTAGGAGGGATTATAACAAAGACGTGTAGGTGCAAGGACAAATTTCTACCTCTCTTTAATATCAGAAGTAGAGTCACACAGACTTGAAAGTTTAACTCAGTGTCTCTCTTCACAGATGCTGCCAGACCTGCTGAGTTTGTCGAACATTTTCTGTTTTTGTTTCCAATTACAGAATCCAGTATTTTGTTTTTATTGATACCCTTGTACATTTCCTTAATGCCTATGTGATGACCATTGCCTGGCCTTATGCTCCTATGCAGTACTACTCTAATAGTTCAGGGGGGAGACTGCAGGACTATCATGCTCAGTCTGCTGCCATTGGACTGCACCATCTCGGCAGCAGATTGGGCTGGTTGGCTGACAATCAATGACTGGACCACTAGTGGAGTAGCAGCAGTGGGCGGTGAAGTGCTGTCATTCCTAAGAAAAGCCAGTAGAAATCACTGACCTGATGAAAACTTGCCATTTTCAGCTAGAAGCCTCACTGTAAAAACCCCTGAAAAGTTATATGAATGTGTGAATGTATTTAATGGCATATACTAAGTTCATACTGACTACTGAACAAACTTATTGTTCATGAAAAAATAATTTTATACATATATATGGATTTTTTAACTTGGATTAATCCAAGGACTTATTTCTCATTCTCGGGGCAGGAAGCAGGAACTGGGACTGCTTCTCAATCTCCAAGCCTCCTCTCAGGAATGGAGGGGTTGGAGAGGGGGGGAAGCAGTCATTTCTTAGAATTTCAACTGGGGCACCTTCTTAATTGGCACAGTGACAGGTTACCAGTCCAGCTAAGGGTGAGTGATGCTATCTCAAAACTGGAGGGTCAATCAGAGGTCTTCCAAATTCAGAGGAGAAGCTGGCTACATTAAAGGGAAGTAACTGAGAGGGTGCTTCAACAACTTGCAACTTGTATTTTTATAAGTTTGATTTTAAAAGTCGAGAATGCAAGTAGGTCACTACCAGGGATTGGGAATGTGGGGAGGGACTGAAAGAGTGGCATTTGGCTGCACATCAGGCTGGCATGGGAAGGTCTGCTGCTGGCTGCCCACCTTCCAGAGTTGATCTGTTCCCCTGTCTGGTTATGAAATTGGAGGTTGACTGGAACATCTCATTCCAGCATCCTTAACTTTGCAAAGCTCTTAATGATCCCAATTGGCTGCCTGCCTCATGGGTGCTTTTGGATCCCCTGTGCCCCACTTCCCAATTTTGGTGGAGCATGAAAATGCTGCCGTGAGTATATGTCCCAATTGTTTGTATCAATCAACTTCTTAATTAAAAGTGAAAAGTAAAAAGCATTTCTCTTCCCGATTTGTTTTCTGTGAAAATACATGAATACGATTGGCTGCTGATCCTGCTTAATGATATTATTGTTGCTGAATGTTTGGAGAACTTTTTGACTTGATGTCAGACTTGGGAAGAGGCAAATCCATTCCTCGGAAGATGCTAAATCTTTGTGGACAGCATTCTTTAAGTATCCTCACTAAACCCAAGCCATTGTGCTAGACAGCAGGTTTACTAGACAGATGTGAGACCCTTTGAACACTGGTATCTGCAGCTATGAAGGCAGCAGTCCGAGTGCCAGCAAGCTACCTTTGCACAGCACCATTCAGAGCTTGCAAGGTTTCAGTCTGAAACTCCACTGTCTGTTTGGTGCTGTTACATGTGCTTTCCTCCACCCTCTTCCTCTAGTAAAAAGGAGAGTGTCAGTAATAATGGTGCAGTGTTTTGGGGGATGTAGTTGGCGTGGTTGACAGCTAGAAGTGGCCAGAATTGTACCGCCTGTAAAGATTTTCAGAGTTTAGGACTGGCTGCCTCCCAGGTAGCTGTAGGATTGTGGATGGCCCGCAGTGATATTCTTCTACCAGTTCCCATGGGAGTGGTGGGCACTGTCTCAGCATGCAGGAGAACTTGAGGACGCCTTAAGATGGAGGTGCCCTCTGAAGATGTAGGAAAGGCCTTCAAATTACTCGTGGCCTCAACTGCTAGGCCATCGCTGTGGAGAGGGAAGTCTCCACTCCACAGGACAGCCTGTGGCCGCAGCCAGACGCGGTGTGGGTGGGGAATTAATAAAGGAGGTTTCATTGGCTTCCTAACCTCCTGCCAAGTGGCCATATCCAGCACCTTACTGGATTTCACCTCACTCTGTGCGGTCTGTCCAGCAGTGGTAAGCTCCTGGTGGAATCCTACTGCCGGGTGGGTAGTCACTTCCATTGTTCACATGTTTGGTAAGATTGGTAGTGGAGGGGATACATTAGGTGGCTGACTCAACAGATCATTTTGAAAATTCTTCCCTACCTACCGGGTGACTGGTAAGATTGCACCCAAAGTGTGCAAGTGTGAGAAGTAGTTGTGAGGCTTGTCAGTGTATTAAGCATGTGAGTATGTGATTAAGTTATGAATACGTGGTTGATAGAAGGGTCGCAGGTGACAGCGTGGCTGTGTGAGCAGTCCAATATCTGGATCAGTGTTTTCCCCATCAGTTTACATTTTTATACACGTAATGGAAAAGCTGACTATCATCCAAGTGCATAGAGATAATTATATTAAAGATATTAAAATGCAAAGTGAAGGAGGGGAGATACGAGAGGAGCAGGGATGTCTCACAGGGTACAGATATAATTTTCAGTCCTGCTGAGAGAAGCAAACATGCTCTGCGTATGTATCTTACATTAAAGGGATAAATCACTGTGTTCTACACTGTTACCATGGAAATGCCCTTTTATTCTCATTGTAATCCATGTTTTACTCTGTCTTATTCTAGTGAAGAGCCCAAACTATACAATAGAACCTTTGAATCAATTGTAAGAGGCCACTCTTGCTGCATGGCAATTAGTTTTAAATTGTTGTCATTAAATAGGTTTACTTTACAATCTGTTTTGAGTACAAGATCCCACAAGTGGTAGTGAACAATCATTAATACATTTTTTAATGGCATTGGTTGAGGAATAAGTGTTGGACCGATCCCTTGGAGATTTCATTTGTCTTCTTCAACTAATACTATGGGATCTTTTACGTCTGCCTGAGCAGACTGATTGTTATATCTACCAGATGGTAATTCCATCAATGCAGTACTCCCTCAGTATTGTATGAGTATTGTATTCTGTGTTTTAGACTCTGAGATGGGGAGGTGGAATTGACCCGCAGATGTTTCAGTCAGAGCCAAGACTGTTCCAGCATACACATTCATAATTCTGTTGTCTGAGATAGTACTGTTGCTCTGATACATTACCTTGAGAATTAATCATTCTTCCACATCTTTTGTGGCCACTTTGAAGGCCACTTTTCCAACGCAAATTTGTACTCATTTGAAACTGGTTGAGACAGAGAGTAACTGAAATGAGAAGCACTATAAAGCAAATAAAATCTTCATCCCCAGTCTGTGAATCTATTAAGATAAATGTAACATTCTCCTGGAGAATGTGTAGTAGCAGCATTGATTTCCAAATGGTTAATATACTCTCTAACCAAGTGAAAACCATCTTATTTTTAATCCAGCTCACACTTGTGGAGAGAGTGAGCCTGGATTCTGTCCCAAGTCTTTGCCTGTGCTGGTTCTGATCCAAATGTTGGGAAAGAAGTGGAAAAAGACCCAGATTTAGCCTCTCTTTGCTGTTTTCTCCCTTCTCTTATCAGGATGAAGAATTGTCATCTTCTCTCAGGAGTCTTGACTTGACATTGGAAAGTCATTGAGGAACTGACTGGGACAAATCAAACCAACAACCATTTTTTATCATAGGATTGTTTTCAAATCAGCAATTATTTATTATTGTATGGATTGTTCACTTACACAATGTTTTCTTGCTTTCACAGAATCACAGAATCCTTACAGCCAGAAGGAGGCCATTTAGCCTATTGAGTCCACACTGACAACAGTCCCACCCAGGCCCTATCCCCTCATATTTATCCTACGAATTCCCCTTGCACTAAGGGGCAATTTAACATGGCCAATCAACCTAACCCGCACATTTCTGGATTGTGGGAGGAAACCAGAGCACCTGGAGGAAACCCACACAGACATGGGGAGAAAAGGCAAATTCCACCAAGACAGATACCCAAAGCCAAAATTGAACCCACGGCCTTGGCATTGTGAGGCAGCAGTGCTAACCACTGTGACACTGTGCTGCACAATGACCTGAAGAAATGTTGTTCAGAATAGAAGTAAAGTCAAGCTGACTAAATCTTTTAAGACCTGGGCTGGAGTTATTTAATGCTCTCATCTCTCAGCTGTGAGGTCTCAGTCTCTCCATCTGTGATAGTTAAGATGGATGTATGTCAACAATCCCCACAGACTCTTTCATTCCAGATGTCAGCTGCACTGTCTGTCTCCACACATTTCCCTCTCCCTTGTATTTTGTGCCTTCTCTTTCTTCTGGGAGAAAGGACAGACTGATGAGTGTATCCAGGGCAATTGATGAGGTCAACTATCACGCAGATGAATCACGATTGCCACTGGCATGCATTTGGGAATGTGACTTACAGTTGAATGAGGTGGAATTACATTTCTTAAGCTTTGTGATGAGTGGATTAATAAATGGGAACATGCAGAGTATAAAAGTGAACAATAGATGCTCTTGAGCCATTGAAAAGTAACTGTGAGGAATGGCGTGAGGAGTCCAGGCTGGAGTTGGGGGTGATGATTGCACTACAGAATGTAAGCAAAGTTACAGATGTGCTCACTTTTCCTGACCTGGTTCGGTCACTAGATAGCATGGAATTTGGAAATGAGGTACAATACTCCTGCTTCTGACCTACTCTGCCACCTGTGTTCATTATTCCTTCAGGACAGCGGTAGGTTTCTGCTTGGGAATGGTATCTCCTTCCTACTCCTGATGGCATCTAGCAGTACATCAGAAGACTGCCATTGAAACAAGGTGTGTAGCCTTTGACCATCCTGACTCTTTTTTTTCTTTCTCTATTGCAATCCTCCCAACTCTTCCACATTTCAGTGACTCTTCAAACAATGCAGGTAAAACCAAGTGCATCATTATCCTCTGCAGTGGAGGTGTAATGCCCAGAATAAAAATGACAATATGCTATGTCTGTTGATATTGGACATTCTCGTGTGCCTCACCATCTTCCATGTTTTTGAGATTGCTATTGTTATCAATACAGCCTCTATGTTGTTGTCAGGCCCGGTAAGTGTATCTTCATATTACAGTCCGCATGCAAAATTTAACCAGCTCATGTTACGGGCAAGCATCCCTGACAATTGCTTTTGGACTGCCAGGCAGCTTCTTCTCTTTGTCCTCACACTGCTGCCTGAGTGTGGGTTCCAATCACACACTCTCTCTCTCTCAAGGACCTTTTATTCTGTCCCCCCACCTCCAGTAGCCCACTTGTTACCAGCTCAGTAGCCCACCCATTAACAAAATCAACCCCCCTGAAAAAAAAACAGAATCTAACTTAGCAACAGACACAAAACCGCCCTAGCCAAGAAACCCTTCAAAAAAACAACTCTGCTACATACACAGCACTTGGACATCCATCCCAGCCCCCAGAGACATGAAAACACCAACACTCCTCCTAACACACACCACCTCAACAATCACCTCCCCCAACCTAATATATGACAGAAGCAGACCATCACCCTGTTTCCCTTTGTCCTTACACCACCCCCCCCCATTCCTTCTCTTCTGCCACAGTACAGTATCCCCCACACCCCTCCCCACATGGATAATAATATATAATATATAAGAAAAAGGTCCAGGAGGCATGAAGAAAACAAGCCACAAGATAAAGACAAGGCAGCGCAAGGGACAACAAGGGTTACACGTGAGCCAAAAGAAAAATGGCAGAGCATGAAGAAAAGGGGCCATGTCCTTTCTCTGTCAAGGCTCCAAAAATCTATCCCCCCTCCCAACCACCGCCCACCTCAAATGGTGTGGTTGCTTGAGGAGAGATGCGGCCCGTTCCTGAATCCACCACTCTACCCTCCCAACTCAGCCTCTCATGGGATCCCATCCTGGTAACTCACAGTCACCCGCAGTGCTGAACTTCTTGTTTTCGAACCCTACCATCCTTACTAAGGAAAGGTGCTCTCTCAGCTGGGATATGAGCAAGAACCCGGGACAGAGGACATGGGAGGTGCTGCTTGGATACCAGCATTCACAACCCCTTTAAAGCAAGGGGCTCCCCAGTATGAAGGGACGGTAAGCTTGCAAGTGATCACTCCTGACCCCTCTTTCTGAAATGGCAATTCTGGGACCGCTGGCCCTGAATTGAAGTTTTCTGCATTCTCTTTGGTACTCCCTGAGCAATGAACACGCCTGAGCGTGCTGTCTGCCTGAGTGCTGACCTCTGAAATCCCTCATGGAGGTGATGGCACCATTTCATGCTGTTGTAATTAGTGTTGGCGTGACGTCACACTGGTGTCCACTGAGTATCCAGTGAGGTGGAGAAGTCCCAGAGAGAGTGCTCACTACTAACATGCTAA
This sequence comes from Carcharhinus amblyrhynchos, assembly GCF_965287045.1. Lineage (NCBI taxonomy): Eukaryota > Metazoa > Chordata > Chondrichthyes > Carcharhiniformes > Carcharhinidae > Carcharhinus > Carcharhinus amblyrhynchos. The sequence continues at coordinate 58,313,756 of NC_137329.1, forward strand.
TATATTAAAATGAGCTTTTTGCGGTTCTGTGGCAGGTTTCCACCACTCCACCAGTGAGGGACCAGTAAGATCAAAACTTGCAAACTCTCTGACGCAAATTGCGCTTTCTGGACTTTGAGCACATGCTGCCATTTCTGCAGACACAGAGTGTGGGCTCAAAATTGTCCTCAAAGACAACTGAACTCACCAGAGTGGTGGCAGGCCTAAATGAAAAAATCAATCAGTTTATAAAATAATTGGGGACAAAATAACACATATTTGGCTAAAATTGTAAAACAAGTGGAAGTGAAGGTTTGGTTTTTGAAGTGTCAATTTCCAGGAAGAATATGGCTGAACCCCCCCATTGGAAAAGAAAACCTGAATCCATTACATAATGAATTGAACAAACGTTTCCTCCAGAAGGAATGGAAGAAGTCCATGGTACCTGATCAAAGACAGATTGTTGACAAAGAAAACGTAACAATAAAGTAAGAAGCAAACCAGATTTTGAAATCTGAATATCTGAAACATCAGGAAATGATGTTTCACTGAACCAACAAAGTCAATTCAAAGAACTGAAAGTATCAGTCTTCCCAATGGGAGATTTATTCATAAAGATAATTAAACACAAGCTAGAACAATTGTTAAAACCTCCAGATCATCTGAATTCATTAAATCAGAAGCTAGGAGGAAGAAACAATAACATGGAACCATTATAAATAAATTTGGGTAAGGACATGGTAGATGTAGTATAAAGATGTTCAGGTTAACATAGAAAACAGGAGCTGGAGTAGGTCATTCAGCCCTTCAAGCCTGCTCCGCCATTCATTATAATCATGGCTGATCATCCAACTCAATAGCTTCCCCCTATATCCTTTGATTCCCTTCACTCCAAGAGCTATATCTAACTCCTTGAAAGCATACACTGTTTTGGCCTCAATTACTTTCTGTGATAGCGAATTCCACAGGCTTGTCACTCTCTGGGTGAAGAAAATTCTCCACCTCTCAGTTCTAAAAGGTTTACCCTTTATCCTTAGACTATGACTCTGGGTTCTGGACTGCCCCACCATCGGGAACATCCTTCCTGCATCTACCCTGTCCAGCCCTGTTAGAATTTCATCATTTTTAATGAGATCCCACCTCATTCTTCTAAACTCCAGCAAATATAATCCTAACTGACTCAATCTTTCCTCATACGTCAGTCCTGCCATCCCAGAAATCAGTCTGGTAAACCTTTGTTACACTCCTTCCATAGTAAGAACATTCTTTCTCTGATAAGTACACAATATTCCAGGTGTGGCCTCACAAGGTCCTGTATAATTGCAGCAAGACATCTCTATTCCTATACTCAAATCCACTTATTATGAAGGTCAATAAAACATTTGCCTTCTTTACTACCTGCTGCAAGGACATCCAGGTCTCATTGCACATTCCCCTCTCTCAATTTATAGCCATTCAGATGATAACCAGCCTTCCTGTTTTTTCCAAAGTGGATAACCTCACATTTATCCACATTATACTGCATCTGCCATGCATTTACTCACTCACTCAGGTTGTCCAAATCACAATGAAGCATCTCTGCATCCTCCTCACAGCTCACCTTCCCACCCAACTTCGTGTCATCTGCAAATTTGGAGATATTGCATTTAGTTCCCTCATCTAAATGATTAACATGTATAGTGAATAGCTGGAGTCCCATCACTGATCCCTGTGGTACCCCACTAGTCACTGCCTACCATTTGGAAAAAGATTTGTTTATTCCTACTCCTTATTTCCTGTCTGCCAACCAATTTTTTATCTAACAATGCATTAGGGTTACGATTAGGGTTAGGTGTCCTGTGTGTTTCAATTTTACATGCTAATCTCTTGTGTTGGATTTTGTCAAAAATCTTCCAAAAGTCTAAATAAACCATTGGTTTCCCCTCATTAACTCTACTAGTTGCATCCTCAAAGAATTCCAGTAGATTTGTCAAACATGATTTTCTTTTTGTAACTTCATGCTGACTCTGTTAAATCCTGCGCTAAAATCCTTGACAATGTACTCTAGAACTTCCCCATTACCAATATCAGGCTGACTGGTCTATAATTATAATTGGTAAGGGTTAATGTGGGACTTGGGAAACAGTACCATTCACATTATGATGTAGAGTTATGAGACAGTAGATTGGGACAAGGCAGTGCAAAGATGACCTGAGGGAAGTCGGCATGATGATAGCACCTAGATAGGGCTATATCTTGCAGATATGTATTTAGTTATGAGTTATCATTAAACAGTTTATGTTCAATCACACAAGCCTCCAGACCTCTAAGTAAGACACCAAACATCCTCACAACAGATGGAAAAATTCAGCTTAAGCAATTGTGGACCGAAGTCGCAGTTCATTGTGAGATGTCTGTCATGGGCATAGTTTATAGTGGAACTTGAATTGCGACAAGCTAACCATTCCCTGCTGGCTCGGAGTATGGCCATTGCGGACTGTAGAGGCCAACATGTCTGTGCCTTAAACAGGATAACAGCACCACATGACTTATTCTAAGCAGTTCCCCTGCAGAGGGTCGGAGTGAAGCGCTACTGATCCAGGAGAGGGATAATGCCTGAGAACTGAAACATCATTCAAAGTGCCACCACATCTCATCCATTGCCTCCCCCTCAACATATACTCAACTTACTGCTTTCTTTAACAAGGGCTGGTACTGTCCCTTCACAAATGCAAGTTGAGCAGTCTTAGCTCCAACACTCAGGGCTTGTCAGCCATGTGGATCTCAATGTCAGAATAGGGTTCATAGTAACCCCTATTTCTGCTGGAGCCACCAGGATTGCATGTCATTGGAATGTTAGGGAAAAAAAGATGAGAAGCTTCGTGATTCACCAAGGGTATGCATATGACAGTTTGTGAAAATGCTACATGTTGAATTTTTAAATTAATTTTCCCTACTTTCCCATATTCACCATTCTTCCCAATTGATTAGCAACTTGCCTTTTCAGTTTCTTGGTGATGATGGTGAGAACTTGAATTGTTGGAGACCAGTTGGGGCATATGCAATGGGTGAATGGTTGGTTACAGGACTGCTTTGTGGCAATGAGTGCAAGGGTTGTAGATGAAATGGAAAGGCTCAGGGATGATAGTAACTTGGGCCCAGTGTAAATGGCTAACTGAATCTTTGTGTTATTATGGAATCTCTGACATTCTAAGAGGCAATGTGAGGGTGATGTCCGATGCTTTGCCTTCACTGTCCTTCTCACTGTCCTCTCTATGGGAATCCATTTCAGATCAGCACTGCTGAGTGGCTTGTATCTCCTGTATCTTTCACCCTCTCTGCTTTCCTACACTGTACGGAATACAGAATGCAACAACTATCCCAGACAGCTTCGCTGACCAGTCCAGGCAATGAAGATTTGTCCCCAGCAGGCTTAGACAGGTGTAGCAACACAATATTCTGTTAGTGGCTGTCATTGCAGTACTCATGCCTATAGGTGTTTGCAGGCTTCAACAGGACGGGAATGTCTGACTGCTGCAGTACCATGATTCATAGGGAACCTAGTGCAGATCTGCATGACCCTTTTTACTAGCTAAGAAAGGCTGCAGGGAAAAGCCTGGGAACAACAGGAATGATATTGTCAGTGATTGACCAATGTTCCCAGCAGACCACTGTGCCATTGAATTCTGAATTTGGTGTGACATGTGTCTGCAGTGAACATGTAACATAGTGACCTGATCCAGATTTATAAACTTCTAATTTTTCCGCTGTATTTATACTTTTTGTGCTCACCAAGAGGATGGCAATATTTTCCCACTTTTGCTACCATCAGGCACTAACAGGTCAGTTAAAGTGCAGCTTTTGGATGGGGATCCTGGCTTAATTTTTCTTCTGCTCAGTAAAGAGATTTGAAACCAATTGTCGCATTCCAATTGCTGTCCCAGCTGAGATGAGACAATTTGGTAATTACACGGGCTCTTTAGTCTATGGGAACTTCACTCTCCTGACATCGCATTATGACATTTTCTTTCACCTCACCAACCTTTCTAGTGGCCTCTCCAATTTTTTTTGGCATGTGCAGTAACCACTGAAACAGGCAATAGCTTTTGCAGTGGCTAAATGGAACTCTCTGAGCTCTTTGGTGAATTTTGTTAGGGGACAGTTCTTATTAATGTTATTGATTGGGGTGGACCACAGTCCTAGTTCTCTGTCAGGTCCCATTTGTGCCTTGGCCAGTGTGAAATTGTTTAAGGAGTGCCCGATGTTGGCATGACAGGTTGAAGTCAGGTAGGCAGGTTGTGATGTGGATGTAGTTTTTAATGGTGGTGCATTTGTTGCAGTCCTGCTGCTATTATAGGGCTTTTGTTGTTATTCCTTGGCATAGTGGTTTTAGCTATTCAAGCTGACATGAAGGGAGGTGTGATTGGTGGTAAGGTCCTTGTGTAGCAGCAGGGTTGTGTTGTGTCAACCTTTTGCAAGCTACACAGTGAAATTCTCTAATGACTGGCGCTGGGTTATGGGCAAATTTGTGCTGTGACTGGCTATCAATTCTCACCCATGAGCTCATAGCTCGTGAACATCAGAGCAATTTAATCCAAAAAAAACTGGACAAAGAGATGTATTAATGGCTTTATTCCGCACCAAGGAGGGAGTTCCAAACTTATTCTCCAATCTTGATATAAAGTGGCACTGATGACTGTACCTAAGTTGTGATTACTTGTCATTTTCATTTTCTTACAGCCAATGTAAACAGTTTGGTTGTATTTCACTCCCTTCAAGTCAAAACATGATCTGTGTTGAACATAAACTGACATCAATACTTGGGTGAACAAAGCAATGTTTTATTGTCACGAGCTAGCAAGCAAAAATTCAAACAGCACTTCAGAAGACAAATCGTATCAACCATGCCAAACACTGTACGTAGCAAACCAAATGACTGAAGACATGTGTTGATCAACATAGTTAAGTACAGCAGCAAGCAGTAAAAACTAGCATGTTGGGCAGGCACATAGCGTTAGACAAATTAGCCAAATAGATCAGTTAAAAATGTATTCGCTGGCCTCAACATCATAGAATGTTTGCAGCACAGAAGGAGGCCATTGACCATTGTACCAACATTCTGCAAGAGTAAGTAGAGCCCCACTACCCTAACCTTTCCCCATCGCCCAGTAACTTTTTTTCCATTAGGTGCTTTTGCAATTCCCTTTTCAAAGCGTTATTGAATCTACTTCCACCACACTCTCAGGCAGTACATTCCAGATTCTAACTGCTCATTGTGTAAAAGTGCTTTTCCTCCTCTTACCACTTCTTTTGCCAATCATCTTAAATCTATGGCTTCTGTTTCCCTATCCTTCTGCCAATGGGAACAGTTCCTCTCTGCCTTCTTTGCCCAGACTCCTTATTTCTTGATCAAATCCCATCAACTTTCCTTTTTCATGGATGGGTCCAGCTTCTCTAATCTTTTCTTGATCTGTAGCTCCTGATACCTGGGACTGATCTTGTCAATCTTTGCTGCACCTTCATCAATGCTGTCACATCACTTGTAAAGTTCTAGAGTCATTTACATCACAGAAGGAAGCCATTCAGTTCATCATTGCAAGTTTGCTGTGCTTCTGTCAGTCTGAGTCCCCCCTGGAACTCCAAAACCCTATAGACATGTCTCTTTTAGGTGCTCATACAATACCCTTTTGAAATTATTGATTAGTTCCACGTCCACCATCCTAGTGGGCAATGAGTTATAGGTCATTACCGCCCACTGTTTAAGTAGAATTCCTCTTCATATTCTTCTTGCATTTCTTGTCCAAAACCCCAGACCTGTCTCCCCTGGTCCTGTACTATCAGTTAATGGGAACAGATATTCCTTGTCCAAATCTGTTATATAATCCTCCACCTGTTTCGAATCTCCCCTCAATCTCCTTTGTTCCAAGGAAAACAACCCTAGCTTCTCCAACCCAACCAAATATCGCATCTTTGAATATTAATACATCAGAAAGGAACTACAGAATTATTCCTAAATTGAACACAGGCTTTGCTGGAATTACGTGTACCCAGAACCAAAATACCCCCTCTTGTGAATCATGGCCAGATAACTGAACTGTTGATAACTGAATTGAAATGAGGTGGATTTTTTATCCTCATACCATTTTTGAAAACAGATCCTATTTTGAAAATCTTGGAAGACTCGCCTAATCTACTTGACAGTTGTCAACAACCTTCATAATCGATAAATATAAAGGCTTGAAAATACCAGCCTGTGGCGTTAATGCATATTGATATTATTCTGAGCTATTTGCTCTTTTGTATTGACACTTACGTCAAAGAACTTTAACTCGCTTGACCTGCTTTAGATTGAGCCATTTGCAGCCTCCTTGCCTAAATCACAATTGATTTCAGGGCAGATTCAATATTGTCACTAAAATGTTTGCATTTTGTTTTTCTTGAAGTCAGTGGAAGAGGAGGTTGAGGGCAATGTAAAATAAACATGCCAATTCATCATGAATGTATGTGTTGCTGAAAAAAGAGTGGGATTCCACCCTTCCTCCCCCCCGCCCCCCCAGCACCCTCCCTGACATGTTTTGTGGTGGCAGAGGTGGCTCACATTGATCAGCAATGAGATCTTCCTGTCCCACCAGTTGTCAACAAGGTTTTCCATTGCTCACACTTCTGCAGGCAACACATGGTGGGGTGGGGGTGGGGGTGGAGTCATCAGCAGCGGGACTGGAAGATCTCACCTCCAGGAATGGCTGGAAAATCCCACACATTGTTTGTCGAAGCTTTTCATCTTGTACTCATCAGGATATTTACAAGAATATGACGCAAGCGAAATCAATGTTAATTTTGCTTTTTCTCTTCCTTCAGCAGAGGAGATTGAGGGGAGATTTGAGAGAGGTGTAGAGGATTATGACAGGTTTGGACAGGAATAATTTCCCATTAACTGATAGTACAGGACTAGGGGAGACAGATCTGAGGCTTTGGATAAGAAATGTAACAAGAATCTCCAAGTTCTGTACTACCAAACAACTATTTAAACACATTTGTGTTATTATCAGAGACCAATTTCACCTTCAAAGGATTACCATAGATCTTTCATCTCTGCGGCTAACCTTCTTATTTTTACATTAATTACATTTTAAATGTATTTTTTAGTGTAAGAAACACTGTTTAAAAACAGAAACCAAGAACAAAATATTTTAGTTGCAGCAAACACGCTGATGCCCTATTCCTTCTTGAAAGGGCATGCTGATTATTGGCATGACTGATTTGCTCTACGTTTTAAAATATTCTTCAGCCTGCAGAACTGTTTTTTAATTTGGAAAGGATAACATCACTTATTACCAATTTATGAATTAGAGCTTCATCTAAGAACATTACATATTAACTTACTTTTTGGATTCAGTAAATGCCAAAATGCCAGCTTTGTTTATGGTCACTTAACCTTTGCCAAGTGTTAACTCCCAATTGGATCACATGAGCTTGGCTGCACTTTTATTGGTAAGCATCACGTGACAAAGAATCATAGACTCATAAATAATGTAGAGGTAGGGAACTCTGGATGACTCGGGATATTGAGACCCTGTCAAGAAGAAGGAGGCACATGACATGCATAGGCAGCTGGGATCAAGTGGATCCCTTAAAGAGCATAGAGGGTATAGGAGTAGAGTTAAGAGAGAAATCAGGAGGGCAAAAAGGGGGCACAAGATTGTTTTGGCAGATAAGACAAATGAGAATCAAAGAGCTTCTACAAATACATAAAGGCCAAAAGAGTAACTAGGGAGAGAACAAAGAACAACACAGCACAGGAAACAGGCCCTTCGGCCCAACGAACCTGCGCCGCCATTTCAACATTGTGAGTCCCCTCTTCCACCCATGACCCTTGTCTGCGCTTATGGCACTCCACATTGGAAACCAGATTGAGGGGAGACTAATTTAGGGACAATTTGTTACACCAATCAGCCTAACAGCACATCTTTGGGGTGTGGGAGGAAACTGGAACATCCGGAGAAAACCCACACAAGCACGGGGAGAATGTGCAAACTCCCACAGACACTGGCCCAAATCCATGCATCTGCACAGCAAACAGTGATAATCACTGAGCTGTCGTATTGCCCATCAGCTGGTCCAGTTTAAGCATACAGTAACAACGTGAAGCACTAGGCTACTCTCGAAACATCCAAGAGCAGCCCTCGTATGACCCATTGCGTGTATGCCCCTTGTTGGGCAACAAGGTGGACTGAAGCACCTGTGGATGAAAAGAGAAAAACATCAATAACATGCACATCTTATGCAAACATTTAAGGGAATCCCCAGAAGCTCAAAAGTGAAACAAGTGAGCCAGAAAATATGTTGGAAGGTCCACAGGAATCAATAGATTCCCAGGGACGTCCCAAGGCTCTTGATCCTTATTTAAAACAGTCTCCCTCCATCTCTATTCTGCTCATGTGCCTACCTAAGTATCCCTTAAACAACTCCAGCGTGCCTGCCTCCACCACCTTACTTGGCAGTGCATTCCATACGCCCACAATCCTCTGTGTGAAAAACCTCCCTCTAACATCTGAACTATACCTTGCCCCCCTCACCCTAAGCCTGTGGCCCCTCACAATATTTGTTTCCAATCTACGAAAAAGCTTACCACTGTTTACTCTATCTATACCCTTCATAATCTTATACACCTCTATTAGATCTCCCCTCATTCTCCGTCTTTCTAAGGAAAACAGCCCCAATTTGGCCAATCTTTCCTCATAACTCAGTCCTTCCATTCCAGGCAGCATCCTGGTAAACCTCCGCTGCACTCTCTCCAGGGTATCTACGTCCTTCCGGTAGTTAGGTGACCAGAACTGGATGCAGTACTCCAAATGCGGTCTAACCAACGTTCTATACAACTGCAACATTAGACGCCAGCTCTTGTACTCTATATCCCTTCCTATAAAGGCTAACATACCATAAGCTTTCTTCGCAACCTTCTCCACCTGTACTGCCACCTTCAAAGATTTGTGCACTTGCACCCCCAGGTCCCTCTGCATTTCTATACTCTTAATAGGTCTACCCTTTATCATATAACTCCCCCCAAAGAGAGTGGGACCTCTTAAGGATCAACAAGGTCATCTACACGCAGATCCACAAGAGATGAGTGAGAGTCTAAATTAATATTTCTCATCAGTATTCACTGTTGAAACAAGCATAGATATTAGGGAAACTGGGAAATAAATAGTGATGTCTTGAGGAGTGTGCATATAACAAAGGAGATGATGCTGGAATTTTTAATGCGCATCAAAGTAGATAAATCCCGGAGACCTGTTGAAGTGTATCCCAGGACACTGAGGGAGGCTAGGGAGGAAATTGCAGGTTCCCTGGCAGAGAGATATTTGAATCATCGATCGTCACAGGTGAGGTGCCTGAAGATTGGAGGGTGGTAAATGTTATACCTTTAAAAGGGCTGCAGGGAAAAGCCTGGGAACTACAGGCTGGTGAACTTCACATCTGTAGTGGGTAAGTTGTTAGAAGATATTTTGAGAGACGAGATCTACAGGCATTTAGAGACGCAAGCTGACTAAGAACAGTCAGCTTGGTTTTGTGAGCGGAAAATCATGTCTCACAAATTTGATTGAGTTTTTTGAATGGGTAACAAGAAGGTAGATGAGGGCAATGCAGTTGATGTTGTCCACAGGACTTTAGCAAGACTTTTGATAAGGTACTATATGGTAGGTTGTTGCACAAGGTTAAATCTCACAGGATCCAGGTTGAGGTAGCAAATGGAAACAAAATTGGCTTGATGACAGAAGACAGAGAATTGTTTTTCAAACTGGAGGCCTGTGACCAGTGGTGTGCCTCAGGGATCGCTGCTGGATCCACTGTTATTTGTCATTTATATTAATGATTTAGATGAGAATTTAGTAGGCATGGTTAGTAAGTTTGAAGATGACACCAATATTGGTGGCATAGTGGACAATGAAGAACATTATCTAGGAATGCAACGGGATCTTGATCAATTGGGCGAGTGGGCTGACGACTGGCAGATGGAGTTTAATTTAGATAAATGCGAGATGATGCATTTTGGTCGATCATTTTGGGCAGGATTAATTCAGTTAATGATAAAGCTTTGGGGAGAGTTATTGAACAAAGAGATCTAGGGGTGAATGCTCACGGCTCCTTGAAAGTGGAGTCACAGGTGGACAGAGTGGTGAAGAAGGCATTTGGCATGCTTGGTTTCATCGGTCAGAACATTGAGTACAGGAGTTGGGACATCTTGCTCAGGTTGTACAAGACATTGGTAAGGCCACACTTGGAAAACACTTGGAATATTGTATACAGTTTTGGTCACCCTATTATAGAAAGGATATTATTAAATGAGAAAGAGTGCAGAGAAGATTTACTAGGATGCTACCTGAACTTGATGGTTTGAGTTATAAAGAGAGGCTATAGACTGGGACTTTTTTTTCTGGAGCATAGGAGCTTAGGGGTGATTTTATAGAGGTCTATAAAATAACGAAGGGCATAGATCAGCGAGATAGTCAATATCTTTTCCCAAAGGCAAGGGAGTCTAAAACTAGAGGGCAAAGGTTTGAGGGGAGAGGGGAGAGATACAAAAGGGTCCAGAGAGGCAATTTTTTCACACAGAGGGTGGAGAGTGTCTGGAACAAGCTGCCAGAGGTAGTAGTAGTGGGTACAATTTTTTCTTTTAAAAAGACAAGTTGCATGGGTAAGATGGTTATAGAGAGATATGGACCAAACGCAGAAATTGGGACTAGCTTAGAGATTAAAAAAAGGGGCGGCATGACAAGTTGGCCGAAGGGCCTGTTTCCCTGCTGTCAACCTCTATGACATTATCTCCTACAGTGGAGAAGGCAGCCATTCAGCCCATCAAATCTGCACCAACTCCCCAACAGAGCATCTTACCAAGGTTCTGTCTCCGTAACCCCACATATTTACCCCACTAAGTGACCTAACCTTCACATCTTTGGATACTAAGAGGCAATTTACCATGGTCAATCCACCTAACTTGCAGTGGTCTGGCACTGTCCCCTGGCACTACCTCCGGCACAGGTTGGCACTACCAAGTTGGCACCATGCCCATACCAACCAGGCAGTGCCAACATGGCAATGCCAACGTGTCAAGAAGCAGACCCCAGTGGGAGCAAATGGGGATGGAGGGGGGTTAGTTTAGAATTGCTTGTGGGTCAGGAGCAGATGGAGGAGCAGGGGATGCTGGTGATGGCCATTGTGGATGGGGAGAGGGATGTGGCAAAGTGGATTCCGGCTCTGACTGGGGAGGCGGGAGGTGGGGGCAGGGGCTGATGATGAGGGAGGTGGTGGGGCCATGGTCGGGAAGAGAGGGGAGGAGCCAACTCCAATCAGGAGAGGGAACAGGAGCCTCTGAGATGTCCATGCTTGGCTGGGGAGAAGGTTTCACAGAATCCCTACAGTGCAGAAGAAGCCATTCCATCAAGCCTGCACCAACAACAACCCACCTGACTCTGGTAATTCTATGTATTTACCTAATTAATTCCTCAACACTAAGGGACAATTTAGCATGGCCAATCAATCTAACCTGCACATCTTCAGATTGTGGGAGGAAGCTGGAGCACCCAACAGAAACCCATGCAGACAGGGGGAGAATGTGCAAACTCCACACAGACAGTTTATTCATCTTCTGATCAGGGCGCTCTTTAAAGATGTTCCCCCCCCACTCCCCAATCTCAGTGCAGTTGGGTTTTGCTGGCGTGTTGAGGCCCCACCTCTTTACATGATGGCATGAATAATCATGTTCCCTTGCTGTTTTTTGACAGTGTGGTAGAATCTGGAAAAGAAAACCTCCCCCTCTGTTTCTCTCTCCAGCTCCTAGTCCAGAGAGAGGAAATTCTAACAGGCTTTCCATGGATAAAACTTGATTCTGATCGGAATATTCAAAGGGAATGAACAATGACAGCAAGCTGTTTGCCACTGCACTATGCAGCAGCTGCTATGTAGCACACAATGTTCAGTCCGTGCAGGTTTCCCTAAATAATGTACTTTTCAGTCCCTTGTTTCGTCATTACAAATCTTTTTGTGTGGTGCACTTCTCAATGTTACTCAGTCATTTTCTTTAGCTAACTGGCAACTCAGTGGCAGATACCCAATGTGTATGCCATTCCAAAGAACATGGTGATCAATTGGATATGATTTTGGAACATATGAACATGATTGTGTTTGTCTTTATGAGCTGAAGCATGAAAGGTTAATGTGTTCCTGTGTTCAATTCCCAACACCCAATATTGAAGTTGTAACAAAAACATTAGGAATTTTTAACATTAAGAATTCTTTCCATTCGTAATGTCCTTCTCCCCCACCCAATATAAACTGGCTATTCAAGAACTTCAGTTCTGGGGCTGAACTTGGAATAAAACATTTGAACATTTTTGGCTGCCATGATGTGTCCAAAGCACAATGATGTGAAATGAGGCATGACAGCATGTACTGTACTATATTTTTACAATGCTAATACATTCTGGTAAAGTTACAACCACTTGTCAGAGGGACATTTTGCTTGGGTGATTTTGTTGATCAGGAATTGGGAACTGCAACCAGGAAAGCCCATTTTGTTTTCGACACTGCACAGCACATGGATTGGACTACAAATTGAATCATTAGGTCTGTAACTGTTTAACTGAAACCTAGAAGCAGATTCCATATATGTCAGTGATGCATTTTACAACGTACTCATTTGTATAATTAGCTTTCCTGTCATTTACCAAGTTACCAAAGCTGAGCGATTTCCCACCTGGAAACCAATTGACCCAAAGACAAATCCAGACAGGTGTCTACGAGGCACTTCAATTGATGGATTAATGAGGTGTCTCCTTAATCAAATTATAACATTACATTTGTACCATAAAATACCACTTTGAAATTGGATAGAGTTGCACATAGGGCACAAGGACTGATTCATACACAGGAATGGGTAGGCTGAGTCACCTGACAGTGGGGCTTAGGCCTCACTGAGTTGTAAACTGTGAACTACAGAAAGCTGCTGGGCATTCCCAGTCAGCTCACCAGAGAAGATAAATTTAGTTGCACCCCATCAAATTACTGGCAGAATCCTCAAGTAAGTGGGGGGTGAAGAAATAGGCAAAAGCAAACAGCACACAGAAAGAGGAGTGACTGGGCAAGCCAGGTGGCAAATTAGAAGAGGGTGTGATTTACTGGGGGAGAGATGGGGGTAATCAGTTGGGGGGGAGGGGGGGGGAATGATGGCATTTGTCATTTCACCACAATGGTCTGCAGTGGGACATATGCTTCATCACCTCCTGGCACCACATTTAGTAAATATCATTAAACCTAGTGAAGTTTTCAGTGGTTTCTTTTGAGCATATTTTCTTCAGTTCAGGGAACACAAGTTTTAAAAAGAGATCAATAGGCCCCAAATTGCATAATCAAAGGATCTAATGCATTTCAAAGGCCACTTTATTCATGCAATTATCAAAATGGCAGGGCATTTTGAGTGTGTAATGAGTCCACTTTTTGCTTGGAAGGCCATGTCCAATTTCCATGCCAATAGTTCAGGAAAAGGGATCTTGCTGGTATCTTGCAGTTTGCTGGTGAATGCGGTGGAGCAGGAAGGGGATTATGCATGCAGTTTATGCCACATTGCAACCTGTTTCCTGGGTTTGTTTAGCATTTCCTGCCAATGACTTAGCTCTAAGTCCTTGTTATTCAGACCCAGGCTACATTTGCCCAGCAAGTGGTTTTGCCCTGTACAGTCCTGGTTCAACACCTCCAGCTCAAGACAGGATTTAGACAGAAGCTCATAGGGCACCTCAAACATTATCATTTCGTTCCAGACTGGATTTATCTTGTGCTTCACATGTCCAGTATGTTTTTTCTTCAGCTTCAGAGACTGATGTGTTAGGATGAGTTTGACTGATACATCTGCAAGAAAGAAATCACAAATTATTATGGCAGAGACTGGGTAGCAAACTCTCCAACTAAAATATCACAACTCTTAAGCTAGGGGTGGGCAATAAATGCTGGCCAGCGATTCCCACGTGAATAAGAAAGAGCTAACACCAAGAGTAACTTAAAATTGTACCTATGGTACGATATTCCTTTCACAATTCAGCCCACTGAGTCTGTACAACAACAATCCCACCCAGGTCCTATCCCTGCAATCCCATATAGTTACCCTGCTAATCCCACTAACCTATGCATTTCTGGACAGTAAGGGGCAATTTAACATGGCCAATCAACCTAACCCGCACATCTTTGAACTGTGGGAAGAAATCGGAGCACCTGGAGGAAACCCATGCAGGCACAGGGAGAATGTGCAAACTCCACACAAAACAGTGACCCAAGCCAGGAATTGAACCCTGGAGCTGTGAGGCAGCAGTGCTAATCACTGTGCCATTGTGATGCCTCTTTAAAGTTATTGTGCCAGTTCCCAAAACTCTTTCCCCTCAGGTACAGACAAAAAATACCAGAAATACTCAATAGTTCTTGGAGAGAGCAACAAGAGTTAATGTTTCAGGTTCATGACAGGTCTGATGATATACCACAGACCTGAAACATACCAGCGTGGTATTTCATGGAATCAGGCTGATTCTGGTGGCAGTTAAAAATTGGTCGGTGAGTCCTAATTCTGGGATTTCTACCCCCATTTCCAGTGCCAGTAATTTTTGTAAGGGTGCAGTTAGTGAGCCCGCACCCTGCATTCTAACATGGCCAGCATCACTGCAGGAGTTGGCATCTCACCCCACTGGAACCTTTCTGGAATTGAACCAGCTTCTGGATGACTCATGGTTCTTCTGAGGAGTCATGAACCATTGTCTGAATTCAGGAATCTCATAAAAGGTATGTTTGAAAATGTCTCAACCATTAGCCCCCATGCTCCTTTTATGTCTGTCATGGCCCTTCCATGCATCCTCATCCAGTATATACCATGTACAGATGAAGCTTTAGCTCACTTCAAACCTAAATCTCATCAAAATAAACATGCTAGTGAATCCCATAGAATCCCTGCAGTGCAGAAAGAAGCTGAAACAACACCTTATCCAGCACAACCCTCAAGATCCATTTGCCAAGGCTAATCCACCCAACCTACATATTTTTGGACACTAAGCATTTTAGCATGGCCAATCCCCCCAACATACACATTTTGGGCTGTTGGAGAAAACTAGAGCACCCAGAGGAAACCCATGCAGAAACAGGGAGAATGTACAGACTCCATACAATCACCCAAAGCCAGAATCAAACCCGAGTCCCTGGTGCTGAGGCAGTAATGTTAACCACTGTGCTGTCCCCAGTCACTGACAAAACAGAACAAAAACAGTAATTTACTCTAACCTCATAAAAATGTCAATCAAAGCACACACTCAACATCTACCTTTTGCAACAGAACTCTTGCTAAGCTAATCCATTAGTGAGTCTTGGAGCTCTGCCAAACATTCATAATGAGGCTATCTGGAAATTATATGAGAGGATCAGATAGCCTGTATCCTGCATGTGACAGGGCACTTTAAATTGAGACAGAAAGGAAAATTTCTCTACTTGGATTAGCCAATAGTGAAAATCTGGCCTGTTAACTGATTTTTTTCTCCAGGGATTCTGCCAGGCTTACTGAATACGTCCAGAACCTTCTGTTCTTAATTCAGATTTCTAGCATCTTCAGTACTTTGCTTTTGTAGTACTGTTCACTTCTCTTGGGTAAAAAATGCCAATCCTACAACTTCAGCAGCTGGCAGATATAAATATCTCATATAAAGGTCAGTTCTTATGAAGGACAAGTCTTTCTGATAGTCCTGTAATGAGGTTTTTAGTCTAGATTATGCACTCAAGTCTCTGGGAGACCTAAAACCTATAAATAGATCAAATGTGGTCAACACTGCAGTTTAATTTTCCAGAGGTACTGAGGGTATGCTTTTAATTCTTTTGCATTCTGTCTCAACTGAATTTTTGCATATATTGAATTTGGTTTACGCTGTTGCTAGATGGAAATATTACAGCTTCTCTGCACCAATTTATTTAATTGTTGTTAGAAAGCGCTCTGTTATAACAGGCCCTATTGACAAATTAGAAATAAATTAAACACAAAATGAGAAATGGTCAAACGCACTGAAGATTAATAATGCATCAGTAGCTGTCATTCATCACCTTTGCAAATGCATTCACAATAGGCAGGATTTTCCAGTCCCACTGATGTCTATGGTATTTTGCATGGCTCACGCATCCCGCCACTGGGGTACTTGCAGTGAGGAGTCTTTCAGCGGGACCGGAAAATCCAACCATTAGGAAGGGCTGGCAAGTCCCGCCCAATGGAACCCCTGCTTAGTGACACTGGCACGAGCTTTGTGACTGGGCACTTTCAAGTCTGATCCCTAAAACTGCCCTCCAATCTGATCTGCCAAAAGGTGCCAGGATATCATCTGTCAGGTGTGTAAAGATGGCACACTGCTCTTTAGGGAAGGCAAGACGTATTCGCCTGTCCTGCAAGTTTGGCTACCATAGGCCAACCGACAGCGATGCAGGTTGTGAAACATCTGAATTAATAAAGGAGCTACAACCTTGATTGCAAAGATGGAAAAAACAGTGGTCATGGGTGGAATGCATATATTCTGAAATGGCTGAAGGATAGGCAGCGAGGTGACACATGGTGTATGATAATCATCTGATTTAAGTTTGCAGCTAAGCCAGAGGTACCTGAGGTGTGCAGGCAGAGGCCTAATCTGAAGAGACAGAACTGAGCTCACCACCAGAATAACTGTCAATGGAGTTGGTAGCAAACAGCTCATCATTACCATAGTGAACATAACACCATGCAGGAGCTGTGTACAAAGAATAAATGGGCAAATTCCTGAAACCTTGCATAGGATTTTTTTTTATAAACAGTATACACATGCATATCTAAACAAGTTGATGGTCTTTTACCTATCAAATCTTTCATCTTATCTGAGTTTAAGTGCCGTGCCTTCATAACAACAACAATCAAACGGTTGGCAGCCGGTAGGTAGCTGATGGAAAGCAAAATCTCACCAGGCGATGTTACAGAATTCTAGAAAACAAGACACCAGTGACAATTCAAAGAAGTCTTAATCATCAGTGTAGCTGCTTCCCAGTTTCTCCTCTTGTCAAAGCCATTTTACCCGGGAACATGAGAAGAAAAATCACATTGTAATTCCAATGTAATGTGCCAAATATAGATTAGACAGCTCAATGGAGCTGCACTTAGTCACTCTTCTATTGAATTTGCGAGTATTGAACTGCACAATAATTTGAAAGCTGAGCAGAGCTTCTCACACAGCTTCTGCTTTTACCTCTGGGACCTATAAACACTTCAGAATCACATGCAGCTGAACACAAGCTAATTTGATTTTCATCAGTTCTTTCTACAGAAAGGGAGAAAAACATGTTTACAGGTCCCATATGCCTTGGGCAAGATTTTATACTTCTCCCATTATTTTTAAGCAGACATGGAAAAGATGTTTTGATGTACCAGGCAAAAGCTAAAAATCTAATTAAGGGTCATAAAATAGATTTATTTTCTACAGCTGAATACTTAAAACCCACATGATTCCTGAACTCTCGTTAACTAATTGTTGAGGATTTAAATTCCACATTCAGTGTCAGGCTGCTGCTTGAGGTTGTGACAACTGTCATGGTCTTTGTGAGTTTGCATGGTTTCCCCCAAGTCTGTGTGGGTTTTCTTTGGGCGCTCTGTTTTCCTCCCACACTACAAGATGTTCTGGTTAGGTTCACTGGCTATGTTAAATTCTCCATATTGTCAGGGGGATTAGCAGGGTAAATGCATTGGGTTATGGGAATAGAGCCTGGGTGGGATTGTGATCGGTACAGACTCGATAGGCCAAATAGCTACCTTCTGTACTGTAGGGATTCTATGAACTGCTGGACAGGCTTGGGGAGGTCGGAGGCCTGCCCTAACTTGCCTCCCACAGGAAGGTGAGAGGGGACCAGTGCTGGACTCATGACTGATGTGTTT
Organism: Carcharhinus amblyrhynchos; assembly: GCF_965287045.1. NCBI lineage: Eukaryota > Metazoa > Chordata > Chondrichthyes > Carcharhiniformes > Carcharhinidae > Carcharhinus > Carcharhinus amblyrhynchos. The sequence continues at coordinate 58,331,676 of NC_137329.1, forward strand.
CAGAAAGATGAAGGTCTCAGGGTAGGTCAGCAACAGCCTATCTTCCAGGCTGGTATTAGAGCGTGACATGAAGAGAGACCGTAACGTATATCAAAGGAAAGACTCCCTGAGAGTTCAGATCCCCCCTCCCCCTCTCATCTACCTCCAGTGTATCAGCTTTTGTGGTGAACACTGACCCACTGAATTGTTGTAAGTGTGAGCTGGGCTTGTTTCTGACTAAAACAGAGATCACCTGGTAAAAAGGTAGGCACTGTATTAATCAGGTACATCATGGTTTTCTTTAGGGCTTAGTGGACACAAAGGCCTTTTCTTGTCATTGTTTTTATAAAGTAAGACAATAAGGGTATTTTACTATCTGTCATTGTTTACATAAAGACAGACAAGAGATGGCTAAGGAAACACTGGTTAGTGTAAAGATATAGTATATCATTTTTAACATTATAGTACTAGGCAATTCATTTTGCCTTTTAAAAAAAACTTCATAACTCAAGATACATTTCCAGAACCTCTTAGCCTAACCAGTCCCATTAATGATTCAGAAGTGGGGCTGCCTTGCAGCGTTCGCTTACACAGAGGTTTGTTGTCCCGGAGGCCTTACTATGACATGCATTGCAATCTCTATAAACAAGCTGAACTGGAGAGGGAAAAATTTAATACCTTTTCTGGGGCCTTCAGATTTATCCAGGCATTGGTTCTAACATCTACAGGTATGTCAGATAGATTCAGTTGTGCTTCCCCCACACAGGCGTGCCTGGAATATTTATCACAGCTGTAGACGGCGAGTGTTAAAGTCCCCTCCTGCACATGTTCCTCAGAGATTGGGAATATTAGAGTCTCTTGCCAAACTGGGTATAAGGTCTTAGGTTGGTTGGAGGTCTCAGCCTTGGCCTTCCCAAGTTTCGTGGTCAAGGTGCCGACCACATAGGTGTCGTAAGCATTCATATTTTCCACCATATCTGCATACTGAGCTGGAGAGAGAGAAAGTTAAGGGAAAAGGGAGAAAGTTCAAATGATGGCAGCAATATTACTTTGTACCAGACACATTGAATGAGTTCACATACAGGGAGGGATTTGCACCCCTCAGAATGACTTTGCGTCAAGCTAAAATAGTCACTGGCACAGCAGAGGTTTTTGGGCTCTCAGCTTTTTCAAATTTTTCAGTTTTATCAGTATTTTAAATATACTAAATAAAGAAACCAGATTTAAAAGTGCAAATGACTGTTTGTTGAAGGAACAAGAGGTATGGCGAAGACAAACACATTTCAAAATGGTGTCTGCAATGCTGGGGTGTTGGAATCCTGGGCTGCAGCTTTAGTGAGGTCCTGGACATCGATTTATGACTCTAGTACCCTTCATCAAAGAGCACTCGTTTACAATGACCTCATTGTGGTAGAATATTAAACAACCTCAGGACATCAGAGCTGTGGAGGTTAAGAGTGATGCAATGGACCCTTTTATGATGGATTATAAGGGGTAAATGATAATATTACTGCTACTGCTCAGTGAAATAATGGGAGCTTTAAATACATTTCTTTACACAGAGAGTAATTAGAAAGCACAAATCTTTACCACAGAGTGTTATTGGAACAGAATTTGTAACTAATTTTAAAAGAGGTGCTTGATAAAGAGGAAAGTATATGAGGAGTGAGAAAGGACATTGAATTATTTAAGCTGGTTCATACAAAGGATACAACCAGCACTGATTTAAATGTCCAAATGGCCTGCTTCTCTTTGCTTTTCTGTGATCTTATTAAATTGCTTTTATGAGACCCTGCTGCACACAAATTGACAATCATGTTTGACAGTAAAACAGTTCAGAAGTAATTTATTGGCTGTCAGGCACATTGGGATACTCTGCCAATGAGCAAGGCACAAATGTTCCCTTTGTTTCATTTCCCCACAATGTGAAGGCAACCAAAGGGAGAAATTATGCTGGGATATCCTTACTTCTGGTTCGGAGTGGCATTGGTGGTTAGCATCGTTGTCTCACAGCGCCAGGGACTGGGGTTCAATTCCAGCCTTGGAGTGTGGAGTTTGTACATTCTCCCAGTTTCCTGCCACACTCCAAAAATGTGTAGGTTAAGTTGATTCGTCATGATAAATTGTCCCTTAGTGTCAGGGGGATTAGCAGGGTAAATACGTGAGGTTACGGGGATAGGGCCCGGGTGGGATTGTTGTCAGTGCAAACTTGATGGGCTGAATGGCCTCCTTCTGCACTGTAAAGATTTTATGATTCAAGATATTGGGGGAATTTTCCTGTCCTGCCCACCTCAGGACTAATAATATGTCGGGGGGGGGGGGGGGGGGGGGGGGAAACGCGATGCGAACGGACAATGCACAGGTCCATTGATCTCAGGCGCAGCCGGAAAATCCCACCCGTTGAGTCAGTCCACTGTCTATCCTTGAACAAGAGTTAGGTGCAGAACATCAGGGAATGGAAGAAAATGGATACAGGGAAGCAATTGCAATGATCATTCTATGAACCACAGTGGGTGGGGACCAAGAAATTACTGAAGTAGCCTATCGTATCACCACTATTCACAAATGGTAAACCACAAACAGCAAGGTCACTAGGGCAATTGGGGGCTCTACCACATCTGTAGCAGTTCTGGAACAATGGAAGGCTATTCTTCAAAGGAGCCATTAGTTCAAAAATGTTCTTGACACGAATGTCTTTCAGATTACTATTGCTTTTAGATATTGTTTGGAAGTAATATTGGAATTGAAGATGGCTTTAAAAGTGACAGATCCACACATGGAGAATCATTACAATATTGTCACTGTGAATTTCTGGATAGCAAGTTCCCCATCACCACACCATCTCAGATACAGCAGGAGGAGTGAGCTGTGATGAACAGAGGCTAGACAGAGTGCTGGATGATGCACAAGATGGAGAAAGAAAATGAAACTTTAAAATGTTTTTTATATATGTGTCACTGTGGGGACGCTTAATTGGACTCCACCATGCTGAAAAGTGTGTAAAGTTGTGCCTTGAGTTTATTAACAGACAATATAGCAATATTATTTAACAGTATTCATATTACCAATCACATTACTATATATCATTGCTTCAGAATGCTGGGTAATACCAAAACGCTCTGTTCTTCCAGTATGAAGTACTTATCACTGTGGCAACCACTTCCTTTACACTTGCTCTCAATAGTACTGAACCAATGTCGCACCTTCAATAATGGTGAGATGCAGTTCCGACTTCTGGCAGTTATATTTCATTGCATAATGCAGTTTCACAACCTCCGTCCAATCCTCAGATATTTCACCCTTCATATTTTGTGATAGAGGAGCAGCATCAACAGCAGCTGACAGAAGAATCAGAAAGAAGGAATAGCAGTGGTTCAGATAAAGTACGTGGGAACGCTTCTAATACAATATTACCACAGGTTCACCTATGACCAAGCACCTAACCAGTTGCAGTCATCTCCAAACCCAGTTCCTATGAACTGCAATGATTTTGGAACTGGTCCAAATTCTACAAAGCCATACATCATGGCATAATATCTTGTGAACATCTACCTGTTAGACTGATCTCCAAGACCCTGCATGAGAAGCTAAAATCTTATGAAGTTAAACTCCCACTAACCAGGAATAGCACAATGTAGGCCACATGTAACTATCTGTAAAAGATATACATTAATAATTACTGGCTAACTCCTAAATACCAGAGAGGACAGCCCTTACAGAACTGTTGCATATAGACTCACCTCAGTCTATCCTCAGGGCCCTCAAGTCTATTCCATGATTCAGTACAATCATAGCTCATCTGATGTGGCGACTTTCCTGCTTGCTGCCACCACCCCACCCCCCTCTCCCGACACCCTTACATCAATCAAAATCTTGAATAATTCAGCCTTGACTCTGGTCTCTGTGCAAGAAAATTCCAAAATTAACGGTTCTGATGGAAGATATTCCTTTTCACATCCATTTCAAATAGGAGAGCCTTTATTTTGAAACCATGTTCCTAGTTCTGGATTCCCTCCTGTGAGGGGAACATCCCCTCGTCTATCCTGTTAAGTCCCACCAGTCCCATCAGAATCTTGTTTCAATAAGATCATCACACATTCTTTTAAACCCCAATAAATCCAGGCCCAACCTGCTCAACCTTTTCTCCAAAGATAATCCCTTCCTCCCAGGAAGGGATTCTGAACTGTCTCCAATGCAAGTGTATTACTTCTGAAGTAAGGAGTACTATACACAGTACTTTAGGTACTGAGTACAGTATATTTTCACCAATGCCCTGTACAGTTGTAATATGATTGCCCTAGTTTTATACTCCACCTCTCCTTGCGATAAAGGATAACATTCCATTTATCTGCCTAATTATTTCCTGTACATGCATGCTTACTTTTTCTGATTCATGTATGAGGACATGCAGATCTCTCTGTATTTTGTAATCTCTCTCTATTTAAGTAATATCATGCTTATTTATTCTTTCTGCCAAGGTGGACAATCTCACATTTTCTACTTTATACTCTATTTTCCATTTTTTTTGCCCACTCACTTGACCTACCTATACCCCTAGGCAAGTTTTGTGTCCTCCCCACAACTTGTTTTCCTTCCTATCTTTGATAGTTGGCAAAGTTGGCTACAATATACCCAATTCCTTCAAAGTAAAGTTTATTTATTAGTTATAGTTAAGGCTTACAATAGCACTGCAATGAAGTTACTGTGAAATTCCCTTAGAAATCCAGAACTAGGAACACGGTTTCAAAATAAGGGGTCTCCTATCTGAAATTCAATGGCACTAATATAGGTGGCAAATAGTTAAGGCCCAGCACTGCTCCACTAGTTGCAGTTTGCCAACCTGAAAACAACCCATCCATCCCAACTGTTTTCTGCTCATTAGCCAATCCTCTATGTATGTTAATATATCATCTCCAATACCATGTGCTCCTTATGCTGTAACCATTTGTATGACACCTTACCAAATGTCTTTTGGAAATCCAAATAAACATCATCTACTGGTTCCCTTTTATTCAACCAACTGGTTACAACTCTAATAAATTAGTCAAACATAATTTCCCTTCCACAAAACCATGTTGACTGTGCCCGATTTGATTATGATTTTCTAAATGTCCTGTTACAACCCTCTTAATAATGAATTCCAGCATTTTCCCAATGACAGATATTAGGCATTGTTTCCTGTCTCTCTTCTGCCTTGATTAGTGGTGTTACATTTGCAAATTTCCATTCCACTGGGACCTTTTCAGAACCTAAGGAAGTTAATGTTTCCAACTAATGCATCCACTGTCTCTGCAGCCACTTCTTTTAAGACTCTAGGATCCGTGCCACCAGATTCAGTGGACTTGTCAGCTTTTCATCCCATTAGTTTTCCCAATACCTTTTCATAGGTGATTGTGATAGTCTTAAGTTCCTCCCTCACTCATGATTTTATCCTATTATTATTGGAATGCTTTTTTACCTTCTACTGTAAAGATAGATGCAAAATACTTGTTCGAATTCTATGGGCAGGAATTTCTAGTCCCAACTGTCAGTGGGATCTTCCAGTCCTGCCGAAGGTGACCTCTGGCAATGGCTTCCCTGGTGGCAAAACAGCAAGCCACACAAAACACTGTAGGCATTAGCAGAACTGCAAGACCCCACTGGCAGCCAATGGCAATCTGCCATCGCCACTGGAAAACATTTCTTGGGCGAGGTTGGAAAATTCTTTACTATGAAATCATTAATTACTCCTGTCTTATTACACGTTAAAAGGTGTAAAATAGCCAGTTCCCTGATTAGTTCCAAAATGTATTATTCTAAGATACTGTCCAGAATACATTCTATGAACTCATCCCCAAGGTCACCTTTGCCAATTTGATTTGTCCAATCTATATCAAGATTAAATCTCCTATGATTATTGCAGTTTCTTTCTTAAAAGCCCCCATTATTTGTGATTTATATTATGCCCTATACTGTAGCTAGTGTTAGACCTGTAAATTACCCCCACCAGTGACTTCTTCCTTTACTAGTTCTTTTTTTATTGACACCCAAATTAATTTGACATCTTGATCTCCTGTACTAAGATCATTCCTCACTATTGTACATATCTCATCTTTACTAACAGAGCTACTGCACTTCCTTTTTCTTTCTCCTATCTTTCCAAAATGTCACAGACCCTCAAATATTCAGACTGTCTTTTTCTCTGTAATGGTTATCATACCATATCCATTATTTATATTTGCATTATCAATTCATCCATTTTGTTACAAATGCTGCATGCATTTAATTGTATGTTTTTACCATTTTTCTCTGATTTGTCTCTATTTGCTGGTGTATTCCTTTGTTTGTACATTTGTTCCCTCCTTTCACACTCTGTTTATCAACCCCTGTATCATTACCCTGCATTATTCTTTTGTCCTTTGTTGTAATTTTCTAAATCTTTTGAACCCTCACCCGCCTATTTAGTTTACAGCCCTCTCTGCAGCCCTATTTATATGATTCTTAACACTTTGGTCCCAGGGGAAGTTTTAGTGAATACTATCCCAAAATTACAGCTCTCTCTTTCCCCAGTACTGGTGACCCATCAATCAAACCTATTTCTCTCACACCAATCTCTGAGCCACACATTTAGCTCTCGGATCTTATTTATCCTGTGTCAATTAGCATCAGGAAACAATCCAGAGATTATTACTCTTACGATTCTGCTTTTTTAATCTAGTCCTTTGTTGCTCACACTCCCTTATGAGAATCTCTTTCTTAGTCCTACCTCTGTCATTGGTGCCCACGTGGACATCAACTGGATCCGTTCCCTTCTGCTCCAAGATCCTCTCCAGCTTTTAGGAGGTATCCTTAACCCGGTCATTGGGCAAGCAACAGCCTTTGGGACTCACACTCTCAGCAGCACAGCACAGTATCTATCCTCCTAATGAGACTGCCCTCTACCTCTAAATGCAATCCCCTCCCCCACCACTATAACATGGTGCTATGGTCAATTTGCTCATCCTCCCTGCTTTCGTCCACACAAACTGCAAGAATGTTGTTAGGCAATTGCAAAGGTTGTGGATCCTTTAGTGCTCCCTTTTGAATCCCCAGACTTCCCTCACTTGTAGTCACACCCTCCTGTCCCTGATTATAGACCAAATCTGAAGTACCTAGACTAAGTTGGGGGGTGGGTGGTTGCCTCCTGGGCAAAGTATCCAGGATCTTTCCCCCTCCCGGATGCATTGCAGCTTCCAGAGCTTGGGTTCCAGCTCATCAACTCTGAGCCTCACCAAGGTTCCTTGAGCGGCAGAACTTCCTGCAGATGTGGTTGCTGCGGATCACATTGGAATTCACCATCGCCCACACACTACAGCTACAACACATCACCTGCCCTGCCATCTTTACTGCATCTTATTTAACCAATTAGGGTTTCATGTTTATAAAAAACACTTAATGATTAATTGTATTTATACAAACAGATTAAGGTATAGAATTGACACAATACTTGCATTAATGAGGTCTGCAGCCCAATCTTGGGGCTCATCATTTCAGGGCTGAAAATGGACCTGAAGGAATTTTGACCCGTCTCACTAATTTTAACCCCGATTTCCCTTCCCAGAAGAAATGTTACCTTCACCTGTCCTGAGCACCTCCTGCCTTGATAACCTGCCAAAGGTCAGGGACTGACAACAGTACACAGGCAAAATGGAACATTTTTTCAATGATAAGAACCAATCAAACAATCCTTGGGATTAATAAAATGCAGCATTTTGTAAAATGTGTTCTACATTGTTATGTCATTCCGTCAGTACTGTTTCAATTTAAAAGATATTTCATCCACCTATAAGTTGCACTCTAGAATTTGGTAAAAATTGTGCCTTTATACACTTGCCCTTACACTGGATGAAGTATGGTGGTCCCAACCATACACCAGAGATAAAATAGTCAATCACTTTAGGCAGAGTTATAAAACAAAATTGAAAATGTTGTTAATACACTGGTAATGTGTTAAGGGTGGAGAATTCACAGCTCTCCATTTGCTCACTGGCTTCCCACCTTACCATTCTTCGAAACAACAAACAGTTCGTCAGATGAATCCATCATTAAACAGGATCTGTCAGCCTGCACCCTGTCAGCTGCCAGAGGGTCATTTGTCATTTCCAATGCATAGTCAGTGTAATTAATGAACTCCGGTGATGTTGCCACTGGTTTAGGGCTGTAGATTTTTGGTGATGTTAACTGGGTCCTCGGCTGAACTTGTTCGGTCGTCTTCTTCACTCTAAACTGTGACAGCAATTAAAGAACAAGAGTAGAATTCAGGCCCCCTTTTGTTGATAAGAAATTGAGCTTACAACAGTCTGGCAAATTGTAGGTATCAGCTGATGTTTAAGCATTCATTTGCAGTTTTGTGAATATATGCCCCTGGGCCACTTCCTGCTCACTTCTTTCTCCCAGTTTCTTTGGTTTGTAGAAAGTAGTATCTGAGGCTGGGAAGGAGATGATTAGTGTCCTCGGCTCTATGACTGGTTAGGAAGCAAATCCATCTTAGCAGTACAGGTGTGGGATTTTTTATTTTTCACTGATGGGATGTGAGCGTCGCTGACAAGGTCAGCATATGTATCCATCCATAATTGCCCTTGAGAAGCCACATTCTCAAACCGCTGTGGTTGACGTGATGTATTAATGTGCTTTCAGAGGGGGAGTTCCAGCATTTTGACTTGGTGATGATGAAGGAACAAAGATTTATTTCCAAGATGGGAACTTGCACGTGATGGTGTTCCCATGCACCTTCTGCCCTTGTCCTTCTAGATGGGAGGAGTCATGGGTTTGGAAGATGCTATTGAAGAAGACTTGGCAAGCTCTTGCAGGGCATCTTCTAGATGCTACACACTGCTACTATTACATTGGTAGTACAGGGAAGCAATGTTTAGGGAGTCCACAGAATTCCCATCCACTGGCTTGCTTTTGTAGTATTTATATGTCTGGTCAAGTTGAACATGTGGTCAATGTTAACATTGAGACCAAAGCAGCCATTTGCTTGATACTCCATGATTACCCTAAATATTTACACCTTCTGCTACCACTGCACAGTGGCAGCAGTGTGTACCATCTACAAGATGCACAGCAGCAATTTGCCAGGGCTCCCTCAGCAGCATATTCCAAATCCGCAATCTCTATCACTCAGAGGTACAGGGGCAACAAATGCAGGGGAACATCACCCTCAAGTTTCACTCCAAGCCACGCACCATCCGGAATTTGAAATATATCTCAGTTCCTTCACTGTCATTGGGTCAAAATCCTGGAATTTTCATTCTAACAGCACTGTGGGTGTTTCCACAACAGATGGAATGCAACAGTTCAAGAATGTCTCCTAGCCCAGAGGACATTCCTGCACTCTTAATCCTTCTTCCAAGATGCATTCAACGTGGAGGAGTACTGATACATCAGCTGAGGGAGTGCAGTATGTGGTAATCAGCAGGAGGTTTCCTGCTTATATTTGGTGTGACATCATGAGACTCCATGGGGCTCAGAGTCAATGTTGAAGACTTCCAGGGCAACTCCCTCCTCACTGTATATCACCATGTTGCCACCTCTGCTGGGACAGGACATACAAAACAAAAGAAACAAGAACAGTACAGCACAAGAACAGGCCCTTCAGCCCTCCAAACCTGCGCCGATCAAGATGCCTGCCTAAACCAAAACCGTATGCACTTACGGAGTCCAAACATAGAACCATAGAACATTACAGCACAGAAACAGGCTTTTTCGCCCCTCTTGGCTGTGCTGAACCATTTTTCTGCCTAGTCCCACTGACCCGTACCTGGACCATATCCCTCCACACCCCTCTTATCCATGTACCTGTCCAAGTTTTTCTTAAACGTTAGAAGTGAGCCTGCATTCACCACATATCTGGCAGCTCATTCCACACTCCCACCACTCTCTGCGTGAAGAAGACCCCCCTAATATTCCCTTAAAACTTTTCCCCCTTCACCCTTAACCCATGCCCTCTGGTTTTTTTCTCCCCTATCCTCAGTGGAAAAAGCCTGCTTGCATTCACTCTATCTATACCCACCATCATTTTATACACCTCTATCAAATCTCCCGTCATTCTTCTACGCTCCAGGGAATAAAGTCCTAACCTATTCAACCTTTCTCTGTAACTCAGCTTCTCAAGTCCCAGCAACATCCTTGTAAACCTTCTCTGCACTCTTTCAACCTTATTTACATCTTTCCTGTAATTAGGTGACTAAAACTGCACACAATACTCTAAATTTGGACTCACCGATGTCTTATACAACCTTACCATAACATTCCAACTTTTATACTCGATACTCCGATTTATAAAAGCCAATGTACCAAAAGCATTCTTTACAACCCTATGTACCTGTGACCCCACTTTTAGGGAATTATGTATCTGTATTCCCAGATCCCTCTGTTCTACTGCACATTTCAGTGTCCTACCATTTACCTTGTATATTCTATCTTGATTTGTCCTTCCAAAGTGCAATACCTCACACTTGTCTGCATTACACTCCATCTGCCATTTTTCTAGCTGGTCCAAATCCCTCTGTAAGCTTTGAAAACCTTCCTCACTGTCCACTACATCTCCAATCTTTGTATCATCAGCAAATTTGCTGATCCAATTTACCACATTATCATCATGATATAGACAACAAACAACAATGGACCCAGCACTGATCCCTGTGGCACACCACTTGTCACAGGCCTCCATTTACAGAAACAATCCTCCACTACCACTCTCTGGCTTCTTCCATTGAGCCAGTGTCTAATCCAATTGACTACCTCTCCATATATACCTAGCGACTGAACCTTCCTAACTAACCTCCCATGAGGGGCCTTGTCAAAGGCCTTACTGAAATCCATGTAGACAACATCCACCACCTTCCCTTCATCCACTTTCCTGGTAACCTCCTCGAAAAACTCTAATAGATTGGCTAAATATGACCTACCATGCACAAAGCCATGTTGACTCTCCCTAATAAGTCCCTGTCTATCCAAATATTTGTAGATCCTATCTGTTAGTACTCCTTCCAACAATTTACCTACTACTAATGTCAAATTTACTGGCCTATTATTTCCCAGATTACTTTTTGAGTCTTTTTTAAACAACAGAACAACATGAGCTGTCCTCCAATCATCCGGCACCTCACCCACGGATACTGACATTTTAAATATATTTGCCAGAGCCCCTGCAATTTCAACACTATTCTCCTTCAAGGTCAACGGGAATACCCTGTCCGGTCCTGGGGATTTATCTACTCTGATTTGCCTAAAGACAACCAGCACCTCCTCCCCTTTAATCTGTATAAGTTCCATGACCTCCCTACTTCCATTCCCATTCTATTCAGGTCTTTGTCTAGATGCTCCTTAAATACCACTATCATACCTGCTCCCACCACATCCCTGACAGCATGTTCCAGATATTCACCACCCTCTGTGTGAAAAACTTGCCTTGCACATCTCCTCTAAACTTTTTCCCATGCATCTTAAACAAATGTCCCCTAGTATTTGACTTTTCTACCCCAGGAAAGAGCATCTGACTATCCACTCTGTCCATGCCACTCATAATCTTGTAAATCTCTATCAGGTCCCCCCTCAAACTCCATTGTTTCAGTGAGAACAGACCGAGTTTATCCAACCTCTCTTCATAGCTAATATCCTGCAGACCAGGCAACATCTGGTAAACCTCTTCTGTACTGTCTCCAAAGCCTCCAGATCCTCTGATAGTGTGGCAACCAGAATTGTATACAATATTCTAAATGAGGCCTAACTAAGGTTCTGTACAGATGCAGCATGACCTGCCAATTTTTATATACTCAATGTCCCAACCGAGGAAGGCAAGCATGCCTTCTTGACTACCTTACCTGCCTGCATTGCCACTTTCAGTAATCAGTGGACATGTACCCCTAGATCACTCTGCCTGTCAATATTCTTAAGGGTTCTACCATTTACTGTATAATTTCTACATGCATTGGACTTTCCAAAATGCATTATCTCACACTTGTCCGTTTCTCTACCTGAGTCTCCAACTGGAGACAATGTCATACTCACCCAGGAGTAGCTGTAAGGTATGACTTGATAGGCCCTGTCCCACTGGCAGGGCAGACCCAGCTGAAGTAACAGCATGGTGTTATACAGTGAGGAGGGAGCTGCCTGGAAGTCCTCAACATTGACTCTGGACCGCATGAGGTCTCATGATGTCATGTCAAATCTCCAGAATTGGAAATTGACTGGGGATACAGTAAATTTGGTGGGTAATGATGGGGAAGGCTGGTTTAAGAGCACCCACAGTAGGCAAGGTCCGGGATAGAAAGAGAGAGAGAGGGCACCCCCTGAGTATAAGGACATGGGGGATATAACAGGTTTTGCAGCAGTTGTACACTTGATCGTATCCACACAGTCAGAGGAAGCGGTGTATACTGAGATCTTCTGGCTGAAGGTAACAAGGGTAAAATACTAAATGTCCAATGTGACGCAATAGTCTCATTCGCCCACTCATCCCCTTGAGTCCACTGGCCTTGTCCAACCCTGTACCCAACTAAATCCATCAAAATACACTGCCCTGTGAAACCTCTCCCCAAATTACATTAATATTGGCTCAGTCGTCTTTTCGATATTCCCCCACAATTTTCATTCCTACTGCGGTCAAAATAGTCTAATAATATTTTAGTTTCATTAAAGACAATGCTCTTAATCAAAAACTGTGAGAACTGTTTGAGCTGGAGCTGGTTGTTACAGAAAATATTTCTGGGAACTATTGATTTTAAGACTGGATGAGGGAACTGTGAGGAAACATTGGCTTCAGTGTACAGACATAAAACTTAATTTCACTGCAGCGCTTCAAGATTTTGCTCCAACAGATTAGATCTTCCCAGTTCATCCTGTTGTGTTAAAATGTGATTGTGCATTAACCTAAGGCAATCAGACATTGCACAAAGTGGCCAGTCTCTGCCTACATCATCTCTCTTGTGAAGGAGATGCACATTCAACTGACATGCAATCATCTATATTGTCTCATTACTCAAAATGTTTTAATGAGAGATAACTGTCTGCGGACCTGTCTCTGACAGTCTTCCTGTATGTCCATGCTTACAGGTCTAAACTGCCGATCAGAGATAGCCTGGAGAAGAATTTGAAATGGAATATTCTCCTCAGTCGCACAAATACATTTACATTCAGTGAAAATGATGGAAACAGAATAACAAAGCAGCATGGTTAGTATTGTTGCCTCACAGCTCCAGGGACCTGGTCCAATTCTGATCTTAAATCACTCTCTGTGTGGAGTTTGCATGAACCCTGTGTCTGTGCAAGTTTCTTCCAGTGTTCCGGTTTCCTCCCAAAGTCCAGAGGTGTGCAGATTAGGTGGATTGGCCACATTAAATTGCCCGAGTGTCCCAAGATGTGCAGGTTAGATACAATTAGCAATAGAAAATGTACGGGATTACAGGGAAAAGGGCGGAGGAGAGGGCCGAGGTAAAATACTTTGTCAGAGAGTCAGTGCAGACTCAGTGAGCTGAATTACCCCTTCTGCACTGTAGGGATTCGATGATTCTTCTATGATTCAAAGGACATAGAGTGGAACCAGCAGGTGATAAGTTTTTCATATCAGCTAAATAGACCATGGTGAGTGGAGCTTTGGTGTGAAAGTCTGTACAAATTTGTATGGTTCTACAGAGACTAGGGGTGAAAGCACGTACTTCTGGAACCTTACGGTGACATTGTGGTGAAGGATACATCACCCGAAACACAGGCCAGAATTTTATGCTCCCCATAAAATGGGCAACTATTTAGCAAATGAAGTTCAACACAGGTAAATGTGGGGTAGTACATGTAGTAAATGTAGTAGATGTAGGGGATTTTCACAGTAGCTTCATTGCAGTGCTAATGTAAGCCTACTTGTGACTAATAAATAAACTTTTTAGTAGCTTTTGCTGAGAAGATCAGAAAGCTTTTTACTTGGAAGGTGTAATTCTAGGTGGAGTAGAGGAACAAAGGAATCTTGGAGTACAAGCACGTCAATCACTAAAAGTTGTGAAACTGAACAGCTGGGTCATATAAAAAACAAACCAACTATTAGGTTTAATTTCCATAGGGATTCAGTTGAAAAGTAGAGAAGTTATGTTAAAGCTGGATCAAACCTTGGTTCTACCACATTGTTTTGCATGCAGTACTGGTTGCTATATTATAGAAAGGATATAGAGGCACTGGAGAAGATGAAGAGAAGATTTACAAGAACAGTGCTAGAAATGTGTGGGTATTCTTCTTTGGAAAGGATTGACAGGCTGAGATTCTCCTCTCTTGAAAAAAGAAGTCTGAGGATTGACTTCATGGAGATCTTTAAAATCATAAAAGGTTTTGACAGAGTGGATACCTAGACGATACTTCCCGTTCAGGGGAAGGGCATCACCAGAGGCCATGAATTTAGATTGTCACCAAAAAATCCAGTAGGGAAATCAGAAGAAACCGCTTTACCCATAGAGTGGTGAGAATGTGAAACTTGCTACCAGAGGGAGTGATTGGAGCAAATTAGATGTATTAAAGGGGAAGCTAGATAATGTGTATGAGGGAGAAGGGATTAGATGGTTAAGATGGTAGATTCAGATGGGAAACTGAAGAAGCTCATGTGAAGTATAAACACAGTATAGACTGGTTGGGCCAAATGGCCTATTTCTATAATCAGCTCACAAGGATGGATAATAAGGAAAATGGAAAAATCACACTGTCCCCTAGAAGATGCTCAAGTGCAGTACTGTGCAGATATATATATTGGCCTCCTTCCTGTCTCGGGAGATGATGTGCATGTTCCAGTTGGTCACTGGAATGACCTCTCCATGGTATGTGCCTGGGCAGCATATATATCTGAGGGTTATGGCTGCCCAAGTGTCAGAACCCCCTCTTGGCCTTACTAGTGGGATCCAAAAGACTGCAAAGTATTACATTTGGCACCAGTTTTGGCTGCATAAGCTGCTGGAACATGCTCCGTTGCAGGCACACACACACTGAGGGGCAATTTTAGCATGGCCAATTTGTCTAACCTGCACACCTTTGGATTGCGCAGACACAGGGAGAATGTTCAAACTTCCACACAAACAGGCACCGGAGGCTGGAATCGAACCCGGTCCCCAGAGCTGTGAAGCAGCAGCACTAACCATTGTGCCACCGTGCTGCCCTATGCAAGTATAATGGGAGCTTTAATTCTGCATTTTACATGTGCTTTATCTGACAAAAGATGAACTGGATGTTAAAATCCTGTAATTTCACACTCAGTGGGAGTAAATAAGTGATAGCAAAGTGGTCAGCTATGTTTACACCTTGAACAGTTTTCTTCAGCGGAAAAGGGAATGAAAATTAAAACAGATTTTCAATTTGCTAACATCTGGTTTATGCCTGCTTGCTGACGTTAAAATTACTGTTAGTCTGATCCCAAAGTCACCTGCCCACTCAGGAAGGGAGGGGAAATGGGGAATGAGGGAAATATTTGGCTGAGTTACATATTTGCAGCTTTTTTAATGTGCAGATTCATGTCAACTTGGTTCCTTAAGAGGGTCTGTTCATAGATAGTTAACCCAACAGCAAAAAATAACCATTTTTGTTAAAAATGTAACCAGACAGGAATTTATTATTCTTCACCAATTCTACCCAACATGTATTGTAAAGCATCATAGTGGTTTGGGAAAGGCTGGATAGACCAGAGGGTCGTTTTCTGCACGTCATTTTATATTTGCAAAATGGCATTGTCTTTTCGACTCATTGTTGTTTGGACTCACTTTACTTTGTTGCTTAATGATCTAATCTTACAAACAAAAACTACGAGCACCTCATCTCCAGACTAAATTACAGGGGGCACGTTTATTGCTACGGGGACAGTTATTTTACCCAACCGCCTTCAGTTCCAGCTGCCATTGTGCAATGCCCTGTTCACAGATTCTGCCTCCTGCTGATATTCAATACAGATGGCACTGGGCGTAGTTGGCAACCATCAAACCTTTTGGCTTCTTTGTTAGTTTCCAGTTGATATTAACATTGGCAGGTCTTGAAAAATCTGGTACAAGGCCATGACTACATTCAGTGTGTAAATATTAATCGAACTGTTAGTTATTGTGCGAAAGTTTTCATATTTTTAATTTTTTTCATTGGATTAAGCATTGCTGGAAAGGGCAGCATTTTTTTGCTGATATGTAGGTAAGTGGGGAATATCCCATTCCAGTCCTGATTTGTGTTTTGTACATAGTTGACAGACTTTGGGGAGTCAGGGAGGTGAGTTACTCTCCACAGATTTCCCACTCTTTGACCTGCTCTTTTAGCCATGTTTTTATATGGCTGGAGCAGTTCAGTTTCTGGTCAATGTTAGTCCCCAGGATGTTGACAGTGGGAGATTCAGCAATGATAATGGAGATGGTTAGATTCTCTCCTGTAGGAGATGGGTATTGTCTGGCACTTGTGTGGTACAAATGTCGCTTGCTACTGATTAGGCCAAGCTCATGTTGCTGTACATGAATACTGCCTGCTTTTGGACCTGAGGAACGTGAACGGAAGTAAACATTGCGCAGTCATCAGCAAATATCGCTACCTCTAATTTCATGTGAGAGGGAGGGCCATTGATGAAGCAGCTGAAGATGTTTGCACCTAGAAAGCTCCCTGTGGAACTTCTCAGCAATGTGCTGGAGCTGGAATTTGCATCTAACATTCACAACCACCATCCTTTGTGCTGGATAGGACCCCAATCATTGGAGAAATTTCCCCTGCTCCTCATTGATTCCAGCTTTGCTAGGGCTCATTGATACCACAGCTGGTCAAATGCTGCCTTCATATCCAGGCAGTCACTCTCAATCACCTCTGGCATTCAGCTCTTTTGCCCATGTTTGGACCAAGGCTGTATTGAGGTCAGGAGCTGAGTGACCCTGGTGAAACCAAAACTGAGCATCAGTGAGCAGATTATTGCTGAGTAGGTATTGTTTGCTAGCAGTGTTGATGACCCCTTCCATCGCTTTGCTGATGATTGATATTAAGCTGATGGGGCAGTAGTTGACCACAAAGCATTTGTACTGATTTTGTGGTCAGGGCATACCTGGGGAAATTTCCACATTGCTAGGCAGATACCAGTGTTGTAGCTGTACCGGAACAGCTTGGCTAAGATAGAGTTAGTTGGGGATGTTTTGAAGCCTTCTCCTCACTTTGGTTATTAAACTATTCACCGCCATTCATGGCTGGAAGTGGCAGGACTGCAGAGCTTAGATCTGATCCACTGGTTGTAGCTAAGCTCAGTCTGTAGCGCGCTGCTACTGCAGTTTGGTATGCAAGTTGTAATTTCACCAGGTACTTTCACCTCAGTTTTACCCATAACCTCCTCCGCGCTTCACTGAGGCAGGGTAAATCTCTCATTTTTTGGGTAGACTGAGGGACATGGTGTACCACCATCATGATTGAACACAATTTTGCCACTTCTGCTGACACAGCACCTTAAGGATGCCCTGATTCCTGGCTGGGAGTGACGAAGGGGTTACATAAGAACATATAAGAACATAAGAAATAGGAGCAGGAGTAGGCCATCTAGCCCTTCGAGCCTGCCCCGCCATTCAATAAGATCATGGCTGATCTGTCGTGGCTCAGTTCCACATTCCCGCCCTCTCCCCATTACCCTTAATCCCCTCTCCTTTCAAAAACCCATCAACCCGCGTCTTAAAAATATTTAACGAGGCAGCCTCCACCACTTCAACGGGCAGAGAATTTCAGAGATTCACCACCCTTTGAGTGAAGAAGTTCTTCCTCAACTCCGTTCTAAACCGCCCCCCCCTTTATCTTGAGGCTGTGCCCCCTAGTCCTACTGTCCTTTCTGAACGGGAAGAGTCTCTCCACCTCTATCCTATCCATCCCATTCATCATCTTATACGTCTCAATGAGATCTCCCCTCATTCTTCTAAACTCTAACGAGTACAAGCCTAATTTATTCAGCCTCTCCTCATAGCTCAACCCCCTCAACTCCGGTATCAGCCCAGTAAACTTCCTCTGCACTCCCTCCAAGGCCAAAATATCCTTGCGTAAGTACGGTGCCCAAAACTGCACACAGTACTCCAGCTGCGGCCTCACCAATGCCCTATACAGCCGCAGCAAGACCTCCCTACTTTTATATTCAATCCCCCTCGCGATGAAGGCCAGCATCCCATTCGCCTTCCTGACCACCTGCTGCACCTGCAAGCTGGGTTTTTGCGACTCATGCACAAGGACCCCAAGGTCCCTCTGCACCGTCGCCTGCTGCAATTTTTCTCCACGTAAGTAATAATCCTTCCTACCATTATTCCTACCAAAGTGGACCACCTCGCACTTGCCAACATTAAATTCCATTTGCCATTTCCTGGCCCATTCGCCCAGCCTATCTAGATCCTTCTGCAGACTCTCACCACCCTCTGCACAATTTGCCTTTCCACCAATTTTGGTGTCATCAGCAAATTTCGACACCCTACACTCGGTTTCCTCCTCCAGATCATCTATATAAATGGTAAATAGCTGAGGCCCCAGCACCAACCCCTGGGGCACTCCACTAGTCACCATCCGCCAATCCGAATAGCACCCATTGACCCCCACTCTCTGTCTCCTATTTGACAACCAGTCCTCTATCCACGCTAACACCCTACCCCCAACTCCATGCCCCCTTACCTTCTGCAATAACCTCTTGTGAGGTACCTTGTCAAACGCCTTCTGAAAATCAAGAAAGACCACATCCACCGGCTCTCCTCTATCCACCGCCCTAGACACATCCTCATAGAACTCCAGTAAATTTGTCAGACACGACTTCCCTTTAACGAAACCGTGCTGCGTCTGCTCTATCAAGCAGTTCCCCTCAAGATGCCTCGCTATTTCCTCCTTGATGACGGATTCTAACATTTTACCTACAACAGACGTTAAACTAACAGGCCTATAACTCCCCACCTTTTGCCTGGCACCCTTCTTAAACAACGGCATAACATTAGCCGTTTTCCAATCTTCCGGCACTTCCCCGGAATCCAGCGACGTCTGGAAAATAACCACCAAGGCATCCACTATCACCTCCGCCATTTCTTTCAGGACCCTCGGACGCATTCCATCCGGTCCTGGGGACTTGTCCACAATCAGTTCCCTCCAGTCTGTCGAGCACCACCTCTCTAGTAACAGTAATGTCATCGAGACCCTCCAGTCCTACCACCTTTCCATCTCTAACACCCGGCAAATTATTCACGTCCTCCTCCGTGAAGACCAAAACAAAAAAGTTATTCAAGACCTCAGCCATTTCCCCATCCCCTACCACTAAGTCCCCCTTCTCATCCTCTAAGGGACCAACGTTCACCCTAGCCAGCCTCTTCCTTTTTATATATTTATAAAAACTCTTGCTATCCTTTCTTATATTAAGTGCTAGCCCAGCTTCATAGTTTCTCCTACCCTTCTTTATCAACTTCTTTGTCAATCTTTGTTGACATTTAAACCTCTCCCAATCCTCTTCTCGCCCACTACTCTTAGCTACTCTAAACGCCTCCGCTTTTAATTTAACACATTCCTTCACTTCCTTCGTTATCCACGGCTTATTACCTCTCCTCCTACGGTCCTTTTTGACCATCAGAATAAATTTCTGCTGAGCACCAAGAAATATCTCCTTAAAGATCCTCCACTGCTCCTCAGCAGACCTACCTTCCAACGTGCTCCCCCAGTCCACATTCGCCAATTCTTCTCTCATCCTACCGTACTCCCCTCTGTTCAAACAAAGGATGCGTGTCCGGGAACCCACTTTCTCCTCCTCCATCTGCACCAGAAACTCCACCATACAATGATCACTCTCCCCAAGAGGGAACTTCACCGCAAGTTCCCTAATTCTACCCGCCTCATTACATAGCACCAGATCCAAGATAGCTCGCTCCCTCGTCGGCTCCAACACACACTGTTCGAGGAAACTATCCCGGCAGCATTCCAAGGACTCCTCCTCGAGCCCACCGCGTCCAACATGGGTCGACCAATCAATATGCAGATTGAAATCCCCCATAAGTACGGCCGTCCCATTCCTGCACGTCGCACTTATTTGAGCGTTCACAGCCCGCCCCACCTCCAGATCATTATTCGGGGGCCTATAGACGACACCCACCAGCGTCTTCCTCCCTTTGCTGTTCCTAATCTTACAAACCTAACTTAAGCATAATCCTATATTTCCAACTCCTTCACTTGTGCTCGGACTGACTTCAGTAATAGTTATGGGACTGAAATAAAGAAATCATACAACATACCAGTCCAATAACCTCTGGGAAGAAATTCATTGGTTCTATCAGTAACACAGTGAAACTTTGTCACATTAATTGTCAAGGGGGTCACTGAGTAGTTAGTGTCTCCCTGAAACTAAAGTATGGCTGCAGTCTGGACAGAGAAGTGTCCTATCTGTAGCACTCTGCCTGACTAACATAGAATCCCAAAAGTGCAGGAGACCATTCGGCCCATTGAATCTGCACCGACAACAATCTCATCCAGACCCTATCTCCATAACTCCATGCATTTACCCTGCTAATCCCCTGACACTAGGCTTAATTTAGCATGGCCAATCAACCTAACCTGCACATCTTTGGACTGTAGAGGAAACTGGAGCACCCGGAGGAAACCCACACAGCCACAGGGAGAACGCGCAAACTCCACACAGACAGTGACCCAAGGCTGGAATTGAACGCAGGTCTCTGGCACTGTGAGGCAGCAGTGCTAACCATTGTGTTACCATGCCGCCCACATGCCTCATTTATATATGGCACAGGCAGCTTAGTTAAGAGAGCACCTTTGATCAGTCGCCAATGAATTCTCTGAGTGAATCTTTTTAATGTTTCCAATCGTATTTAGTTTCATACAAGATTCCATGCGTGGGAAGTCTGAAAAGATTGAATGAATATCTGAGTGTTGATATGGCACAAAGCAAAATCTCAATGTTTGGAAAAAGAGAGTTTCTCCACTTACCTGCTGCACCATGTGCACAATCTTACTCTGCCCGATGATATCCTCAGGTCCCTCATTCTCAGGGTCTTTAGAGACTCCTTTCTTCTTCAAACAGTGGCAAAGGAAGACTAGCACACAGATGGCAATCAACCCGGCAACTGTGCCCAGTGTGCCCCCGACAGCGGCCAGTGGAAATGACACCACCATCATGCCAGGGCTTGAATTGTTCCAGCGATTCTCAGCTCAACTTTTACCTGGGAGAAATCTGCAGCATTTTCCTGGCTTCCCCAAACTGATCAACAGCTGAACTTATCCTTTCAACTACTGTGACCCGGTGAGTTCAGCCCTCACACAAAACAAGCAGATAATTGGTCCGGTGTGGAGGAGATCCTGTGGACAGTCATCCTTAAGTCAGTCACAAGTGCTGTAGATTCAGTCAGAGGCAGCAGCACTTTATGTGGATTCATTCAGCACAGAGCTCTGATCTCAGCAGTAGAGGCGGAGTTTGGTGATCTGATATTATCTGGGGCAACCAGTCAAAAAGAGAAATGACATTTTATTAAGTGCATTAATATTAGTTGCATTTAACATTTCAAACGCACTCTTGGGCTATCTTGAACTTCCTGTGTATTGATGATTCATTCACTAGTTAGCAGGAGAATGAGAAGCAGGAGATACATACTGCAATAGTGCAGCAGAAAGATAATTTATTATTCATTAACTCCTAAATAGGTCCTGGCAACTATCGTAAGATAGGATGTATAAATAGCATTGGAAATACTTTTGTTTTAATGTCACTGAATCATTTGGTGATGTTTGCGCTCCACACAAGCAGGTAAGTATGAAGGTACAGCTGTTGTGGTCTATTTGAAAATCAATTATTCTTTTCACCGTGAACAGAACAGTCAGATAAGTGGACAACAGATCCTGCTCTGTGCTCCTGCACTCTGTACAGTGAACAGGCAGTGTAAGAGAAAGGTGGCACCTCTCATGGCAGGCTTGCCGTACTCTCTGGAGTGACTTATCCTGTATAGGCATCACCCAAACAACCAGCTTTCCCCTGTGGCTCCAAGTACTCCCAGTAAACTATTGGGATGGGTCAGACAAACCAGGTGATGGTAGCCATTGGATATTCTACACTCAGTGACTTACAGACCTGTTGATCCTGGCATGAAGACTGATTCCAGTGGATTAGATGGGTGAGATCAATCTAAGATCCAATGATTTTAAAGATGCTGGACTGTGGAATGCGTAAAGCTTGACAAGACACAGAAGACATCCTGGTCACTGGTCATTGTAACCAGATCTATATCCAGTCATCTAGACTCATCTTGTGACTGTACCAAGATAGGCCAGGGCAAAACAGTGAGGCTGACGATGAGCACCTCTCCATTGCTATAACCCAATTCACACAAAAGTCATGTTCATCATCTTTCTGTGAACTGCAATACACCACCTGTTTCACCAGTCCTGTGGTGATTGTAAGAAGTCTCACAACACCAGGTTAAGGTCCAACAGGTTTATTTGGTAGCACGAGCTTTTGGAGTCTCACTCCTTCTTCAGGTGAATGAGGAATTGTGTTCACAAACAGGGCATATAAAGGCACAAACTCAATTTACAAAATAATGATTGGAATGTGACTCTTTACAGGTAATCAAGTCTTAAATGTGAGTGGAGAGAGGGTTAAGCACAGGTTAAAGAGATGTGTATTGTCTCCAGCCAGGACAGTTAGTGAGATTTTGCAAGTCCAGGCAAGTCTTGGGGGTTACAGATAGTGTGACATGAACCCAAAATCCTGATTGAGGCTGTCCTCGTGTGCGGAACTTGGCTATCAGTCTCTGCTGGGCGACTCTGCGCTGTCGTGTGTTGTGAAGGCTGCCTTGGAGAATGTTTACCCAAAGATCAGAGGCCGAAGGCCCATGACCGCTGAAGTGTTCCCCAACAGAAAGAGAACACTCTTGCCTGGTGATTGTCAAGCATTGTTCATTCATCCATTGACGTAGCATCTGCGTGATCTCCCCAATGTACCATGCCTTGGGATATCCTTTCCTGCAGTGCATCACGTAGACAACATTGGCTGAGTTGCAAGAGTATGTACCGTGTACCTGATGGATGGTGTTCTCACTTGAGATGATGACATCCATGTCGATGATCCGGCATGTCTTGCAGAGGTTGCTGTGGCAGGGTTGTGTGGTATTGTGGTCACTGTTCTCCTCAAGGCTGCGTAGTTTGCTGCAGACAATGGTTTGTTTGAGGTTGTGCGGTTGTTTGAAGGCAAGAAGTGGGGGTGTGGGGATGGCCTTGGTGAGATGTTCATCTTCATCAATGACATGCTGAAGGCTCCAGAGAAGATGTGTAGCTTCTCCGCTCTGGGGAAGTACTGGATGACAAAGGGTACTCTGTCCGCTATGTCCCGTGTTTGTCTTCTGAGGAGGTCAGTGTGGTTTTTCCCTGTTGTGTGTCGGAACTGTTGATCAATGAGTCGAGCACCATATCCTGTTCTTATGAGGGCATCTTTCAGCGTCTGGAGGTGTCTGTCATGATCTTCCTCATCTGAGCAAATCCTGTGTATACGGAGGGCTTGTCCATAGGGGATGGCTTCTTTAACATGTTTAGGATGGAAGCTGGAGAAGTGGAGTGTTGTGAGGTTATTCATTGGCTTGTGATACAGTGAGGTGCTGAGGTGACTGTCCTTGATGGAGATGCATGTGTCCAAGAATGCAACCGATTCTAGAGAATAGCCCATGGTGAGTCTGATGGTGGGGTGGAATTTGTTGATGTCATCATATAGTTTTTTTCAATGATTGTTCGCCATGAGTCCAAAGGAAGAAAATGTCTTTTATGTATCTAGTGTGTAGCATCGGTTGAAGGTCCTGTGCGGTGAAGAAGTCTTGTTCGAATCTGTGCATGAAAATGTTGGCATATTGAGGTGTGAATGTGGTTCCCATGGCTGTTCCGTGTGTCTGGAAGAAGAACTGATTGTTGAAGGTGAGGACATTGTGGTCCAGGATGAAGCGGATGAGTTGTAAAATTGCATCTGGAAACTGGCAGTTGTCGGCATTGAGTACTGAGGCAGTTGCAGCAATGCCCATCATCAAGGGAGATGCTGGTGTAGAGCGCCGAGACATCCATTGTGACGAGGAGTGTCCCTGGTTCAACTGCTCCATGTGTGCTGAGTTTCTGTAGGAAGTCTGTGGTGTCATGACAGAAGCTGGGGGTTCATTGTACTTTGGGTTTCAGGATGCCTTTGACATAGTTGGAGAGGTTCTCACACAGGCTCTCATTGTCTGATACAATGGGATGGCCGGGTGTGTTAGCCTTGTGTATCTTTGGGAGGCAGTAGAGATCTCCAACACGGGGAGTACGTGGGATGAGAGCATGGAGGGTGCTCTGAAGGTCCGGATCAAAGGTCTTGATCAGAGTGTTGAATTGACGGGTGTGTTCTTTGGTTGGATCTGTGGGTGATTGTCTGTAGTGTTTCTCGGTGTTCAGTTGTCGTTTCAGTAATCCGTTCTGTTCAGTATGACAGTAGCCCCTCCTTTGCTGATTTGATGACAATGTTGCGGTTGGTCTTGAGAGTGTGGATGGCATTGCGTTGTGCTTAGATGACGTTCACGTCTGTCTTGTGAGTGCGGCTGATGAATCTGGTGTTGACGCACCTCCTGACTGCTTGGGCATACATGTCAAGTCAAGGGCAAGGAATCCAATTTGACTCTTTCCTCTTTGGTTGCTGCTCCACGGATCCCTCTGTCAGCTGTTCTGGTTTATTGGCTGTCACATTGTGTTCATTGTTGGCCTGTTGGGGTTTGTGGAAGAACTTCCACAGCCTCATTCACCTGCTGAATCCCTCTGTGTCTGCTACGAGACTGATGAGGTCCATTTTGGTGGTGAGGCAGAACTTCAATTTCATCTGGTTGACAATGGACTTCCCTGCAGTACTGTTTTCTACTGTGATACCGGGGGAGGCTTGGTTGCTGCTGGTGAGGATGCCAAGTTTCTCCAGGTTCCTGTTCTTGGTGTGCATGTAGATGGCATAGTTCCGTTCTCTGGTCTGCTTGGCAGCTGGTCTGCGTCCTGAGTGCAAGTTGAGAATATGGACTCTATCTTGGTCTCATTTCCAATAGCAGTGGATCCACTGGGAACTGTAACTGTGACTCTGCACACAGGCCGCCTGGTCATGTGGAACTCAGCAATCCCGAGTGACTGAGCAGCCCCTTTTCTGCTCACCTCCCTGGTATGAGGAGGGGGTGAGAAAAGGTGCCCAAATCCACGTCTGCTTCACCTCCCTGGGCAGTGGGCTGCAATTGGCAGCAATCCCAACAATGCAGTCATAAATCAATCCCTAAAAAGAAAGCCAAGGTGATACTAGTCACCACTGACAAATGGAACATTGGACCCTCATGGATAATGTCATATATTCAGGGAATTAATATTTGGTATGGCCTCTTTGGGAGAATGGTCACATGATCGCTCCATGCCATAACTGGGTCTGAAGGCTGTACTGTGCACATCTAAAAATAAATATGCCCGTTTTTATTAAGATTTGTGTGGACCTTCTGAATTGAACTGATCTCTCCACTGAGCCACAGACAATACAACAGACAATGCCAAAGTCAACTGACCTGAGAGAAGAACTGCTCTTGCAAGGAGAAACCTTGCTAGGTACAACTTCCAGATCACCACCTTCACCGACCTAAGGAGGGGCAGCTTAAGGAAATCGGTGCAGCCTACGTCTTCTTTTGGAGTAACCATGTGAAAGAAGAATTATGTGAAGTTGAAATAGATGTTGCTCCCTTCATAAAATGATTTCATAGAATCCCTACAGTGCAGTAAGAGGCTGTCTGGCCCATCAGGTCTGCACCAACTCTCCAAAAGATCATGCCATTCAGGCCCTCCCCTCCATGCAATCCCCATAATCCACCTAACCTATATATCTTTGGACAAAAAGGGGCAATTTAGCATGGCCAATCCACCTCATCTGCACATTTTTGGACTGTGGGAGGAAACTCGAGCACCCGGAGGAAACCCATGGCAAAATGGAGAAAACGTGCAGACTCCAAGCAGGCACCCAAGGTAAGAATTGAACCCAGCTCCCTGGCGCTGTGAGGCAGCAGTGCTAACCACTGTGCCACCATCCCTTGAACCACCATGTCAGTAAGTTCACTTCCCAAAAGTGTTAATGAGTACCTGATGGTGCTTAACTTCCCCTGCACCATACCAGGCAAGCTACTCTCCTTAGCAGGTCTGCCTCTATCATGAACAATGCTAATGAAGTTGAGGATTAATTTTATGATGACCTCCACTGTTTACTTGTTATGTGTCAAAGTCAGAGCAGCTAATCAATCTCAGTGACTTCAGATCACCAAGTGTGGAAAAGGATCTTCAGGAAAATCACAGATGGCAGTCCTGAGATCAATGGTCTCCTCTTGCTGAAGAGCTCTTAATCCCCAACACAATTTTCCACCTCCCTCGTCACAACAAGATGTGTTGGATGCTCCTTCATTCTATGCATTTGCCTCTAATCGACTATGTCATTGCTAGGCAGAGAGACAGGCAGGATGTTCATCTGATGAGAACCATGTGAGGCACTGACTGTGTGAGGCACATTTTAAATGTGTGAGGCACATTTAAAAGATACACATCAAGATCTATTCATTCCCCCCCAATACATCTGTAAGCATGAAGGCCCAGCATGAAGGCCCAGAAGCATCTCAATATCTCTAGACTCAAGCTCTTGAATCTCTCTCTCTCTCAAAGAGGCTTGTGAGTTGCCTGTGTACAATGAAAGTGGGCATTTACAGCATTAAAGATGATTGGATAACCTTCAGGGATATAATGTACTCCACTGCTCCACAGGCCCTTGGCGTCTACCTCTCATAAATATCAAGACTGGTTCAATGAAAACAATGAGGGAATCTATAAACCACTGGAGGAGAGAAACAACAGCTCTACAGAGTTCACGTCAATGACAAGTCATCATTATCCAAGCATGAAGCCCACTGAACTATCCGTAGGACTGTCCAACAAACTGACTCAGAAAGCAGACAACTTCAGTCATATGCAGATCACAAATGCTGTGATGCTCTGAAATCTATAGACACCAGTCCACTGGTTCATCACCAATCTTCAGTGCTGACAGGTCAACACTGCTCACAGGGAAAAAAAATCAAATTCTAGAAAGATGGGTAGTGCACTCGAACCATGTCCTTAACTGGCTTTCATCCATCAGCGAAGAAGCAATCAACAGGCTGCCACAGGTCACTATCAACTGCACCCTTGATGACCCTCCCACGCTGTCAGAAACACTAAGTATAATCAAGCTCCTGTGTAGCTGCAAAACCCTGGGAGCTAATGCTATCCCAGAAGTGGTCTGAGAAATTGGAGGTCAGTATCAGGCCAAGATGACCACTGAACTGTGGAAGAAATGAACCATCCCACAAGAGAGGAGTTTTCACTGTCCACATTGACAATTGGGAAGCCATTTGCCACAGCAAAATCTGTATTAAAAACATAAAAATGTTGGAAATACTCAGGTCAGGCAGCATTTGTGGAGAGAAACTAAGTTGACATCTCAAATTGAGATGAGATGACATTTCATCAGAACAGGGGAAAGATCATCTGGAAGGTACCTACCAATTGTGTGAGCATTAAAGAGGAAACTTACTCCTCTTCATTGCCAGTAAAAAATTTACCACAATCATTCTGAATTGCTTAGCGCAACATCTAGACCACGATCTTCTGCCAGAGTCAGAGCGACTTCAGAAAATGTTGAGGAGCCACTGATATAATGTTGACAAGCAATAATAGAACACAGACCTCTACACCACATTTGTTGACTTGACTAAGACCTTGGAGGGCCTTTGGAAGGTAATGGAGAAATTCATCACAATGATTTGACTGTTCTATTTGTCCTAAATGACGCTAAGTCGTTTAACCCATTTCCAGTCACTAATGGAGTTCAATAGGGCTGCATGCTAGTGCATGTTTTCATCTTCCATGCTCTCTGATGCCTTCCGTAATGGTGATCCTGGCATCAAAAGCAGATGTCACATGGACAGGAACTGCTCAATCTTAGATGACTCCAGACAAAGACCAAGATCTCCAAGGCAATGCTTCTTGTTTCCCTGTTTGTCAATATCTTCCAGTTCAGTGTCAGATATGCAATGTAGCATGGACTTGTTCTCCACAGTATGCAATATCTTTGGCCTTATGACAAGCAAAAAGAAAATTGAAGTAATATACCAGCCTGTCCAGGAAAACCCCATCTCAACCCCACAGTTTCAGTTCAATGACAAGAACCTGTCAGCAATTCACTTATCTCGGCAGCACACTCTCGGGCTGTCTATATTGATGACGGGACACATAAAATTTCCAAAAGCAAGCATAGCCTCCGGCAAACTTTGAACATCAGTCTGGGAAAGGAGTATGTCTGCCTCACAAACTGAAAGTCTACAGAACAATTGTCCTGCTTACTCTGCTCTACACGGGGTGAGTCTTGGACTGTATGCCATGTTAAGAAGCTCAACCATTTTCACTTGAGCTGCCTTCAGAAGCTTTTGAAGATTAGATGATAAGAAAAATATCAGACATTGATGTGTTCCCTGAGTGGGCATATCAAGTATCCACACCATACTGGGACAGCCACAACTGAGTCGGGCTGGTTATGTAGCCAGGATACCTGACATTCACTTAGCAAAACAAATCTTCTTGGACAGCCTGAGTCTGGGGTGCAATCTCATGTCGATTAAAGGAAGGACACTCTGAAAGCTTAGCTAGGAATTTTGATATTGACTCTGACTCCTAAAAAAGGCTTGTCCAGGATTGCTGCATCTGCATTACCAAATAAAAAATGGTGCAGCCAGCTTCAAACACAAACACATATCAGAGGCAGAGGGAAAATACAAGGAGAGGAAATCCTGAGACAGCAAATCATCCAAACTCAATTATCTGTGGTATCCTATCCTATTTACTGCAGAACCTTCCTGGCACCGGTCAGTCTTAGCAGTCATCTATGCATCACAGAAACCCTCTCAAACACTCCAGATGGTCATCTTCACCTTCAAGGACAAACATGAAGACAGTAAGGGGATGTGGTGGCATATCAATATTGTCACAGGACCAGGAGCCAGAGATCCAGACCAATATTTTGGGATCCTAGGTTTGAATCCTACCAAAGCAGATGCTGAAATTTGAACTCAATGGTTGGGTTTGAAGGTTTATGCTTCTGTAAAGACAGTATATAAACAATTTGACAAAATTAAGCTCAATTTGTATCTTTTGTTGCCTGGCTAATTCAAATAGATGGCAGAGAATGGTTGCCTAAATGTGAAAGTTGGAAACAATAGGGGAGATTTTCTACTCCTGCCTTTGGGGGAAATGGGGGATAGCAGAGGGAACGGAAAATAGCGTGCGACTCCCAAAAAGGCTTTTACACTGACAAGATTTCCCCGATACGTTATCCGTGCCCCCCACCAATGATGTAATGGGAATCCCTGGGATAAAAGTTGGATCCTCATTTATATCAATATACACATGGTTACTAGGCCTTTATGCTTGCTAACCTCTCCATGTTAAATTGTCTATTCATATTAGAGTGAGAGCATGCAAATATGAATTGGGATAGGTCCTTCCCAAAATGCACCTGACAAGCTGTACCTGCTGGAAGTCAACAGGGAGTACAGTCCCAGAGGGGAAGAGAAATATGCCCGGGCACTGCAGGACAGCGCTGGGGAAATGTTTCATGGGGTGGAGGCGCCTGTGGGCTGGGGGGGGAAATGATGCAAAACAGGGTGTTGACTCACTATCGGCCACTTTATTATTCTTTATAAAAGAATTATAGAATGTCTACATTGCAGAAGGCAGCAATTTGGTCCATCGAGTCTGCACCAACAATCCCACCCAAGCTCTACTCCTGTAACCTCACATATTTACCCAGCTAACCCCCTGACAATAAGAGGCAATTTAGCATGACCAATCAACCTAACCCACACATCTTTGGACTGTGGGGAGCACCTGGAGGAGACCCACGCAGACATGGGAAGAACGTGCAAACTCCAAACAGACAGTGCCACAAGGCAGGAATTGAACCCAGGCCCCTTGTGCTGTGAGGCAGCAGTGCTAATCACTGCGCCATCCCTTTTGCTGAGTCTGTAGGGTCACCCTCACCCTGCACCATCTTGTTTAAAATCTAGCCAAAGACAGTCACAGTACAGGACTAATATTTTTCTGGGGGGTGAGGATTCCCAAACATCTATTGTAGCGTTGGCCAAAAAAAATCCATTGAAACTCCAGAGAAACAAAATAAAGGGTCTCTAACAAAATCCAATCCCATAACTACTTCTAAAAATTATTTCTCTCTGAATATTGCTGTCACACTTGGTCTGTTGTTGGAGCTTTTTAATTTATTATTTTTTTTTCTGTTTTAGGTATAAATTCATCGTGAATAACAGAATTTGTGTGACAGCTTTTGGGGGAAGGAGAATCCAGTTCTCAAGAACACATTGAACAGAGTTCAATTGCTTTGTAAATGCAATGATTTCTTCATAGCCACTTCCCTGAAATCAGTTGATTGCTCTGTGATTAATTATACTTAGAGAATCAGCATTAGACCTCCAGTCTCACCATTGTTAGTCACTCTGTCTACTGCACGTCGGTGTAATGAAAGAAATACAAAACCTACATTTATACAGCATCTATCACATTGCTCCAAATTGCTTCACAGCCAATTAAATACTTTTGTGTTGTAGTCACTGGTACATTGTGGGCAATGTTATTAAATGTCAGAGTAGGCTCGAGAGCATTAGAGGATCTTGGCATAAGAGGGTACAATCATGGCTGGAGATTTTATTGCCAATGAAGGTTTGCTGTGAGTGGGTTTGTGGGATGAAATTGGCAGGACAGGAGTTTGTAATGGGCTCATAGTGCATCAGTAATCTGTTTTACACTGCGCCTGATAGCAGGGTCACTTAGTTCCTCATTACTGGCAATATTATGTTTGGATCAAAAGAGACATTAAACACGAGCAGACTGAAACAATGGTTGTTGGGTTTGGAGGTGCATATGTGTAAGCTATGTCTCTGTAAAATGAAAGCTTAGGAATGTGAAGATTAGGCTGCAATTCTATTCTTCACAGCCTAACTATCTGAAAAATATAACCATTATGCAGCATGGTGTCTGTTTGACCTCATCACCTGGGTGGCTGCAGGGTTGTGGGCAGGGTTCCATCTGATACTGCTTATTAGGGGTGAGGGGTCTATCTGATGTAAAATATCCAGGACATGAGGGCCTCTTGACGTTAATTGAGGAGGGTGCTCCATCTAGCCCTAACCACGTGAGGGTCAGACTGACCTGATCAATCACTCAGAGGTGGGGAGGTATCAATCATTCAGTGGACTTGTGGTGGGGATGGGGGAACTTTCTGATCTGATCTGTGGAAGTGGGTCTTCCTCACCCTGATAGCAGAGTGCTCTCTAAGGGTGATTTGTTTGAGTGCAATGCTGCCCTCTGCTGTGGGAAAGGGAAGTTCTGGCCATCTGTTTTTCTCCTTTATTAACTCGGCTGAACTGAGACGAATTCCCAGTTCCTGAAAACTCAGAAATGTCACCAACAGCTACCATCCAAAAGAATGGTTTGTAATTTTGATTTGTAATAGTTCCTGAAGTTTATATTGACCTTCATTTGGACTGTGTCATGGGACAAGGGCAGTGACTTAAAATGACCGGTTACTGAAGTATTAAGGTGACAATGGCAGACAGAAAGGAGGTGTTCTGTGAAGAGGTCCTCAAATCTGCCTTTCCTCTCCTCAGTGCAGAGGAAGCCATTTTATCCGCAGTGAATACAGAAATACGAGCAAATCACTGCCTTACCCGAAAGGATTGTTTTGGGCCTTGGTTGGATGAGATGGGAGGAGGTGATGGGGGCAGGCATTGCTTCTCCAGTGGTTGCCTGAGAAGGTGCTATGAGAAAGAGCTATGAGAAGGATGTTGTGGGTGATTGAGAAGTGGGACCAGGGTGGCATGGAGAAAATTGTCCCTTTGGAATTCTGAAAGGGGACATTTTGATGGTGCTGTGACACTGGAGGACAATTCAATAACTATGGAGGACTGGTGGAGTGGGAGGTAAGCACGAAGGGAGCACTTTTGTGGTTCTGGAAGGGAGGAGTGAGAGAAGAAGTGTGGAATTTGGGAAGACACGGTCAAGCAAGCTGTCAGTGACATTGAAGAGGAATCTGTGGTTGAGGAAAAAGGTAAACATACTGGAAACACAGGTCTCCTCCAGATGTTCTGGTTTCCTCCCACAGTTCAAAGATGTCCAAACGTCAGAATCCATTCCAGGGTGATGGAGAAACTGGGAGAATGAAATGAGATTCTTACAGGGAGTCGGGTGTGAAGAAATGTAGTGAACATATTTGTGGCAGTCAACGTGCTTAGTGAATATTTATTGATAGTCTATCCCCAGCAATCAAGATAGAGAAATCAAAAAAGGGAAGAATCAGATAAATTAAGTGAAGGTGATAGAGGGATGGGAATGTGAAGAAATTTGTTGCTATTTTCCAGATCCGAGTGAGAGCAGGAAATATCACTATGTACCAGAAAAAATAGTGAGGGAATGGCCTGATTTTATTTAGAACAAGGAATGAGATGGAGCCCCATCCTTAAATTGTGAAAAGAGTATCTGCTTTGGAAACAGCTTAATCATCTGGATGTACTGTCCAGACCATCAGGGCTGACTTCACATGATTATGGTTGCAATACTGGGGGAGTATTTTTTTTTACAAAATCTGGGAAGGGATCCCACCTCCAGTCTTCTAAAATGCCATCACTGTTCCATTTTGAGGGTGATAAATCAATTTGTCAGATCTTGAGGCATATCCCTTCCATCTGCTCTGAAGAAGATTCTCAGATGAAATCTCCTGTACTACCTGCTACCTGTCAGCAAAGACAATCTTCTGAAGACCCAGGTGGTTTCTGGGCATCCAGGGGGAACCAAAGACATAATCTTTGTCTCTTGACAAACCCAAGTGTCTGGGACAATGCAATTAGCTCCATATGACATCTATTAATTGTCACAGGCCTTTGATTCCATTAGTCAGGAAGTTCTTTAAAAAGAGAAAATATTAGAAAATCTTTGGAAAAATTCTCCAGCAAAATTTGTTACTATCCTGTGACTCTTGCATGATGGTATGGATTGAAAATGGAGTCCTTTTGTATCCTAATGGGTGTGAAGCAATGCCATGTGATTGCACCAACTTTTTTTTCAATATTAACTTAGCTTGGTCACTGACTCATTCACAATCAACCTCTACAAGGTTCATCAGAGTTTCATCTGGAGGGGAAGATTTTCAACCTCAACACACCGATGGCCAAGACATCCACAACTTACTTCATGTTGATGACTGTGCACTCATGGCCCAAATTGCAAACGATATTCAGTTTATCAATATAATCACACATTGACCTCTTTCAGTGCTGAAAGTCTTTCAGTCCATCATGTTACTCAGGGCCTCTGAATGAGCAATTCACTGTCATTCCCCTGCCTTGTCCTGCCCATTTTCCTTCTGCAGATTATAGAATCCTTACAGTACAGAAGGCAGTCACTCAGCCCATTGAGTCTGCACCAACTACAATTCCACACAGACGATATTCTCATAACACCATGCATTTACCCTAACTTGTCCCCTGACACCAAGGAGCAATTTAGCCTGGCCAATTCACCTAACCAGCATATCTTTGGACTGTGGGAGGAAACCAGAACACCTGGAGGATACCTATGTAGACATAGGGGGGGGGGGGATGCACAAACTCCACACAGAGGTGACCCAAGCCAAGAATCAAACCCAGGTCCTCGTACTGTGCAGCAGCAGTACTAACCACTGAGCCACCATGCTACCCCAGATAAAGATCTAATTCCTTTATGAATGCTTCAATTGAAACTGCCTCACCACACTTCCAGTCACAATTGGCAGCCACAAATTATACTTTCTAATGGACAAGATTATTTCAATTCATGTTCATAAATGGACATCCATATGATACTGCAAAAAGAAATTAATTCTCCAGGGGAGGTTCCAATGCTGACACTGCACGCGAAGGTTAAATCTGGTATAAACTCTTCTTCCCTTAGACACTACTCCTTACTAGAAACTCCTACAATAACCCCCTCAGAACCCAACACATGCACACTGTCTCAGAACAGGTTGCAGCGCCAGCATTTATGCGTAGCCTGAGATTGCAGCGCCTCCGCAGCGCGCGATGCAGGATTCCGATTGCAGCAGGGCGTGTAAAGGGACTGCAGTTGGTCACGTAGCGTGGGCATTGCAGCATCTGCGCAGTGGTTCATGAGAGACAGCGATCGCTGCGCCTGCGCATTGAGTCATGTAAAATTGGGATTGAAGCGTTTGTGCAGTGGTCCATGAGGATCGGGATTTCTGCGCATGTGTAGTGGGTCATGTGAGACAGGGATTGTAGCGCCTGCGCAATGGGTCATGTGAGACGGGGATTGTAGCGCCTGCGCAATGGGTCATGTGAGACGGGGATTGTAGCGCCTGCGCAATGGGTCATGTGAGACGGGGATTGTAGCGCCTGCGCAATGGATCATGTGAGACAGGGATTGTAGCGCCTGCGCAATGGGTCATGTGAGATGGGGAGTGTAGCGCCTGCGCAATGGGTCATGTGGGACGGGGATTGTAGCGCCTGCGCAATGGGTCATGTGAGCTTGGGAAGATGGCAACAGAGGTGGGAGCTTTGGAGCTGCTTCTGAAGGTAATAGAAAGCGAGAGGCGCTGGGAGCTTCGCTGTTGTCCATTTACCCTCAGGGCTGGATAGTGCTCGTGCCTACCCAGAACTTTTAACAGATGGAGCTTTTTTTCTGTTGAAATTTGCTCCAGTCTCGCTTGTAAACTAAAACGAGTGAGTTTCACTTGAAGGATTTGTGTATTTTCACCAAACTAGAGACCGATTGTTCACATGTCTTTCACTTTCTCTAATTAAATTGCCACATTTTACACACCAAGTTTAAACATGCAGAAATACAAAAGATTATCAGAGTAGAACATTCATTTTAATGTTTCTAGTGAAATTGCAGGAACACCTATAACATATAAAATTACAAAATTTGAGGTTATGAAACTTGG
The DNA here is from genome assembly GCF_965287045.1 of Carcharhinus amblyrhynchos. Classification (NCBI taxonomy): domain Eukaryota; kingdom Metazoa; phylum Chordata; class Chondrichthyes; order Carcharhiniformes; family Carcharhinidae; genus Carcharhinus; species Carcharhinus amblyrhynchos. The sequence continues at coordinate 58,366,702 of NC_137329.1, forward strand.
ATATTATTTTCTTTGGTTGTGAAATGGATGATGAATCCACAGAACCATAGCATCCCTGTAAAGAGCAGAAGGAGGCCATTAGGTTGTTGCATATGCACCAACTCTCTGAAAAATGGTTAATCAGCTAACCACATCTTTATTTATTTCTTATTAGTGTCACAAGTAGGCTTATATTAACACTGCAGTGAAGTTACAACACAGTGGTTAGCACTGTTGCCTCACTGCTCCTGGGATCTGCGTTTGATTCCTGACTGGAGTCACTATGTGTGTGGAGTCTGTATGTTCTTCCTGTGTCAGCATGGATTTCCTCCAGAGTGTTCTAGTTTCCCCCCACAGTCCAAAAGACATACTGGTTAGGTGCCTTGGCCATTCTAAATTTTCCTGCAGTGTGCCTGAAAGCAGGTGCTGGAGTAAGGCGATATGGGGATTTTCACAGTAACGTCATTGCATGTTAACGTAAGCCTATTTGTGACACTAATACATCAACTTTGAACTACTGTGATAATCTCCTAGCTGTCGCACTCTGGCGCCTGTTCAGGTACACTGAGGGAGACTTTAGCATAGCCAATGCACCTAACCAGCACATCTTTTGGACTGTGGTAGGAAATCCTGGACGAAACTCGTACAGACATGGGAGCAACGTGCAGACTCTGCGCAAACAGTCACCAAGGCTGGAATTGAACCAGGGTCCCTGGTGCTGTGAGGCAGCAGTGCTAACCACTGTGTTGCCCATCACTGTGAGGTAGGGATTGCCTCAGTATAAAAGTCCTCACTGAGTGAGGAGAAGCAGTTAAGAGAAATCAGTTTATATAATTTGTTCTGTACCTGAAGTGATTGAAGCAGAGAAATAGACACTTGAATGAGAAGATACTGGGTGATAGGATAAAAGAGCAGGGTAGTGTGATTAGTTTTGGATTGCTCGAGCAATATTTGAGCTTTTACACAAGGTAAATGCATAGGTTACGGGGTTAGGGCCTGGATGAGATTGTTGTCGGTGCAAGCTTGATGAGCCAAATGGCCTTTTTCTGTATTGTAGGAATTCTATAATTGTATTGGAAACTTTGTAGGAAATATGTGTAAAGTCGATGCAGGAGGAGTTGCACAATTTTTAAGACATGCTGTCTTCTTGAAACATTTTGTGGCTGGAATAGCAGATTGTAAATTTCTTAATTTCTGTTAAATTTTGATTTGGCTTGTACTGTTGTTTCATGCTAACAAACAGTTGGACAAGGGTTCTCTAATTCTGTGTGGAGCATAGGGTGGTTGCGAGAGTGCTTAATTAAATTTTTTTGAACATCATGAATCTGGTAAAGGAAGGAGGTAGTCTTTTTTACCTCCAGTAGCTGATTAGAGGGTTCTGATTAGTTGGCAAGTGGACTTTGATGAGAGGTTTGTTTAGATTCAAATCAGGCCATAAACAAAATGTTGACAGTTAATTGTTTTCTGATGCATTTCCATGACAACATGTCTCTACTGATCAGTATCCACTTTCCAACCAATCAGCACTCTACTCGTGCAGTATAAATTGTCATTCCCTTTACATTTGTATTCTTTTGAATCTGCCCTGATGAGTGAAAAACATCGATAGTGTGTCCCTTTTTCAGCAATACTCTGATATGATAGTAGACAAGCAATGCCTAGCATTTAGAGCACTTGCATAATTTGCAACAAACATGTATTCTGTTACAGTACAAACATCCATCCAAAAATTGCTAATGTGAAGAATTAGGTATAGGATTAGACCAGAGGAAAAGACTTATAATGTTACCAAAAATAGCAAGTCTGAAATTTGGGAGGTTTTATTTAAATTGACAAGAGGACAAAGAAATTTCTAAGGAAAGAGAACATGAGAATATACTAGCAAAAGACCTCGAAACAGGTAGGAAATGTCTTGGTAGGTATGCACTAAAGAGATTAGTGAAACTAAGCATGGAGTCATTGTAGGCCGAGAAGGCTGAAATCATTCTGGAGAATAAGGAAATAGCAGAGACATTAAACAAAGATTTTGTACGTATCTTTGTGATAGAAGACATAAAAAAAGTTTTGGAAATATTGGGGAACTGAGAGTACAGTGAGAATGAGAAACTTAAAGAATAGTCTGAAAAAAATTAATCAGACTGATTGGTGACAAGCCCCTTGGACTTGATGGCCTGCACCCTAGAGTTAGGAGAGGAAGCTGCAGAGATAGTCAGGGCATTTGGTTTTGATCTTCAAGAATTCCTGGGATTCTAAAACTGTTCCCGAGGATTGGAAGGTGGCAAACGTGACCCTGCTGTTTGAGAGGAGGGAGTGAGGAAATAGGGAACGTTTATTAGTGTCAGAAGTAGGCTTATATTAACACTGCAGTGAAGTTACTGTGGAAAATCCCCAAGCTGCTGCACTCTGACGCCTGTTTGGGTACATTAAGGGAAAATTTAGCATGGCCAATGCACCCAACCAGCGCATCTTTGGACTGTAGGAGGAAACCAGAGCACCCGGAGAAAACCTATGCAGCCAAGAGGAAAATGTGCAAACTCCGCACAGTGACCTGAAGCTAAAATTGAACCCAGGTCCCTGGCACTGTGAGGCAGCAGTGCAAATCACTGTGCCACCGTGCCATCTTAGCCTGTAAGCTTCACATCAGTGGGAAAATGCTAGAAACGATTATGAGGAATGTGGTAACAGAATACTTAGAAAATACTATGATTAAACAATACATTTATGAAAGGGAACAATCATAGAAACAGGAATAGACCATTCGGCCCTTTGAACCTACTATGCCATTCACTTTGATCATGGCTGATCATCAAATTCAATATCCTGATCTTGCCTTCCTCCCATTATCCCTTGATCCCTTTAGCCCCTAAAGCTACATCTAAGTTTTTGAAATCTCTCAACGTTTTGGTCTCACTACTTTTGTGAAAGTGAATTCCACAGATTCATCATACTCTGGGTGAAGAAATTTCTCCCAACCTTCTGTTTGCCCCTTATCCTCAAACTATGAGCCCTAGTTCTGCAGTCTCTGCCGTCAGGAACATTCTAAATCTACCCTGTCTAATCCTGTTAGAATTTTATAAATTTCTATGAGATCCCCTTTCTCTCTTCTAAGCTCTGATGAATACAATCCTGACGTAGTCTCCCCTCATATGACAATCCTGCCTTCCCAGGAGTCAGCCTGGTAAAACATCACTGCACTTCTTCTATAGCGAGGACATCCTTCATCAGATAAGATAAATGATGTTTGACAAACCTGTTTAAGAAGCTTTTTGAGCATAGTAAGATGGATAAAGGAGAACCAGTGGATGCAGTGCATTTAGATTTTCAAAAAAAGTGTAACATGACACTTTGATCAAAATTAGGATGAATGGAATTGGGAGTAATAGATTAATATGGATCAGCATTAATGGGGAAACGGGGAGAAAGGCCCATTTTTAGGTTGGTAGGCTGTAACTAGTAGGGTACTGCAAGGATGAGTAGACCTCAGCTACTTATAATCAATATTGATGACTTAGCCAAATTTTCTGATACTAAGCTAGACAAGAAAGTACAGGTTGAAATGGATGCAAAGATGTTGCTGAGGGATATAGACAGGATAGGTGAGTGGGCCAGAACATGGTAAATGGAACAGATATGGTGAAGTGTGAAGTTATCAACTCTGTTTGGAAAAATTTTAAAAAAGCAGAGTAAGTTTTGAATGGCAATGACTGTAAAAGGTCTGCATTCAGAGGGACCCCTGGGTGTCGTTTGTACATTAGTCACAGAAAGTCAACTTGCAGGTACGACAAGCAATTAGGAAGACACATAATATGGTAGATTTTGTTGTAAAGGGGTTGGAGTGTAAAAGTAAAGAAGCCTTATTATAATTACATGTGGATTTGGCCAGACTGGGAGTACTGTGCGCCGTTCTGGTCTCCTGACCCAGTCAATGACATTGTTGCCCTAAAGGAAGTGCAACAAAGGTTCTTGGGATGGGATGATTCTCCTGCACACAAGTAACCGAGAATGAAGAGTGACCTAATTGAAACATATAAAATTGTTAAGGGCCTTAGCTGGGTGGGTAAACAGAGAATGTCTTCCCTAGCTGGGAATCTAGAGGTGGCCTTCCTCTAGTGAGCACTGGCTGCCTCACAGGGTTAGGGACCTAGGAGATCTGTATGGAGTCTGCTCCTTCTCTCCGTGTCTGTGTAGGTTCTTCTGGGTACAGGTTAGGTGGATTGGTCATCCTGAATTGAAGTTTGCTTATTTATTAGTGTCACAAGTAAGCTCATATTAAAGCTGCAACGAAGTTACTGTGAAAATCCCCTACTCACCACATTCCGGCACCTGTTCAGGTACACTGAGGGAGAATTTAGCCTGGGCCAATGCACCTAACCAGCAAATCTTTTGGACTGTGGGAGGAAACTGAAGCACCTGGAGAAAACCCATACAGACATAGGAAGAACGTGCACGGGCCGTGACCAAAGCCGGAATTGAACCTGGATCCCTGGCACTGTGAGGCAAGAGTGCTATCCGCTGAGCCACCTACAAATTGCCTTTAGTTTCAGAGGGACTAGCAGGGTAAATATGTGGGGTTATGAGGATAGAGCCTGAGTGGGATTGTTGTCAGTGCAGGCGCAATGGGCTCAATAGCCACTTTCCGCACTTCCATGACGTGGGATCACAGTCCACAAACTCCATGTAGACACTCGCACAAGGCTGGAGTTGAACTCGGTTCTGCATATCTAAAAATGTTCAACTTGAGCAATCTGAACTAAAGGATCCTCTGTATTTGTCTTTGTGTAAGGAACCAATCTCTTAAAGTCTTACACATTAATTATGGCTGAGGAAGACCATTTAACCTATTTCCATCCAGAGGTACTTTAACGTTTCTCCTTGTTAGTTTTTGTACAGTGATAACAATAGTACAACCCTGTCAATTCTGATTCTGAAGGTCGCAGGATTCAAGTCTGAATGCAAATTAAACCATAAACTAAATGCTGAGGGGAATGCCTCACTACCACAGGTACTATCTTTCAGATGATCTTTAAACTAAATGGAGTCCCTGTCTATCTTCTGGAAAGATTTTATGAGAAACTATCAGAAATGCGAGGAAATTCTCCCAGTGTCCTCGCCAAAACATCTCTCAACTTGCATCAGTTAAATGTAACTTCACAGCCATTTATCTCATTGTTGGCCCTTCCTGTGTGCAGATTTGCTTCAACTGCCACGTTGACTACGCTGCAAAGCATTTTGTTTGGTGTGAAACGCTTTGGATTGGTGCTGAGAATGAATAGTACAATATAAGTTGAAGTCCTTTACTTCCTATCTCGACAGTTGTTCTCTAAATGATTTGAGTTTTTAACTTTGGTTCCATTTGGAAGGTCATTCCACAGATTGGTTTACTATGGATCCTTTCAAGTGTTGCTGTGATGACTATAGAATTTACTTTATGCCTAATTAATTTAAAAGGACTGCATTTTTCATTGATTCAAGTGTCTCTGGGTGAGTAACCCCAGTCCTAAAGGATTTATTCAATATCTCAGTCTTTTTGAAATAAAACCTTCAGTTGGCAAGGCTTCCAATCCTCTTTTGTGTTGTTGATTGCCTTTGCTGTGCAGTTCCCAGCGAAATAAAGGAAATGCAGTCATTTGGTCTCCTGAGTTACATTTCCATCAGTCAGACCTACTGCATTGCTGTATTGTGTTATTGACACTGGGAACTGTAAGATTTAAATCTTGTGTATTTCAGGAGTTGAGGCTCTTCTGAAAGCACTTGTGTCCTTTTATTAAGATTTTATTTTTCACTTCTATGGGTGTCACTAGGATCTTTGTTTTACTTCCCTATAACATGAAAAATAATTGTTGTATAAGATGGTATTTATTAATTCTATTCTAACTGTAAGTATTTGAGATTCAGCTTCCAGAGAATGTGGATGCATCTCCCTTAGTGAGAAATGCAAATATTTAGTATTGCAAGCAACACCACCTATACAGTGGATTCAGCTGTACTGTATCCTCCTTTTTGAGATTTGCTCTCGTTTGATGATGATTCTCCAGTTACAGACATCTATCAAACTTCCCTTTTCTCTCTAAGCTGTGTCACTTTGCAATTGTCTCCTATCTCTGTCTGCCCCTCCTATTTCTGCCTGAAGCTGTGCAGCCCATTTTCTGCCCTGCTCACCTCAACTCTGTCCTTTGAAAGTTACTGGCGATGGACACTGCCTGTTACAATAGAAACTTCTCCTTCAAGCCTGCTTTGACACCCATGTTATGGAGTAAGCCTTTATTCCCTGCTGCTGCCCTCTGATCCAGCTGAATGGGCCTGTTCTCCTTTGGCATGTTCCTATCATTCCAAGTACTTCTCGATAGTTCCTTCTTCCTCCACACTGTGATCAGCTCATAACCTTCCCATCCCTTGATCTTTGTGCTGTCCCTCACTGGCATCAATAGGATCATTTTCCACGAGTATCCTGTTAACACCCAGCTCCACCTTTTCCATAGTCCAGCAGCCTGTAGTGAGTTCTACGTGTGCATGAGCCAGAATTTCATTAGAGCCATTTTAATAGACCCCATCAAAGTTCTGTCCCTATGCCATCAACTCCATCCTGTTCACAGACTATCACTCCAATGGAACTACATTCTCTGTAATCTCGGAGTGTGCAACCCGTTTGAAGCGTTGAGCTTTGAAGTGCAAGACTTGTATGACATATATACATATATACAATCAGGTTTCTGCTCTGTTATAATACTTTTGATCATTCATTTGTCCTCTGCAACTTATCCTTCACTATGTTCCATCTTTCTGTCATAAACCTACACTGGTTATTTGTCCCCAGTACAGAGTTTTAATATCATTATGCTCATCCTCATGGACTTGTTTCAGTATTCCTCTTTTCCTATGTTAAAGGAGCTTCGTATGAAGACAGATAGTTGGTGATCGTTGACTTAAATTTCTGCCCTTAGGCATCTTCAAAGGATGTGGTCAGACATTTATGCCAGGAATGCTTTTCCCCTTTGGCGACCAGCTCGGTCAGGTTAGTTGACAGCACTGTCAAGAGCTTATCAGTAACCCCCGAGGAGGCAAAGCAGGTAGGAGAAATCTTGAGTGTGCATGTATTATAATTATATATTTGATATATGTAAAACCTTGCATCTAAAATAGCGATTGATGTGAATTGAGAATGTAAAGCAGTATTGGATCCAAAACAAAAGGTTAGAGATAGGTGTGAGTTTACCCGAATCATAGAACTCAGTATGAACCAGATATAAAGTCCACGTCTCTTGTTTTAACAAAAAATGTTTTAAGGCAGGGATTTAGAATTTTGGATCATTGGGATCTTTTCTAGGGAAGGGGTGACTTGATCAAGAGGGGTGGGTTACACCTTAACTGGAGGGTGACTAACATCCTGGTGGAGATTTGCTAGAGCCACTCAGGAAGGTTTAAACTAGTTTGGCAGGGAGATGGGATAGAGCTGAAGAAGATCATTCATTCAAGTGGAGTAAAGAGAAATTTGACAATGGTACTTAGTTTATACTCTTGTATAAAATATATATGTTATTCATAAAGTTTATAGAAGTACGTTACATGATTGTTCGAAGGTTAACATTGCAGAAGAAGCATACCAAATCAGTTTCTTCCAATGTTATGTTACTCTCTACATTTATTGTTCATATTTCCAAGATTCGTTACATGGCAAACATGCAGTCCAAGGAATTTTACCCAGTTTTCAGACCCTCGCTGTACAATCGGGTTTTGATGTGGCTGTTCTTCATTGCACCTCTGCTACAGCTGCCCCAAGTTTTAGTATGCCCTTAACACATCATTCTGGAACTTTTGAACATAGTAAGAAGTCTCACAACACCGGGTTAAAGTCCACCATGTTTATTTGGTAGCAAAAAAGCCACTAGCTTTCGGAGCGCTGCTCCTTCGTCAGGTAAGTGTGTTTTGTTCACAAACAGGACATAGAAAGACACAAACTCAGTTTACAAAATAATGGTTGGAATACAAGTCTTTACAAGTAATCAAGTCTTAAAGGTACAGACAACGTGAGTGCAGAGAGGGTTAAGCACAGGTTAAAGAGATGTGTGCTGTCTCCAGCCGGGATAGTTAGTGAGATTTGCAAACCCAGGCAAGTCATGGGGATTACAGGTAGTGTGACATGAACCCAGGATCCCGATTGAGGCTGTCCTCATGTGCAGAACTTGGCTATCAATCTCTGCTGAGCAAGTCTGCGTTGTCATGTGTTGTGAAGGCTGCCTTGGAGAACGTTTACCCGAAGATCAGAGGCCGAATGCCCGTGACCACTGAAGTGGTCGAGCAGTGTTCATTCATCCGTTGTCATGACACCTGTATGGTCTCCCCAATGTACCAAGCCCCGGAACATCCTTTTCTGCAGCACATCAGGTAGACAATGTTGGCCGAGTTGCAAGAGTATGTACCGTGTACCTGGTGGATGGTGTTCTCACGTAAGATGACGGCATTCGTGTCGATGATCCGGCATGTCTTGCAGAGATTGCTGTGGCTTGGTTCTGTGGTGTTGCGGTCACTGTTCTCTTGAAGGCTGGGTAGTTTGCTGCAGGCGAGGGTTGTACGGTTATTTGAAGGCAGGAAGTGGGAGTGTGGGGATGGCCTTGGTGAGATGTTCATCTTCATCAATGACATGTTGAAGGCTCCGGAGAAGAAGATGTAGCTTCTCCACTTCGGGGAAGTACTGAACGACGAAGAGTATTCTGTCCACCGTGTTTGTCTTCTGAGGAGGTCGGTGCAGTTTTTTGCTGTGACACATCGGAACTGTCGATCGATGAATCGAGCGCTATATCCTGTTCTTATGAGGGCATCTTTCAGCATCTGGAGGTGTCTGTTGTGATCCTCCTCATCTGAGCAGATCCTGTGTGTATGGAGGGCTTGTCCGTAGGGGATGGCTTCTTCAAAGTATTTAGGGTGGAGCATCCTGAGTTTATCCATGGGACTTTTGAACATGCCAGGCTGCAACACTTGGTCATGGACAACTTCGCACTGGAAGCTCAGCAAGTTTCAAAGAGGTCTTTCACCAAGTTGATGTTTATTTTGGTGTGCATCACTGGGAACCATCCAGAGGGCATACAGCCTTATGTCACGGATCTGCTCGGAATGAACCTCAATAAAAAAAATTGTATTTCTCTCGGACCATTTTGACAAAGACCATTCCAGGTGGTGGTTGATGGTTTCTTCCCCATCGCAGCCACCTTGAGGACATTATATGTGAGACTACAAATGTGTAGGAAAGATCTGGCACGTATGGTCTTTCTCATCACCAGCCAGGCTACCTCTTGGCCCTTGTTTCAAAGTTCTAGTGATGAGACATTCTGTCAAATAACTTTGACAGTCCATCTGACAGGATCCTCCACCATCTCCTCCAAAAGGCTCCAAGGGCATCACACACAGAGCATTATCTGATAGAAAAGTGGTCAGAGTTGTTTTTCTACATAAACCATCCTATGTAGGAAACACAGCACCATCCGACTGCTTGGAGCATTCCACAGCAATGTGTCCAGACTGATCCTTTGAAACACTGGTTAAATAGAACCTCAGTGCATAATGGCACTTGGTGTTTGCATACAGCTCGATGCAGCCACACTCAAAGGTGGCCATCAGCATGAAAGTGATGTTGGGTATGTTTTTGCCCCCCATTGTCTAGAGACTCTTGCATTGTGTCCTATGGACCTGATCCATTTTTGATCTTCAGACAGTATGGAAGATGGCTCAGGTGATTGCCATGGCATAAGAGTGTGATTTGAGCCATACCTGTGCCACATATAACATCAAGATTCATAGAATCGTAGAATCCCTCCAGTGCAGAAGGCGGCCATTTGGCCCATCGAGCCTGCACTAACCACAATCTCACCCAGGCCGTATCCTCGTCACCCCACATTTAGCATCAAGATTGCCTTGCTCTTGATGATGAGGTTTTTACCTGTAAAGGAGGGGGTGTTGTTGCGACTTCCCAATTTACTCCCTCGAGAAAAATGATTTTCTTTACAAAGCAGAATTATTTCTATTTCACTTCATTTCTACCTACAGTTGATCTGCTCCCTGCATGGTTTCACACGGCAAGTTGTATTCCAAGGACTGACTTCAGCTGAAGAAATTCTCCCGCTCTTTCCTGATAACTTCCATCAAAACCTGAAGAATCTGTTAACTAAGATAATTCTTGAAAATATGTAAGTGCTTTTCTCTCTCTTCTCTCCCTGTTGTGTTGCTGTCTGCTCTGCTGCACTAGGTTCAAAGGGAAAGTGCCAATTTGTTACAACTGACAGTCAATCCAAATTCTCTGGTTTAACTTGCTTGGGTTTTGTGTTCTTTCTTGTGTGTCTGGGGTTTGGGGACTTAAGTACAATGTGCTTTAAAATGTTAGAGATGTTTAAAATCAGAAACAATTGCTTGTCAGCTCTTGCAGATGGAACAAGTGATAAATATGTACGTAAATTGTCTAAGATGAATATAATCTCAGAAAAGCCAATGCACAAGAGTGGACAGGCCAAACCCTCAAACCACCTTTTTGCTTGCTCCAAAAACTAATTCAATTTGAATCCAATTTGTGGTCCTCACAAGAGAGACACATAAGATCCAAATTGACAAGAAAGGGAGTGCACCCCATCTTGGATGTGACCTGATGCTTGATCTTAGCCAAAAGGCTGAGACCAGACAATTCATTGTGTTTAAGTATTATTAAGGGTTGTTAACATTTAAAATTGGCAACAAAGTCAGTGCCTCTTAGTCCCGATAAATCTACCTTCCACTTCCTTTAATTTCATGGACAATAATTAGCTTCATGTATCTCCTCTAGACTTAATCATTGAAATGCTCCTTTGATTGACTTCTCAACTTGCCCTTGCTTAAACTGTCTAAAACTATTGTTGATTATCTGAACTTGCAAAGAGTCCTGTTTATCCATCACCCTGTGTCAATGCCTTGATTTTAAAATTCTCATTGATTTCAGATCACTTCCCACCTTGGCTCCTCCCTGCCTCTAGCATCCTCCAGGTTCTTTGTGTTCCACCAACTATGGCCTCTTACACATCCCTTATTTTAATTGCTCCTTCATCTGTAGCCAAGCTTTCAGCTGTGTTGGCCCTAAGTTCTGGAATTCCCTCCCTCAACCTATATGCCTCCATTCCTTCCACTCCTTAAAAGGCACCACTTTGACCAGACTTTGGCCACCTGTCCTAACATCTCCTAAAATGGCTCAGTGTCAGATTGGTACAGTGGTTACATAGGTTTACTCAATTGTTTTACTTGTGGTGAACTGTACTTAAGCATGAGAATGGCCACTTCTCCCATCATGAGCAGCTTGAGAGAATTAAGACAGAGTCGCCGTGTGCACATGCAAAGTTGTGAAATTTGGTGTACGTTTGCATGCAGGAACAGCAAAATTGCCCTCCTGAAAGAATGTGATCTGCTTTCAGATAAAGCATTGCTCTGCCTGTATTCTATGCTGTGATGGCTTGAAACTCCCTCTCTAACAGCATTGTGAATGTACCTGCACTTCATGTTCTGTACCAGTTCAAGAAGGCAACTCACTTCCACCTCAGGGGGAATGAGAGATGATGATTACTGGCCTAACCAGCGAAGGCCGTTGAATGAATTAAAAAATACTGTTGCTTCATTTCTTCTAGTAATTTGAAGGCGGATTGGGCGATGTCTATTCTCTGAAAATTAATTCTAAATGTCTATTTCAGAGCTGCCTGGAGGAATGAAGCTCTTGCAAATCAAAGTAAGGGTAACTTTCTTTACTTTTTTGCCTTAATCCACATTCTATCCTTGTATATTCTGAGGTATGTCCATTGTATGTGACGAGATTCTTATGATACCCAATTCTTTCCCTCCAGTTACCATTACCTTAAGAATACTGATTGCTTACCCAATGTTTTCTTTTGTTCTTTCTCTCCCCTAGTTTCTCTACCCCATCTCATTGACATGGATTGGAGAGTGGATATCAAAACTTCCTCTGATAACGTTAGCAGAATGGCAGTGCCCACGTGCCTGCTCCAGATGAAGGTATTTCTTTGTGATTCACGTTTGTAAACATTTCGAGAATGCAGAGAAGTCAACATCTTCTGGAAAAATATTTTTGAAGAATACTAGAGAGGCAATGGCAGGCATTCAAGGAACAAATAAGTGAACTGCAAAAGTTTTGTTCTTAGTTGGAGCAAGAGTGGAGAAGGAACTGTGGCCAAACTATAGCTTACAAGTGAAATTAGAGGTAGTATTCATAGAAGCATACAAATTGGCAAGAAAAAGCAATACACCTGAGGTTTGAGAAGAGTATAAAATTCAGCAAAGGTGGATCAATGGGTTGATTAAGAAGCAGAAAATTGTGTACGTTAGTGGGGAATATAAAAACTGAAAAAATTCTATAGGTATGTAAAGAGAAAAAGATTGACAAAAACAAATGTAGTCTCATTACAGTCAGAAACAGGGGAATTCCCAATGGGGAACGAAGAAATGGCTGACGAACTAAGTTAGTACTTTGTTCATGTCTTCCTTGGTGAAAACAGAAACAATGTACCGGAAGTTCTGAGAAACACAAGTTTTAGTGAAGAGCTGAAAGAAATCAACATTAGTAGAGAAATAGTTTGGGGGAAATTAATGAGATTGAAGATGGATAAATCTTCAGGGCCTATAATCTTCATCCCAGAGTACTTAAGGATGTGGCCCTGGAAATAGTAGATACGTTGGAAGTCATTTTCCGAAATTCTTTGGGCACTGGAATGGTTCCTACAAATTGGAGGGTAGTTGATGTAAGCCCACTACTCAAAAAGGGAGGTAGAATGTAAACAATTCTTTGAGGATGTGACTAGTAGAGTTAACCAAGGAGAACTGGTGGATGTACATTTAGACTTTCAGAAGGCTTTTGACAAGGTCTCACATGGTGGATTACTATGTAATAATAAAGTGCATGGGATTGTAGATAGTCTTAAGATGAATAGAAAGCTGGTTAGGAGACAGGAAGCAAAGAGTTGGAATAAATGGGTCTTTTTCTGATTGGCAGGCAGAGACTAGTGGGATGCCGCAGGGATCTGTGCTAGGACCCCAAATGTTCACATTGTATATTAATAATTTGGACAAGGGAGCTAAGTGTATTGTCTCGAATTTGCAAATGATACAAAGTTGTGTGGGAGGATGAACTGTGAGCAGGATGCAGTGATGCTTCAGCGTAATTTTAACAGGCTGAGTGCATGGAAAATGCCGTATAATTTGGATAAATGTGAGGTAGAAAATGTAGGAAGACAGATTATTGTTTGAATGGGTGTAAATTCAGAGACGTGGATGCTCTGCAAGACCATGGTGTCCGTGTGCATTAGTTGCTGAAAGTGCACAAGTACAGCAGACAGTAAAGAAGGCAAATGGTACGTTGGCCTTCATTGCAAGAGGATTTGAGTATAGGAATAGGGAAGTTCTACTGCAATTGTCCAGGGCATTGGTGAGGCCATATCTGGGGTATTGTGTGTAGTTCTGGTGTCCTTATCTGAGGAAGGATGTTCTTGCTATAAAGGGTGTACAGTAAAGGTTTACCAGGCTGATTCCTGGGATGTCATGAGGAGAGATTAAGTCGGTTAAGATTCATATTCATTGGAGTTTAGAAAAATGAGAGGGGATCTCGTAAAAACTTATAAAATTCTAATAAGATTAGACAGAGCAGATTCTGAAAGAATGTTCCCGATGGTGGGAGAGTCCAGAACTAGGGGTCATAGTTGGAGGATAAGGGGATAAACCATTTAGGACTGAGGTGAGAAGAAATTTCTTCACCCAGAGAGAGATTCACCAATCTCTGGGATTCACTACCACAAGAAGTACTTGAGGCCAAAACATTGTGTGATTTCAAGAAGGAATTAGATTTGACCCTTGGGGGCTAATGAGATCAAGGGATATGGGGGGGAGGCAGGGTCAAGGTATTGAATTTGATGATCAGCCATCATCAAAATGAATGGTGGAGCAAACTTGAAGGGTTGAGTGGCCGACTCCTATTTTGTATGTATGTTTCTGTGCAGACACAGCACAATTTCAGCTGGGCTAATGTGGTCTTTCTCTTCAGTACTGTCAGCATCAGGTAACTATGTTTACCACCTTATTGTGTTGTGATAATCTTTGCTGTACTAATTATCCTTCCTATCTACTGTTATTGTGTAGGATAACAATTTTACCAGGAGAAACCTCTAAAATGAATATTTTTGAAGCATGAAAATCAGACAAATTAATGACACGGTTTACAGTAAATTAAACTATTCACATCCAGTGGAACAGCCTTTCCCTTCAGTGTTACTGTGTGGAAAATATTAATTCACATGAACAATTTATGAAAACATTCTTTAATGTGTAAATATCGATACAAAAAGCGAAAATCAGTATCCTATAAAAATGCAGAATTTGTAGCAGGATCTGTGAATTCATGGGAGCATCACATAATTTAAAATAGAATTCAAGTAGTATGCAACTCAGCAGAGTTCTTGTTAATGGATTTATTCATTATGGGGATGTGATTTTCTTTGGGTGAAAGAGCATTCCTCATCCTTACTGTGTGGTGACATTAATGCAAGATTAATAGCTTTGAGCGAATGTTGTGAATTTTTAGAATAATTGCAGTTCATCAGGAAATCTTGTGCTCAGTAATTTTTCTTGTTTTGCATTAGACATGTACAGAATGTTGTTTTGGTAGCAATGTTGAAATTCAAAGTTGCACTTGCTGAGGGTCATACTAGATAGCTGCCACTGCCTAATTAGGACAGGTTGACTTGCCTCAGGACTTTAAGATACCAACACAGTTGTCAGATAAAGGTTTCAGTGCTATGGAACTATGACATTGGGATACAGTATGCGTTGCTGTCATTGGATTAGGTGTTGTCAACAATAATCATACCTGAATCCCAATAGAAGTATCTTCCTATTTGCACCCAAAAAGTAGGACTCTAATGGAGTGCGTTCCTTTACAATTCTCATGGGTAGAATTCCAATTCAAGCATAAATTAGTCCCTGGTTATCCCCATTTCATCTCATAAAAGAGTCAATATAACTGATATTGGGTAGAGACAGCAGTAGCTTTGTGTAAATTAAATCAGAGTGGGTGACAAATTGACCCATTTGTACAACTAATGTGACAGTGCAGCTTCTTAGAAAGCTGTTTATCCAGATTCAGCAAAATTGTAAAAAAGGTCACCTTATTAAATTGCATTCTGCTTGTGTCGTGTGTGAATAAAATAAAATTTAACAACTCATGTCACAGCTATGTGCACTCTCTGGTTTTAAAAAAAAGTTACGTTTACCTTTTTTAACTGTTGTGCTTCTGTCAGATTCAGGATGACGTCAACATCAGTCAAGGTGGACCCATTATTTCCACTGTTTCTCTTGAACTAAGTAAAGAAAAGCTGGATACAATGTTGGACGGACTCAGTCGGATCCGGGATCAGCTTTCAGCTGTGGCAAACAAGTAGCACATTAGTTAACTGTTCCTGGAGGAGTGAAAATATTGGCAACGTCTAAAAGTATCATGTTTGGACTTGAAGACTTGTTCCATTGCCCTGTTTTGTTAAGTTATGCTAAGTTTTCATACTGTTTGAGATTTAATTTCAAACATGTTAATGATTCCTGTAGATTTTCTCTCCCTTTCTTTGTCATTTGATGTAAAATATTGTATGCTTTTTCTGTGTTTTGTCACAACTACTTTCTCCTGTGAATTTATGAGCCTTGCATTGTATGTACTTGCCTGAGCTCCTCAGTTTGGTTGACTGAAGATCTCCAAATAGTGTAAAATATCCATGGAAGATAATCATTTTTGTAATTAAAAGCAATGTCAAAACCTATTACTATTTTTTAAGAGCCTTTATTCCTTACATTGAGAAATCCTATGTGAAGTGATTTAAGAGACAATGTGTAATTTATATATTTTTTTAAAGATTGAATTGGAACTGCATAAGTAATGATCGGTCCTAGACTGAGGATTTTGCTGAACTGTATTGATTCATGGCTGCTTCTCAGAGCTGAACAGAATATGCTGTAATTGGCAGCCTCACTTGTGATTCGAATAATACTGTACTGTTTAACCTTTGATCGGTCATCAGATTGAGGCATTGCAGAATGTGTTGCAAAGTGGAATCTGAATGCACTGGGGAACACCAGTGCCGAATGGAGTTTAGGTTGCCTGTATCCTCCATTATTGAGAGTTAGATTTTATAATTTTTCAAGATCCTGAATGCCCAGTAAAATATGAATGAGTAATAGATTGCAAAAAACATATAACGGGCTTGGATTCAAAGTTAGTAATTCCACTGGCAGATTGAGATCATAATGAAAACCTTTCCCTTTTTCCTCACCTATTATTTTTACACCTCTAACTGTTGTATTTAACTGTATTAATTTCTTTTTTCAACTGAGACAATTGATGTGTCAACAAGCAGTCAGTTCTGCAAATGTAATGCTCCAAATTATGGAGGCCATTTCTTTTGCTAAATTTAGCTTCTAACTTTCTCAATGTCCTTTGATTCTGCAAGCCTAAATTTTGTCTAAAATATCTCCTTGGCTACCTTTCTGTCTTCCTTATTTTTATGTTCGATATCCCTTAGTTTTTTTAAATGGAGTGCATTTAATTTCCTTAATGCCTCACATTAGTGAGCAGAATTTGAACAGTGGTTTTGCCACCATATTGTGATGAAGATGAATATTTCACTAGTCATCTCTGTCTCATTCCTCCCCTCCTTGCTGTTGCCCCAAAGGTTTTATTTTTCACTGTCTTTCCTAAAAGTGTATGTCATGCAACAGGGGTCAGTTTAAACAATGCCCACAGTGGTTTGTTCTGCTCTTCATGAATCCACTAAGATAATGTTAACAGGTTATTTGTCCACTTCAGACCCTGCAGACTTCCAGGAGGACTCTTTGGATAGTTGTCGGGCGTGTGAAGTTTAACTAGTAAATAATAGAGAGTCCTGTAGGAATAGTGGGAAGGTATTGGTCTGGATGAAGGACTTGTATACTTGTAGCAAGAAGGTGGTTATTGACAGTGGTAGTACTGTGTGGAAACCAGTGACTAATGGTGCCGCATGTATTAGTGCTTGTCTTTCTGGTTGAAGATTGGTTAACTACCCACAAGGATGCTTTATACACAAGGGTTGAATGGCCATAAATTTAAAAATTAGATCTCCAGGAGTTTCAGATGGATGGGACAGGGATGTCCTGGTAGATAGTGTCTAATATGGTTGAATATAGAAGTGTAATTGGATAGAGTATATGTCATGCATGTGTACATCATGTGGATTCTGTGCTTTTCAGTATTACAGTGGAATCACTGTACGGGTTCAAAAGGTTGGATTCCTGAGTCTGGCCATTTGGAAGATAGTTGGTAATGAGGGTGGGGATGATATACTTGTGCCATATTACAGCAGTCTCTTGTATTTACTTGGTCATTTTTTGGGGGTGAGGGTTTGGAGAGAAACTTTCCAGATTGACTGCTTTGAAAATTGCCCTGCCCTTGGTTGGGGCTGTGGTGGGTTGGTGGGAGGAATAGAGGACGTACAGATGGGGCACTGAAGTTGTGCCATGAGAATGGACAGCTGGTCTTCACTGTTTCCTTTTATGTATGTCCACAGTGATTTCCCCTGCCTAGTCTGCTAACCAACCTGATAGTAGTGAACTCAACACCGACCAGCAATTGACAGATAGCACTGCATTTAACAACCCAAAGGTTGGGGGAGTCAGAAGCTGCTTGTTTCAGTGAAACAGCTTTTTGTGCTTATGTTCTTGCTTAAAGTTTAAGCTCCTGCATCTGAGGTCCATGGTGTAATTGGTATGTAGGGAATCTCTGCACAGTAGTCTAATCTGTGGGAATAGATTTTGAGAAATTGTATATGACACCAAGACTGGTGCTGATACTATTTATTCCCTTCCCCTTGCACTTTTATATTAGAGTTTTCTCACCTGCTTCAGTGGACTTCTTGCAAAATTCAAAGAGATGTTATTCTTGTTGAGATTAATCGAATTGCCAAATGGTTTCTCCTCTTTGTTTTGAAATTTATCGTAAGATTGTTCTTTCTGAGGTTGAATTATTATTTAAAAGGTTATTATTTAAAATAAATGAAGATTATTATTTAAAAGGTGAAAAGCTGCAGCATGCTACAGTGCAGAGGGACCTGGGGGTCCTTGTGCACAAGTGGCAAAAACCCAGTCTGCAGGTGCAGCAGGTGATCAAGAAGGCGAATGGAATGCTGGCCTTTATAGCGAGGGGGATAGAATATAAAAGTAGGGAGGTCTTGCTGCAACTGTACAGGGTACTGGTGAGGCTGCAGCTGGAGTACTATGTGCAGTTTTGGTCGCCGCACTTGCGCAAGGATATTTTGGCCTTGGAGGGAGTGCAGGGGAGGTTCACTAGGCTGATACCGGAGATGAGGGGGTTGGACTATGAAGAGAGACTAAATAGTCTGGGTCTATACTCGTTGGAGTTTAGAAGGATGAGGGGGGGGATCTTAGAGACATATAAGATGATGAAAGGGATGGATAGGGTAGAGGTAGAGAGATTCTTCCCACTTAGAAAGGATAGCAGGACTAGAGGACACAACCTCAAGATAAGGGGGGTGCAGTTTAGATCAGAGTTGAGGAACTTCTTCACTCAAAGCGTGGTGAATCTCTGGAATTCTCTGCCCGTTGAAGTGGTGGAGGCTGTAGTCACGGGTAGATAGGTTTTTGATAGACCAGGGAATTAAGGGTTATGGGGAGAAAGCGGGAAAGTGGAACTGATCCACTTCAGATCAGCCATGATCTTATTGAATGGCGGGGCAGGCTCGAAGGGCTAGATGCTCCTATTTCTTATGTTCTTATGAATCAAAGACCACCAGAGGGCGCATGTGCACTTTGGAAATATTTAAGTTTAGCTGTATGAGATGATGGAAAGTCCGGCAGTAAACTTAATTGAGCTTGGTTTGACAAATTAATGCCCATCGTTTTGAACTTTTGGCCATTGAGTTTTCAGTCTGAGTCTCTTCATTATTAGACTCATGATTTGACAAAGTTTCACATTTTAAATTCTCCTGTGTTTTCAAATACCTCCATGACCTCACTTCTCCTCTTAACCTTTTCTAGATGTACAGTGACTTCCCCATCAGGGAATCTGTACTTCTCAAATTTGATCTCTTGCGCATCCTCTTAGTCACTTCACCACAGCTGTGTGGGTGTTAAATTCTGAAATTTCCTCCCTGAATTCCTCTACCTCTTTCTGTGATGCTTCCTAAATTCTACCTCTGGTCACGTATTAAGATAGATGACTGACTGTAAAATGCTGTTTAATAATCTGTAGAGTGTTTTGGGATGTTTTGCTATGTTAAAAGGTGCTTTCTAAATACAAGTCATTGTTAATAAGTAATGATCACTTTGTACCGTGCCCAGGTTAACACTTTGATTCATCGTTTGACTCAGTTCCTGATTCCAGCTGTGATGTTGTCGTGAGAGGGGCAGAATCATGGTGAGATTTGTCCCCCAGCTTCCTGGTGAAGATAGAATCAGAGAAGCATGGGGGGGGGGTAGTTGGGTTAAGGTCCTGGGCTAAATTGACTGCCTCCCTTGTCTTACGAGTAGTGTTTGGCTTTGGGAGGCCAGTCCTTTTCTTAAAATTAATTTTAAGAAAATGCAAATGAGACTTTTAACAAAATCTATAATGTGAAGTATCCTATTTTTGCAGATATATCTGCACAAAGTTAAACAGGCAAACATGAGGTGGGGCAGCAGGGAGTTGGAATTTGAACCTATGCATCAAAGTGATAGTGCCTCATTAGAATGTATAGCTGATCTTTTCAATACTTGAACAATAAATTACGGAGTAACAGGATTTTGGTATTGAATTTGTCTTTTCTAAGAGCAGTTGTAGAACATTTATGTTTTATTTCTGTTGGTTCAGCTTTCTGTGCTCAGTGCAGGCATGTCATTGTATAAATGGATGATAAACAGTCCTTGACAAAAAACTAGTTACTTGTGCAGGCAGTAAGGTAAGCTGGAAAGCCTAGATATAAATGCAAATTACGGTGACAACCTTGTATGGGCAATGTTTGTACTTAAAGTAGAAGTCGTACTTGGAAGTGAACAGTCATGTTGCTGCCTTCTAATGTAGTATTGTTCATCCGCCTAGAACAATTTTTGCATTTGTTATAGTGGAGCCGAGGCTCCTATTATACAAACAGGCACAGGAATGCTGTGTTGCAGACAGAAAGAATGCCTAATTATGCCTGGTTCAGTCAGCAGTGAGTGCCTAATATTGGCCGTGCTATTCTTGCACTTTTCAGCAAGAAGAATAGAAAGCCCTGGGGCAAAAATTTATTCCTGTAACTCAAAGGCTGATTGGAAATTTGAGGCTCAGCTGGAAGAAGGTAGATGGCATGCTGAGAATCTGAGAAAGAACACTGAACAGGGAAGAAAAATGTTGAGTAACAAAGCCTGTTATATTAGCATGTCCTTACTGTCTGTAGCCACAGATGTGACAGGGGCCTTGTGCTGTTATTTTCAAAAGCAAATACATGATTTGTAGCAGGTTGTTGATGCTCCAGAATGTTCTGGACTCTTGAAAACCATGCAAACAAACATCGAGTTCCTGACCAATGACAGCTTTTTAAAATTGCCCTACTCACCTATATCTCTTACACTTAGTCACTTCAAGACTTTATCACCATAAAGGTAAGTTTTACTCAGTTTATTGCCCACCAGTCTTAAACATGTTCACCTCTGAGTGGTGCTCTGTTACATAGAACTTTGTGCCATGATATTTGGTAGGGACCAAATCAGAAATCCCAAGGTATGTTATGAAGTCTGACTAGATCCCTTTTTTTTAAATTTTGGCATTAGTTTGAGGATAAGGTATTTCACTCCAGGTATGATTCTATTGACACACTAGGAAGCTTTTATCAAAACTAAATTTATTTAACAATACAGTTCAGACATTAATTAGCTCGGCTTTTACAATTGAAATACTTAAATGGAACAAGGTACAATTCTTAACTGCTAACCTTAGTTCCAATTTAAGCAATATTCCTCATGGACTTAAACTCCTCATCAAAATCAGTTAGCAAACAATACAGGCTTACATGCTGGTATGGGAGCTGCCAGTCCTCAAGCCTTTGAACATTTTTGGAGATAGTGACAGAGACACACTTCTGATACTCAAACAGCAGCCGCCAGATAGAGAAACAATATTTATTGCTTCTTTCAGGATCAAGCAGAAACTAAGCCGTTTTCCCCTGTAAGCTTTGCTCAACCCATTCACAAGACTCTGTCTCTTATCAATTAACCTAATGAAATCTACTCTGAAACTCCAGAGGGAAACAAAAACGAAGACAAAAATGCATTCGCTTAGAAGTTAAACAAAACACTCCATTATCTCGGTCAAGTTTCCTCCTGCACTCTCAGCACAGAGCTGCCTGGTTTGCAGTCAGATTGGCACCAGGTAAACCAAAGCTGAATTTTAAACATACCACTCATTAGAAACATGATATAAGTACATTTCTTAAAGGTACAGTATCAATACATTAAAATCAAGGTGTGGCAGATAAAGAAATGGAACCTCCATATTAGTCAGCAGTAGTCATTCAGGCAACGTCACAGGCCCATGTCACTACCTCTCTGGTTCTACTTGGGAGTTCATCCCTGCCATCGCATTATGCTGTTTTTCAATGTGTGATGAAGTTGCATTATCTGTACTTAATAAAGAATTCCAAGCTGTGCAGTTGGCTGGGCTCTTAGTTCTGGGGCACTGTGATTTTGTGACACCAGCTTATCATTCAAAAATCTAATGAATTGTGACTCCTTCCCTGACATGAGCTGGATGGCTTGGCTACTTAAAACATTACCTTTCTGGCTCATTGGCCTGGCTTTGAAACCACTCTAGACAGATCTCACAAATCCCTCTTTACTCCAAGGGTCGTTTGTGTGTGTGTTAAGCATGTACTGCGTAATATCACACTGCTGTAGCAAGAGTTGTCACTGGTATTTTTGTTCACTCGATGCTTTCTTAATCAATGTTCCACCATTTTTTAAAAATATTGTGCATGGTGAAAATAGGACTGAGAACAATTGGCAGCTCACTGATAAAGCAAAAGAAATGCACGCAGTCTGTGCCATACAGGTGTCGCATCCTGTGGAAAGACAATATTATGGAAGGCCACATCTTTCACACTGGTTTAATCAATTGTTTTGCCCACATGACTGTATTGCTCTAGAATTAATTCATTGTATATAGTGTGTTGAGACATTTCAATGACATGATAAGGTGAGATGTAAATGCAAGATGGCTAGTGGAAGCAACTGTTCCATAACTTACATTATCCCAGATTCAAAACACAAAGTTAGACTGGACCTGTAACCTGCCCCTTGTGCACCTTGCTTTTTTTCTCAATTAAAATGCTGCCCAGGGCAGCTGAGCAGTAAATTTGCGAGAGATTATGGTAATAAAAATAAAATAAATTATGCAGAGGTTTCTATTATTTGACAATGTCAAACTTTGCCTGTCTTCAGGGACATGCTGCTTGGTATCGAGCAGAATTACATTTAAACGCACCTCACGTTGTAGACAGCAAAACATTTGTACAGTTACAGCTGCTCATTCAGGCAGCCTGATGTAATTCTCTGTTTTATCTTAAGGTTATCTGGTTTATGCTTTTTGAACTTGTGACTATATATCAGTTTGGTAAAGAATAGTGCTTTTGTATTGGAGGAGGCAGAAATGACCTGTTGGGTTCATTTAATGTGTTCACGGAAAGTGTTTTGCAAAGAGCTAAATCTTGCTGCTTTTATTCTCCTGTGCTGGAAAGTGTCACACACAAGCACTGGTTCTCTACCATCACATTTTTCTGGGTAGGCACTGCCAGTGTAAGGGAACTGGTTTTAATTGTGTGAATTTAGGAAAAGAGCACATAACTGAGTCTGTGTTAAATAAGCAACAAAGGTGCCAAGGATTCACCTTTTAAAATTTGATTCCACCAGCCCTGCTTCAGTGCAGGCAGTTCAGAGTCGGGACTCGGATCAGAAGGAATATTTTGGGTTGTGTGCCAGAACCATAGAATCCCCATAGTGCAGAAAGGGGCCATCTCGCCCATCAAGTCTGTACTGACTCTGAAAGTTCATCCCACCCAGGCACCCCACCGCCCCCGCTCCTGTCCTCTTCCTCACTCTCTCCCCATTACCCCACACATTTACCCTGGTCAGTCCACCTAACCTGTATATCTTTGTACTGCACTACCTGGAAGTGTGGTGGAAGCAGACCCAGTAACTTCCAAAAGGGAATTTGATATATGTATGAAAGGGATACAAATGCTTGCCATTAGGGGAAGAGCAGGTCTAATTGGATAGCTGTAAAGAGAACAAGCACAGCCACAGTGGGCCAAATAACCATCTGTGCTCTTTCCTCCTTTGTAGATTTGTCTGGACCATGTTTTCATCGCTATGAAGGAATGACATCAGTTTTAGTGTGACATTTTTGCTGTCATGTGTTTGACAAACGAAAAAAGGAGCTTGGTACACCTTCAACAAATTCTTTTCCAAAACTGCATGGTACTTTTAAAAACACTACTGCTTCCAATTCACGGCTGATCCATTGTGTTCATGAGCTGTCAGCAAAAATAAAACATTAGAGAAGTGAAGATAACATGTATATTGTTAGAGTGCAAATGCTCTGAGAAAGAGGCACCTCAGGACTCTTGTCTATATTGTAACACTCACCCAGGTCATTTTTATCAAGTTAGTGGGAAATGGAGCAGATGAGGTTATTATTCGATAATGTACAATTGAAGAAGCGTGAAACTATACTGTGCTGAAGCACATCCTGTGATTATACTGCAGTATTTTATCATGTGATCGTACATCTTTATAATTGATTAGACCCTCTATGCTATTCATTTTCCTGACACCGCTGGCAATGCGGGCAAGCTTGCGTTGTATTTCCGTCACTCTCCAGCTTCTCCAAGCCATTTTCTTTATTGCAGTTTACACCCCATTGTGACTCGTGCATCCATTTTCTGATTGAACAGTGTTCCATCATTTCTCTTGTTGTGAAATTATTTTACCAGCTCCCACGATGAAGTTGAACCAAAATGCTGTGTTTGAACGGTTTTCCAGTTAGATGCTTAGAAAAGACCCAAGATATATGAGTTGGACAGAACAATGCAGAATCAGAGGACCTTGCAGTTCTAACATTGCAACCCTAGATGTCAGTAGGACATTGAATAGTCACACTCATACTGTAGGAAGCTAGCCGTGGAAGCATTCGCCCTTTTCTTCACTTTGGACCCTTGAAACGAAGAAATTAACATTACGCTGGGCAGATATATACCTGCTGTTTATGACCCTTGCCAAACTAAATGACTGTGCTTTGGAGAAAGTGCCTCTTAACTTCTTTTAATTACCTTGCAGCCAGAATATACAACAACATTCTTCGAAAAATAAAACGAAAAAATGCCAGTTCGCATTACAAAATCCTACATCAGTGACTAAACTTCAGTTTCATGATTGTGCTTTTTGAAGCCCTGGGGACATGAAAGGTACTAGGTGCTACATAAATGCAAAACTGTCTTTCTCAACTGTAGAAATAAGAGGCAGGAGTGGCAAAGAAGGGAGTGTGATGTAGTGGTTTGTTGGTGCACTCATTGTGCTGTGAGTTTGTAAACAGGTGCCCACTGCTCTTATTTTAATGGTGTGGCTCTTTAGAATTAATCAGTGTGACTGTTGTTCTGTGACTGTGTTGGTACACATAGCCACGGCTCTATTAATTTATTGATTTTCTGATATGCTTACTGCGACATTGATTTATTAATTCATTGGTGTCTTTCTTTTTCTCATTTTCTGATGTCTTTTGCTACTGCTGCATTAGTTTATTAATTCACTGGTGTCCACTGTAATCACAATTTATTTATTAACTCGCTCGCATTGATCTACATACTATTGAGTCAGTGTTGCCAACACCTTCATTAATCGTTCCTACTTCTTCAGCTGTGCTACAATGTTCAGCATTTTTGATATTAAAAATTGATGTCGGCGGGTTGTGATGGGTGTCGGTTGTGATGTCGGTGATGGGCGTCGGTTGCGATGTAGGTGCTGGGTGCGGGTGGTAATGTACATGGGTGTCAGTTGCAATGTTGGCGATGGATGTTGGTTGTGATGGGCATCGGTTGCGGTGTCAGTGATGGGTGTCGGTTGTGATGGTTGTCGGTTGCAATGTCGGCGATGGGTGTCAGTTGCAATGTTGGCGATGGGTGTCAGTTGCTATGTCGGCGATGGGTGTCGGTTGCGATGTTGGCGATGGGTGTCAGTTGCAATGTTGGCGATGGGTGTCAGTTGCTATGTCGGCGATGGGTGTCGGTTGCGATGTAGGTGCTAGATGCTAGGTGCGGGTGGTAATGTACATGGGTGTCGGTTGCGATGTCGGCGATGGGCATCGGTTGCGATGGGTGTCGGTTGCGATGTAGGTGCTAGATGCTGGGTGTGGGTGGTAATGTACATGATGGGTATCAGTTGCGATATTGGCGATGGGTGTCGGTTGCGATGTCAGTGATGGGTGTCAGTTGTGATGAAGGCTGTGGACATCGGTTGCGATGGGTATTGTTGTGATGTCGGTGCTATATGCTGGGTGTGGATGGTAATGTACATGATGGGTGTTAGGAAAAGGACTAAACTAAAGCAACCTGACTATGATGTTTTGGATTTTCTAATCAGAGTAATTATATAGGAAGTGCAAGTACTATGAAGCTTGCATCTCAGCATAATAAAAGTAGCAGATTACGAGGTAAATTGGATTAAACTTTGTATTTGTTCCTGTTATCTTTCAATAATTGATGTTGGTTCACCAAAGCTTGATTTGGATGAGTAGAATTTATATTTTTATTATTTGGTCATGGGATCTGAACGCCAGTAGCAATCCTAACTTTTGTTGGTCACCCTGAATTGTCCTTGAGAAAGTAAAGTTAAGCAGCCTTCTTGAACTGTGCCAATCCTTGTAGTTGAGCGACATCCACGGTGCTGGTGGGAAGGGAGTTCCAAATTTTTGACCTAGCTATAATAGAAGCATGTTGGTATAGTTCCTAGGCAAGATTTTGCTTGGCTTGAAGGGAAAATGCAAGTGGTGATGTTCCTATGCCCCTGTTCTCCTTATCCTTCCAGATGATAGATAGAAGTCAGGGGTTTGGAAAACGTTGTCTGAAAGGCTAGATGCATTGCTGCACTGCAACTTATTGATGGTGGAGGGAGTGAATGTTTAAGGTGGTGGATAGTGTGGCCAATCAAGCAGACGACTTTTTTCCCCTGGATGATGTTTAGCTTCTTTAGTGCACACCTGACACAGCTCATTCCATGAATTTTTCATCTCCACTTTGAGGAGTTCTTGATGTCCTTTGTTTCCGAGTGTATCATTTTCACAATCTGAGAATTATATGACAATGCTCTTGAAACATTGCAGAATCTTAACTTCCCACGTGCAGCACTGTTTTGTCAGCTAATGGTTGTTAAAAAAAATGCAACATACACACTCATCATTTTCCCATGGTGTTGCACACTGGGATACATGACTAGGTGTAATTAGCATTTTAAAAAATTCATTCAAGGGACATGGGTGTCGCCGGCTGGTCAGCATTTGTTGCACATCCCTAGTTGCCCGAGGGCAGTTGAGAGTCAACCACATTGTTGTGGCTCTGTAAGTCAGACCAGGTAAGGACAGCAGATTTCCTTCCCTAAAGGACATTGTGAACCACTTGGGTTTTCCCACGATTGACAATGGTTTCATGATCAGCAGTAGGTTCATAATTCCAGATTTTTTTATATTGAATTCAAATTCCACCATCTGCTGTGGCGGGATTCAAGCCCGGGTCCCCAGAACATGAGCTGAGTTTCTGGATTAATAGTCCAGTGATAATAGCAGTGGACCATTGCTTCCCCTAGCAGAAGGATAATTGAAGCATGTTGTCCACTCATAATTAAGTCCCTATTTTTAAATTCCATATCCTGTCCCTGTTTGTATATAATAATTGTTATATTATTACCAATAATACAAGTGTAAGTTTGGGAAGGAATGGGGTTTCTCAGTGTTATAGTTTGAGGGGCTGGGAGATGCAAACCTGAGACATTCCAACACTATCAGTGAAAAATTACAGAACAGCAAGTTGACATTGACACTTTACAAAGTGCGGGTATAATTGTTTAGACAGAAATGTCAAGCATACAAAAGATCAGGGAGAAGGATGTAAACATGGCATAAAATGACAAGCTTCAGTTTCACAATTCTCCAGATTCCTTTTGATTTAATTACAGTACAAATCAAAGCCAAATTGGATATACTTCTCAACAGTAATTGATGCCTTTCACATATTGTGGCAAGATCTAGAAGTGCGAAACACTCAGGTACTTTCCAACTTTTGTAAGGAAGTGAACCTTTTGGACATTTCCTTCATGCATGTGCAGCCTGCGCACTGTACTGGCTGTATGAATATTCAAAGCTTCAATCTGTTGCCTGGCTTTTTGACCTCCAGTTCCTTTTCCAATGGCAGACCCACTTTCCCAGATGATTAAATCCAGTGTAGTTCCTTTCAAAGCCTTCCACGGATAGTTCAGCTTGAGAGAAAATGACTGTTAAGTTGTGCTGGATACAATCAATGCCTGCAGTGAATTTTCAACATCAAAACCATTTGTGATTAAGTGACAGAGAGTTGTTTTATGGACGGAAAGAGTAGATTGTGTTACTCCCACAGTCCAGCTTTATCTGTATCGTTTGTTTAACTGGAAGTACAAACCACACTCTACTGGCACTCAATCCAGCTTTCCGTTCTCAAGCAGATAGACAATTCACCCTGTGTAAGCTCATGGCAGATGAAAATGTTTATTTTTTTTACTGTTGAACACAAGGTTCTGATAGAATCCCTACAGTGCAGAAGAGGCCATTCAGTCCCTCAAGTCTGCACCGACTCTCTGACAGAGTATCTCACCCAGCTCCCCTCCCCCACCCTATCCCTGTAACCCCACACATTTACCATGGCTAGTCCACCTAACCTGCACTCCTTTGAGCCATGTCACTGTGAGACCTTAAAGTTTATTTATTAGTCACAAGTTGGTTTACATTAACAATGTAATGAAGTTACTGTGAAAATCCCCTTGTCCCCACACTCCGCTGCCACCTGTTCGAGTACACTGAGGGAGAATTTAGCAGAACCAATGCACCTAACCACCTAACTTTGGAGTGTGGGAGGAAACCAGAGCACCCGGAGGAAACCCATGCAGACATAAGGAGAACTCCACACAGGTATGACCCAAGCCGGAAATTGAACCCAGGGTCCTTGATGCCGTGAGGCAGCAGTGCTAACCACTGTACCACTGTGTCTTCCCTTAAATGATGCCCAAGGACTTAGATATTGCTTAATTGATTAAATCAGTTAGTTTGATGCATTGTGGTATTAATGCTATACTCCATTTCATCTCGGCATTCATAAATCTCAATTAAGCTTTTCAATCTAAAGTTCACATTACACCCACGAGATGATCCAACATTGAAAGGTACACTTCATATTGTGTGTGCTAAACAACCATTTGAACGATGTGCTGACTACTAAATATAATACCTGGCCTGACAATTAAAGGAACTATTTGTTTAGAAGGACAGGCCTTTACATCAAATCATAGATGGTGCAGACCATTTTGACATGAGAATAGCTGAAAGTGTATAAATTGAGGAATAAATTCCAAGTTATTTTTAGTGGAGTCTGTCAAATTCTTTCAATGAAGTCTATCCTGTAGGTAACTGCTGCCATTCTCCACTCGCATTCTGATTCGCAGAGCTTGGATCTTATTTCATTGTGATGAAAGGGTTGCTGTCTCCTCAGCTGCATTAACCATAGCTTATTCTGCAGGCTGTCTGTGAGAGAACAAAGTGAAACCGGGTATATGAATGGATTTAGATGCATTTTGGGAGGAGGAGGAGGCAGGGAACATGACTCCAATCGTAATGGTGGTCATTACCTGTGCCAAAATACATGGAAGGGAAACTATGGGATCAGGTTAAGTGAATGGGTGAATTTAAAAGATGAATGATTGTCTGATCATGAGATTTAAGGTTTTAGCCAGCATGGTACAGAAGTACATAATCTTCGAATCTAATGTGGCTATAGACATGGCATCTGTGGAATGTGGATTGACTGCAAGTTCAGTTGTTAGCCAGAGTTTCACAACATTATTTGTGGTGTGGAATGGGCTGGGGGAAGGGGCGTAACTGGTGGTCACAAGTTCACGGAACTTTTCTGTACTTGATGTAGTGGAGCTGGTTGCAGAAGCAGTGTTTAATTGAGGTCTCCCCACAAATATATTGTTTGAAGGTGCGACGTTTTACTTGACGATGATACAATTGCAACTTGCATATTCTGGTGTGAAATCTGCACACACAATCATGAAAAGGAACTTTTGTAATAAGTAAACTAAAGATAGTGAACAAAAGTTTCAGGAACCAACAGTTGCTGCCATCTGATTCTCTTTCCACTCAATCCTCTTGGGGATTCTGATTGCTTGGGGGCTCTATGCAGTATGGTCCTAATTATGACATTCCTGATGTGTAAAAGACCCAAGACATTGAATAAGTCAGCCAGTGGCCGTATGTGGTCTTTTCGAGGGAGCAGGATCAATGATTTAAGTTACTTTTCGTTATGGTTTGTTTTGCACTATACCCAGGGAGTCTTGGAGAGACAGTCCGATCACATTAATACAAATAAAATACGGCATCGAATGGAAATCTGAAATAAAAACAGAAAATGCTGGATAAACTCAGCAGGTCTGACAGAAACTGTGGAGAGAGAAACAGTTACCATTCTGAAGAAGTGTCATATGGTATCGAATTAAGTTTTTCCAGCATTTTCTGTTTTTATTTCATGTTGGTATCTTCTCTTACTTTACTTTTCACTCTTTTAAAAGAATATCATAATGGTAACTATTGAATACGCTTTATATCATTTCTAATTTTTTCATGCAATCAATTACTTTTAATGAACAGTCCCAATATAGCCAAACAACATTAATGTAGTGGAATGTTCTGGATAATAAAGGCTTTGATCAGCTGTGTCAGTGTCGATTTGATGGGCTGAAGGGCCTTTTCTGCACTGTATGACTCTATGTAGTGTGACAGAAATAGTTTGGCAGAGTTTAGTAAAAAAACTGACTGATGATGAACCTGATGCATACAGCTCCCAGCCAAGGTTCTCAGTACCACTTAGTAACTGGCATTTCAGATGTGAGCCAACAACATGGCTGTCATAAAAGCAGGGAGGTACAGACCACCTAACCTAATATCAGTACGAGGTAAAATGCTAGAATTATAAAGAATGCAATAACAGGAAACTTCAAAAATATCAACAGGATTTGACAAAGTCAGCATGAATCTATGAAAGGGAAATCATGTTTGAAAAACCGATTAGCGTTTCTTGAGGAGTAACTAGCAGAATAGATAAGGGAGAACCAGTGGATATGTTGTATTTGAATTTTCAGAAAGCTTTTAATAAAGTCCCACATAAGATCCTAAGTGTGCAAAATTAGAGTGCACGAGATTGGAGGTAATATACACTGGCATGGAGTTGAAACAAATATTTTTTTTTGACATGTAGGGTGGAGTGACTAGTGGGGTATCACAGAGATCAATGTTTGGGCCCCAGTTATTGACAATATACATCAATGATTAGCCTTTTGGCTAAGATCAAGTGTAGTGTCTGTTCTTATTAGTTTAGCCTTTTGGCTAAGATCAAATGTAGTATTGGCGTGCTTACTTGGTTGAAGTTATTAGGGTACGTTATAGCTTCATTTGAAGCAATTTTTAAAAGCGGCATCTCGGCCTTTTGGCTAAGATGCAAATGAGATCAAACCTTGGAGGAGGAGCTATACCTACTCCAATCAGCTTGGATCATGTAGATCAAGCCCGAGACAGGAGGTGAGAGTCCTGTCTTGTCAGCTTGGATTGGGAATGTCCCAGCTTGTTGGGACTCTGAATTGGACTCGATTGGATTGAATTGGAATAAAATCAAAAAAGCGTGAAGTTATCCACTTTGGCTGGAAAAACAGAATGGCAGAATATTATTTAAATGGTTATAGATTGGGAAATATTGACTTTCAAAAGGACCTAGCTGTCCTTGTATACCAATCACTGAAACAAACATGCAGGTGCAACTAACAGGGAGGTAAATGGTATTTTGGCTTTCAATGCAAGACGATTTGAGTACAGGAGCAAGGATGTCTTACTGCAGCTATTCAGAGCTTTGTTGTGACCACATCTGGAGTATTGTGTGCAGTTTTCATAGAATCTCCAGTGCAGAAGGAGGCCATTTGGCTCATCGAGTCTGCACTGACAGCAATCCCACCCAGATCCTATCCCATAACCGCACATATTTACCCTCCTAATCCCCCTGACACTAAGGGACAACTTAGCATGCCCAATCAACATAACCCACACATCTTGGGACTGTGGGAGGAAGCTGGAGCACACAGAGGAAACCCACACAGACACAAGGAGAACGTGCAAAGTCCATACAGATAGTGACCCGAGGCCAGAATCGAACCCAAGTCCCTGACGCTGTGAGGCAGCAGTGCTAACCACTGTGCCACCGTGGACTAAAAAAAGGTATATTTGCCATTGCTATGTATTTAAGTTAGTTGCAGTCTGCTGGTGTCACATGACCTAAGCAGAGGTATTTGTAAGCTTCTGAGTCTCTTCCATCTAAGACAAACCACATCTAAATAAACTTGCATTATGTTTGACTTAAGTCCACAACTGTGACATCTCATTACTTTTCCCTTTGTTTTATCTTCCGGTCAATACTTAACAGCCGTAGAGGAAATGCAGCAAAGTTTCACTAGGCTGATTCCTCGGATGGCAGGAATGTCATACGAGGAGGAATTGGGTTGACTAGGTCTACGGCTTTGAAAGAATGAGGGGGAATCTCATTGAAGCACACACAACCCAACAGAGCTGGACAGACTGGATGCAGGGAAGATGTCTCCTTTGGGTGAGGGGGTTATCTAAAACAGTCACAGTCTCAGCATAAGGGGTTGGTCATTTAGGACTGAGATGAGGAGAAATTTCTTCACTCAAGTTGGTGAACCTGTGGAATTCTCAACCACATTACACTGTGGAGGTCAAGTCACTGAATGTATTTAAGAAGGAAATAGATTTCTGGACACTAAAGTTGTCAAAAGATAGGCGCTGAAACAGAATTGAAATGGAGAATCAGCTATGATCACATTGAATGGTAGAGCAGGCTCGATGAGGTGAATGGCCTACTCCTGCTCCTATTATCTATATTTCTCTATCATGTGCATATTGCAGTGATGATCAAAACCCACAGGAAAAGAAACTGAACTTCCTCTGGGCTCCCCGGACTTTCATTCCAGATTTCAAAAGATGCCTGATTTACAGTTTGGGTAAGTCAGCTCTGATAACACTCCTGATCAGATATCTATTCCCATTCTTGGTGGTATGTTCAAACTCTCTCAATAAGAGTCCTGACATGGCAGCGTATTCTCATCATAGGCCTACAGGTACAGGCCCCTTTTTATTTTATTTAATTGGGCAAGACCCTCTTGTTGGAGTCCCAATTCATCAATTTAACCTTTAAACAGGAAATAAAATTCAAAGAAAGGATTTGTTTCTGTACGCTTGGAAAAAGCTTGAGTTACTCATTAGCTTTTCTCTTCATAACACCAATGATTTGATCTCTCTATGCTAAATAGCCACTTGCATTGAATGGGCCAGTTAACTCACTCCAGCTGCTCAGAACCATATGAAGCACTCCCTTGCTCCTTGTAAACTGCAGCAATGCTAACTATCTGACAGCACAGCATAGAAACCTTCCACTCCACCTTTTAGTTAACTGAGCCATGCACCGAATCCGTTGGAGCAGATGGATTCAATCTCATGGCGTAATGCGGATAAACTGGGATCTGGTGATTTGGATAAAAGTTTCGCCTGATCCAAGGCAGTAGTTCACATTGCTGCTTCTGTTCAAATAATCTGGCAACACGCCTCCCTTCACTGGTGCTAACATGGTTAATGGAAAACAGTTTAAGCACACTAACTTTCTGAGATCCCTGCAGTATTTTCAGTCTGTTCCAGTTGTCTGTTACTGCCTGACTCAGTGCGACTGATGCACTGAGACATTTGCAGCATTGCTCAAAGCAATGCAAAAACTTAATGAAATTCTTGTAAAATTTGCCATGGAGGGTCCACAGTGAAAGTTGCAAACCTTTTGTTCAGGAAATGAGAGGGGAGAGGAAGTTATGGAGGTTGTGATAAACCTTTACTCTTGTTGATTGTATGTTGTTAGGTCATGTTGGAAAGAAGCCCAGGTCAAGAGAGGAAACACTGACTTCCTGGCTCACAAGTGCAAAAGGAGTCCCCGACAAACGGTCTTGGGATTTTCTACTATGTTAAAGGTGCTGTATAAATCTAAAATAAAAACAGAGATTACTGGAAACCAATGCAAAGAACAAGGGCAGCAGATGCTTAGGAACACAATCACCTGCCGGTCACCCACCATCCTAAATTGGGAATATATTGCTGCTCCTTCACTATTGTTGGGACAAAATCCTGAACTCTTTCTCCAACAGCACTGTGTGGAGCACCTACAACACATGGACTGCAGCGGTTCAATAAGGTGGCTCACTAGCGCCTTTAGACAGTTAACTAATTATTATTGTCCCTTACTAAACCTAAAATGGCTTACTTCTTTTCTTGATTCTAGGACACAATGGCTGGGATTTTCCATGTTTTCTGGTGGCAGAGGTGGCTCGCCGTTGGCTGCCAGCGGGATTTTCCAGTCTCATCAAAGTCTGGCATTTTGTATGGCCCACCCACTTTGTGGCTGGGGAACCCACTGTGGAGAGTCGCCTTGGACGAGACTAGACCTTGGAAGATCCCACTGGTGGGAAGGGCCAGAAAATCCCACCCATTGTTTCAGAAAGTTATCCCAGCCATACAGGATTTCACTAAATTTCTGATATGTGCTGGCCTGCTTATTCCAATCTATATGAAAGTATAAAAAGTTATATGTATATAACTTTCAAATCTCAATCTATATAAAATCCCCCATGAAAGTCAGTCTGTCTTTGCTGCATGTCTGTCCTATCTCCGCAGTTATATGAGCTCACTTCACGGATGCTGTCAGGCCTATGTGCAACTCCCACCACTGTCTTAAATCCTTTTCTACTTCTTAATTCTAGACATATGTATCCAGCCTCTGCTTACCTCTTACATCCTCCCTTATCACTGAAGTGATTTAATCACTGATCATTATTGCTACTCCCTTCCCTCTCTATCATGTTCCCTAGATGTGCTATATATTTATTTAGTTTTCAGTGCTGACCATCTTGCAGCTATCTCTCTGTAATGGCTGCCATACTCTACTTTCAACGTTGAATTGGGGTCTGGCGTTCATTCATTTTGTCCTTTTATGCTGTGTCCTTCTGTAAAGAGGGTCTGTGCGTGCAATGCACCTCAACCTTTCTTTCTGCTCTCTCATTCTTTTTATTTCTTTCTCCTAGTTCAATCACTTTACACCTTTTAGTTTTCCCTATGGTGCCTAAATCACAATTTCTGGCTGTTATTCTAACCTCATTTGTTTTCAAACTGTTATAACTTGAAAATCCCTGCGCAGGCCGTGCACAAGTTACATTCTGAGTGCAGCCAAGCAACAAATGTAAAGTGACCTCAAACTTAAATAAGTCACCCACAACCAAAAGAAATTAGAGAGAAAAGTGAAACAGAACCCTTCTTTCCCACAGTATTCTGTCAGCTACATCTTCATCTCCCTAATCAGCATATCCCAATGCTTATTTGCATTTGATTGCTTGTGGTGGGGCGGGGCGGGGCAGGCGGGGGGGTAGAATTGGGGGAGCAGGTTATAATCCTGCGATGAAAACCCTTGAGGTCCTATTCCTTAATTTAGCTCCTCTTTCTGGGTGCTCTCCAAATACAATCTCTTGCCAACTTTCCCCCATGTTATTGGCTCCAGAATGGATCATAATGAATGGATTCTCCCTCTTCCTCTGCAGTATCCTTTTGAGCTTTTTCACCCTGGCATGAAATACGCAACATACCATCAAGACTCTCAATCCTGCTTCCAGAGGATGTTAATCTCTTTAATTACTGAAGTCCTATAACTGCCACATTACACTTCCCCATCTCCTCCCCCCTCTCCCCTCTTCCTTTGACATGTCCTCCTACTCCAGGGTTCATGGCCTACATTCTGCCTGTCCTTCTGACAATTTTTCTTCTCTTTCTTTGGCAGTTTCTCAGGATTCAGGTTGATTTGCTTCCACTGTGGTTTGATAGTTCTAAAATAGTTGATAAATCTAATGCGTGATCTACAGACCATATTATGAAGGGCTGGGTAGTTGGGTTGTTTGGAGTCTTGTGTGTTCCCTCTCATGCCTCAACTTCACCTTTATATGTTTCCAAGACGTCTGTTAACATGGTTGGCACCTTCCCCAACGCTCTTCTCCATTTTGCACAGTCACAGGCCAGGGTCTCCTACGAGTCCGCGAGGATGTTTGACCCTTTCAGGGCTGCATTGAGGACATTCCAAAAACATTTCCACAGTCTCTTGCCAGGGTTGAGTTCTGAGTTACTTCGGAGATCTTGTGTTAAACGTATGAACTGTATTTGTCCCCTGGTGGAGCTAGTTTTGGGTGATTACAGGTCAGGTTAGTTAGGAAGAGAACACTGCTATTGGACAGTATTTCTTGCTAATGGATTTGGAGAATCTTGTGAATGTGCCATTGATGAGACTTCTCCCATGCTTTGAGATGCCTATTGTAGGTTGTCCAAGTTTCTGAAGCCTATAGGAGCACAGGAATCACTTCTGTCCTGAAAACCATAACTTTGAAATCTCAATCCTTGTTTGGAATCCCACCTTAGCCTGTCTTGTTCCTCCCTCTTCAGTCTTCCTGCATCCAGCATACACCCTGATCTCCTGACTGCCCACACTCTGGATCCGCTCTAGTTCTGGTCCCTACATTGTGGAGCTTGCTCTCTGAACCTCCATACTTTCTACCTCAACAACTTTTTCTACATCTTCAAGAGCCCCCTGAACCTTCTTTTTGAACCAGGCTGTTAATCGTCTCGTTAGAAATTGTTATTTCTTGCTCAGTGTGCCACAGTGTACAGAGAAGGAACAGTTATTATGTGAAAGATCTTATATAAGAGCAGGTTACATCAGTGATGTTACAGATGGTTGAATTCTCCACCAGCTGTGAGTTAAAATGATTGGATTGGAATGTTAGTCCATGTCCATGCAAAAAACTGAGCCATAACTTGTAAAATGCTGCAGTACAATTGATGTTAACAGCACCAGGCCTTTTGAATTTTGTCTGGTAGCCATGAGATGACTTTTATCTTCAGCTTTTATCTGTTGGGAATGTGACTTGTTCCTTGATGTTTGATGTTCAATAACAGTGGGTCTACCTTGTGAGGATTAGTATCTTGCTGCTTTATTTCTATGAGATAATGTTGTGTCCTAAATTGCACCAGATGTCTCCCCAGGCTCCTGCATTCCCCATATCCTTCCCAGGCCTTTGATATCCATATCCCTATCTCCAGCACTCCCTGTCTAAGAGTATAAGGAGTGATTAATGGACATTGACAGGGAAAGGGGAATCCTGTCCTGTGAATCTTCCCTGTTGTTGTGACAGAGTGAATTCAATCCCTTTCTTCCTTCTGAGGCGCAGAAATGTTGTTCCAGATTATCTTTTCACTTTGATGAGGGGCTTTCATCTGTGGATCAGTTGACTGTTCTGTCTCTGCCAGGTCCTAAAGCGCTCTGAGCTCTGAGCTTTCACATGTGGATAACTCGTGTGTGATTGATCTATCTCAAACATTTGTGCACCATGAAGGTCCCAGCTTCGGATTTTAAGTCTTTAAGTCTGATCAAAGAACGTTTCCCTGACTAAAGCTTTTCACGTCCTTTATGTTTACAAAAAAAGATTCACTGGTAAGCAGAGAACTCACATTCTCTTTAAAGTGAATTAAATTCTTGTATCACCTTAGAAACACCCAACAAAGGTCTAACAATATTAAGCACCTATCTAGTGATAACTCTTACATGTTTAAAAAGGTTTAATATTTAGTCACGAGATGTTTATGTTTACAGTGCCTGCTTTCTATCTGGGTCAGACATTAAAACTCCTCCATCTCTGGTTGATTCTCAACCCAATGTTAAAACTATAGTCTTGTTGTAAAATACTGTGGCTCATGCTGGGTGGCTCCCAGGACCTTGCCCAATAATGAATGAACAACAGTAGGATATTTTAATCATGGGCATCGTAAAGGAGCCCCCCTTCCGCGGTATTCCTGAATTAATCTACAGGCACACTCAGCAGGGAGAAGCGGATAATGATCAGAGGCTGGAACCTATGCTGATTTTTCTCATATTCCCAGCAAGGTACTGCAGAATCCCTCCAGTTATTCTGCATGATAAAAAGAGTTTTCTTTAAAAATAAATAGATAATTACCATACTCTTAGATGTTTGGTGGATGAAAATTGCTTCTGGGCTGACACAGTTCCAGGGAAGGAATCACATAGAAGGAGATGAAAAAAGAATCCTAGCTGTCTGATTACCCATTTCATATCACATCATCTACTTGTGCTGTGTGGTGGAGCACAATATATGACAGAGTGTTGAAAAATGTAGGACTATCGCACCTCAAGCAGAATGTGAACACCCACTCTCAGTATAGATGTGTGCAGAGGAAGTTGGAAATGAAAGATTAATTCATGGAGCCCAGCCATGCATAATTCTGTTGCTTCTTAGTCTTTTGGCTAGGATCAAGCATCAGATCAAGCCCAAGATGGGGTGCAATGCCTTATCTTGTTAGCTTGGATCTTGTTTGTCTCTCTTGTGGGGACCGTGAATATGATTCAATCCAAATCTGAATTTGGTTTGTGGAGCATGCAAGGAATGGATTTGGGTTTACCCAGTCCACTCTGAGCATTGGCTTTGATCTTGTGACAGTGTGAAAGTGTAACCTCTGACCTTTCTCCTTTCCTTCTCCTGTGCATCTCCCTTGCAGTAGATCAGGATAGGACTAGAATAATGGTCTAGATGCAGAACAGGCTGGAAATACTTGCACTTGGGGCTACAGCAGTATATAAGATCATTGCGCCTCCTCATTGAAATTCACTTCTGTTCACTGGAGTCACAGAATAGTTACAGCACATAGTTACAGCACAGAAGGAGACAACTGGTCCGTTTGGTCCATACTGGCTGTCTATAAGAGCAACTCAGGCAACCTCTCCCTTGGCCTTGTTCTGTAGACCTGCAAATATTTTCTTTTCAGTTGATCATCCAACCCCCTTGACTGGTTAGCTCAGTTGGTTAAAGCACGGTGTTAATAATACCAAGATAGCAGGTTGGATCCCCGTAAAGACCAATACTTTGGGGATCGATTAGCTCAGTTGGCTGGATGACTGGTTTGTGCTGCAGAGCCACAGCAACAGTTTACTGGTTGGGGTTATTCACGAACTTCTCAACCTTGCTCCTCACTTGAGGTTTGCTGGTCCTCAGGTTAAATCTCCACCAGTCACCCCTACCCCTCAAAGCCTGCGCTAGCCTATATACAACTTCAGATTCATAGCAATGGGTGACTGAAATGGAGGGCAGCTAGGGATGGTCAATAAATGCTGGTCCAGACAACGATGCTCTGCTTTTGAACACCTCTGCCAAATCTCCACAAACATTCAATCACTCCACCACTGACGAACAGTGTAAGCCGCATGTACCATCCACGAGATGCACAGCAGGAATTCACTAAGTCTCCTTAGGCAGCACCTTCCAAACCCACAACCACTTCCATCTGGAAGGACAAGGGCAGCAGATACCTTACCATCCTGACTTGGAAATATATCATCTTTCCTTCACTGTCGTTGGGTCAAAATCCTGGAGTCCACTCCCTAAGAGACTGTAGCGGTTGAAGATGACAGCTCACTATCACCTTCTGAAGGGCAACAAGGGATAGAGAATCAATGCTGATCTCACCAGCTGATGCTGTTAAATTTTTTTTTTAAATTGTAATTTTAAATGAAGCAACTTTAAATGAATCAAAGTTTCACATAGGAATCACTGGGGTTAGATTCTGCTGGATATTTCTTTTCTGCAAAAATTAAATAGAATAAATTGTAAAGTAAAAGAAATTACTAAATTTAAAATAATTACTGTGTAAATTTAAATGAGATAACACTTACCAGTCTCCTTTCTCTCAGGATTGAGGATGATTGGCTCCACTTTGGTTTGATGGATCATCAGATGTCTAAGTTCAATGTGCCATCCACAGGCTCTGTCACAAGTGGGGCCATTGGTGCTTAGAGGACTGGGTAAATGAGTTGCTTGGGGGTTTGTTCATTTTACCTGGCCCTCAACTTCATCTTTGCCTATTTCCAATTAAGTCTCCATGTATTTGGCCCTTTCCTGGATGAACCTTCTCCATTTTCATAGGTCACAGACCAAAGGTCTCCCAGGAATTGGTGGGAATTTTTGATCCCCTCAGGGAGATCACCCATAAAGCATGTCACCAGAACTGATTTTGAGTGATTAGCACCTTGTTGCTGAGCAAGTTGTCTTGGGAGAGTACTCTACTGTTGGACCACCATTTTTATCACTGGATTTGGAGGATCTTGCAGAGACGCCACTGGTGGGACTTTGCCTGAGGTGCTTGGTTGTTCAAGTCTCTGTGATAGATAGGAGCATGGTGCAATCACTGCTGTCTGGTAAACCAGTAATGTTTGTGGACCTTGATAGTAGAAGTGACAACTAATGAAGTTAATGGGATGAAGAGGTAGGAGTGTCAACGATCTTGAAAAATGTAGCCAAAGACTGTTGGACAGTGTGGTAATATAAACAGGGCCTAGTTTTAAGGCTGATAAAATTGGATATCCTAAATTAAAGAATTGGGCATATTAAAACCAAACACTGTCAAACCTCAGGCAGGCCAATTATACAAATACACAATCATGTCTGGGTCTGATTCATCAATCACCCATCAAAGGTCATTGCACTCTATTGATACTTAGATCAATAGAGATCATTGCACCCCATTGAAATGCACCAGCCTATTGTTAGAAGCCCAGATCGGGCCAGACTTTCTGAAACCAAGAGTTCCTGCAGTTCCTTATCTGATAACAAGTTAAATGTAAGCAACAGCATAGAGGTGGATACCTGGGGGCGGACCCTGGTGTCCTGTCAGGCAGACATCAAGAAACCCACTGGGTATTGGAACACCCTCCCGGGACCTCATTGGCCAGAAGCCAGAGAAGTTTCTGGAAAGGCAAGCAGGCAGGGGATAAAGAGACACATTTTCAGACACCAGCAGTGAAGACTCAATGAACGAGGTGAACTTGACCATCCAGAAGACTGACCTGAGAAGGAAGGAAGGAAGGAAGGAAGGAAGGAAGAAAGAAGCTGTCATCGAAACTCACCTTCGTGATGACGGACCAAAGGGACTCAGAGAATTGAACTGGCAGTTTAACCAAACCATCTTTGTGGGCAGTATACTTGAATCTGGGGTATCCTCTTGTTTTATATGGGTAAATTAAGGGTTAATAGTGTTATTATTAATAAACTCGTTGAACCTTTACTTGTGTTTCCCCTTTGTCCACCTTGCAAATAAGAACACCGGGGTAAAACTTTAGAGTAAGCAAACTTGTCAAAAGTATCTGAGGATTAACAGGTACAACAACAGCTTTATTGTTCTTCTGTCAGTAGGTCTTCTTGTAGCAGTCAATGCCATCATTGATTGCCCTGTTCATTTTGAAGCTATGTTCTCTATTTGAATTGTCCTCGGTGAAGATTTCCATTACTAATTCAATAAGTTGGATAGCTCTTGGCAACTGTTTTGATGTTAGTATTGAAGGAGGTAGTGTTTCAAGACTGTGGTTGAACACTTGATGGACACCAAGCAGAAGAGTTGATGAGGCCACACTCAGAGTATTGTGTACAGTTTTGGTCTTTTTTGAGGAATGATGGTCTTGCTCTCGAGGGAGGGCAGAGAAGGTTTACCAGGCTGATTCTGGGTATTGATGTATAAGGAGAGGTTGACTAGGATAGGATTGTTTTTGCTGGAGTTCAGATGAATGAGGGGGAATCTCACTGAGACTTATAACATTTTAACAGGACTACACAGGGTAGATGCAGGGAGGATATTCCCAATGGTTGGGGAGTCCAGAACCAGGAATCACAGTCTGAGGATTCAGGACAGACCATTTAGGACAGAGATGAGAGACATTTCTTCACCCAAAGAGTGGTGAGCCTGTGGAATTCATTACCACAGAAAGTAGTTGATGCCAAAACACTGAATGTATTCAAGAGAAGCTGGATATAGCACTTAGGGCGAATGGAATCAAAGGTTATGGGAGAAAAAGCAGGATTAGGCTATTGAGCTGGATGATCAGCCATGATCTTAATGAATGGTAGAGCAGGGCCAAATGGCCTCCTGCTTATTTGTTTATCCCAACTACCAGTTACTTTGATGAACTGGGAGATGTTTAATGTAAATAGTCAGCTTTGGACATTGCTATTGTCCTCTGATCCTTGGAGTGTAGCTATTAAGTCATGTTAAGTGGCAAGAAAACCTGATTCACACCAAGCAGAAGAGTCCAATCTGTTGGGTTTAAATCCTGACATAGTCTTCTCATCTTTGGAAGTATATGTCTCAGTGGCATACGCTTCCAATAAAATCCTGTCTTATCCACATTAAAGACTTGTTGTGATGAGTAGCCACTCACTTTATTGTTTTTCTCCAAATTGGCAGGGAACTCATCAACTGCTTCGAAATTGGCATTAGTTGTTCTATTAGTTACTCTGACGTTATGCAAATGGTAACACCTCTTAAGATGCTGCAGCCAACCAGAACTAGCAGTAAAACTTTCCGCCTGTGAACTCTCACCCGCTCATCTAAATTGTCTTCGAAGCTTACAAAATTTTATCTGGATGGCCATCATACTATGAACATATAGCATTTGCTCTGGTCATCGATGCAGCATTCCCAAAGTCTTTCTGTATTTTCCACTGCTTCTGATACGATTTATCTTGGTAACAATGAAAGACATAACACTTAGTACACATCTGAATAATGCAGTCTTTAATGTTTGTGTGCAGGGTTGATGAACAGGGTGAGACAAGAATGGGGTGGAGTTTGGGTTGGATGTAGAGATTCTGCAGGACATTACACTGAGAGGAAAAAGGAATTTTTCACAATTTTTCACGACGTGCTGGAAATTCACATGAGCTCTGCTGTGTGGGGTTTCTCTCCCTAGTGTTTCCTTTCAGTTGAGGCCTCAATGAGCTATCCATTTACTGAGCCAGGGGTGTAACTATTGGGTTAGTAAGTGCGAAGCTGACAGACGGCCCTCTTTATGGGACGTGAACCATCTGTTACACAACCTGATTCTGAAACCAGAGCTCAGAGTGACGTGTCCCTAAACGTGTGGTGCTATTGAATGTTCTGTCCAAACCAGCAGCAACATCAAAGGTTTAACACAATGTTACAACTAAAATACAACCAAACGCTGGAAGAGAATGGAGAACAGCTCAGCCAGTGGGAGACTCCAGAGGAGTTGATCAATACCACAAACAAAGTCAAATCAATAATGGTGGCAGGAATTTGAGCTTAAATGAATCCTGAAACTGTGACTAGGAGAGAAAAATAGGCATTGAAACCTAATTCTCCTGTGATTTTATGTGTAAGATCTTTCTTCAGGATTAATTCACAATGTGTATTAAAATTGGATTTTCACTCAATTACAACGTTATTTTCTCTCATTGGTGAACAGGACTCCACTGTATTTTCGGACTTGCATTAAAGTAGAACATCTTCACCGGGATTGCAGTAAAGGGCAGGTCTCTCCATCAGAACTTTGTTATTTATTCATTCCTAGGGTGTGAATGTTGTTGGCGAGGCCGGCTGCTAGTCCCTAATTGAGAAGATGGTAGTGAATTGCCTGCTCGAATGGCAGTGGTGTAGACATTTGAATAAAGGTCAAATCTTATAATTGAAACTAATAGTGAAAATGATATTAGCTGGGTCTCTGATTTTTCTTCCCCCTATTCATTCATGGGATGTGGGTATCGCTGGCTGGGCTGGCATTTATTCTCCATCCCTAATTACCCTTGAGCTGAGTGGCTTGCTAGGCCATTTCAAGGGGCATTTAAAAGTCAACTATGTTGCTTGCATCTGGTGTCATATGTAGGCCAGACCAGGTAAAGATGGCAGATGTCTTTCCTTAAAGGGCACTTGAACCGGATGAGTTTTTAACCACAATCAATAATGGTTGCATGGTTATCTAATTCCAGATTTTCATTTCATTCAAATTTCACAATATGCTTTGGTGGGGTTCGAACCTGTCCCCAGGGCATTATCCTGGGTCTCTGGATTATTAGTGCAGTGACAATACAACTGTGTTGTCACCTCCCCTCTTTAAAGGAAGTTCTAGCTCCCTAAACCGGTGCATACACTATAAGGTGGCTGCTGTTTATCTGTGGGTGTTCTCTGCACATTCTGAACTGGTGTTTCATCCTGGGATCAGGTCCCAACATCTGGAAAAATTCCTGGTTTTGACCCCGCAACACCAATAAAGCCAGCATGCACATTTTTATCAACCTGGCCTCAATCGGTCCAATATCAAGCTAGCTGCCTAATTATGGGCAGTGAGCATGGGGAGGAGGGACAATCCAAAGGAGAGACCCTATTTAAAGGGGGCACTGAAAGCAATATGATGCTGGCCATTGGAAAGAGAGGTGCAGAAGGCAGCAGGGCAGTCCAATAGGAGGGTAAAAGGGCCTCCCAGAACATTGCCAATGTTCTCTGATATCTCCCGGGGTCCTCTGCTAGAGGATGTGGCAGTATGGAGTGCAATACCATTCCCTGTAGTGGCAGGACAGTCCACCACACCAGGCAAGTTTCGGAATAGCAAACGTTATCAGTAGCCGGCGTTTATTCTCATTGGAACTCTTTCTCAGCTGTCCATATCCACTGCTCCACATCACTGCTGCACTCTATCTCCATCGCTAAGTCTGGTCCTTCTTGCCTTCAGCTGTTCAGTCAGGGGTTGCCAGGCCCTGACTCCTCTGCCCCACATAAAAATGGCAGCTTGAGCCTCCC
Organism: Carcharhinus amblyrhynchos; assembly: GCF_965287045.1. NCBI lineage: Eukaryota > Metazoa > Chordata > Chondrichthyes > Carcharhiniformes > Carcharhinidae > Carcharhinus > Carcharhinus amblyrhynchos. The sequence goes on from NC_137329.1 coordinate 58,410,812, forward strand.
TCCCTAGAATAAATCTCCAGCGGTCTAATTCTTAGAGAGCTCAACTGGCAACCACGTACCAAAGCCTGATGGGCTATCCCTGCTTACAGAGTTTCCTGACACCACAACTGCTCTTTGCTGTATTCATACCTGCGTGTTGAGTTTGGGATCCTTCATTGATCCCATGCAGTAGGTTAAAGCTTGCAGACTGGCCCTTTGCGAGTGGTTACAGGGCAGCTTATCAAGCTCAACTGATCATTTACATTTTTGGATGGGTTGCCAGACCCCCCCATCCTGAAGACAAGATGAAAGTTGCCTCACGTCGGAAAAGGGTCCAGAAACCGTGCCACCGCTTGCAATTTTGCATACCTGTCTACCCATCTCTGACTGTGTCCACATAATTCCACAAAAAAAATTAGCCTGCTATGTGTGTTACAGGCATTTGAATATTATATGTATGTATGTTCCGCATATGTTTTGTGTACGTACAGATACTTTTGAATCATGTTTGCTCCTGTCTCTGCCCTGTCCACAGTTTCTGAAAGTTATATACATCCTCCGTGACTGTGATGTGCTTTTTACCCTTAAATGACCTCACTTCAAACTTGGTCAAACATCACTTCCTTTTCTATATCTGCAATCCACTTTGTCAGCATTCCTCTCACTCCTAACACTAGCCTTGCTTTCCTTCTTCCCTTGTCTATGTGATTACATCCATGGATAAGGAGCTAGTTTCCAAGTGAATGCTGAGACGGTGCACACAGCTTGAGCTCCCTGGCACCACTACTGTGCATGATGACTCCTTACCCGACATCAAGTTATGGATAAGGCAGAAATGTTCTCCTGCTCTCACCACATAGTCCACAATCTAGCCCTGTGTGCTTTTTTCTGGCTACTAATTCAGACTAGACTCGATTGTGCACAGTGTTCTGTTTGACTCAAACTCAAAGTTCACACATCATAACCATTCCTCAGATCCCTGCTGCATTGCAAGTACTTCTCACATCCACTGCAACTCTTATCCACAACTCATTTTTCATGCACGCACCTCCTGACTCATCTTCCAAAATCCATCCTACATAAACGATAACTTTTCCAGAACATTGTCATCTGCATTCTATCTTACATCTTGATCTGTTCCTCTGTCAGCTCTGATTTCCATTCACTGTGCCTGAGCATATCAAATCCATAATCTCTGTTCCTGGTTCCAGGTTCCTTTGGACCTTCCTAGCTCTCCAAACTCCTCCATCCATACATGCCAGTATAGTGCTGGCAACTCAGATCCTGAGTGTTCTGGTCTAACTTTCATTCATCCAGTTGTTGCTCCATATCTCTAGTTCCCCATGCCCATCAATTCCAAAGAAGCATCATAGCCTTAAAACTGTGTTTCTCTCTCCACAGACATTGTCAGACCCGCTGAGTTCTTTCAGCACTTTCTGCTTTAATTAAAAATCAGTTCTCTTTAGTCTCGAACATTTTGATTTACCCTGTACTCAAAGCCTGCTGGGGGAGGGAGTTCCAGATTTCAACCACCCTTTGCACAATGAATTGTTTCTTTATTACAGCTGGGATTTTCCAACCCCTTCCCACAACATGTTTTTCAGTGGTGGAGATGGTCCGTCATTGGTCACTGGCAGGTGAATACAGCGTTTTATGTGGCTTGTCCTTCCGTTACAGGGGAACCCGTCATGGGAGGGGGAGGGGAGGATCCATTTCTGCAGGACTGGAATATCCCCACAGCAGGAAGGACCAGAAAATCCCACTCAATGTCTTTTTTTTTGTGTATATGCCATACGTATGTGTGTGCTGTATGGTATGTGAATGCAACAATGCCAAAGTCAAGATTCCTGTCCAAAATAGTACTTGAGAGTCATAGGCAACTCACGGCCTTCTCCTCCTCCTGGTGGGCTGAAGAATTGGACTTGCCAGAAGTCTAACAGCAGACCAGTACAGGACAAGGAAAGGAAGCAAAGACAGAGAGAGAGACCAAAGGGAAGCATTAATGAGAGGCTTAGATAGAGTGGACATGGAGAGGATGTTTCCACTAGTAGGAGAGACTAGAACTTGAGGGCACAACCTCAGAGTGAAGGGACGCTCCTTTAAAACTGAGATGAGGAGGAATTTCTTCAGCCAGAGGGTGGTGAATTTGTGGAATTCATTGCCACAGAAGGTTGTGGAGGCCAGGTCGTCGAGTGTCTTTAAGACAGAGATAGATAGATTCTTGATTAATAAGGGGATCAAAGGTTACAGGGAAAGGCAGGAAAATGGGGATGAGAATCTTTGCCATGAACAAATGGTGGAACAGACTTGATGGGCCGAATGGCCTAATCCTGCTCCTATATATTGTGGTCTTATGATCTAATGAAACCAATATATAGGGAGCATTTTCCAGTGTGGTTCATGGTACAGGTGAAACAGGAAGAATGCTTTACTGCTGCTAACCTTACTGCTGGGCTGATGTAGGAAAGAATGGGAAAGGCTGAATTGATCAGATCAGTACCTGATGTGTAATCTGAGGTAAATAGACCGCTGACAGCTCCACTGCTGGCTGTGGAAAAAAAAACAAGTAGAAGATGTTGCCTGGTGTGTTGGAATACAATATTTTCCCGAGAACTGATTGTCTTGTTTTACTCACCACAATAGTGCTAAGTAAGAATGGTTTCCAGAGCAGACACATCCACTTCAAAACCAAAACTGAAACTGCTGGAATCAAAAATACACTTTTAAAGAGCTGTCTTTGTGAATTCTACCTATTCCCTGCTTGTAAATTTAAGAACCTAAAACATTAACCATAGCTCATTACTATCTCTCTCATCTCTGGCTCAGAAGGTGGTGGGTTCAAGCCCTACTCCAGGGTCGTCAGTAAAAAATTTACACTCACACTGCAGTACTGGGTGCTGCACTATTAGAGTTGCCATACGAGATGCTAAACCAAGGCACTGTCTATGAAAAGTACTACTGGAAGAAATAGATGGGAAGTGAGAGCAGCCTGGCTAAAGCCCATCCCTCCATACTCCTCACAATAAGAAGAGGGAATCAGGCACTCTGCCCTAAGGCAGCTGTTCAGCAGATTTTCTAATAGAGGATTCTCCTTCTGGCCACAAATACCTTGTGAGGGGGGTTACTGTTGGAGAAGTTGCGGGGGGGGGGGGGTGAGAATGAGGAAATAATTTAATAACAGAAACACACCATGTTTGAGTCTCTTGCTGTTGGCCAGAACAAAGTCACCTATTGATTGAGGTCAAAAAGGACAGAGTCCTTCACAGAGCAATCTTCAACCACAAATCACTCGAGAGAAACTGCAGCAATAATGCGACACTGCTATTTACTCTGTAATGTATACAGATTCCTAGTCATAAACAGCTTCATGGTAACTGCAATTTATAAACTTCATTCTTTTCTGTCAAAATACACACTATTTGAATGCCAACATTTCTGCTTATGCTCGTGGTTTTGCGAGGGTGATGAATTTATTTCCGGGAAACAAAAAATAATGACTCTTGTGAGGTATTAACATCCAAGTTTGATACTAGCTTTTTGAATACACCGCTGACAACTCAGCTGAACCGAAAGTACAAATGTGTCTGAGACTGTCAGTAGAATTGTGTGCCCTTCCTCATGACGAGGGTCATTTAATCAGACAGGATGATGGTGGGTAAGGACCTGGTCACCATCTCTTCCTCACCCCAATTAAGTCCCTGGTGGCCTTTCTGCCCTGTCACTAATGGCAAATACCCAATTATGGACCTTGTCTCAGCAGTGGGCAGAGTGGCTCAACATGTGGGGAGCGTGACAAGCATTCCGTGGCATGTGTCCTAGGGGACCTGGAGGGGTGGATGGAGTGAGGGATTGGGGAGGGTGTTCCCTTGTTCAAAGACATTCATTGTCTGATCAACGGATCTGGCATCGGGACATGGGGATGCCTCTGAGAGCTGCCTCCCTGCCCTTGTTCTTGACATCCATCCCTGTCCTTGGTCAACAACCCTCTGGCTTTTAACAACCCTCCCTACTATCACTTGCCTGTGCCTGGATCCAACCTTGGGTGGATGGGTACAGTACCAGTTGCAGCCACTGCCTTCCTGGTGGTGTTGCTAAGTAAAGACTGCCTTCTAATTGGTTGGCTGCTCTTGTTGGACAGGACTTCCATCCAGAGGCTGGGTCCTTAATCCTGGGGGAGGGGAGGCTTGCCACTTGGTCTGCCAAATACCTGAATAGCATATGATGTGGTAGGCCTTCCTGAAAAGGGGTGACAGGGGTTTCTGCCAACTCTCCAGCAGCTGCTGAAACCCCTGTTGCCTCTACAAGATCAACAGACTGTTTAAAAATTGGACAGATTGTATCTTATACTTATTATACTGCACATGGCCATGAAAACAGATGAGATTACTTCAGTTCAATAAACTGAAATTAAATTACAGAGCCTTTAAAACAACAAATTCCAACTTATTGGTATCAAGGTCTATTCATTAATAAATGATTCAATATCAGGCCTCAAGGCAACTTAATATATCTAGAAGAAATTATAGCAAGTCTAGGGGGTTGATGTTTTTCCTGCACTAAATCAGTAATGCCTCAGAATTAGTTCAAATCTCACCAAATCTCATAGGGGAGACAATGCGTAGGAGAGAAACAAACAGAAATTACTGGAAAATCTCTGCAGGTCCGACGCATCTGTGGAGAGAGAACAGAGCCCTGGTGAGATGCGCCATTAACAGGTCCAGGCAGCAGGCGATTGACGGGGTTGTCCATCCTGACTGTCTGCCCCGTACTGCGGGTATGTTCACAGCCAGGTGTCCCTGAAGAGGAAGCATGCGGTGTCTACGGGCGCAGTTGATGCCTTCCGTGCCCATTGGGCACCGCAGGGGCTGGGGTGTATTACAGACCCCAACAATCACATTATGATTTAATGTTTTAAGTTTCCTTTGTACTTGGGTTCTGTTCAGGCTGTTCCCCCTCCTTTTGGGGAGCTGCCCTTTTTACTTTGTCCCTGAGTTCATTTGAGTTAGTTTATTTGTTTTGCCCTAAAAGAGGGAAAGAACAGAGTCAATGTTTTGAGTCTGGATGATTCTTTGTCATAAAACCCTTCTTTGGACCTGAAGAGGAGCAGAAATGTTTTTCACATTTGAGGAAGCGGGTGGAGTAATAAAGGGAAGATCAGGGATGGGTTAGAGGGCAGGAGGGATTGAATTACAAAGGTGTTAAGGAACAAAAGGCAGAGAGTGAGGATGGTAGTAGTGAAGAAACAAGCATTCTCACTTTTCATCAGCAGCAGGTCTGATGTGTGAATCTTTGACATTCCTAGTGCATAGTCTGAATCCCAATGCTGTGTGCATTTCTGGTATAAATGTAAGCAACTCTTAGTAGAGATGCTCTATTCCTGACTTTGTGCTGGCCCACTGCAAGTCTGTATCATTGTTTTGAGTGCTAATTGATCATTTAAGACTGATAGTTCCACACCAGAGATGGGTGAAACAAAACAGTGCCAACTCATTTACCTCTATTTATATTTAGAGCATTAGCGACTCTTTGGCCTGACTTACATTTGCTAACTTGCGATTTGGATCTGAAATGCACTGCCTGGGATTTGCTGGAGACAAATTCAATTATCATTTCCAAGAGGGAACCTGAAGAGAAAAGATATTCTTCATTCCAGGGAAAGGATACTAGGGGTTGGGTGAACTAGCAAAATTGCACTTGCAGTGTGGAAACGACGGACTGAATGGTCGTTTTCTGTGCTATAACCATTCTATGATTCTGTGTGAGAGTCTTGAGTTTTGGACCGGTGCTCTTTAGGGATTGAATAAATGTGGGATTTAAGGGTGTAGACAATGTAGCTACAGAGAAATCAACAATAAAGGGATGTAATCTTTAAATTATTGGGACATTCAGGAGCAAAACCAGGAAGTACCTTTTCACACAAAGGTCCATGGAAATCTTGATTTCTCTCCCCGAAAGATTGTGGATGTTGAGACAACTTGAACTTTTCAGACTGAAACTGGTAGACTTTTGTTCGGGAAGAGTATCAAGATACCTTGAGCCACGATGGCTAGATTATGTGACGTACAGGTCAGCCATGATCTCATTGAATGGCAGAGTAGACTCAAAGGGCTGAACGGCCTACTACTTCCTAAATTGTCTCCATGTCATGTAGAACCCACTGTGGCTGGAGAACTTCCATTGCATCACTCTGCACTGGATTCAAACCTAGGTGCCAGAGGGAAGGAAAAATTTTCTCATTGACTGTGCCATTTTTTTTTGGAGATTGAGTGTTTGGGAGTGTTATGGTGGTATCTGAAAACTAAACAATCTTCTATATCTTACTTTCCTTTTCAAATATTTAATTTTGCAAATCCAACCTCCTCAATTTGCAGAACAAGTCACATCATAGATATTATGGTGAAAACAATACATAGTATGTAAGAAAATAACTCCTCTTTACACACACAGTAGATAGAAGTAGAATTTTACCAAGTCCACACCAGTGGGGTCAATGATGGGTGTTGGTGGGGTGGGGAGAATATGGCAGGAGGCCCAGAAGTTGGTTTCACACCAGAATTAATTTAAAGCGAGATCTTCTACTGGTGCCTGCCATGGTGGGTCAGAAAACCTGCCAGGGAATGGAATGAACTCCATTTGCATCCCGATAATGGGATGCAGATGAAGGCCCAATCCCCCATGCCAGATTTTTCACAATGCTAATGGAATACTCGCTTGTGGGAAATACTTTTGGAACCATGTGGCGTGCAGATGTCGGGACTCTTCTTAACAATACCTGGAGCTTTTTGTAATTCATTCAGGGGATGTGGACATTGCCTGTGGAGCCAGCATTTACTGCCCAGCCCTAATTGCCCTTTATGTCAGTGGCTTGCTTGGCCATTTTGAAAGGCATTTAAGAGTCATTCACATTGCTGTAGATCAGGTGTTGCATATAGGCCAGACCAGGTAAGGACGGCAGATTTCCCTCTCTAAAATACAGGAGTGAACCAGGTAGGTTTTTTATGATAATCAACATGATCGTCATCATTATAATTCCAGAATATTTACTGAATGCAAATTTCACCAGCTGCTGGGGAGGAATTTGAATCTAATCCCCAGAGTGTTACTCTGGATCTTGGATTCCTACACCAGTGACAATACCATTACGCCATCCCCTCCTGAATTTAGGATGGAGGCTGTCTGTATTCCTTAACTCTGGAATACCACATTAGTGAGTTGGGGGCATTTACAGGTAGCCATTGCAGATTCAATGTCCTGGCGAGGATCCATCTTTCAGCCTCAGAATGTTGCCGGATCCATTATCTTTGGTAGGAGGTCTTTCTGCTTTCTTTGATTGTGGATCAGTGATATTGGATATCTTTTGAACATGCCACATGGATACAATGGTGGACTACATGCCGTCCAGGCCTGCCCTGCTACTGAATACGACAGAAGACAGCTGGTTGCATGATTAACAGGGCTGAAAGATTGGCGTGATTTCCTGCCAGCCTCCACACTACCCTCACCCACCACAGCACTTAGCCTCAAAATGGGAGAATTCTGCCCACACTCTCTAACAGAGACCCCAACTTGCTGCATGCTATCAAAACCTAAATTAAAAACATTTTTAAAATGTGCTTCCTCTGACGTTTCACAAACAATTCTTTCCAGACTGTATGAAGAAGCAGGAGATTTGATGAGGGACAGAACAGATGCCGCTAATGTTTAAAAAGGCTGATTTGGATTCAGTTTGTTATTTAGTTCCTGAGAGACAAGATGAGGTACTTTTTCAAATTCAATTATACAAGTGCATCCAACATAGTTTTATGCATCACAAAGCATGGATGTAGAACACCATCAATATGTACTGTGGTACTGTGCTGCAGTGATAAAATAATGGGCTGAATAACTGTTGCTAAATGCACCTAATTTCTACAAATGATTTTTGTCCTGAAGTGTAAATCGTTTCCTGCTAATCCGATTTTGCTCATGTTATTGGAGAGGAATTTAGTTTTAAATATTGAACTATTTTCAGGATTGATCACACCACATTGAATTGTCGCTGTGATACTCATGTACTTTACAATGAAAGATATGTTCAGTTTCAAAAAAACCGTGTGCAATTGTGGCACTGGTGGGATTGTTTACAATGGGATGGAGTTTGGTACGGTGGGGGTTTACAATGGGATGGGGTTTGGTACAGTGGGATTGTTAACGATGGGATGGGGTTTGGTACAGTGGGATTGTTAACAATGGGATGGGGTTTGGTACAGTGGGATTGTTAACAATGGGATGGGGTTTGGTACAGTGGGATTGTTAACAATGGGATGGGGTTTGGTACAGTGGGATTGTTAACAATGGGATGGGGTTTGGGATTGTTTACCATGGGATGGGGTTTGGTACAGTGGGATTGTTTACAATGGGATGGGGTTTGGTACAGTGGGATTGTTTACAATGGGATGGGGTTTGGTACCAAGTATGATTCAGCAAAACAATGGGAGTTCAAGGAAGTGAAATGTGATTCTGCATTGAGGAAAATTACTTTGTATATTTTAATTTTGTACAAGGTGATATGTGTGTGTATGTGCTGGCTACGATTTTGTAAGAGTCAGGAAACTAGAATTTTGCCAGAAAGATGTTGTCTTTTGATTTTTCCACCCCTTGCCAGTAATGTAATGAAGTTCTGCTCAGAAACGTCAGGGGGGAGAGAGACATACCCAGACAGTAACCAGCACTGTCTTGTACCCTTCTGAGGAACTCCACTGTCTGGGTGCTTCTTTGTAAGGGAATGCGTCCACCTACTCCATTGGGGGTTGCTCCTTCTGCCAGTATGCAATGCCAGGGTTCAGTTCAAGGAGAGTTCCTCTCCATAATTCCATTGGAGGGGGTCCCCTTATCTGTGGGGGTGTCCCCTTGTACATGTAGGGGGTGGGATCTTTGTGTATGTGGCGGGTGGGGGAGAAGAGATGGTTATATAAGGGAACTATATGCAATAGTTGGTTCTATAAAGGAATTCTATGTAATGGAGTTGGGTGTCCATGGAAATTTTACACAGAAAGAGTTGGGTACACAATGAAATTGTGAACAATGGTAGAGAGGGGTGTTGTGCAATTGAATTCTACAGAATGAGGGGCTTGGTGGCAAGTGGAGTTTTCCCATCTCACCTGCCACAGGAATCGTAGTGAGCGAGGGCAGACCATGCAAAGGTCCGTTGACCTCAGGTGGGATTTTCAGTCTTGGAATGAGCGTGGCCCGAAAACTGCCACATAACTGTGAGGAGGATAAAACTTCAGAAGGACTTTGACAGGTGGAAGGGTGGGCAAGTGGCAAACTAAGTTCAGCGCAGAGAAATGTGGAATTATTCCTTTTGGTTGGAGAGCATAGAAAGACGATATTGTGTGTAGTTCTAAACAGGGTTCAAAGCAGAGGGACTTAGGTTTATATATGCATAAGCCATTAAAGGTGGCAGGTCAGGTCAAAAGAATGTTTAAAGTATCCTAGGCTTTATGAAAGGTGGTATAACAGCAAGGAAGCTTTGTTGAACTTGTATAAGACAATATTTTGGTTTCAGCTGGAGTACTACATCCAGTTCTGGGTACCACACTTTGGTAAAGATGTGCAAGCATTGGAGAGAGTACATAAAAGGATCACAAGAATGGTTCCCAGGAAGAGAATTTCAATTATTAAAGTTGACGAGACATGTTGGGGCAAATTTTCCCATTTCACCCACTACTGGAATTGGAGTGGAAATGTCCGCTGACCTTGGAGAGAATTTTCCGGTATCGGGATCAGCGCACCTGGGAAATCCTGCCTCTTGGGTTTGTCAGAGGAATTCAAAATCCTGAGGGGTCTAGAAAGAGCAGATAGGGAGGAAGTGTCCTCATTCATGAAAAGACCGAGAAGAGATTTAGGGCAATTTGTATAAGTGACATGAGAAGAACATTTTCATGCCAGAACGCACTGTCTGAGAATGTGGCTGGAGGCAGGTTCAATCGAGGCATTCAAAAGGGAATTAGACTGTTATTTCAAAGGGAATAATATGCAGGGTTATGAGAAGGAAAGAGAATAGCACTAAGGAAATTGCTGATGCAGAGAGCCACCGCAAACATGATGGGCTACATGCCCTCCTCCGGCATCATACAAATTCTGTGACTTGGATGAGGCCTTAATGCTGGGAATTTTGTATCATGACGGATTGTGGCAATGTAATTTTATCCAAAAGGGGGCTATATATTGTAGAATCATATGAAATGCAACGGGGCTTGGTATAGTGCAATATTAGTCCATAGGAGGATTTGCTTTGGCAGAATTCTACAACATACAGCGGTATTCTATAAAACGGGAACTGCATGAATCTATCTAACACTAATGGTTTTCCACTATTTATTGCAGTGTGAGGAGGATGTGGTACAAGAAGCTTGTACAGAGGAACTTTATATAATTGGAGGGCCTTTGGTACAATGGAACTCATCTTTGCAGAACTGAAGTTGTTTACCTTTCTTGAGTTGTAAGTGTGCCTACATTCTGAATGTTTTACTTGGCAAAGGTATAATGGCATTGAATACACAGTGTTGGGAAGGTTTCCCTTATGTGCAGTGAAATAATAAAAACATCCTTAACAAAATGGGTCAATGGTTCTGCTTAACTAGTTAAAAGGAATCACCTTAATAAGAGCATGAGACACTGCAGCAAGGACACTGCAATGGTCTGGATAGTTATAAAAGCCAGACAAACATAATTGGACACTACCAGTGTTTTGGAAGAAAATCTCAGAATACAAACTACAACTGTTGGAAATACACAGCAAGTCTGAGCTTGGAAAGGTGCAAATTTATCGAGTGAGAATTTTTTTGGAACAGCTGGTGTACTTTTTGTCATCAGCTCTTCATGATGTCGCAACGTGTCCAAGTGACTGAAACCTGAAACACTCGGAGGTGTTATGGGTGATGTTGCTCAGAGAGGGTTCCAACTCTTAATTAAATGACATTCCACAGGGCAGTGTTGCTTAGTTAAAGACCTTGGTTTGAAAAATGTACCTTCAAGCACATCATTATTCTCAAAATCACGGTGAACTTTGGTATTTCCATCAGCACAATAGGCAACAGTTAAAAACCAACTCTGACACTGTAAGGAAACAGCTGCAAACTTTCCTCAGCTATGTTGCTGTGCACCTTTGTCTTATATTTGGAAACAGCTGTTCTAATGACACCCAGATGTGGGGCAGTAAGACTTTGATCAAACAGATTTTGTATTCAGGGACACGGCTCCCGAACGCGCTGCGCTCGGGGACACGGCTCCCGAACGCGCTGCGCTTGGGGACACGGCTCCCGAACGCGCTGCGCTTGGGGACACGGCTCCAGGACTCGGGGACACGGCTCCAGGGCTCACTGCACTCGGGGACACGGCTCCCGAACGCGCTGCGCTCGGGGACACTGCTCCAGAACACACTGCACTCAGGGACACTGCTCCAGAACACTCTGCACTCAGGGACACTGCTCCAGGACTCACTGCACTCAGGGACACTGCTCCAGGACTCACTGCACTCAGGGACACTGCTCCAGAACACTCTGCACTCAGGGACACTGCTCCAGAACACACTGCACTCAGGGACACTGTATGGGTGCAGCTAGCTATGTGTCTATCTGGGGAAGAGTTAAGAAAGAAAAGGAAGAGCTAAATAAATTGCTGCCTCACGTGATATTCAGTAACACTTTTCTATTGAATACCAATAGAAGAGGTGCCAGAATGTACAGACTTTTAGATTCTGAAATGTAGAATCTACATTTAGGCCTAGCAACACAATCAATAAAACCTGCAGAACTCTGCTCATTTCCATTATGTTCAGACATGCCACTTGAAGGTCTCCAGTGATTCACAACATCTTTTTACATCTTGGTTGCATCATTGCGCACCGCATCATTTGTACTGGGACCTGTCAAAAATCATGCATCTCCACATTTCACATTCCTGTATTTACTGTTTTAGATTTACAGTCCATTCTCCAGGCTGCTCCACAGTGATGGCTACAAGGTGGTCCTAACTGGCCACCCATGATTAAGGACAATTGATTGGCCGTCACTGATGGATCACAAGCCTCCAGGGTCAAACATCAGTAAAACGACTGGATTGTGTTACTCAGGATCTCACAGCTGGTTGCCAGGATTGTGCCTTCATAATGAAAAGACAAAACAAGTCAACAAGATTAAAGTGTATAATCTTCTTTCCTTTGCTTCTTGAGTTTAAATCCTTCAATGAAGGCTCTTTAAATAATAGCTAGTGCAAGAACACCACTGCCATTCCACTGCTTTGTTTGCGAAGGTGCTCACAGTCCCTCCCCCAGTCTGGTGTTGAGCAGGCAGTCTCTCATTTCAGCACTCTCCTGTAGGCTGCTGGCATGTTCAGTGCTCAAAGTGCTCCCTGCCCTGGAGCGATACGGGGGCAGCTCTGGGTGGCTGGGAATCTCTGTGTTTGAGAGGTACGGCGGAGGGGGGAGGTCGAACCACGGTGGTCTGCTGGTGGAAAGAAGAAACTGAGTACGAAAACACATAGACCGTTAAAGAAGATGTTTGAGACTGATTGAAACTCTGGGGATTTTCAATAGGTGCTTAATGGCCTTCGGGACTCACCAGTGAATAGTTTCAAGGGCAGCATGAAGCAACATTCATGTTAACTTGAGCTCCTAATTTATATTCAGCTCTGATATCATTTAACCCTCTGAGTGTCACACTGAATTGTGTAGCAAATTCTAAACAAAGTTTGGTGAATCGGGGTGACTGGGACTGCTGCCTCACAGCGCCAGGGGCCCAGGTTCAGTTCCAGCCTCAGGAGAAGATTACATGATCCTCTTAATGTTTCACTTCAAAACACAATTTAACAAAGAGCAAACAAAGAACAATACAGCACTGGAATAGGCCTTTTGGCCCTCCAAGCCTACATCAATCACATTGTCCTATCTACGCTAGGATAGGCTTGTATCCCTCTATTCCTCACCTATTCATGTGTCTATCCAGATAAGTTTTAAATGTCACTAATGTGTCTGTCTCAATGACCTCATCTGGCAGTGCATTCCAGTAATACATAATATAACCAGGTAGAGTCACCAAAGCATCCTGAAGGGGAGATCATGCCTGGCAAATTCATTATAGCCCTTTAAAGTGGAATGACCCCATCAGTCTATGTACTCGTTCACAGGACCTGCATTTATTTTTCATCTGGAGGAATCCTTGCAAAGGTGATGGCTAGCTGTCTTGTTGAACATGGCCTCTATGTGGTGAGGGTGCTCCAACAGCGCTGTGATGGAAGAGGGTGGGCTTCCAGCATACTGACACAGGCACTATGAAAGAATGGTCATTTATGTTTAAGCCGGGATGGTGGTATTCCCAGGAACACTTGCTGCCATGGTCTACTAGCAGGTGGAGGTCCAATCCAATCCAACACAATCCCTACAATGCAGAAGGAAGCCTTTCGGCCCATTGAGTCTGCACCGACCACAATCAAACTCAGGCCCTATCCCTGTAACCCCGCATATTTACGCTGCTTAATCCTCTAACACACACATCCCAGGACACGAAGGGTCAATTTAGCATGGCCAATCAACCTAACTTGCACATGTATGGGAGGAAACTGAACATCTGGAGGAAACCCATGCAGACACAGGGAGAATGTGCAAACTCCACACAGACAATGACCCAAGCCAGGAATTGCCTGGAGCTGAGGCAACAGTGCTAATCACTGTGCCACCGTGCCACACTCGGTTTGGGGAGTTTTGTTGAAGAAGCCTGGGTGAGTTGTTGATGTACACACACTGCAACCATTGTGCATCAGTGGTGGAAGGAGAGAATACTCAAGGTGATGGATGGGATGTTGATCATGCGGATTGCTTTTCACAAAGTAATTTATTTTGCAATATCATGCAGCTAATATCACAGTTATATTTAATAGTGAAGCAACAAAGGGTTAATTGTGAGTGATTTTGTTGAGATAAATACTTCATACCTGTGTTCCAGCACAGCCTCAGAGTATGAGGGTGGTACTTCCTCCATTGCTAGAGGCTGGCGGTACATGGAGTTGGATGTGAGCTGAATGCCATTGCTGGTGTTGTACGTGACGCTGCAGTGGTGGGTGCGGTCCAGGATGACAAGCCGAGACAGGAGCAGTGGGTGCTGCAGGCGGTGCAGGGGCGGCGTGACATGCCCAATCAGGTTGTTGCGCTTGCGATGGTGGTGCAGCATCATGGCAAGCAATGCCACCAGCAGGATAAAGACAACCGAGCTGCCTATGATAGCGAAGATGACACTCGGGTAGTACGGGAAGCGGACATCAGATGTAATATAATCGCGATCTCCATCCAGACTGTCTTCTGTAAAAAGGAAAGGAGAGGAATTATTGAACACTCCAAGAGCCAGAGAATCTGGAGTACCCTGCAAACACGAGACAAAATGGTCACAGCGAACTATCATTTGGCTGCACTGAAATGATAATAACTGAAGGCTGCCCTCACCCATTTGAACTTGCTTAAAATACTTATTTGATTTCCACTGCAATCTGCTGCCCTGTCTAATATAACAAGGAAACATATGATATTACTTTCCAGAGCTGTTCATTATTACAAGTGTTTTCACACAGTCTATTAGTGCCATACTGTTGCTCACAGGAAATTGGAGATTATATTTTCAAAAAGGGCTGGACAATCATACTATGTGACTCAAAATATATTTCTCTGTTGCTAAGATACATATGAGTATTAGCTATGAGGGGAGGTTGGATAAACTCGGTTTGTTCTCACTGGATTGATGGAGGTTGAGGGTTGACCTGATAGAGGTTTACAAGATTGTGAGTGGCATGGATGGAGTGGATAGTCAGGTGCTCTTTCCTAGCGTAGAAAAATCAAGTACTAGGTGACATAGGTTTAAGGTGTGCAGGGAAAAGTTTAGAAGAGATGTGCGGCGCAAGTGTTTTTTTACACAGATGGTGGTGTATGTCTGGAACGCGCTGCCTGGGGAGATGGTGGGAGCAGGTACAATAGCTGCATTTATGGGGCATCTAGATGAATGCATAAATCGGACAGGAATGGAAGAATATGCACTCTGTAAGTGCACACGGTTTTAGTTTAGGCAGCCATTATGATTAGTGCAGGAGGTGGGCCGAAGGGCCTGTTCCTGTTCTATATTATTCTTTGTTCTTTGTTTGTTTTTTGTTCATAAGTGGCTTGGCTCTCTGATGGCACAACATCTAATGACGGTGAGTGGATAGGTGAGGTCGATTAGGGGCTAATTGAACAAAGAACAACACAGCACGGGAAACAGGCCCTTTGGCCCAACGAGCCCGCGCCGCCGTCCCACTGTCTCAGTGACCTATTCATGATTTTAGTCTACGCCTAATGTTGGACACATCCTGTTTTTCAAAAACTCAGCATGGTTGAAGGGAACCGACCAAAACAGTTAGAATATAGAACACAGAACATTACAGCGCAGTACAGGCCCTTCGGCCCTCGATGTTGCGCCGACCAGTGGAATCAATCTAATGACCCTCTAACCTAAACTATTCCAATGTTATCCATATGCCTACCCACTGACCATTTGAACGCCCTTAAAAGTTGGCGAATCCACAACTGCTGCAGGCAGGGCATTCCACGTGCTTACTACCCTCTAAAGAACCTACCTCTGACGTCCATCCTATAATTAACACCCCTCAATTTAAAGCTATGTCCTCTTGTGTTAGCCATCACCATCCGAGTTGGTTCCCTCTCTGTTTTCACTGGTGATTTCCTGGCTCTTTATAAATACAATGTGGGGGAGGCAGTGGTGGTGGCGGGGTGGGGGGAGTGTTCTCCAATTCCATTGTGCTGCTTTTGTAGCCCAGTGGGTCAGGAGACTTGAACGGAGGCTGTTTCACGGACTCCCTGCTGGGCATCACAGCCTCCATATGTCTCCGGCAGCCAGATTGGTACAGAGCTGCATAATATATGCCAATTCTAATTTGCATACAATTTAAATCCCTTTATTGCACCCAGGACTGAAATCTCTGGGCCCACCAGCGTCACCCACACTGCCCCCGCCAAACATGATTCACTCCAGCAGCGTTTAGTATAACTCCCCACTTGTGAGGAGCTCGCAGCCTGACCCTGCTGCTGTGAAGAGGGCCATTGAGGAAACCCAGAGGGTTGGGTCCGGGGGGTTGGGGATGCGCCCCCTGGACTTTGCCACCTTGGCAGTGCTAGCCCGGACCCCGTAACAGTCAAGGGACAAAATGCCAATGCCCAAGGGGGCACATTGGCACTACGCACTGGGCATAGGGCAGTACCAAGGAGGAGGGGTCTAATGGGGGCAGAGATCGATGGGGGTGGACCTCTGGGGACAATCAGTGGGGATGGGGGTGTCCCACTGGCAGATTCATTTTGAAACTGCTGCTGAAAAAGCAAGATTTACTCCAGTTTTTACGCAAATTCAACATTTAGAATTTTTTTGGGAGAAATGCCCCCAATACTTGTGCCAAAAACAAAGCAATTTAAACATGTCCAGTATGCCGAGGTAAATTGCTGCTAAAAGCCTCGAGACGTTTTACTGTAATTTTTTTCCGGGAAGCTCAATGCTGAATAAAGACTAGTGTTTACGTTGGCAAATTGTCCTTTAAATTTATTGAAAATCTGTGAAAAGGAGAGATGTTAATATAGTTTTGATTTCAAATGAATATGCACATATTTTCACAATTTGGTTTGAAGTAAGTGATTATTCTTATATAAAACATTCCTATTAATAGAAACTTTACCGTGGCATTACCAGTATTCTAACTTTACTGAGTACACACTTAGTGCATCAGCCGCTCCTCTGTCTCTACAAGATCTCTCTTTTGATCTCTAACCTTTCCTTTGATGACCTTTTTATTATTTATAAGTCTATAAAAAACATTGTGCTCCCAGTGATGTTATTGATTAATCACATTCCATCTCATTGCCTGCTTATTTCCTTCTCTATCCTCCCTTGTACTTCCTATGTCCAGCTTTGTTTTCTACTGAATTGTGAACATATCATTTACCATAAGCACCTCTTGCTTTTTAATTTTAATCTTTATATCTAGTCATCCAGGGAGCTCTAGTTTTGGACGTCCTTCCTTTCTCCATCATGGGAATGTGTCTAATCTAGACCCGCACTATCATCTCCTTGATAACCTCGCATTATGATTCTACCTACCAATCTTAGATTTTAATTCACCTAAACCAGTTTTAACTCACTGAAATGAACCCTTCTCCAGTTAAATATTTTCATGTTTGGTTTTTCTATGTCCTTTTCCATAACTACTCTAAACCTAATGATACTGTGATCACTATTTCCCAAATGCGATCCCATTGAAATATGCTCTGTGTCTTTCCTCAAAAATAGATTCAGTGCTGCTTTCTTCCTCGTTGGACTGGAAACACACTGATCAGTTCTCTTCTACATACTTCAGACATTCCAGCCCCTTGTTGTCCTATACAAAGTTATTTTTGAAACCTATGTTCAAATGAATGAAAGCTTCTATTATCACTACTCCAAGATTCTTGCAGTTTTCTGCCATTTCCATGTGTACCATATACAAAATGCATGACAGGAATTCCCAAAGATTCCTTAGGCAGCACCTTCCAAATCCATAACAACTGTCATCTAGAGGACAAGGGCAGCAGATACCTGGGAATACCAGCACCCGGGAGGTTCCCTCCAAGTCACTCACCATCCTGACTTGGAAATATATCACCGTTCCTTCTTTGTCACTGGGTCAAAATCCTGGAACCCGCTCGCAAGAAACATTGTAGGTGTACCTAAATTTCAAGGACTGCAGTGGTTCAAAAAGGCACTTTCTCAAGGGCAATTAGGAATAGGCAATAAATGCTGCCCTAGCCAGTGATGCCCATATCCCATAAATTAATTCTTAACAAATACCTACAAATGTGCCCTCTGTCTCATTGCAGCAAGGAGGTTATGCTGGAATTATATAATACATTAGTTAGGCCACAACGTGAGCATTATGTGCAATTTTGGTCACCTCTTTACAGAAAGGATGTAGTTGCAATAGAGAGAATACAGATGAGATTTATGAGGCTTTTGCCAAGACCAGCACATGACAACTATTAACAAAGATTGGATAGGCTGGAGTTGTTCTTGGAACAGGAGGAGACTAAAGGGAAGATTTGATTGAGATGTGCAAAATTGTGAGGGGCCTAGATAGAGTGGATAGGAAGAATCTATTTATTTTAACAGAAAGATCAATGAAGAGGGGCATAGATTTAATCTGACTGGTAGAAAGATTAGAGGAGAGATGAGGAAGGGTTTTTTTCACTGGGAGGGTTGTTTGGCCTGGGATTCACTTCCTGAAAGAGTAGGTGAGGCAGAAACCCTCAATTTATTTAATAATTGTCTGGATATGCAGCTAAGCACAGTAAGAAATCTCACAACACCAGATTAAAGTCCAACAGGTTTATTTGGTAGCACAAGCCACAAGCTTTCAGAGCACTGCTCCTTCATCAGGTGAATGGGAGTCATGTTCACAAACAGGGCATATAAAGATACAAACTCAATTTACAAGGTAATGGTTGGAATGTGAGTCTTTCCAGGTAATCAAGTCTTAAAGATACAGACAATGTGAGTGGAGAGAGCGTTAAGCACAGGTTAAAGAGATGTGTATTGTCTCCAGCCAAGACAGTTAGTGAGATTTTGCAAGTCCAGGCAAGTCGTGGAGGTTACAGATAGCCTGGGCTTGCAAAATCTCACCAACACTGGCATCTCCACATCATGTACACCTAAGACCATAAGATATTGGAATAGAATTAGGCCATTCAGCTCACTGAGTCTGCTCTGCCATTCGATCCTGGCTGATATGTTTCTCAACACTATTTTCCCCAAAACCTTTGATCCCATTACCAGCCAAGAACCTATTTCAAGTGCCATAACTCCAGGGCTACTAACCGGATGCTGGGAAGTGGAATTAGGCTGGTGGCTCATTTTTTGGCTGATGCAGGCATAAATGGGCCAAAGTGGCCTCTTTCAGTTATTATTCCTCTATTATTTTATGATTTGATGGTCTACAGTATATGTCCAGTCGTGTAGAAGTTCCTCTATTGAAGATGAATTCTAACCAAATAAATGCTGTCTTTGAATCTTCACCTACATCATCCCTTTCTCATGCTGTAACAGTGTCTATGATCAATACTGCCACCCATTCCTTGACTTTCATCCTGCCCTACATTTTCTCATAGATTGTGGGCAAGATTATTAAGTGTCAACCTTGCTTTGGCTTTAGCCTGATGTCGTTACCATCACCATGTCATATTCCCACATGGTCACTTGTACCTGCAGCTCACCAGCTTATTTAGCATTCAGGACATTTACACATTTTAAAACCATCTTAGTTTGGTGAGACAATGGCATATCAGTTAGCAATCCAGAGGCCCAGGCTCTGAGTATGTGGGTTCAAGTTCCACCCTGGCAGCTGGTGAAATTTAGATTCAATTAATAACCTGGAATGCTAGTCTCAGTAATGATGACCACAAAACATTATCGATTGTCGTTAAAACCCATCTGGTTCACTAATGATGTTTAAAAAAGGAAATATGCTGTTTCTACCTATTCTGGCCTACATGTGACTCCAGACCCACATTAATGTGGTCAGCTCCTAACTTCCATCTGAAATGGTGAGGCAAGCCACTTAGAATCATAGAATCCTACAGTGCAGAAAGAGGCCATTTGGCCCATCAAGTATGCACCGATCACAGTCCCATCTGGTCCCATCTCCATAACCCCATACATTTACCCTAGCTAGTCTCCTGATTCTAAGGAACAATTTAGCATGGCCAATCCACCTAACCCGCACAGCTTTGGACTGTGGGAGGAAACCAGAGCACCCGGAGGAAACCCACGCAGACATGGAGAGAATGTGCAAACTCCACACAGACAGTGACCCAAACTGGGAATTGAACCTGGGTTCCTGGTGCTGTGAGGCAGCAATGCTAACCACTGCGCCACCATGCTGCCATGCCTCAAGAACAATTAGGAATGGGCAACAAATGCAGTCGTTGCCAGCAAAGCCGACATTCCATGAAATAATACATATTAGAAAAAGTTTTCATCACATGTCTCTTTGACATATTTGTCTGATTTCTAAGCCACCTTTATTGTAATGCTGTTTGGTTCTCCTTTAGCTTGCCTTGTTTCTACTCTCAAATGCTTCCTCCTGGTGCCTCTCCCCCTGTCAAATTATTTTAACCATCTGCCCACTCCAAACTAATTAACTTTTCCGTGAGGATACTAGTTCCAATTATTATGAAAAGAATACCTTTAAAATCCTGCCTTTAATCTTCCTTGCTAGCTACTGGAGCTTTGTGTGTAGGATCTCAAACCTTTTACTACCTGTCATTGGTTCCAACATAAACCAGAACTTCTGGCTTTTCCCATTTCTCTGTAAAGTGTTTTGCACATGAACAGTGCTGTTCTTTTCCCTGGCAACAGGGAGGCACACACCATCCAAGGCTCATATCAGCAGTTGCACAAATACCTGTTTATTCCCCCGACTATTGATTCCCTGATGGTCACTTCAAGTCTACACTTCTCCCTGTGCAGTCATTCGCCCCATGGCATCGAGGATGTGCTCCAGACTGCACCTCCCTGAGGTATTACCACCCTCATTGGCTATTCAACACTGAAAATGACTCCGCGAGTGCCACACTCCCCGAAGAGCTTCCCTCTTCTTAACATGTTGGGTTGTCACTCAGTCTCTATCCTCCTGAGGTTTCTGTAGATGTGGGGGTGATCACTAGCTGGGACACCAGCACCAGGAAATTCTCAGCCTCCCATTTGCCCTGCAGTGAATCCAACTACTCCTTGAGCTCAGAAATAGGAATTGTCTCTGCTGAAAAACTTGTTCAGTGTGTCCCTGAATTAAATTATGTTACTTTACTCTGTATCAATGAGGTGAACTTGCTTCCTTTGAAAGTCTCTCAGTGATAAACAAGGCAAGCCTCTGCTGGCTTAATGAACACAAAACAACGCCAACAAAAACAAAAGCACCACTGTCGTAGGTCAATGACATTCCAATCTGGATTTGGAACCAACCCAGCTCTCACGATCAAACGGAAATGTCCCAGGCTGGTGGATCACCAATTAGGAACCCACCATTCTGCCAAATTGCTGGGACATCTCATGAATCTTGAATGTCTCAGTAATTGCAGCCCAACAACAAAGTAGTCATCAGCGGATGTTTACCAGAGCATTCTTGATCTTTCAAATGCTCTTCCATCATGTTCAGCAAGTGGGGTCAGGAACTCAAAACTTATTCAGGCTTGTAAATATATTCTCAGTTTCAGGGATTTTAGCGACAGGAACATTTTCAATTAGCTGGGTGAAGATTTTGTGAAAAACATTCACACCACAATGAACAGTGAGTATTTGGTCCTTATGTGTTTTGTTTCAATCAGCATTTCTCGGAATTGGAAGGCAAACAGATTGTTGCTGTATGATTCACCCATAGGTACAATCCAAACAAAAACAGGATAATTTTTGGTCACTAAAAGTACACATTAAAATAACGAGGTTTAAACTTATGCTGCTGTTTCTGGGTCACAGATTTGACAGGGCATTCACCAGTGATTATTCCACAAGATTACTGGAAGGTGCGTGAAGCAGGGTTGGGGAGGAGTGCGGATCAGGCCGGATGGTGGGGGAGAGCACAAAACAGGCCGGGCGGGGGGAGGAGCACAAGGCAGGCCGGGGGAGCGAGGAGCATAAGGCAGGCCGGGGGAGTGAGGAGCGTGGGGCAGGCCGGGGGAGGGGAGGAGCGCGAGGCAGGCCAGGGGAGTGAGGAGCACGAGGCAGGCCAGGGGAGTGAGGAGCACGAGGCAGGCCGGGGGAGTGAGAAGCACGAGGCAGGCTGGGGGAGTGAGGAGCGTGGGGCAGGCCGGGGGAGGGGAGGAGTGCGAGGCAGGCCGGGGGAGGGGAGGAGCACGAGGCAGGCCGGGGGAGGGGAGGAGCACGAGGCAGGCCGGGGGAGGGGAGGAGCGCGAGGCAGGCCGGGGGAGGGGAGGAGCGCGAGGCAGGCCGGGGGAGTGAGGAGCATGAGGCAGGCAGGGGGAGAGAGGAGCACGAGGCAGGCCGGGGGAGGGGAGGAGCACGAGGCAGGCCGGGAGGAGCTCAGACACCTGAACTGCATGTTCAGTTCCACATTGGAACTCCACAACATTCCCTGTATTCTGGATGTGTGTACGGGAAATGTCTGCTGCAGCCGCCCGAGCTTCGGGATTCAGAGTTTGAACGGCAGCTGGCATCACTGCAGAACATCTGCGTGGTTGATTGCTTTGTGGAGAACAGATTTATAGATTTGGTCACCCTACAGCTCAAGAGAGTAGAGGGAGAGAAGAAATGGACAACCAGACCACGAGCATGAAACAGACAGGTAGTGCAGGAATTCCCTGAGTGAGTCTCATTCAATTCTGAACACCTGTAAAAGAAGTGATGCTTCATCTTGGGACTGCAGCCAGATTCAAGCCCATGGTATCAGGGCTGGCTGAGCTGTACTGGAGGCATGAAGAGACTGAAATCGCAATAGTGATAGGAGGTTTGATGGTTAGGGGAACAGGCCATGTCGCGGTAGCTGCAGATGTGAATCCAGGATGTTGCCTCCCTGGTGCTCGAATCAAGGGTGTCACTGAATGGCTGCAGAGTACCCTGAAAGGAAAGGATGAACAACTGGTGCTCGTGGCCCACATTTGAAACAACGATATATTAGTAAAAAGTGGGATGTAGTCCTGAGTCAGAATTTACGGAGGTAGATAGGAAATTAGCAGGCAGGACTCAAAATAGTAGGGGGCAACTCTCCCAGCCCGCAGCATTGGTCCCCAACCACTTGGCACTGCCCGATGCCTACCAGGCATCAGGCAGTGCCAAGGGAGTGGGGCCCAGTAGGAGCAGGACCTCTGGAGAGGAAGTGATCGGTCGGCGCGGGGTGTCCGGCTGCCACTCTGCAGTTGGTGATGACACAGGGAGGGAAGGCCAGCGATTGGGACTGGCCATCAGGTGGGAGGGAGGTCAGCTTGGGGGAGGGGTGGGGGTAGGGGGTGCAGAGGTTGGGAGATCACAAATTCTTTTAGGAGAATCCACCTGTAATCTCTGGATTAGTCCCAGTACCATGTGCAAGGGAGTATAGAAATAAGAAGGCAGAGCAAGTGAAAGTGTGGCTGGAGAGATAGTGCAGGCAGGAAGGCTTTAGATTCTTAAGAATATTGGTATCAGTTCGCGAGGAAATGGGAACTGTACAGGCCAGACAGTTTACACCTAAATAAAGCAGGACCAGTTTCCTTGCTGGATTTTTGGGAAGTATTCAATTAAAGTTGGCAGAGGTGCCAACCAGGAGGTAACAGCGGAGATCAATATTCAAAAGGAGATTGGGACAGACAGATAGCACTACTGTAGAAATTAGGTAGGTTCAATGTAAGGAGGAACATACTAAAGTCTAAATTGGATTTACAGTGCATATATGTGATTATGCAAAGTATGGTAAGTAAGATTAGTGAGTTGCAGATGCAGATAACCACATGGAAATATGATGTTGTGATGATAACATTGACTTGGACTCAGAAAAGGACAGGACTGGATATTAAATATTCCTGGATATAAGCTGTGTGTGAATGATATGGAAAGGGAAGGGGTGCAGCACTTGTTAAGCAGGATGTGGAGATGCTGGTGTTGGACTGGGATGGGCACAGTAATAAGTCTCACAACACCAGGTCAAAGTCCAACAGGTTTATTTGGAATCACAAGCTTTCTAAGCACTCCTCCTTCATCAGGTGAGTGATTAAGCAGAACATTGCAGCGCTGGAGAGAGATTTTGTCCCAGAGGGGAAAGGGTAAGTCTATTTGGTTAGAGCTAAGAAACAAAAATGGTGCAATTACATTTCTCAGTATTGTCTACAGGTCACCAATGAGTGGGGAAGATGTAAAGGAACATTTGCAAGGAAATAGCAGAGAATTGCAAGAATTATGGAATGGTTATACTTGAGAACTTGAATTATCTAAATATAGACTGGGATAGTAGTAGTGTAAAGAGTAGAGAGGGATAAGAGTTCCTCACGTGTGTTCAGGAGAATTTCCTACAGCAATATGTTTCCAGTGCAATGAGAAAGGAGGCATTGCTGAACCTGCTTCTTGGGAATGAGGTGGGCAAAGTGGATTTAGTGTCAGTTGGAGAACAGGGGACAGTGATCATTGTGTCATAAGGTTTAGTTTAGCTATCAAAAAGGACAAGGAGCAATCCAGAATCAAAACGTTTAACTGGGGGAAAGACAACTTCAATGGGATAAGAATGAATCTAACCCAGATAAACTGGATTCAAAGATAAGTAGGCAAAACTGTAACTAAACAATGGGCTGCCTTTAAGAAGAAATAGTTCAGGTATAGTTAAAGTATATTCCCACAAAGGGGAAAGGTAGGGCAAACAAATCCATAGATAAGGAAAAGGATAGATTAAAATGAAGAAGAAAATGTGTGCTTATGACAGATGTCAGGTGGACAGTACAGTTGAGAACCAGGCTGAATATAGAATGTTTAGAGGGGCAATGAAAAAGCAAATACAAAAAATAAAGAGAAAAGATGAGAAGAGACTGGCAACTAACATAAAATAGAATCCAAAAGTCTTCCATTGGCATAGAAATAATAAAAGGATGGCAAGAGGAAGAGTGAAGCTATTTAGAGAGTGAAAAGAGGATTTATGCATGGAGGCAGGGGGCATGTCTGAGGTATTTAATTTAATTTTAAGTCTTTACCAAGGAAGATGATGTTAACTAGGTCACAGTAAAAGAGCAGTTCGTTCAATATTTGAAGATATACTGTGTACAATTCTGATCATCTTATTATAGGAAGGATATTACTAAACTAGAAAGAGTGTAGAAAAGATTTACTAGAATGCTACCAGGACTTGATGGTTCAAGTTATAAGGAGAGGCTGGATAGACTGGGACTTTTTTCTCTGGAGCATAGAAGGCAGAGGGGTGATTTTATAGAAGTCTATAAAATAATGAGGGGTATAGATCAGCTAGATAGTCAATATTTTTTCCCAAAGGTAGGGGAGTCTAAAACTACAAGGCATAGGTTCAAGGTGAGAGGGGAGAAATACAAAAGGGTCCAGAGGGGCAATTTTTTCACACAGTGGGTGGTGAGCGTCAGGAACAAGCTGTCAGAGGTAGTAGTAGAGGTGGGTACAATTTTGTCTTTTGAAAAGCATTTAGACAGTTACGCGGGTAAGATGGGTGTAGAGGGATTTAGGCCAAATGTGGGCAATTGGGACCAGCTTAGGAGTTTGAAAACAAAGGGGCAGCATGGACAAGTTAGGCCACAAGGTCTGTTTCCATGCTGTAGACATCTATAAGAGCTTAAACTGATAAGGGACACATCTTGGGTAGGCTATCTGTAAGGCACCAGAACCAAATGAGATTTTTCCAACAATGCTGAAAGAAGTGAGAGTGGAAATTGCAGAGGCACTGGCCATCATTTTCCACTCTCCCTTAGATGCAGGGATGGTGCCATAGGACTGGAGAATTGTGAATGTTCCACCATGTTCAAAAAAAGGTGTAGTGATAAGTCCAACAAGCAAATTCCAGCCAGTTTAACCTGGTGGTTGATAATTCTTTCGAAATGATAACTTGGAACAAATGCAGTTTCATTAAGGAAAGTCAACATGGATTTGTTAAGAAAAATTGTGTTTAACTAGCTTGTTGAAGCTTTTTGATGAGATAACAGAGAGGGTCGATGAGAGTAATGGTGTTAATTTGGTGTACATGAATTTCCAAAAGGCATTTGATACAGTGCCATATAACAGACTTCTGAGTTATTGTTCATGGAGTAAAACAGACAATAGCAGCATGGATAAACTGGCTGAGTGACAGAGTTGTGGTGATCTGCTGTTTTTCGGACTGGAGGAAGGGTTTATAGTGGGATTGCCTAGGGGTTAGTGGTAAGACCCCCTGCTCTTTCTGATATATATTTATGGTCCAAATCTTAATGTACAGAGTACAATTTCAAAATTGTGGATGATACAAACCTCAGAATTGTAATGAATGGTGAGGAGGATAGCATAGAACTTCAAAACAACATAAACAGATTGGTGGAATGGATGGACAAGTGGCAGATTAACTTTAATGCAGAAAAATGTGAAGTAAATCAATTTGGTAGGAAGAGCGCAGAGAGATAATATAAAATGAAAGGTACAATTCTAGAGAGTGCAGGAACAGAGAGACCCAAGTGTATATGTGCATAACCCATTGAAGGACACATTGAAAAGGCAGCCAATAAAGCATACAGCATCCTGGACTTTATCAAAAGGGTATAGATAGAAAGGATGTTATATTAAATGTGTTTAGAACACTGGTCTGACCTCCACTGGAGTGAAGGGTACAGAAAAGATTGACGAGATTGGTTCCAAGGATGAGAAAGTACAGTGAAGAACTACAGTTTGAGGGGAGATTTGTTAGACATATTCAAGCTCATGCGGGGTCTGTACAGGTCACGAACCAGCGAGTACAGATTTGGGATAATTGGCAAAAGAAGCGACAGTGACACAGCAAAGTTTTCTTTAACAAGCAGTGAGTAGTTAGGATTTGTAAAGCTTGAGAGTGTGGTGGACGCAGGATCAATTGAGGCTTTAATAGGTAATTGGACCATTATCTGAAAAGGAGACATTTGCAGGGCTACAGATAAAAGGCAGGGGATGGCGCTAGGTGAATTGCTCCTTCAAAGGTCCAGCACTGACATGATAGCCTGAATGGCTTCTTTGAGCCTGTAACCTTACGATTCTATAAGTGGGAAATGGTGGTGGATGCGTTAACAATAAATGCTTGGTTTCTAAATAATCAGCTTCAATGGAAGGAGTTAGCTCGCTGGAACATTGTGCAACAGATACAAAGCTCTTTGCCAGGTGGGAGCGAAGTGGAAAGGAACTGGACTGCTCAAATTCTCCAAAGGGAGTGAATGGGTCACTCTTGAGGAGCGACATGATGAAGCAGTTACATGATACAGTACGATGCACAAAGAATTGTATGAATGTAGTGCTTTGCAAGTTGGTGCATGCACACTGAGAGGGAGCTGTGAAGATGCAGGAGATACACACAGAGAGCATGAAGAACATAATTTATATCGTGCCCGTCATGAGCTCAGGAGGTCCCAAAGTCATTGTTGTAACATAGAAAAATAACACTGCGCCTCAGTAAGATCATGGTGTTGAATTATGCACTTTTTTGGCATTAATTTTAAAAATTAAGAATTTTCTGCTAAATTTTTGCATTATCACCAATTTTGTAGGCTTGGTCTGCCCAACCGCAACTGGCAACCTGAACTACTCCATGGATATCTGGGATCATAGGAGTGACGGAAGGCCATTTAGTCCATCAAGCCTAGCCTACCATTCAATAAGATCTTAACTGCATCTAGTGGCCTTAGCTTGATATCCCTTAATATTCTTGGTTCACAAATATCTATCCATCTCTGATTTAGAATAATTAATAGAGTTGCAGTCTGCTGATTTTTGTGAAAAAGATTTACAGATCCATACCATCTTTATCATGAAGGAGTATTTCTTAACATTGCAACTGATGAAAGGTCATTGACATGAAATATTAACTTTGTTTCTCTCTCCTGCGGTTTACCACTGGCCAGAAATTTAACTGTGGATACAAGTGCAGGTCTGACACTGGGAATTTTGCAGGGTGTGACTTACCTCACGTCTGTACCCCAAAGCCTGTTCACATCTACAAGTCAGAGTGCAGTGGAAGATGCTCCCCACTTGTCTGGTTGAGTGTAGCTCCATTAACCCTTAAGAAGCTCAACATCATCCAGGACATAGCAGCTCACTTGATTGACACCCCATCCATCACCTTAAACTTTCACTCCCTCCACCACCAGTGCAAAGTAGCAGCAGTACGTACAATATACAAGATGCACAGCAGCAACTCACCAAGGCTTCTTTAACAGCACCTTCCAAAACCTGATCTCTACTACCTAGAAGGACAAGGGTAGCTGATGCATGGGAACACCACCACTTGCAAGTTTCCCGCCAAGCCACACATCATTCTGACTTGGAACGACATCACTGTTCCTTCACTGTCACTGGGTCAATATCCTGGAACTCTCTTCCTAATAGCATTGTGGGTATACCTACAACAAAATGGACTGCAGTGGTTCAAAAAAGCAGCTCATCGCCGCCCTCTCAAGGGAAATTGGGGATGAGTAATAAATGCTGGTTTAGCCAGAGATGCCCACATCTTGTGAAGAATAAATAAAAATCAAATTTTTACAAGTGCTCTGTCATTTTGTCTTCAATATTCCAATAACCTCCCCATAAGCAATGTTAGACCAACAAATCCATTTCCTCCAGTTTCTCCCTCTCAACTTTCTTAAATAGTGGAGTTACATTTGCAATTTTCCAACCTAAAGAAGCAATTCGTGAATTGATTTAAAAATTCTTATTCTTGCTTGGAAATCCCTCCAATTCTTTAATACTCTCTATAACATTCTCCAGTCCTGCAGCCTTTGAGGTATCTGTGTTCCTCCAGTCCTGGCCTCTGGAGCATCCCTGATTTTAATGGCACCACCACTGCTGACCATGTTTTCAACTGCTGAGGTCCTAAGCTTGGGAATTCCCTCCCTAAATCTCTTCACTGCCCAATCTTCCTCCATGAGGTGGAGATGCCAGCGTTGGACTGGGGTAAACACAGTAAGAAGTCTCACAACACCAGATTAAATCTGACAAAGGGGCAGCTCCGAAAACTAGTTGCTTTTGCTACCAAATAAACCTGTTTGAGACTTCTTACAATCTTCTTCCAAGCAGACATTCTCAATATCTAACGGTTTGACCAAGCTTTTGGTCACCTACTCTATTATCTCCTTCTCTGGCTTGGTGTCACATTTGGTTTGAAAGTGTTTCTGTGAAGTTGCTTAGGATGTTGTACTATATTAATGATGTTATCTAAATGCAAGTTGTTTCAGCACTATTGTCAAATGAAGAAAACTTTGGAGAATCATGACTAAATTATGTGCAATTTCCTCACCTCCTTCCTTTAAAGCACAGGGATGGAATTTATTAAGGCCTGGGGAATTGGCAGCTTTTTGTGTCATTATGTTTTCTAACAGTTTTCTTGCTTTATTCAGTTTCCAGTTCTTGATTCATTATTACTTCCCTGAGATGTCAGGTATATAATCCTCTGAATCTACAATGAAGACTGATACAAATTAATCATTGAACAAGTCTGCCATTTCCTTATATTTATCTGCAATTTAACCTGCATCTGTTTTTAAAATGACCACATTACCGGTGTCAACCCTTTCTAATTGTAAAACCACATTGTGTTCATCTTGATATTCCTCAAGTTCCTATTTATATCCCCATTTTTGTAGCTCTTACTAGCTTTTTGTCTTCCTTTGCCTTTCTTTTACCCTCTCCCAGCATTTTCTCACCTCTTGTGTGATTGTTTTGCCCTGTTCTGTAAGTAGAACTCTTGCTCTTTAGTGGTTTACACTCTCCTGACCTATGCTGAATCAGTTCACTTAATGGGACTCCCCACCCTGCACAGAGCCTTGTCTTCAATGACTTCCAGTGCAGCCCATACTCATTCATATAGCCCCAAGTGTTCCAGTAGTTAACAGCACCAAGAAGATGTGATGAAACTTCCAGAAAGCCAACTGGACAAAATATGGCAAAACCTTGGAACACAGCAGCTCAGCAATCTCACTACAAGAATCACTGTTGACAAAGCATACAACTGTCTCTACAGTCCCAGCTACAAAGCAGCCTGCAGAGCAATTCCCCGAGGCTACCAGCCCATCTGCATCCCATGCTTAGATGAAGAGAGTGCTGCATACAAAACATCAGGGGACCCAGGGGTAGGAGGCCATTTGATTTAGTCAACGCTGCGTGCCACACTGAGTGTGAGGAAACCAACTGGAGATAAACTCCACACACTCCAGCAGGAAGTGGTGGAGCCTGATCTGTCACTCAAAGCCATCCACTCAAAACTGTCCCTCAGTTACTCCCAACGATGTCTCCAGCCATCTGTTTTCCATAGCTAAGGCACCCTGGACAAAAACACCAAAACAGCCATCCAGGGTGAACTAAGACAACACCATCAGCAACACAGAGAAGACACCAGACCTGCTCCCTTTGATGTTACAGAACTAAAGAGGGCGCAACAGGGCTTAAAGTGTGGCACGGCAGCAAGATTTAACAACATTGCACCTGAATTTACGAAACACCTGAGGCTCCAAATTCTTGCCTGGCTGACTCAGTTTTACACAATGGTCATAAATTCCAACATCATTCTAAAGAAATGCCAGACAGTAAAAGTCATCACTGTACCAAAACCTGGAGGAGACCCTATATTTGCAGGTAGTCACTGACCAATTTGTCTCCCGTTAGGCCCATACAAAATGCTTGAGTGCCTCATCCTTCAGCACATCCCCAATTGACTAAGTGCTTAGCATTGACCAATCTAGTTTCTGTAAGGGCTGCCATACAGGAGAACAGATACTGGGCCTTACCACTTACACAGTTTGCAGAAAAAGTTGAAGACAGATGCAGTATTCCTCAACCTCACAGCCACCTACGATAGTGTTTGCTTGGAAAAGACAAACCAATGGACTCCCCCTATGGCTCAGTACTGGCTCCAGCCCCGTTCAACTTATAAACATATATACGTCGATGACATCTGCTTCACAACTCAAGCCCCCAACTCAAGACCCTACACAAGGACTTGTCAAAACTTGAACACATGTGACTCAAGACAAGCCTTACAAAAACAGCATCCCAGCTTATTCCATCCTCACAATGCAAAAGCCAATAAATATCTCAATGTCCAAATGAATGGCTACAAGTTAAAGCACCACCCAACTCCAACATACCTTGGAGTGACCTTAGGTAGGACATTAACCTTAAAACAACTGCAGCCAAGGTCAGAAATAATTTGATTGCCAAACCATCCGGCTCAACATGGGATGCTGCTACCACCTCCCTCTGACCCTCAGCACTCACTCTCATATCCAGCAGGACATTGCATCCCTGTTTGGTCAAGATCATCACACACAGTGCTGACACCCAGCTGAATACTACCAAGTGTATCATTACTGGAATACTACACTCAGTACCATTCCCTTGGCTCCCTGTCCTAGTAAACATCACTCCTCCACATATCGATTGACTTGCAACAACCCACAAATGATAGGAAGTGTTTACAATACCCCCCCACCTGCCACTTCATGTTGATCTATTCAGCCCACCCAAGGTACGAGTTCCATCAAGATGCCAATCTGGAAAACCCCTCCTACACAGGACTTTAACATAAATTCCACATGGACAAATGAATGGGAATCATTGGACATGACAAACAATACCTGGTCTCAAAGCCAGCTGCCTGGGTTCAACCCTCCAAGGAATGAGTGATCCACCCTCAACAGGTTCAGGACTGGCCATGGCCCCTGATTGGCCAACCTGTACAAATAGGGCATTGGTGCCAGCCCCTATGTGCCTGTGTGAGAGCAAACTATGTACCACAGGACACAAGTGTGTCCAATGCACAGATTCAGCAGAGGGCTATTCGCACTCAATGCAGCAGGACCGGAAGAAACTGCTTGGCTTCGAGAACTTTCATTCGCTGAATAAATAAATTAACCTGAAATAAAAGTGACATATTCTGGATATTGGAGATTCGAAATTAAAGCAGAAAGTTCTGGAAAAACTCTACCAGTCTGGCAGCATCTGGGGAGAGAGAAACAGTTAACATTTCGAGTCCAAATCATCACTTCTTCCATGAGTCCAGATGTGCTGAGCTTTTCCAGCATGTTCTGTTTTCATTCCAGTATTAAGGTAAATTATTTTTGAAATAGTAAACCCCCACCCCACCCCCAAAATATCTCATAGCCAATCAAGGTGAACAGGTTCTGGTTATGCTCAGCGTCTTTCTGTCATCCTCTCTGCAGCTTCACCAAGGAGCTGGCAGACTCACTCAGTGGGGAAGTGAGTGCCGTTAACCTGACACATGAAGCTGCCATTAAAATCCTGGCCTGAGGGGGGCACTCCAGGCTCTAATCTCTGCTGTCTTCAGCCATCTCCTGGTTTCATTTAAAATGTCTGCTTTCAAATGGAGCCAGACACTAGTTTGAACTCTCTTCCCCTTTGATTCAGCTCTTTGTTCCCAGTTCAACTGTTTTTCCAATCTTCATTTCCACAAAGCTCCTGAATTTATTTGATCTGCATTGAGGTATTGAAATAATTAACTAACTTCCAGCAGAATAACTGGTTCAGGACAGGGTTATGTATTATAATAAAAAATTCCATTCACATTATATGAAATGAATAATTTAATAATTATGAAATTTGGAGGGCTTTTCTTTTGTATTTGTGGTAAATGTCACAGATTAAATTTATGCTTTACTCTGCAAGATGCTTACAAAACTTCTATCTGGAAACTAATTAAAAGCACAAGAAAGGGGCAAGAATAGACATGTCGCCACAGCAGATACAATCCACTGGACCCTGTTTCATTCATTCACTTTGCTTGAAAGAAACTTGTGTAGGTGTAAGGTAATCAGCAAAATGGAAGATTTATCCATTACTACATTATTGGTGTTTGAATTGCAAACAACATATTAGATTTTATGTTGGACAATGTGAGAGATGAGCAAATATGAATCGATATTCCAATTGTGGTTTTATCACCCATCTATACAGGGTTCAAATAACTGATTTCAATTAACAGCCAGCTACCCTGAAGCCGTTCACCAGTATTTGATTGGCTTTCCGTTGATGTTCAGTCAACATTTTTTGCCTCATTTATCTGGTTGAGATTTAATTAATGCTTATCCTTCAATCCTTTTCCTTGATCATTGCTCTGAGCTGCAGCTTCTTCATGTTGTATGTGTTTATTATTTCCTAGAGAATTCTGCAAAGTGTTATACAGGTTCAATTCTCTTTATCCATAAATTTGGAATAAATCCAAAGACCGCATTTTTATTGAACCTCATCAACCTTTAGTGACCCGAACCGACATGCTCACGATTGCACACGGTCTTTAGTACGACAAGTCCCTGACCTGAGTCAACACAAAACTGACCGACTGCGTTCAACCTTTAGTGTGGGAAATCTAGTTGTTAGTCCGAACTGTTTACCTTGCGATTTTTGTCTGCGCTGTTTGCCTTGAGAACCTTCTCCTTAAGCAGAATCGTCGCTGGTGCCATGGGTGGGAACTTATCACAAGTTCCCTGTATTTATTATTCAGTGGTACATCTTACTTCTGAATCACTGTATTGACTTTAGGCTATAGCTAGCCTAGGTTTCAGCCACTGTAATGTAAGTAGGCCTAGGCCTACATGTGGTTTCTGAAAACCAAACTGACCGGAAATCCCAAATGCAATTAGCCCCAAGAATTCCGGATAAAGGATACTCGACCTGTATTCACCATATTAAAATTCCACTGCCAATCAATATTCCCTTCTGCACCACAGATCCAGATTTCTCTAAATGCATTTCCCTTGCATCAATCACCCAGACGGCTTGGTGCTGTCAGCACATCTTTATAATTTCACAAGTATCCTTTTTTGCAAATTACTATTTTGAAAGAGCACAATGTGAAATAAAGAACAGGCCATTGTAGAAGTCTGCCATTCATGTTTGCATTTATGGTGACTTTCTATGTCCTCTTCCCATTCCAGCACCTACTAATGACATAAGCCTTTGCATATGTCTGTTTCTTCCTTTTCTATATCTAATACCTACATCATACCTAGAAATAATTTGATAATGTGTTTGGATCTCTAAGTGTCATTTGGCAGTAGTGTCTAATATTAGTGAGAGTTGAATTCAAATCCAATTCACCGCATAGAAAAGGCAATTCAGAATTATGATTCTCCAAGAAATCTGCATGATGGGAGCAAACAGACAGGTAAACCAAGTACACGGTACACTGATAATGAAGGGGAAGAAAATTAGCTCATAGAAATCCAGAGTGTGGGATTGAAGAAAAATGGATTTGGCTCATTTAGAATTCTGTGTAATGGGGGTGAAGGGGTAAGATTCATTAAAAATCCAGGCAATGAAAAGGAACCAGTTAGATCCATTATGCTTCTATGTAAATAAACAACTGAAATTTATATATCTTTCAGAATGTCCCAAACTGCTTCACAGTTCTTTGAAATGTAGCTGTTGTTGAAATGTGGGAAACAAAGTAGTCAATTTGCACACAGCAAGCTCTCACATAGAGGAATGGTTATGATCAGATCATCTATTTTTCTGATGCTGACTGAAGGGTAAACATTGTCCAGGAGGCTGGTGGAAGCTCCCCTGTTCTTCTTCAAAATATTACCATTGAATCTTATGTTCACTTGACAGGGCAGACAGACACTCAGTTTAATTCTAATCGACAACAGGTCACCTTCACCAAGCAAACGCAATAGCAATCCAATTCCCTTTTGAACACCTTGATTGAAAGAGGGCAGCATGGTGGCACAGTGGTTAGCACTGCTGCCTCACAGTGCCAGGGTCCTGGGTTCGATTGCCGGCTTAGGTCGTCGCCTATGTGGAGTCTGGACATTCTTTCTGCATCTGCATGGGTTTCCTCCCACAATTCAAACATATGCGGGCTAGGTTGATTTGCAATACTAAATTGCCCTAGTTTCGGGGGGGGGGATTAGCAGAATAAATATGTGGGGTTACGGGGGTGGAGTGTTGTCGGTGCAGGCTCAATGGGTGGACTGACTCCTTCTGTACTGTAGGGATTCTATGAACTGCCTCCAGTTCCCTCTTAGGAAGTTCATTACAGATTCCAACCACTCTCTGGCTGAAAAACTTTCCTCGCATCATTTCTACTCCTTTTTGCCAATTATTTTGAATCTGCGCCTTTTAGTTTTTGATGCTCTGTTGAGTGGGAACAGTTTCTCAGTATTTACCCTGTCCATACCTCTCAGGATCTTGACTACCTCTATCACGTCTCCTCTCACAACCTTTGCCAACATCTCCAGTCTATCTGCACTGCTGCAGTTGTTTGTACCTGAAACCATTCTGTGAATCTCCTCTGTACTCTCTCCAATACTTTTACAAGCTTCCTCAAGCAATTGTCTGTGCAACATTCTCTCAATTATGTCAGTCTAAATTATAGATTTAACTTTCAGGCATAGGATTTGAACTTGTATCCTTCCGATTCAGAGACAAGATCACCAACCACTGAATTATATCTGATAGAGTTGAAGAAGATTTGGGTCACTGGAATTTCCAAATGTGGAAATGAATGGAAAAAATTTGGATTTTTGAACTTCTATTCAGTTTTTGTTTATGCAAAATTAGGAAATAAGAGTGAACTCTGTGGAAAATTAATAATGTTAGCACTGCAGTGATGGGGTATAAATTGATGTTTTAAATAAATCATTGAATCCCTACAGTACAGAAGGAGGCTATTTGGCTCATCAGGTCTGCAAAGTCTCACCAATAGACGCTGTATAGACCTGTAACCCCATGTATTTACCCCTTTAATCCTGCTATCCTACACGTCTTTGGATACTAAGGAGCAATTTAGAGAGGCCAATCCACCTAACTACACATCTGTGGACTGTGGGAGTAAACTGAAACACCCAGAGGAAACACATGTGGACACAGAGAGGACATGAGATAACTCCTCACAGTCACCCAAGGCCAGAATTGAACCTGGGTCCCTAGAGCTGTGAGAGAGGCAGTGCTAACCACTTTGCCACCATGCCACCTAACAGTAAGAGTAAGAGTGTAATCTATAAAAATGGTAGTTAGCTGCTTGTGGATATCATCATCTCAGTGCATTTTTTGTTCCTCGTACAGCTACCTCAGAAAGTTTGGAAGTACCAGAGCGTTGGAAATGGGGACCGGAAAAAGCATCAATGCATTCCTTCCTTGGAACATAGGAACACGGGAGTAGGCTGTCAAGCCCATCAAACCTGCTCTGCCATTTAATATAATCATGACTGATCAGATGCTTCAAAGCCTTTTACACCCACTCCCCCCATAACCCTTTACATTGCTGTTAATCAGAAATCTATCAATCTCTACCTTAAACATACGCAATGACTGAGCTTCCACAGCCCTCCACAGATTCACAACCCTCTGTCTGAATAAATGTCTCCCCGTCTCAGTTCTAACACACTCTGGGCCTGGATCTGAACCAGTGCTGAGTTCTAATGGTCTCAGTGTCCTCAATGGCAACATTCAGTTTGTTCACAGTAAATACACTGTCACAGAGATTCCTGATTGTGCTGCACTAAGCACAGCCTTGTGAGGGTGGGGGTGGGAGTGGGAGGATGCTGGGAGAAATTGGTTACAAATATCACTAGCTTTCGGAGCACTGCTCCTTCATCAGGTGACACACCTGACGAAGGAGCAGCACTCCAAAAGCTAGTGGTGTTCGCTGCCAAATAAACATGTTGGACTTTAACCTGGTGTTGTGAGACTTCTTACTGTGTTTACTCCAGTCCAATGCCGGCATCTCCACAGCAGGAATTGGTTGCACAGAATCAAAACATCCTACACCGGATTCAGCTGTATGGCTGGGAGGGAAGTGAGATAGAATTCTCGGGAATTCAGACTCCAGCAACCATTCACAATCTGCAGTATTTTTCTGCAGGGGCTTTATAAACGTGAAGAACTTCAAAGATTATGTGGCATGTTTCCCACTTAAATAACTTCCTGCTTCGAACTGAGTTATAGGTTTCGGTTTTCCTGTCTTTCTTTTGAACTATTTATTGTACACATTTGAAATCCTGGGATGAATTCTATCCCTTTAAAATGGCTGAGAGGAGAAGAGGAATTGAAAATTAAACCAGTGCTGGTGTTGATCATTCCCAGTTTGGATACATGTGGATCTACTGAAGGATCATGTTTCTCTGCACTATGCCACTAAGCGCTTCCAGGTCATGTGCAGC
Organism: Carcharhinus amblyrhynchos; assembly: GCF_965287045.1. Taxonomy (NCBI): domain Eukaryota; kingdom Metazoa; phylum Chordata; class Chondrichthyes; order Carcharhiniformes; family Carcharhinidae; genus Carcharhinus; species Carcharhinus amblyrhynchos. Next base: position 58,447,701 of record NC_137329.1, read on the forward strand.
AAGAGCCTTTGTCTTTGCAAACTACATATCACTCAAGGGTTTCCTATCAAGTTTAAATCACTGTTAAAGGTTAATGATAGATTCTATCCTCATATTTATGATTTAACCCACCAAAGGCAACAGTGTTAAGAAGAACCCCGTTCAAACTCCAGGCTCTCAAAATGCAACAAGACAAAGCAGTGGATAAGAATTATGCTACATTAAGAATTATGATAGAGTGGCACGGTGGTACAGTGGTTAGCACTGCTGCCTCACAACGCCAGGGACCTAGGTTTCCTCGGGTCACTGTCTGTGTGGCGTTTGCATATTCTGCCCCTGTCTGTGGGGGTTTCCTCTGGGTGCTCTGGATTCCTCCCACACTGCCAAGATGTGTGGGTGAGGTTGATGGGCCATGCTAAATTGACCTTTAGCATCAGCAGGACCAGCAGGGTAAATGTGCAGGGTTACGGGAAAAGGGCCTGGGTAGGATTGTGATCGGTACAGATTCAATGGGCTGAATGGCCTCATTCTACACTGTACAGATTCTATGAATTGTGGTTCATGGCCTTTGAATGTCCTTTTGAACACCACCCCACCTCCCCCCCCAAAACACACACACACACACACACCTCTGCCTCATCAAGGATCTCAGTTCAAGTGCAAAATGATCACAGCCACAATGAAATCCTTTCTATTATTTCATCAATGCCCAATATTCACAATCTCAAAAATCATTTTCTACTGGATCTGTGTGTGATTTTCACTTCCTGTGCCAGCCAGCCATGACCGAAACTAATGATTCTGTACCTGCTGGCTGTGTTGTATCAAGGATTTATGTCCACTATGTGGCCAGTAGATAGTTGATATTCACACAGACTGTGAATAATACTCCAGTTCCTAGCAGTGCTACCTGCCATCTTACTTATCTCACTTTCCTCCAGAAAAAAGGTGATTCAAAGAATAATTAGGGAGGGATTGACAAATTTTTCAGTAGAAAAGCAATAAAGCAATCTATGGCTAGATGGAATCAACTTATAGTTCTAGGCTGGCAGCCAAAAAATACCCAAAACACACACTGATCCTTAAGAAATTGAGTTACCATCACTGAGATCCCAGCCACTTGCCATTTATTCTCTCCCAAAACAAGATTTACACTGTGTCTATGTCCCTCTTCTTATTGCTTTTCATTGTATGTTTATAATTAAGAGGTAAGTGAATGGTTTATCTGAATTCATGACAAATAATCAATTCATGCAGAGGGTGGGGCATATATGGAATGAGCTACCAGAAAAAGTGGTTGAGGAAGATACAATAGCAACATTTAAAAAGCATTTGGAGAAGTACATGGATGGGAAAGGAATAGAGGGGTATGGGCCAAACATGGGCAATTGAGGCTAGCTGGGATGGCACCACGGTCAGCATGGACCAGCTGGGCCAAAGAGTCCGTTTCTGTGCTGTGCTGCTCTATGACTCCAAGACTCTAAAGTGCATTTATTCTTAAAGAAGCTGGTGTTTCTCATTTTAAAAAATCTTTGTGGTCTCGCATTATATCTCCTTTGGGACGAGGCACCAGATAAAAACCTCCCCCATCCTCTTGGCTAACATTGTGACCCTCCAAGGTCCTATGAGTTTTGCATATGCCAGCCCACTTGTGGTTTGGTGCCATTGTAAAGGTTGTGTACAATAGTGTTACAGTACAGGGGCTCCCGCAGATCTGCAGATACACATGTAAAGGTGGGTCCAGATAGATTCAGAACTATTAAAATAGTGTACTGGATTTTCAAGAAATTGGGGAGACTCAATGGAGGGGTGAAAATGGCATTTTAAACCCAATTCCAGGATTCCAGATCCCATTCCTGGGTTTTCTCATTTTTAGGAGGGCATTTTAAGGGTGGCAGGTTTGGATCGTGAGTCCTCTCCCTGCACTCCTGACCCGGCTGATTCAATTGTGGGGATAGGCAAGTCCAATCAGGCTAGCTTTTCGAAGAGTCGTAGTTCATGGCACCTCCAAGTTGTCATGAGTTCAAAAGGTCTTCCTCATTTCACCCCTACCACGCGAAAGAATGACTCCTACCCATCAGTATGACCCTTCATGCCAAGCTATGGCATTTTATTACCACTTATTCACTATATATGTTAGTGAACTAATGAATCCTATATTGATAAGAGTATGTGAAACAGTCACAGTCATTCATTGATAACTTCTCACTTTCCTCATAAAAAAACTTATCTTTACTACAGACCCAGTAAAAGTGTCAATCATTCAGACTCTTCAAAGTATCAAGTGAAGAAACTGCAAGCACTTGAAACCTCTTTATCTTGTATAAACATTATGCAATTGACAGAAGAGATCACATTGCCAGAGATGTCAACCAAGCAACGTTTTCCCTAGGGCTCAGAGGTTTCCATACTCCAATAGATGTCTGGGCTTTCACTGTTTATTTCAAAGCTTTTATTTTTACATATTTCTGCAGTGTATAATGGGTGAATGGTCATAGAAATGCCATAGCTTGGTATAGGGACATGAAGAGCCATAAGGGGTGGGTGGAGGTGCATGAATTGGCATAGAAGGGGAATGGGGACTGTGTGGGGCTCAGGGGATATGCAGGGTGAGGGTTGTTCCATTACAATTGGGACATAGTCCCACAGCACAGAGGCGGGCCTTTTAAATAGCCCACCTGACTGTAGCCCGCACTCACCTCCTCATAATGAAAATCCCATCCTTCCTGCCACTTTCGCCAAAGGTGGAATTTTCCCAACTCCCACCTCAATGATAAAAATGCAGTCCATAGAATTTTCTTCAGGAAGATTTTAATATTTTCAATTTTGATGTGCTTTGATTATTTTTAAGAATGAAAATTATTCTCCATTTTACATATATATTTGTTTGTATATATATATTATTCTGTGTAGTGTGTGCTGAGCACACATAGTGTATTCTCAGCAGCCATCTTGTGTTGGCAGCAATCACTCCATTTATTATATATAAGCAGATTTACTTTAAGGTGCTTTTCTACATCTATAGGGCGGCATGGTGGCACAGTGGTTAAGCACTACTGCCTCACAGTGCCAGGGTTCAATTTGGCCTTGGGTCACTGTCTGTGTGGAGTTTGCACATTCTTCCCGTGTCTGTGTGGGTTTTCTGCGGGTGCTCCGGTTTCCACCCACAGTTCAAAGCTGTGCTGGTTATCATGATTTATCATGATTGGCCATGATAAATTGACCTAGTGTCAGGGAGATTAGCAGGGTAAATTTGTGGGGTCACAGGGATAGGATCTGGGTGGGATTGTGGTCGGTGCAGAATCAATGGGCTGAATAGCATTCTTCTGTACTGTAGGGTTTCTATAATTCTAAAAGCAAAATTAACCCCAATGATTTGAAAAATCCAACTTAATTAAATGCTAATCAAAAAGCCAATCGGGCTAAATTGACTTAAATAACCGTTAACTCAATTCAAAAGCAGCTGCCCATCATATACATAACTGAACCAATTACATGACACGTTTATAATATGTGGCATCCTAACATTTTATATCGAGATGGGTGAGCACTTGATTCTGAAGGGTCAGTAATGAGCAGATTATTGATTTCAGATAATTAGCAACTAAAAGCCAGAGGAGGGAGATATAGACTTAAAAAAAGGAAATAGAGGGTAAGAGTAGGGGAGTGACATTAAGTGGATGGCTTTCTAAGGGTAGGCATATACATGATGGGATGAATAGCCTCCTCTGTGCTGTATGATTCTGTATTGTGTCAGGGTTAAAGGGATTACTAATAAATCAATAAGATTAAAATGCAGCAATTTCGTTACAGTACAATAAGGTAGAGTGGGTGAATAAGACCATGATGAGGGAGATAGAAGGATCAAGGGACAATGTCCCAATGAGGGATTGAGGCAAAATAGTAATAAGATACCTGATAAAAACAACAGATCTCAGTTAATACATATTGTAAAAGAGCACAGGAACTGGAATTGGTCATTCAGCCCCAGAGTTAATCAGCTGTTGCAGCTTTTCAGCATGTTTGTAAATGAGTGAATACTTAGCAGAATGCGACAGCTATTACCTGAAAAAGAGAGTGCGGCTTATATTATGCCTATGATCCCGCCCAACGAAGAAGCAACTGGAATGAAGCAGAAGCTCGGATCAGACGCCCCAGCAAAAATGTGGAGCTCAGGTGTTGTGTGGAAAGTAAGAGCAGAGCAGCAAGCTGATGGTGATTACCACTTCTCTGAAGATGTGGGCAAAGGTTTCTAGCTAAGCTGGATAAACAGTTAATGCTACAATCTAAGATAACATTTCTACCACAGCCTGAAACCCACCATACTATGAAGCACAGAAGTATTAACATCCATTTAAGACTGGCCAAGTTGACAAAATGTCCTGTAGATAAGGTTTCCTGGAAATCTACCTTGCTCAATGTACTATTAACTAATTCTGCTCATCTGCTACCCATCTGCACTACAGACTGCACAATAGAGATCTTCATAACTCACTCTCAAAGCTGATGCAGACCAAAGAAAAGCCAGCCAACAATTTCTACCTGAATTCAGAGTTGCAGTAACCCTTTCCCTACTTAAGCTGGTGTTTGTTTCACCCTTCTTCATAGTCGTGACAATCTCAGAGATTGCTGTCTCTCCTATGCGTTAACCAAACCTATCCAAAGTTCTAAACAAACCATTTTCACATTATCAAAGGGCAACCAACACAATGCTTTTCCTGGACAGGGTTAATATACTTCCTTAAGAAGTCAGCGGAGTGGGAAACTGACCATGTATTGACACCTGGGTTAATGGGATATTTATGTTTTACCACCAACTGATATCTCCAATCCCACCAAAAGAAGGTCAGGACAGGACTTCATCCATTCTCCTGGCTCAGGGTTTATTGCCTATATAGAGTTATTTTGTATTGGCATCTCTAACACATTATCTACATGCCATCTTTGAGAGTGAGACTGACAAGTTGGTTTACAGACAATTTTATGCTATGGGCTTCTGCTGGGTTAGTTGGGTTGAGAGTTGGGGTTGGGATTGCTTTCGAATTAAAAATATTGACCCTGCAATGGTGGAATCAGAGGTACTAAGTGCTTGGAGAATATGCACCAATCCTTCTTAACAAATTCCACTTCAACTATCAATTGCAGACATACTGTATATTAATAGAAATGTAGATTGATGGTTACATGGTGAAATAAATAAAAGCAGCTACATAAGTGGTTAATTATACATAGTTAAGACATTTAGTTTTTCAAAAATTTTGCACTGTCTTTTGAATATAAAAGGGGATCTGAGATCCCTTGTTCGAAATAACTTTGTGTGATGCTATATCCCAGTGGTGCCTCTTGCTGTCAAAGTAAAGTCTGTTCTCAATAGCCAGCCTCATGCCACATGCCTTTGTGCCAACAGAATGTTCCTTTACTTTTGCCGTCAGGAACAATGATACCTTTTCAGTGCACCCTATCAAATGGGCCCCACAGAGGATAGAATGAGCACCAGCTCAGAATAATAATAAGGCTGGAGCTTAACACACAGCCACTAATTCTATTTTATTCAACTGGGTTGTTAGTTTAATCTGCTCAGAGTGGGAGCTGGACACACTGATCCCCTTTCAGAGCTGTCACAACAAGTCATTCCCCCTGGGGAATATTGGCTACCCTCATTTTTAAACAGCTTGTGCCAGTGATCAGAACGTTCGAACAAAGAGAAGAACCTTTATGGGCCACATCATCACCGGTAACTGTCTGCATCCGTTCTGGTCTGGTGATACTTCTCTTGATATTCAGGCAAATTCAATAATGGATGAGTTCTGACTTCTGGGTTTAACACTTTCTGTATTTAGCTTTGCAGAATAGGCTGGGAGGTAATTTTGGCTTTGGCTGACAGACTATAAAGGGGAATAATGGATTCATTGCCTGTTGGGAGTGGCTTTTTTGCACTATTGCTGAAAGTCAAAAGTGCCACCAATGTATGCTAGCTGGTTAACAGTCCGATTATCTATTTTACATGTGACAAAATAATTGATTGAGGTTTAATCTTACTGTATGTATTAGCATTGTTTCCATGGTGCCGGCTGAAGCTCTATTGTGTTTAGTGGAAATGCACAAACCTTGACAAGATTAACCCCTGATCAACAGCATTCTGTGGGTCTTTGTGAATTTGTAAAGATGGGGCCTGACTGCTCTCTGAGCCTTTGTCAGTCTGGAGCCTGAATGCGCACAAGTTGATCAGCATGCTGTTTGCTGCATGCTCTATTACACCAAGTTTCATCAATCCCGTGCTTTCCCAAGGAGCACTGGGAAAACTGAACTTTTAAATGTTGGATAAATCTGCAGAGGGATTAACCTTACAGCTGTAAGACGCAGCTGCTGAGATCAGAGAGTTTTGAAGAACGTTTGTGGAGCTCAGTAGCTGAGGAGATGGGCGTCCCGCAGAAGGTGTGAACTTTCTCTGTGAGAAAGCTGGCACTAACACGTTAAAGGGAGATTTTTGTCTTTATCTCCCTGGAGTGAAGACTTAATGACATGCAAGAAGGAAACATACATAAGAACATAAGAAATAGGAGCAGGAGTAGGCCATCTAGCCCCCCGAGCCTGCCCCGCCATTCATCTAGATCATGGCTGATCTGAAGTGGATCAGTTCCACTTTCCCGCTTTCTCCCCATAACCCTTAATTCCCCTTTCAGAAATCTATCTACCCGTGACTTAAACATATTCAACGAGATAGCCTCCACCACTTCAACGGGCAGAGAATTCCAGAGATTCACCACCCTCTGAGTGAAGAAGTTCCTCCTCAACTCTGTTCTAAACTGCACCCACCCCCCCACCCCTTATTTTGAGGCTGTGCCCTCTAGTTCTGGTTTCCTTTCTAAGCGGAAAGAATCTCTCTACCTCTACCCTATCTAGCCACTTCATTATCTTGTAAGTCTCTATAACATCCCCCCTCAGCCTTCTAAACTCCAACGAGTACAGGCCCAGTCTATTTAATCTCTCCTCATAAGCTAACCCCCTCATCTCCAGTACCAACCTGGTTAACCTTCTCTGTACTCTCTCCAAGGCCAATATATCCTTTCGCAAATAAGGAGGCCAAAACTGCGCACAGTACTCAAGTTGCGGCCTCACCAGTGCCCTGTACAGTTGCAGCAAGACCTCCCTACTTTTATATTCTATCCCCCTCGCTATAAAGGCCAGCATTCCATTCACCTTCTTGATCACCTGCTGCACCTGCAGTCTGAGTTTTTGCTTTTTGTGCACAAGGACCCCCAGGTCCCTCTGCACTGTAGCATGCTGCAACTTTTCACCACTTAAATAATATTCCATCCTACTATTATTTCTTCCAAAGTGGATAGCCTCACATTTGCTAACGTTATACTCCATCTGCCAAGTCCTCGCCCACTCACTCAGCCTATCCAGATCTCTCTGCAGACTTTCCGCGTCCTCCACACAATTTGCTTTTCCACTCATCTTCGTGTCATCAGCAAATTTTGTTACCCTACACTCAGGCCCCTCCTCCAGATCGTCTATGTATGTGGTAAACAGTTGAGGCCCCAGCTCCGATCCCTGCGGCACGCCACTCGTCACCAACTGCCAACCAGAAAAGCACCCGTTGATTCCAACTCACTGCTTCCTGTTAGATAACCAATCCTCAATTCACGCTAACACTTTACCCCAAACTGTGTACCCTAATCTTCTGCAGCAACCTTTTGTGAGGCACCTTATCGAACGCCTTCTGGAAATCTAAAAACACCACATCCACTGGTTCCCCTCTATCTATCGCACTAGTCGTATCTTCATAAAAATCCAATAAATTTGTCAAACACAACTTCCCTTTCACAAATCAATGCTGCGTCTGCTCGATCAAACTGTTCTTTTCTAGGTGTCCTGCTATTTCTTCTTTAATGATGGATTCTAGCATTTTCCCAACTATGGACGTTAAGCTAACTGGCGTGTAGTTACCCACCTTTTGTCTGCTACCTTTTTTAAACAGTGGCATATGGAGATGATGGAGAGGATACATTGCCTGATCGCAAATGAGCCGGTCTAATTTTCCCCAATTTATCACAAGAAATATCAGTAAAGTTCTGCAACTAATATCGGACAAGAGTTTCCATTTTGCACTTCAACCCAATGATGCTGAATGTTGATATGAAATGTTAAACTTACCATTCTGCAGCATGGAGAACAGCAATTCTTGGTCGCTTTGCTCCATCATGGCAAGATAAAAAGTTTGTTATCCTGTCCATTGAAACTACTCCTATGTACTCCTGATTCTAGACTAAGTACCTCTACCTAAATCTCTATTCCCACAACTCCAGCATTATTTCAGGAGTTTCGCCCAAGGATCTATCTTCACCCTCCTCGCCTTCCATACCTACACACTGCTGCCTTGCTGCTATTCAAAGACATGGGGCCACTTCCTCATTTTTGCTTAGGACACAGAACTCTATCTGAGCACCAGCTCTTTGATCGCTTCACTGCCACCATCTCTGGGAGATCACTAAACAAGTCCTCCCATTTTTGAGATCACTAGCTAAACTCCTCATGAATATTGCTGGCCATCGCCTAAAGGGTCGCGCAGCAAGCGTATTATGGGAGGCAGTGGCATCTGCTGTGAATGACAGGACACTGACTCCTTGGTCTGGAGAGCGGTATCTCCTGTGAACTAAGTGCACAGGCTGTTTTCCCTCCCTTCCCCTAATATGTGTTCTTTCTTCCAGTGCTGGATTCTGATGAATCAGGCATCTGAGTCTGAGGGCCTGGCTCACTCACAGAATGCTGTAGCCGAGGGGCTCCACAGCTTGGCCTAGTCTCAGAGGACCAGAGCAGAGGGGTCACAGACCATGGGACAGACTCATCTGGGCCTCCAGGACTGGCAGAGCCATGTGAAGCTGGAGCTTCTGGAGCTCAGACCTGGCATCCCAGAGTGTCCCCGAGGCCTATGGGCACGCTGGGGGGTGTGCTGCTAGAGCTCATGCCAAGTCTTCTACCCAGGAAATACAGGATATCCAAAGACCTTCTGATTCCCCCCTCCTCACACCGGGGCATCTCAAGGCCAGTTGAATGAACAGGGTGGCACAGAAACATCAATGTCATCCACAAGTTGGCCGGGGCCTTCCAGGTCTCAGCCACCCTCAGAGGAAGGCTACCAAAGGAATCACAGGCAACAGGGTGCGGATCACAGTTGGGAACCTCCATCTCCAATGTAAAACCTGGGGGAGCACCTAGACAAAGCAGTAGGCTGCACAAGATTAGAAAGTTGTAGATTCTCTAGAGGATGAAGGTCAGCAGTGGTCAGAGTTAAGTTTTGGTTAATATTAAAAGCACAATTAAAAGTTATTTGCCCCTCACAGTTATGACCAATCTGTCTCTGATTCTCCCCTCACAGAGCTGAGTGTACACCAATCCCACGTATTGAGGTGGAGACTGCTGTGCTGCTCGATACCAGCCCCTCGGCATAAGTTACAGAGTGCCTGCGCTACTTTCCCCACCATCCACTGGACACTTAATCAAATACCACCCCCTATCATGCCCCAGCCGCACCTCCCACCCTGTCAAGCCCCCAACCCATTGCCCCACATGATTGTGTTCCCAACCATTGCTGCTATGTGGGCCCAGATGGCAGTGTGCATTTGGAAAACACTAGTAGTTGGACTTGAGTGGCATCAAGGGCAGGATCCCAATGTGCCTCACAGCAAATCATTATCATCCTCCATGGCACATCAGTCTGCACCTCAATACGTGGGATTGGGGTACACTCAGCTCTGTGAGGGGAGAATCAGAGGCAGATTAGTTATAACTGTGAGGGGCAAATAACTTTTAATTGTGTTTTTAATATTAACCAAAACTTAACTCTGACTACTGCTGACATTCACCCTCTGGAGAACTTTCACCAAAGACTTGCTACCAGGACCAGCCCAGGCCCTTTAACCTGTTGTGGTGTTTCCTGAGGTCAAGGAGTGGGTTGAGAGAGGGTGGGGCAGGGGTAGGATCATGTGGGTTGAGTAGCAAGCTTTGGGTTGTGAGGCCTACGAACACCCCCAGGGAGGAGGAAGGGCAAGACTCCATTCTGGGGCTTCTATCCAGGAGACCCCAGATGTCCCAAGACAATCCGATTTCCCCCCCTTCCTCACACCAGGGCATCTCAGGGCCAGCTGGAAGGACAGGGTGGCACAGAAACATCAGAGTCATCCACAAGTTGGCTGGGGACCTCCAGGGGACAGCCAGTAAGGGCATCACAGGCAATGGGGTGTGGATCATAGCTGGGCACCTCCACTTCCAATGTGCATCCTGGGGGAGCACCTGGATGAAGCAGGAGGTCACACAATATTAGAAAGTTGCAAGTTCTCTAAGAGGGCAGCTGCAATGGCTCCTGGGGAAATATGTCAGAACTAGCCCCCCACACTGCACGGCACCAGCAGGCTGCTATCAATGTCCGCCTTGTTGCTCTGCCCAACACTGGTCGTCGCTGCCTGTCTTCCATTCTCCGGCTCCTCATATGGCAAGTCGTCAAGTTCTGCCTGGTGTCAATCCTCCTCCTCCAGCTGGTCTCCCTGCTGCTGCGTGATGTTGTGTAGGATGCTGCACACAATTATAAAACGTGAGGCCCGCACAGGGTCAGACTGGAGGCACCCCAGTGCGGTCCAGGCAACAGGATCAAATCATCAAATGAAATGCTCTACTATGGACTGGATGGCGGTGTGGGTCTCATTGTAACAGGGTCTCCGCCTCGGCTTTGGGCCTCCACACTGCCAACATCAGCCATGACCTCAGCGGGTAGCCCTTATCCCCCCTACCAGCCATCCCAGCAGCCTGGGCTGGTCTTCAAAGAGCCCAGGGATGTCCGACCACCTCAGCACATAGCTGTCGTGGACACACCCTGGGTGGCGTGCACAGACCTGGCATACACAGACCTGCATGATGTTCATCTGATGGTCACATACGATTTGAACATTGAGGCAGTGGAACCCCTTTCTCTGAACAAATGGTTGCCCCTCACCTGGCGGGGACCACAGGGCGATGTGTGGTTCATTCCCTGCCCCCTGGACACCTCATACAGGTGTCAGACCGTGTGCTAGATAGGCGGACCCAGTGACGGCACATGACCTCTTACAGACCTTCAAATGATGTCCTGGTCCGCTACCACCTAGGCCTCTACATCTTCCTTCTTCTGGCTGCCCTTTTGGGAGGCTGCTCTCTCATCTCATGACCATCAGTCGCAGCCCCCTGTCCTCTTCTCAGCACTCCAGGGGCTGCAGTTCCATAACACTTACCTCCTTACTCCTCTTCAGTGCTGCCATGCCTGCTCCCAACTTTTATAGAGCAGTTGTAATCCCTGCCTGCATGACATCATGCCAGAGAGGGGGAGATGCTAAGGGGTGGAGATTCGAGTCACATGCCTGCTAATTAGATGTTAAGGTATGTTAACGCATACTTCTATCCGTTACACTGATTTTTAGCATGGATCCATCGACATTAAAAAACTTAACCTGGGAGACAGGCTGCCCAGCATGATTCAGCCACGCTGGTGTCTCCTGCCTGCTGTGCTACAAAATCAGTGCAGCAGGAAGGGAGAATTGCCTCCGAAGTGCTACCTCCAATCTAGGACAATACCGGAGAGGAACCTTGTGTCGGCCGTGCTTCATTTAGCTGAGATATGCATCAAAAGGCCTGTGGTTCAAACGTCACAGTGGATGTCTCGGCACTCTACACCAGCATCCCGTGACAATGGCATTGCTGCAACTGCCTCAGTACTCAACGCCGACAACTGCCAGTTTCCAGTTGCAATTTTACATCTCATTCGCTTCATCCTGGACCACAATGTCTTCACCTTCAACAACCAGTTCTTCATCCAGACACACGGAACAGCCATGGGGACCAAATTCGCACCTCAATATGCCAACATCTTCATGCACAGATTCAAACAAGACCTCTTCACCACACAGGACCCTCAGCCGATGCTGTACGCTAGATACATCGATGACATTTTCTTCCTTCGACTCATGGTGAACAACTATATGATGACATCAACAAGTTCCATCCCACCATCAGACTCACATGGACTACTCTCCGGAATCAGTTGCATTCTTGGACTCATGCATCTCCATCAAGGACGGTCACCTCAGCACTTCACTGAATGGATAACCTCACAATGCTCCACTTCTCCAGCTTCCATCCTAAACACGTTAAAGAAGCCATCCCCTACAAACAAGCCCTCATATTTACAGGATCTGCTCAGATGAGGAGGATTGCAACAGACACCTCCAGACGCTGAAAGATGCCCTCATAAGAACAGAATATGGCACTCGACTCATCAATCGACAGTTCTGGCATGCCACAGCGAAAAACCACACCGACCTTCTCAGAAGACAAACACGGGACATGGCGGACAGAGTACCTTTCGTCGTCCAATACTCCCCTGGAGCGGAGAAGCTATGACACCTTCTCCAGACTCTTCAACATGTCATTGATGAAGACGAACATCTCGCCAAGGCCATCCTCACATCCCCATTTCTTGCCTTCAAATAGCCGCACAACCTCAAAACAGGCTATTGTCCGCAGCAAATTACCCAGCTTTCAGGAGAACAGTGACCACGACGCCACACAACCTTCTACAGCAACCTCTGCAAGATCTGCCGGATCATCGACATGGATGCCATCATCTCATGTGAGAACACCACCCACCAGGTACACGGCACATACTCTTCCAACTTGGCCAACGTTGACTACCTGATAGGTTGCAGGAAAGGATATCCTGAGGCATGGTACATTGGGGAGACCATGCAGATGCTACGAAAACGGATGAATGAACAATGCTTGACAATCAACAGGCAAGGCTGTTCTCTTCCTATTGGGGAACACTTCAGTGGTCACGGGCATTTGGCCTCTGATCTTCAGGTAAGCATTTTCCACGGCGGCCTTCATGACACACGACAATGCAGAGTTGCTGAGCAGAGACTGATAACCAAGTTCCGCACATGAGGACGGTCTCAACCAGGATCTTGGGTTCATGTCACACTATCTGTAACCCCCACAACTTACCTGAGCTTGCAAAATCTCACTAACTGTCCTGTCTGGAGATAATACACATCTCTTTAACCTATGCTTAACACTCTCTCCACTCACATTGTCTGCACCTTTAAGACTTGGTAAAGACTTCATTCCAACCATTATTTTGTAAATTGCACTTATGTCTTTATATGTCCTGTTTGTGAACAGGACTCCCACTTAACTGATGAAGGGGCAGCGCTCCAAAAGCTAGTTGCTTTTCTTACCAAATAAACCTGGTGTTGTGAGACTTCTTACTGTGTTCAAACTCCAAGTCAGAGAACTGAGCATATAATCTAGCTGACACTCAGCAGTACTGAGGGAGTGCTATGCTGTTAGATCTGCTGTCTTTCAGATGAGATGTGGCAAGAGCTGGTAGAAAAAAGGTTTCACAACACTATTCAAAGGAAAAAAACAGGGGAGTTCCCCACTGTCCTGGGCCAATACCAACATCCAAAACAGATGATCTGGTCATTATCACATTGCTCACTGCCTCGGTAATGACTTTCCAGAAATATTTCATTCACCGTTACTTGCTTTGGCACTGAGGCAGCATGCCACATAAATTGAGGTTCTTTGTATACCATAGATATCTATACCATAGATATCTGCCACCATCCTGTATCAATATAGGAAGGATAACTGAGGAGAAATCATTAGTAATTCTGACGTTCTGTCCTCTAAAACTGGAACACCGTGTCTGCCACTCTTTAATTGGATGCAACACAACTATGCTCACAAAATATTTTGCTAAGTTTCATTAAAAAAAATGGACAAATGCAGTTCACAGGATTGGGAAAGAAGGAGCTGTATGTCTTCATGCTCAAGGAGCATACTGCACTGATTTGATTTATTATTGTCACATGTATTGAGATGCAGTGAAAAGTATTGTTTGTTATACAGACAAAGCATACCATTCATAGAGTACATAGGGGAGAAGGAAAGGAGAGGGTGTAGAATATACTGTTATAGTCATAGTCAGTGTGTAAACAAAGATCAGCTTAATATATGATAGATCCATTCAAAAGTCTGATGGCTGCAGGGAAGAAGCTGCTGTTGAGTTGGTTGATACATGACCTCAGACTTTTGTATCTTTTTCCTGACCGAAGAAGGTGGAAGAGAGCGGCAAATCTGTAAAGACCCTGTTACTTACACCAAGATAGTGAGGGGTGCGATTATAATCTCCTGATGCTGGGCTCCATTCCTTCATGTTCACTAAAGCAGTCATTCTGAAAATATGGCTCTATTGGAGTCACCTTAGGTGATCTCCTGCAATCAGCGATTCTCCCTGTGGAGTTTGGGAACTCAGCATCAGCCACAGGTACAGTGAGTTTAAGCGACTGTCACACACAGTAAAAAGCCCCCTCTGCATATCCAGCACACCGCCACGTCCCCTCCCCCATGGGCTCGCCATTCACACGATCTGGCAGGTTGTTTGAAGCAAAGCAGAGGAAATGGCAGGGGTCCATGGAGCTGCTGAGATTTAGCTGGCAAGGCACTGAGGCTCAGGAAATCTAAACACTGGTTCCCATGGCAATAGGCTGATTAAACAGATTTGCTGCTCTTAAGTGAAATTTGATGCCAGAATGGATTTCTGTTCTCGCGGCAGATTATCTGACGCCGTAATTCAGCACCAAAAGGAGAATCATTGTGCAGACAAATAACAGCCTGACTGCTAGAAATACAACTCATGCAATGGATTAAAACCATGGGGCTTAAAGATGTAGGCAGCCTGACGTGAGGTCTGAACAAAACTATTGCTTCACTTTGCAGTATGGGGCTGCTTAAACTGACTGCAATCTCCGAGGAAGCAGAGATTTCAAGTCAGGACGATACTTTCTCCTCCATTTTCAGAGTGTAATCTGAGAGATGCCAGTTAACTTAGGGCGAGGCATGCCAGATTTGCCAAATCTCAATCTCGTCAAATTCATCCTGGAATGGGCAAGTGAACAGTGCATTGTGACCCTGTACAAACTGAACTATATATAATGTACTTCCTGTCATTAGCAATACAGTCCTGAACTCCAAATGTCCCTGAGTGACTCAAGGGGATCACATCTTGAAAAAGATAAATAGAGTCACTGATTACTGTGTTGAAATTAGAATATTTTTTGTGATAAAATCATCAAGGTGAACAATCTTTGAATTTTTATTTTGTGACTGACCCCTCACCTACCTGAGATTGGGCAGTGACTGACCCATCACCTACCTGAGGCTGAACATTGCACTGACCTCCTCTTCTACCTGAGACTGGACACTGACTGATGCCTCACCTCCCCAAGACTCAACATTGCACCGACCCCTCACCTACCTGAGGCTGGATATTGCACTGAACCCTCACCTACCCGAGGCTGGATATTGCACTGAACCCTCACCTACCCGAGGCTGGATATTGCACTGACCCCTCACCTACCCGAGGCTGGATATTGCACTGACCCCTCACCTACCTGAGACTGGACACTGCACTGACTGACCTCTCACTTACCTGAGACTGGACACTGCATGGACCCCCTCATCTACCTGATACTGGACATTGCGCTGACCCCTCACCTACCTGAGACTGGGCATTGACTGACCCCTCACCTACCTGAGATAGGTCACTAACTGACAACTCACCTACCTGAGACTGGGCATTGACTGACCCCTCACCTACCTGAGACTGGACACTGACTGACCCCTCACTTACCTGAGATAGGTCACTAACTGACACCTCACCTACCTGAGACTGGACATTGACTGACCCCTCACCTACCTGAGACTGGACATTGACTGACCCCTCACCTACCTGAGATAGGTCACTAACTGACACCTCACCTCCCTGAGACTGGACATTGCACTGACCCCTCACCTACCTGAGAATGGGCAGTGACTGACCCCTCATCTACCTGAGATTGGACACTGCACTGACCCCTCACCTACCTGAGACTGGACATTGCACTGACCCCTCACCTACCTGAGACTGGACATTGCACTGACCCCTCACCTACCTGAGATTGGACACTGCACTGACCCCTCACCTACCTGAGACTGGGCATTGACTGACCCCTCACCTACCTGAGATGGGTCACACAAGTGTCAGGCAATGACCATCCAACAAGAGAGAATCTAACCATCGCCCATCAACATTCAATGGCATTACCATCACTGAATCCCCCATTATCAACATTCTGGGGGTTGGGGGGGGCATCACCATTGACCAGAACTTAACTGGATTAACTTTTTAAATAGTGGGATTATAAGAGCGGGTCAGAGGTCAGTAATCCTATAACGAGTAACTCATTCCTGACTTTCCAAAGCCAATCCACCATCGACAAGACACAGGTCAAGCATGTGATGGAATACTCCCTACTTGCCTGGATGAGTGAAGCGCCAACAACATTCAAAAAGCTTGACATCATTCTGGATAAAGCAGCCCAACCCATTGGCACCCCTTCCACAAACATTCACTCCCTCCACCACTGAAACATAGCGGCAGCCTTGTGAACCATCTACAAGATGCTTTACAGGAACCACCAAGTCACCTCAGACAACGCCTTCCAAACTCACAATTGCTATCATCTAGATGATCAAGGGCTGCAGATAACTGGGAACACTACCACCTGGAAGTTCCCCTCCAAGCCACACACCATCCTGACTTGGAAATATATCACCGTTCCTTCACTGTTGCTGGGTCAAAATCCTGGAGCTCCCTCCCTAACAGCACTTCATGGACTTCAATGGTTTAAGAAGACAGCTCACCAAAACCTTCTCAAGGGCAATTAGAGATGGGCAATGAATGCTGGCCAGCCACCAAAGTCCATGCCCCATGAATGAATTTACAAAGTGTGGCTTGAATTTTAGCCTTATTTCAGCCTCTCCATTAACAATGGAGTGAATTCCACAGCTTTAAACCCTACTGTAGGAAGAAGTTGCTTCTGTTCCAAATCTCAGCCTCGTGTGGGGGAGGGGAAGGGAACTTCACTGTTTCCTCCAGCCTCATTTACATTTTCAAACAATGTTTGGTAGTTAACTATCAATCATCATTAACTGGTGCATTCTCCATGGCTATGCCTCTACCAATCAATCTAATTGCCAATCAACTGGCACCTTCTTCTCACACAGTAATGGTTGTTGTTTCACCTGATACTGATATTCTTGGGGTTGTCCTGGTGAGTGCAGGATGAAAAGTTTCGCTATGTCCCTTTTTTTAAACCAATATTTGAGATCATATGACTCGAGTGACCATTTTGAAATCTTAACATTCAGTTGAAAATTCAGAAGCAGGCCAGTCTGCTGATTTACCTCCAGTCTGCAAGATCAACAGCAGATCTCCAACAACTCGCAGCGCTTCTATTGCTTACCAAGCCTATATACAGCAATCTCATCTCAATTCATTGCCATCCACTTCAAGGGATTCTGCATTACCGCCTTCTACCAGGAACCTGCCAGAACTGGAACTTCTCTGTTAAGGAATCTCCGTCTGGACTTCTCACATTCTGGACTCTGAAAATCATGTGAAATGATATCCATTTCTGTGGGTTAAGTTATTCACGGTTGTAACTCCTCTTTTCTAGCCCCATTAATATAAGTTTGTGTGAAATTGTGATCATCCCCCTGGGTTTGAATGTGTGAATAAACTAATCTTCTGGTTTAATCATAAACAGAGTTTGGTGAAGTCACTTTAAAATTGGACTTCTCAAATTGAGGGTTTGGGGAAATGATTAAAAAACACCTCTTCTTGCAGTGAGAGGATGAAGGTGTTCAGTTTTGCTGCTGTCTCCTGTCAGTAACAGAAATATTTGTTTTTTTATTCTGTAGCATATGAACGTTTCAGTGGACTGAATTACAGCATGTTTAATGAAACAATGCAAGTCTGAATAATCCATTTTCAAACATCTTTTTGGATGACTCTTTCTCGCTATCAAAAATGAACTTTCCACTGCTCCAAATCCCTTTCCTCCAATATTCACTTTTTTGATGATATTCCCAATTTTCCCTGCACACTCCCTCTATTCTCCATTCTTCCTCTGGAGTTCCCTCTTTCATGTTGGCCCCTCTCTGCTATCAATCAATCATTCTAAGTGACCAAACTGGCCACATCCCCTTATCCAGGACTTTATGTGAGTGCTTTAAATTTAGGGGGGAATTGGAATGCTGCAGGGCCCCTGCCTCTTATGGTCACAAGATGCTTTAAGTTTATTGAGCTCTTTGAGAGAGCCTTCCCCTTGACACCTCTTCTGTGCTGAACCATGATGAGGTTGGCTGGGTGGGAGATGAGATTAGTGCTCAATGTCAATGAACAAGCCCACTTTGAGACTTGACACCATGGTTACTGCCTACACATGCAGGTTGTTTGTGGTCAGTTTTACAATTCCATCCATTTGTCTTGCTCCTCCCTATCTTTATAACATCCCACCAACCCTGAGAATGGTGCACTCCCTCAGTTCTGGTGTCTTGCACGTCACCAGTTTGAATCAGTCTATGTGCTTTCAGCTATCCAGGTCCTAAGTTCCAGAATTCCCTCTGAGCATCTCTACCTCTCAAACTCCTTTGAAATACTCCATAAAACCTAATTCTTTGACCATGCTTTGGTCACTGATCCTAATATCTTTTTATGTGGGTTGGTATCAAACTGCACCTGTTGCCAGGCCTGTGAAGCACATATTTTACGATAAAGGTGCATATTGTTGTTCAATTTAAAGGGACAACCCACCCATTAAATATTTGTTAAACCTCACTGAAGGGAGAAGAACTGGATCTCATTTTTTTAAAAATGGCAGCTCATGTGGGATACAACAATGGTCTTGTGTGTGAATAGTATCATCACATGGTGTGTCTGTAAAGAGGAGAAGGTGCTTTGTAGAAGTGGTGTTCCTTTAAGAGACTTGCAAACCCAGGATCGTGTTCATGTTTAAAGTCTGGGTTGAGAATTGGGGGTGAAATTGTTATGTGAACCAAGCATGTGAAGATCGGGACTTGCTTATCCAATCCTGCACCAAAAGTGTGATTGTGTTTAACGGGACACTATTCTAAATCTGTTACTGCAAGGGCCAAATAGTGTTTGTGACAGCACTAAGAAAGAGATCAAACATCGGCATGGCAACGCAGCCAATTCATTTCTGGAAATGTTCAAGCTGCTCCTGGATGTTTATTTAATGGACAAGAGTCTGAAACAAGAAAATACAAAGCAGCCAGAGGGCTGACACCATCGGGTCACACTAATCTAATCAGAGATACAATATCACACAGTGGGCTGTCGAACACTCCAAAATCATCCCCGTCATCAGCCCTCACAGCATGAGCCTACTTAAACTCCACACACACAATGTACAGGAATCTGTACTGTACATACCAATCATTCATAGGATATATGTGGATTTGTAACACTCAGTCTGTGCAGGAATCTGTACACAGTATGTACGGGGTTCTGAGTATGGGAGGGGAGGTCTATCAACAGTCGGAACAAGGATCTTATGGTATTATAGAATCACACAATACTGAAGGAGACCTTGTGGCTCATTATGCCCTGGCTGGCACTTTGAAAGAGATATCCAATTAAGCTCATTCCTCAGCCATTTACCTTGTAATTTTTTCCTTTACAAGTAATTATCCAATTCCCTTTTGAAAGTTACTATTAAATCTGTTTCCACCCCATGACCAGGCACACATTCCAGATCACAACAACTCACTGTTCATTGCTTATATAAATGCCTGATCAAACAAGCTTCTCATCTTCATCTTACTTCAGCGTAGCTCAAACCTTTTTGCTTACTCAATAAATTCAGTTTGCCAGATCACTTTGTCCCTTCCTTTGAAATATTGCTCATTCTATTGCTTTTCACCATCCGTAAGAAAATGTTCAGTACTCGATAATATATTGTCGATTGTGGATGGCCTGAACTCTCACTTCCTCAGGCCTCCCTCCCTTCACTTCTATCCAGTGTCACATTGAGGTCTTTCTCACCTTAAAAATCTAATAATAATGTGAAAATTATTTTTGCTTAATCCTTTTCCCCTCTTTTTTTGTTATTTTTGATATTTTATGGTGCTTGGTTTTATACACAGCCTGCAAGGGGATCTGTACAAAGGCTGCATACAAGTCTCTGCACAGACAATATAGACTCTGTACATACAGCCTATGTATGGGAGGCCTGTATAGCACAGGCAGATTGCAAAAGGAACTGTACAGCATATAGACTGTTTATTGCACTGTAAATAGACTGTATATTGCACTGTATATGGACTGTATATTGCACTGTACATAGACTATATTGCACTGTATATAGACTGTATAATGTACTGCATACAGACTATATTGCACTGTATATAAACTGTATATTGCACTCTATATAGACTGTACCAACTTTTGTACACAAATTCTAAGGGCTCTCTACTGCCTTGAGAATATTTCGATTCTGAACTTTAGAGACAGAGCAAACAATGGGAGGGATCAGAGACAGGAGGAAAAGCAATTGTGTAAGTCAGGTGAATTGAAATGTATTTTGAGCAGAGGAATGTCAGAAATTAAACAGTTACCGCCAGGTTAATAGCTGGTGATACTTTGTGACGTGGAATGACAAATTTGGACCTGTGAGTGGAAGTGGGATCAGCGACACCGTACCTGGAGAGATCTCACAGTTGTCCTCATCACTGCTGTCTTGGCAGTTATTCACTCCGTCACACAGAAAGCTTTTGTCGATACACCTCCCATTCTTACAGTGGAAACGGGCTGTCGAGCATAACAGGGGATTTGCTGCTATGAAATACAAAGAACAGCATTAGAGAGTACACACAGCTGATTGTCAAGAACTGACTGCTAAATCAAGAGAAATGGAAACTCTACTGTACACAGACTAAGAGTAGCACCGTGCGATACAAAGACTGACACAACATCTGTCCTATCTGATACATTGAGCTGGATTCAATGCAGTCTGTCGCGATGGAAGAAATGGCGGCCAGACCCTCTTAATCATGGAAGAGACCCTAAGTCAGACTCCCCTGTGAAGGGGAAACCTACTGCCATTAACTGGGAGGATGGAAGTGGTGGGTGTGGGATTCACAACCATGGGATATCAATCAGGTTCATTGCAAAGCCATTATCCCCGAAAACACCACAATTTAATGGTGGCTCAGGGATTAAATGAGAGCCGCATGGGTCTCCTGGGCTCTTGGAAGGTTGTCAAGCAGACCCAGCCAATGGACACCGAGGGCTCCTTGTTCAGTTCAATTGCCTGTTCTTAGGACCCTGCATCAGGAAAGGGGAAGCCACTGAAAGTCACAACCCCCGCCCTTGTCCCCAGTGACCCCGCCACACCCACTACTTCTGTCTACCATTCCGTGATCACCATCACTCACCTGTGGTCTCTGATCCCACAATGATCCCGGAACCACAGTGGTGCATTTTTGCCAGTTGCCATTGGGCAGGAACTCTTGGTCATCTGGACATGCAGCTCTGATAACCCCAATCGTTAGAAAGGCCAAGGGTAGCAACTTAAATACGTGGAGGGCATGAAATACAGTAGGGACTCCCCTAAGAAACTGAACAGGGTGCCCCATCAATTCCCCAACCAATGGGAACGACCTGTACCAGATGGACATGGGGACTGACGCGGTTACTGTGTGTTATACACAGACTGACAGAGGCACTGTGTGTTATACCGAGACCAAGCCAATTGGATTGGTCTATAGCATATTTCCACACTTGTAGTAACTTTATAGTTTGGTCCTGGGGGGATAATTTAGTAATAGGATATTTCTTCAGTTGTTGAGAATATTAAGTGATTTTAAATGGCCTTCAGTTTCGATTTCTCTTGCTGCTGTACTGATCTGTCAGTGTTGATTACAGCAATCAGGGGAACTCACTCAGACTCACGCACTGGTTAAGCAATAAAGTGAAGATGAAAAAGATGTGCCTATATATAGTGAATCGCAGTAAGACTGCTGTTCTCAGCAGGGGATAAACTCTAGTTTACAACATCCTGACACTGCCATTCTGACACGTGGATCTTGAGGAAGCAAACAGATATTTCAGGAGCAGAAATTTGATATGTGCCCATTAGAAGCTTTAGTCTAACGACTGCCAGACTGAGGTCCCAGCCAGTTGTTTCTTCAGGCCTGGCAGACAACAGGCACCCTGATGTCAGTCACACTGCAATTACAAAGCTCAAGATAAAGGCCAGCCAGCATGTTAAGTCATACTAGGAGTCAGCGGGGGAGAGGGGAGATTGGAAGGAAGTGTGAGGGGAGGGGGATGCTGTGGGGTGTCAGTCCCAGAATGTGCAGTTGGTCTTGGAGAAGGGAAAAGGGAGGTAATCCCAAAATTTGGTAGAGGCAATCACAGGGAATAGGGTTTGAGGTAAGAGGATGGAGAAAGCACTGGTATGGTGATGCCAGAGGTTGTGAGGAGAGAGTGGGATGGTGGGTTGATCTTCGAGAGAAGATAGGTGGGAATGGGTTCCTGAACATGCCAGCAGATTCTGGCATTTTAATCAGGGGTTCACAGGTGAGTGTTGGTTAGCTCAGTTGGCTGGATGGCTGGTTAGTGATGCAGAGCGACGCAAACAGTACGGGTTCAATTCCTGTACCAACTGAGGTCATCCATGAGGTCCCCACCTTCTCAACCTTACCTCATACCTGAGATGTGATGACCCTCAGGTTAAATCACCACCAGTCAGCTCCTTCCTTCAAAGAGGAAAGCAGCCTACGGTTATCTGGGACTATGGTGACCACGCCTTACAGTACAAGTGGTAGCTAGTGCACACACTTGTCAGGTTACTATTATTTCTATTTGCAATCAGATGCCAGGTTGCCTTACAGTCGACTGGGCAAATTCCCATCTTTAGAATCACACTAAGTTAGGGCTGTCCCTTTTCCCTATTTCAAGGTGAGATCAATGGTGTCCACAATGCTTTGCTGTGAGATCTCACAGAACTACACAGTGCAACTCTCCCCCACTCAGTTTCAGCTATCATTAATGTTTAAAATTAAAGTTTAGTGTCACAAGTGGGCTTACACTAACACTGCAACAAAGTTACTGTGAAAATCCCCTTGTCGCCACACTCCGGCACCTGTTTGGGTACACTGAGGGAGAATTTGGCATGGTCAATGCACCTAACCAACACATCTTTTGGACTGTGGGAGGAAACTGGAGCACCCCCATGCAGACATGGAGACAGCATGCAAACTCCACACAGACAGTCACCCAATTACGAATTGAATCTGGGTCCCCGGTGCTGTGAGGCAGCAGTGCCACCGAGCCATATGTTACTGCTTTCCAAGTATACCAAGCTTATGTGACAACTTGCAGAGGAATTAACATGTTAAGCCCCAACATGCTGGAACAATCTCAATATTTTGCATACTGCAAAACCTCATCCCTTCACAGAATATAAGAACTGGCTTATAGATGCCCAAAAACTTCCCTCTGTTCCTGTTGAGAATGAGTTTAGTCAGAGTGTACTGATGTCTCTAAACGGTTGGTCAGCAAGAGGACCATCAGGGCTTCATGGGAATGCTTTGAAAGGTCACTGGCAAAAGAACCAGAGGGGTCTGGAGGAGACCTTTTCATTGTGATCTAGAAAGCCCTGTCAGAAAAGATGATGAAATACATTTCAAAAGGGATTTGGATAAATAAGAGGAGGAAAATTTTCAGGATTTTGGGGAAATGTCTAAAGAGACGGATTAATGGGATAGCTCGACCAAAGCACCAGCATAGGAATGATGGCTGAATGGCCTCCTTTAATTCTGGAATATTCTATATAACATCACAAATGACTTCATCGCGGTAACATCACAAGAGGAAACTCCTGAAGCTCCTTTTACATGAAGCAAAGGGATTGTGTTAACAAACTACTGCTTCAATACTCTCAAATGAGGCCGCAGCCAGCCAACTGCACACTGTCAAATAAGATTAGATACGGTGATTTTATAACTTTAACCTTTACCAGGCTGAGCAAACAGCAGTGCCCTGTGGCCACTGCAACAGAGTAAGGAGAGTTTCAAAGGGTTAAAATAATAGTTGAAGTTACATGGACTGAGTGCCAGTGAAGACCGGCTTTCCTCTTTGAAAATAAGTTTTCCATTGACAGGAACTCCGATTAACTCTTAGTGTGCATACTTCGTTTGAAATTGAGTCCCATCTTCTTATGGCCTAAACAGTGGGACGATCAAGAGGGTGTGAGATACTTCCATAGGGAGGCAGATGAACATGTTAAATGCCATTGCAAATTCCTGTGGAAAAGCTGTAATGGAATTTGTGGCAAACACAGTGACATAGGAACAGAAACTTAGGAGCAGGAGTGGACCATTCAGCCCTTTGGGCCTGCTCCATCATTCGATGAGATTATGGCTGATCTGGTTGTGGTCTCAGCTGCACTTTCTTGTCTGCCCCCCATAGCCCTTGACTCCCTCGTCCATCAAAATATATCTAACTTTGCCTTCAATAAATTCAACAAATAAATTCAGCTCAGCCTCTGCTCTGGGGAAACAGCATTCCAGAGACAAATCACTCACTGAGAAAAAAAATTCTCCTCATCTCTGTCTTAAAAGGGAGACCTCTTTTTCTTCAACTAAGTTCCCTAGTTCCAGTCTCTTGCACTAGAGGAAACATCCTCCCAGTATCCATCCTATCGAGGCTCTTCAGGATCTTATATGTTTCAATAAGATGACCTCTCATTCTTCCAAATTCCAGTGAGTACAGGCTTGGCCTATTCAAACTTTCTTCATAAGATAAGGCCTTCATTCCAACATATCACGACTAATTTTTATGCGATGTGCTTCTGCAGTAAAATTAAAGTGACCTATCACACCTCTTGTGTTTGGTGAAATTCTGTGATTCCATTTTATGTTGTGTCGCAACATATTTCATGTTGCAATATATGTGGGACTGTCACCATCACTAGAGTCTTCACAAGGACAACAAGTCACTGGGTGAGATGTGTTAACCTTCCTAAACATTGCAAGGTGATGATGGGGGTGGGATTTGGGATGGGGGAAGGGAACTGTCAAGTGCTCTCTGAAAACGTGAGCATAGAAAACAAAGTGAGTACACACCACCAGCGAGCAGTATGTGACCGCAGAAAGGATTGAAACTGGGGCAGAAATAAACAATAAAGAGCAATGGAATGGCGCAGACTGTCTGGCCACACAATTGAAAGCTGTTCACATTGAACAGGCAGCCATGCAACACTCTCTCATTCTTTTTGGGACTGCATGGGTGATTTATTTAAGTGTATGGTCCCTTTAAATTTTCTTGTGGATGTAACTTAATGAAGCTGACTTGTACACAGCCTAGATGGGACAGTTAGGGTTCCCGTGGAATTTCCAGGGAATACTGTTGCCAGCTCTCCAAGACTGTCTTGGAGACTCCCAGGATTATAGATTAATCTCTTGGATGCAAGCAACCTGGGAGAAAAATCATGAAAATAAACTGTGTTTTTTTAAGCTTTCTTCGTTATAAAATAATAACCCCTTTTGGGAAAAGGACTATTTGACTAGGCAGAAATTGGAAGGTCATGTGGTGAAACCTTTCAGAATCTGAGTTGGCAATCCAAGAAACATTAGGAATTAGGTGTATGATCCGATAAGGGATGAGACAGATTCCATAACCATATCAGGAAAAGGTTCTATATGTTCAGAAAATTGAAATGATTGACATTTTTGAACCACTGAGTAAAACCAGTTTGAAAGCGACTAAAGTTAGCTCCTTCCTCTCCTGGCATATCTAATTATCATGGAAATGAGGCTGAGAACACTTACTGCAGTTTTCCTCATCGCTTCCGTCAGGGCAATCCTCAAATCCATTACACCGGAAACGCCCAATGATACAGTGGACACCGCTGGCACAGGGGAAAAAGGTTGGTGCACACTTGGATTTGACTTTTGCTGTAGGGAGGTGAGAAAGAAAGATGAGAGCGAAATTCATGGGAAAAACAAATACCAACCTATCCAAACACCAAAGACAAAGGATCTGAGAGTCTGGAGCCCCCAAGTCTAAACTCCACAAGCCCTGTGAAATCCAAATCAGCTCTGCTCATTGACCCGTGACAGCAGGAATCACAATCAGGAAAATCAACAGCTGCCCTCAGATTAGAAATACTGCCTGAACTTGTCAGCCAATAAATCTGCCCATCCCTTTCCCCTCACTGCCGTTCCCAGCAGATGGCCTCTGGGAACGGGAGGGGTTCTGAAACTCTTTTCACACCAATGCCCTCTCGCCTTTGTTCCATCGTCGCAGTGTTACGATGACAACCAGAATGTGGCAGCTGGAAGTGGAGCCAAGTATAAAGAGCTACACAGGGGATGTGAGGAGCACATACAGGATTTGAAGTGGGAGCCTTAAGTCACACTCCTGTGCAGGACAGAGGGAGTGCTGCACTGTCAGAGGCGTTGTGTTTTGCACGAGGCCCTATGTACCCTCTCAGTTAGGCATAAAAAGATCTCCTGGAAAGCACATTTCCCTGTGCCTTTTGTCAATAATTATACCTCAAACAGTGCCTAAAACAGATTGTGTGGCCAGTTATCTCATTGTTATTTGTAGGAACTGCGAAAGGTTTTCCACATTGCAACTTTGACTTATGTTGAAAAGTACTTTAATGGTTGTAAAATGCTTTAGAATGTCTTGAGGCTGTGAAATATAGTTCATTCTTTCTTTTATCAAAAACACTTGCATTGCAGCCAGAGAATGCATGCTCCTATTGCCATGTGTGTATGCATAGCCCACACTGCAGAGGAAAGAATATGCACAGGCCTGGGCTTCCAATCCTCAGTTATACCCTGGGAGGGCAACAGAGAGAGGGAGTCCTCATCACACTTTCATGAATCTCCTTGCTGGCCCATTCTCATTATTGGGATGTTGTATAGAGGAGCAAGGCCAAAATGGGGAATGGGGAGCTCGGAGGCCGTGTGACTTGTGTGAGCAGAGGGGAAATAAGGGAGAAGGGATTTTGAAATGAGAAGACCTTTTATAATTTTGGTTTCTTAAACCAAGTATTTTACAATTCCAGGATTGTACCAATCCATCTCAATTGACTTCAGTGAGGGTCGCTTCTGCAGATTGCTAATTGTTGCTTAATTGGCTAGTTTATTTTGATTCATAAATGTACAAATTTCCATTCTACCCCCTGGCCCCAGATTGGGTGGCATGCCGGTACTATAAACAGCAATGCACTGTGGTTTCATCAGCACAACTGAACGACTGTCAGCCAGGAGGAACAGTGGCACAGTGGTTAGCACCAGAGCCTCACAGCCGTAGGGACCTGGGTTCAATTCTGGCCTTGGATCGTTGTCTATGTGGAGTTTGCACATTCACCCCATGTCTGCATGGGTTTCCTCCCACAGTCCAAAGATGTGCACGTGGATTGACCATGCTAAATTGCCCCTTAGTGTCAGGGACACTAGCTAGGGTAAATAAACGGGGCTATGGGGATAGTGCGTGGATGGGATTGTGGTTTGTGCAGACTCGATGGGCCAAATGGCCTCATTACGCACTATAATGATTCTACGAGGAATGGTTACTTTGGGACAAGGTCAGAAAGGCTAACTGAACTTCTAAATTTCCCCAATTTATCTTGATGCTGGTGGTGGCTGAGTGATGGTTACACTACGCAAACCAATCAAGAAAGGAAGTCAAAGAAAAAGTTGCATTTAGATAGCACCATACAGACCTCAGTACATCCCACAGCATTTTGCAGCCAGTGAAGTACTATTGAAGTCTAGTCACTGACTTAACGTAGGAATATAAAAGCCGATTAAAAGGTAAATCTGACATTCATGAATACATTGGGTCAGGAAAGATGCAGGTATACAGTTGCCAACACAGTATAATCTTTAATTCATCATGTTTCTCCAGACACAAATATATTTGAATGTTGAGTAATTAATCATCAATCTGCTTCCAGTTTTCAGTGATGTATGACTGCCTGCCAATTCCGTCACAGATGACTGGGCACTTGAAAGGTAACACAGGTTTTAAATCACCCACAGAAAGACCTGGAACACAAGCAGTTTAAGATAAACAGTGAACTATCACTCACGACATTCCTTTTCATCGCTCTTGTCAAAGCAGTCAGGCAGGCCGTCACACTGCCAGGCACCTGGAATGCACTTGCCGTCGCTGCATATGAAGTTCCCGGGAATGTTGCACTCGTTGGTGAAATTGTTCCCTGGCAGGAGCTGGCTTTCTGTTTAAATGACAAAACATGGGCAACAAACCCAGTCAACAAGGAGAATGAATGAAGTTCGATCTGCAATGTTGTCATGGATTAAGCGAACATGTGCACTACATCTGAATGCCCATGCAGCTGTGTGTTGCACTTCATTGAATCCCTATAGTACAGAAGGAGGTCATTCAGCTCATCGAGTCTGTACCAACCACATCATGGCCCTATTCCCGTAATGCTACACTCTTACCTAACTAATCCCTCTGATACCAAGGGGCAATTTATCATGGCCAATCAACCTAACTTGCACATCTTTGGACTGTGGGATGAAACTGGAGAACCCAGAAGAAACCCACACAGACATGGGGAGAACGTGCAAACTCCACAGACAGTGACCCGAGGCCAAGTTTGCACGTTCTCCCTGTGTTTGTGTGGGTTTCCTCCGGGTGCTCCAGTTTCCTCCCACAGTTTAAAGATTTGTGGGTTAGATTGATTGGCCATGCTAAATTGACCCTAGTTGTAGAGTGCTTGTTTCTACTTTTAGCTGTATCTGCATATGTCTGTGAGCATTAGCGTACATTAAGGAAAGTGCTCGTGTTTGTGTGTATCTTTATATATAATTATATATTCTGGTCCAAGAACGTCACTGCTAGTGCATCAGTTGACTGGGGAATAAGAACTCAATTATTCAATGTTCAGAGTTTATTGTTTCACTTGAAGGTTACTGTGGCTCATGCTGTCTCTGATTGCAGGACCCATGAGCTGGTGGATGTATTTCACAGATACGTTAGAAATGCAGTAATTCCCACCTTCACTCTGCTGAGTAAACTGCAGCATGAATTGGAAATGTCTGTCGTCCTTGCGCTAAACAGGCTGACATTAATTTTCTTTCTGCTGGGAGGCAGGTAGAATATGTATAAGTGTGAACTTGTTGAGTTATTTTTAAACCCAGTATTTGTATTCTTCACTTCCACTTAAGAAATAAAAGTCTAAGGTCACGTATCAACTGACTCACAAACAACTTCTTTTCTGCTGCTGTTGGACTTTTGAATTAACCTACCTTTTATTAAGTTGATCTTTCTCTACATCCTAGCTGTCATTGTAACACTACATTCTGCATCCTCTCCTTTTCTTCTACCTCATGTACTCTGTAAACGGTATGCCTTGTCTGTATAGCGTGCAAGAAACACTTCTCTAATACACGTGACAATAGTAAATCAAATTAATCACATTTCTATTGCCTGTAACCTAACTTGTACCAAGTCCTGTTTACCCAACAGCCCTGACTACATTGGCTTCTGGTTCTGTAACACATTGAGGCTGCGATTCTTCCATCGCGACCCATAACTTCTCTGGTGGGTCGGGGTGGGAGAAACATGTTGCCGGTCTTGTTCTGGGATTTGCGCATGTGCCAGGAACGCATGCGCATCTCCCAGAGCCAGCAAACTGTCGCCAGCCAGACCATGCTGGAAACTGGTGGGAAAGAAAGCAATTTATTTGAATCTTTTTTTAATATGTTTTAAATGACTTTTAAATTTAGTTATCAGGAGCTCACCGGTCCGGATTGAATCTCCCACCCCACCAGGAGTACTTCATTCTGGCAAGGTTCACACTAGCTCCCCATGCTCGGGGAACTAGCAGGAGACCCTGCTAGAATAAAGGGGGGGGAGGTGCAATTGAGGCCCCCCAGGGCTTGGTCAGTCAGGGAGTGGTGCCCCTTTGGCTTGGGCACCCTAACAGTGCCAAAGGGCAAAGTGCCCAAGCTCAAGATGCACTTTGGCACTGCCCATCAAGCGGGGCCTATTGTGGATGGGGCCTAGGGATCCAGTTGCCACTCTGCATGGGATTGATGTGGGATGGAGGGAGTGCAGTGACTGGGGCTGGCATGGTCTGCAGGGGGTGCCCTGTCTCCGGGGGAGGGTCTGCTCAGGTGAAAGGGGTGGGGGGATTGCCACTGCTTGGGGGGGGGGGGGGGTGTTGGCTGGACATCAGGGCTCTCCGGCACAATGGGGGGTGGGAAATCAAGCCTGGCCCTGGAATTGTTGTGAGGCCGTGATCAGGCCGCAGGGAGGGAGTGGGGGTTGTGGTGGGGGGTGGGGGGTTGCGGTGCTGGCCAACGCTTGAACTGCCCAGCAAACGGAGAGGCTGACAGACCACTGTGCATATGCAGAGTTCCAGAACTGTCAAACTCTGGCACGAATAGGCCCCATCCCTCTGGGTTTTTAATCAGGTTCACAATTGGGGCCTCTGTAGTGCACAGAGTGGGGAGATTCAGGTGGAAGTTGAACTGACAAAACAGCTGGGATCCAGAAGTTTTCCTGCAATTCAGCACTTTCAGGAGAATTGTGGTCTGATTTTCACATTCTCGTTCTTGTTTTCAAATCCCTCCCTGGCCTTTGCTATCCACATCTCTGTAATCTTGTTCAGATCACAACCTTAAAAGATCTCCAATTCTGATCTCCTTTGCATCCCCGATTTTAATTACTGATGGCTACACTTTCCGCTATGTAGGGCTCAGCCTCTGCAATTTTGTCCCTAAGTTCCCCAACCCTCTTGCTTCCTTAAAGACAATCATTAAAATCTACCTGTTTGATCCAGATTTTGGTCATCTGTCTTCCTATCTCATGTGGCTTCGTGACTGATTATATTTGATAATGTCCTGTGAAGTGCTTTCAGACATTTTCCGGCTGGAAAGACGCTGGAAATAGCATGTTGTTATTAGTGTTGTTGTTATTGTGTGCCTCACACCAGACTGTTGAGGAATTGTTAAGCTGCTTTTTCTCTTGACAGCGCTGAGTGACATACTGTGTCCTTCCAGTATATTTCTGTTTTCATTCCACATTTCAAACATTTGCACCATTTTGTTTTGAAAAGCAGAAAGTAAATGCCCAAATCCTTGTGATTCTGCCATGACATTTAACTTGGAACAGTGCCTGTAATGTGAGGTTTGTAAGTTGTTCACAATGTGCTCCCTTCAACCAGTGTTCCTCTCCACCTGGAACGTGAAATGAAAGTGTCCACCATTCCAAGTGACCACAGGCTGCTCTTCTCTTTGAGGTGGAGAGTTGACTGGTGATGATTGAGCCTGAGGATCACCACACCTCAGGCGAGGGACAAGTTTGAGATGGCAGGGTCTTCATGAATAACATTGGTAGGAAGGGGAATTGAAACCCACGATATTGGTGTCCCTCTGCATCACAAGCCAACTGTCCAGCCAACTGAGCTAATCGACTCCCTACCTGGAATGTACAAATCCATTGAATAACTTGGATACAGATCAATGTACACTTCTGAATTGGCTTGTAACACAGCAGCAGTCAAAAGGCTTATTTCACAAAACCTCTTTCCAGCTGTTCACTTTTTTTTTGAAGACAAGATGGAAATGTCAGAATCTGATTTCTAAGATTCCCTCAAAGGAACCACAGTCAGAAAGATCAGTTCCCTACCTCACAGCGTGGCAGTAACACTATATCCGCTATCTGCTGGTTGACAATTAGCAGTTGCTAAGTTGACTTCTGAGCCACAGTGATTAATTCGACCCGAATTTTTATTACACCATTCACAACCCCCCAGATCCTTCCCAATCAATGAATTACTTTTGAAGTGTAGCCACTGTTGTAATCTTTGGATAAGTAGAAACAATGTTTTCTCAGAGTTGTGTAAATGTGGAACAGACTCCCAGCTACACTTTTCAGAGATTTCAAGACATGTAGTTCCCTCCAAATGTCACTGAATCCCAGCGAGCTTTAACCCAGACTAGATAATCACAAACCAATCCATCCCCCGGGTTTTCCAACGTGAACTGTGTGAAATCCAGTGCATAATCAGAGCACCAACTGAAGCTGAAAGGTCACTGGAGCAATTAAGGCCAAATCAACAGTATTTCTACTGGGAGTAGAATGCAAATGATATTCATGGATGATAATGGAGTTTAACACTCCCCAATGCTGTGGGTGTGTACCTCTCAACACATTAAACTTTTATTACCCATCAAACCTTCATCCCAGCAAGCCAGCTCATGACAATACGACCGGGGCCTTGAACTCTCAAGGGTTTCCATTATCTGCTATCCCATACGTCCTGCCCGTATATCAATGTGCTGTATCAAAATTAATAGCTCCTGTGTATAACTTGTTCACTCAAACAACAGGTTCAGTGCCAAACAGAAATTGTTCCTGTTTGCCAGGAATAGTGTTTTGTTCAGTAATACATAGCTGATACTGAAACACGTAGGAAATAATGATGACAGCGCGGTTGAGGAATATAAGGCCTCAGGCGACCTTAAAGAATGTCTCCTGTTATACCCGAGAATCAATGATGCTCAGACAGCTGGGTAATAGAGACAGGCCTCAGGCTGGAAGCATGTGTTCCTGTCAGCACGACACCACTGAGGACTCTGTGGCAAATTATTTTAGGTAATTGAAAATTCTATCAATTAAGCAGAAGATGAATAGATGTTTCAGATCCTGTACAAATGATACAGATTACTGGGTAGTACACTGTCACAGAAAGGGTGGTTCTGCATCCTCTAATTAACATCATAACAACCCTTACCCTCAACTCCAATTACTCCATCTCCATCCTTCCCTAATTACCAATTACAACTCGCATTTGCTCTAATTATGACTACAGCTCATAATTACTCTCGTTACTAATTGCAAATCATATCTATTCTAATTATCAATCACACACCCAACTCCCCTGTCCAGAGCCGCAGGCCAGGCTCCCCCCGTCCGGAGCCGCAGGCCCCGCTCCCCCCGTCTGGAGCCGCAGGCCTGGCTCCTCCTTCCGGAGCCACAGGCCTGGCTCCTCTGTGTGGAATCAGAGACCTGACTCCTCGTCTGGAATCACAAACCCAGGTCTTCCTTCTGGAATCAGAGACTCATCTCCTCTGTCCAGAATCGCAGACCCGGCTTCTCCATCTGGAATCTTATCTGGATAAATACATGAATAGGGAGGGAATAGAGGGATGTGAATTGAGTAAGGGCAGAAGATTTCTTTTAGTTTAGTTAGGGCACCATGATCAGCACAAGCCCGGAGGGTCAAATGGCCTGTTCCTGTGCTGTACTTTTCTTTGTTCTTTGTTTCTTCCCACAGTCCAAAGATGTGTAGGTTAGGTTGATTGGCCATGCTAAATTGCCCCTTTGTGTCAGGGGGATTAGGAAGGTAAGTGCATGGGATTATGGGGATTGGGCCTGGGTGGGATTGTTGTCGGTGTAGGTTTAATAGGCTGAATGGCCTTCTTCTACACTGTAGAAATTCTCTGAATATTCCCAATGATGGCTCCCCCACATTTCCTTGCCACGATAAGGAGAAGAATTCAGGTTCCAATAACTACCTCAGCAGGTACAGGCACTGAATCAATGTTGTTGGTGATGTTAACCACTTTACTTTTAGCCAACTAAGGTTGTCAACCCCCCTCCTCCATTTTTACTTGTTACGACATGAGCTTCTCTACTTGTCCTAGTTACAACTTTCAACTTTCCCACTTATTCCAAGTTAGAATCCATAGAATCTCTACTGTACAGAAGGAGGCCATTCGGCCCATCGAGTCTGCACTGGCTCTTCAAACGAGCATCTGAGCCAGGCTCTACTTTCTGTCCTACCCCCATGCACTTGCCCTGGTTAATCCACCTAATCTACACATCTTGAAACACTAAGGGACAATTTAGCATGGCCAATCAACCTAAACTGCATATCTTTGAACTGTGGGAGGAAACCGACACAGACATGGGAAGAACAAGCAAACTCCACACACACACAGTCATTCAAGGCTGGAACTGAACATGGGTCCCTGGTGCCGTGAGACAGCAGTGCTAACCACTGTGCCACCATGCCGTCCCAGATTGGAATTCTCTTTTTGACAGTTTGTTTCTTCCATCTGAGCTCTTAGCTCCAATAACTAGCTCACACTACGTTCTACGAGTATTTGTAGATTCAGTAGGCTCCTCAGCTTACCTCAGACATTCTCCTTAATAACACTGTTCTATTGTACTGATCCTTCAGCTGATCTTCCTGCCTGCTCAGTAGAGATCCAGTGACCAACTCTCCAGGTGAAACAGCTTCAAATATTGAAGCACATCCTTCAAATCTTTTCTGCCTTTTACAGGTGCATTCTGATGACTGCGATGTAGATATTATTTCAATAGCATGAGCAGCAAATTGGAGCTAGGATTGGTGGTTTTACCATTTGGTTTCTCTGTGTTAGCTGATGATGGATCTCATGGCAGATATCGAAGAATAGGATACTTAATCATGCTATAATAGCCTCACTAAAGCAAGCAGAGTTCAGCATCTTGGGCGGAGAAAAGGCAGTATTGTCTTGTTCAACAGAGGTCCTAAATAACGAATTACTGACTGAAGTTAATAGCCAAGCCCCAAATATTATTAAATAAATGTCAAAAGCATCACTGCCGTTTACATAGTACCGTTAAACCATTAAGCATATCAAGGTGCCTATCAGCAGAGAAACCAAATGTGCAACATTAATATGATGAATGGGATGGATAGGATAGAGGTGGAGAGACTCTTCCCGCTCAAAAAAGACAGTAGGACTAGGGGGCACAGCCTCAAGATAAAGGGGGGCGGTTTAGAACGGAGTTGAGGAGGAACTTCTTCACTCAAAGGGTGGTGAATCTCTGGAATTCTCTGCCCATTGAAGTGGTGGAGGCTGCCTCGCTAAATATTTTTAAGACGCGGGTTGATGGGTTTTTGATAAGAGAGGGGATTAAGGGTTATGGAGAGAGGGCGGGAAAGTGGAACTGAGCCACGACAGATCAGCCATGATCTTATTGAATGGCGGGGCAGGCTCGAAGGGCTAGATGGCCTACTCCTGCTCCTATTTCTTATGTTCTTACAAGGAGATGACTAAAAACATGGTAAACAAGATAGTTTTTAAAGAGGTTTTTTGAAGGTGAGTGAAGGTTTAGTTTATTGAAGTTTAAAGTTTATTTTGTCATCACAAGTAGGCTTACATTAACGCTGCAATGAAGTTACTGTGAAAATCTCTGAGGTACCACACTTTGATGCCTGTTCAGGTACACTGAGGGAGAATTTAGCATGTCTAATGCACCTAATGGCATGTCTTTCGGACTGTGGGAGAAAACCGGAGCACCCGGAGGAAATCAACACAGGCACAGAGAGAATGTGCAAACTCTGCACAGATAGCGATCCAAGCTGGGAATTGAACCCGCATCCCTGGTGCTGTAAGGCAGCAATGCTAACCATTGTCCCACCATGGAGGTTGGATTGTTGAGGAAATTAACAGGAAAAAAGCTAAGAGAAATGAGTATTCACACCAATCGTAGAATCGATGGGGAATTGGAAACATCCACAGCTCCATTTAGGTGACCTTGCGAAATTGTATCCAATAATAAGTCTCACTCCCAAATCTCACCACTTTAATTACAAAGGTTTCTGGGGGGAGTTCACATCAGCATCAGGAAATCAATTCTCAAAATTTAGGGCCCCCAATTTCCTCGAATGGTCCCAAATATCCAAGGGATCCCAAATTTTCTTAATGGTTTTCAAAATTAATCCAAGAATCCTCAAGATTTCTTGAAGCGCTCTGAATTTCCTCAGACCTTCTGTCATGCATAAAGGGGATTTCTCTTGCAGTTCTGACAAGGCTAAAGTCGTGCAGTGGTTGAAACTGCGCGGAAAATCAGGGCCTAGAGATATAAAACTAATTGGTCAGAGTTAGCACAGATTTAGAAAATGGAGATCATGCCAGAGGAATGTAACTGGTGAAGATGAGAACGCCAATGCAGTCTTCCTGGATTTCAGTAAGGGTTTTGTTAAATGCCTCATCAAAAGATCAAATATGGTATTGGTTGCAATGTGCTGTGATGGGACTAGATAATAGTTAGATGGTAGGAAATGAGAGGGTCTGTTTTTCTTTATTCATTTGTGGGATGTGGGCATTGTTAGTTAGGCCAGCATTTATTGCCCATCCCTAATTGCCCTTGAGAAGCTAATGATGAGCTGCCTTTTTGAATCACTGCAGTCCATGAGATACACCCACAGTGCTGTTAGGGAGGGAGTTCCAGGATTTTGACTCAGCGACAGTGATTTGTCCTGGATGTTGCCAAGCTTCTTGAGTGTTGTTGGAGATGCAAAGGAGAGAGTATTGTGCCTTGAAGATTATGGACAGGCTTTGGGGAGTCATGAGGTGTTACTCACAGCAGAATTCCTAGACTCCGATCTGCTCTTGTAGCCACAATATTTAAATGGCCAGTTTAGTTCTGGTTAATAGCAATCCCCAGGATGATAATATGGAAGCATTCTAGGTGAAGGGGTCTGATGAAAGAGTCCAGCAGGGCTTGGGACCATTGCTTTTCCAACACTTGGGTGGCATGGTGGCACAGTGGTTAGTGCTGCTGCCTCACAGCGCCAGGGACTGGAGTTCGATTCCAGCCTCGGGTCACTATCTGTGCAGAGTTTGCATTTTCTCCCCATGTCTGCATCTCCTCTGGGTGCTCTGGTTTCCTCCCACGCTCCAAAGGTATACAGGTTAGGTTGATTGGCCATGCTAAATTGACCCTAGTGTCAGGGGATTACAGGGTAAATACGTGGGGCCTAGGTGGGATGTAGTCAGTACAGACTCAATGGACTGAATGGCCTGCTTCCGTACTGTAGGGATTCTATGATTCTATGATTTTTAGTTGAGGTGTTCACTTTACCTGACAGTATGATAATAGTACTGAGCTTTCTCTGACAGCATCTCTTAATCCCGAGAACTCCATCCCTAAGAAGGACAAGAGTAACGAGAACAACAAGAAAACACCGCTACGTTCCTTCCAACTCAGAAATCATCCTGAGGTAGAAAGGAAAAGGAATATTAGTCCTCAGTAATTACATCCTCCAACAACTGGATGAGCCACAGCTCCTCAGATTTGCATTGAAATCCTCAAACCACACTGGAGGGAATGCCAAAGCTAAAACTAATTCTATTTCCTAAATTTGCTGGTAAAAAAGCCAGCATCTTGGGTTTCATTATACGCCAATAGAGTCTGAAAGCAATAATGTTCTACTAAGCCTTTATAAATCACTGGTTAGGCCTCAGCCGAAGTAGTTCAGAGAAGGTTTACTAGACTAATTCGAGAAACGGGCAGGTTGTCTTATGTGAAAAGGTTGGAGGGGTTAGGTTTGTATTCACTAGAATTTAGAAAAGTAAGAAGCAACTTGATCAAGATCTTTAAGACCCTGAGGGGCAGTATGGTGGCACAGTGTTTAGCACTGCTGTCTCACAACACCAGGGACCCAGGTTCAATTCCAGCCTTGGGTGACTGAGTGTGAAGTTTGCAAACTCTTTCCTTGTCGGCATGGGTTTTCTCCGGGTGCTTTAATGACAGGGTGGATGTAGACAGGATGTTTCCTCTTGTGGGAAAAACTAGAACGAAGGAGGCCACTACTTAAAAATAAGGGATCCCTCATTTAAGATAGATGAGGATTATTTTAATTCTCTCAGCAAAGTTAAGAGTCTCTGAATCCTTGTTCCTCAAACAATCTTTGAATATTTTTAAGACCGTGGTATAGACTCTTGATTAACAAGGGTTATCAGGGTAGCAGGAATGTGACAGTCAGATCAACTACGATCTTATTGAACGGCAGAGCAGGCTCGAGGGGCCAAGTGGCCTACTCCTGCCCAGAATTCATATGTTAGTACTGTGTTCAGTTCTGGGCACCACACTTTGGGAAGGATGCCAAGGCGTGTAGAAGTTGCAAAAGAGATTTATTTGAATAAAACCAGAACTTGGTTGTGTGGCGCTGGAATGATTTTCCTTGGAGCAGAGAAGGATAAGGGGAGATTTAATAGAAGTGTTCAAAATTATGAAGAATTTTGACAATGTAATGAGGAGAAATTGTTTCCACTAGCAAGCAAGGTTAGTAATCTGAGGACACTGATTTAAGGTAATTAGCAAAATAATCAAAAGTGACATGAGGATATTATTCTTTTCCAGCATATTATTATGATCTGAAGTGCACTGCTGACAAGGATGGTGAAAGCAGATTCAAATAATGACTTTCAGAAAGTGAAATGGATATATATTGAATACGGAGCTAGCATGTGAGCAATCAGGCTCCCTCTGTGATATATGATTTCATGATGCAGTATATATAACTTTAAACTGGGAGCTAGAGGGAGCTTTTGTGTACTATTTCTGTCCCTGTTGTTAGGAGGTACAGGTTCAAGCTTTGCCTGAGGTTGTTTAACTATGTTTTTAATCAGTGTGATTAATTTTAACGGTGTGGTCACATTTACCAATTGTCAAGACTGTCAGTTCTAGCTGTACACAGCCATGGGTATCTTCACAGCACTGACTTCATCTCCTGCTCCCGTACAAAGCTTTTTAATTTTTGAAATCTTTCTTGAAATGTCTAACTCTGGGTCTGACCCGGAGTTACCTGCTCCCTTTTAAAAATTCTCTCCCATTCAGTGCAAATTGCACAGATTGTTCTAGACCTGCTTAAACCTTGAGCAGATTAAAACCACTTTTCCTCTCAGAGTTTGTCAGTTTTTCCTATCATTGCTCAGATCAACACCAGATGTGGATAAATAACTTGCTTCTCAAAGAGCTCCCTGGAACATCTGAAGAAGTGAAGGAAAACTACTTTTGTATCTCACCCCACTTCTCTGGAAGCCTTTGGTTTTAAGAAGCTGGAGCTGCTTGCAAGGCCTGCAACGAGTTAATAGTAAGCAGACATTTGCATTAGCTCCCAGCAGGACCTCTGCCAACTGCCTCAGCCCATCCTACTGCAATCTAACTTTACACAGTGCCGCTGCTCCCGATTAGGTTTCTCTTTCACATCAATGATAGAATAGTCTGCTCTCGCCTTCACTGTCCTTTTGATGTCTGCACAAACTCAAACTTTCTGAGGAACATGTTCGCTCCTGAACTGGCTTTCCCAGGCACACAGCTGCTTCCCATAAGCAAGGCGAAAAACTGACAATTCCTTCTGGATGCTGCTCTTGCTGAAATAAGCCAAGGTGGAACTTGAGTTAAATTAAGTCTCACCATCCTATAAACTATTTTGTTAATCACTTCTTCAGTAGTGTAATGGTTAGCATTCTCGCCAGTTGGGTGGGTTCCATCTTTCAATGAGGAGCTTGTGTCTGTAGATGTCGGCTGTGGCTTGATGGTATTTCCCCCCTCTCTGGGTCAGTAAGTTGCTGGTTCAAGTCCCTCTCTGAAACACACAATCTAGGCTGTGCAGTTGTGATCTTTTCGGATGAGGCCTCATCCTTTTCAATTGGATATAAAACACCCCAAAACAGGACAGGGAAGTTCTCCCTGTGTCATGGGCAACATCACTCTCACCCAACAGCACTGACAGAGATTACCTGCCCATCATCTCATTGTTGTTTCTGGAATCTATCCCTGCACAAACTGACTGTCACTTATTCGACATGACAACACTTTAAAAGTGGTTTGTTGGCTGTGAAATGTTTTGGGATGTCATGAAGAGTGCTAAATAACACAAGCCTTTCTTTCATTCTTTACTTCAATCCCCCTGACTGGGGAAGTGGGCCAGCCACTTGCTAACACACTTCAGACGAAGCTGAGCAAAGAAACCAGGGACAACATACCCTTTATTTTCTCGATCTCTCTGGAAAGGACCGGTCCTTTCCCACTCCTTCTCCTGATGGTGCACCTTGGACAGCAGTGTGCTAGAGGAATGGTGACATGATGGTTATATTACTGGATCAGTAACATAACATAATTAACTAATGATCTGATGATATGAGACCATAGTGGTTGGGGAATTTCAGTTCAGCTAATTGAATAAATCTGGAATTTAAGGAAAAGGACCATGAATCTACCCAATTGTTGTGCAGATTGTCTAGTTTATTAATGTCTTTTTAAATCCTTTCCCAGTCTAGTCTATATGTGATGTCCGACCCACATCAATGTAAAGCTCAATCTCTTGGGCACTTACATGGGCAAACAAAGTATATAAAAAAAGCTTTAAAAGTGAAGTATGATACACTGACAGCTCATGTGCATGTATAATATATTAGAGAGTCTGTTCTGATACATTTTGACCTGTGATATCAGTTTGAGTTTCCTGCAATTAAGTATTAGGAAAACTTAAGTTATTATCTTTGGCTCTATCCCAAACCCTGACACTGCTTTCATCCTCTTCCCAGGCTGCTCCATTTGCAACCTCGCGTCCTATTTGGCTAGGTTGAGTTCTGATTCCATATTTTCTCCTGTTGGACTGCCGACATCCAGCTCTGTAACACTGCCTGCCTCTGCCTCTGCCTCAGCCCATCTATTGCAAAAGCTCTGATCCATGTTTTTGGCAACCTCCAAACATGGCTATTCCAATGCTCTCCTCTTATGATCTCTTATCCTCAGTACTCCATGAACCCTCAAAGCCGCATTACCCATTGTCCCTATGCTGGCTGATCTACATTGGTGCCAATGCCTCAATTTAAAATTCTCATCCTCACATCCCTCTGCCAGCCTCACAACCCTTTGAGAACTTGGTGCTCATCCAATTCTGGTCTCTTGTGTAACCATTGGCAGCCCTGCCTGCAGTCAGTTGACCTCTCTCTCTCCTCTCGCTAAACCTCAATCCTTCTCCACCTTGTTCTCCTCTGTTAAGGTGCTAATAATTCCTCCCTCCCTAATTGAACGTTTAATCAGCTTCTTGGAAAACAGGAACAGGAGTTACGGAATTCAATCCTATAATACCATTTATTTCGGATATAATTTATCTTGATGTCAGTTCCACCCCATTTACTCTACATTCCTTCATAACATAACAAACGTCTTGAATATTTCAATTGATCCAACGTCTGTTTACTTTTGGGGGAGAAAGTTCCAGATTTCCACTTCCCCCCTCAAAGTTATCATTATCATCGCTACAATCCAGTTTTTCTTCTTCCTCTTCAACTTTACTCTCATATTCTCCTTCAATAAATTGTTACCAGAACCAAAGCCAGAATCAAAACCTGGCTATCTTTCTTTAACTGTACTTAGCAACCCTTTCTACTCTTGATCTAACCTGCTAATTTGTCTTTCTATTCATCCAGTTGATTTGGAGCTTTCTCTGTCACATTTCAAAAGCAGTTAACCTCTCCCCATCCTCCTTACTCAAGGTCCAACTCACATCCGAAGAGTGCAACACTCCAAACGAATAACAGTATCGGACATTTTTTTCAGCTTTACGCTGATGCTTTTGGATTTTCAGCTACCATTTAATACACTCACGCCTCTTACCATAGCTAAACAACCTGGATTTCATTTTTTTGGTGTACATTATTCAATTAAGGTACTGGAATTTGTCCACTGCCGTGATCCCAGCTTCATAACAATGGTTTTTGCCTCATTAATATTCAGTCCAAAAAACTCAGTTTTTTTTGACTAGATATGCCATAATCTCTGGGATTCCTTTGTTCTCGCTGAATTGCCTGCATACCTGAGATTGCATGATTACTACCTCCTACGATGCAGTCACATCTCTCTGTAACTCTTCCTGCACCATCCTCATTATCTTCTCTTCCCCAGCATTAAACAGCATGGGTGACAGAAAACACCCTTGCCTGACTCCCTTCTTTAACTGCTTTGTAAGCTCCTCACCAACTCTGAAACATTTCAGCCTGACTCTTGTATTAGCTACACAGTGATTTACTAAAGTCTTTAGCTGTCTTCCATAGCACATCATGCCGGAATGTGTCAAAAGCTTTGGCAGAGTCAATGAAAAGGAGCCAGCGCTGAGACCTCTGCTTATTTTCACAATTCTCCGTGAGATTTCTGACAATAGATATAGGGCTGGTAGGAATGAAGACAAACTGCTCCTTTGTCACTTCTCCGGTTCCCACACAGGCCTGGTGATGTACAGCACTACTTCAGATGCATGACTGGTAAGACTTAGCATAAAATGTTTTGGACAGTCCTGTGTACCTGCTATCTTGGGCACTGTGACCATCTCAGATATAGTCTTCAGCTATGGCGGTGCTTTTGTATTTTTGCTGTCCTCGAACAGCACTCTGAAGCTCTACTGACCTGCAGCATTCATGCTGCAGATACAAAGTGGGCTCCTCTCAAGTGGAAGATTAGCTGTAGTAGTCCTTCCAGCAAGATTGCTCAGCAGTGTGACCCTTTCCTACCCCGTGCTCACTGCTGGGAGGAGATTATGCCAGGGTCAATCAATGACATAGTGCACAGCTTTTAGATTCAGTGCAGGCACAGCTTGGGGCTGGAGAAAGCCTGACCAACGAACTTCCTGTGACTTTCCCAGGAGGCAGCAAAGCATGAGAAAGTGGTGTGTCTCACATGCTCAGGACATCCAAAGCACCTCCCAACCAACTAAAGCACTTTTGAAGTATAGCCCTTGCTGTTTTAAAACAAAATGTAGCTGCCAATTAGTACATAGCAAGATCCAAAAACAGCAATGAAACAAATTACCAATACGTGCTTTTTTTTTGCAAATGTTTGTTCACGGATGAATGTTAGCCAGGAAGGCACAGCTAAGTAACACCAGAGGTACATTTCTAAAGACTATCATACTGCAACATCATCTGGAGATGTTCCAGCATCTGTCGACTCACATCACTCTAACCTTAGACACCAGTTCAATTGCAGTATAATGACTTCTAAATGGGAAACACAGATCAACAAGTAACTGCAGGCAATTGGAGTTCTTACATAGCGAAGACTATAAACTGGAAAGGAAAGAAATAACTTTCACTTACATATCAACTGCCACAGTCTCAGCACGTCTGATACAGCCGTGGAACTTTACGAACTGCAGTCAGTATTGCAATGAAGGAAGCACTGTTCCCAGCTCATAAGAACCTAATAAGAACATAAGAAATAGGAGCAGGAGTAGGCCATCCAGCCCTTCGAGCCTGCCCCACCATTCAATAAGATCATGGCTGATCTGTCGCTGCTCAGTTCCACTTTCCCACCCTCTCCCCATAACCCTTAATCCCCTCTCCTATCAAAAACCCATCAACCTGCGTCTTAAAAATATTTAGCGAGGCAGCCTCCACCACTTCAACGGGCAGAGAATTCCAGAGATTCACCACCCTTTGAGTGAAGAAGTTCCTCCTCAACTCCGTTCTAAACCGCTCCCCTTTTATCTTGAGGCTGTGCCCCCTAGTCCTACTGTCTTTTTTGAGCGGGAAGAGTCTTCCCACCTCTATCCTATCCATCCCATTCATCATCTTATACGTCTCAATGAGATCTCCCCTCATTCTCCTAAACTCTAACGAGTACAAGCCCAGTTTATTCAGCCTCTCCTCATAGCTCAACCCCCTCAACTCCGGTATCAGCCTAGTAAACCTCCTCTGCACTCCCTCCAAGGCCAAAATATCTTT
Source organism: Carcharhinus amblyrhynchos (assembly GCF_965287045.1). Lineage (NCBI taxonomy): Eukaryota > Metazoa > Chordata > Chondrichthyes > Carcharhiniformes > Carcharhinidae > Carcharhinus > Carcharhinus amblyrhynchos. Next base: position 58,491,189 of record NC_137329.1, read on the forward strand.
GCGCAGGTGCGGCGCCCAAAACTGCACACAGTACTCCAGTTGCGGCCTCACCAATGCCCTATACAGCTGCAGCAAGACCTCCCTACTTTTATATTCAATCCCCTTCGCTATGAAGGCCAGCATCCCATTCGCCTTCCTGACCACCTGCTGCACCTGCAAGCTGGGTTTTTGCGACTCATGCACAATGACCCCGAGGTCCCTCTGCACCGTCGCCTGCTGCAGTTTTTCGCCCCGTAAGTAATAGTCCTTCCTACCATTCTTCCTACCAAAGTGGACCACCTCACACTTGCCAACATTAAATTCCATTTGCCATTTTCTGGCCCATTCGCCCAGCCTATCTAGATCCTTCTGCAGACTCTCCACACCCTCCGCACAATTTGCCGTTCCCCCAATCTTGGTGTCATCAGCAAATTTCGACACTCTACACTCGGTTCCCTCCTCCAGATCATCTATATAAATGGTAAATAGCTGAGGCCCCAGCACCGACCCCTGGGGCACTCCACTAGTCACCATCCGCCAATCCGAATAGCACCCGTTGACCCCCACTCTCTGCCTCCTATTTGACAACCAATCCTCTATCCACGCTAACACCCTACCCCCAACTCCATGTCCCTCGACCATAACCATAACCTCTATCCCAGTTCTTTCAAATAGATTTGATTTCCTTTTATTTTTACAAATGGACTGTGTGCGTGTGCCCAGTCTGTGTGTGCCTGTATGTGTGTGTCTGTGTGTGCATGAGTGTACACAAAGACATTTCTAGAGAAGGAATCTTGACCAATTTGCTCTTTACTTGAAATGGAAAGGGATGGTAAAGCTAGAGGACATGTTTGGTTCAGCAAGTACATTTTTTCAGACCATCCACAGCCTCTGGAACAAACTACCAAATGATATATAGATTACATTGAATGTGACAAATTATAGAGGCAAGCTTGTAAATTTGATGGGACTGTGAGCAGATATGGATTACTGTGGTCTTCTGGAAGCCTTACTCAATTGCCTTAGGGGGTTGAGAGGAATTTCGCTGAGTTTTCCACAGAATTGATCAAGGGAATTTGAGGAGTGAGTGTGGTCAAGGCTGACTGAACTGAGGAACAGCTGCAGAACATCCTTCGGGTGGGGAGCGGTGGGGGTGATCAGCCAGAAGTCGCGGTCCACATTGGTATCGATGACATAGGGACATAGGCAAGAAAAGGGATGAGGTTCCAAAAACAGATTTCAGGGAGTTAAGGAGGAAATTAAAAAGCAAGACCTCAAGAGCAGCAATCTCAGGGCTAGTCCCAGTGAGCATAAGAACGGGACGGTTGGTTGATTAAATACTTGGCTGGAGAAATGGTGTCGGAGGGAGGGCATCAGATTTCTGAGGCATTGGGGCCAGTTCTGTGTCAGGTGGGACGTGTACAAATGGACAGGTTACATCCTAACAGGACTGGCACTGACATACTTAGGAAGAGATTTGCTATTGTTGTTGGCATGGTTTAAACTAGCTTGTCAGGAGGGTGAGAGCCTAAAGTGTGGCCCAAATTGGAAGGAAGTAATGGTGATAACAGGAGGTAGTAATCAGACTAGAAGGCCGGTGAAGCAAAGCAAAGCACTGGGCATATGTGGAAAGTGAATTGGTTTCAAAAAGACAATGTTAGGAACATTTGACTAGAATCTGTGTAGCATTCGTAACACGGTAGATGAGCTGAAGTCACAAATAGAAATAAAGGGGTGTGATATAATCGCTATTACAGAGGCATGGCTACATGGTGACAAAAACCGTGAAGTGAATTTTTTTTATTCATTGTGGGACATGAGCATCGCTGGCTGGCTGACATTTATTGCCCATCCCTAGTTGCCTGAGGGCAGCTGAGAGTTAATCACATTGTTGTGGCTCTGGAATCACATGTAGGCCAAACCAGGTAACGACGGCAGCCTTCCTTCCCTAAAGGACATTTGTGAACAGATGGATTTTTCTGACAATCGACAATGGTTTCATGGTCATCAGTAGATTCTTAATTCCAGATTTTTATTATCGAATTCAAATTCCACCATCTGCCATGACAGGATTCAAAGCCTACAGATCTGTTAGCCTTACGTCAGTAGTGGGGAAAGTGCTAGAATCTGTTATAAAGGTTGTGATAAATGGACACTCGGGCAATCATAATCTGCGTAGTCAGCATGGGTTTACAAATCGGAAATCATGTTTCACAAATTTGTTGGGAGTTTTTTGAAAAGTTACTAACAAAATTGATAAAGGAGAGTCAAAGGACATGATATGTTTGGACTTTCAGAATGCTCTAGGTTAATTAGCAAACTAAAAACACATGGGATAGGAGACAACATACTGTCATGAATTGGGGATTGGCTAACAGGTAGAAAACAGGTCATTCGCGCATCAGCGGTCTGTGGCTACTGGGGTACCACAAGGATCAGTACTTGGATTCCAGTTGTTCACAATATATATCAATGATTTGGATGTGGGGATCAGCCTTTTGGCTAAGATCAAGTGTAGTATCAACATGCTGTACTTGGTTGAAGTCATTAGGTTACATTTTAGCTTCATCTGAAGCAATTTTTTAAAGTGGCATCTCAGCCTTTTGGCTAAGATGCAAATGAGATCAAGCCTTGGAGAAGGAGCTTTACCTACTCCAATCAGCCTGGATCATGTAGATCAAGCGTAAGACAGGAAATGAGAACCTTGGATTGGAATGTCTCAACTTGTTGGGACTCTGAATTGGATTTGATTTGATTGGATTGAATTGGAATAAAGAATAAAAAAAAAATTCCAAGATAAAGGCAAAATATTGTGGATGTTGGATTCTAAAACAAAAACAGAAAATGCTGGAGAAGCTTAGCAGGTCCAACAACCTCTGCGGAGAGAGACTGGAGCCAATGTTTCGAGTTTGGATGACCTTTCATTAGTGCTTTGAAGAAACAGATGTGCAGGATATTTCCTAAATGATAAGAAATTAGAAAATGTAGATGTACAAAGGGACCTGGGTGTCCTTGTCCGTAAGTTACTGAAGACTAACATGCAGATGCAGCAAGCCATTAGGAAGGCTAATGGAATGTTAGCCTTTATCACAAGAAGGTATGTATTCAGGAGTAGTAGGTCCTTACTTCAATTGTATAGAAGTTTGGTTAGACAACACCTGGAGTATGTATGCAGTTTTGGTCCCTTTATCTTAGAAAGGATATTACTGCCATAGAGGAATTGCAACAAAGGTTTACCAGACCTGTTTCGGGGATGGCAGAACTATCTTATGAAGAGAGATTGGGCAAACTGGGCCTGTATTCTCCAGAGTTTTGAAGAATAAGAAGTGATCTCATTGAAATCCAAAAAATACTTAAAAGAATAGACAGGGAAGATGCTGGGAAGATGTGTCCCATGGTTTGGCAGGGGCACATTTTCAAAGTAAGGGGATGCCACTCAGCAGTGAGATATAAAGAGGGTCTTGAATCTTTGTAATTCTCAGTGGGCTGTGGAAGCTCTGTCATTGTGTATGTTTAAAGCAGAGATTGATAGATTTCTGATTAACAGTAACATACAGGTTTATGGGGAGAGTGGGTGTAAAAGGCATTAAAGTGTCCAATCAGCCAGGATTGTATTGAAGGGCGGAGCAGGCTCCGATGCAACATCACATTGAAATGAATGGGATATCACTTGATTATTTTCCCTCCTTTTGTGAGTGTTCATTAACTGGCAATGAACCCAAGATCAGCTCATTGACCACTGCCTGGGGATGGACATTATAGCTGACCAGCACACTGCATAACTAAAAGGTTGCCAAACTTGGGCTGAACAATTGAGGCTACGAACCTTTAAAATGTAAACCAAGCACTCAGAAGGAGAAATTGATCTTTGCCAGTGGCTCAAACTGGGAAAGGGGGCATAGTATAAAATGGGCTGCCAGTTTTTGTCGAGTCCATTTTCTTCAAGCTTAAAGAGGTTTCTTAAAGAGCTCGAGGTAATGTGAGCTGGTCTGCCCTGTGACTTGGTTTTTCAAACTGGAATAAATCACTTCCCTGTTTCTCCCACCAGCTGCCCCTGGACTTTCCATATAGGGCCTTGGGAAAACTAGGCTTTACTTGGAGCGGCCTTGAGGAGGTTGGGTTCTGCTCAGCATTGCATTAGAGTGATAAACTGCAGAAATAAATTACCCTGCCACAACTCTGACAATACAAACAACCCAAAAGCCTGATCGGTCGCTGCTCTGAGAGAGGCCAATTACTGAAATTCAGTATTAGGCACACCATCGCTTTGTGTCATTTATAGTCACTGCCAGCCCTGAGCTCCTCATTATAGGCTGTAGCGAATAATCTCAGGGCTGATAATGAGCATATTATGCATGAACAAAACGCTGTTTCCTCAATAATTCTGTGTCTGGGTTATCGCCAATCCATCTATCACACATTAATCAACATCCCTTGAAGAACTGGATTGCAAAATCTAAATAGATTCATAGTGCATGTGAGCAAGGTGCCTTCCTTCACATTGGCTCAGCCACCTACTCACAACTAATTGATGGCAGTCACCGTTAAAGCTGCATTAATGATTCTTCAGGCCTGTGAAATAATGAAATGCACCATCCACCTCATTTGTCAGCAGCCTTGCTCCTGTCTATATAGTTGACACCTCCCCCCACCCCGCCTCCCGCATTCAGAGCACTCTGCACCAACATGAATGTAGGGCAGCCACCAAAGCTTAAACCACATATATGGACATTGTTGCATGCACCACATAAGGTAGAGTAATTCATAATGCTACTGCAGAAATGGGGTAATCAAACAGTAGGTTTACTCACTGACCGGATTCCTGATTCATTCAGCACAATATTGTCTGCACAGTGTGTAGAATAAATTATTCATTCACAGTATGGACTGCAGTGTGTAGAGTAAACTATTCATTCATGGTATGGACTGCACAGTATGTAGAGTAACTATTTATTCAGCAGATTTATGGTTGTAGAATGTAAAATCTCTTCGGTAGTTTTCTGAATGGTTAATACCATTGAAATGTAGCAATTTGGGTAAAAGCTAGTCTGATAGCAGCATGTGCGTCTGCATGTGGTATCTTAATTAAACCATACAGGAATCAGAAGTTTAACATCTTAAACATTTTGCAAGATATGTGGAACATGGAAGATGGTTGACAATGTAAAACAATGACGCAGACAATGGGAGAGAGTCTGATAAAAATGTGTCCCGTGTTGGAGAATCTGTTCACTGACGTAAGCATTATAGATACTCAACAAAGTTAAAGATTGAAGAATCACAGCCTGATTAAAATGATTTATGAAGGTCACATGTCTGCACATTTGTATAATTATTGAGGAAGAAAAAGCTGTATCCAACTCAAATGTAGACACGTAGACAACTTTTTAATGAGCCAAAATAGGTCATTCAGGAATATCCAATTTGCACTGTCCCAAGTTCCATTCACCCATCAGCCCTATGCTCCCGACCCATTTACCCATCAGCCCTGTGCTCCCTGACTCATTTACCCATCAGCCCTGTGCTCACTGACCCACTCACCCATCAGCCCTTTGCTCACTGACCCACTCACCCATCAGTTCTGTGCTCCCTGACTCATTTACCCATCAGCCCTGTGCCCTCCTGACTCATTTACCCATCAGCCCTGTGCCCTCCTGACTCATTTACCCATCAGCCCTGTGCCCTCCTGACTCATTTACCCATCAGCCCTGTGCCCTCCTGACTCATTTACCCATCAGCCCTGTGCTCCCTGACTCATTTACCCATCAGCCCTGTGCTCCCTGACTCATTTACCCATCAGCCCTGTGCACCCTGACTCATTTACCCATCAGCCCTGTGCTCACTGACCCACTCACCCTTCAGTTCTGTGCTCCCTGACTCATTTACCCATCAGCCCTGTGCTCACTGACCCACTCACCCTTCAGTTCTGTGCTCCCTGACTCATTTACCCACCAGCCCTGTGCCCTCCTGACTCATTTACCCATCAGCCCTGTGCTCACTGACCCACTCATCCATCAGTTCTGTGCTCCCTGACTCATTTACCCATCAGCCCTGTGCTCCCTGACTCATTTACCCATCAGCCCTGTGCTCCCTGACTCATTTATTTACCCATCAGCCCTGTGCTCACTAACCTACTCACCCATCAGCCCTGTGCTCATTGACCCACTCACCCATCGGACCTGTGCTCACTGACCCACTCACCCATCGGCCCTGTGCCCTCCTGATTCATTTACCCATCAGCTCTGTGTTCCCTGACTCATTTACCCATCAGCCCTGTGTTCCCTGACTCATTTACCCATCAGCCCTGTGTTCACTAACCCACTCACCCATCAGCCCTGTGTTCACTAACCCACTCACCCATCAGCCCTGTGCCCTCCTGACCCATTCACCCATCAGCCCTGTGCTCACTGACCCACTCACCCATCAGCCCTGTGCCCTCCTGACCCATTCACCCATCAGCCCTGTGCTCACTGACCCACTCACCCATCAGCCCTGTGCCCTCCTAACCCACTCACCCATCAGCCCTGTGTTCACTAACCCATTCACCCATCAGCCCTGTGTTCACTAACCCATTCACCCATCAGCCCTGTGCTCACTAACCCATTCACCCATCAGCCCTGTGCTCACTAACCCATTCACCCATCAGCCCTGTGCTCACTAACCCATTCACCCATCAGCCCTGTGCCCTCCTGACCCATTCACCCATCAGCCTGTGCTCACTGACCCACTCACCCATCAGCCTGTGCTCACTGACCCACTCACCCATCAGCCCTGTGCTCACTGACCCACTCACCCATCAGCCTGTGCTCACTAACCCACTCACCCATCAGCCCTGCGTTCAGTGACCCAGTCACCCATCAGCCCCATGCCTTCCTGACCTACTTTGACTCCCAGTGAAGGAACACCACAATTCTTAAATCACCGTTCTTGTTTTTGGAACTTTCAACGGTCTTGCCACACCCTATCTCTTCAACCTTCTCTGGCCCCGAGAGATCAGTCCTTACTATATCCAGCCACTTAAACATCCTTGAATATCTTCAGTCCATCATCAATGCTGTGCGTGGGTCCGAGGCTCTGAAATTTCCACCAAACCTCTCTGCCTCTCTAATTCTCTTTCTTACTCAAAAAACAAACTTTCCACCAGGTTTTTGGCAATTTGACCTTATATGGCTTTTATGTATCTCCATGTCTAATACTGCCTTATAATGTCTTGTCAGGCAGCTTGGGCCATCTTATGACGTTATTATCTTATCTTATCAACTGCACAGGAACGTACTTCAGCAAATATGTATATTATGGAAAGTAGCTGACCACGGTTACTATAAATCTGTTATTGTAAAGAATTGGATTATAACAGGGCTAGTAGAGTCTTGTTTACTATATTCATTCAGTGTACAATTCTGGTTGAAGGCCTTTTGATAAATAATGTAAAGTGTTGAACCAATGTCTCATGAGTTAATTAGATCCACAGCTTAACAGTTACACATTCTCTAACTGTGGAGCATGTATTTATTCACAGGATAATTTAACTCATTATGCAGAGGTTCCTATTCATCAAGCAGGATAAGGGTTACACGCTAGAGTACCTATTCATTTACAAGGTATGGGTTACACACTGCGTGGAATTCTTATTCATTCAGGAGGGTAAGGGTTACTCAATGTGTAGCATTTCATCTGAATTGAATTTTTTATCATTTATTTGATTTTTTTATCTTCTCAGTTGCTTTGGGTTTGGCAGCTGTGCTAATGTAAATTAGTTTTTATCTCAGAAGATCAAGGACTTCTTGTACTGAATGTATTAACAGCTAACCAACTCATTCTAATTGCTGAACAGTGTCATGATTAGTGAGACCAGTCCCTCCCCTCACTGGGCTCCAGAATGTGAAACACCCTTATTTAACTGGGTGCTGAAATCTTCCCCACATTTTCCTCTTGGCTAATTTTAACCTATTTTACTCCCCACCTCCAGCCCCTGTGTCCTTAAACACTGCATCTGTCCTTGGTCAAAAAGATGGCTGGAGGACGACTCTCAAACCTCTGCCAATGTTTCAATTACTCACCCTCCATACTTCCCCTCCATTCCCCTCCCCCCCAACTCTTACTTCAAACCATGACTTACAGGAGCATAGGCACTTCTTGATAAAGTTAGACCTGTTCTATATTAAAGCTAATTTTATGTTTGAATAATGGACTAGGATCAAAAATAATTATTTTATACTAAAAATTGTCTAATATCGGTTTCCTGAAGAATTCAAGAAATAGAACATAGAAAAACTAAAGCACAAACAGGCCCTTCGGCCCACAAGTTGCACTGATGATATCAATACCTACTAGGCTTACCTATAACCCTCAATTCTATTAAGTTCCATGTACTCATCCAGAAGTCTCTTGAAAGACCCTATCGAATTTGCCTCCACCACCACCGATGGCAGCCGATTCCACTCACCCACCACCCTCTGAGCGAAAAACTTACCCCTGATATCTCCTCTGTACCTACTCCCCAGCACCTTAAACCTGTGTCCTCTCGTAGCAACCATCCCAGCCCTTGGAAAAAGACTCTGAGAATCCACCCGATCTATACCTCTCAACATCTTATACGCTTCTATCAGGTCACCTCTCATCCTTCGTCTCTCTAAGGAGAAAAGACCGAGCTCCCTCAACCTATCCTCATAAGGCATGCCGCCCAATCCAGGCAACACCCTTGTAAATCTCCTCTGCACCCTTTCAGTAGTTTCCACATCCTTCCTGTAATGAGGCAATCAGAACTGAGCACGGTATTCCAAGAGATCTAGGATCTTATAAAGCTGCAACATTATCTTCCGACTCCTAAACTCAATCCCTCGACTGATGAAGGCCAGTACACCATACACCTTCTTAACCACATCCTCTACCTGTGAGGCCGATTTAAGAGTCCTTTGGACCCGGACCCCAAGGTCCTTCTGATCCTCTACACTGCTAGCAGTCTTACCCTTGATACTATATTCCTTCATCCCATTTGACCTGCCAAAATGGACCATTACACATTTATCTGGGTTGAAGTCCATCTGCCACGTCTCCGCCCAGTCTTGCATCTTATCTATGTCTCACTGCAACCTCTGACATTCCTCCAAACTATCCACAACACCAGCAACCTTTGTGTCATCGGCAAACTTACCAATCCATCCCTCCACTTCCTCATCCAGGTCATTTATAAAAATCACAAACAGCAAGGGTCCCAGAACAGATCCCTGGGGCACTCCACTGGTGACTGACCTCCATGTAGAAAAAGACCTATCCACAACCACCCTCTGTCTTCTGTGGGCAAGCCAGTTCTGGATCCACAAGGCAACAGCCCTTGAGGACTGTTATAGGGGAAGATTTTCACCGAGGAAACACAGAGGGACTACAAACAACATTCTCATGAACCACAAACACAGGAAATTACCCTCTAAAGACCAAACCAGATACTAACTTTCTATTTAGATTAAAGCACTACTCTGTCTTAACTCAGTGTGAAGGGAAATACCTGTAAGTAGGATGGACCCTATTGCAACCTCTAGTTTCAATAACCATTGCAAACTCTCAGCAGCAGTAACAAACTAGGAGCTAACCATTTAGGAGAAGCGGGTGGGGTCACCTTTGCTGCTTTAGGATTTAAAACTGCAGCAGTTTAAAGGGAACAGCACTTATTAAAGTTTTAATATTTATTTGTTAGTGTCACAAGTAGGCTTTCATTAACACCGTAATGAAGTTACTGTGAAAATCCCCTAGTCACCACACTCCAGCACCTGTTAAGGTACACTGAGGAAGAATTTAGCATGGCCAACCAGCACCTGACCAGCACATCTTTCAGACTGTGGGAGGAAATCAGAGTACCCCGAGGAAACCCACGCAGACACAGGGAGACTCCACTCAGAGAGTGACCCAAGCCAGGAATCGAACCTGGGTGCCTGGTGTTGTGAGGCAGCAGTGCTAACCACTGTGCCGCTTAAATTCTGCAGCAAGTAAGTTAAACTATTAGGCACGCTGTAGAGATTGTAGTTTTCCCCCACGAGTTATTGAAATGCCTCTTTTAGACATCACAGAGATGCCCTGTTTGGTTTAAAGCGACACAGACAGCAAAGGAGGTACAGTCCAGGAGCAGGGCCAGATGGCAGAGCAGAGAGTTCCAATGGAATGATTCCATACAGGGCAACTCAATGCCAATAAAAATGGTCAACAACTTTACCAGAACAGAAAAGGTAAAAAACAGCGTTCCCAGAATGCATCTCAGCCATGTACAGACATATTTCCCCTTGCAATCACGTTTCACCAAAGGATAGAAGGCTGAATGGTGCCCTGTGCAAAATCCAAATGTCATCTGGAATTGTACCTTCAGTTGAAGCCTCAGGTGCATTCAACATGGTACAACTGTTTGATTTGTGCAGCCTGTCATTCACCTCTATAATATTCTTTTGTGTATAAAATCTGTACAGACAATTCCATTGATTGCAAACTGGACCCTGCTCACAAATTTCAAATCTGATTGTAAACTAGGCAGTGTGTGTGTAAAACTCGCTCCCATTTTTTATTTCATGTTATTTTTTATTTGCTAAGGTTTTTCAGATTAAAACACAAAATACAAACATCAGTTGCATTAATGTATTGTGATGGACAATACAGTACGAAGTCAATGATCATTGAAAGGAATCAACTTGTGTGCATGTACTTGTAGGGGATGTTGTACACAGGAGAAAATTGAAAACATATGCTGGACTTCTTAGTAAACCCAGTAAGAAGTCTCACAACACCAGGTTAAAGTCCAACAGGTTTATTTGGTAGCACAAGCCACTAGCTTTCAGAGCGCTGTCCCTTCATCAGCTGAGTGGGATTTCAGTTCACAAACAGGACATATAAAGACACAAACTCAATTTACAAAATAATGGTTGGAATGCGAGTCTTTACAGGTAATCAAGTCTGAAAGGTACAGACAGTGTGAGTGGAGAGAGGGTTCAGCACAGGTTAAAGAAGTGTGTATTGTCACCAGACAGGATAGTTAGTCAGATTTTGCAAGCCAGGGCAAGTTGTGGGGGTTACAGATAGTGTGAGGTGAACCCAAGATCCCAGTTGAGGCTGTCCTCATGAATGCAGAACTTGGCTATCAGTCTCTGCTCAGCGACTCTGCATTGTCATGTGTCATGAAAGCCACCTTGGAGAATGCTTACCTGAAGATCAGAGGCTGAATGCCCATGACCGCTGAAGTGTTCCTCAACAGGAAGGGAAACTGTTGCCTGGTGATTGCAAGCGGTGTTCATTCATCCGTTGTTGTAGTGTCTGCATGGTCCCCCCAACGTACCATGCCTCGGGACAACCTTTCCTGCAGCGTATCAGTTAGACAATGTTGGCCGAGTTGCAAGTGTATGTACCATGTACCTCGTGGAAGGTGTTCTCATGTGAGATGATAGCATCCGTGTCGATGATCTGGCACATCTAGCAAAGGTTTCTGTGGCAGGGGTTGTGTGGTGTCGTGCTCACTGTTCCCCTGAAGGCTGGATAGTTTGCTGCTGACAATGGTCTGTTTGAGGTTGTGTGGTTGTTTGAAAGCAAGAAGTGGGGGTGTGGGGATGGCCTTGGCGAGGGTTCGTCTTCATCAATAACATGTTGAAGGCTCCAGAGAAGATGTCATAGCTTCTCCGCTCTGGGAAAATATTGGACGATAAAGGGTGCTCTGTCCGCCAGGTCCCGTGTTTGTCTTCTGAGGAGGTCGGTGCGGTATTTTGCTGCGGCGTGTTGGAACTGTCAATCAATGAGTCGAGCACCATATCCTGTTCTTATGAGGCAACTTCCAGCGCCTAGAGGTGGCTATCACGATCCTCCTCATCTGAGCAGATCCTGTATATATGGAGGGCTTGTCCGTAGGGGATGGCCTCTTTAACGTGTTTAGGGTGGAAGCTGGAGAAGTGGAGCATTGTGAGGTTATCCGCAGGCTTGCTGTAGTGAAGTGCTGAGGTGACCGTCCTTGATGAAGATGCGTGTGTCCAAGAATGCAACCGATTCTGGAGAATAGTCCATGGTGAGTTGAATGGTGGGATGGAACTTGTTGATGTCATCATATAGTTGTTTCAGTGATTGTCCACCATGAGTCCAAAGGAAGAAAATATCATCGATGTATCTAGTATATAGCATCAGTTGAAGGTCCTGTGCAGTGAAGAGGTCTTGTTCGAACCTGTGCATGAAGATGTTGGCATATTGAGGTACAGATTTGGTCCCCAGCCTGTCCCGTGTGTCTGGATGAAGAACTGATTGTTGAAGGTGAAGACATTGTGGTCCAGGATGAAGTGGATGATTTGTAAAATTGCATCTGGAGATTAGCAGTTGTTGGCGTAGAATACTGAGGCAGTTGCAGCAATGCCATCGTTGTACGAACAAGACCTCTTCGCTGCACAGGACCTTCAACCGATGTATCTAGTGTATAGCATTGATTACATTTTTTTCCTTTGGACTCATGGTGAACAATCACTGAAACAATTATATGATGACATCAACAAGTTCCATCCTACCATCAGACTCACCATGGACTACTCATAGCAATTGGTTGCATTCTTGGACACATGCACCTCCATCAAGGACAGTCAGCTCAGCACCTCACTGTACTACAAGTCCACGGATAACCTCATGATGCTTCACTTCTCCGGCTTCCAACCTAAACACGTTAAAGAAGCCATCCCCTACGGACAAGCCCTCTGCTCAGATGAGGAGGATCGCAACAGACGCCTCCAGATGCTGAAAGATGCCCTCATAAGAACAGGATATGGCGCTCGACTCATCGATCGACAGTTCCGATGCGCCACAACGAAAAACCGCACCAACCCCCTCAGAAGACAAACACAAGACACAGCGGACAGAGTACCCTTCGTCTTCAGTACTTCTCTGGAGCGGAGAAGCTATGACATCTTCTCCGGAGTCTTCAAGATGTCATTGATGAAGATGAACATCTCGCCGAGGCCATCCCCACACCCCCACTTCTTGCCTTCAAACAACTGCACAACCTCAAACAGACCATTGTCCGCAGCAAACTACCTAGCCTTCAGGAGAACGGTGACCATAACACCACACAACCCTCCCACAGCAACCTCTGCAAGACATGCCGGATCATTGACACGGATGCCATCATTTCATGTGAAAACATCATCCACCAGGTACACGGTACATACACTTGCAACTCGGCTAATGTTGTCTACCTGATACGCTGCAGGAAAGGATGTCCCGAGGCATAGTACATCGGGGAGACCATGCAGACGCTACGACAACGGATGAATGAACGCCGCTTGACAATCACCAGGCAAGACTGTTCTCTTTCTATTGGGGAACACTTCAGCGGTCATGGGCATTCGGCCTCTGATCTTCGGGTAAACATTCTCCAAGGCGGCCTTCACAACACACGACAGCGCAGAGTCGCTGAGCAGAGATGGATAACCAAGTTCCGCACACAAGGATGGCCTCAACCGGGATCTTGGGTTCATGTCACACTATCTGTAACCCCCATGACTTGCCTGGGTTTACAAAATCTCACTAACTGTCCTGGCTGGAGACAATACACATCTCTTTAACCTGTGCTTAACGCTGTCTCCACTCACGTTGTCTGAACCTTTGGGACTTGGTTACCTGTAAGGACTCACATTCCAACCATTATTTTGTAAATTGAGTTTGTGTCTTTATCTGCCCTGTTTGTGAACTGAAATTTCACTCACCTGATGAAGGGGCAGCGCTTTGAAAGCTAGTGGCTTGTGCTACCAAATAAACTTGTTGGACTTTAACCTGGTGTTGTGAGATTTCTTACTGTGCTTACCCCAGTCCGAAGCTGGCATCTCCACATTATTCTTAGTAAACAAACAGAGAAATAAAATGGGGGAGAGGCACTCATGAAATAAAGCTTTTTAATGAAAAAAAGGAAAGCAACAGGCAATCTACTGTGTGTGGCGTTGAGTTGTAATTTCTCTAGATTTGCTAAGAATGTGGCACAGTGATTAGCACTACTGCCTCATGGCGCTTGGGACACAGGTTCAATTCCAGCCTTGCTAGATGGTGGAATTTGCACGTTCTCCCCATATCTATACAGGTTTCCTCCGGGTACTCCAGTTTCCTCCCATAGTTCAATGATGTGCTGGTTGAGTGGATTGGCAGGGTTATGGGAATGGAGTGCCTGGATAGGATGCCCTTTCAGAGAGTCAGTGCAGACCAGACTCCTTCCGCACTGTAGGGATTCTATGGCTCTAATGGTAACCAAATCTTGTAAAATTTTGTAGTAGAGCCACATGACGTGTACTTGATTTTTTCCAATCTCATGAAATCTCATCTTTAATCCAGTGGGAATGGGATGCAGGAGCACATGACTTCCATCTAAGTAAAATTAAATATCTTGCCAGAAGAGTCATAAAGGCTATTAGTTTTATAATTGGCCAATGGAAGGACTGTTGGTAGAACATTGAAAAATATAATCAATGGAATTGTGTCAATAGGTGTTTGTAATATTTCAGAAATAGTCGTAAAGATGGCTGGCTAGTAAGCGTTTAAGGATGAGCAAGACGAAAACATACGTCTCACAGTCGCAGAGAGTTGATGGTGCCTGTCACAGGTGAGATCATTACCTTGATAACTCTTAGATCGTCTGACTTTAGTCAGGTGGGTACGATGTAAGATTTTATATTGTGATCCTGTGTTTAGAGTAGATGGATGAGGAATGAATGCGATACAATACTGCATCCCAAGTCTCATCTGTAAATTCCTCACCTAAGTCTTGCTCATATAAAGCCTTTACAGTTAACTATGAAGAGAAAGAATTTTAGCATACAGAATAGATTCAATTCCTCTCATTGTTGGAATCAAAATGCATCAATAGGGCAATGTGAGGGAAGTTTAGGGAACTGAGGGGTGATATTGTACTCAAAGTTGCATTCCTGCAAGTATCTGAAAAAGTGGATTTTGGAAAGGGAAAATGTATCCATAATCTGTTGAACTAAGTGTGTCATTGACAAATAGATCGTTCTGTGTTTTAAGGCCACAAGTGGGCCAAATATTAAAAGCTCCATCCAGGAAAGAGGGAAGAAAGAAGTGGTTTGCTGACAGTGAGGAGAACGTTGAAAATGTTTGAAAGCCAAATTGAAGTCTGCATTGCATCTAAACTCTAAGGTTGACTTAACAATGATACAAAGAGAGGTGGCAGAAATGATAGGAGAGTAAATTAGAGCCACCAAGGAGGAATGAGAACAAGGGGAACAAAACCATCAGACTGGAGCGATCAGTTGAAGTGTCTGCCTGTAACCAATATAAGACAGTTGGCAGCTCAGTAACAGAATTGGAAAATGGGTAACCCCATCCCTCACAAAGATTTTGGTCTTTGCAAAATTGCTCTGCCAAGTCTTGGGACCTTTCTATTCCAAGTGAGTGTCTGAGATGAGATGATTGAGTTTTTGAAAAACCGATTTCAGGATGAAAATTGGAATACACTGAAAAATTTGGGGAGGGGATTCATTTTGGCAACATGAACATGACTTGCTAAAGACAATGGGAGAACGGACCAATGTTTTCAATCCTGTTCTATGTGTGCAAGGTGTGCAAAGTTACATTTAAAGAGATTATCGAATTCTTCTGCATCCCCAGATGGACAAATTGATTAAAGGAGATCTCAAAAGGTAGTGTATAAAGGTAAATGTTTGCTCTTATTTAAATGAGGTTTATAACCCTGTTAGAGGGGATCAGAAAACCCTGGGATTTTAAAAACTAGCAAGATTACTAAATGAGGGAAATTAACTTAGAATAAGGACCACAGTGCGGCTATAAGACCATAAGACATAGCAGCATAATTAAGCCATTTGGCCCATCGAGTCTGCTCCTCCATTCAATCATGACTGCTATTTTTCTCTTCCTCATCCTCCTCCCTTTTCCCCATAACCCCATTCCCCTTATTAATCAAGACCAATCTATCTCTGTCTTAAAGACACTCAATGACCTGGTCTCCACAGCCTTCTGCGGCAAAGAGTTCCAGGTATTTATTTTATACAAAGGTACTATTTGCATAGACACTCACATAACTATTGCTATGGAAATTAAACATATATTTTAGATTTGAACAAATATTTTTGAATGTATTGTGCACCTTAGCCAAAATGCAAACTGCCCTGAAGCATAAGGGGAAGAGAGTTAAATCAGACAGGTCACATTCTTTGGGAACAATTTTGGATCCACTGACACTGTCTACACGTCCTGCTGCCTCGGCAAAGCAGCCAGCATAATCAAGGACCTCATGCACCCCAGACATTCTCTCCTCCACTTCTTCTGTCAGGAAAAAGCTACAAAAGTCGAAGGTCACATACCAACCAACTCAAGAACAGCTTCTTCCCTGGTGCCATCAAGACTTTTGAATGGACCTATCTTACATTAAGTTGATCTTTCTCTACACCCTAGCTATGACTCTCTCATTTCGTTCTCAATCTACAGTATGCTTTGTCTGTATACAGCGCAAGAAATAATACTTTTCACTATACATTAATACGTGACAATAATAAATCAAATCAATAAGCGACAGAATACAGTTGCTATCAGAAAAGGCATGGAGAGTTCATATTTTCATAGTCTAGAAAATGAATAGAAGTGTTCACAAAGTATATAAAGTATTCAATTCCACTAATTAAAATATTCAATTCTTGCTGATAATAAAGCTGAACGAGACAATGGGACCTATCCAACTCTGTGGCTTACGGTGAGAAATCAACCTTTGAACCTTAAGCGAGGTTGCTTAGCAACAGTGGGTAGGAACTTCGGGTCCTGTAGACCAATGAATTCCTAATTCTGCCGGAAGTTCGCATGCAATTGGTCAAGGTAAATAACGTGTACTAATGTGACTGGAGCATCCAGTTAGGATGACAACAGTAGTTGGGAGAACTGAAGAATCGAAAACGTATAACCGTTTTGCCATTACATTATGAACTTCAGAAAGGAGTTGGCATTACTGGCTGCCTTTCTCCCAGCACAAATTGGTCAATAAATACGTCTTTAACCTGCATACTTTCATTCGCACGACTTCGCATTTAGCCAGGTCCAGCTCAATACTTAGCACCTGAGAGAAAACCCGAAAAACAACCAAATTCATAAAGAATAGATAAAGCATCAGATATAGACACCTGTAATATAAAATTGAAGGTAGTCTGCATAAAGTGAGACCCTCTGTTCAGTGTCCCCCCTTCGCATTCTTGTCATGCACTGATATTGCAAAACACAATAGCAAGAGCTCAATAGCTATAGCAAATAGAATCATAGAATCTTATAGTGCAGAGGAGGCCATTCAATCCATTGAGTCTGCACTATCACACCCAGGCCCTAACGTCATAACCCCATGCATTTACCTTGGCTAATCCCCTTGACACTAGGGGGAAATTTAGCATGGCCAATTCACCTAACATGCACATCTTTGGACTGTGGGAGGAAACTGGAACACCCAGAGGAAACCCTCGCAGACATGGGGAGAATGTGCAGACTTCACACAGACAGTGACCCAAGGCAGGATTCAAACCCAGGTCCCTGGCATTGTGAGGCAGCAGTCTAACTACTGTGTCACTGTGCCACCCTTAAATAGTAGAGGGGAAAGGGGGCATCCTTGCCTGGCACCTCAAAAATGAGGGAAATATTCAGAATGGTATTACTTGTTCATTCTGATGACAACAAGGCAGAATATAACAATTTAATCTAAGAAATGAAATTGGTGCCAAATCCAAACTTTTCCAAAGCATAAAAAAGGTATCTCCATTTGACACAATCATAGGCCTTCTCAGCATCTAAAGAAATTAAGATCTCTGTAAGTTTTGTAGCTGAGGGGCTGTACATAACATTAAAGAGCTGCTGGATCTTAAATAAAAAGAGTGTCTCTTTTTTATAGTCAGGAAAAACAATGGAGGGAAGAATAGATTCTAAACAAATAACTAACTCAAAGATGTGCAAGTTAGGTTGATTGACCATGCTAAATTGCACTTAGTGTCAGGGGGATTAGCAGGGTAAATACGTGGAGTTACGGGGATAGGGCATGGGTGGGATTGTGATCGGTGCAGACTCGATGGGCTGAATGGCCTCCTTCTGCACTATAGGTGCTCTATTTTAGCTACTAGCTTAAGATAAACGTTGAGCAGTAAGATGGACCTAAACGAACCACATTCAAGGGGATCTTTGTTCTTTTTTAAGATCGATGAAACTGGTCTTAGAGTTTGAGGAAGACATTGTGATTCAAATGATTCATTAAACACATTAAGTAATAAAAGGTTCCGTTTGTTTCAGAAGGTTTTATAAAACTCAACAAGAGATCCATCTGGTCCTGGGCAGTTTCCACATTGCAGCTACTAAGCTGCCTTAGTAATTTCAGCTATGGTGAAAGCCTCCTCTAAGAACTCATTGAGTCAGGATCAATGGCGGGAACATTCAATGATTCAAAAAATTTCTCAAAGGCTAATGCGTCGGTAAGATGTTTGGATTTGTACAAGGTAGCACAATATTCCTTAATTTGATTGTTTATCTGCTGAGGATCAACTGAAATGCCTGAAGGGGTTTGAATCTGTGTAATTAGATAGGTCGAGAATGATTGACAGAGTTGGTGGGCCAACAGTTTATTTGCCCTGTCACCAAGTAATATACATGTTAGGATTTAAATAGCATGTCCTCAGCTTGATGTGGAGACAAGGCATCAAAATCTGCCTGTAATAGGAGATATTCTTATGTACAGCTTTGGATGGATTTCTAGCATATATGTTGTCCAATTCAATAATACATTCTGATAGTTCAGAAATTTTTTATTCCTCTGTTTCCTTTCATAGGCAGCACTGGATATGATCTACCCTCTTAAGTAAGCCTTCAAGGACTCCATGGAACAGAGGTGGAGATATCAGGGGTATCGTTAACAGCTATAACAGCATCTATCTGGGCCGACAGGAAGTTAACAATGTCATCATCTGAGAGTTACATGTATTAAATCGCCAGATGGAACGTAATTCAGCCCTGCCACCATGTAGTAAACTCATTGTTAGAGGAGTGTGGTCAGAAATAATTATGGCGTTGTATGAACAGGAGTGGACAGCCAGAAGAAGTTTATTATTGATTAAAAAAAAATCAATGTGTGTGTATGTATGATGGACAGCGGAGAAGGTGTACTCCCTGCTAGTTGGCTTGGAGAAACGCCATGGGTCTGAGACTGCATATGCCTGAAGGAATGATTTAATAGTCCCATCAGACTTCGAAGGTGTGCTTTCTTTAGTACAGGAATAGTCAAGGACGGGGTTCAGCCAGCAATTAAAATCACCCCAAAATTAAATAAACATGAGCTCATATCTGGCAGGGACAATAAAAAAAAGCAAAATAAATTTTCATTGTCCCAATTAGGGGCATAAGGGAGTGTTATATATCCTACCTGTAACAATAATATATCAGCCATTCGAATCAGCGATAACATTTGTAGCTACAAAAGGCAAGGAATCGTGTATTAAAATTGCTGCTCCCCTCGCTTTGCAATGAAAAGTTGAATGATGAAGTTGGCTCACCCATCCTTTGTAAAGTTTGAAGTGATCCAAGGCTGTAAGGTGGGTTTCTTGAGGAAAAACAACCTGGATGTTGGAGATGCTGTAAGATTTTGTTACATTTAATAGGGTGTTTCAATTGCTCACACTTCTTAACTATCAAGCCAGTGTCAAGCTAATGAAGCTCATTTAGCCAGTTCTCATTCTTGCCAGGTCTTTTATGCCACTAGACCAAGGGTAAAGATAGTCTATGACAAGGTACATTGCCTCAAATACCATTACAAACTCTCTTCTCCGGAATAAATAACCATCTCCCAGATATAACCAACCTCTCCACCAACCCCTCAATCTCCCACTGTTGACTCTCTGGAATTGGCTGCTGGAACATTTAAAGAAATCAATGCTTGTGTGACTCTCCCTCTGCCGTCCTGCCCTCCCCTCCCATGGGAACACGTAGAATGATGTGGAGATGCCGGCGTTGGACTGGGGTAAACATAGTAAGAAGTCTCACAACACCAGGTTAAAATCCAACAGGTTTATCTAACTTTCGGAGCGCTGCCCCTTCCTCAGGTGAGTGGAAATGTTGAATGTCAGATTCACTCTGTAGCTGCCAAGATTGCACAGTCTCAGAGAATCACAAGTAACTAGCAATGTGACCACTCACTTTGTCACAGTGCAGTTACAACAAAGGCCAACATCACCAGAGGCAGCAAGTGGCTCTCCGCTCCCAGAAGTGTAGGAACAAATTAGGTAAGATTTCAAGTCTTTTTTTTAGGTTGTTGGATATAGCCAATTTTAATTTTGATGTCGGCTGCAGAAATGTCACTGCTGGACTCAGCAGGCTGCAGAAAAACAAAACTTAAAATGCTAAGCTGGCTGAGTGACAGGAAACAGAGTAGTGATGAGTGGATCTTTTTCAAACTGGAGGACAGGATATGTGCGACAACTGGATAAGATTTGCATGGCTATGGGAGAAGTGGATGGGGGTGGGGAGGGGATTGGCGAAAGAGAGAGGAATTGGCTGAGTTACTCCTGCAGAGAGCTGATACAGTCATGATGGGCTGAATGGCCTGTTATAACCATTCTTTGATGTGGAGTTGCCAGTGTTGGACTGGGGTAGGCACAGTTAGTAGTCTCACAACACCAGATTAAAATCCAACAGGTTTATTTGGTAGCACAAGCTTTCAGAGTGCTGCTCCTTCATCAGTTGAGTGTCTGATCAACTCGTGCAACTAAATAAGCCTGTTGGATTTTAACCCGTTGTGAGACTACTTACTATAATCATTCTGCAATTTTGATTCTAAAATTACTAATGTGATATTAAGGACAAATTGCAACATATCACCAGTGTACTTCTAGTTCCAAGCAATTCACATTGACTTTCAGCAACCCTCATTACTCTGCCTTAAAACATTAGCTCCTCCGATATCACATTTCCAGATTTATTTCTACAATGATAGCACTGAACAGGCAAATCAATATTAAACCACCATCCAAAACCCTTTGCCATGGCACCATAGTCTGACATACCATCTAGTTTTTAATTAGATATGAAATGGAAAGATTTGCTCCCAGAGTAACTCTGGAGTTGAAATTCCAATTTTTCAGACCCAAGGGAATCTGATTAGGTTCAGAAGCTTATTTCTTAAAAAGTGAATCACATCATCTGAAGAAACATGAAAACTGCCAACAGCCAATTTCACCATACAAATCAGCCTAGATATTCAAACTTGTCTTTCCCATTTTAAAACAGGAGCATTAAGCAAAGAACATGTTGCATGCACATTCAGTTTCAGAAATGCACTGCCTGCCATATTGATTTTAAAAAGTCCTCCGTAGAAATACAGGATCCACACCCGACACAGTGCTTGGTCACTTTGCAAATGGGACAAATGGTCGTTTGCAAAATGTGTTTGCATCCACTGGTAAATTCTCAGACACTTGGCAAATACACCAGCAAGTTAGCACATTTCTTGATGTGTCAATCCTCCCCTGCTGCCGTTTTCCAACAAGCCAATCATCATCTATTTCCATTACAATTACCATTTTGTGGTGGACTCGGCCCATTTTATCTACACAGTAAGTTTTCTACTTAGCTATAAAAGTTTCTTACAGCTCCCTTTTTTCCCCTGAAGTTTAATCTATTGTGTTTTGTCCAAATCAGACTTCAGCTTTGCACAGCTGGAGACACACAAGGCAGACAAAGTACCTGTTTAAGTCTGTTTCCATAGCTGGTTTTCTCTGGAACAGCTCCCAAGCCTGAAGCCAAAGGCTATGCAGCTCATGAGGACACCACTCCGCAACATGCAAGGTGTCTCTCCTACTCTTCCTGTCTAACGTAGGCATGCAGGAAGGATTTGCAGGTTAACAATCCTTGCCATTTTATGGACTTTCATCGAGTCCTGGAGTGGAACTCAAACCCAAAGCTTCTGGCTCAGAGATAGAAGCACTACACACTGCACCTCAAAAACCACCTCTCCTGTCTGAATGACTTATCAAATGTCACGAAAAACATTACAAAGCTCTGATTTTGCAGACATCCAGATGTAAATTCACAGAGATTGATGCAGCTTTTTAAAAAAAATTTATTGGATACGTCACTGGTAATGCCATAATTTATTGCCCATACCTAGATGCCCTTGAGATGGTGGTGGTGAGCTGCCTTCTTGAACCACTGCAGTCCTTGCAGTGTAGATATACTCGCAGTGCTATTAGGGAGGAAGTTTCAGGATTTTGACCCAGCAACAATGAAGGAATGATGATATATTTCCAAGTCAGGATGGTGAGTGACTTGAAGGGGAACCTCGATGATAGTAGTCGTGGCTTTGGAAGGTACTGTTTAAGGAGTCTTGGTGAATTCCTGTGGTGCTTCTTGTAAATAGTAGACACTTCAGCTACTGAGTGTTGGTGGTGGAGAAAGTGAATGTTTGTGATGGATTACCAGTCAAGCATCCTACTTTGTCCTGGATGGTGTTGAGTTTCTTGAGTGTTGCTGGAGACCTCAATTGCAAGCCATCAGATCCTACAGCAGAACCTCCAGGTTAGAGTGAGAGAGCAGCTTTCCCAGGTCTCTTCTCCATTCCTGTGCTTTCTGTAGCCTGAATGCACAAGTGCTGGTTCGCCTTTGTAACTTATGTCATGGTCTCTTTCATTGGAAATACTTCCTTTAACAGAACAAATGTTTCATTCTACCTGCCCTTCTGATTGCTCAGGGAATGTGGAGGTGGGTTCAGAATGCTGTGCCCCTGCAAAACTCACTAATTAATAAAATGGATCCCCAATCCACAAATGGTTCCATCATTCCAACAGGGACTAATTGTAGAAAATTTCACCAGGGTCTCAGTTTAAAGTCTCAATCAAAAGATGGCATCTCTGACTCCTTTAATGTGGCACTGAACTATTAGCCTCTGGACTGAAGCAGCCCATGTCCAAGTGCAGCAAGACTGGAACTTGGGCGAACAAGTGGCAAATAATATTCATACCATGCCAGTGACAGACAATGACCATCTCCAACAAGGGATAAACTAACCATTGTCTTTTGACATTCAATGGTATTGGCATCACTGAATCCCCCATCCTGAGGGTTACCATTGACCAGAAACTGAAATGGACCAGCTATATAAATACTGTAGTTACAAGGGCAGGTCAGAGGATAGAAATCCTCATCTCCTGACTCCCCAAAGGCTGTCCACCATTTGCAAGACACAAATCAGCAATGTGATGGAAACTCTCCATTTGCTTGGATAAGTGCAGCTCTAATGTTCAAGAAGCTTGACATATCAAGGACAAAGCAGCCCACTTGGTAGGCACCCCATCTACAAACATTAACTACCTCCACCACCAAGTAATAGTGGCAGTTGTGTGTACTATCTGCGAGATGCACTTCTGGAACTCACCAAGGTTCCTTAGACCGCACCTTCCAAACCCAAAACCACTACTATCTAGGACAGAGGCAGCAGACACTTGGGAGCACTAACAACCTTTAAGTTTCCCTCCAAGTCACTCACCATCCTGATCTGGAAATATATCACCGTTCCTACACCGTTGCTGGGTCAAAATCCTGGAACTCCCTCCCTAACAGCACTGTGGGTGTACCTACATGATGGTGACTTCCAGCAGTTCAAGAAAGCAGCTCACCACCATTTTATCAAGGGCAATTATGGATGAGGTCCAGCCAGTGATGGCAATATCCCAGGAACAAATTTTATTTTAAATTGTGCTCAAGGTCGAGAGCCGAATTTGAACCCGTAACTTTCTGACTGAAAGACGAGAGTGCTACCAGCAAATCAAGGTTGGCGGAAAGGGGCATGCCTCACAAATCAGCTCCACTTGTTGCCATTAGTTGCACCCAAGTCACAGTTGAATGCAGCCTAGTCTTGTAAAATTGTTACTATAATATCCATAAACATATCCTTAACTGCCAACTGTTCTCCATCATAAAGAATTTGAATACATTTTCAGACAAAGACCATATAATAAAGGATGGCTTTGAGTTATTGCTTGTACTATCAGTCAATGTTCAAGACATTTATTTTTTATTATAAAGCTCTGATTTTCTTTCTCTATCCAATATTCTACAGTTCAGGCTGATGGCCAACATAAATACTGCAATCCCATTTGCATTAGAATTTGATTGACGTGGGCCTTGAATAGTTGGACACAAGTCGATGTGGATTCTGACCTCAGTTAAGTTTATATTGGCTGTACTTGCTGCAGTGAGGGAGAGAAAGCTGAATGGTGAGCTCCAGAGTGCCAGTCTGGACCCTGTCCTTGATCATACAGTAACATTGAGAAAACAGCAGTGTCTGCTTCCATCTGTTCACTCAGCCAAAGAACAAGTACAGTGCAAGGCAACTAAAGAAATTCCAGAAGACCAACAAAAAGCCTACAGACTCTGGACATCTTATCCATCTTTAACAAACAGCAGCAAACCTGGCAGCCAAAACTTTACAGTATATTACTACATAAGACAACTACTATACACTTATGTGATGTATAAAATATACCCATCTTTTTTACAGTGTATAACAGAGCCCAACCTATATACAGCCTATTGAATAACACCATTCAACAGATGTCGTGAATAAAACAACAATGCCACCCTTACTGATCTCCCAATTCTATAAACTTCACTCTGTCCAAACTCTCATGCTCAAACCTTATCCAGGCTAAATCACTTTTACCCTCTCTGCTCTACACTGTCAGTCCCAATGAATTTTGCTTTGGCTGTAAATACCTTCATGGCCTCATTCCTCTCCATGTCTGACAAGTTCTCCAGTTTTATGGTCCCCAAACCTCTGTTCCTTGTTTGCTTCCTTCTATTCCGCTCCTTTATCAATAGGAGCTGTACTATCAGCATCCCAGGTTCCACTCATTGAAATTCCCCTTCCTGGACCTCTGCTCTGCCATCTCCTCCTTTGAGTCTCTTAGTGTGCAAACCTGTCATAATGATGTGTATGCTCTAGTTGTAAGTGCGAGCAGATGTTACAAATTAGGGAAAGTTAAGGTATTAAGTTTAAGTTTATTTATTAGTGTTGCAAGTAGGCTTATATTAACACTGCAATGAAATTTCTGTGAAAATCCCCTAGTCAGCACACTCTGGTGCTTGTTTGGGTACACTGAGGGAGAATTTAGCATGGCCAATCCACCTAACCGGCACATCTTTCAGACTGTGAGAGGAAACCTGAGCACCCAGAGGAAACTCGTGCAGACAGGGGGAGAACGTGCAGACTCCTCACAGACAGTGACCTAAGCTGGGAATTGAACCTGGGTCCCTGGCACTGTGAGGTAGCAGTGTTAAACACTATGTCATCTGATATGGTTCAGGTCAGAAACTCCAAACTGTTTTATGGAGCCTGCCTGGATCATAGTTTTGCATCTTGAATTTGGCTAGGATAAACCTGATATGTTTCATTTCAGGTATGATTCAAATGTCCCACGAGGGAGCTTTTATCAAACAAAGTTTATTTAAGAATATAGTTAACATGTATAGTAAGAAAATTAGCAAGAACTTGTATCAATTACAAACAAGAAACCAAACAACCACTATAATGTATAACCTTTAAAAGATACATAAAATGTTCTAATCAAACCAATTCCATAGACAAAAGACCCTTTTCACAGATTTAACACAGCAAAGACTAATGCTCACTTGATACTGGACTTGAGTCCTTTGGATGAATGTTGTGGATCTCCTGACACTTAAAGCAGTTTGAAGTCAGAACAGCAGGGAGAGACTCTGATCAAAATACCAACAGCAGATTCCCCCCCTCAGAAAGGCTTGCTTTCAGCTAACCAGCAGAATTTCCAAAACGGGAGTGGGGGGAACACTGCTTTCCAGCTTGATGTCCCTTCTAAAACTCAAACCTGCAGCTACAAACTGAAAATGAAAGAGCTGCTGTCACCTGACCTGCCAACTTCTAACAATGCAATATCATAAAATAATCCCAAAGTAAAAATAAACAAACCCCCATTTAAGTAGCAATAAAAGGACCTCGAAATGCATGGGTGCCATAATGAAAAAAACTGCAGAGAACATGATTTAGAAAGAAAACTCTTAAAGTACACTAACATCACACTCTGGGCCATTCCATTATTCTCAAACATATAGAAGAACGGGGGGGGGGGGGGGGGCAGAAGGGAGGAAGTCTGTAGCTATGGTCGCTGGAGATTGTGAATAAACTGATGTTATGGAAAGCCTGGCTCCAGATATTTCCTTTATTCAGTGAATTATAACAAAGTCCTCCTTAACATTTAATACCTTAACCAAGCTTTTCTCAACACTCCAAATCTCTCCTTTTTTGCACATTCTATTTTACTCACACTTCAGCGGAGAGGGTATTTTTCGTTGTTAAAGGCCTGAGATAAACAAAAGTTGTAAAACCAACCTCGACAAAGAGTAAGACACCTACTTAACTAAATTAAGACTAATACTTTATACAGTATACAATATCAAATACAGTGTAAAACACAGCACACCTTCCATATAAAACAGAAAACCTCCTCAATTCCATCTGTTTGGCATTTGACACATCCATTGTAACACCCAATCCCTCCTTTCTAGAGCGTAATATGACTCATCATCAACCTCTAAGGGGTGAGTGTGTATATAATCCAACCTATACAATATAAAACCGAGGGCAGTCTCTGGATCCCACAGCACAGTGCTGTCCAGATATACGCTGGTGCATAGCACCAGGGGAGTGAGATCCTTAATAAAACCAAATTACTGCAGATGCTGGAATCTGAAGTCAAAAGAGAAAACGCTGGAAAATCTCAGCAGGTCTGGCAGCATCTGTAAGGAGAGAAAAGTTTTAAGTCCAGATGACCCTTTGTCAAAACTAAAAGGCATAGAAAGTGGGAGATATTTATACTGCAGGGTGAGGGAATGAAAAGTGAGTCACAGCCATAGAAACCAGGGTAAAAGTCTGCTAATAACTGTCCACAGAGAGAATACAGGGTGTGAATGGCCAAATGGCAGAGAAGCTGTAAGCTGTGACAGAGATGTTGGGGGATTGGGGGGGATGGGACAGGGATAGAA
The DNA here is from genome assembly GCF_965287045.1 of Carcharhinus amblyrhynchos. Classification (NCBI taxonomy): domain Eukaryota; kingdom Metazoa; phylum Chordata; class Chondrichthyes; order Carcharhiniformes; family Carcharhinidae; genus Carcharhinus; species Carcharhinus amblyrhynchos. The sequence continues at coordinate 58,518,219 of NC_137329.1, forward strand.
TATAGAAAAGAGGAAGTGGGTAGGGAGATGTAAATGACGTTCACAACACAAACCAGCAGGAAGACCTACCCACCATTAACCTGCCACTGAGAAAATTGCAACGTGCTTTTGCGCTGGCAGATTTCCAACTTTTTGTCTCTCACCAGATTTTCCACTCCACACACCAACAAACACATTGAAGGTAGTTCCACAGAATTCAGCCCAAAGTGTAGATCATAACTCAATCTATATAAAGAAAACCAACCTCTTTGGCTTATAGAACATAGAACACTACAGCACAAACAGGCCCTTCGGCCCACGAGTTGCGCCGATCACATCAATACCTACCAATCCATAGACCTATCTATAACCCCCAATCCCATTAAATCCCATATACTCATCCAGAAGTCTTTTAAAAGACCCCAGCGAGTTCGCCTCCACCACCACTGACGGCAGCTGATTCCATTCACTCACCACCCTCTGAGTGAAAAACTTACCCCTAACATCACTTCTGTACTTGCCTCCCCGCACCTTAAATCTGTGTCCTCTCGTAGCGACCATTTCAGCCCGGGGAAATAGCCTCTGAGAATCCACCCTATCTATTCCTCTCAACATTTTATAAACTTCTATCAGGTCGCCTCTCAACCTTCGTCTCTCCAGGGAGAAGAGTCCCAGCTCCCTCAACCTAACTTCATAAGGCATGCCTCCCAGTCCAGGCAACATCCTTGTAAATCTCCTCCGTACCCTTTCAATAGCTTCTATGTCCTTCCTATTGTGAGGCGACCAGAACTGCACACAGTACTCCAAGTGAGGCCTGACAAGGGTCTTATAAAGTTGCAGCATTACCTCCCAACTCCTAAACTCAATCCCTCGATTAATGAAGGCCAGTACACCATACACCTTCTTGACCACATCCTCCACCTGCGAGGCCGATTTAAGAGTCCTGTGGACCCAGACCCCAAGATCCTTCTGCTCTTCAACACTACTAAGACTCCTGCCCTTGATAGTGTACTCGTTCATCCCATTGGTCCTGCCAAAATGGACGACTACACGTTTATCCGCGTTGAAGTCCATCTGCCACTTCTCCGCCCAGTCCTGCATCCTATTTATGTCCTGCTGCAACTTCTGACATCCTTGCAGACCATCCACAACACCACCGACCTTCGTGTCATCAGCGAACTTACTAACCCATCCCTCCACTTCCTCATCTAGGTCATTTATGAAAATGACAAACAGCAAGGGTCCTAGAACAGATCCCTGGGGCAACTCCACTGGTGACTGACCTCCATGCAGAAAAAGACCCATCCACAACCACTCTCTGCCTTCTGCAGGCAAGCCAGTTCTGGATCCACAAGGCCAAAGCCCCTTGGATCCCATGCCCTCTCACCTTCTCAAGAAGTCTTGCATGGGGGACCTTATCAAACGCCTTGCTGAAGTCCATGTACACCATGTCCACTGCACTTCCTTCGTGAATGTGTTCAGTCACATTTTCGAAGAACTCAACTAGGCTCGTAAGGCACGACCTGCCCTTGACAAAACTATGCTGACTATTTCTGATCATGTCAAACCTCTCCAAATGCTTGTAAATCTTGTCCCTCAGAAGCCTCTCCATCAGCTTACCAACCACTGAGGTCAGACTCACCGGTCGGTAATTTCCCAGGCTATCTCTGTTCCCTTTCTTGAAAATAGGAACCACATCCGCAATCCTCCGGAACCTCCCCCGTCTCCATTGACGACGCAAAGATCATCGCCGGGGCTCTGCAATCACCTCCCTCACCTCCCACAGTATCCTGGGGTACATCCTATCTGGTCCCGGCGACTCATCTATCTTGATAGAATTCAAAAGTTCTAACACATCCTCTTCTTTAATATCCACATACTCAATCTTTTCCATCTGCTGCAAATCCGTAGCAAAATCTCCCAGATCAGTTTCCACTGTGAATACTGAGGCAAAGTACTCATTAAGCACCTCTGCCATTTCTTCTGGTTCCACACAGACCTTTCCCCCTTCACCTTTTATAGGTCCTATCCCTTCTCTTCTCATCCTTTTACTTTTCACATATTTATAGAAAGCCTTGGGATTCTCCTTAATCTTACCCGCCAAGGTCTTCTCATGACCCCTTCTGGCTCTCCTAATTTCCCTTTTAAGCTCCTTTCTACAATCCTTATACTCCTCTAGATCCTTAACATCTCCTAGCTCCCTGAACCTTTTGTACACCTTCCTTTTTCTCCTATGTTCACCACAGCCTTCGTGCACCACGGTTCCCGCGACCTACCAAAACCTCCTTGTCTCATCAGAACGTTGTCGTGCAGAGCTCCAGACAAACATTCCTTGAATATCCGCCACCTTCCTTCGGTACTTTTCCCTAAGAACGCCTCCTTCCAGTTTATTTGTCCAATTAACTTCCTGACGTCTTCGTAATTCCCAGAATTCAACCTATATGTGGTGCATAAGAGAACCCAACCTATAATGTGTATGATGCGATCCACCTATTATACAGTGTATATCAGAACCCAACTCATGCACAGTGCATATTGCACCCCAACCCAAATACAATGCATATCACATACCAATTCATATACAGTGTAGTACAGAACACAAACCACATACCATGCATAACAGGACAGATGTATATATAGTGTACATCACTCATCGCAACCCACAAACAGTCTCTATCACAAATGCCAATTCACATGGTATATATCATCTCTTAATCCATATACAGTGTATATCATAACACAACAAGCCTCAAGAGTGTTTGATCAATATTTTCAGGAGTTTTATTTATATCTTGGTCCCGCTATGTGGTGGTGTTACAATATTTAGCACCTGCCTTCAGCCATTCTGTTTGCCTAGTTTTCATTGATTCCATCTAATAGTGTTTCTCCTCTGCCCAGATTTTATTTTTGCCTCATGTTACATCCGTGCATGATGATCCCAAAATTACCTCGGAGATAGGAAAGATGGGACAAGTGATCTTTGCTCATCCTCCCCCATGCGGTAATGTTGCATGCCAAGTGCCAATGAAGGTTCATGTATGTCAAGTTCGATTTGCAAAGAAGAAACTCCTCAACCAGCAATGAGCAGCAGCTGCCAGGATGATTACAACCACCTCTGAACATTTCACCAGAGAACTCGCTCTATTTATGGAATTGTATTACACAGGCATCCACTCAGCCCATCATACCCAGCCTGGTTTCTAGATGAGCTACTAAATTAGTCCCAATCCCTTAACCAGACCCCTGTAATTTCCTCCTTTTCAAGTAATTAGCCAATTCCCTTTTGAAAGTTACAATTGAATCTGCTTCCACCCAGTGATCAGGCAGTACATTCCAGGTCAAAATAATTCACTGTTCATTCCTTTTTCATTTATTCAAACCTCTGGTCAAACAAAAGCCTATCATCTTGACCTTATATAAGTTCAGGTCAAATGTTTGGCTTCCTCTATAAATTATTTTTGGCGACATTCCTACTTGCAGCAATAACAGCAGCATCACTGGCAAATTTCACACCACTTAACATCTCCATTCACAGCATCCAGATAGATCCTAATAATTGTAGCTAACATTATTTTGATACACTTGAGAAACGTAACAGTCTTGCACTACTTCTGAAACTACTTTAACCAGCCAGACAACTCATATTTGCTCATCCAGCATTTAGAAAATAGTCATACACCACGCAAGCTTACAACCCTATTTACATTCAGCTCACAGTTCCATGTTATTGCTCACAATCTGTCTCTTCAGATCTTGTCAAATACTTGTCTGAAAACACTCTCAATGAGATATTGGTTGTTTTCATGGTATTTTTCAGATAGCTGCCTGAGGGTAAACAGATTGGTATACTTTCCCTCAGTTATAGCTCAGCTCACTCCACCAAGAAGTTAATGGTCTTTTTATTTGCAATTTGATTACTCAAGACTGACAAATACTTTATCAGTTATGCCCAAAAGGCTAATTCGGGAGAAGACTTTACACTAGTTTTTATCTCCTCTTTTGAAATATTGTTCTTTCCATTGCTTTTCACTGTCTGTAGGAAAATGTTCAATATTCCATATTTTATTGTAGATTGTGGCTGTTTTCCCATTTGCCCAGATACCTTAATAACTTTGAACTTAATGTGCTATTTACAATCTATGCCTCATCAACCTTTCCAATTGGTGGAAGTCATCCCTCCCTTCATTTTCTTCTTCCATCCATTGTCTTGTTGAGGCCTTTTTCACTTAGGCAACCTCATAACAATTTGTATGCTGAGACAATTCCAGCGAAGATCTTCTAGTTAAATCCTTTTCCCTTCTCTTTTTGATCTGTTTCTACTGTTTTATGGTGCTTGGCTTTTCATCTGGTTCAATCCACTTTCTTCCCCATGGGCCGTTTTAGGTCTCACTGAGGTCTAAACAGATTGACCATCCATAATAAACAGTTATGGTTCCTTGGGTCTAGAATGTCCCATGTTGACCAAGATGTGGAGTTGCCAGCTTTGGACTGGGGTGGACACAGTAAGAAGCCTCACAACATCACATTAAAGTCCAACAGGTTTATTTGATAGCACGAGCTTTCGCAACACTGCCTTTTGGTGTTTGCTACCAAACACCACAGCACAACTCCAGGCTGACTACTCACCTGATGAATGGGCAGCACTAAAAAAAACTCGTGCCACCAAATAAACCTGTTGGACTTTAACCTGGTGTTGAGAGACTTCTTACTGTCCTATGGTGAGTAACAGTATGTGCCCCTTTGGCGGGTTCTGTTGCGTAGGGGAACGGGGGGCAGGACTGGGCTGGTAAATGGCTGCATTGTCCATCTATGTACCCTAACAATCCTCCACTGGCCTGTAATTTCTACCTCTGAAAAGCTTAGATTTGGCAGGGGAGGGTTGTGAAAATCATCAGGGAGAAAACCACTGTGACACTACCACTGAATTCAAAACAATCCACACGAGTACATTACTTGTCACAAAATTTCTTGGAAACAACAAAGTGATCGGGGGAATAAGGTTCACACACCACAAGGTATAGAAACAGTTCAAATCTTGTTCACAGGTATCACTGGGTGTTCAAAACTAAACTTGCATAAATGCTTTCATTTAAGAAATTTTCAAACATTCATATTTTCAAACATATGGCCTTCTGCTTAGAAAGGCATTCATCGATCGCACCATTTTCTCCAACAACACCTCTCTGCAGATATAAACACATCAGAGAGAAATAAATGAGCAAGCCACTAGATAATGTCTAGCAAAAAAAAGTCCAGTCGATATACAGAATTCAAAATAATCAAATCATTATACAGCATATAAAAGAGCCTGATCAATATACTATGTATTAAATTACCCCAGTCACTATACAGAATGTAAAACAACCAAGTCACTATACAAAGTATAAAAGAATATATTTTATTTATTTAGCAGATCTAACATACTATAACGTTCCAAGGTGCTTCACAGCAGCAACATAAATCAAAAATTGACAGCAAACCACATAATGAGGTATTAGGGCCATCAGGTCCCTAGGACATGAAAGAAATCAGAAACTGGTTGAATCAACCACTTTTTGCTCATTTAAAGAGTGGACATCGCTGAACAAAAAAAGTGGCTACTACAGGTCACTTGATTCACAAGTTGGCTACAGTTTCTGGAAATTTACAACAGCAGCAACAAAACAAAAGCTCAATCCATATCCTTGAGGAATCTCAAATCTCTCATGGTAATGACACATTGCAATCAACAAAACCTGGAATCAGGAGATGATCCATCTCCCTGTCCTGGTCCTATAACAAAGGGAGTGCCATCAACATTTATTATATTTGCAGAGGTGCTATTGGTCACGGACTATCTCCTAAGAGGAACAATGGATTTTGACCAGAGGCACAGAAACTGCTCCTCAGCCTGCAAGTGATTCATTAAAATGGGCAACATCACATGTCTACTGTTTAAAGTCCAGGCTGACTAACGGTCTACAGCAAGTCTTTGCTTCCTCGAAACCTGCTTCTCTAGAAAAGATCTGCCATTGCCTGTTGAAACAGATGAAGTCTCTGTATACCAACCTCATCTCGCTGTGTTACCATCAACTTTTAAGGAATTCTGCAATTCCTGCTTCGGCTAGCTAGGCCCGCCAGAACTGTAGCTCCTCAGTGAAGGAACTCTCACTAGGCACTGACTTTCTGGATTCTGGCAATCACGTGAACTGATATCCATGGTTGGAACTTTCCAGCCATTCATCTGGTTGGATTTTCCAGTCCTGCCAACAGCGCACCCCTGCCACGGGTTCCTGCTATCATGGGGTGGATTCAATGGGAAGTCCCATTGACAGTGGCAGGACCAGAAGACCCCTGTACCAGCAAAAGGCACACCATCTCCTGTCGTGTCAACATAAGAACATAAGAAATAGGAGCAGGAGTAGGCCATCTAGCCCCTCGAGCCTGCCCCGCCATTCAATAAGATCATGGCTGATCTGTCGTGGCTCAGTTCCACCTTCCCGCCCTCTCCCCATAACCCTTAATACCCCTGCCTATTAAAAACCTATCAACCCGCGTCTTAAATATATTTAGCGAGGCAGCCTCCACCACTTCAACAGGCAGAGAATTCCAGAGATTCACCACCCTTTGAGTGAAGAAGTTCCTCCTCAACTCCGTTCTAAACCGCCCCCCCTTTATCTTAATGCTGTGCCCTCTAGTCCTACTGTCCTTTCTGAGCAGGAAGAGCCTCTCCACCTCTATCCTATCCATCCCATTCATCATCTTAACATGCAGTTGGACACCAGAAAATCTCACCTAGTACCTGTGTTTTTTTTTGTAAGTATTTATAGTTGTAAAAACCCCTCTTTCCTATCTTCTTATTGTGCACTTGTGTATGTCTGAATTTGCGACCATTCCTTGGGTTTGAATGTATGAATAAACAATACTTCTGATTTAACCCTAAAGAGAGTAAATCATTGTAAATTAACATCACAAATAGGGGGTTAGGAAAACATGCCACAGTCTATTCCAAAAATCAAAACAACTCTGTTTGCAAATAGCCAATAAAAAAAAAATGATGTTCAGATTACCTCACTGCCCTGTCGTTAACAGGGAAGATGACTAAAAGCTTGATCAAAGAGATATGCTCTAAACAGTGTAATCAGGAAGAAGACAAGGCAGAAAGGTTTAAGAAGAGAATTTCAGGGCCAGGCAGCTGATGGCCCATCCTATGGTGGAATGATTAAAGAACCGCAAAGACTTTGGAGGCTTGTGTAGCTGAAGGAAATTACAGAAATCTGGAGGGGCAAGTCCATGGTGGAATTTACAAACAAGAATGAGAACTTTTACAACTGGGATTTGGTTCTTGTTCAACTCAAGTGTTTGGGAAGGTTCCAGTAGGTACATAGGACTCAGAAGCAGGAGCAAGCCATTCAGCCCCTCGAGCCTGTTCCACCATTCAACAAGATTATGGCCAATCTGGTTGTGTTTCAACTCCACTTTGCCTCCCCCCCTCCTCCTCCCTCCCCCCCTCCCCCCCAGTACCCTTGACTTACTTGTCTCGTCTATTGCCATTTTACACTTTTGTGGCCCTCAGTCAGCAGATGTTCCATTAGGAAAGCATCGCACTAACATGGTCCACTTCTATTTCAACTTAGCATTTCAAATACTCCAGCTCCCCAAAGATAAGCCACAGAGTTTCCATGGCCCCAGGATATAAGGGCTGGCATTCTAATCTGTGCATTGGGGCCACAGTGAGGTAAAAGCCACCTACCCCACCCCGCCTGAGGCTGCCTTTCTGAAGAATGCTTTAAAAATCTCCTTCTTGCCCCTCGCAATCCGGTTTGATAGCTCTGTAGCAAGTTAAAGAATTTGAATTTGTTGAATGATGGCAGTGGACCTCAGTATAGGACAAAAAGGATAGATAAGTGACTGCTGAGGCTGATCTGCAACTGGAAGGTTCTGATTCAAACAGACCAGGATGCGGCAGAGGATAAAGTTTTGGACAAGTTACTGGCTCAAGGTTGCCTCTCCTTGTGTTTACTCTCTGCTTCTGAAAGCACTTGCTTTTTAGGGGGTTTTTATTTGGTTAAGTCAGGTGCAGCAAACATGGGCAACTCTTCACCCAGCACTCAATATTGATATCAAAACTCCTAAATCAAGCCAGAGTATTCTCATGGCACTTCCTTTGACTCTGCACCCATCATATGGGAGTGCACCCTAGACACATGCTCGCAAAAAAAGTTCTTGTGTTTGGTAAGCGAGTGTCAGACATTCTGGCTATTTGGCTACTAGTTAATCAAGAGCCGCAGTAGGTGAGGGAAGGAGTTATAGATTAAGAACAGGGCTTATGGTGAATGGGATTTTATGCAAGCAAGGAAATAGCAACAGCTTCTTGAACTCAAGCTTACAGACCGAACCTCCATACAGAAAATAAGGTAATCTAGAAACTACAAAATATCCCAGTTATTATACATACTCTGTAACTTAACGTAACTTGGTCACCATATAGAGTATAAAATATCCAATCACTGTACAAAACATAAAATAACTCAGTGGGGTGAATTCTCCCGTCCCACTCGCTACAGAAATCATAGTGGGCTCAGGGCAGATCATACGAAAGTCCATTGACCTCAGGTGGGATCTTCCAGTTTTGGGGGAGCACAGCTGTAAAATCCCACTCAGTGTCTATATAGAATATAAGATAACTGAGTCACTACATGATGCAGAAATTACCAGGGTCTATACATAATGAATCATTATACACTACATGCTACTGTGCATTAAATAACCCAGTCAGTATGTAATATAGAAAATAGCTCAGTGTCTAGTTAAGAGTCATATACATTACCTATTACTGTACATTAAATATAACGGAGAAAATTACCTAGTGTCTATAATTAGAGTTAATATACTATACATATTAACTCACACACCCCTCAGTATGAGGACTCCGAATGTCCCTCTCGGCCCTCTGGCTTCCATCTTGGGATTGTCAGCCCACCTGACTGATTCCCCCCTTTCCCCAACCCTAATTTCTCTTGTAGGTCTGGTCAGTAAAAGTTCCCTCTTTACTCGTGTGATAGTTGCTCCTCAAACAGCAATCCAACATAATGTTCTGATCAGGCTACTTTCAGTGATCATGAGATTTGTCTTGTGACCTAGTATTTCTGACTTCTCCCATTCAAGTTTCAGTTAGAAGGAAACTAAAAAAAATGTGAATGCTGAACTTCCGAAATAAAACTGAATCACGTATTAAGATGAGTAAACTTAATTCAGAAATGTTCCTTCACAAACTAAATTCAAACCAGTACTTATAATCCTCAACATCTGAAATCATCAGAAAATGAAAAATCACACTGTGTATGTGGTCTCTTGTTAGTTTCACTAAATCAATTTAATGAAAGCTGAGATCCCAGCCCCTAAAATGATGTGCCAATTTTACAAGTAGAACACCACACACTTAAACAACTGGTGAACCTGACCAAACAATGCATATAACTGTGTCATTGGGTGTGTGGTCAGGTCAGTGCATTCCTAAACCGTGATATCACACCAGGTCGATGTAGTATTCTCTGTGCAACTGTACAACAAAAGCGTATATTTGTATAGCATCTTTGGACATGGGAAATGCCCCAAAGCACTTCTCAGGAAGATTATTAGACAAAAAAAATTACATCACACCATATACACAGATATTAGCACTGGTGGCCAAAAGCTTTATTAAAGTAGGTTTTAGGGAACATATTTTGCGTAACTTGCCATTAAATATCTGCTGTTATAGTTTCGATTCATTCATCTGTATCTGATATATTCTGTTACTCTAACAGGTGATAACAGCTCAGTTAGTTACATTCTTGCCTCTGAAGGATGTGGGTTCCAGTTGCACTGTGACTTGAATGCCAGTCTTGGTTGACAATCCAATGCAGCACTGGCGGGAGTGTTGCATAATTGGAAGTGTCATTTTTCGGATGGAATGTTAAACCAAAGGCCGCTCTGCTCACATATAAAGGATCCCAGGGCACGGCTTTGAAGAAAAGCAAGGGAGTTATCCCTGCTGCCCAGGTCAATATTTAATCCCTCAATCAGCATCACAAAAAACAGACTATCTGGTCATTATCCCTCCAGCATGTTAATTTGATCTGATTCCTTGTTGGCATATGCGAAGTTTGCTGCGAACAAATTGGTCACCACATTTCCTATCTCGCGTGTGTCAGTTTATGTAATGTATAACAATTTATATGTACCTGTCCTGATAACTCACTCACTCCTGTCTAGATGTTCTCAATGTAACTCATTGCTGTGGAATTAACAGGCTGTACAATACATTCTAATGGCTGTGTTCCTGTCCACATCCATGCAATTCCATCCGATAAATAGTATATTCACAGCACTCCCTCACTGTTTGGGAATTATACTGACCACCTGTTCCTCAAACCACAAATATAATCCAGCAAACATCACTTTGTAGCCACTCTGGCAAAAAGTAAAATGTTTGAGGGATTGAGCTTAATGGATGAGAGAAAATACTGAAGTTGCAGGTGAGCAAAAAGGTGAGAGTTTTCAACAAGAAGCAGGTCACACATTCCCACAAGACACTTTATACAAAGACTTTATACAATCACAACACACATACTTCACAGACATTTAATATACTACATACTTTGTACCCACACTTCACCCTCCAGCCCTGTCCTCTCTCTCTGGGAGGGTGACCCGCTGCTCAGGGACAGACAGGCGCCTCTGGCTGTGTTGGGAGCCGGGGCCCAGGCAGCAGCGGCCCGGCTGGATCAGCTCTCCCCGAGCTCAACTACTCCCTCCCGGGGAAAGGCCAGGCCAGAGGGCGGGGGCTCAACACAATGCAGCCGATTGGTAAAGTGACAGCTTCCCGGGCCGGACACCCCCCCACCCCCGGGCCGGACCCCCCCACCCCGGGCCGGACCCCCCACCCCGGGCCCTCCGGACACCCCCCATCCCGGGCCGGACACCCCCCCCCCGGGCCCTCCGGACACCCCCCCACCCCGGGCCCGGACACTCACCCACGGCGGCGATCAGCAGGCAGAGCGGCCACATGCTCCCCACACTCGGCGCCGCTCCCGCAGAAACTTTCCCAGGAACTCCGGCTGGGATCCCGGATCCCAATATCAGGCAGCCCGATCCCAGTGCCAGAAACCAACAGGCACCGCGGCTCAGCCCAGAAACAGAGAGGAAGGGAGAGACAGGGGGAGAGTAGAGAGAGAGAGAGAGGGAGAGAAAGGGACAGTAGAGAGAGAGAGAGAGAAAGGGAAGTTGGGCAGGGGGTGCAGTAGATAGAAGAGGCAGGGGATAGAGAATGGGACAGTAGATAAAAAGAGGCAATGGATAGAGAGAGGGGATAGAGAGTAGGACAGGAAATAGGAAAGAGAGAAAGGGACAGTAGATAGAGATTGGGACGATAGAGAGAGAAAGGAGCAAGGGATGGAGAAAGCGACAGTGCATAGAGGGAGAGAGGAGGATAGAGAAAAAAAAATGACTGGAATAGAGAGGGGAAAGAAAGAAAGGGACAATAAATAGAGATGGGGATAGGTAGAGTAAGAGATAGGGCATAGAGAGGGAGAAAGAGTCAGTGGATAGAGAGCAGGGCAGAGAGAGAGACAGGGGTTAGAGAGGTGAGGTACAGATAGAGTAGAGAGAGATTTTTGGGGTCTGACAGAGAGAGGACATGTCCCCTTCATGCTCTGCCACTTCTCTTTCGGCTCAAGTGCAACGTGCTCCCTGTGATGCCTTGCCTTTATCTTGTGGGTTGTTGTCTTCTCGTCTCCTGGGCCTTATTATTATCCGTGTTAATTTTTTCTTGTGTGGGGTGGTGTGTGGAGAATACAGCACCATGAAGGGAGGAGAAGGGATGAAAGGAGGAGGACAAAAGGAAATGGGGTGACGATCTACTTCTGTTGTATTTTAGGTGGCTGGGGGGAGGTGGTTGTTGAGGTGGTGTGTGTTAGGAGGAGGGGGTTGTGAGGTAGGGTGTTCACTTATTCAGTGCAAAAATTACTTCATAGACAATTTATCTGTTTATTTCTTTATTAATTAATTAGTGTTCCCAGTAGGCTTACATTAGCAATGTAACAAAGTTACTGTGGAAGGGTACACCAAGGGGAAATTTAATATGACCAATTCACTTAACTAGCACATCTTTGGAGGATGGGAGGATACTAGAGTGCCCAGAGGAAACCCACGCAAGCACGGGGAGAATGTGCAAACTCCACACAGGTAGAGATTCAAGCCAGAACCCTAGCCTGCATCCCTGGTCCTGTGAGATAGCAGTACTAACCATTGTGCCACAGTGCTGCCCATGAATGAATGGCTTACATGTCTGTCTTCTCACCATACTGGTTTTCCTGCTGTCTATCATGGTCCTCCCTTATTTGTTTGTCCTCAGTCCTTTGGGTTGATCTTCTGTGCCACCTCTTTGTTCTATACCTTTTTCTCCTTGTTGTGGTTCCTTTAAGGGTTAGAGAGAGGGTCAGGGGATAGAAACAGATGGGATAGAAAGAGAGAGGAATGAATACAGAGAGTGATACAGAGAGAAAGGGATGGGGGTTGAAAGAACGGGTCAGAGAGTGAAATGGGATAGAGAGAGAGGGAAAGGCAATAGTGAGAGTGATAGGGGAAAGATGGGGACAGAGAAAGGGAGAGAGATAGGGATAGTGAGAGAGAAACAGAGTGAGAGAGGGGGACAGGGAATTGATTTATTATTGTCACATGTATTAACATACAGTGAAAAGTATTGTTTCTTGCACGCTATACAGAAAAACATATCAGACATAGAGAAGGAAACGAGCATGCAGAATGTAGTATTATAGTCATAGCTGGGGTGCAGAGAAAAGTCAATCTAATGCAAGGTAAGTCAATTCAAAAGTCTGACAGCAGCAGGGAAGAAGCTGTTCTTGAGTCGGTTGATACGTGACCTCAGACTTTTGTATCTTTTTCCCCAAAGGAAGAAGGTGGAAGAGAGAATGTTCTTAATTATGCTGCTGCTTTGCCGAGGCAGCGGGAAGTGTAGACAGAGTCAACGGATGGGAGGCTGGTTTGTGTGATGGATTGGGCCACATTCGCAACCTTTTGTAGTTCCTTGCAGTCTTGGCAGAGCAAGAGCCATACCAAGCTCTAATACGATCAGAAAAAATGCTTTCTATAGTGCATCTGTAAAAGTTGGTGGGAGTCATGCTGACATGTCAAATTTCCTTAGTCTTCTGAGCAAGTAGAAACATTGGTGGCATTCCTAACGATAGTGTCAGCTGAGGGGACCAGGACAGGTTGTTGGTGATCTGGTCACCTAAAAACTTGAAGCTCTTGACCCTTTCTACTTCATCCCCGTTGATGTAGACAGAGGTATGTTCTCCTTTACGTTTCCTGAAGTCGCTGACAATCTCGTTCATTTTATTGACATTGAGGGAGAGATCATTGTTGCTGCACCAGTTCACCAGATTGTCTATCTCATTCCCTGTACTCTGTCTTGTAATTGTTTGAGATCCGACCCACTACGGTGGTGTCGTCAGCAAACTTGAAAATCAAATTGGAGGGAATTTGGTCACACGGTCATAGCTGTGTAAGGAGTATAGTAGGGGACTGAGAACACAACGTTGTGGGGCACTGGTGTTGAGGATGATTGTGGAGGAGGTGTTGTTGCCTATCTTTACTGATTGTGGTCTGTAAATTAGGAAGTTCAGGATCCAGTTGCAGAGGGAGATACTGAGGTCCAGGCAACAGAGTTTGGAGATGAGTTTTGTGGGAATAATAGTGTTGAAGGCTGAGCTGTAGTTAATAAATAGGAGCTGTAGTCAATAAATAGGAGTCTGACATAGGTGTCCTTGTTATCTTGGTGTTCCAGGGTTGAGTGCAGGGTCAGGGAAATGGTGTCTGCTGTGGACCTGTTGCAGCAGTAGGCAAAGTGTAGTGGATCCAGGTAGGGTAGGAGGCTGGAATTGATTTGTGCCATGACTAACCTTTCGAAGCACTTTATAATGATGGATATCAGAGCCACCGGTGGGTAGTCATTAAGGCACACTGCTTAGTTTTTCTTAGGTATCAGGAGGATGGTTGTCTTCTTGATGCAGGTAGGGACCTCGGATTGTTGTAAAGAGAGGTTGAAGATGTCTGTGAATACCCCCACCAGCTGATCCACACAGGATCTGAGTGCTCATCAGGATACCCCATCCGAGGCAGTCGCTTTCCGTGGATTGACCTTCAAGAAATCTGCTCTGACATCTGCAATTGTGACCCCAGATACAAGATCATCCAGGGCTTCCAGGGTGGAGGGTGTGCTCTTGCTGACCTCTTGCCCAAAACGGGCATAGAATGCATTGAGCTCATCAGGGAGGGGTGTGTTAGAGGTGGGGATTTTGCATGCCTTCATCTTGTAGACTATCATGTCTTGCAGACCTTGCTGTAGTTGGCAGGGGGTTGGTGTGGCTAGCTTGGGACTCCAGCTTGGTCCAATACTGTCATTTGGCACCTTTGATGGATCTGCTTTGATCCTTATCTGGCTTTCTCGTATAGGCCCCTGTCACTTGACTTGGATGCCTCAGACCTGGACTTCAGCAAGCTGTGGATATTCCTGTTCATCCATGGCTTCCAGTTGGGGAGCACATGGATTTGTTTCTTTGGCACACAGTCTTCTACACACTTACTAATGAAGTTAGTTACTGTAGTGGCATACTTGTTTAGGCTGGTCGCAGAGTTTTTAAATACTGACTTGTCCACTGACTCTAAGCAGCCCTGTAGGAGATCATCCGATTCCTCAGACCAACATTGCACAACTTTCTTTGATGAATTCTTCCACTTCAGCTTTTGCCTGTAAGCAAGGAGGGCGAGCGATAAAACGGTAGGCATGTTTGATATTTGTGTAGCAGTGGTCTAGGATGTTTGGGCGTCTGGTGAGCAGGAGATGTGTTGGTGGTAACTTGAGCTTGGCCTGATGAACAAGGCCTCAGGATGTTTTGTCTCCAGGCTGTTTGTAGTGGTGTATATTTCATCCAGCGCAATCTTCACATCCGCATGGGGTGGAATGTAAACTGCCATCAGGATGACGGAGCTGAATTCCCGAGGAAGATAGTAGGGGCGGCATTTTAGCATTAGGTATTCTAGTCTGGGGAGCAGAAAGTTCAGTAAAAAGTCTGACAACACCAGGTTTTACAGAGCAGAAAGTTGCCAATGTTGTTGCATCTAGGCACCACAAGGTGTTGATTAGGAAGCAGACCCCACCTCTTCTAGCCTTGCCTGAGGCCACTGTACGCTCCATTCAATGGATTGAGAAGTCCTCTGGTTGTAGGGCACTGTCCAGTGAAGCAGGAGTGAGCCATGTCTGCGTGAAACAGAGTACTCATGATGTGGAGATGCCGGCGTTGGACTGGGGTAAACACTGTAAGAAATCTGACGACACCAGGTTAAGTCCAACCGATTTATTTGATAGTAAACTCACCTTCCCCTCTCTATCAAATAAATCGGTTGGACTTAACCTGGTGTTGTCAGATTCCTTACTGTGAAACAGAGTACACAGCAGTCCCTCAGTTCTCTTTGGAAAGTGAGCCTGGCTGTAAGTTCGTCTAGCTTGTTTTCCAGAGACTGGACATTTGCAAGGAGCAAGCTATAGAGGAGAGCCTTGGGACCATGTTGTTTCACTCTCACCTGCAGCCCTGCATGTTTTCCACACTTCCTGTAGTGACTGCTTCTTTTCGAGATGATGAGAGTGGTTTGCAGTGTTAAGGGTATGGTTGTGTCCAATGAGGTTCTTCGCTCTGATAGGTGTGCGGATGAAGGATTTGTTGCCTTCCTTGCAGCTCCTGTGTTGGTATATGGGTCACGAGGTCGGGTGTTCCAGGTCACTGTCAGGCTGCGTTTTGGCTTTGCTGTTCGGTGGATATCGGTGGGGAGAGGGGAACAGGGAATGGGGGGGGGGCATGCAATAAAGAGACCGGTTAGGGGATAGAAAGAAGGGGGGAATACAGTGAAAGAGAGAGAGGACAGCATAGAGAGGGGGACAGGGGATAGAAGGAGAGTGTCAGAGAATAAGGGGGGGGAATAGAGAGAAAGAGAGAGAGAGACAATAAAAGAGGCAATAGAGTGCGAGGGAAATCAGATAGAGAGGGGACAGGGAATAGAGAGAGGGACTTGGAAGAAAAGGACGTTATCGGATAGATTGGGTCAGACAGAAGGGCGGGTTAGAGAAAAAGGGTCGGACTGAGGGGATGAGGATTGAGAGAGCGAGCAAAAAAGATGAGATAGTGAGACAGGCTAGAACGATAAGGAGAAAGGTGATAGAAAGAGAGGGAGGGTTTAGGGAATAGAAAAATAAATAAGATAAAAAGAGATAGGACAGAGTGGAAAGACTCAGGTGATAGAGGGGCAGGGAAAAGAGAAAGAGGGGATGGGATCGAGATGGACAGGGGATAGAGAGTGAATGAGGCATAGAGAAAAGAGATCATGGATAGACGGAGGGAGGGATAAGGAATGGAGAGGGAAGATGGGGTGGGCAGAGTGGGTATAGAAAGAGACAGATGGGATAGAGAAGGAGAGAGACGTTGGTTATAGTGAGAGACAGGGGATAGAGAGAGAGGATGAGGCATTGGAGAGAGAGAAGGGGATAGAGAGAGAGAAAGGAGCAGGAGATAGATCAAGACAGTAAAAGCCTCACAACACCAGGTTAAAGTTCAAAAGGTTTATTTGGTAGCACAAGCTGCAAGCTTTCAAGCACTGCCCCTTCATCAGATGAGTGGGAGTTGTGTTCACAAACAGGGCATATATAGACATAAACTCAATTTATAAGATAATGTTTGGAATGCGAGTCTTCACAGGTAATCAAGAGGCCTTCACGACCCATGACAACGCAGAGTTGTTGAGCAGAGACTGATAGCCAAGTTCTGCACATGAGGACGGTTTCAACAGGGATCTTGGGTTCATGTCACACTATCTGTAATCCCCACAACTTAGCTGGGCTTGCAAAATCTCACTAACTGTCCCGGCTGGAGACAATACAAATCTCTTTAACCTGTGCTTAATGCTGTCTCCACTCACGTTGTCTGTACATTTAAGACTTGATTACCTATAAAGTCTCGCATTCCAACCATTATCTTGTAAATTTAATTTGTGCCTATATATGCCCTGTTTGTAATATAACTCCCACTCATCTGATAAAGGGGCAGTGCTCCAAAACTTGTGGCTTGTGCTACCAAATAAACCTGTTGGACTTTAACCTGGTGTGGTGAGACCTCTTACTGTGCTTATCCCAGTCCAATGCCGGCATCTCCACATGATAGATAAAGAGACAGGGTTAGAGAGAGAAAGCGTCAGTGCATAGAGGGATAGGGAAAGAAGATCAGGGGATAGAGAGGGGAAAGGAAGAAAGGGGCAATAGATAGACAGGGACAGGATAGAGAGAGAGAGAAAAAGAGACAGAAAGGGATGGGATTAGATAGAGAAAGAGACAGGGCATAGAGAGGAAAAAAGGGTCAGTGAATAGAGCGGGTCAGAGAGAGAGAAATGGGACAGACAGAGAGAGACGGGTTAGAGAGACGGGGAAGAGGACAGAAACAGATGAGATAGAGAGAGAGAGAAATGAATACAGAGAGCAATACAGAGAGAAAGGGACAAAGGGTAGAGAGAACAGGTCAGAGAGTGAAACGGGATACAGAGAGAGGGAAAGGCAATAGGGAGAGTGATAGGGGATAGAAAGATGGGGACAGGGAATAGAGAGATAGGTCAGGGGTTAGAGAGATGGGGATAGAGTGAAAGAGACAGCGCCGAGAGGGGACAGGAGATAGAAATAAAAGCGTCAGAGAGCAAGCAGGGGGAAATAGCAACAGTGAAAGAAGCAATAGAGTGAGAGGGAAATCAGATAAAGAGGGGACAGGGAATAGAGAGAGGGATTTAGGAGAAAAGGACGTTATTGGGAGAGACTCAGGTGATAGGGAAAGGAAAAAGAGGGGATGGGATAGAAATGGACAGGGGATAGAGAGTGAATGAGGCATAGAGAGAAGAGAGACCATGGATAGAGAGAGGGAGAGATTAGGAGTAGAGTGGGGGCTGGGAGTGGGAGCTGGATATAGAGAGAGCAAGATGGGATAGAGAAGGAGAGAGACATTGGTTATGGTGAGAGACAAGGGATAGAGAGAGAGAGGATCAGGAGCTGGTGAGAGATAAGAGGATATAGAGACAGGTGAGAGATGGAGAAAGGCAGGTTTGTGGAATGTGTTTTTTAAGAAGAATCGGAAGAATATTGAATTTTGAACACACTGCCTGCTGGGTTTCTTTTTAAGGCTACACAATCACTTTGGGCAGTGAACAAGTTGCATTTATTTCAAGAAATCATGTCTTCAGCTTGATGACCCTGATGAGTGTAAAGTTATTTGTTTGATTTTAAAGAAGAAACTGCTGTTGCCAAGCTTGGTGCTTCCTCTGACTCATTGAAAACACCTCACCTTGGAGAAGTTCCTCTCCGGACATTTTATTTTAAACTCAGTATGTCAGTATATTGCATTGAGAGCAGACTGTTCAGGAAGAATCCCTCTCTCTGTATTGCACCCCTTCAAAAAAACCCTCCAACATCCACCCCAATCCCAGAAACACATGAACTCCCAGCCTAACAGCCACCTTCCTCTAACGTGCACCACCTCAACAACCACCTTTCCCAACCACCTAAAATAAGGCAGAACCAGACCATCACCATGTTTTTCTCTTTCCCACTCCCCACATGAGGGTACACCCCACCATTCACCACCCCGCACAAGAAAAAACTAACAGGAGTAATAATATTTTTAAAAATGGAAAAGGTCTAGGAGACAAGAAGATAACAAGCCACAAGATAAAGGCAAGGCATCACGGGGGTGGGGGTGGGGGGTGGCAACTAGGGTTGGACGTGAGCCAAAAGAAAAGTGGCAGAGCACAAAGAAAAGGAGACATGTCCTCTCTGTGTCCGACCCCAAAAAGCTCTCTGTCTTGCCTGCAGTCCAGAGTGAGTTAACCTTCAGCCAGATAATCCCCATCTTAGAATAACTCATCTGTATTTTGAAAGCTTACTATGTTACATAAGAACATAAGAAATAGGAGCAGGAGTAGGCCATCTAGCCCTTCGAGCCTGCCCCGCCATTCAATAAGATCATGGCTGATCTGTCGTGACTCAGTTCCACATTCCCGCCCTCTCCCCATAACCCTTAATCCCCTCGCTTATCAAAAACCCATCAACCCGCTTCTTAAAAATATTTAGCGAGGCAGCCTCCACCACTTCAACGGGCAGAGAATTCCAGAGATTCACCACCCTTTGAGTGAAGAAGTTCTTCCTCAACTCCGTTCACTCAAAGGGTGGTGAATCTCTGGAATTCTCTGCCCGTTGAAGTGGTGGAGGCTGCCTCGCTAAATATTTTTAAGACGCGGGTTGATGGGTTCTTGATAAGAGGGGGGATTAAGGGTTATGGGGAGAGGGCGGGAAAGTGGAACTGAGCCACGACATACCAGCCATGATCTTATTGAATGGCGGGGCAGGCTCGAAGGGCTAGATGGCCTACTCCTGCTCCTATTTCTTATGTTCTTATGTTCTAAACCGCCCCCCCTTTATCTTGAGGCTGTGCCCCCTAGTCCTACTGTCATTTCTGAGCGGGAAGAGTCTCTCCACCTCTATCCTATCCATCCCATTCATCATCTTATACGTCTCAATGAGATCTCCCTTCATTCTTCTAAACTCTAACAAGTACAAGCCTAGTTTATTCAGCCTCTCCTCATAGCTCAACCCCCTCAACTCCGGCATCAGCCTAGTAAACCTCCTCTGCACTCCCTCCAAGGCCAAAATATCCTTGCGTAAGTACGGCGCCCAAAACTGCACACAGTACTCTAGCTGCGACCTCACCAATGCCCTATACAGCCGCAGCAAGACCTCCCTACTTTTATATTCAATCCCCCTCGCTATGAAGGCCAGCATCCCATTCGCCTTCCTGACCACCTGCTGCACCTGCAAGCTGGGTTTTTGCGACTCATGCACAAGGACCCCGAGGTCCCTCTGCACCGTCACCTGCTGCAGTTTTTTGCCACGTAAGTAATAATCCTTCCTACCATTATTCCTGCCAAAGTGGACCACCTCGCACTTGCCAACATTAAATTCCATTTTATGAACAAGGAAGAGTTATCAAAGACACTGTTTTACCAAGGATCTACCTGAAAGGATTTTACTATGGATTTTTTACTATGACCAGAACTTTTGTCAGATTAACAATATCAAGGCCTCTTTTAACTTTATACTTTATAAAGTGTCCTTTTACCACCCTCTGCAGAGGATAGCAACAGGGGCAGGGAATAGAGAATGCGGGACAGTGAGAGAGAGGGGGACAGAGGATAGAGAGAGGGAGGAATGGGGGATAGAGAGAGAGTGACACTCTCTCCTCTCCCTCTCTATCCCCTGTTCTCTGTCTCTCTATTTGTCCTCTCTCTCTCTCTCTAAGCCTTGTCCTCTTTCTCTCTATTGCCTGTTCTCTCTCTATCCCCTGTCCCCCCTCTCTATCATAGAATCCCTACAGTGCAGAAGAAGGCCATTCAGCCCATCAAGCCTGCATCAACCACAATCCCACCCATTCTCTATTTTCATAACCTCATGCATTACCGTAGCTAGTCTCCCTGACACTGAGGGGCAATTTAGCATAGCCAATCCATCTAACCTGCACATCTTTGGAGTGTGGGAGGAAACTGGAGTACTCGGAGGAAACACAGAGAGAATGTGCAAATTCCACACAGAGACTCTCGCTCACACCCTGTCTTCTCTCTCTTTCTCACCCTGTCCCCCTCTTTCTCTATCCCCTGTCCCTTTCCTGTTGAGGATTACAAATTTCACCTTAAGTTTTTTTTTCATAACTCAATTATTCTGCATTTATTGCAAAAAGCCCAGTTAAAGTGTCTTTTATTCTGGGTATAGCAATAGTGAATGTTGGCCAATTTGGTAGTGAATGAAACACACTATTGTCATAACCTGTGGAGTAATGGGGATAGAATTAATTGTGTACTCCTCCTATACTGGTCTGCTTATCATACGAGAGAGGGATGGGGATAGAGAAAGAGAGAGTACAGAGGAGAAAGAGGGATGAGGAGAGAGAGAGAGACATGGGATTGACTGAAAAGAGAGAGGGGTTAGAGAGAGAGACGAGGATAGAGCAGGAGAGACGAGGATAGAGCAGGAGAGACGAGGATAGAGCAGGAGAGACGAGGATACAGCGAGAGAGAGAGAGACGGAATAGAGAGGGAGACACAGGGAGTGGGGAGAGAAAGGGGAAGTAGGAGAGAGAGTTAGAGGATGGAAAGGAAGAGACAGGAGATAGAGACACATGTATTGAGAGTGTGACAGGGATTAAGAGATACAAAGAGAGAAAGACCAGGGATGAAGAAAAAGGGAATAGAGAGGGAGTAATGAGGGATAGAATGATATGGGCGATAGAGAGAGGTCCACTCACAGGTGCTACAGATATTTGGGGGATATTGAGGAGGCTGGTTCCTCAGGGATAAGCTAGTCCCTTTATTCCGAACATTTACATTCAGACATTCTCTGTGTGACTAGCACTGAGTGTGACTTCAAACAGAGTGTGGAAGTTTGACTGAGAAGATGAGGGAGCTATTCTTTTGTTTTTGTTTAACTTTTTCACTCTGTAGGTATTAGTTTCTGCTCCACTGCAAAGGGAGACAGTGAGCTGATGATATCTGGTCAATATCCAGTAAGTGGTTAAGGCCTATTTTCCAAAGGTTAAAATAGTATTGGAGTTTATAATAAGATTAATAAACATTTAAAAGAAATGAAAATGCATAAAATAATTAAACAATGAACTGAAGCTCGTAGATGTGGCAGGATACGTGATGTGGCAAGGCTGCAGCATGTGGAACCTCATGAATACTAATGTTATCCAAGGCAAGTCTGCAGCAAGTGTCCATGGCTTGAGGAGCTTTGGCCTGCCTGGTGCCAGGGTTCGGGATATCTGCCCCGGGCTGGACAGAAACTTACAGTGGGAGAGGGAGGATGTAGTGGGAGAAGGAGGGTCCAATGGGAGTGGTGCATGTAGGTACCAACGACACAAGCAGAATGAGGAGGGAGTTTCTGCAGAATCAGGATGAGCAGCTAGCCACCAAATTAAGAGGAGCCGCATAGGTTATAATTTCTGGATTATTACCCATACCACATATAAACTGGCGTAGGACAAATCAGATTAGAGAGGTGAGTGCATGGCTGAAAGATTGATGTGGGAGAACTGGGTTCAGGTTTGTGGTACCAATACTGAGGAAAGTGAGACCTGTATCTTTGGGATGGTCTAAACCTAAACCATATTGGGACTTGGGTTCTAGTGAGCTACATAGGAAAGTAGTGAGAGAGTTTTAAACTAATTAGTGGGGGCAAAGGAGCAAATTTAGGAAGATGTGGTAAACCAGTGAATAAAGATAAGGCGAGAGAGAAAGGTAAAAGCAAGTTACTGTGGATGTTGGAATCTGAAACAAAAATAGGAAATGCTGGAAAATCTCAGCAGATCTGACAGCATCTGTGGAGAAAGAACAAAGCTAACATTTCAAGTCTGGATGACCCTTCATCAGAGCTGATAATAACTGGAAATATAATGAGATTTATAATGTTCTAGTGAAGGGGGTCTGTGAGGGCTGGATAGAGGGCCAGTGATTGGTGGAAATGGGGGAGAGTGGCAAAGATGTCATAGACAAAAAGACAAAGGGAATGTAAATGGTGGTGATCATGGTTAAGAAGGGTGCCAATAGCGGCTCATTCAGAGATCAGAATGGCAGAACAAAGGGAAGCAGAGTGTCAAAGGATAACCTGAGACATGTAACAGATTGCCCAGTGGAGTGAGGAGGGGGGAGTGGGACATGGTGATAAGGGAAAAAAGATGGAAAGTGGGATTTTAAAAAAAAGGAGGGGGAAATGAATCATTTGAAGAAATGAAATTAAAATAAATAAAGAAAAAATGATTGAAGTGGAGTGGAGGAGGTGGCGAGAATTCATGCTCTGAAGTTGTTGAATTCGATGTTAAGTTCAGTAGGCTGTAAAGTGCCGAATGGGAAGTGAGGTGCTCTTTCTCCAGTTTGAGTTGGGTTTCACTGGATCATTGCAAAAAGCCAAGAACAGGCATGAGAGCAGGATGGTGTGTTGAAATAGCAAGTGCCTGCAGACGGACCAAAGGTTTTTCACAAAGTGGTCACCTAGTCTCTGTTTGGTTTCTCTGATGTGGAGTACACTTTACTGAGAGCAGCAAATGCAATAGGTTATAATAAAGGAAGTGCATTTGAAGCGTTGCTTCACCTGAAAGGGGTGTTTAGGACCTGGGAGGAGGTAAAGAGGAAGGTGTTGCACCTTCTACGATTGCATGGAAAGGTACTGAGGGCAGTGGGTGAGGTGTTGGGTGTGATGGAGGAGTGTACCAGGGTGTCCCGGAGGGAACAATCCCTGCAGAATGCTGACAGGGGGAGTGACGGGAAGATGTGTGGAGTGGCCTCATGCTAGGAGTTGGTGGAAATAGTGGAGAATGATCCTTTGAATGCTGAGGCTGGTGGGGTGAAAAGTGAGGCCAAGAAGGACCCTGGTATTGGGATGGAGGGATGGGGATGCGGGGGGCGGGGAGGGGGGGGGGGGGGTGGCGATGGGAGCAAAGGTTGGACACAGCTGAGAACCCTGTCAACCACAGTGGATGGGGAACCAAGACAGAAAGGTACTAATTTGGGAAATGATAAACAGGCTGTGACAGGAAGAGGCCAAGAGTACAAATCTAAGAGCAAATCAGTAGATAAAACGTGATGATACAAAAATAATAAAGGGCCATAACTTAACGCATGTAGCATTTGAGATAAAACAAATGAACTGTTGGTGCAAATAGAAATTAATCAGTACAACCTGCTAGTCATTACAGAGGTATGCTACAGGATGACATAGATTGGCACCTGAATATTGAAGAGTATGTGACATTTAGGAAGGTCAGGAAGTTAATTAATGATGGTATTAGCACATTAGAGAAGGATGATCTAAGTTCAGAAAATCATAATGTAGAAGCAGTTTGGGTTGAGATGAAAAATTATAAAGGCAGGAAGGTGCTGCAGAGGACCCCTGTAATAACTCGCAAAGTCAGCTGCAAAGGAGCGGTGCTTTCATTGTACAAAATAAAGTAAAGCAAAACCACAAGCTTGTGGTGAACACAAATGGGTCCAAACTGGGACTATATAACAATAGATCCAATCAGGGGCCTGCTTTATTCAGGGCTAGGTATACATGTTCCATTGACAATGCAATTACCAATCACCAGGGAGCTTGTATTCAATGAGTCCCACAGGAAGGTTAATTAGTGAATTCCCCATGCAAGTCCTGGGGGTTATCAGAGTCCTCCCCTTCCGAGATTGAAGGTTCTCCCTCACTCTTTTGGCCCACAGCCTTCTCTCTATTTCATACTCCGCCCGATCAGGTGGGATATAGCGTATCGGTGAGTGTCTCTCTTTGGATGACTCTTGAAGAATCACTGGAGGTGGTTCTTCCTCAATGACAACTTCTGGCTGGGATTCCACTGCTTCTGTTTCCATTTTGGAGTCAGCAATCTCATCGGCTGTTTTTGAGCCTTTCATTGGTTGAGTTGCTTTGTTCTTCCTCAGTGCACTTTGTGCAATAAAGCAGCAGCATTACTCGCTGAGTTGGCTGCTTCTGTCAACAGCACCTGACATCGTAGGTGGTCTACATGTTTTCATAGGATCTTGTCCCCAACCTTTACAGTACAGAACATTTGCCCTGTCCTTGAAAAACATTGTTCCTGGTGTCCATGGGGTGTTGCCTCCAAGTTTTTGCACTTGGACCATACCTTCTGGCAAAAGAACTCCATCAACTCTTAGTCCATCAACGCCCTTTTTTTGGGCTTCTTGCTTTTCTTCAATTCTTCCGCTTAAGTTCAGGAGATGAGGTTTGGCCTGATCTATAGGCACCTATCAGTAACTCTGCCAGGGCTATTCCTGTTACTTGCGGCATCAACCTGGAATTGAAAAGAAAATGTGTCAATTGTGTTTACAGATCCTCTGGTCTATTTTCTCATTCTATTTTTGAAAACTTGGACTGCTTGCTCTGCTAATCCATTTGATGATGGATGAGAGAGAGCCATGCAGACATGTAATACTCCATTTGTTTCCACAAATGTTCTAAATTTCTTACTGGTTAATGGGGTTTCATTGTCTGTAACAAAAACTGCTAGGATTCTGTGAGTACTAAATGATTGCCTAAGTCTCTCTATTGTGTTATACAATGCAGTGGGCACCATCCAGTGCACATCAATCCACCAGTGTTATCAGAAACAACAGAGTGGTCCTGTGAAATCCCCATGCACCTGTACGCGTGCTCTTCCTGGCCATTCCCAGGGGTGTAGGAAAGCTGATGGTGGGGTCTTCTGATTTTCTTGGCACATTCTGCGTGTTTTTTTACCATCTTCTCTATGTCCCCATCTATGCCAGGCCACCAGACATAGCTTCTCACTAACATTTTTATTTTTGATATCCTTGGATGGCCGTTATGGAATTCTTGAAGGATCGGTTTTTGGGCAGGATGTGGGATAACTATCCGTGGGATATTGCCGTCTTCTATGCCTAATTTTGGGTACTTTGTTGCATACAGCTTTAAGTCATGTGCCGGAGATTCTTGCATTCCCCCATTTAATATTATCTGGCTTAATTTCACCAATGTGGGATTGTTCCGAGTCTAAGTTTTGTTTTGCCAAAATTGTTAAGGTACACGTAAAATTTATGACTTTGTCCATTTTCAGTGATGAGGGTAAACTTGTGGGCAAAGACAGATGGCTCAAGGTGTCTGTGATCTGTGCCTCTGGTCTATGCTCCAGGGTGTAATCATAGGCGCTTAACAATAGTGCCCGCCGCTGTATTGGGGCTGGTGCTATTAGGCGGAATAATTTTGTGCTCAGAAAAAAGGCCCAACAGATGTTTGTGCTCTGTTATGATGGTAAAAGAGGATTTACACAGTAATTTTATTGCAGTGT
Source organism: Carcharhinus amblyrhynchos (assembly GCF_965287045.1). Taxonomy (NCBI): domain Eukaryota; kingdom Metazoa; phylum Chordata; class Chondrichthyes; order Carcharhiniformes; family Carcharhinidae; genus Carcharhinus; species Carcharhinus amblyrhynchos. The sequence continues at coordinate 58,544,177 of NC_137329.1, forward strand.
TAATGTAGGACTACTTGTGACTAATAAATAAACTTTTACTTTTTTAATGTTTACTTTAAACTATTGACCATACACACATTGATGGAATTCCTTCACTGCGAAGACCATTGCCAAACCCTCCTTTTCGATCTGCATGTATCTTCTTTCTGAATTGGCTAATGTCCATGAAGTGTACACAATCGGAAGCTCTGTCCTAGTGCTCCATTGGTGTGACAGTACTGCACCCAATCCATTGGGAGAGGTCTCACATTTTATAACCAGTGGCCTTTCTGGGTTGAAGTGGGTCAATATGTTATCCGATTGTAATTAATATTTGACCCTCACAAAAGCATCTTCCTGTGGTTTTTGCCATGGCCACTTCTGATGTTTTTTCAACAAAGTATGTACCGGTGCCAGTAAGGTTGTCAAGTTTGGAATGAACTTTCCATAATAATTTACGAGGCCAAGAAACGATTTTAATTCTGTTGTATCCCTTGGTGTTTTCAACTGGTTTTAGGCCATCTTTCCAACCCTGTATCTGAGGTACTTTATTATGTTTGGAAAATGCATTTTTCTCTTTTTACTCTGACCCTGGTTTCTGAAAACCATTGGAAGACTTCCTCTAAATTTTTGTGGTGTTCCTTGACAGTGGCTCCTGTGATTAGAACATTGTCTAAGTAAACTATCACTCTGGGTTTTCCCTGCAGTATGCTTTCCGTTGCTCTTTGGAAAATAGTGCACACCAATGATACCCCAAAAAGTAGACGAGTGTATTCATACAATCTCTTGTGTGTATTTACCATTATATATTTTTTTGATGATGCTTTTAATTCTAACTGGAGGTATGCATGACTCATATCCAACTTTGTAAAGATCTGACCTCCAGGTGAATTTGCGCAGAGATCCTCTGTTCGCAGCATCAGATATTTATCTAAACAAGATGCACCATTCACTGTCATTTTATAATCACCACAGAGGCAGATTGTGTTATTTGGTTTTTACATCGGAACTACCAATGTGGTCCACTCAGCAAATTGGGTTGAATAAGACCTAACACTTCTCATAGTTTCAGTTTGGTCTCTACTTTCACTCTGAGTGTATGGAGGTGGTCTTGCCTTAAAAAAACTCAGTTAAGCATCTGGGTCAATCTAAAATTTTGCCTTGGCCCCTTGTATTTTTCCAAGGCCTCTGGGTACTTTCCTATTACCTCATATAAGTTACCATTACCCATTTCAAAAATGTGCTGCCATCAATCAAAGTGGGTTTTTTATAATCAATCCCTCTCAATCTGGCCCTTGGTCTTTGTGCACTATCAACAGGAGCTGGACTGTTTGTTACCCATGTATGATAGGGATTACAGGGTCCCGATTATATGTAATGGTTCTCCTATATAAGTTGCCAATCTTGTCTCAGTGACCCTCAACTTGAGTGATAAGACGCTCAATCATAATCTTCTAAATTCCTACTCCCCATCAATGGATACTGCTGCCTCTGTGTCCACCTCCATGTTCAATGGATGTCCATTCACTTGCAGCTGGATCTGTATTGGGGCCACCTTTGAAGTGGTGACATAATTTGATTGTACTAATTCCTCTTCAGCCTGATTTACCTGATACATTCTGTTTTTGTGTAGCTTCACCCTTCAATCTGGGCGATGCATGCTCTGCTTTTCTATTTGCTAAGGTAATCTTGCAAGGGGCAGGTTCCCTGACTGCATGCACAGTACTATTGTGCTGGCCACTCCCGCAACAATGAATCTCCCTCTTGCCTGGTGCCAGGATTTCCTGGTTCCCTCGTCTGCTCGTTTTCCAGGCCCAAGACTGGGGGTATTGGCGTGTTCAACTGGAGACCTGGGCCTGCAGTAGAAGGCTTGCCCAAGCCTAAGCATGATGGGTCCTTCCAGCTCCTGGGCTCCTTTTTCTGCATTTCTTGAGATAAGTTCTATGGGTTTTCTTAAATCTAGTTTTGGCTTTGTCAAAAGCCTACTTTGGGTTTTAAATAATTTTTAGATAATTTATGCCATATACTTAATCTCTCAGCATTTCAGATAATGCTGGGCCATACTCTCAATGCTCTGCCAATTTTCTTAGTCAGGTCAGGAATTTGGTCACTCGTTCCTCTGCAAATCCAGTAATTGTATTGAAGCAGAATTATTGCAAAATAACGAATGGTTTAGGATTGTAATGATTTCCCACCATTTCCACTACTCATCAAAGGTCTTGGATCAGTGTCGCCGGATACATCAGACTTTTATAATACTGAACATTGCAGTCCCATAGGCAGTCATTAGGATTTGCTGGTTATCTCCTTCTACACAGTTAGTCTGAAAGAAGTACCTCATTCTCACAGCATATTGTGGCTAGTCCTCATCACTCATGCTGTATGGCTCCAAATTCCCAAAGTATGGCATTGCAAAAACTTAATGATACAGGCTTGCCAGGATCTGCTGAGCAGGGTTACTGAGACATTCATTTTACCATGTATAGTAGAAATCTCCCTAATGATTGTAATAGAGATAGTTTTATCATGGTCTCAAGTCCATAAGCAACTGAGTTCATGCTGGCTAAAGGAAGCACGCAAAGAGACGCCCAATGTGGCCAATTACCACCCAATCAGTGTACTCTCAATCACTAGTAAAGTGATGGAACATTTTTTCAATTCTTTCATGGGACATGGGTGTTGCTGGCTGGCCAGCATTCATTACCCATCCCTAGTTGCCCAAGGGCGGTTGAGAGACAACCACATTGCTGTGGCTCCGGAGTCACATGTAGGTCAGACCAGGTAAGGATGGCAGATTTCCTTCCCTAAAGGACATTAGGGCATATCGTGAACACCTGCCGCAGCAATAACCTGCTCTCTGACACTCAGGTCCTGCCAGGGCCAATCAACTCAAGACTTCATCATAGCCCCGGACCAAACATGAACAAAACAACTGAATTCAATGGGGTAGGTGAGAGTGACTGTTCTTGATATCAAGGCAGCATTTGATCCTGATGCATTTGGCATCAAGGAACCTGAGCAAAGTTAAAATCGTTAGGAATTGTGAGGGGAAAATTTCCACTGGTTGGTGTCATACCTAGCGCAATGAAAGATGGTTGTGGTAGTTGGAGGTCAGCCATCTTAGTCTCAGGACATCGTCAGGGTAGTGTCCCAGTCCCCAGCATCTTCAGCTCCTTCATTAAATAACTTTTCTCCATTAAAAGTTCAGAAGCGGGGATGTTCGCAGATGACTGCGTAATGTTCACTATCATTTGTGATTCCTCAGATACTGAAGCAGTCTATGTCAATATGCAGCAAAACCGGAACAACATTCTGGCTTGGGCTCAAAGAACAAAGAACAACTCAGCACGGGAAACAGGCCCTTCGGCCCAACGAGCCCGCGCCGCCGCATCACCCTACACCTATTCTACCCTGCATGTCTACGAATGGAACCCCTAACTTAGCCAGATTCAGGGGAGAATAGTGTCAATTTGGTAAACCAATCAGCCTAAGAGCACATCTTTGGGGTGTGGGAGGAAACTGGAGCGCCCGGAGGAAACCCACGCAACCACAGGGAGAATGCGCAAACTCCCACAGACACAGGCCCAAATCCATGTATCTGCACAGCTAGCAGCACTAGTCACTGAGCTGTTGCGGCGCCCATGTACCGGTCCAGGATCAAGCACACACACCGACACGAAGTACTAGGCCACTCCCGGAACCTCCAAGAGCAGCCCACGCACGACCTGTCGTGTGCATGCCCCTCGTTTGACAACGAGGTGGACCTCCACCTGCGGAATAAAAAGACAAAAAACATTAACTTACAAGTTAACGCTGATAAGTGTCAAATAAGATTTGCATCAAAGAAATGCCAGACAATGACCATCTCCAATAAGAGAGAACCTAACCATCTCCCTTTTGATATTCAACAACATTACTCTCACTGAATCTCACCGTTAACATCCTGCAGGTTACCATTGACCAGAAATTGAACTGGATCAACCACATAAATACTATGGCAACCTGACTACACAGAGACTTGGGATTCTGCAATGAGTAATTTACCTCCTGACTCACCTCCAAAGCCTGTCCACCACCTTCAAGTCAGGAGTGATGGAATCCCGTCTATTTGTCTGAATGAGGGCAGCTCTAATAACACACAGCCCCATCCAGAACAAAACAGTCCATTTGATTGGCACCCTATCCACGACATTAAACATCAACTCCCTCCACCACCAGTACAACAGCATTATTATTTATTATCATTCAATAGCCCAACACCACCTGCAAGTTCCCCTCCAAATCACGTACATCCTGACTTGGAACAATATCACCTTGTCGCCACTGTCACTGAGCCTAAACCCTTATGCTCCCTTTGCAATGAAACTGTTGGTGTATCTACAACACATGGACTGCAGTGCTTCCAAAATGCAGCTTATCTTTTCAAGGGCAATTAGGAAAGGGCAATAAATGTTGGCCTTGCCAGTGACATTTTCATGACAAGAATATGAAAAGAAGAGATAAATAAAAGGAAAATGCAACATATTTTAGGCGATCTGGATGAACTAGTTAATCATTAGTAAATGGCCCTTGATAGACTCTATTATGCAGGGCAATAGATGGATGATGGAGTGTGGACTGAAGGCAGGTCATCCTGTTCCTTTAGAAACATCAATTCCCACGCCAGGTTGCAATCCATCCATCAGTGAATCTCAATAACAATCACTGCTCTGGATATTTCATCCAGTCCTGGCTGGAGTGAAAAAAAGACTGCTTTGATATGATGCCTTTTAAGGTCTGAGGGCGTCCATCTTTTGAAATGCACTTCGTAATCTTATGTGTCCTCCGCTCTGTGAAATATTGTAATATGTTTTTGGAAAGAGAAAAAATACATCCATAAAGTGCATGACGTGAGCCTAGGACTTTAATTTTGAAATGTAGTCACTCTGTACAATAGGGAAACATGGTAGCCAGTGGTGCACAACAAGATCACATAAACAGCATTATGTTAATGATCAAATAGTGCTCAGGACATTGGAAAAGTCCCTTTGCTCTTTGTTGAAATAGTGCTGTGAGATCTTTTATGTTCAGCTGAAAGGGCAGAAAGGACATTGGTTTAATGTTTCATCCAAATGGCACCATCTTTGACAGTGCTGCAATCCCTCAGTACTGCACAGTAATGTCAGCCTAGATGTTGTGCTGATGTCTCTGGAGTGGAATTCAACTCTCTGGCTGGAATTTTACTGTCCCACCCATCACAGGAAACAAAAGGGGTGAGGGGCGGTCCACGGAAAGGTCCGTTGACCTCGGGTGAAATTTTCTGGTTTTGGGGCGAGTGAAGCCACAAAATTCCTCAGTGGTGAGCATATTCTCACTGAATCAGGGCTGACACTCCAGTTTGGAGCAGGCTAGGCTGGTTTCAGATTTAAAGTTTGAAAACAAACTTTTCTGTATTGGGTAAAGAAACGCTCCAGGGCCTTATCCCTTTCCCAATCTGCTCCTGTGCTGCCCAACACTGTAGCGCACCCCAATTCAACATCAGGTCGGATGGCTTATCAGTGCTGTTATTTTGAAGGCAGAGTTTGTGGATTCAGGCCCTTGGTATGATGATCAAGCTGAATTGTTGAAGATGTCATTCTTTGAATAGGACATTTACCTGAGGTATAATTGGTTTATTCCGATCTGGTGGATGCTAATGGTTTCTGTTCATTCAACAGAGTGATGGTTACTCACTGTTTAAAATGTAGAGTTTCTAGTCTCTCAGAATAGTGAGGGATAATGACTCTGACTCACTCTTGTAGAAAGAGGGCAGATGAATCTAATACACCCCAAAAACTATCATTAGGTTATTCGTTCTCAGAATTCTTGGGGCACTGACAAGGCTGCATTTATTCTCTTTGCAATTGTCCGATGGTTGGATTTGGGCCTACTCCATGAATCACTGCAATCCTTGTATGCTTGCTGACCTACAGCAAGGTAAAATTTTACAATTCTCATCCTTGTTTTTCAAATCCCACCATTACACCTCCTCTGTAATCTCCCCCATTAGTGTGACATGTAAGCCATGATTGATGATTTGATTTTGATTTGATTTATTATTGTCACATGTCTTGATATATAGTGAAAAGTATTGTTTCTTGCACACTATACAGACAAAGCATAGCGTTCATATAGGAGGAAAGGAGAGAGTGTAGAATTTAGTGTTACAGTCAAAGCCAGGGTGTAGAGAAAGATCAACTTAACGATAGGTAGGTCCATTCAAAAGTTTGATGACAACTTTTGATGACAAAAGTTTGATGAAAAAGCAGTTCTTGAGTCGGTTGGTACGTATCCTCAGACCTTGTATCTTTTTCCCGATGGAAGACGGTGGAAGAGAGTATGTTCGGGATACATGACATCCTTAATTACACTGGCTGCTTTTCCAAGGCTGTGGGACGTGGAGACAGAGTCAATGGATGGGAGGCTAGTTTGAGTGATCGATTGGGCTACATTTACGACCCTTTGTGTTTTGTTGTGGTCGTGGACAAAGCAGGAGCGATATCAAGCTGTGATACAACCAGAAAGAAAGCTTTCTATGATGCATCTGTAAAAGTTGTGAGAGTCATAGTAGACATGCCTAATTTCCTTAGTCTCCTGAGAAAATAGAGGTGTTGATGGCCTTCTTAACCATAGTGCTGGCATGAAGGGACCAAGACAGGTTGTTGGTGATCTGGGAACCTAAAAATTTGAAGCTCTCGACCATTTCTACTTTATCCCCATTGACGTAGATAGGGGCATGTCCACCACTACGTTTCCTGAAGTTGATAACTACTTTCTTCATTTTGTTGACATTGAGGGAGAGATTACTCTTGTCACACCAGTTTACCAGATTCTCTATCTATTTCCTGTACTTTGTCTCATCATTGTTTGAGATCCAAACCACTATGGTGGCGTCATCAGCAAACTTGAAAATCGAGTTGGAGGGGAATTTGGCCATGCAGGCGTAGGTGTATAAGGAGTATAGCAAGGGGCTGAGGATACAGCTTTCTGGGGCACCAGTGCTGAGGATGATCACGGAGGAGGTGTTGTTGCCTGTCCTTACTGATCATGGTCTGTCGGTTAGGAAGTCTAGGATCCAGTTGTATGGGGAGGAGCCGAGCCCCAGACCACAGAGTTTGGAGATGAATTCTGTAGGAATAATGGTGTTGAACACTGAGCTGTGGTCAATAAATAGGAGTCTGACATAGGTGTCCTTGTTATCTAGGTGCTCCCTAGCCCTACACTCAACCTGTAAGGCTAGGGAGATGGCATCTGCTGATTTTGATTTGATTTATTATTGTCACATTTATTAACATACAGTGAAAAGTATTATTTCTTGCGTGATGTACAGACAAAACATATCGTTCATAGAGAAGGAAACAAAAGAGTACAGAATGTACTGTTACAGTTATAGCTAGGGTGTAGAGAAAGATCAACTTAATGCAAGTCCATTCAAAAGTCTGGCAGCAGCTGGGAAGAAGTTGTTCTTGAGTCGGTTGGTTCGTGACCTCAGACTTTTGTATCTTTTTCCAGAAGGAAGAAGGTGGAAGTGAGAATGTCCAGGGTGAGTGGGTCCCTTAATTATGCTGGCTGCTTACTGAGGCAGCAGGAAGTGTAGACAGAGTCAATGGATAGGAGGCTGGTTTGCTTGATGGATTGGGCTACATTCACGACCTTTTGTAGTTCCTTGTGATCTTGGGCAGAGCAGGAGCCATACCAAGCTGTGATACAACCAGAAAGAATGCTTTCTATGGTGCATCTGTAAAAGCTGTGGACCTACTGTGGTGGAAGGCGAACTAGAGTGAATCCAGGCAATCTGGGAGGCTGGAATTGATTCATGATATAACGAACCTTTCAAAGCACTTCATAATGATGGATGTTAAAACCAACAGATGGTAGTCATTAAGGCACACTGCCTGCCTTTTCTTTGGTACATCGATGATGGTCATCTTCTCGAACCAGATAGGGATCTCAGATTGGTGTAGAGAGAAGTTGAAGGTATCTGTGAATACCCCTGCCAGCTGATCCGTGCAGGATCTGCATGCTTGTCACCAATGTTCACCAATGGAACAACCACAGTGAAGAGTGGGTTAATAAAAGGTAGTCTCACACCAATCCTTTCTCGTTCCATATTACAGCTCACCTCCAGCATGGTATAGCTGTGGAGATAATCTACACAACAGATGGGAACAGCACAACCTACAGTGACTTCAGTCCAAAACCAAAATCATTCCAACTTTAGTCGCTGAACTGCAGTATACAGATGGTGCTGTGTGGGTGTGTGTGCATTCACTCAGAAACTGAGCTCCAGGCCACTGTCAACTCCTTCTCCGGAGGGTATGAGAAAATGGGCCTTTCATTAAATACTTCTCCAACCAGCTCCCACATCGATTAAGATCAATGTCAAGATCCTGAAGAATGTAGACCATTTTCTGTACTTTGGGAGCCTTCTCTTGATGAAGGCAGACGTGGAGAATGAAATTCATCATCACCTCCAATGTGCCAACTCAGCCTTCAGCCAAATGTGGAACAGAGTATTAGTGACCAGGATGTCAAACCTCAAACTAAGGTTATGGTTTGCTGGGTAACGTGTTCCTCTAGGCTTCGAAGATTTGGACAACCTACAGCAGACACCTCAAAGCACTGGAGATGCCCCATCAGCGAGGCATCCGCAAGATCTTCCAAATACAGTGATGGGAATGGCTGTCCAATAGCAGCGACCCCTCCCTAAACAATTTGCCCAGTTTTGAGACGCTAATTGTTCAACACCATCTCCGCTAGGTGGGACATGTTCATACACCTGACACCAAACTCACGAACAATTTCTCCACTTGGAACTCAGTTGTGGCAGGAGACTCACAGGAGAACAGTGGAAATGCTTTAGGAATGTCCTCATAGTGTTCCTGAAGAGGTCAACATCCCCACTGACTCATTGGAGTCCCAACCTGGCCAAAGTGGTGATGGTTAATTTGGGAATGCATCGAACGCATTAAGAGACCTCACTGGGAATGCGCAGAGGTGAAATTGAGGGATTAGGGTCAGTGCACGAGCCTCCAAACAACTCATCTACCTAACCCTTTGAGCACCCATGTGGGGCGGGGTCTGCACATTGGACTTATCAGCCATCTCACATTGGAGCAGAGAGGAAGTAAGTCATCCTGAATCCTGATGGGGCTGCCTAAGGAGGAGGAGAAAAATCTCCTCCAAACTTAGGGGGCAACATGGTGGCTCAGTGGTTAGCAATGCTGCCTCAGTGCTAGGGACCTGGGTTCAATTTGCATTTTGGGTCACTGACTGTGTGGAGTATGCACGTTCTCCCTGTGTCTGCTTGGATTTGTTCTGAGTGCTTTGGTTTCCTCCCACAGTCCAAAAGATGTGCTGGTTAAGTGCATTGACCATGCTAAATTCTCCCTCAGTGTACCCAGACAGGTGCCAGAGTGTGACGACTAGGGGATTTTCACAGTAACTTCATTGCAGTGTTAATGTAAGCCTACTTGTAACTAACAAATAAAAAAATCCCTAAATCCCTCCAGTTCGGACCCCCTGATGGCCTCCCAGATTTTAATTATTGCACTATTAGTGGCCATTCAGCTACCCTAGGCCCCAGACCCTGGAATTATTTCCCTACATCTCTCTCTCCTCTTTGCAGAGACTCTTTAAAAGCTACCCTTTGACCAAGCTTTTGATTATCTGCTCTAATACTTATTTACGTGGCTCTTTTGGATTTAACATGGTTACATCTCTTCTGGTACAGTGTCACGTGATCTGTAGGGTTGTAAGCAGAGGGTTTTGAGCGCTTTTCTGGCTTTTGTGTATTAGATCTGGAACTAGCAACACTTTCTTAATAAACCTGCATCGTGTTTTACTGCAATCCACTGGTGTAGCACCTCATTATCTTTCTCTTTGTGGTAGCTACCAGTTGATATATAAAAGTGGCTTAGTGTCAAATTCTGTTTGAGAACATTTCTGTGAGATGTTTTACCATGTTAAAGGGTTTTACCAGGATACAGGTTGTTGTTGCCATGTTCCAACATTTTACAGCTTACTGCACCAATTGATAAACACTAACGTTGTATGTTCTATCTTCCATGCTTTGAGTGTGCTGACAACTTCTATATCAGTGGAATGAAACATTTCTGAAGGTAGATTTGGTGCAGTGTTTTCAGTAAGTGAAGTGCTCAGTTATTTGGTAAAATGTAGAGTTGCCATATTCCTGGATGACCAGAATTTGCTCTCTGAGGATCACCATTCCTCAGACGAGGGACAAGGTTGGGAAGGAACCTTAGCCAATATAGGAATTGAACCCACGCTGTTGGCATAGCTCTGCGTCACGAAACAGCTGAACAGCCAACTGAGCTAACTGACTCACCTAAGTTATTACTTACCTGTTTAACAGGTGAATATTATGTCCCAGCACAAGTTTAGAATTTGTTGTGAGTATTTTTTTTATTATTCTGATTATTGAAAGAGAAGTGAATGACCAAAAAGAAGTGAAGCATTTTAGAGGAAGGTGTTAGAGTCATTCCATCTCGTGATCCGCTCTAATAATGCTGGTTTCAAATCGGCCAGCAGTCCACATTTTGAACAGTTTGTGAAACTGTCAGTGGAGAGAGAATTACTGGGTGCACTATGGTAAAAATGGCCCCTGAATGTAGGTATAAATTAATTGCTAAGTTAAAAGCTCATATCTACTTCTGGGGAACTCTGTCGATCTCTGATTTCCTCAGGTCACCCTGATGGAGGGGATCATACACAAAATAAGGTTCAGGCCCTGTGTAGGGAGAACTGGTCTACGTGGATCAGTTGCTACTGCCCTTACTCCTTACGATCTTAGCAAATTTTTAATCAGTAAGGTAAACAGGAGTTATGGGGATAAGGCAGGAAAGTGGAGCTGGGGATTAAAAGATCAGATCAATTGCAATCTCATTGAATGGTGAAGCAGACTTGATGGGCCAAATGGCCTACTTCTGCTCCCACATCTTATGGTCTAATGGGCCAGAATTGTCCGACCTCGCCGCAGCTGGGATTCTCTGGTCCCCCTGCAGTGAATGGAGTTTTTGCTGAACGTCAAATTCTCCGTTCTCGCTGGCAGCAGTGGCAGGCGAATGAGATCGGAGAATCCAGACCTTGATCTATTATACATCCGGCCCAATGATTCTTTCTGTTTAAAATTAAATGGGCAGCGCTCATAATGAGAGGCTAAATGTCAGCCACTGGTTTTGCTCCAACACTCAGGAAGCTGTGGCAACTCTGATGGATTTTGGCCTTCCCGCCCCATCACCCCAGCCCTATTTTGGATGGCTCTTGGCCTTTGCTTGTGGCCGGGGAAGTATGGGGAACTTGGCCAACCAGTAAATTCTGATAATGCCCCTCAATCCTGCCCTCCTCCAATACTGCAGACGTTGTCACCTTAGCAGTTGTTACAGTTCCACATAACAAACTGATGGGTGTTCTTCCTGTTCCTGCAGCCTCATCATGCACAACTGAGTTCAGACATTGCAACTTAGAACTGGTGCCTGTGTCAACTACAGTGGTGAATGCACATAAAAGTAACTTAACAATCAGTCGACAAGTATGCTTGTTTCAACAAAGAGTGATTTACAGGAAAACAAACACAATGGATTCCTTCACTTACACAAGGAACCTCAGAAAGAACAGTATGTCCATAAATTATGTCAGCAGAAGTGGGGTTCACATGCCCTTCTAAATTGCCAGCGACAGTTCAGTCTGTCAATCTTATTAACACACCTCAATTTGTCTTGACAGTAACCACACTGAGGACATGTTTAGAACTAGCCCATCACCTCGGCAACTACATTTTAGTAATATGAAGCCCACCATGCTGGAGAGAGTGAGCAGCAATTAATGCTGAATACACTAAAAAGCGTCCTATTGAGTAGGTATTTCTATCCAGCTTCTCAGTGTTTTTTGTAGGTTGAATTAACTGGCAGTTCTTTAGGGTCTGCCCAGCACTAGGAACGGGAATGTGTTCCTTCTGTTTCTGCACCTGGATTCCCCCAAATTACCCCGCCAAGGAGAACTCTGCTCTGACCTGAGCGTAGCATTGGCTAATACAACTGTGTGACATTCTGACTACCCATTGCAGAGGGGAATGCAAAGGAGACCAGAGTAGAGGATGTAAACTGGGTATATGTAAATGAAAGGGGTTCAGAGGTAGGAGGGATGACAGAGAGGGTGAGGAAGGTCAAGAGAGATAGTGTCGATTTATTCATTCAAAGAATGTGGGTGTCATTGGCTGGGCCCATCCCCAATTACCCTTTAAAAGGTGATGGTGAGCTGCTTTCTTGAACTGCTGCAGTCCCTGTGACGTAGGTACATCCACAATGCTGTTAGGGAGGGAGTTCCATGATTTTGACTGACTCGACAGGATTTAACATCACTGGGCTAGTAATCCAGAAGCTCAACCTAATGTTCTGAGGGACATGGGTTCAAATCCCAGCATAGCAGGTGGCGAAATTTAAATTCAAATAATAAAATCTAGAATTGAAAGCTAGTCTCAGTAATGGTGACTATGAAACTAGAATTGATGACTGTAAAACCCCATCTGGTTCACTAATGTCCTTTAGGGAATGAAATTTGCCATTCTTATCTGGTTTGGCCTACATGTGACTCCAGACCAACAGCAATGTGGTTGATTCTTAACTGCCCTCTGAAATGGCCTGGCAAGCCACTCAGTTCAAGGGCAACTAGGGATGGGCAACAAAAGATGGCCTTGCCAAGGTCACTCAGACTAGCGAGACTAAGGTTTAAGGACACAAATTTTGAATGCAATAGATTGTGGTTCAGGAGCAAATGAAGTTTGGTGAGAACGGGGCTCACAGGATATATGGTTGAGTGCAGGGCAGTGAGTGAGTGGGGCAGTTTGATGTATAGATACTATAAAATCAGAAACCAAAATACCACCAAACTGAAGCAAGCTGGCATTTCCGTCTTTTCACAAATCAGATAGCCAACTTTGTTCTGCTTCAGACAACACTGGATATAGGTCCCACGGGCTATTATTTTGAATCAGACAGAAATCTACTGGAATAATAGGTAATGCTGTAAAATGGGGATTTGAATTAACTGCTCATTATGCCCCAGGCTTTATTTCATTTTCCATTAGAGTCAATGGAATAATAGCAGGTGAGATACAAAGTGTGCTGTAAAGTCACTATCATTTGTTTTCCACTATTGTGCCAAGTTAAAAGGTGCCCTTATATCTTTAATGTCGATTATTTAAGATGCAAACCAGTCATTCTGAATGTGGTTTTACTGTAACCAGTTGTTGAACTGCAGCATACAAGTAGTCACCAGAGCCTTACAAATACTCACTGGCCATTGTTCTTATGCAAATAGATTTTGAGTGCAAAGCAAGTGAAACCCATGAATCAATTCACCCTGCTTACTCTGTTCTGATCTACTATCCATTTAAGGTAAACGACATGGGCTTGTCAAGCATCTTGTTGAGCTTTAAGAAACTGTTACTTAACCTTGATGGCTTTGATCAACTGTGAAAGATGCCTTTTGAGTTTCCTGTTTCCCAGAAGAACTTCAAAAGAATAAAAGATGTTTTCCAGGCAATGCACTCTCAGTTCGTGCAGATTTATTGAGGTGGATCTTGACTTTGTGTGATAGTGTTAAACTGCCTGTGGCGAGTTGGCAGTCCGTGTTACAGCTTTTCCACTGTGGTGAATAAAAAATCTGGCCAGATGGAAAGCAGGCTGCAAACTCACTGTACTATCACACTAAGGTACATTTCATCCTATTGAGTTAAAGGCAGATTCTTCGAGACTCCTAATTCTCACAGACATATTTGCATCATAAATTCAGGTCCAGGTTTGTAACTGTTAGTAGAGTTAATGAAGTATCACATTTTAAAATTATTAACTCACCAAAATAGGAAATATAAACTAAATAATGAACTGCACAGCACTGACCCTCTGCTACTGTTTAACCTGTTTAACTTCTTGATCAATCTGTCTGGAAGTCTGCTATCTGGATTGCACATTCACATCTAACCAAAGTTCAAAACAGGACAAGAATTCATCACTCATTTAATAAGCCAATTACAATGATGACCCATTGACGTTAAAGGTAGAATAAACTTTCTTTACAGCTTTCCATCTCCTAAGGACAAACCAGAGCATTTCAATAGCAATGAAAAACCTTCTCCTCTGAAGTTTAATGCACACAAACCCAAGTCAAACAAATGACCAATTAATCTGTTTTTAATTGGTGTTAAATATGGGATAAGTTTTAGCCAGCACACCAGGAGGAAGAGGAGGACAAGGTGTATTCCTCTCGGGGGGAGGCACACCAGGAGAGTGTAGAGGAAGAGCCCGACAGGGACCTGGAGTATTGGTGGTGGCAAGGGTCAAACATGCCAAGAAGACCAGGGAGACCCTGACTGCTGCTGGATGCTGTGATTAGGAGGCTTGGTGTCCGGCAGCTCCAGCAGCCCCGCCACCACACCTCCTGAAAGCAAACCTGCATTCCTGCTTCCCCTTCTAAGAACCCTGTCCACCAAACCATGGCCCTTGCCTAACCTTCCAGAACTTTTGTCCACACCCCTACCTCCCACCAAAAACAGCATTTTCACTCCCCGCCCGCCACCCACCTCCAAGGGTCACACTGAGATCACAGCAGGCTGATGGGCCTGTGTTGGCCACGCCTGTCAAGACAGGAGGGTGGTGATGATTCACTGTGAAACAAGCTGTGATGCTGTCCTGGTGATGCTGAGATCTGACTCCTGCCTGTCCTCTGATTGCACACAGACACCCATACCCATGTCTGAGTGAGGGTCGGGCCATCATTGTTTGACCCAACGCTCTGGGGGGGGAGGTGAAAGGGATGGGGAGATGGTGTGAGGCCTAGGCTTTAGTGAGTGACGAGGTTTTCGTTCCAGGATGTCTGTCGCCATGAGTCTCCATGGCTCTCACTGTTGGGATTGCTTGGAGGTTGGGAGGGGTTTGGGCTGGGGGGCTGCAGGAGATTCTGAGTGTAGATGGGGAGATAAAAGCCTTGTGGGAAACTGGAGAAAGACTGAGGAGTCGCAGCTTCATGGTGCAATATTCCTGAAAGCTGATTATTTGCAGTGCCAGTTATCCTATTCCTAACTATGGTGTCGGCCTTCACCTGTGCGCTCTCAGTGCTCCCAAATCTTCTTAATCTTGCATGACTTAACGCTACATCTAGGTGACTTCCCAGGATGCAAATCAAAGGGGAAGGTGGTCTGCTGAGTTGTGTGCCCCATGGCCAGTGACGCCCTCTGAGGGGCTGGAATCTGAGGAGACCTGGCTGACTTTCAAGGGTCACAGATGTAGTTGTGACATTGTTCAGCCCACTGCCCAGGAGATGCACCTGTTTCAGGAAGGGGAGAATTCAGAAGGATTGGAAACTCCCGGTTGATGGGCCCGGGATGGCCTGAGCACTTCCTCCTGAGGGTGCACGTGGGCCCTTGGGAACAGATGGCGTGTATTGGCACTGTGCCTCGATAGGAAGGCCAGAGGAGGAGGGCCAGAGGGATTTGAGGAAGATGCTGGGGGTCAGGTGCTGGATGGCCGCGGGGTGTCAGAGAATGGATTGCTGTGGACATCGTAGGTGTGACAGAGCGGTCAGATGCCAGGATGTGACAGATGGACACTCAGACTTTGCAGCTCAAACAAGGCCATTCATTTTCCTGCAACATTGGATCCCGGTCCTCAGTGTCGGGCTGCTGTCATTAATTGCTGTAGCCACTGCTCCTCTGGTTCTGTGCCATCTACCCACTCAAGGATAAAGGATGGCCCACCTCTGCCCCACGACATCCAGAATCTTCTCTCTGCTCTACCATTCTCCTGGCATGACTGGCTGTGAGTGCAGAGGGAATATTTGAAATCAGCTTCTTTCTATGAACGGTGCCCAGCTGCAGCCAGTTCAGGTCAGTCACATGCCTGGGGACTCCGTACTGGTGTGTTTCACATGGGGGTTCTCAGTGTGGGATGATCTGATACATACCAGCATGAATAGCATTGTTTTCCCACCCAAAATGACACTAAGGTGTGATTCTCCCAAACAAT
The DNA here is from genome assembly GCF_965287045.1 of Carcharhinus amblyrhynchos. Classification (NCBI taxonomy): domain Eukaryota; kingdom Metazoa; phylum Chordata; class Chondrichthyes; order Carcharhiniformes; family Carcharhinidae; genus Carcharhinus; species Carcharhinus amblyrhynchos. The sequence continues at coordinate 58,560,214 of NC_137329.1, forward strand.
GCGAAAATCGGAGCAATCCACACTGATCTAACAACACCCAACATTCACTCTGCCCCCGCCATGATCCTTGATATGCCCCACCCTTTCATGCCTCATTGGCACTGCCCCTGGTACATTTCCAGGGTGGCAGGTGGACATTGTTCAGCCATGTTGTGGGCGGCATATGTCATTCATCTCTAAAATGGCCACTCTTCATGTTATAACTTTGAGAATGAGTCAGCAGACTGGTTTGGTTAGAGCCTTTCAGAAGGGGATCCTTGGCTGAACCTGAGGGTGGTGGTTGGCAGAAGCAGCCAGCACTGTAAAGATCAGGGATTGAGGATTGAACCTTCCTATTTCATTGGAGCAGAAGCAAACCATTCATTTGTTTAGATTATGGCTGATCTGTATCTGAGCTCCCTATATCCAGGTGAGGGCAGCGGAGTGGCAACGCTGATTGGCTGTTTCAGGTAAGGTTTGCGTAGGCACAGTCATTGCGACCAGAAGGTGAACTTCTGAAAGACACGCTTCGTCTTTGTATGAAGGCAAGTGTCTACATGAGGGCAGCAGAGCAGTGACGCTTATGGAGCAGCAGAGTGGTACGGATCCTGTCGGATGGTTCCCTGAGCAGACCGTCAGTGTCATCTGGCAGAACGCTTCATCACCAGAACTCACAAACAAGCACCAAGATCTGGCTTGGCTGGTAGTGAGAAGGGCACTCCCCATCAGATCCTTTATGCACGCTCGAGGTCTCAACATCACTGCATGCTGCCCTCGAAGCAGCTGAGGGGGCGATGAGACAATCACACACCTCCTTGTGGAATGTGCCTTTGCAAAGAAGGCCTGGAGTGAGATGCACTGGTATTTGTCGAGGTTCGTCCCGAGCAGCTCGGTGACGCAGGACTCTGTGCTCTACGGGCTGTTTCCAGGGACGCACAGCGAGACAAATATCAACTGCTGCTGGAGGGTCATCAACTCAGTGAAGGACGTACTTTGGTCCGCCCAAAACTTGCTGATCTTCCAGTTAAAAGAATTGTCCTCGACCGAGTGTTGCAGACTGGCACATTCTAAGGTCCAGGACTACGTGCTGAGGGACGGGCTGAAGCTTGGGGCAGCTGCCGCAAAGGCACAATGGGGAAAGGCCACACTGTAAGGCCTTTTAGCAGAGGCAGACCGAGGGCCCAGGAACTGCAGAACACCCTCAACCTGCGTAACTGTGTGCCAATCTGAGCAATAACGGCACACAATAATTTATTGAGGCATGTATATAGTTTTAAGTATTGAAATGTAATGATTGTAATTGTATAGATCTGTAAAAATATCTTGATTCTGCATTGTTTGGAATTGAAAGCCATGTAGATTTGCAATAGTTTATTTGAGATTTTTATGAATAAAGTATATTTTTGGGAAAGAAAAAAGCAGAGTGGTACAGTGGTTAGTACTGCTGCCTCACAGTGCCAGAGACCCAGGTTCAATTCCCAGTTTGGGTCACTGTCTGTATGGCATTTGCACATTCTCCCTGTGTCTGTGTGGGTTTCCTCCGAGTGCTTTGTTTTCCTCCCACAGTGCAAAGATATATGGGTTAGATTGATTGGCCATGATAAATTGACCGTAGTGTTGGGAAGATTAGCAGGGTAAATGTGTGGGGTTACGGGTATAGGGCCTGGGTGGGATCATGGATGGTGTAGACTCGGTGGACCAAGTAGCCTCCTCCTGCACTGTAGGGTTTCTATAATTCTATGATATCTGACTTGGCTCCATAATCCTTAATGTCTAACAAAAATCTACTCATCTGAGTTTCGAATGTTTCAATTGTTCATGCTCTTTGTGTGAGGAAAATGATTCCAACATCACCCCCCAACGGCCTAACTTTAATCCAATGATTATGAGGCCTGTCCTGGACTTTTCCAGCAGAGGAAATATTCCTGTGTCCTTGTGCATGAGTCTCAAACCCAGCCTGCAGGTGCAGCAGGTGGTCAGGAAGGCGAATGGGATGCTGGCCTTCATAGCAAAGGGGATTGAATATAAAAGTAGGGAGGTCTTGCTGCGGCTATATAGGCCATTGGTGAGGCTGCAGCTGGAGTACTGTGTGCAGTTTTGGGCGCCGTACTTAGGCAAGGATATTTTGGCCTTGGAGGGAGTGCAGAGGAGGTTTACTAGGCTGATACCGGAGTTGAGGGGCTTGAGCTATGAGGAGAGGCTGAACAAACTAGGCTTGTACTCGTTACAGTTTAGAAGAATGAGGGAAGATCTCATTGAGACATATAAGATGATGAATGGGATGGATAGGATAGAGGTGGAGAGGCTCTTCCCACTCAGAAAGGACAGTAGGACTAGGGGGCACAGCCTCAAGATAAAGGGGGGGCGGTTTAGAACGGAGTTGAGGAAGAACTTCTTCACTCAAAGGGTGGTGAATCTCTGGAATTCTCTGCCCATTGAAGTGGTGGAGGCTGCCTCGCTAAATATTCTTAAGACGCGGGTTGATGGGTTTTTGATAAGTGAGGGGATTAAGGGTTATGGGGAGAGGGCAGGAATGTGGAACTGAGCCACGACAGATCAGCCATGATCTTATTGAATGGCGGGGCAGGCTCGAAGGGCTAGATGGCCTACTCCTGCTCCTATTTCTTATGTTCTTACGTTCACTTTATAGGCTGTCGAAACATGCCACCTTCATCACCAGTGTTAAATCCTGTTGTACTGAGGATTCTCCTCAATAACTGCACCACAGTCAGGCGTCAGGGAACACAGCTCTTTATTCAATTAATTCGCTCCACACTCCAGATGTAAGTTGCCCACTCTGGGCGGATCCCAGCACCTCACCCTATATCCAAGGTTCATCCCTTAGGCATCATCTGTAAAGAAAGTCAAAAAGTGACACCAGACTTCGATGGCATTGTGAAGAGGAGTGAACATTAAGCCATGGGTTTGGTACTGTTAACATACCAACAAAAGTTTTATATTTATTTGTACATACTGAGCCTTTGTGGCTGGCTCCCATACGGTTTTCATATTAAAATCCGGCCCTCCGAGGTTTCCCCACCTTGAATCTAACCCACAGTTGACATGACAGTGTGTGACAGGACAATGTAGAGGAACATTTAATCTGTATCTAACCTATGTTGTACCTGATCTCAGTTTGCATGTGTTGCTGATGCATTCCTGATCCTCATGACTGGAATACCCTTCATCTATGAATAGATTTAAACAAAGAAAACATCACAATATTTCTGACAGGGTGTTCCGGGACCATCTTCCAGTCCTTTCAGCTACCTCCAATAAGTAATCTCCAGTGAATTTTTCTGCTTCTTCTCCTGAGGATCAATAGCACAGATCTACTTACAGCTTACAGCGGGTGTGCCCGTACAGGAAAGGTGATGTTATAGGATGGTACACAGAACTGATTATTGATTTTCATTTTTCTTCCCATTTTCTGAAACCCCTGTGAGCCCAGCCATAAATGATGAATAAATGCTCTTGCCCCGGGCTCCTTGTGGTGACCTAACATAAGCTGCCACTTCAAAGGCCTCATTCATGTGGTGCAATGATAGATAATGAAAGGACATGTTTGTCTCCAGAATTTCCAGTCGCACTGATGGTGCAAATGGCTGCAAGGGATAAAGGTTTCTGTTTGACTTTCAGTCTCATTAGGCTGCTACTGAATCACATCACGGGATATTATCTCTATAGCAACCCCATTCCAACACATAAAGTGGAAACTTGGCCTCAGGGGTCCTTTACAGACTGAGTTTGTTTGCAGGCACCTATTAACAGTGAAACTGACTGTAGAATGTTGTGGGTTCCCTAAATCACTGGCAACAAGAACTTCTAAGAAGTCTGACAACACCAGGTTTAATTCCAACCGATTTAAACAGACTTAAACCTGGGGTTGTGAGACTTCTTACTGTGTTTATCCCAGTCCAACGCCAGCATCTCCACGTCATAACAAGAACTTCTAACCAGGGTAGTTTACTCCTGAGCTTAACAGCTATATACATTTGTGCTCAGCTCATGCTCCCAGGGATAAGTCCTGCACTCTCACCATGTGACCACATTTGTAGTCACACCATTGCATTCTTACACGACCACTTAGTTTACATGTTCCCTGTTTAGTTGCGATACCCGGTGGTATGAGGTGTAACAGTGTGCATAGTAGGAAACTGTGTACAGACCATTGTGTGATATACCATTAAACAAATATATAACTACTTATATATTATAGAGAGACATGGATAAAATTGTAGCGAATGGTGAATAGCATATTATGTTGCCTGCTCCCCCACCTTTTCTGTTGGAAAGAAATCCTGAAATTTGAAAGTCAGTTCTAGGCTAGATGGTAATGAAGTCCTGGAATTTTGTGTTTGACCTAGTCAGGCACCCTGAGTGTGTGATTACACCAGTCAGTGGTGTTGTAGACTTCCTGTGGCCTGTGTCCTTACTGTTAGCAACATGGCATGTTTCATCTGTGAGGTCATCAGGTGCAAGATTTGCTGTATTAGCCTCTGTAGGAGACTGCACGTCCGCTGGTGCAGAGGGCTGGTGCTGTAGGCGGATGGTTGAGGTGCTGTGTTATCTGTTGGTGCTGATTCTGCTCCTTGTAGAAGGTGATGACAATTGCGTACAGAATGGGCACCATCTGAGGCTACCACGTAATTGTTCAGCTGTTAAGTATTGCTGTGCACCACCGCCCACTGGTCATGGCCACATGCGATCTGAGTGCTGACCGGTTGACCAAATGTTAGTTTGTCGAGTTTGTAGACTACTGCAGTTGGAGCAGGACATCCTGTGTACTATGAATACTTCAGTTTCCCACTTAAAATTTCTGCTTTGTTTATCTGATTGTCTGTTTAACATACAGATATTGATGGTTATGTAATGTTAAGTCATTTTTCTCACAGCAGATGTTGTAAACTAAATCGCTATATATTCCACAAACTACCTGATCCCTGATTAGGTCTTCAGTAACAGTTCCTCATGCATATTTATTTGGCAATACTTTAAACATAGTCATGTAAGATTGTATTGACTCAGCGCTCTTTGGTTTATTGATTTGAACAGATGTCTATCAAGGGTTATGTTTTTTATTGGGAGACAGATATTCTTGAACTTTTTCAGGATTATCTCTGGGTCTACTTTTTCCTCTTCTATCTGAAGAACAAACGACTCAAAGTTTTTGACAACCTATGGATCAAGAGAGTTAACAGGGTATAAACCTGTACCTGTTTTGATTTGATATGGAGATGCTGGCGTTGGACTGGGGTAAACACAGTAAGAAGTCTCACAACACCAGGTTAAAGTCCAACGAGTTTATTTGACAGTAAACCCACAAGCTTTTGGCAATGCCGTTCGTTCGTCAGGTGTGTGGAAAGTTCTGATCAGAGATCAGAACTTCTCCTTAATTAGGATTAACTTATTTAGGGCCACCATGCAGAGCGAGCCACCACACAGAGCGAGCCACTACACAGAGCGAGCCACCACATAGAGCGAGCCACTACACAGAGCGAGCCACCACATAGAGCGAGCCACCACATAGAGCGAGCCACCACACAGAGCGAGCCACCACGTAGAGCGAGCCACCACACAGAGCGAGCCACTATGTAGAGCGAGCCACACAGAGCGAGCCACCACAAAGAGCGAGCCACTACGCAGAGCGAGCCTCTATGCAGAGCGAGCCACTACGCAGGGCGAGCCTCTACGCAGAGCGAGCCACCACGCAGAGCGAGACACCACACAGAGCGAGCCACTACACAGAGCGAGCCACGACACAGAGCGAGCCACTACACAGAGCGAGACACCACACAGACCGAGACACTACACAGAGCGAGCCACGACACAGAGCGAGACACCACGCAGAGCGAGCCACCACAAAGAGCGAGCCACTACACAGAGTGAGACACTACACAGAGCGAGACACTACACAGAGCGAGCCACCACACAGAGTGAGCCACCACACAGAGCGAGCCACCACAAAGAGCGAGCCACTACACAGAGCGAGACACTACACAGAGCGAGACACTACACAGAGCGAGCCACCACGTAGAGCGAGCCACTACGCAGAGCGAGACACTACACAGAGCGAGCCACCACGTAGAGCGAGACACCACAAAGAGCGAGCCACTACACAGAGCGAGCCACTACACAGAGCGAGCCACGACGCAGAGCGAGTCACCACACAGAGCGAGCCACTACACAGAGCGAGCCACTACACAGAGCGAGCCACGACGCAGAGCGAGTCACCACACAGAGCGAGCCACTACACAGAGCGAGCCACTACACAGAGCGAGCCACTACACAGAGCGAGCCACTACACAGAGCGAGACACTACACAGAGCGAGCCACTACACAGAGCGAGCCACTACACAGAGCGAGCCACTACGCAGAGCGAGACACCACAAAGAGCGACCCACTACACAGAGCGAGACACCACACAGAGCGAGCCACTACACAGAGCGAGCCACTACACAGAGCGAGCCACTACGCAGAGCGAGACACTACGTAGAGCGAGCCACCACAAAGAGCGAGCCACTACACAGAGCGAGCCACTACACAGAGCGAGCCACTACACAGAGTGAGCCACTACACAGAGCGAGCCACTACGCAGAGCGAGACACCACAAAGAGCGACCCACTACACAGAGCGAGCCACTACACAGAGCGAGCCACTACACAGAGCGAGCCACTACACAGAGCGACCCACCACACAGAGCGAGCCACTATGCAGAGCGAGTCACCACACAGAGCGAGCCACTACACAGAGCGAGCCACCACGCAGAGCGAGCGACTACATAGAGCGAGACACTACACAGAGCGAGCCACCAAGTAGAGCGAGCCACTACGCAGAGCGAGACACTACACAGAGCGAGCCACCACGTAGAGCGAGCCACTACGCAGAGCGAGCCACTACGTAGAGCGAGCCACTACACAGAGCGAGCCTCTACGCAGAGCGAGCCACCACACAGAGTGAGCCACTACGCAGAGCGAGCCACTACACAGAGCGAGCCACTACACAGAGCGAGCCACTACATAGAGCGAGCCACTACGCAGAGCGAGCCTCTACGCAGAGCGAGTCACTACGCAGAGCGAGTCACTACGCAGAGCGAGCCACACAGAGCGAGCCACCACACAGAGCGAGCCACTACGTAGAGCGAGCCACCACACAGAGCGAGCCACCACGCAGAGCGAGCCACTACACAGAGCGAGCCACTACGTAGAGCGAGCCACTACACAGAGCGAGCCACTACACAGAGCGAGCCACTACGCAGAGCGAGCCTCTACGCAGAGCGAGTCACTACGCAGAGCGAGTCACTACGCAGAGCGAGCCACTACGCAGAGCGAGCCACACAGAGCGAGCCACCACACAGAGCGAGCCACTACGTAGAGCGAGCCACCACACAGAGCGAGCCACTACACAGAGCGAGCCACCACACAGAGCGAGCCACTACGCAGAGTGAGCCACTACACAGAGCGAGCCACTACACAGAGTGAGCCACTACACAGAGCGAGACACTACGTAGAGCGAGCCACTACACAGAGCGAGCCACTACACAGAGTGAGCCACTACACAGAGCGAGACACTACGTAGAGCGAGCCACTACACAGAGCGAGCCACCACACAGAGCGAGCCACTACACAGAGTGAGCCACTACACAGAGCGAGCCACTACACAGAGCGAGCCACTACGTAGAGCGAGCCACTACACAGAGCGAGCCACTACACAGAGTGAGCCACTACACAGAGCGAGACACTACGTAGAGCGAGCCACTACACAGAGTGAGCCACTACACAGAGCGAGCCACCACACAGAGCGAGCCACTACACAGAGCGAGCCACTACACAGAGCGAGCCACTACGCAGAGTGAGCCACTACACAGAGCGAGACACTACGTAGAGCGAGCCACTACACAGAGCGAGCCACTACACAGAGCGAGCCACTACACAGAGCGAGCCACTACACAGAGCGAGCCACTACGCAGAGTGAGCCACTACACAGAGCGAGACACTACGTAGAGCGAGCCACTACACAGAGCGAGCCACTACACAGAGTGAGCCACTACACAGAGCGAGACACTACGTAGAGCGAGCCACTACACAGAGCGAGCCACCACACAGAGCGAGCCACTACACAGAGTGAGCCACTACACAGAGTGAGCCACCACACAGAGCGAGACACTACGTAGAGCGAGCCACTACACAGAGCGAGCCACCACACAGAGCGAGCCACTACACAGAGTGAGCCATTACACAGAGTGAGCCACTACACAGAGCGAGACACTACGTAGAGCGAGACACCACACAGAGCGAGCCACTACACAGAGTGAGCCACCACACAGAGCGAGACACTACGTAGAGCGAGACACCACACAGAGTGAGCCACCACACAGAGCGAGTCACCACACAGAGCGATACACTACACAGAGCGAGACACTACGCAGAGCGAGCCACTACACAGAGCGAGCCACCACACAGAGCGAGACACCACACAGAGCGAGCCACTACACAGAGCGAGACACTACGTAGAGCGAGCCACCACACAGAGCGAGACACAACACAGAGTGAGCCACCACACAGAGCAGCCACTACACAGAGCGAGACACTACGTAGAGCGAGCCACTACACAGAGCGAGCCACTACACAGAGTGAGCCACCACACAGAGCGAGCCACTACACAGAGCGAGACACTACGTAGAGCGAGCCACTACACAGAGCGAGCCACTACACAGAGTGAGCCACCACACAGAGCGAGCCACTACAAAGAGCGAGACACTACGTAGAGCGAGCCACTACACAGAGCGAGCCACTACGCAGAGCGAGCCACTACACAGAGCGAGACACTACGTAGAACGAGCCACTACACAGAGCGAGCCACTACACAGAGCGAGCCACTACACAGAGCGAGCCACTACACAGAGCGAGACACTACGTAGAGTGAGCCACTACACAGAGCGAGCCACCACACAGAGCGAGCCACCACACAGAGCGAGCCACTACGTAGAGCGAGCCACTACACAGAGCGAGCCACTACGCAGAACGAGCCACTACGCAGAGCGAGCCACTACACAGAGCGAGCCACTACACAGAGCGAGCCACCACGCAGAGCGAGCCACCACGCAGAGCGAGCCACCATGCAGAGCGAGCCACTACGCAGAGCGAGCCACTACACAGAGTGAGCCACTACACAGAGCGAGCCACCACGCAGAGCGAGCCACTACACAGAGCGAGACACTACACAGAGCGAGCCACCACACAGAGCGAGCCACTACACAGAGTGAGCCACCACACAGAGTGAGCCACCACGCAGAGCGAGCCACTACGCAGAGCGAGACACCACACAGAGCGAGCCACTACGCAGAGCGAGCCACCACACAGAGCGAGACACTACGCAGAGCGAGCCACTACACAGAGCAAGACACCACACAGAGCGAGCCACTACGTAGAGCGAGCCACTACACAGAGCGAGCCACTACGCAGAGCGAGCCACCACGCAGAGCGAGCCACCACACAGAGCGAGCCACTACACAGAGTGAGCCACTACACAGAGTGAGCCACTACACAGAGCGAGACACTACGTAGAGCGAGACACCACACAGAGCGAGCCACTACACAGAGCGAGCCACCACACAGAGCGAGCCACTACACAGAGCGAGCCACTACACAGAGCGAGACACTACGTAGAGCGAGACACCACACAGAGCGAGCCACTACACAGAGCGAGCCACGACACAGAGCGAGCCACTACACAGAGCGAGACACTACGTAGAGCGAGACACCACACAGAGCGAGCCACTACACAGAGCGAGCCACCACACAGAGCGAGCCACTACACAGAGTGAGCCACCACACAGAGCGAGTCACCACACAGAGCGAGTCAGCACACAGAGCGAGCCACTACACAGAGCGAGTCACCACACAGAGCGAGTCAGCACACAGAGCGAGACACCACACAGAGCGAGACACCACACAGAGCGAGCCACAACACAGAGCGAGACACTACGTAGAGCGAGACACTACGTAGAGCGAGACACCACACAGAGCGAGTCAGCACACAGAGCGAGCCACTACACAGAGCGAGACACTACGTAGAGCGAGCCACCACACAGAGCGAGACACAACACAGAGCGAGCCACTACACAGAGCGAGACACTACGTAGAGCGAGCCACTACACAGAGCGAGCCACTACACAGAGTGAGCCACCACACAGAGCGAGACACTACGTAGAGCGAGCCACTACACAGAGCGAGACACCACACAGAGCGAGTCACTACACAGAGTGAGCCACTACACAGAGCGAGCCACTACACAGAGCGAGCCACCACACAGAGCGAGACACTACACAGAGCGAGCCACCACACAGAGCGAGACACTACGTAGAGCGAGACACCACACAGAGCGAGACACCACACAGAGCGAGCCACCATGCAGAGCGAGCCACTACGCAGAGCGAGCCACTACACAGAGTGAGCCACCACACAGAGCGAGCCACCACACAGAGCGAGCCACTACACAGAGCGAGACACCACACAGAGCGAGACACTACACAGAGTGAGCCACCACACAGAGCGAGCCACCACACAGAGCGAGCCACTACGCAGAGCGAGACACCACACAGAGCGAGCCACTACACAGAGCGAGCCACCACGCAGAGCGAGCCACCACGCAGAGCGAGCCACTACACAGAGTGAGCCACCACACAGAGCGAGACTCCACACAGAGTGAGCCACCACACAGAGCGAGCCACTACACAGAGTGAGCCACCACACAGAGCGAGCCACCACACAGAGCGAGACACCACACAGAGCGAGACACCACACAGAGCGAGACACCACACAGAGCGAGCCACTACGTAGAGCGAGCCACCACACAGAGCGAGCCACCACAAAGAGCGAGCCACTACGCAGAGCGAGCCTCTACGCAGGGCGAGCCTCTACGCAGAGCGAGCCACTACACAGAGCGAGCCACTACACAGAGCGAGCCACTACACAGAGTGAGCCACCACGCAGAGCGAGCCACTACGCAGAGCGAGCCACTACACAGAGTGAGCCACCACGCAGAGCGAGACACCACACAGAGCGAGCCACTACACAGAGTGAGCCACCACACAGAGCGAGACTCCACACAGAGTGAGCCACCACACAGAGCGAGCCACTACACAGAGTGAGCCACCACACAGAGCGAGCCACCACACAGAGCGAGACACCACACAGAGCGAGACACCACACAGAGCGAGACACCACACAGAGCGAGCCACTACGTAGAGCGAGCCACCACACAGAGCGAGCCACCACAAAGAGCGAGCCACTACGCAGAGCGAGCCTCTACGCAGGGCGAGCCTCTACGCAGAGCGAGCCACTACACAGAGCGAGCCACTACACAGAGCGAGCCACTACGCAGGGCGAGCCTCTACGCAGAGTGAGCCACTACACAGAGCGAGCCACTACACAGAGCGAGCCACCACGCAGAGCGAGCCACTACACAGAGCGAGCCTCTACGCAGAGCGAGCCACTACACAGAGCGAGACACCACACAGAGCGAGCCACTACACAGAGCGAGACACTACACAGAGCGAGCCACTACACAGAGCGAGCCACACAGAGCGAGACACCACGCAGAGCGAGACACTACACAGAGCGAGCCACTACACAGAGCGAGACACTACACAGAGCGAGCCACCACAAAGAGCGAGCCACTACACAGAGCGAGCCACCACGCAGAGCGAGCCACTACACAGAGCGAGCCACCACACAGAGCGAGCCACTACACAGAGCGAGACACTACACAGAGCGAGCCACTACACAGAGCGAGACACCACACAGAGCGAGACACTACACAGAGCGAGCCACCACAAAGAGCGAGCCACTACACAGAGCGAGCCACCACGCAGAGCGAGCCACTACACAGAGCGAGCCACCACACAGAGCGAGCCACTACACAGAGCGAGCCACCACGCAGAGCGAGCCACTACACAGAGCGAGCCACCACACAGAGCGAGCCACTACGCAGAGCGAGCCACTACGCAGAGCGAGCCACCACAAACAGCGACCCACTACACAGAGCGAGCCACTACACAGAGCGAGCCACTACGCAGAGCGAGACACCACACAGAGTGAGCCACTACACAGAGCGAGCCACCACACAGAGCGAGCCACTACGCAGAGCGAGCCACCACACAGAGCGAGCCACTACACAGAGCGAGCCACTACACAGAGCGAGCCACTACGCAGAGCGAGCCACCACGCAGAGCGAGACACCACACAGAGCGAGCCACTACACAGAGCGAGCCACTACACAGAGCGAGCCACTACGCAGAGCGAGACACCACACAGAGCGAGCCACTACACAGAGCGAGACACTACACAGAGCGAGCCACTACACAGAGCGAGCCACTACACAGAGCGAGCCACTACACAGAGCGAGCCACCACGCAGAGCGAGCCACTACACAGAGCGAGCCACCACACAGAGCGAGCCACTACACAGAGCGAACCACCACACAGAGCGAGCCACTACACAGAGCGAGACACCACACAGAGCGAGCCACTACACAGAGCGAGCCACTACACAGAGCGAGACACTACGCAGAGCGAGCCACCACACAGAGCGAGCCACCACACAGAGCGAGACACTACACAGAGCGAGCCACTACACAGAGCGAGTCACCACACAGAGCGAGTCACCACACAGAGCGAGCTACTACGCAGAGCGAGACACCACAAAGAGCGACCCACTACACAGAGCGAGACACCACACAGAGCGAGCCACTACACAGAGCGAGACACTACACAGAGCGAGTCACCACACAGAGCGAGTCACCACACAGAGCGAGCTACTACGCAGAGCGAGACACCACAAAGAGCGACCCACTACACAGAGCGAGCCACTACACAGAGCGAGACACTACACAGAGCGAGACACCACACAGAGCGAGACACCACACAGAGCGAGTCACCACACAGAGCGAGCCACTACGCAGAGCGAGCCACTACGCAGAGCGAGACACCACACAGAGCGAGACACCACACAGAGCGAGCCACTACACAGAGCGAGTCACCACACAGAGCGAGCCACTACGCAGAGCGAGACACCACAAAGAGCGACACACTACACAGAGCGAGCCACCACGCAGAGCGAGCCACTATGCAGAGCGAGCCACCACGCAGAGCGAGCCACTACACAGAGCGAGACACTACACAGAGCGAGCCACTACACAGAGCGAGACACCACACAGAGCGAGACACCACACAGAGCGAGACACCACACAGAGCGAGCCACTACACAGAGCGAGCCACTACACAGAGCGAGCCACCACGCAGAGCGAGCCACTACACAGAGCGAGCCACCACACAGAGCGAGCCACCACACAGAGCGAGACACCACACAGAGCGAGACACCACACAGAGCGAGCCACTACGCAGAGCGAGCCACCACACAGAGCGAGCCACTACACAGAGCGAAACACCACACAGAGCGAGCCACCACGTAGAGCGAGCCACTACGCAGAGCGAGCCACTACACAGAGCGAAACACCACACAGAGCGAGCCACCACGTAGAGCGAGCCACTACGCAGAGCGAGCCACTATGCAGAGCGAGACACTACGCAGAGCGAGCCACTACGCAGAGCGAGCCACTACACAGAGCGAGCCACTACGCAGAGCGAGCCACTACACAGAGCGAGCCACTACACAGAGCGAAACACCACACAGAGCGAGCCACCACGTAGAGCGAGCCACTATGCAGAGCGAGACACCACAAAGAGCGACCCACTACACAGAGCGAGCCACCACAAAGAGTGAGCCACCACACAGAGCGAGCCACCACACAGAGCGAGACACCACACAGAGCGAGCCACTACACAGAGCGAGCCACCACACAGAGCGAGACACCACACAGAGCGAGCCACTACACAGAGCGAGACACTACGCAGAGCGAGCCACTACGCAGAGCGCGACACCACACAGAGCGAGCCACTACGCAGAGCGAGCCACTACGCAGAGCGAGCCACCACACAGAGCGAGCCACTACACAGAGCGAGACACCACACAGAGCGAGCCACTACACAGAGCGAGACACCACACAGAGCGAGACACCACACAGAGCGAGCCACTACACAGAGCGAGACACCACACAGAGCGAGCCACCACGTAGAGCGAGCCACCACACAGAGCGAGACACCACACAGAGCGAGCCACCACGTAGAGCGAGCCACCACACAGAGCGAGACACCACACAGAGCGAGCCACCACGTAGAGCGAGCCACTACGCAGAGCGAGACACCACACAGAGCGAGCCACTACGCAGAGCGAGACACCACACAGAGCGAGCCACTACACAGAGCGAGACACCACACAGAGCGAGCCACCACGTAGAGCGAGCCACCACACAGAGCGAGACACCACACAGAGCGAGCCACTACGCAGAGCGAGCCACCACACAGAGCGAGACACCACACAGAGCGAGCCACTACACAGAGCGAGACACCACACAGAGCGAGCCACTACATAGAGCGAGCCACACAGAGCGAGACACTACACAGAGCGAGCCACCACACAGAGCGAGACACCACACAAAGCGAGACACCACACAGAGCGAGCCACTACACAGAGCGAGACACCACACAGAGCGAGACACCACACAGAGCGAGCCACTACGCAGAGCGAGCCACCACACAGAGCGAGACACCACACAGAGCGAGACACCACACAGAGCGAGCCACTACATAGAGCGAGCCACACAGAGCGAGACACTACACAGAGCGAGACACTACACAGAGCGAGCCACTACACAGAGCGAGACACCACACAGAGCGAGCCACCACACAGAGCGAGCCACTACACAGAGCGAGCCACTACACAGAGCGAGACACCACACAGAGCGAGCCACTACACAGAGCGAGACACTACACAGAGCGAGCCACTACACAGAGCGAGCCACTACATAGAGCGAGCCACACAGAGCGAGACACCACGCAGAGCGAGACACTACACAGAGCGAGCCACTACACAGAGCGAGCCACTACACAGAGCGAGCCACTACATAGAGCGAGCCACTACACAGAGCGAGACACTACACAGAGCGAGACACCACGCAGAGCGAGACACTACACAGAGCGAGCCACTACACAGAGCGAGCCACCACGTAGAGCGAGCCACTACGCAGAGCGAGCCACTACGTAGAGCGAGCCACTACACAGAGCGAGCCACCACGTAGAGCGAGCCACTACGCAGAGTGAGCCTCTACGCAGAGCGAGCCACTACGCAGAGCGAGCCACTACACAGAGCGAGCCACCACGTAGAGCGAGCCACTACGTAGAGCGAGCCACTACGCAGAGTGAGCCTCTACGCAGAGCGAGCCACTACACAGCGAGCCACCACACAGAGCGAGCCACCACACAGAGCGAGCCACCACAAAGAGCGAGCCACTGCGTAGAGCGAGCCACCACACAGAGCGAGCCACTACACAGAGCGAGCCACTACGCAGAGCGAGCCACTACACAGAGCGAGCCACTACACAGAGCGAGACACTACGTAGAGCGAGCCACTACACAGAGCGAGCCACTACACAGAGTGAGCCACCACACAGAGCGAGACACTACGTAGAGCGAGCCACTACACAGAGCGAGACACCACACAGAGCGAGTCACTACACAGAGTGAGCCACTACACAGAGCGAGACACTACGTAGAGCGAGCCACTACACAGAGCGAGCCACTACACAGAGCGAGCCACCACACAGAGCGAGACACTACACAGAGCGAGCCACAACACAGAGCGAGACACTACGTAGAGCGAGACACCACACAGAGCGAGACACCACACAGAGCGAGCCACCATGCAGAGCGAGCCACTACGCAGAGCGAGCCACTACACAGAGTGAGCCACCACACAGAGCGAGCCACCACACAGAGCGAGCCACTACACAGAGCGAGACACCACACAGAGCGAGACACTACACAGAGTGAGCCACCACACAGAGCGAGCCACCACACAGAGCGAGCCACTACGCAGAGCGAGACACCACACAGAGCGAGCCACTACACACAGCGAGCCACCACGCAGAGCGAGCCACCATGCAGAGCGAGCCACTACGCAGAGCGAGCCACTACACAGAGTGAGCCACCACGCAGAGCGAGCCACCACGCAGAGCGAGCCACTACACAGAGTGAGCCACCACACAGAGCGAGACTCCACACAGAGTGAGCCACCACACAGAGCGAGCCACTACACAGAGTGAGCCACCACACAGAGCGAGCCACCACACAGAGCGAGACACCACACAGAGCGAGACACCACACAGAGCGAGACACCACACAGAGCGAGCCACTACGTAGAGCGAGCCACCACACAGAGCGAGCCACCACAAAGAGCGAGCCACTACGCAGAGCGAGCCTCTACGCAGGGCGAGCCTCTACGCAGAGCGAGCCACTACACAGAGCGAGCCACTACACAGAGCGAGCCACTACACAGAGCAAGCCACTACACAGAGTGAGCCACCACGCAGAGCGAGCCACTACGCAGAGCGAGCCACTACACAGAGTGAGCCACCACGCAGAGCGAGACACCACACAGAGCGAGCCACTACACAGAGTGAGCCACCACACAGAGCGAGACTCCACACAGAGTGAGCCACCACACAGAGCGAGCCACTACACAGAGTGAGCCACCACACAGAGCGAGCCACCACACAGAGCGAGACACCACACAGAGCGAGACACCACACAGAGCGAGACACCACACAGAGCGAGCCACTACGTAGAGCGAGCCACCACACAGAGCGAGCCACCACAAAGAGCGAGCCACTACGCAGAGCGAGCCTCTACGCAGGGCGAGCCTCTAGGCAGAGCGAGCCAGTACACAGAGCGAGCCACTACACAGAGCGAGCCACTACGCAGGGCGAGCCTCTACGCAGAGTGAGCCACTACACAGAGCGAGCCACTACACAGAGCGAGCCACCACGCAGAGCGAGCCACTACACAGAGCGAGCCTCTACGCAGAGCGAGCCACTACACAGAGCGAGACACCACACAGAGCGAGCCACTACACAGAGCGAGACACTACACAGAGCGAGCCACTACACAGAGCGAGCCACACAGAGCGAGACACCACGCAGAGCGAGACACTACACAGAGCGAGCCACTACACAGAGCGAGCCACTACACAGAGCGAGACACTACACAGAGCGAGCCACCACAAAGAGCGAGCCACTACACAGAGCGAGCCACCACGCAGAGCGAGCCACTACACAGAGCGAGCCACCACACAGAGCGAGCCACTACACAGAGCGAGACACTACACAGAGCGAGCCACTACACAGAGCGAGACACCACACAGAGCGAGACACTACACAGAGCGAGCCACCACAAAGAGCGAGCCACTACACAGAGCGAGCCACCACGCAGAGCGAGACACTACACAGAGCGAGCCACCACGCAGAGCGAGCCACTACACAGAGCGAGCCACCACACAGAGCGAGCCACTACGCAGAGCGAGCCACTACGCAGAGCGAGCCACCACAAACAGCGACCCACTACACAGAGCGAGCCACTACACAGAGCGAGCCACACAGAGCGAGCCACTACGCAGAGCGAGCCACCACAAACAGCGACCCACTACACAGAGCGAGCCACTACACAGAGCGAGCCACCACACAGAGCGAGCCACTACACAGAGCGAGCCACCACACAGAGCGAGCCACTACGCAGAGCGAGCCACTACGCAGAGCGAGCCACCACAAACAGCGACCCACTACACAGAGCGAGCCACTACACAGAGCGAGCCACTACGCAGAGCGAGACACCACACAGAGTGAGCCACTACACAGAGCGAGCCACCACACAGAGCGAGCCACTACGCAGAGCGAGCCACCACACAGAGCGAGCCACTACACAGAGCGAGCCACTACACAGAGCGAGCCACTACGCAGAGCGAGCCACCACGCAGAGCGAGACACCACACAGAGCGAGCCACTACACAGAGCGAGCCACTACACAGAGCGAGCCACTACGCAGAGCGAGACACCACACAGAGCGAGCCACTACACAGAGCGAGACACTACACAGAGCGAGCCACGACACAGAGCGAGCCACTACACAGAGCGAGCCACTACACAGAGCGAGCCACTACACAGAGCGAGCCACCACGCAGAGCGAGCCACTACACAGAGCGAGCCACCACACAGAGCGAGCCACTACACAGAGCGAACCACCACACAGAGCGAGCCACTACACAGAGCGAGACACCACACAGAGCGAGCCACTACACAGAGCGAGCCACTACACAGAGCGAGACACTACGCAGAGCGAGCCACCACACAGAGCGAGCCACCACACAGAGCGAGACACTACACAGAGCGAGCCACTACACAGAGCGAGTCACCACACAGAGCGAGTCACCACACAGAGCGAGCTACTACGCAGAGCGAGACACCACAAAGAGCGACCCACTACACAGAGCGAGACACCACACAGAGCGAGCCACTACACAGAGCGAGACACTACACAGAGCGAGTCACCACACAGAGCGAGTCACCACACAGAGCGAGCTACTACGCAGAGCGAGACACCACAAAGAGCGACCCACTACACAGAGCGAGCCACTACACAGAGCGAGACACTACACAGAGCGAGACACCACACAGAGCGAGACACCACACAGAGCGAGTCACCACACAGAGCGAGCCACTACGCAGAGCGAGCCACTACGCAGAGCGAGACACCACACAGAGCGAGACACCACACAGAGCGAGCCACTACACAGAGCGAGTCACCACACAGAGCGAGCCACTACGCAGAGCGAGACACCACAAAGAGCGACACACTACACAGAGCGAGCCACCACGCAGAGCGAGCCACTATGCAGAGCGAGCCACCACGCAGAGCGAGCCACTACACAGAGCGAGACACTACACAGAGCGAGCCACTACACAGAGCGAGACACCACACAGAGCGAGACACCACACAGAGCGAGACACCACACAGAGCGAGCCACTACACAGAGCGAGCCACTACACAGAGCGAGCCACCACGCAGAGCGAGCCACTACACAGAGCGAGCCACCACACAGAGCGAGCCACCACACAGAGCGAGACACCACACAGAGCGAGACACCACACAGAGCGAGCCACTACGCAGAGCGAGCCACCACACAGAGCGAGACACCACACAGAGCGAGACACCACACAGAGCGAGACACTACACAGAGCGAAACACCACACAGAGCGAGCCACCACGTAGAGCGAGCCACTACGCAGAGCGAGACACCACACAGAGCGAGCCACCACGTAGAGCGAGCCACTACACAGAGCGAAACACCACACAGAGCGAGCCACCACGTAGAGCGAGCCACTACGCAGAGCGAGCCACTACACAGAGCGAAACACCACACAGAGCGAGCCACCACGTAGAGCGAGCCACTACGCAGAGCGAGCCACTATGCAGAGCGAGACACTACGCAGAGCGAGCCACTACGCAGAGCGAGCCACTACACAGAGCGAGCCACTACACAGAGCGAAACACCACACAGAGCGAGCCACCACGTAGAGCGAGCCACTATGCAGAGCGAGACACCACAAAGAGCGACCCACTACACAGAGCGAGCCACCACAAAGAGTGAGCCACCACACAGAGCGAGCCACCACACAGAGCGAGACACCACACAGAGCGAGCCACTACACAGAGCGAGCCACCACACAGAGCGAGACACCACACAGAGCGAGCCACTACACAGAGCGAGACACTACGCAGAGCGAGCCACTACGCAGAGCGAGACACCACACAGAGCGAGCCACTACGCAGAGCGAGCCACTACGCAGAGCGAGCCACCACACAGAGCGAGCCACTACACAGAGCGAGACACCACACAGAGCGAGCCACTACACAGAGCGAGACACCACACAGAGCGAGACACCACACAGAGCGAGCCACTACACAGAGCGAGACACCACACAGAGCGAGCCACCACGTAGAGCGAGCCACCACACAGAGCGAGACACCACACAGAGCGAGCCACCACGTAGAGCGAGCCACCACACAGAGCGAGACACCACACAGAGCGAGCCACCACGTAGAGCGAGCCACTACGCAGAGCGAGACACCACACAGAGCGAGCCACTACGCAGAGCGAGACACCACACAGAGCGAGCCACTACACAGAGCGAGACACCACACAGAGCGAGCCACCACGTAGAGCGAGCCACCACACAGAGCGAGACACCACACAGAGCGAGCCACTACGCAGAGCGAGCCACCACACAGAGCGAGACACCACACAGAGCGAGCCACTACACAGAGCGAGACACCACACAGAGCGAGCCACTACATAGAGCGAGCCACACAGAGCGAGACACTACACAGAGCGAGCCACTACACAGAGCGAGACACCACACAGAGCGAGACACCACACAGAGCGAGCCACTACACAGAGCGAGACACCACACAGAGCGAGACACCACACAGAGCGAGCCACTACGCAGAGCGAGCCACCACACAGAGCGAGACACCACACAGAGCGAGACACCACACAGAGCGAGCCACTACATAGAGCAAGCCACACAGAGCGAGACACTACACAGAGCGAGACACTACACAGAGCGAGCCACTACATAGAGCGAGACACCACACAGAGCGAGCCATTACACAGAGCGAGCCACTACATAGAGCGAGCCACACAGAGCGAGACACCACGCAGAGCGAGACACTACACAGAACGAGCCACTACACAGAGCGAGACACCACACAGAGCGAGCCACTACACAGAGCGAGACACTACACAGAGCGAGCCACTACACAGAGCGAGCCACTACATAGAGCGAGCCACACAGAGCGAGACACCACGCAGAGCGAGACACTACACAGAGCGAGCCACTACACAGAGCGAGCCACTACACAGAGCGAGACACTACATAGAGCGAGCCACTACACAGAGCGAGACACTACATAGAGCGAGCCACTACACAGAGCGAGACACTACACAGAGCGAGACACCACGCAGAGCGAGACACTACACAGAGCGAGCCACTACACAGAGCGAGCCACCACGTAGAGCGAGCCACTACGCAGAGCGAGCCACTACGTAGAGCGAGCCACTACACAGAGCGAGCCACCACGTAGAGCGAGCCACTACGCAGAGTGAGCCTCTACGCAGAGCGAGCCACTACGCAGAGCGAGCCACTACACAGAGCGAGCCACCACGTAGAGCGAGCCACTACGTAGAGCGAGCCACTACGCAGAGTGAGCCTCTACGCAGAGCGAGCCACTACACAGCAAGCCACCACACAGAGCGAGCCACCACACAGAGCGAGCCACCACAAAGAGCGAGCCACTGCGTAGAGCGAGCCACCACACAGAGCGAGCCACTACACAGAGCGAGCCACTACGCAGAGCGAGCCACTACGTAGAGCGAGCCACTACACAGAGCGAGCCACTACACAGAGCGAGCCACCACGCAGAGCGAGCCACTACACAGAGCGAGCCACTACGTAGAGCGAGCCACTACACAGAGCGAGACACTACACAGAGTGAGCCACCACACAGAGCGAGACACCACACAGAGTGAGCCACTACGTAGAGCGAGCCACTACACAGAGCGAGCCACTACACAGAGCGAGCCACCACACAGAGCGAGCCACTACGTAGAGCGAGCCACCACACAGAGCGAGCCACTACACAGAGCGAGCCACCACACAGAGCGAGCCACTACACAGAGTGAGCCACTACACAGAGCGAGCCACTACACAGAGCGAGCCACTACACGGAGTGAGCCACTACACAGAGCGAGACACTACGTAGAGCGAGCCACTACACAGAGCGAGCCACTACACAGAGTGAGCCACTACACAGAGCGAGACACTACGTAGAGCGAGACACCACACAGAGCGAGCCACTACACAGAGCGAGACACCACGCAGAGCGAGCCACTACACAGAGCGAGACACCACACAGAGTGAGCCACTACACAGAGCGAGACACTACGTAGAGCGAGCCACTACACAGAGTGAGCCACTACACAGAGCGAGACACCACACAGAGTGAGCCACTATACAGAGCGAGACACTACGTAGAGCGAGCCACTACACAGAGTGAGCCACTACACAGAGCGAGACACCACGCAGAGCGAGCCACTACACAGAGCGAGCCACTACACAGAGCGAGACACCACACAGAGCGAGCCACTACACAGAGTGAGCCACTACACAGAGCGAGCCACTACACAGAGCGAGACACTACGTAGAGCGAGCCACTACACAGAGTGAGCCACTACACAGAGCGAGCCACCACACAGAGCGAGCCACTAAACAGAGCGAGCCACTACACAGAGCGAGCCACCACGTAGAGCGAGCCACTACGCAGAGCGAGCCACTACACAGAGTGAGCCACTACACAGAGCGAGCCACCACACAGAGTGAGCCACTACACAGAGCGAGCCACCACACAGAGCGAGCCACTAAACAGAGCGAGCCACTACACAGAGCGAGCCACCACGTAGAGCGAGCCACTACGCAGAGCGAGCCACTACGTAGAGCGAGCCACCACACAGAGCGAGCCACCACACAGAGCGAGCCACTACACAGAGCGAGCCACCACACAGAGCGAGCCACCACAAAGAGCGAGCCACTACACAGAGCGAGCCACTACGCAGAGCGAGCCACTACACAGCGAGCCACCACAAAGAGCGAGCCACTGCGTAGAGCGAGCCACCACACAGAGCGAGCCACCACGCAGAGCGAGCCACTACACAGAGCGAGCCACTACACAGAGCGAGCCACTACACAGAGCGAGCCACTACGCAGAGCGAGCCTCTACGCAGAGCGAGCCACTACGCAGAGCGAGCCTCTACGCAGAGCGAGCCACTACGCAGAGCGAGCCACTACGCAGAGCGAGCCACACAGAGTGAGCCACCACACAGAGCGAGCCACTACGTAGAGCGAGCCACCAGACAGAGCGAGCCACTACGTAGAGCGAGCCACCACACAGAGCGAGCCTCTACGCAGAGCGAGCCACTACGCAGAGCGAGCCACACAGAGTGAGCCACCACACAGAGCGAGCCACTACGTAGAGCGAGCCACCAGACAGAGCGAGCCACTACGTAGAGCGAGCCACCACACAGAGCGAGCCACTACACAGAGCGAGCCACCACACAGAGCGGGCCACTACGCAGAGCGGGCCACTACACAGAGCGAGCCACTACACAGAGCGAGCCACTACACAGAGTGAGCCACTACACAGAGCGAGACACTACGTAGAGCGAGCCACCACACAGAGCGGGCCACTACGCAGAGCGGGCCACTACACAGAGCGAGCCACTACACAGAGCGAGCCACTACACAGAGTGAGCCACTACACAGAGCGAGACACTACGTAGAGCGAGCCACTACACAGAGCGAGCCACCACACAGAGCGAGCCACTACACAGAGCGAGCCACTACACAGAGCGAGCCACTACACAGAGCGAGACACTACGTAGAGCGAGACACCACACAGAGCGAGCCACTACACAGAGTGAGCCACTACACAGAGCGAGCCACTACACAGAGTGAGCCACTACACAGAGCGAGACACTACGTAGAGCGAGACACCACACAGAGCGAGACACCACACAGAGCGAGACACTACACAGAGCGAGACACTACGTAGAGCGAGACACCACGCAGAGCGAGCCACTACACAGAGCGAGCCACTACACAGAGCGAGCCACTACACAGAGTGAGCCACTACACAGAGCGAGCCACCACACAGAGCGAGCCACTACACAGAGCGAGCCACTACACAGAGCGAGCCACTACACAGAGCGAGACACTACGTAGAGCGAGACACCACACAGAGCGAGCCACTACACAGAGTGAGCCACCACACAGAGCGAGCCACTACACAGAGCGAGACACTACGTAGAGCGAGCCACTACACAGAGCGAGCCACTACACAGAGCGAGCCACTACACAGAGCGAGACACTACGTAGAGCGAGCCACTACACAGAGCGAGCCACTACGCAGAGTGAGCCACTACACAGAGCGAGACACTACGTAGAGCGAGCCACTACACAGAGCGAGCCACTACACAGAGCGAGCCACTACACAGAGCGAGACACTACGTAGAGCGAGCCACTACACAGAGCGAGCCACTACACAGAGTGAGCCACCACACAGAGCGAGACACTACGTAGAGCGAGCCACTACACAGAGCGAGACACTACGTAGAGCGAGCCACTACACAGAGCGAGCGACTACACAGAGTGACCCACCACACAGAGCGAGCCACTACACAGAGCGAGACACTACGTAGAGCGAGCCACTACACAGAGCGAGCCACTACACAGAGCGAGACACTACGTAGAGCGAGCCACTACACAGAGCGAGCCACTACACAGAGCGAGCCACCACACAGAGCGAGCCACCACACAGAGCGAGCCACTACACAGAGCGAGACACTACGTAGAGCGAGCCACTACACAGAGCGAGCCACTACACAGAGCGAGCCACCACACAGAGCGAGCCACGACACAGAGCGAGACACTACACAGAGCGAGCCACCACATAGAGCGAGCCACTACACAGAGCGAGACACTACGTAGAGCGAGCCACTACACAGAGCGAGCCACCACACAGAGCGAGCCACTACACAGAGCGAGCCACTACACAGAGCGAGCCACCACACAGAGCGAGCCACGACACAGAGCGAGCCACTACACAGAGCGAGCCACTACACAGAGCGAGCCACCACACAGAGCGAGCCACCACACAGAGCGAGCCACTACACAGAGCGAGCCACTACGCAGAACGAGCCACCACACAGAGCGAGCCACTACACAGAGCGAGCCACCACGCAGAGCGAGCCACTACGCAGAGCGAGCCACTACACAGAGTGAGCCACTACACAGAGCGAGCCACCACGCAGAGCGAGCCACTACGCAGAGCGAGCCACTACACAGAGTGAGCCACCACGCAGAGCGAGCCACTACGCAGAGCGAGCCACTACACAGAGCGAGCCACCACACAGAGCGAGCTACTACGCAGAGCGAGACACCACAAAGAGCGACCCACTACACAGAGCGAGCCACTACGCAGAGCGAGACACCACACAGAGCGAGCCACCACACAGAGCGAGCCACTACACAGAGTGAGCCACCACACAGAGCGAGCAACCACGCAGAGCGAGCCACTACGCAGAGCGAGACACCACACAGAGCGAGCCACGACACAGAGCGAGCCACTACGTAGAGCGAGCCACCACACAGAGCGAGACACTACACAGAGCGAGCCACTACGTAGAGCGAGCCACCACACAGAGCGAGACACTACACAGAGCGAGCCACTACACAGAGCAAGACACCACACAGAGCGAGCCACTACGTACAGCGAGCCACCACACAGAGCGAGACACTACACAGAGCGAGCCACTACACAGAGCAAGACACCACACAGAGCGAGCCACCACACAGAGCGAGACACCACACAGAGCGAGCCACTACGCAGAGCGAGCCACTACACAGAGCGAGCCACTACACAGAGCGAGACACCACACAGAGCGAGCCACTACGCAGAGCGAGCCACCACACAGAGCGAGCCACTACACAGAGCGAGACACCACACAGAGCGAGCCACTACACAGAGCGAGCCACTACGCAGAGCGAGCCACCACTCAGAGCGAGCCACTACACAGAGCGAGCCACCACACAGAGCGAGCCACTACACAGAGCGAGCCACTACACAGAGCGAGACACTACGTAGAGCGAGACACCACACAGAGCGAGCCACTACACAGAGTGAGCCACTACACAGAGCGAGCCACTACACAGAGTGAGCCACTACACAGAGCGAGACACTACGTAGAGCGAGACACCACACAGAGCGAGCCACTACACAGAGCGAGCCACTACACAGAGCGAGCCACTACACAGAGCGAGACACTACGTAGAGCGAGACACCACACAGAGCGAGCCACCACACAGAGCGAGACACCACACAGAGCGAGTCACCACACAGAGCGAGACACTACACAGAGCGAGACACGACGCAGAGCGAGCCACCACACAGAGCGAGACACCACACAGAGCGAGCCACTACACAGAGCGAGACACTACGTAGAGCGAGCCACCACACAGAGCGAGACACAACGTAGAGCGAGCCACTACACAGAGCGAGACACTACGTAGAGCGAGCCACTACACAGAGCGAGCCACTACACAGAGTGAGCCACCACACAGAGCGAGCCACTACACAGAGCGAGACACTACGTAGAGCGAGCCACTACACAGAGCGAGCCACTACACAGAGTGAGACAACACACAGAGCGAGACACTACACAGAGCGAGACACCACACAGAGCGAGCCACTACACAGAGCGAGACACCACACAGAGTGAGCCACTACACAGAGCGAGCCACTACACAGAGCGAGCCACTACACAGAGCGAGCCACTCCACAGAGCGAGCCACTACACAGAGTGAGCCACTACACAGAGCGAGACACTACGTAGAGCGAGCCACTACACAGAGCGAGGCACCACACAGAGCGAGACACCACACAGAGTGAGCCACCACACAGAGCGAGCCACTACACAGAGCGAGACACTACGTAGAGCGAGCCACTACACAGAGCGAGCCACTACACAGAGCGAGACACTACGTAGAGCGAGCCACTACACAGAGCGAGCCACCACACAGAG
Source organism: Carcharhinus amblyrhynchos (assembly GCF_965287045.1). Lineage (NCBI taxonomy): Eukaryota > Metazoa > Chordata > Chondrichthyes > Carcharhiniformes > Carcharhinidae > Carcharhinus > Carcharhinus amblyrhynchos. The sequence continues at coordinate 58,586,838 of NC_137329.1, forward strand.
CGAGCCACCACACAGAGCGAGCCACTACACAGAGCGAGCCACTACACAGAGCGAGCCACTACACAGAGCGAGACACCACACAGAGCGAGCCACTACACAGAGCGAGCCACCACGCAGAGCGAGCCACCACACAGAGCGAGCCACTACACAGAGTGAGCCACCACACAGAGCGAGCCACCACGCAGAGCGAGCCACTACGCAGAGCGAGACACCACACAGAGCGAGCCACCACACAGAGCGAGACACTACACAGAGCGAGCCACCACGCAGAGCGAGCCACCACACAGAGCGAGCCACTACACAGAGTGAGCCACCACACAGAGCGAGCCACCACGCAGAGCGAGCCACTACGCAGAGCGAGACACCACACAGAGCGAGCCACCACACAGAGCGAGACACTACACAGAGCGAGCCACTACACAGAGCAAGACACCACACAGAGCGAGACACTACGTAGAGCAAGCCACCACACAGAGCGAGCCACCACACAGAGCGAGACACTACACAGAGCGAGCCACTACACAGAGCAAGACACCACACAGAGCGAGCCACTACGCAGAGCGAGCCACTACACAGAGCGAGCCACTACACAGAGCGAGCCACCACGCAGAGCGAGCCACCACACAGAGCAAGCCACTACACAGAGCGAGACACCACACAGAGCGAGCCACTACGCAGAGCGAGCCACTACACAGAGCGAGCCACCACACAGAGCGAGACACCACACAGAGCGAGCCACTACACAGAGCGAGACACTACGTAGAGCGAGCCACTACACAGAGCGAGCCACTACACAGAGTGAGCCACTACACAGAGCGAGACACTACGTAGAGCGAGCCACTACACAGAGCGAGCCACTACACAGAGTGAGTCACCACACAGAGCGAGCCACTACACAGAGCGAGACACTACGTAGAGCGAGCCACTACACAGAGCGAGCCACTACACAGAGCGAGCCACTACACAGAGCGAGCCACCACACAGAGCGAGCCACCACACCGAGCGAGCCACCACACAGAGTGAGCCACCACACAGAGCGAGCCACCACACAGAGCGAGCCACCACACAGAGCGAGCCACTACACAGAGCGAGACACTACACAGAGTGAGCCACCACACAGAGCGAGCCACTACACAGAGCGAGACACTACGTAGAGCGAGCCACTACACAGAGTGAGCCACTACACAGAGTGAGCCACTACACAGAGCGAGACACTACACAGAGCGAGCCACTACACAGAGCGAGCCACTACACAGAGTGAGCCACCACACAGAGCGAGCCACTACACAGAGTGAGCCACCACACAGAGCGAGCCACCACACAGAGCGAGACACCACACAGAGCGAGCCACTACACAGAGCGAGCCACTACACAGAGCGAGACACTACGTAGAGTGAGCCACCACACAGAGCGAGCCACCACACAGAGCGAGACACTACACAGAGCGAGCCACTACACAGAGCGAGACACTACGTAGAGCGAGCCACCACACAGAGCGAGACACTACGCAGAGCGAGCCACTACGCAGAGCGAGACACTACGTAGAGCGAGCCACCACACAGAGTGAGCCACTACACAGAGCGAGCCACCACACAGAGCGAGCCACTACACAGAGCGAGCCACCACACAGAGCGAGCCACTACGTACAGCGAGCCACCACACAGAGCGAGCCACTACACAGAGCGAGCCACCACACAGAGCGAGCCACTACACAGAGCGAGCCACTGCACAGAGCGAGACACTACGTAGAGCGAGCCACTACACAGAGCGAGCCACTACACAGAGTGAGCCACCACACAGAGCGAGCCACTACACAGAGCGAGACACTACGTAGAGCGAGCCACTACACAGAGCAAGACACCACACAGAGCGTGCCACTACACAGAGCAAGACACTACGTAGAGCGAGCCACCACACAGAGCGAGACACCACACAGAGCGAGCCACTACACAGAGCGAGACACTACGTAGAGCGAGCCACTACACAGAGCGAGCCACCACACAGAGCGAGACACCACACAGAGCGAGCCACCACACAGAGCGAGACACCACACAGAGCGAGACACTACACAGAGCGAGCCACCACACAGAGCGAGCCACTACACAGAGCGAGACACCACACAGAGCGAGCCACTACACAGAGCGAGACACTACGTAGAGTGACCCACTACACAGAGCGAGCCACCACGCAGAGCGAGCCACTACACAGAGCGAGCCACTACACAGAGCTAGACACTACACAGCGCGAGCCACCACACAGAGCGAGCCACTACACAGAGCGAGCCACCACACAGAGCGAGCCACCACGCAGAGCGAGCCACTACACAGAGCGAGCCACCACGCAGAGCGAGCCACTACACAGAGCGAGACACTACACAGAGCGAGCCACCACACAGAGCGAGCCACCACACAGAGCGAGACACTACACAGAGTGACCCACTACACAGAGCGAGCCACCACGCAGAGCGAGCCACTACACAGAGCGAGCCACTACACAGAGCTGGACACTACACAGAGTGACCCACTACACAGAGCGAGCCACCACGCAGAGCGAGCCACTACACAGAGCGAGCCACTACACAGAGCTAGACACTACACAGAGCGAGCCACCACACAGAGCGAGCCACTACACAGAGCGAGCCACCACACAGAGCGAGACACCACACAGAGCGAGCCACTACACGGAGCGAGCCACCACACAGAGCGAGCCACTACACAGAGCGAGCCACTACACAGAGCGAGCCACTACACAGAGCGAGCCACCACACAGAGCGAGCCACCACACAGAGCGAGACACCACACAGAGCGAGCCACTACACAGAGCGAGCCACCACACAGAGCGAGACACCACACAGAGCGAGCCACCACACAGAGCGAGCCACCACACAGAGCGAGCCACTACACAGAGCGAGACACTACACAGAGCGAGCCACCACACAGAGCGAGACACCACACAGAGCGAGACACTACACAGAGCGAGCCACCACACAGAGCGAGCCACTACACAGAGCGAGACACTACACAGAGCGAGACACTACACAGAGCGAGCCACCACACAGAGCGAGCCACTACACAGAGCGAGCCACTACACAGAGCGAGCCACCACACAGAGCGAGACACCACACAGAGCGAGACACTACACAGAGTGAGCCACTACACAGAGCGAGCCACCACACAGAGCGAGCCACTACACAGAGCGAGACACCACACAGAGCGAGCCACTACACAGAGCGAGCCACTACACAGAGCGAGCCACCACACAGAGCGAGCCACTACACAGAGCGAGACCCTACGTAGAGCGAGGCACCACACAGAGTGAGCCACTACGCAGAGCGAGCCACTACGCAGAGCGAGACACTACGCAGAGCGAGACACTACGTAGAGCGAGACACTACGCAGAGCGAGACACTACGTAGAGCGAGCCACCACACAGATCGAGCAACTACGCAGAGCGAGCCACTACGCAGAGCGAGACACTACGTAGAGCGAGCCACTACACAGAGCGAGCCACCACACAGAGCGGGCCACTACGCAGAGCGAGACACTACGTAGAGCGAGCCACCACACAGAGTGAGCCACTACACAGAGCGAGCCACTACACAGAGCGAGCCACTACGCAGAGCGAGCCACTACGCAGAGCGAGACACTACGTAGAGCGAGCCACCACACAGAGTGAGCCACTACACAGAGCGAGCCACCACACAGAGCGAGCCACTACACAGAGCGAGACCCTACGTAGAGCGAGGCACCACACAGAGTGAGCCACTACGCAGAGCGAGCCACTACACAGAGCGAGACCCTACGTAGAGCGAGGCACCACACAGAGTGAGCCACTACACAGAGCGAGACCCTACGTAGAGCGAGGCACCACACAGAGCGAGCCACTACGCAGAGCGAGACACTACGCAGAGCGAGCCACTACACAGAGCGAGACCCTACGTAGAGCGAGGCACCACACAGAGCGAGCCACTACACAGAGCGAGACCCTACGTAGAGCGAGGCACCACACAGAGCGAGCCACTACGCAGAGCGAGACACTACGCAGAGCGAGCCACTACGCAGAGCGAGCCACTACACAGAGTGAGCCACCACACAGAGCGAGCCACCACGCAGAGCGAGCCACTACGCAGAGCGAGACACCACACAGAGCGAGCCACCACACAGAGCGAGACACTACACAGAGCGAGCCACCACGCAGAGCGAGCCACCACACAGAGCGAGCCACTACACAGAGTGAGCCACCACACAGAGCGAGCCACCACGCAGAGCGAGCCACTACGCAGAGCGAGACACCACACAGAGCGAGCCACCACACAGAGCGAGACACTACACAGAGCGAGCCACTACACAGAGCAAGACACCACACAGAGCGAGCCACTACGTAGAGCAAGCCACCACACAGAGCGAGCCACCACACAGAGCGAGACACTACACAGAGCGAGCCACTACACAGAGCAAGACACCACACAGAGCGAGCCACTACGCAGAGCGAGCCACTACACAGAGCGAGCCACTACACAGAGCGAGCCAGCACGCAGAGCGAGCCACCACACAGAGCAAGCCACTACACAGAGCGAGACACCACACAGAGCGAGCCACTACGCAGAGCGAGCCACTACACAGAGCGAGCCACCACACAGAGCGAGACACCACACAGAGCGAGCCACTACACAGAGCGAGACACTACGTAGAGCGAGCCACTACACAGAGCGAGCCACTACACAGAGTGAGCCACTACACAGAGCGAGACACTACGTAGAGCGAGCCACTACACAGAGCGAGCCACTACACAGAGTGAGTCACCACACAGAGCGAGCCACTACACAGAGCGAGACACTACGTAGAGCGAGCCACTACACAGAGCGAGCCACTACACAGAGCGAGCCACTACACAGAGCGAGCCACCACACAGAGCGAGCCACCACACCGAGCGAGCCACCACACAGAGCGAGCCACCACACAGAGCGAGCCACTACACAGAGCGAGACACCACACAGAGCGAGCCACTACACAGAGCGAGACACTACGTAGAGTGACCCACTACACAGAGCGAGCCACCAAGCAGAGCGAGCCACTACACAGAGCGAGCCACTACACAGAGCTAGACACTACACAGCGCGAGCCACCACACAGAGCGAGCCACTACACAGAGCGAGCCACCACACAGAGCGAGCCACCACACAGAGCGAGACACTACACAGCGCGAGCCACTACACAGAGTGACCCACTACACAGAGCGAGCCACCACGCAGAGCGAGCCACTACACAGAGCGAGCCACCACGCAGAGCGAGCCACTACACAGAGCGAGACACTACACAGAGCGAGCCACCACACAGAGCGAGCCACCACACAGAGCGAGACACTACACAGAGTGACCCACTACACAGAGCGAGCCACCACGCAGAGCGAGCCACTACACAGAGCGAGCCACTACACAGAGCTGGACACTACACAGAGTGACCCACTACACAGAGCGAGCCACCACGCAGAGCGAGCCACTACACAGAGCGAGCCACTACACAGAGCTAGACACTACACAGAGCGAGCCACCACACAGAGCGAGCCACTACACAGAGCGAGCCACCACACAGAGCGAGACACCACACAGAGCGAGCCACTACACGGAGCGAGCCACCACACAGAGCGAGCCACTACACAGAGCGAGCCACTACACAGAGCGAGCCACCACACAGAGCGAGCCACCACACAGAGCGAGACACCACACAGAGCGAGCCACTACACAGAGCGAGCCACCACACAGAGCGAGACACCACACAGAGCGAGCCACCACACAGAGCGAGCCACCACACAGAGCGAGCCACTACACAGAGCGAGACACTACACAGAGCGAGCCACCACACAGAGCGAGACACCACACAGAGCGAGCCACCACGCAGAGCGAGCCACTACACAGAGCGAGCCACCACGCAGAGCGAGCCACTACACAGAGCGAGACACTACACAGAGCGAGCCACCACACAGAGCGAGCCACCACACAGAGCGAGACACTACACAGAGTGACCCACTACACAGAGCGAGCCACCACGCAGAGCGAGCCACTACACAGAGCGAGCCACTACACAGAGCTGGACACTACACAGAGTGACCCACTACACAGAGCGAGCCACCACGCAGAGCGAGCCACTACACAGAGCGAGCCACTACACAGAGCTAGACACTACACAGAGCGAGCCACCACACAGAGCGAGCCACTACACAGAGCGAGCCACCACACAGAGCGAGACACCACACAGAGCGAGCCACTACACGGAGCGAGCCACCACACAGAGCGAGCCACTACACAGAGCGAGCCACTACACAGAGCGAGCCACTACACAGAGCGAGCCACCACACAGAGCGAGCCACCACACAGAGCGAGACACCACACAGAGCGAGCCACTACACAGAGCGAGCCACCACACAGAGCGAGACACCACACAGAGCGAGCCACCACACAGAGCGAGCCACCACACAGAGCGAGCCACTACACAGAGCGAGACACTACACAGAGCGAGCCACCACACAGAGCGAGACACCACACAGAGCGAGACACTACACAGAGCGAGCCACCACACAGAGCGAGCCACTACACAGAGCGAGACACTACACAGAGCGAGACACTACACAGAGCGAGCCACCACACAGAGCGAGCCACTACACAGAGCGAGCCACTACACAGAGCGAGCCACCACACAGAGCGAGACACCACACAGAGCGAGACACTACACAGAGTGAGCCACTACACAGAGCGAGCCACCACACAGAGCGAGCCACTACACAGAGCGAGACACCACACAGAGCGAGCCACTACACAGAGCGAGCCACTACACAGAGCGAGCCACCACACAGAGCGAGCCACTACACAGAGCGAGACCCTACGTAGAGCGAGGCACCACACAGAGTGAGCCACTACGCAGAGCGAGCCACTACGCAGAGCGAGACACTACGCAGAGCGAGACACTACGTAGAGCGAGACACTACGCAGAGCGAGACACTACGTAGAGCGAGCCACCACACAGATCGAGCAACTACGCAGAGCGAGCCACTACGCAGAGCGAGACACTACGTAGAGCGAGCCACTACACAGAGCGAGCCACCACACAGAGCGGGCCACTACGCAGAGCGAGACACTACGTAGAGCGAGCCACCACACAGAGTGAGCCACTACACAGAGCGAGCCACTACACAGAGCGAGCCACTACGCAGAGCGAGCCACTACGCAGAGCGAGACACTACGTAGAGCGAGCCACCACACAGAGTGAGCCACTACACAGAGCGAGCCACCACACAGAGCGAGCCACTACACAGAGCGAGACCCTACGTAGAGCGAGGCACCACACAGAGTGAGCCACTACGCAGAGCGAGCCACTACACAGAGCGAGACCCTACGTAGAGCGAGGCACCACACAGAGTGAGCCACTACACAGAGCGAGACCCTACGTAGAGCGAGGCACCACACAGAGCGAGCCACTACGCAGAGCGAGACACTACGCAGAGCGAGCCACTACACAGAGCGAGACCCTACGTAGAGCGAGGCACCACACAGAGCGAGCCACTACACAGAGCGAGACCCTACGTAGAGCGAGGCACCACACAGAGCGAGCCACTACGCAGAGCGAGACACTACGCAGAGCGAGCCACTACGCAGAGCGAGCCACTACACAGAGTGAGCCACCACACAGAGCGAGCCACCACGCAGAGCGAGCCACTACGCAGAGCGAGACACCACACAGAGCGAGCCACCACACAGAGCGAGACACTACACAGAGCGAGCCACCACGCAGAGCGAGCCACCACACAGAGCGAGCCACTACACAGAGTGAGCCACCACACAGAGCGAGCCACCACGCAGAGCGAGCCACTACGCAGAGCGAGACACCACACAGAGCGAGCCACCACACAGAGCGAGACACTACACAGAGCGAGCCACTACACAGAGCAAGACACCACACAGAGCGAGCCACTACGTAGAGCAAGCCACCACACAGAGCGAGCCACCACACAGAGCGAGACACTACACAGAGCGAGCCACTACACAGAGCAAGACACCACACAGAGCGAGCCACTACGCAGAGCGAGCCACTACACAGAGCGAGCCACTACACAGAGCGAGCCAGCACGCAGAGCGAGCCACCACACAGAGCAAGCCACTACACAGAGCGAGACACCACACAGAGCGAGCCACTACGCAGAGCGAGCCACTACACAGAGCGAGCCACCACACAGAGCGAGACACCACACAGAGCGAGCCACTACACAGAGCGAGACACTACGTAGAGCGAGCCACTACACAGAGCGAGCCACTACACAGAGTGAGCCACTACACAGAGCGAGACACTACGTAGAGCGAGCCACTACACAGAGCGAGCCACTACACAGAGTGAGTCACCACACAGAGCGAGCCACTACACAGAGCGAGACACTACGTAGAGCGAGCCACTACACAGAGCGAGCCACTACACAGAGCGAGCCACTACACAGAGCGAGCCACCACACAGAGCGAGCCACCACACCGAGCGAGCCACCACACAGAGCGAGCCACCACACAGAGCGAGCCACTACACAGAGCGAGACACCACACAGAGCGAGCCACTACACAGAGCGAGACACTACGTAGAGTGACCCACTACACAGAGCGAGCCACCAAGCAGAGCGAGCCACTACACAGAGCGAGCCACTACACAGAGCTAGACACTACACAGCGCGAGCCACCACACAGAGCGAGCCACTACACAGAGCGAGCCACCACACAGAGCGAGCCACCACACAGAGCGAGACACTACACAGCGCGAGCCACTACACAGAGTGACCCACTACACAGAGCGAGCCACCACGCAGAGCGAGCCACTACACAGAGCGAGCCACCACGCAGAGCGAGCCACTACACAGAGCGAGACACTACACAGAGCGAGCCACCACACAGAGCGAGCCACCACACAGAGCGAGACACTACACAGAGTGACCCACTACACAGAGCGAGCCACCACGCAGAGCGAGCCACTACACAGAGCGAGCCACTACACAGAGCTGGACACTACACAGAGTGACCCACTACACAGAGCGAGCCACCACGCAGAGCGAGCCACTACACAGAGCGAGCCACTACACAGAGCTAGACACTACACAGAGCGAGCCACCACACAGAGCGAGCCACTACACAGAGCGAGCCACCACACAGAGCGAGACACCACACAGAGCGAGCCACTACACGGAGCGAGCCACCACACAGAGCGAGCCACTACACAGAGCGAGCCACTACACAGAGCGAGCCACCACACAGAGCGAGCCACCACACAGAGCGAGACACCACACAGAGCGAGCCACTACACAGAGCGAGCCACCACACAGAGCGAGACACCACACAGAGCGAGCCACCACACAGAGCGAGCCACCACACAGAGCGAGCCACTACACAGAGCGAGACACTACACAGAGCGAGCCACCACACAGAGCGAGACACCACACAGAGCGAGACACTACACAGAGCGAGCCACCACACAGAGCGAGCCACTACACAGAGCGAGACACTACACAGAGCGAGACACTACACAGAGCGAGCCACCACACAGAGCGAGCCACTACACAGAGCGAGCCACTACACAGAGCGAGCCACCACACAGAGCGAGACACCACACAGAGCGAGACACTACACAGAGTGAGCCACTACACAGAGCGAGCCACCACACAGAGCGAGCCACTACACAGAGCGAGACACCACACAGAGCGAGCCACTACACAGAGCGAGCCACTACACAGAGCGAGCCACCACACAGAGCGAGCCACTACACAGAGCGAGACCCTACGTAGAGCGAGGCACCACACAGAGTGAGCCACTACGCAGAGCGAGCCACTACGCAGAGCGAGACACTACGCAGAGCGAGACACTACGTAGAGCGAGACACTACGCAGAGCGAGACACTACGTAGAGCGAGCCACCACACAGATCGAGCAACTACGCAGAGCGAGCCACTACGCAGAGCGAGACACTACGTAGAGCGAGCCACTACACAGAGCGAGCCACCACACAGAGCGGGCCACTACGCAGAGCGAGACACTACGTAGAGCGAGCCACCACACAGAGTGAGCCACTACACAGAGCGAGCCACTACACAGAGCGAGCCACTACGCAGAGCGAGCCACTACGCAGAGCGAGACACTACGTAGAGCGAGCCACCACACAGAGTGAGCCACTACACAGAGCGAGCCACCACACAGAGCGAGCCACTACACAGAGCGAGACCCTACGTAGAGCGAGGCACCACACAGAGTGAGCCACTACGCAGAGCGAGCCACTACACAGAGCGAGACCCTACGTAGAGCGAGGCACCACACAGAGTGAGCCACTACACAGAGCGAGACCCTACGTAGAGCGAGGCACCACACAGAGCGAGCCACTACGCAGAGCGAGACACTACGCAGAGCGAGCCACTACACAGAGCGAGACCCTACGTAGAGCGAGGCACCACACAGAGCGAGCCACTACACAGAGCGAGACCCTACGTAGAGCGAGGCACCACACAGAGCGAGCCACTACGCAGAGCGAGACACTACGCAGAGCGAGCCACTACGCAGAGCGAGCCACTACACAGAGTGAGCCACCACACAGAGCGAGCCACCACGCAGAGCGAGCCACTACGCAGAGCGAGACACCACACAGAGCGAGCCACCACACAGAGCGAGACACTACACAGAGCGAGCCACCACGCAGAGCGAGCCACCACACAGAGCGAGCCACTACACAGAGTGAGCCACCACACAGAGCGAGCCACCACGCAGAGCGAGCCACTACGCAGAGCGAGACACCACACAGAGCGAGCCACCACACAGAGCGAGACACTACACAGAGCGAGCCACTACACAGAGCAAGACACCACACAGAGCGAGCCACTACGTAGAGCAAGCCACCACACAGAGCGAGCCACCACACAGAGCGAGACACTACACAGAGCGAGCCACTACACAGAGCAAGACACCACACAGAGCGAGCCACTACGCAGAGCGAGCCACCACACAGAGCGGGCCACTACGCAGAGCGAGACACTACGTAGAGCGAGCCACCACACAGAGTGAGCCACTACACAGAGCGAGCCACTACACAGAGCGAGCCACTACGCAGAGCGAGCCACTACGCAGAGCGAGACACTACGTAGAGCGAGCCACCACACAGAGTGAGCCACTACACAGAGCGAGCCACCACACAGAGCGAGCCACTACACAGAGCGAGACCCTACGTAGAGCGAGGCACCACACAGAGTGAGCCACTACGCAGAGCGAGCCACTACACAGAGCGAGACCCTACGTAGAGCGAGGCACCACACAGAGTGAGCCACTACACAGAGCGAGACCCTACGTAGAGCGAGGCACCACACAGAGCGAGCCACTACGCAGAGCGAGACACTACGCAGAGCGAGCCACTACACAGAGCGAGACCCTACGTAGAGCGAGGCACCACACAGAGCGAGCCACTACACAGAGCGAGACCCTACGTAGAGCGAGGCACCACACAGAGCGAGCCACTACGCAGAGCGAGACACTACGCAGAGCGAGCCACTACGCAGAGCGAGACACTACGTAGAGCGAGACACTACACAGAGCGAGCCACCACACAGAGCGGGTCACTACGCAGAGCGAGACACTACGTAGAGCGAGCCACCACACAGAGTGAGCCACTACACAGAGCGAGCCACTACGCAGAGCGAGCCACTACGCAGAGCGAGCCACCACGCAGAGCGAGCCACTACACAGAGCGAGCCACTACACAGAGCTAGACACTACACAGCGCGAGCCACCACACAGAGCGAGACACTACACAGCGCGAGCCACTACACAGAGCGAGCCACTACACAGAGCGAGCCACCACACAGAGCGAGACACTACACAGAGTGAGCCACTACACAGAGCGAGCCACCACGCAGAGCGAGCCACCACACAGAGCGAGCCACCACACAGAGCGAGACACTACACAGCGCGAGCCACTACACAGAGCGAGCCACCACACAGAGCGAGCCACCACACAGAGCGAGACACTACACAGCGCGAGCCACTACACAGAGTGACCCACTACACAGAGCGAGCCACCACGCAGAGCGAGCCACTACACAGAGCGAGCCACTACACAGAGCTAGACACTACACAGAGCGAGCCACCACACAGAGCGAGCCACCACGCAGAGCGAGCCACCATGCAGAGCGAGCCACCACACAGAGCGAGCCACCACACAGAGCGAGCCACCACACAGAGCGAGCCACCACACAGAGCGAGCCACTACACAGAGCGAGCCACTACACAGAGCGAGCCACCACACAGAGCGAGCCACCACACAGAGCGGGCCACTACACAGAGCGAGCCACCACACAGAGCGAGCCACCACACAGAGCGAGCCACTACACAGAGCGAGCCACTACACAGAGCGAGCCACTACACAGAGCGAGCCACTACACAGAGCGAGGCACCACACAGAGTGAGCCACTACACAGAGCGAGCCACTACACAGAGCGAGACCCTACGTAGAGCGAGGCACCACACAGAGTGAGCCACTACACAGAGCGAGCCACCACACAGAGCGAGCCACTACACAGAGCGAGACCCTACGTAGAGCGAGGCACCACACAGAGTGAGCCACTACACAGAGCGAGCCACTACGCAGAGCGAGACACTACGTAGAGCGAGACACTACGTAGAGCGAGCCACTACGCAGAGCGAGACACTACGTAGAGCGAGCCACCACACAGATCGAGCCACTACGCAGAGCGAGCCACTACGCAGAGCGAGACTCTACGTAGAGCGAGCCACCACACAGATCGAGCCACTACGCAGAGCGAGCCACTACGCAGAGCGAGACACTACGTAGAGCGAGCCACCACACAGAGTGAGCCACTACACAGAGCGAGCCACTACGCAGAGCGAGACACTACGCAGAGCGAGCCACTACACAGAGCGAGCCACTACACAGAGCTAGACACTACACAGCGCGAGCCACCACACAGAGCGAGCCACTACACAGAGCGAGCCACCACACAGAGCGAGCCACCACACAGAGCGAGACACTACACAGCGCGAGCCACTACACAGAGTGACCCACTACACAGAGCGAGCCACCACGCAGAGCGAGCCACTACACAGAGCGAGCCACCACGCAGAGCGAGCCACTACACAGAGCGAGACACTACACAGAGCGAGCCACCACACAGAGCGAGCCACCACACAGAGCGAGACACTACACAGAGTGACCCACTACACAGAGCGAGCCACCACGCAGAGCGAGCCACTACACAGAGTGAGCCACTACACAGAGCTGGACACTACACAGAGTGACCCACTACACAGAGCGAGCCACCACGCAGAGCGAGCCACTACACAGAGCGAGCCACTACACAGAGCTAGACACTACACAGAGCGAGCCACCACACAGAGCGAGCCACCACGCAGAGCGAGCCACCACACAGAGCGAGCCACTACACAGAGCGAGCCACTACACAGAGCGAGCCACCACACAGAGCGAGCCACCACAGAGAGCGAGCCACTACACAGAGCGAGCCACCACACAGAGCGAGACACCACACAGAGCGAGACACTACACAGAGCGAGACACTACACAGAGCGAGACACCACACAGAGCGAGACACCACACAGAGCGAGCCACTACACGGAGCGAGCCACCACACAGAGCGAGCCACTACACAGAGCGAGCCACCACACAGAGCGAGACACCACACAGAGCGAGCCACTACACGGAGCGAGCCACTACACAGAGCGAGCCACTACACAGAGCGAGCCACCACACAGAGCGAGCCACCACACAGAGCGAGACACCACACAGAGCGAGCCACTACACAGAGCGAGCCACCACACAGAGCGAGCCACCACACAGAGCGAGACACCACACAGAGCGAGCCACCACACAGAGCGAGCCACCACACAGAGCGAGCCACTACACAGAGCGAGACACTACACAGAGCGAGCCACCACACAGAGCGAGACACCACACAGAGCGAGACACTACACAGAGCGAGCCACCACACAGAGCGAGCCACTACACAGAGCGAGACACTACACAGAGCGAGACACTACACAGAGCGAGCCACCACACAGAGCGAGCCACTACACAGAGCGAGACACTACACAGAGCGAGCCACCACACAGAGCGAGACACCACACAGAGCGAGACACTACACAGAGTGAGCCACTACACAGAGCGAGCCACCACACAGAGCGAGCCACTACACAGAGCGAGACACCACACAGAGCGAGCCACTACACAGAGCGAGCCACTACACAGAGCGAGCCACCACACAGAGCGAGCCACTACACAGAGCGAGACCCTACGTAGAGCGAGGCACCACACAGAGTGAGCCACTACGCAGAGCGAGCCACTACGCAGAGCGAGACACTACGCAGAGCGAGACACTACGTAGAGCGAGACACTACGTAGAGCGAGCCACTACGCAGAGCAAGACACTACGTAGAGCGAGCCACCACACAGATCGAGCCACTACGCAGAGCGAGCCACTACGCAGAGCGAGACACTACGTAGAGCGAGCCACTACACAGAGCGAGCCACCACACAGAGCGGGCCACTACGCAGAGCGAGACACTACGTAGAGCGAGCCACCACACAGAGTGAGCCACTACACAGAGCGAGCCACTACACAGAGCGAGCCACTACGCAGAGCGAGCCACTACGCAGAGCGAGACACTACGTAGAGCGAGCCACCACACAGAGTGAGCCACTACACAGAGCGAGCCACCACACAGAGCGAGCCACTACACAGAGCGAGACCCTACGTAGAGCGAGGCACCACACAGAGTGAGCCACTACGCAGAGCGAGCCACTACACAGAGCGAGACCCTACGTAGAGCGAGGCACCACACAGAGTGAGCCACTACACAGAGCGAGACCCTACGTAGAGCGAGGCACCACACAGAGCGAGCCACTACGCAGAGCGAGACACTACGCAGAGCGAGCCACTACACAGAGCGAGACCCTACGTAGAGCGAGGCACCACACAGAGCGAGCCACTACACAGAGCGAGACCCTACGTAGAGCGAGGCACCACACAGAGCGAGCCACTACGCAGAGCGAGACACTACGCAGAGCGAGCCACTACGCAGAGCGAGACACTACGTAGAGCGAGACACTACACAGAGCGAGCCACCACACAGAGCGGGCCACTACGCAGAGCGAGACACTACGTAGAGCGAGCCACCACACAGAGTGAGCCACTACACAGAGCGAGCCACTACGCAGAGCGAGCCACTACGCAGAGCGAGCCACCACGCAGAGCGAGCCACTACACAGAGCGAGCCACTACACAGAGCTAGACACTACACAGCGCGAGCCACCACACAGAGCGAGACACTACACAGCGCGAGCCACTACACAGAGCGAGCCACTACACAGAGCGAGCCACCACACAGAGCGAGACACTACACAGAGTGAGCCACTACACAGAGCGAGCCACCACGCAGAGCGAGCCACCACACAGAGCGAGCCACCACACAGAGCGAGACACTACACAGCGCGAGCCACTACACAGAGCGAGCCACCACACAGAGCGAGCCACCACACAGAGCGAGACACTACACAGCGCGAGCCACTACACAGAGTGACCCACTACACAGAGCGAGCCACCACGCAGAGCGAGCCACTACACAGAGCGAGCCACTACACAGAGCTAGACACTACACAGAGCGAGCCACCACACAGAGCGAGCCACCACGCAGAGCGAGCCACCATGCAGAGCGAGCCACCACACAGAGCGAGCCACCACACAGAGCGAGCCACCACACAGAGCGAGCCACCACACAGAGCGAGCCACTACACAGAGCGAGCCACTACACAGAGCGAGCCACCACACAGAGCGAGCCACCACACAGAGCGGGCCACTACACAGAGCGAGCCACCACACAGAGCGAGCCACCACACAGAGCGAGCCACTACACAGAGCGAGCCACTACACAGAGCGAGCCACTACACAGAGCGAGACCCTACGTAGAGCGAGGCACCACACAGAGTGAGCCACTACACAGAGCGAGCCACTACACAGAGCGAGACCCTACGTAGAGCGAGGCACCACACAGAGTGAGCCACTACACAGAGCGAGCCACCACACAGAGCGAGCCACTACACAGAGCGAGACCCTACGTAGAGCGAGGCACCACACAGAGTGAGCCACTACACAGAGCGAGCCACTACGCAGAGCGAGACACTACGTAGAGCGAGACACTACGTAGAGCGAGCCACTACGCAGAGCGAGACACTACGTAGAGCGAGCCACCACACAGATCGAGCCACTACGCAGAGCGAGCCACTACGCAGAGCGAGACTCTACGTAGAGCGAGCCACCACACAGATCGAGCCACTACGCAGAGCGAGCCACTACGCAGAGCGAGACACTACGTAGAGCGAGCCACCACACAGAGTGAGCCACTACACAGAGCGAGCCACTACGCAGAGCGAGACACTACGCAGAGCGAGACACTACGTAGAGCGAGCCACCACACAGAGCGAGCCACTACACAGAGCGAGCCACTACACAGAGCGAGCCACCACACAGAGCGGGCCACTACGCAGAGCGAGACACTACGTAGAGCGAGCCACCACACAGAGTGAGCCACTACACAGAGCGAGCCACTACGCAGAGCGAGCCACTACGCAGAGCGAGCCACTACGCAGAGCGAGCCACTACGCAGAGCGAGACACTACGTAGAGCTAGCCACCACACAGAGTGAGCCACTACACAGAGTGAGCCACCACACAGAGCGAGCCACTACACCGAGCGAGCCACCACGCAGAGCGAGCCACTACGCAGAGCGAGACACTACGTAGAGCGAGCCACCACACAGAGCGAGCCACTACGCAGAGCGAGCCACTACGCAGAGCGAGACACTACGTAGAGCGAGGCACCACACAGAGTGAGCCACTACACAGAGCGAGCCACTACGCAGAGCGAGCCACTACGCAGAGCGAGACACTACGTAGAGCGAGACACTACGTAGAGCGAGCCACTACGCAGAGCGAGACACTACGTAGAGCGAGCCACCACACAGATCGAGCCACTACGCAGAGCGAGCCACTACGCAGAGCGAGACACTACGTAGAGCGAGCCACCACACAGATCGAGCCACTACGCAGAGCGAGCCACTACGCAGAGCGAGACACTACGTAGAGCGAGCCACCACACAGAGTGAGCCACTACACAGAGCGAGCCACTACGCAGAGCGAGCCACTACACAGACCGAGACACTACGTAGAGCGAGCCACCACACAGAGCGAGCCACTACACAGAGCGAGCCACTACACAGAGCGAGCCACCACACAGAGCGGGCCACTACGCAGAGCGAGACACTACGTAGAGCGAGCCACCACACAGAGTGAGCCACTACACAGAGCGAGCCACTACGCAGAGCGAGCCACTACGCAGAGCGAGACACTACGCAGAGCGAGACACTACGTAGAGCGAGCCACTACACAGAGCGAGCCACTACACAGAGCGAGCCACCACACAGAGTGAGCCACCACACAGAGCGAGACACTACACAGAGCGAGACCCTACGTAGAGCGAGCCACCACACAGAGTGAGCCACTACACAGAGCGAGCCACTACACAGAGCGAGCCACTACGCAGAGCGAGACACTACGTAGAGCTAGCCACCACACAGAGTGAGCCACTACGCAGAGTGAGCCACTACACAGAGCGAGCCACTACACCGAGCGAGCCACCACGCAGAGCGAGCCACTACGCAGAGCGAGACACTACGTAGAGCGAGCCACCACACAGAGTGAGCCACTACACAGAGCGAGCCACTACACAGAGCGAGCCACTACGCAGAGCGAGCCACTACGCAGAGCGAGACACTACGTAGAGCGAGCCACCACACAGAGTGAGCCACTACACAGAGCGAGCCACTACGCAGAGCGAGACACTACGCAGAGCGAGACACTACGTAGAGCGAGCCACCACACAGAGCGAGCCACTACACATAGCGAGCCACTACACAGAGCGAGCCACCACACAGAGCGAGCCACTACGCAGAGCGAGACACTACGTAGAGCGAGCCACCACACAGAGTGAGCCACTACACAGAGCGAGCCACTACGCAGAGCGAGCCACTACGCAGAGCGAGACACTACGCAGAGCGAGACACTACGTAGAGCGAGCCACCACACAGAGTGAGCCACTACACAGAGCGAGCCACTACACAGAGCGAGCCACTACACATGCACTGATCTCTGGGAGATCGTTACACATATCCTCCTAATGTTGAAATTGCTGGCCTCACCTCCCACAAACATCGCTGGCCTCATCACTGGTCTCTCCCCCTTCGCCCACACATGTTGCTGCCCTCTCTACCCCCCACCCCCCCCCCCCCCCCCCACCCCACTTCCCACTCCTCTCTTCCTCCCTGACAACCTGGACATTGCTGACCTCTACCAACCCCCCAGGGACCCAGACATCAGTGTACTCCTCCTCCCACCCCGCCCTGTAACCTGGACATCGCTGGCCTCCAACACTGCAACCACCACCCTTCCCTCCCTAGCAACCACCTCCCCACTCTCCCACCACATCGTGCTATGCTGCCACGTCCCCGTTCACCCGCAGCGCACTGGCCTCACTGCTGCCCTTTAAGAAGAGCACTGGGCGTCAATGCCTGCCAGCATTCCACCTTGTTGAATAAGACCCTTGCGTCTCCCCCTCTCTTGACACGTCTCTTGTTGAGTTTTCCCAATCAGCATCTTTGGAGATGGCTCACCCTCTATTGAAACCAGGTTGCCTGTACATTACACAGATTAAATTTACCTAATGAGCCTACGACTGGCCCAAACTGACTGCACCTGGACTCCCCTTAACAAGCCAGAGTTATGTGTAAACTACAAGTATGGTCTCACAGGCAATCACACCCGGAAGATGGCCCAGAGCAGAAGTGCACCCACTTTCTCAGAGGGTGAGCAGGCCCAGCTGCTGGATGCAATGGAGGTGAGGTGTGGGCTGCTCTACCCCACTGAGGGCTGCTGCCCAAGGGGTTGGCGCCATAAACGCCATCTGGGAGGCTGTGCCTGCTGCCGTAAGTGTTCGAGCACGGGCATGTCGTTCTGGAGACCAATGCCAGAAAAAAATGAATGACATTTTTCAGGCAGTAAGGGTGAATGTGCATCCCATTCTGAAACCTATACATGTGCTGTGGTTACAATGTGAAACCATCCCCAGATAACTTCAAAGGTAGCCACCAGCACCACCCCACACCCTAGCACTACATCCAGCCCCTGAGGCACCACCCCGCAATCACTGCTCCACAATGGGGAGACATTGCCCCTAGATATTCCACCCGAACGCCCTCACACATTGCACATACATACATTCCATACATCATGCTTTCAAATCCCCACAGGAGAAAGGTGCACATAACCGGAGGGAGAGGGAGAGAGCTGGTGTACCTGAGCTTCACCTGCTCACAGGGTTTGAACAGTGCACCCTGGAGCTGGCAGGGCAGGCAGAGGAGAGAATGGTCACTGACAGCCAGGTCAGTGTCTGACATGCAAGTGAACATCGGCTGAGCCCTATCCCTGAGTTCTTCTTTGAAGTAAGTGCCATGCTGCACTGGCTGTTTTCCCTCCCTTCCCCTAATGTGTGTACTTTCTTACAGGGGATGATCCTGATGCACCAAGCAGCAGCCCCCCCTCCCGCCCACCCCTTCCCCCTCCCCCCACCTCTGCTTGGGAACCTCCCAGGAAACCTGTCACCTCAGAGGGAGGCTCTGAAGAATCCTCTGTGGACAGCACCGTGACTTGGTGTCAACAACACAGAGACTATCGCAATGGTGGGGCGTGTTAGTGCTGAGGGCTCTGGGTCTGGAACTGGCGAGCGCTTCACATCCGCTGACGCACATTGGGTGGAGGCGGGCACATCCAAGGGTTTCGGGCACATGGAAGTCTGCCGGAGGCGAGGATGCAGATGCTGGCCCTCGGGGTTCGTTCATCCTCAAGCTGGTAGAGATGCATCAACAAACCCGGGGAGCTGTGGATGGGCTGTCAGCAACCATGCTGCAACTGCAAGGCTGTTTAGGGGAGTCAGATAGAGTGCTGTTGCTGGAGGTGGTGCTGACCAGGCCAACACTGCAAGGGTGTTGGCCACCTAGAGCCCTTCCATCGAGGAGATTCTGGACATCCCCAGACCTTCCTTACAACGGGGATCTCATGGCCAGCTGAATGAACAGGGTGGCACAGAAACATCAGTGTCAAAGCATGTCAGCCGGGGCCCCCTAGGTCTCAGCCCCCCAAGGAATGTCCACCAAAGACATCACAGGCAACAGGGTGCGGATCACAGCTGGACACTTTCACCTCTGATATGCATCCTCGGGGAGCACCCAGATGTAGCAATAGTCTCCACCAGATTAGAAAGTTATAGGGTCACTAAGAGGGCACAGGTAAAGATCAGTAATAGTCAGGGTTAAGGTTTTTGTAAATGTTAAGATCCATATTAAATGATTTTTGCACCCCACGGCTGTGACTAATCTGTTTCTGATTCTCCCCCTCCCCGCAGAGCTGAGTATTCCCCCATTCCACACATCGAGGTGCGGGCTGCTGTGCTGCATGATAACCAGCCTCTCGGTCATAAGTTACAGAGCTTCTGCCCTGCTTTTCCCACCATCCACCGGACCCTTTGTCAAACACCATCCCCCGGCATCTCCACTATCCTCCCATCCTGCCCCAATACCAGGCCCGCCTTAACACCCCTCTGGCCCATTGGCCCCCCCACACTTATGTTCAAAACCCTTACTCCTATGTGGGCCCAAGCGCCAGTGTGTAGTTGGAGAACAGGTAGGATTCAGACTTGTGTGGCACCGTGGCAGGATCCAAGTGTGCCTTTCAGCGAGTTGTCATCACCCTCCAGCCTAGAGCAAAGACTCGCTAGCACGGCCAGTCCTGGCCCATTACCCTGTTGTGATGTGAGCCGGACCGGGGGGGGGTGGAGATGAAAGTGGGTAAGGGAGGGGAAAGAGGGTCAGGGAGGGGAAAGGTGGGAATGTGAAGTGAAAGAGGGTTGGGGAGAGGACGGGTGGAGGGTAGAGTAGGGATTGAAAGAGGACGGGGGAAGGGATGGGTGGGGGGATGGAGTGTGTGACACATACTTAGACATACTCATGAGTACCCACACATGCAGTCACGCAAATCTGCACTCACACAAACCCACGCTTGTGCACTCATGTAAAGGATTCCATATGAACTCTCTTCCCCTATGGCCAGTGAAGGCTGGGTGATTGAATTTATTCAAAACAGAATTAGATTTTTGACAGCTAAAGGAGTAAAGAGTTATGCAGGGGATGGGGACAATTTTTCTTCAAATCATCTTTCCTTGTTCTTCCTTCCAAAATATATATCACATGTTTTCTGTATTAAATTGCATTGACTGTTATATATTTAAATGGTTGCATGATTGCTTTAAGAGTTAGTCACATGATTTGATAGTGATGTCATTGGGGTGTTTCAAAGCCTCCTGCATTAGTTTCATTTTCTGCTCTGCACATGTAACATCTCCTACAATAAATCTGTCACTGTTATTTTGAATCGATGTGTGCAAACCACATTTTTTTCTTTTTGTTTAAAATCTACAACCCTTAACCTAGTTCAGATATCACAAGAAGGAAAATTGGCAACAAGTCAAAAACTTGTTTCATTGAGAACATTGAGAAAAGATCCTGATTAAAAAGAAAACATGGTGGATCCTCACAATTTGAATATTAGAAGGCCAAAGGAAATCAACATAGGATTAAAGATTAAAGTGCCTGTAATGGAAGACCAAACTGGAAGAATATCATGTTTTTCACCAGGGAAAAATAATCAGGCAGTTTCCTTAAAGATGCAAAAAATCCATCAAATCAATGGTCTCCAGGGTAAAAAGGAAAACAGAAAAAAAAATTTGAGCAGTCTCGAGTTGCTAGTTCCTACAAGAGAAATGCCGTGTCAAGTAGTCACCACGGATCCTTTCACTGAAGAAAATGAATCATGGAATTCCTATGCAGAGCAGTTTCAGTACTTTCTACAACAAATAAAATTGAAAATGAGTTGCTTGTACCAGCTTTTTCTCATTACACTCGGGAGTAAAACTTTCTATTTGCTTCACAACGTGGTTCATCGGGCAAACCAAGGAACCAAAACTTAAGATGACTCGACTAAGATCCTTGAAAAGCATTACTCTCCACCAACACTGATCATTGCAGAATGGTGGGATGATCTTTCAGAGATTCAGTGCAGACTTGATGGGCTGAATGGCCTTTTTCTGTGCTGTAGGAGTTCTATAATTGTATGGTCAGGTTCCACTGAAGGAATTAGCATTGGAAGCAAAAGCATTGCTTAGTTTGTAACAAGACTGGCATAGCATTGTGAGTTTGGTGAATGAGTAGAACATACCCTTCGAGATTGTCTAGTTTGTGAACTCCAATATGAAGCTATCCAAAGAAGATAGCTTACTGAACATGCCTTGACTGTATTAAAATGCATCTACTGTTATGTATTTAAGTGGTTTCATGATTGCTTTCAGGGCTGGTCACCTGGTTTGATGATAATATCATTTTAGTTTCATTTTCTACTCCGTATAGGCAACAGCTCCTATAGTAAATCTGTTTTTGTTATTTTGAATATTTTTCTTAAAATCCACAACCCTTAACATAATTAGGACATTACATATATCATATTTCTACCCATTTTTATATCCTTCTGCAGTATGTTATTACCTTTCGCGTTGTTTATTAACTTTTTGAGTTTCACATAATCTGCAAACGTTGAAATTTCACGAGTTCAGGTAATCAATATATATTAAAATGAGCTACAGTCGTGTCCCTCCAGATATCTTTAACAAACTGTGTAAATATGAGATGATATTATACTTACTGAGTGTAACAGTGACTTTAGTGGCAAGAGGTCTATACTGCATCATTATATATTCTGCTGGTGGCTTGCCTATTTTGAGTGCCCTGGATTAGTCCTGGAGTGGGATTAGAATGTTGATTTGTCTGCTGGATGTGGGGATGGTTCACACACTTGCGGAGAGATGGCTAGTAATTCCAGACTGGGTGTCAGTTGGGTTTGAGCTACTTGACAATACAAGCTTTTAATGAGTGGACGGAAGAGACAACTGGGAAACTTTTAAGCCCCGTGTTTTAGGCCTGAACACCTAGAATTGGACACATGGTGACATTGACTGGGTGGATCACACAGATCGCAAGATTCGGTCCAAAACAAAACCAGACTCAAATTCCATTGCAGGTGTGAGGTGGGAGGAGAGCTAGAACATAGGAATTAGGAGTGAGAGTAGGCAATTCAATCCTTCGAACCCGCTCCGCTATTCTGTATGAACATGGCTGATCTCCATCTCACCCTAACTCCATTTCCCTTTCTTTTCAGCAAAGCTCTTTATTCTGCTTTTGATCAAATATTTATCTATCTCTTTCTTGAATCTATGGATTGATTCTTCATGCACTGCACTCTGGGGCAGTGAGTTCCATGGATTCACAAACCACTGTGAGAAGCAGCTTCTCCTTTTCTTTCTTGAACCTCCCCCCGTTACTCTACAACAATGACCTCTTCTTCTAGAAGGCGGAACATTTGATTAACATTTACGTCATCAATCCCATTAAGTATTTTATATACTTCAATCAAATCCCCCCTCATTCTTCTGTGCTCCAGCAAGTAGAAGATCAAACTATTCAACTGCTTCTTATACGATAGCCCCTTCAAACCTGGAATCAATCTAATGAGCCTGTTCTGAACTGCCGAGTTGTAGTAGGGTTGGAATGGTTAGATGTCCTCCACAAATCCACCATTCAACTTTGAAAGCCAACTTTGGAGTATTCCCAGGTTTCCCAGGAGTTATACACATTGCATAATCTCAAAAGGCGCAAAGACAGAGAAGTTATTTATTACTTCTATCTGAGTTTGACAGTTTTCTAAGTTGTCAGCCTATCTTTTCAGGATCTGATTATGAGTAGAGTGATTTCATCAAAACTCATCCCAATGCTGGAAGCAGGAGAAGATGAGCCATATAATGTTTGAAGGGTTTTATAGAAGTTCTTTGGAGCTATACTGGTCATGGAACTCCAAACTCATCTTCCTTTTTACTCCACCAGGTGTCATATATAATCCTTAGTTTGATCTGGATTTGTTTCTGAATGTTCTAAACTTACTTCATTTTGTTGTTATTTAACTGTGACTAATGCAAGTTGTTTTTTGATTTGAGTTATTATTAATGCATGTATTAGTATGTAGTGAAAAGTATTGCTTCTTGAGCATTATACAGACAAAGCATACCAGTCATAGAAAAGGAAACAAAAAAGTGCAAAATGTAGTATTACAGTCATAGTTAGGATGTAGAGAAAAATCAACTTAATGTTAGGTAAATTCATTCAAAAGTCTGATGGCGGCAGGGAAGAAGCAGTTCTTGCATTGGTTGGTTACATGATTTCAGACTTTTGTATCTTTTTCCCGATGGAAAAAGGTGGAAGTGAGAATGTCCAGATATGTCCCAGTTGTGTTTTTAATCAAGAAACCGCTTACTGGTGTCAGTGTTTTCATCAACCCAGTGGTGATTTTTACAAATAGTTTGGTCCAACGTATCCAAAGCTTCAGTATGAGCCATCTTTCAAAATGAAAAGCCATAGAAAATGGTTAGAGCACAGAAGTAGTCATTTGGCCCTTCACATCTGTGCCAACTCCATACAAAGCAACTCAGCTAGTCCCATTCCCTTGGCCTTTGTAACCCTACTAATTCTATCTCTACTGATGTTTATCCAACTCCCCTTTAAAAGACATAGTTCAACTGTCTCCACCACAATCACAGGCAGTGCATTCCAGATCTAACCACTCACTAAATAAAAATGTTTTTCCTCATATCACCTTTTTTAGTTTTTTTTCCAATCATCTTAGATTAGTGTCTTCTAGTTCTCAACACTTCCACTGAAGCAGTTTTAATGTCACTAGAAGCTGTGTTCGGAGTGATCAAACATTTCTGGAAAGCTATAGATCTTTTGTCTGCTTTTTACCTGGGTGCTAGTGAGAGTTGTGTCCCAGTTGGTGGCACTCTCATCTGAATCACAACATTATGGGTTACAGTCCCACTCCAGAGCTTGAGCACATCAGTGGAGTACAGAGGGAGTGCCACACTGTCACAGGTGCTGCCTTGCAGACTAAACATCAAGCATTGAATTCAGAGCCTGTCAGCTCTCTTAGGGGGTACTAAAGGCCCCATGGCATTATTTTGTAGAGGAGTAGCCAATATTTAACTTCTCAAATCATTATCACATTGCTGTTTGCGAGAGTTTGCTACGTACAAACTAGCTGCTGTGTTTCCTTCATTACATCAGTGACTACATTTCAAAAAGTACTTCATTAGTGTAAAGCACTTTAGTACATCCAGTAGTCATGAAAAGCACTATATAAATGCAGGTCTTGCTTTTTTGTTCTGAGGTCTCTGAGGAGCTTTAATGTGAATGTTGAGTTTTACATGAATGATTTGTCTAGGTTTTCACGCCTCTTATTGCATTGCTGATGTCAACATTGTTGATGTTTTTTCTAAGATATAATCTTAGATGCCATCTCTTAGAACCAGTGTGTGTCCAAGCTGTATCTTAACAACTGGAGATGGTGCTGGTGGTGAGAAGGCTGTATTTGATATGACTCCTTGTAGGACAAGGCTTTGGTCATTGTAATTTCCATTGCCATGTTGGCAAATGAAGCTCTGACCAGTTTCAATGTGTGACCAACATGAGGGTTGAAGCTGCTGAGGACAATGAGTCCATTCTTAGATACCTGAGAGATAGCGAGAACTAGATCGCCATAGAACTTGCTTTTAACTTGGTTTGGTTGGTTATATTTGGTCATAGGCATTGATAATTGTGAGATGATATTTCCCAGCTAGTAGTAATTTTGTTGTCACCAAGAGCTCACTGATACCTTAGGGAAAGGATTTAATAGCATTCCCAGTACCAGTCTTACAAAGTCCCTCTTCGGACTCTTCAGCAGGAAGTAAAGTAAGCACCAGTCTCCTTAAATTGGCTAACTTCAGCGAGCTGAGTTTTGCTTAATGCCACAGTGTCTATTTTTTTTTCACTGGACAGTGTGCATTTCAATGCTGAACAGGGAAACATTGACTTCTTAATTTTAGAGGTGTGTGCGTGTGTGTGTGTGTGTGTGGTGGGAGGGGGAGTGGGGTTGGGGTGTGTGTGTGAAAATTCCACCCATAAACTCTGCTTCCCGCACCATGGATTCTGTCAGAGCTGCTGAGAGGTTTTTTATTCTTCAAAGGCGACAGTGCTACCACTGAGACAAGGTTCATATGAGATTCTGAGACTGGAGGTATTTAGACTCATCCCATACCTACTCCTCAGCCCCCTCCTCTTCCCCCTCCCTCCTCTCCTTTTCCCCTCTCCTCCCCCTCCTCCTCACCTGAAACAGTAACAAATGTTTCACCCCTACCAGGACATGCCTGGTCATTCGCACCAGAGGTATTTCTGACTCTAGACAACTATCCATCACTCTGCAGCTGCCTGAATGCTTGTATGTGCCTCAGGTGCTGTCAGTTCATATGGAAGCTGATGGATTGTGTGCAGAAACCCATACAATAATTTGCCACTCTACCTGCAGCTTTCTTTCTTTCCGGACATGACTTAGCTGTTCTTTTCCACTGAGTGACTCTGAGGAAGTGATAAATCACTCGGAGGGATATTCAACTATTGAATGCAACACAAACATCTTCACTCACTGACAGGCTGCTCCTCCCAGACCCTTATGGAAGCAATCAGCCAGGTTTACTTTTGCTTTCTGAGTGTTTATTGCCTTTAGATGCAGGTCAGCTTTCAGAAAGTTCTTTTCATGGTCAAATCGCCAAAGATTTTCCAGTCTTTGCTCAGATTTCAGTTGCACCACTGGGGAAATCTGTCACATGGTCTTTCTCTGCAACGCTTCTATGAGTTGAATGTCTCCTTAATGTCTCAGCAGCTGACTGGACACAATACTCAAGGCCCATCCAGTCGATTGATGTGCTTCTGAATTCTACATTGCCACGTTGAAATGCTGAACAGTACCTCCAGCCTTTTTGTGCCTCTTATTGACCTGGCAACTATCTCTAGCTGCATATCTGACTCTTTCCATTGGCTTTCCTTGGCTATTCAAAGCAGCTGCTCCCGCACATCCCAATGGCTGGATGAACTTCCTGGCTGACCACTCCTTCCCTTCACGGCTATGTAGTACTCTGGCAAAAGACCAAGCAATAACAAGTCGCTTAATGATGATAAGGGGGAAAAGTTATCCACAAAATCTGTCTCCCTCAGGCGATCAAGGTCACTCCAGGAGATCATTTAGGAATGTAGGAACAGGTGTAGGCCATTCAGCCCATCGAACCTGCTCTGCTATTTAATACGATCCTGGCTGATCGAATGCTTCAATGCCTTTTACACCCACTCTCCCCATAACCCTTTACATTACTTTAAGTATACACAATGACTGAGCTTCCACAGCCCTCCGGGATAGAGAATTCCAAAGATTTACAACCATTTGTCTAAAGAAATTTCTCCTTATCCCAGTCCCGAGTGGCATCCTGCTTATTTTGAAATTGTGCCCCTGCCATACGAAGGGAAACGTCTTCCCTGTATTTGCCCTGTCTATTCTTTTAAGTATTTTGTAAGTTTCAATGAAATCACCTCTTATTCTTCAAAACTTTAGAGAATACAGGCCCAGTTTGCCCAATCTCTCTTCATAAGGCAGTCCTGCCCTACCATCCACAGAACAAGTCTGGTGAACTTTTGTTGCAATTCCTCTATGGCAGTAATATCCTTTCTGAGATAAAGGGACCAAAATTGCACTAAGTACTCCAGGTGTGTATTGGCAGGAGAAGTCTAAACAAGGTCTTATAATACTGAAGCAAGGCCTTACTACTCCTGAATTCAAATCCTCTGTGATAAAGACAAACATTCCAGTCGCCTTCCTATTAGCTTGCTGCATGTTAACCTCCAGTAACTTATGGACAAGGACACCAAGGTGCATTTGTAAATCTACACTTTCTAATTTTTTACCATTGGTCAGGACATGTTTCCTCTTTGTTAATCCACTTCCCAGTCCTGAAGGCATGCTGAGAATCATACACCACATTAGTCGGCAACACATACTGGAAGATCACTACTCTCTAGGGAAAAAAGAACTATCAAACATCCAATCTATCCCAACTGTCATATAGATTTAATGCATGTTCTCCTGATCCTCTCCAAACCATCATCTGACTGGACACCTGCAAGATCTTGCCTCACTATGGACTTGTCTTCTGTGACCTCCACTTTGCTCCTTTATGGGAATTACAGATTCAGTAGCAAAACTCCAGTGAGTGAGGAAGTTGGGAATGGCATTATTTTTTAATAACAGCAGTCAACAGAGGTTGGACGGACTTGTCTGCATTTTAAACTTAAAGTGAATGTCTTCCCTTTCTCCCAGTGATAAACCTTAAGCCTAGCAAGAGTAAAAAAGCCTTTTATTTGAAATTGAAAACAATCTAGCATCAGTTCTTCAGGAGAAAGTAGTTTTATTTGTCTCCGTGTAGTTAGTATCTGTTGGATTCCAGTTGGTGATGCAGTGAGCTGTGGGACCTGTAGAGGGAGTTCCTAAATGAAATGTCAGAATTTACAGCACACAAATGGGTCGGTTGTTTGGCCCAGATAACCTGTGTCATTTTTATTCTTCACGCAAGCTTTCAACCATCCCTCTTCATTTAACCCTATTATCATAACCTTCGATTCCCTTTCCTTTTCATGCAGTCACCTTGATTTCCCTTACGTGTTTCTGTTTCTGCCCCTTGTGGTTCCACATTCTCTCCTGAAACTGTTGTGCTCAGTAATTACATATTCTGCCTATTGTTCATCCAACGTGTGCACAGGTTGATGAATAAAACACAAACTCGAACGGACACCTGCTCTGATCTTCTCCAATGTGGAATGTGAAATTGTGATTGACAGCTGAGAGTGTGGGCACCACAGAGACAGATAATCCCTTTAAATTCAATTCAGCTGCATTTCCATTTTAATCTCCTGAAAACCAAATGGATTTAAATCCTGATATTCTTTTCCTGCAAGAGCTGCTTATCTCAACCAACGCTGCAGATAGTGACAAGAAAATAAATCATGGGGGGAATGTAGCTTTAAAGAATCTTTACAATTCTTCATATTTAAACAGGGACTAATTAGAAAGTAGAAATTCTAAACGCACTCAACATTTTTCAATTTTTAACTGATTACGATACAAGGCACAAATATGTGCTCATGTCTAGCATACTTAGCTACCCACTCGCTATGGCAGCCTCACATTGTGTGGCTGTTCGGCAGTCACTGTATTAGCTTTTTATGAGGATTCAACCAATGCTTCGCTTGTGAATGATGCCCCTCTGCACCTCACGTCCAACCACCCTCGAACGACAAAGGTAGCAGGTGCACTGGAAAGCAACTTTCAAGTTTCTTTTCAGGCCACACACTCACCCAACTTGGACATATGTCATCATTCCTTCATTGTCATTTGGTCAAAATCCTGGAGTTTTCAACTATTTGGCAGTACCATTGTCACATAGACCGCAGCAGATCACCATGACCTTCTCCATAGTAACTGGGGATATCAATAATTGCTGACCTTGTCTCCCAAAAATTAATGATGAAATTTAAAACAAAAACCTCTTTATGACCTACTCTTTCTCTCAATGGCTCCCACCCTGCACCGTTTCTCTAGTTCCCCCAAATCCCTTTATGAAGGAGCTGGACCAACCTAAATGCCTCATGTGAAAAAGTTCCACCCAGTTGAGCAGGAAAATTCCATTCGTATTCTCCTCTGAAACTGTTATTACCAATTCTTTGCAGAAACCCTTCCAAACATTTACTCAATGAAGACATGTAACCTCTACTTACAGGTGTTCACTTACATAGAACATAGAACAGTACAGGCTTTTCAGCCCTTGATGTTGTGCCAGGCTATGTCCGAATCCAAGATCAAGCTATCCCACTCCCTATCATTCTGGTGTGTTCCATGTGCCTATCCAATAACCGCTTGAAAGTTCCTAAAGTGTCCAACTCCACTATACAGAGTTCCACCGGACACCCCATTCAGTAAACCTCCCTCATGATGGTGGTGGATGTTTGAAATCCGAACCTTTTCACTTAGCGGACAAACTTCCCTTCTTTTCTCAGAGAAAGGCCGTTTGATCTGATGGCCTCATCCATTGGTACTGTTTCCACGTGATAATGTGTTGGAACTGATACATGTATCGAATAGGGACTCAATGTGAGGGAGCTATGGGGGAGTAAGGTTGTCTGCTAAATGCAAAGAGCAACCCTGGAACACGCTGCCAGAGGAGGTGGTGGAAGCAGATTCTATAACAGTGTTCGAGAGGCATCTGGACAGATACATGAAAAGGTAGGGAAAAGAGGGATTGGACCACATGGAGGCAAGAAAATAATAGATTAGCGAGGCATCTATGTTGACATAGACTTGGTGGGCCGGAAGGCCTGTTCCTGTGCTATACTGTATTTGGTTCTTTGGTTGACCATCCCTGACTCATTGGGAAAGACCAACTTGACCAGCCTAGCGGATCTTGTTTCCTTTGGTGGAGGGCAGGGATCACTATCTTCCTGTTGAGGGCCCTGTGAACCACCTAGTAAGTTGGTCAGGTTGTCTTGTTGGTTGTCCAGATAGTCAACCCGGTCCAGTGAAGGCCGTCAGCAGATAAATACCAGTGAGGATCTGTTCTACCCGAGGATACTGTGGTCAGTGTGCACAAGGTAGGAGCAAAGTTAAATGAACTGACCTGGCTGGGCTGGTTCTGGTCTCGGAGCCAGACAGACTCTGCTAGCGAGACTGCTGCTAGTCCTTGTGCATTGTGGCGATGGTTGCATGTCATTGTTCTGTTCGTACAGTAGTGGTCCTCTTTTTATCACCACCTTTTCTATCTCTGTCATTATGAGGCACAGTCAAAGGAAGACATGGGAGCTGTGTGTACAACCTCTTATCTATTGAGAGTCCCAATGGAACCAGACCATTCAGCAGCAGAGTAATTCAGTAAGGCCAGATCCACATCATTATTTTTATTCAACAAGGGTCTGACTGTACAGACCCCTCTTTCAGCCTCTCCATTGGGCTATGGATATTTGGATGAGTTGTTGATATGGATGAAGCTATATGTCCCAGTGAAGCATTTGAAGTGATCATCGGAAAACTGGGTAACATTGTCAGAGAAAATTAAATCAGGGATACAGTACATGGCAAAGCTTTTCTTGAGTGTGGTAATAACTGGCACCAAGCTGGGCCTATGTAGCCATTTGGCATCAATCCACAATGTAATGATACACAATGACAGCAGGTTTTATTCTTGATGAGAAATAGATCCATGCTGAGGCAATCTCATGGTTGGCATAGGAAGGAGGAGCCCGTGAGACTTTCTTGTGGTCTTGCCTATGGATGATACAAGTGTAAATTATATCCTTAATAAATCAAAGATACCTGGCCACCAGACTGAATTGTGGGTCCTAATCTTGCATTTGGTGTTACCCAGGTGTCCCTGGTGTAACCTTGAGAGAAGGTCCAGCCTGAGGTCCCAGGGAATGACAATTCAGTCATTCCAGACTCACAAATCATTCACAAGACTGAGGTGACAATGTTGTTTAAAGTACTGCCTCAGGATACAATTGTTAGGAACATACCCTGGCCATCCAGTGACTCAGTACAACACAGTACTCCTGTATCCATGCACACTAATCACCCACTTTTTGGTTTGGTTTTCCTAGTTTCCAGATGGTCACTGGGGGGAAGTGGGCAGACAAGGAGATGTAGGACTCAGCATTCTCAGCAAAGTGTACATCATTCTGTGCAGGCTTCCCCACAGGAATGCTGGACACTCCATTAGCTGTGATTTGATGTTTACTCAGGACATACTATGTCGTGGCGTTAAACCTGAAATCCAAGCCTTTGAATTTTGGTGGCATCTTTGCTAATTTTTTTGGTGTTATGCAAGGTGATAAATACCTTTCACACACTTTACTGCCAGGGCCATCTTTTCAATGACAGCATAACGCTGCTTTGTTACTGTTAGTGCCCTAGCGGCATAATACACCGATGTGTGAGAGCCATTCTGCTGAATTTGGAACAATGTAGCTCCTGGCCAATAGACAATGTGTCCACCATAGTGGGTATGTCTGCCTTGCAATGGGCCAGTGATTCTGTGGCCTCATATCTTTGATTGTGTCAAACGCCCTCTATTGGTGCTCTTGCAGCACCAGGCCTGGCCCTGCTTCAGGAGTTGTGGTAACTGCTGTTTGACGTGTACAAGATTAGACAGAAACTTATCCAGCTGATTAACCATGCCCATAAAACATTGAAGATCTGTAACGTTCAGAAGTGGTGGGAAATCCTCAATGGTTTCTGGGGATCTGCTTGGATGTCAGATGTGTAAACAATATGGCTTAAGAAGCAGACAGTGAGTTTCAAAACCTTGTAGTTATAATTAAATGCAAGACCAATGGCCTATAAGCATTGGAACATGTTTGCATCATGGCGTTGTGCTCCAAAGTGGTGAAGAAATGAATGAGAATATCAGCAGATGACTCCATCTAGTCCTCCCAAAATGCCAGTCATGGTATGTTGAAAGATTTCAGATGCTGAGACACTTCCAAATGGTTGGCAATTGAAGCAGTCGTAGCTGAATGGTGTGATGAATGTCGTTAGTAATTTGGTCTCTATGTCTAATGTGAGCTGCCAGGAGCCACTGTTGGTGTCTATTAATGAAAACCCAGCTCCTTGCAAGCTTTGCCTTGCTTTCATCAACAGATGTCAAGGGGCAGATCTCCCTCTTTATGGCCTTGTTCAAATCTGTGAGGTCCACACAAGTGTGAAGTGAGCCTTTAGGTTTTGGTGCGGGCACATTACCTGAGCACCAATGATTGGATAGTGTTGTCTCTGCTTTTTTCAAGAGGGGGTGTGGGGCCTTTCATGGGGTAAACAAACAGACTGACTTGGCATCTGGCTCCAAGGTAATATGGTAAGCTGTTGAGATCTATGAAGAACTGTGGAAATGTATCCTGTTTCTCTGGGTGTTTGGCTCTTGTAAATAGGTTGTATATCTGAGTAGGCTGCCCAGCTCAGTAACGAGCACTATGGCCAATATAAAGAATCTCTGCGATTTCTCTTTCCTAATAATGAAGGGTGACGGTCTTGCACCTTGAATACAGTGCCACCTTTGAACCTTGCACCTTGAGTGCCGTGCTACCTGAAATGATAAAATGGTTTGAGAGCTCAGGCTTCAACCACTGCACTGCACCAGAAAGAAAGGACACTCCTGCTCCTCTGTCCAAATTAACATCGTTTTTGTGGCCGTTGACTATGATATCCACACTCCAAAAGATCTCCTTGGAATTTGCAACTTCGCCCTAGAATGGCACTTCTTGTTCCTCTGTATATCGTCTGGATGCAGCTGGATCTGATTGATTTCCCTTTAAATGTGAGAAGCTTTCTCATGCAGTATACTGCTTTATAATGGCCCCACCTCCTGCAGGAATTAACTCCATATTTATGGTGAAGCAGTCTTCGAGCCGATATAGTTTTTCACACTACAACGGGCTCACTAGATAATGACGGTGACAATCTCCTCTTTGTTCCATCTCTGTTTTTTAGTGGGTTGCTGGTAAAGCTATTGGTCACAAACTGGACAGAGATACTGGTCTGACTCCACAAAGTGACTCAGTCACCCTGGATTAAAATTCAGTCATGCTTTCGTATCCCAGCCTGCTTTGCCAATTGAACTGCCTTGGACAATGTTAGCTCTTCTCTATTCTGCAGAAAATCAGATTAAATTTCATTAAGCACTCCCACCACAGCATGGTCTCAGATAAGTTCATTCTTTGGAGCCCCATATTCACAACTACCAGCCAAACCACAAAGGTCCTTCTGGAAAAAGTCAACACCTTCACTGAATTCCTGAAAGCACCTGTTAAACCTCGCTCAGTCTATAATGTTGCTCTGAAGTCTGAAATATGAATCCATGGCCTTAATAACTTCTTCATAAATTGCTGTGTCCTCATTAACACCGTCATTAACATATTATCTATGCTGCAGCCAACGGAATAGAAAAGCATGTTGACCTGTTCTTTATCAGCCTCTGTGTTTACCCTGAAGCGCTCCTGTTACTGTTGAATCCACAACACCTGTTTTGGCAGTACGCTGCTCAGCCGGAGACTTCCACAGGTCAAAGGTGGAGTTGGGAGATTTTCTACAATTGTCTCTTACTTTAATTGACTTCTTGGGATTCCTTCAGATTCTTTGCTGCAGTCATTCCCTCGCTGCTATATTTTTGATGGCTTTTACTTTCCCACTGCTGACAGTTTCACCAGTGATCCCTGCTATTCAACACATTTACTGCTGCCGTCATGAAGTATTGTCACAAGTGGTCCACGGGTTTAAGAGACTACTGGAAACAAGGCATCCTGAAACTTCCAAACGTTTATTAACTCCATACCACCACGAACAGGGATAAGTAAGCATGAGGTCCCTTCTGGAAGCATCTCCACCTGAGTTCCACTGACACACGATCTGACATTACTGCTACATGGTTGTTTAGTGCTTCACAGAGAAGTCTGGAGGCTTGTATGGTTAAACTTACTGTTAACCTATAACTACGTACATAGCTAAGGTATTGTCCTGTAAGGATGGTGTCTCTATGCTAGCCTTCTTTCAGACTCAACTCCACAAGTCTATTATATGATTCTCTTCATCATTTGATAAGCGTTTGATAAGGTTCACCATGGCAGGCTTCTGCAGAAAATGCAGATGTATGGGATTGGGGGTAATCTAGGTACTTGGATCAGGAATTGGCTAGCAGATAGGAGACAGAGGGTGGTGGTTGATGGTGAATATTCGTCATGGAGTTCGGTTACGAGTGGTGTGCCTCAGGGATCTGTTTTGGGGCCACTGCTGTTTGTAATTTTTATTAATGATCTGGATGAGGGTATAGTTGGGTGGATTAGTAAGTTTGCTGATGACACCAAAGTCGGAGGTGTGGTAGATTGTGAGGAAGGGTGTCATAGTTTGCAGGGTGACTTAGACAGGTTGCAGAGCTGGGCCGCGAGGTGGCGGATGGAGTTTAATGCAGAGAAGTGTGAGGTAATTCATTTCGGTAGGAGTAACAGATGTGTCGAGTATAGGGCTAACGGGAGGACTTTGAATAGTGTGGAGGAGCAGAGGGATCTAGGTGTATGTGTACATAGATCCCTGAAAGTTGGGAATCAAGTAGATAAGGTTGTTAAGAAGGCATATGGTGTCTTGGCGTTTATTGGTAGGGGGATTGAATTTAGGAGTCGCAGCGTCATGTTACAACTGTACACAACTCTGGTGCGGCCGCACTTGGAGTACTGTGTGCAGTTCTGGTCCCCACATTACAGGAAGGACGTGGAGGCTTTGGAGAGGGTGCAGAGGAGGTTTACCAGGATGTTGCCTGGTATGGAGGGGAGGTCCTATGAGGAGAGACTGAGGGATTTGGGGTTGTTTTCGCTGGAAAGAAGGAGGCTAAGAGGGGATCTTATTGAAACATATAAGATGATTACAGGTTTAGATAGGGTGGATAGTGATAGCCTTTTTCCTCGGATAGAGAAAGCTAGCACGAGGGGGCATGGCTTTAAATTAAGGGGGGGTAGTTATAGGACGGATGTCAGGGGTAGGTTCTTTACCCAGAGGGTGGTGAGGGATTGGAATGCCCTGCCTGCTGTGGTTGTAAATGCGCCTAGCTTGGGGGCGTTTAAGAGATCTGTGGATAGGTTTATGGACGAAAAGGGATTGGTTTAGATTAGTGGGTCAGTGTTTTTTTTAAAAAACTGGTCGGCGCAACATCGTGGGCCGAAGGGCCTGTTCTGCGCTGTAATGTTCTATGTTCTATGTTCTATATCATGATGGCACAGTGGTTAGAACTGCTGCCTCACAGCGCCAGGGACCCGGGTTCAATTCTGGCCTTGGGTCCCTGACTGTATGGAGTTTGCACATTCTCCCCCTGTCTGTGTGGGTTTTCTCTGAGTGCTCTGGTTTTCTCCCATTGTGCAAAGATGTGCAGGTTAGTAGATTGGTCATGCTAAATTGACCCTAGTCTCGGGGGATTAGCAGGGTATATATGTGGGGTTAATGGAATAAGTTCTGGGTGGGATTGCGGTTGGTGCAGACTCGATGGGCCGAATGGCCTCCTTCTGCACTGTGAGGATTCTATGATTCTATATCTTGGGTGCTAGTAATCTCCAGTCCCATCTTAACCCTTACTCTGCCAAACACCCTAATATTATAATCATTGATGATGTGTGTTAGCTATTAACATGATAACTGTTATCCCTATATATGTAGTGATTACGCTGCCTTGCAGGAGGGAGGCTGCTTTTCACTTTGATTAGAAAATCACGGTTTTATATCTAAAGAATTGTGCTGCAATTTTACTTTCAGCAAAGCTGAATTATGCAAAACCTGTGACTGATTTGTGAAGAAATTTTTTGCACAGCTCAGAAATTGCACCAACTGCAGAAAACAGCCAATTGTCTTGTTCAATGGCCCATTAGTCCTTAAATAAGCAATTTAGTCTCAACAGAAGCAGCAGGAAGATAGATTCTAGCAGTGAGTGATGACTTCTGAAATGTGCTTGCAGCATTGTCTCAAGGTAACAGGCTGTGGATTGATTATAAATAGCTTGCTGATCTTGGCTGAATTATCCAGTTTCAGCCCAATATCTGTGCAAGCAGCATTAGGTGAGATTAGCTATGATTTCCAAAATGTCAAGTAAGCTGTGCGTTCATTCCAGGTTACCTCAATGTTGTGGAGTTTTCTCAAATTGCCTCAGACAAATGTTCTCTTTCCTTCAGTAGGGGTAACACTCTCTCTCCACTTCAGGCAGAAACCTGGACATTAGATGTGAGTACTCTTGCGGTTGGTGTATGTAGAGCAGGTCTGGCTCATACCCCGATCCTGTGCTGCAGCAGTCATCTGAACCATGTTCAAATTCATCTGCAGACCCAAGATGGATTGTATCCATAGGGACACTGTGCTCAAATCTCTGGATGAGGGAGGAAAAAAATGTACCCACCAACGCTCTCATCCTGATGACCACTTTTGTATGTGGTTGCATCAAGTCTTGGTACACAAACACCAAGTGTTACTGAGGTTCTACCTGTCCCTAGTGTTGCAAAGGATGAGTCTGGTTATATTTCCATGAACGCTCCAAGTAGTCAGAGTGCGCTATATCACTTTCCCTCGTGGAAACATTTATGCAGGGAAACCTTTGACCCCAAGGTGATCAAGCAGTAGTCTGTACACAATGTCCTTGGGTCACTGAGGAGAAAGGAGATGGTGGATCCTGTTGGATGGCTCCCCGAACAAACTGTCAGAGTCAGTTGGCAGAATGTCTTCTCATCAAAACTTTCAAACAAGCACCAAGACCTAGTTTGGCTGGTAATGAGATAGGCCCTCCTCATCAGACCTTTATGCATGAGACATCTGTGCCACCACACACTGCCCTCAAGGTGGCTGTGGTGATGAACAGTTATTTAAAGTTTATTTATTAGCTTATTTACAATTGTTAGTTCAACGAAGTTACTGTGAAAATTCCCTAGTAACCACACTCTGTTGCCTGTTTGGGTACACTGAGGCACTACTTAACATGGCCAATCCACCTAACCCACATGTCTTTCAGACTGTGGGAGGAAACTAGAGCACCTGGAGGCAACCCACACAGACATGGGGAGGATGTGCAGACTCCACCTGCTGATTTTCTAGTGCAAAGAAGTGTCCTCGGCGAATGTTGCAGACTGGACAAGGTCAGGGACTATGTGCTGTGGGACACATTGAAGCTTGGGGCAGCCATTGCTAAGACGCAATGGGGAAAGGCTACTGTGTAAGACTTTCTAGCCAATGCACACTGAGGGACTGATAATCAGGTAAAACCCCTCGAACTGTAAGCTTAATCCTCACCATATGTAACTTTATTGAAGCACCACAGAGTGCAACATGACTGATATATACAGTTGGTAAAGAATTATTCTCTGTAATGAAAATATTGAAATGTTTGTAATGTTGTCATTACTGAATTGAAGCACCTCAGAGTGCATCTTCATCTCTGGGAGAAAATGTGACTATCATTGCACTTTGTCATAACAATGTGAAATGTTTTGTAATGTTTATTTTCAGATTATATATGAATAAAGTATATTTTTGCAAAAACAAGGAGTAGGAATATAAACAATATACACTGTCATGGTGATGGAGAAAAAAATCCCACAGAATTATGTTTAAAATATTGAATTTTAAAAAAGACCCGAGTTTTATTTTTAAAAATGGATACAACACCAAGAGCTGATAATGTACACAATGTGGAGCGTTGGACTGGGGTAAACACAGTAAGAAGTCTCACAACACCAGGTTAAAGTCCAACAGGTTTACTTGGTAGCAAACGCCACTAGCTTTTGGGGATTTGCCCCTTTGTCTGATCACAACCAGGGCATATAAAGGCAGACACAGTTTACAGAATAATGATTAGAATGCGAGTCTTTACAGCTAATCAAGTCTTAAAGGTGCAGACAATGTGAGTGGAGATAGCATTAAGTATAGGTTAAAGAGATGTGCATTGTCTCCAGACAGTACAGTTAATGAGATGTTGCAAACCCAGGCAAGTCACGGGGGTTACAGATAGTGCGACATGAACCCAAGATCCCTGTTGAGACCGTCCTCATGTGTGCGGAACTTGGCTATCAGCCTCTGCTCAGTGACTCTGCGCTGTCGTGTGTCGTGAAGGCCGCCTTGGAGAATGCTTACCTGAAGATCAGAGGCTGAATGCCCGTGACCACTGAAGTGTTCGCCAACAGGAAGGGAACAATCTTGCCTGGTGATTGTTGAATGGTGTTCATTCATCTGTTGTTGTAGTGTCTGCATGGTCTCCCCAGTGTACCATGCTTCGGGACATCCTTTCTTGCAGCGTATCAGCCAAGGGCTCAATTTCTGTTCCACCAGCAAAATGGATCCCATCAGTCTCGCAGTGGACACACAGGAATTCATCAGGTAAATGAGGCTGCGGGTGTCTTCCACAAACCCCAAGAGGCCAACAGCGAACACAATGAGACAGCCAATGAACGGAACAGCCGATGGAGAGATCCACAGTGCAGCAACCGAAGAGGAAAAAGTCCAAATGGACTCCTCCAGAAGGCCGCTACCCTTGACTGGACGTGTATGCCCAAGCCATCAGGAGGTGCATCAACACCAGATTCATTAATTGCACTCACAAGGCAGCCCCAAACATCACCCAAGCACAACGCAACGCCATCCGCTCTCTCCAGACCAACCACAACACTGTCATCAAACCAGCAGACAAAGGAGGGCCATCATACTGAACAGAACGGATTGCTGCAAAGAAGTGTACCAACAACTGAACAACAAGGAACACAACAGTTACCCACAGATCCAACCAAAGAACACACCCGTCAACTCAACAATCTGATCAAGACCTTTGATCCGGACCTTCAGAGCACCCTCTGTGCTCTCATCCCATGTACTCCCTGCGTTGGCAATCTCTGCTGCCTCCCAAAGATACACAAGGCAAACACACCCGGCCATCCCATTATATCGGGCAATGGGACCCTGTGTGAGAACCTCTCCAGCTACGTCGAGGGCATCCTGAAACCCATTGTACAAAGAATCCCCAGCTTTTATCGTGACACTAGGAACTTCCTACAGAAACTCAGCACACATGGAGTAGTTGAACCAGGGACACTCCTCATCACAATGGATGTCTCGGCGCTCTACACCAACATCCCCCACAACGATGGCATTGCTGCGACTGCCTCAATATTCAATGCCGACAACTGCCAGTTTCCAGATGCAATTTTACAACTCATCCGCTTTATCCTGGACCACAATGTCTTCACCTTCATCAACCAGTTTCTCATCCAGACACATGGAACAGCCATGGGGACCAAATTCACACCTCAATATGCCAACATCTTCATGCACAGGCTCAAACAAGACTTCTTCACCACACAGGACCTTTAACCAATGCTATAACGAAGGAGGTGAAGGAATGTGTTAAACTAAAAGCGGAGGAATTTAGAGTAGCTAAGAGTAGCGGGCGAGAAGAGGATTGGGAGAGGTTTAAATGTCAACAAAGATTGACAAAGAAGTTGATAAAGAAGGGTAGGAGAAACTATGAAGCTGGGCTAGCGCTTAATATAAAAAAGGATAGCAAGAGTTTTTATAAATATATAAAAAGGAAGAGGCTGGCTAGGGTGAACGTTGGACCCTTGGAGGATGAGAGGGGGGACTTAGTGGTAGGGGATGGGGAAATGGCTGAGGTCTTGAATAACTTTTTTGTTTCGGTCTTCACGGAGGAGGACGTGAATAATTTGCCGGGTGTTAGCGATGGAAAGGTGATAGGACTGGAGGGTCTCAATGACATTATTGTTACTAGAGAGGCGGTGCTTGACAGACTGGAGGGACTGATTGTGGACAAATCCCCAGGACCGGATGGAATGCATCCGAGGGTTCTGAAAGAAATGGCGGAGGTGATAGTGAATGCCTTGGTGGTTATTTTCCAAACGTCACTGGATTCCGGGGAAGTGCCAGAAGATTGAAAAACGGCTAATGTTACGCCGTTGTTTAAGAAGGGTGGCAGGCAAAAGGCAGGGAATTATAGGCTGGTTA
This sequence comes from Carcharhinus amblyrhynchos, assembly GCF_965287045.1. Taxonomy (NCBI): domain Eukaryota; kingdom Metazoa; phylum Chordata; class Chondrichthyes; order Carcharhiniformes; family Carcharhinidae; genus Carcharhinus; species Carcharhinus amblyrhynchos. Next base: position 58,627,558 of record NC_137329.1, read on the forward strand.
GTTTAACGTCTGTGGTAGGTAAAATGTTAGAATCCATCATCAAGGAGGAAATAGCGAGGCATCTTGAGGGGAATTGATTGATAGAGCAGACGCAGCACGGTTTCGTTAAGGGGAAGTCGTGTCTGACAAATTTATTGGAGTTCTATGAGGATGTGTCTAGGGCGGTGGATAGAGGAGAGCCGGTGGATGTGGTCTTTCTTGATTTTCAGAAGGCGTTTGACAAGGTACCTCACAAGAGGTTATTGCAGAAGGTAAGGGGGCATGGAGTTGGGGGTAGGGTGTTAGCGTGGATAGAGGATTGGTTGTCAAATAGGAGGCAGAGAGTGGGGGTCAATGGGTGCTATTCAGATTGGCGGATGGTGACTAGTGGAGTGCCCCAGGGGTCGGTGCTGGGTCCTCAGCTATTTACCATTTATATAGATGATCTGGAGGAGGGAACCGAGTGTATGGTGTTGAAATTTGCTGATGACACCAAGATTGGTGGAACGGCAAATTGCGTGGAGGGTGTGGAGAGTCTGCAGAAGGATCTAGATAGGCTGGGCGAATGGGCCAGGAACTGGCAAATGGAATTTAATGTTGGCAAGTGCGAGGTGGTCCACTTTGGTAGGAATAATGGTAGGAAGGACTATTACTTACATGACAAAAAAACTGCAGCAGGCGACGATGCAGAGGGACCTCGGGGTCCTTGTGCATGAGTCACAAAAACCCAGCCTGCAGGTGCAGCAGGTGGTCAGGAAGGCGAATGGGATGCTGGCCTTCATAGCGAGGGGGATTGAATATAAAAGTAGGGAGGTCTTGCTGCAGCTGTATAGGGCATTGGTGAGGCCGCAGCTGGAGTACTGTGTGCAGTTTTGGTCGCCGCACTTACGCAAGGAAATTTTGGCCTTGGAGGGAGTGCACAGGAGGTTTACTAGGCTGATACCGGAGTTGAGGGGATTGAGCTATGAGGAGAGGCTGAATAAACTAGGCTTGTACTCGTTAGAGTTTAGAAGAATGAGGGGAGATCTCATTGAGATGTATAAGATGATGAATGGGATGGATAGGATAGAGGTGGAGAGACTCTTCCCGCTCAGAAAGGACAGTAGGACTAGGGGGCACAGCCTCAAGATAAAGGGGGAGCGGTTTAGAACGGAGTTGTGGAGGAACTTCTTCACTCAAAGGGTGGTGAATCTCTGGAATTCTCTGCCCGTTGAAGTGGTGGAGGCTGCCTCGCTAAATATTTTTAAGACGCGGGTTGATGGGTTTTTGATAAGCGAGGGGATTAAGGGTTATGGGGAGAGGGCGGGAATGTGGAACTGAGCCACGACAGATCAGCCATGATCTTATTGAATGGCGGGGCAGGCTCAAAGGGCTAGATGGCCTACTCCTGCTCCTATTTCTTATGTTCTTATACATTAGGTACATCGATGACATTTTCTTCCTTTGGCCTCATGGTGAACAATCACAAACAACTTTATGATGACATCAACAAGTTCCATCCCACCATCAGACTCACCATGGACTATTCTCCGGAATCGGTTGCATTTTTGGACACGTGCATCTCCATCAAGGATGGTCACCTCAGCACCTCACTGTACCGCAAGCCCACGGATAACCTCACGATGCTCCACTTCTGAAACATGTTAAAGAAGCCATCCCCTATGGACAAGCCCTCTGTATACACAGGATCTGCTCAGATGAGGAGGATTGTAACAGACACCTCCAGACGCTGAAAGATGCCCTCATAAGAACAGGATATGGCGCTCGACTCATAGATCGACAGTTCCGATGCACCACAGCAATAAACCGCACCGATCTCCTCAGAAGACAAACACAGGACACGGCGGACAGAGTACCCTTCATCGTCCAGTACTTCCCCGGAGCAGAGAAGCTATGACATCTTCTCCGGAGCCTTCAGCATGTCATTGATGAAGACGGACATCTCGCCAAGGCCATCCTCACACCCCCACTTCTTGCCTTCAAACAACTGACAACCTCAAACAGACCATTGTCCGCAGCAAACTACCCAGCCTTCAGGAGAACTTACTGTCCTGTCTGGAGACAATACACATCTTTGTAACCTATGCCTATGCTATCTCCACTCACATTGTCTATACCTTTAAGACTTGATTAGCTGTAAAGACTCACATTCTAATCAGTATTCTGTAAACTGAGTGTGTGCCTTTATATGCCCTGTTTGTGATCAGAACTTCTCACTCACCTGATGAAAGGGCAAACCCTGAAAGCTAGTGGCGTTAGCTACCAAATAAAGCTGTTGGACTTTAACCTGGTGTTGTGAGACTTCTTACTGTGATGGTATACTCACCAGCTAGTGACTGGATTGCTGCAGGGTGATTCTCCAAGGAACAATGAATCTCTTCCTATTTCCTGTCAAGATACTTCTAAAAATATCCAGGTTACCATCTCCATTAAAGACAAAGAAACATAATTGCCATCGCATCTCAAAAGATCCTGTGTGTAATGCCTAGATGGATCCCTAAGTTAATTTGAGTTTGTTTACTTGTTGGGTTGTCGAAAGAACTGCCTAGATGGAATTGTGGATTCACCATCCCAGCTGGAATAACGAAGAACGTGTTAAAAGCCAGCTGAAACACTGCCCTAGTGTCTATCTGTGTCTGCTCTGTAAGAATAATCAGCTGAAAGTATTAAGTTGGCTCCTTTTGAAACCCAACTGGGTCTGGGTCTGAAGGAAAGGGCAGTGTGTTAGATTAAATCTTGTTGCTACCTTTAGTGGGGGTTGAATGAACACAGGGAGCCAGTCACCCCTTGTCACCTGGGTTTGTCATAATCCCAACCAAATGATGAAAATTGAGGAATCTCACCCAGATCAACAACATTTGGCGAACCTTACCTGCATAATAAGACCAAAGTGGAGTTGAACTAAATGCTGGAATACCCAACTGGAAACAAATGTAGATCTCATCATTGATTGAATGGTATCCTCCAAAGCTAGCTTAACGTGAAATATCAGTGAAGATAATAAAAGATTAATGGATGTGGAGACAGTATAGAAGGGTGGAATTGAGCTAAAAGATTAGCCATAGTATATGCTGGAAGGGTTGAAAGACCCTTTCCTGCTCCTCTTTCTCATATTCTTAGCAACATATAAGTACGGTACATTGTTAATTATAACACTGGACTTAGGAGTAAGGAAGGTAACAGTAACAGTGACAGCCAATTTATGTCGCATCTTTAACATAGTAAAAATATCCTGAAGACGATACAGTAAGGGGCAGTCAAAAAATATTGCTATCAAGTTATTAAAAGAGATGATATGGGGGGGGGTGGCCCAAAGCTCGGTGAAAGACGGGATTTTGGAGGATCTTAAACAATGAGAGAAAGATAAGCAGGCATAGATTCGAGAAGGAATTGCAAACCAAGAGGCCCAGGTAGCTGAAAGTATGACCACCAACTGTGGGCAGTACGCAATTCACAAGAGGCCATAACCAGATGAATGCAGGCTTCTAGGAGTGGGGGTTAGTAGGGTTGGAGGAGATTTCATAAATCAAGAGGGAAAGTGGGCAGCATGGCTGCTTCACCACACCAGGGACCCATGTTCGGGTGATTGTGCAGAGTTTGCACATTCTTCCTGTGTCTACATGGGTTTCCTCTGGGTGCTCTAGTTTCCATCCACTGTCTAAAAACGTGCAGGTTAAGTGGATTGGCCATGCTAAATTGACCTTTAGAGTCCCAAGATGTGTAGGTTAGGAGGTTTAGTGGGTAAATGTATGAGGTTATGGACACAGGGAAGAGATGGGCTTGGCTAAGATGCTTTGTTGGAGAGTCAGTGTAGACTTGATGGGCCAAATGGCCTCCTTCTGCATTGTAGGTATTGTATGATTCTAAATGCCATGAAGGTGGGAATTTTAAATTGTAGAGACTGAACAGACAGATGATTGGTGAGAAGGACTTGATGTGGGATAGGATGTGGGTGTAGAATTTTGGATGAGCTGATATTGATGGAGGATGGAAAACCAGTCAGGAGAACTGATTCAAATAATGAGGAGGTAAGTAATGTTACAGAGGTGGAAGAAATCAGGCTAAGTCATGGGGCAGCACGGTAGCAAAGTAATTAGCACTGCTGCCTCACGGTGCCAGAGACCCGAGTCGTGTCACTGTCTGTGTGGAGTTTGCACATTGTCCCCATGTCTGCGTAAGCATCCTCTGGGTGCTCCAGTTTCCTTCCACAGTGTGCGGGTTAGGTGGATTGGCCGTGCTAATTTGACTCTTAGTGTCAGGGGGACTAGCTAGGGTAAATGTTCTCTGGACTGTGATTTCGACGAGTGGCTGCCTTTTGGTGAGTGTGCTGCATTGTAATTACTATATTTTGACTTAATTCTAGTTCGGGAGGGTTTTTTGATTATTTTGGTGCTCCGTAGCGGGAGATAGGCGCGGGGGCTGCTGGGAAGGGAGAGCGGGAGTATAAAAAGAAGGCCAAGGTAGATAGCGGGCAGCGTCGGGAGCAGGCAGCGGAGTGAGGCGGGAAGCAGAGTGAGGGGTAACAGGGCTTAAGCTCACTGGGCTTGGGCGAGCGTAGGCTTGGTAACAGGAATTAATAGGACACCTTAATAGGGGGCAAACATAATGGCAGGGTCTAGGGTTACACGTGTTCACTGTGTTCGTTGTCATATGTGGACATTTCTGGAGACAGCACATCTCCCGAAAGCCCACATATGCGGGAAATGTCTAGAGGTGCAGAGATTAAGGGCCCGGGTGAGGCAGCTGGAACTGAGGCTGGAGGATATGTTTTTAGTTAGGGAAAATGAGGAAATAATGGATAGGGACAGTAACACTGAGCAGATACCAGGACCTGGGAGGAGAGATGGATGGGTTACAGTTAGGAAGAGCGAAAAGAAAAGGAGTCATGGCACTAGGACCGCCCCAGAGGAATTACCCCGGAATATCAAGGGTGGGGTGACAGCTGGGGTAGAGAAGGCAAGGGAGGGAGATCAGAATACCTCGGAGGAAGGGAAGAGTGCAGGGTGTGAGATAGTGGTGGGGGATGGGAGAGTCAAAGGGATTGACAGGCGGTTCTGTGGGCAAAAGCGGGACTCCAGGATGGTGGTCTGCCTCCCTGGAGCAGGGGTACAGGATGTTTCAGAAAGGGTAGAGGGAATTTTGAAGGGTGGAGGGACCGAGTCTGATGTGATTGTTCCTACATCCTTCTCTCCTACGTGCACTAAGTGCAGGGGGACATACGTAGGCAGTTCAGGGAGTTGGGGGCTAGGCTGAAATGTAGGGCCTCCAGGGTGGCGTTCTCTGGGCTGCTGCCGGTGCCTGGGGCTAGCAGGGCTAGAAATAATGAGATACTCCAACTCAATGCGTGGTTGAAGGATTGGTGTAGGACAGAGGGTTTTAGATTCGTAGACCATTGGGAAGTCTTTATGAAAGAGGGGCAAATATATAAGAGGGATGGGGTACAGTTAACTGGGAAGGGTGTGCATATCTTAGCTGGAAGGTTAGCTGGAGTGTTTCGGCAGGGTTTAAACTAATATGGAGGGGGGGTGGGGATGTGGACGGAACTGGGATTGGGGATAGGGTAAGCCCGGAGGGTAGGAAGAAGGATCGGATTGTTTCTGAGGGTCTTCGGTGCATGTGTTTCAATGCTAGGAGTGTGACTGGCAAAACAGATGAACTGAAGGCAATAATGTTCGAAAGGAAGTTGGAAGTGGTGGCGGTGACAGAGACTTGGTTAAAGGAAGGGCAGGACTGGCAGTTGAATGTTCCTGGGTATAAGTGCTTCAGGCGTGATAGGGGTGGGTCGCTGAGAGGTGGGGGAGTGGCGTTGTTAGTTAAGGATTGCATCATAGCAGTGCAGAGGGAGGGAGGTATAGAGGATATAGGAATCGAGTCGCTATGGGTGGAGTTGAGGAATAGGAAGGGAGATGTTACTATGTTGGGTGTGTACTACAGACCGCCCAACAGCCCGAGGGCTGTGGAAGAAGGGATAAGTAGGGACATTCTAGATAAGTGCAGGAAGAATAGGGTGGTGGTAGTGGGAGATTTTAATCTCCCCGGGGTAGACTGGAAGGTGCCGAGATCAGAGGGTGCTGACGGGGAGGAATTTGTACAGTGTGTAATGGAAGGATCCCTGGAGCAGTATGTGGATAGCCCGACCAGAGAGGGGGCTATACTGGACTTGGTTCTGGGGAATGAGCCTGGGCAGGTGGTTGACGTTGAAGTAGGAGAGCAGGTGGCTAACAGTGACCACAACTCTGTCTGGTTTAAGATATTAATGGATAAAGATGAAGCCTGTCCTAAGGGGAGGGTGTTAAACTGGGGGAGGGCTAGATACAACCGGATTAGACAGGATCTTAAAGATACGGACTGGGGTAAGCTGTTTGATGGCAGGTCGACGCTGGGTATGTGGGAGTCTCTCAAGGGAGAACTAAAATCTTTGCAGGAAAGGCACGTGCCGGTCAAGAGGAAGGATGGGAAGGGTAGGATTAGAGAGCCGTGGGTAACTAGGGATATTGAGGACCTGGTCAGGAGGAAGAGGGAGGCGTACATTAGATCTAGGCATTTGAGGACAGAGATAGCGTTAGAAGAATACAGAGAATGTAGGAGAGAACTTAAAAGGGGCATCAGAAAGGCAAAAAGGGGCCACGAAATGGCTTTGGCGGGTAGGATTAAAGAAAATCCTAAGGCATTTTACTCCTATGTTAGAAATAAAAGGATGGTTAGAGGGAAGATTGGTCCTCTCAGGGACAGAGGAGGGGAACTATGCTTGGAGCCTGGGGGAATGGGGGAGATCCTGAATGAATACTTTGCGTCGGTATTCACGCAGGAGAGGGGCCGGATGTCTGGTGCTGTGCTTGAGGAGTTTGAGGATCCGTTGAGGGAAATAGTCATCACGAGGGAAGAGGTGTTGGGACTTTTAGACAGTATAAAGACGGATAAATCTCCGGGGCCTGATGGCATCTATCCCAGGCTGCTAAGGGAGGTGAGGGATGAAATTGCTGGGCCTCTGACGCAAATCTTTGTCTCTTCTTTGGACACAGGTGAGGTCCCAGAGGATTGGCGCATTGCAAATGTAGTACCGTTGTTTAAGAAGGGTCAGAGGGATAACCCAGGGAATTATAGGCCGGTGAGCTTGACTTCAGTTATAGGCAAGCTAATGGAGAGGATCCTCAAGGATAGGATGTATGAACATCTGGAGCGCTGCAATCTGATCAGGGATACGCAGCATGGCTTCGTTACAGGGAGGTCGTGCCTTACGAATCTAGTGGAATTTTTTGAAGAGGTGACAAAAACGGTTGACGAAGGACAAGCCGTTGATGTCGTCTATATGGATTTCAGTAAGGCGTTTGACAAGGTCCCTCATGGTAGGCTGATAGAAAAGGTGAAGGCTCATGGGATACAAGGCCAGGTATGTAGATGGGTGGAGAACTGGCTTGGGAGGAGGAGACAGCGAGTAGTAGTGGAAGGCTCCTTTTCCAATTGGAGGCCTGTCACCAGTGGTGTGCCGCAGGGCTCGGTACTTGGACCTCTTCTATTTGTGATATATATTAATGACTTGGAAGAGGGGGTAGGTGGTGTGATCAGCAAATTTGCTGATGACACTAAGATGGTTGGATTGGCGGGTACTGAGGAGCAGTGCCTGGCAATGCAACAGGACATAGACAGGCTGGTAGATTGGGCAGATAGATGGCAAATGGAATTTAATCCGGAGAAATGCGAGGTGATGCACTTTGGCCGGAATAATGTGGAGGGGAGTTATACGATAAAAGGTAGAACTATCCGGAGTATAGATACGCAGAGAGACCTGGGGGTGCAAGTGCACAAGTCCCTGAAGGTGTCGGTGCAGGTGCAGAATGTGATGAGGAAAGCGTATGGTATGTTAGCCTTCATAGGAAGAGGTATAGAATATAAGAGTAGGAGTCTGATGTTGCAGTTGTATAGAACGTTGGTTAGGCCTCACTTGGAGTACTGCGTCCAGTTCTGGTCGCCGTACTACCGGAAGGATGTAGAGATCCTGGAGAGAGTGCAGAGGAGATTTACCAGGATGTTGCCTGGTATGGAAGGGCTGTCTTACGAGGAAAGATTGAATGAACTTGGGCTGTTTTCCCTTGAGAGACGTCGGCTGAGGGGGGATCTAATAGAGGTTTATAAGATTATGAAGGGGATAGATAGAGTAAATGGTGGTAAGCTTTTTCCGCTATTAGAAATGGATAGAACGAGGGGTCACGGGCTTAGGGTGAGGGGGGCTAGGTATAAGACAAATATTAGAGGGCAGTTTTTCACGCAAAGGGTAGTGGGGGTGTGGAATGCACTGCCGAGTAAGGTGGTGGAAGCAGGCACGCTAGGGTTGTTTAAGAGTCACTTAGACAGCCATATGAGCGGGCTACATATAGGGGGATATAGTAGGCCTTACTAAACATTGTAGGCTTGGGAATACGTTTTGCCTCAGGGATGTTAGTCTTTGCCTGTTTAATAATGAATTTTTTTGTCTCCACAGGCATTTAAGTCCAGCAAGGGGCATGCATGCGGCAGGTTGTAGTGGGCTGCTCTTGGACGTTGCTTCGGGAGTTGCCTATTGCTTCATGTCGTTAGTGTGCTTAAACTGGACCATCTCGAGGGCAACATGACAGCTCAGAGACTATCTCTGTTGCTGTGTGGACACATGGATTTGGGCCTGTGTCTGTGGGAGTTTGCACGTTCTCCCCGTGGTTGCGTGGGTTTCCTCCGGGTGCTCCGGTTTCCTCCCACATCCCCCAAAGATGTGCTTTTAGGCTGATTGATTGGGTACTAAATTGTCCCTAAATTGGACCTCCCTGATCCTCGCACGTTAGGTGTAGACTAAAATCATGAATAGGTCACAGACAGTGGGACGGTGGCACGGGCTCGTTGGGCCGAAGGGCCTGTTTCCCATGCTGTGTTGTTCTTTGTTCTTTGTTCTTTGTTCTTTGTAAATGCATGTAGTTATGGGGATAGAACTTGGGTGGGATTGTGGTTGGTGCAGACTCGATGGGCCGAATGGCCTCCTTCTGCACTGCAGGGTTTTATAGAGATGTTACAGTGTGAGCAGTTCAACTTGATTGCAAAAAAATCTCTTCTAATCTGAGACAGTGACCAAGGAACGGGGATAGAATTGGGAACAGAGCTGGTGGCTGGAACTCTCCACCTCACCTGCCATAGAATCGGCGAGGGCAAGCGTCCGACAACAGAAATCTCCATCGACCTGGAGTGGGAATTTCCAGTCTCGCCCGATGCTGGCTTCAGTTTTCCTAAGGCTCAATTGGAAGAAACAAAGGTCCATAACTTCTGATCAGCAGCAGAGAATGATGGGCTGCCCAATTTCCCTCCCAATTTCTGAAATCTTCTTCAGCCTTATTCACCCCACTCCTGGAACCTGTATTCCTCTGATCTTGACCAGAAAAAATTTTGGCGCTTTTACCCGCCTTGAAAAATAGAGCCCAAACTCCCAATGGGAGCAGCAGAGTTCAGCCTTCAGCAGAACCATCTCCACAAGCTCCAGCCTTCAGCAGGGCATCCCCAATAGCCCCAACCTATGGAAGGGCCAACATTCCAGGCTACGGCCTTCAACAGAGCCACCTCCACAGGTCCTAGCCTTCAGCAGGGCCATCACCACAAGACCCAGCCTTCAGAAGAGCATCTTCAATGGCCCCAACCTATCAAAGTGCCATCTCCATAGGCCTCAGCCTTCAGCAAAAGGAGCCATCTCCAGAGGCCCTAGCCTTCAACAGAACCATCTCCACAGGCTCCAGCCTTCAGCAAACTCCACAGAACAAAGAACAAAGAACAAAAACAGCCCGGGAAACAGGCCCAACGAGCCCGCGCCGCCATCTCAACACCACCAGTCCCCCTCTCCACCCATGACCCCTGTCTAATGTTTTATGGCCATCCAGATTGAGGGAATCTGATTTAGGGACAATTTATTCCTGCCAATCAGCCTAACAGCACATCTTTGGGGTGTGGGAGGAAACCGGAGCACCCGGAGAAAACCCACGCAAGCACAGGGAGAATGCGCAAACTCCCACAGACACCGGCCCAAATCCATGTGTCTGCACAGCAATCAGCGATAGTCACTGAGCTGTTGTCTTGCCCAGTATCTGGTCCAGTTTGGGCACACACTAATGACATGAAGCACTAGGCCAATCTCGAACAACCAAGAGCAGCCCCAGTACGACCCATCGCGTGTATGCCCCTCGTTGGACACGAGGTGGACCGACTTAAAACCTGTGAATGAAAAGGGAAAAAAAACATTAATATTGTACCATATCTATTTACCTTACCAGGGACGCCCCAATGCTAATGACCCTTATTTAAAACAATCTCCTATATCCACCCATCTCCAACCCACTCATGTGCCTGTCTAAGTTACTCTTAAATGACTCTAGCGTGTTTGCCTCCACCACCTTACTTGGCAGAGCATTCCATACCCCCACTACCCTCTGTGTGAAAAACCTCCCTCTAATATCTGTGTTGTACCTCTCCCCCCTCACCTTAAGTCCATGGCCCCTTGTCCTATGTGTCCAGCATGATGCACAGCCACATCCACAGGCCCCAGCCTTCAGCAGAACCATCTCCACAGGCTCCAGCCTTCAGCAAAGCCACTCCACAGGCTTGAGCATGACGCAGAACTATCTCCACAGGTCCCAGCCTTCAGCAGAGGATCTCTAATGGCTCCAATTTATGGAAGGGCCATCACCACAGACTACAGCCTTTAGCAGAGCAATCTCCACAGGCCCCAGCCTTCAAACGATCCATCACCACATGCCCCAGCCTTCAGCAGAGCCATCTCCAAAGGCTCCAGCCTTCAGCAGAACCACATCCATAGGCCCAAGCCATCAGCGGAACCATATCCATAGGCCACAGCCTTCAACAGAACTATCTCCACGGGCTCCAACCTTCAGCAGGGCCATCTTCACAGGTCCCAGCCTTCATCAGAGCCATCTCCACAGGCCACATCCTGCAGCAGAACCATCTCCACAGGCTCCAGCCTTCAGCAAAGCCAAATCCACAGGCCCTAGTATGACGTAGAACTGTCTCCACAGGCCCCAGCCTTCAACAGGGCCATTCCACAAGCCCCAGTCTTCATCAGAGCCATCTCCACGGGCCCCAGCCTTCAGCAGGGCCATCTCCATGGGCCCCAGCCTTCAGCAGGGCCATCTCCACAGGCTCCAGGTTTCAGCAGGGCCATCTCCACAGGCCCCAGCCTTCAGCACAGCCATCTCCACAGGACCCAGCCTTCAGCACAGCCATCACCACAGGCCCCAGACTTCAGCAGAACCATCTCCACAGGCCCCAGCTTTCAGCACAGCCATCACCACAGGCCCCAGCCTTCAGCACAGCCATCACCACAGGCCCCAGCCTTCAGCACAGCCATCACCACAGGCCCCAGCCTTCAGCACAGCCATCACCACAGGCCCCAGCCTTCAGCACAACCATCACCACAGGCCCCAGACTTCAGCACAGCCATCACCACAGGCCCCAGCCTTCAGCACAGCCATCACCACAGGCCCCAGACTTCAGCACAGCCATCACCACAGGCCCCAGCCTTCAGCACAGCCATCACCACAGGCCCCAGACTTCAGCACAACCATCACCACAGGCCCCAGCCTTCAGCACAGCCATCACCACAGGCCCCAGACTTCAGCACAGCCATCACCACAGGCCCCAGACTTCAGCACAGCCATCACCACAGGCCCCAGCTTTCAGCACAGCCATCACCACAGGCCCCAGCCTTCAGCACAGCCATCACCACAGGCCCCAGCTTTCAGCACAGCCATCACCACAGGCCCCAGCCTTCAGCACAGCCATCACCACAGGCCCCAGCCTTCAGCACAGCCATCACCACAGGCCCCAGCCTTCAGCACAGCCATCACCACAGGCCCCAGACTTCAGCAGGACCATCTCCACAGGCCCCAGACTTCAGCAGGACCATCTCCACAGGCCCCAGACTTCAGCAGGACCATCTCCACAGGCCCCAGACTTCAGCAGGACCATCTCCACAGGCCCCAGACTTCAGCAGGACCATCTCCACAGGCCCCAGACTTCAGCAGGACCATCTCCACAGGCCCCAGACTTCAGCACAGCCATCACCACAGGCCCCAGCCTTCAGCACTGCCATCTCCATAGGTTTAATTCCAACCGATTTATTTGATGGTAAACTCAAGCTTTCGGGGTTTGCCCTTCATCAGGTGAATGGAGAGTTCTCAGTGTTGTCAGACTTCTTATTGTGTTTACCCCAGTCCAACGCCGGCATCTCCACATCATGATCTCCATAGGCCCAGCCTTCAGCAGAGCCATCTCCATAGGCCCAGCCTTCAGCAGAGCCATCTCCATAGGCCCAGCCTTCAGCAGAGCCATCTCCATAGGCCCAGCCTTCAGCGGTGCCATCTCCATAGGCCCAGCCTTCAGCAGAGCCATCTCCATAGGCCCAGCCTTCAGCGGTGCCATCTCCATAGGCTCCAGCATGACTCAGTGTGACCCTAACAAAATGCCCCCTTATGATGTAGCCAGTCTGGGAACACCCTTTGAAGTCCAGCTTGGAAATAGCAGTTTTGCACAGAAAACAGAGGAGAATTTCCCTGCTATAATAAGCTTTTTGAAATATTTTCTTTTTTCTGTTTAAGTGGTAATCCTATTGCTTTTGTCTAATTTAAAATGTAATTTTTTTTTATGATTGAACATTCCAGTATTTTCTGTCTTTATTCTGATTTGCAGCATGCAATATTTTGCTTTTATATTATTGGTGCCCTGCCAGGCTGTGTCCTGTGCCCCTTCCCACCTATAACTGTGTGGCCTAATTCTACTCCAACTCTATTTTCAAGTTTGTTGCTAACACCGCCACAGTGGGTCAGATCTGAAACAATGATGAGACAGGGTACAGGAGAGAGATAGAGAATCTGGTGAACTGGTGCAATGACTATAATCTCTCCCTTCATATCACTAAAACAAAGGAGATTGACATCGACTTCAGGAACTGTAGTGGAAGACATGCCCCTGTCTACATCAATTGGGGTGAAGTAGAAATGGTCAAGGTGCTCAGATCACCAAGAACCTGTCCTGATCCCCCCGTGCTGACACTATCGTTAAGAAAGCTCACCAATGCCTTTACTTTCTCAGAAGACTAAGGAAATTTGGCATGTCTGCTGTGACTCTCACCAACATTCACAGACGCACCACAGAAAGCGTCCTCTGTGGATATATCACAGCTTGGTATGGCTCTTGCTCTGTCCAAGGCTGCAGGAAACTACAAAGGGTTATAACTGTAGTCCAGTCCATCACTCAAGCTGGCCTCCCATCAATTCACTCCATCTACATTTATCACTGCCTCAGAAAAGCAGCCAGCATAATCAAGGACCCCACACACCCCAGACATTCTCTCTTCCACCTTCTTCCATCGGGAAAAAAGTGCAAAAGTCTAAGATCATCAACTGACTCAAGAACAGCTTCTTCCCTGTTGCCAACAAACTTTTAAATGGACCATATATTAAGCTAAGCTTTCTCTACACCCTAGCTATGACTGTAATACTACACTCTGCACCCTCCCCTTTCCTTCTCCCCTATGTACTCTATAAATGGTATGCTTTCTCTGTATAGCATGCAAGAAACAATACATTTGACTGTATATCAGTACATGGACTGATATACATAAATCAAATTAAATTGAGTATTATTTAATGTATAAATGCACATAGATTTGTAATTTGTTCTAAATTTTTGAAGTTTCTATTTAAATCTGCATTTTAATATTATATAACTTTACATGATCTGGAGGAGGGAACCGAGTGTAGGGTGTCGAAATTTGCTGATGACACCAAGATTGGGGGAACGGCAAATTGTGCGGAGGGCGTGGAGAGTCTGCAGAAGGATCTAGATAGGCTGGGCGAATGGGCCAGGAAATGGCAAATGGAATTTGATGTTGGCAAGTGTGAGGTGGTCCACTTTGGTAGGAAGAATGGTGGGAAGGATTATTACTTACGTGGCGAAAAACTGCAGCAGGCGACGGTGCAGAGGGACCTCGGGGTCCTTGTGCATGAGTCGCAAAAACCCAGCTTGCAGGTGCAGCAGGTGCTCAGGAAGGCGAATGGGATGCTGGCCTTCATAGCGAAGGGGATTGAATATAAAAGTAGGGAGGTCTTGCTGTGGCTGTATAGGGCATTGGTGAGGCCGCAGCTGGAGTACTGTGTGCAGTTTTGGGCACCGCACCTGTGCAAGGATATTTTGGCCCTGGAGGGAGTGCAGAGGAGGTTTACTAGGCTGATACCGGAGTTGAGGGGGTTGAGTTATGAGGAGAGGCTGAATAAACTAGGCTTGTACTCGGGAGGGAGTGCAGAGGAGGTTTAGAACATAGAACATAGAACATAGAACATTACAGCGCAGTACAGGCCCTTCGGCCCTCAATGTTGCGCCGACCAATGGAACCAATCTAATGACCCTCAACCTAAACTATTCCAATGTTATCCATATGCCTATCCACTGACCATTTGAATGCCCTTAAAGTTGGCGAGTCCACAACTGCTGCAGGCAGGGCATTCCATGCCCTTACTACCCTCTGAGTAAAGAACCTACCTCTGACATCCGTCCTATAATTACCACCCCTTAACTTAAAGCTATGTCCCCTCGTGTTAGCCATCACCATCCGAGATGAAAGGCTCTCACTGTCCACCCTATCTAATCCTCTGATCATCTTGTATGCCTCAATTAGGTCACCTCTTAACCTTCTTCTCTCTAATGAAAATAACCTCAAGTCCCTCAGCCTTTCCTCATAAGACCTTCCCACCATACCAGGCAACATCCTGGTAAACCTCCTCTGCACCCTTTCCAATGCCTCCACATCTTTCTTATAATGCGGTGACCAGAACTGTACGCAATGCTCCAAGTGCGGCTGCACCAGAGTTTTGTACAGTTGTAACATGATCTCATGGCTCCAAAATTCAATCCCTCTACCAATAAAAGCTAACACACCATATGCCTTCTTAACAACCTTATCAACCTGGGTGCCAACTTTCGGGGAGCTATGCACATGTACCCCGAGATCTGTCTGCTTGTCAACACGACTAAGAGTCCTTCCATCAGCCCTATATTCTGTACTCCTGTTACTCTTACCAAAATGAATCACCTCACACTTTTCCGCATTTAACCCCATTTGCCACCTCTCGGCCCAGCTCTGCAGCTTATCTATGTCCCTCTGCAAACTGTAATATCCATCCTCACTGTCTACAACTCCTCCGATTTTGGTGTCATCAACAAATTTACTAACCCATCCTTCTACACCCTCATCTAGGTCATTTATAAAAATGGCAAACAGCAGTGGCCCCAAAACAGATCCCTGCGGTACACCACTTGCAACTGAACTCCAGGTTGAATATTTCCCATCAACCACCACCCTCTGACTTCTATCAGCTAGCCAATTCCTGATCCAAACTGCTAAATCACCCTCAATCCCACGCATCTGCATTTTCTGCAGTAGCCTACCATGGGGAATGATTTGTCTGAGTCAGGGGGGTTGTTACTTCAGACTCACTCCAAAGACCAGGGCACAACATCTAGACTGGCACTCCCGGGAAAAAGATAGAAAGGTCTGAGGTCATGTAACAACTGACTCAAGAATAGCTTCTTTCCTGTTGCCATCAGACTTTTGAGTGGACCTACCTCGTATTAAGTTAATCTTTCTCTCCACTCTCGCTGTGACTGTAACACTACATTCTGTGCACTTTTCCTCTTGTTCTCTATGAATGGTATGCTTTGACTGCAAAGCACACAAGAAACAATACTTTTCACTGTATCCCAATACTTCTAATAAGAAAAATCAAATCAAAATCAAATGAAACTGAAGGACTGCCGCACTGTCAGAGGGTCAATACTGAGGGAGTGCCGCACTGCCAGAGGGCCAGTGCCGAGGGAGCGCCGCTCTGTCAGAGGGTCAGCGCTGAGGGAGCGCCGCACTGTCAGAGGGTCAGCACTGAGGGAGTGATGCACTGTCAGAGGGTTAGTACTGAGGGAGTGTTGCACTGTCAGAGGGTCAGTACTGAGGGAGTGCCGCACTGTCAGAGGGTCAGTGCTGAGGGAGCGCCGCGCCGCCAGAGGGCCAGCGCTGAGGGAGTGCCGCGCCGCCAGAGGGTCAGCGCTGAGGGAGCGCCGCACCGCCAGAGGGCCAGCACCGAGGGAGCGCCGCACCGCCAGAGGGCCAGCACCGAGGGAGCGCCGCACCGCCAGAGGGCCAGCACTGGGGGAATGCGGCACCGTCAGAGGCCAGTACTTGCAGATCCCACTGTTCGTGGGATCTTGCTTTGTGAAAAGTGGCAGCCATTTTCCCTACAGGATAACAGTGATTCCAGCTGAATGAGGGTGGTTTGCCTGCGAATCCTGTGAGGCTGGGTTGTGATAGCCATCAGAATTGAAACTTAATTTTTGTGTTTCCTTATTTTGGTTTCTATGTTAAGATCTTTTACTTTAAATCTGCGGTGAAGATTTGTTCTGTCTTGCTGCTGCTTTTTTTAAAACACAGATCATTCAAGCCTGGAGTGGCTGCTTTGCAAGGAGAAGATGTAGTTTTCTGATAATAATTATGTTAAGTATTGATTGCCATTCTGAGGACGAAAGCAGTTGAAGCGACTGAATACTTGCTACAGGTTTAGTCTGACTGAGTCTCCACATCAGAGTCCCCGTTCAAGAAGAATGATGGAAATTGGGAGCTGATATTTGTTGTAGCATTTTGCTGCTAACATTCGTGTGTTTAAACTGTCATATCTTAGATAAAGCTTGCAATGGAAAGAGTTTATAAAATATTCCTTTGTGCCTTTATCTTTTGCATGAAGCTTTTGTGTGCAAAGTTTAAAATAAATGAAAACAAACAGGTAAGTTCCACAGCCACCTTCTGAAGGACATGAAATCCTTCTTCTATGTCCAATCCTGAAGAATTCTCCTTGTGTCTCCTTGGAACACTCCATGCTTTGATGCTGATCCCGCTTTACTTCTCTTCAATCTCTGCACACATTGTGTGATTGTTCCTTTAGCTGAGTTAATCCATGACTCCCTCCCCTTCCTCACCCACATGCTGCCTCTCAGCAACATCTGCAGACATGGGCTTCCGCCCTCAGACGTTCTTCTTTGTATAGATGGGGCAGCAGTTAGTTTGTTGTTGAGGGGCCGAATAGCCTCTTTGTGATGATATATATATTTTTATATGTTCTATATATACTCTATGTAGATAAGGGCCAGAGGGTCAGTACTGAGGGAGTGCCACACTGTCAGAGGGTCAATACACACAGTACGAGGGGCCACGGGCTTAGGGTGAGGGGGGAGAGGTATGACACGGATATTAGAGGGAGGTTTTTCACACAGAGGGTAGTGGGGGTATGGAATGCTCTGCCAAGCAAGGTGGTGGAGGCAGGCACGCTGGAGTTGTTTAAGAGTAACTTAGACAGGCACGAGTGGGTTGGGGATGGGAGGATATAGGAGATTGCTTTAAATAAGGTTCACTAGTATTGGGACGTCCCTGGTAATGTAAAAGGATATGGTATGATAATGTTTTTTCTCTTTTAATTCACAGGTTTAAGTCGGTCTGCCTTATTGTCCAACGAGGGGCACACACGTGATGGGTCATACATGGGCTGCTCTTGAATGTTCAAGATTGGCCGAGTGCTTCATGTTGTTAGTGTGAGCTTAAACTGGACCAGATGCTGGGCAACATGACAGCTCAGTGACTATCACTGTTTGCTGTGCAGACACATGGATTTGGGCCGGTGTCTGTGGGAGTTTGTGCATTCTCCCCGGGCTTGCGTGGGTTTTCTCCGGGTGCTCCGGTTTCCTCCCACGCCCCAAAGATGTGCTATTAGGCTGATTGGAAGTAATAAATTGTCCCTAAATTAGTTTCCCTCAATTTGGATTGCCATAAAAACAATAGATAAGGGACATAGGTGGAGGGGGGGACTGGTAGTATTAAAATGGCGGTGTGGGCTCGTTGGGCCGAAGGGCCTGTTTCCCGGGCTGTTTTTGTTCTTTGTTCTAATACTGAGGGAGTGCCGCACGGTCAGAGGGTCAGTGCTGAGGGAGTGCCGCACTGACAGAGGGTCAGTGCTGAGGGAGTGCCGCACTGTCAGAGGGTCAGTGCTGAGGGAGTGCCGCACTGTCAGAGGGTCAGTGCTGAGGGAGTGCCGCACTGTCAGAGGGTCAGTGCTGAGGGAGTGCCGCACTGACAGAGGGTCAGTGCTGAGGGAGTGCCGCACTGTCAGAGGGTCAGTGCTGAGGGAGTGCCGCACTGTCAGAGGGTCAGTGCTGAGGGAGTGCCGCACTGTCAGAGGGTCAGTGCTGAGGGAGTGCCGCACTGTCAGAGGGTCAGTGCTGAGGGAGTGCCGCACTGTCAGAGGGTCAGTGCTGAGGGAGTGCCGCATTGTCAAGAGGGTCAGTACTGAGGGAGTGCCGCATTGTCAAGAGGGTCAGTACTGGGAGTGCCGCATTGTCAAGAGGGTCAGTACTGAGGGAGTGCCGCACTGTCAGAGGGTCAGTACTGGGAGTGCCGCATTGTCAAGAGGGTCAATGCTCCAGGGTGGTTCTTGGTGAATGAATTGGTATCTTGATCTTGAAAGATCTTAATTATTCTGATTGGGCCCATAGGCCTTGCCAGCTCGGTATCATGGGAACTGTTCCCTCATTGGTGCCAGTGGCTTCAAGACTGTTGCTACCAGACCTGCTGAGTTTTTCATCATTTTCTGTTTTCATTTCAGGTTTCAGTATTTCTCTCTCGAGGTGGACCTCCGTCGTCAGGCTTCCTGGAACCATAAACTGAGCTTGAGCCAAACTGCTTTGACAGATTCAAAGCCAAGTGAGTAGAATCCAGCCATTTACTGAGCAACACAGAGTATCTTGAAGAGTGTTACACAGATGCTGCTAACCGAAGACACCTCACTCCCAACACATCCCCAAGGGACTTCCATCCAGCTGTTGCCTGGGTGCAGATTCTTGACTGGAGACCCCAGGCGACCATTGAAGTAATTTCTTTTTGTTGAGAACTGCTTTTGAGAAAAAAGAGCAGTTGGTTGAATAATTGTCAAGGGTACTAGGCTGATACCGGAGTTGAGGGGGTTGAGCTATGAGGAGAGGCTGAATAAACTAGGCTTGTACTCGTTAGAGTTTAGAAGAATGAGGGGAGATCTCATTGAGACGTATAAGATGATGAATGGGATGGATAGGATAGAGGTGGAGAGACTCTTCCCGCTCAAAAAAGACAGTAGGACTAGGGGGCACAGCCTCAAGATAAAGGGGGGGTGGTTTAGAACGGAGTTGAGGAGGAACTTCTTCACTCAAAGGGTGGTGAATCTCTGGAATTCTCTGCCCGTTGAAGTGGTGGAGGCTGCCTCGCTAAATATTTTTAAGACGCGGGTTGATGGGTTTTTGATAAGCGAGGGGATTAAGGGTTATGGGGAGAGGGCGGGAAAGTGGAACTGAGCCACGACAGATCAGCCATGATCTTATTGAATGGCGGGGCAGGCTCAAAGGGCTAGATGGCCTACTCCTGCTCCTATTTCTTATGTTCTTATGTTCTTATATAGCATGCTTATAGGTGTTCATACTTCCTTTTTGTTTACTTTATTCCAATCCAATCAAATCAAATTAAAGCCAATTCAGAGTCCCAGCAAGTTGAGACATTCCCGATCCAAGCTGACAAGACAGGGCTCTTACCTCCTGTCTCGGGCTTGATCTACATGATCCAAGCTGATTGGAGTAGGCATAGTTCCTCCTCCAAGGCTTGATCTCATTTGCATCTTAGCCAAAAGGCCGATATGCCGCTTTTAAAAATTGCTTCAAATGAAGCTGAAATGTAACCTAATGACTGCAACCAAGCACAGCATGTCGATACTACACTTGATCTTAGCCAGAAGGCCGAGAAGCCTTCATATATTTTAATTGAGGATATGGAAACTGAAAATTTAATGGGGATGATTAGAGGTCAGAGCTTCTCAGACCTTGATTTAGATACCTTTTTGCATGAGGCTGAGCAAAGGAGATCACATTTTGGTCCATGGAAAATCTAAATGTGTTTTTCATTGGTATTCTTCTGCCTTGATAATTAATTTTTCATTTATAATTCTCATATTTAGCTGCTATGTTTTGATGTTTCAATAAAACATTTGTATAATTTCACATTTAAATGTTTTGTTTTAATGTTACAATAAAGCATTACTAGAATTTTGTGATGTTTAATGGAAAACATTTATGAACAAAAAAAGTTATAAGTACAAAAGTTTGACACCGTGTTAACATTTTACCAAAGAGCTGCAATACGACATTTTGTTTAATTACATAATCTTTTGAAATTTCTTACAAAATATACTTTTTCTCTAACACAACAATCAATAAAATTATATACATATTACATATTAACACAACAATTCTGTTGTCTGTAAACAAGGGGGTGGGGGGATAGGGAGGGAAAGGGGATGGAGGGAGTGAGAGGGCGGGAGGGAGGAAAAGGGGGAAAGATGGGGAGAGAAGGGGGAAAAAGGGAAAAGGGGGAGGGAGGAAAGGAGGGAAGGAGGGAGAAGGTGAAAGAGAAGAGTTTGGACAGTAAAACTGAACATTTTACATGTCGTCTGACTCTTCTAGATAGGCTGGGCGAATGGGCCAGGAAATGGCAAATGGAACTTAATGTTGGCAAGTGTGAGGTGGTCCACTTTGGTAGGAAGAATGGTAGGAAGGACTATTACTTACGTGGCGAAAAACTGCAGCAGGCGACGGTGCAGAGGGACCTCGGGGTCCTTGTGCATGAGTCGCAAAAACCCAGCTTGCAGGTGCAGCAGGTGGTCAGGAAGGCGAATGGGATGCTGGCCTTCATAGCGAGGGGGATTGAATATAAAAGTAGGGAGGTCTTGCTGCAGCTGTATAGGGCATTGGTGAGGCCGCAGCTGGAGTACTGTGTGCAGTTTTGGGCGCTGCACCTGCGCAAAGATATTTTGGCCTTGGAGGGAGTGCAGAGGAGGTTTACTAGGCTGATACCGGAGTTGAGGGGGTTGAGCTATGAGGAGAGGCTGAATAAACTGGGCTTGTACTCGTTAGAGTTTAGAAGAATGAGGGGAGATCTCATTGAGACGTATAAGATGATGAATGGGATGGATAGGATAGAGGTGGAGAGACTCTTCCCGCTCAGAAAGGACAGTAGGACTAGGGGGCACAGCCTCAAGATAAAAGGGGGGCGGTTTAGAACGGAGTTGAGGAGGAACTTCTTCACTCAAAGGGTGGTGAATCTCTGGAATTCTCTGCCCGTTGAAGTGGTGGAGGCTGCCTTGCTAAATATTTTTAAGATGCGGTTGATGGGTTTTTGATAAGAGAGGGGATTAAGGGTTATGGGGAGAGGGCGGGAAAGTGGAACTGAGCCACGACAGATCAGCCATGATCTTATTGAATGGCGGGGCAGGCTCGAAGGGCTGGATGGCCTACTCCTGCTCCTATTTCTTATGTTCTTATGTTCTGTGCCTATGTCAAAGCCTCAAAAAGAACTTCAATTAAGAAGCCAAACTAAAAACTTAACTCCAGATTTTCATTCTGCACCAGATTCTGTAATATTTATCAGAGAGATAGTTCACATCAGCTTACATATGTCACCTTAAGTTCATGTCAGCTTACGAATGTCATCTTAAGGAATACTTTCCTCGACGGTGCAGAGGGATCTCGGGGTCCTTGTGCATGAGTCGCAAAAACCCAGCTTGCAGGTGCAGCAGGTGGTCAGGAAGGAGAATGGGATGCTGGCCTTCATAGCGAGAGGGATTGAATATAAAAGTAGGGAGGTCTTGCTGCGGCTGTATAGGGCATTGGTGAGGCCGCAGCTGGAGTACTGTGTGCAGTTTTGGGCGCCGTACTTACGCAAGGATATTTTGGCCTTGGAGGGAGTGCAGAGGAGGTTTACTAGGCTAATGCCAGAGTTGAGGGGGTTGAGCTATGAGGAGAGGCTAAATAAACTAGGCTTGTACTCGTTAGAGTTTAGAAGAATGAGGGGAGATCTCATTGAGACGTATAAGATGATGAATGGGATGGATAGAAGTGGAGAGACTCTTCCCGCTCAGAAAGGACAGTAGGACTAGGGGGCACAGCCTCAAGATAAAGGGGGGGCGGTTTAGAACGGAGTTGAGGAGGAACTTCTTCACTCAAAGGGTGGTGAATCTCTGGAATTCTCTGCCCGTTGAAGTAGTGGAGGCTACCTCGCTAAATATTTTTAAGACGCGGGTTGATGGGTTTTTGATAAGCGAGGGGATTAAGGGTTATGGGGAGAGGGCGGGAATGTGGAACTGAGCCACGACAGATCAGCCATGATCTTCCTGAATGGCGGGGCAGGCTCGAAGGGCTAGATGGCCTACTCCTGCTCCTATTTCTTATGTTCTTATGTTCTTAAAGCATTTGAACTAGCCAAGTTACATAAGAATCAACGCTGCATCAGTGGACTCTTAAAATTGGAGTAAACACTGCTTAAAGTAAATAGCAAAGTCCAAATGGACATCAGCTGAAATTTATTCCAGGCACAATAACATCCACCTTGTTACATATTGTAGCTGAATGGAGTTTTAACTTTTAACATGCTGCAAGATCTTTAATCAAGCAAACCTGATTTTTTGGTTAAAGTTGTTTTTTCACTAAACTAGGATTTCTTGTGGCCAGTGGCCCAGAATTATCAAAGGATAGAAGGAATCAGATTTTAACAGCTTGTCCTTGGCAGAGATGAGTTCTGTACAGTCTCTTGGAGCTAATGATTTCTTATCTGTGCATTGTAATGTAAACAATATGCACTTAAGAGGCCGAGATATGATGAGGCCTAAAGTGATCACTGCCACTGTTCTACCTGCATTTGATTGACCTAATCAAACGATGCATTTAAGCATTTCTGATCAATTCATTGGCTAGATGACAGAGAATCTTCCAGAAGCGAGTGGATAATTATGGATAAAGAGACATGTGAGCCTTTGTTTGGCAACAATAACTCCAAGAGACCAACCTTCGCAAGAAGACTTGTATCCTGAAGGATGCTTCAGAGAAGAAGATAGGTTCTACTTTGAGGATATTACTTGGCCACGTTTTCCTAAACTTGGAGTATTTATTTATTAATAGTATTAATAGTATTTATTTTCAGTTAAATAGTTGAAGTTGATGTTTATTTAAATTTGATGCTGAGTTAAAGTTAATATGCAGTTCAAGAGTTAAAGTTCAGTTGAAAGTCAATGTTCAGTTAGAGTTAAAATTCAGTACAGAGTTAATGAGTTGCAACTGTTTATGTTTGTGTTGGTATTAGAAGTGTTAAATGAAAAAAAATTGAATTACTGTCCTTGTTTATCTCATTAAACTGAAGTGTTTAAATTATAGCTATATAACGATATGAACATTTTTTAAATGGAATTAGTTGTCATGACAAAGTTGTAAAATATTTTAAAAACCTTTCTTTCACTTTCTGTATATTACATACATGTTAAACATCTTTGTAAAACATTTACAAAAATAATTAACCCATCCAAAGAATGTTTGCTGCTTCTACTTGCTGCAGCTAGACCAAAATATTAGGGCAAAAGCTCACCTATCATCAGCGCAAGTGGTGGAAGTTTGGCCAAAATTGCAGTTCAGTACTTCAATACTGACAACTTTCCAAACCCAAATCAGAAGTTCAAACTTGGCACTCTTTCAGCATGCATGCAGATGTGCTGGAACTTCCATGTTGTCCTGAAGGGGCACAATCAGCTTAAGTCAGCATTCGGTCCAGAGATAACCGTCCATAATTTCCTTCAAACTGCATGTTGGACAAGCAACCTGACAAAGAGGTGTTGGGCAATAGAGAGCACCAAGCACAGGTCCTGGTGTGAGTAGGAGGGAAAGCGCTGTTAGAGATGAGCAAACAATGATTATAGGTGATAAAACTGAAACCAAATAAAGGTAATCCCACCCAGCTGAACAACAAAGGAAAGGCATTAGAGAAGGGTGTTATAGGTGACAATATCATAGGTTGCAGAGATGTCAAGGAAGATGAGGGTGAGTCATGTATCATTGTCACAGAAAGGCTTATGAGAAGGGTGAACTGTTCACAGCTAACTAGGGGAATTAAAGATGGTATCAAATTGAAAGAAAAGTTGTTCAACATTGCAAAGATTATTTGCAGGCCAGAAGATTGGGAAGAGCGTGGTTAGACAGATTTTTTATGACAAAGGAGTCAAGGGTTATGGGGGGGGCAGGCAGGAAAATGGCATTAATGCCACAATCAGATCAGCTGCAAACTTATTAAAAGGCAGAGCAGGTTTGACGGGCCAAATGGCCTACTCCTCTTAAATTTCTCATGATTTTAGTCACAGAAATGTGACAAAAAGCTTTTGTCTTTCTAGGTGGTAGAGGTTGTGGGTTTGGAAGGTGCTGTTAAAGGAGCCTTAGCTAGTTACCATAGTGCATCTTGTAAATAGTTATCTCATTGTCACTATGGACTGGTGGTAGAGAGACTGAATGTTTAGGATGGTGGATGGGGTGCCAATGAAACAGGCTGGTTTGACCTGGATAACGTCAAGCTTCTCAAGTGTTGTTGGAGCTGCACTCATCCAGGCAAGTGGACAAATTGTATCAACAAATTATCAAGAGACTGGGGTGCAAAACAATAACACTTCATATTTGCCCTCAGTATACGAGGTATAAAAATTACAAGTGAAATTATATATATATATAATCTGTATATAATAAAACTTCTATGGTGTTCCTACTATAGGTAAGTCAATTTTAGCAGAAAGTTCTTTACGGTTTACTGTTAATTTTTCTGTAGGAGGAAAAAGCAGGTTGATTAGACTTCTAAACAATGGCAGTCAATGTGAAAAGATTTGTTACCTTAAAATTCAATAAATGTAAACACAAGAGTCTGATATGGATCACCTTTGATGGAATTGAGTCTGGTATGATGAGATTGGCTCTGATACGTTGTAAGTTTTTGTTTTATTCATTCATGGAATGTGGGCATCACTGGCTCAGCAAGCGTTTATTGCCTATCCCTGTCTTGAGAATGTAGTGGTGAGCTGCCTTCTTGAGCCACTACAGTATATGGTGTAGTCACACCTACAGTGCTGTTAGGAAGGGTGATCCAGGGTTTTGACCCAGCGACAGTGAAGAGTGGTGATATATTTCCAAGTCAGGACGATAAGTAACTTCCACCTTGTGGTGCTCCCACACATCTGTTCCCTTGTCCTAGATGGTAACGTTCACGGGTCTGGATCTAGAATGCGGTTTATGTTGGAATTACATCTGGTGCAATGGAATATTAAATAAGTGGAGCCTTTGGAAGGAACTTGACTATCTGGGTCAAACATGAATTCATAATGGGAAGCTTCTGAAACATCAAGACCGTGACCTTAATGGCTTGCCACACCAGTCGACCAGCATGATGAGCTGGTAAGATAGGACGAGGAGCGAAAAATTGAGTTCATGCCCAGTTTCTTGTCTCTCACAAGCTTGCCAGCCCCATTTTGCTGGTGAAATCAGTTTTATGTCCAGAAAGGGCACGAGGCTGATTTCAACCTTAATGACATGATTAACAAGCCCCAGGTGTTATTGCCTAGGCTCACTTACCTATCCTGGCACCCTGGCAGTGCCAAGGGGGCAGGACATGCAGGGGGCAGGGCCTTATGAGGGTGGACCCTGACCGGGAGGAGAGAAGGGGGGAAGAGTTGATTGGTGGGGTGATGATTGGGCTGGTAGGGGAGGCAGCAATAGGGGTTGGCGATCAGGAATGGGGGCAGTGATCAGGTGGGTGGAGGGCAATGTCTGGGACAGCAATGTCCAAAGTGACAATCAGAGAGTGTTGTTGTCCAGGGCAGTGATTGAAGGGGTGGCAATGGGTGGAGGGAGTGATAGGAAGTCTCCCAGTGCACTGTGTCCTGGGTGATCGGGGCGCCTGCACAATAGTGCCCCTAGAGCTCAGTAGCCAGCTTCACAGGTTCTACTGGCAAGATTTGCATAATGGTTTCTGTTTTGCACAGAGTGCTGTAAATTCACATTACTTACCTCGCTGAAAAAAAGTGAGAAAATCTACCATTTTCTCACGCGTTTGACACTTAGAATTTTTTTGAGAAAATTCTGCCCCAAGTTTGTAGAATTCATTTTGGAGTGAACTATCTGTGCTTGTGCATCACTTGAAATTCAATACTACATGGAGAACTTCACAATATTATAAAATCCTCATCTAAAAACCCTCTGTACCAAATGTTATAGACATGTATTTTGAATCATTGAATATCACAGTACAAGAGGCTCAGTTTGATATGGCTATGCCTATGCCAACTCTTTGAAGGGACTGTCATTTAGTTCTCCTTAAGTACATGTCCAATTGCTGTTGAAAATTCCTATGAAATCCGATTCTCCCACCCTCTCAGATATTGCCTTCCAGACTTTAATGGCCTTTCATGGGAAAAGGTTTCTCCCAATTTCTGCCCTTATTATTTTGTCAATATTTTAAATCTAAGATCTACGATGGTTACCAATCCACTTGCCAGAGGAAACACATTGGTCCTAATATTTCTATCAAAACCTTCAAGAAGAACAGTCCTAGTTTCTCTAATCTTCCCATAGAACTGATGTTTCTCATGCCAGCTATCATCCTGGTAATCTCTTCTCTATTGTTTCCAATGCTTTGACATCTTTTTTGAACCATGGTAACAGGAATTGTACATAAGACTCCAGCATAGACCAGTGACTTGTAAAGATCTAGCATGCCTTTCATCTCTTTCAATGCCTCATCCACGAAGCCAGATATCCCATTAACTTTCTTAACTACTTTATCAACTTGATAGCATCTTCAAAGATCTGTGAATGTACACCTGCAGACCCCTTTACTTGTGGCCAGTTCTCAAAGTTAATGATATATATATATATGAAATATGTATATATTATATATTGTCCAAAAGTGCATCATTTCACATGTGTTGCCATTAAGTTTTATATGCTGGGCATCTACTTTTCTTATTATCCGCTGAAGCCCTTTTGAAGTCTGAGCCAAACTGCTCCCTATGTAGTACACTGCGAAGTTTTATATAATTTACAAACTTCAAAATTGTACTCCAAATACCCAAGCCCTGACTATTGGTATGTGATGTGGAGATGCTGGCGTTGGACTGGGGTAAACACAGTCAGAAATCTCACACCAGGTTAACACCGTACTGGTATGTAACAGGAAAAACAAAATATGAAATAAGACATGTCCTGCGTGTCCACACAATCTGATTCAAGCCCAGGCCGATTTGAGAATGAGTGGCCAGCTATAATTTTATAGGAACAGATTTCCCCTCAGGGCAGATGCATAATTAGGAAGATTTCCATTTAGTAGATGTGGACAGTACTTGTCATAGGGAGATCATGAAGATTAATACCTGAAAGAAAGTAAGCCTTACCAATCAAACAAGGGCCAGAATTTTATGTTGCTCCGGTGAATGGGTGCCTGACCTGAATTGGGTGAAACAGTACGAGAAGATGTCAGGCACATGTCCCAACATCATTGTGCACTTGTGTAATACTTTGGTTGGGCGCAAGAGTCAGAAGTGCACCCGCGATGATCCAGCAGGTAATTTATTCCATTAAGGGACCAATTGAAAGCAATTTTACATGGCTCATCTAGTTTTACAGTTGGCAGGCAAGCCAACTGGCCATGCAGCCTTTATGCTTTAGCTGCAACCTGGATCCACGGCAGGATGAAATGTTAGGGCTGAAATATGATTGATAAAGGTGAATAGGGACTGAAATTTGTGCTTGAATATGCTGCCTAAATACGGTTTGCAATTTTATACATCAAAATTTATTTTGTACAAGTCTGCAGCTTCCTGAGTCAGCTCCGCAGTGGCTGCCTGAGGAAATGCCAACCTCATCCTCCCTTTTCACAGTGCCCACTCTACCCAGCAGTGCTGAGTCTTGTGTGCATTTCATGCTGGCTGTCCATTAATTGGCCAACCAGTGTGGAAATGCATTCTTTCTAGGGCTGATCAAGGCCGGAAACACATTTCATGCTGGCTTCCAGGCCTGCCGAGTGTGCACCTGGTGGGGAAAAAAATTCAGGCTAGTAATCAAATACCATGCAGCAGCACTGGTTGTTTTAAGTTTCATAAAGTTCCCTCAATGCCCAGCATCAGATAAAATATTCATCTGAGTGCTAGTTAGCCTAACCCTTGCCCTCTAAAAGGAGATAGAAATAAATTTTCAAACTCTCTCTCTGTAATTAGTTTCCTCCTTTTTAAGCTGTAATTAAGCTTGTTTTGTTGTAAAAATTAAGTGACTGGATCTTTATACCATCATCATTTTAATTTGATTTGAATTGTATTATGCTGCAAAAAGATACATTTCATGGAATCTGATTGAGAAAATAGAGTAGAATTTGCTGGACTAGGGCTCATCTCTTCATGTGCCTTAATGTGACTTTTCCCTGCACCCCCAACTGAAAATAAAACTTTTCTCACAAATTTGTTGCAGGTGTGAGCTTACAAGAGTATCGTAAAGACGATAGGGTATCTGGGACCTTGGTAACCCAGACCAATACTGTCTCATATTAACCAATGAGACTTGAGGGTTAAGAAATACACAGAGGAAACAGTGAAGAGGGTGAATTAAAGCAGATGAGTTCAATGTTGAATCAGGTCCACAGAGAAAGAAAGAGAGGGAAATAAAAACTGGATTAAGAGTGACAGAAGCGCTAGACAGAAAGGAAAACTTACACTTTAAAACTTCATATTCTGAGTATCTCCAGCTCAGAAGCAGTAAGGCTCCACACTTTTAATTGTTTACTTACAGGGCTAGGGAAGTTGATTGGCAATCATTAACAACGATCATGTTGATAAAAAGGTTCTGACTATTAATATTGGTGTTGAGTTTAATGAGCAATTAATGTGCAATTGCAGTGACTTCATGACAGTCATGACTAAGTGAAGTGCAAAACGCAGTTTTTGCAAAGTGAACAGAGGGGCCTCAGCAAGTTGTGGTGATTTGTAATTCATGGGCTATCTTTTCCTTGCCAGAAGTCGCTCATTAATTTGCACATTAATCATGAAATGCATTGTTCGCAGGCTGATTTTTTTCAACAAATTCAGGCCTATTCTAATTTTCAATCTATTTTCATAAATTTCAATATCTCACCCTGCTGCTGAGGTGAATAAAGAATGACATCATCACATTCCAATTCCCAGCTATATTGCTAATTAGCAATAACACTAAGTTATTAAAAAAAATCTTTTTTATTACTGATTACAAGAAACACACAAATTCTGAATAGAATGCAGCAGAGAGCGACTCTACAATAAGTTTACCTACACCTGTGAGGTCTGACCATTTTCTAGTGGTGCAGGCCTCCTTGAAGCAACCTTTTATACATAATCATCCCTTTGTCCATACAGAGCACACTATTGAGCACTATCCTCTCAGCAATTTGCATTAATATACAGTATTGAGAAGTAATAAACAGACAACTTGTTAAACAAGGACTCAATTGCCGAAAAGACTGCATTGTACACTGGCTGCTTACAATTCTGTGGGAGTGGGTAATAGAATAACACATTCATCTCAAAATCAAATTGAAGGGATTGTGATCAGTGGCTATGCACTATCCTGTTGGGGATCATTCTGTGTGAGTAGACTACAATGGCCCAATGTAATGAGTAATTAGGGCATATTTCATACATGTGGCATGTACATGCCTGAATGTACACTGGTAATAACTTTCTGTTGCCTTGCAGGCTGTTCTGCTATATACTGTGCAGTCATAAAACAGACAAGATAGGGCATCTGGACTCGAAGGATGATGCCACATTTCAAAGAGAAAGGTGAGGATTTGAACCATGTCTGGTACAATCCCTCACATTGGTCTCAATGTGGCTGGTCCAGTTGAATGCACTAGGCTGCACCTTTGGAGGCAGCCAGAAGGAAACTCTCCATTCCTCTGAGTGGTGGCTCCAGCTGTATAATAAAAGATTATGACCTAGCAAGCTTTTTCAGTGGTTTTTATATTTCTGACAAATGTACAAATGATGTCTGTCACATCAAAAAAAAAGTCGCTCAGAAATATCTTAAAGTGCTTTCCACACGAGATAGTATTGTTGATTTTGACTAAAATTGTATCAGCTGCCTGTCAGATATCTCTTTCAATTTACGTGTTCAATGAAGAGAAGTGAAGACTCTTTTATACTATTGACCAAAGTCAAAATCACTCCCAAAGAATTACTTGCAAGCACACTGGTTGTTTTCGCTTATCAAACAGGGATGCCATCAAGATCCCTTAAAAAAGCAATAAATCTGTTGGTGTATTGGTTGAAGGACAAGAGTAGGTCAAGATTACAGACTGGTTTGGGAGATAAGTGATTATATAAGGGAATATACCCCTGTAGGAGGTCTTGGAGTGGTGCAACCTCTTGTTGAACGCCCAGAAATGGTAGGACTGCTACCTCTGCGTTCTTGAGGGTTTATATCGCATAATCTCCACGTGGTGTGCCTCTACACTCTCCACATTGGTCGTCTAATCTGTCAATTCTCATGCTGCCAGCCTTTCCAAGTCAATCGGTAAGTGAGCAGTGTCTTTTTCACCCAAATGGATGATACCAACTATTTGCTTTCCCAATTCCCACATTTTAAAAACTGATTAAGAGAAGTGTTGAAAGAAAATGATTTGTTTCTTTCATGTCCCTTTTGTTTTTTCTCCTGGTATGTCCCAGAGATTAACCTTCAAGAAACTACAGAACAAACCTGGAAGGTTGACAATCCAAAATGATGGTAAAATTCTACCTTGTAGGAGTTTTCTGGGCAATCACTCATTGGCCAACAAATCTACTTCAGGCACTGTTAAAGGGATGAAAGGAGGTGCTTCTCATACCATCAGAACAATATGGTTATCGGAAACAGGAATCAACAAAAAAATCTTAGATGTGTGTATAAATCAAACACATCTTGGCCAGTAGCAAGATACAATAAATAATGGCTCAGTGAGGTTATTTGGGATACACTTTACAGTCTGGTTCTCCATTCAAGACCTCATCTCTGTGAACAATTTTTATCTCTTGCTCCACACAACTGAGTTGTCCTGCAGATCCAGCACAGAGATAGCAGCGGTGTCCAGTGATTAAAAAGTTTCCTCATTCATTCAGCAGTTTCCGATTTCAATAGTCATTAGGTTGACTCGTAAAAAAAATTGTTTAAATCCTATGTGAGAATCCAAGGACTTCAATACGAAAAAGTGGGGAAAGCCAGTTGGAAAAAATTCAGGAGTATCTGGAAGACAAACAGTTTAAGAAGGAAGACCAATGTTATTGTGCAACAAAGCAGACCGTTGTTCTCTGGTGTGTCTCTGTAGTTTGTTTTACACCAAATCTCCCTGAAAGTCACAATTTATCTCAATTGGTGCCACCCAGACCCTGAGGTGCCAATGTTGTGTGGGGATTGTTAAAGAAATCTCTCCATCTCTGGGTGAAAAGGCAGAGACCACTACCGATATGCCAATTGCGGAGAGACTCTCACAGCTGTTAAACTAAGGCCAGAGTTGAAGAATTAATTTAGGACTTACACTACGAAATAATTAAGTCGTAAAGTCAGGCCAGGTAAGGAACACTTGGTGAGATATTAACAAGTCACAACCCTTCATAATTATGAAAATTAAGGCATAAAGTAAGTGTTTAAGTTGTAAAAGCTGATCCATTCTGCCTGCAGTTCATTGCTTCAACACTGACTTTTAAAGATAATTTATACTGGAAATATAGTGGGCCATAGCAGTACATGAGTCAGCTAAAAGTAGAGTTTTCTTTCTCTTTTTCTGTCTCAGCCTCTGCATTAATTAAAAGAAGACCTCCATACATCTTCTCCAATAACTTTTACTAAAATGCTGTATAACTTATCCTTACAATTACATTGTTCAGGTTAGAAGCTGAATTTGATATAATTCAGTAAGAGGTAGTGCTAAGAGCAGTCTGAGATTGAGAAGTGTGAGAGGGAAGTCAGTTTAGCAATGTTATTTCTTGTGTTAGGTGGAATCAGTTGGAACTGAATATCCAAGCAGAACAGTTAATCCTGTCACAAAGGGTTTCCTCAATTTAACATTCTGGAAGCTAATGCTTGCTTTCCAGTTAAGAAAGAAGATTGATCCAACCAAACCATTTGTGAGGATGAAGTTGTTTAAACTTTGAATACAGTTAATTATAGTTGATTAGTTCAGCTATTTGATTGACTTGCTATTTAAAGCTGTTACTTCAACAGCTATTTAAGGAATTAGGTTTAAGTAACCTCACCAGTTTATAGCCTCAGACTCTGGTCATTGTTATAATTAATATTCAACATTCATTAGCAATGATTTATAGTGGTATATGGTAATATCTGTGAAGTTTATGATGCTTGTTTTGTTAAACAATCTTATATCATTGCCACTCAACTATTAGTTAACTTTGACATGCATGCACACTAAATATGTGTACCCAATTTTAATGTTGTTACAATTTGATACTAATAAAGTATTTAATGTGCAATTTATAGCCTGTCTGGTTCCTTGATAATTTGACCAAAAAGAGCTAACTAACTCTCTTAGCAGCTTAATGGTAGCCTAACCAACAGTAATAAATTTGAGTATTACTGAAACAAAGAGATTTTATGTTGAAGCTTTTCATCAGCTCATCAGGTATTCTGGTGAACTCATCAGGACAGTTCACCAGAATACCAATGTCAGGGAAAACAACAAATTTATATTTGAGAAGAGTGTTGATTAACTGGAAAGTATAATCTGATTGATAGAGACATTGCCATAGAGTGCAACAATTGATGCTGACTGACAGTTAACTGCTAAGCACTATTGACCAAGCTGACAACCAATTTAAGATTGTCAGTCGGGTTTGTATTTGTGTGTACTGGGATGTATGTATGTTAATACATAGGGCCCTGTTCTTTGCAGACAGAAATAATGTGTACACACATAATGCCTATTTCAGCTACAAAAAAATAAGTGACAGCCATTCGCTGGTTCAGTCTTCAGGGCAATGTCTTGACTAATCAGTGTCAAGCTGCCTGACTTAAATTTCAAACAAAGCTTGGTAGCTCACTGTTGATAACCATCAACTGGTGCACTCACCATGGCAACGTCTCTATCAATCAAATTCCATTTGCCAACCAAGCAACACTCTCTTTTCATACAGTATAAATTTATTATTTTGCCTGACATTTGTATTCTTACCTGATGAATGCAAGGTGAAAAGTTTCAACAAAAAATGTCTCTCTTTTCAGTAATGCTCAAGTTCTAATGAAGTTCGAATGACTCGTTAATAAATTCATTTAATTTTGATTCAAACTGAAAATATGGGAAAGCTATATGTCTCTTTAATCTTGATGCCTCAATCACTTAAAACTGTCTATTCTCATTTACCTAGTTCCATCTCTTCATAATTTTAAATATCAAGTTGTGGGTTGAAAATTAATGTGTCAATTTTACTGTTGTTCTGAGATAAAAAGGTTTTTGTTCAATCAGCCCAAGATGGGTTTAACTTCAAGTTACAGAGATGCAATAAAAGTGTGCAAACTCCAATACACCATCCAGTCGCCAATCAGCCAGGGGCCAGATTCTTTACATTCATTATTGAATTCTGGTGCAAACTTACCTAAATCTTGCTTACTTCACCAAGGTCCATTAGCACTGGGAGGCTCGCTAAACCGCCCCCCTCTCCCTGGAGGAGGGGAGTCATCTCTGTTTGAGTTTTCCCTTTTAGAAAAAAAACAGGAATGTCATCTTAAGCAAACACACAATGGTTGATAATTTTTTCAGAGTTGCTTCCACTCTACTGCTCTAGCATCGGTGAAGTACAGTAGAAACGGCATTTATACTGTATATACAGCAAACTACTGGCTGAAGAACAGGAAATTCCAGGTCAATATGTGGTTTATAACATTTATAAGAATGTTGTACTTCAGCAAGTAACACTGCATTATTATTTCACTTATGAACAGAAACATTACACCCAATAACATAGCATATCACAATAATAACAGTAGGCCTGCCATAGCACTGCTCTCGCGTTTTGTTACTTAGAGGTAGCTTCTATTGCTTGTAGCCTGAATAGCTTGCCCATCTTTGTAATACTGCTTATTTACTAATGCAATGCATCACTTACCTTGCACAAGGTCAGAAAATAACAATTTGCTGACAATAAGGCTAATTAACATTTCCATTGGAAGGAAAGCGAGTTCAATGATTTTATATTTATTCATTTAGCAGTTCTGGTCACTGGGGGGTGAGCTTTGTACTTTGGATCCATAGGTCAACATTTATAATATTTGTCAGCTGATTAGCAGACTCCACTAAACTTTGTGGGGCCAGGATTCTATAGCTGGAATATAGTCATAGATTTTACCATCAAAATACATGAAGTCAAGGGACAGATCTGTTCCCCTATTCACTTGTTGCTCCCCATGGTGGCACAGAGGCCCAGTGGCTAGCACTGCTACCTCACAACGCCAGTGATCTGGATTTGATTCCAGCTTGGGTAACTGTCAGTGTGGAGTTTGCACTTTCTCCCCATGTCTGCGTGGGCTTCCTCTGGGTGCTCTGGTTTTCTCCCACACTCCAAAGATGTGTGGGTTAGACGATTGGCCATGCTAAATTTTCCTCAGTATCCAAAGATGTTAAGATTAGGGGGATTAGCCATGGTAAATGAGTGGAGTTACAAGGATAGGGTGGGGGATGGGCCTGGGTAAGTGGCACTGTTGGAGAGTCGATGCAAACCTGGTGGGTTAAATAGCACTATAGGGATTCTATGCTTCTATCACAAGAACTGCAAAAACACCAAATATCATAGCATGCTTTGTCGTAGACAGCAACCTGATGACAACATCAAGGCTCAGGACCAGGTCTTCTGTCTACAGATCATCTACATGAAAATGCCATCAGTAGCACTTCTTTCCTATCAGTATGAATCATTCCAGCAGCATGAAGCCATATAAAGAAGATGGAAATAACATTAAAATGACAATGTTTCAGCATTTAATCATCTAGACACTAAAAGTGTTTTTTTTTCCTTGTCTTTAGATGAATATTTGGTGGGGAAATCATTTTCCATACTTTATCATTTTAATTTGTAGATATTGAGTCAAATTAAATTCACCATCATAAAAATGGATTGCAAATTATGAAATCTGTGTTGTTATATATGTGCTTATTTTTATGTGAACATGAGGTTGAGTACATCGGGCTTATATTCGCTGCAGGGAAAAAAGTGAGTTAATTAAACTTTACAGAACTCTGAATTGGGTCAATGCTGGTCACAGAATCTAAAACACGGGGCACAGTCTCAGCATAAAGGGCTGATCATTTAGCACTGAGATGAGCAGAAATGATTTTAGTCAAAGGATTGTGAACCTTTGGAATTCTCTACTATAGAAGGTTGTGGAAGCTCTATTGTTGAATACATTTAAGGCTGAATGGATAAGGTTTTTGGTCTCACAAGGGAACAAGAGATATGGGAAATGGGTGAGAAAATGGTGTTAAAGCCCAAGATCTGCCATGAACATCTTCAATGGTGGAAAAGGCCCAATGGGCCATATCGTCTATTATGTTCTTGGGCAACATGATGATACAAAGTTGGGTGGGAGAGTGAGCTGTGAGGAGGATGCGGAGATGCTTCATCATGTTTTGGACAGGCTGAGTGTGTGGGCATATGCATGGCAGATGCAGTGTAATGTGAATAAATGTGAGGTTATCTACTTTGGTAGCAATAATAGGAAGACCGATTATTACTTGAATGGGTGTAAATTGAGAGAGGTGGATACTCAGCGAGACCTTGGTGTTCTTGTGCATCAGTCACTGAAAGTAAGCATGCAGGTACAGCAGGGAGTAAAAAAGGCAAATGGTATGTCGGCCTTCATAACGAGAGGATTTGAGTATAGGGATGGCGATGTTTTATTACAATTGTATAGGGTTTTGGTGAATCCACAGCTGGCATATTGTGTGCAGTTTTGGTGTCCTTATCTGAGGAAGGATGTCCTTGCTATAGGGAGAATACAGCAAAGGTTTACAGGCTGATTCCTGGGATGGCAGATCTGCCATATGAGGAGAGACTAAGTCAGTTAAGATTACATTCATTGGAGTTTAGAAGAATGAGAAGGGATTGCATAGGAACTTATAAAATTCTAACAGGTTTAGACAGTGTGGATTCAGAAAGAATGTTCCCAAAGTGAGGAAGTCCAGAACTAGGGGGTCATAGTTTGAGGATAGGCAGTAAGCCTTTTAGAATAGAGGTGGAGAAATTTCTTCACCCATGTGTGGAATTCACTACCACAGAATGTAGTTGAGGCCAAAACATTGATTTCAAGAAGAAATTAGATATAGCTGTAGGGACCAGAGGGATCAAGAGATATGGGCGGGAAGGGGAATCAGAATATTGAATTCGATGTTCAATCATGATCAAAATAATTGGCGGAGCAGGCTTGAAGGGCCGAATGGCCTACTCTTGCTTCTAATTTCTATGTAACATGCGATGTTATTTTATGCATAGTTAATGAAAAAATTAGGTGTAGCGTAATGTATAAACTACTCAGTAATTGTAATGGTGCAATTGTGTGCTATACTTTTAATAATAAGACACTTGCCTCTTTAAAAGTGATTGGTGTTGTTTTGTAGAAAGAGGTTGGGAGCTGATCACAATATTAAAAAAAAGTCAGAGACAGCTCTGGGACCAAAAACCAAATCATGGATCAGCAATTAGAGCCAACAGCCCAGTTCCAACCTGGCTCCCCAAGCAACAATTAAAAGAAAACAAAGCTAGCGGCTTGTTTTCATTTCAATTCTAACCCAGTGAAAAGAAGCAAAGATTGCACTGGAGTCATTGACTGGTTGCAGGAACACGCAGGACACGTTGGCAGATTCTGGGCTGGATGATGGTGGTCGGGTGTAGTTTTTGGGTGGGAGAAAAAGTAATTTGAGACATTGTTTTTATCTTGCGGGGGAAGATATAGAGGTGAGATTTAATTGAAGATACTGCAACTGAAGACAGTATCAGAAAGAGCACAAAAGTTCACCCTTGAGGGCCATTTTGGAAAGAAGATGAGCTCCCGACTCTGGATGCTGTTGAGGAGGATTTCTGTGCATGTGGGAGTGTACCAGCACTGCCTCTTATAGATTGGCAAGTGGGTGGCATTCCAATTCCAAGGATGCACCACAGCACAGGAGTTTTTTTGGGTTTACAGACAGTAAATGGAGCATGATGAAAAGGGGAGGTGAGAGGAAAAGCTGATGTTGTACAAAAGGGTGAAGTCCTGATGGAAATCTCTGATATGATTCATGTAAGACGTTTGGGCAAACAATTCAGACACCAGGATGTTTAACAAAAAACTGAGACCTCTGGCCACCATAGCAAATTTGGCATGGCTGGTTCTCAGTAGCAAGTCCCCAACACTTAGAAACTGCACTGAACTGCTTGTCTCTGAATTTCCACAAAGAATGGCAGGGAAATGTCAGTCACCACAAAGGACTAACCTGAGTAACAAGTTTATTATTTGGTACAGTCATTCACTGAATTAAGCAGCAATAGCAGATGTTGATGTATTCAAATAATACAACAGCTCTGAACCAGTTCAAAGAAAGGTTCAATGATAGAGCAGTCGGTTGAGTTTCTATAACTTTCTTTATAGAATTTTGAAACAAACATGGAATTCTTTAGAATTACAACAGTATGCTACCCACTGCATCATGTCTTGCCTCCACAACTTTTGCAATTCAATCAATAGTGTAACTATTAGTGACTGCACTTCAAAAGTATTTCATTGGCTGCAAAATGCTTTTGGATAAAGTAAAGTTTATTTATTAGTCACAAGTAGCACTGCAATGAAATTACTATGAAAATCCCCTAATCGCCACACTCCAGCACCTGTTCGGGTACACTGAGGGAGAATTTCGCATGGCCAACTCACTTAACCTGCACATCTTTGGACTGTGGGGGGAAACTGGAGAACCTGGAGAAAACTTACGCAGACACAGGGAGAATGTGCAAACTCCACGCAGACAGTGACTCAAGCCGGCAATCAAACCTGGATCCCTGACACTGTGAGGCAGCAATGCTAACGACTGTGTCACTGAGGCACTCTGATGTTCTGATCTGCATGCCTTTCCTATCTCATTATAATTCCTGTTGCTGCACAGAAACATTATTCATGCCCACTCAGCACCCACTCCATCTGCCAGCACATGCATTGCGTCCCGGCCCCTTGCAAACCCCCTCTCACTCTGTTCCAGCACCTAGCTACACTGATTGTCTGATGCAGCAAGAGGCCAGGAGCGAGGCGTTGAGCAGGGCAGTATTGGATAAAAGTCAAAATTTCATTCATCATGTTGATTTTTTTGTAACGCTTTCTGTAATGAATTTTTTTTGTCCTTAGCTTTTACAAGAATACAACATAAGAACTAGAAGCAGGAGTAGGCCATCTGGCCCCTCAAGCCTGCTCCACCATTCAATACGATCATGGCTGATCTTTTTATGGACTCAGCTCCCCTTACCCATCTCCTCACCATAACCTTTAATTCCTTTACTGTTCAAAAATTTATCTATCCTCGCCTCAAAAATATTCAATGAGGTAGCCTCAGCTGCTTCGCTAGGCAGAGAATTCCACTGATTCACAACCCTTTGGGTGAAGAAGTTCCTCCTCAACACAGTCCTAAATCTGCTTCCCCTTATTTTGAGGCCATGCCCCCTAGTTCTAATTTCACCTGCCAGTGGAAACAACTTCCCTGCTTCTATCTTATCTATTCCTTTCATAATCTTATATGTTCCTATAAGATCTCCCCTCATTCTTCTGAATTCTAATGAAAATAGCCCCAGTCTACTCAGTCTCTCCTCATAAGCCAACCCTCTCAACTCTGGAATCAACCTAGTGAATCTCCTCTGCACTCCCTCTAGTGCCAGTATATCAATACTCAAGTAAGGAGACCAAAACTGTACACAGTATTCCAGGTGTGGCCTCACCAACACCTTATACAGCTGCAACATAAGCTCCAACCCTCTAGCAATGAAGGATAAAATTCCATTTGCCTTCTTAATTACCTACTGCACCTACAAGCCAACTCCTTGAGATCCCTACACAAGGACACTCAGGTCCCTCTGCACTGCAGCATGCTGCAATTTTTTACCATTTAAACAAGTCTATTTTACTGTTATTCTGACCAAAATAGATGATCTCATGTTTACCAACATCGTACTCCATCTGCCAGACCCTTGCCCACTCACTTAGATTATCTATATCCCTTTGCAGACTTTCAGTGTCCTCTGCACACTTTGCTCTTTCACCTATCTTAGTGTCATCTAAGCACAGGAATGTTCAGTTTCCTTTTCTTCACAATCCCTGGTCTCCTATCACTAAGAGGGGATTTATAAGAATGTTGCCAGGGCTTGAAAAATGTAGCTTTGAGGTGAAATTGGATAGGCTGGGCTTGGTATTCTTAGAACAGAGGAGGCTAAGAGGTGACTTATTTAAGGTGTACAAAATTGTGAGGGTAGATAGGGTAGACAGAAAAGCCTTGTTTCCCCTAGTTAAGGGGTCAACTACTGAGACATAGATTTAAGGTGATTTGCAGAAGGATTAAAGGTGTCATGAAGGAAATCCACTGCCTAAATTGGTGATTGAGGCTGAAATACTCAACTAATTTAAAAGGTACCTGGATCTAAAGTGCTGTAACCTGCAAGGCTACAGGCCAGGGCTGGAAAATTAGATTAAAATGCATGGCTATTTTATTTTCTCTTTTTTTGGCCAGTGCAGACACAATGGGCTGAATGGCCTCTTTCTGCACGATATTTTTTCTATGGTTCTATTTGAAGTTGTCTTTCTCACATTCAAATTGGATGATCTCACACTTCCTGACTTTTTCATCCCCCGGTGTGCCTCATTTGCTGGTGTCTTTGCTGGTCTCGTGTTCCTACCATGTGCTACCCCAGTGGCTGCTGCCACATGCTTGGTGGAAGCCTTCTGACTTTCACTGGGGGTGCCTACAGATTGCCTTGCAGGAGCTCCTCAAACAACTCCCTGACTTGACATCCCAGCTGTTGACTGCATCACCTTGGAAAAAGTGGCAGTAATATGACTAGCTGACTGATTGGCAATCGTGGAAGCATAAATGTGGGTCATCTTAAGAGATGATAGCAGATTCATGTTCCACAGAGTTACTGGCACTCTGGGGTCAGTGCCTCAACAATCCTCGCAATCTGCTGGAGCACAGATAGGTGGATTGCTGTGAGATCCTGAATGCCGCTTTAAGCACTGAAGCCCACGAGGACAGTACTCACATGGCAGTAAGTATGGATCTACATCTTCCCTCTGTAGCACTGAGATGTTTTGAAGATCTTGCCCTTTTTAATTCATTCATGGGATGTGGGTGTCACTGCAATAGCAGCATCTGTTGTCCATCCCTGGCTGCCTTTGGACTGAGTGGTCTGCTATCCCATTTCAGAACAGTTACAAGTCAACCACATCTTTTTGGGCCTGGAGTCACATGTAGTCCAGTCCAGGTAAGGATGCCAGATTTACTTCCATAAACGGAATTAGTATGGATTTTTAGGGCAATCAACAATGGTTTCATGGTCATTATTAGACCTTTAATTTCAGATTTTTATTGTATTCTGCCATGGTGGGATTTTAACCAGGTCCCCAGAGCATTACCCTGGGTTTTTGCATTACTAGTCCAGTGACAACACTACTGTGCCACTGCCTCCTATACACTGCAGTGAAAGTTAAAACAACAGCCAGTAGACACTACATCATGGTTGGTCGAGCAGCACTGTGTGAACACTTCATGTCAGAAAGGATGACTCCAACCTCTGCTCTTGACCTCTGCACTGGAACTGAGATCCTCAAAGCTCCATGACAGTGACAGGAGGATATCTGGCAGGTCTGTCAATGCCCCAAACAACTTGGTGTGCATCATCAGTAACTTTCTCCTGTTCACTGTCTCATCAATGCTCGAGTCCCCTGCAACATAACTCTTCTGTGTCCTTGGCTCTGGGGAGCTGGCACATGAGACACCTTTTGTCTGGCCTGGCTACAGCCATTAGAGCCACATTAGTGCTTTGTGTCTCCCAGACTGTGTGAAAATTAAAATCTTCAATTGCAACTACAATGCACAGCTCTCTGAGCATCCAGAATTCAAAAGATTCACATCTCTGATAGAAAAAATTTCTCAACTCAGTCCAAAATGGCCTTTTTCTGAGACTCTAACCTTGTGTTCTGGATTCCTCAGTGAAAGGAAAACAGTATTTGTCCTGAGGCCCCTTAATAATTGTATATGTTTCACTTATATCATCTCTCATTCTTTGAAATTTCAGGAAATAAAGGTTCAGTCTACTCAATCGCTCCTCATAATACAATTCGCTCATCCCAATAAACCTTTGTTGCACTGCCTTTAGGGAATGTATATCCTTCCTTTCCAAGGAGACCAAACTACATGCAGTACATTAGGCTTGGTCTCACCAATGCTCTGTGTAATTGTAGTAAGACTTGTTTACTCTTACACTCCAATCCTTTCATGACAAAAACTAACATGTCACTTAGGACTAGGGGGCACAGCCTCAAGATAAAGGGGGGGCGGTTTAGAACGGAGTTGAGGAGGAACTTCTTCACTCAAAGGGTGGTGAATCTCTGGAATTCTCTGCCTGTTGAGGTGGTGGAGGCTGCCTCGCTAAATATTTTTAAGACGCGGGTTGATGGGTTTTTGTTAAGTGAGGGGATTAAGGGTTATGGGGAGAGGGCGGGAATGTGGAACTGAGCCACGACAGATCAGCCATGATCTTATTGAATGGCAGGGCAGGCTCGAAGGGCTAGATGGCCTACTCCTGCTCCTATTTCTTATGTTCTTATGTTACCTTCCTAATTTCTTGCTGTACCTGCATATTGACTTTCTGTAGTTCATGTTCAAGGACACTGCTGAATACATGTCTTTTCAGTCTCTCATCATTTGAAAAATGCTCTGCATTTTAATTTTTTTCTACAAAAGTGGATAACTTCACCATATTCTGTTTCATTTATCATATTTTTGTCCACTCACTCAATCTATCTATATCCCTCGGCAGCCTCTTTGCTTCCTTGTCAGCACTAACTCCCCATCTAATTTGATCTTGTAAGCAAATCTGGATATGTCAATCCACTCATCTAAGTCATTGATATGGATTGTAAATAGCTAAAGCCCAGGTATTGACCTTTGCAGTATCTCACTAATTACAATGTCCTGTTTATTCCTATTTTCTCTATTTTGTCCATTAACCAATCCTCAATTCATGTTAAATAGCACTCCATAAAATATTTTATGTTACAACCTCTTCTGCAGCACCTTATTGAATACTTTTTTGAAAATGCAAGTAAACTATATAAGGGTTTCCCCCTTATTCAACTTATTGATCATATACTGAATTGTAATGGATTTAGAATCCATAAAATCCCTACAGTGTTTAAGAAGGCCATTTGGCCCATCGAGTCTGTACCAACTCTCCAAAGGAGCATCTGAAGGAGGGAGGCAGCAGTGCTAGCCACTCTGCTGCCCGTTTGTCAAAAATGCTTTCTGTTTCATAATCTGTGAGACTTTGTAATCACATTGTGATTTTTTAAGTATCCCACTGCCACGCCTCTAATGATTGATTCTCACCTTTGCCATCTCCTGATATTAGGCTAACTATCCAATAGTTCAGTTTTCTTCTTTCCCTTTGTAAAAGAAAAGGTGAAGGTAAATCTTAAACAGCTGGGTTTTGTTTGTTACCTTTCATTCCTTGGGAACTGTTCTGGGACCTAATGAATTGTGCATCCTTTGCTATTCATAATTCTACCCAGAGTGTTTCCACTCTCTGATCATTCATATTATAACTTTTTGTTTTACTGTAGGGGGCATTTTATCAGAAGTTGTATCCCTTTCTCTTTCTCTATTTCCCTTACCTTTGTAGATCCCAAAGATTGAACTACTTAACACACATTCATACCCAGTTTATTGCTAAGTCTCTGCAATCATTAATGTACTATATTTTAAGCTAGGTATGTTTCTAATTTTCTATAACGAATTTGCTTCCAACACATGTACACAAAGGCATGCCAATAATATCCTGTTGTTTCTAACAAGGACTGCCTATGTCAATGCCACCCTGATTAGATAATGACATTACTTAATAGCTTGGTGAGGCACATTAATTGTTTCTGGCATTTGTGCGTGTTTGGTGATTGTTTTTCCAGACATGTACATATGTTGGTAATCAACAATATTGGTGGGGAACATGCCCAGGGATGATCAGTAGTGGTCTAATTGGGTACGTGAGAAAAGATGTAGCTCTATCTTTGGATGGTTTATTTATTTTCTGGGCACAGAGAGGCTGAGGTTTAAATGAGTCCACAATTCATCTTCATTTAACAACATGTGATCTCATTTATA
Source organism: Carcharhinus amblyrhynchos (assembly GCF_965287045.1). NCBI lineage: Eukaryota > Metazoa > Chordata > Chondrichthyes > Carcharhiniformes > Carcharhinidae > Carcharhinus > Carcharhinus amblyrhynchos. Next base: position 58,670,918 of record NC_137329.1, read on the forward strand.
TTCGAGAGGAGTGTCGTCACCTCATGGGCTGCAAAAATATCCATGATGCTGTGAAATTATAAGCTTGTGTGCTGTAACTTGTGAAATATGGTTGGCTTAAGATATACATGTCAACTGAACTCGGAGTCTCTTTTAATGTCATCTGTGAGATTACTTAAAGGACCTTACAGGTACAATACAGCTACAATTTATATGTCTTGTATCACACATTGAGAACAAGAAAGTATCAGTGTAATCTGGGTGGCACAGTGGGTTACTAACATTGCACGCTCAGTCCAGAATAATAGGACGAAAGTCTACAAGTCGATAAGACAGTCCTCATCTACTGGAATATTTTTATCAATATTTTGCTCATAAAATAAGCCTAATTGCGATAATAATAAATAAATTTAAAGTTAAATATGAGTACTGAACCAGGCACACCTAAATCCCACCACTGTTTGGGTCAGATTTGTTGTCCAAAAGTGGGCTTTTATTCAACCACAGGATAGCAACCTCTGCACTAATAAAAAGATCTTTCATGCTTGTATTGCATGTCATTTGATGAGGATGATCATTCAGTGCCATCTTTCAGAAATTTAGACAAGTCTGGTATGGATTACTTAGTCATGATGTGGAGATGCCGGTGTTGGACTGGGGTAAACACAGTAAGAAGTCTCACAACACCAGGTTACAGTCCAACAGGTTTAGTGGGTAGCAAAAGCACTTTTGGAGTGCTGCTCTTTTATCAGGTAAGTGGGAGTTCTGTTTTTGGGAGCCTTTAACCCACTCTTAGAGAATTGGCAAGGATTGACTGCCTTCTGCTGTGTTGTAGCAACTACACTGAAGATTCCTCAGGTAACTGCTTGCTGTAAATTCCCACTTACCTGACCAAATAAACCTGTTGGACTTTAACCTGGTGTTGTGAGACTTTTTAATGGATTACTTAGAACAGACGTGATCGAAGACCTGTTCCACGGTTATTATGGCTGCTCATTGATAGGCGGAAGGGAGAGGAGACACTCATTGCTGAAAACTTCATGGAATTCAACTGCATCTTTGTGACAAAGTATGTTAGGGCGTCAGGTATCTGAAACCATCTGTCTTCCAAGAGAGAAAGGAGAGATCCCATTCCACAGCAAGCTCAATCAACTAAAATAAGACCAAAATACTCTGGATACTGGAAATCTGAAATTAAAACAGAAGATGCTGGAAAATCTCAAGAGATTTGGCAGTACCTGTGGGGTGAGAAGCAAAGTTAATGTTTCAAGTCCGTATGATAGTTCTTCAGAGCTATGACTGTTTCTCCCTCTTCGTTGATGCTTTCTAGAACTTTCTGTTTTTATTAACTGCAATCGACTGTCAGTTGGCCCATCAATTAAAGAGCCAGAAATGTCATGGAGCAATGGGGAAACCTCTCACCATCTGGACCAAAACTTTTTCATTACAATAATATACACCAATTGAGGTGGTTTAGGACCTGCAATTATTCAGGAAAATACGGTATTTCATCAGCCTTTCAGAGGTGCCACACATGAAAAAATAAAACATGACAGGACCATGAATCTTTCCCATTTTCAGCTCTAAAGCATTTCACGCCTCACTGCATACGACACCGTCTCCATGGCAATGGGTATAATTTACAGCAAGCAATTACTGCGGAATCTTCAGCGTAGTTGCTGCAACACAGCAGAAGGCAGTTAATCCTTGCCAATTCTCCAAGATTGGGTTAAAGGCTCCCCAAAACAGTTTAATGACATTTATACCTGCTGTTAATTCAAAAATAAATGATCTTTTTTCATCTTTGTTCCCATCCTGAAGACACTGACTCTTATTGTATCTTGGATGCAGGCTATTCTCAGGGCATCAAGACCAAGTGACCATTCTGCATCTGTTCACTGAGGCAGTGAGAGCCAACCAAACCTGAGCCTCTCCTCACCCTGATCTTAACTTGCCTTCACGCCCACTGGGTCAAAACCCTGGAACTCCCTAACAAGCAGCCATGTGTTAGCATTTCCACCACATGGACTTCAATGATTTAGAACAGTGACCCATGACTGAGGTCTCATGGGTAACTGCGGCAGGCACATAATGTTGGCCTTCCCATTGATGCTCACATGCCGAAGAATGATGATTAAAGAATTGCTTGCCAGTATGACTCACTAGATTGAGACCAAGAACAGGAATTTCATGTGAATCTTCCCCAGGCAAAGGGCACAATGCACTCACCACCACCAATCTCTGTCATTCCGCCTGTGTCACATGTTAAACATAGCACAGACCATGGATTGAAACCGGGAGTGTTCTGATCTGCACAGTTCAGCTACTCACTGGCTCAACTACTCACTGAGATCTCAGCAGAGGGGCTAGTGATGGCTTGTCAGTACGGTGGTGTTCACTGCCCCGAAGTGGGAGCACCACTGCTTCAGAAACTGCCTCCAAATTTCCTCAGACTCTCTGGTGATGTGTAGCTGTAACTTTGTCAGTAGTGAAAGGGGAACACTACGACAGCAGAAAGTCTGAGGGTCATACAGCTTTGCAGCACAGGGGCACAAACCAGTTCCCTGCATCTATCCTCCCTCTGAAGGATACTCTCCGTTTAATCCCATTAGCTTGCAATTTTTTCCAAATTCTTTGAACTTTCTTTCAGGTATTTATGCCCTTCCCTTTTACAAGTAACCATGAATCTGCTTCCTTCATTATTTCTGGTCATAACACATCCCAGCAGCACTCTTGTGCACAAAAAAAAGTTAATCTCTCCATTCATATAATAACACTTCTTCACTGAGTCACCAACCACTGGAAGTGCGATTCTTTTACTTACTTTAACAAAAATCATCATCCTCATCACTGACAGTGAACTAGATGCAGCATTACACACTGACTGAATGAGACCAAACACAGGTAATCACCTTGAACTGGTTAGAAATATGGGATAAATAAAGATTTAGCACAACAAATCTTCAGAGGTGAAAAGTTAAAGCAGTATTGCTACCTTGCTAATGATCTTCCTGACATTTCCATTACATTGTAAAAATAATCAACATCTTCAGAATGAGATTAGAAATGTAATTTTTAAACTGCCAAAACTTTAATCACCTCTCTTTGTTTTAATTCCATTTGCTTTACCTCAGAGGGCAGCCATGACCCTCTTAGTTTGATCAACTCTGCAGTTTATAGAGGGTCTGACTAAGGTTGATGGTATGTTCCTGGCAGATTCCCTGCACACATTGCAGAGTTCCTACTAGAGGCTATGTCATGTCAGGAGAGGCCCTGGATTAGAAGCAGAATGAGTAGTCTCACAGAGTGCAGTAGTGGCTGTTTTCCAAATTGGATAGTCAGATCTCTCTGAGGTGGTGGCCAAACAAACGCTAGGCTTGGTGTGGCAAAATAATGGCTGTTTTTAACTCAGACTCTGATATTTACCATAAAAAAGATAACATTTGTTAGCAAGATAAAATAACGAAATCTAATTGCTACATCTTGCGTATGATCCACTGATTCAAACTCTACAGCCGTCAAGGACCTTGACAATGCTATATTCCACTGTTAAAAGACCACATTATTCTGAAGTGGGGGGATTGGATGGAAGTCACCCTCTCTTTCAGCTCTCCATTGCAGAAGTCTAGGTATGACACATTTAAAAAAACACTGAAATTACAACACAAAAACAGGCCATTCTGCCCAACTAATTGGGTCAGTAATAAAAACAGAAAATTCTGCAAATATGCAGCAGGTGAGGTGACATTAATGGAGAGAGAAACAGATTGAACAACAGCCCAGGTCTTCCAGTCTCCAAGTCATCAGAAACTATGCTCAAGATATACATTAGATCCCAATGGAACTCTGATGCACTGATTTCTGTGGGAATTGCCTTGGAGGTTTCAACTAGAAGTTTCAATGGGCAATTTCCCTCCTTCCCTGGATTCTCCAAAAACAGACTGACTCCGTTGCAGGCTTCAGGTGAATCTGATTTACTTACCCAAATAGTTACTGAGGAAGCATTAGACAAAAATTTCCTAGTCTAACTCCTGGGTGACTGTAGAACTTACCGCCACAAGCACCAATACCAGTACAGGAAGCTAACCTTCCTGACCTCCAGCAATTACCTTCCAACCCGACCTGACTACCTCTCCTATCTGATCAGCATTGGACACAGTGGTCCCCACACTGATCAGAAGATTTGGGTCAACATTACAGTTCTATGATCCCTCATCAAAAACATTAATTCTGTTTCTCTCTCTACAGATGCTGCCTGACCTGCTGGGTATTTTCAGCACTTTCTGCTTTTACTTCCAGAATCTGCAGTATTTTCCTTCTGCCTACAAACAGATCTTGACAGGGAACAGGATTACAGTTGTTGCAGCAAACACTGCTTATGGTCAACAAAGATCTCTTTCCATACATATTCTGGCATAGGAAACCCTTCACTACAGTTGCAATAAGGCTTACAGCCCCCTTCAACAACAACTTACATTTATGAAGCACCTATAATGTAGTAAAACATCCCAAAGCACAGAGCATAAATCAAGTAAAAATTGACACCAAATCAAACGAGACATTAGGACAGGTGATCTAAGTTTTAAGGAGTGTCTTGAAGGAGAAGATAAAGGAAGAGAGACAGAGAAGTTTACATACTACAGTGAGAACAAAGACACACTGATTGAATATTACAGTGCCTGTAAATCACTCACAAGTTCAGGTATTGAGGTTGCATTTCATAATGATTCTAACAACAAGATATGTGGTGCCAAGCTGCCATTGGAGTTACTTGCTAAAACTTTACTTGAGTACCACCCAATGGCTGCAATTGAGTTTGGGCAAAGTAAGGTGTCCTCATAACACTTGCTGCAGGAAAAACTGACCTCTCCTGCTGAATGATTTAACATGAGCTTGTCTATTCTCTTCAGTATAGTCTGATCCTGTTGCTTAGGGTTCTTAGTTTTGCACAGATGTAGCTGCTACTCTGTCTAGGATAGATAATCAGTATCATAGGGAGGCAGAAATAAAGACTTGAGGCCTAATTTTACCATTGTGTAAAATGTGGTAAAGTCGGGTGTGAGGCCATTAACGCAATCCGCGTCCATGCAGATGGCCACGTTACAGAGGCCAGGAATGGCCATGATCCAATTCGTGCCCGAAACGGGTGCAACAGTGATTTAAATGCATTTGCATGTATTTCAATTGAATTAATGAATTGCCCGCCCAACTTTATTAGCATTTCCCCCTTTACCATCGCATTTGTGCGTCCAGGTTGGGCGCAAAACAGACATGCTTGGCAAAATTCTATTTTGGACACTCCAACTGCTGAAGAGGTGATTCAGCACTTCCAATGACTCTCTGATTAAGATTGGTGTGGGGTGTGGGGGGTGTGGGGGAGTGGAAGGGAGGTGGGCCAGATCATTCTATGGTGAGGGGGATGAGGGAGGAGGCAGGCCTGATCATTGTCTGGTGTGGGGGGCAGAGGAGGTGGGTCAGATGTATCTCTGGTGGGGCGTGGGTAAGGGAGGCCCAATCGTTGTCTGGTGAGGGGTGGAGTGAGGGGGGAGGGAGGCGGGCCAGATCATCCTCTGGTGAGGGGGTGGGGAGGGAGGAGGATGTACCGCTACAGAAGGGAGAGAGATGGGAGGCCAGATCATTCTCTGGTTTGGAGTGGTGGAGGAGGGTAAGATGTATCTCTGCTGTTGGGGGAGGGCGGGGGAGGGACCAGGGAGGCCTGATTATTGTCTGGTGGTGGCGTGGGGGGGGGGGGGGGGGGGGGGGGCGGGGGGTGGTGTGATGTGGGTGAGGCAGGCCAGATCATTCTCTGGTGAGGGGGTGGGAAGGGATGAGGATGTACCTACGGGGAGGGAGGCCAGATCATTCTTTGGTTTTGTGGGGGAGGAGGAGGGAGGCTGGTAAGATGTACCTCTGGTGGGTGGGGGGGTGATCGCTCACTGGTGGGGCGGGGGAGGCCAGATGAATCTCTGGTAGGGGAGCAAGGGGGTCCACTGTTACTCTGCAGGTGATTGGTGTGGGGGAAGGGGGCAGGGGTCACAATCGGTCTGGGAAGAGGTGGAGTGGGGAGTGGTGGATAAGGGGGACAGTGATGTCTATGGGGGCCATCGCTCCCGCTTTTCATTCCTGGGCCGCTTTATCTGCTTTTTGCGGCCCGGGAACAATGTGACACGGGCGCACTTTTTCAAATTCTTTTCTTCAGTGTGTATGCGCAGTTCAGAGCTCCAACTGTTTCAGGTGTGCTAAGCCCTGCCTGCAGCGCAATTCGGACGTTGCGGTTTTTTTCAAGCTAAGTGCGTATGAGAGCTCCTGAAAGCAGATTTCCAAGTCAGATCTGAATTGCACCCAGATTCAGCACTTAAAATGAAAATAGTAAAATCAGGCCCTTAGAGTCCTATAGCACCTTTCATGACACAGGGTATCCCAAGGAACTTTCCAATCAATGAAGTGCTTGTAAAATGTAGTCTCTGTTGTAACTTCAGAAATGCAGCAGCCAATTTGTATACAGCAACTTCCCACAAGTAGTAATGCTGAGGGATGAATATTAGGAAGAATACCCTTGTTCTTCTAGTGCTATGGTGCATTTTATTTCCAGCCAATAAGGAAGATTTGGCCTCAGTTTAACCTCTCTTCTGAAACAGGCATCTCCAACAGTGCCACACTCCCTCAGTCCCTGGAGAAGCTTTAAATGGATGGCAATGGGTTAATGCATTGAAAAATGAATTGTGTGTCTGCACTAAACTCCCATAACTGCCTTCATGAAAAGAGTTATGTTACTCCAGAGACACACTGCAGTAATTTGCACGTGTTCTCCATCTGGTATGTCCACCAATTTTGAAAGCCGAAGAGAAAATTCACTATTTTTACAGGCTTGAATCCAAGCTAAGAGCAATATTTACACATGTGTTTTGTAAGGATTGTCATGAAGCATCTGCCCTGGTTATGAAGTTTCTGCACTGTCTCCCATGGGGATTTGTGCTAAGTGAGAACCTTTGGAGAAGGTAAGACCTGCCTTGTCTCCCTGGGATGATTGGTGCTGGTAAGTATCTCTGTGGAGAGTAATTTGGATGTTAAACAGTGTGTTACCTCTTAATTAGACAACATCAATTGGAGAAATCTATGCTTTGGCAATCCAGTATCAATCTTTAAACAGGGTATTTGGCCAATGCACCCAATAAACTTACTGGGAATTGAGTGTGACCATTACTTTGTTAACTTGCCTTTGTGGAATTAGCTTTTGTGCCCATTTCCTATGAATGGTGGCCAGCCCTATTTCTGAACTAAATAAACAAACAAAAAAGCCCCACCAGATGCTGAAAATCTTGAACTAAAACTGAAAAATGCTGAAAATACTCAGGTCAGGCAACGGGCCACAAGTCTAATTAACTGTGTCATCCTAAAATCTCCAAAATTGTTGTTGTGAGATTCCTCTTGACTCTGCAAAAGACAATGGTCACCATCAGGGAGAGCACCATCCACCTTCTATTCTGGCCCCCAGAGTGTAAAAAGAGTACAGTACTCTTTCCTAAACTCATAGGATGAAGATGGGCACATATTGTTTTTCTCTGAGAATGGCCCAAGTCACAGAGGTTTACAGCATGGAAACAGGCCCTTTGGCCCAATTTGTCCATGTCGACCGTTTTTTTAACCATTAAGCTAGTCTCAATTGCCTGTGTTTGGCCATATCCCTCTATACCTATCTCACCCATGTAACTGTCTAAATGCTTTCTAAAAGGCAAAATTGTACCTGCCTCTACAGCTTGTTCCAGACATTCACCACCCTCTGTGTGGAAAAAAATTGTCCCTCTGGAGCCTTTTGTATCTCTCCCCTCTCACTTTAAACCTATGCCCTCTAGTTTTAGACTCCCCTACCTTTGGGAAAAGATACTGACTATCTCGCTGATCTATGCCCTTCATTATTTTATAGACCTCTATTGTCCCTGAGATGAAGAATCTAACATAGCCACTCATTAAATATAGTGCAGTGGCCTGAACTATGTTGACAGGATTGAACAGAAACAGAGTGAAACTCTTATAGGGGTCAAAATCCCTTTGCCTGTAATCAGCACTGATAATTGTCATCCAGCGATTAAAATGATTTGGTTAGATTGAGCATTCCAGTGTATTTGAGCTAAGCTGAATGGATATGACCAGGGTCTCCATGATGATGCTTTAATCTTGATTTGCTCATTCAATTCCCGGTTATATCCAGGGTTTTGAAAGCTATCTGGAAATAAAAGAGGCATCAAAGAGAAAAACGGCACTGGTCCAATTCCTTTAGGACTTGACAAGAGTACCAAACAGTTACAGGTAATCACAACAAGTGATTTGATTGGCTGAGAGAAATGTAACCATTCAATAACATCCTTTACAACAGAAAGCAGTCTCATGCTGTGTTTTATATAGCTGTATGCTCAATAAATATTTCAATGGTTATGTGGAAATATGGGACCTATATCTGACAAAAGCAATCAGCTTGACGGTCTCACTTCTGGCATCAAACACACTGGAATGCTTACTCTAACCATAATACTTTAATCATTGGGTGATAGTTGTCAGTGGTGAGAGTGCTGCTTACAGGCAAAGGCACTGTGGCCTCTTGGATCTTTTGTTCTATTTCTGTTCAATCTGGCAGCATACAATCTGCTGCAGTACATCCTCACTCATCCTGAAGGCTCTTCTCAAAGATGGTCATGAAACATCTTCACTGTCATACATTAGCTCTGCTCATTAACTCAAGTGTGAGTTCATTTTCAAAAATATATAAATTGGTGTCAAATTTTACATCTGCCAAAGTTCATTCTGTCTGCACCTATATACACATTTACCATATCCTCCATTATATCTATCCATTTATTGATATGATCATCTACCTCCTTTTGTCACTTTAGTTTTCAGATGGTCTATCTGCCTTTTCTATGACGTATATTTATGTCTTTTCTCTGACTGAGAATCAATCTGTATGAATAGGTACTTTCTAACTACCTTTTGCTCTTCCTGTTTGTCTCTTTTTAAGTATTTCTGACTCCCTATTTGTCTGTCTCCCACTTGCACATAGGGAATACACCAATAGAGTAAATCAAAGAGCCCTTAATGTTTTTTTTTCATGTCCTGACTATTTCTCCAGCCCCTTCCCTCTTTAACAGCTCTTGAACCAAGGTACCATTCCTGCAATATAACAGTCTTTTATACTATTGCTTGCTTTGTGAATTATCATCATGAGGGGGGACTTAAAACATTGGAAGCAGAGTAGGCTATGAGGAGACTTAATCAGGGCTTCTAACAAAATCATGAAGTGTTTACTGAGAGTGGGAAGGAAGTGAGTACCTCCTCTGCTAAGGAGGTCAGTGACAAGCTGGTCAGCGATTGAAAATGATCACTGAGAATAAAGAAAGGGGTTAGGAAAAACTGCATAATGTCTGTTTGAGACAGAGATCATTGCACTTAAGGAGAAACTGAAGTAATATTTGAAACAGAGCAAGACACAAAGCTATGCACTGACACAGAGTAAGGAAGTGGGACTAGTTTAAGAGGTGGCTCAGACCTAGAAAGCCTTGCGTTGCATTGTGTGTTACGGCCTGTAGATATGTGAAAAGCAGCACTAATTCACTTGCTTCCCTCTCTTTTGGAAAGTACTTGATCTGAGTCTTATACTACCTGAAGTAAATATGGTTTGGGCAAATGCAAATGTGATTCTGTGACTTGTTAGCCTTGGAAGAAGTGTTCATGTCGTATTCAGTGGCTGATAATCAGTTTGAAAGTCCTTCCACCATTTTCTTATTATTCCTCAAAGGGGAAAAAAATGCACGTGTGAAGATTTGCCAAAAGAAAACTGGAATCTTGTTTTGATCAGTAACCTTCAGCCTTCTGAAGATTGAATATCCTACACAATTCATGTAGTCAATAAAATCAGGCCCATGAATGCAGCAACAATATATATAACAGAGTTTGTTAAATATGTAGAGTCCAGAAACAGTTTCTATTTCACACCTGACACACTGGAAACCTTATACATTTGCTCACAGTGCTGTTCAAATGTGAAGGGCCTTTTAGTGTGTAGTTAGAACTTACCTTGTAGAACTGTTTAAATTATTTAAAAGCATTTTCGCGGGCTTTTTGTATTTACCGCTTTAAGAATTCAAAGGGAGTGGAGAGCAGGGATTTGTGGGGAAGCAGGCTTTTAAACAGTGCCAGGTTTAAAAGGAGGCCTGGTGTAGACAGCGGGCAGTGGAGTGAGAGGGAAGCAGAGTGAGCTACTAGGGCTTAGGTTCAAAGGGCTAGGGAGAAAAGGGCCAGGTAAGTTTGCGTTGCATTCGTTCAATATTACTACAGGGAATAATGGAGGGGCATGTAAACTGCAGCAGGCGACGGTGCAGAGGGACCTCGGGGTCCTTGTGCATGAGTCGCAAAAACCCAGCCTGCAGGTGGTCAGGAAGGCAAATGGGATGCTGGCCTTCATAGCAAGGGGGATTGAATATAAAAATAGGGAGGTCTTGCTGCGGCTGTATAGGGCATTGGTGAGGCCGCAGCTGGAGTACTGTGTGCAGTTTTGGTCGCCGTACTTACGCAAGGATATTTTGGCCTTGGAGGGAGTGCAGAGGAGGTTTACTAGGCTGATACCGGAGTTGAGGGGGTTGAGCTATGAGGAGAGGCTGAATAAACTAGGCTTGTACTCGTTAGAGTTTAGAAGAACGAGGGGAGATCTCATTGAGACATATAAGATGATGAATGGGATGGATAGGATAGAGGTGGAGAGACTCTTCCCGCTCAGAAAGGACAGTAGGACTAGGGGGCACAGCCTCAAGATAAAGGGGGGGCGGTTTAGAATGGAGTTGAGGAGGAACTTCTTCACTCAAAGGGTGGTGAATCTCTGGAATTCTCTGCCCATTGAGGTGGTGGAGGCTGCCTCGCTAAATATTTTTAAGACACGGGTTGATGGGTTTTTGATAAGCGAGGGGATTAAGGGTTATGGGGAGAGGGCAGGAATATGGAACTGAGCCACGACAGATTAGCCATGATCTTATTGAATGGCGGGGCAGGCTCGAAGGGCTAGGTGGCCTACTCCTGCTCCAATTTTTCATGTTCTTATATTCTTACGTGATGTGCTGGTTCTGTATGTGCTGGTGGACCCCAGGGTCCTTCCCAGTGACCATGTCTGCAGTAAGTGCTGGTTGCTGGAGGAGCTCCAGCTCAAAGTAGATGAGCTGGCCTCTGAGCTACAGACACTGAGGCTCATCAGGGGGAGGGAGGGTGCCATTGATAATGGGGTGCAAGAGACATCCACCCCCCCTAGACTGGCTAACTCTAAGGTTCAGGAACAGGAGGGGGCTGCGGAGAGGGAGGAAGGTGGGGACCGGAGGAAGGAGGGTGGGGGCCAAATGCCTCGGCCTCTCAATCTGCATAACAGGTTTGAGGTTCTTGCTTCCAGTGTGGACAAGAACAAGGGCGGTGAGCTTGGTGAGCAAACTGCACACGGTACAGTGATGCAGACACAAGTCATAGGCAAAGAGAAGGTGAAAAGGAACATAGTAGTAATTGGGGATAGTGTGGTTAAGGGTATTGACATTATCCTTTGTCACAATGACAAAGTGCACAGAAGGGTGTGTTGTCTGCCTGGTGCTCGGGTCCAGGATGTCACATCTGGGCTGCAGAGGAACCTGGAGTGGGAGGGTGAGAATCCGGTCGTTGTAGTACATGTGGGTGCCAACGACGTAGGCAAAATGCGAACTGAGGATCTGGGGAGGAAGTTTGAAAAGCTGGGAATGGAATTAAAAAGTAGAACTGACAAGGTGGTTATCTCCGGACTACTGCCTGGACCGAGCGCAGACGGGCGTAGGGTTGATAAGATAAAGGAAGTGAATGGGTGGCTCAGGGATTGGTGTGGGAGGAATGGGTTTGAATTTATGGGGCATTGGCATCAGTATTGGGGTAGGTGGGACCTGTTCAGGTGGGATGGGGTTGGTCTGAACCATGCTGGGACCAGAGTCCTGCTAATCGTGTAAATAGGACTGTGGATAGGGCTTTAAACTAATTAGGCGGGGGAGGGTGTGAGGGTAGGTGACATTACGGGGTCTAAAGTAAAGGAGAGGGTGCAGGTAAGGGGGGAGGCCAAGGATGTCCCAATAATAAAAGGAGTAGGGGGCGTGAGTATGGTTGGTGGCATTCTGGCAAATAGGGTACAGGTGAAGGCTGGGATGAACGCACTTTATCTGAATGCACGAAGCATTCGGAATGAAGTGGATGAGCTGGTGGCGCAGATCAGCACAAATGGATATGATCTGGTGGCCATTACAGAGACGTGGCTGCAAGGTGACAGGGACTGGGAGCTGAATGTCCAGGGGTATCAAGTGTTTAGGAAGGATAGGAAGGAGGAAAAAGGGGCGGGCGTAGCTCTGCTGATTATGGATAGCATCAGGGTGGTAGTAAGGGATGATATAGGAACCAAAGAGCAGAACGTGGAATCGTTGTGGGTGGAGATTAGGAACAGTAAAGGGAGGAAGACGCTGGTGGGTGTCGTTTATAGGCCCCCGAATAATGAGCGGGCTGTTAACGTGCAAATAATGCGGCGTGCAGGAATGGGACGGTGGTAATTATGGGGGATTTCAATCTACATATTGATTGGTCGACCCATGTTGGACGCGGTGGGCTTGAGGAGGAGTTCTTGGAATGCTGCCGGGATAGTTTCCTCGAACAGTGTGTGTTGGAGCCGACGAGGAAGCGAGCTATCTTGGATCTGGTGTTATGTAATGAGGCGGGTAGAATTAGGGACCTTGTGGTGAAGGATCCTCTTGGGAAGAGTGATCATTGTATGGTGGAGTTTCTGATGCAAATGGAGGAGGAGAAAGTGGGTTCCCAGACATGTGTGCTTTGTTTGAACAGAGGGGAGTATGGTAGGATGAGAGAGGAATTGGCAAATGTTGATTGGGGGAGTGTGTTGGAAGGTAGGTCTGCTGAGGAACAGTGGAGGACCTTTAAGGAGATCTTTCTTGGTGCTCAGCAGAAATTTATTCCGATGGTTAAAAAGGATCGGAGGAGGAGAGGTAATCAGCCGTGGATAACGAAGGAGGTGAAGGAAAGCGTTAAATTAAAAGCGGATGTGTTTAGAGTTGCTAAGAGTAGTGGGTGAGAAGAGGATTGGGAGAGGTTTAAATGTCAACAAAGAATGACAAAGAAATTGATAAAGAAGGGTAGGATAAACTATGAAGCTGGGCTAGTGCTTAATATAAAAAAAGATAGCAAGAGTTTTTATAAATACATAAAAAGAGGCTGGCTAGGGTGAACGTTGGACCCTCAGAGGATGAGAGGGGGGACTTAGTGGTAGGGGATGGGGAGATGGCTGAGGCCCTGAATAACTTTTTTGTTTCGGTCTTCACGGAGGAGGACGTGAATAATTTGCCGGGTGTTAGCGATGGAAAGATGGTAGGAGTGGAGGGCCTGAATGACATTATTGTTACTAGAGAGGTGGTGCTCGACAGACTGGAGGGACTGATAGTGGACAAGTCCCCAGGACCGGATGGAATGCATCCAAGGGATCTGAAGGAAATGGTGGAGGTGATAGTGGATGCCTTGGTGTTTATTTTCCAAACATCGCTGGATTCCGGGGAAGTGCTGGAAGATTGGAAAACGGCTAATGTTACGCCGTTGTTTAAGAAGGGTGCCAGGCAAAAGGCGGGGAATTATAGGCCGGTTAGTTTAATGTCTGTTGTAGGTAAAATGTTAGAATCCGTGATCAAGGAGAAAATAGCGAGACATCTTAAGGAGAATTGTTTGGTAGAGCAGACACAGCACGGTTTTGTTAAGGGGAAGTTGTGTCTGACGAATTTATTGGAGTTCTATGAGGATGTGTCTAGGGCGGTGGACAGAGGAGAGCCGGTGGATGTGGTCTTTCTTGATTTTCAGATGGCATTTGACAAGGTGCCTCACAAGAGGTTATTGCAGAAGGTCAGGGGGCATGGAGTTGGGGGTAGGGTGTTAGCGTGGATAGAGGATTGGCTGTCAAATAGGAGGCAGAGAGTGGGGGTCAATGGGTGCTATTTGGATTGGCGGTTGGTGACTAGTGGAGTGCCCCAGGGGTCGGTGCTGGGGCCTCAGCTATTCACCATTTATATAGACGATCTGGAGGAGGGAACCAAGTGTATGGTGTCGAAATTTGCTGATGACACCAAGATTGGTGGAATGGCAAATTGTGCGGAGGGGGTGGAGAGTCTGCAGAAGGATCTAGATAGGCTGCGCGAATGGGCCAGGAAATGGCAAATGGAATTTACTGTTGGCAAATGTGAGGTTGTCCACTTTGGTAGGAATAATGGTAGGAAGGACTATTACTTACGTGGCAAAAACCTGCAGCATGCGACGGTGCAGAGGGACCTCGGGGTCCTTGTGCATGAGTCGCAAAAACCCAGCCTGCAGGTACAGCAGGTGGTCAGGAAGGCGAATGGGATGCTGGCCTTCATGGCGAGGGGGATTGAATATAAAAGTAGGGAGGTCTTGCTGCAGCTGTATAGGGCGCTAGTGAGGCTGCAGCTGGAGTACTGTGTGCAGTTTTGGTCGCCGCACTTACGCAAGGATATTTTGGCCTTGGAGGGAGTGCAGAGGAGGTTTACTAGGCTGATTCCGGAGTTGAGGGGGTTGAACTATGAGGAGAGGCTGAATAAACTAGGCTTGTACTCGTTAGAGTTTAGAAAAATGAGGGGAGATCTCATTGAGACGTATAAGATGTTGAATGGGATGGATAGGATAGAGGTGGAGAGGCTCTTCCTGCTCAGAAAGGACAGTAGGACTGGAGAGCACAGCCTCAGGATAAAGGGGAGGCGGTTTAGAACGGAGTTGAGGAGGAACTTCTTCACTCAAAGGGTGGTGAATCTCTGGAATTCTCTGCCCGTTGAAGTGGTGGAGGCTGCCTCGCTCAATATTTTTAAGACGCGGGTTGATAGGTTTTTGATAGGCAAGGGGATTAAGGGTTATGGGGAGTGGGCAGGAATGTGAAACTGAGCCACGACAGATCAGCCATAAGAAATAAGAACATAAGAAATAGGAGCAGGAGTAGGCCATCTAGCCCCTTGAGCCCGCCCCGCCATTCAATAAGATCATGGCTGATCTGTCGCTGCTCAGTTCCACTTTCCCGCCCTCTCCCCATAACCCTTAATTCCCTCTCTTATCAAAAACCCATCAACCCGCGTCTTAAAAATATTTAGCGAGGCAGCCTCCACCACTTCAACGGGCAGAGAATTCCAGAGATTCACCACCCTTTGAGTGAAGTAGTTCCTCCTCAACTCCGTTCTAAACCGTCCCCCTTTTATCTTGAGGCTGTGCCCCCTTAGTCCTACTGTCTTTTTTGAGCGGGAAGAGTCTCTCCACCTCTATCCTATCCATCCCATTCATCATCTTATACGTCTCAATGAGATCTCCCCTCATTCATCTAAACTCTAACGAGTACAAGCCCAGTTTATTCAGCCTCTCCTCATAGCTCAACCCCCTCAACTCCGGTATCAGCCTAGTAAACCCCCTCAACTCCGGTATCAGCCTAGTAAACCTGCTCTGCACTCCCTCCAAGGCCAAAATATCTTTGCGCAGGTGCGGCAAACAAAACTGCACACAGTACTCCAGCTGCGGCCTCACCAATGCCCTATACAGCTGCAGCAAGACCTCCCTACTTTTATATTCAATCCCCCTCGCTATGAAGGCCAGCATCCCATTCGCTTTCCTGACCACCTGCTGCACCTGCAAGCTGGGTTTTTGCAACTCATGCACAAGGACCCCGAGGTCCCTCTGCACCGTCGCCTGCTGCAGTTTTTCGCCCCGTAAGTAATAGTCCTTCCTACCATTCTTCCTACCAAAGTGGGCCACCTCACACTTGCCAACATCAAATTCCATTTGCCATTTCCTGGCCCATTCGCCCAGCCTATCTAGACCCTTCTGCAGACTCTCCACACCCTCCGCACAATTTGCCGTTCCCCCAATCTTGGTGTCATCAGCAAATTTCGACACCCTACACTCGGTTCCCTCCTCCAGATCATCTATATAAATGGTAAAAAGCTGAGGCCCCAGCACCGACCCCTGGGGCACTCCACTAGTCACCATCCGCCAATCCGAATAGCACCCGTTGACCCCCACTCTCTGCCTCCTATTTGACAACCAATCCTCTATCCATGCTAACACCCTACCCCCAACTCCATGTCCCTCGACCTTCTGCAATAACCTCTTGTGAGGTACTTTGTCAAACACCTTCTGAAAATCTAGAAAGACCACATCCACCGGCTCTCCTCTATCCACCGCCCTAGACACATCCTCATAGAACTCCAGTAAATTTGTCAGACACGACTTCCCTTTAATGAAACCGTGCTGCGTCTGCTCTATCAAGCAATTCCCTTCAAGATGCCTCGCAATTTCCTCCTTAATGACAGATTCTAACATTTTACCTACCACAGACGTTAAGCTAACCGGCCTATAATTCTCCACCTTTTGCCTGGCACCCTTCTTAAACAACGGCGTAACATTAGCCGTTTTCCAATCATCCGGCACTTCCCCGGAATCCAGCGACGTCTGGAAAATAACCACCAAGGCATCCACTATCACCTCCACCATTTCTTTCAGAACCCTCGGATGCATTCCATCCGGTCCTGGGGACTTGTCCACAATCAGCCCCTCCAGTCTGTCGAGCACTGATCTTACTGAATGTCGGGGCGGGCTCAAGGGGCTAGATGGCCTACTCCTGCTCCTATTTCTTATGTTCTTATGATTTAAATGCCTTAGTGAACAGTTTTACAGTCAAATTAATGAGGGGAGATATTTTAGTTTTGCTGTCAGGACAAACTAAACAAGTCATGTAATTAGTTAGCCTTTCTGTTTCTGTTTTTTTCTTTAATGCATTGGGTATCAACTTCCGCAGATTGGCAGCGTGATACCACTCTGCTTCTAGTTGCTTACCTCAAACTTCTTTCAATCCTTTCTATTCTGACCTCGTGATTCAGGCTGGGTGAGACTTGTGTAGCGCAGCAGGCTCTTGAGGCCTTCTGCTGATGGCTGCAGATTTGAATGGAGGGAGGCCATGCTTCCTTTTTTATGGCACTAGCTGTAGCGGGTGCAGTTGAGCTGGGTTGAGATTGGTTTGTTGGTCTGGTGGGGTGCACAGAACCCTGTTTGTTGTTTGCATTGGCAGGGAATGGGGGGAGGGGAGGCAGCAGAGTTGATTGGTTTGGAGGAGGGGGGGTGCAGTCAGTGGGGAGGGCGACATGGGGCAGTCTGGGGAGTTATGCAGTTGGGTTGGGTGGAGAGTTGTTGATTAGTCTGGTGGGCTATTCAGTCACTGGTTGGTTGGGGAGAGATGCGTTTGATTGGTCGGGGGTGCTGTGCAGTGCAGGTAGTGGGATCAGTTTGTCCGGTGGAGATGTGCAGTTGGGAGTGGTTACTGTCGGAGGAAATGGGGGCCGAGTCAGGATTTCTGGAATGGCTTGAGGGGTGTCAATACAGTAGTTACTCAGGAGGTAGAAATAGTTATTCTAAATAACTATTGACATAAGACAGTCAGAACCATCCAATGTATGCATTTTAAATCACATTTTCAGATGGTTCTGTGCCATACTGGTTAACAGCCTAAGCAACTAGGCCCAACATAAATTGGACACTTTAAATTAATACACAGCTAAACTGCTTCTACAAGCAAGGCCAGGTGCAACGTGGACAAGGTTACCACACGTCAAAAGCAAACAGGAGCTGGCCCAGAACTGCCCTGCATATTGAAGGAGATGCTCAATCTTAACAATGGGAGAGTTATGACGACCCGAAACCCAACAAAAGGCACTCAGCCAGAACAATAGAAAAATACATTACATTTGTGAATTCTCCAGTTTCAGATGGACTCTTTGGTATTAACCATATCTTGAAAGGGGCTATGTGCACCTAGGACACCTAGGATGACCTGGCCTAAACTCATTGGATGCTGTGACCCCTACCCTGTGACCCCATTGGCTGAAAGCCGGAGAACATTCCAAAACGGCTTGGAGAGGGGGTAAAAACAAACACATGGAGATGACACCTGGTGAAGATTCGACCAGACTGCTGCAACCTATAACCTGTGATGAAGAATAGGCGTGAGTTATCCACCTTTGAACCAAGAAAACCCTGAGTTTATATGTCGATGTGAGGTCAGTAAATTAGATACAACAGCCCAGTCAACTTCACCAGAACGGGTAGTATATGTGTTTTTCAGGCAGTCCGCCTGGTTCAGGGAAAAGTTAATTTATTATGTAAGAGCTGTTTCTTTAACTTGTAAGTGTTTTAGTAAAGTGAACCAAAGTCCTTTGTCTGCCTCATAAAGTAAGTAAAGTGGGTGGCATGGCGGAGCAGGGAAGTTCTTCAGTGCATCTTGATACATTGTCTTGGAGCTGGGAATTTTTGAGCCATCATCTCAAAAACATTCTCCCTTATTGTTATCTGTTGCATTTTCTCTTTCTCTCTTGCCATCTTGCCTTATCCCCTCAGTTTGTGCTTCATGACTCTTTGGTTTTGCCTGAACCACTCTTATTTTTCTTTCTGTGAGTGAAATTTATGCTGTCTTCCAAGATGGGTTGGTGGCAGGATAGGTTACATTTAATCAGGTTGGAAGATGATCGGTAGGAACTACGCCATAACTGTTGCTGACTCCAAAACCTTTCCTGACTCTGAGTCATAATATAAACTAATATGGTCTTGGTATCTGCAAACAACTCTTCTGTGTTGCAGTCTTACATAAGAACATAAGAAATAGGAGCAGGAGTAGGCCATCTAGCCCCTTGAGCCCGCCCCGCCATTCAATAAGATCATGGCTGATCTGTCGTGGCTCAGTTCCACATTCCCGCCCTCTCCCCATAACCCTTAATCCCCTTGCCTATCAAAAACCTATCAACCCGCGTCTTAAAAATATTGAGCGAGGCAGCCTCCACCACTTCAACGGGCAGAGAATTCCAGAGATTCACCACCCTTTGAGTGAAGAAGTTCCTCCTCAACTCCGTTCTAAACCGCCCCCCCTTTATCTTGAGGCTGTGCCCTCTAGTCCTACTGTCCTTTCTGAGCGGGAAGAGCCTCTCCACCTTTATCCTATCCATCCCATTCAACATCTTATACGTCTCAATGAGATCTTACAACCCAAGATACTGGACCACTTTGGTTTAAAATTATTCTCAACAACCACCTTTGGTTAAAACCAAAGTTCTTGATGTAAACATGGTTATCCAGTTTGAACTGCCTCTGTTTGGTATGGTAGTCATGTGGTTCCTTCTGCTTCTCTTGTCGCCTGCTCACTTTTACTCTTGAGATCTAGATGAAGCAAATCTTGATGAGATTTTGGTCTTCTACCTCACAACAGATTTGCTAGAGAGAGCCGGATTGTAGATTATAACATGATGCGATACTGGAATCGAAATCTTCACAACTTTGTACTCAAAAGTATCACCTGCCATTCTCTTCAATCCCACATTCAGAGCTTGAACAGCTCACTCCGTCAAACCATTCAAAGCTGGATGAAACAGCACAGTGTGAACATGGCGGACATCATTCTTTTGCAAGAATTCTTGAGGTAATTCACTGGTAAATGTAGTGCTGTTATCCGAAAAAAGCATATCTGGTGGACCGATTTGCAAAAATTTGATGTAATTTCTCAATTGTTACAGAAGCTGTAATATTACTTATGACATTTGATTTTTGAGTGCGCATCTACGCCAATTAAAAACACGCAGTTCATGACATTTCCCACAAAGTCCACATGAAGTCTGTACCATGGACAATCAGGCCATTGCCAAGGATGAAGTGGCGCTAGTTTATTTGACATTGTCCAACAGGTTTTCATCTTGTTTGGTCTCCAAGCCCAGATCTATATTAGGCCACCAACATATGACCTACCTAGATTTTTAATTCCAGAAGCAGCTGGATGTGGCTCATGAATTTTATCCATGACTTGAGAACAACCAATGAAGAAAATGGTCTAAGGAGGACACATATTTTGGATGGCAAATCCAGTAAAGAGAGATGACTCAATGCATCCACATTTGTGTGGTCTTTCCCTGCTCTGTACACGATAAGCTGACAATGTAAGTGCCTAGCACTGATTGTATTCTTGCTGATGCCATAGGAAGAATATATTTCGACCGACAGAAATTCAATGACTTGTGGTGAACAAACAACCTAGAGGTACGGATGGAATCTTTCATTGAAAAAAAAGCTAGATCTTCTTTGTCCAATTGTGAACATCTTTTTTAAGCCTTTGTCAGTGTCCTAGATTTAAAACTGATGGTTTTTTCCAGACTGTTTCTCATTAAATGAGAAAGTACCACTCCCATACAAGAAGGCGAGGCTTTGCATGACAGAATAGGTTCTCTGTTTGGGTCAAAATGGACTAGCAGAATAGGCAATTGCAACACCACTTGTACATCTTTGAAAGCCTTCTTTTGTGCTGACTCCCCACTTCCATTTAGTTTCTTTGTGCAGAAGTAGATACAGTGTTGTCAGGTCTGGCAAAAACTTTCCATAATCATTTAGTAAATCCAAAAATGACTTGAGCTTGAACACATTCCTGGGCTCTGGAGCTTCCTTAATTGGTCCAATTTTCCCTTCCAAGATACTCTACACTTTGTACTTGCTTTTCTTCAGACGCAGTCCTGCCTCTGAAAACCTTGATCCAGATTGCTGAGGTACTCTTCTTCGCTCTTCCCTATAATTAAGGTGTCATGCAAAAGATTGTCCACTGTCTTATGAAAAATCGCTAGACTGGAGGATACATCAAAAAACTCCTTGTGCGCGTTGATGGTCATGTACTGCTTCAAGTCTTCCTCTAGTAAGAGTTATTGATATACCTGGCTCATGTCCAAGTTTGAAAACATTCTGACTCCTTGCAAGAGTTGAAAACAAATCTTCCACTCTAAATAATGGATAAGCATCTAACTTGGAAACCTGTTTAATAGTGAGTTTGTAGTCACCAAATGTGTGGACTGTACCATAATTTTTAAGGACAGGAATGATTGGAGTTGTCCAATAAGAAAACCATATAGGCTCAATGATTCCAAGCTTTTGCAGCCATTCCGACTCCTATTCCACTTTTGTTCTAATGGCACACTGTAGTGCTTGAAAAACCACAGAGTAACCTGAGGATTTACATATAATTTCATGGTAATACTATGCAATGTATCCAAACCAACCTTGAACAGATCCGGATACTTCTTAACAACACCCTCTTTGTATGCTTGATCAAGACCCAGTTCAATGGAATTTTGCTGGGCCAGTCATGCCTTAGAAAACTCAGCCCCTACCCTTTGATCACAAGGAGGTGTGCCCTTGCTTCTTGATGATTATACATAGTACGGATTTCCAACACCCGAGCAAAAGTATGCAGTCTCCCGTGTATATCCAGAGTGAGGACTGGCCCTCAGCTAGCGTCCCAAGTTGACTTGTAGGTCTCTTCATTAATTAATTACATCCTGTGTCCATCTCCATCTTGATTTGTTTACCATCAACCACTGCTGTAGTAAAAATAGGCTCTGCTTGTGCCTCATTCACATTAAACATGCTGTAAGCTTGCTCCTCTGCCTGCTCTGAGCTGTCCAGATGATGTGTAACTGATTGAGGCTTCTTCAAACTTAAATTTTCTTGCTCACCTTTGCCTTGCTCTTCATGGCCTTGCACCTCTTCGCCAAATGTCCCTTCTTGTTGCACCAGTGACAAAATAACATCCATAAATTTGCAATGATTTACACAGTGTGGCTCACCATACCTAAAACACTCCACTACTTTCACCTTATTGATTGCCACTTCTTTATTTATTTGATGCAGCCTGGGCATCAACATTAGCTTTCTGAATAGTATTACTGGCAGCCATTGCCATGAGCTGCAAGATTTCCAAAGCCTTCTTAAAACTCACTGTGGCTTTCCCCAACAACTGCAGGTTATGGTGATTCTGGAGCAGAGCAACTAAATCTGCAAATGACATTTCCCCTGGTTTCTGTGGCATGACCAGATTTCTCATTTCTCATAAGTCTCCTCCCCACACACTCACGAGAATCCAGCATTGCTTCACCTCATCTTCTATTCTATTTGCTAAAAAGAAATTTTGCACCCTTTCCACGTATTCAGCCCAGTTTTCACTTCTCTCGTTGAACCCATTGACAGCCCCAAACATAGCAATGGTGCTGCTAAGTCGAAATTCCATCAGATAAGCCGATAATGAAAACTAGCTAATCACTGTATGCAATCTCATGTTGCCATGCTGAACATTGGACTAACTTTGTTTTCTTTCCTTGCCACTTTCTCCTTATCACTGAAGAGATGATAACTTAAATTCACAATAAAAGGCGGTCGAATACATTGTCAAAAGAACCATCTTCTTTAAATACTAAAATAACAAAGTTTACAAACAGCAATAACTAATCAACAGTAATTGTAGAATAGGCCTCGCTGGCAGAACACTCTCTGCAGACTGAAAAGCTTCCAAAACCTGCACATGCTCAGAACTCTCAACAAAAGCCAGGGGATTTTCACAGTAACTTCATTGCAGTGTACTTGTGATTCATAAATAAACTTTAAGCCAGTAGAACAATTATACAGGAGAAAAGGTTTTATAGGAACATTCAGTACTCAAAATGGCATTCTGTAACAATGGGAGATTTAATTGCCTTGCCATCTGATTATCTCCCTTGACAGCTCAACTGCGTTTATCCACTTTTGATGCACATTTATGTCTATTTTAAACAATCCTAAAGGGCATTTGACTTCCCAAAGGGCAGCTTATCTCTTCCAAAGATTTCCAGGACCATATACATAAGGTACCTTTCTCTACAAAAGGATACCCTACCTCTCCAAAGGTTGGAGCTAATGTGCACAAATTATGTTTTGGACATTTCACTACTGAAAGTTGGTTCTGAGAAAGTGGAGTCACCTCCATGTAACCCCACCCAACCCAATCTACCTCAACCCCCTCCTACAAAATGGTGGGGGTCAGGGTCAGGGCAGAACTTCTGCATTTGGAATTCTGGCGCCATTTTAACTACAATGGAAAGCCTCTGTCTGCATGGGAAATCAGGCCTAAGTGATCAAGGTTGATTGTTAAATAATCTACAACTCCATTATCATTGTATCATGCAGCTGCCAAGGCGGTAGAAGTTGGTCTATAGATGGATTCTGGTTTTTACTTCTTTAGCAATTCCTATCTTCCTGTTATCTCTCTGCAACTTTCTCTGACTCTCTGGAAATTTGATAATGCCTCTCATGAAAAAGGGCTGCTTGGTCTCAAAGAATGACCAAAGGCTTGTCATTTATTTCCAAATGAATGATAAGGAATTTTCCCCAGGTTTGTTCCTCCCCTGCTGCCAAACAAGAGTAAATAAAAGGTGACACCAATGTAAATACTGTACAGGATTAGCAAAGAGAAAGGAAATCACTGTAGTTAGTCTAGTAGATGCCTTTTGTCTGACTAGAGAAATGGAGAAGGGCTGAGTGGCCTCCTTCACTGATGCATGATGAATAAAAAGCAAGTACTTTGCTGTTAATTCAAATCACACAAGCAATCTTCACAGGAACAGTACTGATGAGGCCCTTGGATCATTGCCAATATAGCCTTTGGTCCTGCGGTAATGCCGGATGACCTCATCTGCAGCTGTGGATAAGGATGGAAGTGACAGACACGGTCAGCTAAAGGACCAGTCCCGCACTGGCAATGACACTAACGCATTCACTGATGCACTTCGGGGCTTAATCCTTTGTCTCTTGTCCATGACGGGTTGGAATTCAGCTTTCATTAGGTAAAAGCTAGTCCTGAAAGGGTTAATTCTTATTGCAATTGCTCTGCACCTTGAAAAAAGCAGCTCACAGCGTTCTGCCTTTTAAACCCTTCTGATTTATCAGTGGTGAGAGAAAAAAAACAATCCCCTTTAACTAGTAATCTACCCTGACCTTTAGCAGCCTAATTAGAGAGGGATTAATACCACTACCAGACCATTACACAGGCAGTAAAAATGAGCTCTCTCTAATGTATTTACAAGTGTAATGCAAAACTCAAGAGTGAGAAAATGATGTGCTATTGTAACCAAGATACCTGGGCTGAGCAGCATACTAATCAGTATGGTGGGAGCAGCCTCCCTCCAACCAGCACTCTCCATAGTTGTCACCCTATCCTGTACATTGCTGGATTTATTGCTCAGCAATACTTAATCCTTTCTGCCATTTGCAAGACATATATTTTTTCTGTTCCCCCCTCAATCCTCCATTGCAAATTCCTTGCTCACTTGTAAATATTTTTTGTTAAAGTCAAACTGACCCCCCGCCCCCCCCCCCCCCCCCCCCCCCATCTAAACCTAACCGGCACTGTTTCCATTTCTGCCAATGGATCTTATATTAAAATCACATTTGGAAACCTATTTTTTAATAAGTTTATAATTTTGTTTTTAAAATCTGTTCAGTTCTATTTCCTCTGTGAGATCTGTACACATGGCTGTTCTGTAACTTGCATGTGAGCCTTGAGAATGAGGACAAGCGAATCTATTGTGGAGACAGCACCACGTGGGGGTGATTCTGTCTTCACTTTGCATTCAGTTTTCACAAAGGTCATAAGAAAGTAAAGCAGTATCACAAACCAGTTCCTCCATCACCCAATTCAACCCAACCAAGCCACACCGAGATCATTTCTTACTTAAACACTGTTCCTCAGAGCTCAGCTGATTCAGCATACATGGGAGACTGACCTTCATGGTTTGTTTGGCTTAGCAATCGTTTTAAAAACTTGAAAAGACATTGGGGGAAAATAAAATTGCTTAACCATCCCTGGCTGGTATTTCTAACCAAGACTACACTAAAGGAAGGATCCTATAAATTTACATTGCCAGTGGTAGATTCATTTACTAAAAACACGTATTACAGAAACACGGTTGTGTTGCTCACATTGACCACAATGAGAATCATGGAAAACACGGCCATCACTTCCCATCGGCACTCACAGTGGACAAGATTCTTGCTGGAAGGATGATTTCACACAACTGTCCCTCCAGTTTATGTTAAAGCGCAGTAAAGCACCTTGGGATGTTTTTCCATGTTTTTTTAAATTCATTTGTGGGATGTGGGCACTGTTGGCTGTGCCAGCATTTATTGCCCATCCCTAATTGCCCTTGAGAAGGTAATGTTGAGCTGCATTCTTGAACTGTTGCAATTCATGTGATGTACGTACACCCACAGTGCTGTTAGGAAGAGAGATCCAGAATTTTAACCTAGCAACTGTGAAGGGACGGTGATATATTTCCAAGTCAGGGTGGTGAGTGACTTAGAGGGGAACCCTCAGGTGGTGTATTCCCATGCATCCGCCCTTCTCAATGGTGGTGCCATGGGTTTGGATGGTGCTGCCTAAAAAACCTCAGTAAATTCCTGCAATGTATCTCATTGACGGTAAACACTGCAGCCTCTGTTCTTTGGTGGTGGAAGGAGTGGATGTTTGTAGATTTGGTGCCAAGCAAATGGGCTGCTGTGTCTTGGAGGGTATCGTGCTTCTTGAGTGTTGTTGAAGCTGCACTCTTCCCACAGGTGAGGGTATTCCATTACACTCCTGACTTCTGCCTTGTTGATTGTGGACTTTGGGGAGTGAGGAAGTAAGTTACATGCCACAGAATTCCTAGCCTTTGACCTGTTCTTGTAGCTACAGTTAAGCTTCTGGTCAACGATGACCGTCATTGCTGGGTAGATTCCAGTATTATAGTTAAAGGTGAAATAAAAATACAAGTTGTTACTGAATACAATTGCTGTCACAATAACACACAAAGTCCCAGCCAATGCAACTTGGACATCTCTTAAATTGTTAGTCAGAGTGACACACACAGACACTGGTATCCTCTCCTCCATATATTCTCCACCCACCTGTTCTCACTTACCACTTTTCTTAGCTCTATCTCTTCTTCGATCTTACTCTCTCTATCTCCATGACCCTATTATCAGCCTCCTGTTTCCCTGACTCCATTTTTAAAATATTATATATATTTAATATATATTATAATAAACCTGTCCGACAAAATCAGGCTGAGTAAATTAGACGAACACCCTCTGGAGTTGAAAAGAATAAGAGGTGATCTCACTGAAGCAGAGAAGACTTTGAAGGTGCTTAAACAGTAGACACTACAAAGTAGTTTACCTTGGCTGGGATATCTAGAATATGAGGCTACAGTCTCAAAATAAAGAATCAATCAGTCACGGCTGAGATAGGAATAAATTTCTTAATAAGAGTGTTGTGACTTTGGAATTCTGTATCCCAGAGAGTTGTGGATGCTCCAGCATTTATATTTATGGCTGGGATGAAAGTTCTCCAGCACTTCTCACTCAATTCTCATTTTCCCTTTCTCTCCAGCTCCACTTTTTATCTCTCTTCTTATGCGGGTTTTACTTTTCCTTCCCTCACTATGTTTTCTCTCTCTTCTCCCTCTGGCTATATTCCTTCCTCTCTCTGGGTATGTCCTCTTCTCCTTCCCGCTGACTATTTCCTCTCTCTTTCTTTCCCTCTTGCATGCTGTTATCTGTCTTTTGCCATTGATCTGTTCTGTGTGTTTCCCTTTACCCTCCTGCTTGGCTCTTTTGTGAATGCTGCTCTCAGATTCTCAGAACTCTTTTTGTCCTCAAACTCATCTCTTTTTCAGTGGATCTTGCAGTATCTCTTCATCATATTGCAATTATCGTCCAGTACAACCTGTGTGCCTGAATGAACACATCTATTTCCATAAAAAGGTGATGCTGTTCCTATATTAAAACAGTGATTTCACCACAAAAGTTGTTGATTGAAAGGGATGCCCTGGGGTCATGAAAGACATCACAGAAATACACATCTTTCTTCCATATGCTCTCTTGCCCTTGATACTCAAGGCAAATTGTAATCGCTCAGTAATATGTGTCCATGTAACCAATTTACATCTGAATCTTAAGATTAAGTGCCACAAATCATTAATATTCTGTTCCGAACAATACTGTTCAAGAACCATTTAGCTAGAACATATTTTGAGTCCGATTCAATATTAATGCAATTTGCATTTGGAAATGGTGACTAATTTACATATTTAATGGTTATGTTGTTGCTAACAGCATAATAGGATAATAATGACACTCCCTGCAATTAAAAATGATTAGACATTTTGATTTAACTTATTCATGAAATGGTAACATCCTTGGCTGCACTTCACTGCCTCCCCAAATCATTCTTGGTGACAGAAGGCTAAGAGGAAATGATAGAAAAATCACAGAAATTAGAATTGCAACTTGAACACACCTTACACACTCAACCCACAACCAGCGCGCTCAGTGCACTCTCAACCCGCAACCAGCGCGCTCAGTGCACACTCAACCCGCAACCAGCGCGCTCAGTGCACACTCAACCCGCAACCAGCGCGCTCAGTGCACACTCAACCCGCAACCAGCGCGCTCAGTGCACACTCAACCCGCAACCAGCGCGCTCAGTGCACACTCAACCCACAACCAGCGCGCTCAGTGCACACTCAACCCGCAACCAGCGCGCTCAGTGCACACTCAACCCGCAACCAGCGCGCTCAGTGCACACTCAACCCGCAACCAGCGCGCTCAGTGCACACTCAACCCGCAACCAGCGCGCTCAGTGCACACTCAACCCGCAACCAGCGCGCTCAGTGCACACTCAATCCACAACCAGCACGCTCAGTGCACACTCAACCCGCAAGCAGCGCATTCAGTGCACACTCAATCCACAACCAGCACGCTCAGTGCACACTCAACTCACAACCAGCGCGCTCAGTGCACACTCAACCCGCAACCAGCACGCTCAGTGCACACTCCGTCCCTGCGCCCCGCATACTCCGTCCCCGCACATTCCTTACAGTATTTGTTGTGGCAGGGGGCACAGCCTCAAGATAAAGGGGGGGCGGTTTAGAACAGAGTTGAGGAGGAACTTCTTCACTCAAAGGGTGGTGAATCTCTGGAATTCTCTGCCCGTTGAAGTGGTGGAGGCTACCTCGCTAAATATTTTTAAGACGCGGGTTGATGGGTTTTTGATAGGCAAGGGGATTAAGGGTTATGGGCAGAGGGCGGGAATGTGGAACTGAGCCATGACAGATCAGCCATGATCTTATTGAATGGCGGGGCAGGCTTGAAGGGCTAGATGGCCTACTCCTGCTCCTATTTTTTATGTTCTTATTTCTTACAGTAAAAAGTCTGACAACACCAGGTTTTAGTCCAACCTATTTATTTGATAATATACTCACAAGCTTTCGGGGTTAGTCCCTTCGTCAGGTGAATGGAGAGTTCTGGCCTCAGACAGAGCATATAAAGCACAGACAGTTTACAGATTACTGATTAGAATGCGAATCCTTACACCTAACCTGCTGTTCAAGACCTGAAGTGGCTGATAATGTGAGTGGAAGGAGCACTGATCACAGTTTAAAGAGATGTGTATTGTCTCCAGACAGTACAGTAAGTGAGGTTTTGCAAACCCAGGCAAGTCACGGGGGTTACAGATAGTCGCACTATCTGTAACCCCCGTGACTTGCCTGGGTTTGCAAAACCTCACTTACTGTACTGTCTGGAGACAATACACATCTCTTTAAACTGTGATCAGTGCTCCTTCCACTCACATTATCAGCCACTTCAGGTCTTGAACAGCAGGTTAGGTGTAAGGATTCGCATTCTAATCAGTAATCTCTAAACTGTCTGTGCTTTATATGCTCTGTCTGAGGCCAGAACTCTCCATTCACCTGACGAAGGGACTAACCCCGAAAGCTTGTGAGTATATTATCAAATAAATAGGTTGGACTAAAACCTGGTGTTGTCAGACTTTTTACTGTGTTTACGCCAGTCCAACACCGGCATACCCACATCATGACTACTTATGTTCTTATGCAGCATTTAAAACAAAAATCTTGGCCCTGTCTTATCAAGCCACCACATCCCGAGATAACTCCTGGCAGCCTTTACCGGAATAACTGCTGCCTTGTCAAGGCTGCTTCATCTGAGCCCACGAGCCAAAGGAAACTACCAGTTCGCCCATCACCTGTCAGGGTGAGAGGGCTTTACAAGTCAGAAAGTGGCCCAGATCTTCCTCTGAGAGGGAGGGTGGGTGTCTGCACTTCCTCTCCTTTCATTGTAGGTAGTACATTATTCTTCATTCTAGACCTGTTGAGCTCAATATGGGACAGCCACTGAGATATAAAGATCAGTCTAAAAATACTTGAGCGATGGTGCATTGGTCAATTATGTCTCGATGCTGGATTGTTTAGAAGAGACAACCCTGACTGAGTTTCTCAACCAAATAGATACAAGTAGCTAAATCAACAGTTGTTACTATATCTGCCTTTACATTATCCTGTCTGTTAACATTAAGGCAAATAAAAGTTTAAACTTTAAAGCTTGAAAGTTTATTTATTAGTGTCACAAGTAAGCTTACATTTACATTGTGCAGAGTCTACACACTCTCCCCACGTCTGCATGGATTTCGTCTGGGTGCTCCAGTTTCCTCCCACAATCCGAAAGACATGCTGGTCAGATGCATTGGCTATGCTAAATTCTCCGTCAGTGTACCCGAACAGCGCTGGAGTGTGGCTACCAAAGGATTTTCACAGTAACTTCATTGTAGTGTTAATGTAAGCCTACTTGTGACACTAATAGACTTTAAACTTTAAAACAAAGTTTTCACAAAACTGAAAATTCTCGAAACGCCACATTCTGGCACCCGTTTGGGTACGAGGGAGAATTTTGCATGACTGATGCACCTAACCAGCACAGCTTTCAGAAGAAACCAGAGCTCCTGGACAGGGGGGCTATGTGCAGACTCTGCATAGATAGTAACCCAAGCTGGGAATCAAATTTAGATCCCTGGCACAGTGAGGCAGCAGTGCTAACCACTGTATCATTGTGCTGCCCAATATTTCACTGTGTCAGTAAAATCTCAGTCATCATTTGACTCGAGTCTCTTCTCTCCCCTTATTGACTCTGACAGATCCATTGCTTTCTTTCTACTTCAGGTCACTTCCTTCAGGTTCTTCTCCCTCCCACATCTTCATTCCTCACTTAGCACTTCACTTAGCTCCCTCTCCTCCCTCAGTTAACTCTTCAGTCAGATTCGTCCTCTTCCCTCCTCACCTCTATTCCTCAGTTTGCACCTCTTACTCCCCCTTCCCTTAGTTTCTGTGGGGACATTGCTCTGTGAAAAGACACAGCATGATTTGGGATTTCATTCTTTCATCTCTGTATGACTAGGCCAGAGCTCTGCCTGGCTACATGCAGTTGAGGAATTCACCAGGTGGGTTTTCAGGTTTACTATGCCTTGCCTTACCAGATCACCAAGTAATTTGATTTTCACAAGAACACAGGAATTATTGGATGAAAAGAAACAAAGCTCCCTCTAGTTTGTCTTCTACTTTCCCAGTAGTTGCATGTTATTATTGTGTCAATATTGTGTCTACAAGAAAAATAACCTGTGTCATATTTCTTGTGAAGAGACTGTTTTATAACTCAACTCTGTTTAAATGGTGCCAATTTGTCCACAACCAGCAGCCCATATCCTAATAATGCAGAACAATAATTGCTCTTAGTTATTACAGTTTTTGTTTTAATCTGAGCTGATGCAATTTAGTTATTATTGGGATTGTCCCCTGGCTTTTCAACGTCTGATTAATTTAATTGACAAGAGAAAATCATATGAATTGGTAGAGCTAAGCTTACAGAGAGAAAAACAGGCAGTTGTTGTTTGAATTTGAAAGGAGCAGCTCTTTCTCTCTCTGGAAATTGAAATCTGGAACGAGAGGCATAGTTTCAAAATAAAGGGGATCAGATTTAAGACTGCACTGAGGAAAAACTTCTTCATTCAAAGGTTTGTGTATCTGTGGAATTCCCTGCCCAGTGAAGCAGTTGAGGCTATTGCGTCAAATGTTTTTAAAGCAATAATAGATAAATTTTTAAACTGTAAGAGTTAAGGGTTATGGCTAGCAGGCGGGAAAATGGAGTGAGTCCATGAAAAGATCAGCCATGATCTTATTGAATGGCAGAGCAGGCTTGGAGGGCCAGATGGTCTACTCAATTATGTGAGTGATGTTCTTATGGTCCCTCACATGATGACAATAGAGTGTTGACTAATGATAGCAATAAATCTCTATCAAATTAATTAACAACAGACCTGGGAAAGGTGAGACATATTCCAGCATTGGACCACTTTGGAAACCATAGGTTCTAAAATCAGCTGCTCCTCTCAAGAATGATTCTTGAACACTACCACTGATTGTACTGTTTCTGGGCACTGTGAAAAAAGGGAAGACATTCAAAACCAAGACATGGTTCAGGGAAGAGCCAGGAGACTGATCCATAACATCACAGCTCTGAGCTATGAGGAAAGGCTGGAGGAAATTGGGTTTGGAAAGGAAGCAACTGACCTGGCAGAGTTATGAGGTGAATCATTCACCGTGCATTTGTGGAAGCAAAGGAAATAATTTTACTCTTTATCTCTGTGCATTGTACAATCTGAGGCCTCTGTTACTTATTGTTATTATGACACGAAGATGAGTGGAAAAGCAAATTGCTTGGAGGGTGTGGAAAGTCTTCAGAAGGATCTGGATAGGCTAAGCGAGTGGGCGAGGACCTGGCAGATGGAGTATAATGATGGCAAGTGTGAGGTTATCCACTTTGGCAGAAATAATAGTAGGAGGGATTATTATTTAAAAGGCGAAAAGCTGCAGCATGCTACGGTGCAGAGGGACCTGGGGGTCCTTGTGCACGAATCGCAAAAACCCAGTCTGCAGGTGCAGCAGGTGATCAAGAAGGCTAATGGAATGTTGGCCTTTATAGCGAGGGGGATAGAATATAAAAGTAGGGAAGTCTTGCTGCAACTGTACAGGATAATGGTGAGGACGCAACTGGAGTAGTGTGTGCAGTTTTGGTCGTCGCACTTGAGGAAGGATATATTGGCCTTGGACGGAGTGCAGAGGAGGTTCACTAGGCTGATACCAGAGATGAGGGGGTTGGACTATGAAGAGAGACTAAATAGACTGGGTCTGTACTCGTTGGAGTTTAGAAGGATGAGGGGGGACCTTATAGAGACGTATAAGATAATGAAGGGGATGGATAGGGTAGACGTAGAGAGATTCTTCCCGCTTAGAAAGGATAGCAGAACAAGAGGGCACAGCCTCAAGATAAGTGGGGGGGGAGGGAGGGGTGCAGTTTAGGTCAGGGTTGAGGAGGAACTTCTTCACTCAAAGGGTGGTGAATCCCTGGAATTCTCTGCCCGTTGAAGTGGTGGAGGCTACCTCGCTAAATATATTTAAGTCACGGGTAGTTAGGTTTTTGATAGACAAGGGAATTAAGGGTTATGGGGAGAGAGTGGGAAAGTGGAACTGGTCCACTTCAGATCAGCCGTGATCTTACTGAATGGCGGGGCAGGCTCGAAGGGCTAGATGGCCTACTCCTGCTCCTATTTCTTATGTTCTTATTGGCAAAGATGGAAATGGAAAATCCAAGATATGCAGCTGCTGGG
This sequence comes from Carcharhinus amblyrhynchos, assembly GCF_965287045.1. Taxonomy (NCBI): domain Eukaryota; kingdom Metazoa; phylum Chordata; class Chondrichthyes; order Carcharhiniformes; family Carcharhinidae; genus Carcharhinus; species Carcharhinus amblyrhynchos. The sequence goes on from NC_137329.1 coordinate 58,703,364, forward strand.
ACTTCTCTTTATTTTGTATTTGTGTTCAAACTGCTTTCGTTCCAATTAAAAGTCAGGTTTTCTGACACATTTCAGTAAAGCCCACTTCCTATTGGCTATGGGAGGCAAGCAGTCCTGTGGTAAACCATTGGTGCTTTTAGTTGACCGAGCTGCAGAACTGAGTTTCACCACCTTCAGATGATTTGTCTTTTATGTATCTTCAAACTCTCTGTTTTCAACAGGTTCAAAGGATAAAAAGAGCTACAGAGAAGATTTCCTTTGTACTGCCTCCTTAACTCTTGATAGCTCAGTTCCCAAATGGCACTGGAAAATGAGTTGTTACTGAACTTTTCTACAACCTGCTCCCTTCTCATTAATAAGGAGACACATCAGGTCAATTAATTAGGCAGTGTAATGGGAAAGGGAGTAGAAGAAAAAAATTACTTAATTGCCCACATTCAATTGAATTGCTTGCAGAAGAGAAAACATTATTTACACAAGGTATATTTCAATCTATATCTTACTGTGTTAATGCTCCCTGGTCTCATACTTCAGTAATCAAAATAATTAATGATAATTTTTAGAATTAAGGAAAATTGAGTCAATTTGGCTGGTCATTATGGAAACTGTGTATTCCCCTGCTCCTGGTGCACAAAGAAAGAGGCACAAGTTAAACCATGCAGCTAATCCACCAGGCAATTGAAGTCAAAATGAATGAAGCCTATAATCTTCAACCTAAACAGCCTGCAGTGGCACCAATTAGTCTCTGCCAAGGTCTGTTATCTTGAATTCTTCCTTGAAACTCTCAGGTACAATTGTAGCCATGTGCCAGGTTCTAAACCAGCTGCAGGTTGTCCCTGAATGAAATGTGGTCAGGAAAATGCAGGAGGCAAATCACTAAACCAAGGGGTGCACTTTATCTGGACAATGTAAACAGTGTAAACTGAAAAGTACATTTCTTCTTTATGATACAACTGAATACAGTGTCCATAAGATTGCAAACTTTCCTTTCAAAGGGGATGGATCAGAGCAGGGAATAAAATCTTCTATTTTGTTTTTCTCTGTAAAATGTAACAGGCTGATTGGCCAAGCCATAAGAATATATGAAGCAGCAGCAGGAAATGCTGAGAAAGAAACAACAAAGTGCTTTGGGTTTTTGTCTCTCATTCTACCTTGCAGCTTTATGCTCGACTTGCGCTGACTGCTGTGCGATGTCTGTGCAGAGAACTAATTGGACGCCAAAGGTCCTTTAAACAAGGTGGAAATGAGCAATATTCGCACAGCTCTGCTAGTCTGTGAAGTAAAGCCACAGGCAGATTTTTGCCTTCCCCATTTCCTTCAGCCTTCTGCCTATCAGAATATCTTTGGTTTAATTCTTTTATCCTTCAGGGAAAATTAATTCCCATAACGGCACTGCTAAGTTCAGCCTGGTGAATCCATTCCTGTGTATTTCACATACACAGTAACACCTACCCCCAAATTGAAAACACAGTAAACAGAATTAAGTGGATCACCTTCATTTCCTTTTTATTAGGTTAACTTTATGATTGCCATTTTATAAAGACTCTGACAAAATTGCATTCTCCCAAGGCTGGAAAACATTAGTGTCTAGACAACAGAAGTCAACTATAATCAAATCTAAGGTATGTATAGTTCATGCGTGTGAGTGTTTCAAGGGTCGATTGCATTACTGTATATGAATAAAAGAAAGAAACCTAATATCAAATAAAATGTGCACTGAGGTTGTGGTTTATGTTAAGCAAGAGAAGCAGATTGAGAGGAAAATAGTGGGACTGAATCTAGCAGGTACAGAAAAATAGAAGAAAGATAGAGCAAAAGGGGTTGGGTACACAAACTGAGAAAGGCAGTTGGGACAGGGTTCGAGGGTGGTAGTGTGAATGACGCAGAGAATGAATGAAGTAGAGAGAGAGCAATAAGTTATCAACAGAGGCAAAGTAAACAATCATGTCAGAATGAGTGAAGAGAAGAGACCATGGCTAGGAATATATAATGGTGATGCACTGAATTTCCTGTTAACTGGTTTCTGTGCTGTCATGGCCATCCTTCAGGGTTTTGACCTGAAGAGCCAATATTCTTTCACAATGGTCTCCAGTTTTGCCCAAGTCCCTGCTCTGTTTGTGATTCTTCTACACTGCCAGTTGTAAGTTGGGGTGGGGTAAGGTTGCAGTCCACTGCCCTGGCATTTTATTTGAGGGATGCTGAAACACTGTCTTGTTGAAGTTCCAATCCAACTCGCACACTATCCTCACTTAAGCATATATCACCAGCAAGAAACTGTAATATTCCACTTCATACCACTGTGGGAGCAAAATTACTACAACTACAGAGGTTTCATGAACAAGTCTTCCTCCATTTTCTGATGTAAACTAAGCTGGGCAGAAAATGCAGCTTTCACAACTAGCTTTTCAGCAGAGATTCTGTCATTCCTCTTGGCTGTCTTGACCTCTCTCTCTAATTTATCACATCTTGCTTCACTTGATCCCTTGCCTTCACTATTTAGTTTAGAAAATAATGGAGAAAAGGGATTAAATTAGGGAAGATGTGATAAACTTAAGGAAGAGGATAAGACAAGGGAACAAGGCTCACAAAATGGGTTGCAGACCACCAGAGTGTGACAGAAAGGGACAGAACTTACAAACTTAATTCTGTGCCAGCAGATAAGGCTAGTGGTTTGAAAAATAGTACAAAGATGGAACTAAAGGCTATGAATACGCACAACATTTTTATAGCATTTAAAAGAGAACCTGAAGGTCTCCTATAAAGCATACAAATAATAAAAGGGTGATAAAAGAAAGAGTAGGGCCGATTAGGGATAAAAGAGTGGGGACTTACATGTGGAGACAGGAGATGTAGCAGAGATATTAGACAAGTATTTTGCATTTATCTTTCCAAAGGAAGCAGTCTGAGGTGGGAGAGGAGGTACACTCAAAGAATTTACAATTGAAAAGAAGGAGGTATCAAAAAGTCTGGGACTGGATAAGATGCATCCAAGGATACAAAAGGAAGTGAGAGTGGAAACTGTAAAGACACTGGTAATGCTGGCCCATAACTTCCTCAGAGTGGCAATCATCAGGCTGAGCTAGGCCCAGGGTGGAGGGTGTTCGGTTTGGGCAGGCGTGGTGGCAGGGATGGGTGTCTGGTGGGGTTTCATGGGCAGAGGTGGGGACCAGACTGAGGGAGGCGAAGGGAGTGGAGTTTTGGACTGGGGCTGTCTAGTGACAGGCTGAGCCAGGGTCAGGGGTGTGAGGGTTGTTCCATGCAGGACTCAGTCTACATCTTTAAAATATTTATTCTGCAGTTAGAAGTGTCCCTTTCCTTTCAACTCCTTCAGAGTAACTATGAAGTTAAAACTGACAGAGTCATCTGAAGTTAGTGATTTAAATTGCTTTGTCAGATAGTTCCCAACCCAGCGCAATTGCCCAAGGGAAGTTAGTCCTTCTGGACAATTGCCAACTAAACCCTGCCAATGACCTCAGAATTTTTTTTTGATTTTGATTTGGTTTTGATCAAGTCCCTTCTTGCTCTTTTAAACTCTAATGGATAAAAACTTGACCTCTCCAATCTTTCTTCATAAGACAACGCGCGCATTTCTGGTCTTGGTCCAGTAACCTTTAACTGAACTGCCTCTGCGCATTTACAACTTTCCTTAAATAAGGAGACTAATACCATTCAAAATACTCCAGATGGGGTCTCACCAATGCACTATATATTTGAATCATTACCTGCCTATTTTTGCATTCAATTCCTATCGCAATAAATTATAACATTCTATTAGCTTTCCAAATTACTTGCTGTATCTGCATATTAACTCTTTGCAATTCATGCACTCAGCCACCCAAATCCTCTGCACCTCAGAGCTCTGCAATCTCTCGTCATTTAGATAATGTGTCTTTTTTATTCTTTGGACAATTTCACATTTGCCCACATTATATTCCATTTAACACATTTTTGTCCCCTCACTTTATATATATATATATATATATCGCTCTGCAGCCTCCTTACATCCTCTTCATTATTTACTTTCCTATTGATATTTGCATTGTCAGTAAATTTAGCAACCATGCCTTCAGTCAGTTGTACAAGATTGAGGTCCCAGCACTAATCCCTGTTACACCACCCATCATATCCTGCCAAACAGAAAAAGACCCATTTATGCCTACTCTGTTTCCTGTTAGCTAGCCAATTTTCAATTCCTGCAAATATATTCCCCCATACACCACGATCTTTTATTTTCCACATATTGCATCTTAGGCATCATTAAAAGGGCACTGAGTACAAGAGTACATGTTGAACTGTTTAAGAAACTAGTTAGGTTTCATCTGGAATTCTGTGTCCAGTTCTGGACACCATATTTGAGCAATGATGTGAAGGCATTGGAAGAATAGAGGATACTTACTATAATAATTCCAGGGATGAAGAACTGTAATTATGAGGAAAGATTGGAGCAGTTGAGACTGTTTCACTTGGAGAAAAAGAAGGGTGAGAGGCGACTTTGTAGAGGTATTCAAGACCTTGAGAGGTATGGGCAGAGTAAATAGTGAGATGCTATTCCCAGTCAAGACAGCATCAAGTATCAAAGTGCACAAATGGAAAGTAATTGGCAAAAGGAGTAATAGTGATGTGAGGAAAGGTTTTATGGTTGGAATCTAGAATGAACTTCCTCACAGGCTGGTGGGGGCAGGTTTGGTTGAGTTGTTCAAAAGGGTTGCTATCTGAAAAGAAAGGATGTACAAGGATAAGGCAGAGGAGTGGGACTAAGTAGAATGCTCTTTCGGAGAGCCAGAGCAGGTTTGATGGGCCTCCTTCTGCACTGTAAAATTTCTGTTGTTCTGTACAAAATAGATAGATTATCAGCTCAAATGGAACCAAATATGCATGATATGATTGTCATGTCCCCGTAATGCCGAATGCTGGTAACTGACTATTCAAAGATACATGACAATTCGAAAGACAAGAAGCAAGAACAAAGTGGTGGGGTAGCTCTGTTAATGACAGTGCTAAAAATCAAGGTGTAAAATTAGTTTGAGTAGGGATATGAAATAGCGAAGGCAAGAAGTCACTTGTATGAGAGGCTTCTAGTCCCACTAACAGTAGTCACATTGTAGAATGGGGTATATAGAATGAAATAATGGAGACCTGAAAAAGATGCAATAATTACATGTGATTTTAATCTACATATTGATTGAACAAAACAAATTGACCAAGGGAGCCTGGAAGATGAGTTTATAGCTTCTCACTATTTACTCTGTCCATACCTCCCAAGGTCTCAGGACAATTTCTTAGAGCAGCACGAGAGCCAACCAGAGAGCAGGCTAGTCTACAACAGGTATATTATGAGATAGGATTAATGAATGGCCTCACAGTAAAAGCCATCCTAGGTGGCATGTGATTATAACATAATTGACTTGCAATCAGTTTGAGGGAGAGAGCAGTGGGACTAAGATTAGTGTTTTAAATTTAAATAAAGGTAATCTAAATGTGGATGGTACTGCAGCAGCATAGCACCAGGGACCCGGGGTCAATTCCGGCCTTGGGTGACTGTCTTTGTGGAGTTTGCACATTCTCTTGTCTCAGCATGTGCTTCCTCTGAGTGTTCCAGTTTCCTCCCACAGTCCAAAGATGTGTAGAAGGATTAACCATTTTAAATACGTGGGGTCTCAGGAATAGGATAGAGGGTGGGATGCTCTTTTGGAGTGTAGGTGCAGACCTGATGGGCCAACTAGTCTCTTCCTGTACTGTAGGGATTCTATGACTCTAATTATAAGCATATGAAGACAGAGTTAGCTAAAGTGAACTCTAAAATTAGGTTAAGCGTTATGTAGTCACAGATGCAGCAAAAAGATATTTAAGGAGACATTTCATAACACTCAGCAGATATATTCCAGCGAGAAAGACTAAGTATTACTTGTGTTTACCAACAGAAGTTAAAGATAGTATCAAATTGAAAGAAAAAGCGTACAATTCTGCCAACATTAGTGGTAAGTCAGAAGATTGGACAGAATATAAAAAAAGTGATGAAATACCTAAAAAAACAAGCGAGAAATTACAGCATATGATAAAGCTAGCTATAAATATAAAAACAGATAATAAGAGTTTCTACAGGTGTTCAAAGAAAAAAAGAGTAACTGAAATGGCCCTCCAGTGAGTGAGTCATGGGAAATAATCCTGGAAAATATGGAACTGGAAGATGAATTGAATAGATATTTTGTGTTTATCGTCACTGTAGAAGACAAAAATAGCATTGCAGAAATAATTAGAACACAACAGGTGAAAAGAGAGGGAAGAACATCGAACAATTAAAATTACCAGAGAAAGGCTTGTGAGTTTGTTCTGCCATTCAATCAGATCATGGCTGATCTGCATCTCAGCCCCTTGTACCTGCCATTGCTCCATGTCTTCTGATGCTCTCATAGAACAATAAATAACTAATCTGACTTGAAAATATAACTGGCCCAGTGCTTACAACCTTCTAAAGGCATCTGTATGAAAACGTGCTATCTGATTTCACTTGTAAATGACTCTAATTGTAAGATTATGTGCTATTTCCTTACAGGAAATATTTTATAGCTGGAACTGTGCAATGGATATCCTTAACCACTTTAAATATCTATATTAGATCACTCCTCAATGTTCTAAACTTGGAAGGAATACAAGCCAAGTTTTTATAAGCTGTCCTGCTAATTTAAGCCTTTTAAACTTGGTATAATACTAGTGAAAATCTGATGTATGCTTACCTAGACGTTACCAGAGATCCAAAGCCCAGATCTGAATACAATACTCCAAATGCCACCTAACCAAACATTATACAGCTGCAGAATAACATACATTCATTGTTTCCAGCCCCCTTGAGTTAAAGGCCAATATCCCAGTCGTTTTTTTAAATTACTTTCTGTACTTATTCACAGGGGAGCTCGTTAACTCAGTCGGCTCAATGGCTAGCTTGTGGTTCAGAATAACAGTAACAGTGTTGATTCAATTCCTGTTCTGGTTGAGGTAGACTTGGGACTTGCCACCTTGCCCTGCCGTTGAGAGTAAAAGACAATGGCAACACAATACTGACAAAAACTGGCAAGAAAACAACTCAGGCTTAAGCATCACTGGACAATAAGCCCAGAATCTGACTTTGGACAGAATACAATGGTTTGCTGACAAACTTCAGTGATTTATGTACATGGAACACTAGATTTCTCTGATCCACCAAAATTCCTACTTACCATTTAGAAAACATCTGATAGATCTTTCTTTGGTTCAAGTTGGATGACTCACATTGAACTCCATCTGCCACAGTTTTTCTCACTCTCAATTTATTAATATACCTTTGCAACTCTCTCATTCTACCTATAATAGTTACTCTGCCAACCAACTTAATACCATCATAAAACTTTGATATACAGACCTCCACTATTTCATCCCCAAGGTATTAGGGATGCAATCTTACCAGCTTGCTATACCGGTCGATCGGTATGGTGAGCCAGGAAGATTGCACTGCAGTAGCGGAGCATAGGTGCCATGGCCATGCCAGGGTATCAGAGGCTATTGAAGTCCCCGGGTGGTCGGGAGCATGGCAGTGCCCATCAGTTGGGCACCATAAGTGTGCCAATGACAGTGCCAAAGGAGCGTGGCCTATGTGGGGGTGTGACCTGAGTGGGAAAAACACGGGGAGTGGCACTTGCATAACGAAAGGGGGGGCCGATGCAAGGGGGAACTCTGCCATGGGCATGGTCGTGCAAGGGGGACATGCAGGGGGTGGATATGCAAGGGAGAAGTGCGTGTAAGGGTGGGCCACAGAGGAGATCATGACGGGGGCTAGGGGCATGTCCAGGATCTGCCGGGGACTCATTGGGAAGTCCTGATGTCCCAGTGCCAGCGGCTTATGTGGCATGAGGGGGATAGCAATGCTGATGATGGGCTGTGGAATGGGAGGAAATACTGTCCCCCACCAGCACAAAGCTCCCAGTTGTGAAAATAACTGACAGAGTGTAGGAAGACTACAGTTCTGCACTCGTCCAAATAACCAATGTGGAACTCCTGTTTTCAAACACTTAGGATTTGTTTGGGAAGATTGTAGATTGTGCCCGTAGGGTGGGATTTTACTGCCTTGCTCAGGTGACACCGGAAATTCCCGCCTGAGGTCATCAGAAATTTTTGTTGTTGGGCACTCACCCGCTCCAATTCCATGGCAGATGAGGTGGTAGAGTTCTGGCCAAAGTGTCCCAGTACAGTTTGCTGGAGGACATTGATTGGCACATCCAGCCAATGGACTGTATATCCTGTCTCCAATCTTCTGACTCATTCTATACTCATGTCATATAGGTTGCCTTCAATTCCAAATGTCTTTATCTTTGCCAACCATCACCTGTGTGGAATCTTACTGAATGCCTGAATTAGTAACATTCCTTGATATACCAATGTTATTTATTTCCACATAAAAGAAAATCAACTTTAGTTGGACATGACTTATGCTTTACAATCCCATGTTGGCCTTCTCTGTTAAGTGTTCATCACTCTGTTCTTAATAACAGATTCTAGTGATTTTGCCAGAACTAATGTTAGAGTTATATGCCTATAGTTTCCTGTTTCGCTCTCCCATTTTTAACTAATGGAGTGTCACTAGCAATTTCTAATCCAAAAGGGGAATTCCAGAATCAAAAGGATTTCCAGCGATCACAACTAAATTAACTACAATTTTCTTGCTTATTTTTGGGTGTGGAAATCATTCGCTCTTGGGAATTTGTCAATCGCCATTATTTTCTCCTTTACCAATATTTTACTGACATTAAATCCAGCAAGTTCTTCTACTTGATTCAATTTTCATTTTCCTCATATCTCTGGAACTCTGCCATATCCTTTAGTGTGAAGACCTATGCAAAAGAGATTATTTAACATCAGCAGTTTAAGACGTTGGCTCACCACCAACTCCTCAGGGAATTAGTGAAGATAAATAAATGCTGGCTTTGTCAGCGATGATGTGGAGATGCCTGCGTTGGACTGGGGTAAATACAGTAAGAAGTCTCACAACACCAGGTTAAAGTTCAACAGGTTTATTTGGTAGAAAACTTCAGTATAAGGCAGTGGCCTGTCCAGCTGTAATTCATTACCTGTTCTGAAAGCTAGTGGAACTCCCCACACATCTGACGAAGGAACAGCGTTCCGAAAGCTAGTGGTGTTTACTACCAAATAAACCTGTTGGACTTTAACCTGGTGTTGTGAGACTTCTTACTTCGTCAACGATGCCCAATGAAAGAATAAAAAATTGTGGCATGTCCTGATTTTCAATGACAGTACCACCCATGAGTGTTAAGTGGTTCATATTCCTTTTAGTCAGTCACTTCTTATTAATTTACTTGTAAAAACATTGAGTATTATTCTTGATATTGCTTCTTGCAGCTTTAACTACTTTCTTTGAATTTCTTTGCTGTTCTTTATATTTCTCCCTGTTCTCAAGATCTCTACTGTTCTCTGCATTTGGATAGCTATGTTCTTTAGTTTGTATTATATAGCATTTTCCTTGTTTGCCATGCATGGTTATTATACAATCGGCACTCTTGCCCTCATGATAACCCTCAGGAGGTCCATGGGGAATTACTGTGGGGCTTGTTGAATCTGAGTTCCTTTAGTATCGTGGCCTGTCCAGCTGTAATTCATTACCTGAGCCTTTTATAAGTCAGGCCCAGGACTGGGCCTGCTGAACAGTTGTCCCGGGCAGGGATTAGTGTGTGTACACCATGGTAATGGTTTTACTATGTATTCTGTAATAAACTATGGGGGTGATTTCCACCCCCACCCCCCCCCCCCCCCCTGCAAAATGTTAAGTGTCAAAGTCACATAAAACTTTTTTCAGCAGGAGTTTCAGAATGAATCTCCCACATTCTGTGCACTACAGACTGCCTCAGTGTAAATCACATGAAAAATCTGTGGGCAGGGCCTATTCCTGCTGGAGAGGCTGGCAGCATAGCGCAGAGTGGGCCACTGCGCATGCGCAGATCTGTCAGTGCCGAGATCAGTGTATGCACAGTAGCTTCGCACTGCTGGCCTCTCAATCTCTTGCAATTCCAAGGTGCCCCCTGGACACTGGCACTTTGCACCTTGGGCAGTGCCAGGGAGCCAAGCTGGGAAAGACCAGGGGCACCCCCCCCTTACCCCCAATCCTCTGGGGGGGCCTGAATTGCCCCTCTTCACTCCAGAGGTCCGGCCGCTAGCTCTCCATTAGTGGGGAGCTATAGTAAACCCCTCTGAAGTGAACCCTCCTGGCATATATTCTCTCAAATACTTTTCTTCAACATCTCCCACTGCAGATAATCAATTTGATCAGCTAATAGCTCTTCAAAGTTTGCTGCGGTCAATCCCTCTCTCAGGTTTCCAAGATTATCCTTAACCACCTTTGGAACTTTGGCTTATGACTCATCCTTCTCCCTATCAACTTAATATTGAATTTAAAAATGTTTTATCACAAAAATGTTGGAAAATCTCAGTAGGTCTGGCAGCATCTGTGGAGGTACTGTGATCCAGACACGAAACATTGGTTCTATTCTCTCTCCACAGATGCTGTCAGATCTGCTGAGATTTTTCAGCATTTTCTGTTTTTGTTTCGGATTCCAGAATCCACAGTAATCTGTCTTTATCTTTTTATCACTATTCGATGTTCTCTCAGTGTAAGATTGTTGTCGAATTCTGGCTATATACTCAAGATTAAGCCTATTTTCAATATATTTTTGTTCCAGGAACATCCTCTATAATGCTCAAGAAATTTATCATCCTTGGAACTTGAGATGTTCTACTTTCTCCAGTCTCTGTGAAAGTTAAAGTTTTCCATTGCTTTTTTGCAACAAGTTTCTCCAGACTCCCTATTCATATATTCTGCTGTTTGAGACATCACTTATCAAAGTCTTGCAACTATTTATTTTCTTCAATTTTACCCTATTTCTTGTTAACCCTTATTGCATCCTTGCCAATGTTGTCACTTCCCCTCCTTTGCCAATTTCTCTGTCTAGTCAAAGACCTTATAACTTGGAATATTTATTCCCAATCATGCCTAGCTTGTAGACAGCACTCAGTTACAGCCACAAGCTCATACTTTTAAGATGAATTTGCCTTTTTATTTCACTTGTTTTATTCCATATACAATATATTCCACTGGGAAATGGGGTGGGGGGGGGATGGGGGAAGAGATGTTAATATTGAATAAGAATGTAACAGATTGCAAACCTCAGACTGTAGGCAATCAGGTCCCCCAGAGAGCCTAAAATTCAGCTGATTCTTCCAAGCTATCTTTTCACACACTCCAGGCTCTTTTAATGGCTTCAGCATGTAATGATTTTTGATTTCCACTACAAGAAAATATTTTTGACAAGAGCTGAAAGAACAAATAGGCCAGAAATTACTATTGACAGGAAAAGTGAGGATTGCTGAATGCATTCGACAGATGCTCCTCTGCCCATTGTATTGAATGGTTTCCACCTCCACTGAACAGTGAACAAAGAATGTTCTATTAATGTGCCAAATGTCTGTCCATTATTATACTACCAGTAATGATGAGCTTGGTATTCTAAAATTTTACAGTCAATCTGCTCACAGCTAATTCCCACAAATAACTATGAAATAATGACCAGATTGTTAATTTTGGTGCTGCTGTTGAGGGATAAATATTGGCCAGGGCACCAAGAGGAAATTCCCTGCTTTTCTTTGAAATAATGCCAATGGGATTGTATAAATCCTCTTGAGTAAGCAGTCAGGATCTGGGTTTAATAGCTCATTCAAAAGATGTCATCTTTGACAGTTTCCTTGGTGTCAGTCTATATTTTGTGCTCATATCTTTGAAGTGGAGCTTGAATCCACAACCTTCTCAAATCACAGCTGACATAATTGCATTGACATAAAAGCAGCATTGCCTGAACTTTGGCCTCATAGATAATTCTGCTCACATCATTTTCACAGCACCAGATTCATCAGTATCTAATTGGGTTCCACCAATTTGGAGCTACAGAGACATGGTGAGGCGATGCTGGGCTACATAGTAGAATATACACATGTGCAGTCACCTTCTCCCCATTTGTGAAATGAACAAGCAGCAAGTCCACGTGATTGCATAGAAAACATGAATTTCCCACATCATTACCTGATTATTGCAAAAGCCACAATGAGTGGGAAAAGTCTGTGAACATATTTTTAAATATACTTTGTGCTCTGTGCACAATTGGGCATAGAGCTGGAAGTAGAGCATGGTCATACACCAAGCAGTCAGCATGAATGCTCCCATCAAATGGCACATATATCTGTGGACTTGAAAGGTCAGATGTTGCTGCACATTGCAAAGTAATGCTGTGAGGATGCAGCAAGAGGCAAGACATTGTCCTACATTGAATTTCACAATGGATACTCGTCATTCAGCCCAATTTAGTATGCTGGTGTTTCTGCTCTCCACGAACTTCCTCCCACTTCTCTGCATCTAACCCTATTAACTTATCCTTTTATTCCTTCCTCCCTCATGTACGAAGATAGCAGTCTCTTAAATGCATTAATGCTATTCACCTTAACTACTCCATGTTGTAGCGAATTCCACATTCTAATAACTCTCCTGGTCCAGAAATTTCTTCTAAATTTTTTATTAGATAAATCAATGACTATCTTGTGATAATTGACCCTAGTTTTGGATTTACCTCTATGTGAACACATTTTCTCTATGTCCACCCTATTGATACTCTTCATAATCTTAAAGGTCATCTATTAGTTTTCATTTTCCTGCAGAAAAGTGCTCAGCCTGTTCAATCTAAGTGTTTTATTCTGGTACCATAATTGCAATTTTTCTTTGCATTTTCTCCAGTGCTTCTGTCCTTTTTGAAATATGGAGACCACAATTGTGCACAATTCTCTGTGCGGCTTGGTATAAGTTGTCGACTAATTTAACATAATTTCCTTTTTGAAATTCAATTCATGCAGAAATTAACCCCAGTGCTTTGTTTCCATTTTTAAGGCTTTGTTGACTTACCACTCTGTGCCGGTTCCTGCTTGGGATACTCATGTAGTAGTGAACCATCTTCCTACATCTCCTTCAGATCACTGTGTAATAATTTTTCATTTATCCTGACATTTTTGAGACATGTGGTATTGATTTTTGACGCATTCCTTTCAAACTAACCTTCAATAAAGGTTTACCGTGTGTTTACCGCATCAGCTAACCCAACAATACTATCTACCCAAGAGAGGCATGAGGCAATAAAATGTTCACACATGCAGCATACCTGGGAGAAGTTAAGAGAAATTGCAGTACACACATTTAAACTGTACACATATACTCTATACTGGAGAGAGGTAGAATTACAATATGTATGACAAGAACACCTATAGTCCCAAGTTGAACAGCACACTGCAAGTGTGATGTGCTCACAGCTGCTATGTATTTACCACAGCGATAGCTCGTGCTGTTAACTGAGAAGAACATCCCAAAGTGCTGCAGAGGCATAATAAAAATATAGTAGCCAAAGGTTCAAGGAGTCCTTTTAGCACACTCTAATTAAAGCTACAGTGCCGGCCACACTCAAATAATCCTTTTAAGAGTTTAACCACATCAACCATAACTTGCTGAATTTAAAATAAGCTTTAACACTAGCTGTGTTTGTTGTTGAAGATTTTCATACAACAAATGCTGTCTCACCCTGAACTTAGCATTTTGAAATTGATTCCTCTGAATGAAGCAGGCTGATAACGTTAACAAGTCTTACTTTAAGAACACACGGCTCTTAAAGTATCCAGCTGATGTCATTTTTAAATCCCAGTGTTCCATGGAACCCAACATCATTGTGGAAATCTCTGAAATTTGGCACAGGCTCCAAGCAAAGAAAGGTGAAATTACAAACAATAATTGCAAACTTTCATGGGAACAGGAGGAAATTGCAACTCACTAGATGCCATCACAATCTGAAGCAGCCTTCCCTGGAGTATTCTGGAACATACAAATGCTCTGATGTTCATGATGATTACATTTTGGTAACTAAAAGCCAGGGGAACACTGAAGTGGAATACTTGTCATCAAGTAAGAATTGGGAAGTTTTAGTAATAAGGGCTCAGTCTTCTTTTGGAAATGAAAAAAATCAAAAAGCAATAAACATATACAATCCTTACAATCCTCCATAGAGCATCATTGCTTTATCTAGGTGAGAAAAGAGTGATATTCAACTTTGTAAAATATTCTGGAGAGATTCAGAATCAAAGCATTCAAACAGTTTCTACATAAATATTACGCGCAGTGGCCATGTCATCACTGAACAGTGATCATCTCTGTCTCAATGTGCTACACAGTCCTCAATTAATGAACATTAGTAAAATTAGAAAATTAGTGAGTATGAAAGGCAGGGAAAACAAAGGCTAGAAAAGAGACAGTGAAGAATTGTTTAGTGATTAGTGATAAAGACTTAACGCAAGGAGTCCAGTGAATAAGACAGATACATTCAGGGCAGAGATAGACACTGGGAAGTATGATATCATACTGAACCATGTCTGAAAGAAAGGTAGGAATAGCAACTCAATATTCCTTGTTACATGACTCTCAGACAAAAAATCTGGGGTTAAGGAAGGGGTGTGCTACACTGTTAAAAGAAACAACCACAACTATGTGGAGGGATGATGTAATCAAAGGATCATCAAATGAGTTGTACAAACTTAATTGTAGAATAAAACAGAGGCAATCATATGCTGCAAGTATGCTATAAAAGAGGGAGATAGAAGAGCAAATATTTATGTAGACAAATTGGGGAGGGGAGAAGTGCAGAGGTATAGAAAAGATGGGAGCCATTTTCCTAAAAGTGCTGAATTGGTGGGAAAATTGTTCTAGATCATGACAGATTTTTCAGTGCAGCTTCTCACTCGAATCTGCCCACTCTGTGCAATGCAGAGGTCAGAATCGTGAATATAATTAAAAACTGTGTCAGCCCCTGTATAACACGCAGTGACCGTGTCAGCCCCTGTATAACACGCAGTGACCGTGTCAGCCCCTGTATAACACGCAGTGACCATGTCAGCCCCTGTATAACACGCAGTGACCGTGTCAGCCCCTGTATAACACGCAGTGACCGTGTCAGCCTCTGTTTAATATACAATGACCAGCTTAGTCTCAATACAACATACAGTGACCGTGTCAGTTTCTATATAAACACAATGTGACTATGTCATTCGGTAAAATGCTGTAAGCATGTGGGAATTAGAGTTCTAAGTAGCTGTGCTTCTTGTTGCAAACAGTAAAATGTTACATTAAAAATGAGAATCACACTAATCACCTACCTGGGTTTATCTTCAATGACCTGCAAAGAAACAATACAAAGAATTAGGTTGCGTTATCTCATTGATTCCAATCACACTGAATATCGTTCTATAAGTTTACACAATGGGACTATGTGCTATCTATCTACTGGGCAAAAAAGGTTTACATTTTTGGAGCTTGGTGTGAATTGGACTGCCATTTGTCACAACTGTCAGTACTCTCTCCCACCCTCTTTCAAATACCATGTCCTTCCAGAGAAGCACAAGTCCCTCAGCAATGAAGGTTCAAATGCATTGGCTCACCCAGCATACTATATCAGCAGAACATGGAAGTCAGTATTGGAGCCATGTCCATAAATGTGAGATAGGTCAATGCATTTCAAACTGGCAGCCAGGATGTTCAAAATACAAGCAAAGTTTTTTGTGTAACTGTATAATTTTAAAATATTAATTGGAATTTCCTTGTAGCGTTAACAGAGTATTTGATGTTAAGCAAGATTTTCAATCTGACCTTTCACCTGAGCAGAAGTTGGTGCTGCTCTCAGTGTTGGTATGGTTCAATAGCTTTGGAGTGGGAGCTTTAATTCAAATAGGATATTCAGCACTATCCTAATGGGTTTTGCTCATTCACTGTTTGCACCTATACCTGCAGTTAGGTAAGTGGGCATCACTTACCTTTGGTTTCAGCAGTGCCAGCTGGTTGAAGGCATTCAGTTGCCTGGTGATCTCTTGCATCTCCTCTGTAAGCTTTTCCATGGTGACATTAATCTCAGCTATTAGCTCAGCTACATGTGCTGTAGCCACTGCCTCCTGCAGGTCTACCAGGTGAAGGGCCTTGCGCTCTTCCTCAGTCACCAGCTGCCTCATTTTAGCAAATTCTTGCTTAATGCAGTCCTCCATCTGTCCCTGAGTCACCTGCACCAAAAAGGGTCAATGAAAAAGCACATGTAAAAGACAATGTGGCAATGAATGAAGATACAATAGATTGGAGAGTAATGCAGCAGGGGAAGGATGTAGAGTATCTAACATTGTTCAGTGAATAAGGGCTGTTACAAAATGGGTGGTACGCTAAATCAGTCAGTATTACACAGAATAAGGGCCATGTTATCTCAAATAAAACTGAATGGGGGTGTGATACGAAATGTGTGCTATATCAGACAGTATTAGACAGTATTAGATCGTTTGAGGGGTGTGCCACAACAGATAATAGCACACTGAATAAGGGGTGTGTTGTATCACAGGAACCCCTTGAGTTTTAAAGGGGCCATGGGAAATAATCATTTTATACATCATCTCAGTCTGCTGTCCTCCTGACCAATAACCTAGTTTAATTCATACTTTTGGGTTAGATGTGAACAGTCTGATTGTTTAATTTATTCGGCATTTTAGACAGGCAACACAAAGCCAAGCAGTGCAGACATTACAGATGGGGTTGGGTTGAGGGACATATTTAAATATGGTGAGACAGAGTGATCCTATGCAGACAGAGATACACCAATAGTCAGACAATAGGGAGAACACCAATGGTTATGATTATCACCAATGGCATCAAAAAGATAGGGATTTCCTCAATTCATTTGATAAGGAACAGCAGCAGCTGAAAAATAAGAAAACATCTATAACACTGGAATCACCAAAGGAGAGCTTCCGCTTTACATCTGCTCACTTCAATGAGCACCAGTAATGCGAGGACTGATACAGGTTATACTCTGTGGTCATTTGTCTCTGACGTGATGATAATAAAAAAGTAAAATTACATCTCATTTTTAGCTATTGTTGAAAGAGGTTATTATTATGATTTAAATTATCTAATAAATGGATTTAATGACCAATACACTCAAGCAGTTCTTAAACTTGCGAAAGATCTTGTTGAATCATAAAATATTGATGAATTATCTAACGTTAGTTTCTGAATTGCCTCCTATCTTAAGTTAATAAGGCCCTAACACTGAAATCACCAACTGAGTAAATATAATGAAGAGCCTGATATATCAGATAATATTGTACTGAATGGGGTTTGGAATGGTAAACATGATGAGTTGTGACATAACAGGCAGCAGTAGCCGGGAGAATTACAATGAATGTGAAATCTAATATATCAGAGTGGTGCAACAGGTTAAAGGCTTCTATGAGGCTTCTAAAGGCTTCTGAGGGACAAGATTTATGAGCATTTGGAGAAGTTTAGAATGATCAGAAATAGTCAACATGGTTTTGTCAAGGGCAGGTCATGCCTTACGAGCCTAGTTGAGTTCTTTGAGAACGTGACTGAACACATTGACGAAGGAAGAGCGGTAGACGTGGTTTACATGGACTTCAGCAAGGCGTTTGATAAGGTCCCCCGTGCAAGACTTCTTGAGAAGGTGAGAGGGCATGGGATCCAAGGGGCTTTGGCCTTGTGGATCCAGAACTGGCTTGCCTGCAGAAGGCAGAAAGTGGTTGTGGATGGGTCTTTTTCTGCATGGAGGTTGGTCACCAGTGGAGTGCCCCAGGGATCTGTTCTAGGACCCTTGCTGCTTGTCATTTTCATAAATGACCTGGATGAGGAAGTGGAGGGATGGGTTAGTAAGTTCGCCGACGATACAAAGGTTGGTGGTGTTGTGGATGGTCTGGAGGGATGTCAGAAGTTGCAGCGGGACACAGATAGGATGCAAGACTGGGCGGAGAAGTGGCAGATGGACTTCAACGCAGATAAATGTGTAGTGGTCCATTTTGGCAGGATCAATGGGATGAAGGAATACAATATCAAGGGTAGGAGTCTTAGCTGTGTTGAAGAGCAGAAGGATCTTGGGGTCCGGGTCCATAGGACTCTTAAATCGGCCTCGCAGGTGGAAGATGTGGTCAAGAAGGCGTATGGTGTACTGGCCTTCATTAATCGAGGGATTGAGTTTAGGAGTCAGGAGGTAATGCTTCAACTTTATAAGACCCTTGTCAGACCCCACTTGGAGTATTGTGCGCAGTTCTGGTCGCCTCACTATAGGAAGGACGTGGAAGCTATTGAAAGGGTGCAGACAAGATTTACAAGGATGATGCCTGGATTGGGAGGCATGCCTTATGAAGATAGGTTGAGGGAGCTGGGACTCTTCGCCCTGGAGAGACGAAGGTTGAGAGGCGACCTGATAGAGGTTTATAAGATGTTGAGAGGAATAGATAGGGTGGATTCTCAGAGGCTGTTTCCCCGGGCTGAAATGGTCGCTACGAGAGGACACAGATTTAAGGTGCAGGGAAGCAAGTACAGAGGAGATGTTAGGGGTAAGTTTTTCACTCAGAGGGTGGTGAGTGAATGGAATTGGCTGCCGTCGGTGGTGGTGGAGGCGAACTCGCTGGGGTGTTTTAAAAGACTTCTGGATGAGTATATGGGATCTAATGGGATTGGGGGTTATAGATAGGTCTATGGCTTAGTGGGTATAGATGTGATCGGCGCAACTTGTGGGCCGAAGGGCCTGTTTGTGCTGTAGTGTTCTATGTTCTATAACTTGGTTTTTTGTTAATATAAATTGGCACTTTCAAGATCGAAGCAGTCAGTGGACGTGCAATCCAAATACGGATACAGAACTGTGGGGGTTCACAATGAGAGATATACTGACTGGCTTACCCCTCTCTTTGACCTCATTCTCTGCTGAAGTTAAATGACTACAGGGACATTGTCGTCTGTACAATAAATATTCTTACATCATCTGACAAACCCCATTCATTATCTTCAGCGATTTCATTATATTCCAAGGATTTTTCAAGGGGAACAGATTTTTGAATTTGAAAGTGATTCTGTATATTTTGATTTTTTTTTAAACAAGCATCTGTAGAAATTTTACAATTATTACAGAGACTGGATTTTGTGAATGAAAAGAATGACCGGGAGCAGACCAGCAAAAAAAATGTAATGAACCGTGAGAGGCTGTCAAGGCTGACAGTCTCTGGAAGAAAAGCTTTAATTGAATGCCATGTAGCGCTTTCTGTTAATCAGACAGTAGCTTTCAGATGACATAATTATACAAAGGCCTTGCTTGCCTCCAAGTTCCTTGCTGCTGTCAAACACAACCGTGTCAAGGGCAAGAGGTGGCCCAGTAAAACCTGAAGCGGGTGGTTGCAGGACCTGAATTAAATACACCGGATGCAGGTGCAGTCAGCTTCACTGGAGCTGACTGCTGATGAGGTAAGAGTGAATGAAGTCAGATTGAAATTTGATGTGCCCTCTGCCAGATGAGCCAATACAAATCAGTGCAACAACTGGGGCACTGACAATGCTTTCTGAAAGATAACTGCATTTCAAAACACTAAACAATACTGTTAGCATGCTCTCCCTCCTGCAAGTTTTCTTCTTTTATATTCTATTTGTTTTCAAAAGACTAGATGGTACTTCCCTTGCCAGTAATTTTAAGGGTCTTCGACCAAGGTGTTATATTCCAGAAAGTCAGTTAATGAAGGATATAACTGGAGCCAATCTTTGCACGCTTTAATGAGCATTTGCTTAGAGTTACAGATTGTGAGCATGCACACTAACTAACAGAAAACAAGGAGTGGGGATAAATGGGTGTTTTTCTGGTTGGAAAACAGTGACTAGTGGTGTGCCTCAGGGATCAGTATTGGGATAGCAATTATTTACAATTTACATAGATGATTTGGAGTTGGAGACCAAGTGTAATGTGTCAAAAATCGCAGATGACACTAAGATGAGTGGCAGAGCAAAGTGTGCTGAGGATGCTGAAAGTCCGCAAAGGGATATAGATAGTCTAAGTGAGTGGGCAACGGTCTGGCAGATGGAATACAATGTTGGTAAATGTGATGCCATTCATTTTGGTAGGAATAACAGCAAAATGGATTATTATTTAAATGATAAAAATTGCAGCATGCTGCTATGCAGGGGGACCTGGGTGTCCTTGTGCATGAATCCCAAAAAGTTGGTTTGCAGCAGGTAATTAAGACAAATGGAATTTTGTCCTTCATTGCTGGAGGGATAGAGTTTAAAAACAGAGAGATTATGTTGCAACTGTAAAAGGTGCAGGGGAGGCCACATGTCTACATTTTTGTTTCTTTACTTAAGGATACACTGGTACTAGAGGGGGGCAGAAGAGAGTCACTTGGTTGATTCCGGAGTTGAGAGAGTTGGCTTAGGAGGAGGGATTGAACAGACTGGGACAGAAGAATGAGGGGAGACCTTATAGAAACATACAAGATTATGAAGAGAATAGACAAGATAGAAGCAGGGAAGTCATTTCCACTGGCGGGTGAAACTAGAACTAGGGGGCATAGCCTCAAAATAAGGGGGAGCAGATTTAGGACTGAGTTGAGGAGGAAGTTCTTCACCCAGATTGTGAATTTGTGGAATTCCCTGCCCAGTGAAGCAGGTTATCTCATCGAATGTTTTCAAGGCATGGATAGATAAATGTTTGAACAATAAAGGAATTAAGGGTTATGGTGAGCACGCAGGTAAATGGAGCTGAGTCCAAAGAAAGATCAGCCATGATCTTATTGAATGGCAGAGCAAACTTGAAGGGCCAGATGGCCTACTCCTGCTCCTAGTTCTTATGTTCTTATGTTCACCCACTAACCCCACAACCACACTTTCAATTGATATCTACTTATAAAGGACTCAGGTGAATCCCCAGGGAATGCCCGACCTACAATTAAACACAATCATCAGAATTACTGAGTGGAACTCTCTGGCTATGCTGGTCTAAAAGCTGGAAATCCCTGCCTGACATCAATGGCGTTTTGCATTCTCTGCAACCTTCCTGCTAAAATTCCAGTGGTGGGCAGGATGAGAGAATTCTGGTCACTATCTTTAAATAAAATTTAGATTTGAGATGTGCAGCCAAAATTGCAAAATAGATTATATCAAAAGCTTCCAAAATCCGCACAAAGCATTAAATTGTGAGAATTCTCCTTCAGACCACCGTACAATTTCCTCATGCGTGCTATTCTTTTTGTAAATAATCAAACAATTGATGACTTGCCTCCACCCATTTAATTTGAGAGATTTATTTTCTTTCTAGCATTTGCTTCAAGTCAGCAAGGTCAATCATTAAAGATTCTCATTCACAGGGCAAATTTAATGCCCTCTGCCCCGAGCTTATTTGGTGGTGAGGACCATTTAATCAGGTGAGAGAATGACAGGTGAGCACCCCACCACACTCCCACCTCCAATCCAATTAAGGCCATGGTGAGAAGGCCCATCGCTGGCCTTCCTGCCACAGTACCAATTGATTTGAATTATTGTCACATGCACTGGGATACAGTGAAAAGTATTGTTTCTTGGGCGCTATACAGACAAAGCATACCATTTATAAAGTACATTGGGGGGAAAAGGATAGGACGCGGTGTTGCAGTTACAGGTAGGGTGAAGAGAAAGATCAGCTTAACAAATGATATGACCATTCAAAAGTCTGATGACAGCAAGGAACAGGCTGTTCTTCAATAAACTAATGCCCACTTACGGGTCTCATCCTGCTGCTACCGGTATTAGAATCAGAATCCCTACAGTGCAGAACGAAGTCATTCGGCCCATCGAGCCTACACCGACAACAATCCTACCCAGACCCTATCCCCATAACCCTCTGTATTTGCCATGCTAATCCCCCAGCTCAAAGGGGCAATTTAGCATGACCAATTCACCTGACCCGCACATCTTTGGACTGTGGGTGAAAACTGAAGCACCCATAGAAACCCACGCAGACACAGAAGAATGTGCAAACTCCAAACAGATAGTCACTCAAGACCAGAATTGAACACAAGTCCCTGGTGCTCTGAGGCAGCGATGCTAACTACTATGCCACCTTTAAAAAACTAGGATTGACTTACATGTGGAGGCAGGGTATAAGGGTATATTAGAAAGTGAGAGTGGAAATTGCTAGCTCATAACTTTCTTAGAATGGCAATCACCAGGCTGAGCTGGACCCATGGGTGGAGGGTGTCTAGTTTGGGCAGGCTTGGTTTTGGCGGGGGCAGGGGGGGGTTGGTTGGTGGTGGTGGTGGGTGGGTGGGTGGGGGGGGTGGGAGGAAATGGTGGTGGTGGTGGTGTCTGGTTAGACTGTGTGGACAGAGGTGGGGGGCAGGCTGAGAGATGTTTTAGACCAGGGGGCTGTCCAGTATTGGGTCAGGCCAGGATCAGATGGGCTGGACTGAGGAGGTGGGGGGGGGTGGTCAGTGTTGTGAGGGGATTTCTGTGCAGGGCTCAGTCTGGGTCTTTAAAACAGTTACTCTGGAGTTCAAAGTGCATTCTTTCCTTCCAACTCTTTCAGAGTAACTATGAAGTTAAAACTGGCAGAACCTTCTGAAGTTAGTGATTTAAATCACTTTGTCAAATGGTGTCCAGCCCAGCGTAATTATCCAGGGGAAGTTAGCCCTTCTGGGCAATTGCCAACTAAACCTTTACATGGGAACTTCATGGAGGAATTCCCCAGTGCTTTATTTACCAGGCAGTGGACAGATGGCTCTCCATGCGGCAAGCAGATAAAAATTGGTGTAGCATTGCCTGCTACTAGGGTCCTTCGTTCAAGGATTCCTAGTGCTTGATCATGGAACAGGGCATTGGGTAGGGGATGGGGGGGCCTGCTGAGACCTACACCTACCTTTGCTGCTGGCCCTGCTCTCTCACAACTCCCTACACTCTCCTGCGGTCTGGGACCCAGAGATGATCCTAGAATTAGGGGGTGTCTTACCAGCAGCAGCAACCACATCCCTAGTGATATTGCCATATGTTACAGCAGCCAGCTGCTGATTGGCTGGTAGCTCTCAGTGGGTGGGACGTACTTCCCTTGGGGTCCTAGATCCTAAGGCCTGCACTGCCAGTTAAATGCTCGAGTGGCACTTAAATTGGAAAGCTTTCCCTAAAACAAATGATATGGAGCTCTTGCCACCTATCAAGACCCATGACCCTCATAAAATTCCACCCACGTTTCATAGAATGTACCTTACCCCACGATGAGACATTATCTTTATAACATTCAATGGTACACAATCTTCAGTATACCTCTGTACAGAATCTTATTTAAATTATTTGACAAGTAGAATCCTACATCCACTGCTAAAACCCTGACTCTTGTGGGGATGCAAAGCACTTACAAGAACCCTTTTTAATTTCTAAGCTTCCCAAGCTAAGGAACACCATTTCCCATTTCCCGGCCATCACACACGGCATGAAAGTAGCTGCATTATGACACCCATCAAAAAGATTAGCACTGCTTCCTTCAGATCAATGACTAGCTTCATGTTCTTTGGGTCATCCAAGGATGAGAATTTAACAACAATTTTTTCTGATATATTTTTATCATGCTTTATTTGCCCTTTAAACATTCTTGACTTTAGTGTTTTTCATCATAGTACTCAATGCCAATTCATTAAAGCTAACGTCTGGTCTAGTCTGAGTGCACAATATTTCAATTGACCAATCAAGCTTCACAATTGCTCTCTCTCTTTTGACATACAGCAACAACATTTTTCTGTGAAGACATATAATTGACCAGGATGAGAATACATTCTCCAAATCGGATTGTTGATTCTAAAGTTATTCCATACCTATTCTGCTTATGTCTAAAGTAACATATTTAAAAGCTTGACTCCAGATTTTGCTATAGCTGAGATGATTTGTGTTCCGTCTGCAATGTGGAATTCATGATCTTCCTTCTTGTCATAGGTTGACAGCCCAATCAAATTTGTCCCTTCAGTATAAGTCTTATGCCATCATATAGCCTTGATCTTACTTTTGAGGGCTTCATTTTTAGGTCGTCATGTTGAACCACTTCCACAAATCTGTAAAGTTCATTATGTTGCTTGATGTACCAGTGTCTATCGGATACTTCTTACTTTCTTAATATTTTTGTTCTGCAGTCCTCATTGTAACAATCAGAAACCAATTGTTGTCATGAATGTAAATGTTTCAATAGGGTAGCAGTTCGGGAACAATGACCACAATTCAATAAGCTTTAAGGTACTGATGATTGAAGATAAGTGTAGTCCTCAAGTTAAGGTGCTAAATTGGGGGAAGGCTAATTACAACAATATTAGGCAGGAACTGAAGAATGTAGATTTGGAGCAGATGTTTGAGGGCAAATCAACATTGGGCATGTGGGAGGCTTTCAAGTGTAAGTTGACAGGGATTCAGAACAGCACCTTTCTGTAAGGATGAAGGATAAGTATGGCAAGTTTTGGGAAACTTGGATAATGAGAGATATTGTGAACCTCGTCAAAGAGAAAAAGGAAGCACTGGTCAAAGCTAGGAGGCTGGGAACACGTGAAGCAAGTGTGGAATACAAGGCAAGTAGAAAGAAACTTAAGCAAGTAGTAAGAAGGACTAAAAGGGGTCATGAAAAAGCATTGGCCAGCAGGATTAAGGAAAATCCCAAGGCTTTTATCACATATATAAAGAACAAGAGAGTAGCCAGGGAGAGGGTTGGCCCACTCAAGGACAAGGGAAGGAATCTTTGCGTGGAAATAGAGGAAATGGGAGAGATATTAAAATGAGCTCTTTGTGTCAATATTTATCAAAGAGAAGGACTTGATGAATCTGGGAAAGGATGTGTAGATAGTTTGAGTCATGTTGAGATCAAAAAGGAGGAGGTATTGGGGAACATTAATGAGAAACATTAAGGTAGACAAGTCTCCAGGGCCTGATGGGATACACCCCAGAATACTGAGAGAGGCAAAGGAGGAAATTTTGTATCCTCACTGGCTACAAGGGAGGTCCCAGAGGATTGGAGAATAGCCAGTGTTGTTCCTTTGTTTAAGAAGGGTAACAAGAATAATCTAGGTAATTACAGGCTGGTGTGCCTTACGTTAGTGGTAGGGAAATTATTGGAGACGATTCTTCAAGACAGGCTTTATTCTCACTTAGAAATAAGTGAACGTATTAGTGAGAGGCAACATGGTTTTGTGAAGGGGAGGTCGGGTCTCATGAACTTGATCGAGTTTTTCGAGGAAGTGATGAAGATGATTGATGAGGGTAGGGTAGCGGATGTTGTCTACATGGACTTCAGTAAGACATTTGACACGGTCCCTCATGGCAGACTGGTGCAGAAGGTGAAGTTGCATGGGATCAGAAGTGAGCTGACAAGGTGGATACAAAAGTGGCTTGGTCAAAGAAGACAGAGGGTAGCAGTGGAAGGGTGCGTTTCTGGATGGAGGGCTGTGACAAATCTAAGCTATGTGACAACAGCATAGATCAATGCTGGGATCTTTGCTGTTTGTAATATATATAAATGATTTGGAAGAAAATGTAACTTGATTAGTAAATTTGCGGACAACACAAAGGTTGGTGGATTTGCAGATAGCGACGAGGACCATCAGAGGATACAGCAGGATCTAGATCAGTTGGAGACTTGAGCAGAAGATGGCAGATGGAGGTTAATCCGGACAAATGTGAGGTGATGCATTTTGGAAGGTCGAATACAGATAGGAAATATACAGTAAATGGCAGAATGCTTAAGAGTATTGATAGGCAAAAGGATCTGCGTGTGCAGGTATACAGGCCACTGAAAGTGGCAATGCAGGTGGAGAGTGTAGTCAAGAAGACACATGGCATGCTTGCCTTCATCGGCCGGGATATTGAGTTTAAAAATTGGCAAGTCATGTTGCAGCTTTATAGAACGTTAGTTATGCTGCACTTGGGAATATAGTGTTCAATTCTGGTCGCCACGCTACCAGAAAGATGTGGAGGTTTTGGAGAGGGTATAGAAAAGATTTACCAGGATGTATGGAGGGCATTAGCTATGAAGAGAAGTTGGAAAAACTTGGTTTGTTCTCAGTGGAGTGACTGAGGTTGAGGGGAGACCTGATAGAAGTCTACAAGATTATGAGAGGTATGGACAGAGTGGATAGTCAGAAGCTTTTTCCCAGGGTGGAAGAGTCAATTACTAGGAAGCATCGGTTAAGGTGCGAGGGACAAAGTTTAAGGGAGATGTATGAGATAGATTTTTTACACAGAGAGTAATGGGCGCCTGGAACTCGTTGCTGGGGGAGGTAGTGGAAACGGATATGGTGGTGACTTTTAAGGGGCGAGTTGACAAGTACATGAATAGGATGGGAATAGAGGGATATGATCCCCAGAAGGGTTGGGGTTTTCAGTTAATTCAGGCAGCATGGTTGGTGCAGACTTGGAGGACCGAAAGGCCTGTTCCTGTGCTGTAATTTTCTTTGTTCTTTGTACCAACCTGTTGTTTTGTGCACGGATTTCCATCAGATCCATTCACTCCAGAGGCTGTCTGTAGAGACTTCTCATGCCTTTTCCTGATCAAGCATGTGTATGCAAAATGATACTGCTTCTTGTAGTTAAAATACTGCTTTTCCCGTTCTAGGCAATCATTCTTTTTCTGTGCACATTGTTCTCCGCAGTACTTGTATCCTGCCCTGTGTCTGCAATTACTCAGCTCCTTTGGTTTGTCTCTCAGCATATTGTGTCTCCTGTTCTGCTGCGCCATGTATATATGCTCCAGCTGACATTTCACAACTTTGTTTTTTGACAGACTCCAACACTTCCTTTCGCATCAGTTCCTCATTTTTCAGCAGACTTGCTTTTATTGAGAGGTCTCTCGTGCCTAAGACCAGTCTTTCTTTAATCAGGCCATTTTTTAGCTTGTCCAAATTCACATGATTCTGCTAGTTCCATTATTACCAACCTGTATTGTTTATTGGTCTTATTTTTTCTCTGAACTCTAGTGCTGAGTACATTTCGTTGACATGTAACATTCATTTGGGGAGAAAAATATGTGTTCAAGGCTTCGAAAATCTGTTCTTTTTTTCACTTATCTGTAGGATAGAAGGTGGTATATGCTTTGCAACTGTCCCCATCCCAATGGCCAGCCCTAATCGGCCCTTCCCCTCTTCTTTCACTGATCAAAAATGCAGAGTGACAGCAGAAACCCCCACCCCATCAACCCTTCCCCCCCCCCAGAAGCCCCACCCCCAATAGGCTCACTCCTTGGCACTGCCTGATGCCTGAAAGGTGTCCTTTGAGCTTTGGTTTGCCCCTTGGGCAGTGCCAGGGGCCAGGCTGGCATTGCCAAGCCAACAATGCGCAGGGAAGACCCCTCTTACTCCCGACCTCCATGGCCTCCCTTCACTCCAGCAGGGTCAGGCTGCCAGCTCCCTGTTAGTGGGGAGCGGTTGTAAACTCCGCTGGAGTGAAACAATTACTAGGGGGCATAGGTTTAAGGTGCAGGGGAGAAAGAGGGCAAGTGGAGTGGAAGAGGCCATTAATAAGATTTAAATTAGAATTTAAATATTCTAATCAGCTCTGCACCGATTTCTGGTGCGGAGCTAACAACACTGGAAATCCGGCAGCCGGAGATGCGCAGAGACTGTGGTGTCAATAGGAAGCCCACTATGTGGTCTCCACTTATGCCTCCCAGCCCACTGTGCTGCTAGAGCAGCTTAGGGGCTGGGACAATCGCCCCTCATATCTTTCGGTCCCAATGTAATTAATTATGCATCTGGGGATTTTACTTCTGTGGTAGGACAGCCCTTGGTGGCATATGTCCCACATTCATATCCACAATGTCAGATCAAAAACAGAGTGATATCAGTAAGGTCATCCATCACCCAGCTCTGAAATTCAGTAATACTTCCCTGCACGTCGTCTGGGACCATGTTAGGGGCACAGGAATGTGCTCTACCTACCTGATGGGAGGAGTATTCCAAGCTGGGAGATCAGTACTGCATGGAGACAGGTGGTGATGCCATCAGCGTCCAGGAGGTATGCAGAAGGTCAGCCATGCAGTGCCAGAAGAGGGTGAATGAGCTTATTTGCTCTGCCAGAGTGAGTTTCGTCAGATTGTTGCATAAACCCCAAAAATTCCAATATGTCAGGATTGAGAAGAGCATGCAGGAAAGGTGTAGGACATAGCCATTGGCAATGGGAAGCTTGCCTTTGGGCACCCAACTGGTAAGGATTCATCCATTCAATGCAAACCTGAGGCTTAATGTGCCTCCATGTTGGGGGTTGCTGATGCTGTCACTTGCACTCTCCTATCTCACTTACAAGTGCCTCCAGGAAGAGGTCTCGGATCAGTGAGCAGATGGAGGAGGACTCCCTATCAGACTTCAGCTCCAGCCTCAGCCTCAGCCCAGAGATGAGCCAGGAGGGATCAGAAGAGGAGAGCTTCACGCCTGTAGATGCCTGTCACAGCAGTCACTTGCACCCTCCGCCAGCTCAGGGATACCCACCTTGCTGGGTATTAGTACCAGTTCAGGAAGGGTCTCAGAATCTGGTGGTCACAGCACAGACACGTGTACACGGCACACGTCTAATTCTGACAGAGAGTCATCTTGAGCATTTCTCTGATTTTAATTGATCCACAGGTGGGGGCCACACCTCAGTTGCTTCAGGTTAAGCTCTGGAATTGCCTCTTTGCACTATTTTGCCTTTGTACATCATTTTCCTCCTTTAAGATGTTCCTTAAAACCTATTCTTTGACCAAGCTTTTGGTCATCTGACCCAATGAGCTCAATGTCACATTTTGTTTTACAATGCCCTGTGAACACCTCCCAGCCTGTGCTTCTATGGTTAAAAGGTGCTTTGGGCTACCTGCCCACCCTTGTTGTTTGGAGGTAAGGATCCAGTAGGTCCAGTACTACCCTACTAGAATCTCCTCTCCTCAGTCTCCATTGCTGCCTCGGGGTAGGTTGCTTGCAACCCCAAACGTGATTGCTGTGATCCCACCGGAGGACATGCCCCGCAGTTTGAGAACTAGATTCTGACTGTGCTCCCAATGTAAATGAAACTAGCGCTCATAGTGAGCTATAGTTGGGGTGTTCTATTACATTAAAGGTGCTATGCAAATATAAGTTGTTTTTATTGTTCTTAGATGATCTTAGAACACTTCAAATTACTTTAGAACCAGTTAAGTACTTTTGAAGTATAATCACTATTGCAGTGTATGAAACAGGCAGCCAGTTTAAACAAAGCAAGATCCCACAATTAGCAACTTGACGGTGACCAGACAATCTGTTTTTGTGATGTGGGTTGTGGAAAAACCATTGAACAGGACATGGGGAAGAGCTTCCCTGCTTGTTCTGAATAGTCCCATGGGATCTTTTACATCCAGATAGAACTTCAGTCTCATTGGAAAGACGGCACGTCAGACAGTGCAGCACTCCCTCACTACTGCATTGGAGTGTCAACTAGATTGTATGTTCAATGGATTACGAACTCTGATCAGAAATGTCAGTGCTACCATTGAATCAAGGCTGACAGGATGTCATTATGGGAGACTAATGTATGAACTCTATTTGAGATTAATAAGCTCAGGTGGGCTAAAGTCAAACTCCCTCACTATATTTATTTCAATAGCAACTTCATAAGTACTGAATAAAGAACAACTTGAAAGGTCTTTTTAAGAACATCTCTAATTGCTTCACATACAACCAATTACTTTGAAATGCCATCAGTGAGACTATGTAAACAAATATTGCACATATCAAAATCACAGAAACAGCAGGGAAATAAAAGATCAGTTAAATTGTTTTTGGTAACGTTCACTGAAGGAGGAATATCGTCCAGGACATCAGCGGAACTCCCTGATTTTCTTTGCAATCTCTATGGGTGTCCACCTGAATGCCTAACATGTTATCTAAAGAATGTAACCTCACATTGCTTCAAATATGAGAAAATATCTATGAAGGAAGAATGTAAACAAAGAGAAGGAAACACTTACATTGGGGTCAGAGCTTTTCGTCTTCAACCGGTCCACCATTTCTAGCATGGCAGCCTTCAGGTCAGTGGGAGGTCGATTCTAAGAAAGAGAAAAGGATTGTTGTTACAAAGAGCTCGAAAAACACCCAAGCTTTTAATGTTACAGGTACAAGACACTAGGGATATCTCAATGCTATTTAACTTTCAAATGTACAAACTCTTTGCATTTGCAAAAAAGATATTGTGATGGATTTGCAAAACTGAGTGTTGATGCTTTTGAAATGGTGAATAATTCCCTGAATGAAGCTGAATAGTGACCAGATGAGAAAAAAGAGGGAAACATTGAGTCAGATAATCTAACTACTGTCACAAGGGGAAGATGGTGGGATTTCTGATGAATAGCTGCTTTTGTTTTGGAAAACTGGGACCTGGTAATTTCTATACTTGCTTGTAGAAATGAGATGGACAATTTCACATCAAGATCATTTTGTTTAGGGACCAAGGGAATAGTGTTTAGGCAGGAGACGAGTAGAAGCTAGCACTTTATTCACTGTGCGACATCGTACAATGAACACACACGAGATTCTATGTACCTGGTGAAAGCGAATTACAAACCTGTCCTTTATAAATGGAAATCTTTCCCCTTTTGTGAAAAAACACCATCATTCTGTATGGACTGTCACAGCGATAAAAAAGACTCTCCAACTTCAGTCAGAGAAGTTATTCTTGCCAGCACTTGCGATCATTTTTCTCTCTCCTTTCTATCCCTGTGAATCACGTACATAAAGTGCGAAACTGATATATGGTTAACAAAGAATGTTGGCGGTCCTGTAAAATAATTCAGAAGTACTATCATTGATTAGCATCCTTTCACACAGACTCTCAGAAACTGTTATTTCTGAAACATCATGAGATTGAAATAGAGTTAAATGCAATTGGTAAGATTGGAAGGATCCATTAATTCTACTATTAGCAGAAAGGGAATAGTTCAGATGAAAGGACCTTCATTTACACTGAGCTTTAATAGATCGCACAATGATCTGAGAGTAATTCACATACAGTGCATTACTTTGCAGCATCACACTATTATTATATGGATAGTAATGACCAAATATATCTCATGGCAACAATGAGATGAATGAGAAGTTCTGGTCATATTGCTTGAGGAAAGTATGTTGGCCAGAACATTAGAGGAACTTCCTGTCCTTCAATTAGTGCCCAGGAATCTTTCAGACCCAACTGAACATGCAGGCAGTGCTGGGTTTGACATCTTATTCAAAAATCAATCTGGCACTCTCACAGAACTCCACTGGACTATTAGTGTACATTTCAAGTTCGATTATTGGAGGAAGACTTGCATCCAAATCTTCTGAATCAGAGGCACGAGTGCTACCAATTCTGCCAAACTGTCACTTACACATGATAGATAAATGGCATCAGGGCCTAGTGTCACGCTCTCACTGTCCCTCTTCCTATTACCTTCTTGTCTATATTGATTATCTTTCTTGCTTATCTTTCTCTTTCCTCCTCCTTCGGCCCAGACACTTACATTTTTTCTTATTCACCTGCCTCCTTCAGTCTCTCTCACTGTTCCCATTTTTACATTCAATTCAAAAGACACATCGATGTAGGTCTAAATCTGTAATCACACAGCTAATGTTATATCCCATAAAGCCAAATGGTTTCTTCTAGTTCTATTATTAGTCTTTGCACACACCTTTGTATTTATATTTTTGTTTAAAGTTACTCACAACATACAGATGCCTCCTAATACAGCAACCATGCAGTTTCAGTCTATTTGTACAGATGAAATTAATCAAAAGTTAATGCTCATTGCCAGCATAAAAAGAATTAATGTCGAATTAACAGATTCCCTTCTATTTAAATACAAATTAGTGAATTAATGTGCTTTTTAATTTATTAATTCATAGGATGTGGGCGTCGCTGCTGGGGCAGCATTTATTGCTCATCCCTGACAGCACTTAACAGTCAACCACATCGCTGTGGCTCTGGAGTCACATGTAGGCCAGACCAGGTAAGGACAGCAGATCTTCTTCCCTAAAGAACACTAGTGAACCAGATGGGTTTTTCCGACAATCAACAATGGTTTCATGGTCATCAGTAGACTTTTAATTCCAGATTTTTATTGAATTCAAATTCTGCCGTGGTAGGATTCAAACCGGCTCCCAGAGCATTACCTTGGGTCTCTGGATTACTAGTCCAGCGACAATATACTACAACATTGCCTACCCATAACCAAAGCTTCAAAACAAATTAAATCAAACTTCCTTTATTCTGCACAAAGCACTGCATTGTAGGACACCCCTCCTGGACAATATCAACTTATTTGTACTAGCATTTTTTCTTGTAAAACAATCAGGCAGATGATGACTTGCACCCACCCATTTAATTTTAGATATTATGTTTTGCTCCAGGGTTTATTTCAAGCTTACAGGGTCAATCCGCCTGCCACCGTTTCTCACTCATACTTTTTGTGGAGAGTACATTCTTACACAATGAGCAATTATCTACAGAACATTCAGTACTATTTTCATTATACCCATTGTATAGAATCTCACTTATATCCAATTCCATATCCAATACCTCCAGCAGTTTCAGCAGTAAAAGGGTTTTCTTAGTTTCCAAAGCTAAGGGGCATCATTTCCCATTCTCAGCCACGTTTAATATTATGAAACCAGCTGCACTTGAATATCCTCAGGGAGATGAGCATGTGAAACATGATCAAAGATGACCAGTTTTGGGAATTTTTGGGTCCTATAGGGATGGAAACACATATTTTCCAGACTTTTTTTTCTAAATGTTTTATTTGCCTTTAAAACATTCTTGGCTTTAGAGTGTTTCATTGTGGTACTCCAACACCTGGCCTAGTCTGATTACACAATCAGTTCCACAGACCAATCAAGCTTCAAAATTGTACTCTTCTTTAGATGTGGATCATCTTTCTATGATGAATAGTATGACTAACCAGGATGTGAGTATCTCCCCGGGAATCTTTTCAACATAGCAGTTAACTGATCAGACAAGGTCCCTATCTAAGAAGGGAACAGGAGCCAGAACCGTATGAGATATCTTTGCACAATCCACCAAATTAAACAATAATACTGATTCAGAAATCCCAACTTGAATTCCAACAAACTGGTACAAGTTCATGATATCTTTACCTGGAATGACAATCTATTTTCTGAAATCTATTTAAGACAATTAGCAGATTAGCTTTTTTGTAAATCTCATTCTAAAACTTCAATAGAAGACCTAAACCTTCTTCATTGTTCAACTGATATGCATTCAGCTTACCAAATACTTTATGTCTGACTTTTCTTCTTGTAGGAAGTGATAAGGTCAAAACCACACCTTGTTTCCTTTTTGGTAGGGATGTAACCCATGTCCATATATCCACTTCATTCTTCCTCTGGTTGAATGGTTCAGACTCAGCAGACATCCGAGGACAATCACAACCACAGCAATTTAGAACACAGAACATTACAGCGTAGTACAGGCCCTTCGGCCCTCGATGTTGCGCCGACCAGTGGAACGAATCTAGTGACCCTTTAACCTAAACTATTCCAATGTTATCCATATGCCTATCCACTGACCATTTGAACAGCCTTAAAGTTGGTGAGTCCACAACTGCTGCAGGCAGGGCATTCCATTCACTTACTACCCTCTGAGTAAAGATACACTTATTTTTTACCAGTTTCCACAATGGCTACTGGTATTATGGTTTTTTGTCTGATTTTTTTCTTAAGTTCCAACTTTCACCAGTAAGCAGTCGTTCATTCTCTGTCACCATGAGAAATCCAAGGAAGCCAGGTGGTGAAGGATAGAATTGGAACCAATTTTTATACATATGTAGAAATATCAGTTTATATCTCCTAGTCTAACAACCACAGTCTGTATCTATTTGCAGGTATTCAAGTGAATCTCCAGTTAATGTTCACCATCTGCAACCAATTAAATCCAATTAATAGCTAATTCTCAAAGTATCTATATAACATAAAGTTTACTTTTTAATAATTAATTTTGGTATCTCTTTTAATTGAGTACAGAGTTCCTGTTTATTCAACAACATTGGGCTAAAGGTGCCTTCATAAGAAGTGTTTGGTAAACGAATATTCAATTTTTCCATAATGTAATATATTGTGCTGAAATGCATCATTCTTTCTTTCAAATTGACATCCTTATGACAATAATACAATGTAGCTCTACTTCTTACCCAAACATAAAAGGGTTGCTACATACTTTTTATTGAATCAGTTCTCCTTTAAGGCATCAGTAACACATTTCAGATAATTGGTCATAACCAGAGGATTAGCACAGAAGGTGGCCATTCAGTCCATTGTGTCTTTGAAAAAATTAGTCAGTTGGTCCCACCTATTCTTTTTCACATAGCCATGCAAATGTTTCCTTTGCATGTTTCTTTTGAAAGTCACAAATGAATCTGCTCCCCCCACCTTTTCACTCTAAATCATAATGTGCTTTGCAAAGAAATGCCTCTGCTCCTTCTGACAATGATCTTAATTCTATGTCCCCTGATTACCAACCCTCCTGTCAGTAGAAATGCTTCTTTTTTATTTAAAAAAATTGCAATTTTGAACATTTCTATTAAATCATTAATCTGCTCATTTTTCATATAAGTGATCATCGGATGGGTTAGAGTGCAGATGACCAATCTGCTCTGTCAGTTTAACATCCTGATGCTTTAGGTGAAGATTAACCATTTGTTCAATGTGTACAGTCTGTCATTATTCAGTAGGTTGATGTAAAACCCAGGTCACAGCAATTATTATATGCAGAGGGACAGTTAACAAATGGGTGATATATCAGCAATGACAGATCAGCCATGATCTTATTGAATGGCGGGGCAGGCTCGAAGGGCTAGTTGGCCTACTCCTGCTCCTATTTCTTATGTTCTTATCTGTAGTCTCAATCACACACGATGGGCTTGAGGAAAGGCAATTACGAGAGATCAAGTGTGACACTGTAATGTTAGTTCATATTTAATTTTGACTTTTTAGCAAAATATCCCCATTCTGCATGTTTCCCTCGGATACGATATCACTGACTTCTAGATCTCACTGAATATGGCTGCCAAATTCCACTGTCCTCAGTCACTTGTCTAGTGCAAAGAGTACTTTGTGGTCCAGTGCTAACTCCCACAGCTAACGGGCTCAGACCCAAGAAAAGCAGACGCATGTGCAAGACTCTACTTGCCCTGCAAAAAAAGGAGCTATTATTGAGCTTTTCATACCCTGCATAAATTAACAAGTAGTTACTGAGAGATGTATTGTTACAATCTGCATGTAGATGTGCAACTGAGACTAGAAATAAAGACTCTTTTCCAGCCCACAGAAATTTGTGGAAAAAACATAAATAACAACACGCTGTATCTTAAAAGGCAATGTGTAGTAGCATTGGCTGCTACCGTGTTGCCATGGGTTCTCACTCTTCATTAAAGGACATATTAGAGCCACTGAGGTACAATCAGTGTACAGGATCAGTGGGTAAATGGAGTCCCAGTGTTTCTAGTTAATGACTTTTCATTAGAACTGACAATAAGTCATCAGCCTGAAAGTTAACCCTATCCTTCCTTTCTTTGCTGGTACGGCCTGAGCTCCGACGTTCCCAGCATTTTTACTTCAGACCTCTGGAATCTTCGGAATTTTGTTTCCTGTCCACAATTAGCGCCTTTTTATTAGTCTCTAGTGGTGGTTCTAAGCTATGTTATTTGTTACTGGACTGAAACACCGATGGCCGTGGTGACTCTGAATACCGCCTAGGCCTTTCCTATACCCTAACTCTTGGGTCTCCAAAAAGTTGTAGTAAGTTGCTTGTCACTGTTTCTCTGACTGGGTTAGTGTAGCTTACAAGACTGGTAAACAGACATGGGGAACACCCCACCTGACATCCACAAATGATAGGCAGGAAATCGTCAGTTGGTCCACCAAGACTGCCCACACTAATGGTGATTGGAATGTCATGACTTAACAGTTCCTACACACCCCCATCCACAACTCTTCATCCTTATTGCCATGTAATTACCTGAGGGAAGCAAAAAGAAGAAATCCCAAGTCAATGGGAAGAAAATTAACTACGTTCCTACCTCCTCAGGTTATTGAAACTCAATGAATTTAATTGTCTCCTTTACTTTATTAGTTTTGTTCAGCATTTAGTAGACATTATCCTCCATGAAAACCCAAACACGAATGCCAGGTTACATTGATGTGGCTGAGACCATAGAAATTGCTGGTCTTCAGTAAGTCAGCTCCAACTATGGGGAATATTGTTCATGGTTTTCTCCAGGTCCCCAATTTACTTGTTTTAAACACAACTCCTCCCACATCCAGTTGTTTCCCTTAAGGTGTTGACCCATTACTGGGATAATTAAGTCTCTGATAACCCAGTATAACTCACCCAAGCAGCTTATATTTGGTTCAAGTACATGGCATATAGTGTAAATGGTCCATTTAATCATTTAACTTCAATCTTAGCAGATATAGCAGTACTTGATGCTGACACTTGAGTGATAAAAACTGGAAAATACTGCTTTATGAGCATGGACATATATAACACCCATCACCCTGCTACCCCTGTCCAGAGTACAAAATGCAGCCAAACAATAAAGATAAATGAATGAAATCTCAGGAGTTATTGAGTCATAAAGTCATAAAGGTTTACAGCATGGAAACAGGCCCTCCGGGCCAATTTGTCCATGCCGCCCAGTTTTTACTACTAAGCTAGTCTCAACTGCCCACATTTGGCCCATATCCCTCTATACCCATCTTACCCATGTAACTGTCTAAATGCTTTTTAAAAGACAAAATCGTACCCGCCTCTACTACTGCTCGTTCCAGACGCCCACTACCCTGAGTAAAAAAAGTGCCCCTCTGGACCCTTTGGTATCTTTCCCCTCTCACCTTAAACCTATGCCCTCTAGTTTTAGACTCCCCTGCCTTTGGAAAAAGATGCCCTTGTTATTTTATTGACCTCTATAAGATCACCCCTAAGCCTCCTATGCTTCAGGGAAAAAAGTCCCAGACTAACCAGCCTCTTTTTATAACTCAAACCATCAAGACTCAGTCCCAGAAACAGAGATGGTAACATTTCAGCTGGTTCTTCCCGCAGCAGATCATGGCAACTGTTTAATCTGACAGTCTGGCATCTCAGCAATTCATTGGAGGGGGTGAAGCCAAAACTGGGCTTGCATTCTATACTGCTGTTACCCCCACCCACCTCCCTGCCCCCATGTGGAGATGGGGTTGCTCTCCTGTGCTCAATAACATACACTGGGTTGTTGGCTGACAATTTTAAAATCCAAAACCCTCCACAGCTTCACTCACTCTCTCACTGTAATCTCTTTCTACAGTTCTCCAATATCTCTGTGCCCCTCCAATTCTGGTCTCTCACATATCCTTGATTTTCTTCACTTCACATGCCCTCAACTGCCTTGGCTGTAAGCTCTGAAACTCCTCCCTAAACTTCACCATCTCTTTCTCCTCCTTAAGACATACCCATCTATTTGGCCAAGCTTTCTTAACATGGTCCAATATCTTATGTAGTTGTGTCAAATTTTGTCCAAAAACACTCTTTAACTGTGGTCTGTTTTAGTATGCTAAAGGTGCTCTATTAATGCAGGTTGTTGTTGTTAAGGTTATTGTGTCATGTTATTACATACAAACGAGATTGCCTTTGAGATTAAATCTAAAAGTATCAGAATATTGGATTGTATACTGGAAACATTTCAATACAAATAGCTTCAACAGTGATGTAAGCAGCTCATACTGACTTACTATATTTTTAAAAGCTGTAATAGTATTGGGCATATGATTCTTCACAGTGACCAAGGCGATCTCAAGTCTGAGTTAGACCCTGACCTTATCCAAACAGAGGCCACTGAACATTCAGCAGGAGCTTGACTCCTGAAATATATTCACCTCCAAATCAAAAGGTGCCTAAACAAAATTCTAGTGCCCCTGCGACAACTCCAGCTGAGGTGGGATACTCAACACAGGGCTGGTATTAAATATAGGAGCTTGAGTGTCTGACTGGCTGAGCTGTTGACTGGATAAAATTGCAGAGCCATTGGGAGAGCTGATTTGTAAAGTGTAACAAGAAAATGGCAAGGGTAAAGGCTTGTTGAGAGCAGATGTGTGCATCTGATATGGTAAAAGACTAGAAGTGCCTTCAAGAAGAAGAGATATTCCTATTCCTCCCATCACCACACCCTCCTAGAGATACACACACTCAAAACCTCACCTACACACACCACCTCCACACACACAAATCGCACACATACTCAAAAGCCCCCACCCATACACACAAATCCCATCCAGACACCAACCACCTTAACACATACAAAGCCACCCACACACACCACATCTCACTTACACCACTACCATCACACACACATACACAAAACTTCCCACACACATTATATTCCATAAAAACACCTGACCACCTTCTTTGGAAAGGATTTTGACAGATGAACTATCCACAAAATGCCACTGTATTTGCCTCACTTTATTCCTTCTGTACCCCACTTCCTAGTGTTTATAGCCATCCTTCAAAGTAGTGGGTGAAGGTGGGAAAATACTGTTCTAAAGTCAGCCTTGGAAAGAACCTTATTTCAGCAACAAGAAAGAGGCTTCCGAGAGCCAGAAAAAAAGTTTGGTCTGTTCATTGCCCTGAGAAACAGGCCAGGGAATGGATGGGGACAGAGATTGAGGCACGGCTTTGAAATTCAAACATTGTTCTCTGATTCTAGTGCAGCTCAAAACTGTTTTCTTTTTAAACTGTGACATGCTTTTGTTAATCAGCATTGCCTTCAGAGTCACTAATATTGCAACCTCACCACAAAATCATCCATTCTGTTCATCTTAATTAAATTGAGGCCTTGCTGTTCCAATACTTTCGACCTCCAACATTGCCACAGGGTGGTAATTAAATCAGGCTGAATGAAATGTACGCAGGATAAGTTACAAGTTGTAAATCTTTTCCACATGTAACAAATACACACAGATTAACATGCAGGCTTGGGAAACTTAAAAACTGGGATTCTCCCAAAAAAATTCTAAGTCCCCAAAGTGCAGGAAAATGGGGGATAAATCCTGTTTTTGTTTTAAGTGTGACTTCCAGATGAATCTCTGACACTCCATGTATCATGGACTGCCCGAGCGTGATAAACTCTGGAAACTTGTGGGTGGGGCCTATTCCTACCTGAGAGGCCGGCAGCATGCACAGATCTGTCAGCGTGGAGACTGGCACATGTGTAGTGCCCCCACCCCCCCCTTTGCTGGCTTCCAGATCTTTGACGTGGAGATGCCGGCATTGGACTGCGGTAAACACAGTAAGAAGTCTCACAACACCAGGTTGAAGTCCAACAGGTTTATTTGGTAGCAAACGCCACTAGCTTTTGGGGCTCTGCCCCTTCGTCACCTGACGAAGGGGCAGAGCTTCATCAGAGAACTCCCCACTCACCTGATGAAGGGGCAGAGCCGCGAAAGCTAGTGGCGTCTGCTACCAAATAAATCTGTTGGACTTTAACCTGGTGTTGTGAGACTTCTTACTATATTTTCCAGATCTTTGGCCAGCGGAATCACTGGCCAGCCTCACAATCTCCATCAATGGCCTTCTAACCTTCACTCCTCCCTGGGCCAGCTCCTATGTGACCCCGCCCCTCCAGTCAGCCCCAATCTCCTGACTCCCCACCCACCAGCCCTGATCTTGAGATTCAATCCCCACCCCCAGGCAATCCTGACCCTCTCCCAGCAGCCCTGACTCCCTGGCAGCCCCAACAATCCCCCACCCACAACCAACCTGGATGGCCAACCCTGATCTTCCTCCCTCTATTTACAATCCCAATGCAGAGTGGCAGCGGGATCCCCCCTACCCCCACCAATCACCCAATAGGTCCCCTCTCCTCTGGCCCTGCCCCCTTGGCACTGCTTGATGCCCAGTGTGCAGTGCCAAGATCCCCCAAGGGCATGCCAGTTTGCAGAAGTAAGAACATAAGAAATAGGAGCAGGAGTAGGCCATCTGGCCCTTCGAGCCTGCCCCGCCATTCAATAAGATCATGGCTGATCTGTCGTGGCTCAGTTCCACTTTCCCGCCCTCTCCCCATAACCCTTAATCCCCTCTCTTATCAAAAACCCATCAACCCGCTTCTTAAAAATATTTAGCGAGGCAGCCTCCACCACTTCAACGGGCAGAGAATTCCAGAGATTCACCACCCTTTGAGTGAAGAAGTTCCTCCTCAACTCCGTTCTGAACTGCCCCCCCTTTATCTTGAGGCTGTGCCCCCTAGTCCTACTGTCTTTTTTGAGCGGGAAGAGTCTTTCCACCTCTATCCTATCCATCCCATTCATCATCTTATACGTCTCAATGAGATCTCCCCTCATTCTTCTAAACTCTAACGAGTACAAGCCTAGTTTATTCAGCCTCTCCTCATAGCTCAACCCCCTCAACTCCGGTATCAGCCTAGTAAACCTCCTCTGCACTCCCTCCAAGGCCAAAATATCCTTGCGCAGGTGCGGCGCCCAAAACTGCACACAGTACTCCAGCTGCGGCCTCACCAATGCCCTATACAGCTGCAGCAAGACCTCCCTACTTTTATATTCAATCCCCCTCGCTATGAAGGCCAGCATCCCATTCGCCTTCCTGACCACCTGCTGCACCTGCAGGCTGGGTTTTTGCGACTCATGCACAAGGACCCCGAGGTCCCTCTGCACCGTCGCCTGTAGATCATTCAGCCCCTCAAGCCTGCTCCACCATTCATTATCATGGCTGATCTGTTTGTGTTTCTAATTCTACATTCTCTATCTAACCCTGATAACCTTTGATTTCCTTAACTGATAAGAATCCATCTAGCTTCACCTTAAAAATTTTCAATGATCCCACCTCCACTGCCTTCTGAGGCAGAGAGTTCCAAAGTCACGCAATCTTCTGAGAGAAAACATTTCTCCTCATCTTTGTCTTAAAGGGGCAAAGCCTAATTTTAAAACAGTCCTCCCTAGTTCCGGACTCACCCACGAGAGGAAAAGTGTTTTCCATGTCCACTTTGTCAAGATGATTCAGGATCTTACATACTTCAATCAAATCACCCTTCCCTCTTCTAATCTCCAGTGAAAACAAGCCCAGCCTGCCCAACCTCTTCTTCTAAGATAACCGACTCAGTCCTGGTATCAACCTAACAAGCCTTCTCTGAACTACCACATTTATATCCTTTATTAAATAAGTAGACCAAAACTATACAGTATGCAAGATGTTGTCTCACCAATGTCCTGTTTGGCTGAAAGATAACATGCTTAATTTTACATTCAAATCCTCTCATAATAAAGGATTGCATTCCTTGAGCCTCCTTAATTACTTGCTGTACCTGCATGCCAATTTTTTTGTGACTCATGCGCTAAAACACCTAGATCCCTCTGAATTCTGCAGTCGTTCACCATTTAAATAATTCTCTGCTTTTTTATTCTTCCTGCCAAAGCAAACAACTTCAAATTTTCCCACATTATTCCTGCCAGATTTTTGCCCACTCAA
This sequence comes from Carcharhinus amblyrhynchos, assembly GCF_965287045.1. Classification (NCBI taxonomy): domain Eukaryota; kingdom Metazoa; phylum Chordata; class Chondrichthyes; order Carcharhiniformes; family Carcharhinidae; genus Carcharhinus; species Carcharhinus amblyrhynchos. Next base: position 58,744,792 of record NC_137329.1, read on the forward strand.
CCTATCTAAATCCATCTGTAACCTCATGTCCTTTTCACAACTTATTTCCCTAATTATCTTTGTGTCATCTCCAAATTATGCTATATATCCTTATGTATGCCTAGTTGAACAAAGTCCTCTTTTTCTACCACCCCTGTGTTTGCTAACCAAATTCAGCTCCAGGTCTGGCAATACCTCAATTTTAAGTTCTCACCTTCCCCCCCCCTCACCTCCCCAAGTCCCTCCATGGAGTAACCATTCCCCATTTCTGTAACCTCCCCAGCTCAAAAACACATCAAGATATCTACACACTCTCATTATGGAATATTTCCAATTTTCATCATTTCACCACTGACTTTCAGCTGCCTAGGCCCGAAATGTAACCCTCTCCACTTTTCTCTCAGCCTTCCTTTACAGCCCACCTTAAAAACCTTTTTCCCCAAACTTTTAGCCACTAGCTCTAATATTTCAATTTAGCACATTTTAAACTTCTATGAAATGCCTTGAGACAGTTTATAAAGGCACTATATGTTGTTTTTAAGGGTATGGTTTAACATTTTTCAACTCAATTCTATATAATACTAACCATGGTGTGGAGATGCCAGCATTGGACTGGAGTGGGCACAGTAAGTAGTCTCACAAAAACAGGTTAAAGTCCAACAGGTTTATTTGGAATCACGAGCTTTTGGAGCATTGCTCCTTTGAAGTAGCAATGCTCTGAAAGCTCATGATTCCAAATAAACCTCTTGGACTTTAGCCTGGTGTTGTGAGACTTCTTACATATCATGTTAAACGATTCCCCAAGATGTTGCTCATCCATGCCTTGGTTGCTTCTAGATTTGATTATTTTGATGTTTGGTTTGCCAACCTTTCCCATTCTACCTATGTAAACTTGACATTACACCTCTGCCTGGCATGTCCTTACAACAAGTCCCATTTCCCCATCAAGTTTTGCTCACTGACAGACAATTGGCTCCCAGTTAAGGAAAGGTTTTGATTTTAAAACTCTCATCCATGTTTTCTAACCCCTCCACAGCCACATCCTTCCCCATCTGTGTTATTTTCTGCAGCTTTATCCCCACACTCCTCCAATTCTGGCTGTTTGAACTCTGCCCATTTTCATTGTTCCACCATTGGAGGCCACAATTGCCAAGGCTTTAAGTTCTACAATTCGGTCTCTAAATGTCTCCTATCGCCTTCTGAAGGTGCTTCTTCAAAATCCACTTTGACCAACTTTTAGGTTATGTCATATGTTGCTCGGTGTCACACTTTATTTTACAATATTTCTTGTGAAACACCAGGGGACGTTTTGTCATCCTAACGGTGATCTGTAAAGACAGATTGTTTCTGCTGGATAATTGGGGCTGAAGGGAGAAGGGAAACTTGTGGAACTGCTTTGAATCCGTTTTTTAGAGAGAGGGTTGACACAGGAGTGTTTGAAGTGGAGGTAGTATGATGTTAACAGGGCAGACATTTGAGTGCAAGGGTCGAAAGTTTAGCAACATTTTGTGTTTATGGGCCTCCGGAGAGAAACCGCGAGGCATTTCACTTTCAGTTTAGTCGCACCGCTGTGGACTTGCATGAAACTTACTCTCAGAGCGAGATAGGCTTCGTCCAATGTGATCAGCTGGTGCTGACTGTGGGGGCCCATGGCGCACAGCACGCAGATAATCTTCTCATCGTCTTTGCAATAAAGTGTGATCTCCTGGCCGTGATCCACACATTTCTTCCTCTCGCCCTGCTTTCCATCTCCTTCGGCTGCTTCCTGGTTTGCGGCTGTTTCCTCTTGCTGTTGTTGCGGCGACTCTGGCCTGTGGCTGGCCGCCTGGAAGTCACGGAGCCGGTGCTGCAACCGGCTCGGTTTCGCATCGTGCTCTTGGGCATGCAGTTGACAGAAGGAGAGACAACAGACGTCGCAGACCTTGAGGGCAGGTCGTGCTTCGTCCGGCTCACACACATCGCAGGAGCCGTCTGGAGCAGGCTCGTCCATGCATGATGGCAGGCTGCTGTCACTCGCCATACAGGCCGACAATGCAACTATGTATCAGCTCCACAATAAAATTGCAACCATATATCAGGTCCACAATAAAAAAGTGCAACAATATATCAGGTCCACAATAAAGAAGTGCAACAATATATCAGGTGCAAAGACCTCAGCGGCAGCAATGTATCCGGGACAACTCTCTCTGCTCACTCCCAGTTAGATAGCTCGACCTCCTGTTTGAAACCTTTCTCCGGGGCCCAGCAGAAGATTTGTTAGAAATAATCCTGACTTATTTTTAACATCGCTGTGCAGCCACAACAGGAAGCGGAAAGGTTGACTGTACCGAAGAACAAGAGATCGCGTTCTCAGGCAGAATATTCGCACAACTTCCTGGTTTGACGGCACCTCGATAAACTGTGCAATCAGAAGGCCAAACAGCGCCCTAATCTCAAAAGCAATTGAAATGACACGCGAGGGGGGGGGGGGGGGGGCGGAAATGACCCGCTTTTGGATTTAAATAGTTAATCATGTAAATTGATCTAAGGATCATTCAGTGTTATAAGGCAGATTATTACTTATTGGCCACTTATGTTATGAACATCTATTTTATAGAAGTAGTAAATTCCTAAATACTTCTCTTCATCTCTTGTGTTAAGCGGTAGTTGGCTGGGTACAATTCCAGACGTTCTGACAGCTCGCTAGTTTTCCCTTAACTGAGACGAGTGGTAAATCTTCAGGTGTGACCTTTCACACTGCTATTTTAGCATCAGATATGGGAAAATTACTACAATCCATCATCAGAGACAGAGTAACTAAGCACTGGCACGGGGTATCTATTGATCAGAGTCGGTATGGATTTGTGACAGGTACCTCATGTTTGTAGGAGGTCTTGTAGTGTAATGGGTAAACATCCCTGTCTGATCCAGAAGCTTCAAGAGCCAAACGTTAACACTGGTCCTCTCCACAGATGTTGTCAGACCTGCTGAGATTTTCCAGAATTTTCTGCTTTTGTTTCAGATTCCAGAATCTACAGTAATTTGCCTTTATTTTACTCCACAATTTATTTCTGTCTCAATGTACTGGTATGATTTGTCTGATCCCACAGCAGCTCCACATCACCCCATCTGCTCTAGATATCCCATGCAAATGTGAAACTGTGAGAATTGGTCAAGTTGAAAGACAATGCAGAAGCAGCAGAAATTTATACTTCAGCTTAGGTGAGTGATTTTCTGAAAGAGTTGCATGGGCTCAAACTTAACTCTCACTGAGATCTTGCTGCCAATTATGCCAGCAGGATCTTTTGGTCTGCCAACAGCACACCCCAGCTGTGGGTTTCCCAGTGGCAAGGTGTCCATTCAACGGGAAACCCAATTGATAACAGCAAGATAGATCCCAGCCGCCACCTCTCACCGCCATGAAACACACTGCGGAGGGGAAGGAAAATGTTGCCTATTCTTTGTTTCTCCATCTACATTTTCTGCTGCCTTGGAAAAGCAACCAGCATAATCGAGGACGCCATGCATCCTGGACATACACTCTTCCACCAAGAAAAAGATACAGAAGTCTGAGGACAAATGCCAACCACTCAAGAACAGCTTTTATCCTGCTGCCATCAGACGTTTGAATGGACCTACCTTATATTAAGTTGGTTTTTCTCTACATCCTAGCTATGACTTAACACTGCATTCTGCATCCTATCCTTTCCTTTTCTATGAACAGTATGTTTTGTATAGCACAGAAGAAACAATACTTTTCACTATGTACCAATACATGTGACAATAAATCAAATCAAATCAAATCAATGTTCTGCCAGACCTGCTGAGTTTATCCAGCATTTTCTGTTAATATTTATATTAGTGATTTTCTAGCCAGGAACAGATGAAAAACCAGTAGAGCCAGTGGCCAGTCACAAGCTCAGCAAGAGACTGTAGCCTCCCAATCACAGCAATAGGAGGGGAAGGACAATAGATTGATTAAAGTTACTTTCAATATCGCACAACATCATTGTGCAGGAGGGAAATCCATGGTCAAAATGGGGTTCATGATCACAAGATAAATCAGTGAGCATGGGGGAGATCAGTTATCAAATTCTCATTATTACACACCAAAATTGGCAAAGAAAAAAATCATGCAGCTCATTATTGTCCTTTGAACTTTGTTAAATGTAAACTGCCCCAAATTTTAAGGAAGCAGATATTGAATTGTCTTCAGATTGGAAGCAAACCATAACGAAGAGGAGGCGATAGTCCAGTGGTAGTACTCAGTGACTATTCTGAGGACCCAGGTTTGAATCCTGCTACGGCAGAATTTGAATTCAATAAGAAAAGTCTGGAATTGGGCAACTGGGGATAGGCAGTAAGTGCTGGCCAGCCAATGCTGCCCATGTCCCATGAATGAATAAAAAGAACTGAGATATAAAATTATGGCAGATGGCGCTCATGAACTACCTGAGCATTTACTGCTATATCATGTATATAGGCAAGATCATGTGGAATGAATGATTCTTATTGCTTTGAGCTCATCCCAGGAGTGTATGAACATAAAAAGTGTTGCAGAAAGCTAATGATAGTCACGATATAGAAAATTACTGACAAAAATTAACGGTAAATAGAAATTGTGATTGGGGGATGGAATATAACAATGATGTAATGACAACATTAAAAAAGGGTGTATTAACAGCAACAACTTTCATTTAACAGTTGCAGGAATGTTGTAAGACACAATTTGACACCAAGCCACGTAAAGAGACATTAGCATCAATAATTGAAAGTTTGATCAAACAAGCATATTTTAAGTTTCGTCTTAAAGGAGAAGAGAGAAGAGTCAGGGAGGGACTTAGAACATAACTGGCTAAACATCATCAAGAATGGTGAATCCATGAAAGAGATGCACAAGAGATCAGAATTGAAGAAATGCATAGATCTTGGGGACACACGCATAGTTGTTTAGCAACATAGAACTTGAGTATTGCTGAGATATTTTGTGTTGAAGCTATTCATCTTGCACTCATCAGCACAGCTCACAAGAACACTAATATATCACAAAAAAATATATCATAAAAAAGTTGATTTGTTGGTTAGGAAGAAGAAGGAGGCTTATGTTCGGATGAGGCTTGAGGGCTCGGGTAGTGCAGTAGAAAGCTTTAGATTGGCTAGGAGGGAGTTGAAGAGGGAGTTAAGAAGGGCTAGAAGAGGGCATGAGATGACTTTGGCTGATAGGATTAAAGAGAATCCTAAGGCGTTCTATAGGTATGTCAAGAACAGAAGGTTGGTTAGGGCAAGATTAGGGCCAGTTACAGACAGTAGGGGGAAGTTGTGTGTGGAACCGGAAGAGATTGGAGAGGCATTGAACCATTATTTCTCTTCGGTGTTCACGCAGGACGATATGAATGTAGCTGAGGAGGTCACTGGGGTGAAGGGGTGTAAAATAGAAAGTATTGCAGTTGATACAGAGGATGTGTTGGATATTCTAGAAGGGTTGAAAATAGATAAGTCCCCTGGTCCAGACGGGATTTACCCTAGGATTCTATGGGAGGCAAGAGAGGTGATTGCAGAGCCACTGGCTCTGATCTTCAGGTCGTCGTTGGTCTCTGGTATAGTACCGGAAGATTGGAGGACAGCGAATGTTGTCCCATTGTTTAAGAAGGGGAACAGAGACTTCCCTGGGAATTATAGACCAGTGAGTCTTACTTCTGTAGTGGGCAAGGTTTTAAGAACATAAGAACATAAGAAATAGGAGCAGGAGTAGGCCATCTGGCCCTTCGAGCCTGCCCCGCCATTCAATAAGATCATGGCTGATCTGTCGTGGCTCAGTTCCACTTTCCCGCCCTCTCCCCATAACCCTCAATCCCCTCTCTTATCAAAAACCCATCAACCCGCTTCTTAAAAATATTTAGCGAGGCAGCCTCCACCACTTCAACGGGCAGAGAATTCCAGAGATTCACCACCCTTTGAGTGAAGAAGTTCCTCCTCAACTCCGTTCTGAACCGCCCCCCCTTTATCTTGAGGCTGTGCCCCCGAGTCCTACTGTCTTTTTTGAGCGGGAAGAGTCTTTCCACCTCTATCCTATCCATCCCATTCATCATCTTATACGTCTCAATGAGATCTCCCCTCATTCTTCTAAACTCTAACGAGAGAAAGAATTTTTAGAAATTTTTAGAAAGAATTATTAGGGATAGGATTTATAGTTATTTGGAGAGTAATGAATTGATTAGAGATAGTCAGCATGGTTTTGTAGCGGGAAGGTCGTGCCTTACTAACCTTATTGAGTTCTTTGAGAAGGTGACCAAAGAGGTGGATAGGGGTAAGGCAGTAGACGTGGTATATATGGATTTTAGTAAGGCGTTTGATAAGGTTCACCATGGTATGCTTCTGCAGAAAATGCAGATGTATGGGATTGGTGGTAATTTAGGTACTTGGATCAGGAATTGGTTAGCAGATAGGAGACAGAGGGTGGTGGTTGATGGTAATTATTCATCATGGAGTTCGGTTACGAGTGGTGTGCCTCAGGGATCTGTTTTGGGGCCACTGCTGTTTGTAATCTTTATTAATGATCTGGATGAGGGTATAGTTGGGTGGATTAGTAAGTTTGCTGATGACACCAAAGTCGGAGGTGTGGTAGATTGTGAGGAAGGGTGTCGAAGTTTGCAGGGTGACTTGGACAGGTTGCAGAGCTGGGCTGCGAGGTGGCGGATGGAGTTTAATGCGGAGAAGTGTGAGGTAATCCATTTCGGTAGGAATAACAGATGTGTTGAGTATAGGGCTAACGGGAGGACTTTGAATAGAGTGGAGGAGCAGAGGGATCTAGGTGTATGTGTACATAGATCCCTGAAAGTTGGGAATCAAGTAGATAAGGTTGTTAAGAAGGCGTACGGTGTCTTGGCGTTTATTGGTAGGGGGATTGAATTTAGGAGTCGCAGCGTCATGTTGCAACTGTACACAACTCTGGTGCGGCCGCACTTGGAGTACTGTGTGCAGTTCTGGTCCCCACATTACAGGAAGGATGTGGAGGCTTTGGAGAGGGTGCAGAGGAGGTTTACCAGGATGTTGCCTGGTATGCAGGGGAGGTCCTATGAGGAGAGACTGAGGGATTTGGGGTTGTTTTCACTGGAAAGAAGGCGGCTAAGAGGGGATCTTATAGAAACATATAAGATGATTAGAGGTTTAGATAGGGTGGATGGTGATAGCCTGTTTCCTCGGATGGAGAAAGCTAGCACGAGGGGGCATGGCTTTAAATTAAGGGGGGGTAGTTATAGGACGGATGTCAGGGGCAGGTTCTTTACCCAGAGGGTGGTGAGGGACTGGAATGCCCTGCCTGCTGCAGTTGTAAATGCGCCTAGTTTGGGGGCGTTTAAGAGATTGGTGGATAGGTTTATGGACGAAAAGGGATTGGTTTAGATTAGTGGGTCAATGTTTTTTTTAAAAATAAGACTGGTCGGCGCAACATTGTGGGCCGAAGGGCCTGTTCCGCGCTGTAATGTTCTATGTTCTATGTTCTAATGTCAGGGGAAAAAGCAAATTTATATTGTATGAGAAGAGAGTTCTGATTAGTTGGCAAGTGGACTCTGATTGGTAGAGGTGTTGCCATGGAGATTGCGGCAGTTGATGGTGACTGACAGTTGACTGACAAGCCTTATTTGAAATTTAAATCAGGCAGCTTGATTTTGATTGGTCAAGGCATTGCCCTGAGGAATGAACAGTGAAAGACTTGTCACTTATTTTGTTTAACTTGTTGTGGGAAATTCACCACTTCGTAGCCAGATTTGGAAGTTCAACAAATAGTTATATTCGGACAAAGCTTTGGGAGAAGTGCTGGCACTCCACAGTCCAGGGAGCCACTTTTTCAACTACACATTGGTTGTTGAGCATCTTTTATACTTTTTAGATAATAGATAGTAAGGACATCAGCCATTAGCACATCATTACAAGTTTTGTAGACAGTATGAACATCGACAGTTAACACATCGTTATACACAGACAAGTACAGACATTGACAGTTATCACATCATTGTACATAGAGTAGATACATTTATGCAGTTATGTCCTCTATCAATGGCTGATCTTATTATATACATTTATGCATTTATGTCCCCATCAGTGGCTGATCTCGTTATCAAAATTATTGTTCTGGGTCTGCTTTTATCTCAAGTTTAAGGTGTCTCAAGGTCTGACCTGTTTCCTGCAGTAATTTAAACACTACAGGTTTTAACTTTTTGTGTAATGTCTGTGCCCAAAATCAGTGCCTCTTAATGTCTCTTCCCAGAGTCCATTTTGTGTGCCAGGTAATCATTTTGTGTCCTTTACTTTGATTTCACCCCAACAAACTGAAACAAGTGCAATGTGTGTACATGTTCTTTCTCTGCAGGAAGAGCTCAAAATCAGTAAGGCCCTATTTATTAATATATGCAGCTTCCAATAGATACAAATGTGCCACACAATCTGCGCTTGCGAAACTCAAAACACAGTCCAACATTAAAGCTGATTATCAGCTGTTGTTATAAATGCTCCTTCTATGGCCAACAAGTCCAGGCATTGGACTTGAATGTGGAGTTTCTTGAGCAAATGTAGGGTCACTACCACTCTGTGACAAGGTCTAAACTTAGTAAACTTAATATACCTAAGCATGTCTTTCAGGTATATTCTGTATTTGTGTTTTGGACTTTGTAATGCCAGTAATGCCTTGCATCTTGGGCATTGGTATTTTACCTTGGTTTCTCATGGCTATAAACCACATATAATTTTAAGCTGAATTTAAGTTTTAAATTGTTTTGGTTTCAGTTAGGCTTTGTTTATGAACTTTGGTACTTGTGAGTCTGGATTTGAGTAAAAGGTTTCAGGTCTTTTGGGTTTGTTTGTGTAGTGTGTATATATGTATATGTATGTATTTTTTAATGAGGTCTTACAATCCTAAAATTTAAAGAGGTGGATTGAAAGAAGTTGAAAGTTCAATGAATCTGGAAAAAATATACACAAAACTGTTGCCTAGTGATGGTGATCCAGTGACACAGATATAAAAAAGACAGGAGTTCAGAGGGTCTTTGTTCAGTGTGTATAAGACGGGGTGTTAACCTCGCTGAGAAGAAAAGCTACAAAGCTGGTGGGACAGTGGTTATCTGAATAATCTATTATAGGAGTTAGTAAAGTGATCAGTTTGGCAGAGGTGCTACTGGAAAACTCAGTTCAGGGAACTCATTTGTTTGTACTGCAGTTGAAGAAACAGTGAGTTTAGAATGTGGTCTCAAGAGAGACATGAGTTGGGTGAGAAGCTTCAAGTGACTACTTAGAATTCAACAGAAGAAAACCATTTGGAACTATGCCAATCCTAAGCGAGAAGCCTTGGTGTGAAGCTAGTGTTATAATTTAGGTCAGAAACTCCAAAGTGTTTTATGAGGCCTGCCTGGATCATAAGTTTTGCACTTTGAATTTAGCTAAGGTGAGCATGAGATGTTTCACTTCAGGTACGATTTAAATGACCCGCTAGGGAGCTTTTATCAAATAAAGTTTATTTAAGAATATAGTTAACCTGTATGGAAAGAAAATTAGCAAGAACCTTTATTAAGTAACAACAAAAGCAAAACAACCATGATAATGTATAACCCTTTACAAATATATCTAAAATGTTCCAATAAAGTAAAAACTCAGAACAGTTTGAAGTCAAAATAGCTTCCTAGAATGACCAGAGAAAAAGATTCTCTAGACAAGCTAGCAACAGCAGATTTTCTACTCCAGGAAGGAAAGAAGCCGTGCTTTCAGCTAACCAGCAGAATTTCCACAAAACAGGGAGAACAAGAGAGAGAGAGAGAAAAACACTTTTATCAGCTTGATGTCTCTTCTAACTAAAACTGTAGTCAGCCAAAACAGAAAATTCACTAAGAAGGAAAGAAAACTGTCCAGAACCCGTGAGCTACCAACCAGCCTTCCTCCTGACAATGCAGAGTCACAAAAGATCCCAAAGTAAAAATAAACAAACCCCATTTAAACCACTGAAGGATCAGTAAAATGACTCCTACAGATAACTTAGCAACAATGACATAAGCTGAGGCTGTGAAAGCTGCAGAAAACATGATTTTTAAAAACAATTCTTAAAGGTACATTAATGTCACATCTTCCCCTTAAGAAAAAATGAATCATCAACATTGAAAGATGGTTTCATTTTTCAAACCCTTTCAGTTTCACACCATTAGTACATACATATGTATGTACTATGTATACACACATTTTACGAATCAAAGCATGCAGACGTAACAGTAGTATCATCCATTTCAGTCCTTTTCTCCCACCATCGAACACTCCTTTTATCACATTTGTGACAAACTGCCTCCTCTTCAAAATTCTCCTTCAGTCCTTAATGCTGTGTTGATTCCAAATTCAAGTTCACTTCTGTTGTTACAATGATAAATTAGTTCTGGTAACGTCTTCACAGAACTAGGAAGGATAACACATTACATGTGTGTAGTCAGGCCATTCAGAAAGCTCATTTTATCTCTGTCTCCTTCATTGTTAATAGGCCTTAGCTCCTCCTTTGCCGAGCAATTTGACTCCTTTGTTTGCTCTGGATCTGCACTATCACTTCCTGCACACTCTTTGGCAAAGACACACGGCAGATTGTCTTGGTGTCAGAACCCATTTCAGCCGTGATTCCACAGGTCACTGTGGCAGTTACTCTGTTGTGAAAACCACCATAATTCACTCAAACACCAGTTGTGTACAGTACACTGAGCGTCCACATCTCTGCACAGTGTATAGAATCATTATGCTAGCAGTTCATTTTCGATGATGGTACAATTTTAGCAAACAGTCAGATCTCACGTTGTAGTCTTTTCCATTGATCCACAGTATTCTGACACGTCCACTCCTCAATCTCCTTTTTGAGATTACGTATGACTGTTGATTCATCCACACTTTCCTGTGCATAGATAATGAATTGTCTTTGATAGTACTGCAATTTATGGTCAGGCAATTTGAACAATTCAGGAACATGTTCCAAAACAGTCAATTTGATTTGTATCTCTGGCCATATCTGGTCACTTTCTTTGTTCACATTATTGGCCATTAACTGGTTCTCCTTCTCGACCTCCACCAGTTCTATGTGATTGATCAAGACTTTTGAATGCTGCATCTGAGACTGAGTAAACATCAGCTTTTCCATCTGAACCTGTGCCAACTTGAAAAGGTCATGTTTACAAGACTTGTAGGATCCTGCAAAGATAAATATTTCCCAGCTATTCACAATCTCTATCAATGAGTTGGATGTGGGGTCAAATAGGGGAGGTGATGGCCTAGTGGTATTATCACTCAACTATTAATCTAGAAGCTCAGCTAAAGCTCTGGGGACTCAGGCTCGAATCCTGCCAAGGCAGATGGTGGAATTTGAATTCAATAAAAATAATTGGAATTAAAAATCTGTTAATGACCATGAAACCATCGTCAATTGTCAGAAAAACTCATCTGGTTCACTAATGTCCTTTAGAGAAGGAAATCTGCTGGTCTGACTGGCATGTGACTCCAGAGCCACATCAACGTGGTTGACTCACAACTACTCTCTCAACTACCGTTCATGGCCAGTGATGTCCATGTTCCATGAATGAATAAAAAAAAATTAGTGAATAAAAAAAATAATATTTCTAAGTTTGCTGATGGCATAAAACATTTGTGGGAATGTGAGTTGTGAGCATGATGTAAAGAGACTTCAAGGAGGTTTAGACAGACTAAGTGAATGGGCAAGAACATGACAGATGGAAAATAATGTGAAAAATGTGAAGTTATCCACTTTGGTAAATAAAAGATCAATGGGTTCTTCAATGGGGAGAGGTTGGGAAATGTTGATATCCAAAGAGACCTGGATGTTCTTGTTTGTTCATCACTGAAAGTGAACATTGTAATGATAGTGTACTTTTAAAAGAGGTTTTTTTAAAAAAAGCATGATTACAGGATTAGGGAAGTGTGGGAAGATGGTATTGAGGTGGAAGATCAGCCAAGGTCTAGTTAAATGCTGGAGGAGGCACAAGAGGCCGAGCGGCCTATTTCTGTTCCTATCTTCTTATGAGAGGGAACCACATTACTAGTTTTGAGTCAGGTCTGTGAGGTTATAATAGCACTTGTATTGAAACATGTGCTTCAAAACTGTGATATTTTGAACACAAATTTGTGTATAAATGATTTCCAGAGTAAATTATGTATTCTTCTTGACCTTATTTCTTCAATCTTCCTTCAGTACATGGCAACCATATGTTAGAAGGCAGCCAAGTGAGCTGTTCAAAGTCATCAAATGTCTTGAGTCAGTGGTGGTTTTTGCACCAAAGACTGAAGGTTTTTCAGAGACTTGAGAACCAATCCCATTCTTACCATAATTATACTGGCCATCCATGTCGGTCCACCTGTAAAGTTCCTGGCCATAACTAAATCATCAACCTGAATAATTCTGTCCCTTTTTTTTGAGTCATGGTTTTCTTTCTGAGAGGTTTGCCTGATCCCCTTCCCCACCAAATCCAACCAGGTTTGTACGAGGTGTTAGTAATTCAGCTGATGTAACCCCTATGGTCGCATTTGGAGAGTATTGTATGTAGAGAAACTTGCCAAGCATAATGGCAATGGCCCGTGAGCTTGCTTTTTCATTGATGATTTGAGCATATGTATGGCTTGTTCTGATAACCCATTGGCAGCTGACTGAACATGGCTAATATTGTTTTCAAAACTCCTCTGCTGTAAGTGCTGTGCCATTGTTTGACATTAAGATCGCTGGGATGCCATAGATGGCAAAAATCTGCTTCAACTTGTCAACAGTGGCTATGGCCATTGAAGACTTCATCAGTTGGACATCCAGTTATTTAGATTGCGCATTGACTAGGATGAGGAACGTATGGTTCATGGATGGTCCTGTGAAATCTATGTGCAGTTTTGACCACAGCTGACCTGCTACTCCCAAGGATGCATACTTGCCAGTGACAGCAATAACTGTTGGGCTTCACAAATCGGGCATTGACTAACCATTCTTTTGATTTCTTTATCAATGCCTGGCCACTAAATGTAACTGTGGGCTAGTGTTCAGCGTGTGCACTGTGCAATTCCTGTAATAAAAATTGTTGCTCTGCAGTGGCATTAAAACATGAGTCCCCAAAATAACACACTGTCCTCACATGTTAACTCCATCCTACACTGCAGGTAAGATCTCATTTGGTTTGACTTGTCATATTGCCATCCTTGCATCAAAATCCTCTTAACTTCTGACAACACCGGGACCCTTTCGGTCCAGATTTTTATATGAGTAGCTGAAACTAGCAAAATCTCTGTCAGACGCAGTGGCAACACTATTTCTTGTGGTACAGGTGGTGATGGTACCGTTCATGGCAGAGGGAGATAGCTGAACATATCTGCATTTGATATTTGCATCCCTGGACTATGCTGGAAGGATTACCTGTACGCAACTGGCAATAGAATCCATCTCTACAACTTCACAGAGGCAACTGGTGACATTGGTTTATCCTTTCAGAATAAAGTAACAACGGCTTGTGATCTGATACTATGGGAGCGATTTTCCTATCCTGTTGCACTAAAACGTTAGCGTAGTGGGCCGGGAGAATCCCGTGGCAGGCGATTCGTGGGATTCGCGCATGCATTTGCGCTCCATTACCATCTCCCAGTACCAGATTTCTGACGGCATCTGTTCCATGCCAGAAATCAACAGGGAGGCACAAAAAGTATTTAAATGGTTATTTGAATGTAATTTGAATGAGATTAGCGGGCCTGGGACTGAAGTCTCTGGGCCTGCTAGCATCTCCCTCCCTGCCAGAATGATTTGCTCCAACAGGGATTACAGTAGCTCCCCATCTGTGGGGAACTAGTTGCCTGACCTCATTGGAGTAAAGGGGGGCAATCAGGGCTCCTCAGGAGGTTGGGCGGTGAGGAGGGATGCCCCCTGGGCATTGGCACCATGGCAGTGCCAGCCTGGGACCTTAGCAGTGCCCATAGGGCATAGGCCAGTGCCAAGGGGTAGGACATATGGGGGCAGGGCCTAGTGAATGGGGCCTGATGGGGGCAGGGTCTAGGGGGTGATTGCTCGGGGTGGGAAGTCCCATTGTCACCCTGCATAAGGATTGGTAGAGGAAGGAGGGAGGCCAGCAATCGGGGTGGGCTGGGGATGCGCTGTAACTGTCCGGGGTGGGATCTATGGAGGGGATGGAGCTAGAGATCGGGGTGGGCCAGGTGTAGGGTTTGGGGCTGGGCCCAGAAATGGTCAGGTGCAGTGATCAGGATGTACGGGAGTAGAGAGCCATCGTTGCGGGGGTTTCAGAGCTGGCCAGCGATCAAGCAGTGTGAGACCACTATACATGCACCGATCTCGGCACTGACAGATTGGTGCATGTGCAGTAGCCCACTCAGCACACTGATTTCAGCCTCTCTCACAAGAATAGATCCTGCCCCCTAGTTTTTAATGATATTCATGCCTGTAGCCTTTGCAGCACACAGACTGTGGGAGATTCTTCTCGAACTCCCACTGAAAAAAACAATGTGAATTACTCCAGTTTTCACCCAAATTCAACATTTAGAATTCTTTTGGGAGAATTCCAGCTCATATATATTGATGAAACTTCTTCACTGCTTAAATTACCACCAAGCTTGTTTTTATCTATCTGAGAATACTTTTGCTCACATCTGATAAGGTTCTTCATGCAAATACAATTGAACTTCCTACTTCATCTGACATCTTGTGGGATAAGACTGCTCCCATTCCATATGGTGATGCATCACAGGTAACTACTGATGGTTTGGTTTTATCAAAATGTACAAGAAGTGTTGACAACAGTAAGTCTTGCTTTACTTTTGCAAATGCTTCTTTTTGTGCTTCTCCCCATTTTCATTGCTGATGCTTCTCCAAAAGCTGGTGAGGTGGGACTAAAATTATAGACACGTTTTGTAAGAAGTTGCCGTAATAATTCACCACTTCTAGGAATGATTTTAACTCCAATACATTTTTAGACTGTGGTACATCTTTATTGCTTTAACCTTATTCTCCAAAGGATGTACACCTTTAGCGTCTACCCTGGAACCCAGATATGTATCTTAGTCTGCCTGGCAAGTGCATTTCTCTTGTTTTAAATGCGACGCTGTTTCTTTAAATCTTCTTAGAATCGTTTCTAAATTTGCCCTGTGCTCCTTAGGCCACACACTTGTAATTAGGACGTCATCCAGGTACACCACTACTTTAGGAATGCCAGCAATAAACTTTCCATTGTATGCTGGAGAATGGCACAGAACGATGAGACTCTAAAGGGAAAACGTCTCTACTGGTATCACCCTTCGTGGGTGTTGATGGTAACTAACTGCTGGGAATCATCATCCAGCTCCAACTGCTGGGAGGCATGACTGAGATCTGTCTTGGTGTACTTAAGGCCCCCTGCTAATTGATGTAGAGGTCATTAATTCTTGGACTAGGGTATCTATTTGATTTGATTTGATTTATTAATGTCACATGTATTAGCATACAGTAAAAAGTATTTTTCTTGCGCACTATACAAAGCATACCATTCATAGAGAAGGAAACAAGCGAGTGCAGAATGTAGTGTTACAGTCATAGCTAGAGTACAGAGAAACATCAACTTAGTGCGAGGTGGGTCCATTCAAAGTTCTGACGGCAGCAGGGAAGAGGCTGTTCTTGAGTCAGTTGGTTCATGACATTAGACTTTTGTATCTTTTTCCCAATGGAAGAATATGGAAGAGAGAATGTCCAGGGTGCGTGGGGTTCTTAATTATGCTGGCTGCTTTGCCAAGGCAGCGGGAACTGTAGACAGAGTCAATGGATGAGAGGCTGGTTTGACTCCCCTGCGCTCTTCAGTTAATTTCTAATCCACACAGATTCTTACAGTGTGATCTGGTTTTAAAATAGCAGGAGTGAGTATCTTTCAAAGAGGAAATAGAATGATGCAGGCCAAGTTTCAGGCTCAATAATGCCCGAAGCAGTCAACCACTTTAGGGCAAAATGGGTGGGTGTTGGAGTATTTGACTGATTTCGAGGAGCCTCCTATCTCCTTTTCCTTATCTGTCACTTCCCCAGTCGATCAATACAATGTTACATCAAGCTGTTCAATTTGGATTGATCCAAAATTCAGCAGATCAGAGCAGCTGGCGCTTTGTGCTATATGTATGCTGCATGATACCTGAGCAGAGAGTGCCTAAATGATGACAATAAACTGGAGAACTTATGTCATAGAAGCAATCTTCGTGCACTAACAGGAGGCATCATCAGAATCACACATATGCAACAGTTACCATTTATTTATTAGTGTCACAAGTAGGCTTACATTAACACTGCAGTGAAGTTACTGTGAAAACCCCCAACTTGCCTGTTTGGGTACACTGAGGGAAAATTTAGCATGGCCAATGCACCTAATGAGCAAGTCTTTTGGACTGTGGGAGGAAACTCATGCAAACATGGGGAGAACATGCAGACTCCGCATAGACAATGAGCCAAGCCAGGAATCGAACCCAGTTCCCTGCCATTGTGAGGCAGCAGTGCGAACCACTGTGCCATGGTGCTGGCCTTTGCAACAAGCAGATAACTTATGTTCTCTTTCACTACGGATACTTTACAATTGGAATGCATTTACAGTGCAAGTGTAGCATTGATGTGAAGCGGTCCTATAAAATTAGTTTCATAACATGGTAGAGCAATTTTGTGTGCTTCAAACAGCTTTGGTTTGTTTAGATCTAGTGGACCTTGACACAGAATGCAGTTACACTGTGAGGATAATTTTCTGAATATGTGCCAATTCAATGTGTGATCTTCTGGCATGTGGTAGTAAATGACAAAATCCCTGGTAATCATTGCTTACTCATGTCAATTGAGACTCAGTTGGTAGTAGACTTATCTCTGAATCAGATAGCCACAGGGTTCAAGTTCCACTCCAGGGACTTGAAAACACAATTCAGGATGACACCTGATTTGTTTAGAAAGGTGTCTGACACATAATTCGGGAGGACAGCATTGAGGGATTGCTACAATGTCAGTTGAACAGTTTTTCAGATGCGATTTCTGATCATAGGTTTATCTGTCCTCTCAGGTGGAAGTTAAAAGATCCTACAACATTGCGGCCAGGATTATGACACTGTGGCTGGATTTTCTGGCCACCCATCCACTAAACAATGCCCCTCCCCACCCCCGTGGATTGGCAAGCCTTTGGCTGCTGGTGGGATCTTCTGGTTAGGTTATAGCAAAGCAAAAATTCTTCACACTGATACCATAATGATAATTATAAAGCATTTCCATCCAAAATTTTATTTGGTTTTGGCTTTTAACATTAATGTACAGCTTCATTTATAGAAATTATATTCCAGTACTGTTGCAACCATTGATTAGTTTAGTTAACAAGCAGTTTGTTTGAGGTGGAAAAAGACACTCAATTGAAATACAAGCATGCTGTGTGATTTGTTTAGAAAGGTGTCTGATTAATAACTTTTAAAATTTAATCCTTTAAATTACTGATTTGTTCCAGTCTTTTTCACATAACTGCAGTCTTCAAATACTACATGCAATTTCTGAAGAGAATTGGTTGAGGTAAATAACTCTGCTGGTCGATTGAAGAAGGGGGAAAAAAATCATTACATGAATTTTAATTATATTGTGATTGTGACATTCAATTTATGAACTGCTCATTATTTTCAAATACGCAAGAAGTTAGCATAGCAAAGTAGCACAAGCTGTACTCATTGGTGGAACAAAGGAATAGAAACAATGTTTCATAAATACATTTAGCAACTAAAAACCAAAAGGAGTTCTCTGCAGGTTATATATTATGAAACCTGCCTACATAGCAAAGGAAGTAAATCTTGAGGTTGTAGAGAGTGAGAAATCACCCACAAGAGTATTTATTTAAAAAAAAAGTTAGAAATATATAGAATGATACAGATAAAATTATGCAAAATTATGACAGCTGCAGTTGATCATCCAACACCCATATGGTTGCTACATTGACTCCTGGTCCATCAAAGCCTCAAATTTAAAATTAACATTCTTGTGTTCAAATCGCTTCATGACCTCACCGTTCCCTATATCTGTAACCTCTTTCAACTGTATAATCCTCTTAGAACCCTACGTTCCTCTAATTCTGACCTTAGTACCGTCTGAACTTCCCCTATTGGAGGCTGTGAATTGGGGCATCTGAACTCTGAAATTTCCTGCTGAGATTTTCCAGCATTTTCTGTTTTTGTCACCTTCTTTGGCTTAGGATCAAGTTTCCTGTCTGATATCATTCCCGTGAACCTGTGAAACAGCTTGTGATGTTTTAGTACATTAAATGTGATGAATAAATGCAAGCTTTCATTAGAATGTAAATTTATCTTAAGGTTAACACCAAAATACAGAATGCATTAGAGAGGTAGTTCCAATTTTTTTAATTCTATGGTGCACCCTAACACAGTAAGAAGTCTCACAACACCAGGTTAAAGTCCAACAGGTTTATGTGGTAGCAAAAGCCACTAGCTTTTGGGGCACTGCTCCTTTGTCAGGTAAGTGGGAGTTCTGTTCACAAACAGGGCATATAAAGACAGAAACTCAATTTACAAAATAATGGTTGGAATGCGAGTCTTTACAGGTAATCAAGTCTTAAAGATACAGACAACGTGAGTGGAGAGAGGGTTAGGCACAGGTTAAAGAGATACGTATTGTCTCCAGACAGGACAGTTAGTGAGATTTTGCAAGCCCAGGCAAGTCATGGGGGTTACAGATAGTGTGACATGAACCCAAAATCCTGGTTCATGTCGTGGAACTTGGCTATCAGTTTCTGGTCAGACACTCTGTGTTGTCGTGTGTCATGAAGGCCACCTTGGAGAATGCTTACCCGAAGATCAGAGACCAAATGCCCGTGACTGCTGAAGTGTTCCCCAACAGGAAGAGAACACTCTTGCCTGGTGATTGTCAAGCAGTGTTCACTCATCTGTTGTCGTAGCATCTGCGTGATCTCCCCAATGTACTATGCCTTGGGACATCCTTTCCTGCAGCTTATCAGGTGGACAACATTGGCCGAGTTGCAACAGTATGTACCGTGTACCTGGTTGATGGTGTTCTCACGTGAGATGATGGCATCCGTGTCGACAATCCAGCATGCCTTGCAGAGGATGCTGTGGCAGGGTTGTGTGGTGTCGTGGCCACTGTTCTCCTAAAGGCTGGGTAGTTTGCTGTGATGTGGATACGCCAGCATTGGACTGGGGTAAACACAGTAAAAAGTCTGACAACACCAGGTTTCAGTCCAACCGATTTATTTGATAGTAAATTCATTAGCTTTCGAGTTAGCCCCTTCGTCAGGTGAATGGAGAGTTCTGGCCTCAGACAGAGCATATAAAGCACAGACAGTTTACAGATTACTGATTAGAATGCGAATCTTTACACCTAACCTGCTGTTCAAGTCTTGAAGTGGCTGACAATGTGAGTGGAAGGAGCACTGATCACAGGTTCAAGAGATGTGTATTGTCTCCAGATAGTACAGCGAGTGAGGTTTTGCAAACCCAGGCAAGTCACAGGGGTTACAGATAGTGCGACATGAACCCAAGATCCCTGTTGAGACCGTCCTCATGTGTGCGGAACTTGGCTATCAGTCTCTGCTCAGCAACTCTGCGCTGTCGTGTGTCGTGAAGGCCGCCTTGGAGAATGCTTACCCGAAGGTCAGAGGCTGAATGCCCATGACCACTGAAATGTTCGCCAACAGGAAGGGAACAGTCTTGCCTGGTGATCGACAGTTCCGATGCGCCACAGCGGAAAACTGCACCGATCTCCTCAGAAGACAAACACAGGACACAGTGGACAGAGTACCCTTCGTCGTCCAGTACTTCCCCAGAGCGGAGAAGCTACGACATCTTCTCCGGAGTCTTCAACATATCATTGATGAAGACGAACATCTCGCCAGGGCCATCCCCACACCCCCACTTCTTGCCTTCAGACAACCACGCAACCTCAAACAGACCATCGTTCGCAGCAAACTACCCAGCCTTCAGGAGAACAGTGACCACAATACCACACAACCCTGCCACAGCAACCTCTGCAAGACATGCCGGATCATTGACATGGATGCCATCATCACACGTGAGAATACCATCCATCAGGTACACGGTAAATACTCTTGCAACTCGGCCAACATTATCTGCCTGATACGTTGCAGGATGTCCCGAAGCATGGTACATTGGGGAGACCATGCAGACGCTACGACAACGGATGAATGAACATCGCTCGACAATCACCAGGCAAGACTGTTCCCTTCCTGTTGGCGAACACTTCAGTGGTCACGGGCATTCAGCCTCTGACCTTCGGGTTAGCATTCTCCAAGGCGGCCTTCACGACACACGACAGCGCAGAGTCGCTGAGCAGGGACTGATAGCCAAGTTCCGCACTCATGAGGACAGTGTCAACAGGGATCTTGGGTTCATGTCGCACTATCTGTAACCCCCGTGACTTGCCTGGGTTTGCAAAACCTCACTCACTGTACTATCTGGAGACAATGCACATCTCTTTAACCTGTGATCAGTGCTCCTTCCACACACATTGTTAGCCACTTTAAGACTTGAACAGCAGGTTAGGTGTAAAGATTCGCATTCTAATCAGTAATCTGTAAACTGTCTGTGCTTTATATGCTCTGTCTGAGGCCAGAACTCTCCATTCACCTGACGAAGGGGCTAACCCGAAAGCTAGTGAATTTACTATCAAATAAATCGGTTGGACTGAAACCTGGTGTTGTCAGACTTTTTATTAGTTTGCTGTGGACAAGGTTGTGCGATTGATTGAAGGCAAGAAATGGGGGTATGGGGATTGCCTTGGCGAGATGTTAGTTTTTATCAATGACATGTTGAAGGCTCCGGAGAAGATGTTGTAGGTTCTCTGGTCCAGGGAAGCACTGGATGATGAAGGGTATTTATTCTGTCTGCCGTGTCCCATGTTTGTCTTCTGAAGAAGTCAGTTCGGTTTTTTGCTGTGACGCCAGCATGGAACACGACACGGGACACGGCAGACAGAGTACCCTTCGTTGTCCAGTACTCCCCCAGAGATGAGAAGCTACAACATCTCCTCCAGAGCCTTCAACATGTCATTGATGAAGACGAACATCGCGCCAAAGCCATCCCTACACCCCTACTTCTTGCCTTCAAACAACCGCACATCTTCAACAGACCATTGTCCGCGGCAACCTATCTAGCCTTTAGGAGAACAGTAACCACGACACCACACAACCCTGCTATAGCAAACTCTGCAAGATGTGCCATATCATCGATATGGATGCCATCATCTCACATGAGAACACCATCCACCAGGTAGACGATATCTAAGCTTGCAACTCAGCCAATGTTGAATACCTGATACGCTGCAGGGAAGGATGTCCCAATGCATGGTACATTGGGGAGACCATGCAGACGCTACGACAATGGATGAATGAACACTGCTCGACAATCACTAGGCAAGAGTGTTCTCCTCCTGTTGGGGAATACTTCAGTGGTCACTGGCATTCGGCCTCTGATCTTCGGGTAAGTGTTCTCCAAGGCAGCCTTCACAACACACAACGCAGAGTTGCTGAGCAGAGCCTGATAGCCAAGTTCCGCACACATGAGGAGGCCCTCATCCGGGAACTTGGGTTCAAGTCATACTATCTGTAACCCCGATGAATTGCCTGGGCTTGCAAAATCTCACTAACTGTCCCGGCTGGAGATAATACACATCTTTTTAGCCTGTGCTTAACCCTTTCTCCACTCATATTGTCAGTATCTTTAAGACTTGATTACCTGTAAAGACTCGCATTCCAACCATTATTTTGTAAATTGAGTTTCTGTCTTTATATGCCCAGTTTGCAAACAGAATGCCCACTTCCCTGACAAAGGAGCAACATTCTGAAAACTAGTGGCTTTTGCAACCAAATTAACTAGTTGGACTTTAACCTGGTGTTGTGAGACTTCTTACTATTTTTACCCCAGTCCAACGCCAGCATCTCCACATTATGACACCTTAACATACAGAAACCCACACGTACACACATCAGTTTGCAAGAAACAGGATTGATTCCTGGCAGATATGGCTGAAATCAGCTGTGTGAAAGCTGTATACTACTGTGGAAAGGACTTGCACCAATGACCATTTGCATTGCAGAAATGATTGCCTGCTGGATTGCATTATGCTGAAACAATACTTCCAATTTCTTGACTACTCAAGTGGGGCGACGTGTAGTACAATATGGAGTGCTTTAGTAGAAGAATGGCAGTATTCTCCTTGCTACACAACATAGGAGGCAATGCTTGATGAGGCTGAGCTGAAAGGAACAAGTAACCAGCTGGATATGAAGTAAAAGATGAAGCACCACACCATAGCAGGCTGGAGCAGCACTAAACCACACTCGACTCATACAGAAAGCACTCATCTGAGGGTTGTTATTCTGGGACCTGTCCTCAGCATCTTCTTCAATAAATCTGATTTCAATGCTGGCATGATTGCAGTTTCCCTATGTCTTTTCATCTGTTCTTGAATTTTCTTTACTTTGCCTTGAAAATAAAAATAATATTGCTCTCTATTTTCTTAGTGATTTGCATTTAATCAAAGAAAGTAGTATCCAGATCTATAACATGTGGTGTGCATGGATTCTTCCTTGTGTGTAACAGTTTTTCAGCATCCATTGAAGTGATAGTTTCTAAGAGACACTATTGACTTTGCTAGAGCTCTTGCATAAGTTCCTATGTATTCAGCATACATAGTCCTTTGCGTCTTTGTCCTTTGTGTTACCATTGTGAGGTTTATTGATTATTATGCTTTGAGACTGTCTCTTTTGGTTGGAAAATTACTAGATTTTGGAGCTGAAGCTTTAAATTTATGGTGAATGTCTTGTTCTGCCATTTGCCAGACAGTATGCCTGTGTGGTTTTGTTGTTGTGATAGAATACTCTTCATCTGCCTGGATGGGTGAAGCTCCAGCAACACTCAAGAAGCTAGACACCATCTAGGACAAAGCAGTCTGCTTGATTGTTACCACTTCCACAAACTTTCACACCCTCCACTACCAGTGAATAATGGCAGCCATATGTACCATCTACAAGAACTCACCAAGACAACACCTTTCAAACCCACGACCACTACCACCTAGAAGGACAAGGACAGTAGATACCTGGGAACACCACCACCTGGAGGTTCCCCTACAAATCACTCACCATACTGATTTGGAAATACATCACCATTCCTTCACAGTCACTGGATCAAAATCCTGAATTTCCTCCCTAACAGCACTGCGGGTGTTCCTACATCTCAGGGCCTGCAAAAGTTCATGAAGGCAGCTCCCCACCACCCTTCTCTAGAAGGGCAACTAGAGATGAGCAATTAGTACTGGCCTCACCACAAACAGCCATATCCCATAAATGATTTTTAAAAATCAAAAGGTTATGTTTGGTTTCCTGAGAAAAAAGTACAAAATGTATTTACACTTAGAGACAATGACAGCAGTTTCTGACTAAACCATGATTTTCCAAATGTCCTTAAATGTTGTTGGTATTGGGTTTTAAATAATTCTGGTAAAAACTGCCCACTTATTTCTGAGATAAAATGGAGTTGGGATCAAAAATAGCTAACTTACAATTCTATCTAGGTACAGGGCTAGTAGGTCTTATGTTGCCATAAGAAAGAAGGCAAAAGAAGCCATTTTTAAGATGAGGTTACACATTTTCCTACAAGTCCATGAATATCACAGATAGCAGTTTTGTTTGATGTAGTCCACAGTCAACTGAGAGGAAGAGAGCTTCTTGGTCTCTTGGCTAAGATCCTGTGATTAAGTGCAAGTGGTTGAGAGCTTCAAGTTTCGAGGTGTCCAGATCACCAACAAACTATCCTGGTCCCTCCATGCCGACGCTATAATTAAGAAAGTCCACCAATGCCTCTACTTTCTCAGGAGGCTAAGGAAATCTGGCATGTCCACAACGACTCTCGCCAACTTTTACAGATGCATCATAGAAAAGAAGTATCACAGCTGTGAAGTTGTACGAATCGAGTAGTGGCATGATGGGAAAATTGGTCAAGTATTTGGTACAAAGTAAGGAAAGCTGATCAAGCTATTCCAAAATGCCAGACCCCTGGAAGACTTGATAAGACTGACTCCGCATAACTTAAGACATGGATAAGACCAGAGAAGGTCAAGTTTTGCCTGGCTTCTGGAAGACCTGATAAGGCTGACTCCACATAACTTAGGGCTGGATGAGTGAGACGAGATAACGTCAGAGATGACAAAGTCATCAGCCTTCTTCTGTTCTATCAAAAGGACAAGATAAAGGTATGAATGATGAGGCAAAGAGTTTTAGGAGGTCAGCAGGTTGTACCATTATTTATGACATTACTTATGATGCCTCTATTTGATCAAATTCCTGAATAAGCTCTGGTCATGCAAACTGATAATGATTATGTATAAATACTGAATTGATTCCTTATGTCAGCGCGGACTTGAGGAGGAATTAGCAAGTCATAACGACGGCTCTCTGAACTCAAGTTTTTGCCAATATTGCATGCAGTCTTTTGGAAATAGAGACATTATTTTGTTGGAACGAACTTTGTTGAGTTTTTCCACCACAGTCAAGAAGCAGGAAAATTTCCACTTCAATACAGTTTGGTATGGCTTCTGCTCTACCAAGACCACAAGAAACTACAAAGGGTCATGAATGAAGCCCAGTCCATCATGGAAACCAGCCTCCCTTAACTCCATCTACACTTCCTGCTGCCTTGAAAAAGCAGCCAGCATAATCAAGGATCCCTTGATTATACTCTTTCACCTTCATCTGTAGGGAAAAAGATACAATAGTCTGAGATTATGCATCAACCAATTCAAGAACAGCTTCTTCCCTGTTACTATCAGACATTTCAATGGACCTACCATATATTAAGCTGATTTCTCTACACCCTAGCTATGACTGTAACACTACGTTCTACACTCTCTCCTTTCCAACTACCCCATATTCTCTGTGAACAGTATTATTTGTCTGTATACATTTCACTATCCCAATACATATGACAATAATAAATCAAATCAAATCAAACCGAATCAAGCATTGTCAGATCAAGTCCAAGATGCAATGTCCTATCTTGTCAGCATGGATCCTGATTTGATTTATTATTGTCACATGTATTAACAGACAGTTAAAAATATTGTTTCTTGCACGCTATAAAGACAAAACATACTGTTCATAGAGAAGGAAACAAGAGTGCAGAATTTAGTGTTACAGTCATAGCTAGGGTGTAGAGAAAGGTCAACTTGATGCAAGGTAAGTCCATTCAAAAATCTGACAGCAGCAAGGAAGAAGCTGTTCTTGAGTCAGTTGGTACATGCCCTCATCTTTTTCCCCAGAGGAGGAAGCTGGAAGAGAGAATGTCCAGGGTGCTTGGGGTCCTTAATTATGCTGCTGCTTTGCCGAGGCAACAGGAAGTGTAGACAGAGTCAATGGATGGGAGGCTAGTCTGTGTGATGGATTGGGCCATATTTGCAACTTTTTGTAGTTCCTTGCTGTCTTGGGCAGAGCAGGAGCCATACCAACCTCTAATACGATCAGAAAAATGCTTTCTAAAGTGCATCTGTAAAAGTTAGTGAGAGTCGTAGCTGACATGCCAAATGTTCTTAGTCTTCTGAGAAAGTAGAGACATTGGTGGGCTTTCTTAACTATAGTCGACATAGCGGGGACCAGGACAGGTTGTTGGTGATCTGGACACCTAAAAACGTGAAGCTCTCGACCCTTTCTACTTCATCCCCATTGACGAAGACAAGGGTATGTTCTCCTTTACGCTTCCTGAAGTCGATGACAATCTCCTTTGTTTTGTTGATATTGAGGAGAGATTATTGTTGCTGCACCAGTTCACCAGATTCTCTATCTCATCCATGTACTCTGTCTCGTCATTGTTTGAGATCCGACCCATTACGGTGGTGTCGTCAGCAAATTTGAAAATCGAATTGGAGGGGAATTTGGTAGCATAGTCATTGGTGTACAAGGAGTATAGTAGGGGACTGAGAACACAGCCTTGTGGGGCACCAGTGTTGAGGATTATTGTGGAGGAGATGTTGTTGCCCATCCTTACTAATTGTGGTCTGTAAGTTAGGAAGTTCAGTATCTAGTCGCAGACGGAAGTGCCAAGGCCTAGGCCACGGAGTTTGGAGATGAGTTTAGTGGGAATAATAGTGTTGAAAGCTGGGCTGTAGTCAATAAATAGGATCTTGTTTGTCTCTCTAGTGAGGACCACAAATTGGATTCAATTGGAATTTGAATTTGCTTTTTGGAGCAAGCGAGGAGTGGATTTGGGTTTGCCCAGATCGTTCTAAGCATTGGCTTTGTAACTTTAAGAATGGAGTTAAAAAAAAGGAAGAGAGCAAGAAATAGAGGCAGTCTGCTCTACACCTGAACAAGATTTAATGCTGACCCTATAGTTCACCATGCAGAATGCAGGTGGGAGCTCACATTCAAATTGACTGCGTGAAGATTTAAAGGAGGCACTTAGCTTTACCAGCGATGATCTACAATATAATGTTCACAGTGAAAGTCAATCTAGAATCAGAAGTCACCCAAATGTGAAAATAAAAATGAAGCAATCCACTAGAATAATTTAGACTCATTCCTGGAGGATGAAATGTCCACTCAAGGGACAATGTAACACATAATGATGGTTCAAAATTTTCAGTTGTGCTAAAAGTTAAACAAAGAATCTGTTTTCTGTAGTTGTATAAGTATAATTTTTTTAGTCATTTGATATAGTATAATTTTTAAAACATGCAACTGTTAATTGAAAGTTTTAATTTCTCTTTAAAAGTTATCACTCTTTATGAATCTAATAACTCCATGGAGGCGAAAGTCCTGTCACCAAATTACTTTATTTACACTATACATCTGTATACAGCCAGCTCTCCAGTTGCTCCCTGCTGAATGCAGGCTGGGAGTCTCACACAAGTGCCTTAAATAGGGAGCATGAGGCTCCCTGATTTAACTATCAATTAGGACACATCAGGTGGTTCGTACTCTAATAAGCCAACCTCGCCTGGCTGAAGTCATCACATTCCTCCCTCCCAAAGTCCGAGGAATCCCCTCGGTTTGCTTCCCTCAGGGGTCTTTTCCTGTGCTTGAATGCCGGGTCAGGATCCTCCAACTCGGTCACTGCTGTTGGCGGTGTGTAACGGTTGGGCACCATCTCTTCTGCCGTGAAGGCCGGAGGTCTGGTTCCTCGTCCACTTAAGGTGGTAGGGGAAATCACTGCAGCTTCATCTCTTGTCCATTTTGAAGTCTGAGGTCCCCATCAAGGGTGCAAGGGAGGCGGTACTGGATTGGCGAGGGGGACTCAGGCTCATTCCTAGGGCTCCAGGGTGGACTTGGCTCCAGAATGGATGGAGAGCTTGAGGCCTGGATCTGGTACAGGTGTTTCCTTACCACTGCCTCGCCTATGCGTACTCGGTAGGATACCAGTGCTTATCTGGACTCGACTGTTCTGGTTACCTAGGCAAGTCCATTTGCATAATTTCTGACCCAGACTCTCTCCCCTGCTTCAAAGACCCTCTCTCGATGAGTGTTGTTATGGCCCCTGCATTGGGCTTCCCACTGTCTTTCCACCTTTCCTCCCAGGTTTGGCAACAGTCTAGTGCAGTGCCGTCTGCCCATCAGTAACTCTGCTGGTGCAGTTCCCGGTGGTGGTGTGTGGAGTTGTCCTACAATCAAATAACCACCTTGAGAGTTTTGGCTCTAATGAGGCCGCTGGCTGTTCTTTCAACCCGACCTTTAGCATCTCCACTAGCCCATTTGGTGCCATTTTGATGTGCCAGATCGCATTTCATAAATGTAGTGAACTCTAGGCTGGTGAACACTGAACCATTATCGGAAACTAATACCTCTGGGATACTATACGTTGCAAACAAGGTGCGCGGTTTCTCAACGATTGCCGTCACGTTTGCCGAGTTTAGTTTACAGACATCTAACCACTTGGAATGGGCATCTATTATCACCAGAAACATGGACCCAATAAAGGGCCTGAAAAATCGACATGGAGTTGCGATTGAGGTCTGCCTGGCCGTTCCCATGGCCACAGCGGTGGTGCTTTCTGCCCCTGCTGGCACTATCCTACCAGTTTCCATGTCCAGACCTGGCCAGCATCTTCAGTTTTGATACTCCAAGTGCCCATGGTGTAGTTCGGCCAGTATGTCCCGACGGCACTGCGTTGGGACGATGAGACTTGCTTCCCCACAACAGTATCCTGTCTTCCACCATGATCTGCTCCCTCCTGCTCCAGTATGTGTGGAACTGTGGCTAGACCGGTCTTTCCAGCTGCCCTGTTAGCACAGGTGCTTTACCTTTGCCATACAGGGTCTTTCTGTGTCCACTGCTGTATATTGTGTGCATCCATAAAGTTTCATGTCATCACGGTCTCCTTCATTCTGGGTACTAATGGTGGGGCGTACGGTAACGGTAGCTGGCTTAAGGCATTGGCATTTGTCATTCAAATCCCTGTTGGTGCTCCAGTCGCTCCTGATATGCCGCCAGCAATAATGCCCAATGCTGGGTCCGGTCTGACACTATCGGCAGCACTGCTTTGACTTCCTTCAGTAGACCCAGCAAGGGTTTATGATCTGTTACGATTGTAAATTTTCACCTGTATAAATACTGGTGAAATTTTTTGACTGCGAAGATTACCACCAGTCCTTTTCAATCTGGGCATATCTTCGCTCTGCCACTGCCAGGGTCCTGGAGGCATAGAGTATAGGCCGCTCTTGTCTGTTCTGCCACCTGTGTGCCAGGACTGCACCCACTCCATATGGGGATGCATCACAGGCGAGTACCAATTCCTTTTTGGGGTCATTAATGTACCAATATATTTTCGGATGCGAGTTGCTGTTTAATTTTCTTGAAGGCCCTGTCCTGGTGGGCCCACCATTCCCAAGTTTGCCCCTTTGTTAGAACTGGTAGAGGGGATCCAGAATGGAGATCCTATTCTGTATGAATTTCCCATAGTACGTTATCAATCCTAAAAATGACCATAGCTCGTGGATGGTTGTGGGAGCCGGGACATCTTTTATTGCTCGCACCCGATCCTCCAGACGATGCAGGCCCACCTTATCCACTTTGTACCTAAGGTAGGTTACTTGTGGTGCTAAAAAGAAGCATTTCTCTCTTTTCAGATGCATTCGCATCTGCAAATCTCCTGAGAACTTCCTTCAGGTTCTGCAGATGTTCCGCCCTTGTTTTTTCCATAATGAGGACATCGTCTCGGTAATTGGCAACATGTGGCAACCCCTGTAGGATGCTCTCCATGGTCCTTTGGAATATGGCACAAGTTGATGAAACGCTGAAGGGCAATCTTTTATACTGGAAGAGGAATTTCAGCGTATTTATTGTGGCAAACTTTTGCGAATCCTCGTCCAGCCATTGTTGCAGGTATGCACGGCTCATGTCCAGTTTTGTGAATAGGAGTCCTCTTGCTAACTTTGCGTACAGGTCCTCAATCCTGGGAGGTGGGTATTTGTCTAGCTCAGTGTAACAATTTATCATCTGTTTGAAATCGCCGCAAAGACGCACCAAACCGCCTGGCTTTAAGATAGGAACCATGGGTGCCGCCCATTCCGCGAACTGGACCGTTTTATTATTCCTTCATGCTGTAATCTTTTGATTTTCACATCGACCTTTTCCCTTAACGCAAATGGTACCAGTCAGGCTTTGCGAAACTTTGGGGCAGCCTCCGGGTCGATGTGCAATTTTGCCCTAATTCCCTTGATTGTCCCTAGGCCCTCCCAAAAAACCTCTGGATATTTGTTCAGGGTTTCACTCAGATGACCATTTTCTAGCTGGAAGGTATTTATCCAGTCTAGCTGGATCTCCTTGAGCCAATTTCGCCCTAATAGGCTCGGTCCTGAGCCTTCCACTACCATTACTGGGAGACTAACTAATTGTTTCCTGTAAGCAACTGGCACATGGGTTGTACCCACCATTTTCAGTGATTCCCTGGTATAAGTTCTCATCCTTGCCGCAGTTTTGGTCAGGACTAAGGCTTGGAGTCCAGTGCGTATCTTGTTAAACACTGTCTTCCTTACTGCTGATACGGCTGTGTCTGTGTTGACCTCCATTAAAATTGTATATCCATTCAGTCTCACTGACAATTTGATGAGTTCTGATTTTGTCATCACTACGCACAGTAGCTGTTCCTTGTCAGAGGTAGGGGGAGCTTACAGGTTGTCTTGTCCCTCAGCCTATGTGTTCTTTTAGGCCATGTTGGTTTAGGAGACTTGCTCTTCCTCTCTGCATTCTCACACTGGCAACCAACACAATGTCGTGTTGGGCGAGGCTCTACAGGAACTGTTGTCCCTCTAGGCTTAACCTGACCTTGTCTAGATGCGGTTCTATAGGCGGACTTGGCTGCCTCATATCTAAATCCTTCCGGAGGGCTGCTATGTAGTGGCCAGCCCCATAGCGGTAGTCCTCTAACCTAATCTCCTGGGTCATCAGGATATCCTGGAGCTTACGCACTTCACTTGCTGCTTTTTCTAATGACAAGGCTAGCTTTACATGCCTGTTTACAGTCCAGCTGGGCCTCTGCCAACAGGCATTTCTGTAGTCATATCGTTAATTCCGCACACCAACTGGTCTTGGAGCATCTCATTTAGGATCTCCCTGAATTCACAAGCCTCCACCAGAAGTCTTAGCCTTGTTAGGAAACTGGTGATTGACTCCCCTTCTCTAAGTGTGGAGTAAAAATGGTACCTCTGCAGGATCAGGGTGGCTTAGGGTCATAATATTCTTGAACTAAGTTTGATAATTCTTGTGTCTGGTATCTCCGGGAAAGTTAATTGTGCAAAATCGCAAGAACTGCTGGTCCACACACATTCAGTAAGATAACCTTTTGCTTCTCATCTGAGGTTATGTTGTTTGCCCTGAAGAATTACTTCATCAATTCCACATTATTGGGCCAAGTTCTCCACTGTGGGGTCAAAAGAGCCCAATTTCCCAAACAGCACCAAATTTTCTTAACAATGGCTTACCCTCAATACGTGCGGTGGTTCACCAAGTTCCTTCAGGTCACTCCTTTTTCCTCATCACCACTGTAATAAGTACACAGAGGCAAAAGTCCTGTCTTTAGTTACACCATTCATCTGTACACAGCCAACTCTCCAGTTGCTTCCTGTTAAATGCAGACTGGGGGTCTGACACACGTGCTTTAAATAGGGAGCAGCAGGCTCCCTGATTTAACCATCAATTAGAAGTCACCAGGTACCTTTGTGTACCAACCAAATAAACTAAGTCAAATTAACCGAGGAACAACTCAAAAAGGGCAGCTCCCTAAAAGGAGGGGGAACAGCCTGAACCAAAAACCAGAATAGAAAGGAAACTTAAAACATAAAATTAAATTGTGGTTATCGGGGCCGATAATACACCACAGCCCCTGCGGTGCCAAGCGGGCACAATGAGCATCAACTGTGCCCCCAGACATCGCATGCTCCCTCTCCAGGGACACCTGACTGCGAGTGTAGCCACAGTGGAGGGCAAGAGAGTCAGGGCGGACAATCCCATTGATCGCCTGCTGCTTGGACCTATTAATGGCTCGCCTTGCTAGGCCCAGGAGCAGATTCACATGGAGGTCATCCTCCCGACCTGCCCCCATCTGCACCAGGTGTCCGTAGATCAGGAGCGTGGGGCTGAAGTGCAAACAAAACATCAATAAAAATTTTTTAAGAAAACTGAAAAGGGTATGCAACCTATAACATAAAACATAGACTCCACAAGATTGCAAAAAGGACATGCTTGGGAACCTCTGAATTGTAAAAACCTACTGTTGTACAGCGTTACTGCCTCCACCCCAGATCCCCAAGGTAGTGGAGGAAGATCCCTCCATAGAGGGACCTTCACTGGGGATCTCTGCTGCCCGGCGGCAACAAGGCCCGTCAAGGTGTATCTGGGTGATGGGTGAGGATATGGTGGTGGAAGGTCTGCAGCACCAGCTCGTACAGGAAATGCCTCTGTGCAGTGGCAAAAGGCACAGAGGGCATTTCCATGAGGCGGCTCAAGTTATGGGGCACCTGACCCAGGAGAGAGATCTAGGCTTGAGGCCAATGTGAAATTCCGTCCGAGCAGGGGCATGTTCAGGAGGGATCCCACTGCACAGTTGTGTTACCTCGAGACCACATGTACACTTGAATCTGACCACGACCATCCTAAGGTCTTGGATGGTTTTGGCCGGGTGCCAGACAGCCACCCTTGCGCACTCAGCCAGTTCGTGGGGGCTCATCCAGCCCACTCCTTCACCACTCAGCACATCCCTGATCCTGGTCACCCCAGCATCCATGGCCTTCGAGAGCTCACCTGAAGTTATATGGTTGGTGGAGCAGATTCCTGAGCAGCAGCTTTCGGCTCTTAGGCAAAAGGGCAATGATGGCCCTGCGCTATGAAAGGGGCATTTCCCCGGTTGCAATGCTCTTCCCCAGAACCTCTGTATAGTGGTTCCTCAGGACGTCCCAAAATGCCGTGAAGAACCCCATGGTCAGTCCGTCCAGCCCTGGGGCTTTGACCTTTTGGACAATGTCAAGCACGCCGGTCAAGTCCCCCAGGCTTATAGTGGCCTCAAGCCAAAACTCTGTGGACATCCTTGTTGGATGGATCCGGAGAGAAAAAGGCAGTGTAATAATCTCAGGCGATAACCCTGATGCCCTCCGGATCTGAGATGGGGGAATCGTCGTCAGCCAGCAACGTAAGGAGCTGCTGACAGTTAGCCTGCCCTTCTTCCAGTGAGTAGAAGAAGGGAGAGTCGCGGTCCAGGTCCACATGGAACTGGAACCGTGACCTCACGTACACGCCATGAGACCCGATTAGTTGCAGGTCCCGCAGCGCGCCCTTCTTCTCCTTGTACTCCAGCCACAGGACCAGGTCCACGTCGGATCGAACGAAGTGTGACCCCAGGTCGGAAACCTTCTGCTCCAATTCCTCAACCCTGGATTTCCACCACTTTATCGACCCCCCTTCATCAGATATGTCTTTTTTGACACCAACCAAATAAACAAACTCAAATTAACTTAGGGACAAATTAAAAGG
Organism: Carcharhinus amblyrhynchos; assembly: GCF_965287045.1. NCBI lineage: Eukaryota > Metazoa > Chordata > Chondrichthyes > Carcharhiniformes > Carcharhinidae > Carcharhinus > Carcharhinus amblyrhynchos. The sequence goes on from NC_137329.1 coordinate 58,777,785, forward strand.
GGCAGCTCCCCAAAAGGAAGGGGACGGCCTGAACAAAAAAAGCAAAGTCGAAAGGAAACTTAAAACATTAAATCAAAATGTGGTTATTAGGGTTAATAATGCACCCCGGCCCCTGTGGTGCCCAACAGGCGCAGAAGGCATCAGCTGCGCCCGTGGACACTGCATGCTCCCTCTCGAGGGACATCTGGCCATGAATGTAGCCGTGGTAGAGGGCAGACAGGTGGGATGGATGACCTCATCGATCGCCAGCTGCTCGGACCTATTGACGGCATGTCTTGCCAGGCCCAGGAGCAGTTCACGAGGAGGTCACCATCCCGACCTGCCCCTCTCCGCACTGGGTGTCCGTAGATTAGGAGCGTGGGACTGAAGTGCAAACAAAATATCAGCAAAAGATGTTTAAGGAAACCAAAAAAGGTGTGCAATCTATAACACAGAACGTAGACATGGTCCACAGACTCCACAAGGCCACAAAAGGGGCAGTCTTGGGAGCCCATGAACCGGAAAAACCTACAGTTGTATGGCACCGCTGCATGCAGCATACTCCACCCCAGGTCGCCAAGGTAATTGGGGAGATCCCTCTGTAGAGGGACCTCCATTGGGGACCTTCGCTGCCCGGCAGCAACAGGGTCCGCCAAGGTGTATCCGGGCAACAGGCGAGAACACGGTAGTGAAAGGTGTGCAGCAGCAGCCCGTACAGGAAACACCTCCGTGCGGTGGAAAAGGGCATGGAGGATATTTCCGTGAGGCAGCACATGCAGTGGAGCACCTGACCCGGGGGGAAGGTCTCGGCTTTGGGCCAATGTGAAATTCTGTCCAAGCAGGGGAACGCTCGGGCAGGGTCCCACTGCACGCCTGCGCCACCTCGAAACCGTGCGCACACTCAGGGCCGAGCACGACTGTCTTAAGGTCTTGGATGGCTTTGGCTGCGCGCCAGACAGCCACCCCAGCACGCTCAGCCAGCACGTGGGGGCTCAGCCTGCCCGCTTCTCCACCATCCAGCACGTCCCCAATCCTGGTCATCCTGGCGTCCACGGCCCTCCTGAAGTTGTAGGGCTGGAGGTGTGGATTCCTGAGCTCTCGCACGAGAGCCGCTACTCTTGATGGGGGAGAGCTGCATCGCGAGATGACCGGGTTCCAGACCACGAGGAGATCCTGGTAAAAGACAGGCAACTCCTGCAAGGAGGTCAGAATACGCCCCAGATTGATATGCAGGAGCTGCACGTTGTAATTGATGCTGTGCAACTGGCAGAAGAAAGACATCACCTGGGCATGCCATCATGGAGAAGGCTTGACATAAAGGTATCTCTGCAGGGTCTGAAGGCAGAAGGTCGCTACCTGCATGCAGAGGCACACCAGACGTTGGCCGCCCTCTGCAAGTGGGAGATGCAGATCTTCGGCAGAGGCCCAGTGCAGTCGATTGTCTCAGAAGAACTGCATGAGGGTCTTCTGCATATTTGTGACAAAGCCAGGGGGAGGGGTCAAAGTGACCAGCCAGTAGCACAGCATGGAGGCTGACCAGCTGACTTCACTCGGAGCAGTCCTGTCCAGCGACCCTGGCCTCCAGTTCCCGCCAGTTCTCTGGCCAGGATTCCTTGGCTGGGCAGAGATAGACCCCCAGGTACAGGAGGTTGGTCTTGCTCTAGGTGAAAGATCTGAGGTCCTCTGGAAAGGGATCCGTCTCTCATGGACCGACCAGGAGTCCAGGACACTTGGCCCAGTTGATCCTGCTGGAGGACACGGCAGAGTACACCACCTGGCATTCTCGCATCCTCCGCAGGTCAGCTGGGTCCACGAACATGCGGGGCATGTCATCGGCGTAAGCCAACAGGACCACCCCTATGTCCGGGCTGTGCAGAATCAACCCTGACAACTTCCTCTGCAAGAGACACAGGAATGGCTCCACGCATATAGAATATAATTGGCCAGACAAGGGGCAGCCCTGCCGTACTCCTCTCCCAAAGTGAAGGGATGCTGTCAGCGACCCATTAACCTTAATTAGACACTCTGTGGCAGAGTATAGTAATTGGATCCAGGCGACAAAGTATGTCCTGAACATGAATGCCTGCAGAGTTCCGAGTAAATACTCGTGCTCCACCCTGTTGAACGCCTTCTCCTGATCTAGAGACAAGAAGGCGCTCGACAGACCAGCCCACTGGGAGTGGTGGATCAGGTCCCGGATCAGATGGATGTTGTCATGGATGGACCGGCCCGGGACTATGTAGGACTGGTCAGGGTAGATCATGTAGTCCAGCACAGATCTGAGGCGTGAAGCCAATGCCCTGGCAAAGATTTTATAATCTGTGCTGAAGAGGGAGACCAGACGCCGGTTTTTAAGGTGCCGGAGGTCCCCCTTCTTCAGCAGCAGGGCTATAATTGTCCTGTGCCACGAAAGATGCCACGGCATCTCTCCGGTGACTATGCTTTCCCCCAGGACCCCTGCGTGGTCATTCCACAGGACATCCCAGAGCACCCTGAAGAACTCTATAGTCAGCCCGTCCAGCCCCGGGGCCTTGCCCCATTGGAGGCTGCTGAGGGTGCTGGTCAGCTCGGCCATGGTGATGGGGGCCTCAAGCCTGCCGACAGCCTCTGGGCTGACCTGCGGAAGGTCCTCTCACAGAACTCTGCAGGCATCCTCGCTGGACGGATCCGGAGAGAAGAGGGAGGTGTAATAATCCCAGGCAATTGCCCGGATGCTCTCCGGATCCGAGACGGGGAAACCGTCATTGGCCAGCAGCGTAAGAAGCTGCTGATGGCTAGCTCGCCCTTTTTACAGTGAGTAGAAGGGGGAGCCTCGGTCCATGCCACTTGGAACTGGAGTCGCGACCTCACTATGCACCATGGGACCCGCGAGTTGCAGATCCCACAGCGCACCTTTCTTCTTCCTGTACTCCAGTCATAGGGCCAGGTCCACGTTGGATTGACCGAGGCGTGACCCCACGTCGAAAACCTTACGCTCCAACTCCTCGACCTTGAATTTCCACCTCTTAGTCAACCCCCTTCATCAGGTAGTTTATACTTTAGCAAGCCAACTTCATTAGCCAGGCTGAAGTCATCACAATGGAAATAGTAGCATTTGCTGTGGGAGGATATGTCACGACTGTGTAGATATTGTGGACTTTTAAAGAAAATTGTTAGAAGTCGATTCCTGTTCTAAATTAAACCTTTAAATTAAATTTTAAAAGTCCTTTCAAGATGGAAGTGACAGCAGGCAACTGTCTCCACCAATCATTGCTTAAACATTGTTGAACTGTGTTATCTCTGCATCAGTCACCAAGAAAGCCATCAATAATTCAAGATTGCCTTGGACAACACAATTGAATCTTCTAAAGGTTTGAGAATTCACAGTTTCACTGTTGTGGCAAGACGGATTTCTTCAACGACTCAATCTGAATACCTTCCTGGTCTTGTTTAAAACAATTACTTATCAACAATAATATAGCAGCAATGTTTTGTGTCTTTGAACTGTAGAGAAGAGGGTACAAGAAGCCATTTTTGTGTGGCAGCATGAGAGACAATATCAACTCTCAGCAGAATCAACAATGAGCCATCTGAGCCACACATGAAAGCTGGGGTTCCATGCCATTGGGAGTTATAGAATAAGGTATCCAATTAATCATCCAATTTGCTGAGATGAAACCAGGCAATCATCAGGCGTTGCTACCTGCAGTCACCAGTAAGGGAAAGAGTCTATACCCTCCCCAAGCATCTACTCTACTTATCAGGTCCACCTGCAAAAAAACCTGACTATTCAACATCATAAGTCATTGCAGTTGCTTAACCAAACTTAAAGCCTCAACCCCTTCACTTCAGAAAGAAAGAATTCAAGTAAGTTATATTTCACTGATTTGACATCTCATCTTTAAGTATCTTTCTTTATCTGCATTTTAATCTTTATATATATATTCCAGTTAGTTAATCACATTTACTTAAGAAACTTTTAGCAGTAGTTTTGTAATAGACTAATCTTTATCTTGTTTAAAAACAAAGCTTGACTCTTGGTTGTTATTAAATTGGACCACTCACATATTAAAAGGGGACGACATACACACACAAATTCTTGGCTTAAGTACCACATTGAGAAAATGCCTTTTACATGGTTGTGACAGTATGGAGATAATTTTTCTATACTATAGATGCTAAAGAGTCTCCAAGATGTCAAGATGGTGCCTAAAATGAAATACTAGGTTTAGCCCACCATTAATGTTGAAGAACAGGAGAGTTCTCCCCAGTGCTTCAATCATTATTTAGCACTCAATCAATATCAAAGAAAGTAATTGAATCATTATCTGGTCAGTTATTCATTGCAGTGGGACCTTGGGTTTGAGATTCTGGTCCTCACACACTTTTTTCTTCAGTTGGCCAAAGGCTGAACTGGCACAATAGAGATGATGATGAATTTCATAATCAATGTCTGCCTTTGATGAGGGGAGACTCCCAAAATATGGAAAATCGTTTACATTTTTCAGAATTTTGCCATTGATCTTAATCGAAGGAGGAGAGGTGTGTTATGGGAGGTGGTTGGAAGAGGACCTTGATTTTCTAGGTGTTTCGTGAAAGGACCATTTTCTCAAATGCTTCAGAGAAGGAGTCAATGAGGTCAGCGAAGGCAGCGGTGGATCCTTGCTCTGATACAGTTTGGTGATTTGGTCAATCACAAAAGCCACCTCAAAGCACTAGAGAAGTCCCACCAACAGAGCCTTTGCAAGATGCTCCAAATCTGGTGGCAAGAAATGTGTTCCAACTACAATGTACTTTCCCAAGCTAACATGCCCACCATTGAGATCACTCAAAAGCAGCTTGGTTGGGACAAGCTGGTCATATATCTGACACCTGATTCCTGAAGCAACTGCTCTACCCAGAACTCAGTCATGACGGGAGACTCCTAGGAGGACAGCAGAATTGCTTCATGGGTGCCCTCAAAGCATTCCTGAATAAAATCAGGATATCCAAGAGACCATAATTACAAGGAGCACACATTACTCAAAGAGCTTGTAGGTCTGGGAAAATTTATAGAGATGGGAGGGAGGTGAGGCATGGAGAGATTTGGAAATAAAGATGAGAATTGTAAAATTGAGACATTGGCTCTTATTCTGCCAATGTAAGTCTGCGGGCACAGAGGTGATGGGCAAATGGGATTTGGCACTGGTCAAGACATGGGCAGCAGAGTTTTAGATGTCCTTATGTTTGCAGAGGGTTGAAATCATAGAATCCCTACAGTACAGAAGGAGAATTTGATCCATTAAGCCTGCACTGTCAAAGTTTTTAAAATTTATTTAGTAGTGTCACAAGTAGGTTGTAGGCTATCCCCTGCTGGCTGACCACCCCCTCCCCCCCACCCAGCAGACTACACCCCAGCCTACCCAGATCACTGGCCTCCCTCCTGCCCACCCCAATCCCTATGCAGAGTCGCAGTGGGAACCCTTCCCCAATGATTACCCCCTAGGCTCTGCACCAAAAGGCCCTGCCCCTATAGACCCTTACCCCTTGGCACTGCCCTATGCCTAGTGGGCAGTGCAAAAGTGCCCCTTGGGCATAGGTACTTTGTCACATGGGCAGTGCCAGGGGCAAAGTTGGCACTGCCAGATTGCCCATGCCCAGGGGGCACCAACCCCGCCACTACCCAATCGTCAGGGGACTTCAATTGAACCCCCCCCCCGCAACCTTCACTCCAGCAGGGTCGTCTGATAGTTCCTCTGAAGTGGGGAGCTAGTGAAACACTGACGGGTTGGGAGGTATTAGCAGGCCTGGAGAATTCAATCCCGGGCCCACTAATTACACTAAAAACAGATTAAAAATTTATTAAAATTACTTACCTGGACTTGCCGCCGGTTTCCAGCACAGATCGGATGGCGCCAGAAATCTGCGCTGGGAAATGCGCTTGCAGCGGAAACACATGTTGAATTCCGTGCATGCCCAGCTACAAGATTCACCCACCCCGCTGTGCTCGGAAAATTGGTGCAGTGGGTCAGAGAATTGTCCCCCAGCTGATTTAGGATCAAGCAAATTAGAGAATTAAACAAGTGGCTCAAAGAGTGGAGTTATGTAAAGGGGTTTTGATTCATGAGCCACTGATATTTAAAGCTGAACATCCATTTACCAAATCAGGCAATAGAAATCTTTCTGTGGCACACAACTGATTTGTTACTTTAGTCAGTACAAATACCGGTTTCTACTCTTTTCTACTGGATCCACTCCGTGTCTAAAGACAACCCCCAAATGGGGAAAAAACCTAGCTCTTAAATACAGGTTTCAGTGTACATCACCTGTTCTCAATTCAAAATTTGCCCTGGTTTATTCTTAAACGTTGTCAACCGACACCAGTATTGTAGAAGGAGGGAATTATTTTAAAACTATTCCATTTAAACTGGGCTGGGACCAATGTCCTGGTGAATTGCATAACCAGGACTGTGGTTAGAGCTTGAACCAAAAGGAGGTGTGGGTGGGTGAGAATCAGATGAAGAGAGATATGGAAACGTAAAGAGAAAAATCAAGGCAATGCAGTGAGCAATCTGGGTAAAGGCAAACAGAGACCAGAAGGGAAAAAAGGGAAAGAGAGTTTAACAGGATCAGTAAGTAAGGCCCAAACAAAGAATGCACAAACTATTCATAACAAGATAGATGAACTATCAGCATAAACAGTGATGTTAAGAATTGGGGAAAATTAAGATAAAAAATGAAGTTGGGATAAAAGAAAATGTGGGATTGATAAGTGCAGCTGTCAGAAGGGGTGTTTTGATATGCAAATTAACATACCAGTGACAAAAGCAAGTGTTTATTTATGTGACTAGGGAAAAACAATGGGGTATTGAAAAGGTGACTTTAAAGTGGAGAGATAAAGGAATTGGCACTTATACTAAAATAAGAAGTCTCACAGCGCCAGGTTAAAGTCTAACAGGTTTATTTGGTAGCAAAATCCACTAGCTACCAAATAAACCTGTTGGACTTTAACCTGGTGTTGTGAGACTTCTTACTGTGTTTACCCCAGTCCAACCCGGCATCTCCACATCATCATTTATACTAAAAGCAGGGTCCACAGGTTGGGTAACATCAAAGGGAAATAATGATATATCCATAGCACAATAACTGGAGAAAGGGACACAGTAGAGGCAGCTATCATCATAGCCACACCAAGCTGCAGAAAACAGTCTCTCTCTGAAAACTTGAAGAGAGAAGATTTTGCCTTTGCTGAAACTGAAGATGGTTTTCCCAAACATAGACAAATAACGTGAGCATGGTAACCATCTGCTGGATTTAGCTCAGAGTTATATAATATTGGATATTGTTTGGGGTGTCTCAGAGTTCAGGAAACGTAGGTAATTGGGAACAAAGGGGTAACTTCATGTGATGCTGTGTATGTATAGCCATCAGTGCAGTTAAGCATACTGTGTTGTATATTATAGTCTTATGGTGTGTTTTAAGTTAATAAATATTCTTTATTAATTGCTCACAAAATGACCGGACTGTTCCTCCCTGGTTTGCATATATTTTCTCACAATATACCGAACTGAAAATATAAAGCACTAAGAACTGGTGTTCCAAGTCACCCTTATTTGTTTTGGTTTACTTCCGCATTTAATATCAGCGAGGTTCTTAACAGTGGTAAGTGAGTTTGATCTCATTTTTAATATAGAGACATGGTTGTAAGGTAACCAAAACTGAGAATTAAGTATTCCAAGATGCACATCATTTCAAAAAGATAGTCAGAATGGAAAAAGAGAGCAGCCCTGATAATAAAGAATGACAAAAGGACAGTGGTAAGGAAAGATCTTGGTTCAGAGGATCAGGAAGTAGAGTCATAGATATCAACATTCAGAATAACAAGTCAGATCTGATGAGAGTAGTTTACAGGCCTCCACCTCATACTATTGGTTAGTGTATTAAGAAGCAATATAGGCAATTGTGACAAAGATAATGGGTGGGCTTTTCTGGCTGCACTTGGCCCAAAACCAGAAAATCGCCCCCAAGGTCAACATACCTCTGCATGATTCACACCTCCTCGCCTGCTATGATTGCCATGGTGGGTGGGACCTGAAAATTCTCTCCAATGCAGTAATTGTGGGGGAATTAATCTACTTATAACTGGACAAACCAAATTGGCAAAGGTTGTTTAGAAGATGAGATTGCAGAATGCTTTCATGACAGCTTATTAGAACATTATATAGATCTAGTAGTGTGTAATGAGGCAGGGTTGATTAGTAATCTCATAGTAAAAGATCCTTTGTTAAAAAGTGATCATAATGCAATTGAATTCCATATTAAGATTGAGAATGACAGACTTGAGTCACAACAATCTTAAACTTAAACAAAGCTATTTACATAGCTGTTAGAAGACAGCTTCCTCTGGTCATTTGGGTAAATAGACTAAAAGATATAGTTGAAAGTAAACAGTAGAAACCTTTAAAGAAATGATTAAAATGTTTTAACAATAATACATTACCAATAAAAATTAAAAGCTCAGTGAGAAAGACCTAGCAATGACTTACTCAGGAAGTTATGGGTAGTATTAGATTTTTTCAAAAGTTTATAATATTATGAATAATAATAAGTCTGAGGATTGGAAGTTTTACATGTTAGCAAAGCGTGACCAAAAAGTTGACGAAAAAGGAAAAAGTAGGATGAGAGCAAACTAGCTGACAGAAAACTAACCAGGAATCAGATTTTTTACAAGTATATGAAAAAGAGAGTAGCTAAAGTAAACATTGGGTGGAATTTCATGGCTCCATTGTGGCAGGAGTGGTACCGTAAAATGTGGCAAGCTGTTCAAAAGTTCATTGACTTCGACAGAATCAGAAGATCTCAGCAACAAGTTGGCCAGTAAAATTTCACCCATTTTTTCCTTAGAAGCAGAGAATTTATCGTGGGAATGAGGAAATGTCAAAGACACTGATCATATTTGTGTTTGTCTTCACTGTCGAAGAAACAAGAAATTGAAGGTGATAAAGAGGCTAATAAGTGAAGAAATTAGATATCAGCAGAGATATATTGGAGAAACTTAGGGAATAAATGCCAAGAAGTCCCCAGTTTCTGATGGCCAGCGATTCTAAAAGTGGTAGCTACAGAGATAGTGATATGCTGGTTATGATTTTTCAAAGTTCTCTACGTTCTAGAATGGCCCCAGTGAATTGAAGATTTGCAAATGTAACATCACGATTTATAAAATGAGGGAGAAAGAAAACAGCAAACAGTCCAGATAGCCTGACATTAATCACAAAATCACAAAATTGTTAAAACACAGAAGGAGGCCATTTGATTCATTTTGTCTGCACAGACTCTCCGAATGAGTAATTCCCCTCGTACCATTCCCCTGTCTAACCCCGCACATTCTTCCTTCTCAGATAATAATTCAATTCCCCCTTGAATGCCTCAATTGAATCTGCCTCCATCACACTATCTGGCAGTGCATTCCAATTCTTAATCACTCACTGTGGGAAAGAAGAAACAGTGAAAACGTCATCTTTTATTGTTTCATTTGCCAATTATTTTAAATCTGTGCCCTCTTATTCTCGTTTTCTTTCAACAGTGGGAACAGTTTCTCCCTACCTACTCTGCTAAATTACTCATGACTTTGAATAAGTCTCACAAATCTCCTCTTAAATTTCTCTTCCTGTTGGAAGAAGCCAGAATCTACTATTAAGGAAGTCGTAGCAATGCACTAGAAGGTGGCAGTGGTGCAGTGTTATTGCCATTGGACTAGTAACCCAGAGGCCAAGAGCAAGGTTTGGGGACTTGAGTTCAAATGCTACCATGCAGGTGGCGAAATTTGAATTCACTAAAAATCTGGAATTAAAAGGGTGATTTTCCAACCTTGTCACACCTGCCACAGTTTGCGCTGATTCTGGAAAACAGCATGTGGGCCGAAAAATTGGTTCTGTGCCCAGCACAAACAGTTTGCAATCATCCTGGCCTCTTTCAACTGGCATAATTGAGGCAGATTAGCGAGAGATGCCTAGATTTTAATCTCGTTAGTGAGTTTGGACATTCCTTCCGGAATGTTCCCACCTCTCCAGCAAGATGTCACATGGGCGCAAATCAATACTAGTCTCCACCAGGTGCAATGGTCACACTGGGGGTGCAGAGGCCATTGAAGCCCCTGGATCGTCAGGGGCATAGACAATGCCCAGCGTCACCTGGCACATGGCAGTGCCCACTGGGCCAGTGTGCCAAAGTAAGTTGCAAGAGGGCGGGGCCCAAGTGGGCACTATGCAGCAGAGGCCTTAGTGCCATAGAAGTCTGAAAACAGGAGTGTTCCACACCAGTTTTTTGGGCAAGTATGGCACTGCAATCTTCCCATAGTGGCAACTTCTATGACAGCTGGGAACTTGCACTGGTTTGGAGGTGGGGACAGAGCCTAAGTAAAGTTGGTAAAGCTGGGGGCAGAAACTCGAGCGCCATTGCACATGGTGCCTTGATGTCTTAGTGAACTGACAGACCTCCACCCATCCCCCTCCCAGCGGACATCGGACCTCCCATCCCTATCATCAGTGGCATTGTCACCCCCATCCCCCTTCACCAACACGGATCCTGATGAATCCCCTGGCAGACGCCTCCTCTTGCAAGTCTCCACCAACCACTCCCCCCCCACCGTATATTATCGAGCTCCCCCCTAGCATAAGTGTCCCCACCTTTGTGCATAATAATCTCTGGATTACTACCTGAATCATGTGCTAATTGGTATGGGATATATAAAATTACACTAAGAAGTCTCACAACACCAGATTAAAGTCCAACCAGTTTATTTGACAGTAAACCCACAAGCTTTTGGAAACGCTGTTCCTTCATCAGGTGTGTGGAACGTTCTGATCAGGTTTACTATCAAATAAACTGGTTGGACTTTAACTTGGTATTGTGAGACTTCTTAGTGTGTTTATCCCAGTCCAATGCCAGCATCTCCACATCATAATTAGACAGATGACTGCATGGCTCAAAGGATGGTGTGTTTAGAAGTGGACTCCAGTTTGTGGGGCACTGGTGCAATGATAAAGGGCTTATTAATAATCTTATTGTAAAGGAGCCTTCATGAAAGAGTGACCATAATATGATAGGATTTTATATTAAATTTGAAAGTGATGTAGTTCAATCAGATACTGAACTCTGAAATCTAAACAAAGGAAGCTATAAAGGTATAAGAGGCAAATTGACAATGGTTGACTGGGAAAATATGTTGGCTATTATTTAGAACCATAGAATCCTTACCATGTCCATAAAACCACAGAATCCTTATAGTGCAGAAAGAGGCCATTCGGCCCATCAATTCTGCATTGAATCTCCTGATGCTCTACATCCCAGAGTGTTGAGGTAGTAGGTGCATTTGTGGTGAATCTACATATTTCTATAGATTCTGGAATGGTTCCTGCAGATTGGAAGCTGACAAATGTAACCCCATTATTTAAGTAAGGAGAGACAGGGAAAATTGGGAACTAGAGGCCTGTTAGCCATCAGTAGTTGGGAAAATCCTGGAACCTGTAATAAAGGATGTGATAGCAGGACACTTAGAAAATCCAGGAAGGTGTAATGAAGGATGTGATAGCAGGACACTTAGAAAATAATGTAGGATTGTGTAGAGCCAAAATGGATTTCTAAAAGAGAAATTATGCTGTCCAAACCTGTTGCACATATTTGAGGATGTAACTGGCAGAGAAAAGGGGGAATTGGTGGATGAGTTAAATTTAGAGTTTCAGAAAACTTTTGATATGCTTCCACACAAAATCAGAGCACATGGAATTAGGGGGATGGATTCAGCATAGATTGAGAACTGGTTAATGGGCATAAAACAGCAGGAATAAATTATTCCTGCTGGATTGACTAGTAAGTTTGCGGACGACATAAAGGTTGGTGGATTTGCGGATAGCGAGGAGGACCATCAGAGGATATAGCAGGATATAGATCAATTGGAGACTTGGGTGGAGAGATGGCAGATGGAGTTTAATCTGGACAAACGTGAGGTAATGCATTTTTGGAAGGTCAAATACAGATAGGAAATATACAGTAAATGGCAGAACCCTTAGGAGTATTGATAGGCAAAGGGATCTGGGTGTACAGGTACACAGGTTACTTAAAGTGGCAATGCAAGTGGAGAAGGTAGTCAAGAAGGTGTACGGCATGCTTGCCTTCATCGGCTGGGGTACTGAGTTTAAAAATTGGCAAGTCAGGTTACAGCTTTATAGATCCTTAGGTCGCACTTGGAATATAGTGTTCAATTCTGGTTGCCACACTATCAAAAGATGTGGAGGCTTGGAGAGGGTACATAAAAGATTTACTAGGATGTTACTTGGTATGGAGGGCATTAGCTATGAGGAGAGGTTGGAGAAACTTGGTTTGTTCTCACTGGAATGACGGAGGTTAAGGGGAGACCTGATAGAAGTCTACAAGATTATGAGAGGTATGGACAGGGTGGATAGTCAGAAGCTTTTTCCCAGGGTGGAAGAGTCAATTACTAGGAAGCACAGTTTTAAGGTGCGAGGGGCAAGGTTAAAAGAGATGTACGAGGCAGATTTTTTACAGAGAGTGGTGGGTGCCTGGAACTCGCTGCCGGGTAGTGGAAGCAGATACGGTACTGAATTTTAAGGGGGATCTTGACAAATACATGAATGAGATGGGAATAGAAGGATATGGTCCCCAGAAGGGTAGGGGGTTTTAGTTAAGTCGGGCAGCATGGTCGGTGCATGCTTGGAGTGCTGAAGGGCCTGTTCCTGTGTTGTAATTTCTTTGTTCTTTGTCCTAAATGGGACCTTTTCAGGTTGGCAGGCTGTGACTACCACAGGGATCAGTATTGGACCCCAGCTATTCAGTCTGTATCGATGTGAATGTGGGGAATAAAGCATAGTGGCCAGAATTCTCATGCTACTGCGATTCTTTAGTCCTGGTGGTTTCCCAGCAGCATGTGGTGTCTTCAGAGGGAATTCCCATTAACAGTGGCGGGCCAGAGGATCCCACCATCAGTGAATGACATGCCTCCTCTGCTGAAAAATATACTGAGGGAAGGCCAGAAAATCTCAATCAATATTTCCAAGTTTGTACAAAATTAGGTGGAAGTGTAGGTGGTGAGGAGAATGCAAAGACACTTCTAGGGAATTTGGAAAGGCTAAACAAGGGGGCAAAAAAATTGGCAGATGGAATACAATGTAAATAAATGTGAGGTTATCCACAGGAAGGTACACGGCACATACTCTTGCAACTCGGCCAACGTTGTCTACCTTATACACTGCAGGAAAGGATGTCCCGAAGCATGGTACATTGGGGAGATCATGCAGACACTATGACAACAGATGAATGAACACTGCTCGACAATCACCAGGCAAGGCTGTTTCCTTCCCGTTGGCGAACGCTTCAGCGGTCACAGGCATTCGGCCTCTGATCTTCAAGTAAATGTTCTCCAAGGCGGCTTTCACGGCATACGATATTGCAAAGTCGCTGAGCAGTAACTGATAGCCAAGTTCTGCACACATGAGGACGGCCTCAACTGGGATCCTGGGTTCATGTCACACTATCTGCAACCCCCATGACTTGCCTGAACTTGCAACGTCTCACTTACTGTCCTGTCTGGAGCCAATACACATTTCTTTAACCTATGCTTAACGCAGGCGGGGTCATGGAGGCAGAAATCCTGGAATCGTTCAGGAGGTGATGAATGCTATGACAGGGAACTGTGTCTGCACCTTTAAGACTTCAATAGCAAATTAGTTGTAAAGACTCACATTCTAATCAGTATTCCGTAAACTGTATGTGCCTTTATATGCCCCGTTTCTTCAGAACTCTCCACTCACCTGACGAAGGAACAGCGTTCCGAAGGCTTGTGGCGTTTACTATCAAATAAATCTGTTGGGCTTTAACCTGGTGTTGTGAGACCTCTTGCTGTGTTCTCCAGATAGGCCAGGATAGAGAGAAGCGTGGAGGAACAGAGGGTCCTTATAATGTATATCTTCAAATCCCTGAAGAAAACAGGATAAGTAGAGAAGACATTTCAGTAATAGGATCCTTTCCTTTATTTGTCTTGTCACAGAATATAAGAGCAGGGATGTTATGTGTAAGTACAAAACAAAAAGTCACAGCTTGAGTATTGCATATAGTTCTGGAAGGATATGATTGCACTAGAAAGGGTACAAAAGAGATTTACAAGGATGTTACCATGAATTGACTATTTAGCTATGAGGAAAAGTCAGACAGGCTCTGGTTTATTTATTTGGAACACAGGAACAGGAGGGGAGATTTATTTATGTCTCCCCCTCCCAAGGCAGACATCATTTTGGCTTCGAACTATATCACTGTTCTTTCACTGTTGCTGGGTCTAAAACTTTAATTCCTCTCTCACAGCACTGTGGATGGATGTACACCATAGGGACTGTCGCAGTTCAAGAAGGTGGCTCACCATCAGCTGCTCAAGGGATGGACAAGAAATGCTGGCTAAGAAAGAATCAACTGTATAAAATTAAGAGGGGCTTAAATAGAGTGATTAGGAAGGACCTTCCCTTAACAGAGAAGTCAATATCTAGGGAGCAAAAATTTAAAGTAATTGATAGAAAGATTAGAATGAAGGAGACTTTCACTCAGAATGTGTGGGACTCACTGCTTGAAAGGGTGATTGAAGCATTTAAAGAATACTTGAACATGTGCTTATATGCTGCAAGCTACAATGACTGAGAGCTAGAAAGTGGGATTTGATAGGATAACTCATTTTTGGCCAGCATAGTCATAGTGGCCAAATGGCCTCTTTCTGTTCCATAAATATTAATGATTCTATGAGGATCAATAAGTTAGTTTGAATATGCTTTCAGCTCTGTGGCACAATACATTTTTTAAACTTATTGAATAATGCAGACTCATGTCTGGAAAGAGTAAGATAGACAGGCTTTTCTTTCCCAAGAGGAGAAAGGTGAGCAGTTGGGGAGCATGGCCTTGATGAAGACAATGATTTACAAAAGGCAGCTAAAGAGGTGAGCAGCAAAAAAAAAAAATTCAACTAAGAACCTAATTAGTGTGGCTCATTTGGTAGCACTCTTACCTCTGGCTCAAAAAGTTCTGAGTTCATGACCCACTCCTGATCAACACAACCAGGAGTAGGACATGAACCAAAAATTTAGCTTGACACAGTATTGCAGCACTGAGGGGATACTGCACAATCCCATCTCTCAGATGAGATCTTTCAGATGAGATATTAAACCAGAACGTGGGCCCCTTTTTCCTCACTGATCTCAGGCAGAGTAGCAGCGGACCCTCCCTTCCCCCTCACTGATCTCAAGCACACTGTCCATTTTGCCCCAAATCTGGATGGGCAAATGCTGTGGTAAAGGGGGAAGTGCCAGCAAGGTTGGGCGTGTAGCCCATTAAGTCAATTTAAATGCACAAGAAAGCATTTAAAAGGCCGTTGCGCCTGTTTCAGGTACGGACCCGATCACGTCCATTTTCGTGCCTTGGTAAAGGGGAAACCAGCATGGAGGCGGGCTCAGATTGTGCTACTCGTCAACTTTATCAAGTTTTCACCCCCGAAAACTAGCGCAACTTGATGGTAAAATCAGGCCCTCTGCCTGCTCTGTATGGCATTATTTTGAAGATGATCAGGTAACTTATCTGCAGGGTCCTGGCCAATACTTACTTTTTAATAAACATCAGAAAAACATCTGGTCATAATCATATAGCTATTTGTGGGAACAAGGGCATATCTCACTACTACCTTTTCAAGGATGGGCAATAAATGCAGGCCCAGCTAGCGATGCCCATGTCCCAAGGAAAATAAATAAAAACGTCAACAATTCAAACAAGACAAAAAAAAGGCCTTTTATTTTCATACATGACATTTTAGTCTGATAAAACCTTCCAATACCTTAATACAATAATTCAGATATCATTTAAATCATATTAACAAAACATAAGGTGCATTAGAGAGATGGTGTATTATTGTGAAGAATCCATAAAATTTCACTTTTGGGCTGGACAGCAAACGCCCACTGCTGATATTTAAATAAAAGTTACACTCTGCTACAGACATCACATTAAAAATTTATCTGCATTAAAGATTCAGTGCCATGGGGTGTGTAACAGCTGTAACATCTCTCAGCTACACAGAGGGGGAGGATATCCAACAAACATTAAACCCATGCAGAAAGGCTTGGAGACTCCAAAACTTAAATGGTAATTAAACAACCAGCGAAGGAGGACTTTCAAGAGTCATTATGCAATAGTGACATCTGACTATTTCTTCTAGTAAATTATAAGTATACTACTTTCAAGTGATTTTGCCATAATAGCAAACAATTGAAAATGTTATATTATGTTCAAGATGTCCCTGACACACAGTGACCACAGGAAATCCTCCCAAAGTGAGAGCACACTTCAAAATTGGAGTTTTAAGTTACTCTGGGTGGGGCAGTCAAAATGCTTTTATCACAGTATTCCTGTGAACAGATGTTAGGAAAGTTCCAGAAAAACGAACAATACCCTACAGAGAAGAACCACATGTTTGATTCCTAGTGCCAGAGGATTGAATTATTAAGAGCTGGAAAAACACATGTTCTTCGACCTTCAGGGCATGTCATAGAAGCATGCAAGATTGAAAATGATACAGATAAAACTGATTTTAAAATACCAATTCTAGTTAAGTGGTACCAGTAGGATAAGAGAGCACAGTTTCAAGCTGGTAATGATGATAAGTTCTCTCATTGAAAGAGTGAAGAACAGTTGGAATGGACTTCTGGGCAGGCAGGCAGGGTCATGGAGGCAGAAATCCTGGAATCGTTCAGGAGGTGATGAATGCTATGACAGGGAACTGAATTGATTCCACATCATATGATCTATCTTGCATGCTGTGGGCACCTATTCTGCAATGACTCAACAAGGGCTAGAGATGCGGCAAACATGCACTATTAACCAAACCAAAGCACAATCAGAGGGGCAAGGAGCAAATATATCACAGAAATAATACAAACTTTCAATATTTTAGTGGATAAGGCCAATAAATTAAAATAAATGGATCCCACTCTCATGGGAATGGCTGAGTACAGTGAAACCTCCTGGGTGCTGACTCACTCCTAGCAGAGCCAGATCAGATTGGAATCTGACCCTATGTTTTAAAAAGGCCTCATGACAAAATAGATATGAGCTGAGATTCCAAATTCACCCATAGAAATTTTAGGCCTTTGAGCATACATCTGACACATCAGTTTCTTTGACATTCATTTGAAAGGTTTTCTTTTTAAAAAGTGACCATTTACACTTTAAGACATGCCAGTAAAACAATGCTAATAACACTGGAATTTTCAATTAAAAAAAAGGAGCTTAATACAGTCAGGCAGAAGTTACATCAATTACAATAGAAAAGCATTAATTACAAAATCATGTCACATGTGTCTATTCGTGGATGTGCATACCACGAATAAATGACAGTTTATGTTTCTGTAAATTGAATAAAGAAGATCCATGTTATGATATATTTATAAATATTATATGTGAAGCATAAACACAGGTATAGACCAGTTGGATCAAGTGACCTGCTTTTGTGCTGTAAATTCAATGTAATAAGTAATTCCCAGTCTGTGCTCTGCCTAAAACCTTTCATCTGCTCTACAATCCAGTCCACCCACTTCACTGCTCTTAATGTGAAATTACAGGAAGAATGCATAGATAAAGTTAATCTATTACACTAGATCCTTACCTTCTATATGTGCTCTGCATTGGTGGGAATTTCTTGGGGAAGCAGGGTCATTATTTAACTAATGTCACAAAATCCCAGGTTTCAGCCAGGTGCTCACATATGCTGTGAAGATAATCATTCTCACATATTCTTTTGAGTCAACCTCACATTCTCCCTCTTTCCACAAAGGCTTTCCCTTTTTTGAAGAGGGAAAATGCAAACTCTTTTGTTTTCCTTATCTCATATATACTTTTGGAGAGAGCTAACTTTGCATGGACAGTTTTCATGTGACAGTATGTTTTGGAGATGGGGGGTGGGGGGGGGGGGGGGAGATAGGTGGAGGAAGGAGTAAGAAAGAGTAGGAAAGAAGCACACAGGACCCTCCATAATTCACTTGTCCTCTTAAATTTTCTGCCCTTGCTGCATCCACAATATGGAGCATAGTTTAACAGGAGCAACATTTATCTAGAGGGAGTGCTGTGCAAAGATTCATTTGGCAATGATGTTTCTTAACACACACTTAGTCTGATGTTAAACACACTTATTTACAGCTGTTGGAAGGTATGTTTGCAATAGGTAATTTAAAAATAGCTAATAAAATGATTAGGGATCAGATATGCTGTGCATCAAGTGTTGGGAGAGTCCAGTTCACTCAGCACAGATTGAGCACTGACTCCTGGTATGTATAGTATCAGACTGGGCAATTATTTTACCTATTATGCTAGCTTAGAAACTTGGTGAGCTAATTTTGAAAAAAAGTGATAAATTGCTGTTATTATGAATAGTTACCCAGCTGTCATGTAAAATAGCAACCTAACTGTCCACGCAGTTACACATTTCAACACACTTACAATATTGAATTTAAAAGGATCACCCCACTACTGTGCCCATGCCCTGTAACCTTTCATACCCATGAACTTTGAAGAAAGCTAATTCCAAGTGTAAAGTTGAATGGAGAATGCTGAACTGAACAAAATGTCATCGCTGTCTGTACAGGTACTGATATTGCAGTCTTTCTTTGCACTACATTTCTTAGGGTTGCGATCTGTTCATGGTGCCAATTAAGTGGAGGGGCATGCGACACAAATCATCTCCTCTCAGGTATTTTCTGACAGTAATTTTATAACAAAAAATGCTGAATCAAGCACTGACTGAGCAATACCAGTAAATGTACATATAATGTCTTCTATTTAAGTTTGGATTGAATGGCTTATGAAGAAATGAATCTCTCATATGATGAAAAGAATCTCTCTTTAAGATTGATCAATACACAATAGTAAATAACAGATTAATGGTCCCCTGTTCTTTTCAAGAGTCCATCCTGCATTTAGATATGCCACTTATTCCTCAACTGCAAGTGTCTAACCAGCTGAAATGACAGGATTAATTAAAATAGCTGGATTTTCTCAAATATATAAATCAATTTATTAACATCTCATATTTTCCCTCTGAAATAAATGCTTTGCTGTCTTCTTAAAAGAGCAACATTATTTAATAATTCAGATGGCTTGAGATCGACACAAGTGGCAATATAATCCTTTCTTTGGAATCCTTCTGCTTTGAATGTCACCACGGAAAGCTAGGGCTACAAAGTTAGATGTTACTCTCACCTCATTTTATACGGGATTATGATCTAGAAGCATGGTACTGTTACTGAGTGTGACTAGCTTGGTCACTCCCAATCAATTACCTCACCCTATACAAAAACAAAGTAAAATGATGAGCAAAATGCTTTACTGTTTTATGACATTTTAATGTGCTGAAAATGCCAGTATAGAATGACTGGGCTGAATGGCCTGTTTCTGTGCTATATATGCTATGTAATCCTATGTAAACATCTTAACCAATTGTGACAACTCCATTTTTATCCAAAAATGAGCAGATTCAGCTATTAAAGGCCTCAAAGCAACAATTATTTGACCTAGATGTTCATTCTAAACCAAAAGCTTCAATTATAACATCCTAAATTTCATCCATATTATAAACATTTCAAAGCTGCTTTAAGTATGTTTTAAGTCTGAAGTAATAGATACTATTTGTTCTGAGGCAACACACACTGCAATTTCTGATCGCAAGAGGGTTAAACGTTTGAGAACTTGCTGGTCTGTTTGGATTCTGAACGTTAAATAAATCCTACCGTTATCGACATTTCCCCAATTTCAAGTTCATTTCTCTGAGCATTCACAGATCACAAGAAGCCACAAGTTCAGGACTGCATCCTTAGTAAAAACACGTCGGAATGTTTATCAGCTGCATAACTTCATCCCAGACAGTATTGGACAGATCTCAATCACACTCAGAAACAAAACAAAATCTGCATCATAGAATCATACAGTGTAGAAGAACTTTTTCGGCTTTTTAGAGAAAGCCGTAGAATTTAGTCCCACACTCCCAACTTTTTCTCTATTATCTTAAAAACTGGCTCTCAAGTTATGGAATCTGCTTTCATTATTTTCTTACACATTGTTTTCCAAATCTTAATATCCCTCTTAAAAATATCTAATTTTTCTATTTCTTCTGCTAATTATTTTAAAGTTTTACCCCTAATTATCAACACACTTGTATTGAAATAGTCCTTCAATTGATAAAAACTCCCCAAAAGAGTTAAATTTTGGATCTAGCCTGAGTCAGGCAAACACTGATTACAATGATAAGCTTGGTTGGTCTTTGTTACATCGTTCTTGGTCACATTTCCAAACAAAAACTTGCCAGTTTGAGAGAGACTCTGGTCACAGTCATAGACAGAGTCTACTCCGTTTGAAATGGACCTTGCTTAACAGTCAGAGAGGTAGAACATTGTTGCTATTTCTATACTCTCCAAATTAGGAATTGTCTTATTCTTTTGGTTGTGAACTTACGATACCCTCAGAATATCTGTTTACACACTAGCTTCACACATAAGACGTGAAGTCAAATATTTTAAATTTCAGTTTTATTTCCTAGATCCGCCTTAATCTATGAATAGATTTGAAAGACTGAATTTATATTCCTACTGATACGAGTCTAACACCAAAAATCTGCAATGGAATATGTATTTTGTTTTAAGTTTAAAATGTGTGATTTCTCACACAGTAGTGCTTTGTTTGTCTTGGTTGCTATAAAGAGTCATGCTGTAAAAAGGTTGAAGGGGCCTCCAAGACTGGCCTACCTGATGAGCAACTGCCACCCCAGATGCCCAGGTATTGCAGTAACCAAAAGACAACAGTTATGTTTTGTTTAGAGTACACTGTACAGCAGTGGTACATATATTCATGTTTAAAATATACAAATTGGAATTAAATTTGTGTTGGGTGATGCAAGCAAATTGGCAACCAAAAGTTGGATATGGATGTAAAAAATGGCTGCTATTACAATAAGGTTTATAAAACAGAAAAGATATGTTACAGGAAGAATTTGAGATTTTATGTTCACACTGTTTGAATAGCAATCTCCTAATGGCTTCGTTGCTTGGTGTTGTCTCTGGCACATTATGCCTGGCCCAGCTAGCCCACACACATAAAACACAGCTTCCAACCACAGCCTTCAGCAACGTTCGATTTTAAGTTCTCCTCCTCCAGGCCAGGAGGTTACCCGGGCTCAGAGGATTACTCGAAGAAGTATCTCTTCACATTTTGCTCAAGAGCACCTCCTGGTGGCCAGTTGGTTAATATCACCCAGGTTGCTGGAACACCCTGCCCTTGCAATCGAGAGCACAGAGGTTAACTCGACAGGGGAACTGTGAAACAATCCAAACCAAAAAATCCATTGAAACTTATTTACTATATTTAGCTTTACACTGCAGTATATGTTTATACAAACGATCAGTCCTGCTCTGCAACATCTCAGCATGTTCCTCAGACAGGAATCCCATTTGAGAAGCCAGGGGTTCACTGGTTCTGTACAGATCTAATAACTGGTTGGCAACATTTTGTGACTTGTGCAACTCAGCAATTTTCCTGGCAGTTTCTTTCCGGAAGATGCACAGGGTCTTCAGCAGTACTTCATGGTACCTGTCCCACATGGGCAGCACCCGGTACCCATGGACCAGCCCTGCTTCATTGTCAATGAAGACCAGAGCTCCTTTGGCAGTCCGGTGGAGGTTATTGGTCGATCTCTCCATTACCCTGGAGTCCCACTGCAGGCTTAGGAGGTTGCTGGCCAGTCTGTCAAAGTTGGCTGTCAGATAGTCAAAGAGGATGAGGTCTGACCATTGCACAAGCTCCTGCATCTCCTGGCTTGTCACATTGGCCAGATCTTCCACCAAGGGGTGCAGCCTCCTTCCGTCTGTCCGGAGAGATGGCGGGGTCACCACATCGGTGAGATTGCTGATCCACTCCGTGAGGCTGACGATAGGTTTGTCCGCCCATTGAGAGCCTTGAACATCCTGTCTGACCCTCAGCCACTGCTCGGCGTTGATATTGACCCTGGACAGAGCCAGAGCTGGGACGTTGCGAATGCCCAGCAGCCTAGAGAGATAGAAAGAGAGGGTCTCGCCCAGCACTTGGTCAGGATTGATGCCATACCTGAGGCAGGCTCTGGTGCCATCCGAGAAGCTGGCCAGCCTGTTGGACAGCCTCCCGCAGCCCCTCTCCAAGGACACCAGCCTGGAGGAGCGGGCTTTCAGCTGCCAGCGCTTGATGTGGAGGTCGGAAAACCCTGCGGAGGAAGCGCCATCGCTCCAGAACACGTCCAGCACTTGGGCCGGGGCAGCCCGGGGGGGCGAGTTGGTCCAGGGGGCACTTCTCCTCCCCAGCTCCGGGGCCACGGTGACGGCGAGAAGAGTTCGGAAACTTTTGGCGTTGCTCGGGGAAGTGGAAGAGGATCCCGGAGAGAAAACCAGGAGAGAGATCAGAACCAGAGATAACAGCAGCGGGATCCTCATCCCGGCCAAAGCGCTGAGAGAGAGAGAGAGAGCTCCACTTTGCGCTCCGCGGCTCGTTAATCCCTAGCAGCTCAGCACATCTTCAGCCTGTGAGCCGCGTTCCCGGCTCCCGTCCACTCCACCCGCCCGCCCGCCGGCCGGCCGCCCGCCACCCCCTCACCCCGCGCATCGTCCTGTCCAGAGAGAGCTCTTCCCCCCCGCCGATCTCCTGCCTCTCTCACTCCCTTCAATTGCAGCCGCTCCGCTTTCGGGCTGCTCTCCCTCTCTCTCACTGTTGTCGGGCTCTCCTGGTTTAAGCAGTCACCATGTGATCAGAGGTGGCACCGCCCTGACTCCCTTTAAAAGAGCAGCCAGTCCGTTCTGAAAGGAATCTCCCAGACCGGGCTCCACACTGCAAGGTAGAAGAGCAGGCAGCGTGAAGCGCTCGCTTTCTACACCCTTGCAGCAACCGACCTCCCCCTCAGCGGCGGAATACTCATTCTCCTCCCTCTTTGCGCAGCTTAACCCCTCCCTCCCCTCCTCTAAGCGGTCCAACTCTCTCCCTGCAGGCTAACCTTTCTTTGTGTTTAACTTCTCTTTATCCTAACCGGTTTTTTTCCCAGTCATATTCTGCATTAAACAGACAGCAGACTGAAAACAGAAGTGATCATATCTGTAACCAAACCAGATGGGACAGGAGGAAAGGCCAGATCTGTTCAGAGATAGTGCATGAGGCTGGAGGCGGCAGCGTCTCCGCTTTATCTAAACTTCATTAATTTCAGATGTCATCTGTGCCTGAAACTTATTTTTAAAATGAGCCCTTCGGCAAATTCCACAGTGTAGCCGACTCGAGACCACACACACACACACACACACACAATTACATACTTAAACATGCTCACACAGAGTTCAGGGCGGCTGCTGCAATGCTCGCTGATTTGTATGAAGTATTTCTATGCATTTACGGATTAATGTTTGAGTGGGGTCTAGAGATACAAATCATCTCAGGACGCCCTGTAAAATTGGAGGAGATCCAACATAACTTCATTCCAGCAGCATTGCTTAGAGGGGTAGATACCCTATTAAAGACAACAGAGCTCTGGTCGCTTTGGGAGCTCTCAACACCAGGTTAAAGTCCAACAGGTTTAATTGGTACCAAAAGCCACTAGCTTTTGGAGCCCTGCTCCTTCTTCACGTAAGTGGGAGTTCTGCTCACAAACAGGGCATATAAAAACACAAAGTCAATTTACAAAATAATGATTACCTCTAAAGACTCGCATTCCAAACAAGTCTTAAACGTACAGACAATGTGAGTGGAGAGAGGGTTAAGCACAGGTTAAAGAGATGTGTATTGTCTCCAGCCAGGACAATTAGTGAGATTTTGCAAGCCCAGGCAAGTCATGGGGGTTAGTGATAGTGAGACATGAACCCAAGATCCGAGTTGAGGCACTCCTTATGAGTGCGGAACTTGGCTAACAGTCTCTGCTCAGCGACTCTGCATTGTGTGTTGCGAAGGCCACCTTGGAGAACGTTTACCTAAAGATCAGAGGACGAATGTCCATGACTGCTGAAGTGTTCACCAACAAGAGAATACTTTTGCTTGGTAATTGTTGAGCGGTGTTCATTCATCCATTGTCACAGCGTCCGCATGGTCTCCCCAATGTACCATAGCTCGGGACATCCTTTCCTGCAGCGTATCAGATGGACAACATTGGCCGAGTTGCAAGGGTATGTCCCATGTATCTTATGATGATGTTCTCACGTGTGACGATCGCATCCGTGTCGATGATCCGATACGTCTTGCAGAGGTTGCTGTGGTAGGGTTGTATGGTGTCGCGGTCACTGTCCTCCTGAAGGCTGGGTAGTTTGCTGTGGACAATGGTCTATTTGAGGTTGTGTGGTTGGTTCAAGGCAAGAAGTGGGGGTGTGGGGATGGCCTTGGCGAGATGTTCATCTTCATCAATGACATGTTGAAGGCTGCAGAGAAGATGTCATAGCTTCTCCGTTCCAGGGAAGTACTGGACGACGAAGTGTACTCTGTCCACTGTATCCCGTGTTTGTCTTCTGAGGAGGTTGGAGCGGTTGTTTGCTGTGGCACGTCGGAACTTTCGATTGATGAGTCGAGCGCTATATCCTGTTCTTTTGAGGGCATCTTTCAGCATCTGGAGATGTCTTGTGATCCTCCTCATCTGAGCAAATCCTGTATATACAGAGGACTTGTCCATTGGGGATGGTTTCTTTAACGTGTTTAGGGTGGAAGCTGGAGAAGTGGAGCATTGTGAGGTTATCCGTGGGCTTGTGGTACGATGAAGCACTGAGGTGACCGCTGTTGATGGAGATGCGTGTGTCCAAGAATGCAACCGATTGTTTCAGTTGTGTATATGGTTGTATGAAACAACTATATAATGACATCAAGAAGTTCCATCCCACCATCAGACTCACCATGGTTTACGCTCCGGAATCAGTTGCATTCTTGGACACACGTATCTCCATCAAGGACAGTCACCTCAGTGCTTCTCTGTACTGCAAGCCCACAGATAGCCTCACGATGCTCCACTTCTCCAGCTTCCACCCTAAACAAGTTAAAGAAGCCATCCCCTACAGACAAGCAAGCCCTCCATATATACAGGATCTGCTCAGATGAGGTGGATCACAAGACACCTCCAGATGCTGAAAGATGCCCTCATAAGAACAGGGTATAGTGCTTGACACATCGACTGAAAGTTCCAACGTGCCGCAGCAAAAAACCGCACTGACCTCCTCAGAAGACAAACATGGGACACAGCGGACAGAGCACCCTTCATTATCCAGTATTTCCCTGGAACGGAGAAGCTGCGACATCTTCTCCGCAGCCTTCAACATGTCATTGATGAAGATGAACATCTCGCCAAGACCATCCCCATACCTCCATTTCTTGCCTTCAAACAATCACACAACCTCAAACAGACCATTGTCCGCAGCCTTCAGGAGAACAGTGACCACGACACTACATAACCCTACCACAGCAACCTTTGCAAGACGTGTCGGATCATCGACACAGATGCCATCGTCTCACATGAGAACACCATCTACCAGATACAAGGTACATACTCTTGCAACTCGGCCAACACTGTCCACCTGATACGCTGCAGCAAAGGATGTCCCGAGCTGTGGTACACTGGGGAGACCATGCAGACGCAATGACAATGGATGAATGAACACCGCTCGACAATCACCAGCCAAGAGTGTTCTCTTCCTGTTGGCAAACACTTCAGCAGTCACGGACATTTGTCCTCTGATATTCAGGTAAACGTTCTCCAAGGCGGCCTTCATGACACACGACAATGCAGAGTCGCTGAGCAGAGATTGATAGCCAAGTTCCACACAGATGAGGATGGCCTCAACCAGGATCTTGGATTCATGTCACATTATCTGTAACCCCCATGACTTGCCTGGGTTTGCAAGATCTTACTGACTATCCTGGCTGGAGATAATACACATCTCTTTAACCTGTGCTTAACCCTCTCTCCACTCACATTGTCAGTATCTTTAAGACTTGATTACCTGTAAAGACTCGCATTCCAACCATTATTTTGTAAATTGAGTTTCTGTCCTTATATGCCCTGTTTGCGAACAGAACTCCCACTTACCTGATGAAAGAGCAGTGTTCCAAAAGCTAGTGGCTTCTGCTGCCAAATAAGCCTATTGGACTTTAACCTGGTGTTGTGAGACTTCTTACTGTGTTTACCCCAGTCCAATGCCGGCATCGCCACATCATGGCTTTGGGATGCCCAGGCTTGTTTTGTTTTTGATAAAACCAGACTGAAGATCGCAGTTTGATCTGCAGGGTAATGGGAGGTACATATTGAACGCAGATGTCTTCTAGTTACATTGTTAACCCATTCCGTACTGACTTTCTGCCGATCCATTAGAATTCTTTTTGGTGCCAGTAAGGATGGGAAAACTGAGATAACGATGGCTTGTTTAAAGCCACCGTCAGTATCAGGCAGTTTCAGATCAGTTCTTATGAGAGTAAAACTCCTTATTTCCCGTTCCAACAAATTGCCTGAAACATAATCTCAAGCTAGCGCCATCTATTGCACACAATATACCGCAGCTCTCACATAATTGTCTGTTGTTAGTGAGATTGCCAATATGCCTATAACGGGTAAATGTCATGCTATGACTCCAACTGATATGGGTCCATAAGCGTTATGTACTGAGCAGTCATTCAGCTGCTGGCTGCTCAGACGGTGCAGTTCTAAATTCATTTGGGATACAGAAAGAAATTTCACAACCTTAATGTCACAAAACATTTCACAGGTGATGAAATACTTTATTGTAGTCAGTGCTATGAACAAGAAACAGAATGTCTCACAAACAGCTATTTGACAAGATAGCTCCTCTTCCTAAACCCCCTTCCTCAATCAGCAACCCCTAATTGAAATTTACTCAATTCTTACAGGGTGTAACAGAGTAGATGTTGAAAGCATGTTTCTCCTGGCTGGTACAACCATGGGATACAGTCTCAGAGTAATGGACAGGCCATTTAAAGACTGAGATAAGGAGGATGGTGAATCATTAGAATTCATTATACCAGTTGGCTGTGGAAGCTCAATCATTGACCATGTTCAATACAGAAATCCATAGATTTCTGGATACTAACGGCATCAAGGGATATGGAGATAGTACAGAAAAAATGACATAGAGGTGGATGACCAGTCATGATCTACCTGAGCTACCATAACCTAAGGTGGAGATTGTTCCAGTGGCTGGTCATATGTCAAAACATGTTTTAAAGATTTTTACCATCATGAAGAATAAAACTTGCATAACAGATGGAATAATTACATCAACATGTTCTTATACATAGCATAGCTTAACTTCCCTTAATTCACAAAAACAGGTTCAATATATTATGTGCGCTCCAGATAATGACTGGGAGACTGCAGAGGTGCATTCATGAATTGTATTTAATACGTCAGATTAGCAAACTGAGCATTTGGCTGATTGTGCATTGTCAAGGCAATGCATTCACACTTTTACCATTTACTCCAATGATGAAATGAAAAGTTGTGTCAGATTTGCAAAGTGAGTAGCAGTATGTAACAAAGATATCCACGTAGATTTTCAAAATGCTTCTGACCATCATTGATCACTGAAATCTCATATGCTGTTGGCATACCTACCTATTTTCTACCTATTGTTTTAATCTTCAGATTATACAGAAGCACAATTAATTCCGACTTACTCGGGCCCAATTCACAATTACAGGAATAAAATCATTTCACACTTCTCTGCCTTAAATGATACCTTCCATTTGTCTGCCTATCTCTTCAATCTATTTCCCTTTGAAGTTCTACACTAACCTCATCATGGCTCACAATACTTCTATCATTGGCAAATTTTTTAATTGGGCCCCATACACCAAGGTGGAGGTCATTAATATATACCAGGAAGACCAGGGGTCCTAACACCGGCCCCTGGAGAATTCCATTATAAACCCCCCTCCAATCTGGAAAAACAACTATTTACCACTGCTCTTTGTTTTCCGTCATTCAGCCAATTTCATATCCATGTTGCTATTGTCCCTTTTACTCCATGAACTGTTACTCAAGAATCTGTTGTGGAGCACTTGAAGTCCAAGTACACCACATCAACAGCATTGTCCTCATCAACCCTCTCTGATACCTCATGAAAAAACTCAAACAAGTTGGTTCAACACAATCTGCCCTTAACAAATCTGTGCTCGCTTTCCTTAATTAACCTACATTTGCCCGCATGGTTATTAATATTGTTCCATATTGTCGTTTCTCAAAGCTTCCCCACCATTAAGGTTAAACTGGCTGGCATTTAATTGCTGGACTTAATGTTACACCTTTTTTTGAACATGGGTGTAACATTCACAATTCTCCAGTCCTATGGCACCACCCCACACCTAAGGGAGAATGGAAAATTATGGCCAGTGCCTCTGCAATTTTCACTCTCACTTCTTTCAGCATTGTTGGATACATATCATTTGGTCCTCTTGCCTTACAGATAGCCTACCCAAAATGTCCTCCTTATTAATTTAAGCTCTTCAAATATCTGAACGAATTGCTCTTTTACTGTGACCTGGTTAGCATCTTCTTCCTTGGTAAAGACATAAAATTAAATTAAATACCTCAGACATGCCCTCTATCTTCATGCATAAATCCTCTTTTCACTCTCTAGCTCCACTCTTCCTCTTAACATCCTTTTATTATCTCTATGCCTATGGAAGACTTTTGGATTCTATTTTATGTTAGTTGCCAGTCTCTTCTCATCTTTTCTCTTTAATTTTTGTAATTGCTTTCTCAATTCCCCTCTAAACATTCTATATTCAGCCTAATTCTCAATTGTACTGTCCACCTGACATCTGTCATAAGCACACATTTTCTTCTTAATTTTAATCTCTATCTTTTTGATTATTTAGGATTTGTTTGCCCTACCTTTCCTCTTTGTGGGAATATATTTTAACTATACCTGAACTATCTCTTTTTAAAGGCAGCCCATTGTTTAGTTACAGTTTTGCCTGCTAATCTTTGATTCCAATTCACTTAGGTTGAACTGCTGTTCAAGCTCTGAATCACGAAGCTCGGGCTGCTGCAGCAGACATTTTCTGCACATATATCCAGAACACAGGAAATGTTGTGGAGTTCCAACATGGAACTGAACATGCAGTCCAGGTATCTGAGCTTTCTGCCAATCAACTACCCATCAGAAATAAAACATACAGCTTTAAAAGAGCTCACCAGTGACTCAAGTCTCTAATTTTGTTGCTATTTAAATATAGCAAGTTTAATTGAAATGCTTAACTTAAAAAAATTAAGAAAAGCATTCTATTTTAATTTCCCACCTCCTTAAGGCTGACTTCCTAACTTTGGAAACAAAGCTATAATATTCACCGGTCAATCAACATGAGGTCTCCCTGATTTGATTTTTTTTCCCTCTCCATCACACTCCTGACTTGTGTTAGGCCTGTTCTGATATCTAGCACTTTACCTGGGCTACAAATAAACAAAAATAACTAAAATAGAAACAGATGAAGATAAATTATGTTGATTCTTACCTACATTCAGATTTTATTTACTATTCGCGTATAGATTGTGAACAGTCTTCGGAGAATCAGGAGGTGAGTTACTTGCTGTAGTATTCCTAGCCTCTGACTCACTTTACATTCCTATTCTGCTTCATAATGATCTCAACCTGCTTCACAATCCTCCCAGTCTGCGTCACAACAATCCCAACCTACTTTACAATCCTCCCAGTTTCTTGAGGGAATTCCATGAAGCAACATGTTCCATGAATAACGTTCTGAATTTGATCTTCATTTATGGAATGTGCAGCATTTATTGCCCACCCCTAATTGCCCTTGAGAAGGTGGTGGTGAGCTGCCTACTTGAACCACTGCATTCCATGTGGTATAGCTAAATCCCAAGTACTGTTAGGAATGGAGTTCCAGGATTTTGACTTGCTGACAATGAAGGAACGGCAATATATTTCCAGGTAAAAATGATGAGAGGCTTGAAGGAAAAATTCCAAGTGGTGCTATTCTCATGTGGCTGCTGCCCTTCTCCTTTTAGATGAAGGTGGTAATGGGTTTGGGAGGTGCTGTTAAGGAGCTTTGGTGAGTTCTGGCAGTGCATCTTGTAGATGGTATACACTGCTGTCATTGTGTGTCAGTGACGGAGGGAATGAATATTTGTGGATAGGATGCCAATCAAGTTGGCTGCTTTATCCTGGATGGTGTCAAGCTTCTTGAGTGCTATTGGAGCATCCAGGCAAGTAGAGGGTATACTACTCCACACCTGACTTGTGCTTTGCAGATGGTGGACAGTCTTTGGGGAGTAAGGAAATGGGTTGCTTGTCATGGGACTCCTACCTTCTCACCTGCTTGATGCTCCTCTTGATTTGCTTCGCGGTGATTCTGATCTGTTTCATGCTCCTCCTGGTCTACTTCACAGAGATCTTGATCTGTTTCACATTCCTCCTGGTTTGCTTCATAGTTATCCTATCCTGCTGCATGCTCCTCAAAGTCTCTTTCATAATAATCCCAAACTGTTTTGCAATTCTTCCAATCTCATGAGGGAGTTTCATGAAGGAATATATTCCATGGATAATCCAATGATTCCTTACCTCCCCTACCCATCAATCCAGAACAATATCAGTCACTCCACAGAATCCAAAGCACCCTCTAGCTAGTCCAATGTAAAGTGGATTGCTCTTTTAAGTAGATATGTTTCGTCCACTTGAAGGGAGAAATTTGTCTACACCAGGAGTGGAAAACAAATTTTGTGGTTAGGCCTGTTCTGATAGTTAGCACTTTATCTGGGCCACAAATAAACAAAAGTGACTGAAATAGAAACAGATGAAGATGAATTATGTTGATCCTTACTTATATTCAGATTTTATTTACTGTTACCTGGATACCTCCTACTCTGAACAATTGCATCACCATTTGAAGACCATGACAGAGTTGAGGATTAGATAAAAACATGAAGATCACTTGTCGCTACAGAACTTTACCCAAACCACTAATACTGGAAATGAATTACACAGACTCACAATACTCTGTATAATGAGGCTTCTCTTCACCATTGTTCTAATTCTAACATAAAATCTTCTGTCTCTTGACTCCTCAACTACTGAAAACAGCATGGTCAGGATTTTCTGGCCACTCACACCAGCATGATTCTTCCACCCTACTGCAGTGAATGGAGATTTGATTGCAGCAGGGTGTGAACTGTTGGAAAATTTCACCCCTTTTTTTTAAAATCTTCCCCATCCAATCTCCTATAATCTCAAACTTTTGAACATTAGAAAGATGTGTCCTAACAGAAAGGACATATTCTGGTCAGGAATAATTTGATCAAACCTTTTGATGAAGTAATCAAAGATGGTTGCTATGGGTAATGTAACTGATATGGTGCATATGGACTTCCAAAAGGCTTTTGATGAAATGTCACATAACAGTTCAATTTGCTGAAGAAGGAAAAAGACTGGGTGTTTCTGGCTTTTCATTCGAAGTTTCGGCCAAGCTTCTGCAGTGAAAAAATATGACCTTGTCCACACAATGGGTTGATGGCAGATGCAAGTGATACACAATGGGGAATGAACAGTGGCCATTGACACTTGCTTGTAATAAAATGGTTTCTTCACATCCCTCTTTATTACATTTCATGCTCGCAGACATCAAGTCTTGGGTGATCACTGTATTTGAGTTATTGTAAATTTCCCAACAAAAGTAACTGTAGATTCCACAAGTGACATCATACCCTTATGTTTCTTCAATGGAAGGTCTTCCAAAAGGTCATTTACATTTTCATGACTTTTCAGAGGAATGTTCAGACTCATTAATCCTTTGCACCAAAGCCACAAAATAGATCCCATAACTTTCTGGAGTCCATTTTGTCAAAGTAATTGTCTACTATTCCAGGTTTTTTTTTAAAGTAAAGCACCCATCTTCCCAATTAGTTTTACAGGCATGTAATGCAACTGTGATACCACGTAAAGTCATCCTCACCAACATCTTGAGGCTTGTGTAAAAATTGTTATTCAATAGATTAGTCAAGGAAAACCCTGACATAGGCATATTCAATAAATCATACCTAACAGCCTTTGACCTGGACTACTCCATTACCCAGCCTGAGTGCATTCTGTCCTATGATGGTGGCACAGTGACAACCAATCAGAAGGGACTGGTTCTGGGAGCCCCTCAACATTAACTCCTGAAGCCTCATAGTAGCACATCAGACACAGGTAAGATTACTGCTGATTACTCCCTACCGCCTCTAAACTGATGAATCAGTACTCCTTCATGTACTCCAATCAGTACAACTCTTGGCAAAAGCATAGAACAAGAGCTCAGAATATACTCTAGGGTAGGGAATGTCAATGTGCCTCATCAAGAGTGTCTTGGTACCAGCACTAACTGGCACAGTTCTGAAAGACAGACTGAGCTTATGGCGGGTGGTGAGAGAATGAACAAGAGGAAAAAAAATGACCTGACCTCATTCTCACCAATCCATCTATCCATGACAGTATTGGCACAGCATAGTCCTTGAGGGGACAAAGTTCCATCTTCACACTGAAGTCATCGTCCATTGTTTTGTTCTGGAATACCATCATGGGTAAGTGGTATAGATGCAGAACAGATATAACAGCTCAAAATTGGGCATCAATAAAGTGTTGTTGGTCATAAGCAGAATTGTATTCAACCACAATTTATAACTACATTGTCTGGCATACAGGTCACTCTACCACTACCATCAAGCCAGGGGACCAAGAAGACTGTAGGTGATACGCATGTCAGGAGCAGCACTGGGCATGAAGTCTCAATCTGGTGAAACTCCAACATAGAACTACATGCATGATAAACAACAGAAATCACATGCTATCAAAGCTCTGCAATTTTGCCACAATGAGTTGTGAATAATGGTGAATAATTAAATAACTAATTAGAGGAGAGGAAGATAATGCAGCAATCCACATCCTCAATGATAATGGAGCCAGCTCATCAATGCTACAGTCATGACTCAAGCTTTTGCAATCATGATAAAACAGAAATGTCACCTGGATGATCAATCTCAGCATCTTCCTGGGGTCCCCAGCATCACTGATGCAAGTCTTCAGCCAATTCCCTTCGCTCCACATCATATCAAGAAACCGCTGAAGGCACTGATAACAGCAAAGCAAATGGGACTCAGACAACATGCCAGGAACAGGACTTGTGATTGTAGATATATGCTCCAGAACAGCTGTGTCCTTAGCCAGTACAGCTATAACACTAGTACCTAAACAAAAATATGGAAAATTGTCCAATTCCACAAAAATATTTAATCCGGTCAATTACTGTACCACCAATTGTGGTAGATGAATGGGATGGATAGGATAGAGGTGGAGAGACTCTTCCCGCTCAAAAAAGACAGTAAGACTAGGGGGCACAGCCTCAAGATAAAGGGGGGGCGGTTTAGAACGGAGTTGAGGAGGAACTTCTTCACTCAAAGGGTGGTGAATCTCTGGAATTCTCTGCCCGTTGAAGTGGTGGAGGCTGCCTCGCTAAATATTTTTAAGACGCGGGTTGATGGGTTTTTGATAAGAGAGGGGATTAAGGGTTATGGGGAGAGGGCAGGAAAGTGGAACTGAGCCGCGACAGATCAGCCATGATCTTATTGAATGGCAGGGCAGGCTCGAAGGGCTAGATGGCCTACTCCTGCTCCTATTTCTTATGTTCTTATGATTCCTTGTTTTTCGAGTTTGTCCATGCTGTAAGTGATCTCATCATCTTCTACGGTCCTCTCCTGACTGAACAGATTATTGAAGGATTGGCATGCACCTCCACAGAACTGGCATTTACATTTTTATTATGTTTGGGTGAGTTTCTGCAGCTGCCCTGCTTCTGACCTTCCTCTGGATGCACTGGATGCTGTGGGTTTGTCGTAGATGATTTCAAAACATCCTGACCCAGATTTCAGTGCTTACCTATACACGGACCACTTGGCTGCAGAGTTTTCCCAACAGAATTGGGCTGCAATGCAGAAGTTTCAAAGGCTCTTTATTAGGGTAATCTTATATCATTTGTACCGATTGCCTTGATATTCTTTATCCTGAGACCATTCCCTATTGCAGCAAGACCCGGATAATATTCATGCTTAGGCCAAAAAGTGGCAGTAACATGACAGCCACACAAGCACCAGGCAATGTCATTTCCCAAGACCATCTTCCCTTGGTATTCAATGGCGTAACCATCTCTGAATCTCTACAACATCCTGGAAGATGCCATTGACCATATAGGTACTGCAGCTACATAAGCAAGTCAGAAGCTGGGAATTTTGCAATGACTAACTCACTGTGATTCTTGAAAGCCTGCCCACAGTTCAAGCTGAGAAATAAAACATTGTCCACTTGTCTGGATGAGTGTTTGGTGTCAAGAAGTTTGACAACATCCAGGAAGAAACACCATTTTAACTTGGAACAACATTACTATCCGTTCACTGTCACTGGCTATGTTTTCAGCTGCCAAGGCCCTGTGTTCTGGAACTCCTTTCCTAAACCTTTCCTTTTTTCTACTTCTCTTTCCTCCTCTTACACACGGCTCAAACTTACCTCTGACAAAGATTTAGATATTTGCCCTATATCTTCGTGTGTAGATAGGTGTCAAATTTTGTTAGATAACATTCCTGTGAACATCTTTTGACATATTTTACTATGTTAAAGGTACAAGTTGATGCACTCATAGAATTATAGAATGTTTACAGCATAGTTGGAGACCATTCAACTTATTGTGTCCATGCTGGCACTCTGCAAAAGGCACTCAGCTAGTTCCACTATCTGACTTTTTCCTTGCAGTCCTGAAAACCTTTTCTCTTCAGGTGCTTATGCTTCAATTGTGTCTGCCTCCACCACTCTCTAGTGGTGCATTTTGTTTTACAGCCACTCACTGCAGGTGTTAAGAGATGGCTTTCAGTAAAAAAAAAATGGTTTAGTTTTGCAATTCAAGGTGCATTCCTTGAATATAGAAAAGTTTTAGCAGACAACAACAGGACCCAATAGTATCATACATGGTCCTGCCAGATCTGGCAATGAATGGTTAAACTGGCTGTCCACCTTATACATTCAAATCTTCATGACTTGGACTTAAGAGAGCAGAGATGAGGGGCTGAATTTTCTGGCCCTTACCACGAGGATCTTCCAGTCTCAATGACAGACACGCTCCATGAAGGTTTCCCTAGTGATGTGGCTGGCGAACAACACAAAATATTATAGACATCGGCAGGATTGGAAGATTCCACCTCTGGCCAATGGTGAGCTGTCTCCATTGCCAGAAAGCATGCTGCTGACGGGAATTCCACCCAAGGACTGTATCAGGGGAATGGCCAGCTCAAGTAGATACTTGTTTTAATGCAACTATGGATCTCACAGGAGGGTGTAGCTGAGCAAACTGAAAGCTACAGAAACATTCTGGTGAATTGAGGACAAAAAGTAACTTTAAAACTAGAGTTATGTGCGAATTGGAATAGAGCTTTTTTCAGGGGTGGACATGGAAAGAAGGTGGGTTGTTGTGGATGGGTGGGAAGGGCTGATGTGGTTGGAGAGAGAAAGATAGGAATTGAACAATGGTGGCCTTAAGATAGATGATGTAGCGAGGCCAAGTGAAATGGCAAAATCAAAGGATAGCCATGAATATAGGTAGGTGAGAAAGAAATAACATGATTTATAGAACAGAAACAAGCATTCTGGCCCAACCAGTCCCTGACAGTGTTTATGCTCTTTAAATGGAAACAACAATTAAGGGAAATTAAGGAGATGGTGAATGGAGGCTGTAAACAGGGGGATGATAAGTTGTTAAGTGCAATGGTTGAGGGAGGAAAGCAGTGAAGATATCTTGGCAAGAAAATTGGCATGGTACTTGATGGAAATGAAGATTTGAAATGGGATGGCACAGTTGGAACAAGGTAAGATGCTCAATTGAGAAGGTGCCGAAGAATAGGGACTAAACCAAGATGAAATTTGGTGATTAAAAAGCCATACTGCCAGTTTTGTTCGACTTCTTACATTCCTAATCAGTTATATAGCAATAATTGTCTACCTTAGTGACGATTTGCTATAAATCATTAATGCATAACACTTGTTGCTGCACATACCTTGTGAAGGATCCAGTGATAATGCATACAATGTGGTGGAAACCTATAGGAGTGAAAAAGAGGAGCCCTTTACTTATAACATTTACTGTTCAAATAAAGTAACTTCTTTCTGTCTTTTTTTCTAAGACTTATTTAGTTGATCTTTCTTCCTAACCCAGATGTATCATTGATAGTACAGCATCCACCACTGACAGCACTCACATCATGCTGTTGATGTAGCATGATTAAGGTTAATGATCATAAGGACCTAGCAGCTAATCATAGAATCATGGAATCCCTACAGTGCAGAAGGAGGCCATTCGGCCTATCAAGTCTGCACCAGCCACAATCCCACCCAGCCCCTATCCCCATTATCCCATGCATTTACCACTGACACAGGCAATTTAACATGGCCAATCTGCCTAAACAGCACAACTTTGGACTGTGGGAGGAAACTAGAGCACCCAGAGGAAACCCTTGCAGACACAGGGAGAATGTGCAAACTCCACACAGACAGTGACCCAAGCTGGGAATTGAATCCGGGTCCCTGGCATTGTGAAGCAGCAGTGCCAACCATTCTGCTACCCTTTACTTAGAAATGTTGAATGAGTAGTTATGACTAGGGTGGTGAGCTAATGGCTGAGTTGAAATGCGAGGGATTAAGGTTAGTGGTCACCATCGGAAACCATTATTGGTCACGCCATTGTTCTTTATCATTTTGTGTTTTTCTGATCTTTCACTGTCACATCACAAGATAACCTCATTTTTTTGCTTTCAAGTAAACCTTCTTTCAGGCCCAAATCTATTTCCTTCCTTTTCATATCTCTACATTACTAACATAGAAAGGCATAAGTGCCATTAAATTCTCACCAGGCAGATCCAGATGTGGCATTGCCTACATCCAGTGTCCCGCCTGCAAAGTAACCTATCACCAGGCCCCACCTAATTGCAGAATTGTCTCTTCTTCAAGTCCTCATCTTTTGCCTTGACTTAGTTTAATCACCATGACATTCCTCACTGATCAAGGACAATTAGGAGTGGACAATAAATGCTGGCCACATGCTTTTAAAGAATGAAAAGAAAATCCCCATGTCTATTAAATCTGCCACTATCATCCCTCTCGTCACTTCGTGTCAAAGTTCCTTAAGTTTGAGCTTCTTGTTGCCATCTTCTCTGTAGAAGTCATACTGCACTCGAAACATCTGTGTTCCTCTCCACAGACGCTGCCAGAGTTATTGAAATTTCCAGCATTTTCTCCATGCAGCCCAGATTCTGATCTTTCTTTCGCTCCTGTCCTTCTCAGTCTTTGTGCATTTTCCACATTAACCCCAGTTTCCCCAATGCCCAGCCCCCGGTTTTCCAAAACTGTCTCTCCCCCACCACCCCGGTGCAGCATGGGAGCGGGAGGCGGGCGAGCGGGTTATTCATAAGCAACGGAAAAGGCGCGAGCGAGTGGCCGCGTGGGGGAGGGACAGCCTCCCCCCCACCTCAACAGCACCGGCTAAAGGGGACTCCCTTCTCACAGCATCCTGCTAAAGGGGACTCCATCCACACAGCACCGGGCTAAAGGGGACTATCTCCCCATAGCAACCTTCTAGAGGGGTCTCCCTCCCCACAGCACCTGGCTAAAGGGGACTTTCTCCCCACGGCAACCTGCTAAAGAGGACTCCCTCTCCACAACACTGGACTAAAGGGGACTCCCTCTCCACAACACTGGACTAAAGGGGACTCCCTCTCCACAACACTGGGCTAAAGAGGACTCCTTCTCCACAACACTGGGTTAAAGGGGACTCCTTCTCCACAACACTGGGCTAAAGAGGACTCCTTCTCCACAACACTGGGCTAAAGGGGACTCCCTCTCCACAACACTGGGTTAAAGGGGACTCCCTCCCCACAGCACTGGGCTAAAGGGGTCTCCCTCCCCACTGCACCCTGCCCTCTCCCCACAGCTTAACAATGGCTTTGACAAAGGGTTGTCTGGACTAGAAATGTCAGCTGTTTTCTCTCTGTACAGATATTGTCAGACCTGCTGAGATTTTCCAACATTTTCTCTTTGCTCTCCACACAGCACCCTGCTAAAGAGTGCTCCCTCCTTCCACAGCCGCCGGCTCCCTCCCACTGCAGCCGTCGGCTAATGAGCACATTCTGTCCACAGCACCCTGCTAAAGGGTGCTCACCAAATGTGCTCAACATTCATTCTATTCAACAATGTGGCACCAAAGTCGACACAACTGCTAGTCCATCCTAAATATAAAACAATCAACAAGTAACAGTAAGTAGCCTCACAACACCAGGTTAAAGTCCAACAGGTTTATTTGGTATTACGAGCTTTCGGAGCATTACCCCTTCATCGGGTGAGTGAAAAGCTCAGTTCACAAACAGGGCATATTTAAACACAAACTCAGTTACAAGATAATGGTTGAAATGTTTGTCTTAATAGGTAATCAAGTCTTTACAGATGCAAATAATGTGAGTGGAGAGAGGGTTAAGCACAGGGAAAATCAGCAAGTAAGGCAGCATCTGTGAAAAGAGAGTTCAAAGCCTTCAGGTTGATAACCTTTCTCCCATCTTCAGGAACTGCTCACCCAAGTGGGAGAAGATTGTCTTTTATGGCTACCCGAATGAATCCCATTCCAGCTGCAGTCTTTGCATCAGTGCAAATGTCTTCTTAAAGTGAGGTTTGTTGCCCTCTGCTGTTTATGTTTAAATATTTCACAAACACTGTTGGAAGAAACAACGCTAAGAAATGTGAATGCATAGAAAACTTAAGATGACCAGAACAACCTGTCACTTTTATTAATTGCATTCTCGACTCTGAGTTAATGTACTTTGTAGATATGAGGAATAACTTTGCTTTATCTAGTTCATTGAAGTATCAGTCAGCATTTCTGACTGATATCAAACAAGCTAACATAAGAACCAGGAGCAGGAGTAGGCATCTGGCCCTTGAGTCTGCTCCGCCATTCAGTAAGATCATGGCTTATCTTTCCGTGGACTCAGCTCCACCATAGCCCTTAATTCCTTTACTGTTCAAACATTCAACGAGACAGCCTCAACTGCTTCACTGGGCAGGGAGTTCCACAGACTCACAACTCTGGGTGAAGAAATTCCTCCTCAACTCAGTCCTAAATCTGCTTCCCCTTATTTTGAGGCTATGTCCCCTAGTTATAGTTTCACCTGCCAGTAGAAACAACTTTCCTGCTTCTATCTTATCTATTCCCTTCATAATCTTCTATGTTTCTATAAGATCTCCCTTCATTCTTTTGAACTCCAATGAATATAGCCCCACTCTGTTCAGGCTCTCATGAGCCAATCCTCTCAACTCTGGAATCAACCTAGTGAATCTCTTCTGCACCCCCTCCAGTGCCAGTATATCCTTTCTCAAGAAGTCCAATATTGTACATTGTACCCTAGGTGTGTTCTCACCAGCATCTCATACAGCTGCAACATAGCCTTGCTGTTTTTAAACTCCATCCCTCTAGCAATGAAGGACAAAATTCCATTTGCCTTCTTAATTCCTGCTGCACCTGCAAACCGACTTTTTGTGATTCCTGCACAAGTACACCCAAGTCCTTCTGCACAGCAGCATGCTGCAATTTTTTTTACCATTTAAATAGCAGGTCATTTTGCTGGTATTCCTACCAAAATGGATGACCTAATATGTCATCTGTTAGGCCCTTGCCCACTCAGACTATCTCGATCCCTTTTCAGACTTTCAGCATCCTCTGCACACTTTGCTCTGCCACTCACCTTAGTGTCATCTGCGAATTTTGACACACTACACTTGGCCTCCAAATCCAAATCATCTATGTAAATTGTAAACAATTGCAGTCCCAACACTGACCCCTGATCTCCAACCAGAAAAGCACCCATTTACTCCCACTCTTTGCTTTCTGTTAGTTAACCAAATCTCTATCCATACTAATACATTACCTGTGACACCATGCACCTTTATTTTATGCAGCAGCCTTTGGTATGGCACCTTGTCAGATGCCTTCTGGAAATCCACAAGTTCCTCATTGTCCACTGTGCATGTAATGTTCTCAAAGAATTCCACCAAATTAGTCAAACATGATCTGCCCTTTATGAACTTATGCTGCGTCTTTTCAATGGGACAATTTATATCCAGATGTCTCGCTATTTCTTCCCCCTCGATAGATTCAAGCATTCTCCCTACTACAGAAGTTAAGCTAACTGGCCTATAATTATCTGCCTTTTGTCTACCTCCTTTCTTAAACAGCAGCGTCACATTTGCTGTTTTCCAATCTGTGGGAACCATCCCAAAGTCCAGTGAATTTTGGTAAATTACCAGTGGTGCATTTGCTATTTCCTCAGCCATCTCTTTTAGTATCCTGGGATGAATTCTATCACGGCCAGGAGACTTGTCCACCTTTAGCCCCATTAGCTTGTTAAACATTATTTCTTTCATGACAATGATAGTTTCTAGATCCTCACTTGCCTTAGCCTTCTTGTCATCAATTTCTGGCATGTTATTTGTGTCTTCCACTGTGAAGACTGACAAAAAATACCTGCCCAATGCCTCAGCCATTTCCTCATTTCCAGTTATTACATTCCACTTCTCATCCTCTAAAGGACCAATATTTACTTTAGCCACGCTTGTTTGTTTTATATATTTGTAGAAACTTCTGCTATCTGTTTTTATATTCTGAGCTAGCTTACTCTCATAATCAGTCTTAGTTTTCTTTATAGCTGTACATTAATGCATGTAGATAAATATACTTAAGTATACAGAATAAGCTGATAAATGCTACCCCCCCCCCCCCCCCCCCCCCACCCCAGCTGGCCAGCCTCTGACCCCTTCCTGATGGCTGGCCTCTGATTCCTTCCCCCATCCCTGATGGCTAGCCTCCGACAATGCCCCCTGCCCAATTCCTGATGGCCGCCCCCTGCCCATGGCTGGTCTTTGATCCCCAACCCTCCTCCCATTCCTGATGGCCGGCCTCCAGCAATCCCCATCCCCAATGCAGAGTTCCCCTCATTCTTTCCCCTCTCAGTTCTCTCCACCCTTCCTGTCTGGCTCCACTGCTCCCATCTGCCCACTCCTCTCAGGCCCCACCCCCTTGGCACTGCCTGGTGCCAGCTGACAATGTCAGGACTTGGTACTGCCCAAGGGCACCCCCTGTCTATGACTTCCCTGGGAGCATCAATGGCTTCTGGTCCAACAGCGAGGCCATCACACATGGTCCGTATTGGTGGGAACCATATGTGATCCCTGCTGGTTGGATGCCACTTGCGAATCCCACATTTCCCAGCAGGTCAGCAACCCAGAGGGGAAAGGATAGTAGCCTCAGGAAGTTGTTTGTTCTTTGTTGCAAACACTGCCCCCCAAATGAAAGGTAGAGAACAGTTAAAAATTAAATAAATGAAAACAAAGGGATCGAAGTGGGTTAGAGCTAATCACCTGAAGTTGTTGAATTTGATGTTGAGACCGGAAGACTGTAATGTGCCTAGCTGGAAGATGACGTGCTATTCCTCCAGTTTGCGTTGAGCTTCACTGGAACGTTGCAGCAGACCAAGGACAGACATGCGGGCATGGGAGCAGGATCGTATGTTAAAATGGCAAGAAACGGAAGGTCAGGGTCTTGATTGCACATAGATGGAAGGTGCTCAGCAAAGCGATCACACAGTCTTCGTTTAGTCTCTCTGATATAGAGGACACCACATTGGGAGCAGCGAATGCAATAGACCAAATTGAAAAGTGCAAGTGAAACACTGCTTAACCTTGAATGTGTGTTTTGAACCTTGGATGGTAAGCATGGAAGAGGTAAAGGGGCAGGTGTGACTGAATGGGAAAGTGCCATAGGTGATGGGAGAGGTGTTAGGCATAGTGGAAGAGTGGGCTAGGTCATTTTGGAGGGAATGGTCTCTGCGGAATGCTGACAGAGGAGTGAAGGGAAGATGTGTTTGGTGATGACATCACACTGGAGTTGGCGAAAATAGGGGAGGATTATGCTCTGCATGTGGAGGCTGGTGGGGTGAAATGTGAGAACAAGAACGTCTGCCATTAACCTACCAGTGGGGGAATTGTAACATGATTTTACACATGTGGATTTTGGACTATTTTTGACTCTCTTTAGATTTATAAAGTGGATGCTAACAAATTTTTTCATTCGCTGGAGGCAGTGTGGGGAAGGGGTGGGGAGTGGTTGCACAGTCTCAGGATGAGTGCTGATCATTTTGGGACTGAAATGAGGAAAGATATCTTCACTCAAAAGATTGTGAATCTTTGGAACTCTCTACCCAAGAACATTGTGGATGCTTCATCATTTGCCTCCTTCTTGTGAGCTTTTCTTGCAGCAGTGCTTCATTGAACACATTCAAGGCTGGGTTGGACAGATTTTTGGTGCCTCAGGGTATTAAAGGATAGAGGGAGCAGGTGGGAAAATAGAGTTGAAGTCCAGGGTCAGTCATGGTCATATTGAATGGTGGAGGAGATTTGGTGTGCCATGTGATCTTTTCCTGATCTTATTTCTTATGTTCTTATTTTTGTACGTAAGCCCACAGGTATCTCAGTTCCTACACCCAAACCATTTTTTTACATTGCTTCTCCTCATTCTTTCTAACAAAATGTAACACTTCATATTTCTTTGCATTGAAGTGCATTTGAAACGTGTCTATCCATTTCATCAGTTTGGCTATGTCTTCCTGATGTTCGTTGTCGCCCTCCTCACTGTTGCCTTGCTCCTTCGTATTCTCCTCCAGCCCCACAGTCTTCCAAGATATATGTCCTTCTAATTCTGGCTCTTTGTGCAATCCCATTAGAATTAACATTGGTGGCTGTGCTCATTCTTAGCTGCCTAGGTCCCAAGCACTGCAATTCTCTCCCTAACACCTCACCAGCATTTAAGATATTCCTTAAAACCTTCCTCTTTGACCAAGCTTTTGATCATCTGACCTAAGATATTCTTATCTAGCCTTATGTCATTCTTTGTTTTATATTGCTCTTGTGAATTACCTTAGGATGTTTCATCATGTTAAGGGCGCTATGTAATTGTAATTGTTGTTATTGTAACTGGATCTCCAACATTGACAATGATTGTGAGATTTATTGTTCTTCCATTTAATTATACATAGTCCTGTTATACACACTATTGTTACACTATCAACCAGGTTATATGCAGTCATCTATATTCACGACTCTATTTTTTAAAATTAATTTATGGGATGTGGGTGTTGTTGGCTAGCTTAACATTTATTGTCCATCCCTAATTGCCCTTGAGAAGGTTATCATGAGCTGCTTTCTTGAACCGCTGCAGCCTCTGAGGTGTAGGTACACCTACAACGCTGTTAGGAAGAGAATTCCAGGATTTGACCCAGTGACAATGAAGAAATGGTGATAAACTTCCAACTCAGTATGGTGAGTGATTTGGATGGGAAACTCCAGATGGTCCTTCTTGATGGTTGTGGTTGTGGGTTTGGAAGATGCCGCATAAGGGACCTTTGTGAGCCAAATTGCACAATAACTCCTGTTATACATATTCTAACTATACACAGTCACCCTGTGGTACACTGTCAGATTGTTTTTCACAGGCCAGTTAAAGAGATATCAAGGGAAAACCCTGGTTGAGGAGGTAGAGAAGAAAGAATAGAAGAAACCATGTGCAGTTGGCATTCTTCATGGAATGAACAAGCCAGAATTTAATGAGATTGCATAAGTCCTTAGTGAGAAGCAAATTTGGCACAGCAGGCAATGGGAAGAGACTTCATTCATGTCTAGATACTAGCTTTCCTGGCAATCATACTATATTGGATTTCAATGTTGGCCCTTATAACACAGACAAGTAGACTATGAAAGGGCGTCAAGATA
Source organism: Carcharhinus amblyrhynchos (assembly GCF_965287045.1). Lineage (NCBI taxonomy): Eukaryota > Metazoa > Chordata > Chondrichthyes > Carcharhiniformes > Carcharhinidae > Carcharhinus > Carcharhinus amblyrhynchos. The sequence goes on from NC_137329.1 coordinate 58,821,698, forward strand.
TGAAGGCTCCTAAAAATTCCTTTATATCCAATTTCACTGATTCTAGTTAAATTATACAGTCTGAGCTATTTAACCATTTAAAGGAACAAATTTACAACAAGAAAATTGGACTGGAGGATGGATGGGGTAGGGATGGTGGATAGGCAGGGGTGGTGGGAGATTGGGCTGGGGCAGTGTATGTGCACAAACCTTTGAAGGTGGCAGGGGAAACTGAGAAGGTTGTTGAAAAAGCACATGGGATCCTTGGATTTGTTAATAGAGACAAAGGTCTAAAATTTTTAGAGGTGGAAGGCCCCAGGCCTTAGACAAATATGCAGGAGCTCTGAACCCAGAAGCCCAAATCTCATATCTAGGACCCACCATTTTTGCCAGGGTGGGGAATGGTGGTTGGACATATTTTATACATGCATTGTTCACAGAGCCTGCGGCAAGTTTTAAAGTGCAGCTGCCTTATTCAGCAATTTTTTTACACCCAAAATTTGAAATATGACTGTAAATTTTGAGAAAAATGTTCTAAGCCTAAGTCTACTGGAGTTCTTTACAGAGGTTAGGTACCCTTTTTTTTTGTACCTTTAAGAGTACATATGAATGTACACAAAAGGTGGATAAGGTTTGTGGAACTATTCTTCAAATCCCCTACTCTTTAAATTTTAACAAAAGCTTGCTGCGCTTCAACAAAGTCAGTGCTTACAATTTCAAAAGCTGTTTGCTAACATAAGCTGTGAGCTATTATTATAATGGTTCTGAAAAAGAGTCATATGGGACTTAAAATATTAACACTGTTTGTCTCTCAACAGACATTGCCAGATCTGCTGTGATTGCCAGCACTTTCTGTCTTTATTTCCGATTTCTAGCATCCACAGTATTTTGCTTTTCCAATGTTTATTATAAATTTATGAAGCTCGTAAGTTGTTTCAGAAACCTGGATGATGAAAATTGCTTCTTAGTGAAGGTATTTTTAAATGTGGTAGTGTCTCTACAAATTGCAATGTGCCAAATATGTTCCATTCCCCTAGATAAAAATGGTGGGTGCCAGATACAGAAGGAGGATTTCCAGATTTGGGGCTACCACATTTTTTTTGGCTAAGGCACAGAACCCCCCACCCCCCCAACCCACCTGGGCTCTGTTACTTCAGCAAATTATAGTAATGATGCTGCATGACTGCTTCCACAACCTATCATTATCATATTGAAGGCTGTAAATTCACAGCTTTAATGACAACTCTGAAGGGATTAGCTGTTTTTGTTTTTTATTAAATTCAAACACAACCTTTCCTCCTTGGGGAATAGTAGGGAGGTTGTGAAAGGACTCCCAGATGATTATCACTCCATTGAATCATGTCATTAATAGTTCTTTTGCTGCCAGAAAGTCTTGCCGTGTGACTTGAACCGAAAGCATCTGACGTAGAGTAGTTGCCTACCACTTCTTCAACATGCCTGTGCTATCTTGATGTAGTGTTATGAATACAAACAGTTGTTTTGATAAGAGGTTAGGCACTCAAATTGATTTAAATATATTAAATGGGCTGTTATCAATCTTTTTTTTCCAAATACAGTGAAGTCTAATAGATAGAATTTTGTTTCATTTCATCTTAGCATGGCTCCTGATGTCTGCTTTTGCTAGATACTGGGTGAATTAGCGCAGCGAATCACATAATTACAGAATCCCTATAATGGCCCATTCTGTCTGCACTGACCACAATGCCACCCAGGCCATATCCCATAACCCCTGATATTTACCCTGCTAGTCCCACTGCTGCTAAAGGGCAATTTACCGTGGCCAATCAAAGTAACCCGCACACCTTTAGAGAGATTCTAAGATAGTGGGTGGGGGTTTGTGGGTGGCATGAGTTGGCACCAAGTTAGCATTGGTGCCATAGCTATGAATGGGATCATGAGTTGGCATGATAGTTTGAGGATTATAAAGGGATGTGGGGGTCATGAATTTGGCACTAGATTGGCATAAGGGCTCTGTTACAATCCCAGTTGGTGTTGTAACTGGACAGAAAGATATCAGAATGAAACCCTAGCTCAACAGATGGTAACTTAGTTTTTCTGTAGAAGATGTAGACGAACAGAGTCACAGGACTTCTAATTAGTTTTTAACAACAAGAAGAAAAACATGAAAAGTTTGATTTATAATACAACATTCCTTCACTCCTTCTTTCACGGTGGTGCAGTGGTTAGCACTGCCGCCTCACAACGCCAGGGACCTAAGTTCAATTGCCGGCTTGGGTCACTTTCTGTGTAGAGTCTGCACATTCTCCCTGTGTCTGCGTAGGTTTCCTCCCACGGTCCGAAAGATGTGCTGGTTAGGTGCATTAGACGTGCTAAATTCCCTCTCTCTGTACCCAAACAGGTGCCGGAGTGTGGTGACTAGGAGATTTTCACAGTAACTTGATTGTAGTGTTAATGTGAGACAAATAAATTAACTTTATCTCCACAAAGGTACGCTGATTTCAAGGATAACAAAATCTTCTTTCAACCAATGCTTTCTATCAGCTGTTTTCCATTATTTATCCACCTCCAGGTTTCCCAACTATCCTTTCAGGATTCCTTTATCTTGAATGCGATTACACAGACTCTGAGGACCAGCCCCCAATTGCTCCACAATTATTTCATTTATTGCTTCACAGTCAGTGGTAAGATATTACAATCCTTAGAACCACTTCAGATATCTTTCTGACTTCCTCACTAAATAATTCCTTCTCAGCTCATCTATGGCTTTAATGAACAATACTCTATTCTAGTTCCAGTTTCCTTTGTTCCTTTAACTTCAGACTTCCTGGAAACTTACTAAATTTTTAACGTTCTAAAGTCTTTTTAAACTTAAGAAAAAAGTTTCCAGGAAGTCTAAAGCTACCCTATTCATCTAGTTTCCTAAACTAGCTGTTTGTTAGATTTCTGGCTCATGTCTTCTTTTGCCCCTTACTCTGTTGTATGGCTTTTCCTCTAGCAAGATGATGAGAAATATTCCATTGCTCCTTGCAAACTTCCTTCTACTTTGTCTCCCAATTAAAACTTTGAAACAGTCTTCTTCCTAAAAGTGTCTCTGGTTGCTAAGCAACATCTCAGTCCTCCTCCAAGCTCATGTTTCCTTCTCCCGTTCTAAACTCTTTTTTCAGCACAATAGAAACATAGTTTGAATTGAAACCAAAACCCCTGTACATGCAAACACCTTTATTTAACATGAATCTAACTGGAGTTTTACCCTTTCCTACATAAAACTGTTAAGTTAAACCTATACCTTGTTTCTAAAATTTAGCAATATAAATATAGCTAATTTAAATAACCTCTGTTTCCCTGACAGCTATAAAGGCCATGGAGGGTGAGTAGAAAGGCATAGGTTGGCATGGATTGGGCGTGAAATGTATGGGTGTAATGGGTGGGAACTGGAGGACTGTTATGTTTTACTGTTTTTATTATAACTGGGATAAAGTCTCAGATAAGCAAACTGGACCTGGACCTTTTAAACAGCTGACCTTGGCAGCCCTGGGGCTGCCGTTGCACTGTTTCAGGGTTAACCAGCCAAATTCTAGTATGCATCCTGGAGCGAAAATCCAATGATTCAGGTCAGCTTCTTTTGAGCTGTGTTTGTAGATTTGAGACAATTCTTGACTCAGATGTGTAAATTAGGGCGATTATGTACAAAAGTAAAGAACTCATACTAAGCCTTCATTGAACAATATTTAGGATCCAGCTTGAGTATTGTATTCAATTTTGTGATTGTATAATTTTATGATATGCAACCTTATCATTGAAATGAGGATTTCAATCTCCTGGGAAACTATTTTTTTATCTCAAATCTCCTGGGTAACTATTATACCACACAATCGATACTGTTAAAAAGACAGTTTGCACCAAATACAAGCAAAGTGCATTACTCAAAGTGCATTATTCAAATTGTGCACTTTCAAGTCATGAGACCTTGGAAGTCTCTTCCTTAAAATACAGTAGAAGCAAAGTCTTAGAATATTTTAAAGGCAGAACTAAATAGATTCTTGATAAACAAGGTGGTGGAAGGTTATCAGGGAGAGGTGGGAATGTGGAGTTGAATTGACAAACAGATCAACCATGATTTTATTGAATGGCTGAGGACACTTTAGCGGCTGAGTGGCCAGCTTCTGTTCCTAATTGTATGTTCGGATGTAGAGAGACTCAATCAATTATATTTGTCACTGCTTGACAATGAGACCTGATACATACATTGTTGTATTCATCAGCCCACAATTCATTAGGTCTTGAACCATCCAACTATTTATCTCAACACGCCAATCCAGACCACCAAACTGTTGATGTTGAAATCAACCCTGTACACACACTGTGGTCAAATACCTGATATATTTTGTTACCCTTCCCTCATTTTGTCTTAAGCCATTGTGAGCTCGCCCAATCTCCGCTCCCTCAGTGAGCTCGCCCAATCTCCGCTCCCTCAGTGAGCTTATTCACAGCGAGCTGATAAAATTGCATGCAGGACAAAAAATTGGGTCTTGCCTGGTTCTCACCACAAGCAATGTATCTCGCACTGGGGGTGCAAAGACAATTTTCATATTGATATCATGATTAGTATGTCACTAATGCAGTTGGCACAGATTCGTCCGGCCTCACTTGCATTTTCCTCCTTGCCGGTCGGACCTCACACTGGCTAGAATCAGAGTTGGTCTTTACCAGCGGAAGCCAGACATGATTGTTTTGCTGGGGGGATTGGAGGCTCATAAACCCCTGGGTAGGCAGTGCTCATGGGGCAGTGCCAACCTGGCATGCCCACTAGGCACCTTAGCACTGCTCACATTGGCAGCATAACTGTGTTGGGGGAGTGAGACCTGAATGGGTGTGGAGCCCGAGTGGGAGCGTGGCTAAATAAGGGGCTATGCAAGGGGGTGGGGGTGTGGGGTGATCAGCAGGTTGGGGAGGAGACCAGTAAGGGAGTATTGGTTGCTGGAGAGGCTGGAGACTGACACTGGGAGTGATTGGCAAGGGGGGAGGAGTGCAGGGTGGGCTGTGGAGAGGGTCGTGCTGGGGACTTATGCCCAATGCTGGGGACTTGTGGAGGTGTGGTGGTGGTTACATTGCCACAAATGATGGGCCCTGAAGAGTCTGCAGCCGGCTTCAATGATGAGCTTAGCATCCACTCCCCCAAACTACTGCGAATTGCACTTTTGTCCAGAAAGATGACAGACTGTCATATGATTGCTTTTTCAAACTCAGGGGTTGATGAGCCTCCAATCCCCCCAGCAAAACAATCAGTCTGGCTTCCACTGGTAAAGACCAACTCTGATTTTAGCCAGTGTGAGGTCAGATCAGCAAGGAGGTAAATGCAAGTGAGGCCGGATGAATCTGTGCCAACTGCGTTAATGACATACTAATCATGATATCAGTATGAAAATTGTATTGGCGCCCCCAGTGCGAGATACATTACTTGTGGTGAGAACTAGGCGAGACCCAACCTTTTGTTCTGCATGCAATTTTATCAGCTCGCCATGGGTGAGGGACACCGGATAAATGCACTGAGGGATCCGAGATTGGGTGAACGCGCTGAGGGGTCGGAGATTGGGTGAACGCGCTGAGGGGTCGGAGATTGGGTGAACGCGCTGAGGGATCGGAGATTGGGTGAACGCGCTGAGGGATCGGAGATCGGGTGAACGCGCTGAGGGATCGGAGATTGGGTGAACGCGCTGAGGGATCGGAGATTGGGTGAACGCGCTGAGGGATCTGAGATTGGGTGAACGTGCTGAGGGATCGGAGATTGGGTGAACGCGCTGAGGGGTCGGAGATCGGGTGAACGCGCTGAGGGGTCGGAGATCGGGTGAACGCGCTGAGGGGTCGGAGATCGGGTGAACGCGCTGAGGGGTCGGAGATCGGGTGAACGCGCTGAGGGGTCGGAGATCGGGTGAACGCGCTGAGGGGTCGGAGATCGGGTGAACGCGCTGAGGGGTCGGAGATCGGGTGAACGCGCTGAGGGGTCGGAGATCGGGTGAACGCGCTGAGGGGTCGGAGATCGGGTGAACGCGCTGAGGGGTCGGAGATCGGGTGAACGCGCTGAGGGGTCGGAGATCGGGTGAACGCGCTGAGGGGTCGGAGATCGGGTGAACGCGCTGAGGGGTCGGAGATCGGGTGAACGCGCTGAGGGGTCGGAGATCGGGTGAACGCGCTGAGGGGTCGGAGATCGGGTGAACGCGCTGAGGGGTCGGAGATCGGGTGAACGCGCTGAGGGGTCGGAGATCGGGTGAACGCGCTGAGGGATCGGAGATCGGGTGAACGCGCTGAGGGGTCGGAGATCGGGTGAACGCGCTGAGGGGTCGGAGATCGGGTGAACGCGCTGAGGGATCGGAGATCGGGTGAACGCGCTGAGGGATCGGAGATCGGGTGAACGCGCTGAGGGATCAGAGATTGGGTGAACGCGCTGAGGGATTTTGTGTCTGCTGCACAGTCTGTTTTAACCCTTATACGATGGACAAAGAATCGTGAGTAGACTTCTTGTTAGTATAACCAATATTTATTTAAAGCACACAATCAATAATCATCTACCCAACCAACAATAAGTTATCTTACAGAAAATACTAAAGTCCAAGTCCAATACTAGACCTTGACTTAACTTTGCATGACTGGGAAGTATCCAAGCAGATATTGGCCTTTATTTGTACGCTAGTCTCCGTAGTCCTCTGTGTAGTCTCTTCTGGCACTCTGGCTCTGACCTTTCTTCCTTCTCGGGTGTGGTGGCTCTCCTCGTGTTGGTTGTTGCTGGCGACGGTCACTGTTGTAGTTCATTCATGGAGTCAGAGAGAGAGAGAGAGAGAAAGAGAGCTCCTGTTATGCAGCACCTTTTATACCCCGTTGGGTTTCGCGCCCCTTTTGGCTATTACTTGATCACCCTGATCGATAGAGCCCAATCGGGTGCTGCCACACCAATCTCTGGGTGTGTCCCCAACGGCCATGTCTGTAGGTGCTGGGGGCACGTAGGACACACATCTCCCTCCCAAATAAGGGGTTACCCCACCCCTATGTCTGGTAAACAACCCAGTTTGACCAGAAAGTCCCTTTTGTCCTGGAGATGGCCCATATCCTATGTATTCAGTCACCTGAGCTGCAGCCTGTTTATCTCTGTCTGCCTGCTGTTTTAGTTCATAGATCATAGAACCCTATGATTGGCCCATCGAGCCTGCACCGAACACAATCCCACCTAGGCCCTACCCCCATATCCCTACATGTTATATCCACTAATCCCTCTAACCTATGCATCCCTGGATACGAAGGGGCAGTTTCTTAGCACGGCCAATCAACCTAACCCACACATCTTTGGACTGTGGGAGGAAATTGGAGTAACCGGAGGAAACCCACGCAGACAGGAGGAGAATGTGCAAACTCCACGCAGACGCTGACCTGAGCCGGGAATTGAACCCAGGACCCTGGAGCTGTGAAGCAGCAGTGCTAACCACTGTGCTACCGTGCCGCCCTTGCTCAGTTATCCCAGGATGTTTTACAAGTTGCCATTTTAGGTGGGCCCTTTGGCTACAGTCCCTCCTTTGATCCTGAATGTGAAGCGTGATGGATCACAAACTCCAGACCAGTATCTGTCAGGAATTCCCAAGTCACTCAACAGTCAAGCAAGGTCTGGGCATTGGCATGCACAGTAATGGTACATCCCTACAACATATTTACATTCCAGAAGCTACAGATAGCAACACTCTACAAATACAAACAACCACATATTCAATAAGCTAATTATAAACCAACATTCAAACAAACATTACAACAAAGTATTTGCAGATCTGAGGCACATTTTGGTAGTAGGATTTCCAACAGTTCATTAGTACAAATCGCAAAATGGCAGGCTTCCTGTAAACATTGCTCTACTGAATTAGAGGGGACCATGGTTCAAGTGCGGACTCTACGTCCTGCCTCCGGGTGATCTTTTTCCATTGGCTGAATTGGACTTTGAGGATAATTAGATACACCAGGATGAACAAAATCAGTAATACTGCCACGTGTGACATGCAAACAAATGGGTGGATTTGGATGTTTGAGCCCCAGTTCCGAAAGTGTCTTGGAGTTTGAAGGCAGAACTCATTTAAAATTTGGCACAAGTGCCTCAGAGTTGAAAATGTAGCCCAGTCGCCTTGACGATTTTAAAATTTAGTACAGCCACCTCAATAATAAAATTTAGCATTGCTGCCTCAAAGATTTGCATAGTTACCTTAATGGCCTCTTAACTAGAGAAAGGTGGCCAAAGAGCACAGCGTCAGATTGTGTAAATAACCTGGTTAATTGTACTAGCGGTAGACAAATAGTATGGGAAGTGAGTCGGTTGTACTTTCCCGTTGGTCAGTCACGATGGACTTGCAGTTTGCCTGGTTTTAAGTGTGTGCTTCCATCAGAAATTCTTGTACCTTGCATTGGTCTGTATTGTAGGCTGAATTTCATCATTTGGAGCACCTTAGATTCCTTCATTCAGCATTTCCATTAACAAATTGCCCAATACAGACTCACCTTCTGAATCATTTGTCTCATGAGTCTCCATCCTTATCTCCTCACCTGTATACCTGTGTCTGTTTGTTGGATTGCACTGTGGGGTCTGCTTTTGGATGAGGGTTCAAGGGTCCTTTATTCTCGTCTTCCATTCTAATTAATCTATGTGTCTGGCCCTTTACCCCAGGTGGGCAATGCAGCACTGGGTGTCCCCATCAAAATAACCCGGTGTTGTTTAGTCAGGACCTCACTGTTGGGTCCGGGGCTATTAAGGCTTATGTTTATGGGAAAATCCATAATGCTGCAAGGGCTGATATCTAGCAAATCACACCAGTCTTCTATGATGTGCAAGTTTCCAATTACGTCTGGGGCAATCAGTACCCCTAGGGACACTACAGGTGTGGACGAGGCTCTGATCTGTAACATGGTAGGAGTAAGGGTCTGGTCTGAACCTGAAAGTGGATGAAAATATGCCTAGGGAAATATGTTTCCTGGGTGAGGCCGTTCCGGTTGCCTAGTGCCATCCTCCCCTATCTCTAATGTGAGATGGTGGAAGTGATTATTCTGAATCCGGTAAGCTTTCAGTTGATTGACATGGAACCAACCAGTTTTCCCGTTGGCGATCAGGACCTTATACACTGAGGAGCTTATTTAGTCAGTGATGATGTACAGACCTGCATATCTCAGGGACAAGAAGGAGCTGGAGTTGTAGAGGGAAATCATCACCTGCTGACCAACCGTATATTCCACCGGATGTACCCTTTTGTCGAAATATGCCTTGCTCTGTTTCCTTTTAACTCCTAATCAGACAGTTGTGGCTAACTGGGCTACTTTAATGTTTTTGGTTAGCTGCTGGACAGCTTTCTGGTGGGTGAGCACTGTGATAGCAGGCTCAGTTAAGTCAAACCCCAATAAGTATTCAGCTCCCCTCATAGGTCGGCCAGTCATTAATGTGTGGGGGGTGAACTGGAAATGGTGTTGCGTAACATCATGAGGGCAAAGGGAAGTACTGTATCCCATGTTGTGTTGTTTTCCTGCACTGCCTTGCTAATGATCCCTTTTAGTGTTCAGTTCATGCGCTCTACAATGCCACTGGATTGTGGATGGGAGGCGCTATGGAATTTCTGCTTGTTGCCAAACATAGCCATAACATTCTGCATCACCCACCCAGTGAAATATGTCCCTTGGTCGGACCCTATGTTGAGAGGAAGACCCATTGTGTAAACACCTGCTGAGCTAATATCTTTGTGGTGGCCTTAGCTGTGTTGAATCTAATGGGAAATGCCTCGACCCATTTAGTGAAAGTGTCTATTATTACCAGGACGTGTTTAAATTCATCCCTACACGTTGGTAGTAGGCCGATATAATCAATTTGGAGATTTGTCCAGGGGCCTGCTATTGGGTGTGTGTGCCTTATCTCTGCTTTTCTGGTATCCCTATCGGGGTTGTTCTGCGCACAAATTAAACAATTGTCGATATAATGGGCAACATCATTGTGCAGTTCGGGCCACCAACATAATTCTTTTAATTGCTCGATTGTAGCCTCTATGCCCTGATGGCCATGTCCGTCATGGTACTGGTGGATGAGCTGATTCCTGTCCTGGAAAGGGACTATGTATGTGCCTGCCTTTACTATCAAACCATCCTGAATCTGTATTTTGTCCTTCCATTTCTCATATGGGGCTGGGTAGACTCCTCCTAAAATTTGTTTTAAGGAACCAGGTCGGCTATATTAGTCTATAGATGGCCATAGCATTTACTTGCTCTCCTACAGGCGGCTGCCAAAACTGTCCCTAAGGGAACCTGCCTTGGCTAGTGCATCAGCCTTACAGTTACCAGGTGGGGAGGTTCAGTGGTGGCTTCTAATCTTAATAATCCCATATGTGTGCTCTTCGGTGGCCTGCAGAACATATTTTAATAAGGGGGCTGATAGTAGGGGCTTTCTGTCCGCAGAGACGAAGCCTTTGGCTTCCCATAATGACAGGAATTGAGTCAGGTTGTTGCACACGTACATACTATCAGAGTGTATGTTGGCGGGGGTTGGAAATAGGTCTGGGTGACTCACTACGTATGTGACTGCTGCTAGTTCGGCAGCTTGAGCACTCAAATGGCTGGGTAGTTTGAGGCCGAGTTCTATTAGTGGCTGTCCCTGTTGATTTTACACATAAGTGCCACATCCTGTGATTCTGGTCTCATCCTCTATGGTGGATGAATCATCTACATAAATTCTCATGGCTGAGTCTGTCTGTTGGATTTTTGTCTGTTTTGTCCCTGATTGTGTCTCCTGTTGTTTTGGGATAAACGGACATGTGGGTCCTTTGTGGCTGTAACCTGACATTCATGCGGATCTCCCCCATAATTTAAATTAACTGCCAGGAATGTGGGCACTTTGGTTCACTTTACATGATGTCCCTAACCTGTAGTAGTAGTGTCCATCGGGCAGTGCAGACCTGGCTTACTGAGCCGTCTTTAAGGTGGCCATCCAGCAGAAGCTGGGTTGGGATGTGTTCAGTGAGAACGGTTACTGGGTTCAGTCTGGTGATATAGGTGAAATGCTGCACGGCCCAAAATATCGCGAGTAGGTGTCGTTCACATCCGGAGAAGTCCAATACTTGTGAGGCATAAGCTGGTCTACCATGTCTTTCTTGCAATAATACTGCTGAAAGTCTGTGGTCTGTGGCTGCAACTTCTAAGGCGTATGGTAGATCTGGGTCGGGGACTAGTAAGGCTGCTGCTATGGCGAGGGGTGCGCTTTAAATCGGTTACTGCAGCTCTGTGCTGCGCAGTCCACTTCCAGGTCGCGTTTGACTTTAGCAATTCAGAAAGTGGGACTGCCTTGTGGTGAAGCCATCTATATGGTTCCGACAGTACCCTATTAGATGTAGGAAAGACTGGAGGGCACTCACATCCCGAGGCAGTGGGAGGTGCATTATGGAGTTCATCCTTTTCTGTTCGATCTCCCTCTTCCCATGGGTAATCACTGTATCTAGTATATAAACTTGGGATGCAAAGTTTGGGTCTTTTTTGGGTTGATTTTGCAGCCTGATGAGTGGAACAGTGTGAGTAATTCATCCAACAATGTTACATGCTCCTCTTTGGTGTTAGTCTGTAAAAATAAATTGTCTACACACTGGACCAAGCACTTGAGTCGGGAAAATTTTTCTAGCCCAGTAGCTAGCCGCCTGTGGAAGATGGACAGGGAATTATGGAAACCCTGTGGAAGGCAAGTCCAAGTGTATTGCCACCCCTGGAAGGTGAAGGCGAACTTGTATTGGCAAGACTGATTTAAAGGGATGGACCAGACGCCTTTACTGATATCTAGTACCGTGAAAAGCTTTGCCTGGGCTTCCTATCTCATCATGGTGACGGTGCTTGTGGCTACTGTGGGGGCCGTGAGTGGGGTAACCTTTTTTAATTCCCGATAATTGAACGTTAACCTCCATGATCCATCTACCTTTTTCACAGGCCGTATGGGTGCATTATTTGTGGATGCCACTTGTCTCAACACCTCCTACTGTAATAGACTATCAAGGTTACTTTGGCCACCTCCTCCTCTGCCTCTGTCTGGGGAGACCATATTGTCTCTGGTTTCGGGCCTGGCCCTTCAATTAACACCTCCCCAGGTATCTGCCACAGTCATGTTTATGCTGTGCAAACACCCCATTGTTTCTTTGAAGCACCTCCCTGATGGCCGGATCACTGCTAATTGTTAAGGGATCAAACCAGAGTTCCCCTGTTGTGCCAACCCTATTGGCATATGTCCCGATTGGAATGATTGATGGCGCTCTGCTAATCGTAGCCAGCTGCCAAATGCATCGATTAGCTGGATCAAATGAAAGATTACATTTATTCATGTAATCAGACCCAAGATATGTTCAGCGTTTGGGGGAAGGTTAACTAACACATCGGATGGTCACACGCCATGCTACCTAGGCAGATCTGTACAGGGGCTGTAACGTATATCTCCTGCATGTGTCCTGTGAATCCACTGAGTCTAATTGTGTCCATAGTTAGCCAAGGGATGTCTGTTTTTAATTTTGATACATTCAGGATAGTTCAGGAGCCTTTGGTATTCCAAAGGAATTCTACAAGGTGGCCTCTTTCCTTGCTGTTAACTAGGGGTCTGCCTACATTATCCCACCTGGTGCTATAAACCCAGGTTGGGAGGCTGGGCACCATCAATCCAGGGTTCCATAGGTGGGGACAGTTGGATACAGATGGGCTCGTGCTTACGGTGTGCATGGGATGACCAGGACTTTCTATTGATGGTGGGCGGTGGTCTCTCTCGTACCTAGGAGTTGGCCTTACTGGTGGAGCTGGTGGTCCTGGCAGTTTCGGGGACCGTGTATATGGTGGTAGGAGTCTCCTATAATCTCGGACAAAGAGTCCTGGCTGCCCACAATTAAAATGTCCCTCTATCTCTCCCTGGGGCTGCTGTGTAAGATGGAGCTGTACCCTTCTGGTGTTGGCAATCCCCTCTATCCTTGTTTTTCCATACTGGACCCTGGCTAGCCCTCATCGGAAGCATTTTTGCCTCCCATGACATTGGGCCTCCCTGAACTTCCTCTTCCCAGACTCGAGCTAACCGTTGGAAAACCCATGCTTCATTGTGTGTGATCTCTGCAGGGTCAAAATTAGCGCAAGCTTTCTTGCTTTCTTCTGTGGTGTGCGAGACTAATGTCCTAGCCCGTTTGTGTGAATCAGCCTCATTTAATCTAGCCTGAAATAATCATGGGGGATTTTAGCCTACATATTGATTGGTCAACTTAAGTCGGACATGGTGAACTTGAGGAAGAGTTCTTAGAATGCTGTTGAGATAGTTTCCTCGAACAGTATGTTACAGAACCTATGAGGGAGTGAGCTATCTTGGATCTGGTCCTGTGTAATGAGACAGGTAAAATTAATGATCTTATTGTGAGGGATCCTCTTGGAATGAGTGATCACAATATGGTTGAATTTCTAATACAGATGGAGGGTGAGAAAGTAGGGTCCCAAACCAGTGTCCTCTACTTGAACAAAGGAAGTACGATAGGATGAGGGCAGAGTTGGCTAATGTAGATTGGGAGCACAGACTAGTTGGTAGGACAGCTGAGGAACAGTGGAGGATTTTTAAGGAGATTTTTTTCAGTACTCAGCAAAAATATATTCCAGTGAAAAAGAAGAATGTAAGAAAAGGGATAACCAGCCGTGGATAACTAAGGAAATAAAGGAGAGTATCAAATTAAAAACCAATGCATACAGAGTGGCCAATATTAGTGGGGAACTAGAAGATTGGGAAAGCTTTAAAAAACAACAAAGAACTACTAAGAAAGCAATAAAGAAAGGAAAGATAGATTATGAAGCTAAGCTAGCACAAAATATAAAAACTGATAGCAAAAGTTTTTACAAATATATAAAACGGAGAACAGTGGCTAAAGTAAACGTTGGACCCTTCAAAGATGAGAAGGGGGAATTAATAATGGGAAACGAGGAAATGGCCAAGGCCTTAAACAAGTTTTTTTGTCGGTCTTCACAGTAGAGGACACAAATAGCATACCGATAATTGACGGTCACGGGACTGTAGAGGATGAGGACCTTAAAACGATCACTATTACTAAAGAGGTAGTGCTGGGTAGGCTAATAGGACTAAAGGTAGACAAGTCCCCGGGTCTTGATGGAATGCATCCCAGGGTACTAAAAGAAACATCAGAAGTAATAGCAAATGCGTTAGTTGTAATTTATCAAAATTCGCTAGACTCTGGGGAGGTGCCAGCTGATTGGAAAACATCTAATGTAATGCCACGGCTTAAAAAAGGAGATAGACAAAAGGTGGGTAACTACAGGCCGGTTAGCTTCACATCCGTAGTTGGGAAAATACTGGAATCTATCATTAGGGAAGAAATAGCAGGACACCTGGAAAAGAATGGTTTAATCAAGCAGACGTAGCATGGATTTATGAAGGGAAAGTCATGTTTGACGAATTTATTGGATTTTTATGAAGATGTAACGACTGCAGTTGACAGAGGGGAACTGGTGGATGTGATGTTTTTAGATTTCCAGAAGACATTCGATAAGAAACATAAGATAAGAAACATAAGATAAGGTGCCTCACAAAAAGTTGCTGCATAAGATTAAGGTACACGGAGTTGGGGGTAAGGTGTTAGCATGGATTGAGGATTGGCTATCTAACAGAAAGCAGAGAGCTAGAATAAATGGGTGTTTTTCCAGTTGGCAGTTGGTGACTAGTGGCATGCCGCAGAGATCGGTGCTGGGGCCTCAGCTGTTTACCATTTCATTGACGATCTGGAGAAGGGGACCGAGTGTAAGATAACAAAGTTTGCAGATGACACAAAGATGAGTGGGAAAGCAAATTGCATGGAGGACGCAGAAAGTCTGCAGAGAGATTTGGATAGGCTAAGTGAGTGGGCAAGGATCTGGCAGATGGAGTATAACATTGGCAAGTGTGAGATTATCCACTTCGGAAGGAATAATAGTAAAATGGACTATTATTTAAATGGTGAAAAATTATGCTATTGTGCAGCAGGTGATCAAGAAGGGAAATGGAATGTTCTTTATTGTGAGAGGGATGGAGTATAAAAGCAGGGAGGTCTTACTGCAATTGTACAAGGTACTGGTGAGGCCGCACTTCGAGTACTGTGTGCAATTTTGGTCCCCTTAATTGAGAAAGGATATATTAGCTTTGGAGGGAGTGCAGAGAAGGTTCACCAGATTGATTCCGGAGATGAGGGGGTTGGCTTATGAGGAGAGATTGAGTAGACTGGGCCTGTACTCGTTGGAGTTTAGAAGGCTGAGGGGGATCTTATAGAGACATATAAGATAATGAAGGGGCTAGACAGGGTAGAAGCAGAGAGATTATTTCCACTTAGAATGGAAACAAGAACTAGCGGGCACAGCCTCAAAATTAGGGGGAGTCAATTTAGAACAGAGTTGAGGAGGAACTTCTTCTCCTAGAGGGTAGTGAATCTTTGGAATTCTCTGCCCATTGAAGCAGTGGAGGCTACCTCGTTAAATGCGTTTAAGTCTCAGATAGATTTTTGACCAATAAGGGAATTAAGGGTTATAGGGAGCAGGCGGTTAAGTGGAATGGAACCACTATCAGATTAGCCATGATCTTATTGAATGGCGGGGCAGGGTCAAGGGGCTAGATGGCCTACTCTTGCTCCTATTTCTTATGTTATTATGTAATAGTGCGCTGGTTGTGAAAACCAGTGGCAATTGCACTAATTGCTTCACGCCCCACTTTAAGACCACGTCATGCCCAAGTCGTAAAATTACAACTGGTGTGTCTGTATGTCATACCTTCAGTGGAAATGTGTGTATTTAGGCTACATGTACTACTCCATGGAAATTGCTCTGAATCAGCGTTTGAGTGCTAAGCAAGCAGATCTTCAGTGTGCCACCTCAAAGCATATCCAAATTATAGCAATCATCAGTTAATTCCAAATTTTCAGGATAAAATCAGACCTTTTAAACAAACGAATCTTTTTAGCTCAGTAACCACTCAGTGCCTATTTCACCCTTTCCACAAAATAACCGCAAACACCTTTCAATTAGATGTAGATCACAGGAGTGAAATCAGAAAGCGTTTTCTCACACAGAGTAGTAGAACTTTAGAATTTTTTCTCCCATTCTCAGAAAGAGCTGCAGATGATTGAGATTGATGTATTTTTATTGAGCATAGGAAATAAGGATTATGGAAAGAAGATAGCACTAGGAAATAGATATAGTTTAAGTTGTATCCATACTTGCCTGTATTGAGCATTTATGTTTAAGCTTAATTTATATTCCCTCAATTTTAGCTTCATTTTAAAAAGCTGCTTGTTTAGATACCTACGTCGTAGTGAGGTTTTTATGACCCTTAAGACAAACATAAGGTATTAAAAAAAACTAGGCTGTTGTTTAGCAACCAGGGTCCTACACACAAAAGAAAGAGCAATTTGAGGTAGTTGAAACAGAGTAACCCAGAACTAAGCAGTTTTTCACAGAAACAGCGGGAACAGGCAGGGAAATGAGACTGAAGAGAACATCTCTCAAGCTAATAAAACAGATGAAAGGTCCTAAAGCCCAGGGAATGGGACCAAAGAGTGTCCAAGAGGACTGTGAAGTCAAAAAAACAAGGAATAGGAATCTGGTAAAGATTCTGTTCAATGAAGTTGAGTGTGAGGAGTTGGGAAAGGCTCCAAGTTAAAAGGTAAAGCTGCAGGAAGCAGAGGTAAAGCAATAGGCAAATGAGAAGCCAGAGATCTGAGATGATCATAAGAATGGTGACACTTTAATATGTGAAGCAGTGGTCTTCTGTTAGCATGACTGAGTATCTGAGGGCTTTCATGGCAACTTGAACGCATGTGTTGATCCAGGGCAGAGGAATACCAGAAGAAGGGGTTGAAATGCTAGAGGTGGCCCCTTGGTGAAGAATCCTGAGAAAAGTGTTGTTTGGGAGAGGATTACAGAATGTATTCTTTGAAAATGGAGATTCAAAACCATTGTATGGAAGATAAAATTCTACTGAGACCAGTTGGCTCACAGAGTGACAAGTGTCTGGGGGAATTAATGAGAAATCCACAGAAGTTCTGGGTGGCACCCGTCACATGGCTTCAGAGTGTGGTGTGTCTGATCACATTTCACCTATTGGTTTAGATGGACTGTGTGCTTAACAAGAACATTAAAGTAAACATGTTACAACTTGTGTTATCCTTACCAATCTGTATATATCTGTAAAGGTGTAGCTGGGGTGAAGAAGAATTGTATTATTTTTAATTTTTCTTGTTTTTTTAATTAAACGTTCATTGACATTCCTATGACTGTTCAGTAGTTGCTTTCCACGTATTTAAAAAAAGTTAAGATCTGTCAAGCGAGTTTTCACTCAGGGATTTGATTTGTCCAGTAGTAACATGAGCTGAAATTGTAACAAAAGGAAAAGGGAATTAGGTATAAACCACCATAATACAACTAAATAGGAGAGCAAGGACGGAATGGCTTACTTTTGTTGCAATGGAGATAGTTTTAACTCAACTCACAAGGGTGGGAAACCCATTTGATCAGATAAAACAATGGATTTACATCTCACCAGGTATTACTGCCCACTAACTCTAATCGTGAGTAAAATTGGTCAGTGTTTAAAATTGGGCAAGGTTTAAAGATACAATGGCATCCAATCGCATCAGTCTCCTATTGGTTATGATAGGTTATTATTGCACCTTGCCCCCTACGTTTCTGTTTTAAAAGCTGCAATTCGTAATCTCCACCAGAGGGTGTCACTATTGAGACAGTAAAGTCATTTAGCACTGGAGCGTATTAGCAATGATTCATGCAGAATGATGGTTATACAATTTGGTGGATCGGCTGTAGACAGTGAAACATCAGGTCTGCATTGGAGTCCTACGTGCAGTTAGACAGATATTGTTGACCTTTTCAGTTATCCAATACTGTGTTATTTATTTCAGCCACTTGGTCATTTTCTTATCTCAACAATTATAAGGAAATACTAAATGTGGGTCCAGTAACTGTGGTTGTTAGTTATATAATGGTTGCCTATTCTTTACAGTCATCCAGCAATTGTCTGTTCTGTACAGTTGGCCTGTAATTGCCAACAGTTTACAGTTATTTTGCTATTGCCAGTTGTTTGCAGTTATTCAGTTACTATTGTTGTGTACGCTTATCCAGTAATTGATACTTTTTTACAGTTATCCAGTAATTGCGTGTTGAGATATACAGTAGTCACTGAGTGTTTATTGTTATCCAGTTAATGGTCTTTGTCTACAGTTGTCAAATAATTGTTACTTGTTAATTTGTGTATAAGTGACAACGTGCTCTGAAAATGTATCCAGTGTTTGCTTGCTATGTACATATCCAGTAATTGCCAATTGTGGACAATTATCCAGTTATAGCCTGTTCTATACAGTTGTGCAATAATAGCCTGCTTTTTGCAGCTAGCCATTGATCACCTATTGTGTATAGTTATCTAGCAATTGTCTGTTACTTCCTTTCAATTGGTAAAGCCCATTTTTACCAGAATCCTATATTTGCTTGACTATACAATAATCCGGTGTTTGCAAATTATGAACTATAATCCAGAAATTGTATGTTCTGCACAGCTTTCCAGTAATTGCTAGTTGCATATTGTTATCCTGTGAATGCCAGTTTGTCAAGTTAGTATAGAATATATCCCCTACAATGCAGAAACAGGCTATTTGGCCATTGAGTCTGCACTGACTCTCCAAAACAGCATCCCACTCAGATTCCATCCCTGTAACTCCACGTATTTACTCCACTAATCCTCTTAACCCTACTTGGGACACTTAGGACAATTTAGCGTGGCCAGTCCACCTAACCAGCACATCTTTGGAGCACCCAGAGAAATCCACACAGACACTGAGCCGTTATTATGCAGAAATTGCCTGCTAAATGCAGATAACCTGTTCTGTGAGCTTACCCAATTATTTCCCCCCATGAAGGATAATTAGCGATTAATTGTTTGGATACAGTTAACCAGTAATTGCCTGTTGTTACGGACAGGTCAGAAAGGCAAAACTGAACTCCTTTAGTTTCTTGCCATCTGTCGCCACACAAAGGTGTTTTAATTTTTGAAGTACACTACGGTATGTTTCCACAAATCACTCTATTGGTGAGGTCACTGTTTAAAGTTACTCGCAGCAAACATCTTTAGGGTTAAATCAGAAGTATACTTTATTCACATGTTCAGGCTTAGGAAATGGTCATAATTTCACACGCACACACAAAAACACAATAGGAAGACAGGAAAGAAGAGTTTTTACAACTATAAATAATTTTAAAGAAAAAAAACACAGATATGGATATCAGTTTGCAAGATTGGCGGAGTCAGATTTCATTGAGGATTCCATCATGGAGGAGCTACAGTTCAGGTCAGTTCTGTGAATAGAATTTTGCAGAATTCATTTAAAATTGGTGATGACGCAGCAAGCTGAGATTTGTATACAGAGACTTGGCCTGTTCAATAGACGATGGCAAGAAGCTCCCAGAGAAACAGGCTCCGAAGAGGCTTAGGCTTAATGTTGGCTTGTCGGTCAGCCTGGAGTCCTACTTTGATGTTTATATTTAATTTTGATGTTTGTATTTACTTTGAATTTAAGCAACTAGCTGAGGTGCAAGTCTAGAAGTGTAAAATTAAAACTTACCAATATCAGAGTTTAGGTCATGAATCAGTAGCAGGCTAACATGCAATTTTTATGTCTCTGGTCAAAATCCTTCATTCACCTTAGGAAATAGATGGTGGCTTTTAGCACCTCTGCAGCATACTGAGTTTTGATGGCTCCTCCTTTGTTATAGGATCAAGGTGAAAAGATTGATTGTCTGTGGGTCCCTGAATTAATTGATGGTGCTGTGTCCTTATAAGGAGAACTGTGTGACTCCACAAGGGATGTTGATTGAGCTTTTGTCCTGCAACATTTCACTTCTGAAACCACACTGGGATTCAGGGTCGATGCATTCAGCCAGGATCTGCAGTCTGATGAGAATAATATACAAATATATTTCCTATGATTTTCAATAGAGAAATACCTCAATACTTTTTGGAATTGCTGTGGTCACCCATATCTTTGTTGAGAATTACGGTCTTTGCATCACATACACCCTGAGACACTGCCCCCTCCCTCCAGCAGAGAGACAGAGAAGTGTCTGGAGTGTCTATAGTATCTGGAGCTTGATGAGCTGATCACCTTTCTGTCTCCAGTGCTCCTGGCTTACAACTCTCATTTTCATCCCTGAATCCCTGGAGCTTTGTTCATGAATAGTGTGATGGCCTAAGGCATGGAAGCAGTAACAACAAGGAAAATTTATAAAAGCTTTAAATGTTTGAATCTGCAGTTGATTGCAAGGATGTTTAAAAAGAATGGTTAAGAGTTTGCATTAATTATAAATGGATTAGTTGTAATTTTCTTGGAGAATAAGATGTACGGTCCAGATGACCCAGCGATCTTTATAAGCAGTACCAATAGGAAGGAAATTAAGGTATAGAAGCTGTGTGGCTTGTGGCTAGATGAAAATGAAAGCTGTAAGCCAGGAGCAAAGAAGTGATCAACATGCAGATGCAGACAGAAAGAGCAGCAGAATTAGAGGGGCTGAGAAAGTTCTGGAAGAAATTGTACCCTGCAGGTAAGATTGCACAGATGGGAACTGGTTTTCACCAGTTTACAAGCAACTGCAGGATGTGTGTGATGCCAAGACTGTAATCCTATAAGAGAACTAGATTATAAGAACATAAGAACATAAGAAATAGGAGCAGGAGTAGGCCATCTAGCCCTTCGAGCCTGCCCCGCCATTCAATAAGATCATGGCTGATCTGTTGTGGCTCAGTTCCACTTTCCCGCCCTCTCCCCATAACCCTTAATCCCCTCTCTTATCAAAAACCCATCAACCCGCTTCTTAAAAATATTTAGCGAGGCAGCCTCCACCACTTCAACGGGCAGAGAATTCCAGAGATTCACCACCCTTTGAGTGAAGAAGTTCCTCCTCAACTCCGTTCTAAACCGCCCCCCCTTTATCTTGAGGCTGTGCCCCCTAGTCCTACTGTCTTTTTTGAGCGGGAAGAGTCTCTCCACCTCTATCCTATCCATCCCATTCATCATCTTATACGTCTCAATGAGATCTCCCCTCATTCTTCTAAACTCTAGCGAGTACAAGCCTAGTTTATTCAGCCTCTTCTCATAGCTCAACCCCCTCAACTCCGGTATCAGCCTAGTAAACCTCCTCTGCACTCCCTCCAGGGCCAAAATATCCTTGCGCGGGTGCGGCGCCCAAAACTGCACACAGTACTCCAGCTGCGGCCTCACCAATGCCCTATACAGCTGCAGCAAGACCTCCCTACTTTTATATTCAATCCCCCTCGCCATGAAGGCCAGCATCCCATTCGCCTTCCTGACCACCTGCTGCACCTGCAAGCTGGGTTTTTGCGACTCATGCACAAGGACCCCGAGGTCCCTCTGCACCGTCGCCTGCTGCAGCTTTTCGCCACGTAAGTAATAGTCCTTCCTACCATTCTTCCTACCAAAGTGGACCACCTCACACTTGCCAACATTAAATTCCATTTGCCATTTCCTGGCCCATTCGCCCAGCCTATCTAGATCCTTCTGCAGACTCTCCACACCCTCCGCACAATTTGCCTTACTCTCCACACCCTCCGCACAATTTGCCTTTCCCCCAATCTTGGTGTCATCAGCAAATTTCGACACCCTGCACTCGGTTCCCTCCTCCAGATCATCTATATAAATGGTAGATAGCTGAGGCCCCAGCACCGACCCCTGGGGCACCCCACTAGTCACCAACCGCCAATCTGAATAGCACCCATTGACCCCCACTCTCTGCCTCCTATTTGACAACCAATCCTCTATCCACGCTAACACCCTACCCCCAACTCCATGTCCCCTGACCTTCTGCAATAACCTCTTGTGAGGTACCTTGTCAAACGCCTTCTGAAAATCCAGAAAGACCACATCCACCGGCTCTCCTCTATCCACTGCCCTAGACACATCCTCATAGAACTCCAGTAAATTTGTCAGACACGACTTCCCTTTAATGAAACCGTGTTGCGTCCGCCCTATCAAGCAATTCCCTTCAAGATGCCTCGCAATTTCCTCCTTAATGACGGATTCTAACATTTTACCTACCACAGACGTTAAACTAACCGGCCTATAATTCCCCGCCTTTTGCCTGGCACCCTTCTTAAACAACGGCGTAACATTAGCCGTTTTCCAATCTTCCGGCACTTCCCCGGAATCCAGCGACGTCTGGAAAATAACCACCAAGGCATCCACTATAACCTCCGCCATTTCTTTCAGAACCCTCGGATGCATTCCATCCGGTCCTGGGGACTTGTCCACAAGCAGCCCCTCCAGTCTGTCGAGCACCACCTCTCTAGTAACAGTAATGTCATTAAGACCCTCCATTCCTACCACCTTTCCATCGCTAACACCCGGCAAATTATTCACGTCCTCCTCCGTGAAGACAGAAACAAAAAAGTTATTCAAGACCTTAGCCATATCCCCATCCCCTACCACTAGCTCCCCATTCTCATCCTCTAAAGGACCAACGTTCACCCTAGCCAGCCTCTTCCTTTTTATATATTTATAAAAACTCTTGCTATCCTTTCTTATATTAAGTGCTAGCCCAGCCTCATAGCTTCTCCTACCCTCCTTTATCAACTTCTTTGTCAATCTTTGTTGACATTTAAACCTTTCCCAATCCTCTTCTCGCCCACTGCTCTTAGCTACTCTAAATTCCTCCGCTTTTAATTTAACACTTTCCTTCACCTCCTTCGTTATCCACGGCTTATTACCTCTCTTCCTACTGTCCTTTTTAACCATCGGAATAAATTTCTGCTGAGCACCAAGAAAGATCTCCTTAAAGATCCTCCACTGCTCCTCAGCAGACCTACCTTCCAATGCACTCCCCCAGTCCACATTCGCCAATTCTTCTCTCATCCTACCATACTCCCCTCTATTCAAACAAAGGACGCGTGTCCGGGAACCCACTTTCTCCTCCTCCATCTGCACCAGAAACTCCACCATACAATGATCACTCTCTCCAAGAGGATCCTTCACCGCAAGGTCCCTAATTCTACCCCCCTCATTACATAGCACCAGATCCAAGATAGCTCGCTCCCTCGTCGGCTCCAACACACACTGTTCAAGGAAATTATCCCGGCAGCATTCCAAGAACTCCTCCTCGAGCCCACCTCGTCCAACATGGGTCGACCAATCAATATGCAGATTGAAATCTCCCATAACTACTGCCGTCCCATTCCTGCACGCCGCACTTATTTGCGTGTTAACAGCCCGCCCCACCTCCAGATCATTATTCGGGGGCCTATAGACGACACCCACCAGCGTCTTCCTCCCTTTGCTGTTCCTAATCTCCACCCACAACGATTCCACGTTCTGCTCTTTGGCTCCGATATCATCCCTTGCTACCACCTTGATACTATCCTTAATCAGCAGAGCTACGCCACCCCCTCTTTCCTCCTGCCTATCCTTCCTAAACACTTGATAGCCCTGTACATTCATCTCCCAGTCCCTGTCACCCTGCAGCCACGTCTCTGTAATGGCCACCAGATCGTATCCATTTGTGTCGATCTGCGCCACCAGCTCATCCACTTTATTCCGAATGCTTCGTGCATTCAGATAAAGCGCTTTCATCCCAGCCTTCACCTGGACCCTATTTGCCGTAACGCCACCAATTGGGACATCCTTGGCCTCTTCCCTTACCTGTACCCTATCCTTAACTTTAGACCTTGTAGCGTCACCTACCCTCGCACCCTCCCCCCCCCTAATTAGTTTAAAGCCCTGTCTACAGTCCTCTTTACTCGATTCGCCAACACTCTGGTCCCAGCACGATTCAGACCAACCCCATCCCGCCCGAACAAGTCCCACCTACCCCAATACTGGTGCCAATGCCCCATAAATTCGAACCCATTCCTCCCACACCAATCCCTGAGCCACCCATTCACTTCCTTTATCCTGTCAACCCTACGCCCGTCTGCACTCAGTTCAGGCAGTAGCCCAGAGACGACCACCTTGTCGGTTCTACTTTTTAATTCCATTCCCAGCTTCTCATACTCCCTCCCCAGATCCTCAGTCCGCACTTTGCCTACGTCGCCGGCACCCACATGTACTACAACGACCGGGTTCTCACCCTCCCACTCCAGGTTCCTCTGCAGCCCAGCTGTGACATCCTGTACCCGAGCACCAGGCAGACAACACACCCTTCTGTGCACTTTGTCATTGTGACAAAGGACAGTGTCAATACTCTTCACCCCACTATCTCCAATCACTACTACGTTCCTTTTCCCCTTCTCTTTGCCTATGTCCTGCTGCATCACTGTACCGTGTGCAGTTTGCTCACCAACCTCACCTGCCTTGTCCTCTTCCAGACTGGAAGCCAGAACCTCAAACCTGTTATGCAGATTAAGAGGCTGAGGCCTCCGCTCCTCACCCCCCTTCCTCCTCCCAGCAGCCCCCTTTTGTCCCTGACCCTTAGATTTAGCCAGTCTAGGGGCACCCTCTCTCCCCCTGATGAGCCTCAGTGTCTGTAGCTCAGAGGCCAGCTCATCCTACAATGTTTGTTGGTAGGGATGACTTTGGAAAAGTACTCATCTCTTTCAGCAGAGCGCTTGTGTGATTTCGAGGAGGTAAAGATTGTTGTTTTCGATGATTACGAGTTGGTGCCAGAGATCTACAGGTGGAAATTTAGAAATTTGAGAAAGATAATGGGCCAAACCTATGTAGAATTTTCCAGGGAATAGGAAGTTACGTTTGATAGTGGTGTTGATTTGAGGAAGGTGGAACAGAAATTTGATCACCTTTTGGATATGATGGTTGGTTGAAGAATTCAAAAATATTGTTCCATTGGGGTTAGGCCTCAACGGATGATCATTTAAGTGGGCATCTTCTTAGTGAAATGGAGAAACACTGTTTTTCTGTAGAACTAGGCTAATTGCTTCCTGGGTGAATATGATTTCTGCTAAGTGTGCATTTCCCCTACTCTCTGTTCAAGCAACTTGAGTTCCTCTATTGCACCCTTGTTCATTCCCTTTCTTATGCTGCAGGCCAAGAAAAACACAAGCTAAAGTGCCTTTGACTGGGAACAAGTAATCTGAGCAGCACCCTTGAAGTCAAAACTAAGGTCTCCACCATCCCTATAGACTTCACCTACTTTACCCAGCTGTACAACCTCCAAATATTATTAACACAATATCCAACAGATATCAATCAGTAACCGACCTGGAAGTTTTGAGTCTCGATGATCCTTTGTCAGAGCTCTGATGAAGCGTCATCCAGACTCTTCTCTCCTCACAAATGCTGTCAGACCTGCTGAGATTTCCCAACATTTTCTGTTTTGTTTCAGATTCCAGTATGTGCAGTATTTTGCTTTTACCAACCTAGAACTGTTTGAGGATCCCTTGGAAAAGCATTTTTTGGAGCTTGCTTTCCTGTTGCTGAATGCATGTTTAGGTGTGCAGTGTTAAGTGAAGGCATTAGCAAGGTGTTCATATCAAAATTCTGCCTTGCACAATGACTGAAATTGCAATCTCCCTACTCTGCATATTGCAGATGCACACTCCCATTGCCTATGCAAATGACCAATAATGTCCAGCATGGCTAGTATGAAAATCTCAGGGGGCATGTAGACCAGTTTGGATCTGAGTGGTGCATACAGTGCCAAAAATTTGATCTACGTTCAGTGGGGCAACATTTAGGAGACGATGGTCGTTGCATTGTCAGATTTAGAAAGATGACAGAAAACGAAGATATCAATCCAGAGTAAAAATAATTAAGTGGGGAAGCACTGACTTCAATGGGGAAAGAACTGGGCCAGTTAGATTGGAATAAGATGTGTGCAGGAAAATCTGTAGCTGATCAATGGGCTACCTTCAAAACAGAAATGGTCTGGACGCAGACAAGATATATTACCTTAAAAGGTAAACAAATCCAGAGCTCCTTGGATGAAAAAGGAGATAAAAATTAAGATAAGCAAGAAAATGTGTGCTTATCACCGGGTGTCAGACAGAAAATCCAGTTGAAAACCAAGAAAAATATAGAAGTTCAGAGGGGATGTGAAAAAGCAATTAAAGAAGTGAAGAGGGATTATGAGAAAAGACAAGATAGAGGGGAATTCCAAAGTCTTCCATAGGCTTACAAATAATAAAAAGATGGTAAAAGGAAATAAACTTAGACGTGAAGGTGGGGGCATGGCTGATGTATGCAATAAATGCTTTGCTTCTGTTTTTACAAAGAAGATAGATGCTACAGGACATGGTGACAGATGAGGAAACTGCCCCTAGAAAGATTCAAAATTGATAAGGAGGAAGTGTTGGATAAACTGTTGGTACTGAAAGTTAGAAAGGTACCAGGACCAGCTGAGGTACATTCAAGGATAGAAGGACATGAGAATGAAATTGCAAGAGAGCTGGACATATCTTCCAGCCTTTTTTCAACTCTGAGGAGGTGCCAGAGGATTGAAGGATTGCAAATGTTATGCCCTTATTCAGAAAAGGTTATAAGGATGGCCCCAATAATTACAGGCCAGTCAATATAATATCAGTGCTGGACAAGCTTCCAGAAACAATTATGCCAGATAGAATCAATAGTCACATGGAAAAATGTGGGTTGATTAGGAAGAGCTAGCATGAATTTCAAAAGGGGAAATCACATTTAACTAACGTGCTGAAGTTTTTTGAGGAGATACGGAAAGTGTCAATGAGGATAATGCTGTTGATGTGATATACTTGGACTTTCAAAAGACATTTGATACAGTGCCATACATCAAACTTGTAGCAACATGGATACAAAATTGGCTGAATAATCGGAAGCAGAGATAACAGCCAATGGATATCTCTTGGGCTGGAGAAAGGTTTGTAATGGTGTTCCCTGGAGCCAGTATTGGGAGCCTTGTTTTTTCTAATATATTTTAATGATCTAGATCTTGATGTGCAGGGGACAATTTCAGAGTCTGTGGATGACACAAAACTTGGAAGTATTACAAACTGTGAAGCGGATAGTGTAGAACTTCAAAAGGACATAGACAAGGTGGTGGAGTGGGCAGATAAGTGGCAAATGAAGTTCAATGTGGAGAAGCATGACATGGTGCATTTTGATAGGAAGAGCATGGAGAGGCAACATAAAATAAGGAGGAAAATTCTTAAAGGTGTGCAGGAGCAGACGGACCAGAGTCTATACGTGCATAGAAGATTGAAGGTGACAGAATAGGTGGAAAGAGCAGTAAATAAAACATATAGTATTCTGGGTTTTATTAATAGTGGCATAGAGTAAAGATGTTGTGCTGAACTTATACAAGACACTGGTTAAACTTCAGCTGGAATATTGTATACAGTTCAGTGTGTCAGAAGGATGTGAAGGCATTGGAGAGAATGCAAAAGAGGTTTACAAAAATGATTCCAGGGATGAGAAATTTCAACAATGAGGATAGATTGGAGAGGTTAGGACTGTTCTTGTTGGAAACAAAAAAGGCTGATAGGAGATTTAGGAGAGATGTTCAAAATCATGAGGGGCCTTGACAAAGTAGGTGGAGAAGTACTGCTCCTGATCATAAAAGGATCAAGAAAGAGAAGGTACAGATCTAATACAATTTTCAAAAGAAGCAAATGTATTGTGATTTTTTTTCACACAAATGATTTGGGTTGGAAATACATGCCTGGAAGTGTGGTGGAGGTAAGTTCAATCGATACATTCAAGGGGGCATTAGATGATTACTTGAATAGAAACAATGTGCAGTGTATGGGAAAAAGGCAAGGGAATGGCACTAAGTCATGATACTCATCTGGAGAGTTGGTACAGACATGATGGACCAAATGGCCTCCTTTTGTGCCGTCCTATGATTTAACACTTTAATCCCTAAAACTATAAGCTATATTCTGGAACATAACTTAAGAACTAAATCTTTGCTACAGCACATTTTAATTATGATCAAATTTCTAGGCTGCTTTGTTGATGGAATATCTTTGCAAAAGGCCAAGTGGTGAGCTAATTTACCTTTTTAAATGCATTGATTTATGTTCTTATTTGGAAAGATGCTATGTTGGAGAAAATTCGTCATGTTGTATAATTATCGCTCTCATAAAACTTGTCTTAATCACACCGAACAATGACACAATCTCTTAACATTACTCCCTCAAAGTGAACCACCAGGAGCATATCTGAAAAGGGTGCTGTCCTACCTCTCCTCTGCCACCTTCAGATATTCCTATCCCAAGCAGTAGAACTGTACACTTCCTAGGCATGGATGGGCACAAGAAAGATATAAGGAGCTGCACCCTTCAGCTTCTTCCCGGGATTCCTGCCAACGCAAGGCCCCTGTGTGTGAGTACATTGGATCACACCAGGGTGGTGTTACCAGTATGTAAATGAGCAGATACTCGCAATCAGGCAGGTCCTTCTGTACAATGCAGTGCAAAATATGTTAAGGCATAATGATGGCATAATGATGGCAAATCAGTAGTGAAAAATGTGAGACAACATTAAGAGGCTAGAAACAGCAGTGAAAGGTCTGTGAAAGCAATGGGATCTCAATCGCAGCGGTGAGAGATCAGAGGTTGAGAGACCTGAGGCAACAATGTGATGCCTGAGACTGCAGTAAGAGGCCTGAAACAGCAAATGCCTCAGACAGCAGTGAGATAGTAATGAGGGGTTTCCAAGAGGATTTTTGGTGCAATGATTAAGAATTCCCATCAAAAGCTTTTTTCTTTATGATCACTCTGCCTTCTTCAGGTGATTTTTTGACTTCAGATCCCGAAAGATCCATCTATGGCTGAGATGTTAGGCAATTTAATTGTCAGTTTATGAGATCTGGAAATGACTAGAGAATATTAGGTGATTTTCTCCATTACTCCCACCCTGTCATCCTGCAACAAAATGATTTATATTCAAGAACCCTGGAATCAGTAAGATAGAATAGGAACTTTTATTACCTCACATGTGATTTAAAAAGATTGTGATACCATTGCCAGGTTGGACCAGCATGAATCCTGTCAATTTCTTTGACCTTGCAACCAAACACCTCATGATGACTTATTTGCAGTCTTTCCTCACAACAATTAGATATTGGTGGGCTCTAGTCCCACTCCAGGACACACAATTCATTCTGGCACTTCAGTACCCATCTGACGGAGTGCTACACTGTGGGAGGTGGATGTAAAGGATCCACGTGGGAGAGTTCTCTCAGTATTCTGACTTACTTATCCCTCAACCAATATCACCAAAGCAGGTAATCAGATCATTATCACAGATTTGCTTTTGTGACCTTACTATGCACAAATTGGCTATTGTAATTCCTACATTACAACTCTGATGAGAGTTCAAAAGTATTTCATTGGCTGTAAAGCAATTTGGGACATTTGAGGTCATGAAAAGCACGATATAAATGGCAGCTTTTATATTTAGGGCGGCGTGGTGGCACAGTGGTTAGCACTGCTGCTTCACAGCTCCAGGGTCCTGGGTTTGATTCCCGGCTCGGGTCGCTGTCTGTGTGGAGTTTGCACATTCTCCTCGTGTCTACGTGGGTTTCCTCTGGGTATTCCGGTTTCCTCCCACAGTCCAAAGATGTGTGGGTTAGGTTGATTGGCCATGCTAAGAAATTGCCCCTTAGTGTCCTGGGATGTGTAGGTTAGAGGGATTAGTGGGTATAGTATGTAGGAATATGAGGGTGGGGCCTGGGTGGGATTGTGTTCAGTGCAGATTTGATGGGCCGAAGGGCCTCTTTCTGCACTGTAGGGTTCTATTCTATTCTATATCTTTGATGTACATGGGATGAGGGACTTGTGGAGCTGTTCAGCCTGTGCCTGTCTCCTCCTTGTAGTATATGTTGAAATAACTCCTCCAAAGTTGGTGCCTCTTCACCAAATTTAGATTTATTTAAATAATAAACAACACTCAGACAGGTGCTTCCTCTTAGAGTATAAACCCAGAATGGTACACCATGTTATGTACACATGCAGGGCTTCCTGATTGGACAGGCCATTGCTGCCTTAATCTATGATCTCATATTCTAAGAGATCCACATCGGGACCCTTGTTAAAGTCATTACAATGGGCTTGCATTGAAATGTGCCATTACTGGTGCTCTGTCTGCTCCTAAATTCTTACAAAGTGGAAGTATTTTGAAAGAGTCATTGGAATAGAGGTTCTGGAAAAACTAAGAAATAGTCTGGAAAAAAGTAGTTAAATTTTTGGAAGGGTTCCCTCTCCTTCCAGTTATGCAAATAATTTTTTTGTGTGTTTTTGATCTGGCTCCCTTTGGATGGAGAGTGAAGCAATTCACAGGCATGCATTGCATGTTTGGATCAAGACACATTTCCTTTAGTAGTGTCTCAGCACAGTCCTGTTTTATCAATGGAATGTGCAGTTTCCATGTCTGGAAAAATGAGTGTAACACAGAAACAATAATGGAAAATAGCAACCCAGGCCTTGGCTTCCTGACAGATTGAGCAACAGCTATTGAGCAACCATTGGGTGTAGTACTGGGATGTATATTTAAAGCAGGCCTAGCCAGTCTCCTAAAACTTCTTTATTTGATTGTTACTTTCTAGTGCTGGTAAAACCCTGACTCCAAGTCAAATTCTACTCAGAGCTGTTTGAATGGAAGTCTCCAACCAGCCACTAAGTTGCACGTGCAAAGGGCTTTATAAACAACCTCAAACCAGCACCTCACAAATGTGTTTTAACAGTAAAAGAAATTGCTCATCAATTCAATAATCTTGGTAGATCTCATGGGTGCAGAAGGAGAGCTAGTGTGGAAAATGGAAGTGTCACAGAGAGGTCATAAGAACATAAGAAATAGGAGCAGGAGTAGTCCATCTAGCCCCTCGAGCCTGCCCGCTATTCAATAAGAGCATGGCTGATCTGAAAGTGGCTCAGTTCCACTTACCCGCCTGCTCCCCATAACCCTTAATTCCCTTATTGATCAGAAATCTATCTACCTGTGACTTAAACATATTCAATAAGGTAGCCTCCACCGCTTCAATGCGCAGAGAATTCCAGAGATTCACTACCCTCAGAGAAGAAGTTCCTCCTCAACTTAGTTCTAAACTGACTCCCCCTTAGTTTGAGGCTGTGTCCTCTAACTGGAAAGAATCTCTCTGCCTCTACCCTATCTAGCCCCTTCATTATCTTATATGTCTCTATAATATCACCCCTCAGCCTTCTAAAATCCAACGAATACAGGCCCAATCTACTCAATCTCTCCTCATAAGCTAACCCCCTCATCTCCGGTATCAATCTGGTGAACCTCCTCTGCACTCCCTTCAAGGCCAATATATCCTTTCACAAATAAGGGGACCAAAATTGCACACAGTACTCTAGTTGCGGCCTCACCAGTGCCTTGTACAGTTGCAGCAAGACCTCCCTGTTTGTATATTTCATCTCCCTCACAATAAAGGCCAACAGTCCATTTGCCTTCTTGATCACCTGCTGCACCTGTAGACAGACTGAGTTTTTGCGATTCATGCACAAGGACGCCCAGGTCCCTCTGCACAGTAGCATGTTGTAATTTTTCACCATTTAAATAATAGTCCGTTTTACTATTATTCCTTCCAAAGTGGATAGCCTCACACTTGCCAACGTTGTACTCATCTGCCAGATCCTTGCCCACTCACTCAGCCTATCCAAATCTCTCTGCAGACTTTCCACGTCCTCCATGCAATTTGCTTTTCTACTCATCTTTGTGTCAATGAGAAGTATCAATGAGTAGCATCTTGTAGTTTAAAAGAAGAGGTGTGATCACACTTTATCGCTTTGATCTTCCTTCTGTCATGCTAACAGAGTTAACAGTGATCGATGTTGACATCGGCATTAAGATTTCAATTTCCCTTATGCCTCCACCATGAGTTGAAACCCCTTTCTTTTCAAAGATGAAATAAATTACGTATTTAAAACACAGCTCACTTACAGAACTGAGTTTGCAGGGAAGGGGTTACTAAAACGCAACTATATACATTGGGGGTGAATGGGAGATTTGGTACAGAGCGATTGTTTACAATGGGATGGGATTTGGTATAGTGGGATTGTTTATAATGGGATGGGATGGGATTTGGTACAATGGGATTGTTTTACAAAGGGATGGGGTTTGATACAGTGGCATTGTTTACAATGGGATGGGGTTTGGTATAGTGGGATTGTTTATAATGGGATGGGATGGGATTTGGTACAATGGGATTGTTTTACAAAGGGATGGGGTTTGATACAGTGGCATTGTTTACAATGGGATGGGGTTTGGTGCAGTGGGATTGTTTACAATGGGATGGGGTTCAGCACAGTGCTATTGTGTACAATGGAATGGGATTTGGTACAGTGGGATTTTTTACAATGGAATGGGGTTTGGTCAGTGGGATTGTTTACCATGGGATAGAGTTTAGCATAGTGGGATTGTTTCCAATGGCTCGGAGTTTGGTGCAGTGGAATTATTACAGTATGATGGTATTTGGTACATGGGGGCATTCAACAATGTGATGAGGATTACACCATTCTACAGTAAGCATACCACTGTAGCAGAAAGCATTCCATTGTACAATGGGATGGGGTATGGTACAGTGGGATCGTTGACAATGGTTTAGAGGTTGGTACAATGGGATTGTTTACAATGGAACGGGGTTTGGTACGTTGTGATTGTATGAAATAAAATGAGGGTTTGGTAGAGTGGGATTGTTTGCAATGAGATGGGTTTTGGTCCAGTGATATTGTTTACAATGGGATGGGGTTTGGTACATTGGGATTGTTTACAATGGAATGGGGTTCAGTACATTGGGATTGTTTACAATGGGATGGGGTCTGTAGAATGGGATCGTTTACAATGTGATGGGGTTTGGTACATTATGATTGTATGAAATACAATGAGGGTTTGACTCAGTGGGATTGTTGACAATGGGATGGGGTTGGGACAATGGGATTGTTTACAATGGGATGGGGTTAGGACAGTGGAATCGTTTACAATGGGATGGGGTTTGGTGTATTGTGATTGTGTGAAATAAAACATAGAACATAGAAAAACTACAGCGCAAGCAGGCCCTTCAGCCCACAAGTTGCGCTGAGCATATCCCTACTTGCTAGGCTTACCTATAACCCTCAATCCTATTAAGTCCCATGTACTCACCCAGAAGTCTCTTAAAAGACCCGATCGAATTTGCCTCCACCATCACCAACGGCAGCCGATTCCACCCACCCACCACCCTCTGAGTGAAAAACCTACCCTTGACATCTCCCCTGTACCTACTCCCCAGCACCTTAAACCTGTATCCTCTCATAGCAACCATTTCAGCCCGAGGAAAAAGCCTCTGAGAATCCACGCGATCTATACCTCTCAACATCTTATACACCCCTATCAGGTCACCTCTCATCCTTTCTCTCTCCAAGGAGAAAAGACTGAGCTCCCTCAACCTATCCTCATAAGGCATGCCACCCAATCCAGACACCATCCTTGTAAATCTCCTCTGCACCTTTTCAATAGTTTCCACATCTTTCTTGTAATGAGGTGACCAGAACTGAGCACAGTACTCCAAGTGGGGTCTGACTAGGGTCTTATAAAGCTGCAGCATTACATCCCAACTCCTAAACTCAATCCCTCGATTGATGAAGGCCAGTACACCATACGCTTCCTTAATCACATCCTCTACCTGTGAGGCCAATTTATAAGTCCTATGGACACGGACCCCATGGTCCTTCTGATTCTCTACACTGCTAAGAGTCTTACCTTTGATATTATATTCCTTCATCCCATTTGACCTGCCAAAATGGACCACTACACATTTATCCAGGTTGAAGTCCATCTGCCACTTCTCCGCCCAGTCTTGCATCCTATCTATGTCACGCTGCAACTTCTGACATCCCTCCAAACTATCCACAACACGGCCAACCTTCGTGTCATTGGCAAACTTACTAACTCATCCCTCCACTTCCTCATCCAGGTCATTTGTGAAAGTTACAAACAGCAAGGGTCCCAGAACTTTTCCCTGGGGCACTCCACTGGTGACTGACCTCCATGCAGAAAAAGACCCATCTACAACCACTCTCTCCCTTCTGCCGGCAAGCTAGTTCTGGATCCATAAGGCAACAGCCTCTTGGATCCCATGTCCTCTCACTTTCTCAAGAAGTCTTGCATGGGGGACCTTATCGAACGCCTTGCTGAGGTCCATATAAACCACATCTACTGCTCTTCCTCCGTCAATGTGTTTAGTCACATTTTCAAAGAACTCAACCAGGCTCGTAAGGCATGATCTGCCTTTGACAAAACCATGCTGACTACTCTTGAGTATACTAAGCTTCTCTAAATGTTCATAAATCCTGTCCCTCAGGACCTTCTCCATCAGCTTACCAACCACTGAGATTAGATTCACCGGTCGGTAATTTCCTGGGCTATCCCTATTCCCTTTCTTGAATATAGGAACCACATCTGCAATCCTCCGATCCTCCGGAATCTCTCCCGTCTCCATCGGCGACGCAAATATCATCGCCAGAGGCTCTGCAATCTCTTCCCTTGCCTCCCACAGTAACCTGGGGTAGATCCCATACAGTCCCAGTGACTTATCTATCTTGATGCTATTCAAAATTTCCAACACATCCTCTTTCTTCATGTCCACATACTCAAATCTTTTCAGTCCACCACAAGCCTGCAGTACAACCACCCAGATCTTTTTCCACCATGAATACCAAGGTAAAGTATTCATTAAGCACCTCAGTTATTTCTACCGGTTCTGTACAAACTTTCCCACCTTCACATTTTATAGGTCCTATTCCTTCACATCTCATCCTTTTACTCTTCACATATTTGTAGAACGCCTTAGGGTTTCCTTAATCTTACCTGCCAAGGCCTTCTCATTGTTCTCCGGAGCATTGAACCTGGTGGCTGTGGCTGTGGTGAGTGACTGATTTAAAGTAAAAAACCGCTTTTTTTCTGTACTTGCGGTTCTCGGGGCTTGTTAGAGTGTAGTTTACTTCCGTACCGGAAGTTAGGCCAGGGGATTGTCGTTAAGGGGGAGCGGGGGGTATAAAAAAGGGGTAGCAGCATAGAGCGGGCAGCGTCGGGAGCGGGCAGCGGAGTGAGTGGGAACTGAGTGAGAAGGGCTTTGGCTCGCTGGGCTTAGGCGAGAGTAGGCTTAGAGAAGGTGAGTGACAGATTTCTACCTTTGGGCACTTACAGGAGGTTGGGACATGGTAGGGAATATAGGGAGGAATGTAAGTTGCGTCAGGTGCCACATGTGGGAGTTCCTGGTGGTGTCATGTGTCCCTAAGGTCCACATCTGCAGTAAATGTTTAGAACTGCAGCGCTTGAGGGCCTGGGTCAGGCAAC
Organism: Carcharhinus amblyrhynchos; assembly: GCF_965287045.1. Taxonomy (NCBI): domain Eukaryota; kingdom Metazoa; phylum Chordata; class Chondrichthyes; order Carcharhiniformes; family Carcharhinidae; genus Carcharhinus; species Carcharhinus amblyrhynchos. The sequence continues at coordinate 58,856,989 of NC_137329.1, forward strand.
TCGAGGGGCGGCTGGAAGATGCGTTTCTAGTCAGGGAGAACGAGGAGATAATGGCTGGGAACCATGAGCAGGAGGAGGTCTCAAGGGCTGAAGAGAAGGGAGGATGGACGACTGTTAGGAGGGGAAAGAGGAAGAAGAAGAGTAGTCAGGGTCCCCCGGCCTCCCCAGAGGCCCCCCATGGTTCGTCGACAGGGGCACAGAAAGATAGGCAAGAGGAGGTGACTGACTTAGAGGGACAGAAGGGGGCTGGCAAGGTGATAGTGGTAGGGGACGGGAGGGTCAGAGGTATCGATAGGAGGTTCTGTGGACAGAGGCGTGACTCCAGGATGGTGGTCTGCCTTCCTGGAGCAGGGGTCAAGGATGTAACGGACAGGGTAGAGGGAATTTTGAAAGGGGAGGGGGCACAGGCTGAGGTCATAGTACATGTAGGGGAGGGGGACATAGGAAGGAGGAGTAGGGTAGAGGTCCGTAGGCAATTTAGGGAGTTGGGGGCCAAACTAAAGAGTAGGACCTCCAGGGTGGCACTCTCTGGGTTGTTGCCCAGTACCAGCAGGGCAAAGAATGACGAGATCATGCAGCTGAATGCATGGTTGAGGGATTGGTGTAGGGTGGAGGGCTTTACTTTTGTGGATCACTGGGAGGTGTTTAGGAGAGAAGGGCAATTGTACAGGAGGGGTGGGGAGAATTTGAACGGGAGGGGAACTAATGTCTTAGCGGGGAGGTTAGCTGGGGTGTTTATGAAGGGTTTAAACTAATATGGAGGGGGGGTGGGGAGGTGGCTGGGAGAGAGTCGGGTGAAAGGAAAAGTATCAGGGAGAAGGAGGTTCCGAGGGACACTTGTGGGTTGAACTGTGTCTGTTTCAATGCTAGGAGTGTGGCAGGGAAAACGGATGAGCTTAGGGCCTTGATGTTTGTGAGGCAGTTAGATGTGGTGGCTGTAACAGAGACATGGTTAAGGGAAGGGCAGGACTGGCAGCTGAATGTTCCTGGATACAAGTGTTTTAGGTGTGACAGAGGAGGGTTGAAGAGAGGTGGAGGGGTGGCACTGTTAGTCAAGGAAAGCATCACAGTAGTGCTGAGGGAGGACAATATAGAGGAGATAGGGATTGAGTCACTGTGGGTGGAGTTGAGGAATAAAAAAGGAGAGATTACGTTACTAGGGGTGTATTATAGGCCACCCAACAGCCCGAGGTCAGTGGAGGAAGGCATTTGCAGGGGCATTTTGGATAGGTGCAGGAAGAATAGGGTGGTTGTAGTGGGTGACTTTAATCTTCCTGGAGTGAATTGGAGGGGGCCTAGAGCTGGGGGTACGGAGGGAGAGGAGTTTGTGAAATGTGTTTTGGAAGGGTCTCTAGAGCAGTATGTAACTAGTCCGACTAGGGGAGGGGCTATACTGGATTTAGTGTTGGGTAATGAGCCGGGGCAGGTGGGAGAGGTAGAGGTAGGCGAGCATGTGGCTAACAGTGACCACAAGTCCGTCTACTTTAGGATAAAAATGGAAAGGGACGAGTGCCGGCCGAACGGGAGTGTGCTGAACTGGGGAAAGGCGAACTATGGCAGGATTAGAAGGGAGCTGCAGGACACTGATTGGGAGGGACTGTTAGCTGGCAAGTCCACGGTTGGCAAGTGGGAGGCTTTTAAGGGCAAAATGAAATGGCTGCAGGGGAGGTATGTTCCGGTTAAGCGGAAGGATGGGAAAGGTAGGATTAGAGAGCCGTGGATTACAGGGGGTATTGAAGACTTGGTCAGGAAGAAGAGGGAGGCGTATGTTAGGTCGAAACGACTGGGTACGGAGAGTGCGCTGCAGGAATACAGAGAGAGTAGGAGGGAGCTAAAAAGGGGAATTAGAAGGGCGAAGAGAGGGCATGAAATGGCTTTGGCTGGTAGGATTAAGGAAAATCCGAAGGCATTTTATTCCTATATTAGGAGCAAGAGAGTAGTTAGAGGGAAAATTGGTCCTCTTAGGGACAAAACTGGGGAGATATGTATTCAGTCGGAGGGAATCGGGGAGCTCCTGAATGAATACTTTGCGTCGGTATTCACGAAGGAGAGGGGTTCGGAATCGTGCGGTCTGTTAGAGGGAGCTGAGGATCAGCTGCAGGAAATATCTATTACGAGGGAGGAAGTGCTAGGGCTTTTAGGTAGCATAAGGACGGATAAAGCTCCGGGGCCTGATGGTATTTATCCCAGGCTGCTTAGGGAGGTGAAAGATGAAATTGCTGGGCCTCTGGCGCAAATCTTTGTCTCTTCTTTGGACACAGGTGAGGTCCCAGAAGACTGGAGGGTGGCAAATGTGGTACCGCTGTTCAAAAAAGGTAGCAGGGATAACCCTGGAAATTATAGACCGGTGAGTTTGACATCGGTGGTAGGGAAATTAATGGAAAAAGTACTTAGGGGTAGGATGTATGAGCATTTGGAGCGTTGCGGTCTGATTGGGGATACGCAACATGGCTTTGTTAGAGGGAAGTCTTGCCTTACGAATCTGGTGGAATTCTTTGAGGAGGTGACAAAAACGGTTGACGATGGGAGAGCCGCTGATGTCATCTATACGGATTTCAGTAAGGCGTTCGACAAAGTCCCTCATGGTAGGCTGGTAGAAAAGGTTAAGGCGCATGGGATACGAGGTCAGGTAGCTAGGTGGATTGAGAGCTGGCTGGGTAATAGGAGACAGAGGGTAGTTGTGGAGGGGACATTGTCCGGCTGGAGGCCAGTGACCAGTGGTGTGCCGCAGGGCTCAGTACTGGGACCTCTCCTCTTTGTAGTCTACATAAATGACTTGGAAGAGAGCGTAGGTGGTGCGATCAGCAAGTTTGCTGATGACACCAAGATGGCAGGGTTGGCGGGTACCGAAGTGGATTGTGAGGTGATACAACAGGATATAGATAGGTTGGTGCATTGGGCAGATAGGTGGCAGATGGAATTTAATCCTGACAAATGCGAGGTGATGCATTTTGGAAGGAATAATGTAGAGAGGAGTTCTGTGATTAAAGGTAGACAAATTAGGAGTATAGAAACACAGAGGGACCTGGGAGTGCAGGTTCACAAATCCATGAAGGTTGCGACACAAGTGGAGAATGTTGTCAGGGAGGCTTATGGAATGCTAGCCTTTATAGGAAGGGGTATAGAGTTTAAAAGCTGCCGTCTAATGCTTCAGTTGTATAGAACGTTGGTTAGACCGCATTTGGAGTACTGCGTCCAGTTCTGGTCACCTTACTACCGGAAGGACGTGGAGGCTCTGGAAAGGGTGCAGAGGAGGTTTACCAGGATGTTGCCTGGCATGGAGGGGCTGGGTTACGAGGAAAGGTTGGAGAAACTGGGACTGTTCTCCTTGGAAAGATGGAGATTGAGGGGGGACATGATAGAGGTATATAAGATACTGAAGGGAATAGACAGAGTCAATAGTGAGAGACTGCTCCCTAGATTCGTTACAAATACAAGAGGACATGATTTAAGGGTGAGGGGGGAGAGATATAATTTGGATATGAGAGGAAGGTTCTTTACGCAGAGAGTTGTGGGGGTATGGAACGCGCCACCGAGTAGGGTGGTGGAGGCGGGAACGTTGGACTCGTTTAAGGTTCAGTTAGATAGGCACATGACTGAAACGAGGATGGAGGGTTATGGTAGGGGTTATTAAATAAGGGAGACACCGGAAGGGCAGGCTTGTGATTAATGTTTTTGTCTTTTATTCCGCAGGTGGAGGTCCACCTCGTTGTCAAACGAGGGGCATGCACACGGTGGGTCGTGCGTGGGCTACTCTTGGAGGTTCCAGGAGTGGCCTAGTATTTCGTGTCGGTGTGTGTGCTTGATCCTGGACCGGTAGACGGGCGCCGCAACAGCTTGGTGACTAGCACTGCTAGCTGTGCAGATACATGGATTTGGGCCTGAGTCTGTGGGAGTTTGTGCATTCTCCCTGTGGATGCGTGGGTTTCCTCTGGGCGCTCCGGTTTCCTCCCACACCCCAAAGATGTGCTCTTAGGCTGATTGGTTTTACCAAATTGACACTATTCTCCCCTGAATCTGGCTAAGTCAGGGGTTCTATTCGTAGACACGCAGGGTAGAATAGGTGTAGGGTGATGCGGCGGCGCGGGCTTGTTGGGCCGAAGGGCCTGTTTCCCGTGCTGGGTTGTTCTTTGTTCTTTGTTTGTTCTTTAGACTCCTTCTGGCTCTCCTAATTTCCTTAAGTTCCTTCCTACAATCCATATACTCCTCTAGATCCCTAACATCGCCTAGCTCTCTGAACCTTTTGTACGCTTTCCTTTTCTTTTTGACTAGGTTCATTACAACTTTTGTATACCACGGTTCCCGAAACCTATCAAAACCTCCCTGTCTCGTTGGAACATTGTCGTGCAGAACTCCAGACAAACATTCCTTGAAAACTTGCTACTTTACTTCAGTACTTTTCCCCGAGAATACCTCGTCTGCTTTCCTGCCTGATAGCTTCATATTTCCCCTTACTCCAGATAAACACTTTCCTAGCTTGCCTTATCCTATCTCTTTCCAATGCTAGTGTAAAGGAGATAAAGATGTGATCACTATCCCCAAGATGCTCTCCCACTGAGAGATCTGACGCCTGTCCAGGTTCATTAGCCAGTACCAGATCGAGTACAGCTGCTCCTCTTGTAGGCTTATCCACATACTGGGATGAGGGTTTGACTCAGTGGGATCATTGACAATGGGATGGGGTTGGGTCAGTGAGATCATTTACAATGCGATGGGGTTAAGACAGTAGAATTGTTTACAATGGGATGGGGTTTGGTTCAGTGGGATCATTTACAATGGGATGGGATTGGTACAGTGGGATTGTTTACAATGGGATGGGGTTTCGGATTGTTTGCAACGGGATGGGGTTTGGGATTGTTTACAATAGGATGGGGTTTGGTATATTGTGATTGTATGAAATAGGATGAGGGTTTGGTTCAGTGGGATGGGGTTGAGACAGTGAGATCGTTTACAATGGAATGGGGTTGGGACAGTGGGATTGTTCACAATGGGAAGGGTTTGGTACAGTGGGATCGTTGACAATGGGATGATGTTTGGTACAGCAGGATTATTGACAATGGGATGGGGGTTGGTATAATGGGATTGTTTACAATGGAATGGGGTTCAGTACATTGGGATTGTTTACAGTGAGATGGGGTTTAGTAAACTGTGATTGTTTGAAATAGGATGAGGGTTTGGTACAGTGGGATTGTTTACAATGGGATGGGATTTGGTCGAGAGGGATTGTTTACAGTGGGATGGGGTTTGGTATATTGTGATTGTATGAAGTAGGATAAGGGTTTGATAGTGTGGGATTGTTTACAAGGGCTGGGATTTGGTACAATGGAATTGTTTACAATGGGATGGGGTTTGGTACAGTAGGATTTTTCACAGTAGGGTGTGGTTTGGCCCAATGGGATTGTTTAGATTGCTGTGGGATTTGGTACAGTGGGATTGGTTACAATGGGATGTGGTTCTGCACAGTGGGATTATTTACAAGGGGATGGGGGTTGGGATTGTTTACAATGGGATGGAGTTTGGCACAGTGGGATTGTTGAGAATCAGATGGGGTTTGGCACAGTGGAACTGTTTAGAATTGGATGGGGTTTGGTACATTGGGATTGTTTAGAATGGGATGGGATTAGGCACAGTGGGATTGTTTACAGTGAGGTGTGGTTTGGTCCAGTGGGATTGTTTACAGTGGGATGGGTGCAGTACAATGGGATTGTTTACAATGGAATGGGGTTTGGAGTTGTTTACGTTGAAAGAGGATGTGGCATTCTTTACAATGTGATGGGATGTGGGATCTTTTACAATGGGATGGGGTTTGGGATTGTTTACAATGGGGTGGGGTTTGGGATTGTTAACAATGGAATGGGGTTTGGGATTGTTTACAATATGATGGGGTTTGGGATTGTTTACAATGGGATGGGTTTGGGATTCTTCACAATGGGATAGGGTTTCGTACAGTGGAATTGTTTACAATGGGATGGGGTTTGGTGCAGTGGGATTGTTTACAATGGGATGGTGTTTGGGGTTGTTTACTATGCGATGGGTTTTGGTGTTGTTTACAATGGGATGGGTTTTGGTGTTGTTTACAATGGGATGGGTTTTGGGGTTGTTTACAATGGGATGGGTTTTGGGTCTGTTTACAGTGGGATGGGGTTTGGAATTGTTTACAATGGAATGGGAATTAGGATTGTTTACAATGTGATGGGGTTTGGTACAATAGGATTGTGTTCAATAGGGTGGGGTTTGGTATGACGGGATTGTTTACAATGGGTGGGGTTCGGTAGAGTGGGATTGTTTACAATAGAATAGGGTTTAGTGCAGTGCGATTGTTTACAATGGGATGGGTTTTGGGGTTGTTTACAATGGGATGGGTTTTGGGGTTGTTTACAATGGGATGGGTCTTGGGGTTGTTTACAATGGGATGGGTCTTGGGGTTGTTTACAATGGGATGGGTTTTGGGGTTGTTTACAATGGGATGGGTCTTGGGGTTGTTTACAATGGGATGGGTCTTGGGGTTGTTTTCAATGGGATGGGTTTTGGAATTGTTTACAATGGAATGGGGATTAGGATTGTTTACAATGTGATGGGGTTTGGTACTGTGGGATTGTGTTCAATTGGGTGGGGTTTGGTACAATGGGATTATTTATAATGGGTTGGGGTTTGGTACAGTGGGATTGTTTACAATGGGATGGGGTTTGGTACATTGGGATTGTTTATAATTGGATGGGATTTGATACAGTGGGATTGTTTCCAATGGGATGAGGTTTGGTACAGTGGGATTGTTTACAATGGGATGGGGTTCGGTACAGTGCTATTGTGTATGATGGAATGGGGTTTGGTACAGTGGGATTTTTTACAATGGAATGGGGTTTGGTCATTGGGATTGTTTACCATGGGATAGAATTTAGCATAGTGGGATTGTTTCCAATGGCTTTGGGTTTGGTGCAGTGGAATGATTACAATATGATGGTATTTGGTACATGGGGACTTTCAACAATGCGATGAGGATTACACCATTCTACAGTAAGCATACCACTGTAGCAGAAAGCATCCCATTGTACAATGGGATGGGGTTTGGTACAGTGAGATTGTTTACAGTAGGATGGGGTCTGGGACAGTGGGATTGTTTACAATGTGATGGGGTTTGGTACATTGTGATTATATGAAATAGGATGAGGGTTTGGTAGATTGGGATTGTTTACAATGGGATGGGGTTTGGTACAGTGCTATTGTTTACAATGGGTTGGGGTTTGGTACAGTGCTATTGTTTACAATGGGATGGGGTTTGGTACAGTGCTATTGTTTACAATGGGATGGGGTTTGGTACAGTGCTATTGTTTACAATGGGATGGGGTTTGGTACAGTGCTATTGTTTACAATGGGATGGGGTTTGGTACAGTGCTATTGTTTACAATGGGATGGGGTTTGGTACAGTGCTATTGTTTACAATGGGATGGGGTTTGGTACAGTGCTATTGTTTACAATGGGATCGGGTCAGTGGAGTGGGATTGTTTACAGTAAGATGGGGTCCAGACATTGGGATTGTTTACAGTAGGATGGAGTTTGGTATCGTTTACAGTAGGATGGAGTTTGGGATTGTTTACAATGGGGTTTGGTACAGTGTAACTTTTACAATGGGATATGGTTTGGTACAGTGGGATTGTTTATAATGGGATGGGGTTTGGTACAGTGAGAACGTTTACAATGGGGTGTGGTTTGGTCTAGTGGGATCATTTACAATGGGATGGGGTTTGGTATAGTAGGATCGTTTACAATGGGATGTGTTTTGGGATTGTTTAATTGAAGTGGGATATGAGATTGTTTACAATGGGACGTTCTGTAGATTTTTTACAATGGAAGGGGGTTTGGGATTGTTTACATTTGAATGGGATGTGGGATTCTTTACATTGGGATGCGGTGGATAGAGGGGAACCGGTGGATGTGGTGTTTCTCGATTTTCAGAAGGCATTTGATAAGGTGCTGCACAAGAGATTGTTACAGAAGGTTAGGAGGCATGGAATTGGGGGTAGGGTGTTAGCGTGGATAGGGGATTGGCTGTCAAATAGGAGGCAGAGAGTGGGTGTCAATGGGTGCTATTCGGATTGGCGGTTGGTGACTAGTGGAGTGCCCCAGGGATCGGTGCTTGGGCCTCAGCTATTTACCATTTATATAGATGATCTGGAGGAGGGAACCGAGTGTAAGGTGTCGAAATTTGCTGATGACACAAAGATTGGTGGAATGGCAAATTGTGCGGAGGGTGTGGAAAGTCTGCAGAGGGATCTGGATAGGCTGAGCAAATGGGCGAGGAACTGGCAGATGGAATATAATGTTGGCAAGTATGAGGTTGTCCACTTTGGTAGGAATAATGGTAGGAAGGACTACTACTTACATGGCAAAAAGCTGCAGCATGCTACGGTGCAGAGGGACCTGGGGGTCCTTGTGCATGAGTCGCAAAAACCCAGTCTGCAGGTGCAGCAGGTGGTCGGGAAGGTGAATGGGATGCTGGCCTTCATAGCGAGGGGGATTGAATATAAAAGTAGGGACGTCTTGCTACAACTGTACAGGGCACTGGTGAGGCCACAGCTGGAGTACTGTGTGCAGTTTTGGTCGCCGCACTTGCGCAAGGATATTTTGGCCTTGGAGGGAGTGCAGAGGAGGTTCACTAGGCTGATACCGGAGTTGAGGGGGTTGAGCTATGAGGAGAGGCTGAATAAACTAGGCTTGTACTCGTTAGAGTTTAGAAGGATGAGGGGAGATCTCATTGAGACGTACAAGATGATGAAAGGGATGGATAGGGTAGAGGTGGAGAGGTTCTTCCCGCTCAGAAAGGACAGCAGGACTAGAGGGCACAGCCTCAAGATAAGGCGGGGGGGCAGTTTAGAACGGAGTTGAGGAGGAACTTCTTCACACAAAGGGTGCTGAATCTCTGGAATTCTCTGCCCGTTGAAGTGGTGGAGGCTGCCTCGCTAAATATATTTAAGACGTGGGTAGATATGTTTTTGGTAGGCAAGGGGATTAAGGGTTATGGGGAGAAGGCGGGAAAGTGGAACTGAGCCACTTCAGATCAGCCATGATCTTATTGAATGGTGGGGCAGGCTTGAAGGGCTAGATGGCCTACTACTCCTATTTCTTACGTTCTTATGGATGGGGTTTGGTACAGCGGGATCATTTATAGTGGGATGGGGTTCGGTACAGTAGGATTGTTTACAATGGGATGGGGTTTGGTACAGTGAGATTGTTTACAGTGGGATGTGGTTTGGGATTGTTTACAATGGGATGGGGTTTGGACATTGGGATTGTTTACAATGGAATGAGGTTTGGTATCGTTTACAATAGGATGGGGTTTGGGATTGTTTACAATGGGATTTGGTACAGTGGGACTATTAAGAATAGGATATGGTTTGGTACAGTGGAATTGTTTACAATGAGATGCAGTTTGGGATTGTTTACATTGAAATGGGATATGGGATTGTTTACAATGAGATGTGGTGTGGATTTTTTTTACAATGGAAGGGGGGTTGGGATTGTTTACATTTGAGTGGGATGTGGGATTCTTTACATTGGGATGGGGTTTGGTATAGTGGGATCATTTACAATGGGATGCGGTTTGGTACAGTAGGACTATTTACAATGTGATGGTGTTTGGTACAGTGGGATTGTTTACAATGGGATGAGGTTTGGCACAGTGGGATTGTTTACAATGGGAGGGAGTTTGGCATAGTGCAGCTATTTACAATGGGATGGGGTATGGGATTGTTTACATTGGAATGGGATTTGGGATTGTTTATGTTGGGATGGGGTGTGGGATCTTTGAGAAGGGGTTTGAAATTATTTATAATGGGGTGGGGTTTGGGATTGTTTGCAATGGGATGGGGTTCGGTACAGTGGGATTGTTTACAATGAGGTGGGGTTTGGTAGAGGGGGTTGTTTACAATAGGATGGGGTTTAGTACATTGGTATTGTTTCCAATGGGTGGGGTTTGGTAGAGTGGGATTGTTTACAATGGGATGGGGTTTTTTTAGTGGGATCTTTTACAATGGGATAGGGTTTGGTACAGTGGGATTGTGTACAATGCGATGGAGTTTGGTACATTGGGATTGTTTACAATGGGATGGGGTTTGATAGAGTGGCATTGTTTACAGTGGGATGGGGTTTGGGATTGTTTACAATGTGTTGAGGTTGGTACAGTGTGATATTTTACAAAGGGATGACATTTAGGATCATTTACAATGGGATGGGATTTGGGATTGTTCACAATGGGATGGGGTTTGGTACAGTGGAATTGATTACAATGTGATGGTGTTTACAATGGGATGAAGTTTGGTGCAGTGGAATTTTTTACAATGGGATGTGGTTTGGTACAGTAGGGTCGTTTACAATGGGTTGGGGTTTTGGATTGTTTATAATGGGATGGGGTTTTGTATTGTTTACAATGGGATGGGATTTGGGATTCTTTAGAGTGGGATGGGGTTTGGTATTGTTAACAGTGTGATCGGGTTTGATGTAGAGGGATTGTTTACAATGGGGTGCGGTTTGGTACAGTGGGGTCTGCTACAATGGAATGCGGTTTGTGATTATTTACAATGGGATGGGATTTGGGATTATTCACAATGGGATGGGGTTTGATACAGTGGGATTGTCTACAATAGGATGGGGTTTGGAACAGTGGGATTGTTTACAATGTGCTGGAGTTTGGTACAGTGTGATTATTTACAAGGGGATGGGATTTGGGTTTATTTACAATGGGATAGGGTTTGAGTTTGTTTACAATGAGATGGGGTTTGGGATTTTTTCCAATAGAATGGGGTTAGGGATTGTTTACAATGGGATGGGAATTGTTCAAAATTGGATGGGGTTTTTGATTGTTTACAATGTGATGGGGTTTGGTACAGTGGGATCGTGTACAATGGGGTTTGGTTTGGTGCAGTGGGATCCTTTACAATGGGATGGGGTTTGGTACAGTGCTATTGTTTTCAATGGCATAGAGCTTGGTACAGTGGGACTGTTGACAATGGGATGGTGTTTGCTACAATGGGATCTTTTGCAATGGGATGGGGTTTGGTACTGTGGGATTGTTTAAAATCAGATAGGGTTCAGTCCAGTGGGATGGTTCACAATAGGATGGGATTTGGGATTGTTTATAATGGGATGGCATTTCGTACAGTGGGATCATTTACAATGGGATGGGGTTCAGTACAGTGAGATGGTTTACAATGGGATGGGGTTTGGCATTCTTTACAATGGGATGGTGTTTGAGATTGTTTACAATGGGATGCGGTTTCGTTCAGTGGGACTGTTTACAATGGGATGTGGTTTCATACAGTGCTATTGTTTTCAATGGCATAAGGTTTGGTACAGTGGGATTGTTGACAATGGGATGGGGTTTGATTCAGTGAATTTGTTTACAGTAGGATGGAGTTTGGTACAGTGGAATTGTTTACAAACAGATGGGTTCAGTACAGTGGGATGGTTTACAATGGGATGGGATTTGGGATTGATTACAATGAGATGGCATTCGGTACGGTGGATCGTTTACAAAGGGATGGGGTTCGGTACAATGGGATAGTTTACAAAGGGATGAGGTTTGGTACAGTGGGATTATTGACAATGGGATGTGCTTTGGTACAGTGGGACTGTTTACAATGGGATGGGGTTTGAGATTGTTTACAGTGGGGTGTGGTTTTGTTCAGTGGGACTGTTTACAATGGGATGTGGTTTCGTACAGTGCTATTGTTTTCAATGGCATGGAGTTTGGTACAGTGAGATCTTTTACAATGAGATGGAGTTTGGTTCAGTGAATTTGTTTACAGTAGGATGGAGTTTGGTACAGTGGAATTATTTACAATCGGATGGGGTTCAGTACAGTGGGATGGTTTACAAAGGGATGGGATTTGGGATTGTTTACAATGGGATGGTGTTTGGTATGGTGGGATAGTTTACACAGGAACGGGGTTTGGTACAGTGGGATTGTTTATGATGAGACGGGGCTAACTACAGTGGGATCATTTGCAATGGGATGGGGTTTGATACAGTGGGATTGTTTACGATGTGCTGGGGTTTGCTACAGTGGGATTGTTTACGACAGGCTGGGATTTAGTACAGTGGGGTTGTTTACAATGTGATGGGGTTTGGTACAGTGGGATTGTTTATGATGGGCTGAGGTTTGGTACAGTGGGATTGTTTGCAATGGGATGGGGTTTGGTACAGTGGATTTATTTACAATCGGATGAGGTTTGGGATTGTTTAGAATGGGATGGGGTTCGGTACAGTGGGATTGATCACAAAGGGATGGAATTTGGTTCAGTGGGATTGTTTACAATGGATTGGGGTTCTGTACAGTGGGATCGTTTACAGTGGGATGGGGTTTGGTACAGTGGGACTGTTTACAAAGGGATGGAGTTTTGGACAGTGGGATTGTTTACAATGGGATGGGCTTTGGTAAAGTGGGATTGTTTATAATGGGATGGAGATTGGTACAGTGGGATCGTTTATGTTAGGATGGAGTTGACTACAGTGCGACCGTTTGCAATAGGATGTTGTTTGGTACAGTGGGTTTGTTTACAATGGGATAGGGTTTGGGATTGTTTAGATTGGGATGGGATTCAGTACAGTGGGATTGTTTTACAATGGGATGGGGTTTCATGCAGTGGGATTGTTTACAAAGGGATGGAGTTTCGGACAGTGGGATTGTTTACAATGGGATGGGGTTCTGCACAGTGGGATCACTTACAGTGGGATGGAGTTTGGTACAGTGGGATTATTTACATTGGGATGGGGTTTGGTACAGTGGGATTGTTTACACTGGGATCATTTATCATGGGATGGGGTTTGGTACAGTGGGATTGTTTACAGTGGAATGGGGTTTGGTGCAGTGGGATTGTTCATACTGGGGTTGGGTTTTGTATGGTGAGATTGTTTATAATAAGGTGGAGTTTGGTATAGTGGGACTCTTGTAATGGGATGGTGTTTTGTGCAGTGGGATTTTTTACACTCGGATGGGGATTGGTACAGTGGGATTGTTCACAATTGGATGGTGTTTGGGATTGTTTACAATGGGATGGGGTTTGGGATTGTTTACAATGGGATGGAGTTTGGGATTGTTTACAATTGGGTGGGATTTGGTACAGTGGGATCAGTTACAATGGGATGGGGTTTAGTACAGAGGGATTGCTTACAATGGGATGGGGTTTGGTACAGTGAATTTTGTTTACAATTTGATGAAGTTTGGTACCATGGGATCGGTTGCAAGGGGATGGAGTTCTGTTCAGTAGGATGTTTACAATGGGATGGGGTTTGGTACAGTGTGATCGTTTACAGTGGTCTGGGGTTTGGTACAGTGGGACTGTTTACAATGGGATGGGGTTTGGTACAGTGGGATTGTTTATAATGGGATGGCATTTTGTACTGTGCAGTTGTTTACAATGGGTTGGGATTTTGTACAGTGGGATTGTTTGCAATGGGATGGGGTTGGGATTGTTTAGAATGGCATGGGTTTCGTGTAGTGTGATTGTTTACAAAGGGATGGGGTTTGGTACAGTGGGATTGTTTACAATGGGACGGGGTTTGGCTCTGTGAGATCGTTTACAATGGGATGAGGTTCTGTACTGTGGGATTGTTTATAGTGAGATCGTTTACAATTGGATGGAGTTTGGCACAGTGGGATTGTTTATAATGGGATGGGTTTTGGTATAGTGGGATTGTTTACAATGGAATGGGATTGGGATTGTTTACAATGGGGCTGAGTTTGGTATCGTGGGATTGTTTACAATGGGGTCAATGGCCTACTCTAAATGAAGACCTGTGCAGCACACGACTTCCTCATCAGCAACACAACCTTCCATCTGGCTACCTGTAACAAGACCTCCTGGATGCAGCTCCGCTCTAAGCATTGGCATGTTATCAACTATGTTATTATCAGGAAAAAAGACAGGCAGGACGTCAGAGTGACCAAGGCCATGTGTGGTGCTGACTGCTGGACAGATCACAGGCTCAATGTCTCCAAAATGAGGCTCCACATCAGACCCAAGCGGCAACCACAAGGAAACAAGGCTATGTAAAGAATCAATGCAGCCAAGCTAAAGTACCCCAGCATAGCTTCAGCACTGGTTGAAGACTTAGAAATCAAGCTTGCTGACCTACACCTCGCAGGCAGCTCTGAGGATGACTGGGAATGCTTCAGGGATGCTATTCATACATCTGCGCTGAAGATGCTCGGGCCCTCTATCCACAGCAGCATGACTGGTTCGATGAGAATGATGAGGAGATACTGGCTCTACTTGTTGAAAAGCACCATCTTCATCTGGCCTATCAGAATGACCCATCGTCAACTGCCAAGAATAATGCTTTTACCAGTGCCCGCAGGACAGTCCAGAATAAACTGCGTAAAATGCAGGATGCCTGGCTGAACTCAAAGGCAGATGAAATACAAGGATATGCTGACAGAAAAGACTTGAAACGGTTCTATGAAGCCCTCAACGCTCTCTACGGACCTCAATCTCTCGGGAGTTCCCCACTCCTGAGTAGAAATGGTACAACTCTCATTACAGAGAGGGCTCAGATCCTGCAGAGATGGCCTGAACACTTTGAAGCCGTCCTCAACCAACCATCATCTATTAACGATGAGGCAATAGACAGGATTCCCCAGGTCAATATCAACAGTGCCATGGCTGATCCACTGGTTGTAGCCGAAGTCATGTGTCGGATGGGGTTTGGGACTGTTTACAATGGGATGGGTTTGGGACTGTTTACAATGGGATGGGGTTTGGGACTGTTTACAATGGGATGGGGTTTGGGATTGTTTACAGTGGGATGGGGTTTGGTTCAGTGGGATTGTTTCCAATGAGAGGGGATTTGGGATTGTTTACAATAGAATGGGGTTTGGGATGGTTTACAATGGATGGGGTTCGGTACAGTGGGATTGTTTACAATGGGATGGAGTTTTGCACAGTGATTGTTTACAATGGGATGGGATTTGGTACAGTGGGATTGTTTACTATGGGATGGCGTTTTGTACAGTGGGATTGTTTACAATGGGATGGGGTTTGGGATTGTTTACAATGGGATGCCGTTTGGTACAGAGGGATCGTTTAATTTGGGGTTGAGCTCGGTACAACAGATCCTTTACGATGAGATGGGGTTGAGTACAGTGGTATTGTTTATGTTGCGATGGGATTCGGTCCTGTGGGATCATTCAGAAAAGGATGGAGTTCGGTACAGCAGACTTGTTTACAATGGGATGGGGGTTTGGGATTGTTTACAATGGGATGGGGGTTTGGGATTGTTTACAATCGTTCGGGGTTTGGGATTGTTTACAATGGGATGGGGTTTGGGCTTGTTTACATTGGGATGGGGTTTGGTACAGTGGGATTGTTGACAATGGGATGGGCTTTGGTCAGAGGGATCATTTACAGTGGGATGGGATTTGATCAGTGGGATTGTTTACAGTGGGATGGGGTTTGGTACAGTGGGATTGTTTACAATGGGATGGGCTTTGGTCAGTGGGATTGTTTACAATGGGATGGGCTTTGGTCAGAGGGATTGTTTACAGTGGGATGGTCTTTGATCAGTGGGATTGTTTACAGTGGTATGGGTTTGATCAGTGGGATTGTTTACAGTGGTATGGGTTTGATCAGTGGGATTGTTTACAGTGGTATGGGTTTGATCAGTGGGATTGTTTACGGTGGGATGGGGTTTGGTACAGTGGGATTGTTTACAGTGGGATGTGGTTTGGGATTGTTTACAATGGGATGGGGTTTGGAACGTTGTGATTGTTTACAATGGGATAGGGATCAGCACATTGGGATTGTTTCCAATGGCATTGGTGTGCTACAGTGTGATTGTTTCCAATGGGATGGGGTTTGGCCCAATGGGATTGTTTCCAATGGCATGGGGTTTGGTGCAGTGGATTTATTTACTATATGATGGTATTTGGTACATTGGGGTTTTTCAACAATGTGATGAGGATTGCACCATTCTATTGTATGCATACCACCGTACCAGAAAGCATTATCAAAACCTTTCCTATTGTAAACAATAAATTGTAATAAATCTCATCCCTATGTAAACAATATCACTGAATGAAACCTCAAACCACTGTAAAGCTCAGCATATTATGACAAGCCTCACTGTACCGAACCTCATCCTATTGCAAATAATCCCACCGCAATCAACCCTAGACACAATGGGATGAAGCTTGGTATGGTGGGATTGTTTACAATGGAATAGGGTTTGATACAGTTTACAATGGAATGGGGTTTGATATAGTGGGAACATTTACAATGGAATGCGGTCCGGTACAGTGGAATAGTTTACAGTGGGATGGGATTTGGGATTGTTTACAATGGGATGGTGTTTGGTACAGTGGGATTGTTTATAGTGGTATTGGTTTTTGTACATTGTACATTGTGTATAAAACAGCATGAGGGTTTGGCTCAGTGGGTTGTTTACAATGTGATGGGGTTCGGTACAGTGGGATTGTTTACAATGGGATGAGGTTTGGTACAGTGGGATCGTTTACAATGGGATGGGGTTTGGGATTGTTTACAATGGGATGGGGTTAGGGATTGTTTGCAATGGGATGGGGTTTGGTACAATGGGATTGGGTTTGGTCCAGTGAGATTGTTTACAATAGGATGAGGGTTTGGTACAGTGGGATTGTTTACACTGGAGTGGGGTTTGGTACAGTGGGATTGCTTACAATAGGATGAGGGTTTGGTACAGTGGGATTGTTTACAATGGTATGGAATTTGGTACAGTAGGAATGTTTACAATGGGATGGGGTTTGGGATTGTTTACAATGGGATGGGATTTGGTACAGTGGATTGTTTACAATGGAATATGGTTTTGTATGTTGGGTTTGTTTACAATGGGATGAGGTTTATTATAATAGGATTGTTTTCAATGTGGTTTGGCATTTGGGCTCTTGTACGATTTTATAATTTTTTTTGCTCACCTTGGGACATGCGCATCACTGGCTGGCCTGCATTTATTGCCGATCCCTAGTTGCCCTTTGGTAGGTGATGATGAGCTGCTTTCTTGAAATGCTGCAGTCCATTAGGGAGGACATTCAAGATTTTTACCCAGCAATGGCAATATATTTCTAAGTCAGGATGTGAGTGGCTTGGAGGGGAACTTGCAGGTGATGGTGTTCTCATGTATCTGTTGCCCTTATCCTTCCAGAAGGGAGTGGTCATGCGTTTGAAGGTACTGTCTAAGGATTTTTGGTGAATTTGTACATGCTGCTGTAACTGAGTGTCACTGGTGGAGGGAGTGGATATTTGTTGATGTGGTGCCATCCATGCAGGCTGATTTGTCCTCTATGGTATCCAGCTTCTTGCTTATTGTTGGAGCTCCACCCATCCAGGCGAGTGGGGAATGTTCCATTACACTCCTGACTTGTGCCTTTTACATGATGGATAGGCTTTGGGGTGTCAAAAGGTGAGTTACTCACTGCAGTATTCCAAGTCTCTGACCTGCTGTTGCAACCACTGTGTTTATGTGATGAGTTCAGTTGAGTTTCTGGTCAATGGTAACCTCAAGGATATTGATGACAGTTGAATTGCAGGTACGTAACATCGCTCATGACCTCAGGACATTGCAAACACTTTACAAAGTCACTTGATGTATTTTGTTGTGCTTGATGTACAGCAAAGTCACCCATTGATCATTGGCAGTGTGTTTTTCAGTTGTGGATCGAAGTGCATTCCAGAAGATGTGAATTTGGGGCAGAAATACAGCCACCCACAACAGTGTGCTGGAACAGGTTCCCTTCGGCCTCAAGCAAACAAAATCATCCTCAGCACCAGTGTTTTCTTCCCCTGAGATCCACTGAATCATTGTCGATAATTTCTTGGTCCATAAATGCAAGGGATGCAAGACAATGACCAAATTACAAAATATTGTGCTGATGTAGCACTCTTGATGTATAGTCAATGTTGTAAGAAACGTAGCAACCAAATTGCATATAGCAAGCTCCCACAAACAGCGGTGTGATAACGACCAGATTACCTGCTTTTAGTTCAGTTGAGGGATAACTGTTGCCTTGGACATAAGGGACAACTCTGTTATTTCATATATTGTCATTAGATCTTATACATCCACCTGAGAGACAAGTGTGGCTTTGATTTAGCATTCCACCCAAAAGCAAGTACTTCTTGACTCTGAGTTGATGTGTAATTCAAATCTGCAATCATTGACTTAGATAATTGAGGTCAGGCTGATAGATTGACATCATGGAGGCAATTCTCCAACTCCTTCAGATGGCTGGCGGGGAGGGGATTGAGTGGGGATTTGAGGGGGGTGGTGGGCTGAAGAGTGTTGGGTATGTTCACCCTCATGATTGTGTGGTTTGAGGGAGGGAGGGGTGGAGGGGTCTGTTTTCTGAGGGGTTGCTGGGTCCAGCATGCCAGGTCCCCTCTAATGGGTCGCACATGTAAAATCCACCCGGTACCATTCCTGCTGGTGGGTTGGGTGAATGGTGGGGTGGAACTCCCGATGCCCCAGTGAATAGGGCATTGGCCAAAAATTGGGATTCCCGACAGGCTTGAGAGTTCTCGGGATTCACTTGACGCACCCCGCTGGCCCTGAGCAGGCGGCAATCTGATAATTATGCAGACCTACTAATTTGAATATCAATGGTGGGTTTGACAGGCCATTCTCTAGCTTCCCACCATTCACCCGGCTCGCCAGCGGGAATGGTACCACGTGGATTTTGCATGTGCTACCCATAAGCAGGGACATGGTCTGCTGGACCCAACAGCCCCTCAGAAATGAGGCCCCTCCATTTCCACCCCCTCACACCACACAGTCATGAGGGTGAACCTACCCAACCCCCTTCAGCCCACCACTCGCCCTCAGATCCCCAATCAGCCCCCTTCCCCCTCCAAGTTCCCCACAGAACCTCCCTTTAGGCTAAGCTTTCATAATGAGACCATGCACTGTCCCCTGGCATCCTGGCCTGGTAAGGAATTTGTAGTCTAGCAGCCATCTTCCCATCTGTTGCTGCCGGCTGCAGAGCTATGGATCCCTCAAGGGTTCTCAGGGTTGGATGGGCTTGGGCTGGGACAAGGGTTTGACTTCACCACTATCTGTCAGGATAAGTGAATTGTAGTTGGATTGCCCCTTCTAGCCCTGGCAGGCCTGAAGGCCCTCTGACCAACATCTGCTTTCTTGCCAGTCATAAAACCATAGAATCCTTACAGTGCAGAAGGAGGCCATTTGGTCCATCGAGCCTGCACCAACTCTCTGAGCATCTTACCCAGGTCCAGCCCCTGTCCTTTCCGTGTAACCCACATACTTACCCTGCTATTCCCCCTAATCTACACACCTTGGGACACTAAGGGGCAATTTAGCATGGCCAATCCGCCAAAACTGCACATCTTTGGACTGTGGGAGGAAACCAGAGCATCTATAGGAAATCCATGCAGACAATGAGGGAGAATGTGCAAACTCCACACAGCCAGTTACTCAGGCTGAAATTGAAGCTGGATCCCTGGCAGTGTAAGGCAGCAGTTCTAACCACTGTGCTATCTCAATCCTGTCAGCTATGAAAATTCTGAAGTGGCCAGGTTACTTTAATATCCATGCCCTCCAATCACTTGGCAGGATTTTAAATCACTCTGCATCAGTCCATTCAGCAGCAGAGTTTCCTTGTCAGAATCTACAGGTGTGAGCAGACCCTTTTGAAGTCCTCTGACGAAGAGGATTTCACCTGGCGGTGGGGGTTCCAATCCACACAGCTGTGCACTCATCCCCAATATATGCACACATCTTTGGTTTGAAGTAGTTCTTCATATGCTAAAATTGTTAAAATTCTCTACATTGCCCTTGAAACATTTGATCTCAAACAAATTCAAGTGCATTGCCTCCTAAAAGATTCAATTGCCAGCTCAGTATTCCAGCAGCCTGTTTATTTTTATATCCTTTCATGGTTGAATGCATTCATCCTGACTGCAATGTTGACAGAGTCTAAGACTGATTTCTTCAAAATGATTATGGTTTGCAAAAGAGGAAGTGAAACCACAGGCTGTCAATCTGTCTTAGACTCTGTCAATTTTGCAGTCAAGATCAGTGGGGTACTTGAGGTGTGTGCAAGCTTGAAGGGAAATGAAAATAAACAAAGTTGGCTTGAGGATGATAGAAATCCATTGAGCTGTGAATGGAAGTCTTTTTCAAGTTACTGCATTAAATTTGTTTGAGATCAAAGGGTTCCATTGGAATAGAGGAAGGTTCAAAGAATTCAACATGCTAGGAAGCCTCAGCAATTTCCAATCGAAGCTGTGTGCATACACTGGGGCTGAGTGAACAGCCGTGCAGAATGGAACACCCCCATGTAAAATTGACACCTCCTCTCTGAAAGAGGACTTCAAAGGAGTCTGCTCACGTAGGGAGAAAGGCAAATCTCTGCTGTAGAATGGAATGCTGCAATGATTTAAAATCCTGCCAGGTGATTTGAGAGGGGACATGGAGATTAAAGTGACCAGGCCACTTAGCTAATGGGCAGAAAAGCAAATGTTGATCACAAGGCTGCCTGAAATCAGCTTAGAGCCGGGAATCAGTTTGCCAGGGGTGATCTTCAATTCTGCCAGGGTTAGAAGGGACAGTCCAGCTAGGAGATCCCTATCCCGGCAAAGAATGGTGAGGTCAACCCCATGCCCCCAGCCTGAGCCCATCCAACACCATGAATCCCTGAGGGACACTTCATCTGCAGCTTGGTGGCAACAGAGGATAAAATGGCCACAGACCAACCTCCTTTAGCCCCCTCAGGGCCCAAAGCACCAGACCTGGGTATCAGTGCCAGGGGAAAGTGCACCATGGGCACTGCCAAGATGTGGAGCGGGAGGCACAGTAAGGTTTCTGAGGTGTAAAGTAACCTGTCTGGGGAGTCTCAGGAGGAAGGGGGACTGAGTGGGGTCTGAGGCTGATGGTGGGCTGAATGCAGGAGAGGGTGGCTGAGCAGAAGGTCTGGGGGAGGGATTGAGGGAAGAGGGGGCTGAATAGGAGAGGGTCAGGTGGCATCAGGTCACTCTCATGACTGTGGTGCAGAGGTGGGGTGTTATTTGTGGATTGGGAGGGAGAGGATGCCCTTCTTCGGTGAGGGATTGGTGGTGCTCACCTGATCAGTATGGGGGGCACCATTTCATTTTTTGTGGAGAGGGATACCAGCCTCCCAGATCGGAGATTGGTGAAGCCAGGGTGACACAGTGGTTAGCACTGCTGCCTCACAGCACCAGGGTCCTAGGTTCAATTCTGGCCTCGGGTTACTGGCTGTATGGTGTTTGCACACTTTCCCCGTATCTGCTCGGGTTTCCTCTGGGTGTTCCGGTTTCCTCCCACAGTCCAAAGAGTGCAGGTTAGATGGATTGGCCATGCTAAATTGACACTTGATATTGGAGAACTAGCAGGATGTGGTTATGGTGATAGGGCCTGGGTGAGATTGTAATCACCTCCTTCTGCACTGTCGGGATTCTATGATTCAATTTTTCTATGATTTAAAAATGGTGGCCCAGTCTCGGAACAGCGGGGCTGGCCAGTGGGTTATTTGCAATTACCTTATTAACATCTTTCAGGTGGGTGATTCCTGCCAGCGCCAGTGGGAAATACTCCCGTTTTCCTGCTAGTGCGGACACTTAGTCCCAAAAAGGAGAATTGGGCCCCATAAATAATAAACTCATTGTGTGCAGCAGTCCATGAAAGCAGATAAGTCTGGTCAACTACAGAAGGAAATCATTTGTAAATATTATTCTTCCAGACTTTGTTGTCCATGGATGCACCCTAATCTGTCAGCCAAATAGCTGGCAGCTTTGCTTGAATAGCCTCTCCATGTTGTTGATGAGTATGCATCAGGGAGTATGCATACTCCCTTTAACATTTTATTGCCATACACACATATAAATCGAGCATTGCAAAGTTTAGAATTTGAAATTTGAAATGCATCTGTTCACGGTTGAATTGATTTAAGGGTGGCACTGTCAGGCTTGTGATAAATGAAATATATTATGTAATATGATATACATATGCCTGGGTCTGTTCCAGATTCCATGTTCTCCAGGGTCACAGGGCGGTCAAAACTTGGTGACTGTGTGGGCTGATGGAAACAGGGAGGGGAGGTGAAATGTTAATGTTGCTATTTGGAAGGAATTGAGGGACAATGTGAAAGCCATTAAATTGTACCAGCCAAGGTCTACTCTCTGTATTGTCCTTCCCTCCCCATGGCAACAACAATATTTGGTCTGCTCGAATAGTTGCTTTAAATTTTCTGAGGCTTGGTTTGTTAGCAGTGTGAAGAAAGGAAGTTTCTGAAGTTAACCTTGAACAGTTGGTAGCTGGAACTCTCTCTTCTGAATTTTGATTGTTTGATTGGTCTCTGCTCCTCAGGGGAGAGCTGTGGAGAGTAGGCAGGAGGGAAGCTAGATTGGTGGGCTCTTGTCCTGCATGTCATCAGGGATATTTGAACCAACTGCAGGTACAGCATGAAAATCTGACACAGATGTCATTGAAATCTTTTGTGTGAAAAGTAAAATGCAGTCAAGTTAGAATATTTTCCATACCAAACTGTTGTTCACTGACAATAAATACTCCATAACCAATTGTGTTTAATTTATTTTCTGACCTCAATCTGAACCCATGGCTATGACAGCGCTTTCAATTTAGGATGATATCATTTGGATCTATTCCCGTTTCTAGCCTGTGGTCTTTCTACCACTATTGCATTCCCTTCCTCTATCTCATTCTTAGTCTGACAACATTAACTAGGGGTTCTATTAGCATAAAGAGCGAACTGATTTTGGTCAGGGAGCAGGGAGTAAGGATAAATGGGGATTTTCTGATTGACAGGAACTGACAGTCGGGTCTCCCAGAAGTTGATGCTGAGCCCCAGATTTTCCTTCTATACATTAGTGTTCTGGATTTGTGAATCTAGGCGACCATACACATGATCCAAAACTAGGAAAAATTGAATAATGAAGAGAAAGGAAAACTGTAAAGGGAGACTGATAGCAGAGAGAGTTTCTTAAAGTGTGAGATTGTAGAGCGGGGGCACAGAATGACAGATGGAAGTACAGTTTAAATGAGAATGTATCGGGGATTAGGTGGTGGTTTGTGTGCTATTGAACAAATGATTTTATGGGAGCAAATACTAATGTCTAAAAGCTAGCTTGCAGGTCCTAGCAGTTATCCAAATAGCCTTATCACATGAGGAATCCAAAATATATAATCATGGAAGTGATTATACAGAGCTCCAAACAGCAGTATACAGCATTATACAGAACTCCAAACAGCAGTAAACCAGGGCTGGGAACTCCGAGCAGTAGTGCGCTGCGCTTGGGGGTCTGAGCAGCAGTGAGCCAGGGCTGGGGTCTGAGCAGTAGTGAACCAGGGCTGAAATCTCTAGGTGGCAGTGAAGATATCTGAGCAACAGTGAGCCACTGAATGGGATTCCTAACAGTATTGAGCCAGTGAATGGAACTGAGAGTAGCAGTGAACCAGTGAATGAGCTCTGACCAACAATGAGCCAGTGCTCCATAGGACTACAAAGAGTAGTGAGCCAGAGCTTTAGAGCTCTGTTGCAGTCAAACAGTGGAACTGGCATCCTCCAATAATGCCACAATGGTGTAAGTGACTATCTACTTCCCCTCACAATGATTAATTTGTTTTCCTGTTCCCTTTTATCTTTAGGGATTTACCAAAACATTAAAGTTAAACTCTTGTGCACAGTTATGGTATTATGGTCTCTGAATCCCTCAGTGTATTACATGATAATGACCCACTTGAGAACTGCATGTAATATATTTTCTGTTCTTCGTTCTCCAGATGTTGATATGACTACCAAAACTGGCATTTATTGTCTATCTCTAATTATCATGAGAAGGTGATTGTGGCCCTTCATCTTGATTACTGCTAGGGTAGTTAAGAGCCAACTACTTTGGAGAAAATTAACAAGTCACTTGGACAGATGTGGAACTATTAAGCAAAATTAGCAGGGGGGTTGGTTAAGGAGACATCTTGTTTAATTTGATTTGAGATAATGGAGAGACACAGATTCAGAATGCCAAAAGAACCAAAGGCAACATGAGAAAAATAATTTTTATTCAGTAAGTTGTTCAGATCATAAATGCCCTACTTGGATGTCTTTTTTCAAACCTAACATCGATAGTGGGGAAAATTCTCAAATCCATAATCAAGGACTTTATTGCAGAGCATTTAGAAAACAGTAGCAGGATCAGACAGAATCAACATAGATTTATGAAGGGGAAATCATGCTTGACAAATCTGTTTAAATTCTTTAAAGATGTAACTGGTAGAGTTGACAAGGAGGAGCCAGTTGATGTGGGATATTTGGACTTTCAGAAAGTGTTTGAAAAGTCCTGCGTAAGATATTATCATACAAGATTAAAGCGCATGGGATTGGGGGAAGTGTATTGAGATGGATAGAAAACTGACTAGCAGAGAGGAAATAAAGTATGGGAATTTATAGATCCTTTTCAGGCAGTAGCTCGTGGGGTGTCACAGGGATCAGTGCTGGGACCCCAGCTATTTTCAATGTGTATTAGTGATTTGGATAAGGAAATAAAATGTAACATCTCAAAATTTACAGATGATACCAATTTGGGTGGGAGGGTGAATGCGAGGATCCTTTAGCGTGATCTGGACAGTTTGGCTAAGTGGGCAAATCAATGGCAGATGCAGTATAATTTGGGTAAATGTGAGATTATTCACTTTGGAAGCAAAAACAAGAAGCAGATTACTACCTGAATGGCTGTAAATTGGGAGAGGGGAGCGTGCAGTGGCACCTAGGTGTTCTTGTATACCAGTCACTGAAGGTAAGTATGCAGGTGCAGCAGGCAGTAAAGAAAGCAAATGGTATGTTGGCCTTCATTGTGAGAGGGTTCGGGTATAGAAGCAGGGATGTGTTGTTGCAAGTTATACAGGGCCTTGGTGAGGCCACGCCTCACTGTGTGCAGTTTCAGTCTCCTTTTCTGAGGAAGGATGTTTTGCTCTTGAGGGAGTGGAGTGAAGGTTTACCAGGCTGATTCTGGGGATGGTGGAACTAATGTATGAGGAAAGATTGACTAGGTTAGAACTCTTTTTGCTGGAGTTCAGACGTATGAGGGGGGATCTCACAGAGACTTATAAAATTCTAACAGGACTAGACAAGGTAGATGCAGGGAGGATGTTCCCGATGGTGGGTGTGTCCAGAACCAGGTGTCACAGTCTGAGGATTTGGGGTAGACCATTTAGGACAGCGATGAGACATTTCTTCATCCAAAGAGTGCTGAGCCTGTGGAATTCATTACCACAGGAAGTAGTTGATGCCAAAACATTGAAAGTATTCAAGAGGCAGCTAATTATAGCACTTGGGGTGGATTGGATCGAAGGTTATGGAGAAAAAGCAGGATTACGCTTTGAGTTGGATGATCAGCCATGATCGTGATGAATGGCTGAGCAGGATCGAAGGACTAAATGGCCTCCGCTTGCTCCTATCTTCTATATTTTTATATCTGTTGATCAGGCAAATTCAACCCAGCCTTTCAAAAGAGAATTGGATAATTATCTCAAGATAATACTATAGGATTATGGGGAAAAGGCTAGGGAGTGGAAGTAGGTGCATTGGTCTTGCAGAGAGCTGGCCTCTGTCACTGCTGTAATCACTTTATGATTCTAAGATTTTATATGCAAGTTAATGTTCAATATCTCTTGCAGCAGTTACAATTCTGGCATTCTTCTGAGCAGCCTGCTGTACCATCTGCATGTGAGCCGCTACAAATCAGAAAGGGTTACGGGGTACAAGAGTTATCATTTGATGACATGGCTTATGTCTTTGGTGTGAAAGCTGCATAATCTGTACGAATATAATGGAAACAGTGCTGCCCTACAAAACACAACATAGGATACTGATTTTGAAAAGAAAATTGGATTAGTATCTGAAGAGAAACGATTTGCAGGGCTACAGGGAAAAGCTGGGAGGTTAGGATTAACTGAGTTCTCTTGCAGATAGTTGGCACTGACACAATGGGCTGAGTGACCTCTTTCTGTGCTGTTACCATGCTATGATTTTCTGATTTTTACCTAGATTGAAGCCAATTTGATAACAACAATGGATAGTCTTATGGGGAGAGATGATGGTAAGCTTTTAAACATTGGCCTGAATATTCTGTCCATTGGGAGCATGTACCTAGCAGGCCTAGAAGCAAACATGAAATGTTTCCAGCTGCAATCGGCCTCTGATTCAATTTCGTGCTGGTTGGCCAATTAATAGGTAGCTAGCGTGAAACACATGCTGGGAAAGGCTCAGCGCTGCCTGGGAGGGCAGGCACTGAGAAAAGGAGAGTGAGGGTTGGTGCTTCTGATGTGCTCCTCAGTCACTGCAGAGCTGTCTCAGGGAGCTCCAGATCTGTACAAAGTAAAACACAATGGAAAAATGTTATAAACAGTGTCTAGGCAGCACATTCAAGCACAAACCCCAATCTCTGGGCACTTTTTAAAATTTTACTTTAGCCCTAACA
Source organism: Carcharhinus amblyrhynchos (assembly GCF_965287045.1). Taxonomy (NCBI): domain Eukaryota; kingdom Metazoa; phylum Chordata; class Chondrichthyes; order Carcharhiniformes; family Carcharhinidae; genus Carcharhinus; species Carcharhinus amblyrhynchos. The sequence continues at coordinate 58,883,481 of NC_137329.1, forward strand.
CTCCATCCCAAGTTTCAGCTAACATAAAGGGCATGTGGTTAATTAGTCCAACCACCAACCATAAAAGCAGACAGGCTATGTAACATTGCTTTCAATGGGCCCCTGAATTCAAGAGGCAGCTGGATATAGCACTTGGAGTGAATGGGATCAAAGGTTATGGAGAGAAAGCAAGATTAAGCTATTGAGTTGGATGATCAGCCTGATTGTAATCAATGGCGGAGCAGGCTTGAAGGGCCAAATAGCCTCCTACTGCTCCTAAGTTTTATATTTCTATCTATAAATTGCCTGCTTGATTATCATGGATGTACTTTCAACTCTTGTGCACGTCCATTGGCTGAAATATCGTGTGATGATCTCAGGACATGCACCCAATGTCTTCTTGCACAATTGCACGCGCTTCCAGATTGGGCATGTGTCCACCTGAGCAACGTAAAATTCGGGGTCTTGCTGAAACACAGGGTAATCCAGAGCTCTGAACCATCCCATTACTGTAATTAGCTAAACTGTGTCAACGAGGAAGGTGCTGGTTCCAAGTGTAATCCACACTTGCTAAACTGATCCCAAACTTGTATTTTCTGCCTCTGGTCTGCCCTGGGACCAGGAAGTCCATTCACCTGTAGAAGAGGCAATCCCCTCGAAAGCTAGTGAGTTTACTATCAAATAAATCGGTTGGACTAAAACCTGGTGTTGTCAGACTTTTTACTGTGTTTACCCCAGTCCAACGCCGGCATATCCACATCATGACCAGGAAGCTTGGCCAGAATTCTGTTCCAAATTAATAGTGTGTGATTGGGGAGTGGGGTCTTAGTAACGTTTGTGAGACTAAATCTTAGCACGGAACAAAAGTCTTTGAGTAGTGAGAAAGTTGACAGAAAAAACAATAAACAATTTAAAGCAAATACTTGCTGCTACTCCAGATTTTAAATTATTGCAATAATATACAGGATATAGAGATAAATCAACTTAGCTTAAAGAGACAACATGGTGATGTTGTGTGATCATAATGATAAACATTCAGACAACCTGTGTGAGGTGTACTACAGCAAGAGGTTTGTGTGACTGTTAAAGGCACATCTAACTGAGCACTTACTGCATTCTGTGTGCAGGCTGAAGACAAGCCAGCTTTAATGGAAAGGTTGGAATCCCTGCTGAAGATGATGTCATACATTTCTCATGTGAGAGTTGTCTGTGTTTTTGAAGGTTTTTTTAAATCTTGTGGTAGGAAACTATCTGGGGTTCTGTAACATGAACTGAGTATTTCTTGAGGAATCGTGTGAAGGAAAAACATTGACTGTAACATTAAGGGCAGACAACCTGAAGGAAGAGAGGAGCTGCTGTCTGAGCAGGATGTTGGTCTGGAGAGTATTAACTCTGCTTATCCTCCAAATGCCAAGTGTCTTAGCTCTGCCGAAAGGTAAGGCTCATATAATCGAATGCATGAAAAATACCTTTATCTCGGCAGTACACAATCGACCAGCGTTGGATTTGAGCAGCAGTGAGCTAGTGTCACAGGTAGTTCTGAACAGCCTTGAGTCAAACCTGGGAACTCTGAGCAGCAGTGAACCAGGGCAGGGAACTCCGAGCAGCAGAGAACCAGGGCTGGGAACTCCGAGCAGCCGAGAACCGGGGCTGGGAACTCCGAGCAGCAGTGAACCGGGGCGGGGAACTCCAAACAGCAGTAAACCGGGGCTTGGAACTCCGAGCAGCAGCGCACCGGGTTGGGGGTCTGAGCAGCAGTGAGCCAGGGCTGGGATCTGAGCAGTAGTGAACCGGGGCTGAAATCTCTAGCGGCAGTGAAAATATCTGAGCAACAGTGAACCACTGAATGGGATTCCTAGCAGTATTGAGCCAGTGAATGGAACTGAGAGTAGCAGTGAACCAGTGAATGAGCTCTGACCAACAATGAGCCAGTACTCCATAGGACGACAGAGTAGTGAGCCAGAACTTTGGGGCTTTGTACAGCATTTAGCCAGAGCTTTGGGGCTTTGTACATCACTGAGCCAGGGATTCAGGTGGATTTGAGAAGCAGTGAGTGACGACTTTGGACGGAGATCTGAGAAGTGGGGAGCCAGGGATTATCCCTCCGAGCAAGAGTGGTGCAAGGCTGCACCTCTAGTTGCAAGAAACCGTGATCTAGGACAATTGCCTTTTCCACTGGAGCTTCCAACCATTCGACTTTTTCACTTCAAAAGGAACTTCCGAATTTATTGATGACACAGTTACAAAGTTGTGCTCTTGATCTCTGATTTCAGAAACTTTAAACTGTGGTCAGGAACTGGTTGAACATTGGTATCTGTATATTTAATTTAAGTTAGCTGTGCTTGAACTAAAGGATATTTTATTTTTGTGGGATAAACCATAATGTACCTCAGACTGCTCTGGACTATGCTTTTACACTAGGATAATTTGTTGTTGTAGTCAAATAATTAATTAATTATCTTCAGGCTAAACTGAAGCAGGGCTGGGGGAATAAAAACAGCATCTCCTTCTCCCTCTGCACTGAATTTGCAATTTTAGCCCTCTGCTATTGAAGTTTTCTTTGAACACCACTCTGTATGTTCCACAGTCTTTCACCTCCAGTCCCATCATAAACTATGGCTTATGATCCTGTTGGGATGAATATAAAAGATCCCACAACATTTTTCCAAAGAAGAGTGGTGCCCTGACAAGTACTTGTCCCACAATACACTTCACCATTATCACACTTATTTTGTTGTGCAGAAAGTAACTACTCGGTTCTACAGTGTTAAACTGTATTACTACATTTCAAAAAGATTTCATTGGCCATGAAGTACTTTGGAATATCCTGATATAGTAAAACTGTTTCTAAGAATGTATGTTTTATATAGTATATAATATGTTGTTCTGTGTGCGGTATATCCTGCATGTTATTCTCTGTAATATGCACTATGCTTTTCTCCATATAATACACACCATGTTGTTCTCCCAGAATGTATTTACCCATCATAAAAACATAGAAAATAGGTTCTTTGAGCCTATTCAATCACCATTCAATATGATCGTGGCTGATCCTCTAGCTCAACACCATACTCTTGTGCTCTCTCCATACCCCTTTCAGAATCTAGAAATCTATTACTTTCTTACTCAGTGACTTGGCCTCCACAGCCATCTAGGATAGAGAATTCCACAGGTTCACTGCTGTCTGAGTGAAGAAGTTTCTCCTCATCTCAATCCTAAATGATCTACTCCATACCCTGAGATTGTGACCCCTCGTTCTAGACACCCCAGCCAGAGGAAACAACGTCCCTGCATCCAGTCTGTCCAGCTATGCCAGAACTTTATATGTTTCAATTCGATCCCTCCTCATTTTTCTAAATTTCAGCAAATTTAAAACACAATCAGTCCTCATAAAACAATTCTGTCAACTCAAGAATCAGCCTGGTGAACCTTTGCTGCACTCCGTCCCTGGCAAGTATATCCTTTTTTAGATAAGGAAACCAAAATTGCACACCAAATTTCTAGGTATGGTTTCACAAAGGCATTGTATAGCTGCAGTCAGACAACTTTGCACTTGTACTCATGTCCTCTTGCAATGAAGGCAAACATTTGCTTTGCTAATTGCTTGCTGTACCAACACACTTGTTTCATGACTGGTGTACTCAGACACTCAGGTTGCTTTGTATGTCAACATTTCCCAATCTGTCATAATTTAAATAATACTCTGCCACTCTGTTTCTCTGTCCAAAGTGGATAACGTCACGTTTATCCATGTTGTGCTGCATCTGCCACATATTTGCCTATTCACTCAACTTATCTAAATCACCTTAAAATCTCTTAATAGCTTCCCCACCACTCGCCTCTTGTGTCAACAGCCAATTTTGTTTATATTGGAAGCAATACAATTGATTCCTTTATTATTGATGTATGTTGAGAATAGCTGGGGCCCAAGCACTGATTTCTGTGGGTAAGGCAAAGGTAAAGTCGCCATTATTCCAGATGACCATTGGCTTGTGTTGATTTAACCTGAGGATCACTACATCCCAGGAGAGGGGCAATGTTGAGAAGGTGGGCCTTCAAGAAACCTCAGCCGGTGTTGGAATTGAACCCATGCTTTGGCATCTCTAACTAGCTATCCAGCCAACTGACCTAACCAGCCCTATCCCAACCCTACTTGCAGGAGCTCACTAGTCATCGCCTGACACTTTAAAAAATACCATTTATTTCTACTCTCTGTTTCCTGTCTGCTCACCAATTCATTGAATTACTATTCCTCATGTCAAACACTACTGTCCTACACTGCACTTATTCACCATCCTAACCCTAGCAGCAGTTCCTTGACCAGAAAACTCATTGTAAACTGTTTACTAATCTGCATTAAACTATACACCCTCAAACACCAGCTTATGTCATCAATTTATTTTGCTCTGAGAGTAAAATTAATACACTGGTACCTGAGCCTATGATTAATGAATGGTCTAGAGTTGTTGTGTCAGTGGCTAGGGAAGAAAACTAAGCAGTTAGTGTTTATAGTTATTTCAGCAGTGACAATATACTCTGCACTGTTGAGCCCAGCAATAATGAATAAACATCAATTAAGTCACTGACTGAAATCTAAGAATGACTCAAAGAAGACAATCAGCCATTTTCCATTTCTCTTTAGCAGCACAAAACATGTGTAACAATGTACATTTGAAGTAAAAGTCAGGCAGAAATTTGTACTTTTTTTGATGTGAGTTTGAAGCAGGGGAATGCATATAATTTGATTTTGATTTGATTTATTATTGTCACTTGTATTAGCTTACAGTGAAAAGTATTGTTTCTTATTTACTATACAGACAAAGCATACCATTCATAGAGAAGGAAATGGGAGAGTGCAGATTGTAGTGTTGCAGTCATAGCTAGGGCATAGAGGAAGATCAAATTAGTGCAAGGTAAGTCCAATCAAAAGTTTGAAGCAGTAGGGAAGAAGCTGTTCTTGAGTTGGTTGGGACATGACCTCAGACTTTTGTATCTTTTTCCTGATGGAAGAAGATGGTGGGATGCATTGGGTCCTTAATTATGCTGGCTGCTTTGCCGACACAGTGGGAAGTGTAGACAGAGTCAGTGGATGGGAGGTTGGTTTGCGTGATGGTTTGGGCTACATTCACGACCTTTTGTAGTTCCTTGCAGTCTTGGGCAGAGCAGGAGCCATACCAAGCTGTGATACACCAGAAAGAATGCTTTCTATGGTGCATTTGTAAAAGTTGGTGAGAGTTGTCGCTGACATGTCAAATTTCCTTAGTCTTCCTTAGTTTTGGATGGAATGGTAGCATCCCGCTACTTTCCCACCTCGGCCCTATTATGTCTTTTCTGGAAAAGACTCCAATCTCTTCCAGATGCCATTTGAGGCCCTTAAATGGGCATTTTCCCCATGCCACTGGTATTAACCTGGTGACGGGCAGGCCTGTTGCTATGCAGGGAGCATGACATTCAAACTTGTGCTGATTGCTTATGATATCCCAGGGAGATCCCTCATTCAAAGGCATTAAGAATTGGGGGGGGACAGGGGATACTTACCACCTGTCTTTGCTGCTGATCTCATAAGCTTGTCCATCCTTCACAAAGCCCCTCCCACCATAATTTACATCTGGCCTGGGTCGCTCCACAATCCTGGACCTCCAGAACATGTATGTCCCAACAACAACCACCACCTCCTTGGTGGCAATGCTGAGCAAATGAATGTTGACCTCCAGCTGCAGCGCTTGGTGAGTGGGACTTTCCACCCCTAGGGTTCTGCTCTGTGAAACGTCCACTGACTTCTCAACTACCTGATTGGCTCATAATACAGTTGGCTCTCCCAGGAGGAGGCAACACTGGTCTCCAGCTGGTGGTTAAGAATCCCATTGCCTTTAGATGCTGCCTTGGCAGGAGCAATTTGATAAATATCCAATCAGCTGCTTCCACTTGTACCGCATCACTTTTGCAATCTCCTTTCACGCTCTCTAGATGCTGCCTAGATAGGGGCATTTTGATAGAGATTGCAAACAGCATGAGAATGCAGTGAGAAATCTGAGTGCTTACTTAGAGTTTGAAGGTCTTGAATCAAAAGTGATGCGAGACAAGTGAAAGCAGCTGATTGGGTAAATATTTCCTACTTTTATCATTTATAGTTTGTAAGGTCTTTATTTTGTAGTTGTGAAAGGGCCATATTCTCTAGTAATGAGGATCAGGGAAGAAGATCCTAGAGTAATTGATATCATTTGATTTTAAGTATTTTCTATTGATTTAATTTAAAGAGTTAAGTTGTGGCTGGAGAGCTCAAAGTTGTGGTGTGCTGCTCTTGCTGTATGTGGGAAGTTAGGAACATTGCAATGTCCAGGGTCATCATGTGTGCAGGAAATGTCTCCAACTGCTGCTCCTTGAAGCCCAGGTTTTGGAGCTGAACCGCTGGGGACACTGGAGCATCCACAAGGGTAGAGGGTATCATGGGTCGCATATATAAAGAGGTAGTCTCACTGCAGGCTAAGACTCCAAAGGCAGGAGAGAATGAATGACCATAAGGCAAAGCAAGTTGCAACATAGAAAGCATTCTTTCTGGTTGTATCACAGATTGGAATGGCTCCTGCTCTGCCCAAGACTGCAAGAAAATACAAAAGTTTGTGAATATAACCCATTCCATCATGCAAACCAGCCTCCCATCCAGTGATTCTATCTCGGCAAAGCAGCCAGCATAATTAAGGACCCCATGTACCCCAGATATTTTCTCGTCCACCACATTCTGTTGGGAAAAAGATAGAAAAGCTTGAGGCTCAAGACAGCTTTTTCCCTGCCTTCAGACTTTTGAATGGACCTACCTTGCATTAAGTTGATCTTTCTCCCCTAGCTAACACTACACTCCCCTAACACTACATTCTGCATTCTCTCGTTACCTTCTCTATGAACGGTATGTTTTGTCTATACAGTGTGCAAGAAACAATATTTTTCACTATGTACTAATACATGTGACAATAGTAGATCAAATCACAATCAAAATCCACAAACACCCACTCCCTGCACCATCAATGCTCAGCAGCCACGCGTACTATCTACAAGATGCACTGCAGAAATTCACCAAAAATCCTTAGGCAGCACCTTCCAAATCCATGACCATTACCATCTAGAAGGGTAGGGCAGAAGATTATTTATTCATTCATGGGAGATGTGCGTCGCTGACTGGCCAACATCTATTGCCCATCCCTAGTTGCCCTTAAGAAGGTGGTGGTGAGCTACATGGGAACACCACTACCTGGAGGTTCAGCTGCCAACAGACTTTTGAATGGACCTACCTCGCATTAAGTTGATTTTTCTTTATACCCTAGTTATGACTGTAACACTACATTATGTATTCTCTCCTTCTCTATGTATGGTATGCTTTGTCTATGCAGCACGCGAGAAATAATGCTTTTCACTGTTTATCAATGCATGTGACGATAACAAGTCAAATCAAATCAAAATCAAAGACCATGCAGGAATTTTCTTTGGCCACTTCCCTGTAAACCAGAATCAAGGATATTGCAGAATGCCCCCAGGACTTCTGGAGGGGGAGAGTGGACAGCCAGTGGTTGTGGTACACATTTCTCCAATTGACATAGATAATAAAAGGGAAATTGAAAATTAGTACCTCAAAGGTAGTGATCTCAGAATTACTGCTAATGCCACATGCTAGTCAGAGCAGAAATAGCAGATTATATAGGATGAGTAATATAAGATGAGTATGTGGCTGAAGAGTTGGTGTGAAGTGAAGGGTTTCAAATTTGAGGGATGTGGGGACTGGCTCTGGGGGAGGTGTGACCAGTACAAAATAGGTGGAGTGCACCTGAGCAGGACCAGGACAGATGCCTTAGTGGGGAATATTTGCTAGAGTGATTGGGGAAAGTTTGAACTAAAATGGCAAGGGGAAGGGAATCTTTGCATGGGGTCACAGGAGGGAGGGGCAAGCAAAGATGAAAACAAAAGATAGAAAGGGGAATAAGACCAGTTGTTCATCCATCGTCATCGATGAGGACCTCGACATTAGTCATTTTGAGGCTGGTTTTGGTGTGTCCGAAGATGACTGATCAGGCCAATTCAGGCATGGAATGTCCTGGCACATATTGGACAGACTTGTGTAGATGCTGTAGATGTTGCGCTGGTGGCTCTGGACTTGCGCAGCTCGCACTTAAGTTGTGCTTCAGCAATACACTTTGCTTCGTAAGCTTGACAGCCCTTGTGGATGAGGCAGCGCCAGGTAGGGCGGTTTTGTGCCAGCGTTTCCCAGGTGGTCGTTTCAATGTCAAGTAACTTCAGGGAGGGCTTGAATATGTCTTTGAAACGTTTCTTCTGCTCTCCACGTGAGCGCCTTCCAGCGGAGAGTTCCCCAAAAAGGAACTGCTTGGGTAAGCACTCGTCTGACATACAGATGACATGACCTGCCCACCGGGTCTGCGCTCTCATCAGCAGTGTGTGGACTGATGGTAGACTTGCTGTAGAGAGAACTTCAGTGTCTGGTACTTTGTCTTGCCTTCGGATGTGTAATATTCTGCGAAGACAAGTCATGTGGAAATGATTGAGCTGTCTTGCATGCCTTCGATGCACAGTCTACCTTTCACAGGCATACAGGAGGGGAGTGAGTACCACGGTGCTGTAGACCTTCAGTTTTGTTGCTGGGCTGATTCTTCGACATTCCCATACAGTGGAGGGCAGTCTACTGAAAGCAGAACCTGCCTTTGCTATTCTGCAGTTAACTTCTGTATCAATAGTCACTGCTTGGGAGAGGGTGCTGTCAAGATAACTGAACTGGTCCATTGCCAGTAGTTTCTGCCCTTTGATTGTGATTATGGGTTTTGTGTACGGTGCATGAGGAGCAGGCTGGTGCATGACTTCAGTCTTAATGTTGATGGTGAGTCCAAAGTTGTCACAAGCCATGGAAAATTTGCCCATACTGACTTGTATCTCTGGCATACAGCATGCAGGACGCAGTCATCAGCAAAGAGGAAATCTCTCAGAACAGTCTCTTTCACTTTGGTAATAGCTTGAAGTCTCCTCAGGTTGAAGAGCTTCCCATCCACTCTGTACTTGAGACTGATTTCAGCAGCACTGTCCTGGAAGGCATCATTCAGCATGCCAGTAAGCATCATGCTGAACAGTGTGGATGTGAGCGTACAGCCCTGTTTGATGCCATTGGTGACTGGGAATGCCTCAGAGGATTCTCTGCCATCCAGTACTCTGCCATCATGGAACTGGCGTACCATCTGAATGAATTTGGGGGGGGGAGGTGGCTACTGAACTTTGACACGATCCTCCACAGGCTTTAAGTTCCTGAGGAATGGATCCTTGCTTCCAAAAGGACTGGAACAACGCGGTGAGCTTGTCGATTGAGTGCAGGACCAACAGCTTTATAGATCTCTGCGGGTATAGCATCTGTCCCTGGGGCTTTGCCACTGGATAGCTGGCTGACAGCTTCCATGACTTCGGCTACTACCGGTGGGTCATCCATGGCGCTGTTGATATCAACCTGGGGAATCCTGTCTGTTGCCTCATCATTAATAGATGACAGTCAGTTGAGGATGGCTTCAAAGTGTTCAGCCCATCTCTGCAGGATCTGAGCCTTCTCTGTAATGCAAGTTGTACCATCTGTACTCAGGAGGGGGAAGCTTCCGAGAGACTGAGGTCCATAGAGAGTGTTGAGGGCTTCATAGAACCATTTCAAGTCGTTTCTGTCAGCGTATCCCTGTATTTCATCTGCCTTGGTGCTCAGCCAGTGCTTTTCAACAAATAGAGCCTGTATCTCCTCGTCATTCTCATCGAGCCAGTCATGCTGCTTGCGGATAGAGGGCCTGAGCATCTTCAGCGCAGATGTATGGATAGCATCCCAGTCATCCTCAGCGCTGCCTGCGAGGTGTAGGTCAGCAAGCTTGATTTCTAAGTCTACAACCAGTGCTGAAGCTATGCTGGGGTTCCCTAGCTTGGACACATTGATTCTTTTCATAACCTTGCTTCCTTGTGGTCATCTGTTGGATCTGATGTGGAGCCTCATTTTGGAGACAATAAGCCTGTGATCTGTCCAGCAGTCAGCACCACACATGGCCTTGGTCACTCTGACATCCTGCCTGTCTTTTCTCCTGACAATGACATAGTCAATAAGATGCCAATGCTTAGAGCGGGGCTGCATCCAGGAGGACTTGTTACGGGTAGCCAGACGGAAGGTTGTGTTGCTGATGAGGAGGTTGCGTGCTGCACAGGTCTTCAATAAGAGTAGGTTGTTACTGTTACACTTGCCCACTCCATGCCTCCCACTGACTCCCTGCCAGATTGCAGAGTCACACCCTATTCTTGCACTGAAATCACCAAACAGATCAGCTTGTGGGTACTGCTCACTGCTGATAGTAGGGTGTCTAGTTCTTCGTAGAACTTGTCTTTCATCTTATCCGGGTTGTTCATTGTGGGGGCATAGGCGTTGATCAGGGTGGCTTGACTTCTGATCTGCAGTGGAAGCTGTAATGTCATTAGCCGGTCGTTCACATCCTTGGGTAGGTTATCAAGTTTCCGAACAAGGTGACTCCAGACGACGAATCCAACTCCAGCATCACGACGCTCATCGCTGCTGTGACCGCTCCAGAAAAAAGTGTATCCACCTCCAGTTTCAGTCAACTGACCTATGTTGCAAGACGAGTTTCACTCAGGGCTGCAATGTCAATGTTGTATCTTGCAAGCTGTCTGGCAACTAAGGCTGTTCTTCTTTCTGGTCTGTCTGCTGTAGGGTTGTCCAAAAGCATGCGCACGTTCCAAGTGCCAATGGTGAGTGATGTCACCTTGTGTTTTATTTTGTTTGACCGCAAGATGGGATTCCCGCCAGCCGTGGTAAACTGGCCAGGGTGTAGTGAAGCAAGCAATGTTCAGGGCACTTTTTCTAGCCCCTTCCTCATTCTATGGAGGTGAACAGTGCATTCCTGAAGAGGACTGCTCAGTCGCCCAGGTAGACGCTGAGTTCTACTGCTGCTTCGGTCAGTGGAAAATGACCATTAGTCCTGAGCCGCCTGCATGCAGGTCCGTGACTACAGCTCCCAGTGTATCCACACCTGTTGCTTCATCGCTTGCCCATCGCCACAGGACTTCAAGGGTTGAACAGGGCACTGATGATGATGATGGTGTCGAAACTACCACTTGATTTGGATTAAAGTGAGGGAGAGATGCGCAGTGTCAGCCTCATTCTCTCTTTCCAATTCCCATCTGGATCCAGTAGCAAGACAAGAGTCAAGACGGCTGGAGGTGGGGCTAGGTGCAGTGGATGACCAGGACGTCTCCTGTGTCTTGTCCTGCTCTTCGCATTCTACGATGTTTGCAGAGACCGCCTTCTTGACCGTTGGACCTTCCATTGGTCTCTTCCGTTCAATCCGCTGGACTCTGCCTTCACATGCTGGGATAGACAATAAGACCAGAGATAGTTAGAGAAAATAGGAACCAGAATCAAACTGGGCCACTGTGAAAAGTAATGGGGATGGACAAGGAATGATAAAAAGATAAAAAGACAAGCCTTAAGGCTTTGTGCTTTAATGCATAGGGCATTTGCAATAAAGTGGATGAATTAATCATGCAAATAGATGTGAACAGGTAAGATATAGTCGGGATTATGGTGACATGGCAGTCAGGTGACCAGAGATCGGAACTGAACATCCAGGGGTATTTGGTATTTAGGAACAACAGACAAAAAGGAAAGGTGATAGGGTTGCATTTCTGGTTAAAGAGGAAATTAACGCAGTAATGAGGAAGGATATTAGCTCTGAAGATGTGGAATCTGTGTGAGTAGAGCTCTGAGACATCAAGGGGCAAAAATCATTTGTGGATATAGACACCAAACTGTAATGGTGACATGGGAATGGCATTGAACAGGAAATTAGAGATGCATATGATAATGGAACATCTGTAATTATGGGTGACTGTAATCTATATATAGAATCAGCGAATCAAATTGGTAACAATACCAGAGAGGAGGAACTCCTGAACTATGTATTGGATGGTTTTCTGACCAATATGTGAAGGAACCAACTAGAGAACAGGATATCGTAGACTAGGTGTTGTGTAATGAAAAAGGAATAATTGGCAATCAAGTTGTGTGAGGACCCTTGGAGATAAGTAACCATAATATGTTAGAATTCTTCACCAAGTTGGAGAAGCTGATTTTGAGACTATGGTCTGAAATCTAAATAAAGGAAACAATGATGATACGAGGCACGAGTTGGCTATGATGGATTGGGGAACATTACTTAAAAGAATAATGGTGAATAGGCGCTGACAAACATTCAAAGATTGTGGCAGAGTGGTTAGCATTGATCTTCACGGCACCAGGAACTCAGTTCAATTTTGGCCTTCGGTGACTATCTGTGTGGAGTTTGCATATTCTCCCCTCATCTGCATGGATTTCCTCCAGGTACTCTGGTTTCATCCCACAGTCCAAAGATGTATGGGTTAGGTTGATTGACCATGCTACATTACCCCTTAGTGTAAGGGGGATTAGCACTGTAAGTACGTGAGGATAGAGCTTGGGTGGAATTGTTGTCAGTGCAGACTTAATGGGCTAAATGGCCTCCATGTGCAATGTAGGGATTGTATGTACATACAAGTGCATGGTTAACTGTTCATTCCTGTCCCATGCGAAAATAAAATGAAAAAGGTGGCCAAACCATGGCTTAGAAGGGAAATCAGAGATAGTATTAGATCCGAGGGAGAGGCATACAGATTGGCCAGAAAAAACAGCAGACCTGAGGATTGGGAGTAGTTTAGAAATCAGCATCGGTGGCCAAAGAGATTGATTAAGAAAGGAAACATGGAGTACAAAAGTAAACTTGCAGGGAGCAAAAATACTGACTGTAAAAACTTTTATAGATATGTGTAGAGAAAAAGATCGGTGAAGACAAATATAGGTTCCTTACAGTCAGAAACAGGGGAATTTGTAATGGGGAATTGAAAAAATGGCTGACAAGCTAAATACCTTCTTTGGTTCACAAATTATATACCAGGTATGTTGGGAAATATGAGAGGGAGAAACTAAAAGAAATCAGTATTAGAAGGAAAATGGTGTTGGGCAAATTGATGGGATTGAAAGCTGATAAATCTCCAGGGCCTGATAATCTACCTCCCGGAGTACTTAAGGAAATGACTGAAAAATAGTGGATGCATTAGTGATCATCTTACGAGCAATGGAATGAGTCATCAACAGTGCTATCATGCAACATTTACTTAGCAATAACATTCTCATTGATACTCAGTTTGGGTTCCACCAAGGTCACTAAATCCTGATCTCATTATAGCCTTGACGCAAATGTGGAGAAAACAGCTGAATTCCTTAGGTGAGGTGGAAGTGACTGTTGTTGACATCAAGGCAGCATTTGACTGACTGTGCTGTCCAGGAGCTGTAGCAAAACTAGAGTCAATGGGAATCGAGTAAAATCCTCCGCAGGTTGGAACCATACCTGGCACAAAGGAAAATGGTTGTGGTATTTGGAGAACAATCATCACAATTCCAGGATATTAGTTCCTCAGGGATAGTACTCTAGGCCCAAGCTTCTTAACTGCTTTATCAACGACCTCCCTTTCATCACAAGGTCAAAAGTAGGGACGTTCGCTGATGACTGCACAATGTTCAACACCATTTGCTATTCCTCAGATGCTGTAGTAGTTTGTGCCAAAATGCCGCAAGACCTGGACAATATCCAGGCTTGGGCTGACAAGTAGCAAGTAATATTTGCACCACCCAAGGGCCAGTCAATGACCATCTTCAACAAGAGAGAATCTAACCATCACACCTTTACATTCAATGACTTTAACATTGCTGCATCTTGGGGCTTACCCATGACCAGGGGTCACCTGCCACTGGACTAACCATATAAATACTATGGCTACAAGAACAGGTCAGAGTCTAGGAATCCTGTGGTAAGTAGTTCATTTACTGATTTCTGAGAGTCTATCCATCTTCTACAAGGCACAAGTCAGGAGTGTGCTGGAATATGTTCCCCTTACCTGGATGAGTACAGCTCCAACAACACACAGGAAACTTGACACCATCCAGGGCAAGTCAGCCTATTTGATTGGCATTCCTTCCACAAACATTCACTCCCTCCACCATCAATGAACAGTGGTAGCTACGTAGTAGTGGTAGCAGTGTACCATCTACAAGGTGCACTGTAGGATTTCATCAAACCTCCTCAAGCAGCACCCTCCAAACCCGCCACTGCTACCATCTAGGAAGGCAAGGGCAGCAGATACCTGGGAACATCACATTCTTGAAGTCCCCCTTCAAATCACTCATCATCCTGCCTTGGAAATAAATTGTCCCTTCACTGCAGCTGAGTCAAAATCCAGAAGCTCCTTGTTAGTGGGATTACTGCCTTTGGAATCTTGCTGTTGTCATATTAGCTGCTAAGTTACAACTATGCTTCAATTGGCTGTGAGGCACTTTCAGGTCTCTCAAATTTCTGAAAGATGATATAACCATTTAATATAATTCGGGCACCGAGGGAGGGAAACAGGTTGAAAGCAAATCTGCTGGTTTTTCATCCTGTTCTTTTGTGTGTCTCCTTTTGTTTCACAAGCAGTTCTGGAGCCTGGATTTAGCTGGATTGTCAGGAATTCCTGCTAGAAGCACCCTGACAGGATTTGTAGGTAAATGTAGTGCCATTATGAGGCTGAAGTGGACTCTGCCAGGAAGGAATAAGAGTTTTACTAGTATTTGATCTAACATTGCTGCAGCGGCAGCCAGAAAGTAAATGTATTCATCTGCTCAACATATTTGGCCAGACTGGTTCAATAATGACCCAAGCAGGTGATACTTTGCATTTTCCAATGGAGTAGATGAAATTAGCATTTGGAAGCGCTACCTTAGTCCATTAATGTTAATGCAATGGCGCTACATTGCAAAATTGTTGCCCATTTCATACCTGTGTGAAGTTTCCTTTCCAACATATGCCTGTCTTTCTACCTGGAGGTTAGTGTTGTAACATGCTTTGAAAGGCTATCAGCATGACATCACTGGAAGGGAAACGCATCATGTGACTCAGTCTTAGTTGCACTTTTGCTCAGAGCAGAGTGCACAACACAGTTCTGATGTCTTAAAGCTTTATACTTACATATAACTGTTCTTAGTAGATGAACCCACAACACGTTTACACGATCTATATGTGATTGGTTGTTGTGTCTTGTACAGTAAAAAAAACAGGGTATGATAGCATCATATTAACATGAAAGGATTTGACTTGGAAATTTCACCTGTGCCTTTGGTACTGTAAGGTGCAAATAAAGACTATGTGAGGAAACTTGAGCTCACCCAAAACTCTGTGCCCTTACCCTAGCTTGAGACTAGTCTCATTGACCTGTTAGCCTTATAATTGCAGACTTGATTGGCTCCCAGTCCAAACATTTGCACATTTTCAAATTTTCATCCTTATATTAAAATCCCTACATGACCTTGCTGCTATATAGCTTTGTAGTCTTCTCTAGCTCTATAATCAATATTCCCTCCAGGCTGCTTAGCTGCAACAAACTGAAGGTCCTGATGTAGGCTGAGCACAAATCAGCCTCTATAAATCACAGTCAGTTTTTGGTAAGGTTACACACTTACTGGGGTGTAGTTACAGTGGGAATTGGATGTGGTTACAGTGAGTTTTGGGTGTGGTTACGGTGAAATTTGGATGCACTTAAAATCAACATTGGGTGTGGTTACAGTGTGTATGGGGTATGGATAGTGTGTTTGGTGTGTGGTTACAGTGTATGGGGTGTAGTTACAGTAGGCATTGGTGGCAGCCGCCGTGGGCATTGGGGGCGGTTGTAGTGGTTAAATTAATTATTTTTTGATGCTGTAGTGAGTATTGCTTATGGTTAAGTTATGTATTTGGTGAAGTGGCTACAGTGCATATGGCCTGAAGTTAAAGTGAGTATTGGATTAAAGTATAGTTAAAATATTGGTTGAAGTTACAATAAATATTGGGTCAGGGTTACAGTAAGCTTTGCATCTGATTGCCATGAATATTGGATGAGGTGACAGTGAGTCTTGAAAATAGTGTACGGCATCCATTCTGAGCATATATGATGAGTAATTCATCAGGTTACCATCAGTTAATTGTGAATTCATACTGACTTGTATCACAGATGCTCATTGCTGCAGATATGCTTCTCCCTAAGCCACAGTAATGGGAAACTCATTTGACATTTTTCATCTGTGTTGGAACTGTCTGCTGGAATAGTATCAAAGTGGAAGATGGAGGATTTTCTAGTCTTTGCCACGGAGGATTTCCAGAGTCCATAGCTTTTGGAATAATTGGTTATAACCCCATGACAACATAAATCATCCAGGATTTTATATAAACTGCAAATAATGGAAATTCTCAGCAGGCCTGGCAGAATCTGTGGAGAGAGAAGCAGAGTTAATGTTTCAGTTCAAGGATCCTTCTTCCAAACAGTTGATTGGGTTCTGACTGAACTTCAATTTAGCTTGTAACAAATTTTGTCTTCACATCAAATAAAACTTTGCATGTGCTGTTTGGGAGTGATCGGAAAGCGTCTGCACTTCATCTAAGTTGCAGCAATTGCAATGTGGGGGTGTGAGGGAGTTGGGTGAGGTTGGTGGTTTGGGTCATAGGTATGAATGGGGTACGTCTTTATAGGCTTGTTCACAACTGGGCCAACATTGTAAACTATCTTTCATCTTAAATGGATGCAATGGCAGCATTTGAAGGCCTGCTGTGCCCACTCCAAGATTTCTGGCATGTTGATCCTCTGGCATTATTATCACAGGGAAGCAAAAGATGCAATAATTTATTAGTAATTCACTGAATTTGTAATCCAAAAACTGATCGAACAATCCAGAGAATGTTACTTCAAATCCAACAATGGAAACTTGTGAATTTAAATTCAGAATAAAAACTCTTTAAACATAAAGTGGGTACCAGAAAAAATGATCATAAATTTGTCAGATTGTGATGAAATCCTAACTTATTCGCTTAGGTCCTTTTGTGAAGAAAATCCACTTTATTACCTGTGTCAGGCCATTATGTGACTAAGTCCAGACCAATGTGGTTAACTAAGTACTCATCAGTACTTAGCTATTTCGGTTCATGAAGGTAGAAAGTAGAGGTGCAGACTTTTTAATCATTTCAATTACAAGTTTTCAAAAGCTTGCCTTTCTATCACAGAATCCATTGAATGTAATGCACTTTCCTGAGGCTGTGATCAAGAAATGCACTTTATAAATTCATGCCTCTCTTTCTTTGTTTTCACTGGTTATCAAGCATTAGTGTGGGCCACCAGATTAGATGCATAGGACACTGATGGGCTATCGACACACATAAGAAGATTTTACTCTGACTTGATCAGTTGAAGCTTAATTCAGATTCACTTTGTTGTTCACTCTTATGATGTAGATTGCCAGTAACAATGACTACTTGAGCTAAAGCACGTTCTTGTCACTCCAGGAACAGGAATAATGTCATGTAGCTCCTGGGATTGCTTCTGCCATTCAGTTAGATCATGACTAATCAGTAACTCAACTGACCATATTTGCTCAATACCTCTTGGTAATCCTGTGCAATGAAAATCTATGTAAGTTTTGAAAATTTTAAATGACCCAACATCTACAGTCTTTTGAGGGAGATAGTTTCAAATTCCATCCCCTTTTGTGTGAAAAAGTGCTCCAAAATTTCACTCTTGAACGGTTTAGCTTCAATTTTAAGTTTCCACTCCCTTATGGATTTCCCATCAGTGAAAATGATTTCTCTCCATCCACCTTGTATTCAGTAGCCTAATATCTGTAATAGTTTCACTTGTGTATTGTTTAATTAACAGCATAAATGACTACCAAATTTAACAAAAATATTAACAATTGCTGCCCTTTTTGCTCCATTTTCACAGGATATACTCTAATCAATGAAGACTGTCCAGGGGCTGAATGGAATATCATGTGTCGGGACTGTTGTGAAACTGATCAGATTGAGTGTGTTTGTCCTGGGAAGGAGGAGGTTGTGGGATATTCTGTCCCATGCTGCCGAAATGAGGAAAATGAATGTGATTCTTGTCTGATACACCCAGGTATGGTTCAGCTCACTAATGCACAATGAATGCACATGGACTGCAGTCAAAGAAAACCATTTCCTCAGCAATTTAGATTGATACCAATGGCCTCAGTGGCCCAAGGTAGAGGGAGAAAAAAAACTGGCCATGTTCCTTTTTGTTTTACCTCTATTGTTTCCTGCTGTAAAGTTCACAGGGAAGATAATTGAGGGACAGAATTGGGCTTAGTCTGTGATGTTCTTCATTGTCAAATAGTCCATGATACTCACTCGCTCGGCCAGTTGGCTGAGGTCATGGAGAGTGCAAGAACAGCCAAAGTCACAGAACTACAAAGAAATTGCAACACATAAACAGACTATTCAGTTCAACACTGTGCTGAAACTTTTCTCCAAATGAGAAGTAGTCCTAACCCCATATCTATTCCATATTCTCTTACCCTCATTTCCTTCAACCATTTATTTGACTTATTCTAGAATGTTTACCTTGTATCTGCTTCAAATACAGCAATAGAATCATAGAATTGATACAATCCAGGAGAAAGTAATTTGGTCTGTTTTATCTGTCCTGTCTCTGCAAGACATCTCAAATGGTTCCATTCCCCAGCCCTTTTCCCAAGCCCTGCACACATTTTCTCTTCAAGCGTTTAACCAACTCCCTTTTGAAAGCTTCAGTTGAATCAATCTTCATTCCATTCTCAGGCAGTGTAGATCAGATCCTAACCCCTTGTGTAAAAAATGTATTTCCACATTTCAGCATTGATATTTTTAAAATCAACCTTGTATCTGTTTAAAAGCAAATTACTGCAGATTCTGGAATTTGAAACTAAAGGAAAAAATGCTAGAAAATCTCAATAGATTTGGCAGCACCTGTAAGGAGAGAAAAGAGCTGATGTTTTGAGTCCAGATGATCCTTTGTCAAAGCTTCTATTCTCTGATTCTTGAGACCTCCACCAATGGGAAGTTTCTTCCCATTTACTGTCCATTCTCCCTCTGATTTTGAACACCTTATCAAATAGCCTTTCAACATTCTCCAAGGAGAACAGCCCCGGTTTCTCCAATCTAAAATGTAATTATTCCTCATCCCTGGAACCATTATTGTAAATCTTTTCTGCATCCTTTCTAAAGCATTCATGTCCTTCTAAAACTGTAGCGCCCAGAATTGAACACAGTGCTCTAGTTGAAACTGAACCAGTAATCTTTAAAGTTCACTATAACTTCCTTACCTTTTGTACTTTTTGTTCCTATTTATAAAGCCCTGGATCTGTATGCCACTTTAACCACTTTATGAAATTGTTCTACCACTGTCAATGATGTATGCACATTTGCCCCTTGGTCACTTTGTTGCAACCTTTTTTGCTTCTCTTCATTCTTCCTGCCAAATTTCACTGCATTAAATTTCACCTGCAACGTGTCCACCCACACCAACTTGTCTATGTCCTCTTGAAGTATATCACTATCCTCTTTACCATTCACAATATGCCCAAGTTTTGTATCATTTGTAAATTTTGCAATTGTATTCCAGACATCCAACTCTAGATCATTGGTATGAATCAAGAGAAGCAGCAGCCTTTTTTCCTGTGGGATTCCACTGTATAAGTTACTCCAATTGGGAAAAAAACAACTGTTTCTCTACATTGTTTCCTGTCATGCAGCCATCTTCATATTCATGTTGCCAATGCTCCAATTATTCCATAGGCTTTGACTTTGTTAATGAGCTTATTATGTGGAAATTCATCAAAACCATTTGGAAGTCCATGTACACCACATCAACCATATTTTGCTCATCAATCTTCTCAGCCTCTTCTTGTACTCGGTCTATGCTGTTCTTATTTCCCTTTTCACTTGTTCTCAAAACTTTCTATATTTGGCCCAGTTCTCACTTGTATTATTAACTCAACTATCATATGCACCCTTTTTTGTCTTCATTTCACTCTCAATGTCTTTTGTTATATAGAAAGCAATGGCTTTGGTTCCTAAACATTTCCCCTTTGTGGGGACATGTCTTGATTGTACCTAATCCACCTACTTATTAAAGGCAATCCATTTTTTTGCCAGCCAAATTTTGTTTCCAGTTTACTTGGGTCAAATCTGTCCTCAATAAGCTCTAAAATTAGCTCTCCCACAATTAAATATTTTTGCCCAAGATTACACCTTGTTCTTTTTCATAACTAAACTCAATCTTGTGTTCATCATTGTTCTCTAAATATTAACCCACTGACATTTGATTTTCTTGATCTACCCCCACAGAACAGATCCAGCAGTGCCTTCAAGGAACGTACTGATCAGCAAAATTTTTCTCAACACCCATTTTTCTCTGCTTATTACACTATTACTGTCCCAGTTTATATTAGGATAATTGAAGCCCCATATTCTCACTATAGTTTTCCTGCAAATTTATTCCCTTAAATCTTTCCAATTATCAAGTGGCCTACATAATAAACACAGTAGTGTAATGGTAACTTTATGGTTTCTTAACCAAATAGATTTTGACATTATTCCCACCTGACATCTCCCATCTCCAGCACTGTAATATTGTCCTTTATCAATACCAACACCTCTCCTCCTTTTCTTCTCAATCTTTCTTGAACACTTCACGTCCAGGAATATTTAATACTGTAAAGTTTTAGAACCAGAAATAAAAACAGAAAATGCATGAAAACTCAACAGGTCTGGCAGCAGTTGTGGAGAGAAAAACAGAGTTAAAGTTTCGAGTCAAATATGATTTTTTTTGGTCTGGTTTTGAACCAGATCTCTGTTACTTCCACAAGAGCATATCCTTGTGTGGCTATCCATGCCTACATCTCGTGAATCTTATTTTCCATGCTCTGTGCATTTGCATACATGTACTGTAAACCTAATTTGCACTTTATTACACTCCCTCTTGATCTGATCTCAATACCTTACTATTTCTTAACTGGTGCTCATTCTTTGTGTACCTTATTTCTTCTTTCCCCCTGTTCCCATTCTGCTCCAAAAGCTTCTAAGAGTACCAGCATAATGCCCATGAGAGCATTTTGTGAATGTGCAACCTGTTTGCCCTGCCTAAGTCCTACTTCCCCTAAACTACTTCCAAATCTCAGGAATCCAAAGCCCTCCCCCCCGCACCATTTCTGCAGTCACACGTTCACCTGTTCTATCCAACTATCTCTTTACTCACCTGCGTATGGCCCCAGGGTTCATCTGGAGTTTTGAGGTCTTGCTTGCTAGTCTCTTTTCTAGTTCCCTAAAGTCTGCCTGCAGGACTTCATTCCTCTTTTTATCTATGTTTTTTCTGTAGAAAAAAAAACTCCTGCTTTCTGTCCTAAAACTCTGACATTTACTTATAGCCAAAGGGTTTTCTAGACCCTTCAATCGTTCTCAGTCCCAAGCATTCATCATTTTAAACACTGTTATCAAATCACCCAGCAGTCTTTACTTTTCAAATTGCACCAATCCTGAATTTTCAAGCCTTTTTGTTTATATTTCTTCATATTAGGTGGTATCTGAACTGTCTTTCCACTGTTGCCTCAACATCATTTCTATATTGTGGAGCCCAAAATAACATACAGGAGTCCACTATTATTTTATTAAGATATCATTTAGATCTCCCTATTGAATCTGAATAGAAAGATCTTCGGCTGAGGTGAGAGGTGATGGAGAATACTTGCAGATTTTGAATATTTCATATTTTGTTGCAGGGTGCATCATCTTTGACAACTGTAAGGGATGTAATAATGGTTCATGGGGAACCCTGGATGATTTCTACATCAAAGGGCTTTACTGCTCTGAGTGCCATTCTGGCTGGTCGGGGGGAGACTGTATGAGTAAGTAATGTGAGGACTTGTCTTTTCGCAAATCTTTAAGCAATCAGATCCCTCAATGACAATCTCTCTAAAAGAAGAGGACTGTGTCCAGAATTGACTGAAAAAGGCTTTTGTTTATGTTGCATGTTACCACAGCTCTCTGACACTTCTCAATATGATTTGCATGAGTTACCTTGAAGTGCTGTCACCTTAGAGGCGAGCAAACAGACAATTTGAAGAGAACAAAGCTGTACATATGGTCACAGGGTGAAATAACAGTAAAAAAGATTGGAAACACTCAATAAGTCAGGAAGTATCTGTGGAGAAACAGAGTTCTTTAGTGGAACTTAGTGGTTATGGCAATGGACCCGTCCATTGGCTGGAGAGCTGGTGGCAAACCCTCTCCAAAAATTTCTGGGATCTCGTCAGGATTAAATCACAATTAGATGGACCACTGGCTTCCTTTGGTGTTCTCAGCTGTGATGTGGAGATGCTGGCATTGGACTGGGGTAAGCACAGTGAGAAGTCTCACAACACCAGGTTAAAGTCCAACAGGTTTATTTGGTAGCATAAGCCTTCGGAATTTGCTCCTTCATCAGGTGCGTGAGGAGTTGTGTTCACAAACAGGGCATATATAGACACATTCAATTTACAAGATAATGGTTGCAATCGAGTCTTTACAGGTAATCAAGTCTTAAAGGTACAGACAATGTGAGTGGAGAGAGGGTTAAGCACAGGTTAAAGAGATGTGTATTATCTCCAACCATGACAGTTAGTGTAATTTTGCAAAGACAGTTAGTGAGATTTTGCAGATAGTGTGACATGAACCCAAGATCCCAGTTGAGGCTGTCCTCATTTGTGCAGAACTTGGCTATGAGTTTCTGCTCTATGATTCTGCATTGTTGTGTGTCATGAAGGCCGCCTTGGAGAACGCTTACCCGAAAATCAGAGGCTGAATGCCCGTGGCTGCTGAAGTGTTCCCCGACAGAAAGAGAACACTCCTGCCTAGTGACTGTCGAACGGTTTTCTTTCATTCATTGTCACAGCGTCTGCATGGCCTCCCCAATGGACCGTGCTTTGGGACATCCATCCCTGCAGTGAATCAGGTAGACGACGTTGGCCGAGTCTCAAGAGTGAAACGGCCAACACTGTCTACCTGATACACTGCAGGAAAGGATGTCCCGAGGCATGGTACATTGGGAGACCATGCAAGACGCTACAACAATGAATGAATGAACACCACCGACAATCACCAGGCAGGAGTATGATTCAATGATTAAAAAGGATGATGGTGTAAGGTAAAAGGGGTGATAATGTGACAAGTAGAGAAACAAAAGTGAGGTGTAGTAATGGGATGATTTGCCTGTTAAACTGTATTTTGTAGTGCTGTTCTTTGAGAGAAATGTGTTAGTCAGTACTCTCTGCTATCCTTTAAATCATGCTACTGGACCTCTAACTTCCATCTAAAACAATGGCGCAGGAGGCAGGTTCTCTGTTTAATATGTGAAGCATAGCATTTTCAGAAACAGCTCCCACTCAGTACTGAACTGATGTGCCAGTCTATGTCATATGTTCAACCCCTGTAGAGAAGAAGTTGCACCATAACTTTTTCAAACAGAGGCAAGAATGTTGACAATTGATGTTATAACAAAGACCTTTAAATGGTTGATCCAAGTGTGCTTAATGGGAATGTGTGATTTAATTTATAGTTGATATTATAATGATGTACAATGGGATACAGTTTCATCCTTACTGCCAGGGCAATAAGCTGGAGAGCAATCAACTACCCTGAATAGAACTTGCTTGATTTTCATTCCATTGGCTTCAATAGCAGATTCTATAACAGTCAGACAATTCACTCCCTTTAATTAATGCACAGCAATGAACATAAAAGTCTGCACATTGACTGCAGTGGCCTGTTTAATGGAGTCGCACAGATCTCTATGATTCCGGGGCGGCATGGTGGCATAGTGGTTAGCACTGCTGCCTCACAGCACCAGGGACCTGGGTTTGATTCCCGGCTTGGGCCACTGGCTGTGCGGAATCTGCACATTCTCCCTTTGTCTGCATGGGTTTCCTCCCACAGTCCAAAGATGTGTGGGTTAGATTGATTGGCCATGCTAAATTGACCTTTAGTGTCAGGGGTCTAGCTAGGGTAAATGTATGGGGATAGGGCCTGCATGGGATTGTGGTTGGTGCACACTCAATGGACTGAATGGCCTCTGTCTGCAATATAGGATTCTATGATTCCTGTGAATTTAGGGAACCCAGTGTGCAATCCTGGAGTATAAATGTCAAGCCCCTAGGGTTTCAGTTAATACACCCAAGAGCTTTGTGTGACTCCTAGGTTTTTATACAATGTAATCTTTGAGGTATCAACATTCAATTCAAGGGTGTGGACTAAGTCAAAATTCCTGTGGGACACAGTATCTGATCCCTGGGGTCTCAGTGTATGATTGTAATTTTCCAACTATGTTAGGGCTTGTAGATTTTAAATGAAAATAAATTATGTGGTTTGCAGGCATAATTTCAAAATAACATGCTACAGGTTTATTGAAACAGATGTTGCCTGTACAGAATATAAACTGAAAGTACAGCAGCTGCCTGTGCAACACCCGAATGACATCGCCATTAAACCATGTGATCGGCTTTTAAAATAATCATTTAACCAATTAAATACATTTGCACTTATTTGTCCCCAGTAAAGTTGTCACTGTTCAAAGTTTTAAATTTTATATATTAGTATCACAAGTAGGCTTACATTAACTGAAGTTACTGTGCAAATCCCCAGGTCACCATATCCGGCACCTGTTTGGGTACATCAAAGGGAAATTTAGCGTGGTCAATGCACCAAATCAGTGTGCCTTTTGACACCTCTGTTCATTCGTCCCTGCTTACTGTCAGTGAATTTATTTGTCCTTGTAATTGTGCTACCATTTATTTGTTTCAAGCAATCACATTCAAGTTAATTCAGCCAATATTCAAGTGGTCCTTTAGAAGCAGAAACACTGGAAGTTATCATGGCGAATGAGGAAATGGCAGAGGCATTGAGCAATTACTTGGTGTCTGTCTTCACAGCAGGAGACATATTAGAATTAGAGGTTAATATAGGCTAAAAGGAGTGAGGAATTAAGGTAATTAATACCAGCAGAGAAAAAGCATTGGAGAAACAAGAAGGATTAAAATCTAACAAATCTCGGGGCTCTGATGGCCTACACTTCTGGACTCTAAAGAGATATCTGCAGAGATGGTGAAGTTGAACTCTCTGTGTATGGGATTGCTGGCACGGGTGCAAAATCAAGAGAGAATCAGAAAGTGCGATTCTCGCTGCTGAGATCGCAATTTCTGATTTTCAAGACCCTTCGACAGTGTACCATAAAATACACCAAGGGAACCCAGTACCTCATTTTAATATATTACTATATCATTAGCCACTGTCACTTTGGAATTTCAATGCACTGAATATTCAGCGGGTGCCAGTGCGATGTCACGTCCATGGCATTTA
Source organism: Carcharhinus amblyrhynchos (assembly GCF_965287045.1). NCBI lineage: Eukaryota > Metazoa > Chordata > Chondrichthyes > Carcharhiniformes > Carcharhinidae > Carcharhinus > Carcharhinus amblyrhynchos. The sequence continues at coordinate 58,908,782 of NC_137329.1, forward strand.
CAACAGGCCTACCTAAATATATACCTGGCAGTCTCATCTCTGAGAAGGATTTTGGAGGTGAGCAATAGCCTATCATCATCCATTAGGGCGTTCAATTCTCAGGAAGCGCTGAAGAGGACATGAGGTACAGAGATGAGTTCACCTCAGGGAAGGGTGTGGGGTTCAGTGTTGCGAATTTGGGGGAAGGAATCATCTGGAGGCCTTACCTTCCCGTCATGTTGGGCCAGACGTAGGCTGGAGACTGCACCAAGATATTGGAGGGCTGCTGGTCAGGACCAGGCCAACATTAACCTGAGGGCAAATGATGGAAGAGGAGACCACATCTTTACAGGACCTGCATGTCCTATCATGAGCTGCTGGACCCCATGTGTCACCGAAGGCTCTGTTTCAGTGTGGAGACAGTGTGACACCTGTGTCACATCCTCGTGGACCTGGCACCTCATTGGGGAGGAGAACACTCACTCTTGGTGACAATGAAGGTGTTGGCAGTCCTTAACTTCTCTGCCACCAGGTCATTCCAAGGCTTGAGCGGGGACCTGTGTGGCACCTCGCAGTTGTCAGCCCACCGTGGCATCTGGGAAGTATGCCGGCAGGCCAGTATATCCATTTTGACCCAGACCAGACCCAACAAGGTACCCGAGCTGGAGGCTTCACTACCACCACTGGGATTCCGTAGGTGCAGAGGGCCATAGACACCATGCATATTGTCCTTCGGGCCCTGTGGAATCAGCAACTGCCCTTTATCAGCAGGAAGATGTTCCATTCCCTGAAGGCAGATTGTGTGCAACCGCCTTGATTTGATTTATTATTGTCACATGTATTAGTATGCAGTTTCTTGCATGTTATACAGGCAAAGCATACAGTAGATAGAGTACAAATGGGAGAAGGAGAGGAGAGGATACAGAATGTAGCATAGTCATAGCTAGGACATAGAGAAAGATCAACTTAATGCGAGGTAGGTCCATTCAGAAGTCTGATCGCAGCAGGGAAGAAGCTGTTCTTCACGGGTTGATACATGATCTCAAAAAGAGTAGAGGTGTTGGCGGGTTTTCTTAACTATAGCATTGGTGTGGAGGGACCAGGGCAGGTTGGGTGATCTGGACACCGAGAAACTTGAAGCTCTCAACCATTTCCACTTCATCCCCATTGATGTAGCTAGGTGCGTGTCCTCCACTATATTTCCTGAAGTCAATCTCTATCTCCTTCATTTTACTGACATTGAGGGAGAGATTATTGTCATTGCACCATTTCACCAGATTCTCTATCTCTTTCCTGTATTCCATCTCGCCATTGTTAGAGATCCGACCCACTACGGTGGTGTCATCAGGAAACTTGAAAATCGAGTTGGAGGAGAATTCGGCTGCATAATCATAGATGTATAAGTTGTGTAGTAAGGGGCTGAGGGAATAGCCTTGCAGGGCACCAGTGTTGAGGATGATCATGGAGGAAGTGTTGTTGCCTATCCTTACTCATTGCGGTCTTTGGGTTAGGAAGTCTGGGATCCAGTTGGAGAGGGAGGAGCCGAGCCCTTGGTCACGAAGTTTGGGGATGTGTTTCGTAGGGATAATGGTGTTAAAGGCTGAGCTGTAGTCAATGAATAAGTGTCTTTGTCATCCTTGCTAATATTCTGTAGATGTGTGCACCTACCTAGGCAATGTGCATGAAAGTTACATCCGAGGGCACTCAGACATTCCTGGGATCTTTGACTGCTGTGGTCACTGCTTCCCAGACAGTATTGGAGTCCCTGTTACCGCGTCGTCTTCCATCTGGTGGATACAGGATGGCCTGCTTCTCCTTCATGGCATCCAGCCGATCCAGGTGGTCCTCCCAGATTATCTAGATCCACTAAAATTTGCGTACTGCCACAACAGGTCCACAGCAAATTCCATCTCCTTGGCCCTGCACTCAATCCTAGAACATCTAGATAACTAGGACACCTATGTTAGACTCCTATTTATTGACTATAGTCAGCCTTCAACACTATTATTCCCATGAAACCTATCTCCAAACTCCATGGTCTGGGTCTCGGCACCTCCCTCTGTGACTGGACCCTGAACTTCCTAACTCTCAGACCACAATCAGTAAGGATAGGCAACAACACCTCCTCCACAATCATCCTCAACACTGGTGCACCACAAGGCTGTCCTCTCAGCCCCCTACTATACTCCTTACACATCTATGACTGTGTGGCCAAATTCTCCTCCAACACGATTTTCAAGTTTGCTGATGACACCGCCGTAGCAGGTCGGATCTCAAACAATGACATGACAGAGTACAGGAATGGGATGGAGAATCTGGTGAACTGGTGCGGCAACAATAATGTCTCCTTCAATGTCAACAAAACGAAGGAGATCGTCATCGACTTCAGGAAGTGTAAAGGAGAACATACCCTTGTCTTCATCAATGGGGATGAAATAGAAAGGGTTGAGAACTTCAGGTTTTTACGTGTCCAGATCACCAACAACCTATCCTGGTCCCCCCATGTCGACTATAGTTAAGAAAGCCCACCATCGCCTCTATTTTCTCAGAAGACTAAGAAAATTTGGCAGGTCAGCTACGACTGTCACTAATTTTTACAGGTGCACCATAGAAAGCCCTCTTTCTGGTTGTATCACAGCTTGGTGTAGCTACTGCTCTGCTCAAGACAGCAAAAAACTACCAAAGGTTGTGAATGTAGCCCAATTCATTACGCAAACTAGCCTCCCATTCATTGACTCTATCTACATTTCCTGCTGCCTCTGCAAAGCAGCCAGCATAATTAATCCAATCACCTTGAACATTCTCTCTTCCACCTTCTTCCTTTGGGAAAAAGTTACAAAAGTTTGAAGTCATGTACCAACTGACTGAAGAACAGCTTCTTCCCTGCTGCTGTCAGACTTTTGAATGGACTTATCTTACATTAAGTTGATCATTCTCTACATCCTAGCTATGAATGTAACACTACATTCTGCGCTCGCCATTCATAGAGAAGGAAATGAGAGAGTGCAGAATATCGTGTTACAGTCATAGCTGGGGTGTAGAGAAAGTTCAACTTAATGCAATGTAAGTCCATTCAAAAGTCTGACAGCAGCAGGCAAGAAGCTGTTCTTCAGTCGACTGGTACATGACCTCAGAGTTTCATATTTTTTTTCCGAAGGAAGAAGGTGGAAGAGAGAATGTCCGAGATGCGTGGGGTCCTTAATTATGCTGGCTGCTTTGCTGAGGCAGTGGGAAATGTAAACAGAGTCAGTGGATGGGAAGCTGGTTTGCATGATGGATCAGGCTACATTCACAACCTTTTGTAGTTCCTTGTGGTCTTGGGCAGTGCAGGAGCCATACCAAGCTGTGATACAACCGGAAAGAGTGCTTTCTATGGTGCATCTGTAAAAGTTGGTGAGAGTCGTAGCTGATACGCCAAATTTCCTTAGTCTTCTGAGAAAGTAGATGCATTGGTGGGCTTTCTTAACCATAGTGTTGGCATGGGGGAGCCAGGACAGGTTGTTGGTGATCAGAGTACCTAAAAACTGGAAGCTCTCGACCCTTTCTACTTCGTCCCCGGGAATAGCAAACCTAACCTGGTGCAGGGTCGTGTGCCTATGAACAATTCTGCAGGCGCTATTCCTGTAGTGGCATGGGGGTGGGAGGGGTTGTCCTATAGTTAAATAGCCAACAGGAGAGCTAGGTGTCCATTGATGCTACTGGCTGTTTGTTTTTAACCTAGTTTTTAAAGTTTGGCCTGCTTTCTCTTCAGGGCCATTCGACGATGGATGGTATGGTTCCGTCCTGATATGTCAAATCCCATTCAACTTCATGAATCAGGTGAACTCCTGCCTGCTGAAAGCCAGTCCATTGTCTGAGACTAGCACCTCTGAAATCCCACATGTCACAAATGAGGTGCGAAATTTCCCTGCTGTTTTTGTTGTGTTTGCCGAATGCACCCTATGCATGTCCATCCACTTGGAGTGGGCATCTACTATGACCAGGAACACTAAGCCCATGAAAGGGCACATGCAACCAAGTCCATGGTCTACTTGGCCATTCCCACATGTGTGATGCTGGTGGCACCTTCTGTCCTTGCTGGCATTCCTGGCACCGACCCACAAAAGCCACTATGACTGCATCCATTCTGGGCCACCAAACGTAGCCACTGGCCAACAGCTTCATTTTGGATACTCCTGGGTGGCTGTGATGTAGTTCAGCAGCATCTGGGTGGGAGAGGGAACTCACAATGTTAAAATGGCAGCGCGGGCTTGTTGGGCCGAAGGGCCTGTTTCCCGTGCTGTGTTGTTCTTTGTTCCTATCATGGCAAGCTTGACTTGGAACAACCACTCGGCATGCCACAGCAGTATTCCGTCTTCTGCTGTGAACTGCTCTTTCACTCCAGGCTTAAGGCTGTACTGGCCTTTCTGCTTCCCCTGTCAGTACTGTGTTATCTTTTGTGAGGTCAGGGTCCTTTTATGTCCAAAGATGTATATTATGTGCAGCCACTGAGATGGTATCCAGAAAATTCATAGCCGTTACATCTCTTATACTTGGGGTACCACCAATGGGGTGTCTGCTAAAAATAGCCTCTTTAAGTCATATGCATTTACCTCAAGATCTCCCAGCTGTGCTCCAATTGATAGTTACAAGATGCTAATACGCCCACAAGGGGATCTAAGACCATGCTAATGGTGGCATCATTTTGTCCTCTCTTAGTAATCCCAGTAGTGGCCTGTGACCCGTGACAATCATAAATTTCCATCCATAAAGGTATTGATGGAATTTCTTCACTCCAAATATTACCGCCAACCCTTTTCTTTCAATATGGGTGTATATACTTTTTGTTATAACCAAGGTCCTGGGGGCATTTGCTGTTGGGTGTCCCTCTCCATCTGGTCATTTATGTGCTAATACTGTCCTGACGCCATATGGAGATGCATCACAGGTTAACACTAACTCTTTTTTAGGATCAAAATGTGCTAATGCTTGGACAATGACAGCTGATGCTTTATTTTCTTCAAAGCAAGTTCTTGACAGGTGGACCATTCCCAAACTTAATCCTTTTTTAGCAATTGATATAGCAAAACCAAGATGGAGGCCCAGTTTAGTATGAATTTTAATATGAAAATGCTCACCAGCCCAGACTGGATGGAGGTGAGAGACAGGGCATCTTTATTTGCCCGCACCTGGTCCTCCAAAGGTTGTAGACCTGATGTGTCCACTTTTTAACCCAGATACGTCAATTGAGGTGCCAAAAAGATGCATTTCTCCCACCTTAAGCACACTCCAGCTCTTGAAAAATGACTAGGGACTTCCTCCAAGTGCTGTAGATGTCCTTCCTTTATTTTCACCTGTAATGAGAACGTCTTCCAGGTAATAATATTCCCTTAGTAGGTCCGCCAATTCCTGGAAGGTGTTTGTATCTGCTGCCTCTAGGAAAGTTAAGCTGCGAATAATGGCAAATGTCAACGGTTCACAAGTGGTCAGAAAAATGACCCATTGCTTTTCATCTGCCACAGTGTCATTCACTCTAAAAAAGTAATGCATTTGTTCCACATGTTGTGTCCACTCCTCCACAGCAGGATCAAAAGAGTCCAGTTTTCCAAACAGAGACATGATGTCTAGAGTCATAGAGGTTTACAGCATGGAAACAGGCCCTTCCACCCAACGTGACACAACACCCTTTCTTTTTAAATCCCTAAGCTAGTCCCAATTGTCCACATTTGGCCCATATCCCTCAGTACCCATCTTACCCATATAATTGCCTAAACACGTTTTAGAAGACAAAAATGTACCCACCTTTACTACTACCTCTGGCAGCTTGTTCCAGATGCTCACCTCCTTCTGTATGAAAAAAATTACCACTCTAGACCCTTTTGTATCTCTCCCCTTTCACTTTAAACTATGCTCTCTAGTTTTAGACTCCCCTACCTTTGGGAAAAATATTGACTATCGAGTTGATCTATGCCCCTCGTTATTTTATAGACCTGTGTAAGATTACCCCTCAGCCTCCTACGCTGCAGAGAAAAAAGTCCCATCCAGCCTCTTCTTAAAACTCAAAACCATCAAGTCCTATTCGCATCCTAGTAAATCTCTTCTGCATTCTTTCTAGTTTAATGATAACCTTTCTATAATAGGGTGACCAGAATTGTACACAGTATTCCAAGTGTGGCCTTAACAATGTCTGTACAACTTCAACAAGCAATCCCAACTTCTGTATTCAGTGTTATAATCGATGGAACCAAGCATGCTGAATGCCTTCTTCACCACTCTGTCTATCTGTGACTCCACTTTCAAGGAGCTATGAACTTGTACCCCTCGATCTCATTGTTCTGTAACTCTCCCAACGCCCTACCATTAACTGAGTCTTGCCCTGGTTCAATCTATCAAAATGCATCACCTCGCATTTATCTAAATTAAACTCCATCTGCCATTCGTCAGCACACTGGCCCAATTGATCAAGATGGCATGGCAATCGGAGATAACTTCCTTCACTATACACTATGCCACCAATCTTGGTGTCATTTCCAAACTTACTAACCATGCCTCCTATATTCTTATCCAAATCATTAATATAAATGACGAAAAACAGTGGACATGGCTCTGATTCCTGAGGCACACCACTGGTCACAGGTCTCAACCTGAAAAACAACGCTTTACAACCACCCTCTCTCTGGCTTCTGTCATCAAGCCAATTTTGTATCCATTTAGCTATCTCATCCTGGATCCCATGAGATTTAACCTTATGCAACAACCTACCATGTGGTACCTTGTCAAAGACCTTGTTAAAATCCATGTAGACAATATCAACTGCACTGCCTCATCTGTCTTCTTGGCTACCGCTTCAAAAAACTCAGTCAGATTTGTGAGACATGATTTTCCACTCACAAGGGGTGCTGACTGTCCCTAATCAGTCCTTGCATCTCTAAATGCCTGTAGATCCTGTCTCTCAAAATACCTTCCAACAACTTACCCTCCAGAGATATGAGACTCACCAGCCTGCAGTTCCCAGACTTTTCCCTGCAGCCCTTTTTAAACAAAGATGACACTTGCCATCTTTCCAATCTTCAGGCACCTCACCTGTGACTATCGTTGATTCAAGTATCTCTGCTAGGGGACCCGCAATTTCCTCCCTAGCCTCCCACAATGTCCAGAGATACACTTCTTCACGTCCCAGGGAATTATCTACCTTGATACGCTTTAAGACTTCCAGCACCACCTCCTCTGTAATATATACGTATTACTCAAGACATCACTATTTATTTCCCCAAGTTCCTTAACATTCATGCTTTTCTCAACAGTAAATACTGATGAGGAATATTCATTTAGGATCTCACCCATCTTTTGTGGATCCATGCACAGATTCTTAAAAGGTCCTACTCTCTCCCTAGTTACTCTTTTGGCCTTTAAGTATTTGTAGAAGCTCTTTGGATTCTCCTTTGCCTTATCCACTATAATGATCTTGTGTCCCCTTTTGGCCCTTCTGATTTCTCTTTTAACTCTACTCCTACACCCCCTATACTCTTCAAGGGATCCACTTGATCCCGGTTGCCTTTGCGTGTCATGTGCCTTTTTCTTCTTGACCAGGGACTCAATATCCTGAGTCATCCATGGTTCCCTACTTCTACCAGCCTTGCCCTTCACTCTAAGAGGAATGTGCTTACCCTGAACCCTGGTTAACACACTTCTGAAAGCCTCCCACAGACTCCCCCAATTAACTTTTGAAAGCTCATGCCTGATACCATCAAAATTGGCCTTGCCCCAGTTTAGAATTTTAACTTTTGGGCCAGACCTAACATTCTCCATAGCTATCTTAAAACTAATAGAATTATGGTCACTGGCCCCAAAGTGATCCCTCACTAACACTTCTGCCACCTACCCTTCCTTATTTCCCAAGAGGAGGTCAAGTTTTGCCCCCTCTCTAGTTGGGCCATCCACATACCGAATGAGAAATTCCTCCTGATTACACTCAAGAAATTTCTCTCCATCCAACCCTCTACTACTGTGGCTGCCCCAGTCAATGTTGGGAAAGTTAAAATCCCCTACTATTATCACTCTCTGTAATCTCCTTACATATTTGCTCCTCAATTTCCCACAGACTACTGGGGGGTCTGTAGGACAACCCTATCAAAGTGATTTCTCCCATCTTATTTCTCAGTTCTACCCATACAGACTCAGTGGCCGAACCCTCGGGTATATCACTTTTCAGTGATGTTTTCCCTAATCAGAAGTGCAACTCCCACTCCTCTCTGACCTCTTGTTCTATCTTTCCTATGGCATCTGTATCCTGGAACGTTGAGCTACCAGTCCTGTCCCTCCCTTAGCCATGTTTCAATAATTTCTATAACATCCCAGTCGTGCATAACCATCCGTACTCTGAGATCATGCCCTGAGGCTCATCAGGCCTCTTGCATTGAAATAAATGTAGTTTAATCTGGACTTCCCTTGTCTGATCTATCTGGTACTAGGATTACTGACACTGCCTCTACTACATAATGTGCTCTCATTAACTTCTGAAAATGCTTATAAATGGTTTACCCCCAAGCAAAACCAGCTTTTGGGTATGTGCGCCGTAGCCTGAAAGTACCCTGGAAGATGCGCCGGGGAACTCACACCACCAGAAGTCATCATGCAGGGACTGCATGTGAAATGCCTGAGAAGGTTAAATTTCTGATGGACTTACCCTGTGCCTAGAACTCTCCAAAATTCAATTTAACTTGGAGACTTTGGATGGTTTCCGAGAAAATGTAGGTGTTTCATAACAGAATATTCAGATCCCTCGTATACTCATATTTAAGTACTTCAATTGATAATACTTCAATTTGTTTCAATTTGTTATATTTTAACTGTGTTGTTCAATAAAATCTGTTTAAATAAAAACTACCTAGAATCACATCTGGAGCAAAACACCTTACGCTCACACTAATGCCAAAATCAAATAAAGGTGGGGACTTATGCTAACTCCATAACATACCTTGGAGTTTCTGATTTGGCCCTGAACTAAGGAAAAATAAACTTTTGCAGTACTACTAAGAATAAATAAACTGTGATTGTGTAATTGAGAATAAATAAATTGTAGTCGTGTTAAATAAATAAACTCAGTATAGGTACTTGGAGCAAATAGATCTGAATGTAGTTTCTATGGACAAATAAGATCGAATGTGGATACGAGAGAAAATAAGCACATGTTTAATTACTGGTGACAAATGAACAGAACTGTTACTGGTGACGAATAAATTCCAGCGCAGCTTTTGGGATAAGTAAATTGTAGCAAATGTATCAAATAAGAATATTTATTTACAAATGTAGCAAGTTTACAGCACAGGAACAGCCCATTCAGCCCACCCAATCCTTGTAGGTATTTATGTTCCACTCCAGTCTTCTCTGATCCTTCTTCACCTAAATTTATCAGTAAACCTAAAGTCAAATACTGACATCTTACGGTCAGCATTAGTTAGAATTTCCACAATAGTTATATTGATTAATTTAGGCTAATTTCTCATTATTGATCATCCTACTGTTTCACATTCTCCATCCCACTGTTCCAATACTTACAGCACCATTTTGACTTTGAGCATTCTACTACTTGTGTTGCTATGAGTATCAGACTGACAGCTGTTCCTACTTTAAAGAATTCATGGTGAAACATGATTAGCTCACTGGTATGTGCAGTCACATTTCATTGGTCCAAATTTGGAGCGGCATTATGGGGACAGGGCCTGGGTGGGATAGTTGGCTGATCAAGCTCAATGGGCCGAATATACTGTAAGGATTCTATGAATCTATGAGCATTGCCACAGTTCATTTATTTGTTATAACACTGCTGCAGTGTTTTTTGTTCCTAGTAACACTGTAACACATCATTGATGCCTAGTAACACAGCTACAGTTTATATATCCCAAGTAACACAGCTACAATTTATTTATCTCTAATAACACTGTGACAGTTTATTTAATTCTTGTAACACTGCTACAATTCATTTATTCCTTGTAACACTGCCACGAATCATTTATTCCCAGTAACACAGGTATGATTTATTTTTCCCTAGTATCACTGCGACTATTTATTTAGCCCTAGTAACACTGAAAGTCTATTGATGCCTGTCACAGTTTATTTATCCCGGGTAACATTCCTTTATTCCTAATCATACTGCTTCAGTTTATTTAGTCCAAGTAAAACTGACGCAGTTTATTTATCCCGAGTAACACTGCCGCAGTTTATTTATCCCGAGTAACACTGCTACAGTTTATTTACTCCTTGTAACTCAGTTACAGTTTATTTATCCCTAGTAACCCTGCTACAGTTTATTTGTTTCTAGTAACACTGATACCGTTTATTTGGCTTTTCTTAAATTTAGCCAATTTCTATTTCTCCTGTGATCTATCATTTTTCTCCACTGAGTTGAGCTCTCCAGAATAAATACTATTGAAATATAACCGCACTCAAAAATGAGCTAGTCAACCTCACCATGAACTCTTAAAAGTAGAAACAGCTGGCTGCCTGACCCTGAGCAATTGAGTTAAAACTGAATGCTTAAAATTGAAGGAATGTAATAAGCATTGTAACAGTGAGGTGGATAGTGGGGAACCACAAGATGGGACGTGAGAAACGGAGAGATGGAGGCTGAGAAATAGTGAGACAGAGTGAGAAACAGTGGCTTAGGGATTGCAAATCAATGAGATGGATAGATAACTTATGTTGTAAATAAATGTGATGACATTCTGGTTTGTCAGACCCTCGACTGAAATGTGATTTGTGGTGCGATGTACAACTCTACTTGCACCGGTGAGGACAATGTTATACATCTGGGCAGCATCTTGTGGAGGTGACAGTGGTTTTGACCAACTCTCAAGTCACCTCTTTTCAGGAAGGTTCACTGCATCTTGTGGGAAACAGACACTTGAGCCCAGGAGAAGGCCTATCATTGGATTAAGAACCCCAAGGGCCGAAGTCTTACCCACTGAGAGTTGATAATCTAGAAGGGAATTGCAGCTTTTCTGTCCTCAGTCTTTGAATGCTAGTCATCCGTCTCCACAAACAAATATGCCAGCCCAGCCTCCACCTGCTGCTGGGTTAATACAAGCAACAGCAGTTGAGATCTTTAAGTGGTTTTTGGTCTCTTAAGTGCTTCCATTACCAGTCTAGACTGAAAGAGATAATTTAATTTTAACTTCAGTGGAGGTGGGAAGGTGACAAGGTTCTTACTCACTACCTTTCCGCCCCATTACATGATCCCACCATCAAACCCATCACAGAGTAAGGCATGGGATTATTCGCCTAGAATAAAAATATATGGTAAAATGAAGCTATTTGCATAGTTGAGCATTTACTGACATCAAATACAACAAAAAATTGCCAAATTCTTTAGATTCATTCATGTTAAATAGGCTTCTGGCTTCTCACACATCTCCAATTTGCAGTTTCCACAATTGGCCTTCAGCTGTCTGAACTTTTTGCTTTCAAATTACTTCCCTAAATCCCTTTGCCTCTTCCCCTTTCTTAAAATTCACTTCATGTTCTAATATATCTTAAGGTGGTTTGGTTCCAAATTTTATTTAATAATATTCCTATGATGCACCTTCAGACACTTTACTCCAATAATGAAGCTCTTTCAATGCAAATTGTTGTTATAATGGGGTAGCTTTCTTAACTGAATAGTATATAACACAAGGATTCGTATTAATGTAAGTTTTACCACTCTTGATATATTGTTACAAGTGCAGGATTTTATAAAGTGGTTTTGTTATAAACTGTCTTTTTAAATGTAAATTGAAACAGAATTTTCATGGAGCAAGAGGCCCAGGATGCAAGCTATTGTAAGTGATAGATTTTACACCTTGTGACAAAAGAGAGGCAACTGATCTTTCTGGATACAGACTCAAAGAGCCAACAGATACCCAGAGAAGGACATAGACATAACTGTTGCCATGCAAAGCAAAATACTCTTTTTGTGTTAACTACTGAGCAGGATGTAGAAGGACAATGGAACTTGCACAGCAAGCAATTCTTGGAAGCCAGTGCACCAAATGTCTAGGTGGGTGCACACAGGGCTATGTCCCAAAGTTCCCAATGTGGACCCCATCACAGCCAACCTTATGGTCTCCACACCCACTATGGCGAGGATATGACAAGGGGGGCAACCCATCGAGGTGGTGCATGGCACCAGAGATGTTTTCGGTTTGCCATTGTCCATGGGAATTGGGACATGGGTTACTGGGAGGAAGTGAGGGATCCAGGATGGATAACCTTTTCTCTTTCTCTTCTCTCTCTCTTTTTTCTCTTTCTTTCTCTCTCTCTTCCTTCCCCCTTCTTTCTCTCTTTCTTTCTGTCCCTCTCTTTCTTTCTTTTTCTCTCTTTTCTTTCTCTTTTTCTTGTTCTTTATCCCTCTCCTTTTCTCTTTTGCTCTCTTTCTCTTGCTTTCTTTGTCTCTCTCCCTTTTTCCCTCGCTCTCTTTCTCCCTCTTTCTTTCTCTCTTTTCTCTCTCTTTTTCTCCCTCTCTTTCTCTCTCTCTCATTCTCTCTTTTTCTCCTCTGTCTTTCTCTCTTTTTTCTCTCTCTCTCTTTCTTTCTCTCTTTCTCTCTCGTTCTCTCTCTCTTGTTCTCTCTCTCTCTTGCTCTTTTTTCCTCTTTCTCTCTCTCTTGGTCTCTCTTTCTTCCTTGTCTCTCTCTCTCTTCTCTCTTTCTTTCTGGCTCTCTCTTTTTCTTTCTTTCTCGCTCTGTCTTTCTCCCTCTTTTTCTTTCTCTCTCTCTTTCTCTCTGTCTCTCTTCCTTTCTTTCTCTCTCTCTCTTCCTTTCTTTCTCTCCCTCGCTTTCTTTTTCTTTCTCTTTTTTCTCTTTCTTTTTCTCCCTTTTCTCTTTCTCGCTCTCTTTCGCTCTCTCCCTCACTTTCTTTTTCTTTCTCTTTCTCTCTCTCTTCCTCTTTCTTTTTCTTTCTCTCTTTTTTCTCTCTTTCTCTCTTTTTTCTCTCGCTTTCTCTCTCTTTCTCTCTTTTTCTCCCTTTTCTCTCTTTCTCTTTGTTTTTCTCTCTCTTTTTCTTTCTTTTTTCTTTCTCCCTCTCTTTTTCTCTTCCTCTCTCTCTGTTCCTCTCTCTCTTTCTTTCTCTCTCACTTTCTTTCTCTCTCTCTCTTTCTCTCTCTCTCTCTCTCTTTCTCTCTCTCTTCTTTCTCACTCTCTTTTTCTCTTTCTCTTTCTCCTTCTTTCTTCTTCCACCCCAGATTGCCGGGATGGCTCATGGGGGACAAGGGCTACCCACTGTGATCACGGCTGAAGACGCCAGTGAAGAGGCCCCAGACCAATGCAGAGACCTGCTACAATGTGGAGTATGCTGCCACCTGGTCCAATGTTGAGTGGTGCATTGACCTGAACATGAGGTTCTGCTGTCTGAATCGGTCTGATGGGGCCCTCTAGTACTGCCCCCTGAGGGTCTCTTGCATTGTAGTGGCTACTGTGCACGCCACAACCTGGCGCAGCAGTAGGGAGGCATCCTGGAGGAGGAGAAGGAGGACCGGGTGGACGTCCTTGAGGAGGAGGAGGAGGAAGAGTCCCAGGAAGGTGTGAAAGACAAGGCCAAGGGAGAGATGGAGGATGTAGGAAAGATGGCTGCAAGAGTTCGGCAGGGCAGGACAGCAAGTGAGGCACTCATCGTCGCATGGTTTTCCTAATAGGAGGCGTGATGCACGGCATCTCCAACATCCAACCAGCATTTCCTCCCCCACCCCACCCACTTGTCCACACACCCTGTCCTAAGGTACTCTAGGGTAATTGGTCCAGGCAGGAAGATGATGACGACTCGCTACCTGGCATGCTGTGATGCTGCCCAGCTTTTGCGGGGTGGTGGTGGGGGGAAGGGGAGTCAAAATGGCTCCCACTGCTAGCACTGCTTAAGGAGGCTGGTGGGGAACCCAGACCTCATCAGTGGTGGAGGCTGGTGACCTCACGATTTCAGTGGCAGTCTTGGAACTGGGGATCGCAGACTCAGTATCCTCAAATGGAGTGAGGAGATGCAGCTAAGGCACCCCATGTCTTGTATTCTCCCACTCCTTCTTGTTTTGAGCCATCTTCTCATGTAGGAACAAAAGGAGGGATTGAAAGTCTGATAGCATGAAGGCTGTGGGGTGTCAGAGTAGGAGCAGTTGATGGCATATGTCAGGACTGTGTTGGCAGGCAGGAGTTGTGACAGGGGTGCCAGAGGGGTTGAAGGAAGATGCTGAGGATTGGATGCTGTAAGACTGCATGGTGTCAGGGAATGAATCAGCATGGACATTCCACATGAGGATGGGATGGATACTCACTCTTGCTGCCCGAACAAGGTCATTCATTTTGTTTTGGCACTGCCTGTCGGTCCTCCGTGTCAGTGCGTGAACACTGACAGCCGCTGCCACTGCTTATCGGGCCATATTGTTGGCCTGACCCCTGGGTCTCTGATCGTCTCTGGGGAAGAAGATGGCCCTCCTCTCCTCCATAATATCCAATAGCTGTCCCAGGTCTTCCTCCCTAAATGGCAGAGCTAGACTATGAAGTGCCAACTTCCTGGCATGATTAGCTGTGTGTGCATCATTAGCGTTTAAGTGCAGCTCCTCCTTGTTAATGGTGCACAACTGCAGCCACTTAGGGCAAATCATGTGCCTGGTATGTTCATGCCAGTGTAATTCACGCACTTGCAGTGTGTGTCGAAAGATTGTGATGGGATGCATGCCTAAGGGACCTGCATGGATATGAAGAAATCATTTGAGAAGATTCCACCCTTAATTTCTGGACTATGCTCATCCCTTTCCATAATGACTTTGAACTTAGAGTTAGGGTATTCTGAAGGGGCAGGGTCAATAACCAATGGTTGTTGTACATGTCAGTACCAATAATATGGATAGAAACAGGAATTTAGGGAGTTAGGTAGTATATGAAAGAGCAGGACTTCTAAGGTTGTGATCTCTGGATTACTTTTGGTGTCATACTTGGCTCCAAAATTCTTGCCAATTGACACTTCGACCATTTGCCTGTGTTCATTCACTAGGATTAAGTCTAGCACTGCCCCATCCCTCGCAGGGCTATCAATATATTGACACAAAAAGCTCTCTTGGATGCACTTTAAAAATTCCATCATGTCTAATCTTTTCACACTAAGGTGATTCCAGTTAATATTGGTGAAGTTGAATCCCATACCACTATAACTCGTTCCTCTCACATCTCTCTGTGATTTGCCTACATATCTGTTCCTCCATCTCCCTCTGTTGGGAAGTCTGGGATGCCCCCAGCAAAGTGAGTTCTGTTTTTTTATTCTTAACTCCACCCATATGGCCTCTTTTGAAGAGGCCTCTAAGACATCCTCCCTCAATACTGCAGTGATTGCCTCTTTTATCAATAATGCAATGCCCACTCCTCTCTTACATCCCCCACTATCCCCCCATAACGCCTCAAACTTTGATTCCCGAGAATATTGAGTTGCCATTCCTGTCCTTCTATCAACCATTTCTCAGCAGTTGTAATAATATCATATTTCTACATGCTGATCAATGTTCTAAGTTCTTTCAACTTACCAGACAGGCTGTTTGCATGAAAATAGATGCAGTCTACCTTTCCAGTCCTCCTGTGTATCTTACTATGCCCATATGTTCTCTGCCTGCTGGACTGACCTAGTTTTCCTTTCTATCTGACTGAAACTCGTTCCCAACTGTACATCTACTCTGTGTCCCATCCCCCGGCTAAATTAACTTAAAACCTTGCTAACAGCACAGGCAAACCTCCCAGAAAGAATATTGAACTTGTTATGGTTCAGGTGCAACCTATCCAGCTTGTCCCATCTATCCCAGAAAATGTCTCAGCAATCCAAAAATCTAATGCCCTCCTTCCTACACCATCCCTTTAGCCATGCATTCTTTGATCTATCTTCCTCAATAGAACATGACACCAGAAGTAATCCAGAGATCACAACCTTAGAAGTCCTGCTCTTTCATCTACTACCTAACTCCCTAAATTCCTGTTTCTATCCATATCATTGGTATTGAGATGTACAACGATCATTAGCTATTGACCCTGCCCCTTCAGAATACCCTGCAGCTGCTCTCAGTTGAGAATGTGGCGTAACATAAAGTATCTTGGTTGTGATAATTATTTAGAACATAGAACATAGAAAAGCTACAGCACAAACAGGCCCTTCACCCCACAAGTTGCGCTGATCATATCCCTACCTACTAGGCCTACCTATAACTCTCAATCCCATTAAATCCCCTGTACTCATCCAGAAGTCTCTTAAAAGACCCCAACAAGTTCACCCCCACCACCACTGACAGCAGCTGATTCCACTCACCCACCACCCTCTGAGTGAAAAACTTACCCCTGACTCTCCTCTGTACCTACTCCCCAGCACCTTAAACCTGTGTCCTCTTGTAGCAACCATTTCAGCCCTGGGAAATAGCCTCTGAGAATCCACCCAATCTATACCTCTCAACATCTTTATAAACCTCTATCAGGTCACCTCTCATCCTTCATCTCTCCAAGGAGAAAAGACCGAGCTCCCTCAACCTATCCTCATAAGGCATGCCACCCAATCCAGGCAACATCCTTGTAAATCTCCTCTGCATGCTTTTAATAGCTTCCACATCTTTCTTGTAATGAGGTGACCAGAACTGAGCACAGTACTCCAAGTGGGGTCTGACTAGGGTCTTATAAAGCTGCAGTATTATCTCCCAACTCCTAAACTCAATCCCTCGATTGATGAAGGCCAGTACACCATATGCTTCCTTAACCACATCCTCTACCTGTGAGGCCAATTTAAAAGTCCTATGGACACGGACCCCAAGGTCCTTCTGATTCTCTACACTGCTAAGAGTCTTACTCTTGATATTATATTCCTTCATCCCATTTGACCTGCCAAAATGGACCACTACACATTTATCCAGGTTGAAGTCCATCTGCCACTTCTCCGCCCAGTCTTGCATCCTATTTGTGTCATGCTGCAACTTCTGACATCCCTCCAAACTACCCACAACACCACCAACCTTCGTGTCATCAGCAAACTTACCAACCCATCCCTCCCCTTCCTCATCCAGGTCATTTATGAACATTACAAACAGCAAGGGTCCCAGAACAGATCCCTGGGGCATTCCACTCCACTGGTGACTGACCTCCATGCAGAAAAAGACCCATCTGCAACCTCTCTCTGCCTTCTGCAGGCAAGCCAGTTCTGGATCCACAAGGCAACAGTTCCTTGAATCCCATGCCCTATCACTTTCTCAAGAAGTCTTGCATGGGGGACCTTATCGAACGCCTTGCTGAAGCCCATATAAACCACATCCACCGCTCTTCCTTCGTTGATGTGTTTAGTCACATTTTCAAAGAATTCAACCAGGCTCATAAAGCATGACCTGCCCTTGACAAAGCTGTGCTGACTACTTTTGATCATACTAAACTTCTCTAAATGTTCATAAATCCTGTCCCTCAGGATCCTCTCCATCAACTTACCAACCACTGATGTTAGACTCACTGGTCGGTAATTCCCTGGGCTATCCCTGTTCCCTTTCTTGAATATAGGAACCACATCCGCAATCCTCCAATCCTCCGGAACCTCTCCCATCTCCAATGACGACACAAAGATCATCGCTAGAGGCTCTGCAATCACTTCCCTCACCTCCCACAGTACCTGGGGTACATCCCATCTGGTCCCGGTGACTTACCTATCTTGATTTAATTAGGTAAAGGAGAAATACTTTTTCTGTCATTTGGCATATTTGTTGTTGTTGAAGAAATATTTAGTCAATGTTAATTTTAATTTCTTTGTTTTAGTAAAAGCCTTGAAAAGTGAAATTTTGTCATGAAATTCTTTTAATCAATCTCTGGGAAATTTTTCTCTTTTTAAAAGATATTAGTCTCTGTGGGGCTTATAACAATGTTTTTCTGTTTCCAGAATGTGGAGCTGTTATAAATGCGTCAAGAGGGCAGATTGTGTTAGAGGGATACCCCAGCAACTCTCACTGTGAGTGGACAGTGTCAGTGAATCCCAGTTTTGGGATTGAATTAAGGTAGGATTAATGTTTGTTACATGTATTTTGTGTTTTTATATTATGGGGCAGTTTTGTGTTTACTTTATAGGCAGGAAGATTGCTGTGTTTGAAAACTGTTTTGCGAAGTTAAGTTTAAAGTGCCAAAAGGTAGTGAATGTAGCCCAATCCATCACACAAACCAGCCTCCCGTTCATTGACTCAGTCTACACTTCCCACTGCCTCGGCAAAGCAGCCAGCATAATTAAGGACCGTGCATCTTAGACATTCTATATTCCACCTTCTTCCGGCAGGGAAAAGATACGAAAGTCTGAGGTCACATCCAACCGACTCAAGAACAGCTTCTTCCCTGCTGCCATCAAACTTTTGAACGGACCTACCTTGCATTAAGTTGATCTTTCTCTATACCCTAGCTATGACTGTAACAATACATTTTTCACTGTCTCGTTTCCTTCTCTATGAACTGTATGCTTTGTCTATATAGTGCGCAAGAAACAATGCTTTTCACTGTGTACTAATACGTATGACAATAAATCAAACTGAAATTATTGTATCCTGAAAGTAATAGCATTGCTTGTGGTTCATGAATTGACCATTCAATTGCATATCAATTCTGATTCTAAATTGTACATTTGAATGAAAAAAAAACTGTCTAATGAAAGATAAGCTTGAAAAATGTGTTTCCATGTCAGCTCTTGTTTGAAAATATTGTTGCCAGTTTTCCATGAATTCAAAGCCTAAGAAGTGACTCTTGAAGCTTTCAAGATCTGCAAATTCTCATGCTCCAAATAAAAATTCTTATCTTTGTTTACAAATTTCTCCATGGCCTTGAGCATCCCACATTTTGATAACCGCCTACAGTTCTACAACCCACTGGGATACTTGCATTCTTCCAGTTCTGGCCTCTTGCACATCCCCAATATTGGACTTGTGCCTAACTTGTCTTGGCCTTAGGCTCTGAAATTCCTTCCCTAAGCCTCTGTTTCTACCTTCCCCCTCTTTAAGACACTCTGTCAAACTTTCCATTTTGACCAAGCTTTTGATATATCTCGCCCAATGTTTCCTCATGCGCTCAATGCCAAATTTTGTTTGATGACATTTTTCCGAGACAGCTTACCAATTGTTCTACTAATCTAAAGATGCTAGAGGAGTACAAGTTGTTGTTGTTGTACTAGTGAGGGTACTAAGCACATACAGAGCCACTTTTAACACCGCAACGCTTCTTAGTAAGCTCTTATTTGGTTTATAAACTGAATCCGCTGCATGAACACGAGGAATCCTATGTCCAGTTCGGAACTGGCACCAAGACGTCAAGATAGTGGCACTAAGGGGCGCTCTGCTGTCCTTCGAGTGGCACATGAGCTTCAGTTGTCTGGTTGAGGAGTGGCACATATAGACCCCTCTCTTTGTCAGCTGGCTAGGAAGTAGTAACAGTGTTGCTGCCTGTCAGAGTTGTTGTTCATGGTATGATCTTGCTCTATTTCAGATTCTCAATGCTGAGTCTGGAGTTCGATTACATGTGTCAGTATGATTATGTAGAAGTTCGTGATGGCGATAACATCGACTCAAGGGTTATTGGAAAATTCTGTGGAAATGAACGGCCTCCCCCTATCCGGACCACCGGGAATTCATTACATGTTTTATTTGTATCTGATGGGTATAAAAGCTTTGATGGATTTTTTGCTACATTTGAGGAAGTTAACGGTATGTGGCCTTTCAGATTTCATATCAAATTGTGATTCATCTTTGTTCCTGCTACATTATTTGTTCACCTAGGTTAATTTGCTGATCTTTCAGATTCAGGTTTTCATTTTTATTCCAAAGTTCATCAATTGCACCTTTCTTCCTAATTATCATTTTTTTCGTCACTTGCTCCCTTCTTTCACATTTGCCTTTCTTTCTGGTCTCCCTTATTTGCCTCTTTCTTCCTCACCTCCCCCTTGTTCTAAAGGTGAATATCCAGGCAGCAAAAGGTATTCCAATTAAGTTATTGTGGTACTATAGTTCAGTACAAACACTGATTTCCCTCTTCCCTTCTGCTCCCTCTCCCTGTCAAGAAGCAAGGTTCCAACTGGCGAAAAACCTACCTTTTTGGTACAGGTTTCAATGAGCATCACCTTTTTTCAATTCACTCTGCAGCAAGACCTGGCTTACTGTTAAAAGGACCTGCATTTCTAACATTGTCGTCATCCCCTCTTCACTTCTTCCTCTCCTGCAATGATGCATGCCTTCACCAGGAAAACTAAAGGTATTAATTAACAAGGAAAATCTGTATAGAGGCTTGGAGTCTCATCAGCTGCTTCAGTCCTTAACTGTCCTCTACTTTTCTTCTAGATGTCTTCTGCCTAAGAGAGAGCTCCATCCGTTCGGATGATTACCCGCTCTCAGTCTCAATTGGTCCCTCAAGCCAGATGACCCTTTTTCTGCTGTGCTGCCCCTAAAGGGACAATCACCACATCTCACTTGGCCTGGCTTCCTCACTTGCCCATATCTCTTACTGGCCATGGTCTCTTCCTCTGTCCAGTTTCCTGAAGCCAGGTTAGGTAATTGCTGCAGGCAGGGCTTGCTGCTGTTGCCCCTGACCCTACCCACAGATAGCTTGTTGCTTTTAAAGTTTGTGGCTGTCTTATAGACAAGAGGACTCCTTGGGCAGATAGACAGAATCTTGAGTTCTTTCTGGTATTCCTGATTACATCGTCAGCTGGCAAAGTCCATACTGTCAATAATGAGTGGTGCTGTCTTGTCACAGTAAGTACAAAGCATCTGCTTCATTTACCCCTTATGGATTGGAACGAGTGGGAGTGTCCAACACATGGGGTGCTCAAGGATCCCTTTGGTCTTCTTAGCCTTACTATTCCCCTAATCTCAGTGAAATCCTGGTCAGCTGCAAAGCTCACCTTCCACTGACTGTTGGGGAACAGTTGTGATATCTGGCTGCCACATTTCTATTGTTATGACCTGCCAGTCATTCCTGAGATTTTTGGGATAGAATCAGCAGAGAAAGACTTAAGTGAGGCTTCTCCTGCTAGCCCTTAATACCCTTTCTGCCTTCCTATTAAATTGAGGGCAGTGAATACTCGTTAGTCTGCTGACAGCCAAAGTTTTTAGCATGTTTCCCTGTTTCCTGGGAGCAGTGGTGAATGCGTAACTTGGCTGGTGTAGGCAGCCCACCCAAAACAGGTGTGCTGATTGAGGTGAGGGGTTCTCTTGGAATGACTTGATGAAGCATCCACCTTCTGGCAAATGGTGAGAGGGATCATAGCTCAACAGCACCACTTACAGTTGTCTGTCAATACTGCAGCTATTTTTATTTCAGCAAAACTGAGCATTCATGAGAGCATGATGAGGCGATTCTATAGAACACACAACAGCAGGAAATGTGTTGTTTGCAATGACTTAATTAGGCAAGATATGAATTTTCAATTTTGTGGCAGTAGTACAATGTTGGGGTTGGGAAAGGTAGACATTTGGGTTCTGGCAGCTATGACTGAGGGAAGGTGGGGAGCACAGGAAGAAGTCTCACACCAGGTTAAAGGCCAACAGGTTTATTTGGTAGCAAATACCACTAGCTTTCGAGGCTTTGCCCCTTCATCAGGTGAGTCACCTGATGAAGGGGCAAAGCTCCAAAAGCTAGTGGCGTTTGCTACCAAATAAACCTGTTGGACTTTAACCTGGTGTTGTGAGACATCTTACTGTGTTTACCCCAGTCCATCGCTGGCATTTCCATATCAAAGTGGGGAGATCGGGGAGGGGGGATTTTCAGGTCATAGCACATGTGGAGGAAAGGAGGTTCTGAAGGTTGGGTTGGGTGTGTGGCTGGGGAGGGAGGAGGGAAGTGGGTGCAGGGCGGGGTGGAGAGGGAGTGGGTACTTGGTATGGGGGCAGGTCCAGAGTCAGGGTTTAGTATTGGAAGGCCTCATGAGGTTGGTCATTCGAACAAAGAAAAATATGGAGGAGGATGACAGGAGGATTTTGAGTCAGAGTCAGCACAAGGTAGAATGTCCAAGGAAATGTTAATAGGATCCAGGTTAACATGGGAAAGGTTTAAGGATACAGAGATGGCAAAAGATTATGTTGTGTGCGTCACAGATGATTGGGGCAACCGTGACGATGACAGAAGTCGGTACAAGAACAGGTCTCTCAAAAGATCACCAATATTAGGATCTCAGCTTCCCAAAATGTAATTTCATTTGAAGTGGGCAGAAAATTATTCTGGCTAGGTGTAGTTGTTGAACACAATTGACCAATAAAAGCAACTCCCTAATCATTGGGACATGGATGTGAACCATGGATGAACATGCTCTCATTTGTATACCTGTCCTCTTTACAAAGTGCACTCACTGCGATTGCCATGGGTCTCATTCAACCAATATTTCTGTAGGAGGAGAAAATGTGAAGGATAGCTCTTGTCCAAGAACAGAGACCACAAAACCAACAGCAGGTAGCACCAGAGTGGAGGTTGGTTCAGATGCAGACATCTAGAATGCAAAGAGCCAATGAGAATGTCCTGAGAAATGGTCACTGAGATATATTGAATTGTTCATCAAGATACACAGCCAGGTGGATTTTGTGTAAACCTCATAACATAAGAACATAAGAAATAGGAGCAGGAGTAGGCCATCTGGCCCTTCGAGCCTGCCCCGCCATTCAATAAGATCATGGCTGATCTGTCGTGGCTCAGTTCCACATTCCCACCCTCTCCCCATAACCCTTAATCCCCTCTCTTATCAAAAACCCATCAACCCGCGTCTTAAAAATATTTAGCGAGGTACCCTCCACCACTTCAACGGGCAGAGAATTCCAGAGATTCACCACCCTTTGAGTGAAGAAGTTCTTCCTCAACTCCATTCTAAACCGCCCCCCCTTTATCTTGAGGCTGTGCCCCCTAGTCCTACTGTCCTTTCTGAGCAGGAAGAGTCTCTCCACCTCTATCCTATCCATCCCATTCATCATCTTATATGTCTCAATGAGATCTCCCCTCATTCTTCTAAACTCTAACGAGTACAAGCCTAGTTTATTCAGCCTCTCCTCATAGCTCAACCCCCTCAACTCCGGCATCAGCCTAGTAAACCTCCTCTGCACTCCCTCCAAGGCCAAAATATCCTTGCGTAAGTACGGTGCCCAAAACTGCACACAGTACTCCAGCTACGGCCTCACCAATGCCCTATATAGCCACAGCAAGACCTCCCTACTTTTATATTCAATCCCCCTCGCGATGAAGGCCAGCATCCCATTCGCCTTCCTGACCACCTGCTGCACCTGCAAGCTGGGTTTTTGTGACTCATGCACAAGGACCCCGAGGTCCCTCTGCACCGTCGCCTGCTGCAGTTTTTCGCCAAGTAAGTAATAATCCTTCCTACCATTATTCCTACCAAAGTGGACCACCTCGCACTTGCCAACATTAAATTCCATTTGCCAGTTCCTGGCCCATTCATCCAGCCTATCTAGATCCTTCTGCAGACTCTCCACACCCTCCGCGCAATTTGCCATTCCACCAATCTTGGTGTCATCAGCAAATTTTGACACCATACACTCGGTTCCCCCCTCCAGATGATCTATATAAATGGTAAATAGCTGAGGCCCCAGCACCGACCCCTGGGGCACTCCACTAGTCACCAACTGCCAATCCGAATAGCACCCACTGACCCCCACTCTCTGCCTCCTATTTGACAACCAATCCTCTATCCACGCTAACACCCTACCCCCAACTCCATGTCCCCTAACCTTCTGCAATAACCTCTTGTGAGGTACCTTGTCATACGAGTGGCTCTCAAGGTTACAGCAGTTCTCAATTTCTATTCCAGTTATGGCTTCCAGGGTGCAACAGGCAAACAATTGCAAGGGAGTACAAGTTCAAGATAAGGGGGGGAAGGTTCAGTGGAGATGTGCAAGGAAAGTTTTTTACACAGAGTGTGTGGGGCCCTGGAATGCACTGCCATATGAGGTGGTTGAGGCAGTTACGTTAGCCACATTTAAGATTGATCTTGGTAGGCATTTGAACAAACAGGGAATAGAGCAATATGACTGGTTGGTTAAGATAGGTAAATGTGATCGGCGCAGGCTTGGAGGGCCAAAGGGCCTGTTCCTATGCTGTACTGTTCTTTGTTCAGTACAGTACAGCACAGGAATAGGCCCTTTGGCCCTCCAAGCCTGCGCCGATCACATTTACCTATCTTAACCAACCAGTCATATTGCTCTATTCCCCGTTTGTTCAAATGCCTACCAAGATCAATCTTACAGGCATCTTACAGGTTGCCACACATAGGTGCCTGAAGGAGGTGGTCAATACCTTATTTAGTCCTGTCAATTATTTTATCCAGTTGTGTTCAGTGCTGTTGCTCAGTTTCCTTGCGTGCCCTCCTCCTCCATGGATAAGCACATCTGCTACATATTTTTTAAACATTTTCCTACCTTGATGTCTAGGTACAATCCCAACAGCAGCTGAGATAGAAGAAATCTGCTCAGTGTGATGCCCTATGGCAGACAGGGACTGGTGCAGGGACATTCCTCTTGGCTTCATCTTCGGGAGCTGTTCGGGGTCAGTGGTGGAAGGGATGAGAAGATGCTGTTAAACCTCAAGGTGCCCTGAAAGGAAGGTACCTGGGCAGCTGGCATTGCTCCTCCATCTGGACACACAAAGGCAACTCCCTAAGGGGTAAGGGCTCACGGAAGAAAGTCAAGGAACTTTGTTCCCGTCTCCCTAGCCACTGCTGAACTGAGCCCATGGATACAGTGATAGAATGCAGGTCAGAATGTATATGGATCAAATGCTTGACCTGGTGGTCGCCATCCTCTCCGTGGATGAAGTTTGAGACATTGCGGAACATGCGCCAGCATGGATTCCTCCATACCCATGCAAAGCTGTTATAATCTTGGCAGCATATACCTATTTCCTCTGCTGCATGTGCAGCAAGCTACCAGTGGCCATAACCAGAGGCCCGTCATCAGCACGGGCCTCAGCAGAGGCCTGAAGCTCAACGATTCTTTGATCTTCCGAGGACCTGGCTGTCATGTCCTCCCTCACCAGATTGTGCTCCCAAATCTACACACAAACTTTCTGCATATCATGTGGCAGTGGTTGATGATGAGGCAGATGATGGTGTATCTTTGGAAACTGGTTTCTTTATCTCCAGAGGTGGAATTCCTGGGTTCTTCCTGTGGCTCTAGCCTGGACCTTGGATGGTGATGACTTGTAGCGGGGGACAAATAGAATCATGTAAAGAGTTATCACAGTTTGAGTGTTCACATCTTATCACACCCATTCTGCGTGCTCCTTTGCTGATAGCAGACTGGTTGCCTCGTTCTCCTTACTCCTGCCTGGTCCAGCCTCTTTGTCAGCAGCAGATCATGCTCTCACTTCCCTAGCAATCTCCATCATCTTCTCTGCATCAGTTGCAGAGTTTCCAGTCAGGAACTCCTGTCTGCCTCTTCCCCCTGATGCTGTGGACCTGCTTGTCCTGCATGACGAAGTGCAGAGTTAGTGTCATTTCAAGTGACACCTAACCATCTTGTCAGCATGCATCCCTATCACACATACTGGCCTGTCAGTACTACACTGCATCTGAGCATATAGCATACAGAAGGCAAACTTCCACATGCTTTGGCTGCACTTGCCATGTGACACTAAGACTGATCTTATGTTCACTCTTCTGGCATAGCTGCCCACTCACACATATGGATTATTGATGACCAAAGTAGAGACTTCTGTTCAAGATACAACACTTGACACTTATTCTGTCAGATTGGAGATGTTCATTGATCCATTTCCTACACTGGACTAGGGCTCTTGCATGGACCGCATGGTTGCTTATCTCCTCTGCCACCTATGTCCAGGCTGCCTTGGTCCGGCAGGATCTTCTGATGCCATCTGCAGAAGAGAACACCTCCCGCCTTTCCTTGATGGTCTGGAAGATAAACCACAGGGAGGCATTGCTGAACTCTGGGACTGGTCAGTTTTGACTGTCAGGCATGAGGGATTTAATGGGTCTTTGCATAAAACTGAAAAAAGCCCCACAGTGCAGCACTGGAGTATCCAGACAGTGTTGTACACTCTCTCTGCTGATGTGGACTGTGCAGCATGTGGACCATGAGAAACGTAGGAATCGGGTAGCTGTTCGAGCATGTTCTGTCATTCATTGAGATCATGGATGATCTGCGGCCTAATACCACATATTAGCTTAAAATCCCTTAAAAATATGAATAGCTAAAGTGGTAGTATATTTGAATGATGCCTCAATTACAGCTGCATCTCTTGAGGAACAGACTGTAAATCTGGAAAAAGTCCTCAAGAGGTTTAAGGAAGCTGGCATATGGTTGAAAGAGGAAAATTGTATTTTCCATGCTGAAGAGGTTGCATAGCTTTTCTTAGGAAGAAACATTGAACACATTGGGCCTATATCCATTGAAGTTTAAAAGAATTAAAGATGATCTTATTGAAAGTTTTAAGATCCTGAAGGATCTGAAGAGGGTGGATCTTGAAGAATGTTTCTTTTTACGAGCAATTCAGTCTAAAAATATTAGGTCTCTCTATTAACATGAGATGAGGATAATTTTTTTTCTCTGAGAAGGTCGGGAGTCTATAAAATTCTTTTCCTCAGAAAGCAATGTAGGCTGGGCCACTGAATTGATAAGGAAGTCAAGGGTTATTTGGTAGCAGACAGGAAAGTGGAGTTAAGACCAAAGCCTGAATAATAGGATGGGTTTGAAGGGCCAGAGGGTCTACTCCTATTCCTAAGTCTAAATTCCTATGCTTCTTTATAGAGCACCTAAGCCACAGATGTGAATGTATTAAAAAAGTGAAATCTGTACTTGTTCTTCTTTTGTTATCCTTTAGGATGCTCCTCCTCTCCTTGCTTACATGATGGAATGTGTTTCCAACTTGGACCAGTTAACTATAGGTGTGCCTGTCTTGCTGGGTACACAGGCAAATGGTGTGAAAACAGTGAGTATTAATCTTGGTAAAAATATTTAATGTGTAGGTGTATGTTGTCTGGAGTATTTGTAATTTCACGGTGGGTTGAATTGTGTTGAATTGGTGAAAATATTAAGAGTCTACAGGACCTTAAACATGCTCATTTCAAATGATATTGTAACCTTTTAGTTGGGTGCATTGCATAATCTCAATGGGTGATTCTACTGAACTAAGTACCCACCTGGAGTGTTTCCCACTGGCAAACTAATAGTGATTTGCAAAAGCAGAAGTGAAACCACAGGCTGCCAATCAAGATAAGACTGTCTACGTTGTGGTCAAGATCAATGGGGTACTCTAGAAAGCCTTTGATCTGACAGTTGGGGCCCAATTCTCCCAACCCGATGTGCACATTTTTTGGCCTGTCAGGTTGGGACAGGCCTGTGTTGGCCATTTCGTAGGATTCACACATGCCTTCCCGATGCATGTGTGTCTCCCACAGCCAGAGAGCAGGCACAGTTGGGACCACATTGGAAACCAGCAGGAAGACCAGGTAAGTGATTTAAATCTATTTTTAATCTATTTAAATGTCATTATCCAGTCCGGGACTGAATTCTCCAGCCTGATATCATCTCCTAGCCTGTCAGGAATATTTCACTCTGGCAGGGTCTAGAGTAGCTCCCCATGAATAGAGTACGGGACCCTGCTGTAGTGAAGGGGGGCCAATTGTTACCCCCTCAGGGGGTCAGGCAGCGGGGGTGGTGCCCCCGGGCATGGTTACGGGTGAAGTGATGGCCCCTGCCCCCTGACACTGCCAAAGGAGCAAAGTGCCCATGTCCACGGTATTGGGTAGGGTCTAGGGATGGGGCCTAATAGTGGGTGGGGCCCAGGGGCAGGGCCCAGGGGATGATTGGTGGGAGTGTAGGGGTTGCCACTCTGCAGATTGGATCGGTCAGGGCTGGAGGGAGGCCAGTGATCGGAGCGGGCTGGGGTGGTCTGCCTTTTGCGGTGGGGGGGTGGGGGGGGTGGGGGTGGGGGAATTGTCACTGCTGGGAGGGGAGCTGAAAATTGCGGGGGGTGGGGTGGGGGGAGGTGGGATGGGGGTGTTGGGGCAGGCATGGGAATACTTGTGCAGGCCACAATTGGTCTGCTGGGTGGGTGGGGAGGGCAAGTCCAGGGCTGGTCAGCAAACTGTAGTCTGACAGATTGGGGCCACTATGCATGCACAGAGGCTTGAAACTGTCAGACTCAGCAGTGAATAGGCCGCGCCCCTAAGCTTTTAATGATATTCACGATTGTGACTTCTGCAGTGCATAGAATGTGGGAGATTCGAGTCTGAATTCCCACTGAAAAAACAATTGTGATTTACTCCATTTTTCCCACCAATTCAGCACTTCAAATTTTTTTGGGAGAATCAGGCCCCTGGATTTTTACAAGGCATTGCAGTTGAACTTGTTACAAATCAAAGGCTTCAAATGCAGTGGAGAGGTTTAAATGATTTATGCCTGCTGGGAAGCCACAGCAACTTCAAATCAAAGCTGGGTGCATACACTGGGGCTGAGTGCACAGCTTGGCAGATTGGAAACCATGCTCCCACCCCCAGGTGAAAGTGACATCTCCTCTCTGTCAGAGGACTTCAAAGGGACTTGCTCACACCTGTAGCTTCTGACTTGGAGAAAGGAAAATCTCTGCTGCAGAATGGATTTAAAATTCTGCCAGGTGACCAGGGGGCATGGAGATTAAAGTGACCAAACCAGTTCAGAATTTACACAGCTAATGGGCAGGAATGCAGAAATTGATCACAGGGCTGCCTGAAATCCTCATGTCATGAGTGATCTTCAAGTCTGCCAGGGCTAGAAAGGGAAGTGCAGCCATGACATCCCTATCCCAGCAGAAAGTGGTGAGTTCAACCTCATGCGCCCAGCCCAAGCCCACTGAACCTTCTGAACCCTTGAGGGGCCCTTCACCAGCTGTCTGGCAGCAGTAAGTTAAAAGTTAAAGTTTATTTATTACTGTCACATGTGGGCTTACATCAACACTGCAAGTTACTATGAAAATCCCCTAGTCACCACACTCCAATGTCTGTTCGGATACACAAAGGGAGAATTTTGCATGACCAATGCACCTAACCAGCACATAGAGTCATAGAGGTTTACAGCATGGAAACAGGCCCTTTGGCTCAACTTGTTCATGCTGCCCTTATTTTTAAACTCCTAAGCTAATCCCAATTGCCCACATTTGGCCCATGTCCCTCTATACCCATCGTACTCATGTAACTATCTAAATGCTTTTTAAAAGATAAAATTGTATCCGCCTCTGCTCATTCCTCTGACAACTTGTTCTAGACACTCAGGACCCTCTATGTGAAAAAAGTGCCCCTTTGGACACTTTTATATCTCCCCCCTTTCACCTTAAACCTATGACCTTTAGTTTTAGACTCCCCTACCTTTGGGAAAAGATATTGACTACCTACCTTGTCTGTGCCCCTCATTATTTTATAGACCTCTGAAGGTCACCCCTCAGCATCTTACATTCCAGAGATAAAAGCCTCTCCTTTTAACTCAATCCATCAATTCCTGGTAGCGTCCTAGTAGATCTCTTCTGTGCTCTTTCTAGTTTAATAATATCTCTTCTGTAATAGGGTGACCAGAATTGCACACAGTATTCCAAGTGTGGCCTTACCAATGTCTTGTACAACTTTAACAAGACGTCCCAACTCCTGTATTCAATGTTCTAACCGATGAAACCAAGCGTGCCGAATGCCTTCTTCACCACTCTGTCCACCTGTGACTCCACTTTCAAGCAGCTATGAACATGTACCCCTAGATCTCTGAGTTCTATAACTTTCCCCAATGCCCTACCATTAACTGAGTAATCCTGCCCTGGTACAATCTACCAAAATGCATCACCTCGCATTTGTCTAAATTAAACTCCATCTGCCATTCATTAGCCCAATTGATCAAGATCCCATTGCAATTGGAGATAACTTTCTTCACTGTCCACTATGCCACCAATCTTGGTGTCATCTGCAAACTTACTAATCATGTCCCCTATATTCTCATTCAAATCATGAATATAAATGACAAATAACAGTGGGCTCAGCACTGATCCCTGAGGCACACTGCTGGTCACAGTCTTCCAGTTTGAAAAACAATTCTCTACAACCATCCTCTGGCTTCTGTTAAGGGTGGCACGGTAGCACAGTGGTTAGCATTGCTGCTTCACAGCTCCAGAGACCTGGGTTCGATTCCCGGCTCGAATCACTGTCTGTGTGAATTTTGCACATTCTCCTCATGTCTGCGTGGGTTTCCTCCGGGTGCTTTGGTTTCCTCCCACAGTCCAAAGATGTGCGGGTTAGGTTGATTGGCCATGCTAAAATTGCCCCATAGCTTCCTGAGATGCGTAGGTTGGAGGGATTAGTGGGTAAAATATGTAGGGATATGGGGGTAGGGCCTGGGTGGGATTGTGGTCAGTGCAGACTTGATGGGCCAAAGGGCCTCTTTCTTTACTGTAAGGTTCTATGAATCTATGATGAAGCTAATTTTGTATCCATTTAGATCCCTCACCCTGGATCCTGTGAGATTTAACTTTATGCAATAACCTACCATGCGGCACCTTGTCAAAGGCCTTGCTAAAGTCCATGTAGACAACATCAACTGCACTGCCCTCATCTACCTTCTTGGTTACCCCTTCAAAAAACTCAAATTTCTGAGACACGATTTTCCACTCACAAAGCCATGCTGACTGTCCCTAATCAGTCTTTGCATCTCTAAGTGCCTGTAGATCCTGTCTCTCAAAAAACCTTCCAACAATTTACCCACCACAGATGTGAGGCTCACTGGCCTGTAGTTCCCAGGCTTCTCCCTGCAGCCTTTTTAAACAAAGACACAACATTTGCCATCCTCCAATCTTCAGGCACCTCACCCCTGGCTATTGATGATTCAAATATCTCGGCAAGGGGATCCGCAATTTCCTCCCTTGCCTCCCACAATGCCCTGGGATATACCTCATCAGGTCCGGCAGACTTATCTACCTTGATACGTTTTAAGACATGAAGTTACATGCCGCTTACCAGATGTCCCTTTGCCTTTACACAGACTCCCCAATTAACTTTTGAAAGTTCCTGTCTGATACTATCAAAATTGGCCTTGCCCCAATTTAGAATTTTAACTTTTGGGCCAGACCTATCATTCTCCAGAGCTATCTTCAAACTAATAGAATTATGGTCACTAGTCCCAAAATGATCCCTCACTAACACTTCTGCCACTGCCCTTCCTTATTTCCCAACAGGAGGTCAAGTTTTGCCCCCTCTCTAGTCGGGCCATCCACATACTGAGTGAGAATCTTTTGGACTGTGGGACGAAACCAGAGCACCCGGAGGAAACCCACACTGACTTGGGGAGAATGTGCAAACTCTGCACAGACAGTGACCCAAGCCAGGAATTGAACCCCGACACCTCCCCTGCGATCCTTACTCAACCCAACCCCACCACCACTCCCATGAGGCCTGGATTCCAAGGTGATCCTTGGTCTCAAGTTGGTGCATTACTGGCAGAGACCATTGCCTCTACAGTGCGACTGCTGAGCAATGTACAGCTGCTGTCTTCTGATTTTGGGGGCAGGATTCTGCCTCCTGGGTCCTTGATCCAATGCTGCCCGATTTGTAGGGGGCGGGGTGGGAGGGGGTCTCCACTTTGTTATGTTTAATAGAATTGTAATTCTGTGAGACAACAAGTAAGCTTTCCTGTGGTTTGGTTTGATGCAGTAACTGTCCGCTTAAAACAAATTCATTGTGGTTGGGAGGACCATAGGAACAGGAGTAGGCCTTTTAGCCCATGGTGCTTGCTCTGCCATTCAACATAATCATGGCTATTCTGACAATTCAATGCCTTTTATACAGAATGGGTGGAATTTTATGAGTTTTTTTTCTAAGTGTTCAGCTAGCATGGAAAGGGGAGAATTCCTGATCCGTTTTTTTGGGTGAGTTTTCACACCCATTCGTATGCACTCTGTCTCTGAAATTTTGGGCTAGACAGTTTCTGGCCACAAGAGGCAGTGGGTGAGGCCTAATTCGCCAGACAGGCAACTGCTCAGATCAGAGCCACAAAGTGCACATGTGCAAAAAAGTGAAAATTAAAGCGGCTCTCCGAGCAGAACCCTCCTGGGCCAGATACAGCCTCCCCCTATCCCCATGTTGGAGTCCTCCCCCACCTCCTCCCGCCCAACATTACTGACCTCTTAATTCCGCCCCCCAGACCCACTATCATATGGTCCCCTAAACACCCCCTGACCCTGATAGCTGCCTAACATGACCCTCATTCTCCCCTGCCCCTGATCATCATAGAAACATAATTCACCCCCTGCCCTGCTCCCCCACCCTCTCTCTCACACACACACACACACACACACACACACACACACACACACACACACACACACACACACACACACACACACACACAAACAATTCCATCAGTGCTCCTGTGAATACTGATTTGTCTTCCCCTGCATGGTAACAATGCAAACTGCTTTAACCTCACTGGAATGCTCCAATGACGCCTGACTCACCCTAACTGCCTGCAGCTGATTTGCCCTAGCAAGGAACAGCTCCATAAAAAACGCAAGGATGGATAGACAGGCAGTCAGTGCAGGAAGTAACGGCCACCCAGAAGTCAGTACCCAGATTTTTGTAATCTGATCTGGCCAGGATACTGGAGGAGGTAGAAGCAAGGTGGGACACCCTCTTTACCCCAGCTGGGCATCGTCCAAGGGGAAGGGGCCTGGGAGGCTGTGGTAGCATGTGACAGTGCCAGGACACTGGCCAGGAGAACTGGGAAACAGTGCCGGAAAACATGAATGACCTAATCCAGGCAGCAAGGGTGAGTGTTTAACCTCATCTTGCATCTTTCTCCTAAATAACCCCCAGATCCCTCCACACCCAACATGCTGCATGCTTCCAACTCCTGAACCCCCCCCAAAGCACATCCCTTCTTCTCGCCCCCCAAGAGTATCACAGAGTTTGCCATCTGAGGGCCACCCCCTGATACCCTGCAGAACGTGTGCTATCAAACTTTTCATGGGTCCTTCTGTGCCCACAGGAGAAGAATGCCCATAACTGCTGGGAGAGGTGTGTCTGAGATTCGAGCCGGCTCCCCCTTTGCGGAGCAGGTGCTGGAACTTGTGGGAGAGGAGGGTGTGTGAACAATAAGTGACAGCATGGTCAGGTTGGGGCATCGAAGAGAGCACCTGCCGATCCTCCACTCGTTGGAAAAATGTCAAATGCATGCAGCCCAGGTCTCCTCCCTCCCTTGCACTTAACCTTTTGTGCTGTATTTCAGGGAGGGACCCTGACTCACCTGGGCCATCTGACATGCTGGCCCCCAGTGTTGCTCCCACCCATCCTACCTTGATAGCTCAGAAGATTCATTGGAGGAAGCTGATGAAGGGACCTCCAATCCGGCGCCAGTTTGGCGTCAGCTTCCACCTCGCAATTCACCACCCCAGAGCCTCTCACATCGGTGGGTCAAGCCTCTCACATCGGTGGGTCAGGCACATGGGGGCCTGCAGGAGGTGAAGACTCAGCTGGCCCCAGGCTATATGCTGGGCCTCTGTGATCATTTCTCCCTCAGCTGCTGAGATGCAGCAACAGAGCCAGGGAATGCAGGAGGGGCTGACAACCACACTGGGCTGACTGCGAGACTGTTGGGAGGAGTACCAAAGTTTTCAGGCGGACCAGCTATTGCCTGTCTTGCGCGGTTCCCAGGCCAACATCGCAAAGGTGGTGTCCACGGCGGAAAGCCTAGGGCAGGGAATCCTCACCATGAGTGGCCCATTCCAAGTGAAGGCCGAATCATAGCAGGCCACAGCTGAGTGCCTCAACAGGCTTTTCAAGATTCTGTGGCACATGGCTGAAAGGCTCAAGAGCCCACAGGAGACCCAGTGGAACAGTGCTGAGACACAGCAGGCTACGGCAGCAACTCTTGAGAATGAGGCCCAATCACAGAGGGCCAAGCCTGAGGGGCTGCAGAGTGTGGCCCAGTCTCAGAGTGCATTTGCTGCTGCCATTAACAGATGGCTCCTGACTTAGGTGGCCATTGCAGAGGGCTTGACCACCATGGTGAGGTGGTCCACCAGGACTGGCAGGGCCAGGTGATGCTGGAACTTCTGGAGTTCACTGCAGAAGCACTGTCATCCCATGGAGTGACCCAGGGGCCCCAGGAACCTGAGGGAAGAGGAAGGGCTTGAGCCTGTATTAGAGCCTTCCAGCCAGGAGACTGCGGCTATGGCTACACCTTCTGATTCCTCCTTCTTGAGATTGGGGCATCTCAGGGGCAGCGGGAATGAAGAGGGTGTCATGAATACGCCCCAGATACCTGAAGGCCGGCCAGGGCCCTTAAAGTCCAAGCCCCCGCAGGATGATTGGCAAAGGCTTCACAAACCATGTGTGTGGTAAGCAGCTGGCCACCTCCACCTCCGATGTACATCCTGGGGAGACATCGAGACGTAATGGCATGCCACATAAAATTAGGTTGTAGCGGCACTTAGATAACATTTGTGAAGGACTGCACTAGGTCAGAGTATTTGTGCACTTTAATGTTTCCTGTTCACATGTTTTTAGGTTAGCATTTATCATTAAGACACTATTATTGGCACAAATAAATGTTATTTCATCACCCACTTGTGACTAATTTGTCTCAGATTTGCGTTTAACAGGAACGTTTTTACCTTGATGGTCGCTGGTGGGACCCTGTATGTTGACATTAGTGGGGGAGGCCCTTCAGTGCTCTGTCACTGAGAAAATGAAGGCGCTGAAAGAAATCACTGGCTACAGTGAGTGGCATGCATTGGCAGTGACTTATAACATCTGCCATGACATCCCCAGAACTCTTGAGAGATTTCCTCCCCTTCCCCACCCCACCCATTCCAGCCTTGTGTGGGGATTTAGTGATCCCTTATCTACTACCCAGATGTGAGCCCAGGTTCCAGCGTGTATGCAGATCTCAGGTAGGAGTCAGACTAGTTTGCACCAAGGCATCATCGATGATTAGCGAGTGATCATCACCCCCCTGTTTGCCAAAGAAACTCATTAGCACAGTGAACCCAGGCCCACCACCCCGGTGTGACAATGTTGCAGGAGATTCTCAGATTCCAGGTTTTGGGGGTTGGCGGGATGGGGGGGTTGCTGTGGCGGGGAGGACTCTGGAACTCACATGTGGCAGCACAGCCTCCTATTGCCCAAGTGTGTGTTGATCACTGCAGCCCTCCCACGCCTGACCTTGCTGCCACCAGCCCTCCAGCATCTGGGTGGTGTCGCTCTTCATCCTCGATCTTCTCCTCCCCCTGCTCAACGGCCTCCTCCTCCTCAGTGACACCCGGTTGGTCGGCCTCCACACCCTCTTCATCGAGAAGGTCTCCTCGCTCCTATACCAGGTTGCGTAGGGCACAGCACACCACCACAATGCAGGATGATATAGGGGGTTATATTAGAGGGCCTCGCCAGAACAGTCCAGGCACCAGAACCACATCTTCAGGAACTCTCTGCACCTCTCTACTATTTGAACGGGTGGCCATGTGGGCCCCATTATATTGGCTGTCCACCTCAGTCTCAGGCCGTAGCACAGGCATCATCAGCCAAGTCTGAAGTGGGTACCCCATGTCCCCCATTCCCCCCCCACAGCCTGCCAGTGACACAGCCCCCCCCATTATCCTCACAGCCCCTAGCAACACAGCCCCCGCTCCCCCCCGAAACACACACCCAGCACCCATGCATTAGTGACTGCTATTTGACAGTTCCTGAGGCTGCAGCACTGCCATTTCACAGAGTTTCCAGCACATCCCCCATTGCAACAGTCCCTCCTGCTGCCTGCAGTAGGACCCAGAGGCATCCCTGAGACCTGAGGTCGGCCCTCAGATCCAATTCCATGCTGAGAATCTGAGGTAGGACTCCGTGAACAACAACAGCACCTACTTTCCACACATTTGTAGGTCACCCCCGACCTGAAGTGCAACATGTCCGCCATGAAACAAATCCCTCTGAGCAGCACGGAGCAGTTTGAAAGCAGAGACTCACCTCCTCACTCACCCTCACTGATCAAGCGCCAGAATCCGACTTTTATAGGGGAGGTGTTTTCCAGACCGATCCGGCTGCGGCAAACGAGGTGGTAAAGACAGGCGAGCCAGCTCAATTGGGTGTGAAGCTCACTGATTATATTGTGCTGAATGCAAAAACATGTAAGTTGACGTTCCACCCATTTTGGATGGGCTCCTGATCATGATTTTTTTTCTGTGATAAAATGGCAATGGGCATGACAATGAGTGCCTCTCCCACTAGCCACTTTATGCCTAAATTTACGAAATTTTTCCACCCACAAAATGGGTGCAACGAAGTAAAATTCCCAATATTCCCATAACCCTCTGTTGTTATTAATCAGAAATCTATCAGTCTCTATCTTAAATATATTCAGTGACTGAGCTTCCACAGTCCTCTGGGGTAGAGAATTCAAAAGATTCACAACCCTCTATGTAAAGAAATTTCTTCTCATCTTGGTCCTAACTGGCATTCTCCTTTGTTTTGAAATTATGCCCCCCCTCCACTCCCGGCAATTCAAGATGTCCCAGTCTTGGGAAACATCTTACCCGCATCTACCTTGTCTATTCTTCTAAGTATTTTATAGGTTTCACCTCTAATTCTTCAAAACTCTATAGAATGCAGGCCTAGTTTACCTGATCTTGCTTCATAAGACAGTCCCGTCATCCTTGGAACAAATCTGGTGAATCTTTGTTGCAATTCCTCTACAGCAGTAATAGAACATAGAATGTTACAGTGCAGTACTGGCCCTTCGGCCCTTGATGTTGCACCAACCTGTGAAACCAAGCTAAAGCCCATCTAACCTACATTATTCCAATATCATCCATATGTTTATCTAATGACCATTTAAATACCCTTAATGTTGGCGAATCCACTACTGTTGCAGGCAGGGCATTCCATGCTCTTACTACTCTCTGAGTAAAGAACCTACCTCTGACATCTATCCTATATCTATCACCCCTCAATTTAAAGCTATGTCCCGTCATGCTAGCCATCTCCATCTGAGGAAAAAGGCTCACACTGTCCACCCTATCTAATCCTCTGATCATCTTATATGCCTCTATTGTCACCTCTTAACCTTTCTCTCTGTAACGAAAACAGCCTCAAGTTCATCCTTTCCTCATAAGACTTTCCACCATACCAGGCAAATTCCTGGTAAATCTTCTCTGCACCCTTTCCAATACTTCCACGTCCTTCCTATAATGCGACGACCAGAACTGTACGCAATACTCCAACTGTGACCGCACCAGAGTTTTGTACAGCTGCAGCATGACCTCATGACTCCGAAACTCAATCCCTCTACCAATAAAAGCTAATACGCCATACGCCTTCTTAACAACCCTATAAACTTGGGTGCCAACTTTCAGGGATCTATGCACATGTACAGCGAGATCTCTCTGCTCATCCACACTACCAAGTATCTTACCATTAGCCCAGCACTCTATATTCCTGTTACTCTTTCCAAAGTGAATCATTTCACACTTTTCTGCATTAAACTCCATTTGCCACTTCTCAGCCCAGCTCTGCAGCTTACCTATGTCCCTCTGTAACCTGCAACATCTGTCTGCACTGTCCGTAACTCCACCGACTTTAGTGTCATCTGCAAATTTACTAATCCGTCCTTCTACACCCTAATCCAGGACATTTATAAAAATGACAAACAGCAGTGGCCTCAAAACAGATCCTTGTGGTACACCACTAGCATAAACTCCAGAATGAACATTTCCCATCAACCACTACCCTCTGTCTTCCTACAGCTAGCCAATTTCTGATCCAAACTGCTAAATCACCCTCAATCTGATGCCTCCGTATCTTCTGCAATTATTTACTGTGTTGAATCCTATCAAACGCTTTACTGAAATCCATATATACCACATCAAACGCTTTACCCTCATCCACCTCTTTTGTCACCTTCTCAAAGAACTCAATAAGGTTTGTAAGGCACAACCTACCCTTCACAAAACCACCTTGACTATCACTAATCAAATTATTCCTTTCAAGATGATTATAAATCCTATCTCTTACAATCCTTTCCAAAACTTTGCCCACAATAGAAGTAAGGCTCACTGGTTTATAATTATAATTAGCGAGTATATTATCAAATAAATAGGTTGGACTAAAACCTGGCGTTGTCAGACTTTTTACTGTGTTTACGCCAGTCCAACGCCGGCATACCCACATCATGGTTTATAATTACCAGGGTTGTTTCTACTCCCCTTCTCAAACATTTGCTATCCTCCAGTCTTCTGGCACTATTCCTGTAGACAATGACAACCTAAAGATCAAAGCCAAAGGCTCTGCAATCTCCTCCCTAGCCTCCCAGAGAATCCTAGGATAAATGCCATCCGGGCCAGGGGACTTACCTATTTTCATACTTTCCAGAATTGCTAACACCTCCTCCTTAAGAACCTCAATTCCCTCTAGTCTAATGGCCTGTATCTCAGTATCTCCTTGACAACATTATCTCTTACTTGCATGAATACTGACGAAAAATATTCATTTAGCGCCTCTCCTATCCCTTCAGACTCCACGCACAACTTCCCACTACTGTCCTTGACTGGCCCTAATCTTACCCTTGTCATTCTTTTATTCCTGATATACCTATAGAAAGCTTTAGAGTTTTCCTTGATCCTACCTGCCAGAGACTTCTCATGTCCCCTCCTGGCTCTTCTTAGCTCTCTCTTTAGGCCCTTCCTGGCTAATTTGTAACTTTCAAGCACCCTAACTGAGCCTTCGTGTCTCATCTTGACATAAGTCTCCTTCTTCCTCTTTACAAGCGATTCAACTTCTTTAGTAAACCATGGTTCTCTCACTCGACCACTTCCTCCCTGCCTGACAGGTACATATTTATTAAGGACACACAGTAGCTGTTCCTTGAACAAGCTCCACATTTCAATTGTGCTCATCCCCTGCAGTTTCCTTCCACATCCTATGCATCCTAAATCTCACCTAATTTCATCATAATTTCCTTTCCCCCAGCTATAACTCTTTCCCTGCAGTATATACCTATCCCTTTCCATCGCTAATGTAAACGTAACCAAATTGTGGTCACTATCACCAAAGTGCTCACCTACCTCCAAATCTAACACCTGGCCTGGTTCATTACCAAATCCAGTGTGACCTTGCCTCTTGTTGGCCTATCTACATACTGTGTCACACATTGGACAAAAACTGACCCACCTAAAGTACTCGAACTATAGCTTTTCCAGTCAGATTTGTAAAGTTAAAATCCCCCATAACAACTACTCTGTTACTTTCGCTCCTATCCAGAATCACCCTTGCAGTCCTTTCCTCTACATCTCTGGAACTTTTCGGAGGCCTATAGAAAACTCCTTTTCTGTTACTAACCTCAGCCCATACTACCTCAGTAGACGAGTCTTCATCAAATGTCCTTTCTGCCACCATAGTACTGTCCCTGACTAACAATGCCACACCTCCCCCTCTTTTATCACCTTCCCTGATCTTGCTGAAACATCTAAACTCTGGAACTTGCAACAACCATTCCAGTCCCTGCTCTATCCATGTCTCCGAAATGGCCACAACAATGAAGTCCCAGGTACCAATCCATGCTGCAAGTTCACCCACCTTATTCTGGATACTCCTGGCGTTGAAGTAGACACACCTCAAACCAACTTCCTGCCTGCTGACACACTCCCGTGACCTTGAAACCTTATTCATGACTTCACTACTCTCAACCCCCTGTACACTGGAGCTACAATTCAGGTTCCCATCCCCCTGCTTTCTGAGATAAGGAGCCCAAAATTCCACACAGTAATCCAACTGTGGTGTAACCAAGCTTCTATAATATTGACAGGTACAGCCTAACCAAGATTCTTTAATACTGAAGCAAGGCCTCACTACTCCTGTATTCAAATCCTGTTGTGATAAAGGCTAATATTCCAGTAGCCTTCCTGCATGCTATTTCATTAGCAGCTGCCTGCTATCTTTCAGGACTTGTGGACAAAGACAAGGACACCCAGGTCCCTTGATACATCTACACATTCTAATTTCTTACCATTTGGGAAATATTCTGAACATCTGTTCCTCCTACCAAAGAGGCTTAATTAAAGTTGAGCCCTACGTCAAGCTGATCCTAATGAACTTCCTGAATTTTATTTTGAATGTCTCCCAGATGACATGCTTGAAAGGTAGTTTTATGTGCTACCCACAAAATATATTCAGCCTTTGTGATTGCTGATAAAATGTGATGGACCATTTCTTGTTTGTTTTTGATGTTGAGGTCAGATACTCAAAATGTCCTTTTTCTGGGATCTCTTCTATTCAAAAGGAGTAGTTGGCTAGTGAAAATCTCATGAGTAAGAATAATTTAGAAATCTCAGAAAAACAGTGAGGAGACAGTTTGTGAATAATTGACAGATTAATATTCTGTAAAAACAAAAGGTATATTGTATGGTATATGTATATGTTATATACATAAAGGTAAATGTATGTTGTAGATTTCTGATAGATAAGGGAATTAGGGGTTACGGGGAGAAAGCGGGAAAGTGGAACTGATCCACTTCAGATCAGCCATGATCTTACTGAATGGCGGGGCAGGCTCGAAGGGATAGATGGCCTACTCCTACTCCTATGTCTTATGTTCTTATGGATGTAAAGGTTGCTGACGAGGCTTGGTTCAATCCCAAGAATGCTATTTTTAATTTTTTTACTTACTTGAAATTCAGTAAATAATTTCTACTAGAATTTTATACTTTCGTTGCTAGATTATGCACTTGTTCAATGTTTCTATTCTATTGCATATTTCATAATTTTGGGATCTTGTTGTTCACTTTCCAAATGTGTTACATTAAACTTAAGTAGATCTCAAGGTGAGAATTTGTACACTCCAAGATAATGGGAGTTGGGACTCATCAATGAGGGGGTCTACCTGAACAGTAATACCACACCATTTCCCCTAACCTCTATTATCCTCAGACCTGGATAGCTCCATTTCAACATTAGCCCACCCATCACCCTCTGGTCTGGATAGCTCCATTTCAGTGGTGGTCACTCAATAATTTTTGCAGAAATCCAGACAGTACAACATTGTTTTTTGATTGCTGTATTGGATTATGAAAGGCACTGTACACTTGTTTGCTCAAGAGCAACAAACACGCCTGTAACATTATTACTCATGTTAGTTTTCCTTTTGTCTAAATCCTGTCTAATATTGGAGGGCTTAAAAGTGGACAAATGTCCAGGTCTAGATGAATTGTGTCACAGGCTGTTGTGGGAATGAGGGAGGAAATTGCAGGGGCTTTGATTCAAATTTTTAACTCCTGTCTGGCCACTGGGGATGTGCCAGAGGACTGGAGAACAACTAATGTGGTCCCACTATTTAAGAAAGGTTGTAGAGACAAGCTAGAGAACTACAGATCAGTGAGTCTCACATCTGCAGTTGGGAAATTACTGGAGAAGATTCTGAAGAAGAGAATCTATCTCCATTTGGAGAGGCAAAGTTTGATCAGGAATAGTGAACATGATTTTGTCAGTGGGAGGTCAATTTTGATTGAATTTTTTGAGCATGTAATCAAGTGTGTAGATGAGGGTAGTGCGGTTAATGTATTTTACATGAATTTCAGCAAAGCCTTTGACAAAGTCCCACATGGGAGACTTATTAAGAAGGCAAATGCACATGGGATATAGGGTGGTCTGATAAGGTGGGTTCATAATTGGCTTAACGGTAGGAAATAGAGGGTGATGATAGATGGCTGCTTTAGTGACTGGAGGCCAATGACATACCACAGGGATCTGGGCCCCATATTGTTCATTATTTATATAAATGACATTGATGTGGGGTGTAGGATCAGTAAATTTGCCTTTATCACTAAGATTGGCCAAGTGGTTAACAGTGAGGTTGGGTGTCTTGAGTTACAGGAGGATTTAAACGAGGTGGCAAATGGGTGGATAAGTGGCAGATAGAATGTAATCCCTGAAAAGTGTGAAGTAATATACTTTGGAAGGAGTAATTTGACAAGGAAGTAAACTGTGAAAAGTCTGACATTGGGAAATTCCAAAGAACAAAGGGACCTTGGCATGTTTGTCCATAGACCCCTGAAGGCACAAAGGCAGGTTAGCAGGGTGGTGAAAAAGACATATGGCACACTTACCTTTATCAATTGGGGTATAGATTACAAAAGCAGAGGGGTCATGATGAAGTTGTATAGAACTTTGATGAGGCCGTAGCTGGAGTACTGTGTGCAGTTCTGGCCACCACATTGTATGAAGGATGTGATTGCACTGAAAGGGGTGCAGAGGGGATACACCAGGTTGTTGCCTGGGATGGAATATTTAAGTTATAAAGAAAGGTTGGGTAGGCTTGTGTTGTTTCCTCTGGAGCAGAGAAGATAGAGGCGCTACCTGATTGAGGTGTTCAAGATTGAGGGGCATGGGCAGGAAGGCTAGGGAGCACTGTTCACCTTAGTTGAAGGGTCAGTTACAAACGGACACAAGTTAAAAGTGAGAGGTGGGAGGTTGGAGGGGATTTGAGGAATACCTTTTTTACCCAGGGATTGATGATGGTCTGGGATGTGCTGCCTGCAAGTGTAGAGAAGGTGGGATGCCTCGCATCTTTTAAAAATTACTTGGATGAGTACTTGGCTAGACATAGCATTTAAGGCTATGGGCTAAGTGCTGGCAAGTGGGATTACTGGGCAGGTCAGGGCCTTTCATGCATCAATGCAGGCTTGATGGACCAAAGGGCTCTTGTGCACTGTAGTATTCTGTGATTCTGTAAAACTTTGGACTGGACAATGATAGCTGACCTAATCAGTCAGAATCTATCACTAGCTGCAGATTCTTGACTTTCTAAGAGTTGGCTTTAATCCTCCTCCACCTGCACACTACATGGTATCATAAGTCCCTAGAAGCACACCAGAATGGAGGGAGTGGGATAGCTTGGTCTTGGGTTTGGACATAGCTTGGCACAACATTGATGGCCAAAGGGTCTGTACCGTGCTGTACTGTTCGATGTTCCTATGTAAGCTACAGGAAGTTCACTTTCTGCTGGTTGATCTGACAAGAGACTCGGTGCCTTGCCCAAAAACAAATAGGAGATAAACTCCATTGTGTACAATGTGTCAAGCAATGAACCATAGAATCCCTACAGTGCTGAAGGAGGTCATTAGGTCTGCACCAACTCTCCGAAAGACCATCACACCCCAACCCATTCCTACATCCCATCTCCATAGCCGTGCAG
This sequence comes from Carcharhinus amblyrhynchos, assembly GCF_965287045.1. Classification (NCBI taxonomy): domain Eukaryota; kingdom Metazoa; phylum Chordata; class Chondrichthyes; order Carcharhiniformes; family Carcharhinidae; genus Carcharhinus; species Carcharhinus amblyrhynchos. Next base: position 58,951,929 of record NC_137329.1, read on the forward strand.
ATCTACCATGGCTATTCCACCTAACCTACATATCCATGGGCACCAAGGAGCAATTCAGCATGGCAAAAACACTTAATCTTCACATCTTTGGACTACTCAACTTTTTTATATACAGACTCATGATCTTGTATTGGTTCCTACATAGTAGGTCTCTGCTTCCATGCGGTCCATCAGGGTTCTGAGTATAGCACACAAGACATTTTGTTGCCTGTTGCCCATGTATGGAGTTCACATTCTGCTGGTTTCCATTTGCGTAACTGGAGTGAAATGCACATAAAGCAAGGGCACATGAAAGTAAGGAATGTGCTGACTGTGAGAAGTGTGCACTCCCTCTGCATCCAATAGAACTTTTATTTTGTTTTTTCCACTTCAAATTGATGACAATTCCATTAATATATGAATGATTAAGCATTTTCTATAATTTGTTATTAAATATTCAGCTCAAATTAAATGTATTCAATCTCATCCAAAAGTCATAGTTAGTGAACATGCCCAATTTCAATCTTGCGGCCCACTGAGATGAAGGAGGGCCACTCATGTGGCCCCCTCACTAGCCTAGGTTGCCCATCACTGATTTATACTGTTTGCCTATGTCACTTTCTGTTTATTCCACAACCTAACTAATTGCTAGTGAAGAAATATCTCCTTATTCAACTGTTGAATTCATTATTAAGTTCTTAAGTTTACAGTCCTTAATTTTGAATTCTTCTGCATGTGGAGACTTTCCATATCTGAGCTGTACAATCCATTCACAATTTAAAAACATATATCAGATTATCTTTCAGCCTTCAGTTTTCTACAGTGAAAATACCAGCATATTTCTTGATTTTTGTATTCTCTCAGTTCTGGCACTATCCTTGAAATTCATTTTTGCATTTTTTCCAATGGTTCTATTCAAAACTAAAATGTACATTTGAATTATAACCTGACTAGTATTATACACATGATTAACACATTATTTTTAAATTCTATATCTCGAGAAATATCTTAGAACATAAAAACTAGGAGCAGGAAAGGCCATCTGGGCCCTCGATGCTACTCTGCCATTCAGCAAAATTATTGTTCCACTTACCCACCCACTTACCATAACCCTTAATTCCTTTACTGTTCAAAAATCTATCTTTTCCTTAAAACCATTCAACGAGGTAGCCTCAAATGCTTCACTGGGCAAGTAATTCCACAGATTCACAACCCTTTGGGTGAAGAAGTTCCTCCTCAACTCAGTCCTAAATCTGCTCTCCCTTATTTTGAGGCTATTTCTAGTTCTAGTTTTACCTGCCAGTGGAAACAACTTCGCTGCTTCTATCATATCTATTCCATTCATAATTTTGTGTTACTATAAGATCCTCCCTTATTCTTCTAAATTCCAATGACTATAGTGCCAGTCTAACTGAGTCTCTCCTCTTAAGCCAACCATCTCAACTCCAGAATCAATCTAATGAATCTCCTCTGCATCCCCTCCAATGCCAATACATACTTTCTCAAGTAAGGAGACCAAAACTTTACATAGTACTCCAGGTGTGGCCTCAGCAGCACCTTACACAGATGCAACATAACTTCCCCGTGGTTAAACTCCATTCCTCTAGAATGAAGGACAAAATTCAATTTGCCTTCTTAAGTACCTGCTGCGCCTGCAAACTGACTTTTTGTGATTCATGCACAAGAACACCATGGTCCCTCTGCATAGCAGCATGCTGCAATGTTTTGCTATGTAAATAATAGTCCAGTTTGCTGTTATTCCTATCAAAATGGATGACATCACATTTACCAACATTGTACTCCGTCTGTCAGACCTTTAACCACTCACTTAAATTATCTATATCTGTCTGCAGACTTTCAGTGTCCTCTGCACACATTGCTCTACCACTCATCTTAGTGTCATCTGCAAGTTTTGACATGCTATGCTTGGTCTTTAACACCATATCATCTATGGAAATTGTAAACAATTGTGATCCCAACACTGATCCCTGAGGCACACCAGTAGACACTGATAGCCAATCAGGAAAACAACCATTTATCCACACTTATTGCTTTCTGTTAGTTAACCAGTCCTCTATCCATGCTAATACATTATTCGTAACACTATGCACCTTGATCTTATGCAGCAGAACTTGATGTGGCACCTTGTCGAATGCCTTCTGGAAATCCAGATATACTACATCCATCAGTTCCCCGTTGTCCACCGTGCTTGTAATGTCCTCAGATACTTCCAGTAAATTAGTTAAACATGACCTGCCTTTCGTGAATCCATGCTGCATCTGCTCAATTCAACAATTTATATCCGGGTGTCTTGTTATTTCTTCATTGATGATAGATTCAAGCATTTTCCCCACTTCAATAATTAAGCTAACCAGCCTATATTTGCCCAGCACATTCTCCCCATGTCTGCATGGGTTTCCTCCGGGTGCTCCGGTTTCCTCCCACAGTCTGAAAGATGTGCTGGTTTGGTGTGTTGACCCAAACAGGCGCCGGACTGTGGTGAAGAGGAGAATTTCACAGTAACCTCATTGTAGTGTTAATGTAAACCTTACTTGTAATGAATAAATAGACTTTACTTTAGAAACATAAAATGCTGGCAATACTCGGCACGCCAGGCAGCATAGGTTGTCATGGAGAGTAGGAGGGCTTTTCTTCAATGCTTTTTAAAAAAATATTGTGATGCTGCTTTTAATGTATCCCTAGATCTCCTTGCTCTTCTATTCTACTCGTTTTGTTTCTAAGCTGGAGATGATGTTTCAATGTTTTCAATTAAACAGTATCACCTCACATTTGTCATTTAACTGTCCAGTTTGCAAGCTGTTGTATTATGTTGCATTCTTCTTTGGTTTGTTACCATCTGCGAATTTTGATTTGCGCTATTTGCTCTTAAGTCCAAATCATTGATGTAAATTATGAATAACTGTGTTCCCAGCAATGCCTGTATGGAATATCATATTCTAAGCAACTATCCTTAACCCAATTTTCTGTTTTCCATTTTTTAGCCAGTTTTCCAACATTCAACTATTTGCCCCGAGAATCCACATATCCTAATCTTTGTCACAATATAATAACTTATTGAAGCAGAAATGAAAGACTTTCTACTGGAAATTTCTCCAAAGCTTCTCCTGGTCCATTGCCCTAACTTTAGCAGAAGTTTAGTAGAAACTCCAATTATTTGAGGAGTCTCAAGGAAAACACTATCTCCTGTTTTCCAGTTTTGTCAGAACTATACCAGCAGATCTGGGAGAACTCCAGCACTGGGAATTATCTCTCTGTTATCTCCTGGGACAATTGACTGAGTGCAAATTGATGAGGACTCGGGAGATTGATGCCTGCCCATTCTCTTATTGAGGACTGCAGGAGACTTTGGCTTTTCAGTCACCTGGTGAGGAAGCCAGGAAACTGAGGCCCTTCATCTCTCCTATTAGAGGACCAGGAGTTGAAGACTTTCATTCACCTGGTGAGGGTGAGGTCTGCCATGTCCTCCTAAGGGTTCCAGAAATTAGACTTGTTATTGTCTCAGTTAGGCTGAGCCAAAAGAAGAGACTCTCCTTGTCTTTCAAAATCCAGTAAATTATTAAATGTTTTTGCACTTGCATGACTGCAGAACTTATTTAAATGTCTGTAATAAAATGCGTTTATCAACTGTGTGACCTGTCAGTGGTGATATGTAGGAATCCCGTGGCTCCAGTCAGTGGCACAGTGGAAGGAGACGATTTCCGATTTGGTTCCCAGATCTACTTCAGCTGTGATGCTAATTTCCAGTTAGTTGGAAGTAACATTGTCACTTGTCAACTGGATGGGAACTGGAGCACGAGTACACCGCGCTGTGGTAAGACACTTTTAATACCCTGTGTATTGAGAAGCAGAAACAACATTGTTGTGAAAAAAGTGGTGACATATGCTCTGTCCCTTATCAAGAAAAATATAGAAATATGAGTATAACAAATACATTTATGATTATGCCCCCAAAAACTTAAAAGATCAAATCTCCCGTGTTCTCCTCCGGATTCATGGGTTTTTCCTCTAAGTTGCCTCCTGTTTTCCAACCTATTAATGCTACGTCTGTTCACTAATCTCCCTGAGTCCTCCCTTTGGAGTAACAAAGTGAGAAACTTCGGATAAAATGTGGCAGCATGGCTGATTTTGGTGTCTTGCCATCACTAACACAAGACCAACGTGGATCAAAGGCTTGCAAGGTTAGTGTGCTAATCTCATTTTACAAACCAGTCTAGGTGAGGCAAATGGGTGGAGGAATTGGAGGTAGCCTCTTCTTTCTGCTGGGTCCCAGATGAAATGAATGAAACCAGTGCGAACCTAGTTCTTACTGGTAATGGGTCCACAGCATAAAACTTCCTGAACTTTCAAAAATGTATTTGATTGATGTAAAAGATGATAGAAATATGGAGTGAACAGGTTCCAATTCCAGGTTCACAAGGATAATGTTTTGTCATACCACTGGGGGATATTATTTAACAACCAGCACGTATCAGTGAAGGACAGATAAGCTATCCATAAAGGAGATGGAGAAGTTACTTTGTGCTTGCCCATGAAGTTTTATGAACTAATGTCGATGTTAATTGCTACCTTTATTCCACTGTTAAAATTAAGTAATCTCTTGGCTGCAGTGTCAACAATTGATTACTTTTTTATTCCTCTTTTAACTTGAGGTTTCATTGACAATGCTACATTCTCCCTTGTCAACATGAACCACTTCTGTGGCTCTTGTGTCAACATTAGATGTTTCCTTGACTTCAGTGTCAATATTTTGTACTTGCTTAGTTCCAGTGTTAACATTAAGCACTCCCTTAACTCACCCATCGGCTGCAATATCAACATTAATCGCAGCTTGACTCCAAGAATGGCATGGTGGCACGGTGGTTAGCGTTGCTGCCTTACAGTACCAGGGACCTGGGTTCAATTCCAGTCTTGGGTGACTGTTTATGTGGAGTTTACATCTTCTCCCCATGTCTGTGTGGGTTTCCTCCCACTGTCCAAAGATGTGCAGATTAGATGGATTGGCTGTGCTAAAATTGCCCCTTAATGTCACAAGACGTATGGGTTAGGGAAAATCAGCGAGTTAAATATGTGGGGTTAGGGCCTGGATGGATTGTTTTGTCGGTGGACACTCGATGGGCCAAATGGCCTCCTTTTGCACTTAGGGATTCTATGATTATCAGATTTATGAATGTCAACATTAATAGCTTCTTTGACTCCAGTGTCATTAATAAGTAATCTAGGAGAAAGCGGAGAAATGAAACTAGGTAATTGCTCATTTAGAGAACTAGTACAGATATGATGAGCCAAATGTGCTGTAACGATTCTATGGGGTACTCTCTTGGATCCAATGTGAGTGTTAGATAATCCCTTTACTTGTGTCAACATTAAGTATTTGTGAAGCTCCAGTTTTCAATACTGCGGTTTAGTGTTAACATTAAGTACTTGTCAGGTATAGTAGGGTCACTCCTCAGGGAATATTTCATTTTGACTGCATCAACATTTAGAATTCTAAAAAGGTTGCAACATAGAAGAAAATCATTCAGTCTGTCATGTCCATGATGGCTCTCTGCAGAAACAACTCAACTAACCTCACTCTCTGACTTTTTCTTCTTAACCGCAATATGCAAGCTTCACTGAGAACCTGGACCTCCATAAAAGGATTAACTTTGTTGACAGGTTGGAGAAAAAGCTTGCTTGATTGACAGCTTTATGATATTGTAATAAGCTTTTTTTTCCTGATATCTGCAATGTCAATGGCTGAAAGTTTATTTGCACAAGATAAAGATTTGTCAAGTGCTTACAGCTTATGTTACTGATATTTTTAAGGTTTGGATGAGTGACACTATTATAGGGTTGTAGTAAGAGCAGTTTTTTGAAGAAAATTCTGAATGGATATTTTAACCAAATTCAGACATTCTGTTGTTACTATGAGGTTCCTTGGTTCTGTACAGAGTATATGCTGAATGAATGGGCATAAATCTGTTATGAGGTCGTATTGGGGATATGAGAGACTATGGGCCTGTGAGAGTTGATTAGGAAAAGGGATGAACTGGCATGGAAGATGAGTAAGAACTTTTGACTTTACCTTTCAAAACGTTCCCACATTCAAACTCTGAGGGACTGTGAAATACAAGTCATGGCGAAGCCGTGGCTTTCACAAAAACTGCAGGAGGCTCGGAGGTGCCTGGTCTCACAATGAAACCAGCCAGGTTGGGACTGCAGGGTGTGGGCTCAACATCTGCAGTTTTACCCTGTGCTACAAATTCAGGATGCCGGGAATGGGGTCTTAATTCCTGAATGGGGTCCCCTCCATTTTTAAATGGCTCTGGGATCCTTATGGCTATATAAAATTCCAGCCCAGTATATCTTGTTGATCACACACACAATGGACAGAATCTTCCCAAACAAATTTTAAGGGCTCGATCTTACCGGCTCACCACATCAGTCAATTGGGTGGCGAGCCAGTAAGATAAGGCAAGAGGCTAAAGATCAGGTTTGCACCTGGTTTCTCACCTCTTGTGATCTTGCCAATCCTCTATTGCCGTGAAATCAGCCTCACGCCCAGGAAGGTTGTGAGGCTGTTCTAATATTAAGGACATGGTTAAGCATACCATTAACAAGCCCTGGACGCTATCATCTGGAAGGGGCAAGATGGAGGTGGCAGGGCCCTCAGGACATGGCGCTGATGGGGAGAGGTGGAGGGAGGTCTGTAGGAGAGGAGGGAAGGGGGGACTGTGTAGAATGGGGTTTGATCTGTGGGTGTGGTGATCAGTAGGGAGGAGGATTGGTGATTGCGGAGCGATGGCCACAGATCTCCCATATACTTACTGGGAGAACGGGGGCACTTGCGCAGTGGATTCCTCTAGAGCTCAACAGTTAGCTTTACAGGTGAATGCAAGCGCGCACACACACAAACACACACACACACACACACACACACACACACACGCATGCACACAATCCCCCCTCCCCCAACACCACCACCACACACTGGCAGGATTTGCATTGCGGCTTTTGTTTTGCACAGAGTGCCATAAGTTCCCATTACTTTCCTCGCTGAGGAAAACGGTGAGAAAATGGTGAAAAAGAGAGGGAGCTGGGATGATTGCTGTATGCTGTGGAAGAGAAGAGGACTATCTTCTACCCCCAAGACTGTCGGCGGCCCAAGGGAACGGGCCAGCAATGAGGCCTAGGAAGTGGTGGCAGCTGCAGTCAGTGCCCGTGCACTGGTATGGGGATCAGTGCAGAAAGAAAATGAGGCACACCATAGTAGGCCTCTAGGACTGGCAGAACCAGGTGATTCAGCGGCCCTCTAAAGCTCACCCAACTGCCCTGCTTGTCCCGTGGAGTGTACCAAGGGCCCACTCCGAGGGAGGAGGAAGTGCTGGAGACCATGCTAGGGCTTTTCACCCAGGAGACCCTGCTGGCCGCAGTGCTTCAGAATCTTCCTTCCTGACAACAGTGCATCGCTGAGGCAGCAGAATGTATAGGGTTGCATGGCTACATCCTTGATACCCAATCAAGGATAGAGGCCAGGGCCCTCTAGGTCCGAACCCCCCAGGGGATGCCCACCAAGGGCATCACAGACCATGAGGGGTGTAACACAGCTGACTGCCTCTATCTCTGATTACACATCCTGAGGGGCACCTGGACGTAGGGGTAGGCCACTTAAGATTAAGAGGGCATGCAATAGTTAGAATTCTATTGTCACTTAGAAATTTTGCACCCCACAGCTGTGACTAATCTGTCTGTGATCCGCCTCCCAAGGACCTGATGGTATCCCAACCATATGCATTGAGACGCTGACTTGCATTCTACGCGAGAGAGGCCCTTCAGCCCTAGGCATATGTGATTCGCTACTTCCCAGCGCCTGTGCCCTGATTGCTGTGGCACTCCAAGTGTTCATCCAAAGTGGCCCCAGCAGTCGGTGCCGTGGTTGCCCACTATGACAGACTGGCATGGCATCCCTAGCACTGACCTAACCTTGGGATGGCTCCCCCATCCTCAACTGCTGGAACAGTGGGATGGACAGTGGTCCCCCAAATTCTCACTAGGGTGGGGGCCTAGGTGCCAGTGTGCAGTCAGAGACCAGGAAGGAGTCAGACTTGTGTGGTACCAGGGCTGCATCAGTGTTCTGCACAGCAAGTCATCATCATCCTCCTGCCTTGACCAGTATCTCACTAACATGGCAAATCTGGGCCCATCACTTTGGCATGATGACGTTGCAGGATGTTGGCATGGTGGGGAAGGAGGGGTAGGGCAGTGCGGAGGTTGAAGGCTCCAGGAGGGGTGGTAGGGGTGGCATACACCATGAGCCATAGTCAGAGATCCTTGTTGCGATTAAGGCCTCTTTCACTGCCCTGCTCTGCCAGATTCTTGCCATTGCTTGCCTTCAATCCTTTGGCTTCTCCTCAGTGATTTCCTTCACATCCCACTGGGCAGCCTCCTCCTCCTCCTCCTCCCCCTCCCCAGGAGCATTCCTCTGGTTCCCCCCCACCTCTCCAGAATGTCCCTCTGCTGCTGAACTGGGTTGTGGAGTACACAGCAAAGTGGGAGATCCTCAGGGGGCTACACTTGCCAGGATGGTCCAGGCAGTGGAACCACATTTTCAAGAGTCCGATGCACCACTCAGTGACGAACTGGGTGGCAGCATGGACCTCATTATAATGAGTCTCTGCCTTAGTCTGGGACCTCTGCACTGGCAGCATCAGCCATGACCTCAGCGGGTAGCTCTTGGCCCTACCAGCCATCCCAGCGTGTGGGGTGGTCCTCAAAGAGGCTGGGGATGTCAGAACACCACAAGATGAAGCTGTCATGCATGCTGCCTTGGTGATGTGCACATACCAGTCACAGACTATCTGAACATCACAGAGAGTGAAGCTTCTTTCTGTTGATGAATGGCACCCTTTGATTGTATGGGGACAATGGGGTGACATGCATGCCATCTAAAGCCCCTGCAATTGGGGTATCCCAACAATGATATTGAAGTCTGCAGCCTGGGCTTCCTGATGGGCCTGGCCCAAGTAGAAATTGAAGTAGTGGCCTGCCCTGGCATACATGGAATCCGTGACCTCATGGACTCACTTGTGCATGGAGGACTGGGTGATGCCACAGAATCTCCCCTGGAGGCCTGGAAGGACCTGATGGCATAGATGTTGAGGGCTGCTATGACCTTCACTGCCACCAGCAACTTGTGTTCTCCTATCCCACGAGATGCCAGTTCTGCCAAGACATGACACAGGTGCCACACTGTTTCCTTACTGAGCTGGGGTCTGCAGCAGCACGTGGTATCCAGCAGCCCATTAAAGGACACATGGGTTCTGTATAGGTCCCCATTTCTGACGTCTTCTGGCCCTCCCCTCAGACTAATGTGCGGTTGTGTCTTCCTGCCGCTGCCTCGGGCTTGGATGATCTTGCAACAGGCGGACGCCTCCTCCTCCTGCTCCTCAGCAGCCACAAGTATTACAACCAGCTCAACTGGCTCTGATGTGAAACCCATAATTCCTTTTGCATGCTCAGGGAGGAGAGATTTGTGAAGGGGAGCAAATTAGAGAGAGAGAGAGTCAGTAATGTTATCCATCCTGGATCTCTCACTCTGTCCCAGCAACCTGTGTCCCCATGATTCTAGACTTTGGCAACCTGATAGCATCCCTGGCGCCACAATGGTCTGTCTACCCTTGCCACATCCTTGCCATGGTGGACATGAAGAGCGTAAGTGGCTGTGACAGGGTTCCCGTTGGGCTGAAATATAAACCTGAGTGCATCTACCTGTTGCAGTGATTTCCAGGAATATCTTGCAGTTCAGACAGATGGTGGGGAAGCACCCTTATGACTATCATGGGATGAGTTCCCATTGAAGGCAGCACTACATAATCCATGCAGTATGAGGAATTGTGTTGACATCTGCTGAATTCCCTTGATTGGAGCAGCAGATGCCAGACTTGATTTGTCTTTCTGTTACTGGGCCCTGGGATGGAATGTCTGCGATAAACCACAGAGCCTATCCAGCAGACATATTGTGAAGATGCCAGTGTTGGATTGAGTAAACATGGGGTGCCACTAGCTTTTCCTACCAAATAAACCTGTTGGACTTTAACCTGGTGTTGAGACTTCTTACACCAGACATGTGGCAGGGTTACCACTGTGACATCAGTGGGGTTGGGAGTCGACCTCACAAGCAACCCCTTCGGGGTTGTTCACTGGCCAGGAGGAACGCATGCAACACAAGTCCCAAGCCAGTGCCGACCCATGACCTGAGTACCCCCATCCAAAGCCCTTCACCCATGCAATCCACCCACCCCACGTCATGACAGCTCCTGAGTGTCCCCTCTGCATCCCAGGGGTTGGTGCTCAGTGGGACTTACCTCTTGATCCTGCTCGCTACTACTGCGCCTGAACAACACTTTTACTGAGCATTTGTGATTTGTGCCAGCATCACATCAAGACAGTGAGCTGGGGAGAGTCTAGGAGGTGGTCATTAGCATGCCGGCCTCACTAATAATATCAAAACTCATTCAAATTCATGATAATGAAGAGGGGCTGGGAAGATACGAAACTGTTCAGCGCCAGGGGTGAACCTGATTTTTAGCATTGCGTGCTATTTTGCTGTCTTGCCACGCTAATTGATGAGCAGGATGAGGTGGCAAGATCGTGTCCAACATGTCCTATTGGTCTTGCAAACGATGTCCTACAGTGACACATACTTGTCCAGATAACACATGTAAAATGATCTCCTGATCACAAACACAATGGGGGCGATTCTCTGGCCTTACACGTGCAAGTACAAATTGCATTATGGCAAAGACTCCCGCAAGAGGGGTCAAATGTGATTGGGCTGGAGAATGCTCATTGCGTGATTTTCCCCTCCCAGTGACATAATCTGGTGCATGTAATCATTAATATATTTAGAAAATGCTGGAAAGTCTCATCAGGTCTGACAGCATCTGTGGAGAGAGATTAGAGCCAACGTTTCAAGTCTGGGTACACGTCATCAGACTCTCTCCCAATTTCTTGCTTGTTTAGCACTTAGAATTTTGTTCATAAAATTTTCATTAAATTTTTCATAAAATGTTTTGGGAAAATTGCACCTAATATATCCTGCTGGTTACATACAGTATATTCTGCTTGTAACGTATATGCATTGGGATTCTCCCAGCTTGGCGCAGCGGGTCAGGAGACATCAGTCTCTAGCGGGACTCACAACTGACATCGAAAATCAACGCGGGGCTGATCATCATCTGGAAATCTGATTTTCAATATGACTAGCAGGCCTGGGACAATAATCTCCAGGCCTGCTAGTGTCTCTCCACCCCTTCCACTCCACCCCGAGCCGGGAGAGGTTCCCCTCAGCGGGGTTTACAACTGCCCCCCACCAATGGGGAATAGGCATGCTTATCTTGCTGGTGAGACAGAGGACATTGTCGACCCCCAGGAAGTCAGGGGCAGGGGGATGCCCCTTGGGCACTGCAAGTCTGGCAGTTTCAGCCTGGCACTGCTGACTGTGCACCATGGCACTGCCCACTGAATACCCAGCTGTGCCAAGGGTGCATCAGGCAGTGCCAAGGGGACAGGCCTAGAAGGAGATGGAGCATACTGGGGCACGGTCTCCTAGAGTTGCGGGGCCTGACTGGGGAGATCCGCTGCCACTTTGCAAGGGATTGGTCAGGGAGGGAGTGAGGGGATGATCAGGACTGGCCATGGGGCAGTGTTTGGAATGGCCATCAGGGAAGTCATTGTTGGCCTTGGGAATGGTGGGAGGTTAGATCTGGCACTGGCCATGGACTGGCGATTGGGATTGGCCCGGGAGGCAGAGGGGGCAGTCGGTTAGGCCACCAATCGGGTGGGGTAGGGGTAGGGGTGGAGTTGTGTAGGCTGGCGAAGCACAGAGTGCTAGAGATTTGTTCGGATAAGTACGCCCAAAAAATGGATGGGAAATTCTCCCCTGTTCCTGCACTTCCTTTTTGGGAGAATCCTGGTCATAATGTTTCACTGGTCACTTAGAATTTGATCTAAGCGGCATACACATTATTCTTTTTGCCAACATAATGCTTTTTATTATCTATCATTATAGAGAGGACCCTCATGTTGATATAATTCCTGAGTTAATCATTCAGTATGATTTGAATAATATTCTGAAAGCATTACATTGTTCTTTAGTTCTAGAGAGTAAGAGCTGTCCTGTTCCTGGTGTACCACTGAATGGACAACGAATAATTCTTCCAGGAAGTGGGCAGATAAATCAGACCTTTGCAACTCTGGGCACTATTGCACACTTCACCTGCGATGATTCATTTATTCTGAATGGCAGTGCGCAGATAAGTTGTCAACAAAATGGAACATGGACAGACAAGCAACCAACTTGCACAAAAGGTAACACACAGAAACCCTTTTGTGGCCAGTGTTTAAATCCCAGCTGATGTTATTACTGGACAAGTCAGATCCAATGTACTAACTGACTCAATAACAGCTTCTTCCCTGCTGCCATTTGACTTTTGAATGGACTTACCTTATATTAAGTTGATCTTTCTCTATACTCCAGCTGTGACTGTAACATTACATTCTGTACTCTCTCCTTTCCTTCTCTATGAATGGTATGCTCTATCTGCATAGTGCTCAAGAAACAATACTTTTCACTGTATGCTAATACATGTGACAATAATAAATAAAATCAAATCAAACTCAAATCCCAGGATGAAATCCAGCATGATAGATACTAACTTTTATTGCTTGTTTAGATACATGGATGAACAAATTCATAGAACCGCTGATGATAACAAAAGAATAAAACATTTATCAAACAATAAAATATTAACTATGATACACTACTTCAACCAACTATACCTTTATAGATGTATACAGATTTGTAAGGCTAGCACAAGTTATGTTCTAATGTTCTCAGTAAATACAGAGTCCATGTGAATAGGCAAAATGTGGTCAGATAACTCATATCAATACAATCTCTGCAGATTTCAACCCCTCTCCCCAAACAGATGCTTGATGCTTTTCATACTGTGAGCTAACTAATCTCATTGGAACTCTGCATTCCACGTGTTTCCAATCTCCCCTTTCAAAGAATCCACATTTTGGAATCTTTTCACAAACAATGTTTTCTCTCGAATATCTTCACCAGGGATCCACCTCCAGGGTTTCAACCTCCTTTCAATATTCATTTGTCATGGATCATCACATGTATTCAAACTTTATCTTCCACAGACTCTGTCAGGTAACCAACCATGCCAACAGAACACCTCTGCTTCAGAAGCCTACAATAAGAAATCACCAACCTTCTGATTACCTTGAATGTCTGGCTTCTTACGAGTTAACTTTAAATATGCTTCTTGCAGCTGTCTCTAATTCAGAGCCCTTTCTCTGTTCCTTGCTTTAACTTAGCTGAGTAAAACCTTTTTCCTGTTCTTTGTTCCTTTGACTTCTCAATTTCCTAGGACTCTCTTTTTCCTTGTGTCTAGATTACAAATATGGACTTTTAAACTTTGTTTTGATTACTGTTTCTTCCATTTTGTGAGAGATAAATACCTTTTATATGCACTGTGTAATTTACTTATGGATAATATTTTACAATGGATTTGAATCTCATCTGGACTTTGCAACAATCTTTGATGAATAATTATTAATTTGAATCATCATACTGTTTGTCATGACTATAACAAAGAGCATACATTTCAGGGTGGTACGGTGTCACAGTGGTTAGGGCGGCACAGTGACACAGTGGTTAGCACTGCTTCCTCACAGCTCCAGAAACTTTGGGTGACTGTCTGTGTGGAGTTTGCACGTTCTCCCCCTGTGTCTGTGTGGTTTCCTTCAGGTGCTCCGGTTTCCTCCCACAGTCCAAAGATATGCAGGTTAGGTGGATTGGCTGTGGTAAGATTGCCCTTGATGTCCCAAAATGTGTAGGTTAGATGGATTAGTCATGGTAAATGTGTGGAGTTAGGGAGATGGGGCAGGGGAAAGGACCTGGGTAAGATAGACTGTCAGAGAGTTGGTGGAGACTGGCCTGTACATTGTATAATTTAAAACAGCTCCCAACATATATGCTCACAATTCTACTTGCTTTGCTTTTTTGCTGAATGTCTTGAGTGGGATTCTCCAATCTCGCTAATTCTTATCCAACTGCGGTGAGAACAGAAAATTTGGTGTTCCAGCCATAACTCTATTCACTGCAGCGGCACCAGAGAATACCAGCCACAAACGAGTTTGGAGGTTTTCAGCAGTCTCTTGGTGCCGATCAGTTTTCTTAGTTGCAGCATTATTCCAAATATGCTGCTGTCCAGTCTGTGCAGTTCTAGGACACATACAAATTAGAAATGAATTAATTATGTCAATATTATTAATGTCAATTAATTCCACTGCAGTCCTTTTCGTAGAAAAGGTTTTTGCTTGCAGCACCATTTCTGTTAAATTCCACTATTCACAGTACAATTAACTTCTGCAGGTGCTGCCTACACTAAATAGCTATAGATCCTTAAGATAGCAGGACAGATGGATAAAGTAGTCAAGAAGGCATATGGTATACTTGTTTTTATTTGCTAAGGCATAGAGTTTAAAAGCAGAGAGGTTATGCTGGAACTATAAAATATTTATTAGGCCACAGCTGGAGTACAGTTTGCAGTTCTGGTATCCACATAATAGAAGTGTATGAAAGCACTGGAAAGGATGCAGAGGAGTTTACCAGGATGTTGCCTGGGCTGAAGAGTTTTAGTTATGAAGAGAGATTCAATAGACAGGGATTGTTTTCCTAGGAGCAGAGGATACTGAGGGGGAACATGATTGAGATGTATAAAACTGAGGGGCACAGATGGAGCAGACAGAAAGAAACTTTTTTCTTTGGTAGAGGGATCTAGGATTAGAGAGCACAAATTTAAGGACAGGAGGTTTAGAGGGGATGTGAGGGCAACCTTTTTCACACAAAGGATGGTGGGAATCCAGAACTCATTGCCTGAAAAGATGGTGGAGGCAGAGACCGTCTTTATATTTAAAAAGTATTTAGATATGCACTTGCAGTGCCAAGGCAATGGACCAATTGCTGGAAAATGAGATCAAAATAGTTAGATGGTTTGTCTTTGACCGGTGCATATGTCGTGGGCTAAAGAGCCTTTCTGAGTGCTCAATACATCCAAAACTGTCTGACTCTTTCCTGTTGAGGAGAGGTCTAGATCACAAATGACACAGAGATTGATCTGATTTCCAACTTGACTTCTGAAGGCTAACCCATCAAATTTAGTGCAATGGTACTGTTTTCATTAAATTTGAAAATCATCACTGGAATTCTATTGCCCTATCCACCACGGAATCGAGGTGGAGGGGGGGCAAGGGAAATATCCGTTGACCTTGGGTGGGAATTCCCGGTTTCGCTCGAGTAAAGCTATAAAATCCTGCCCCATGTGTTCAAGCCTCAGTCCAGGATTTGGGCATGTAATCTATGCTGACAAGAGTGCTGCATTTACAAAAGAATGGTGCTTTAGGTGAGATTATAAACTCAGTCCTCTGAGATGCACATGCTGGATCTCATGGCATATTTGAGTAAAAGCAATGGAGTTCTCCTGGTGCTCTGCTAAAATTTATCCCATATACAGATTATATAGTTATTTTTATCAATGAGGGTAACTTTGAGTCTAAGTGATGGTGTAAAATAGTGATTGCAAATCAACAGTCTGCATTCCATCATTTCTGGTTTTAATTTTCATTGATTTCCCCCTTCATCCTGGTTTTATCCTATTATGTAGTCAAACTGACCCCCATTGTTTCTTATAGAATTTTGCATGTTAATCAGTGTTATCTTACAAGACGACAGTGACCACAGTTTAAAGGCAATTTGTTGACTGTAAAGTGCTTTGAAATGAGAACATGAAAGTTATTATGTAAATGGAAGATTTTTTCCCAAGGTACATTTTGTTCCAAGCAAGAAAATATGGGAGATTTCACAGGCCAGAACACTTATTAGTCCGAAGTATGAATGTTAAAAATAAAAAAGAAATAAAGGCTGAAGTTACTCCAACTCTTGTTACTTTTGAACAAAACTTTGATCTTTAATTCCAGAGATTAAGAACTGTACTGACCCTGGCGTACCAATAAATGGGCAACGGAGAATTCTTTCAGGAAGTGGACACATAAGCCAGGGCTTTGCGACTGTGGGCACCATTGTGCAGTTCACCTGTAATTATTTGTTCCTTCTGAGTGGGAGTGCACAGAGAACTTGCCAAAAGGATGGAACATGGACAGAGAAGCAACCAACCTGCAAAAAAGGTAACACAGTGAATCACTCGTTGCCAGACTGAAACATTAAAATGAAGAAATAATTTCAAGCATCTGTTTCTAACTCCCAGGATTTTAGTTGCTTTTATCTGATAACTCCTGATTTCAAGTAACATGTTGTATTTGTGGTTGTTACGCTAAGTTCAAGAAGGCAACTCACTACTGTTGGTCTAGCGAGTGATTCATTTATCCCATAAATGAATAAAAAAAGGTACTTGGCAGTTGAATCTAAGTATGATATAAATATCAAATCACACAAAGGGAGTATTAACTGCTTCAGGCTGTCTTATGCTTTCATGAATTTTTGATCTTCAGTTCAGAGCTTATAGCTTTGGGCATTTCATGGGTGATGAATGTGTTTAAAGACCAGAGATAGAAACCTTTGAACTTCTTCTGGCTAGCCTGTGACCTAACACCATGTACCAGCCTTTCCCAAATCTCTTAATATCTTTGATCAATAAGCATGTTTCAAATCAGATTTAAAACTTATCAAGTATAAAGTGCCATTTGTGGAAGAGAGTTCTCCACATCTATTAACATTTGTCTTTAGATGTGTTTCTCCGAACACATACTTCAGGTGTGCTCGAACCAGGACTTTGTATAGTTTAGCATTCCCATTGCCTCCATTCATACTAGTTCTCTAGATTTAAAGGCCAACATTCCATTAACTTTTAAAGTTATTTTCTGTTTGTGACAATTTAATGATTTACATACATGGACCCTTAAGTTTCTTTGAACCTCCACTGTTTGTAGCTTTTCATGATTTAGAATGTGTTCTGATTTATCCTTTTTAAATGCAGAGCGGATGATCTACAGTTGTCTAGATTGAATTCCATTTGGCAGTATTGCCAATTTACTTGATCTATTAATATTGCTGTATAATTTTACATGTCCATTTGCACTGCTTATAATGCTGTCAATTCTTGCATCATTAACGAACTGAGATATGTGGGTTTCTTCCCTATCATCTAACTTAATGAAAAATTAATTGAAATAGATTTATTAATGAGCAATGAGCCAGTTTTAGTTAACAATCTAAGAGTGTGTGAGCATTCCTCTAATAGTGATCATAATGTTCAACATCGAGGGAGGGATTTTGCACTCCTGATTTTGGGAGGGCACGAATGACAGTGGGAATGACTTCATGCCAAAGTGAATCATGTGAGGCCTTCCCATGACATGTACCTGGTGAACACAGGTGGGTACAGCCCCCGGGAGGAGAATGCCATGCCCAGGCAGTACCCTGATACTTCTCCCAACACTGCCCGGGCACTAACCCTGGGGGAGGTGGTGTTGGTGGTGGGATGTGTTCTATTGTAGGGGTTTTTATTTATATTCTACAGATGGGCGGCCTATTTAAAAACCTAAGTTGTTAATGAGACAGATTCAATCAGAGTCCGCTCTGCCAGCCTTATGCCCTTTACATATTTTTTTGCCTATCTGTTTAAAATACAGTTGGAAAATCCACCAACACCACCAGTAGGCTACCCCCTGCTTGGCCTACCCAAGATGACACTTCGGCAAAAATGGGAAAATTCCGTTTGAAAGATAGAACTGAAAACAATCACTAGGATTTTTAATTTAGATAAGGCTGACTTTAATGTGTCACTCTAAACTGGGCAAGTCTGATCATGCATTAAACAATAAAAGATAAATGGGAATGTGTTTTAAAAAGCATTTAATATGATGCATAACCATTTTGTACTGCAAATGCTCTGCCAGAAATAAAACAGGTATAGCTAGAGGCAAGACATAACATGAAACTAAAAGAAAAAAACATACAAAACTGCAGAAACAAAAGCACAGATTTTAAATTAGAAAAGCAATAACGTATGACAATACAGATAATAAGTGCCAAAAATGTAAATATGAAAAGGAACTCACAAATGAAGTCAAAACTGAATTAAAAACATACTTAAAGTGCGAGAAAGAGCATGGTCAACAATAATCTGAGCTCTTTGAAAACTATGATGATGATATTGTCAGTGAAAATAAGAAAATGATGGAAACATGGAATAATAATAATTTACTATATTTTTGACGTAGGTGATGGGTTCAAAAGCCACATAGTCACGCTTGCCAATAAGAAAAGATAGATGGCATTGTAAGCAGTAGGACTTGAAGTATGAAACTGCAGAACGATAATGATAGATTAAGTGAATGGGTAAAATGGTAAGCAAATAGTTGTATTGTAAACTAATGTGAGCTTATCCACTTTGTATTTATAAAGGATAGAACAGAATACTTACTAAATGACAAAAAGTAAGAAACAACAAAGGCCTAAAGAGGCTTTGGTATTCGAGTACATAGTTCGTTAAAATCTATGAATATATCTAGAGGGCTAGAATGATATAGTTAGAATACAGCTAGAGTATCATGACAAGTTCTGGGCACTACACCTTCAGAAAGATATATTGGCCTTCAAGGAGGTGCACTTGGACTTCAATGGTCAATTATAATAAGGAAAGGTTACACAAACTAGGGTTGTTGTCCCTGGAATTTAGAAAATTACAGGGTGATGACATTGGAGCTTTCAAGATTAAGATATTATGATCTTATGGGCAGAGAGAATAGTTATTTCTGCTGATGGGGAGGGGTAGAATGTAGAAGGCATATTACAAAGAATTGGACAGAACATTTGAGTGAAATTAGGAAACATTTCTACTCTCAAAGGATGAAAGGAGTTTGGTCCCCTTCTGCAAAAGACAATTGTTGCAAGATATGTTTCAAATTTAAAATCAATATGTTTCTTTATGCAAAGGCATTTAAGAATAAGGAACAAAGTTGAGGAATTATGGTGTAGATCAACCATGACCTCTTTGAATGGGAGAATAGGCTTGATGGATGAAATTGTTTATTCATTTTCTTATGTTTGTGCAGTCTAAAGTTGAGGCCCCTAAATGCAAGTCATATCCTGCCAATTAGATTACCTGCTGTTAGGCCTTAGTTGACACCACTGGACAAATCAGATCCGTAGAATGGAACAAGACTTGTCAGATCCTAATTTTTATTTTTTGTTCAGAAAATTGGAGGGCAATGCCCAAACTGAGTCATAGAGCCAGTGATGTACTTTACAAAAAAGTAATAAAAAAGAAGGCCCCAATCACATGGCACTGCCAGGGTGTCAGGCTACCACTTCCAGGAATCCTGGTGAGCAGGGCCAAGGTGCCAAGCTGGCAGTGCCAGGCTTGCGCTGCCCAAGGGGCACCCCTCTTGTCCCTGACCTCCTGGGGGGGTTCCTTCAGTGAGGCCATCACACCTGGCCCCTGGATCAGCTTTAATCCCCACAGGTAGGAACCTCCCTGGCTGGAGCAGAAGCTTTAGCAAACCCAGATGATTGAATTCTGGACTCGCTAAAGAGATGCTAATCACCAATACCTGGCACGAGCCTGATTACACCATTAGAAAACGGCCCAGAAAAGTTGGTCGTGAATCTTGTTTCAGCCCTTCCACTGGTATTTTCCCAGCCCGCTGCACTACTCGAGCAGCGCATGGGCAAGGAAAATCGCACCTCTGTACTTTTCATTTGACTAGATGATCTTCTAGGGACCCCTCTTCTTTCTCTTCAGGACCTGCTTCTGTCGGTTCCCTTTCCCAGCAGCTGAACCTGGTATCTCCATTGATATCCATAACTCACTCTAAATTCACTATTACTTTTGATTTTAAAGCAACTCATCTAAAATTCTGTAACCAGCTAGTATGTCAAATTAGAGAGAGACTTAAACTGCTCCCTTAACCTTGGAGCATAATCATCAACTGAATGTCAAACTGCTTTTTTGTTCCTTTGTGTCCTCTCTGTTGCTCAACAACAGCCCAGATTTATACTCTGTATTCTACATAGAACATAAGAACATAAGAAATAGGAGCAGGAGTAGGCCATCTAGCCCCTCGAGCCTGCCCCGCCATTCAATAAGATCATGGCTGATCTGTTGTGGCTCAGTTCCACATTCCCGCCCTCTCCCCATAACCCTTAATCCCCTTGCCTATCAAAAACCTATCAGCCCACGTCTTAAAAATATTGAGCGAGGCAGCCTCCACCACTTCAACGGGCAGAGAATTCCAGAGATTCACCACCCTTTGAGTGAAGAAGTTCCTCCTCTGTTTGACTTTCCTTCAGAAGTGGTAAAACCTCATTAAAAATGCATGTATATAGACAAACAAAGACTTACACGTATCTTTTGAAGTGAAGCTAATTCCCTCAACATAGAACTGTAGAAATTTAAATTAAGTTTAAACTTAACAATAAGACCTAAATTTAGCTTATGTCCCACACGTGCGCACAGACACACACATGCGTGTGCGCGCGCACACACACACACACACACACACACACACACACACACACACACACACACACACACACACACACACACACACACACACACACACACACACACACACCATCTAAACCTGTGGCTGCCATTCTCTGTGCGCTGCCCTCACTGCATGGTGGGTTTTCCAGTAACGGAGGCAACTTTACAATCCCACTGAAATCAATGGTCATTTGTGTTGCCTGCCAGCCACGCTGATGGGAAGCAGCCATGGGGAATAACTTCGGCAGGATCACAAGATCTCACTGGTGGGTAGGTCTGGAAAATCTCAGTTTATATCTATTTCCTAACACTTCCCATAATCCCTACTCTCTATCTCTTGCCACTCAGCTAATTTCCTCACCAGATCAATAATTTATTTTCAATTCTTTGAGTTTCAATTTTAGATATCCTTTTCTTGAGGGGGTCTTTATCAAATGACTTCTGGATCACTTGATTGAATTACATCTTGACACCTGCTCCAGTCTTCAGCATGCTGCTACACCAATGTAACTGTTGAAAGAAATGGAAAATTGGGAAATCTATGCCTACTTTCCTATTAGTATTCTACTTTGTCAAAATTGACACTAGTTAAGGGCTCACTGAGATTTGCTAACTTCAGTTAACTATGTGTTACTGAGTGAAACAAATTTTGCAATGTAATCGACCAAATATTACCACACCTCTAGCAATTACCCAAAAGAAGTAGAACTCCAGGAAAGATTAGGATGTTCTCATCATGTGTGTTGCTGGATTACCACTGCCTTATATCCCAATATCTAAAACGATGATCTGTATACATTGTCATAGACTGCATGACATTTTAATCAAAAACAATATTCTGCATTATTAAGACAAGCCTTGCTCAGATTCATTGGGGGAAGCTTCTGCATGGTTGAACCTCATAGATCTGACAGGTAAATATTTCAGAATTAGCTATTTTTTGATAAACTATGTTGATACTAAAGAGGTCAAGACAGAAATGACGGTTGTGACTGCTCCAATCTTTAATTACAGAGAATATAAACTGCATTGACTCTGGAGCACCACTGAAAGGGCAACAAAGAGTTCTTCCTGGAAGTGGAGAGATACACCAGGGCTATGCAACCATCGGCACCATTATGCAGTTCACTTGTGATTATTCATTTGTTTTGAGCGGCAGTGCACAGAGAACTTGTCAACATGATGGAAGGTGGTCAGCGAAGCAGCCAGCATGCATAAAAGGTAACACAGTGAAATCATTTTTGTATCACTTGTCTATCACTTGTCATAGACCCAATCCAGGAGTTAAAGAGAAAGGGTAAAAAGAGGGCTTAAGGGGGCTACAGGGGAAAATTAGGAAGTTTGGAGGAAATGTAGAAAAGAGATTATTTTCATTACAAAGGGAGGTTGAATTGCAGAGCAATTAACAGAAACAACCTTTGAACAAAGTGGTGCGAACTGATTTGATTGGTCACCATTGGTGGCAAAATCTACCAATTTTGTTTTGATATCCCACAATAACTACTGTGAGAAATCACTAAGAACTTAGGGGAAATAGGCCCAATTCTCTCTGATTTCAGCTGAGGTTACATGGGAGATCATTCAAAATTTTACTCAAAGGCAAGAAAATATACAGAAAAAAGATGGAGAGAATAGATGTGCAATCAATCAAACATTTATGGCCATGTTTCCCGTGCAGTTGATGTAATTTATATGGATTCCTGCAAAGCCTTTGACAAGGTCCCACATAGGAGACTTACTAAGAAGGCATGTGTGATACAAGGTAATTTGATAAAGTGGATTCAAAAATTGGCTCAGTTGTAGGAGTCATAGGGTAATGACGGAAGGCTGCTTTTGTGACTGGAACCCTGTGTCCAGTGCTGTACCGTAGGGATCTGTGCTGGGTCCCCTATTATTCATCATTTATATAAATGACATTAATTACTATGCAGGGGTAGCATTAGTAAGTTTGTGGATGACACAAAGGTTGGCTGGATGGTTAATAGTGAGATTGAGTGACTTGGGTTACATGAAAATATAGACACGATGTTCAAATGGAGAGATGGAATTTAACCCTAAAAAGGTGATACATTTTGGAAGGAGCACTTTGACAAAGTAGTATTCAATGTATAGTAGGACACGAGGAAGTTATGTGAAACAAAGGGATCTTGGTGTGTTTATCCATCGATCTCTGAAGACAGAAGGGCATGTGAACAGGGTGGTGAAAAAGGCATTTGCAACACCTGCCCGTATCAATCATGGCATGGATTATAAAAACAGGGAAGTCATATTGGAGTGGTATGGAACTTTGGTGAGGCCACAGCTAGAATATTGTGTGCAGTTCTGGTTGTCACATTATAGGAGGGGTGCAGAGGAAATTCACTGGGATGTTGATTGGGATGGAACATTTAAGTTATGCAGAGAGGTTGAATAGATTGCTTTCTTCAGAACAGAGAAGACAGAGTCGAGCTCATCAAGGTGTACCATATTATGAGGGGCATGGACAGAGTGGATAGGGAGCAGCTGTACTGCTGAATTGAAGAGTCAGACATGAGGGGACATATGTTCAAGGTGAGGAGCAGGAGATTTAGGAGGAACTTGGCATGCCATACATTCAAGGCTGTGGACCAAGTGCTGGTAATGTGATTATGTGGGAGGTCAGGTGTTTCTCACATGTCAGTGCAGACCCAATGGGCTTAAGGACTTCTTCTTTGCTGTGTGATTCTGTGACTCTGATACCTAAAAATGCCTATGTTCTTCTTGGCATGGACAGTGCACATTTTGCATGCTGCATGTGATTGGAGTCATAAGTTGTATTAGCTATTCCTATTAGAAATCAGGTTCTACCCTCAATTTTGAAAATTCACAATGAACTGTGCTGATGCATCTCTACACTGCCCCATAGAGAATCCTAAAGTGGGTACTACCAACAGTTTAGATTCAGAAACCATTCTGCACTATATGAAGTGCACCCCCTACACTGTTTCTTCTGCACTGCCTTATTAAACACTTCTAGGGCAGAGATGGCAGAAATTAGATGAGATAAAGTTTTTTCTGCACCATCCTATCAAACGCTCCCAGAATATGTGCAGGAATTATTAGATACAGCATAGAGCTTTCTCTTGATGGTTCCATCAAATAGTCCCAGGATACATAATGTGGTGAGGCTTCAGTGTCCATCATCAAGATTGACTTGGTAGCACCATTACTGACAGAGGTGACTGAATCCTGAATACATAATTGCCAGACAATAGGAGATATGAGAGATGGTGAGAGAACCCACACAAAGGAAAAACCTACTTGACTTCGTCCTCACAAATCTCAAATCTACCTGTCACAGATACATCTGTCCATGACAGTATTGGTGGAGTACTAGGAAAATTACAACACAAGAACACTAGAAATAGGAGCAGGAGTAGACTATTTAATTCCTTGAGTCTGCTCCATCATTCAATACAATCATGGCTGCATTCCTTGTATGAGCAAACCCAAATCTATTCATTTATGTGGTTAACTGATACATGTCCTCTGAAATTACGTAGTGAGACATTCAATTGTATAAAAGCACTACAAAGTCTAAGAAAAGTAAAACTGGACAGATCATCTATCATCAATCTAGGCATTAGAAATGTCAGCAGCACACCCAGCCCTGTTGATCCTGCAAAGTGGGAGAGCTATCCCTCAGACTAGTAAAGGAAAAGCTCTTAAATATGGAATCACACATTACCGATAATGTCCCCACCAGCATCAGGATCCATGGAATGACAACACTGACATGTAACAACAAAATTGATCAATTATGTCCTGTACACAAAAACAGGAAAGCATTTTGTTATAGCCTTAGTCCAAATATGGACAAAATAATTAAGCTTCAGAAGTGAGAGTGACTGTCCTTGACATCAAGGAACATTTGACCAAAGGAGTGATAACAAAACAGAAGTCAATCATAGTTGGAGGAAAACTCTCCATTGGCTGGAGTTATGCCTAGCACAGAAGAAGGTGATTGTGGTTGTTGGAATGTTAGGGTATGGATCAGAAACCCCAAAGTATGTTATGAAGCCTGACTAGATCAACAGTTTTTTTATTTTTTGGCATTAGTATGAGGATAAGGTGTTTCATTCCAGGTGTGATTCTGTTGACATACTAGGAAACTTTTATCAAAACAAACTTCATTTAACAATACAGTTTAACTACAACAAATGAATTAGCTTAATTTTTACCCATTGAAATACTTAAACATGACAAGCTACAATTTGTAATTGCTAACCTATCTCTATTAATTCCAATTTAAACAATATTCCTCTTATAGACTTAAACTCCTCTTCAAAATCAGTTGGTAACACACAGGCTTACATGCTTGCACTTGGGCTGCCAGTCAGTGAGCCTCCAGAACACCTCTGAAGGAAGAGACTGAGAGAGACCTATTTCCCCTAGGTGGTCCAAAACCTCCAAAGAGAGAGAGAGCGAGAGACCTCTTGCTTCTTTCAAAACCTGGCAATAATTGCTTTTTCTTGTAAGCTTAGCTCCTGCCCTTAAGTATGTAATCCTGTCAATAAACCTAATCAAAACCATTCTTTGAAATGCCAGTGAAAAAAGCAAATGAACAAAAATGCATTAACTCAGACTAAAACAAATATATCCCTAGCTAAAAGCAATCATTAACCTGCATTCTTAGCATGAGAGCAGCCTATTTTGCAGACAAGTCAGCACCATGTAAAGCAGAGTTGAATTTTAAATAACTCCACCATGCAAAGAAGTGTTGAACTTGCTGAGGTTTAAAAAGAATGCCACCTCTGAACAGTGCCAAGGTTTGGTGACAGCAGAATTCTAAGTAAAATGCACTCACTTTAGAAGCCTGCAAGCTGCTCAATTACACTTCTTCAGGAGACATTTTATTCAATCTTGCATCTGCTGGGTCCCCTGCCACTATCCTTTCAAGGAGCTCTTTAAAGTTATGGCGGTACTGTTCTGGGTCACAACCTAGGACTTTGGGTAATTGGTATTCTGCCCTACACTACTCATTGGGTGGGACAAAGGCCTTAAAGCCATGCTTCTCTTTTATTATGCCCAATCAATGTATTATTGGGCAATTTCTGAATGTGGGACCAGAAGTTGAAAGGTCACTGGCTTCTGAGTGCAGAAACTACCCTCAGTTCCCCAGCATATTATTCAGGCCATATGTCTAGATCATTAATCACCTCTGGATTACTCTTTGCCTTTTTTTTCTATTTCTTTATTCATATGATGCAAGTGTTACTAGTTAGACCAGAATTTATTACCCATCCCAATTGCCTTGGCAAGATGGTAGTGACCAGCCTTCTTGAACTGCTGCAGAACATATGGTGTAGGTACATCCACAGTGTTGTTAGGGAGGGATTTCTTGGATTTTGACCCAGAGACAGTGAAGGAATGGCAATAAAATTCCCCATCAGGCTGGTGTGTGACTTGGGGGGACTTGCCAGTGGTGGTATGTCCATACATCTGCTACCCTTTTGCTTCTAGGTAGTAGATGCCATGACTTTGGAAGATGTTGTTGAAAGAAGCTTGGTGAGTGCATCTTGTAGATTGTATACACTACTGTCATTGTGTAGAGTCATAGAGGTTTATAGCATGGAAACAGGCACTTTGGCCCAACTTGTCCATGCCGCTTTTTTTTTAAACCCCTAAGCTAATCCCAATTGCCCGCATTTGGCCCATCTCCCTCTATACCCATCGTACCCATGTAACTATCTAAATGCTTTTTAAAAGATAAAATTGTACCCGCTTCTACTACTAACTCTGGCAGCTTGTTCCAGACACTCACCACCCTCTGTGTGAAAAAGTTGCTCCTCTGAATACTTCTGTATCGCTCCCCACTCACCTTAAACAATGCCCTCTAGTTTTAGACTCCCCTACCTTTGGGAAAAGATATTTGACTATCTACTATAAGTCAGCATGGAGGAAGAAAATGTTGAAATTGGAGAACAAAGTGCCAATCAAGCAGGTTGTCATGTCCTGGATACTGTTGAGCTTTCTGAGTGTTGCTGGAGCTAAACTAGAGAATATTCCATCACACCCCTGACCTGTGCCTTATAAATGGGAGTGAGTTACTTCCCACAGAATTCTCTTTGAATTGCTCTTTTAGCTACAGTAGTTATATGCCTGGTCCAGTCTATTTTCTTGTCAGTGGTAACCCCCAGGAGATTGACGGTGAGTAATGCCATTGAATTGTCGTGCGCAGGTGGTTAGACACTCTCTTGTTAAAGATAGTTATTGCCTATCACCGTGTGGCATGAGTGTTACTTGCCACTTCATAGCCCAAGCCTGAATATTGCCCAAGTCTTGCTGCATATGGACGCGGACTGCTTCAGTATCTGAGGAGTTGCTAATGGTACTGAACATTGTGCAATCATCCACAAACATCCTCACTCTGACCTTGTGATGAAAGAAAGTTCATTGATGAAGCTGCTGAAGACGATTGGGCTTGAGACAGTACCCTGTGCAACATCTGCAGTGGTATCCCAGGACTGAGGTGATTGACTTTAAGCAACTACAACCATTGTCTTTTGTACTAGGTATGACCCCACCAAGCAATAACATTTCCCCCAATTCCCACTGACTCCAATTTTTCCAGGTTTCCTTAATGCCACACAGTAAAATGTTGTCTTGATGTTAAGGGCAGTCACTCTCACCTCATTCCCCTGTGTTCAGCTCTTTTGTCCATATTTGGAACAAGGCTGTACGAGATCAGGAGCTTAGTGGCCTTGGTGGAACGCAAACTGAGTGCTACAGCAGGTTATTGCTTTGTAAGTGCCACTTGATAACACTTTTGACAACGCCTTATATCACTTTGCTGACGATGAATAGCCAATTGATGGGGCGGTAATTGGATTTGTCCTGCTTTTTGTAGTCATAGCACACCTGAGCAATTTTCCACATTGCTGGGTAGATTCTGGTTTTATAGCTATACTGGAGCAACTTGACTAGGGGTCTGGCTAGTTCTAGAGCATAGATATTATTGCCAGAATGCTGTGTGAACCCATAGCGTGGTGTTTAATGCTGCACCACATCCCCCCCATTCCCACCACCATCCCCTTTACCCACCCACAGCATTTTTGCCATTGGTGGTTTGCCGTTGGCTAGTGGTGGGATCTTCTGGTCCTGCCACTGTCAATGGGGTTTCAGTTGTTCGCACACGATGGGAGAAGGGGGGAGGGAGGTGTGGGGGAGCGGGGGGTGCATGTGGAGGTGGGGGCAGTCAGTGGAGCATATCCTGCTGACGGGAACAGCCAGAAAATCCTACCATGGTCTTCACAATATCACTGCCTGCAGCCATTTCTTGATATCACGTAGAATGATTTGAACTGATGAAAGATTGGCATCTGCAGTGGTGGAGACCTCAGGAGGAGGCTGAGATGGATGATCCATTCAATGTTGTCTGTACTGCTAAAGCTATTATGCTACAATTTGGCAACTAGCATCTTCTATCCTGATCTCAAGATATAACTTTACATTGGGAATATTTTTAATATCAAAGTTTACAAGTGGTACTCTGAGTGCAGACCAACCTGTCAGTCGTTGGAGGGAAGGAACTGAAGGCAATGTCCTTTCTCTGTGATTTTGCTTACTTGCATTTTCTACTTCAGCTTGCAAGAAACCCAAGATCCCAAACCTGGTGAGACAGAAAGTTTTGTCAACACAGCCTCAAACCAGGTCAGTTTAAAACCTGTAATTGTAAAGCAGTGTAATACTCTCAGGTATAGCTTTTACAGACCAGGTTTTTTTTTAATTACGCGTACACAAGAACACAAGAACCAAGAATGTATTATTATTATTATTAGAACCAGGAGTAGACCACCAGGCCCTTCAAACCTGCCCTGCCATTCAGTGCGATCATGGCTGATCTATGCTGGCCTCAACTCCATTTCTGTGCCATTTCCCCATTGCCCTCTATTCCTTAATTTATTAAATATTTATCCACTTACACTTTGAATACTTCTAATGATCCAGCCTCCATCACCCTTTGGGGTAGAGAATTCTAAAGATTCACCATCCTCTGCGAGAAGAAATTTCTAAGCATGTCAGTTTTAAATGACCGGCCCTTTATATTGTAGTTATGTCCCCTTTTTTTGACACTCTCCCACTAGTGAAAACATCTCACCATCCACCTTGTCAGCCCTTTCAGGATCTTATATGTTTGAATAAAGCGACTCCCCACTCTTCTAAACTCCAAGGAATACAGAGCCAGACTATTTAGTCTCTCTTGGTAGAACAAACCTGTCATCTCAGGAATTAGTCTGGTTAATCTTCTTTAGACTGCCTCCAAGGTTACGATATCCTTTTTAGATAAGGAGACCAAAACTGTCCGCAGTATTCTGGGTGAGGATTCACCAACACGCTGTACAATTGCAACAAAACCTCTCCATTTTTAAACTCCAACCACTTTGCAATAAAGACCAAATTGCCTTTTGCCTTCTTAACTACTTGTTGGACCTGCCTGCTTTTGTGATTCATGCATGAGAACACTGAGAATTCTGTTCTTCACTCACCTGTAGTTGCTCTCCATTTAGACAGTTATCTTCCTTTTGATTCATCTTACTGAAGTTCGTGACCTCACACTTTCCCATATTAAACTTCATTTGCCAGGTTTTCACCCAGTCACCCACTTTATCTATATCCCATTGCAAAAACACAATATCCTTATTGCAACTTGCCCTTTTACCTATCTTTATGTCATCAGCAAATTTTGAAACGTTATATTTTGTTCTAACCTCCAGGTCATTAATGTGAACAATTGTGGGCCGAGAATTGATCCATGCGGTACTCCACTAGTTACAACTTTGCACTCTGAAAAGGACCCATTTATTCCAACTCTGTGTTTTCTATGCGACAGCCGGTTTTCAATCCATACTAACACACTTCCTCCAATTCCATGGGCTTTTACTTTATGCACCAGACTCTTATATAGCACTTTGTCAAATGCCTTTTCAGAAATCTAAATACATTACATCTATAGGTTCCCCTTTATCTACTCTGCCTGTTACATCCTCAAAGAATTTGAGCAAATTTGTCAAACATGATTTATAAAACCATGTTGACTAGGTTTGATTATATTCAGCTTTCCTAAATGAGTATCTATTTCCTCTTTGACTCCAGCGTCCTGCCAATAATAGATGTTAACCTGACTAGCCTATAGTTACCTGCATTCTGCATTTCTTCCTTTTTGAACAAGGGCACCACATTGGCTGTTTTCCAATCTTCTGGTACTCTCT
Organism: Carcharhinus amblyrhynchos; assembly: GCF_965287045.1. Classification (NCBI taxonomy): domain Eukaryota; kingdom Metazoa; phylum Chordata; class Chondrichthyes; order Carcharhiniformes; family Carcharhinidae; genus Carcharhinus; species Carcharhinus amblyrhynchos. The sequence continues at coordinate 58,981,720 of NC_137329.1, forward strand.
CGGAATTTAGCGAGTTATAAAAAGTTTCAACCAATGTGCCCACTATCTCTGCAGCCACTTCCATTCAAGCCCTGGCATATAGTTCATTGTGTGCTGGTGACTTGTTTGCCTTTAGCCCCTTGAGTTTCTCTAATATTTTATCCCATGCGATGGTATCTTTGTAACTTCTATCATGTTATTTGAAATCGGCCCGTGTAATAGGGATATTTGTAATGTCTTCCATAGTGAAGGTTGATGCAAAAAATTTATTTTGCAGAACAGCCATTTCTTTGTTTGCTTTCATCAGTTCACCATCCTTGTTCAGTAGAGGTCCCATATTTACCTTAGCCACCCGTTTCCTATTTATATATCCTTAGAAGCTTACTCTTTGTTTTTATACTGCACGCAATTTTTCTCTCAAAATTCATTTTCTCCCTTCTTATAAGTTTTTTAATCTTTTGCTGGTAGATCCTAAAAACTCCCTAGCCCTCTGGTCTACCAGTACCCCTTGCTATTTTGTGTATTCTGCTTTTCAGTATCGTATTATCCTTCACCTCCTGTGTTAAGTATGGATTTCATCCCTTTCTCATGGAATCCCTCTTTTTGATTGAGATAAACTCCTGCTGAGTGTTTTGGATCAGCTGTTTGAATATCTGCCCCTGCTCAGATACTTACTTGTATCGTAGCTTGTTTGCCCAGTTCACCATTATAATTGCCCTTATTTATGTTGAAGACAGTGGTTATGGCCTGTGGCATTCACCCTCAAACTGTATTTGGAATTCTATCATATTGCGGTGACTACCCCCTAGGGGATCCTTAACCACAAGATCCCTTATTAATCTTTCTTTGTGACACAGAACAAATTTAAAATAGCTTGTTCCTGTTAGGTTCCACAATATACTGCTTTAAAAAGGAATTGCTGATGCCCTCTTCAAGTTGCCACCATGGGTGTGGGGCAGCATATGATGGCACAGTGTTTTGCACCACTGACCCATAGTGCCAGGGACCCGAGTTCAATTCCGCACTTAGGTTTGTATGTTCTCCCTGTGTCTGCTTGGGATTCCTCCGGCTTCTCTGGTTTCCTCCCACATTCCAAAGATGTGCAGGTTAGGTGGATTGGCCATCCTAAATTGCCCCTTAGTTTCCAGAGATTTGTAGATTAGGGGGATTGGTGGGGTAAACACATGGAGTTCGGTGGGACCCTCTGTCGGAGAGTTGGTGCAAAGTTGATAAGCTAAATGGCCTCCTTCTGCACTCTAGGGATTCTATGATTTTATAAATTCTTCTTCCATGCTTCTCCTGCTGGTTTGCTTTGTCCAATCAAAATGCAGACTGAAATCTCCCATGATAATTGCAGTTCCCCTCAGGTATGCCTTTGATATTCCCCAGTTATGCTCTGACTTCTTGAGAGGCCACATTTTGAAGGTCTATTGGCTATCCTTGACTTCCTTTTCCTGCTATTCATGATTTCAACCCAAATCAGTTCTGCATCGCCATCTATTGCCTTTATATCATGACTCAACACTGTTCTGAAACCATCTTTGATTAACAACACTACATAAAAGCATAGAATCCCTACATTGCAGAAGAGGCCATTCAGCCCATCGAGTCTGCACTGACTCGAGTATGTTACCCAGGCCTTCTCCCCCACCTTATCCCTATAACCCCATAGATTTACCACATAGAATCATATCCAACCTGCACATCTTTGGAAACTAAGGGACAATCTAGCAGTCCACCTAACTTGCACATCTTTGAACTGGGGGAAGAATCCATATCACAAGGAGGAAACACACACACACAGACAGAATGTGCAAACTGCATGATTTGTTCGTCCCAAATATGATCTGCCCCAACTATGCTCTGCCCCAACTGAAGTCTTCTGTTAACACTCAGACTGATCACTAACCTTTAAGTTTGACTTCCTGATTTTCCAAGCAACTGAAACCTCACACCCCCACTCTTTATTTTAAAGCCCTCTCAACTTCTCTAGTTATATAGTTCATAAAACACTGATCCCAACATGGTTCAGATGTAGGCCATCCCAATGCTACAACCCCACTTTTCCCAGTATTGATGCCAATGTCCCACTGACTGCTACCCACTTCTCCGACATCAGTCATATTCATTCATGCTGTCAGTACAGATTGACATGCAGGTGTTGACACACTTACACTCACAGGAGTGGATTTAATGCAATCCTTCACCCCAGGAAAGATATGACTGAGCCCACTTAATTTTGGGGGAACCCCCATGCCAATCTCTCATGGTGGCAAAAACTTCCCTGATTGAGTTGGTGGGCAGAAGAGGGACTGATATGGGATTCCACCAGCTCTTTGCAGACAGTACATCCACTGCTCATGACCTCAGTTGTGGGGAAGGTATACAGGTGCCTACTTAATTGTTTAAAGAGCGCTTGATTCAATCAGACCTTTGCCACAGAACTGATGGGAATTCATTGCTGGGCCTCTGACCACTGGTCAAGGCCCCCGTCAGCCTGATAAAATCCTGGCCAAAGGTCCAGACAACCTCTCAGACACAGCCAGAGTTACAAACAGACATGATCCAATAGCATAATCTTTAAATATTCATTAATGATGAGATTTGTATGATGTCATTGAAATATCAGTGATCTTGTCACTTGATGTCTATAAAAAAGTCCTGTGTTGCTTGTTTTAACCATCAGGAAGACACCACTACATAGACTATTATCCATGATACAGGATAAAGAGCTGTCCCAAATCTCTCCCACTAAAATCCCAGTACATCATATCGGGAATCTGCCAGCAGGTTTCTATCACCCCCACACACAGTTGGAATATGAGTGCATCTCGCCCTTCTACAGGCGTCTTGGGAGCAAGAAAAGAACCTGTCTTAAAACAGGAAAATGGAGTGGGCGATCACCAACATGCATTCCCAGTAAGTACAGTACATTTTAAAGATTATCTAATTTAATTCTTCTTCTTTCCCATTATTATGATGCAAGAATTGTGTGACCATCACACAGAGGAGGCCATTTAGCTATCATGTTCATGAATCTCTCCTCAAGTGCAACTCAGTTATCACTCTTCCAACCTACCTTGATTTTCTTTCTCTTCAAATATTTATCAAATTCTCTTTTGAAAGCCACATTTGAATCTGTCTTCACCACACTCTCAGGCAGTGCATTTCAGATCTTAAACCACTTCTGTCATTTGCCTTAAATCAGTGTCCTTCGCTTTCAACTCTTCCACCAAGGAAACAATTCCTCCCTATCCATTCAGTTCAAGCCTTTTTGATTTTGAACACCTCTATTAACCTTCTGCTCTCTGATGAGAACACCTCAGCTTTTCCAATATATTCACATAAATAGTCATTCATCCCCGGAACAATTTTCGTAAGTATCTTCTGCTAATAAGTCTCACTAACTCTTTGCCATCCTTCATAAAGTGTGGTGGGAGTTGGACACAATATTTCAGTTGAGGCCAAACCAGTGTTTCATGAAGGTTCATCATTCTTACTTACTTTTGTACTCTCAGCCAAAGTCAGTAGGTAGTGTGGACATTAGCTAGATAAATGCATTATGGCTGCTGTCAGAATAGTAGATATTCACAGAGATGAGTTTTCACAGAGATGAGTTTCATATTTGGAGAGGGCACCCTCACAGAGTGATGTGTATGCAATCACTGGTCCCTGAACAGTCAAGAAGGTTGCTTTTCTGGTGAATCCACTTGCTGTTTCAATCTGGTGTTCCCTCTTCAGGCAGAAGAGAATGAAGTCCCTTTTCCTTGCAGAGAATGCCTCTGTGATCTCCCTGATGCATCAATACACACTGAACTTCAACATGCCACTTGTTCCAGCCTGGAATGATCAAGTGACATAGAATATTCAGGTGAAGGTGACCTTTGTGGTCACGAAGTCAACCTTTCCCTAGTTTGAGGTTCCAAGTCAACGTGAAGAGGTGGCACAACTTCTGGCTATCTCATTCATAAATCATAGCTTCCTTAGGCTGTGTTCCTGGCTCATTTCCTAAAACCAAGTGATATTCCTGGAACATCATTGGTTAATAAGACCTTTTCCCATTTCATGCTGCTTTTGTTTACAGGCCAAGATATATTGCAAAAACTGCCCCACATTGTTTTGTTGGCTTGTTGCTATCCATGGTGTCTAAGCTGTACACATGATTAAACAACCTTGTAGAAGTTGCCAAGAAGTCCGCAATGAAATTACTGAACTATGTACACATTTATGTTGGAGGGTATAGGAATAGAGAGGACTTCATGGCATATCTTAACATTTTGTTACCTAGCTCCACACTGCTGATTTAAGCTCTGGGTTAGTTGCTTTCTTACAGAGCAACCCTTAACCTACCTGATATCTACTATACCTACCTATATGTCTGCGCCCGCCTCCCTTACTATCTGCAAGAAATATCTCCAAATAGCTCCACTGCAATCACACTGCTTCCACAACATTGTCTTAACCAAAATAAGACAAAAATATATCACCTGCAACTTGAGACTTTGTCCTCAGATGTATGTTTATATTTTGGACCTGATAGATCTTACCCCTCATCTCCCACCCACTCCCCATGTCACCTCCATGCCAACTCATGCCACTCACCCAGCCCAATAACCCTTCATGCCTTCCATGCCAACACATGGCACTTTCACATCCATTCATCCAGTATATATCCTGTACAGAACTGATGAATCTTGTATTAACATTGGCATGTGAGGCCTACTTATAAGAACATAAGAAATAGGAGCAGGAGCAGGCCATCTAGCCCTTCGAGCCTGCCCCGCCATTCAATAAGATCATGGCTGATCTGTCGTGGCTCAGTTCCACATTCCCGCCCTCTCCCCATAACCCTTAATCCCCTCGCTTATCAAAAACCCATCAACCCACGTCTTAAAAATATTTAGCGAGGCAGCCTCCACCACTTCAACGGGCAGAGAATTCCAGAGATTCACCACCCTTTGAGTGAAGAAGTTCTTCCTCAACTCCGTTCTAAACCGCCCCCCCTTTATCTTGAGGCTGTGCCCCCTAGTCCTACTATCCTTTCTGAGCGGGAAGAGTCTCTCCACCTCTATCCTATCCATCCCATTCATCATCTTATACGTCTCAATGAGATCTCCCCTCATTCTTCTAAACTCTAACGAGTACAAGCCTAGTTTATTCAGCCTCTCCTCATAGCTCAACCCACTCAACTCCGGTATCAGCCTAGTAAACCTCCTCTGCACTCCCTCCAAGGCCAAAATATCCTTGCGCAAGTGCGGCGACCAAAACTGCACACAGTACTCCATCTGCGGCCTCACCAATGCCCTATACAGCTGCAGCAAGACCTCCCTACTTTTATATTCAATCCCCCTCGCTATGAAGGCCAGCATCCCATTAGCCTCCCTGACCACCTGCTGCACCTGCAGGCTGGGTTTTTGCGACTCATGCACAAGGACCCCGAGGTCCCTCTGTGCCATCGCCTGCTGCAGTTTTTCGCCACGTAAGTAATCGTCGTTCCTACCATTATTCCTACCAAAGTGGACCACCTCGCACTTGCCAACATTAAATTCCATTTGCCAGTTCCTGGCCCATTTGCCCAGCCTATCTAGATCCTTCTGCAGACTCTCCACACCCTCCGCGCAATTTGCCGTTCCACCAATCTTGGTGTCATCAGCAAATTTCGACACCATGCACTCGGTTCCCTCCTCCAGATCATCTATATAAATGGTAAATAGCTACACCCATTCATAATTTTCTTTAAAAAAAACTGCTATTGTTATAAAATGCCATTCAACCAGATCTTTAAACTATTAATAATAGAAACTATAAGCACTCTATCATGTAAGAATAAGCATTGAATCATTGAAAAAGATGTCACAAAAAAACTTAATCTAACATCATAAAGTTCTCAATCAAACAAAGTTTTCCTTTCTCAGCACCATAAAAATGGATCCTTTTATGTTTGTCTGTGCTGTCGGACAAACTTTATTTTACATTCCTGTGAGGGACATGACGTAGAGGTGAAGTAATCAGTCTTGCTGATGTGGTCGATGTGTTCAGTTATTAATTTTGAAGTTCTGGATAGGCTAGTTTTGGCTCATTGATGTCTTCATATGAGGCAGGGAATACTAAGCAGTCATGAAGCCATGAATAGGTAGAGTTTGTTGCCATCAACACATATGAATGCTGAATCACTGCTTGTTGATGTCAATAAGGAATGCACATAAATGAATAAGGTGGGGGGTGGACAGCACAAGAAAATGAGTACTTCAGAAATAGCTATGTAGGCAAATTGCTGCTATGTCTAAAAATTTCAAATCTGACTCATGGGTCCTCTCTCTGCTGCAAACTTCTATCGTACTTTGGGGCAGAATTTTATGTTCCTCCACTGGCAAGTTTGTAGATGGCGGATGGCCGTAAGTCTTCATGAAAGGACTTCCCACCAGGCTCCTACCACCCCGACCTCTCCACAATTTCACTCCAGCTTAGGCTGGACCACCAATCCTTGCCTCAGTTGAAGCCCTTAGCTGGTCACTTATTGACCACTTTAGGATTGATTCTTGCCCAGCCTCAATTTTAGGCAGGTGGAAGGAGTTCAAGAGAAGGAGAAAAGCCTAAAATAACTCTGTTCTGTCCTCGGGTAGGAAGTGGAGGGGCACCTCATTGGCAGCCTCTTTTTAATATCAGGTATCCCCTTCGCAAGTTCTGCCCTCTGTGGGTAGTCCCTCCCTCCAGCCTCTCCACCAACACGTCTAATCCATTCTATACACCCCTACTGGATCTCACCTCCCAGAGACTCACTCACTTTTTCCTAAATTCTCATTACTTAGAATGTGCGGGCTGCCTGGAGTTCCAGTTCTGTCTGCTGCAATCCTCTGGTGCTGCAGGGACTCAAGTGGATCGGCCGGCAGCTCTCTGAGGCAGGACTTCCTCCTGAGTGATGGGGTGAAAGTTCCATCTCTAGCCAATAAACCCTTGTTTGAATGTATGATGGCTGGCAGGGGACAGGCGGGGTATGTTTTCCAACTCTTTGAATGCTGGGAACGGAAACTCCAACATCCTAAAATTCCTGGCCATGGTTAAGGTTGGATTGTGATTTTAGTTCAAAAAATGTAAATAGCTGATCAGTGGTGAGCATCCTGCAACTGTAATGTGAGAATCTTTAATGTTTGTTTTAATTAAATTATGACTGATCTGGATCTTAACTCCATTTATCCAACTTGGCTCCATATTCCTTAATACCCTTACAGGCCGAAAATGTATCAGTGTCTGTTTTCAATTTTCAATTTCAGTTTTCAATTGATCTAGTCAAAATGGCTTTTTGAAGCAAAAGTTTCAAATTTTCTTTTGTTTTTGCATGGCCGAAACTCAGAGATAGGTGAATTCCCACCTGACCTTTAAAAGATTGCCACCCACAGTTTTGATTTTAGTTCCAGGACATATGGGCTGGATTCAAAGTTGGACCTGGCACCCCAGAATGAGTCAGAGTTTGCCAGCTGTGAAAGCAGGCTTGATGGAAGGCATGTTTCTGTGCTCTGGCACTTCGTTGAATTAAAAAAAATTAAAACAAAATGCAGCCCTCTAGCACCTCATCCCCGCCAAACACTCCCGTAGCCTAGCCATTATAAATTATGCCAGCACATGCCCCACACCCCCTCATAACCCCTATACCAACCCATGTCGTGTTCCCATCCTTTTCCCTATCCCTTCCATGTTAACATACCTAGTATCCTTTCAAAGTTCCTTGACAGCTTTGACAGTTTCAATGATTTTATGTGTTTTTTTGCACAATTATGTTTACTTTTAACAATCGTAAATAGTGCCTGATCTCTTGAAAAGATATCCTAGGACAATATCCAAGGGGAAACCTTACCACTACAGAGGTGTCCCCTGGTTGTCCATACATACCCACCAAGTTCAGTCTAGCTCTTACCTAGTCTATTCCTCGCACTCCAAGTTTCTAACTTCTTGCATACCAAAATCCCACTTCAGTGGAGACAGCTGATGATTTAAATGGCATGGGAGAATTCCGCCCAATGTGTTTCCCGATACCATCCCAAAGTAAAAAGTCTCACAACACCAGGTTAAAGTCCAACAGGCTTATTTGATAGTAAACCCATGTCCACATCACACAGCATCTCCACATCTTCCCTAAAGTCATGCCCCTTGTTCTAGGCTTCCCCACCAGGAAATATAACTTCTCCCTACATAATCTATCAGATTGTTTAATCACAGTAAACATTTCAAAAAATTAAAACTTGATCTATATTGAGGGAATGTTAGCCCAAACTATTCACCTGTTATCATAATTTAATCGTATAACCCAAGTATCAATGTAATGAATCTGCACGGTACCTCTCCAAGGTCAAAGCATCCTTTCTGAAGTGCAATGAATAGAGCCAAAAAGGTCAACCAAGCCAATTCGTTGTGCTTTAATGACTGTATGCCTGTCAAAGTTCCTGTTTTCTTCTAGCTGATGTTTTTTTACATGACTGTTGTGAGTATAATGCTTGCACTTTTGTTTGTCTCCTACTTGGCAGTTTGTGGGAAACTTAGCAATTTCAGCCTGCAGAATCTGCCATCAATGGCTTGGGCCTGGCAGGCTGCACTCTACCAGAAGACATCACGGACAAGCAATGAAATTGTTCGGCAGCATACGTGGTTCCTGGCCTGCAGCGGAGCACTCCTGAATGAACGGAACATTGTAGTTGCTGCCCACTGTGTGACGGAGCTGGGAAAGGCGGTGATGATCAGCACAGCAGATATGATGGTGGTTCTTGGAAAGCATTACTACGAGGAGGAGCGGCAAGAGAAGAGCCGGCAGTATCTACAAGTGAGTAATATGACAGGGTTGAAGGGAGGAGAGGAGGGTAAATTGCCCAGATGCTGACTTTTACCTGTACATTGTAACACCAACACTGTAGTGCATTGCATTTGTTGTCCAATGAAAGGAAAATGTTCATTGCTCCCACTTTATTTAAGGCTATGTCAGGTCCTATATAACTGTTGTTCAAAACAAAACAAAGATCCTTTTAAAGAAATTACTATGGGGGTATGGTGAAAATAGCAAGGCTGTGCTTACTTTTCTAGGATTTTCAAAAGGAAAGAAGAAAGGTATTTGAGTTTCTGCCACATCGTAATGATAATGGACCCCCTTCTTCTATGTTCAGATCTTTGTGTGCTAGTGTACCTGCAAAAGTACATGGGTGGAGAGGAAAGAAAGGTGCATGTACCAATAAGGTACAGCAAAGAAGGAGGTTTCCTCACCAATTCCCTTCTCTTTCTGAGCAGTTCAGAATGGGGGATGGGGCCAGGATTGGGGGTTCTTGTTGGCAAGGATGTCAGGGTTTGGTTGACAGCACAGAAAGTTTTAATCTATTTGTAATTCTTGGTGTAGATAAATGCAATGTAATGAGATTAGGGAAGATAAATTAGCAATGAAAGTATAATCAGTGTGACTCCAGGGGCTACAGTTTTCTAAAGAAGTGGGGTTGGATTGAATCCTGTTTCCTTTAAAAAAAACCAAGCCAGCCATGTTTTTGTGTTGGGAAGGTGAAGGTGAGATGGAGTCAAGCCAAAGAGAGGCACAAGGCTGCAACAAGATGTGTCAGGCCTACCATCTCCAGAGGCAAGCATGAGGGTGCAAATGAGGCAGTTTAATGACCATGTTGGCAGACTAGAATGTCTGGCTCCACTTACTGTGACATTGACCCAGTTTTAATGATGTCAGCTGCTAAAACCTTCACCTCACCTCACCATACACTTGCCCCCATTATGTTCCCTCAGGCTTCCTCATACTCCATGCCCCCCTCCATGTCTCCCATTTATCTTCCATAGCCACTTACCAGAATCCACTATGGTTAGACCTCTGGATCTATATGTTTGAAATGGAGACAAAAAAAAGAAAACTCTAACAATCTAATTGAACTTTTACTCAAATATACTTTCTACTGAAAAAGGCTTTCATTCAAAAAACCCATTCAAAAAATGTAAATGCCCTCAAGTGGTCAATCTGTTGTTAAAAACAAACATCTATTTCACTAACCACCTCAAAGATAGAGGCCAAAATCTTGCTGCTGTTTATACTGGTGGGAACTCATCGTCCCTCTGACAGTTCACCTCCTCCGCAAGTTCAACAGAAAACCCTGTTGGCAACAGTGGGACCATAAAATTCTGCTACCAGTGGGTGGCATACCCCCACCGACAGCTGCAAAACCTACTGCAGAGGGGAGGAAAATCCCATCTCGACTATCCTTTTAATAATTTCTTAACAACCTCTTAACCCGTCAATCAAAATGTGAACTTAGGCTCCTTCTGAGATGTGTCCCTCGGGACCGCTCTAAACTCAGTGAAGCATTCATAATGGATTCAGCTACAATAACAAACTCTGTGAAATATAAACCCTGTGAAAAAGCCAGGTAGAGACTTTTTTGCCTAAGTGAAATCTGCTGAAGTTTTTTTATTTAAAAAGACTCCATGCATTTAATTTGTTTTAAATTACTACACCAGAGATCCCAGGTAGTGTTGTCTTCAGTTTTGAATGCATAAGAACATTGTTTCTAATGCAGATGTTGCTGGAAATGGGAATGGGGTGGGATCCTGGAATCGGCTTGCATCTGCTATATTTAAAGGATTCCCAAGTCATCCCAAAAATCCTGGCCTAGATACAGAACACAACACGGGAAAAAAATGACAGTATTGGTACATAATTCACTGAGTAACAGGAAGGAAAGCTAACTGGCTTTTGGGATAAAGAAAGTGCAATAAAGGCTGATAGTGTAGAATAATTTAAAAATGCATTAAGTTGATATTTGAGTGATATTTCTTTTTTTCTAATTGTACCTTTTGGCACTTTATTCCTAATCAAAAAAAACAATTAAGTCCAATCAGAGTCCCCACACGAGGGACAAATCAGATCCAAGCTGACAAGACAGGATATACATCCCATCTTATACTTGATCATACAAGATCCAAGCTGACAGGATGAAGCATTACACCCCCTCCCAGACTTGATCTGAACTTCAGCTTAGCCGAGATGGCTTTGAAAAAAATTACATCAGGTAAAGCCTCGGTTTAACTTCATTGGCTACCTCGATCATTTGTTCTACCATAGCACAGGAAAAACCACGATCACAGACATCAGCACAACTCAAGTGCAATGGGCCAGCCATGTCCCCTGCTTGATCGTAATTTTACCCCCTGCTAGCTGAATTGTAAAAAGTTTAGCAACTCTCCACTTTAGAATATTGTGTACCTTTCTTGGCAGTGACAGTAATAGAGTACACTTTAAGGTAATGATAGAGAAGGGTGTAGTATGACAAAAATCATATTAATAGCTTGGAGATAAGTTGATTTTTGAAGAGTTGAAAATGAGGCATCATGCTGGTGAGATATGAAAACCTAGTTAGGGGAATAATTTGGTGAGGGGTGTGCATAATAATATTTAAGTTTATGGAAACGTATTAAAATCTGGTTATGGGTGTGAACCTCTTTACATCGCAGGCGAGGGGTGAAGAAAATTGGAGATCACAATCTTGCTGGCGAGATTTGTGATTTTTAGTTTTCACCAGACTTTGAGCCCCTTCGTGCATGGGGAGTGCAGGGTCAAGCTCCCATAGATAGATTAAATACATACAAAGAACAGTGCATCATAAGAAAGAATATGAAGAGATTAGGACTGAAGTCAAAGAAATAATTTGGCAGGCAAAGGGAAACTATGAAATTAAATTATCAAGGAATTTAAAACAATAAATATTTTACAGGCATATCAATAACTAGTAAGGCTATGCTTTGAATAGGACCATTAGACGATAATACCATAGGTAGCAATAGGGATATGTTGGAAATACTAAGAAAATATTTTGTTTCAGTATTTACCAGGACAATAGAATAGATAGATGTGACTGAATGATGGAATGAGCAATGAGGTAAGTGCATTTCAAATTTAAAAAGGGGATGTACACTAACAAAAAGAATCAAACTTAAAGAGGACAAACCCCTGAATCATGGAATCATACAGCACCCTAAGGCATCCGCAGAACACATTAGAAACATCTGAACTCCCATCTAATCCCAAGTGCCAGCACATGGCCCATGGCCTGAATGTTATGGTGTGCCAAGTGCTCATCCAGATACTTTTTAAAGGATGTGAGGTAATCTGCCTCTACCACTGTCCCAAGCAGCGCATTCTAGACTGTCATCACCTGCTGGATAAAAAAGTTTTTCCTCACATTCCCCCTAAACCCCCTGCCCCTCGCCGTGAACAAATATCCCCTTCTGACTAACCCTTCAACAAAGGAGAACAGCTGCTCCTTATCCACCCTGTCCATGTTTGTCTTTATAACTTAATGTTCCATTCCAGGCAGTATCCTGGTGAATCTCCTCTGCACCCACTCTAGCGCAATCACAACCTTCATTATGTGGCAACTGGAACTGCATACAGTACTTTAGCTGTGGCCTCACCAAAATTCAATACAAATCCAACATGACTTTCCTGCTTTTGAAATCTATGTCTCGACTGATAAAGGCGAGTGTCCCATTTGTCTTTTTCACCACCCTATTAACATGCCCTTCTACTTTCAGAGATCTGTGGACAAACACATCAAGTTTCCTGAGTTCCACAGAACTTCCTAGTGTCCTACCATTCATTGAATACTTCCTTTGTCCTTCCAAAGTATATCACCTCACACTTTTCAGGGTTAAATTCCATCTGCTGTTTGTCTACCTATTTGACCATTCCACTATATCTTGTAGCCCAAGACACTCCTCCTCACTGTTAATCACCAGTCCAATCTCTGTATCATCCGTAAACTTACTAATCCTACCCCCGCACATAGTCATCAATGTCATTTATATAAATAACAAATAATACAGGACCCAACACAGATCCCTGTGGTACATCACTGGACATTGTCTTCCAGTCAGTAAAGCAGCCTCCTGTCATCACTCTCTGTCTGCTACAACTGAGCCAATTTTGAATCCACTTTATCAAATTACCCTATTTCCCAAGTGAATTTTCCTTCTTTACAAGTCTCCCATGTGGGATGTTGTCAAAGACTTTGCTGAAATCCACATAAACCACATCAACTGCACTACCCTCATTTACACACCTGGTCACCTCCACAAAAAATTCATTCAAATTTGTTAGGCATGATCTCTGTCTGACAAAGTCATGCTGACTATCCCTGATCAAGCTTTGTCCCTCCAAGTGGAGATAATGCTTTCCTTCAGAAATTTCTCTAATAGTTTCCCAACCACTGATGTGGAACTCACTGGACTGTAGTTCCCTGGTTTATCTCTACAACCCTTCTTAAATAGTGGAATCACATTAGCCGTTCTTCAGTAATCTGGCACCTCCCCCGTGGCAAGAGAGGAATTGAAAATTTGGGTCAGATCCCCTGTAATCTCATCCCTTGCCTCCCACAACAGCCTAGGGCACACTTCATCTGGACCTGGACCTGGGCCTGAGATTTATTCAACACCTCCAATACCTTGATCTTCCCTATGTCAATTTGTTCAAGACCTTCACAGTCTGTCTCTGCATTCCATATTCATGAATTCCATATTCCTCATTCTCTTGGATGAAGATGGATGTGAAGTATTCATTCAACACTCTACCAATGTCCTCTGGCCCCACCTATAGATTGCCCCCTTAGTCCCCAATTAGCCCTACATTTTACCTGGTTATTCTCTTCCTATTGATATACTTACAGAATATCTTGGGATTTTCCCTAATTTTACCAGACAGAGGTTTCTCATATCCTTTCTTTGCATTCCTAATTGCTTTCTTAAGCTCTACCCTGCACTTTCCAGACGTCACTAATGCCTCCACTGATTTGCTCCCTTTTGAAAAGCCTTTCTTCTCATTGTATCCTGAATATTTCTGATCATCCATGGTTCTCTGGGCTTGCTATTCCTACCTATCATCTCAGAGGGAACATGCAGGGCTTACACCCTCCCCATTTCCTTTTTGAATGTTCCCCACCCCCCTGCTCTTCTGTGATTTTCCCATTAGTAGTCTACCTTGGCCAGATCCTGTTTGTTTTTACTAAAATCCACTCTCCCCCAATCCAAAACTCTTTTTTTGCAGCTTGTCGATTTCTTTGTCCATAATAAGCTTAACTTGTACTATGTTGTGATCACTATCACTAAAATGCTCCCCCTAACACCACCTCAACCACCTGTCCAGCTTCATTCCCCAGAATCAGATCCAGCACATCTCCCTCCCTTCTTGGATATTCCACATATTGGTTTAAAATGTTCTCTTATACATATTTCAAGAAATATGTACTCTTTGCAAAACCTTAACACTATTTATATCCGAGTTAATGTTGGGTCTGTATAGATTATATAAATGTATTTTGAAAGAATTTAGGGAAGAGATAGCAGAGCATTACTACTCAAATCTAATAATTTGTTAGAGAAAGGGTGCCATATCAAAGGACTCACTGATAGCTAATATATTTATCCTATATATCCTACATTTTAGAAGGAAGTCAGAACATGTCATGGTCCAGCATGAGTGACGAAAAGAAATGTATTCTTACTTAGGAGTAAAGTTCACCTTTGAATGGATTTTAAAGGGAAAGCCTTGCTTGACCAAGCTTATTGAATTTTCTGAGGGGGCAACAGGGAGAGTATGTAATGCTATCTTAGGTGTGGTTTATCTGGATTTTCAAAGGCTTTCAAAAAGATGCATCATTAGAAATGAATGAATACGGTTAGAAAATGTTATGGGGGGAGGAGCTGCGATCCTCCCAGCCTGCTGCACTGGAGACATCAGTGGAGGCCATTTAGTGGGCTCCCTACTGGGTGTCACAGCCTCGGTGCATCTTTGGGCCATGGATTTCCAGCAGCATCAGCTCTGTGCTGGAAATCAGCATGAGCTGATTTGAATATTAAAATATTCATTGCAACCTTGTTAGTGGGCCCAGAACTGAAGTCTCCAGGCCATCTAGGCTCTTCCTCCATCCATTAGGAGTGGTTCATTCTGGCAGAGTTTACTGTTCCTCCCACTAACAGGGAGCTAGCGGCCTGACCCTACTGGAGTCGGGTCCCATTGGATCCACATGGTCAGTGGTAAGGTGTGTACCCCCTGGGCATTGCCAACCTGGTCCCCAATTCTGTCTATGGGGCACCTTGGCACTGCCCACTGGGTATCAGGCCTATTGGTGCTGGGGCCTGTGGGGGTAAAAGCTGATAGAACATTTCCTTATATTGTAAAGAACATAACTAGAGGCCAACGTTAGATAGTCACCAGGAAATCCAATAGGGAATCAAAATAAACTTTCTTCACAGAATGGTGAGAGTGTGTAACTTACTACCACAATGAATGCTTAAAATTAATTGTATAAATATATTTAGGGGAAAACTAGACATGCATTTGATGGGGAAGGAAATAAATGGTAGAATTAAATGGAGCTTGAATGGAACACAAAGACCAACATGGGCTAATTGGCCGAAAAGCCCGTTTCTCCATGATATATCCTATGTGTGTAATCTTATACAACTGGGAAACTATAGAGGGAGCCTTGGTCTGCATAAAATATATGCCAAGGAAGCAACTGTACGTACAAGTGAAATACATTCGATTCTCATCATTGCCAATCCCATCTTGAAGAGCACAAAATATTTATTGAATGAGAAAAAACATTCAAACAACTTTTACATTTTTCTGATTAAATTCCTTCAGATTGCTTCAGTAATTGTACATCCCGCCTATGACCCAGTATTGCTAGATTCGGACATTGCAATAATCAAGCTAATGGACAAGGCAAAAATTACGGACCAAGTGCAGCCCGTGTGTCTCCCTGATATAAAAGATCTATCCATCATGAATATGCAGGGCTATGTTACTGGGTGGACAATACAAAGTGATGCCAAGGATTCAGTCCATTCAAATGACACCATCCGTGTGGGCACCATTGAAATCGGTGATTCTGTCCAGTGTGAACAGCAGTATGAGAATCATGGGATCTCCGTCAGCATCACAGAGAACATGTTCTGCGCCCGTCAGGACCCAAGTGGTTTCTCAAACATCTGCCCGTTGGAGACAGGTGGTGTGGCAACCTTCCCTGCTCCAGACAGGGCGGGTTCTGCTTTCACTTGGTACCTGGTGGGGTTGGTGAGCTGGGGGTATGAGGAAGGATGCAGTCAAGAACTTTTCACCGTTTACACAAATGTAACCCCATTCAAAGACTGGATTGAAAAACACCTGAAATAAACCTCTTTCCAAGGTGCAGTATCCCACAACCCCTACAAGAGCAATGGTGTTTGGCTTTGTGTTATCATTCGAACTGTTTTACATATTTACATGAGATAACCAGTATATACATTATGACATTAACCAATTCTTTTCAAATGACTGAAATCATGATACTGACGTTTTTTAGGGCAGGGATCAAACTCACTTCCATCTCTCCCCATCCCCAGTCAAATTCTTCCAGAAATTGAATTCACTCCTTCCCTTAGAATCAACTTTACTTCCCGTCCTACCAGGGACTAAATATCTTAAAGAATTGGCCTCATAAAAGTTTAGTTTTTTTAAACATTAACATTACTTGATTTTTAAAATTTTCTGTGCCTGTACAATATTTATAAAGCCCATGATTGCATATGTCTTTTTTAACTGCCTCATTAATTTGTTTTAACTTTTAAGAGTTGTGTATGCAAGCCCTCAGTTGTTCCTGTCCCTTCATCCCCCTTTAAAATTGTAACATTTATTATTTTGCCATTTTGTACCATTGACTCGCCTCTTCCTTCCTAAATTTGCCACATTAAATCTCAACTGCCATGTGACTGCCTAGTCTGTTTATGTCCTCCCAACTTTGAGTCATCAGTAAACTTCAAAAGTTTCAGTCAGTTACATGAAAAAATATTTATGCAGTGAACTGAAAATTCACAAAGTGCTTCACATAATGAATTATTTTTGAAGTATTTTTTCTATAGACACAATGAGTCACCTGATAATCCAAGGAGCAACAATGGCAGACTCGATTGATCAAGATAAAGAAAGAAATTGATATATCCCGTTTCGCAGCTTCAGGACACCCCAAAATGTTTCACAATTAACGAATTTGGGGTATAACCTCTAGTTTCAAATGGCCTAACATAGCAGCCAATTTATGCACATAAAGATCTTATGAGCAGCAATGAGGTAATGTCTAGATAGTATGTTTTTGTACATAATATGGTTTATAGAATCATAGAAACTCTACAGCACAGAAAGAAGCCATTCAGCCCATCGAGTCTGCACCAACCACAATCCCACCCATGCCCTACCCCCATATCATATTTACCCACTAATCCGTCTAACCTACACATCTCAGGACGCTAGGGGCGATTTTAGCATGGCCAATCAACCAAACCCGCACATTTTTGGAATGTAGGAGGAAATCGGAGCACCCGGAGGAAACCCATGCAGACACGAGGAGAATGTGCAAACTCCACACAGACAGTGATCCAAACCGGGAATCAAATTCAGATCCCTGGAGCTGTGAAATAGCAGTGCTAACCATTGTGCTGCCGTGCCGCCCATTCAAGGATAAATTTTGCTCAGGCCGCCTTAACAATATTATTGTTTAGCCTTTTCCATCCATCAGAGAAAGCAGACAGGGCCTCAGTTTAATATCTCATCTAAAATGAGAGACCTCTGATATTGTCACAGTCCCTCATTGCACTGGAGTATCAATCCAGATTATGTGCTCGCTTCGGGCATTGAGCTTGAAGCCGTAACTTTGTAACTCAAGGGGCAAGAACCAACAAGGTAAGCTTAGGTTCTTCCAATTCAAAGACACACAGAACTTTTGTAAGACATATAACAGAACAGAAAAGGTAAACCCAAAATTACTTCAGTTTTATTTGCATGTAAGACAAGGAAACACATGTTCACCGTTGTAAAGGACAAGTTTATGATTTATTCTTTGAGTTATTTCTTTACATAAGGGGTGAACAACATCTAGAATGGTTTAGCAGGAATAGTGGTTGATGCCAAACTCAAAAGAGCAGGAAGAAAAAAATTTCCTCGTTGATCCTGGAAATCTGAAACAAGAACAGAAAATACTGGAAGCACACAGCATGTTCAAGGGATTCTTACTCAAAAAATAAATCCCTCTGTTCTCTCTATGTTGTAATAGTGTTGTAAATAATGTTTCCACTATTTTCTGCTTCGGCTTTGTTCATTGTTCCTATATTGGGGAGATGAGGTAGTCAAAATAAACTATTCCAATATAGATGCATTATTGCAAAGTAGACTTGCTACTCCATTGAATAAATCCTGATCAGACCAACTATATATTTACATAAAATGGGTACTTGGTAGTCCCAAAATTAATTGAGAGTCCAAAACATGCTCCATTGGATGTAAAAATAGTGGGGATATCTCATGGACTATGAGACATGGAAGCAAAGAAGAGACAGGAAGTAACTCTGCCTGAATGATTGCACAGGAATTCCACAATAACCAGTGAATGATCTGCTGAATAAATATGCGTATAGAACGTGTACTGTGAATACTGCATTAATTCTTCTCTTGACAGGGAAACCAAACTCCTTTTTGGTTACAAAACTAATCATGTATCTTTGATGATGGTTTAAGTAGTAGTATTTTTAATTCAGTAGTTGGGTTCAAAACAATCATCCTCGAGTCACGGCCAGGATTCTCCCACAACAAAACCAAGTACCCAATGGGCAGGAAAATGGGGGAATTTCCCACCCATTATTTTGGGCATTATTTTACCTGAATGGATCTCCAACACTCTGTGCATCACACAGTGCCTCAGATTGATTCATGGTGAGAAGTAGGGAGCAGGGCCTATTCCTGCCTGAGAGGTTGGCAGCTGAGTGGGCCACTGTGCATGTGCTAATTGGTATATGAGCACCTGTTCTCAATCTCTTCAATTCTGCATATAGATCTGGCCTTGTATTTTGTGAACCAAAATTAATAAGTCAATCCACAGTGAAGGCAGAAAAAAACCCCATAAAGGTGGGTACCTGGCATAAAAATAGCTGTCCAGCACATAAGGGGTTAAAAGGCATTAAACCTGCACTGACTTCCAGCTCAGACACTGACTTTCAAACACAGACAGACAATCACTTAAAATCTAAACCACAGGACAGACAGTTAGTTGAATTAAAACAGGGAACAAACACTTCAGGAAGCCAGGCATCTTAAAAGAGATAAAGATAATGGGGGTCAGATAGGGAGCTTAAGAGAAACACAAAGGAACTGTGTACTACAAGAATAGAATAAATTAAGTCATTGATAAGAGGAAATATACCCATTCATGGAACAATGTGATTTTGAAATGATAATGGCTGTACCTGTCCATAATAATGAGCGAAGAAATGTTGTACCCATTTGATGTGATAATTGTGTCCGGTCCACCTATTGTGTAAAGGGTATAAAGGTGGACTGCTTCTATTGTTTCATCGAGAGAAGGTAGCTGTCCAGTAGTGCGAGGTGCTGGTGCCTTCTCTCCACGAAGCTTCGTTAAAAATAAACTGTATTACTGACCCTCCAGTCAGACTCAGAAGTGGTATTTTTTCCCACAACACTAATCAGACAAATATTTCCTGGCAGCCATCTTTCACAAAAGGTTACCAATGATGGGGAGATCCAACAGCAGATTAACTGCATCAGTTGAGTCTTTTACAAACTATGGCAGTGAGTGAATAACAATGAAAAGTCAACAAAAGTCCAGACTACAGTGCAGTTGTCATGACCAAGCTCCTGTACTGCAGTGATACCAAGACCATGCATCAGTGACACAGAAGAGCACTAGAGACACTCCATCAACAATGCCTTGCTGCATCATCCAGATTCACTGGGAGACCTGTTGAAGAAATGGTAATGTATTTCTTGAAGCCAATCTGCAAATACTTGGGCAAAACTCCTGACAAATCAACTTCAATGGACTGACCACTATGTCCAAGTGAACATAATCCATCTCCCTGCCAGATCCTGTTGTTTCAACTCTCAAAAGGTCAAACTTCCAGAGACGGGCAAGGAAAATATTTCAAAAATATTCTGAAATTTTTCTAGAAGCATGCTGGACATTGACCTAAATAACTGTGAGGAGCCAATTACTGCAAATTTTTCAGAATAATGACAACTTCTCCATCAAGGCACACTGTGCTTTGGACTCTGAGGCAGAGCAGTGGCAGCGCAGGAAAGAAAAGGAAGTAAATCTTGCACTTCATATCCCATTGCCTCATGGGATATCCTGCCCCATGAATCTAAAGATATGGGGGATGAGAATTGAGTTGTTCAATCACATAAAGATCAATGGTTAACTCATGATCTTGAGTAGATATCATCCTCAAATTGAGGAATTGTTGCTGATGACAATTTTTAAGAATTACCCCTCAACCATTTAAACTTGAAGAAAGTAAATCTACAACAGTTTTGTACAGATTATGCTTCTGCTTTTGTAGTGAGGTGCTAGAACAGATTATATTATAGCAATATGTTGGGGAACTAAATATTTGATACACCCTCCTGCATTTGCACCAGGATAATGAATGTTAACACTGGGCAGGATTAGGGTTGATTCTTTGTGTCACTAAATTGTCCAGCACATATCTCTTCTCACTTCAGTGACATTTCAATTTCTCCCCAGTAACAGTTTCTGAACAGCACTTGCAGACTGTTATTGAGTTCAATCCTCTGTGCAATGCTGAATAATCAGAAACTCTAAAATAAAAGCAAAATACTGTGGATGCTGGAGATTGAAGATAAACACAGAAAGTGCTGGAAATACTCAGGAGGTCTGGCAGCATCTGTGGGAAAAGAAACAGAGTTAACATTTCAAGACTATGAGTCATTGAGATAAATGGAAACTCTACGTAGTTACTCCATAAAATTTGTTCCACAAAATTACTGAGACAATTTTATGCTGCTGACAGGTGTCTGGCCCATTGGCTAGAGAACAGACGACGGACATGAATTGCTTTCTTTTGCTTATATTTTCACCTGCCAGATTTGCTCTTTTGCTCAGCAGAGAGGTGGTGGTTACTGTCAGAACTCACCCATCATGGAGCGACGTAGATCAGAGCAAAATGATGGCAGGAAGGGCTTCACCGGTTGGAGATGGTGGGGTAGTGGTTGTGATGGGTTTGGCAGCAAGGACAACAAACTGGCTCTCAGCAGGTATCCCCTTTTCCGGATGCTTGGTCCCTCCATTGAGTGCCTTTGAACAAAAAAAACTCCACTACTCACACACACACATGCGCGCACGCACACACAAACCACAAGCAACAACATTAATTTGCTTTTATATTATGCATAGATTTGTCCTTCATGCTCCTGCATGGTCACAGGCCTACCTGCTGCTGGGTTATTGAGTGGGCAAAGTTGGGGTCCCAATCTATCTCCATCCTGCCCAATTAAATGCCATCCCGGCCTCTAAATCCACCTCAGTAGAAGGCATAATACATCATGCACAGAGCGCCTGAACCCCACGACTGAAGATGTGCTTTGGGGCACTGTGGATACCCTGATAGGCAGATTTACATGGAATTTCTGGGGAAGTTTAAACTTCCCATGGGCAATTCTTCTCCTGCCAAGGGCCCTCCGCAAATGTTTTCAACCCTGAGCTAGACTTTGGTATAATCCTTAAACTGCTGCTTAATCTGTGACTCCACATAACTATGCAGGACAACGTTTGTTGAAGGCCAAGGTACATTGTGCAGCTCACCACCAAGTTGGAAAAGGGATTAAGTAAACCAAAAGTACTATGTTTTGATTTTAGACAACGGGGATGTAGAGATTCGTAGATTTTGAATTCAAATAAGCAAGCATATAAAAGAATGCAGATTGTTGGACATTTCAGAGATATAAAGGCTGGAAGCGAGGAATAGAAGGATTGCTTAAGAAGTCAAATCCTCCCATCCCCAGAGCCTGCGACTAAAGATGTGCTTCACAGCCCTGTGGATGCCCTGATGTGCGGACCAACATGGAATTGCCTGGGAAATTTAAACTCCCCATGGGCAATTTCCCTGCTGCCTACGAATGTCTCCAATTCTGAGCTCAAGTCAGAGACTTTAGGCAATTCCACAATACTTACCTGGATAGCTTCCCAGGAAATGTTGGACAGATTAAAACTTAAACTAGCACCTGGGTAACAACAGGCCCCCCCAATCACCTGCCCTTTATCTCCTACCCACTTTCTAATCACCCAACAAGATCCCCACGATGCCCGACTAGCCCCACCAACCACCCTTCTGATCACCCGACTACTCCCCCCTCCCAACCTAGCTACCTCTCTTGGACGAACCTAATTACCTACATACCCACCTATCATTTCATCCACGTTCCCACTTTACCCACCTACTTACCTAACCCACTTACCCATTCTCTCACTCACCCATTTACTAACGTTCAAAAACTGGGCTTTAAACTTACCACATGGCAGCTAGTGCCACAAAATACATACGTGTCTTGTCTTTCCCAACTCTATTCCAATCCAAAGGAGTTCTCAGAGGGATGTTGTGCTGTGTACATCTGTGAAAGCTGAGATTGGAAGGTCCTGGAAGAAATGTGCAGCAGCATCAAATTGTGGGAATTTTTGGGTATAGCTGTAATCCAACAACGATTGCTGCAGCTTTGAAGAGCCAGGCCTACATGTTAATCCTATTCAAGGGGATGAAAGACATTTAAAACATCCGACCATAATATCAAACAACATCCAACTTTCAGGCCAATGAGACTTGATAGAGTTAAAAATGTTTGACACTTAGAAATCAAGCTTCTAAGAGCTAGGGTTAGTAATGGAAAAATGCATAAGTTTCTTACGGAGACAGGAATTTGTGAAGCCAGGAGTATCATTGATTGAAGGAAGACTAAAGATGGTGAAGTGGTAGTTGTTGGTTTCCATTGTACAACATGGCTGAATAAACAAAAACCATATAGTTTCATAGTGAGTAACCCTGACCTTGATGAACGAACTGAAATTCCATGCAGTTCCACAGTGCATAACCCTTATCCTTCTGATTGACAGGAAATCCACATGGCTATTGCTAGCAGAATAAATGGAAGCTCCATAAAGTTACAAAGAGAGCAATGTTTACCGTGTAGAATAGATGAGAGCTCCATATATTTGCACAGTGAACTGATAAATTGCTGTGGGAATTTTAGGACATTTGCCCTTGGAGAGCAAGAAATAAATGGAGGGAGCATAACTCCGTGTTGCTTGTGTATACTACTTGGTGTCCAACTGACAATTGCAGAAACTTGGATGTGTATTTTTTATCAACATAACATTTCAAAGTAGCACTTTGGCATATGTTGAGGCCATGAAAAACATTACTGCAATGCAAGTCTTTTCTTTCTATGAGTGGGAATTCAAGAGAGGCTGGTAGAACTGATTGCACCACATAAAGTAATATTGGATCCTGATCTTTGCCAAAAACACTCACTGCCTCAGGATCATCTTGGAATGCAAAAGATAATCTTTGGCTTTTCTCAACTACATAATATCTTCTTAAGCTTCTCTCTCTTATGTCCTTCACTCTCACTTGCAACAATGTGTGAGGAACCCATGGATTTCTTTGTTACTAAAATTGAGATCATCTGAGCTACTTTTATCAAGGTCCTCTCTTCCCCTTGTCTACCAGGCCAAACTTACGCTAAGTTTTTCTGTTATCCTAGCCTCTAACCTGCGTCATTTTCTAGTTTCTCTCCCATCTATTCTTTGATTGTACCCCTCTTCATCTAATTTGCCATCCCGCTGTTGACATTGATTTTATCGGGAAGTGATGCCCTGGTGATATTATCACTAGACTATTAATCCAAAATATTCAGCTAATATTCTGGGGATCCGGGTTTGAATCCCACCATGGCAGTTGGTGGAATTTGAATTCAATAAAAAATCTGGAATTAAGAATCTACTGATGACCGTGAAACCATTGTCGATTGTCGGAAAAATCTATCTGGTTCATTAATGTCCTTTAGGGAAGGAAATCTGTGTCCTTACC
Source organism: Carcharhinus amblyrhynchos (assembly GCF_965287045.1). NCBI lineage: Eukaryota > Metazoa > Chordata > Chondrichthyes > Carcharhiniformes > Carcharhinidae > Carcharhinus > Carcharhinus amblyrhynchos. Next base: position 59,005,651 of record NC_137329.1, read on the forward strand.
TGTCTGGCCTATAGATGATTCCAGAGCCACAGCAATGTGGTTGACTCTCAATTGCACTCCAACTAGGGCTAGGCAATAAATGTTGGCCAGCCAGCGATGCCCATATCCCACAAATGAATTTTTAAAAATTTTTCTTTTCTTTGAGAAAAAACAATCCTTGACCCTACCATCCTTTCAAACTGCTGCCCTGTCTCTTTCCAGAGACCTTGAGTGTACTGTCATCTCTCAAATCTATGTTCACCTTCCCCAGAACTCATGTTTGAATTTGTCCAGCCTGGTTTCTGCCCCTTCAGTACTAAACCATCTCTTATGAATGTCGCCAATGACATCCTATGTGATTGACAAAGATAAACTATCCCTCCTTGTCTTTCATAACCTATCTTCAGCCTTTGGCAGAATAGACCATATCATCTTCCTCTAATGGCTTTTCACCATCACCCAGCCAAGTGGGACGGCACTCACATCGTTCCATTCTTACCTGTCCAATCATAGCCAGCAAATTACCCACAATGGGGAGAATGTGCGAACTCCACACAAGGTCTGAATTGAAACTGGGCTACTTGTCACTCCTTACCTGTGTGGCCTACAGGTGATTCCAGAGCCACAGCAATGTGGTTGACTCTCAATTGCACTCCAACTAGGGCTGGGCAATAAATGTTGGTCAGCCAGTGATGCCTATTTCCCACGAATGAATAAAAAAGAATTATCCTTTTCTTTAAGAAAAAACAACCCTTGACCCTACCATACTTTCAAACCGCTGCCCTGTCTCTTTCCAGAGAGATGAGGCAGCTGTGCTAACCACTGTGTTATGTTTCAGTCATGTGAAATAGCAGTCTGAATTTGTTTTCTGCCAGTGCATGGCAACAGTGGCCTCCCTCCATTGACATGAGTCATCCTATTCTTCCCCTGGAAACTATGTGCTATGTGCTGTATTTGTCCTGCAGCTCAATGTTTTACTCATAAACTGGTAGCAAATGCATTCAAACCCCTCAGATACCTCAAAAGGCCTTCACAGTAGGTTAGGGTTTGGGATTTGAATGTTTGTTTGAATCCAGTCCAGCAAAAGGATTGTTTGCTTGTTGTTGTCACCTATTTCCCAGAACGTCAATTGCCATGGGTCTCCATCTATTTATGTCTATGCTATCCTTGCCCACTTCGCGTGGGTCAACTACATTGTCCATATATCTATCATCCAATTTCTCTTCTGTTTTTCCCTCCTATGTTTTCTATTGATCTTTCTGATAATTATCTCTGTGTACTATCTACCCAAATGATATGACCAAAATATCGTACCTTTGTCTCTTTAATGTTATGCATTTTTTTCTCCGTCCTCCATCCATTTCCATCACTTTCTTATTAGTCTTTCTGTCAGTGTATAGGATATGAGCAACATTTTCCTTTTTATGTCCATACCTCAAATGCATTCACATTCAGTTTGATGTTGACATGTCCTTCATACTGTTGAAACTGGTTTTGGCTATCTCAATTCTTCTTTGGATTTCACAATAACATCTCTTGTCATTTGTTCAAGATATGTGAACTTTTTCACTTGTTGCAGGATTTATCCAGTTACTTCAATTTTCATTTCCAGGGCAATAATACGCTTATCATCATTGCCTTATTCTTCTTCAGATTTATTCTTCGTCCGTATTCTACACTCCCCATACTGCCACATTGTTTACAATTTCCTGTAGTGCCTCTTCTGATTCTGCAATTAGTGAAGTCTCAATTGCGTATCCCATTGTTGATGTTCTAACCACCAAAGTTACAACCTGATAGATTTTCTAGGTATCTGAAGATGGCTTAAATGAACAAGTTGAACAGATTTGGGGGCATAACAGATCCTTGATTAACTCCTGTTCTGATTGGGAAGCTGTATGACAGGTCAGTATAGTCTCATTACTGCTGATTTATTCCAACATAGATTCAAAGTGATCATTTATCATTTTGTCCATTTCTAATTTTTTTTAATACTCCATTACTTTCTGCTGGTAGACCCTATCAACTGCCTCCTCATAGTCTATGAAGCATACATACACAGGTTTTTGCAGTTTCAGATATATTTCAATGACGATTCTCAAGCTAAAGATTCCTTCCCTTGTTCCTTCTGTTGGTCTGAATCCAGACTGGTTATCCTCTATTTTTGCTTTTACTAACTAGTCATTTCTTTCTAAGATGATTCTAATCATTTTCCTCACATGGCTCATGGGGCTTATAAACACCCTAGGGTGCTGAATGAACACTGCATAAGATCCTTGGATAGAAATCCTGTTTTGTAAATCTTGTTGCAAATGTCTGTCAGTATCCCAATGTTAACATCACTTAGTCTTTCAGGCATTCTGTTGGTATCTCATTCATTCCTGTTGCTTTTTTTGTTGTAAACTTTTTGATCACTGCACAGACTTCTGCCTCTATTGTCTCAGTTTCTACCCTTTCCTCTAAGGGTACCAATTCACTTTTATCTTCATCACCATGCAGCTCACTGATGCTCCATCCATTGTTTTGCTACACTTTCATTTACGAAGAGTACGCCTTCTTTGCCCCTTACATGGAACGACTTGTAGTTATTCTTTTCTTCTTGTCCAGCAATGCTTTAACTTTTTTTTGAAATGATTTCATTTGCCTCTTCTCCATTTCTTTTGTTTCCTTGCAATGGCCTTCACATTACTTTCCTTTGGCCGATGTACATGCTTTTCTTATCTTTTTTTTATTTTGTCATTATCTTCCCTGTTCTTGTTCTGTTTCCTTACTTGATCAGAATTAGTATTTTATCAGTCATCCACTCAAGATGTTTCCCTCTCTCTTAGGAACTGTTTCAGTTACTGCATGTTCCAAGATCTGATACAACCTCTCCCAGTGTCTTTCTGGTATTTCCTCCTCAATCAGATTTTGATCCATTCTTCCTGAAGTAAAGTACTTGTTGGTAATCTCTACAACATATTTCATCCTCACATCTTTCTCTCTGTCTCGTTTATCTTGGTCTTTCTTTGCAGGATTTTCACCTTGACCTCCAGTTCATTCTGAAGAGACAGTGATTTCAGTTGATGTTTGCATCTGGGTAAATGAAGGCGTTTTTGATGCTGTTCTTGTAGTCCCATTGATCATCATTTGGTTTCTGTGAGTATCTGGACTTTTCCTGCTGTTGTTTGAAGAGTGTACTCAAGATGACCAATTTATTTTCCTCACAGAACATAAGAACATAAGAAATAGGAGCAGGAGTAGGCCAACTAGCCCTTCGAGCCTGCCCCGCCATTCAATAAGATCATGGCTGATCTGTCGTGGCTCAGTTCCACATTCCCGCCCTCTCCCCATAACCCTTAACCCCCTCTCTTATCAAAAACCCATCAACCCACGTCTTAAAAATATTTAGCGAGGTAGCCTCCACCACTTCAACGGGCAGAGAATTCCAGAGATTCACCACCCTTTGAGTGAAGAAGTTCCTCCTCAACTCTGTTCTAAACCGCACCCCCCTTTATCTTGAGGCTGTGCCCCCTAGTCCTACTATCCTTTCTGAGCAGGAAGAGTCTCTCCACCTCTATCCTATCCATCCCATTCATCATCTTATACGTCTCAATGAGATCTCCCCTCATTCTTCTAAACTCTAACGAGTACAAGCCTAATTTATTCAGCCTCTCCTCATAGCTCAACCCCCTCAACTCCGGCATCAGCCTAGTAAACCTCCTCTGCACTCCCTCCAAGGCCAAAATATCCTTGCGTAAGTACAGCGCCCAAAACTGCACACAGTACTCCAGCTGCGGCCTCACCAATGCCCTATACAGCTGCAGCAAGACCTCCCTACTTTTATATTCAATCCCCCTCGCTATGAAGGCCAGCATCCCATTCGCCTTCCTGACCACCTGCTGCACCTGCAAGCTGGGTTTTTGCGACTCATGCACAAGGACCTCGAGGTCCCTCTGCACCGTTGCCTGCTGCAGTTTTTCACCACGTAAGTAATAATCCTTCCTACCATTATTCCTACCAAAGTGGACCACCTCGCACTTGCCAATATTAAATTCCATTTGCCATTTCCTGGCCCATTCGCCCAGCCTATCTAGATCCTTCTGTAGACTCTCCCCACCCTCCGCACAATTTGCCGTTCCACCAATCTTGGTGTCATCAGCAAATTTCGACACCCTACACTCGGTTCCCTCCTCCAGATCATCTATATAAATGGTAAATAGCTGAGGCCCCAGCACCGACCCCTGGGGCACTCCACTAGTCACCATCCGCCAATCTGTCAGGTGTTTCCTCTGTGGTCTTTCATTCATAGTCCATAAGTTCTCACCACATTTTCACACCTCTCTACCAACTTTTTGTGCTCAAAGCACCCATGAAGATGTCACCACTTTTGACATGCTTCAATGCTTTTTGCACCTCTTCGTAGAATACATCAATTTCTTTATCACTATGATCCTGCTTACATTTGCATAGTTGTAAATGCACAATGTTCATTGTTTTTACTTTGAAATTTGCCATAAGCATGCTCTCTGATATTGACCAATATCCTTGCATGTTTCCTGCTACCCTTTCTCATCCTTATTCCATCTCCATTCTTAAGTTCACTGTCATCTGTCTGTTTTTCCAGATTCCAGCCAACTAACATTCTAAAATCTGGCAATCCTAAAATGTCGATGTTAAGTCTCAACATCTCTTTCATGTAGCTGTCTAATTTACCACTCTGGTAGGTGTCCTCGCATTCCAATTTTCAATAGATCTTGTCTGAGTTTAAGATTGGTATCTTCAGAATTTGGGCTGTCTTTATCATTCACCAAGCGACTCCTACTTTTGAGGAAGCCTTTTTCCCAGCTCCTATAATACAATAGACATCTCCGCAAATCTGCCTATATCACTACTATTATCCATACTTGACTCCATGACTAACCATGGTTGATACTTGAGGAGTACCTTGAATCTGCCAAGATAACTGGTCATTTGTCCTCAAAGGTCATGACCCTGCCCTCTGTGTGTCACATTTCACAGTTGAGCCATCAGAGCCACTGACTGAGTAGTGAGTTATTCTGACTCAGTTGTCATTCCAGTCTTTGTGAACCCAAAAAGGATGAAACACCTTGTACAGCATCTTGCAAAATTGATATTCCCTCTCAGTTAGTCTGGCACATCACTTGATCTGGAAACTCATCTATTTAGGGAAGAAGAAGCTTCATGTGCTCTTTATATAGGAAGACATAAAAGTGTGAAAGTAAGAGTTGCTTCTTTGGAATTGTTAACCCATGAGAAGAATGGGCCTGCTGCACCCAGTTGTCAGCCAGGAGCTGGTGTTGATTAACAGTTCCATTCTCAGAGCCATCCAATAAAAAGATATTACCAAAAGTCTTGTTCTGTTAATGAGGGTTTTTTTGTCTTACTACCACATGCTTGGTAGGTAACATTGAGGTTGACTTTCTCCGATAATAAGATTTCAAGGACACATGCTGTTTAAAGTACTGGAAAGGGATGTTTGCTCCCTTGAAAGAGACACCAAAAGGTTATATGAGATATTGTGCTCTATTGAAATCTGCTGTTCAGTGTTGCTTCTCTTTCACATTGTTTATCAATAAACTGGATTTATAGTTTATAGCCCGAGATGTACCATCTGTTCAAGTTCTCTTTATTTCTTTATTAATGAGATCCATGAAGTTTAACCTGAAGAGTTTAACTCTATTCACTGAGCTCATGAGCACCAAATGGGTTTTATTGATTACTCCTGCTGAAGGACATTTGAACCAGGAGTACTTTAACATTCAGCAACAAGGAGTGGAAACTCAAAAAGTTAAGAATCCAGCAGAAAAGGTGGCAAAGCCAGTGAATACTACCTCCCACATTATTGGAATGGCTAATTAGCAAAAACAGAAGTTTAATTATCTCATGAGATCAGCCAAGTTATGAGCACATATGACAGATTCTCTTGAAGTCAAGTTCAATTTATGTGCACCAATGTCATTTATCTGGCTGTTCCCCTGTTTCATATTAAGCCATAATTCCCTGAAATCAACCCAAAGGAGAATAAGATCATTCATATCCTCATCCTTTCCTTCCAACTGCTATTTCATAAACATGTAAGGATGAAATGAAAATCTCAGTGAAAGTCATGGTGGCCCTCAACTTCTATGATACTGGATCCTTTCAGGTCTCAAGCGGAGACCTGTGTGGTATCTTTCAGTCCTCTGGGCTCAAGTGCACAGGTAATGGAAGCCCTATATGGCCAGGCAGCCAACTGCATCAATTCCAATGTGGGCCAGGTCCAACAGGAAGCCTGGGCTGCAGGCTGCACCACCATTGCCGGGATGCCCCATGTGCAAGTGGCTACAAACAGCATGCACATAGCCCTGTGATCAAGGGGTGTTATTCTTCAACAACAAGGGGTTCCATCCTTTAACATGCAGATTGTTTTTGATCACCAGATGAATATCATCCACGTGTGTGCACACCATCCAGGAGTGTGCATGATAGTTACATCAGACATCCCTGGGCTCTTTCAGGAACACATCCAACACACCTTGGGAGCCTTCAACCCCCTATCCACTTGTAATATCCCTCGTCATGGGTCCCATTTACATCACACCAGGATGATGGGCCTGGGTTAGCCGTGTTAGTGAGTTACTGGTCCAAAGCAGGAAGGTGATGATGACTCATGATGCGGCACACAGTGATGCAGCCCTGGTGTAACACAAGTCTAACTCTCACCTGTTCTCTGACTGCACATTGGCACCCAGGCCCATATCTGAATGTGGGTCAGGGGGCAGCACTGAGCGACCCAGTGCCCCGGGGATGGAGGGGCGAGTTGGTCTGGAGGAGCCAGTCCTAGAGTCTAGTGGGTGATGGGGATGTCACTGTGAGCCTACAGGGCCCTGACAGCTGGGAGTGCTCAGACAGCTGATAGGGATGGGTGTAGCGGAGTGAAATTACTGAGTTCCCATCAGCACTGGGAGCCTAATGGCATTCTCAGATGAGCACGGAGTACTACACCAGTCAAGGATTTAGCACAGGTGCTGAGAACTAGGGGTTCCAGACTTGATGGGCTGAAGGGCCTCCCTCACACAGAATGGTGCTCTGACCCTCAGTCGGGTTATGATCATTCCTGTGAGAGGGAACACTGTGATTTATTAGTAAATCTTAACAGTGCATTTTACCTTGTCCCTAACTACTGTGACTGCCTTCACCCTCTTGGTGGCCCTACAACTTATCTTATGTGGCATACCACCACACACCCAGGATGCACATCAGGGGTGAGGGAATCAGCTGTGTTTTGTCCCCAGTGGCCTGTGGTGCACTTGGCAGCTCTGATGGGCCAGGACCTGGAGGGCCTCAGTAGACCTTCGGTTGTCATGAATGTAACTATGCCACTGAGTTCATTCCACTGTCCAGGGATGCACTGGTGTCAGGACGAGGGGATTTAGAAGGCCTGACGACAGCCAGAGTCTCCAAGCTGGAAGGCCTCAGAATGGGCTTGAGCCCTTGCCCCTACTTCAGAGTACTCATTGGCCCTTAGGACACTGCATGGAACACCAGAGGAGCTGGAGTGAGCTCGAGAAGCCTTGGCATCACTTGATTTTGCCAGTCCTGGAGGCCAACTGCATCTGCCCCATGGTGTGCGAGCCCTCTGATGGCCATCTGTGACTGAAACAAGCTCTGGATCCCCTCACCAAGTGCCCTCTGATACTTGGCCAAGCTCTGGAGCCCCTCAGCGATGACCCACTGTGACTGGACCATGTTCTCGAGACCTGCAGCCTTGACCCTTGGTATCTTGACCATGCTTTTGGAGCCCTCAGCCATGGTCCTCAGTGAGTTGACCATGCCTTGGACCCTGCCACTCAAGGTGACCATTTCCTGTCCTAGGCTTTCCACTGTGTTACGCCATCCTTGCAGTGTTGGCCTGGGTGCTGTCACCACCTCCTGCACCTACCTGAAGGCTGTGGGACTCCTCTAAACAGCCCTGAAGTTGCTGCAAATTTGCTGACATCCTCCTCTCCCCCTTCAATTCCCTGCTCTGTTTCTGTAACTCTAGCAGCTTTGGGAGAACTGATCCTAGTGGGCCAGCACTGGCTGGCTAGGGGCCAGCTGTTTCCTTGGTTCTGGGAGACCTCCACCTGCCCAAGTCCTTGCATGTTTTCGCCTCCACCTGATGTACGTGTATGACGGTGTTGTGCAAACCAGTAAGTGATCCAGAAGCCTCACTGCTAATATGTCGTACTGAGATGACTGTATCTGCATTAGTGGATGGTGCCTTTGATGCCCTGTGCTGACTGGAATGTATTTTCCTCAGAGATTTCCTAGGACCTTCACTCCAAAGTGTTGTTGGTGCTGTCTGCTGAAGTGACGTTGGACGTCAACAGTCACAGGAAAGTGATGACTCCTGATACCCAGCCTCATTAGGGTGGTTCCCTACATTGGAGAACATGTGGTTCAGTGCAAGGGAGGAACATGTATCTGGGAAGATCGCAACTCACTTGAGAAAGGTCATATGGATGAAGGTTTTGTGGATCCTTACTTCCGTGGCACACCCTGACCTGGCAGTCCCTCATGCTTCTATCCTCGGCCTCCCCCAAAATCTCCACTGCTTGCTCCTTGAATGGGGTGAGGAGACATAGTTCATGAACCCCAACTCTGATCTTTTCCCGCTCCTGGCAATTATACACCATCTTCTCCCGCAGGGAAAAGAGGGAGAATGAATGCCAGATGGATGGAAATGCGCGGAGTGTTCAGAGTGGGGGCCATCGGGTTGTGTATGTTGAAAGGCAGGGGTTTGTGAGTTGCCAGAGGAGTTGGAAGAGGTACTAGGGGGTCGGGTGTGGAAGGCCATAGCGTGACAGGGAGTGGATCGACATGGATGTTACAGGTGTGACACATGGGACTGGTGCCAGGTTGTTGATCCTTTTTGGCATGGTGCACCAGTGCTTTGAACCCGTGGATGGGTACTTACTGACATCACATTCCAGGCTACATCGCCGGCCCAACCCTTGGGCTGCCAACTGTTTTGGGGGAAGGTGTTGGTCCTCCTCGTCTCTACTCCAGTAGCTGGTCCAGCTCCCCCTCAGTAAACCACGGAGCCGCTTTTTATGGTGCCATCTTCCTGGTGTGACTAATTGTGAGTCCATCCTTAGCTCTTAAATGCAGCTCCTTCTTGTTAACAGTGCACAGCTGTGGCCTCTTTTCGCAAGTCAGGCACCTTCAGCCTCTGTGCCAATGTGATTTGCATGGAGGCACTTTCATTGCACTAAGTATCGAAAAGGCGGGGTGCACTGAAAAGACTGGTGAGGAGGACTCCTGATTTCACACTGTTATGACACTTAAAAACATCTTGGGAAAATTTCACCCTTTATGTTTTCTTGACAACTTAATTTCCCACGTATCTTTCTGTGATCAGTAAAGTTAGCTATCAGTAATGGTAGCACTTCACGAGTAACAGAGTGCCAAACCAAAGATGACACATTTATCCTTACTCTGTCCTTCCTGTTAGTTAACTAATCCTCTATCCATGCTAATGCTACCCACTAAAACATGAGCTCTTCTTTTAAGGAGTAATCTTTGTAATGGCACCTTATTAAATGCCTTTCGAAAATACGAATACAACACATCTACAGGTTCCCCTTTATCTAATTTCCACGAAGATCACATTGCAAGATTCTGAGGAGCCTTGACATGGTGCACGTGAAGTGAATGTTTCCTCTTGTGGGAGAAAATAGAACTGGGGTCACTATTTTAAAGAAAGGGCTTGCCCATTTAAGACAGAGGTGAGGAGAATTTTTTTTTCTCAGAGGGTTCTGAGCCTTTGGAAATCTCTTTCTCAAAAGGCAGTGGAAGCAAAGCAGTTGAATATTTTAAAGGCAGAAGTGGATAGATTTTTGATAAGCAAAGGGGTGAAAAGTTATAGAGGGTAGATGGAGTTGTGGTTACAATCAAATCAGCCATGCTCTTATTAAATTATGGAGTGGGCTTGAAGAGCTATATAGCCTACTGCTATTCCTAAATCACTGTTTGTACTCATGTTACCTCTGCAAAGAACTCAAATAAATTAGTCAAACTAATTAAACTTCAGGAAGCGTAATGGAGAACATGTTACTGTTTACATCAATGGAGATGAAGTAGGAATGGTTGAGACCTTCAAGTTTTTAGGTGTCCAGATCACAACCAACAACCTGTCCTGGTCTCCCCATGCCGATACCATAGTTAAGAAAGTCCACCAAACCTCTGCTTTTTCAGAAGGCTAAGGAAATTTGGTATGTCATTACAACTCTCACCCAACTTTTACGGATGTACCATAGGAACCATTTGAACCACAATTTGGTATGGCTCCTGCTCTACCCAAGACTGAAGAAACTATAAAAGGTCATGAATGTAGCTCAATCCATCACGTAAACCAGCCACCCATCCATTGACTCTGTCTATACATCCTACTGCCTCAGAAAAGTAGCCAGCATAATTAAGAACTCCACACACCCAGGACATACTCTCTTCCACCTTTTTCCATCGGGAAAAGGTAACATACCAACCAACTCAAGAACAATTTCTTCCCTGCTTCCATTAGACTTTTGAACGGACCTGCTTTGCACTAAGTTGACCTTTCTCTACACACTATGACTGTAACACTACATTCTGCACTCTCTCCTTTCCTTCTTTATGAATGGTATGCTTTGTATAACATGCAAGAAACAATACTTTTCACTATTCTAATACATGTGACAATAAATCAAATCAAACGTAATTTTTCTTTCACAAAACTCTGTTGACTTTGACTGATTCTATTATGATTTTCTAAATGTCCTGCAGTTACCTCCTTAATAATGGATTCTAACACTTTCTGTATGAGAAATGTTAGGACAACCAGCCTATAGTTCTCTCTCCTCAAGGTTATATGCAATGCACAGCGCGGAACTCAATTGGCTTGGGTTTCAATATTTACGTAATAGAATTTAGAGCAGTCATGCATGTTGTATCTTATTAGTCTTTCAACACAGGACCTCTTCTATTCTACAGCTGTGAGGGTAACCTTGTTTACACAATTAAATTGCATTCGACCAAAGCTATAGCAGCTGTGCTTTTCACCACCTCAGGACATCCCAAAATTCTTCGTTCCTATATAAACACCTTTAAAGTGAAATCACTGTTGTGATGTAGGAAATATAGCAGTCAAACTGTACACAGCTAGATCCCACACACAGCAACTTGTAATCTATTCCAAGTTTTGGTTCAGCCAGGCTACCTTGCCTTACCTTATATTGATCTGATCTATTACAGGATATTTTCAGTGACCCTGTAACCTGAGGTTAGTGTGAATCCCAAATCAGCTTTTGAATTTGGTGTGGACTTCAGACATTTCATATGCACCAAGTGAACAATATGCAGCAAGAGTTCAATACAATTGCATGGTTTAGAAAGGATTTGGAGATGGGCCAGGTACATTCAGGTTATTCTCGTACAAGGTCAGGTGATGTGTCATTGACATACGGCTCCCAGTTGTAGGTCTGTGTTATTCAGAAAAGAACGGATCAATGATTTCTGCTGTGTGTTTTATCACATTTTGGAGACAATGGGCAGCATTGCTGGTATGGCTGGTTTCACAGCAGAAGCATTTAAACAGATAGAAGAGTGGCAAGTGGGTCCCTGTTGCATTTCCATGTCCACTCTGAATAATTCCTTGGTGAATAGGCAGATGGACACTCACCTGAGGCCCTTAATTGGTCAGTTAAAACCTACTTATGAGCCTTAGTCTGTCACTGTTGGTACTAACTCAGTGATTGCAGCAATACATGCAAACCTATTCAGGACTGTTTGCATTTCCCATGTGGGTTGGGGGGTGGTCCCTCAAATGTACTTTGTCTGTGCATGATTGAGGAACTTTGCATCGGGAAGATGGGGCCCACCGAGAGCCACCCCTCTACCTTTGTTGCTGACCTCATCTAAACCACCCTCTCCCCTCACAATTCCATCCCGTGAGCCTGCTCCCGCCATCATTTACTCTAGGCCTCTAGGTCCATCCATGACTCTAGGCCTCAGGTGGGTGTCATACTAGAAGCAGCCACCACTCCTCAATGGTACTGGCATTCAGGTTCCTGCGAGCAGGAACTTCAAACTCCCCACTCCCCAGAGTGTTTGACAGACCTGTTAAGTGCCTCAGTGGTGTGACTTCCCAAAACGAACCATCAATGAGAAACACCGAGTGGCTTTAAATAAGGGATCCACCCCCCACTCACAATCTGCTTGTCATGTTCTCTGCATGGTGAACTCCCTGCCCATTGCTAGATTAATACTGGTGGTGGTGGGCTTGCTAATCATATTTAAATTGTATGTAAATGACCATTTAAATGGTCTTTGCATGTCCTCGCCAATTTCCAGCATGGATCTAATGCCCCCCACCCCCCCGGCCCCTGCTAGCCTAGCTTCTCCCAGTGCCGGATTTCTGGTGTGGATCTGATGCTGCCAGAAATCCAGCGCTGGGGGAAACTAGCAGGGCATGAACGTAAGTGCGAACCCTGTGAATGGCCGACACAAGAATCACCCGGTACACTGCGCTAAAACATTAGTTCAGCGGGCTGGAAGAATTGAGGCCCTGACCCAATTCCTTTATATATTGTAAATTTTATATTTTAAAAAGTAAACTTACCCTATCTTTGCCTCACTTACTTACAATTTTTACAACCTGTATATGTTCCCCTTAGGACTAGGACGACCCACTTCAAAACAATGGCCGAAATTTTACCATTCTGCCCGTCACAGGAATTGGTGTTGGGGAGGGGGGTTGGGGCAAGCCATGGAAAGGTCTGTTGACCTTCGGCTTAGGTTTCAGGATGAGCAAGGACATAAAATCTGCTCTGTGTATTTTATTGCCTTAGGTAAAGTCCAACTGAAGTTCCTTTTGGTTCATTTATATATGAAAACCACTTATTTCTGCTGTTTAGGCCCTTGAAGCCACTCTGTCTCTTAATTCAATTACAACAATCACATACCACCAGCCTCTTTTCCAGTTCATGAAAAACATGATAGCGATACTATCAAAAAAATTATAATTCCTCATTCTCCTGACAGGCCCTTAAGTGGACACTAATTGCAGTGGTGAGGAATTGGCAATGGGTTAGTAAGTCCATTCAGAAGCCTTCTCTCTACAGATTTAATTGGGGTGGCAACAGGATGGTATCATGGTGCCCAGTTGTCAACTTCTCACCTGATTAAGTGCCCTAGCCATCATATTTGTCATGGAGGAAGGCAGTAAATTGCTCCCCATATTCTCCTTCATGGTCTGCTGCTTGAAATGTCCTATCTATGTTAGGTGTTGTGGGTTTAAAGAAAAAAGAAAAAAATATGGGGAGGGATTCTCCCAAAAAAATTCAAAGTGCCAAATTCACCAAAAATCAAGTAAATCCCCCTGGCTTTTCAGCGGGAATTTCAATATGAATCTCCCATACTCTATGCATCATACAACGCTCTAGGGTGAATCACACTAAAAATCAAGGGATGGGGCTTATTCCTGCTGGAGAGGCTGGCAGCATAGCGCTGACCGGGTCACTGCATGTGTCAGAGCCAAGATTAGTGCATGCACAGCAGCCCCACATTGCCAGCCTCCTGATCACTGGCCAGCCCCACGACCCTGCAACGCTGGCCATACAACCCCATCACACAGCCTCCGTTTAAGTCTTTCGGCCCGCTGCAATGCTGGAGCAAGGCGGAGGGCTGGAAAAATTGCCCCCATGGTTTGCACACACTGATTCAAAATAGCAACACCAGGTTTATTGTAGATGAAGGCAAATTACTGTGGATGTTGAAATCTGAACTAAAAAGAGGAAGTGCCGGAACAGGTCTGACAGCATCTGTGGAGAGAAAATGGAGGTAACATTTCAAGTCCTGATGGCCGTTTGTTAGAACTCAATGTAGGAGTTGTTTCCTATGCAGAAAGTAGGAGTCTGTGAAACACCCCAATAACATTACCATCAAATCATGCAACCGGCTCTCAAAGCAATCGTGTAACGATTTAAATATTTAACACTGCTGATAGCACAATATTAGAAATGTTAATGGGACAGAGACACTCAAAACAGGACTGACCGCTCCGTCCAATCTCCAGCAACTTAATCCACCATCTCAAAATCAGGCTGACTGTTAAATCCAACTCCTCCCTCAGTCCTTCTCACCCTCTGTTTTCTACAATCAAACTAAATAATTGAGTTAGGCGAGTTTAAGTCTTGAAGGCTGTAATCAAAGGCAGAATGTGACATTGTAGGGAATCCTCCCCTTATCGGATCCATGTTAAACTCTGAAAAAACACACATACCTACATATAGCTCCATATTTATTTTACTGGCAAAGATTCCACAGTGTTGCCACTGACATCATTCTACTTGATGTGTTTTTTTTTGATGTGGCTTATCTTGCCCATCTAGCTTAGTTTATTGACCAAGATCAAAGAGCAGAGAGATGAGATGGGCAACCCTTGAAACTGGCCTAATTTCTATCAACCCTAGTGACTTCTCATTGATATTGTAAAGGACATATTTTAAAGGCAAATGCTCTGGGTAAAGGAATCAGGAGCCACTCATTGGTTTTAAACCTTGCTGTGAAAATGCACTTCAAAGAGAGTAAATGTTCCTGTGTTTTCTTTCAGCACCAGGAGAGGGCAAACACACTGCTAGGATTAGAGATCATTTCATGAAATTTGCTTCTTTTAAATATATTTCACAACATCATGTTCCATTTATTTAAGGAAGTCTAAAGCCTTTCCTTAAAATATGTTATTTTACCCATTGCACATTGATATAATCAAAATATTTAAAACAAATGTTTAAATATGTTGGACCTCCACCATTTTTCAAGATTGCCAACATTTAACCATGTTTAACTCTAACTCAAAGGCTGCCTAATCCCACGTGTCTGTGAATCCAAATAACCCATATACTGATCCTTCATCAATGCAGATTTAAAGATTAGGCGTAGTCAGGTGTTGTTGGCAAGACCAAAGTTATTTTTTTAAGAATTGCAAGAGTTGGTATTGAGTTCCCTGAGTCTGCAGCCCAACTACACAGAGAGCGAGAGAGAGAGAGAGACAAAGCTAATCATGCATGAGTTACATGACAATAATGTAAAAACCATGCCCAAGCAACAAATGCACCTTGTGTCATCTCCTTTTCTGAAAAAAAATATAGGCTACAAATTCAGCTCTGTAGTGTCACTGCTGTCAGCCGTATGATAACTCAAGAGCTCCCAAAATGGCAGTTGACCTGCTACTGGCTACTCCTGCCGCAGCTCAAGTGGCATGCCACATTGGTAAGGGTACTAACAGGAATATGGTGTGAGAACATTGGGGGCATACTGACTTGGTGCCAGGCTTGTCATTTTGGGTTTCACCAATCCTTCTTTTAAACATTCTCAGCTGAACATGATAGACTATGCCAGGCTAATCATTGAAGGCATGGTGGGGGAGTTGTGGGGGGTGGGGGTAGTGGTGGACTTTGGAGTCCCTGAATAGTAGCTAGACTGTGTCTCCAAATTTGTATCAGTCTTCAGGGTTATGCACACCCTGTTCTCAGGAGGTATAACTCTTGTCATCAAGGCTTTGGTGAGGACCTAGGGAGGAGAAAGAAGAGAAGGATGTGAGAGGCATCTGAAAGCCTGTTATTCCAGACAAGATTCTCATGAACAGACAATCACACTTAGATTTCCCAAAAATCATGCCCAAAACACTGTTGCTCTACAACTTCACCTCTATCGATTTCTCCTCTGTGGACCAACACAATGACCTCTTGATTAAAATCCTGTTATAATAGGCCCCCCAAAAAACAACTTCATAGCAATATCCAACAATACTTTCAATATTACACATAAAACTGAAGTCTTCACACTTGTATATTTTCCTTTATGCCTGTCTTGCCTCTTCTAATGCTCCTATGCAGTTCTATCCAAAGAGCAGCAGCATGGCTGGTGGAGGCTGCTGACTATACTGGTGGAGACTGCAGGTGGTCTTATACTAGATGTTTGAGCTCTGGTCCAGGTTCAGATTGATCCAGCCGGGTATGGAAGGCTGAAGTCCAGACTGGCTGAGAGGCAACAACAGGGCACAGGTGCAGCAGCAGTGGTGGGAGAACAAACGCTGATGTCCTGAGCGAGGACAGCAGTTTGATGCACCATAGCAACGCAAAAAGACGCCACTTGGCTCACCAATAAGAGAAAGTCATTTAGACCTACTCCCTTATAACTCACCCATAACCTTGCAGATGTTTCCTCTTTATCGCAAGGGAGGAAATTGCTGGGGTCTTGGGAGAAATTTTTGTATTCTCACTGGCTACAGGGGAGGTCCCAGAAGATTGGAGAATAGCCAATGTTGTTCCCTTGCTTAAGAAGGGCAACAAGGATAATCCGGATAACTACAGGCCAGTGAACCGAATGTCAGCAATAGACAAATTATTGGAGAGAATTCTTTGAGACAGGATTTACTCCCACTTGGAAATAAGTGGACGTATTAGTGAGAGGCAACATGGTTTTGTGAAGGGGAGGTCATGTCTCATTAACTTGATAGAGTCTTTTGAGGAAGTGACAAAGGTGATTGATGAGGGTAGAGCTGTGGATGTTGTCTACATGGGCTTCAGTAAGGCCTTTGACAAGGTCCCTCATGGAACAGAAGGTGAAGTCATACGGGATCAGAGGTGAGCTGGCAAGATGGATACAGAATTGGTTTGGTCATTGAAGACAGAGGGGAACAGTGGAAGGGTGCATTTCTGAATGGAGGGCGGTGACTCATGGTGTTCCTCAGGGATCAGTGTTGGGACCTTTGTAGTTTGTAATATATATACATTTTTTGAAGGAAAACTTAACTGGTTTGATTAGTAAATTTGCGAACGACACAAAGTTTGGTGGAATTGTGGATAGTGATGTGGACTGATGGAGGATACAGCAGGATATAGCAGGACACTTGGATGGAGAGATGGCAGATGGAGTTTAATCCAGACAAATGTGAGGTGATGCATTTTGGAAGGTCTAATACAGATGGGAAATAAACAGTAAATGGCAGAACCCTTGAAGGTATTGATAGGCAGAGGGATTGGGATGTACATGTTCACAGGTCACTGAAAGTGGCAACTCAGGACAGTCAAGACGGCATATGGCATGCTTGCCTTCATCAGTCACAACACTGAATTTAAAAATTGGCAAGTCATGTTGCAGCTTTATAGAACCTTGGTTAGGTCACACTTGGGATATAGTTTTCAATTCTAGTTGCCTCACTATCAGAAGAATGTGGAGACTTTAGAGAGTGTAAAGAAAATATTTACCAGGATGTTGCCTGGTATGGAGGGCATTAGCTATGAGGAGAGGTTGGAGAAACTTGGTTTGTTCTCACTGGAACAACAGAGGTTGAGGGGCGATCTGAAGAAGTCTACAAGATTATGAGGGAGTGTGGATAGTCAGAAGCTTTTTCCCATGTGGAAGTGTCCATTACCAGGAGACATAGGTTTAAGGTGTGAGTGGCAAGGTTTAAAGGGAATGTATGAGGCAAGTTTTTACATTGAGAGTAGTGAGTGCCTGGAACTCGCTGCCAGGCAAGGTAGTGGAAACAGATACGATAGTGATTTTTAAGGGGCATCTGGACAAATACGTGGGAATAGAGGGATATGGTCTCCTGAAGGGTAGAGGGTTTTAATTCAGACAGGCAACATGATCGGTACAGGCTTGGAGGGCCAAAAGGCCTATTCCTGCGCTGTAAATTTTTTTGTTCTTTGTTCTTCAGAAACTTATTTAATGTGCTTTAAAAGCCCATGGTTAAATCTACCACCACCACATTGTCAGTGCATTCCAGACTTGAAACACTCACTATTTAAAAAGGTTTTTCTAACATTGCTTCAGTTTTTTTGCCAATCACTTCAAATCATTTGTCCTCTGGTTCACAACCTCTCATCAATGGGAACAGTGTCTCTCTATTTATCCAATTTAAACCCCTCATGATTTTGAACACCTCCACCAAATCTCCACTCAACTTTCTCTTAGAACAACAATGCAGGTTTCTGCATTCTATTCATGTAACCAATGTCCCTCATCCCTGAAACTACTTTCCTAAATCTTTTTTGCTCCCTCCCTAAGGCATCATTCCTAACGTGTCGTGTCTAGAATTAGACATAATATTCTAGGTGTCTTATCAAGTTTTCATCATAACTTCTTTGCTTTTATACTCTATGCTCCTATTTATAAAGCTCAGGATTTCATATGCCTTACTAACCACTTTCTTAACCTGTGTTGATACCTTCAATAATTTATGCACATATACCCCCAGGTCTCTCTTTAGTTGCATACCTTTACAATTATATCCTTTAGTTTTTATTGCTGCTCCTGATTTTTCCTATCAAAATGCACCACTTCAGACTTGTCAGCATTAAATTTAATCTGCAACATGTCCACCCATTCCACCAGCCTGAATATATTTCCTCACTTCAACTTGGCAAGCTGGCAAGCTTTTAATGTGGCCCTCATCAAATGCCTTTTGGAAGTCCATAAACACCAATCAACTGCATTACTCTCATCATCTCTCTCTGTTACCATGTCATTATATTCAATCAAGTTCATTAAATATGATTTGCCTTTAACAAATCTCTGTTATCCAAAAATGTGCAGGTTAGGTGGATTGGCCATACTAATTTGCCCTTAGTGTAAGGGGGATCTGCACAGTAAATATATGGGAATAGAGCCTGGGTGGGATTGTTGTCAGTGTAGGCTTGATGGGCTGAATGGTCTCTTTCTGCACTGCATGATGCTGTGATTGTCTGATTCAATGGCTTTCCTCATCCACATTTATCCAAGTGACTACTGCTTTTGTCCATAATTCTTTTTCTTTTGGCTTCTCTATTTTGTTTCGGGTCATCATGATGCTGGTTAATCAGCTTCTCCATCTTGGCCTGTCAGTCATCCATTCCTCTCCCAATTCTACTGTATTTACATCTCTTGCTACTGCACCTTCCAATCTGGCCTTAGGCTGGTGCCTTCCTCTTTTTCTTCTTCCTGTCAGTCCCATCTCCACCACTCACCTCACTGTATTTCCTCCCTCTCTTCAACAGATGACAACACCATTTTAATCTCCTCTGGCTACTTTCTTTGTTGCTCCCACAATCTTCACTGACCACCAGTACACACATGCCCTGGTTCCTGAGCTTGTCCTTTCTCATCATTGCATGCATGCATATCAGTGTCTGCATTTCATTCATAACCAGGTACTTTTTCTTTTATTTTTGAAGATGCCCATATTTAAGCACTATTTAACAAGACTGGTCTTCTAATTATCTTGCAAATTCTTCCTTTCAGTTTAAGCGATACATTTCCATCACAGCACACTCCTTTCAATCACTCCAATAAGAGCTAATCAGTTGCTTAACTTCCATTTCTGTACTTCCGTCTTTTGCCAGCTCTGACCCCAGAAACTTGAAACTACTACTTGCAACCCATAACATCCAAGTTGCAACCCATAAAATTGATACCTTCATTTTGATTTCCTTCCCCAAGCTCAAACTGAATGTCTGTAAATTAGTCCATTGCTGTGTATATCCCTGTCTGCCACACTTTTCTCCAGTTCTCCAAATACTCAGACATATTCTCAGTGTCTCCACCACATAGTTCAGTGTCATCTGTAAACTTCATTAACCATGCCATTTCCTGTTTCACTTGCTCAAGTTGAACATTCATAACAAGCAGGAAGGGGAAGGTGCTTTGTGTGATCAAACTTTGGCTTTGAAGCACTCATGGTCCCCCACACAGCTTCTTACTCTTGTTTGGCACTCTATACATGTCCTGTAATAGTCATATATATTTCTCAGGGATTCCACAGATTCAAGCACAACTCCAGATTTTCTTCCTTGGCACCCTATCATTAGTCTTCTCTAGATCAATGAATACAATGTTCATAAATATAAACAGAAAGTACAGGAAATATTCAGCAAGTCTAGCAGTCTTTGTGTAGAGAGAACCAGAATTCTTGTTTCAAGTCCAATATGATCTTTTTTAGAACTGAAGAGAGGTAGGAATGTGATGGATTAGTTGCTGTTCAAAAATAAGGGAGGAGGTCAGTGAAACAGAAGGGTTGGTCAAGGATAGGTTAGAGAGCAGAGGAAATAAAATGACAAAGGTATCATGAAATACAGGGCAAAGGGAGTGGTAATGATAGTATTAAAGGATCGAAGCATTGGCTCAGAGTATGTATTAATAGCAGTTCTGTCTGAAAGCAAAAACATGAAAACAAGATGCAGAATGGAACTTGGGGATGAACTTTTGAAATGGAGGACAGAGCTTATCGTCTGCTGTTGTTGAATTCAATCTTGAATGCAGAAGGCTATAATGCCAGAAGATAAGGTATTGTTCTTTCAATCCTTCAATCTTCATGTTCACAAGATCACAGAATTGTTGCGGCACCACAGGAGGCCATCTGACCCATCATGCTTGTACTGGCTCTCAAAATGACCATCATGGCTTACTGCCTTTTCCCCGTATCTCTGCTGTTTGTTTCTTTCAATAATCAGTTAATGCCCACTTGAATGCCTTGATTGAACCTCTCTCCATCACGCTTCAAGGCAATACATTCTGGACCCAATCACATATGCTTTTATGCAATTCTCTTTATGTCTGTACTCTCTTTCTCTTGATCCTTTTATGAGTGGGTACAGTTTCTTCATATCTATTCTGTCTAGTTCCCTCATGATTTTGAACATATCAAATCTCCTCTTAACCTTCTGCTCTCCAAGGAGAACAGTCCCAATCTTCCAATCTATCCTCATAACTGAAATTTCTCATCCCTGGGATCAATCTTGTAAACGTCTTCTGCCCTCTTTCCAAAGCGCTCACATCCTTCCTACAGTGTGGCACCCAGAACTGTGCACAATACTCCAACTGGTGCTGCATTAGCCTTCCCAATATTTGTCCATATGTTGTCTCGAAACAAAAATGTAGCTGCAGTGCAACTTCCTGACATGAATCCAAAGTAAATTTCATAGATTTCCATTATTTTTCTCAGTGTCTGGACTGGTCCAGGATTCTTTCCCATATCTTGAAGGTATGTGTCAAGAGTTTAATTCCTCAGTAGATTTTGTAATCTTGAATGTCTCCCTTTCCTTCGAATATTCATACTAAAATGTTTTGTTCCTATGCCCTTGGGATTTTCCCTCATCATAATGTGATTGAGTTTGAAATCTGGACCCCATATTCATCTAGGCAGATTCATACTTATGCTGGTATCTCATCTGATCCTACTGCTTTGCTGTTTTTGATTCTATTCAATATTGTTCAGATTTCTTCCAGATTGATGCAAGTTGCCATTCTTTAATTTTGCAGTTTCTGTGTTTGTTTTTGTTCCAGTCTTTTCTCCATTCATAAGTCAAGTAGGGTATTAGTCCCACCTCTCATGATTTCATCCTGTTTCACCAAAGTTATTCCACTTGCTTCCTTGATTATATATATATTTCCCACATTTTTTGCTAATATATTTCTAGCAAGTGCCTTTCTAAAGGCACCTGTCTCTTTTGTATCCAGACTTTTATATATTTCTTCTGTGGCCAGGGATCTTCCTCTAGCAATCACTTCCTTTGCATTCCTTTTTGCTATTTTAGTTGGTTCTTTATCTTCTTTGAGCCCCAAATATTTCTACTTCCTTCTTTTCTTTTACTGAACAGTATTTTCATGCCACCACCAAGTTTCTTTTCCAACCTTTCACTTCACTGATGCTCTTCTGCACTTTTTCAGCAGTTTCCTAATCAAGTCTGTCATCAAGTTCCACCAGTCTTCCACAGCAACTTTCTCCAAGCTGTCTCTTCACCCATTATCTGAATTCCCCCAATTGAGGATCTTTGAGCTTCCACTACTTGATGCTCTGTATACCTGTCTACTGCCATTTCGTTATCTTTGCAATCAGCTCTGCCATTAGCAGTTATGTGGTCAGCACCGCTCTGAGGAAGACCTTACAATTGTCTGCTTCTTTCATTTGTTCTTTCCTAATCATGATGCAGTCCAGCTCTGTTTCTCTATCACCAGCGTAATAAGTTAAATGGTGGTTTCTATGTATTTGGGACCAGGCATTTAGTATTACTAACTGATATGATATGGAAAACTCCAGGACCTTGGCTCCTTCTTTATTTACTTCGCTAAAAAATTGTCCACCCTGGATAACTTCATTTCACATTCTTCCCCCACGTATCCTTGATTCCTTGCACAGTGGCACAGTGGTTAACACTGCTCCCTTACAGTTCTGGGGACCTTGGTTTAATTCCCAGCTTGAGTCACTGTGTGTATGGAATTTGCACATTCTCTCTGTGTCTACATGGGTTTTCTCCAGATGCTCCGATTTCCTCCCACAGTCCAAAGATGTGCAGGTTAGGTTGATTGGCCATACTAAATTACCCCTTAGTGTCCTGGGATGCATACGTTAGTGGGATTAGCAGGGTAAATATGTGGGATTATGGGGATAGGGGCTGGGCGGGATTGTTGTCAGTGCAGACTTAATGGGCCAAATGGCGTCCTTCTGCATTGCAGGGTTTCTACGATTATATCCATTTAAGTCACTGACTAATACTCGAGTTTCACCACTTCCGCTTTGTTTTCCGAAAGGCCATGATTTGAATTCCTTTTCTCACCATCTTAACTCTCACTGCTACAGGCTGTCAACATTTGGACTTGTTACTTTCAGTTTTGTTATCTTTTCCTCTCTCCTTCAAACTTTCTTCTTTAGATGGTAACCCTTTCCCATTCCTCACAGGTTTTAGCAGAGACCACAAGTGTCACTTAGAGAGTAAATTCTCTAACATGGGTGCCATTTTCATTCATATTAACTGTCATTTGGATCTGGTAGGTGGTTTCTTAGCCAGATGCCCTCCCTGTCACTAACCCTCCGTATTTGGGACAGCCATTGATACATGCTGACTTGTCTGACCAGTGGCTGGGTTCGCTCTCAGATTAGTGATCCTAAAAGCTTTCCTACCACTCAGCTTAAACTGATTGGCCTGTATTTTCTGGGATTTACACCCTTTCTTTTACACTAGCAATTCTCCAGTCATCTGGCACAATCCCTCCAGCTAAGGAGGTCTGGAAGATTACGATCAATGCCTCTGCAGTTTCCTCCCTTAACTTCTCTCAATATCCTGGAAGGCGTTTTATCTGCTCCTGGTAACTTATCAAATTTAAGTACAGCCAACCACTGTAATACTTGCTCATCATCAATTTTTAGTCCATTCAGTGTTTTAGCTATCCCCTTAGTTTACTATGAATTTGACAACTTCTTGTAAACATGGATGCAACATTGTCATTTAGTACCTCAGCCATGTGGAAACATGACCTTTCTCCTTCTTTCCATCTCCTGGATTAAAGCCTTGAGACTGGATTAAGGAACCTAAGTAGCTTCTTGTCTTTTATTTCCAATTGTTGGCTTATTTCTTCACGGAAACACTTCTGGAGACATTTCAATCTTCTGCAGCCTGTCTCCTGGGAGATCGAAGCAGTTCCTCCCTCACACATGCTTCAGTGTTTTTTTTAATACGCTCCTTCCCTTTGATCTCTCGATCTTCTATAGTTTTCATCCAGTGTCTCAGAAGTGCTCTTTTCCTAGACCTCATCCAATTCCTTTTTTTATTTCATATTTTAAAATGGAAACTTTCCCTATCTTTGCTTCATTACTTATAAATTTTACAACCTGTATATGTCCCACTTTGAACTAAAATAACCCACTTTAAAACTACTTATTTTGTTGCCTTAGGTATGTTTTAATTAAGTTCTTCTTGATTCATGAACATATCATAGAATCCCGAAAGTGCAGGAGGAAGCTATTCAGCCCGCTGAGCCTGCACTGACAACAGAACCACCCAACCCTGTAACCTCACTTATTTAACCTGCAAATCCCCCTGACATTAGCAGACAATTTAGCATGACCAATCCACCTAACCTACACATCTTTGGACTGTGGGAGGAAACCAGAGCAAAGAAAACACACGCAGACACAGGGAGAATGATCAAACTCCACACGGTCACTCGAGGTTGGAGTTGAACCTGGATCCCTGACACTTGAGGCAGCAGTGCTGACCAGTGTGCTGCCATCAAGAACTACTTCTTACTGTTGTTTTAGGCTCTTGCAGTCATTCTGTCTCTTAATCGAATTACAACAATCACGCCCCACATGCTTGTTTTCCAGTCCATGAGCAAAATCACAGTGCTATTACTAAAAGAAAAATATAATTCCTTGTTTGTCTGATGGCATGCAAATACAGTAAGTCCTCATTTAGTTATAGTTGTGTTCCTGAAAATCATAACATTAAGTGAAATGACTTTTAAGTGAAGCACATTTTCTCATTAAAACCAAAGGTGAAACTGTCATTAAATTCTGTAGAATCTTCCGCATCAGAGAAAAGGTGAAATATTTTTACATTGCTAAATTCCTATATTGGTAAATTAAATACTTTTAAAAAGAAATTTGCTTAAAAATACAAAAGAAAGATTGTAATTTTCTATAAACATATATAACAACTCCTGGTCTCTGATATTCCAGGTCACTGTAGAACTTAACTCTCACTGACTGTACAGTCCACGGCCTGTCATTACAGGCTCACCCTCTCGCTGACCTTTCAACTTATGGTTTCTCCTGCTTCCTGATTCACCCTGCCAAATATGTTCAATCCAATGTTCACTAATTAATTTCATTGTTGTGAAACTGTTACCAAGTAATTTCAGATCAGAAAGGGGTAAAGCTGATCGCAATTTCACTTGACGAGAACTCACCTCCTGCAAGTCAAAGCTGTCCTTCCTGCCACTCACCTCTCATCTCCAGACGTTCAGCTCACAATGATTTTGATTTGATTTATTATTGTCACATGTATTAACATACAGTTAATAGTATTGTTTCTTGTATGCTATACAGAAGAAGCATACCGTTTGTAGAGAAGGAAACGAGAGAGTGCAGAATGTAGTGTTACAGTCATAGCTAGCGTGTAGAGAAAGATCATCCTAATGCAAGGTAAGTCCATTCAGAAGTCTGACAGCAGCAGGGAAGAAGTTGTTCTTGAGTCTTGTATCTTTTCCCTGAAGGAAGAAGTTGGAAGAGAGAATGTCCGGAGCGCGTGGGGCCCTTAATTATGCTGGCTGCTTTGCTGAGGCAGCAGGAAGTGTTGACAGAGTCAATGGATGGGAGGCTGGTTTGTGTGATGGATTGGGCTACATTCATGACTTTTTGTAGTTCCTTGTGGTCTTGGGCAGAGCAGGAGCCATACCAAGCTGTGATACGACCGGAAAGAATGCTTTCTATGGTGCATCTGTAAAAGTTGGTGAGAGTCGTAGCTGACGTGCCAAATTTCCTTAGTTTTCTCAGGAAGTAGAGGCTTTCTTAACCATAGTGTCAGCATGGGGGCCCAGCACAGGTTGTTGGTGATCTGGACACCTAAAAACCTGAAGATCTCAATCCTTTCTACTTCATCCCTGTTGATGTTCTCCTTTATGCCTCCTGAATTCGATAATAATCTCCTTCATTTTCTTGACATTGAGGGAGAGATTATTGTTGCCACACCAGTTCATCAGATTCTCTGTCTCATTCCTGTACTCTGTCTCATTATTTGAGATCCGACCCACTACGGTGGCAAACTTGAAAATTGAGTTGGAGGGGAATTTGGCTGCACGGTCATATGTGTATAAGGAGTAGCGCAGGGAGCTGAGAACACAGTCTTGTGGGTGCTGCGGATGATCGTAGAGGAGGTGCTGTTGCCTATGCTTACTGAAGGAGAAGAGGGTGTTGTGGGAGAGACTGGGGCTGTGATCTTATGACCTCGTCCTGGTGTCAATTGGTGTGCGAGGTGGTAAGATTGTGTGTGAAGCAAAAAATTGGAAATACAACCTGTTTCACACTGGTTCTGATCCTATTAGCCACTTTTTCCGGGTGTGAACAGCTTCATGCTCAAAATGGGTGAGATGCATATTAGCATACATTTGAATGGATTTCAACTTCATCACTGAGTGTGGCACAATTGTATACATTTACCAACTCATTGGTGAGAAGCCATGCCAGAGAGAGTTACAACTGCTGTATATAAATGTGGTTCAGGAGCAGCAATGCTGAAGGCGAATGAGAAGGTGAGTACCATTGAGCACCAACCTCTACATTACGGCGGGGGAGGGGGGACGCTGGTGGGTGGTGGTGGTGGTGGTGGTGAGGGTCTGAGCCACGGCCAAGGTGCAGGGTGGGGTGGATGGCTTTCTTGGGTGCAGGAGTTTGGGAGGCTTGCGCTGGTCTGGGAGTCCTGCAGTCAGGGTGTGATGTTACTGTGCCTTTAAGAAATGTATTTTAATCATGTTTCCCTGCAGTCCTGGTAATTTTCTTTCAAGTAGTCCTGGTAATTTTGATTTTCATGCCATGCTATCTTTACTGTTATCTTTTCTGTTGTTGCAGCCATGTATTGGGCCTTTTGTTTATTTTTAATTTGGATTAATGCAGTGTGCTGGAATTTCATGATCCTCTTTGAATTGTTGGGGAAAAATGATTGACAGGTCACGAGGTACCTTGGGACATTTTGTTCACAAGGAAAATTCAAGGGTTAGTTTCAGTTTGTTAGCTGGTGTTTGGACTGCAGATTGAAGCAGTCTTTCTTGCCTATCTGTCTCAAGTGAAATTCTGCTGTCGGTAGTTTGCTAGCTAGCAGTTAGAGGTAAGCAGTGGCTCTCTCTCTCTGCCTCGAGGTGTGCTGAAAGCTTCAGGACTGAGAAATCAGAGTTTCAATTCTCCATCCAAAGGACTGATTCACAGCAGGCGGTGCAAAGCTGCAAAATTCAGCATCACGTGAGCATACTTACTTTCTGTGCTAAGCCTAGTGTGTTTTGATTGGAACAGTATATTTAGCTGTTAAGATTTATACAATATCATTGTTTCGTTTTGCTTGTTTGTAATTGGTAAACATTATTGCTAATTGTCTTGTATATTAACTGTATTCTTAAATGTGTATCTGTCACTTGAATCTCACCTGGAGTGAAACATCTTGGATGGGATGCCCTTCAAAAAATTCTTAGCATTGAATTCACATAAAAACTGGAGTAAATCCCGCTGGTTTTTTTGAGTGGGATTTTTGAAATGAATTTCCACCCATGCCTGGCCATCTTGATTGTCTTGATCTCTCCCATCCCTCACCAGACACTTCAGTCCTGGGCCCGATAATGAAATTTAAGCCATTATTATAATAAAATATGCAGTTCCACGCCGATTTCTGGCTCGGAGCTACGGCACCAAAAATCCAGCAGCTGGAGACTTGCGGAGGCCGTGGTGCTCAGTGGGAAGCCCACTATATGGCCTTGGCTTGAGCCTCTGGGCCACTGCACTGTTGAGAGAATCGCCCTCTTTATGTTTACCCGTGCTAAATTCAAAGTACAAAACATACGGTCAAGGCTGACTTCACAAAACACCTCGGAGTTTCTAACCTGGCTCATAATAACTGGGAGCTCCTTTGCCTGATCAAAATGTATATTCCCTGATTGCTTTGGGATCATTGGACTGAAATGTAAATGATCACCAGTGGTCATGCCACCCTGGAGAGCATGCATGATAGCCTCATTTCTCAGAGCTGTGACATACCCGGTTGGTCTTAGAAGACTGACGCAGGCTGCCAAGATGGCTTGTGGGGGACAAAGATTAGCCGCGAAGGGCTGATGATGCCATGCAAAATGGAGACCCATGCTGCCAACTTGTCCATCATTGAGTAGTGCATTGGGCTGCTGAAGATGTGCTACCTGGGCCACTCTGGTCCTGCAGTACAGTCCCTGAGAGTGCCCTGCATCATTGTGCTGAACAATCCGGCACAGCAGCAGGGAGACTTCCTGGAGGAGGAGGAAGAGGTTGGCGAGCAGGTGGATGCCCCTGATGTGGAGGGAGCCCAAAGGGATCTGAAGGAAGAGGCCATGGAGGAGCTAGAGGAGAAAAGACAGTAACGACAAAGGAGTGGCAGGGCTGAGAGGTGAGGGAAACCTCATCATCAAAAGTAAGTGGGTGTGTAGACCACCACCCTATCCCTCCCCTGGGAGCCAGCAAATCCTCCACCCTCAAACTTGTCCAAATCCCTGCCATTGCTTCCATTGACCTCACACCAGGATGATGGACCTGAGTTGGCTGTGTTCGCGAGTTTGCTGGTTCAGGCAGGACAGTAATGATGGCTTGCTATACAGCACACTGTGATATTGCCCTGGTGCCACACAAGTCTAACGCCTGCCTGTTCTTTCACCTTAAACTGGCACCGGATCCATGTTTGAGTGAGGGTTGGGGGCACCACTATGCAGTCTAATGCTCCAGAAGTAAGAGTGGCTGGTTGTTTAGGATGGGAGGGGGGGGAGGGGGGCAGTCCTAATGTTTGGTGGGTGCTGGGAATGCTGCACTAGGCTATGTGACACTGTGAGCCTACATGGCACCCACCGCTGGGACTGTTTATCATGAATACTTGGAGTCCCATGCCAGCCAGTGGTCTGGCACAGGTGCTGGGAAATGGGAATTACGTACTCAGGGGCCAAAGGGCCTTTCCCACACACAACAATGCTCTGAGGCCCTCTGGGTATGGTCAGTGTCCGGTCATCTTTGTGGGAAGCGAAACACAGACAGATTAGTCACAGCTGTGGGGTGCAATATCATTTATTCATGATGTTTAACAGTGCATATAACCCTCTCCTAAATAACATGTAGTCCTTTACTCATGCCATCTTGGTGATCCTACAACCTCTTAATCCTTTGTGGCCTACCCCATTCCTAGGGTACATAACAGAGATGGTGGCGGTCTGCGCCCCGTGCCCCTTTGATGCCCTTGGCAGGTGTCCCCTAGAGGGCCGAGACCTGAAGGGCCTGGGCCTACTTTCTGGTGTCACAGACGTATCAATGCCAGCCTGTTCATCCTGCTGCCCATGAGATTCCCCCATATCAGGAAGGGGGGAAATTGGAAAGCCTACTGATGGCCGGAGATTCCAGGTGGAAGGCCCCCGTACAGGCTTCAGCTGTTCCTCTATTTGGGTGTCCATAGTCCGCTGGGCCACTCCATGGGATGATAGGGCATCTGGAATGAGCTCCAGAAGCCCCTACATCATCTGGTGCTGCCAGTCTTGGAGGACCAACTGCATTCACCCGACGGTGTGCGGGGCCTTGATGGCCCTCTGAGTCTGAGCCAAGCTTTTGATGCCCGCTGCAAGTGTCCTCTGAGACTCAGCCAATCTCTGCAGCTGCTCAGCGATGGCCCATTGTGACTGGACTATGCTTCCGAGCCCCAAGCCATGGCCCACTGTGACTCGGACATGTCTTGGCGCCTACCCCCATGGCGACATTTCCTGACCCAGTCTTTCCACAGCGGGAGCCATCCTTGCAGTGTTGGCCTGGGTGCCATGCAATGCTGGCAACATCTCCTGCATCTGAAGGCTGTGGGACTCCTCCCACAGATGCTGCAGTGTTGCAGACACCACCCTCTTACATTCCTTGGTTCTGCTGCTGTATCTTCAACAGCTTAAGGTGAATTAATCACAGCAGCCCAACACTTGGCCGGGGACCAGCTGATTCCTTGGCTCTGGAAGCCTCCTTGAACCTTTAGATATTCCCATCTCTACCTAACGTACACCAAAACTGTGTTGTGTGCACCAGACTGTGACCCAGAAGCCTCACCACCAACTTGTCTGACTGAGGTGATTTCATCTGCGCTGGTGGATTGTGTGGGGGAAGCCTTTGTCAAATGGATTAAGCTGGCCTTGGCTAATCAGGACCTTCTCTGAGGTGTCCTCCATACTGTAGTGGAGCATTTCAGCAGGAGCTGAAGGGTGAGCAGAGACACCAAATGGCCTGAATGCATCAGGGTCAACTGCTGCAATAAAAGACACATTGATCATCGCAAGAGATGGACAAGTATCTGGGCAGCATGCCACTTACTTGAGAGTTGTCATATGAATGAAGGACTGGAGGATGCTCACTTCCTGGTCACAGGCTGACCTGGTTGTTAATCACAGTTCTGTCCTCCTCTCCAGCTGGATTAATGGCTCCTTCCTCAAAGGGAGCAAGAGGGAGTGAGAATACGAGGCTCGGGGGCTACACCTCCTGTCTTCTCCTGCTCCTGGAGATCATGGGCCATCTTCTGCTGTGGGGGCAGAAGGGGGGATTGAAAGCCTGATGGCTGGAAGGATACAGGGTGTTAGGGATGGTGTCGGTTGGGTGGGGTCTGTCGAAGGTGTGCCTTGACAGGCAGAGGTTGTGACATGCTGTGGCAGGGGGGGTTGGAGGCAGATGCTGGGGCCGGGTGCTGGAAGACCACGGGTTGTCAGAGCGTGAATGGACATCATAGGCACGACAAACAGGGTTGATGCCAGGATGGAATGAACACTTACCCTTGCTGCCTTAAGGAGATCATTCATTTTCTTCTGGCACTGGTGGCCGGTATTCCATGCCAGTGCACAGGCACTGACTCCCACTACCATCGCCTCCCAGACCTCGTTGCTGACCCAACCGTTGGGTCATTGCCCATCCTGGGGAAAGAGACTTTACCTCTACTGTGGCCAGCAGACTCTCCTTTGATAATTCACGGGGCTACTCTATAAGGTGCATCTCCCTGGCGTGAACACCTGCTTTTCCATTGTTAGCGCTTATATTTAGCTCTCCCTTGTCAACGCTGTTCAACTGCAGCCATTTTGAACAGGTCATGTACCCAGAGAGCCCACGGTGGTGAGAATCATATCGAGGCTCTTTCATTGCACAAAGTCTCATTGTGATTCGTGGCTCGCCAAAAAACCAGTGCATATAACTCCTGTTCTCCTATCCATGTGGCACTTAAAAGTTTTTTGTAAGATCTCCCCTAGGGAGTGGGATGGTTGGCAAGAGCAAGGATTGGTAGGAGAGGGAATCAAAGTCAAAGAGAGAGTTGGCATCAAGAGGTTGGGTTATTGAGCAGAAAATGAAATTTTTGTCACTAGGAAATATTACAAGCTCTATTAACTGGCTGGTGTTAAAGTGAAATACGATAAAATGGGGCAACATTAAATGGGGACTTACCATGTGAATATAAGGCTGCATATATGTATGCATGCATGTATATTCTGATGAAAGATCACACAGCTAAGCCTTTGGGCTGAATATTGCACCACCTGACCACCCTTATTAGGGAAGATGTCCTGCGTCTGGGAGTTGCTTGTCAATCAAATGACTGGCAACTCTCTGGTTCAGAAGTCCAATTGGGAATGGCCTTGACTGGGACTATAGGCAGACCATAAAAAAGAGAAGCGTGGATGAAGGTCTTGCTGGTTTGCCTGCCTGCCAGCTGCCCCTTGGGGATACAAAATTTTGACCATGAACTTTGTTTCTCGCACCATTGACGTGCTAGATTTGCCAAATATTTCCAGCATTTTCTTTTTTTTAATTTAAGATTTCCAACATCATCATATTTTGCTTTTTTATACACTGTGTATGTTAGTGTGTGGGATGTGTGTAATTATATATCCACATATAAGTGCAATTATGTATGAATGTATGTATGTACATACATGTCTAAGACCACATCTGGAGTATTGCCTAAAGTTTTGTCACTTATTTATGAAAGGATATTATTGAATTAGAAGCAATGCAGAGGTGATTCGCTTGGCTGATTTCTAGGATGAAGGGATTGTGAGGAAAGATTAGTCAGGTTGGGTCTGGATCCATTGGAGTTATAAGATTGAGAGGTGATCTCATTGAAACTAATAAAATCCTTATGGGACTTGGCATGGTGGATGTCTCTTGTGGGAGAGGCTGGAACTGTGGGATACTGTTTAAAAATAAGGGATATTGCTTGATTTGAGAATTATTTTCTCTCAAAAAGTGTGGAATTCTCTTCCCGAGAAAGCAATAGGGACAGGGTCAATCAATTTATTCAAGGCTGAATTTGACAGATTCTTGACTGACAAGGGAGTCAATGGTAGACAGGAAAGGTCAGAATCAGATTAGCTATGATCTTATCAAATGGTGGAGCAGCCATAGAGCCAAATGGCACACTCCTGCTCCGAATTCCTATGTTCATAATTAATAACTACAAACACACTTATTGTGCGATATAAGTTCTGAAGCTTAAATTAAATATTCTTATTTTGCATTTCTGCCTCTTTTTCCTACCCATGATTTTCTCTCTTTTTATGATTTGTACCTTGTTTAGGCTAGTGTTGTATTTATTCTTTCTTAATCCTGAAACCTCACCGGTTTGCAAAACCCAGTGAGCGCCTATTATAGCAACTTGCTGGGCAATTCCCCACAGAGGGCTAAACTATCTAAGAGTAACAAGGTGTCCTCTCTTCAACACCTTTGAAATCTGCACCTTTTAAAATGGATTGTGTTTACAAATTGGGCTCACTTCCACAATCACCAGATATCAAACAGGAGTTTATCTATCCAGTATAAACAGATAGCTAGATGGAGATCAAGATTGTGGAAGAGAATTTCAGTACTGCCTGATCACGTAAAGAAAGCAAGAAGCTCCACAACACCAAGGTAATGCCCAACAGGTTTATTTGGTAGCACATACTTTCAGAGTGTCACTCCTTCTTCAGGTGAGTGAGGAGTTGAGTTCACAAGCAGGGCATTTATAGACACAAATTCAATTTACAAGATAATGGTTATAAAGACTCCCATTCCAACCATTATCTTATAAATTGAGTTTGTGTCTTTATATGCCCTATTTGTGAACACTCACCTGATGAAGGAGCTTGAGACTCCGAAAGTTAGTGCTGCCAAATAAACCTGTTGGACTTTAACCTGGTGTTGTGAGACTTCTTACTGCGCTTATCCCAGTCCAATGCCAGCATCTCCACATCATATAAAGAAACACACATTTGAGCATCTGGCTGCTAGTGCGGACGAGTGTTTGTAAAACTCGGACAAAGAAACGTGTGAACGTAATCAATCATCGGGAAAGAAAGGAAGTATGTTAAGACCGGTCGGTAAATAGGGAATAAATAATCAAGTGGGATTCTTAAAGGGTAGAGAGAGGTCAAGGGGAACTCTCAATGCCAAGAACGAGCTTGGCTCCAAACACCGAGCCATTCAGGCAGATGATGAGAGCAGCCTATCCGTCTCGCTGTCTTTCAGAGAGGGATTTACAGAGGAACCAACGATGTGTGAGTGATGTCAAAGAGAGAGTTGTGGCTGTGTAAAGTCGAGCCAGCTCAGACAGGCTTCAACAGTGCCATCCCACCATTCAGCAAGCGCAAAGCCACTCCGAGCCAGGCGGTAGCAGCACACAGTTGATCACAGCCATCACACTGAGACTCTCCAACACACGGGCTGGGGCGGCAGCAGTGTCACCACAGGACACCTTTCACTGACGGCAGCCACAGGAATCGGTGCGAGGACATCCTGAGGCTTTTGTGCCTGTAGGATTATATCCCACTCTATCCGCGCCACACAAAGAAAATCTAATCCCAAAGGAGCAGGGATCTGGTGATTTAATCTCAGAAAATTGTTTCAGTTGACACGGAGAAAAAAAAGAGAATTGTAAGAAGAGTAAAAGGTGAGTTTTAAAACCATTCGACATTTATCGAATAACAATATTTTGATGTGTAGTTGTATTATAGCTGGAAGCGCAAACCAGTTTTATTGCGGACGGGTCTCACTGGTGGACTAATTGATACGAATTCCTTTGAAGTTTGCTCCCGAGCCCGGACGGGCAAGAGGCAAGTGCGATGTAATCTTCACCATGGAGCCGAGAGAGATCCCAGTCAATCTTCAGAGCTAGAGCCAGAGCAGGGGAGATTGAAAGGGCGCGATTTCTCTCGCTACAGGGGTACATTGCCAGTCATTTCCTGTCCATTTCTTTCACGTTCTGAATCCACACCTCAACCCCACCGAGCCCAATGACTTTTCTTTTCAAATGCTGCATGTTGCCTTATTATTTCATTGTGTCACAGTAGCAGATATGCCAGGACTGTGTGCTGACATAGCCGAACTGATTGATCCCTGTCCGCCCTGTGTTCAATGGTGGCGAATGATTTACATGGCTCCGGTTTGCGAACGAACCCTTGCCACTGTTTTCTTTGCTAAATCGTCTCCAGTGCTTTGGAAATTCCCTCTTCTTCATTCACCTCAATTCCACTCCGTTTCTGTACTCCAGGCTGTCCTATACTGGACAGGGTTAGTTTCCTGCTGGATGTCTTTGAGAGGCTGCTCGCCTAGCCTCGCTTTTGTGATGAATCCCCCTCTGCTCACCCCAAGGTGTGTAGACACAGACAAATCTTGAAATCCTCCCTCCCACCCCCAGTCCAATGTACAGATCTCAGCCGGAAACTAGTTTGCGTTCGCTGTGCGCTCCCAAGTAATGTTCAACTAACACTCGGGGGAAAGGGGGTCTTTTTTTAAACCAAAAAATATAATTCTGTCGCCTAGACGTGCGAAGAATGAAAAGCATGCGGCGGGTAAAACTGGGTGGGATAGAAAGATATAGGAAACAAGAGTATTGGGGGAAAAGACAGACACAGAGAGGCTAGGCGGTCAGCGTGGGAGAGGAGAATGTGTACAGAACCTATATGTGAATGCAAGCGTTCACAACCTCGTGGTGACTGTCGGGCTAGCCAGGAGATTGGGATCTGATGCGAGGATTGGACTGGGAAGGAATGTACACCAGTTAGGTTCAGCAGATTAATGCCACAAGCTGACATATTAGCTATTCATTCTCTCTCCCCATTGTCCCCCGACTGTACTGGTAATGAGGAGGTTAGAGAGCTTCATCCGCAGTAGCACTGCCACCTCTCAATATATTCTTCACTATTTGGGATTTAAAAGAAGAATATTTCTGTTTTTATGCATTCACCACATTAGGAGCACTGTGTCTCCAGAGGTTAGGTATTATCATGGCCTCTGGGTAACAGCTTTCCTAAAACAATGGGAAAAGGACATGTAAAAACAACTTAATTAATTACCTTAGATCAATGGAAGTATATTTTACTGAATTGTGTGTGTATATGAGAGAAGTAACAAATCTTCACTCTAAACACAGGCCAGTTTGCCTAAGATCAGTGGTGCAGAAACTTTTAAAGACAGTTCAGGACAAAATTAATTGGTATATGTGGAGAAGTATGAGCTAATCACAGATTTAAAGGTAAATTGACCCGCTTGATTGGGTTCTTGTAAGCACTAAAAAGTGTTGATGAGGGTAGTGTGGTGGATGTTGGGTATGTGGACTTTCAAAAGGTGATTGCAAAGTACCAAATGATAAACTCATTAGTAAAATTGAAATATATGGGATTAAAAGAATAGCAGAGACAAAAGTGACTAAGGGACAGATTGTAGAAACTAGTGGTGATCAGTTGTTTTTTTAGAGGTAGCTGTTGGAAGTATTGCTCTCTTTTAATATATGTTAATAAACTAGACTGAACTATGCAGGGCATAATTTCAAAATTAACAGATGGCAAGGAGCTTAGAGATGTAGTTAACATTTAAGAATTAGTATGCACTGTGCAAGAAATGTGGATTTCAGAGAGCTTAGGATTTGAGGAGCACAAAGAAATGTGGCATCTGTGAGGTGAAACATTTTGGTAAGAAGAATGAGGAGATACAGTGTAAATGGAATGGTACAATTTTAAAGAGTGTGTAGGAACAGAGAAGCCAAGGTTGGATGTACAGAAATCTTAGAAAGTGGCAGGACAAGTTGTTAATAGTCATATGGAATCTTTGGTGGTATTATTAGAGGCATAAAATGCAAAATCAAGAAACTTATGCAAAACCTTTATACATTAGGCTACAAATGGATTACTTTGTCCAATTCAGGACACCACAATTTAAGAGAAGTGCAGATGAGATTTACCACAGTGACACCAGGGATGAGCGACTTTAGTTATGTTAAGGACCAGATCAGAAACTCCAAGGTATATTACAAAGTTAGCCTAGTCTCCAACTTCTTTTAATTTTGGCATTAGGGTGAGTAGAAGGTGTTTTGGTCCAGGTATGATATGATTGACTCGCTAGGAAGCTTTTGTTAAAACAAAATTTATTTATTTAACAACACAGTTCAAACACAACAAAAAGAATTAGCATAACCTTTACCAATTGAAATATTTAAACATGACAAGGTATAATTCTTAACAGTGCAGACACAGAGAAAGCCTGAAATCCTCCCTCCCCCTCCAATCCAATACACAGATCTCAGCTGGGAACTAGTTTGCATTCACTTGTGCACTCCCGAGTATCATTGAGCTAACACTTGGGAAAAGGGGGTCTTTTTTAAACCAGAAAATATAACTCTATTGAGTTGATGTCCAAAGAATGAAAAGCATGCGGCGGGTAAAACTCGGTAGAACAGAGAGATGTAGGAAACTGAGAATATCGGAGGAAAGACAGACATAGAGAGGCTAGGCAGTCAGCATGGGGGAAGAGAGTGTGTATTGAACTTTTATGTGAATGCAAGCATTCACAGACTCGTGGTGACTGTTGGCTAGCCAGGAGATTGGGTTTTGATGAGAGGACTGGACTGAGAAGTGAATATACACTGGTTAGATTCAACAGATTAGAAACTCCAAGGTGTATTACAAAGTTAGCCTGGACCTCAACTTTTTTTGATTTTGGCATTGAGGTGGGCATTAGGTATTTTGCACCTATTATGCTTCAATTGACCAGCTAGGAAGCTTTTGATGAAACAAAATTTATTGAACAACAGTTAAAATATAACAAGAATTAGCATAACTTCCATGAATTGAAATATTTAAACAATACAAGGTTTAATTCTTAACAACTAACTATCTCTCTAGTTTTAATTTAAGTAATATCCCCACAGACATAAATCCCCCTTCAGAACAAGTTAGCACAAAACAGATATGCTCATGTGTGTGCTATGTTTCCAGCCTTCCAACCACTTTGAGCAAATCCAGTAATACCCCTGTCTTCTGACTATCATTCAGCAGCCTCCAGAGAAAAACACTTATTTCCTGGCAAATCCCTGCCTCCAAATCCAGAGAGAAGAAAGAGACACAGACTGATCCCAAGCAGCAGCTGAGCTTATTTTTTGGTGTAAGCTGTGTCCCACCCAGTCATGTGATTTTTGCATGCCAATCTACCTAATCAAGCCCTACTTTGAAAAACCCCAGGAGAAAACATTAAAATAACAACTGCATTAGTCCAGATTAAAACAAACATAGCAATTAAGACCAATTATGCTGCTGTAGTATCAACAGGCTGCTGGTTACAGACAAAGGTTAATAGAATTGACAACTAAAATAAATCTTGCACAAGAAACATGACATAAGTACATTTCTGAAAGGCACAATATCATTACTGTTCTCTGGAGCAATTGAAGAAACTGCGGTGATTCTCCATAGACCAGCAAAGTTTAGGAAGAGAATTAGTAGATGTTTTTAAAATCATGGACAGCTTTGATAGAATATATAAGAAGAAATTGTTTTGCAGGGCAGAAGAATTGGTGACAAAAGGATAGATTTATAGTGATTGTCAAGAACATTTTTTTTTTACACAGTGAGTTGTTGTGATCTGGAAAGTACTGCCTGAAGGGGTACATATGAACATATAAATTAGGAACAGGATAGGCCCGTCAACCCCTCGAGGCTGCCCTGCAGTTCAATAAGTTCACAGTTGATCTGATTGTAACTTCAAACCCACATTCCTAACTACCCTTGATAACCTTTCACTCCCTTGTTAATTAAGAATCTTATCAACCTCTGTCTTAAAAATATTCAAAGACTCTGAAGGGGTACATATGAACATATAAATTAGGAACAGGATAGGCCCGTCAACCCCTTGAGGCTGCTCTGCAGTTCAGTAAGTTCACAGTTGATCTGATTGTAACTTCAAACCCACATTCCTAACTACCCTTGATAACCTTTCACTCCCTTGTTAATTAAGAATCTTATCAACCTCTGTCTTAAAAATATTCAAGATAAAGGGGGGGGGGAGCGGTTTGGAACGGAGTTGAGGAAGAACTTCTTCACTCAAAGGGTGGTGAATCTCTGGAATT
Organism: Carcharhinus amblyrhynchos; assembly: GCF_965287045.1. Classification (NCBI taxonomy): domain Eukaryota; kingdom Metazoa; phylum Chordata; class Chondrichthyes; order Carcharhiniformes; family Carcharhinidae; genus Carcharhinus; species Carcharhinus amblyrhynchos. The sequence goes on from NC_137329.1 coordinate 59,043,552, forward strand.
CTCTGCCCGTTGAAGTGGTGGAGGCTGCCTCGCTAAATATTTTTAAGACGTTGATGGGTTTTTGATAAGAGAGGGGATTAAGGGTTATGGGGAGAGGGCGGGAATGTGGAACTGAGCCACGACAGATCAGCCATGATCTTATTGAATGGCGGGGCAGGCTCGAAGAGCTAGATGGCCTACTCCTGCTCCTATTTCTTATGTTCTTATGTTCTTTCCTTTTGAATTGGAAAGATCTGGAGATTCACAACCCTCTGAGAAAATATTTCTCTTCATCTCCTCTTTAACAAGTGACCTCTTCTTTTTAGATTCTCCAACAAGAGGAAACATCCTCTCCACATCCAACCTGTCAAGACCCCTCAGGATCTTAAAGGTTTCAATCAAGTTGCCTCTTCCTGATGGAAGTAAATTGAACTAGATTCAATATAACATTTAAAAGGGAATTGGATAGATACGTAAAGACAAAAAAAAGAGAGGACCGGGAATTGAGATTAATTGGATATGTGTACTTTGGGGAATTGGGACAGTGAAGAGAACTAAAGGAGTAGTTCCAAGAATTTAAATCAAAGCGGATCAACAGCATACTCTGGGAGAGTGAGGAACAACTCTGGAGAGGTCCCAAGAAATTAAACAAGGTGACAACCAATCAGACAGCAACAAACCAGAGGGGAGAAAAAAGGGTTAAATAATACCACAGCACAAGAAAGGACAGCAGGGCTATGTTTATGGGGAAACATTTATTTTAAAGTAATTTATTTTTTTTCCTAAATCTAACAAAAATAAAATGAGTTAATTAATTACATAAAGTTTAATTAATTTTTTGACTAGAGCAGGGCAAGTTTTAAGTTTATTTCTGATAAGTTTAAACAGCAGCCTAATAAATAAAAATACGGCAGGATACCTCAGTCTTATTGAATATAGATGTACATGAGTCGATCTTACTTTCTAACCAGTATTCAGTTCAAAATACTGACAATGGTTCCTCTGTGGAGTACAGACATAATCAAGTTCAAGGTAATATGCATGACTCAATTATGCAGTGAGGATGGGGGGAGGGCAGAGCAAAGGAAGACCACAGAAGCAATAATGATAGGGGATTTAATAGTTGGGGTACAGACAGGCTTTACTGCAGCCAGTGGTGTGATGCTATGTTACCTCACTGATGCCATGGTCAAGGATCTATAGTGGGACAGCTGATCTTCCTGGTGGGTGTAGAAAAATGAACCAGAGGTCATGGTTCATATTGTTACCAATGAAAAAGGTGGAAAGAGAGATGAGCTTCTGCAGGCAGACTTTTAGTGAGCTAGGAAATAAATAAATAAGGAGGAATTCAAATGTAATAATGTCCAGATTACTCCCAGTGCCACGCACTACCGAATACATAACCAATAAGATAAAGTAGTTAAATGTGTGGCTGGAAATTTTGTATTATAGGGTGAGCTTTAGTTGGCTGAGACATTAGGACTTGTTTTGGGGAAGGTGGAATCTGTACAAACCAAATGGGTTGAACTTCAGTACGATCAATGCCTTCCGGGGAGGTTTGCTTATCTTACTGAGGGACTTGGCAGATAGATTGGAAGAAAATCTTGAAATGAAAGACAACAACTTAGTAAGGCAGAGAAAACAAATCCTAGAAAATAGATAACAAGGGACTTGTTCAGTGGTTTTATATATACATGTATATATATACTTCAATGCAAAACGTCTGGTAAATAAGGCAGATGAGCTGAGGGAACAGATGGGTGCTTGGAAGTGTGATATCATTGTATTACTGAAACTGGGTTTTAAGATAGACAAGAATGACAGTTCAACATTCTTGGTTACCGGATTTTCAGATGAGATAGGAGGATAAAAGAAGAAGGGATTTGCACTATTGACTAAATAAATAATTATAGCTATGAAGAAGAATGATGTGCTAGAAGGATCGTCAATGAAACCTTATGAGTTTAAGTGAAGGACAAAAACTGGGCAATCACATTTCTGGGAGTGTATTATAAACCCCCAAATGTAAGAAAGAGATAGAAACACAAATATATAGGCAGATTTTTGAGATATGCAAAAACTACAGGGAAGTAATAGGACTAAATTTCAATAACCTGAATATTAGCTGGGATGGAATCAATATAAACATTACAGAGACTGCAGAATTCTAAAACAAAATAGCAAGTATGTAGCAAGTCCAACAAGAGAAGGGGCAGTTCTGGATTTAATTTTAGGGAATTAATCCGTGCAGGTGAAATGACTGTCAGTTTGGCAGTTATGACCGTAATTCAGTTTGATTTCGTGTAGTTATGGAAAGGTTTTCAATTGGGGAAAAGCCATTTGTATCAAGCTAAGATGTGATTTAATGAAGGTGGACGGGAATCAGCGCTATTGGAGACATTTAAGGACACAGTAAGTGTTCAGCACAAATATTTTCCCGCATCAAATAAATGTTAGATTCTCAAATCTAGAGCACCCTGGATGTCAAAGAGCAGAGAGAGCTGAATAATACCAAAAAAAGGAAAATTACACTTGATATGAGATATCTTGATATCAATACTGTAAAAAACCTGGAGAAGTATAGAAAGTTCAAGGGTGAAATTAAACATGGAATTAGGGAAGCAAGCATGGAGCATAAAACATTCGGCAAATAAAAACAAGGAAACTCGTATGTTTTATAAATACATAAAGAGCAAGTGGGAATTTAATGTAGAGGAGGGTCTATTACAGACAATTGGTAACCTTTGTGTGGAAGAAGCAGTCAAGGACACAGTTCTAAGTGAAGATTTCATCTATTTTCACAGAAAAGAGGTATAATACATACATTCAGCAGGAGGAGGAATGTGAAATATTAGATTTAATAAACATAGAGGAAATATTAAAGGATTTAGCATCTTTGGAGGTAGATAAATTGCTTCGACTGGTCCAGATGAAAAGTATTCTAGTCTGTTTAGAGAAGCAAAGGAAGAAATAGCAGAGGCTCTGACCATCATTTTCCAATCCTCTTTGGTCACAGGTGAGGATTGGTGGACTACTAGCATTTAGCTATTGTTCAAAAAGGGAGAAAGGATTGATCTTGCAATTAAAGACAGTCGGCCTCACCTCGGTGGAGGTTATTTGAAAAAAAATCTGCAGGTTTGCATTAATTGCCATTTAGAAGGCATGGATTTATTAAGGGAAGGGCCTGTCTGACTAACTTGAATGATTATTTTGAAGAGATAACAATGAGGGTCAATGAGGTTAGCGCATTTGATGTAGTTAACATGGCTTTTAGAAAGACTTTTGACCAGGTCTCACATTGCAGACTGGCTTGAAAAGTAAAAGCTCATAAGATCCAAGGGAAAGTGGCAAGTTGGATCCAAAACTGACTCAGAGGCAGCCACAAAGGGTAGTGGACAACAGCTATTTTTGTGACCGGAAGATTTTACTAGCTGTCTAGCTTTTTGTGGTATACATCAATGATTTAGACTAAAATATAGAGGACACGATTAAGAGGTTTGCAGATGATACGAAAAAAACTGTCTGTGAAGTTGATTTGAGTAAAATAACTGTTGAATTCAGGGAGATATCAATAGATTAGTCAGGTGGGCAGAAAAGTGCCAAATGCAATTCAGTCTGGAGAAGTGTGATATTTATTTGGGAGGGAAAGGAAAATGCAACTAAGAAAGGTACAATAGAATTCTTAACTTCAGAGAAACAAAATGAGCTCTAATTATATACCACAAATACCTGAAAACAAAAGGACTGGCAGATAAGGGTCCCGATTTTACCATCACGTTGCACCTGTTTTCGGGTGCGAAAATTTGGTAAAGTTGGGCATGAAACAAATAGCACAAAGTGCGCCTGCCTCCATGCCGATTCCTGTTTACCAAGGCCCGAAAATGGCCACGATCGGGACCGTGCCCAAAATGGACGTGAAGGCCATTTAAATGTATTTACATGTATGTAAATTGACTTAATGGGCTGCATGCTCAACTTCCCCCTTTACCACCGCGTTCACCCCCTTCCAGAATTGGCACAAACAGACATTCTCCATAGAAGTCCAATTTGGGCGCTCCAGTTAGTGAGGAGGTAAGCGCCAAGTGGCTAATAGCTCTCTGCTTAAGATCACTGGGGCGTGTTAGGGGGGCAGTGGGGGAGGTCTGCTGCCACTCTGCCTAAGATCAGTGGGAGAGAAGGAGGGTCCGCTGCCATTCGGCTTGTGACCAATGGGGGGAAAGGGGGGTCCGCTGCCACTCTACCTGAGATCAGTGGAGGGAAAGGGGGTCCACTGCTACTCTGTCTGAGATCAGTGGAGGGAAGGGGAAGTGATTGGTCTGGGTGGGGAAGGGGTGGGAAGATAAGGGGGTCAGTAATCTTGGGGGGCTGCTGGGACTCTCACCTCCTGTTTTGGGCTTGATCTACATATTTCAAGCTGATTGGAGTAGGCATTGCTCCTCCTCCAAGGCTTGATCTCATTTGCATCTTAGCCAAAAGGCTGAGATGCCACTTTTAAAAATTCTTCAAATGAAGCTAAAATGCAACCTAATAACTTCAACCAAGTACAGCATGTCGATACTAACTTGATCTTAGCCAAAAGGCTGAGAAGCCAGCTTGTTTGAGCAGCCTCCAATGCAAGTATATCCCACCTTAACTGCACACAAATTTCTCGGTGCGGTCTCACCAATTCCCTCTACAGCTCTAGCAAGACTTGCCTACTTTTATATTCCATCCCTTTGCAATAAAGACCAACATTCCATTTGCCTTCCTAATTACTTTATGTACTTGCATGCTAACTTTCTGTGATTCATACACAAGGACACCCAGATTCCATGTACCACAGCATTCTACAGTCTATCTTGATTTAAGTAATATTTAATCATATAATAAAAAAAAAATTTGGTTTCTCAAGACCCTGGAATTAGAGCAGTACAGATATGTCACAGGCTTGTGGAGCTGGAGGAGATTACAGAGGTAGGAAGGGAATAACCATATTGAGGTTTAATCACAAGAAATGAGAATTTTAAAATCAAGATATTGCTTAACCAGGAGCCAGCATAGGTCAATATGTGAAAGGGACTTAGCTGAATTAAGGCACAGGCAGCTGAGTTTTGGATGACTTCGAGTTTATAGAGAGTACAATGTGGAAATCCCAGCCAAGAATCTATTGGCATAATCAATTCACACAGTAACAAAGATACAAATCAAAGTTTCTACAGAAGATTGGCTGAGACAGAGGTAAAATCAGACTACATTATGGAGTTCTTAGTGATGAATGCGATGTTGGATGCTTATTTCAGGATCAAATATGATACCATACTTATGAACAGACTGACTTAATCTCAGACTATTGTCAGGGAAAGGGATGGAGTTGATAGATAGGGACAAGGACCAAATACAATGGCTTCAATCTTCCCACTATTTAATTGGTGGAAATTTCTGTTCATCCAGTGCTGAATTTACATCATGAAAAAGGCTGGAGACAGTCACTCCTAGAATAAGGGACACTGCAAAGTGTCCACCGAAACCACTGTTATATTAAGCAAGATGGGAAATGAAGAGTGGAAGAACTGATCATGTTTATTTGGTTGCAGAATTAATGGTACAGCAGTGACTAAAACTGCTAAAATTAATCAAAATCTACAGCAATGCTTTTAACCTCTTAATCAGGAGAATGCATGTTGCTCGACGTGATATTGTAGAACATCTGAGGATAATATCTTGATAAAAATATATTGAAGTCTTTAGGCAAAAGGTAGTATATTTTCTAGCAGGCCATACAATGCTAGAGTTTGAAATAATAGAGATGTCTCACAGTGAATGGTCAAACCTTATTTAGCTATGATGCCAAATTTTGATGGGTCATGGAGATTCCGATTTTAAAAATGTAAAAGGTGCATCCAAGTTTGATGCTTGTCTTATGCCCAAGGTTCATAGGCTATTGAGAGCTAGGAAATGCCAAGTTCTGGGTCTTAACAAAGGGCAGATTTTGTTAAAAAATTCTAACAAAAATGATAACTGCATGACCTGTATCAGTACCAAGTGATACCTTCCGCATAATGGTTTAGATTTTGAGTCTTCAAGTTAAGTACCCCACTGCATTATCCAGATTTTGTTATAATCTACAGTAGCAACCAGGGGTTCCATCAACAGTTGCAGTGTTGGATATTGAAGAATGACAGGTTTGATAGTCAACCAGGGAAGTGCCACTTTGGTTTGTTGGCGTTATATGGGAGTGGTTTAGTTAAGTTCCAAAGTTATAAAGTAGAGGTTATTAATGAAGTGGTCCAGACACTTGGGAAAATGTAAATAAGAATTGGGTCTCATCAGATATATCAACAATGCATCCTATACTTCATCCCTTTGACAGACCAAATCAAATCTCTGGAGTCAAATATAGCCCAATGGAACTTTCCCAGAAGGGGATAGTAGCATTTGGGGATGGCTTACGTTCAGTTCATCTGGGCATTTGCCCTTCAGCTGGATGTGTCTGATATTGAGTAGCGGTCAGTATCATTCCAGGATATTGGAGGGACAGAGCATTCCATCATGTGCCTGAATAGAAAGTTGTTTCCTCAAGAATGGAAATATGCTATATTTGAGAAGGAGCGAATCATGACCAAATAGACTGTGGAGCTACAAAATTACTATTTATTCAGAAGAACCACACAGCTGGCAATATATCCAAGTGAGCACTTGGTCCTAGGTCTGCTTCAGCCTGCTACAGCAGGCAGGATTATACCTAGCCATAGACTGAATTTATGTGGAGCCTCCCTGAACTAGGCTGATTGTTTAACTGTACGGGGGTGTAGTTCTTTGACAGAAGCTCTGTAGGGAAGTGTAATTTTTTGACAGAGACTCTGTTGGATTGTATTTCTTTGACAGACACCTTGTGCTGTGGTATGACTGATCTATGGCTGTTTATTTCATGAAACCCTATCACCATCCCTTATTCCTTTCCCCCTTGGTTGTTAATCAAGCTTCCCCTTCAATACATCTACACAATTCTCTTGATCTAGTCCCTGAGACAGTAAGTTACATTCTAATTACTCTCTGGGTAAAGATGTTACTCCCACATTCCTTACTGGATTTATTGGTGATTGTCTTTTATTGATGACCGCTAGTTTTGGTCCCCCTACAAGTGGAAACATTTTCTCGAGACTTAAGAAACCTTGACTGTTCCTGATAGTTTAATCCCTCAGTTCTAGTTTCATTTCTGAATTTGTAAATCATTTTTTCACCATTTTTTTCTTCAGTGCATCGATACGCCCATTCTTCAAGTTGTTAAAGTCTTGCATTTTGTCGCAATCTTCTTCGATTCGGTGTCCTACGAATATTTAGAATTTTAATTCCAATTCCTGAGTCCAAGTCGTGGATGTAAATGATGACCAGCAGTGGTCCGAGCATCGATCCCTGCGGAATATCGCTTCATACCTTCGACCAGACTGGGTAAATATATTTTGCCCCTATTTTAAGTTTTCTGTGTTGTGGCTAGCTTATTCTCCATTCTGGCTTGTTCTTTCTCTGTATGTGCTCCCAGCTTAGCCATGAGTCAGCTAGATGGTACCTTATCAAGGGCTTTTGGGAAATTCAAGTTTATTACATCTACTTTTTATGCTACTTCAGATAATCAAATAGGTTTGATCATGCGGGGTATCTCTTTTGAAACCCATGCTAGCCAAACTTTAATATATCTTTGTCCTTTAGACAGTCTTCTATTGAATATATAAGAAACAATTTCCCAACACCAACATTAAGTCAACTGATATAAAGTTACTTGGATTTGTTTCATCTTTTACATATAGGAATAGCATTAGCTATCAGCCTGTCCTCTGGCAGTATTCCCCTTTCTGATATTGTTTTGTAAATATATAATAGTGCCTCTACTCTTAATCCTTTTACTTTAAGCATGCACTGATGCAATCCATTTGGACCAGGTGTTTTATCCTATCTAAGCTTGTCTTTTCATCACTTTCTATCTGAAAAGTTTTATATCTTTTAAATTTGCTTCTTCCAATGATGTGTCCATGCTGTTAAGCATCCCAGGTAAATGATAGCACAGTGGTTAGCACTGCTGCCTAACAGCGCCAGGTTTCAATTCCTGCCTTGGGTCACTAAGTGAGGAGCTTGCACACACCTTCTGCCATTTTGCTATCATTACCTCTGAGTTTATTTTGTGCTTCATTTAGTGAGCCTACCCTGATTCTGATTTTATTAATAATGTGTATAATACTTCACTATTTCTTTCTAACTTCCTGGCTAATTTATTTTTATTTCTCTCCTTTGCCTTCCTGATTATTTGTCGACTTCCTTCTTGACCTCTTTGTATTCCTTTTTGTCATTCTTTCCTTTATTGTTCGTACAGTTAGTGTACAGATGCGCTTTTCTTTAGTTTCAGTTTTAGGATCACTTTATTTGTCCTTAGTGTTTGTGTCATTGCTAGTTTGTTCCTATTTTGTGATGAAATAAATGACTCCTGAACTCTTTTGATTCCTTTTTAAGTATTTCCCACTGCTTTTCCACCCCAACAAAATTAACTTTGTTCCAAATCTATTGCTTTAGCATTAGTTTTATTTATATCTTTCATAATCATTATTTTAAATCTTATTGTGCTCTGATTGCTTTGTTCCCTTAAGTTTCCTTACACCTGCTTTTCTTACCTGTTCTGATTTATTTCCTAATGTTAGATTGAGCAATAATTCCTCTCTTGTTGGGCTTCTGATGTATTAACAAAAAATGAGTCCAGTATACACTGTAAAAATTTCATTCCCTTTACCCCTTTCCTTCCCTCTTGTCAATTTATTTGAAACCTTCCATAATTGCTATTCAAATTCTTTCACTCATTTCATAAATTTGCTTGCATATTTCCACCTCATTTCCCTTCCACTATTAGCTGATGCATAGAATATTAATATGATCAATCCATTTGAATCCTTTATCTCAATCTATACCGATTCTCTTTATATCTTAATAACAGTAGAAAACAAAAGGACATATTGTAATCTCTAATTGGTACAGTTAGTTCTTCCAACACTTAATTCTTTCAAAATGTCAGAAACTGCAATATTTAATTGCGAGAGCTGTTCATCTTGTAGTCATGTAACAGATGTTACTAGATCTAGTTTCTTGCCTCCAGTTCCCCATTTTGTACAAAATGCTGCGCACATTGCTGTATAGGCAATTTAATTTGTTTTTATTTTTGTTTTTCTCACTTCACTTTATTAAGTCTACAGAAACGATAGGGAATGTGGTCGAGCGCAAGGAATGCCTCAGTGATTAAGAATTCAATTATTTTGTTTAATGATAAGAAAGAATGCAGTAACAACAAAATATTATCTTTATCTAATGTCTTTAAAACAAAAAAAGTCCCAAGGCATTTAAAGAGCTAGCAGGAGATGGAGAATACATAGATTAAGGAATATAAAATAATTTCAGATTGTAATAAGTGTTGTTGGGCCGATACTTTAAAATGACAGATTGTACAAATGCAGAGATTAGATAAGCATGCAGCAAAGGCAAAATGATTGTATTGAAGAATTTTAACGGTCCAGACTTTAGGGTAAGCAGACTAGCACATGTCAGAAGGGAAGTAAAATTCTTGAATGTGTTCAGGAAAGTTTTCCACAATAATATGCCCCCAAACCAACAAAGGGGCAGGACAATGTTAGATTTAGTCATTGTCAACAAGCCAGATTTAGTTAATAGACTGGAAGTGCATGAACATTTACTGAATAGTGGTTATAAATGAACATTGTGCTTGAAAGGGGGAAACACAGAACAGGTATCAAGGGCAAGATTTTCTGGTTGGTGGTGTTTCCTGCCTCACTATGCAATGTACTCCCACCAACCGTAGCAGCCCTACAATCATTTGATGTTCCATAGAGTGAGAATTGGTTGGTAATGGGACTTCCACTTCTCATTCCCACTGGCAGCTCTGTAGTTCTAGCAGCAGCAGTGGCAGCAAAGATCAGGACTGAAAATACAAACTGTCCACAGATTCTAAATCCCAGAGTCCAGAAAACACAGCAAGGAGGGGAGGTGAAGCTCAAGGGGAAGAGAGAGAGAGGTGGGGGGTTTTGATGGAGAGGCCAGCTGGGAGTGAGTATCCTTGAGGGACAGACCTTCAGTGCACATCCATTGTGGAAAGAAGCACCTTGAGGAAGGCGCCCTTCCCATCAGCGGGCTGACCTGTCAGACTTTTCCCCTGACCTAGATCTCCTCCCACATTTCAGGCCAGAAACTGCCCTTAAGTGGCCAATAAGGGCACCAACTTAAGTGAGGGCAGGCTGCCATATGTCATGTCCACCCCATGGAAAATTGAGGACAGATCGGGGATAGGCAGGAGGCTGGTAGATAGCCCACCTGGGGAATTTTACAAGTCCTCCACCTGCAAACTTGTTGGCAGGCGTTGAAATTCTGCCCACAGTTTCTAGTTTTAGGTAGAGTTGACTTCAACAAGGTGAGACAGACTATCCACGATAAACTGGGAAAATCTGCTACTCATTGCCACTCTTCCATTTCCGTGAGATGATGGACATTTAATAATATTGCCAGTGGAATTTAAGGAAATGGCAGCAACATTGAATGATTAATTTCTCTCAGTTTTTATAATGGAAGAAGTAATTAGCATGCCAGCCATTCCAATAACACTAATATTGAATCGAGACAGGGATTCAGCAAAAATAACAGAAACAAAGTAACAGTAATTAAAAAATGAATGGCACAAAAGAGCCAGATAAAACCAGATAGTTTCCTTCCCAAAGTTTTAACGGAAGTAGATGAGAACATTGCAGATGCCCTAAGTCTGATCTTACAAAGTTCTCCTGATGCAGGGATCATTACTTAAGATTAGAAAATTGTGCATGTTATTCTGCTATTTAAGGAAGATGAGAGAAGGAAACCAGGGAATCATAGACTAGTTGGCCTAATATTTGCCATTAGGGAGTTAATGGAATCTGTAATTAAGGATCCCTGAAATTTTTCAGCTAATCAGAAAGAGTCAGTACAGATTTGTTAAAGGCAGATTAAGCTTGACAAACCTGACTGAAAACTTTCAAGAAGTGACAGAAGTAGTGGACAATGAAATGTCCATGGGTCTTATTTATATAGCTTTTCAGAAGGTATTCCACAAAGTTGCTTAAAACAGCCAGTTAGCCAAAATTGAAGCTCATGGGATTGAAGGCAAATGATTGATTTGGGAAATTGGCTGAATGGCAGGAGATAGAGTGTAGTGATAATGAACACGTACACCAACTGATAGCTTATAACTAGTTCCGCAAGGTTCTGTGTTGGGGCTTCAACTATTCATCATAATTGCTAACTAGTTAAATGATGCGATAGAAAGCCACATATTCAAGTTCGTCCATGACACAAAAATTAATGACCACTGCATTTTATCAGTGTTAATCAAAAAATTGCAGAGCGACTAATAGTTTAAGTGAATGAGGAAAACTGTGTCAGTTGGGTTTCAAACTAGGTATATGTAAGTTCATCTACTTTAAAAAGGATTAATCAAAATAGCAAAAAACTAGAAGCAATGGAGATCCAAAGAAGTTTGGGTACTCATCCTAGCAAGTGGAGAGTATTCCATCATACTGTTGACTTATGATTTTGTAGATGGTGTAAAGGCTTTTGGAGAGTTAAAACATGAGTTAATTGCCACAGAATTCTTGACCTGTTCTTGAGGTCACAGTATTTATGTGACTTGTCCAGTTAACTTTTGGTCAATGGTAATCCCCAGGATGTTGAAGGTGCAGGGAACTGGTTATATGCTCGCTTGTTGAATTGGTTATTGCTTTTCAAAATTATTAATTGGCTCTGCTTCCATCACCCTTGTAGGCAGTGAGTCCCAGGTCATTACCAATGGCTGTGTAAAAATACCTTACATCTCCCCTGTACCCTTTATCCAAAATCTTGCATGACGATTTTCCCAAAAAAGAATTTAAGTGCCCAACAGGCCGGAAAACAGGAGATTTTCCCACCCATTTTTGGGTGAACTTAGTTGATTGAATTTCTGGTACTCTGTGCTTCACAGAGTCCACTGGGGGATTCACGCCTCTAGTGGGGAGGCCTAACTCCACCTGAAAGGCTGGCATCAGCATACTAAGCAGGCCACTATGCATGTGCCGATCTCCCAATAGGGAGATAAGCGCATGTGCATTAGCCCTCCCCACATTGCCGGCCTCCTGGTCACTGGCCTCCCAATGACAAGGTGCCTTGTAGGCAATGCCAGGGTGCCTAGCAGCAAGGGACATTGCCCCTGGTCCCTGATGTCCCAGAGTGGTCTCAATGGCCTCTGGCCCCACCAGCAAGGCCATCACACCTGGTCCCTGATCCTGGGGACTAGTTTTAATCCCCGCTGATGGGAACTTCCCCTGGCGGGGTTGGAAACGTTAAGTTCATTTATTAGTGTCACAAGTAGGCTTATATTAACACTGCAATGAAGTTACTGTGAAAATCTCCAAGTCATTCCCCAAACTCCAGCTGCTCAGGTACACTGACGGAGAATTTAGCAAGGCCAATGCACCTAACCGGCAGGAAACTGAAGCAGCTGAAGAAAACCCATGCATACTTAGGGAGAATGTGCAGACTCCAGACAGACAGTGACCCAAGCCAGGAATTGAACCTGGATCCCTGGCGCTGTGAGGCAGCAGTGCTATCCACTGCAGCAAGCCTGGACAATTCTGTCCCAGGCTTGCTAATGAGATTCAAATGCTGATCATAATATTGTAATCAGCCTTGTGCTGTTTTCCGATGCAAGGCTGATCACACCATAAGAAATGGCCTGGGAAAGTGACGATCGGCTGGATGCCGGTCACAATTCCCATTTCAGCCCTTCTGCTGGTATTTACCGGCCCGCTGAAGACTCTAAGAAATTATGGCCCTTTCCCTGTCTCTAATCCGACTTCTTCCTGGGACACAGGGATGTGTTCCAGGAAGATATGGGATTAATCCATTCTAAGCATTTCCACCAGCCTTTCCACTAAATCTTTCCCATCAATTTTCACCTCATCCATTACTTACACTGATATTTTGTCTGCACCCTTTTCTTTAGTGAACACAGTTATAAAGTGCTTTATACATATTCTGGCTTTGCCCAGGACCTCCAAGCGGATATCAGCTTCTTTGTCCCTAACAGGCCCCACCTCATCCCTTGCTACCCATTTCCTATTTACATGCTGGCAGAAGATGTTTGGGTCCCCTTTTATGTTAACTGCAATTCTACTCTCATATTCTCTAATCCACCTAACATCATATATTCTCTTTTTTGTGTCATCATATTTTCCAACTCACTCTTCACGCAAGACCTCTGAATTTAGTTCCTCTCCCTTTTTCTCTTGTTGGACTTTACTTCATATGTACCTGAAATGCCTTTTGCTTAAAAACTCATTAATTTTTCAGTTGTAGTTTTTTCTCTTCCAACTTATGAGTTCTACTTTATATTCTTCTTTGTTCTTCTCTGGAGTACTGTGTGCAGTTTTGGGCGCCGTACTTACGCAAGGATATTTTGGCCTTGGAGGGAGTGCAGAGGAGGTTTACGAGGCTGATGCCGGAGTTGAGGGGGTTGAGCTATGAGGAGAGGCTGAATAAACTAGGCTTGTAGTCGTTAGAGTTTAGAAGAATGAGGGGAGATCTCATTGAGACGTATAAGATGATGAATGGGATGGATAGGATAGAGGTGGAGAGACTCTTCCCGCTCAAAAAAGACAGTAGGACTAGGGGGCACAGCCTCAAGATAAAGGGGGGGCGGTTTAGAACGGAGTTGAGGAGGAACTTCTTCACTCAAAGGGTGGTGAATCTCTGGAATTCTCTGCCCGTTGAAGTGGTGGAGGCTACCTCACTAAATATTTTTAAGACGCGGGTTGATGGGTTTTTGATAAGAGAGGGGATTAAGGGTTATGGGGAGAGAGCAGGAATGTGGAACTGAGCCACGACAGATCAGCCATGATCTTATTGAATGGCGGGGCAGGCTTGAAGGGCTAGATGGCCTACTCCTGCTCCTATTTCTTATGTTCTTATGTTCTTATTACTAATCAAAACCTTATGATGTGATATCACTTTAACACAAGTGTCTTCCCGCAGATTCTTCATTTCACAGCACCTGATCCAGCACTACCTCTTTCTTGTTGGGCCAAGGGATGTAGTGGTCAAGGAAGTTCTCATGAACACATTTCAGACCTTCCTCCACTTCCTTTCTCTCTATTCTAACATTATCCCAACAGATATTTGGATAATTTAAGTGCCCCAGTTTCACCACACAACCCTGCTTGTATCTCTCTGATTTCCCTGAAGATTTGCTCTGTAGACTATCTCTCTCTCTCACTATTTGTTGGCTTATAGAGTATTCCCAGTAGTGTGACTGTACTCTTTTTTGCTCTTCAATTCAAATCAAGTGGATTCTGCCTTTGTTGCCTCAAGGACATTCTCTTTCTCTAACATGACAATCTTCTTCCCGAATCAGTACCGTCACACCAACTAACTATTTTCCTTCCCCACCTAGCCTGAACGCTTTGTTTCCCTGAATATTAAGTGTTCAGCCTTCACCATTTTAAGCCACATTTTCACGATCACCACTACATCATCTTTCCACCAGCTATTTGCATTTGTATCTCACCAATCTTGTTGAATGCATGTTTTGTAACCACATTTTTATACATGTGAATACTAAACCCGCCTTTGTACTTTTTGTTGTCCTTCTTAGGTTTTTTTCCTTTCTGGTATGGTACTACTTCCTTCTTTGGTTATATTTAACACATTCATCTTTTCACTTCTTCTATATTTATTTGTGGCTGTTCATCCCATGCCCAAATTTAGTTTAAACCCTTCACAACTACACTAGTGAACATCCCTGTGGAGGACCTGTTGAGGTGCAATCTTGTGAATAGGTACTCCCTGCCCCAGAACTGATCTCAAAGCCCCAAGAATCTGAAGACCCCCAATTTGCACCATGCCTCAACCCAAGTATTGAACTTATCTTCCCATTTTCACTCTTGCTAGCGTGTGGCATAGGAAGTAATCCAGAGATTCCCTTTTTTTTTTAACATTCTATTCAGTTTCTGACAATCTGACTATAGGATCTCAATGCCTAATTCAGGCATTGAGCCATTCACTTGATGTGTACCACAACTTTTGGCTCAGTCTCTTCCCCGTGCAGAAAGTTCTGACCCCTCTCCATGATATCCTTTACCCTTGCACCGAAGAGGCAATACACCATACATGTCTCATGATGATTACAGAAATTCATGACTATAACTACAGAATCTTCTTTAATGACTGCATTTTACTCTTTGCTGTTCCCCCTTCTACAGCTCCCTGCCACTAATGTGATGGCCTGAACTGCACTCCTTCAGGGTATTGTCATTCTCAGCAGTTTCAAATGCTGAGAGTGGTACAGATCCCTAAGGCACCTTCATTTCCTGTCTCATCATACTCTTTCAGATGAACACCTATCTACTAACATGAAGCCTTTCTGCCTATGGAACAGCCACCTTCTGGAATGTAAGATCCAGGAAATTGTCATCCACCCTGATATTGTCTGAAACCCTGAGCTAGAAGTCAAGTATCTAGAGATATGTGTGGCCACTGAAGACATGTAAAGTGTCCCGAAATTCCCACATAGCACAAGATTTGGAAGCAGCAGATCTCAGTTGCCCATTTATGACGAACTAAAAATGCCCATTCTCTCTTTTGGAATATAGTCAGTACTCTGATTACTTTATTAATTTTAATGATTGGATCTAGACTGCTGCCCTTATGTCAACTGCTTCGTCTCTTGGACCTCTCCTTGTATTTTTAAAATACAAAACAGTACCTCCACCTCTTCTTTCATTGCATTGGATTCCCCATGTTTAGTACCCTGTAGAAGTAGTGCTCTGAAGAGCTGAACACCATGCTATTTGCACCATTAGCATTTGCAAAAGCCTCCTCTCTTTATATTAGCAGAAATTCCAAAGATCTGTTACCAATAATTACTGGTTCTTACTATCCACCTAATTGCAAACCGTGCAGCTAAGCTAAATTTTAAAATAAATCATCCCTTAAAAGGCTTAAAATTCCCTCACTCATCAAATTTCCAAGTTTAGTTTTCCAGAGCAATAGGAGTTGGTCGGCATGATTTTCCAACTGTGCTTGCCACAAAGTCAGAAAATTCTGCTCGGGGTCAACGGACCTTTTTGTCCGTTGTCCTGCCTGTTACGATTTGGGTGGTGGGTGGTTCAGGAAAATTCCACCGCCTTGAGGGTCACTGTATTGAGATGATTAGATGGTGGAACTCTGCTAGAAAATATTGTTTGCAATGTTGCTGTGAGGGGATAAATGTTTCACAACCCCTCTATATACTGGGACGGATAATTTCAAGGTTGGCTTGGTTATTTAGTCTGTCCCTGTATGTGGGTGCATTATTTGGACTATATTTACAGGGATGAAAGTTCATATACTGGGATGGAATATGTGGAGAATCCATACTGGGATTGATTATTTGGACTTTCTCTGTAATACGATGAATAATTTGAAAGTTCTATACTGGGGTGGGTTATATGGAGGGTCACTACACTGAAGTGATCATGTGGAGGATCAGTGATTATGTGGAAGGTCACTTAACTAAGGTGGATTACGGGGAGGGTCAGTGTACTGAGGTGATTATGTGACGGGTCAGTGTACTAAGGTGGATTATCTGGAGGGTCACTGCACTGAGGTGATTATCTGAAGGAAATTTGGAAGATTATGGCCACAATCCCCTCAATTTCCTCTCTTCTCTCAGCATCCTTGGATCCAGTTATGGTGATTTATTAACTTTAAATACAGTCACCCTTTCTAATCCTACCTTTTCATGGACTGTTAGCCCATCCAGTTTCTCAAATAATGCCCCTTTCAATAGATTTCAGTCTGGAAAAGACGGATGCAAAATACTCATTTAATATCTTAGCCATGCCGTCTGCCTTCATCCACTGATACGCTTTTTGGTCCCTAAATGATTCTATCTCTCATCTTACTACCTATTTGCATTACTTGATTTAGAGAAGATGTTTGGATTCCCTTTTATGTTAACTGCCAGTTTCTCCTCATGCTCTCCCTCTGCCTCTCTGGTTAATTTTTTTACTTCCGCTCTGAACTTGCTGGGGCTGGATTTTAGGGTACATTTTCGCCAGTGAGTCAAGTAAAATATGATGGGTGGCTAGCCCACTGCCTTCCCATCCAGCATGACCTGCTTCTCTTCCTATGTTTCTGTGACAGTGCTTCCCCAGAGTGACTGATCACCTTTGAGGAATCTTCATTCTCCTCCTGCAAAGGCTTCTAGGGAAGGTTGAAGGACCTGCGGTGAGTTGAAAGGCATGGATTAGAGTTGTTGACGTCAGTGGTTCTTAGTCATCATTGTGCTCAAAGTATCTTACAGCGATTGCTGACATCAAGCATGAATGAGTGATAGATGCCAGGTGACTGTCCGATAATTAATTTGGTCATCAGGTAACTGGGAGAACCCTATTTCTTGTTCTCTGATGGCCAGGCATGCTGAGAATCGACCTCTCTCTAGTGCACCTTTCTCTGCAGCGGAGGTAACTAGAAGGGGATCTCTAGTTCTCTGTCTCTCCTTGGAATCCTGCACTTGCTTTTCCTGCAAGGGTGGGCGGGGGGGGAGAAGAGATCTATGAATGAGAGTAATGAAATGCGTTTGGACGGGCAACATTTGTCAAGACTCATTATAAGGGATAGGTGGACATTGTGTTAAGCTGAGGGTCGGATTGGTGTTGGATTGTCAGATGGGAATGTGAGGATGAACATGTGTGTCTGCAAGGTAAGGTGCTAAGAAGAATGATGTGCAGGAGTAGGTATGGGAAAGCAGAATGAGGAGTTTACATCAGTATATGTGCTAGGACACATCTTTCTAGACCTCATCGGCAATGTTCATTAAATCTCTTCCAGCTCTGCATCCAGGAGTTGGGGCCACACTCTGCTGCTCACCACCTCAGGTGATTTCCAGCTGCACCTTCTTGTCCTTTGTGGCTTCTGTCTCCTGCTAATGGGGAAGAAAATTTCCCTGTGAACTCTTATAGCTATATTGAGCAGGTGCCAGGAGGCTGTTTCCATTTATAGTGGGAGACTAGAACTAGGGGTCGCAGTTTCAGAGTAAGAAGTCGCCCTTTACAGAGAGAGATGAGGAGATTTTTTTTCTTTGAGGATTGTTAGTCGGTGGAATGCTTTTCCCCAGAAAGCAGTGGAAGCTGTATCATTGAATTTAGTGAAGGCAAAGATAGATATTTGATTGACAAGGAAGTTAAGGGCTATGGGGGCAGACAGGACAGTGTAGCTGAGACCACACCAGATCAACCTTGATCTTACTGAATGGTGGAACAGACTCGAAAGGCCAAATGGCTTACTCCTGCTCCTATGTCCTATGCTCCAGTATCAGCCCTAGGGAGGCCTCAGCAAAATAAAACGCTGTCTTGAAATGCTGCAATCCATTGCTGTATTTTCTTCCTCTGCTGAAACAGCTGGAAATCCTTATAGTTTCATCCTTGTAGGGTCCTTATAAATATTTAGCTGGAATCAACTCACACGGATTGTCAGTGCGCTTGATTGTGTTATAGTGATTGTCTTAAAAAGACTTCACTGACAAGCACACTTACACAATCAACCTCAGACATTTACACGTCCCCACAGGCATACACAAAACCTAGATGGCAGAAAACACATGGAATCACTGCGAACTCCAAATTGTTCTCTAAATCACACCAGCCTGAAATGGTGAATATTTATCACATTTCCTTCACTGCCATTGCACTCCTCTCCCTGGCACAGTGCTGGCACCAGGGACCCTTGTTAAATTCCCGGCTTGGGTCAGTGTGTGGAGTTTGCATGTTCTTCTTGTGTCTGCATGAGATTCCCCCGGGTGCTCCGGTGTCCTCCCACGGCCCCACAGAAAGATGTGCTGGTTAGCTAAATTGGCGATGCTAAATTCTCCCTCTGTGTAACCGAACAGGCACCAGAGTGTGGCGACTAAGGGATTTTCACCGTAACTTCATTGCAGTGTTAATGTACCTACTTATGACACTAATAAATAAATTTTAAAAAATTACCTAATAGCTTCTCCACATGGGCTGCACAAGTTCAAGAAGATAGCTCACTACCAGTAGCTGAAGGGCAACTAAGGATGGCCTTACCAGCAGTGCCCACATCCCAAGAATGATTTTTTTCAAAAATCAATTTTGCTTCATCTCACTCTATTTTTGATAGCTTCCTCAGGCTCCTTTTTGACTAAAAAAGGTAGGACTTATATTTCTATAGAACCTGTTACCAAACTGTTTTACAACCAGTTAAGTACTTCTGAATAGTAACCATTTTGTAATGAAAGAAGTACAACAACCAGTTTATGCATAGCAAGTTCACACAAACAACAATGTGAACATGACCAAATGGATGTTGGCTGAGGAATAAATATTGGTCAGGATACCAGGCAGAACTGCTCACCTTTGAATTGTGGCAAAGAATTTTTTATATTTGCCTAAGAGGGCAGTCAGGGTTTTGGCTTAATGTTTGATCTGAATAATGTTTGAATCATCTTCAACTGAGCAACACCCTCTCAGTATTGCATTGGTCATCTTCCTAGCTTTTCTCCATTTTCATGTTCAAGTCTCCCTAGCCAGTGTGAAGTGTCGTGGGATATTTTGTTACTCAGCAGGTTCATTGCAGGTTCACATTATTTTTATCTGTTGATAAAGGGCTTGGCAGTTTCCAATCCACCATTAAACCTAAAATCCTGTGAATATCAGGCAAGCTCAATCTTCAGCCCAATTGGGATTAGCCTCTACTTAACCTTAACAGTTTTGCTATAAATAGCAATATAAACAGCCTAGGAGTTAAGGTCAGCTGTCTGTCAGGAGTGAATCAGTGGAATTGATTTATTCCTGAATGATCAGTCTATGGATTTGATGTATTGATAGTGTTTAAGGCAGCTTTTCATTTCCTATCACTTGTAGGTATGTGTAATACACCAGGAGAAAACATCCATGGCAAGTCTTATCAAGGTCTTGCATTGTTCCTGGGCAATGTGGTGTCTCTGTGTTCATTTTAACATGTTCCTTGGATGCAGCACACAACCTGATACAGAGACAGAGATTGATTACCACTGCTTCTTGACTCACACAAACGAAAGTGCATGATTGTCCAATAAAACTGTAGTTTAAAGGATTAACGGCTGGGGTATGCTAATGTTTGATGGAGATGATGATGCATCACTGATAATAGTCAGTTATGTGTACAACTTTAGAGAAAAGTTGGAATCATGCCTGCAGGCTACATGCTTACCCTGTAATCTATTCAGATGTATCATTAATAAACAAGCAGATATCAAAGAATGTCCACAGTCTGCCTAAGAATCAAGTCCTATGTCTAAAGTTCAAAGCAGAAGGACCCAATCTCAGGCCAAAAACTAGGCAGGTTCATTACCCTGTCAGTATTTGCTCCTTTCTCACTGCCTCTGATGTTAATCTGTGGGCCGGCAGCTGAAGCCCAAGCTATAAAGTACCCTGCTCCTCAAAGGTAAGCCTTCAAATGCATTTTTCATTCATCCTGTGCCCAGTCCACACAAAACTCGCTGGAGGTTAGAATCATAGAATCCTGCAGTGCAGAAGGAGACCATTTGGCCCATCGAGTTTGCACTGGCCACAATCTCACCCAGCCCCTATTCCTGTAATCCCATGCATTTATCCTAGGTATTCGTCCTGATACTAAGGGGTAATTTAGCATAGCCAATCCACCTAACCTGCACATCTTTGGACTGAGGGAGGAATCCGGAGCACCCAGAGGAAACCCAGAGCACACAGACACGGGGAGAATGCGTAAACTCCACACAGATAGTGACCCAAGCTGGGACCTCAGCACTGTGAGGCAGCAGTGCCACCGTCCTGCCACATGGGTTAGAGTGAGTCTACAGCCTTGTAATTTTAAAAGTTGTTTAATGGCATGTGAACAATGTTGGCTAGGCCTATATTTATTGTCCATCCCTTATTGCCTTTGGGAAAATGGAGATGAGTCACCTTCTTGAACCATTGCAGTCTGTGTGTTGTAGGTACTCACACAGTGCTGTTCCGAAGGGAGTGCCAGGATTTTCACCCAGTGACAGCGAAGGAACAATGATACAGGCCCAAATCAGGCTGATGTGTGTCTTGGAGGGGAACTTACAGGTGTTGGTGTTCCCAGTGTTCTGCAGTGCTGCCCTTAATCCTGGAGGTGGAAGTGGTCAGGTGTTGGAAAGCATTGTCATAGGAGCCTTAGTGAGTAGTTGCAGTACATCTTCAAGGTTTAGTACATAATGTGTTTCAGCGATGGAGGGAATGACTGTTTTAGGTGGTAAATGGGGTGCCAATCAAGTGAAATGCTTTGACCTGGATAGTTTCATTCTTCTTGAGTGTCACTGGAATTGCCTTCATCCAAGCAAGTATTCCATCAGACTTCTGATTTGTGCCTTGTACATGTTGGACAGGCTTAGGCGAGTCAGTTAATGAGTTACTTGTCGCAGAATTCCCAACCTTTGACCTGTTCTCCTGGCCACAGTATTCATATTGCTGGTCCAGTTCTGTTTCTATTCAGTGGTAACTGTCCAAAATATTTATAGCGGGAACTTCAATAATAAGCAGAGATGGTTAAATTCTCTCTTGTCGGAGATAGTCATTTCCTGGCACTTGCATCATATAAATATTAATTATCCCGAACCTGGATATTGTTTAATTCTTGTTGCATTTGGACATGGACTGAGTAGTGTCTGAGGAGTTGCAAATGGTGCTGAATGTTTTGCATTCATCATCAAACATCCCCATTTCTGACCTTAGAATGGAGGGAAGATTGTTGGTGAAGCAGCTGAAGGTTTTAATGAGAACAGGAGCTGAATGGCCTTGGCAGTTGTTGCAAGTGCCACTTGGTAGTATTTTCAATGACCTCGCTCATCACTCCTTTTGCTGATGATCAAGAACATACTAATAGGCTGGTAATTGGCTGGAATGGACTTATCCTGCTTTTCTTTTGATAAGATACACCTGGGCAATTTT
This sequence comes from Carcharhinus amblyrhynchos, assembly GCF_965287045.1. Lineage (NCBI taxonomy): Eukaryota > Metazoa > Chordata > Chondrichthyes > Carcharhiniformes > Carcharhinidae > Carcharhinus > Carcharhinus amblyrhynchos. The sequence goes on from NC_137329.1 coordinate 59,065,550, forward strand.
CCACATTGCCAGTAGATGCCATTGTAACTGTATTGGAATTGCTTGGCTAGGGTTGCAGCAAGCTGTGGAGCACAAATCTCAGTACTATTGCTGGAATATTGTCAGTACTCAGTGTTTTTAGCTAGTTCTTGATATCAATTAAAGTGAATTGAACTGTTTGATGACTGACATTTGTGATGTGAATGTGGCAGGACTGTTGATCTTAGTTCTGATCCTCTGGCTGTTGGATTACTTAACTCTATCAAATGCTGCTTCTGCTTTTTAACATGCAAGTATTCCTGTAGCTTTGCCAAGATGACACCTCATTTTTAGCGATGTCTGGTGTTGCTTTTGGCATGCCCTCTTGTTTACTTCATTGAACAAGGTTTGATCCCCTAGCTTGGTGGTAATTGTAGAGTGGGGTAAAAGTTGGGCCGTGAGGTGACAGATTGTGGTTGAGTACGATTCTGCTGCTGCTGTTGGCCCAAAGCACCTCATGGATGCTCAGATTTGAGTCCCTAGATCTGTTCAAAACCTATCCATTTAGGATGTTGGTCGAATAATACAACATAATGGAGAGTATATTCAATGTGAAGACAAGATTTTATCTCTATAAGGATTGTGCAGAGGTCTTGAAACTGTAATGGACTGATGCATCTGCAGCAGGTCAGTTGGCAAGGATGAGGTCTCTTGTTTGCCTCGCCAATTGCCGTTAATTCATGACTTCTGTCAATCTCATGCGCCATGCTATACAGAAAGGTAGTCCAGATTCAGGGTTCTCCATCTTACAACATCTTAGTTTTAGTGACTATGACATTCACCAAAACCTAGGTGCCAACAAGTAGCCCATGATGGTGTGTTGACTGACATGATAACAAGTAGCGACATGGCATTTATTGGGAAATTCCATGTCTAATGGACAGGAAATCCTGAGCTTTATGAGGCAGTTATAAGGTTCTACAAGAATGCATAATTCAGGCTAATATTCCAATGCAATCTGAGGGAATGCTGCATTATAATTATAGTACAATACAGAATGAGAAAAGGTCTTTTGCATCGTTACATTAGAAAAACCTCCTGATTTTCTTTTGTCAATCATCTTAAAACTATATCTGCTGTTTACCAACACTCTGCCACAGGAAACAGTGCCATATATAATCTGTCTAAACCACTGATTTTGAAAACGTTTATTTAGGTCCAGAATTTCGCTCCTGTGTTGGGCGTACAGTGTTGGAAGAATGCCCATCTTCACAAACCTGACCTTTAAAAATATCTGCCGAAGCTTGCAACATTTGGTTGGCGATGGAAGGGCAAGGATGATGGTAGTGGGTCATCTCCATGGCTGTGTCTTGAATATTTTAGTTCAGATTTAAAGTCAGGCCAGGAAACCCCTGAATAAGAGAAGAGATGGAGGTGGGCCTTGTGTGGTTTGAGTGACTTGAGCCCCTTTTGAAAGGTCTGTTTGAGAAGTTGATCCTCAAACGCCACACTTCCTGAACCTTGGAGAAGATGCCTTTGTGTTTACAGCTGAGTGTCAAAGTTGTGAAAGTTGTCCAACTGTTAGCTGACCCAGGAATCAATGGCCTACCATGGGTTTTCCATATAGCAGAATGATCATTTTTGCTGCCTGGTCAAAAATGTATGGAACTAAAACACTTTGTGGAATCTCAAGACGCAGCCGTGGGAGATGGAATTGACTTGCCAGCACTACCTGGTGCAGGTAATATGTAGCAATGTGGTTAGTTGGCTAGACTCAGTGGATAAATGATTAGAATTTCTGTGCTCATTATGCCATCCACTTGTCCTCTTGACACCCATCTATCAGGATACACCCACATTGTGGACCCCTAACCAGGTCACTGACATCTGCACACTGTCATAGTATAATAATTTGACAAAGAGGGAGTAAGTCAGTAGGACAGTCAGCAATTGCTGATCACAACATGCCACTTTGGAGTCACAGGCACAACATATATGTCACCAAGAATACGTGTGGAATTATTCTCTCCGCCATTAATAAAATGATAAAAATGGTCAGTGCGTGTGAGCACACAGAAGTGAATAAGAGCAATGTGATCTGAGTTGCTCATGACTCTTTATATTCTTATTAATAGAATGTCACACGCAGGAGCCATGGGGCAAATATCTCAGATCAAGACCTGCAAGTCTTAGTGCAGAGGTCCAGCGGGACAAACAATTATAAACCTTGCTGAGCACTAGAATCCATCTGCCATAACCCAGAAGGCCTGAGTAGAAATTGTCCCTGTGGTGAGTGTCGCAGCTAGGAGATCACCAGAAATTGTGGATTCAACAAAAGTTTCAGTGGCCTGCTGCATTCTGGAAATGTGAGTAGCTTGCCTCAAAGACACAGGTTCAAAGGAAGAGCCCAATAAGCTATGAGACATAGCTCTCCCTCAGCATTGAGGCTTGTATGTGTAAGCAGCTAATGTAGTGCATACAAAACAGTGAATAGACACAGTCTTGCACAGACACAGTGGGAAACAATATCTCTGCAAACACTATATGCGAAATTAACAGAAATTTTTGTTCTCATTGCAGAGCAAAAGGGCGAAGAATGCAACAGCATTGACTGTAGGGAGCCAACCTACCTGAGGCCCATATACATGTGAAACAAATAGCCATGGAGATTAGCAGGGTGTCTGAAGAGCAGTATGTTGGTGATGGTGAATCTCCAGTAGCTGATGATAAAGGAGGCATTGAAATTACCTTAACACATGATGGCGATAGTGGAGGTCATGTTGTTACTTTGCTGGGAAGTTGGAATGAGGGGGAGTTCAAGGATGGAATTGCATCATGAGGGCAACATCAGCATGGTTAAGGCACAAACGTGCATCAGCCCATGCTTTCACTCGAGTAAGGGCTATAGCACTTTTTTGCCTCACATGCTTTGCTTGCTCTCTGCCACCCTTAACCCACCCAGGGCAGATCTCTGGGGCATGAAGAGTAGGGTGAGATGTCCAAGGATACAGTGTCACATCAGACTAACCCACACTCAACCAACTCAGATACCAGCGTATTGGAGGGGTGTAGTGTACCTTTAGAGTTGTGGCACAGGATGTGGGGCACAGCATAAGAGTGTAGGAGGAGGTTGCTGAGTCAGAGGTATAAGAACATAAGAACATAAGAAATAGGAGCAGGAGTAGGCCATCTAGCCCCTCGAGCCTGCCCTGCCATTCAATAAGATCATGGCTGATCTGTCGTGGCTCAGTTCCACATTCCCGCCCTCTCCCCATAACCCTTAATCCCCTTGCTTATCAAAAACCTATCAACCCGCGTCTTAAAAATATTTAGTGAGGTAGCCTCCACCACTTCAACGGGCAGAGAATTCCAGAGATTCACCACCCTTTGAGTGAAGAAGTTCTTCCTCAACTCCGTTCTAAACCGGCCCCCCTTTATCTTGAGGCTGTGCCCCCTAGTCCTACTATCCTTTCTGAGCAGGAAGAGCCTCTCCACCTCTATCCTATCCATCCCATTCATCACCTAATACGTCTCAATGAGATCTCCCCTCATTCTTCTAAACTCTAACGAGTACAAGCCTAGTTTATTCAGCCTCTCCTCATAGTTCAACCCCCTCAACTCCAGTATCAGCCTAGTAAACCTCCTCTGCATCTGCATCTGCATCTGTATCTTTGCCACATCCTCCTCAGAGGAAAGAGGAAAATCTTAATGATGCTCCAGCGAATAAGAACATGGAGTCTCAGGGATAACTTTTTGGGGAACAGTATTTGCCCAATCAGGAGCAGGGGTGTAGACGTCTGATGGAATTTCTTGAAGGATGGGATCCTTTGGACTGTGAATAGAGGAGTCCATGAGCTTCATATTGTCCCGGTGGTAAACCCCGGGACAATGTGGAGCTCTGATCATGAGAGATTGACCAATCACATGGAGAGACACATGCAACAATACTTAAAGATGTTTCAAGAGCAGCACCTCAGTGAGGATAATGTGCAGGCCTCCTTCAGTAGCCTGTATTAGCCTGCTCAGAGTGCCACATTCAAAGGATACATGAGGAGCTGTGTACACTTAACAGGACAATTACCCTGTTTTCCCTGGAGTGGACAGGTGGTGAGTTCCAGCGGCCAACCCCAGCAGCTGCACCTGAAGGACATCTGGATATAAATTGTCCCATTGGGAAGACACAGCATGGGTTCATGAAGGGCAGGTCATGTCTGACTAATTTTGCAGAATTCTTTAACATAATGTGATAAGGCAGACAATGGGGAACCTATGGATGTGGTATATCTGGATTTGACAATGTGCCGTACCAAAAGCTGATGCTTAAGATAAAGGTGCACAGTGTTATGGGTAATGTATTAGCATGGTTAGAAGGTTGATTAACTAACAGAAAGCAAAGAATGGGGGTAAACAGGGTGTTTATCTGGTTGGTGATCAGTGACTACTGGTGTGCCTCAGGGATCAGCGTTGGGACCGCAATTATTCACAATTTACACCGATGATTTGGAGTTGGGGACCAAGTGTAGTGTGTCAAAATTTGCAGATGACATTAAGGTGTGCAGAGGGCATTGAAAATCTGCAAAGGGATATAGATAGTCTAAGGATCTGGAGTACAGTGTTGGTAAATGTGAGGTCATCCATTTTGATAGAAATAACAGCAAACTTGACTATTATTTAAATGGTGAAATATTGCAGCATACTGCTGCACAGAGGGACCTGGGTGTCCTTGTGCATGAATCACAAAAAATTGGTTTACAGGTGCAGCAGATAATTAAGAAGGCAAATGAAATTTTGTCCTTCATTTTTAGAGGGATGGAGTTTAAAAACAGGGAGATTATGTTGCAGATGCGTAAGATGCTGGTGAGGCCACACCTGGAGTTTTGGTCTCTCTACTTGAGAAAAGATATACTGGCACTGGAGGGGGTGCAGAGGAGATTCACTAGGTTGATTCTAGTGTTGAGAGGGTCGGCTTATAAGGAGACACTGTGTAGACTGAGACTATATTCATTGGAGTTCAGAAGAATGAGGGGAGATCTTATAGTAACATGTAAGATTATGAAGGGAATAGATAAGCTAGAAGCAGGGAAGTTGTTTCCAATGGCAGGTGAAACTAGAAATTTGGGACATGGCCTCAAAATAAGGGGGAGCAGTTTAGAACTGAGTTGAGGAGGAATTTCTTCACCCAAAGGATTGTGAATGTTTTTAAGGCAAGGATAGATAATTTTTTAAACAGTGAAGGAATTAAGGGTTTTGCTGAGTGGGCGGCTAAGTGCAGCTGAGTCCATGAAAAGATCAACCATGATCGTATTGAATGCTGGAGCAGACTTGAGTGGCCAGATGGTCTACTCCTGCCCCTATTTCTTATATTAGGACAATCTAGGGCTGTGGAGGTATTTGAGGAGGGTGAAGATATTGAAAATTTCTCAGCACCCTCCTCTTCTTCCACCTCCTTAGCCATTCTGCTCCATCTCTGCCAATGACTGAGATGCAGAGGCCATAATCTGAAGTAGGATCTGCACAATGAGGCCAGACACCACACTCCTCTTGACTGAGAAATGAGCAGCCTGGGGAATACATTATAGGAATGTGCAAGAGCGAAGGATGGTGTCTCACTAGCAGCACTAATGGTTCTCTGTGAATTTGTCATGTTGTATCTGTCACATTTGAGCATTTTTAAAATACTTTTACTTCTACATGACCCAGTGTCTGTTTGTACTCTAGGGAGCTCAAAAACAATAATCAAAATATGAAGGCACATCTTATCAGCAATAATAAGGACACAAACTGATATCTATCTTGAAGTGCCATCTGTCAACAGAAGCAAGAATTTTAACTGACTGGTTAAGCCTAGGAGGGGCTCTTTTGTCTTTGTTGGATTACATAGGACTCCAGAGGTCAAAGACGTACTGAGATGTTCCTTGCATCTTTCATTTTCCTTCAATGCGTGACATTAATGGAAGTTAATGATCGGACTCCATGACCAGATGCTGGTCAGCATGTGTATCTAAAACATGATTGTTGGGTGCTAGACATTCATCCACACTGCAGTGTTGCACTTTAGCCTTGATGTGGGCAGCGCAGGCGAGTTGGCCACGTATAATCCAGGTCATATTGCCCAGGTAATATTATTCACTACAGTGGCTGCATTGGCATCCCACGTGTCACAAAATGTAGTCTGTGCAGTTTGCAGAAGTATATATGAAAGCTAGGAAAATGAATGCCCAATTCTTAAACAGGACCATTGGCTGGAATAAGTGCTGTGGAAGTTCTTTCAAGTAGCTCCAATGACTCAGTTGTGTCATCAACATGTGCAAAATGCCATATGTGCCTGTGTGATACAACATCCACTTGATGGATTTTGGTCTGGTTGCTAATGGACCATGCAACAGTTCAAATGGACAAGGTTGTAGAGAAAGCATATGGAATGATCTCCTTCATTGGCAGAGGTATAGAATATAAAAGTAAGGATATGATGTTGGAATTGCATAAAACATTGGCAAGGCCACAACTGGAGTATTATGTGCAGTTCTGGCCACCATATTACAGGAAGGATGTAATTGCCCTGAAGAAAGTGCAGAGTAGGTTTATAAGAATGTTGTCAGGGCTAGAAAAGTGTAGCTATAAGGAGGGATTGGATAGGTTGGGGTTATTTTCCTTGGAACAAAGGTTGAGGGGTAACTTGATAGAGATGGACACAATTATGAAGGGAAGAGATAGAGTAGACAAGATAAAATTGCTTCCTTGGTAGGGAATTCTAGAACCAGTGGACATAGATTCAAGATAAGTGGCAGTAGGTGTAGAGGGGACATGAGAAATAGCTTTTATACACAGAGGGTGATGGGTGTCTGGAATTTGCTGCCTGACTGATTGTGGAGGCAGAGACCTTAAATTATTTTTAAAAAATACCTGGATCTGCACTTAAGTGCTGTAAACTGCAGGGCTATGGACTGGGTGGGATTAGATAGGGTACCTGGATGTCCTGAGGCTAGCATGGACAAGATGGACCATATAGCCTTCTTCTTTGCTGTAACTTTTCTATGGTTCTATGGACTGATCATGGCACTGGTTTTCTGTCATATTGAGGTACAATGCCCTGGGTCTGTACACCCTCTACACAGAATAGAACCCCCTTCTCCCCCTTCTTCCTGCTGCTCATGCCGCGGACTCTTCCTCCTTCACACAAAGAACAGACCATATCACCATTCACAGAGGCATCCACTCCCTCTAGTCAAATTAGATTTTGCATTCCTGTGATGTGGAATTTGAGGTATACAGAGCAGGGTGCAAATCAGAACATGTCAGATCATTTTGTAGTTCACAGAGGCAACTGGTCAATAAAATCATCAGCTGCCTCCTGTCAAGTTGGATTTGGCATCCCTGTGGTGTGAAATTTAGTATGCACAGTGCAGGGTGCAAATCAGAACAGGCAGACCACAGCATAGTTCACGGAGACAACTGGCTAATTAAATCATCAACAGTCTCCAGTCAAATTGGATTTTGTATTCCTATGGTGTGAAACATGAGGTGTGTAGTTTCCTTGTATTATTTTGAAGAGGTAAGGTACCCTTGTAGAGTTATCTCAAAAGGTGTGTCTACGGCCCCAGACTTGTTGAAGATCTTAACTTTATCACCCAAGGGACTGAGAGGTTGGGCTGCAGCTGTCCTAGGGCAATGTTTTGTTGACCCTATGCAAGGAATAAAGTAGCGCTTTTGAAGAATGTATTAAACTTTGTCTGAGGGAGCATAGAGTATTGGCATGATACCCTCTCCCATAGAGAGCATTGGAACCAGTCAACATAAGCAACCAGAGCCCAGATGGAGGGTCAAAAGTTAGGACGAAAACTCTATGCTCTCTGAATTCTCTGCTAAGGGAACTAGGTTAGTCCTAATCATTCTATCTCGTACTTTTAATTTTGTGCATCTCCATTAAGTCTCTCCTCAGTCACCTCTGTTCCAAAGAAAACAGTCACAACCTATCCAATCTTTCCCTTTAACTAAAATGTTCCAGCCATGGCAACATCCTGGTAAATGTTGTCTGTAGGCTGTCTCATGTGATCACATTCTTTTGGGATGAGCTGACAGAACTGTATACATTGTCTAGCTTTGTCCTAGTGTTTTATGCAATTCTAGCACAACCTCCTGGCTTTTATATTCTGTGTTTCAGCCAATAAGGGAAGTTATTCCATATGCCTAATCACTTTATCTGTTTTGCTATCTTCAGGGATCTGTGGATATGTATGCCTAGGTGCTTTTCAGTATCCTACCATTTATTATGTATTCCCTTGCTTTTTTGCACTTCCTAAATGCATTACCTTGTACTTCTCCAGAATTAATCCATTTGCTACTTTTCAGCCCACTTAATCAGTCAATTGATAACTCACATTTGGAGACTTTCTTCTTTGCCTTCAACCACACATCATTTGCAAACTTCTTAGTCATTACTATATATTTAAGTCTGATTCATTCAAAGTCACCAACACATTCTCAGTTCCAATACAGCTTTCAAGAAACATATTTTCCAAAAGCTTGATAAATATTTTGTACATTATAAACCAGAACGGTAGAAACTTAATGAATGACAACATTAATTAAGGACCCCATGCAACCCAGACATTCTCCCTTCTACCTTCTTCTACCGGAAAAAAGATACAAAAATCTGAGGTCATGTAACCAACTGACTCAAGAACAGCTTCTTCCTTGCTGCAGTCAGACTGTTGAATGGACCTACCTTGCATTAAGTTGATCTTTCTCTACACCCTAGCTATGGCTGTAACACTATATTCTGTACTATCTCATTTTCTTCTCTGTGAATGGTATGCTCTGTCTGTATAGTGCGCAAGAAGCAATACTTTTCACTGTATGCTAATACAAGTGACAATAATAAATCAAATCATTTCCCTACTCAATTCTTTCAGAATAAAATTGTGGACTTTACACTTCAGTTAATGTCGTCTTGTTCTGGAGAATAAGTAACACATTCTGGAAGCTTTTTTGTTTATTTCAATGACATTAAAAAGCAAGTGATGACATTACTAATATACCTCAAAATATAAGCAAGGGACTTTGTAATGAGTGCTGTGGAACTCCACTTGAAACAACCTTCCATTAAGTATTATCTTTGGATCCAACCTGTCACTTTCCCTTGTATCCAATGGGCTTTTACTGCCATGTGGACCTGGTCAAAAATCTTGCTAAAATCCATGTAGACTTCATTGTTACCTCAATCAGGTTAATCAGAATGGGAATTAGTTGGCTGGAAGGTTTGTTTGTGATGCGGAGCAATGCCAACAGTATGTGTTAATTCCTGAACTGGCTGAGATTATTTTTAACCTTGCTCCTCACCTGAGGTGTGGTGATCCTCAGGTTAAATCACCACTGATCAGCTTTCCCCCTCATGGTCTTCTGGGATTATGATTACCTTACCTTTTACCTTAGTCAAGTATGACCTCCTCTTAAATTCATGTTGACTCCTTTGATTAATCTATACCTTTGCCCATCAGTGAGGGCATGACTGGCATCTAATTTGCTTGGTCTATTCCTAATCCTCCTTTTGAACAATGGGTAAAATGTTAGCAGTCCTCTGGTGCCACCGCTGTTATGGTCAGAGCATCCGTTATTGCCTCCCTTGCTTTTTTCTAACAGCTTCAGATACATTTCATCTGGGCCTTGTGATTATTTATTTCCAAAGATGTGAAGTCTCTATATATTTTCCCTATCTCTTTATTTATCCCATCCAATGTTTCATACCATAATGTCTGCTTCACCTCTCGCTTTTGTGAAGAGAGATGCAAATCTTTGTGAAGAGAGATGCAAAGTAGTCATTCAAAACCATGCCTATGTCTTCCACCTCTATACACAAGTTCATTTTACATGCATGACCTGCAATAAACCTTGCTGTTTCTTTAGTTGTCCACTTGCTCTTCCTTTTATTTATAAAAACATCTTTGGGTTCTACTTGATTTTACTTGCCAATGCTTTTTCATGCCCTCTGTTCGCTTTCCTAATTTCTGTCCTAATTTCATCCTGCTCTTTCCATCTTCTTTGGGCTTTTCACAGTATTGAGTTATTGGCATCTGACATAAACTTTCCCTTTTTGCCCTTTCCTACCCAATATGTTCCTTGACTTCCAGAGTGTGTGTGTGTGTGTGTGTGTGTGTGTGTGTGTGTGTGTGTGTGTGTGTGTGTGTGTGTGTGTGTGTGTGTGTGTGTGTGTGTGTGGGGAGGGGGGGTGTTGCTACATTTGGGGTCCACCTTTTCTCTTTGCGGAAACATATTTGTTCTGAACCCTCTCGATGTCATCTGTGAATGCCTCCCATTGCTCCACACTGGTTTAACTTCAAGTCACTGTTATCAGTCTATTTTCACTAAATCACATCTCTATTCAGTAAAATTGGATTTTTGCTAAATGAGAACTTTTACTCTTGTTCTATTATCTTGCTTCTCCATAACTTCAGTAAATCTAACTGCATTATTGTAATAGATGGAGAATGACTTGATGCGGCTTGAATTAACAAAGACAGTAGCGTTATTAAATACTGAACAACTGTCCTCTTTGGCTCCAACTACGAGACCTCTTTGACCTGGGATATATGCCCTTGCTCCTAATTGACTCAGCTTCCCGCCTTGACAATCCATAGACTTCAGCCTGTTCACGTGGCTCTCGAGTAAGGATCCCTTTAGGGGCCACATTACCACAATTACAATGCTCTTTCACTGCTGGTCCTCTCATTTGCCCGGATTAATTCCCCAGAACTAAATTCAAAATTGATCCTTCTCTTGCTTGAGTTTGTTTACTGTCTCTTGAATGCATGAATGAATTCTCCTTCTCATACCTTTTAAACAGATTTCATTCCTGTTCATGTTAGATTAGTTGAAGTATCCCACTATTACTGCCTTATTGTTCTCAGAGAATTGCCTCCATATATGTTCTTCTATCTCCCTTTGACTGTTTGGGTGCATTTTGACCAGTGTGATCATCCCTTTTTTTGTTCTTGAGTTCAACCCATATGGCCTCATTTGATGCTCCTTTTAACATACCATTCTGCCTCACAGTTGTGTTTGTTTGTATACCCCCTTCCTTTTCTATTCTCAATTCCATTTGAAATTTATGTTTTGGCACAGCTTCCTTGTTTTTGCACTCTATGCCTGTTATAAAGCCAAGGATCCCATATTCTTTTTTAATAGTCCTTCTCAACTTGTCAGCTTTGACTAATGCCAACCTTTTGAAAGTACACCTCTTGCAGTGTTCTAATCCAATTCAATTCCTCTACTACTCCCTCCTTTACTGTGACAAGATGCCATGGTGCAATTTGAAATCATGTTCTGCAGCTCTCTATTATTAATCCAATATCATTGCCACTACACTATATACAGTGTCAGAAATTCCATCTTTCGGATAAGATACTGAACTGCAACCCTATCTCCCTTCTCAGGTGTCGCAACAAAGCCTATGGCACTCATCGAAGAAGAGCGGGGTTCTGTTTTCTACCCTGACCAATATAAACCTTGAACAATATAACAAATACTGATTAGCTTATCAGTATTTTATTGCTGTTTACAGTGTGCAAATTAGCTGTCGCTTTTTCCGTCGGGACCAGTCTTCACATGAGTTTCACTGGAATGTTTGTTGGAAAAGGTTTTGAATGAGTGAACGTTCTTTGTTTACCACCAGAATTTAAGAAGCAGAAAGACTTGTGTCCTGCCATTATCCTCGCCAACATTTTTAGATGAACTTATTCCAATACACCCCAAATGAAACTTGATGGCCTGAATTCGAGACTTTTATCTGCGCCTCAACAACAATTTTCCTTATAGTGTATTTATTGTGATAAAACTTAATCCATAGTGCCCTGTCCCAATGGCCTGAGTTTTGCCCAGTCAATCACGACTGGGAAATCACAACTTTATTAGTGTTTGTGGCAGGAAGGGAACGGAAGTCTCACGCCCCGCCCCCCGCCCGAAGAAAACCCCCTTGAATCCAGTTAAAAGGGAACTTGTCACTATGGTAATACATCCTAGACACTTTCATTAGGGTAACCAGGGTTTTTCCAAGAGAGTTTGTAAGATTTTCTCTGACCTCTAAGCACTGTCATGTGCAGAGCCTTCCTGCACCCATTTGCATGAGGCTTGCAGCTCACTCAGAGCACGGATTTATTCAGTTCCTGGGAAAGTCAGGGCCTCTACTTCCCCATCAGACCTGCCGTTACCATAACTCATTCAGCAAAGCGAGACCATTAATTGCCAGCCTTAGTGCCCATCTGAGCCAGTGCCAAGACAGAGCAACAATACTAGCTTTGAGCCGCATTTAACCATCAGAACAAAAAGGGGATGAGGCGACATTTCCACACAGCCTGTGACTGGCTTGGCTCCACTCACCATTTAGTTCCTGCTGGGCCATGAACAATAAAAGCTGTGTTCTCTCCTCTTCTCATGTTTACTGTTTGTAACTGCAATTTATTTAAGAAAAGCAACTCACTTGCCCCCTTCATGGTCCCTGAGGATCTTGTTTTTTTTCTCCTCTTTCAATATGTTTTTCCCGTCTTCTCTCACACAGCAGCTATTAACTCCCCGCCGGAATGTACTCCTTTGCGCACAAGATGGTTTCCTCTCTGCCTTGGCATTGTAGCCAATTGGCATGGTCAGGCCTGATCCAATATGGCAATGAGACATTAGGGTGAGAACTGTAACTGACCCCATCTTTAGCATTCTGTAGCTGGACCCACGTTCAATAGACAACATGATTAAAACCCTTACTGAAGCATTGCAAGTGGGCCTCTGACGTATTTCCTTCAAAGTTACAATGGAAATCTGCCACAGCTTTGAAGAAAGTATGAATGTTAAAGTTTGGCCAGAAAGGAGAGGGAAGCAATTGCAATTGGGCAACTGTTCTTTACAGCCATTGTGATTGACATGTAAAAGAATAGTTGAGTGATATACCCACTGGTAACAAGATGACAGAGCAATGAGAGATCTTTCCTGGCAGGCATTCAGGTTTAGAACTTGAAACATACTGCTCAGCGTTTAGCCTGAATGTCCAAGCAATGAAAGAAAAATCAAATGGGAGTTGCCATTATAATAATGCTATGAGGAGTGATAGCTTTCTGGAACACTGAAGGCCTGTACCTGTGTGAAGAGGTGCCATCACGTGACATGCCAACTGTGGGGATTGTGCTATTGGGCTTAGTTGAGTGAAATGACAGGTTGATTGGTTGTTTTCATGGTGTTAACTAGGAGAGGCTCATTTATGAACATACAGCAGAGATTCATTAGGATGATTACAGGTTTGGGAAAGGGATTTCTGAAACTGGGAAGATTTCCAGTGGAAAAGAGAAACAATAAGAGAAGATTTTTTTTATTTATTCATTTTTACAGGATTGCCTATCCCTAACTGCCCTCCATTTCAGAGGGCAGTTGATAACCACATTGCTGTGGCTCTGGAGTCACATGTAAACAAGACCAGGTAAGGATGGCATATATCCTTACCTAAAGGATATTAGTGAATGAATAGGTTTTTACAATAGTCTCATGGTCATCATTAGACTTTTAATTCCAGAGTTTTATTGAATTCAGATTTTACCATCTGCGGTGGTAGGATTCAAACACAGATTCCCAAAGCATTACCCTGGATCTTTGGATTGCTAATCCAGTGATATTTCCACTGTTCCACTGCCTCCCCACCCCCATTTAATAACGTCTGTTAACGTTATGATAAAGTAAATAAGGAAAGATTATTTCCTCCAGTCGAAGTATCAGTGAAAGGAAAAGGGGGTTTCTTAATATGTCAGTCATGGATTATTGGTACGACACTGGCCTCTAAGTCGGACAATTCTGGGTTCAAGCCTGATTCCAGAGGCTTGAGCTCATATTCAAGGCTGACACTTTAATGCAACGTGGAGGGAGTACTTCTCTGTCGGAGGTCCTTTGTGACATCTTGAGGTTGTGAAAGTATCATAATCTTACCGGGGCCAGTCTTTCATCACCATTTACCCTCTATTTATTGCGATATCTGAATGCTGTTCAGTGACCACAGAGTGCAAATCCCCAGTCAATCGATTGCCAGCCTGAGTGGAGCCAACTGGTTTTAAAACCCCCTCTCCCCCCCACCCCCCCTACTCCGTCCCTATTGCGTGAGTCTCCATTCGCCTAATAGGGGAGTTTGTATTCAACATTCTATTGATTGTCTCCATGGCCATCATAATATCCTTCCCCCCTCAAATCCACTTTTCCCCCCGCACCCTTGCCATGGCAGGGTGGGGGGTGGTATTTTTCTTCACTTAGCTATTGGCCTGGTGTCAGTGGGAGGCAGGATGGGATCAGGTGGTATGAAGTGGATGGGCGATCTTTGCTTTCAAAGAGAGCGCCTCAAAGCCACCGACTCTGGATCTTCTTGAGGTCTCGCTTCAGTAGGTGCACTGGTTTCTTTCACTTCCATATCATAGTCCATACCTTCATCGCATAGAGGGACTTGCGTGGTGTTAACCTCCATTTATGGCCTGAGTGGCCATCTTTCTAGCTAGTAATGAGGCCTGTGCTGGCCCGAGCTCCTTATTTAGGAGGTAGTCCAGGTATTTTCTGACAATCTTGCCCTGAATTTGGACTTTATATGACATGGGCCCCGTTTTCATAAGATCAGAGATTCCCTACAGTGCAGGAGGCCATTCGGCCCATTGGACCAGCATTGACTCTCTGACTGAGTAGCTTATCCAGGCCCTCTCCTCTGCCCGATCCCCATAACCCCACACATTTACCATGGCTAATTCATCTAACCTACACAGCTTGGGACACTAAGGTCAATTTTTGTTTCACCATGGTCAGACCACCTAACCTGCACATCTTTGGACTATGGGAGGAAACCAGAGTGCCTGGAGGAAACCCATGTAGAACATGGGGAGAATGTGCAACCTCCACATAGTGATCCAAGGCTCGAATTGCACCTGGGTCCGTGATGCCGTGAGGCAGCAGTGCAACTACTGTTTTCTCCAATGTAATCCAACTGAGGCTGTCCTCAAAGTTCCTCACATGGACTGGGTCTTTGGTTTTGAATGTTCTGTCTGTCCTTACAGAATCATGATTCTTCATCTGGGTCTCTTGTGGGGACTCTGCCCTCCCCACCAGGTTTGGCAGAAGTAAGCTTAATCTTGTCTAAAGTCTCTGTTCCATTAACAATTCCACTTGGGCAATTCCTGTCATTGTGTGAGGGGCAGTTCTGTAGCCAACTAAAAATTGCGCTAGTTTTGTCTCTATGCACATTGCCGATTGCTTCTTCATGCCAAGCTTAAAAGTCTGCATCACTTGTTCAGCCAGGTGGTAGATTGCTGTACTAGTGCGTTTGACTCCATTGGAAAACATGCACCATTGTCAGAGATCAGAACTTCAGGTATCCCATGTGTGCAGAAACTTTGTCATAGTTTAGAGCTCATCTGGTGTGTCTCCGAACATTTGGAATGTGTGCCGACCATAATCAGGAGCAGGGAGTCCAAAAAAGGACCTGGTGAAGTCTACGAGCAATCACAGCCGGGGCCTACCAGGCCACTCCCAAGGATGTAGAGACGCTGAGGTGAAGAGTTTTTAATTGTCTTGGCATGATTCACACTGTTGAATCAAGTCAATAATGTCTGCCTCAAGGCTGGGTCATCATACTTTGCCCCTGGCTAGCATTTTCATCTTTGAAATCCTAGGGTGGGCATGGTATAATTCTACAAATATTGGATGTTGCCCTGAGTGAGGGCTATTATATGGGAACCTTAGAGGGTGAAGCCATCTTCAACACCAAGCTTGTCTTTCTTTGTCTAGAAGTGCTTCATTTCATCTGAGGGCCGTCCTCTGAATCCCCCACACGGTATTATGTTTTTAAATTTAGACAAAACTGGGTCCTTTTGTGTTCGGTCCTTGATTTGCCTTGTAGGTACCAGTGAGGTGTCTAAATAATTGAGGATCACCACAATCTCTCCCATGTGGTGACGAAGCCAGGCTGCCTAGCAGTGGCAGAAGAATCAGTGCATCAGTATTAGTCATCTGGGTCCCGGGGTGGTGCTCTAGGAGGTATTCATAAGCTGCCAGTAACAAGGCCCAATGTTGTATCCAGGTGGAGGCAATAGGAGTATTGCCTTGTCTTCTTTAAAAACTCCAGCAGTGGTTTATGATCACTTGCTATGAAAAAGTGTCTACTGCAGATGTATTGATGGAACATTCTAGCGCTAAAGACAACTGCTAATCCCTCTTTTTCAATCTGGGAGTACCTCCACTCAACGTTCGGCATTGTGCCAGTACTACCCGAGCCCCATAGGAGGAGGCATCGCGTGTCAAGATAAGGTCCGTTTTGGGGTCAAGACAGTAAGATAGAGGACAGAAATTGCTGTTTTAGTCCATTAAAAACTTTCAGCTGTGGCACCCCCAAGACCACTTTTGATACTTCCGTAGCAGGGTATGCAGGGCGACCAGCAAAAAAGCTAAATTAGGAATAAATTTCCTATAATAATTCACCAACCTCAGGAAGAAATTCAGTTCTGTTGGGTTTCTTGGAGTTGGTGCCTCCTTAATGGTCGTCACCTTGTCTTCCACTGGATGAAAGCTCTTGCCATCCACCCAGTAGCCCAAATAGATCATGACATTTGCTTGGAAGACACATGTTTTCCTTTTCTGGTGTATCCTGACCTCCAAAAATTGCAATAAGACCTCTTCTAGGTTTACTAGGTGTTTGCATTCTGAAGTTCCCTGTGACAAAGCTATCATCCAGGTACACTGCTACCTCACTTGGAGGTAATACTCGATTCATGAATCATTGAAAAATGGCACATGCAAATGAAACCATAAAGGGCAGGCAAGTGTGCTCATATTGGCCTTTGTGCATCGTATATTTTTTAGTGATATACTTTCAGGAAGGCTCGTCCAATTCAAGTTGTAGATACACATGGCTCATGTCCAACTTTGAAAATGTTTGGCTCCCAGTTATCTGGGTGTATAGGTCTTTGATCCGGGGCATGAGGTATCCATCAAGTTTAGAAATTCTTGACTGTAAGCTTATAATCTCCACACAGTCAGACCAACTTATCCAGTTTAAGGACAGGAACAATAGATGTGGTCCACTTTGCAAACTGTTTGGCCAGCTTTTCCAGGTGTACCAGTTCTGACTCTACTTTTTCCACTAGGGTGTATGGAATTGGTCTCACTGTAAAATATTGAGATGTAACATTGGGATCGACTTAAATCTTAGCTTTGGCTCCCTCTATTTTCTCAAGCTCTTCTTGGAAGACGTCGGAGTGCTTATTAATGGTTTCGTACAGTCCTCCCATGCCTAGCCTGAAGATCTCGGTCTGATGCATTGGAGCCAACCTCTCCCCATAAGGCTTGGTCTTGCCCCTGTAAAATAATGAGTGGAAATTGAGCCGAGTGCTATCTGTAAGTCACTAGGGTCACCATAGTGCCCTTTATCAGCAATTGTTCGCCTGTGTAGATGGCCTGTCTGGCCTTTGTGCTTTCTATGTTCAGGAGTTGAATACCAGCCTGGAGATGGTTGTAAGTCTGCTCCCTGATAATAGAGACCACAGCCCCAATATCGATTTCCTTTTTTAATGTGTGCCCATTTACTAACAGCTCCACCATTATGTGGATAACCTTTGTTGTGGAGATGCAATTTAATTGCATTGTTCCTGTTCCTGGTTGTAGGCATACCAGCAAGGTATAGTTGTCTTGGCCGTTTTTTAAAAATAGCATGCGTTTTAGCTGACCCTATCTCTTAGCCTTGATTATGGTCTTCTGCAGAGCTTGCAATTGTCTGCCATCTGACACCTACAACCTTCTGGAATATGCTTCCTGGAGTCTGAAGGCTGTCGCTGACTTCCCTAGACCGCCTGGTGATGCGACCCAGACTCCACTGCTGTAAGGGATTCGGGGAGATTTTACTGATACTATTGTTCTCAGTTAAGGGATGGACTTTGCTATCTGACTTTCCGTGTAATTCCTGAGCTCCCTTCTCTGTATTCTCCAATGATACAGCTATCTTAACGACCTACTTTAGATCCAAATTTGGTCTGTCAATAATTTTTTATGGACTGTCACCTTGTTAATTCCATAGACCAGTGTGTGTTGCAACATATCATTTAGGGGTAGCCTGAATTCACAATGCTCTACCAATTTTCGCAGCCTGGTCAGAAATTTGGTGATAGATATCCCAGGGGTTCATCCTGCTGTGTTAAAGCAGTATCACTGGAGTTTTATGGAAGGTTTTGGTTCATAATAGCCTTTTACCAAGTTCACCAATTCATTAAAGGTTTTGGAGTTGTGGACATCTGGATAGGTCAGGCTTTTTATTACGCTGAAGGTCAGGACTCCACATGCTACCAGCAGGATCACTTTCTGCCTCTTGTCCCCCTCAATACTGTTTACCCAAAAAAAGTAACTCCTGCACTCTGCATGCTGGGCCCAGTCTTCTATTCTTGCATTGCAGACTTCAAGTTTCTTAAAAAGAGGTATATTTCTTACCAGAGGATTACTTGTCTCAATGGTAAAGATGGTCCAGAAGGAAGAAAAAGAACTCGCTTTACTCCCCATCGTCAATGTAATAATCTTACCGAGGCCAATCTTTTGTCACCAATCACCCTTAATTTACAGTGAGATCTTCACACCGTTCAATGGCTGCAGATCAGTCCGAGTCTGTCAATGGTCAGCCTAAGTGGAGCCAGCTGGTTTAACTCCGCTCCATCCCTACTGCTCCTTTCCTATTGGGAAAGCCTCCATTTGCCCAATAGGGGAGCCCTTATTCAGTGAAGGTCACAGAAAGATTGATAATTCCCCGCGGCCATCGTAACAGGAAGGCTCTATATAGATGGAAGTCTTTCTTTTTCATTAATTTAAATAAATCAGTATGAATGTAAGGAAAGCAGTTTGTCAAAGTGCCTTAGTTGGACTGTGGAACTCTTTACCACAAGAAAAAGATGTTGCAAATAACATTGCATCCTTCACTGGGAAGTTGGACAAAGAATTGAAAGAGAAGAAAACACTGGGCTATTGGGAGAGTGAGGTAGTGGGATTAGTTTTAGATTGTTGCAGCAAGATATCAGATTAGACACAGTTGAGAAATGGTGTTCAAATGCATTTGTGAATGCACTGAACCTATTGAGGAGATCAGGCCCAGAATTCTCCTCAAACATTTGCTTGAAAACTGACTAATTCATGTTGGTTTATTAAGTGGGAGATCAGAGAAGAATCTCACACACTCTGTGCACTGCAAAGGTCACTAGTATGTATATCATTAAAAATCAGTGGGCAGGGCCTATCCCTGCTGGAAAGGCCGGCAGCATAATGCTGAGTGGGCCATTGTGCATGCACTGATCTGTCAGCACTGAGATCAGCAGTAATCCCACTCTGCTGGCCTCCTGATCACTGGCCAATTCAATTGTTGGCCAGCCCTGCGACCCCCGCATTGCTGGCCTTCTGACCATTCCCAGGTCAGCTCCAAGCCATCCCTCACACTCCACCCTGCAGTCCCAATCCCCCAAGCAAACTGACCCCAGCCCGCCCTGATCGCTAGCCTCCCTGCTTCCCTCAAAGACCCTGTTTGCAGAGTGGCAGCGGGACTCTCCACCTCTACTGATTGCCCTGCCCCCATTAGGCCCCACCCCCTTGGCACTGCCTGTTGGGCAAAGCCAGGGAGCCTAGGCTGGCACTATCAAGGGGCACCCCTCCCGCTGCCCAACCTTCCGGGTTCCCAGTTGCCCCCCTTTCATTCCAGTGGGGTCATCGGGCCACTAATTCCCTGTTAGTGGGGAGCTGCTGTAATCCCCACTGGAGTGAACCACTCTGACAAGCGGTGGGGAGGTGCGGGAAGCAGGAGATGCTAACAGGCCCAGAAACTTCAGTCCCGGGCCTGCTAAGGATATTTAAATCATATTAAAACAATCATTTAAATAATCTTGGCACCACCCTGCCAATTTTGGCATGGAGCTGATGCTGCTGGAAATCCAGTGTTGGGAGACACCATTGGGATGGTTATGTATGCGTGAACCCTGCGAATTGGCTGATGTGAGAATTTCCCAAAACGCTGCACTAATTTTTTGCGTAGCGGGAGGGAGAATCGCTGCCCAGATGTGTCTGTTACTTCCTGCCCCATTTAACTTTCTGCTGGAGTAAAATGCTCATACAGTCTGATCTCAGGCAAGCCTAGTTGAAATCACCCCTCAGTTTTAGAATCCCATTTATAGGTTAACAGAGCTGCTATCCAGTCAGTCGCTCTATAAAGAAATCAGCAACTTCATATTGTATTCTCCAGTTCACTCTCGGCCCTCCTCAAAACTCCAAACATTTGATTTATAACACTCTTATTAGAGACCATGGGTTGATGTATTACCTTCAAGGTACTGCATGAATAAAATTAATGTTAATATGTATATGTTTCTCTGGCCCCTTATGCATTCCCAACTATAATTGCTGCACCGTTGGTGGCTGTGCCTTTGGTTGCCTAGGCCCCGAGTTCTGGACTTCGCTCCCTAAATTTTCTGCCTCTTTATCTCTCTTTTCTCCTTTAAGACACTAAAACCTACCTTTTTAATCAAACTTTCAATCATTTGACTTGACATCTCATTATGTGGCTCAGCTTCCTACTTTTGTTTTATATTACTCTTGTTGAAGTACTTGAGATATTTCATTACATTAAAGATGCTATATAAATAAAAGTTGCTGTTGATTCTGATATATGAGCAGTATCCTCATGGGTCAGCTTGTGTACGCTCTGATTACCTGACTATCTAGAGCAGCTGGATTAGAATAATAAATGCCTGTGTGTAGCCTGTCAGAACAGAGGTGAGCTGGAGATATTAAAGGATAATCTATCTTCACCGTGATGGATAGTTGTCTATATTATTCTGTGGTTGAATTCTCATCAGTCAACATTACAATCACAGTTTCCCATGAGGATGGGCTTTTGGGATTTTGTTTTCCTGTTGATGAGGTTTGTTACATTTTTCTATATTAGTCTGGTGGTCTTTTTGTGAAGCATTTCACTATCTCTTGAAACTACATAAAATGCAGGCAATTGGGAAATCCCAAATATCAACACTATTATACACTCTCCCAATGTACCCGAGGGTTTAGTGGGTAGCCTAGACTTGGTAAATCTGCAAGTGTACTTGACCCTTAATATACTGTGGCTCCCTACAGAAGCCTAAGTGACTCCCTGCAGTGCACCTTGTAGATGGTACCCATGCTGCCACTGTGTGTCAGTGATGGAGGAATTATTGTTTAAGGTGGTGGTACAGTTTAAAAAAATGGGCTGCTTCTTCTGAGATGGCATTGAATTCTTGTGTGTTGTTGTGATGATGTGATGCACTTATCCAGGCAAATTGAGAATAATCCATTGTAGATCCTTGTGGAAGGTGAAAAAGCTGGAGCGGGGGGTGGCAGGTGGTCATTCATTCATTATATCTGAGAGTTCTAGAGTTGGAACAGTGATCTGTCTTTTTAGACAATACTATACTTTACCAGAGAGAGCTTTAATCTCTACAGTTATATCAGAGAATGTCACAAATGGAGCTATATTCTACACTGTTACATAAGAGAGTATAACAGAGGGAGGTGTAATCTATACTGTTATTGTATCTGAGACTATTACAAGGGAGGTACAGTAAGTAGTCTCACAACACCAAGTTAAATTCCAACAGGTTTATTTGGTAGCACGAACTTTCGGAATGTCGCTTCTTCATCAGGTGAGTCACCTGATGAAGGGGCAAAGCTCCGAAAGCGTGGTATTGTGAGACGACTTACTGTGCCTACCCCAGTCCAATGCTGGCGACTCCACAAGACAAAGAGAGATGTAACCTATGTGTTATATCAGAAAGTGTTACAGAGTGAGGTGTAATCTTTACTTTTAAAGTTTATAAATTTAGCTATTAGTGTCAGAAGTAGGCCTACACTAATGCTGCAATGAAGTTACTGTGAAAATCCCTTAGTCGCCATACTCCAGCACCTGTTCGGGTACACTGAAGGAGAATTTAGCATGGTCAATGCACCTAACTCGTATGTCTTTTGGATTGTAAGAGGAAACTGGAGCACCCAAGGAAGCCCACATACATGGGGAGAACGTGCAAATACCACACAGTGACTCAAGCCAGGAATGAAACCTAGGTCCCTGGCATTATCAGGCAGCAGTGCTAACCACTGTGTCACCCCACAGTCGTTAAATGCAAGAGTGTTACAGAGCGAGGTGTAATCTATACTATTATATCAGAGAGTATTACAGAGGGAGCTGTATGCTATACTGTTATCTCAGTCTTTTATTCATTCATGGGATGTGAGCGTTGCTGGCTGGGCCTTGTTTTCCATTCCTAATTGCTCTGAACTGAATGGCCTGATAGGACATTTAAGAGTCAACCATGAAATGACTCCTCAGAGACAGGTTTGGCTTCACCAGATACCCTTTAATTACACTCATAGAGTGCTGCTGGTACAACAACAGAATCTGGAGTTCTACAAGGCCTGACACTCCCAGTTTTATTTAAATGAGGCTCCCTGATTGGGCAGGCTGTTATGACCTCAATCAGGGCCATCTTTTTTGTGATGGCCTCTATCAGGAAATTCATACTCCAAGGGGCCAATCTCTAGTCTCTCGTTGAAGTCACTACACCCCTTCCCTCCCTAAATCTAAGGAATCTCAGTGGTCCATGTGCCTCATAGGTCTCTTTCAACATTTCAGCACTGGGTCTGGATCCCCATTCCTTCCACATCAGCATCCGATGTGGGAGGAATGTATCTAAAAGGCACCTGTTTGCATCACCTATGATGCAAACACCAGAATTCCAGTTCACCCTCTTCATCAGGCAGCAGAGGAGTGGCTGCAGCTTCATCTGCAGTGTCCATTTCAGACTCTGAGGCCCTAACTACGGGTGGAGAGATGGGGCTGGTGGCTGGGGAGGACTTTCCTTGGTTCTTGGCCCGCTGGGCAAGCTTAATCTGGGGCAGAATTGTGTTCCCATGTTGAATTCTCTGGGTGCTATTTCAGCAGTGGCATGGGGTGGGGTGGGGGTGAGAGTTGTTCTATGATTGCATAGCCAGCAGGAGAGTTTGGTGTGGATAAATGCTGCCGGCTGTTTTCTTAACTCAGCTTTTGAAGTCTGGACCGTGCTCCCTGCAAGGCTGTTCAATGCTGCATGGTATGGTGCCATCCTGACATGGCGAATCGCATTCAACTTCATGAATCAGATGAACTCTTAACTGGCAAAAGCTGGTCCATTGTCAGAGACTAGCACCTCGAGGATCCCATGTTCGCAAATGAGGTGCAGTGTTTCCTCACTGTTATTGTTCTGGTCACTGAATGTATCCTATGTGCGTCCGTCCATTTTGAGTGAGCGTCTACTATGATCAAGAACATCGAGCTCATGGATGGGCTACACAATCTATATACAGCCAAATCTATGGTCTACTTGGCCATTCCCATGGGTATAGGGGAGCTGCTGGTGGCAACTTCTGTCCTTGCTGGCATTGCTGGTGCAGACCCACAAGTGTTGCTCCAGCAAACATAGCTCCTGGCCAATACCTTCATTTTGGGCAATGCTGGGTGGCTGTGATGTAGTTCAGCCAGCGTAGCAAAACGGCCTGACTCAGGGCAATCACTTATGCCTCTCATAGCAATATTCCATCTTCAACCATGAGCTGCTCTCTTCCATTCCAGTAAGGGTGGATTTGGCCTTTCCGTTTCCCCCATCAGTACTAAGTGTTTAATTTTTGAGTGTACAGGATCCTTTTGCATCCGAAGATGTATATCATGTGTGGCCACTGGGATTGTATCCAGAAAATTCATAGCCATTACTGTCTTTTCTACTTGGAATACCACCAATGGGGTGTCTGCTAACGGTTGCTTACTTAAGGTATCTGCATTTGCCACTCACCCTCATGGCCGGTGCTCCAACTGATCATTGTAAGCAGCCAATAATAATGACCACCACTGGTTCCCAGGCAATCCTTTCGAAGGTGCCGCCTTGTCCTCTCTTAGTAGTCCGAGTAACGGTTTCTCCATTGTTCTCCAGAAAATCAAGCATGCTAGTGATATCCCAAAAGGTAACCTTGTATTGATAGAAACCCTTTAAATTATTGATCGTGGAATATTTCTGCAAATCCTCATCCAGCTGCAACTGCAAATAAGTATGACTCATTTTTAATTTCAAGAATAAGAGTTCCCTTGCCAACTTTGCATTTAAATCTGGGGAACTGGTTATTTGTCCGGCTATGAATTATGGTTTATTGTTTGTTTAAAGTCCCCACAAAGATGGACTGAACCACCTGACTTCAAATCAGGCACCACTGATGCTGCCTGTTCCGCAAACTGGACAGGTTTGTAATAACTCCACGGAGGCGAAAGCCCTGTCACCAGGTTACTTTATTTATACCGTACATCTGTTTACAGCCAGCTCTCCAATTGCTCCCTGCTGAATGCAGGCTGGGAGTCTGACACACCTGCTCTAAATAGGGAGAATGAGGTTCACTGATTTAACCATCAATTAGGACTCATCAGATATTTCTTTCCAGGTCAGTATACTTCTTTACAGGAGGACTTGTCAGGTTGTTCATATTCTAGCAAACCAACCTCATTAGCCTGGCTGAAGTTATCACAGGTACCTTCTCGATACCTTCTTGTTCAAATCTTCTAATTTCTGTTTCCACTTTTCACCTAAAAGCAAATGGTACCGAATGGGCCTTGTAAAATCGCAGGACTGCATTCTGATTGATATTTAATATCGCTTTGGCTCCTTTTATCATTCCTAGCCCTTTTTAGAAAACTTCTGGGTATTTGAGCAGGACTTCACTCAAGCTCCATTTTCTAACTGGAAGGTGTTTACCCAACCCAGATGGATTTCTCCAGTTTCGCCTCTTTAGGCTTGTGCTCGAGCTTTCCACTACCATTAATGGTAGCCTATCCAGTTGCCTTTTGTAAGAGACGGGAATAAAGGTTGTATCCACAATTCTCAGAGCTCCCCTGTATAAGTCCTCAGTCTTGCTGAAGTCTTGGTTAAGGTTAAGGAGTGGAGTCCAGTATGAATTTTACTGAACATTGATTTTCCTACCACAGATAGGCTGCGCCTGTATCGACCTCTGTTAATACTGGATATCCATTTAATCTTACGTTTATTTTAATTGGTTCTGATTTGGTCATTGCTATGCAATTTAATTGTGAGACGTAGGTAAACCTTCCAGGATTTGCACTCTCCTAAGTGTTGTCTTCTTAAATCTAGGTCTTGCAAAGTTATTTTGCTGCTCAATGTGGCAGACTGGCAGCAGTTACAATATCTTGCAGGATAGGATTCTGAAGGGACTGTTGGCTGTCTTTCAAAGCTTGTCTTTGTTTTGCGGCTGTCCCATAGGCAGACCTGGGTTTGCTTGTATCTGATCCTTCCTGAGGGTGGCTATGTAATTGCCTACACTCAAGTGGTGGTCCCCCAACTCAGTTCAACTGGCATGAGTGTCCTCTTTCATCAGAATACCTTGCAAATCATATGCCCCATTATTGTCACCTTTGGCAATGTTAAGTCCAGCTGCAGCACCTGTTTATAGTCCAACAGGGGTTTTTGGATAGTCACATTATTTATCCCACATACCAAATGGCCCCTTAGGATTTCATTAAGCATCAACCCAAATTCATTAGCTTCTGCCAGTCGTCTCAACCTCAAGAAACTCTTGACAAACTCCACTGACTCCCAGATTGCCAAGTAAAACCGGTACCTTCTCAGGATCAGAGATGGCATAGGGTCATAATATCCTTTCATTAAGTCCGCCAATTCCTGGAAGGACCAACCCTGGCTTTGTCATCAACCCACCAACAAGAGCGGTGCCGTTGTTGTCTGGCATGAGGATCTCGACCTTACAGGGACTGAGCGCTAATTCTCGGATGCGTCCTCCTACCTCTCCCTAATCATGACCCGAGCTAGGAACATCAAGCCTCTGTTTCCAGGACTGTCCACAACCTCATCTCCTCTGGAGAACTTCCCTCCACAGCCTCCAACCTCAGTCTCCTAACCCTGGGCAGCCTGCTTCTACCTCCTTCCCAAGGTCCACAAACAGGGCTGCCCTGGTAGATCCATCAGCCTGTTCCTGCCCCACTGAACTCCTATCTTGACTCCATTCCCATGCCTCTTGTCCAGTCCCTTCCCACCTACATCCATGATTCCTTTGATGCCGTACACCATGTCAACAACTTCCAGTCCCCCGGCCCAAGTAAACCACCCTGCTCTCCTGCCCACAGGTCCATCCTTAGCCCATTGCAATGTTCTGGGGAACCCCAAGGCAAACTGGAGGAACAGCACCCCATCTTCTGATTAGGCACTTTATAGCCTTCTGGGCTGAACATCGAATTCAACAACTTCAGAGCAGGAACTCTCCCCTCCAGCCGATTTCTATTTATTTTATTTCATTTCATTTCGTTCTCTAATTTATTGTTCTCTTTCTTTCCATCCTCCCTCCCCCACCACCTCCCCCTTCTTCATGTCAACTGCCACATTCCTCAGGCAGTCCTTTACCAAACTGTATCTTTGTTCTGCCATTCACACATCCTGATCACTTAATGGACACTTCCAACACCTTCTCAGCCTTCTGCACACTCGTTTATATTCCCATTTTCCCATTCTACATCCTACACCCTCATAATAAAACTCTGCTGATTCTCTTTGCTCTCAGCTCTGACGAAGGGTCATCCTAACTTGAAACCTCAGCTCTATTCTCTCTGCACTGATGCTGTCAGACTGCCGAGATTTTCTAGTGTTTTTCTGTGTTTGTTTCAGATTCCAGCATCCACAGTATTTTGCCTTTATCCTGGAAGGTTTTGGCACCTGGACCTCCAGGAAAGCAAGGCTGTGAACAATGGCAAATGCCATGAATCCACAAGCAGTCAGAAGCATGACCTATTGCTTTTCATCTGCCACAATGTCATTAGCCCTAAAAAAGTAACACATGCGTTCAACATATTGGGCCTGATCCTCCACAGCAGGGTCAAAAGAGTCCAGTTTCCCCAACAGAGGCATGTTGCCTGAAAATGGCTTACCCCCAATGTGTAGTGAACAGTTAGTGAGCAAGTTCCTTTGGGTCATTCTTTTTCCTTGTCACCAGCGAAATAACTCGTCAGAGGTCAGTGTCCCTTCACTAGATTCCTTTATTTACAAACTCTATTTCATTCATTGAGTGCTTTTGGTACAACATCAGAACCGGAGTACCAGAAAACCTGACACTCAGGTTTATATACACATGAGACTCCCTGATTGGACAGGTAATTATGACCTCAGTCAGAGAGTTCATACTCTAAAAGGCCAACTTCATGTGCCTCGCTGAAGTAATTACAAATCATATTGTTGTAGATCTGGAATCATATGTAGGCCAGACCCTAAATGTTATTAGTAAACCCAATGGGTTTTTAGAACAATACCAGATTTTTATTGAATTCAAATTTCAACATCTGCCATGGCAGGATTATGAGTCAATGTCCCCTAGGTCTCCTGATTACTAATCCAGTGACGATACCATTACGCCATTGCCTCCCCACAGTGTTACAGAGGAAGCTATAATCCGTTTTGATAGAAAAGCATTACAAAGGGAGCTGTAATCCCCATTGTAACAGGACAGAGTGTGACAGAAGAAGGTGTAATCCACACTGTGATATCAGACAGTGTTACAGAGCAAGCTGTAATCTATACTGTTACATCAGAGATCGTCACAGATGGAGCTGTAATCTATACTGCTGTTTCAGAGAGTGTTCCAGAGGGAGGTGTAAACTGTACTGTTATATCAGAGAGTCTTATAAGAGGGAGGTGTAATCTCTAGTCGTGTGGAACAAAGGGACCTTGGTGTGCTAGTCCATAAAACTCTGAAAGCAGAGAGGCATGTTAGTAGGGTACTGAATAAAGCATATGGGACACTTGTCTTTATCAACCGAGGCATAGATAATAAAAGCAGGGGAGGAGTCATGTTGGAGTTGTGTAGAACTTTGGTGAGACCACAGCTTCAGTACTGTGTGCAGTTATGGTCGCCACATTATAGGAAGGATGTGATTGCACTGGACAGAGTGCAGAGGAGATTCACCAGGATGCTGCCTGGGTTGGAACATTTAAGTTATGAGGTAAGCTTGGGTTATTTTCATTGGAGCAGAGAAGACTGAACGGGCGACCTGATCAACATGTACAAGATTATAAGGGGCATGGACAGAGTGGATATGGAGCAGCTATTCCCTTTAGTTGAAGGGTCAGTCACGATAGGACATACGTTCAAAGGGGGGGGTGTGAGGAAAAACATTTTTACCCAGAGGGTGGTGACAGTCTGGAATGCACTGCCTGGGAGGGTGGTAGAGGTGAGTTGCCTCACATCCTTTAAAAAGTATCTGGATAAGCACCTGACGCGTCATATAACATTCAAAGCTATGGGCAAAATGATGGTAAATGGGATTAGGTGGGGTTCAGTTGTTTCTCATGTGTTGGTGCAGACTTGATGGGCCAAAGGGCCTCTTCTACACTGTATGATTCTGTGATACAGTTATATAGAAGATGTTCCAGCGGGAGCTGTAATTTATACTGTTATAGCAGACAGTGTTACATGGGCAGCTGTAATCTGTACAGTTATATCAGAGATTGTTATGGGGGGGTGTAATCTACACTTATATCAGGCAGTGATAGTGACAGAAGTGTAATCTATACTGTTATATCAGGTAGTGATATTGACAGAGGTGTAATGTACAATGTCATCTCAGAGCGTTGCACAGAGAGGTGTAATCTATGGTGTTATATCAGAATGTTAGAGAGGGAGTTGTCATCTATATTGTTATAACAGATTGTCAGAGGGACCTATAATTTGTGCTGCTATATCAGAGTGTTACAGAGGGAACTAATCAGTATTGTTTTATCAGATAGTATTACAGAGGCAAGCATAGTCTATACTGTTAAATCAAAGTATTACAGAGCAAGTTGTAATCTAAACTGTTATATCTGAGACTGTTAGAGAGGGTGTTGCAATCATTAACAAAGATTGTGACAGTGGGAACTATAATCTATGCTCGTACATCAGGGAGTGTTACGGGGCAGATGTAGTCTATAATGTGATATAGATTACATCTCACTCTACCAATCTCTGATATAACAGCATAGGTTATACCTCCCTCAGTAAGACACTCTGATACAGATTCATACAGAGGGAATTGTAATCTATACTGTTATATCTGAGAATGTTAGAGAGGGAAGTATAATTGACACTGTTTTATCAGAGATTGTCACAATGGGAGCTATAATCTATGCTGTTATATCAGATATTTGTGACAGACATGTGTAATTATAGTGTTACTTCAGAGAATGTTATAGAGACAGGTGTAATCTATAATGTTATATCAGGTACTATTACTGGGGGGGGGGGTATAATCCATAATGTTATACCAAAGAGTGTTACAGAAAGTGGTGTAATCTATAATGTTATATCAGAGTCTTACACAGGGAGGTACAACCTATACTGTTTTAGGACAGCTTGTTACTGAGGGAGGTGTTATTACTGTTATGTCAGAGTGTTAAAAAGGGAATCACGATCTTTACTGTTATATTTGAAAATGTTAGAGAGGGAGGTATTATTTATAGATATATCTGTGATTGTCATAGAGGGGGCAATAACCTATGCTGTTATATCAAAATTCATTAAAGAGGGAAGTGCAATCATTAACATTTTATATCATGTTACAGTTGGAAGTGTAATATATATTATTACAGAGGGAATGTTACAATTATACTGTATATCATAAATTTTTGCAGACATAGTTGTAATCTATGCTGTTATATCAGAGAGTGTTACAGCGTGAGATATAATCTATGCTGTTATATCAGAGAGTGTTACAGAGGGAGTAATCTACCCTATTTTATCTGAGAGTGTTAACAAGGTGTCATTTGTACTATTATATCGGTGTGTGTTACAGAGAGAAGTATAATCTATACTGTTATATCAGAGGGTGTTACAGAGGAAGGTGTAATCTATACTGTTGTTACTTTGTAATCGAGCTGCTGCTACATGGTACTCACCTGTCTGGCCCTAAGATGGATATCAAAGGCCTATGGTCTGTCAGAAGTATATCAATGCCTCCATATAGGAAGTGACAAAACTTGATGCCAAAGACAATGTCAAACCTCCTTTTTCCACCTGAGTGTATGTCTCCTCAACCTTTATCAATGATCTTGAAGTGAATATGATGGTTCTTTCCTCCCTGTTTGTCATAATATGGGACAGGACACCCCACCCTATAGGGTGAGGCATCACATAACAGCTGCAGTGGTAATTTTGGGTTGAAGTGAACAATCTCTTCAAAGCCTGCTTTACCACCAGGTCGGTCTCCTCATACTCTTTAGTCCACATCAATTGATCTTTCTTCAGCAACGAATGCATTGGTTTCAACACTGTTGTCAGTAGTGATTAATAGCCCCAAAAATAACATCAATTGGGACACTTTCTGGTCTTGGAGGCTTAATGATGGTCTTCATCTTCTTGGACACTTCGTGTAACTCATCGCTGTCAGTTACATGACCCAGGCACTCAACTGAGGCCTTAAAGAATGCGCATTTCTCTCTCTTGACTTCTAGGCTATGCTGCTGCAACCACTTCAAGGTGTTCTCCAGTTTCTTTGAATGCTCCTCCTCTGTTGGACTCATGACCAAAATATTGTCCACTGGACTCCTGGCAACCCATCCAAGATTTGATCCATGGTCATGTGGAAAAGAGCCATGTCATCAATGTCATCTTCACAGCTTTCAACTGAGTATTCATATTGACATCCACACCTGTGATAGTTCAGTGTTCCTGCATTCCATTTTTCAATAGTCAATAGTCATGTCAATAGTCACATGGCTCAACTTCATCAAGAATTGGTCCAGCTTCATGATGGTGCAGAGGTGGCATGCCAAGAGGAAGCCACTTATAGTGGAAAAGGTCCCTGTGTCTGACTATCCTTAGCAGTGGCTATGAATCCTTCAGTACCTCCATTGGCAAATAGGCCTGCGATAGGTCCATTTTGGAGGATTTCCTTCCCCCTGCCTGGCCACTGAATAGATCCAGACTGGGAGGAAGCAGGTATTGGTCTGCACGTAAGGCTGGGTTTACTTTCACTTTAAAATCCCCACAAATTCTCACTGACTTTTCTGATTTCAAACCTGCAACAATTGGGGTAGCCCATTCTTTGATGGTCACTGGTTCCAACACACCCAGATCCACCAATCGATCCAATTCAGCCTGCACCTTAGGCCTAACAGCGTAACCCCAATAGCGTACGGTACTGGACATGCCTTTAAAGATCTTGGACAAACATTCTACCTTCAGCCGCAATTTAACCTTGACACCCTTCATTTCTCCAAGTCTTTAAATTTTTCCAAAATATTTTGTAACCTTGTGTTCACGTCCGCCACCCTATTAACCATATCCGAGTTCAATTTCAACTTCTGTAACCAGGGAGCATCCATATAACGCAGAGTGTCACCTCTTACCACATATGGTGGTAATTCTGCACTTTGACTTGATTTACCATTATCACATGTACTGAGATACAGTGAAAAGTATTGTTTCTTTGCACTATACAGACAAAACACACCATTCTTAGAGTATGTAGGGGAGAAGGAAAGGATAGGGTGCAGAATATAAAGTTGGAGTTATGGGTAGGGTGAAGAGAAAGATTAGCTTAATATATGATAGGTCCATTGAAAAGCATGATGACAGCAGGAAGAAGTTGTTCTTGAGTTGGTTGATATGTAGTTTCAGACTTTTGTATCTTTTTCCCGATGGAAGAAGGTGGAAGAGAGTATGTCCAGGGTGCGTGGGGTCCTTGATGATGCTGGCTGCTTTCCCAAAGCAGCAGGAAGGGTAGATGGAGTTAATTGATGGGAGGCTGGTTTGCACAATGGATCAGGCTATGTTCATAACACTTTGCAGTTTTTTGCGATCTTGGTCAGAGCAGGAGTCATACCAAGGATTGATACATCTGGAAAGGATGCTCCCTGTGGTGCATCTGTAAAAATTGGTGAGAGCCATGGGCTTTCTTAACCGTAAATATGAAGGGACCAGAACAGGTTGTTGCTGATCTGGACACCTAGAAACTTGAAGCTCTCGACCATCTCCACTTCATCATCGTTGATGTAGGCAGAAACATGTCCTTCACTATGTTTCCTGAATTCGATGACTAGCTCCTTCATTTTACTGACATTGCGGGAGAGGTTATTGTCATTGCACCATTTCAGTAGTTTCTCTATCTCTTTCCTGTATTCCATCTTGTCATTGCTGTAGTAATTAATAAGTCCTGAAAACCTCAATTACGACATTTTCTGGTCTTGGGGCCTTAAATCCTGGAGATGAGAGTGTTGGCTTGTGAGGAGAGGCTGAGTATACTGGGGCTATACTGATTGGAATTCAGAAGAATGAGGAGAGATCTTATAGAAACATATAACATTATGAAGGGACTAGATAAGGTAGAAGCAGGAAAGTTGTTTCCACTGGCAGGTGAAACTAGAACTAGGGGGCATGGCCTCAAAATAAGGGGGAGCAGATTTAAAACTGAGTTGAGAAGGAACTTCTTCACACAAAGGGTTGTGAATCTGTGGAATTTCCTGCCCAGTGAAGCAGTTGAGGCTACCTCATTGAATGTTTTTAAGGCAAAGATTGAACAGCAAAACAATTAAGGGTTATGGTGAGCAGGCGGGTAAGTGGAGCTGAGTCCATGAAAAGATCAGCCATGATCATATTGAACGGCAGAGCAGGCTTGAGGGGCCAGATGGCCTATTCCTGTTCCTAGTTCTTATGTTCTTAATGATGGCCTCCATCTTCTTAGACACCTTGTGCAACCCATCACCATCTATTACATGGTCCAGGTACTCAATTAAATCCTTAAAGAATGTGCATTTCTCTCTTTTGACTTAGGAACATAGGGATTAGGAGCAGAAGTAGTCAACCCCTTCATCTCCAGAATCAATCTGGTGAACATCCTTGGAATTGCCTCTAATGTCACCACATCCTTCTTCAAAAAAGGACACAATACTCCAGTTGTGATCTCACCAATACCCTATACAATTGCAACAACACTTCTCCTTTTCCAATAAATTCAATTTGCCTTTTTATTACTTGCAGCACCTGCATGCTGACTTTTGTGCGATTCATGAACATACACACCCAAATCCCTCTGCCTAGATGTATTTTGAATCTGCTTTCCATTTAGGTAATTTGAATTTCTATTTTTTTCTGCCAAAATGGATAACCTCACGCTTGTAGGCCGTGCCCCCTCAACTTGTTTGAGAGTTCTCCGGGTTCTTTAAATGCTCCTTCTCAGTCAAACGCATGATCAAAATATTGTTCAGGTAACACTGGACTCCTTGCAACCCACTCAACTGTACCTTCACCTGTACATAACCTTTGAGGGGTACACTTGATCTGCCCCGTATCAACTTCCATTTTCACAGTTTTCCTTCCTGTTGAGGGAGAACCCAGAAACGATCGGCTTCAACCTGTACCAACAGAATGTTCAGCCTTAACTCTTGTTTCTCTGGACTGTTTACTTCCCCTACAAACCTGGCTGACTCCCTATCCTCTCCATGGCTGGCAATGTGGACCTTTTGTTTTGCCCTTCTAAAAGCTCCCTTTTCATTTCCCCTCTCTGCGCTACATGCACCCGGCAGTTCTGGGTAGTGTGACCAAATTGCTTGCACGTGCAACATTGGCCTCTTGTGTCTAGAAATTCGACTCCCTATGGGATGTCCTGCCTCATTGGCGGCATTCTGCTAACAGCACCAAACTCTGGGGAGCTTCTTGCTACTTGTGCACCTGGGTGCTGACAGCCAACTGCTTTGCTTCCCTGGTGGCTAACTCCAAGAAAGTTGCGGTTGCCAGCATGGACTTAAACTGTAAATTATGTTCAGCCGATAACTTCTGTTGGATGGCTTCATGCCAGAGGTCACAAACCAGTTAATCCTGTAAGGCATCCTGATGTATGTTTCCAAACTCGCAGTGCTCTGCCAGCCTCTTCACAGTTGCCACAAATTGAGCAGAGGACTCCCCTTTGAATTGGTCTCACTTAAAAAATCTGAAACGCTCTGAAATCATCATTGGCTTTGGAGTGAAATGATCTTTTAAGTGCACAATTTTCGCTAAGTCTTCTCATACCAAACTTCTTAAAATTGCGAACATCTTGCTCCTCATGTTTCTTAAAAACACCAGTATAACCAGGTCATTGCACACCTTATTTGCCTGGTGATAAGCACTGAAGTACTCTATATGAGGTGTCCAGCTCTCTGCCTCTTTGTTGAAGGGGCCTATGGCACTGAAACTGGCCACCATTTTGTTTTTCCATTGACAAGAAGATTTTCCATCAAACGAGTCTAGACTGAAGCCTCCTCCCGCT
Source organism: Carcharhinus amblyrhynchos (assembly GCF_965287045.1). Taxonomy (NCBI): domain Eukaryota; kingdom Metazoa; phylum Chordata; class Chondrichthyes; order Carcharhiniformes; family Carcharhinidae; genus Carcharhinus; species Carcharhinus amblyrhynchos. The sequence goes on from NC_137329.1 coordinate 59,099,871, forward strand.
GCCACTCGCACCTACCCGCAGTCCGAGTCCCCTCAGGACCTGCTTCCATGACAACTACTCACTCCCTCGATGACGGTGGTTAGCGCACCTTCTCTGCCATTGAAGAGAGCCCCGATCCTCTTTGCAATCGCTTCCTGCAATGTTTTCAGCCAGCTTCCAAGCAAGTACTACATTCCCCCTGAATGGACTGTTCAAATGAAGCAACAGTGGTCCTTCTACCTGTTCTTCGTAAGGTTAGTATAGTAAGAAGTCTCACAACATCAGGTTAAAGTCCAACAGGTTTATGTGGTAACAAACGCCACTAACTTTCAGAGCAGTGCTCCTTCGTCAGGTGAGTGGGGACCAAATAATTGTTACCAAATAAACCTGTTGGACTTTAATCCGGTGCTGTTAGACTTCTTGTTGTGTTTACCCCAGTCCAACGCTGGCATCTCCACATCATGACTTCGTAAGGCTGCCATGCTTTGGTTCCTTTCCTGTGCTGTCCTTCAAAGTCCGGTGTGATGCACACAATCCCCTCCCCCCACTTTCCAGAATGGAAGACCAGCAGAATGTGTAAGCCATGAAGCAACCTCGTCATTAGTTGTTATGCATGCGCCCATTGACTAATGGTGCCTCGAGAACCATGAAATAGACTTGGTAATTTGAATACTGGGAGCTTTTTATTGTAGGTGTTCAATGTTCCAGAATTAGACCTAAGGCTGCACAACCCACTCCCACAATGGGAGGAGTTAATCCCTCAGGGTCTCCTGATTGTACTTTTAAAGGTGCATTATGTACCTCAACGTACATTATATACATATAGCACATGATCTATACCATCACATCAGATGTGTAAATAATACTGTTATATCAGAGAGTGTTACAGAGTGGGATATAATCTATACTGTTACATCAGAGTGTAATTGAGGGATGTGTAATCTATACTGTTATATGAGAGAGTGTAACTGAGGGGAGTATAATCTATACTGTTATATTAGAGAATGTTACTGAAAAAGATGTAATCCATGATATATTAGATATTATTACATAGATAGGTATTATCTATAACATTTAACATAGAGATTGTTACAGAGGGAGATGTAATCTATATTGTTGCTTCAAAGTTTTCTACAGAGAGAGGTATAATCTATACTCTTACCAGAGATTTTTATAGAGGTAGTCAAAATCTATCCTGTTTTAACTGAGAGTGTGGGGTGGGGGAGGTATGATCGAGATTTATATCAGGGATTGAAATGGAGAGAGCTATAAACTATGCTGTCATATCAAAGAAAGGTAAAGAGAGAGGTATAATCTGTGCTGTTACATCAGAGATTGTTACAACAGGAATTGTAATTATACAGTTATATCAGAGAGTGTTAAAGAGAGAGGTATAATCTATACTGTTACAACAGTGTGGTACCAAGGGTGATGTACTCCATATTATTGTATCAGAGAGTATTACAGTGAGAGGTATAATCTATACTGTTATAACAGAGAGAGGTATAATTTATACAGTTATAACAGAGAGAGGTATAATTTATACTGTTATTACAGAGAGGTATAATCTCTGTTATATCAGGGAGTGAAGTGTAATCCATAATGTTATTCCATATGTTGTTACAGAAATAAGTATAATCTATCCTGTTATATCAAAAATTGTTAGAGGTTGTAATCCACACTGTTATATCAGAGACTGTTACAGAAGGAGATGTATTCTATAATGTTATATCAGATACTGTTACAGAAGTAGATATTAAGTATACATTTATGTCAGTTTTTTACAGGGAGAGCTGTACTCCAAACTGTTATATCAGAAGGAGTTACAGAGTGAGGAGTAAGCCTCACTGTTATAGCACAGATTGTTACACACAAAAGAGTAACCTGTACTGTTTTTTTTAATCTTTTAGGGCAAACCAAATGTAACCTACATAGTTGTATCAGTGTTATAGTGGGAGGTGCAATCTATACTATTATATCAGAGTTACAGAGGGAGGTGCAATCTGTACTATTATATCAGACAGTGTTACAGAGGGAGGTGTAATCTATACTGTTATATCAGAATGTTACAAAAGGATGTGTAACTGTTACATCAGAGAGTGTTACAGAGATAGGTATAATCTATAATGTTATAATCAGAGAGTGTTACAGAGATAGGTATAATCTATAATGTTATAATCAGAGAGTGTTACAGAGCTATGATATAACAGTACAGATTATAACAGTATAGATTATACCTATCTCTGTAACACTCTCTGATATAACAGTACAGATTATACAGAGAGTGTTACAGAGATAGGTATAATCTATACTCTTATATCAATGGGTGTTACCAAGCATAGTGTAATCTATATTGTTGCATCAGACATTGTTACAGAGGGAGGTGCAATCTAAAAGTGTTAACAAGAGAGGTGTTCTCTATAGTGTTATATCAGAGTGTTACAGAGGGAGGTGTAATCTATACTGTAATATCAGAGAGTGTTATAGAGGGAGGTATAATCTATATTGGAATATCAGAGAGTGTTACAGAGGGAGGTATGTGGGCCGAAGGGCCTGTTCTGCGCTGTAATGTTCTATATTCTATGTTCTATGAGAGAGTTTTAGCGGGAGGTATAGTCTATACTGTAATATCAGAGTGTTACAGAGGGAGGTATAATCTATACTGTAATATCAGAGTGTTACAGAGGGATGTATAATCTATACTGTAATGTTGGAGTGTCACAAAGGGAGGTATAATCTATACTGTAATATCAGAGAGTGTTACAGAGCGGGGGTGTAATCTATGCTGTTACATCAGTGTTACGGGGGGAGTGTAGTATATATAGTGTTTGATCAGTGAGTGTTACAAATGGAGGTCTAACCTATATTGTATCAGAGAACATTGCAGAATGTGATATCACCTGTAATGTTATATTAGTGTTACAGTGGGCAGTAAAAGTGGGCAGTATACTGTTATATCAACGTGTGATACAGTTTGAGGTGTAAGCTACACCATTATATCAGAGAGTCTTACTGAGGGGAGGTGTTATCTATACTGTTACATCTGAGATTTTTTTACAGAGGAGCTGTAATCCATACTCTCATATCTGAGGGAACTGTAATTTGCGTTGTTACATCAGTGTGTGTTATTGAGGGACGTGAAATCTAAAGTCTTATATCAGTGAGTGTTACAGAGGAATATGTAATCTATACTATGTTATTAGAGTATGTTACAGAGGGAGATGCAGTCTATACTGTCATATCAGGCAGTGTTACAGAGAAAGGTATAATCTATACTGTTATATCTGAGGGTGTCACAGAACAAACTAATCTACAATATATCAGAAGGTGTCACAGAGGGAGATGTAATCTATATTGTTATCAGACAGCATTACAGAATGAGGTGTCATCTATACTATTATATTAGGGAGGTTAATGTAAACTGTATATCAGTGAGTGTTGCAGTGGGAGGTGCATATTGTTACATCAGAGTGTTAGAGAGTGCAGTGTCATTTATACTGTTATATTATTGTTATAGAGAGGAAAGTAAAATATATATCCTGTTATATCAGAGAACATTAAAGGAAGGTTGAATCCATATTGTTATATCAGAGAGAGGTGTAATCTATAATGTATGAAGCTCAGAGGCTCCTGGGTGCTGAAGGGGGTTTATTACCATCATTCTCCCTCCCCTTTTCTAGATTACATCCATCCCATATTCAACATGGCTGCTTGAGCACAGCCACAGCTACCAAGATGGCCATAGGGAATCACATAACACTGACAAGAAACCAATGCAAGCAAGGATCAATTGTGTAGCCTTATTAGTCCATACAAGTAGATTGCTGAGTCCTGTTGGAAGAGGAAGCTTTAGGGTGAATCCTTGGATTGTGTTGGACTCCTGTGTGCAAATTCAACATGTACTTTGTGGACATTGAAGCTGATTCAAAATTTGACTAAGGGCTGGATCAGAACCCTTTTGGTAACTAGGAAACTTTTCTGCTTTCATAACTATGAAATTTGACTAGGTGTCTTCATGTGGGTTAATTAATAAATTGTTTATTAGTTCAACTTCTGAGTATGTTGTGTCTTGGAACCCCACCTGTATCATTCCTGACCCTGTATGACATCAGAACTATTATATGAGAGTGCTACAGAGTGATGCGTAATCTACACTGTTATATCAGAGATTGGTATACAGGAAGGTATAATCTATATTGTAATATCAACGTGTTAGAGGGAGGTATCCTCTATACTGTTATATCAGAGTGCTACAAAGGGATGTATAATCAAAACTGTTATATCAGAGTGTCACAATGGACAGTGCAATCTATGCTATTATATCAGAGAATGTAATCTATACTGGGAAGTCATAGGGGCCTCTCTCCTGACGGGGCCAACATTCTCCCTTCCATTTTCTAGATTACATTATCTCTACATTTGAGGGCCACAGGAAGTTACATGACTCTGAGGAATCAGTGCAAGCAAGGATCAGCTGTGCAGCCACATCAGACTATCTTAAGTAGAGTGTTGACTCCTGTTACAAGAGGAAGCTTTAAGGTGAAAGCTAGGACGGTGTGGGTTACCTGCTGTGTGCAAATTCACCAGGTTGACAGTCAGAATAGAGTATCAACTGGTGTGCCAGACAAAGAAACATTTGCACAGAATATTTTATTTAACTCAATCTTTAAGGCTGAAAAGACACTTAATAACATGAACTACATTTTCCTTAACTTGCTGGAATGCCAATTACCCTCAAACACTCAAACATTTGAACTGCCTTTTTACTCAAAACTTGCAAAAATACTGATTATTTGCTATGCAGAACATATGGCTCAAGGCTTGAACTCCAATACTACCTACAGCAAGGCGAGTTGATCAAGCTCCCTTCTGGTAGGGTTGTCTTCTTCCAAGTCCTGGACTCCGGGTATTTTCCTTCATGCGTTGGTTGTTCCTTTAGGTTGACACTGCTGATGTCTCCGATGTTGCTGGCACTGAGTCATGCTACACATACACACTTCGCCCGAGTTCTATTGTCTTGTTAAGCCTTAAACTCATTATTCAAAATAAACAGGATACTAACCAGGTTAAGTTCATCAAGATCCCATTGTCCTCAGGAATGCTACTGTCTGACCAACTATTAGCCAATTGTAGAGTTTGATGGCATCTTTCTTTATTGTTCTTCTTGTTTTCGTGCTTGTGCAAAGTTGACCTCTTTTCCCAACATGCTCTTGCAGACGTAAGTCCACACACTGTGTGTTTTGTGGACAATGAACCCAATTTGGAATATGACTAAGGACTGGATGAAAACCCCTTTGGTAATTAGAATCTTTCCTGTTTTCAATCCAAGAGGACCAGTGTGAAATATTGGATAAAATAATCATAACAAAAGAGGAAGTGTTTCCTTGAAAGTGGATATGTCACCAGGGCCAATTGATTGTTCCTTAAGATGTTGAAGGAAGTCAGGGAGGAGGTAATATGCTCTGAGGACTATATTCCAATCTTCATCAGACACAGGTGAGGTTTTGGAGGATTGGAGGAATGCAAATTTTGTTCTGTTCTTTAAAAATGGTACGAAGGAAATGCCAAACAATTATCGGCCTGTTAGTCTTGATTCGATGGTGGGAAAATTGTTAGAATTAATCTTGAGAGATCAGATAAACTTTCACTTACAAAGGCATGGACTGGTCAGGAAAAGTCAGCATGGCTTTGTTAAAAGAAAGTGATGTCTTACAAATTTGATTGAATTTGTTGAGGAAGTGACAAGGAGAATTGATGAGAATAGTGCAACGAATGTCATCTATGTGGAGTTTAATAAGGCATTTCCCAAGGTCCCTCATAGCAGATTGTTCAAAAAAGTAAAAGCCCATGGGATACAGGGTAATGAGACAAATTGGATCCAAAGTCAGCTCAGTAACAGGAAACAAAAGTAATAATTGATGGTTGCCTTTGCGAATAGAAAGCTGTTTCAAATGGTGTTCCACGGGGCTTGGTGTGGAGACTCTGCTTTTTGTTCCATATATTAACAACTTGGACTTGAACATGGGGGCACAATTGGGAAATTTGCAGATGACACAAAAGTGACCAGATATAGGACAGTGTAGAAGATAGCTGTTAGCCCCAAAATGAAGTAGATGAGTTGGAGTGGGCAGGAAGGTGACAGGTGGAGTTCAATTCTGATAAGTCAGTGGGAGGCAGAGAACCAAATCTGTAGGCAGATTAACGGGGTTGTTGTGGTGGCTGATTTTAACTTCCTCTATACTGACTGGGACGCTTCGTACTAGGGATGTGGCTGGTGCAGAATTTGTAAGGAGCATCCACGAGAGCTTCTTGTAATGGTGTGTAGATAGTCAACTAGGGAAGGGGACATACTGGATCTGGTATTGAGGAATGAACCCAGCCAGGTGGTTGACGTTTCAGCAGGGGAGCAGTTCAGGAACAGTGACTACAATTCAGTAAGCTTTAAGGTACTGATGGATAAAGATAAGTGTAGTTCTCAGGAGAAGGTGCTAAATTGGGGGAAGGCTGATTACAACAATATTAGGCAGAAACTGAAGAACATCGATTGGGGGCAGATGTTTGAGGACAAATCAACACCTGGCGTATGGGAGGCTTTCAAGTATAAGTTGATAGGAATTCAGGACTGGCATGTTCCTTTAAGGATAAAAGATAAGTATGGCAAGTTTCAGGAACCTTGGATAATGAGAGACATTGTGAGCCTATCAGCAAGGAAAAGGAAGCATTTGCCAAGGCTAGGAGGCTGGGAACACAAAACAAGCGTGGAATGTAAGGGAAGTAGAAAGAAACTTAAGCAAGAAGTCAGGAGGGCTAAAAGGGGTCACAAAAGGTCGTTAGCCAGGAGGATTAAGGAAAGTCCCAAAGCTTTTTATACATATATAAAGAGCAAAAGAGTAGCCAGGGAAAGGGTTGGCCCACTCAAAGACAGGGGAGGGAATCTATGCGTGGAGCCAGAGGAAATGGTGATGTATTAAATGAGTACTTTGCATCAGTATTCACCAAAGAGATAGACTTGGTGGATGATTTGTCTGAGGAAGGGTGTGTAGATAGTTTGGGTCATGTTGAGATCAAAAAGGAGTTGGTATTAGGGGTCTTGAAAAACATTAAGGTGGACAAGATCTCAGGAGCCAATGGGATATACTCCAGAATACTGAGAGCAACAAAGGAGGAAATTGCTGGGGCCTTGACAAAAATATTTGTGTCCTCACTGGCCACAGTGGAAGTCCCAGAGGATTGGAGAATAGCCAATGTTGTTTCTTTGTTTAAGAAGGGTAGCAAGGAGAATCCAGGGAATTATAGGCTCGATGTCAGTGGTAGGGAAATTATTGAAGAGGACCCTTTGAGACAGGATTTACTTTCACTTGGAAATAAGTGGATGTATTAGCAAGAGGCAACATGGTTTTGTGAAGGGGAGGTTGTGTCTCACTAGCGTGGTCAAGTTTTTCAAGGAAGTGATGAGGATATGGCAGTGGATATTGTCTACATGGTCTTCAGTAAGGCCTTTGACAAGGTCCCTCCTGGCAGACTGTTGCAGAAGGTGAAGTTGCACGGCATCAGAGGTGAGCTGGCAAGATGGATACAGAACTGGCTTAGTCATAGAAGACAGAGGGTAGCAGTGGAGGGGTGCGTTTCTGAAAAGAGAGTTGTGACTGGTTGTGTTCCTCAGTTTTCAATGCTGGAACCATTGCTGTTTGTAATATAAATGATTTGGAGGAAAATGTAACTGGTTTGATTAGTAAATTTGCGGATGACACAAATGTTGGTGGAAGAGAGGAGGAACGTCGGAGGATAAGCAAGATATAGATCAGTTGGAGACTTGGGTGAAGAGATGGCAGATGGAGTTTAATCCAGCCAAATGTGAGGTCATGTGTTTTGGACGGTCTAATACAGATAGGGAATATACAGTAGATGGCAGAACCCTTACGAGTAGATGCAGAAGATAGTCAAGAAGGCACTTGGCATGCTTGCTTTCATCGGCCGGGACATTGAGTTTAAAAATTGGCAAGTCATGTTTCAGCTTTATAGAACCTTAGTTAGGCCACGCTTGGAATATAGTGTTCAATTCTGGTCACCTAACTGTCAGAAGGATATGGAGGCTTTGGAGAGGGTACAGAAAAGATTTGCCTGGTATGGAGGACATTAACTGTGAGGAGAGGTTGGAGAAACTTGGTTTGTTTTCATTGGAATGACGGTTGTTGAGGAGCTACTTGATAGAAGTCTTCAAGATTATGAGAGGTATGGACAGGGTGGATAGTCAGAAGTTTTTTCCTAGGGTGGAAGAGTCAATTACTAGGGGGCATAGGTTTAAGGTGCAAGGGGCAAGGTTTAAAGGAGATGTACAAGACAAATTTTTTACACTGAGGGTGGTGGGTGCCTAGAACTCGCTGTGGGGGGAAGGAAATGGGAGCAGATATGACAGTGACTTTTAAGGGCGTCTTGACAAATACATGAATAAGATGGAAGTACAGGGATATGGTCCCCAGCAGGATAGAGGGTTTTAGTTCAGACGGGCAGCATTGTCGACACAGGCTTGGAGAATCTAAGGGCCTGTTCCTATGCTGTAGTTTTCTTTGTTCCTTGTTCTAAGTGTGAGGTAATGCAATTAGGGAGGTCAAACAGTAAAAGGGAATACACAGTAAGCTGGAATAAACTGAGGAGGGTAAATGAGTTGAGAGATCATGGCATGCAAGTTCACAGGTCCCTAGAAGTAGCAATACAGGTAGATAAGTTTCTAAAGAATGGTAATGGAATGTTTTCCTTTATTGGCATAGGTATAGAATACAAAAGTAGGAATGTAAAGATGAAACTATATAAGACTGGTGAGGCCACATAAATGAAGTATTGTGTGCAGTTCTGGTCGCCGCATTATAGGGAGCTGCTCTGTGATGCAGAGAAGATCTACTAGAGTGTTGTCTGGGCTGGAGAATTGTTGCTACGAGGAAAGATTGGAGAAGTTGAGGTTGTTTTCCTTGGAACAGAGAAGGCTGAGGGGTGACATCACTGAGATATACAATATTGGGAGGGGTAGAGTTAGAGTAGGTCGGAGGAACCTGATTTACTGGCACTGAGTTCATAAATCAAGGGTGATAAATTCATGCTCAGTGGCAAAAGGATTAGAAGAGACATGAAAAACTTTTTAGAAAGATTAGAAAGGGCACCTAAGTGTCTTTGGGTCAGCATGGACAAGATGGGACAAGATGGGCCAAATGGCCTCTTCTGTGCGCTATCATTTCTATGGTTTACAACAATGAACTTGGCTAAAAGCAAAATACTGTGGATGCTGGAATCTGAAACAACAACAGAAAATGCTGGAAAATCTTAGCAGGTCTGACAGCATCTGTGGCGAGAGGATAGTCAACATTTTGAGTCTGGCTGACTCTTCATCAGAGCTGGAAAATAGGACAAGGTTTATACTGTGAAGTTGAGGGGTGGGGGCTGTTATTGATTAGGATGGCATAGACAAGAAAACAAAGGGAATGCAAATGGTGATGATAATGCTAGGAATGATGCTAATAGCATCCATTAAGAGATCGGAATGTGTAAATGGCAGAGCAAAATGTAGGAATGGGGCACAAGGCTGTAGTGGAGTGAGGTGGGCAGACCTTGGGAGGTGAAACAAAATGGAAAGCAAGATTTTAGAAGTGGAAAAATAAAAATAAGAATATAAAGTAATAAAAATTGATTAAGTAGAAGAAGTGAAACAAAACAAAATAAGTGGGGTGAAGGTGGAGGAGAGATTTCACGCTCTGAAGTTGTTGAATTCAATGTTCAGTCTGCAAAGCTGTAGAATGTAATTGGAAGATGAGGTGCTGTTCCTCCGATTTACGTTGGGCTTCACTGGAACATTGCAAAAGATTAAGGATGCAGAAAGGAGAGCAAGGAGGTGGGTTGAAATGACAAGCGACAGAAAGGTCTGGTTCCTGCTTGCAGATGGACTGAAGGTGCTCTCAAAGCGGTCACCCAGTCTGCAGTTGGTCCCTCTGATGTAGAGTAGACCACATTGAGAACAGCGAGTGAAGGAGGTGCATGTGAAGTGCTCCTTCACCTGAAAAGAGTGCTTGGACCCTGGGATGGTGAACAAGGAGGAGATGAAAGGGTAGCTGTTGCGATTTCTAAAGTCGCATGGGAAGGTGGCTTTAGCAGTGATGAGTGATGAAGGAATGAACCAGGGTGCCCCAGAGGGAACAGTTCCTGCAAAATGCTGACAGGAAGAGTAAGGGAAAGGTATGTTGAGTGGTGGTATCATATTGGAGTTGACGGAAATGGTGGAGGATGATCTTTTAAATGTGGAGGCTAATGGGGTGGAAAGTGAGGAAAAGGGGGACTCTATCCTGATTCCAGGAAGTGGGGAGGGGGGGGGGGGAGCGAGGGGAGTGGTCCGGGAGATGACTTGGACATAGTTGAGAGCCCTGCCAACCACAGTCATTAGAAAGCCATGATTAAGGAAGACATATCAGCAGTGCCATTTTGGAAAATGATGTCATCAGAACAGATGCAATTGAGGCGAGGGAACTGAGAGAACAGAATGGAATCCTTACAGCTTGTGGGGTGTGAAGAGCTGTACTCAAGGTGGTTGTGCGAGTCAGTGGACTTGTAATGGATATTGATGGACAGTTTTAGCATCAGAAATGGAGATAGAGAGGTCAAAGAAGGGAAGAGAACTGTCAGAGAGGGACCATGTGAAGGTGATAGAGGGGTGGAAATTGGAAGTGAAATTGATAAATTTTTCAGGCCTACACAAACTTGGCTAAGTGGCTTCATTTGTGTTAATTTAAAGAAAAATACTTGGACTTCTGGATATCTATACCATGTCTCAAAACCCTTTCTATATCATGCCTCTCCCTGTGTGGCATCACAGATTATATCAGAGACTGCCTTGGAGGGAGATATAACCTATACTGTTGTATCAGAGTGCTACAGTGGGAGGTATAGTCTATACCATTATACCAATGAGTATAACAGAGGATGGTGCATTCTATGCTGTTTTATGAGAATCATACAATTCTCGCACCGCAAAAGGTGGCCCTTCAGATTTCAGGTCCCTGCTAGCTGTCTGCAAGAACAAGTCAGCTGGTCTTATTCCTTTCCTTTTCATCTCAGTCCTGCAAATGTTTTGTCATCATACAGATATTCAGTTTTAAAACTGTGATTGAATCCACCGTACTCTGAGGCAAGACATTTCTGACCCAAACCACTTGGTGTGAAAACACTTCTCTGCAGTCACTTTAAATTGGTGTCTACTGATTCTCTATCCTTCCATCAATGGGAACAGTTTCTCCCCATCTACTCTGTCTAGATCCTGCTTGATTTTGAACCACTCCTCTAAAACTGCTCTTTTATAAAAAGAACAGCCTCACCTTTACCAATCTATCTATGTAACTAAAAACAAACGTTGGAGGGACTATTTTTGTGAATCTCCTCTAATGGCCTTCATATCCTTTGTGGAGTGTGAAGAACAGGCTACAGTCCTCCAGCTCAGGCTGGTAGTGTTTTATAAATGTTCGTCATAACTTCCTTGCTTTTGTGTTTTACTCCTCTATTTATAAAGCCTGGGGCCCTGTCTGCCATGTTGACTGATTTATCAACTTACCCTGACATCATCAATGCACATTTACCCCCCAACCCAGCTTCTTCTCCCTCCTGCTCCTGCACCCCTCTAGAATTGTATCGTGTGTTATGTGGGTTCTCTTGTTCAAAACGTATCACTTCATTCTTCATGTTGTGCGATGGTTTTATTTGGTGTCTCAATGATAATACCTTGAGACTGTTAATAAGTGAACACTTTACTGGTAATCATTAACTATGTACAGTCCCAGTTACTGTCACACATGGTACTGCTCCCTTTGACACAATTCTCCAACACTACTACCGTGTGCCTCTATACATCATAATGTGGATGGTGTTAATCTCTATTCCTCTGTCATTCAAAAACTGAGGGAGACAAACAAACAGGTTAGTTAGCTTAACATCTAAGAACATAAGAACATAAGAAATAGGAGCAGGAGTAGGCCATCTAGCCCTTCGAGCCTGCCCCGCCATTCAATAAGATCATGGCTGATCTGTCGTGGCTCAGTTCCACTTTCCCGCCCTCTCCCCATAACCCTTAATCCCCTTGCCTATCAAAAACCTATCGACCCGTGTCTTAAATATATATGGCGAGGCAGCCTCCACCACTTCAATGGGCAGAGAATTCCAGAGATTCACCACCCTTTGAGTGAAGAAGTTCCTCCTCAACTCCATTCTAAACCACACCCCCCTTTATCTTGAGGCTGTGCCCTCTAGTCCTACTGTCCTTCCTGAGCGGGAAGAGCCTCTCCACCTCGATCCTATCCATCCCATTCATCATCTTATATGTCTCAATGAGATCTCCCCTCATTCTTCTAAACTCTAACGAGTATAAGCCTAGTTTATTCAGCCTCTCCTCATAGTTCAACCCCCTCAACTCCGGTATCAGCCTAGTAAGCCTCCTCTGCGCTCCCTCCAAGGCCAAAATATCCTTGCGTTAATGCGGCGACCAAAACTGCACACAGTACTCCAGCTGCGGCCTCACCAGTGCCCTGCACAGTTGCAGCAAGACATCCCTACTTTTATATTCAATCCCCTTCGCTATGAAGGCCAGCATCCCATTTGCCTTGAAAATTGTTAGAGTGCATTATAAATAGCAGAATACTTACAAATACACATAATAATTGAGCAAAGTTAGCATGGCTTCATGAAGGCAAAATTGTACCTGACAAATTTATTAGAATTCTGTGAGGTGGTAATTGGAGGGTAGATAAAATGAAGTGGATGTGCCGGCATTGGACTGGGGTAAACACAGTAAAAAGTCTGACAACACCAGGTTTTAGTCCAACCGATTTATTTGATAGTAAACGCACAAGCTTTCGGGTTAGTCCCTTCGTCAGGTGAGTGGAGAGTTCTGGCCTCAGACAGAACATATAAAGCACAGACAGTTTACAGATTACTGATTAGAATGCGAATCTTTCCACCTAACCTGCTGTTCAAGTCTTAAAGTGGCCGACAATGTGAGTGGAAGGAGCACTGATCACAGGTTAAAGAGATGTGTATTGACTATACACATCTCTTTAACCTGTGATCAGTGCTTCTTCCACTCACATTGTCGGCCACTTTAAGACTTGAACAGCAGGTTAGGTGTAAAGATTCGCATTCTAATCAGTAATCTGTAAACTGTCTGTGCTTTATATGTTCTGTCTGAGGCCAGAACTCTCCATTCACCTGACGAAGGGACTAACCCGAAAGCTTGTGCGTTTACTATCAAATAAGTTGGTCGGATAAAACCTGGTGTTGTCAGACTTTTTACAGATAAAATGAAGCCAGTGGATGCAATACATTTGGATTTCTAAAAAGCATTTGATAAGATACCATACAAAAGGCTACTTAAGATAAAAGTCCATTATGTTTAGGGTGGTATATAAGCATGGATAGAGGATTAGCTTACAAATAGAAGAAAGTGTTAATTGGGGAATTTTCAAGATGGCAGCCTATAAGTAGTAGAGTGTCACAGGGATCAGTGCTGGGCCACAATTATTTACACTATATATTAGTGACTTGAACAAGGGAAGTGAATGTACTATTGCTATTTTTGTCGATGACAAAAATAGATGGGAAGAGAAGTTGTGAGGATGACAGAGGCCACGGAGGAATATAAACAGGTTTGGTATGTGAGCAAAAAACCTGGCAGATGGTATGCACTTTGATAGGAAAAGTAAAGGGCTGAATATTAATTAAATAGAGAAAGGTTGCAGCACAGAGAGACATAGGGCCCTCTTGCATAAATCAGAAAAAACTTGCATACAATTTCAATGGGTAACAATGAAGTCAAATGGAATGTTAGCCATTATTTCAAAGGGAATGAAGTATAAAAATAGGAAACTTATGCTAAAGCTACAGGCACTACGTAGACTACATCTGGAATACGGTGAACAGTTTTGGTCCCCTTGTTTTAAGAAAGATATATTGGCATTGGAGGTAGTCCAGAGAAGGTTCACTCGGTTAATTGCAGGTATGAAGGGATTTTCTTATGAGGAGAAGTTCAGTGGGTTGGCCCTAAACTCATTGACGTTTATAAGAATGAGAGTTGACCTTATTGAGGCATATAGGATTCTCAGGAGGCTTGACAGGGTAGATGCTGAGAGCTTGTTTCCCCTTGCGGGAGAGTATAGGGCAAGAAGATATAATCTCAGAGTAGGGGATCACCCATTTAAGACAGAGAAGAGGGAGAGTCTCTCACGTAAGGAAAGTGAATTTGTGGAAGTCTTTACTGTGGAGGCTGGACTCTCAAATATGTTCAAGGCTGAGATAGACATTCTTAATCAGTAAGGGAATCAAGGGGTATGGGGATAATGCGGGAAAGTGGGGTTGAACATTAACAAATCAGTCATGATCTCATTGAATGATGAAGCAGGCTCAGTGGGCTGATTGACTGACTTCTACTCCTATGCCTTATAGTCTTAACCTTGCTCCATCAAGCACCTTTGCGTTACAATGGCACGCAGTCACGTACACCAATTTTCTGCATTGAATGTCATTTACAGCTGTAATTTCCGATGTAAATCCAGAGTTTGTTACTCTAAGAACTGTAACCCAAGGTGTTATCACAGGGAGTGTTAGAGAGGCACTGTCTAAAACATGTTGTTATCACAGGGAGTGTTAGAGAGGCACTGTCTATCCATGTTGTTATCACAGGGAGTGTTAGAGAGACACTGTCTAAAACACGTTGTTATCACAGGGAGTGTGAGAGAGGCACTGCCTATCCATGTTGTTATCACAGGCAGTGTTAGAGAGGCACTGTCTAAGACACGTTGTTATCACAGGGAATGTTAGAGAGGCACTGTCTATCCATGTTGTTATCACAGGCAGTGTTAGAGAGTCACTGTCTATACACGCTGTTATCACAGGCAGTGTTAGAGAGGCACTGTCTATCTGTGCTGTTATCACAGACAGTGTTAGAGAGTCACTGTCTATCCATGTTGTAACAACAGCGGAGAGTGTTTGAGAGGCACTTTCTATTCATGCTGTTATCGCAGGGAGAGGTACTAACATTCCCTGTGATAACAGCATGGATAGGCAGTGCCTCTCTAACACTCCCTGTGATAACAGCACAAATAGACAGTGACTCTCTAACATTCCCTGTGATAATAATATGGATAGACAAACTATTATCACAAGGAGTGTTAGAGAGGCACTGTCTATCCAAACTATTATCACAGGGTGTTAGAGAGGCACTGTCTATCCATGTTGTTATCACAGGGAGTGTTAGAGAGGCACTGTCTATCCATGTTGTTATCACAGGGAGTGTTAGAGAGGCACTGTCTATCCATGTTGTTATCACAGGGAGTGTTAGAGAGACACTGTCTAAAACATGCTGTTATCACAGGGAGTGTTAGAGAGGCACTGCCTATCCATGTTGTTATCACAGGCAGTGTTAGAGAGTCACTGTCTATACACGCTGTTATCACAGGCAGTGTTAGAGAGGCACTGTCTATCTGTGCTGTTATCACAGACAGTGTTAGAGAGGCACTGTCTATCCATGTTGTTATCACAGGGAGTGTTAGAGAGGCACTGTCTATCCATGTTGTTATCACAGGGAATGTTAGAGAGGCACTGTCTATCCATGTTGTTATCACAGGGAGTATTAGAGAGGCACTGTCTATCCATGTTGTTATCACAGGGAGTATTAGAAAGGCACTGTCTATCCATGTTGTTATCACAGGGAGTGTTAGAGAGGCCCTGCCTATCCATTTTGTAACACCAGAGAGTGCTAACGAGACACTTTCTATCCATGTTGTTATCACAGCGAGTGTTAGAGAGGCACTGTCTATCCATGTTGTGGCAACAGAGAGCATTTGAGAGGCACTTTCTATCCATGCTGTTTTCATAGTGAGTGTTAGTACCTCTCTAATACTCCCTGTGATAACAGCATGGATAGACAGTGATCCTCTAACACTCTCTGTGGTAACAGCATGGATAGACAGTGAATCTGTAACATTCTCTGTGATAACAGCATGGATAGAAAGTGCCTCTCTAACATTCTTTCGAACACTGTGATAATAGCACACATAGACAGTGATCCTCTAACACTCCCTGTGATAGTAATATGGATAGACAGAGAGACACTATCTATCCAAACTATTATCACAGGGAGTGTTAGAGAGGCACTGTCTATCCATGCTGTTATCACAGAGAGTGCTAACGAGACACTTTCTATCCATGCTGTTATCACAGCGAGTGTTAGAGAGGCACTGTCTATCCATGTTGTTATCACAGGGAGTGTTAGAAAGGCACTGTCTATCCATGTTGTTATCACAGGGAGTATTAGAAAGGCACTGTCTATCCATGTTGTTATCACAGGGAGTGTTAGAGAGGCCCTGCCTATCCATTTTGTAACACCAGAGAGTGCTAACGAGACACTTTCTATCCATGCTGTTATCACAGCGAGTGTTAGAGAGGCACTGTCTATCCATGTTGTGGCAACAGAGAGCATTTGAGAGGCACTTTCTATCCATGCTGTTTTCATAGTGAGTGTTAGTACCTCTCTAATACTCCCTGTGATAACAGCATGGATAGACAGTGATCCTCTAACACTCCCTGTGATAGTAATATGGATAGACAGAGAGACACTATCTATCCAAACTATTATCACAGGGAGTGTTAGAGAGGCCCTGCCTATCCATGTTGTAACAACAGAGAGTGCTTGAGAGGCACTGTCTATCCATGCTGTTATCACAGGGAGTGTTAGAGAGGCACTGTCCATCTGTACTGTTATCACAGGGAGTGTTAGAGTCACTGTCTATCCATTTTGTAACAACAGAGATTGCTTGAGAGGCACTTTCTATCCATGCTGTTATCACAAGGAGTGTTAGAGAGGCACTAACACTCCCTGTGATAACAGCATGATCAGCAGTGCCTCTCGAACATTGTCTTTTAAACTTTCTCTGTGCTAACAGCTCCGATAGACAGTGACTCTCTAACATTCTCTCTGATAACAGCATGGATAGAAAATGCCTCTCTAACCTTCTAACACTCTCTGTGATAACAGCACGGACAGACAGTGACTCTCTAACACTCCCTGTGATATTAACATGGATAGAAACAGAGAGCACTTGTGAGGCACTGCCTATCCATGCTGTTGTCACAGGGTGTGTTAGAGAGGCACTGCCTATCCACGTTGTAACAACATGCAGTTGAACTGAGGGCGAGAAATAGAAAATACTGAATGCTCTAAACAGGTTGGCAGCAGTTTAGAGAGAAAACAGGATCAATGTTTCAGCTCATGGCCTTTCATCAGAATTTGCTTTTCTCTCCCAGATTCTGCTGGATCTGTTGAGTATTTCCAGCATTCCCTGCTGGCATTTCAGCCTTCTAGCATCCACAGAATTGTGCTGTTGTATTAATACCATTTGAAGAGAGCTGTAATCCCGACTGCAATACCAGAGGGTGCCGCAGAGGGTGTTGTAATCCATGTTGTTATGAATCAATGTTAGAGAGACAACAGTAGAAATCCCTACTGCAATGCCCGAGTGTGTCACGAAGTGGGATGTAATAAGAACATAAGAACATAAGAAATAGGAGCAGGAGTAGGCCATCTAGCCCTTCGAAACTGCCCCACCATTCAATAAGATCATGGCTGATCTGAAGTGGCTCAGTTCCACTTTCCCGCTTTCTCCCCATAACCCTTAATTCCCCTTGCCTACCAAAAACCTATCTACCTGCGTCTTAAATATATTTAGCGAGGTAGCCTCCACTACTTCAACGGGCAGAGAATTCCAGAGATTCACCGCCCTTTGAGTGAAGAAGTTCCTCCTCAACTCTGTTCTAAACTGCACCCCCCTTATCTTGAGGCTGTGCCCTCTAGTCCTGCTGTCCTTTCTGAGCGGGAAGAACCTCTCCACCTCTACCCTATCCATCCCTTTCATCATCTTATACGTCTCAATAAGATCCCCCCTCAGCCTTCTAAACTCTAACGAGTACAAGCCCAGTCTATTCAGCCTCTCTTCATAGTTCAACCCCCTCAACTCTGGTATCAGCCTAGTGAACCTCCTCTGCACTCCCTCCAAGGCCAAAATATCCTTGCACAAGTGCGGTGACCAAAACTGCACACAGTACTCCAGGCCTCACCAGTGCCCTGTACAGTTGCAGCAAGACCTCCCTGCTTTTATATTCAACCCCCCTCGCTATGAAGGCCAGCATCCCATTTGCCTTCCTGACCACCGGCTGCACCTGTAGGCTGGGTTTTTGCGACTCATGCACAAGGACCCCCAGGTCCCTCTGCACCGTAGCATGCTGCAGCTTTTCGCCCTGTAAGTAGTAATCCTTCCTACAATTTTGCGACTCATGCACAAGGACCCCCAGGTCCCTCTGCACCGTAGCATGCTGCAGCTTTTCGCCCTGTAAGTAGTAATCCTTCCTACTATTATTCCTGCCAAAGTGGATAACCTCACACTTGCCAACATTGTACTCCATCTGCCAGGTCCTCGCCCACTCGCTCAGTCTATCCAGATCCCTCTGCAGACTTTCCACACCCTCCGCACAATTTGCCGTTCCACCAATCTTGGTGTCATCAGCAAATTTCGACACCACACACTCGGTTCCCTCCTCCAGATCATCTATATAAATGGTAAATAGCTGAGGCCCCAGCACCGACCCCTGGGGCACTCCACTAGTCACCAACCGCCAATCCGAATAGCACCCATTGACACCCACTCTCTGCCTCCTATTTGACAGCCAATCCCCTATCCACGCTAACACCTTACCCCCAACTCCATGCCCCCTAACCTTCTATAGCAACCTTTTGTGTGGCACCTTATCAAACGCCTTCTGAAAATTGAGAAACACCACATCCACCGGTTCCCCTCCACCACCGCACTAGTCACATCCTCATAGAATTCCAATAAATTCGTCAGACATGACTTCCCCTTAACGAATCCGTGCTGCGTCTGCTCTATCAAACAATTCTTCTCAAGATGCCTCGCTATTTCCTCTTTGATGACGGATTCAAGCATTTTTCCTGCAACAGACGTTAAACTAACCGGCCTATAATTCCCCGCCTTTTGCCTGCTACCCTTCTTAAACAGCGGCATAACATTAGCCGTTTTCCAATCTTCCGGCACTTCCCCAGAATCCAGCGAGGTTTGGAAAATAATGCACGCTGTTATATTAGTTGACTGTAACCTTACTGCAATTCCAAAGAATGGGCGGCACGGTAGCACAGTGGTTAGTACTGCTGTTTCACAGTTCCAGGGACCTGGGTTTGATTCCCAGCTTGGGTCACTGTCTGTGTGGAGCATGCACATTCTCCTCATGTCTGTGTGGGTTTCCTCCCACGGTCCAAAGATGTGTGGTTAGATTGACTGGCCATGCTAAAATTGCCCCTTAGTGTCCTGAGATGCATAGGTTAGAAGGATTAATAGGTATAATATGTAGGGATATCATAGTATCTTGCACTATGAGCTAAAATCCACGTTGCTATATCAATGTGTCGCATGAAGGTTACAGTATATGCAGGTTATGTATTATTAGAGTAGAGAATGTTACTTTAGGAATGGAAATATGTATTTTTATACATATTTACACAGAGTTGTATTCTAAACGGTTATATCATAATCTGTTACACAAAGAGCTGTAACATATACGTTTTGTAGCCTGCTACAGAGAGAGCTATAATCCATACTGTTATATCAGTGAATATTAAAAGGGGAGTGTAATCTATATATTAGATTACTGTTATATCTGAGAATGTAAGCAAGAGGTCTGATCTAAACTGTTACATCAGAAATTGTTATAGAGGGAGGTGTAATCTATACTGTTATCAGAGATTGTTACAAAGAAAGTTGTAATCTACACAACATTCAATGTTACGGAAGGAGGTGTAATCTAAAATGCATTATAATGCACTGTTTAAATTATGCTGCATTATCAGTGTGTTATAAAGTGTATTGTACTTTATAATATGTTAGCTGAAACTGGTACAGAGGGAGGTGTAATCTATACTTTATTATCAGAATGTGTTATGGGGGTGTAATCTATACTGTATCAGGATATGTTACACAGAATAATCTCTACTGTATTATCAAACAGTGTTATACAGGGCATGTAGTGTAAACTGTATTATCAGGTTGTGTTACAGGGCATGTAATCTATACAGTATTATCAGGCTGTGTTACACAGTGTGTAATATACACTACTATCAGGCACGCAATGTGTGCTGTATTATCGGGCTGTTACGTGATGTATAATCTCTCTGTACTATCAGGCTGTGTCGCAGGGCATGTAATCTCTACTGTATTAGGCAATGTTACACAGGGCATGTAATTTATATTGTGTCAAACTTTGCATGGCATTTGACCTATACTCCATTATTAGGCTGTGTTACAAGGACTATCAGGCTGTGTAATACAGGATAATACTGTATTATCAGACTGTGTTTCACATGGTGTGTAATCTATACTGCATTATCAGGATATGTTACATGGGGTGTAATCTATACTGTATTATCAGCATGCATTACAGAGGGAAGTGTAATCTATGTTACATTATCAGAGGGAGGTGTAACCTATAAGGTATACTGTTAGATGGAGTGGTAATCTATAATATTTTCAGAGTGTGAAGATGGATGTATAATTTACACTTGTTAGTGTTACAGAGGGCCATATAATCATCAGACTGAGAGGGACATCAAATATATACTATTATTGGAGGTTGTGTAATTGATAACAGTGCGAGGGAATTGTAATCTATGTGTATTGTCAGAGTTTACAGAGGGAGGTGTAATCTATAATGGAAGGGAGATATAATCTATATGTATTGACAGAGACTATTATAGATGGCAGTGCAATCAATACTGTTATTTGAGGGTGTTTCAGAGTGAAGTATAATCTCAGGCAGTGATGGGCAACTTAGGCTAGTGAGTGAGCCACATGAGTGGCCTTCCTTCGTCTCAGAGGGCCGAAAGTTTGAAATCAGACTTGTTTGCTAACCATGACCGTATGAATAGGATTTAATACACATTTATATTTAATAAGTTACAGAAAATGTTGAACCATTTATATGTTATTAGAACTATCATTAACTTCAAATGGTAACAACAAAAGAAATGCTTACACTTTGGATACAGAGGGAGCACACGACACAGTCAATCAGCGTGCACCTCACTTCCCTTCCCCTTGCTTTACCTTTGTGTTTCACTTCAGTCATAGCAGGAGGAAATTTCCAGATTAGATTTCCAGAAGGCGTTCGATAAGGTGCCTCACAAAAGGTTGCTGCAGAATGTTAGGGTGCACGGAGTTGGGGGTAAGGTGTTAGCGTGGATTGAGGATTGGTTATTGAACAGGAAGCAGAGAGTTGGAATCAATGGGTGCTTTTCTGGTTGGCAGTTGGTGACAAGTGGAGTGCCGCAGGGACTGGAGCTGGGGCCTCAACTGTTTACCATATACATAGACAATCTGGAGGAGCGGGCTGAGTGTAGGGTGATGAAATTTGCTGATGATACAAAGATGAGTGGGAAAGCAAATTGCGTGGAAGGTGCAGAAAGTATGCAGAGAGATCTGGATAAGATTTCTAATAGATAAGGGAATTAGGAATTATGGGGAGAAAGCGGGAAAGTGGAACTGAGCCATTTCAGATCAGCCATGATCTTATTGAATGGCGGGGCAGGCTCAAAGGGCTAAATGGCCTACTCCTGCTCCTATTTCTTATGTTCTTATGAAAAAAATACTCCAAAGCAAATCAGCAGAATGTGAAAACCTTGCATGTGGGCAATGAAAAACAAAATGTCTCCTGGGCAGCAGTCACAATCCAGATGAGCCTCTTGCGGCTATTTGGGCCACAAATAGCTCACAACTGATTACATCCATGTTGCAGAGCAAGGTGCAATTTATATGTATTCTTGGAAGAAGTAATCTGTTCTGCATTGTCAGAGAGTTTTACAAAGGTAGTTATAAACTATATGTACTATCAGAGACTTTTACAGAGGGAGGTCTGATCTATAATGTGTTATCAATGAGTGTTAGGGGAAGTTGTAATGTATACTGTATTATCAGATAGTGCTGGAAGAAGGTATCTTTCATGCTGTTATACCAGAGTGTGTCACAGAGGGAGCTACAATCCATTCTGCTCTATCAGTGAGTCTTGAATTGGAGGCTGTGATCCAGGTTTCATATCAGTGACAACAATACACATAGCAAAAATCCATATTGCTTCTCCTGTTTAATGTAAATCAGCAGCAGGAATCTGAATGGCATAGATTGCTTTCCTGTTTAGTGCCAGCCAGATCTTACTTTACTCTGAAACTAATCAGGGGGTCAGATTAAAATGGAACCTTCTTTGGAAGTGAGGCCTCTACAGTCAGGAGCCCAACAGCAGCAACTGGTTGATGTGTAGATTGAACAGGAGTGAGGGGAATTAGCTGCTCAGTGTGTCACAGGCATTCAGGCAGTAAATCATCAATTTTATATACTAGATATTCCAAAATTCTTGTTGCTGTGGGGCAGATGCATAAGTCACAACCTGGTGAATGGGCTTCTTTGTACACTACACATATTAGATTTTCAACACTAGAGGGATCATTCAGCACTAATTATTACTTAGCAAATTAGTAAACACTCAGTTGCACTTCACGCAACAGGACTTAACTTTTCCCAGGCTTTCTACAGTGAAAATAGAGCATAAAAAGAGGAAGAGTTAATGTCAATTCAGTGATTTTTAATTCATTGGCAATTACCAGGAATTTAATTACGTATCCTATCGAGGAGTGGAAATCACTGACGGCAACTTCTGGATTTTCACATTTAACTGTGCATGTGCGGACACTCAAGCTGTCAGTTTCACAGAGTAATGATGGCAAAATGTCAACAGTTTTGCCATCATTACAACTGCAAAACCCATGGCAAAATTGTATGCTGCATGATGCACAATTATGTGCTGAGAGGAGGAAACACAGGCTAAAGAGGAGGCAGGGGAAACTTGCAAGGTAGCCTTAGAATTATTTTACAAACTTGGAGTGTGAACTGGGCAGCTGATTGTGCCTGTCAAAGGATTCCTGCATAGTTGCTTGTCATAGCCCAGTGACTTTCATTGACAGCAACTTTAGATTAACCCACATGAGCCCACTATCATCAACTACTTCTGTTGCCAACTTAATTTTCAACAGAATAGCTGCTCTCATTAACCTTTCCCAGTTGTTTTGACATCCCGGTTTCCCCCTTCTTCTCGCTTTCCATCACTAAATTGCTCATCGCAACATCCTATGCATTGCATATTTCAACAAGCTCTTTGTAATGCAAGCTGCCTGACTTTGACTGGCAAATATAAGCAGTTAGACCCCAGCTGTAAACAACTTCTGCACTAACTTGCTGCTGACACAAAGATGTTCACACTTGTTTTCGAGCATTAAAAAGAAACATTGAAACTAGGAACAAGAGTAGGCCATTCAGCCCATCATGACTGCTCTACCCATCAATGTGACATGACTGATTCTCTTATCTCAATGCCATACACACATACCCTGCACACCCCTTGATTTCTTTAATGTCTAGAAATCTACCTCTTTCTTTCTTAAATTTATTCAGTGACTTGGCCTCCACAGCCCGATGTGGTAGAGAATTCTATAGGTTCATCAGCCTCTGAATGAAGAAATCTCTCCTCATCTTAGTCCCAAATGTCTTACCCTGTATTCTGAGACTATGACCCCTTGTTCTAGGCCCGCTGGCCAGAGGAAACAACATCCCTGCATTCAGTCTGCCCAGTCCTGCCAGAATTTTATATGTTTCAATGAGATCCCCTCTTGTTCTTCTAAATTCCAGTGAATTCAGGCCTAGTCAACCCAATTTCTTCTTGTACAACATTCCTGCCATCCCAGAAATCAGTCTAGTGAACCTACCAAGCTCTCAGTCTCTGTATGTGCTTTTTATTCCAGCTTTGATAATCTTGAACCTATGAGGCCAGCTTTTTGCCAGTCCCTTCACACAGTTGAACGTGTAGCTGCGTTTGAACATTTTGAATCAGACACAAGATGTCAAGGAATTTTGGTCACAAAAATATTCTACATTTCCTGCCAGCAGATGTTGGTGATAGGAAATGTTAGTGAGCGCAGCATTAGAAAAAAGGAGAAAAACAGGGCTCTTAAAATAACTGGGAAATATTAATAAGGGCACCCAAAATGGGAATGCTGCTGATAAGCTGGTAGTAGAAATAGTTTGGTAATATATAGTGATATGGATAGATGCAACAGCATTTTCTAAGTGAATGAATGACTTTGAGCAGTTTGTAATGCTGGCTGCTGGACATTGCTGGTACAGTATCCCTTCGTTGGGGATGGATATGTGGTGTAGTGGCACACTGGTTAGCATTACTGCCTCACAACACCAGGCACCTGGCTTCGATTCTAGCTCTGGGTGACTGTGTGGAGTTTACGCCTTCTGTCCATGTCTGCATGGGTTCCCTCTGGGTGCTCTGGTTTCTTCCCACAATCCAAAGATGTGCAGGTTAAATGGAGTGACCATGCTAAATTGCCCTATAGTTGCCAAGATGTGCAGGTAAGGTGGATTGGTCATGATAATGTGTGGTATTATGGGATTAGGGCCTAGGTAGTATTCTCTTTTCGAGGGTTGGTGCAGACTTGATGGACCGAATAGCCTCTACTGCACTGTAGAGATTCTATGATTAACAGGCCTTCCATTTAGTGGGTGTGTGGACAAGTGTTCACTCGTGATCTAAGGGTAAGGTGTCATGGCCGCCTGTTCTATTGCTCAGTGCTTTACAGTCACAAATTTGTCAAATCTTGGCTTTTACTTGCTCACTGCTGAGTTTAGGAGTTGTAATTCTCATGGATTAATTTGTTTTATGTCTGTGTCTTAGTATAGTTCAGTCTGTTTGTTACAGTACAGTCTGTCTGTGTGGTCTCAGTTCAGTACAGTCTTTCTGGTTTCAGTGTACCAGTACAGAGCAGTCTCCCTGGCATCACTTTTTTAGTGCCGATCATTATATGCAAATAATTGTCAATCAATATTGAAAGTAATTACTTTTCATTGCTGTCAATGTGCTGCCACTGGGCAGTGCAATTTCTTTATAATCTGAAGAGCTTCAGAATCCAATATACATGCATCAAACCACCGTAACTGACTAACCCTCCCAATGTAAGAAACCGATGACTGAGAAAATTTGAGCTTTTTTATAGCTTGTTAATGAAATATAATCACCAACGTTAAATCAGGAATGTTATGGAAGCGATGCTCCATCATGATTTTCTTTATCCTTTTATGGGTTGTCGGTGCCTCGGGCTGGACCAGAATTTATTTTCCCTGACTGCCCTTGAGAAGGTGGTGATGAGCTGCCTTTTGAACCACTGCAGTCCATGTAGTATCGGTACACCCACCCTGTTAGAGAGGGCGTTCCAGGATTTTGACTCCGTGATAGTGAAGGAATGACGATATATTTCAAATCAAGATGGTGTATGACTTATAAGGGAACTTGCAGGTGGTGGCATTCCCATGCATCTGTTGCCTTTGTCTGTCTAGGTGCTGGAGTTTACATGTTTGGAAGGTGATGTCGAAGGAATAGGCAGGTGTTTATTGGTTTCAGGTGTTGGGCAGTTCACTGATGACTAGTTTTTCTGTGCATGTACACCACAGACTGGATAAATTATATTCTTACTGTAAGATTTTGATTTTTGGAGCCATAGATATCTAAGATTAGGCAACTGAGTATTCATAAGTAACTTCAACATAGTTTCTTAAGAAGCAACAGCTTAGACCTAATGAATTAGCTAACTGTAGAGGAATTCTGTCTAATCATGTTAGAATTTTATAAGTTTTTATGAGATCCTCTCTTATTCTTCTAAACTCCAATGAATACAATCTTAATTGATCTCTTCTCGTATGACAGACTTGCCATCTTAGAAATCAATCAAGTAAACCTTCGCTGCACTCCCTCTATAACAAGGACATTCTCAGATAAGGACACCCAAAACTGCACACAATAATCCTCACCAATGCTCTATACATTTACAGTAAAACATCTCTATACCTATACTCAAATCCTCTTGCTAAAAAGTTATGTACCATTTGCCTTCTTTAATGCCTGCTGTTCTTGTGCGCTTACTTTCAGTGACTGGTACATGAGAACACTAAGTCTTGCTAAGTATCCACCTCTCTCAATTTACACCCATTTGAATAATAGAACATAGAACATAGAACATTACAGCGCAGTACAGGCCCTTCGGCCCTCGATGTTGCGCCGACCAGTGGAATCAATCTGATGATCCTCTAACCTAAACTATTCCAATGTTATCCATATGCCTACCCACTGACCATTTGAACACCCTTAAAGTTGGCGAGTCCATAACTGCTGCAGGCAGGGCATTCCACGCCCTTACTACCCTCTGAGTAAAGAACCTACCTCTGACATCCATCCTATAATTAACACCCCTCAATTTAAAGCTATGTCCCCTCATGTTCACCATCACCATCCGAGGAAAAAGGCTCTCACTGTCCACCCTATCTAATCCTCTGATCATCTTGTATGCCTCAATTAGGTCACCTCTTAACCTTCTCTCTAACGAAAACAACCTCATGTCCCTCACCCTTTCCTCATAAGACCTTCCCACCATACCAGGCAACATCCTGGTAAACCTCCTCTGCACTCTTTCCAGTGCTTCCACATCTTTCTTATAATGCGGCGACCAGAACTGTACGCAATACTCCAAGTGCGGCCACACCAGAGTTTTGTACAGTTGTAACATGACCTCATGGCTCTAAAATTCAATCCCTCTACCAATAAAAGCTAACACACCGTACGCCTTCTTAACAATCTTATCAACCTGGGTGCCAACTTTCAGGGATCTATGCACATGTACCCTGAGATCACTCTGCTAGTCAATACGAGCCTGCCTTCCAATTTTTGCTACTAAAGTGGATAACCTCACATTTATCCATGTTATACTGCATCTGCAATACATATGCCCACTCACTCAGCCTATCTAAATCATGCTGAGGCATTTCTGCATCCTCCTCACAGCTACCTTTCCACCAAACCGTGTATCATCTGCAAATTTGGAGATAATACATTTAATTCCTTCTTTCAAATCTTTAATAATAATGTGAACAGTTGGGGTCCTAACACAGACCCTTGAAGTACCCCACTAGTCACTGACTGCCAATCAGAGAAAGACCCATTTATGCCAACTCTTTGCTTCCTATCTGCTAACCAACTTTCTTTCCATCTCAGGACATTACCCTCAATCCCATGGGCTTTAACTTTACATAGTAGTCTGCTATGTGGGATCTTCTAAAAGTCTAAATAAACCGGATCCTTGATTAGCTCTGCTAGTTATATCCTCAAAGAATTCCAATAGATTCTACAAGAACGGTTTTCTCTTTGTAAATCCATACTGACTTTGTTTGACTATACTACTGCTTTCCAAATGTTGAGCTATGAAATCCTTGATAATGGACTCCAGCAAATTCCCCAGTGCTGACATCAGGCTTACTGATTCATAGTTCCCTGTTTTCCCTCTGCCTCTCTTTTTGAATAGGCATCTTACATGAGCTAATCTTTAATCTTGAGGGACATGTCCAGAGTCCGAAGAGTTTTGGAAATTGACCACCAATGGATCTGCTATTTCCAAGGCCAATTTCTTAAGTACTTTGGGAAGAATATTTATCTATCCTCAATCCAATCAAGTTCCCCAAAACCATTTCTCTACTAACACTGATTTCCTTCTGCTCCTCACTAAAACTCGCTTCTCTTAGGACTTCTGGTATTCATGTCTTCCTTTGTGAAGATGAATTTAATTCCTCATCTATTTCTTTGTTCCCTGTTGTAAATTCTCCTGTTTCTGACTTTAAGGGACTTACATTCATTTTTTGTCAATCTTTTTCTCTTTACATACCTGTAGAAATGTTTGCAGTCAGTTTTATATTCTCCGCTAGTATAATTTCATACTCTATTTTCCTCTCTTGGTCCTCCTTTGCTGAATTTTAAACTGCTCCCAATCCTCTGATCTATTGCTTTTTCTTGCCAATTTGTAAGCTTCTTCTTTGAATCTAATACTATCTCTAATTTCCTTTGTAATCCATGATTTGGCCATAATTCCCTTACCGCTCTTGTGCCAAACAGGAGTAAACAACTTCTGGAGTTCACCTATTTGTTCGTAAATGCCTGCCATTGCCTGTGTCCTGTCATTGCCTGTCCTTCCTTTCAATAACGTTTCCTAGTACATCAATGCCAATTCATGTCTCTTAATATCATAGTTAACTTTTTTGAGATTTACTAGATATTAATATAGATAAAAATTTACACAAGGCACCAGAAGAATCCTTCCTATCAGTACAGGAATTTATGTGTCTTTGTTTAACCTCCATTCCTGGCTGCAAAGAATGTTTAGACTGAAGAGAGACAGAAGGCTTTATAATGCAATGCCTGCTGATTCTGTAATATTCTTAAAGACAGTATCTTTTTTACATTACTGTGCAAGAGAAATGGTTTTGAAAGAGCAGCAACTGGCCTTTTATTAAGAAACCTTACTCGGAGCATCTTGGCTTACAACAATGCATCACTGGTACATTAAAATCTTTCATGTTCTTGTGCATCTGGACTGAACACTTTACCTGAAGTGCTTGAGAATGGGTAGCTTTAGCTAGTGTTTCTTCTAAATGTGATCCAAGTTTCCTTTCTCATTCAGCCTGACCACAATGCCCAAACAAGTGGAAGTGCGGATGGATGAATGTAACCTGACTCCCGACAAACTTAACAGCAATCTCCCATTGTGGAAACGGCTGGGAAAGAATCTGCGGAAGAACCTGCTGCTGACCTTCACAGTATTTGGTGAGTATAACTGCGACCATTCACCATTCTTCTGCCCTCCAGCAAGGATTTTGGGAGCAGTGGTGAGATTGCAGTATGAGGAGTGTTTTTAAAGAATATCAGGCTTTCTCACTCGTACAATGCATGTTGCAATTGATGAAGTAATGATGTGGTGTTTAACACAGTAAAAAGTCTCACAACACCAGGTTAAAGTCCAACCAGTTTATTTGATAGTAAACCCACAAGCTTTTGGAAACACTGTTCCTTCGTCAGGTGTGTGGAAGGTTCTCTGATCAGACTTTAACCTGATGTTGTGAGACTTTTTACTGTGTTTACCCAGTCCAACGCTATCATCGCCATGTCGTGGTGTTTAACATACATGATCTCAACAGAGTAAAACCAATTCCGTAAAACATATGGATATTTCTAACTGGTGAAAATGAGCCCTTACCCTTATGGAAGTTATTTGTCTCCCTAGTTTCATCTCGAAATAAAACTCACTCTCAGTTGCTTTAGTTCATAAACAACTGATTACTGTTGGTATTAAAATGACAGTTAACTTTGCTTTATAAAGTTTTTTATCCTGGATGTTCTCATCCTTTATTTCTGCGTTTATATTCTGAGTACATTACATTTCAGCTTTCTGAACACTCTCTGCTATTCTGTCCCGATAAACAGCATCCTCCATTGTTCTTTCTCATAGCATCTGACAGTTTTCTTCTTGTGTTTCCTTTATTACATTTTTTAGTGTTTATTGTCCCTTTCCTTCCTCAACTTAATTGAGAAAGTGGTGGTAATCCTTACATGTTTAACAGCTCCTCGACCCTTGAATCCTGATCTCAACCCTGTATAAAATATTCCTCCACGCTCAGACTCCTGATCCTTATATGAAATTCATTCTTCAGTAGCACTTTTCTGAGCCATGTTCCATATAAGATACTTGTCCAAATCCCAGGCACAGAACAGCTATCATTGTATATTTAATTACTAAGTTAGGTTGAGAAGATGAATTGTTGCCCTGAAGATTATATAGCTTGGCACCCTGCATCCACAGGATTTGTAGCTTCTGAACAAATGCTTTAGGCTGCAGTAAAATCCACTTTGACATATATAGATAGCACTGATCACACTGGTGGGAGGCAGTGCTTCATTCATCTCATTTCTCTCAACAACGTTCAGCCTCAACATCACTTGCAGCATGGTTGTTTTTCCACTTAATGAGCAATTACGAAGCTTCAAATGGGTCTGGATACACAGACACTATGATTGCTATCCCTCTGGAGAATAGTCCTCATGTCGCTCAGAGCTCTACTTCTCATCCATCTCATCAATTCATGTTAACACTGAAATTTTAATACAACTTTCATTAATATTCAACATAGAAATCAAAAATATCCTGCTCTGTCAAAATGCTGAGGGCTAGAATTTTGCTTTCATAGAATTGCTGGAGCCAGTGCTTGGAAGCTGGAAGCCCTGAAAATGTGTGGTTGGTGCTTCTGGCTGAATCTGGAGAGGACTATGTGGTTTTCCCCATGCTGGGTGCATAATGTGTCACAATTGGCCAGATCCTGGTTTCAGTTGGCTGCCCTGGCTGATTTGACATGTTTTCGAAAA
This sequence comes from Carcharhinus amblyrhynchos, assembly GCF_965287045.1. Lineage (NCBI taxonomy): Eukaryota > Metazoa > Chordata > Chondrichthyes > Carcharhiniformes > Carcharhinidae > Carcharhinus > Carcharhinus amblyrhynchos. The sequence goes on from NC_137329.1 coordinate 59,130,279, forward strand.
CTGAACTGCCCACTGAGCGTGTGTGTCATTCACACACAGTAATAGATGCGATCAGCTGCAATAGCCATCTGCCACCAAACAGTTTGCAGGTCAAGTAATATAGAATAATGTCTGCTAAAGTTTGTGGAAGCACTTTTTTTTGGAGATGCTACATTCTTCATGGCAAGATAGAGAATTTGGTGATGTGTCTATGCACATGGGGGCTTTCATTGCAGTATCCTGAGTCTGCAATGTGACAGGAAGATGGAGCAATGGCTGAAGAGAGGATGGCGGAAGAGGAAGTGGTGGGAAGAAAGTGATACTTTTATTGTGGACAGGCTGCCTGTGATCATACACTCAGAAACCATGTCCCTTAAAATGCTAAAGTGCCGCCTCTACTATTTTCTGTGGGAGTTCCCTCCATTATCCTGATGGCAGTTCACATTCCACCCCATGCGGATGTGAAGATCGTGATGAATGAAATATGCACCACTATGAATAGCCTTGAGACGAAACATCCTGAGACCTTGTTCATTGTGGCCGAGGACTTCAATCAGGTCAAACTTGAGCGTACCACCTAGTTACCACCAACATGTCTCCTGTTCCACCAGAAGCCCAAACATCCTAGACCACTGCTACACAAATGTCAAACATGCCTACCATACTATCGCAAGCCCACACCTTGGCAAATCAGACCACAAGGCTGTGCTCTTGCTCCCAGCTTACAAGCGAAAACTGAAGTGGAAGAATCCACCAAAGAAAGTTGTGCAAGGTTGCTCTGAGGAATTGGATGATCTCCTACTGCTTGGAGTCAGTGGACTGGTAGTATTTAAAAACTCTACGATCAGTACCTAATGAGTACGCCACTACAGTAACTGACTTCATTAGTAAGTGTATTGAAGACTGTGTGCCAAACAAGCAAATCCGGAAACCACGATGAACAGAGATATCCACTGCTTGTTGAAGTCCAGGTCTGAGGCATTCAAGTCAGGTGACCCATACATGAAAGCCAGACACGATCTAAGGAGACCCATCAAAGATGTCAAAAGACAGTACTGAACCTAGCTGGAGTCCCAGGCTAGCCACACCGGCAAGGTCTGCAAGACATAACAGGCTGCAAGAAGAAGGCATGTAAAATTGTGGGTCAACGCACCCATCCCTAATAAGCTCAATGCATTCTATGCCCATTTTGAGCAAGAGATATCAGAAAGAGCATGCCTTCCACCCTGGGAGCTCTGGATGATCCTGTATCTGAGGTCACCATTGCAGATACCAGTGCAGCTTTCTTGAAGGTGAACCCACAGAAAGCGACTGGCCCAGATGGGATACCCTATTGAGCACTCAGATCCTGTGTGGATCAGCTGGTGGGAGTATTCATAGACATCTTCAACCTCTCTTTACAACAATCTGAGGTCCCTACCTGCATCAAGAAGACAACCATCCTCCTGATACCTAAGAAAAACTAAGCAGTGTGCCTTAATGACTATTGGCCGGTGGCTCTGACATCCATCGTTATGAAGTGCTTTGAAAGGCTGGTCATGGCACAAATCAATTCCAGCCTCCCAGATTACCTGGATCCACTACGGTTTGCCTATTGCCATCTCCCTGGACCCGCACTCAATCCTGGAACATCTAGATGACAAAGACACCTGTATTTGACTCCTAGTTATTGACTACAGCTCAGCCTTCAACACTATTATTCCCATGAAACTCATCTCCAAACTCCATAGTCTGGGCCTTGGCTCCTCCCTCTGTGACTGGATCCTGAACTTCCTAACTCACAGACCACAATCAGTAAGGATAGGCAACAACACCTCCTCCACAATCATCCTCAACACCAGTGCCCCACAAGGCTGTGTTGTCAGCCCTCTACTGTACTCCTTATGCACCTATGATGGTGCAGCCAAATTCCCCTCCAACGTGATTTTCAAGTTTGCTGATAACACCACCGTAGTGGGCCAGATCTCAAACAACAAAAAGACAGAGTACAGGAATGAGATGACGAATCTGAACTAGTGCAGCAACAATAATTTCTCGCTCAACGTCAACAAAACAAAGGAGATTGTCATCGACTTCAGGAAGCGTAGTGGGGAATATGCCCCTGTCTACATCAAGTAGACGAAGTAGAAAGGGTTGAGTGCTTCAAGTTTTTAGGGGACCAGTCCTGATCCCCCCCATGCCGACAGTATAGTTAAGAAAGCCCACCAACGCCTCTACTTTCTCAGTAGGTGAAGGAAATTTGATATGCCAGCTACGACTCTTAGCAACTTTTACAGATGCACCATAGAAAGCATTCTTTCTGGTTGTATCACAGCTTGATATGTCTTCTGCTCTGCCCAAGATCACAAGGAACTACAAAAGGTCATGAATGTCGCCCAATTCATCAGCCTCCCATTTATTGACTCTGTCTACATGTCCCGTTGTCTTGACAAAGCAGCCAGCATATTTAAGGAACCCACACATCCCAGACACTCTCTCTTCCACCTCCCTTGACAGGAAAAAGATACAAAAATCTGAGGTCACATACCAACTGACTCAGGATCAGCTTCTTCCCTGCTGCTGTCAGACTTTTGAATAGACTCGCCTTGTATTAAGTTGATCTTTCTCTACACCCTAACAATGACTGTAACACTGCATTCTACACTCTCTCGTTTCCTTCTCCATGAATGGTATGCTTTGTCTGTATAATACTTTGCACTGTATGTTAATGCATGTGACAATAAATCAAACCTTCGATCATCTTCCTTTTACTAGCATTAACCCCACATTTTCATGTGCCTGCAATAAATGTTGGCCGAGCAATGCTCATACCCTATGAATGAGTTTTTAAAAATTTCACTATTCTCTTAGAAAAAATCCTGAAATAAGAGCCACCAACAGAAGCCTTGCTGTAAAATCTTACTAAGCAACTCCTCAAATTATCCAAGCAAGAACAAACTGTTCACCCTTAAGCATTTCCTTCATACCTTGTGGATGACTTTGCCTGCCCTTATGCTCCTAATGTGGGTATGCCGGCGTTGGACTGGCGTAAACACAGTAAAAAGTCTGACAGCACCAGGTTTTAGTCCAACGCACGAATGTCATCGGTTGGACTAAAACCTGGTGTTGTCAGACTTTTTACTGTGCTTATGCTCCTACACAGCGCTCTCCTAGTCTTGCAGCAAGGCTGCTGATTTTTACTGGGGTTGACTGCAGATGGCCTTGCAAAATGTCCTTGTAACAGCAAGGGCAGTGGCAGAGTCACAGTGACGGGAACATGAATGCTTCATCCTAAAATAGGACAACTGGATCGTGTTGTGCACTGCACCCCAGCAACACTCATTATCTTCTGGAGCACAGTTGGTGGACTGCTGTGAGAACTTGAATGTCCTTTTGAATTCTTAGATCCAAAGCTAGAAACTGCAAAAATCTGAACTACATGGTAGCAAGCATGGATCTCATGACTCCTTATCTGAGTTGGAACTGCGACACGAGTGTCATGTTGGCTGCATCATCGCTATGAGTCTGCAATGCTATCATGAAGTTAGTCACCATTTCTACACCAGAAAGGATGGACTGTAGACCTGGCATGAAGCCCTGTGCTTAATTATAGCTGGACTCCACCATGTTGCATGATAGGAGGCTGTCATGTAGCCCTAACAGTACCCCAAGGGTTTCAATGTGTATTCCCCACCCCCACCGCTCCCCACCCACACACCAACCAATTAGTGAACTGGGCATGAGCAATCCATTGTCCCCTGACCTGATTAACTCACCATTTGCAAATTCCTATACTCTAAAGTTCAGTGAATGTCACTGGGGGCACGTGTCAGCCCAATTGGGTATCTGAAAGCATGAAATCAGATGGGAGGATTGGGGTGAGGGAGAATGGGGACCTTGGGTCATGATCATACAATCTGCAGCTTGCACATTCTCACAGCATGCAAAATGGCACCATTTATCAATGAGGGTGGGAACCTGCAGTTAGCAATAGTGCCAAAAGTGAAGAAGTAGCCATGAGGTGGGAAACAAATTCAGCCACAAATAAGACTAGAAAATTTAGAAAAGGCAATCAATAAGCAAGGTTCGAAGTGGAATATTATCGATGTGGAGGTAACCAGTCCCCTGAATCCTGCAGCTGTAGAGGTCATAGGAGAAACCGCTTACGGCATAGGAGCAGAGCCACGTCAAGTCTACCAAGTAACCAATTAAATAATGTGTATCCAATAAGTGATTTAAATATTCACTCATTGTGGTCTAGTGGTTGGGATTTGGTGCTTTCACCGCTACGGCCTGGGTTTGATTCCTGGTCAGGGAAAACAAATTTATTGGACAGCATGGCGCAGCGCCAGGCACCCAGGTTTAATTCCTGTCTTGGGTCACTGTCTGTGTGGACTCTGCATCTTTGCCATAAATGCTTTGATTGGCCTTGCTAAATTGATCCTAGTGTCAGAGATAAGCAGTGTTAACATGTGGGGTTGTGGGAATAGAGCCTGGATGAGATTGTGGTCAGTGCAGACTCGATGGGCCAAATGGCCTCCTTCTGTACTGAAGGGATTCTGTGAAAAGCAGACACAATAGCCTCATTCATCACTGTAATGCTCTGGGTAAATGGGAAGCCTCTTAAAATGCAAGCTGATACAAGGGCATTAACTACGGTGATAATTGAGCAGACACATCGGGACTTGAGAAAAGGAGTTCAACCATTGAATTTGAAGAATACTGCGGCCAAGTTAATAATTTATACTGGAGAAGTAATTAAAAATAGTGGACACTGCATTGGTACATGTAGGCTGTGGGTACCAAAGCATTGTTTTCAGAAGGCAATGGAGAGACTGCTGCAGGGACTGTCATGAGCCCTTGTATACCTTAGCGATGTTCTTATAACTGGATCAACAGAAGCCAAGTATCTAGCAAAGTTAAAGGAGGTGCTGAGAAGATTTCAAGAGGCTGGAGTTCATCTCAAGAAGCAGAAATGTACTTTTCAAGCCAATGAGATAACCTGCCTAAGACAGCATGTAAATGCATAAGGATTGCACTCCATAGAAGACAAAAACAAGGCCACAAAAGAGGAACAGTCTCCCAAAAACACATCTGAAGTCACGTCATTTTTGGAATGGCAAATTGCTATGGGTGTTTTTTTAATCAAATTTCTGAATCTTATTGGCTGCATTGCATATTCTGCTAAAAACAGTGTTGGTTTTGGAAGACTCCCCTGAATGAAGCTTTTAACAGAGTGTGACAATTGCTGCACTCTTTAAACTTTTTCATACGTTCAGACCTGTCTAAGGAATTGGCATTGACCTGCCATACCTCTCCACATAGTGTTGGGTAGGCGATCACCCCCATAAGTGTGGGTTTCTATACTCTGAGTCATCTCAGGAGCTGATTGTATGTATAGTTTTAATCTCTAAATAAACGAGTTGTGTTTTCCCTAAATTGGTGAATGAGCATCTTTATATTCATTCCACTATTGACTTTCAAAATTCTTATTTTTAAAGATGACATCAAATTAGGATGAGGAAACAAACTGCCTGGCTGCCTTTATTGTTTTCTTTGTCCCCTCAATTTCTAGGTCAGTTTGAACTCTCTCTGTGTGGGGTGTGCACTAATATTGTGCAGGATTGCCATCCATTTGGAACCTTCTGCATACCTGCAATTTTGAGCTTCAAGTTTCCTCTTGTTCAAAATTGTTTTAAAATTGCTGAGTTGAATGTGCTGGAAAGCAAAAAAAAAAATTTGCATGAACTAACCAATTCAAGCCCACTGATGTTTCCTGGCAAGTAGACATAATCTATCTTCCAAGAACAAGGTGTAAACAAAACCTTCAAGTGAAAGATTTAACAAAGGCGCAGAAGATGATCTGATAAAATATTTTATTAAGAACTTTTTTCATATTTTCATTTTGTTGAATTCTTTGTTTTGAACATTATGGGGGCGATCTTATCAAAGAGATTCTAAGTGCTGAACAAGCATAAAATGGAAGTGTTTCGGATCAGTTTTTCTGGGCAAGTTTGAACATGCAATCTTATGCCACGTTGTGTAAAAATGATGCACGAGCTGTTTCCTGTTAGGGTACAAGTCCCAAGCATACTGGAACGCTGGCTGTTCACGCCTGAGGGTGTAATTGTGAAAGTGCAGATCTCTCTGCCTCACCTTAGGCCCTGGTCCCATCATAGCTGCCCTGCTCCATTAGCGCTGCCTGACACTCCACGGGGCGGTTGGCTGACTGGCTGAAGGGGCACTGCCTGCCCCTACAATAAGAGAGCCTTATTGGCCTTTGGTCCTTATGGTGAGGCCATCACATGAAGTCCCCATTGATGGGAGCCATACATGATCCTTGCTGGTGAGGGCCGTAACCGGCGAGGCCTCTAAAGCAAATGAGCTTGGATGATACTGTCCCAGGCTTACTAATTATGTTTAAATTCTATTTAAAATGTATTTAAATATTGAAATTAGCTTCGTGCCCGTAATCACATCTGATATCTGGATCCGGTAAGATTGCGAGCTGAGAAATAGGCCGTGAACCTGATTTTTCGCCCCTCACCCAATTTTATCAACTGGCCCCGCCGATTAACTGGTGGGACGTGAAGATAAGGAGACCTGGGAGTAAAAAACATGTGGTGTCTCAAATGGTTGCCCCATCTGTCTACTTTCATCTTATGCCCTTCATAAAAAGTAAAAATTGATTCCTAGAATCTTGTTATTAAGAAAAAAAATGTGAATCGAAGAAAATCTCAGATTGAGGTTTGAGCAATCTGAGAACCCAATGGTTGTACAATCACTGGGGGATATAAAGTGAATGGTGAATTAGGAGTTAGCTTGATTCAAAAGTTAAAACATTTTCATCAATCAGAATGCCACCTACAATAGTAAGAGATAATGTTGGAGGTTCCAGTAAACTTTTAATGGAACGAATATTTAACATACTGAATACATTCTTTGTATATTATGAATTTGGTATTGCCCATTGTGATTCAGAAGTTTGAGAAAAGCAGGATCGTTATGAAAGAATGTTACTAAGCATTAAAATATATATCGAACAGAATTCATTAGGTAATCCTGTCCCTTCACAGTCGTTAATGTGACTACATTTAGAGTATTGTGTATTGATTTGATTGTCACTGTATAAAAAGGACATTGCTGTTTTTGAATGATTGAGGGAAGGAGAGATTGGATTCAAGGGGCCTTTTGGCTGAGATCAAGCATCTGATCAAACCCAAGATGGGATGCGATGTCTTATCTTGTCAGCTTGGATCTTGCTTGTCTCTCTCATGGGGAGCATGAATTGGAATTTGAATCTGGTTTTCAGAACAAACAAGGAATGGGTTCAGGTTTGCATGGTGCCTTCTGAGCATTGGCTTTGTAACTTTAAGCATGGGGTGAATTTTTTTTTAAAGAAGTAATTATGTGAAAAGATCAACGTAAGATCAAGCCTGAGATCAGATGCCCATTTTTGTCAGCTTGCATTTAGTTTGTCCCTTTTGTGGAAATTATGAATTGGATTCAATTTGAATGTTTATTGATTTTTAGAGCCAGCAATGAGAGGGATTAGTGGTTTGCCCTGTCCACTTTGAGCAATAGCTTTGGAACTCTTAGAAAGACATAACCTTTTTTTAAAAAAATAATGCAAATTGGGTATAATGACTGAGTTTAGTATAGGGTTTCATGGTAAGTTCTAGAAAATTTGGAATTTAAGGTGTCCTTTGTACTATGTATAGTTTTGCGCATCAAATCACATATATGCATTTCTCCTTTCCCACTCTTCTCTTTCTTATAAACTGTTCCTCTGAAATACCTTCCACTTCTGAAGAAGGGCTGTACCTGAAAAATCAATTGCAGGATTTTATGGGGTGCATGATACCCGTGCCCCAGCTAAAATGTCAGTAGAGAGCCTGGTCATGGGAAGAACAACTGCTCAGCTCTCATTTAGAAGGCTGGAGTTGGGATTTCTGCTCTCCCACCCATCCAAGGGACAAGAAATTCCACCTCTGAGATCTGCCAATCAAATAACCAGCAGCTCTGTAGTCTCAGTGGTACTAGGTGAGAGCAGTGGGCACAGGTAGTATGTATTGGATTAGACCCAATTAAGTCACTGTCAATTGTCTTCAATAGGCCTAAGGTTGGGCAGGCCATCCAGTGCCCCCCACACCCCTATAAAATGTGAGAAGATCGGGGTGGATATGAAGTTGCCAGATAGGTTCACACAGCATACTACCAGTGCCACAGCACACCCCCCTCCCTTTTTGATGAAAGTACTTAAAATTATGTGTATTAAGCCAAAGTGGATAGAAGCAGACTATTTCCAATGATTGAAGCATTCAGAACAACTGGACATAGAGACTAGATTAAATGTAAGGGAGTATGAAGGAAACCAGGAGAAACCTTTTTGCACAGCGATTAGCACTGTTGCCTCACAACGTCAAGGACCTGGGTTCGATTCCAGTCTTGGGTGACTGTCTGCATGAAGTTTGCACATCCTCCCCGTGTCTGCATGAGTATCCTTCAGTTTCCTCCCACAGTACAAAGACCTACATGTTAGATGAATTAGCCATGGTAAATGTGCGGAGTTATAGGGATAAGGCGGGGGGTTGTGCCTGGTTGAGATACTCTTGGTGGAGAGTTGGTACAGACCCGATGGGCCGAATGGCCTCCTTCTGCACTGCAGGAATTCTATGCACAGCATTATCAAGATGTGGAATTTGTAATGAAAGTAGACACCATGGCCCTGGATTTTTGTGTTAATGTTCAGGAAAAGATGATTTGCACATTTTTGCAGTGCCCAGACCCATGCGTGGCCTTGCCCGATAATTGAGTTTTTTCACAGTCTGGACTCACAGTGCAGTCTGTGAGCCCCAATAGGGGCTGGGAAAAGTATGGGTGAGCAGGCAGGATGGTTAACAGGTCTGATTTCATTCCCCACCACAGTCATCCAGCTCTCAAAATCATCACTTAAACTAAATGTTATCACTTACCCACTCCATATGCCACCCCATGCCCTTTCCAATCCCCATGTCTCCTTCATGCCACTTCCAGGTCGCCTGTGCCATCCATGCCATTTTTTTTGCCCATGTCACTTCCATGACCCCCATATATCTTCCATAGTCACCCTGTATATACAGTTCATAGCAGCCATGCAATAGCAATAAGAATTCTTTTTAATGCAGGTGTAACAAAATTAAACCTGTAACACTATAAAACCTCTACATTGAAGAAAAAAGATTATATTTTAGAAGGCCGCAAAAGGCTGAGTATTTTATGAGCTTGTATAATTGTCAGTCATTTGTTGAACAGCTGTGTCAACAGAGTATTGGTTTTTGGAACTTAGCCAAGCATTCATAATTGCTACATCTTTCACCACATTATTGCAGCCCCATGAGTCTGAAATTGAAAGCTTGACAGCGTATCAATGGAGGAGAACAGTTGCTCAAATTTGTTTTCTACTTTTCAAGCAGGGAATGTGTTTTCATAATCACTGCTGCCTGCAATTTTGCCAAAGTTGACAGGGAGGGTTTGCAGTACATTTTTGTGTTCACTTTAAATGTATTATTGCCATTTGTTCAATGGAGAAAGTACTGCAATGCATTGTAACACTTCCACAATAATGGTCAATGTTGTAGTCAACTTATGTTGCAAAACAGAGCCTGAAAAGCTTTGAATCCAACTTTCTAACCAAAGTTTGGCCAACTAATAAGAACAACCAAAGAACAAAGAAAATTACAGCACAGGAACAGGCCCTTCAGCCAGCCTAGCCTGCACTGACCATGCTGTCCGACTTAACTAAAACCCCCTACCCTTCCGGGGACCATATCCTCTATTCCCATCCTATAATGTACTTGTCAAGACTTAAAAGTCACCACTGTATCCACTTCCACTACCCACCCTGGCAATGAGTTCCAGGCACCCTGTCTCGTACATCATCTTAAGCCTATGCCCCCTAGTAATTGACTCTTCCACCCTCGGAAAAATCTTCTGATTATCCACTCTGTCCATGCCTCTCATGATCTTGTAGACTTCTATCAGGTCACCCCTCAACCTCCGTCGCTCCAGTGAGAACAAATCAAATTTCTCCAACCTCTCCTCATAACTAATGCCCTCCATACCAGGAAAAATCCTGGTAAATCTTCTCCGTACCCTCTCCAAAGCCTCCACATCCTTCTGATAGTGTGGCGACCAGAATTGAACACTGTATTCCAAGTGCGGCCTAACTAAGGTTCTATAAAGCTGTAACATGACTTGCAAGTTTTAAACTCAATACCCTGGCCGATGAAGGAAAACATGCCATATGCTTTCTTGACTGTCTTCTCCACCTGTATTTCAGTGACTTGTACACCTGTACATCCCAATCCCTTTGCCTCTCTCACTTCACTGAATTGCTGTCACTTCAAAGGTTTCTTTGCATTGGTGAATTATCTTACCAGGCTCTTTACGTAAAGGGGCTCGACATAAACATGAATTGTAATTATTATCCTCTGATCTCCATTTCTTCTATCTACAGGTGTGATATTTGGCGCAGTGTTTGGAGGATTGCTCCGATATGCATCTCCCATCCATCCCGATATTGTCATGCTCATATCGTTTCCAGGCGATATCCTCATGAGGATGTTGAAGATGTTGATTCTCCCTTTGATCATCTCCAGTTTAATCACAGGTGAGCAGCATCTGCCACACATTTGGTATCTGTACAAGTGCTCATCCCTGGAAAAGATCGCCCAGCACCGTCAACCACAAGTTTTGGGTGAAAAATAGCAAGAATCACTTTCATAAATGCCAATCTTTGAAAGTGGCAGGATAGGTTGAGAAGTTAAAAAATATAGGATTCTTGACGTTAGAAGGAGAGTCATAAAATACAAAACAAAGAAGCTATGCTAAATCTTTATAAATTACTCTTTAGACATTAGCTAGAATGTTGTATTCAGTTCTAGGTGTTATACTTCAGGATGGATATCCAGTTCTTGGGGAGGGTGTAGGTGAAATTTTACTAATCAGGTGGCAGGAAGGAGAGACCCCAGTTACTTGAAGTGACTTCAAAAGCTGGGTTTGTTTTTCTTAGAACAGTCAAGATTTATAGGAGATTTAATCAAGGTGTCCAAAATTGGGTTCAGTTTTGATAACAAATAAGGAGAAATTGTTTCTAGTGGCAGAACAGTCAGTAATCAGAGGACACAGGCTGACGGTACAGTCAGTACTTTGCTAATTATGAGCAGCGGAAGAGAGGAGTGTTTCATCGAATCTGCCGGTCATTGGGATGCACAGCCTACATCCCAAGCATCACACTGACATTGAAATTCATCTACCACATTATTCATTTATGTGATAGGCAGACTGTCTTTTCACCTTGACACCAGCACCCAAACCAGTCCATGCTTGCAAAATTATCAGCCAGGCTCACAGTGTGTGACTCACATACTAGAAACAACATATTCACGTACAGGGTCTCCTCCCTTGCAGGGGATATAACATGTCCACGCATTGTACCCTTTGTAACTAGAAAAAAGCTTGGAAGATAACCATTGTCAGGTTCGTTCTTTAATGAACCAATCAGCATGGTTCTTATGTGGTAGAAATTATTGTTCCTTTTACGGTTGATATTCTTGCATCTTTTCTGACATAAAACTTCAATAGCATACCTGTTTTTAAAATATAATTAAATATAGCACACTTAAAGCTTAAATCCCCCGGCTACCATATTGTCCCTAAAGGAAGGAATAAAATTACATTTATGCAGCGTATTCTGAAATTTAGGACATTCCTCAGTGCTTTACAACCAATGAATTACTTTTAAAATGCCACATTTATCTTAATGTAGGAAAAACAGCAGCTCACTGCAAATTCCTCAAACAACAAAGTGATAACAATCAGACCATTTGTTTTGTGATTTGGATGAAAGACACTAAGTCTTGGTTTGGACACTAAGGAGAGCGACCGGCTCCTCTTCAAACAGTGCCATGGAATCTGTTATGTTCACCTGAGGGATCTCAGTTAAATGTTTCATTCAAATGATGGCACTTCCCATACACCTGCACTGGCATGCCACTCTAGATTCTGTGCTGAAGTCTCTGAAGAAAGGCCTATTGCTGGGCCACACCTCATACTTTGAATAACTTGTGTGAAGAATTTGAATGCATTTGATCACAGTACAGTAGGATGGAGTAGAGAAATTGGATCGGATAAAAATAGGTAAGGAAAATATATTTGAAAGGCTGGCTTTGTTCAAAAGAGAACAGTCACTTGGTCCAGATAAACATGCATTTTATTGCAAAAGCAAGATACTACAGATGCAGGAAGTCTGAAATAAAAACAGAGATTACTGGAAATACTCAGCAGATCTGTGGAAAGACTAACATGGTTAAGGTTTCAGGTTGATGACCTTTAAAAGAACTGGAAAAAAATGGAGATGTAACAGCTTTTAAGCAGGTACAGAGACAAGGAAAAGGGGGGAGTGGGAAAAAGAATGAAGTAACAGGCCTGTGACAAGATGGAAAGGCAAGAGAGCTTAAATGGAAAAAGGGATGACTGTGCAAGATGATAGTAATGGGAGGCAATTAAGCATAGCCCACAAAACAAAATAGGCACCACTTTCCATTGCTTATACAATTTGATAGGCTACATTTTCCCCATTCAATTATGGGACAAGGGTAAAAGATAGGCCTTAGAATTTGAATTCTCTATTCTGCTTTCACTTTGACCACTCTGTCCTCAGTCTCCTATACTGTTCCAATGAAGCTCAACTGAAACTTGAGGAAAAGCACTTCATTGTTTAAAGTTTATTTATTAGTGTCACAAGTAGGCTTACGTTAACACTGCAATGAAGTTATTATGAAAATCTTCAAGATGCCACACCCAGCACCTGCTCAGGTACATTGAGGGAGAATTTGGCATGGCCAATGCACCGAACCAGCATGTCTTTGGACCGTGGGAGGAACTGGAGCACCCAGAGGAAACCCATGCAGACATGTGGAGAACGTGCAAACTCCACACAGACAGTGACCCAAGCTGGGAATTGAACCCAGGTCACTGGCATTGTGAGGCAGCAGTGTTAACCACTATGCCACATTGCTCCATTAGATATTTAGACCGCAGTTTTCTGGACTCAACACTGAGTTCAATTTCAATCATTCCCACACTTCCACTTTCTTTTGGACATCACTTGGTAATGATTTTGCTTTTTCCATTTCACCATCTGACACATTTTTGTTTTTATCCTTGTCCCATTATTATCCCTATTTAACTTGCACCATCATCCCTCTTGTCATTTGATGTCTCCATCCTATCAACTGTCCTTTTAGAGTCCACCCTTTCCCTCCCTCTCTACTTGTTTAATACCTGTAATATCGCCAACATTTTCCTGTTTGGATCATTGTTGTGGGGTTTTTGATGTGGCCAGGTACCTTCAGAAATTTGAGACAATGCAAGACTCACAAAGCCAGTGTCTTAGTTTAAAGACATAAACTTTATTTTGACTAGCAGCTGCTAGGAGAAATCATCAAAGGGCCAGGACAACTCCCAAGATGGAATAGCTAGGTCTCTCCAATGAGTTCTCTTGTATACAATTCAAAACAGATCAATTATAGATTTTCTTATCAATTACTCCTGCCATTCATTAGCTTTAAATCAATTATCTTCAATATATATAAATCAACAATAATACCTGTCATATACTTTAGCCAATTGCATCTTACCCTCTGCCATAATGGTACTTCGTTAGTCCTTAGGATTCAGACGCTAACTCCTGTCTTGGCTAACTCCACTTCCTCTGTTTCCTAGTAACTTCAGATGCTTGCCACAAAGTTCAAATGAACATTCCCATAAATTTCCCCTATATATCACTGCCAAACCAGATTAATGTGGATGTGCCAGTGTTGGACTGGGGTAAACACAGTAAAAAGTCTGACAACACCAGGTTTAAGTCCAACCGATTTATTTGATAGTACATTCACTAGCTTTCGGGTTAGCCCCTTCGTCAGGTGAATTCTGAGGCCAGAACTCTCCATTCACCTGACGAAGGGGCTAACCCGAAAGCTAGTGAGTGTACTATCAAATAAATCGGTTGGACTGAAACCTGGTGTTGTCAGACTTTTTACTATGTTTAAACCAGATTAACACATGACTCCATGTCTGGGCATGCATCCATTTTATCTGGACAGTGAATAAATCCTATTCATAAAGTCTGATTAAGTTTCTGAATGTTCTTGCATTAAAAACACTGTTGCATATTCCCAAAGCTTTAATATTCCTTTAGAATATGGCTCCGTCCTAATTCCCTTTACTTTGATGCTTTGCAGCAATTTGTCTTTGGCTAAAGTGAACAATAATTCTTATAAATGCATTTAAAATATCAGCATAATTGTTTTCAAATCATGATTATTGTTTAAATCTCTTACTGCATTTCATATGTGTACGGAAACTGCTTTTTTGTTAGCTTCTAAGTCTGTTTTAAAATCATTTAACTCAATGCTGGTAGTTCTGTCAGTATCTTGATGTTTTAAAAAATCTTTACTAACCGATTAGGATTTTTCCCTTCCAACCTCCAACATTAACTCTCTTTCTCTCTGCACAGACGCTGCTAGAGCTGCTGAGCATTTTCAGTTTTAATTTGGGATGCATAAGTTTTTGAGGGAGTAACGATGAAGGTGGGAGAACCAATTTTCCGATGGTCCTTGCACATGTGAGCAGTGACAAAGGACTGGAAAATTGCAAATGTTATACTAGGGTTCAGCAAAAGGAAGATGGGTAAATCCAGCATCTGCAGGCCAGTCAATCTAAAGCTGGTGGTGGGGAAAGGGTCAATAAAGTGTAAAGAGTTCTTGTGTATATCTAAGGCTAAGGTAGACAGATTTTTGATCAGTAAGGGAATCATGGATTTTGAAGAAAGGGCAAGAAAGTGGATGTGAGGAATGCCGAATTGGAAATGATCCTATTAGGCGGTGGAGCAGGCTTGAGGGCCCGAATGGCCTACTCCTGTTCCTATTTCTTATGGTTTTACAAGGATCAGTAACCAGTGAATACAGATTTCAGGGTAACTATCAAAAGTCCTCTTGAGGATTTTCTAATTTTGTTATCTCTGGTTTGGCTGATGTTCCCAGATACTTGAAATTGGTATTTGGGAATTTTGCCCAGTATAAACAAACATCTCTACAGTTTTAACTGTGTCAAAATTATGTTTTTTGACATTGATAAGGCCTGTCTGGACTCGATGCCAAGGCCAGTGGACGTCTGGGAACCAGAGCCATGGTATACTACATGTCTACTACCATCATCGCTGCAGTGCTTGGTGTGATCCTGGTGCTCGCGATTCATCCGGGGAATCCAGCACTGAAGAAGCAGCTGGGAGAAGGGAAGAAGAATGATGAAGTATCAAGCCTGGATGCCTTTCTGGATCTCGTCCGAAATCTCTTCCCTGAAAATTTGGTGCAAGCTTGTTTTCAACAGGTAACAAAATGGGTGATGTATTTGAATCGGAGCACAGCTACTATCACTGATGCACCTACATGTAACAGGCCGGTAAGGGTGGTTGGAGGGGTAGGTGTGCCAAGGAGCTGCTCAGTGTTCTTTGGAGATGGGAACCTGGGTAGTGGGAAAATGAAGGCAGGGGGCACCTGGTGAGGGAAGAGGCAAATAAATAATATCAGAGCAAGGAAAGGAGAAGCTGAGGGATGGAGAATAGAAAACCACTTGATTTTATTTTTGATGCTGATGTTCTGGGATGATGTAGAAATTAAAAGGACCTTCTAGGCACTTTCTCCTTTCCCCACCTTTAACAATTCCTCTCAGCAAGCACAGAGCACCAACCATGGGTCAAGCAGCATGATTTCCACACCCATGTGCCCCAGAATCCCCACTTTCAGTTAAACTGGGGGAAAACTATACTTCATGCTGGGAAATGAGTTATCTGCAAAAACAATACCTGGAGATGACCTGGTAGAAAGCCTTTCCACACTTCCCCACTCTGTAATCTAAAGAAGTTGGTATTCTAGATATGTCCAGATAATATAATATTAAGTTAATTAACACAACTGTGCAGACAGTTAAACTGCAATGACTCAGTGTTTGCTGTCCAGATAATAACTGTCCAGATAAAATATTAAGCCAATTAACACAAACAGCAGTAGCAGAATGGTACCAGAGATACTATTATGAGGTAAAGTTGCATAAACTTGGTTTTGTATTTTTTGAGGATAGAAGATTGAGGGGTGATTTGTTCGAGCTCTGAAAAATTATGAAGGGATTTGAAAGGGTGGATATAGAGCAACTATTTTTTCTGGGGAGTTTAGAACAACATATTCCTTTGAAATATAAGGGAAGTACAAAATCTCTTTGTTACACAAAGGGGAATAAGAATCCGAAAACCTCTCCCCGGAAGGTCCTGTTTTCTGAATCAATTGGAGCTTTCAGTCTAAGCTTTTTGTTGCACAGCATTGTCAAGGATTATGGAGCTAAGAAAGTTAAATGGAATTGAGGTACAAATCAGCCACTACCTGATTGAATGGCAGCACTAGCTCCAAGAGGCTGGGATGGTTTATTCCTGTTCCAATGATCTGAAGGAGAATATGTCATGGTGCAGTGCAACTCTAGCAGTCAAAATGGTTGGTTGTCTGAGGAATCAAAGGTGCTAGCCAGACATTGGTCTTCTGCCACCACTTATATCAACATTCTGTAGCTTTGTAAATCCAATAGGATTGCTGAATAGACACCTGGCCCCTGAATATTAATCCTGGCAGTTATATGATCTGGAATACAATCATTTGCTTCACCACCTAACTGTTCTACTCATCCAACAGATACAAACGGTTACCAAGAAAGTGGAGAATCCACCTGAAGATAAAAGCATTTCCAACAATCTCACTGGGCTCGTGCTGGAAGTAGTGAATGAAACACTGGCAGAGTCAGAGGGATCCAGTTTCACTGTGACAAAAACGTTGCAGTTCAAGGATGGAATGAATGTGTTGGGTAGGATCATCCTTCTCTGTTCACCCTTCTCTGTTATAGCTGAGGAAAAATATATTTGTCTTTTCCTGCAGTTGTGTAGAGTCCAGGCCTCTGTGTGCTTTCCTCCGTTTCTCCTCCTTAGTATCATTCTGGTTTGTCCTGCAAACATTGAGTCATGCATCTCCTGGAAAGGGACTAAGAGGCAGCAGTATACTTACACCTCTTTTTAGCCTTGCGCACTCATATATCTGAGGAAAAAACTTCTGTTAGAAATATTAATACACATACATGTATCTGAGGGTGACTGACAGATACATGGAAGTAATATCCTGAGAGGACAGAGTCACAGTGACAAACATAGCAATACCTTCCTGAGTGGGAAAGGGAGAATGTGAGACATAAATAAGTATCTTTGTCTATGGGAAGGCTGGAAAGACATTGATTTTCTCAACTGCAGTACAATTTAATGTGGTTCTCCATTTTTGCTGCAGTTTACGCCGCGTTCTCTGGAATATGTAAGATTTTGTGGCTTCATTTTATGATCACATCTGTCTTGCCCTGATGCTGGAGTATTGTAGAACAGTGCCATGTAAGGGTTCCCTGAGCAGCAGCTAGCAAGCCTGCCCTCTGCAACAAGAATCAAGAGAAGTGTGACCATTAGCTCTTTCTCTTCTATCAGTACAATTATAGGTGCATTTTCTCTTTAAGAGTCAGTGTACATCATGTTGCTGCAGGTAGAACACAAGAACTAGGAGAAGGGGTGAACCATATGGTGCCTTGAGCCAGGACCACCATTGAATATGGTCATGGTGGATCTCAACTCCATTTTCCTGCTTGATTCCCAAATCCCTTGATACCCATAAAAATAGTAAGTGGCTTGGATTTTCCAGATCTTGCCACAGGTGGGATCTTCTAGTTCCACTGAAGGTGACCTCATGCGCACTCCCCAACAATGCTTACTGGCAATACTGCTAGGTTACCCAATGTTAATGGCCATGGAGTTTGGAAGGACTGGAAAATCCTGCTGGCAGCCAATGATGAACTACTTCTGCCTCTGAAAAACCCACTGTGTGGTAGTGGGGTGGATGAAGTTCTCAGCATTCACAATCTTCTGAAATAGAGAATTCTAAAGATTCACATTCTCCTAAATGAAGAAACTTTTCTTCATTTTGATCTTTTTGTCCTGAGCTAATGCTCCCTTAATGATGGACTCTCCATTCAAGAGAAACAGCTTCTCACTGTCTACCCTGTTATGTTTCTCACTACCTGATATGTTTCAATAAGATCATCCCTTATTCTTCCAAACTCCAAAGAGATCCATTCTACTCTACCTCTCTCTCCGTTGGACAACTCTCTCATCCCAGGAATCAATTGCATGAACTCTCATTCCACCCCCTTTGAGGCAAGTATATCCTTTCTTAGGCATGGGGACTTAAACTGTGCTCAGTACTTCAATTGCTCTTTAGTGATTCAGGATGCTTAGGGTTTGAGGGATTAGCGGGGTAAATATGTGGGGTTACGGGAATAGAGCCTGGGTCGGATTGTTGTTAATGCAGACTTGATGGGCCTATTGGTTTCCTTCTGCATTGTAGGGATTCTATGAGTCTCCCACTAGGGAGTCCTCTGATAAAGGCCATCCAGTTTTAATTTTCACTAATTTCAATGGGTGGTATCTGCATGAATAGTTTTATATAGTGAGTAATTTGTATATCAGGGAGTTTGCATATGGAGTGGTTAATATAATGGTCAGTTTATAAATTGAGAGGTTTAAGAAAGAGTGATTTATATAATTGGCTAATTAATACAGATTTTATTTAAGAAGCCCTTTACATAACAGCTTGTATAATACGGTGGTTCATTTATAATGTGCTGAAACCTCAATCCCAGTTTTAGTCTGGAGCTGCAGTTTAAATATCTAACTCAGTTGTCTAGATATTTGGTTGGGTTATTTATTTGCAGCCAGTTATGCTTTTTTGGGGATGGCAATTTTCCCTAGTCTCAGCGTACTTGTGCTTTATCCCTTGCAGGTCTGATTGGATTTTTCATTGCCTTTGGTATCGCTATGGGAAAAATGGGGGAGAAGGCAAAGATGATGGTAGATTTCTTCAACATCCTCAATGAGATTGTTATGAAGCTGGTGATAATGATTATGTGGTAAGAGCTGCAGCATCACTCATTGTTCAACAGTCATTCAATCTGTAAGATAAAAGCAAAATACTGTGGTGCTGGAACCTGAAACAAAAACAGACACTACTGGAAAATCTCAGCAGGCTTGATAGCATCTGTGGAGAGAGAATAGAGCCAATGTTTTGAGTTTGGATGGTCTTTCATCGGAACCCCCAACTTTCCCAGCTCTGATGATCATCTGAAGATCATCCAGACTCAAAATATTGACTCTATTCATTCTCCACAGATGCTGTCAGGCCTGCTGAGACTTTCCAACATTTCCTGTTTTTGATTCAATCTATAATCTCCATGACTCTCTGCAGGATGCCCTCCCCCACAATGTCAGAAGACCATCAAAATCTGCCTAATCTGAAACCTTTTGATCCAATTATAGCTGATCATTCACTTTTAAAGATGACCATTTCAACGAACTTTCATCTCATGGAACTTTCCTTCCAGCTAGGAGGGTTTACTCAGCCAGTACAAAGGGGGCTTTGAATCACTGGCTATTAGTTGATAGCTTTGATTGAAATCATAAATGCATTTCTTAAAGACATGGGCCAAACCGGGGAGATGATGGCCTGATGGCATTGCTAGACTATTAACCCAGAAACTCAGCTAATGTTCTGGGGACCCGGGTTTGAATCCCACCACAGCAGATGATGGAACCTGGATTCAATAAAATAAAAGCAAAATATTGCAGTTGCTGGAATTGGAAACAGAAACAGAAAATGTTGAAAAATTTCAGCATCTGTGGAAATAGGGCTGGATTATCCTTTGTCAGAACTAAAAGCAAAGAAAATCAGGAGAGATTTATATGATGAGGGTGGGCAGGATACTGTAATTGAACAAAGGGAATGTCAATGAGTATGAAGAAGGCTGAGAAAGGTACTAAAAGTATCCATTAAGTGATCCGAATGTATGAATGGCAGAACAGGTGGTTAAGGCAGTTGCCCTGAAAAATGGGGGAGGGGAGCTGGAGGTAGATTGGGAATGGAGAAGTGGAAAGATGGAAGTGAGAAAGAAGGATGTTAAAAATGGATGAAAGAGATGAAAAGATGAACCAAAATGAAACAAAATAAATGAAGTGTAGTGAAAGTGGAGGAGAATTCATGCTGTGATGAACTCAGTATTCAGTCCAAAAGGCTGTAAAATGCCCAATGAGGTGCTGTTTCTCCAGTTTTCGTTGGGGTTCACTAGAACATTGTAAAATGCCAAGGACGGACATGTGGACAGGAGAGCAGGGTGCTGTGTTGAATTGACAAGTGACAGGAAGGCCCCGTTGCAGTCCATCTGGCCAGAAAGTTCCAGCCTTTATGAGTTAAATTAATGAAATTATAAATTAAAATAATCGTTGCTAACTGGGAGATCAGGTAGGTCAGTGAACACCTGCATGAATAAGGCTTGGTGTGAGTTAAGGTACAAGGAGCTAAGTTTTCAATGACCACAAGTTTATGAAAATTTCAACCGGAAG
Source organism: Carcharhinus amblyrhynchos (assembly GCF_965287045.1). Classification (NCBI taxonomy): domain Eukaryota; kingdom Metazoa; phylum Chordata; class Chondrichthyes; order Carcharhiniformes; family Carcharhinidae; genus Carcharhinus; species Carcharhinus amblyrhynchos. The sequence goes on from NC_137329.1 coordinate 59,150,806, forward strand.
AATGTTGTCCAGGGGTAACAAAGGTATGGATGAGAGTCTCAGCAGCTTGTAGAAAAGACAGTGGTGGAGTAAGTTAGGACAGGTCATAAGGAAAAGAGAAGGAAGGATGACATTTGTGGAATTGCTAAGAGCTGTCTTAGCAATGTATTGGAGTGATTCAAACATGGAATTACAGGAAAGATGAGTAGTGTACCTTCTGGGCCTGAAGGTTCGCATTCAAGTCCCTCTCTAGACTTGAATGCCACAGAAAGTGTATTCATTATACAGCCAGACAGTTTGATTAACCTGTAAATCTTTCCTGTATGTCTAATGGCTGGGAGAAAGAGTAAAGAGGTTCCCATTCAGCCAAGCAGATGTCAATGGCAAACCACTTCAACATATTGCCAGTGTAATAGATTTAGTTTCTGGCATCAATACATACATGCAATTAGTTCAACAAATTGAACTAAGTGAAGTGTCAACAAAACCCAATGAACAATTCCGGAGAAACTTCTTATCCAGGGAGTGGTTAGAATGTGGAATTTGCTGTTATATGGACTAATTGTGATGGACAGAATAGCCACAGTTAAAGGGAGACTCGATAAACACAAAAGAGAGAGAGGAATAGAGGATATGTTGAGTTAGATGCTGTCTCCTTGATATTGGAAACCAGGTGATTGCTTTGCTGAGCACCTTCGGTCTGGGTGCAATCAGGATCCTGACCTTCCCGTTGCTTGCCATTTTAACACACAATCTTGCTCCCATGCCTACATGTCTGCCCTTGGTCTTGTGTAATTGCGTGGATGGCGCGGAAAGTCTGCAGAGGGATCTGGATAGGCTGAGTGAGTGGGTGACGACCTGGCAGATGGAGTGTAATGTTAGCAAATGTGAGGTTATCCACTTTGGTAGAAATAATAGTAGGAGAGATTATTATTTAAAAGGTGAAAAGCTGCAGCATGCTACGATGCAGAGGGACCTGGGGGTCTTTGTGCACGAGTCGCAAAACCCAGTCTGCAGGTACAGCAGGTGATCAAGAAGGTGAATGGGATGCTGGCCTTTATAGCGAGGGGGATAGAATATAAAAGCAGGGAGGTCTTGCTGCAACTGTACAGGGCACTGGTGAGACCACAGCTAGAGTACTGTGTGCAGTTTTGGTCGCCGCATTTGTGAAAGGATATATTGGCCTTGGAGGGAGTGCAGAGGAGGTTCACTAGGCTGATACCGGAGATGAGGGGGTTAGCCTATGAGGAGAGATTGAATAGACTGGGTCTGTACTCATTAGAGTTCAGAAGGCTGAGGAGGGATCTTATAGAGACGTGTAAGATAATGTGGGGGATAGATAGAGTAGAGGTAGAGAGATTCTTCCCGCTCAGAAAGGACAGCAGGACTAGAGGGCACAGCCTCAAAATAAAGGGGGGTGCAGTTTAGATCGGAGTTGAGGAGGAACTTCTTCGCTCAAAGAGTGGTGAGTCTCTGGAATTCTCTGCCCGTTGAAGTGGTGGAAGCTACCTCGCTAAATATATTTAAGTCACAGGTAGATAGGTTTCTGATAGACAAGGGAATTAAGGGTTATGGGGAGAAAGCGGGAAAGTGGAACTGATCCACTTCAAATCAGCCATGATCTTATTGAATGGCGGGGCAGGCTCAAAGGGCTAGATGGCCTACTCCTGCTCCTATTTCTTATGTTCTTATGTAATGTTCCAGTGAAGCTCAATGCAAACTGGAGGAACAACATCTCTATTTCTAGGCAGGTATGTTATAGCCTTCTGGTCTCAACATTGAATTTAATAACTTCAGATAATTAGCTCTACTCTACCTTTTGTTTTCATCTTTTTAAAATTTTAACCTTTTACTTCTTTACTGGCTTTATTTTTCTTTCTCTCCCCCATTCTTTCTCCCATTTTATCCCCCCCCCCCATTTCTTACCTTTTCTTCCCCCTTTGCTTCCCCTTTCCCCCTTTTTTCTCAATTTTACCTCTCGTATCCGCCCCCCCTCCCCACCACCAATGCACATATTTTAACCTGTCACAGCCTACCATCTGATTTCAGCTTCTCTGCCATTTGGCCATTCACACCTTCTAGTCTCTCTCTGGACTGCCATTAACAGCCTTTCCCCTTATTTTTGTGGCAATGACTCATCTTTCATTCCCTCACCCTGCACGATAAATAGCTTCCACTTTCTGCACCTTTTAGTTTTGACAAAGTGTCATCCGGACTCAACATCAGCTCGTTTCTCTCCTTACAGATGCTGCCAGACCTGCTGAGATTTTCTAGCGTTTTCCCTTCTGGTTTCGGTGACTTGCTTTTATTGAGTTAAATGTAGTAGGCTGAGAAGAGATTTGGGATGAGCATTGACTAGTTGGGCTGAATGGCTTTTTTCGGAGCTGTATATTGTTAATCTATGCAATAATCAGCCACAGTCCTAACATTAAAGCGAGTTCATATAAGCCCTTTGTGGGAAGATGGTCGCATAGTGGTGTCATCACTGGACCAATGCTCTGGGGACATGGATTCAAATCCTGCCATGGCAGCTGATGGAATTTAAATTCAATTAATCAACCTGGAATATAAAGCTAATCTTAGTAATGGTGACCATGAAACCATCATTGGTTGTTATAAAAATCTATCTGGTTCTCTAACGGCTTTTGGGGAAGAAAATCTGCTGCCCTTTCCTGACCTGGTCTGTCTGAGACTCTCAAACCTCAACAAGGTGGTTGCCTCTGAACTGCCTTCTGAAGTGGCCTAGGAAACCACTCAGTTCAATGATAAATAGGGATGGACAACAAATACTGGCCAGGCCAGTGATGCCCTCAGACCATGAAAGAATAAAACAAGTAAATATTTTGTGGGTAAGGTCAACAAAAGAAATTGAGCAAAGGTTGGTTAATGGAACTGAAGCATAGATGGCACAGGTTGTAGAGGCTGAATGGCCTGTATCTGATCCTATATTCACACCATGCAGGTGCCAGGCAATGACCATCTTCAGCAAGAGGGAATCTGTCTGCCTCATTTTGAGATTCAATACATTATCATCACTGAATTCTCCACTATCAACATCCTGGATGTTACCATTTAGCTGAACTGGACCAGCCAAGCAAATACTGTGGCTACAAGAGCAGATTAGAGGCTAGGAATCATGAGCAGAGTAACTCACCTCCTGATTCCCCAAAGCCTGTCCACAGTCTACAAGTCAGAAATGTGATAGAATATTCTCCACTTGCCTGGATGACTGCCACTCCAACGATACTGATGAAGCTCAACGTCATGAAGGATAAGGCAGCCGACTTGATTGACACCTCACCTGCTGCCTCCAATATCCACTTCCTTCACCACTGATGCACAGTGCCAGCAGTCTGTATCATCTACAAGATGCGCTGCAGCAACTCATCATGTCTCCTTTGATAGCACCTGCCAAATCTGCGACTTCTACCACCTCGGAGGACAAGGGCAAGTTTTTCTTCAAGCCACACAATTTACTGACATGGAATCACATCACTGTTCCCTCTCTTGTGACTGGGTCACATCCCTAGACTCCCTAACAGCACTACGGGTTGGGATGGTTCAAGAAGGTTGCTCACCACCAGCCTCTCTAGGGCAACTGGGGAGCAGCAATAAAAATGCTGTTTTGTCAGCACTACCAACGTTCCGTGAAAGAATAAAAACATTTCCTAACTTAATTCAACTGTGTTGTAATCTCTAGCTGATTTGACACAGCCCAAATCTTCTTTTGAGTCTCGTAAAACTTAATTGTTTGCTTCACAAAAGTTCAGCCATGGCATATGGTAATTTAAAGACTAACCTCAGTGATTGTTTCAAGCTGCTTGATTAATTTGTGAGCTCTGTTGTTCTTTTAAAACTTTCATCAGATGTTTCTTTCCGCTCAGTAAGACAACTCTTGTATGGGAACTCTTGCACAGTATGAATCAGAGTGTGCCTTTATACGCACAGTACATTCAGGGGATGACCGAGGAGCCTCAATCCTGCAATAAATTCATTGAATTGACAGTTGCCTTCTTGTGATCTGACTTTAGATATTGGAATAACATGAGCCTTTATAAATTATAAATCAGGTTTATTAGGAATAACTGGTTGATGCTAATGGGAAGAATCTGCAAAGCAAACTTTACTTCATTGCAAAACATTTGGCTTGTATCTCTTGGGTTACAAAATTAAAAGCCTGAACATCTTTCTAGCTCTGTGTATATTACAAACTCTGGTTAAGCATCTTAACTGAAAGAAAAACTTGCCTTAATAATAGTGCTTTTCACAATCACCAGACATCTCAAAATACTTGACAACAAATAAAGTACTTCTGAAATATAGGCATTAATGTAATGTAGGAAATGTTTCAATTTCACACAACAAGCTTCCACAAACGTGTTCAGGACCAGCTGGCTTGTTTTGTGATAATATAATGATTTGAGGTTAAATATTCAGGGCACTGGACATTACTTCCATGCTCAGCTTCATGTAGTCCACAGGGTTTTTTTATATCTACTTGAGATCATAGATTGTGCCTTGCTCTAACATCTTATCCAAAGAGAGCAGCTTCTATACTGTACTTCTCACTCAGTACTGAAATGGAAGGTCAGCCTAGATTTTTGCACTCAAGTTATACAATGAGACTTGGACCCAGAACCTTGTATGTCAGAGGCAAGGATGCTACCATCGAACCTTGGCTTACATTTGAATCTGAGACTTAATTTAACCTTTGTGAAGACTTTAGATATTAGTCATTACCTCAATGAAGCAAGAGGGCTGAAGAACTGGAATAAGTGTGAGAACTGCATGTGCAGACATCCAGTGAGACATCTTCCTATTATGCCAACTGGTCTTTTTGTCAGAGGAATATTCCAAAAGTACTGGCTGGCTTTAACTGGACCATCTCAAAATGAGTGATGGGCATATATCCATTCAAACCTGTGGTAAATGCACTAGCTGTTTTAATATTAGTCCAGATGAGCCATGCCAACAAAAAAAATCCACCAAACAATGTTTTGTTAAGGAGCAGATGTTTTTGATGGGGATAGCTCCTCTGCTCTCTTTGACACACCTGAGATGGTAGACAGGACTTCAATTTAAAATCTCACCAGAAAAGTGGCACTTCTGACAGTGTAACACTTCATCAGCACTAGATATTTGATACTCAAGTCCTTCAGTTGAAATTTGAACCCATGGGTCAGAATACTATATGCCACTGAGCCATGACAGGCAGGCAGGCCAAGTACTAATCTTTGAAGTTGCTTTCTGAGTTCTCACCTTTGATGTTTCCTTTACATTATGAAGGTATTCTCCCTTCGGTATTGCCTGTCTGATTTGTGGAAAGATTGTGGCCATTAAAGACTTGGAGGTCGTTGCTAGACAACTGGGAATGTACATGGTGACAGTAATCACTGGGCTCATCATCCATGGAGGAATCATTTTGCCACTGATGTATTTTGTGATTACCAGAAAAAATCCGTTTTCATTCTTAGCAGGAATCTTCCAAGCCTGGATAACAGCTTTAGGAACAGCATCAAGGTAAGACATAAAAACTTGCTTCATGGGGTCTTAAGGGAGAAGGGAAAATTGTTGCAAAAAGAGATGTTCAAGGAACTTTGTCTGAGCTGCCACTCCTATTAGAAATAGGACCAATATCCTCAGCTTGTTTTGTTCTGCTTGGATATGAAGCTGATGGCGTGGTTTGTTGTGTTTCTGGTGATGAAGCTGATGGTGTGGTTTATTGTGTTTCTGGTTAATAAGCTGATGATGTTACGTTTGTTTTCACAAGACTCTTCCATCCATGATATAATGGCAAATACCAACCGCTGTCTGATTGATAATTTCTTTATTCTTCTTACATTTGCAAGCTGGCAAGGCTTTGCTATATAACTTCCACTCAGTGCCTGGAATCAAGTAGCAAAGGTGTGCTGAATAATGGGACAGTCCCCCTTTATTTAGCTTTTACAATCCTTATGATCACATGCGGTCTGATATGATATAGCTAATCCCTTTGTTCTAGTCAGGTTAACCATACCTAAGGTTAATATTGTTATGTTGAAAGAAAGAGAACTGTTAAAGGGTAAATTCATTAATCACCAATGTCTTAAGCTTGTCATTTTGAAATCAACTTAGAAGTTCTTAGTTGCATGCAATGGTTACCCCTTAATATCTCATTCCCTCCTTTAATCATTTCATGATAACTTTATCCTTTAGAGAGGAGTTCGGGCTCTGTTATAGGCCAGGCATCTACAAACACATTGTAGCAAGAACAGTAATAAACAAACCACCAGAATAATGATTCCCAAATGCAATAATGTTCCTCCCCAGTCCCCAAAGAGGCTACCAAAGAGCCACCAGCCAGGGAGATTGTAGTCCTTAAAGTTCTGACCCTCGGTTCTCATTTTGTCTGCTGTATTTTTAACATGCTCAGCTAGATCAGTGATGTTGTTGGAGGAGTCTGGAATGTATGTCCAGCACTCAGAGCCGATTAGGGCGCAGGTGCCTCCAATAGCTGCCAACAAGTAATCTAAAGCCATTCGATTTTGGAGTGCCGCCTTCCTTATAGCTACAACTTCAGCTGAAACTTCAGAAATAGCGGTGCTCACATCCTTTAATCCATCTGCAGTATCATTAGCTATTTTCTCTGGAGCTGATGCCGTATTGATCATCTCTCAAGCCGCCTTCACTGTCCCATGATGTGGAGATGCCGGCTTTGGACTGGGGTAAACACACAAAGAAGTCTCACAACAGTGAGACATCCTTTCCTGCAACGTATTAGGTAGACAACGTTGGCCAAGTTGCTAGAGTATGGCGTTGTACTCTTGCAACTCGGCTAATGTTGCCTGCCTGTTAAGCTGCAGGAAAGGATGTCCCGAGGCATGGTACATTGGGGAGACCATGCAGACGCTATGACAACGGATGCATGAACACCGCTCGACAATCACCAGGCAAGACTGTTCCCTTCCTGTTGGCGAACACTTCAGCGGTCATGGGCATTCAGCCTCTGATCTTCAGGTAAGCGTTCTCTAAGGAGGCCTTCACGACACACGACAGCGCAGAATCGCTGAGCAGAAACTGATAGCCAAGTTCCACACACATGAGGATGGTCTCGACCAGGATCTCGGATTCATTTCACACTATCTGTAACCCCCCTGACTTGCCTGAACTTGCAAAATCTCACTTACTGTCCTGTCTGCTGACAATACACATCTCTTTAACCTGTACTTAATGCAATTTCCACTCACATTGTCTGCACCTTTAAGACTTGAGTAGCAGATTAGCTGCAAAGACTCGCATTCTAATCAGTTTTCTGTATACCACGTGTGCCTTTATATGCCCTGCTTGCGATCAGAACTCTCCACTTAGCTGACGAAGGAACAGCATTCCGAAAGCTAATGGCATTTACTACCAAATAAACCTGTTAGACTTTAGCCTGGTGCTGTGAGACTTCTTTGCTGTCCCATAGGCAGGTAAGGCTCTCATCCAAAACCGTTGAGCTTCGGTGATGGCCCGTTTAGATCTTAACAGGTGTATCTTGGGGTAGGGATGCAGGAGTCATAATGTTGGACATAGGGAATCACATACTCTAGACAGCAAGATCCAGTCCAGTTCCAAGGAAGCCAAGGATAGGCGTTATCTCCACAGACAAAATGGGTGCCATTTTACCATGTTGTTTAATAGAACTGGGTCAAGACCGAATGGAGCTCTCACAAGCTGCAGGGCAATGGACTTTAGGCCTTAGCTTTACCATACTACTACTGGGACCGGTGACATTAAAGTGCTGAATGCAGTAGCTACAGCTAATGGGTTTGGTTCCCTTTCTTATCAGGCAGATGGTTCCCCTTTGTTGATTTCTTACAGCAAAGTGGGGTGGAGAGTCTAACCTATTATAGTTGGGCTGGTAATGTCGATAAAGTGCATCCCCCTTCTTCTTTGTAGAGATATCACTGCTGATGTCAATTAGCCAATTTCTTCCCGTGGTCCGGGCCCCCTTTCTTCCGCAATCAGTCCCAATTTGATACAAAACCCATTCTATCATTTCCTGGGATTTGAGAGGAATAGGGAACAGGGGGATCCCCTCTTGGGCCTATGGTGGTATGTGTGAGCAGACCCAACACCTGCATACATTAAACTTTACAGCATATTCATAAGACATGTACAAAAAGGTGTTAAAGTGAAATTGTCCATCAGTCAGTCCATCTTTCAGGTTTCCTTTCTATTGATCCAGTTGTCATGGTGCCAGGAAAATAGCTAAAAGGTCAAAGAAGGTGAAGATAAACTTCATTGTTTATTAAGGGATGTTGGTGTGCACCATTTACAGTCACTCAGATGTGTCCAGCGAGGTTGTCCTTGAACCTTGATTACATTTGGAGTCTGGAGAACTTGGAACAGTCCTTTCCACCATGGCCCAAGTTTGGGTCGATCCCAGTTCTTTATTAGCAAGAGGTCTCCTATCCGTGGTCCAGGGAAGTAGTCCTGTGGGTTAGAATCTTGATCCAGCGTCGGTGGAGTTGATCCAAAGGCGCATTGTACCTGTGAATGAAGAAACTTTGAAGATGATGCTAGCTGTCGGAAGTACTCCTGCATTTCGTCTCCCATAATGTGTAAATTATCGCTGGGCAGGTTTGTATTTGCATCCCAGGGCATCCTGCTTGGTTTACCATAGATTGATTCCCCAGCCAATAATCCAGTGGTAGAGTGGGGTGTTATTCTCATCTGGTAGAGAGCTAAGGGTAAGACTTCTAACCAATTTAGACTGGTTTCAGATGTTAGCTTGGTCAGCTTAGCTTTAAGGGCTCCATTAGCTCTTTCCACTATCCCTGCTGCCTGGGAGTGGTAGGCACAGTGGAACTGCTGCTGAGTGTGTAATCTGTCACATAGTTCCTTATTAATTTTCCCTACAAAATGGGGGCCATTATGTGAGCTAATCTGTTGGGGTATCCCAAATCTCGGTATTATTTCTGTCAATAACAACTTCACTACTGTCGAGGCCTTGTTATTTGTAGTTGGGAATGCCTCTATCCATCTACTAAACACATCAACAATTACAAGACAATATTTACAACACTGCACACGCGGTAATTCGATAAAATCCAACTGAATACAATCAAATGGTCCACCCGGCAAGGGTGTTTTTCCTGGTGATCACTTTATTCCTTGGCCAATGTTCTTTTGTTGTCATGTTAAACATGATGCTATGCGAGACTGAGCAGCCTCAGCTAATCGGAGGTGCCACCAGGTACGAAGCAAGATTCCACTCATTCCCTCCTTCCCAAGGTGGGTGTTGGATTGTCGACAATCAAACAATAAAGGCAGTAATGCACCTGGTATACAAACTTGATGTGGGTATGCCGGCGTTGGACTGGCGTAAACACAGTAAAAAGTCTGACAACACCAGGTTTTAGTCCAACCTATTTATTTGATAATATTCTCACAAGCTTTCAGGGTTAGCCCCTTCGTCAGGTGAATGGAGAGTTCTGGCCTCAGACAGAGCATATAAAGCACAGACAGTTTAGAGATTACTGTCTGTGCTTTATATGCTCTGTCTGAGGCCAGAACTCTCCATTCACCTGACGAAGAGGGTAACCCCTCGAAAGCTTGTGAGAATATTATCAAATAAATAGGTTGGACTAAAACTTGGTGTTGTTATACAAACTTGGCCAGTGGAGTGACGCAGAGGTGTTTTGGCGCAGAATACGAACATCCATGCGTCTTCCAAAGATCTTTTTCAGAAGCAGGGGTGTTCCCCTGTAAGCGCTGAATAGTGACTGTATCTAGCATGCCCGGTGTGTTCAAAGAAGGTGAGCGATTTTTTGCCTGTTTATTCACGGAGCACACTATATTATTTTGGGCTGTTGCAGCCTTTTTGCCCACATAGTCAGCCCTGGCATTACCTCTGGTCACTGCCGAGTCATCAGCAGCGTGGGCGGTACAGTTAATAATGGCCAGTTATTTGGGGAGGAGGATGGCTTGGACAAGATTGCAAATATAAGGAGAATTTTGGATGGGAGTTCCCAAAGAAGTACAAAACCTCTCTGGGCCCTTAATTGGCTGAAATCATGGGTGACCCCGAAAGCATAACGGGAGTCGGTATAAATGTTTGCAGATTTGTTCACAGCGAGGATGCAGGCACGGGTGAGGACAAATAGATCGGCCTTTTGGGCAGAGATGGAAGGTTTGAATGCAACCGCTTCCAGGATATTAGTATTGTCCACAACTGAGTAGCCAGAAACAGGTCTCCCAAAGCGGGAGAGGGAGGAACTGCCGTCAACATACAGGGTAAGGTCTGGAGAGGGTAAGGGAGAGTTAGTAAGGTCAGTACAAGGTAAGGTCAAAAAGTGGTTCCAAAGTAAACCATCAAGAGGGGAATGTGGGGGTTCATCAGGGGGAGCAGTCAGGAAAATGGCAGGATTAACAGTGAAGCAGAAGAAAAACGTCAGTACTTTGGAACAACAATGGCATGCCAGGTAGGTCAGGAGGTACCTCCGGTTTTTTATCTTTCCTTGTTTGGCTTGCCATTCTAATCCTTTTTCTCAGTCTCATCTTTCCCTTTCCAATCTTTCTTGTTCCACTCTATCTCTGTTATCCCTCTCACACTTCTCACACTCCCATTTCAACATTTCCTAAGTTTTGGGTTTCCCTTCATCATCACATTCACTGATCTCTCTCCTACATGCATTGTCCTCCCAGCTGGCCAGCTTTGATCTTTCGGTTATTTCCTTTCGATCGGCACAAGTAGTCACGTCTCCAATTTCACCTAATTCCCACCCTTTACATTTTTTTTCTGAAAACAATATAATAAATTGAACTTGAACCCCAGCCACCAGGGGACTCAAACTTTCCGGATTTAATATACGAAAACCCTGGGGACTCTAACATCCAGGTACATATGGGGGACTCAACCTCTCCACCATCTTACTGAATAAACTGGGGGACTCCAACCACCCGGTGTCTTAACAAATAAACCTGGGGACTCGAATCACCAGGGCAACCGGAGGACTCGAACCGCCCGGCGAAGGACTAGTTGGTGTTCAAGGACATAAGCTGTCTCCGGGTTCTGTTAATAGAGGGCTTCGGGGGACAAGGGGTCGACTGGATATTAGTTCAGTGAGAGAGACCAAGGTTAATATTACCTTGTGGGCCTGTCCGTCTCACATTACCGACACCTAAACGATCGCTTATTCAGTCCACCTCAGAGGAAGTCTGTATATGTTGGAATCCTGCTCGCAGCGCCAATTGTTAAGTTCGTTTACGCGAGACTCTTCTGTCCTCCATAAAAAGGCAAACACCAACCACTGTCCGATTCAAAAGTCCTTTATTCTTCTTCTATATGCAAGCTGGCAAGCCTTGCTACGTAACTGTCACTCAGTGCTGGGAAACAGGTAGCAAATGCGAGCTGAACAATGGGACAGTCCCTCTTTATGTAGCATTTACAATCCTTATGATCACATGCAGTCTGATACAATATAGCTAATTATAAGACATCCTTTGTTCTAGTCAGGTTAACCATATCTAAGGTTGTAATATCATTATGTTGAAAGAAAGAGAATTGTTAAAGGGTAAATTTCTTAATCACAGATGGCTTAAGCTTGTCATTTTTAAATCAACTCAAAAGTCCTTAGTTGCATGCAATATTAACCCCTTAATATCTCATTGGTGCGGTTTGTTCTCTTTTTGGCTATGAAGCTGATGGTGTGGTTTGTTGTGTTTCTGGTGATGAAGCTGATGGTGTGGTTTGTTGTGTTTCTGGTGATGAAGCTGATGGTGTGGTTTGTTGTGTTTCTGGTGATGAAGCTGATGGTGTGGTTTGTTGTGTTTCTGGTGATGAAGCTGATGGTGTGGTTTGTTGTGTTTCTGGTGATGAAGCTGATGGTGTGGTTTGTTGTGTTTCTGGTGATGAAGCTGATGGTGTGGTTTGTTGTGTTTCTGGTGATGAAGTTGGTGGTGTGGTTTGTTGTGTTTCTGGTGATGAAGCTGGTGGTGTGGTTTGTTGTGTTTCTGGTGATGAAGTTGATGGTGTGGTTTGTTGTGTTTCTGGTGATGAAGCTGATGGTGTGGTTTGTTGTGTTTCTGGTGATGAAGTTGATGGTGTGGTTTGTTGTGTTTCTGGTGATGAAGTTGATGGTGTGGTTTGTTGTGTTTCTGGTGATGAAGTTGATGGTGTGGTTTGTTGTGTTTCTGGTGATGAAGTTGATGGTGTGGTTTGTTGTGTTTCTGGTGATGAAGCTGATGGTGTGGTTTGTTGTGTTTCTGGTGATGAAGCTGATGGTGAGGTTTGTTGTGTTTCTGGTGATGAAGTTGGTGGTGTGGTTTGTTGTGTTTCTGGTGATGAAGTTGATGGTGTGGTTTGTTGTGTTTCTGGTGATGAAGCTGGTGGTGTGGTTTGTTGTGTTTCTGGTGATGAAGCTGATGGTGTGGTTTGTTGTGTTTCTGGTGATGAAGCTGATGGTGTGGTTTGTTGTGTTTCTGGTGATGAAGCTGATGGTGTGGTTTGTTGTGTTTCTGGTGATGAAGTTGGTGGTGTGGTTTGTTGTGTTTCTGGTGATGAAGTTGGTGGTGTGGTTTGTTGTGTTTCTGGTGATGAAGTTGATGGTGTGGTTTGTTGTGTTTCTGGTGATGAAGCTGATGGTGTGTGTTTCTGGTGATGAAGTTGATGGTGTGGTTTGTTGTGTTTCTGGTGATGAAGTTGATGGTGTGGTTTGTTGTGTTTCTGGTGATGAAGTTGATGGTGTGGTTTGTTGTGTTTCTGGTGATGAAGCTGATGGTGTGGTTTGTTGTGTTTCTGGTGATGAAGTTGATGGTGTGGTTTGTTGTGTTTCTGGTGATGAAGCTGATGGTGTGGTTTGTTGTGTTTCTGGTGATGAAGTTGATGGTGTGGTTTGTTGTGTTTCTGGTGATGAAGTTGATGGTGTGGTTTGTTGTGTTTCTGGTGATGAAGTTGATGGTGTGGTTTGTTGTGTTTCTGGTGATGAAGCTGATGGTGTGGTTTGTTGTGTTTCTGGTGATGAAGTTGATGGTGTGGTTTGTTGTGTTTCTGGTGATGAAGTTGATGGTGTGGTTTGTTGTGTTTCTGGTGATGAAGTTGATGGTGTGGTTTGTTGTGTTTCTGGTGATGAAGTTGATGGTGTGGTTTGTTGTGTTTCTGGTGATGAAGTTGATGGTGTGGTTTGTTGTGTTTCTGGTGATGAAGCTGATGGTGTGGTTTGTTGTGTTTCTGGTGATGAAATTGATGGTGTGGTTTGTTGTGTTTCTGGTGATGAAGTTGATGGTGTGGTTTGTTGTGTTTCTGGTGATGAATCTGATGGTGTGGTTTGTTGTGTTTCTGGTGATGAAGCTGATGGTGTGGTTTGTTGTGTTTCTGGTGATGAAGTTGGTGGTGTGGTTTGTTGTGTTTCTGGTGATGAAGTTGGTGGTGTGGTTTGTTGTGTTTCTGGTGATGAAGTTGATGGTGTGGTTTGTTGTGTTTCTGGTGATGAAGCTGATGGTGTGTGTTTCTGGTGATGAAGTTGATGGTGTGGTTTGTTGTGTTTCTGGTGATGAAGTTGATGGTGTGGTTTGTTGTGTTTCTGGTGATGAAGTTGATGGTGTGGTTTGTTGTGTTTCTGGTGATGAAGCTGATGGTGTGTGTTTCTGGTGATGAAGTTGATGGTGTGGTTTGTTGTGTTTCTGGTGATGAAGTTGATGGTGTGGTTTGTTGTGTTTCTGGTGATGAAGTTGATGGTGTGGTTTGTTGTGTTTCTGGTGATGAAGCTGATGGTGTGGTTTGTTGTGTTTCTGGTGATGAAGTTGATGGTGTGGTTTGTTGTGTTTCTGGTGATGAAGCTGATGGTGTGGTTTGTTGTGTTTCTGGTGATGAAGTTGATGGTGTGGTTTGTTGTGTTTCTGGTGATGAAGTTGATGGTGTGGTTTGTTGTGTTTCTGGTGATGAAGTTGATGGTGTGGTTTGTTGTGTTTCTGGTGATGAAGCTGATGGTGTGGTTTGTTGTGTTTCTGGTGATGAAGTTGATGGTGTGGTTTGTTGTGTTTCTGGTGATGAAGTTGATGGTGTGGTTTGTTGTGTTTCTGGTGATGAAGTTGATGGTGTGGTTTGTTGTGTTTCTGGTGATGAAGTTGATGGTGTGGTTTGTTGTGTTTCTGGTGATGAAGTTGATGGTGTGGTTTGTTGTGTTTCTGGTGATGAAGCTGATGGTGTGGTTTGTTGTGTTTCTGGTGATGAAATTGATGGTGTGGTTTGTTGTGTTTCTGGTGATGAAGTTGATGGTGTGGTTTGTTGTGTTTCTGGTGATGAATCTGATGGTGTGGTTTGTTGTGTTTCTGGTGATGAAGTTGATGGTGTGGTTTGTTGTGTTTCTGGTGATGAAGTTGATGGTGTGGTTTGTTGTGTTTCTGGTGATGAAATTGATGGTGTGGTTTGTTGTGTTTCTGGTGATGAAGTTGATGGTGTGGTTTGTTGTGTTTCTGGTGATGAATCTGATGGTGTGGTTTGTTGTGTTTCTGGTGATGAAGTTGATGGTGTGGTTTGTTGTGTTTCTGGTGATGAAGTTGATGGTGTGGTTTGTTGTGTTTCTGGTGATGAAGCTGATGGTGTGGTTTGTTGTGTTTCTGGTGATGAAGCTGATGGTGTGAACATAAGAGCATATAAAATAGGCACAGGAGTAGGCCATCTAGCCCTTCGAGCCTGCCCCGCCATTCAATAAGATCATGGCTGATCTGTCGTGGCTCAGTTCCACATTCCCGCCCTCTCCCCATAACCCTTAATCCCCTCGCTTATCAAAAACCCATCAACCCGCGTCTTAAAAATACTTAGCGAGGCAGCCTCCACCACTTCAACGGGCAGAGAATTCCAGAGATTCACCACCCTTTGAGTGAAGAAGTTCCTCCTCAACTCCGTTCTAAACCGTCCCCCCTTTATCTTGAGGCTGTGCCCCCTCGTCCTACTGTCCTTTCTGAGCAGGAAGAGTCTCTCCACCTCTATCCTATCCATCCCATTCATCATTTTATACGTCTCAATGAGATCGCCCCTCTTTCTTCTGAACTCTAACGAGTACAAGCCTAGTTTATTCAGCCTCTCCTCATAGCTCAACCCCCTCAACTCCGGTATCAACCTAGTAAACCTCCTCTGCACTCCCTCCAAGGCCAAAATATCCTTGCGTAAGTACGGCGACCAAACCTGCACACAGTACTCCAGCTGCGGCCTCACCAATGCCCTATACAGCCGCAGCAAGACCTCCCTACTTTTATATTCAATCCCCCTCGCTATGAAGGCCAGCATCCAATTCGCCTTCCTGACTACCTGCTAGGTGTGGTTTGTTGTGTTTCTGGTGATGAAGTTGATGGTGTGGTTTGTTGTGTTTCTGGTGATGAAGTTGATGGTGTGGTTTGTTGTGTTTCTGGTGATGAAGCTGATGGTGTGGTTTGTTGTGTTTCTGGTGATGAAGTTGATGGTGTGGTTTGTTGTGTTTCTGGTGATGAAGCTGATGGTGTGGTTTGTTGTGTTTCTGGTGATGAAGTTGGTGGTGTGGTTTGTTGTGTTTCTGGTGATGAAATTGATGGTGTGGTTTGTTGTGTTTCTGGTGATGAAGTTGATGGTGTGGTTTGTTGTGTTTCTGGTGATGAAGCTGATGGTGTGGTTTGTTGTGTTTCTGGTGATGAAGTTGATGGTGTGGTTTGTTGTGTTTCTGGTGATGAAGCTGATGGTGTGGTTTGTTGTGTTTCTGGTGATGAAGCTGATGGTGTGGTTTGTTGTGTTTCTGGTGATGAAGCTGATGGTGTGAACATAAGAGCATATAAAATAGGCACAGGAGTAGGCCATCTAGCCCTTCGAGCCTGCCCCGCCATTCAATAAGATCATGGCTGATCTGTCGTGGCTCAGTTCCACATTCCCGCCCTCTCCCCATAACCCTTAATCCCCTCGCTTATCAAAAACCCATCAACCCGCGTCTTAAAAATACTTAGCGAGGCAGCCTCCACCACTTCAACGGGCAGAGAATTCCAGAGATTCACCACCCTTTGAGTGAAGAAGTTCCTCCTCAACTCCGTTCTAAACCGTCCCCCCTTTATCTTGAGGCTGTGCCCCCTCGTCCTACTGTCCTTTCTGAGCAGGAAGAGTCTCTCCACCTCTATCCTATCCATCCCATTCATCATTTTATACGTCTCAATGAGATCGCCCCTCTTTCTTCTGACCTCTAACGAGTACAAGCCTAGTTTATTCAGCCTCTCCTCATAGCTCAACCCCCTCAACTCCGGTATCAGCCTAGTAAACCTCCTCTGCACTCCCTCCAAGGCCAAAATATCCTTGCGTAAGTACGGCGACCAAACCTGCACACAGTACTCCAGCTGCGGCCTCACCAATGCCCTATACAGCCGCAGCAAGACCTCCCTACTTTTATATTCAATCCCCCTCGCTATGAAGGCCAGCATCCAATTCGCCTTCCTGACTACCTGCTAGGTGTGGTTTGTTGTGTTTCTGGTGATGAAGCTGATGCTGTGGTTTGTTGTGTTTCTGGTGATGAAGCTGATGGTGTGGTTTGTTGTGTTTCTGGTGATGAAGTTGATGGTGTGGTTTGTTGTGTTTCTGGTGATGAAGTTGATGGTGTGGTTTGTTGTGTTTCTGGTGATGAAGTTGATGGTGTGGTTTGTTGTGTTTCTGGTGATGAAGCTGATGGTGTGGTTTGTTGTGTTTCTGGTGATGAAGCTGATGGTGTGGTTTGTTGTGTTTCTGGTGATGAAGTTGGTGGTGTGGTTTGTTGTATTTCTGGTGATGAAGTTGATGGTGTGGTTTGTTGTGTTTCTGGTGATGAAGGTGATGGTGTGGTTTGTTATGTTTCTGGTGATGAAGTTGATGGTGTGGTTTGTTGTGTTTCTGGTGATGAAGCTGATGGTGTGGTTTATTGTGTTTCTGGTGATGAAGCTGATGGTCTGGTTTGTTGTGTTTCTGGTGATGAAGCTGATGGTGTGGTTTGTTGTGTTTCTGGTGATGAAGTTGTTGGTGTGGTTTGTTGTGTTTCTGGTGATGAAGTTGATGGTGTGGTTTGTTGTGTTTCTGGTGATGAAGTTGATGGTGTGGTTTGTTGTGTTTCTGGTGATGAAGGTGATGGTGTGGTTTGTTGTGTTTCTGGTGATGAAGCTGATGGTGTGGTTTGTTGTGTTTCTGGTGATGAAGCTGATGGTGTGGTTTGTTGTGTTTCTGGTGATGAAGTTGATGGTGTGGTTTGTTGTGTTTCTGGTGATGAAGCTGATGCTGTGGTTTGTTGTGTTTCTGGTGATGAAGTTGATGGTGTGGTTTGTTGTGTTTCTGGTGATGAAGTTGATGGTGTGGTTTGTTGTGTTTCTGGTGATGAAGTTGATGGTGTGGTTTGTTGTGTTTCTGGTGATGAAGTTGATGGTGTGGTTTGTTGTGTTTCTGGTGATGAAGTTGATGGTGTGGTTTGTTGTGTTTCTGGTGATGAAGCTGATGGTGTGGTTTGTTGTGTTTCTGGTGATGAAGTTGATGGTGTGGTTTGTTGTGTTTCTGGTGATGAAGTTGATGGTGTGGTTTGTTGTGTTTCTGGTGATGAAGTTGATGGTGTGGTTTGTTGTGTTTCTGGTGATGAAGCTGATGGTGTGGTTTGTTGTGTTTCTGGTGATGAAGTTGATGGTGTGGTTTGTTGTGTTTCTGGTGATGAAGCTGATGGTGTGGTTTGTTGTGTTTCTGGTGATGAGGCTGATGGTGTGGTTTGTTGTGTTTCTGGTGATGAAGTTGATGGTGTGGTTTGTTGTGTTTCTGGTGATGAAGTTGATGGTGTGGTTTGTTGTGTTTCTGGTGATGAAGCTGATGGTGTGGGTTGTGGTTCTGGTGATTGATTGATCTGATGGTTCCTTTATTTTTTCAGTGCTGGGACTCTGCCAGTTACATTTCGCTGCCTTGAAGAAAACCTGGGCATTGACAAGCGAGTGACTCGTTTTGTTCTTCCTGTTGGTGCGACTATCAACATGGATGGTACAGCTCTTTATGAGGCTGTGGCTGCCATATTTATTGCACAGATGAACAATGTGCATTTGGATGCTGGGCAAATCGTTACAGTGAGGTGTGTTCTTTACATCTTTCCAGTGTAAAATAGTGAAACAGCAGTTCAGTCAATTAGGTTCATCCCTATATTAGATTGTGCATCAGTTGATAGAACTATGTATTTTGTTCGCATTGAGTTCCCATGTCTGGTTCAGATTTTCAACAATCTCTGCCTTTTTAGCCCCAACTTTCAAATCTACCCTTAGATCCTTGCCACCACCTTTGAATTAATCTTTGTTGATGGTGACAAGGCATTCATGGAAGAAGCATCCCTTTCCAGAAACATTTCAACATTGAATATCACCATGTTTGCTTTTCAATGAATACATCAGAAGTAACTTTGAAATCTTGTTTGTTTAAGCTCTAACTATTGCCAGGGCACCTGTTCACCAGCCTTTGGATTTATGTCCCACTATTTGTGCCCCCAGTTTGTTATGATCTTGGTGGAGATTGATAGCTTTCACCAAGAGATATGATTTTTCCAATGACTGACTCAAAGGATTATTAAACAACAAGATTTCACATTTTATGGCTTTGACTGTAATAAACTTAAATAAACAGTGATTATACATTCTGAAATAGACAACTAATACACCAAACTACTGAAACGTTATTTCCCCAATAACCCTTTAAAACAGCATATAATCTGATACCATGTTTATACATTGCATTGCACTCTCCTTTGGCATGTAGTTTGAGTTTAACGTACATAACACCTCCCAGTTTGAACAGAATCCCTTATCCTTGCTTCACCAAGGTAAATCTTCCAGTGTCCTTTTAAACAAAATTCTTTGCACTCAACCCTTTGACCATAATCCAATGGACTTCCCATTGTAACATGCCTTCTGGAGTTTCTGTGGCCTACTGCTTACAGTCTTTGTTTCTTTGAACAGGGGTTCCATCCTTACCAAAAACAGCCCTTTTATCCTGTCTTATATCACTGCACCTGTTTCGAATCTTCTTCCTAAAACCCTCAGTCTGACTGACCCTCAGAATCCGGTAGCAGTTAGGCCAGCTACTACTTCCTTTGTGTCCAAGTGTTAGAATTCATACTTGATTTTAAGTAAGTTTCAATTGAGTTTCAGTCTCCATAATAAACAGATCACACTGGGTTGTCTCTGGGCTGATTTAGTATGAAATCACATGGGCTTGTCTTCAGGCAGATCCTGTGAGAGGTCTCATCCCCTTCTCCTTGAATCAAAGCAGGCAGTTTTAAACATAACTATCATATAAATTTTGAACTCATGGCAATTACACTTGAGTTTCATTTCGTCTAACTCTATCCGAATAACCTTTCTCCTTCACGTATTTATGTAGTTTCCCTTTATATGTAACAATGATGTATGTTTTAGTTGATTGGCCATACTACATTGTCCATTAGTGTCGGGGTTATGAAGGTCAATATGTGGGTTTATGGGAAAAAGGCTGAGTGGGGTTGTTGTTCGTGCAGGCTTGATGGGCCAGATGGCCTTCTTCTGCAATGTAGGGATTCTATTCTATCATTATTTTAAACAGTGAGGGAAACATGACCTGTGAACTGAGGAATGTTCATGTGTCTAATCCAAAAACAGAATTTAGAACTGGGGGAATGTTGATGTGTCTAATTCAAATGCAGAACTGGGGGAATAAATAATAAAATGATTTGGCTGGATAGGAGTGAGGTAGTTAGGGCAGATCTGGCTGTGGACTGCTAGATCACTTTTACACCAAGTGCACTCCAGCCTTTGGCCTTCAAAGAATGTAAAAATGGGAATTGTACCCTGGAGCATAGGCAACAATTTCATCCTTGGATAGGCCATGCCTAAAAGCAAACCAATAGATTAGACCAGAACCATCCAACTGACAAACAGGCTAGCTGAAACTCAAGTGACAATGAGGAACAAAATGATTTAAAACAAGAGATAGAGATTCCCTGGTCCTACAGTGGCCCACTTTCCAATCTCTCCAGTAAAGAGACTCTGTTTGTTTCACAGTTTGACTGCAACCCTGGCCAGCGTTGGAGCTGCGAGTATACCAAGTGCAGGCCTGGTCACCATGCTGTTGATTCTCACCGCTGTTGGCCTTCCCACACAAGACATCAGTCTCCTTGTTGCTGTTGATTGGCTCCTGTAAGTAAAAATGCTTATGTTGAAAATTTCATTCAGATCCTTTGGGTTGATTTCTTTTTCTCCGAATTTTTTTCTCCAAAACTTGAAGTCCTATTCTTGTGCCTTTTATTATGGGCTGAGCTGCTTTTAAAGCCAGTGGTCCTGGAGGAATGCATCCGGTCACTAATGGACTGGACATAGCTGCTGTGGATGTACGGCTCCATTAGCCCAGAGTGCAGTGTTATCTTGTGTGGTATAATAAGATTGCTGAACTTGTGGTCTGTGGAGTCTACTGCAACATGTAATAACCTTTGTGCTTGTTAATGATGACAGCCCAACAATATTGTCCCAAGAATTCTCAGACTTTCTGTGTAGCTGCATGGAAATGTGTTGACCACAGCAAACAACTTTCACTGTTTATTGGCATACTTTGACAGTGTTCCAAGTGATGACCTAGGAGCAGCAGAAGCAGGAGGCTGGAACAATCCAGAGCCATTATTCTTAAAAAGCTGCTGGCTAACATCAGAGCTACACTTGAACTGGAATTCAGATGGCCCACTCTGAGAACTGAAAGCAAAGTGTTTCTTCCAGTGGCAGAGTTAATTGTGAGGAGGGAGTGGAAGGTGTCCACGATTACAGTAAATTTGGCAGAACCAGCTGCATTTTAGTCCAAGAAATTCAGTCAGCTGTCCTAGGCATACAAGTTTGACCTGAACATGCCTGCACAGTTCCCAACTTAGTATTCAGATCAGGTAAATCAAAATTCCCCCAGTTCCCAGTCCAGTTTTTGTATTAGGCACATCTACATTCTCAGTTCTGTATTTGGAGCAGAACATTCCCCTAATTCTATTTCACAACTCTGTTCAGGTTCCTTTCAAATTTCAAGTTTCATGCTTCTGCAATCACAAGATACATGATGTCCTGCTTTTACTTGCTGAGATAAATGTAGAGGCTATAATAAATCATTTCCTGATCCTCCGTGAACATATTAAGTCATTGCCACTAATGCCTCAGTGATGGCATTTTCACCTATGAAGGGAGATCTGGAATACATAAACTAGGTAGACACTCAGTACCATGCTAAGGGCATGCTGCCCCCAGGAAATATGGATTAATAAAATTGTCAAGAATAGCCTCAAGGGAGAGTTCATAGTGTTTTTGAAATTGTTTCTTGGAGCAACATGTTGACGAACCAAACAGGAAGCAGGCTATTTTGGATTTAGTATTATGTAAGGAGATGGGGTGAATTAATGATTTTATAGTAAAAGATCCTCTACAGAAATGTGATCATTGCATGATTGAATTTCAAATTCAGCTTAAGGACAATAATTTTGAATTCCATGTCAGTGTTCTGATGTTAAACAGAAATAATTACATAGGCATGAGGACAGATTTGATCTTAGTGGACTGGGCAAAAAGAATAAAAGTGGGTGAACAATGGCAGATATTTAAGGAAATATTCAATTGTTCCCAACTAAAAAAATTCCAGAGAGGAAGAACATGTGTAAGAGGGAGAGAGTATATCTGTGGTTAAGCAAGGATATTAAACAGGAGATAAAGGCAAAAACTAAGACATGCCATATTACAAAGGTCAGTGGCAGGCTGGAGGATTGGAATACTTTCAAACACTGAAAAGGCAATACAAAGACCAAAGGTAAATTATGAAAGAAATTTAGCACAAAATATAAAAAACAGATATGAAGAAAGAGAATAGTTAGCGTAGATGTTGGTCACTGGTTGCCATCCTGAAAGGGACCCTTTTATGCCCACTCTCTGCCTTCTACCAGTCAGCCAATCTTCTATCCATGCTAGTACATTGCCTCTAACACTGTCTCTTATCTCACTAAGAAGTCTCACAACATCAGGTTAAAGTCCAACAGGTTTATTTGGTAGCACAAGCCACTAGCTTTCAGAGCGCTGCCCCTACTCACCTGGTGTTATGAGACTTCTTACTATGTTTACCTCAGTCCAACGCCAACACCTCCACATCTTATCTTACTAGCAGCCTTGTCAAAGGCCTTCTGGAAATCCAAGTAGATAACATCCACTGGTTCTCCTTTGTCTAACTTACTCATTACCTCCTCAAAGAATTCTAACGGATTTGTCAGGTATGACCTCCCCTTGATGAAACCATGTTCTCTTTGTCCTATTTTACTATGCATTTCCAAGTATTCTGAAATCTCTTCCTTAATAATGTACGCAGTGATTACACTTCAGAATGACTCTATTTGTTGTGAAGTATTATTCAATGCCCTGAGGTGGTGAAATGCAGGTCATTATTCTTAAATGCTCACTGTAGCCCTGTAGAACACTATGCATACACTATGCAACACTAGGGAAATTTCACAGTAAATTCAATGCAGTGTTATGTAAGCCTTACTTGTGATTAATAAATTAACTTTAACATAGCGATGTCTCTTCTGTCTGATAACATGGGAGCCTCAATCTGATCCATTCCACTGTACCAGGTGCAAGCTCTGTGTGTCTCTGTGTGTGAATACAGCAACCTGAGATGGCTGGCTTAACTCGGGCTTGGTTGTTATGGGAACCTGAAATAGCTGACTTTGTCTTTTGCCTGCTTGCAGAGATCGGATGAGGACCTCTGTGAATGTAGTCGGTGACTCATTTGGAGCTGGCATTGTCTACCATCTATCGAAGGAGGAACTGGCTAACATTGACGCCCAGCATGTACGGGGTGATAATGAAAAATATTTCAAGTCAGTTTTCACGCAGGATGGCACAAAAACCTTCCAGGAAAATAACTCAAACCCGAACAATTACTCAGGCAACAACTCCATGCAAGTGGAAGATGGCAAGGTACAGTTCACATATACTGATATTGAGACCTGCATTTAACACTGCCTCTCTCCATCCCACTGTCTCCATCTTCAACTGTTTGTTATAGCAGTCAACATATACCCCAACTCTCACAGTGGCTAGAACATTCAGAAAACCCAGAAAACAAGGGAGCAGCAGTTTCCATGTGGTGTCAGACATTGAGACACTGAATTTAATGTCACATCCCAAACAACTTTCTGAGAAAGAATTGTGTAGATTTATAGGTGAAATACATTTATTATAAAGTATTTTTGCACTGATTGATGATAAACTGCATGCTTAATTTATCCAAATGTTTTATACCCTTATTGCCAGGTCCTTTGCCTAAAAATCCCTTGGCAATGAAAGGAGATGGCATATTGCAATGGATTTGCGACAGGAACTTTTAATAATGGTCTCCTAGCCTCTAGATCAACTGAGTACAATGGCAATAGTTACTCACTGCTTTTCACCCCTAGTCCCACAGGGTTTTTGTAAATAGGAATAGTCAGTCTTCTCCTGAGCTTGAGGGCATTCATGTACTGAGCTTCAAAAGCTGAAACATTCTGAAAGGCATTGGCAATTTACAGTCTTTGAACGTCTATTTAAAGCAGTTTAGAAAGCCTTACCTGGTCTCTGAATAGTATTGACTGCCTGCATTATACCTACCTCTGCCATCCTGGAACCCTGACGGTTTTTTTTAAGAGAAAGACTTTAGGTGCAGCATGGTTGTCTCCTGGATGTCTGCCAAGATCTGCCAAGGGATTGACAGATTTCCCTTCCATTTAGAGTTGGAATAGAAAGGAAGGGGAAGGTTTTGAAGATAAGGGATGGATATGTACCTTTGAGGATAAACCAAAGAATAGCAATAGACTAGCAAAAGAGTAATTCTCACATCTAGACATCAGGGGCTGTGCTCAACATCATTAAACATTGAACCTGAGGAACCAAGAGTCTGAACTCACTTTGTAATCAATTATTTGGTGAAGGTTTCTAATGTTGCAACTCATCCAACAAGAAAACTGGGACTAAAGCAGCAGTCATATAGTGCAGACCTGTCTAAAACACTGAGTATGGGGTGGGGAGTGTTGGGGGGGGTGGTGGTGTATGGGTTTGGTGGTGGCTCTCAGGGGAATGGGGGGAGAGGGTATGCAGGGAAGGTGATTTCCACTGGAACCCAATACTTGAAGGAGGGTGATGGGGAGTGAAAATTGCTGAAGATTCTGACGGAGTTTGTGATGTCCAGTTGAGCCAAATTTCAAGACACAGTTTCATTATCAGTCTACACCTGGCAGGTTGATAACCTGACCTGTTGGCAAGAGGACCAGCCAAACCATAGAGGAACAGTCCAACAGTCAGGAATTCAGTGGTTGGGAAAGGGAATGGCTATTGGTCAGTGATTGAGTAGGGGTGGATCAGAAAATAGCAGCTGAGGGGTCAGTGATGAAGACTGAGGGAGTCACGGGAGGGGGGGGGACAGGAGGGGAAAGGGTGTCAGTTAATGAGAGGGGTTATTACTTAGGAATGGAGGAATGGTGATGGGGATAAGTTGTTAGTGCACTTGGATGGGGATCTGTAATCAGGTTAAGGTGACTGGGGGGATGGTTAGTTTTTTAAGGGGGTAAGTGAACGGGACAGGGATTTTTTTTATATTGAGGAATCAATAATCAGGAGAGAAGGGGCTCAAGGATTGATGGTGAAGGGGGTCAATGACTGAGGGTGGGAGAATTGATGATAAGGGTTTTGGTAATTTGGGGGAGGGGGTCTTTGATTAGTGAAAGAGGCCACAGTCAGACGTTGGAGTGCTGAAGCGTCCCTTGATGGACCTCCCCTATCTCTGTATCCCCATGATGGTGACACGAGGCATTTAGCTTGTGAAGTTGGAAGCTTTCCCATTCCCATGTAATGCGGGAACTCGATTTACAAATTGTATTTGGGTATCCTGCCTCCTGTGGGCATCCTGATATCCAGTATAAATAGCATGTTTATGCTTGGATGTTGTGTTGGGCCATGTTTCCCATTTTAAGCCTTTAAATCCTTACCCACACTAACCTCCTACCTCCCACAACCCTCTCCCATCCAATTTGACAGGGGAGTTATATGGCAGCCCTTATGTTAACAAGATTTCCACCAGACAGTAATTCTAGTGAAAACAAATACTTTTATCTTTTTTTACAAATAGGGAAGGTGAGAATTTTCTGAGTTTTTGTTACTAACAGTAACCTGAAGAAATCTTTCCCTGTTGTGTTCTGAAAGTGAAGGATTTACATCTCACATTTCACAAGGCTCTGATTGTGACCAGAAAAATGTTACCAATACGAGCGCAATCTGGATTGTTTTCTAGAAATCAGCACATAGCTTGAATAAACTTGGACATTTGTGCTATTGTAAAGACTCAGACATGTTAGGAATGATTAGCAAATCCTGAGGAAAGTCAGTAAAGCATTTACCAAAATCAGTGAAGCTGACTGACATGAACTCTGCAGTCCTGAAGTACTCAGTGAAAATAGCTGCATGTAGGGATCTCATTTGTAAAATATTCCCACCTAATTTAGTGTATATGAGACAAGCACAGCCACCAGAGGTGAGAGCCAACGATTCTGCTTCCTGTCCATAATAAAGTCCTGTTGGCCAGACTGGTGTTTTGGGGTATAGGGACTGTTGTTGCAAAGATTATGTTCATCACAAGCATTTGTTGTGTTAATATGTCTGTGAGGTAAATGGCTGTATTTCTACAGTCTGTCCTTGTCTATTCATTTCATCTGCTGGCTTCTTCTGTGTACTGATGAACGTGTTTTCCTGTGATATCTTTGCTGTTTCTGTCTCTTGGAGTTCCTCTGCATGTGCTGAGAAGAGGGAGGATCGAGCATCCCAGCATCTTTGCTAGGTCTCCTTCCCTAGACTGTAAGCTTCAGAACTTTGTGAAGAAAGAGCAGGGTGATTCTTTAAGCCTCACATTCAACCAAAAGGAACTAAAACCATTTTTTATTTTACAAAATAAACCCAAATTCACTTCAGCTCAATTTCTCCTTGCAAGCAATCAATTTTATGGTGCCTGAGGGGTCGTAAGTTCCCCACATCCTATGCCCCACAACTCCACCACCCCCCATCTCCACCTGTCCCCAAAATAGTGGATTGATATTAATATGTGGAACCCATCCTGATAAGAATAATTCCGAAGACAAATCTCAGTATGGGGTTGGGATCATTTTGTGTTGTAATTTTACTGCATTGCTGAATGCACTTGGAGTTAAAGATTTCTTTTCTTATCAAAGTGTCAGTGGTGGCTCAGCTGTCAGGAGTTCGTAGATTCAAATCCAAGTCCAGAGACATGAGTGTATAATCTAGGCTGACACTCCAGTGCCGTATTGAGGGGGGGCTGCACTATCGGAGGTACTGTCTTTCAAGTGACGTGTTAAAACAAGACTCAATCTTCCTCTTAAGTGATATTAAAAAGCCTACAGCACCGTCTGAAAAAGAACTGGAGTACCAATGCTCTATAACATTTTGGGATGTCTTGAATCACAAAGGTGCTACATAAATACTGTAAATAAATAAATGATCTGCTTAATTGAGGCAGCAAGTCCTCGAGAACTTAAACATTTAACTTCACCTTCTCTGGGAGAATTTTGATTTTCAGGAGATCCAATAAGTCTGTTTTCAGTCCCTGACTTCCTCAATGACATAGCATTGGATTATAAGGAGATCACCTAATGTCTTCCAGTCCTCCATTAACCCCCAATTAAAACAAATTTGGTACACAACAGAAGAAACCAAACATTTTTATATATACAGCCAACAATATATAACACATCTGGACAATGTTCCTCCCACCACTGGGCTTGTGGTAGTTTCAGTACTTCAGCAGTGACTAGCAGACGGCAATACTCCACCAGAGCTACACAGATCTTTCTGTCACTGTTAATATCAAACCTAGCTGATCATAGTCCAATAGAAGGGAGCTACAATTTAACAAATAGCTACATAGTTTTCAGCAAATATTCAACAAAGGCAACAACCACTGTACAGTTGGGACTGTAGTATGACCTGATATATTTGGTCTTGACAATGTGTAGATGTTACTGACCTGAATAATGCCTGAGCTGAAATGAGTTCATAAAATAAGTTTTGTTTTGGCATGGGACTGGAATCAGGGCTGTGCAACCTTATTTAGGGAAATCAGTCAAATTTATGTTTTTGAACTTTTAATATGCTCAAAGAAAATGCTTCACAATTTAGGTGCAGTACTAAATAGAGTTTGAGAGAGAGAGAAAGAGAAGGCAAGGCACATTTTGATGTCCCCTGTTCTTTGTCTTGCTTGCACTAGCTGGAGAGTGCAACTTGCGAGGAAGCAAGAGAAATCAACAGGACTGTCTGACTGTGCTGTAGGCCCCACTGTCTCATGATGGACATAGGCAAGCATTATTCGAGGTTTGGCATGTGTGCCTGATAGCAAAGACCTGAATCCAGGCCTCAAGAGAAACATGGGTTAACAAACAGAAGTGACAAGGTGACACTGTGAAGTGGATTTGAGTTTTTTTTCGAAACTTTGAAAGATTGACTAACGGAGAGATGACCTCAAGATGTGAGGATATTGTTGATGTAAATTCAACCACTAGTTATACATCATTCCCAAATTTTAGTCTGAACTGAACACTGGGAAAGATGTTTAATGTGTGACTGATCCACGATCTCCAGTGTTACACTGTTACCCATAGATTAAATTACTCTCCATAGGTTTTGTACTGAGGAGTTTTGTGTCCTCTTTCTGACAATTCTAGTTAAACAAGCCCCAATTCTGGTTGAATGTACGACAGGAAATGAGGTGTCAGCGTGCATCTTGAGTCTGTTTTCACTCTCTTGATTCCTATGTATCTCTTTTTATCAAGTGCCTTACTCCCTTGAGTTAGATTTCCCTCCTAATTACTTCCAGGTGACCATAGCCAACAATGGCACAGCTGCCGAGTACACAATTGTCGAGGAGGAACCATGGAACCAGGAGAGCTGAGGAGAGAGGGATACCTAATCCCTTCACCCATGAGCCCCCCCACTCCCGAAACTCAGTTCCGCTGAAATCATTCATCCGACAGGCAACAAAACAATAACGCATCAAACTCCATTTTTTTTCTTTTATCTAAATGTGGTTAGCGTAAGGTCCGAATAGTAAATACTGGCGCTGGGAAAGTGGATTTAGCTTGGGGTTTACCAGTTACTGTACTTTCAGATTTCCAAACAGTTAAGTGGGAAAGAGGAGGGAGTGCGTGTGGAGCCCCATTGGTAAAACCAAATCCATTAATCAAAGCACAAGAATTGCAGCCAATGCACATCCAGTTTGTAAAACATTCCCTTTCCCTGTTATCCCCAGTCTTTGACCTGATTGAGTATTGCATGGGCTGTTCAGTTCATGCTCATGTCACAGGGCAGGCCTTGACTGCACATCCTGGACTTTGAGCTCTCTATCTACCATGTTGGATTTTACAAAATCGCACAATTAGTATTACTATTAAGCACAGTTTTTGGCCTAACTACTTGGGATTGGCCATTCTCAGGGACATGGTCTGGCTTTATGCACGTTACTGCCATTAGTAAAATCCACAAGTGCATTAGTCCAGCAATGATGTCATGTACTACCCCTCAGCCCAACTCTCTCGAAGTCAGAAGTGACCTTTGAGCAGAACCTGCCACATAATCTGATGGGTAGTGCTGGGAAATGTGCTGCAAACTATCAGCATTGACCAACAGGCAAGGCTAACAAGCATTGCCAACCAGCAAGGTCAACAGGCAAGGCTGTGAAGGTACCTCACAGACCAAGGCCTTACTTCAGCACAGTAGCTCCCCGAGTTGATTGCTTGTCAATGGAGTGGTGGGGGGGGCATAATAACGGTGCTAGCCCAATACCAATCCAGTTCCACATGACTCCCTCAGCAGATTTTGAACGGAAGGCATCCTCTTGCCATTCCAGCTTGTTAGAAGGTTGCGGACATTTTTTGAATATTCAACACCAGCATGGCTTCTTTCAGAGAACAGGGTGAGGGGAGAGGGGAAAGTGGAGAGAATTAAACATTCCAGCGGGGGAGCAAGCGTAAAGGTTGTTCCTGACTCAGATATTTAAAAAGCCTTCCTCTGCACCAGACCTTTCTTTTCTATATTGACCCATTTATGCTCTATGACCACCTAGATAATGCTGAGAACAGAGCCCAGGCACCAGGCTGATGGGGCCAATCATGTGGCCAAATAGACTTATTCCAAGAGAATGAAGCTGAGACTGACAACAGGCTCCAGATTACTGGAGCAGTGCTGAGGTTAAAAACTACCTTTCAATATCAGCAAACTATTTCAGTATCAGGATATCACCCAAAATTTGCAGTGAGATGATAGCTTTCAGATGAGCCAAAATACCGCTCCTTTAATAAATCAGTGCCTCTTGCAGGATTAAGAATGTTTTGGTGCCAGATCTTTACTGAGCCAATATTAGGTTACATAATCCCATTAAAATACATAGATAATTCATGTTATATACATAGCCTTGCTGGAATTAGCAAAGCTGCCCTGCGACTGGAACACTGGAAGCGCTGTGATCCTAATCAGCTAAGGAATGGGTTAACTACCAGGTCTTTAGAGCTAGTGAAAGAGGTGAATCTTTTGCCTTGTCCCACTCGACCACTGATCCCTTGTAATTACATGGCAACCAATCTGGCATTGGATCCAGTGGGTGGTTAAAGTGCCACTATTGTTGGAACCTATCAGTCACATGCATCTGCTACTGGCCAAAAGCATTAAATAAATATTGTCTCTGCATGATCCGTTCCTCAGACATTGCCTTTCGCTTCAGCGCAATGGGCGACCACAACCTTATGTCTAAGTTTTTGCAAAATTCACTACATTGCCACATGATGCACTATGTCCTGGGAGAGGGCAGGGAACTATTTAAATATGAAGCAATGAGAGAGGGTATATGTCTCTAGAATGTCTTCCCCTGATATCTTTGGCAAATATAAATGCAAGGATCACATAACCCAACACACACTGACCTGGTTAACTGAAAGGTATCCTCATGCGCTGGGGGTGGGCTGTGATTTTTTTTAAAGCAGTATTGTTCATCATGTGTGACAGGTAAGAATATATTACAATCTGTACAATCGTGTTAAAACCCTTTGCTGAGAGATTTCACAGATGAAATGAGTCATTGGAATAAGTTTCCAGGTATTAATCCTTGAATTTTTAAGGATCCAGTTGGGTCTTTGTTGTTTGGTGTTAACTGGTTTTCTATTTTCTCAGAATGTCTCCTTGAGCTGTTGTATTACTTGTGGACTGTTATTTAATCTTGTACATTTGTGTTTAATGTAAACCTTGCATGAAAAGTAGTGCACATTGAAACAATCGGGCAACACTGGGTGTTAATTGTTCTTACATTTTGACATAACTTTTGTATGCTCATATAACTCTTAACATCAGCTTTCCAAACCCCTAAGAGAGCTTTATATGTATTTTGATAGCAAAATGTCGCAAGTGTAGTGTTTTTTTAAATTTGTGACTAAAAACCAATAACTGACTGAGAAATGCAGTGCATTGGGGATTCAGAGGAGCTGACCGTGTGTGTTGTGAGGTGATTGGAATGACTGCTGACTAGGACTCGAGATAATGGAGAAAGACAGGATCATCAGCTCATACCGGGTGTTATCTTCACTTTGCATCCACCTCCAGCAATTGAAAAGTGTTGCCATCTCTGTGGGCAGTTAGAATATGATACAGCTGCCATGTACCCAGCGGTTAAACAGGCTAGTGCCAACGACCAGCTGGTCTTGAACAGTGTTGTCAGCCAGAGATAGCTGTCAGGTGGGTGATTGGTGCAGTCCGGCCAAGAGTTAATTGATGTTCATTTGTATTCCCATTCGGGGCAGAGGGAGAATATTGGGCGATCTGTAAGAACCTAGCAGGCAGGGTAATACCATCCTGTAAAGATGGGGCATGTAGCACTTGGGGAACCACCCACTCTGCAGCACTGGCCTCAGTGATGTCTCACTGTCTTTTAGAAAAGAGGTACAAGTTTGGAAAGATTCTCTACAAATGATTGGAATGCTAATTTGGGCTTTTGTGGAGTGGACATGGCGATCTCAATCTCTAGCTGCAGATCCTTCTACTTCAGTGTTCAAGGTGCATGCAGCTTACTACTTGGTTTGCAGGCCTGGATTTTCCTTAATTAACAAAGAGATGATCAGGGCGATTCTCCCTACAGAATCAAATCTACAGAAAAAGGTTCAGGTAACAGGGCAGTGCTACCTCAGTTACTATGGATATGTTGCCTTCCATAACCTTTGAGAGCAGAATACATCTTTCCCTAATTTTCTTCACCAAATAAATTGGAAGCTGATAATTGTTGCTGCCAATTCTAAAGGCATTAACTTTTCTTTATACTGTCCATAAGTGATAAAAGATGCCTCAGTGCTGGGTGGCAGTGGAGTTCTGATGTACAGTCTCAGTTGGCTGCACTGCTGATTTGTGATGTAGAGCAACGCCAACAGCGTGCATTCAATTCCCGTAACAGCTGAGATTATTCACGAAGGCCCTGCTTTCTCAACCTTGCCGATCACCTGAGGTGTGGTGATCCTCAGATTAAATCAGCACCTGTCAGCTCTCCCCCTTAAAGGGAAGAGTAACCTATGGTCGTCTGGGACTATGACAACTTTACCTTTACCTTTAGAGTACAAGTCTAATGTTGGTTTTAAAATAAACTTGATTTGTAATGCTTTTAGACACCATTAGCACCCTTGATCAGATGGCATATTGAAACATTGCTATTCAAAGTAGCTTCTGAGGTCCTTTGTTCAGATTTGAATCTATAAACTACATATTCTTTCAGATCACATCCCCGACTGGATTTATGTCTCTCTGCTGCTGTGACCAGCCTGTAGGAGATAGAACAATGTGACTCAGTGTTATTGTATTGAAGTTAACTTAATTTCTCTCTTTCTTCAATTTCCTTCTTAACTTTGAGTGCTTAGTGGAAAGGCACCCATTCTGTTTGGCCTCCGAACTGATGTATCCCAATCAAAGGGGCATTTATATGGCAGCATTAGGTATTGCTACAGTGCTTTGACCCCAACAGACTCTGGGGAATTGAAGTGAGGGATTCACTGGAGGAGGGAAGCTCAGACTGTTTGACATTGCTTGGGGTGCAATGCAACACCAGAGTAGATGGGATATAAAACTGCTTAGGGAGAGTGGGAAGCCCAAGATCACCAGGTCTCCCATTTAAGTGTTTCCATAGCATTAAGGTCAATGACTCTGGTGAGACAGATTCCTGAAAGCTTTATCACAGAACTACCAGACTCCAACTATCCAACTC
Source organism: Carcharhinus amblyrhynchos (assembly GCF_965287045.1). NCBI lineage: Eukaryota > Metazoa > Chordata > Chondrichthyes > Carcharhiniformes > Carcharhinidae > Carcharhinus > Carcharhinus amblyrhynchos. The sequence goes on from NC_137329.1 coordinate 59,183,063, forward strand.
TCATATACATCCACCCTTGAAAAGCAATAAGCTCTCTGACTGCTGGATGAGTCCTGTTTATCAGTCAGTCTGCCTATTCACCCCTTCTCACAACTAGCAACCTACCTCCCCACCCCCCCCAAACAACTGCCCCTTCAGCCACCACCTCTTAAATGTTGATGAGAAGAGACATGGCCAGTGCTCAAAGGCCTAACAGGGCAGTCGTATCACAGTGACCTCACTCGCAGCAGGATAGACAAACTCCATCCTCCCCTGAACCCAGCTGAGACTAGTAACTGCAGGATAGACAGGTTCCACCCTTCCCTGAACCCAGCTCAGACCAGTAACTACAGGATAGACAGATTCCAGTCTTCCCAGAACCCAGCTCAGACTAGTAACTACAGGATAGAGAGACTCCAGAATTCCCTGAACCCAGCTTAGATATGTACATTATGTCAGTGAGTACGCTTTGAAAGTACTTCATTGGCTGTAAAGAGCTTTGAGACGTCCGGTGGCTGTGGCAAGTGCTGTGTAAATGCAATTTCTTTCAGATCAGTATAAACACAGTATGAGTTAGGAAAGAGGTCAAGGGTTAACACACAGTGGCTATCCTAATGAATTTTGTCCTCTGTAGAAGGGAAGTGTCCTTGATGGAGAAGGTGGAGGTGGGTGTCTATTCCTTGCAATTGTCACATTTTTCCTTTACAGCTGTTGCAATGTAAATACTTTGCTGTTTTGTTTGAAATCAAACCTGATTTACTGGTGTGTGTTTGTGTGCGGCCCAACTTGGTTGTGTGGGACAGCCGGGCAAACCTGTAACCATGGTGAGTGTTGTGCACGTAAGTGACATGGTAATACCATAAACAGAGAGTGCGATATTTTCAAAGGGAGTCAGCTCTAACTGTAACATGCATCTCATCCCATTAAAAGAATTGGCACCTTTTTAATGCCCTCAGCTTGCCAGTAAATCAGTCGCACTGCCTGGGATCACACCATGATGTGGAGATGCCGGCACTGGACTGGGGTGAATGCCTATATATGCTGTGGGTTTGTGAACCAACCTGTTCTCTCACCTGATGAAGGAGAAGTGCTCTGAAAGCTGGAGATTTCAAATAAAGCTTTGGTTTTTAACCTGGTGTTGTGAATTGTCTTACCGGGATCACACCAACAGACCATTCAGTGATTTTCTTTTGGATAGCCAATCTTGGATTTTATCTGTATGTGCAAACCGTTCTTCATAGTATCACTTACACTTGCATTGGATTTCTCGATTAGAGCAACAGATACCAGTGAATTTCTGTTCCTACCTGAAGCACAGATCATGGGACTTCCGTTGGCTAAAAGTACAATGAAAACAATCACGCAATAAGAGTGATATGGAGTCACCATAAACAGAAACATCAGGGTTAGATTCATTTCCCCAACCCAAGGATAAAAATGTCAAAATCTAGAGTGAGAATAATTCAACCTCTTGAGGTATAAATTCAGGGGGGAGAAAAGGATCATTCCACTCTCCAATAGGTATCAAAATTAAAAGTAGGATGAGTAATCCACCCTCTCTGGGTGAATACAGTGGGGTGGATGATGCAGTTAATATTGCAATAAACAAGACCACAGTAATATCCTTCCTGTAACCTTCCATTCTGACAGTTAATACAATATCAATATCCTAATATATATCCTGAAGAATAACATCACTGTGACAATGAGCTCCATCTGAGGGGTAAATATGACAATAAGCAGTGCTACATTAAACACTGAGGGGTAAATAGGATGATAATCAGTGTTACAGTAAAAACCTTTCGAGATAAATATGCTTAAAAAAAGATAATCTCCCTTACTTAGGGGCAAATTCACTAAAGACCAAAAGTTGGCTAATCCACTTTCTAAAAGGCACATCCACTGTAAAATATTTGCATCATCTTCTCATGGGGCTGTATTCGTTGGAGTTTAGAAGAGTAAGAAGTGACCTTATTCATACATATAGGATCTCAGAGTAAGGGGATTGCCCATTTAAGACAGATGAGAAGACATTTCTTCTCTCCGAGGATAGTGAATCTGTAGAATTCTTTACTGCAGAAGGCTCTGAAGGGTAGGTCGTTATGTAGGTTCAAAACTGAGAAAGACAGATTTGTAATCAGCGAGGGAATTGAGAGTTATGGGGATAAGACAAGCAAGTGAAGTTGAGGATGATCATCTTAGATAAGTCATGATCTCATTGAATGACAGAGTAGACTTGATAGGCCAAATAACCTACTTCTGCTCCTGTGCTCTGGTCTTACAGAATTTCCGTCCCACCCATTTCCTTTCTCTCCTCCTCCACCTTCTCTTCGCCCATCTCTTCTGTTACCAGTCTTCCTTCAACTACAATCTCCACGTTGCCCCATTACCAGTAAGTGGACTCCTATTTTCTGTGACTGCCGTGTCTCAGCATTGGCTAACTGTGATGGCCAGATTTGTTTACTTCATTTTCTGCAAACAGAATTGGTCAGTGCAGGGTGCACTGAATGGGATTGCGAGTTACACATATGGTTATAGCTGACTTCCTGTGTCAAGACCCACGTGCAGATAAACATCTCTATCTTCACCATTTTATATAGAAGATTTTCTGATCTTTTGTATACTGTCGTACTTTGTGAAATTGCTGTTGGGTTCTCGTGTACAAACTTACATTCTTTGTATAACTGGAGGAAAGTGACACAAAATGGGATTATTTCACTTTGTGCTGTATTTTTGGTGTTATATAAATTTACAGAAAAAAAATCTAATAAATGTTTATTGGTACCTCATTTCAAGTATGCAATTCATTGTTTGGTGTTTCCCTATTGTCATTTCGCCAATTGCACTGTTTTTGGTTCTTAAAATGTGTAGCTGAAGAAACTATTTCCTCACAGGAGAGGGGAAAGTAAATGAGCAAGGTTTTGGGACAGAGCTGAGCTTCACATTCTCAGCATGTCACACTTTAGTTCATTGGTTAAGGTGCCAAATGTACACATGGAAGCCAGCTGCCACATATTATTTCATGGGATTATACCATTTCCCTGGCAACTCTGGTGTATATATATCATTCGACCCATCGTATTTTCCTTTGGACCAAAGTATTTTTCAAGAGCACTTACTATCGTATCAAACGATACGTGGGGCGGCACGGTAGCACAGTGGTTAGCACTGCTACTTCACAGCTCCAGGGTCCTGGGTTTGACTCTCGGTTCGGGTCACTGTCTGTGTAGAGTGTGCACGTCTTCCTCGTGTCTACGTGGATTTCCTCCGGGCACTCCGGTTCCCTCCCACAGTCCAAAGATGTGTGGGTTAGGTTGAGTGGCCGTGCTAAGATATTGCCCCTTAGTGTCCAGGGCTATGTAGGTTAGAGGGATTAGTGGGTATAATATGTTGGGATATGGTGGTAGGTTTGGGGTGGGATTGTGTTCAGTGCAGACTCGATGGGCTGAAGGGCCTCTTTCTGCACTGTAGGGTTCTATGATTCTAAACCTAGACATGTCTTTTGAGAGCTGTTTAAATATTAATTGCCCTGCTCCAGGACAATGAGTGATATGTGAATGATTCAGTATCTGGACAGTTACAAATTGTACTGAACATTGTGCAAATCATCAGTGAATTCTGACCATTTGATGGAGGGGAGATCATTGTTGAAGCAGCTGAAGATGGTTGGACTCGGGGCACTTCCCTGAGGAACCCCTGCAGTGATGTCCTGGGATTGAGATGATTGATCTCCAACAATGACAGGCATTTTTCTTTGTGTTAGGTGTGGCTCTAGTCAATGAGGAGTTTTACCCCAATTCTCATTGAGTTCAGTTATATTAGTCCTCCTTGATACCACATTCAGTAAAATTCTACTTTAATGTCAAGGAAAGTCACTTTTATCTCACCTCTAGATTATGGTTCATGTTGAGACCAAGACTGTAATGAGGCCTAAAACCGAGTCACCCTGGCAGAATCCAAACTGAGCATCAGTGAGCTGTTTGATAGCCCTGGCTGCAATGCCTTCCATTATTTTGCTGACTGAGAGTGGAGGTGGCCATTGGCAGGTTGGAATTGTCTGCTTCTTGTAGACAGACAAAATTGGGCGATCTTCCACATTGTTGGGTAGATGTCAGTGTTCTATCTAGCCTCCTTTAATCATCTAAAACAGCTCAATTAGATCACACTTTCATCTTCCATACTCAAGAGAACATAAAATTAGTCAATGCAGCCAGTCCTCATAATCCCTCTTAGCCAATTCCACGACTCCTGTGTTGCCAGGTTTGAATGATGCTCTGTGAACGGATTTTAGTTTCTACACAAGCTCTGATGTCTTGTTAAAAATTTCTTCTCCCACTTGGTCATTGTGTCAGGTGAACGATCAACTATTTGTAACCTTATACCTTTCATACTTCTTGATCCTGAGTTGAATTTCGTACCTCACATCCTCTCTAATAGCAACATTGATGACTTCTACCTCTAGAAGGTTATTCCACCCCCCCCCCCCCCCCCCCCACCCACCCGCACTTTGGCCTTGCCTTAGTCCATCTACTGAAACCTTCAACCATCTGGGCTTTTGTATCTTTAGGCAACTATTCCAGTGCTTCTGTTGGCCTCCCACCTTCCACCCTACATAAGATTCAGCTTACTCAAAATTCTGCTGCATGTGTCTTACCCCACACTAAGGGCAAAATCTTACCAAAAATTAGCAGACTGTTATTTCTGGCTGGAAAACTGGTATGTTTCTCTCCAGAGAATCCACTCAGTTTTCTCTGCAGATTCTGTCACACTCTGCCAAAGAACATCAACGGGTCATGATTCACACCATCATAGAAGGGAACGGGGCTAAAACACACCAGCAAAATTCAGCTGCTCGAGATCTAGGAACGATCTTTAAAGGGCGCCCCGATCAAATCTTCAGGTCTGCAATATAACCCCCCCCCCACCCCACCATGAGTTCTCAGGGGCACCCCTCCCCACTCCTGATCGTACTGTCCACCCTCATGATCAGCAGTCACTTCTTCTCCTCCGGACCATCACCAACCCTTTTTCCATTCCCCCGCCTACCTCCCCCATAGTCCGAGCTGGCACACCCCTACCCTCACAATGCACACTGCCGGCATCCAGAACCCCTGCTTGTTGGAGTGCTTTCAGCCTACAACCACAGCTGTATTAGCCCCCGCCATCATCCCCCAATGGAGCTCCCACGGGGAAATGCCCCTTGGCACAGGTTGATACTGTGAGGCTGGCACTGTCTGGCTATGTCCTCCATGCCCTTTTGCACCCCTGGGGAGACCCCCACCACAGATTTATGTCTGTGTGAACCTGTTGTAAACCACGCCCACATGACATCAAGTCAACATAGTTTAAAGATATGGCGAGGGGTCAAGTTATGGTAAAAGGACAGGTTAATATTGAAATACATGAAAATGCATGTGGGCCTGAACCTGAGGAAGTCACCGGCGAGAGGTGGGGAAGATCCAAAGTTGCATTCTTGAGCTCCTACCAGCAACCTTGAAGATGGCGAATGCAGGCTCAGGATTTCACCCGATTTAAAATTTAAAATTCTCACTTTCCTAGCCTTGCCCTGCCCAACTGTGTAACTTTCTTTATTGCTACAACTCTCCCCTCCAAATGCTTCACTCTCATTCCAATCTTTTATATAGAAATCCCTTTCCTCCCCAGCATCAGTCACTGTGCCTGGTCAACTCCCCACAGAAAGGCAAACAGCAGAGGAAAGATGTTTCTCTCTCCACCAAAGTGGAGATGAAGCCACCTGCCCTTCCAAGGACATACCATCCCACTGACACTGCCAGCTCTGGCAGGGTCAAGGCCAGGGGACTTGATCCCAGGATCACCACGCAAGCTCACTGAACCAACCACAAAACCACTGGCAGTTCCATGCAGGCCATTGGAAAAGGTAAGCTATGCATTGAAGAGTCAAGAGGGATGATTATGAAGGTTACTTACTTGCTAAATCAGACATTGAACACCTTATTAAAGGTCCATCCTAGACCCCTTCATGTGGAACATTGGGAGATGTTGGACATCAGCACTCAGCACAGACACACACACACACACACACAAACAGAAACACAGAGGAGCACAAAGAAACTGAAACACACACACACACACACACACACACAAGACTAACACCGAGACATTATGGCTGTGAATTCTGTCATTCAGGCATCACAAAGAAAAAAAATGCCAGAAGCATATATTTATAATAAGTGTTTTTAATATAAATACAGAAGACTATTTACTCCATTGGAGTTTGAAATACATGTTAATAGCCATATGACGTGGAGGTTTATCAATGACCTTTACAGCATCCAATTATAATACAGAACAACCCAAAATAAATATCTTTGTATCTCGTAACCACAGCCTTTACATTAACTTGCAACTTACCCATTAAAAAATAAAAGTAGTAGTTTTGGTAAGTAACACCTGGCAATGACTGTTGCCCATGATCATGAAGATTCTCAACATATATGTACCCAAATCCTTTCTCCAGTATTTCAGTACAGTGCTAACCCACTTATCGCTCTTTGACTCTATGCCTATGTTAAGCTGATGAGAGAGGAATTTGATACAAGTTTATTAAGGGTCAACACAATAACACTGACAACAGGCCCTTTTCTGCTTTAAGTCATTTCTTAATTTACAAAGCTGGGCTGGGAGATTGCGAGTCCCCAGCCTGAACTACGAGTCCATGTAGTATGGCAACACACTGCACTGGGTCAGTTTCTTATCATTTCACTAACAGCACACTTCGGTGCTGTATCCAGGGATCTCAAGAGTGGAGGGAAGTGGAGGCAGATTCAGAATCCCTCTGATATGGGTCCTGGAACATTCTGTATTAAATTGCATGAAAATGTCAAAATCTACCCCAGAATCTCTTCAGCATTCTGGATGAAATGTCTGCTATTGGATCCAGGGAGCCAAAGTAGGAAAAAGGTTAGTCTAGTTGTGATATTGTTTGGTGATATATTAGTAGCATACTGTGGAAAGCTGATGTGACCCAGTGTTGGAATGGTATTGATTCAGTGTGCTGCACAGGAATGGAGCTATAACACTGCTTCAAGCTGAGTACCTGAGACCAACTGCAGTCTTCAAGGATGATACATTAGCCTTTCCCTCTCCAATTCAAACAGTGTTTGTCCACTAGATTGTGTCCCTGTCTTGACGCTTTTCCTCCCATGTTGTTTGCAGCAGAGTCCCAGAGATTAATCTTTTAATTTGTGAAGACCAGGGCAATCCCAGAGAAATTAATAACTCAACACTAATCTACCCAATATACCAAACCGGGATCTAGAGCTTAGGGCTCATCATATAACCCAGGCAGAGTATAAATAAGATATTCACAAGTCTCGATAAAGATTTCAACATAATTTCCTCTTTGCAGTCCACCTTATGTGTGAGTCTTCTGTCCGGCTACGTCAATAGACTAAAGGAATGAGATTGGGTTGGGGGGAGGAATTATTATCTGTTTGCAGAGAGGGGGAAATCTTCAAGCACATACATTTGAGCTGGTGAACTCGCACTATACCATTCTTCATTGTGGATGGGTGAAGAAGGCGCACATCTGAAGGTCACAAGTATTCAGTTCTTCCTTACACATCCAGCACCACCAATGGGCTGCTTCGTGACTAAAGGATCTTTTGTGGTGACCAAATATCTCCAAGACCAACAATAACTTTAAAAAATCTGCCAGAATCACCAACAGAAAACAGAATGAAGCAGCTCAATTGGAGGGGAGGGGGTATCCAGCTATTTCTATGCATCAAACACTGAATAGGGCATAATTGCTCCTGAGTAAATCTGCTTTTAAAACAATGATCCCATGTAAGTGGGATGAGCTAAATAATATGTACAATACAGGAAGTAAGACACACATCTTTCTTATAAAAGTAATTTTTACAGCACTATTCTACCAGCCAGATCACCAATAACCTTGCACCCGCTTTCATTGCATTAGTAATTTGCACTCACAGTGCAAGTAAGTCTGATGAAGGTGATGTCCTACGAAACCAATTCAGTGAGGGCAACAGTGGGAAGAGAAATAGTATTAATCCTTCAGGCCAGTAATTTTTCAATCCAAACTGAACCATTAAACTCTTGTTTCTGGCTCTATAGGAGTCCAGTGACCTGCTGAACATTTCCAGCATTCTCTATTTTTAACTTCAAATTTTCAGCATTTGCAATGTTTTATTTGCTCAATAAAGTCAATCAGGCCATTCACATGAAAAATAGGGTTGCCAACCCTCCAGGATTGGCCTGGAGTCTCCAGGAATTGAAGATTAATCTCCAAGACCCTGCTGTGTGCAACCCTGGAGAAAAACCATCAGGACATTAATAACGATGGCTTAATTTGATCATTTTCTTTACCAGACATAAAAATATCGCAGATAGGAGGAGAAAGAGCTGTTTGACTGATAGCCAAGATCATCCAATTGGCTAATGATTCTTCTTGCTTTCCATTAAGGATACAGTGTGTCACAAGGATAGATGTTTTGTCTGAATAATAGCTGGAGTGAATTCGGGGTGGCGGGGGGGGGGAGTCATGTGATAAACATCCAGGAATATACTTCCCCACAGTTGGCAGCCCTAATGACAAATGACAGAAAGACTCCATTAATGAGTGGGGGAAGGGAAAGGTGGGAGGATCTCTGGTGGGCGAGGAGTGGGGGGGGGCTGTCAGGTGGAAAGGGAGGATGGGCAGTCTGGGATTGGGGAAAGAGGAAGTCAGCAGGAGGGAAGGAACAGAGTGGTAAGGACTGGAATGGGGCAGGGAAAAGTGGGAAGGCCAGAATGCTGTGAGTACTGATACTGACATCACCTAGGCCATCCTTGACTAAGTGATGCCTCACACTAGTAGGCTCAGGATTAAATATGAACTGTTGCAGACAGGAATACCAATCCCTGTATCTCAATGAATCAGCAAAGATCATGAGCTCCTGCAGTCTGCAATACTGACACAATGAAATTAAACAGCCAATCTCCACATTACTCTGATGGTGTAGCCCATCACATCACCGCCTAGATTGGCATTGAACAACATTATACGCGGTTATTAAAACTAGTTTTAAAAAATTAACATACAATTCCTTCATGCACACTCAACTTTTGAATATTTTCTTACATTTGTGGATAGATTTTGTGTTCTTCAATTTGATGGGAATGAGATATTTTTCTAATCGGCTGTGGAGATCTAACACTTTATTCATTGGCTATGGGAATGGAAATCTTTGCCAATTTAGCCAGCAAATCAGAATTTTAATCAGGCACAATTAACCTAAGGTCCAGAGTAAAGTTCCCTGTACTGGCCCCAAACATTCTCAGTTTTGGTATAACACAGGCCAAGTTGTGAACTGAACTTCCACCACCATTCTGACAATGTTCTACCAGGCTGTGTGTAGAAGGGCCCTCGTGCTATGTTCACACCGCTGTCCTCACACCTTACCGAGGATATTGCCAATTTGTTCAAAAATATGGAGCCCGTGGTGCTGTGAATTTAGCACCAAAACTAGAATAAAGTTTATCAGACTCATTCCATTGTGCATTTGCAGAAAGTATAATCTTGGTTCAAGGGTAGAGGTGAAAGAACAATCTGTAACTCTCAGTACCGGCCAGTCCCTATTAAAACTGCTTTAATGCTCTCGCAAGTGATTTTCTGGAATGAACACAGAAGTGAGCTTTTCAGAAGCAAGAGAAAATGTTGTTGGATAAATGGATGAGATGTAATGAAATGGCAGTGGTCATTCGCAGAGACTCCAGTCTGAGTCACATGTGCTGAGGATCGCGTATCGACCTGGTCTCTGATTGAGGTCTGGGTTCTTACATTGGCCACAGGCTAATGGAGAAGCTGCCATGTCCTGTACCCTCCCCAGCTGTCACTCAGAGCTCAGATCATCTCAATCCACCACCTGAATGGGAAAGTGAACTATTGAAGAGGAGGCTAATGTCCACATTCACTTTCACATCGCTCCCCTCAACCAGTTTAACAGATTTCTCATCCTTCAGTCCCAGTATGATGTATACTAGGAGAAAGCCTGAAGCAAGGAGGAAAGCTTGCTAATGGTAAGGGGAAACACTTCACATTAAACCGTCATACAGAGAAACCATATAGCAAGAGACCACCACGAGAGTGAAACAGCTTGACATGAGAGTGACACAGGTTGACATGAAACTGAAATGATCCAATACTCGATTGACATGATCCAACAAGAGAGCGTCAGAGTTCAACACAAGAAAATGTCTGACATGAAAACAACACAAGAGAAAAATGATTTGTTACCAGGCCGACAAAGTCCAACACAAGAACATCATGAGCTGACATGAGAATGACAGTGACTGACAAAAGAATGACACAGACTGACACGAGAATGATATGTGAATGATACAGATTGACATGGAACGACATGGGCTGACAAGAGAATGACACGGACTGACATGAAAACAAAGCAGTCTGTCCCGAGGGTGACACAGTCAACAGAAAATAACAATCTAAGACAAATGGGACATGTTGAACATGAGAACAACATAGTTCAACACGAGAAAGAAATGTTTTGATATGAGAGTAGAATGATCAGACACAGGGGTGACATTTTCGACAGGAACGTGAAATAGACTCTGTTGCTGAAGATTACAATGGTGCTGAAAACAGGCATCGTAAACATGGATCTTTGTAGAATTTTAGAGGATGTAACACAAAGCTTATCAAAGTGCTGACAGACCATGTAGGAGATTTGCACTCAGTGAGTGACATGTAAAGATGTGGAGATGAGAGGGGAAGAGCTTCATCACCATCTGGTACTCGACCTAGCTCCTGTTCTCTTGCTCCTGTGTAGCGGTCACCATCTCTCTATTGGACACTTCTCCAGCCTCCTCACCACTCATTAACCGGGCAGCTTCAGCTGATTCAGACACAACCTCCACATCATCTTTCTTCATCAGCTGGATCCATTCATCAGATCTTTTTATATCGGCTTTCAGGCCCCCTTCTTCCACCAAGTCTCTCCCATTTCCATTCTCCATGATCGCTGCATTATCCTCTCTTGGTCTGGTGATAGCCAGAGTTTTCTTGCGTCCACACAATCTAAGAATAAAAGTGATGGGTTACTGTTTTTCAGTTATTAGAAGCCATTTCAATCACGCATTTATTATAACAGAAAATCAATTAATGATCAAGTTCATAATTAATCAGACCGTAAGACGAGTCAATAATAAACAAGGATTAGTTATTCCCAACAAAGGCACAGAATGCACAAACAGAGCTCTCAGACAGAGCACTGAAACAGAGCATCCAGACAGAGCACCCAAACAGTACACCTAGACAGCACACCTAGACAGAGCACTCAGACAGCATGCCCACACAGTGCTCCCAGACAGCATACCCAGACAAAGCACCCAGACAGCACACCCAGACAGAAGGCCCAGAGACTGCACCTAGGCAAAGCACCCAGACAACTCACCCCAACAGAGCACCCAGACAGCACATCCAGACAGCACACCCAACAACACACCCAGATAGAGCACTCAGACAATACACCCAGACAGCGCACTCAGACAGCACTATAGTTAAGAAAGCCCATCAACACTTCTACTTTCTCAGAAGACTAAGGAAATTTGCTATGTCAGCTCTGACTCTCACCAACTTTTACAGATGCACCATAGAAAGCATTCTTTCTGGTTGTATCACAGCTTGGTGTGGCTCCTGCTGTGCCCAAGACCACAAGGAACTATAAAAGGTCATGAATGTAGCCCAATCCATCACACAAACCAGCCTCCCATCCATTGACTCTGTCTACACTTCCTGCTGCCTCAGTAAGCAGCCAGCATAATTAAGGGACCCACTCACCCTGGACATTCTCACTTCCACCTTCTTCCTTCAGGAAAAAGATACAAAAGTCTGATGTCACGTACCAACTGACTCAAGAACGGCTTCTTCCCTGCTGCTGTCATCCATTGGACTTACCTTGCATTAGGTTGATCTTTCTCTACACCCTAGCTATGACTGTAACACTACATTCTGCACTGTCTCTCTCGTTTCCTTCTCTATGAATGGTATATTTTGTCTGTATAGGGTGCAAAAAACAATACTTTTCACTGTATGTTCATACGAAGAACAACACAGCACGGGAAACAGGTCCTCCGGCCCAATGAGCCCGTGCCGCCATTTCAATGTTGTGAGTCCCCTCTTCCACCCATGACCCTTGTCTGCGCTTACGGCACTCCACAGTGGAAACCAGATTGAGGGGAGACTAATTTAGGGACAATTTGTTACACCAATCAGCCTAAGAGCACATCTTTGGGGTGTGGGAGGAAACTGGAACACCCGGAGAAAACCCACACAATCACGGGGAGAATGCGCAAACTCCCACAGACACCGGCCCAAATCCATGTGTCTGCACAGCAAGCAGCGATAGTCACTGAGCTGTCATCTTGCCCAGCATCTGGTCCAGTTTAAGCACACACTAATGTCATGAAGTACTAGGCTACTCTCAAAACATCCAAGAGCAGCCCTCGCACGACCCACCACGTGTATGCCCCTTGTTGGACAACAAGGCGGACCGAAGCACCTGTGGATTAAAAGTGACAATAATTAATCAAATCAAATCAAAACCTGGGAAAAAGATTCTGACTGTCAATCATATCTATGGTCTCATAATTTTATAGACTTCAATCAGGTCTTCCCTCAGCCTCCGCCACTCCAGAGAAAACAATCTTCATTTGTCCAGCCTCTCCTTGTAGCTCGTACTCTCAAATCCAAGCAGCATCCTGGATTAAACCTCTTCTACACCCTCTCCAAAGCCTCCGCATCATCCAAGTAACAGGAAACAGGGGTGGGGGTGGGGTGATCCTGTGGAGGGTGGGGGGTGGGGGGATTGGTCGTGTGGGGGCTCGGGGTGTGTGGGATTGTGCGTGGGGTGGGGTTGTGAGGGATGGTGGGAGGTGAGGTATGTAGGAGGGAGGGGATAGGCATTGGGGATGGGGGGTTGGGTGGGGATGCGAGGGGGTGGTGGGAGGTGAGGGTTGGCAGATTTGGGAGGTGTGGGGTGGGGGTTGGTGGGTGTGGGGGGTATGGGATGGTTGGGGGGGGAATAGTGTGGCAAAAGGGCAGGCACGCAATACATACACACAGGAAATGGGGTTGAATGGGGAAACAAGATGGGCACAATCCACAATCCAAACACACGGCACCTTCAGGCAGGCAGAAGTGCTTAAATGAAAATGTAACTGCCTGAGTCACGAATGGGACTGAAATCTAAACAAGGGAAAAAAAGCAAAGTGAAAGGTTCGGGCCTGGATTTCCAAACATGGAGCAGGAATCTCCGCACTGACACCCAGCAAGTGTTGAACAACAGCGTCTTTCAGCGGGATTGAAACAGTTAAACTGTCACATTTTCTCCAATAGGACTGGAGAGTGTTACATGAACAATACTGTTCCTTTCTGCCCGTGTGTGGGCAGTGTTATCTCTGGACCTGAATCCAACGTTCAAATCATCTTTTAGAATTAGCCAGTGCCTACGGCAGATTTCCATTTCACACATTGGAACTCCCAGCTAAGGAGGAACATGTGGCACCGTTTCTCCTTCCTTCCCTCAGTGCCGTACTCTCAGGGCCACCCACACACCCAATCAGCACAGTTACAGGGTGTGTGCTCCGTATAGGCAGCACACTGAACCTTGCTGTTGCCTGCCTGGGCACACCCTGGCTACCTGAGAGAAGGTTACCCACTGTTTGGCATTGCAGTGGTTGGAATTGGCCTACCTTTTGCTGTATATGATCACCAGTCCACCAATTACAATGATGAGGAGTGATGCAATGATTCCAACCACAATCAGCCAGTCTGAAAAACAGAGAAAATCGTCACCTGTAAACCTGACCAGAGAAAAGCTGTCCCCTGGAAAGTGCCTAATTCTTGAATCAGTGACGATAGACACCCCAGCACCCACTTGCCTCCTCAGGTGCTAACTGTGAATGAATGGCAGGTGGCTTCTTGTCTCCAAGGAAGAATGTGAATAAAAGTTCCAGTGACTGGAAATAAGTCAGAGTTCAACTCAATTTACAAAATAATGGTTGGAATGTGAATCTTTACAGGTAATTCACATTCCAACCATTATTCTGTAAATTGAGTTTGTGTCTTTATATGCCCTGTTTGTGAACTGAACTCCCACTCACCTGATGAAGGAGCAGTGCTTTGAAAGCTAATGGCTTGTGCTACCAAATAAATCTGTTGGACTTTAACCTGGTGTTGTGATACTTATTACTGGGATTCCCATCACCCAGTGACTGTCCCCTGCTGGATCATCACCCAGTGACTGCCCCCTGCTGGGATTCCCATCACCCAGTGACTGCTGGATTCCCATTACCCAGTGACTGCCCCCTGCTGGATCATCACCATCAGTGGGATTTAATCAGCTGAGGCCATGATATGTTCGCAACCTGCCAGATAAACCCTGGTTGGTATCCTGCTAGCTGCTAGGATAAAGTCTCTCCGATTTGAATAGCCATGCTGCCAGAGGCAAGAACAATCTATAGTTAATACCTCTGCCTGGGTATATACTGTGCTACACCTCCCTCCATAGTGAGGGGCTCCTGTCTCACTCTGATGAACCCTCCCCACTTACCTTAATCCTAGGGCTCCATCACAATCCTTTGCCCCTGGGTCTCCTGAAGCATTGCTAGCACTAAAAAGTAACATTCTTGCCACAAAATAGCAGACAATGGCCATCTCCAACAAGAGAGAATCTAACCATCACCATTTGGCACATTGCTATCACCGAATTCTCTACGTCCTGGGATTAGCATTGGCCAGAAACTGAACTGGACTAGCCATAAATGCTGTGGCTACCAGAGCAAGTCAGAGTTGGGACTTTGCAGAGAGTAATGCATTTCCTGACTCCCCAAAGCCTATCCACCATTGACAAAGCACAAGTCAGGAGTTTGGTAGAATACTGTAACCATGCCTGGATGAGAGCAGCTTCAACAACACTCCTGCTTGATTGGCACCCCATCCACCACCTTCAACATTCAATCCATCCACCACTGACAAAGTGGTAGCAGTGTGTATCATCCACATGATGCACTGCAGCAATCATCAAGGCTCCTTCAACAGCTTGAGGATTACAAGGTAGTTAGGAATGAGCTAAAAAAAGAGCTTTGGAGAGCATGAGAAGTCCTTGGCAGGGCAGATAAAGGAAAACCCCAAGGCTTTTTACGCTTACATGAGAAATAAAAGAATGATCAGGGTGAAGGTAGGGCCGGTCAAGGATAGGAGTGGGATCTTGTGCATGGAGTCAGAAGAGATAGGAGAGGTGATGAATGAATACTTTCTTCAGTGCTTACCAAGAAGAGGGGCCATGTTTTTGAGGATGAGAGTGTGATACAGGCTGATAGGGTAAAGGAGGTAGATGTTCTGAGGGAAGATGTATTAGCAATTTTGAAAAACCTGAAGGTCGATAAGTCCCCTGGGCCAGATGGAATATATCCTAAGATTCTTTGGGAGACAAGGGATGAAATTGCAGAGCCTTTGGCTTTGATCTTTGGTGTCCTCGGGGGTAGTGCCAGAGGACTGGAGAGTGGTGAATGTTGTTCTTCTGTTCAAGAAAGGAAATAGGAATGACCCTGGTAATTATAGGCTAGTTAGTCTTACTTTGGTGGTCAGTAAGTTAATGGAAAATGTCCTGAGGGACAGGATTTGGAAAGATGCAGCTTAATCCGGGATAGTCAGCATGGATTCATGAAGGGTGAGTCTTGCCTCACAAATCTGATTGAATTCTTTGAGGGAGTAACTAAGCGTGTAGATGAAGGTAGAGCAGTTGATGTCGTATACATGGATGTTAGTGAGGCATTTGATAAGGTTCTCCGTGGTAAACTCATGAAGAAAGCAAGGAGGTGTGGGACAGAGGGAAATTTGGCCGATTGGATAAGTAATTGGCTATCTCATAGAAGACAGAGGGCGGTGGTGGAGGGAAAATTTTCAGACTGGAGGCCATTTACCAGCCCTGTACCACAGGGATCAGTGCTGGGTCCTCTGCTATTTGTGACTTTTATCAATGACTTGGAGGAGGAGGCTGAAGAGTGGGTTAGTAAATTTGCTGATGACACCAAGATTGGTGGAGTAGTGGATGAAGTGGAGGGTTCTTGCAGGCTGCAAAGAGACATTGATAGGATGCAGAGCTGGGCAGAAAAGTGGCAGATGGCGTTTAACCCTGATAAGTGTGAGGTGATTCATTTTGGTAGGACAAACTTGAATGCAGATTATAGGGTCAACGGCAGGGTTCTAAGGAATGTGGAGGAACAGAGAGATCTTGGGGTTCATATCCACAGATCTCTGAAGGTTGCCACTCAAGTGGATAGAGCCATGAAGAAGGCTTATAGTGTGTTAGCATTTATTAACAGGGGGTTTGAGTTTAAGAGCTGTGGGGTTATACTGCAATTATACCAGACATTGGTGAGATCACATTTGGAATATTGTGTTCAGTTCTGGTCACCTCATTATAAGAAGGATGTGGAAGCATTGGAGAGAGTGCAGAGGAGATTTACCAGGATGCTGCCTGGTTTGGAAGGTAGGTCTTATGAGGGAACTGGGGCTTTTCTCTTTAGAGCAGAGGAGGATGAGGGGCGACTTAATAGAGGTTTAGAAGATGATGATGGGGATAGATAGAGTGGACATTCAGAGACTATTTCCTCGGGTGGATGTAGCTGTTACTAGGGGACATAACTATAAGATTCATGGTGGGAGATGTAGGAGGGATGTCCCAGGTCGGCTCTTTACTCAGAAAGTGATTGGGGTGTGGAATGCACTGCCAGCTGCGATGGTGGAGTCAGACACTTTAGGAACTTTCAAGTGGTTATTGGACAGGCACATGGAGCACACCAGAATTATAGGGAGTGGGATAGCTTGATCTTGGTTTTGGACATAGCTCAGCATAACATCAAGGGCCAAAGGGCCTGTACTGTGTGTACTGTTCTATGTTCTAGCACCTTCTAATCCCACAACTTCTACCACCTAGAAGAACAAAGGCAGGAGATCATAGGAACACACGTAAGTTCCTTTCCAAACCACACATCATCCTGACTTGGAAATTTATCAGTGTTCTTTCACTGTTGCTGGGTCAAAATCCTGGAATGTTCTCCCTAGCAGCACTGTGGGTGTACCTACACCTCAGGGACTGCAGTGGTTCAGAAAGGCAGCTCATAGCCACCCTCTGAAGGGCAATTAGGGATGGGCAATAAATGCTGGCCTAGTCAGTGACAACCTCAGCCTGCAAAATGATTTTTCAAAATCCTCTGATTGGCTAATAGCTTTCAAGGGTGGGAAGATCCTGCTGATATGGCATTGACTCTGACTTTAACCAGGTAAGTGCCTCAGTGGCACCAAATCAGATCACGAGGACACAGAATGGCCATTGCGGAGTTTCTACCAGTTGTCCTACACTGGACATTAAACTCCACCCATTTTCAGCACACTGTCCTAGCCTTAAACTCACCCTAGAATGATGAACTGGTGCTTCCTTCTTTCTGGTGAGGCAAAGTAATGACAGGAGGAACCCACATTGCCCTTATTTCTCTGGGACACGTGCTGGATTCACAACCCAGAGTAATGAGGTGAAGGGCTTTCTCCTTCCACCTGTTGCGATGGTACAGTGTGAATGGAGACGGTGTCAGACTAGGTCCAAGTCAGAGGGTCTCCCATGCATTGGCAAGGTAGATGGGCAAGCGAAGGTTCAAATATGGGGCAAAGCTTTGTCTTGATAATAACTCATGTGGTACACAGCATAGGAAAGCTTCATAACAGACACAGAGTAACAAAAAGTAGGTAATTCCTCACCAGGCTAAAATACCATATTTTGGCCTATGTTTAAAATAATAAATGACAAATGCTGAAGTATGAGATAGGTGGTAGGATATTTCTTTGAAATACAAACTTCATTGAATCCAAAGTCTCTTAGTTCAAATGATCTAATTGTACTTTGCATTAAATTTCTACTTTGTTGTCCCATTAATATTGTTCAATTTAAATTGTTAGATTATTCTAATCTTTGAACACAAGAAACACTGAGGACTATACATAGATCATTAACACAGGGTCAATTTGACATCAATTTCTGTTGAAATTTTCTACACCAGGGCAGTGCTGTCACCAAGCAGAACATTAGCCAACACTCAGCAGATTAACAGTTTACAAATTGCCCACACATTTGAAAAGGTTTTACATAGTGTGACTGGTATGAGTAAACATCTAGGAAGAGAGTTTACAAAGTTTCAGGTGTCCTACCCACGCTGACTTCCAGAGGCTTCTCTCCGACAGCTGTTGTTGGCTGAAACTTTAGATTGGGCTCGTTGTCCACGATAAGAAGATTTGATCTTTTGGTGCTGGTTGGCTCAGCTTGAGATGCTAGAAAGAAAGACCAATCAATTCCAAGTTTAGGCATGGACTCGGACACATATTTTACACAGAGAGAGCGTACTCCCGTCCCAATGGCAACCAATCAAGTTACACCCAGCAGAAATCAATGGACGGCCTAGCAATTGGAGGAAGATGCCCAGCCTGACACATCTTCTTTGACATTCAGGAATTAGCCATTTTGCAAAACTGCATGCAGAATTTTCCATCAGCATTTATTTCTTAACATTCCACAACATTACTTCCCTTTGGTTTCAAATCCATTTCTTTGTTTGAATTTGAATCAGTATATTTTTAAAAGCCTTTGTTTCTGCGCTTCTACATTCCTCTGTTTCAGCCAGGAATGAGGCCAGTGTGAGCCTGGGCCTGCATAGTCTCCATAGCAACCTCAATATTGGACTTCACTCTGTGTGAATGGAGAGGTCTTCTGCCTCTTCGCAACTTCTCTCGACACTGTGCAATGTTTCATTTGACACCAGCAAATTCACATTCTCCTGAGACAGGGTGCAAACACTACAAGGGTTGGTGAGCTTTTCCAGAGGATTGTTAAAGACCATCAGATGGATCTTTGTATGTCATGGCAGAGGGGACGAGAGAAGATAAGTAAGGCTGTCCATTGTATGTCGTCCTGCATACTGCAAAACTCTATTAGAACAGTAGCTGGACTACCTGATTTAATGTCATATGTGTGTATTCGCTGCACACACTCAGCAGTTCAGACTGGAGTCTGCATGTCTGTGTTTCCAAGTTAATGCTATACCAGGACCCACCGTCCATTAGCCTTTCCTGAGCTCCCACACATGGTGGTGCTGCATCAAGTGTTTGGAAAATTAAGCACACCAGCTAGAGACCAACGAGTGTCAATATATTAACACAGAGTGAAAGAATTAACAGCAATGAAGCTTGTTAGAAAAACAAAGAGGTTATAATGAAAAATAAGAATAATAATTTCACATACACTTAATGCAGAACAACTTGAGTCTCAAATGCAGCAAATCTTTTGAGTGTATTGGGCAGTTTTCTGGAATAATCTTTTCTTGAATCAAGAAAACAGGTCATTCTATTAATACTAATGAGTATAAAAACAAATTACTCTGAGCAAACCAAAACAGAAAATGCTGGAAACTCTCTTCAAGGGTCATCCAGATTCGAAATGTTGGCTCTATTTTCTCTCTACAGATGCTGTCAGACCTGCTGAGATTTTCCAGCATTTTGTGTTTTTGTATTAATGAGTAATCAGCCTGACGTCGTCAGCATTCTGACACCCAGCTAACAGTGATCATACACGGTCAAGTTTGTTATTAGGTTGGAGTAGACGATGAATGTGCCGTGAGTTATGATATTAAATTCAGAGAAAGCTGGGAGGAATACGCAAGAATTGACCACAAATATTAACTGAGAAAACTATGGATGAACATTGGGAGCTTTTCAAGTAAGATTTGTTACATAGAAACATAGAAAAACTATAGCACAATACAGGCCCTTCAGCCCACAAAATTGTGTCAAACATGTCCCTACCTTAGAGATCACTAGGCTTCCTATAACCCTCTATCTTACTAAGTTCCATGTACTTATCTAAAAGTCTCTTAAAAGACCCCATTGAATCCACCTCCACCACCATTGCTGGTGGCCCATTCTACGCACCCACCACTCTCTGAGTGAAAAACTTACCCCTGACATCTCCTCTGTACCTACTCTCCAGCACCTTAAACCTGTGTCCTCTCGTAGCAATCATCCCAGCCCTGGGAAAAGGCCTCTGACTATCTACCCAATCAATACATCTCAACATTTTAAACAAATCTATCAGGTCAGTCCTCATCCTTCATCTCTCCAAGGAGAAAAGGCCGAGCTCCCTCAACCTATCCTCATAAGGCATGCTCCCCAATCCAGGCAACATCCTTGTAAATCTCCTCTGCACCCTTTCTATGGCTTCCACATCCTTCCTGTAATGAGGCGACCAGAACTGAGTGCAGTACTCCAAGTGGGGTCTGACCAGGGTCTTATAAAGCTGCAGCATTATCTCCCGACTCCTAAACTCAATTCCTCGATTGATGAAGGCCAGTACACCATACACCTTCTTAACCACATCCTTTACCTGCACAGCTGCTTTGAGCATCCTATGAACTCGGACCCCAAGATCCTTCTGACCTTCCACACTGCCAAGAGTCCGACCATTAATATTATATTCTGCCATCCTATTTGACCTGCCAAAATGAACCACTTCACACTTATTTGGGTTGAGCTCCATCTGCCACTTCTCTGCCCTGTCTTGCATGCTATCAATGTCTCGCTGCAACTTCTGACATCCCTCCACACTATCCTCAACACCTCCAACCTTTATGTCATCAGCAAACTAACCAACCCATCCCTCCACTTCCTCATCCAGGTCATTTATAAAAATCACAAAGATTAAGGGTCCCAGAAAAGATCCCTGGGGCACTCCACTGATGACCGACCTCCATGCAGAATATGACCCATCTATAACCACTCTTTGCCTTCTGTGGGCAAGCCAGTTCTGGATCCACAAAGCAAAGTCCCCTTGGATCCAATGCCCCCTCACTTTCACAATAAGCCTCGCATAGGGCACCTTATCAAATGCCTTGCTGAAGTCTATGTATACTACATCTACTGCTCTTCCTTCATCAATATGTTTAGTCACATCTTCAAAAAATTCAATTAGGCTCATAAGGCATCTGCCTTTGACAAAGCCATGCTGACTATTCTTAATCATATTATACCCCTCCAAATGTTCATAAATCCTGCCTCTCAGGATCTTCTCCATCAGCTTACCAACCACTGAGGTTAGACTCACTTGCCTATAATTTCCAGGGCTATCTCTACTCCCTTTCTTGAATAAAGGGACCACATCCACAATCCTCCAATCCTCCGGAACCTCTCCCATCTCCATTGATGCTGTAAAGATCATTGCCAGAGGCTCAGCAATTTCCTCCCTTGCCTCCACAGCAGCCTGGGGTATATCCCGTCTGGTCCCAGCGACTTATCTAACTTGATGCTTTTCAAAAGCTCCAACACATCCTCCTCCTTAATGTCTACATGCTCAAGCTTTTCAGTCTGCTGCAAGTCTGCACTACAGCCACTAAGATCCTTTTCCTCTGTGAATACTGAAGTCAAGTATTCATTAAGTACCTCTGCTATTTCTTCTGGTTCCATACAAACTTTCTCACCCTCACACTTGATATATTCTATTCTTTCACGTCATATCCTCTTGCTCTTCACATGTAGAATGCCTTGGGATTTTCCTTAATCCTGCCTGCCAAGGCCTTCTCATGACCCTTTCTGGCTCCCCTAATTTCCTTCTTAAGATCCTTCCTATTAGCTGTATACTCTTCTAGAACTCTAACATTACCTAGCTCTCTGAATCTTTTGTAAGCTTTTCTTTCTTCTTGACTAGATTTATTACAGCCTTTGTACACCACAGTTCCTGTAATCTACCATAACTTCCCTGTCTCATGCAGAACTCCAGACAAATATTCCCTGAAAATTTGCCATATTTCTTCCATACATTTCCCTGAGAAAACCTCTTTCCAATTTAAGCCTCCAATTTCCTGCCTGATAGCCTCATAATTCTCCTTACTCCAATTAAACACTTTTCTAGCTTGTCTGATCCTATCTCTCTCCAATACTATTGTAAATGAGATAGAATTATGATCACTATCTCCAAAATGCTGTCTCACTGAGAGATCTCTCACCTGACAAGGTTCATTTCCCAATACCAAATTGAGTACAGTCTCTCCACTTGTAGGCTTATCCACAAACTGTGTCAAGAAACCCTCCTGAACACACCTAACAAACTCCTCCCCATCTAAACCTCTTACCCTAGGGAGATTCCAATCAATATTTGGGAAATTAATATCTCCCATCATGACAACTCTGTTATTATTACATCTTGATGTGGGTATGCCGGCGTTGGACTGGCGTAAACATAGTAAAAAGTCTGACAACACCAGGTTTTAGTCCAACCTATTTATTTGATAATATTCTCACAAGCTTTCGAGGGGTTACCCTCTTCGTCAGGTGAATGGAGAGTTCTGGCCTCAGACAGAGCATATAAAGCACAGACAGTTTAGAGATTACTGATTAAAATGCGAATCCTTACACCTAACCTGCTGTTCAAGACCTGAAGTGGCTGACAATGTGAGTGGTAGGAGCACTGATCACAGTTTAAAGAGATGTGTATTGTCTCCAGACAGTACAGTAAGTGAGGTTTTGCAAACCCAGGCAAGTCACGGGGGTTACAGATAGTGCGACATGAACCCAAGATCCCTGTTGAGACCGTCCTCATGTGTGCGGAACTTGGCTATCAGTCTCTGCTCAGCGACTCTGCGCTGTCGTGTGTTGTGAAGGCCGCCTTGGAGAATGCTTACCCGAAGGTCAGAGGCTGAATGCCCGTGACCACTGAAGTGTTCGCCAACAGGAAGGGAACAGTCTTGCCTGGTGACTGTCGAGCGATGTTCATTCATCCGTTGTCGTAGCGTCTGCATGGTCTCCCCAATGTACCATGCTTCGGGACATCCTTTCTTGCAACGTATCAGGTAGACAATGTTGGCCGAGTTGCAAGAGTATTTACCATGTACCTGGTGGATGGTATTCTCACGTGTGATGATGGTATCCATGTCGATGATCCGGCATGTCTTGCAGAGGTTGCTGTGACAGGGTTGTGTGGTATTGTGGTCACTGTTCTCCTGAAGGCTGGGTAGTTTGCTGCGAACAATGGTCTGTTTGCACAACCTCAAACAGACCATTGTTCGCAGCAAACTACCCAGCCTTCAGGAGAACAGTGACCACAATACCACACAACCCTGTCACAGCAACCTCTGCAAGACATGCCGGATCATCGACATGGATACCATCATCACACGTGAGAATACCATCCACCAGGTACACGGTAAATACTCTTGCAACTCGGCCAACATTGTCTACCTGATACGTTGCAAGAAAGGATGTCCCGAAGCATGGTACATTGGGGAGACCATGCAGACGCTACGACAACGGATGAATGAACATCGCTCGACAGTCACCAGGCAAGACTGTTCCCTTCCTGTTGGCGAACACTTCAGTGGTCACGGGCATTCAGCCTCTGACCTTCGGGTAAGCATTCTCCAAGGCGGCCTTCACAACACACGACAGCGCAGAGTCGCTGAGCAGAGACTGATAGCCAAGTTCCGCACACATGAGGACGGTCTCAACAGGGATCTTGGGTTCATGTCGCACTATCTGTAACCCCCGTGACTTGCCTGGGTTTGCAAAACCTCACTTACTGTACTGTCTGGAGACAATACACATCTCTTTAAACTGTGATCAGTGCTCCTACCACTCACATTGTCAGCCACTTCAGGTCTTGAACAGCAGGTTAGGTGTAAGGATTCGCATTTTAATCAGTAATCTCTAAACTGTCTGTGCTTTATATGCTCTGTCTGAGGCCAGAACTCTCCATTCACCTGACGAAGAGGGTAACCCCTCGAAAGCTTGTGAGAATATTATCAAATAAATAGGTTGGACTAAAACCTGGTGTTGTCAGACTTTTTACTATTATTACATCTTTCCAGGATCTGCTTCCCAATCTGCTCCTCAACATCCCTGTTATTATTGGGCGGCCTATAGAAAACACCCACTAAAGTTATTGACCCCTTCTTTTCCTAACTTCCACCCACAGAGACTCCATAGACAATCCCTCCATGGCATCCATCTTTTCTGCAGCCATGACACTATCTCTGATCAACAGTGCCACTCCCTCACCTCTTTTGCCTGCCTCCCTGTCCCTTCTGAAACATCTGAAACCCGGCACTTGAAGTAACCAGTCCTGTCCCTCAGTCATCCAAGTCTCTGTCATGGCCACCACATCACATTTCCAAGTAATGATCCACACTCTAAGCTCATCCACTTTGTTCACCACACTCCTTGTGTTAAAATAGATACATCTCAAACCTTCGGTCTGAGCACTCCCCTTCTCTATCACCTGCCTATCCTCCCTCTCACACTGTCGACAATCCCTCTCTATTTGTGAGCTAACCTCCTCTCTCCCAGTCACTTCAATTTGATTCCCACCCCCCAATCTTTCTAGTTTAAACTCCTCCTAGTAGCCTTAGCAAACCTCCCCACTAGGATATTGGTCCCCCTGGGATTCAAGTGCAACCCATCCTTTTTGTACAGGTCACACCTGCCCCAAAAGAGGTCCCATTGATCCAGAAACCTGAATCTCTGCCCCCGCTCCAATCCCTCAGCCACGCATTTATCCTCCACATTTATCGCATTTATCCTACCTTTGCAGTCCTTCTTCTCAACTCCCTTCCTAATTCCCTATATTCTCTTTTCAGGACCTCTTCCCTTTTCTTACCTATGTCATTGGTACCAATATGTACCACGACTTCTGGCCCCTCTCCCTCCCACTTCAGGATATCTTGGACACGATCAGAAATACCCCGGGTCCTGGCATCAGAGTTTCTTGACTGTGTCCGCAGAATCGCCTGTCCAACCCCCTCACTATAGAGTCCCCTATCACTACTGCCTTCCTCCTCCTTGTTCCAAAACAGGACCTGTGCATAAGAACTGCAAACTGAGAGAGCAGTTGCCATACGGATGTGGAAAAGGTGTCTAAAATTAGACAGGATCTGCTGATGCAAGTTATAAAAAGACAATGTGTAAACATTCGCAATTTGGTGAGAAGAGAAATTCTGTGCAGAGGGGCTGCTTTTTGCTTCAATACTTGTGTAGTGGTTTATGTTACAGTTTTGCCAGATGTTTATGACTTTGTGTAAGCTGAAGGATATATTAACTCTATTTTTCTTAAATCCAATTCACTTGATCTTAGCCAAAAGGCCGAGAAGCGATAATTCCTTTGCCACAGATGCTGGCCTGATGAGTATTTCCAGCAGTTTTTG
The DNA here is from genome assembly GCF_965287045.1 of Carcharhinus amblyrhynchos. Classification (NCBI taxonomy): domain Eukaryota; kingdom Metazoa; phylum Chordata; class Chondrichthyes; order Carcharhiniformes; family Carcharhinidae; genus Carcharhinus; species Carcharhinus amblyrhynchos. The sequence goes on from NC_137329.1 coordinate 59,208,341, forward strand.
TTTTTATTACTGTGGATAGTCTCTTTCACATCACATTGAAATCAGCCTTACCTAAATTGAAAATTTTAGTTGCTGTTTTGCTTATCTCCATTTTGAACACAGAATCATATTATTATCACTATTAGATAGATATAAATTAACTGTTAACTTTGCTCATTACTATATCCATTATGAGATGGCCTCTTGTTTCTCGAGAATATATTGTTGCAGAAGACTCTATATTTTTATATATTCAGTTTTGGGATTTGAGCATTGCTGGCTAATCCAGCATCTAATACCCATTCTAGTTGCCCTTGAGAAGGTAGAGGTGAGCTGCCTTTTTGGACTGATGCAATCCCTGTGTTGTAGGTATACTCACAGTGCTGTTAGGGAGGGAGTTCCACATTTTGACCCAGCAACAGTGAAGGAACAGCGATATATTTCCAAGTCAGGATGATGAATGACTTGGAGGGGAACCTGTAGGTTCTTGAGCGGTTCAACATGCTCAAGAAATTTACTAGCTTTCTGATGTGTGCTAAACATTTTATCCCAAACTGTTTAAAGGCTAAAATCCTCAAAGCACGCTAGCTGCTTGATTAATCTCTGCATTATATAACCTACCACTTCACAACTGCCAGAGAAAGCCTGTGCATAATTCCTATTATACCCAGTCTTAATTCATAGAACATAGAACCCTACAGCACAAACAGGCCCTTCAGCCCACGAGTTGCGCCGATCACATCAACACCTACCAATCCATAGATCTATCTATAACCCCCAATCCCATTAAATCCCATATACTCATCCAGAAGTCTTTTAAAAGACCCCAGCGAGTTCGCCTCCACCACCACTGACGACAGCCGATTCCATTCACTCACCACCCTCTGAGTGAAAAACTTACCCCTAACATCACTTCTGTACTTGCCTCCCCGCACCTTAAATCTGTGTCCCCTCGTAGCGACCATTTCAACCCGGGGAAATAGCCTCTGAGAATCCACCCTATCTATTCCTCTCAACATTTTATAAACCTCTATCAGGTCGCCTCTCAACCTTTGTCTCTCCAGGGAGAAGAGTCCCAGCTCCCTCAACCTAACTTCATAAGGCACGCCTCCCAGTCCAGGCAACATCCTTGTAAATCTCCTCTGTACCCTTTCAATAGCTTCTACGTCTTTCCTATAGTGAGGCGACCAGAACTGCGCACAGTACTCCAAGTGAGGCCTGACAAGGGTCTTATAAAGTTGCAGCATTACCTCCCAACTCCTAAACTCAATCCCTCGATTAATGAAGGCCAGTACACCATACGCCTTCTTGACCACATCTTCCACCTGCGAGGCCGATTTAAGAGTCCTTTGGACCCGGACCCCAAGATCCTTCTGCTCTTCAACACTACTAAGACTCCTGCCCTTGATAGTGCACTCGTTCATCCCATTGGTCCTGCCAAAATGGACGACTTCACTTTCTATTTTTTAATTCTATAAGTAAATTCTCCACTTATCTCCACTCTATGCCTTACCTTTCATTGAATCAATGAGGTGATTTTGTCCTTAATCACTATAGGCTACTCCATCGCACTTAGCATTTTCTCTTTACTGTAGATCTTACGGTATATTTAGTTCCCAGTCTTGTCCATCTTACAGCCATGTCTCAGTAACACTCACCATATCATACCCTCCGAGTTACGTTTATGCCTGCAATTCTTTTAGTTTATTCCTTGCACTCTGTAGGTGGAATTTTCCCAATGCCATTTTGGGCGCTGGCATGAATCAGATTGCAATCTTCCTGCACTAAGTAAATTTTGGGAAAGGGCTGAGTTTTGCACCAGTTCTGAAAGGGACTGGGTCTAAAGACACCAGCAAGCCCGGCTTCACAGAGATTGGGTGCCGTTTTAAAGGGCGCCCCAATCTCAAAGTGAAATTGAAGACCCCTCTCCCACCCACATCGATATTAGGACACCAACCTACATTGAAGGTATGTTTCTCCCTGCTCTACCCAATGTAGATTGCCATCCTGATCTCCCTATCCCTGCCGAACATGGATCACCAGCAGTGGGGTATTAGGACCCTCCCAATCAGGCCCAACCCTAGACACTGCCCCAACAACCATTGGCACTGCCAGATTGACACTGCCACAGGTCCATGCCAGGTTGGCAATGCCAGGACCAGGTGGCCATTTCAGGTGGGTGCTGCCAGGATGTCAGGGGACAGTGTCAGGTGGACACTGACCAGACATGTCCATGACTACCTAGGAGATTCAGTGACCTCTGATCTCCCTAACATGAAAATCACAACCTGGTTCCTGCTATGCTGGGTTCCTACTACACCCGAGGGTCAGAGATTCCCAGGAGCAGGAGAATCCAGTTTGAAACTGACTCAGCAGATTTAACCTTGCTGAGTGGGAACCAGATTATGTCTGGGTGGTCTGGGAGAATCCCAAAGGGAATGCTCGCCAGTGCTAAATGTGCTATTCCCTTCCCCCATGATTTCCTGAACCCACGCAGCCCCAGCTCAACCTATGTTGGGCAAAACACAGCTGGAAAATGCCTCCCTGTCTGTTCGTACAAAGAGTGCGTGTTTGGGCATGGATTCTAACTAATCTGTCTCTGCTCTCATGTTCTGCACATGTTTCTCATTTCTCTTTCCTGGTTTAATGGCTTTATCATATTCAGTTTTTCATTTATCTATATTGCCTAAAACACATTTTCTGACTGTTACTGTATTCTTTCCCCTTTGGTTGGTTTTAAAATTATTATCAATACCAGCTTTCCCACCTGAACCCTCCACTCCTGTTGCTAACTCAAAATCCTCGTGGTTACCCGATTTATCCTTTGTGTTAGGAGCTCAGCCCAGTTTTAAGTGAAGCTCATCACAGTTGTACAGTCCCTCCTGTCCCAGTACTGATACCAGTCCCCTCTTTCCCACATTACTTCTCCAACCACTTGGTGGTATAATCACCTCACTAATTTGCTATCCTCACACCAATTTTGATCTGATTCAAGTAATAATTTACAGATTATAAGCCTTGAGGTTCCATTCTTTCCTTTAATCCCTGGATCCTGATGCTCTCCAAATAGGTACTCTTGTGTACTCTTCCTATTGTTCTTGATCCCAACGTGATCTTAATGATTGGACCCCACCACCCCCCTCCCTTCCCTTATCCTTTCAAGCTAGTTTGAGATACACCTAACCCTGGCTCCTTGTAGGCAACATATCATGTGAGACTCTCAATCCCACTTACAAAGAAAGTTAATTGTCCCCTGCTTTTGAATTCCCTCCAACTACAACACTGCGTTTCTTCTCCTATTCCTCTCTGCCTTCTCCAAGGTGCCATGCTCTTCATTTTGACTGTCCTTCTGACAGTTTTTACCTTTATCCTCAGAAGTACCAAGTACATTATATCTGTGAGGATAGAGTTAATTTCTTTGAATATTGTCTCTCTGTTTTACATGCGTTCCTTTACTCTGTACAGCATCAGTGACACCAACCCCATTCTGAACCTGCATTCTGAGCTAAAGATGTGTGAGTGAGGTCTGGAGAAAATGATCCAAGTATTTCACCCCCGCACTCCCGCTCAATGGCTCTGAGCTGGAATGATTCAAGGCGGGGATATCAACTGCCAATGTGCGTGCCCTGGACACAGTTGTTATCCAAAACCTTCCATACGCTGCAGTCTAGATAGACACATAACTCACTCTTCCGCATCTGAGTTTATATTATTTATATCTAGTTTTTGTTGTAAATTGATGTTCTTTTTGTCATGCTATCCTTCACAAAGTAATGAAACACCTGCCAACATTGCAAATACTGCCCCAACACAAAACACATTACAAGCATTGAAGTGAAAACTAGCATCACCTCCCCCCACCTCACCCTTCACCCATACTGAATTTCCCTTCACACCAAATTGCCAATGTTTATACACAGATGCACTGTCCACTACCTGCAAAGCATAAGTCAGAAGTGTAATGGAACACTTCCCACTTGCCAGGATGAATGAAGCTCCAACAACACTCAAGAAGCTTGATACCATCCAGGAAAAGGCAGCCTGCTTGATTGCTACCCCTTCCACAAACATTCAATCTCTCCAACACCAACAAACAATGGTAGTGATAGATACCATCAACAAGATGCACTGCAAGAATACACCGAGATTCCTTCCAAATCCCTGACCACCACCATCTAGAAGAACAAGGGCAGTAGGTACTTGGGAGCACCTCAGCTGGAGGTTCCTCTCCAAGTCACTCAGCATCCTGTCTTGGAAATATATCGCTGTTCCTTCACTGTCACTGGGTCAAAATCCTGGAAGTCCCTTCCTAACAGCACTGTGTGTGTACCTACACCTCAGGGACTGCAGCGGTTCAGGAAGGCAGCTCACCACCACCTTCTAAAGGGCAGGTAGAGATGGACAATAAAAGCTGGTCTAGCCAGTGATGTCCATATCCCATAAAATGAGTATTAAAAAAACTCCTTTTATAACCATTCTGCATCAGTAGACACTGTCTAATTTTAGACATCTTTTCCACATCCATGTGACAATTGCTCTCTCAGCTTGTTGCCCTTATGCACAGGTCCTGTTTTGTAACAAATGCTTATTTGAAATGACCCTCGTGTTCATCCGTAGTTTTCTCGGTTAATATTTGTGTCCTGTTTGCAATGGTCAATTCCTGCCTATCCCTGCCAGCTTTCTCCAAATATAAAATCATAACTCATGGCTCATTCGTCATCTGCTCCAACTTAACATCAATCTGGACCATGTATGATTACTGTTTTCTGAGTGTTTCCTCACTGCTAAGTGAGGCTGATTACTCATTAATACATCTAGAATGACTTGTTGTCCTGTTGATTCAAGAAAAAATTGTTTCAGAAAACTGCCAAATACACTCAAGACATTTCTGCATCAAGTCTAAGTGAAAATCAAACTTGCTCATCACAACCTCTTTTTTTATAACAAGCTCCATTGTTGTTTGTGCCGACAGTCTCCTCATTCTGTCACTCTCCGTTAATGTACTGACATTCGCTGGTCCTTTCAGGGAAGGAAATCTACCATCCTGACCTGGCCTGACCTACATCTGACTCCTGAACCATGGCAATATGGCTGATTCTTAATTGCCCTCTGAAATGGCCTAGTAAATTATTCAGTTCAGGGGCAATTAGGGATGGGCAATAAATCCTGGCTCAGCCAGCGTTGTGCACATCCCATAAAAGAAAATATTTTTTAAAAAGTGAGAAGCTAGAAACAGTAAGAAGTGACTTGGGGATCCATGTACAGAAATAATTAAAATATCATGAAAAGATAAAGGAAATAATCTAAAAGGCTAATGAAGTATAGACCTCTCCATCTAGAAGAGTGGAACACATGGGGTGGAAATCATGTTCTCCAAACCCTGGTAGCATGGACAGCACTTTGAGCAGTCTGGGCAACACACTTTGAGGAGAATCTAGTGGCCTTGGATGCAGTGATTTATTTGAATGATATCTGGACTTCAATGGTTACAGGAATAGAGTGCCTTGGGAAATAGTCTAAAAATTAGAGTCAGGAATGAAATTAGGAGTCAATTCTACCGTTGCTCTTAATGGTGATAGGAGTTCAGATCTTTCTTCCAGAAATAGCAATCAATGCTTGGTTAATTAATGCTTGTTCATTTTTAATCTGAGATTAATAGATTTGTGGTAATTAAATGGGTTAAAGAATATGGAACAAAATTTGGTATATGGAGTTCAGTCACTGATCAGCTATGATTTCACTGAATGGCGGAACATACTCACTAGGCTAAATAGTGTACTCCTGTTCCTCTGTTCCTACATAGAATGATGTGGCACCTGGTGTTGTCAGACTTTTTACTGTGTCCTACATAGAATCACAGAATCCCTACAGTGCAGGAAGAAACTATTCGGTCCATTGAGCCTGCACCAAAAACAATCCCACCAAGGCCCTATCTCCTAACCCCACGTATTTACCTGCTATACCCCCCTGATACTAAGGGGCAATTTGGCATGGCCAATCAACATAACCCACACATTTCTGGCTATCTATCTACAGAAAGGGCTCTACATGTGTACAACTTGGTCAACAAGGGGAATGAGAGGTGGCATAAAACTAAAGAACAGGACTCCAAGAATGCAAACTGCAGTAGTGATCCCTCGAAGACATATAAAGAACAGCAAAGGGGGCTGGTATGAAGAAAGTGGCAAGAGCTGAAGAAGGGGATTTTGAGGAAAACTTTGCAAAGGACATTAAGGACAACACAAAAAGCATTTTCCAGCCCCAGCCAGGCTGCGACAAGGTGTTACTTTCCAAGATAGAGATCTGGGTAGAGTTGATTGAGGGACATAGTTCCTACTGGTAGAAGGAAACAGGTTTAAGGGGAGTGGCAAAAGAACCAAAGATGACATGAGAAAACATTTTTAATCTGAGTGGTGAGGATCTAGAATGCATTGTAAAACTGTTAGAAGTGAATTCAGTCAAGGTTTTCAAAAGGAAGTTTCACAAGCACCAGAGCAGAAATGAAATTCTGGGCTACAGGGAATGGAGAGGGGAGTGTCACTAACTAAAATGATCTTGCAATGAGCCGGTACTGATTAAACAGGCAGCATGGCCTCCTTCCATTCTGTAACCACTCTATAATTCTAAAGTTAAAGTGGTTCCTTAATCACAAACACAGATTATATTACATTTAGAAATCAAGAAATGGAAAACTGAATAGCTACATTGTATCAGTCTGCAGTTAAGGAGAGGAATTAAGAGTCAGGGACACAAGGAAACTGAAAATAAGTTAGCAGGTGGAACTAACTAGATTCAAAATAAGTTAAAAAAAAGGTGACAAAAGTGATGAGCTAAAGATTGACAAAATCTCCAGCAGCATTCACTTCAACATGGCGATCAAAGTAGGAGAGAAGATTATTGATGCATTGGCTCAATTTAGACATTGTTCACGTTGAGTGAAAAATTGCCAATGTCACTCTAATATCTCAGGAAGGTTTAGGAGAGATTAATGAGGAAATTAGAGACCTGTTCCTCAGTTGTGGGACAGTTACTGGCATCCACTATTTGAAACAGAGCAATTGAGCACTTGAACAAATATGTGCTGATCAGACAGAGACAACATGAGTTTGTGAAATGTTAAATTATGTCTAACAAACTCAGTTGAATTCTTTTTTGAGGAGGAGGTAACTAAGAAGGTATCTATGTATGTTACTTGCTTCCAAATGACATTTAACAAGATTCCAAAACAGCGTTTACTAACAAAAAACAAAATTATAAACAGCCGATTAGCTTGAACAGGTAATTGGTTAGGAGGCATGAAACAGTAAGTAGGGGGCTAATGGCTAGATATTCAAATTGGCAAGAAATAACTATGATGTCCTCTAGAGATCTGAACTGCAGACTTAGCTTTTCACTATGTTTATTAGTGATCTGAATGAAGAATAGAGAGCCATGTATCTAGCTTTGCTAAGTTCCAGAATGTTGCAAAGAGATACTGAGAGACCAGGTGAGTGGGAAAAGCTGGCTGGTGGAGTTCAACGTGGTGAAATGTGAGTTATCCATTTGGACTGAAGAAAGATAATACAGAGTGTTTTCTAAATGGTATGAAGCTTAGCAACTGTGGAGGAGCCCTAGGGTAAGTACAGAAAAAAACTGGCAGGAAGACTATGGCAGGTGAGGACCTAGAAGCTATCATTATCGCGAAAGAGGTAGTGTTGGGCAAGCTAATGAGACTAAAGGTAGACAAGTCTCCTGGCCCCAATGGAATACATCCCAGGGTACTAAAAGAGATGGCGGGGGAAATAGCAAATACACTAGTGGTAATTTACCAAAATTTGCTGGGCTCTGGGGTGGTTCCCGCAGATTGGAAAATAGCAAATGTGATGTCAGTGTTTAAAAAAGGTAGACAAAAGGCGGGTAATTATAGACCGGTTAGCTTAACTTCTGTCGTAGGGAAAATGCTTGAATCTATCATCAAGGAAGAAATAGTGAGACATCTGGATATAAATTGTCCTATTGGTAAGATGCAGCATGGGTTTATGAAGGACAGGTCATGTTTGATTAATTTGGTGGAATTCTTTGAGAGCATTACATGTGCAGTGGACAACGGGGAACCTATGAATAAGATGTATCTGGATTTCCAGAAGGCATTTGACAAGGACTGCTGCATAAGATAAAGGTGCACAGTATTATGGGTAATGTATTACTATGGATAGAGGATTGGTTAACTAACAGGAAGAAAAGAGTGGGGGTAAATGGGTGTATTTCTGGTTGGTGATCAGTGGCAAGTGATGTGCCTCAGGGATCAGTGTTGGGACCACAATTGTTTATAATTTACATAGGTGATTTGGAATTGAGGACCAAGTGTAGTGTGTCAAAATTCATAGATGACACTAAGATGAGTTGAGTGGCAGAGCAAAGTGTGCAGAGGACGCTGAAAGTCTGCAAAGGGATATAGATAGTCTAAGTGAGTAGGCAAAGGTCTGGCAGGCAGAGTACAATGTTGGTAAATAAGAGGTCATCCATTTTGGTAGGAATAATAGCAAAATAGACTATTATTTAAATGGTAAAAAATTGCAGCATGCTGCTGTGCCGAGGGACCTGGGTGCCTGGGTGTCCTTGTGCAAGAATCACAAGGAGTTGGTTTGCAAGTGCAGCAGGTAATTAAGAAGGTCCTTCATTGCTTGAGGGATGGAGTTTAAAAATAGTGAGGTTATGTTGCAGCTGTATAAGGTGCTGGTGAGGCCACGCCTGGAGTATTGTGTACAGTTTTGGTCTCCTTACTTGAGAAAGGGTATACTGGCACTGGAGGGGGTGCAGAGGAGATTCACCAGGTTGATTCCGGAGTTGAGAGGGTTGGCTTATGAGGAGAGACTGAGTAGACTGGGGCTATACTCATTGGAATTCATAAGAATGAAGGGAGATCTTATAGAAACATATAAAATTATGAAGGGAATAGATAAGGTAGAAGCAGGGAAGTTATTTCCACAGGCAGGTGAAACTAAAATTAGGAGGCATGGCCTCAAAATAATGGGGGGGCGCAATTTAGGACTGAGTTGAGCAGGAACTTCTTCACATAAAGGGTTGTGAATCTGTGGAATTCTCTGCCCATGAAGCAGTTGAAGCTACCTCATTGAATGTTTTGAAGGCAAGGATAGATAAGTTTTTGAACAGTAAAGGAATTAAGGGCTATGGTGAGTGGAAGGGTAAGTGGAGCTGAGTTCGCAAAAAGCCATGATCTTATTGAATGGCAAAGCAGGATCAAGGGGCCAGATGTTCTACTCCTGCTCTTAATTCTTATGTTCTTTTATCTCAGAGGACTGGATTATAAAAGGGATGGAAGTAATATTGGACAAAACACTACTTAAATCCCATTGAAAGTATTCTGTTCAGTTCTACTACCGCACCTCAGGTAGGATATTTAGCTTGGGAGGAAATGCAGATACACTAGAATGATGCAGGGACTATGAGGACAGATTGCATAGACTAGGCCTGCTTTTTTTTGTATTGGAGATTGAGTGGTGATCTAATCAAGGTGTTTAAGATGATCAAATGAGTTGAAGGGTAGGTAGAAACCATTTCCTCTGGGAGAGTCTAGAAGGTTAAAATTAGAGCCAGGTTGTTCAGAGGTGATATCATCAAACAAACTTTCCTGAAAAGTGTAGTGCTAACCTGGAGCTTACTCCACCAAAAAGCTATTTCCATTGAAAATGTGAATATTAAGATTTTTGATTGCCAGGGGCATTAAAGGTTACTGAACCAAAGTGAGTTAATAGAGTTAACCTCCACATCATAGATGGTCTAAGTGAATAGGAGAACAAGTTCAAGGGGCTGAATGGCCTGCTCTTGTCCCCAAGTTGGAAATGAGGAAAGGGATGGTCAGTTTTAATCAAGGAGGGGTGTCAATTTCTGAATCTCAGGAAGGATGTATTGGTGTTGGAGAAGAATACAACAATGGTCAGTTTCAGGGTGAAGGTTTAGTTAAAGAAGTACCACTGCATATTGAAAGTAACTGAACTCAGTTTCTTTCTATGTACAATGATACCTCAGTAGCATCAATGTTCCAGAATGCAATCTGTGACAATGAAAATACCGAGATCTCAATCAGAATAGTAACAGTAATTGAGAGACAATAAACAGAGAAACATGCAAATCAGGTGGAAAAGAGCCAGTAACAATACTAGAACCCATTCATACCGTAATGTGACATGTCTTCTGTGAACAACGGCATTTGAGTGACCTGATTAATCGTCACACGAGAGGTAGCAATCCATCCAAAGTCAGAAGTGGAGTAAATTCTTGTGGTGTGTTTTGTTCCAGGAGTCATGAACTTTAATTGACCTGTAGACTGTTTGGAGGAAGTGGTAGGGAGGTTTATTTCTCGCCTTTCATTAGCATTTATTGGGTCATTGATGGAGGGCACTTCAGGTGACTGAAACGAAGTGGCAGTCAGCCGATCTGGTATGGTGGAAGAAGACATGGCAGTTGTCAGTGAATAGACAGGAAGCCTTTCAGTTGGGGTCTGTTTAATCTCAACATCTTGCAGAGCTGTGCTGGCTGGAAGATAATTCTCTTCTCCGGAATTTGGGCCAGTTTTTTGGCTGGTGGATACTCCTGCAGCGTCAGTCGTTGCTGTAAAATCTGGAGAAGAATGTACAACAAGACCTGGTGACGCAGACCTCAAAATCTCAGGGGTACTCCTACTTTCTGCAAACAGAATAGCTGGCTCTGGAGATACTGAGACCGAGAACCTTCTATTATCACCCAAGGCTGGACTATATTCTGAGAGAGTGGGTTCTGAGCTCAGTATTTCAGAAGTACTCCCACTTTCCACAGTCAGACCACTTGGGTCAGGAGATGATGCTTTAGAAGGCATCCATTTTGTATCGAATGCTGTGGCCGTCATTAGATCCAAGCTCATTTTGGCAGATGCTGAACTCATTGTTTCAGGAGTGCTCTCTCTTTCCACGGAGAGCTTAGCAGATGCTGTGACAGTGAATGTTTCTCTTCCATCTGATGTTTTGACTGATCTATGATCCAAAAGAGGTCTGGAACTAAAGATTCTGAGATGTGTTGTCATTCCCTCAGGTAGCTCAGTGGGATTTGGGGTCATGGGGATTGCGGATGTCCCACCTCGATGATCAAACTTTGTGGGAGTTTGTGTGGTTTCAGAAGACCAGGTGGAAGTTACACCAGACATATTTTCATGTTCACTTTTAGTATTTGTTTGCAACATTGACAAGCCTTCCAGCGTTGGTGAGAAATCTGACTTCTCTATGTTGACCTTGTTGGTGCCTATTGTTGCATTCATTCTTGTGGCATTGCCTGAGATCACTGCAGAAGGGGAAGGCTGCACAATGCTACCTAGAGTAGTCAAGTCTCTATCTGAATGATGCTGCAATTTGGCTTCTGTAACTTGGTTCTCCATGTTTAATGGTATTTTCCTACTTGACCCAATGTATGGCGTCCTATCACCAGCAGACTGAGAGACATGCATTGCCACTGTTGTTTTACTGAGGCTGTTTGTTTTGTTTTCTAGCATTGTAGGTAATGGACTCTGCTTCACCATAAAGACTGGAATCACACTGGATTTAGGCCTGATCGTCTGCTCTTCAAGAAGACTTGAATTCTCAACTGAAGGTGGCTCTGTTGAGTGGATGGCTGACTGTGATGAACTGTGGGGTGGCGATTCAGCAGGCTCTGGTGATGCAGTTGGTGAATTATTTCCTTCTGACGTCATGTCACCGGTAATAACAACGTCATGATTCGTTGCTGAAGTGACCAATGGGTGTTCTACATGTATCAAAAAAAGAAAAACTAATTAATTTCTATTACTCAGAATGCTCACTTTAACTTCACAGGGAGATTACTCCAAAATACTTCATTGAAATGTCATTGAATACATTTTCCACACATACCGAAGATCAAACTAAATCTACAGTGATCATGACTATTTCACACGCTGTATATCAATATGAGTCTATCGTGAATGTTACTTTTTCACACACTGTACATCAATATAAGTCTGTCATGAACAGTAATGTTTCACACACTGTATGTCAATGTGAACCTATAGTGAATATTACTGTTTGACACACTGCACATCAATGTGAGTCTATCGTGAGTATTTCTGATTCACAAACTACACATCAAAGTGAGTCTATAGTGAACATTTCTGTTTTACACACTGTACATCAGAGCCTATAGTGAACATTATAGTTTCACACACTATACATCAATGTGAGTCGATGATGAACATTACTTTTTCACATACTATACATCAATGTGAGTCAATAGAGAACATTATAGTTTCACACACTATACATCAATATGAGTCCATAGTGAACATTACTATTTCACACACTATACATCAACGTGAGTCCATCATGAATATTTCTGATTCACAAACTATACATCAATGTGAGCATGTAGTGAACATTACTGTTTCACACACTATACATCAATGTGAGCGTGTAGTGGACATTACTGTTTCACACACTGCACATCAATGTGAGTCTATAGTGAACATTACTGTTTCACACACTATACATCAATGTGAGCGTGTAGTGGACATTACTGTTTCACACACTGCACATCAATGTGAGTCTATAGTGAACATTACAGTTTTGCACACTATATCAATGTGAGTCTATAGCGAACATTACTGTTTGACACATTATACATCAATGTGAATCTATCAGAAACATTTCTAATTCACACACAATACATCAATGTGAGCATATAGTGAACATTACTCTTTCACATACTGTACATCAATGTGAGTCTATAGTGAATATTACTGTTTCACACACTGTATATCTATGTGAGTCAATCGTTAACATCACGGTTTGACACACTATAAATAAATGTGAGTCTATAGTTAACATTACGATTTCACACACTGAACATCAATGTGAGTCTATAGTGAATATTACTGTTTCACACACTGTATATCTATGTGAGTCAATCATTAACATCACGTTTGACACAATCTAAATAAAAGTGAGTCTATAGTGAACATTACTATTTCACACACTGTACATCAATGTGAGTCTATAGTTAACCTCACGGTTTGACACACTATAAATAAATGTGAGCCTATAGTGAACACTACTATTGCACAAACTGTATATCAATGTGAGCCTATAGTGAACATTACAGTTCAAACACTATTCATCAAAGTGAATCTATAGTGAACATTACTATTTCACACACTGTACATCAATGTGAATCTATAGTGAACACTCCTGTTTCACACACTGTACATCAATGTGAGTCTATGGTGAACATTACAGTTTCACAAACTATATATCAATGTCAGTCTATAGTGAACATTATCATTTCACACACTGTACATCAATGTCAGTCTATAGTGAACATTACTGTTTCACAAACTTTATATCAATGTCAGTCTATAGTGAACATTACTGTTTCACACACTGTACATCAATGTGAGTCTATAGTGAATATTACAATTTCATACATTGTATATCAATCTTAGTTCAAAGCGAATATTACTGTTTCACATACTGTACATCAATGTGAGTCAATAGTGAACATGTTTATTTTGTACACTATATGTCAATGTGAGTTTCACACACAATACATCAATGTGAGCGTGTAGCGAACAATTCTCTTTCACACACTGTACATCAATGTGAGTCTATAGCTAACATCATGGTTTGACACACTAAATAAATGTGAGTCTATAGTTAATATTACTGTTTCACACACTGTACATCAATATGAGTCGATAATGAACATTACTGTTTCACACACTGTACATCAATGTGGGTCGATAGTGAACATTACTGTTTCACACACTGTATATCAATGCGAGTCTATAGTTAACATTACTGTTTCACACACTGTACATCAATGTGAGTCTATAGTTAACATTACTGTTTCACACACTGTATATCAATGTGAGTCTATAGTGAACATTACTTTTTCACACACTGTATATCAATGCAAGTCTACAGTTAACATTACTGTTTCACACACTGTACATCAATGTGAGTCGATAGTGAACATTACTGTTTCACACACTGCATATCAATGCGAGTCGATAGTGAACATTACTGTTTCACACACTGCATATCAATGCGAGTTGATAGCGAACATTACTGTTTCACACACTGTATATCAATGTGAGTCTATAGTGAACATTACTGTTTCACACACTGTATATCAATGCAAGTCGATAGTGAACATTACTGTTTCACACACTGTACATCAATGCGAGTCGATAGTGAACATTACTGTTTCACACACTGTACATCAATGTGGGTCAATAGTGAACATTACTGTTTCACACACTGTATATCAATGTGAGTCTATAGTGAACATTACTGTTTCACACACTGCATATCAATGTGAGTCGATAGTGAACATTACTGTTTCACACACTGTACATCAATGTGAGTTGATAGTGAACATTACTGTTTCACACACTGCATTTAAATGCAAGTCGATAGTGAACATTACTGTTTCGCACACTGTATATCAATGTGAGTCTATAGTGAACATTACTGTTTCACACACTGTATATCAATGTGAGTCGATAGTGAACATTACTGTTTCACACACTGTACATCAATGTGAGTTGATAGTGAACATTACTGTTTCACACACTGCATATCAATGCGAGTCGATAGTGAACATTACTGTTTCACACTCTGTACATCAATGCGAGTCGATAGTGAACATTACTGTTTCACACACTGTACATCAATGCGAGTCGATAGTGAACATTACTGTTTCACACACTGTACTTCAATGCGAGTTGATAGTGAACATTACTGTTTCACACAGTGTATATTAATGTGAGTCGATAGTCAACATTACTGTTTCACGCACTATATATCAATGTGAGTCTATAGTGAATATTTCTATTTCACACACTGTATATCAATGTGAGTCTATAGTGAACATTACTGTTTCACGCACTGTACATCAATGTGAAGCTAAAGTTACTGTTACTCTTTCACATATTGTACATCAATGTGAGTCTAAAGTTAATATTACTGTTTCACACACTGTATATCAATGTGAGTCTATGGTGAATATTTCTATTTCACACACTGTACGTCAATGTGAGTCTATAGTGAACATTACTGTTTCACACACATTGTACATCAATGTGAGTCTATGGTGAACATTTCCATTTTGCGCACGATACATTAATGAGTCGATAGTGAACAGTATATTTCACACACTGTACATCAATGTGAGTCTTTGGTGAACATTACTGTTCACGCACTGTACATCAACATGAGTCTTTGGTGAACATTACTGTTCACGCACTGTACATCAATATGAGTCGATAATGAACATTACTGTTTTACACACTGTACATCAATATGAGTCGATAGTGAACATTTCTGTTTTGCGCACGATACATCAATGTGAGTCTATAGTGAACATTACTGTTTCACAAACTGTATATCTGTGTGAGTCGATAGTGAACATTACTGTTTCACACACTGTACATCAATGCGAGTCGATAGTGAACATTACTGTTTCACACACTGTACTTCAATGCGAGTCGATAGTGAACATTACTGTTTTACACACTGTACATCAACATGAGTCGATAGTGAACATTTCTGTTTTACACACTGTACATCAACATGAGTCGATAGTGAACATTTCTGTTTTGCGCACGATACATCAATGTGAGTCTATAGTGAACATTACTGTTTCACAAACTGTATATCTGTGTGAGTCGATAGTGAACATTACTGTTTCACACACTGTACATCAATGCGAGTCGATAGTGAACATTACTGTTTCACACACTGTACTTCAATGCGAGTCGATAGTGAACATTACTGTTTCACACACTGTACATCAATGTGAGTCGATAGTGAACATTACTGTTTCACACACTGTACATCAATGTGAGTCGATAGTGAACATTACTGTTTCACACACTGTACATCAATGCGAGTCGATAGTGAACATTACTGTTTCACACACTGTACATCAATGTGAGTCGATAGTGAACATTACTGTTTCACACACTGTACATCAATGCGAGTCGATAGTGAACATTACTGTTTCACACACTGTACATCAATGCGAGTCGATAGTGAACATTACTGTTTCACACACTGTACTTCAATGCGAGTCGATAGTGAACATTACTGTTTCACACACTGTACATCAATGTGAGTCTATAGTGAATATTTCTATTTCACACACTGTATATCAATGTGAGTCTATAGTGAACATTACTGTTTCACACACTGTACATCAATGTGAGTCTATAGTGAGCATTACTGTTTCACACACTGTACATCAATGTGAGTCTATAGTGAACATTACTGTTTCACACACTGTACATCAATGTGAGTCTATAGTGAACATTACTGTTTCACACACTGCACATCAATGTGAGTCGATAGTGAACATTACTGTTTCACACACTGTACATCAATGCGAGTCGATAGTGAACATTACTGTTTCACACACTGTACTTCAATGCGAGTCGATAGTGAACATTACTGTTTCACACACTGTATATTAATGTGAGTCTATAGTGAACATTACTGTTTCACACACTGTACATCAATGTGAGTCTATAGTGAATATTACTGTTTCACACACTGTACATCAATGTGAGTTGATAGCGAACATTACTGTTTCACACACTGTACATCAATGTGAGTCTATAGTGAACATTACTGTTTCACACACAGTGCATCAATGTGAGTCTATGGTGAACATTACAGTTTCACACACTGTACATCAATGTGAGTTGATAGCGAACATTACTCTTTCACACACTGCATATCAATGTAAGTCTATAGTGAACATTACTGTTTCACACACTGTACATCAATGTGAGTCTATAGTGAACATTACTGTTTCACACACTGCACATCAATGTGAGTCGATAGTGAACATTACTGTTTCACACACTGTACATCAATGTGAGTCGATAGTGAACATTACTGTTTCACACACTGTACATCAATGTGAGTCGATAGTGAACATTACTGTTTCACACACTGCACATCAATGTGAGTCGATAGTGAACATTACTGTTTCACACACTGTACATCAATGCGAGTCGATAGTGAACATTACTGTTTCACACACTGTACTTCAATGCGAGTCGATAGTGAACATTACTGTTTCACACACTGTATATTAATGTGAGTCTATAGTGAACATTACTGTTTCACACACTGTACATCAATGTGAGTCTATAGTGAATATTACTGTTTCACACACTGTACATCAATGTGAGTTGATAGCGAACATTACTGTTTCACACACTGTACATCAATGTGAGTCTATAGTGAACATTACTGTTTCACACACAGTGCATCAATGTGAGTCTATGGTGAACATTACAGTTTCACACACTGTACATCAATGTGAGTTGATAGCGAACATTACTCTTTCACACACTGCATATCAATGTAAGTCTATAGTGAACATTACTGTTTCACACACTGTACATCAATGTGAGTCTATAGTGAACATTACTGTTTCACACACTGCACATCAATGTGAGTCGATAGTGAACATTACTGTTTCACACACTGTACATCAATGTGAGTCGATAGTGAACATTACTGTTTCACACACTGTACATCAATGTGAGTCGATAGTGAACATTACTGTTTCACACACTGCACATCAATGTGAGTCGATAGTGAACATTACTGTTTCACGCACTGTTCATCAATGTGAGTCCAAAGTGAACATTACTGTTTCACACACATTGTACATCAATGTGAGTCGATAGTGAACATTACTGTTTCACGCACTGTTCATCAATGTGAGTCCAAAGTGAACATTACTGTTTCACACACTGTTCATCAATGTGAGTCGATAGTGAACATTACTGTTTCACACACTGTACATCAATGTGAGTCTATAGTGAACATTACTGTTTCACACACGGCACAGAAATGTGAGCCTATAGTGAACATTACATTTCACACACTGTATATCAATGTGAGTCCAAAGTGACTGTTACTGTTTTACACGCTGTACATCAATGTGAGTCTATAGTGAACATTACTGTTTCACATACTGTACATCAAATTGAGTCTATGGTTAAAATTACTGTTTCACACACTGTGCATCAGTGTGAGTCTATGGTGAACATTACTGTTCACACACCGTACATTAATGTGAGTGTATGGTGAACATCACAGTTTCACACACTGTACATCAATGAATGTGATTCTTTTTGATGTCTTCATGTACAATTTACATCAGTCTGAATCTATATTCAATCATTTGATGTATTAGAATATTACATCAAATTCTATGATCCAAATTAAATTTCCACTGATCTACTACTGTCTTGTTTTCCAATTGTGGACGGATTACTATGAAAACAGGCACATTTACAGGTACATTGAATTGCAGAAAAGCTGAGACAGGAACAGTGAACTGAAGAAGTACCTCTGGTAATCTGCACACTACTGGTTATGTGTTCCCCTGAGATGTTGGAGATGCTGTTGGCTCTTGTCATTGCTGGCTCAGCAGGAGACAGTGTTGATGATGAAATCTGAGAACCACAATTTTCATATTCTGAATGTTAGAAAAAACATCAATCAATTAATAATATTTGAAAATAACCATGCGCACCCACTCAAGAACAGTTATGGACATATGCATGCAGGGACAAACACATGCAAAGGCACATCCATACAATCTGTCACATGTGTACATGAACCGCATTCACACACTTACACACCCACATATACACAACTCTCACACACGCAGATCCCCACACACACACACACACACACACACACCTCTCCACATACGCACATGTATTCACAGACACAGACACACACTCACCTCCCCACATACACAGACATTGACACAGACACACACTCCTATACACACATATACCTACATACACTTGTACATGCACACACACATATATTCATGTACACGTACATGCACACACACATTCACCTACATGCACACATCCCCACATACATACACACACACATCCCCACATACACACTCATGCACACACATACACGCACACATGTTCTCATGTACACACACAGACACAGATACACACACATACACCTACACACACACAACATCCGCCTACATATACACATACCTACACACATATTTCCCCGTACATACACTCACCGACATACGCACACACACATACCTACCACACACAGACATACAAAAGAACAGAATCATACAATAATATTCCAAACAGAGGCAACTATTTAATTAACTTCCAGGTTTCTGCCAATGATATGGTCTCTAGACTAAGACTGACGTAAGCAATCCATCACACACCAGATCCAGATCCCCTCCTCCCTATCAGTAAATACATGGCCTGCCTGTGATGGCATGAAACTGTCAGCCTGTAGGAAATGACAACTGAGAATAATATTCCCCCACAAAACATAACAGTTCTTGAACTCTACCAGCTTGTCCGGAGCTCATTCAAAAAGAGGTAGTCTCCCAATCAGATCCCTTTAAGATGAGGAAGATTCCCATCAGATCCCTTTATCAATAGGGAATTTCCCATTAGGATAGATTTATTTATCAGTTGTGGATAGAAATGTCACACACCTGTCGCATTGAAGCAGAAAACATCAAACTTTTTGGTCTCTGGCTTGTAACTTGTGTAGACTCCGGAACTGTTTTGGGCACAATGGGGGTGTGCATGTACTCGAGGAATGGCAATCAGAGGACCCTGGATCCACCCGTATCTGTGGAGCAATACAGAACAGAGCATAGAGAACGATTGAGAGCAGGGGAGGCGATGGCACTAGACTATTAATCCAGAAATTCAGCTACTGTTCTGGGGACCTGGCTTCGAATCCCACCACGGCAGATGGTGGAATTGGAATTCAATAAAAAATATCTGGAATTGAGAATCGACTAATGACCACAAAGCCATTGTCGATTGTTGGAAAAACTAACCTGATTCACTAATGGTAGGAAGAATGGTAGGAAGGACTATTACTTACATGGCGAAAAACTGCAGCAGGCGGTGGTGCAGAGGGACCTCGGGGTCCTTGTGCATGAGTCGCAAAACCCAGCTTGCAGGTGCAGCAGGTGGTCAGGAAGGCGAATGGGATGCTGGCCTTCATAGCGAGGGGGATTGAATATAAAAGTAGGGAGGTCTTGCTGCAGCTGTATAGGGCATTGGTGAGGCCGCAGCTGGAGTACTGTGCGCAGTTTTGGGCGCCGCACCTGCGCAAGGATATTTTGGCCTTGGAGGGAGTGCAGAGGAGGTTTACTAGGCTGATACCGGAGTTGAGGGGGTTGAGCTATGAGGAGAGGCTGAATAAATTAGGATTGTACTCGTTAGAGTTTAGAAGAATGAGGGGAGATCTCATTGAGACGTATAAGATGATGAATGGGATGGATAGGATAGAGGTGGAGAGACTCTTCCCGCTCAAAAAAGACAGTAGGACTAGGGGGCACAGCCTCAAGATAAAGGGGAGGCGGTTTAGAACGGAGTTGAGGAGGAACTTCTTCACTCAAAGGGTGGTGAATCTCTGGAATTCTCTGCCCGTTGAAGTGGTGGAGGCTGCCTCGCTAAATATTTTTAAGAAGCGGGTTGATGGGTTCTTGATAAGAGAGGGGATTAAGGGTTATGGGGAGAGGGCGGGAAAGTGGAACTGAGCCACGACAGATCAGCCATGATCTTATTGAATGGCGGGGCAGGCTTGAAGGGCTAGATGGCCTACTCCTGCTCCTATTTCTTATGTTCTTATGTTCTAATGTCCTTCAGGGAATGAAATCTGCTGTCCTTACCTGGTCTGGCCGACATGTAACTCCAGAGCCAGACAGTGTGGTTGACTTTCAACTGCCCTCTGAAATGGCCCAGCAAGCCACTCAGTTTCAAGGGCAATTAAGGATGGGCAATAAACGCTGTTCCAGCCAGCAACACCCATGTCCCATGAATGAATAAAAAAAACTATATTTGTGAAATCAAAATGCTTGAAGTCTCCACCAGTCTGCGTTCAAAGCTGTGTCTCGACTGTGGTATTTCATGCAAGCCTTGCCTCTTTACTTTGCTCTGCACTTGTGGAGGGTGCATTTCAAGCTGCGCGTTGCCAAACTGTTTTCTCTCTAATGAGGAGAGAACACCTATGGTCCTTTGGAACTATGACTAACTGATAATGTTGTCAATGAAGACAGTTTTAACCTTGTTCTGAGTCTGTGAATCATCTACCATTGCCCAGAACCAGCTTGAAAACTCTCTCGCTTTTACTTCCAGTACTTCTTCTTCCTTTTGCCATGCTCCTGGCGTGCTTGGAACAAATCAAAGAGGTCTCAACTTCTACTTCCAGCCAGACTTCAGAAATTCCTTTTTCACTTGGTTCGTTTTAGCTGTAAACAGCTCAAAACCAGAGGAAATCAGCAAAAGAATTCTCCCCCTTCTATTGCCCAAAGTGAGCTCAAATGGGGAGATAGCTTTTTACCAAATGGAATGGAATCCTGATCGGAAAGGAGATATAAGAAAATGTAACCTCTTTAAAAAGGATTCCAATTTGGGAGGGCAAGGTCCCTTTTAAAAAGAAACCTGATGGGAATGAATCCCCACTTTGAAAGGGTGGGGCCTAGTGACTAGTTAATCCTTCATATAAAAGGCTCCTGACAAAAGTTAGTTTGTATTTGTCTGACTGGATGAACAGTGGGAAGGGTAGTGACATTTCTCACGCCAAGGGGGGAAGATATAAAAACCAACTTCTAGAATATTCTGCTGATGAATCCCCCCGAGGTTGACGCATCATATCATGATTTGGCCAAAAGCCTCTTACATTGCTCTGGAAATCTATTTTTCTTTTTAATTTTAGGCAAATGTTTAATTGGCGGCAGTGTCTTTCTCAGCCACCAGGGGGTAGACAAACTATTCCGCTCTGTGGATATGAAGTAACCATCCCACTTCAGATGAAAAGAGTGGGGGGGGGGAGGTGGTGCTTTCATTCTGAAAGGTCCTTACCTGCAGGTTTCATAGCCTGCTTTCTGGGCCCTCTTCAATTGTTCCAGTGTTGCTAGGGTGCTCCCAAGGGACTTGCACAGCTCTGCTGCAGCCATGAAGTCCAGTTGGTAGCGTCCACCTGACTCCATTTGAAAGACACCATGGTGCCTGCAATCTGCATTCACATCTGAAAACATAGAACAAAGGCCCCAAGCCTTACTGATCTGATCATTCTCATTTCACACCAACACATGCACTTAACAACTGAACCATACACGTTTACAGGGACACACTTACAGTTCTTCCTTATCTTACTGTTCCCGTTTTCAGCTATAGAGCATTTCTATTGTACACTCGGTAATAGTCTTCAGGAGTAACAGAAAATTGTCTCTCACTATAACTACATTGCTGCTTCTTTCTTCTAAACATGATACTACAAAGGTAATTGACCCTGACTAGATCCCAGCTTTGTACTCCCAGACTAGGCACACCCCTAGCCAGCGTTCTCAGTACAGCTACAATACTGACAAATCTCCAACAAGGTGGCAAATTGCCAAGTTGTGTCCAGTCCACAGAAACAGGACAAATCCAACCTGTCTCTGTCAGTCCACTCTCAATCATCGGCAAAGTGATGGAAGGTGTCCTTAACAATGAAATCAAGGTTTACTTACTTATACCTGCCTCACTGGTGCTCAGTTTGGGTTCTGGCAGGAACATTCAGTTCCAGACTTCCTTATAACTTTAATCCAAACTTGAACAAAAGAAAAGAATTTCAGAGGTTATATGGGATTATAAAGGGTATATGGCAGAGAAACAGGCCATTCAGCCTAACTAGTTCATACCAGTGTTTATGTTTCACTCAATCTACTATTGTAACCCTTCATCTTCACATACTGTCCAATTGACGTTTAAATGCACTATTCACTTCAATCATTCCACATTCTCACCACTCTTTGGGTAAAGAAGTTTCTTCTGATTTCCCTTCTGGATTTCTTGGTGACTGTCTTTTATTGATGGCCTTCCCCGAATAGGAGACTTTCTCTCTGTATCCATTCTGTCAAAACCTTTCACAGTTTTATAGATCTCTATGAGCTCACCCACCAGCCTTCTTTTTCAAAGGAGAAGAGCCTGTCAATCCTTTGCTGACAAGTGTACCCATACATTTCTAGTATTTTCCTTGTACCCTCTCCAGTACCTCTACATCTTTTTTATAATATGTAGAAGTGAATATGTATTCCAAGTGTGACCTAACCAATGTCCAACACAGATTTAGCATAGCACTTTACGATTCTATCCCTCTACAAAAAAAACCCAGTGTCTGCTTTACTTTAATGTTCCTCAGAGCCCCTCTTCTAGCACCCTCTCCTCAAGGATTGGGCACCTGCTGACTGCCCTCCCACCACCGCCACCCCCTCCATCCCAACCTGGCTCTGAAGTACCAAGATCAATGTAACTCTTGGCTTGGCTCTTTCTATATTCCCCAGGCCTTCCTGAAAATCTCCAGGCTATCCATTGATAACATTGTACAGTCCCCGCATGCCTAGCATGAAGATCTCTAACCAGTTGAGCCGAATCTGCTGAAGTTAATCTCTCCCCATAAGGCTCGTTCCATGGGCCCCATAAAACAATGAGTGGAAGACAAACTGATTGGAGCCTATACATCACTGGCCACTGTGGAACCTTTTATTTGTCAAGGTTCCCCTGTGTAGGCCTAGCCTGGCCTTTGTATCTTCTAATCTCAGGAGTTGGATCCTCAATTGGAGATGTTTATAGGTCTGTTGTCTGATAATGGAAGCTGCAGCTCCTATGTCCACCTCCACCTTCAAAGGATGGCCATTAATTGGTAATTCCACCACTACTGGGGCTACTTTCATTGTTACAGTACGGTTCAGTTGTAATGTCTTTGTCTCTGGAAGAGGGGTAATCTGCATGCTACACTCAGATAGCAACCTCAGCTTTCTTCCTCGGCAGCACGAATTTTCCTGTTCCCATGATTGTGTCCTTTGAGAGTGCTTGCAGCAATCGGTCATGTACTAATTGTACCGTTATGGATTATGTTTCTAATACTATGGGGATCATCACTGTGTTTGCTTAACTATCTGGTGATGACCTTATATCGAAAGTGGCCCTTTAACACCTGAGTGACACAAGCACCCTCCATTGAGAATTGGTTTCTCAAGGCCCCTCGCCCTAGTTGGAGGACATTGTTGTCTGCTGCCCTTGTAGCTCCTGAACCCCTTTTTCTGCATTCTCAAGTAACAACGCTATCTCAATGGCTTTTTTAAAATCCAAACTCGGTTCAGCCAACAGCTGCTTTGGGTTAGTTAAATCATTAATGCCACATACCAAACCGTCCTGCAATATTTCATTAAGAGTGGGGGCACGGTGATACAGTGGTTAGCGCTATTGCCTCACAGCTCCAAAAACGCGGGTTCGATTCCCAGCTTGGCTCACTGTCCCTGTGGAGTCTGTATGGGTTTCCTCTGGGAGTCCTAGTTTCCTCCCACAGTCTGAAAGACGTGCTGGTTAGATGCATTGGCCATGCTAAATTTTCCCTCTGTGTACCTGAACAGATGCTGGAGTTTGGCAACTGGGAGATTTTCACAATAACTTCATTGCAGTGTTAATGTAAGCTTACTTGTGACAATAATAAATAAACTTTAAATTGTATTGGGCCTAGTCTTCTCCAGCGGGCTTGAGTTTCCTAAAAAGAGATATAATTGTTTTCTTACCGGAGAATTCTTGACTTTCAGACGTTGTCCGGAAGGAGAGATGGAGGAAAAAAATGTTAGTCACACACCAGTTTCCTGTTACCAACACCTTTTATTATGCACCAAAAGAAAAGGCTACTCCATCGACTTAGAGTCAAGTAGCCTTCACCCCGGGCCCAAAACTCTAGTCTGGCTTGAAAACTCCCCTGCCTGCTTCCTATTGGGCAAGCTTCCACTTGCTCAATAAGACAACTCATACTTCATTAAGGTAGATCTATTGATGGTCCCCTGTGGCCTTTGAGTTTTTCATAGCAAGAAGCTTAGAGAAAGGAAGAGAGAAGAAATTCCAAGAATTGGAAATGGAGTTTGAATCCTAGAACTCTACAGTGCAAGCCTATCGAGTCTGCACCAACTCTCTGAAAGATTATCCCACCCAGGCCATCCCTGCCACCTACCCTGTAAACCCATTCATTTACCATGGCTGATCCACCTAACCTACACATCTTTGGATACTAAGGGCAATTTAGCATGTCCAACCACCTAACCTACACATCTTTGGACACTAAGGGCAATTTAGCATGTCCAACCACCTAACCTACACATCTTTGGACACTAAGGGCAATTTAGCATGTCCAACCACCTAACCTACACATCTTTGGACACTAAGGGCAATTTAGCATGTCCAACCACCTAACCTACACATCTTTGGACACTAAGGGCAATTTAGCATGTCCAACCACCTAACCTACACATCTTTGGACACTAAGGGCAATTTAGCATGTCCAACCACCTAACCTACACATCTTTGGACACTAAGGGCAATTTAGCATGTCCAACCACCTAACCTACACATCTTTGGACACTAAGGGCAATTTAGCATGTCCAACCACCTAACCTACACATCTTTGGAGCGTGTGAGGAAACTGGAGCACCCAAAGGAAACCTGCTCAAACATGGGGAGAGTTTGCAATCTCCACACAATCACCCAAGGCCAGAATTGAACCCAGGTCAAAAGTTTGGAGGAACCAGCAAGAAATGACTAAAAAAGTAACAAAGAGGGAGAAATTGGTGTACAAGAAAAAGTTATCTAGAAATATAAAAATAGGTTGCTGCAAGTAAGTAAAAATGCAGAGTAATTAAAGTGTACAAAGGACATTTAGAGAGTGAGTTACAGGAATTAATAATGGGAAACAAGGAACTGGCAGGAATGTTGAACCAACATTTTGGGTGGAATTTTCAGTTCTTTTTCTAAGTGCTGGCCCAGGTGAGAAAAATGAGGTACAACTCATTGTACAGCTGACTTTTCCCACCATATTTTCCAGCACTTAGATAAAGAACTGCTGAAAGAATTAGCTCCGCTGGCAACACCAGCTTTCTAGTGTTTAGGGTGCCCAGGTCTCCAGCACTAAAAACCCACTCATGGACATGAGGAACCCCCCCTGAACACAGGGAACCACACACACCCCTCCCCACAGAAAAGGGAAAACTCTGCACCACAAAAGCAGGGAACACTCCCAAAGGCACAAGCACCTCTCCCTTCATGATGCACATGGGGAGCCCCTTCCCCAGGGGCATGGGGAACCAACCCCCACATAGACAAAGAGAAAGCCGCCTGTCCCACAGACATCGGGAACCCCCCCACAGACAAAGGGCACCCCCCACCCACAGACATGGGGAACCCCCTCCAAGGACAGGGGGAACCACCTTCATGTCGACATGGGACCCCACCCCCACCACAGGCAAGGGGAACCCCCACCTCACAGACAAGGGGACCCATCCCACAGACATGGGGAACACCCCCCTCACCCATGGAAATGGGGAACCTGCCCATGGACACAGGGCAGCACTCCCACGTTACATGGGGAACACCTCCCCAACATGAAGTCATGGGGAACACCCCCTTTCCCCTCTCCCTATGTGAGGACATAGGGAACAACTCTCTTCATGAACACAGGGAACCCAGATCACCCATTGAGGTCCCCAGAGGAAACCCCCCGGCCCTGGCATTGCTTTTCAGCACCTTAGCCTCTCACTTTGGTATAGCCTCTTGGCAATGTCAGGACGCAGAGCCAGGGGCAGTGCCAGGGTACATGCCCAGGCTTGTCTCTTCTCCCTCTGGTGGCTGTAGTTACCTGTGCTCCCTGGCACGGTCGCTTTGATGGGTTCACATTGCTACAGACTTGTTGTAAACTTGGGCAACGTGATTATATGTCAGCAAGGGCTGTAAATCTCAATATGGGGGAGGGGGTGGAGTGTGATCCAGCAGTGAAGCCAGCTAATGAGATTTAAATGTATTTAAATGAGATTTCTGATCTTCCTCATTAAGTCAGTGGTTGTGGGAGCGGGAATGATTATATCACGAGATTTCACCAGTGAGATTCGCATTTTTGCCACTAGTGGGATTTTGTACTCTGTGACCATCTCTGCCTGCAGCCTGTGTGTCTGTCTTCACTGTAAAGGATCCAAATAACATTCCTGAAACACTTGGGAATGAAGAGGTGAAATGGAGGGGCAGTTAAACAATTACAATCATCACAGAGGGGGCGCTGAGAAAGTTGTTAGAGCTAAAGTTAACAAGTCACTAAGGTCTGATGCATTTTATCATAAGGACCTAAAGTAAATGACTGTGAAGAAAATAGATGTGTTGGTTTTAATTTTCCAAAATTATCTTGATTTTAAAAAGGTCTCATCAGCTTGGAAAACAGCGAATATAAGTCTGTTCAATAAAGGAAGAAGAGAGGAAGCAAATAATTAGTGACCAGTTAGCCTAACATCATGGGGAAGATGGTGAAACATATTATTAGGGAGGTTATAGCAGGGCACTTAGAAAATCTTAATGCAATTATACAGAGTCAACATATCATTGTGAAAAAGAAATCATGATTGCCTAATTTATTGGAACTCTTTGAGAAAGTAAGTAAAAGTTTAAAGTTTATTTATTAGTGTCACAGTAGACTCACATTAATACTGCCATGAAGTTACTGTGACAATCCCCTAATCATAAACTCCTGTTTGGATGTATTGAGGGAGAATTTAGCATGGCCAATTTTGGACTGTGGGATGAAACTGGAGCACCCAGAGGAAATTGATGCAAGCACAGGGAGGTAGTGCAGACTCCGGATCAACACTAATCCAAGCTGGGAATTGAACCCAGGTCCCTAGCGTTGTGAGGCAGCAGTGCTAACCATTGGGGGAACTTGAAGTTATTGGTTTTTGATTTCCCATAGGCATTTGATAACACGCCATATCAAAGGTTACTGAACAAAATAAGAACTCATGGCATAGAGGGAAACACACTCCTCAGGATAGAGGATTTGTTAGCTAGAGGAAGGAAAAAGTATAGATAAATAGGTCATTTTTATGGTGGCAAGCTATAACTTGTGCCATGCCACAAGGGCCTCAACTATTTATAATCTATATCAATGGCTTGGATGAAGGGATCAAATGTACAGTTGCTAAAATTGCTGATATCAAAAAGGTAGGTCGTAAAGTAAATTGTGAGAAGATATAAAGGGTCATGTTAAAATGGCGGCATGGGCTTGTTGGGCCGAAGGGCCTGTTTCCTGTGCTGTGTTGTTCTTTGTTCTTTGTTCTTTGTCTACAGAGGAATTTAGGCAGGGTCAAGGATGTGGTCAAAAAATTAGAGGTTGGAGCACAATGTGGGAAAGTGTGAACTCAACACTTTGGCAGGAAGAATAGAAGGGCAATGTATTCTTAAACTTGTGAAAGATTGCAAAACTCTGCAGGATCTGTATGTCCTGGTACATGAATCGCAAAACATTTGTATGCGAGGCCAGCTAGTGATTTGGAAGGCAAATGGAATGCTAGTGTTTATTGCAAGGGAGTTGGAATAAAGAAATAAGAACAGTTTGCTACAGTTGTATGAGGCATTGGTGACACCACATCTGGAATAGTGTTTACAGATTTGATTTCCTCTCTTGAGAAAGGATATAATTGCATTCAAAGCAGTTCAGCGAACATTCGGGTGATTGACTCCTGTATGAAGGGGTTATCTTATGAGGAAAGGTTGCACATGTTGGACCTGCAGCCATTGGAGTTTAGAAGAAAGTGAGGCAATCTTATTGAAACATATAAGAACCTGAGGGGATTTGACAGGGTGGATCCCTGATCAATAGATCGATATATTCATTGATAATTCCTAGATAATAAACCATGTGCAATGCTTGCCTGATTATCAACAGGCAGATGGTGAGTTGCGGCACTATTTACCTGATCAATAAACTGCCTGGGCAGATATATTCCAGATCAAAGCTTGAGAAACATGGCGCCAGGGGACATCACAGGAAAAGCCTCAGATCAGGCTGCGACTGGGCGCAAGACTTCCCACAAATAAGTTGGAGGTAGGAAGTGCTTGCTGAAAGCCACCACAATCCAATTTCCGCAACCTCTGCATCGTGAATCCCACTCGCCACCCCCCCCACCCCCCCACTCACCCCACTCACCCTTGTCCAGGGATCCAGCAATGATCTTAATAAAATTCTTAGCACCTTCGTGACCCAGTGACGCTGTCAACAGTGGAAAGTTGCACATCTATGATCAGCTGGGGTGGGGAGGGTGGGAAGTGGGTGGGGCTGGGGGAAGGGGGGGTGGTGGTCTGAGATTTTTGCCCCTTAGATCCTTAAATCCTGGTAAGGCCTCATACCGACTAAGTAAGTGAAGCAGATCTCCATCTGGGTTTTCCAAACAGTGAAACTCTCAAAACACACAATAAGTTTAAACAATGACTCTGAGATATATAATGTTCTGATTCAAGTAAGACTGGAGGCACTAGATCCCTGACTAATAGACTGGGCCTTGAGGCACCGGATCCCTGATCAATAGACTGGAGCCTTGAGGCACTGGATTCCTGATCATTAGACTGAAGGTATCGGGGGGCACTGGATTGCTGATACATTTTCTGAGGCCCTGGTTTCTACTGCTGAGTTGGAGTTGCAGAGACTGGACATTTTCCAGTTCTGCCAACCCAACCTGGACAAAGAGGCCCAGAAAGTCAGAGTTATGTATGATGTGGGGTGGCCGGCTGGATTAAAAGTTGGGCCTGCACCCACAGAACGTGTACGGAGGCTGTTGGGTGTGGAACGCAGGATCTGCCTTTGTTCCCTGGCACTTAGTTGATATTATTTAAAAAAAACAAAAACAGCCCTGAATGTTCACATCCCCTCACACCCCCAGATGCTCCCCATGCTCTATCCATGCCAACCTGTGCCACCTCATGCCCCATCACCCCTCATGGGCCCTCATCTTCCATGCCACTTTATGCCTCTCTACCCACTTCATATGGCTCTTATACCCCTCATGCTACCTTAAGCCCCTCGAACCACCCTTCCCTTGGCAATTACATACCTTATGCCAACCCATGGTTACCACTCACCCCTATGGCCCTTAACAGTCACTATCTCAAGTTTGTGCCAACTGATATCAATCCATGTCACCCAGCCATCATCCTTTGCTCTTACCCCATCCTTGCCAACTCACCCAGTATCTCGCATGGGAAAACTATGCTGACATAAGATAACATTATGCTTCTGTTGATGATGCCACTACTAAAAAAAAGTCTCATTGATAAAATCATTAAGTTCATTGAGATTCAAACATTTCTAATCTATAACTATTTGGAACTGTCAATCAAACTGTTCATTTAAAAACACCCACTGTGATAATGTTACGTTGTAAAATAGATCGTTCAGCAGTAATAATAACTCACAGGTTTATGTCAACAGAATGGACGGAGTTTTATGGTCCCATTGTGGAGGAGGTGGGGCTGGAAAATATAGCAAACCATTCAACAATCTATTGAGTTCAGTGGAAGTGAAAAATTCCACCAGTGTTAAATTCCACCCACAGAAATATCAAACTTCTTTTTAAGCTACACACTTTATTAAACTTAAAGCCCAGCAGAGTCAAACTCATTGATGCTTTGATAGCTCCAATAGGTTTTCATAGGTTTGGCCAGTATTTTGACAATATTTTGCTAGCTTTGAGAGTTCTTTGACATCTTGAGAGTTCCAGTAAGTATATGGATTTTTATGCTGCCTCTGAGAACCACAGATACATAATTTATAACCCATTCCCGTTCTCTGTACTCCATGAAGCTGGTAGAGGTCGGGTTCAGGGGCAGGCTGTTCTGATTATGCTTCTGCTGGCATGGCCAAGACCCTCCATCAGTGTAAAAATTCTCACTGGACTGGCACATGTTGGTACACAGGAGATTGCCACAGAATGGGGGTATTCAATCCAAACCCTCCATTGTACTGGGGGTATTCAATCCAAACCCTCCATTGTACTGGGGGTATTCAATCCAACCCCATTGTACTGGGGATATTCAATCCAAACCCTCCATTGTACTGGGGGTATTCAATCCAACCCCTCCATTGTACTGGGGGTATTCAATCCAACCCCTCCATTGTACTGGGGGTATTCAATCCAACCCCATTGTACTGGGGGTATTCAATCCAACCCCTCCATTGTACTGGGGGTATTCAATCCAACCCCTCCATTGTACTGGGGGTATTCAATCCAACCCCATTGTACTGGGGGTATTCAATCCAACCCCATTGTACTGGGGGTATTCAATCCAACCCCATTGTACTGGGGGTATTCAATCCAACCCCATTGTACTGGGGGTATTCAATACAACCCCATTGTACTGGGGGTATTCAATACAACCCCATTGTACTGGGGGTATTCAATCCAACCCCTCCATTGTACTGGGGGTATTCAATCCAACCCCATTGTACTGGGGGTATTCAATCCAACCCCACCATTGTACTGGGGGTATTCAATCCAACCCCATTGTACTGGGGGTATTCAATCCAACCCCACCATTGTACTGGGGGTATTCAATCCAACCCCTCCATTGTACTGGGGGTATTCAATCCAACCCCATTGTACTGGGGATATTCAATCCAAACCCTCCATTGTACTGGGGGTATTCAATCCAATCCCACCATTGTTCTGGGGGTATTCAATCCAACCCCACCATTGTACTGGGGGTATTCAATCCAACCCCATTGTACTGGGGGTATTCAATCCAACCCCATTGTACTGGGGGTATTCAATCCAACCCCATTGTACTGGGGGTATTCAATCCAACCCCTCCATTGTACTGGGGGTATTCAATCCAACCCCATTGTACTGGGGGTATTCAATCCAACCCCTCCATTGTACTGGGGGTATTCAATCCAACCCCTCCATTGTACTGGGGGTATTCAATCCAACCCCTCCATTGTACTGGGGGTATTCAATCCAACCCCTCCATTGTACTGGGGGTATTCAATCCAACCCCATTGTACTGGGGGTATTCAATCCAACCCCTCCATTGTACTGGGGATATTCAATCCAACCCCATTGTACTGGGGGTATTCAATCCAACCCCTCCATTGTACTGGGGGTATTCAATCCAACCCCATTGTACTGGGGGTATTCAATCCAACCCCATTGTACTGGGGGTATTCAATCCAACCCCTCCATTGTACTGGGGGGTATTCAATCCAACCCCACCATTGTACTGGGGGTATTCAATCCAACCCCTCCTTTGTACTGGGGGTATTCAATCCAACCCCACCATTGTACTGGGGGTATTCAATCCAACCCCACCATTGTACTGGGGGTATTCAATCCAACCCCACCATTGTACTGGGGGTATTCAATCCAACCCCACCATTGTACTGAGGGTATTCAATCCAACCCCATTGTACTGGGGGTATTCAATCCAACCCCATTGTACTGGGGGTATTCAATCCAACCCCATTGTACTGGGGGTATTCAATCCAACCCCTCCATTGTACTGGGGGTATTCAATCCAACCCCATTGTACTGGGGGTATTCAATCCAACCCCATTGTACTGGGGGTATTCAATCCAACCCCATTGTACTGGGGATATTCAATCCAAACCCTCCATTGTACTGGGGGTATTCAATCCAACCCCATTGTACTGGGGGTATTCAATCCAAACCCTCCATTGTACTGGGGGTATTGAATCCAACCCCACCATTGTACTGGGGGTATTCAATCCAACCCCACCATTGTACTGGGGATATTCAATCCAACCCCTCCATTGTACTGGGGATATTCAATCCAAACCCTCCATTGTACTGGGGGTATTCAATCCAACCCCATTGTACTGGGGATATTCAATCCAACCCCTCCATTGTACTGGGGGTATTCAATCCAACCCCATTGTACTGGGGGTATTCAATCCAAACCCTCCATTGTACTGGGGATATTCAATCCAACCCCATTGTACTGGGGGTATTCAATCCAACCCCATTGTACTGGGGGTATTCAATCCAACCCCATTGTACTGGGGGTATTCAATCCAACCCCATTGTACTGGGGGTATTCAATCCAACCCCATTGTGCTGGGGGTATTCAATCCAAACCCTCCATTGTACTGGGGGTATTGAATCCAACCCCACCATTGTACTGGGGGTATTCAATCCAACCCCATTGTACTGGGGGTATTCAATCCAACCCCACCATTGTACTGGGGGTATTCTTTCCAACCCCTCCATTGTACTGGGGATATTCAATCCAATCCCATTGTACTGGGGGTATTCAATCCAACCCCTCCATTGTACTGGGGATATTCAATCCAACCCCATTGTACTGGGGGTATTCAATCCAACCCCTCCATTGTACTGGGGGTATTCAATCCAACCCCTCCATTGTACTGGGGGTATTCAATCCAACCCCATTGTACTGGGGATATTCAATCCAACCCCATTGTACTGGGGGTATTCAATCCAACCCCATTGTACTGGGGGTATTCAATCCAACCCCATTGTACTGGGGGTATTCAATCCAACCCCATTGTACTGGGGGTATTCAATCCAACCCCATTGTACTGGGGGTATTCAATCCAACCCGATTGTACTGGGGGTATTCAATCCAACCCCTCCATTGTACTGGGGGTATTCAATCCAACCCCACCATTGTACTGGGGATATTCAATCCAACCCCATTGTACTGGGGGTATTCAATCCAACCCCATTGTACTGGGGATATTCAATCCAACCCCACCATTGTACTGGGGGTATTCAATCCAACCCCATTGTACTGCATTTACTCCTACCCCATCATGGTAAGGGGGATATTTACTCCGATCCCTCCATGGTAAGGTGGGTATTTTCTCCAACCCCTCCATATTAATGGGGATATTTACTCTGACCCCTCCACGGTTAGGGGGGTATTTACGCTGATCCCTCCATGGTTGGCAGGAGTATTCAGTTCTTCCCCTTCATGTTAATGGGGGTATTACTCCAACCCCTCTGTTGTAAGGGGGAAATTTACTTTGACCCCTCCATGTTAATGAGGGTATTTACTCTGACCCCTCTATGGTTAGGAGAGTATTCAGTCCTTCCCCTCCATGTTAATGAGGGCATTTATTCTGACCCCTCCATGGTAATGAGGGTATTTACTCCAACCCTACCATGGTAATGGGTGTATTTACTCTGACGCCTCCATGGTTCGGGGAGTATTCAGTCCTTTGTCTCCCATGTTAATGAAGGTTTTTATTCTGACCCCTCCATGGTAATGAGGGTATTTACTCCGATCCCTCCATGGTTAGGGCAGTATCCAATCCTTCGCCTCCATGGGAATGAAGGTATTTACTCTGACCCTCCATAGTAATGGAGGTATTTACTCTGACCCTTCCACGGTTAGGGGTGTATTTACTCTGATCCCTCCATGGTTAGGGGAGTATTCAGTCCTTTGCCACTATGGTAATGGGGGTATTTACTCTGACCCCTCCATGCTAATGGAGTATTTACTCCACCCCCTCCATAGCGTGGCAGAGTATGACTGCTATACAATCCTCTCCCCACTCCATGCTCCTGTGCGGGCTAGTGGTAGCTGGGTGGGGGTTGCTATTATTTCTCTCTCTCTCTACTCAGAATTGCATCCTGGATTTTCATCAAGAATTTGTCAAAATTATCTGCAGCTTCTTTGGTAACATTTTCTCAAACATCTATTTTTCACAGCGCACACAATGAACATCCTTTAAATCACCGCATTCCCCTTTGATGTGTCGTCCCTTTTTGCACAAAAAAATCTAAACAACCAAACATTCAGTTTGACTACGTTTAGCAGTGTTGGCAGATTAACACAGAGCCAATCTCCGAGTACCAGTGACTGGGAGGGATTTGCAAATCGGTGCACAGAAATCAGTTTTTAGAATGTGTAAGAGAAGCAGTGAGATGAACTAATTAAACAGTACATCTGCCAGTGAACAAGAAAGTGTTAAAATACTGGAGGCGATCCAAGCTGTCAATTAAGGTTCGTCCATCATCAGCCATAGTACTATAGAGTACTGTGTAACATTCTCTTTCACAGTAAGCACATTCATTACGACACATTCTGGAAGAAAGGTAAAGGTTTTTATTTCAGGTAAATCACCTACCTTGAACACACAAGGAATTTGCCACCAGTATTGATCCCAAAGCTCCAATAAACAGCCTGTGGAACATGTTTCCCTTGTGTAGACCCTTGTCAGCTGCTCCTACTCGCTCCTGGCTGAGGAGTTAGAAAGTGAGTGACTGCTCCTCTTCTCTGTCCCCTAGTGAGCTCAGTTTTTTTTTAACTTGGTTTTATTCTTATTGAATAGGTTGAGGAAGGGGGAGGGAACAGAGGGAGAGTGACGTGAGATTCCAGCCTTTAAACTAAGAACTCTCTCTCGCACACAGGCACACACCCTTCTCTCTGTGAGTTCAGTCACTCAGCGGCCAAATAGACTTTCAGCACCATTTAACCAGCAGAGAGTATGTAGGAGAAATATTCTAGTCAGAATTACACACTTACCAAACTGTGCAAACAAAGAGACCACAACTCAACAACCAGTGTGCACCCATGAATATAGTGGCTTAAACATCAGATTGACTTTTATTTTATTACATTGGACTGCAGGATTATTGTAAGTGCTTTGGGTTCATGGACTACAATTTAATTTATTTTTCTCCCTATGAAAACTGATATTAAAAATGGCTTCGTGTGTGGTCTACGAGGAGATATTTCTGCTCCAGTGGATTTCCTGACAGTTGATAACCAACACAGACACAATAATGAACTGTTTATGGGGGAGCAGAGTGTGAGGTTGTGGAGTTGTTGATAAGGGTGAAATCCAGTTGGGAAAACTTCCCTCCCTGGAGCATCTGGGGGTCTTTCAATTCTTATTTCAAACCCCCTTCAGGAAATCGGATTTCTTAATGAATCGTTTAATGAAATTTAAAGCTGTCTTGAAATGAAAGGTGATGATGAGGGGAGCAGAGGAGATATGCAGGTGAGTTGGCAAGATCACAATACCTCCTGTGAGTAGGTGCACCCTCTCAAAATATACCGAGACCACAAACCATGGTGACCCTTACACCACCAATGAAGATATGAATTGGGACTGTGGGAAACATAGCCTTAGTCCTTGTTCCAGAATGGCTATCTTACTAACCTAGCGATCCAGAGACTTGGCCAAATAATGCAGACAACCCAAGTTAGAATCCCACCTTGTCAGTCAGCAAATTTGAATTTATTTCCAAATTAATTTTGAAATTCAAAGCTGGATGAGTGAAAGTGACTTGAAGCTGTCAGATTCTCATCAGGAAAAGATCCATCTGGTTCACTAATGTCCTTTTGGGAAGGAGCCCTGTTGTCCTTACCTGGTCAGGCCTATATGTGAATCCAGTCCCACACCAATGTGGCTGATCCTGATGCATCCTCTGAAGTGGCGGCATGAGCAAACCATTCAGTTGTAACAAATTGAGTAACACTGCAGAGAATATTGAGCAATGGCAGGAGGGCAATCAATGCTAGCCTTGCAGGCAACACCCACACCCAAAGAATGAACAAGACGGGACTCACTTCCAGTGAGTCAGGCATTTCCTTTCTCATCCAGGCACTGGTCGAATGTTAACATTTTGCCATGTATATGTTTCACCATGCTGGCACATAGGATAAAAGTAACAACTCTCAGAGGTGGCCAGTAGACATTGAGTTCTCGGAAGGAGCAACTTTGAGGAAGGACAAAAAAGCAGTCTTGCTTTTCAAGTCAGCGAGCAATATATAAAAAAAGCACAAGCTGTTAACACTCCATGTTGTGACCATGTAGATGTCAGGGTCACACCGCCGTGCTGTGTGAACCAAAAGCTGAGACACTAACCACGAACTATATTCTCAAACAAAAAGAACAAAGAACAAAGAAAATTACATCACAGAAACAGGCCCTTCAGCCCTCCAAGCCTGCTCCAACCAGGCTGACCACCTGAACTAAAACCCTCTGCCCATCCAGAAACCATTTCCCCCTATTCCCATCCTATTCATGTATTTGTCCAGATGCCCCTTAAAAGTCACTATTGTATCCACTTTCACTGCCTCCCCCAGCAGCGAGTTCCAGGCACCCACCACACTCTGTGTTAAAAACCTGCCTTGTACATCTCCTTTAAACTTTGGTCCTCACACCTTAAACCTATGCCCCCTGGTAATTGGCTCTTCCACTCTGGGAAAAAGCTTCTGACTATCCACACTGTCCATGTCCCTCATAATCTTGTACACTTCTATCAGGTCGCCCCTCAGTCTCCTTCATTCCAGTGAGAACAGACCAAGTTTCTCTAATCTCTCCTCATAGCTGATGCCCTCCATAACTGCAAAACCTCACAATGTGCTAGCAGTGTTCTCATACTGTTTAAGCCAGGACCGACATCTCCGGCAGACTGTCACCAGCTCTCCCGAACCATATTTTCCGTAGCTTCCTGGCGGATCTATGCACATTCATAATGACATTGCAACGTATTCGAGAGGACAATGTGTACAGGGGAGGTTCAGGCAGCCGAACAACAACATTCATGTAACACCTTTTGGACAGGATGAACTTCCCAAATAGCAAAGCGTGGAGGCTGGTCCAGCCAGGGAGAGAGGGGCACTATATGGATATGGAGAATGGAATTGGGATAAGCTGAATATCATGAAGGATTGATGCTGGATGACCAGCTGTGAGAACATTGATGTGGATAAGTCTGGAGGTGTCACAGGCATGCATGAGGGTGTTCAACAGGGCATGGTTTGGGGATAGGGCGGAGATCACATTGCAAAGTTATGGCGGGCATGGTGGAAAGATTAGAGGGTCAGAACGTCAGTTTGGACTCACAAGAGAGTAAGAGCTTATAAACAGTTTTTGTCTGTGGTGGTGTTCAGGGAGGGAGTGGCAGGTTAATGGCTAATGTTCGAAAGATTTTAATAATGATTTTGGTCATGTTCTCCCAGGACTGGAGATCGGGGAATCCGATAATGCAGAGACAATGGAAGGATTGTCAGAGGTGATGGAAAGGTAGAGCTGGGATTTGGTTGGAAACTGGCCAGCTTGACTATAGGTGGAATCATGAAGGAGCAGCCTGTAACTGAGAAAGAGGAGATAAGTGAGGAACTCTGGAAACTGACCAGCAGACTTGACAGTGGAACATTCCCTCTTTGAGTTCCAATTGTCATGCATTTACAGGTTTGGGTCCAGAGTAATACTTCCATTACAACCCTATCAACCCTCCTGGGCCAGATACAACATGGGCTAGATGGAGATTAAAGCTTCTCCCCAGCTGTCTGCACACATCAGGATTTATGACTATTTCTCTACAGATAGATCTTACTACAATTTATATTTAATTTTCTCTCTTCCTCGCTCGTTCTCTCCTCTGTCTAATGGGACAGCAGGCAGGCAAAGCATGTATTTAAGTCTGTTTCCATGAGTTTTTTTTTGTCCAGAACAGCCCACCAGCCTGTAGCCAGATGTTATAGCTTGTGTAGCACCATTCCACATTGAGCATGGCTGACCACTCTTGGTGCCTGCCATTGACGTACTGGAAAGATTTATAGGTTGATGTTCAACATGGTTATGAACACATTTGGCTACAGTACTGGAGTGGGACTTGTATCCAGATCTTGGAACCCCAAGGTAGCTCGTACACCACAGGACATCAATTTTGCTCACAACGGTTCAATTGTCTTAACAGGAGAGCATGGATCATCTGTATTCAAATCAGATGGACCAATTTGTGGAATGGTATACCAGCTAAACTCTGTATAATAAAAGAGATTAGCAGCCTGTTACACTACTGGAACAAACTGACAATGTTGACCAAGAAGGGAATAATTGACGCCCAACCAAAATTTGTAATTTGATTCAGATCTGATAGGACATTGATTAGAGACAGTGAGGGAGCGCCCTTTGGTCATGAAGCACTCCCAGGTCTGCTATGAAATGAGTCAGATGTTAGTCCAACTCCCTCTAACACTGCCAGCCCTTGTTGGGACCTCAGCAAATTATTACTTTCTTACACTTAGGAAATTTCTCAATTTTTACCTCTTAAAAATATGTACAAAAGTTTCCTTCCTTTAAGCTACCAAACTGACAGGCATCATGTGTGGCTGAAACCTTTGATCCCAGTGTAATGTTGGCCCCAATTCTTTATTTGTGGTTTAGCGTAGGTGAGTCAAGGCTTAGGCGTTTGTTCTGAGATTACTTATATTTGAACGGTGCCAGGTAGTAACAATATCTAACATATTTCCAGGATGTTGCCCAATCAGATCTGTCAAAGACATCCAGATACTTCCTGTGTGATGGGCTAACTATTCCCCATCCTTAACTCAGTGGCACTATGAACTGTTACCACACTGAAACACATGTTACTATGAGGGGGAAGGAGGCAGAGTAAACCCTTGCTCCATGAAGTGAGATACCTGGAAGCTTCAAACATGGCAGAGGCCACTCAGACAACGACACCTGTCTGACTCAAGGCATAAGGAATTCCCTCCTGCTGTGACCCTCAGCCACCCTACTTCCACAGAATCTCTGTAGGAGACAGCAAATGGTTCTGATTCACTGCCAGGACTCAATCAATGTTACAAAAAACAAGTTACTGTTAGTAACTAACTATCACTGTTTTAATAAAAAATTAAATGGATGCTGAAGATCTGAGAACTGAAAATGCTGGTAAGCGTCCACAGACCTGGCTGTATCCATGGAGAGAAAGAGAGTTAATTCTCAGATAGAAGAATCATTTAGATCAAAAACATTAACTCTCTTTCCCTTCACAGATGCTGCCAGACCTGCTGAGTTTGTCCAGCTTTATCAACTTTTGATGTTATGAGGTAAAATGTGACACCATGCCTTACTCGGAGACACTGGGTGGAATTCTCTGGCCGTGCTCACCCAAATTCCGGAAAATCCTGCCTGAGATCAACAGATCTTTGCATGGTCCTATCCCACTCGCTACAATTCCACCACTTAAGTCAATAGCTGGGTCAAGGAAGTAGGTTTTAAGGAATGCCTTCAGGAGGAGTGAGAGAGCTAGAAAGATGGGGAGGGTTATGGAGGCGATTCCACGGGAGGTAGCCACTTTGGTGGAGAACTTCAAATCAGGGACACAAAAGAGGCAAGGATCAAAAGGCCAGAGATATTTTGGAAGGCTGTGGAACTACAGGAGATCACTGAGGTACGAAGGGGACAAGGACATGGAGGGATTTGAAAATAGGGATGACAGCTTTAAAATCAAGATGTTGCTTGACTGGAAGCCAATGTGGAGGTCAGTGAGCACAGAGATGAAGACAGGAATTAAAAATGATCGGTAGATTTTAGGATGAGCTCACGTTTACAAAAGTAAAATGAGAGAAGCTATCTAGGCATATGTCAGAGCAATCAACTCTGGACATAACAAAGCCATGGATAACGGGTTGAGCAATAGATGAAACTGAGATGGGGTAAAATTGGGTGATGTTTCAGAGGTGGAAATAGGCAGTTATAGTGATTGCAGACACCATAGAGAAGTGTCTTATCCACACTCAACACAGAAGGATCAGAAGAAATAGAATAAATAAAATAGTGATGGCGCAGAGATCTGGTCAGAAACTTATCTCAGAGTCAAATATACACTAAGCTTGTGAACACTCTGATTTAGCCTCAGGTTGCTGCCAGCACAAGGAGTGAAGTTGGTAACTAGGGAACGCGGTTTGTGGCAGGGTCCAAAGACAGTTGTTTCAGTTTTCCCAATGTTTAATTGGAG
This sequence comes from Carcharhinus amblyrhynchos, assembly GCF_965287045.1. Classification (NCBI taxonomy): domain Eukaryota; kingdom Metazoa; phylum Chordata; class Chondrichthyes; order Carcharhiniformes; family Carcharhinidae; genus Carcharhinus; species Carcharhinus amblyrhynchos. The sequence continues at coordinate 59,249,009 of NC_137329.1, forward strand.
GAAATTTCTCCTTATCCAGAACTGGGTATTGGATCAGCAGCTTGATCATTTAGTAACAGTGGAGGGCGGTGGGTTGGTAGAGCTGGGTGTTGTCAGTGTGCATGTACTGTGCTTTCACGTGGTGCCGCTGGGGACAGCACATTGACAGGAATTGGAGACGGATTGATTCTTGGGAGACGTCAGGGATAATGGCGGGAAGGCAGGAAAATAGCTACTGCAACTGGCTGTCTGGTTATGATGAGATTGATGAGAATGAAAGAAGGCTATTGCAATCCCAAACAGTTTGCTGACCGGAGGGAGGTGTTGGAGGAGGACAATGTGCTCATTTGTATAAGAGAATGCAGTCAGATCAAGAAGGATGAGGAGAGAGAGGTTACCTTTGTCACATAGAATGTCATTTGCGACCATGATAAGAATGTTGTCCCATTGTTTAAGAAGGGGAGCAGAGACTTCCCTGGGAATTACAGACCAGTGAGTCTTACTTCTGTAGTGGGTAAGGTTTTAGAAAGAATTATTAGGGATAGGATTTATAGTTATTTGGAGAGTAATGAATTGATTAGAGATAGTCAGCATGGTTTTGTAGCGGGAAGGTCGTGCCTTACTAACCTTATTGAGTTCTTTGAGAAGGTGACCAAAGAGGTGGATGGGGGTAAGGCAGTAGATGTGGTATATATGGATTTTAGTAAGGCGTTTGATAAGGTTCACCATGGTATGCTTCTGCAGAAAATGCAGATGTATGGGATTGGTGGTAATTTAGGTACTTGGATCAGGAATTGGTTAGCAGATAGGAGACAGAGGGTGGTGGTTGATGGTGAATATTCATCATGGAGTTCAGTTACGAGTGGTGTGCCTCAGGGATCTGTTTTGGGGCCACTGCTGTTTGTAATCTTTATTAATGATCTGGATGAGGGTATAGTTGGGTGGATTAGTAAGTTTGCTGATGACACCAAAGTCGGAGGTGTGGTAGATTGTGAGGAAGGGTGTCGAAGTTTGCAGGGTGACTTGGATAGGTTGCAGAGCTGGGCCGCGAGGTGGCGGATGGAGTTTAATGCGGAGAAGTGTGAGGTAATTCATTTCGGTAGGAATAACAGATGTGTTGAGTATAGGGCTAACGGGAGGACTTTGAATAGAGTGGAGGAGCAGAGGGATCTAGGTGTATGTGTACATAGATCCCTGAAAGTTGGGAATCAAGTGGATAAGGTTGTTAAGAAGGCGTACGGTGTCTTGGCGTTTATTGGTAGGGGGATTGAATTTAGGAGTCGCAGCGTCATGTTGCAACTGTACACAACTCTGGTGCGGCCGCACTTGGAGTACTGTGTGCAGTTCTGGTCCCCACATTACAGGAAGGATGTGGAGGCTTTGGAGAGGGTGCAGAGGAGGTTTACCAGGATGTTGCCTGGTATGCAGGGGAGGTCCTATGAGGAGAGACTGAGGGATTTGGGGTTGTTTTCACTGGAAAGAAGGCGGCTAAGAGGGGATCTTATAGAAACATATAAGATGATTAGAGGTTTAGATAGGGTGGATGGTGATAGCCTGTTTCCTCGGATGGAGAAATCTAGCACGAGGGGGCATGGCTTTAAATTAAGAGGGGGTAGTTATAGGACGGATGTCAGGGGCAGGTTCTTTACCCAGAGGGTGGTGAGGGACTGGAATGCCCTGCCTGCTGCAGTTGTAAATGCGCCTAGTTTGGGGGCGTTTAAGAGATTGGTGGATAGGTTTATGGACGAAAAGGGATTGGTTTAGATTAGAGGGTCAATGTTTTTTTTTAAAAAACAAGACTGGTCGGCGCAACATTGTGGGCCGAAGGGCCTGTTCCGCGCTGTAATGTTCTATGTTCTATGTTCTATGTTCTAACTGTTTCGATACTGTGGGTCATGCAAAAACCTGATAGAGTTCTAAGAAAGATGAGCATGAATTCGGGAGTAGAAAGATGTTCAAGGATTTTGGGGAGGAAAAGAAGGTTGGAGATGGGACAGTAGTTTGCAAGGATAGAGGAGTGAAGGATTGTTCTGTTTTGAGGAGATGACTAATGCTCCCTCTATGTCACAAAGCAGCCCAAAGGTTCCCAGACAGCTCCTGTAAGCTCGTGTGCGCATGTGTATGTGTGTGTGTATGTGTGCGTGCATGTGTGTGTGTGCATGTATGTATGTGTATGTGCATGTGTGCTTGTGTGCGTGCATGTATGTATGTGTATGTGTATGTGCATGTGTGCTTGTGTGCATGCATGTATGTATGTGTATGTGCGTGTGTTTGTGTGTGTATACAAAAATATTCCAAAAAAAGCCAGTGCAGTCTCGGCAAAACTGAGAAGGAACGTGGTGATGATGGAAGACTTAAGGGAAAGAGTCAGGAAAAAAGTGATCCATTAACAATATTATCTGCACAAGCACCAAGAGGAGAAGTTTCTTGTGAAGACGGTCTAGTCATTACAGTACAGAAGAAGACCATTTTGCAAATGGAGAACACGGCAGTTCCTACAGCAATCCAATCAATCCCATTTTCCCTCTCTATCACTGTTGCTCTCTAAGCCTTCCTTACTTGATAGTTGGAATTTCCAGCTTTCCCTCTGTAGGCTTCTACTAGGAATTTTTTTGCAAGAGCTGCACAATGAGTAAAATCCACGGCCACATTCATTAAAAAAGTTCAACAGATTTTTCTTAAATTAATTCTTACAGGGCACGGAGATTACGTTTTATGGAAGGTTGCGCCAGTCCTTAATCATTCTTGGAATAAAGAAATTAACAAAGGAAATTCTTTGAGGTGTGTCCAGTTGTAGCTGTTGTTATGAACTCTTTGAGCTTGGTCACTCCCTCAATTTCCTGTTGAAATCATATATCATCTTTCCTTCCACCACCCTCATTGGCAGCAAGGTCCAAGTCATCAAATCTCTACCCGCCACATAAAAATGTTCTTCCGCACATCCCCCCACCTACCGCATCCCGTTTCCCCAACCACCACTGCCGTTTCTCCTGTCCGAAACATTTAATCTGTGACCCTCGTCATTTTTACATTGGTAAATTGAACAGCTTTTCCTTGTCTATTTTGTTTAAATTGGTCATCATTTTGTACAGCTCTAGCAAATATCCCTTCAATCCTCTTCGCTCCAAGGAGAACAAATCCAACTTCTCCAACTCTATGATCCCTCATCCCAGGAACTATTCTGGTGAATCTCCTCTGCATCCTCTGAAGAAGTATCATGTCCTTCCTAAAGTGACTAGAAATAGCTGTGTAAAAAAAAAACAGAAAAATGTTGGAAAATCTCTGCAAGCTTGGCAACATCTGCAGAGAAAGAGTAGAGCCAACATTTCGAGTCTAGATGACTTTTCATCTCGACTCGAAACATTAGCCCTGTTCTCTCTCCATCGATGCTGTCAGACCTGCTGAGATTTTCCAGCATTTTTCTGCTTTTGTTTCAGATTCCAGCATCCGCAGTTATTTGCATTACTCTAGCTGTAGAGTTTTATAACTAACTTGAGATTTATAAAGGTTCAGCATAACTTCTTTGCTTGTATATCAAATAAAGTGAGTACATAGCTTGTTTGTTGAAATTGCTATGAGGCTATACTCCTCCATTTCTGAAAAGTTGATTTTTCAACTTTGAACCAACTGGAAACTTTGCAATTTGAACTGAGAGCAAGCGGCTTACGCGTGAAAGGAAACATTATGAGTTGAAGGTGAAGAACCAACAAATCATCCTTGGGGACAAGTGAAGAGAGAGATATTTCATATAATCCAGACACTCAACAAAACACATAGCTTTCCAGGGAAGGGACATTAAAAATGCAAAATACTAGATATTCAAACAATGGCTGCCACAGACAAAGCTGCCCAAACCTCCTGGAAATACACAAATAAACTATTTCAAAGCAAGGCTGCAGGAGGACATTGCAAGTGACAAAGGCAGTGTCAAGAAAATTTTTAGTAGAAGAAACTGGCTAAAGATTGCTTTCTCTCTCTCTCTCACTTTTGGATTAACTTTGTTGCCCAGTTCGAGAAACCAACTCTACCCGAAAGCCTCCGGCAAGCTGAGATCCTGTAATAATTGCATCATCTTCTACACCTGACCATATCCAAGGTTCCAGCTAACCTAAATTGGAGCATTTAAAATCTACATCTTAAGGACAATCAGAGGATGATTAACCCATATATTCTATACACTATTTTATTGGACTCTAACTCCCTTTATTTTATATACTTGTGTATGTGTACATACATGTGTGCGTTTGTGCACTTGTGTGTACATGAGTGTGTGTTTGTGTGCACGCACGTGTGTGTCAGTTTGTGTGTGCATGCGACTGTATGTGTGTATGTGCATGTGTGTGTGTGTTTATGTGAGTGTGTGCATGTGAATGTGTCTGTATATGTGTGTGCATGTGAGTCTGTGGATCTGAGAGTGTGTGTGTATGTGTGTGTTAGTGTGTGTGAGTGTGTGGATGGTGTGTGTGTGTAAATGTGTGTGTGTGTATTTGAGCATATGTGTGTGTGCATGTGGGCATGTGAATGGGTGGAATTTTACCGGGACGTTCGCCTGAGTTCTGTACGATCCTGCCCAAGGCCAATGAGGAATGCCGTTCTCCAAGCCTCACCCACCCCCCCGAATTGGGGCAGGTGTGCCAGTAAAATTCCGGACAATATATGTGAGTGTGTGTATGCATGACAGTGAGAGTCTGTGTGCGTGGAGTATGAGTGTTTGTGTGTACAGATGTCTGAGTAGGCTTGTGTGTGCATGTGTGAGTGTTGATGTGAGTATGTGTGTGGTGTGAATGTGTGTGTGCGTGAGTATATCTGTACGCAAGCATTTGTGTGTGTGTGTGAGAGTATATGTGAACGTGGGAGTATATGTGTGTGTGTGAGTATATGTGTGTGTAAGCATGTGTGTGTATTTGAGTATATGTGTGTGTAAGCGCACATGTGTATGAGTATGTGTGTGTAAGCATGTGTGTATATGCGTGTAAGTATATGTGTGTGTGAGTGTATGTGTGTGTGTGAATATATAGAATCATAGAATCCCTACAGTACAGAAAGATGCCATTCAGCCCATCAAGTCTGTACTGACCACAATCACACCCAGGCCCTATCCCCCAACCCTACATATTTTGCCCACTATTCCCTCTGACCTACGCACCTCAGAACACTAAGGGCCAATTTTAGAATGACCAATCAACCTAACCTGCACACCTTTGGACTGTGGGAGGAAACCGGAGCACCCGGAGGAAACCCACGCAGACACGAAGAGAATGTGCAAACTCCACACAAACAGTGACCCAAGCCGGGAATTGAACTCACATCCCTGGAGCTGTGAAGCAGCAGTGCTAACCCACTGTGCTACCGTGCCACCCATATATGTGTGTGTAAGCATTTGTGTGTGTGCATGAGTATATATGTGTGTAAGCACGTGTGTGTGTGTGAGTATGTGTGTGTGAGAGTATATGTATGCGTAAGCATGTGTGTGTGTGTGTGTGAGTATATGTATGCGTAAGCATGTGTGTGTGTGTGAGTATATGTGTGTGTAAGCGTGCATGTATGTGTGTGTAAACATGTTTGTGTGTGCGTGCGAGTATATGCGTGTGTGAGTATGCGTGTGTGTAAGCATGTGTGTGTGTTCGTGAGTATATATGTGTATAAGCACGTATGTGTGTGTTTGAGTATGTGTGTGTGAGTATATGTGTGTGTATGCATGTGTGTGTATGTGTGTGTGTAAGCATGTGTATGTGAATAAGCATATATGTGTGAATAAGCATGTGTGTGTGTGAGTATATGTGTGTGTTTATATGTGTGTCATGTGAGTATGTGCATGTGTGTGAGTATATGTGTGTGTATGCATGTGTGTATGTGCGTTTATGTGTGTAAGCAAGTGTGTATATGAGTATATGTGTGTGTAAGTATGTGTGTGTGAATACATGTGTGTGTGTGTGTGTGCGTGAGCATGTGTGTGTGAGTATATGTGTGTGTTCGCATGTATGTGTGTGTGCACGTGAGTATATGTGTGTGTAAGCATGTGTGTGTCAATATGCATGTGTGTGTGAATAAGCATGTGTATGTGAGTATATGTGTGTGTATGTGTGTGTGTGAGTATATGTGTGTATGTGACTACATGTGTGTGTAAGCATGTCTGTGTGTGTATGTGTGTAAGCATGTGTGTATGTATGTGTGTGTGTGAGTATATGTGTGTGTAAGCATGTGTGTGTGTGTCAGTATATATGTGTGTAAACGTGTGAGTGAGTGTATGAGTATGTGTGTGTGACTATTTGTGCGTGTACGCATGTGTGTGTGAGTATGTGTGTGTGTGAGAATATATGTGTGTGTAAGCATGTGTGTGTGTGTGAATATGTATGTGTGTGTGAGTGTATGTGTGTGTGAGTATATATGTGTGTGTGAGTATATGTAAGCATGTTTATGTGTGTGTGTGAAGATATGTGTGTGTGAGGATATGTGTGTGTACACATTTGTGTCTGTGTGAGTATATGTGTGTGTAAGCATGTGTGTGAGTATATGTGTGTGTGAATATATGTGTGTGTAAGCATGTGTGTGTATGAATAAGCATGTGTGTGTGTGGGTGTGTGTGAGTATATGTGTGTACGCTTGTGTGTGAGTATATGTGTGTGTGAGTATATGTGTGTGTAAACGTGTGTGTGTGAGCGTGTGTGTGTGAGTATATGTGTGTGTGTGTGAGTATATGTGTGTGTGTGTGTGTGAGTATGTGTGCATGTAAGCATGTGTGAGGGTTTTGATCTTGATATTTTGTTTCTTTGTTTTTTTTATTTTTAGACAGTGTCGTTCACAGCACCTCCTGGCACATCTTTCATTTCTTGTCACATTATCCTTCACTTTGGTCTTGCACTAACAACTGTTGATTGTATGTCTCCTGTCTGAATACACAACATCCAGTTTGCTCCTTTTTCACCCTCCCCCAATGAACTAACTAAATCCAAGTACTTTTCAAACTTTTCCCAGCCCTGATGAAAGTTGATCAATTTGAAACATTGAGCCGTATGTAATGTAGGTGGCTGGGATCTTGCCCGCTGACTGCAGATGCCTGCATCACCCCCTTTATGGAAGACCCACCATATTAAGAGCCGTACAGCACTTAAGTGGACAGAGGCCACTTTCCCTGGGATCAGAGACCCACGAGGCTGAAATCCTGCCCACCAAAAGCTGCTGGCCAGAGACCACTGGCCTGCATTGCTCGGCAGTGCCACCAGGGAGACAGTGGCTGCTGCTGGTACTACACCCGTCAGGATCATCGATGGGCCTGGTGAGCTATGGTGGGAGGGTCACAGGATGGGTGTTGCAGGGCCAGTCAGTCTGCAGCAAAACCAAGGAGTGGCAGAATTAAATACCATTTAGATGGACAGCTCTTTAAGCTCAGTCAACTCCATGCCAAAACTAAACAATGAAATTCACAAACAGCAGATCATGTCTATGTGGTAATTTCATTGTCCAGATTTGTGAGCCCCTCTTGACCTCTTTGATTCTGTGTGTAAAAAAACTCAGCCTGCCCTTGAATATTACCAAAACAAAACTCAGAGATTAACCTATACCTGGTCACCTTCCATATGTAAGAGAATCTGAAATAAGTTGAGCATTTCCTTAGCAGCCACCTCTCTCCATAGACTGACATTGACAAGGATGAACAATGGATTAACTGTCAGCTACAAACATATGGCACTGAGTATTTGACAGCAAAGAACTTTGCATATCACAACAGTACAATTGTGTAGAACAGTTGGCGTCACTACACTCACATATACTCCTGTACTGCTGTGAGACTCTAAACTGTAGTCAGCAACATGTAAGAGAGAAATTCCATCTGAGATGCCTGTACTGCATCCCCTGGATTCAATGGAAGGAATGTTAAATAAATACCATTTTGCTATGCCTGTACCAGCAGCCTGCAAGAGCAACCCGCCTTGCCCCAGTCTCCCTGCCTTTCTCTTGTGGTTCAGCAACTTATTTCTCTTCTGATATTTGATCCAATTCTCTTCTGAAAGGCATGATTGAGTCTGCCTCCACCACACTCTCAGTCAGTGCATTCCCCATCCTAACCATCTGCTGTGTCAGTTTTGCCTCATGTCACCATTGCTTCTGTAGCCGATCACCTGAAACCGGTTTCCTCTAGTTTTCAATCCCTCCCAGCAATGGGAACAGTTTCTCCCTGCCTGCTCTGTCCAGAACCCTCATGATTTTGAATACTTCTATCAAATTTTCTTTAATCTTCTCCAACAGGAACAGTCCCTGCTTCTGCCGTCTGCCAACATAACTGAGAATTCCTCACCCCTGGAACTTCTCTCTAACACCTTCACATCCTTCCTCAAGTGTGGTGTCCACAGCTGGACACAATGTGCTAGATGAGGATAAACTCAATGTTTTATACTGATTTATTATGATTTCCTTTCTGTTGAATCCTATGCTTCTCTCTATAAAGCTCAGAAACCTTTATTAATTACTTTACAGCCCTGAGCTGCCACCTGCCATAATCTGTGTGCATCTACTGTCCCGTTGCCCTGCTCTTGATTTCCCCTTTAGAATTATATCCTTTATTTCATCTTGTGTTCCCGCATTCTTCCTACCAAAATGAATCAATTTCATCTGCAACATGTTGGTACATTTCACCAGCCTGACTACATCTCCTTGATGGATATCTCAATCCTCAATACTTTTGTGCTTTGAAATCTGCCTGATATGCTCAAGTCTAGATCATTAATATACACCAGGAAGAGCAGGGCTCTGAATACTAATACCGGGGGAGCTCCATTCCTCGCATCTGAAAAACAGTGATTCATCACTCCTCTCTGCTCTCTGTCACTCGATCCATTTTGTATCCATGTGGCAACTGTTCCATTAGCTCTAACTTTGCTGACCTCTGGGCAGAAGTGAGACTGGGAAGTTAACATTGTGACAGTTTCAAGAGGGGAAGGGAGGGGGAAACAAAATCTTTCTGCTTTTATCGGTCAATTGATCCTATTTGATCTTTGGGCTGTTTCCAGGAACCCCACTGAGTGATAGACCCCAGACACAATGAACAGGAAAATTACCTTCCTATTGCTAAAGTTGTGTAGTTCTTTGATGGTCAGGATGGGACGTATTCTGCAGCAATTCATCAAGAAAGTCCAGGAGGAACATTACTGGCTAGACTCACATTTGTTACCCATAATTAGTTGCTTTTGAGGGGGTGTTGGTGACCCAACTTCTTGAACTGCTGCAGTCCATGTGGTGTAGGTACACCTACAATGATGTTAGGGAGAGAGTTGCAGGATTTTGACCTAGCAAAAGTGAAGCGACTGCAATATGTTTCCAAGTCAGGATGGTGGGTTTCTTGGAGGGGAACTTGTGGGTGATGGTGTTCCCCTTGTCCCAGGCGTTGAGGTTGTGGGTTTGGGAGGTTCTGTTGAAGAATGTTTAGCAAGTTGCTGCAGTGCATTTTGCACATGGTACACATCGCTGCCAATGTACACTGGTGGCGAAAGAAGACAATGTATTCTCTCAACTCTGATCTTAAATATTAATCGGCGTTAGAACAAGATTATTTTTACACACAGAAAGACAAGCTTTCAACTGAGTTTGATCTCCTCCATTTTTCACATAAACACCACCACTTGGCTCTGTTTTCTCATGTTACATCAGTGCATGAGGTTGTGGGTAGAGACATTGTTATGGTCAAGAGTAGTGAACTCCATCTGTTGTTACTGGAACTTCTGCAGAAATATTCATTGGAAACATTTTCTTTCAGCTGCTGTGATACTGTAGAAGAGGTAACAGGACTGTTTAATATTGTATTGTACATTATACGTTACTCAGTACACTGACATCTTTGCAAATGATTCCTTGTAAAAAGAAAATCACTTCACTCGAGATTACTTGCGTGCTCTCCTTTGAGGTTTCCTGCACGAGCCCACAAAAATACAAAGAAATTATATCACTGAGCACTCAGTCCACCCACTGCCTTGGTGATAATCCAATTTGATTTGATTTGATTTGTTATTGTCACATGTATTAGTATACAGTGAAAAGTACTGTTTTGTGCGCTCTACACAGACAAAGCATACTGTTCACAGAGAAGGAAATGAGAGTGCAAAATGTAGTGATACAGTCATAGCTAGGGCGTAGAGAAAGATCAACTTAATGCAAGGTAGGTCCATTCAAAAGTCTGATGGCAAGCGCATGAGCAAGTCCAGTGACTGAGGTTAACCACAGCTCGGAGTGAAGTGGAAATGTCTTCCACTCTGCAGATATTATCAAACATTTCATACTTTTTGTAAGATGCTCGTGTTATGATTTGCATTCCTAAGAATTAAGTTCCATGTCCTATTTGCATTTCCAACGGCTGGCAATCCTTTTTGCACATTCTGGGCCTGAATTTACTATTTTGATTCCAAGTGCTGAATCTAGGCATGATTCAGATCCGACTTGTAAACCCTGTTCTCAGGCACCCCCATACGCACTCAGCCTGAAAAAAAGCGGCGATTCTGAATCGCGCTGCACAAGCCTGTGGGCAGGCCTTATTGCACCCGAAACGCTGCTGTTCCGATCGGAGTCTTCAACTGTGCATGCACAGTAAGAAAAAGTTGAAAAGCACTCCCCTGCCACATTGCTCCCAGTCTGCAAGAGGTGGATAAAGTGGCCCGGGAGCAATGGCCCCCACAAGACATTGCCCCACCCCCACAACATAACTGTTCCCCTTACCCAATGTCTCCTGCTACCCAGACTGATTGTGACCCCCTGTCCCACTTCCCCCCATCAATCGCCCACAGAGTGGCAGCGGACCCCACTACCTCTGACCCATGAACCCTCCACCAGAGATCCATCTGGCCCTCCTCCCTCCTTCTCCCCCCTCTGACCAGAGAATGATCGGACCTCCCTCCTCCCCATCCCTGATCTGAGTCAGAAAGCCACTGGACTTACCTCTTCAGAAGCTGGAGTGCCCGAAACAAACCTTTGCCGAGCATATCTGTTTCACGCCGGATCTGGACGGTGCCCAGCCCAGTAAGTCAATTTAAATGCATGCAAATGCATTTTCACGCCCGTGCAACACAATGATAAAATCAGGCCCTCTTTGTCATGACTTGGACCAATGTTTTGGTGTCAATGGAAAAGGGGGCAAACTTAGATTTTGTTTTGACATGGCCATGATTCTCCCATCAGGACCCACAACACTTTTGGCGGATCGCGGTGGGAGATGCGTGTCGCTGGCCTTGTACTGGGGTTTGTGCTTGTGCCAGGAATGCATATACTCTCCCAGAGCCGGCGAACAGTTGCAGGTCAGACCACGCTGGAAACTGACAGGAAGGCAAGTGTGTCATTTGAATCTTTTTTAAATGCGTTTTAAATATGTTAGGCAGGTCATTATTGGGAACTTTCAGGTTCTGATCGAATCTCCCACCTGCCAGGAGTACTTCATTCTGACAGGGTTCAGACTAGCTCCACACGCCCGAGGAACTAGGGGGAGACCCTGCTGGAATGGAGGGGCCCCCCCTGCCCAGGAGTTCGGGCAGTAGGGAGATGGTGCTCCCTGGGCATTGGCACTCTCTGCCCCCGGCACTGCCCAAGGGGCAAAGTGCCCATGCCCAGGGGGCACCTTAGCACTGCCCACCAGGCATTGGCAATGCCTAGGGATTGGGGGGGTAGGGTGGGCAAGGCCTAAGGTGATCGGTGGATGTTGCACTGCCACTCTGCAGGCAGTAACAGAATGGGGTGGAAGGGGGACAGTGACTGGGGTAGTGGTCTGCTTGGGGAGGGGGGTGCCTGCCTCTGGGGAGGGGAGACTGACCCTGGCCGGGGGGGCGGGGGGGGAGGTGTGGGGGGGGGTGTTCAGCGGGGAAGGGGGTCTGCTGGGATAATGAGGGTGTGGGGCATTTTGTCACTGCCTGGGGGGGGGGGGCGGTGGGCTGGACATCGGGGTGCTCTGGGAAGGGAGGTCCGGGCTGACCCGGGAATTGTTGTGGGGGCTATGGGGAGGCTGGAGGGGCAGCACGGCGGAGGTCCCAGGCTGGCCAACGATCGGGCTGGCCAGCTAACGGGAGACTGACAGATCAGGGCCATTGCGCATGCTTAGAGTTCCAGCACTATCAGATTCCAGTGTGGATAGGCCCCACCCTCCCCAGGTTTTAATGAGATTCACGATTGGGACCTCTGCAGTCCACAGAGTGGGGAGATTCGGGTGAGAAGTTGAACTGACAAAACACTCGTGATCTAGAACAGTTTTCCCACCAATTCAGCACTTTTGGGAGAATCGCCCTCATGATTTCCAAATACTCACCTCAGTGTGACCCAATGGTCCCTATTTGGGTGACACAATCATCCTGACATGCTTTTCATAAGAACACAAGAAATAGGAGCAGGAGTAGGCCATCTGGCCCTTCGAGCCTGCCCCGCCATTCAATAAGATCATGGCTGATCTGTCGTGGCTCAGTTCCACTTTCCCGCCCTCTCCCCATAACCCTTAATCCCCTCGCTTATCAAAAACCCATCAACCCGCGTCTTAAAAATATTTAGCGAGGCAGCCTCCACCACTTCAACGGGCAGAGAATTCCAGAGATTCACCACCCTTTGAGTGAAGAAGTTCCTCCTCAACTCCGTTCTAAACCGCCCCCCCTTTATCTTGAGGCTGTGCCCCCTAGTCCTACTGTCCTTTCTGAGCGGGAAGAGTCTCTCCACCTCTATCCTATCCATCCCATTCATCACCTTATACGTCTCAATGAGATCTCCCCTCATTCTTCTAAACTCTAACGAGTACAAGTCTAGTTTATTCAGCCTCTCCTCATAGCTCAACCCCCTCAACTCCGGTATCAGCCTAGTAAACCTCCTCTGCACTCCCTCCAAGGCCAAAATATGGCTAGCTACAGAGGATTTGGCTAAGATCAAGTGTAGTATCGACATGCTGTGCTTGGTTGAAGTCATTAGGTTACATTTCAGCTTCATTTGAAGCAATTTTTAAAAGCGGCATCTCGGCCTTTTGGCTAAGATGCAAATGAGATCAAACCTTGGAGGAGGAGCTACACCTACTCCAATCAGCTTGGATCATGTAGATCAAGCCCGAGACAGGAGGTGAGAACCCTGTCTTGTCAGCTTGGATCGGGAATGTCTCAACTTGTTGGGACTCTGAATTGGCTTTAATTTGACTTGATTGGATTGGAATAAAGTTAAAAAAAAGATAAGGTGGGACATTGGAGCTGTGATCTCCTAGAAATCAAATTGCTCACCATTACTGGTTCGAGGGAAAGTTCACAAACCTTAGACCTGGAATTGGACGAGATATCTTTACCTGCTTCACTGGATCACAACCAGCTCAGATGGAAATTTGGAAAATACACTGGGAGCCTTGATGTTTAGTTATGACTGGCTCGATGGGCCAGCTGGTCTGTTGCTGTCACTCTTTGTGTAGGTTTCATTGTGCAGTGCAAAAACCACAAAATTATAAGGTATTTACAGCTCATCTTAATTGATCCGCTCTAAAATAACCAGTCTTCCCATTGCAGCATCCACTCATTTCTGAAGTAATTCCAGGATTTTCAACATTTGGTCTCACAGCCCATTCCAAATGTTGCCCAATTATTGAGGTCAAACTGCATCGACTGACATCAGCCTTAAAGTTGTTTCTTCACTAGTTCAAATCTGTGGCCCTTCGTTTTTCTCCCACTGTTTAATTGAAATCATTCTTCCACAGGCGCCAATTCAATTATTGCATCTACTTTAAATTCCTTTATAAGTTCAAATCTAAGGCAGAATAAGTTGAATTTCTCAAGTCTCCCTTCACAATCTAAACCCTAACAGTAAGGGTAAGTGACTTTGCACAACCTACAACACTCAAACTTCTCCCTTGTGTCTTGGCAACTCGGAGTGGGCTCAGTAAACCACAGTGTCATTTCATCATAATTTTCAATGCTTTATGTTCATCTTGTTTAGGGTTTATAGTTCAACATTTCAAAGCCTTGTTGCTGTTTTGTGCTGAGGAGCCTCAGCTCAGAGTCATTGAATCAGAGACTGAGCTGCAGGCACAGTGACACATAAGGGAGGGGGAACATTACCCAGACACTCAGTTCCAGGAGGTGGTCACACTTCTTAGAATAGGGTGGCCTGGTCAGGGGCAGGAGGGTGTGACTGTGTGTGAAGCAAGTATGGGGATTCAGAAAATAGAGGCGTCTCAGCAGCCTTGCAGTTGTTCAGCAGGTTTGAGGTTCTTGCAGCCTTTATGAACAAAAGCAGGAGCTGCAGAAAGGATGACCATGGCATCCGTAGCAACTTTACAAGCAGGGGCCGTTAATAGGAATATAGTAGTAGTGAGGGACAGTATAGTCGGGGGATAGACACAGTTCTCTGTAGCCAAGAGCTGGTGTCCAGTTGGGTTGTGCTGTCTGCTCGCTGCCAGGATTTGGGACAACTACTCTGGGTTGGAGAGAAACTCGCAGTGTCAGGAGGAGGATCCAATTGTCATGTAGATATCAACAACATAATTAAGACTAGGAAAGAGGGAGTATGAGCAGCTCCGGGCTAAGTTAAAAAGCTGAATCTTACAGCTGAATCTCTGGATTATTATTTGAGCCATGATGTGAAGATGCCAGCGTTGGACTGAGGTAAACACAGTAAGCAGTCTCACAGTAAGAAGGTGACCTGACAAAGGAGCAGCGCTCCGAAAGCTAGAGGTGTTTGTTACCAAATAATCCTGTTGGGCTTTAACCTGGTGTTGTGAGACTTCTTATTGTTATTATTTGAGCTGCATAGAAAATGATAGAGGATCAATAAAATTAGAAAATTACAACTGTGGTGTAAAGATTTTTGTGGGGGAAATGGGTTTTGATTCATGAAATACTGTTATTAGTACTTGGGAAAGTGGGAGCTGTACAGTTAGAACAGTCTTCATCTGAATCAGGCTGGAACCAATGTCATATAACTAGGGTGGTCGCAAGGCTTCAAACTAAATAGTAGAGTCAAGGGATCAAGTGAGGCAATTAAAGAGAGAGGTCAAAGTAATAGAGGAAGGTACCAATAAGAAAATGAATAATGACTGTAGCAGGAAGGTTTTACAAACTTCAGAGTGTAAGAGTAGGTAAACGTACGAGGTGCAAAAACCATGAAAAGACAGAAGGAAAGGTATTCTAGCTGAATGTACACAATATTCTCAGTAAGGTTGATCAACTGATACAGAGAGAAACAGGTGTGATCCAATTGTCATGAAAGCGATGTGTCTGTAGGAACTGGGAACCAGATGTTAACAATCTTCTTCCTCTTGGACCTTTGGTTTTTATGATGTCTTGATGCTCGATGGATGTTTGCCACTGATTAAACAAGTCTATGATCTGTTCGGGAGGTCCCTGCATATCCTCTGCATGGATTGTGTGATACAGACATCACTTAGATCTTTGACCCAAACAGTGACATAATCCAGGAGATGCCAATGCTTTGATCTAGGATGGAATGTGGTTTTCTATTTTTTTTCTGATGAAGGCGGGTGTTTGTTATAATGAGGCCATGTATTATGAGTACACTTCCTAAAGAGAAGGGCATCATTTGCATTGCTCTTTTCCTAGCTCATCTTTCCTCATTGTTCCGCTGCAGACATCGGAATCACAACCAATTCTGGTATTAAAGTCTCCAGAGGGATGGTCATTTCTTTGTTTGGAATGGTGGTTGTTAATGGTTAATTATTTTGTTAAAGGTACAAAGGTGAAGAGCATTGTTTGAATAAATACCAGGACCACATATAGAGAGACCGGAGAGGGGGTTGGGTGTGGTATATCTTCACCCCGGGAATAATATTCTGCTTTAGTTAGTTCTGATTCCTTTGAAGTTTTGTTTTAGTTACAATGTTTCACCAGACTGTCACCTCCTCTCATTTTTGTTTAGTTTATTGATCACTTGTTTAATTAATAAGGCTATAAACAAGGAATTCCCCTCTCGCTAGTTTAAGCTTTGTTTGTTAAAAAATGTAAGGATAGAGGGCTAGGGTGCATCATCAGTAGGAGTGATATTTAGGTTTGGTTTGTTGTTTCCTTTTGACTTTTTTTTAGTTTAAATGCCCCAGCAGGAACTTCCGCCCCCTCTCGTTTATTTGTTCACTTTTGATGAGTTGTTGTATTGAAAGAGTACAAAGAGATTCAGCGGTGTGGATAGACAGGAGACAGAGATCAATAATACTGTATCCTGTGGATAGATCCAAAATGGAGTCCACCCACTTTCACACAGCCGCCTGCAGCTTCTTGATAGAAACACCCAGTTTCACAACCCTGCCTCCATTGCCAATTCTTCATCAGCACTGAATTCAACAAATAGACTCTTTTATTAACCTGGGGACCGCAAGATCTTGACACTTAGATTTTGGTGATAAGTGGGAGCACGGTGTCACTGCAACCTTCTGCTTTTTTCACTTACAGGCTTCCTTTGATTGTTCAGTCATAGAAACATAGAATATTACAGCACAGTTCAGGCCCTTCTGCCCTCAATGTTGTGCCGAGCTATGTCCAAACCCAAGATCAAGTTATCCCACTCCCTATCATTCTGGTGTGCTCCATGTGCCTATCCAATAACTGCTTGAAAGTTCCTAAAGTGTCTGACTCCACTATCAAAGCAGGTGGTGCATTCCACACCCCAACCATTTTCTGAGTAAAGAACCTACCTCGGATTTCCCTCCTATATCTCCCACTATGAACCTTATAGTTATGTCCCCTGGTAACAGCTACATCCACCCGAGGAAATAGTCTCTGAATATCCACTCTACCTATCACCCTCATCATCTTCTAAACCTCCATTAAGTCGCCTCTTATCCTCTTCCATTCCAAAGAGAAAAGCCCCAGCTCCCTCAACCTTTCCTCATAAGACCTACCCTCCAAACCAGGCAGCATCCTGGTAAATCTCCTCGGCACTCTCTCCAAAGCTTCCACATCCTTCTTATAGTGAGATGACCAGAACTGAACACAAT
Source organism: Carcharhinus amblyrhynchos (assembly GCF_965287045.1). Taxonomy (NCBI): domain Eukaryota; kingdom Metazoa; phylum Chordata; class Chondrichthyes; order Carcharhiniformes; family Carcharhinidae; genus Carcharhinus; species Carcharhinus amblyrhynchos. The sequence continues at coordinate 59,265,921 of NC_137329.1, forward strand.
ATTCCAAATGTGGTCTCACCAAGGTCCTATACAGTTGCAGCATAACCCCACGGCTCTTAAACTTTAACTCCCGTTAATAAACGCAAACACACTATAAGCCTTCTTCACAGTTCTATCCACTTGAGTGGCAACATTCAGAGATCTGTGGATATAAAACCCAAAATCTCTCTGTTCCTCCACATTCCTCAGAACCCTGCCATTGATCCTGTAATCCGCGTTCAAGTTTGTCCTACCCAAATGAATCACCTCACACTTACCAGGGTTAAACTCCATCTCCCACTTCTCAGCCCAGCTCTGCATCCTATCGTTGTCTCTTTGCAGCCTGCAAGAGCCCTCCACCTCATCCACTACCCCACCAATCTTGGTATCATCAGCAAATTTACTAACCCAGCCTTCAGCCCCTCTTCCAGGTCATTGATAAAAATCACAAATAGCAGAGGACCCAGCACTGACCCCTGTGGTACACCGCTGGTAACAGGCCTCCAGTCTGAAAATTTTCCCTCCACTACCACCCAGTTACTTATCCAATTGGCCAAATTTCCCTCTATCTCACACCTTCTTACTTTCTTCATGAGCCTACCATGGGGAACCTTATCAAATGCCTTACTAAAATTCACGTATACGACATCAACTGCTCTACCTTCATCCACACATTTAGCTACCTCCCCAAAGAATTCAATCAAATTTGTGAGGCAAAACTTACCCTTCACAAATCTGTATTGACTATCCTGGATTAAACTGCATCTCTCCAAATGGTCATAAATCCTACCCCTCAGGGTCTTTTCCATTAACATACTGACCACCAAAATAAGACTGACTGGCCTATAATTAGCAGGGTCATTCCTATTTCCTTTCTTGAACAGAGGAACAACATTTTCCTCTTTCCAGTCCTCTGGCACTATCCCCATGGACAGTAAGGACCCAAAGATCAAAGCCAAAGGCTCTACAATCTCCTCCCTTGCCCCTCAAAGAATCTTAGGATATATCTCATCTGGCCCAGGGTACTTATCAACCCTCAGGTTTTCCAAAATTGCTATTATATCTTCCCTAAGAACATCTACCTCCTCCAGCCTATCAGCCTGTATCACACTCTCATCCTCAAAAATATGTCCTTGGTGAATACTAAAGAAAAGTATTCATTCATCGCCTCTCCTATCTCTTTTGACTCTATGCACAAGTTCCCACTACTATCCTTGACTGGCCCTAACCTCACCCTGGCCACTCTTTTATTTTTTACATAAGAGTAAAAAGCCTTGGGGTTTTCCTTGATCTGACCTGCCAAGGACTTCTCATGCCCCCTCTTAGCTCTCCTAAGCCCTTTTTTAAGCTCAATCCTTGCAATCTTGTAACCCTCAAGCGTCCCAACTGAACCTTGTTTTCTCATCCTTACTTACGCTTCCTTTTCCCTCTTGACAAGACATTCAACCTCTTTTATGAACCATCGTTCCCTCACTCGGCTACTTCTTCTCTGCCTGACAGGGACATACTTATCAAGGACATGCAGTATTTGTTCCTTGAACAAGCTCCACTTTTCATTTGTGCAAAGTCCTTAAGGACCTTTTGGATCACTCTTTGGGCTTGCACCTCCCCCTGACCTAGCTGGCATGGGTGACCATACACCAGCAAGCAGCTCCTAGCACCATTGTTCAAGTGATCATTGCAGTGCACAAGCCTCTCCACCACATCAAGATGGCAAGCCACAGAGAAGCGTATAGCAGGTGATGAGTAACTATTGAGGGATGTAAGTTGAGCTCATATGAATGAGATGCTGATAACCTTTACAATAATATTTTTAAGGTGCATTTTGGGCCTTTGGAAAACTTTTTGGATAGCCACAGTGCCTGGAAAAACTAAACGGCTGGCACAAGAAATGTGATGGCAGGAAGCCAGGTCAATGCTAATGTAATGAAGTAGCACAACTGCTTTGATGGCTGCTACAGAATGAGGTTGCAAAGACCATGATAGATTTAGGGAGATCTTATCCTGCCACATCCCCCACTTTTAATTAAGCTTCACTCCATATCCCACTTCATCACAAATCCTCAAATTATTACTGTAAGAAAATAATTGAATTTAAGATTGAAAGGAAGTGGTTTACTGTCTCCAAGTGGGGCCATTTGCCTTTCATTTTGAGAATGCAGTGGGAGGGTAAAGAGTTTAATTAGTCAGTTCACCGTGCTAATCATAAGTAACAGCTCCAATCTTTTGAAGATTTGATGGGTTGCGACTCTATGATTTGCTCCTGACCATTTAATTCAGATTCAGAAACTATTTACATTTCTGTCACTGAACATTGACAGATTTTGTTGCCACTGCGAGTTAGAAGTAACTGACTGACACCATGACAGTTGAGTGCCTCTGTCACTGTCCACAGTTCCATGGCAATGTACATATCTTACAATCTCTAGTGTAGAATCCCAGCTGACAAGTTAATGCATTACACCCCATCTTGAGTTTGATCCAATGATCTTAGCCAAAAGGCTGACAAGCGACTCCCTTGTAGGCACCATGAATTGGATTCAATTGGAATTTGAATTTAGTTTTTGGAGCAAGCAAGGAATGGATTTGGGTCTGCTCAGCCCATTCTCAGCTTTGGCTTTGTAACTTTAAGAACGCAGTAAACAAAACTAAAAATCTGTCTTGTAGATTTCAAAGCAGAAGCACCCTGAGACTTGCCCACACAAATCTTAAGATGGTCAGCAGTATCAAGTGTATCTTGTCTGCTGTACTGTTTATCAACCTTCAACTTTGACACTAACACACTAACCAGAGCCAGGAGATGTGATCAACATAAGGAACAACAAGTGTTGTCAGTGGAATGTTGAGCAAGTTGCTGCTTTTCTGACACCTTTCTCAAGCTAGACACTTTAAATTTTTTATTTAAAAACGTCTTCCTTTTCAACAAATTGTGATTTTGGGCCTTTGGTCAGTTGAATGTGAAACAACACTCTTAATATTGTTTGACATTGTGTCCAAGAGGGCAGCACGTCAGGTTGCAACAGCACCAGGATTAGAAAGATCCTTGAAATTGCCATTACTGTCCCTGGACAAGAACACAATTTACTATTTGAAAGGACAGAAAAGGCGGGGTGTTGGCATGCAGAGAGCAGAAATGAAGGAGAAAAGATATGAAACTTTAAGAAAGCATGAAAATAGAACAAAGTAAAATTGAGAGAAAATACACTTAAAAATGGAAGTAATATACTATAATTATAATTATACCAGCGTATGGATCTATGTGGTACATACTGCTTGATAATTATATCACTGTCTATATTACCCTGGCAATTTATATAATCCATATTTTCAGGTAATTTATATTAAGGAACTTGCATTTTTAATTTCATTGATGGGGTATTTACATTGTCCATATTGAAATATTTATATTGCTCATCCCTCATTATCCTTGATCTGAGTGATATTTAAGAGTCAAGCACATTACTATAGATCTGGAGTCATGATGTGGAGGTGCCACCATTGGACTGAGGTTGGCTTGTGCTACCAAATAAATCTGTTGGCCTTTAACTTGGTGTTGTAAGACTTCTTACTGATCTGGAGTCAGACCAGGATGGTAGATTTCCTTCCCCAATGAACCGGATTTTTTTTTAAGACAATGGCATCATGACTCCTAAAGCTAGATTTATATTAAATTCAAATTTCACCTTCTGCCGTGGTGGGATTTGAACAATGGTCTCTAGAGAATTACCCTGAGTCTCTAGGTTACCAGTCCAGTGACAATACGACTTCACCACTGCTACCTTTTACAGAACCTTATGGTGCTTTAAGGCTGATGAGTTACTTTTGAGATGTAGCCACTGCAGGAAAAGTAGCAGTCAGCTCGCACACAGCAAGTTCCATGAAACAGTAATGTGTTAATGAGAAGATTGTCCATTTTTGTGATGGGGATTGTATTATAAATGTTTGCCAGGATACCGAGGATTAACCCACTGTAGTTATTCAAAATAATGTAATCGGACCTTGGACACCCAGCAGACAGGATCGGGGGACCTCAATTGAACAATTCCTCCAAAGGATAGTGCTGCAGTATCAGCCTTAATTTTTAGGGAGTGGGACTTTATCAGCATTCCTGACTGAACCAAGGATGATACTTTAATAAATCAGCTTGTGTTATTTATTTAGATTTGATAACGCTATCATTACACGGGTCTCCTATTAATTTCTATATCACTGTACAGATCTCCAATGGTGATATTGTCATCCATACTCCATTGACTAACTACAGAAGCCAAGATTGCTTTGAGTACAACAGACGGTCCAGGAGAAAATTGAGCTGCAAATTGCACTTGCTTTCAAATGTGTGTTTTATGTATAAGTTTCCATTCAAACTTATTGAGGAGTTTCATTTTTCTAGTTGGGAGCAGGTTTCTCACAAAAAGTATCACTTTTAATTAGTGTCCAGTCCATCACCTGTGAGACACCTGAATTTAAATAAACTATACAGAACCATTTTCCAGTTATAATGTCGTACAATGGTCAACTTGTTAGTAACTGAAAAGAATTATGTCTAAAAGATTTGAAAACTTGCCTATTATTGCCCATTCATTGGGTTGGGGGATAGATTGGGGACTGACCCAGGGAGAGGTCAGTGGGTCAGCGATGCGGGTGGGGAGTTGGAAAGGCCAGCTATTGGAGGGGGAAATGGGTCTGTCTGGCGATCGGAGGCCAGTGATCGGGAGGTTGGCAATGGGGGGGAGCTGTTGCGCATGCACCTAATCAGCACTGACAGATTAGCACATGCGCAGTGGCCCCCTCAGCACTATGCTGCCGGCTTCCCGGGTGGGAATAGACCAGCATGAGGCAGCCTAAGGCACTCTGTGATGCACAGAGAGTTAGAGATTTATTCTGGTAAGAATGCCCAAAAAACGGGCGAGAGATACTTTCATCTCCCCCAATTGGGCACTTCATTTCATTTTGGAAGAATCCCTGCCCTGATTTTAAATAAACTATACAGAACCATTTTCTAGTTACATTGGCAGAGAGTAGTCAGCTTCTATGTAACTGTAAAGAACTATATCTAAAAGATTTGAAAACTTGACTATCAATGCATCTAGAAAAATCAATGGAGATGATTCTCCCAGCCCGCTGTGTTGTTTGAGTAGTGCAGTATGCTGGGAGACATCCACTGGGACCATTTTGTGGGATTCCCGCTCGGAGGATGGGCCTACGCACGTCTCCCAGCCTACGTTTTTCAGTGCAAACAGAATTGCGCTGAAAATCAGTGCAGTGGCAATTTAAGTGTGTTACCATCCCTTTACATATAATCAGCAGGTCTGTGACTGAATTCTACCTCCCCTCCCCACGAGCATCTCCCTCCTGTCCGGCGGGGTGTCATGCTGGTAAGTGTTTACAACTGCTATATAAAATTTGGGACCTGGCTTAGCAGTACTGAAGAAGAGCAAGGAGGTAAGTGTTATGGAGCTGCAGCCCCAGAGGAGGGTGGAGGCAAGATCTGGAAAATTTCTGGGCAGGTGGGGAAGTTTATTGAGTGCTGGAAGTGCTATCCCCAGGCCCAAGGATGTTCTGCTGTTCTCTTTCTGGGATATGGTGGCGAACTTTATTGAGTGCTGGGGTTTTTGGGGTGGGGGAAGGGCATCATGTGCTGCTTGGGGACTCATCAAGTCAGACAGCTGGTTCTCTAAGCAGGGCCTCTCACGTCAACATAGATACTTATGCTGCATGTACTCTGCAGTGAATAAGAACCCAAATTGAGATAATCAGGAGTCTGTCCCTGCCCCATGACCCTGACCTGCAGCAGTTGCCTAGAAGAGAATGCTGTAGTAGCATCCAAGGCAATGGCTCAAGGTTGCGCATTGACCACATCTGCACACCAACCTGTATGCACCCCAGGAGACCAGGAGATACTCCAGCTGCACTCACCCACCCTTAGCTGCCTCCTCAACCCTGTCCCTTCCCCTCTTTCACACTGGGCCCACGTAGGAGTAAGGATCTTGAACACATGTGTGGGGAAATGGGGGTTATGAGCATGTGTGGGGGTGGGAGGCCGGGGTGTGGCGTTTGTCTAAGGATCCGATGGATACTGGGAAAATAGGGCAGGAGGCCCACAACCCACAGCAGTCTGTGCCCTGATGAGTGGGATTGGAGTATGCTCAGGTTTGTGAGGGGAGAATCAGAGGCAGGTAAGGTTTTGCCCAACATGTGAGGATGGTGTGTTATTCTGGGGGGCTCGTGTTATAGTGCCACCCCAGGGGCGATGGTTTTTATTACTAGAATTGCATGACAAACAACCAAGTCAAAGTAGGATGAAAGCATTCGTCTGAAGTTACGCTTGGTGGTCAGGCATTGATAAAGAAATCTAAAGAAAGATTAGGCAGAGCTCAATTTGTGAAGCCCAACAGGCATTGCCACCACTGGCGAATATACCCCCATGGGAGTGGCCAGGAGGCTGTGGACAAAATTACATATATTTTGCAGGGTTGTTCATGGGACATACGTTTCTCATCTTGAGTTTTCCATGTTGATGATTTAGTTCTGGCCAATAACTTTGCACAGTAAGATGCCTCACAGACCAGGTTAAAGTCCAACAGGTTCATTTGGTAGCACAAGCTTTTGGAGTGTCACTCCTTCTTCACCTGAAAGCTTGTGCTACCAAATAAATATGGTGGACTTTAACCTAGTGTGTGAGGCTTCTTACTGTGCCCACCCCTGTCCAATGCCGGCATCTCCACATCAATAACTTTGCAGCAGGACTGACATAGGTGGCTGACAAAATTGTGGAAAGAACGGGACCTGCCTCCTGTGCTGCCGAAGTACAAGGTCAGTGTAAAATGACATGTGCATCATTTGAGGAAGAGTTGGGGTTGATACCGAGGATCAATAAGTACCTTCTGTTGGACTCATGTCCATCAATTGCTGATAAGAGAGCTTTGTGTAAGGGTGGAGTCGGGGCACTCAGTGATTGCTGAAAAGGATGAGACAGCAGTGACTGAGGAGGGGCTTAACCCTGGATTGGTAAGTTTACTGTTGCAACTGTTACAGAACTAGAGGGCACAGCCTCAAAATAAGGAGGTGGGGGGGGATGCTGCAGTTTAGAACAGAGTTGAGGAGGAACTTCTTCACTCAAAGGGTGGTGAATCTCTGGAATTCTTTGCCCATTGAAGTGGTGGAGGCTACCTCACTGAATATATTTAAGTCACGGGTAGATAGGTTTTTGACAGACAAGGGAATTAAGGGTTATGGGGAGAAAGCAGGAATGTGGAACTGAGCCACTTCAGATCAGCCATGATCTTATTGAATGGCGGGGCAGGCTCGAAGGGCTAGATGGCCTACTCCTGCTCCTATTCCTTATATTCTTATTGTCTTAATTTGCCTGGATGCCTTACTCACTGCAAATCAGAGTACCAAACTAAGACATTCCTCCACAGTCCAGAAAATTCCAGACAGATTGAATTTGTGATGAGTTTTTCCTGATGATTCCTCCTCCTGCCTTGTTGAATTATACTTTATTATGTTCAATGATGCTCCTTCTGTTTTGTTCATAGGTAAACTTCAAAGTTAGAGGGAAGGGGGAGGAGTGTGATATATTGTGACACCTGTAATGGAGCGTTCTCTGAGGGCCATGTGATCAGGCTGATCCTATAGAGAGCTAATGTGGAAATCCAAGTCAGCCGGGAACAAGAGCACACACAGACGTTCCTATGAGATTCCCTCTCACTCCAGTGAATATAATCCTAGCTGACTCAGTTTCTCCTCATATGACAGACCTGCCATCCCAGGAATCAAGCTGGTAAACCTTCGCTGTATTCCCTTTATAGCAAGGACATCCTTCCTCAGATAAGGGCATAGTTATCTAAGTGTGGCCTCACCAATGCTCTATACAACTGCAGTAAAACATCCCTACCCCTATACTCAAATCCTCTCGCTATGAATGTGCACATAACCATTTGCCTTCTTTACTGCCTGCTGTACCTGCACACTTAGTTTCAGCAACTGATACATGAGGAGTCCAAGGTTTTACCGAGTATCCACCTCTCTCAATTTACACCCATTCAAATAATAATGTCTTCCTATTATTGCTACTGAAGTGGATAACCTCACATTTATCCACATTATACTGCATCTGCAATGCACATGCCCACACACACTCAGCCTGGCCAAATCACGCTGAAGAATCTCCAACCTCCTCATGGCTCATCTCCCACCCAACTTCGTAACGTCTGCAGATTTGGAAATGATACATTCAGTTCCCTCTTCCAAATCATTAATATATAATGTGAACAGTTGGGGTCCTCGCACAGATCCCTGCAGAACCCAACTAGTCACTGACTGCCAGAGAGAAAAAGACTCATCTATGCCAACTCTTTGCTTCCTACCTGCTAACCAGCTTTCTATCCATCTCAAGACACTACCTGCAATCCCATGAGCTTTAACATTAAACAGTAGTCTGTTATGGGACACCTGGTCGAAAGCCTTCTGAAAGTCTAAATAAACCCCATTCACTCATTTTGAACATAAGAACATAAGAAATAGGAGCAGGAGTAGGCCATCTAGCCCTTCGAGCCTGCCCCGCCATTCAATAAGATCATGGCTGATCTGAAGTGGCTCAGTTCCACTTTCCCGCTTTCTCCCCATAACCCTTAATTCCCTTGCCCACCAAAAACCTATCTACCCGTGTCTTAAATATATTTAGCGAGGTAGCCTCCACCACTTCAATGGGCAGAGAATTCCAGAGATTCACCACCCTTTGAGTGAAGAAGTTCCTCCTCAACTCTGATCTAAACTGCACCCCCCCTTATCTTGAGGCTGTGCCCTCTAGTCCTGCTGTCCTTTCTGAGCGGGAAGAATCTCTCTACCTCTACCCTATCCATCCCCTTCATTATCTTATACATCTTTATAAGTTCCCCCTCATCCTTCTAAACTCCAACGAGTACAGACCCAGTCTGTCAACTCTCCCAGTTACATCCTCAAAGAGCTCCAATAGATTTGTCAAGCATGATTTCCCTTTTGTAAATCCATGCTGACTTTGTTTGATTATACCACTGCTTTCCAAATGCTGAATTGTGAAATCCTTGATAATGGACTCTAGCAACTTCCCCAGTACCAATGTTCGGTTCACTGGTCTATAGTTGCCTGTTTTCTCCCTACTTCCCTTTTTGAATAGTGGGCTTACATTAGCCACTTTCCAATCTGTAGGAACTATTCCAGAGTCCAAAGAATTTTGGAAAATAACCACCAATGAATCTACTATTTCCAGACCACTTCCTTAAGTACTCTGGGATGAAGATTATCAGGATTATCCACCTCCAATCCCATCAATTTCCCTAAAACCATTTCTCTACTAATGCTGATATCCTTCAGCTCCTCACTAAAACTTGTTTCTCTCAGGACTTCTGGTACATTATTTATGTCTTCCTTTGTGAAAGCTGAAGTAAAGTATGGATTTCATTTCTCAGCTATTTCGTTATTCCCTGTTACGAATTCTCCCATTCCTGATTTTAAGGAGCCTACATTTGACACACATCCAGGATGGGGAGGAACTCCAGTTGGAGCTGGGGAACCGAGAATGTACTTGTGTCTTTAGTTCTGTCAGGCCATTCTTTCTATATACATATTTATACTGTTAAACCCTTCTTAATTTGAAGTCACAACAAGTTGCCCTAAATTATCACAAGTGGTAATGCTGTCTCTCATGATGGTCCATGATTATGACCATATGAGTCCATGATGATTATACTGAACATTTATCTGTCATTAAATAGGGGAAGTTAGTCTTTGGACTGTTTGCTAAACACACACACACAGACATACACACACACACACGCAGACATTCTTATGTGCACACACACACATGCACACACACACACACACACACACGCGCACACACACACACACACACACACACCCATATACATGCATGTGGTATTATCGCTAGATTAATTAGCCAGAAACTCAAGTACTAATCTGGGGAGCAGGGTTCAAATCCTGCCATGGCAGATGGTGGAATTTGAGTTCAATTAAAAAACATTTAGAATTAAGAATCTACTGATGGCCATGAAACTGTTGTTGTAAAAACCCATCTGGTTCAGTGAAGGAAATCTGCTCTCCTTACCTCATCTGGCCTACATGTGACTCCAGAGCCACAGCAATGTGGTTGACTCTCAACTGCCCTCAGGCAATTAGGGGTCTGTGACCAGCCAGCGATGCCCATGTCCCACAGATGAATAAAAAATAACATATACAGTCATGCACATGCTCATGTACACACACACACACACACACACATTCATGCACACCCACACTCACTTATGCACACACATCCATGTGAATATATATATAAATATGCACACTCATGCAAAGGGACATGCATACACATGCACTCATGCATATATGCACATTTGTGCATGCATATACACTCATGTACACACATTCATGCAGACATACAGACTCATACACACACAAACATGTCCATACACTCATGCAGATACACACATATACTCATGCACACACAAACATGCACACAGACACACATACTCACAGTCATATATATACATTCATGCACACACACTTACTCATACACATACATGCATGCACACACAAACTTACACAGCCCCATGTACACACACATACATCCTAAGGTTTCAGCAGTTCTGACTATAACCCAGATCGGCTGCAAGAAATGAATGGCATTTGTTTAATAAGGAAATCCTGGAAGTGGTATTTGTTTTATTTTGTAGTAACTCTGTATAATATTTACAGTGATTTCCACAAAGCCAGATCTGTGCTTTATTACACTGTCGAGAAACAGCACTTTGTTACTTGAAAGTAGAGGATATACAAGATTGAATAGTTTCCAGTCAATAAACAAATGGCTGCTTAGTGTTTCCTTTCTGTGAGATAAATGAACAAGAGCTGGATTCACACTGAAATTGCAAAGGGAAACTGACCGTTGCTAAGTGCGATTATTTCAGGGCATTCTGGCTCTCTCTGAGACAGGGAACTGGTGACAGTGGTGGTGCCTGTGGTCTCCATGAGGTAGTGAGGCAGCAACCAACAAAACTGAGATGTAGAACACTGTGTCCCTGTGAGGGGGGAAACGGCAGCTGAGCTTATCTCACAGTCCAATTCACATTCATCGTGGCACAGGCTAGGACTCAACACAACATCTGAGCCAATCTACCGACAAGAGCTCAAACAATCATCCAATTACGCTATTTGACTTTTGAAAAGTCACCCAACTGCTCTCCTCTGCCTACTGCTGCCCCCTCACCACCCCAACAAAACCTGAAGAGAAGGGGTCTGTGCTGGGAGGTACCCCAATACTGGGGTCTCCTGGCAGGTTGGCCAAGGGCCAGCTCATCTTTTCAACCTTGAAAATCCTGGTCTAAGCTAAGGAGAAGTGAGTGGTTAGGAACTAAGGGTAAGTTTCTGTACAAAGGCAACTCAGTCTGATGCGTCTCAGCTCACAGAATATAACACAGCAATCAGTGAATTAAAAAGTGAAATGGGGAGTCAGGACGTATTGTAAGATCTAGCTCCTTGGACATAATGTACCGAATGAGTTACCAGCCTTCCTTTATTCAGGGCGCACACTTCATAGTCAGGGATTGAATATAATCAAACTGCAGGTACAGCACAGATCCTACAATGTATAATGAAGAATCTGGGCTGTAGGGACTGTCATAGTAACTTACTGTTGGTCTATACTCATTGATGATAATGTGGTTACTGTTGTAATTTGATAGGGCATTGTGAGGAGGTGATGGTGTAGTGGTCACTGGACTAATAATCTAGAGACCCAGGGTAATGCCCCAGGGATGCAGGTTCAAATTCTACATGGTAGAGGATTGGAATTTGAATTGAATAAAAATGTTTCTAAAAACAATCAGAATGGCTAATAATAAAGTACTGGCCTCATCACGCACCTTTGGTGACTTTCTCAGTTTCATGTTAAGTGCGAATCCTCAGTTACTAAAGAAAGGCAGTTTCAACTTCTCCTCTAACAGCCAGTTCTGCTCTGCTGGAAAATAACAAAGCAGAATGACAACCCCAGATATTGTGGGTACCTCAAACCCAATAGATGAACATGGCTGTGCTGGTTAGGACCTTGGATGTATGGAGTAAGGACAAGCCACTCCACAAGCATGGAGATGTATTACACACAAGTCAAGATAATCACAGGAGGATTCAGAGAGTTTGGCATAACCAAGCAGACAGTTAAATTTGTTATATTCTCTAGGGTAGCAGCTCTGACAACTGAGGATCACAAACCAGTTCTTTTCATGTATCTGTGGATTGTTTAAACCTCATGGTGCAAATAAGAACAAGAGGAGGCCATTCAACCCCTTGTTCCTGTTCTGCCATTCAATTAGACCATGGCTGATTTCTAGCATCACCAATTACCATTCTAATTTCCATGTCACTTGGTGCCCTTGCCTCATGAAAATCATTTCAATCTGTGACTTTGGCACTTTTACATTTTCATTATCAGCTTTTAGGAAAAAGGAATTCTAAATTTCCTTTACCCTCCTTGTGATGACGTGCCCCCTGACATCACCTCTGAACATGGTAACTCTTATTTTAAGGTTATATTCCTTGACTTCCCAACCAGAGCAAATAGTTTCTCTCTATACTTAGTCTTTATTCATTTATGACACGTCAGACTAGGGGATTTACACTGAGGGCCTCAATAATGGCAGTAATAATAACAGGCTGAAATCCCAATAATAATGAGCAAGTGGTACCAAGAACCATCCCAGCCCTGGTACCATTAGGGAAAACATGAACAAATGCAACCCATGCAAAGCTTAAAGACACTTACCCATCCATTCCATAGCTACTTCATGAATTCCCTTCTGCAAGAACAACGCTATCATTCAGAGGATAGATTCCACCTAGCCACTGGTTTAGTGAATTAGGCGGCCTGATTTTTAATTCCATCAATCCCAACGAGTGAAGAATAGCTGTGAATAGCTGTGCACAATCAACAAGAACAGTTTTACAGCAGGACAGCAAGTTGAAACTCTACCCCCGGGTAGAGTTGAAACTCTTCCCTGCTTCAAAGTGCCTCTCTTGGTGAGTGCTATAGCCCCTGAATTGGGCTTCCTGGTAACTTTCCACCTTCTCTCCCAGGTTTGGCACCAACAGGCTCAGTCTTTGGTGTGGGTTACGTTGATGTGATGCATATCTACAAGGCATGTTGCCTGCGTGTGAACACCCTCATGGAGCTCTCACCTATTCTGGAGTTGTAGTTGGAAAAATGCTAGAATCCATCATCAAAGAAGAAATAGCAGGACACCTAGAAAAGAACGGTTTGATCAAGCAGACGCAGCACAGATTCATGAAGGGGATGTCGTGTTTAACAAATTTATTGGATTTCTATGAGAATGTGACTAGTGCGGTAGACAGAGAGGAGCCGGTGGATGTGGTGTTTTTCGATTTCCAGAAGGCGTTCGATAAGGTGCCTCACAAAAGGTTGCTGCAGAAGGTTAGGGTACACAGAGTTGGGGGTAAGGTGTTAGCGTGGATTGAGGATTGGTTTTCTAACAGGAAGCAGAGAGTTGGAATCAATGGGTGCTTTTCTGGTTGGCAGTTGGTGACTAGTAGCGTGCCGCAGGGATCGGTGCTGGGGCCTCAACTATTTACCATTTACATAGACGATCTGGAGGAGAGGGCTGAGTGTACAGTAACAAAATTTGCTGATGACACAAAGATGAATGGAGAAGTGAATTGTGTGGAGGGCGTGGAAAGTCTGCAGAGAGATCTGGATAGGCTGAGTGAGTGGGCAAGGACCTGGCAGATGGAGTATAACGTTAGCAAATGTGAGGTAATCCACTTTGGTAGGAATAATAGTAGGAGGGATTTTTATTTAAAAGGTGAAAAGTTGCAGCATGCTACGGTGCAGAGGGACCTGGGGGTCCTTGTGCACAAATAGCAAAAACCCTGTCTGCAGGTGCAGCAGGTGATCAATAAGGCGAATGGAATGCTGGCCTTTATAGCGAGGGGGACAGAATATAAAAGCAGGGAGGTCTTGCTGCAACTGTACAGAGTACTGGTGAGGCCGCAGCTGGAGTACTGTGTGCAATTTTGGTCCCCTTATTTGCGAAAGGATATATTGGCCTTGGAGGGAGTACAGAGAAGGTTAACCAGGTTGACACCGGAGATGAGGGGGTTAGCTTATGAAGAGAGATTGAATAGACTGGGCCTGTACTCGTTAGAGTTTAGAAGGCTGTTGAAACATTAAGCATCTGGGCTACAGAATACAGAATAAGTGGGATGAGGCATTCCAGCCCATTGAACTCTATTCTGTAATGGAGCTGCACAAATGAGTCAGAATAATATTTAAAATGGGTGAGTTGCACATCGCACATTAGAATATTGCTTGTTGGAAATGACAACTTCAATATTTACTTCAGGAATCTTGATGGCAAATATTTATTTATTTATTGTATCACATGGCAGGCTTGTAAAATCTGGCAATAATATTGACAGAATGAAATCCAATGATCCCTATGGTGTTAACATGACACAATGATCATGAAGTTGTTGACTCATCAGCAATCAACTTTTCTCAATTAGTTTCCAATAGACCCAAGATAGGAGATAAGGAAACCCCACAATGGTTGTTTCATAGATCCAAAGTCATCTTTGTCCTCCCAAGCATGGTGTCCTTACCATGAGTCACATCCAAAATTATTCATATATGAATAATTTTATTTTATGTTATTTTCTGAAAGGAATCAATCTCATTTTTATTGTGGCCGGCACAGTGGTTAGCACTGCTGCCTCACAGCGCCAGGGACTCGGGTTCAATTCCCGGCTTCAGTCATTGTCTGTGCGGAGTCTGCATGTTCTTTCCATGTCTGTGTGGGTTTCCTCCAGGTACTCTAGTTTCCTCCCACAGTCCTAAAGATGTGCTGGTTAGATACATTGGTTGTGCTAAATTCTCCCTCAGTGTACCTGAGCAGGCGCTGGAGTGTAGCAACTAGGGGATTTTCATAGTAACTTCACCACAGTGTTAATGTAAGCCTACTGGTGACACTAATAGATAAACTTTAAAAACTTTAAAACTTTAAACATGACTAACTTTTCCATTGTCCCCTGAGGAACACTGTTCTATAGATTCACTGCTGAAGTATTGTTTCTGCACACGATCTAAAATCATCAAATTTCTAGTATAGTGAGCAACAGCAAAGTGGAATCGCCAGTACAGGTGGAACTGAGCCAAGGTTTTCCCAATTATTTTACTTGTTTGGATTTGTGGGTCAATTTGAATGAGTTGATGGGCTCTAATAGGCGTGGTACTTGAGTTTGATGGAGGATTGAGGTTTAAGTTGGATTCATTTAACAGATATCAAAGAAAGAACTGTCATTAATATAGCACCGTTTGCAGTCTCAGTGCCAAAATGCTTTATAGCGAGTGAAGGATTTTTGAAGCGTAGCCACTGTTGCAATGTAGGAAACGTGAGAGCAAATTTACACATAGCAAGGACTCACAAACAACATTGAGATAAATAACCAAAGAACCTGTTTTACTGATGTTGGTTGAGGGTTAGATATTGGTCAGGAAAATGGGGAGAACTCCCTGTTTTTCTTTGAAATAATGCCATGGGATCTTTTACACACACCTGAGAAAACAGCTGAGGCCCCAGCATAATGTCTCATCCAAAACACAGCACCTCTGATAGTGCAGCATTCCTGCTATACCCCACTGGAATTTCTGCCCTAGATTATGTGCTCTGGAATGCGACATGTATCGACAACTTTATGATTCAGAGGTGAGAGTGCCATCAACTGAGCTGACATCTGATCACACAACTCAAAATTGGGAAACCAGATAAAGATGAAAGAGACGCCAAGCTTAGGAACCATGAAGTGACAGCAAGCACTCCCTACATGAAGCACAGTATGGCCTTGTGGGAGCCAGGAGGAATCTCCACCTCAAACCAGTCCCGCTACTCGCTGCTGAAGTGATGATACAGCAATGAAGTAGAAAGATGATATTAGACAAATCAAACAAGAGGAAAACTTCAGTTTTTATTTTTAGCTCATTGCCTGAACAAACCCCAAATGACCAAGAGCTATTTTTGGGTAGCTAGTCTGTACAAAATGAGGAAGTATCTTTAAAACTCCCTCTCCCTTTGTTATGATATGAAGGGCTCTCCCTGGGCAGGGGCTGTCAGACGCTGCATTTGGCAGTATTTTCTAGCTGCCCACTCCCTTCAGGAAACAAACCACCCTTCCACCTCACTGTCTCCGACTGTTTTCTCTCAATTAAACACATACTGTTCTATTCTAAAGGGAAAACGGCTCTGAAGGAAAATGGTTATATTTTATCCACAATTAGACATCAGCATAGAATGGTTGAATCTGATAGTGCGGATGACTTGAGGGGCTTTGATGCATACATTAGATAGCAGAGAATAAAGAGTAGGGACAGGAAACAGGGTGGGAAGAGGTAATTAGAATGAGATGAGGCTTATGTGGTCTATAAACACCAGCATGGACCTAATTGCCCATTTCTGTGATATGGGCTTGACGTTATTTATATATTAAATGTGTGTGCTAGTGTATATGGAGGGGTGGGAGGTGGTTTACAAGTGTGGAAGCGTGGAGTCAAATCAGTTCATTTATTTTTGGTTTCACTAGTTTGGGAAAGTAAAGCTCTGTAGAATCTATTATACAAATGAAGACAAAGGGACGAGCCCACGGGTTTGACACGCGCCCTCCTTTCTCCCAGGGATTATTGTAATTTTTCATTTACTCACTTCTTTTTTTAGGGACCCACCTTTAAAGCAAATACAAACAGGATGAAAGAGTTCAGTGTGAGGACAAGTCCCTTAATTCCCCTGTACAGTACAGAATAGACACTGCTCTTACTGTCCAATCACAGTCCCACTCGAGACCACTGTCTCCACTTTACGATCTTTTCAGCTTTTTTTCAATAATGGCTTCTGGAATTAAACAATAGTGTACACTGTGTGGCTTAAAAGCATGGTGGAATCAGATTCAATTTGAATGTTTAGAAGGAAATTAGACACATTATTGAAAAGGGAAGCAATGAATGGCTATGTGGAAATACAGGTTAGTGAATGGGACTAATTGGATAACTCTTTCAAAGAGTCTGTATTGGCAAGATGGGCTGAATGGCCTTTTTCTGTGCAGTATCATTCCCTGAAATTTTAGCTGCTGAACCAAACACAATGATCTGCAAGTGTCCTCCATTCAGAGAGTTGGTAGGGACACAACCCCAGGGGCAAGGGCCGACTTTCCGGCCGAAGCCCTGCCAGCGCCACCATAAAATTGTGTTCAGTCCAAGATGGACTTGGATTTGGGCCAGTGTCTGTGGGAGTTTGCGCATTCTCCCCGTGCTTGCGTGGGTTTTCTCCGGGTGCTCCGGTTTCCTCCCACACCCCAAAGATGTGCTGTTAGGCTGATTGGCAGTAATAAATTGTCCCTAAATTAGTTTCCCTCAATGTGGATGGCCATAAAACAATAGATAGGGTCATGGGTGGAGGGGGGGACTGGTAATGTTAAAATGGCGGCGCGGGCTCATTGGGCCGAAGGGCCTGTTTCCCGGGCTGTTTTTGTTCTTTGTTCTTTGATCCCACATGGAATCCCACACATGCAATTTCACCTCCTCCCATCTCAAAACCACTGAGCGGGAGAGTAATCTTCAGGTCATAAATAATAGATTGACTACGGATATTGTTGAAAAGGCCCAAATGTGTCAGAATTACTAGCATTCTGCGAGGAGGTAAGAAGCATTGCAGATAAAGGAGGACCAGTAGATGTGATGTATTTGCATTTCCAAATTTGTATTCAATAAGGTGCCACAATAAAGGCTACTACGCAAGATTAGAGTTCATGATTTTGGGAGGATTTATGTTTGACCAATAGGAAACACTGGCCCATGACTTCTGAGTTCTACATTGTCATACCTATATCCTGAACTGGGAATCATCCAAAAATGTGATTTAAATCACAAAGTTTAGATGATACCAATTATCCCACAGCAACTGCTATCCAGAAAAGATTAGTAGAACTAAAACTATTTCAAACTTGCAGGTAAGTTTGGTACTGACCCATCTTGATCTCCCATGGGATCTCCTGGCTACATACCACCCACCCACGCCAACCCCACCCCCCCCCGGCCACCCACATCCTCTGATTGTGCACTCCACCCCAGTGACCACCCCATGACCTCAACGGAACTTGCCCACTCCTGACCCTCACAGGACCCCCAAATAACACATCCCCATAATTCGTGGTTGTCCTCTCGGCTCCTGACTACCCCGTGACCTCCCAAGAGAATCTGTCCACCTCTAACACCCCCACATCCCGACCACACCTCTGATTGCCGTCCCACGCCCAACTACTCTCCCCAGCTTCTCACTACACTCCTAATCCTTGACTACCCATCCTACATCCCCTACCCCCCCCCGCAGCCCTGCTGCCCAGCCGCCCGCCCCGTCCCCCCAAACCCACCCCCCTGCCGACTCCACCCCCCCCCCCCCCCCCGCCCCAACCCCAGCTGCATGACCACACTCCTCAGTGATCATCTGACCACTGGCTATCCTCCTGTCAACTCCACATCTCAATGACCACCCCCCACTTCCTGACCACTCAACTCCTAATCCTACCTACTTGCCTTACACAGTGTAGCTCTCTTGCCCAGTCCAGAGGTTTAGGTGAGAAAGGTGTGACTACATTTCAGGGTAGGTAACTAGGAGCACTGTGCCACCTCAACTGTTATTGCCACTCCATGGAAAGTGTGGCTCAGAGAGTTAGAATGGGTTATTTTCAATTTGGTAACTTGTAATTGGTGCAGTACTGCAGGGATCAGGGCTGGGATCTCAACTATTTACCATCCATATTAATGACTTGGATAAAGGGGCTGAGCAGTTTGAGGCAAAATTTGCTGATGATATAAATTTAGGTAGGAAAGCATGTTGTGAGGAGGACACAATGATAGGCATTGACTTCAGGAAGTGTAGTGGAGAACATGCCCCTGTCTACGTCAACGCTGATGGAAGTGGAAATGGTCGAGAGCTTCAAGTTTCTAGATGTTCAGATCACCAACAATTTGTCCTGGTCCCTTCATGCTGACACTATAATTAAGAAAGCCCACCAACACCTCTACTTTCTCAGGAAGCTAAGGAAATTAGCTTCAACTCTCACCAACATTTAAAGATGCACCATAGAAAGAATCCTTTCCAGATGTTTCACAGTTTGGTATGGCTCCTGCCCTGACCAAGACAGCAAGAAACTACAAAGGGTTGTGAACATAGCCCAGTCCATCACACTAAACAGTCTCCCATCCATTGACTCTGTCTATATTTCCCACTGCCTCGGAAAAGCAGCCAGCATAATCAAGAACCCCATACACCCCAGACATTTTCTCTTCCATCTTCTTCCATCGGGAAAAAGATACAAAAGTCTGAGATCACGTACCAACCGACTCAAGAACAGCTTCTTCCCTGCTGCCATGAGACCTTTGAATGGATCTATCTTATATTAAGTTGATCTTTCTCTACACCCTAGCTATGAGTGTAACACTACATTCTGCACTGTCTCCTTTCCTTCTCCCCTATGTACTCTATGAACGGTATGTTTTGTCTATATAGTGTGCAAGAAACAATACATTTCACTGTATCCCAATACATATGACAATAATAAATCAAATCAATTGGTCTGCAAAGGGATATGGAAAGATAAGGTGAATGGTTTAAAAAAATTGGTAGATTTCAATGTGGGAAAATATGAGATTGTACACTTTGGCAGGAAGAATAGAAAAACAGAATATTATTTAAATGGGGAGAGTTTGCAGAATGCTGCAGTACAGAGGAATCTAATGTCCTTGAACATGAAGTTCAAAATGTTAGTATACGGGTAGAACAAGTATTTAGGAAGGCAAATAGAATTCTGGCCTTTATCTTCACATCCTCTTTGACCACAGGAAAGGTTCCACAGGACTGAAAAATGGCCAATGCTGTTCTCTTATTTAAGAAAGGAAGCAGGAATAATCCAGGAAATTATAGGACGGTGAGCTTGACATCAGTGATGGAGAAGCTTTTAGAGAAGAGACTGAGGGACAGGACATATGCATATCAGGGAAAAAAATGGATCAGTGGCAGGAAAATGGCTTTGTATGGGCAGGGTCATATCGCACCAACTTGATTGAGTTTTTTTGAAGTGCTGTCAAAGATAATTGATGAGGGGAAGGGCTTTGGATGTAGTTTATATGGACTTTAGGTCTCACATGACAGGCTGGTACAAAAACTAAAATCACGTGGCCAGATGGATAAACAATTGGCTTGGTCATAGATGACAGAGAGTAGTGGTGGAAGGGTATTTTTCAGAATGGAGACCTGCAGCTAGTGATGTTCCACAGGGATCACTGCTGGGGCCTCTGTTATTTTCATTTGTATATAAATGATCTGGAGGAAAATGTGGGTAGTCTGATTAGAAAGTTTGTGGATGACATGAAGATTTGTGGAGTTGCTGATAGTGCTGGGAATTGTCAGAGGATACAACAGGATATAGATAAGATTGGAGACTTGGGCACAGAAATGGCAGATGGAGTTTAATCCGGAGAAATGCAAGGTGATGTAGAACCTTAGGAACATTAACATACAGAGGGATTTGGGCGTACAGATTCACAGTTCCTTAAAAGTGGCAACACAGATGGCCAAGGTGATTAAGGCGGCATTTGGCATGCTTACCTTCACTAGCTGGGGCATTGAGTACAAGAGTTAGCAAATCATGTTGCGGCTATATAAAACCTTTGTTAGGCCACATTTGGCATGCAGCTCTTGTCCCATACTACCAGAAGGATGTGAAGCTTTGGAGAGAGTTCAAAGGTTCACCAAGATGTTGCCTGGTCTTGAAGGTGTAGGCTATAAGGAGAGGTTGAATAAACTAGCATTGTTTACACTGGAAAAACAAAAGAGAGGAGACCTGATAGAGACAAAATTATGAGAGGCAAAGGCAGGGTCGATAGTCAGAGGCTTTTTCCCAGGGTGGAAGTGTCAACTACAAGGGGGCACAGATTCAAGGTGAGAGGGGGAAAGTTTAAGAGAGATGTGTGGGTCAAGTTTTTCATGCAGAGTGATGAGTCTCTGGAATGCATTGCCAGAGGATGTGGTGGAAGCAGGCACATTAGCAACATTTAAGAGGCATCTGGATGGGTACATGAATAGGGAGGGAATAGAGAGATTTGGATCGAGTAAGATTCTTTTTTAGTTTAGTTAGGGCACCATGGTCGACACAGGCTTGGAGGGCCGAAGGGCCTGTTCCTGTGCCGCACTTTCCTTCGTGCTTTGAATTTAAATTACCCACCTGTCTTGTGATTTGAACACGTCTCTGGTGGTTTACTGTTCTGGGTTACTAGTCCACCAACATTACCATTATGCTCCCTTATTATGTGGAAAAGTAGTTTCCCTTCCTTCTTCTATCATTATATAGAGTCAGAGTTATAGCAGAGAGGAGGCATTCTTCCCATTCACTCTATGCTGGCTCCCCATGATGTAATGTAATCAGTTCCCCAGTCTAGCCCCAAAAATTTATTTCCTTCATGTTCTGTTCAATTTCCTTTTGAAATCATTGATGGCTGCCACTTCCTCCACTGTCTTGGGCTGCAAGTTCCAGGTCATTACCATTTGCTATATAAAAATCTTCTTCCTTACAGCCCCCTGCATCTCTTTCCCAAAATCATAAATCTATGCTGCCCAGTCATTGATTCACTGCTTTCTGCCTTTAAGTCAATACTTTATCCATCGGACACTAATTTTCCTATTTGATGAGCCTCAATTTTGTTAAGCAGCCTTTTATGTGGTAGCTTATCAAATGTTTTTAAAAAATCTATATGGACAACATCACCATGCTCCCTTCATCAGCCTTCTCTGTTACTTCAACAAAAAACCAATTAGTCAAGCACAATTTGCCTTTTACAAATCTGTGCTTACTCTCCTTAACTATTGACTTTTTTCTGATTATGGATTCTAAAACCTTCCCCAGCATTAAACTAATGGGCCTGTAGTTGTTAGGGCTGTCTTTACACCCTTTCTTGAATATTGGGGTCATATTTGGAACTCTCCAATCCTCTGGCATTAAGATTTAGACAAGTCCTTCTGCCAAATCCACACCCTCTTCCTATAGTAACCCATTAGAGCTAGAGAGAGAGAGAGAGAGAGAAGGACATGCTCAAACCCAACCTCAGAATTCAGTCTTCACCCTTTTGCTTGTGAAAATGACTTTAATTTAGATTCAGGCAAGATTGTTAATCTCAACTGATTACACAGAAGACAATTAATAACAATTGTTAATAATGTCTAGTCATAGGCTTAACCACTAAAACCTTCAGTTTGAATGACTGAACATTTCTTAACAATTATACCAAATAACTGGCTGCTGTGGATTAAAGGTAATTAACAAAATCTTGAGAAAGACAGTTATAATATCTATGCTTGGCATTTCTGGTTTAGGTTCTGTAATGCCTGATAGCTCTTTCGTTGATTCATTCTGGATATTGACAGTATAAACTGGCCTTTTCATTGTTCAGGAATCTAGCACACTTGGATGATCAGAGTCACAAAATGGCAATGGGAGTCTTGGACACTTACTGACCCATGTTTGTAAGACAAAGCCAGGTATTTTGGCCAGTTCTACATTAGCCGAGTTTCCCAGCCCTCTCATTTACTGTGCTGGGATCATATTGCAGTTTATACCAGCTTGCTGTGCACACTCTGGCTGCTGTGTTTCTTACATTACAAACTGCACATTTCCAAAATATTTAATCAGCTTTTACTGAGTCATCTGCCCAGCCCGTCAACTGATTTGCTGCAGTAAATCTCCAGATTGTAAACTTCATCGCTCGGATTTAAAATAAACTCTGTGGAGCACAACAAAAACTGTAATCGACATAAAATCGGTGAGGTCATTCAGACACAGAGCTGCCTTACAAATGAATCAGTTAAATAATCAACCCTTTCAGTAACTGGGACTGTGCTGAGATGGAAAATATTAAGAGAATCATAGATCAATTACCATGAGGCACATCAGCCAGAGAGTCTTGCCTTTGAGTACTGTTAACAAGTGAACGAAACCTCAATTTTACAGTCTAACACAGTTATAATGGGGTGGGGGGGGGGGGTGCACTAATAACTCAGTCATTGGTGAGATGCTAACTTGACTGCTTCCGAGAACTGACAGTGTGCACACTCAATAAAAACTAATAGATCATTCAAGCTTACTCCTGCAACACAGCATGGCTGAGGGGAACCGGTGGATGTGGTGTTTCTAGATTTTCAAAAGGTGTTTGATAAGGTGCCTCATAAAAGGTTGCTACAGAAGGTTAGGGTGCACGGAGTTGGGGGTAAGGTGTTAGCATGGATAGAGGATTGGTTGTTTAATAGGAAGCAGAGAGTTGGTATCAATGGGTGCTATTCTGACTGGCGGTTGGTGACTAGTAGAGTGCCGCAGGGATCAGTGCTGGGACCTCAGCTATTTACCATTTATATAGATGATCTGGAGGAGGGAGCTGAGTGTAAGGTGACGAAATTTGCTGATGACACAAAAATGAGTGGTAAAGCAAATTGCTTTACCACTCATGTGGTGTGGAAAGTCTGCAGAAGGTGTGGAAAGTCTGCAGGGGGATCTGGATAGGCTGAGCGAGTGGGCGAGGACTTGGCAGATGGAGTATAATGTTAGCAAGTGTGAGGTTATCCACTTTGGCAGAAATAATAGTAGGAGGGATTACTATTTAAACGGTGAAAAGCTGCAGCATGCTACGGTGCAGAGGGACCTGGGGGTCCTTGTGCACAAATAGCAAAAACCCAG
Organism: Carcharhinus amblyrhynchos; assembly: GCF_965287045.1. NCBI lineage: Eukaryota > Metazoa > Chordata > Chondrichthyes > Carcharhiniformes > Carcharhinidae > Carcharhinus > Carcharhinus amblyrhynchos. The sequence goes on from NC_137329.1 coordinate 59,289,735, forward strand.
TCTGCAGGTGCAGCCGGTGATCAAGAAGGCAAATGGAATGCTGCCCTTCATAGCGAGGGGGATAGAATATAAAAGTAGGGAGGTCTTGCTGCAGCTGTATAGGGCACTGGTGAGGCCGCAGCTGGAGTAGTGTGTGCAGTTTTGGTCGCCGCACTTGCGCAAGGATATTTTGGCCTTGGAGGGAGTGCAGAGGAGGTTCACTAGGCTGATACCGGAGATGAGGGGGTTGGACTATGAAGAGAGAGTAAATAGACTGGGTCTATACTCGTTGGAGTTTAGAAGGATGAGGGGGGATCTTAGAGAGACGTATAAGATAATGAAGGGGATGGATAGGGTAGAGGTAGAGAGATTCTTCCCGCTTAGAAAGAATAGCAGGACTAGAGGGCACAGCCTCAAGATAAGGGGGGGGTGGGGTTGCAGTTTAGATTGAGGAGGAACTTCTTCACTCAAAGGGTGGTGAATCTCTGGAATTCTCTGCCTGTTGAAGTGGTGGAGGCTACCTCGCTAAATATATTTAAGTCATGGGTAGATAGGTTTTTGACAGACAAGGGAATTAAGGGTTATGGGGAGAAAGCGGGAAAGTGGAACTGATCCACTTCAGATCAGCCATGATCTTATTGAATGGCGGGGCAGGCTCGAAGGGCTAGATGGCCTACTCCTGCTCCTATTCCTTATGTTCTTATGGTATGGCTCAGTGCAGCTTCCTGTACAAACTAGGTACACGCCAAACTTATTCAGAACATGGGAGTTGGTAGATAATGATGAAGCTTGGGGATGGGGTGGTCTTGTGACAGTGGTTGGCACTATTGCCTCACAATGCCAGAGATCCAAGTCCCATTCCAGCCTTGGGCGACTGTCCATCTGGAGTTTGCGCATTCTCCCCATGTGTCTGTGGGTTTTCTCTGGGTGCTCCGGTTTCCTTCCACACTGCAAAGATGTGCCGGTTAGGTGGATTGCTATGCTAAATTACCCTTAGTGTCCCAAGATCTGCAGGTTAGGGGGATTAATGGGGTAAATACAGGGGGTGGGATAATGGGGATAGGGTGTGGGGTAAGCCTGGATAAGATGATTTGTCAGAGAGTCAGGGAGACTCAATGGGCAGAATGGCCTCCTACACTCTGCTGATTCTATTCTATGATGTTCTTGATGTAAAGCTTGACCTCTAACATAGTCCCTGCTGGGCAAGATGCACTCTTAAATATATTAAAGCTGAAAACAACAACAGGAGGAGACATGTATACAAAATGAGGAGATACTGGGTCCACTTCTGCTGAAAGACTGAGGAAACTTAACAGAGGTTTCTAAAACAATGAAAGGTGAATAAGGAAAGACCATTTGGCAGTAAGAGGTGACAGAGATAAGAGAAGGCAAAATCAGAGTATTAAGCACAATAACAAATTCACTTGCATTAAAATATCACAAGCCACTTGACAGATGCATTATAATAATTTTAATAATTAATAATTTTATCATTTGTAGTCTCAGAGGTAATTTCTGTGGTTTATAGTTTGTAAAGGTTATATTTAGTAGTAACGAGGACCAGGAAAGAAGGGCCCTAGAGAATTGGAGATAATCTGAAACAAAACATCTTTCAAAAGTTCAATCTAAAGGGGTAAGACATGACAGGAGAGCTCCAAGCCATGTTTGCTCTTCGTGCTCCTGTGGGAGGCCGAGAACATTTCCAGTACTTGGCGTCAGCACATGTGCAGGAAGTGTCTCCAGCTGCAGCTCCTGGAAGCCCGTGTTTCGGAGCTGGAGCATCTGTGAGGCAGAGAGTATCGTGAACCTCGCACATACATCTTGTATGTCACTTGTCAGACTCAGACTCCCCAGGCAGGAAGGGAATGGGTAACTACCAGATAGAGCAAGAGAGCTAGGCAGGCAGTACAGAAATCTCCTGTGGCTCTTCTCCTGCAACACAGATATAGCATTTTGGATACTGTTGAGGGGAATGGCCTTTCAGGGGAAAACAGGAACAGCCAAATGCATTGCACCACAATTGGTTCTGCTGCAGAGGTGAAGAGTAAAAGACATGGGAATGCAATAGGTATAGGGAATTCAATTGTAAGGAGAATAGACAGGCATTTGTTGCCACAAATGAGACTCCAGGATGGTATGTTGCCTCCCTGGTGCTGTAAGGAAGGCAAATGGTATGTTGACCTTCATAGCAAGAGGATATGAGTACAGGAATAGAGATGTTTTGCTGCAATTGTATAGAGTGCTGATGAGGCCAAATTTGGAGAATTGTGTACAGTTTTGGTGTCCTTATCTGAGGATGGATGTCCTTGCTACAGAGGGAGTACAGTGAAGGTTTACCAGGCTGATTCCTGGGATGGCAGGTATGTCATATGAGGAGAAACAAAGTTGGTTAGGATTATATTCATTGGCATTTAGAAGAGTGAGAGGGGATTTCATAGAACTTATAAAATTCTAACAGGGCTAGACAGGGTAGATTCAGAAAGAATGTTTCCAAAGGTGGGAGAGTCCAAACTAGGGCTTATAGTTTGAGGATAAGGGATAAACCTTTTAGAACTGAGGTGAGGAGAAATTTCTTCATTCAGAGAGTGGTGAATGCATGGAATTCATTGTCACAGAATGTAGTTGAGTCCAAAACATTGTCTTATAGCTCATGGGACTAAAGAGATCAAGGGATATTGTGGGGGGGGATCAGAATATTGAATTTGATGATCAGCCATGATCAATATTAATGGCGGAGCAGGCTCGAAGGGCCAAATGGCTTACTCCTGATTCTATTTTCTATGTTTCTATTATGTAAAAAACACCAAATCACATTAAGAGATATTAGGACAGATTATCAAAAGTTTGGTTAAAGAGTTTAACCTAAGAGTTAGGTTTTAATGAATGTCTTGAAGAAACTGAGAGAGAGGCATGGAAATATGTAGGGAGTGAACTTTAGAGCTTGATGCCCAGCTGCCTGACAGCATGGCCAGTGTGGAGCAATTAAAATTGGAAATGCTCAAAAGACCAGAATTGGAGAAGGTTAAATATCTTTGAGGATTACAGGACTGGAGATTAAAGATAGGGAAGGCCAGACCATTCAGGGATTTGAAAACAAGAATTAGAATCTTAAAATCGAGGAATTGCTTAAGCAGGAGCCAGTGTAGGTCAGTGAGCAAAGGGGTGAGGGGTGAATGAGACTTGCTGCAAGTTAGGGTATGGGCAGCAGATTTTACAGAAAATATGATCTGGGAGGCTGACCAAAGTGTGTGAGAATTTGGAAGTTTGGAGCTAACAAAGCTGCAGATGAGCTGAGGCACTGATAAAGTCAGGCAATTTTACAGAGGTAGAAATAGGCTGTCTTAATGAAAGTGTAGCTATGTGGTTAAACACTGAGATGGCAAAGGGACCTCGGGGTCCTTGTGCATGAGTCGCAAAAACCCAGCTTGCAGGTGCAGCAGGTGGTCAGGAAGGCGAATGGGATGCTGTCCTTCATAGCGAGGGGGATTGAACATAAAAGTAGGGAGGTCTTGCTGCGGCTATATAGGGCATTGGTGAGGCCGCAGCTGGAGTACTGTGTGCAGTTTTGGGCGCCGTACTTACGCAAGGATATTTTGGCCTTGGAGGGAGTGCAGAGGAGGTTCACTAGGCTGATGCCGGAGTTGAGGGGGTTGAGCTATGAGGAGAGGCTGAATAAACTAGGCTTGTACTCGTTAGAGTTTAGAAGAACGAGGGGAGATCTCATTGAGACGTATAAGATGATGAATGGGATGGATAGGATAGAGGTGGAGAGACTCTTCCCGCTCAGAAAGGACAGTAGGACTAGGGGGCACAGCCTCAAGATAAAGGGGGGGCGGTTTAGAACGGAGTTGAGGAAGAATTTCTTCACTCAAAGGGTGGTGAATCTCTGGAATTCTCTGCCCGTTGAACTGGTGGAGGCTGCCTCGCTAAATATTTTTATGATGCGAGTTGATGGGTTTTTGATAAGAGAGGGGATTAAGGGTTATGGGGAGAGGGCGGGAATGTGGAACTGAGACACGACAGATCAGCCATGATCTTATTGAATGGCGGGGCAGGCTCGAAGGGCCAGATGGCCTATTCCTGCTCCTATTTCTTATGTTCTTATGTCATGTTCTTATGTTCAGCTTCAGACAGTTCCCAGGGAAAGGGATAGAGCTGTTGGTGAGGGAATGAAGTTTGTGGCAGGGACCAGAGACAATGACGTCAATCTTCTCAATATTTAGAAATCATAGAAACCTACATTGCAGAAGGAGGTCATTCAGCCCATTGAGTATGCACTAACAACAATCCCACCCGGGCCCTATCCTCGTCACTGCACATATTTATCCTGCTAATCCCTCTAATTTATGTATCCTGGGACACTAAGAAGCAATTTGGCATGGCCAATTAACCTAACCTGCACATCTTTGGAGTGTGAGGGGAAACCGGAGCACCTGGAGGAAATCCGTGCAGACATGGAGAGAACGTGTAGACTCCACATAAACAGTGACTCAAGCTGGGAATTGAACCCAGGTCCCTGGAGCTTGAGAGGCAGCAGTGCTAACCACTGTGCCACCTTGCTGGAATTTCTGGTCATACAGTACTGAATGTCAGATAAACAATCTGATGATATAGGGACAGTGGAATGGTTGAAAGATGTAGTGGTGAGGTAGAGTTGTGTATTGTCAGCAAATATATGGAAAATGTTGTTGAGTGGTAGCATGAAGAGAGATAGGGGAGGACTAAGGGTCGAGGTAACTGTGTGGGAATGGGAAGAAAAGCCATTTACAGCGATTCTCTATGAGACCAGCTGAGAGTGGTTCTACCCAGCTGGATAACAGTGGAATGGTGTTGGAGGAACATAATATGACAAATATGTGAAAGGCTGCAGAGAGATTGAGGAGGATGAAGAAGGATAATTTTTGTCACAGTCACACTGGATATCATTGCAACATTGATAAGAGTTACTAAAGAGAAAACCTGATTGGAAGAATTCAAACATGGAATTCCAGAAAAGGTGGACATGAATGTGGAAGGTGACAACATGTTCAAGGACCTTGGAGAGGGGACAGTGGTTTGCCAGGATGAAGACATCAAAGGTGATTTTATTGAGAAGTGGGATAATGATGGCAGACTTACATGACATATGAACATATGAAGTAGGCTATTTGGCCCCTTAAGTCAGCTCTGCCATGTGATAAAATTGTGGCTGATCTGATTATGGCCTCAACTTTGCTTTCCTGTCAACCCCCTCAACCCTTTGACTCACTTGTTGATCAAGAACCTATCTAACTTGGCTTTAAAAATATTCAATGACCCAGTCTCCACTGCTCTCTGGGGAAGAGAATTCAATAGAGTCAGTGGTCCAACAATTTCACAAAAGATAAAAAACACTCCTCTTAAACAGAAAATCTCTGTCTTAAATGGGAGACCTCTTATTTTTAAGCAGATCCCCTTAGTTCTACTCTCTCCCATAGAGGAAACATCCTTCCAGCATCCATCCTATCAATTCATGATCATAAGCTGACCTGTCCTTCTAACAGTCGAAACCTGAAGACTGTTATCCATGCTGGCCAACATGGGGACCAGCAGGAGAAGGTAAATGGTCAGCAGTTTAGAGGGTTTAAGATTGAGAGAGCAGGAGATGTGTCTCATGGACAAGATGAGTTTGAAAAGGGCATTCCACTTCTCCAAGCAGAAGGAAAATGCCTGTAGTCAGGCAGTGTTGATAATTTAGAGATGAAAATGGCAGCCCAGTGAAATAAATAACAAGCAGGAGTTTTATTTGGCCTGATACACAGGGAACAGTAAAGCAGGGTCGACATTCCCTGCAATGTTATAACACTAACAACAAAATAAACTCTATGCATCACAGGTGCATTTTGTGATGCTTTTCATGTAACATCCCAAATCCCTTCGAAGGTGAAGCTCAAAGAATGCAGCTTAGATTAAAGCTAATCGTTTTGGATTCTCCAAGTTAAGCTTGAAGTTCTCTAAAAACTGAGATGCAAGTTCATCGTCCACCACGCGGCCATCACTGGACAGAGTGACTGTCATCATGTCCTTCTGACAGAGGCTGGGGTTCCCTTTGTCATCTTCAGAAACTGTCAGATACTGACGTGACTGCCCGATAGCCAAGATGCAAACCTGAGGGGGGTTAATCACAGCACTGAAATCGCAGATTCCAAACATTCCCAAATTGGAAATACTGAAAAAAAAAGAAAATGACCATCATCATTCCTTCAGTAGCCTTTGAAGCCGAGTCACAAGTTATCAATGAGCCATTCCTGTCACAGGCCTACTTGTGTTGTCAGTTCCCTGCCTGTATCATCAGTAACCTGTTGGTACCCCATTCATGTTAAATACCCACCCACCTATCTGCCATCCAGTGCTTGCTCCTATCAGCTAACTGCCTGTAACAATGACCTACAATGTTACGTACTTCTGTTTGGAATTTTATACTCAAAATATCAAAATTGACGTAAACAATCTTTACGGCTGCACTTGTTACACCCATTCACCTTCATATATTTACCCTGTGTCACAACTAAATAAACAACATTTAAGGTGTGTGGTGGTCTCTGAAGACCATTTTTATTCTCACTTTTGTTTCCTCCTATCCGCTTCTTGGGTTGGGGGTGGTGGGGGGGAGGAAGAGGAATGGTGCAGCTGTCTATAGAAACAGTGTAAACTATGAGATAGCTGTTCACTTGATTCCCCTGCAATCTATTCAGCTGAGAATTAAACTCTCCCTCAGTTGTAACTGGTGACCTGAGGATACTCAATATCAATTAATCGCCCAGGCAGATGTTAGCATGTTACATAACTGGGATGCATTGAAGTTCCTAAATCTACTCCATTCACAGTGACTTATTGGATATTCATTTGAATTTAGTTCTTATGCTTCAAAATTCAAGTGGATTAAACATAGAATCTCTACAGTACAAAAGGAGGCCATCCAGCCCATCGAGTCTGCACCAACTCTCTTTAAGAGCATCCCACCTAGTCCCTCCTCTCCACCATACCCACTGTACATTTACTATGGCCAATCCACCTAAATTGCACATCTTTGGGTAAATATGTTGAAGATCAGAAGGTGATTTTGTTGTATCAGTTGATTCAGCCAATATAATCTATTTTTTTCCACAATTTTTATCATCCATACAACCTCTGCAAACATGTTCACTGCCCTGCATAGCCACTTTTCCTAATAAGCCCAGAGAAAGGAGTATTTCAGCATACTGAAGACGCAATTTCATTTTGTACCCTATGAACGCTTCATCTTCAATTCCATTGTGAACTGCACATGCGCAGAACTTAACTCTGTGTGTTTTGTGGACCTCTTTCTGTCAGTCCATGTACGTACCTGTGGTTGGTGTCTCTGTCCTAGCGCACCTCTTCTCTCTCTATGTGGTCCACTATCAAATTTGCCTCTGTCTGTCTTACACATACATCACTGTATGGATGTAAATGCAATTCCCTCACTCTGGCCCCGTGACGATGATCACTCTGTTTCTGTGATCCCTACTGTCTCTTTGGTCTCTGATTCTTTCTATCCCTGTATGTTTCTGATCCCTTCTCTTCATCCCTGTGTGTTTCTGACTGTCTCTCTCTTTCTCTGTCCCTGTGCTTCTGATCCCACTCTCTGTCCCTGCGTGTCTTGGATCCCCTCCCCCTCTGTCCCTGCGAATCTTTGATCTCCTCCCCCTCTGTCCCTGTGTATCTCTAATCCCCTCTTCCTCTGATCCTGCATATGCGAGATCCCTTCTCCCTCTGTCCCTGCGTGTGTGCGATCCCTTTTCCCTCTGTCCCTACGTGTGCACGATCTCCTCTCCCTCCATCCCTGCGGGTCCGCATTCCCCTCTGACACTGTGGGTCCGCAATCCCCTCTGTCCCTGCGGGTCCGCAATTCCATCTTGTTATCCCTGTGTGTCTGTGATCCCATCTCACTGTCCCTGTATGTCTCTGATTCTCCCTCAGCCTGTCTCACTATGTCTCTGTGATTCTCTGTCATTATGTTTATGTATTGTTCTCTTGCCATCGTCCAGGTTTGTGTTTGCAGCTCTGTTGTATGTATTTCTTCCTACTACACTATAAAAGACAGAGAAATCCAATCTGGTGCAAGGTGATAGTTGATGATGGAAGATTCCATCATGTCTGCACTTAGAATTCTAACAGGTAAAATCTGTACTGCAAGAGATAATATTTCAGGGACCTGTGATAGAATGCTCTCTCTAGATAACAAGGAATACTTTCCAAATGGTGGAAATTTTCCAGCCATTCTTGACAGTGTGATCTTCTGGAAAATGCATTGATGGTGACTGGAGTGGAAGATCCATTGCCTGCCAATGGCAGGCCGCCTCCACCACTACAAAACACATTGCGCGGGGGGGTGGGGTTGGAAAATCCTGCCCAATGTGTACAATTTTCCTGCTTGTCTGACATACCTGGAATCTGTTTTAGATCTACTTTCGCTAGCCTATGAGGCAAATTATATACCTATATAAAGTCCTCCCTGACATGACTCTTTTGAAGTATAATTTATCTGGACCTCCTCATAGCGCTTCCCTCAGCGCTCAGAGACTAAAGCCTCAGTATTGCCTGCACTCCTCAAAGGCTCGGATAGCTTTTTTAGGTCAAAGTGCATCATGGGAACTTTTCTAATCTTGGTCAATCAGTTTAAAAGCTCAGTTTGAACCCAAATTGAGAGCTGGACATTAAGAAATAATTGCAGGGATGAACCTTGTCAATTGCTTTCGATTATGTCACTTCCCTTATCTGATTAGATGCAAGTCTTTTTCATTTTTGCGCACACATTGCATAGTTCTGACCATTGAGCTGTCCTTCATTTGTCATGTGCAATAACTTTTCACAGAAGTTTTGTGAGAGCTGTGGAAATGGGTTCATCAAATTCACAGCTGATTGCCCACAATGTCAGGGTTAAAAATATGTTCCATTTGTCTGTATTGCTTCCACAACCAGGGAGAGGTATCAATGCATTGTACTAAAAGAGTCCCATGCCTGGGTTGAAAGAGATTCTAGGCGAGTGTCTGCTGCATTAGAAAACATTCAGGGGATAAAGCATGGTGCATGGTTTATATTCGTGCATCTTGCACTTTTCCATTGGATTAGCGGTACTATTTTCAAGAAACAGGGCTTGCTTTATTACTATAAAAGTCCAAGAATTGCTGGCATTAGGACCATGCAGGACACCTTTACTCACAAATTATCCAACCTTAATCACCCAGACAACTCACGGTACATGCAAAATATGCTGCACAGGCTGTTTAATTTGGGTAAACTTTATACAGACCATAGAATTGCTTCCCACTTACAATGTGACTATAGCTAATAAAGGACTAAGAACAAAAGTGGAAGAAAAGATTCCAGGAAAAACAAACATGCCCTAACTCAACAAAATTACAGACTTCCAGTACTTTAATATCCAACTAAAAAATAGAATGGTTATGTTAAAACTGGAGAGTTGCTGGTGTTTTACCTGAAGGATCCCCCCTGGTATTCCTCAGGTAGCAGCTTTCCTGCTTTTGCTTTCTTTGCGAGTGCCTGGAATGGAATTATAGACATTGCTGTTAATTCATTTTGCTGTATTTGAGTGTGCATAGAGAGAATTTGCCAGCTAACAAAGAGCGAATTGTTTATGTATTTCCAGTAACATCACAAACGTCTTGTGAACATAACAGAACTAACAGAATGGCGTAAACTGAAATCAATTAGATAGAGAGTAGCAAAGGGACAAATTGGAAATGGACATTTAACCTCTGGATCAGTGCACTGTTCAGAAAATGGATGGAAAATAAAATCAACAGCTTGAAAAATCTTGATAAGGAACTTCACTTCTGGATTTTTGTCTGTTTAAAATTCAGATCAAATTAAGACATCTCATACTTCCATAGGAAGTGAAATACCTGCACAACGGCCTCTCAGATCTTAACTGCTGTAATAATGGCTATATGAGTGTGATACCTCTCGCAACCCTACAGTCTTTCAATTCTATTTAATCATTAACAAACCTGCTGACTAGCAATCTAAGTACCTGTACTTGGGAAAAGCCCAGGATCATTTGTATGACTCCCTTCCATATCTTCTTTCAAACTGTCTTGAGCATCAAAGATTGCATCTCTTATCGTTGTCCCCTCACATCTCCCCTGGCACCAATGCCCCCAGCCCACTGAACTCTACACAAAACATTTTTATGTCCTGGATTTATGAACACTGTGCCACTGAGGATGCCATTCTCTCACTGTATTTGTCTTGCTGTACCTAAAGTTATGGTGCTTCAGATGCTCTGGGCTGCTTTGGCCATTCCATATTAAGTCTCGTATTCATTTTGTCACTGCACATGTTGGATCTCTGTACTGCATCAGGATGGTGGCTGAACTCACTTAGTTACTGAAAAGCAATCTAATCCCTTCTCTGCTCACCTGAGCTTATTTGCAGGTAAACATTGTTGCTGTAAATATCTATATAAGCTCCAGTTTTGCCTGTCTTTTGGGAGGATGCCCTTTGTTTCAATTCCATTCAGTTTCTCCCTAAATCACTTCTCCATTGCACAAGTCACTATGCTGATGCTGACTTCAACCCAGAGAATCTCAGTGATGACGTTTCCAATTTCTACCCAATTTCTTCCCATCAGTTTTTGTGGTCTTCCTCTCCCTTCTCTTCCTGGACTCATTATTGCTCTGTTAGAATCATAGAAGAATAGAATCATAGAATCCCTGCAGTGCAGAAGGAGGCCATTTGGCCCACTGAACCTGCACTGACAACAATCCAACCCAGGCCCATCTGTAACCCCATGTATTTATCTTGCTAGTTCCCCTGACACCAAGGAGAAATCTAGCATGGCCAATCAATCTAATCTGCACATTTTTGGAGTGGGGTAGGAAACTGGAGCACCCGGAGGAAACCCACGCAGACACGGGGAGAATGTACAAACTCCACTCAGTCACTCGAGGCTGGAATTGAACCCGGGTCCCTGGCACTGTGAAGCAGCAGTGCTAACCATTGTGCTACCATACTGCCTGTATTAGACATCTCCAAGATATTTATACAAGCCCTCTGATTCCTATAGTTACTTGGAATATATTTCTCCCTATTCCTTTTCCTAAGTTACTATGACTTCATTCAGGCTCATTACCAAAGCTTTTGAAATTTGCTCCCTTTTTCAAAAGGGAGGTATTCTTTTATTTGCTATTAAAAGGGAAACAAGTAGAACATTTTTACTCTATTTGTTGCTGCTTCACTTACAAAGGCAGGGTGATCCTGTCTTCAGCTTGAAACCCGTTTGCTCTCCACATCATTTATAGCCATCTCAATCACTAAAAACATAATCACCACTGAGTACAGCTTTCACCTTCCCCTCCAACTTCCTGAGTTCTGACCGCCTTTCCTCCGACACTCTTCCAGCTACAGCGTTCACCTCTTGAACAAAGAAAAGTACATCAATGGAACAGGCCCTTCAGCCTCCAAGCCTGTGCTGATCATGATGCCCATTATCCATCATCAGACAACATGCATATTGTATCAACAATTCTCAGTGCGGAGTCTTGTACAATGAGGAGTCCAACCATAGATTGAACCATTTTGCTCCTTGTTATCAGCAAGCCATGTGGCCATCCTCTGGTCTCACTGTCGACTTTAGAGATTTGAAGGTCCATTTGCTGCCCATTATCCTCATTCATTTACCATTTCATACACCGTATTTTGGAAGTGCCGCTGGGCCTTTACAGTGCTGTACTGAGCTGTTACGTTCTGTCAATGCTTTAGTACTACCTCATGGAGATGACTGATTTTTATCCAGCCCCTTTAAAGAAAGAGCCTGTTGCTGGGCAACCATCAGCTCTACTTTCACCTTGGATTACTCCTCCTGCCAACTCTACACACCTCACCCCCTAAACTGGTCTTCCAGGTGGCAAAGCAACTTCTGGGGGCTCAGGTGAAGACTATGCTGCCTGGGTTTAAGGTGGATCTTGCTGATTGCCAGCCCACGATACACTGTAACCACAAGTAACCTTAAACTCATATACTCGGACCTTTTATTATGCTGACAACATAACCATTAAAGAGTAGCAACTATTATTTCCTTAAAAGAGAAGTGCATTCCTATATCTGGGAATGGGGTTCCCTCTTCTACTCATGTATCACTGAATGTTACATACATTCTCCATCAGGTATTTTATTTTCCCAATGTTTGAAAGGTAAGTATTTGATTAGTACTTCCTACTGAGCAATCTCAACAATGTGTCTGCCATTGTCTGTCAGTAAAATGATTCACACACTAGTTTTAGAGTTACTAAATCATCCACTAACACAACAATCCTCAGTCATCTTCTGGCTGACAGAGGTAAATATTTATTTGTTCAGCAAAACACAATGCAACCTAATTAAACTGTATTCATGTTGTTTATAGTGAGGGGAAGATTTATTAAGCTCCATCCACTTCATGTCACTGGATGAACTACAATGAACTGAAAATCCTCTCACAATGAGCATCTGAGTGCTAATCCACTGAATGACAGATTTGCAGCTCCCACACAATGTTTAGACCTGCAGAAAGCAATGACAATCACCAGCAATTCATTTGGCTGTTCAAACAGACATATTCAAGTGCAGACTCTATCTTGGAAGGCATGTTAAGATTCAATAAAAGATATTGGCAACTACTGTGGTCCCTTGGTGCTGCAACTCACCAGCTGACTTTTAAGTACTGATCCAGGTCGTTCTTCTACGTGCTACAGCTGCTGTATTGCATGTTTCTCCATCATTCAGCTCCTGAGTGAAAACCTATAGTGGATAGGTTTCCAGTGTATGCCACTCAATCAAATAGCCACGATATGGAGAAATTCTTGCTTGAGTGCAATTCTTTGATGGTCAGACAGCTCCTGACAATGAATTACAGTGAAACTCCTGATCCAGTGTAACACACAGTGACTGTATCGGTTCAGTCTCTGCAATCTCCTGATCCAGTGTATCTAAGTGCTCAGTCAGACCCTGATATAGGGAATCTCCTGATCTAGTGTATTGCAGTGCTCGGACAGACCCTGATACAATGAAACTCCTGATCCAGTGTATCTCACAGTGCTCAGATGGACCCCAATATGGTGAAACTCCTGATCCAGTGTATCACACTGTACAGAGACAGGACCGATAATCAATCACACAGTGCTCAGACAGACCCTGACACAGTAAAACTCCTGATGCAGTGTACCACACTGTGTTCTGATAGACCCTGATACAGTGAAACTCCTGATCCAGTGCATCTTGTAGTGCGCAGACAGACCACGATACAGTGAAACTTCAAATCCAGTGCATCTCGTAGTGCTGAGACGGTCCCTGTTTTAACCAAACTCCTGATCTAATGCACGTTCTCCCTGTGTTTGTGCGCGTTTCATAGAACATAGAACATAGAACATTACAGCGCGGAACAGGCCCTTCGGCCCACAATGTTGCGCCGACCAGTCTTATTTTTCAAAAAAAAATTGACCCACTAATCTAAACCAATCCCTTTTCGTCCATAAACCTATCCACCAATCTCTTAAACGCCCCCAAACTAGGCGCATTTACAACTGCAGCAGGCAGGGCATTCCAGTCCCTCACCACCCTCTGGGTAAAGAACCTGCCCCTGACATCCGTCCTACAACTACCCCCCCTTAATTTAAAGCCATGCCCCCTCGTGCTAGCTTTCTCCATCCGAGGAAACAGGCTATCACCATCCACCCTATCTAAACCTCTAATCATCTTATATGTTTCTATAAGATCCCCTCTTAGCCGCCTTCTTTCCAGTGAAAACAACCCCAAATCCCTCAGTCTCTCCTCATAGGACCTCCCCTGCATACCAGGCAACATCCTGGTAAACCTCCTCTGCACCCTCTCCAAAGCCTCCACATCCTTCCTGTAATGTGGGGACCAGAACTGCACACAGTACTCCAAGTGCGGCCGCACCAGAGTTGTGTACAGTTGCAACATGACGCTGCGACTCCTAAATTCAATCCCCCTACCAATAAACGCCAAGACACCGTACGCCTTCTTAACAACCTTATCTACTTGATTCCCAACTTTCAGGGATCTATGTACACATACACCTAAATCCCTCTGCTCCTCCACTCTATTCAAAGTCCTCCCGTTAGCCCTATACTCAACACATCTGTTATTCCTACCGAAATGGATTACCTCACACTTCTCCGCATTAAACTCCATCCGCCACCTCGCGGCCCAGCTCTGCAACCTGTCCAAGTCACCCTGCAAACTTCGACACCCTTCCTCACAATCTACCACACCTCCGACTTTGGTGTCATCAGCAAACTTACTAATCCACCCAACTATACCCTCATCCAGATCATTAATAAAGATTACAAACAGCAGTGGCCCCAAAACAGATCCCTGAGGCACACCACTTGTAACCGAACTCCATGATGAATAATTACCATCAACCACCACCCTCTGTCTCCTATCTGCTAACCAATTCCTGATCCAAGTACCTAAATTACCACCAATCCCATACATCTGCATTTTCTGCAGAAGCATACCATGGTGAACCTTATCAAACGCCTTACTAAAATCCATATATACCACGTCTACTGCCTTACCCCTATCCACCTCTTTGGTCACCTTCTCAAAGAACTCAATAAGGTTAGTAAGGCACGACCTTCCCGCTACAAAACCATGCTGACTATCTCTAATCAATTCATTACTCTCCAAATAACTATAAATCCTATCCCTAATAATTCTTTCTAAAACCTTGCCCACTACAGAAGTAAGACTCACTGGTCTATAATTCCCAGGGAAGTCTCTGTTCCCCTTCTTAAACAATGGGACAACATTCGCTGTCCTCCAATCTTCCGGTACTATACCAGAGACCAACGACGACCTGAAGATCAGAGCCAGTGGCTCTGCAATCACCTCTCTTGCCTCCCATAGAATCCTAGGGTAAATCCCGTCTGGACCAGGGGACTTATCTATTTTCAACCCTTCTAGAATATCCAACACATCCTCTGTATCAACTGCAATACTTTCTATTTTACACCCCTTCACCCCAGTGACCTCCTCAGCTACATTCATATCGTCCTGCGTGAACACCGAAGAGAAATAATGGTTCAATGCCTCTCCAATCTCTTCCGGTTCCACACACAACTTCCCCCTACTGTCTGTAACTGGCCCTAATCTTGCCCTAACCAACCTTCTGTTCTTGACATACCTATAGAACGCCTTAGGATTCTTCTTAATCCTATCAGCCAAAGTCATCTCATGCCCTCTTCTAGCCCTTCTTAACTCCCTCTTCAACTCCCTCCTAGCCAATCTAAAGCTTTCTACTGCACTACCCGAGCCCTCAAGCCTCATCCAAACATAAGCCTCCTTCTTCTTCCTAACCAACAAATCAACTTTTTTGTGCACCACGGTTCCCTAGCCCTACCAATTCCTCCTTGCCTGACAGGGACATACCTATCACAGACCCGCAGTAGCTGCTCCTTGAAAAAACTCCACATTTCAGACGTTCCTAGTCCCTGTAATCTCCTAGTCCAACCAATGCTTCCTAATTCTCTCCTAATGGCCTCATAATTACCCTTCCCCCAGCTAAAACTACTGACCCGAGGTTCATGCCTATCCCTTTCCATCACTAAGGTGAACGTAACCGAATTGTGGTCACTATCACCAAAAAGCACACCAACTTCCAAGTCTAGCACCTGGTCTGGCTCATTTCCCAGCACCAAGTCCAATATAGCCTCACCTCTAGTTGGCCTATCTACATATTGAGTCAAAAAACCTTCCTGCACACTTTGAACAAAAACTGACCCCTCTAACGAGCTAGAGCTATAGCAATTCCAATCAATGTTAGTAAAGTTAAAGTCCCCCATAACAATTACCCTATTACTTTCACTCCTAACCAGGATCGTCTCTGCAATCCTTTCCTCAACCTCTCTAGAACTTTTTGGAGGTCTATAAAAGACTCCCAACAGGGTGACCTCTCCTCTCCTATTTCTAATTTCTGCCCATACTACCTCAACAGACAAGTCCTCATTAAACTTCCTCTCTGAGACTGTGATATAGTCCTTGACCAATAATGCTACTCCACCCCCCCTTCTACCTCCTTCTCTACTCCGACTAAAGCACTTGTACCCCGGCACCTGCAACATCCATTCCTGACCCTGCTCTATCCACGTCTCTGAAATGGCCACAACATCAAAGTCCCAGGTACTGGTCCACGCTGCAAGTTCATCCACTTTATTGCGAATACTCCTCGCGTTAAAGTATATACATTTCAAACCTCGCTCCGCCCCACCCCCACAATGCCATGCAATGCCGTCCCCTTCTATGCCCCCCTCACTTTCACCCCCTCTACCCAGGATCCCACCCCTCCTCTGAATCAGTTTAAACCACTCCGCATAGCCTTCACAAATTTACCCCCCAGGATATTTGTTCCCCTCTGGTTCAGATGTATACCATCACTCTTTTAGAGATCCCACCTTCCCCAGAATGAGCCCCAATTGCTCAAGTAATTAAACCCCTCCCTCCTGCACCATCCCCTCAGCCACAAGTTCAAACTTTCCCTCTCCCTATTCCTCTCTAAACTATCCCGTGGCACAGGCAAGAGTCCAGAGATAACCACTCTGTTTGACTTGGCCTTTAGTTTCCATCCCAACTCCATGAAACTCTGCTTAATATCCCCTTCCCTTAGCCTCCCTATGTCATGTGTCCCCACATGAATTATAACTTGGGGTTGATCGCCCTCTCCCCTAAGAGTCTTGAATATCCTCTCTGACACATCCCGGACCCCAGCCCCTGGTAGGCAACACACCAGCCCTGAGTCCCTACCCTTACTACCAACTCTCCTATCCGTCCCCTTAACTGTAGAGTCCCCAATCACGAGGCCCAATCTCTTGCATCCCCTAGACACCTGAGCTTTTACAATAGGCTCACCCCCAGAGTCCTGCTCCCTTTGGCTATCCCCAGTTGATGCTTCCTCAACTGTAGCCTCCAGGACCGAAAACCTATTTTGGAGGGGAACAGCCCCAGGGGATTCTCCTCCCACATGCTTCTTTCCCCTCCTCTTGACATTGACCCAAGACTGATTACTAGGAGTGACTATTTCCTTAAAACTCCTATCAATGTCTCTCTCTGCCTCACGAATTATGCGGAGCTCATCTAATTCCACCTCCAGCTCCTTAACACGCTCCTCCAGAAGCTTCAATCTAAGACACTTCCTACAAGTAAAATCCCCTGAAACACAACTGGAGTCCCTCACCACATACATCCCACAGGAGATGCAGCACACTGCCCGAACTGCCATCCCTGAAACAGGTAACAGCAAAAAAAGAGTAAAAAATATAAAAAAAAACTTCCCCACACTTATAATTAGGTTAGAGGAGGTGGGAGGGTGGGATTCTCTAGGTGCTCTGTTTTCTCCCACAGTCCGAAAGATGTCCTGGTTAGGTGAATTGGCCATATTAATTCTCCCCCAGCGTACCTGAAGAGGCACCGGAATGTGGCAACTCAGTGATCTTCACAGTAACTTCTTTGCAGTGTTAATGTAAGCCTACTTGTGACTAATAAATAAACTTTCTTTACTGGATTCTGACTGGAAGATGGTCCAAGGTCAGAGCAGAAGCCTTCAGTTCTTACCAGTCCTTTTTGACACTAATGCCAGTGTTGTACTTGAGCGAGTGTGTCAGGAATTCAAAATCAAATAAAAATAATTCATACTACATTATTTCTTACAAAACTGTGTGCACAATATTTTCACACTTGTTTAAAATGTGATGGTTGAGATTTTTTGCTGAAAGCCTGTGTCCTTTATTATGCAGCTTAGTCTACAGGGGCCATCACTTCAATGTTACTGCAAACTCAGTTTCTGGAAAACTCCTCAATTATCAGAAAGCAGTTTCTTTTAAAAAGAAAAGTCAACAGCTCTGAAATCCCATCCAGGATCACACAGAGCTCTTAAATTAATCTGCCAAGGCATAATCTACATAAGAATGCTGTATCCGTGGTAACAGCAATTAGTTTGGATACAATAACAGGGGACTGGCAGAGGGACTCGGATAAGATGTCGGCAGAGATTGATACCGGCTATTCTATTAGTTTGTGTGAGCTAGCCTGGCCCTGCTGCCAATACTGTAATAACCTCAGCCGAGTTAGACAAGCTGCTCCAGTCTTAAAACAAGAAAGTTAACAATGGCAATAAAATTCCTAATCTAGAGCACTTTGAAAAATAGGATCACAATTTCACATTCAGAATGCATCATATCAGATCTCTGACATTACTGAAATCACAGAGGAGGGAGGTTGGATTTTGCTGGGTTTGTAAGCAATTAAATTTGGGTGCTTAAAGGAATCAAGTTAGCCTGGAAGGGAAGTAAGTGCGTAACTGGGTTTGCAGAATTAAGGAAAAAAAGATGGAATTTAACTAGTTTCAGCAGCTTTGACAAAGGGTCATCTCCACACAGATGCTGCCAGGTCTGCTGAGATTTTCCAGTATTTTCTCTTTTGGTTTTAGATTCCAGCACCCACAGTAATTTGCTTTTATTCAGGACTTAGTTACTCTCATTTGCAATTCTTTAAATTCTTTCATGGGATATGCTCATTGAGAGCAAGGTCAGCATTTATTGCCCATCACTGATAGTTCTTGATAAGGTGATGGTGAGTTGCCTTCTTGAACTGCAGCAGTCCATGTGGTGTAAGTACACTCACAGTGCTGTTAGGGAGGGAGTTCCAGGAATTTGACCCAGCGACAGTGAAGGAACGGCGATATACTTCCAAATCAGGTGAGTAACTTCAAGGTGGTGGTGGTGTTCCCATGGGTTTGCTGCCCTTGTCCTTCTATATAGTATCAGTCTAGGGTTTGTATAAGTGCTGTCAAAGGAGTTTTGGTGAGTTGCTGCAGTGCTTCTGGTTGATAGTACACACGGCTGACACTGTGTTGGTGGTGGAGAGAATGCTTATGGATGGGGTGCCAATTAAACTTTGTCCTGGATTGTGTCAAGATGCTTGAATGTTCTTGCAGCCACAGTCATCCAAGCAAGTGGAGAGCATTCCATCACACTCATGACTTATAGATGGTGAACAGACTTCAGTGTTCAATGAAACATTCTATTGTGAACCCTGATGACTCCTCAATTACTTAATAACCTCTCTGCTTCCTACAGTACGTTTCTATACAAGGGCAGGAGAAGCAGAACCTTTTACCTCCCCCACTTCACCATCTAAAAGCTAAACTTTCCTGCCAGGTGAAACAGCCATTTATATGTATTTATTTCTGCTCATAATGTGATCTTGCTCTGCATTGGAGAGACCAAATGCAGATTCAGTGACTACTTTGCAGAACATCTCTGTTCAGAATGCACAACCCTAAGCTATCAGTTGTCCATCATTTTAAATCTTCACTTACTCCCATTCTGACCTCTCTTTTACCTCCTACACAAAGAAAATGCAGAGTATTACTTAAGTGGAGAACAGCTGCGCAATTCTGAGGTACACAGGGATCTAATTGTTGTAGTGCATGAGTCACAAAAAGTTCATATTAGGTACAGCAAATATTTAACACAACAAATCTAATGGTATCCTTTACTATGAAAGGAATTAAAGATGCACTTAAAGGTGTTATGCTTCACATATACAGGGCACTGTTGAAGCCACATCTCAAATACTTTGTGCAGTTTGGTCTCTTTATTTAATGGAGGATGTAAACACGTTGGAGCGGTTCAAAGGAGGTTTACTAGATAAGCGGGTTATCTTAGGAAGAGAGGTTGGGCAGGCTGGGCTTGTTTCCACTGGAGTTTAGAAGATGATTTGATTCAAGTATGTAAGATCCTGAATGGCCTTGACAAGATGGACATGGAAAGGATGTTTCCTTTCGTGATGAATTCGGAACAAGGGAGCACGGTTTTAAAATTAGGGTTGACCCTTTTAGGGCAGAGATGACAGGAAGTATTTTCTCTCAGAGAGTTGAAACTTGCTGCCTCAGCAGGCAATAGAAGCGTGGTCACTGAATATTTTTAAGGCAGAGGTAAATAGGCCCTTGTTAGGCAGGGGAATCTTAAGGTTATCGGGGGCAGATGGGACTGTGGAATTCAAATAGAAACATATTAGCCATGATCTTATTAAATGGCAGAATAAGATCGAAGGGCCGAATGGCCTATTTCTGCTCCTATTTCAGATGTACATTGTTCCAGTAAATCTCAAAGTAAGCTCACCATTTGATTTGGCACCTTCATTCAACACTGAGTTCACCAATTTCGAATCATAATCTGTGATTCCATTTCTCTGACCAGTAGTCATCAATGATGATTCTGTTTTACTACTTACCTCTGGACTTAGCTTTTGTTCATTTACTTATCTCATTATTATTTCCTGTTGTTTTGCACCATCATCCCCTTGTCATTGAATTTCTCTTGCCTTCCACCCTACCAAAGACTTTGTTCTATCCTTTCTCTTCCTGCTTTCCCTGTCTCTGGACATGCTTATAATCCTTTACATTGCTACATTTTTTCATTTCTGGTGAAAGATCACTGATCTGAAAATCTGTTTATCAACAGATGGATGTGCTCTCCAAAACAGGGTTTAGGGGAGGAATCCGCAATTGGATCCAACTGCTTAACATAAACATCAGTAAATGTAGTTTCAATCCAAAAGTGGGAATTGGAAAGCTTTCCAATTAAATCCAGAGCCAAGAAGGCAGGCCTGCCCTTTCTCCCCTTGTCCTGTTCATGCCTGCAAAGAACCATATGTGGAGCTCATCAGGAAGGATTCAGGCATAAGAGGAGTGGTCATCTCCGGCATTGGAGGCGCTCAGGTCTCCCTATACTTGGATGACATTGCTGTCTCCTACTCAGATCCACTGTTGATGTGCAGACTGATGAGCATCTGTGATCAGTTTGAATTGGCCTCAGGAACAAAGGTAAATTGCAGCAACAGTGAGGCCAAGTTATTTAGAAAGTGATCTGACCAACTTTTTGTCCCCTTCATCATCAGGTCAGACTGCCTGAAGGTGCTGGAGATATGGTTCAGAGGGAATATGGTGTGTGCTAGAAAAGGGGAGAGAGAGGCTAAGGTTAAACGAAAACTGGGCATGTGGGAACAACACTTCCTCTTCATTGTGGGTAAGAATCTGGTGGTCACATGCGAGGCACTGTTGGTGTTGCGGTCCACAGTGAGGTCTGACCCGTTCCTCACTCCTGCACCATAACAATCTCCCGGGCCATCTTCCTCTACCCTTTATCGCTCTATAGGTCTACTACTTTATCGCCCACCCACACCTTGGCAAATCAGACCACAAGGCTGCTCAGCAAAAACTGAAGCAATAGAATCCATCAAAGAAAGTCATGCAATGTTGGCCTGAGGAATCAGATGATTTCCTATGGGACTACTTCGAGTTAGTGAACTGGTCAGTATTTAAAAACTCTGCGGCCGGCCTGAATGAGTACACCACTACAGTAACTAACTTCACTAGTAAGTGTGTAGAAGACTGTGGCCAAAGAAGCAAATCCACATGTTTCCCAACCGGAAACCATGGTTGAACAGGGATATCCGTTGCTTGCTGAAGTCCAGGTCTGAGACATTCAAGTCAGGTGACCCTGACCTATACAAGAAAGCCAGATACGATCTAGGGAGCGCCATCAAAGATGCCAAAAGTACCAGATCAAGCTAGAGTCCCAGACTAGTTACACAAACTCTTGCTGACCATGGCAAGATCTGCAAGACATGAGAGGCTACAAGATGAAGGCATGTAAAATCGCTGCCTCTTATCTCCCTTCCCTGATGAGCTCAATGCATTCTATGCCCGTTTTGAGCAAGAGGTCAGCAAGAGCACACCCTTCACCCTGGAAGCTCTGGATGAACCTGTATCTGAAGTCACCATTGCAGATGTCAGAGCAGATTTCTCGAAGGTCAACCCACAGAAAGCGACTGGCCTAGATGGGATACCCGGACAAGCATTCTTACCCTGCGTGGATCAGCTGGCGGGGGTATTCGCAGACATCTTCAACCTCTCTTTACAACAATCTGAGATCCCTATCTGCTTTAAAAAGACGAACATCATCCCGGTGCCTCAGAAAAATCAAGCAGCATGCCTTAATGACTGTCGTCTGGTAGATCTGACATCCATCATTATGAAGTTCTTCGAAAAGCTAGTCATGGCACAAATAAATTCAAGCCTCCCAGACTATCTGGATCCACTACAGTTTGCCTACTGCTGCAACAGGTCCAATGCACACGCCATCTCCCTGACCCTGCACTCAACCCTGGAACACCGAGATAACAAAGGCACCTATTAACTACAGCTCAGCCTTCAACAACATTATTCCTACGAAACTCATCTCCAAACTCCGTGACCTGGGCCTCGGCTCCTTCCTCTGTGACTGGATCCTGAACTTCCTAACCCACAGGCCACAATTAGTAAGGATAGGCAACAACACCTCCTCCATGATCATCCTCAACACCAGTGCCGCACAACGTTGTGTTCTCAGCCCCCAACAATACTCCTTACACAGCTATGACCGTGTGACCAAATTCCTTTCTAACTCGATTTTCAAGTTTGCAGATGACACCATCGTAGTGGGTTGGATTTCAAACAATGACAAGATAGAGTACAGGAATGAGATAGAGAATCTGGTGAACTGGTGCAGCAACAATAATCTCTCCCATAATGTCAACAAAATGAAAGAGATTGTTATCAACTTCAAGAAGCATAGTGGAAAACATGCCTTGTCTACATCAATGGGGACAAAGTAGAAAGGGTCGAGAGCTTCAAATTTTTACCTGTCTTGTTGCCCTGCCACCCCATACCCCCATGTCGATGCTATAGTTAAGTAAGCCCATCATCATCTCTAATTTCTCAGAAGGCTAAGGAAATTTGGCATGTCAGCTACGACTCTCGCCAACTTTTAAAGATGCACCATAGAAAGCATTCTTTCTGGCTGTATCACAGCTTAGTATGGCTCCTGCTCTACCCAAGACCACAAGGAACTACAAAAGGTCGTGAATGTGGCCCAATCCATCGCGCAAATCAGCCTCCCATCTCTTGACTCCGTCTATACTTTCCACTGCCTCAACAAAGCAGCCAGCATAATTAAGGATCCCATGCACCCAGGACATTCTCCCTTCTACTATTTCTGTCACGAAAAAGGTACAAAAGTTTGAAGTTAATACCAACTGACTCAACAACAGTTTCTTCCCTGCTGCCGACAAACTTTTGAAAGTTGATCTTTTTCTACATCCTAGCTATGACATAACACTACATTCTGCACTCTCGTACCTTTGTCTGTATAGCATGCAAGAAACAATTCTTTTCACTGTACTCATACATGTGACAATAATCAAATTAGATCAAATTTAATCTTCATCTAGGGGTCAAAAATGGACTATGATCAAAGGGACACCACATACAACCCTATAGAAAAAGGGGGAAAAAGATGTCCAACATTTCCCCCATCTCTGATGACCAACTGTGTGTGTGGCTTCATCAAAAGCTGTGCCTAGACCTGCAGTACACAAACAGGTGTCACTAGATGCTGAGCTTCTACCTGTCCATGGTGTTGAGAAGGATGGGGAATGCTCCAAGTATTGGACTGTATCCTGTCCTATTTCTCTTAGAAAAGTTTATGCAGACAAACACCTTTGATCACAAATCTATCAAATGATGGTCTGCACGTAACAAAGTCTAGTTGGAAGGCTAGCTGAGCAGACTGTCAGAGTCATTTGGCAGAATGCCTCATCATCAAACAAGTACCAAGACAAAGCTTGGCTTGTGGTGAGATAGGCCCTGTTCATCAGAACCTTCCTATATACCTGCAGTCTCATCCTCTCCACACATTGCTCTCAAAGTGACTGTGATGAGGAAGAGACTGCTATTCACCTCCTTGTGGGATGTGCATTTGCAAAGAAGGTCTGGAGAGAGATGCAGTGCTACTTGTCAAGATTCATCCCAAGCAACTCTGTAAAGCAAGACTCCATACTTTACAGTCTGCTCCCAGGGACACACACTGAGACAAATATCAACTGCTGCTGGAGGTTCATCAGTTCGGTGAAAGACTCTTTGACCTGCCTGAAACTTGTTGATCTTCCAGTGCAATAAATTGTTCTTGTACAAGTGTTGCAGATTGGCACGTTCTAAGGTTCAGGACTACATGCTTAGGGATGCACTAAAGCTTGGGGTATCTGCCACGTTTTGCTGTACATTGTAAATAGCAAGAGTATTGGAATTGCATTGAGATGCCTCAGAAAGAAACGTGCTGTACAAAGGAAAGTTGAATTCTATTGCGCTCTGTAATTTTTAAATTTGAAATGCATAAATTTGGCTCATGAAGGAGATAAGGATGTATGGGATAGAAGGAAATTTGGCTGATTGGATAAGTAACTGGCTGTATCAGAGAAGACAGAGGGTGGTGGTGGTGGAAGGAAAATTTTCAGACTGGAGGCCTGTTACCAGCGGTGTACTACTGGGGTGACTGCTGGGTCCTCTGCTATTTGTGATTTTTATCAATGACCTGGAAGAGGGGCTGAAGGCTGGGTTAGTAAATTTGCTGATGATACCAAGATTGGTGGGGTAGTGGATGAGGTGGAGGGCTCTTGTAGGCTGCAAAGAAACATTGATAGGATGCAGAGCTGGGCTGAGAAGTGGCAGATGGAGTTTAACTCTGATAAGTGTGAGGTGATTCATTTTGGTAGGACAAACTTGAATGCAGATTACAGGGTCAACGACAGGGTTCTAAGAAATGTGGAGGAACAGGGAGATCTTGGGGTTCATATCCACAGATCTCTGAAGGCTGCCACTCAAGTGGATAGAGCCGTGAAGAAGGCTTATAGTGTGTTAGCGTTTATTAACAGGGGGTTTCAGTTTAAGAGCCGTGGGGTTGTACTGCAACTGTACAGGACGTTGGTGAGACCACATTTGGAATATTGTGTTCAGTTCTGGTCACCTCACTATATGAAGGATATGGAAGCATTGGAGAGAGTGCAGAGGAGATTTACCAGGATGCTGCCTGGTTTGGAGGGTACATCTTATGAGGAAAGGTTGAGGGAGCTGGGGCTTTTCTCTTTGGAACGGAGGAGGATGAGGGGCGACTTAATAGATGTTTATAAGATGATGAGAGGGATTGATAGAGTGGACATGCAGAGGCTATTTCCTCGGGTGGACATAGCTGTTACTAGGGGGCATAACTTTAAGGTTCATGGTGGGTGATAATAAGAGGGATGTCCGAGGTAGATTCTTCACCCAGAGACTGGTTGGGGTGTGGAATAGACTGCCTGTTGTGATAGTGGAGTCAGACACTTTAGGAACTTTCAAGTGGTTATTGGATAGGCACATGGAGCACACCAGAATTATAGGGAGTGAGATAGCTTGATCTTGGGTTTGGAGATAGCTTGGCCCAACATTGAGGGCTGAAGGGCCTGTTCTGTGCTGTAATGTTCTACGTTCATGAAATGATTTGCCCTGACGTGAAATGTATATTATGGATATCAAGAGAATTACAATTATATAGAGGCACCTAGTAGAGGAACATACTGTATGGAGACAAATTGAATTTTATGGCACTTCTTGTAATTTTCAAGTTGAAACCTTGTAATATGCTTCATACTAATTTAATGAATAAATATATTTTTGTAAAAAAGCATTTTTCTCTCCACGTTGGCTGCCTGATCTGTCAAATATTTTTAGCATCTGTTTTTATTACAGTTAACAGTTTGTTTTTACAAGCAGTCTGCTATTATTTTCGAATTTTCCACCATTTCTTCTAAAGCATGCTGATACAAAGCAGATAGATAAAGCAGACTAATTCTCAAAGTTCCACCACTATTTAAAAGCTCACTCAGCAGAGATCTGTCTCATTTTTGGTCTAATCTCGGGATGTGGAAATCATTGACAGCATGAGCATTTATCACCCATCCCTAACTGACCTTCTTTAATACAACCAAGTTGATTACTGGGCTATAGAAACATATAGAAAAATACAGCACAGTACAGGCCCTCTGGCCCTCGACGTTGTGCCGAGGTATGTCCAAACCCAAGATCAAGTTATCCCACTCCCTATCATTCTGGTGTGCTCCATGTGCCTATCCAATAACCGCTTAAGAGTTAACCACTTTCATGTGGGTCTGGAGTCACATGAAGGGCAATCCGGGTATAGATGCCAAAATATCCTTCCCTAGAAGGGTTGTTAGTTAGCAAGATAAGTTTTTGACAATCTTTTCAAATAAGAGCTTAGAGAACAAAAACAAGGAATGATGACTCTTCGTAAAACACTGGTTCAGCCTCAACTGTAGTATTGTGTCCAATTCTATTTTGGGAAGGATGTGAAGGCATTGGAAAGCATGCAGAAAATGTTCTAAGGATGAGGGACTTTAGTTAAATGCACAGATTGGAGATGCTGGGGATGTTCTCCTTAGATGGAGAAGGTTGACAGGAGATTTGATAGAGATGTCCAAAATCTTCAAAGTTTCATATTGAGTCAATGGAGTGAAACAGTTCTCATTGGCAGGTGGCATTGAGGTCCAGATGATACTGATTAAGATTGAATGGCAAAAGAACCAAAGACGATATGAGTAAAATGTTTTTCATGCAGTGAGTGATTAGGATTTGGAATGTGCTGCTTGAGAGTATAATGGGGGTAGGTTCAATTCTAGCTTACAAAATGTATTTGGCTATGGAGAAAAGGCAGGGGACTGGAACCAGCTGCATAACTCTTACAGAGGGCCAGCATGATGGCTGAATAGCCTCCTTTTGTGCTTTCAGCGCTTTCTGTAATCTGGTAGTTTCATGGTCCAGATTTATTGAATTAACTGAATTTAAGTTCACAGCTGTTATGGTGGAATCTGAACTCATGTCTTTAAACTGTTCAGGCCTCTGGATTATTAAATCCAGTAATATAACCACTAGGCTATCAAGTGTCAGACATGGATCAGCTGATGGCACTCTGCCTCTGGGTTAAGTTCTGCTTCAGTACTTCAGGGAAAAATTAAGGCCGACACCCCAGTGTAGTAGTGAAGAAGTATGGAGAGGGAGAATCTTTCAGATGACATAATAAACTGAGGCAGTGTCTACCCTCACAGGTGAATGTGCACACTTCCATGTCATTGTTTCAAAGAAGAGCAGAGAGACTCCGCCCTGCCCGTCCACCCCCATGTCCTGCCCAATATTTATCCCTCAATCAACTTCACAAAATTATTACACGGCTGTGTGTAGGAGCTTACTACGTGCCTTACAATACAACAGTTCTAAAGTACTTCATTGGCTGAAAAGCTCTTTGGCATAACTTATGATCATTGAAGGCATAATATAAATGCAAATCATTTTTATAGCCCTTACCAATCTGTGGAACACACATTTTTAGGTACTCATTTAAACTGCAGCCCCAATGCAAGATTCAGGCTTGTGGAATTGGGGGTATTTTAAAGTGGGCTCAGTTTTGGTGAAAGCACAGGGAAAATAGACAATGGGTTGGCAGACTGTAACTAGCAGAGCACCGCAAGGATCACTGTTTGGGCCTCAGGTATCCAGTTTGCCAAGAAGGTGAAACTTGGTTATAAAGTAAGCTGTTATGAAGATGCACTGGCAACGATGAACCAGCAAAGAGACATAGGCAGTTAAGAAATTGGGCCATGTAATGGCAGATAGAGTAGAATGTGAGGAAGTTTGAAATTATCCAGATTATTTTTTTTAAAAGGCAAGACGATGTTAACTGCTGGTATGCAGAGGAATTTGAGGATCCTCAAACACAAATCACAGCAAATTAAGCTGCAGATACAGCAAGCTATTAAGAAGACTAACTTTAGAATTTGCTACTCCAGAGGACTCTGGCCATACTGGATTCAGGCATGTCAAGAGCTGCCTTCTAACAGTTAAAATGCAAGTATTCAGATTGGGAACAGAAGAATTTTGAAACACTGAAATGAAACTTCACAAGGTTTAAAGAAGGCTTTGAAAGATCAAGCAAAGCTGACATGGAACATCATCACATGCAAACACTATCCTGACTTGGAAACATAGCGCTGTTCCTGGGTCAAAATCTTGGTATGCTCTCCCGACCAGCACTGTGGGTGAACTGTAGTCGTTCAAGTAGGCAGTTCAGCACCACCTTCTGAAGAGCAATTAGGGGTGGGCACCAAATGTTGGCCTAGCCAACAATGCCCACATCCTGTAAATACATTTTTAAAAGATGTTTGTGCGTGTGGAGGTTGGTTGGAGAAAATCATAGAATCCCTACAATGAGAAGGCAGCCAACTCTGCACCAACCCCCGAGAATATTTTACCCCTGTGCTCAGGCCTCACGTCGAACTTAATTTCCTACTAAGGACTGTCAGCAAGATTCATCCACTGGCATTAATTCAATTCAGACAAACTACAAAGTTAATTTCCAATACTCTCATGCACAGTCATTTAATATTAAAAACAAAATCTTGGTTTGTCAAGGCGCAACAAAGAGCAAAACCCATTTTAAAAGATCCATAATCCCACCTAACATTGGGTTACCTCTCCCCACCCTATCCCTTAGCAATGCTAAACTTGCAGGTTCGTTTGAGTGTGGTGTAGGTTCAATCCTCATATCAGCAGTCGTAGTTCATCTTTGCCTGCATCCTTGCCTTGCCTAGGCTTGATGTGGAGTGTGGCATTCGTGTTATATAACCATTGACTCTCTCTAATGGAGAGAGATGTCTATGGTCCTTCATAGATACCAGCTAATTAGCATTATCATAAATTCACCCAAGGAGCATAGAATCCTTACAGATCAGAAAATGGCCATTCAACCCATCAAACCTACACTGACAACAATCTCACCCAGGCCTGATTCCCCATAACCCCAGATATTTACCCTGCTAGTTCCCCTGCACTAAGGGGTAGCTTTGCATGGACAATCAACCCAATCCACGCATTTTTGGATGAGCAGCTTGTCTTTATCAAAGTTTCAGACTAATTAGAAGAATAATTTGATTTGATTTGTCACATGTATTAGTATATAGTGAAAAGTATTGTTTCTTGCAAGCTTTAGACAAAGCTCACCTAGGTAGAGGAGGAAAGGAGAGAGTGCAGAATGTAGTGCTACACGCATGGAGAAAAAAAAGTAAAAAGCAAACTGACCTCAGCAGTGAGAAATGTAAGTAGTGTGTGTGCCGTTAATCTGACCTTTGCTTCACTGTCAAATTTATAGGTGGCTGGAATGACTGACAGAGATACTGTCAAAAAATTTGTTTAAAATCTATAGACAATCAAAAGCATTTTTAGTAGTTTTAATGAGAGCAGTTAATGGCAACCAAATCTACAACAAGAGCTCACAGCAGTTTGCTAACTGGCCTCTTAATATAGATGGAATTTGCACTGTTACCTCACAGCGTTAGTGACCCGGGTTCAATTCCTGGGTGGCTGTCTGTGTGGCGTTTGCACATTCTTCCTGCGCCTGTGTGAGTTTTCTCTGGGTGCTCTAGTTTCTTTCACAGTCCAAAGATGTGCAGGTTAGACGGATTGGCCAGGCTAAATTACTCCTTAGTGCCCCAGGATTTGTGGGTTGGGGGATTGTGGGATAAGTACGCAGGATTACAGGGATCGAGCCTATCAGAGTCGGTGCAGACTTGATGGCCCGAATGGCCTACTTCTGTACTGTAGGGATTCTATGATGATCCTTCAATTGGATGCTCGTGTCTGTGCTCAGGCCTCACGTCGAACTTAATTTCCTACTAAGGACTGTCAGCAAGATTCATCCACTGGCATTAATTCAATTCAGACAAACTACAAAGTTAATTTCCAATACTCTCATGCACAGTCATTTAATATTAAAAACAAAATCTTGGTTTGTCAAGGCGCAACAAAGAGCAAAACCCATTTTAAAAGATCCATAATCCCACCTAACATTGGGTTATCTTGCCTTTTGATCAGTCCATTTGAACTTGTACCCTATATCTTCAGTAACGAATAGGAATATGCTAGTTCCTCCACACTTTTGTTAGGGGACACTGAGCAAGTAAGATGGGAACAAACGGCCAACTAGCTGCCACTGGGTATCCTCACTACCATAGTAGATTGCTCCAATGGCTTCCCTGGTCATATCATTAGGCCATGCAACAACAACAAGGTGCAATCCCTACCACCCGATGTCACCTGAATTTACATTCTGTAGTTAATGGATGGTAAAAATAATCTCCAAATCATTATACAAAAAACTGATCACCTCTTCCCTACATTTATGGCTAACAATTTAAACCAGTCAAATTGAAAACAGTACGTATTTTAATTCAGCTTCATGCATCCAACTATGCCCAGAACAAGTAAATTTAGCAGACTTGCCCCTATCTACAAGTACAATTTTGCTGGTATTTCAATTCCCAATATCTTTGCTTCTGTGACTGTACAACTTCACTTCAACTTGGAACAGTTTTATACAGAAATCCCCAATATGTTGAAAATGAACATCGCACAGTTAGAGGGATGATGTGAGGCAATGTGTAAATCAGCAATTACAGGGGATTAATGAGATTGTAAAAAACCCATTGAACTGTCTGAAGTAAGTTTTAAATGGCGCCTTTGTAATATGGTACTGGAAAATGGTTAGTGTTATTGATTGGATGTAGGCAGTTGTCATGATAAGAGACTGTAAGAAGTCTCACAACACTAGGTTAAAGTCCAACAGGTTTATTTGGTAGCACAAGTCACTAGCTTTCACAGCGCTGTTCCTTCATCAAGTGAGCGGGAGTTCTGTTCACAAACAGGGCATATAAAGACACAAACTCAATTTACAAAATAATGGTTGGAATGCAAGTCTTTACAGGTAGTCAAATCTTAAAGGTACAGACAATGTGAGTGGAGAAAGGATTAGACACAAGTTAAAGAGATGTGTATTGTCTCCAGCCAGGATAGTTAGTGAGATTTTGCAAGTCCAGTCAAGATAGTGTGACATGAACCCAAGATCCCAGTTGAGGGGGTCCTCATGTGTGTGGAACTTGGTTATCAGTCTCTGCTCATCGACTCTGTGTTGTCATGTGCTGTAAAGGTTGCCTTGGAGAACACTTACCCAAAGATCAGAAACCGAATGTCCTTGACAGCTGAAGTGTTCCCCAAATGGAGGAGAACACTCTTGCCTGGTGATTGTCGAGCTGTGTTCATGCATCCGTTGTTGTAGCGTCTGCATGGTCTCCCCAATATATCATGCCTTGGGACATCCTTTCCTGCAGCATATCAGGTGGACAACGTTGGCCAAGTTGCAAGTGTATGTATCATGTACCTGGTGGATGGTGTTCTCATGTGAGATGATGGCATTTGTGTCAGTGATCTGGCATGTCTTGCACAGGTTGCTGAGGCAGGGTTGTGTGGTGTTGTGGTCAACTGTTCTCCTGAAGACTGGGTAGTTTGCTGTGTGATGTGGAGATGCCGATTTTGGACTAGGGTAAACACAGTAAGAAGTCTCACCAGGTTAAAGTCCAACAGGTTTATTTGGTAGCAAATGCCAGTAGCTTTTGGAGCACTGCTCCTTCGTCAGGTGAGTGGGAGTTCTTTTCACAAACAGGGCATATAAAGACACAAACTCAATTTACAGAATAATGATTGGAATGTCAGTCTTTACAGGTAATCAAGTCTTAGAAGTACAGACAATGTGAGTGGAGAGAGGGTTAAGCACAGGTTAAAGAGATGTGTATTGTCTCCAGACAGGACAGTTAGTGAGATTTTGCAAGTTGAGGGCGTTACAGATAGTGTGACATGAACCCAAGATCCCGATTGAGGCTGTTGTCATGCGTGCGGAACTTGGCTATCAGTCTCTAGTACTTCCCTGGAGCGGAGAAACTACGACATCTTCTCTGGAGCCTTCAACATGTCATTGATGAAGACGAACTCTTGCCAAGGCCATCTCCACACCCCCACTTCTTGCCTTCAACCAACCGCACAACCTCAAACAGACCTTTGTCCGCAGCAAGCTACCCAGCCTACAGGAGAACAGTGACCATGACAACACACAACCCTGTCACAGCAACCTTTGCAAGACATGCCAGATCATCGACATGGATGCCATCATCTCATGTGAAAACACCATCCACCAGGTACACGGGACATATTCTTGCAACTCGGCCAACATTGCGTACCTGACACACTGCAGGAAAGAATGTCCCGAGGCATGGTACATTGGGGAGACCATGCAGACGCTATGATAATAGATGAATGAACACCGCTCGACAATCACCAGGCTAGAGTGTTCTCTTCCTGTTAGGGAACACTTCAGCTGTCAGGGGCATTCGGCTTCTGATCTTCGGGTAAGCATTCTCCGAGGCGGCCTTCACAACACATGGCAATGCAGAGTCGCTGAGCAGAGACTGATAGCCAAGTCCCGCATGCATGAGGACGGCCTCAACCAGGATCTTGGGTTCATGTCACACTATCTGTAACCCCCACAAGTTGCTTGGGCTTGAAAAATCTCACTAATTGTCCTGTCTGGAGACAATACACATCTCTTTAACCTGTGCTGAACCCTCTCTCCACTCACACTGTCTGTACCTTTAAGACTTGGTTACCTGTAAAGACTCGTATTCCAACCATTATTTTGTAAACTGAGTTTGTGTCTTTACATGCTCTGTTTGTGAACAGAACTCACACTCACCTGATGAAGGGGCAGCTCTCCGAAAGCTAGTGGCTTGTGCTACCAAATAAACATGTTGGACTTTAACCTGGTGTTGTGAGACTTCTTATTGTGTTTACCCCAGTCCAATGCCGGTATGTCCACATCATAAGAGACTGCATGAAGAAAATCAGTTATGACCTGCTCTTGCTGCATGCTGTCACGGGGTGATGGATTCTACTCCACATTTCAATCTCCAGAGAGAACATTCTTCACTCCCTGGTCCCAAGATGTATTCAGGAATATGAATCTCATCCCAGTGTCTTCAGCAGACATCCACCTTTATCATCCCAACATCTGAGCACTATTGTGCTCTGTGAAGTATTGTTTACACAACATCATCACCACGCATTGTGCAGCAGGTGATTTTTTTCTAAAGAGAAATCTATCACAGAAATCAAGAAAGGGGGAACAATAAAAGCAGACCAATTGATATTTGGATGCTAACATTGCTTTTTCAAGGAATCCCTATAGTACAGGAGGCAGCCATTCAGCCCATTGAGCCTGCACCAACAACAATCTCACCCAAGCCCTATCCCCTTCAACCCATATATTTACCCTGCTAGTCCCCCTAACACTAAAGGACAATTTAGCATGGCCAGTCCACTTAATCTGCACATCTTTGGACTGTGGGAAGAAACCGGAGCACCTGACAGAAATCCACACAGACACGGGGAGAATGTGAAAATTCCACACAGACAGTAACCCAAGGCTGGAATTGAACCCAGGTCACTGGCACTGTGGGGCAGCAGTGCTAACCATTGTGTCACCATGCCACCCTTTTTAGTTCACATTTTGGTTCAGTTTTTCGGCTGTTAAGACTAAAGATACCATTAATAGTTTGCAATGACACCGAGATTAGCGCTGACTCAATATTTTCCTAGATTTCTAATAAGACAACTTCCACATGAAAGCTATTTAATTAAATACAGACTTGTGAGACTTGTAAACCCCGCAAAATATTTTAAATGGGTAGGAAACTACTCATGACAGACATTATATCTGGGTAAAGAGAAAGTACTGGATGGGATGCCCTCACTACTATTTCCAATTTACATAAGTGACTTTGATTAGAAACTCAATGTAAAGTGACCAATGCAGATGACTCCAAACTAGGAGGACTAGTAGACTCAAAGGAAGCAACCTAAATTTCAAACTGATAACCTTTCTAGTTCTGATGGAAGGCTGTGAACTTGAAAAATTAACTCTGCTTCTCCCTCCATGAATGTTTCCTATTTACTTTCAGAGGTCCAGCATCTGCTTTTGCCATTTAGCAGCAGAGTCCCAGTCATAGCCTGTAACACTCAGTCATTGACTGCATATGTGGATGAGGGGTTGTGGGAAAGGGAACAGTTTGTAATGTTCTGTTGGAAAATAATAATCTTCCTGTTTCATCAAATGTTCTTTACTCTTCTCCCAAAGGTTCTAACTCAGTTCCAGGGATGCTGGCTGTTAGCACCTCATCAAGTTTACTCTGGGTGAATTTAGACAATAAGATTTGGCAGGTTATTCCAACTGTGAGAGTCATCGCTGCTAAGTCTAATCCTGTCCGGACCCAACCCTATACACAAATGCATATTTTCCAGCAGAAGTCACTGAGCAGGGAACCTTGGCTGACCTTAGGAATAATATTGCATTGTTAAAA
The DNA here is from genome assembly GCF_965287045.1 of Carcharhinus amblyrhynchos. NCBI lineage: Eukaryota > Metazoa > Chordata > Chondrichthyes > Carcharhiniformes > Carcharhinidae > Carcharhinus > Carcharhinus amblyrhynchos. The sequence goes on from NC_137329.1 coordinate 59,323,938, forward strand.
TAAAAGTCCTGTCAGTGATTTTTCTTGTCGAATTCCCTATGAAGGGTGAAGCAGGTACTTATATACCAAAAATAGAGGGTAACCAGAGGGCAAATAAGAGTGAGGAATTTATTAATAATTAGTATCAGCAGAGAAAATGCATTAGAGAAACTTAAGGGACTAGAAGCTTACAAATACCAGGACATCCCACAGTCAAGAATTCTCAAGAAGGGAACTGCAGTGACAGTCTCTACATTGGTTACAATTTTCCAAAATATGCTAAATTCTATAATGATCCCAGTGAACTGGAAGTTAGCCAACATAATTCTGCTATTCAAGAAAGGCTGGAGAGAGAAAACAGGGAAATCTTAGTTTGATCAGTCATCAGAAAATGCTGGAATCTATTACTAAGGACACCTTAACAACGCACTTCAAAAATGATTGCATGATCAGAGTCAATGTGGTTTTATGAACAAGGAAATAGTGTTTGACAAATTTCTTAGAGTATTTAAAGGATGTAACCAGTAGGGTAGATAAAGAAGAACCCGTAAATTGAATATATTTGGATTTTCAAGAGGCATTTGATAAGGTACCACACGAAAGAATAATATAAATGATAAGGACTCATGGAGCTGAGAGTCATACATTAGCATGAATGGAGGATTGGTTAATGGATAGGAATGTCAGGGAAAATGGTGGTGACATGAAAATCTGGAAAATACAAAAAATTGAAATGTTTTTAGCTGATTATCTATTTTTAAAAACTGTTGGAAAATGGAAGCTATTTAGTATTAGGGACAGTTTGGTTGTGTTAATGTTAGTGTTTTTGGCATGTTAAGGAGATGAACAGGTGTTTACCTGAGGGAAGCTAACAGCATTGGAGAATAGAACATAAAGGGTTTGAATAAGTTGTTAGAGGTTCATTGGAAGAGACAAGGTGTAAACTTTTCATTTATATTCTAAAAGATACACTCATGAAGTAAAGATAATTAGGTTTGACTTCTGAAGAGGTTAATTCAGGTAAGGGAAGATCAAAAGGGAAAAACTACAGCACAAGCTTTGAACCTATTCAAGGGGAGCAGTTTGAGACCTTAGTCAAAAGCAGGAAAACTCACAGCAAGCTGTGTCTGTGAAGAAAGCCTGTTTTGAAAAACCAGTTGGTTTGTTCTACCTCAGAATCCACCCCAGAAAGAAATAACTGCTTGAGGGGTAGTAATTGTTGCTAAATTTTGTTTTTAGTTTTTAAAAACCTTTAACATGTTGTGGAAGTTTGGGAAAATTAGCTTTGAAGGTACAGAAATAAAGGTGTTTGGAATGGGGTAAAATTAGTGATTCTATTTATAAGTATTGTTTTAGTACTTCTAGTTGATTTTATTGTTGTTTATGTTACTGTTTAACAAAGATGCATTTTATTTAAATTCAGCACAACATGTAGTGTGTTCAGTTTTGGTGTCCTTATCTTGGGAGATTCTAGATGACCTTTTGTTAGAGCTCTGGCAAAGGGTTATCTAGTCTTGAAACATTGGCTGCTCTATCCTCTCTTCACAGATGCTGTCAGACCGGTTGAAATTTTCCAGCATTTTCTGTTTTTGTTCTATGTTTCTATATTTGGGACATCACTCTCTGAATTTCCAATCTTTCTTCACATTTTATCAAATTGTAAAATACAATTGAGGGCAGTTGTTTCAAGTTTCCTTTCTGGGATTTGGAATAACTCAATATTTACCATCAGTCGTGTTCTTAAAACTGGGGCTCTTTTGCAAGGTATAAAAGAGTAATTTTATGGTTGGTTTGAAATTGGTGATTTTAAAGATGACTGGAGGGGGGAGGGTCATTGAGTCAAGGTGGTATTTTAAGATTTTACAGTGGGCGATGGCAAAATGGTTTTGGCAATTGCTGAGACTTGTCTAGGAGTAGAAAATATAACCTCACAGGGTCTGCAAAAGGTAACCAAAGTTAAATCGATGGAATTGGCAGATAAATTGCCAATTGGATTACCGATAGGGTAAGGAAAGCAGACATAATTGAAGGTGTAGCTCATCATTTGAAATTGGAAGAGATTAGTTAAAATCCATTTGCAAGTAAAAAAAAACCTTGAACTGGAGACGAAGGAAAGAGAAAAAGGGCAAGATTGAAAACGGAAAAAGAAAGAGCATGACCAAAGAAAACAAGCAGCAGAGAGAAAGAAGACAAATAGAGAATTGGAGGTAGAGAAGTTAGCAAAGGAGGAAAGAGAAATGAAAGAGCTGGAGAATTCCAGTTTAAAAAGCAAAGAGATAAAGGCAGGTTATGTAAATGGACAACAACAAGGTGGCAGATGGAGTACAATGTGAGGTCATTTACTTTGGTAGTGATAATAAAAACTCAGAATACCTTTTTAAAACCTTTTCAGCAGCGTGAAGCTTGTATATGCTTATGCTTTGAGAATTGATTGCACTCTTTCAAGAAACACCAAGTTAGCATGTAGGTACAGCAAACAGTTAGGAAGGCAACTGCATGCTGGCCTTTATCACAAGGTCATTGGAGTACAAGAACAAGGAAGTCTTGCTACAGTTGTGGAGGACTTTAGTGAAACTACACCCAGAGTGGTGTTTGTAGTATTGGTCGCCACATCCAAAGAAGGGGCTTGGAGGGGACACAGCTCACATGGCTGATCCCTGGGATGTGAGGGCTGCCCTATGATGTCAGGCAAAGATGTCAGCAAGCTCTCTGGAGTTTAGAATAATGAAAGGTGGACTTATAAAACATTTCTAATTCTATCAGGGCAGACACTGAGAAGCTGTTTCCCTTGGCTGGAAAATCTAAAGCAAAAAGGCACAGCCTTAGGAAAAGGGATCAACTAGAATAATCCAAGGAGAAATTTCTTCACTCAAAGTTATGAGTCTTGGGCTTATGACTGTCGTACAGGAGATCATTCTCGTACCTTGACAAGGCATGACGTTTTACTGGAGTGATGAGATGTTGGCAGATTCTCATGTGCAAGCAAAGACTCAGTCATTGAAAACACAATGCTTTTTCCAAATTAAAATGCTAATCTTTACAAGCTACAATTTCACAGAGGAGCTGGGATAAGCCTCAAAGTTTAGGCACTAACCATTTACAGAGAACATAAGAACATAAGAAATAGGAGCAGGAATAGGCCATCTAGCCCTTCGAGCCGGCCCCGCCATTCAATAAGATCATGGCTGATCTGTCGTGGCTCAGTTCCACTTTCCCGCCCTCTCCCCATAACCCTTAATCCCCTCGCTTATCAAAAACCCATCAACCCGCGTCTTAAAAATATTTAGCAAGGCAGTCTCCACCACTTCAACGGGCAGAGAATTCCAGAGATTCACCACCCTTTGAGTGAAGAAGTTCCTCCTCAACTCCGTTCTAAACCGCCCCCCCTTTATCTTGAGGCTGTGTCCCCTAGTCCTACTGTCCTTTCTGAGCGGGAAGAGTCTCTCCACCTCTATCTTATCCATCCCATTCATCATCTTATATGTCTCAATGAGATCTCCCCTCATTCTTCTAAACTCTAACGAGTACAAGCCTAGTTTATTCAGCCTCTCCTCATAGCTCAACCCCCTCAACTCTGGCATCAGCCTAGTAAACCTCCTCTGCACTCCCTCCAAGGCCAGAATATCCTTGCGTAAGTGCGGCGCCCAAAACTGCACACAGTACTCCTGCTGCGGCCTCACCAGTGTCCTATACAGCTGCAGCAAGACTTCCCTGCTTTTATATTCAATCCCCCTCGCTATGAAGGCCAGCATCCCATTCGCCTTCCTGACCACCTGCTGCACCTGCAGGCTGGGTTTTTAGATTCTGCAGAGGTTTGGAGGTGAAAGAGGAGCTGCAGGAGCCAGGTTAAAATACCTAAATGTCTCTGAATAATGTGTTCCAAGACCTCTATTGAAAGGCCACTCCGCTGACTGCAGTGAGTAATATGTACAAAGTAGCTTTAATGTTGGTGTTTCCCCTCTCTCTATTGTTCTTCGTTCACTTTGCTGGTATTATAGGCTCGGGTTTTCCAGAAGGGTTGGTCAATACTACCTTCTTTAAAGTGTGCAAAACTTGCTGAGGTAACAGTGTCCAAAACATCCTTCACTTCTCTTGCACTAATTTTCCTGTTGTCACTCTGATACAGAGCATCTTCTCACCAATGAACAGTTATACATTGAAATTCATACTGAAGAACTCGCTTTTACTGAAGAACTCAAAATGAGGTTAGGTAAGCTGGTTTATTGATGACTGTTTGAACACAAAGCAAAACAACAAGGAGCCAACTGACATTAAAACAACTGGAAATAAAAGAAAACTTCAAGACAAGTTCTGAAAAACAACCACTGAAATCCCTTTACATTATGTGAGAAAAGATTTGAGTTGACTAGACCAAATAACCACAATTACCTGGCTAGACATTCATCATTGCATTTCAACGATAATACAGAGACACTTGTATGAGAACATGGATTCATATTACAAAGAACTATTGCATGCCAGTCCTTAAAACACAGCACTGGACAAAAAATAGAAACTGTGGTCGAGGTTTACCTTATCTCTGTCCTGGACACATTGGAATGCAGCAGAACACAAAATGTGAATAAACTTGCTAATGCCTGTCAGTCTAGCCCATACACGAGCTTCTAACCTCAGTCATATATTCTGCAGCAGGTATTGAGCAGGACTAGAGAGAGAAATCATGGGGTCTGGCTCCCATTTCCGTGCCCCTTATTACCTCACCTCTTAACCCTCCCCCTCACACTGGGTGTCCAGAATTAGGAAACATAGTCACTGCGGGGTCAGTTTTGCATTGGTTCAGCAAAACCTATTGGCTTTTGTACTCTGTGCCCCTATTCATAAAACTCAGGTCAATAATACTTGATTAAAAAGGTAGAAGATTGGACTTCATGTTATACACTTTAGACATGATGTGGGTATGCCGGCGTTGGACTGGCGTAAACACAGTAAAAAGTCTGACAACACCAGGTTTTAGTCCAACCTATTTATTTGATAATATACTCGCAAGCTTTCGGGGTTAGCCCCTTCGTCAGGTGAATGGAGAGTTCTGACCTCTCTAAACTGTCTGTGCTTTATATGCTCTGTCTGAGGCCAGAACTCTCCATTCACCTGACGAAGGGGCTAACCCCGAAAGCTTGCGAGTATATTATCAAATAAATAGGTTGGACTAAAACCTGGTGTTGTCAGACTTTTTACTGTGTATACACTTTAGAACCATGGCTTTGTCAGATGATCACACGCAACTTGGTTGTTCATATTATACAACCAGCTCTGCTTCTTTGAAGCTGGCCCGATACAAAATCCTGATAGTAACATCCAAAATACTTGGATCTCCCGAACACTGCAAACAACCATCCTATGAACAAATGAGAATATCGTGAACCAACTGAAGCATTCAATTAGCATATGACGCTGGTTTCATCTCCAATTGCAAAAGCCTTCGAGTAAATTCGTACCAATTAACTCACTTGCAATCATATGCTGTTTCTACTCACACAAGTGGACTTTGTTAACAGAAAACCAACACTTTGAGTGACAAATATTTTCTCATTTTAAATGGAAACTGACCACACTTACAAGCAGGAGCATATAATAAAGTATTGTGGATGCTGAAAATATAAATTAAATGTTGGAAATACTCAGCAGGTCAGGCAGCATCGGTGGAATGAGAAACAGTCAACGCTTCAGGTTCACATGTTCTGCACTAATTCTGATGAAGGGTCATTGATCTGTTTCCCTCTACACAGACCTTCCTGTCAGACCTGGTGAGGATTTTGAACACATCCCGGTTCTACAGGAGCAAAGATTACCCTTCTGCCAGCCCTCCAAAAAGCAGTCAATCAGACTCCCTGTAAGCCTTCATTCCTCGTCAGCAGCTGCCTGAGATCTAGCCTGGCACAACATTAAACACGAATTTCAAAAAAAACGTAAGGATGTGGAAGCTATTGACAGGGTGCAGAGGAGATTTACAAGGATGTTGCCTGGATTGGGAGGCATGCCTTATGAGGATAGGTTGAGGGAGCTAGGTCTCTTCTCCCTGGAGAGACGAAGGTTGAGAGGCGACCTGATAGAGGTTTATAGATGTTGAGAGGTATTGATAGGGTGGATTCTCAGAGGCTATTTCCCAGGGCTGAAATGGTTGCTACGAGAGGATACAGGTTTAAGGTGCTGGGGAGCCGCTACAGAGGAGATGTCAGGGGTAAGTTTTTCACTCAGAGGGTGATGGGTGAGTGGAATCAGCTGCCGTCGGCGGTGGTAGGGGCGAACTCGCTGGGGTCTTTTAAGAGACTTCTGGATGAGTACATGGGATTTAATGGGACTGAGAGTTATAGATAGTCCTGGTGGGTATGGATATAATTGGCGCAACTTGTGGGCCGAAGGGTCTGTTTGTGCTGTAGTGTTCTATGTTCTATGAACAAAATAAACAACTTGCTGAGCAAAGCTGATCAATGCCAAATAAATAAATTGATAATTCACAAAGGGTAATTAATAAAAATGATGATTCCAAGCAGCAGAGCTACCTAATAAAACCTTTTTTTGCTTAAGCAGCAGAGCTAAAGGGACAGACAGACCCCAAGTCCTGGTCACCAGGGCTGCGCTAAGGAGTTGGGTTTAACTATCGCTGACCTTGTGTTTGCCTCTGGTGTTATCTCCGAGTTGATCTCAATGGAATTCATATACAAATAGGGGTCGGATGCAGGTTGCCTTTCAGCCTGGGCTTTCCTCCTCTACTGGCCCAGTATGTGGATAGGTTTTTGGGGAGGGAGGAGGGAGAGGGTGTATGTCCCATACTGACCAATCTGTGCATGTGTGTGCATGCCTGGCTCACTCAGTCTCACATTCACTCAACAAAACCTCACTTAGTCTCTCCATAAATTTATGCACACACATTCTTACAGCCTCACTCACTCTCACACTCACAACCGCTCACCCTCACACTCACACTCACTCAGTTCACCCACTTGCACATCAACAATCTTTCAATCTTGTGCTTGCTCTTGCACTCGCTCATTCATATACAATGTCTAGCCCCTTGGCTCCCTACCAACAGTGCAAGGACTTAGAGGATAAGTTAGGAAGAGAAGGGCAGGGTCACAAACACAATTGATCTGAGGGAGGGCTCAAAGAGATTGGAAAGGAAGCCAGGGCCAGGGCACACCATCAAGGGGCTTGGGAGGGGTCATGGAAGACTAGAGGCCAAACCCAGACACCACCTTGAGGAAAGACTTGAGAGGTTGGGATACCAAGGGCCTTGTGTAGGTAAACGAAACAGAAGCATCTTATGCTCCGACCAGGTCTGAAGAAGTGAAGAATACAGCATCCAACAATACTCAAATCCAACAGCTCATGAGGTAAGCAAGAAAGATGGCACTGTGGAATCTGGAGAGCCATTGTTGGCTAATCATTGCTGTTATTCAGAACAGCAGCAATCATCGGCTGAGTAGTCTGTCAATCGGGATGGTCGAAGGGCTGGATTGGCCGCTTTGGACATTGCACCCCACTCTCCTGGGCCATGGTGTTGAGTGAAGTGAGGGAGAAAGGAATAGCTAGTGAATCCCGCTTCCTCTTGTGTACTCACTACTGCCTGATAACCAAGTTGTTAGCAGAGGCCTGTGGGTAAACCATTGCATCCTGTGCATTTTCCATTGAATGTTTAAACAAGAGATCTAACAGAAACAAGTCTGATCCCAATTCTTATCTGCACTGTCCCTCCCTCTCTGATAACAGTCCCTATCATTTTCAAAACCTCGAGAAACTTTGGATCAAATTCTCTACTGAATGCCTGCTATATCTGACTGAGGACTGTCACCTTTCACTTTGAGGATTTGAAAAACAGAAACTTAAGTTAAAATAAAATGGTTTGATTGCATTCCTATTCTTTTGCAGGAAACTGATGCAGCATCCTCAGCAGATTCTGATCTGGCTCACATCCTCTTATCAGTTTCATTTAGTTTTCAGAATGTCCTTTCATCCTAAATAAATATTACAAACTTAAAGATTCCGATCATTCCCCATCACATTTATAGAGATGGGCAGCAATATCAACTATATGTGTATAGTGTCTTGAATGTACAAAAACCACAAGCAATTCACAGGGACATGATCGAATATAATTTTACACTTATCAACAGAGAGATATTGAAGGTAGATGACAAAACGTTTGGTCGAAGTCATTTTAAGGAATGTCTTAAAGGAGAAAAATGAGGTGGAGAGGTTTAGGGAGGGAATTACAGAGCTTATAGCCTTACTTGTTGAAGGCTTCGAATGATAGAGCAATTAAAACTGGGGATGCTCAAGAAGCCAGAAATGGAGGAGGGCAGACACCTCTGAGGCTTGTAGGAACTGGAAAGGATTACAGAGTGGAGGGATGAGACTACATAGGATTTTAAAATTGCAGCATTGCTGAACCAGTAATTGCTGTAGGTCAGAGGGCATAGGAGTAATGGGAGTATTGGACTTGGCATGAATTGAGACATGGGGAGGAAATTGCTAGATAACTTCAAGTTTATGAAGTTTAGGATATGTAAAATTGAACACAAATGCATTGAAATGGACAAGATTAGACCTAACAAAGCAATGAATAAGGAACAGTTGTAAAGTCAGGTGACGTTACTGGTGCAGATGTGTGTCGGAAGCTCATCATGAAGTCAAATATGACACCAAGGTTGAAAACAATCTTGTGCAGCCTCAGATAGGTGGCAGGGAGAGGGAAGGTGTCAGAAGCGATGAAAAGGCTTTTGTGGTGGGGGTTGAAGATAATAGCTAGAGGAAATATCTGCTCACCCAGCCAAAGGTTGCAGACAAGTCAAGAAGAACAAGAAACAGTTTACTTTTGCCACAGTAATGTAGGATGTCATTTGTGATTGGGTGAGAGCTGCTGTGGTCCTATGGCAGGGTAAGGCACTGATTAGAATAATTTAAACGTGGTATTTTAGGAAACATGGGTACAGATTTGGGAAGTGACACCACATCACAGAACCTGGAGAGGGAAAATTGGAGATGGGGCAGATGTTTGCAAATAGACAGCAGTGAATGATGGGTTGTTAAGGAGTCGGTAGCAAATTTTAAGGCATGGGGAACAGTATCTGAAGACAGAGTGATCAGTTAACACGACAGTTAGGAAGTGAAGTTGGCAGGATGACAATTTATTGTGATTACAGAGAAGAGAAAGCAGGTTTCAGGGACAAAATGAGTTCAGAGTGGGCACAAGGAGAGACAAGACAGAAACTTGAGAAAAATATAACTTCAGGGCTGGAATCGGAGGAATTATTGTACAAAGCTTGACCAAATGAACTGTGGGGCAGGAAGGAAGCAGAAGAAGCGGTTTATCAAATGGCATCAGTTAATATAGACAGACAACTTCACAGAATAATCAAATTACTCATGTATTAGACCGTGCGTTCGTGTGTGTGTGCATGCACTGTGTTTGTGTGTGTGGGGAAGGATGCTTTGTGTGTGGGTCTATATGTGTGTGTATGGTATAGTTGCATGTGTATGTGTGCGCTGGTGTATGTTCATGCATTTGTGGTGTGTTTGTGCATGTAGCGTGTGCATGCATGCTGCTGAGTTTGTGGAATTAAGAGAGTGGTCTGCTTTTTTTGTCCGCATGACATCCAGATTGCGTTCCAGCTTTTCATTCATTCGGTATCCTTAGTTAGTGCAACTAAATTTGATCAATTTGAAAATTGAAACAATATAGCCACAGGTTTCATAGCAGGGTGTAACATCAAAGTTGCGTCACATTTGGGAGCCAAAATCAGACAGCTATTGAATTATGGCTGGAGGTAACAGGTCGCCTGGAGTTTCCCTATACCCTACAGATTGGAATGCCTAACACTAGAGGTTTGTTGAGGTGCCACTCTTATCGTGTCCCACTCCTGTATGGTTGCGGTAGTGTGTGCTGTTAGAAACGTGTCACCCTCTCCAGTAGTTCTGAATTCTGCCCATGCCCCCTAGCTGCTGGATGACATTTTGCTGGGAGAATGGGATGAACAAGGGAACCATTCTCGGCGTCCACTGGGTTTGACCATTAAACCTGCACTTCTCACGGAAGTGTTGCTATGAGACTGTGAGCAGCAACAGAAATCAAGTGAGTGTTTAAAAACAGTAACTGCACAAACCCCGAGGAACAGGCGATAGCAAACTTAAAATGCATGCACTTCTCCATTGCTTCAGTCTGCCAGAGCCTTGTTTTAGTTTGGCAATGCTCTCCAGCCAGTCACAGCAGTTTCCACCCCCTCTGCTGAAACCAACCTCATTCACATTTTGGAGTCATTTGGGGATATTTAATATCCCCTGCTAAATTCAGTACCTTAGAACTGGACATCAAAGCACTCACAATATGGCAACCTCTCAATATGTGTCAGTCTCAATGAGACAATTATAGTCAATTGTCAATGATCCCCTGCTCCCGTGGCAAAGGATTAAGGTGGTAAAAAAACACATCTAAGAGATAGCTTTGTATTGTAATACTGTCCTTAAAAGAAAACACCTATTGGGACCATTCCTCACTCATCTCCCAAAGTCTTTGCTTGTTTTGGGAGGATCCTATTGCTCAAACAAAATACAATGAAACAGGAAATTTTCAGGGTGGGCCTCCAAAATATTCATGAATGTCGTGTAGGGCTTCTTCATGTCCCAGCATGCCAGTCTATCAGCTAGCAGTGAGCCCTTTCAGTTATTTAGGTGGAGCTTTGGAGGAAGAAGGGCTAGGCACAATGAAGGAAGCAGAGAAGCAAGCAAGTAGGTGGGAAAAAGAAACAGAAACAGTTGTCTTTGCACTCAAGCTAGGCTCCTGATTTCTGAATATCCAAGGAACTCTGATGACACTGTTATGGAAGGGTGACTTGGTAACTAACTTAGGATGACTGAACCAGTGGGATATCTGGGGAAAAGTTTAGGGGAGGAGGTGCAGCAGGAGTAAGTTAAGATGTGGGCATGTGGGAGAAGAGGAGGGAATGGCAATCGCACAGAACCCAGGTATATCATATCCAAAATATACAATACTGTTTCTAGGCCAGCATCTCTAGTCTGTCCTCTAGATCCCCAGCAGACAGCACTGTTTGCTATGCATGTAGTTGCCTGTAAAGGTCTGGAGTTCTTGGATTGTGCAGTCATACATTATTTGAGCGCTCTGCCACACATGAATTGCGATTTAAATGTATTTATATAGCAGCGGAGCACTGACTATGGGGACAATACCTATTCGGGTGGTCCAGTTCAGATATCATCACTGGTGGAGCGGAGTGAATAGATGAGCACAGCAGCTACTGTTGCCTGTTCATAACCGTTTTCTTGGAGTAATGTTGGGATCTGTCCCTGTCTAACCATCCACACTAGAAACAGCTCAAAACACAAAAATCACACATTGTAAAAGAACACAAATTTCATTTCAATTAAACATCTCCAGCCAGTTGCTCATACAAATGATTTATTCATATACACTACTTCAGAAGTATGCAATTCTGTTTGTCTTCAAATAATTCACTTAGATTAAAAAGGAAAGGTTCAAAATGTTCATTAAAATTCTTCCTGCCTCATTTGAAGAGAGAAATCGCTATGTGGTAACTGGCATTGATGTATAAACAGTATTTCCGCAGGTTCTGTCTGAATTGCTAAATTATGGTGATCACCCTAGCTTCCTCCACCACCCTGGACATGTCCACGTAGGACACAATACTGGGTAAAATATACTGTGCTCCACACATCACGTACAGTAAATTATATGAGTATACCACCTTTAACATCCTAAAATGCCCAATACGCTTCACAGGTGCATTATAAAATCATGGAACAGTAAAAGATAGGAGGCCATTCAGCTCATCAACACTGCCTCAACATTTCTGAACAGCAATCCAAGAAGTCCAATCCCCCCTTCCCAAACCCCATATCATTGCATTTTTGATACCTCAAGCCAAGATATTAGGATTTGTGACTGTATGCTTGGTCAAAGAGGTAGGTTTTCAGGAACAACTTAAAGGAACATAGAGGCAAATGGGGTGGGGGTTGCAAATCTTGGGACCTTAGCACTGCAAACATGATCACAGATGCTGGAATGATTAAAATCAGGGATGTGGAAGAGACCGGAACTGACAGAGCACACAGATCCATGACTAACAGCACAGGGAATCTCAGGGCATACAAAGATTTATAAATATCAACATTATTTAGTCTTATAAGATGGAAAGTTTCTTAACCATAGAGATGCCAGATATGTGTGATCAGCTATCAATCAGCCTCCCAAGCTAGTTCCAGTTTTTGAGATTGAACTCATGATTTTCTGGGGCATACCATGCTGTTGGCACTGAATTATTTACTCATTGAGGTTTTGCATTTATAGGACTCATTTATCAATCAAATCAGGTGTAGAAACTGAGAATACAAGTCTGGGCTACTGTGCAGCAATGCTCAGGTTAGATTGGGGCTGCACATGGGGTACTTTGTGCATCTGAGTGAGGACAGATTACTATCACTGTGGCTTGTGTCCATCTCCGTGAACTGGTGTCTCCTGGTCCACTGAAAGTTATGGTCCTTAGATGCTTGTTTTACAATCTCCTGTTGGTCTGTGCTTTTCTCTCCTATTACTCCAAAGATGTGCAGGTTAGGTTGATTGGCCATGCAAAATTGCATTTTAGTGTCAGGGGGACCAGCAAGGTTCATACGTGGGGTTACGTGGATGGGGCCTGCGTGGGATTGTCATCGGTGCAGGCTCGATGGGCCAAATGGCCACCTTCTGCACTGTAAAGATTCTATGATACTCTCACCCATCCTCTCCCAATGGACTAAAGTTTGGCGACAGAGATGGATATTCTTAAGTAGTCTCACAACACCATGTTAAAAGTACAACAGGTTTATTTGGTAGCACGAGCTTTCAGAGCGCTGCTCCTTCGTCAGGTGAGTGAAGAGTTCGGTTCCCAAACATGGCATATTTAGATACAAACTCAATTACAAGATAATGGTTGGAATGCGAGTCTTTACAGGTGCAGACAATGCGAGTGGAGAGAGGATTAAGCATGGGTTAAAAGAGATGTGAATTGTCTCCAGCCAGGCCAGTTAATGAGATTTTGCAAACCCAAGCAAGTCGTAGGGGTTACAAATAGTGTGACCAAGATCCCGGTTGAGGCCGTCCTCATGTGTGCGGAACTTGGTTATCAGTTTCTGCTCAGCGATTCTGCGTTGTCGTGTCGTGAGGGTCACCTTGGAGAACACTTATCTGAAGATCAGAGGCTGAATGCCCTTGACTACTGAAGTGTTCCCCGACAGGAAGAGAACAATGTTGCCTGGTGATTGTTGAGCGGTGTTCATTCATCTCTTGTTGTAGCATCTGCATGGTCTCTCCAACGTACCATGCCTCAGGACATCCTTTCCTGCAGCGTATCAGGTTGACAATGTTGCCGAGTCACAAGTGTATGTAGTGTGTGCCTGGTGGATGGTGAGATGATAGCACCCGTGTTGATGATCTGGCATGTCTTGCAGAGGTTGTTGCAGCAGCGTGTGTGGTGTCGTGGCGCTATTCTCCTGAAGACTGGGTAGTTTGCTGCATACAAAGAACAGCACAGCACAGGAAACAGGCCCTTCGGCCCTAAAAGCCCATGCCGCCCATTTTAACACACTCAGGGAGTGCCTTATTCAAGTCCTACATCGCTCATCGATGTTTTTGTCTACCTCTAGTGGAACTCCACAATAAAGGGGGTGGAAATTTAGGGAACTGTATGGTCTGTTTGAAGGCAAGTTGTGGGGGTGTGGGGATGGCCTTGGCGAGATGTTTGTCTTCATCGATGACATGTTGAAAACTGCGGAGAAGACTTCATACCTTCTCTGCTCTGGGGGAGTATTGGACAATGAAGGGTACTCTGACCACCACGTTCTATGTTTGTCTTCTGAGGAAGTCTGTGCAGTTTTTCACTGTGGCACATCAGAACAGTCGACCAATGAGTTGAACACCATATCCTGTTCTTACAAGGGTGTCTTTCAGCATCTGTAGGTGTCTGTTTGCGATCCTACTCTTCTGAGCAGATCCTGTGTGTACGGAGGGCTTGTTTGTAGGGGATGGCTTCTTTAACGTGTTTAGGGTGGAAGCTGGAGAAGTGGAGCATCGTGAGGTTATCCTTGGGCTTGCGGTACAGTGAAGTGCTGAGGTGCCCGTCCTTGATGAAGACGCGTGTCCAAGAATACAACCGATTCTGGAGAGTAGTCCATGGTGAGTCTGATGGTGGGATGGAACTTGTTGATATCATCATGTAGTTGTCCACGAGCTGGGTATTGCTGAACCCACCTCAGTTAAGTAGCTGGAAAAGCCCGATATTCACCTGGAGAGGCAGGTGTGGGATAGAGACGGGCTTAATTGCTCTGGAAACAGAGTATTCACGAAAGAGTGCTGAGCTGGCTGGGATAAGAATGTTCTCCTTGGTTCTAGGGGACTTTGTCCCAGTTATTTTAGAAATTGTTAGGTCCACTGGCCCTCATTTTCTCCATGCCAACTCAATGTTCCTATTTATAGTTCCTCACTGCCCTCCCCATGATATCCTCCATAACATCTCCATAGCCACTCACCCAGAATCCACCATGGGCAGACCTCAGAAGCCATGTGAAAATGAAAAATAAAACATGATCAAATACGGCTCACACTTATCTATATTTGATAGCTAAATAAAAACCAATTCATTTAATTGTTATTTAAAAGTTTCGAAATTTCAAACTTTTATTCAGACCCCACATAAAAGACAGTTAATTATTTAATAGACTCTTTAAATTGTCACCCAAACAGAACTCAACAACCTCAGCTGAGATCATTTTAACTTTTTAAAGCATTTATAATTTCATCAAAATAGTTCTGGGGAAATGCCAGCAAAGAGCTCTATGGAAACTGCATGATCAGACCCTACTTTTTTCTAACCAGTGTCTGTCAATCAAAGCAAAGGGTTTTTTGAAACTCTCATTAACAGTTTTAGCCTATTTCTCTACAAGCTTAAAGAACAAGGTATTTAAAAAACATCAGATCATGGATGTTTTTAATGTCAACATCATTTGTGATCCCCAGACTGTGGCTTAAGGTCCTTGGTCACAGCCAAAACTCAGCAGGGCCATTTGAACTCACTGCTGAGTTTTGGTTGCATAACATCAGGTTAAAGCCAAGCAGGTTTAGTTGGTAGCATGAACTTTCGGAGTGCTGCTCCTTCATCAGTTGAGTGCAGGATTTGTTTCACAAACAGGGCATATATAGACACAATTACAAAATAATGGTTGGAATGCGAGTCTGAACAGGTAATCAAGTCTTTACAGATGCAGACAACGCGAGTGGAAAGAGGGTTAAGCACAGGTTAAAGAGTTGTGAATTGTCTCCAGACAGGACAGTTAGTGAGATTTTGCAAGCCCAGGCAAGTCGTGGGGGTTACAGATGGTGTGGTATGAACCCAAGACCCCAGTTGAGGCCGTCCTCGTGTGCAGAACTTGGCTATCAGTTTCTGTTCAGCAATTCTGCATTGTCGTGTGTCTTGAAGGCCATCTTGGAGAACGCTTCCCGAAGATGAGAGCTGAATGTCCGCGATTGCTGAAACGTTCCCCGACTGGAAGGGAACACTCCTGCCTGGTGATTGTCGAGTGGTGCCCATTCATCCGTTGTCGTAGCGTCTGCATTGCATGGTCGTGCCAACGTACCATGTCTCGGCAACATCCATTCCTGCAGCGTAATGGTAGACAAGTTGGCCGAGTCGCAGAAGTACATGCCGTGTACGTGGTGGATGGTGTTCTCACGTGAGATGGTGGCATCCGTGTCGATGATCTGGCACATTTTGCAGAAGTTGCTGTGGCAGGGTTATGTGGTATCGTGGTCACTGTTTTCCTGAAGATTGGGTAGTTTGCTGCGTACAATGGTCTGTTTGAGGTTGCACAGTTGTTTGAAGGCAAGTAGTGGGGTGGTTGATGACATGTTGAACACCAACAACTCAACATAACGAGTTCTGGTTTAGGGACCAGTTTAGTGAACCTTCACTGCACCACTTCCGAAGTAAATTTTAATTACTCTAGTTTTGGACCGAGACAGTGACAACAACTCCATTACTTACGTTGACAAACAAATTGGATACTTAAATGAATTAATTCACCTAGTTTCTTTTTTAAATAAGAACATAATAAGAACATAAGAAATAGGAGCAGGAGTAGGCCATCTAGCCCTTCTAGCCTGCCCCGCCATTTAATAAGATCATGGCTGATCTGTCGTGGCTCAGTTCCACATTCCCGCCCTCTCCCCATAACCCTTAATCCCCTCGCTTATCAAAAACCCATCAACCCGCGTCTTAAAAATATTTAGTGAGGCAGCCTCCACCACTTCAACGGGCAGAGAATTCCAGAGATTCACCACCCTTTGAGTGAAGAAGTTCCTCCTCAACTCCGTTCTAAACCGCCCCCCCCCCCCCTTTATCTTGAGGCTGTGCCCCCTAGTCCGACTGTCCTTTCTGAGCAGGAAGAGTCTCTCCACCTCTATCCTATCCATCCCATTCATCATCTTATATGTCTCAATGAGATCTCCCCTCATTCTTCTAAACTCTAACGAGTAATGGTTTATTTTGTTCACCTGCAAATCAGTTCACGCAAAAAAAATCAAAATTTGTAACAATTGTCATGACCTTATAGACTTCTTCACAATTTGTTTACTTAAATTGTTTTCATTGATATAAAGTTTGGGAGCAAGACAAAGCCTGCTGGGAGCATGGGAACTAGGGGGTCCCTGGACATAAGCTCCAAGTAAGGTAGAATTGGACATGATGTTGGGGGCTCAGGTGAAGCTTTGATGGGAATTTAGAGCCAGAGGAGAACTTGGATGGGAGCCCAGCTAAGAGCTTGAAGGCTAGAGGAGACTTAGATGAGCTATCAAAGCCTGGAGTTCACAAATAACTCCCCTTCCTTTTGTCCCTCTTAAATTTAGAATTCTGAGAAGCATTATTAAACTAGAAAGAGTGCAGGAAAGATTTATTTGGATGCCACCGGGACTTGATGGTTTGAGTTATAAGGAGAGGCTGGATAGACTGGGATTTTTTTTCTCTGGGGTGTAGGAGACTAAGAGATGACCTTATAGAGGTCTATAAAATAATGAGGGGCATAGCTCAGCGAGACGGTCAATATCTTTTCCCAAAGGTAGGGGTGTCTAAAACTAGAGGGCATAGGTTTACGGTGAGAGGGGAGAGATACAAAAGTGTCCAGAGGGACAATTTTTTCACACAAATGGTTGAGAATGTCTGGAACAAGCTGCCAAAGGTAGGAGTAAAGACGGGTACAATTTTGTCTTTTAAAAAGCATTTAGACAATTACATGGGTAAAATACATATAGAGAGGATATGGGTCAAATGCAGGCATCTGGAACTAGCTTCGGGGTTTAAAAAAAGGGCAGCATGGACAAGTTGGGCTGAAGGGTGTTTCCATGCTGTAAACGTCTATGACTCTATTGCCTTCAAGTTTTGTGGCTGTAAGGTCACTTCTCCTGGCTACAAGGAACATCCTGATGTTGTGTCAACTACACCACTTTTTAAATCTGAGACTATCACAGCAACGTAAATGATGGACCCCCCACCCCCCGTGTTTAAGCAGAGTTTATTTCAGATGGTGAAACATTTCTTCAATGCCACTGTGATACGAGGGCTCCATGAATGGGAATTTAACAGCTATATTTGGTACAATGACACCAAGAAGAGGCAAGGAGAAAAAAAATCACTCTTAAGCCAAGATAATTCTTGCATGCCACACTCAGTTCATCACCTCAGTTGACTTTTTTTTAGAACAATCAGTTCACATGATGTGGGCATCACTGGTTAGGCTAGCATTTAATCCCTAATTACGCTTGAGAGTGGTGGTGAACTGCCTTCCTGAACCACTCAGGTCCATGAGGTGTAGGTATACCCATGGTGCTGTTAGGGAGGGAGTTGAATGATTCCGACCCAGTGAAGGGATGGTGATCTATTTCCAAATCAGGATGGCCTGGATGCCACAGTATGTAGTGTGTCGCCACTATGATCAAGTTAGACCCCTAAGCACCAGAACTTCATGACATTATGGCATTCAAAATGCTTTCCTGCGACGAACTCAAGGCAGAAAAGGCAAAATCTTGGATGTTTGTTGCTGGTGCTTGCAATTAAAATAGACACCACACCAACGTCTCCGCCCATCCACCTCCTGTTATGATTCATTGAAATCCAAATGCAAAAATCACTTCTCAGAAATTCTAGTGAGAGCACTGGATTCTTATAACAAACTCATTGAAAGAGGCAGACAAGAGAGGAGGGTAAGAAAAGCAAATGCAAATACTTTAAACAAAAGCTTGTACAAAAATGTTCAGCTGCGCAAACAAATGGACAGCATTAATCATAGACTGTATCAGTCAATCAGTATTGCTCAGCATTGAAAGGCAGGCAGGAGCTCCTAATCGATGTTCCTTTTGTTTACTAAATTGAGTGGGAATTTTAATGATATTCATAGCAAGCTCCTTCATGACTCTAATGCTTCATACTAATTCCACACAATTTGAGTCATGTATGATGACAGCCAGGTTTTGCTGCTGCAGAGTTTAACCTATTCAGCAACACAAGAAATTAGATATCTGTTTATGAAAGATCTTATCCTGATCTCAACTCCACTTTCCTGTCTGTTCCATACAGCCCTTTATCCCACTTTTCACCAGAGACCTACCTCTTCCCCGAATCTGTTGATTGATTCTCCCCCCTCTGCACTCTGGGGCAATGAGGTCCACAGATTCATAACCCTCTGACAGTGGTTTTTGTTCACCGTAGTTATAAATCTACCTTCTCTCACTCTATATTTATGATTTCTTGTTCTAGACTGTTCCACAAGGGGAGACATCTATTCAATGTTCACCTTATCAATCCCCATTAGCCTTTTCTCTACCTCAATCAGACCCCCCCTCATTCTTCTAAACCCCAGTGAGTACAAGCCCAAGCTATTCAACTGCTCCTTGTGCGACAGCCCTTTCATCCCTGGAATCGATCTGATGAACCTCCTCTGAACTGCTTCCAGCAGCACCACATCCTTCCTCGAGTAAGGAGACCAAAACTGGACACAACACTCCAGGTGTGGTCTGACCAACACACTATACAATTATAACAATGCTTTTAACTTTTAAAATCCGGTCTTTTTGCAATAAATGCCAAAATTCAATTTGCCTTTCTTACTATATGCTACACCTGCTTACCCACCTTCTACGATCCATGCATAAGGACACCAGATCCATCATAATAATTTGTTCTTTATTTTTCTGGCCAAAAATGGAACTTGCACTTATTCACATTAAATGCCAGATTTTGGCTCATTCTCCTAACCTATCAATATCCACTTGTAAACTCTATCTCCTCATCACAGACTGCTTTCCCACCTATTTTAGTACCATCTGCAAATTTTGCTATGTCACACTCTGGCCTTGCTTGCAGATCATTTATAACTATAAATAGTTGAGGTCTGAGAACTGAACCCTGCGACATTGCCATCCAGAGAAGGAACCATTCATCCTGACCTCTGCTTTCTATCAGTCAACTAATCCTTTATTCAAGCCAATACTCTATGCCAAATATAATATTTGGGATATAACCTTTTGGATCATTCTTTTTTGTAGCACCTTGTCAAATACCTTTTTGAAGTCTAGATATACCGCATCCATAGGTTCCCCATGATCCACCTTGACTGTTACATCCTCCAGCATGTTTGTCAAACACGACTTGCCTTTCATAAAACTGTGCTGACACTGGTGAATTGAGTTTTGTTTTTCCAAGTGTTCAGTTGTGTCCTCAATGATTCACTCCAGCAACCCCTCCACCACAGAGGCCAAACTAACTGGTCTATACTGATTCACTTTTTGCCTCTCTCCTTTTTTGAATAAGAGTGCCAAATTAGTTTGTTTCCAATCCACCTGGACCTTTCCAGAATCCAGGATATTTTTGAATATCATAACTGATGCATCCACTATCTCTGCTGCCACCTCCTTTAATACCCTAGGGGACAGGCCATCAGGCTCCAGGGACTTATCTGTCTTTAATCCTACTAGTTTATTTAATACCTTCTCCACAGTTATAGTAATTGCACCAGTTTCCTTTGTACTAACTGCAGCTTTTTGGGAAAAATATTTTCCATTGTGAAAACAGACACAAATTATTGGTTTAGGGCCTCTGCTATTTCCAAATTTCCCATTATTACCTCACCATTATCATTCACTAAAGGGCCAACAGTTACTTCCACTATTCTCTTCCTTTTTATCTACTTTTGTTGTCAGTGCTTATGTTTTCTGTTGGTTTCTTTGTAGTTCATCTTAGCTCTTTTGATTTTGATTTTAATAACCTTTGCTGACGTTTTCCCAAAATCCAGAGTGCCACTAATTTTGCAGTATGATATGCCCTAGTTTTCGCCTTTAGGAACTTTATATCATTGAAGAGCTCTTAAGATTTGCAGCATAAAACTATGCAATGTTGTTGATAAGGTCAATGTCAACAGCAGTGCAGAAAAACATTCCAAGGCTCTTCACAAGAACATTATCAAATAAAATCTAAAACTGAGCCTTGGTAAGGTAAGATATTCAGGCAGATGAACCAAAGTATGCTCAAACACAACAATTATAAGAAGGGAAGGGAAGTAAAGTGGTAAAATTTAGGGTGGAAATTCCAGAGCTTAAGGCCTAGGCAGCTGCACACACGGCCACCAATAGTGAAGTGATTTGAAATCGGGGATGCACAAGACAGCAGAATTGGAGGAATAAGATAATGTGGAGTGGTGTAAGGCTGGAGGAACTGACAGAGATCGGGTGGAACAAGATACTTCTGTTTATTTTCCTCAATGAGGAAATGGCAGAAAGTAAGATATAGTTATTAAAGAGAATTGTGCACAAAGCTATAGCAATTTGAGTGTATATTCTACAGCAAGGAAATGAGTATATATTCTTTGTCAAAACTTTATCAAAAATGAATCCAATTCAGCTTTACATTTTGTAGAGTCCCATCATGGAAACGTAATGTAACTCCACCACATTTAGATGACATAATGATTGGACACATCAATGGAAGGAACTTAGGCTGCGGGTAGCAAATCACAAAGTGCTTGATAAGAGTCCAATCAGGGAACTCAATGACCAGCAGCTTTAAAGTCTAAAGCAAAGCAATGAGGCTGGATTGAAGCACAACAGTAAATGCCTTGCTGGCTCCCTATGGCTGATTTCATAGGTGACACAGTGGTTAGCACTACTGTCTCACAGCACGAGGGACCCAGGTTTAATTCCGACCTCGGGTCACTGCCAGTGTGGAGTTTGCACATTTTCCCCAAGTCTGCATTAGTTTCCTTCGGATGCTCCAGTTTCCTCGTACAGTCAAATGATGTGCAGGTTAGGTGGATTGGTCATGCTAAATTGCCCCTTAGTGTCGAAAGGTGCACAGGTTAGCCATGGTAATGCATGGGATAACGGGGATAGGGTGGAGGGGAAGGCCTGGGTGGGATTCTCTTTTGGAGAGTCAGTGCAGACGTGATGGGTTGAATTGCCTCTTTGTGCACTATAAGGATTATATGGTTCTAATCTGCATGAACATAGCATCCTTATGTAATTAGATCACCCTATAGTTTTTTGAAAAATGGCATAATTTTGGGAAGGATTTCGCAAGTGAGGTGAAAGATGAGTTTTCAAATTTTCAAAGGGGAGTCTCATAACATGAGAACAGAAGCAAAATACTGCAAATGCTAGAAATCTGAAATAAAAACAAAATGCTGGAAATAGTCATGTCAGGCAGCGCCTGTGAGGAGAGAAACAGAGCTAATGTTTCATGTTCTGTTTTTATTTCCGATTAATAACATCCTGTATCTGGGGAGAAGACACTTTTACAAGTAGGACAGTATTTTAACATTACAAAAAGAAAACACCACACCTCCAATGACTTTGCAGATTGTTAACAGGTAAAATGTTCCTGCTCTTAAAAAAATCTATATCTTGTTGCCATGGTGATGCTTGTTTTAAGTTGACTGCCCTTTAAGACAACAAAATCTAATTGGTTTATTAAAGAGCCTGAGATCAATGTTCTGGGACCGCCTTAGTGTAATGAACAGGCTGGAAGCAAGACTGGAGAGACCTAAACAGACAGAGTATCCATGACAAAGGGTGACCATAGAATATTAAGAACATTGCTGAGTTGAATAACTGAATAATAGTCTTCTGGTTTCATTTTGCACAGTAATACAAAACACCAGTGAACTTTACAGCTCATTAAATTTCCTCTTCAGTTGAAGTCTGACTTTACCATTCCTAAGTCAAAATATTCTGATTATGATCCCTGTGGGCTCCAGAGACCAAATCCAAAGGGAATGATACAAAGGTGATCTGCATTTCAAAAGCCAGGCCTGGTCAACTGAAGCTGATCTGTGCTAGGAAAAATGACCCAACACCCTTTGCAAAAACACTGTTAAAAGGTGGAAATAATGTGACATGTAGGCAGTTAAATTACCTTGCTATACTGAAAAAATCCAGTCTGTCATTTTACTATCTACAAGCAACACAGAAAAGGAGCTCTGCCCAAGCTAACACTTAGATCCAACTATATTCTTTCTACTGGAACATGTGCACCATTGCCTATAATACTGATTCATCTCTGTGGGCCTATTTCATTGTTGAAGTCAATTCTACTGGAAAAGTGAATTATCCAGCATCAGTTTTCAGTCTGCTGACCTCTGTGAAGGAAAACCTCATTGGACTTTGATTTTGGATTCGGGACACGTGAAACAATAATTCTTTTCTCTGTGGTCTTTGTCCTGTAAAACATTCTTTCTCAATCCCTCTTTTACTACATGAGTGCACATGCCGCTGTGCTCCCTCCTCCTGCGTTTTGAGTGTGTATAAATAAACTAACCCTTTGAGTTTATCCGACCTCAAGTTTGTTACGGAATTAATAGAAAATTGGACCACACCAGAACTGAGCGATTAGAAAACACACCTCTGCCATAAAGGAGAAGCAAATCTTTGTAAATAACCTCTGTTTGTGGACCTGAGGTGAGAGGAGAAATCATAACTTTTTAAATTAACTTCCTCTTATTCGTAACAATAGATTAACTTGTTGTAGAATTGACCAGCACCATCTTTTGTAACAAATTAAATAAAAGCTTGTTGAAAGAAAATATATGAATGTGCTTGAAAGCTGAATTACTGAAGTGTTGGCTTTAATTGTAGTCAGTGATGAACAGAAGAGAGTTTAGGTTGGCATGAGGAGGCCCATGATTTTGGTTTGATTTATTATTGTCACATGTATTAGTATATAGTGAAAAATATTGTTTCTTGCACACTATACTTCATAAAGGAGGAAAGGAGAGAGTGCAGAATGTCGTGTTACAGTCATAGCTAGGGTATAGACAAAGATCGACTTAATGCAAGGTCAGTCTATTCAAAAGTTTGATGGCAGCAGGGCAATTCTGAATGCACGCTGGCTGAGATGACCACACATACAGGAGTTATATTAAGTTGATCTTTCTCTACACCCTAGCTACGGCTATAACACTACATTCCACACCCTCTCCTTTTCTTCTCCCCATGTACTGTATGAACTGAATGCTTTGTCTGCATAGTGCGCAAGAAATAATACTTTTTATTGTATACTAATACACGTGACAATAATAAATCAAATTTTAAAAGTTTGTCCTATTGTCCACATTAATGACAATAATCCTGCACCTGAGAGACAAATGGCAACACTGCCACCCATTTTTGTCACCTTCATGAAGAGTGGGTTGAGAGGAAGCAAAGTGGGAGTGGAAGCATGAACTCAAGGGCATTGAAGGGATCGCCTCAAGAGGAATCAAGTGGCAAACCGACACCAAATATATATCGCCAACAACTTGTTGGGTGCCAACCACAACCAAATCCATGGCACTGTGCAACAAGCGGGTGCCAAAGGAAGAAGAATGAAGTGCAGTATTAAAAGAGGATTCCATCGTCAGGGATATAGGCAGATCCATCAGTAATCACAATCCAGGGTCCCAAATGGTGTACTTTTCTCAGGGAACAAGGTATGGGGTAAAATGGAATAGCTGTTAAGGATTGTAGAGGGAAGGAGAACAGGCAGAATGCTCATATTGAGATATACATGGACTTCCATAAAAGGAGTTTTGCTAATTAGGAGATAAATTGAAAAGGAGCACTTCCAGGTTAATCTCAGGATTTCTCCCAGATGCTAGAAATATAGGAACGGGAAGACAATGAAGTTAGATGCACAGCTGGGGATCTGGTATATGAGGTATGGTTTCAGACACTCTGCTGGAGCAGGAACATTCTGGTACATCATGGAAGACTTTCAGCTTACAAGGATGGGACCCAATGTTGGCAGAGTATCTGGTGTAATGTGAGATTTCATACTAATGTGCTAGATGAAAAGGAGAAAAAAGTGATGAGAAAGGATAACTGGGAGTTAAAACCACACTAAGATAAGACAGAAAACATCAAAAGAAGGATGGACTAAAATGAGTAAAACTGCCAACCAAACAGAGACATTTGAGGTATGTGTGTATAACATAAAAGGTAGGGAGCTATTTGAGAAATGGAACCACAACATTGGTACGTTTGATATAAAAGTTAATTGCTGGCTTCCTCCACTAATTAAGGTATTTGGCTAGGGAACAATCAATGATCAAGTTATTTGGCAGGGGAACAGTCAGTTAAAACATTATTTGACTAGGCAACAGTCAGGGTACAGGTATGAGATTAAAAGGGAAGAAATCAAAACAAACTGAATTGAACAATTAGGAAGAAATATATAATGCAAATATAATATAATATAATATAATGCAAAATATATTGTTACAACAGAAAAATCAAAATTAAAATTGATTTAAAGAAAGAGGCACACAAGAAATTGAGTCTAATTTAATAGATGGAATCAAAGCTGCAGGAATCAAATGCAGAGAAGCAAAAGCAAGCTTAGAAAAGGCTGCAAAATAAAAATTGGCATGTAAAACTGGTCAAAGGATTTTATAAATGTGCAAAATAAAAGCGTCAGACTGATTAGAGAAGAGAAAAGAAATCTCATGGAGGATAAATGAATGGTAGAGATAGTAAATGATCACTTTGTCGAAACAGCACTGATCAATCTGGAGTTGGTGAGAAATGTAAAAGGCACCAAGGCTCGAGAGCACATAGTCTAGACTGCTGAGAGAAATGAGGAAAGAAATAGCAAAGGGAGATTCTGACCACAATCTTACAAACATTCTTCAATATGGAAGTTGTGCCTGATGACTGGAGAATTGCCAGCACAAATTTGACTTCATTTGGAAGCAGATCGGTAATCTTATTTGCACACCACAGGATGGATGGTGTGGGAAGTGGGAAGTGGGAAGTGGGAAATGTCATCTTGGCGGAACAAGGAGAGCTGTGGAAGTTTGATTAAACATTTAACATGCACTCAATCTGACTCAGGATTATAGATGTATTATTAAAGACCATCATCCAGGATTAATATCTTTCCCTTTGATGAATTTAAATTTCATCTTTCTAAAAAAAACTCAAACAAATAAATGCATGAATAATACCTCATGTAAAATTATATTATTCTTGCTGCATTGCCTATTCTGGCACAATAAATAAAAATCATATGGATTTTTCTTCCTAAATAACTTCACGTTTTGGTAATTTGTTATTCTGCAGTATTTTCCTGGTTGAACAGGTTAGTGAGAGATGGACTTCAAATATAATGCCAACTTTGGGCTGTCACTGGTTCCAATGGAGATGGGTCTCTATGTTTCTCCACTTAACAGTGTCCTATAGCATCCTAGGTACTTAGCTGGTATCTACATATCAGAAGTGTTCATTTGCACTACAGATTAAGCATTGCTGTTAAACTTGGGTAAACTTGAGAAATTGAGCACTGAAGCAGGTCCCAAATGTTTTCTGGTACCAGGTCATGTCTGACTCTGGACTTGAGTTGAATTTCCACTTCGCATTGATACTAGTGTTATAGTGTAAACATGCCCTTAGAGTAACGGGCATCACAGGTGTGAATGCAAATCCTGCCACTCATTGGGCAGGATTTTCTGGTTGTTCTCACCGGCAGATTCTTCCAGTTCAGCTGACATGGGAACAGTGGGTGCAAATAAGGAGAAATCTGGTTGCCAGTGATGGGGCCGGATTGATCACTGACCAATGATGGAATGCTTCTGCTGCCGCAGAACACTCTGCCATGGTAGTGGGGAGTGAGGAGAAATCCCGCCCAGTCACTCTGCAGCATGCAGCAAAGCTTTAGAGAAGAGACCTCATACCTTGAGCAGCTTTGTTATCAGACACCCATTACCACACCAAAAGTCAGTGTTTCTTACAATAAAAGCAACAATCGTGCTAAGCTGAAACTCTTTATTCAGAGTGCTAAAATTCTTCTTCAATTGTATTTAAATTCACAAAACACTGGATAATCTCTCTTAGAAATTTTTCATAGAAACCCTACAGTGCAGAAGGAGGCCATTCAGCCCATCAAGTCTGCACTGACTGCAGTCCCGCCCAGGCCCTACCCCCGTATCCCTACATATTTACCTGCAAATCCCTCTAACAGGCAATTTTTAGCATGGCCTATCAACCTAACCCGCACATCTTCGGACAGTGGGAGGAAACCGGAGTGCCCGGAGGAAACCCACACAGACACAAGGAGAATGTGCAAACTCCATACAGACAGTGACCCAAGCCGGGAGTTGAACCCAGATCCCTGGAGCTGTGAAGCAGCAGTGCTAACCACTGTGCTACCATGCAGCCCACGGTAGCACAGTGGTTTGGGCAGCACGGTAACCCAGTGGTTAGCATTGCTGCTCCACAGCTCCAGGGACCTGGGTTTGATTCCCAGTTTGGGTCACTGTCTGTGTGGAGTTTGCACATTCTCCCTGTGTCTGCGTGAGTTTTCTCTGGGTGCTCCGGTTTCCTCCCACAGTCCAAAGATGTGTGGGTTAGGTTGATTGGCCATGCTAAACTGCCCCTTAGTGTCCTGGGATGCATAGTTTAGAGGGATTAGCGGGGAAATATGAAGGGATACGGGGATAGGGCCTAGGTGGGATTGCTGTCGGTGCAGACTTGATGGGCCGGATGTTCTCTTTCTGCACTGTAGCTCTTCTTCTATCATTGTGATTTGAGTAGAAATATTAAGATTAATTCCATCTAGACCAACATGTTAGCATTTATAGTGGTGAAAGGTTTAAATAAAATGCTGATTTTTGTTGCTGTATTCCCATCTCTTGTCCTACCTTGACCAATGTTGAAATTTCCTCTATTCCTTTTGTAGCAGCATCTCGCACGATTGGTGTCATAAGACCATGATCCGTAGCAACTGCCACCGCAATGTCGATGGAGCCAAGCTGATGAGGGCCCTCGCTGCTCCAGATGGAGTTCACATCTGGCATTTGCTTCAAATGATTTTTATCAAGAGAAAAGGGAGGGTGTATAAGGAAGGTGTCAGGCAGTTTGGGGGTGAATGGTGGAGGGAAAAAAATAGCTGTCAGAGAAAGAACTGTAGCAGGCAGAACAAAATTCTTGTGATATACAGAGGGGCAATTTACCATCAAATTATAATGCAGACTGTAGAATCATGACTGTAGAATAATGTTCTAAATCTTTTCTGGTTAACCTTGCATCTGTGATGTTATTCTTGACCCCTTAATGTCTGCCAACAGTCTACTTCTATTTACCCCGTTCCAAGCTCAAGAATTGGGCATTACCAGTGTACCAGGGGCAGTGCCAAGGGGGAGGGGGCTATGACAGGGAGTGTCATGCAGAGGTGGAGCATGAATGGGGTCACATTAGGAAGCCCATGGAGAGGACCCCAATTTCCCGATGCTGGGGACCCATGTCAGGGATAAGATGGAGGAACACGCTGCTGATGAAGGAGGACCACAATGTCTATGGGGGAAGGTAGGGGGTCACCCAGTGCACTGAGAGATGGGTGTGCTTTTGTGAAGCCCGAGTGCTCTGAAGCCGGGCTTCCTGGTGTATTTAGGCCACTCGCCTCCCAGTGCTGGCATGCAACTCACCACTCTCCCAGCAAGTGATTTAAGTGTGGAATGATTGCGGTGCGGAGTGCGCCCAAGAGACCAGCGTAAATTGCTCCCTTATTTTCACTGTTATGACACTTAGAATTTTTGGAGAAAAATTCTACCTCATACCTATGCCATCATCTACCATCTGACAATCATCATCTCTCTTGGGTTCTTTAGATAGTTTTTGGTATATTTCACACATCCTTTGTTTTTTTTAATCCCACTCATACTCTTAGTTTCTCATATTCTCCTTCAGTTTTTTTTATCCTTATTATTATAACCTTCATAGGCCCCCATTCACTTATTGGTTTGTAACCACTCATTAACAATGGGATGCTAAAACCACTGATAGTTTTTTTAAAGTGGTACCCTATTTATTCTTCATTTATAATTACTTTGCTAACAACTTCCACTGTTGTCCTGAGTATGAATGTGTCCTTCCATCTCACCTCAGCTAACTTGCTTCATCCTTCTGAAATCTGCCTGAATCCAATTTGTTCTTTTAGTCTTTCTGCATGTACAGTTCTGAGTTACCTTAACCCTCATCATACTTTGATCACCATCATTCATTTTATCTATCTGACCTATTGCATTCCTTGTTATCAGAACAAATTATGCCTATATATTACT
Organism: Carcharhinus amblyrhynchos; assembly: GCF_965287045.1. Classification (NCBI taxonomy): domain Eukaryota; kingdom Metazoa; phylum Chordata; class Chondrichthyes; order Carcharhiniformes; family Carcharhinidae; genus Carcharhinus; species Carcharhinus amblyrhynchos. The sequence continues at coordinate 59,352,570 of NC_137329.1, forward strand.
GCTTGAAGAAAGAGTCTTATACACAATTTAGGAATCCCATTCTCTTTTCTCCTTCTTTTTCTCATCTTTTTTCTCATTCTGATTCATTTTTCGAATCCCAGTGTAGATTTCTTCCACCATTTCCTTCCCATGATTGATAGGATTGTAACATAGCCCTACTAATATAACATGCCATTTTATTTTAATCATTAAGTTCCAACTATACTGGCTTTCTCTCTACAAATTCTTATTGACACCTCTACCAACTTATTCTCACTTTAACCAACATTTCACAATTTTCTTCGTAGGTAGTCTGTTGGGATGGTTCTTCCACTCTGGTTCAGTAGGTTCTATGATGGCCAATGATAAGCTGAACGTGTGATCTGTAGACTCTGTTACATGAAGGGCAGATGGTGCTGGACAGATTTGATAGATGAGTTGTTTGGAGGTTTTGAGTCTCCAACACCTCAACTATGCCTCTGCATGTTCTTGGCGAAGCCTCCTGATGAATTTCAGTGCCTTTCATTTTGGACGGTCACAAGCCAAGCTCACCAACGAGTTGGTGGGTATGTTTGATCTTTTCTGAGGGGGTTGGGGGGGGTGAGACGATGGAACGAACAGCACCAACTGTTGCACAGGGCTTTTTTCAATCTTTTGGCTTTTGATTGTCTGTTACTAGCACTGCTGCCTCACAGCACCAGGGACCAAGGTTCGATTCTGGCCTTGGATGACTGTGTGGAGTTTGCACGCTCTTCCCAGTGCGTGTGGGTTTCCTCTGGGTACCCCAGTTTCCTCCCACAGTCCAAAGATAAGCAAATTCGCTATGCTAAATTGCCCTTTAGTGTCCCAAGATGTATAGGTTAGGGGGGTTAGCAGGGTAAATGCGTGGGGTCACAGGGATGGGAGTGCACCTGGTAAAGATGCTCTGTAGGAGAGTCGGTGTCCTTCTGCACTGTAGGGAGTTTATGATTCCTTGAGTATCCATCCCAAATTTGACTTCCCTCAGAAATTTGACACCATCCTCTGCCTACTCCATGATATACAAGCTGTGATTCTCACTAATGATATCACCACAAACTCTTTTTCAGTAAAGGCCTGGGGTTAAACAAGGCTGTGCCATTTCATCAACCATCTTCTCCATTTCCTTGCTGCAATACTGCTCCTCACCTCCAGCAAATAACCCACAGGCATGGACACAATCTACAGAACAGACTGAAAACTGTTCAAACTATGCTGTGTTCAATCCAAAACAAAACCACTCCAAGCTCAGTCATTGAGCTTCAATGTGCAGTTGATGTTTGTATCTGTGTTCACTTAAAACTGAGCTCTAAGTCATTGTCGATTCCTTCTCTGAAGCAGGTGTCCAAATGGGCCTTTCACTAAATACTTGGAAAACTAGGGTCCTCATCCCATTAGCTTCTACAGGTAAACATCTTTCCCCCTCCCCACCAATTAACATCAATCACAAAATCCTAGAAAATTCAGATCGTTTTCTGTATCTTGGGAGTTGCCTCTTGATGATTCAACATTACTTCCAACATGCTTGCTCAGGCTTCAGCCAACTAGGAGGAGAGTATTTCAGGACCAGGATCCTAAACTTGAGATTAAAGTATCACTTGTATACCCATTGCTCCTCAGTATACATATCTCACAACAAATCAACAACTGATAGTTAAATCTTCCACATTTTGCTGAAATGACACATTATCTCTTGCAGTGCTGACATTTTGGTTGACTTCAACATTTATGTTACACTCTGTTAATAGGAGCTAGTTTCATTAGCATCTCCCTCCCAGCTTGCACTGAAATCACACACTTGCAAATTCCCATTTTGGAAACACTGCGTTCGTTAGCTTGTTCTGTTCTCATCTCATGGCAGTAGCCAGCTCTTACAAGACATAAATTACAATATGCCCCTCCATAATAAATTATTTAATTTTTTGAACGTGTTCTATTAATACCATCTTTGAATGGTGGCAGTTACACAAAGAGGTTCATTATTAAGATCCCTAATAATATGATTTTTGATTTAATTTTAAATTAGGCTAGCATTTTACTTTTCTTCACTCATCCATATTTACAAGTAATAGGTTTTCAGCTTAAAATAACACTTGCACATTTTATGTATGGGCCTATTTACAAGAAAAATTGACATGTCATGCTGTTCTGCAAAATCTAACCTATACACAACCATCTGCATACTTTGGGGAACCAGGATATTTAGTCACTCATGAATTATTTTAATAGCTCATTAGTGCAACTTTCCTCAGGGCACAGCTATAGCTTGTACTTGGTCTTCTGAACCCATGCAACCTTATTTGCTTTAAGGGCTGTCAGTGATTGAAAAGGACTAAAGAAATTCTTGATGAAACATTCACAATCATGATACTTGCAGTTTAAAGATAGACTCCTGGTTACAGTTCAATTACAGAGGCTACGTGTTGTCCAACCAGTTGTTTCAGGCATTGGCCAAAGGAAAGAATAGAGTGGTCAACTTTGAGGGTCAGGCCCTTTATAGAAGTCCTGAACTTCCGATATCTCTGTTCTCTCCATGGATGCTGACTGTCCTGCTGTGTTTCAAGCATTGTCTATCCCTGTTTCTGTCAGGTTTGAGGGTGAAGTAGGGATTTGAAACTGGTCTCATATAGTGGCAACATCTTAACTGCATATCTCTCATTTCTAGCAGAACAGGGTTAAAGATGTCAGCTCGTGTACATATACATACAGGCATTGTGCCGGTTCTATCAGCTCTGTATTAATCAACTCATGTTTCTGGACTTGGGGGCATCAGTTTACTTAGTCAGGGCCACGGTGCATCTCTGAATGACATTACTGTTCGCAATGTCAAGTGAATCGCTTGCACTGTACCATTCCTCTTTCAGATTCCACTTACTTTCAATGTGACAGCAGCTGCCTTGATAATGAAATCATTCACTGAGATCTTGACATCATCTAGAAAAAACATGCAATAAAAAGCAATGAGATGTAGAGACCTAACTGTGAAAGAAATGCAGTTTTTCATTTGCTCATTGTTTTTAAAAAAAGGGCAGTGAAATGCTAATGTTATTTGGACATTCCTGCACAGACCCCTCCTCTGTTGCTGTGAATAGTGCCCTAGCAGATGTGGTACATAGATGTGTTTAGCTTTCTGAGGATTAAAGACATTTACTGTGCTAAAGTTTCTATACAATTCACTGAGTTAGACATCGTGAACTAGTACTCACCAAAAAGACGGCAACTATAACATTTTCAAACTTTGTTCAAATTGTACAATATTTTTCAAAAAATATTTATGAGAAAAATAATGTTTGCCGAGGTTTCAAAACCAGCAAAAAAAACTTCCACAGTTCAGATGGGCCTCTGGACAGGATAAAATGAAAAATAACTTTTTTAACGCAAGCTGCTGATTTACATATTTATATCATCGGTTTGATCCATAGTGGGAGCCTGTCCTCTGTGGTTAATTGCAGTCCATGAGGTCCTTTAGTTCATCCACCAGTTGAGTTTTCTCTCCAGCTTCTCTCTATCTTCTGATTTTCTCCCTTTGCTGCCCCCTCACTGGGTCCATTCTCCCTCACTGGGGTCCATTCTGGCTTTATAGGAGTGAGTTTCATTCTTTGTTCATCTCTGGGATGCCTCTTTCAATAAGATCGGAAAGGATCCATCCAGAACAACAATCCCTTGTTTGTCAGCCATATTGAATACTTTCCCTGCTTCTAGTGCTCAATGAATTTACCCAGCAGCAGCCAGGATGGCCACATGTTTGATCCCTGTCTGTACTGAGCTATCGCGACTCAGCCAGTGCAATTTTAGAGCACAGTATGGGTTCAGGAGTGGAAACACCAATGAAAGTTGTTTCCTTTGGACTTCAATCCAATTAGAAAATAAAAGTACATAGAAAATCCACATGAAAGCACAAGATGGTAATTCGACCCAAATCAGGCCCTGTCAGATTTACCATCCATACTCTTTGTATGCACTTATCTGCCCATTCTTGCCTCAATTACATTAGTAGGAATGACTGAGAAAGTGGGGGGAGAGAGGAAATGAAACAACTAATAGTAACGATTTGGTACCATAGAAGAGCATCAGGTAGCTGCAGCACACTTGAATCTGCTGAATTGTTAAAACAGCATCTTTAATGTACTGTAATAAAATTCCTAAGACACTCAGGAGAGGAGAAAAGGACAACTAAAAATAAGAATGGAGATAGTAGAGAGACAACTGATATAGCTTAAGAGAGCTAGCAAGGCAGAAAGGATTTGGACTGAACTAGGGCAGAGACAACTGATAGTTCTGCCATGAATGATAGAGTTCAGACACACAGGAGGACTGAATGGCACTAGCTGGATTGAAAAGCTGAAAGAGGTGGTGGACGAGGGGCAAAATCCTGGAACTCATTCTGTAACAGCACATGGGTGTACCTACATGAGAGGGATTGCAGAGATTCAAGGAGGCAGCTCAGCACCAACTTCTCAAGGGCAATTAGGGATGGATAATAAATGCTGGCCCAGCATTTATACCCACATCCTGTAAATGAATATAAAAAACATTGGGTGATCGCTGAAGAGAGATTTCTTAATGAAGAAAATGACTGCAAACTTGATGTGTTGGAGGATAGGGAACCTAAAGAGGTTGGCAAAACTTGATGTGGTGGTTGAGTTGGATGCATTGTGGGATGGGGTCAGTAGAGTTTAGACAAGTTCAAGTTTAGGCAGAGTGGTAACTGTAGGAGGCTTGCAGGATAAGCTGTGTCTGGAGATAAGACCATAGTGAGTATTTTGTCACTGGCGAACCTGCCTTAAGGACAGTTACTGAATTCTGTGGAAGTGGTAACGAGCCGAGTGATAGATTGTATTTGGAGCTCAGCTCAGAGTTAAACATAATATGAGGGCAATGCAGAGTCTCGTTCAAACAAAGTGATTATCCAGGTAGAAAATTGAAAGCCAGGGATAAGGCAAGCATTTGTCTTCGTGGATGTGCACTGAGGAGCAATTCCTGGTCATAAGTGAAACAGAGCCATTTACTCATTAATTTGCATCGATGCCAAGTCTATACTACAGGATTCAGTATTGATCCATTAATGACAACTCTGCTAAGAATAGACCATGGCAAGTTTCCAGGCTCAGGAAATTCAAAAAGGATAAGAAATGAACAGGACCAAACAACATGAAATGATTCTGCTCCCCAGGTGTCAAGATGATCTGTTTGTCAAGGTTTAGGACTGGATGTAATCCAGGGAATTGCAACTTGGGCACAGCTGGGCAATAGTGCAGAAATGTTGGCAGTGAGCAAACAGATAGCTTTGCCTGCTCACTGTTAGGTTGAAGAAAATTTCCCTTATTAAAGTTTAAATTTTATTTATTAGTCACAAGTAAGGCTTATATTAACACTAATGAAGTTATCGTGAAATCTTTATGTCATCCATGGCTTGATATCAGAATTCAATCCGATGGCTGAGTTGTGGCAGTGTGGTTTGGTGGAAGTAGAGGTGTGTGTTGTCAGCATTCATGTGGAAGCTGATGTCAAACCTGCAGACATTGTTACTGAAGGCTAACATGTAAAGGAGATATAGAAGTAAGACAAAGGATAGACATTGAATGCAGTCAGAGTGACTGCACAGTGGCAGGAAAAGATCCAAGGAGGGATAAGCAACTAAGAGAAAAAATTGCATTTATCTAATACCTTTGCAACCCCAGGATGCCCTAAAGCACCTCATTTCTAATAAGATACTTTTGAAACCTCATCTCTGTTGTAGTGCTAGCAACATCGCAGCCATTTTATGCAGAGCAAGACCTCCATTGGCAGCAATGAGACCAATATTTTTTGTGATGCTGGATGAGCTATAAATGGTTGGCTAGGTTACCAGAGCTCCCTTACTCCTCTTTGAAAGAGTGCCGTGAGATCTTCTACAGCTACCTGTCAGGATTAAAATCTCATCCGAAAGACCACACCTTGATAGCACAGTACTCCTTCAGTGAGCGTCCAGTGAACACTATGATCACTGGAATAAGACCCAACTTTTAAGAAAGAGAACAGTCACTGAGCAAAGAGAGATAAGTTGTATAAGAACAATAATTTTAAATGTCAGCTAAAACAAGTAAAAAGCAGCCTTTGCCAGTGGCAGCTGATTTTGATGCTTTAACTAATTCACTGCATTTTGCTTTCAAACTGATGTGACTGTGGTCTTTTGATTAAACATAACATGATTAATAGCAGCTAAGATTCTGTGAAGAACTGGAATTTGATCAGTTCTTTCATGTGTGTCTTTTATTTTAAAATACTTGTCTGAACAAAGAAAGAAAGCAGTTCTATTAGGAAAGTCCCTCACTTACTGCACTAAGGAGCTCAAACCAGGCAACAAATTGGAAAAGTTGGATAATACATTGATCTTTTATCTAACACAATCCAGTTCTGTTTGCTCTGTGCCTGAAATTAATCTTAGATGCTACTGAAAAACACTTCCTAGGTGCTTCAGCAGATCATTTTACCTGCTGCTCAATTTCCTTTTCAACTGATTTAACTACAGCAAAGTGTAAAACAGGCTGTCAATTTGCTATCATGATGAATATTTGCATTTTCCTTACAAGTTGAAAACAGATTTTGACTTGTAACAACAAAGTAAGAGCAAAACACTACGGGTGCTGGAGATCAGAAACAAAAACAGAAAATGCTGGAAAAGCTCAGCAGGTCTGGCAGCATTTGTGGAGAGAGAAACAGTGTTAACACTTTGAGTCCAATATGACTTCATCAGAACTGAATTGAGGCAGCTCCACAGATACTGACAGACTTGCTGAGCTTTTCCAGCACTATCTGTTTCTATTTCAACTGGACCCCAAGCCACGTGCTATGCGCTGGGCACCGTGCCACATGCTGTGGCATGCACTGGACACACAATCACACTCTGCAGTGTGCATTGGACACAGTGTCATTCACTGTCAGTGGTACTGGTTTGCTCAGGCTGCTATATGCTTGTTCAAAGTTCACATGGATGATTATCTGTCCTAACATTCTACAGAAGTATTTTAAAATGGCCTCGTGAACTCTGAATTTGAACAGTTGGTTGTCTGTTTCTAAATGAAATCCTTCAATAATACACATTCAAATATTACATAGCTAACAGTCTTTTTATTATTGGGTAGTGAATGGCAATCAAACCTACTGCCTGAGCTGTTTATTAAGTCTATGCTCAACACAAAATAGTTTTCACTTTACAGCTATTGATTAAAGAGGAAACGCTTAAAATGTTATACAACAGAAAAGTCTTTTGATTTCCACACAAGCAGCCAAATCAGTGCTGAAAACTCTCTCTGTTCCACTCTTGTCTGAGCAGTGTTATACATGAGCAGACAGCTCCAGAAATAAAATCAGTAAGGACTAGACTAAGCAATGTGGTTCAGCAAGGATTATACTGGATGAAGGCACTCTGTGAAGAGGTGAAAAAGAAGGGACTTCAGAGAACATTACCTAGGAGCCACGAGCAAATGATTATTTTCTAGCTCAACCTGAATGCTGGGTTTGACATTAATCCTCTTATCTCCAGCTGCATACTTTCACCCCATCTCCAGCTTAAGTTAGCTGGCAGGACCTTCAGTTGACTCCAAGTTTGGGGAAAAGATGGGCAGATCCAGTATTAACCCACTGGATCTTAAATGCTGTGGCCATATTAGAATACATCACACTTTGGACTCAGTTTCATCATTAGAGATTTTTCTGTGCTGGTTAGAAAGGCACCTCTATGGAGAGCCATGATTAAAGTCATTGAATACCTCTTGGCAACTGGTTATATATCCATGCTAGAAGAGGTTAAACAGCAACTTACCTGTTCCCTCAATGGAGATTAGTACATGCAATAAGACTGAAATGGAGGTGGGTGGCCAGGTTTTTGGCAGGCTGGGATAGGGTGGGGAATTGGGGAATGATAGCCTGGGGCTTTGCTTGATGCAGTATTTCACTTGCTGGGAATAACATCAAAATGAAATTTCAATTAAGAAGGTCTCAATTACCTTGGAAATGTGTGTAAAACACACACACATGCACAGGCATTTTTAATTATCTACCTGGAAAGCAATTTAATTGCATTTGATTAAATATTAATTGGTTGTTTACATGGTCCCTGTGAAGAATACAGCATCAAAATGAGAGAGAGAAATATGTAACATTGTCAACCTCATTCCCACATCCTTTCCATACACAAATCACTCATTTCCCCTCTGCAATGTTGCTTGCCTCGGTTCTACCCAACTCACTATGCCACTCACTACACCACTGAGACCCTTATACTTCTATTACATTTATACTCAATATATACACTCAATGCTTTACCCAATATAAATACTAACTCCTTCAAAATCAGCTGACTCTATCCTGTCCAATGCAAAAGTACAACTTACCCATCATCCCAGTTGCCCCTAACTGATATTGGTTGCCCGCTCTTCAAATCCTAAAGTTAAAAATCACTGTCTTTTTCTTGAAAGCCAGCCCCCAAATAACCTCCTCCAAACTCTTTTGTTCCTCTGACTTTGCTTTTATGTGTTTCCCCATTTTATTACCTATTCATAAAGGGATATAATTTACTCATCATTTTCTGATAGGTATGAGCTCAAAATTTTGCCACAATCTTTATATGTCTTTTTTACATGCTCCCAAGCGCCACTGTATCGTTATAGTATGGTGACACGAAATGTACACGATACTCTGAGTGTGGTCTAACCAAGGGTTTTTGTAAGTTCAGCATACCTCTCTGCTCTTCAATTCTATCCCTTTGGAAACAAAGTGAAGTGCTTGTTTTGCTTTTTGCCTGGCCTGTTAACCTGCATCACTATTTAGATATAAAAATATCATTGTTTTCCATGAGACAATATTATTTTGAAGACTATTGGCAATTACAGAGTGTATCTCTTATTACATCTAGCATGCAGTTCAATTCAAGTTGGATTATTAATAATCCTTACATGAGTACAGAAGTATAGTCAAGGTATAGGCAAAGTCTGTTATTGAGAGAGAAAACAAAATACTCAAAACTGCAATAGTTACAATAAGCAAAACTTAACAAAATTGAAAGTATACCATTTAATTTTACAAAGTGTGGTTACTCCAGGATCACTGACGTGCACGAATGTGGTATCACATCACAGACTGGACACATGACTTGTTATTATACAGATGGTGTTTGTCTGATGTATAATTATCCCTTTAGTGGGACTTGATACTACTTTCTTTCAATTTTTATTGATTTCCTTATAGTCCTATTAAGCTCCCTTGGATCTCTCTCTTATGAGTATGCTATATAAATTCAGGTTGTTGACCAATTATGCAATGTTCAATATTAGAACAGGGTCCAAAATTACTGGTGAGTACAATGAAAAAAAACATGAACACACAAAAAAAGTAAAGATTATTCATCAGCAGAAAGATTAATTTGGCTTTGTGATTCCTCTCAATGCTTGTAAAAGAACATTAAACAAAGCAGCTTAGCTGGAGTCTATGAGAAGCCAATGACTCCAGTATTAAATCCTATTAGAATACTTGAACTAGCACAACATTAGCAATTCTTTGAAATTGAGATTGTGGCTCAGTCCATAAGATGTATCTGAGAGGGGAGGTCCATGGCCAGACACAACCTTTATTATCCATGAATACACATTGTTGCAGTCTCACGCTATGGTCCTTTGCAACCTGTATTTTATCGCATTGTGTGTAGAGGGTTGGTAACATATAAAAACGGTCTTGTACAGGTACTGCTGAAGTCCCAGCACAGGTACTCAGCAAATGGCCAACAGCGACAGACCTGAATTTGGCAAGCAAGACAGGACTATATGACAAAAGGAGCCTGATTAATGTCTCAATTAGAGATTCTGAAAATGTTTAATTGGATCTACATGGGAAAATATTTTGCTTTTTTTTCCCTTTCCTTGAGAGGACCGGGGAGAAAGGAGGCAAGGATTGGAAAAGTTTAAATTTGCTTATTTGATATGCCTGAAGCTCTGTGACAGCTGTGGCCCTGAGCAAATCTGAGCTGCCAGCAGTTTCAGACAGAAAGTCTCTGTGAGGCAAGTCACTTTGGTTTCCCTCCCACATTCTGGTGACGGGATGGGGAAGGAAGATCATTCAAACTGACTTAGCTCCCAAAAAATTGCAATATCTGAACTTAGGTGAAATATTAGACAGGCACCATTATAAAGGTGCCATAACATTTTGTAAACTAGTCTTCAGTGAGCATCTGACATGCCATTGGGTTTCTGTTATATGATACACAGTGACAGAATCATTATTTTGCTTTTAGATTTGGCAAGATTATAATAATAACTTTGATAATGACAAAAGGAGTCAGATTTAAATAGAAATAAAGGATCCCTTTTTCCAGATAAAAACAGCATTCTTGCAACTGGCTTGGGCCCAGATTCATAAGCCACTTCCCCACAGATTTAAAACTAAGAATTTCAGTGTACAAGGTCACTAAACCTATAACATGGGCCTTTATCCTCTCTATATCAACATGCATTGTCAAACTTGCCAGAAATATGCGAGTTAGTTCAGCTGAAAGAGGTTTACTTGTGCTTTGTAAAGGTGGGGAAGGGAAAGGAAATCTTGATTCTCCAGAGAACTACATAAGTTGGTTTCTCACAAATTGAAGTAATTTGAGTTGAACAAGTGGGGGAAAAAAGCTAAAACATCACATGTGGTTGATAGAATTTGCATTCTCTTTACTAGCTTGTTGTGAAGCTAATGCCTTTTCTGATTGCCTTTGATTTAATCCCTTTGGTAAAGGGTTACTTATTGTACGGAGCATTGTACCTGCAAAACTAATAGGAGTTTCTAAAAGTTGCCAGTTGAAAAGAAAAGGGGCAGTAAACCTTTGTGCAGTCAAAACAAAGAGCACAGTAGAAACGGATTGCTTTGACCTGAAGAAGACATTCAGCACTCACTGAGCTAGGAATTGACTGAGCTAGTAAATGGGATTCAGTGAAAACACTGTCTCCCAACTCAGGGTCCAAGCCAATGGGAATATTCCACAATATCAGCATGCCTTTGACTGTAACAACATTGGAGGTGAGAGACGTGATATCGTTCTGTGATAGCTGAGTGATAGTGCAAATATTCCCCCATACTATAAATAGAAAGCACACCGTGTGGAACAGCGACATACATTCTGCACTTCTCAATTCATTGAGTACCTGATTCATGAGTGGCATAAATGCAATTATGAGAATCACAAAAAGCTGAGATACATTGACGTCTTGCAACTTCTGCTGACTTGTTTTCTGCTGATGGTTCAATAAGCTTAAAATGTTTTGGCACAGCCAATTTATCGTGCAGTGAGTAGCTACATCTCTTCGTAAACCACCTGAACTTTGAGCTTTTGATGCAGATCCACATCTAATTGTTTGACGTGAAATATTAGTCTGGCAAGTCAGTCGCTACCACTTATTGATTAGCGTTGCATAATAAAATGAGCCGACAGGAATTTTACATAATTTAAGACCCAGGCAACTGTTTCAAATGGAATTACTGCTTAAAATGTGAAAACGTTAAGAGATTCTTCATTCTATGGAATATAACGAGAATGATGTGGAGATGCCGGCGTTGGACTGGGTTAAACACAGTAAGAAGTCTCACAACATCAGGTTAAAGTCCAACCAATTTATTTGATAGTAAACCCACAAGCTTTCGGGGTTTGCCCCTTTGTCAGGTGAGTGGAGAGTTCTAGTCTCAGACAGAGCATATAACAGCACACACAGTTTACAGGATACTGATTAGAATGCGAGTCTTTACAGCTAACTTGCTATTCAAGTCTTAAAGATTCAGACAATGTGAGTGGAAAGAGCATTAGGCATAGGTTAGAGATGTGTATTGTCTCCAGACAGTACGGTAAGTGAGGTTTTGCAAACCCAGGCAAGTCATGGGGGTTACAGATAGTGCACATGAACCCAAGATCCCGGTTGAGACCGTCCTCACGTGCGCGAAACTTGGCTATCAGTCTCTGCTCAGTGACTCTGCGCTGTCGTGTGTCGTGAAGGCCGCCTTGGAGAATGCTTACCTAAAGATCAGAGGCTGAATGCCCATGACTGCTGAAGTGTTCGCCAACAAGAAGGGAACAGTCTTGCCTGGTGATTGTCGAGCGATGTTCATTCATCGGTTCATGTCGCACTATCTGTAACCCTCGTGACTTGCCTCGGTTTGCAAAACCTCACTTACTGTACTGTCTGGAGACAATACACATCTCTTTAACCTATGCCTAATGCTCTTTCCACTCACATTATCTGCATCTTTAAGACTTGAATAGCAGGTTAGCTGTAAAGGCTCGCATTCCAATCAGTATTCTGTAAACTGTGTGTGCTGTTATATGCTCTGTCCAAAACCAGAAATCTCCATTCACCTGACGAAGGGGCAAACCCTGAAAGCTTGTGGGTTTAGTATCAAATAAATTGGTTGGACTTTAACCTGATGTCTGAAACTTCTTACTGTATATAACGAGAATAACAGGGAGCACAGTGATATAAGAACGGACAATCTCTAAACATGCATCATTTGGTATGATCTGTTCCTGGCTGCCCCTTTTCTACACCTTTGAACAAAATGTACAATATGTATTTACAACATTTTTGTTGGCGGTTGAAATGACAGATAATTTGACTGAAGGATTAAATGGAATGAGCAAGGGAGGACATTAATCATACCCATCAGTTGAAGCCAACATATACCGTATTGGGCATTGTCAACTTACACCCATTGGAAATGGAATAGAACATCCAAACTTAGAGCAAAGAGAAGCTACTTTCACTTAGCGTCTTTGATATGTTCAAACCCAAGTCACACAATTGAAATTTACAGCGCTTTGACGTATTGCAAAGAACAAAGAACAGGGAAAGCCTCTCTCCCTGCCAAAATATCCTCTGCTCAAATTTTAAGAAGCTGGCTCTTCCCAGTAAATTTGTACAATTATAAATATGGGGCCAAATACTTTGCATCATTGTGCTTGCAGTTATTCCGATTACGCTGCATAGATAAGAACACTCTTATCATTTTAACAGAATCTTTAAACAGTAAGTTTTCCTGGGTCTTAAGTGACATCACATTCCCGACATGACACAGTGGAACAGCCAATTTATTGCATGTGGCTCACATAGAGATGAATGGATAAGGAGTAGTGACAAACGACGAAACTGAACTCTATCCCATCAAATGAATCTACACCAAAAGTTCAGGTGCTTTACATGGTTACTGTACACCAGACATGTAGCTACTGTCTGCAAGATAAATTGGTTGTGCCAAAAAAGTTTAGCAGCACAGTGGTTAGCATTGCTGCCTCACGATGCCAGGGACCCACATTCAATTCTGGCCTTGGATGACAGTGTGGAATTTGTATGCTCACCCCGTGTCTGCATGGGTTTCCACTATGTGTTCTGGTTTCCTCCCGTAGTCCAAAGATGTGCAGGTTAGGTGAACTGGCCATGCTAAATTGCCCCTTAGTGTCACAAGATATGTAGGTTAGATGGATTAGCCATGGCATATGGGGATAAGGCAGGAGCAGGCCTGGATAAGATACTTTGCTGGAGCGTCGGCGCAGACTCGATGGGCAAAATAATCACCTTCTGCATTTTATGATTCTCTTACAAGTTGTTGTCAAAATAGAAAGAGAGGCTATGGTGCTCACTGCATAAACGGCACAGAAACTTTAAGCAGGGGCAAGTTCTCCATTTAATGATTACACGAAAGTTGCTGTCAGAATTGTGTAGCACTGCAAAGGCTTGTGAAGGTAGCACTTTGCTGTCTACTTCACCACCAATGTGTATAGTATGGTGTGAAGTTATTTTTTGGAATAGATAAATCTGCTGCAGCAATGTTGAACTAGTAATTACCATCCTAAGTATCATTGCAACAACGAGAGGTGCTGATTTTTAAATGTTTTTTTCCCTTTTTTTTGTTCCCACCTCCTGTATCAATCTGTACTCTCCGACGTGACACTGAATTCCCCGAGCTTAAATTATCGGAGTCTTTCTTATGTCATTTCCCAATCATTACATTTCATTGACTAAAAAATAGGCCCTGTTGGTTGCCCAGTCACGTCCTAGATACCTATTTCAGTGGGAGGGAGACAGGGAGGGAGGAAAGTTTTAATGTTAATTTATTAGTGTCACAGGTGGGCTTATATTAACACTGCAAGCAGTTATTGTGAAAATCTCCTAAACACCACACTCCAGCGTCTGTACGAATACACAGAGGGAGAATTTAGTATGGTCAATGCACATAACCAACACATTTTTCAGAAACCGGAGGAGAAACCCACACAGACATGTGGAGCACGTGCAAGCTTTGCACAATCACCCAAGCCAGGAATCAAACCCTGGCACTGTGACGCAGCAGTGCTAACCACTGTGCTGCCCATCAAAGGCAAGGAAGGGATGGAGGGAAGGGGAAAGGAAGAGAGGGAGGGGTAGTAGGGCGGAGGAAGGAGGGGAAGGGAAAGAAGGTAAGTGGGGGAGAGAGAGAGGGGGAGAGAGAGAGAGAGGGGGGGAGAGAGAGAGGGGGGGGAGAGAGAGAGGGGGGGAGAGAGAGAGGGGGGGAGAGAGAGGGGGGGAGAGAGAGGGGGGGAGAGAGAGGGGGGAGAGAGAGAGGGGGGAGAGAGAGAGGGGGGGAGAGAGAGAGAGAGGGGGAGAGAGAGAGGGGGAGAGAGAGAGGGGGAGAGAGAGAGAGAGGGGGAGAGAGAGGGAGGGGGAGAGAGAGGGAGGGGGAGAGAGAGGGAGGGGGAGAGAGAGGGAGGGGGAGAGAGAGGGAGGGTGCGCGCGGGGGAGGGAGAGAGAGAGGGCGCGCGCGGGGGAGGGAGAGAGAGAGGGCGCGCGCGGGGGAGGGAGAGAGAGAGGGCGCGCGCGGGGGAGGGAGAGAGAGAGGGCGCGCGTGGGGGAGGGAGAGAGAGAGGGCGCGCGCGGGGGAGGGAGAGAGAGAGGGCGCGCGCGGGGGAGGGAGGGAGAGAGGGCGCGCGCGGGGGAGGGAGAGAGAGAGGGCGCGCGCGGGGGAGGGAGAGAGAGAGGGTGCGCGCGGGGGAGGGAGAGAGAGAGGGCGCGCGCGGGGGAGGGAGAGAGAGAGGGCGCGCGCGGGGGAGGGAGAGAGAGAGGGCCCGCGCGGGGGAGGGAGAGAGAGGGCGCGCGCGGGGGAGGGAGTGAGAGAGGGCACGCGCGGGGGAGGGAGAGAGAGGGCGTGCGCGGGGGAGGGAGTGAGTGAGAGCGTGCACGTGAGCGGGGGAGGGAGAGAGAGGGCGCGAGCCAGGGAGGGAGAGAGAGAGCGCGTGCGGGGGAGGGAGTGAGAGAGGGCGCGAGCGGGGGAGGGAGAGAGAGGGCGCGTGCGGGGGAGGGAGTGAGAGAGGGCACGCGCGGGGGAGGGAGAGAGGGCGCGCGCGGGGGAGGGAATGAGTGAGAGCGTGCACGTGAGCGGGGGAGGGGGCGCGCGAGAGCAGGGGAGTCGGCGCTCAAGAGCATGCCAGAGCACGCCAGAGTGAGAGAGAGAGACAGCGAGCACAAGAGAGAGAGCATGAGAGAGAGAAAAAAGGCAAAGAAAGAAAAAATGTCTGTCCCCTCATGATCAATGGTGCTGCTGACAACACAATGCTGCAAGAGCACGGAGTATATATTATCACACTATGGCTGTGATGATAAAGCTGAGAAAATGTCCTATACTATTCGACTAGTGGAATTATTCATTTAATCATCAGCGTTACTCATTAGAAAATAAAAAAATAGAAAATGCTGGAGATGCACAATATTCAGCTTTTGAAAAAGCAAGACTGGTTCACATTTCTGACGGTGAATCTTATGCAATACGTTAACCTGTTTTTCTCTTTCATTCATTTGCTGAGCTAAGAGCTTGTTTTGCATTTACAGCATTAGTGCCAGGTTTAGAAAACAGAGGTGGCTATGGAGGGACATGCGAAAAATGAACCAGGACTTTCTGACAGTGGTATCAAATTAACAGCAAAACCCACCTTTGGCTAGTTGTTTCCTCATCTTTAAGACTTGTTCAATGTTACAGTCAATACTGGCGTATGAATGTGGGATGGTAGTTTTGGATTCTATTAATCTCCGTGCAATGATTTTTCGAATGTTACTAGCTGGGATTTCTGTAAACGTGCCCTGAAAGCAACAGGAAACAATTAAATTGCCAACTGAAATAAATAACATGTATTTTTTCAACACATTTCATATCAACAGGATGTTCCAAAATGTTTCAACAGCCAGTAAGTTACTTGCAATGTAGTCATTGTTAATGAGTGGGAAAAGTGGCTGACTCATAATAGTCTTCTGAAATAGCCCAGCAAACCATTGAATCTTATTCAGGGTGGTGGTTCACTCTTCACATGGGCAATTTGGGATGGGCAATAAATACTAGCCTTGCTGGAGATGCACAAAACCCATGTAGGAGTTAAAACAATGGTCACCAAATTGCACATAGCAAGCTCCTACCAATAGCACCGAGATGAATGATCAGCTGATCAACAGCTGATTCTGAAAACAGAATGATCAGTTTTGGTGGTGCTGGCTGAGGATGAATGTTGACCAAGATACCCATAGAACTATTTTCTTTAAAGTACGTCCATTGGAACTTTTACATCCATCCAGACAAGTAGATGGCATCTTTCCTCCAAAATATGCCAAAGCTAATCATACAACAAGATCACAAGTTCACATCATCGAACACAACCTTCTGGTACTCAAACTTAGGTCAGTAACGTGAAAGTTAGTGCCACAAAAGATTTTCACTGTCTAAGTGCATTTAGCCCCTTAAACTTCTGGGCCATCCACTGCTGGTAGGATCTAATGATAGTGATGTTCAGAACGTTGTTAATCACATATACTGGAATATAGTTGAATTTGGTCAACCCAAACAAACATAATATGCAGTTACCCGACTGCGCCTTTGACAAATCTTTCCAAAATTGAAAACCTGGTTTTAACAACAGAAAGTCTAGGGTCAAATCTGAAGTTCAGATTTGAATTCTCGATCTTCCTTTGTTCAGCTCTGACAATGTTTCTTCTTTAGTTTAACCAGATAATCATATCTGTCCAATGTAATAAAGAGCATCAGTTCCCTAGACTCAGACTGGTTTAAACAGCAATTGCAAATGTACGTGCAAGTATATCTCACCCTCCCAACCAATACGGGATATAGAGAAATAACAAATATTTCAAATAAACAAAACTCCAAATGATACCAGAAATAATTTGTTTAGTCAAACTGCAAGAGAAAGCAAACTTCAAACATAACTCCACATTAGCTTAAATGCAGGGCTGTACAGTGTTGTGTTTTCCAGACAAACACAAGTCAATGAGTTATTGAAGAATCTTGATAAAACATTGCCACTTGCTATATGTGCATTTTGATATATATTTTTACATGCCATTAACCAAAATATTTTTGGTATTTTGTTTTTAAAGCACAGAGCTCCAGTCAGGAGGTAAAAGTTAAACAAGACAGAGGTTTGGTAAATGTAAGGGGTAAATATTGGTTTGTACTTTCTTCATTCCAATACACTGTATACATTCTGCAGCTAATGCCAGTTACCAGGCAATCTGCCACCTCTATTCAGCCTGATCCACACATGGTTCCTGTCTGATACTATTCTTAGTGCCCTCACTGTTGGCCTAGAAAGTCCTGCAGTTATATAAACATGGAATGGGCAATAAATGAGGTAGGACTAGTGATACCCACAAAGAAAACTGGCCAGGTACACTGCCATCATCAGAGGCCTGGGAACTCTATTTCTGATGTGGAGATGCCAGCATTGGACTTGGGTAAACGCAGTAAGAAGTCTTACAACACCAGGTTAAAGTCCAACAGGTTTATTTGGTAGCAAAAACCACTAGCTTTCAGAGCGCTGCCCCTTCGTCAGGTGAGTGGGAGTTCTATTCACAAACAGGGCATATAAAAACACAAACTCACTTTACAAAATAATGGTTGGAATGCAAGTCTTTAAAGGTAATTAAGTCTTAAAGGTATAGACAATGTGAGTGGAAAGAGCGTTAAGCACAGATTAAAGAGATGTGTATTGTCTCCAGATAGGACAATTAGTGAGATTTTGCAAGCCCAAGCAAGTTGTGGGGGTTACAGATAGTGTGACATGAACCCAAGATCCCAGTTGAGGGTGTCCTCATGTATGTGGAACTTGGTTATCAGTCTCTGCTCAGCAACTTTGCATTGTCATGTGTCGTGAAGGCTGCCTTGGAGAACGCTTACCCAAAGATCAGAGGCCGAATGCCCATGACTGCTGAAGTGTTCCCCAACAGAAAGGGAAAACTCTTGCTTGGTGATTATTGAGCGGTGTTCATTGTCGTAGCGTCTGCATGGTACGTTGAGGAGATCATGCAGACATTACGACAATGGATGAATGAATACTGCTCGACAATCACTAGGCAAGAGCGTTCTCTCCCTGTTGGGGAACACTTCAGTGGTCACAGGCATTCAGACTCTGATCTTCGGATCAGCATTCTCCCAGATGGCCTTCACGACACATGACAATGCAGAGTCACTGAGCAGAGACTAATAGCCAAGCTCCGCACACATGAGGACAGCCTCAACTGGGATCTTGGGTTCATGTCATACTATCTGTAATCCCCACGACTTGCCTGGGCTTGCAAAATTTCACTAACTGTCCTGTCTGGACACAATTCACATCCTTTAACCTGTGCTTAAAGGTACAGACAATGTGAGCGGAGAGAGCGTTAGGACTTGACTACCTGTAAAGACTCGCTTCCCAACCATTATTCTGTAAATTGAGTTTGTGTCTTTATATGCACTGTTTGTGAATAGAACTCCCACTTACCTGACGAACGGGCAGTGCTCCGAAAGTTAGTGGTTTTTGCTACCAAATAAACCTGTTGGATTTCAACCTGGTGTTGTGACACTTCTTACTCTATTTCTGAGCAGGTATCAATGCTTTTGGAAATCATACACCAATGCGATGCTGGATAATTGGTTTCTAATGAGTGAATTGTGTGTTCATCAAAGTAAGAGATGTTGAATAAGCAAAATACTGTAGATGCTGGAAATATGAAATAAAAGCAAAAAATGCTGGAAATGCACAGCACATCTGACAACATCTGTGCATCAATAAACAGAGTTGACATTTCAGGTTGATAACCTTTCACCAGAACTGGGAAAAGTTAAGATGCTTTGGACACAGAATGGAAAAGGAAGATCTGTGCTGGGTGACAGCAGGGCATATTAAATGACAAGAGGGCACATGCTGGAAGGCCAAGTAGAATAATAATGAAACAAGTAAAGAAATAAAAGATGTGTTC
The DNA here is from genome assembly GCF_965287045.1 of Carcharhinus amblyrhynchos. Classification (NCBI taxonomy): domain Eukaryota; kingdom Metazoa; phylum Chordata; class Chondrichthyes; order Carcharhiniformes; family Carcharhinidae; genus Carcharhinus; species Carcharhinus amblyrhynchos. The sequence continues at coordinate 59,371,841 of NC_137329.1, forward strand.
AGAGGAAGTGTGAATGGTAGGATTGTGAACAATTCCAAATGAAAGCAAATAAAAAAGGGGGAACAATGGGAAAGAATAGAATAAAACCAAAAGTTGTAAAGATAAAGAAACAAAATGGGTGCAGAAATTTTGACCAGAACTGTTGAACTCAATGTTGGGGCTACAAAGCTTGGAAGTTTCTAATCAGAAGATTAGATTAGAAGAAATTCCTTGAGCTTGAATTGAGCTTCCCTGCAACACTGTTGGAGGCTGTGGACAGAAAGGCCAGAGTGTGAGCAAGATGGAGTGACTGGAAGCTGAACAGTGGTGTTTCATAAAAAAAATCACTCAATCCGAATTTGGATTGCTCAAAGTAGTTAACCATTTTGAGAGTGGCAAATTTCGCATACTAGAAGTACAAGTAAATTGTGGTTCCATGTGGAAGGAGTGCATGGTGCCCAGGGCAGTGAGAAGGGAGAGAAGGGTGTTGTATCTCCTGTTCCTGCATGGAAAGCTGTGGGAAGGGGAGGAGATAACCAAGGAGCAAACCAATGTATTGATGAGGGACCAATCCCTTCGAAAGGGAAAGGGAGTATGTATTTTGTGGTGTTATCTTGCTGGGGTAGCAGAGATGGCAAATGATGAGCTGTTGAATGCAGAAATTGATGGGATGAAAGGTGAGGACCAGGGAACTCTATCCTAATTCTGAAAGGGGAGAGAAGAGGTGAGAACAAAAGTGCAGAATATGGAACGGACACGATCAAGGGTCCTGTCAACCATAGCAGAGGTGGGAAAAACACTCAGTTGAGGGAAAAAAGGCAATATATAGAAATACTAGCGTGGAAGGTAGCATCATCAGAACACATGCAGAAGTGATGGAAAAAGTGAAAGTCCTCAGATGGGTAGGGTGTGAGGAAATGTCGTCAAGATATTTATGGGAGTCAGCGAGCTGATAATGAACATTCATTGATGACCATTCTCAGAAATGAATCCAGAGAAGCCAAGGGTTGACATTGTAAAACTGGGGTAGACATTGTAAAACTGAGGGAAGGGTGGAAATTGAAAACAAGGTTCAGAATGTTCTAGTTCAAGGAAATCGATGATGTACCAGAAAAAGAAGTGAGGGAGGGAAGGGGCCCTGAGTAGGACTGAATCAAAAAATGTTCCATTTATTTCAGAAAAAAAGATTGGTTGCTGGGACACATGCAGGTACTCATAGCAACACTTTTTATTTAGGTAAATCAAAGGAGAAGTTGTGCATTTTGAGAGCATTTTGTACTTTTGTGGATACACAAAAGAGTTCAACAATTTTTGACCATAACCTTTGCCCATATTTTGGTTTCTGTTTCTTTGCTAGTTTTGGTTTTATTCACTTGTTTCTTTTCCTTTTTTTGCTTTATTTGGCAAGAGTTGATGATTCTGCCAATCATCAACTTTGTTTCCCAATTTGTCCCATTATCATATCTTATAGACTTGCAGCACCATCCCTTTGACCATTTAATGTTTTCAGCCTTTTCTTTCGTTTGGTTTTCCCACATCTTACCTGATTAAAACTGATTACATCTTAACTTCTCTCAGTTCTGTTGAAAAGTAATTGACCTGAAATGTTCTCCCTGTCCCCAGTCCTGCTGAGGATTTCCAGCAGTTACTGCTTTTATTTGATGTTATTGCTGGGAAATCAAAAACATTTTATTCATGGTACTCACTTAACATTTTAGCCTCTCAGAAAATAGATTCCTTTGCAACGTTTTTGTTTCCTCTAATATGGTGAAATAATGCTCAACTGTCTTTGGGTTCTATTCAGATTTTTTACAGGAAAGGATGTTCTGAAATAGTAATCTTCACAGCATTTTGATACTGAACATAAGCCCACTCACGCCAGCCAATAGTACTTGCTTACTCCACAATGTCAGGGAGATTAGCAGGGGTTATGGGAATAGGGCCTGGAGGGGATTGTGTTCAGTACAGACTCAGTGGGTCAAATAGCCTCCTTTTGTACTGCAGAGATTCTATGATTCTATAAATAACATGCTGCACAGAAGGTGTAAATAATGTGGGAAACACCATGGCATTTAATGGGTTTTATGAACGTATTCATTATCAATGGGATGCAATCATTATAAATGCATCTTGAAAAGAAAGTATTAAAATATAGAAAATCACTTTGACAGGCACAGCAATATTGGAAGTCAAAATGCATCATTAGAATATTCTTAGACAACCGGAGTGTATTTTGGAGCATTGCTTGGTTGAGTTGTTAAGGACAATTCTTGAATATCACAGCATCTTGTACTCCATTGTGGACTGATTGTAACTCTGCATCTGAAAAATGGAAACCTCTTCACCATCTTGCATTTGTCCTTGTTATGCAATGAGATAGGTATTTTCCACATTGAGTACTGTAAGTTGGGTACCACACAGTACAAAATATCTTTAGAAATGTAGAAAATATAAGGCACAGTAGACCATTTGATATATTATACTGATGTGTCTACAAGAAAGAACTCTCCAGCTGAATCTCACTTTCTAGCTCTGACTGATCAGGCCCCATTCTCCATTACCCACTTGATGAAAACATTTTCAACTCTCTACCAGAACTTCTATGCCCCCTAGTTATTGATCTCCTTCCTAACGGAAATTACCCTGGACATTCTCGCTTCCACCTTCTTCTATCGGGGAAAAGATACAAAAGTCTGAGGTCATGTACCAACCAACTTAAGAACAGCTTCTTCCCTGGTTCTGTCTGAATTTTGAATGGACTTGCCTTGCATTAAGTTGCACAGGACGGCATGGTAGCACAGTGGTTAGCACTGCTGCTTCACAGCACCTGGGTTCGATTCTCGGCTTGGGTCACTGTCTGTGTGGAGTTTGCACATTCTCCTTGTGTCTGCGTGGGTTTCCTCTGGGTGCTCCGGTTTCCTCTCTCAGTCCAAAGATGTGCGGGTTAGTTCGATTGGCCATGCTAAAATTGCCCCTTAGTGTCCTGAGATGTGTAGGTTAGAGGGATTAGTGGGTAAAATATGTGGGGATATGGGGGTAGGGCCTTGGTGGGGTTGTGGTCAGTGCAGACTCGATGGGCTGAATGGCCTCTTTCTGTACTGTAGGGCTTCTATGATTCTCTACGCCCTAGCTATGACTGTAACACTACTTTCTGCACTCTCTTGTTTCCTTCTCTACGAACAATATGTTTTGTTTGCATAGCTCGCAAGAAACAATACTTTCCACTGTATCCCAATAGACGTAACAACAATAAATCAATTCAATAACCTACTATTTTTTTAAAGGTGCTCCTACATTTAAGTATAAACCATAGATGTATGCCACAAAAAGCAAGGAACCCAGTACTGAACCCTGCAGAACCTCAATGAAAACAGCCTTCCAGTCATAATAACACCAATCGACCATCACATTTGGCAGACTGCCATGGAGCCAATATGGGATTGAATTCAACACTTGGATGCCATGACATCTTTCCTTTCTGACATGTCTGCCATGTGTGACCTTGTTAAAAGCCTGCCTTAAATACATATAGACTACAATGAATACAATATCCTCATTGACTCTCCTTGCTACCTCCTCAAAAAATTCAATCAAGTTAATCAGACAAGACCAAAAACAGAAATTGCTGGAAAAATTCAGCACGTTTAGCAGCATCCGTGAGACAGAAAATAGAGTTAACACTTTGAATTTGTATGACTCTCTTTTAGAGTTTTAGACAGACAGAACCTTCATTTCAAAACTGAGAAACTGCCACAAATCCTTTGATGAAAGTTGCAGTGAAACTGAAGTCTTGTCATTCACATGCTATTGATTTTCATTTCTGATCCATTTTATCTATTGATGAAAGCGAGGAATCTTCTTTGCTGGAAGGGCTATGGTGTCTACAGAACCCTTGTAGCATTATGTTATCTACAAACTAACATCTGTATGGATCAAATCGGTTCTGGTTCCGCATCTTTGACAGGGTACTCCTAGGAACTAACAAAACTATGTAACGGAACTAGCAAACCAGACTGCAATCATGTACATCTCTGAAGGCCCCTGAACCAAAATTATTCAAATTTTAAATGGTAGAATCAAGGAAATCTTTACTGTTTTGCAATCTATTTTTGTTTTCCTTTAAAAATCCATGACATCACATTTCCTTTATTTCATTCAAAATAACAGCTTGAAAGCAACACTTCAACACAGTTTAATTATTGTCTTATAGTGAATATAGTGAATTACTCAGATATGACAATTCCAGGTTACTTATACTTGTTTATATTTAGTTCAAGTCGATATTGTAAGGATCATGGGCTCTAGTCAAACAACATCCTCACTGTGGCCTGAAAACCTGGCTGGAACTGATGTTGCCAAAGACAAAAATATCAGTGGAATACATTATTATATCCAAATAATCGTGGCGGGTAGGAGTGGTAGGAAATGTTATACAATTAAACTATGGAAATATGAGCTCATGTAATTTCTATGAATTTTGTTTGGTAGCTTTTCCATTTGTTTACAAATACATAATAGAATGATACCAATTATTTTAGAATTTAATGTTGTGTCATTTGCTGAAGGGATTCTAACCATAATGGCACACTGCTCCTCTGATGATTTACACTAACGCAGTTTGCTAAAAAATTCATCCTGAAGGGTTGTTTTAAATAAAGAAAACATAATAAGGAGACTTGCATACAGAACGTCACAAGCATGCAGAGGTCATCAAGAATAAAAGAACTTAATTGCAAGCTACTGCTATAAGGTCATTCACTGAATAGTGTTGATAAAAACTTCAAGGCTAATGTGTATCGGGACCATTATGGGTGAGTCTACATTAGAACAGTTACAAGCGAGAGTGTATCGGGACGGTCATCAGTGATGATACAAGTTAGCAGATGATACAGAAATTGGTCAAGTGCTTGATGGTAAGGAAGACTTTATATATACAGAACTGTGCTATATCAGAGACTTCTGATTTGATAAATACCTTGGGTAATGTTCACAGTTCAATTGGACGCCAATTTTGCAAATCAGGATGGTGAGTGACTTGGAGGAAACCTGGCAGGTGGTGGTGTTCCTACTGCCTGTGTTCACTGCCCTTGTTCTTTTAGGAGGTAGACGTTGCACATTAGGACAATGCAGTCAAAAGAACCTTTGGGAGTTCCTGCTGTGCATCTTGTAGGTGTCACATACACACTGCTGCCATTGTGCGTCAGTGTGGAGAGAGTGAATGTTTAAAATAATAGACAGGGTGCTGATCATGTTGGCTGCTATATCCTGGCTTATGTTGAGCTTCTTCAGAGTTGTTGGAGTTGCACTCCACCAGGCAGGTGCAGAGTATTCCATCATATATCTGGTTTGTGCCTTATAAATGATGAGAAGGTAAGTTACTCACAGAATTCCCAGATTCTGACCACATATTTATGTGGCTGGTCCAATTAAATATCTATCAATAGTAACTCTCTGCATGTTGATCATGGAGGATTCAGTGATTGTAATACTGTTGAATGTCAGAGGGAGATTGTTAGGTTCTCTCTTGCTGGGGACAATCATTGCCTGGCATTTGTGATGTGAATGTTACTTGCTACTTGTAAGCTAGAGTCTGAATGCTGTCTCCGTCTTCATGTATCAAGCTATGAACTGCTACAGCTTCTGCTGAGTTGCAAATGGTATTCGGCAGTATGAAATCTTCAGCGAACATTCCCAATTTTAATCTTATGGTGAAGAAAAGGTCATTGATGAAGTAAGACATTGCCCAAAGGAACTCCAACAAGAATAGTGGGGCTGAGCTGATTGTCCTCCGACAATTACAACTGTCTTCCCTTGTGCTGGTATGACACTAATAGTTTTAGGATTTGCCCCCTTGGTCCCTTGTTAGGGCTCCTTTCTGTCACATTACATAAGATACCACCTTGATGTTAAGGCCCATCAACCTCACCTCAGGAATTCAACTCTTTTGTCCATGTTTGGATCAAGGCTGTAATGAGATCTGGAAATGAGTGGTTCTAGCTGAACCTAAACTGAGCAGCTGTGAGTATCTTGTGGCTGAATAAATCCCACTTGATACCACTGTTGATGACCCCTTCCATCACTTTGTTGATGACTGAGTAGACTGATGGGCCTGTAATTGGCTGGGTTGGATTTGTCCTGCTCATTGTGGACAGTGCATACCTGAGCAATTTTCCATTTTGTCAGGTAAATGCCAGTGTTGTAGCTTTACTGGAACAGCTCAGCTTGGAGCATGGCTAGTTCTGGAGCACGTCTTCAGCATTGTTGATGAAATATTTTCAGAACTCAGTCTTAACTGCGTTCAGTCCATGCAGTCCTTTCTTGGCCCTTTAACTTAAAAACTCTGGGGCAGTGTATCGGGAAGGGGGTGGGGCAGATGGTTACTCCAACGATGTGCTAGGACTCCCTCTCTCCAGCCCAGAAACTCACAGTTAAGGACTGCAATTCAAACTCCCTCTGAGCAATTGTCTTGCACTTGGAATCATTCAATAACGTGATTTAAAACATAAACTTTGGATAGTTCTCACTTTCTTACAACAATAATTACCTAGAAAAAGTTAGAAGTAAAACCATTTCTAGCTTCTGGCTAACTATGGTACTGACTCACCCTGACCCTAACAGGATTCGCCATACCCCTGACTGCCCGTAGCACACACCCCTCCCCCCTCTGTATACTTCCCACCACATCCTGAAACACCCCACGGGACTCCTTCCATCCTTTCAGTGGCTCTACGTGACTCTCAGATTGTTGGTCAACGTAGGAGCAGCTTCACTTTCAGATACGAAACTAGGAGCGGAGTGGCAATCTGACTCAATCCCACCCCACCAAATATCACAGAGTGAAGGTTAAAACTGGCAATTGTGATGCTAAGGTCCTCAAAGGAGGTCAAAAATGGATCATGAAATCTGGCTTCTTAGCTGAGCTCAAGATCCCCCTTGTAAATGATTAATTTGATTATGTGCTGATTGGCTAAACTGCCCTTTAATATCACAAAACGAGTAGGTTAAGGGGATTAACGGGGTCAATGCATAGAGTTATGGAGATAGGGCCTGGGTGGGATATTCTGTCGGATAGTCAATGCAGACTCGGTGGGCTGAATGGCCTCATTCTGCACTGTAGGGATTCTACAATTAGTACATTTCTTTTTAAGTCTGTGTTAGCAAACTCCAGAAATTAATTCACAACTGAGGTGAGAAATTATTTTCTTGATCATCTTTTCCTCATTTTAAAATAGGAACATAACTTTTGGCATATTCCATCATTGGCCACAATCCCTGTTTTTTTTAAAATCATGGTTAATGGCTGTATTAACTTGTAGCATTTTGGAAAACATGCAATCCAGTTCTGTTGATCTTTCAACATTCAGTCCCAGATTGGCGAACAGTAATTTGTGGAGTTCCACTGTGATCAGTGCTGGGGCCTCAATTATTTACCATCCATACTAATGGCTCGGATGAAGGGACTTGATTGCATTGTAAACAAATATAGGGAGGAAAGCAAGCTGTGAAGAGGATTAGAAAGTTTGCAAGGGAATCATAGGCAGGTTCAGTGAGGTGACAGAAATTTGACAGATGTGTATAATGTAGGGAAATGTAAGGATGTCCACTTTGGCAGGAAGATTAGAAAATCAGAATAAGGTATTATTTAAATAGGATGAAACTGCAGAATGCATCAGACAGTGGGTTCAGGCTGTTCCTGCACATGAATCACAAAATGGTGATTAGTGGTTAACACTGCTGTCTCATAGCATCAGGGACCCAGGTTCGATTCTGGCCTTGGGTAACTGCCTGTGAGGAGTTTGCACATTCTTTCCTCTAGAGGATGAGAAAGGGGACCTAGTGGTAGGGGATGGGGATATGGCTAAGGTATTGAATAACTTTTTTGTTTCTGTCTTCATGGAGGAGGACGTGAATAATTTGCCGGGTGTTAGTGATGGAAAGGTGGTAGGACTGGAGGGTCTTAATGACATTACTGTTACTAGAGAGGCGGTGCTCGACAGACTGGAGGGGTTGATTGTGGACAAGTCCCCAGGACCGGATGGAATGCATCCGAGGGTTCTGAAAGAAATGGCGGAGGTGATAGTGGATGCCTTGGTGGTTATTTTCCAGACGTTGCTGGATTCCGGGGAAGTGCCGGAAGATTGGAAAACGGCTAATGTTACGCCATTGTTTAAGAAGGGTGCCAGGCAAAAGGCGGGGAATTATAGGCCGGTTAAATTAACGTCTGTGGTAGGTAAAATGTTAGAATCCGTCATTAAGGAGGAAATTGCGAGGAATCTTGAAGGCAATTGCTTGATAGAGCGGACGCAGCATGGTTTCATTAAAGGGAAGTCGTGTCTGACAAATTACTGGAGTTCTATGAGGATGTGTCTAGGGCGGTGGATAGAGGAGAGCCGGTGGATGTGGTCTTTCTGGATTTTCAGAAGGCGTTTGACAAAGTACCTCACAAGAGGTTATTGCAGAAGGTCGAGGGACATGGAGTTGGGGGTAAGGTGTTAGCGTGGATAGAGGATTGGTTGTCAAATAGGAGGCAGAGAGTGGGGGTCAACGGGTGCTATTCGGATTGGCGGATGGTGACTAGTGGAGTGTCCCAGGGATCGGTGCTGGGGCCTCAGCTTTTTACCATTTATATAGATGATCTGGAGGAGGGAACCGAGTGTAGGGTGTCGAAATTTGCTGATGACACCAAGATTGGGGGAACGGCAAATTGTGCGGAGGGTGTGGAGAGTCTGCAGAAGGATCTAGATAGGCTGGGCGAATGGGCCAGGAAATGGCAAATGGAATTTAATGTTGGCAAGTGTGAGGTGGTCCACTTTGGTAGGAAGAATGGTAGGAAGGACTATTACTTACGTGGCGAAAAACTGCAGCAGGCGACGGTGCAGAGGGACCTCGGGGTCCTTGTGCATGAGTCGCAAAAAACCAGCTTGCAGGTGCAGCAGGTGGTCAGGAAGGCTAATGGGATGCTGGCCTTCATAGCGAGGGGGATTGAATATAAAAGTAGGGAGGTCTTGCTGCAGCTGTATAGGGCATTGGTGAGGCCGCAGCTGGAGTACTGTGTGCAGTTTTGGGTGCCGCACCTGCGCAAAGATATTTTGGCCTTGGAGGGAGTGCAGAGGTTTACTAGGCTGATACCGGAGTTGAGGGGGTTGAGCTATGAGGAGAGGCTGAATAAACTAGGCTTGTACTCGTTGGAGTTTAGAAGAATGAGGGGAGATCTCATTGAGACATGTAAGATGATGAATGGGATGGACAGGATAGAGGTGGAGAGACTCTTCCCGCTCAAAAAAGACAGTAGGACTAGGGGGCACAGCCTCAAGATAAAGGGGGGGCGGTTTAGAACGGAGTTGAGGAGGAACTTCTTCACTCAAAGGGTGGTGAATCTCTGGAATTCTCTGCCCGTTGAAGTGGTGGAGGCTGCCTCGCTAAATATTTTTAAGACGCGGGTTGATGGGTTTTTGATAAGAGAGGGGATTAAGGGTTATGGGGAGAGGGCGGGAAGGTGGAACTGAGCCACGACAGATCAGCCATGATCTTATTGAATGGCGGGGCAGACTCGAAGGGCTAGATGGCCTACTCCTGCTCCTATTTCTTATGTTCTTATGTTTTTCATGCTAAATCGCTTCTTAGTATTCAAAGATGTGTAGTTTAGGTGGATTAGCCATGGTAAATGCGAGGGGTTACAAGAATAGGGTGTGGGTGGTGAGCCTGGGTAAGATGCTCTATCGTCAGTGCAGTGCAGATTTGATGAGCCAAATGATCCCCTTTTGCATTGGAAGGAATCTATGGTTAGTAATACTGATAGACAAATGGAATGCAAAGGAGAATTGAGTATAAAAGCAGGGAAGTCATGCTATAACTGTGAACTGTGTACAGTTTTGCATCAGAAATTGATAGCTTGCAGGAATTAAAAGAATTTGATGCACACTGGAGGTCGGTAGGGGATTGTTGGGTCAGCGTGTTTGCCCTTTGTTGAGGGGAGTGGGTCTGTGCCGATCCAGTCCACGGGTTGGGGGTTATCCTTAATGGGTTGGGTTGGGGTGGTGGGGAAAGCTGTGAGGTGCTTGGAAAAAGATGAGGAGGTTGTTAGTTGTGTGGCATTAGTGTATCTTTAAGCGATTTTTAAAAAAATCATGATCTCTGCAGCTCTCACAGTCAGTGTGTCTCATGCTCACAGCCTTAGGTGTTGTCATTGGTGGGAGGAGAAAAGAAAAATGGTGGGGCAGGTCAGGTGAGAAGGGCTGCTTTTGGTTTTGTTTTGGCTGCAGCCTTAGAAGCAAGTTGGAAAAGAAGTCTCTTTCTTGCTTTGTATTTATTTTGAAAATTTTATCAGTTAGCTGAATGCACCACTTGTTGCCATCTTGCAGTAAAGAATCAGTTTTATGGGGAGCTGATATCACAACAAACTTCTCTGAATTTTTAAGATCATTTGAAATCAGCATTCAACCCATTCAACTCGATCGCAGTATCAAGCGAGCATTGGTCTCTGCTGTGTTAAACCCGTGAATAGGGTTTTTGTTGCCTATGGATTTTGGCTTTAATTGGAACACATTAGAGATATTCATTAAGAGTTATACATTACAGTGGTTTATTTGTTTCTTGTTTATAATTGTTAAAAGTTCTTGCCAATTTTCTTACTATACATGTTAATTATATTCTTAAATAAACTTTGTTTGCTAAAAGCTTCCAAATGAGTCTTTTGAATCACAGCTGAAGTGGAACACATCATGTTTATCCTAGCCAAATTCAAAATGCAAAACTTGTGACTTAGGCGGGTTTCATAAAACACTACAGAATTTCTGACCCAACCATAACAACTGGGGGCTCTAGCAGGATCAAAATTTATACTTTTTGATTGATTGGGATTATTAAGCTTAAAGACAATGAGTGGTGAGCATATTGGAGTTTTCTTTCCAGGTATTGTATTCAGGTTTAAATAGGGAGTGCCTTGTAAAATAATGGCTCTTTCAGAGGCTTGGAAGTCTTTGGAGGTGGAAAATGTCACGCAAAGTAATTTACAAAAGGTGATTAAAACAAAGGTCTTGGAATTGGCCAAAACATTGTAGTTGACATTGCCTGATGCCGTAAGGAAAGGAAAGGTAATTGTGGTGATAGCATAGCATTTAAAGTTGCCAGAAACACAGTCGGAATCATTAGAAATGACTAGAATTCAATTACAAAAGAAATAGCTTGAATATTAAAAAGAATTAAAGCAACTTGAATTTGAAATAAAGAGAGGGAGCAGCAGAACAAAAGGCCAAAGAAAGGGATGCAATTGCAGCAGAAAAAGCAAAAGGAAGGCGACTGCAGTAGAGAAAGTCAGAGAAAGGGAGGAACAAAAAGCCAAAGAATTGAAACAGCTTGAATTGTAACCAGAAAAAGAATCGAAACTGCTTGAATTGCAGGCAAGGGGAAAGGAAAGGATACCCCCAGCAGAAGAAAAAGAGAGAGAGAACTAGAACTTCAGGAAGTAGAAAGGCAATTTGAACTTGAAACGTTAGAACTGCAAATGTGCAAAACTGCGAGAGTGGCAGCAGAAATGGCAGATAATCATGAATTAGTTCCTAAATCAAAGTTTGGTTTCCAATGTCAGTTTAAGCCTGTGACGGACAGGAACTGGGAACAGAGAAATACTCAGGTGGTAAAGATAAAGGAGATCTGGTGGGAGATAATAAAGACAGTCTACCTGTTAAAAAGTAAGTACAGGAAGGTGGAAGAGAAATGAAAAGGCTCTGATGTTTTCACCGTCATACATTAAGCCATGTAGAGTCATAGTGTTGCTGTTTTAGGAAAAGCACTGGGAAGATTGATGTGGTAAAAGAGGATAAGCCAGTGGGGTTTGTTAAAGTGGTAAAGGAAAGCTTAGTTGAAACGAAGGAAATGTAAAAGAATGTACAGCTTGATCAGGAGTTGCTTGACAAGAAGGTGGCAGATCTCTTTAAAGAATTTACTTGCATTGGTAAAGTTTACTCATGTGAACCAGGAGGAGTAGATAAAGAAGTTAAAGTTTTAAGAGGTACTGGAGCAAGTCTATCTCTGATGGTACAAGATAAGGAGTTCAGTAGTTTGAGAGGAGTACTGCCAAAAAAGGTAGTAATATGTGGAATTCAGGATGAGAAGAGTAGTGTTCCATTATATAAGGAGAGGTTGGAGAGTCCAGTGAAGAGTGGTGAAGTAGTAGGTGGAGTAATAGAGAAATGATCTTGTTCAGGAATACAGGATATCTTGGGTAATGACATAGATGGATCACAGGTGGGAGAGATGCCTACTGTGGCTGAAAAGCCAGTGGAGAGTGAATCAATTGAGGAGTTGTTGAACGACACATATCCAGGGGCTTTTCTTAATTGTGTAGTAACAGGGTCAAAAAGTCGCAGGTTAAGATAAGAGAAGTCAAAGCGTGGAGATAAGAAAGTTGAAATTCAATTATCAGAAATGATTTGTGACCAGATGATTGGAAAAGAACAAGAATAGGTGGAGGATGAGGTAGATATTTTTAGTTTGGAAAAGTTGGCAGAGTTACAACAGAAAGATATAGAAATAAAACAGTTGTATAAGAACGCTTACAAGGAAGAAGAATCTGAGAACATACCAGAGTGTTATTATCTGAAAAACAATGACAATGAGGAAGTGGAGATCTTTACATATTTAGGCAGGTGAAAAGTGGGCAAAAGTTCAAGTGGTATTGCTGGTAGGGTATAGAAAGATGTTGTGAATAGCACACAAGGTACCAGTAAGAAGTCATTTGGGAGTATGGAAAACTCAAGCTAAAATACAAAAACATTTTTATTGGTCTGGACTGCATAAAGATGAGGGACAGGGACTGGGAACAGAGAAATACTCAGGTGGTAAAGATAAAGGAGATCTGGTGGGAGATAATAAAGGCAGTCTACCTGTTAAAAAGTAAGTACAGGAAGGTGGAAGAGAAATGAAAAGGCTCTGATGTTTTCACCGTCATACATTAAGCCATGTAGAGTCATAGTGTTGCTGTTTTAAGAAAAGCACTGGGAAGATTGATGTGGTAAAAGAGGATAAGCCAGTGGGGTTTGTTAAAGTGGTAAAGGAAAGCTTAGTTGAAATGAAGGAAATGTAAAAGAATGTACAGCTTGATTAGGAGTTGCTTGACAAGAAGGTGGTTGGTCATGTCATACATATCAAATCATAGGGAAACCTCAAGTGGTAATAAAACCAGCACCTTTAATACCCATTCCAGCATTTGAGGGACCATTTACAAAGGTCTTAATTGATTCTGTAAGACCCTTTCCCAAAACAAAAAGTGGGAATCAATATCTATTAACTACAATAGATTGTTTATTTGGTTTTCAGAGGCCATTGCATTATGCAATGTTACAGTGAAAAGGATTGTAGAGGAGTTACTTCAATTTTTTATTAGGTGTGGACTACCCACAGAAATACAATCAAGTAGCAAATTTTACCTCAAAATAATTTGAGTTGGTTATGGATAATTTAGGAATAAAACTATTTAAATCAACTGTGTACCATCCAGGAAGTGTTACAGCGATGGCATCAAACTTTAAAGACAATGTTAAGGGTTTATTGTCAAGATTATCCAGAGGATTGGGATAAAGGAATTCTATTTGTATTCTTTGCAATGAGGGATGCACCTAATGAGTAACCAAATTCAGTCCATTTTAATTGATTTTTGCTCATCAGGTAAGAGGACCACTGAAATAGATTAAGGAGAAATTGGTGAGAGTGTTCTGAGACTACATCATTGGACTATGTGTCAACTTTTAGGGAAAGGTTGAGTAGAGTAGGGGAATTGGCTAGACAGCATTTAAAATTGGCACAGCATGTAATGAAACAGGAAACAGATAAGAAATCAAAAATTCATAGTTTTGTTAGTAGGGAGAAAGTTACTGTTATCAGTGGTAGTTAAACATTTAAAAGCAAGATTTAGTGGACCATATCAAATTGAAAGGAAATTGAGTGAGGTGAATTATTTGATAAGAATGTCAGATAGCAGGAAAACTCAGAGTGTGCCATGCAAATATGCTTAAAAGGTATTTTAATAGGGAAGGAAAGCAAAAGGAGGATGTTTTAGTGGCTATAACTCAGAGTGAAGAACCAAATCCAGATGATGCTGAATTTGACATTTCTCAAATTAAATTGGGTAACGAGGACATTATTAAAAACTGGGATAAACTACTGAGTTACCTTTCAGAGGAAAATCGAAGTGATGTGAAAGGGTTATTAATATCACATGAGCAAGTATGTTGAAATAAGTTGGGAAGTAGTCAGGTAATTGGGAGTGAGATAGATGTGGGAAATGCTGTTCCAATTGAACAACATCTTTGAAAACATGACCTTTTCAAATTGGCACAGGTTTAAGTGGAAAAGCCGATGCTTACTCGTCAGACGCGGGAGCCAAAAGTCTCAATCAATCAAACTGGAGAAGGAGAACCAGTTAATGGATAATAATGTGAACAAAGAACGTGAGCAGGTGTGGAGGCAGATAAAAGTCAAGCTGACTGTTTTGGAACATGTTCCTGAACTGTTCACTTTGCCTGAACATAAATTACAGGACTGGCAAAAACAGCACATCATCTATGCAAAGGAAAATGTGGATGAATTCACGGTCATGTGATGTAAAAAAGGAGATTGTGGAGTGGAGTATTGTACTGTGAATGAAAGTAAAGGACACCAATAACATGGAATCAGCCAAAATTTCCCATCGTCTAGAATGAACTGCTGGCATAATGATTCTGTATGGTGTGCAGAGATGTGGATGCCCAGTGGAACTATACTGTACACAGCTGGTATTCAAATACCTTACAGTGGTTTTTGCAGCAGCATAACTGCCAACGTGATCTTTGCAACCATGGCTGATTTGGGATGTGACACCAAGAAAAACAACCTGCTGTGTGTCTTTGCCAGAGTGTGTGCAGAATGTGATGATGCAGATCCAGAGCAAACTGCTTGATAGAAGTGCAGCAAGAAACAAGAAAGGGGACAGAGATAAAATGCTCTTTCTCAATGGCCCAGTCTACACACATGTAATGTGTTATCCTACTGATCCTGTCTAGTTCTGTGAGGACATTAGCAGAATGAAGTTATCGTTGTAACAATAAACTAAGTTCGATTTTGTAAAATGTATGTATACCTATTGTAAAATATTCGCAATATGGACCTAAAAGGGTGAAAAATGAAACCATCTTTGAATGTTAATGGTTCATTTTTTAAGAGAGGTGGTATGACGTTAGTGTATCTTTAAAAGATTTTTTTAAATTATGATCTCTGCAGCTCTCTCAGTCAATGTGTCTCAAGCTTCCAGCCTTACATGATATCACTGGCGGGAGAAAAGAGAAACAGTGGCAGGTCAGGTGACAAGGTTTAGTTTTATTTTGGCTACAGTGCCAAAGGTAGTTTTAGAAGCAAGCTGGAAAAGAAGTCTCTTTCTCACTGTTTTTATTTTGAACATTTTACCAGTTAGCTGAAAGCACAGTTTACTGCCATTCTGCAGTAAAGAATCCGTGCTTTGGGGTTTTGGGGAACTGATACCACTACAAATTGCTGAGTTTTCAAGATCATTTGAAATCAGCGTTCAACCCAAGGAACTCAATCCCACTATCAAGTGAGCATTAATCTCTGCTGTATTAAACGCGTAAAAAGAGTTATTGTTGCCTACGGGTTTTGGTTTTAATTGGAACACATTAGAGGTATTCATTAAGAATTATATATTATAGTGGTTGGTTTATTTCTTGTTTGTAATTGATAAAAGCTCTTGCTTTTTTTAAACTATACATGTAAGATGTTAGAAGAGCTTTTAATGTTTTAAAATAAAGATTGGTGTAACTTTAGTGGAACCATCCAAAGTTTGCAATTTAAATCACATTTCTGGAAAGTTCTCCAGGCAGGACAATTGTCCAGAGTAAGATGTTATTTCTGGCCCGGGCAATTTCTGTACAAGCCTTAACTGTAATGTTCAGAGAGAGATTCCCCAGTTCATCTTTGGTTAACTCCCGAAATCCGACATTAGGGAGCTCGGAAGTTACTGCCTTTCGTCTCTTTCGTTAAGGAGGAATATATTTGCATTCAAAGTAGTTTGGGAAAGGTTCATTAGGCTGATTCATGGGTTAAAGGGGTTGTCTTATGAAAATACGTTGAACAGATTGGCCCATATTCATTGGAGCTTAAGGGATGATCTTACATATGACTCGAAAAGGGTTTGATAGGGTAGATAGTGAAAGGATGCTTATCTCTGTGAGGAAATAAAGAATTGGGGGTGCAGTTTAAAATAAAGGGTTTCTATTTAAGATGGATATGGAGGGTCATTAGTATTTGGAATTTTCTTCCTCAGACAGCAATGGAGGCTAGATTATTGAATATATTCAAGAATGAGTTAGACAGACCTACAGTGAGTCAAAGGTTACGGGTGACAGGTGGAAAGTAGAGTTAAGACACAATCAGATTAGCCGTGGTCTCACTGAATGGCGGAGCAAGCACGAGAAGCTGATTGGTCTACTCTTGCTTATGATCTTATGAACTTCTTTGTTTGTAAAAATTGTGCATTCAATTCAACATGTCTCCCCTGTGGTGTTCTTCCACATTATCCTCAAATAGTCCTTTTTCATATCTCTCTATGAAAGATTTCTATTAGGTTAGGTTGAGGTGATCTATCTTTTACAAACCGTACAGTAGTTCATAACAAATTCATACATTATTAATGTTTAATTTATTGTTCCTGGATAACGGATTCTATGAGTGTCCACAATATCGACATTTAATTCACCGTGTTCCACTTTGATCCCTCTAGCACTCTCTCAAGGTCTATGAACTTTGGAAAACTATAGCTCATAGTATCCTAATTTTCTCACCTATTCTTTTAATATTCTCTGATGGATATCTTCAGGATATGGAAATTTGTCTGCTCCAATCTTCTTATATGATCCTTGCAATGTTCTGTTTATAATAATTTATAATAATAATTGTCCCTTCCTTAACCCTGAGTGACCACTATAATGCTGATAATGGATCTTTCTGTTCCACTCTATTTTTTCTCTTTTTTTAAATCATAGAGACCATACAGCGCAGAAAGAGGCCATTCAGCCCATCGACTACAATCCCAGCCAGGCCCTACCCCATATGCTTACATATTTACCCACTAATCCCTCTAACCTACGCATCTCAGGACACTAAGGGGCAATTTTAGCATGGCCAATCAAACTAACCTGCCCATGTTTGGACTGTGGAAGGAAACTGGAGCACCCTGAGGAAACCCATGCAGACATGAGGTGAATGTGCAAACTCCACACAGACAGTGACCCAAGCTGGGAATCGAACCCAGGTCCCTGGAGCTGTGAAACAGCAGTGCTAACTACTGTGCAGCCCATGTACTTGATACACTTAAAAAAATGTTTGCTATTACATCAATGCCATCTTGTTGGCTTCCATGTGATGTAAAATGAAATCCAGAGCATTATTCTTTTCCCATTCTTAAAAATGGACTTTCTGCTGAACCAAAAAAAGGCTGCTACAAGACACATGACCACTGGGTTGGACCTTTGTTCTAGAAATTACCAGCAGGATTAAAAGAACAAAGTAGTTATCTTTTTCAGCCAGCAGTACCTCTCGCCTCCTTGTACACACCCTTTGTAATCATGTAAACTAGTTGTCTTGCTCATAGAGACTTGTTATGCTTGCAGAACTGCTAACAGACTCCTATCAAACCTGGGATTGCCGAGACCCTTTTCAAAAGGGAACCAAAGTGATATAATTTGCACCTATTAAGCTTAACTTGCTAGTGGAGTCGGTGGATCTGCCGAGACAATGGTTCCCCAACACCAGACCATCAATCACGGCTGGTAGCTCTTTCAACAACTAACAACTAGGACATTATCAGTCCTGAAATCAAAGCCAATTCCAGATACTGGCTAAATACCGCTTCTGGAAGTCATTGTGAAGAGAGGTCACATGATTTGACTATTTTGAAATCTCTATCTGTCTTTTGACAACTGAGAAATCTTCAGCCTGCTGTTTTAACAATAACTAGAAGGACTTCAGCTGAGCAACAGGTCAGTGATCATCTCTCGACTCATTCAAGACTGTCTCTGCTGGAAGATTTCCTACCTCTGCCTGCAGAATTGACCCGGTCTCTGTGTAACTTTCATTTGAATTATCCAATTGCAAAGCGAATAATTGAGTTCAGCTGAACTCAAACTCCTAAATGAAAGAATTTCTCTTTGAACTCTGACTTTGGAAATAATGTGAGGTAATATACATTTCTGTGGTCCTTGTACTGCTAATATTGATAGTTTTAAAACTCCTTTCTCTATCCTCCCCTTTAGTTTGTATGTGTTTTCTAGCCCCCACATTACTGTTTGTGCATGTGTTTGAGTTTTGAATGTAAAATAAACTAATTTTCTCATCATGGCATGAGTTTGCTGCAGATTATTTGTAAATTGGATTACAAAAATCATGCTGATGAACAGTTTAAAAGTAATTCAAAACATCTTCTGCTTGGGGAAAGGTGGAGAGAGGAAATCATTGCAGACTGCCTATCTCTCTCATGCTCGTAATAATTTCCAAGTTTTTTTTCCCCAAAATTCCACTCCACTGCAGTTATATTGACTGCTGTTACATAGACCTTCTAATTTCAGATAATGTTAATCTTAACCATTCTTGTAAAGCATGGCGGCATCCTCCCAGAAAAACCACTATGGTCTTTCTGTGGTGTGTAGCTATTTCCTACACTCCACCATTGGGGTGTAGATTCACAAATGAATTATGTCACCGTATTGTGGTCAATTCCTTCCTTATTCTTTCAAACTTAGCTCTGTTTCAAGTCCAAAATGATGGTTTGTGACCCTCCTTTTTCCAGTTTTAGGTTCATTTTGAATTCACTATTTTGCTGCAACTTTTCACAAGATACTCCCTTACTGCCAGATCACTATTTTTGCTTCATTACTCATAACAAATTTGAGTATTCTGGGCTCCATGTTAGATGGAAGACAAAGCGCTTAAGGGAACTCTTGCCATTTATTCAGTTAAACCCATTTCCTTTGTATTTGTACTGCTATCTATCTCCCGATTTCTACATATCTACAGAAGTTTAATGGACCAGACCCCTTTCCATCTGTTTTACGTACGGTCAATTAAAATTATATTTATTTTGCAGGTAGCACTTTTTATCTTTGAATGCCACTTTGTTGACAACACTATGTACACAATATCCCACCGATCACAAAACTGGATGATCAGCTCATCAGCGTGTGGTATTAGCTTAGCGGTAGCACTGTAATTTCTGAGTCAGAAGGTTGTGGATTCAAGACCTATTTGAGACACTTGAGCACGTGACCCAGTCTAACAGTAAGTTCTGCACTGACAGAGATGTTGCTGCTTTGGTGAGATGTTAAACCGAGGGTGCACCTGCCCTTTTGGACAAACAAGAAGGAGCATCACAGCATCATTCTGAAGACGGTGAAGCCTTCCATTGTTTGCTGGAGCAGACGAGTGAAGGAGCAGAGAGACAGATAAGAAATTACCTGTTAAAAACCTGTTTAAATAAGTTTAAAGCACTTTCGTAGTAAGAACTTACCTTGTAGAACTGTTGAATCATTTAAAAGCATTTTTGCGGGCTTTTTGTATCTACCGCTTTAAGAATTCTAAGGGAGTGGATAGCAGGGAGTTGTGGGGGAGCAGGCTTTAAAACAACGCCACGTTTAAAAGGAGGGCTGGTGTAGACAGCAGGCAGCGTCAGAGCGGGCAGCAGAGTGAGCTATTAGGGCTTAGGAGCAAAAGGGCTGGGGAGAAAAAGGGCCAGGTAAGTTCGTGTTGAAATTTTCAATACTACTACAGTGAATAATGGAGGGGCATGTGATGTGTTGTTTCTGTATGATGTGGGAGCTGGTGGACCCCAGGGTCCTTCCCAGTGACCATGTCTGCAGTAAGTGCAGGTTGCTGGAGGAGCTCCAGCTCAAGGTAGATGAGCTGGCCTCTGAGCTACAGACACTGAGGCTCATCAGGGGGAGAGAGGGTCAATGGGGCGCAAGTGACATCCACCCCCCCTAGACTGGCTAACTCTAAGGGTCAGGAACAAGAGGGGGCTGCTGAGTGGAGCGAGGAGGGTGGGGAGCGGAGGGAGGAGGGTGGGGAGCGGATGCCTCAGCCTCTCAATCTGCATAACAGGTTTGAGGTTCTTGCTTCCAGTCTGGATGGGAACGAGGGAGGTGAGATTGGTGAGCAAACTGCACACAGTACAGTGATGCAGACGCAGGACATAGGCAAAGAGAAGGTAAAAAGGAACGTAGTAGTAATTGGGGATAGTGGGGTTAAGGGTATTGACACTGTCCTTTGTCACAATGACAAAGTGCACAGAAGGGTGTGTTGTCTGCCTGGTGCTCGGGTCCGGGATGTCGCATCTGGGCTGCAGAGGAACCTGGAATGGGAGAGTGAGAATCCAGTCGTTGTGGTACATGTGGGTGCCAATGACATAGGCAAAATGCGAACTGAGGATCTGGGGAGGGAGTATGAAAAGCTGGGAATGTAATTAAAAAGTAGAACCGACAAGGTGGTCATCTCTGAACCGAGTGCAGACGGGCGTAAGGTTGATAAGATTGAGGAAGTGAATGGGTGGCTCAGGGATTGGTGTGGGAGGAATGGGTTTGAATTTATGGGGCATTGGCATCAGTATTGGGGTAGGTGGGACCTGTTCAGGTGGGATGGGTTTGGTCTGAACCGTGCTGGGACCAGAGTCCTGGCGAATCGTGTAAATAGGACGGGTACAGGTAAGGGAAGAGGCCGAGGATGTCCCAATAATAAAGGGAGTAGGGGGCGTGAGTATGGTTGGTGGCGTTCTGGCAAATAGGGTCCAGGTGAAGGCTGGGATGAAGGCACTTTATCTGAATGCACGAAGCATTCGGAATAAAGTGGATGAGCTGGTGGCGCAGATCAGCACAAATGGATATGATCTGGCGGCCATTACAGAGACGTGGCTGCAAGGTGACAGGGACTGGGAGCTGAATGTCCAGGGGTATCAAGTGTTTAGGAAGGATAAGTGGGAGGAAAAAAGGGGGGGTGCGTAACTCTGCTGATTAAAGATAGCATCAGGGTGGTAGCAAGGGATGATGTAGGAACCGAAGAGCAGAAAGTGGAATCGTTGTGGGTGGAGATTAGGAACAGCAAAGGGAGGAAGACGCTGGTGGGTGTTGTCTATAGGCCCCCGAATAATGATCTGGAGGTGGGGCGGGCTGTTAACGCGCAAATAAATGCGGCGTGCAGGAATGGGGCGGCGATAATTATAGGGGATTTCAATCTACATATTGATTGGTCGACCCATGTTGGACGCGGTGGGCTCGAGGAGGAGTTCTTGGAATGCTGCCGGGATAGTTTCCTTGAACAGTGTGTGTTGGAGCCGACGAGGGAGCGAGCTATCTTGGATCTGGTGTTATGTAATGAGGCGGGTAGAATTAGGGACCTTGTGGTGAAGGATCCTCTTGGGGAGAGTGATCATTGTATGTTGGAGTTCCTGGTGCAGATGGAGGAGGAGAAAGTGGGTTCCTGGACACATGTCCTTTGTTTGAACAGAGGGGAGTACGGTAGGAATTGGTGAATGTTGACTGGGGGAGCACGTTGGAAGGTAGGTCTGCTGAGGAGCAGTGGAGGATCTTTAAGGAGATCTTTCTTGGTGCTCAGCAGAAATTTATTCCGATGGTTAAAAAGGACCGTAGGAGGAGAGGTAATAAGCCGTGGATAGCGAAGGAGGTGAAAGAAAGTGTTAAATTAAAAGCGGAGGCGTTTAGAGTAGCTAAGAGTAGTGGGCGAGAAGAGGATTGGGAGAGGTTTAAATGTCAACAAAGATTGACAAAGAAGTTGATAAAGAAGGGTAGGAGAAACTATGAAGCTGGGCTAGTGCTTAATATAAAAAAGGATAGCAAGAGTTTTTATAAATATATAAAAAGGAAGAGGCTGGCTAGGGTGAACGTTGGACCCTTAGAGGATGAGAGGGGGGACTTAGTGGTAGGGGATGGGGAAATGGCTGAGGTCTTGAATAACTTTTTTGTTTCGGTCTTCACGGAGGAGGACGTGAATAATTTGCCGGGTGTTAGTGATGGAAAGGTGGTAGGACTGGAGGGTCTCAATGACATTATTGTTACTAGAGAGGCGGTGCTTGACAGACTGGAGGGACTGATTGTGGACAAGTCCCCAGGACCGGATGGAATGCATCCAAGGGTTCTGAAAGAAATGGCGGAGGTGATAGTGGATGCCTTGGTGGTTATTTTCCAAACGTCGCTGGATTCCGGGGAAGTGCCGGAAGATTGGAAAACGGCTAATGTTACGCCGTTGTTTAAGAAGGGTGGCAGGCAAAAAGGCAGGGAATTATAGGCTGGTTAGTTTAATGTCTGTTGTAGGTAAAATGTTAGAATCCGTCATTAAGGAGGAAATAGCGAGGCATCTTGAGGGGAATTGCTTGATAGAGCAGACGCAGCACGGTTTTGTTAAGGGGAAGTCGTGTCTGACAAATTTATTGGAGTTCTATGACGATGTGTCTAGGGCGGTGGATAGAGGAGAGCCGGTGGATGTGGTCTTTCTTGATTTTCAGAAGGCATTTGACAAGGTACCTCACAAGAGGTTATTGCAGAAGGTAAGGGGGCATGGAGTTGGGGGTAGGGTGTTAGCGTGGATAGAGGATTGGTTGTCAAATAGGAGGCAGAGAGTGGGGGTTAATGGGTGCTATTCAGATTGGCGGTTGGTGACTAGTGGAGTGCCCCAGGGTTTGGTGCTGGGGCCTCAGCTATTTACCATTTATATAGATGATCTAGAGGAGGGAACCGAGTGTATGGTGTCGAAATTTGCTGATGACACCAAGATTGGTGGAATGGCAAATTGCGCGGAGGGTGTGGAGAGTCTGCAGAAGGATCTAGATAGGCTGGGCGAATGGGCCAGGAAATGGCAAATGGAATTTAATGTTGGCAAGTGCGAGGTGGTCCACTTTGGTAGGAATAATGGTAGGAAGGACTATTACTTACGTGGCGAAAAACTGCAGCAGGCGACGGTGCAGAGGGACCTGGGGGTCCTTGTTCATGAGTCGCAAAAACCCAGCCTGCAGGTGCAGCAGGTGGTCAGGGAGGCTAATGGGATGCTGGCCTTCATAGCGAGGGGGATTGAATATAAAAGCAGGGAGGTCTTGCTGCAGCTGTATAGGGCATTGGTGAGGCCGCAGCTGGAGTACTGTGTGCAGTTTTGCTCGCCGCACTTACGCAAGGATATTTTGGCCTTGGAGGGAGTGCAGAGGAGGTTTACTAGGCTGATACTGGAGTTGAGGGGGTTGAGCTATGAGGAGAGGCTGAATAAACTAGGCTTGTACTCGTTAGAGTTTAGAAGAATGAGGGG
The DNA here is from genome assembly GCF_965287045.1 of Carcharhinus amblyrhynchos. NCBI lineage: Eukaryota > Metazoa > Chordata > Chondrichthyes > Carcharhiniformes > Carcharhinidae > Carcharhinus > Carcharhinus amblyrhynchos. The sequence continues at coordinate 59,395,163 of NC_137329.1, forward strand.
AGATCTCATTGAGATGTATGGGATGGATAGGATAGAGGTGGAGAGGCTCTTCCTGCTCAGAAAGGACAGTAGGACGAGAGGGCACAGCCTCAGGATAAAGGGGGGGGGGTGCGGTTTAGAACGGAGTTGAGGAGGAACTTCTTCACTCAAAGGGTGGTGAATCTCTGGAATTCTCTGCCCGTTGAAGTGGTGGAGGCTGCCTCGCTAAATATTTTTAAGACGCGGGTTGATGGGTTTTTGATAAGCAAGGGGATTAAGGGTTATGGGGAGACGGCGGGAATGTGGAACTGAGCCACGACAGATCAGCCATGATCTTATTGAACGGCGGGGCAGGCTCGAAGGGCTAGATGGCCTACTCCTGCTCCTATTTCTTATGTTGTTATGTTCTTCTGAGCAGCTGGAAACTAATTCCTGGTATCCTGAGCAATAGTTATCTTTCAACCAACAGCACTGAAAAAACAATTATCTGGTAATTATAACATTGCTATTTTCGGAGCTGTGCCGAATGCAAACAGGCTGCCACATTTCCTACATTACAACATCATACACTTCAAACAGTACCTAAGTTGTCATAAAGCACTTCTGAAGCATTCTAAGGTTGAGAAAGATGCTATATAAACATAAATCCAAAATGTCAAAAGAGAAGTACTCAATTTTATATAAAAACAGCAGCACATTTTACGTCAGTTTATATAATTGAGGATTCAGTGAAGTATTTTCAGTTTTGTTCTGGCTGAATATTGTTTCTGTAATTGGATGGGTTACATTGAACAGATTACAAATTGGGTATTTTCAATCATAGTTTACAGGAACTCTGATCAAAATATAATCTTATTCCAAACGTAACATTTTGAGGGAAACAGAACAATGATGATCAGGATTTGATTGTATCAGAGCTGGATATATGAGAGTTTGAATGGATTTTCCCTCAAAAGTTGAATTATTAGTCTAGACCAAATGTATTTGAATATAACATTAATATTTTGAGTTAATACAGAAAGTCTTCATCAGCATTGAAAGGAGGGAGAATGAAGAAACTGCAACAAAAGACAGAGGTCTTCGTGCAAAGGGGAGTGGTGGGGGTGGGGGGGGGGTGCAGTACATGCATTGCCTTAGCGCAAAACAAAGAATGATCGGACTTGAAACTTTGTTCCTTTTCCAGCAGATCTGCTGAGTTTTTACCCATCGACTCCCTAACAGGCCTTGTTCCCATTACCCCATGTATTTAACAAAGAACAAAGAACAAAGAACAACCCAGCACGGGAAACAGGCCCTTCGGCCCAACGAGCCTGTGCCGCCGCATCACCCTACACCTATTCTACCCTGCATGTCTACGAACGGAACCCTACTCAGTCAGATTCAGGGAAGAAATAGTGTCAATTTGGTAAAAACCGATTAGCCTAAGAGCACATCTTTGGGGTGTGGGATGGGGTGGGGTATTTATCTCACTAATCCCCCTAACCTACACATCTTGGGACAGTAAGTGGCAACTTAGCATCGCCACTCTACCTAACCAGCACGCCTTTCGGACTGTGGGAGGAAACCCACACTTGAGGGCAGGAGAATGACAGGTGGGGGTGGGAAGGAGGGGTGGCAGGGACCAGCGACGGGTGGGTGGCTGGAGGGGCGATGGAGAGGCAGCCTGGGGGTGGGGGACAGAGAGGTGGACAGGGCAGGAGGGGTAGCGACAGAGGTGCAGCTGGGGAGTGGGGAGGCAACAGAAGGGCGGCTGGGGGGACAGGTTGTCAGAGGGGTGGCTGGAGGGTGCGACAAAGGGGCAGCTGGGGGGCGGGTTGTTGGACGGAGGAATGGTGGAAGAGGGGCAGTGATTGGGGGGGGGAGGTGGCGACAGAAGGGCGGCGGGTCAAGGAGGGGTGGTGGGGGAAGGAGAGTTTCCAGAGGCCGCTGCCTCTGGAAGGGTAAAGGAGAGGGTATGAGGGGGATAGGGTGGGAAAGGAGGAGGGGAAGGGAGTGATGAGGAGAGAGGGTTGCAGAGGGAGAGAGGGTTGCAGAGGGAGAGAGGGTTGCAGAGGGAGTGAGGGGTTTGAGTTCACCACAAGACAATATGGAACATCTTCCCAGAAGAACAGATACACTGTTGAGGCCTCATTGACATTATCTTTGCAGAAATAGAAAATGAATAAAAACATTAAATGCTGAAAATATTCAGCTGCTCAATCAAGCGGGAGACAGTTGCTAAGATTATGAGAGTGAGTTGTGGTGGAAATTTGGTGAGGCAGCACAGTGGCATAGTGGTTAGCATTGCTGCCTCAGTGCCAGGGAGCTGGGTTCAATTACAGCCTCGAGTCACTGTGTGGAATTTGCACATTCTCCCCGTGTCTGCGTGGGTTTTCTTTGGTGCTCCGATTTCCTCATGCAACTCAAAGATATGCGGGTTAAGTTGATTGGCCATGTTAAATGCCCCTGTGTCAGGGAGATTAGCAGGATAAATATATGGGTTTTCGGGGATAGTGCCTGGGTGGGATTCTTGTTGGCACAGTCTATATGGGCTGAAAGGTTTCCGTGGGCTCTATGATTTTGTAATCTTATCAAACACAAGGAGACAATGATCTGTTTTTAACTTGATTGTTGCGGTTAATGTTAACACCCATAAGTGGCTTTCAAGATTCAACAATGGTGTTTTTCTGTACCAATACAAAAAAAACAGATGAAGTATTCAAAGGGCAAATGATTTTCTTACGAAACCTATTTCATTCTATTCTACCAGTTACAATTCAGTAAACTCACCGGGGTTAGCGGCTGTCCTGGAATGGAGATTGGTGGTATGGAGGGTCTGGGATATCCAGGGGTGGTTGGTGTTGTTTGCGTGCTCTTCATAGGAACTTGCATAGGGGCACTGGCTGCTGTCCCAGGTAATATCGTGGCATCTTTTTGCTTCAACATATGCAGTGCATCCCTGTAAAATATCAAGGTCCTCGGTGTCAGAGTGCAAGCTCTTTTTTTAATTTTTAAATTGTATCTTTTATACTGTCCTTTGTACATCCTTTCTGAATGATGACTGCAGTTACCTCCAATCTAACAGCAATGTGCCCCTGAGCTAGATTTAAATTTCTGCAATCGCAGTTAATGGGTTGATGTGGAGACTGTTGGATAAAGGGAGCATGAGTCTCTTTGTTTTACCTCCCACACTCTGGACTCCTCTCATCCTTCTTTCTATCTCCCGCACCTTCTTTAAGGTCATTTTGGGAACGAAGGGTGGCATTTTCTGACTCTTCCCATGGTGGGGATCTTTCGGCAGAAAACCCCAGTTTAAATGTTTGACCAAGTTTATTCAGCATCCTCCTTTTTGGTTTAGTGTCCTTTAGCTCATTACATCCCTGATGTGCCTCAGAAAGCTTTTTGAAGTTGAAATTGCAATATAAATGCTATTTGCTGTTCTTTATTACCCAGGGGCAGACTATTTACAGTTAATTTATATTAATGTCACACTCTCTCTTCTCTCCTAATGGTCTTTCTTTAGCAAACTTAGCGCCAAGGGCAACATGGAGTAGATTAAATGGAGCAGGTTTCAGTTTCTCTTTTAATGAGACGACACTGCTCTGGAATTCACTCTAAAAAAAACAGTTAACAGTTTCAGCATTGGTGCAGCTTAGAGAGTGACAGGTGCAACAGTGCATGCATGACTGTGCCCTGGTCAGCCGGTGAAGTGGACTCGGGTGGACAGGAAAAGATAGCTATAGCCCTGGCTGCAAGGATGGTGGTACTGTTATTCTTCCAGAGATTCACGAGTAAACCAGTCAGCCTTTTGATCTAAGTTTGTAATGCTAATGAAAGAAGGTAACATCTTTAAGGTGCATCAGGTTTTTCAAACTCAGAAGAGTAGTCAATTATGACAATACATCATGATTCTATTACAGCCAAGTTTCAGATGCAGAGGGCAGTGGGCCTAAACAAGTAGGTTTTTCAGCGTATAAGCAAGTTAGATTAACATCACTGAAGCTGGTTATTAACCAAAGGAGCTTTCAACTTTAAGTGTACTGATTAACTCAGCTCATAAACTGCTCCTAGTTCATCCACACTCTTCAAAAATCAGAATATCTTCAATTCAAAAAATATCAAAAGTCAGAAAGTAAAACAAAACATTTCCTTAGTGTGCTGGATTTTTCAGAACATATCATACCACATCTTCCCAATTCATTTTTCAATTAACTGGTTACTCGTATTTCAATTGTGAGCAAACATCACCTGGAATAATATACCTGTGGCACGTCAGAGCTGTAACAGGAAACCGGGCAGACAGAAACATGGGAGGAGAAACAAAGAGAAAGATAATGTGGAGGGACACTTATCTACTATACCCTTCTTTAGCAAACAAAGTAAACTAAAAACAGAAACTTCCTAAACTTATGTTCAGCCTCACTCTACAGTGACCAATGCAGACCAAGTGGTGTCAGACACATCATTTCCTCCAAGCTCGTGGCAACAAATTTACTTAAAAGGTTCACAGAAAGTTCCTGGGAATTCACTGGGGCCAGAGCTTTGGATTGGCACTCTGCTGCTTTTTACTTGCCCAAATTGGAAGCTGCACAATGCCTCCCAGACTAGTGACCTGTGCAGCATAGCCATTTCCCAGCTCCCAGGGAACAGCAAGACAGGGTAACAGCGTTGGCAGAAGTAAAGCCACTGCCTCTTTTCATTGCACGAGCTGCCCTAAGTGAGTTAAGATTAAACGTTCCAACTATTTTGTGAAGCAAAGGGAGAAGACAGGTATGTAAGATAAGTTTTCTTTTATTCATTTAAGGGCTGCAGGTTTCACTGGCTAAGTCAGCATTCATTGCCCAACCCTAAATGCCCTCGAGAGCTGGGGTTAGGGTGGTTCAGGAAAGTAAGTGTGGTGGGGGGAGGGGGTGTATTTGGGAATGGTGGCTAGTCGGGGTGTAATTAGGGGTTGGGGGTAGCTGAGGACAGTAGTCAGGGGAGTGCAGATAAAGAGAGTAATTAGGACTGACGGGGAAGGGACAGTTGGGACAGTAGTTGTTGTGGAATGTAGGTCAAGAGGGTAGCTCGCCAGTGTGGGTGGTCCAGGAGATGTAGTGGGGTTGAGTCAATATTATAGTTATTCAGGTGTTGGAAGTGGTTTTAATCTTTCTAACTTTTCCTGGGTAGCTATTTTGCTAGGACAGTAATAGGAACCATCTGAAGTCTCCAATTTCAATCGGAATATCGGAGGTTCAGTGTAATTTCCCAATGGAAGTTTAAACTTTCTAGGTAATTTCTATGCAGTCAGTGTGTGGGGACCTCTGCAGGATTGGGGATCCCCAGTATATCTTCAGGGGAAACCTCTCAGGTAAAGCCCCCCAGGGAACAGGGATTAAAAGCACAGGAACAGTTACAGCACAAAAAGAGGTCATTCAGCCCATCATGACTGCGCCAGTCAAAAGAAGAGAGAAAAATGAAACTAGTACTTATTATAATCTAGTTTTCCAGGAGCTGGTCTGTAGCCTTTTACATTACAACACTTTAGATGTAGATCCAAGTACATAGAAAATACAAGCAGGAATAGGCCACTTGGCCTCATTGGGCCTGCTCTGACATTCATGATGATCATGGCTAATCATCAAATTCAATATCCTGGTCGCACCTTCCCCTCATATCCCTTGATCCCTTTAGCCCCAAGAGCTATATCTAATTTCTTCTTGAAATCACACAGCATTTTGGCCTCACTACTTCCTGTGGTGAATTCCACAGATTCATCACACTCTGGTTGAAGAAAGTTTTCCTTACTTCAGAACTCAAACTATGACCCCCAGTTCTGGATTCCCCCACCATCAGGACCATTCTTCCTGAATCCACCCTGTCTAATCCTGTTGGAATTTTTAAAGTTTCAAAGAGATTCCTCTCACTTTTCTAAACTCCAATGAATATAATCCTAACCAACTTGGTCTCTCCTCATATGACATCCAGCCATCCCAGGAACCAGCCTGATAAATCTTTGCTGCACTCCTCAACAAGAACATCCTTCCTCAAATAAGAACACCAAAACTGCATATAATACTCCAGGTGTGGTCTCACCAATACCTTAAAAGAATTCAGTATTTCAGCCTCAACCACTAAGTGAATTCCAAAAGCCTTCATCCCCAGGCTTTAAAAGATTTTCCGCATGTCCCCTCTAACCCTCTTACCAATAATCTTAAAGCCATGCACCACGGTAACTGACCCCTCAGTTACGGGAGACAACAAGTTTTTCTTGTATACCTTGCCTAGGTCGCTCATAATTTTGTACACATCAATTAGGTAACCCCTTAGCTTCCTCTGTTCTAAGGTGAATAATCCTAGCCTATTCAATCTTTCCTCATAGCTGTAATTTCCTTGGCAAGACCCTTGCAAACCTCCCCAAATTATGTCCTTCCTATGATGTGGGGACCAGAACCGTACAAGAAAACAGGTTCTGGGCCCATGTTTCAAATCATGACCACTCTGCCCAAGTAATGATAGCAAATAATGAGAGCAGATAAGACTTTTAGAGGCTCACTAAATTCAACAGGTATGGGTAGCACAGTGGTTAGCACTGCTGCCTCACAGTAGCAGGGACCCAGATTCAATTCCAGCTTTGAGTGCCTGTGTGGAGTTTGCATGCTCTCCCCATGTCTGCCTGGGTGCTCCGATTTTCTTCCACAGTGCAAAGATGTGCAGGTTAGGTGGATTGGCCATGCTAAATTGATTCTTGCTATCCAAAGATCTGTAGGTTAGACCAATTAGCCATGGTAAATGAATGGAGTTATGAGGAGAGAGAGGAGGGGGAGGATTTGGGTGGGATGCTCTTTCATGGTATCAGTAAGACTCAATAGGCCAGATGGCCTCTCTCTGCACTGTAGGGATTCTGTCATATGTTCAGTTCTATAACATGCACTGAGATAAGAGAGAAGCGTCCAAAAACCTCTCATTAATTTTGTGTTTCTATCATCAATATCATCAATTATCTATCATCACCTACAGTGCAGGCATACCATCAATGCTCTAGAACATAACTGTGATCTCTACCCACAAACAAGCTCCTAGTAAGATCAAAAACTATATATATAAGTAGCTCTTAAAACATGCATGGCCAGCTATTTCAGCATATTGAATGGGTTGGCACAGTGTAATCAAAAATGAAAAGACAGAATTTTGTTCTTGCGAACAATGCCCGGAGCAGACTGTGGCTTTCTTCAAGACATGAAGGAATGTTGTAATATTGCTCTATGTGACCTGGTGACCCTTGAGCTGGAAACAGTACCAACAGGCCAACAGGAGGGAAGTTAACATATGACAGCTGTGTGTGGCTGGCAGTCACCAGGTAGAGCTGCCCCAAGGGGAGGGAGAGGAGGGGAGGGAAAGGCAGAGAGAGAGAGAGATCGGAGAAAGCACATTTACAACATAATACAGTTAAACAGCACAGGAAACCGAAGACAGTTCGTCACTACAAGTACAGCAATTAATTAGGAAGGCAAATGGCATGTTGGCATTTATTGCAATGGGATTGCCATTCTTTTTTCTCTCATGGGATGTCGTTGATAGGCCAACATGAATTGCCCATCTCCAATTGTCCTCGAGTCGAGTGGCTTGCTAGGCCATTTCAGAGGGCGATTAAAAGCTAACCACATAGACAAGGACTGGAGTCACATGTAGGCCAAGCCAGGTAAGGGCAGCAGATTTTCTTCCCTAAAGGCTATTAGTGAACCAGCTGGGTTTTTATGACAATTGATGATAGTTTCATGCTCACTATCACTGAGACCAGCTTTCCTTCCCAGAATTATATTAGTTGAATTAAATTGCATCTGCTGCTGTGCTGGGATTTGAATCTGCAACAGGGCCTGGGCCTCTGGATAAATAATCCAGTGACACACACATCTTCACCAACACCACTGCTGCCACCCGCCCACCCCCCCACCCGTGAGTTAGTTTTGATTGAGTTGATGGAGTTCGCCAAGTGGTGCTGTGAAGTTATATTACTTATCTTCATGAATGAGGTTCTCTCTCTTCTAATCTCAAATACTCTAAGTATGTGGATGATATGACACTCTAGGCTGCATGATCAGTAAGGCTCAAAGAAATGTGGTGCAAAATGTAAGGAGTTAAATGTTACTAAACTTATCATCTGAGTAGACTTCAATAAACATGAGCACATTTCCTTGACATAAAGTTAGGCAATTACCCCCTGACAAAGGTTGGAATTCCTGGTTATATACAATCAGAAGTCTCACAACTCCAGGTTAAAGTCCAACAGGCTTATTTGGTAGCAAACACCACTTTGCCCCTTTGTCAGGTGAATTGGAGTTCTGATCACAAAGAGAGCATATAAAGGCAGACACAGTTTACAGAATACTGATTAGAATGCGAGTCTTTATAGCTAATCAAGTCTTAAAGGTGCAGACATTGTGAGTGGAGATAGCATTAAGCATAGATTTAAGAGATGTGTATTGTCTCCAGACAGGACAGTTAGTGAGATTTTGCAAGCCCAGGCAAGTCACGGGGGTTACAGATTGTGTGACATGAACCCAAGATCTTGGTTGAGGCCGTCCTCACGTGTGCGGAACTCGGCCATCAGTTTCTGCTCAGCGACTCTGCGCTGTCGTGTGTCGTGAAGGCCGCCTTGGAGAATGTTTACCTGAAGATCAGAGCACGAGTGCCTGTGACCGCTGAAGTGTTCGCCAACAGGAAGGGAACAGTCTTGCCTGGTGATTGTTGAGCCGTGTTCATGCATCCGTTGTCGTAGTGTCTGCACGGTCTCCCCAATGTACCATGCCTTGGGACATCCTTTCCTGCAGCGTACCAGGTAGACAATGTTGGCCAAGTTGCAAGAGTATATGCCGTGTACCTGTTGGATGGTGTTTTCATGTGAGATGATGACATCCATGTGGATGATCCGGCATGTCTTGCAGAGGTTGCTACGGCAGGGTTGTGTGGTGTTATGGTCACTGTTCTCCTGAAGGCTGGATAGTTTGCTGCGGACAATGGTCTGTTTGAGGTTGTGCAGTTGTTTGAAGGCAAGAAGTGGGGGTGTGGGGATGGTCTTGGCGAGATGTTCGTCTTCATCAATAACATGTTGAAAACTCCGGAGAAGATGTCATAGCTTCTCCGCTCCGGGGAAGTACTGGATGACAAAGGGTACTCTGTCCACCATTATCTTCTGAGGAGGTTGGTGCGTTTTTTTGCTGTGGCGTGTTGGAACTATCGATCGATGAATCGAGCGCCATATCCTGTTCTTATGAGAGCATCTTTCAGCGTCTGAAGGTGCCTGTTGTGATCCTCATCTGACCAGATCCTGTGTATACGGAGGGCTTGTCTGTAGGGGATGGCTTCTTTAACGTGTTTAGGGTGGAAGCTAGAGAAGTGGAGCATTATGAGGTTATCTGTGGGCTTGCAGTACAGTGAGGTGCTGAGGTGACCGTCCTTAATGGAGGTGCATGTGCCCAAGAATGCAACCGATTCCAGAGAATAGTCTATGGTGAGTCTGATGGTGGGATCGAACTCGTTGATGGCGTCATATAGTTGTTTCAATGGTTGTTCGCCCTGAATCCAAAGGAAGAAAATGTCATCGATGTATCTAATGTATAGCATTGGTTGAAGGTCCTGTACGGTGAAGAAGTCTTGTTCGAGCCGCTCGACAATCACCAGGCAAGACTGTTCCCTTCCTGCTGGCGCACACTTCAGCAGTCACAGGCATTCGGCCTCTGATCTTTGGATAAAGGTTCTCCAAGGTGGCCTTCACGACATACGACAGCGCAGAGTCACTGAGCAGAGACTGATAGCCAAGCTCCGCACACGTGAAGAAGGCCTCAACCGGGATCTGGGGTTCATGTCACACTATCACATGACTTGCCTGGGCTTGCAACATAAGAACATAAGAAATAGGAGCAGGAGTAGGCCATCTGGCCCTTCGAGCCTGCCCCGCCATTCAATAAGATCATGGCTGATCTGTCGTGGCTCAGTTCCACATTCCCGCCCTCTCCCCATAACCCTTAATCCCCTCTCTTATCAAAAACCCATCAACCCGCGTCTTAAAAATATTTAGCGAGGTAGCCTCCACCACTTCAACGGGCAGAGAATTCCAGAGATTCACCACCCTTTGAGTGAAGAAATTCTTCCTCAACTCCGTTCTAAACCGCTCCCCCCCCCCCCCCCCCCACCCTTTATCTTGAGGCTGTGCCCCCTAGTCCTTCTGTCCTTTCTGAGCGGGAAGAGTCTCTCCACCTCTATCCTATCCATCCCATTCATCATCTTATACGTCTTAATGAGATCTCCCCTCATTCTTCTAAACTCTAACAAGTACAAGCCTAGTTTATTCAGCCTCTCCTCATAGCTCAACCCCCTCAACTCCGGCATCAGCCTAGTAAACCTCCTCTGCACTCCCTCCAAGGCCAAAATATCCTTGCGTAAGTATGGCGAGCAAAACTGCACACAGTACTCTAGCTGCGGCCTCACCAATGCCCTATATAGCCGCAGCAAGACCTCCCTACTTTTATATTCAATCCCCCTCGCGATGAAGGCCAGCATCCCATTCGCCTTCCTGACCACATGCTGCACCTGCAAGCTGGGTTTTTGCGACTCATGCACAAGGACCCCGAGGTCCCTCTGCACCGTCGCCTGCTGCAGTTTTTCTCCACGTAAGTAATAATCCTTCCTACCATTATTCCTACCAAAGTGGACCACCTTGGCACTTGCCAACATTAAATTCCATTTGCCAGTTCCTGGCCCATTCGCCCAGCCTATCTAGATCCTTCTGTAGACTCTCCACACCCTCCGCGCAATTTGCCGTTCCACCAATCTTGGTGTCATCAGCAAATTTCGACACCATACACTCGGTTCCCTCCTCCAGATCATCTATATAAATGGTAAATAGCTGAGGCCCCAGCACCGACCCCTGGCGCACTCCACTAGTCACCAACCGCCAATCCGAATAGCACCCATTGACCCCCACCATCTCACTTACTGTCCTGTTAGGAGACAATACATATCTCTTTAACCTATGCTTAATGCTATCTCCACTCACATTGTCTGCACCTTTAAGACTTGATTAGCTGTAAAGACTCACATCCTAATCAGTATTCTATAAAGTGTGTATGCCTTTATATGCTCTGTTTGTGATCAGAACTCCCACTCACCTGACGAAGGGACAAATCCCGAAAGCTAGTGGCATTTACTACCAAATAAACTTGTTGGACTTTAACCTGGTGTTGTGACACTTCTTACTGTGTTTACCCCAGTCCAACGCCAGCATCTCCACATCATATATACAGTCAAACAGAATTGAAGCAGGATGGCAAGTAGACAGTATACTAAAGAGAAAAGAAATAGATGTTCGTTCTCAGATATCTCATCCCTTTCAGACTCTCTGTCCATAAGACAATAAGAGCATAAGAAATAGGAGCAGGAGTAGGCCATCCAGCCCCTCGAGCCTGGCCCACCATTCAATAAGATCATGGCTGATCTGAAGTGGCTCAGTTCCATTTTCCCGCTTTCTCCCCATAACCCTTAATCCCCTTGCCTACCAAAAACCTATCTACCCGCGTCTTAAATATATTTAGCGAGGTAGCCTCCACCAATTCAACGGGCAGAGAATTCCAGAGATTCACCACCCTTTGAGTGAAGTTCCTCCTCAACTCTGTTCTAAACTGCACCCCCCCCCTTATCTTGAGGCTGTGCCCTCTAGTCCTGCTGTCCTTTCTGAGCGGGAAGAACCTCTCCACCTCTATCCTATCTATCCCCTTCATCATCTTATACGTCTCAATAAGATCTCCCCTCATCCTTCTAAACTCCAACGAGTGCAAGCCCAGTCTATTCAGCCTCTCTTCATAGTTCAACCCCCTCAACTCCGGTATCAGCCTAGTGAGCCTCCTCTGCACTCCCTCCAAGACCAAAATATCCTTGCGCAAGTGCGGTGACCAAAACTGCACACAGTACTCCAGCTGCGGCCTCACCAGTGCCCTATACAGCTGCAGCAAGACCTCCCTGCTTTTATATTCAATCCCCCTCGCTATGAAGGCCAGCATCCCATTTGCCTTCCTGACCACCTGCTGCACCTGTAGGCTGGGTTTTTGCGACCCATGCACAAGGACCCCCAGGTCCCTCTGCACCGTAGCATGCTGCAGCTTTTCGCCCTTTAAGTAGTAGTCCTTCCTACTATTATTCCTGCCAAAGTGGATAACCTCACACTTGCCAACATTGTATTCCATCTGCCAGGTCCTTGCCCACTCGCTCAGCCTATCTAGATCCCTCTGCAGACTCTCTACACCCTCTGCACAATTTGCTTTTCCACTTATCTTTGTGTCATCAGCAAATTTCGACACCCGACACTCCGCTCCCTCCTCCAGATCATCTATATAAATGGTAAATAGCTGAGGCCCCAGCACCGATCCCTGGGGCACTCCACTAGTCACCAACCGCCAATCTGAATAGCACCCATTGACACCTACTCTCTGCCTCCTATTTGACAGCCAATCCTCAACAGGTCCATGACCTGTTGTTGATCTGCACTGACTATATTGTCACTTGCTTGAATGTGCCGTGCTTGGGTGGCACTCTGACCTCATGCACAAATCATCAACCCAGATCGGAAAAAATACAGAAGTGCGCCACAAGTGATCTTCAGCCTTCAAAATACCTGACAATGTCACAAAATTTGAAACTTTACAAACACCAAGAGTTACTATTAGGAAAATCCTTTTTGCAATCTGCCCAATTTCAGAATTGGTTATCGACAATACACTCAGAGCAATCAAAGCAACTCAGAAGTTCTACTAAATTTAACCGTGTAAGACACAGAATGGAAAGGTACTGGTGTGGCCCTTGTCCTTCCATGGTTTGGGTCATCAATGAAGTACTTAAATGAAGAAAATTTTGGAATGTTGGAATGGTGTACCGGTTCACAATTTGTCTGCAAGTAGGAATGGTGTACTGGTTCATAATTTTACTATTATTTGATTCAACGTTATCTTTCTTTTAATATCCTGTCCCAATTAGCTGTTATATAATAATATAAATAATATTGGTTATATATTTTGTTATTACATGATTATTACATAATTACTGAGTTATGCAATTCTAATCATGATGTGTATGTGTTTCTTGAACAAAATACCACTATTATTATTGCAAATACACAAAAACAAATAGTAGAGCAAAAAGTAAAGTGTGGGTAATTAAAAATATTAGAATTTACTTTGCTAATCAAACAACAACTCATTCTTTACAGTACTCTTTACAGCTTCAGCACTTCACAGAGAAACTTTAAAGAGGAAGCAAACACATATCATCACAGGTTGCTATATGATAGCAAATTTTTAACTTCTCTATAAAAACTATAAGTAAGTAACCCACAATCTTAGCGCACCATGCACATCCTACACATTCTCTTCCTCTACAAAACTACTAGATCACAAAACAATTTAAGATCAATCCAATTAATGGATTATTACCCCTACTTTGTTGGTGGTGTGAGATCTAAATTAAATCTAATGCCCCAGTATCATTTAAACAACATTCGCTATTCTTGATGAATGTTAACTGTCTATCACTGTTTCCCTCAATAATGACCTGCTCCCACAAGGTTGTCCTCCTCAACAAGCAGAAATTCTTTTCATATGGGTATTATATGATTCCAGAAAGTGCATAGTACCATATACATCTTTAGAACATTGGCAATGTTTCACTGAGTGTTACTTTTAAATGCTGTCATTGTTACCTAGTCAAACATAGATGCCTATTTGCATATAGCAAGTGCCTACAAATAGCAAAACAGATAAGTGGTTGAGGGATGAATGTTGGCTGAAAGAACTTTATGTATGCTTTCAATGGGAACTTTTACAGTGATGCAAGTAGGAAAACTGGGTTGCGATTTAATGTTTTCTCCGTGAGTACAGCGCCTTTAACAATGCAGGATACCTTCAGCGTTGCACTGAAGCGCTAACGTGTGTCCAGTTTTGAAATGGTGTGAATTTAATTCAGAGTGAGAATACATAAATTAATTGAGATGTACAAGATACAGATTGGAATATAAGAGAAAATATTTCAGAATTAGCTTTAGGTGGCTGTACCTTTAAATGATAAAAATTGTTCCGGGGAAAGGCCAATACATAAACATATCCTTAAAACAACATAGTGCTCAAAAAGATATGTTATTCACAAGATTCAAGTCGAACATTCAATGATTAGATCAGTTAAGTGGCTGAAGTCTGGTATCTAGGTTATGTTCAAAATTACTGAAGGGTTATTTTACAATTTTAATTATCTAGATAACCAGGTATAATTAGAATGGTCTTCATTACAATGTTACCAAAAGCAAATTAAATTTCAGCAGTAGGTGACAGTTCATTCATCTGCTTAAAGAACAAAGAACAAAAGAACAAAAACAGCCCGGGAAACAGGCCCTTCGGCCCAACGAGCCCGCGCCGCCATTTTAATACTACCAGTTCCCCCCCCCCTCTACCCATGACCCTTATCTAACGTTTTTATGGCCATCCACATTGAGGGAAACTAATTTAGGGACAATTTATTACTACCAATCAGCCTAATAGCACATCTTTGGGGTGTGGGAGGAAACCGGAGCACCCGGAGAAAACCCACGCAAGCACGGGGAGAATGCGCAAACTCCCACAGACACTGGCCCAAATCCATGTGTCTGCACAGCAAACAGTGATTGTCACTGAGCTGTCATGTTGCCCAGCATCTGGTCCAGTTTAAGCACACTAACGACATGAAGCACTCGGCCAATCTCGAACATTCAAGAGCAGCCCAAGTACGACTCATCGCGTGTATGCCCCTCGTAGGACAACAAGGCGGACTGACTTAAAACCTGTGAATTAAAAGAGAAAAAAAACATTATTATCATACCATATCCTTTTACATTACCAGGGATGTCCCAATGCTAATGAACCTTATTTAAAACAACTCCTATATCCTCCCATCTCCAACCCACTCATGTGCCTGTCTAAGTTACTCTTAAACAACTCCAGTGTGTCTGCCTCCACCACCTTACTTGGCAGAGCATTCCATACCCCCACTACCCTCTGTGTGAAAAACCTCCCTCTAATATCCGTGTTATACCTCTCCCCCCTCACCTTAAGCCCGTGGCCCCTCGTACTGTGTGTCTCTAACATAGGAAATAGCTTACCTCTGTTTACTGTATCTATACTCTTCATAATCTTTTATACCTCTATTAGATCCCCCCTCAGTCGCCGTCTTTCAAGGGAAAACGGCCCCAATTTGTTCAATCCTTCCTCATAACCCAGTCCTTCCATACCAGGCAACATCCTGGTAAACCTCCTCTGCACTCTCTCCAGAGTCTCCACGTCCTTCCGGTAGTAAGGCGACCAGAACTGGACGCAGTACTCTAAATGCGGCCTAACCAACGTTCTATACAACTGCAACATTAGACTCCAGCTCTTATATTCTATACCCCTTCTTATAAAGGCTAACATACCATAGGCTTTCTTCACAACCTTCTCCACTTGTACTGCCACCTTCAAAGACTTGTGCACTTGCACCCCCAGGTCTCGCTGCGTTTCTATCCTCCTTATGGGCTTACCCTTTATCATATAACTCCCCCTACGTTATTCTGGTCAAAATGCATCACCTCACATTTATCCGGATTAAACTCCATTTGCCATGTATCTGCCCAATATACCAGCCTATCAATATCCCTTTGTATTGCCAGACACTGCTCCTCACTGCCCGCCAATCCAGCCATCTTGGTGTCATCAGCAAATTTGCTGATCACACCACTTACTCCCTCTTCCAAATCATTTCTATATACTACAAATAGTAATTCATAATTCATAACAGAGGTAAGCTATTTCTTATGGTAGAGACACATAGTACGAGGGGCCATGGGCTTAAGGTGAGGGCGAGGGGTATAACACAGATATTAGAGGGAGGTTTTTCACACAGAGGGTAGTGGGGGTATGGAATGCTTTGTCAAGTAAGGTAGTGGAGGCAAGCACCCTAGAGTTGTTTAAGAGTAACTTAGACAGGCACATGAGTGGGTTGGAGATGGGTGGATATAGGAGATTGTTTTAAATAAGGTTTATTAGCATTGGGGCGTCCCTGGTAAGGTAAATAGATATGGTATGATAATAATGTTTTTTCTCTTTTCATTCACAGGTTTTAAGTCAGTCTGCCTTGTTGCCCAGCGAGGGGCATACACGCGATGGGTCGCACTTGGGCTGCTCTTGGTTGTTCGAGATTGGCCTAGTGCTTCATGTCATTAGTGTGTGCTTAAACTGGACCAGATGCTGGGCAAGATGACAGCTCAGTGACTGTCACTGTTTGCTGTGCAGACACATGGATTTGGGCCAGTGTCTGTGGGAGTTTGCGCATTCTCCCCATGCTTGCGTGGGTTTTTTCCTGGTGCTCCGGTTTCCTCCCACACCCTAAAGATGTGCTATTAGGCTAACTGGCAGTAATAAATTGTCTCGAAATTAGTTTCCCTCAATGTGGATGGCCATAAAACAATAGATAGGGTCATAGGTGGAGGTGGGGGACTGGTGGTGTTAAAGTGGCGGCGTGGGCTCGTTGGGCCAAAGGGCCTGTTTCCCGGGCTGTTTTTGTTCTTTATAACCTACATCACTCACCACTGAGAAGAATATGGTTCATTTGCAAAGCTATTCTGCTTCAAAATCAAACAATAAGAATGGAAGAAACACCATCCTGGAGTCTCAACTCCCCGCTTTGTATAAGGTATCCAATGTCAAACAGCTAAGTACTTTGTGAAGTCATGGTCCATATAACACTTCATGAGTCTTAGTGAGAAATTACTGAAAAGAACTACTAAAATGTTGGTCAGATTCTGGTTATAATGGTTTAAATGTTGTTTAATTACGGCACTGACTGGCTTTTGCTGCGATTATATTGGTTCTGTGCAGGTTATTTTATTGTAAGACTATTAGATACACAAGCAGAAATAGGCCATTCAGCCCATCCAGTCTGCTCTGCCATTTAATGAGATCATGACTGATCCGATAAGACAACCTTCAACTGCACTTTCCTACCTTATCCCCATAACCTTTGATTCCTTTACTGATTAGAATTCTGTATATCTCTGTTTTGAACATTCTTAATGACTTAGCCTCTACAGTACACTGTGGTAAAGAATTCCACAGATTCCCGACTCTCAGACAGAAGAAATTCCTTCTCATCCCTGTCTTAAATGGATGACCTTTTACTCTGAGATTATGCTCTCTGGTCCTAGATGATCCCACAAAGGGAAACCACCTCTCAGCATCTAGCCTGTCACACAGACTAAGAATCCAACATGTCTTAATAAGGTCGCCTCTCATTCTTCTAAACTCCAGCTTAACCACTCCTCGTAAGAAAATCTCTCCATACTCGGGATTCACCCAGTGACCATTCTTTGCACTGCCTCCAAATGCCAGTACAGCTTTCCTTTGATAAAGAGGTTAAAACTGTGCATCATATTCCAAGTGAGGTCTCACTTTATTTTCAAACTCTATCAGGGGCAATTATGAAAGTTTTAGCAAGACTTCCCTATAGTATACTCCATTCCCAACATTCCATTTGCTTTTCCGTCTACCTGCTGAACTTACATGCTGTCTTTTTGTGAATTATGCACATGGACTCCCAAATCCTTCTATGCTGCAGCTTTCTGCAGTTTTTCTCCATTTAAAAAATATTCAGCTCCTTTATATTCTGACCAAACTGCATAATTTCACATTTTCTTCATTATATTCCATCTGCCAAGTTTTTGCACATTCAACTTAACTTGTCTACATCTCTCTATAGACTTTTGGTGCCATCCTCACCACTTGCCTTTTCTAATAAATAAGAATATTAACATAGAATTTCCACGCGAAACATATGCAAATTGCTTTCACTTTGAGAAGCATTTCTTTCCCTACATTCACTTGCATATTGCTCATCACCACCTTCTTAAGGACAACTAGGGATGGACAATAAAAGCCAACGCTCACATCCCATGAACAAAGGAATTAAAAAGTGCAAAAGCTGAGATATGTCAGTGCAATCAGGCAGTGTTTTAAAAGGCAATTTCTTAAAAATCCTAATAAACTCAATGCAGTTTAGTTAATTCAGCTAACAACAGATTTATCTCAAATAAATGCATCTTTGATCAGTGTCAATTTTCTACTTGAGTAACCTGATACTAAATTACTGAAAATAACTTTTCAATAATATGCAGAACCCCTTGCTAGTTATATTGGACTTCAATGGTCAGTTTCCTGATATACTTAAAAAGATAGCTATTCCAAGGTCCTAGATTGCTCGTTAGTGACACTGTGCCTAAAAGAATCAATTTAGTTTTGGAGAATCCTTGGAAATTAATGTAATTTTTGGAAAACTCCCAATGGTGATTAATCCACTGCGGGGGGTATGGCCAATTCAGTGGGTGCAGCCTCCTTTGAGCAATAAATTATTTAAACAAGTGTAAAAGAATGCACAATTTGTGCCTAAAATTGCATGTTTTTTTCCACTGGCAATGCTGATCTCAGATGAACTGCGCCAAAAGAGACAGCGTAACAAAGTGGAAATTCAAGCCAATAGGTTTAATTGGAAGGCAATGGTCTGACACCATAACTTTTATTGTCTTTCAGAGTGGATAGGAAGTGGCGCATTGTTCTCTATTTAACAGCAAACTTAGCCCATAGCAGGCAATTTCACCTATTCATGGCACAAAGAGATTTAAATTTCTGTCCTTGAGGCCTCAAATTACCTTTTGGCTGGGAATACATTGTGGTAGTGCGACCCCTTTAAGGAACAATTCTTTGTGGGCCGCATGATCAGGCCAGAGTCAAGTGTAAGCATGTGAACCTGAGCCAGTTGGGAGCATTCCCGGGGCTGGAGGGTTCCAGTTGGAGTTAGGGCATTGTTAGTAGATCTGTATTATTCGTGCTACTGACCCTTTGTGTATATAGTTTTTATTATTAATAAACCCCCTTTAGTTAACCATTGCCACATTGAGTCACTTTGCATTATTACATATATGCTAAAAGGCTTGAGAGGAATTGTAACAGTTTCATTCGTTATAATCCCCACTGTATGATCAGATTGACATACTCCATCTATCAATCACACTGTCCTATAGGTCTGCATCTACGATGTCTTTTTGACAACTTGTTGATTTTTCTTGAAAGAAACATGAACTTTCAGCCAAACCACAAAGTACGTTGTACACTGGCTGGGAGAAAATTTTTTAATGATAGAAACGGCTGAAAATACTCTGCATGTAAACTGCAGGTTCAAATTTGGAAGCTAAATCTATCCTCATTATAGGATTGAGTAAAACTAAGTAGGATAGGGAGAGGGAGGAACAACATGTCAATGTCAAGTCATTGACATTGATCACCAAAGAAACAGTCAATATGCAGTGGATGTGTAATATTCAGAAAAAGGGAACTTTTGCAACATCAGTTCTGAGCCATCTCCTCCATTATCCAACCAGCCTTTTCCATGCCAGTGCTACTTAATCCTGTCCACTTTGGAGCTGTTTTTCATTGTTTGATTGAGTTGCTGTACACTCTTTAGTCATTTAATTCTTTTCAACACCATCTTACTCAGATGATAACTGCATACCATCCAGAATCCTAAACCACTATTCAGTTTCATAAATAATTTCCAGGCTATTTCCACAGAAGGAACTGTTAATAGAAATAGAAGCACATGTAATTGAAAGTAGCCTTTTGGCATGAGTAGAGAACTGATTAGGAGATAGGAGATAGGGAGTAGGGATAATTGGAAAAATGTGACTACTAATACTCCAGAGATTAGGTATCATCTTTTCACAATATTTATAAATGAAGTAATGGGGAGAAATAGTGAGTTATATATTAAAGTTTACTGATGGCATAAATTTAGTATAGGAGCCCCGTTTCAGACAGAAGACACAGACAAACTGAACTTCATTCCTCTTATCAAATATACATAAGTAGAAGGTGCTCTTCAATTATTTTTTTTAAATCGGTTGTGGCGTGTTTTTCCAAACCTTCTGTTTGTGTGATCCAATTTACGAAAAACTCGTAGCAAACTCATATTATGATTAACCCAGGTGGTTAGTTTACTCCCATTTAAAGCCAGAGGCAGGAATGTTAGTAGTGTCCCACTCCACTACACAAACACACATTAAGGGGAGGATAGAAAGAAAGTTTACAACTATGGACAATAACAGTACAAGAACCACAGAAATTAATATTAGTTCATGTGATAATCAGAGTTAAGACTCCATTGAGTTCTTTCACATCAGAATTTGAGTTTAGCTGGTAGTTGTAGAGTTCTCTTTACAGTTGATGTTGATACACAAGATGAATTGGGTATACAGAGACTGGGTCAGTTCTTTAGGCAATGGAACAGGCTGGAGTTCTGCTTCTTGGCGTTCACTTGTTTGATGTTAAAAGGTAGACTGATGATTTCTCAGTTCTCAAAGGAATATTGAGATTTCAAAATGTTCAACCAAGTCACGTGACCTTCTTTCTCCACAATCATTTGAAAAGGAATGTTTATCCAGTTTCTGGCTTTAACTTCAGGATGTCATAGCCATTGGATTTGGAAAGAGCTGCCATCCATACAAGATGCAGATGACACCCATTGTCCTCTCAATGGCCAATTTGAAATGAACCTGGACAGTCCCAAGTGTGAGATGAGTTGTGTTTATAGCTCTGTGGTCAAATGGAGTTTTAATCTGAGAGTCCCCTGGTGTTGTGATTATCATAGTTTTACAATGGAATGTGAGATTGCACTATAATGAGGATTCTTACGTTCCTGTAATTCCTGTTGCTGGCTTCCCGAACACAGGGCCAATTCTGATGATGTGACTTAGAACACAGAACATAGAAAAGCTACAGCACAAACAGGTCCTTCAGCCCACAAATCGCGCTAATGATATCCATACCAACTAGGCTTACCTATAACCCTCAATTCTATTAAGTTCCATGTACTCATCCAGAAGTCTCTTGAAAGACTCTATCGAATTTGCCTCCACCACCACCAATGGCAGCCAATTCCATCACCCTCTGAGTGAAAAACTTACCCCTGATATCTCCTCTGTACCTACTCCCCAGCACTTTAATCCTGTGTCCTCTCGTAACAACCATTTCAGCCCTCGGAAAAAGCCTCCGAGAATCCACCTGATGTATACCTCTCAACATCTTATACACTTCTATCAGGTCACCTCTCATCCTTTGTCTCTCCAAGGCAAAAAGACAGAGCTCCCTCAACCTATCCTCATAAGGCATGCCACCCAATCCAGGCAACATCCTTGTGAATATCCTCTGCACTCTTCCAATAGCTTCCACATCCTTCCTAGAAATGAGGCGACCAGAACTGAGCACAGTGTTCCAAGAGAGGTCTGACTCGGGTCTTATAAAGCTGCAACATTATCTCCCGACTCCTAAACTCAATCCCTCGATTGATGAAGGCCAGTACACTATACGCCTTCTTAACCACATCCTCTACCTGCGAGGCCGATTTAAGAGTCCTATGGACCGGGACCCCAAGGTCCTTCTGATCCTCTACACTGCTAAGAGTCTTACCCTTGATATTATACTCCTTCATCCCATTTGACCTGCCAACCACTACACATTTATCCGGGTTGAAGTCCATCTGCCAATTCTCCGCCCAGCTTTGCATCCTATCTATGTCACGCTGCAACCTCTGACATTCCTCCAAACTATATACATCACCAGCAACCTTCATGTCGTCAGCAAACTTACCAACCCATCCCTCCATGACTTGTAGCAGTCATCTTTTTTGGTTCAGCAGAAAGCCCATTTTAAAAAGAAAATAGTTTTGAACATCATATATCAAATTGACACAGGTAACCTGAGCATCAGGGATTGAAAAGGAGTGATGGCAGTAACCAGCAGCTGATTGAAGACAGCAAGAATTCCTAGCACTTGGGATGATAGGAATTGTAAACTGATGTCACAGGACTGCAGGTAGATTACTGTTGGATGAGTATTACAATTTATTTTCTAAGCTATGAAACTGCAACTTGCTATTACTATAGTTTGCTAAATTAGTAACTTAAGCTAGACAAATAACTTAATAAAACTAAAATCCTTGATTTAATTAAAATTAACAAAGCAAAACACAAGGTTAGATAGACATAATGACGTGCTGTAATTGCAGCATGTGGGTACTTGTAGAGAGCATTGTCAGGTCAGACAAACATTTCTACAGCTCAAGGAACTTTAATGAAGAGTCGGTGAGTTGCAGTCTGACTTTATGAAGCATCATGGTGGGGGAAGTTATCTAGACACTCTATTCCAAGATGTAGTTACATCCCTTCAGTTAAGTAGAACTTTAGTATTGACCAGTGGTCATGGATTCGAGGGTGTGGTTAAAATCAGACTGGCTAGAGATCTAGGCGCTTTGGCCCTTGACTTTGATCAATTGGTATGACATACTTGCAACCTGGGTGATTGAGAACAAGGACTACAGGGTGGATGGACAAACTGATAACAGCAACATGACACAGGAAGCCATTCAAGTGAGTGAAGAAGAATGTGGTAGTCGTAGGAAACAGAATAGTAAGGGGATAAATACTGTTCCCTACAGCTGACACCAGATTTCCAAATGATGCCCATTTGATGCCAAGATTAAAACATCTCTTTACAGCCACAGATAAACTTGGGGGAGGAGGATCCAGTTGCTGAGATCCACATTGGAACTGACAACTTGGAACTAAGAATGAAGTTCTGCTGAGAGAATTTGAGAACTTAGAAACTGTGTATGGGCAGAGTGCTCCACGTACAGAAATCACTAAAAAACTGGTGAGCAGGTACCAAAGAATAATTTGGAAGGTGAGTGGAATGTTTACCTTCATCATAAAGGGACTGGAAAACAAAAAAAGTGGAAGTTATGTTTCAGCTGTTTAAATCTCGTCCCTGAAATTACTTTCAATTGTGCTTTCTGTCTTGGGTAGCACAGTGGCACAGTGGTTAGCACCCCTGTCTCACAGTGACAGTGACCCAAGTTCAATTCCGGCCTTGGATGAATGTCTGCTGGGAGTATGCACATTCTTTCTGTGTCTGCGTGGGTTTCCTCCAGGTGCTCCGGTTTCCTCCCACGCTCCAAAGATGTGTGGGTTAGGTGGATTGGTCAACTTGCCTCACGTGTCAGGGATTACCAGGGTAAATACTTGGGATAACGGGAATAGGGCCTGGGTGGATTTGTTATCAATGCAGGCTCGGTGAACCAAATGGCCGCCTTCTGCACTGAGGTGATTCTATTGAACTGTTTAAAAATTTAAAAAACAAAACTCCACAATATAAACAACATGTGTTTATGCAGCACCCTAAATTTAAAATTTCAAAGATGCTGATTGTGCAAAACATGACGTAAAGTATTAGAGCAAATGACCAAAAAAGGTTGTAGAGAAGCAGAGAGGGAATCCCAAAGCTGAGGGCACACAGCCACCAATTATGTAACCATAAAATCAGGGATGCTCCAGAGGTCAGAATTCGTGCCAATACCTTGAGGTGTTACGGAGATGGAAATTAGAGATAAGGAAGGGCAAGGCCATGGAGGAATCTGAAAACGAGAATGAAAATTTTAAAGTTGAGGCATTACTCAAGCGGGGCCAATGCAGATTAGCGACAATAGCGTGATAGGTAATTGGAACTTATTGGAAGTTAAGATATTACTCCCTGGGGGCAGATTTTTGGAAGTTTATAGAATGTGAAAGGCTGTCCAGGAGTACATTGGAACATCTAATTCTAGAGCTTACTAATGAATGATTGAAGTTTTAAGCAGCAGAGGAGCTGAGGCATGGCAATGTTAATGTTAAGGAAATGGAAATAGGTGGTCTTAATGATGGTGTTGATAGCTCATCTAATTTTATATGAAATAATACATGTCAGTATGGATTGGCCAGATTGGTGGCCATCTGTGTTCTTTGCGGGTTGTTTAGTGCCTCTGCTACCTCAGGCAGGCACTCACTGCTCTTCATTAGGAAGATCTCACTTAGCTCATACAGTTTAACCCCTACCCTGCCAAACCCCCTTTCCCCTACCTACCCTGACCCTTTCTCCTAAACTATTCTGGTAAATTATAGGTCCAGTCTTTCAACGATTATTAGTGAATGGATGAAGTAGTGAATAATCAGAGACATTCACGCAGGGCACAGAAGGCAGGAGAACTGTCTGTCAGAAATCTGATCTTGACGCATATCTAATTTCCAACAAGACAATTCAGGGAAGTCTTCCTAGGTTAATTCCCAAATTAAGGGTTGCTTTATGGGAAAAGGTTGACCATGTGGCAGGTTTGTAATTCAGTGCTCTGGTCTCAGATTTGGTTGGCTATCATATCCTAGTCCAACTTGTTGCATGATTAAAAAAAAGACCCTGTTTTCCTAGGGACATTTCAAAAACAGTGTTGAATTTATACTTATGAGGAAGTGCATAAATAACCAAGTGTACTGCACTGTGATAAAATGGCATTTAATGAGAGCATCCCATATGGTATTTGTTGCAGAAGGCCATATACAACAGATAGCTGAAACTTTTACGAAGTTAACACACTTTTGACTACTGGATGATATCATTACATTAATGAAGCTTTGGGACAGCAATAATGATTCGAAGTCCAAGAGTGCACCGTGAATATATTTAGTATTTTTGTAAATACCATACACAGGCAATAAATCTTTCTGGGTTCTGTACTGAAAGCATAAAAAAATTCTTACTGGAAGCTAAGTTAGTACCATGGCACCAGATGATAAGCAACTGAGGTCATTACCTGGAGTCAAGAAATGTTGGGAATTCAGGAGGAAACAAATAGAGATTTTTAGGTGAAGGAAGTATGGTTTGGTTATTATGCTGCCTTGCTATTTGGTGCGCATACAAGTCTAAACCAGGAAGTTCTCCAGTAACAGGAGTTGATGAGTTCTGACAGGAATCACATTTCTGCTGCCAGCTCCACTATGCCTCAGTTTTAATTTGCTCAAAAAAAAATTCTCACCACTGCCTGCCAGGCATGCACATATTATTAAAGATTTTTTGTAGCATGATCTTCTCTTGGTATAGGAACTTGTGATCTAATATTCAGTAGCTTTCGATATGCTGCACTTTCAATGTTACACATCGGAGAGATATGAGGGGTTTTGATGGACTGGTCAGGGAAAACCTGCTTTCTATGGCAGGTGGGTCAGTTACCACAAAGCACAGATTTAAGATAATTGGCAAAAAATTTCAGGGAGGGAGGAGGATTCTTTTTTCAACTTAGCGAGTAAATCTGTGATGCATTCCCGAAAGAGTGGTGAAGACAGATTCAATAGTACTTTCAAAGCAGAGCTGAATTTCTCCAAGGAAAAGATGAGCAGGGTGTTGGGAAAGAGCAGTAGGAATGCTCAGCTGTTTTAGTAGGGCTAGAAGTGGCACAATGGACCAACAGCCTTCTTTTCTTGGTCTAGGATTCTCAGGTTTCATATCAAATCCTCTACAAAATTGTGTAAAATAGTTGGTTATTCAATAGGCAAATTGAAGCACTAATTTACAATTAAATACAATATAAAATCCAAAACTCAAATATCGCAAGTACTATTTACATGCATAAACCAAGAAGGCTTGTAATGGATCAGTTACTCAAATGTAACAATGACTTGATATTATGAATTAATTGTACCTATCAGAGAGATAATATAATCAGCCTTTATTCTGAATAAAGATTTTATTATAAAATCTCATGGGACTTAATATTTTATTATATACAATATATATTAAGTCAAGAAAAGATGCCACAATTACAATGGTACGCTCATGAGTCTGTATGAATCATATGAAATTCTGTATATTTGGTCCATTATCCACCTCTGCTCTCCTTGAAGACTGAATGCACAGATATTCCATTTCCCACTCCAAATCCCCAGATCAACCAGGATGTTTGACATATTATGCAGCAGGATTTGCAAGAATTGAAAGTGAGCCTCATTGAGGAACCCACCCTCTCCACTAACAGGATTCTCTTCTGTTCTCTGCTCCATTCACTCTCTTTAGGATATCTCATAGTTTGTCAATAATAGTTTGTCCACAACTTCACTGGCAATGGCAGCGATGATCCAGATGCTAATGGCACCACCTCTGCAAAGACCCACTCACCACAAAACCCACACTCCGAACTGGACCCCACCCTGGCCATGTCCAACCACCTCAGTCAAATGGAGATTTTCTTGACCTAACTGGAGACCCTGTTGCCAAAATGCAGCCAGGATCTTTCAGGAACAGAGCACAAATTATACACAATAGGATCAAATAGTTATATTTTGCGCACCAGGACGAAAAAGATTTAAAAATGCACCAGAACTTGCAAAAATGCAGCTGCTCATGCTTACATCATGTGACCCCCTCAAGAATCTTTCAGTGTGTTCTCCGGGAGAAGTGTTCTGCTGGTTGAAATTGGTTAATCCAGTTACTACCCACAGTAATCTGTCACATTAGACCTGTATGTCATGACTGCTTTGTTCGAATACACAGCAATTGCAAAAGCTAAGCTTATAGCTCCCTCTAAGTTTGCTGGGTAGAACTACCTCATATCTGTGTCCTGTAACACACAAAATACTTCAACTCTGCAAAAAATCACAACAGCTCTGAATCTTACAAGATGTAACGGAGTCATCAACAGGTACAGTAAATAATTTAAAAGGTTGACGGAATTCTGACCTTTACATCTAGGGAACCAGAATGCAAAGGGGTTAGAAGTCATGCTTCAGGCATACAAAATGCTGGTCAGGTCACATTTGGAAGACTGTGAGCAGTTCTGGGGAACACAACTAAGGAAGAATTACACTGGCCTTGGAGAAAATGCAGCATATGTTTACTGGAATGATACTGGACTCTAAGGATTATATTACAAGGAGAGAATACATAAACTAAGGGGTTGTCATTCCTTGGGATATAAAAGGTTATAGGGAGCCTTAAATAAGTTTTTGAGATATTAAAGGGATCAGATTTGGTCGATAATTTATTTCCACTAGTTCAGAAATCTAGGATCAAGGACCAGAAATGAAAAATTACAGCCAGGCTTCTCAGGAAGAAAACTGGGAAGCATTTTTATATTGCAATTAGTGCAGAAGGTTGGAACTCTGTTCTGCAAATGGCACCTAACGTTTGATCAAATATTAATTTTAACTCAGATTTTCAGAGTTTTGCTAACCAAAGGTATGAAGCAATAGGGGGCAAAAGTGAGTATATGGAGCTAGTCACAGATCAGCTGTGATTTTATTGAACGATGTGGATATGCCGGCGTTGGACTGGGGTAAACACTAAGTTCACCTGACGAAGGGACTAGCCCGAAAGCTTGTGAGTTTACTATCAAATAAATCGGTTGGACTAAAACCTGGTGTTGGCAGACTTTTTACTATTTTGTTGAATGGCAGAATAGGCTTGAGGTGTTAAAAGATCATTTTTTGGTGACACAGTGGTTAGTGTTACTGCATCAAAGCGTCAGGGACCCGGTTTCAATTCTGGCCTCAAGTGACTGTCAGTATGGAATTTACATGTTCTCCCAAGTCTGCATGGGTTTCCTTCGGGTGCTCCAGTTTCCTCCCACACTCCAAAGGTGGGCAGGTTAATTTGATTGGTCATGTTAAACTGCCCTCAAGGTATTTAGCAGGGTAAATATGTGCAGTTGTGGGGTTAGGGCCTGGGTGGGATTGTTGGTGTAGACTCAATGGGCCAAATGGCCTCTTTCTGTACTGTAGGGATTTTGGCAGAAATAATAGTAGGAGGGATTACTTTGGCAGAAATAATAGTAGGAGGGATTACTTTGGCAGAAATAATAGTAGGAGGGATTATTTGGCAGAAATAATAGTAGGAGAGATTACTATTTAAAGGACGAAAAGCTGCAGCATGCTATGGTGCAGAGGGACCTGGGGGTCCTTGTGCATGAGTCGCAAAAACCCAGTCTGCAGGTGCAGCAGGTGATCAAGGCAGCGAATGGGATAGAATATAAAAGCAGGTAGGTCTTGCTGCAACTGTACAGGGCACTGGTGAGGCCGCAGCTGGAGTACTGTGTGCAGTTTTGGTCGCCGCACTTGCGCAAGGATATTTTGGCCTTGGAGGGAGTGCAGAGGAGGTTCACTAGGCTGATACTGGAGATGAGGGGGTTAGACTATGAAGAGAGACTAAATAGACTGGGTCTGTACTCATTGGAGTTTAGAAGGATGAGGGGGGATCTTATATAGACGTGTAAGATAACGAAAGGGATGGATAGGGTAGAGGTAGAGAGATTCTTCCCGCTCAGAAAGGACAGCAGGACTAGAGGGCACAGCCTCAAGGTAAGGGCAGGGACAGTTTAGATTGGAGTTGAGGAGGAACTTCTTCACTCAAACAGTGGTGAATCTCTGGAATTCTCTGCCCGTTGAAGTGGTGGAGGCTACCTTGCTAAATATATTTAAGACACAGGTAGATAGGTTTTTGACAGACAAGGGAATTAAGGGTTATGGGGGGAAAGCGGGAAAGTGGAACTGAGCCACTTCAAGTCAGCCACGATCTTGTTGAATGGCGGGGCAGGCTCGGGGGGCTAGATGGCCTACTCCTGCTCCTATTTCTTATGTTCTTATGTTCAATGAGCTCCTGTTTCTATCTTCCTATAGGCACAAGGTAGATTTCTGCATGTGATTTCAGGGAAAAAAAAAATCACTCAGGATGAAATAAGATACAACTTAATTTAAATTGCAATTGAGAGGAGTGTGTAACCTAGTTAGGAGCGTGTCGCTTTTTCCTTCCTATCCATACTGAGGGGTTAATAGGTGTACTAAATCTATGATCCACTAAGAAAATGGCAGTCTGCATATTGGACTGATTAGAAATAAGAAAAAGCCCCATTTAAGTAATAATTTTTAAACACACTTTTGGTTCAGGAGGAAGGAGTGAATTTTCATATCGAGTATTTTCAGCAATTCAGGAAAGTGGGGTTTTACAAATAAGGATTGGGAACTCAGAGGGCATGGTCTTGCCACCTACTGGCCAACTGTGGAAAGCACAGTATCTCAGTACCTAAGGTCTGATACTACCAATTGGTTTGACCAGGGGTACTTGGTCATCTCTGCCATTAGTGCTCTGCTTTGTTGTAGAATAATGCCGTCTTCATGGTGCCTCTGTGCAGCTCTGTTATCTAAACCTTTTCCCCATATTGTTCTGCTACATTTTAACTGCCCTCAATATATTTGTGCTTATTGGAATTATTATTTTAAAACTGGAAAGGAAGTACTCATTTTAGCAGTCCCAATTGCATTGTCCATCGACCTGAGTCCATTGAGAAGTGTGTAAAAATCTAAAATGGGACAATAGAGTTGTTCTCCATCATACCCCACAAGGGCCTTCACTTTTTGTGGTGAACTGCATTACACAAGGCATTCGTCACGATAAGAGGCTATGAGTGTTCTGTGATCTGCAATATATTAAATTCTTTACACTATATAACTTTCTTAATCCATCACATTGGACCTTCTCTCTCTGAAGTACTGCAACTCATCACTTCGTTACTGAAATAAATTGGCCCTTTGATAGAGGTCTGGATATATTATCACAGCAATATTTTCATTACAGAGCAGTGATTTTATTATGATTTTTCTGCTTTTTTTTATACACACTACTTAATTTACACTGGCTTATATCCAGAGGGCATATTGCAGGGACTGACTAGTCACCAGCATTAGAGGAGAAAAAAAAGTGTTCTTTTTAACAAATTCAGGATGGAGAAAAAATACTGAAGTAACTGGACAGTTGTACACTGCGATAGGCTTTGGAAATCTGAACTTCTTTCCTCATAATGTGTGTTGTAATAAATTCAGCAATGTGGGTAGGAGATCTAAGGAGAAAGTACATCCAAAACATTAACCAATCTTTCTTTTTTCAATATTGACCAACATCATAGAATCCCTACAACGCAGAAGCCATTCAACCCATCGAGTCTACACCAACTCTCTTCCCCGTCCTATCCCTATAAGCCCACACATTTCTATGGTTAATCCATCTAACCTTCGCATCTTGGGACACTAAGGGGCAATTTAGCATGGTCAATCCACCTAACCTGCACTTCTTCGGACTGTGGGAGGAAATCAGAGCACCCAGAGGAAACCCATGCAGAAAAAGGGGAGAATGGACAAACACCCCCCCACCTGGGTCGCTGGAGCTGTGAGGCCAAAGTGCTAACCACTGTTCCACTGTGCCACCTGAATACTCATACTTTTCAAGTATTTCTGGTTTCTATTTCAGATTATAATGTTCCTATTCTCTCTCAAATATAGGAGTGTTATATCACAGTGAATCAGTATATATTTCTCTATTCCAAATAGCTTTAAACACAGGTACATTATTAGAAGTGATAGTGTACACAATCAAGTTGAGTTTGGAGCTCATCTGTAAACTGCTGAAACTTTGCATTTATAGTTTGCTGTTGTCCAAACACTTTCAAAAAACTGAGAAATTGGCATTGGGAATGCCTATTTAGTGGGCTGAGTGCACTTTGAGCGCCACATTGGCGACTATGGCACACATGTATATTTGTGATGTCTCTTTGGTGTAGGTGGTAGTGCAGTGAAGTTTCACTGGAAGAAAGCAGAACAGGCAGCTCATGTCAACTCATTCATTCATGCATAACATGAGTCATGCTTCCCCAAGAAATGTGGCAGAGCAGTCCATTTGCGTGCTAAAACAACTTGGACTGCTTGGAAGCCTGGCAGTCCTTGCTGAAAAGCAGACAACTTCATGGTGATCTGCTGCACGCTGCACAATCTTTGCCATCACAACGGACAGCCCTTATCACTAGCTTCCACATGAGAAGCTGAACAGCAAGTATGAAGAAGTGGAAAGGGAAAGGAGGTAACAACTGAGACAGTCCCTTTCTGTGGTGGCTTTATTTTTGAGTCAGGTTCAGCTCCCACAGGATTCCCAGCACAATGCTCCAGCCATAATGCATCTCCTCCTTTAAGAGTTGGAGATGAGCTTTAATCAGAGCAGGTTAGCTTTAAGAAGAGCAAGTATCAATTTTGGGCTCCCTGCAGATGTGTGCAGCCAATAAACACAATAAACGATTAACACTAGCTGCATGTAAAAATTTTGTAAATGAACAGACAATATAAAAGTGGGTATGCTGCCTGCATTTTATTTAACAGGAATGGGCTAATTATGCATATGACCTCTGCATCCATTGCCGAGGACTATCCAATTCAGTCAACTTCATTTTAAGTCCAACTGGACAGTGCTGCATAAGTGGCTGCAATACTAAGTGAACTGAGGCAGAAAGACAGGAAAGCTCAAGGAGTCTTCCAATTACTTCTGCAGGCAGCTAGCAAGTGCAAATGTCATAGGCCCATGAACAAATTGTCAGTTGAACCAGATTTTTCTATATTAATTCATGGGATGCGTGCTTCAATGGCTCGGCCAGTATTTATTGCCCATCCTTAATTGCCCTTGAGAAGGTAGTTGTAAAGTGCCTTTTTGAACCACAGCAGTGCAGTTACTGTATGTATACCCACAGTGCTGTTAGGGAGTGAGTTCAAAACAGTGAACAGTGACAGTGAAGGAATGGCAATATATTTTCAAGTCAGGATGTTGGGTGATTTGAAGGGGAACTTTCAAGCGGTGGTCTTCCCAACTGTCTGTTGCTCTTTTCCTTCTAAATGGTAGTGATTGTGGGTTTGCAAGGTGCTCTCTGAGGATTTTTGGTGAGTTCCTTAAGTGCATCTTATAGATATTATGCATTGCTGCTACTGTGCATTGGTAGTGGATGGGGTGCCAATCAAGAGAGTTGCTTTGTCCTGATGGCATTGAGCTTTGAGTGTTGTTGGATTTGCACTCATCCAAGCAAGGAGATTGTGGGAGGGGGTGGGGAGGGAGGGAATGGAGTTCATCACACTCTTGACTTGTGCCTTGTAGACAGTGGACAGGTTTTGGGGAGTCAGGAGGTGAGGTTACTCTCCACAGAATTCCCAGCCTCTGACCTGCTCTTGTAGTCATTGTATTTATATTATTGGTCCAGTTCAGCTTTTGGTTAATGTATTCCTCACAATGTCAACTGATGATTGTTAGATTCTCTCTTGTTGGAGTTGGTCATTGCCTGGCACTTGTGTAGAATGAATGTTACTTGCCACATGTCAGACCAAACCTGGATATTTTTGCATTTGGACATTAAGTGCTTTAGTATCTGAGGAGTCAATAAATGGTAAGGAACATTGTGCAATCATCAGAGAACATCTCCACTTCTAACGTTATAATGGAGGGTAGATGATTGATGAAGCAACTGAAGATGTTTGGGCCTCATATCCCTATTAAAAGTTAACATAAAAAAGGGACAAGATGCGTTGCATTCAGGTTTAAGAGCGAAATTAGAAAGTACTGTTTCGTACAAAGAATGGCAGAAATGTAGAACTCGCTCCCAAAAGGTTGTAGATATTAGGGCTACTGAAATCGATAGAAATTTGTTGGGTAATGGATTCAAGGGATTGGGAAAATGAAACTAAATTGAGTTAAAGGTAGAGATTAGCCAAGATCTAACTGAACATTGGAACAAGGTTGAAGAGTTGACAACTCTCCTTCTGTTCCTACATTCCTCAGTGTTCATTTATCGGATAATTACCTGGAGTGATAGAGTCTTCCTTATCATTTGAAGTGAGAAACTCACACTTTGAGTTTTGAGAAGAAAGTACATTTTGTCACTTTTGCAATGCATGCGTTGTTTGTGTTTGTGTTAAGCAGCAGAATGTGGGGGGAGAGTGGACTGATCAGTCAACTGTGGTCCTATAAAACAGTTCCATCTACAGTCCCTGACGGAATGTTAGCAGAAATCTGTGCTAATTGTCCATAACAACTATGAACAGCAATTAGATTGGCATAAGACTCAGGGGGTCCAGCACCCATCTGGGAGATATCACATCAGCAGTTACCTTAACAAATATTTATTTATTATCTTTAGAAAACAAGTTGCTGGTATTATCAGTCACAGCCTGTTCTGTGTTCAAGGCTAGGTATGTGTAAACAATTCAAAAATAACATGAGATTGCTATTTTTCTATTGCAAGAACTTCTACCTCGCTCATCTCCCCTTCAGTAAGTCACGCCCATTGTTATCCTAAACATTGTGCAGCTAATAATTCACTTTAAGACTGTGCACTAGTGCTGAAGACAATTTCTGTTTTTGAAAGTTGAAATTGGCATCAGGGTACTCTGAGGTCAGCTATGGCAAGAGCTAGTTGCCTCCACATTGCCCTGTGACATTCTCGGATACTTGCGTGATGAACCCTAACAATTTCCCATAACATCAATCCAGACGATAAGTCAATAATGACACATGCACGTCCTGCATCATAGGCTCTCAATGAGGTTGACAAATTTGAGCCAATTTATGCTGCTTGGAGTTAGTTATAGGTGGTAAATGTAAAAGTGCAAAGCACACAGGTGACTTGCATTTTGCATGAAAGCGAAGATAGCAGGAACACGTTTCTTAAAAAAATGAACTTCCAGTACTTAAGAAAATATAAAAAACTCTGAATTTTTTTTACATCTTTATCCAGCCATTGAAAATTAGGACCAGCTAATTGTGATTTTTCTGAAAACATCAATCAAACTGTTGTTGCAACAACATTATTTTTGAAAGAAAAAGACTGCATCAGATCTCTTTTAAGCCACTGCTTTGGAAATTCTGCCTTGCTTTTAACACCACATGCAGGCTAGTGAAAGCTGTCATTTCCAGAATGAATCAGAACTTGCTTCAGTTCTCACCGACAGCTGAGACTTGAATCTAAATTACAAATAAATGCCATGAATGTGTTTACCAACTAGATAAAAAAAAATGTTATTCAGACAACAGGGCATTAAAACACACCATCTGTTGTGCACTGTTGCAAGATAGGCCAGCAGCACTCCTTTCGGTATTCATACCCGGAATTGGCTCAGGTCTCATCAGAGATACCGTTCCAGGGAGGTAACCACTGAATGCAATGTGGTGCTCTGATTAATGAGCAAGTATTCATTTGTAAATAAAAAAAATCATCAAGTTGGAACAGGGTTTTCTTGGGTAGGATGAAGAAAATGGTTTAATATCAATATTTCTGATATACTATCTGTACAAGATTGTACATATGTGCACACGTGTACATTAAACATATGTATGAGACAAAAAGAATGAATATAAAAGACATATTACAGAAAAAGTGACAGTGATTGTCCAATTGCATTTGGCAGATACAATAATCAAAATTTGTTGATTGCTTACAGGAAACACATTTAAATCAGATTTCATCACCTTCCAGTTTCTTCATAAGCAAAGCACAAAAGCATTGAATTAAGTTATAAAGCTTCATTTGCGATAGGGGCTGCCTTGGCATACCTTAAGCACATTACTAACTAGGTATGGTTCATATTTCTCCCAAGCATAAAAATAAAATAGAACCAATGTGGTGTTAGGGCTAAAACAGAAGCCCCCTTAAAAGGAATTGGTGAGTCTGTTCTAATCTGGGATTCGTACTATCCAGGAATGAGGAATGAACTGCAGGATTGGCATGCAAACAATTTCTCTTGGTGTCAACATCTCCAAAGCTGCTTACATTGGGATTAGAGAGAGCTTCGCCTTTACCAATAAATAGGTCATTCTCAGGCAATTTTCAAACCAGACAGCCAGTATCTGATTTGTCTAAGTCCTACTTGTAAACAAGAAAAACATGTTATTCATTGATTTACAATTGAGCATGTATTAAAGGACTGATGATAAGTGAAGATTTTACCAGTACCTTGCAAGTATTTTATGGAAGGGATAAAATCAAAAATGTAGGTATTGGGTAAGGGGATAGAGGGGAAAGTGGGGTTGAGGCCACAATCAGATCAACCATGACTTTACCAAAGGGCACAGCAGGCTTGAGGGGCCAAATGATATACTGCTCTTGATTAGTTTGTTTGTATGTACAGAGCAGGGCCAAAGTTAAGTATGACATATTTAACAACATCTTAAAAATCAAGTTTATATTTCCAGCTTTATTTGTTTTTGACCCTATTTATACAATTATATAAAAACATTATTGCATTGAGCTATGAATAAAAATGACACAGCACAGGTTTCTGCACTGAAACTGCTGTGTAAATATGTAGAATGGAAAGCTTTCATGTAAACAGTTTTCTGTATTGATATTGTGTGGGCTGACCACAGGAGTGACTTGATGCAACAGTTTTGAAGCGTTAACATATATTAACAATCTTTATTTTGGTATACAGGGAACAGTTTCTAGTTTGAGGATGATACAAAACTTGGAAGTATTGTGAATTGTGAAGAGGACAGTGTAGAACTTCAAAAGAAAGTAGACAAATTGGAACAGTGGGCAGATAGGTGGTAGATGAAGTTCAATGCGGAGAAGCGTGAGGTGACTCACAAAGGTGCAGCACCTTTTCAAAGGATGCTCAAGCTCAAAGTGAAGGCATGTTTCCCTACCCAGCCATCCCACCACAACATAGATCGCTGGCCTGGTCTCTTCCCACCCACCACCCACTCCACTCTCCCCTTCACCCTGAACATTGATTGTCAGCATTGGTGTCCTCCCAATGGGTCCCTCTTCATGCTCTACGACCATCATGGCCCTTTTCATGCACCCTCTCCATGCCCCATCCTCCCTAAGGTCCAATAAATTCCCTATAGTGCAGAAGGAGGTCATTCAGCTCAACAGGTCTGCACAAATCTCTGACAGAATATCTTACCCAGGCCCACCACCCTGTCTTATTCCCATAATCCCATGCATTTACCATGGCTAATCAACCTGACCCACACATCTTGGGATATCAAGGGGCAACTTAGCAAGGCCAATCCAACTAATCTACACATATTTGGATTTCCTGGTTGACACTGCCAGGGTGCCAGGGGTTTTGCCAGGTAGGCACTGCCTAGCCTTGTTCCCCCATCACCCAGGAGCTTCAATAGCCTCTGGGTCCCCTGACATGGTGACTGCTGTTTATGGAGACCAGTAGTGATCCTCGCCAGATTCCTGCTATGTCCGAGGGTCAGAGGATCTGGCTTGAAATTGACTCAGCACATGTATATAGAAACTAGGAGCAGGAGAAGGCCATTTGGCCTTTCGGGCCTACTCTGCCATTTCATTATGATTATGGCTGATCATCAAATTTATTACCCCACTCCCGTCTCCCATCCATATCCCTTGATCCCCAAGAGTTATATCTAATTCCTTGAATTCACATAACATTTCAGCCTCAACTACTTTCTGTGTAGTCGATTCCACAGATTCACCATACTCTGGGCGCAGAAATTTCACTCCACCTTACCTCTTATCCTCAAACTATGACTCCTAGTTATAGACAGCCCGACCATTGGGAACATTCTTTCTGCATCTACTGTGTTTAATCCTGTTAGAATTTTATACATTTCTATGAGGTCCCCTCTCATTCTTCTAGACTCCATGAACATAACTCTAACAGACTTAATCTCTCCTCATGTGTCACTCCTGCCTGGTAAACCTCCGTTGCATTCCTACAGCAAGAACATGCTCCCTTAGATAAGGATACCAAAACTGCATATAAAACTCCAGGTGCGGCCTCACCAACGGCCTGTACAATTGCAGTAAAACATCCTATTCCTATACGCAAATTCTCTCGCTATGAAGCCAACATACTGTTTGCCTTTTTTACTGCCTGCTGTACCTGTGCTCTTACTTTCAGCAGCTGATGCACCAGGGCACCAAGGTGCGTGACACCTCGGTGCCCTCACGCATCAGCTGCTGAAAGTGAGAGGGCAGGTACAGCAGGCAGTAAAAAAGGCAAACCCTATGCTGGCCTTCATCCACCAGTTGTGGGAAAAATCACCACTCGGATTCAGATGATTCAACATGCAGTTTTGTCAGACAAAGCTTTGGGAGATGCACTGGGCTCTCCGCAGTGCACGCAGTCATCTTCTCAACAATACAATGGCAGTTGAGCATCTTTTATACTTTTACAAATAATAGACCAGTTAGTACATTGTTATACAAATAACAGACAAGTACAGACATTGACAGTTTGCAGAGTAGATGGATATTGGCAGTTATCACATCGTTGTCCATAGAATAGATACATTAATGCATTCATGTCCCTCATCAATGGCTGATCTTGTTACCGAAACCCATTGTTTTGGCTCTACTTTTTCTCAAGCTAAGGTGCCTCAAGGTCTGATCTATTTCCTGCAATAATTTATATACTAATAGGCTTTAACTCTTTGTGCAATGTCTGTGCCCAAATCAGCACATCTTAATATCTTTTCCCAGAGTCCATTTTAATGCCAGGTAACCATCTTGTATCCTTTAATTTTGATTTTACTCCAGCAACTCCACCTTTTGCTCAGGATTATGATTTAATAATCCAATGGACCAAGAATAGCAGCACCGTGGGTCCGGCAATTGATATGCCTGACCCCTAATCAACAGGTCGTGTGTTCACAGGTAGACATCCACCTTCTCGTCCTTTCCTTCATCATTGCTGTCCTCGGTGTCTTTGGGAGTTTCCATCAGTGTTCTTCTTCGGTGGTCACACTGGCCCCAGCACAGTCCAAGTCATCACCACTTTACAGCAGACATTAAGACATCCGACAATTAGGCAATAGACAATTATTATTGTAATGAGAATAATCAGTCCATGCATTAAATAGGATCCCCAGGATCCCCCCAGTAGCCATTTGGGCCAGTTATTCCCCTTCTTGGGGTCTTGTCTAAAGTCATCGAGCTGCTTTCTTACGTCATTAATGACTTAGGTGATAGTGTAGGATTCATCTGTAACACACGTTATACAGTTGTCTCCTATTATTGTACACCGCCCCCCCTCTCCCCCCCCCGGCCCCGTTGGGCTAACTGATAGTCTATGGCATAGTGTGTCTGCTGCGCGTATAATCTTAATTGGGGAGCATCAAATGGGTATGTCCATTTGGCTGAGCTGACATGAATCCCATTACACTGATCACAGATGAGTTGCTTCTCCACAGTTATGTTCAGGCATCTTTGCTCATTACAGGTACAAATAAACTGATCTCTGTTTACCCAACAGTGCTGATGGGCGCACTGTTTTGTATGCAGGAAACATTCTTGTGGACCAAGGCATATGCACATCCCCATTCCTGCCCCGAGAAGCAAAGCGGGTAGCTTGCATCATCTGAACATACTCTCCCTCCCACTCCCTGGAACCTCCTGCACCCAGAATCTGTAGAGTTTATTAGTTCCACACATCTTCCCTGTGCACCCTTTTTATATTTGCCTGTTTGTCCTTTACAGGGTGTGTCCGAGGTATCCGTGGTATATAAGTCATGGGGGCCTCTACAGATTGGACTTGCGGGTAACACACGATTTCATTACCATGTAAATGTACATGAGCCTTGTAGAATAAGTTATCCTCTAGCCCTGTCAATCTTACAATTGCAACAACAGAGTAATGCAATTATATACACGATCTTAGACATGTGTGCAACAGGCAAGTATCAATCTTATCACTCTATGTTAACAATTTCCAAAGGCTGTATTGCCAACGTGAACGTGTCAGTTAATCTTGCTTTAATTGTCACCTGTTTTGGGGAAAGCACTCTGGTCACTTTAATATCACCCATTTGTTTCTTTGTATAATTTCAGCTGGGTCCAATGTTTCCAGACACCTTTCCCCCTTATGTCCAGACAGGCACAGGTATTTCCACTAATTATGACCTCATATGGCCCATTCCATTTTGGCGCAAACCCTGGTTTTTCAGGTAATGTTTTTATGAAATCGCCACATC
The DNA here is from genome assembly GCF_965287045.1 of Carcharhinus amblyrhynchos. Lineage (NCBI taxonomy): Eukaryota > Metazoa > Chordata > Chondrichthyes > Carcharhiniformes > Carcharhinidae > Carcharhinus > Carcharhinus amblyrhynchos. Next base: position 59,433,853 of record NC_137329.1, read on the forward strand.
TCGCTGTTGGGATGTCAGGGAGCATTTGTGTGTCTCTTTCTTCTTGATTATCCTTCACTAATTTACGCATCCCTTTCAGTTGGGCACTTAGTTCCAAAACATATCATTTAATTTAGTCCTTCGGTGGACCTACATCGGCCCCAACTATTATGATCCTGTCATCAATTCATAAGGGATTAATCCAGTTGTCCGGTTTGTGGTGGCTCTTAACCTCATTAATATAGTGGGTAATATTTCTGTCCACGTTTTTCCTGACGTTTGCATGGCCTTGGCCAGGGCATTCTTAAGGATTCCGCAATTCCAGAACTCTGCGGGTGGTAAGGGATGTGGAATTTTTGTTTTATTCCCATCAGTTGGCACAATGTTTTTACACCTTTCAGGTGAAGTGCGTCCCTTGATCCAAATCAATTTGCATGGGTATTCGCTATCTAGGGATTACCTCCTCTGCCAATATTCTAGCCACATTGGTAACAATGCAATTTCTGGTAGGGAACACTTCTACTCACCTGGTAAACTGGTCTACAATGACCAGACAATAGGTTTTGCCGTGGGATTGTGGTAGTGGTCCTGTGAAATCTATCTGCAGATGTTCCCAGGGCCCCTTTGGTCAGGGCTGGTGTCCCAACTTAATTTTTATGGGTTGACCAGAGTTGCATTGCACACATGTCATGCATCGGTGACAATGTCGGGCTATGTCCCTTCCCATTCCTTTCCACCACCATTCCTTTCCTATACTAGTTGCCATGGCCTCTCTTCCCGCATGTGAGAGACCATGGTGTAGTTGCAAGAGGGTGTTTTGTATGCACTCCGGTGCCATTATCTTGTCATTTCACCTCCAAATATTATCAGTTCCTCTGCTCGCTCCTTGTGTGTCCCATTTACCCTTTTCCTCTTTTGAGGTATCCTCATGTAAGTCCCGAATGTCTATTTTGTCACCCACCTGGCCCGTTACTGCTATTGGCAGCTCACCAACTGCATCCTGCTCTAATGCTATCTGCAGCTTGGTTCCCTTTGTAATTTAATCAATCTGGGTTGTCCCTTTCTGGTTCCTTCTGATGCGCTTTAATTTTTAATACTGCTGCTTCTCGGGGTTTTTTGCTGGCTTTGATTAATGCTCAATCCTTTGTTGGTGTTTAATAGGAGTTCCTCCCGTGGTGACAAACCCCCTCTACCTCATGCTGTCATATAATTGGTGCATTACCCTGAATGCGTACCTACTACAGGTGTATATGTTTACTGTCTTTACTTCAGACAATTCTAGTATCTTTGTGAGTGCTGTCAATTCTTTCTGACTTTACCATTTCTAATCTGTCATTACTACTGCCCACCTTGTCAGGGGCGATCTTTTTACGTATTTACGTGAGCCATCTACAAAAAAGGTCTCCTCAGCTGTTGCTAAAGGTACATCCTTTATCCTAACTTCTTCTACATCCATACCTACGTCTCCAGAGTTATGTGGTTCTCCTGTATTCAAAATTCTTTCTGCTGGGTTATCTCCTGTGTCCTTTACTATTCTAACTGATTTGCTGGGAGGTAGGTAGACGGCTTCCCATTTAGCCCTTCTCATGTTTGAGATGGACCTTAACTTTCCTGTATTTAGCATCTCCATCAATGTGTGCTTGGTGTGGAGAATTATGTTCCCTGTCGTTACTATCGGTTCGCTAACCTTTATGGCCCAGGTAGTGCAATCTAAGGCAGCTTGGCAATCTGATTACTACTGGCCCTTCTCCTGTTGAATAGTAACCTAGGGGTCTCCGTTTATCGCCATGATCTTGCTTTACTACTGCAGAGTAGAACCCCTCTTCGTTATTACAGTGTATTGGAAATCTTTATTGGAATCTGTAGACCAGTCCAGGGGCCAATATCAGTTCTGCCTTTAACTTTTTATAGGCCTCTTCTTGCTCAGGTCCCCATTCTACGGAGTTTAAACTGGCTTTCCCCCTTTAACTAGTCTCTGTATAGGCTCTGCCAATTTTGCGAATTCCGGGATAAAACTTCGGCTATAGTTAAACAGTCCCAGCACCTTCCTGACTCCTCTTATGGTGACTGGCCATGGCATTTGTTGTGCTGCCTTCTTTCGGTCTGTTGGATTTCTTTAAGCCCTTGTGATATTAAGGGTCCTATGTACAGGACTTGTTTTCCCGATTTGTGCCTTTCTGGGGTTCCCCTTTAACCCTGCTGTTCTCAGTTTATTCAATACTAGGTATAGTGCTTCCTGATGTCCTGATTTAGATTCTGAAGCTATTAATATATCATCCACGTATTGTAGAATTGTGCTACTCTCTGGTAGTTCTACCCTGTTCAGGATGTCAATCATTACTCGATGGAAGACAGCGGGGCTACTGTGGAATCTCTGTGGTAGGCAAGTCCAAGTGTACTGTTTGTCTCCCACTGTAAATGCGAATTTGTCTTGATAGGGACCAGAATCCATTGGCTATATCCAATATGGTAAAGATTTTATGCTCCGGAGTCAATCCATTCAGGATTGTCGAGGGGCTTGCCACAATGGGGTGCAATTTGGATGACTTTATTGAGGCCGGTGTAGTCTATCATGAGCCTGTAACTTTCGTCGGGTTTGCTCACTGGCCAGGCTGGGGAGTTAGTGGTACTCGTAGTTTCCCTCAGGATTCCTTTCTCCACAAACCCTTTAACTGTTTCTACTACAGCTGCCTTTGCTTCCGGTTTTATCAGGTATCGTTGGCAGGCCTTGTGCTCCGTCCGGGCACCTTTACTGGGTAAATTTTGGTTAGGCCAGTGTCTAATTTCGTTTCTGCCCATACTCTGGGGACGGAGGCACAGATGGCTCCAAATCCCTCTGTTTCTAGTCACCAATCTCTGATGGTGGCTGTGGCCACCTTGATAGTCTCAAGGTGACTTGTGAGTTTTCCTATTCCAGTCTTCCGGCCGTGCTGTTTTGATCAGATTAATTCTCCCTTCCCATAGTCAGTCAATCAAAATCTCATACTTCTTCATTAAATCATTTCCCATTATTGTACCTTCATTATTTTTACATGCATAGAATCTCATCGGTATATACAAATTATTTATTTCTACTAACGTGGTCTCCTTAGGTAGGTGGGTGTTTTGTTCCCTCTTATCCCTGTTAGATAAATCATCCTACTTGTAGTGGGTAAGAGAAGGTCGGTGACAGATATAGATGCTCCTGTGTCTACTAGCATCTCATACTGCCTGCCTCCTACCAATGCAGACACATAGATCCTTTCTTCCTTCTTACCCTTGTGAACGGGGACTGCAGGCTGTCAGTCTTGCTGACCTTAGAGGTTCCTTGGTTCCTCCGATTCTGCTGTGGACATGGATCGGAACGGGGGTCTCCCATGTTTATCCCAACATATTGCTTCCATGTGTCCATTTTTATTACAGTAATTATAATGTCTCCCACTGTTTCCAAATTTGTTTCCTTTCCTTGGGACCCAACAATCCTTTGCAAAGTGCCCTTGTCGGCCACAATTGTGGCAGGTCAGTTTGGGCTTGGTTCTGCTCCTGCTACCATAGGTGGCTACTCTTTCCTGTCTTATCCTCATCTGAGATTTGTCCTCCCCCCCCTCCACCCCGTGTATGCCACTAGCCCATTTCACTAGTTCATCATAATCCTGGGACATGATCACTCCCATCTTTAGGATTGTTTGGTGAGCACTGGAGAGCCCATCCTTGATAGCCTGAAGAAAGGCTCCATCCCCACAGCCTGGGTTTCCCTGCCCTGAGCATTCCTGGTACACTTGGAACAACCGTTCCCCGTATTCAGAAGCTCCTTCCCCCTTTTGTTGCTTGGTTGTTTTGATTCTGCTACATTTAGTAGAAGCATTTCCTAAAACTCTCTGGACTTCTTAAACAGGGTGAAAGGTGCCTGCTGGACATCTATTTCTGCTGTTAGGGCTACCACATGCGTCTTGTGCTGGGAGAACGACAGGCCCTCCAGCTACCTGCCCCCATTTATCTACTGGACATGTCCCTAACCAATTGGTGTATATCCCTTAAGTGCAGTCGGCGTCCTACCCAAACCCGTATCTAATTCTTCCCAAAACTTCGTACTGGCGCTTCTAGGTTGTAGTTTACCATTATCTTTCGCTCAGGGTGAACGGTTTGTAATTTGTTGCTGGCTGCATGTCCGTTCCCCCTCGGGTTACTGGGTGCCAAGTTGTGTTCTAGCACTTCCCCTTTCTCAGGTTGGTCCCTGTTGTGTGGACTCATAAGGGGACAGAGGAACAATTTTCCCTCCCCATTGATTCTCCTCTAATACTCGATTCCTTTTCTCCAACTCCCTTACTCTGGATTTTAATTTTTTAATCTTATCCTCATCTTTGTTCCACTTCTTAATGGAAGTGACTACTCGTTCTAGCTAATTGATGCCTTTTCTGTTTTGTCTCTCTTTTCCCCATCTACCCACTTTCGCTGTTGTTCTAAGGTCTGAGAAACATCCCAGCCATCCCTTTGCATCTTCTTAATCAGCACGTCTGTCTGTAATATATTTATCAATAGGAGAACCCGCAGGTCCCCACTTAGTTTCTATCTCTGCCATCCTGCAGACTTCTACACCCCCGACCATGATTACATCCTTAGCAACGTGTTTTCTCTACTGTTAGGGTTTCTACTTATATTCACTACCCTGGCCACAATTACTTCCTTAGCAATGTATTTTCTCCCCCATTAGCGTTTCTATTTATACTCACGACCACGATTACGTCCTTGGCGACACGTTTCTTTCACTGGAGTCCGGCTCTAAGTCAGAGTGATCAACTCCTTACTGCACTGCTTTAAAACGTGACAGAGAAGTGCTCAAACTACACAAACTTTTATGCAAACAGGTGGCAAACTCTGCATTTGTTCGCCACTAGAACGTTTGATGCTAAATGACCTTTATTACTTGGGCTTCATGATCCTAAGTGCCTTGGTGCCCCTACACCCACTTCAGGGTCTTGACCTTCACATGGGGGATTTCCCTTCATAACAGCCAGTCTAAGGCTACGCATTTGAGACAGGTACTTTCTTGTCCTTAGTCGATCAACACAAGTAACAATCAATTCCTGTATCTATCCAATAGTACCATAAATTCTCCGAATTTTCACCCATTTTTAACTGCATTGTTGGCTCAGTCTGACTCCCACAGATTCAATAATCTCTACTCCAGTTTGTTGATCGAGGCCAACCGACCAATTCACCAGGTGAGATCCTGCGCAACTACGGCAATGTGTTGTGGGAAAATCACCACTCGGAGTCAGAGCTAAGATTCAACATGCAATTTTATTGGACAAAGCTTTGGGAGAAGCGCTGGGCTCTCCGCAGTGCACGCAATCACCTTTTCAACTATACTATGGCAGTTTTATACATTTACAAATAATAGACAAGTACAGACATTGACAATTAGCACATTGTTATACATAGAGTAGAGGAACATTGGCAGTTGTCACATCATTGTACATAGAGTAGATATATTTATGCATTTATGTCCCCCATCAATGGCTGATCTCGTTACTGAAACTTATTGTTTTGGCTCTGCTTTATCTCAAGCTAAGGTGCTTCAAGGTCCGATCTATTTCCTGCAGTAATTTAGACACTAACAGGCTTAACTCTTTGTGCAATGCCTGTGCCCAAGTCAGCACATCTTAATGTCTTTTCCCAAGAGTCCATTTTGTGTCAGGTAACCATCTTGTATCCTTTAATTTTGATTTTACTCCATCACACCTCTCAATTTACACCCATTCAAATAATAGTCTGCCATCCTATTTTTGCTATTGAAGTGGATAACCTCACATTTATCCACATCATACTGCATCTGCCAAGCACACTCCCACTCACTCAGCCTGTCCAAATTACGTTGAAGCATCTCTGCATCCTCCTCACAGCTCCTCCTTTCACCCAACTTTATATCATCTGCAGATTTGGAGATAATACATTTAGTTTCCTCATACAAATCATTAATACATAATGTGAATTGTTGGGTCCTAGCAGTTCCTGAGGTTCCCCACTATTCGCTGCCTGCCAATCAAATACCCATTTATTTCAACTGTTTGCCTCCTGTCTGCTAACCAGCTTTCTATCCATCTGAAGACACTACTCACATGACATGAAATTTAAAAATGCTAAACCTTCACTGGGCAGGAGCTAAGTTACATTCGGGCACAGGGGCTGGCAAAATCCAAAAGGGGTTCTCAGCGGTGCTAAACAGCCTTAAACCTCCACCATCCCGCTCCCTGTGATTCTCCAATCCTGCTTAGCTCCAACACAATCTGTTCTGAGCACAACATGGCTGGAAAATTGCCCCCAGAGAGTGGTTTGAGTATGGAATACACGCTCTGGAAGTGTGGAGGAGGCAGGATTAATCAATACATTCAAGAGGGCATTAGGTGATTAAGTGAATAGATACAGTAGAGAAAAGACAAGGGAATGGCACTAAGCCATAATGCTCATTTGGTGAGCTAGTGAAAACAATGGATCAAATGGCCTGTTTCTGCACTGTAACAATTCTGTGATTCTGCCTGTCAATCCATGCATCATCTTATTTTCCTGCTCTGCTGACAGGTAAATATTTCTTCCAAAGAGATTTAATCATATATTAATTATATTTTGTGAATGTATTGCTCTCCGTTCAAGTCTTGTAAGCCCATTTTGGGCTCCACTTCACCCTCTTTGGCAAGGGTTTCCTCTTTTCTTTCTGGCTGTCTTTACCTCCTGCTCTGGATTCTGGCCTCTTCATTCCTTCTGAAATTTCCTTCAATTTTTTTCTTCTGCCTGGCCTTGGGCAGCTCACGTCTTCCCTCAGGTCTCTAGCCACGTGCCCAGCTGGTTTCCGTGCCCCTGCAGTAATTCAGTTTTTGATTCTTTGTTCAGTGGTTTGGGCTTTGGTAATTGGCTCACCTTCCTTCCTGACTCCTAAAATAGATCAGGCCTTAGCTCTGGCACTATACTGCTTCTGAAGCACAGCAGCAGACATAAGAACTAGGAGCAAGGGTAGGCAAATTCAGCCCTTCAAGCTTGTTCTACCATTTCTACAATCACATAACACAACATAAGAACATAAGTAATAGGAGCAGGAGTAGGCCATCTAGCCCTTCGAGCCGGCCCCGCCATTCAATAAGATCATGGCTGATCTGTCGCTGCTCAGTTCCACTTTCCCACCCTCTCCCCATAACCCTTAATACCCTCGCTTATCAAAAACCCATCAACCCACGTCTTAAAAATATTTAGTGAGGCAGCCTCCACCACCTCAATGGGCAGAGAATTCCAGAGATCCACCACCCTTTGAGTGAAGAAGTTCCTCCTCAACTCCGTTCTAAACCGCCCCCGCCCCTTTATCTTGAGGCTGTGTCCCCTAGTCCTACTGTCCTTTCTGAGCAGGAAGAGTCTCTCCACGTCTATCCTATCCATCCCATTCATCATCTTATATGTCTCAATGAGATCTCCCCTCATCCTTCTGAACTCTAACGAGTACAAGCCTAGTTTATTCAGCCTCTCCTCATAGCTCAACTCCTTCAACTCCGGTATCAGCCTAGTAAACCTCCTCTGCACTCCCTCCAAGGCCAAAATATCCTTGGGAAGTACGGCGACCAAAACTGCACACAGTACTCCAGCTGTGGCCTCACCAATGCCCTATACAGCTGCAGCAAGACCTCCCTACTTTTATATTCAATCCCCCTCGCTATGAAGGCCAGCATCCCATTAGCCTTCCTGACCACCTGCTGCACCTGCAGGCTGGGTTTTTGCGACTCATGCACAAGGACCCCGAGGTCCCTCTGCACCGTCGCCTGCTGCAGTTTTTCGCCACGTAAGTAATAGTCCTTCCTACCATTATTCCTACCAAAGTGGACCACCTCGCACTTGCCAACATTAAATTCCATTTGCCAGTTCCTGGCCCATTCGCCCAGCCTATCTAGATCCTTCTGCAGACTCTCCACACCCTCCGTGCAATTTGCCATTCCACCAATCTTGGTGTCATCAGCAAATTTCAACACCATACACTCGGTTCCCTCCTCCAGATCATCTATATAAATGGTAAATAGCTAAGGCCCCAGCACCGACCCCTGGGGCACTCCACTAGTCACCAACCGCCAATCCGAATAGCACCCATTAACCCCCACTCTCTGCCTTCTATTTGACAACCAATCCTCTATCCACGCTAACACCCTACCCCCAACTCCATGCCCCCTTACCTTCTGCAATAACCTCTTGTGAGGTACCTTGTCAAATGCCTTCTGAAAATCAAGAAAGACCACATCCACCGGCTCTCCTCTATCCACCGCCCTAGACACATCCTCATAGAACTCCAATAAATTTGTCAGACACGACTTCCCCTTAACGAAACCGTGCTGCGTCTGCTCTATCAAGCAATTCCCCTCAAGATGCCTCGCTATTTCCTCCTTGATGACGGATTCTAACATTTCACCTACAACAGACGTTAAACTAACCGGCCTATATTCCCTGCCTTTTGCCTGCCACCCTTCTTAAACAACGGTGTAACGTTAGCCGTTTTCCAATCTTCCGGCACTTCCCCAGAATCCAGCGACGTTTGGAAAATAACTACCAAGGCATCCACTATCACCTCCACCATTTCTTTCAGAACCCTCGGATGCATTCCATCTGGTCCTGGGGACTTGTCCACAATCAGTCCCTCCAGTCTGTCGAGCACCGCCTCTCTAGTAACAATAATGTCATTGAGACCCTCCAGTCCTACCACCTTTCCATCGCTAACACCTGGCAAATTATTCACGTCTTCCTCCGTGAAGACCGAAACAAAAAAGTTATTCACGGCTTATCTCATCTTGGGCTCAACTTGACTTTCCTGCCTGCTCAGCGTAGCTTTCAAACTCTTACTAATTAAGAATTGTCTACCTTTTTGTTTTATTTTTTACTTCATAATTCCAATTAATTTTACTTTTGTCTTGTGAGTGTACCTTTAAGAAAAGTTTTTTTTAAAAAATCATGCAGCTTACAGCTTCAGTGATGTCATTGGGGTGGAGCTAAGCTATGGCAGTCAGGTAATAGGGCTTTCAGTTTTGTTTGTGGCAGTCAGGTGATAGGAGTTTTTTCCTTTGGGCTTTCAGTTTTGTTTTGCTTAGTGTGTTGGAAACAGTTTAGCAGTAAGCTAAGAAGCAGTCTCTCTCTCTCTCTCTGTCCTTCTCTTTGTTTGGTTCTGAAACTATTATCAGTTAGCTGAAGGGGCGGCTTATTGCCACCCTGCCTTAAAGAAGCTGTGTTTTGGGAAACAGATTCAACTACAATCTCCTCTGAGTTTCTTGACGGACTTTCAGCGTTCAACTTAGGAGGCTAGATTCCGGTAACAAGTGGGCATTAACCTATGCTGTATTGTGTTTATTTGGAGAGCTTTGTCTTTTGGATGTTGGCTTTGGTTGGAACACATTGGAGGTATTCCTTAAGAGTTATACATTATCATGGTTGTTGTGTTTCTTGTTTGTAATTGTTAAAAATTCTTTCTAACTGTCTTACTGTACATGTCAACAATATTTTTAATTAAACTTTATTTTTGATAAGAGCTCCTCATGGGTTAGCTGATTCACGCCTGAAGGGAAACCTCTTATGCTTATCCTAGCCAAATTCAACATAAAACATTACAGGTCAGGTAAGCTTCATAGAACACCTTGAAGTATCCATCCTGACTTGTAATACTTTTTTACTTTCAAATTCCCTTTGCAACTCATTTTCTTTTCCCTAACTCAGTTTCCTTGTGAAAATATCATGAAATTACTATTTTGGTTCAAAGTTCAACACTTTCTTGATGTTACTTCTTAAGCAGTCCCATTCACTGGCAAGCATTTCTTAGCACAATGTTATCTGATTATAGCTTTCATTTATCTAAAATCGCAATGCAGTGTTGTAACACGTTCAAACATTTCCCTCTATTCATCAGCACAATGTACGTCCACATGGGCTTGCCAGTTGTTTGCATCTGGCATGGCCAACTTATCAAACCCTGACAGCACCCACCTTAAATTGAACAGTTTTCCAAACCACGGTTATTATATTTCTACTTACTCTTTTGTGAAGATTCCCCGTGGTCCAGTGGGGGCAAATCTGCTTGGGTCAAGTCCATGTGTTTCCAGGATCTGGCGAGCAGCTGGGCTTAAACGGATTCTATTAAGAGAAACAGAAGAAAAGGTCAGATATTCCATATTGACTGAGTGTTGCACTGTCAAATGTACCACCTTTAGAATGAGATGTTAAGCTCAGCACAATTTTGAAGAAGAGTTTGCCCCATCATCTTGGCCAATTAACCATAACAGTATAAAAACACTCACTGGCCATTATCACATATATATTTGAGGTTGTGAAAGATTCAATACAAGTCATTTTATAAAAATCTCAAAAATCAACGGAACAGAAAATAATTTTATTCAGCTTTCAGTAGATCTCCATTAATGTATTCCATAAGGTATATAAAAGGGAATAGTGTCAGTTGCTGCATACTTACTCTCTTTTGCTGGGTACATGCTGTACATTGCTCGGGACAGGTGCCTGAGGTGCCACTACTTCCATTGGCGCAGATACAGTCTGAGAGAGTGATGGAGGACTAGTATGAACAGGAATTTCTACCTGTTTCCAGTCCTCACCTTCTGCCACTATCAAAGCAATTAAGGAACCCAAAATTACATCTTTGGTGCCTTCTTCCACCTGCGAACACATAAATCAAAATGTTTAATATGAGCTGAAGTTTCATGTCTAATATGGCGTGGGCTGAAGCCCTCATATCTAATATGGTATCTGTGTGTGTGTGTGTGTGTGTGTGTGTGTGTGTGTGTGTGTGTGTATACGTGCAGGCAAGAGATGGGGGTATGTGTATGTGAGAGAGTGTGTGTGTTGCACATATGTGCATGAGAGGTGAGTGCATATGCATATGTGTGAGAGAAGTGAATGCATGCGTGTGTGGGATAGGGAGTGTGGGAGTGAGGTGAGCGTGTGTGCTGTTTTGGGCGTGTGTCTGCGTGCGAACATTCATGTTTGAAGTGAGAGTCCGGCTCTCCAGCAGCACTCCCAGTATTAAATGAATTTGTGAGCAAAGGAACAGCATCACTCATTCCATTAAAATTACAATAAGTTAAGGCTTGGAAGTATTTGTTGAGCAAGAGAGCTTTTTAATTATAAATATATACATGTAAGAAATAGAAAATACTTTTAAATTAAGTATGTTTGCACTTATTGTACAATAATAATCATTTTATTGTGGTTTAACCCTTCAACACAATAAGAATATTTCCTTGAGTGCCATCAGTACTTGAGGGAGGTCAAAAAGGTTTTGTGGCTGGAAAAGTTTGTGAAACCTTGACTTACATGTTCAGCTACAATTCGAGTATCAGTATAAAGCCCTTCAAAAAAATCCAGGCTTTTATCAATGAGAAACAATCAGGCAGCCACTCAAAAATTTAAAAGGCTTCAGTAATCTATACAATCTCTAAATTAAGTGCATGTTCGTGTGGGAATTTGCAGTTTGAAATGAGAAATCAATAACTATTATTTAAATGGATTAAATCAAGAATCACACCCTCAGTGAATGAATGTTTTAACACCAGTCCTTTAAACTGACCTGAAACCATTTGATATATACATCACATCAAATTCTCGCAAGTCTTTTATAAATTTTAAAAAACTTGAGGCTATGTTTCTGCAGAAATTAGTGTTGAATTTGTACGTTATCACAGAATTTCATCCCCTACCACAGGATCAGAAGCAGGAAAGCTGGCAGGAGAACAGAGTAGAGATGTGGGAGTGAAGGAAAGGCGAGAACTACTCTGCTTTTACAGTACCGCACTACAGTCTCCAACTCTGGGTGGAGGTCCTGCATCAACTGACTCTGATTTCCTCGATTCCATGATGTGGAGATGCTGGCGTTGGACTGGGGTAGACACAGTAAGAAGTCTTACAACAGCAGGTTAAAGTCCAACAGGTTTATTTGACAGCTAACAAATAAACCTGTTGGACTTTAACCTGGTGTTGTGAGACTTGTTACTGTGTTTACTCCAGTCCTGCCAGCTGTTCTCTTGGTTTTGTTGCCTCTCCTCTACTCCAGTTTTCATCCTTGGCAGCAATTACACTGCTGCTGCTCCCACAACCTGGGGAGCTTGTGCCTTCCTCAGTTACAGGTTGGCTGCTGGATGAGATACACTACCTATGACTGGCTGGCTATATGGCTAAGGACATGAGTGAGTTAAATGACAGGCACAGAACTCTCAGTCCTTGGCACCTGCCAAAAAAAATTAACGATGTATTTCTTTGAAGAATTGCTGGTCCTAATGTGCGTCCCTCATTTTCAATAAAAGCCCTCCTGCAGCTGCCCCAGCTCTCACTCTGCTGTGAGAGCTGTTATTCACCATTTGCCTTGACATTTCCAAATCGCATCCATTGAACAACAACCGCATTCATGACCTATAGCACAGGGCTTGCAAAACTCGGAGAGGGAACTGCAAAATAATGGGTAAGCTTGCCAAGGAACCTTTATCCTGTCATATCAAGCTTCTGAGAACAAAGTTTCCACGTCTGAATACAAATGCAAAGCAGGAATTTCAAAACATGTTTAATTATATATTCACTCGAAGCATCGGAAACACATCCACATCAAAAGGTTTGTGCTGTCTGCAGCAAATAGCAATTGGTGTTAGATCAATTGTTACTGTTAGAACTGAAATTGAAGGATTTTTGTTAAAATATATCAAGAGATGTCAGGCAAAAGCAAATAGCTCACAGATCAGCCATGATCACAATGAGTAGTGAAGGAAGCTTGAATGGCTAAATAGCGTACTTTTATTCCTACAATCCCATTATCTATTGGGAGGGAAATAAGCTGCATACAATTCCACACCGACACTGTTCCACAAAGCACAGGAAAAGTAGTGATACTTAATTGTAAAATACCTCTAATGTTTGAAATCAGAGGTAAAAGCAGTAAAGGAAAAAGGATAGATTAAAGTTTTGGGTTTTGACCATTCATTAATGTTAAGTGTAAATCAATTGAGTGTTAATTATATTCTGGCAGTAGGTATGAATTGGAGACTCATTTGTAGATATGACATATATGTATATAATGTGTATATAATACATCTATTGCACAGGCTGGAAGAATGGTCCTTTTTTTGTTCAATGTGCATGATATGCAGTGTGTGTTTCTGTAAATAAAAGCTTGCAAATGAATAAAGACTTGGTTCCAACATTTTATGTTTCTCTTTCCAGATGCCAATGGATCAGCTGTGTATTTCTGCCATCTTGGGCACAGCTTGATCTCCATTAGCCCTTCTAGAGAATTAATGTGCTTTAGATAAAAATTTCCACAAACTACAGATTTTTAAAAACAAAAAAAAAGGTTTTGCAGTCACTTATTGCAAGCTGATTAAGAGTTTTTCAGCAATTCAGGCTAAACTCAAACGACAATCCCTAGCATAATTCATTGGTGCATGAAATATTTAATGAACTATGTAACCAAATCAACATTAAGTTTTAAACAATGTCCGCATTCATGAAATAAATCACTAACATGTGTTGACACGGGTAATGAAGATGGATGGTATCTTCTATTTGGAATTTGGTATACACCTTGCCAAAAGAAAATCAAGAGAGTGGGACTAATTAGATAACATTTCCAAAGAGCATGTACAGGTCAGATAGGTTGAATGATCACCGTTAGTGCTGCATCAGTCTTTCAAATTTCTGCTGATGCATGGTTCAGTTCAGCTATTTACTTGGAGAATTGGTCTTGCATGTGGTTTTCCCTAATGTTTGCCTTACTCAAGGTAATTGCATCTCAGGATAGAAGCGATGCTAGCAACAATGTATTTATTTTCATTCCTAGATGCCCTGATAACATTGTGGTTGGATAGATTTTCCTCCAAACAGGAACGCAACTTACTACGATATTCGAGACGCCACATATTGTGGTACTGGAGCTGTGCATAGGGCAAACTAGGTATGGGTGGCAGGTTCCTTTCTTTGAAAGAGTTGAGATTTTTGAGGCAAGCAGTCATGCTCACATTTGCAAATTTATTGAAAATTAATTTAGTAATTTCTAATTGATCTTTCATGATGGATGGATACTGATTCAAAACTATAATCTTTACTGTAACCATTTTTCATCCCATTAGGCGTTGGCAAGTAGCTATCTCAACTACTTGTCCTAAGATATCCAATCTGAAATCAGATCACAAATATATTGAAGGCGTAAACTAATTTGACATACAGTCCGGAACCAAGATATAGCATTAGAACATAGAAGCAAGGTGCACAAAGGGAGTGTTAGATAGCACTGGAGTAAAAAATTGTAATATACTGAACGGGGTCAGACTGTGAAGGAATACAATGTCTAAATTCGCTTCACTCACCAAGGCTCCTTTGACAGCACATTCCAACACATTCCAAACCCACAATCACTACCACTAAAAGGGCACGGGCAGCAGACACATAGCAACCCCACTAGTTAGAAGTTCCCCTCCATGCCAACCATATCTGATTTACATATCACCGTTCCTTCACTGACACTGAGCCAAAATCCTGGAACTCCCTCCTCAACAACACTGTTGGTGTACCTACACCTCAGAGATTGCAGCACATCACCACCTTCCCAAATGCAATTAGGGATGGATAATAAATGCTGGCCTAGCCAGTGGCACCCATATCCCATGAAATAATTTTAATAGAATCCTTGAAACAACTGAATTCACTCATGAGGCATACTGATAAAGGCAACTATGTTAATCAGGGTGAAGATTATTATTGCTTCATAAAAAACATTGTGCAGTATGGTCTATCAAGTATATATAAACAGCTGGCAAGCCACACTTGCTTCCTTCCACCAAGCATGTCCATATGACAGCATTTAATAACTGGCACACACAGGCTTATCTGGAAACTCTGAATTCCTAAACTAATTCACATCATGTTCATTCACCAATGCTTGCTGTTTTACAATGGCTGTCTGTATCCTAGCAATATCTCAACTTTAAAATTCTCATCCTTATGTTCCAATCTCTCCAGCCCTACAATATTCCAAGAACTATGCTACTCCAATTCTGGCCTTTTGCAAGCCTTATTTCTTTTACCTCACTACTGATGACAAATGCCTTCAGATGTCCAAGTTCTAAATGCTACAATGCCTTCTCAAATTCTTTCTGTCTCTCCTTCTGGAAGATAATCCTTGAAACCAGCCTTATTGGCTAAGCTTTTCATCACCTGTCCTAATATCATTATGTGGCTCAGTGTCAAATTTTGTTTAATGGCTCAAGAGAAATACCTAGAAATGTTTTACTATGGTGCAATCTAAATGTTGCTGCTGAAACATCTATTCACCTGCAATTTTTTTTCAATCATCCAGGCATAAACAAAGTAGGTTATTTGGGAATGCATGGTACAATCCTTGATAAAAGGTCTTCATAAATGTTCTTGACAATTTACTATCTGCCAGAGCAACGAAACCTGTAACACCACTGGGTGGCTATAGGGAAAACCAAAAGATAGGGTATTATGCTGCTACAAGAAATACACTGTCATGTAATGTAAAGGATGGGTTGGTGTTCATGGCTCTTTGCTCAATTCACCAATCTGAATTATGCCATCACAGGTAGGTGCTATTCAATGATGCTTGCAGAGTGCTCAGCTCCATTTGCAACACTTCAGATAATGAAGCAATTCATACTCATACACAGCATGACCTGGACAATATCCAGGTTTACACTGACAGGTGACAAGTAGCACTCAAGCAACCAATACTAGGCATTGACCATCTCCAATGGGGAAGAATTTAATCACCTCCCCTTGATTTTCAATGAGAACCCCATTTCCAAGACCCAGCCACACCTCAAAGGGTCACAAGTGATGCAAGATTAAACAAGATCAGTAACATTAACGCTATGGCTCCAAGAGCAACTAAACAGGTGGATATTCTGCAGTGAGGTGATCTTCTGACTCCCCACAGCTTATCATCTACAAGGTATAAGTTAGGTTCCTGCACTTACAGGTCTCCACTCCTCCCTTAACATTTCACTATTATGGATGATTATTGTAGAATCACCAATTCTGTTGCAAAGGCCAGCATATTGATACATTTCTAGCTTTTTTCTTAGCCTATGGTGCAAATTATTTTTAGCCCACAAAAAAGCTGTTTCCGTAATTAGGGTGAAGTGGTAACTTTGTTGATACTGCAGTGCGAGGATGAGTATTTGAGTCTGCCTGCTACCCTGACTCATCTTGGTTCAAATTTTGTGGAACTTAGTTTTGTATAAGCAGATAAGTCATTGTGTACGGGACTTACGGAATAACGCAATGGCTTTCTGCCTAATTAGGTATAAAAATAGTATAGCCACTGACTGTGAGAACAAGTTTGGAACAGAACAGAACAGGCCAGGCTTGGTGCTGGATCAGAGCAGACTCATTTGTTGGAAAAGGATGGAACTGAACAGAATGGAACAGAACAGAATGGAACAGAACAGACTCAACAAGATAGCACTGAAATTGAGGTAACTATTAACTCTTTCTGCATTCTGCAGTGTTCCTTAATAAAGTTTCTAAAACCAATTGCTCCAATGACAGGATTTCTGTCTCTCGAGGCACAATGGTCTCCAGGAGTGAAAGTGAGGTTTCAAGATTTTCAACTGTGGTTATCCTGCCCTGTAATTAAGTTAATATTGTGGAAGGTCAGAGTGAATCGATTATCCCTACTGCTGCATGAGCCAAATCAATGGGATAAGTGGCTTCTGCATTACACACTTTTATTATGTTTTTAATGCTTGATTAGATTATGTGGAAGGCTGACAAGTTTGAACCTAGTAAATGAACAGCACTATATTAACTCATCTTCCCCTATCTGCCTCAAGATTATGACAAGATTTTTAAAAAATAGATCGGTAACAGAAAATAAATGAAGAAATCTTCAAAATATAAACAAACATTGCATGATAATAACTAAATAGCAACAATCACCATAAGATTGAAAAAACGAAGAATGAAGGGTCACAGTTATGAAGTGGAACTTTAGGCATGTTTTTCACAAAAGTGACACCTGAGGTGCCTCTATGATTACAAAGAACAAGAAGATATTGGCCCAAAGTTTCCAGTTAGTGGCTGCCCACGAATATGGTCCCGACTGGATCGTATTGCCCATTTTTCCCAAACTCCGATTGGTACAGAAATGGGCAGCTCAGCGTTTCTAACCTAAGGGTGGGGATTGCCAGCAGGGGTGGGCAGGAGGAGGAGAGGACAACTCCCCTTTTTTTTACAGCAGTCAAGTGGGTGAGTGCACCAGTAAGTGTACATGTGACTGAATCACTGTGTACCTAGGTGAGATTGGCGGGTGGGGAAGGGAATTGTTGGTTAGCGTGGGGGGTGTTGGCTGTGTGGTCAGGTCAGCGGGGTAATCAGGTAGTCAGGAGTAAAACAGGTCGGGGTAGGGGCAGACAGGTTAAGTCAGCAGCAGTCAAGTAAGTGAGTTATTAGGATCAGAATTGGGGAACAGTCAAGGGTAGTCAGGTCAGGGGGTGGGTATTAATGTCAGGTCACAGAGCAGTCAATGGGTAATTGGATTCGGGGGGGGCAGTCAGGAGGTAGTCAGGTCAGGAAGTATTACGGTCCGATCAGGAGGGCAGTGGGGGAGGGGGGGGCAGTCAGGGAGATAAGTCAGGTTGAGGGGTTTAAATTTGATTGATTGGCTCTTTGGAAATAAAACTGTGCAGCCCTCTTCACCCGACCTTGTGCTGAATCTTTTAGATTTTATAAATGCAAGATAAACAAAAAAAGCCAGTCCACGTCTGAAAAAAAAAGGTTAATGAAGGCAAAGGTGAAAAACTGGTGAAATTGCCGGCGAGAAATAGATTGGGCCATTTTCCACATACTCCATACTTTACATTGTACCACTCTCTTCACTTGGGGGTGTCAGGCAGAATAACCAAATCTGTACATTTCCAATGTTTTCTGTTCTCATGGTTTTTATACATTTTTTCTTTTAGCATTGGTCAGTGTTCATCTACCAGGGTTCATTAAGATGGCCACTTTACAGCTAACCACTATCAATCCTCCACAATGAGATGGCACTGACAAGTAATGCATGCACATATCATTGCATGCATTGCTTGCATTCAGCAAGTCAGTCGGTATAATTGCTCCCACAGTGACTTCTCATTCTCACTGAAGGTTGTCACAGGAGAGGTTTAAAGTCAATAAGATGAATTATGGCCTCCTGCATTTCAGGAGTTAGTTCAGCCACCCCGATAAAACCATCAATGATGAGGTGCGAGAATAAAATTCATGACAACACCATACATTCTTATGCTCCACATGAGCCCCCTCCCACCTTGACTCATCTAACCCTACTAGCACATCTTTTATTCTTTTTTCCCTGGTAGACTTATTCCGCTTTTCCTAAAATGCATCTATACTATTCACCTAAATGACTGTTGTAGTGAGTACCACATTGTAACTGCTCTCGATGAAGATGTTTCTTCTGAATTCCTGGTGTTTTCATTGAATCCTGACAGCGCGGAAGAAGACATTCAGCCCATTGCGTCTGCACCAACTCTCTGACAGAGCATCTTACCCTGGCCCTCTACGCCATACCCTACACATTTCCCATTGTTAATCCATCTAACCTACCCATCTTGGGACACTAATAGGTAATTTAGCATAGCCAATCCACTTAACCAGCACATCTTTGGAAAATGGGAGGAAACCCACCCAGACATGGAAAGAACACGCAAACTCCAAACAGACAGTCACTAGAGGTCGGAATTGAACCTGGGTCACTGGAGCTGTGAGGCAGCAGTGCTAACCGCTGAGTGACCATACTGCCTCTTGTTAATGTTTATGACCTCTACTTCTGGTCCCCTTCAGATGGGAGCATCTTCTCTACAACTACCTGATCAAACCCTTTCATCATTTTAAAAAGCTCTATCACTCCTCAGCCTTCACTCTGACAAGGAGGAAAAACAGTCCTAACTTGTTCAGTGTTTGCTGATCATTAACATTCCTAAATGCTGGTATCATTCTTGATCATTACTACATAACTATCAAACATAAATTTATCACAGTGAGTCAGACATTGGTCTTAGATACAAATGAATTAACACCAATAATTCTCTCCCTTCTGGAAGGTTGTCAATCACACTGAGCTCAACCTTAGTAACAGAGGAATAATGCATCATTGCTGACCAAGATCGGCCCTTGGTGTGGTTAAATTGTTCTTTTCTTTTGGTGAGACAATTTTTACTCTCTACAGAGTGGTGATGAGGATGTATCACTCCATCCCCATTTACTGTGTCTCAGCCTTGTTTGTCAACAGCACACACCTCCTACACCCAGTGACTTTATTCAGGATTCTTAGCACGGCTCCAAAGCTGGAGAATTATCACAAAGTGCAATTCAACAGCTGGGTTATTCAGCGATTGGAGCCCTGGGGAGCTTTTCAACAAATTGCAACACTATTCCTTTTAGTGCAAACAATCTCGGCTTTCTCTGACGAAAATCCTATTTCTAAGATTAGTTAAATGAAATAGTTCATTATTTTGTTGTTAACATCCGCTCTCATTTATCTCCAGGTTTGAAAACTAAATATAGATTCTTTTTATGACAAATCCTTTCCTTATCCCAACTAATTCCACGAGAAAATCACTCTAAGAACTTAAGTAGCAGAATGTTTTGGAGACAAGGCACTCTGTGCCTGGGAAAGGGCAGGACTCAAGTTTTGTGTCTATCATCTACAGCATAGAGTATTTCAAAAGCTATTCAGTGTCAGACAAGCAATACTTTGCAACAGGGAGGGATCACAGGGTAAGTTGCTGCAAACCACCCTTGCATATTTTCTGATGGGAGTTTCCATAGGACATTGATTGAGGCTTTGGGAGCACGACCCCAAACTGTCCCCAAGACAGTTGGAGAAACATAGAAAACAGTAGTAGGCCATTTGGCCTTTCTAGCCTGTTCCACTATTCAATATGATCATGGCTGATCCTCTATCTCATAGCCATACTCCCTTGTTCTCCCCATACCCTTGACACCTTTAGAATCTAGAGTCTAGAAACCTATTTTCTTCTTAAATATTAAAATAAACAGACATGAGCATTTATAATTGAGGTAGATAAACTGGCAGATTGAGTCTGGTACAGGATTCTAAATATCAACAACGTAGAGTTCTGTGAAGGATGGATTTTGGTTTTAACAAATTGTAAATTATCTAAGTGTCTCCACTGTAACTCAATCACTAATGTTATTTCTGTGGAGATGCTGCTGTTCTCTGGTGGTGTTACTGTAGTAGACCTTGGGAACCTCACAGAATTTCAGGATCATTAATAGTTGACTGGCTCTTTACTCTCTTGTAGTTATTTTCTTAACTGGGCACGAACTGGCCTTTACTTCTCTGTTAAATTAGACTCCGAGGATAGCTCACCAGGATTATTTACAGGTCCTGCCGTACCTTTGGAACATAATTGTTATTTTAAACAAGAGGCCTAAAAGGGATTCCCACTAAACAAATCAAAGGGGAGAAATCTGGGACCAAGAGGGCAGGACTGTTCAACCTGGCCCCGCTAGGAAAGTTGAGGCTGCCCCTACCTGAGTTGCTCATACATTCCCCACTCCCACCCCAATTGGCATTCCAGAGGATTGGCTTCCTCTGGGATGGTCCCCAGCTACCCAAGATTACCCCGTCTGATCAGCTCCACTTTCCACCAGTTTCAGACAGAAAGCTGGAAATTAAAATCTCGTTTTATGCTGCCATGGTGAAGATGGTTTGTTTGGCTCCTGTCTGTTCAACTCCTGCTCCCTTAAAATCGGGGCATCTGTCTTCATAACAACTGAGCAAGAGTCATGCCTACCCATGTACGATAGTAAGAGGTCTTACAACACCAGGTTAAAGTCCAACAGGTTTATTTGGTAGCACAAACTTGTGGCACCAAATAAACCTGTTGGACTTTAATCTGGTGTTACGAGACTTCTCACTGGGCTTATCCCAGACCAGTGCCAGCATGTCCACATCATATTACCGTGGACAGATATGCCTGTACCAGGAAATTCTGGTAAGAGAAAGATTATTTTTTCATGTTGGTTCCCTCTTTCTCTGACTCTATCAGCAGCTTCCCACCAACACAACTGTGCAGGTAGTCCTACTCAGATATGAAATAATTCCCTAAGAAAGAATGGGAGGAAAGTTCTTTAGCCCTGCAAATTGAACTTTTTTCTGTTTATCTAACTAGCAAAAAGGCAGGCATCATTGGTTAGGATGTACATAATATTCTGATCATATGAGCACAACTTTAATATACATCAAAATCAAGACTCTGAAATTTTTGCAATGGGTTTGCTGTTCATTTATTTCAATAATGGTCGAAATGGCAAAATGTAGTCAAATTAATGGCTGAAAGATGTAGCCAATATATTGCATGTGCAACATTGCTTCCTGTTCAACAATGTGCTCTATTTAATATTGCTGCAGTATTCATAGTTTTGGTGCCATTCAGATGCTAAAATAGCATCCGTTCTCTAATACTTTCACCACTTTCAGTATGACTTTGCTGAAGGCATTTGTTAGTGTTGTCGTTAGGAACATCTATCACAAGTATGCACGGTAGGCAGATCATGATGGGCAGCACTCATTTCACACCAGGATTATTGCTTTTGATCTTGACAATCCAGCTAATGCCACCTAAACAGAGAAAGCTGAACATGCATTCTGCTGTAGGCAGGACCCTAGCACCCACACCCCAGCCCTTACTTCAGGCGGGACTATCCATCTAGATTCCCCACCATGACACAGTCATTTGCATTATTTCTCTGGAGATACTGCTGGTCACTAGTGGCAACAAGTGCACACAGAAAACAAAAATAGAGTGCACTGTTGCATTCTTTTTATTCTTTCATGGGTTGTAAGCATCACTGGCCAGGGCAGCATTTGTTGCCCATCCCTAATTGCCCTCAATAAAATGGTGATGAGCTGCCCTCCTGAATCACTGCAGTCCATGTGTTGTAGATACACCCACAGTGGTTAAGGAGGGAGTTCCAGGATTTTGAACCAGAGGCAATGAAGGAATGGTGACATATTTCCAAGTCAGGATGGTGAATGACTTGTAGGGAATCGCCAGATTTGGTATTCCCAGGTATCTGCTGCTCTTGTCTTTCTAGATGGTAGCAGTTGTGGTTTGGAAGGTGCTAACCTAAGGATCCTTGGTGAATTCCTGCATGCATTTTGTAAATGGTGTACACTACTGCCAATGTTTGCTGGTGGCGGAGGGAATGAATGTTTAGAATCATAGAATTCATAGTTTGTGAAAAGGATGTCAATCAAAGCAGGCTTCTTTCTCCTGAATGATGTCCAATTCTTTGAGTATTACTGGAGTTGCATTCAGCCAGACAAATGGAGAGTATTCAATAACATTCCTGATTTGTATCTTCGACAGGCTCTGGGGAGTCAGGTGGTGAGTTACTCTACACTGAATTGACAGTCTCTGACCTGTTCTTGTAACCACAGTATTGATATGATTAGTGCAGTTCAGTTTCTGGTCACTGGTAACCTCCAGAATGTTGGTTCATATGGGGAGTTTCAAATGCGTGATTCTTATTGTAGCCACATCTATCAACGTACAATTCAAGTGATACTCCAGCTGAAGGAATAAAGCCTGAGTAGATACAAATCTACTCAGTTTTCTACCAAGCCTGTTTTGATGTTGCCACTGAAAGTTGCAGAGAACACAGTAATTCAAACATCACTGTTATTATTTATGGAAGGGATCTAAACAACCAGGTGATGAAAAGAATATTAAAGCCTTAAATGTACATATGAATTAGGAGCAGGAATAGGCCACCCGGCTACTATTGTTGAAAAACAGCTGCACAATCTATGGAAGCACTTTACATAGACTTGAGACCTCATTTTGATATCAAAATCTCAGTAGCTGCTCTCGTTATTACTGTCCCACAACTATTCAATCCTGTCAGCTTTTCACAATCTCAAATAATCAAAATGCTTTAGCTCCTAGGAGGCAATACACTGAAATTTCAATAGTATTCACTCTACTTTATCCTTAATAACTATCTCGTACACAAGGAGCAGCCAGCAATATTCAGGTCTGGAGTTGCCAGTAACTATGCAAGGATGTGAGAAATTGCACCCTGGATGGTGATTCAGTAATGATTGAATGCTCTGGAGTAGATCTCTGAACTGTAACGATGGCAGTGAAGTCCTGTATATTGGCTCTTGATCGCTTTGCCAGCAAGAGAAGCTGCTGTGAGCTGGCAGCCTCTAATATAGCAAACAGAGCTTCTGAAACTGTACTTTGAACCTCTGCAACTTGTAACTTTGCTTCGGATAGCGGTGTGGATGCAGATTACCTGACCACAACCAGTCCAGAAAACTCCCTCACACGTGTATCCACACCTTACAGTGTGCTTTAGGCACTCTCGAATGAACTAGTAGGCAGTTAAACCTAAACAGCAAATTGCTTGTGTAGATGGTTCCTAGCACTAGATTTCAGCGGAAGGAGGACTTGAACCAACTCATTCCCTGCATTAGCCTTTGCTGCATAATGTGCTGTGTGATGCTCCCTGTTCAATCTCACTGTCTTGGGGACATAAAAAAAATAGGTGCAGGAGCAGGCTTTTTGACTCTTCAAGACTTTCCTGTCATTCAATATGATCTTAGATGATTTTAATAAGATATTGGAGTTGTTGGAAATCTGAAATAAGAACAGAAACTACTGGAAAAACTCTGCCAGTCTTGGCCACATCAGTGGAGAGAGAGTGAAACAGAGTTAATGAATCAAGTCTAGCATGATTCTTCAATGGTTAATGTTAAACCTACATAACCATATACTGCTGTGACAGATGAAGTGAATGTTACTCTAATTTCTAACCAGGCTTATGAACCATTGACAGACATAAGAACAAAAGGAGTGAGAGCAGGAATACGTTCTTCGAGCTTGCTCTCCCATTAAAAGATCATGGTTGATCTCCCATGTTATCCCCAGTATTCTTATTTTCTTTGATTCCCATAGTGTCCAATGATCAATTAATCTCAGTTTGAATGTATTCATCAACTGGGCATGTACAGTCTTCTGTCATAGAGGAAAGAGATATTGCCTTTTCCCAGTGTGAAAATGGTCACCCCGTTATCCTGAGATTATGTCATGGATTTTCACTGAATCGGGATAACGCAGGAACCCTTTTAAAATGGTGGTTGGGACCCAATGCTGGGATTTCTGACTCCATTCCCAAGTTTTCCAATTCCACCTTTAAGGGTGTGGGCTGGTTCAGGTCCAAAACACACACCATGCACCAGTGACATTGCCGGCTCTGTGAGGAATATTTGCTAAGTCATTGGTTGCAGGTCTTTTCTTCAAACAGTGTTTACATTCAATTAAGTTGTGAGCCATGGTGTTTGCTTGCGTGGAAATGAGCAAGTAAAAGATGTAACAGTACGGAATTACCTACACTCAGCTTTGAATGTCAAGAACCCAAGACACAGTACTAAAGTGCTCGCCCTGTAAGAAGGAACAGGAATCAAGGTTTCTTCCAGCGTGAAACCTTTAGCAGATGCCACACAAAAGTTCCAGATGTAAATTGCAGCTGGAGTGTAGATAATGTCCAGTGAGTAATTAGGGCATGAGATTACTGGAGTGCTTTTTAGGGATAGTACTTCACATTAGCAAACACTGTGACATTCATATTTTTCTCAAGCAAGGAATGACATAGAACATCCTGAGGTCAGGCTAGTAATCAAATATGGAAAGGGTAGTTCTTGTCCTGAGGTGACAGGGTGGGGGTACAGTTCAGAATTGATGCCGCAGTTTTAAATGTTAGTTTTTAATTTTCTTAGAATGATGAATATCATAGGTGAAAGCATAATTTCAATGATTAATATTAGATTTCACTTTGTTACACAGATATGTTAGATATTTTATATTGCCATGCAACTCAGACATGTATTGATGGTTTTTTTTAAATTCCAATTCAATCAAATCAAATGCAATTCAGTGTCTGAACAAATTGAGACATTCCCGATCCAAGCTGACAAGACAGGGCTCTCACCTCCTGTCTTAGGCTTGGTCTACATGATCCAAACTGATTGGAGTAGGCATAGCTCTTCCTCCAAGGCTAGGTCTCATTTGCATCTTAGCCAAAAGGCCAAGATGTCGCTTTTAAAAATTGCTTCAAATGAAGCTAAAATGTAACCTAATGACTTCAACCAAGCACTATATGTCGATACTACACTTGATTTTAGCCAAAAGGCCAAGAAGCAATTTTTGCTCCTCCTGCAATTTCCTCTGGCTATGTATCACCACCCCAAGTTTTGACCAAGGCTTAATGTAGGTACATAACAGTGACCACTATACTGTAAATCTTTCTATTCTCTCAATGTATATAGGTCACTCACCTCCACAGCCTCTGACGGTTGGGTAGGTTAGTCTTGTTGTTACTATCAACACCATTATTCCTACAAAACTCATCTCTAAACTCTGTGGCATAGGGCTTGGCTCCTCCCTCTGTGACAGGATCCTAAACTTCATAACCCACAGATGGCAATCAGTAAGGATGGACAGCAACAACACCTCCACAATTATCTTCAACATCAGTGCCCTGCACCGTGTCCTCAGCCCCTCTTTATACATTTATGACTGCGTAGCCAAATTCTGCTCCAATGCGATTTTCAAGTTTGCTGCTGACAGCACCATGGTGAGTTGGATTTCAAACAATTGTGAGATGGAGTACAGGAGAGAGATAGAGAATCTGGTGAAATGGTGCAATGATAATAATTTCTCCTTCAATGTCAGTAAAACAAAGGAGATAGCCATTGACTTCAGGAAGCGTAGTGCAGGACATGCCCCGATCTACTTCAACAGGGATGAAATGGAAATGGTCGAGCACTCCAAGTTTCTAGGTGTCCAGGTCATCAATAATCTTGTCCTGGTCCCTCTGATGCTACAGTTAAGAAAGGAGTCTAAGGAAATCTAACCATTGTCTTCAGCTCCGATGAACCTTGGATCTCCTGCGGATGCATGGTCTGGATTTTTTTACACCGGTTAAAGGGCTTGGGTGCTGTGTGAGATGTTGAAATTGGCGTCAGCAAATCCAGCTGATAAAATCATAGTCAAGCTCATCTCCACATCTTAAACCATTGAAAAGAAGTTTGAATGCTACTTCTCCTCCATGAATATGAAAGATTTAGACTGGATACGTGATCTTCTTTTGAACTATAGAATCCCATTAATACAGAAGGAGGGCATTCGACCCGTCAGTTCTGCACCGACCGCAATCCCACCAGGCCCTATTCCCATAACTCCACACATTTACCCAGCTAATCTCCCAGACACTAGGGTCAAGTTAGCATGGCCAATCAACCTAATCTGCACATCTTTAGACTGTGGGAGGAAAGCACAGCATCAGGAAGACATGGGAAGAAAATACAGACTCCACACAGTTAGTGACCCAAGGCCGGAATTGAACTTGGGTCCCTGGCACTGTGAGGCAGCAGTGCTAACCACTGCGTCATCCCAGTAAATATTACCATGCTGTCATCCACTCAAGCACAAATAGAAGTATTTGCTGAAGGGGACATTGAACTGTTGATTATGACTAAACACTGTGTGTTTGTGCTGCCAAGACAAGGTGCCCTCAGCTCTCCTGTGCAGAAACATCCCTCTTCATGATTCTTACTAAAACTTACGCAAATTTACAAAATCAATCCCTCACTCCAAACTACCAGTGTTTCATTAGGTATAAAGTGAAGTCATGAGAGGTACCATATAAATGCTCTTCTTTCTTTTACCCAGCACCACAGACAGTTAGACAAAGGATTCTGTTACTTTGATGAGGAGAAACTCTTAACAATTTAAAATCTGTTTTACACAGAATTATCCTTCATACGCAGTCCACCTGACCACTATTACTATTCAGTTCCACAACTTTTCATTGCCTATAACCGAAAAGAGATAGAAGAGTGGGAACGTTTGAGTTCAGGATCCAAGATCAAACGTTGATGTTTTTCATCACTTAACAAGATTTATCAATCTGTTTTGTATTGTTCATCATCATAGTCTTGCACTAAGGCTTCTATGTAAGCCTACTTTTGACATGGATAAATAAACTTTTTAAATACGGTCAGGTCTCCCTCTAGTGACAGAAGATGGGACCTGCAGCTTTTCATTCAGGTGAATTTATAATAAAAATACCACGCTGTGGCACAAGATCCCCAAACGACAGCCACCAGCCCCCCACCATCACCTCCTCCCACCCCACCCCAGAAAAAAATGGATTTCTATAATTGAATTCCATGTGATGATACTGCTTTTTTTTTACAAATCTGTGCTTTGTGTGTCATAGAAACAATAACTCGTATTATAAAGGTAGGGAAATAATATCAGCAAAGCAGTACAACCATGTGAAGTTCTGAGACCCATAAACTCTTCCAAAGTGCTTCTGACAAGATCCTACATGGGAGACTGATAGTGTAAGTAAGAGCCCACGGGATCCAAGGAAATTTGGTAAATTGGATCCAGAATTGGCTGAGTGGCAAGAAGCAGAGGGTGATGGTCGAAGATGTTTTTCTGACGGGAAGATTGTGGCCACTGGGGTCCTGCTGGGATCAGTGTTGGGCCCTTGCTGTTTGTGATTTATATAAATGATCCAGACTTGAATGTAGGAGGGTTGATCAATAAGTTTTCGGATGATATGAAAATTGGTGGAGTGGTAAACAGTGAAGACTGAACAGTGAAGCCTTAGATTACAGGAAGATATAATTGGGTTGGTCAGATGGGCTGATCAGAGGCAAATGGAATTCATTCCAGATAAAGTGAGAGTTAATGCACTTAGGTAGGACAAACAAGGCAAAGCAATACATGACGAATGGCAGAGTCCAGGGAATCACCGAGAATCAGAGGGACACTGGGCCCTTAAGATAGCAGGACAGATCGATAAAGTAGTTAAAAAGCCATACGGGAAACATCTTTATTAGTCGAGGCATTGAGCTTAAGATCAGAGAGGTTATTCTGGAACTATATAAAATGTTGGTTAGGCCGCATCAGGAGTGGTGTGTGCAGTTCTCGAGTCCATATTATAGGAGAAATATGATAATACTGGAAAGGGTGCAATGGAGGTTTACCAGGATGTTGCATGGACTGGAGATTTTTAGTTATGGAGATTGGATGGACAGGGGTTGTTTTCCTTGAAGCAGAGGAGGTTGAGGGGAGGGTGGGGGGCAATACATGACTGAGATGTATAAAATTATGAGGGGCATAGATAGAATAGACAGGAAGAAACAGGTGGAGTGTTCAATGACCAGCAGGCATAGATTTAAGGTAAGGAGGTTTATAGCGAATGTGAGGAAAACAATTTCACCCAGAGGATGGTGGGAGTCTGTAACTCACTGTCTGAAAGAGTGGTGGAGGCAGCGATCCTCATAACATTTAAGAAGCATTTAGATGTGCAATTGTGATGCTGAGGCAAACAAGGCTATGGACCAAATGCTGGGAAATGACATTAGGATAATTGGGTGGTTTGTCTTTGACCAGTGCAGATATGATGGGCCGCAGGGTCCTTTTCTGAGCCGTAAACCTCTGTGACACTATGCTCAGTGGAATCGTTGGTTCCAAGATTATCTGGACACCTCACATTGTTACTGTCACCTGAGAGTATTGATATTGAGAAACCAAAACTCATAGTGCAGGATGCTGCATAGAGGACTATCCCCAGTTCCTTTAACAGCTGCAGGAAAATGTCATTAGCTGTGCTGCCCTGTTCTCAAACAGCTCCCAAGGAATCCTCAGTTCGCTAGTCTCCTTAGTCACAGCAAATCCAGGCTGTGAACTTTGGTCGCGCAACTGACGTAATTACCTTTAAAAAAAAAGGTGGGCCCAGAAAAAAGGAGCTAACTGCAAAGGGTAATGCCCAAACCCATCACTGATCTTGCCCCTTAGAATGTTAGTTTGTTTCTTAACTGTAATTATCAATTTAATAAGTGAATTTAATCAACACAGTGATAAAAACTGGAAGATCCAGAAATAATGTTTTAGTTATGGAGGCAGCACCGTGGTTGGCACTGCTGCCTCACAGCGCCAGGGACCCGGGTTCAATTCCCGGCTTCCGTCACTGTCTGTGTAGCGTTTGCACATTCTCTCTGTGTCTGCATGGGTTTACTTCGGGTGCTCCGGTTTCCTCCCACAGTCCAAAGATGTACAGGTTAGGTTGACTGGCCACGCTAAATTGTCCCTTCGTGTCGGGGGATTAGCAGAGTAAATGCATGCAGTTATGGGGATAGGGTTTGGGTGGGATTATGATTGGTGCAGATTCGATGGGCTGAATGGCCTTCTTCTGCACTGTAAAATTCTATGATTATCTTTGAGTTTTTGTTGCTCTTTGCTGCTTTTGGGGGTCTTCAAAGTGTCCAGATAACTTTCAGCAGAATAAATGTAATGTTTCAATGTAACTTATGGTTTGGAATTTCAGAAGAGATTCCTATTCCGTGTTTACATTGTAAAATTGTAATTTTGAAATGATGGTTCTGGTTGAGATGCATTTATATTGTCAAACAGGTTTATATCCAGGTCCTAATTTCAGTTCCTGCTACAGAGCCCAGACTATTTTCAATATCCCCCGGTTGTACATTTCTACCATAAAGTAATGATCATTTATCCTGCATTGTTTCAGATATTGACACTAACAGCAGTGGGCACTGATTGAATTATAACTATTAACCATAATTATTTTTCAAAAGAATTGTGTAAGTGAGGAATAACTTATGAGCACTCTAATGCATCATGATAGTAATGCGCTTTGCAATGTTGAACGAAATATATTCCAGTTTAGCTATGTTGATTTAGCTGATCTCAGGAGGCAGAAACATCTCAGTTAATTTTGACGTACTGGGGAGTGGGAGGTGGAATCAGCAAGGGTGGCCATTCCTGACCCCCTGTTTCTGGGCAAACGAATGTCCATCAATATTTAGATTGGCAGGTGAAAAATCATCTCTTGGGCAAAGTACTCGAGAGGATTGTTTGTATCCAGCGGGTGACGATATGCCAACAGGAGGAAAGGGGAAATGATGTTTGGGGAACAAAATTCTTTTTGAAAGCAAAATACTGAGGAGAAAACAAGGAAACCAATGTACGCATATTAATCTGTAAACTTTGTATGTACATCACTGCTGCTATTTCAGCTTTTGATTCAAATTGTTTAAGTTTTGAGTCACACCACAAGCTATGTGCATGATTTGGGAGGATTCTTTGAATGATACAGAAAATTTAATGTTATTTTCTTCATTAAACAATCTGCTCAAATTCCACTGTCTCACTGAGTCTGCCCTGGAGTTCTCAGCCTGCCTATCACCAATTTCCCCCTTCTTCCAAAAGAGAAAATGCTGGAAAATCTCAGCAGGTCTGGCAGCATCTGTAAGGAGAGAAAACAGCTGACATTTTGAGTCCGGACGACTCTTTGTCTGCTTTCTCTTTTGGTTCAGATGCCAGCATCTGCAGTAATTTGCTTTCTTCCCCCTCTTCTTGCTCCTTTGAGGGAGAGAGGAAAAGAGTAATGACCTACTGAAAATAGAGTACCTTAATGTCTAATGCATTCTCGAATCAGTTATTCCTGTAAAAGCACAAGTGGAAATGAATTGCATTGTTCAATTTCATAACGTATGTGAACTGGAATAAATGTGCCTTGAGTAAGGTTTTCGAACTCTGTGACAAAAGGGCAGGAGCTGTTTAATGCTACCCAAATGGGAGGCTAAGGTTATATCACGTTATCAGTGGTTTTAACATGAAAAATATTGCAAGTTCTAGAGAAAACAATTGATTTTGAAATTAACGCCAGAATTCCCCACTGAAAGGACAAGGACTGTTTTGATGTTAATATGACTTTGTCAAATGCCCTTTGGAAGTCCAAACATTCCACATCAACAACATTACCTCATCAACCCTCTCTGTTCCCCTCATCAAAGCTTCAGCAAGTTAGTTAAACATGATTTGCCCCTAATTAATCTGTGCTGGCTTTCCTTAATTAACTTGCATTCGCCCAAATGACCAATAATTTTGCTGCAAATTATTGTTTCTAGAAGTTTCCCTGTTGGTGAAGTTAATGTGAGTAACTTGTAGTTTCAGAGTTTACCCTACATCGTTTTTGAACATGGATTTAACATTTGTGATTCCCCAATCCTCAGCTCCCTGCAATTTCTAATCTCATTTCCCTCAGTATCCTTGGATGCATCTTATCCGGTGCTGGTGCCTATCTGATACCTCCAATTTTAAACTCTTCTAGTGACTAAATGCCCTCTTCTTTTACCATGATCTGCGCAGCATATTCTTCCTTGGTAAAGACAGATGCAAAGCATTAAGTATTACCTCAGTCACGTCCTCTGCTGCATGGGTAAATCCCTTTTTTGGTTCTCCCCCCTCTCCCTTTCATTGTTTATAAACATATGGAAGACTTTTGGATTCCCTTTTATGTTAGTTGCCAAACTCCTCTCATGTTCTCTTTGCTTATTTTATCTGCTTTTTTCAATTTCCCTCTGAACATTCTATGTTCAGCCTGGTTCTCAATTGTACTGTTCACTAACATCTAGCATAAGCACATGCTTTCTGTCTAATTTTAATCTTTTTCATCATCCAGGGGAATGTTTGTTTTGTCTGTTAATCTTTGATTACAATTTATTTGAGTCAGATCCATTCTTACCCCAATGAAGTTGGCTTGCAGCAGCACCACCACCACCCCTCCCCCACCCCACAACCCAGTTAAATGTTTTGATTCTGAATTGCTCCTTGTCCTTTAGTTCTTGCACTTCTCTGCCACTTCCTTGCCAATTTGTTCCTCTACATCTTTCTCACTGGTTGGTAACATATAGACTACACCGAGCAAGGCGACTGCACCCTTTTTGTTCTTTAGCTCTATCCAGATAAATTTTGTCCTTGACCCATCTGGATATTCTTTCTTTCCTTCATCAATACAGCCAATTCCTTCTCTTCCTATTTTCCCTGAACGCCTTGTATTCAGGAATATTTAATACCAGTCCTGCTCTTCTTTGAGTCAGATCTTGTATTTCCATGTAGCTTTTTATGTCCACAACTCACCTGTCTTATGTACTATATTTCACACATTCACAAAAACATAGTGAGCCTAATTTAGACTTTAAACCAAACTCCCATCCATTGACTCTGTCTACACTTCTCGCTGTCTTGGCAAAGCAGCTAGCATAATTAAGGACCCCACGCATCCCGGACATTCTCTCTTCCACCTTCTTCCGTTGGGAAAAAGATACAAAAGTCTGAGGTCACATATCAACCAACTCAAGAACATAAGAACTAGGAACAGGAGTAGGCCATCTGGCCCCTCGAGCCTGCTCCACCATTCAGTAAGATAATGGCCGATCTTTTTGTGGACTCAGCTCCTTTTACCCGCCTGCTCACCATAACTCTTAATTCCTTTACTGTTCAAAGATTTATCTATCCTTGCCTTAAAAACATTCAATGAGGTAGCTTCAACTGCTTCATGGGCAGAGAATTCCACAGATTCACAATCCTTTGTGTGAAGAAGTTTCTCCTCAACTCAACCCTAAATCTGCTTCCCCTTATTTTGAGGCTATGTCCCCTAGTTCTAGTTTCACATGCCAGTGGAAACAACTTCCCTGCTTTTATCTATCTATTCTCTTCATAATCTTACATGTTTCTACAAGATATCTATAAGAAGAGGGAGACATATGTTAGGTCGAAACAACTGGGTATGGAGAGTGCGCTGGAGGAATATAGAGAGAGTAGGAGGGAGCTAAAAAGGGGAGTTAGAAGGGCGAAGAGAGGGCATGAAATGGCTTTGGCTGATAGGATTAAGGAAAATCCAAAAGCATTTTACTCCTATATTAGGAGCAAGAGAGTGGTTAGAGGGAAAATTGGTCCTCTTAGGGACAAAGGAGGGGAGTTATGTATTGAGTCGTAGGGAATGGGGGAGATCCTGAATAAATACTTTGCGTCGGTATTCACGAAGGAGAGGGGTTCAGTGTCGTGTAGTGTCTTGGAGGGAGCTGTAGATCAGTGGCAGGAAATATCCATTACGAGGGAGGAAGTGCTAAGGCTTTTAGGTAGCATAAAAACGGATAAAGCTCCGGGGCCTGATGGTATTTATCCCAGGCTGCTTAGGGAGGTGAAAGATGAAATTGCTGGGCCTCTGACGCAAATCTTTGACTCTTCTTTGGACACAGGTGAGGTCCCAGAAGACTGGAGGGTAGCTAATGTTGTACCGCTGTTTAAAAAAGGTAGTAGGGATAACCCTGGTAATTACAGACTAGTGAGTTTGACATTGGTGGTAGGAAAATTATTGGAAAAAATTCTTAGGGGTAGGATGTATGAGCATTTGGAGCGTTGCGATCTGATTAGGGTTACGCAACATGGCTTTGTTAGGGGGAGGTCTTGCCTTACGAATCTGGTAAAATTCTTTGAGGAGGTGACAAAAACGATTGACGATGGGCAAGCCGTTGATGTCATCTATTTGGATTTCAGTAAGGCATTTGACAAAGTCCCTCATGGTAGGCTGGTAGAAAAGGTTAAGGCACATGGGATACAAGGACAGGTAGCTAGGTGGATTGAAAACTGGCTGGGCAATAGAAGACAGAGAGTAGTTGTCGAGGGGACCTTTTCGGGCTGGAGGCCAGTCACCAGTGGTGTGCCGCAGGGCTCAGTACTGGGACCTCTCCTCTTTGTAGTATATATAAACGACTTGGAAGAGAGCATACGTGGTGGGATCAGCAAGTTTGCGGATGACACCAAGATGGCAGGATTGGCGGATACAGAGGAGGAATGTCAGGTGACACAGCAGGATATAGATAGGTTGATATATTGGGCAGATAGGTGGCAGATGGAATTTAATTCTGACAAATGCGAGGTGATGCATTTTGGAAGGAATAATGCAGAGAGGAGCTACGTGATAAAAGGTAGACTGATTAGGAGTATAGAAATACAGAGGGACCTGGGAGTGCAGGTTCACAAGTCTATGAAGGTGGCGACACAAGTAGAGAAGGTTGTGAGGAAAGCTTATGGAATGCTAGCCTTTAGAAGAAGGGGTATAGAGTATAGGAGCTGCCGTCTAATGCTTCAGTTGTACAGAACGTTGGTTAGACCGCATTTGGAGTACTGCGTCCAGTTCTGGTCACCTTACTACCGGAAGGACGTGGAGACTCTGGAGAGAGTGCAGAGGAGGTTTACCAGGATGTTGCCTGGCATGGAAGGACTGAGTTACGAGGAAAGGTTGGAGAAACTGGGACTCTTCTCCTTGGAAAGACGGAGATTAAGGGGGGACATGATAGAGGTATATAAAATACTGAAGGGAATAGATAGAGTCAATAGTGGTAGGCTGTTCTCTAGATTGGGGACAATTACGAGAGGTCACGATCTAAGGGTGAGGGGGGAGAAGTATATTTTGGATATGAGAGGAAGGTTCTTCATGCAGAGGGTCGTGGGAGTATGGAACGCGCTACTGAGTAGGGTGGTGGAGGCAGGCATGTTGGACTTGTTTAAGGTTTACTTAGATAGACACATGAGCGAAACAAGGATGGAGGGTTATAGTAGAGGGTATTAAATAGGGTCACAGCCTCGGGAGGACACCGGAAATGTAGAATTACATGTCAACGTTTTTGCCTTTTTATTCCGCAGGTGTCGGTTCACCTTGTTGTCAAACGAGGGGCATGCACACGGTGGGTCGTGCGTGGGCTGCTCTTGGAGGTTCCGGGAGTGGCCTAGCACTTCGTGTCGGTGTGTGTGCTTAATCCTGGACCAGTAGACGGGCGCCGCAACAGCTCAGTGACTAGCACTGCTAGCTGTGCAGATACATGGATTTGGGCCAGTGTCTGTGGGAGTTTGCGTATTCTCCCTGTGGTTGCGTGGGTTTCCTCTGGGCGCTCCAGTTTCCTCCCACACCCCAAAGATGTGCTCTTAGGCTGATTGGTATACCAAATTGACACTATTCTCCCCTGAATCTGGCCAAGTAGGGGTTCCACTCACATACACACAGGGCAGGGTAGGTGTAGGAGGATGCGGCGGCACGGGCTCGTTGGGCCGAAGGGCCTGTTTCCCCTGCTGGGTTGTTCTTTGTTCTTTGTTTATTCTTCTGAATTCCAATGAGTATAGCCCCAGTATACTCAGTGTCTCCTCAGAAGCCAACCCTCAACTCTGGAATCAACCTGGTGAATCTCTCCTGCACCCCCTCCAGTGCCAGTACATCCTTTCTCAAATAAGGAGACCAAAACTGTACACAATACTCTAGATGTGGCCTCACCAGCACCTTATACAGCTGCAACATAACCTCACTGTTTTTAAACTCCATCCATCTGTCAATGAAGGACCTTCTTAATTATCTGCTGCACTTGCAAACCAACTCCTTGTGATTCTTGCACAAGGACACCCAGGTCCCTCTGCACAGCAGCACGCCACAATTTTTAACCATGCAGCAGTCTTTGGTGTGGCACCTTGTCAAATGCCCTCTGGAAATCCAGATACACCACATCCACAGGTTCCCATTCTCCACTGCACATGTAATGTTCTCAAAGAATTCCACGAAATTAGTCAAGTATGACCTTCCTTTCACAAATCTATGCTGCGTCTTACCAATGGGACAATTTATATCCAGATGTCTCGCTATTTCTTCCTTGATGATAGATTTAAGCATTTTCCCTACCATAGAAATTAAGCTAACCGGCCAATAGTTACCTGACTTTTGTCTACTTCCTTTTTTAAACAGTCACATTTGCTGTTTTCCAATCTATGGGAACTACCCCAGAGTCCAGCGAATTTTGGTAAATTACCACTAATGTATTTGCTATTTCTCCCGCCATCTCTCATAGTACCCTAGGATACATTCCATCGGGACCACAAGACTTGTCTACTTTTAGCCCCATTAACTCGCCCAACACTACCTATTTCATGATAATGATAGTTTCTAGATTCTCACCTGCCATACCTTCCTGTCATCAATTTTTGGCATGTTATTTGTTTCTTCCACTGTGAAGACAAACAAAATACCTGTTCAATGCCTCAGCCATTTCCTCATTTTCAGTTATTACATCCCCCTTCTCACCCTCTCAAGGACCAATGTTTACTTTAGCCACTCTTTATTGTTTCATAAATTTGTAGAAACTTCTGCTATCTGTTTTTATATTCTGAGCTAGTTTACTCTCATAATCCATTTTACTTTTCTTTATTGCTTTCTTCGTGGCTTTCTGCCTACTTTTAAAGATTTCCCAATCCTCTAGGTTCCCACTAATCTTTGCCACTTTGTATGCATTTTCTTTCAATTTGATACCCTCCTTTATTTCCTTAGATATCTATGGTTGATTATCTCTTTTTCTACAGTCCTTCCTGATCACTGTATATATTTTGCTCAGCACTGTGAAAGATCGCTTTGAAAGTCTTCCACAGTTCCTCAATTGTCCCACCTTAAAGGTTTTGCTCCCAGTTTACCTTAGCCAATGCCTCCCTCATCCCTTTGTAGTCTCCTTTGTTTAAGCACAAGACACTGATATTGGATTTTACCTTCCCACGCTCCATTTGTATTTTCAATTCAACCATACTGTGATTGTTTATTCCAAGAAGATCCCTTATTGCAAGATCATTACTTAGTCCCTTCTCATTACACAGGACCAGATCTAGGATAGCTTGCTCCCTTGTCGGTTCCATTACATACTGTTCAAGGAAGCTATCGCGGATACATTCTATGAACTCCTCCTCAAGGCTGCCTTGACTGACCCGGTTTGACCAGTTGACATGTAGATTAAAATCCCCCATGATAGTTGCTGTACCATTTTTACATGCATCAGTTATTTCTTTGTTTATTTCTCGCCCCATCATGATGTCATTATTTAGTGGTCTATAGACTACACCTATCAGTGACTTTTTCTCCCTACTACTTCTAATTTCCACCCAAATGGATTCAACCTTTTTTCCATAGATTCTATATCATCTCTCACAACCGCATTGATGTCATCTTTAAATATCAGAGCTACACCATCTCCCTTATCTTCCTGTCGGTTGCTCCGAACAGTTTGATACCCCTGGATATTCAACTCCCAGTCGTGACTATCCTGCAATCATGTCTCTAATGGCCACCAAATCATACTCGTTCGCAATGAACAGCTTCTTCCTTGCTGCCATCAGATTTTGAATGGACCTACCTTGCATTAAGTTGATCTTTCTCTACATCCTAGCTATGACTGTAACACTACATTCTGCACTCTCTCCTTTCCTTCTCTAAAAACAGTATGCCTTGTCTGTATATTGCACAAGAAATAAAACTTTTTACTGTATACTAATACACATGACAATAATAAATCAAATCAAATGTATTACTTTCTTCTTTACTTTGAATGTAGCTTACTATTTCCTACTCTCGTGCTATCTGACAACCCCAGTTTTTTGTGCATCTTGACATTCCTCTCTTGCATGTTCTCCTGGCTCCCATGCTTTAACCCTGGCATCAAGGAGGGAACACACCATCCTGGATTAACATTTTTGGCCACAGAATCACCCATCTGCTCTCCTATCGAATCTCTGATCATTGATGTTCTTCCAGTCTTCCTTGTGCCCCATCCCAATACAGCTGAGTTAACTGTGTTGCCATGGATTTTGCTCTTGGTTCACTCCTCAGATGAACCATTACATTCAACAGCATTCAAAATTGCATACTAACTGGAGATTGGGGTGCTCAGATAGACACTACATTACATTACCTGCCTCTTTCTTCTTGACAGCTTAGTGGTCACCCATCCCCTCTCTACCTGCATGCTCTTAAATCGTGTGGTGAACACATCTATAAATGTGTCATCCATAAAGCTCTCAAACTCATGGATGTATTGCAGTGATATTAGCTGCTGCTCAAGTTTCAAAGCTGGAAGCCTGAGATACTGCAACTAACGACACTTCATGTTGTTATCTAGGAGACAGGAATTGTCCCCGTAATGTTATTACACAGGAGAGCTCAGAGCTGCCTTACCATTTCTCTATTATATAACAAACATAATTTAAAAAGTCTCACCAACTATGGCCTCCTTCTGCACAATAGATTCTGTGATTCTATGAATTACTCAGTTCTCTTCTGTTGTCATTTAAATAGGGAAGTTAACTGAATATTAAAAAAGAGTTAAACAAAATAATGAAATTTCCAAAAGAAACCTTAAGGGGAGAAAATTGCAGAGTTGCGGAGAAAAAACAAGGGAGTGGAACTAGCAGGATAGACTACTAAAGGACAAAATTCTACACAACGGGCTGAATGGAGGACTCCTTATGGAGACCTGTGAAACTTTACACCTTTCTGGTTTTACATGAATGCGTCAGTTTGAAGTAATTCATGAAAGTGCAAAATGGGCATGCATCCAAATCCAGTCCAAGATTGGCTGCCAAACAGAAATTCAAACTCCACCAATTTTGTTTTTTCTCTGTATTTTTCAGATGTGATGATAACATGCTGCTTCACACAAAATAACACTGCAGTGGCCAGATGTGCTGTAACAGAAATAATGAGGCTCTGTAATGGAACTACTTATTTGAACAGAAATACTCTACATAATTTATGCAACGTTAATGATGTAAAATGAATGAAGACAGCAATTAGCAGTCATGGAATGATAATGAGAGGTATTTTAAGCAGCGGTAAGAGAGTTGAAGAACACCTCCCGAGTGAGATCTGATCTTGGCGACTTGCATTACTGCAACATTTTATGAATCTTAAACCTGAAAATCATGGAATCTTACAACACAGAAGGAAGCCATTTGGTCCATTCTGCTTGCGTCATTCTTTGAAAACAGCATCTGTTTCTAAAGCTGCATGCTTTTGAAGTTCAAGTTCTATTGACAGACTGTAGTCAAATGGTTGGGAACACTGACCAACCGAGAGCCTCGAAGATGAATCCTAGTTTTAAGTGATAATCGTTGCACATCCTTTCCAAGCCCCCACTTCCTAAATTACCATTAGTGATACCCCCTATCGGAAAGCCGAGGCCTTTTGTGTACAACGAATCATATCTGAATGATAAATAAAGTATTTGAATCTGGTGAACAAAACCCACCACAAACATTGTACTTAATGTTGTTAATGCTAATAACCTAGTAAAATGACAGGAGTTGAGCTTATTCCAAGAACCACCAGAACATTGAATTTAGGAAGAGTGCTCAGGATTTATTACCTACCTGGAATAAAAGCATACTTACTACATCGTTGCCCTGTTTTCTCACTTGGAGAAAGAGAAGAATAGTAACAATGGTAAAGGGGGTGCTCTTCTCCCAGCTGTCTAGGCTCTGGGCAAACGCATGCACATCTTAATCAAAAGTGGGAAGTTGAAGCATGAATACAACTCAAAATATACTGAACTGGCCAGCCATGCCAATTTCTTGATGTGATATAATGCAATATCCATACTTTCTTGGACAGAAATAATTAACTGCAGACTTGAAAGTATATAAAAAGGACATCAAATCGCTAACTATTGATTTAATATCGTTAACAGATAAAATAATCAAATTGCTCCAGGCTGAAGGAGCATCGCAATGAAATTATAGAGGCAACAACACTAAAACCGGCTATTTCAGTCCATCCCATCTACGTTGCTGTTCAGCCCCCACAACAGCCATATTCCTAAAGTTTCTGCCTGTTTTCATGTCTCACCTACGTAACATATTCTTAACACGTGCAACCACTAAAGCTGTTAATGCATTCCACAGACTCTCACCTGGAAATCAATATAGAAATAGATATATGGAAACATATCACAGTTCATTCAATCGCTGGGTCAAAATCGTGGAACTCCCTTCCAACACCACTGTGGGTGTACGTACACCACATGGAAGACAGCTCATCCCCACCTTCTCAAGGGCAATTAAGGATGAGCAATAAATGTTGCCTAGTCAGCAAAAACTACATTCCTTGAATGAATAAAAAAATGTAGAAAACTAACTAGCTCAGTGTTGCACCCACTGCAGTTATTTCCACTCAGACACTTTGCTTGTGAAATATGGCAGAAAGGACTTAAACAATCAACTATCATGGCATTAAAGTACTTATTTTTGGCAGGAAATAATGTTTGAATTAATATGGAAAGGGGGAGTTAGACACCGAAAAGTAAGGCCTAGGGGCCAGAGCTAGCTACAAAAGAACAAAGAACAGTACAGCATAGCAACAGGCCCTCTGGCTCTCCAATCCTGCACTGATCACGTTGTCTGATCTAGACCAACCGCTTGTATCCTGAATGAAACCAAGCATATTGAATGCCTTTTTCATCACTCTGTCCACCTGTGACTCCACTTTCAAGGAGCAATGAACATGTACCCCGAGATCTCTTTGTTCTGGAACTCCCCCCAGTGCCCTACTAGAAACAGTGTACAATTGATGCTGGTCCACTTTCTCATAATTTTGAAAAAACTTTGCCCAAGGAAGCTACAGATTGTGAAATTCCACATCATATAGAAGAAGATAAATTTTAATGATAGGAAAACGATGGATGATGTGCACAACTGATCAGGAAAAAAAATGGAAAAT
This sequence comes from Carcharhinus amblyrhynchos, assembly GCF_965287045.1. Lineage (NCBI taxonomy): Eukaryota > Metazoa > Chordata > Chondrichthyes > Carcharhiniformes > Carcharhinidae > Carcharhinus > Carcharhinus amblyrhynchos. The sequence goes on from NC_137329.1 coordinate 59,474,329, forward strand.
CTCTCTTACAATTCATTCAGAATTTCAAAAAGTATTGACAGGTTCCCAGCAACTTAACAAGAAAACCAACGATAGAAAAAGCCATATCAGGAAAATTAAAATAAGGATGAGAAATAACTAATAAGAGAAGTAACATCAGATTACGAGGAAACCCTCCAGGGATCCCCATTCGAAAGGAGACCTCCTCCCGCTGGGCTCCCCATTCAAGAGAAGACACTGGGGGGATCCATTATCCATCATCTGGATATATCAAAGTTAACCGTAAAGTTCATTTGATTTGTTGGCATACAACATGTGAAGTGTAGCAAAATCAGAACTTGCAGCAAAGGGTTGAAAAACAACAATGATTGAATTCACCAATCAAATATCATCAAATATTTGCAGAAGTTCTGAGCCAAACTCTTCATGGATATCAGTAACTGCAAAAACTGCATTGTGTCTCCTACTGAGATAAACATCTGCTTTGTTCATACACAATTCAGTTATTGGCTCCATACGGTGACAATACTCTGCTGGGATTTTAATTGCTGACCTAGTGAAGATTCCAGTGTGGCCTGTCCAGCTACTTAGTGAAATTGTCACTAAGGGGTGAAGCAGAGGCCCAGTGAAAAGGCAAATGAAATTTACTACTGATAAACCTAAGGAAAACATAAAAGAACATAGAAAAGTCTTGTGAATGTGATTAGAGTCACGAAGGTAAGAATGGTGTTTCACCACTTTACATGCTATGACTGGCATCTCATCTGTATGGTAGGTACGTGGTCCACTTTCTTTCTTAGACACAGAATCTGAAAGAACACCATGTGACGAAATGATACTAAAATATTGTTAAGGTCCCAAGGCTACCAGTTCTTGGGATAGCGTAAACTTATTATCATACATTAAATTGTCAAGTTAGAGCTCTCGGTGCCTCTGGTGACAGGTACAGATCCTCCCAAGAGGAGCTGAGAGATGATGAATTCTTTCCCTTTGAACATGAGCACTCCATCATCACCATGGTGATACAGCACAGATTAGATCAGCGGCAGCAATTTTCAACAGAGGCTAAAACAAAACTGTTAACACAGCCCCTAAAGAAGAATTTCTAATTTCTGAATAAGTTATCTACAGCTTGCAAGTAGCAGAAAATGCCAACTGAAAGTATAAGTTGGTGAATAAATAGATTAAGTGGGTAAATTCATCTTCCCAGCAGAATGCCACGCTCAGAGGGCACGGCTCAGGAAATCAGGAGTACGTGGCAGACCTAGCTCTAAACCGTCCTGCCATTCAAATTCTCTCACTAGGCTGACATAGGGGATTGAGCTATGAGGAGAGGCTGAATAAACTAGGCTTGTACTCGTTAGAGTTTAGAAGAATGAGGGGAGATCTCATTGAGACGTATAAGATGATGAATGGGATGGATAGGATAGAGGTGGAGAGACTCTTCCCGCTCAAAAAAGACAGTAGGACTAGGGGGCACAGCCTCAAGATAAAGGGGAGGCGGTTTAGAACGGAGTTGAGGAGGAACTTCTTCACTCAAAGGGTGGTGAATCTCTGGAATTCTCTGCCTGTTGAAGTGGTGGAGGCTGCCTCGCTAAATATTTTCAAGAAGCGGGTTGATGGGTTCTTGATAAGAGAGGGGATTAAGGGTTATGGGGAGAGGGCGGGAAAGTGGAACTGAGCCACAACAGATCAGCCATGATCTTATTGAATGGCGGGGCAGGCTCGAAGGGCTAGATGGCCTACTCCTGCTCCTATTTCTTATGTTCTTATGTTCTTATGTTCATACTAGCAAGAAAATGCATTTCGATGCCAGAAAACTCTAAAGGTTCCTTATAAAAGTTCAGTTAATAAAGGTAACTTGCCATATATATATCACCTATGCAGTACATGCTGCTGACTGTTACCTAGTCAGCAGAGTAAACGCCTAGGAAAGGCTCGAATCTGTCAGTCAGTTAGCTAATGACTGTCACTGCAAAATTAAAGTTAATTTTGAGCAATTAAATTTTATAAGGGTGTTCTCCCATGTTAAAAGTAATAGAAGTCTTTTAAGTCAATGTTCAGGTCTTGATAATATTACCTATGGGCCACACGTGGTAAAAAAGATCGATTCTCCACAGTGAGCTGACAACAGTCTGATGGAGCAGTAACCTATCATCATAAATTTTACAGCTGTTTAAAGACATTTTGGTTCAATGAGCCTAAACTTAATGGGGAGGTTTTCTGGAGGGTTCTCATGATCTCCCATTGTAATTGTGACAGGAGAAAAATCCTGGAGAAATAGTGGAAGTGGATATGTTCTAAAGGTTTCACCAATCTTATGTTTCTTATGTTCTTATGTTCAATCCTCCACTATGGAGTCAGAACAGATATTACTTGGTGCATTATCACCAAGATAGAGTTTGTTGAGACTCAATATACAGCCTGTTAGGATGGTCATGGGAAACATTCTCAAAAGCTTTAAAACAACCTAAGGAACATTCTTCTTCTCAGGGGATGAGCGCATAATAATTAAAGAAACCTGTATGCACAAACAAAAGAAATTCATCTGTTTTGCTAAAATCCTTGGGATTGCAAAATAAGTCACTACATGGATTTCTGACATGGATTTATGACACAAACGTTTAGAGTAAATTGAGTTCATGTACCACATAGCATGATTTAACAAAATATCCCCCAAATTTTACATTGGGGAAAATGGGGAAAGCAGACAGACATCAGATAGAAGTTGAAAAAAGGTTTGACAAAGGTTGCAACCAAAGAATTTGAAGGTGGAGTGAGATGTTAAGAATGAAACTTCTAGATTTTTAGTGCATAGCAGCTGAAGACTCTGCCACAGATGGTGGCATACATGAAGTAAATAGTGCGCATGAATAAATGTATTTCCCTCAGGTCCTGCACCTCCATAAATAAACCTGTGCACATACTGGTTACATAAATATGTGCCTCTCAAAACAGTTCGCAGAAATAAATCTGTCTCTTTCTGAAACTTGTTAAGTAGCAATTCACAACACTGGTTTAGAAAGAGGCATGAAGGACATTGTAATGAATAGAACACGTCAAATATAAAAATTGGAAAAATGTAATCCTCCAAACATTCAAGTCTAAATAAAATAGATCCTATTAACACACAATTATGGAATGCAAAGATTTCATGATATTAAAAACAAGATGATAAACATATTCAGCTGAAACGACAATTCTAATTCCGGGTAGAAACATAACTAGAAGTATTTGGGATATTCAATCATTTGTTTCATTAATAAGTTTCAAAGTCACTTACGTTCAAATGTTGCTTTAGAATAGGTAACAGTTTAAAACCAACTTTACACCACACTTTGTGAAAAAATTGCCCCTCTCACTGTAAACCTATGCCCTCTAGTATTAGACTCCCTACCTTTGGGAAAAGGTATTGACTATCTAGCTGATCTATGCCCCTCATTATTTTATAGACCTCTATAAGATCACCCCCCAGCCTTCTACACTCCAGAGAAAAAAGTTCCAATCCTTCAAGCCTCTCCTTTGCGGCACGGTAGCACAGTGGTTTGCACTGCTGCTTCACAGCTCCAGGTTCCTGGGTTCGATTTCCGGCTCAGGTCACTGTCTGTGTGGAGTTTGCACATTCTCCTCGTGTCTGCGTGGGTTTCCTCCGGGTACTCCGGTTTCCTCCCACAGTCCAAAGATGTGCAGGTTAGATTGATTGGCCATGCTAAGAAATTGTCCCTTAGTGTCCAGGGATGTGTAGGTTAGAGGGATTAATGAGTATAATATGTAGGGATATGGGGATAGGGCCAGGGTGGGATTGTGTTCGGTGCAGACTCAACGGGCTGAAGGGCCTCTTTCTGCACTGTAGGGTTCTAACTCAAACTGTCAAGTCCTGGTAGCATCCTAGTAAATCTCTTCTGCATTCTTTCTAGTTTAATAATATCCTTTCTATAACAGTGATGAGAACTGTACACAGTATTCAAAGTGTGGCCTTACCAACGTCTTGTCCAACTTCAACAAGGTGTCCCAACTCCTGTATTCAATGTTCTGATCAATGAAACCAAGCATGTTGAATGCCTTTTTCACCACTCTGTCCACCTACGAGTCCACTTTCAAGGAGCTATGAACCTGTACACCGAGATCTCTTTGCTCTGGAACTCTCCCCAATGCCCTACCATTAACTGAGTAAGTCTTGAATTGGTTCACTCTATCAAAATGCATCACCTCGTATTTATCTAAATTAAACTCCATCCGCCATTCGTCAGCCCACTGGCCCAATTGATTAAGATCTCGTTGCAAATGGAGATAATCTTCTTCAATGTCCATTCTTTCAATTTTTTCCTTCCAGTTGCATGAGGTTCAAGATATCAGGGGTGAGTTTTTCATTCAAAGGGTGATGGGTGCGTGGAATCGGCTGCCAGCAGTGGTGGTGGTGGTGGATTTGGATTTGATAGGGTCTTTTAAGAGACTTTTGGGTATGTACATGGCACTTAGTAACATAGAGGGTTATAGATAAGCCTAGTAGGTAGGGATATGTTTGGCGCAACATGTGGGCTGAAGGGCCTGTTTGTGCTGTAGTTTTTCTATGTTCTAAGTTCCTTTCAAGAGAAGGTGGGGTTCTTTGGAAGCAAGTTTAATTGATAAACATAGCAGAAGTCTCTAGATAGGAATCAATCCTGCAGCTTTCTTTTGGGCATTGAATAGACAAAAAACCCCATCTGGAAGGATGATCAATGGAGCTGCAGAGGGTCAAGTAATGCCCAAGTACCTTAGCAATAGTGCTGCTCAGGTCCAACATATGTCTTGAAATGATTCTAGCTGCAGATGTTAGAAACTAAGTTGAAGTCACTGAAACTTGCTGCAATCATACCCTGTACAGTCAATTGTAAAATGTAGGGAAAAGACCACCTACGACAAAATTGGAAATGTGCACCTGAAGGCATGGCATCAATTTAAATAATGGGCAGTTGTCCCTGGGTCAAAGTATCTCATAACTAGGTATAGCCAAGCAGCTAATTCTGAGAGATATCACTTTTGCTTATAGGAATTACCACTGAATACAAGAGGTTATTGGTGATGGACATAAACAAAAGACTTACAACTATAATGTTTTTCATGACAATCAGATGTCTCAAAGCACTTTGCAGCCAATGAAATGTAGCGACAGTCGTAACCAATTTGGACACAGCGAGCTCCCACAACCAACAGTGATAATGACCTGATAATAACCCATTTGATGATATCGAATGAGGGATTAAACAAACATTGGCCAGGACACTTGGGGATCACTTCTCAGTTTTACTCCAAATTAAGATCTTTTACATCCACCAAAACAGGCAGATAGGGGCCTCAGATCTTATCTGAGGGATGGTAGCTCTGACACTGAGGCTGTCCCTCAGTATTGCAATGGAGTGTCAGCCTTGATTTTTGTACTGAAGCCCTGAGGTGGGACTTGAACCTGGAATCGTACTGTGAAATTGAGCTACAGGTGACATACATGATGTTTGTTATCTATCATATATTAAATTCTTACAAGTGGCTGATATTTGATTGAATGGATTGTAATTGTCTGCATTCCCCAGTGCTGCTGTAGTGGCACTGTGATCGCTGTTTTCAATACTCATATCACAATGATGGATAAAAACCACTGAAGTAATACTATACCCTGAGATAGGTGGAGCCACCTGATTCCCATCAATTTTTCTTAGTGTTTTGTCCAGAGTCAAAGGCCTAGAGTTTGCAGCCAGCAGTGTAGCAGGGGGTCCTACCTATGACATCGAAGGAAGTCTTGCTGAGAGATTTAATAATTTCTTGGGTGACAATTTCACCTCCATCACTGTACAGTGATCTTGCAGCTGATTGCAAGGTTCTACACTGGACTTTCAGAGTGGAGATCTAGTCATGTTATTACGCTGTCCAAGCAGCCAATTAGTATAGAATCATAGAACCCCTACAGTACAGAATTAGGCCATTTAGCCCATCAAATCTGTACCAACAACAATCCCATCCAAGCCCTATCCCCATAACCCCATGTATTTACCCTGCTAATCCCCCTCACGCTAGGGTCGATTTAACATGGCCAATCAACCTAACCCGCACATCTTTGGAGTGTGAGACAAAACTAGAGCACCCGGAGGAAACCCACACAGACACGGAGAAAACGTGCAAACTCCACGCAGTCACTTAAGGCTGGATTTGAACCCAAGTTCCTGGCACTGTGAGGCATCAGTGCTAACCACTATGCCATTGTGCCGCCCTTACATCAAAACATTTTCACATAACCAGACAGGACACTCAGATCACTTTTTTCTTTTTACATAAAGTAAATTCAAGATTGGGAAATACACAGGAAAAAAATAGAAGCTAAAATATTCTGGAAAAAAAACTTTAAAAAAATTAAGTACTTAGTTTAAAAGTCAAATTCATCATTTTATAGAAATCCACGATGTTAGGGACCAGATCAGAGCCTCCAAGGTATATTGTGAAGTTAGCATGGACTTTATTTGATCTTGGCATTAGTGTGAGCATAAGATGTTTTGCTTCAGGTATGATTCTATTGACCCACTAGGTAGTTTTTACTAAAACAAACTTTGTTTAAGAACACAGTTAGAACAAAGAAAATTACAGCACAGGAACAGGCCCTTCACCAACCGAGACAGAACCAAAATAGAATATAAGAACGTACAGAATATGTTAGAATATAACAAAAATTAGCACAACTTATACTGATTAAAATACTTAAACATAACAGCTATCTATCTCTAGTTCCAATTTAAGTGATAGCCCCATAGACATTTATCCTTCTTCTGAACCAATTAGAACCAAAAATAGACATGCACATGAGGATGCTAGAAAAACACCTGCCTTCTGACTCCCATACAGCAGTTTCAGTTTCAAGCAGCAGAACATCCGAAAGAGAGATCTATTTTCTGGGATAATCCCCAGAGAGAGAAAAAGACAGAGAGCTACTTCTTCTCTCTCCAGCTCCCAAACAGCAACTGGGCTGCATTTCCTTCTGTGAGCCTTGCCCCACCTAGTCACGTGGCCTTGCTTGTCAACCAACCTAGTCAAGCCCCACTGTGAAAAACCCCAGGGGAAAACACACAAACAACAACACTGCATTAGCACAGATTAACACAAATATTCCAGCAATTAAAATCAATTATGCTGCTTCAGTAACAACACGTGCTGTCAGGTACAGACATAGGGACACCGATAATACTACTAACTGCTAAAACAAACCCCACACAAAAAACAAGACAAATACATTCCTTAAAAGGCACAGCATCTTTGCAAGAATTATAAAGTTACTTCTTCAGGAAAAATGCTATTGTTTGTCAAAATTTTATGAATCTTTTTAAATTTTTTTTTACATGACTTCTAACAACAACATGGGATTGGAAAGATAAAGCTCTCACGGATTTTACTCTTGCCAGCTCTGGGGGTGTCAGGTGGTCCACAGTGCAGTTTATGACAGAGCACTGACTGCAACTTCAGAATTTCCACACTCGACTCAAGCTTGCTAGGAGGGAAGATGCATTTTTATTGCAAGAATATGTCCCTCTTCAATTTCCCTTAACTTGCAGAAGAGATCTGTAAGCCTTTTTGGGAGAACCAAATATAATATTTACATTAGGGAGATTATCTCAATGGTTGTCAACAATAATTTCAATAGTATTTTGAGCTTTTCAGAATTATAAATCTATTTGAAGACTTTGTAGTCAAGGCATGTAAGCTACAAGATTTGTGCTGTGGTGAGCTCATGTTTTATGAATGTTTCATTAAAAGGAATTTATCTTACCAAAAAAAAGTTACTCCTTACGGCTCATCATGGACAACCTCCAAGCACGTCTAGTGTTTTACCAACTGATTCTGCTGCTTTAGTAAGACCATAATGTTTGAATTGATACTCCTAAGCTAAGACCCCACAAATAGACCATCTGTAGCTGATGGGTCTTTGCTCCTGAAGCTGGCACAACTTCATCATCAATAATCATGAACTATAGTTTCTACATCTGTTTTTGTTCTGACAAAATTCTGCATTTGTGTAGATCTGCACAATACAAATTCAAGCTTAAAACTGCAATTAAATCCCAATGCTGATTTTCTTTCCCTCCAGTTTGCTTCTTGTTGTCTCTACCCCCGACCCCCCCTCCTCAGCTGAGAAATTACTTTTAATTCTTGTCCTTCAATCCTCTGAGAACTCAACATTCCTCCAATTCCTGCCCCCCAATCATTTTTACCCACCATCAGTGACCATTTCTTCAGCCGTCTAAGTTCTAACCCTTGCATTTTACTCCCCCAAACGTTCAGCACTCTAAAGTAAAGTTTATTTATTAGTCACAAGTAAGGCTTACAACATGGCAATGAAGCTACTGTGAAATTCCCCTAGTCACCACACTCTGGTGTTTGTCGGGTCAATGCACCTAGCCAGCACGTCTTTTAGACTGAGAGGGGAAACTGAAGTAACTGGAGCAAACTCATGCAGACATGGGGAGAACCTGCAAACTCCACACAGACAGTGACCCAAGTTGGGAATCGAACCCTGGTCCCTGGCGCTGTGAGGCAGCAGTGTTAACCATTGTGCCACCATGCCGTTCCTCTCCTCCTTTAAGGCGCCTCTTAAAGCCGACCTCTTTAGCCAAGTGTTTGGTCACCAACTCAAATATCCCCCTCTTGGATTAAAGAGGCTGCAGAAATGTAGAGTATTGTGATTGAGTACTATCCCACATGCACCACACACAGGAATCACTCTTCTGTTATGACCCAATGAATTCCATCAGGCTATTAGGTATCACCAAAACTGATCTTATCTTCAGCCATCAACCACATGTGCCCTTTTCCAGCTGGAATTTATATAAACCAGTGCAATGATGCTGAGAGTTGTACCTTGTCCACCTTCCCAAGTGTTAACTAACTAATTCAGCACAACCTAAAAATTGAAGCATCTAGTGACAGCTTGACATTCCAAGCTGGTTGCTGGGGGAAAGGGGTGGAAAATGGGGGGAGGTGAGGGAGTGATACATTAAAGCACTTCTGCTACTCATATAGCCTACAAGCAGTGCTGTAAAGACACTAACATTCCCTCGAAAACTGTCAGGTTTCTTGAGCCCTGGGAAAGCAAAGGTGGCATAGTGGCAGAGTTGTTAATGCTGTTGCCTCAGTGCCAGGATCCTGAGTTCGATTCTAGCCTTTGGTGACTGTGTTTGCATGCGTACCCTTTGGGTGCTCCGGTTTGCTTCCACAGTCCAAAGATCTCCAGGTTAGGTGGATTGGCCATGCTAAATTGCCCCTTAGTGTCCAAAAATGTGTAAATTAGGCAGATTAGCTACAGTAAATGTGCAGTTTTACAAGGATCAAGGATGCGCGGGATGGGACTGGGTTGTGGGGGAGGGTTGCTGGTAAGATGCTCTTTCAGACAGTCGGCACATTCTCAATGGGCCCAATGGCCTCCTTCTGCACTGTAGAGGTTCTCAGTTATAGGATTTTTTCCTGAAATGTCAAATCAAACAAGTCATCCCAGCATGTGTTTCTGAATGAAGTGTACTCAATGTTCACATCCAGATATATATTAGAGTTTGGGATTTGATCTTGTTAGTTGCTTCCTCTTGTTACATACAAACCATTTTCATTTGTCGGGAAGGTGAATATCTGCAGTCATTGTTCCTGCAATTGAATGTTGTGAAGAGGGCCCTGCAGTTTACTCCTCCTTCTGCATCGAGAGAGAAACGTCCAAGAGATAGGGAATTGCCAGTAAATCATCCTTTAGGTGCTACTGGTTGGTGAGGACAATGGGAAAATTCTCCTACACTTCCTCAAATAAAACCAAAGGACATTTTAACATTCATCTGGACAGAATGATGGGAATTGATTTACTCACTCATGTGAAAGCGAGCACAATATTTCCTCAATATCTCACAGAAGTTTGTAACCTATCACTTGCTAGCTTTCAGTGATAGCTTAGCTAAAATTAGAAGTTAACTGTCACAGCTAACAGCAGAGAAAGAAAACTGACCATAAATTGATTATGGATAAATGGCAAGTTGATCATATTGTTTATTGAGCAGTGGGATCGCAGGTGGCTGATGGAATTGAACAGAAGTAGCAACAGTGGCTTCTAATATGAACACGTTTCTCTGCAACCATCAAATCATGTCAGTGATTAAAACGGAAAGGCATTTATGGCCTGGACCTTGAAAACTGGAGTTGCTTAAGATATAGGGCTTTTGATGTATGTTGAAAATTAATTATACAAGACTAACTAATGGAAAAATCCTTGAACCAGTGCAAGAAAGTAGGGGAGAGAAGTGGCAGATTACAGTCATAAAAATGATATACTATGGAGGAGAGATATTGACTGATTCTAAATCACAGCTTTTGACAACAACGGCAATATCAATATTCTGAGCTACATGCTGCTGGCCTTTATCCCTGCAAACAATTCCCAGGAATTTTCAGTGTTTATTTCACACTTTCCCAAATTAGATAAAAGATTTTTTTAATATCTAAAAGGCAAAAGTTCAGCAGATATTGAATAAATAAAATCTAAATGCTGGAATTGTAAATGATAAATATATTTAACTCTGATTCTAACTGATTTTTCCTTATTGAAACAATATTCCTGTAAATATTAATACATTTTCTCATATCTTTGTACTTTTGAATTTATGTTTCTCTAAATTTTGCCTTGGAATAAATATTAAAATGATGAAAGAATTGGAAATCAGTCAGCATCTTGTAAAAATACATTAATCAAAAGTAGCATAAACTGGTTGCTCGCTTTAGTACTAGAATTTTTAATTTGCGTGTACACAATGCAGCTTCTGTACTGTCTCATGGGAGCTCTGAAAATAGATAAGCTCAGTGATTGTATCTTTCATGTCAGCAAACCCACTATCACACTGAGGGCAAACTGATCCTGTGGGGAAACAGTTGTACCTTAGGTTGATACTGTCGTATAAGCAGCAAATTCAGAAATTCAGAGTTTTCTCTTTGAAAAAGCTGTAAAGATAAGGAATATTGCTAGTAATTATTCCGGGACAACACATAAGACGATTAATTCCTTGCGTGATATTCCTGAAGAACTATTAGCATTAAAACCTCATACTCTTGGAGATTAATAGCCATTATGGATTTATAGCCTTCTCTGGTTCCATAGTGACAGTCACTTCTGCAATCAGATCATAGAATATTTGTATGCTGCTTGTTTTGCTTGTATCTAATTATGTGAGAGGCATCATACCTCTTGACAGTCAAAGTGAATGTTGTGCCCTTCGTGTGAAATCTCTCTTATGTTCCTCCAAAATGATTCAAAAGCGGACCAAGAAAACTTTGGTATGATGGGACCAGGTACAAATCAAACCATTAAGCTGCTGCATTTTACAGGTCAGCGTTGCTAAAATAGTAAAAGTTTTTACAAATATATAAAAAGGAAGAGAGTGGCTACAGTGAACACTGGACCTTTGGAGGACGAAAAGGGGGATTTAATAGCGGAAAACTAGGAAATGGCTGAGACTTTAAATAAGTTTTTTGCGTCGGTCTTCATGGTGAAGGACACAAACAGCTTACCAGATATTAACGATCGAGGGTTGGTAGGAGGTGAGGTCCTTAGTACAATTACTGCTACTAAAGAGGTAGTGCTCGGTAGACTAATGGGACTGAAGGTAGACAAGTCTCCGGGCCCGGTGGGAATGCATCCCAGGGTACTGAAGGAAATGGCAGAAGTAATAGCAGATGCATCAGTAGTTATTTATCAAAATTCGCTGGACACTGGGTAAGTGCCAGTTGATTGGAAAACAGCAACTGTTACGCCGCTGTTTAAAAAAGTAGACAAAAGGCGGGTAACTACAGGCTGGTTAGCTTAACGTCCGTAGTTGGGAAAATGTTGGAATCTATCATTAAAGAAGAAATAGCAGAAGACCTGGAAAGGAATGGATCGATTAAGCAGACGCAGCATGGATTCATGAAGGGAAAGTAGGTTTGATGAATTTACTGGATTTTTATGAAGATGTGACTAATGCGGTTGACAGAGGGGAACCAGTGGATGTGATGTTTTTAGATTTCCAGAAGGCGTTCAATAAAGTGTGTCACAAAAGGTTGCTGCAGAAAATCAGGGTACACAGAGTTGGGGGTAAAGTGTTAGTGTGGATTGAAGATTGGCTATCTAACAGGAAGCAGAGAGTTGGAATAAATGGGTGCTTTTCTGGTTGGCAGTTGGTGACTAGTGGCATGCCACAGGGATCGGTGCTGGGGTCTCAACTGTTTACCATATACATAGACGATTAGGAGGAGGGGACCGAGTGTAGGGTAATAAAGTTTGCTGATGACACGAAGATGAGTGGGAAAGCGACTTGCGTGGAGGACCCGGAAAGTCTGCAGAAGGATTTGGATCGGCTGAGTGAGTGGGCGAGGATCTGGTAGATGGAGTATAATGTTGGCAAATGTGAGTTATCCACTTTGGAAGAAATAATAATAAAATGGAATATTATTTAAATGGTGAAAAATTACAACCTGCACGCAGAGGGACCTGGGGGTCCTTGTGCATGAATTGCAAAAACTGAGTCTGCAGGTGCAGCAGGTGATCAAGAAGGCAAATGGAATGTTGGCCTTTACCGCAAGGGGGATAGAATATAACAGCAGGGAGTCTTGCTGCAAATGAACAAGGTACTGGTGAGGCCGCAACTAGGGTACTGTGTGCAATTTTGCTCCCCTTATTTGCGAAAGGATATATTGGCCTTGGGAGGAGTACAGAGAAGGTTCACCAAGTTGATACTGGAGTTGAGGGGGTTAGCTTATGAGGAAAGATTGAGTAGATTGGGCCTGTATTCGTTGGAGTTTATAAGGCTGACGGGTGACCTTATAGAGACATGTAAGATAATGAAGGGGCTACATAGGATAGAGGTAGAGAGATTCTTTCCACCAGAAAAGAAACCAGAACTAGAGGGCACAGCCTCAAAATAAGGTGGGGTCAGTTTAGAACAGAGTTGAGGAAGAACTTCTTCTCTCAGAGGGTAGTGAATCTCTGGAATTCTCAGCCTATTGAAGTGGTGGAGGCTACCTCATTGAAAATGCTTAAGTCACGGGGAGACAGATTTCTGATCGATAAGGGAATTAAGGGTTATGGGAAGCAAGTGGGTAAGTGGAATTGATCCACTTCAGATCAGCCATGACCTTATTGAATGGTGGGGCAGGCTTGAGGGGCTAGATGGCCTACTCCTGCTCCTATTTCTTATGTTCTTATGCTATCAAGCAGCATATGCTCAGCAATAACCTGCTCAGTGACACCCAGTTTCGCCAGGCTCATTCAACACCTGACCTCATTACAGCCTTCATTCAAACATGGATAAAAGGGCTGAATTCCAGAGGTGAAGTGAGAGTGACAGCCCTTGACATCAAGGCCGCATTCGGCTGAGTGTGGCATCACTAACCCTAGCAATACTGGAATCAATGGGTATCAGGGGGCAAACTCTCCGCTGGTTGGAGTCATTCCTGGTACATAGGAAGATGGTTGTGGAGGGTCAGTCATCCGAGCTCCAGACATCTCTGCAGGAGTCTCTCAGGATACTGTCCGCGGCCCAACAATCTTCAGCTGCTTCATCAATGACCTTCCCTCCATCATAAGGTCAGAAGTGGAATGTTCACCAATGATTGCACAATGTTCAGCGCCATTCACGAATCCTCAGATACTGAGCAGTCCATGTTCAAATGCAACAAGCTCTCGACAATATCCAGGCTTGAGCTGACAAGTGCTAAGTGACATTTGTGCCACACAAATGCCAGGCAATGACCATCACCAATAACAGACACTCTAACCACTGCTCCTTAACATTCAATGGTGTAACCACCACTGAATCCCCCACTGTCAATATCCTTGGGGTTATCATTGACCAGAAACTCAACTGGACTCATCACAAACACAGTGGCGACAAGAGCAGGTTAGAGGCTAGGAGTACCAGCGAGTAACTCATCTTCTGATTCCTAGCACCTATCCACCATCTACAAGGCACAAGTCAGAAGTATGATGGAATACTCCCCATTTGTCGCCAACAACACTCAAGAAACCTGACACCATCCAAGACAAAGCAGCCCATTTGATTGGCACATCTACAAACATCCAATCCCTCCACACCGACGCCCAGTAACAGTGGGGTATACAATCTACAAGATGCACTGCAGCAATTCACCAAAGATCCTTATACAGCACCTTCCAAACTCATGACCACTTCCATCTAGAAGACCAAAGGCAGTAGACAAATGAGATCACCACCACCTGCAAGTTCCCCACCAAACCACTCACCATTCTGACTTGGGAATATATCACCGTTCCTTCACAGTCACTGGGTCAAAAATCCCAGAATTCCCTCCCTAACAGCATTGTGGGTCAACTCACTGCACATGGACTGCAGCAATTCAAGAAGGCAGCTCATCACCACCTTCTCAAGGGCAACTAGGGATGGGTAATAAATGCGGGCCAGCCAGCGATGCCCATGTCCCATGAATGAATAGAAAAAAATTATTTGCTATCTTCCAATTTAATGAAACCTTCTCTTCTTATCACTTTCATTTTTTTTGTGTTGTTTATATTCTTTCCAATCTTTTGACCTGCCGTTCATCTTTGGGCAGATATATGCGTTTTTTTAAGTTTAGTACTGTCATTGTCTTTTTTACTTCACCATGGATGATGGGTCCTTCCCTTGGGATTCTTCTTTCTCATTGGAATGTGTTTGTTCTATGTATTCTGAAAAATTGCTTCAGATCCCTGCCACTGAACCTCTCTTGATCTATTCCTTAAGCATAGTTGCCAGTTCACTTTAGCTAGCACTACTTTCATGCCTCATAGTTGCCCTTATTTAAGTTTAAAATAAGTCATCCATGTTCCATCCCATGATATGGTAAAGATTTAAAAATATCAAAAGCTATCGATGAAATTCTATATTCAAGCTGTGTTTACCTCTTGAAATGTGGAAAAAGGTCAGGAAGCTTAAAAATCTGCATTCGTAATGCCCAAAAGATCAACTACTAATGATTTTTAGATCTTTAAATCCTTCATTGAAAACTGTTGCCTTTGCATTGATGTGGTTAAGGTGGGGTGTGCGGTGGGATTTGTGTATATAACTTCAAAGTAACTCAGATGGAATTAGGATGTACTTTTCCTGTATCTATTGCAAGTTATAATGCTGGATCAGTGCCAAACATTTCTACCTGATTACAGATCAGATTGTATTAGACAAAGACATCAGTGCAACCACTCACCAACAAACTGCTGAAGATGACAGACATGCAGGTTTTTTTTCAATTTTTTAGCTGTGTTTTTCAGCAGTAAACCACAGAAAGAAAACAGAAGGACAGAAGAACAAAACAAATCTGAATTATCCTTCAGTGAAGGAATTACCTGGCACAGTATTGGCATCAAGGTGCCACTCATTTGTTACAGTCAAATATTGGGACAATTTCCATATTCCTCACAACAGTCCTGCAAATGGCTTTTTGAAATAAAATTTGCAACAATGGAGGAACCGGTGCAGATTTTTGCGAAGCCACAACAAGCATTTACAGTTCAAAACCCGGTAAAATAAACAGAAGAATAGAATGAAAAATACTGAAATGCAACAAAAGGCCCAAGTCAGATTGAAACTTAGAAAAAAGATTGTTCAAAAGGAAAAATAATGACAATTCATCATTAAAAAATAAATAAAAACAAACAACACAGCTTCAAGAATGCTAAAGTTCTACCAAGTATTATTGATATTTGAATTGCTCACTACATTATGTAGCATGGGGTACTGTAGAGACTTGCAACATCTAATTTGTGCTATCACGCAGCTGGAGAGCACTGGAGCTCATGCTCAAAGCCACATGCTTTACTTCACTAGTTTGAGTTAAATTTGAAAATTGCTACAGGCACAGTAGCACAATGGAACATATTGATGCTCAACCCATTGAAATCCCACACACCATCATTTCTGGTTCATGGACTGAAACACATCTGCATCTGAGTGAAGAAAATGGCAATTCAAAATATTTCCAGTCAGATTGAGCAAGTGCTGATCACTTGGAGAAGCAACGAAGCAATAGTTACATTCTCCCTGAAAACACTGAAAAGAACCAGGTCATAAGATGACTAGTGGTGTGGCTTCCAGTTACTTAACTGATTAGATTATAGCCTTGCATCGGACCCTCAAACATCTAATCACTCTCAGCAATGGTTTCAGATTTTAATTTCTCAGCTGGCTTGTAATTATTTGTGGAATTTTGCTTCTGCAAAAGTCACTGAGGTAAAAAAAAGCTCTAATATTAAGGTTTAATGTTCTGGTGGATGAACGCGTCTTTTATATGAAATAACAATGGGTTCCCTAACAAACTATTGCACACGTTGAAAAGTCTGTAATGTTTTCACATTAGAATTGGTTCAATACAAAACTGGTTCGTTAGCTCTTCTGATATTTCCATTACTTCACATATTTTTTCGAATTGTTTATTTTGTTAGCACACTTCATTGTCTGCATATCACTCAATTGGGACATGAAAATGTTCTAACATTCAACTCAAGATTTAAAAAAATTTACTATTTTCCACATTCACTGTAATAAATATGGTATTTTACAATTTTCCAATAAGTGGTGATCAGACAACACAACAGTGATACAATACCTCAATTACATGGTGGTGGTGGTGGGGCGGTGGGAGTGGAAACAGTAGCTAGTGGATTTGTAAACCAGAGGCCTAGGCTCATGCTCAGGAGTCAGGGGTTCAAATCCCAAAATCCCAACATGGCAGCAAGTGGAATTTAAGTTCAATTAATAATCTGAAATTGTAAAGCTAGTAATGATGACCATGAAGCTGGTGTCGATTGCTGGAATCCACCTGGTCACCAATGCCCTTTAGGAGAGGAAATCTGCCATTTTTACATGGCCTGATTTATACATGATTCCAGACCAACAGCAATGAGGTTGACTCTAAAATGCTCCATGAAGTGATATAGCAAGCCACTGAGTTCAACAGTAATTTGGAATGGGCAACAAATGCTCTCCTTGCCAATAATGTCCACAGCCCATGAGAGAGTAAATAAAACATATGTACCCCCAGTAAATAAACTCTAATCTTTTACCCTTTGGCATAGTCATCAGGCTCTAAGGACAGGTTTAAAACTTCAATCTTACCTGTGACATATAATCAGCTAGTTTGTCAAAATAGCACCAGGCTATAAACAAAGAACAGCACAACACAGGAAATAGGTCCTTCAGCCCCACAAGCCTGTGCTGCCCATTTTAACACACTTAGTGAGTGCCTTATTCAAGTCTTTCGTCACTCGTCGACGCTTTAGTCTACCTCTAGTGGAACTCCACAATAAAGAGGGGGGGAAATTTAGGGAATTATATTAAGGGAGTTCCAATTCAGGGACAATTTATTGACGCCAATCAGCCTAAAAAGCACATTTTTGGGATGTGGGAGGAAACCGGAGCACTAGGAGAAAACCCACGATAGCACGGGGAGAATATGCAAACTCCTACAGACATTGATCCAAGCCGGAGATCCGATCCAGGTCCCTGTAACTGTACAGCAGACAGTGATAGTCACTGAGCTGACACGTTGCCCATTAATTGGTCCAGATTAAGCGCACACTAATGGACGTGAAGCACTAGGCAACTCCCGAAGCAACATCTAAGAGCACACACACACAGACAGACAAGCAGACACAAACAGAAACACGCGCGGGGACGTGCGCGCACAGAGACGGGGACGCGCGCGCACGGACAAGCGGGGACGCGCGCGCACAGAGACGGGGACGCGCGCGCACGGACAAGCGGGGACGCGCGCGCACAGACAAGCGGGGACGCACAGACAGACAAGCGGACACACACACATAGGCACACACTCAGTCAGAACAGCTTCCCTAAACAGAAAAGGAGGGGGCGCAGTAGTATGAGACTGTAGGTTCTAGCTAGCAAAACCACCAACAGCAGAATTTTCACTCCAGGAACGCAAGAAGTCTTGCTTCGAGCTAGCCAGCAGAATTTCCAATACCAGGGAAAGACAGAGAGAAACACACTGCTTTCCACTTGACAACCAGGACAGCTTTCTAACAATGCAAGGTCATAAAACAAATCCCAGAAAGCACCCCCGGCCCAGAATAAAAATAAACAAAACCCCGTTTGGGTTATTGAAGCAGCAATGAAAAGACTTAACAGACAGCTGCTGCCACAATGAAACCAACAGGCCTGTTTACAAACTGCTGAGAACATGATTTAAAGAAAACACTTCTTAAAGGTTCACCGGCATCAATGTATAATGACCATGCATTAGGTTAAGTCTATAAATCTTTATAATTATGCTGTATATAGGATGTTTTTAACAAGAATACTTAGTCGAACTATTTCTTTTTTTTTTGTTTTTATTCTAATTCAATCCAATCAAGTCCAATTCAGAGTCTCAACAAGTTCAGACATTCCCGATCCAAGCTGACAAGACAGGGCTCTCACTCCTGTCTCGGGCTTGATCTACATGATCCAAGCTGATTGGAGTAGGCATAGCTCCTCCTCCAAGGCTTGATCTCATTTTCATCTTAGCCATAAGGCTGAGATGACGCTTTTAAAAATTGCTTCAAATGAAGCTAAAATGTAACCTAATGACTTCAACCAAGATTCCACGCTTGATCTTAGCCAAAAAGCCAAGAGGCTAGAACTAGTGAATTTAACAGGTTGGTTCTTACAGTGAATAATTACCACAGCTTTAAGAACAATCCTACTGCAGAACTGACAATTGAAATGGGGTGTTTTACATGTGAATCACATCTATTATAAGTTTATCACTTCCATTAGCCATTAAAACTGCGCCAGACATGTGGACATATAATCAAACTTTCATCATGATAAGTTCTCAGAGCAAAAGCACATTCTTTTAAAAACTAATTATTGTTACTTCAATCTGGTCACACATATAGCCCACAGGCCCCTGTGTCTCAGTCCAGTTCTGCACAGTCACATAATTCTGCTGCTCAGACCTTCAGAGAGATCTTGATCACCATTTCCATGTCCTACCTCCCCTTTCACATCCAGTCTGTCCTCTCTGCATGACACTGTTATCAGTACAGTCCCCCATGCCACTAATACCAACACTATGATACACTATCATTTTGCTTCAGGGATTTGTTCTGATCCTAATCCATTCACAGTGTGTGTCACAATTATCATAGTGAGGGCAATACAATTGAAGTCATTGTTTTCACATGTTCCACAGTGGCTCAATATATACCACTGTTAAGATAATATAGGCATTCTAGATATTTAAGAGGTACAGAAGTTGCATCATGTGTCGAGGTCATTAGACACAAGTAGCAGATTGATAAGCTCTGGTCATTGGTTATCAGAAGTTATTTAACAACTCATTGAAACCAACCTTTCAAAATGCTTCAACTAGTGTACCCAGGGGTATACTTATGTAAACTTATTGCGTACATTCCAAATTCATTCTGATGCAATTTAAAGATGAACGTTCAATTCAGGGAAGAGAATTGACTTTTCAGAATCTCCAATTACTGTGAATCCTCATCCCGTCAGCCTGAAATACTCTACCACGATATATGGAGATTATTTCAGACCTGAGCAAGGGTCCTCTAATATTGATAGGCAATGGGTTCCCTGGTGTATCATGAGTTTACCGAATGGTGTATCAAAAGTTGATATACTATGAATTTTCTGACTGTTGTATCCTAAGTTTTTGGATTATTGATTTGTTGACTGAGAAACTACATATTTGCTAACAGTTATATTATAGATTTGTTGTCGATGCCTTCCGAGTGTGCTGACTGTTTCTAGACCATCCTCCCGTTTTCCAGTCTAAAGTACATTGCTTTCTTTATTCACTACCCACTTACCCTTCCCAGACTCCGAGACTGGCTCCTTCAATTCTGATTTGGCTGACACTTGTGTTACTAACTCCTTGATTGGACTCCACTTCTGATTTCTTGGACTAAGGTTTCATTCCCCCTCTGCTCCAGATGCCCCATTACTGGGCTGTTCTCCATTCCTCCGTTGGCTCATCCCCCACCTATGTTTCCAGGTTTAATCTCTAGTCCTCAATTGGCTGAGAAACTGCTCTACGTGGTGAATCTCTGGAACATTTTTCCTCAAAAGACAGTGGAAGCAAAGTCTTTGAAAATGTTTAAAGCAAAGCTAGGTAGATTCTTGATAAGCATGGAGATAAAAGATTATTGAGGTAGACAGGAATGTGGGGTTGAAGTTACAATCAGATCAGACATGATCATATTGAATGGCCAAGCAGGCTTCAAGGGCGGAATGACCCACGCCTGTTCCTAATTGGTAAGATCAAATGTTTGTACGTCATCTTCAGCTCATTGTGTTACCTTCACTTCCCCATATGCACTGCTGAATTCGTCCTATCATGAACACCTGTTCAGAAAGTTATTTCTCCTTTGTCATCTCCTTGCCCATCAGCTTCAAGCTTACCATCATCATGATGCCTCTATCTCTCTCACTGACCCATGCAATTTAAGTTCCTTGTATATGTTGCTGCATACACTCTCTGGATGCCACTTCATACGAGAATCCTTCAACTTCTAGCCTTTTTTTCTGGTCATTATATCACTTCTCCGAAAAGTCTAATCCAGATATTCCATTTGTCCTTGTGTATACCCCTTTCTCTAGCACTACACGTCCCTCCAGCACTCCTTCGACTTGTTCCCAGCATCAGTCTCCCTTGCTGTTATCCCAGGCTCTCACTACCCCAGCCTCCCACCTTTGCCCTTCAGACTTTCCAGCTTGCTCATAACGTTCATGCATCTTCTTTTTCACACATACCAAGATTAGCAGCAGAGATTTCATTTGCACAGGCACTATTCTCAAATTTCCATAAGTTCCTAAAGAGAAAAAACAGTTGTTGGCAGTTTAGAGAAAAGGCAATGGGGCTGAACCAGCTAATTGGCTCTTAGAGACAGCCAGCGCAGGCATGATGGGCCAAATGGCCTCCTTCAATTATGTAACCATTCTATGATTCTGTTTTCTTGTAAAAAAACTCAAAATTGACCCCCCCCCCCCAACACCTCCCACCCTCCGAAGCCTCCAATCACCCCATTGCCAAACAATACAGCTGTATTCCTATCTCATACCCAATAAGTAAACTGCTTCAACAGGGAAAACCATAGCGGTAACAGACAAATCGGCCCTTTAGTTACTGGGAATTGTGGACTTTCACATGATTGCAGCAATCTAAACAGTGATCAAGAAATTTGAATATTGACTCATCTCTGACAATCCTTCAACTAAACTTCGAGGGTTTCAACTGCGTGGCACAGTAGTTGGTATTGCTGCCTCACAGCGCCAGGGACCCAGGTTCAATTCCTGGCTTGGGTGCCTGTCTGTACGGAGTCTGCACGTTCTCCCCTTGTCAATGTGGGTTTCCTCTGGGTGCTCTGGATTCCTCACACAGTTCAAAAAACGTGGTTATGTTCATTGGCCATGTTAAGTTCTCCCTCAGCGTACCTGAATAGGCGCCAGAGTGTGGTGACAAAGGGATTTTCACAATAACTGCATTGCTGTGTTAATGTAAGCCAACTTGTGACACTATTCAATCCCTCTCCAGTATCTGAACTCCAAAAATAACATGGATCTAACCTGGCATCAGGAGCACATGTTGACTTCCTTTTGGCCAGATGTCTTACTCTCAGCAAAGCATCGGGCCATGTTATCTATATTAGAGAAAATGTTGTTGACACAGAACCATTCACATCTAATTGAAGTTACTATAATATAGTGAGTCAATCATTTCAGAATGGCAAACCTGTAGAAACTTCCTAGACAGCCCAGGCCACAACTGGAGATGAAAGAAATCAGATCAAGATTAAACTGACTTTTTGGACTAGGTCTTGCTTCATAACCATGACCTCATTCATGGGGGAAAACAACATAGTATTTTTTAATTTTGTCAGATGGAAGTAAGGCTGCACTCCTGAAGCTGCTCATCAATGTAGGCAACCACGTTTTACACAGCAGTCTCAATTACTCAATCACTAACAAAGTTGGAATTACTGTTCTCTCTGTATTACCCTGGCTCGTTCCTCAATTACCCAAAAAACCTCTTGCCTTCCCAAGGCCGCTTTCCATGCAAGCACAAAAGACGCTTTTATCTCCTCTCTCTTCAGTGTACTATGACATCAGACATTCCTTATTGGTACTTCTTTTAATTTAGTATACTGTATGCACTGGTCACGATGTGGTCTTCTCTACACTGGGGAGATCACATGCTGATCGGGTGAACACATCACAGAACACCTCCATTCAATCTATAAGCATGGCCCTGAGCTTCTAGTCACCTGCCCTTTTAATTCTCCAACCTGTTTCCATTCTGAATTTTTCTGTCTTCTGTCTCCTGCAGCATCTCAATGAAATTCAACACAAGCTCAACGAACATCTTAAAATGGGCACAATGTAGCCTTTTGGACTCAACAATGAATTCAATAATTTTAGCTTGCAATCCCCAATACCATTTAATTTACATTTTTCTGGTTTGTTTTTTTCCTCCTTTTTCCCCCCTTCTCTTCACTTTTGGACTGCGGCTATTCTTGATCCTGCTAGTCACAGCACCCTGAGATAAATCTTTTATTCCTTTATTTCGCTCATTTAAAAAAACCCTGCTCTGATGAAAGGGCTCTGATCTAGTGCGCAGACTCGGTGTCTCTCTGCACAGATATAACTAGACCCACTGTGTATTTCCAGCATTCTCTATTTAAAATGTTACGATACTGTGCTTTAAGAAATATATTTTTAATACTGTCGCTTTGCAAGTTTTAGAAGCAGCTCCAAGCATTTTATTTTATTGACACCATTATATCTGTAGCCAGTGTCCTCTAATTGTTACTGAAGCAATGGGCCTCATGTTTATTTTAACCTGGTCAAATACAGTGTCCTGGAGTTTAACGATCCTTTTGGAATTGTTGCATGGAACCCGATAGACAGGTCAGGTGCTGGCTGGGGACAGTTCTTTTCTTACAGAAAAGTCCAAGGTTTTAGTTTCATTTTTCTCAGATGCTCTGTTGGCTGCAGAGAGCAGTGTCCATTGTTTTCCCCTCTCTCTGGAGTTGAGAATGCAGCGGTATGAGTTGCTAGCTAGAAGCTGGTGAATGCAGGCAATGAGGCATGCTGAAAGTTACAGGACTGGAAAACTTCACAGTTTTAATCCAACATTCAAGAGACCAATTCAATGAATTGAACTGAATTCAATTCAATTCAACCAATTCAATATGGTGGCACGTTGGCACAGTGGTTAGCACTGCTGCCTCACAGCATCAGGGACCCAGCTTGGATCACTGTGTGGAGTTTGCACATTCTCCCTATGTACACATGGGTTTCCTCTGGGTGTTCTGGTTTCCTCCCACAATCTGACAGACATGCTGGTTAGGTGTACTGGCCTGAATGTAGTGTCTAGGGGAATTTTACAGTGACTTCATTTCAGTGTTAATGTAAGTCTTACTTGCGACTAATAAATAAACCTTAATTTTCAAAACAAGTGTTAAAAAAGCTGCAAAATCCAGCATTACACAAACATACTTATTTTTACTGTGCCAAGTCTAGAAAGAGGTGTATGTTTGTGGGATATTGTTCAACTTGAAACATTATTGCTAGCTGTTAAGGTTTATACTTTATTATGGTTGATTCTTTTAAGTGGTAAAAGTTATACTAATTTTTCTTATTACATGCTAACAGTGTTCTTAAATAAACTGTGTTTGATAAAAGCTTCCTAGAAGTCACTTGGCGTGAAACACCTTATGCTCATCTATGCCAAATTCAAAGGTAAAAACTTAAGAGTCTAGGCTACCTTTATTAAGCACTTTGGAGTTTCTGGCCTGGTTCATAACCAAGAATAACCCCTTATATTTTTAACTTTGCCCACAAGAAATACACTAATTTAAGCTGGAGGGAGTGGGTTGAAATGCAGCCTCAAAAAGTCAACAGATCAAAACCAAACAACAATTCTTGATTCTTTGCAATTTATGTGAATGGTTAAAAGCTCAAAGAATACCAAATATTTTATATTTCAAAACTCCATTAAACTAGTCTCTTAATTCTTATACTAAGTAAAAACTAGAAGATAGCAATGAAAAGTCCTGATCTCTAAATTCTGACATACTAGCTGATTTTCTGCAACCTTCTACACAAACATTCCACACCAAGTATCATTTTCAGGATTGCCTTTTGGTCCATGATAAATTTTTCATTTTGACTTCATTAATCATTAGGGAAGTGGGATTCTGCAATTGCTCGCAACATTGTTTCTCTACAGCAAGGGATGAAGAACTGAGACTGACTAAATTGAGGCACCGCAGTGGCACTGTTACTGAGAGGGTTAAATTAAATAATCTAGTTTCATTAGAAATAGAAGGCAGGAGTTAAAAATCAAAAACAGTGATGTAAAAATGCGACAAAAGAAAATATGGATTTGTACTCAGGAAAAGCATGCAGAAGATTGTTAATACATTAAGAAAAAAAAGTCACCATTGCAGTTATTTAATGTTCTGAAGTACATCAATCAGAATTTTTTTTGCATTTGCAAGGAAAAATCTGGGATACGGTCAACACGGCAAAGAAGCAGAAAAATAGAAAAACGATGGTAGAAAGCTAACCGGGGAACCTCCCGATCTATATCACACTATGTAAAGCAGAGTCCTTCATTGAAGTATTGGAGTATGCAGTCAATTCATTGCTTATATTAGTAGTTCCTGTACAAGCATCAGGACTGGAGAACGTGCCAGAAATTTATAATAAATTCTCACAGCAATTATGCTATCATTTTAGACAGATTTTTATTGACATTTCTCATGTTATGCATTAGTTTCCTACAGAGTATACGGAGGCTCCTTACACATTTAGTTAATGACTGAGGTTCATAGATCAATATACCAATAAAGCTTTGTTTCCGTAGCACACATTGTTTACCTCTAGTGCTTGAAGGTAAAAGTTAAGAGCTTTCAGAACTGGAATACATTCAATAAATCTTTACATAGGATATGATATAATAGCACTTTCCCCCAATTGTCAATGAAATGCCAGGTAAGATAAAGTCAATATAATCAATTTACGGATGCCAAATCTGATAGGGTGCTGAACACATTACTGTTAATCTTATGAATATTACCAACATCAACAGATGTCATTAAAAACTATTGGTAACTCCACTTAATTAAAGTGCAGGGTAATGCGAGTGGACAGAGAAATTAATGAGAAATAAACCAGAGTAGCTTCGGACCATGTAACCAAAGCCATGAAAAAATACAAATCAGAGCAAGGTCTACTACACAGCACACATTTAACTGCAAAATCTTGATTGATGAAAGGATTTTTCAGCTACTATCTCTGATAACCTGCAGGAAAACCATCAGTCTTCTAAAGTTCATGAAGATGGCTGCTCATTTCATGAAACATCCACTTATTTTCACTTTTCTAGTCGAGATTCCACATCAACCCCGGAACCAGAATACAAATCTTGTTGATACAGATTGCATATAAACACAGAACAAAAAAAAAATGGTAATATCAGAATTGACAGGCATACCTCTTCAGCACACTTTCTTTCACCAATGCCTCACAATTTAACCAGCGACTGATTTCCACATGGATCAAACTCTGCCAATTCTATTCTACCAACAGCTGCTGAGAGATGTAACTTTGCCTTCAATTTTCACATCCTCGTCCTTGACTCTGCTACACAACGCTGAATTAAACCGGTATCTATTTACCATTGTGGAGGAGGATGGATGGCGAATGATTCGCTTGACCTGAAATTAATGTTCTTACCATGATTTTTGCTAGCACGCCATCATCGCTGGAGTCCAAGGTAACCACAGCTTTGTCCGTTTCAATTTCACACAGTGCATCACCAACATTAATATTTTCACCTAGGAAAAGGAAGAAAAGATATCACAAAGCAGTTGCATTTATATAGCACCTTTCGCATCTTTGGTACTCTCCAAAATGCTTTACAGCAAAGGGATTACTTTTATGAACTGCAGACAGTTATGTCAGCAAGCATGACAGATAATCTGCATGTGACAGGCCCCACAGACAGAAATGAAATAAATCTCCAATCAACCTGAGAAGATAGGGTTAACTATCAAGTAGAAAGGCATGGGCTAGTCAGGGATGGTCAGCAGGGATTTATTAAAGGAAGATCTTGCCTCACAAACTTCATTGAATTCTGAGGAAGTTAAAAGAAGGACTGATGAAGGTGGTGCAGTGGATGTTGTATACATGGTTTTTAGCAAGGCGTCTGACAAGATCCCACATGGCAGATTGGTTAGAAAGGTAAAATCCCATGGGATACAGGGTAATGTGGCAAACTGGATAAAAACTCGACTTAGTAACAGGAAACAAAGGGTAATGGTCAATGGATGCCCTTGCAAATGGAAGATTGTTTTAAATGGTGTTCCACAGGACTCAGTGTTGGGATGCATACCGTTTGTGTTATATATTAAATAATTTGGACAGGAACATCGGGGACACAATTGGAAAATTTGCAGATGACACAAAGATTGGCCAAGTAGTGGTTAGTGTAGAGGATAGCTATAATCTCCAAAATGATATAGAGGGATTGGTGGAGTGGGCGGTAAAGTAACAGATGGATTTAAACATAACAGAAAAAGTGTAAGGAAATGCATTTAGGGAGGTCAAACAGTTTTAGGAAATATATGATAAATGGGAATATACCAAGAATAGATGAAGTGAGAGACAATACACAGGAACCTAAAGCCAGCAGTTCAAGTAAATAAGATTGTAAAAAGACATATGGAATGCTCTCGTTTATTGGCAGAGTTATAGAATATAAAAGTAAGGATATGATGTTGGAATTGTATAAAACACTGGCAAGGCCACAACTGGAATATTGAGTGCCGTTCTGATCACCATATTACAGGAAGGACATAATTGCTCTGGCGAGAGTGCAGAAGAGGTTGACAAGAATGTTACCAGGGCTAGAAGTGTAGCCATGTACAGAGATTGGAAACGTTGGTGTTAGAACATGAAAACATAACTAGAAGCAGAAGGAGGCCATATAGTTCCTCGAGCCTGCTCCATCATTCAATAAGATCATGGCTGATCTTTCCATGGACTCAGATCCACTTACCCGTCCATTTACCATAACCCTTAATTCCTTCACTAGGTTATTTTTCTTGGAACAAATAAGGCTGAAAGGTAACTTGACAGAGGTGTACAAAATTATGAGGGGAAGAAATAGAGTAGACAGGATAAAATGGTTTCCCTTGGCAGAAAATTGTAAAATCTGAGGACATAAGTTCAAGATAAGTGGCAGAATGTGTTGAAGGGGAATGAGGAAAATGTTTTTACACAAAGGGTAGTGGGTGTCTGGTATTTGCTGCCAGAGTTGGTGGTGGAGACAGAAACCCTAAACTATTTTGAAACATACCTGGATCTGCACTTTAAGTGATCTAAGCTACAGGGTTATGGGCCAGTTGGAAGGAAGGTGAGATTAGAAAGGTTACCTGGAAGTCCTTGGGCTGGCATAGACAAGATAGGATGAATGGCCCCTTTCTATGCTGTAACGTTTCTATAGTTCTATGATGTGTTTTGCTAGCATTAGTTAATAGAAAGGTGTTGACTGGGACACTGGACAGGATCGCCCCCTCTTATCTGAATAATGTTATGACTTTTTTTTTTACAGAAGAGGAAAAGTGGGGCTCCAGCTTAACATCTCTGGCCCAAAAAATGCATAATGTCGATGTATTAATAAGTAATACATCACAAGCGGTAAAAGCAACAGAGGTGGTTCCACTAATCCATAACCTCTTTCTGTTAAAAGTAGAAATAATATTAGTTTTTCCTTTTGAAACTGTTTATTGAACAGAGTAGAGAGATAATAGAGGAAACAGAAGAGGGGAAGAAAAGGGATAGCTAACATACGTAAAGTAAATGTTGCATGGTTTCAATGCTGAGCAGCAAGGGTAAAGAGACTATTAAACAAGGATTAGGCCACCCAATTTCACTTTTATTCATTCTTGGGATGTGGGTGTCAACGACTACATCACTATTTATTTACCATCCCCAACTGCCCTTGAGGTGGTGGTGGTGAGCTGCCTTTTTGAATCACTGCAGTCCATACGATGTAGATACACCCTCAGTGCTGTTGGGGAAGGAGTTCCAAGATTGTAACCCCAGCGACAGTGAAGAAACAACGATATATTTCCAAGTCAGGATGGTGAGTGACTTGGAGATAAACTTCAGGTGTTGGTGTCCCCATGAGTGTACTGCCCTTATCCTTCTAGATGGCAGTGGTTGTGGGTTTGGAAGATGCTCCCCATAGTGATAAGTTCTGGCAGTATCTCTTTTAGATGGAGCACATTGCTGCTGCTGCGCGTTGGTGGAGGAGGGACTGAATGCTTGAGGATGGGCTGCCAATCAAGCAGGCAGCTTTGTCCTGGGTGGTTTAAACTGCTCGAGTGTTATTGGAGCTGCATCCATCCAGGCAAGTAGAGAGTATTCCATCACACTCCTGACTTGCATCTTGTGGATGGAGGACAGGCTTTGGGGAATCAGGAGGGGAGTTACTTGCCACAGGATCCCTAGTCTGAGCACAGTATTTATATAGCTAGTCCAGTTCAGTTTCTGGTCAATGGTAACTCCGAGGATGTTGATAGTATGGGATTCAGTGATGGTAATGACACTGACTGCAAAGGGCAATGATTAGATTGTCTCTTGTTGGAAGTAGTCATTGCGAACACTTGTGTGGCACAAATGTTACTTTCCACTTTTCAGCCTAAGTATTGTCCAGGTCTTGTTACATGGATTGCTTCAGTGTCTGGGATTGTGAATGGTTCTAAACATTGTGCCATGATCAGCCAACATCACAGTTCTGACCTTGTGATTGAAAGAGGGTCATGGATGAAGCAGCTTAAGACGGTTTTGTTAAGGACACTACACAGAGGATCTCCTGCAGTAATGATCTGTAACTAAGCTGGCTGACCTCCAACAACCACAACCATCCCCCTTTGTGCTACGTAGAACTCCAACCACTGGAGAATGCTCCACTGGATACCTATTGATTCCAGTTTCGCTATGGCTCATTTTATATCTCTGTGCGAGCGCGGGTGGGCCAGAGGAGGGCGGGTGACAGGCAGGTTAGTGGGCCAGAGGAAGGCAGGTGGCAGGCTGGCACGTACCGGTGTTTGGGGGGGGGGTGCAAGAGGGTGAGGGTGCATGCAAGAGGGCACAAGCGAGTGAGCAAGAGAGCGAGTGTGAGAGACAGGAGAGTGAGTATGTGGGGGAGAAAGAGTTAGAGAAGGTCAGAGAGTGTATGGAATTTTGGGACACCCCCAAAATCCAAGATAAAAATAAATGAATTAATAAATAATGATAATCAATACATACTTTGCCGCCACAGCATCCAAATATAAACTTGAATGCAACGTGATAAATTATCAAATTCAGTGACATGATATAGTATGTTTCACAATAACGATTATTGTTGGTTGTATGGGGTCAAACTGGATCTAAGGCCCTTCAAGAAGCACCAATTAGTTTGCTTTATCCACATTTGACGTCAAAACAATAATTTTGCTCTCATGGCTAAATGCCTACAGCATGCCACATTAAGAACAACTCATGCCTCTTGCATTGTCACAGTCACAATTGGCCTGTTCAACCAACATAGTCTCTAGTTCTTCAAATGTACTTGGCCAGAGATAACAGGGAAACAGAAACACAATTCTTAATGAATAGCAAGCATAATATCATGGAAAGCTTCCCATTTCTCACCCTGCACTGACACTAAAAACACTGACCCTGCTGGGGAGCTCTTTATTTTTCTGCAGTGCTAGGCAACACAAGATTGTATTGGAGATTTGTTCCTCATTACTAACTAGCTCATTTGAATGCAGTTTTTCAATTTATAAAAGGAGCACCATTCTAGCTAGGAGTTAAATAAATGCCTTTCATACCTCCCACAACAAAATAAAGTATCAATCCTTTTTCACGAACTCGTATCAGAAACATCAGTATTACCATCAGCACTGTACATTCTTTCAAATTCCCCGAAATGTATGATCACCAGCACTGCGCGTTTTTGAATCAAGCCTGAATGTTCAGCTACTGTAAACACTTCTATCTCCCAAAACATAATATACATAATGAACCCTCAATGCTGCTACTTTCACAAGTTTTAACATCACTAATGTCAAAATGCATGCTTTTCTCAGAAGGCTAACATTTTAGTTTTAAGCTGCTATATTCCATTGGTAAATTTTCCCTGTTGACAGCTAGAAAAATGAAACATAGATAGCAGTTAGAGCAAATAGTGAGTCTGATTTCCATAAGAGCTGTCAATCGTCTAAGAATTAAACATTTATTTCTCACAAACAACCCTGGAAAAAAAAAATCACTGCAGCATTAAAAAGTGAGGAAAAAGTTCTATGGCTGTGCGTGAGTTGGAGCTAGGAGGCCACATGATGAAACCACCAGGAATATGTTTTCCAGAGTTGACAATCCTATATGGCATCATTCCTACCACGAGGTCATTAATTGCAGTAGAATTCAATACACACAGCCTTTTTCCATTCAGGGAGATTGAGTTACTGTCACCAAGCCCACTCCTCCTCCTCACCCACCCCCATCCATACTTACATACCCATTAAACAAGAGGTTTGAAAAATTTAAGCACTTCAAAAGGTACAGCTTGAACAGCATTCCACAGCTCTAACAAGGAAGAGTGCAGCTGTGGAGTGCAAAGCAAGTCAGCAGGATGTTGCTTATGCTGGCAGTTTGGGAACACCACGCAGGGAGGGAAACATGCAGCTTTGAATGTAGAGAAACAAGAGGCCATTCAGATAATACGCATTATTCCAGATAGCACATACAGCTCTCATCATTTTATGAAAATTTGTCAAGTTTCTGGACAAGATGCACCTGTCATGAAACTCCAACTGTAGTGTTATTACACTGCATAACTGATGCTAGAGTGTGATTTCCCCAAGTGACTCATGCTGCAGTGCAATTGCACTACATAGCTCTACAGGAGTGCGAATACACTGCATAATTTATGCTGCAGCAATATGGATTCATATTTCAGTGACATTTATAGAAAAAAATTGTCCTTTTAGCTGGTATTGGAGTATGTATTACAGCGTCTATGGAAGCTGACTTGGAAAATCAAAAGCTCTATCAGCAGATATTATATTTCTCTCTGTGGGGCATTCCATTTATATGAATAGATCAGTGTGTCTCTGTCTCAGGTGGGGCAGATGGTGGTTGGAGGAATGGTTGGAAAGAGTGCCCAGGTTGCCATGTTGTCCTTTCTCTATCATACTTGGCTTGAGCTTGCTCTTGATGATGAAACTCGAGGCGTTCAGCTCCTTCCCGAAGCTTTTCCTCCACTTTGGGCAAGCTTGGACCAACAATTCCCAGGCATCATGGAGATGCTGCACTTTTTAAAGTAGGTTTTGAAGATGTCCTTGAAGCATTTCCTCTGCCCTCCTGAGGCTTGCTTGCTGTGTCGAAGCTGAGTAATAGTGCTTATTTTGGCAGTCTCGTGTCAGGCACATGGCCCACCCAGCGGAACTGATCGACCATGGTCAATGTTTTGATGCTGGGGATGCTGCCCTGAGCGAGACCACCGCCTCTGATGCGCCTATTGGTGGGATCTTGGAGATAGTGGTAGTGGTACTTCTCCAGGATTTTGAAGTGCCTGCTGTACATAGGCTGTATCTCTGAGCCACATAGATGGGTGGGATGTCTGCACAGGCATACTGTAACAATGTAGGACTACATCATCAATGTCCACCCTTGTTAATAGGAAACTCCCACATTGTCCAAGGCCCCACTATGGATTTTGAGAATGTGGGGCAGTGCTGTGTGGCAGGAGCAAGTGGATACAAGATCTTTGCCTGTGCAGCCCATCCTTTCGTACTGCCCAGTAAAAATGTTGACAATGGTTTGGAGCTCAACCTCAGTGTGTGCAAACAATGTCTGCATACTGACAGAGGATGAAACGACCTTGGATCTGGCCTGCAGGTCCCAACGATTATAAAATACTGCAACAAGGTTCCTAGATCCACTCAGGATCATGAGTTGTATCATATTGCTACGGTCTCGCATTTTGAAGTGCTGATAAATCGCAGCAATTAACAGAAAAACATGGATTTTGGAAAGACCAATGTTTGGTACCACTGGTCAGGGCAAATTCAGTGCTCAGTTAGCATCACATGATCTTAGCAAGCTTCATCGTTAGTCTGTGATGTAATGTTATGGCACTGTTAAACCCTCTTTTAGGTCACTGTAAGTGTTAAATAGGAAAATTAAAACGCACACTACTGACTAGTGGTTTTAAAATGAGCTTGTACTGCCCTCTGCTGACCGGTAAAACATAAGAACATAAGAAATAGGAGCAGGAGTAGACCATCTAGCCCTTCGAGCCTGCCCCGCCATTCAATAAGATCATGGCTGATCTGTCGTGGCTCAGTTCCACATTCCCGCTCTCTCCCCATAACCTTTAATCCCCTCTCTTATCAAAAACCCATCAACCCACGTCTTAAAAATATTTAGCGAGGTAGCCTCCACCACTTCAACGGGCAGAGAATTCCAGAGATTCACCACCCTTTGAGTGAAGAAGTTCCTCCTCAACTCCGTTCTAAACCGCCCCCCCTTTATCTTGAGGCTGTGCCCCCTTGTCCTACTGTCCTTTCTGAGCGGAAAGAGTCTCTCCACCTCTATCCTATCCATCCCATTCATCATCTTATACGTCTCAATGAGATCTCCCCTCATTCTTCTAAACTCTAACGAGTACAAGCCTAGTTTATTCAGCCTCTCCTCATAGCTCAACCCCGGCATCAGCCTAGTAAACCTCCTCTGCACTCCCTCCAAGGCCAAAATATCCTTGCGTAAGTACGGCGCCCAAAACTGCACACAGTACTCCAGCTGTGGCCTCATCAATGCCCTATACAGCCGCAGCAAGACCTCCCTACTTTTATATTCAATCCCCCTCGCTATGAAGGCCAGCATCCCACTTGCCTTCCTGACCACCTGCTGCACCTGCAAGCTGGGTTTTTGCGACTCATGCACAAGGGCAGCAAAGATGTAAACATGTTATAAGCAGTTCAGTGAAGATTTACTAGACTAATACCAGGAATGGAAAGGTTGGACAGGTTAGGCTTGTATCTGCTGGAGTTTAGAACAGTAAGTGGTGACTTTAAGATCCCGAGGGATCATGAGTGAATATGGGGACATTGTTTCCTCGAGGGAGAGTCTAATGCTAAGGGTCATTTTAAAAATCAGGAGGTCACACAAGATAGAGATTAGGATAATTTTTTTCTCTCAGAGGGTGGAGAGTCTCCTGAACACTCTCCCTCAACAGGCAGTGGAACAAAGTCTTTGGCTATTTTTAAGGCAGAGCTAGATAGATTCTGATGGTAAAAGGTTATTGGGTAGGCAGGAATGTGAAGTGGAGGTTATAATCAGATCAGCCATGATCTTATTGGATGCCAGAGCAGGCTCAAGGAGCCAGGTGACCTACTTCTGCTCCAGACTTGCATGAACAAAGAACGTGCTGTTTTCTTTTGAGGGATTTTGTACCACTAACAACTTCAGGTTTCAGGTAATAAAGCTTCAAGGTTGTTACTAATACATTAAAGAAAGTAACACACACTTACATAATGCCATTCAGAGCCTCAGGATGTCCCAAAACACAGCAAAGATAACAAAGTGCTTTGGAAGTGTTATCACTGTTGGAATGTAATCATGACAAAATGCCACAAACATGATGCTCTGTGATTCTCTGGTGCCAAATGGCCAGGAAAATGGGGGCATCTCCCCTGCTCTTCTCCAAAATAGTGCAATTGGATCTTTAATGCTCATTCAGGAGAGCAGTTGGAGCTTTGGTTTAATGTCCTTACAGAAGACTAAACCTGGAACAGTGCAAGATCCCCTCAAGTTGACACTGCAGTACAGTACCTTGATTTATTTGTTCAAGTTACTGGCTGTAACCAAAGTATGAATGAATTGCAATATTCTCATTGCAAGCGCCAAACATTAAAAATGGTAAAACAAAATGCTGTGCTGGAGTGCTTTGTAACCCACTGTTAGACCACATTTGTAACATTAGAAGATGCAGTGTGGCCTTAGTGTGTGTAAGTCAGTGACCTTTGTTCCAATGGTCTAACTGTCTGCAAAACCCATCTCAGCTACATCATCTCTTTAGCAAAGCCTATTACAGGAGGATATTATTCAATGAAATTGTGACCAACAGGATGATCTCACCATGCAAACACAATAGTTATTACAGGAGGGCTTGGCAGTATTAAAATATACAGATGGCGAGAGTTACACTGCTAATTGTTAGGGTATGAAATACAGCAAAACTGGGGTAAATACCCCATTGCTGTATTTGATAATAATTCCAGTCGAATATTAAACATTTTCTGAAGCAACAATCAGACTGAAGGAAAAGAATAAAGGAAACAATTAAACTCTGAACCGTTTTAATAGAATTTAAATATTGCAGTCAGTGAATCTATAATGTGTACATTTATACTGTTATTATGTTGAAATGTCTGGAGTGCTCCACTCACAATACTTTGAAGTGTCGTGATTTGTGTAGGATCAGATGTTTATAATGAATTCTTTTCTCCATGCCGTATAAAGTCTATTTGAGCTGCTGCTATTAAATGAAGTATTGTAAGAAATGCTAGCCATCACCTCTCAGTCAATAACAATAATACACACAGAACAGCATTCACAAATAGACTAAACTCAGACCAACCAATGATGTGCCAGTTGTGTGGGTGCAGGATAACAAATCCTTCAAGGGGGCTCCATTTTCCACTTACTGGATCAGAGATATTCCACTTTCAGTAAACCTTACAGACAGTTTCCTTGCACAAATGGTCCACTTAAATCTAGATTCCCTCCAGACTTTTCATTACCTACTAATGGCAGTATGGAATGTTGTGATGGTATTGCTTCTTGGTCTTTTGATTAAAATCAAGTGTCATTCGGATCAAACCCGAGGTGGGGTGTAATGCCACGTCAGCTTGGATCTTGTTTGTCTCTCTTGAGGGCAGTTCTGTTACTGAATTCCCACTCACCGGACGAAGGGGCAGCATTCCGAAAGCAAGTGGCTTGTGTTACCAAATAAACCTGTTGGACTTCAGCCTGTGTGTACCCCAGTCAATGCTGGCATCTCCACATCATCTCTTGTGGAGACAATGAACTGGACTTAATTGGATTTTGAATGTGGTTTTTGGAGCAAGCAAGAAAAGGATTTCGCATTGCCTGGTCCATTCTGAGCACTGGCTTTGCAACTTTAAGGATGGAAATTTTTTTTTAAATTTGGAAGGCTAGAAAGGGAAGGACATCTTGAAAGAGACTACGTATACCATTCAGATTAATGTTCCTGTTCATATTAGATCACAGAGGCAGCCTATCATTGCACATGACAGTTTGCATCAAATTTGTTACCATGCAAGTGTTGCTAAGTATGAAGGATTAAAAATCAAAGTGCAGAATAGATGAAAACAGTGCTTGAACAAGGCCATATAACGCCATGCCTCTCTTTTGAAAATAATTACCTGATTTTTATAAATTGCTTTAAATTGATATTTAATAAGAATGACTTAATTCATGAACACTGGAAATGAAGAATACATTTTAATGACATGCAACATTCGTCATTTGGCATGTAGGCCCACCAGCAGACAGATAAAATAACACCATGAATGTGAAACACCACACCTCATTCACAAGTATGTAGCTCAGTTATTGTACACTCATCATTCCTGTTTCCTAACACCTGCTAGCAGGATAACAGTTCCAGTGAGGAGAAGAAATTTCACACATGACTCACATCCACAGGGCCATTCACAATGACACCAAAATACCTATTAGAATTCATTACTTTCTAGAGAAAGTCCCATAAATAATGCTGCCCAGCAGTGCAACAGGATAAATGAATCACACCGCTGGCCAGCTGTGTGATTCACTTATCCTGTCATACTGCTGGGATTTGATCTATCCAGCTGTAATCAAACATGCATAAGAGCATTTAAAGAGACCAAAGATACACCATTTATTCTCCTCCTCGAAAGCTCAGGTTCACACTCCTTTAGAAGCTTTCAGCACAAGCATTTTGCAGCGAAGTTCCCAATTCAGTGTAGCATTAGCAAGGCTAAAGTCAGTGTCTTCAACATCCCCCACAAAGTCTGTTCATTCACAACCAACTTTATTCCCTTTCGAACCACTGAATTTACATTCTCATTGCCCTAATTGACTCCCAGCTGAATCTCCAGCCCCAAATCCTTGTCATCATTGGGGGGACGGGGGGGAGGCGGGAGAGAAGAAGAAGAAGAAGAAGGAGGAAGAGAGAGACAGAGAGGAGAAGAAGCAGCGGTGGCTTCCAGGGAGAGGGGGAGGGTGAGGGACAGATTCTCTTACAAAGATCAGGCACTGACAGAAAGAGCTCAATGACCTATTTCTGTGCTGTGACTATTCTTTTTCTAAAAGGATCTCTTTATTAGAGATTTTTCAGGTAACTTGACCACAAAAAGCTGGTCGAACATGTGATAGTCACTCTTTACTTATAAAAAGATTGAAATACAGTGCAGCATGGACTCAGAGCTGGAAGCAGCCAGTTACACAGCTCCCTCATGGTAAGACACACAAAAACCCATGCTACCCATGGCATCTCTCACACACGCTAATATCATTAAATACATCAGTGTATCCATTCAAACAGGAAGATGCTTAACTATAACATTCTATAACATTTCTCCCCCCACCCCTTAATTTCAATTCCCCTTTAGAAAAGAAACAATGAAACTCATGTCTCAATTATATATCAGTCTTTCAGGAGCTTTGCAAATGCACTGCGACCTGTGCAGTACCACTGGTAACTTATAGACACTGGTGAGAGATTTGTTTCAGTGGAGCTGACTTGTGGTTGCAGGAGTAGGTTGAGCATCTGTGCATGAATGTCCTTAAGTCATCTTCCAGGCTGGAAATCTTTGTACAACAAGAACCATTTCTTATCTCTTTCCCACTCTCACATTGACATCTGGATGCAGCAGATCCAGGTGAGAGTTTGGCTTCCTACTCATCAGTAATTTAGCTGTTATTGCTATAGGTGTGGTACAATACTGGAACAAGAATTGTGAAAGCTTGGTTCACAAAGTATCATCTGCCATTCTCCTCAATCCTTTCAGTACCTAAACAGCTCACTCTACTAAACCATTTGAAATTTATGAGAAGGCACAGTACACACATGGCATAATCCATTCTTTGCATTAACTCTTGGAACAAATCACTCATAAACATTATTCTGTTATTAGAAATAAGAGAATTGGGTAAAACATGAGCTACAAAAACTTGGGTGTAGCTTCTATATCATAATGGAAGCTGTAACGTTGCTCAAGATGTGTACTTCCAACCATTTAGAATGCGCATCCATGATAACTAGAAACATATGACCCAAGAAAGCCCTGCGAAGTCCACATAAATTTTAGACCATAGACAATCAGGCCACTGGATAGTGGTGATGGTGAAGCCACTGCCTGGTTGATCTGACACACAGGGCAGGGTTTCACTTTGTTCTTCAAGTCCTGATCCATATTAGGCTACCAAACATATGACCCAGCTAAACTTTTCATTTGGGGGACACCCAGGAGAGCCTCATGAATTTTATCCAAGACTTGTGAATAATCAGGGAGTGGCAGACCACCCTGCATCCACAAAAGATACAACCATTCTGCACACTCAGCCCCAGGAAGAAAAGTGGTCCAGGAGCCCCAGAAGGGGACTCTTTGGGGAGGACAACAACTCCCACGTCCAACCAATCCAGCCACCACTGCACTGACCTGCCCTACGTCACCCTACAGTAGAATATTCACAGCACACTTAACCACCAACTATTCCTCCCTCTAGATACCTCAAAAGTGCCACCTAGATCCCAGAATCAATGGGATTCAACCCGTTACCCCTTATCAGAAAAACTGAAAATACCCACCATACATTCCATGAGCCAAATGAACAAACAGCCACTAACTGCGCAGCTAAACCAAAATAGAAGAGCAACCTAATAAGGCTAGATATTCTAGGATTCATCATCTATGCCTGGGCATGCACCAGAACACAATTCCCCAATTCTAACATTACTGGAGACACTAACGACAGAAAAAAAGGGACCCAGTCTTTTCCAGGATAGATGATCTGTACTTTCATAGGAATCAAGGATTCCTTAATCCCATAATAATCAAAACTCCAAAAGAAAAACAGGATCCCAAGAGTTCTAATGGGAGACTATCCTCACCCACAAGGAGGACTCATGAGGCTTTCTCCATCATCTCTTCACCAAGCCACATACCACCCTGCTGTTGGACCACTCACTTTTTCTTAAAAAAAATTAAAGTGAGGGGGCATTGTACTCCGCCAGTAAATGTAAGGATTACAGTACATTAAAGGATTAAAAATGAGTAGTGCCATAGCTTGTGAAAATGCAGCTGCTCCCACACTTGCATGATCCACTCCTGCCTCTGAGACCATTACTTGCTGCTGAAACTCTTATCCAGACCTTTATCACCTTCACAATAGATTATCCCAAAGCTCACTGACTCATCCTCCACAAGCTTCCAGCTCATTTAAAGCATTGCTTTCTGTCTCAATGCTCCCATATCCACTCTGTCTTACATTGAGTCCTGATTCCATAAGTGCTTTCCATTTAAAATTGACCTATTCCATATCTGTAACCTCAATGTTTAATTTCTCTGATGTTTACAACATAGAAACAGGCCCTTCAGCCCAACTTGTCCAAGCTGCCCAGTGTTTACCACTAAGCTAGCCCCAATTGCCCATGTTTGGCCCATATCCCTACACACCCATCTTACCCA
Source organism: Carcharhinus amblyrhynchos (assembly GCF_965287045.1). Lineage (NCBI taxonomy): Eukaryota > Metazoa > Chordata > Chondrichthyes > Carcharhiniformes > Carcharhinidae > Carcharhinus > Carcharhinus amblyrhynchos. The sequence goes on from NC_137329.1 coordinate 59,513,177, forward strand.
TGTAACTGTCTAAATGCTTTTTAAAAGACAATATTATACCTGCCTCTACTACTAGCTCTGGCAGCTCATTCCAGACATTCACTACCCTCTGTGTGAAAAAATTGCCCCCTGGGCCCTTTTGTACCTCTCACTTCAAAGCTATGCCCTATAATCTTAGGCTCCCCTACCTTTGGGAAAAGATATTGGCTATCTTATCTTTGCCCCTCATTACTTTATAGATCTCCATAAGATCACCCCTAAGCCTCCTACGCTTCACGTTTGAAGAGAGATCTCAGCAAATCATCTGAGGCAACAAAACAGCTGATGTTAGAATTCGCTTTTAACCCATCAGGGTAGGACAGAGATTAGATCTTGTCCAGCAATGCCCTTCACGTAAAACTTAAAGAGGACAGAATGGAAAGAAAATAGACAAAGATGTAGATAGCCTTGTGCATCACTACCTCCTTTCACCTCAGAAATAGTGGCCAAACCATCAGTTTGAGGAGGGATAATTTACCAGGTCAGACAGGATATGTTTTGTGACTCTGGTTAGGGCTGTTTCACAACTCAGTGACTTTCTCTGCCTGTGGATCCAAGTAAAATTATCAATACAAAATCAATCAATATCTATACAATTGGTCCAGTAAGCCAGTTATGCAGTGAAAAATTATTTGTTGCGATAACGAAGCCAGTCAGAATCGCAGTACACTAGTGACAAATTGACCGGCTAGCCTACTTCTTTAACGGGACCGAGAGGCTACAGCAGTCACTATGACTAAAGTTTTTCATAGAATCACTCATGAATTTTACTATGATAATTCCACTTATTCAAAAAAAATTCTGTATTATTTAAAAACAAATAGGATGAGTGATACATGTTTTAAAGCATGATGTGCAAGGAAAAGATTAAAGAAGAAAGTGTGGGGGAGCATTGAGGCAATAGTAAATATATCATAATAAAGTTTAAGATACAGCTTGGGAAGGACAGAAGTAAGACAAAGTCCCACGTAATTAATTGGGAATAATGATTTGAAAAAGATGAGAAAAAAAAACTAAGGAAAGATGAGAAAAGAGCTAGGGAAAATAAAGAAGAAAATGTATTGACAGACAAATAAATGGAATAGCAGGAGGTATCATTTATAACAATGATTGAGCCTGGGAGAGTAATTTCCCAATAAAAAGCAGAAATAATCTATCCAGTTGTGACTTACTATAAATTATTAAAAAATGACAAAATTGGAATAAATTAATAAAGTGTAAACAAAGTGCGTAGACAACAAAGAAAATACAAAAACATTTGCAAAGAATTCAAAGAAATTAGGAAAATAGAAATCGGCAAACTAAATAAAAAATATAACTCCTGGTCCTTTGGAAGACATAGCTGTACATTAATTAAAGTGATAGCATAGGTACCACTACACATATATATTATCCATTCAAAAATAGAATACTGCTAGAGAACTGCTAACATGTTCCAATATTTAAAAAGAGAACAAGAGCAAATCCAAGTTATAGATCAATAGGCCCAATGTAACTGATAAGAAAGGTAATGGAATCTTTACTCAAAAGGTGATAGAAAAACTTCTAGATGCTGAAAATATAATTTTAAAAATGTAGATTTCGAAGAGGAAGGTCATGCTCAACAAATATGAACTATTGAAAAACTATCAGAAAAGGATTGTAGCTGGTAAGTTGTCATCTAATACAAAATGGCCAAGAAAAGAAAGGATACTACTATGGCCTGATGGGAAATATGGTTAACTTCAGGACAAGAGGTTTTAAGTTTATGCTGAGAGCATATGGCTGCAAGAAATGATCTTTGTTTAATTGCAACAAATATCTTTGGTTTTATGATGGATAATAAAGTCAGCATGGTACTGGATAATGGTTGTTTTCAATGGAAAGTTTAACAATTAAAAAAATCAACAGGACAGAAGCAACATATCCCTGATAAATAAAATGTTTATTCTAATTCATCAAACGGACAGGAATCAGATATGAATGGAGTCAAAAAGACTGAGGGCACTGCCCTGAGGTCAGGCAATAGCAATAAACTAATCTAAATGATATGCCTATTGTTAGTGCTTACAATTAGAAATGCATCTGTTTCAGCCAGACTCAAAAGGATAACTATTTAAATGTTGAAGAACAGAATTAAAAGAGAAGCAAGAAGAAAGGAACCTCAAACTATAAGCTTGATGAAATGTGATTCCTCTCCGTGCCTGTCCAGCACGAGTGAGTAGAGACATCCCTACAGGTCCATTAGATAACTATAAAAGTTGTTAATATCTCTCTATGAACTTATTATAGCAGATTTGTAGGTGAATAGAAGCATTGACTTGTGATGCAATGTAACAGAATCAGTCTTGCAGCAGTCATAAGTTTTTTTTTTACATCTTCCCAATAAAGACATGATTTGATTAAAAATAAAGTTTTTGTGTCTATCAATTAACTGGAGCAAAAGTCATGGTTAATAAAATATGTGCGGGTAACACAGCAGACATAATAGATTTCTAAAAGGCCTTTGCAAAGGTGCCATATTGTAGACTAACGGCAGAACGTGTGGAGGTAGGGGAGAAACAGCTGAATGGATAGGACTGGTTCAAAACAGAGGAGAGAATTAAGGAGTTAAAAGTTGGTTACTCGGACTGACAAACAATTGGGAAGTGGTGTATTACCCTGGCTGGTGCTATTGTTGTTCGCCATATATACATGTTTAAAGACAGGAATTGAAAGAATAATTTCAAAATTTATGGACAATACTAAATTGGAGCATGTAGTTGATACAAGGGGACTGTGACAAATTACAGTAGGGCATTAGTTAACTTGCAGAATGGATACGTACTGGAACTGGCAAATTAACTTCAATAGAGGCAAATGTAAGGTGGCAAATTTTGGTTGGATTAAGCAAGCTACATATTCTTTGGAAAATAAGTTTACACATTTGGAAAAGGAGCAGAGAGATCTGGGGCTACAGAGCAGCAAGCAGATTAATCAAGCTATAAATGCACAGGGTTTTTTGCTGGAAGAATAGAACTGTAAAGCAGAGAAGCTATGTTAAACCTGTATAGAATATTGGTTAGACTAATTGAGTTCTGTGAAAAGTTGATTCACCATATTATAAAGGATACAGAGGCACTGAAGAGTGCAAAAAGATTTACTGAGTGATACCAGAAATGAGAGGTTATGCCTTTCAAAAACAATTGAACAAATTGGACCTCTTATTTCTAGAAACAAAAACTGAGAGGCAACTAGATAGATGCTTTTATAATTGTGAAAGGATTTGATAGGGTTGCCTTTGGGGAGATGTTTCCATTGAGGTGAGGGAGGTAGACCATAACTAGGGGCCATAAATATAAGATGGCCACTAAAATATTCAATATGAGATGCAAAAGAAGCTTCTTAACCCAGAAAACCATTAGAAATGTGGAAAGTATTACCATGTGGGATATAAGTAAACATCACTGGTGCATTTAAAGAGAAGCTAAATAAGCAAATGATAGAAAAAGAAATAAAAGGATAAGTGAAGCAGAATGGGAAGAGGCTCGTGTGGAACTTTAATACTGTTATAGAGCTGTTGGTCTGAATGGTTTGTTTCTCTGTTATAAATAATACGTAAAACATATGATCCCAAATTTAGGCACACATTTTATATGTGCATATGTTATATATATGCATACAGGGTTACACACTCCAGTTTCAGAATATATAGTTCTAAAAAAATGGATTCTGCACCATCTTCGTTTAAAACTCAACACTTCTGAATAATCCTTTAAACTTGAATGATGGTCAAGCAGGTTGGGGAGGAGGTGGTGACCACTGGCCAGAAACACTACGTCAACCTTCAAAAACAGCTCATTTCTGTTTTAATGATTTACATTTCTAAGAGATTGTGTTGCTAATATTGTGACTTACCTTCTTTTTTCAGCCATTTTACAATATTTCCTTTCTCCATTGTTGGTGATAGTGCAGGCATCAAGACTTTGATTGGGGGAACACCTACAGGAGATAGAAAAACATTCATCAACCACTTGTTTTCTTTCTTGCAAAAAGCTCACGTCTACCTGCTTACAAAACTGAAGAAAGCTGATGAAAAGCTTCAACACAAATAGACAAAAGTCCAACGGAAAAACAGACCTAACTGCAGAGTCAAGGCCAAAGCTATTGAACAAGTTGAATTCCTCTTTATTATTGTGAGAATTTTAGTTCTTATCTCAGGATCATATTTCACAATTCAGTTGTTTTTCTGTGAAATACTGCTGTGTCTTTGGCCCCAAAATTTCTCTCACTTGCCCACGATCACAATCCGTTAAATCCTTCATATGAAGTTGACTGGAATTTTTTTTTAAGTATGGCAGAGAATATGAAAAGGGGCAAATCCTCGCTTCAAGCTATGAGAGCTTGGAAATCTGCTGTTCACCGCAGTGGAACAGGCATAGGTCGTTTAGCCCCTCAACTCTATTTTGCCATTCATTGAGTTCCTGTGCCTGCAAAAATTAGCCAACTGCATCAAAAGTGATCATTTGGCAACTTGCTAGATAATGGATGTCATCATTTTTACCATCTTACCTCAGAACTTGCCTTTATAGTCAGAAAATGTTTAGCTTAATCTTGTAGATTGGTTTCAAATCTGTACTATTCCCTCTTCATCTTTGAGTACTTTTTCTGATTACTGTCAAGCGCACTAAGACTTTTATTAGGCATCGTAAGAAAGCTACTAATACAACCAATTGTAAATGTAATTGTTACATATACACACAATGTGTTTATATGATCGTGATCTTGTGATCATGGGCATGTGAGTTTATTCATGATGGTTTAATCCATTAACTAAAAAGCCTTAAAAGGATAGATAAGTAACGAAATATAGTGAAATTCCTGGCTGGATAGAATTAAATCATTTGTTGTGTACACACAAATTGTTAGTTAAGCAATGACTGAACAACAAGATCTATGTTTTATTTCCTAACAGGTATAAACCAATTGCAGAGGGAAGTAACTATTCTGACTTCTCCCAACAGACTGCCCTTCAACCCCCACTTTTGTCAGGTGGGTAAAATCATAGAACTAGAAGGAGAAATAGCCATTCTGCCCTTCTAGCCTGCTCTACCATTCATTATGATCATGCTGATCATCAAATTCAATATCTTGATCCCCCCTTTCCCTATATCCCTTGATCATTTCTCCTTCTGCTTACAGTTGGCTAAGCAGAGCTAACATTTATTATTGACTCTCCATACTCTATGCTAGTAAAATAATCCAGAGAATTGAGCATCAGATTAGTTTGCCCCCAGGTTTTTAATTCAAAATGCTGTTTGGATGTTGCTTTGACAGTCATTGATAACATTGCTGAAACAAAATTCAGATCATTCAGAAATAAGTGTTTCTGACAGTGACAACAGCAGTTGTTGCATATTGACAGTCATCTACATGCATTAATCAGTTGGCAGAGACCTGTAAAATCATTGGGGCTGATGAACAAACAGAACATTTCTTTTTCATGGGATATGGACGTCAATCGCAAGGACAGTATTTGTTGCCCATCCCTAATTGCCCTTGAACTGTGTAGCTTGCTAGGCCATTTCAAATGGCATTGAGGGAGCAGATTTAGGACCGAGTTGTGGAGGAACTTCTTCACACAAAGGATTGTGAATCTGTGTAATTCCTTGCCCAGTGAAGCAGTTGAGGCTACCTCATTGAATGTTTTTAAGGCAAGGATAGGTAGATTTTTGAACAGTAAAGGAATTAAGGGTTTTGGCGAGGGGGTGGATAAGTGGAGCTCAGTCCATGAAAAGATCAACCATGATCTTATTGAATGGAGGAGCAAGCTCAAGGGGCCAGATGGCCTATTCCTGCTCCTAATTTTTACATTCTTATCAACCACGTTACTGTGGATCTGGAGTCACTTGTAGGCCAGGCCAGGCAAGGATGGCAGATTTCCTTCCCTAAAACGTTATTAGTGAAACAGGTGGGTTTTACAACTCTATTATCCATATTTGTTAATTAAATTTAAATTCCACCAGCTGCATGGGATTTGAACCAGTTTTAGCCTGGCCTCTAGAATACTAGTCCAGTGACATTACCACTATGTCAATGATTGATCATAAATCTGCAGCACGGATACAGACCTTAATATGGAGGATTGCTAGCCCAACCTTTATAACCATCCCATTGAAAGTCTCATGGAAGATGCACCATTTGGTGCAATAGTTCAGATAAAGGCTTTTCACATCCAAGACCAGAATTCAAATGTAGACAGATGGACAGAGAACTTTTCTGTTTTAGTTGTAAGGGTGCATCGATGTGAAAGTAATTTTGAACACCCGCAATCCCTGTTTAGTAGGATACCTAAGTCTATAGCCCAAAACACCATCGAATCCAGCACTGATTAGCAGCCCCTATCAAAGAGGCCCAAGGAGGCAAGAGGAAAAGTCTGGGGACAAAAAAGATGTCCTGCAGAAGCTGCTGTGAGCAGAACTTTAGCTGCTATGGCTGAGTTGAGAGTATAATATTTCAAAAGTACTCCATTTTTCAATTCAAAAATTTAACTTCAATGAGCACAAAATTCACAAAAAAAAAGGATTTTTTAATTGTAAGGTAGAATTATTCCAAGAAATGTCTAAATTTCATCAGCCTGTGGGTGTTTGCGCTATTTACTGTGAACTGATAATTCACCATTAGTGATAACTAGCTACAGTGAATCATCATTAACAGTTCATATAGCAGGTCTTTGTGGAAAACAATTTCAATTGAGATATAAAATTTTAGCATTGCATGCTTGGATGTAAATGGAACACAGATCCCTCATTCAGACCTCCTTCTGCACAGTAGAGATCCTATGATTTGAAGTTGGAACGAACTTCCACTTAAATACTGACAATCCACAAACCTACCTCTCAGCTCCTCTCCACCCCTGCTAAAACCTTAGCTAGTTCACAGATGTACTTTAGGTAAGGAAATCTGCCATCCTTATCCAGTCTGGCCTACACGTGACTCCAGACTCTCAAATTCCCTCCAAACTGGAGGGCAGTGAGGGATGGGCAATAAATACTGGCTGAACCTGTGATTGTCCCATAAAATGAATTTAAAAAAAAACAAAAATACTCCAACTCAACTTAAACAAGGAACTCACCATTAAAAGCAATAGAATTTACAGCACTGAAACAGATCACTCATCTCATTTGGTTATCAATTCATCCTAGCCTGTATGCTCTGCAGCAGCCTTTCACCTTCATGAAGTCATTTCAACATAATCCTCTACTTCTTTCTCTCATTTATCAAGCTTCCCCTTAAATTTGCACTATTCACCAATAAATCAAAGACCATTAGCCCAACATCAGTAATAGATAAAATATTCTAAATAATCCTTAGCAATGTGCAAGATGATTAGGCAGGAAAAGTCTCAGAGACACCCAACATAGTTTCTGGATAATATCTTTTACCAGTTTGGTAAAAAATTAAAAAAGTTACTAGGTTGTGGATGAAGGAAACACAAATAAACATGGTCCAGGAAGCCACATGTCCTTTCCCTGGCACCTTCTCAGGCAAATACATTTAACCAATTTTTTTCTCACCCATAACAGTCTGGGTCTCTAAACATTCCTACCACACAAGACAACAGTTCACATGTACTTCCTCAAACTTACAATGCATTCATTGTGCAATCTGCTTTACACTGGGATAGACAACTACAGACTCGGTGGCCTGTTTGCCAAAGTGTGTCACACAGGTATGATGACATGGGACTCCATGTGGCACTTTAAACTCTGGATAAGGGAATTCAATGGTCACCATCAAATATGACTTCAAAGCACCACAACTGGCTGAGCTGATCGAGTCCTGAAGGCCATACCAGGGACAGGACAGATCATACTTAGGCATGGTGATGATGGCGTCTTTGAGATGTGATTCAGTAAATATGACTAATCATGCAACCATTTAACTAGTTTGTGGGGCAGTCCTCCCAATTTTGGCGCATGCCCCCAGGTCCTACAGAGGACTTTGCAGGATTAACAGGGCATAGTGTGCCACTGTCACTTGCAGTGCCTAGGTCAATGCCATGATTTTGTTCCTTTGTGATTTTTCTGTCAGTTTTGCAGAACTGAGAGTTTGCTCAGATATTTCAGAAGGCAGTTAAAAGTCAACCACATTGCTCTGAGTTTGGAATCCCATGAATGCTAGACCAGGTAAGGGTGACACATTTTCTTCCATTAGTGAACCAAATGGGTTTTTACGACAGTCTGATAGTTTGGTCACCATTACAGTAGAGGCTAGATTTTAAATTCAGATTTATTAATTAATGGATTTTAAATTCCACCAGCTCTCTGGTGGGATTTGAACCCGTATCCCCACAGCATTAACCCAGATCTCTGCAATTAGTAGTCCAGTAACATAACCACTATACCACCATTCCCCAAGCACATCATTCAATTTCCTAATTTCCAGCAATGCTGCTTCTCTCATTGGATTAGAAACAGACCAATCCAGGAGCAGCTTGGGTGCTTTCACACTGTGACAACATGCATTGCTTTTACAGTGGTATGCTCTAGAATCACCCAAACAAAACCCTAATTTTATTGTCCCCATCTCTCACGTGCTGCTGAACTGTCTGTTCTCACTGAGTCACCCTCAGGTGACCTATAATGAACATTCCAATCTTACTCCTTCACCCTGCGTATATGGATTCAGCCTTAACTCAATCCCTATAATGTCAATGCATTCACATGCTCCAGTAGAATGCTTCACTAGTATTGACAGCACAACCATGCCACTCCTGAAACTGTTCAAACCAGGAACATTCAATTCTCAGTTCCAGCCAAACCCGTGTTTCTGTAACACCTACTGTTTCATTGCCCATACTAGTGAGAGTGAGAGAAGGCAGTCAGCCAATTGGCCCATCATACCTGTTCGTTCCCCAAAAACTTCAATATGGTTGCATTTGAGTATTAAGTCACATCGAGTAATATAGTTACATTGAATATATATGAAAATTATTATTGAATTTGTTTCAACCAACCTTTCAGACAGTGCTTTCCAAATCATAATTTTTTGTTTAAATATCTTCTCCTCACATCGCCTCTGATTCTTATGTTAATAACCACAAATTTGTGTCCTCTAGTTGTTTACCCGATGTCACTGGAAACAATTTCTCTTTATTCATGTAAACGTTTTATGATTTTGAACATCTCGGTCAAATCTCCCCTTTTAGCATTCTCTGCTCCAAGGAGAATCTGCCCAGTTTCTCTTCAATTAAACTGAAGTCTTTCATCCTTGGTATCAGTCTAATAAGACTCCCCGAAACCCTCTCCAAGGCCATCTTTCCTAAAGTATGGCACCTAGACCTGGACATAATACTGGCTTGGACTTGTGTTTTAAAGTATTTCTGTAACATCCTTGATTTTGTGTTCTACTTCTCTTTTTATAAAGACATGAAACCAATATATGTTTTTTTTAAATAGTCTTCTTAAGTTGTCTTGCTACCATCAAAGACTTATGTACGTAAACCCTCAGGTCTCTCAGTTACTACACATCCCCTAAAATTGTACCATTTATTCTCTATTGCCTACCAAAATTAATCTCTCATTCTTTCAGTGGCAAGAAACATTTGTGTCACGTAAGTGCTGGGCAGTGACCATCTTCAACAAGAGAGAATGTAACTATCTCCTCTTGATGTTCTGTGGCATTAGCAACATCCTGGGGACAATCCAAACAAATCTTTCCACAATCAAAAAGGTACAAGAGCGTGATTGAATACTCTACTAATCTGTATGATACAACTCCAACTGCACTCGGCAAGTTCAACACATCCAGGACAAAGCAGCCTGCTTGATTGGCACCACATACATCACATTCAATGTTCATTCCCTCCACTGGCAAAATGCTGGTAACAGTGCGTACCATCGACAAGATGCATCCACTGCAGCAAGACTCCTTCAACAGCACCTTACAAAACGCAACCTCTAATACCTAGAAGGTCAAGCACAGTAAGAAGTCTCACAACACCAGGTTAAAGTCCAACATTATTTGGTAGCACAAGCTTTCAGAGCACTGCTTCTTCATCAGGTGAGTGAAGAGTTGAATCCACAAACAGGGGACATATAGGTACGGACTCAGTTTACAAGACGATGGTTGGAACACGAGTCTTAGCAGATAATCAGGTTCTTACAGTACAGATAATGCGAGTGGAGAAAGAACCAAGCACAGGTTAAAAGGATGTAAATTGACTCAAGCCAGCACAGTTAGTGAAATTTTGCAAGCCCAGGTATGTTATGGGGGTTACAGATAGTGTGACATGAACCCAAGATCCCAGTTGAGTTGTCTGCATGTGTGCCGAACTTGGCTATCAGTTTCTGCTCGGTGATTCTGCGTTGTCATGTGTCATGAAGGCTGCCTTGGACAATGCTTACCTGAAGATCAGAGGCTGAATGCCCTTAACTGCTGAAGTATTCGCCAACAGGAAGAGAACACTCTTGCCTGGTAATTGTCGAGTGGTGTCCATTCATCAGCTGTCATAGCGACTGCATGGTCTCACAATATACCATGCCTCAGGACATCCTTTCCTGCAGCGTATCAGGTAGACAACGTTGGCCGAGTCACAAGAGTATGTACCATGTACCTGATGATGGAGTTCTCACATGAAATGATGGCAACCATGTCGATGATCCGGCACGTCTTGCAGAAATTGCTGTGGCAGGTTTGTGTGGTGTTGTGTCACTGTTCTCCTGAAGGTTTGGTAGTTCGCTGTGGACAACGGTCTGTTGTCTGAAGGCAATTAGTTGGGGTGCGGGGATGGCCTTGGCAAGATGTTTGTCTTCATCGATGACATGTTGAGGGCTCCGGAGAAGACATCATAGCTTCTTCGCTCTGGGGAAGTACTGGACAACGAAGGGTACTGTGTCCGCTGTGTCCCATGTTTGTCTTCTGAGGAGGTCGGTGTGGTTTTTTGCTGTGGCGCGTCGGAGTTGTCAATTGATGAATCAAGCACCATATTCTGTTCTTATGTTGGTATCTTTCAGCATCTGTAGGTGTCCCCATCTGAGCAGATCCTGTGTATATGGGGGGCTTGTCTGTAGGGGATGGCTTCTTTAAAGTGTTTAGGGTAGAAGCTGGAGAAGTGAAATATTGTGAGGTTAGCCAGTGGGCTTGACGTACAGTGAAGTGCTGAGGTGACCGTCCTTGATGGAGATGCATGTGTTCAAGAATGCAACCGATTCTGGAGAATAGTTAATGGTGAGTCTGATGGTGGGATAGAACTTGTTGATGTCATCATGTAGTTGTTCCAGTGATCTTTCACCAGAGTCCAAAGGAAGAAAATGTCATTGGTGTGTAGCATAGGTTGAAGGTCCTGTATTATGAACAAGTCTTTTCAGGCTTGTGCATGAAGATGTTGGCATGTTAAGGTGTGACTTTGGTCCCCATGGCTGTTCCATGTGTCTGAATGAAGGACTGGTTGTTGAAGGTGAAAACATTGTGGTCCAGGGTGAAGGGGATGAGTTGTAGAATTGCCTCTGGAAATTGGCAATTGTCAGCGTTGAGTACTGAGGTAGTTGCAGCAGTGCCGTCATTGTGGGGGACACTGGTGTAGAGTGCTGAGACATCCATTGTGACGAGGAGTGCTCCTGATTCAACTGCTCCATATGCGTTGAGTTTCTGGGGTAGCACAGTGGTTAGCACTGTTGCTTCACAGCTCCAGGGTCCTGGGTTCGATTCCCGGCTCGGGTCACTGTCTGTGTGGAGTTTGCACATTCTCCTCATGTCTGCATGGGTTTCCTCCCGGTGCTCTGGTTTCCTCCCACAGTCCAAAGATGTGCAGGTTAGGTTGATTGGCCATGCTAAATTGCCCCTTGGTGTCCTGAGATGCGTAGATTAGAGGGACTAGTGGGTAAAAAATATGTAGGGATATGGGGCTAGGGTCTGAGTGGGATTGTGGTCGGTGCAGACTTGATGGGCTGAAGGGCCTCTATCTGCACTGTAGGATTCTATGAACTTCGTAGTGTCACAACAGAGCTGGAATTTTTTGTCTGATGGGTTTCAGGATGCCCACGACATAGTCGGGGAGGTTCTCACACAGGGTCCCATTGCCTGATACGATGGGACAGCCGAGCGTGCTGGCCTTGTGTATCTTCGGGAGGCAGTAGAGATCTCCAATGCGGGAGTATGTAGGATGAGAGCACAGAGGGGGCTCTGAAGATCCAGATCAAAGATCTTGATCAGACTGTTAAGTTGACGAGTGTGTTCTTTGGTTGGATCTATGGATAACTGTAGTGTTACTGGTTGTTCAGGTGTTGGTACACTTCTTTGCAATAATCCGTTCTGCTCAGTATGACAGTGGCCCCTCCTGATGAAGGAGCAGTGCTCTAAAAGCTTATTCTACCAAATAAACCTGTTGGACATTAATCTGATTTTGAGAGACTTCTTACTGTGCCTTCCCCAGCCCAATGCCGGCATCTCCACATCACAGAAAGACAAGAACAGCAGATATTTGGAAACACCACCACCCACAAGTTCTTCTCCAAGCCACTCACCATCCTGACTTCAACCTTCACTGGGTCAAATTCTGGAATTCCCTCCCTAACATCAATGGATGTACTTATGCCACATGGACTGCAACAGTTCAAAAAGGCTGTTCACCATGTCCACATCCCATGAACAAATAAAAAAAATCCTCTCCATGTATCAGCCGCTAGGTCTCCTGAAGCCTACTCCCACCACTAGCTCCTAACTCCCCAATTTTATTTTAAATAAATTGTTTTAAATACTTCATAGATTCAATCACATTACTCAATTTTCAATTATTTTGAATATTTAGCTTTATTATTTTTCCTAATTTTCTCATCTAACTTTAGATCAGTTTACAACACAATTTTTGGCTCACTCATTTTATAGTAATAATTTCATTTTGGCTCAGCCTTGCGCTTTTATTCCACTAATTTTATTATATCTGTTCTTCTATTCTGTCAAATCTAAGGCCTAGATTCGCCTGTTCACCATGTAACCACATCTGTAAACATATTGGAAAGGAAAATAACCAATTATAATCCAAAGTAGAAAAAGAAGTAGTTTTAAGATAAGATTTGAGAAATTCAAGTTTTAATTGTCCAGAAAGTATACTGTTTGGTAGAGCGAACGCAGATTGTTATTTCAAAAGTGAATAAAGAAGTTAAGATGAGAGAGTTTAAATTTAAATTACTGAAAAGCAGAAACCAGAATAAGCTGGTCTAGAATGATCATCCAGATAAATGAAGTATTGAGGAGGCATAGAGTACAAAACCAAGAAGTCACAATAAACCATCGTAAAATACTGGTTTGGCCCCAGATGGAACAGTGTGTAATTCTGACCAAACGTGACACAAAAGAAAAACTGTGCTTCAGATTTGAAATGCACGGTCTGATAGGGTGGTTGATAGAAATTCAAAAGTAGTTTTTCAATGGGAACTGATAAATTATTGAAAGTGAACAAAATGCACTTGGGAAAACATAGAACACTACAGCACAAACAGGCCCTTCGGCCCACGAGTTGCGCCGATCACATCAACACCTACCAACCTACAGACCTATCTATAACCCTCAATCTCATTAAACCCCATATACTCATCCAGAAGTCTTTTAAAAGACCCCAGCGAGTTCGCCTCCACCACCACTGACGGCAGCCGATTCCATTCACTCACCACCCTCTGAGTGAAAAACTTATCCCTAACATCACTTCTGAACTTCCCTCCTTGCACCTTAAATCTGTGTCCTCTCGTAGCAACCATTTCAACCCGGGGAAATAGCCTCTGAGAGTCCACCCTATCTATTCCTCTCAACATTTTGTAAACCTCTATCAGGTCGCCTCTCAACCTTCGTCTCTCCAGGGAAAAGAGTCCCAGCTCCCTCAACCTAACTTCATAAGGCATGCCTCCCAGTCCAGGCAACATCCTTGTAAATCTCCTCTGTACCCTCTCAATAGCTTCTACATCTTTCCTATAGTGAGGCGACCAGAACTGCGCACAATACTCTAAATGAGGCCTGACAAGGGTCTTATAAAGTTGCAGCATTACCTCCCGACTCCTAAACTCAATCCCTCGATTAATGAAGGCCAGTACACCATACGCCTTCTTGACCACCTCCTCCACCTGCGAGGCCGATTTAAGAGTCCTGTGGACCCGGACCCCCAGATCCTTCTGCTCTTCAACACTACTCAGACTTCTGCCCTTGATAGTGTACTCGTTCATCCCGTTGGTTCTGCCAAAATGGACGACTACACATTTATCCGCGTTGAAGTCCATCTGCCACTTCTCCGCCCAGTCCTGCATCCTATCTATGTCCTGCTGCAACTTTTGCCATCCTTCCAGACCATCCACAACACCACCGACCTTAGTGTCATCAGCGAACTTACTTACCCATCCCTCCACTTCCTCATCCAGGTCATTTATGAAAATGACAAACAACAAGGGTCCCAGAACAGATCCTTGAGGCACACCGCTGGTGACTGACCTCCATTCAGAAAAAGCCCCATCCACAACCAGAGTGAGGAGTGGGAATACCCAAGTGTTCTTCAAAGAAACAGTGCAGATTACATGGGCTGAAAGGTTGTGCTGTATTATTCTATGATTCAAGAATACTAAATCCCATGTTGGATGTAGACATGGAGTTAAGGCTATCCAAGCCGAAAAAGTATCCACCCACATCTGCCACCTTCCAAAAAGGAAGGCTATTGGTTCATCACTGTACAACTTGCAAAAACATATCTAGGTCCTCACTAGGTGAAGAGCAGGTGTAGAGCACTTCCCTTGAGCTTCATGGTAAGCAATAAATGTGAGTGTATTGGCAGCATCCTCCTGACTTCAAAAGAACAAACATTATAATCTGCCCCACTTTAGAGGTGGTTCAGGAGCAGCTAATTTCTCTCTCCGCTACCGAATCAAGACTCAGATGTTTAACAATGTTCGCCTACAAACATCACATGGATTTGTACAACCCTCCCACCCCACCACCTGAAGGAACTGGTAACATCCCTGTGAGGGTATTACTTCCTGATCCACCACCCTGTGAGGGTGTTACCTCCCTACCCACCACCCACTGAGAGTGTTACCTCCCTCCCTACCCATACCACATCCCAAGATGGCATTACCCACCCCCAGAGCGCATTACCTCCCTCCACTGTAGTGGGTCGGATCTCAAACAATGGCCAGAGCACAGGAAAGAGATAGAAAATCAGGTGAACTGCTGCAACGACAATAATCTCTCCCTCAATGTCAATAAAACAAAGGAGATAATCATCGACTTCAGGAAGCATAGTGGAGGTCATGCCCCTGTCGACATCAATGGGGATGAAGTAGAAATAGTCGAGAGCTTCAAGTTTATAAGTGCCCAAATCACCAACAACCTGTCCTGGTTCCTCCCATGCCAAAACTGTAGTGAAGATAGACTACCAACACCTCTACTTTCTCAGAAGACTCAAGAAAATTCATCATGTCTGCTACCACTCTCATCAACTTTTATAGATGCACCACAGAAATCATTCCTTCTGGTTGTATCACAGCTTGATATGGCTCCTGCTCTGTCCAAGTCCACAAGAAACTACAAGGGGTTGTGAAAGGAGCCCAGTCCATCACTCAAACCAGCCTTCCACACATTGATACTGGCTACACTTCCCACTGCCTCCGAAAAACAGCTAGCATAATTAAGGACCCCACGTACCTCGGACATACTCTCCTCTACTTTCTTCCATCAGGAAAAAGATTCAAAAATCTGAGAATACATATCAACTAACTCAAGAACAACTTCTTTCCCATTGCCATCAGACCTCTGACTGGATCTACCTCGAATTAAGTTGATCTTTCTCTACACCCTATGACTGTAACACTACATCCTGCACTTTCTTCTTCTCTGTAACAGTATGCTTTGTCTGTGTATCATGAAAGAAACAATACTTTCTACTATTCACTAATACATGTGACAATAATAAAATCAAGTCAAATCCCTACCCACCCCATCACTCCAAGAGGCATTACCTCCCTCCCCGCCCACGCCGTGAGGGCATTACCTCCCTCCCCGCCCACGCCGTGAGGGCATTACCTCCCTCCCCGCCCACGCCGTGAGGGCATTACCTCCCTCCCCGCCCACGCCGTGAGGGCATTACCTCCCTCCCCGCCCACGCCGTGAGGGCATTACCTCCCTCCCCGCCCACGCCGTGAGGGCATTACCTCCCTCCCCGCCCACGCCGTGAGGGCATTACCTCCCTCCCCGCCCACGCCGTGAGGGCATTACCTCCCTCCCCGCCCACGCCGTGAGGGCATTACCTCCCTCCCCGCCCACGCCGTGAGGGCATTACCTCCCTCCCCGCCCACGCCGTGAGGGCATTACCTCCCTCCCCGCCCACGCCGTGAGGGCATTACCTCCCTCCCCGCCCAAAACCTCGTAAGAGCATTACCTCCCTCCCTATCCACCCCACCATCCCGGGAAGGTGATACCTCCCTCCTGAGGTGTTTCTCGCCCAGGTGTAACTCCAGCGCCGGTGACTCTGCTCCCATGGCTTCCTGCCAAGCTTCACCACCATTGCCCCTCTCCCCCGATCCCCTCCGGCGGCTGTCACTCACCGAGCAGCCGCTGACTGGAGCCCAGGTACCGGCAGCGGCCGATCCACGGGACTCCGGGGGCGAGCGGGACTTTCGGGGACGAAAGGGCGGCCCGAAGGACGCGGAGAGAGGAGAGCAAGGAGGCGGCCATGACAGCGAGTGTCCTAGCAACCGGGAAGGGGCGGGGCCTGGGCCTAGGGGGAGCCGCTCAGAGCGAACCCGAAACACAGGGAGAGAGAATGGAGGGCGTCTGGAAGGTGAGGCCGGGGCCTGGGCTCAGGGTCAGGGGCCTGGATTTAAGGATCGGGGCTGGGCCCAGGGCCCGTCAGGAGTCAGGCCGGGGCCTGGAGATGGGGTGAGGGGCTGGGACTGGGCCCAGATCGGGGTTAGGGTTAAGGTTTAGGGTCAGGCCTGGTTGCAGTATGAGCCTATTTCAGGCGGGCTGTGTACAGTTAATTTTTCTGTCAGGCTCAGAACAGCAGCTTCACATCCGAAGACAGGGGTTCAGTGGGTGTGACTGTTCTGACTGCTAGTGGGAGGATAAACACACACCCCATTTAAAAAGGAAGCTCTGATCACTCGGCTTCCCAATGATCTATAAGGTGCCTCTTTCTTCAGTTCAGCTGCTGTTTGTTAGGAACGTAGGATTTAGGAGCTGGAGTGGGCCATTCTCTCTAGTAACAGTAATGTCATCGAGACCCTCCAGTCCTACCACCTTTCCATCTCTAACATCCGGCAAATTATTCACATCTTCCTCCGTGAAGACCGAAACAAAAAAGTTATTCAAGACCTCAGCCATTTCCCCATCCCCTACCACTAAGTCCCCCCTCTCATCCTCTAAGGGACCAACGTTCACCCTAGCCAGCCTCTTCCTTTTTATATATTTATAAAAACTCTTGCTATCCTTTTTTATATTAAGCGCTAGCCCAGCTTCATAGTTTCTCCTACCCTCCTTTATCAACCTCTTTGTCAATCTGTGTTGACATTTAAACCTCTCCCAATCCTCTTCTCACCCACTACTCTTAGCTACTCTAAACGCCTCCGCTTTTAATTTAACACTTTCCTTCACCTCCTTCGTTATCCACGGCTTATTACCTCTCCTCCTACAGTCCTTTTTGACCATCGGAATAAATTTCCGCTGAGCACCAAGAAAGATCTCCTTAAAGATCCTTCACTGCTCCTCAGCAGACCTACCTTCCAACGCGCTCCCCCAGTCCACATTCGCCAATTCTTCTCTCATCCTACCGTACTCCCCTCTGTTCAAACAAAGGACGCGTGTCCGGGAACCCACTTTCTCCTCCTCCATCTGCACCAGAAACTCCACCATACAATGATCACTCTCCCCAAGAGGATCCTTCACCGCAAGTTCCCTAATTCTACCTGCCTCAGTACATAGCACCAGATCCAAGATAGCTCGCTCCCTCGTCGGCTCCAACACACACTGTTCCAGGAAACTATCCCTGCAGCATTCCAAGAACTCCTCCTCGAGCCCACCGCGTCCAACATGGGTCGACCAATCAATATGCAGATTGAAATCCCCCATAACTACGGCCGTCCCATTCCTGCACGCCGCCCTTATTTGCGCGTTAACAGCCCGCCCCACCTCCAGATCATTATTCGGGGGCCTATAGACGACACCCACCAGCGTCTTCCTCCCTTTGTTGTTCCTAATCTCTACCCACAACGATTCCACCTTCTGCTCCTTGGCTCCAATATCATCCCTCGCTACCACCCTGATGCTATCCTTAATCAGCAGAGCTACGCCCCCCCCTTTTCTCTCCTGCCTATCCTTCCTAAACACTTGATACCCCTGGACATTCAGCTCCCAGTTCCTGTCACCTTGCAGCCACGTCTCTGTAATGGCCACCAGATCATATCCATTTGTGTCGATCTGCGCCACCAACTCATCTACTTTATTCCAAATGCTTCGCGCATTCAGATAAAGCACCTTCATCCCAGCCTTCACCTGGACCTTATTTGCTGGAACGCCACCAACCATACTCACGCCCCTTACTCCCTCTATTATTGGGACATCCTCGGCCTCTATCCTTACCTGTACCGTCTCCTTAACTTTAGACCCCGTAATGTCACCTACCCTCACACCTTCCCCCCCCCCCAATTAGTTTAAAGCCCTGTCTACAGTCCTCTTTACACGATTAGCCAGCACTCTGATCCCAGCACGGTTCAGACCAACCCCATCCCACCTGCACAGGTCCCACCTACCCCAATACTGGTGCCAATGCCCCATAAATTCAAACCCATTCCTCCCACACCAATCCCTGAGCCACCCATTCACTTCCTTAATCCTATCAACCCTACGCCTGTCTGCACTCGGTTCAGGCAGTAGCCCAGAGATGACCACCTTGTCGGTTCTACTTTTTAATTCCATTCCCAGCTTTTCATACTCCCTCCCCAGATCCTCAGTTTGCATTTTGTCTACGTCGTCGGCACCCACATGAACAACTACGACCGGATTCTCACCCTCCCACTCCAGGTTCCTCTGCAGCCCAGATGTGACATCCCGGACCCGAGCACCAGGCAGACAACACACCCTTCTGTGCACTTTGTCACTGTGACAAAGGACAGTGTCAATACCCTTCACCCCACTATCCCCAATTACAACTACGTTCCTTTTCCCCTTCTCTTCGCCTATGGCCTGCTGCATCACTGTACCGTGTGCAGTCTGTTCACCGACCTCACCTCCCTCGTTCTCGTCCAGACTGGAAGCAAGAACCTCAAACCTATTATGCAGCTTGAGAGGCTGAGGCCTCCTCTCCCCACCCTCCTTCCTCCTCTCAGCAGCCCCCTCTTGTTCCTGACCCTTAGAGTTAGCCAGTTTAGGGGGGGTGGATGTTACTTGTACCCCATTGACAATGGCACCCTTTCTCCCCCTGATGAGCCTCAGCGTCCGTAGCTCAGAGGCCAGCTCATCTACCTTGAGCTGGAGCTCCTCCAGCAACTTGCACTTACTGCAGACATGGTCACTGAGGAGGACCCTGGGGTCCACCAGTTCCCACATCATACAGAAACCACACATCACATGCCCCTCCATTATTCACTGCAGTAATTTTGAAAATTTCCACACGTACTCACCTGGCCCTTTTTCTTCCAAGCCCTTTTGATATTAAGCCCTAATTGCTCACTCTGCTTCCCTCTCACTCCGCTGCCCGCTCACCTGCTCGACAGACTGGAGGGGCTGATTGTGGACATTTGA
Source organism: Carcharhinus amblyrhynchos (assembly GCF_965287045.1). Taxonomy (NCBI): domain Eukaryota; kingdom Metazoa; phylum Chordata; class Chondrichthyes; order Carcharhiniformes; family Carcharhinidae; genus Carcharhinus; species Carcharhinus amblyrhynchos. Next base: position 59,532,929 of record NC_137329.1, read on the forward strand.
GGTTTTTAGAATTTTGAAAGGAATTCATCTGTGCTGGGCAGCACGGTAGCACAATGGTTAGCACTGCTGCTTCACAGCTCCAGGAACCTGGATTCAAATCCCGGCTTGGGTCACTGTGTGGAGTTTGCACATTCTCCCTGTGTCTGCATGGGTTTCCTCCAGGTGCTCCGGTTTCCTCCCACAGTCCAAAGATGTGTGGCCATTCTAAATTGCCCCTTAGTGTCCTGGGATGCAAAGATTAGAGGGATTAGGGGGTAAATGTGTAGGGATATAGGATAGGGCCTGGGTGGGATTGTGGTTGGTGCAGACTAGATGGGCCGAATGGCCCCTCTCTGAACTGTAGCATTCTATGATAATAGGTTAGATAGAAATATTTTCTGCTGTTGCGTGTGTCTAGGACAAGGTAACCTTTACCTTAGAGCCAGGTCTTTGAGAGAAATTAGGAAATGCTTCTTTGTGTAAAGGGTGAAATTGCTCCACAAAAAGCGATGGATACCAGTTCAATTAACAGTTTAAAATCTCAAGTTGATAGGGCTTTACCAGTTAAAGATAAGCATGTGGAGTCAAGGCAGGTGGCTGGAGCTAAGACACAGATGTGGAGATGCCGGCTTTGGACTGGGGTAAACACAGTAAGAAGTCTGACAACACCAGGTTTAAGTCCAACCGATTTATTTGATAATAAACTCGCAAGCTTTCGGGGTTTATCCCTTCATCAGGCGAGTGGAGAGTTCTGGCCTCAGACGGAGCATATAACAGCACAGACCATTTACAGATTACTGATTAGAATGCGAATCTTTACACCTAACCTGCTATTCAAGTCTTAAAGTGGCCAACAATGTGAGTGGAAGGAGCACTCAGTGGTCACAGGCATTTGGCCTCTGACCTTCAGGTAAGCAGTCTCCAAGGCGGCCTTCACGACACACGACAGTGCAGAATCACTGAGCAGAGACTGATAGCCAAGTTCCGCACACATGAGGACGGTCTCAACAGGGATCTTGGGTTCATGTCGCGCTATCTGTAACCCCCATGACTTGCCTGGGTTTGCTAAACCTCACTTACTGTACTGTCTGGAGACAATACACATCTCTTTAACCTGGGCTTAATGCTCCTTCCACTCACATTGTTGGCCACTTTAAGACTTGAATAGCAGGTTAGGTGTAAAGATTCGCATTCTAATCAGTAATCTGTAAACTGTCTGTGCTGTTATATGCTGTGTCAGAGGCTAGAACTCTCCACTCGCCTGACGAAGGGGCAAACCTCGAAAGCTTGCGAGTTTACTATCAAATAAATCAGTTGGACTTAAACTTGGTGTTGTCAGACTTCTTACAGTGTTAAGACACAGATCAGACGTGAGTTCATTGAATGGCCAAAACAAAGGATCGTGGGATTGTAGGGCCTTCTCCTCTTCCTGTACTCCAAAGTAGCGTCTATTACTGTTTCATTGAATTTTATTTTCAGCAGCAAATTCCCATTCAGACATTTTGAACTCTGATTGATATAGAATCGGGACATTTGATTTAAAAAATGACCATGTGTAAGTTTTGTTTTGGTGATCCCACAACTTTCAATCAGAACAAAATCATTAATTGTTTACAGGATGATTATTATAAAATAATGTAGCTCCAGTTGGATTGAGTTATCGCATTTCATTAAGTCCACATTGAGCTTTGGTAGAATCCATGATGTAGCATTAATTCTAATGGCATTCTTCAAAAAGGGCTCAGAATTGCATCGTGCAGGGAAGGCTGGAAATATCCGTCTTGTGTAGGTTTTGACAGCACCCTGACAGGAAGGTGGGACACTGAACTATGCAGCTTCAACAAACAATATCAGGAAGTTTATCAACACAGTTGGAATGCTGAACAACAGTGCTTATTGAACAAAAGGTGCTGGATCATTAAGAACATTGTTATAGGATTCTGTTGCAGAGTTGTGGCCTAAATAAGTCACATTATTGTTGGGGAGATAAGTTACTATGCTGCCCCATCTGCGCAGCCTGCCAGTGGCAGCTGTTACAACTCCTTTGAATCCACTTTTAGCATCTCTGAGTGCAGAGCTGTAATTGCTGTAATAACCCAAGAGTATAATTGCAAGAAATGTTTTAGCGCCATGACACATAGTAATTGATCTATAACAGAGACATACTCCCTTCAAAAAATTATCATTACAGTTGTCAGTTGTGAGATTCATAAAGTGTGTGTGAGACCCAGGGGACAGGACATAGTATACAATTATGCCTTATGCCAGGTCCTTGAAAAAAAGGAAGGGGGAAAATGAGCTGCTTCAAGAATAATGTCTGCAAAAGTACATCTGTGTCTTTGTTTGGCTGAGCTGACAGCTATTTTAAGATGTGGTGGAATGGCTCCATGTTACAGTGTTTGTTATAAAATGTGACAGGTAGGAATTATAGATCCCTGCAGTCAGAAACTGAAACATAAATTGAATCTTAAAGTTGATTCTGTTTGAGTAGAAATCTGTAACTCCTTAAGAACTGTACTATGTCCTGTGCAACAAAGTCAAGCATATAGTTATTGTGAATGTCAAGCTCCCCCTGTGTGAACACTGATCCACATTGTGAATGGTTACTACTATAGCACAGGGATGCCCCATGTGGTATTTTTTGTCTGTGCTCAATCTGAGCACAGCTGGAGCAGCAGTGGGAACATTATCACTTTTATACTTTATGGTGGTTGCCAGCTCCCAAAGGAGACATCTCATGTTACCATCTGCCATTCACAGATAAGTGTGCCAGAATTCACTAAGACCAGGAGACTTGAGTATTTTCTGCAGCTGATCATAACAGATCTGACAGCTTCAGCTTCCTGTTGCAGAGCACTGTGCAAACTGGCGAATGATGCAACTTGTATTTAGCCTGCTGGTTGCCAGAAAATCTTGATTCACTGACATGTCATGAGGAGTGAAAGAATGCTGATGTAGGATGAGCATAGGTTTCATGAATAGTATTAATAGTTAAAAGTTTTATTATATATTAGTAGTATTAATAGTTAAGAATTTTACAAAAATCGAATAATGTAGGTTTACTGGCACCTACAAATACATAGCAATGCTGAAAAGGAAAAGCCTGCTATGTGTCAGCAGGTGACACAAAGTTGAATGAAGCGAATTTATTTGTAACATATGGTTGTCTATGATAAAAGTACAGAAGAGTTAACTATCTGGTGATGGTACCAATAAACCAGACCTGCTTTAAAACTTTCTACAAGAAATTTCACTTCCCTACCTGCCATTCTCCACCACTGGATAAATATTTTCTTCAAAGTTATTTACTTTCACACCCATAGGCTCCCAAATACCTGCTTTCTTATTCTCCATTTGCCATTCTTCATCATTCCCTCACCTGCACCTTCAGTGCCTTCACATACAGCAACATATTCCCATATCCTACCTTCCCCTGGCAGCCTCCATCTTCGCTCCCTCAGATCCAAAAGGTGCTGACTTGAATGCACCTGACTCAAAACTAGCTTACCCATCCATTACCAGATCTGGCCAGGACATACATTCCTGCATCAATACTGCTATCTGCTCTCATCGGTCTGGGGAACCATGGGGCTCCATTTCTTGATTACCAATCACCTCCTTAACTGCCCCTCTCCCTCACCTCTAACAACAAATGGAAGTCACTCAGTAATTTTCCCTTCCCCAAGTTAAAATCCATTGGTTAATAGGAAGGCCACTGCCAGAAGCCACTAATACCGAACTGCACGGGTGGTGAAATCGTCACATGCAGGGATGATGTTATTGTGTACACTTCATCGACATCACATTTGGAGATCCAGTGAGATTCAATGAGGGTAGGAAATTATTATGATAATGAAGACTGTTTACTGAATCCCCATCACTTTGAGGCAAAGGAATAAATACAGGTTTCTGCCACTGCTTCACTGAAGTTTATTTACCAAGAAGCAAGATACTGGACATGGTCCCATTCAGTAATGGATAGTGGCCAGACTGGTTGAAAACCAGGACTGGGATTGTCCCCAAAAAAGTCTAAGTTTTCCAACTTATGAGGAAAGGGGAGTGTTTCCCGCCGTTTTTTTAGCTTACTTACCAGAGTGAATCTCCGACACTCTGAGCATAGCAGAGTACCTCAGTGGGATTTACGCTGGAAAGTATTCCCGCCCAAGAGGCTGGCAGCATAATGCTTGCCTCTGCGTAAGTGCATATCTGTCAGCGCGGAGATCGGCGCATGTGTAGTGGCCTCCTATTGCCGGCCCCCTGATTGCTGGCCAGCTCCATAAACCCCTGGTCACTGACATTGTGACCCCCCCACTCCCCAATTGCTGCCTCCTGGAACTCCCCAGACCAGCCCTGATGTCCCACCATCTGACACCCACACCTTCAGACTACTGGACAGTCCTTCCCCCATCCTGATGACCAGCCCCTATATACCATACCCTCCCTCCCTTGGCAAGCCCTAATCCCTCACAACAGCCCGGATCCCATCCCGCGGACCCCAATGGCCAACCCCATATACCCTCTCCCTCTCTTTCCCAGCGATCCCACGCAGAGCGGCAGAGGGTCCCCACCCCAACCCGATCGACTCCCATTAGGCTACAGCTCCACTCTCCAGTGGGCAGTGCCAGTTTGCCCTTTGGGCAGTGGTTTATTTATCATTTGCAGCCTTTAGAGAAAGCAAACTCTTATTAGTATCATTATTATTTTATGTAGCTGTCATCTTTCTTGAAAGTTTGCGCGAATACACTTCTCTGCTTTAGAAAAACAAATGTTGAAAGTGTCTTCTTCCCAATCTTTCCCATAAGACGACATCAAACAATGCCATCCTTTTGTTCGCTTATCCGCCTCTTCCCATCGAAGAGTGTACTTCCAGTTATCTGCACCCTCATTGTTCTCCAAGATTGTTTCTATTGAAAGAAAAATTGCATTGGAGATTTGTTAATTGGCAGATAGTGGAGCTGGAGGTTCCCTAGGCAGCACAAGACACCTAATGACCAGGGATTCTAAATTAATGGAATTATAAAATCCCTATAGTGCAGAAAATGGAAAATTGGCCCATCGAGTCTACACAACAATACCACCCATGCCCTATACCTGTAACCCTATGTATTTACCCTGCTAATCCGCCTGACACTAAAGGGCAATTTAGTATGGCCAATCCATCTAACCTGCACGTCGTTGGATGGGGGAAGAAACTGGGGCATCTGGAAGAAATGCACACAGACACGGGGAGAACATGCAAACTCCACACTGACAGTCACCCGAGGCTGGAATTGAACCTGGGTTCCTGGCACTGTGAGGCAGCAGTGCTAACCACTGTGCTACCATGCCGCCCCAAATTTAACTGCAATTTCTTGCATGCTTACTGTTAATGGCCAAACAAACAGACTGCATTCAGCAAGAATGCCTGACCCAGTAGTTTTTCTTCCCACTCTGCACTATGGGCCCTATTTTACCATTTTGATTCTAAGTGCTGGGAGTGTTTCAGATCCAACTTTTACACCTGTTCTCAGGTGCCCCCATACGCACTGTGCCTGCAAAAATAGCAGCGATTCCAAATAGTACTACACAAGCCTGTGGGGGGGTTTAATGCACCTGAAACCCTGCAGCCCCAATTGACATCTCCAACTGCACGCGCACAGAAAATAAATGATGGAATGCTGCTCCTCTACAACATCCCTTCATCCCTGCCCTTCCCTCCACTGATAAGAACATAAGAAATAGGAGCAGGAATAGGCCATCCAGCCCTTCGAGCCTGCCCCGCCATTCAATAAGATTATGGCTGATCTGTCATGTCTCAGTTCCACATTCCCGCCCTCTCCCCATAACCCTTAATCCCCTCGCTTATCAAAAACCCATCAACCCGCGTCTTAAAAATATTTAGCGAGGCAGCCTGCACCACCTCAACGGGCAGAGATTCACCACCCTTTGAGTGAAGAAGTTCCTTCTCAACTCCGTTCTAAATCGCCCCCCCTTTATCTTGAGGCTGTGCCCTCTAGTCCTACTGTCCTTTCTGAGCGGGAAGAGCCTCACCACCTCTATCCTATCCATCCCATTCATCATCTTATACGTCTCAATGAGATCTCCCCTCATTCTTCTAAACTCTAACGAGTACAAGCCTAGTTTATTCAGCCTCTCCTTGTAGCTCAACCCCCTCAACTCTGGCATCAGCCTAGTAAACCTCCTCTGCACTCCCTCCAAGGCCAAAATATCCTTGCGTAAGTACGGCGACCAAAACTGCACACAGTACTCCAGCTACGGCCTCACCAATGCCCTATACAGCTGCAGCAAGACCTCCTTACTTTTATATTCAATCCCCCTCGCTATGAAGGCCAGCATTCCATTCGCCTTCCTGACCACCTGCTGCACCTGCAGGCTGGGTTTTTGCGACTCATGCACAAGGACCCCGAGGTCCCTCTGCACTGTCGCCTACTGCAGTTTTTCGCCATGTAAGTAATAGTCCTTCCTACCATTATTCCTGCCAAAGTGGACCACCTCGCACTTGCCAACATTAAATTCCATTTGCCATTTCCTGGCCCATTCGCCCAGCCTATCTAGATCCTTCTGCAGACTCTCCACACTCTCCGCACAATTTGCCGTTCCACCAATCTTGGTGTCATCAGCAAATTTCGACACCCTACACTCGGTTCCCTCCTCCAGATCATCTATATAAATGGTAAATAGCTGAGGCCCCAGCACCGACCCCTGGGGCACTCCACTAGTCACCAACCGCCAATCCGAATAGCACCCATTAACCCCCACTCTCTGTCTCCTATTTGACAACCAATCCTCTATCCACGCTAACACCCTACCCCCAACTCCATGCCCCCTTACCTTCTGCAATAACCTCTTGTGAGGTACCTTGTCAAACACCTTCTGAAAATCAAGAAAGACCACATCCACCGGCTCTCCTCTATCCACCGCCCTAGACACATCCTCATAGAACTCCAATAAATTTGTCAGACACGACTTCCCCTTAACGAAACCGTGCTGCGTCTGCTCTATCAAGCAATTCCCCTTAAGATGCCTCGCTATTTCCTCCTTGATGATGGATTCTAACATTTTACCCAACAGACGTTAAACTAACCGGCCTATAATTCCCTGCCTTTTGCCTGGCACCCTTCTTAAACAACGGCGTAACATTAGCCGCTTTCCAATCTTCCGGCACTTCCCCGGAATCCAACGACGTTTGGAAAATAACCACCAAGGCATCCACTATCACCTCTGCCATTTCTTTCAGAACCCTCGGATGCATGATCACAGACAGAGTGGCAGCAGACCCCCAATTGTCCTCAACAGATCTCAGGCGGAGTGGCAGCAGACCCACCCATCCACTCCACTGATCTCAGGCAGAATGGCAACGGACCCACCTTCTTTCTCTCCCCACCCCCCAACCACCACCAACGATTTCGAGCAGAAAGCCATCGGACACTTGGCACATACCTCTTCACTAACTCGAGCGCCCGAATTGACCTATGGAGCATGTCTGTTTTGCGCTGATTCTGGATGGGCGAACACAGTGGTAAAGGGAGAATTGCCGATAAAGTTGGGCGTGCAGCCTGTTAAGTCAATTTAAATGCATGCGAATGTATTTAAATAGCTGTCGGCCCGTTTTGGGCATGGTCCAGAGCATGGCCATTTTTGGGTCTTGATAAAGGGGGAACCACGGCAGAGACAGGCGCGGATCACACTACTCGCCTCATGCCTGACTTTACCAAATTTTCGTGCCCAAAAATGGGCACAACGTGATGGTAAAATAGGACCTTGTGACTTCGGGAATCCCGAACGCAACTACCCTTTTCGTCTTCTCTTCAACTCCATGCTAACTTTTTGTGGTATCATTCCCAGACGTGGTTTTTGATCAACACTGTGTCCTTGGCTGAATTATTGCTGCTCATTGTCATGCTTGGTTTCAAACTCTTTTTCTAACACCCTTTTTCTGGTTCCTGACATTTCTGCCTCAGTGAACCAGTTTCCCTTTGTTTACTCATGAGTTTTAGCACTTTTATCAATTTCTCTCCAAAGACAACCCTAGCATCTCTGATCTCTCCGTATAACTAAAATCCTGCACCCCTAGTACTATTCTGGTAAATTGCATTCCTCCTACAGTGTGCTGCCCAAAATTGAACACAATACTCCAGCTGAGACCAAGTAAGTGTTTTTTCCTAATAATGACACCCTTGCTTTTGTATCCTAGAAAGCAAAGGATCCGACGTGTATATTTTTTAAAACAGTTCTCAACTTGTTCTGCCATTTTCAACAACACATTACCAGGTCTCTGTTCCCACGCCTGCTTTAAAAATGTACCCTTTTTATAATGCCTCCCATGCTTCCTATCAAAATGCCAGATTTCACACCTCTGAAATAAATTTCATCTGTTATGTGTCTGTCATTTTCATCAGCCTGTCCTGCTTAAGTCTGTTGTTACTCATTTGTGTTAATAGCACTGTTTAATACATTACCATTGTTACCATATTAGGTACACTATTTCTATACATTTATTTGGGTCTAGTACAGTAACTATTCATTCACACAGCCCGTTGGTGCTATCGCTCAATTGACGCTACCAAAATAGATTACTCAGTTAACCGTCTTACTGGGATTTTGTTTTTACATGATTTTCAACCAGAAGTCAAATCTGTTATTCAGATTTATTCACAAATTGAGACATTACAAATACATCTTCTTGTTCATCCTTCAAGGCAGAGATAACTGTGTTGATATCTGGATTTGGTAGGGCTCCAATGATGCTTAGATTGATCAGTGCCTGCTATTCTGCTGTAGATATGATAGGATACCACAGACAATTGAGTTTTGGATGATTTACTGTCTCAGGATTTCCTCTCTTTGCATTTTTTCTCTGCCTCTGATATGTGTTTGTGTTTGAAGATGGCTGCACCATTTTTTATTTGGTTATGTAGGTGCAGCAATCCTGGACAAGTCTCTCCCAGGAGCCAAACTCAAAACTCCTAAGCTAAGCTTACAGAGTGTCCTTTCTTTAATTGCCTTGAAATTGCACCCCGGATTCAAGCTGTCCAAGAAGATTGTTCTGCTTAAATGGTCCCCCATCCACTAACTTCAGTATTAATTCCTTCCACATATGTACCCAGTAACTACAGTGTGGACTACCTACAATATGTACTGCAACTTCTTGCTAGTACTCCTTTGAAACCAACTTCAAAACCCAAACAACCAAAAGAAGTGCAGTGAGTACATGGGAACATGCACACTGCATGTTCCCCTCCAAACTACACACCATTCTGACTTGGAAATATATTGCTGCTCCTTCACTATTGCTGGGTCAAAATCCTGGAATTACTTTCCTAACAGCACTGTGGGTGTACCTACACCACACAGACCACAGCAGTTCAAGAAGGCAGCTCACTATCATCCTCTGAAGCACAATTAGGAATGGGCATTAAATACTGACCTAGCAGTGATGATCATATCCCATGTATGAATAAAAATAACAAATCCATTTGGAGAGACTATTGCTCAATCTAATACTAGACCATAAGATTTGTCTGGCTATTTGCCCTGTCTTCCTCTTCCTCTTCTTTCTTCCTTGCAGTTGACCTGCAATCTTTCACACTTTGCAAACTTTCTACTCATTCACTGACTAACTTAGCCCTCAAATGTTACTTTCCATCCAACCAATTGAACCTCCCTACTCCCAAGGGTGCTGGTCTCCAGCCTACTGCCGTTGGATTGCCCATCAGACTGTAGGCTGGTTGTTTGTCCAGTTGCCAAAAGGGAAAAGGGAGGAACAAAATAAAAATGGAATCCTGCGGAAATAAAATTGGCAGGTCCTTAATTTCCTTGGCCTTGCTGCGTGCCTCATGAGATTTCAGTACCTTCCTTACTGTTGATAGTGGCCCAGTCTACTGAACAAAACTTACCATTTGTGTAGCTGATGTCCTGGTGGAGCTGTTACTGGTGGTCCACTCTACCTGGATTATTTCCTACTCAGTAGAGTAGTATTGCAGCGTTATGTATTCACTCATTGTCTTTGTTATCTTAAATACATTAACTTAACTGATAATTTACAACATTCTAAAATGATATAACTGTTTAAAAGATGCTATCTACACATAATAACAAATGAAAAGTTTAAATTACAATGAAGATATCAGATAAAAATCATATTAATAAAGTTTAATGGAGTTAAGTCAAAAAGTGATAAATGTAAAATAGTAAAATATTAAATTAATTATCTAATAACCCTGAAGGCTAGTATGCAGGTCTAGCAAGTAATTAGGAAAGCTATTAAAATATTACTGTTTATTGCAAGAGAAATTGAATACAGAAGTAGGGAGGTTCTGCTTCAGTTATACAGAGCGTATTTCTGCTGGAGAGACTGGCAGCATAGTGCTGAGCAGGCCACTGTGCATGACCGATCTGTCAGAGTGGAGATTCATGCACATGCAGTAGCTCCGCACGGCCCGCAATCATGTATCACAACCCCTGCATCGCCGCCCACGCGGCCTCCTGTGACCCAATGGCTGGCCTCCCCAAACATGCCTGGGCCAGCCTCGAACCTCCAGCCGGCCTCGATGTTCACCCCCTTGTCGCAGGCCGCATCTCTTGATACTGCCCTCTGATCCCTCCTCTGCAGCCCTGACCAGCACCACCCCACCCCCCGCACCTCGGGGCCAGGCTGACACCAACCCCCCCAGCACACACCACGGTAGCCAGCCTTCTGTTACTCAGCCCAAATACAGAGTGGCAGTGGGACCCCCCCATCCCACCAATCGCTCTCCATCAGGCCTTGCCCCCATTAGGCCCCAACCCTTGGCACTGACCCATGCCTGGTGGGTAGTGCCAAAATGCCTCTTGAGCATTACCAGGGCACCCAGAGTGGCAATTGCCAAGGATGACCTCCGCCACCCCCTCAGCACCCGACCCCCTGGAGTGAACCACTCCGTGGTGGGTGGGGTGGGGAGTGTTAGATTTCAGTCCCAGGCCCACTAATGACACTTAAAATAGATTCAAATTCAGATTTGCATTATTTATTCAATCGGCACAGAGCTGATGGCACCGGAAATCCGGCTGACAGAGACGCGCAGAGGCCATAGTGCCCAGTGGGTTAGCCCACGAAACGGGCCTCTGCAATGGGCTGGGAGAATCACCCACTGGAGTACTTTGTACAATATTGATCTCCTATTTAAAGAAGGCTGTAAATGCATTGGAAGCAGTTCAGCAAATTACTAGACTAATACTTGGTATGGGCAGGTTGGCTTCTGAGGAAAGGTTGGATAGACTAGGCTGGAATTTAGAATAGTCAGAGGCAACTTGATTGAAATGTGTAAAATACTGGTGGGTATTGAGAGGGTGATTGTGGAAAAGATATTTCCCCTTGGAGAATCTAGAACTGAAGTCACTATTTAAAAAATATGGCATCACCCATTTTAGAGAGTAATAAGGAGATTTCTTTTCTCTCAGGGTTGTAGAACTTTTCCTGAAAAGGCAGTGGAAGCAAAGTCTTTGAATATTTTTAAGACAGAGGTGGATAGGTTCTTGATTAGGGGGCGAAAGGTTACCGGATTGGCAGGAATGTGGAGTTAAGGTTAAAATCAGATTAGCCATGTTCTGACTGAATGGAGGAGCAGGCTCAAGGGTCAAGGGGCCTGCTCCTAATTAGAATGTTCATATCAAAAAAATGTTATAGTATACTATTTTTTAAATGATTTGTAAATGAGCAGTATTCAGTATGCATTGAAATTCATATTAATATACACAGTATCTACTTGTGTGTAAAGTGAATTGAAGCATTGAGAAATGGTTTAAAAGTCATTTAAAATCAACTGGAAAGACATAAAAAATTGTCATCAAATGTGCATCAGGCCAATCCAAAAAAGCTGATCACAGCAAAATGATGCTATGGTAAAGAAAGTTGTGACATATAAAAATTAAGTATTTAATAAATCTATAAGCCTACTGCAATGTCCAGGCAAGGAGGCTGTAAGATTTGTTGCATACTGGGACTGTGAAATCTCTGAACCTATCTAATTCTGGGTTAGCTTTGGGAAGTTCAACTCCGCTGCTCCATCTAATGGCAGAAGTGGAGTTTCTGTAAAACTGTCCATAGGAAATCCTATTGAGGTGCAATATGGAGGCATCACAGGGGATGGTGACGCCCAAAAATGAAGCATTTGACATACTTACCAATTTAATAGCATTCACAAACCCACATTAGTATTCATTTATCTTCCTTCACCTAAGTTCTCTATTTCACCATATAGCCTTTTAACTGGATCATTCTAGAAGCTAAAAGAACTTCAATTGTTTCTGCAGGAAAAGGAACATCCGCGAAATCTGATTCCAGAGCTCTGCAAGCAGTTTTATCATTTGGGCTGGGTCACTGGGACTGGTGGAGGCATTAGCCTGAAATATGGGTGAGTTTGCGGGGAAAGAGCATGTCTGGGAAAATAGTGCTGTGTACGTCATTGAAAGGCAGTTTATAAAAGGTGTTTTTCCTCATGGCAGACTCCATGAGATATAGGAGTATCATTCTTTCCTTGTGTTACATTAGTATGGCAGAAAAATATTAATCTTTTTCCACACTGAAACCTTTCTATATTTTATATCTTCATGTCAATTTTAGGTCAGATGCTGTGAATGTAGACTGAGTTTCTATTACCACCCATTTGGAAATACATTTTATTTATGTGGAAATGGAAAGGGAGACGAATATAAAACTTCTGAGAAGTAGCTGTCAGCTTCCTGGGAAGGTAGTCTGCCTCTAGATCTATAATTGACAACTTCGCTTTCATTAGGCTGTAGTCAGCATTGGTGTCATGCCAGATAGAAGTTCTAAAGGCTTTATTGCTGCCTTGACTGAGTGTATATCTCTCCAGACAGCAAATAAACTGTTATCTACTACATTCATTTGGGCAATAAACAAAAATAATTTGTGTTATTACTAGAGACAAGTGGCTTCTAAAAAAAAATGCTGAGTTTAGAAAGTCACCTTAGATCTGACGAGACTGATTGCAAATACTGCAAATGAAGTCAGTTTTAAAGGGATGAATGGAGGCATTAACTTTGCGCTGTGCTCACTTGTGCTGAAGACACCAGACTCTGTTCTCTTCAAATGGCAAAATTACTTGATGATGTAGAGGCTTCTGTATTTGGGTCTGTGAAAGGTTGTTTTTTTCTATGTATTGGGATCCAGCTTGAAAGCTCTGAGATGGCTTTCAGTTTGGGACATCCTGTGGTATGGGTTCCCATGCTGACTGTAGAACATAACCTTTTGGAATCCATCATGCAAATTAATGACTAACTCTGTCTAGCTAACCTCTGATGAACATACTCTTGATGCCAGGTATGTAGCCCTTTGCAGGAACTTCAATCTTAGAGATTTTGTCCTACCACCTGATGTTGAAAATGTATGTCAGACAGCAAAGATAGAATGCTTATAGTTGTTTCCGGTGGATTGTCCAAGTCTCACACCTGTGAAGAAATGATGTAAAGACCACTGGCTGCCAGACTGTTCTGAGACAAACTCCATGTTCTTTCCAAAGTCTGCAGTAAGCCTGGTAAATGTTTGGCTTGTTTGTGCCAGGTGATGGTTGATTTGTCATATAGCATAGTGTTATTGGAGAGAAACCTCTGTATTGAATGGAAGGATGTGTTGTTCATAGTGACTGTGGGGTCTTGGAGTATATGGCCAAGGGTGTGTTGATGTAAGATCTCTGCCATCTTTAGACTTACTGTAAGACCAAAGCATTTTGAGGCTAGGGCAATGCAATTAAAAAAGCGGCTGAATGTCATCTGGAGTACGTGCTACAAGAACAAAGTTATCCTCATCTTTGCCTACCTCACCTGTTAATCTTTCTGTCAATGAAAAGTGCTTCTTTCCCCTCTCACCACCTCCCCCCCACCCCCATCCCCCAGAAGAAAAATCAGCAGGCGGTGAATTTAATCTCAGGTATCTTCTCAACAAACATAAATTCAGCATAATCCCATTGGAGATGTAATTTGACCTGAATCACCTAATATTTCCAGGAGCATGTTTCACGTATCCCGAACCTGACTAATCTCTAATCTTTAGATAAAAGCAAAATACCGAAGATACTGGAATCTGAAACAAAAGCAGAAAATACTGGAAAATCTCAGCAGGTCTGACAGTACCCGTGGTATTCTGTGAGAATAGCTGAAACATTGGCTCTGCTCTCTCCACAGATGCAGGCAGACCTGCTGAGTTTCTCCAGTATTTTCTGTTTTTGTAATCTCTAACCTTTGTTCAGACTAACGAACTTGTACTTGTGTTCTCTAATCCTGTGCTTAGTTCCAAGTAGTTTACTTCAACCTCATGACTTGAAACAAACATGGGTGAAATATTCTGAAAAACGTCCTGAAAATCTGTCCCTTGTGGGTGTTCAGATTTGCATGGGTTGAATCTTCTTCCAATCTTCTTGACCACCAGAATTTCACAATCTTCACCATACGTTCGCACAAAAAACAGTGCAGCATTAAGTAGCTTTAAAGCTGTGACTGAAATATTTTAGCTTGAAATAGGCTGTAGATATGAAATCCGTTTAAATTGAATTGTTGTCTGAAGGCACTTCGTAAAGTTTCTAATGACCCTAACTTATGCCCAGTGCCAACTTGAACAACCTGGATTCATTGGCATGGCATCACTGATAGAGATCATAGTCTGCACTTCCAAAAGATCTACATAGGATCTCTATTGTCCCTACAGTACAGAAGGAAGCCATTTGGCCCATCAAATCTGTACCATTCACATCCCATTCAGGCCCTATTCCCATAGCCCCACACTTATACCCTGCTAATCTCCCTGTCACCAGAGAGAATTTACCATGGCCATCAGCCAAACCTGCACATCTTTGGACCGTGGGATGAAACCGGAGCACCTGGAGGAAACCCACGTAGATATGAGAAGAAAGTGCAAACTCCACACAGACAGTGACCTGAGGCCGGAATTGAACCTGTGGGGCAGCAGTGCTAACCAGAGCGCTGCCCCTACATGGCTTGTATGTGCTCTGTTCCACTTTATAATTCAAAGACTGACTGAGAGGATTCACGAAATGAAAAGATGAATGTATTTGTTGATTTGCCAAGAGTTCTTTGTAGTGCAATGTTGTGACAAAATGGAACTGATTTGGAACATAGTGTTTGGCTCTATTGAAGTTATAGTCTTTGAGCACCATCTAGTGTTTGTTGTTTTTCTGCTTTATCGGAAATAGTAGATTTAAAAGTGAGCCATGTTATCAGGGCTTCTAATATACCTTGAACCCTCAGTGAATATTTCCTTGCATCTCAACATTAACTATCAAAATGTATTTTTAGGAAAACCACAGAGATAACTGAGTAAAGATCAATGCCAAATTTTGAAGATAACATTTTAATTTCATGTTCATTGACAAGATGTGAGATTGCTCATCCCTAATTTCCTGAATGAGGTAGTCGTGAACCACAGCAGTCCATCGGGTGTGGCTATTCCTCTACAGTCCATTTGGAAGAAAGTTCCAGGATTTTAACCTAGTGCCAATGAAGGAATGGTTATAAAAGCCCAAGTCAGAATGGTGGAGAACTTGCAGGTGGTGATGTTTCCCTGCATCTGCTGCCCTTGTCCTTTAGGTGGTAGAGTAACTGTGTCTCTTTTCAAAAACAGAAGGAGACCTTTTTGCCTTTCTAGTCTGTGCTGGCTCTCTGAAGTCCCACTGCCTGGCCAGGTTTCCAGAAGGTCCATCTTAAGAAAAGAATTCTGTATCTGAAGAAAGTACACTCCCTCACACCTATAGGTCATTGAGGAAGAGAACAACAACGCCATGTGCCACAAGGAAGAGTTCTTGGGCAGCAAGAGGCCATAGCCCTGGAGCCAAAGCCAAGGAGAAGGGGCCAAGAATACCTTGAGCACCAAGTCTACTGCAACAGGCTTAGCTCCCTGGAGATGTCTGAGCGCCAGTGAGGGAGGAGACTTTGACTGTCCGGGGAAATAGTGACTGACATCTGTGCCCCGTAATGAATTATTGCCTCAAAATAGCCATCTACAGGTTCTGCTAGTAGCACCGAAGATGATAACAACCTTCAACTTAATTGCGCTAGGTTCATTTCAGTGCTGTATTGCTGACCTTTGTGGGATATTTCAGCCAGCTGCTCATTGCCATCACAGAAGCCCTCTTCACAAAGGTCACTGACTGCTTGGCTCCTCCATAGATACGGCCTCACAAGTGCAGAGGACAATAGGTTTTGCTTCAATAGCCAGCTTCCTCTAGGTTCAGCCCATAATTTACTGCATTCACGTGGAGATCCAAACACCCACTGACAGACCTGACAGCTTTATTAGCAGGAAGGGATATCATTCCATCAAAGTCCAGCTGGTGTGTGATGAGAGGAAAAACTTGTTTGTACATGCTTTCTAAGCAGCTGCCATAACATCTTTATACTAAGAGAGTCAAGTTTCACTCCCTCTTCCACCCCACATCCCCAGGTACATGGATGGATTCTGGGCAACAAGGGGTATGCTCTCTTAGGAGATAGCTTCCAACTCTCCTGCAAAATCCCCAAATAGAGCTTCAGCATCGGTGCAGGCCGTCAGTCTGCGCAAATGAGGTTTTGATGCCTTGACTGCTGTGATGGGGCTCTACAATCCATTCCTGCTAAGGTCTCCCACATTGCCATCACGTGCTACATGCTGCACATTGTGGTACAGCAGAGGGCTGTAGTGCTTGAGGAGAAAGAGTGCAACGAGGTTCCCTTGTTGACTGTGGAAGGGGAGGATGGAGAAGAATAGGCAGGAAACTCAGAGGAAAAGAGCTCAGATGTGTAGGGTGAACCACAGAGACACGGCACCAGAAGAATCTGGAATGTAGAGAGGACCGATACAGGATGCCATTGTTGTAAGGGATTTACTGATCCAGCAACAGTTCAGCTGAGGGACCCTGAGGAGCTGATGATGGAACTCATGCTTGCACTGAACGAGGCCTGAACCTTCACATGGAGGGCGATCAGCCAACATTCTTCACAATTCCTTCATCAAATCTACATTGACTGTTGGCTGCAGTGTCTATTGACATTGATGAGAACTTAATATTATTTGCTTACATTGTAAATATTGATATAGGGCTGTAATTAGCATGCAAACCATTGCAGAACCCAGATAACTTGCTTCAATAGTGAGTGAAATAATTTATTGAACATAGAAAAACTACAGCACAAAAAGGCCGTTTGGCCCACGTTGCGCCAAACATATCCCTACCTACTAGGCTTACCTATAACCCTCTATCTTACTAAGTCCCATGTACTTATCCAAAAGTCTGTTAAAAGACCCCATCGAATCTGCCTCCACCACCACTACTGGCAGCCAATTCCATGCACCCACCACCCCCTGAGTGAAAACCTTACCCCTGTTTCTCCTCTATACCTACTCCCCAGCACCCTAAACCTGTGTCCTCTTGTGGCAGCCATTTCAGCCCTGGGAAAAAGCCTCTGAGAATCCACTTGGTCAATACCTCTCGACATCTTATACACCTCTATCAGGTCACCTCTCATCCTTTGTCTCTCTAAGGAGAGAAGACCGAGCCCCCTCAACCTACCCTCATAAGGCATGCTACCTAATCCAGACAATATCCTTGTAAATCTTCTCTGCGCCCTTTCTATGGTTTCCATATCCTTCCTGTAATGAGGCGACCAGAACTGAACACAGTACTCCAAGTGGGGTCTGACTAGGGTTTTATACTGCTGCAGCATTATCTCTCGACTCCTAAACTCAATTCCTCAATTGATGAAGGCCAGTACACCATACGTCTTCTTAACCACGTCCTCTGCCTGCAAAGTTGATTTGAGAGTCCTATGAACCCGGACCCCAAGATCCTTCTGATCTTCCACACTGCTAAGTGTCTTACCCTTAATACTATTATCCGTCAACCCATTTGACCTGCCACTGGGTTGAAGTCCATCTGCCACTTCTCCGCCCAGTCTTGCATTCTATCTATGTCTCATTGCAACTTCTGACATCCTCGACACTATTCTCAATACCTCCAACCTTCGTGTCATCGGCGAACTTACCAACCCATCCCTCCACTTCGTCATCCAGGTCATTTATAAAAATCACAAAGAGCAAGGGTCGCTGAACAGATCCCTAGGGCACTCCACTGGTGACCGACCTCCATGCAGAAAAAGACCCACCTACAACCACTGTTTGCCTTTTGTGGGCAAGCCAGTTCTGGATTCACAAAACAATGTCCCATTGGATCCCATGCCCCCTCACTTTCTCAATAAGTCTTGCATGGGGGACCTTATCGAACGCCTTGCTGTGGTCCATATAAACCACATCTACTGCTCTTCCTTCGTCAATGTGTTTAGTCACATCTTCAAAAAACTCAACCAGGCTCACAGAGCACGATCTGCCTTTGACAAAGCCATGCTGACTATTTTTGATCATACTATACCTCTCCAAATGTCCATAAATCCTGCCTCTCAGGATCTTCTCCATCATCTTACCAACCACTGAAGTTAGACACACCGGTCGATAATTTCCTGGGCTATCTCTTCTCTCTTTCTTGAATAGAGGTACCACATCCACAATCCTCCAATCCTCTGGAATCTCTCCCATCTCCATCGATGATGCAAAAATCATCGCCAGAAGTTCTGCAATCTCTTCCCTCGCCTCCCACAGTAACCTGGGGTACATCTCATCTGGTCCCAGCGACTTATCTAACTTGATGCTTTTCAAAAGCTCCAACACATCCTCTTTCTTAATGTCAACATACTCAAGCTTTTCAATCTGTTGCAAGCGTGCGCTACAACCACCAAGATCCTTTTCCACTGTGAATACCGAAGTAAAGTATTCATTGAGTGCGTCTGCTATTTCTACCGGTTCTATACAAACTTTCCCACAATCACATTTGATAGGTCCTATTCCTTCATATTTCATCCTTTTGCTCTTCACATACTTGTCAAATGCCTTGGGGTTTTCCTTAATCTTACCTGCCAAGGCCTTCTCATGACCTCTTCTGGCTCTCCTAATTTCCTTCTTAAGTTCCTTCCTACAAGCTGTATACTCCTCTAGATCCCTAACATTACCTAGCTCCCTGAACCTTTTGTACGCTTTTCTTCTTGACTAAATTCATTACGACTTCCATGCACCATGGTTCCTGTAACCTACCAAAACTTCCCTGTCTCATCAGAGCATTGTCGTGCAGAACTCCAGACAAATAATCCATGAAAATCTGCCACGTTACTTCTGTACATTTCCCTGAGAAAATCTCCTTCAATTTATGACTCTAATTTCCTGCCTGATGGCTTCATAATTCCCATTACTCCAGATAAACACTTTCTTAGCTTGTCTGATCCTATGTTTTTCCAATGCTAGTGTAAAGGAGATAGAGTTATGATCAATATCACCAAAATGCTCTCTCACTGAGATCTGACACCTGTCCAGTTTCATTACCCAATACCAAATCAAGTACAGCCTCTCTTCTTGTTGGCTTATCCATATACTGTGTCAGGAAACCCTCCTGAACACACCTAACAAACTCCTCCTCATCAAAACCCCTTACCCTAGGGAGATTCCAATCGATATTTGGGAAATTAAAGTCTCCCATCACAATAACTCTGTTATTATTACATCTCTCTAGGATCTGTTTCCCTATCTGTTCCTCAACATCCCTGTTACTGTTGGGCGGCCTATAGAAAACACCCAGTAAAGTTATTAACCCCTTCCTGTTCCGAACCTCCACCCGCAGAAACTCCGTAGACAATCCCTCCATGGCGTCCATCTTTTCTACAGCCGTGACACTATCTCTGATCGACAGTGCCACTCCCTCACCTCTTTTGCCTCCCTCCCTGTCTCTTCTGAAACATCTGAAACCCAGCACTTGAAGTACCCAGTCCTGTCCCTCAGTCATCCAAGTCTCTGTAATGGCCACCACATCACATTTCCAAGTAGCAATCCACGCTCTAAGCTCATCCACTTTGTGAACAATAGTCCTAGCGTTAAAATAGATACATCTCAAACGTTCGGCCTGAGCGCTCTCCTTCTCCATCACCTCCCTATCCTTCCTCTCACACTGTCTACCAAATATATGTATTACACACCACTGTGTTAGCTGGGAAGCGGTGGCATAGTGGTATTGTCTCTGGTTTAGTAACCAAAATCCCAGGTTCTGGAGACGTGGGTTCGAATTCCACCACAGCAGATGGTGAAATTTGTATTCAGTAAAAAATGTGAAATTAATGTCCCCTTGAAACCATTGTCAATTCTGTTGACTGATATCCTTCCCTGTTCTGGCCTACATGTAACTCCAGAGCAATGTGTTTGATTCTGAAATGGCCTAGCCAGCCACTTAGGGCAATTAGAAATGGGCCCAGCAAGGGGCACCCACATCCCATAAACTAGAAGTGATTCACTCAGCTATCAAAGTGATGTGGTGTCAAGTGAACATGCAGACTCCTGTGCAGTACTTCACCAGTATGTAGGCACAGTAATTGTCACTAGAAGCTGCACAGAATCCTGCGCCTCCTCTTGAACACCCATTGACACTTACAGCTTACAGAAGGAGGCCATTCAGCCTATTGAGTCCATGCTGACCAACAAAAATTTAACTACACTAATCGATTTTCCAGCGCTTGGCCCTAGAGGTTACAGCAATGCAAGTGAATATCTAAATACTTCTTCAATGTTACAAGAGTTTCTCACTCAACCACCCTTTCAGGCAGCGATTTCCAGCACCCACCACCCTTTGAGTGAAAAAGTTTCTCTTCAACTCTCCTCTTAGCCTTCTACTTCTTCCCTTAAATCTATGCCCCCCCCACCGCCCTGGTTATTGACACTTCTACTAATGGCAAATGTAACTTCCTATTCACCCTATCTATGCCGCATAAGGTCCTCTCTCAATTTTCACTGCTCCAAGGAAAACAGTTTCAGCCTATCCAGCCTTTCTTCATTGCTCAGACCCTTCAGCCCAGGATCCTGGTAAGTCTCCTCTGCACCTTCTCCAGTGCAGTCACATCCTTCCAATAATGTGATGACCAAGCTGCACTACAGTAATCTAGTTATGGCCTAACTAGTCTTTTCTACAGTTCCAGTATGACCTCATTGTTCTTCTATTCTGTGCCGCAGCTAATAAAGGCAAGTATCCCACATGCCTTCTTAACCACCCTGTCTAGCAGCCCCTCTACCTTCAGGGATCTGTGGATATGGACTCCAAGATTCCTCTGACCTCCTGTGCTTTCCAGGTCCTACCATTCATCGTAATGTAATCCTCTGCCTTGTTAGCGCTCCCAAAGTGCATTACTTCACACTTTTCCAGGTTGAATTCCCTTTGGGCTGTACCCACCACCAGTCCATTGATACCTTCCTGTAGTCTATGACTATCATGTTCATTATTTACCACCCTACCAACTTTCATGTGATCCATGAACTTCTTGATCATACCCCTACATTTAAGTCCAGATTATTAATGTACACCACAAACAGCAAGGATCGTAGCTCCAAACCTTGTGGAACCCCACTGAAAAGAGACTTCCAGTCACAGAAACATTCCTGTATCATCACCCTCTGCTTCCTGCTTTTAAGCCCAGAGTACACTTTGTCATGGGTCCTTACTTTCTTCTGTAGCTTTGCTCAAGTCCACGTAGACCACATCAGATGCATTGCCCTCATCAATATGACTGATTACCTTCTCAAAAAATTTGATTAAATTTATCAAACACAACCTTCCCTTAATAAATCCGTGATAACTATCGTGGATTAATCTGTGTCTATCCAAGTACAAATGTATGCTGTCCCCCAGAATTACTTATTGAAACTTCCCCACCACTGAGATAGAATTGACTGTCCTTTAGTTTTCTGGGCTATCCCTACCTCTCTTTTTAATAATGGGACAATGTTATGGTGTGCTTTCCCACTGATGTGAGAGGATGTACGGTTGGGGCATTGATGGCATTCCTCAAGCTACCACTACGCCACCTGTAAGAGTGTCCAGTTCAGGGTCCTTGGCTCCACACGCCCTCCACAGACATCAACGCTCAGGTTCTGAACTGTCCCACCCAGTCTCTGAACTGTCCGGCCCAGGCTCTAAACTGTTCGATCCAGGCCCTGAACTGTCCAGCCCAGGCTCTGAACTGTCCAGCCCAGGCTCTGAACTGTCCGGCCCAGGCTCTGAACTGTCCGGCCAAGGCTCTGAACTGTCCGGCCAAGGCTCTGAACTGTCCGGCCCAGGCCCTGGACTGTCCGGCCCAGGCCCTGAACTGTCCTGCCCAGGCCCTGAACTGTCCTGCCCAGGCCCTGAACTGTCCGGCCCAGGCCCTGAACTGTCCGGCCCAGGCCCTGAACTGTCCGGCCCAGGCCCTGAACTGTCCGGCCCAGGCCCTGAACTGTCCGGCCCAGGCCCTGAACTGTCCGGCCCAGGCCCTGAACTGTCCGGCCCAGGCCCTGAACTGTCCGGCCCAGGCTCTGAACTGTCCGGCCCAGGCTCTGAACTGCCTAGCCCTGGCTCTGAACTGCCCAGTCCAGGCTCTGCACTGTCCAATCCAAGTTCTGAGCTGTCCGGCCCAGTCTCGGAACTGTCCAGCCCAGGCTATGAACTGTCCAACCAAGGCTCTGAATTGTCCGGCCCAGGCTATGGTTGAATGCTGTATGGTTGAATATTGTTTGAATGCCGCAAATCCCCTTTGTTGAAGTTGTAGGGTGGTGCAAGGGTCAGTAAAGTGAAGGTCACTAGAGTTGAGAGCTGACTGTGGTGAGCAGCCCCTGAGCTGGGCTGCTATGCACATTAATAGTGCCAGATGACCATAGGCTACTCTCCACATTGAGAGGAGACTGGTGGTGATTTAACCTGAAAGTCAGCACACCTCAGATGAGGGACAAGGTTGAAAAGGTGGGGAAAGGGAGGCCTTCATGAATAACCTCATCCAGTACAGGAATTGAACCCACGCTGTTGGCATCACTCTGCATCATTTGGAGCAGCACAGAGGCACAGTGGTTAGCTGGTTCAATTCCAGCCTTGGGTCACTGTCTATATGGAGTTTATACATTCCGCCGGTGTCTGCCTGGGTTCCCTCTGGGTGTTCCGATTTCCTCCCACAATCCAAAGATGTGCGGGTTAGGTTAATTGACCATGCTAAATTGTCCCTGAGTGTCAGGGGGTCTAATGGGATGAATATGTGGGGTTGTGGGGATAGGGCCTGGGAGGGATTTCTGTTAGTACAGGCTCAATGGGCACTGCAGGGATTATATGATTCTGTTCTATCATGTACCAGCCATTTAGCCAACTGAGCTTTCTGACTCCCAGAAAAGCCTACAATAACTCTTTGGGCAAGTACGGGTATAATGAGTGAATGAATAGTTTGCCACTATTGAAAATTCAGGCCATTTTCTATTAGATTTGCTATGTGTAAACATTTCTCTTTTTCAGTCCTGTAACACAAAATTGTTTCTGTTGCTGCACATGTTCACCACTAGATAGAGCTTTATTAATTCTAAAAGCTATTGATAACTATACCAACTGGTTCATAGAATCATAGAATCCCTACAGTGCAGAAGGAGACCTTTCAGTCCATTAAGCCTGCATCGACAACAACCTCACCCAGGCCCTATCCCCGCAAGCTCACATATTTGACCTGCTTGTCACCTTGACACGAAGGGTCAATTTAGCATGGCTAATCAACCTAACCTGCAAATTTTTGGAGGGTGAGAAGAAACCGGAGCACCAAGAGGAAACGCATGCAGACATGGAGAGAATGTGCAAACTGCACACAGGTAGCGACCTGAGGCCAGATTGAACCCTGGTCCCTGGAGCTATGAGGCAGCCATGCTAGATGTGCCACCCCATACATTGAAGGAAATAAACTTTATCCTCACTTTCTGTCAATGACAGCACTGGAAATCCAGTAGTTTTGTATGAAAACCATCTGAATCCAAAAATTAGATTTCAGCCTGGAAGTCACTCCTGGACTATGGGACAAGGACTGCAGATGCATGCAGACCACTGTGCAAATTCCCCTCTAAGTCACGTACCGTCCTAATTTAAAACTATATCACCGTTCCTTCACTGTGACTAGGTCAAAATCCTCACACTCCCTTCCTCGCAGGATTCTGGATGTTCCTACAACACATGGACTGCAGCAGTTCAAGAAAGTGGCTCAACACAACCTCTTCAAGGGCAATTAGGGATGGGCAATAAATGCTAACCTTACCAGTGCTGATCAATCCCAAGAACAAATTTAAAAAGTGGTCAAATTGGTCAACACCATATCCACTGATTAACTATGGCTAGAAAACGTTTCTCAGACTAATATATTTCAAGAATGATAAAAAAGGAGCTTTATTTGGTTTAGTTCTCAGAACAGAATTAAGTTGAATGCAAGAATGGAAGGAGTAAACAAGAATTAATATTGTTGGTCTGGAAAAGGGCAAAATTCAGTCAAATAAAGATTGTTCCGTCCCAAAATATCTGGGCAGGAAAACTAGCAAAGAAGTCAGTGGATCTGTGCTTGGAAATCTATATTTCTATAATCAAAAAGGCGCTGCATCAAAGAATAGGGTTTCATGAATAACTGGAGGGGTTAAAATTAAACAACCTAAAAGATGACAAATAATTAATAAATATAAATAATGTATTGATCTAAAGGCTTTTGATTCAACTGGGGTTAATATTCTACCTTTAAAAAAACAGAGTGGTCAAAATGTTCTAATGGCACTGCTGTAAACATAAAGGCCAAGATTTTGAAGGCAGGGCCAAAGGAGTAGCATTCATTATTTTCTACACTGACAGCCATCTACAAAATCTCCCCAGGCTTCTGAACATAGATTTGCTGTCAGTTGTCATGGGGTGTCCAATTGAGTGTACAAGGACACTGTGGTGTCAGAGCAGGGCAACCAGCAACGATACTCAGTTGGATTAAAGAATTTTCACTGAGACACACAGGGAGCGATTTTCCCACTTCCCTGCACCAGGCGCAGATTAGTCGATCCTGGGAAACTGTGTGTGGCCCTAAAAATGCCCCCAGCACAAAACAGTTTGCAATCGTCTGGTCTCTTTTACTGACACAAACCAGATTTGGGCGTGAGGACAATTAGCATACTTAAAGTAGTATTTGAATACGCTTGGCCCAAAATCTGGGAGAAGCCAGATTCTCCCAGCTCCCAGGACCTTCAGACCCTCAGGCATGGCGTGAGCCCGGTGAGAATCATTACTGGTCCCCACTAGATGAGACCAAGTAGTGATGGCTATGTCAAGGGAGCTCAGAGGACATTGAGGTGGGATCAGGGGCATGGCTGGATAGTGCCCTGGCTCCCTGACAGTGCCAGTGAGCTGGGGCAGTGCCAAGGGGGTAGAGCCTAAAAGGGGCTATGACAGAGGTGAGCTATGAAGGGGTGATGGAGCTTGAAGGAGTGGAGCATGAAGGGGGGCTTGTCAGCTGTCATATGGGGGGGGGCATATTGGAGATTTTGGGGGATGCATTTCGGGGTCATGAAGGGAGACTTGTTAGGTGGAGCCCAATATCCCGAAGCCAGCAACCCATATCGGGAGGGGTTGGGAAACGTTCTTCTGCTGAGGAGAGTTGATGGAGGGGGAGGCGGCGGGTGCTGTGGTCCCGATGTACACGGGGGGAAGAAGGGGATCTCCCAGTGCACTGAGAGTTCGCCCCAGCCCCCCCCCCCACCAACCATTACAATTCCCATGGCTGGCAGAATGGGAGACTTCCCCGCTAAGTGTGGGATGATCGTGGTCCAGTCGATGCTGGACAGACTAACGTAGATCAGTGTGTTTTTTTCTGCATTATGGCACTTAGTCATTTTTGAAACAATTTCGACCAGAGTCTAAATCAGAAAATATAGACCAGAAATATAGGCCGCAATTCTCCCATCCCAACCCGCAACTTTTCTGTCGGGTCGTTGTGGATGCATGTCTACGGCCTTGAACAGAGATTTGCACATGTGCCGGGAACACATGCACATCTCCCAGAGCTGATGAACAATTGCAGGTCAAACCACGCTGGAAAACGGCGGGAAAGCAAGTCATTTAAATCTTTTCTGTATTTTAAATATGTATATTTGTTAATTATCGAGACATTTCAGGTCCCAGTTGAATATCCCACCCTGCTAAAAGTCCTTCATTCCGGCAGGGTTCAGACTAGCTCCCCATGTTCAGGTAACTAGCAGGAGACCCCACCGGAATGAAGGGGTGGCAATCAGGGCCCCCAGGGCATCAGGCAGCGGGGAGGTGGTGCCCCCGGGCATGGGCGCTCTAGAGAGCCAAGGGGGTGGGGCCTATTGTGGGCCAGACCTAGGGGCGATTGGTGGAGGTGGAAGGTCCTGCTGCCACTCCGCAGACAAGATTGGTCTGGGATGAAGAGAGGCCAACGGTTGTGTGTGTGTGTGTGTGTGTGTGTGTGTGTGTGTGTGTGTGTGTGTGTGTGTGTGTGTGTGTGTGTGTGTGTGTGGGGCGGGGGGTGGTCAGGGGCTGTCTCCGGGAAGGTCTGCCGTGGTGAGGGAGGTGGGGGGATCGCCACTGCTGGGGAGTGGGTCTGGACATCGGGGTGCTCCGGGAAGGGGGTTGGGGGTGTCATGTCTGGCCGGAGAATTGCAGCACTGCAGTGATCCCAGGCTGGCCAGTGATCAGGCTGGCCAGCAAACGGGAGGTTGACAGTTTGCAGTCACTGCTCATGCGCAGCACTCCAGGAGTGTCAGACTCCAGCACAAATAGGCCCTGCACCCGCCCGTTTTCCCCCCCCCCCCCCCGGCTTTTAAATCACATTCATGATTGTGACCTGTGCAGTGCATAAAGTGCAGTAAGAAGCTGAACTGTCAGAACAGTCAGGATTTAGAACAGTTGTTCCATCAATTCAGTACTTTTGGGAGAATTGCCCCATAAAGTGGAATTAAACCATGTACAGAAAGCAAAATAAGTAGAACAAATGATAGAATTAAGAGAAGGAGATAGAAGAGACAGACCTGAGAAGTAAAGAAATGTTTGATTTACATCTCCAATACTAATTAAATTTTAAATGTAAAGGTAAATGTTCAGTGCCAGAGAGGCTTTTTTGCAGTAGTTCTGATTTATCACACCATTAAAATTGCACATACACCTTCATGCACCAGCCCTAACCTTTTCTACCATGTTTATCAGTTAACTAGGGGGTAACCACCACAGTTTCACACTCTTCAATGATTTTGATGACGAATCTATCAGTGAGGTTTATTATATCTAATGAATATAAATAATATAACAAATGGAGATCTCAAACAGCATCTGTGTAGAAACATTCTAAGATAGAATTAATTTCTGTTATCTTTGAAAGGTTTTGTGAATATCAGCAATTGTATGAATGGCCAAATTTAAGCTATTAAAGCCAGCCATGAAAATTTGTGCTGACTTGCACAATAATGAAGAATAATGGCTCTTTGGATAAAGCTATCTGATTCAGCCCACTTCCCTATCTTTTGACCATAAACCTGCAATTATTTTTCCCACACCAAGCATTTATCCAGTTCCCTTTTGCAACTTAGTGTTGAATCTGCTTCCACCATCCTTTTAGCCCAGATCATCGTCAGTCACTATGTAAAAAAAAACAAATCTCCTCCTTCCACCTTTGGTTGTTTTGCCAATTGTCTTAAATCTGTTCCCCTGCTAATCAACTCTCCTGACTGTGGAAAGAGTTTCCTCTTTATCCTATCAAAACCCCTTATAATTTTCAACACTACAATCAAATCTCCCCTTTACCTTAACAGTGGTTAATAGTGAGGTTGAGTGCCTTGGGTTACAGGAAGATATAGATGGGATAGTCAAATAGGCAGATAAGTGGCTTTAAAAATGTGAGGTGATACACTTTGGAAGGAGCAATTTGACAAGGAAGTATATTATGAAGGTCCGATACTGGGACGTTCCAAAGAACAAAGGGACCTTGCCGTGTTTGTCCATAGATCTCTGAAGGCGGAAAGGCAGGTATATAGGATGGTGTAAAAGGCATATGGCACACTCGCCGTTATCAATCAGGATATAGATTACAGAAGCAGAAAGGTCATTATGGAGTTGTACAGAACTTTGGTGAGGCCACAGCTGGAGTACCATGTGCAGTTCTGGTTACCACATTATAGGAAGAACATGAATGCACAGGAGCGGGTGCAGAGGAGATTCACCAGGATGCTGCCTGGGGATGGAACAATTATGTTATGAAGAGAGGTTGGATAGGCTTGGGTTGTTTTTTTTGGAGCAGAGAAGACTGAGGGGCAACCTGATTGAGGGGCATGGCCAGGATGGAAAGCTGTTCCCCTTAGCTGAAGAGCCAGTTACGAGGGGACACAAATTTAAAATGAGGGGTGGGAGGTTTAGGGGTATTTGAGGAAAAACCTTTTTATTCAGAGGATGGTGACAGCCTGGAATGCACTGTTTGGGAGGGTGGAGACAGGATGCCTCACATCCTTTAAAAAGTACCTGAAGGAGTGTTTGACATGCCATGACATTCAAGGCTATGAGCCAAGTGCTGGCAAGTGGGAATAGGTGGGCAGGTCAGGGCATTTCATGTTTAGGTGCAGACTCGATGGATCGAAAAGCCTCTTCTGCACTGTAGTAATTTGTGATTCTGTGAACCTTTGGTATTCTAGGGAAACAATCTCAGCTTTCGTCTCTACATAACTGAAGTCTTTCCCCTCTGATATCTAGTAAATCCCTTCTGCCCCTTCTAAGGCTTTTTAAAGTACGGTGCTCAGAATTGGGCTCAATACTGTAAGACACAAAAGAGTCCTTATAAAGGTTTACCATACTCCTTTGTACTGTATGGCTGAGAAATTGAGGTATGCCCATTCTCACTGTACTGTTCCAGATGAATCTTTTTGAAAGCTAACATTATAGCCACGTCTCTGAAATGTTGTCAATAGGCTGTTGGATGGAGGTACTAGCTGTCAGACTGCTCTTTTTTATGTTGGGTATTGAACCAGACATGAGCGTTCTACTATATCTTGGTTTAGAATCTTACATTAATGGTTAAGATTGGCACCTGAGAATTTTCTGCCTGAGTTTCGTGTTCTGTGGTGCTAAGTAGAAATATAGAGTTTCAGTTAAAGAGCTTAGGAATATCTGACAGTTTCACTGATAAAATACGATTGCGTTATAAGGCCCATAGATTGAAAGGAGATATGGCCGTCAAGTTTGTTTCCTCCCAACAGGTACCAACCACTTTGAAAATGTATCCATCTAGTGCACTGTCAGTGTTCAACAATTCTTGCAGATTTCAAACTGATTTAGATACCAAACTAGCCTGACTGAGATCAGCTGTTCCTCAGTGGGTTTTAGCCAAGCCAAGAATACTGACACTCTGGTAAAGTTTATTCTATGAAATTGGGGATAAGCACCCTGTAAAACCATATAAAATTACAATTAGAGACCAATTTTGGGACTAAGACAGTAAGGATCTTTTATTCTTTCTATTTCTTGTTTCATTGAAGTCTAAAACCAATTTAATCTTTCCCTTTTCAGGGATGAAATCTACATTGCTCCATCAGGTGTTCAGAAGGAGAGGATCCAGGTGTGTGGTGGATTTTTTGTGGTAAAGAAAGAAAGATTTGCATTGACGACTTCAGGATGTCCAACCCTGGTTTACAACTAATGAATACTTTTGAAGTGTTGTACTGTTGTAATGTAGGAAACACAGCAAGGTGTTAATGCCCACATCGTGTTTTACTAAAATAAGTTCTGATGAAAGGTCACTGACCTGTAGCATTATCACTATTGCTCTCTCCACAGCTACTGCCAGACCAGTTCAGTTCCAGTATTTAATGTTTTTATTTGATGTTTTAGCTGTATTGATTGAGGGATAAATATTAGCCAGATACTGCTCTTCTTTGACTAAGTGCTCTGGGATCTTTTACATCCCCCTAAAAGGGATCTCATTTGAAAGACACCAAAGGACCAGCAGTTGCTCAGCATTCTTGTTAAAGTTCTTTTGGACAACATCAACCAAGGCCAGAGTGAGATGTTGAAGTGGGTTCATCTGTGCGACACCATCTATAACTGCACTCATGGCATACAAGAAAACAGAGCAAAGAGATGCTGACTGGTTTGACATTTATTGGACTGAAATGGAATCAGTTACTGCAACCAAGAGGAGAGTCTTCATGAAGTACAAGCAAGTCCCCAGCAAGAAGCTCTCAGAGCTGCCAGAATCGAATCTCAGCAGACTGTTCATTACTACACCAACCACACTTTCTGAAATTCTTCAACATATTGCAATTTGCTGCTGCTGCTGAATACCGGGCTGCTCAAGGGATGTATGAAGAAAACAGGAAAGCAACAGGCCCAGCAGCAACCAAACCAGCTCCATGAAGACAAAAACAGGATGATCATCACTGAATCTAGCAAGCAGATGAAGAGATGGGGGGGTGGGTTGGGGGCATTACCTTGTACTCTACACAGCAGAGAATGCTGTCATTAAAGGAACTCTCAGCCCCATTTTGGACTCCCCTGTCATGGAGGAGCTGTGATATGGAGATGCCGGCGTTGGACTGGGGTAAGCAGTCAGAAGTCTCACAACGTGGGTATGCCGGCGTTGGACTGGTGTAAACACAGTGAAAAGTCTGACAACACCAGGTTTTAGTCCAACCTATTTATTTGATAATATACTCACAAGCTTTCGGGGTTAGCCCCTTCATCAGGTGAATGGAGAGTTCTGGCCTCAGACAGAGCATATAAAGCACAGACAGTTTAGAGATTACTGATTAGAATGCGAATCCTTACACCTAACCTGCTGTTCAAGACCTGAAGTGGCTGATAATGTGAGTGGAAGGAGCACTGATCACAGTTTAAAGAGATGTGTATTGTCTCCAGACAGTACAGTAAGTGAGGTTTTGCAAACCCAGGCAAGTCACGGGGGTTACAGATAGTGCGACATGAACCCAAGATCCCTGTTGAGACCGTCCTCATGTGTGCGGAACTTGGCTATCAGTCTCTGTTCAGCGACTCTGCGCTGTCGTGTGTCGTGAAAGCCGCCATGGAGAATGCTTACCCGAAGGTCAGAGGCTGAATGCCTGTGACCACTGAAGTGTTCGCCAACAGGAAGGGAACAGTCTTGCCTGGTGACTGTCAAGCGATGTTCATTCATCCGTTGTCGTAGCGTCTGCATGGTCTCCCCAATGTACCATGCTTCGGGACATCCTTTCTTGCAACGTATCAGGTAGACAATGTTGGCCGAGTTGCAAGAGTATTTACCATGTACCTGGTGGATGGTATTCTCACGTGTGATGATGGTATCCATGTCGATGATCCGGCATGTCTTGCAGAGGTTGCTGTGGCAGGGTTGTGTGGTATTGTGGTCACTGTTCTCCTGAAGGCTGGGTAGTTTGCTGCGAACAATGGTCTGTTTGAGGTTGTGTGGTTGTCTGAAAGCAAGAAGTGGGGGTGTGGGGATAGCCCTGGCGAGATGTTCGTCTTCATCAATGATATGTTGAAGACTCCGGAGAAGATGTCGTAGCTTCTCCACTCCGGGGAAGTACTGGACGACGAAGGGTACTCTGTCCACTGTGTCCCGTGTTTGCCTTCTGAGGAGATCGGTGCAGTTTTTCGCTGTGGCGCATCGGAACTGCCGATCTATGAGTCGAGCACCATATCCTGTTCTTATGAGGGCATCTTTCAGGGTCTGGAGGTGTCTGTCACGATCCTCCTCATCTGAGCAAATCCTGTGTATACGGAGGGCTTGTCCATAGGGAATGGCTTCTTTAACATGTTTAGGGTGGAAACTGGAGAAGTGGAGCATTGTGAGATTGTCTGTGGGCTTGCGGTACAGTGAGGTGCTGAGGTGACCGTCCTTAATGGAGATGCGTGTGTCCAAGAATGCAACTGATTCTGGGGAATAGTCCATGGTGAGTCTGATGGTGGGGTGGAATTTGTTGATATCATCATATAGTTGTTTCAGTGATTGTTCACCATGAGGCCAAAGGAAGAAAATGTCATCGATGTATCTAGTGTACAGCATCGGTTGAAGATTCTGTGCAGTGAAGAAGTCTTGTTCGAACCTGTGCATGAAGATGTTGGCATATTGAGGTGCAAATTTGGTCCCCATGGCTGTTCCATGTGTCTGGATGAAAAACTGTTTGTTGAAGGTGAAGACATTGTGGTCCAGGATAAAGCCGATGAGTTGTAAAATTGCATCTGGAAACTGGCAGTTGTCAGCATTGAGTACTGAGGCAGTCGCAGCAATGCCATCGTTGTGGGGGATGTTGGTGTAGAGCGCTGAGACATCCATTGTGACGAGGAGTGTCCCTGGTTCAACTGCTCCGTGTGTGCTGAGTTTCAGTAGGAAGTCCGTAGTGTCGCGACAAAAGCTGGGGGTTCTTTGTACAATGGGTTTCAGGATGCCCTCGACATAGCCGGAGAGGTTCTCACACAGAGTTCCATTGCCCGATACGATGGGACGGCCAGGTGTGTTTGCCTTGTGTATCTTTGGGAGGCAGTAGAGATCTCCAATGCGGGGAGTACGTGGAATGAGAGCACGGAGGGTGCTCTGAAGGTCCGGATCAAAGGTCTTGATCAGATTGTTGAGTTGACGAGTGTGTTCTTTGGTCGGATCTGTGGGTAATTGTCTGTAGTGTTCCTCATTGTTTAGTTGTCGGTACACTTCTTTACAGTAATCCGTTCTGTTCAGTATGACGATGGCCCCTCCTTTGTCTGCTGGTTTGATGACAATGTTGCGGTTTGGGTCAGACTTTTCACTAAGTCTCACAACACCAGGTTAAAGTCCAACAGGTTTATTTGGTAGCACAAGCTTTTGGAGTCTCACTCCTTCATAAGATGAGTGGACTAGTGTTCACAAACAAGGCATATACAGACACAAACTCAATTTACAAGATAATGGTTAGAATGCGAGTCTTTACAGGTAATCAAGCCTTAAGGATACAGATAATGCAAGTGGAGAGAGAGTTAAGCATAGATTAAAGAGATGTGTATTGTCTCCAGCCAGGACAGTTAGTGAGATTTTGCAAGCCTAGGCAAGTCATGGGGGTTACAGATCATGTGACGTGAACCCAAGATCCCTGTTGAAGCCATCCTCATGTGTGTGGAACTTGGCTGTCGGTTTCTGCCCAGCAATTCTGCATTGTCGTGTGTCGTGTAGGCCACCTTGGAGGACACTTACCCGAAGATCAGGGGCTGAATGCCCATGACTGTTGAAGTGTTCCCGACTTCATCAGGTCAAAGGGAATGCTCCAGCCTGGTGATTGTCGAGCAGTGTTCATTCATCCGTTGTCGTTGCATCTGCATGGTCTCCCCAATATACATGCCTCAGGACATCCTTTCCTGCATCTTTTCAGGTAGACAATGCTGGCCGAGTCAGAAGGGTATGTACCGTGGATGGTGTTCTCACGTGAGATATTGGCATTCATGTCGATGAGTCGGCACGTCTTGCAGAGGTTGCTGTGGCAGGGTTGTGTGGTGTCATGGTCACTGTTTTCCTGAAGGCTGGGTATTTGCTGCAGACAATGGTCTGTTTGAGGTTGTCCGGTTGTTTGAAGGCAAGAAGTGGGGTTGTGGGGATGGCCTTAGTGAGATGTTCGTCTTCACCAATGACATGTTGAAGGCTCCAGACAAGATGTTGTAGCTTCTTCGTTCCGGGAAAGCACTGGATGATGAAGGGTACTCTGTCTGCTGTGTGCCATGTTTGTCTTCTGAGAAGGTCAGTGTGTTTTTTGCTGCGGCACGTTGGAACTG
Source organism: Carcharhinus amblyrhynchos (assembly GCF_965287045.1). Taxonomy (NCBI): domain Eukaryota; kingdom Metazoa; phylum Chordata; class Chondrichthyes; order Carcharhiniformes; family Carcharhinidae; genus Carcharhinus; species Carcharhinus amblyrhynchos. The sequence continues at coordinate 59,566,573 of NC_137329.1, forward strand.
TTGATCGATGAGTTGAGTGCTATATCCTGTTCTTATGAGGGCACCTTTCAGCGTCTGTAGGTGTCTGTTGAAATCCTCCTTATCTAAGCAGATGCTGTGTATATGGAGGACTTTTCGTAGAGGATGGCTTCTTTTAACGTGCTTAGAGTGGAAGCTGGAGAAGTGGAACATTGTGATGTTATCCTTGGCTTGCGGCACAGTGAAGTGTTGAGGTGGCTGTCCTTAATGGAAATGCGCATGTCCACAAATGCAACCGATTCCGGAGAGCGGTCAATGGTGAGATTGATGGTGGGTTGGAACTTGTTGATGTCATCATATAGTTGTTTCAGTGATTGTTCACCATGAGTCCAAAGGGCAGCAAAGTACCCAGCTTTCAGGAGAAAAGTATCCACAACACCACACAACCCTGCCACAGCAAACCTCTGCAAGACATGCTGGATCATCGACACAGATGCCATCATCTCACATGAGAACACCATCCACCAGGTACACGATACATGTTCTTGCGACTCGGCCAGCGTTGTCTACTTGATACACTGCAGGAAAGGATATCCTGAGGCATGGTACATTGGGGAGACCATGCAGACGCTACAACAATGGATGACTGAATACTGCTCAACAGTCACCAGGCAGGAGTGTTCCCTTCCAGTTGAGGAACACTTCAGTGGTCACGGGCATTCAGCCTCTGATCTTTGGGTAAGCATTCTCCCAAGCGGCCTTCAAGACACACGACAATGCAAAATCGCTGAGCAGAAATTGATAACCAAGTTCTGCACACATAAGGACCGCCTCAACCGGGATCTTGGGTTCATGTCACACTCCCTGTAACCCCTATGATTTGCTTGGGCTCACTAACTGTCCTGGCTGGAGACAATACACACCTCTTTAATTTTTAATTTGTGCTTGGCCCTCTCTCCACTCACATTATCTGTAGCTTGATTATCTGTAAAGACTCGCATTCCAACCATAATCTTGTAAATTGAGTTTGTGTCTGTGCATGCCCTGATTGTAAAGACAAGTCCTCGCTCACCTGATGAAGGAGCGAGACTCCGAAAGCTAGTGCTGCCAAATAAACCTGTTGGACTTTAACCTGGTGTTGTGAGACTTCTTACTATGGAGAAGCTGGACAGTGAGTCCACCAGAACTAGACACTGAGCCCTCATAGTACAGCTGGACATGACCATTGACTGCCTTTCCAGTGGTAAAACCCCAGGAAATGATGGCATTCCACCTGAAATCCAAAAAGTGGGAAACTAGCGCTGCTACAGCACTCAACGAACTTCTGTGTCTCTGCTGGAAGGAAAGATTTGTGCCATAACACAAGCATGATGCAAAAATAGTCACCCTGTAGAAGCACAAAGTAAGTTGCAGTGACTGAAACTAATACTGAGTCATCTCTTTGTTAAGTATGGTGTGGAATGTCTTTGCACACATTGCTCTGACCAGATTGCATGTCCTGACATCACACATCTACCCTGAGTCTCAACGTGACTTCAGAGCTGCAAGATTGATAGTTGACAGTTTTCTCACATTGGCAGTTACAGGGAAAGTGCAGCAAACAGCACAGATCATTCTATCTTGTCCTCGTGGACCTCAGCAATAATTTTCAATCAAGTTGTGCAAGATTGGTGTTGATGCATGGAAAGTCTTCGCTAGCAACCAGAGTGCCTGAGTCAAGTGGTCGGGAAGGATCTGGAAAAAATCAGAAGACAGAAAAATGGCAGAAAAGAGAACCCAGCAAAAGAGAACAAACATCAGTTAACCTCGGGTCAACACTATTCATCTATGGAAGGGACTATCGCTCACAAATCAACCTCTACAGCCATAATGGACGATGTTTAATGCAGATGTGACACATACCCTGAGGTGCAATACATTCTTTTTCCAGATTGCTAGATGCCATTGTATGACAGCTTCTCTGGGAGTATCACACTCCCTCAGAACTACAGTAAGGTGTCAGTCCAGATTATGTGCTCAAGTCTCTGGGCTGAGACCTGGATTCTCTGAATCAGAGGCAAGAATGCAGCTGCTAGAGCCATTTACATTTGTGTGCAGTGTTTAGTATTTTCCATTTAGATTTCACTTAGATGGTAGTATGGCAGTGTATTTTTTAAGACGGGCCTATTATTGAAGAAAAACCTCATGAGAGATTAAGGAGACTTCAGTTGACAAGATTATTTGCACTCTTGTTGCTTATAATCTTCATTAATAATCCAGATACAAAAATTCTGATGACATTAACACAGAAAGATCAGTCAAGTTAGAATCGGCAATAAAATGATTTAGATTACCACATAACTGTGCAGAGAATATCCAAATTGGATTTAAGGGAAGCTTAGAAAGTGTCTTGGGAATAATGGTTCAAATTACTATTTTCGCTTGTTTTAGGGTTTTATTCCAATTCAGTCAAATCAAGTTCAATTCAGAGTCTCAACAAGTTGAGACATTCCCGATCTAAGCTGACAACAAGACAGGGTTCTCACCTCCTGTCTTGGGCTTGATCTACACGATCCAAGCTGATTGGAGTAGGCATAGCTCCTCCTCTAAGGCTTGATCTCATTTGCATCTTAGCCAAAAGGCCGAGATGCCGCTTTTAAAAATTGCTTCAAATGAAGCTAAAATGTAACCTAATGACTTCAACCAAGTACAGCATGTCAATACTAGATCTTAGCCAAAAGACTTACCATTTTCACTGCTGGACAATATTCCAAAAAAAAATTTTACCAACCATTAAGGATTGTGTGATGAGGTGCGAAACAAGATTATGGCCTGATAAGAATTTATAGCAAAACTTTCCACTAAGGGGACTGTTTTCATTTCTGGTTACTACAGCATAAGTGTTTGTGCTGATACCAGATGTGATCAGGAAAATCTATAAGGAAAGCAGATAACTGCAAAAAGGGTATCAGTCAGCAACATCAGGAAGAGGAGACAATGGGTGGTGGCCAGAGGCAACTTATTAAACTGGCAGAGGATGACAGGTTGGCAGGTTGGGAAGCTGATTTACTCTAAATGTCTTGGGGAAGTGGGGTGGTTGTGGTGGTTCATCAAATAAGCTCCATAGCGTGAGGAAAAGCAACACAGAAAAATACATCTAAGTGACACCAGTGCTGATTCATTCACAATGCTTTCTTCTCCATTGCTCAACAGAGGGGAAATGGGGAACAGTGAGCCACAAAAGTATTTCAGCTCAAGAGCGGCGGTGGATTAATAAACAATATCCCTCGATTCAGCACTCTCGCCTTTCAGGAAAGATGTTGTCTTGGCGTGGATATTGCCATCAGTGGCAAATGAAAAACGGCAACCATTGATTACTCTTTGACTTGGCCACAGACTTTCTGCGGGATTTTGTATTGGAACTTGCTATGATTGGGGAGCTATTTCAGTGCAGCACTGTCTACTGGGAAACTGTGATCTGTGTGAACAAGCCCAGTAACTGTATCTCCTTAAGCAATCAGATTGAAAAATCTTTCCTATGTAACAATGAGTCAAAACCAGGAAGTGTCAGAATGATGAATTTAATGTCAAATCAGGTACAGAAAGTAAAATATATAGAGAAAAAAAGATGGGATGAAGAGAGAGACAAAAGAGCAAATATTTAAATATTTTTATCTTTTTAAGTCTCTAACAATGATTAGTCAAACGAAATGAGACACCATACATATAAAATTTCATTTTCAGTGTCAGAGAGGCTGTTTTTTAGTAATTAAGCATTATCTCATTAAAATTTGACTTTCACAAGAATGGACAAGTCCTACCTTTTCACAACTAGTATAGTGTGTATTTGCCGTTTAAGTACTGGACCACAACTTCACATCGTTCAATATATTTCAATGCCAGGTCTCTTGGCAAGTTACTGTTGTAGCAAAGGTTCTGGAGAAGCATGGTAACTCACACACCATCTTCCTGATTTTCGCATTTAACTGCATTTATGCAGTTGGCAGAAGTTAGCATCCAATTTATACTTTATTGAATGGTGATAGCCTCATTGTTATTTCTATCGCAAACACCAAGCCAATATATAGTGAAACAGTGTTGTTAACAAGGTCCTTTTCTACATGAATGGTGACATCTAAAATAATCAACTACTGAAATGCGTTTAAAAATCATTTTGTTTTTCCCTTCACATGCCAGAATGTGGTAATGTCGGAAGTGAGAAGCTGATACTTTGAGGCTGTCTTGTTGATTATATTACACTGTCAGTGCTGTTGACATTGTGTGGAATGAACGAGTCCAACCTTCATGAGTAGGACACTTAGTCCAATCTGCCACTGTCACAGAGATTAGTCTAGATCAGCTTTTATCATTTGAAAGGCTGACAATCCAAATTTAAATGGTTTATAAAAATGGAAAATGCTGGAAATAATCAAAGTCAGGAAGCATCTGTGGAGAAAAAAGAGTCAGAGTTAACCTATCATCAGAACTGAGAAAAGTTAGAAATCTAATAGGTTTTGAGCAAGTGAAAGGGAAGCAAAGTGAAGAAAGAAGAAAAAACAGAGAAGGTCTGTGGTAAGGTAGGAGAGAGAATGTATTTGGTGGCACTTCCCATGCAGAACAATGATACTCTTCCCCTTGTTGTCACTTTCCACCCCACCAGCCTCAGCATTAAACAGATCATCCCCCATTTCCATGACCTCCAATATGATGCCGCCAGCAAAGGCATCTTACAGTCCCCCTTCCCTTCATCATTGCAAAGGACTATTCTCTCTATCATTCTCCACAGTCACTCAGATACTCTTTTCTATGACAGTTTTCCATGTAAGTACAACAGAGGCAACATCTGTCCTTTTGCGTCCTTCCTTTTTACCATTCTAAGCCCCAAGCACTCCTTCCAAATGATTTGTTTGGACTTCTTTCAATTTAATATACTGAATTTGCTGCTCTGCATTGTAGAGACCAAATGCAGACTGGGTGACCAACACCTCTGTTCCACATATAAGCATAGCCCTGAGTTTCCTGTCACTTGTCATTTTAATTTCCATTGTTGCTCCCACTGTTATCTTTCTGTCCTTGATCTGTCACAGTGTTCCAGTGAAGCTCAATGCTTACTCAAGGAACAACCCCTCATCTTTTGACTGGGCCTGACAACCTTATGGACTCAACACTGAGTTTAACAACTTGAGATCAACAGCTGTCCTCAATTTGCTTTTTTTTTACTGTTTCTTTTTCATTCATCACTTTCTTAATCCCTTTACTTTGGTGATTGCTACCTTGCCACTCAGACCTCATCTTTTGTTTCTTCACTAAATCCAGCACCATTCCTTTGGACGGGCTTCTCTGATCCCTTCCATAGCTGCCCCGCTATCAGTGAGAATGGAAAATTTGGCACTCAGCCAAAATTGCATTCACTGAGTGGCACTGGAGAATCCCAGCCATGAATGGGCTCAGAAGTTTTTGGTGTTTCTCTTTTGAATCATGAAACCATTTGTCATTTAATCTTTCTTGCTCTCCAGTCTATCATAGAGTTTCCTTTTTGTTGTTCTTCCTTGCAGCAGCACTTCACGTGTCAACCCTCCAGCTTTCAATTGCTCAAAACCTATTATATTTTTAACTTTTGAGTTGAAAAATTTTAGACCTGAAACATAACTTTAATTTTAACTCCACAGATGCTGATTATTTTCTCGTGCTTTTGGTTTTTATTTCAGCTTTCCACCGTCAATAATAATTTACTTTGGTCTAAATGGTTTATGTTTGTTTAAAGTTATTCTGCATTGGGGATTGGAAATCGACAATCCAAACTGATGGAGGTGGAATTCTTTCCATATCTGTCTGTTACAAACCCTTAAAAGTTCCATTTCAAATTCACGCATTCAATAATTGAGTGAACTTAAACCCTCGGATTTGCTCATGCCTTTTGTTGGAAACCTAAAACTGTGTGGGAGGAATCAGTAACCGTATCTATTGTTGGCAAGAGTGTGGCTTCTACCACTCTGATACACCAACACTGCAGGCAAACTAGCAGGTAGCACTAAATCAGATTTGATTTTCACAGGCAGTCATAAATAATGGTGCTTTACAGTCTGTCCAATTTAGTGTTCCTAAACTCTGCTGCCTTGTCTTGCAGCCTGATGATTTGTTTGTCTGTGACATAAAAGGATGTGACATCTCCGGCCCTCCACCCTCAAAACAGCTAAAGAAAAGTCAATGCACGCCTCTTTTTATGAATGCTTACACTATGCGAGGTAAGGAGACTATGCACAACATCTTTTAAATAATTGTACCACACACTGTTTCTAATCAGAATATAAACACTACATACTGAGTGAAAGGGCATACTTTCTTTCAATTGTTTTCCATATGCCATGAAATAGTACATGCTGGCTCTGAATTAGAGTGCGTATTCTGATTGAAGTGTGTGTGTGCTCTGAATTGGAGTGTGTGCGTGCGCTCTGAATTGGAGTGTGTGCGAGCGTTCTGACTTGGAGTGTGTGAGCATTCTGACTTGGAGTGTGCGCGTGCACTTGGAATTGGAGTGTGTGTGCACGCTCTGAATTGGAGTGTGTACGCGCTGTGAATTGGAGTGTGTCCGAGCATTCTGAATTGGGATGTGTCCGAGCATTCTGAATTGGAGTGTGTCCGAGCATTCTGAATTGGAGTGTGTCCAAGCATTCTGAATTGGAGTGTGTATGCATGCTCTGAATTGGAGTGTGTATGCATGCTCTGAATTGGAGTGTGTGCGAGCATTCTGAATTGGCGTGTGTGCGCGTGCTCTGAATTGGCATGTGTGCGCGCACTCTGAATTGGAGTGTGTGCGCACGCTCTGAATTGGAGTGTGTCCGAGCATTCTGAATTGGAGTGTGTCCGAGCATTCTGAATTAGAGCGTGTGCGTGTGCTCTGAATTGGAGTGTGTGCACGCGCTCTGAATTGGAGTGTGTGCGCGTGCACTCTGAATTGGAGTGTGTGCGCAGGTGCTCCGAATTGGAGTGTGTGCGCGTGCTCTGAATTGGAGTGTGTGCGCGCTCTCTGAATTGGAGTGTGTGCGCGCTCTCTGAGTTGGAATGTGTGCACGCTCTCTGAATTGGAATGTGTGCACGCTCTCTGAATTGGAGTGTGTGCGCGCGCTCTGAATTGGTGTATATGCGAGCATTCTGAATCGGAATGGTGCACGCAATCTGAATTGGAATGTATGCGCGCTCTGAATTGGAGTGTGTGCGAGCATTCTGAATTGGAATGGTGCACGCAATCTGAATTGGAGTGTGAGCACGCTCTGAATTGGAATGTGTGTGCGCGCTCTAAATTGGAGTGTGTGCGCGCACTCTGAATGGGAACGTGTGTGTGCAATCTGAATTGGAGTGTATATGCACAGTCTGAATTGGTGTCAGTGTGCGCGCTCTGAATTGGAGTGTGTGCGCGCTCTGAATTGGTGTCAGTGTGCGCGCTCTGAATGAGAATGTGTGCGTGCAATCTGAATTGGAGTGTGTGCACGCTCTGAATGGGAATGTGTGCGTGCAATCTGAATTGGAGTGTGTGCCTGCGCTCTGATTTGGAGTGTGTATGCATGCTCTGAATTGGAGTGTGTGCGCATGCTCTGAATTGGAGTGTGTGCGAGCATTCTGAACTGGAGTGTGTGCACGCACTGAAATGGAGTGTGGGTGTTCTGAATTGGAGTGTAGGCATTCTGAATTGGAATGGGCGCTGTGAATTGGAGTGTATGCACGCGCTGTGAATTGGAGTGTATGCACGCGCTGTGAATTGGAGTGTATGCACGCGCTCTGAATTGGAGTGTATGCACGCGCTCTGAATTGGAGTGTATGCACGCACTCTGAATTGGAGCATGTCTGTGCACGCGCTCTGAATTGGAGTTTGTGGATTCTGATTTGGTGTCTGTGTGCACGCTTTGAATTGGAGCGTGTGTGCATGCTTTGAATTGGGACGTGTGCGCGCGCTCTGAATTGGAGTGTATGCACGCGCTCTAAATTGGAGTGTGTGGACTCTGATTTGGTATGTGTGTGTGCACACTGAATTGGAGCGTGTGTGTACGCTGTGAATTGGAGTATGTGTGTGTGCTTTCAATTGGAACGTGTGCGCATGCTCTGAATTGGAGTGTGTGTGGTTTGAATTGGCATGTGTGCACTCTGATTTGGTGTGTGTGTGCACTCTGAATTGGAGCGTGACTGCGCGTTTTGAGTGGAAGTGTGTGCGCATGTTCTGAATTGGAGTGTGTGCGCTCTGAATTGGAGCGTATCTGCGCGTTCTGAATTGAAGTGTGTTCACATGCTCTGAATTGGAGTGTGTGCACTCTGATTTGTTGTGTGTGTGTGCTCTGAATTGGAGCATGTGCACTGTAGCCAAACAGGCCATCTAAAATGGCGTTTTGTAAAGCACTCTGGGACAACTGGGCAAGAAACTAAACTGACAGGCTACAGTTTAAAGACAAACAGGCTGCAACCCTGATGAGTGAATACACAGGATATGGGCCATTTCCAGGATGAAAGAGACTTTCTGGTCACACTGGGTTGTGTGCTAGACGTAAAGGCACCGTGAACCCTTATTTAGGAGGAAGGTATGTGACCTATGTGCCTACAACACCTACAGGCATGGCTGCTGGGGACACATCCAGAGATCGGTGTGGTAACATCTGATTGGACTCTTATCGATCAGGGTGATCAAGTCCTGATCAATTGATTGGCAATGGCCAATAAAGGGCGTAAAACCAAACGGGGTATAAAGGATGCTGCACAATCAGGAATCTCTCTCTCTGACCCCATGAACGAGCTACAACAATGGTGAACATCGCCAGCAAGAGGAGAGCCACCACACCCGAGAAGGAAGGAAGAAAGACTACAGCCAGAATGCCAGACCAGACCAAAGGACCAAACTACACAGACAACTACCAAGACCAGCACACAGATAAAGGCTAATATCTGTTTGGGTACTTGTCAGTCACACAAAGTTAAGTCAAGGTCTTGTATTGTACTTGAATTCTAGTATTTTCTGTAAGATAACTTATTGTTGGTCAGGTGGGTGATTATTGATTGTGTGCGTTTAAATAAATATTGTTTGTACTAATAAGACGACTACTCAAAGTTATTTGTCCGCCGTATAAGGGTTAAAACAGACTGATTTTACAACAGCACGCTCTGAATTGGGACGTGTGCACTTGCTCTGAATTGAAGTGCATGCGCTCTGAATTGGGAGTGTGTGTGTGTGCTCTGAACTGGAGTGCGTGTGCATGCTCTTAATTCTGAATTGGAGTGTGTGCGTGCTCTTAATTCTGAATTGGAGTGTGCGCGCGCGCGCTCTGAATTGGAGTGTGCGCCCGAGCTCTGAATTTGAACCTGCGCACGAGCTCTGAATTTGAACGTGTGTGGAGGCTCTGAATTTGAGCATATAAGCAGACTATGAATTGGAACGTGTGTGCACGCTCTGCATTGGAGAGTAAGCGCACGCTCTGAATTGGAGCATACACGCACACTCTGAATTGGAATGTGTGTGCCCTCTCACGCTGGACTGGACTGGAGCGAGCGTGTGCTCGCTTGCACTGGACAGGACTGGAACTTGCATGCACTCTCTCACACTGGACTGGAGCATGTGCATTCTTGTTCACGCTGGACCGGACTGGAGCATGCATGCGCTGGAGCGTGCTCACACTCACTCACGCTGGAATGGACTGGAGCGTGCATGCGCTCACTTGCGCTGGACTGGACTGGAACATGTGTGCACTCTGGACTGGAGCATGCGTATGCTTGCTCGTGCTGGACTGGAGCCTGCGCTCGCTCACATTGGACTGGAATGTGTGCACGCTCCCGCTAGACCGGAGCATGCACTTGGTCACATTGGACTGGAGTGTTTGCACGCTTGTGTTGGACTGGTGCTTGCGTCCACTTGCTCGCGCTGGACTAGAGCGTGCGTGTGCTCGCGCTGGACTGGAGTGTGCATGCTCGCACTCTGGACTGGAGTGTACATGCTATCCTTCAGCCCAATTCTTCAGAGGTGGAATGACCTGCTTTGATGCAAACGCTTAAACAATTCAGTTGCTCTATCTCTCACCATTTGTTGGGGTTGAAAGTAGCCAAATCTATAATTAATATATTTTGAGTACAATTCTTTTGATAACATGCTAACCCCCAACAGCAACATTTTTCACACGCCATTAAGGGAGCAAATGGAGATTCCCCTTCAAAGTTTAAACAACTCTATCATCAGAGACATACAACTTAGTGCAGACAACAAATCCTATCAGGTTTAACATTTTCTGATGTAAGACAGTGAACATGAATGAACTCTCCATCATACCTATGAAAGCCAGGTTCCAATTTATCTGACCAGCTGCCATCCTTTCTTCCACTTCTCTCTAATAGCCCATGGATTTTTGTGCGCGGTCAAGTGTTTCCTGAATTATTTTCTAAGTGGCCTCTTGCTGACTTTTTCTGTCCTCAGACTCTTCCACCAGGCGAAAATCGTTCTGTTTATCTTCCTTATCAATTCCTTTCAAAATCCTCAAACCCTTAATTTTCTATATTTCATGGAGTACAATCTTATTTTATATAATTTCTCCCCATAATCTAATCCCTGGAGCCTTAATAACATTCTGGTGAATCTTAGCTGCACTCTTGGTATCCAGAACAGTACACAATACTCTAACCAAGGTTTTATATAGCTGTAGCAAAATGTCCTCCCATTTATGTTCAAGCCCTCCTTGCTGTATGTCTTTTTCATTTTGCTATTGTACCTGACTAACTTTCAGCAAACTGCCTGCATGGCCCTAACTCTCTTTGGGATTCCAGGCTTTTCACCATTTAAATAATTCGCAGATCAATACTGTTTCAGTTTTTTTTATTCTTTATTCCAATTCAATCTAATCAAATCAGAGCCAATTCAGAGTCCCAACAAGTTGAGACATTCCCAATCCAAGCTGACAAGACAGGACTCTCATCTCCTGTCTCGGGCTTGATCTACATGATCCAAGCTGATTGGAGTAGGTATAGCTCCTCCTCCAAGGTTTGATCTCATTTGCATCTTAGCCAAAAGGCTGAGATGCCGCTTTAAAAAATTGCTTCAAGTGAAGCTACAATGTAACCTAATGACTTCAACCAGGTACAGTATGAGATACTTACTACACTTGATCTGAGCCATGAGAAATACTGTTTCAGTTTAAAATGGATGACCTCATATCTAGGACTGAACATAAAATGCATGCCTGAGAGTGCTGAAGTCTATCTGCCAATCAGTGTCACTTTTAAGTTTATGTTCCTGTCTGAGCTGCTTTGTATTCAGTAATCTTGGATATATATGTGTGGCTTTCTATTGTGTTTTCCAAGTCATTAATAAATATAGTGAATCATTGAGGCTTCAGCACAGATTCTTGTGGAACATCATTGAATACGTAGCTATTACTCTATTCTCTGTCTTCCACCTTCTAACCGATCTCTTAGCCAGCTTAATATTTTGCTTCAATTCATGAGCTTTGATTTTAGCTAATGTTACATAGACAAGCTCATTTCTGTTACTTTAGTTACTTCCTGTTCATCTCAAATCCATCTAATCTAAATTTCTAAACCAGAGAGCCATAAAGTTCTCTATAGTGCGGAAAGAGGCCATTCAGTCCATTGAATCTTTACTGACTGTCCAACAGAACATCTTACCCAGACCCAACGTGCCTTATTCCCTAGTTCGGCTAATCTCCAGATTTTAGCATGGGCAATGCACTTAACCTGCGCATCTTTGGACTGTGGGAGGAAACCGGAGCACCCAGAGGAAACCTACACAGACATGGGGAGAATATGCAGACTCCATGCAGACAATAACTCAAGGCCAGAATCAAACCCCCGGGTCCCAGGCACTGTGAGGCAGCAGTGCTAACCACTGTGCCACCATGCCTCCCTTTCCTTCCATGTTCTACTATGTTTTTCAAATGCTTATTTATGAAACAACTTTGACATTTACGGTATTCCACTAAATTGCTGTATAATTGCAAGCTCTTTCTTTTATAAAGAGCATTATTCATGTAGAACAATGAATCCACCAAGATGGTAAGAGGCAGAAGGGCAAGGAACTGTGACTATTGCAACTTTAGATAACATTTGGGTATTGTGGAATGGGGAAACAAAGGTAATAAAATTGTGCAACCCATGTCAATTTCTTTTTTGTATGTAATGACTAATATAAGAAGGCAATCACAACTTTGAGTTATAAAACACCTTTAATATAAGATACCCCAAGACCTTTCATTGGAATGTAATTGAACAACATTTGACACCAAGCCACGTGATGACATACCAGGGCAGGTGATCAAAAACTGGGTCAAAGAGATAGGTTTTAAAGGAGGAGAGGGAAGGCGAGAGAGGGAATTCAAGGGCCCAGATAGCTGAAGGGACAGCCTCCAATGGTGGGATGAATAAAATTGTGAATGTGCAAGAGGTGAGAATTAAAAGTGGTTTAGAGTTTTAGAGCTGGAGAATGTCAGAGGGGCGACTGGGGTCTTGAAGGGATTTGAACAAAGGATGAGAATTTTAAATTTGTGGCATTGCTAGACAATTCTAACTATAATGATTGAATTCCCCCTTATCTGTACCAGCTCATTTGTCTGAATGAGATGCTGTGTTGATGGTTCAGTTCTATGTATTTGGGAATGTGTATGAAGTGTTGGTTATAATTCTACAGGATCTGGAGCCGTCATACACACGCACTCCAAAGCTGCTGTCATGGCAACCCTCCTCTTTCCAGGGAAGGAATTTCAAATTACACATCAAGAAATGATTAAAGGAATCAGGAAGTGCCAATCTGGAGGTTATTACAGGTATTGTACTCCTCAACAAGTGTCACACGGAACATAAATCCACTGGCGTTTCACTGAATCCTTCGAATGAACCAAGTAGTATCATTTTTATTTCACTTTAAACTAGCAGCAGTAACTTGTGGGTGATATAGTGGGTAAGAGGATTGCTTTGCATCCAAGCCTGCCAATATTCAAATCATGGGTGAAGTGATAGAGTGAACAGTGCTTTGTCCCTTTCCTGGCATTAATCTAGTGACCAACTTTTGGTAAAGGCTTGGCAAATAATCGCATTGCAGCAGTTAAATTGGAATATTTTTAATGTGGGCTAAATGCAAACAATTTCTTTTTCAAAAGTGAAGTGAGATCAATAACGACACAAGGAGGATTTAAAAAGGTGCGTTTCCACGATGTGAGGGGAGCTGCTTTTGAGGATGTGTTAGTTATTCACATGATACTCACATAATGAGGTATCCTAAACCAATAACTATATCTGGTCAGGAATTAGTTAGAAGAAGTGAGACACAGTGGCATGGACAATTCCTGAGAGTGAAAGAAAGTTCTGGAAATACTGACTGAAAAGCAGTGACAACCTCTGAAGACAACAGAAGTTACTAAAAACCTGATCAAAGACTATATTGACAGAAAAATGCATCATAACTGATTAGTGACTTTTCAGCTTTCACTTGGCCCTTCTTCACTGATGTCTAGATCCTGTAGTACATCTTAACTTTCATGGTGCAGAGGGAATGTGGACCTGTACTTGGTAAAGACCAGAGGCTCCAGGGTGAGAGCAGTGTTCATTTTATCCTTGTCACAACCACACAGGTAGACAAGTGCTAAAGTTAATAATCATAAGATTACAGCTATACTTCAACAATAGGAAATGGAGGCTTGCTTCTTTATTCTTGTTTTGAGATTTTTTTGGAAGTAAATAAGGTAAAAGTTAATCATTGCTATTTAAAATTAGAAAATCTAATAATTTTTAGATCTTTATTTTTTAAAAATTCATTTTTGTAACATGCGCATCATTGGCAATATCAAAACGTTTATCCCTAATTGTCTGAGGGAAGGTGTGTGTGTGTGTGTGTGTGTGTGTGTGTGTGTGTGTGTGTGTGGTGGGGGGGAGGGTAGGTGGCTATCTCCTTCAACCACTACTGCAGTCTGTGTGGTGAAGGCACATCAACAGTAGAAATTTAAGTGGCTGTAAATTTCATGTAACTTGTTGAAAGATGAAATCATTGCATTTGTTCAAGGAGAAGTGAGTATCTAATTTTATAAAAGCTCTTTTTGAATGTTTTACTTGTCAGGTATGATGATTTGCTGGTGGTTCCTATTATAGAGAATACACCAGAAGAGAAGGACCTGCAGGAACGAATGGCTCGTGCCATGGAGGAATACCCAGATTCCTGTGCTGTCTTAGTTCGACGCCATGGCATCTACGTGTGGGGGAAGACATGGCAAAATGCAAAAACAATGTAAGTGCACTGTGTGCTAGCTTCCCAAATTCTGTCTCCAAGCAATGTACGTTAACTCTTCACTTCTGTGTCTCCTTCCTCTCTCTATAGGTGCGAATGTTACGATTATCTGTTTGATATTGCTCTGCAAATGAAACAATGTGGCTTTGACCCATCTCACCATCCAAAGGAAGAAAACGGAATTGTATAAGACCTTGTAGTCAGGATGTAACTGGCCCATGGTAGAGGTCTGTTGTAAATTCAAAGGCCTGTGTATGTGATGAAAATGTCTTTGCTTGCAGCATGAAATTTAGAACGTGCCTGACCATGGGAGCAGAGCTGAACTGCAGTATTGGTGAATATTCAGACTAGGTGCCAGATATTTCATGTGTGGATTGTTTTATGCAATCATGTGCCATGACCGACTCAACAGAATTGGCTGAGTGTTTTGTTAATCAAAATCTTTGCAAGAACTGTGCCTGTTGTATGTGGTAACCAAACTCTTATTAGGTACATTGACACCCAATCCTTGGCATTCAATTAATTACCTTTAGGTCACTTCTGATTTTTTGAATCTTATGAGTCATTTCCTACAGCTGACTTTAAATTAATATGTATAACTTTGCTGACAACATCACCATAGTGGGTCGGATCTCAAACAATGTTGAGGTGGAGTACAGGAAAGAAATAGAGAATTTAATGAAATGATGCAATGACAATAATTCCTCCCTCAGTGTCAGTAAAATGAAGGAGATAGTCATCGACTTCAGGAAACGTAGTGGAGGACGTCCTTGTCTACATCAATGGTGTTGAAATGGAATGGTCGAAAGCGACAGGTTTTTAGGAGTTCAGATCACGAGCAACTGTCCTTGTCCCTCCATGCTGACGTTACAGTCACTAACACCTCTACTTTCTCAGGATGTTAAGGAAATTCGGCATGCCCACCATGTCTCTCATCAATTTTTATAGATGCACCACAGAAAGCATCCTTTCCAGATATATCACAGCTTGGTATGCCTCCTGCTCTGAACATGACTGCAAGAAACTACAAAGGCTTGTAAACGTAGCCCAATCCATCAAACCAGCCTCCCATCCATTGACTCCATCTGCACTTTACCTTATCTGTAACTGCAACAACATATTCTGAACTTGGGTCCTAATCTCAATACAGAATTGGTCCAAACATAGAAAAAAGAACTGAATTCAAGAGTTTATACAAGTTGAGAGTGACTGTCGTTGACAACAAAGCAGCATTTTGTGGCAAGATTGGAATCAATGGGCATCATGGGGAAAATTCTCTGGTTGGAGTCATATCTGACATAAAGAAAGGTGATTGTGTTGGTTAGTGATCAATTATATCAATTCCAGGATATCAATGCAGGAGATCTTCAGGGTGGTGTCCCAAGCCCAACCACCTTTAGCTTCATCAATGACCTTTCCTCCAATATAAGGTCAGAAGTGGGGATGTTCAGCACCATTCACAACTCCTCAGATGTTGGAACAGTGCGATCCTGCATGCAGCAAGTCCTGGGCAACATTCAGGTTTGGGCTATCTTTCCTTGATATTCAATGGCATTATTGTTGCTGGATCCCCCACTATTAATAACCTGGGAGTTACTACTGAATTGGACTGATCCTATCAAACTGTGGTTATAAGAACAGGTCAGTGACTGAGAATTCTGCAACAAATGACTTACCACCTGACTCACCAGAGCTTGTCCACCATCTGCAAGACAAGAATGTAATAGAATATTCTCCTGTTATCTGGATAAATGCAGCTCTAACAATAGTGAAGAAACCCAATTCCATCCATTTAATCAACGCCCCACCCAACAATTTAAACAATCACTTCCTGCACCATCAATGCACAGCAATAGCTGTGTGTACCATCTACAAGATGCAGTGCAGCAACTCACTAAGTCTCCTTCGGCAGCACTTTCCACACCAGTGATCACTACTATCCAGTAGGACAAGGAGAGCAGACATATGGGAACACCATTACTTGCAATCACCTTGTAGGCTATACACAGTCCTAACTTAGAGCTATATCACTGTTGCTGGGTCTTCACTCTCGTTGGGTTAAAATCCTGAAATTTCCTCCTTTACAACACTGTGGATGTACCTACAACACATGGACTGCTGTGGTTCAAGAAGGCAGCTCATCACGACCTTCTCAACATATGAGCAAAGGTTGCCGACATTGACAATGATGCCCACATCCCATAAAAGAAAAGAAAATTTGAATTAATATTAAACTGTGGCTTTAGACTTTAGTATTGTCACTGGACTAACACCTCAGAGACCCAGGACACTGCTCTGAGGGCCTAGGTTCGAAATTTGAATTCAATCAAAATGTGGAATTAAAAGTCTAATGATGACCATGAAACCATTGTCGATTGTCATAAACCAATCTAGTTCACTAATGTCCTTTAGGGAAAGAAATCTGTAATCCTTACCCAATCTGACCTACATGAGACTCCAGATCCACATCAATGCAGTTGATCCTTAACTGCCTCTGAAATGGCTTGGCAAACCACTCAGTCCAAGGCAATTAGGGATGGGTAATAAATGCTAGCACAACCAGCAAGGCCCACATTCTGCAAACGAATAAAAAATAACAAAATTCAACTGTTGCTTCATATATGCAAACTCTTGAGCAGTCTGAGCTGTTATTCTGCATCATAAGACCACTTTGTAAGCCTGGATTTAATATATTTAACGTCATTTGAAATAAACTTACAGCAGTTCTGGATTTTCTCAATGGTTGTAGTATTATTGAGTTACCTGCTGCTGTTGCCAATGCTCTGTCACTTCTGCTAGGCGTTCTCCCAGAAGTAGAAGATCATTCAGCTCCACAAACCTATTCCAGGATTCCCCTAGATATTTCTGACATCAATCCATTTGTGTTAATATTTGTAATAAGCTAGTCCAAATTCTACAACAGACCATTAGAGATTTAGTATCAAGTGGTGTACGCATGTTAATATCCTCAAAGTGTAAAGGAAGAACATACATTTAAATAACACCCTTCACAACCTCACAATTGATGAAAATATTGTACTGCCAATGAAATACTTTTGAAGTGATGCCACTGTTGCAATGTAGAAACAATAGCAGCCAATTTGTGCACAGCCAGTTCCCATAAACAGCAATGAGGTAATAAGTAGGTACACTGTTACCCATGTTGACTGAGGGACATATTCCTTTTGCTAAATTCATTCTTGGGATGCGAGTGTCAACGGCTTGGCCAGCATTTACTGGCCATCCCTTATTGCCCTTGAGAAGATAGTGGTGAGCTGCCTTCCTGAACCACTGGGGTTCATATGGTGTAAGTACACCTACAGTATTGTTAGGAAGGCAGTTCCAGGATTTTGATACAGCAACAGTGAAGGAACAATATATTTCCAAGTCAAGATATTGAGTGGCTTGGAGGGGAACTTGCAGCAGATGATGATATTCACATGTCTGCTGCCCTTGTCCTTCTAGATGGTAGTGATCATGGGTTTGGAAGATGCTGCTGAGGAAACCTTGGTGAGTTCCTGCAGTGCATCTTCTAAATGTTACACACTGCTGTTACTGAGCATTGGTGGTGGAGAGAGTGATTGTTTGAGGATGGAATGCAACCATATAGATTGTTTTGTCCTGGATGGTGTTAAACCTGGATACTAGAGAGAATTCCATACACCATTCCCCAAACACCATTTCTCTTCAAATAATGGAAATGGGCTCCTTTTACCCCAACTGAGATGGTCATAAGGCCTCAATTTAATATCACATCCAAAATGCAGAATGTTTTATATAGCACCAAAACGTTAAAGAAATGGCATTGAACTAAAACTTCCTTTCTCAGTCAAGGAGAAGGGTGGCAGAGTGGTTGGCAGTGCTGCCTCACAGCGCCAGGGATCCGAGTTCAATTTTGGCCTCGGGTCACTGTCTGTATGGAGCTTGCACATTCTCCCCGTGTCTGTGTGGGTTTCTTCCAGGTGCTCCAGGTTCCTCCCACAGTTCAAAGATGTGTGGGTTAGGTTGATTGGCCATGCTAAATGTCAGGGGGATTAACAGGATGTATATGTGGGATTATGGGAATAGGGCTTGGATAGGATTGTGGTCGGTGCAGACTTGATGGGCCAAATGGCCTCCTTCAGCATTGTAGGGATTCTATGAGAGGAGAGGAGATGAGCAGGAGCTGAAGCCTGCATTAACCAGTGACTGAATGGAAAATGAGAAGCTGGAACAGCTTGCTGACCCAAAAATCCCCAAACCACTGCAACGGCAATCAGACAGCCAGGAGCTAGTCAACTTTCCTCCGAATAGCACCAACATCCAGGTGAAAAATATATGTTTGCAACATTGACTCTGATTTTCCCAGTAAATTGCAGGAAAAGAAATCATTTTTCCTCAGTTCAGGCTGTTATTATGGTGGAGGATTTACCCAAACTGCCTCATGACTCTGAAACCATCCTATTGTTTGGCTTGGCTCACACAGCTCATTTTTGCCCTTGTGGTACTATTTAATCAAGAGCTGTAGTGGAGACAAAAACTGAAAACCAATGAAGTACTGACCAATAATGGGAGAAATATCACCAAATTAAAAAAGAATAGCTTTTCCTTCTAGGTAGGAACAGGAGGAAAAGCAGTAGTCATTGGGTAGAAATTAGAGAAGTACCAGCATTCGACAGTTAGGAATGGGGAAATTATCAGCACCTACCAGATAGAACAGAAGAAATATCAGAACCTGCCACTTAACAGCAGGAGAAAAACTGGCACCCATCTGTAGGACTGCAGAATTAACAGATCCTGACAGAGACAGAAAAGACATGAGCCTTTTACATGCTGAGATTGTTTTTATCTTAATTACTGTTGTGTTATTAAACAATATTTATAAATGAAAATCTCTTTTGTATGACTAGAAGCCACATCAATCAAATAACATGTCCACAACTTCTGGATACCATTATTACCTTACAATGCTATCCTTGTAAAACCTACTCTGAACTCCTGGTTTCTGTAACTATCCTCCAATCTCTAACTTACTCTTCTCTTAGGATTCTCTAAGGCGCTGTCACAGAGACCACTCATTTCTGTCTGTTTTACACCACTCATCTCTGCCCCTACCTCAGCTCTTCTGCTGAAAGCCTCATCCATGTCTTTGTTATGTTGTGAATTAAATATTCAAATGCACTCTTGACCAACCTGCATTTTACCCTCTGTAAATTTGAATTTATCCAAAGCACTGGTATCTATATCCTAATTTGCACCAAATGACATTCACCAATCACCCATGCTTGCTGACTTACACTGGCTCCAGGTCTAACAATGCCTTGATTTTAAAATTCTTATCCTTGTTTTCAAATCCCTCCATGGCCTCATCCCTCTGTTTATTGCTGTGTTCCCCCTCTTCCACCCCCACCCCTCAGGTCTTTACAATATTCCAATATACCTCTAAATCCAGTGTCTTATGCTATCCTGAATTTGATCGCTTCCCAGAAGCTTTTTGCTATAGGGTACACTGACATCCACATCACTTCCTGTAAGCCATTTCTTCTCCATCTCCATTGCATCTGTTCTGAGGATGTCACCTTCCATACCAGTGCTTCTGCTATTCCTTTTCCCTGAGTCAAGATTTCCCCTTAATGATGGCTGACAGCGCATACAGTCATGTCATTCCATTTCCCACACTTCTGCTCTCATAGCTTCCCTTCATCCCCCCTCCAGCTCCAGCAAACAAAGAACAGGTTCCTCTTGTCTTCACCTTCCAGCCTCCATATATAAAGGATCAATACGCCGTCAATTCTGTCACTTCCAGAGCGATGTCACCACCAAACACATCTTCCTTCTCTCAGAGTTTGAAAGGAGTGGGCCCTCCTCAACACCTTTGTACTCTCCTGAGTCACTGGCATAGCCTCCCCATCTCACTGCACGGTCCTATATATGCAAAGGAAATGCAACTCCTTTCCTTTATCTTCTCCCTTCTCACCATCCAGGGCTTTAGACAACCCTCCCAGGTGAAACAGCAATTTAATTGCATTACTTTCAACTTAGTGCACTGTATTCACTGCTCATGATCCAGTCTTTTCAACATTGTGGGGACTAAATGCAGATTGAGGAACAGTTTTGTAAAACACCTTTGCTGTATTGAAACACACCTCCTGACTACAAAGTTTTCTCCACCCACAAGGCACAAGTCAAATCAGTGGAATACTCTCCACTTGATGAATGCACACAATTCACCATTGCTTCTTCAATAACATGTCCCAAACCTGCGACTTTACCGCTTAGAAGGATGTGGTTAGCAGTCAAAGAGTAACACTATCTTCTGCATCTTCACCTCCAAATTACACACCATTCTAACTTGGAACTATATCACTGTCCCTTCATTGTCACTACATCAAAATTTTGGAACTCACTGACTTACAGCGCTGTGGGAGCACCTTCACCAGACTGAACACAAAAGTTAAGAAGGTCTCCCATCACCTTCTGAAGGGTAGTTAGGGATGGACAATGCTGGTCTTGCCAATCATTCCCACATCCTGTGAATGAATAAAATAAAGGTCCTGAAGCATGATCCTGAACTTTCAGATGCTTATGCTA
Source organism: Carcharhinus amblyrhynchos (assembly GCF_965287045.1). Taxonomy (NCBI): domain Eukaryota; kingdom Metazoa; phylum Chordata; class Chondrichthyes; order Carcharhiniformes; family Carcharhinidae; genus Carcharhinus; species Carcharhinus amblyrhynchos. The sequence continues at coordinate 59,587,337 of NC_137329.1, forward strand.
ATAATTCTGTTCCACTCCTACTGCATCCTTGTGCAGATCAATGTAAGCTCAAGGACCAGCGTTTCAAGTTTTACATAGGCATTTTACACCCTTCTAGACCAAACATTGAGTTCAGCCAATTCGGACAGCTTCAACCCAACCTTTTAGATTCCAGGCGTTGGTGATAATTCTACTATTGCCATTTACGCCTCCTCTGGACCCACCTTTTGTTTCTTGTTCCATTACTATCCTCCTTTACCAATGCCCTTTATCATTTAATTTCCCTTTTGTTTACCCCTTTCCCTCCCCACTTTCCCTGCCTCTGTATCTGCTTAAAACCTTTTCATCACAAGAATTTTTTCCATTTCTCACAAAGATTTATTGATCCAAAACATTAGCTCTATTTCTCCACAGATGGTCTGATGAGTATTTCCAGCATTTTCTGTTTTTGTTGCATAATTCCAGCATCCACAGTATTTTGCTGTAGTAATGGAACTATTAACATCCCCCCCACCAGCAACCCCGCCATGTCAATGATATGAATATGAAAACTATGTAGACAACACAAAAAGCAATGAAAGCAAAATAAACACAAAATCTACTGGAAATCTGAACAAAAAACAGAAAATGCTGGATTAACTCCACAAGTCTGGCAACATCAATGGAGCGAGAAACGGAATTAATGCTTTCAGTCCAAATGGTCCTTCTACAGATCTGAATAAAGGGAGGAAAGTAAAGAATTATTTCGCTGGAAAGGTGAGTGAAGGAGGTGGAGCAGAATAGAAGAATGGGTTAAGTCAGGGAAAAGGAAAGATGGACAAAGCGAAGTGTTAATGGTGCCGTTAAGAACTAAAGAGTGCTAATGGTGGCCAAAGGTAAGATGGCAGAATGTGTCACTGGAAGCAAAACTGAACAACAAGGGACAAGTGGCCAAGTGGATGAGGGGTGAGTTTATACTGGAGCAGTCCAAGGTAACTGAAAAACAGCAAAAGGGGGTCCAGATGGAGGGGAAAGTTCACAGTCTAAAATTGTTGAACACAATGTTGAGCTCAGAAGGTTGCAATATGTTGTAATCGGAAAATGAAGTGTTGTTCTTCCAGTTTGCTTTGGGCATTGCTGGAGCATTGTAGCAGGGCAAGGACAGACATTTAGGCATGAGAGCAAGGTGCTGAGCTGAAATGGCAAGGGATCGCAAGGTTGGGGTCATGCCTTCAAATGGAGCAAAAGTGTTTTGCAAAGCAGTCACCCAGTCTACATTTAGTCTCCCCAGTGTCGAGGAGACGCATTGAGAGCAGCGAATAGAGTAGATCAAATTGGAGGAAGTGAAGGTGAAATGCTGCTTAACCTGAAAGGAGTGTTTGGCCCTTAGATAGTCAGGAGGGAGGAGGTAAAAAGGCAGTTATTACACTTTCTGTGGTTGCATGGGAAGATGTTGTGGGAAAGGGATGAAGGGTTCAGGGCAATGGAGGAGTGGACCAGCATGTCACAGAGTAGTTCCTGCATAATGCTGACAAAAAGCAATGACTTGGATAGTTACAGAAACCACCGTTTGTCTCTATGAGCTAGATAGTCTCAATATGTGCAGGATTGGGATCTCATAATTGTATCGTTTCAAAGAGTTTATTCATGAATGGCTGAAATTCTATCTGCTCAATTGCCACTGGGCTAGGCAAAGACTGAGACGCCCAGTAAACACTGAACAGAAGAAGGGCCAACAATTCCTCATTACTTTAATTGTGCTTTCACAGAGTCAAGGAGCCCATCCACTCCTTTCATCTCTTGGATTGCTTGCAGAAAGTGTGTAGATTTTTGGAAAAAATGAAAAAGACGGCTTGACACAGTGGTTAACACTGCTGCCTCACAATTTGAAGGACCTGGGTTTGATTCCAGCCTCAGGTGACTGTGGAATTTGTACATTCTCCCTGTATCTGCATGGGTTTCCTCCAGGTGCTCTGGTTTCCCTCCTACAGTCCAAAGATGTACAGGTCATGTGGATTGGCCAGGCTAAATTACCCCTTAGTGTCCCAATTTTTAAGGTTAGATAGATTAGCCATGGTAAATATGTGGGGTTATAGGGATAGGGCAGAGGGAGGGCCGAGGTAAGGTTACTCTGTTAGAGAATGGTTACAGATTCAGTGGGCTGAATGGCCTGTTCTACACTGTACGGATTAAAGAATAAAGAACAATACAGCACAGGAACAGGCTCTTTGGCCCTCCAAGCCTGCACTGACCATGTGTCCCTAACTAGACCATCCATTTGTATCCCTCTATTCCCAGTCTGCTCATGTGACTATCTAAATAAGTCTTAAATCACTCTAGTGTGTCTCGCCTCAACCATCTTACTTGGCAGTGCATTCCAGGCCCCCATCACCCTCTGTGTAAAATACGTCCCCCACATATCCATATTGAACGTTGTCCCCCTTACCTTGAACTTGTGACCCCTTGTGTTTGTCATTTCTGACCTGGGAAAAAGCTTCCAACTGTTCACCCTATCTATGCCCTTCATAATTTTATAAACTTCTATTAGGTCATCCCTCAACCTCCATCTTTCCTGGGAGAACAACCCTACTTTACTCAATCTCACCTCATAGTTAATACCCTCCATACCAGGCAACATCCTGGTAAACCTTTCCTGCTCTCTCTCCAAAGCCTCCACATCCTTCCGGTAGTGTGGCGACCAGAGAGGCAGTATTCCAGATGTAGCCTAATCAACATTCTATGTAACTGCAACATCACATGCCCACTTTTATACTATATGCCCCGTCCAATAAAGGTAAGTATGCCATATGCCTTCTTCACTACCTTTTCCACCTGTGCTGCCACCTTTAAGGATCTGTGAACTTGCACACCCAGGCCCCTCTGTGTGTATATACTCTTGATGATTCTGCCATTTATTGTATCGCTCCCCCTGCATTAGATCTACTAAAATGCATCACTTCTCATTTATCTGGATTAAATTCCATCTGCCATTTCTCCGCCCAATTTTCCAGCCTATCTATATCTTGCTGTATTCTCTGACAATGTTCATCACTATCCACAACTCCAGCAATCTTAGTGTCATCAGCAAACTTACTAATCAGGATTCTATGCTTCTATAACTTAAATTTACGTAGTGCCTATCACAGTCACTGAATATCCCAAAACCTTTTAGGGGTAAGGCAATGAGCTTAAATTCACTTAAATAAATCTGAAAATCAGTAATGGTGACCATCAAACGACTGGATTGTCATAAAAGACATCTGGTCTACTGATGTCCTGATGTGGATATGCTGGCATTGGACTGGGGTAAACATAGTAAAAAGTCTGACAACACCAGGTTTACTGCACAGAATCTTCAACCGATGCTATACACTAGATACATCGATGACATTTTCTTCCTTTGGCCTCATGGTGAACAATCACTGAAACAACTATATGAGGACATCAACAAGTTCCATCCCACCATCAGACTCACCATGGACTATTCCCCAGAATCAGTTGCCTTCTTGGATACACGCATCTCCATCAAGGACGGTCACCTCAGCACCTCACTGTACCACAAGCCCACAGACATTCTCACAACGCTCCACTTCTCCAGCTTCCACCCTAAACATGTTAAAGAAGCCATCCCCTATGGACAAGCCGTCCGTATACACAGGATTTGCTCAGATGAGGAAGATCGTGACAGACACCTCCAGACACTGAAAGATGCCCTCATAAGAACAGGATATGGTGCTCGACTCATAGATCGACAGTTCCAATGCGCCACAGCAAAAAACTGCACCGATCTCCTCAGAAGACAAACACGGGACACGGTGGACAGAGTACCCTTCGTCGTCCAGTACTTCCCCGGAGCGGAGAAGCTACGACATCTTCTCCGGAGTCTTCAACATATCATTGATGAAGACGAACATCTCGCCGGGGCCATCCCCACACCCCCACTTCTTGCTTTCAGACAACCACGCAACCTCAAACAGACCATTGTTCGCGGCAAACTACCCAGCCTTCAGGAGAACAGTGACCACAATACCACACAACCCTGCCACAGCAACCTCTGCAAGACATGCCGGATCATCGACATGGATGATATCATCACACGTGAGAATACCATCCACCAGGTACACGGTAAATACTCCTGCAACTCGGCCAACATTGTCTACCCGGGGCCTGATGACATTTATCCTAGGCTGCTTAGGGAGGCGAGGGATGAGATTGCTGGGCCTCTGACGCAAATCTTTGTCTCTTCTTTGGACACAGGTGAGGTCCCAGAGGACTGGAGGATAGCGAACGTGGTACCGTTGTTTAAAAAGGGTAGGAGGGATAGCCCAGGTAACTATAGGCCGGTGAGTTTAACGTCAGTGGTAGGCAAGTTGATGGAGAGGATTCTTAGGGATAGGATGTATGAGCACTTAGAGCGTTGCGATCTGATTAAGGATATGCAGCATGGCTTTGTAAAGGGAAAGTCTTGCCTTACGAATCTGCTAGAATTCTTTTGAGGAGGTGACAGAAACAGTCGATGAAGGACGAGCCGTTGATGTCATCTATATGGATTTCAGTAAGGCGTTTGACAAAGACCCTCATGGTAGGCTGGTAGAGAAGATTAAAGCTCATGGGATACGTGGCCAGGTATCTAGATGGGTAGAGAACTGGCTTGCAAAGAGGAATCAGAGAGTAGTCCTTTTCTAGCTGGACGTCTGTCACTAGTGGTGTGCCACAGGGTTCAGTACTGGGACCTCTTCTCTTTGTAGTGTATATAAATGATTTGGAAGAGGGAGTAGGTGGTGTGATCAGCAAATTTGCTGATGACACAAAGATGGCTGGATTGGCGGGCAGTGAGGAGCAGTGTCTGGCAATACAACGGGATATTGATAGGCTGGTAGATACATGGCAAATGGAGTTTAATCCGGATAAATGTGAGGTGATGCATTTTGTCCGGAATAACATAGGGGGGAGTTATATGATAAAGGGTAAGCCCATAAGGAGTATAGAATTGCAGCGAGACCTGGGGGTGCAAGTGCACAAGTCTTTGAAGGTGGCAGTGCAAGTGGAGAGTGTGGTGAAGAAAGCCTATGGTATGTTAGCCTTTATTGGAAGGGGTATAGAATATAAGAGCTGGAGTCTAATGTTGCAGTTGTACAGAACGTTGGTTAGGCCGCATTTGGAGTACTGCATCCAGTTCTGGTCGCCTTACTACCGGAAGGACGTGGAGGCTCTGGAGAGAGTGCAGAGGAGGTTTACCAAGATGTTGCCTGGTATGGAACGACTGGGGTATGAGGAAAGATTGAATAAATTGGGGCTCTTTTCCCTTGAAAGACGCCGACTGAGGGGGGATCTAATAGAGGTATATAAGATTATGAAGGGTATAGATAAACAGAGGTAAGCTATTTCCTATGATAGAGACACGTAGGACAAGGGGCCATGGACTTAAGGTGAGGGGGGAGAGGTATAACACATATTAGAGGGAGGTTTTTCACACAGAGGGTCGTGGGGGTATGGAATGCTCTGCCAAGTAAGGTGGTGGAGTCATTTAAGAGTAACTTAGACAGGCACATGACTGGGTTGGAGATGGGTGGATAGAGGAGATTGTTTTAAATAAGGGTCATTAGCATTGGGGCGTCCCTGGTGAGGTAAATGGATATGGTACAATAATAACTTTTTTTTCTCTTTTTCATTCACAGGTTTTAAGTCGGTCCGCCTTGTGTCCAACGAGGGGCATACACGCGATGGGTTGTACTGGGGCTGCTCTTGGTTGTTCGAGATTGGCCTAGTGCTTCATGTCGTTAGTGTGCCTAAACTGGACCAGATACTGGGGAAGACGACAGCTCAATGACTATCACTGATTGCTGTGCAGACACATGGATTTGGGCCGGTGTCTGTGGGAGTTTGCGCATTCTCCCTGTGCTTGCGTAGGTTTTCTCTGGGTGCTCCAGTTTCCTCTCACACCCCAAAGATGTGCTGTTAGGCTGATTGGCAGGAATAAATTGTCCCTAAATCAGTTTCCCTCAATCTGGATGGCCATAAAACATTAGACAGGGGTCGTGGGTGGAGAGGGGGACCGGTGGTGTTGAGATGGCGGCGCGGGCTTGTTGGGCCGAAGGGCCTGTTTCCCGGGCTGATTTTGTTCTTTGTTCTTTGTTCTTTGTCTACCTGTTACGTTGCAAGAAAGGATGTCCCGAAGCATGGTACATTGGGGAGACCATGCAGACGCTACGACAACGGATGAATGAATATCGCTCGACAGTCACCAGGCAAGACTGTTCCCTTCCTGTTGGCGAACACTTCAGTGGTCACAGGCATTCAGCCTCTGACCTTCGGGTAAGCATTCTCCAAGGCGGCTTTCACAACACACGACAGCGCAGAGTCGCTGAGCAGAGACTGATAGCCAAGTTCCGCACACATGAGGACGGCCTCAACCAGGATCTTGGGTTCATGTCGCACTATCTGTAACCCCCGTGACTTGCCTGGGTTTGCAAAACCTCACTTACTGTACTGTCTGGAGACAATACACATCTCTTTAACCTGTGATCAGTGCTCCTTCCACTCACATTGTCAGCCACTTTAGGACTTGAACAGCAGGTTAGGTGTAAAGATTTGCATTCTAATCAGTAATCTGTAAACTGTCTGTGCTTTATATGCTCCGCCTGAGGCCAGAACGCTCCATTCACCTGACGAAGGGGCTAACCCGAAAGCTAGTGAGTTTACTATCAAATAAATCGGTTGGACTTAAACCTGGTGTTGTCAGACTTTTTACTACTGATGTCCTTCAGGGAAGGAAATCTGCCATCTTTGCCCAGTCTAGGTGAGTGCAAGCCCACAGCCATGTGATTAGCTCTTAAATGTCATTTGACAAGGCTGAGGAAGCTACTGCGTTATATTTGAGCAAGCGACTCACCGCCACCTTTTCAAGGGCAGTTGGGGTAAGGAATAAATGCTGGAGCTTGCCAGTGAAACCCCACATCATCTTCACATCTTTCTGAACTAACTGTGGCAGCCAATTTACACACAGTGAAATCCCACAAACAGCAATGTGGTAATAACCAGTTAATTTGTTTTAGTGATGTTGGTTGAAGAGTAGATATTGGCCAGAACAGTCAGCTTTGTTCTGCAAAATAGTGCCATGGAATGGAATCTTTTACATCCATCCGACAGGGTAGACAGACTTTTGGTTTAACATTTCATCTGAAAGACAACAACCTAACAATGTAGCACTTCTTCAATACTGCACCAAAATGGCAGCTAGGTTGTGTACTCAGTTCTCCACATTGAAATGGACTTAAACATGTAACCCTTTCTACCAAACGATTCATGATTGATAACTAAAAACAAGAAAATAAGACTTCCTCAAAACGTGCTCCCTCATCCAGACTCGAATCGTTGGTTCTATTCTCTCTCCACAGATGCTGTCGGACCTGCTGAGATTTTCCAGCATTTTCAGATTCCAGCATCTGCAGTATTTTGCTTTTATCTTTCTCCCCCTTTGTTCCCTTAATTGATGCCTCCAACTCACTCACAAAGCAGAAAGCAGGTAGAACCTCGCCCCCAGATTTGTGATAGTGCAACATGGAAATACAAACAAAATTTTCTAGTCTCACACACCCTGCTACTACTATCATTGAGAATTAGCCAAATCTCCATTCACTGCAACAGGATTGGAGAAACCCAGCTGCAGGCTAGGTCAGAGAATTCCTCCCAAATGCCTCTTATCACCAGGTATTTTCTGAACAAGTACTTTCTTATCAAACCAACATTTCAGAAAGCTTGATTCAGAGCAGTGCAGAGTGATGCCCCACAGATGTTCACAGCCACTGTCTACTACATCCCAAAATCTTGATCACAGCAATGCAGCTGTGGGAAATCAGTATGAGTAGAAGCAGATGGATGAAATCAGTTGGTTTAGCCTTTGCACTGTAATTACAAAGATCCATCAACTGTTTTCAAATCAATATTAATGCAGGACTTGGGAGCAGGTCACTTTGGCTTCAAGCCTGCATATCATGAGTTAGTTGAAAGGAGGAAACAGAAGAGAAACATTAGGAGCCATGCTTTTTGTGAAAAACAAGCATACACTTTGTGCAAGGATCCCAAAGAGGCGAAGGTGTTATATACTGACAGGTACTATGTACTTATCCTCTCACTTACGGTGCATTCTTTAACAGCCACCTAATCAGGAAGAAACTTATTGATGAACAGTGTTTCGAGTCTAGATGACTCTTCATCAGAGCACTGTCTGACTAGGAACACCAGAGACCCAGTAACACTGTCTGACTAGGAACACCAGCAGACCCAGTAACACTGTCTAACTAGGAACATCAGCAGACCCAGTAACACTGTCTGACTAGGAACATCAGAGATCCACTAATACTGTCTGACCAGGAGGACCAGCAGACCCAGTAACACCATTTACAGCCCCAGCCCATTGATAGCCATTCAGTTAATTTTTCTGGCTTCCATAAAGTCTAAGAAAGGGCCTGATTTTAACATCGTATTGTGCCCATTTTTGGGTGCAAAAATTTGGTAAAGTTGGGCATGAGGCGAGTAGTGCGATCCGTGTCCAACTCCGCGCCGGTTCCCCCATTACCAGGCCTGAAAATGGCCACAATCAGGACCACACCTGAAATGGAAGTGATGGCCATTTAAATGTATTTGCACGTATTTAAATTGACTTAACGGCTGCATGCCCGACTTTTCTGGCACTTCCCCCTTTACCACCATCTGGAATTGGCAGGAAACAGACATGCTCCAGATAAGTCCAATTCGGGTGCTCCATCAGTGAGAGTTAGTGAGGAGGTAAATGTCAAATGTCCGATGACTCTCTAGTTGAGATTGGAAGGAGGGGATGGGGACAGGGGGGGAAGGTGGGTCTGCTGCTAGATTGGTGGGAGGATGGTGAAAGGGGGGGTCTGCTGCCACTGTGCCTGTGATCAGTGGGGGAGGAGGGGGGGTCCACTGCCACTCTGTCAGTGATCAGCGAAAGGGCAAGGGGGGTCCATTGCCATTCTGCCTGAGATCAGTGGGGGGAAGGTAGGTCTGCTGCCACTTTGCTTGTGATTCGTTGGGGGTAAGGGGGGTCGGCTGCCACTCTGCCTGAAATCAGTGTGGGGGAGAGGTCCACGATCAGTCTGGGTGGCGGGGATATGGGAGGGTAAGGGGGTCAATAATGTTGTGGGGGTGGGGAAATGTCTGTGGGGCCAGGGGGAGGCATTATCTGGTCTGGGAGTGATACTGTAGTGGAGCGGCATTCTATCATTTTTTTCTGTGCATGTGCAGTTGGAGGCACTGATCGGAGCTGCAGGGTTTCGGGTGCATTAAGCCCACAGGCTTCTGCAGCACGACTTGGAATCGCTGATATTTTTGCATATGGGAGCACTGAGAACGGGCCTAAAAGTCGAATCTGAAACACTCTCAGTTTCAAGTCCGCTCAGCACTTAGAATCAAAATGGTAAAATATGGCCAAAATGCCTTCTTTAATTTGTGAATTCTTACTACAGTTGGAAAGTGTAAGTACATCTGTGTCCTTTCCCAGTCTGTCAGTACCTCTAAAAGGAATATTCAAGTTTTTATTATTAAAATATGCAAATTTATTAAAACACACTCCCTGCACAGGCATTTTCTTGCGGTTTCCTCCATTCTAGGTTTAACGGTTAGTTACCTTTACTGTCCAGCATTTTCTTGACTTGCGAGACAACCCTGATGGTGTCCTATCCCTGGAGTTGGCTGTGTTCCTGATGTGGAGATGCTGGCATTGGACTGGGGTAAGCACAGTAAGAAGTCTCACAATACCAGGTTAAAGTCCAACAGGTTTATTTGGTAGCACAAGCCACTAGCTTTCAGAGCGCTGCTCCTTCATTAAGTGAGTGGGAGTTCTGTTCACAAACAGGGCATGTAAAAACACAAACTCAATTTACAAATAGAGTAAATTATAACATTGTATATTTTACAAATTGAGTTTGTGTCTGTTTCGGAAGCTCCAAAAGCTTGTGGCTTGTGCTACCTAACCTGTTGGACTTTAATCTGGTGTTGTGAGACTTCCTACTGTGTGTTCCTGATGGCATGCTATTATCATACTGGAGCTGACATGTATGCAGCTGCAAACTACTGCAGATGTATGACCAGGCAGGAGAAGATTTGTTTTGTTTGCCACTTGCACATCAATCATAATTGTTCTTAATATTTGAGTTCGTGATTTTTTTTATAAACAGGAACATTCTCTAGAGTCCAGGCATTCTTGAATTTGCAGCTGAAGATGTTTGATTCACTTTTCCTTAGTTTTCCTTAGCTGTCACTGCTCGAGATCAGCAACTCAACACTTGGGATGAAACAGCTGATGAGAATCCATCAAATAGAACAATGCAACAACCAGAGAGTTACCACTGAGCAGAAACTGAACAGGGCTAACTATATAAACATTGATTATAAGAGCAGTCAGAGGCTAAGAATCATGTAAAAAATAACTCATGTCCTGATTCCCCAAATCCTGTCCACCATCTACAAGGCATTAGTCAGGAGTGTGATGGAATACACCCCACTTGCCTGGATGAGTGCAGCTCCAACAACATTCAAGAAGCTCAGCACCATCCAGGACAAAGTAACTTGATTGCTACCCCATTTACAAACATTCACTCTATCCACCACCAATGCACAGTGGCAGCAGTGTGCACCAAGATGCACTGCAGGAATTCACCGAGGCTCCCTGGACAGCACATTCCAAACTCATGATCTCTACCATCAAGGATAGGTGCAGCAGGTATTTGGGAACACCACCACCTGCTTGTTCTGAATAGTTCACCACCACCTTCCTCAGCAAGTCACTCATCGCTCTGACTTGGGAATATATCACTGTTCCTTCACTGTCACTGAGTCAAAATTCTGGAACTTCCTCCCTTACAGCACTGTGGGAGCTGTTAGACTGCAGCGGTTCAAGAAGACAGCTCACTACTACCTTCTCAAGGGCAATTAGGGATGGGCATTAAATGCTGGTCTCGCCAGCAGTGTCCACATTCCATGTATGAAAAAATGTGCATTCCCGCTCCCCTGCTCATTTTCCATAACTCTACAAGTTATTCATTCAATGATCTGCTGGTGTTCCTAGTGATAAAGTGTTATTAGGTCAGCTGGTGTTCCTAGTGAGACAGTGTTACTGGGTTTGCTGGTATTCCTAGTGATAGTGTTATTGGGTCTGCTGGTGCTCCTAGTGAGACAGTGCAATTGGTCTGCTAGTTTTCCTAGTGAGGCAGTGTTACTGGGTCTGCTGCTGTTCCAAGTGGTACAGTGTTACTGGGTCTGCTGGTGTTCCTAGTGAGACAGTGTTACTTAATATGCTGGTGTTCCTTGTGAGACAGTGTTACTTAGTATGCTGGTGTTCCTTGTGAGACAGTGTTACTGGGTCTGCTGGTGTTCCTAGTGGTACAGTATTACTGGGTCTGCTGGTATTCCTAGTGGTACAGTATTACTGGGTCTGCTGGTATTCCTAGTGGTACAGTATTACTGGGTCTGCTGGTGTTCCTCGTGTTACATTGTTTTTACTTGTTGATTTGGTGAGATTGGGTAGAACAGAGAGAATCTTGGCAGGAACAACTTCATGTTCGGGATATCAATGATTCATATCTTTCAAGGACTAGAAAAATGGAGCAGCCTGCTTAGAAGCAATTATTTAAATTAAAAGCAGAAGAAGGAGAAACCTGGACTGGAAGAATGATCAAAGCTAAATTCAAAGATAGAACGTTTGTTATGAAATTTCTAAGGTGTTAAAAACAATGGAGCCATTGTTGGATATCATAGTGACAAACTGATAGAATCTGCATGACAAATGAGAGGGGAGTTTGAGGTTGCTGTATGAAATGTTATGATCTAACAAAGACCTATTCAGAACAAGCAGGTGATGATTTTCACACAGGCGAGTTTAGAATGATTTAAAAAACAGATAGATGATGTGAGGCAGGGAGGGCAGTGGTTCAGTGCTTCAACCTTTCACCTCTGGGCAGACTAAGAATTTCTATTCTCTGATGGGTCCTATATGAAATGAATTTAAAACTGTCTCCACTCCGTTCCCGATGGGTGGGACATGAACAAATTAACCTGACATTCTTGCAGAAACCATCACTAGGACAGCTGCTATGGGTTTGTTGCACTGTGAGTGTGATGCAGAGAGGTTAGAAATAAAACACGTCACTGGAGCAGGGGAAACCGATTTTTAATATGTTTTGTCTTGTCTGTAGGTTTACCTCCTTGCTGGCACTGATTATTCCTCAGCATTTCCATTCTTAGGCATAAACATTAAAAAAAAATCAGAGCAGGACGAAATCTAAGACTTTAAAATAGTGAAATGGGAAAGAGTGTTTATTTTTGTTCGTTGTCGGGACATGATTATCACTGGCATGGCCAAAATTTATTGCCCAATAAAAGGTTCACGTGGGTTACCTTCTTGAACTGCTGATTTAATACAGCTAAACAAATTGATAGCCATTCCAGAGAACAGTTAGGATTCAAGCATAATGAAAAGGACCTGTGACCATGTGTAGGCAGTAGATTACTGGTGCAATATGATTACCATTTTCCTATACCACACATAGAGCCGGTGGATGTGGTGTTTCTTGATTTTCAGAAGGCGTTTGATAAGGTGCTGCACAAGAGGTTATTACAGAAGGTCAGGGGGCATGGAGTTGGGGGTAGGGTGTTAGCGTGGATAGGGGATTGGCTGTCAAATAGGAGGCAGAGAGTGGGGGTCAATAGGTGCTATTCGGATTGGCAGTTGGTGACTAGTGGAGTGCCCCAGGGGTCGGTGCTGGGGCCTCAGCTATTCACCATTTATATAGATGATCTGGAGGAGGGAACCGAGTGTATGGTGTCGAAATTTGCTGATGACACCAAGATTGGTGGAACGGCAAATTGTGCGGAAGGTGTGGAAAGTCTGCAGAAGGATCTGGATAGGCTGGGTGAATGGGCCAGGAACTGGCAAATGGAATTTAATGTTGGCAATTGCGAGGTGGTCCACTTTGGTAGGAATAATGGTAGGAAGGACTATTACTTACCTGGCGAAAAACTGCAGCATGCAACGGTGCAGAGGGACCTGGGGGTCCTTGTGCATGAGTTGCAAAAACCCAGCCTGCAGGTGTAGCAGGCGGTCAGGAAGGCTAATGGGATGCTGGCCTTCATAGCGAGGGGGATTGAATATAAAAGTAGGGAGGTCTTGCTGCAACTGTACAGGGCACTGGTGAGGCCGCAGCTGGAGTACTGTGTGCAGTTTTGGTCGCCGCACTTGCGCAAGGATATTTTGGCCTTGGAGGGAGTGCAGAGGAGGTTTACTAGGCTGATACTGGAGTTGAGGGGGTTGAACTATGAGGAGAGGCTGATTAAACTAGGCTTGTACTCGTTAGAGTTTAGAAGAATGAGGGGAGATCTCATTGAGACATATAAGATGATGAATGGGATGGATAGGATAGAGGTGGAGAGGCTCTTCCCGCTCAGAAAGGACAGTAGGACTAGAGGGCACAGCCTCAAGATAAAGGGGGGTGCGGTTTAGAACGGAGTTGAGGAGGAACTTCTTCACTCAAAGGGTGGTGAATCTCTGGAATTCTCTGCCCATTGAGGTGGTGGAGGCTGCCTCGCTAAATATATTTAAGACGCGGGTTGATGGGTTTTTGATAGGCAAGGGGATTAAGGGTTATGGGGAGAGGGCGGGAAGGTGGAACTGAGACACGACAAATCAGCCACAATCTTATTGAATGGCGGGGCAGGCTTGAAGGGCTAGATGGCCTACTCCTGCTCTTATTTCTTATGTTCTTATGTACATGTTTATGTCAGATCAGTGCAAGAGGGCCGACAAATTGATATCAGCTTCTCCAAAGTCAGCTGTCTAACTGGTCCTGCTCTCAAAGACATCATCATATTGGCTGCAATGTGGCACATTTTTGTTGGGCCCCTATAGTCATTGTATTTCTGTGGTTTGTATCTGAAAGTGAGTGACTGGTGAGTGCTGTAGGTGTATATTGCTGTAGATGCACATCTGCCACAATTGTATTCAGATGTGATAGATGTGACAGATGTGCATATACAGCAATAGATATACAAAATACAGTAATATACAGCCTTACATCATTCACCAGTCACTCTCTTCCAGATACAAACCAAAGGATTCCATAGGACCCCACAATGCAGAAGGAGGACATTTGGCCCATCGAGCCTGCACTGACAACAATCCCGCTGAGGGCCTTATTCCCTTAACCCCACATATTTACTCTGTTAGTCCCCTGACACTAATTTAGTATGGCCAATCAACCTAACCTAACAGCACCTTTGCACTGTGGGAGGAAACCGAAACACTCGGAGCAAACCCACGCAGATACTGGGAGAACATGCAAATGCTACACAGTCACCCAAGGCTGGAATTGAACCCGGTCCCTGGCACTGTGAAGCAGCAAAGCTAATCACTGTGCCACTGCGCCGCCTCTAGATATCAATTTACAATTCGCACAATGCACCCACAAGGAGAATAAGATGCCCATTATCTTCGTAGTCTGAAGACATGTTTTGCCCGTATCTACATGCAGCAATCACCCTCCTGTCAGGCTTATGATGATTGAACAGAATTTGGATTGAAATGAAGGTCCAAAGGAATCTAAAAAACATTACTAAAATAAAGCCACAATCCTCTGCTCTGCCCAAGAAAAAGAGGGATTAAGTTTCACCACTAAAACAGGTTAACAGACATCGTCGACTGCCACACCCCAATGATTTACTTCAGGCAGATTTGCCAGAGGGAAAATTAAACTTGAGAAATGCAGCTCGCAATTAAAATAATTCTGAAACAAATGTGCTATTCATGGCAGCGATGAAAGAGAAAGGTTAAAGTGACAATTAAGCTCATAGAATGACAGCTCCTTGTCAGCACTTAATAAGCACTGTAAGGAACCAGGCAGTTGGAAAGCAATGCCAATATGCTGGGAATTGGCAACTTCAATTCTTTGAAGAAGCAGTAATGACCTGTTCCAACATTTCTGTGGCATTGTCCATGAGGGGAGCATGTGTGACAGTGACCAATGGATCTGTAACTGCACAGTATTGAATTCACTTGATCTATTACATTTTCATCTGTAACTCCTTTGATTCTTTATTGTTCTGCAGTAGCACTGAGAAAGGGGCATCAGATCTGTGACCAGCAACTCTTAACCTTACATTTCAATTTTAAGGAGGGACTAAGGAAGCTGTGATGTTTTCCTTGCACAGTCAGAGACATTAAGAGACTTGAAGATTTCCAGATTTCAAAGGAATTTACGGAATAGTTCAAAATTTAAATATCAAAGACATAAGTTTAAGCGAGAAATGTAGAAATGAGAAATGGACCTGGACAGAATTATCAGCCAAAGAGTAAGAGAGTTGTGGAATAAGCTACCAGATGATGGTAAAGAAATCAATAGAATGAATGAGTTTGTGAATATTTATATATAGTACATTTCTGAAGAAGGAATTAAGTGTATGCTGAGAAAGCAGAGATGCAGAGCCAGATGATCTTGACTGTCTGTATTTAGGGTCCTCGTTGATAGTGTAGAGACTTTCATGCAGTGGGTGCAATCTGAACTGAAACCACCCAGAAAAATTGAGGTAATTTTGTAATTCACTACATCACCCATTCTTGGAATAATTACTGTGCTAGATGGGATTTGGCTTCAATGAACTAGATTGGATTACAAGAATGATTTATACCTGCGATTTGCCAAGTTGCAAATCTCAGGCAAACTGTTGTAGGTTAGATACCAAACAAGTGTTTCTGCATAGTAGTGGAACTAAAGTCAGAAAGGATTGCATCAAGATCCACTGCAGACAACCTGTGAAGAAGCAGCATTGGTAGAAGCCATGGAGCATGTTCTGACTTCCAAGAAAAGGTGTGGAAGAACTATACAAAACAGAAAATTTTACCCAGCCAGAACACGTTCGCCTTTTGACAACACTATGAAAGTCTATTCTGATTGGAAATGTTTGGTGGGGCTCATGCAGAGTGAACTTTACTCTGAATCTAAGCTATGTTGTACTCTAAGAGAGTTTTATATGCAAGGTATAGAGCCTGATTTTACCAACAAGTTGTGCTAGTTTTTGGTAAAGTCCGGCCTGAGGCGAGTAGCACGATCTGTGCCACCTCTGTGCTAGTTCTCCCTTTACCAAGGCCCGAAAATGGCCACGATCAAGACTGCGCCTGAATTGGGGTGCGACGGACATTTAAATGCATTTGAATGCATTTAAATTGACTTAATGAGCTGCAAGCCCAACTTTACCGGCACTTTCCCCTTTACCACTGCGTTTGCCAATTCCGAATTGGCACGAAGCAGACATTTTCCATAAAAGTCCGATTCAGGCACTCTATCAGTGAGAGTTAGTGAGGAGGTAAATGCATAGTGTCTGACATCTCTCTGCTGCTTACGTGTGTCCCTTCATTGTGGCCATTTTCTTTCTTGGGTTGGTGGTGGCGCTGCGAATGTTTGGGGGGAGGGGGCACCCATTCTCGGTGGCTGTGAAATTGATGGCCATTCTGAACTTTTATGTGGCTGGCTCCTTCCAGACCCCTAGCAGAGATGCCTGTGGCCTCTCCCATTCAGCTGAACACACCTTGTGTCAAGCAGGTCACTGAAGCCCTGTACGCCCAGGCAGGGCAGTACATCAAATTTAACCTGGACCACGCCCATCAGGAAGCCTGGGCTGTAGGGTTCACAGCCATTGAGGGGATACCTAATGTACAGAGGACCATCTACTGCACCCACGTCGCCCTCAAAGCCCCCCTTCAGAATCCGCGGAGACTGATCAATAGAAAGGGGTTCCACTCCCTGAATGTTCAACTAGTGTGTGATCATAAGATGACCATTGTGTACATCTGTGCAAGACATCCAGGTAGTGTACACGAAAGTTTCATTGTCAGGAGCTCAGATGTATTTGAGGAGGGGCCCAGACTGCGGGAGTGGCTCCTGGGTGATATGGGTTATCTGCTTTGGACATGGCTGATGACGCTTGTGTGGAGGCCTGTGTTTGAGGCAGAGACCCGCTATAATGAGGCCCATGTAGCCATCTGCACGATAGTGGAGCAGTGCATTAGGCTTCTCAAGATACAATTCCAGTGCCTCTACCGATGTGGTGGGGCCCTCCAATACAACCCAGTGATCTCTTCCCGCATAGTTGTTGTGTGCTGTGCCTTGCACAATCTGGCTCTACAGAGAGGTGACATATTGGAGGAAGAGGAGGAGGAGGAGGACGTGGAGGCTGACCAGCCGGGTGTTGCTGGGGAGGATGACCAGAGGAGGAGGAGGAGGAGGAAGAGCATGCCGAGGAATACAAACCAGGCGCTCTAGGGCTGACAGCTCAAATGAGGCATGCGAGGGTGGCAAGTGAGGCCCTGATCACCAGGTAGTTCACTCACTAGGGGTTTGTGTCTGTGGGTTCCATCTCCCCCACAAAATGCCTTCTATATCCTGCAACATTGTCACACCAGAGTGGTGGGCCTGAGTACTCTGTATTAGCGAGTTTTTTGTCAGGCAGGAGGGTGATGACAACTCACTGATCACCATTATGATGATGTTCTGGTGTAAACTAGTCTGACTCCTACCTGAGCTCTGCATGCACACTGGCACCTGGAACCACGTCTACATAGTGGGTTAGGGATCTGTAACCACCCCCGTACAGGACCCTGGAGTGTGTGGGGTGGGGGATGGGAGGGAATCATTCATGGGGTCTGGGGAACCAATGCCTTCCTTTTCTCAGTGACACAGCATTGAGGGGCCTCCCCAGCTAACATCAACATGAAACATCCCTCCAGCGATCATCAGTGGAAGAGGATTCTTGTTCGAGACAAATCTGAGACAAATTAGTCACAGGTGGGTGGTGAAGAAACTTTCGATTGCAATAAATCAGACATTCTAACATAAAAACTTGTGAACAGAAAACATTAAGATGCTTAAGTATCTTTCTAACTAGTGCAGCCCTTCACCCATGCCATCTCACATAACTACAACTTCCTAATCTTATGTGGCCTACCACTACGTCTCGATGACTCCCCAGAATTACATTGGAGGTGGAGGGTGCCAGCTGTCTATCTTGCTCCATTGCCTATGATGCATTTGGCGGGCATCCTCTGGAGGGCCTGGACCTTGAGGGCTCTGGCCTGCACGGGATGGTGGTGCTTCTCAGTGAGGTCCAGAAGCTCCAGCATCACCTAGCACTGCCAGTCCTGGAGGTCCTATCCATGGTGGTCAAACCCACTATGATAGCCATTGGGTAAGGGGCCACCTCTCAATGGCCACAGCAAGTGCCCTCTGAGCCTGGGTCATACTTTGCAGCTCCTCAGCCACGGCCCTCTGAGACTGGGCCATGCTCTGTAATCCCTCAGCCATGACCCTCTGCGACTGGGCCTGCTGTGTTTTAGCGCTGTCCCGCTGGGTCTCCTGCAAGCTGTCAAGCCTCTCAACGATGGATTGCAGAACCTCGAGAATCCGGTTCAATCCCTCAGCTGTGGCCTGCTGTGACCCAGCCATGGCTCTCTGGGACTCTGCTATGGTTTACTGTGACTAGGCCATCGCTTGGAGCCTGCCATTCATGGTGAGGATTCCCTGCCCCAGGCTTTCCACAACGGACACCACTCAAAGAACAAAGAACAACACAGCACGGGAAACAGGCCCTTCGGCCCAACGAACCCGCGCCGCCATCTTAACAATGTGTTTTTCCTCCCCCACCCTTGACCCGTGTCTATGCTTATGGTACCCCATTGGAAACCAGATTAAGGGGAGAATAATTTAGGGACAATTTGTTACATCAATCAGCCTAAGAGCACATCTTTGGGGTGTGGGAGGAAACCGGAGCACTCGGAGAAAACCCACACAACCACAGGGAGAATGCGCAAACTCCCACAGACACAGGCCCAAATCCATGTATCTGCACAGCTAGCAGTGCTAGTCACTGAGCTGTTGTGGTGCCCATCTGCTGGTCCAGGATTAAGCACACACATCGACACGAAGTACTAGGCCACCCTCGAAACCTCCAAGAGCAGCCCACGCATGACCCACTGTGTGCATGCTCCTCGTTAGGCAACAAGGTGGACCACGCACCTGCGGAGTAAAAGAGAAAAAACATCAACATATGTAACATTAGGTTTCCAGGAACGTCCCAAGGCTCTGATCCTTATTTAAAACCGTCTCCTATAACCCTCCATCCCTATTTCGCTCATGTGCCTATCTAAGTAAACCTTGAACAAGTCCAGCGTGCCTGCCTCCACCACCTTACTTGGTAGTGCATTCCATACCCCCACAATCCTCTGTGCGAAAAACCTCCCTCTCGCGTCCAAATTATACTTCTCCCCCCTCACCCTTAGCTCGTGGCCCCTCATGATATTTATCTCCCATCTACGAAAAAGCCTGCCACTGTTTATCTATACCCTTCATTATTTTATACGCCTCTATCAGATCCCCCCTTAATCTCCGTCTTTCTAAGGAAAAGAGCCCCAGTTTACCCAATTTTTCCTCATACTAGGAAGCATCCACACCAGGCAGCATCCTGGTAAACCTCCTCTGCACCCTCTCCAGGGTCTCCATGTCCTTCTGGTAGTAAGGTGACCAGAACTGGACGCAGTACTCCAAATGCGGTCTAACCAACGTTCTATACAACTGCAGCATCAGACGCCAGCTCTTGTACTCTATACCCCTTCCTATAAAGGCTAGCATACCATAAGCTTTCTTCGCAACATTCTCCACCTGGGTTGCCACCTTCAGAGACTTGTGCACTTGCACTCCCAGGTCCTTTTGCATTTCTATACTCTTAATAGGTCTACCCTTTATCATGTAACTCCCCTCTGCATTATTCCTTTCAAAATGCATCATCTCGCATTTAGCAGGATTAAATTCCATCGGCCATTTATCTGCCCAATATACCAACCTATCTATATCCTGCTGTGTCACCTGACTCTCCTCCTCACTATCCGCCAATCCTGCCATCTTTGTGTCATCTGCAAACTTGCTGATCACACCACGTACGCCCTCTTCCAAGTCGTTTATATATATTACAAATAGAAGAGGTCCCAGTACTGAGCCCTGCGGCACACCACTGGTGACAGACCTCCAGCTAGAAAAGGACCCTTCCACTACTACTCTCTGTCTCCTATTGCCTAGCCAGTTTTCAATCCATCTAGATACCTGTCCCTGTATCCCATGTGCCTTAACCTTTTCTCCCAACCTACCGTGAGGGACTTTGTCAAACGCCTTACTGAAATCCATATAGATGACATCAACGGCTCGTCCTTCGTCAACCGCTTTTGTCACCTCGTCAAAAAATTCTACCAGATTTGTAAGGCAAGACCTCCCCTTAACAAAGCCTTGCTGCGTATCCCTAATCAAATCGCAACGCTCCAAATACTTATACATCCTATCCCTAAGAATTTTTTCCAACAACTTTCCTACCGCTGATGTCAAATTCACCGGCCTATAATTACCAGGGTTATCCCTACTGCCCTTTTTAAACAGCAGTACCACATTAGCTATCCTCCAGTCCTCTGGGACCTCACCTGTGTCCAGAGAAGAGACAAAGATTTGCGTCAGAGGCCCAGCAATTTCATCTCTCACCTCCCTAAGCAGCCTGGGATAAATACCATCAGGCCCCGGACCTTTATCTGTTTTTATGCTACCTAAAAACCCTAACACTTCCTCCCTCGTAATGGATATTTCTTTCAACTGGTCTACAGCTCCCTCCAAGACATTACAAGACACCAAGCCCCTCTCCTTCGTGAATACCGACGCAAAGTATTCATTCAGGATCTCCCCCATTCCCTCAGACTCGATACATAGTTCCCCTCCTTTGTCCCTAAGAGGACCGATTTTCCCTCTAACCACTCTTTTGTTCCTAATATAAGAGTAAAATTCCTTTGGATTTTCCTTAATCCTATCTGCCAAAGCCATTTCATGCCCCCTTTTCGCCCTTCTAACTCCCCTTTTGAGCTCCCTCCTACTCTCTCTATATTCCTCCAGTGCTCTCTCCGTTCCCAGTTGCTTAGACCTAACATATGCCTCTTTCTTCTTCCTGACCAAGTCCTCAATATCCCCTGTAATCCACGGCTCTCTAATCCTGCCTTGCACTATTGCCCTGGGAACCACACAAGATAGCAATTGCTGGTCCACTGAAGGCTTTGGGGCTCCTCCCGGCAGTCTCACAGTTGGTCTAGTGTGGTTATCAGCCCCTCCTGCATTCCCTGGCTCTGATGCTGCATCTCCAGCAGCTGAGGGAGAAGCAATCTCAGAGGCCTAGCATGTAGCCTGGGGCTTGCTAAATCCTCACCTTTGGCCAGCCCCCGCGTGATGTGGAGATGCCGGCGTTGGACTGGGGTAAACACAGTAAGAAGTCTCACAACAGTAGGTTACAGTCCAACAGGTTTACTTGGCAGCAAACGCCACTAGCTTTTGGGGTTTGCCCCTTCGTCAGCCCCCGCATGCCAGAGGTCTTGGATGTTCCCTCCTCCACCCAATGTACATTATCAGATGTATCGTGCTCACCAGAGAGTGATCTGGAAACCTCGCCACCTGGACCCACCGATGTGTCAATATTTATGATGGTGAGCTGTGAGGTGGCAGCTGCATCCAAATCACTGCCACCCTCGGAGGTCCCTTCACCCATATCCTCCGAGGACTTGTCTGAGCTGTTTGGACCAGGATGGGTGGGAGCTGCAGTCACAGGCCTGGAGTCCAGAAGGCCCCTGGGCATATGGACGTGACCCTGCAACACAGGACACAAGGTTAAGTGCAAGGGAGGGAGTGGAATCTGGGATACCAAGCACATGGTTCACATTTCTCCATTGAACAGAGAACAAAGCACCAAGAAAATTACATCACAGGAACAGGCCCTTCAGCACTCCAAGCCTGGAGCGACCAGGCTGCCCATCTGAATTGTAACCCCCTACCCTTCCAGGGACCATATGCCTCTATTCCCATTCTCATAGCTGTAAAGATGCCCCTTAAAGGTTACTCTTGTATCTGCCTCTGAGACCTCCCCCGGCATCAAGTTCTAGGCACCCACTACCCTCTCTATGCTAATAAACATGCCTCGTACATCTCCTTTAAACCTTGCCCTTCAAACCCAAAACTCGTACTCCCAAGAAGTTGCCTCAAGATGAGTGGAGGAATGACAGGTGCTCCTTTCTTGACTGCAACCCCACCATGCTGTTGCTGACAGCCCACATCTCCCCTTCTCTTGAGAGCTCCAGCACCCGCTCCTCAAAGTGGGTGAGGACCCAGAGGTCTGGCTCTCCACCCCCATCTCCTCCCTCTCTCTGGTGTTATGGCCAGTCTTCTCCTGTGGAGACAGAAGGACAGTAAAAAGTCTGACAACACCAGGTTTTAGTCCAACCTATTTGTTTGATAATATACTCACAAGCTTTCGAGGGACACCCTCTTCGTCAGGTGAATGGAGAGTTCTGGCCTCAGACAGAGCATATAAAGCACAGACAGTTTAGAGATTACTGATTAGAATGCGAATCTTTACACAGTAGAAAACAGCACTACCGCAGGGAGGTCTATTGTCAACTTGTCAGACTACACACTTCAACCAGATGAAATCGAAGTTCTCAGCCGAGGGCTCAATTTCTGCCCCACCACCAAAATGGACCCCATCAGTCTCGCAGCGGACACAGAGGAATTCATCAGGCGAATGAGGCTGCGGGAGTTTTTCCACAAACCCCAAGAGGCCAGCAACGAACACAATGAGACAGTCGATGAACCAGAACAGCCGACAGAGAGATCCGCAGTGCAACAGCCTAAGAGGAAGGAATCCAATTGGACTCCTCCGGAAGGCCGCTGCCCTCGACTGGACTTATATGCCCAAACCATCAGGAGGTGCGTTAACACCAGATTCATCAGCCGCACTCACAAGACAGCCCCGAACATCACCCAAGCACAACGCAACGCCATCCACGCTCTCAAGACAAACCGCAACATTGTCATCAAACCAGCAGACAAAGGAGGGGCCATCGTCATACTGAACAGAACGGATTACTGTAAAGAAGTGTACCGACAACTAAACAATGAGGAACACTACAGACAATTACCCACAGATCCGACCAAAGAACACACTCGTCAACTCAACAATCTGATCAAGACCTTTGATCCGGACCTTCAGAGCACCCTCCGTGCTCTCATTCCACGTACTCCCCGCATTGGAGATCTCTACTGCCTCCCAAAGATACACAAGGCAAACACACCTGGCCGTCCCATCGTATCGGGCAATGGAACTCTGTGTGAGAACCTCTCCGGCTACGTCGAGGGCATCCTGAAACCCATTGTACAAAGAACCCCCAGCTTTTGTCGCGACACTACGGACTTCCTACTGAAACTCAGCACACACGGAGCAGTTGAACCAGGGACACTCCTCGTCACAATGGATGTCTCAGCGCTCTACACCAACATCCCCCACAACGATGGCATTGCTGCGACTGCCTCAGTACTCAATGCAGACAACTGCCAGTTTCCAGATGCAATTTTACAACTCATCGGCTTTATCCTGGACCACAATGTCTTCACCTTCAACAACCAGTTTTTCATCCAGACACATGGAACAGCCATGGGGACCAAATCTGCACCTCAATATGCCAACATCTTCATGCACAGGTTCGAACAAGACTTCTTCACTGCACAGAATCTTCAACCGATGCTGTACACTAGATACATCGATGACATTTTCTTCCTTTGGCCTCATGGTGAACAATCACTGAAACAACTATATGATGATATCAACAAATTCCACCCCACCATCAGACTCACCATGGACTATTCCCCAGAATCAGTTGCATTCTTGGACACACGCATCTCCATTAAGGACGGTCACCTCAGCACCTCACTGTACCGCAAGCCCACAGACAATCTCACAATGCTCCACTTCTCCAGTTTCCACCCTAAACATGTTAAAGAAGCTATTCCCTATGGACAAGCCCTCCGTATACACAGGATTTGCTCAGATGAGGAGGATCGTGACAGACACCTCCAGACCCTGAAAGATGCCCTCATAAGAACAGGATATGGTGCTCGACTCATAGATCGGCAGTTCCGATGCGCCACAGCGAAAAACCGCACCGATCTCCTCAGAAGGCAAACACAGGACACAGTGGACAGAGTACCCTTCGTCATCCAGTACTTCCCCGGAGCGGAGAAGCTACGACATCTTCTCCGGAGTCTTCAACATATCATTGACGAAGACGAACATCTCGCCAGGGCTATCCCCACACCCCCACTTCTTGCTTTCAGACAACCACACAACCTCAAACAGACCATTGTTCGCAGCAAACTACCCAGCCTTCAGGAGAACAGTGACCACAATACCACACAACCCTGCCACGGCAACCTCTGCAAGACATGCCGGATCATCAACATGGATACCATCATCACACGTGAGAATACCATCCACCAGGTACATGGTAAATACTCTTGCAACTCGGCCAACATTGTCTACCTGATACGTTGCAAGAAAGGATGTCCCGAAGCATGGTACATTGGGGAGACCATGCAGACGCTACGACAACGGATGAATGAACATCGCTCGACAGTCACCAGGCAAGACTGTTCCCTTCCTGTTGGCGAACACTTCAGTGGTCACGGGCATTCAGCCTCTGACCTTCGGGTAAGCATTCTCCAAGGCGGCCTTCACGACACACGACAGCGCAGAGTCGCTGAACAGAGACTGATAGCCAAGTTCCGCACACATGAGGACGGTCTCAACAGGGATCTTGGGTTCATGTCGCACTATCTGTAACCCCCGTGACTTGCCTGGGTTTGCAAAACCTCACTTACTGTACTGTCTGGAGACAATACACATCTCTTTAAACTGTGATCAGTGCTCCTTCCACTCACATTATCAGCCACTTCAGGTCTTGAACAGCAGGTTAGGTGTAAAGATTCGCATTCTAATCAGTAATCTGTAAACTGTCTGTGCTTTATATGCTCTGTCTGAGGCCAGAACTCTCCATTCACCTGACGAAGAGGGTGTCCCTCGAAAGCTTGTGAGTATATTATCAAATAAATAGGTTGGACTAAAACCTGGTGTTGTCAGACTTTTTACTGTGTTTACGCCAGTCCAACGCCGGCATACCCACATCGAGACAGAAGGAGCCATGAATGAAATGATGGCATGACTCTTGCAGAATATTAAGTGGGGGCCCTTAGAAGGCAAGCACAGTGGGGCTCTTGTGGGGGATAGGAAGGAGCTGCTTGGGGGTCAGGGGCTGGAAACATGCTGGGTGCTGGGGATGGGAGGAGTTGGGTGAGATTTGGGGGAAGATGCAAGATGGGGGTTCAACACTCACCCTTGCTGCACGGATGAGGTCATTGATTTTTTTCTGGCGCAGCTTCCCGGTTCAGGGGGCCAGTGCCCTGGCACTGACCAAGCCGGTGACTTCCTCCCTGGTCACATTTCCATCAGTCCCCTTGGGTCTGCGTCCTCCTGGGAGGAAGAGGGTGTCCTGCTTTGCCTCTGCTGCATCCAGCAGCCTACTGAGGTCACCTTCAGTAAATCGGGGCGGGGGGGTTGGTAGTGCACACGTTTTGTGCAGGAATGCCTGCCTGCCTGTCCACTCTTGACTTTTTAATGAAGCTGCCCCTTGTTAGGGTAAATGAGCTGCAGGCAGTTTGGTAGAGCATTCCAGCAAGTTACATGCAGTTTGCTTGTTAGCATTGCGGGGAAGGCAAGTGAGCACGTGCAGGTGTGGTGATGGTGGGAGAAGGAGGAGGGTGATTGGAGACAAGAGAGAAAGAGGGAGGTGTCACAGAGCCGGTAGAGTCCCGAGGAGATGCGGACCTTCTGCAGGAGGGTGAGGTTGACGGGGATCACTCTACCTGATATCTGAAGGGGGGAGGGTGAATGTGAATCTCTCTCCCTAAGATCAGTAGGGGGAAGGGGGTCTGCTGCCACTCTGCCTGAGATTGGTGGGGGGGAAGGGGGGTTCATTGCCACTCTGCCTGAGATCAGTAGAGGGGAAGGGCGGTTCATTGCCATTCTGCCTGAGATAAGTGGGGGAAGAAGCAGGGGGAGCGGGGCGGGTGGGGGGGGGGGTTGTGCGTCCACTACCACATTGCCTGAGATAGGTGCAGGGGAGGCAGAAGGATGTGCTGCCACTCTACTTGAGTTCGGTGGGGGAGGAAGGGGGCTCCACTGCCACTCTGCCTGAGATTGGGGAGGGGAAAGGGGTCCGCTACCACTCTGAAGGAGGTCATTAATGTTGTGGGGGTGAGGCAATGTCTGTTGGGGGCTGGGAGGAGGCATTATCTGGCCCAGCAGGGATATGGCAGGGGAGCATTGTTCTCTCATTTTTTTTCTGCGCATGCGTAGTTGGAGGCACTGTTTGGAGTAGCAGGATTTTGAGCGCTTTAGGCCCCACCCACAGGCTTGTGCTGCGCAATCCAGGCTCACTGATATTTTTTCAGGCAGAGTGCATGTGGGGGTTCCTGAGAACGGGTCTAAAAATCAGATCTGAAACATTCCCAGTTTCAAGTCTGCCCATCACTTAGAATCAAAATGGTAGGGCCCTTGGAGAATAGAAACAAGTGAATGTTAACTCACCTGGTGAAGTAATTTTGGAAATCTAATATCCTTGCTGTTATGACTTATCATTTTATTTTTCTCACTTTTAAATATTTAACCAATTTCCTGTGAAGGATCCTATTATGATGTTGAGAGAGCTTGTACCAAGTTCTTATTTGGGTAATCATCATAGATTCATAGAATCCCTTCAATGCAGCTGAAGGCTATTTGACCCATTAGCAGTAATCCCACCCAGGCCCTATTCCCATAACCCCACGTATTTACCCTGCTAATCCCCCTGACACTAAGGGACAATTTAGCATGACCAATCCACATAACCCACACATTTTTGGAATGTGGGAGGAAACCGAACCACCCGGAGGAGACCCACATAGACATGGGGAGAACATGCAAACTCCACACAGAGAGTCACCCAAGCCTGGAATTGAACCCGGGTCTCTGGCACTGTGAGGCAGTGGTGCCACCGTACCGCCCTTGAAATCTTGGAATACTTAATGGGGATCTGCCTAGACAAAGAATTACTCTGCATCTATAGCAAGTTGCATTTTTATTTCTTTTTAACTGAGGCACTTTGTTGAAGTGAATGGATACAATAGATAGATGAAGCCATGGCCTCAGAGAGACAGCAGAAAATATGGTTGCAGAGAGATAGGAGAAAATAGCTGAGGAAATATAGTCACAGAAGTAGGCTTTTAGAGGCTTTTAAAGATAGGTCAAGTGACAACAATGCTGATGCGTTGAGTGGGTGTGGTAGAAATGTAGCTCAGGGTTCCAACATAAACAGTCAAATGAATGGAGGAGAAATGCACAGAAAGTAAAAGTTGAAGATGTGTCTTGTAAGGCTGGTGGAGGTTGTGGAGCTGGGGTGCGGCAAAACCACTAGGAGGATTAAAAATAAGGAGCATTGGTGGAAGACTGGGACCTGTAAGAGCTTACTGTGAGCATCCAGTGTAGACATATTTACCACACTGGAGAAACGTGTCCACCTCTGGTGACTTGAGGCTAAAGTTTTCTGGACTGCTCATTGTTCTCTGGAGCAGTGTACTGGTGGCTGGTGAGTGTAAACTGCGAGTGTACTGTTTTTTTTAAATTGCATTGCTAGGTTGTGGGTTTTTTTTTCCCTTTGTGCTTTCCATAGAGGGTCCTAGGCGCAAGGGCTGTTGGGAAGGGAGTGAGGGAGTATAAAAACAAGGCCACAGTAGACAGCAGGCAGTGTTGGGAGCGGCCAGTGGAGTGAGGCGGGTGCTGAGTGAGTACTGCAAGGGCTTTGGTTCACAGGGCTTAGGCGAGGCAGGCTTAGGCAAGGTGAGTTACTGGTCAAATTTTTCAAAGTGTCCATAGGTCTAAGCGTAGTCAAATAAATGGCAGGGTCCAGGGGGAGACATGTCAGCTGTGTAAGGTGCAATATGTGGGAGTTCCTGGAGACACAGCATCTCCGGAGAGTCCACATCTGCACCAAATGTCTGGAGTTGCAGTGTTTGAGGGCCTGGGTTAGGCAACTGGAGTTGAGGCTGGAGGATTTATTTTTAGTGAGGGAAAATGAGGTGCTAATGAATAGGAACCAGATTCAAGAGGGGATCCCAGAGCCAAGGAGGGGGGATGGGTGGGTTACAGTTAGGAAGGGGGAAAAAAAAAGGAGTAATGTTCCAAAGGCTACCCCAGGGGTAATCTCTCAAGATAGCAGGGGTAAGGTGCCAACTGAGGTGGAAAGAGCATGAGGGGAAGAGCAGAATGCCTCAGAGGGAAGGAAGGGGGCTGGATGTGAGATAGTGGTGGGGGATGGGAGGGTTAGAGGAATTGATAGGCAGTTCTGTGGGCAAAAGCGGGACTCCAGGATGGTAGTCTGCCCCCCTGGAGCAGGGGTACAGGATGTGTTGGAGAGGGTAGAGGGAATCTTGAAGGGCCAAGGGACCCAGGCGGATGTAATTATACATGTAGGAGAGAGGGACATAGGAAGGAAGAGTAGAGGGGAAATACGTATGCAGTTCAGGGAGTTGGGAGCCAGGCTGAAGTGTAGGGCCTCCAGGGTGGTGATCTCTGGGCTGCTGCCAGTGCCCAGCAATAGCAGGGATAAGAATAATGAGATCCTGCAGCTGAATGTGTGGCTGAGGGATTGGTGCAGGACAGAGGGTTTTAGTTTTGTTGACCATTGGGAAGTCTTTGCAAAGGAAGGGCACTTGTATAAGAGGGATAGGGAACACTTAAATGGGAAGGGGACACATATTTTAGCTGGGAGGTTGGAGTGTTTAGGCAGGGTTTAAACTAGTATGGAGGGGGGATCCGAGAGGGCCTAAGGGTCTTCGGTGCATCTGTTTTAATGTGAGGAGTGTGACGGCAAAGTCGGATGAACTTAGGGCCTTGATGTTCGCGAGGAATTTGGATGTGGTGGCAGTGACAGAGAAGTGGTTAAAGGAGGGGCAGGACTGGCAGCTAAATATTCCAGGCTATAAGTGTTTTAGGCGTGAAAGGGGAGGGTTGAAAAGAGGAGGAGGAGTGGCGCTCTTAGTTAGGGAGCAGATCACAGCAGTGTAGAGGGAGGATAACATGGAGGGGTTGGGAATTGAGTCTCTGTGGGTGGAGTTGAGGAATAGGAAGGAGGCTATTACTATGCTGGGAGTGTACTAGAGGCCACCCGATAGTCTGCAGGCAGTGGAAGAGGGTATATGTAGGGACATTTTGGATAAGTGTAGGGAGAACAGGGTTGTTGTACTGGGAGATTTTAATCTTCCTGGGATGGATTGGAAGGTGCCTAGAGCTGGGGGGTCGGATGGGGAGGAATTCGTAAGATGTGTATTGGAAGGATCCTTGCAACAGTATGTAGATAGCCCGACTAGAGAGGGGGCGATACTGGATTTAGTTGTGGGAAATGAGCCGGGTCAGGTGGTTGAGGTTGCGGTAGGCGAACATGTGGCTAATAGTGACCACAACTCTGTCTACTTTAGGATACGAATGGAAAAAGACGAGAGCTGTCCTAAGGGGAGGGTGCTAAATTGGGGGAAGGCTAGATACAGCCGGATTAGGCAGGAGCTTAGGGATACAGACTGGGATAGGCTGTTGGAAGGCAAGACCATGTTAGGCATGTGGGAGTCTTTCAAGGGAAAACTGCCAAGGGTGCAGGAAAGGCATGTGCCAGTTAGGAGAAAGGATGGGAAAGGTAGGATTAGGGAACCGTGGATTACTAGAGATATAGAAGACCTGGTTAGGAAGAAACGAGAGGCGTATGTCAGGTCTAAGCAGCTGGGAACGGAGAGAGCATTGGAGGAATACAGAGAGAGTAGGAGGGATCTCAAATAGGGAGTTAGGAGAGCAAAGAGGGGGCATGAGATGGCTATGGCAGATAGGGTTAGGGAGAATCCAAAGGCGTTTTACTCCTATCTTAAGAACAAAAGGGTGGCTAGGGGTAAAATCGGTCCTCTCAGGGACAGACGTGGGGAATTGTGCTTAGAGGCAGAGGGAATGGGGGAGATCCTGAATGAATACTTTGCGTCGGTATTCACGAAGGAGAGGGGCTTGATGTCTGGTACAGTCATCGAGGGAGTGGTACACCAATTGAAAGATCTATCGATAACGAGGGAAGAAGTGTTAGGGCTTTTAGATAGCATTAAAGCTGATAAATCTCCAGGGCCCGATTGCATTTATCCTAGGCTGCTTAGAGAGGCGAGGGATGAGATTGCTGGGCCTCTGACGCGAATCTTTGTCTCTTCTTTGGACACAGGTGAGGTCCCAGAGGACTGGAGGATAGCGAACGTGGTACCGTTGTTTAAAAAGGGTAGGAGGGATAGCCCGGGTAACTATAGGCTGGTGAGCTTAACGTCAGTGGTAGGTAAGTTGATGGAGAGGATTCTTAGGGATAGGATGTATGCGCACTTAGAGCGTTGCGATCTGATTAAGGATATGCAGCATGGCTTTGTCAAGGGGAAGTCTTGCCTTATAAATCTGGTAGAATTCTTTTGAGGAGGTGACAAAAACGGTCAACAAAGGACGAGCCGTTGATGTCGTCTATATGGATTTCAGTAAGGCGTTTGACAAAGACCCTCATGGTAGGTTGGTACAGAAGATTAAAGCTCATGGGATATGTGGTCAGGTATCTCAATGGGTAGAGAACTGGCTTGCAAAGAGGAGTCAGAGTAGTTGTGGAGGGGTCTTTTTCTAGCTGGAGGTCTGTCACTAGTGGGGTGCCGCAGGGCTCGGTACTGGGACCTCTTCTCTTTGTAGTGTATATAAATGATTTGGAAGAGGGAGTAGGTGGTGTGATCAGCAGATTTGCTGATGACACCAAGATGGCTGGATTGGCGGGCAGTGAGGAGCAGTGTCTGGCAATACAGTGGGATATTGATAGGCTGATTGATTGGGCAGATACATGGCAAATGGAGTTTAATCCGGATAAATGTGAGGTGATGCATTTTGGCCGGAATAATGTAGGGGGGAGTTATATGGTAAAGGGTAAGCCCGTAAGGAGTATAGAGTCACAGCGAGACCTGGGGGTGCAAGTGCACAAGTCTTTGAAGGTGGCAGTGCAAGTGGAGAGTGTGGTGAAGAAAGCCTATGGTATGTTAGCCTTTATAGGAAGGGGTATAGAATACAAGAGCTGGAGTCTAATGTTGCAGTTGTACAGAACGTTGGTTAGGCCGCATTTAGAGTACTGCGTCCAGTTCTGGTCGCCTTACTACCGGAAGGACGTGGAGACTCTGGAGAGAGTGCAGAGGAGGTTTACCAGGATGTTGCCTGGTATGGAAGGACTGGGGTATGAGGAAAGATTGAATGAATTGGGGCTATTTTCCCTTGAAAGACACCGACTGAGGGGGGATCTAATAGAGGTATATAAGATTATGAAGGGTATAGATAGAGTAAACAGAAGTAAGCTATTTCCTATGATAGAGACACGTAGGACGAGGGGCCATGGACTTAAGGTGAGGGGGGAGAGGTACAACACAGATATTAGAGGGAGGTTTTTCACACAGAGGGTAGTGGGGGTATGGAATGCTCTGCCAAGTAAGGTGGTGGAGGCAAACACGCTAGAGTCATTTAAGAGTAACTTAGACAGACACATGACTGGGTTGGAGATGGGTGGATAGAGGAGATTGTTTTAAATAAGGGTCATTAGCATTGGGGCGTACCTGGTAATGTAAATGGGTATGGTATGATAATAATGTTTTTCCCTTTTCATTCACAGGTTTTAGTCGGTCCACCTCGTGTCCAACGAGGGGCATACACGCAATGGGTCGTACTGGGGCTGCTCTTGGTTGTTCGAGATTGGCCTAGTGCTTCATGTTGTTAGTGTGTGCCTAAACTGGACCAGATACTGGGCAAGACGACAGCTCAGTGACTATCGCTGATTGCTGTGCAGACGCATGGATTTGGGCCGGTGTCTGTGGGAGTTTGCGCATTCTCCCTGTGCTTGCGTGGGTTTTCTCCGGGTGCTCCGGTTTCCTCCCACACTCCAAAGATGTGCTGTTAGGCTGATTGGCAGGAATAAATTGTCCCTAAATCAGTTTCCTTCAATGTGGATGGTCATAAAACATTAGACAGGGGTCGTGGGGGGAGAGGGGGACTGGTGGTGTTGAGATGGCGGCGCGGGCTCGTTGGGCCGAAGGACCTGTTTCCCAGGCTGATTTTGTTCTTTGTTCTTTGCTTAAACCTGCATGCTTGGACAAGAGAAAAGAGTTTATTAAACAGTTCAACTGATGGTTGAGTGGGAGAGATTGTGTTTGTAAAATGGTGAGGGTACATTGGAAAAACCTCGGTTTGAGGTAATTCAAACTGGGATAATGGTTTCACTTATGGTTGGAGGAAGAAGGTAATTGATAGTATTTGGGATTTTTATCCTAGCTTTGGGTAAAGCCATTTCAGAGGGCATTTAAGAGTCAACCAGAGGGTCTGGTGTCATAGGTAGACCAGGCTGAGTAAGGATGGCAGATTTCCATCCCTAAAGGACTTTAGATAGCCAGATGGGTATTTACAACAATTGACAATGGTTTTATGGCCATCAACGGACTTTTAATTCCAGTTTTATTTATTGAATTCAAATTTCACCATCTGCTGTGATTTAAACCCCAGTGCTCAGAACTTTATTCTTGTCTCTGGATTATGAGTTCAGTGACAATACCACCCCTTCCCCTTCTCACTCACTTTGTTTGGGAAAGTGGGAGGGTAATGGATATGGGACTGAAGGTGGACAAGTCCCCAGGACCGGATAGAATGCATCCCAGGATTCTGAAAGAAATGGCAGAGGTGATAGTAGATGCCTTAGTAATTATTTACCAAAATTCGCTGGATTCCGGGGAAATGCTGGAAGATTGGAAACAGCTAATGTTACGACACTGTTTAAAAAAGGTAGCAGACAGAAGGCAGGGAATTATAGGCTGGTTAGTTTAACGTCTGTAGTTGGAAAAATGCTTGAATCTGTCATCAAAGAAGAAATAGCGAGGCACCTAGAACAGAATGGTTTGATCAAGCAGACGCAGCACGGATTCGTTAAGGGGAAGTCGTGTTTGACGAATTTATTAGATTCCTATGAGGATGTGACTAGTGCGGTAGACAGAGGGGAACCAGTGGATGTGGTGCTTTTAGATTTCCAAAAGGTGTTTGATAAGGTGCCTCATAAAAGGTTGCTACAGAAGGTTAGGGTGCATGGTGTTGGGGGTAAGGTGTTAGCGTGGATAGAGGATTGATTGTCTAATAGGAAGCAGAGAGTTGGTATCAATGGGTGCTATTCTGATTGGCGGTGGGTGACTAGTAGAGTGCCGCAGGGATCGGTGCTGGGGCCTCAGCTATTTACCATTTATATAAATGATCCGGAGGAGGGGGCTGAGTGTAGGGTGACGAAATTTGCTGATGACACGAAGATGAGTAGAAAAGCAAATTGCTTGGAGGGTGTGGAAAGTCTGCAGAGGGATCTGGAGAGGCTGAGCGAGTGGGCGAGGACCTGGCAGATGAAGTATAATGTTGGCAAGTGTGAGGTTATCCACTTTGGCAGAAATAAGAGTAGGAGGGATTATTATTTAAAAGGCAAAAAGCTGCAGCATGCTACGGTGCAGAGGGACCTCAGGGTCCTTGTGCATGAGTCGCAAAAACCCAGTCTGCAGGTGCAGCAGGTGATCAAGAAGGCTAATGGAATGCTGGCCTTTATAGCGAGGGGGATAGAATATAAAAGTAGGGAAGTCTTGCTGCAATTGTACAGGGTACTCTTGAGGCCGCAGCTGGAGTACTGTGTGCAGTTTTGGTCGCCGCACTTGAGGAAGGATATATTGGCCTTGGAGGGAGTGCAGGGGAGGTTCACTAGGCTGATACTGGAGATGAGGGGGTTGGACTATGAAGAGAGACTAAATAGACTGGGTCTGTACTCGGAGTTTAGAAGGATGAGGGGGGATCTTATAGAGACGTATAAGGTAATGAAGGGGATGGGTAGGGTAGAGGTAGAGAGATTCTTCCTGCTTAAAGGATAGCAGGACTCGAGGGCACAGCCTCAAGACAAGGGGGGTGCAGTTTAGATCGGAGTTGAGGAGGAACTTCTTCACTCAAAGGGTGGTGAGTCTCTGGAATTCTCTGCCCATTGAAGTGGTGGAGGCTGCCTCACTAAATATATTTAAGTCACGGGTAGATAGGTTTTTGATAGACAAGGGAATTAAGGGTTATGGGGAGAAAGCGGGAAAGTGGAACTGATCCACTTCAGGTCAGCCATGATCTTATTGAATGGCGGGGCAGGCTCAAAGGACTAGGTGGCCTTCTCCTGCTCCTATTTCTTATGTTCTTATGATATGTTGTTGCAGTTTTTTTGAAGGCTACTCTGCTACAGTTCATTTATGGGCCGTGTCTTAATATTGTTGCTGTGATTTCTGCTGCGAAATTGCATTATGTGAATAGTGATTTCATCAGGAAATGGTGGTATTACTCTGGCCTTGTGGAATATAAAAGGCATGAACTGGGGGGAAGAGGAGACATGAAAGAGGGTGAAGCTTCTCTCTCATTTGAAATCCATTGTTGCAGATATCATTCTTTCTGTTAGAAATGCACATTAAACATACATAACAGAAAATTCTCAAATGTCACTGTCCATTGCATGTTTTCCAGTCTACTTGCTCATGTAAGGCTAGGGGGTTTTGCTATTCTTTTCCATAAAACAGCTCCTTTTAAGCATATCTCAACTGTAGCCAACACAGATGTCAGGGGAATGTATTTTACAGAGGGTGGTGGGGGACTGGAATGCACTGCCAAGCAAGGTGGTTAAGGCAGGCACGCTGGGATTGTTTAAGACTGATCTAGGTAGCCACACGAACAGACTGGAAATAGAGGGATACAAATGAATGGTCTAGTTGGGCTCATGAGTGGTTCAGGCATAGAGGGCCGAAGGGCCTGTTTCTGTGCTGTATTGTTCTTTGTTTTTTTGTTCAACATGAGTTTGAATTCATTTTTCTGTCTGCCTGCTGTAAGTTAGTGTAAAAGAGGTATTTCTAAAGTTCCATTTATCCTTTTGCTTTCTTCAACTTGAAGGTGTATCTACCCATTTTCTAAGATAGCCTCTTATCCCTTTTGTCTTCAGGAATAGATCGAGAGCTGAAGTTTGTTATTTAAAAACATAGTCTGGAATTTTACCACCCTGCCCACTGCGGGAATCAGGGCAGGCGAGGGGTGAACAATGGATATGTCCAATGACCTCGGATGGGATCTTATGGGTTTGAGGCTGAAAAATCTCACCCATGTTGTTACTATACCTGTAAACACAGAGGATGTTCAATAGGGTCCAGCTAGACAATAGAAACAAATCCTGCCAAAGGCAATACCAGACCAGGGTATTCATTGTTTAAAAAGAAAGGGAACTCCTACACAGCTGGTGTACTGAAGAATTTCTGTTCCAGAGATAGATCAACTTACAGTTCCAATGTACAAGGAGCAAATACTAATTAAGTGAATCAAAACTGACCAGTTTGTCAATCTAATAAGCTTAGCAAATGGGCCGTGTTATTTCACTATCACTAGATGCTACTGGAGTATTTAATATTTACTTTCTGTCATCTAATCACATCTGAAGAGATGATGCTAGAATTTGGTCCACATTTTCCTGCTTGTTGCAGGGCTATGAAGTTCTTGCACCTCTCTACCTGTGTCCCCCATCCTGCTGAATGCCTCCTGCAGAGCCTGGGCCAAGGATAAGGGACATTTTTAATATGAACCAGGAGATGGTGAATCAATGCTATCCTATATTGTCGTGTATTACAAATTGCATTTTGCCCACTTAAGGCTATCTCACACATGTACCAGGGAGTCTAGAAGAATAAAGGAGTCCATGGTTTGATAGCGCATGTTTTTTTCTGATTCTGAAAACTTCCAATTGAATCTTACTGTTCCCTCTCAAAACCTTCACAGTGATGATGAAGAGAGTGAAAATAGAAAACATTGCTTTCAACAAGAGGAAAAATAACTTTCTTTTCCACAGTGAAGGTAAGGATTTGAAAAAATGTCATTGAGACACAGCTGCCTGTGCAAGATGAAAATGCCCAAGACTCAGCTAAAAATGGTCTAACAACCTGATGAAAAAAATATAAAAAGCAATTGTCTCCTGAACACTGAACAAGGAGCAATGAGACAATCACCAACATTGCAAGTGAACCAAATGCAGTTTTGATGTTGACTATGTCAAACAGGGAATCAAAACACAATGGAAGTTGGTCAACTGTGATGAAAAGCATTCAGAAAACGATTAGAAGTAGTAAGATCACTGTTGCTTTCAGAGTCCAGTGCTACTGAAGTTGAAGGGATTCCAATAAGAACTATTGCACTCCAAGATCAACTGTGAACATGTCCATCACTCACATGCCTGGAAACCACCTGCAAGGTAACAGCAGTCTCACTGCGACTTAACCAAGGAATGTTTCCACCATGGCATCCATAATTACAATTAATCATCAATGATAATCAAAATATCTCAAGGCATTTATGCTTCTGCCAAGTTCCTTGGTGCTTTCTTATATATTGGAAGGAGAAGGAGTTCAAATGACAAGTCTTAGTTCTATTTTCATGATCATATTATACTATTATATAGCTCCAACTATTTACATGTGTAATACCAGCATTATAAAAATAAGTATCCTGTCAAATGGTTTGGCAAACAGAGAAAATCACCCTGGTTCAGTAGCTATCAGTCCCTGTAATATTCAAATCAGATTTTCAGGTGAACTTGGTTTGGGACTAACAATATTTTGCTTTGGCTGTTCCTCATAGTATGTAAATTCAAGTGAGTCATAAATTCTCCTCGCCCATGAACCCATTATGCAGCAATGCTCAAAACAATCAGCAGTATCTACTTTGTTTTTTTTTTCGGTTATATGGAACAAAACATATCAATATTAGGTTTGGCAGACAGTTTTAATTAAACCTATGATTAAACAGGCACTTACTGTATAGTCAATGTCATTTTGTATTAACATACACACGAACAATGACACTTTGGTCAATCCATATTTTGTTTTTGTTTCGGTCTTCACGGAGGAGGACGTGAATAATTTGCCGCGTGTTAACGATGGAAAGGTGGTAGGACTGGAGGGTCTCAATGACATTATTGTTACTAGAGAGGCGGTGCTCAACAGACTGGAGGGACTGATTGTGGACAAGTCCCCAGGACCGGATGGAATGCATCCAAGGGTTCTGAAAGAAATGGCGGAGGTGATAGTGGATGCCTTGGTGGTTATTTTCCAGATGTCACTGGATTCCGGGGAAGTGCCGGAAGATTGGAAAATGGCTAATGTTACGCCGTTGTTTAAGAAGGGTGGCAGGCAAAAGGCAGGGAATTATAGGCCGGTTAGTTTAACGTCTGTTGTAGGTAAAATGTTAGAATCCGTCATCAAGGAGGAAATAGCGAGGCATCTTGAGGGGAATTGCTTGATAGAGCAGATGCAGCACGGTTTCGTTAAGGGGAAGTCGTGTCTGACAAATTTATTGGAGTTCTATGTGTATGTGTCTAGGGTGGTGGATAGAGGAGAGCCGGTGGATGTGGTCTGTCTTGATTTTCAGAAGGCATTTGACAAGGTGCCTCACGAGGTTATTGCAGAAGGTAAGGGGGCATGGAGTTGGGGGTAGGGTGTTAGCGTGGATAGAGGATTGGTTGTCAAATAGGAGGCAGAGAGTGGGGGTTAATGGGTGCTATTCGGATTGGTGGTTGGTGACTAGTGGAGTGCCCCAGGGTTTGGTGCTGGGGCCTCAGCTATTTACCATTTATATAGATGATCTGGAGGAGGGAACCGAGTGTATGGTGTTGAAATTTGCTGATGACACCAAGATTGGTGGAACAGCAAATTGTGCGGAGGGTGTGGAGAGTCTGCAGAAGGATCTAGATAGGCTGGGCGAATGGGCCAGGAAATGGCAAATGGAATTTAATGTTGGCAAGTGCGAGGTGGTCCACTTTGGTAGGAATAATGGTAGGAAGGACTATTACTTACATGGCGAAAAACTGCAGCAGGCGACGGTGCAGAGGGACCTCAGGGTCCTTGTGCATAAGTCGCAAAAACCCAGCCTCCAGGTGCAGCAGGTGGTCAGGAAGGCGAATGGGATGCTGGCCTTCATAGCGAGGGGGATTGAATATAAAAGTAGGGAGGTCTTGCTGCAGCTGTATAGGGCATTGGTGAGGCCGCAGCTGGAGTACTGTGTGCAGTTTTGGTCGCTGCACTTACGCAAGGGTATTTTGGCCTTGGAGGGAGTGCAGAGGAGGTTTACTAGGCTGATACCGGAGTTGAGGGGGTTGAGCTATGAGGAGAGGCTGAATAAACTAGGCTTATACTCGTTAGAGTTTAGAAGAATGAGGGGAGATCTCATTGAGGTATATAAGATGATGAATGGGATGGATAGGATAGAGGTGGAGAGACTCTTCCCGCTCAAAGGACAGTAGGACTAGGGGGCACAGCCTCAAGATAAAGGGGGGGGTGGTTTAGAATGGAGTTGAGGAGGAACTTCTTCATTCAAAGGGTGGTGAATCTCGAATTCTCTGCCCGTTGAAGTGGTGGAGGCTGCCTCGCTAAATATTTTTAAGATGCGGGTTGATGGATTTTTGATAAGCGAGGGGATTAAGGGTTATGGGGAGAGGGCGGGAAAGTGGAACTGAGCCACGACAGATCAGCCATGATCTTATTGAATGGCGGGGCAGGCTCGAAGGGCTAGATGGCCT
The DNA here is from genome assembly GCF_965287045.1 of Carcharhinus amblyrhynchos. NCBI lineage: Eukaryota > Metazoa > Chordata > Chondrichthyes > Carcharhiniformes > Carcharhinidae > Carcharhinus > Carcharhinus amblyrhynchos. The sequence goes on from NC_137329.1 coordinate 59,625,987, forward strand.
ACTCCTGCTCCTATTTCTTATGTTCTTATATTGTTCCAGGGACTGTAGCGCAGAACAATGCATCCACCCAGAACCATGTAATTCTGGGAAAGGCAAAAACCTAGATTATTTTGGGGGCAAAAACTCAGAATTCTCCAACCTTTTACATAAAAACATAGAAGTTAGGAACAGGAAGAGGCCATTTGGCCCCAGCTCTGCCATTCATTACAACCATGGCTGATCATCCAACTCAATAGCCTAATGCTGCTTTTTCCCCTAACCATTGAGCCATTCAATTGTTTAAGGTGTTTAAACTGGGAATTAGTCCTATGGATTAATCGCCACTGCACCATTCCAGTCTCAACAACGGCAAACATGTGAGGTGAAACCAGCCACTAGCTAAAAAAGGCAAGGTTCAGTGACCTGGAATTCTGCTGTGTCTATGAAATCTCAGCCACCAGCATGCAGTGTGACATGAATGTATCTGCCATAAATCTCTCCACATTCAATGGCAGCTCTCAGTAAATCCATGTAAAACATTCACCTTAAAACATGTTTTACCTGTTTGAGCAAAATGAATTGGCATTGAGAAATTGACATGGGAAGAATGCCCAGTCATGAAATTCAAGTTGTTTCTAGTCTTGAGTTGGCATTTATTGGCAACCCTCTTAAGGGTTGGTGTGTCTGTCACATCCTGCATTCTTACTCATCATTAACAAGTATCAACCTTTAAGATCGCAATAACATACAGCACCTATTTTTACATTCTTTATTACTTCCATACATTTGTGCAATTTTCTTTCATCTCCTACGCAAGATACAGACCCCTGTTGGCTATAATTTGATAAGAGAAATCACATGGCAGGCTATTTGATTGTGTATGTGTAGGGTATCACAGCCAAGTCATCCAGCATCTGTACACACACTGTCCAACAGGAATCACTGGATATCAGCAAAGAAGGTAAACCAAGCCGATAATTTGTCCTTAACCAAGGGATGCTGAGACCAGCTATGAGGCCAGAGGCTCCCAGCTTCATGTATTTTAGCACATGGCAGCAGTGCCTCCTAGTTTGTGTGAGCAATGTACACATTTGTGTGATAAATACTGGGGCCAGCCAAAGATTACATGACTTGGAAAACACCCAGAAAAGTTTAATAACATGACCATTGTTTGTAGCAGATCCATGCCTTTTGAATGTAAAGAAAAGCTGTATCTACATGATGGTGAGTGATCGTGAAATGCTTTGGGACCTCCTGAAACCACAATAAATTTCTGTATGAATACATTTTCTTTTCAACAATATGAAGTATAGAATGCAGATAAAGAAAACGGATGGGATTTTCCGGCCACATTCACCCGAGGCTAATGGACTTTCTCCCTTGTCCGCTATGATTTCCGTGATGGTGGAACAGGAAAATTTGCCTCAATGAGGGAGTTGTGACTGGGGTTTGGCTGTGATGTTTTGAGATGCTGGAATATAGATGTATTCAGGAGAGGACCAACTAAAGGGGAGAAAAGCTTACCATGGACAGGGAAATACTTAAAGTTGACAAGTGGTCGGGACCACCAAGGTGTGCAGAGGATAATTTCAGAGTCTGTGGATCACACAAAACTTGGAAGTATTATAAACTGTGAAGAGGATAGTGTAGAACTTCAAAAGAACATAGACAGGAGGGTGGAGAGGGCAGATAAGTGGCAGATGAAGTTCAATGTGGAGAAATGTGAGGTGGTGCATTTTGGTAGAAAGAACATGGCAATACAAAATAAGGAGTAAAATTCTAAAATGAGTGCAGCAGCAGAGGGACCTGGGTGTATGTGTGCATTAAAGGTGGCAGGACAGGTGGAGAGCAGTTAATAAAGCATAGAGTTTTCTGAGCTTTATTAATAGGGGCACAGAGTACACGAGCAAGGAGGTTATGCTGAACTTACACAAGACACTGGTTAGACCTCAGCTGGAATATTGTCTGTAGGAAGGATGTGAAGGAATTGGAGAGAATATAGGAGATGCTTACAAGAATGATTCCAGAGATGAGAAACTTCAGTTATAAGGATAGATCTAAAGTTATTTGCAAAAGGAATAAACGTGATGTAAAAAAAACTTTTTCAGACAATGGATGGTTTGCGTATGGAATGCACTGTCAACAGCAGTGGAGGCAGGTTCAATAGAAACAATCTGCAGGAATATGGAGAAAAGGCAGGGGAATGGCACGCATCCATGATGCTGATTTGGAGAGCCAGTGCAGACCTGTTGGGCCAAATGGACTCTCTCTGCACTGTAACCATTCTGTGATTCTGAGTTAGTGAACAATTATTACCGAGTAAAGAGATGGTAATGATTCTTAAGTCACTCCAATGGTGATACAACAACAATAGCAAATTTGCATTTACATGATGCTTATAAGCATTTCAAGCTGCTTCACAGGAGCATTATAAGGCAAAATTTAGCATCAAGTCACATAAGTGATGTTGAGAGAGATGACCTATAGCTTGGTCAAAGAGGCAGGGCTTAAATAATATCTTAAAGGAGGAAAGCAAAGAAGAGAGATTTAATGAGGGAATTGCAAAGCTTTGGCACATCCATCAGTAAGTGAAGTAATTGGAATTAGGGATACTCAAGGGGCCACAATTAGAGGAACACATATCCTGGAGTGGCTGGAAGATATTACTGAGATAAAGTGGGCCAGAGATGGGAGTCAACATAAATCAGTTATGGATGATGAGAACATGGTGTAAGTGTAAAATTTTGGGCATCTTTTCATTCCTTTAAATTGGGGATTGATTTGACAGCAGACCTTTGATGTGAACCATCTTTACTTAGACAGATAATAACAAGCTCCTAATCTATGTCAATAAATTTGGATGGTGATTTACAATTTAATGCAAAATATATTCCTGTGACAAGATCTGAACAGTAGAGCACACAAAATGGTTTCTCTCACAGCTTTTGCTCTTTGAGCCTCTGCCTCTCTCTCGCTATCCTATGTCTCTTGTTTTGCTTTGTTCTTGTCTCCCTGCACAGAAGGCAAACACTGAGAATCTTCTATTCTGGTTGTTATCCAATTAACCCCTCCCTCACACCACTCACCTTCAGCCCAGTGTGTGAGAACACTTTCCTTAACCAATCAGGAATAGTTGACGTGGCTGTTGCTAATGTTACATATTTACATAGGTAAATATCTTTATATCTTAATGCATCATTTGCCAACATTCCTTATCTGGTTGTGAGAGAGAGGGAGACAAATAGTTTTCACAGAGAACCTTAAAAATCTTCTACTGTGGACAGACTTTTTGTAATTTGATGTAAACTCCCAGCATTTTTTCTATACTGTGTCTCTCAGCTTTCCCACTTGACTATTCTACAAAGAAGGGTATCTAATAAAGTCAAGTGTTAGTAAACCATAAGGTTAGATTTTAACGATCAATATTCTTGTTAGTAGCCTAATAATTGTACACAAGTTTGAGCATGGGTAACAGAGTTTTCAATGACATCAAGGTTATGAAGGGTAAAACTTGGGACTGCTGACCAAGAATACATTGGGATAGTCAAATTGAGATGTAACGATAGCATGAATGAGTGCTTCAGCAGCAGATGAGCTGAGCAAGGAGTAGAGTCATCTGATATTACAGAGGTGAAAATATGTGGAGTTTGTGATGGTGCGGGTATATTGTGGCAGGTCAAATATGAGAGCAAGGCTGAAAAGAGTTTGCTGTGGCACAGGCAGCGGCCAGAGAGGAAGGTGGAGTCGATGTCTGGGGAACAGATTTTGTAGCAGGGGCCAAATCCATTGGTTTCAATCTTCCCCATATTTGATTGGAAGAAATTTCTGCTTATCCAATTCCAAATACCAGAACCTAACAATATAGGAACAGTGGGAGGGTTGAGAGAGTTGAGGTAGAGATGGGTGTTGAATTTGAAATCCTCCCCGATTATTGTGCCTCATCTTTAACACTCATGTAACTGGGAGAAGCAAAAGGACTGACCAGAACTTTGGTGATTTTGGTCAAAAAAATACATTTTGGCTGATAACCAAGCCTGATTGAGTTGGTGTCCTAAAGCTGGACAGCTACCAATGGAAGAATAAAGACACTGCTATTGAAATGAATAGTTGATAGTTGTATTGCAGCTAGTTTGGTCCAGCATAGGGATAGCGTCAGTCTTCCCTGTTTCTTTATTCTACTTGCAGTCAATTTCGTTTCCATGAGTGAGGTATGGGGAGGGGGAGGAATAGAGAGCAGGCACTAACTCCACACAACTGACTCTTCCATGACTCATTTACAGTTCCACTTTGGAATGATAGACAACAGTCAATTGACAATGATTTGTCTGTGATTGACAAAGAGAGACAAGGTCAGCCAAGACAAACTGACACAAATTTCAGTCAAAATCAGACCCCATAGGACTACCAGGAATCATTATCTACACGAAACCTTTGGGAATCAGATCGGAATGTGTTTTAGTGATTGATTGTGGTCAGAGATTCACTGGAATTGCAGTGACTGGTATGACATCCTAATGACTGCTGGGAATCTGAACCTAAGAGATTCCCTGGGATCAGAGGCCTATGAGACTGACCAGGATCCGATCCCAATGGGTGGGATTTTCTCAGAATTCTACTAAGTGCAGCAGCAGATACGAAAACAATGTTTTCCTGCTGGCCGAATCGTCTGCTTCTCTCTTCATTAACTATGCTTGTGTGGGAAACAACAGATTGAGGGCAGGCGGCTTGGGATTCACCCACCATGTCATGACCTCAACGCTTCTTCACTCTGGGCACCATATTTAATCTGCTCTTGCCCACAACCATCTAAATCTATTCAGCCAAGGAATGCTGCACAAAGCAAAAGTCAAGACAGCAGCTCTAAAGTTGAGAAATTCTTACCTTGAACACCTTCTGGCTAGTGTGGAGCCTGCCATAATGTTCTGGCCGCAGGAAGTCCACCAACCTCACCATTTTGGCTTGGGAGTGGTCAGAGTTAACACTATCTATAAGCGGTCCATCGTCCAGTGCAGAAAGAGGGTGAATGGTCTTATCTGTGCCACCAGCATCAATCAACCACCTCACCAATTTCGTCTCTTACACTCTCAAAACCATCACCGGGCTGTCACTCAGTGCCAGTTCGAGGGACATCACCACTCACATACTCACATTTTCATCTGGCCACATCTCCTCTGATCGAGTCCTTATCCCATCCATGGTCCCACTCACCGCATATACATGATGAGCATCCTCATCATCTGCCCTGGCATGTGTCTCGTTCACATTCTGTGCATTTGTCTCTATGCAGGACAAGCACAAACACAATAAAAGGGAAAGGCCAAGACCATGGGTAGCGTGCTAGAGCTCAAGGTCCTCGCTCTCTTTGAAAATCAAGTCATTGAACTGGTCAGGGAGGACTTGGACTGTGCCTGCGGAGATGTTGAGGTTAGCTATAACACCTTTGTCAGGATCCCACACCAGCTGATCCCTCAGTCAATGTTCCTCTGAGTGCACTGTCATGTTTTGTAGTCAGCTGCAATGCTCTAATCATCTAAATTTTCTTTCATTGGCACCTCTGCTAAGTGCTGAGGCCCTCAGACAGCCAGGCCCACAGCCAGCCACCTCTGACGGGGAAGTTTTGAGAATCCATCACAGTGCCTACCCACATCCTCCACCTAGAGCAGTCGGAAATACATTACACTATCTGATTTGCAACAGATGGAGGCAGGGTATATAGAACCATAGAATCATAGAATCCCGCAGTGCAGAAAGAGGCCCTTCGGCCCATTGAATCTGCACTGAACACGATCCCACCGAGGTCCTACCCCCATATCCCTACGTATTATACCCACTAATCCCTCTAACCTCCACATCCTTAGACACTAAGGGGCAATTTCTTAGCATGGCCAATCAAACTAACCCGCACATCTTTGGACTGTGGGAGGAAACCAGAGTACCCAGAGGAAACCCACGCAGACACGAGGAGAATGTGCAAACTCCACACAGACAGTGACCCGAGCCGGGAATCGAACCCAGGTCCCTGGAGCTGTGAAGCAGTAGTGCTAACCACTGTGCTACCATGCTGCCCCAAAGGATATCCCAGAGTGCTGGCACTCAGAGGAGTACTAGAGGTCAGACATCTGCTGAGTCCAAGTCACATGATGAGTCTCCAGCTATGGCCCTGACGCTCAGTTGCTAGAACTGCAGCAACAGCTACAGGGACATCAGGAAGGGATGTCAGCTGCTTTCCTCAGATTGCAATGGACAATGGAGGAATCCATCTGCTGCCTCAGTCTGGAGCGATAGCGCCGGCAATGCCAATGCACTGGGGTCAACATTGGTAGGATGGTGGCAGCCGTGGCAACCTTGGTTCAGGACATCAGTGCTGCACAGCTGCAGGAGCAACACTCCATTGCTGTAGCCCTTGGTGGCATCCATCAGTGTCAATGTGACAGAGCTATAGAACATCTCAATCTCACTCCAGCTGCTCCATCTCCACAAGGAGTCAGTTAGGGGCCCTTGGGCACTCATAGAAAGGAGGGTCAGCAACTGGATACCACAGGGTCAGCCACCCAAGTGACTCTAGTACTCTCTGTCTAATCCAAATCCCTCTTCCTGTGACTCCATCAGCTCCAGCTTCATGGGCTTGTATATCCCTCCCCTGAGCCCTGTGTATCCCTTCCCCTGACAGGAGAAGGGGCTGCAGTGGGGGCGGTGGGGGGGGGCTGTGGGTGTCAGGCAGGATAAGGGGCTGCAATGGTACGTGGGAAGGTCTCAGACAGGAGAAGGAGCTACACTGGGGATGGGGTGGGGGGGGTTCTCGGAAAGGAGAAGGGGCTGCAGTGGGGATGGGGGGGATCTCAGACAGGAGAGGGGGCTGCAGTGTGGATGGGGGAAGGTCTCAGTCAGGAGGAGGGGCTGCACTGGGATGGGGGGGTCTCAGATGGGAGAAGGGGCTGCAGTGCAAAGGAGGGTTTCAGACAGGAGAGGGGGCTGCACTGGGATGAGGGAGTGTCTCAGACAGGAGAAGGGGCTGTGGGGGAAGTTGTGAAAGACATGCTCTACCCCAAGTGCTTCTGCCTCTGGTCATTTTGCTCAAGGGTGGGCTGGGTCTACAAATGGCAGCCTGTCAAACAGAGGTGGGTTGGCAGTTAAGGCCAACAGTTGGCATGTCCATGGCACTATGGCAGTTTCACAGGAGCAAGAAAACAGCAGGATGTTAGTGCGCTGTTATCTGAGTTTGAAGATTCACAGTTCAAGGAACAAAAAGGTGTTATGCAGCATGTCTGCTGGCAACTGTAGTCATTTGGGAATGTTACTCTTGTGGGCTGATCACCAAGATGGTTCTGCCCGGATGATGTTGCACAACCACAAAGCTGAAAAAATAAATCTTTTCATGACAAACTTCCATCTCACTGAGGAGGCTTCAGGTCAAATCACATCCAACAACCTGCACACATTTTGCCAGCTGTAAATTCCACCACAGCAATCTATAATGAGAAGTTAAAGCAATCAACAATATTCTAAATAAAACAACCCATAGCATTCTAAAAATAAAAATTAATTCTTGAAAAATTCTAAGATCCAAATCTTGATCCACACCCATGCTCAAACCTAACCAATTATTCCTTGGGCAATGCCCTATCGGCATACCAAGTATCTTAGAAATCTGTCTGTTAGTTTTAGAAATATATTTTGTTTATCGGCAAATAAACTGACAGGAGCAAAACATTTCCTTCAATGGTGGACATAACTAACCAATTTTAACTAAACAATTTTAAAGTGGATGTAAGAAGAGGCCTGGGGGTGTAGGTACACATGTTTTTAAAAGTAGCAGGACAAGTTAAAAACAATTGTTTAAAAGACATAGGGGAACCATGGTTTTAGAAATAGGAGCCTGGGCTGGATTTAGGCTACACAGGGTGATAGCTTTGCTGGGAGAAATTCCTAACTTGGCAGACTCACATCAGCTCCGTGAGGTCTGGCTTTCGGTCAAGAGAGGTGGGAATAGGATAAAGTCAGGCCTGTTGATAATGTCTGTGGACATTTGAGTGCTGAGGCAGAGATTTTCTGGTAAGAAATTTGGCCTTGGTTTTCTTTGACTTCATCCCAGTTGTTTTCGAAGTTGTTAAGCTATTTAGCCCTAATAAATCAAGTCCCCTATCCCCTGTCAGGTGCTTCTCATGGCCCTCTCTATGACAACTCATGCTCCCCGCCCACCCCGCCTCCCCCACATCCCCATATCACCTCCAGAGTCATTCACCTGTGTCCATCATAGGCAGATCGCAGGAGTCATGTGGGAACGAAAAGAAATATACTTCTAGCAAGCTAATACAGTAATCAATCGTACAGACTTCATTGTGAATAAAACGTCCATCCATGAAACCCATTCAAGGCTTTTAAATATCCTCAAATGGTTAAGTTCTTATAAAACAGACATCTAATCAGACTCTATATTAAAGACAGCCAATCCTTTCTTTCCTTTGTCTGTCAAACTGTGAACTCAGAACACCCTGCTGAGTTAATGGTAGCTACTAAAACTCAGCGAAGTATTCATAGTGACATAATAATAGCCCTTGGGGAATATCAACAAAGACCTCTATTGAAATGACAGAAACAGATGGCAATGTTTTTATCTCACTTACGCCATATAGTTTGTCTGTCAAACCAGAGTTGTTTTTATTAACTCTCACTAACAGCTTCAACTTTTTCTTTTCATATCCGAAGAGTGGGAGATTTAAAAAAAATCAGATCATGAAACTTAAACAGACCTTATCCAGTCTTCAAGAGCTGTCTATTCCATAAATTTGTGACTCCCACACTGTGGGTAAAGATCCTTGGAAATGAGGTTTGCTTGAACTCAGTATTAAGTTTAAATGGCGATGCTGAGTTTGGGCTCTCTGGCTGTGTGACTCAGAATCCCTTCCCTTCCAACAAAAAACCGGATCTGTTGGAAATGGGGGCAGGATTTCTGCTGATTAGGCCTCCGCTAGAGCATTGTGCCAGCTCTGGGCATCACATTTCAGGAAAGATGTTAAACGCTTACAAAAGGTGCAGAAGAGACTTACTAGAATGATACCCGGGTTGAAAGACTTCTATTATGTGGAGAAACTAGAGAGATTGTGATTCAATTTCTAAGAACAGAGCAAATGAAAGCAAAATTTAGCATAAGTGTTGAGATTTGGTTGAGGTGTTGAAGGATTTTGGTAGAGTAAATGAGGTGAAATTGTTTACAGTGACACAAAGGTGGGTAAACCAGATGACAGATTGGCTAAAATTGGCTAAAGAACCCAATGCATTAAGTTGTGATCTGGAATGAACTCTTTGAAAGGATGTCAAAAGCAGTTTCAATAATAACATTCAAAAAGAAAATGAACCAATGGTTGAAGCAGAAAACAATTTGGCTCTGGGGGAAGAGCAGAGGTGTGGGTCTAATGAATATAACTCTCAAACAGCTGGCACAGGCAGAATGGAGTGAATGGCCTCCTTCTGGGGTGTATCATTCAATGATTCTTTTCAAATAGCCAGCATTGCCCATACCTCAAACATTCACAATCTCTCTGTCTTAAAAGGTAGTGCCCCATTTCCTTTTCCTCTCCACAATCCTGGGATCTGCCATTGCCTCCTAAATGTGTCATCATCTTTTCCACAACTCCACATCCATCCAGTTAGCTTTCTGCTTGTGCCACAGCATCAAAATGGCCTGAAGTCACAGAAGCCTGTCTTTTGTGACTATAACTAGTGCATTTTCCCTTCTCTGTAGCCTGTGGTACCATATTCCTACAAGCCCTCCCTTCCGTTCAGCAGTGCGACTATCTCAGCTGATTCTGCTCTTTCCAACACTTTGCTGTCTTCCGCCAAAATTAAGCAGCCTGCTGTAGCAGAAATGACAAAAGAAAGAACTTGCACTTACATCCCACCTTGAGAAATCCCACACAGTTTAACAGTGAATGAAATACTTTTTCAGTCTTGATACTGTTGTGTGTAGGAAACATGGCAGATATTTACAGTGAGCTCCCTTAAGTGACAAAGTGATGCAGGCATGTATGTGCTGGAACCTCCATAAGTAATGATGTGATGCAGGCATACAGGTGCTGGAACTCTGTTTCTCTCTCCACACAAGCTGCCAGTCCTGCCGAATATTTCCAGTGTTTTTGTTTTCATTCCAGACTTCCAGCATCTACACTGATTTGTTTTCGGTTCTAAAGTAGATCATTGGTTGGAAGCGGCTTCAGGACAATGTGAAAGACGCTATTTAAATGTAATTTTGTTTTTTTACTTTTATTTGACACTTTGCTAACACGGAACAGAAACACACAGAGGCTGATCTTATTACAAATGCATTTATTAAACATTATCATGAGATAATTACAGGGCCAGTATGGAAGTGCTGACATGCCAGGGAGTGAAACTGGATCAACTCTCACTATTTTCATTCAATTGTTGTTGACGAACCTCTTGTTTGTAGATTGGATAGAGTAGTTCGGTGCTAAGTTTGTCATGGTTTCATGTGTGAATATGTAGTGGTGCATTTTTAATCCAGTTTCAGGCATATGTTTGCCAACAAGCAAAACAAAAGGCTTGTCAAAGCTTTTTATGTTTTAATTTTCCCTTTAGTCCTATTACATTTCCACAAAGCCGACACAGAGATCAGCACTGTGGAGACTGTGAGCCAAGCCTCTTGTCAGATAACCCAAAATGGGTTCAATTTTCTAAAAAAAATTAATGCAATTCAATAAAAAACTTGAAAGGGAAAGAGTTAGTCAGTAGAATGAAATTGTACATGGAAATAACATCAGACTTTAGTATCAATTAATTGTTTCAGAATGTCCAGATATACAAGATCAAACAACCCTACTGACCAACCACTAACATGCAGCTTAGCTGGTGGGCCCTAGATTAGCATTTTTAAATGGCGTAAGTCTGTTTTTAGCCAGGCTGAATATATTCAGTTTTCTGCAGCAGACGCCAGGTTCGGTTTGTGTCTATCTGCTACAGTTTGCTCCCCATTCTGTTTATGTGATGCTGAGATTGACAGAAATCTCCACAGCAGAGCACACTCTGAGATATACCTGTGAGGAACTGGGGAAAGCTGAAGACAGTTAGTTCAATGTTCAAAGCTGGAATATTTGTAAAAATGTCTGGAAAACCATGATGCCACTTCCCAAATCAGCCCTGGGGAAACAGCACATTTTCTACCTTGTCTCCCCAACAATCCCGTTTGTTCTGAAATCAGAGATAGCATGGGTCTAATCCAGAGTAAAGCATTACATATTTCAACACTGCTAATGTGACTTCCCCAAGACAGGTCCTCACTAACACACATGAGGCCCTTCTTGGAGCCACCACTGTTTGTTGTAAATTGATGCACCATACTGTGAGTGTGCAATTTTCTTTTGCAACAGACAACGTTTTCCTTCCCTGTCAGAGGGATCTGTTTATATCCTGATTATCTATTTCAGCACAGACCTGAACAACAGAGTCAATCCTAGCTCAGGGGTGATCCTCAGCACAACAGAATCCATTAAGGAGGGTGGAGATTAGTTTCCATGTCAGTTTTCTGATAAATGCTTCACCAGTTTACTGAGAAATAATCCAGTCCAATTTGTGCAGTGTTCATGCAATTGCTTCATCTACTTATCTTGAAAGTTTCTTGTCCTGTTTTACTACTTGTTGGTGTGCAGGACCGGACACACTAGTTGTCTTTTGACTCTGTCTACATGTCCCACTGCCTCAGCAAAGCAGCCAGCAATTAAGGGCCTCACGCACCCCAGGCATTTTCTCTTCCACCTTCTTCCCTCGGGAAAAAGACACAAAAGTCTGAGGTCACGAACCAACCGACTCAAGAACAGCCTCTTCCCTGCTGCTGTCAGACTTTTGAATGGACTTACCTTGCACTAAGTTGATCTTTCTCTATACCTTAGCTATGATTAAGACTATATTCTGCACTCTCTTGTTTCCTTCTTTATGAATGGTAAGCTTTGCATAATGCGCAAGAAACAATACTTTTCACTGCATGCTAATATATGCGACAATAATAAATCAAATCAAATCAACTTGATTACCCCATCCTGGTGCTCAATATTAGAAGGCAGCAGGTTATTCAACCTTGTGGAGCATCAAGGCCACACTTGGTTTTATCCTCAGGCACCAACTGCTCACAAGTGTTTTCAAGCAGGATTCACTGGTTAGTGATCAGAAGTGAGAATCCTGCTCAATTGTAACTCAGCCAATACCCCTCAGCATTCCTCCAAGCACCTGACAGCAGTCAGCTAACGCAGTGCAGACCAGAGTCCTCCTGGTCCCAATGAGTCACTGGAAAATCTCTTTGCTGTCTGGAGTTTGGGATGGAATCAAGGTCTGATGCACAGGGTGGGATTGATTCTCCTGAGAGATGATGGTCCTATTGCAATTTAAATGTTTTTGTGATAATTGCAAACAATGGCACAGTGGTGTGGTGGTTAGCACTGCTGCCTCACAGTGCCAAGGAACTGGGTTCAATTCCAGCCTTGGGTGACTGTCTGTGTGGAATTTGTATGTTCTCCCCATGTCTGTATTGGTTTCCTCTGGGTGCTGTGGTTTCCTCCCACACTCCAAATATATAACAATTAGGTGGATTTGCCACGTTCAATTGTACATTAATGTCCCAAGATGTGTAGGTCAGGAGGATTGGCGGGATAAATACTTGGGGTTACAGGGATAGGATGTGGATGAGATACTCTATTGCAGAGTCAATGCTGACTTGATGCACCAAATGGCTCTCTTCTGCACTGTAGGGATTTTATGACCTTTCATGAACCAATTTCCATACTGGGGTATTAAGTGGAGCACCCCACCATCTGCATCCACTCTCACTAGTACATATGAGGCCCTTCTTGGAGCCACCACTGTTTGCTGTCTATTGATGCACCATACTACGTGAGTGCAATTTTCTTTTGCAGCAGACCACGTTTCCTTCCCCTGTCAGAGGGATCTGTTTATATCCTGATTACCTATTTCAGCACAGACCTGAACAACAGAGTCAATCCTAACTCAGGAGTGATCCTTGGCACAACAGAATTCAGTAAGGGGGGTGAAGACTAGTTTCCGTGGCAGTTTTCTAATAAATGCTTCACCAGTTTACTGAGAAAAAATCCAGTCCAATTGGTCAAGATTTTAATAAACCAAGTGTCCCCTTTTAAACACTGTCCCATGAGGTGTTTTAGTTGGTGCTGGGTGTTCAATCTGAGCATAGCCATTGAACAGAGACAGATCAAACTTCTGTAACCTGCTGAAACTGCTGAAATAATTTAATAGCTGCATCATAACTTTACATTTAAATGTTACTCTCAGAAGAATTCTTTAAAACACCAATGATTAGGTAAGAATTGAATATTGCATGTCTTTAACTAAAGAATGTCTTTTTTTTTAACCTCACTAATGTTTCTCCTGTGCTGAATGACTTCCAGTCCATTGTCATCTCTGGTAGCTCCTCAAAATGACCATTCTTCACATGTCACCCCGATTTTCTGTTTTGTGGATTTGAAATGGACTTTCAGCAGTGCTGGTTGTATGCTCTGAAATTGTTTGCATATGGCCTGGCCTGCGCCTGAAAGTGGGCAGGGATTGGCAGTATCAGGCCTTGGTGACTAGCTGCAATGTGCAGCCTCCTAATGACCAGTGGTCAGTGATCAAAACAATTTTATTAACCTCTCCCCAACTACCCCCGCTTCACTGTTGGCTGTTCAGGCTTTTTGTCGGAGGAACAAAAAATCAAAACCATCCCTCTGTTGTCACAGTGATGCCAGATACCAGAGAGAAATATCGAGGACATGTAGGACATGTAAAATTGAACACAAATGTTTAACACACCCTGGTCCATTTTCAGCTGACACCCATCCCAATTATATTGGAGAACTGGTGAAAATGCAACAGTAAGACCAAAACAGAATTAGGCCATTTAGAACATAGAACATAGAAAAACTATAGCACAATAAAGGCCCTTTAGCCCACAAAGTTGTGTCGAACATGCCCCTACATTTGCCCCATCGAGTCTGCTCCACCATTCAGCGAGATCATGACAGATCTGAAATGATAATCCTCAACTCCACCTTCCCATCTTACCTCCAGAAACCTTGATCCCTTTGCTGAAATATTTGACCTCACAAATTCTTAGCTAACTATTCAACTATGAGAGGTTCCATAGCCAAGCCCACTAAAATGTTATATTTCACTAAAATGTTGTATTTTCACTTCTGGCAGTCACCTAGATGGCTCAGCTACTCGCTGCCTTAACCAGTGAGCCCCCTGGAAAAACATGACTTTCCTATATTCTGTACAGTCAGAGTGAATGGAAAACCGTTGGGAATATTAGAATTCTAAATAACTGGAGTGAATGTGAAGTGGTCTGGCGCATTGGAATTCCACGCAATAAAAGTGAACTAAAAGACATTGAAACTCTAGGCCTTTAAACTTGTTGTGAGATATTTGGAAATTTGGAATTTATGTGAATATATAAATGTACAAAAACATTGGAGAGGAAAATAGCAGATAGCTGCCCATGCAATTATGGCACCTTATGCAAGACAATTCTAGAGACACTCCCCACCACTTCATTTCCAACATCATATTCTTATCCTCCACATAGTTCAAAGTATACACAGCCAAGTGAGAGCCCAAATCAACACAGTACAATAAAAATTAAATTATTTTACAAATATATAAAAGATGATTTTCATTGCAGATTTTTTTATATTTATAAGGAATCTCAAAAGATCATTAACAGTTTGCATTTGTCATAAGGTATTGGAATCAAAATTTTTCCCAATAATCAACTTGCCATTCCCATTAAAACAAAAATTCAATCATTGGATTTTTAACTGCAAGCTCTGAGGATGAGCTCTCTGTTCCCAGAGAATAGTTGTGTGACTGATAAGAGAGTGGCCCAACAGCAATAGATGCAGTTCTGCATTGGATACATAAGAGAGGAGGTCAGCAAGAAGAACTGCATTTTGTCACCAATATCAAAGATTTTCAGTCCGAGTGACAGAAGGAAGAGGCTCCTCCAACGCTGGTGAAATGGACACCCCGGCTTCCTTCACCCCACCATTTATGGCTGTGCCTTCATCTGACTTGGTTCCGAGCTCTGCAGTTTATTTCTCCACTTCTCTCTGCTGAAGGGATTCCTTAAAACCTATCTCTTTGATCTACATTTGGTCACTTGTCCTAATATCTCCTGTGATATGATTTGGGTTCAAATGTTTTTTGAGTATGCTCCTGTGAGGCACTTTAAGACATTTTACCATGCTAAATGTGGTATTATAGATAGTTATTGTTACATGGTATTATTCAACAGAAACTAAAATGATGGCTTTCCTTATCTTTCTTGCCTGATGATTAAATAGTTGCTTTAATTTTTGGGAGAAAATATTTTTCATCCTATGTGGCTGGACACACAGCTCTTTTACACAATGCTGAGCACTTCCTGTGGACATTGTTTTCTCTGAATTTAGCTAACTGGGACTTTGAGGTCTTAGGAAATTTGGTGGCAGTTAATAGACAAATGGAAAGGGTTAGTGACCATTTTTTAATCACCATTTGATTTTTCTATACATATAAATAACAATGACCATTTTGCTGCCTCTTGGATGACGTGGGAATCATTTCCTCAGAGATCTTCAAGGGTTCACACTATTGGTCATAATGTTTCCAGCCATGGGCATTCTTTCCAAATTTATAGACCAACCTGCGGCCATCCACTCTCTCCAGGATCTCCCGTTTATAATAATATCTGTGCCATACAAAAAAGACCAGATCAGTGAGTGCAGTTGTGTTAATGTCATGAACACAGGATGTGGAATTGTTGGCTGATCTAAGCTGAGTTACTAACTTGCACTAACAATCATTCATTTTAACAGCCTAAAGGAACTAGAGGGAACTGCACTGATGAAAATATAACAAATCACCAAATAAAACCCCCAAGTTGATGTATCCAGGCCTGTTCAATGCATGTTTGGCTTTAAGAGAAGGTGTGTTTGAGATCCACTTTGTCACACAGTTTACTTCTTCCTGTTGAGACATGGATTCTTGCAGCATTCAGCAGGCTTACCATAGCTATAATTTTGATAATGTAGGAATGTTGCCTTTATTCTCCCAGTGTATATACAGAAATGAGGCAGCATAGGTACAATGGGCCAAATGGCCTTTTTCTATGTTGTAAGATCTGATGGAGTGGTGGTGTGATTTCTATTACATATAGAGCAATTAACATCTAAACTCAGATATTATATTCTGTTGGCAGGGAGCTTGGAAGGGTTGATTTCAGCTTTCAGCTTGTTGACTGAAGTTTTAGAAAGCACTACCTTTCCATGTGTAATATGCACAGTTCACTGATGATAATTCCAGTGCCAAGGTATACTGTGCTACACTGTAATATGTGCCCAGGGTCTAACTCTTTCTGGCCTCTCTCCTCAACCCCTTCCCACAGCAGTATCTACTTTTCCAGGAGAAGCAGCAATATCTTAGTGTGCTCAATTTAATCTTAGAATCATATTGATTATCATGGTGACTAACTGAAATGGACAGACCATTACCTCACTTCCTTTACTTCTCCCACTCCCAACTCCCTCCCCCGCCACCCACCAAAGAACAATGTGAGTGAAAATCCCTGTGCAGTCCGTGCAAATGTCGGCCCCTCTAAATAACTATGGATGTGTAGCTATGCCAAAAAAACTCAAAAGAGGCCACACGCTTAAAATTGCCCAAGCACTCTGAAACAAATTGGAGGGAACATTGGCTGAGAGATGAACGTTAGAGCTAGGGTGATGTCAGACCCTCTTCACCTAAAGTCTGGTGGAAATCTGTACGGGCTGTGGGTCAATTGAAGATTTCAAACTCGAGATTAGGAGGGTTTTTAGTTTGGCAAGAGTATTAAAGGCTACAGAACCAAAGTGGGTTGATGGAGCTAAAGCAAATTACTTCTCTGAATTTGACAACTGGCCGTACAGGTTTGAGGAGCTGAATGACATAATCCCATTGCTGACAAAAATGGTATTTGAAGGTTATCTTCAGCAAGGCGTTTGTTAAGGTCCCCCATGCAAGACTTCTTGAAAAAGTGAGGGGGCATGGGATCCAAGGGGCTGTTGCCTTGTGGATCCAGAACTGGCTTGCTTACAGAAGGCAGAGAGTGGCTGTGGATGGTTCTTTTTCTGCATGGAGGTCAGTCACCAGTGGAGTGCCCCAGGGATCTGTTGTCAGACCCTTGCTGTTTGTCATTTCATAAATGACCTGGATGAGGAAGTGGAAGGATGGGTTGGTAAGTTTGCTGACGACACGAAGGTTGGTGGTGTTGTGGAAAGTCTGGGGGGATGTCAGAAGTTGCAGCAAGACATAGATAAGATGCAAGTCTGGGCGGAGAAGGGGAAGATGGACTTCAATGTGGATAAATGTGTAGTGGTCCACTTTGGTAGGAATAATGGTAGGAAGGACTATTACATGGTGAAAGACTGCAGCAGGCGACGGTGCAGAGGGACCTCGGGGTCCTTGTGCATGAGTCGCAAAAACCCAGCTTGCAGGTGCAGCAGGTGGTCAGGAAGGCGAATGGGATGCTGGCCTTCATAGCGAGGGGGATTGAATATAAAAGTAGGGAGGTCTTGCTGTAGCTGTATAGGGCATTGGTGAGGCCGCAGCTGGAGTACTGTGTGCAGTTTTGGGCGCCGCACCTGCGCAAAGATATTTTGGCCTTGGAGGGAGTGCAGAGGAGGTTTACTAGGCTGATACCGGAGTTGAGGGGGTTGAGTTATGAGGAGAGGCTGAATAAACTAGGCTTGTACTCGTTGGAGTTTAGAAGAATGAGGGGAGATCTCATTGAGACGTATAAGATGATGAATGGGATGAATAGGATAGAGGTGGAAAGACTCTTCCCGCTCAAAAAAGACAGTAGGACTAGGGGGCACAGCCTCAAGATAAAGGGAGGGCGGTTTAGAACGGAGTTGAGGAGGAACTTCTTCACTCAAAGGGTGGTGAATCTCTGGAATTCTCTGCCCGTTGAAGTGGTGGAGGCTGCCTCGCTAAATATTTTTAAGACGCGGGTTGATGGGTTTTTGATAAGAAAGGGGATTAAGGGTTATGGGGAGAGGGCGGGAAGGTGGAACTGAGCAGCGACAGATCAGCCATGATCTTATTGAATGGCGGGGCAGGCTCAAAGGGCTAGATGGCCTACTCCTGCTCCTATTTCTTATGTTCTTATGTTCTAAATGTGTAGTGGTCCATTTTGGCAGGTCCAATGGGATGAAGGAGTATAATATCAAGGGTAGGACTCTTAGCAGTGTAGAGGATCAGAAAGACGTTGGGGTCTGGGTCCATAGGACTCTTAAACTGGCTTCGCAGTGGAGGATGTGGTCAAGAAGGCATATGGTGTACTGGCCTTCATCAATCGAGAGATTGAGTTTAGGAGTCGGGTGATAATGTTGCAGCTTTATAAGACCCTTGTCAGATCCCACTTGGAGTACTGTGTGCAGTTCTGGTCGCCTCATTACAGGAAGGATGTGGAAGCTATTGAAAGGGTGCAGAGGAGATTTACAAGGATGTTGCCTGGATTGGATGGCATGCCTTATGAGGATAGATTGAGGGAGCTCGGTCTTTTCTCCTTGGAGAGACAAAGGATGAGAGGCGACCTGATAGAGGTTTATAAGATGTTGAGAGGTATAGATCGGCGGATTCTCAGAGGCTATTTCCCAGGGCTGAAATGGTTGCTATGAGAGGACACAGGTTTAAGGTGCTGGGGTGTAGGTGCAGAGGAGATATCAGGGGTAAGTTTTTCACTCAGAGGGTGGTGGGTGAGTGGAATCAACTGCCGTCGGCGGTGGTAGAGGCGAACTCGCTGGGGTCTTTTAAGAGACTTCTGGATGAGTACATGGGATTTAATGGGACTGAGAGTTATAGATAGTCCTGGTGGGTATGGATATAATTGGCGCAACTTGTGGGCCGAAGGGCCTGTTTGTGCTGTAGTGTTCTATGTTCTATGTTCAATGTTCTATGGTTTAGACGTTTAAGTAACAATTGTTACAGTAATACCGGCCCAGTCAGTGACATCCTGATTCCGTGAATGAATGGAAGATTTTTTTAAAAAGGAACGTGATCTCCTATTTTTCCTGCTAAATATACTTCCTCATATTTATGTGTTGAGATTCATATGCCATGTTTTTGCCAATTCTGCAAATACAGGGGTGGATATTTAATTTTGTAGCCTGTACTTTTCAGAATTACATTCTGGATGCAGAATTTTTAAGGTTTTGAGCCTGTCATGCAGGTACAATAAAAAAATTCTAATCTTATTGAAATATTATTAGAACATTGCAACCTACTCTGTCTACAAATCGTTTGTCAGCTTTACATGTTTCACAATCAATTTGGAAACAATGAGGAGATTATTTAAGGTGAACAGTTTCATTTTATACATCGATGCATTTTATAAAGTATGAGTCAGGGTGTGAAATGTTTACCATTTATTAAAGAAGCCCATGAATAGCCCAGATCATCCAGTCTCTGGATTGGTGGACACCAGACTTACAAGATGCACATCAGGACCCCTTGACGAAAGTCCTGATGCACTGGCCCATGTGGGAATTTCCTGAGAGGTTTCAATTTCTCATGGGTAATTCTCTGTGTCAGAGACTTCATGATGTGGAGATACCGGTGTTGGACTGGGGTAAACACAGTAAGAAGTCTCACAACACTAGGTTAAAGTCCAACAGGTTTATTTGATAGTAAACGCCGCAAGCTTTTGGAATGCTGTTCCTTCGTCAGGTGAGTGGAGAGTTCTGATCAGAAACAGGGCCTTTATATGCCCTGATGAAGGAACAGCGTTCTGAAAGCCTGTGGCATTTACTGTCAGATAGACCTGTTAGACTTTAACCTGGTGTTGTGAGACTTCTTACTCAGAGACTTCAGACAGTTCTGTCGCACTTCATAGAATCATAGAATGGCTACAGTGCTGAAGGAGACCATTTGGCCCATCAGGCCTGCATCGACAACAATCCCACCCAAGCCCTATCCCTGCAACCCCATGTATTTACCCTGCTAATCCCACTGACACCAAGGGGCAATTGAGCATGGCCAATCCATCTAACCAGCATGCCTTTGGAGTGTTGGTTATGTTGATTGGGCGTGCTAAATTGCCCTGAAAACTTACCTGAATAGTTATCTAGGAAATGGTAGCTAGACAACTCCTAACTCCTGGGTAACTACACAACTGACCCCTTCAATCATTCACACTGATCTTTTGATTAACCCCATGACCCCCAGAATACAGCCAGCTCCAACCACCCTCTGACCTGACCCAATCCAAATACTCCCTCTGATCACCTGACTACCTACCTGACCACCTGACCATCCCTGAACCAGGCCTGATTACCCTCCTGATTTAACACACCCTCTTTACCTGACTAGCTTCAACATGCCAGCCACCAAACCCACTTACCTATTTATCTCACCCACTTTCCTTACTCACACAGCCACTCCCTTGTGGACACTCGTTCTGCAATTCTGCAGAACCTGGGCTTGGAAAACCAGTGAGAAATGTGGAGCAGCAGCCAGGTATGGAAAAATTGAGCAGAGCAGAGATCTAGTAGTGACTGCCACCTCTGGGACATCTGGGCCAGAGTGTGACACCGAGATGTCACAGTCTCAATCTCATTCCTTACATAGTAAACCATCTAATCCTGGCTGTGTGGTACCTTCCCATTCATTAAGCTGACCTCCCCACCCTTTATTACTCACAGTTTTCACTTCTATCATGGCTATGGGGGCAATGAGAATTCTTCCCAATGCCAGACCTGACCTTGGAGGCAGTATTCTTGTTTAGATTTGGTGGTGCAGCCTCACACTGCTACACAGGGTGTGGGGGCAAGAGTTCTCAGAGCAATACTAATCCCAAGCAAAGACATTACTACCAGATTTCACTTAGACTCACATTCCTGGTGAAGGGAGGGAGAAAGTGAGTGTGAATTCTATTCTGTGACCCTGAGCACTGTGTCCTTGGTGGTAGTATTGGAGAGGGCTGAGGAGGGTGGGGAGTGAGGGCTTTTATCTCTACAATGGATAAACAAAGGAGAAAAACTTACTGCAGAGGGCCCTACCTCATTGCACGACTCAGCTTCTCGTAGGTCATACTGCTGTTGTTCTTCTTCTTCCCCCAGAGCTGAGCCACCGCCTCTGACTTGAGGAAACGGAAAACCCCTTCAGACCTGTTCTCCCACTTTAGCAGCCCGGGGTTCTTCTCTGAATCCAGGAGAATGTCCCGAATAAACTCCCACAAGTGTGTCCCGCGAGGTGCTGAATAGAAAAGTGCACAGAATAACTGAAAGAAGGAAAGAGCTGCATTTATTTAGCACCTTCCACAGCCTCAGATCATCTGGAAAGCACTTGACAACAATGAGGCAGTGTCGTCACTGTTGTAGGAAACACAAAGCAAGACTAAATAGGCAGTAATCTGAAATGTGCAGATAACTACTGGGCAGGAGTGTAGGGTGTCGAAATTTGCTGATGACACCAAGATTGGGGGAACGGCAAATTGTGCGGAGGGTGTGGAGAGTCTACAGAAGGATCTAGATAGGCTGGGCGAATGGGCCAGGAAATGGCAAATGGAATTTAATGTTGGCAAGTGTGAGGTGGTCCACTTTGGTAGGAATAATGGTAGGAAGGACTATTACTTACGGGGCGAAAAACTGCAGCAGGCGACGGTGCAGAGGGACCTTGGGGTCCTTGTGCGCGAGTCGCAAAAACCCAGCTTGCAGGTGCAGCAGGTGGTCAGGAAGGCGAATGGGATGCTGGCCTTCATAGCGAGGAGGATTGAATATAAAAGTAGGGAGGTCTTGCTGCAGCTGTATAGGGCATTGGTGAGGCCGCAGCTGGAGTACTGTGTGCAGTTTTGGGCGTCGCACCTGCGCAAGGATATTTTGGCCTTGGAGGGAGTGCAGAGGAGGTTTACTAGGCTGATACCGGAGTTGAGGGGATTGAGCTATGAGGAGAGGCTGAATAAACTAGGCTTGTACTCGTTAGAGTTTAGAAGAATGAGGGGAGAACTCATTGAGACGTATAAGATGATGAATGGGATGGATAGGATAGAGGTGGAGAGACTCTTCCCGCTCAAAAAAGACAGTAGGACTAGGGGGCACAGCCTCAAGATAAAGGGGAGGCGGTTTAGAACGGAGTTGAGGAGGAACTTCTTCACTCAAAGGGTGGTGAATCTCTGGAATTCTCTGCCCGTTGAAGTGGTGGAGGCTACCTCGCTAAATATTTTTAAGAAGCGGGTTGATGGGTTCTTGATAAGAGAGGGGATTAAGGGTTATGGGGAGAGGGCGGGAAAGTGGAACTGAGCCACGACAGATCAACCATGATCTTATTGAATGGCGGGGCAGGCTCGAAGGGCTAGATGGCCTACTCCTGCTCCTATTTCTTATGTTCTTATGTTCTTAGGATATTAGGGTTAACTCCTGTGCTCTTCTTAAAAAGTAGTGCCAGGAAATCTTTTAAGCCAGCTGAGGGGTCAGATTACAACCTTGTCTTAACATCTCATCCCAAGAAAATGATAAATGTTGAATCATCAAACGTGACTTTAAGTAGCGGTTCATTTTACTTTGCTATGAGTTACCTGCATTTCCATTATTATGCCGATATGAGCCATGACTTGTTGAACACAAAATTATAACTGGTTTGAGGAAGGTCAAGAAAACAACTGGAGGAAAGATTAGCCTGTAAGTCAGACCCCTGAATCGATTGAAGGCTAGACCATGATCAATGATTCCCCAAAACCGCTGGTGTAGCTGTTCATCAATCCAGAATCATTCAGCCCCTTCAAATCACCCTGTGTACAGATGCACAAGTGGTTTGAAGGCCCAGTGAACATGGAAAAGTACAAAAAGGAACAGACCATCAAGTCTTTGCTGACACACATGACTTTGTAATTTGATATTTTCTTGCCTTTACCTGTCCGTATCCCTCTATTCCCTGCTTATTCATGTGTCAATCCAGATGCCTCATGAATGTTGTTATAGAATCTGCTTCCACCACCTCCTCCGGCAGCACGTTTCAGGCATTCACCATCCTCTGTGTGAAAAACTTGTCCCTTACATCTCTTTTATACTTTCTCCCTCTCACTTTCAACCTATGCCCCTGGAGTAATTAACCCTTCAACCCTGGGAAAAATATTCGGGCTATCAACTCTATCGAAGCCTATCATAATCTTGTAAACCTCTATCAGGTGCTCCCTCATCCTCTGAAGCTCCAATGAAAACAATCCAAGTTTGTTCAACCTTTCTTCATAGTCCATTTCCTCCAAACCAGGTAACATCCTGGTAAATTTCTTCTGCACCCTTTCCAATGCATCAACATCCTTCCAGTAGTGTGGTGACCAGAATTGTACACAGTACTCCAAAAGCTGTCTAACTAAAGTCTTATACAGCTGCAACATGATTTTCTAATTCTTATACTCAACGCCCCGACTCATGGAAGCCAGCATGCCATTCGCATTCTTCATCACCTTGTCCACCTAAGGTGCCATCTTCAGGGAACCATGGGTCTACACACCTAGCTCCCTCTTTATGCTAATATTTTTAAGAGCTCTACCATTTACTGTATACTTTCCTTCTGCAGTAGACCTTCCAAATCGCATCACCTCACATTTGCCCAGGTTAAATTCCATCTGCCATCTTTCGGCCCAGGCCTCCAGCCAATTTATATCCTGCTGACTCCTCTGACAATCCTCCTCACTATCCGCTACTCCCCCAATTTTTGTATCATCTACAAATTTATGAATCATCTACATTTTCCTCCAAATCATTTATATATATTACAGACAACAGAGGCCCCAGCACTGATCCTTGTGGAACACCACTTGTCACAGACCTCCAGTTAGAAAACTACCCTGCCATTGCTACTCTCTGTTTTCAATGCCCAAGCCAGTTTCGTATCCATCTTACCAGCTCACCTCGGATCCCATTTGACTTCACCATCTGTATCAGCCTGCCATGAAGGACCTTATCGAAAGCTTTGCTGAAGTTCACGTATACAACATCCACTGCCCTGTCCTGGTCAATTTTTGTCACTGTGCATTTAATTGAATAGATACAACAATGACAACAAAAAATTGGAAGGGATTTTGGTCATGCTGTTATATCTGCAGTTTGCATAGTTTCTCTTGTATTATTAACATGACCTTTGAACACGCAAAATATCACAGAATCATACAGTGCAGAAGAGGCCCTTTGACCCATCAAGCCTGCACCGATACATAAGAAACACTTGACTTCCCACCTAATGCCATCTGCCAGCACTTGGCCCATAGCATGAATGCTATGATGTGCCAAGTGCTCCTCCAGGTACTTTTTAAGATATGTGAGGCAACCTGTCTCAACCATTCTCCCAGGCAGCACAATCCAGGCCATCACCACCCTCTGGGTAATATCAGTTTTTCCTCACATCTCCCCTAAACCATGATTTTGTGTCCCCTTGAGACTGATCCTTCAACTAAGGGGAACAGCTGCTCTTTAACCATTCTGTCCATGCCCCTCATAATCTTATACACCTCGATTAGGTTGTCCCTCAGTCTTCTCTGCTCCAATGAAAACAACTCAAGCCACTCAACTTCTTTTCACAACTTAAATATGCCTTCTCCCCTGCACCCCCTCCAGTGCAATCACATCCAGCCTATAATTTGGCGACCAGAACTGCACACAGTACTCCAGCTGTAGCCTCACCAAAATTCTCTGTAACTTCAATATGACTTCCCTGCTTTTGTAATCTATGCCTTGACTGATAAAGGCAAGTGTCCCATATACCTATGTCACCATCCTACTAACTTGCCCTTCTGCCTTCAGAGATCTATGGACAAACATGTCAAGGTCTCAATGTTCCACAGAATTTCCTAGTGACCTACCATCCATTGAATACTTCATTGTCAAATTACTCCTTCCAAAATGTATCTCCTCACATTTATCATGGTTAAATTCCATCTGCCACTTAACTGGCCATTTGACCATTCCGTCTATATCTTCTTTTAGCCCAAGACAGTCAACCTCATTGTCAACCACGTGGCCAATCATTGTGACATCTGCAAATTTATTAATCTGTATGAACTAATCCTGGACATGACCACGTGAGAATGAACATAAGAACATAAGAACATAAGAAATAGGAGCAGGAGTAGGCCATCTAGCCCTTCGAGCCTGCCCCGCCATTCAATAAGATCATGGCTGATCTGTCACTGCTCAGTTCCACTTTCCCGCCCTCTCCCCATAACCCTTAATCCCCTCTCTTATCAAAAACCCATCAACCCGCGTCTTAAAAATATTTAGCGAGGCAGCCTCCACCACTTCAACGGGCAGAGAATTCCAGAGATTCACCACCCTTTGAGTGAAGAAGTTCCTCCTCAACTCCGTTCTAAACCGCCCCCCTTTTATCTTGAGGCTGTGCCCCCTAGTCCTACTGTCTTTTTTGAATGGGTGAACTGGTTCCCCTTTAGTCATCTTCTTGGTTGGTGCCAACAAAGGTTTAATTTTCTTTTTTTATAAGAGTATGTCTTTTCCAAATTAGAATGTGTTTAGTGTTTAAGCTGTGAGTGATAAGGAGCCCAATCGAATGAGATGTTACTGAGTAAAAAAAGTGAATAAATTTAGTAACTACTAAATTTGAGAAAATTAATGAAAGCACAACATCAAGCATAAAGTCTTCCTGCAGAACTTACACACACACACACACACACACACGTGCACGCATGTATCACAGGTGACTTCAAGTCCAATAAGAAAAGGTAAAAGAATATATAGTTTAATGTCCTTTCATTGTCCTTGAGGCATATTTTTTAAATGTTGTAGCCAATTTAGGTTAATTGATTTCTTGGATGTGGTTAGATGTGGAAGATGTTCCAATTATTATAAGATCTCAGTTTGCTAGTTGATTTCTGATAGGTTGGCTTTTTCAACTAGACAACACACCTATTCAAAAAGATGGGGAGGGAGTATCCCTTAGCCAGCTTCCTTAGATGAAGACTTTATTAACACTGCCTATGTCACTTGCAATCTCTGTCGAGTGGTTGATTACCTTGCCCTGAAATTCTTCACCCATAGTGTTATTTCCAAGAGGTTTTGAGTGGGTCTGTCTGTGGCAGCCATTGCTTAAATATCTAGCTCTAATGCCTTTTTCTAAGACAATAATGAGTTTCAATGAGCATATTGATTATAGGAAATGTTTCTCTCTTCACATTCCACAGTTGAAAGATGTGTGTTATAAATGATAATTAAAATATGTTTTTAACCTAGTTGATAGGCAGCTGAAGCTCCTCTTTGAAGTATTGAAGTACAATCATTAGCCCACATGCTAATAAAAATATAATGAGGAACTTCAGTAATGTGATCAATGAAACAATATATGGGCCTGGCCAATACAAATGTTGACACACAGTAATTTTACTTATTGCAGGCTACCCCATTTGCTCTCTCATGAACTGCAATGTAGAAATGACTGGAAAAGTACAAAAGAATCAACAAGCTCCCATGACATTATTGAAAGTTGAGTAGGGAGTTTTCCTCAGTGTCCTGGCCCATACTTTTTTCCACCAGCATCACTAATAAAAGATTTCCTTGTCATTGTCACATTGCTGCTCACGCAGGCTTGAACTGAATATACAATATTGAATTTTACAATATTACACAATGATTACAATTCAGTTACATTTAATTCACACTTAGAGACTTTCTGAGGTTGTTTAATGACCTATATAAAAGCAAATCCTTGGGTTCTTAAAACTCCGACTTGAAATATGGATCTCACCTTATTGTGTATGTGATGGAATTGGTGATACTTATTCTTTTAAATCATATCTGTTCTTTCTGGTATCTATCACTTTTTTTCCTGAACAATTGTCTCAATCATGCCATATCAGTAATCAATATTCCTCTCCTTGCTGTCAGTAAAGTTCATGTTTGTCATTCTTGGACTAGCTCTGCTAACTGGTTTAACTGGTTTCACTTTGACCTTCTAGCTTGAAAACAACAGCCTATTCCTTGAAAATGGGTGATTAATACGCCACATAGCCTGTCCTATTTAAATACTGGGAGGATTCTGATATCAGTTTCATTCGCTGGTGTAATTCTTTTCATATTTGTTCATGAGATATGGGCATCACTGAGTAGACCAGCATTGATTATTCACCTCTAATTGCCCTTAAAAGATAGTGGTCAACTGCCTTCTCGAACCACTGCAGTCCCCGTGGTATAGGTACACTAACAGTGCTGGTAGGAAGGGGATTCCAGGATTTTGATCCAGCGACAGTGAAGGAACGGCGATATATTTCCAAGTCGGGATGGCGATTGACTTGGAGGGGACCATCCAGGTGTTGGTGTTCCCATGCATTTGCTACCCTTATCTTTCTAGGTGGTAGTAGTCATGGGTTTGGCAGATGCTGTTGAAGGAGCCTTGATGATTTGCTGCAATGCATCTTGTAGATGATACACACTGCACAGAACATGCCATTGAACCATTAAAATGTAATTCAGTGGCCCGATTGCATGGTCTCTATAGTGGCAAAATCTGAGAAGTACACCTCAATTGAAGCTCCAGAGAGGCAGCTTATACTGGAACCTGGACATTGTGCTTCACCAGAAAGCTCCAGGAGTGCAGCTTGACAGTTCTACTGGGATCTCAGAGCATGTAAAGTCAGGCTGATTGTTCTGCACTTAACCAGGTCTTAACACTGATTTATTTAGTTATTGAGCATCCCAGCACCATTGTTGCCTACGACTACCTGAATCCCCCCTATCCCCATCCAGCACCTCCTCCCCTCACACCCTGGCACCCAGGATCTGTTCACCATCAGCTCAGTGCCCAACTCACCGCCAGCTTTCCTCCCAGGCCTGACACTCCAGGCTCAGCTCACCTCTCTCTACTCTATCCCAACACCTCCATCTTGGGTCACCCTTGGCATGCCTCACATCACTTCAAGCAGCTTATGGTTGCTGTGTGGCGGCAGAAATTCTGAGTCTGCTGACTTGCTGTCAGTAGTACAGTGGACAGAATTCGAACAAATCTAGCAACTCAAGACTGGGCATCCATGGGGCGCTGTGGGCCATCAACAGCAGCACAATCTGCAACCTCGTGACCCAGCATATTCCCCACTCAACCATTGCCATCAAGCCAGGGAATCAATCCTGATTCAATGGAGAGTGTAACAGCGCACATCAAGAGAAGCACCACGCATACCTAAAAACGAGGGGTCAACCTGTTGCCGCTACCAAACAGGACTACTTGCATGCCAAATGGCATAAACAGCAAGTGATGGAGAGAGATAAGCGATCCCACAACTAATGGATCAGATCTAAGCTCTGCAGTCCTGCAGTCGAGAATGGTTGTGGATAATTAGACAACTCACTGGAGAAAGAGGCTTCACAAATATCCCCATCCTCAATGAAGGAGGAGCCGAGCACATCAGTGTGAAAGATAAGGCTGAAGCATTTGCAACAATCTTCAGCCAGAAGTGCCGAGTGGATGATTCATCTCAGTCTCCTCCAGTGGTCCCCGGCATCTCAGATGCCAGTCTCCAGCCAATTTGATTCACTCCACATGATATCAAGAAATGGCTGGAGGCACTGAATACTGCAAAGCTAATGGATCCTGACAACATTTTGGCAATAGTACTAAAGACTTGTGCTCTAGAACTTGCTGCTCCCCTGGCCAAGCTCTTCTAGTACAATTACAATACAGGCATCAACTCAACAATGTGGAAAATTGCCCAGGTTTGTCCTGTGTACAACAAATAGGACAAATCCAACCCAACCAATTACTTCCTCACCAGTCTAGTCTTGATCATCAGTAAAGTGATGGAAAGAGTTTTCAACAGTTCTATCAAGCAGCTCCTGCTCACTGGTGCCCAGTTTGGATTTTGCCAGGATCACCCAGCTCCCAACCTCATTATTGCCTTCATTCAAATATGGACAAAAGAGCTGAATTCCAGAAGTGAAGTGAGAGTGACATCAAGTGACATCAAGATTGCACTCGACAAAGTTTGGCATCAAGGAACCCTAGCAAAACTGTAATCAATGGGTATTGGGGAAAAGTCTCCTCAGGCTGAAATCATACCTGGCACACAAGAAAATGTTTGTGGTTGTGGGGAGTCAGTTATCTCAGCTCCAGGACATCACTGCAGGAGTCCGTCAGGATAGTGTCCTTGGCCCAACAATCTATAGCTACTTTATCAATGATCTTCCCACCATCATAAGATCAGAGAGGGGAAGTTCACAGATGTTCAGCACCATTTGCAACTCCTCAGATACTGAAACAGTCCATGTTCAAATGCAATAAGATCTGGACAATATCCAGGCTTGGGCTAACAAATGGCAAGTAACATCTGTGCCACACAAATGCAATGACCATCACAAATAAGAGATAATCTAAGCACCATCCCTTAACATTCAATGAGGTAACCATCACTGAATCCCCCACTGTCAACATCCTTGGTGTTACTATTGATTAGAAACTCAACTGGTCTCACTACATAAACACGATGGCTACAAGAGCAGGTCAGAGCCTAGGAATACTGTAGTGAGTAACTCACCTCCTTACTCCCCAAAGCCTATTCACTATCTTAAAGGCACAAGTCAGGAGTGTGATGGAATATTCCCCACTTGCTTGGATGGGTGCAGCTCCAACAACACTCAAGAAGGTTGATACCATCTAGGACAAAGCATCCCACGTGATTCGCACCACATCTACAAACATCCACTCCCTCCACCACCAACGGTCACCAGCAGCAGTGTGTACTATCTACAAGATGCAATTCACCAAAGACCTTTAGACAGCACCTTCCAAACCCAAAACCACTTCTATTTAGAAGCACAAAGGCAGCAGATGCATGGGGGCACCACAACTGCAATTTCCCCTCCAAGCCACTCACCATCCTGACTTGGAAATATATCACCGTTCCCTCACAAAATCCTGGAATTCCCTCCCTAATGGTGTTATAGGTCAACCCACAGAAAATGGACTGCAATGTTTCAAGAAGGCAGCTCACCACCATCTTCTCAAGGGCAAGTAGGGATGTGCAATTAATGCTGGCTAGCCAGCGACACCCATGTGATCTCTGTTGAGGATTGCTAACCCTCTCAGATTGTTCTGGAGTCTTCTGGAATTCACCTGGACACCCGTCCAAATAAATTGGGAACAAAAATCAGAGACATTTTTCCCCCCTTGTTTTTTTCTGGCCAGATACAGGGTAAACATAAGGGCCCAACATGTCCAGGATGTGGTGTGACCTTGTGGCATGCTCCCTGTGGATAAATATACAAAGCTTTCCAGAGTGCAAGACATCGTGGGTCTTACAGCTACCATTGTTGGCTGATTGAAATGTCATGTGACCAATGACAGGGCATGGTGACATGGGGCTAGAGACAATAATAACAGCATCCTGTATTTATATAATACCTTCAACTTACTAAAACAACCCAAAGGAACTTTTTAAGATACCATTTACACCAAGCCCTGATAAAGCAAAGTTAGGTCAGATGATCAAAAGCTTGGTCAAAGCAATAGGTTTTAACGAGCTTCTTAAAGGAGCATCTTAAATGAGGGGTTTAGAGAGGGAATTATAGGACTTGAGGCCTTGCGGCCATCAATGGTGCAGCAATTAAAATAGGGGATGCTCAAGAGGTCAGAATTGGTGGAGCACAGATACTTCAGAGGGATGTGAATCTGGAGGAGCTTACAGAGTTAGTGAGGCAAAATGTAAAGTGTTGCTTTGCCTGGGAGCCAGTGTGATTTAGGATGTGGGCTACAGAGCTTTGGAAAGGTCATGCTTACAGAAGCTAGAATGTGATGAAATCTCCTGGAATAGGGTTGAACAAGAACTGAGAGTTCTGCTGCCACCTACTCAGTGACACAGCCTGCATACATTCAACTAATCTACTATTGTTGGCTGAGATCGGAGCATGAATCCACAATAAATTGATACATTGCCCCCGGAAACCCAGCAAAGTCATTGGGGTGTGGGAAATACATATAAGAGTACTGCTATGAAGTTTCAAGCTCATGATGTGATGTGGCTTTTGCTACTAAATAAACCTGTTGGACTTTAATGCGGTGTTGTGAGACTTCTTACTAGGTTTAAAGCAGACAGTTTATAAAACATAACCAGGAGGAGGTGAACTGAAGACTCTAAAAAGAACAAATAAAAGAAACGCAGCAAATTTCTGAGACAATCTTATAAATATTCTTCTTATTGAAATCAGGCAGGGGAGTGGGAGAGAGGGATGCATGGGTGGATGTCAAGAAGCCAGCAGATACTCTAGACATATACAATGGGGAATCCACAGGGCGGGGAGGGGGCCACAGTCGATGGGTTCAGAAGATGGCACTGGCGGGAATGACTGGAAAATTACGGCCTACATTTCTAGCTAGTTCTCAACTCATGCATAGCAAAAAAAGACCATTTAAGTCTCATTCTCTTGAGGGCAACACCATATCAGGAGTAATAATGATTCTCCAGTAATTGTCCATACATTGAATTTGCAAGTTTCAGATCTTAGACAGTGAGTGGAACTTAGGAGAAATGTTCAAATAGATAAATAACTTAAAGGAAGTCATATAGAAAAGCTGTTGAAATTGTTGTCATTGTACAAATTAAATATTGTTCTAAATGAAACACAAACAACTTCTGGCAATGAAAAAAGGTAGTCTTATGGTCTTCATTTGATTTCTGTTAGTAGATTAGCACATAGAAAGAAGCCATTTCAACCCATTCTATCTGTGTCAGCTCTCTGACACTCCCACTCCCCGCTCTTTCTTCATCTCTTTTTTCTTAAGTAGATATCCAATTCCCTTTTGTCAGTTACTATTATTTCCAACAGCATTTCAGGAAGTGTTTTCCAGATCCTAACATTGTTGATTAAAAACAAAGGTGGGACTGTCCCAAAAAAATTCTGAGTTCCTAACGTGCTGGTAAACGTGAGGGATTCCCGCTATTTCTTTAGCATACTTACCAGAGCAAATCTCCAACACTCTGAGCATTGCAAAGTTCCTCAGCAGGATTCATTCTGCAAAGTAGGGGGCGGGACCTATTCTTGCCCAAGAAGCTGGCAGCACAGCACTGGGTGGGCCACTGTGCATGCTCCGATCTGTCAGCGTGGAGATTGGTGCATGCGCAGTGCCTTTCCCCCCCCAACCCCCCTTGCCAGCATCCCCGTAACTCCCCATCACTGGCTGTCTGACCACTCCCCCCCACCCCACAATCGCAGGCCTCCTGGACCTCCTCGGGCCATCTTCTCTGTGCTCTCTTCTACCTCTGACAGTCTCAAACTCCCCCACTCTCCCGATGGCCAGCCTCAGTATGTTCTGCCCCCTCACCCCCGCCTAGCCCCGATCTCCCCAACCACACCCCCGTGACAGTCCCAATTACCCCACCATCATGATGACCAGTCCCGATTTGCCCCCCCCCAACCCCCCAGCCAGCCCCAATTGCCCCGATTCCCCTCCATCCTGATGATCAGCCCCAAACTCATCCCCCAACCTGGATGGCTGGTCTCAATTGCCTTCACTCCCTTCCTCCCCCATCGATCGTTTTTCAGAGTGGCAATGGGGACCCCCATCCAATCACCCCCTCTGGCCCCACCCCCTTGGCACTGCCCAGTGCCCAGGAGTGGTCGCTGCTGATGTCTCCTGGCCCAGTGCAGTGGCATACAGCAGTGCAGTGGGCTGGGAGAATTCCCCCCAAATTCCACATCTCCCAGCTGGACTTTTGACCAATAAATTTAAATCTGAGTCCTCGGGCTACCAAGCTTCCTGCCTGTGGAGAGAGTTTGAGTGGAATAAGCTGTGTCTTGGGGAGAATTGTGTGGGAAAGGTAACAGAGTATCTTGGTTACTGCTTAGGATCACAGAATGCTGGAGGCCCCAATTCGTGTATCTTCAGGGAACATTCTAATTTTTCCCTTCCTAACAGCACTGTGGGTGTACTTATATCAGATGGATTTGGAGGTGGCTCACTACTAGCTTGTCAAGGGGAACTCGGGATGGAAAATAAATGCTGGTCAACATGCAATGTGTACATTTCATGAACAAATATAAAAATATTCTCAACTGAAAGCAGTCTGAAGAGACATTTTGAAATGAAGCCAACAATCTCATAAACATACAGTCACAATTTGTGTTGAAGATCAACCTAATGCAACCGACTACAATTACAGCTCTTCTCAGCTGCTGATCCCAAAATAGTTGCTTTATGATAATTTAAACTGAGTTCAGTGCTTCAAACATTGCAGGACAGAAACTAAGGATACGCAGGCTGGATTAAAAGAAGTTGACAGTTGCGCGTATGGAACATAAACAATGGCATAGACTAGTTGGACTGAACAGTTTATTTCTGTGGTGTAATTGAGGACACTCTTCCCGGCTACATTGTGGCTTGGGTAGTGCACATCTTAGACAGGTTCTCACTTCTAGAGGAATGCAGGACAGAACATGAATAGGGTGTAAAACCAGAGGATCATCTCTCTCCTCCTCAAATTCCCAACCCCTTCTAGATAGTTTCCGCATTACAAAACCATTGGAATTTCAGAACTAGGATGGATGAAAACTGCTTAATATTTAAAAGGTACAATGTTGGAAATCTAAAACGTGTGTCCAAACTTCTAGCCAGTGTACCGAAACTCCTTGTGACAGGTGTATCATATTTCAGCCTAGAATATAATGTTATTTCCTGGTAAACTTTGGGACTATCTATTCATCAACCTACATTAGATTGCACCACCTGATTTGGGTATGCATGTTTTACACAAATTAATATATGGTTACTCAGTGAAGATTAGGAAAAAGACTGGGAATAAAAACATTAACAACCTGCATTTGGGCAAACAACCTGGGCCTCACGGTGGCACAGTGGTTAGCACTGCTGCCTCACAGCGCCAAGGACCTGGGTTCAATTCTGGCCCAAGGTGACTATCTGTGTGGAGTTTGCACATTCTCCTGTGTCTGCATGAGTTTCCTCAGGTTACCGGGTTTCCTCCCGCAGTCCAAAGATGTACAAGTTAGGTGAACTGGCCATGCTAAATTGCAGCAGGATGTGTAGGTTAGAGGGATTAATGGGGTAATTATGTGGGGTTACATCAAATGGCGGGAGTGGGATGCTCTGTTGGAGAGTCAGTGCAGGCTTTATAGGCTGAATGACTTTCTTCTGCACTGCAGGGATTCTATGATTGTCTTAGTGTAGTTAAATGTCATTTGACACTTCACCAGAATGTTCCCAAATGGGGTCACATAAGGAGATAATAGGGTGAGGGGGAACACAAACCTTGGCCAACGTGGTATGGTTTAAGGAGCATCTTAAAGGTGAAGGGAAGGAGAAGGATGCAGGGAGGTGCAGGCAGTTCAGGCAGCTGAAGACATGCAAACTAAAAATTGGAAAGCTCAGAATTGGAGGTGTTGGAGAGATTTGTGCGGTTCTTTTTGTTTTTTTATGTGATGCGAGAGTCATTGGCAAGGCCAACATTTGTTGTGCATCTGTACCCATGAGAAGATGGTAATGAGCCATCTTCTTGAACTGCTGCAGTCCCCATTGTGCCAGTGTGTGTAAGTGGTAGAGGGAATGAATGTCTAAGGTGATGGTTGGGATGCCAATCAAGCAGACAGCTTTGTTCTGGATGGTGTCTAGCTTCTTGAATATTGTTGGAGCCGCACTTACCAAAGCAAGTGGAGAGTATTCGATAACAGTGAAGGCTGCTTTAGTGACTGGAGCATGCTACAGTGTTATACCACAGGAATCTGTGCTGGGTCCCCTATTATTTGTCATTTATATAAATGACATAGATGACTATGTGGGGAATAGGATTAGTAAATTTGTGGATGACACAAAGATTGGATGGGTGATTAACAATGAGGCAGAGTGTCTTGGGCTACAAGAAGGTATAGATGGAATGATTAAATAGGCAGATAAGTGGCAGATAGAATTTAATCCTGAAAAGTGTGAAGTGATACACTTTGGAAGGAGTAATTTGACAAGGAAATATTCAATGAATGGCATGACACTAGAAAGTTCTGTGGAACAAAGAGACCTTGGTGTGTTTGTTCACAGATCTCTGAAGATGAATGGGCATATTAGTTGGGTGGTGAAAAAGGCATATGGGACACTTGCCTTTATCAATCAAGACACAGATTACAAAAGCAGGAAAGTCATATTGGAGTACAGAACTTTGATGAAGCCACAGCTAGAGTACAAGGTCGCCACATTATAGAAAGATGTGATTGCACTGGAGGGGGTACAGAGGAGATTCTGCACCTCCTCCAGAATCCCTGCTGTCATTAAGTTATGATAGTTTCTATAGGCTTGAGGTATTTTTGTTGGAGCTAAAAAAACTGAGGGGCTATCTGATCAAGGTGTAAAAGATTATGAGAGGTATGAACAGAATGGATAGGGATGGCGGTTCACCTTGGTTGAAGCATCAGTCACGAGGGGACACAAGTTCAAGGAGAGGGGCACGAGGTTTGGAGGATGTGAGGAAAGCCCTTTTGACTCAGAGGGTGTTGACGGATTGCATTGCTGTGCCTTGGATGATGGTAGAGGCGGGTTGCCTCAAATCCTTTTAAAAGGATCTGGATGAGCACTTGGCCATCATAACATTTAAGGCTACGGGCTAAGTGCTGGTAAATGGGATTAGATGGGAGGGCAGGTGTTTCTCATGTGTTGGTATGGATTAGATGGGCCAAAAGAATTCTTCTTCACTGTGTGACTCCATGATATTTTGAGTGGGTTCAAAGATAATGTTAATAAGACAAAAAAGACTATGCAAACTGCAGATATAACATCATGACCACTCTGGATAATTTCCTCCATTGTCAGGTAGATATCTGTGTTGTAGCTGTACTAGAACAGATTGGTTGGAGGTGCAGCCATTTCTGGAACACTTCACCAGTATCACAGCTGCGATGCTGAGTCCTATGGCCTCAGCTGTGTCCAGTGCACTCATTCATTTCTTGTTTTCAGAGCAGCACGGTGGCAGAATGGTTCGCACAGCTGCATCATAGCACCAGGGACCTGGGTTCAATTCTGGTCCCAGGTCACTGACTGTGTGGAGTTTGCACATCGCCCCCATGTCTATATGGGTTTCCTCCAGCTTTGGAGCCCTGGTTTCCTCCCACACTCCAAAGATGTGCAGGCTAGGTGGATTGGCCAAGTTAGATTCTCCCTTAGGATCCCAAGATGTGTAAGTTAGATAGATTAGCCATGGTAAATGTGTGAGGCTGTCGGGGGAGAGGGCATATTAGAGAGTCGATACAGATTTGATGGGCTGAATGACCTCTTCTGTAGGGATTCTTTGACTGCGTGTGGAGTGAATGGAATTGG
Source organism: Carcharhinus amblyrhynchos (assembly GCF_965287045.1). Lineage (NCBI taxonomy): Eukaryota > Metazoa > Chordata > Chondrichthyes > Carcharhiniformes > Carcharhinidae > Carcharhinus > Carcharhinus amblyrhynchos. The sequence goes on from NC_137329.1 coordinate 59,662,302, forward strand.
CGGATGGTGGCTTGTGCAAAGCTGGAGAAGGTTATGCATTTCAGTTGTGGCAAAGGGAGTTTCAAAATTGGGGTGAGAATTTTACTATGGAGAAATTGCCAGACTGGAGGCAAGCTAGGAGCCAACGTTGGTCAGCGAGCACAGGGATAAGGGGTAAACAGGAACTGCTGAAAGTTAGGAGATAGGGAACAGAGTTTCAGGGTGAGACTGGCTCAAGTGGGTGGCAATGGTGAACAGTTCATGGCCTCAACCTGATGTTCTTCATGAGTTTACAGCAGCCACACTAACACACAGTCCCACAGTGGTTTGGTACCAGTATTAATGCTGAAATCATTGCAAGGAGGCTATCTGAGATTGTGCTGGGAGAAAACACCTTCCAATCTCTCACATTCTTTCTGTCACAATGCGCCCAGTCTGATAACTCACTCAACAGCTGGACATTTTGACATCAGGATCATCCTACTTTAAGAGTGGTTTCAATTCGACATTTACTTACTGTGCTTTTTCCCATTTGATCTCAGGGACTGGACACACTGTTTCATGTCTTGGGAATCTAAGAGGATAACAGCAGCAGAGTCATTGCCGGGAAAGTTTAATTATTTTTCAATTCGATACTACAGTAACTCCTGCCTATTTATTGTGAATGCTTAATATGGAGTTGACTAACTGGTCCAGAGCTACTCCTACCTGTCTGGTCATCTTACCTTCACTGGCTTTGAGCTTGAGGTTCCTCTGCAGACAACTTTAATGATAATGTCATTGCAACCATTGTCATTGTTCAGGACAAGGCTTGCTCAATGTCAAACCAGTCAGATGGACCTGGTTGGATACAGCAGAGGGGGCAGCAGAAACCAAAATAAGACCTTTTGACAAAGGGTCATCTGGACTCAAAACGCCAGCTCTTTTCTCTCCTCATAGATGCTGCCAGACCTGCTGAGATTTTCCAGCATTTTCTCTTTAGGTTTCAGATTCCAGCATCGGCAGTAATTTGCTTGTATCCAAAACAAATGTGATTTTGATCCGAGGAGAAGGAAGAAAGCCTTGAGATTTCCTGTGTTCCCTCACCCTTTCCACACTGGCATCTGTGTGGGACCACTGCAACCTTAAACCCACTCAGCTTCTGTAAGATTGAGTTGAATTTATAGTACTGCTGGGACTTAGTTGTCTATCCTTAAATATATTGTTTAAAATTGTATTCGAGGTGTAACATGGTCACAAAAGCATGATAGGTAAACTCAGTTGAATGTTAGCTACAGTTCTTTACAAGTCCTGACATGTCGAGAAGTGATGAAAAGGATGAATTCAGGTTATGTAAAGACCCCTTATTTGAAAGTCATTAGAATGCGGATAATGTCAGGAAAATGCCAGGGAGGTTTTTTAAGCTGTAGCAATTGTAACAGTGTCTAGCCAAGTAGCTGCAAATTGGGACAAGTACATATTAATCTTGTTAGTGGCCAGAGTTAATGAAGCACAAATCTGGAAACCAACACGCCTGCCCCCCTGAATGACAATGATATAAATCAGGCTAAAGATATTATCATTGGAAGGGCAGTTCGATAATGATTGACCAATCAGATGGAGAAAATGGAGTTTTACATAGCCAATCTGCAACAGTGTAAGGGTTTGTAAAATAGTAAATATGCATCATCGTCAATAAGAAGAAGAGCAGATTGAAGATCAACTTCAATTAAGAGAGGATCAAGAGTGAGAACAGGTGTAATGCCTGTTTTTGTCAGCTTGGATCCAGTATGTCCCTTTATGGGGACCATGAATTAGATTCAACGTGAACTTGAGTTGATTTTTGGAGCCAGTAAGGAGATGGATTAAAGGCTTGCCCTGTCCACTCTGTACATTGACTTTGGAGCTCTGAGGATGGAATAAAACTTAAAAAAGCATTTCAATCAAAAGACATAGTGCCCGGTGAACTGAAAGTGGAGGACCAGTGTCCCATTGTGAACATGACTGCTGATCACTGCCCTTCGCTAAGTATCACGATTTTATGCTTATTGTGGAAAACTTAATAGAGTCTATGAAGCTTGTGAAATTACCCTGGTAACTGTGTAGTTTTGTAGGTGATCAGAGCTTCAAGTTCCTTTTTGATTAACTTTCCCAACTGTAACGCTACTATACCTTTAAGAAATATATTTTTTTAATCATATTCTTTGCAGTTTGTAAGCAAGTTCTATTTTTTCATTGTGGCACAGGCTGTATGCTTAGAAGTCCTTTTATTGCTGCTTCATTGGTTTAAATAGGGTTTTGTTTATTTTCACTCTGAGCCACATGCAGTGTCCAAGATTTTTTATGACCTGAATTGTTAGAGGAATAACAATTGACAGGTCAGGTGACAAGAGTTCTTACTTTCAGTTTTGGGCTGTTGGCTGCTTTTTTTAGTTTAGAAGGTGTATTTACTTCAGGCTAGAAGCAGTGTTTTCTCTATCTCTCTCTCTCCCTGGTATTGTAGTTTCTGCTGGCTAGCTGAAGAAGGTCTTCTTGTCTTCCTGGAGTAAGAATTCTGTCTCTTGCAGTGGTTCGCTGGCTAAAAGCTAGAGTCCAGGAGTGGAATTATCTCTACCTCAAAGTCTGCTGTATGTTACAAAGCTGGGAACTCAGAGTTTCAATTCTCCAAAAAAAGGACTAAGTTCTAGCATCACGTAAGCATTCTTGTTTTCAGTGTTAAACATGTGGCGGGGTATGTTTATAAGGAGGTTTGTTTGGTTGGAACATTTCATATAGCTGTTACACAATTGTATCTTTTTTCTTGTTTGTAATTGGTAAAAGTTATGGCTGTATGTTAACTGTGTTTTTAAATAAACTTTGTTTGATAAAAGCTCCCTAGTGGGGCCTTTGAATCATACCAAAAGTGAAATATCTCATGCTCACCCTAGACAAATTCACAATGCAAAATCTATGATCCAGGCGGATTTCATAAAACACTTTGGAGTTTCTGACTTGGATTATAACACAGCTTAGTCTGAAATTATAATTGACCAAAGTCTCACAGTTAAATGAAAGGAAAAGGCAGATTTTATCCATTGGCGTTATTTCCAAGTCCATTTCTTTTGGTTCAAGGCAACAGTTTCCTCCCTTTTCAATTCTCACTCCGAGTCACATCATTCCAGACCACTCTGAGTCTGACGCTAATACCAAATATGTAGCCCTTATATGGGCGGCACGGTGCACAGTGGTTGGCACTGCTGCCTCACATTTTCAGGGACCTAGGTTCGAATCCCAGCTTGGGTCACTGTCTGTGTGGAATTTGCATGTTCTCCCTGTGTCTGTGTGGGTTTCATCCAGGTGCTACCATTTCCTTCCACAGTCTGAAAGATGTGCTGGTTAGGTGCATTGACCTAAGCAGGCGCCGCAGCGTGGCGACTAGGGGATTTTCCCAATAATTTCATTGCAGTATTAATGTAAGGCTATTGCTGCCTCACAGTGCCAGGGATCTGGTTCAATTCCCAGCTTGGATCACTGTCTGTCTAGAGTTTGCACATTTTCCCCATGTTTGCATGGGTTTCCTCCAGGAGCTCCGGTTTCCTCTCACAGTCTGAAAGATATGCTGGTTAGGTGCGTTGACCTGACCATGCACCGGAGTGTGGTGATGAGGGGATTTTCACAGTAACTTTATTGCAGAGTTTATGTGACTAATAAATAAACTTTTAACTTTTAGATTTAGCCAACAGGACATTACGTCTTTCACAACTGGAGATGCAGAAGAGATTTCACTCATGGATTATCTTATCGAAGTAGTATTACCTGGAGCATCCACAGGGTCAGCCTTTAGTACAATCTCTGTCCTTCCCATCTCTCTATCATCAGTGCCATCTAAAAAAAAAGAGGTTTCACAGGATTTTAGTGTGTGCCAAGCTTCACAGGACGAAAAACCAGAAATAAAATATGCTCTCCAAAACATAAATAAGGCCATACTTTCATAGTTACTTTCAAACAGATATTCATCTTCCTTCCATGCATTGTTGATTGTTGACAAATCTGAGGGAACAAACAGTACATATTGTGATCCAGTGTTTTGTTCTTTGACTTCATTTCTGTTTACAGCCTTTTGTTATTGGGTAAAGTGAGGAAATGTCATGCATTTTCATTGTAAATCATAATACTCAAATATTCACAGGAAAACATTCACATATTACATCAGACTTGGACCTGAATCTGACTTGTTTTGAACACATTGCACTGCACGGTATAAGCACATATTGTGTTGTATCATGTGATATTAAGTTTATTTATTAGAGTCACAAGTAGGTTTACATTAACACTGCAATGAAATTACTGTGAAAATCCCCTAGTCGCCACACTTCAGCACCTGTTGACGTACACTGAGGTAGAATTTAGCATGATCAATCCTCCTAACCAGAATGTCTCTCCAAATGTGAGAGGAAACCAGAGCACCCAGAGGAAACGCATGCAGACATGGGGGGATCGTGCAAATCCACACAGACAATGATCAAAACTGGGGATCGAACCTAGTCCCTGGTGCTGTGCGGCAGCAGTTCTAACCACTGTGCTACCCATGCTGCCCTTAAGTAGCATTGCATTGTACTTTGTTGCATTGGGCTCCATTTTAAGATCTTAAGTTGTAGCAAACTGTGTCTAACTACAACTTGAATATTTCATGCATTAAGCCACAAGTGAGATATTTCAAGCCCAAGCTGACCCTTTATGTCTGAAAGCTGAGTTATGAAGCAACATTGGAGAATGTTAAATTTTGTGGTTTACAGGAAGCCAGTAAGATCACCTTACAGAGCTATATAGGAATATTAACTGTAAAATAAAAGTGAGTGCAAGTTCAAATCAGAAAAAGTCACATTTAAATTTGGTTTTCAAATATACTTCATAGAAAAGAGAAAATTTTCCAATCCTGCTGGCCAAGAATATAAGACCTAGGAGCAGGAGTGGGCAATTCAGCCCCTCAAGCCTGCTCCACTATTCAATATGATCATGGCTGGTCTCAGCTTGGCCTCATCTCCAACTTCCTGTTTGGTCCCCATAACCTATCTACCTCCCTCCTTAAATTTGTTTTGTGTTCTGGTATTCATTGCACTCTGGGGTAAAGAATTCCACAGATTCAAGATCCTTATTCCTTATTCTGTTTTAACTCTGCCATCCTTAGCCTGAAACTAATTCATTCTAGAATGGCTGTTATTGGACAACAAATTTTATGAAATTGGGCACACAAAATGGAAGCAGACTAAAGTTACACTCAGAGTCTCTCCACGAAAAATCACATAGTAACAGACACTGATCAGTAGGCAAGAGCATGCTTTTAGAATGCAAATGAGGGCTAGCACATAAGGGAAGCTGGACAGGATGGCACCTACAGGAACTAAATCTCCACCCCATCAAAATCAGTACTTTTAAAACAGTCAAACAACCCATGGAGACACCTAAAATTAGCATAGTTAAGGAAACATTCCTGGCCCCTCAAAACCTCTTTTGAGATCAATGACACATCTATGGTTCAAACCCCGGAGATTCTAGACTATTAATAACCAATCAGACAAAACAGTTAACACATACTTAAAACAATTTCCTCAACACTTGAAAACATCGAGACAGGATGGCTAAGGTCGAATACTGTAAATAAAGTATTAGCATTTGAATCGCATACTGCACCGAAGTTCAGGTGTAACTATAGCCTGCTACGAGGGACGGGTAGAGTGCTTTCGGGACCGTCCGATTGTATGTCCTGACTGCGCTTCTCCGTCGAGGTAAAAAGAAAATAAAGTTGTGCCGTTATTGAACTTCACCCTGAGTCCGTAGTGGTCATTTCGCCCACTCGCGCTAACAATGCCCAACAAGGAGAAACATTTGCTCTGCAGCTACCCTGTCAATCCCCTTTCACATTTTATATACCTCAATTAGATCTCCTCTCATTCTTCTAAACTCCAGCAAGTATTGGCCTAAACTGCTCAATCTCTCTTTGTAAGATGAGTCCTTCATTCCTGGAATCAATCTTGAATCTTCTCTGACCCACCTCTAATACATTTACATCCTTCCTCAAGTAAGTGGACCAAAACTGTGTGCAGTACTCCAGATTGGTCTCATCAGTGCCCTGTACAGTTGCAACAGCACTTTCCTACTGTTATATTCTATTCCACTGGCAATCCCCTAGTTGCCACACTCTGATGCCTGTTCGGGTACACTGACGGAAAATTTAGTATGGCCAATGCACGTAACCAGCACATCTTTGGACTGTGGAAGGAAACCAAAGCGCTCGGAGGAAACCCTCACAGGCACGCTGAGAACATGCAAACTCCACACAGACAGCGGTCCAAGCAGGGAATCAAATCCGGGTCCCTGGTGCTGTGAGGCAGCTGTGCTAACCACTGTGCCGCAAAGCTGCCTCACGCATTCTATCCCTGCATTCAGGTCATTAATGTGGATTGATGAATATTTAAACTCCATCCACCCATTTGGCTCCATACCCTTATTAACTGAGCTACTACCTACTGTTGGGAGAGGATTCCCTGTACCACTCATGGCGAAGTGATTCTTAACTCCTCTCCTGGATGGCCTGGTTCTGATCTTAAGGCTCTAATCTCTTTGTCGAAGATTCTCCCATCAGTGGAAAAAACCTTTTCAAAATTTGACAACCCTCAATAAGTTTGATTTGATTTGGTTTATTGTCACATGTATTGATATACAGTGAAAAGTATTATTTCTTGTGCACTTTACAGACAAAACATACCGTTTATATAGAAGGAAAGGAGAGAATGCAGAATGTAGTGTTACAGTCATAGCGCCAAATCTATAAGAGATTGAATTAGAGCATGGTCAGAGAGTTTGAAAGAGTTAGAATATAGTTTTAGAAGCATAGAACAAGAGTAAAATATAGAATTAGAAGGTATGCTGGGCACAGTTTGCAAGAAGTTGTCACTCTCCAACCTGATCAGAATAGCCCTAGTATAGTCACCATCTGTCAAATGATGCTTTCTTTACTGACTACATTTGAGAACTTGCCTGAGAGTATCCCTATCTCACAGGCTAAATTCTTAAAGGCACAACTTGTTTTGAAGGGTAATTAGGCAAGTTGGATATAGAAGTTATGATTTTGACATAGACATAAGAGACAAGATGAATAGGGACATCATACTGGCCAAGTTAATTCCTTGTAACATGTAAGAATCTGGTAACCCTTTTAAGGCTAAAATAAAAGCAAAAGACTGAGGATGTTGGAAATCTGAAATGTTGGAAACAGAAAATGCTGGAAAAACCCAGCTGTGACAGCACTTCTGGAGGAAGAAACAGAGTTAATGTTTCAAGTCTATATGACTCATCTTCCGAGTTAAAGAGAGGGAAAGGTGAGATAGAATCATAGAAACCCTACAGTGCAGAAAGTGGCCACTGGACCATCGAGTCTGCACCGACCACAATCTTACCCAGGCCCTACCCCCATATCACTACACATTTACCCGCTAATCCCTCTAACCTCAGGATACCAAGGGGCAATTTTAGCATGGTCAATCAACCTAACCCGCACATCTTTGGACTGTGGGAGGAAACCAGAGCACCCGGAGGAAACCCATGTAGATATGAGGAGAATGTGCAAACTCCACACAGACAGTGACCCAAGTCAGGAATTGAACCCAGGTCCCTGGAGCTGTGAAGCAGCAGTGCTAACCACTGTGCTACCGTGCTGCCCTGGATGGATTATATGCAATGCATCACAATGCAAACTGGAGGAGCAGCACCTCATCTTCTGATTAGACATGTTACAGCTGCATATTCCAAGAAATACAAACCCAGTTTATGTAATTTCTCCTTGTAATCTGACATTTGGATCATTTTTTACAGTCTGGTAAAGTTATGCCATCTCTTTCCAAAATGATCTGGTTGTTTCTGCCAGTGGGATCTTCAGGTTCCACTGATGGCGACCCAATGCCATGGGTTCCCAGGCAGTGGAGTGTGTGAACAACTGGAAAACCCATTGGTAGCGGTGGGACTGGAAGATTCAACCCTTGGGCAAAAGCGAGCCACCTCTGCTGCTGCAAAACAGTCCCGAGGGACAGAAAATCCCATGCATTCTTTCTAAAGGTTGTCATTGAGAACTGCACACTGAACTCCAGATGAGATTCCACCAGGGTCTTGTATAACTATAGCAAATTTTCTCTCTTTTATGTTCTAGATCACCATACATGAAGGTTAACATTTCACCAACCCCTTTGATTACTTTTTGTATGCTATGATCACTAGGGGCCTGGGTCATAAACAGCCAAAGCCCTTTAGACTGTATTGTCCAGCTTTATAGTGTGTGTAGACGTGGATGAATGTGCATATACGTGTGTGTGTGAGTGGATATACAATTGAATGTGTTTTTATGTGTGTGTGTTTATGTGTGTTATATATGTAATATATATAGAACATAGAAAAACTACAGCACAAACAGGCCCTTCGGCCCACAAGTCACGCCGATCATATCTCTACCTACTAGGCTTACCTATAACCCTCAATCCTAGTAAGTCCCATGTATTCATCCAGAAGTCTCTTAAAAGACCCCATCGAATCTGCTTCCACCACAACAGTCGACAGCCGATTCCATGCACTCACTACCCTCTGAGTGAAAAACTTACCCCTGACATCTCCTCTGTACCCACACCGCAGCACCCTAAACCTGTGTCCTCTTGTGGCAGCCATTTCAGCCCTGGGAAAAAGCCTCTGAGAGTCCACCCTATCAATACCTCTCAACACCTTGTATACCTCTATCAGGCCACCTCTCATCCTTTGACTCTCCAAGGAGAAGAGATCGAGCTCTCTCAACCTATCCTCATAAGGCATGCGACCCAATCTGGGCAACATCCTTGTAAATCTCCTCTGCACCCTTTCAATAGCTTCCACATCTTTCTTGTAATGAGGCGACCAGAACTGAACACAGTACTCCAAGTAGGGTCTGACTAGGGTCTTATAAAGCTGCAGCATTATCTCCCAACTCCTAAACTCAATCTCTCGATTGATGAAGGCCAGTACACCATACGCCTTATTAACCACATCGTCTACCTGCGAAGCCGATTTGAGAGTCCTATGAACTAGGCCCCAAGATTCTTCTGATCTTCCACACTGCTAAGAGTCTTACCCTTGATATTATACTCCTTCATCCCATTTGACCTGCCAAAATGAACCACCACACACTTATCCAGGTTGAAGTCCATCTGCCACTTCTCTGCCCAGTCTTGCATCCTATCTATGTCACGCTCCAACGTCTGACATTCCTCCAAGCTATCCACAACACCTCCAACCTTCATGTCATCGGCAAACTTACCAATCCATCCCTCCACTTCCTTATCCAGGTCATTTATAAAAATCACAAACAGCAAGGGTCCCAGAACAGATCCCTGGGTCATTGCACTGGTGACCGACTTTCATGCAGAAAAAGACCCATCTACAACCTCTCTCTGCCTTCTGCGGACAAGCCAATTCTGGATCCACAAAGCAACATCCCCTTGGATCCCATGCCGCCTCACTTTCTCAATAAGCCTTGCATGGGAGACCTTATCGAATGCCTTGCTGAAGTTCATATAAACCACATCCACTGCGCTTGCTTCGTCAATGTGTTTAACTACATCTTCAAAAAACTCAATCAGGCTCGTAAGGCATGATCTGCCTTTGACAAAGCCATGCTAACTACTTTTGATCGTACTATACTTCTCTAAGTGTTCATAAATCATGTCTCTCAGGATCTTGTCCATCAACTTACCAACCACTGAGGTTAGACTCACCGGTTGGTAATTTCCTGGGCTATCCCTGTTCCCTTTCTTGAATATAGGAACCACATTCGCAATCCTCCAATCCTCCGGAACCTCTCCCGTCTCCATCGAGGATGCAAAGATCATTGCCAGAGGCTCTGCAATCTCTTTCCTCGCCTCACACCTGGGGTACATCCTTATCTATCTTGATACTATTCAAAGCTCCAACACATCCTCTTTCTTAATGTCCGCATACTCAAGCGTTTCAGTCCACAGCATGCCTGCACTACAACCACCAAGATCCTTTTCCACTGTGAATACCGAAGTAAAGTATTCATTGAGCACCTCTGCTATTTCTACCGGTTCTGGACAAACTTTCCCACCATCACATTTTATAGGTCTGATTCCTTCACATCTCGTCCTTTTGCTCTTCACATACTTGTAGAACGCCTTCGGGTTTTCCTTAATCTTACCTGCAAGGCCTTGTCATGACCCCTTCTGGTTCTCCTAGTTTCCATCTTAAGTTCCTTCCTACAAGCTGTATACTCCTCTGGATCCCTAACATTACCTAGTTCCCTGAACCTTTTGTATGCTTTTCTTTTCTTTTTGACTAGATTTATTACAATTTTCGTGCACCACGGTTCCTGTAACCTACCAAAATGTCCCTGTCTTATCAAATGTTGTCGTGCAGAACTCCAGACAAATAATCCTTGAAAATCTGCCACATTACTTCTGTACATTTCCCTGAGAAAATCTCCTTCCAATTTATGACTCTAATTTCCTGCCTGATGGCTTCATAATTCCCATTACTCCAGATAAACACTTTCTTAGCTTGTCTGATCCTATGTTTTTCCAATGCTAGTGTAAAGGAGATAGAGTTATGATCAATATCACCAAAATGCTCTCTCACTGAGATCTGACACCTGTCCAGTTTCATTACCCAATACCAAATCAAGTACAGCCTCTCTTCTTGTTGGCTTATCCATATACTGTGTCAGGAAACCCTCCTGAACACACCTAACAAACTCCTCCTCATCAAAACCCCTTACCCTAGGGAGATTCCAATCGATATTTGGGAAATTAAAGTCTCCCATCATAATAACTCTGTTATTATTACATCTCTCCAGGATCTGTTTCCCTATCTGTTCCTCAACATCCCTGTTACTGTTGGGTGGCCTATAGAAAACACCCAGTAAAGTTATTAACCCCTTCCTGTTCCGAACCTCCACCCGCAGAAACTCCGTAGACAATCCCTCCATGGCGTCTATCTTTTCTACAGCCGTGACACTATCTCTGATCGACAGTGCCACTCCCTCACCTCTTTTGCCTCCCTCCCTGTCCCTTCTGAAACATCTGAAACCCAGCACTTGAAGTATCCCGTCCTGTCCCTCAGTCATCCAAGTCTCTGTAATGGCCACCACATCACATTTCCAAGTAGCAATCCACGCTCTAAGCTCGTCCACTTTGTGAACAACGCTCCTGGCGTTAAAATAGATACATCTCAAACCTTCAGTCTGAGCGCTCCCCTTCTCTATCACCTGTCTATCCTCCCTCTCACACTGTCGACAATCCCTCTCTATTTGTGAGCTAACCTCCTCTCTTCCAGTCACTTCATTTCGATTCCCCACCCCCCAACCGTTCCAGTTTAAAGTCTCCCCAATAGCCTTAGCAAACCTTCCTGCCAGGATATTGGCCCCCCGGGATTCAAGTGCCACCAGTCCTTTTTGTCCAGGTCACACCTGCCCCTAAAGAAGTCCCAATGATCCAGGAACCTGAATCTCTGCCCCCTGCTCCAATCCCTCAGCCATGCATTTATCCTCCACTTCATTCCATTCCTGCTTTCACTGTTTCATGGCACAGGCAGCAATCCCGAGATTACTACCTTTGTGTTCCTCCTTCTCAACTGTCTACCTAACTCCCTATATTCTCTTTTCATGACCCCTTCCTTTTTCCTACCTATGTCAGCGAGAACAATATGTACCACAAACTCCTGCTCCTCTCCCTCCCACTTCAGGATTTCTGGGACACGACCTGAAACATCCCGGATCCCGGCACCAGGGAGGCAAACTACCATCCGAGTTTCCCGTCTGCCTTCACAAAGCCGCCTGTCCGACTGCCTCACTGTAGAGTCCCCAATTAATACTGCCTTCTTCCTCCTTTCCTTATCTTTCTGAGCTACAGGACCAGACCTTGCGCCAGAGACATGTCCATTGCAGCTTCCACCAGATGGGCTGGCCCCCCCAACAGCACTCAAACAGGAGTACTTATTGTCAAGGGGCATATCCACTGGGGTGCTCTCTAGCACCTGAACTTTCCCCTTTCTGATTGTGACCCACTTGCCTGCCTCCCGTGGCCCCGGTGTGACCACCTGCCTGTAACTCCTATCTATCACCTGCTCATTCTCCCTGACCAGACGAAGGTCCTCGAGCTGCAGCTCCAGTTCCCTAATGCGGTCTCTTAGGAACCGCAGTTCAACGCACCCGGCACAGATATGGACATCAGGGAGACTAGGAGCCTCTAGGACCTCCCACATCCGATACTGAGAACAACAGACTGGCCTCACACTCATAATTCCCCTTTTCCTCAAAGAACACAGAGAAAGAAACTAAGAGTTAATCCTACCTTGCCTCGCCTGTTTCCACCTAAGCCCGTTGAGCCAAAGCCCTTCAGCTCTCACTCTGTTCCCTGCTCACTCCACTGCCTGCTGGTTAGTGTGGCCTGCCTTTTAATCCTCGCGCACTAAAATAAAATAAAAAACCCTTCCCAGCTGACTCTGCAGCCCACTTCCACTTTTCAATTAAAGTAAAAAGGAAAATGTATACTTATATGCGTACTGACTGAGCTCAGAAAGAGCTGAAGGACTGCATTGGGCAATCTTATGTAATAGGCAATAAAAGAAGGTATTTAGAAGTTGAATTGGCCAGGGAAGGTAAAAGGCTCCAAAGCAATACTCCATTTTCTGTCATGCACTGCATGGTCAATGTCCTTAACCAGGCCAATTCCATGAACTTTAATTTGACTTAATGATCTTTTTCATGGAAACAATCAAATGACTCCTGGAAATGAATGTAAAATACATCCAGAACATCTCCTCATCTATTATATCAGTTATTCAAAAAAAATGTATATTAGAGGTAGCATATTCTTTCCAAATCCATGTTTGTTCTCCATAATCAGCTCATTTTTTCTAAATGGTTACTCCTAATTGTAGATTCCTGTAGCTTCCTCACAACAGATGTCAACCTAAAACACCTACAACTTCCTGGCTTTTTCCACCTAATTTTTCTTAAGTAATGGGGCAAAATTGCAATTTTCCAATCTAAAGGAATGACTCTGAAATAGAGAGCTTTGGAAAATGATGACAAAAATATCTGCAATTTCCATTAAAACCTTGGGTTAGAACCCTTCAGCTCCTGAGGATGAGTCAGTCTGTGGAGGCACTATTTGTTCTGATACTGCTTTCTTGTTTACATTATCTTTATTGAATTCCTCTTCTTGATTCATTAGTAATTTTCCTGGAATGAATCTCTTATCCTCATCCTCCACTTTGAATTTGACACAAAGTAATTATTCATCAAGTCTATCATATTTTCATTTGTAATCTTATCCAAACCTGTTTGTTAAAGGGCTCATATTACCCTAACAATCCTTTATTTGTAAAAGCATTTGTGTTAACCTTGATAATCCTTGCAAATTTCATTTTGTAATGCTTTTTATAAATTGTAACGTCCTTTTCCTATTCCATTGTTGCTCCTTATACTCTAATGTCCTGATCTACGCTATTCTTTGCATTCTTATATCCTTTTCTCTTTTCCTATGATGTGGAGATGCCGGCATTGGACTGGGGTAGACACAGTAAGAAGTCATACAACACAAGGTTAAAGTCCAACAGAGTTATTTGGAATCACGAGCATTCAGAGCACTGCTTCTTCATCAGGTGAGTGGCTTTTTTTTAATGGGTGGAATGCGAGTCTTTATAGATAATCAAATCTTTACAGGTATAGACAGTGTGAGTGGAGAGAGGGTTTAGCACAGGTTGAAGAGGTGTGGCTTACCTTTTGGACTTTAACCTGCTGTTTCTCTTTTGCATTATCTCTCACCACGTATATCATTGCTGTTTTATTTGCTCAGTAGGATTCTAGGTTATTTATATTCTATTCCTGAATTTTTTTAAAAAAACTCCCACTATGGGTTTGTAGCTTACTTGATTAAAATTAAAATTAAATCTAATTTTAATGTAATTAGTGGGCCTAGGGCTGAATCCTCTGGGCCCACGAGCCTCTCCTACCTCACCAATGTGTTTTACTGCAGCAGGATTTGGAGTAGTTTCACACTTTTGGGGAGCTAGCAGCCTGACCCTGCTCAAGAAAGGGAAGGGGAGCAATCAAGGGTGGTGCCCCCACAGCATGGGCATCCTGACAGTGCCATCCTGTGCCCACTGGCACTGCCCAAGGGACAAGGTGCCAATGCCCAGGGGTCTCCTTGCAACTGCCCAGACATGGGGCAGTGCCAAGGGAATGGGGCCGAGAGGTTGGGGCCTGTGGGCTGCAGGGCCTAGGGCTATCAGTGGAAGTTGGGGTCCCATTGCCACTCTACAGTGGGATTGACGGGGGCAGGAGGGAGACCAGTGATTGGGCTGCGCTAGGGGTGGCTCTGCTGAAGGGTTGTCTGCACTGTGGGGTGTTGAGGGGGCTGAGATCAAATTGTCTGGGACGGGGCGGGTGTTGGGGTTTGTCCCGGAATGATTGGGGAGAGCCGCAATCGGGCCGTAGGAGGTTTTGAGGGGGGATAGCATTGTGAGAGTTCTGTTGGCCAATTATTGAGCTAGCTAGCAAACTGCAGGTTGATAGTTTGGGGCCACTGCGCATGTGCAGGGGTCTGCTGGTTTCAGCCCCCTGAGTGGAAATAGGCCCTGCCCCCTGATATTTAATGATATTCATGCTGGTGGCCTCTGCATTGCACAGAGTGTGGGAGATTCTTCTCTGAAGTCCCACTGAAAAAAACAACATGAATTACTCCAGTTTTCCCATGAATTCGACAATTAGAATTTTTTGGGAGCATTCCACCCTTAATGTTGGATTCAATAGGATCATGATCGATGATGGGCAAGTGTTTCCTCATTGTTAAGATTATTAGCTAAGTCTTATTACTTATTACTAACATTTTCATTGGGGAATGTTTTGTTTACCTTAAATGCACTCAAGAAGTTCACTAACTATCTGACTTGAGCTACTCTGCCCAACCTACATGCAAAGCAGCATGTCCCATTAAAATAACATTGTATTTTCAACAGCCATTCTAATCTAGGACAGATTTTTAATGTTTCAATGAGATGATGTATCTGTTAAAAACGTGGATGATATCAAATGCTTACCTACTGCTTGTGACTTAACTGTGACATTGACTGGGAACAGCATGCCATTGATAAAGGAACCTAAAAAGTAAAATGAAGAAATTATTTCTTTTTCTTCAAGATTTGTGAGAAATATGATTAAGTTTTGAATTTAATCACTGATCATCAGTTGGTACTGTGTTAAACTATTGTTATCAAACATTCAACTTCATTCCTATGTTCAATATGGCTGAGCAGTGATTTTCCACATTTGAAACTAATTCAGGATCAACACCAGAGAACAAGATTGCTTCTGTTCCGTACACTCATTGGACATGAATCATCCCTCCAGGAATCACAGATATCTGATTATCTGAAACACGCAAAGAAAATTACCATTTTGGATATCAATTATTCAGTCACGTTGCAAATCATGTCGGTTTAGCATTGGGTCCTGTCATGTCCTAACTATGTTAGGGGTTGTGGGTTTTAATAGAAAAAGAAAACTTGGTTTGCACACATACATTGAAACCAACACACAACAGGTTTTATTGAAAGCTGTTTGCTGCTCTGCATCAGAATGCAAAACATAAACAGCAGCTTGATCACACACTCTAATAACATCACCATCTAAACAGATGATCAGCTCTTAAATCAACCTTACAACCCTTTTAAATATGTAACAGCCCTCTCTTTACTTCTGTGGTCATGATACCAAATTACTGTAATGTTATACATAGATTCACTAATACTCTGGACACAGTACCAAGCATCATTAAATCAATATATACAGTCAATAAGGAAGTCAATCAGGAGGATGTTTATTCTCCTCTGGTTGTAAACTACGTTTTGGATTTAGGCTGCCCTTGACCCTTGAAGTATGGTTTGGAAAATCAGCAGATTTCTTCTCTTGGAACTAATTCTGAATCATTCTCACTCGGTATATTAGCAGAGACACAATCATCAGGCAACTCAATTCAACTAAGTCCTCTATTGTAGTATTCACCACACTAGGGATTAAAGAAGTTGGTACTTCTAGAGATGCTTCTGAGAAATCATTTCGATAACAATTGGCTAGCATGGTGTCTCCAAACTAGTTCATCTTCGATTTGAACCCTGTAAGAAATTGGATCTGTTTTTGCTAAAACTATGGATGGTGTGCATTTCTCACAGTAAGAAGTCTCACAACACCAGGTTAAAGTCCAACAGGTTTATTTGGTAGCAGAATCCACTAGCTTTTGGAGCACTACCCCTTTGTCAGGTAAGTGGGAGTTCTATTCACAAACAAGGCATATAAAGACACAAACTCAATTTACAAAATAATGATTGGAATGCGAGTCTTTACAGCTAATCAAGTCTTAAAGGTACAGACAGTGTGAGTAGACAGAGCATTAAACACAGGTTAAAGAGATGTGTATTGTCTCCAGACAGGATAGTTAGTGAGATTTTGCAAACCCAGACAAGTCGTTATGGGTGTTACAGATAGTGTGACATGAACACAACATCCCGGTTGAAGCCATCCTCATTTGAACTCCACATTCCCCACATGCATTTCTTACTCATGGCATAATTACTTATGTGCGGTTGATCTCCTAGCTGAAATGAGTGTTGTTTTTCCCTCACTTCTTATCGAGCAACTTGAGATTGTTGTTGATGCTCTACTATCTCTGAGATTTCTGGAGGTAATAACAAATCAAATGTAGTTCTCAATTTTCTCTTTAAGAGTAGTAATGTAGATGAATTTGAGTTGTTGCATGAAAGATGTTTCTATAAGGTGCTGAAGAGCTATTCATACAACATTATAAGATTGAAGGTTTTAAAGAATTTTTCATGGATTGTACAAATATTTCAGCTAATTCATTGGATGATGCATGATAAGATGTGGATTCTATACGCTGAATTCCATTTAGTTTGATCTTATTCCTCAAACTCTTGTGAAGTGAACTATGAATCAGTATTGCTAACAATCTGTTCAAGTTTGCCAAATCTTGCAAAGATCTCATCAAACTTTTCAATGCTTTGTTTAGTTGTAGTAGATCTCATGATAGCTTCTGGTGTATTTTTTATTCATGCACTGGATTGATACTATCCCACCTTTTCTTCAATCTGAGCATCCAGACCCGGCCACCAACAATAACTATGTGCCAATTCCTTCATCCAGCTATACTAGGATGTCCTTTTGGTAGTTGTTTAAGAACTCTTCCATGCAGACTAGGAGGAATGACCACTTGGATTCCCCCACAACAGACATCCACCTTGGATGGTCAACTCATGCTTTCTTGACATATATGGTTTCAAATTGGGATATGGATGTTATGTTCTAGCTCTCATTCTTTTGAATACAATATCCATCACCTTCCCATCACAGGATTATTTCTGATATGTGTCTGAACTTGAGAAGATGTCACAGGCAAATGATTTACTAGCGAAAAATAAAGAATATTACCAAAACTAGTTGGTAGTAAATAAGTAAAAGTAAGCATGATAATGCATCAGCATCAGCGTGGTATTCTGATTGATGATACTTTATATCATAGGAATGTGCTGTTAAGATTAGTGGCCATCTTTGTGATCGGCTAGCAGCTAATGATGGTATGTCTTTATACAGCCCACAAAGAATAATTAAGGGTCGATGATCAGTCAATAATGTGAAATGATGACCATATAAATAATGAAAATTTCGTAGGCAAAAAATTATACTCAATACTTCTTTTTCTAGCTTAGCATGCTATATACATTACTAGACAAAGTAGATAAAGCAAAAACTATTGAATGTTCTTCTTCTGAAGGCATAATATGTGAAACTGCTGCCCCTGCTTCATAAGGTGAAGTGTTGTAAGCAAGTAATAATCATAATTTTGGATTGAAATGAATCAGTACTTCAGACTTCAGCAAAGCATTTTTGAATCCTTGTTTGCTTTCTCATGTCCCATTGTCCAGTCCCATGACTGTCACACACACAGTAAATTATGCACTGACTTCAATAATGTAGCTAAGTTAGGAACAAATTTGCCATAAGAATTTACTAATCCTAGGAAGGACCTCAATTGTGTCAAATTCATCAGATGTGGTGTTTCTAAAGTACTGTCCATCATTTTAGATGTTTTATGTAGACCTTTACTATCAATAATGTGACCAAATTACTAGACTGACGTTTGGAAAAAGTCACACTTTTCTTTCTTGACATGCAGACCATGGGCTTGAAGAAGTTCCAATCTTGCTTCTAAATTATTCAAGTGGCCTTGTTCACTGAACTCTGTAATTAGAATATCATCCAGATAACATCGTACACCAGAGAGACCACATAAAATCAATTTTTGTAGTAGGACTGGTGCAGATGTTATTCCAGAAGGTAATCTTTTATAATGAAAAAGACCTTTATGAGTAGAGTTGGCAAGCAATAGTTGAGATTCAGCGGCTATATTCACTTGTAAATATGCGTGTGAAAGATCAATCTTGATGAATTTTTGCCCATCTGATAATCCTGCCAACAAATCTTCAATTAAAGGATTGATTAGCACACCAAATTTATGGCTGTTTTAAAATCACTACAAATACAAACTGACCATTTGGTTTCATAACAGGTACAATGAGGATAGCCCAGTTATTAAATTGTAGCCAGCTCAAACACACCAGTGTTAAGTCACATTAATTCTTCTTCGACCTTGGGATGAATTGCATATGGCACAGTCTTGCCTTGAGACTTTTTGGTAGATTATTTGACTTTATCTTGAGTTTCACTTGAACAGGCTTCATTCAGTCACACCTCTCTTGCTGTAGATCTATTTTGGCATCAATCGATCTGTTGAGAACACACCAGTCAAGCTTTACCTTGTCCAGCTATGACCTTCCAAATAGAGCTGGAAAATTACTATGGACCACATGGAGAACAACTCTGCTGTTAGTCCACTCAACTCTACGTTGACCACAATGGCATGATCTCTTCGCTGCATATCCTTAAACTCACATCAGATGGTTTTAACAAAAGATATTTCAGCTTTTCTTGGTACATACTCGCAGGAATTAAAGACACAGCAGCACCAGTATCAACCTCCATCTTAATACACTGTCCACTTAACTTCGGAAACACCTAGGATCTATGTAATCCAACTTGCATGGATAAAACATTCAGTTGGAACCCTTCATCATATTTCTGGGCATTCTATTCTTCATAATTGCAACTCTCTTCTTCTGTGTTGTAAATTATTTTTATAGAATGCAATTTTCTGTTCTTCTTGAAGGTACCCAGATTCTTCTTCTGAATATTCTTCCTAGGAGAAACTGGTCGAGCCCAACAAGCTTTGGTGATGTGACCATTTTGTCACAATTCTTGCATTGACTATCCTTGCTCCAACATTTTCTCCCTGAATGGCCCGTTTTGGTGTATCTGTGATATGTTTGCTGCTGCTTTGACTTCTTATGAGCAGTTTCCAACTTGTGCATCTTCATTCCTACACCAAATTGTGAACCCTCTTTTGCATTGATATTGCAATTTCTACTGCTGTCTTTAAAGTCAAAACATATTCAGGAAGCAATCTTCTTTGAATAGTCTTATTTTGATGACCATAAACTAGATAATCTTGAAGAGAATCTTGCAAAGTCTCACCCAACCCACAACGTTGTACCTTTCAAACGTTGCCACTAACAGAGAAATGCTTTCACTTTCCACTTGATCCTTTCGGTGGAACTGTTCTGCGATGATCAGTGGCTATGGAGTATTACGCTCTCCAAGGATCTTTGTCAAGTCATCCTAAGTTTTGGTTCCTGGCTTTGTGGATGAATCAAGTTTCGGAGAAATTGTAGGTTTTACTTCCTATTTAACTGAAAAAAACTGGTACAAGCAGTTCATTTGCTAATTTATTGTCTTGTACAAAATATTGAAAACACTTCACATAGGTATTGCCATGATTAATTTGCTTAATTGAAAAGGCCCATGGAGTCTTACTGACCTGCTATTTCTCTTGCAGGTACTCGCAACTCGAACTGGCTCAATGTATTTTTTTCACTGTCTTCCTAGTACTCCCCATTTTTAATGCGGAGACTGTTAGCTTGATTTTTTTCCCCCAAGTATCCCCAGCCATACAGCAAAGCATTTACTCTTTTCAAATATGCCATGCACTACTTGGAATGTCACCCTTTTCTGATTGATTATAAAAGAGGGTTTTTTTTCCAAGAGAGCCTTTTTCTTACTTGAGCCTTCTGGGCACTAGCACTTCAATCCTTAATCCTGTCATTGCTTTTCCCCAGTTTCTAATATATAAAGTGTGGGGATCCACACTCATCACCAATTTTCTTTCTGTAACGTCCTAACTATGGTTGAAGTTATGGGTTTGAACAGAAAAAGAAAATACTTGGTTTGCACTCGTACATTCAAACTAACCAAAGATGTGTGGGTTAGGTTGATTGGCCATGCTAAAATTGCCCCTTAGTGTCCTGAGATGTATAGGTTAAAGAGATTAACGGGTAAATGTGTAGGGATATGGGGGTGGATCCTGGGTGCGATTGTGGTTGGTACAGACTCGATGGGCCAGATGGCCTCTTTTTGCACTGTGGAGTTTCTATGATTCTATAACATACAAAGCTCTGCTCTGCATCAGAATACAAAACTGTACACGATTGAAGTCTGATCACACACCCTAATGACATCACCATCAAATCATGTGATCATTTAAAGCATCTTAAAGCAACCTACTAAACATATAACAGGTTCAGAGTCAGCTACAAAGTTGATGAACACCTACCCTGACAGCAAGAGAATAATCCTGACAAGCTTCAAATATTTTGCACTCAAAATCACCAGAAAAGGAAACCAACATGTGCACTATGAGCCAAAATAGTCTCCGCTGAGATGTAAGCATCCCACAATTCTAAAATACAGCAGCACAGCACTTCATTCTGCTATAATCCAGGGCAGACTCTCCAAGGTGTTTTATGAAGTCAGCCCAGACCATAAATCTTGCGCTTTGAATTTGGCATGGAGATCATGAGATGTTTCACTCCAGGTATGTTTCAAATGACCCACTAGGGAACTTCTTTCAAACAAAGAATACAGTTAACACTGTAAGAAAATTAACAATAACTTTTACCATTTTTAAAAACACAATTATAACATTGTATAAACTGTAACAGCTGAGACTGTTGTTCCAAACTGCCTTACAAACATACACCCTGTTCTCAGCTTAGCTCAGAAAGTAAGTGTGCTCATGTGATGCTGGATCTTGCAGCTTTGCAACAGCTGGTGTGAATTAATCCCCCATATGGGATTAAAACTTTGAGGCTTTCCACCGCTGGAACCTTCAACATACTTTGAGAGACAGTAACACCACTTTCCTCTGGCTTCCAAGTAGCCAGCCACTGACTGTAGAATTTTCGATACCAGGGAGAGAGGTAAAAACACTGCATCCAGCCTGCAGTCCAACCAGCTTCAGCCCAACTGAAAGGGGATTTCTCTGAAAGGAGAACTATCCAAAGTACCACCTGACCGTCAATCAGTCGCAAATCAACAATTCCCAAAAGGGTCATAAAACTCTAAGCCTTTGCACTAGGCCCAGATTTAAAATAAACAAAAGGCCCATTATATGACTTTAGCAACAATAAAAGGACATCAGCTCAGACAGCGCGGTGCCAAAATCAAAAAAAAGCCAGGCCTGTTTAAAACTGCAGAGAAACATGATTAAATTATATTTCTTAAGTGACACAGTTCTGGCTAAGAGCTCAGTGGATACATTGCCTCAGAAGCTACCTTGCCTCTGAGTTCAGAGAGAACTGATCAATTCCAGCTGCCACTGTGTGAGAAAGCAGTTTGTATCTGACGTCTCCCTTTTTGTCCAGCACAACACATGTGATTATAAATTGACAACAGAGTAAGTCATGGATATTAATCCCTCTGCTACTGTATGTATCCTTGTCAGAAAGACCTTAACCTTTAGTTAATTGATCAAATGATCACATGTTGTTTGATCAATCTTTGTTCATTAAGCTGAGTAACTGGAACAATGATGACTGAGCCTGTACTCAGTGTCAGCACTCCAGATTTGGAGATTGCAGGTTCACTTCAGAAACTTGGGCACAAATTGAGATTGACTTCAGAGCACCATTGAGGGAATGCTGCAGTGCCACAAGTACATCTTTTGAATAAAATGACAGACCTGTCAGGTGAATGTATATGATCCTATGGCGCTATTCCAAAGAAGAGCAGGGACGTTCTTCCTCAGTTGCTGCATCCCCAGCAGGAATGACAATACTACATCGTTGGCTGTGAAGAATATTGGGCTGACCTGACGAAGCAAAACAGTTCCTTCTTTGTTTCTTTTCCGGTTATGAATTTTTTGGTAGGGGGAGGTGAGACAATATTGTAGAATCTTTCCTCAGGGCACTGGTTGGGTTAAGGAAAAATTGTAATTCTGCAAGCTTTGTGGAGGAAAGGCCTTGCTCAGACAATGTGTATTCCAAGTTTACTGATGTCCTTGTGTCTTGTGTTCAAATGCAAAGTGAAGCATCTCCCAAAGAAGTGGGGTTGCTAATGTCTGCATTAGGCTGCACATTGCACCTTGGTGCCCCAGTTTGACATGCTTTAAGCAACTGCAAAGACCAATTCCATTGGATACCTGCCCATGTCTCAGTTGCCATTAGTTAAGCTTTTCAAATCTGCAGGCCACTATCCAGTCCCTCGATAGGCTCAAGGCTATCAACAGCTCACGTGAGAGAGGGATGGGCTGTGATTGGAGGAGCAGTAAATAATGGCAGCTGTAAGCATGTCGGGGGAATAGGAGAGGATTTCAGGAGATGGAGAGAGGGAAAGATAGACAGAATGTGGATCCTGAGAGATTGTGGATCCCTGGCTCCCCTCACTTCCCCCTGGTTCTTCCCAAGTGTATGTGTGGCTAAGTGAGAGAGCAAGTGAGAAAGTGAGTGAGAGAGTGAATGTATATGTGTATGTGTGTGTGCACAAGTATGGATGAGTGGATGTATGGATGAGTGAGTGAGTAAGTGAGTATGTGTGTGGTTCACCTTCAGCCCCACACAACACATCCTCTCAGACACTCTCAAAGTGGGTGTGGGTGAGTGAGGACCCTGGGACTGGAAGTGAGCTGGGCACTTGCACATGGACACACACTCTAATAGTCACCGTTTTTGTGCATGAGTCGCAAAAACCCAGCTGGCAGGTGCAGCAGGTGGTCAGGAAGGCGAATGGGATGCTGGCCTTCATAGCTAGGGGGATTGAATATAAAAGTAGGGAGGTCTTGCTGCAGCTGTATAGGGCATTGGTGAGGCTGCAGCTGGAGTACTGTGTGCAGTTTTGGGCGCCGCACCTGCGCAAAGATATTTTGGCCTTGGAGGGAGTGCAGAGGAGGTTTACTAGGCTGATACCGGAGTTGAGGGGGTTGAACTATGAGGAGAGGCTGAATAAACTAGGCTTGTACTCGTTGGAGTTTAGAAGAATGAGGGGAGATCTCATTGAGACGTATAAGATGATGAATGGGATGGATAGGATAGAGGTGGAGAGACTCTTCCCACTGAAAAAAGACAGTAGGACTAGGGGGCACAGCCTCAAGATAAAGGGGGGGCGGTTTAGAACGGAGTTGAGGAGGAACTTCTTCACTCAAAGGGTGGTGAATCTCTGGAATTCTCTGCCCGTTGAAGTGGTGGAGGCTGCCTCGCTAAATATTTTTAAGACGCGGGTTGATGGGTTTTTGATAAGAGAGGCGATTAAGGGTTATGGGGAGAGGGCGGGAAAGTGGAACTGAGCAGCGACAGATCAGCCATGATCTTATTGAATGGCGGGGCAGGCTCGAAGGGCTAGATGGCCTACTCCTGCTCCTATTTCTTATGTTCTTATGTTTATTGATTATTCTTTGTTTAATTCGCAACTTCTGGTTTGACATTGCTTAATTCTGGTCATATCTCATTTTTTAAAAACCTTATCTAACATTGTGCCAATCTTTATCTTTCTAAAATTTGCTCATTGGCCATCGGGTGAGAAAACAAAAGGAAATGTGGCCCCCCCACCCCCCACCCCCCACCCCCCAGCCCCAGCCCCAGCCCCAGCCCCACCCCTGCCCCCACCCCCTCCCCCTCCCCATCCCACCCCCACCCCCTCCCCTTCCCCCGCCCCCGCCCCCGATAACCCTACATAAATAAGCTTGTCCTTGGCTATGCACCTGATGTGCATAAAGCAGGGAATGATATTGAATGGATCTGTGCTGTGTGCTTGTGAGTGACTGAAAGCTGCCTCTACATTTACACAGATTGGCATTCATTCACCCAACGTACGTTGACTGAGACAGTAATAGCCTGTACTGAGCCTTCTGGGAGAACACCGTCATTGTTCTGAGAAGGCGGAATTCTGAACAAACGCGGCAGCACATTGAACTAATACATCATTCCAGCATATGTCAAACAAAGGTTCAGGGGAAATAGGAGCAGGAGTAAGCCATTTACCCCCTCGAGCCTGCTTCACCGTAGATCATAGTTGATCTTCTGCCTCAATGACATTTTCCTGCATTGTCCCCAAATCCTTTGATATCTTCAGTATTTAGAAATTGATCAATCTCATAAGAACATAAGAAATAGGAGCAGGAGTAGGCCATCCAGCCCTTCGAGCCTGCCCCGCCATTCAATAAGATCATGGCTGATCTGTCGTGGCTCAGTTCCACATTCCTGCCCTCTCCCCATAACCCTTAATCCCCTCTCTTATCAAAAACCTATTAACCCGCGTCTTAAAAATATTTAGCGAGGTAGCCTCCACCACTTCAACGGGCAGAGAATTCCAGAGATTCGCCACCCTTTGAGTGAAGAAGTTTCTCCTCAACTCCGTTCTAAACCACCCCCCCTTTATCTTAAGGCTGTGCCCCCTAGTCCTACTATCCTTTCTGAGCGGGAAGAGTCTCTCCACCTCTATCCTATCCATCCCATTCACTGTCTTATACGTCTCAATGAGATCTCCCCTCATTCTTCTAAACTCTAACGAGTACAAGCCCACTTTATTCAGCCTCTCCTCATAGCTCAACCCCCTCAACTCTGGCATCAGCCTAGTAAACTTCCTCTGCACTCCCTCCAAGGCCAAAATATCCTTGCGTAAGTGCGGCGCCCAAAACTGCACACAGTACTCCAGCTGCGGCCTCACCAATGCCCTATACAGCCGCAGCAAGACCTCCCTACTTTTATATTCAATCCCCCTCGCTATGAAGGCCAGCATCCCATTCGCCTTCCTGACCACCTGCTGCACCTGCAAGCTGGGTTTTTGCGACTCATGCACAAGGACCCCGAGGTCCCTCTGCACCGTCACCTGCTGCAGTTTTTCGCCAAGTAAGTAATAATCCTTCCTACCATTATTCCTACCAAAGTGGACCACCTCGCACTTGCCAACATTAAATTCCATTTGCCATTTCCTGGCCCATTCGCCCAGCCTATCTAGATCCTTCTGCAGACTCTCCACACCCTCCGCACAATTTGCCTTTCCACCAATCTTGGTGTCATCAGCAAACTTTGACACCATACACTCGGTTCCCTCCTCCAGATCATCTATATAAATGGTAAATAGCTGAGGCCCCAGCACCGACCCCTGGGACACTCCACTAGTCACCAACCGCCAATCCGAATAGCACCCATTGACCCCCACTCTCTGCCTCCTATTTGACAACCAATCTCAGTCTTGAATATACTCAATGGTTGAGCCTCCACCTCCCTCTGGAGCAGAATTCCAAAGATTCACCACCCTCTGACTAAGAAATCCACCTCACCTCAGTGCTAAATGACCTGCTCCTTATTCTGAGACTGTGATCCCTGGTTTTAGACCTCTCCAGCATCGATGCTCTCGACTCCTGTTAGAATTTAGCATGATGAAGGCAAGGAGGAACAGGCAATAGGTTCAACTGAAACAGTTTCATTTGTTGATCTCTAATGGTTTGGATGGGGGACAAAGTATCCACTTACACTCCCCCTTCCCTCTCTCCGCCCACCTGCCTCCACCATCCCCAGTGTGACCCTAACCAGGGTTTGAGTGAAGAAGCCTCTACAGTTTTCTCAGCTGACTGATGCAGGCCAGCAGATGGTGGTTATAATGACTTCAATCTAGTCCATTGAGGTTGGCCTGTTGGAATATGAACTCTCTGATTAAGGAGTCCAACAAAAGATGTCGCTGATTAAGGGCTCAATTGATGGGCCAATCAGGGAGTTTTTTCCTTGTATGTAACCGGAGAGTGTCAGTTTCTTTGGTACTTTTGAAGATAGACTGCTCGCACTCTGTGCGCTGCTGTTGGAACTGTAAATAAAGGAATTTTGGTGAAGGGACTTCTGCCTCTGAAGAGTTATTACAGTGAAGGGCTACTTCCAATTGCCAAGGGGACTCAGCAATACTTCACATAACAGCCATCCCTCTGACAAACTTTGACCCCTCACTTTCCCTTCCTGCCCAATCCTGCAAGACTCTGCAGCCTCCTTCGCCCTCGCCACCAAACCGTTGGGTTGTCAAGGGCTGCCTTGCAATGTTTCACATTCTCCTTCCACCTGAAACCTGCTCTGGATTACCACTGAATTCAAAGATTCATCCACGCATCCTGCCCTCAACTACTGTCAGTATTTAAAGGATTCTCCAAGGGAACGAAACAACGATTCAATAGCTTTATCCAGTTCAAAGTACGGTTCCCTGTACCGTAACTCAGTGAATACATTTTGTAACAATTAGACTGTGTGATTGCGCAAGTTCAGTGACCTGCTGGTCAAGACCTTCATGCCTCCAGACCAAGTGTACAGGATTCCAGATAAGACAGGCCATGTTGGTAGGGGTGGGTTATGGTGCAAGACTAGCTGAAAGATCTAATTACAGAAAATTGCACGCCCTCTGAGACATAATTCTCAAAATGCTTTGTGACAAAAAAAGTCTGGTCAACTTTGAATCCTGGTGTAGCTATTGGATGTTGTACTTGTCAAATTCTTATACTATCTTATACTATCACTTGTAGTTGGTAATAACATAGGTGGTATTGACTTACATTAATACTACTGAGTGGTAATAAGACTCACAGATTTAAGAATCTTGGGAGACTTGACAGGGTAGATGCTGAGGATGTTTCCTCTCGTGGGTGAATCTAGAAGCATAGGACTCAATTTGAAGACAAGAGATCTTCTATTTAAAACTGAGATGAGGAAGATTGTTTTCTCTGTGGCTCATTAGTGTTTGGAATTCTTTTCTACAGGGAGCACTGCCTATCTTCAAGGATCATTTAGACAGATTTTTGATTTTTGTTTTGAAAACATTTAGCTCTGATGCTGGGAAAACACGATGATTATTCATTTTAGCCATTTAGTCATTTTAATAAGAGAGATAATGGACTTCTGTTTACAAAAAAAAAAGTCCCCTAGGTTTTGATTAAAGGACTGGAATATGGGTTTAGGTAGGCAGGATCATATGATGATGTGGTTAATGGGAGGATCCAGGCCTGTAGCAGACAGAAACAAATCAGTTCTGGCTGGGAATTGCTTGAAGACAGAGATTTTTGCAAGTTGCTGAAACTCATTCTTTCTGAAAGCTTATTATAGCAAGTATATTTATGGGTGCTAACCAAATTTAATGGGGTATTGTAAGTTTGGAAGAGGAATGCTGCTTACTTAGAATTGAAACAATGATAAATTAGAAATTAAAGTTGTTTCCTTTCATTGGTTAAACTGTTAATAGATAATCT
Source organism: Carcharhinus amblyrhynchos (assembly GCF_965287045.1). Classification (NCBI taxonomy): domain Eukaryota; kingdom Metazoa; phylum Chordata; class Chondrichthyes; order Carcharhiniformes; family Carcharhinidae; genus Carcharhinus; species Carcharhinus amblyrhynchos. The sequence continues at coordinate 59,690,012 of NC_137329.1, forward strand.
GCTTCATTTGTCAGAATTATTGTTAAACTGTGTTATTAAATAAAGTTTATTTTACTATCAAAAATCCCTAATTTGTCAGTGGAATTACTCTTGGAGTGAAACACTCTATCCTCACATTTATTCCAAAGTAGAGAAATTGTTGGGGTTTAGTCGAGCATAGTAACTTGGGGTTCTAGTCTTGGACCCTACCAAAATGGTCAGATTGAATAGCAGAGAACAAGCTCAATGAGCCAAATTTCCTCTTCCCTTTTCCTTATGATTTATAAATACTTAAAATGAATTAGGCTAATAAACTGCATTGAGTCCCTGTGGCCCAACTCTATTTTATCGATTTTAAATCAACAAGAAAGATAATAGCAATGTGACACAAAGATACTTGCCTCTCTGCTCCACCATCAATGGCTGTCCATCTGGGGGTAGGTACTTGCTGCTCCACTTTAAGCTCATAAGGTGGTTGAAGAGAAGGGAACCCAAAGGTCCTGTTTGGGTGAACTGTTCAATAGACATGGAACACAGCTGTTCTCCGGTAACATCAAAGTCTTGAAAGCGGATACAGTTAGCATCCAACTGATTGATGTCCAATGTGTGTTGGAGCCATTCCCACACCTGGTACTTGGTCCATAGCTGTGGATGCGTGTGTTGCCACGAGCTTCCAGCATACCCACCTGAAGCTGGAAGGATACAAAACGCCATGTGAATATTTATGTCAGTATGTTCATGTACATAACAACAGCAGAGTTAGTGAGGACGGATTGTTCTGGTGCTCCAAAGCTGTGATAGGAGGCAGGAACACAGCAAAGTTGGAACATGATGTGTTGGGTCGGCCACCTGACGCATTCACATCTTCACGTGATCTTGCTGGAGATGAGGAGGTGGATGAGGAGAAGAGGTTGGGGGGGGGAGGGATAAAGTCTACCCACCTGCAGCAACAGGTAGCTGCTTAAGCCCATTGCTAGGCCCAGTGGGAGGAAGTTAATTGTGCTAAGAGGATCATTTTGAGGCTTCAGCCTGGCCTTTAGCTTCCAGCCACCTCCTGGCAGCATTTCCACACTTTTAACTATTTTTGGGGAATGGTAAGGGGAGTGATGGAAAAATTCACAAACTGATTATCAGCCTGCTGAACCATTTTATGATTTTTCCTACTATGACTAAGAAATCCTGTCAAACCTGGAGCATCTGGCCCAATGATAGGGGCGCTACCACTGTGCCACAAGACCTCCTACTCTGAGGTTGTGAATTCAAGCCCCACTTCAAGGCTTTTAGCATAAGTGTAAGCGAATTCAGGTACAGTGTTGAGGGAGTGAGGTGCTATGGAGTATTAAACTAAGGCCCTGTCTATCTTCTCAACTGCATGGAAAGGACCCTGTGGCATTATTTTGGAAAGCAGGGGATTACATCTGCTATCTCAGCTAATACATGTACCCCAGATAACATCACTGAACAAGGATTACTTATTGTCACATTGCTGTTTGTCGGTACTCATGCAGATTGGATGCCAGGTTTCTTATATTTCAAGTCTGACTACACCAAGAAGTGGTTTCACTACAACAAGAAGTTCCTTATTTACTGTAATGAGCAATTTAAATACAAAACTTTCTCTTCTACTGAGGTGAGGTGATAAATGTTTGTCCAGCTCCATGTTCTGTCCTTTCAGAACAGCACGATGGGGTGTTGCTGTCAAAGCAAACATCTGCCTGAACCAAAGCTTCAGCACAGGAACACTGAGAAATGTGGAGAAGTCAGTAACAAAGTCTGAGGCAGTCTCCAGATAGATCACTGATTTGTTTGATCAATTTTCCTTTTATTTGCTACTGTTTTGTTGAATTTTGGGAATCATTTTGGTTTTAAGCAGTAAGTTCTGACACTGTTTTCGAGGGTCTCACATGAATCAGGTTGACGGTTATGAAGGAGCTGATACAGGCAGGATTTCTTTCATTGGCTTAGTCACAGAGTCATAAGCTCAACAGCAGTGAAACAGGCCCTTAGGCCCAGCTCGTCAATGCCAACCAGGTTTCCTAAACTGAACTAATCCCATTTGTCTGCTTCTGGCCCATATTCCTCTAAACCTTTCCCATTGCAGATCCCCCTAGCTTAGTCCCAGGATGATGCAGCACCCCAGAGAGGTCAGCAGCCTTTACCATTTAAATAAAAAATGTTCTTAAAAATATCAATGGTTAAGTTTTTTTAAAATCAATTGATTAAGAACAGAGTGACATTGAATGCTAAAAAGGCAATAGGTAGCTCATTGTAATCGTGTCAGCCTTACTTTAGTGGTACTACTGCCAGCTTGCAATCAGATTGTCATCTCACTTCAGCACATTATCCAGACTAACACTCCATTGCTACACTGAGGAAGTACTGCACTAAAATACGTGCTTTTTTTTATGATACTATAACCCTGAGGATCTTTGTGCTCTCTGTGGCAGATGTAAAAGAACCCAGGGCTGGTTGAAACAGAGCAAGAGAGGCCTTTTTAAAAATTCATTCAAGCAACACGGGTGTTGTTGGTTAGGCCAATATTTATTGCCCATCCCTAACTGCTCTTGAAAATGTGATGGTGAGCCACCTTCTTGAAGGGTTGCAGTCAATGTAGTGCAGGTACATCCATAGTGCTGTCAAGGAGCGAGTTCCAGGATTTTGACCCAGCGACAGTGAAGGAACGGTGATATGTTTCCAAGTTAGGTTGGTGAGTGACTTGGAGGGGAACCTTCAGGTGGTGATGTTCCACAAGGTTGTGAATAACACTGTATAAATGCAACATCTTTCCTTTTTGAGTGCTGTAAAGTAACATTAACCTCTTTCCACACTGAATCAGTAACAAGTCTCCATAAAGATATGGGTGTTGGTGGGTGGGAGTGTTTTGACCTTGAACTTTGTCAGGCTAGGTGGAGTTGGATGATTTTCGTTCCACATTTGCACTGTTCCCAGGATATAAAAGTGATGTCTGCAGAATTTCTCTACATGTTTGAAATGATTAACCCTTTCAAGTACAAAATGTCTTTTGAAATTTGCTCATTTTGATAACTGTTAAAAATGAAGACTTTTCAAAGTGTGACAGATTGATTTGCTTTACACAGTGTGCATAGTGGCAGTTAGGGAATCGTCACTGATACAATTTTTTTTATCACTGTTTTTCCCCGTCCAGTATTTTCTTTAAAACATAAACATTGAGCGTTTCAATGGGATACACACACATCTCATAAATGGTTATATATTTGACAGCAGGATATCTGTGATTCATATCCTTATGTGGTTATTGATCAAAGCATTGCAGCTGGATTACATTAGCCCTGATCTTTGACTTGACTTTTATTGATGTATGAATTTTTTAATTTAATTGGCTATGAGGAAACATGCAACAGACATAAATGTGCTGAACAGACAACAAGATGAAAACTCCATCATCTTTTCTCCATATCCTTCAATCCATTTCTCTCAGAGATAGATTAAAGGATATGGAGAAAAGATGATAGGGTCTTGTGATGATTATCCCTTTTAGGATCCATCTGCTAAGTAAGGGTCACATGAACCAGTGAACCAATCAGGAAGCAGGGTATGGGAGGATCAACCTGGTGAGCTTGGGTTCCTGTTCTAGAACTTTCTTGGGAGCTAACTGGCAGCCATGAGGCTGGAAGCCTCTGTATTTTGGTTACATGTAAATAAATGTTGCCATTGCTATTTATCTAACTGGTGAACCAGAATTATTACATTGGTGAGAAGGATAAAAGAAAAAGAAACAATCCCATGATCATGAATATAAAGTCATATTGAGGCTCAGTTCAAGTTGAGAGACCGAAGAGTTGCAGATATGGCCCTATTTGCTCGGATAGAGACTTTTTAATTCCTCTGTGGAGGGTTGCACACAATATATTGAACATTTGGGCTACTATTTTTAGGCCAATGGAATAGAGGAGGGAAGGAGAAAGGAAATCCTTCTGAGCATGTGTGGGATCCAGGTCTTCAATTTAATATGCAGTCTCATATCACCAAGCACACCCAACTCCCAAGTCATTCACTGAGATAATTGGATTGGTTAAAACACATTATCAACTGAAGCCATCAGCAATATTGCAGCAATTTCAGTTTAACTCACCAGGAAAGTCCTTGGGGACGATTGCAAATGATATGACAAAGACAGATCTCAGAGCACTGCAGCTTCAGAGCCACTCTCAATGATATGCTGCAGGACCATTTCGTATGTGGCATAAATAATGAGGCCACCTATAGTAAGCTATTAACAGAGGCAGATATCAATTTAAAAAGGCACTGGAGATAGCACTGGCAATGGAGAGCACTGAGGAGGTCTCACAGGAGCTTCAGATTGCGCAAAATGGAGCAGTTCACCAGCTAGGGCAAAAAGCTGCAGTTAGCAGTGATGCCACAAATGAAGATGGAGTTTTAAAATGAAAAGCAAATGTAGCCACAAATAGAAGGAAAAAAATTAAAAGAACCAGTAAGAATTTAAGTAGAATATTACCAGGAGAGTGATCATTCCCCTGAAGCCTACAAGTCTAAAGAGGCTTAAAGTTCTTGTCTGAACAAAGAACAAAGAACAAAAACAGCCTGGGAAACAGGCCCTTCGGCCCAACGAGCCCACGCCACCATCTTAACACCACCAGTCCCCTCCTCCACCCATGACCCTTATCTAATATGTTATGGCCATCCACATTGAGGGAAACTAATTTAGGGACAATTTATTCCTGCCAATCAGCCTAATAGCACATCTTTGGGGTGTGGGAGGAAACCGGAACACCAGGAAAGGTTACTTAAGGCACCAATGTAAAAATAAGTCAACTTATTGTAAAAGTAAGCTTTGATAAGAGTTATTTGGACGTGAAATGCCAGCTCTTTTCTCTCCTTACAGATGCTGCCAGACCTGCTGAGATTTTCCAGCATTTTCTCTTTTGATTTCAGATTCCAGCATCCACAGTAATTTGCTTTTAAAAATAAGTCAAGTCAGCCCAGATTTAGTCATACATTGCAAGTGCATAATGTGGAAGAGTCTATAATTAAAATGTTCACCCATCGTTGAATGAAAGTGGGCAAGGCAGCCCCCATCACTGTGATCCTTTTGGTAAGTGGTAGACCCTTAAAGATAGAAATTGATACAGGAGCCTCTTCCATGATGATAAGAGAACATTTATTTTGATAGTTACAAGAAGGAGTGCAGCCATTGAGTTTGAGGGGTACCACAACAAAATGAACAACTTACACAGGAGAAGCAATCAAGATAAAGGATACTTCCACAGTACCTGTAGACTGTCGGCAACTCAGTTCCCAGTAATAATACTCAGTCTTTCAAGCCACGACTGGCTTAAGGTAAGTAAAACAAACTTGAGATCTTCCAGGTACTGGAAGGTGGACTACCTGAATTCATGAAGAAGCATGCACATATTTTATGCAATGAGTTAGGTAAAATAAAGGGCCTCCTGGCAAAGGTCTGTGTAGATCCAGAGTCCAACCTCTTGTTTTTTTTACAGTAAGACCAGTACCATATGCCCTGTGAAAAAAGTTGGGCACAGAATTGAAGAGATTGGAAGAATTGGATTATTATCTAGCCAGTTCAATATGCAGAGTAGGCAGCACCTATGGTCCCCGGGATATCCAATCCTGAAGATTAAAGAGCTGTGTGCAAAGATGGCTGGATGTCACTCTTATATAGCACAAAGTCACACAGATCAGCAACTTGAGTTAGATGCTGCTTTCCAAGGTTTCATCATGATAAACATGCCCAAGAGTTTATTTCAGTATACATGCCTACTAATTGGTGTGTTCCTGGCAAGTGCTATTGCCAGAGAACAATGGAAAGTCTATTGCAAAAACTGCCATAAATTGTAGTATACCCGAATGATGTTTTGATAACTGGATTAACAGGAACTGAGCACCTACCTAAAGAGGGGTGTTAAAGAGATTTCAGAAGGTTGGAACTTACCTCAAGCAGGGGAAATGTACTATTCAAGCCACTGAGGTAGCCTATCTGGGGCACAAGGATTAATCCTCATGGAAGACAAGGTCAGAGCAATAAAGGAGGCACGAACTCCAGAAACACATCTGAGTTCAAGTTATTCTTAGGAATGATAGAATGATTGGGCATTTTCTACCAAATTTGTCACCATTATTGGCCCCCTTGAATATGCTGCTAATAAAGTACCAACATTTGTTTTGGAAGACACCCAGGAGAGAAGCTTTTAAAAGAGAGAAGCAATTGTTACATTCATCAAGTTTATTGGTGCATTTCAACCAACTGAAGGAATTGGTGTTACCTCTAATGTCTCTTTATATGGCATTGATGCAGTGTTGTCCCATGCGATAGGCACGGTGACACAATGGTTAGCACTGTTGCCTCACACTGCCAGGGATCCAGGTTCGATTCCACCCTTGGGTGACTGTGGAGTTTGTATGTTCCCCTGTGTCTGTGTGGGCTTCTTCCAAGTGCTCTGGTTTCCTCCCACAGTCCAAAGATGTGCAAGTTAGGTGAACTGACCCATTAGTGTCTGAAGATGTTAGGTGGATTAGCCACGGTAAGTAGGTTTACAGAGATAGGGAGGAGGGGATGACCTGGACGGGATCCTCCTTGGAGAGTCAATGCAGGCTCAATGGGCTGAATGGCCTAACTATGCATTGAAGGGATTCTATAGTTCTATGGATGATGAATTTGAAAGGCCAGTAGAGTATCTCTTGAGAACAGCAGGTTTCAGCTGACAGCAATCCTGTGGAAGTGCCCCAGACAGAGGAGTTACGCTGCTCCCCAAGGATTCAGAAACCCACCGAAAGATTTAATTTATAATTGACTAATTATAAATTAACGTAGTAGATGTTTCATTATTTGGGATTGTGTAAATTGAATTTTGACATTTGTGTAAAAGGACTCAGAAGGTGTGGTATGTGGTGATTGTCTCTTTGAGGATCCATCATATGACCTGGGGAATCAACCTGGGACCAGGATAGGGGATCATCCTGGTGAGCTCAGGTTTCTGTTCCAGAACTTGCTCAGGAAGGCAGCCATGAGGCTGCCAGCCTTTTTTGTAGTTACATATCAATAAACATTCCAGCTGTTAGCTATCTAACTGGTAAAGAAGAAATATTACAGCTTTGTGAAACTGAGAGCCATTTTCTGTTTTGAAAGCTTCCTAGGGGTGGATTGAGATCTTATACACCACTGTGAATTGGGTGATAGCAAATCAGCAACTTGCTGGACATTTTTACTTATGTTTGTTTCCAACTCAATGCAACAAAAATCAACATCAATGGAAATAATGATCAGGGATTGTTTATAGCAACACCCAATTTCAGCATGCACCAGAAGTGTTTTACATTTGCAATTTTGTAAAGATCATTTCTGAATCCTACCATTGCTTCCAGTGTCGAGGTTGCTCCATAGGGATGGTAATTGCTGAGGTACAGGGTGACATTTGAACTGTGTATTCATTGTGTTTCTGTCCTGCAAAATCATGATCTGGAACCAAAAGGGGAAAAGAAAGGCCTCATTAATGAGTTCCTCTTCATAGCCTCACCTTACTGGAAGGTAATAACAGTGGTAAAAGGAAAGTGATTTGTTACGGCAACTAAACTCCTGTCACCAGACTGCAATTGAAAAATTCAACTATAACTCAGCAGGACACAACATGGAGTGTTTATTACTCTTCCCAACATCTTCCGGAGGTTCACTCACATTGTAAATGGGGAATATTGCAGCAACAGGATAGGGAATGCTTTAAAAATAATTTCATGGAATGTGGGTGTCACTGGAAAGGCCATCATTAATTGTCCATCCCTAATTGCCCTTGAACTGAATGGTTTGCTGGACCATTTCGGAGAGTAGTTTAAATACAACCATATTGCTGTGGGTCTGGAGTCACAGGGGGCCAGACCAGGTAAGAACGGTAGATTTCCTTCCTGAAAGGACATTAGTGAGGCAGATGGGGTTTTAGTGACAGTTTCATGGTCACCATTACTAAATGTAGTTTTATATTCCATGCTGGGATTTGAAAAGACAGAAGAGCATCTGGGATCTGTGACACTACCATTAGCTCCATGATAGGAAATATTGCACTAATGGGAAGAGAATACTGCAGCATTAGGATAGTGAATACTGCAGCATTGGGATAGGGAATACTGTATCACTAAGGGATAGGGAATACTGCAGCATTAGGATAGGGAATACTGCAGCATTGGGATAGGCCCTCCAAGTCTGCACTGACCATGCAGCTCAACTTAACTAATCCCTATCCCATTAGGGATTAATGCTACAATGGGATGGGGAATACTACATCACTAAGATATGGGATACAGCAGCATTGGGATAGGAAATACTGTATCACTACTATAGGGAATACTGCAGCATTGGGAAAGGGAATATTGCATCACTAAGATATGGAATATGGCAACATTGGGATAGAGTATACTGTATCACTAAGATATGGAATACTGTGGCATTGGGATAGGGAATACTGTATCACTAAGATATGGAATACTGCAGCATTGGGATAGGGAATACTGTATCACTAAGACATGGAACACTGCGGCATTGGGATAGGGAATACTGTATCACTAAGATATAGAATACTGCAGCATTGGGATAGGGAATACTGTATCATAAGATTGGAATACTGCAGCATTGGGATAGGGAATACTGCATCACTAGGATACAGAATTTGGCAGCATTGGGATAGGGAGAACTGCATCCTTGGGATAGGGAATACTGTATTATTAAGATATGGAATACTACTGCATTGGGATAGGGATCACTGTATCACTAGGATACGGAATACAATAGCATTGGGATAGGAAATGTGGCATCTTTAAGATATGGAATATTGCAGCATTGGGATAGGGAACATTGCTGCATTGGGATAGGGAACATCGCTGCATTGGGATAGGGAATACTGCAGCATTGGGATAGAGAATACCGGTGTAATGGGACAGGGATTAATGCTGCAATGGGATAGGGAATACTGCATTACTAAGATATGGAATACTGCAGCTTTGGGATAGGCAATACTGTATCAGTAGGATAGGGAATACTGCAGCATTGGAATAGGAAATATTGCAGCATTGGAATTAGGAATGCTGCAGCATTGGGATAGGGAATACTGCAGCAATAGGATAGGGAATGCTGCGGCAATGCGATAGGGAACACTGTATTACTAGGATAGGGAATATTGCATCATTAGGATAGGAAATGTAACATCACTGGGATAGGGAATATAGCAGCATTGGGGTAGGGAATACTGTATCACTAGGATAGGGAATACTGCTGCAATAAGATAGGGAATTCTGCTGCAATGGGATAGAGAATACTATATCACTGGGGTAGGGAATTCTGCTGCAATGGAATAGGGAATACTGTATCACTAAGGTATGGAATACTGCATCATTGGGATAGGGAATATTGCATCATTGGGATAGGGAATATTGCATCATTGGGATATGGAATGCTGCATCATTGGGATAGGGAATATTGCATCATTGGGATATGGAATGCTGCATCATTGGGATAGGGAATACTGCATCATTTGGATAGGGAATACTGCATCATTTGGATAGGGAATACGGCATCATTGCAGCATTGGGATAGGGAATACGGTATCACTAAGAAAGGAAATTCTGCTGCAATGAAATAGGGAATACTGTATCATTAGGATAGGGAATACTGCTGCATTGGAATATGGAATGCTGCAGCACTGGGATGCATAATACTGCATCACTAGGATATGGAATACTTCAACATTGCGAAAGGGAATACTTAGCATGGGATAGGGAATACTGTATCACTAAGGTATGGGACACTGCAGCATTGGGATAGAGAATATTGCTGCATTGGGATAGGGAAAACTGTATCATTATTGTATGGGATACTGCAGCATTGGGATAGGGAATGCTGTTATCACTAGGATATGGAATACTGCAGCATTGGGATAGGGAATACTGTATCACTAGGATACAGAATACTACTGTATTGGAATAGGGAATATTGCAGTATTGAGATAAGGAATACTGCTGCATTGGGATATGGAATACCTTTGCATTGGGATAGGGAATACTGCATCACTAGGATATGGAATACTGCAGCATTGGGATAGGGAATACTGCACCACTAGTGTGTGGAATACTACAGGATTGGGATAGGGAATACTGCATCACTAATGTATGGAAAACTGCAGGATTGGGATAGGCAATACTGTATCACTAAGACAGGGAATACCACAGCCTTGGGACAGGGAATACTGCAGCATTGTGACAGGGAATACCGCAGCATTGGGATGAGAATACTGCTGCATTGGAGTAGGGAATACTGCAGCATTGGGTTAGAGAATGCTGCAGCATTGGGACAGGGAATACTGTATCACTAAGGTAAGGAATACTGCAGCACTGGGATAGGGAATACTGCTGCATTGGGATAGGGAATACTGCTGCACTGAAATAGGGAATATTGCAGCACTGTGTTAGTGAATACAGCTGCATTGGGATATGGAACACTGCAGCATTGGGATAGGGAATACTGCATCACTAGGATACAGAATATAGTAGCATTGGGATAGGGAATACTGCAGCCTTGGGATATGGAATACTACAGCAATGGGATAGGGAATACTGCAGCGTTGGGATAGGGAATATTGTATCACTAGAATATGGAATACTGCAGCAACAGGATTGGAAACTGTGCATCTTTCCATTCAGGTTAATGAAAGACCAAATTTACATTCAATGAGATGAAACCGTGTTGAAAAATCAGTTGGTAATTTGAGAAAAAGGAATTGTGCTCCTGGGCTCAGGGAAAAGAAGAGTTAACTCAATTCAGAAGGACTTGGTGATGTTCTTGTACCTTTTAAACCAGGTGGTTTGAAAGACTTGTTTCTGTGCAATGTAATATATTCCACAGTACGGTGAAAGGATAGAACAACAGGTATGATGAGATTCAATAATTTCAATTGGTAAAACTAGCCATTGTATTAAAAAATAGCGAGTATGTGACCCAACACACTGCAATTGGTCTATAATTAAACAGGATATCTCCTCGGTTCTGTCCTACAGCTCAGGGCAGTGTTCTGATCCTGATCCTGATCCAAGCAACCGCCTTGCTGTCATAGTCACCTTCCTCCCAATTTTTTTAATATCCTCTTTCTACAAATCAGACTGCCTCTCAGTGACTGCCTTCACTTAAAATTCAGATTTCAGTGTCAGTTTATAGTCAAACTCATCCCACCCTATCTAACCAGAACCTGCAGCCAAACAGATTATCTTGGCATTGGTTTGCTGCTGAATTCAAATGATTATTGGCAAAACAACAGTGAATGTCAACAATCAGTGGAATGCCACATTAGTTTCCGGTGTTTGCAGGATTGCTGGTTCAGAAGCTCCATCTCATCTCTAATCAATCCTGTCTATTTAACTGCTCCAGAGCCAGCTTTAGCTCAGTATGAACATACTGAACATTTATAACACCAGGAAACATTCCACTCTTCCCTATAATGTGCTGATTTAAAATCCTCTCGCATCATAAGAACATAAGAAATAGGAGCAGGAGTAGGCCATCTAGCCCTTCGAGCCTGCCCCTCCATTCAATAAGATCATGGCTGATCTGTCTTGGCTCAGTTCCACATTCCCGCCCTCTTCCCATAACCCTTAATCCCCTCGCTTATCAAAAACCCATCAACCCGCGTCTTAAAAATATTGAGCGAGGCAGCCTCCATCGCCTCAACGGGCAGAGAATTCCAGAGATTCACCACCCTTTGAGTGAAGAAGTTCCTCTTCAACTCCGTTCTAAACCGCCCCCCTTTATCTTGAGGCTGTGCCCTCTAGCCCTACTGTCCTTTCTGAGCGGGAAGAGCCTCTCCACCTCTATCCTATCCAACCCATTTATCATCTTATATGTCTCAATGAGATCTCCCCTCATTCTTCTAAACTCTAACGAGTACAAGCCTAGTTTATTCAGCCTCTCCTCATAGTTCAACCCCCTCAACTCCAGTATCAGCCTAGTAAACCTCCTCTGCACTCCCTCCAAGGCCAAAATAACCTTGCGTAAGTACGGCAACCAAAACTGCACACAGCACTCCAGCTGCGGCCTCACCAGTGCCCTGTACAGTTGTAGCAAGACCTCCCTACTTTTATATTCAATCCCCCTCGCTATGAAGGCCAGCATCCCATTCGCCTTCCTGACCACCTGCTGCACCTGCAAGCTGGGTTTTTGCGACTCATGCACAAGGACCCCGAGGTCCCTCTGCACCGTTGCATGCTGCAGTTTTTCGCCATGTAAGTAATAGTCCTTCCTACCATTATTCCTACCAAAGTGGACAACTTCACACTTGCCAACATTAAATTCCATTTGCCAGTTCCTGGCCCATTCGCCCAGCCTATCTAGATCCTTCTGCAGACTTTCCACACCCTCCGCACAATTTGCCGTTCCACCAATCTTGGTGTCATCAGCAAATTTCGACACCATACACTCGGTTCCCTCCTCCAGATCATCTATATAAATGGTAAATAGCTGAGGCCCCAGCACCGACCCCTGGGGCACTCCACTAGTCACCAACTGCCCATCCGAATAGCACCCATTGACCCCCACTCTTTGCCTCCTATTTGACAGCCAATCCCCTATCCACGCTAACACCCTACCCCCAACTCCATGCCCCCTCACCTTCTGTAATAACCTCTTGTGCGGCACCTTATCAAACGCCTTCTGAAAATCAAGAAACACCACATCCACCGGCTCTCCTCTATCCACCGCCCTAGACACATCCTCATTGTACTCCAATAAATCCGTCAGACACGACTTCCCCTTAACGAAACCGTGCTGCGTCTGCTCTATCAATCAATTCTCCTCAAGATGCCTCGCTATTTTCTCCTTGATCACGGATTCTAACATTTTACCTACAACAGACGTTAAACTAACCGGCCTATAATTCTCTGCCTTTTGCCTGCCACCCTTCTTAAACAACGGCGTAACATTAGCCGTTTTCCAATCTTCCAGCACTTCCCCGGAATCCAGCGATGTTTGGAAAATAATCATCAAGGCATCCACTATCACCTCCGCCATTTCTTTCAGAACCCTTGGATGCATTCCATCCGGTCCTGGGGACTTGTCCACAATCAGTCCCTCCAGTCTGTCGAGCACTGCCTCTCTAGTAACAATAATGTAATTCAGGCCCTCCACTCCTACCACCTTTCCATCGCTAACACCCATCAGTGGTTTGGAAGCTATCGGAGAGGATTCTTCGGGACAGGATTTACATGCATTTGGAAAAGAATGGCCTAATTAGGGAAAATCAACATGGCTTTATGTGGGACAGGTCATGTCTTACTAACTTGATTGATTTTTTTGAGGAGATGATGAAGGTTCTTGATGAGGGTAGAGCAGTAGATGTTATCTGCATGGATTTTAGTAAGGCTTTCAGCAAGGTCCCTCATGGTAGATTCATCCAGAAGATTACAATGCATGTGATCCACGGTAACTTGGATTCAGAATTAGCTTTCCTATAGAAGTCAGAGAGTAGTGGTGGAAGGGTGTTATGCTGGCTGGAGGTTGTGACTAGTGGTGTTCTGCAGGGATCCGTACTCGGATCTCTGCTGTTTGTGATATATATAAATGACTTGGACGAAAACATAGATGGTGGGTTAGTAAATTTGCAGATGACACAAAGATAGGTGGAGTTGTGGATAGTGTAGAAAGCTGTCAAAGGATGCAGGATATAGATCAGTTACAGATATGGGCAGAGAAATGGCAGATGGAGTTTAATTCGGGCCAGTGTGCGGTGCTGCACTTTGGGAGATTAAATATTAAGGATAAGAATACATTTAACGGCAAGACACTGAACAGCACTGATTTACAGAGGGATCTTGGGGTTCAGGTCATAAAAGTGGCCACACAAATAGATAGGGTGTAAAAGAAGACTTATGGTATGCTTACCTTTATTGGTCAGGCGTAGAGTACAAGAGTCAGGATGTTATAGAACATAGGACAGTACAGCACAGTACAGGCCCTTCAGCCCTCAATGTTGTGCCCAGCTATGGCCAAACCCGAGATCAAGCTATCCCACTCCCTATCATTCTGGTGTGCTCCATGTGCCTATCCAATAACCGCTTGAAAGTTCCTAAAGTGTCCGACTCCACTATCACAGCAGGCAGTCCATTCCACACCCCAACCACTCTCTGAGTAAAGAACCTACCTCGGACATCCCTCCTTTATCTCCCACCATGAACCTTATAGTTATGCCCCCAAGTAACAGCAACATCCACCCAAGGAAATAGTCTCTGCACGTCTACTCTATCTATCCCCCTCATCATTTTATAAACCTCTCTTACGTAGCCTCTCATCCTCCTCTGCTCTAAAGAGAAAAGCGCCCCCCTCAACCTTTCCTCATAAGACCTACCCTCCAAACCATGCAACTTTACAACTCATGTTGCAACTTTGCAACTTTGCAACTTTGGTTAGGCTGCACTTAGAGTATTGTGTTCAATTCTGGTAGCCACATTACAAGGATGTGGAGGCTTTGGAGAAGGTCAGGGAGAGTTTTAATCTGGGATGCTGCCTGGATTAGAGGGTGTGAGCTATAGTGAGATGCTTGAAAAATGAGGGTTGTTTTCTTTGGAGCGACGGAGGCAGAGGGGAGACCTGATAGACGTCTATAAAATTATGAGAAGCATAGATAGGGTTGACAGTCAGAATCTTTTTCCCAGATTTGAAATGTCTAATACTAGGGCGCACGCACTTAAGGTAAGAGTGGGAAAATTCAAAGGAGATGTGAGGGACACGTTTTTTTGCACAGAAATATGTGTCTGGAACATGGTGGTGGTACGGACAGATATGATAGGGGTGTTTAATGGGCTTTTGGATAAGCAAATGAATATGCAGGAGGGATATGGACCAAGGGTAGACAGAAGGGATTAGTTTAATTTGGTGTAATGTTCGGCACAACTTCTTGGGCCGAAGGGCCTGTTCCTGTGCTGTGTTCCATATGACCCACGTCAAAGCCATTTTTCTCCTTTTTCCTCTATTCCTCACTTCACTATTTTTTCTTTTGTTGCTTCCTCTCTGTATCATTCTCTCCTTTTTCTCCCACAATAGCTCTCGGGATTTATGATAATTACATAAGAACAGAAGAACATAAGAAATAGGAGCAGGAGTAGGCCATGTAGCCCCTGGAGCCTGCCCCGCCATTCAATAAGATCATGGCTGATCTGTCGTGTCTCAGTTCCACTTTCCCGCTTTCTCCCCATAACCCTTAATCCCCTTGCCTATCAAAAAACCTATCAACCCGCGTCTTAAATATATTTAGCGAGGCAGCCTCCACCACCTCAACGGGCAGAGAATTCCAGAGATTCACCATCCTTTGAGTGAAGAAGTTCCTCCTCAACTCTGTTCTAAACCGCCCCCCCTTTATCTTGAGGCTGTGCCCTCTAGTCCTACTGTCCTTTCTACCTTAGATCAAGAAGTTAATCTTGATTGCACAGAGTGTGATACGGTCACAAGAAATGGCTATGCCTGAGATTAACTAGAGCCTTCTCTGGGTTCCTCTCAATGCCCCTCGCTCCTTTGATTTGATGTATTATTGTCACATACAGTGTTAGTATACAGTGAAAAGTATTGTTTCTTGCCTCCATACAGGCAAAGTATACCATTCATAGAGAAGGAAAGGAGAGTGTACAGAATGTAGTGTTACAGTCATAACTAGGGAATAGAGAATGATCAACTTAATGTGAGGTAAGTCCATTCAAAAGTTTGATGGCAGCAGGAAAGAAACTGTTCTTGAGTCGGTTGGTACGTGATCTCAGACTTTTGTATCTTATTCCCGACAGAAGATGGAAGAGAAAATGTCTGGAGTGTATGCAGTCCTTAATTATGCTAGCTGCTTTTCTGAGGCAGCAGGAAATGTAGACAGAGTCAGTGGATAGGAGGCTGCTTTGAGTGATGGAATTGGGCTACATTATAACCCTTTGTAATTTTTTGCAATCTTCAACAGACCAGGAACTATACCAAGCTGTGATACATCCAGAAAGAATGCTTTTAAGGTGAGACTCGTAGTGGACATACCAAATTTCCTTAGTCTTCTGAAAAAGTAGGGGCTTTCTCAACAGTAGTGTTGGCATGGGGGGACCAGGACAGGTTGTTGGTGATCTGGACACCTAAAAACTTGAAGTTCTTGAGCATTTCTGCTTCACCCAGTTGATGTAGACAGGGGCATATCCTCCACTATGCTTCTTGAAGTTGATGACTATCTCCTTTGTTTTGTTGACATTGAGGGAAAGATTATTGTCATCGCACCAGTTCACAAGATTCTCTATCTCATTGTTTGAGATCTGAATGACTACGGTGGGGTAATCAGCAAACTTGAAAATTGAACTGGAGGGGAATTTGGCCACAGTCATAGGTGTATAAGGAGTATAGTAGGGGGCTGAGAACATAGCCTTGTGGGGCACCGATGTTGAAGATTATGGTGGAGGAGGTCTTGTTGCCTATTCTTACTGATGGGTTAGGAAGTTCAGGATCCAGTCACAGACAGAGGAGCGGAGCCACAGGACACAGAGTTTGGGGATAAGTTTCATAGGAATAATGGTGTTGAAGGCTGAGCTGTAGTCAATAAATAGGAGTCTGACATTGGTGGCTTTGTTACTTAGATGTTCTAGGGTTGAGTGTAGGGCCAGGGAGATGGCATCTGCTGTGGACCGTTTGTGGTGATAGGCAAACTCTAGTGGATCCAGGCAACCTGGGAGCTGGAATTGATTCCTGCCCCAATTAACCTTTTGAAGCACTTCATAATGATAGATGTTAGAGCCACCAGACGATAGTCATTAAGGCACGCTGCCTGGCTTTTCTTTGGTATAGTGATGGTGGTCATTCTCTTAAAGCAGATAGGATCTCAGATTGTTGTAAAGAGAGATTGAAGATGTCAGTGAATACTCCCGCCAGCAGATCCATGCAGGATCTGAGTGCTCGTTCAGGTACCCCATCTGGGGCAGTCACTTTCTGTGGGTGCAAGAAGCTCTTCAACATGTGCCATCTACTCAGCAGCCTCTTCCTCATCTTCGTCAGTGTTGGAGGAATGGTGATCGATGATGCCCTCCTTCCTCAGGGCCTTCCTCCCCTCATCCTCATAGTGCTAGATTGCATGGTGTGGAGTTGCCAGCATTGGACAGTTAGAAGTCTCACAACACCAGATTAAAGTCCAACTGGTCTATATTTTATCATGAACTTTCAGAGCGCCATTCCTTCATCCAGTGATGAATCAGCAGCACTCTGAAAGCTCGTGATACCAAATAAACCTGTTGGACTTCAATCAGGTGTTTTGAGACTTCTTACTAGACTGCATGGAGTAACACCACACTATGCTAAACCCTCACTGGGAAATATTGAAGGGCTTCACCAGACTATTCTAGGCACCTGAATCTCAGCTTCAGAAGCCTAATTGTTACTCGTACGGATCTGTGATGGACCCTGGATTGTAGCTTTCCTCTGCTGCAGACTGAGGGTTTCTCACATTTCAATGTGTAGTCCTTCTCACTGAGAATCCAGCTCTGCAGGGCAGCAGGGGACAGGGACAACTGTGGCAATTGGTATTGTCTTTGTGTTTAGGCAACATGGTTGTTGCCTGGGAATTGTGCACACACACCTGAAAGATCTACTTTTGATGGGCCAGTTCTAAATTGATGGAATGGAAACTGTTATGTTGGTGAAGGCCATTGACTGGTCTATGGAAGCCTTTTTGGCTCCTTGATGTGTGCAGTAAATGACATCTTGAAGAATCCAGTGATAGTCTCAAAGCTGATGGCACTGTCTGTTTGTATAGGTAAGTGCAGTCATGCATATCATCCCCAGCTCTCCTGAACATGGTATTGGTCATTCTGATGCACTGATAGTCTACAGCCTGGGAGATTCCACCCAAATCCTTGTGAATCCCAGAAAACTTCCAGATGCGTAGATGCTGAGTGATGCAGTGATCTTCAGGGCCACTGGCATTGGGTGTCTTGCAAACCCTACACATCTTAGCAAATCCTGCAGGATGGCAGAGAGTCAGTGATGGCCTTCCTTGAAGGTCTTAGTTGACATTAACGCTCAAGCATTTGTAGATAATCTTGATGTATCTGGTACATTGCCTCCTGAGAGTAGGCCCTTATTTAGGTTGTAACTTGTTGCAAATTTCTTTTGTGCATTTCTCTGCTGTGCCCAGCCAGTGACTGACCCTCTTTGTGGGGAGCTATTGCTTACTGCTTCTCCCTCCCTCTGTGTCAGCCCTCCTCCACATTTCGGGCAATGGGTCAATCAATCCCATCCCACTGGTCACTATCCTTACCCTCCCATGCACTACGTTACATCAGGCTGCCTCCAGAGCCCTCCCATTGCTACTGCCTTTTAAAGACGTGCCACTGCCCCTCTCTATCATTTGCAGATTGCCCATGCCAGCACTGTTGATGCCACCTTTACAGGACTCTCCTCTGATGCAGCAGCCCCCAGTTTTGCACATCTTCCACTATTGGCTGCAATGGCCACCACTCACATTTTTCCCTGTGGACCAATAAGTTCATGCAAAATGGTTGCCAGAGGCCATAGGTGATCTTGCTTCGTATCTGCCATCTTTAACCACTCAGAGCTCTGAAGACCTGTGATTCTCAGGCACTGTTTGAAAATATGAAAGTCCAGTAAATTCCACTCAAACACCTGGGAATTCCCGGTAAATATCTTTTAAGCAGGCTGAATTGATGTCCTGCCATCTCTTAGAATAATAGAATCCCTTCAGTGCAGAAGTTGCCATTCAGCCCATCGAGTCTGCACTGACTCTCTGACCCCCACCCCCCCCACCCCCTAAACTCACACAGTTTCCATGGCTAATCCCACCTAACCTGCACATCTTTGGAGTGTGGGAGGAAACCCATGCAGACACAAGGAGAATGTGCAACTCCACATAACCCCCTCTATTCTCTATCTCCCTGACTCCTGTAAAATTCTGAGCCAATGTCATGATGTTCCATGAGAGCACATCCATCCCACCTGAAGCCTCGACTGCTACCCTGTTCACTCAGACTGAGTGCAATTGCACCTACTGTGTCTGTTCTCATATTAGTGAGTGATAAGGTGTTAAATGAAGCTAGTTAACAATGTAATTACAGTAGCTGTCACATCTCCAAAGAGAACAATGGGAGTGATTGTAGACAGTGAAACATTCATTTTTATTTACACAGCATTCTTTGTGGATTATAAAACAGTAAAAGCTGGATGGCACTCAGACACACAGAACAGGATCTTCCAGAATGAGTAAGCACAAATATTTGTTTATGTCACCTTGACCTGGATGCCTGAGCCTTACAGGTCATTATGCTCTCAGGTGGGTCTCTTCCAACTGCTCCCAATGCAGGACACTGTCTGACTTGCTGCTCCTCCTCTACGTAAACTGAACACTATACCAAAACACATCTAACTTTGTCAGCGGGCTCCTGACAATCGTGCTGTCACACAAGGCAAGTCAAAGGTTCATCCTGTCATATAGGGCAGGTCGAAGGTCCATCTGGTCATGTGTAGAACAGGTCAAAGCTCCCACCTGTCATATAGAACAGGTCTAGGGATTGTTTTGTCATGTAGAATAGGTCTGGAATGATTGTGTCACATGGGGTGAATCAGAAGGTCTTAGTCTCTCATAGGCTGGGTCAGGGGAGTTTTTCATGCAGCCAGTATTCTAATATTATGATAGAAAGATACAAGTGAGCATCTACTGCTTCACTTCCAGAGTTGCCCAGTACATGCAAGGTCTGTAATTGATTTCAGGCTGCAATAGATGAGAAATTACAAGATAGAACAATGAATAGGCCCTCCAAGCCTGCGCCGACCATGCTGCCCGACTTAACTAAAACCAGGCATCCACCACTCTCTGTGTAAAAAATCTGCCTCATACATCTCCTTTAAACCTTGCCCCTCGCATCTTAAACCTATGCCCTATTAACCTATTAAAAGATGAACCTGCTGACAACAGAAAGCATTCTTTCTGGTTGTATCAGAGCTTGGTATAGCTCCTGCTCTGTCCGAGACTCTGCAAATCAGCCTCCCATCCATTGACATTGTGTACACTTCCCACTGCCTCTGCAAAGCAGCCAGCATAATTAAGGACTGCACACACCCTGGACATTCTCTCTCCCACCTTTTTCTGTCGGGAAAAAGATACTAAAGTCTGATGTCATGTACCAACCGACTCAAGGACAGCTTCTTCCCTGCTGCCATCAGACTTTTGAATGGATCTATCTTGCATTAAGTTGATCTTTCTCTACACCCTAGCTATGACTGTAACACTACATTCTGCATTCTCTCATTTCCTTCTCTGTGAACAGTATGCTTTGTCTATTCATTGCACAAGAAACAATACTTTTCACTGTATACTAATACATGTATTAATAATAAATCAAATCAAAATCATGTCACACACTCCAATCCTTTCCATTTGTGACTGCCATTGTCAGTAACATTAGATAAAGTTCCCATCAAATGCACTCAGCTACTATCTTTCAAACACATGCTTGCCCCTCAGTGCCCCTTGTCAAATTGTGCCCCTTCCCCCTCCGAATTTAACTCATTGTCATTCTGTGCTGGCTTGTAGGTTGGGTGAATCTGCCAGGAAACAATTCTGCTTCAAAACTGTACGTCTATACAGTTACTTTTTTTTCTTAACTTTTACCTGTTTCAGGCGATGCAAGGTGTGTGGTCAGTGCTGTTGAAAAGAAAGGGAGTTGAACAGGGATGAGAAGTTAAGTGCTAACAGCTTTTGTCCCCGATGAAGGCTTTGAACGTGACTCGGCCAACATATCATTTATCTCTCTGAGCTTCCTGGCAGTTTCCAACAACTTCTGACTGAGAATGATTATTGGTCCCAAACATCTTACAGTCAGTGAAGTACTTAATCGGAAACTATCTAAACTGTTGCCACTCCATAATAGCAGAAAAAAGGAAGCTGCAAAGTTTCTTTTTCTTTTTTCACAAGACGTGGGCATCCCTTTAAGGCCAGTATTATAACTCATCCCTAACTGCCCTTGAGTAGGTGCTGGTGGGCTGCCTTCTTGATGCTCTGGAGTCCATATTGCATAGGTACACCCAAAATGCTGGCAGAGAGCAAGTTCCTGGATTTTGACCCAGCGACAGTGAAGGAACAGTGATATATTTCAGGATGATGGGTTGCTTGGAGGGGAGCTTGCAGTCGGTGATGTTCTCATGTGTCTGCTGCACTTCTTTAGAATCATAGAATCTCTACAATGCAGAAGGAGGTCATTTGGCCCTTTGAGCCTGCACCGACCACAATCTCACCCAGGCCCCATGCCTGTAATCCCTGTATTTACCCTGATAATCCCCTGACACTAAATGTCAATTTAACATGGCCAATCAACCTAACCCACATATCTTTGGAGTTTGGGAGGAAACTAGAGCACCCGGAGGAAACCCATGCAGACATGGGGAGAACATGTAAACATGTATGACTTGCTGCTCCTCCTCAACATAAACTGAACACTATGCCAAAACACATCTAACTTGGTTAGTGGGCTTCTGACAATCGTGATGTCACACAAGGTAAGTCAAAGATCCATCCTGTCATATAGGCAGTCACCCAAAGCCAGAATCAACCACTGGGTCCTTGGAGCTGTGAGACAGCAGTGCTAACCGCTGTGCCACCCTTGTCCTTCCTTAGTATAAAATAAGTGGCTTGAACCCATTCTGCCTTTAGTGGCTTATGTTAAAATCAGGGCTCGGTGAAGCCAGCTTCACTGTCATTGTTCCCCATTTCTTTGAAAGTAAATGGCCTCAAGTCCTGGGCCCAGTCACTCAAACACCAACCTATGCATGGCTGTAAGATTAAACAGGATCTATTGTGATGTTGGTCTCTCCTTCAAGTTATGGTTCGTGGAACCAGCCATTGTAAGAATTCAGCATGAAGGGGAGGTATTAGCTCAGGTTTCAAGCATTGCAGTATTTTCCTTTTATTATTATTTATGTTGGGGAAGTCAGAGCTTCCATTGAACTAAGCTTCTTCAGCCAAATTGGCATGAGTTTTGCAGGGGTTGTGGTGGAGAGTGATATCAGTGTGTAATCTGCAGACTTTTTGAAAGGGATGGGGAGAGGATGGATATTAGTAATGTTGCCCTTTGAAGAATTGTTCTTTCATTATGAACAACAGCTGTTCTCTTGTCAAATGCCAATTCCTTCTCAACTCTTTTTGGTTGCTAGGCAGCAAGGGGAGGAAGTAAGTGGTCTGGAAAACAATATGAACCTTCCCTCACATTCCATCTGCAATGCCTTTAACTGATGCACATTGGGACCTAACTTCAAACAGTCTTGATACTGGAGTTAGCAAGTGCAAATGCAATTAGTCTGCATGGGTTTCCTCCGGCTGCTCTGGTTTTCTCCCACACTCCAAAGATGTGCAAGTTCGGTGGTTTGCCCCTTAGTGTCCCCAGATGTGTAGTTTAGGGGGGATTAGCAGGGTAAACAAATCAGGGAGAGATAAGCATGCATCGCAAGGGACAATAAGAAAATGCCATTTGACACTTCAAGCAGATTCCTTTCACTTACACCCACCCCATCAAAGACTTGAGGTGGCACAGTGGTTTGCACTGCTGCCTTACAGTGCCAGGGATCCGGGTTCAATTCCCGTTCTGGGTCCCTGTCTGTGTGAAGCCTGCATGTTCTCCCCGTGTCTGCGTGGGTTTCTTCCAGGTGCTCTGGTTTCCTCCCACAGTGTGAAAGGCATGCTGGTTAGGTGCATTGGCCATGCTAAATTCGAACAGGTGCCAGAGTGTGGCGACTAGGGGATTTTCACAATAATTTCATTGCCCTGTTAGTGTAAACCTCCTTGTGACAATAATAAATAAACTTAAAATCTTATTTAATTATCAGAGCAGATATTCAGAAGTCTTTCTGCACCAAAGCCCCAGAGGTCGTCTACATTCCACAAAGGTCAACTTTCTAGCCAGAGATTCAGCTGCTAAGGACCTGCCATGGCCCACACACAACTATCTCCAACTGTATGGATCTGCAAAGCCCTTAGATATGTTCTTAACCAGCTCATAGAATCCCTACAGTGCTGAAGGAGGCCATTCGGTCCATCAAATCTACATTGACTCAATGACAGAGCATTTTATCCAGGCCCTACTCCTATACCCCACATATTTACACTGCTAATCCCCCTACCCTACATATCTTGGGACACTAAGGGTCAATTTATCATGGCCACTCCACCTAACTTGCACATCTTTGGAGTGTGGGAGGAAACTGGAGCACCCAGACGAAACTCACACAGGTCAGGGAGAATGTGCAAACTCCACACAAACTGTCACATAAACAGGCTAGAATCGAACCCTGGGTCTCTGGCACTGTGAGACAGCAGTTCTAACCTCTGTGCCAACCGGCCGCCCACTCGCTGTTCAACCAATTTTTCTTATTGTGTAAGTGTTCAATATTTAAAATATTTTGTTTCTGACTGGGCTACATTATCAAAGATACTGGCATATCCACCTACAGCAAACAATACATCCCGTTCTGGTGAAAGGTCACTGACCTAAAACACTATCTCTATGTTTCCCTCTCTCTCCACAGATACTACCTGACCAGCTGATCATTTCCAACATTTTCTGTTTCCATTAAGCCAAGTGTAGCTAAAAAAAAGGAGTCTTATACAGCAATATTAACAGGTGGCAGAGCTTACCTGAGGCAGGTCCAGATGTTCCCTCCAAGAGTGCCCAGCACAATGGGGAAGATGGCAGATGCAGAAACTCCAGTAAAAACAAAACTGAGCAAGAGGTGGTTTGAGAAATCCTGGTTCTCCTGTGGAGATCGGGCCAGGAATAGAATAAAATGATTCAGAGGCCAGTGGAGGACTGTCACTGGTGAGGGGTTTTCCCTACCTTGACTTCCTTTTATTCGATTAGCTGGGAGTTAGAAAAAGAAAGGAGTTTGTTAATTTGCATGTGCAGTGTTTTACATAAACATTTGATTGTGAGTTCACACAAACACTGCAGTTGCTGTTCAGGACTAGCCCACCGTGTACAGAACACCGAGCCTCCTGTACTCAGTGACTGAGCTCCACTGGAGGAAGTTTCTTCAATAAATATATATCTGTACAGGAAATAGGTGATTAAAATAAAAGGGACTTGCTGGCAGTGCCCGAGGTGTTCTTGGAGTGACTTAACCATTCAGTAGCTATCCTACGAATGGTTAATTGTTAACCAGTCCCCTGCATCAGCAATAAAACTCGTCCTACAGGTTAGCTTGTTTGCATTGAGAAATAAATAGGTGTCAGTTTTCCAACTAAAACTACAGCTCCTCCTGTGAACTGGGAATTTCAAACAGGAAAGGGTAAAAGGAATTGAACAAACAGCTCCTGTCCTGCTTTGAACCCCACTTTCCCCAGTCATAAAATTGCTACGATGCAGAACAGACCATTTAGTCCATTGAGTCTGCAGCAACCCTCCGATAGATCATCCTACCGAGGCCCTAATCCTGTAACCCTGTGCATTGATCATGGCTAATTCCCTTAACCTACATATTTTAGGACATAAGGGTCAATTTAGCATGGCAAATCCAACTAACCTGCACATATTTGGAGTGTGAGAGGAAACTGGAGCACCTGGAGAAAACCCCACAGACAAGGCGAGGGTGTGCAAACTCCACACAGACACTGACCCGAGGCCAGAATTGAACCCGGATCCCTGGTGCTATGAGGTTGATTGGACAGTACTCCCAACTGATTGGACATCACTCTGATTGGATAGCTCTACCAGCTGATTAGATAGAGCTCCCAGTTCATAGAAATCATAGAAACCCTATAGTGCAGAAGGAGGCCATTTGGCCCATCGAGTCTGCGCCGATTACAATCCCACCCAGGTTCTACCCCTATATCGCTACATAATTATCCAATAATCCCTCTAACCTACACATCTCAGAACACTAAGGGGTAATTTTGTCATGGCCAATCAACCTAACCCGCACATTTTTGGACTGTGGGAGGAAACCAGAGCTCCCGAAGGAAACCCACGCAGACACGAGGAGAATGTGCAAACTCCACACAGACAGTGACTCAAGCCAGGAATCGAACCCAGGACCCTGGAGCTGTGAAGCAGCAGTGCTAACCACTATGCTATCATGCCGCGTAGTTGATCGGGCAGCACTCCCAGCTGTTTGGACAACACATCCAGCTGATTGGATAAATTCCCAGATTGGGCAGCACTTCTCTTTCATTAAAGATGGACCCACCTGTCAGCCTGTCCCTAACGCACTGAACTCATTTTTTCTGATCTTGACTCCATCCTCTCTCCTCTTGTCCATTTTCTTTCAATCTGTACCCATGATTCCTATGATGCCCTACACCAATCAATAACTTCCAGTTCCCCGGCCCAAACTGTCTCGTCTTCAGTATGGATGTCCAATCCCTCTACCCCTCCATTCCCCACCAGGATGGTGATCTCTTCACTTCTTCCTTAAACAGATGTCTGAACAACCCCATCCACCATCACTCTCCTCTATCTGGCTGCACTTGTTCATTCACTCAACTTTAACTCGTTTCACTTTCTCCAAATGAAAGGTGTGGCTAGGGGTACCCACATGGGTCCCAGTTATGCCTGTCTGTGAAACATTCCTGTTTCAGTTTTATTCCAGCCCCTCCCACAACTCATTGGTGCATCAATGGCTATTTTGATGTCACTTCATGCTCTCGTCTGGACCTGGAAAAGTTTATCAATTTTGCTTCCAATTTCTACATCTCCAACACTTCCCTTCCATTCCTTGGCTTCTCTGTCTCCATTTCTGGTGATAAACTGTCCACCAGTACATAGTATTAGCCCACCAATTCCCACAACTACGTTGACTACAGTTCTTCACATCCCACATCGTGTAAGGACTCCATCTCATTCTCAGTTTCTTTGCCACTGCCCTCCTGAGGGCTCCTCGATAATTATGATGATGCAGGGAAGGCTCTGCAGTCAGTCACCTATGAAGATCAGTAACCACGCCTGGCAAAGAAAACTACAATTGTTTCAAGAGCCACTTTGCTGAAAGGACTCTTGTCATTGAAGCAAAGAGCACAGCTCACCTGGCTTACACCCTGTCTCCTCACCTTATAGCACATAGCAACCTCATGGTAGGCTGTTCTGATGATGCTACTTTCTAAACTAGTGCGGCTGATATGTCTTCCTTCTTCCTCAATCATGGTTTTCCACCCATGGTGGTTGACAGGGCTGTCATCTGTCTGACTCATCCTCTGGGCCACTCCTCTCACCTCCCTCCCCTCCTTCCTGGAACCAGGATGGGCTACATCTTTTCCTCTTTTCACTCCATTAGCCTCCACATTCAAAGGATCATCTTCTGCCATCTCCACCAACTACTCAACACATCTTCCCCTCATTCCTCCTCTCAGCATTCCTCAGGGACCAATCCATCTGGGACACCCTGATCCACTTCTCCATCATAATTAACACCTCACCCCTGCCGTGGCACTTTCCCATACAATTGTAGAAGGTGCAGCACCTGTCCCTTCACCTCCTCCCTGCTCATCGTCTCAGGTCCTAAACACCCCTTTCAGGTGAAGCAGTGTTTCACATGCATCTTCTTCAATCTGGTCTATTGCATTCACTGCTCCTAATGCGGTCTATTCTACATCAGAGAGGCTAAATGCAGACTGGGTGACCACTTAGTTGAACATCTTCAGTCCATCTGCAAGCAGGGCCCAGATCTTCCTGTCGCTTGCCACCTCAACACAGCACCCTGCTCTCTTGTCCTCATATCCATCCTTGGCCTTTTGCAGTATTCTAGTGAATCCCAAGGCAAACTGGAGGAATAGCACCTCATCTTCTGATTGGGCACTTTATAGTCTCCTAGACTGAACATTGAGTTCAACAACTTCAGAGCAAGAACTCCCTCCTCCACCTTCACTCCATTTCCATTTATTTTATTGTATTTTGTTTCATCTTATTTATTTATTTTCATTTCTTCCATCATTTCATTTTCCAATATTGTTAAATCTCGCTTTCCATTTTTCCCCCACTACGGTCTCTCCTCCCCTCACTCTGCTTGGCCATCTGTTACATGTCTCAGGTTATCCTTTGACACTCTGCTTCCCTTTGTTCTGTCATTCTGATCTCTGAGTGAGCCGCTATTGGCATCCTTCTTAGTCATGATCACCACCGTTTACATTCCCTTTGTCTTTTTGTCTATAACACCTTTGAGAATACCTCCCTCACCCTAATAGTATAAAAATCTTCCTATGTTCTATTGTCTTCAGCTCTGATGAAGGGTCATGTAGATTTGAAATGTTGCCTCCGGTCTCTCTCCACAGATGCTGTCAGAACCACTGAGATTTTCCAGTATTTTCTGCTTTTGTCTCAGATTCCTGCATCTGCAGTAATTCACCTTTACTCGAGATGCTTGCCATGGCTTCTGAATGTCTCCTGTCTCTCCACCTACCATTAGATGGAGATTTTGTAACTAACACCTGTGTTGAGGCATTAATCTTGTAGTTCAGTGCTGAAAGGAACAATCATTTTGATGACAGTCTGGATGATATTCTGGAGTATCTGCCACATAGAAAAGAATTATTGCCCCTCAGAGAATTTATCAGACAATTTGGATCAGACAGGCTAATGGCAGATGAGCCTTGGTCAACATGGCATTGGCAAGATGAAAGCAATGGGCAGCAGTTGCTGGAAGTATGTTGTGTACTTTGTGTTTGTGGCACCTTCTTCCAGGGCAGACAATAGCAATGGATGCCATGGCACCATCTGAGATGTGGTCACTGGTATGAACATGACTGGATAATGACCAGAAGGACAATCAGTTCAGTGTTGTTCACACCCATACATATCACAGTGCAGATTGCGATGCTGAGCACTCACTTGTCTGTAGCAGAGTGAAGATATAATCACGGGAATTACACAATTCTAAGCACTATTGCATTCCATACAGCAACATTTCATACACGAGGGATGACAATAAATGCCACAAACTCTCGGGCAGTCTCTTCCTCCTGCGGGCTCCTCAATAATTATGATGATGCAGGGAAGGCTCTGCAGTCAGTCACCTATGAAGATCAGTAACCACGCCTTGCAAAGAAAACTACGATTGTTTCAAGAGCCACTTTGCTGAAAGGACTCTTGTCATTGAAGCAAAGAGCACAGCTCACCTGGCTTACACCCTGTCTCCTCACCTTATAGCACATAGCAACCTCATGGTAGGCAAGGTTGTTGTGCGGAAACATAAAAACATAAGAACATTATGTTCTTATGTGGCAACCTCATGGTAGGCAAGGTTGTTGTGCGGAAAGGAGCAAGTTACTCAGTCAACAATATTGGATCAATTTATGCAAAGAAATAGAAACTGCTGGTCACACTGAATCATAGAATCATAGAAATCTACAGTGCAGAAGAAGGCTATCTGGCTCATCAAGTCTGCACTGATCACAGTCCCACCCAAGCCCTATCCCCTTAGTTACGCCAATAATCTCTCTAACCTATCACATCCCAAGACACTAAGGGTTAATTTAGCATGTCTAATCAACCTAACCCGCACATCTTTGGAGCGTGAGACGAAACTGAAGCAAACCCATGTAGACCTGGGGAGAACATGAAAACTCCACACAGACAGTGACCCAAGTTGGGAATTGGACCTGGGTCCCTGGAGCTGTGGGCCACCTCTGGTAACCTTTGTACGATGTATGACAGTATCAAAAGAGCACTTGACTCCCCCCACCCCCCCCCCCAACCCCCCCCCAAACCCCATTGTCAACACTGCTCCTTTGAAATGGGAAATGCTCATTGACAGGAATAAGTAAATGGCTGACTTGGTACTGATGTGACACAAATCTCTCATCACCTGTGCTTGATCATTTGCTGCACCGAATGGTCAGGGATGAGCTGAATGCGGAATCCACGTTACTTGAACTTGTAAAGGTCATTGATTCCTAGCAACAAGAAGAGCACCTGGAAAGGATGGAATACCAACTGAGCTACTCAACTATGGAGAGCCTCACCTGCTGCCATACTTCCATGAGCTCCTCCTCCTCTGCTGGACTGGAAGCTCAGCCTCATGGGATCTGTGCCGTGCAAACATCAACATGCCGTATAACAGCAACTGAGTGGATCTTAACAAGCATTCTGTGCCTCTCACTTCCCAGCATCACCCAAACAACAGAATATACCCAGAGGCACAGTGTGGCTTCGGAGCAGGCAGATCCAAGGTGGACATGATCCCCCCCATGATCAGCAACAAACACCACTCCTGCGTTTGTAAAGTTTGTGAAATTCGAAGCAGGACAGGACTGTACCAGGTACGAGAGAAAATCAGTCTAGTCTAAACCTTATCTAATTATGTGCACAGCACCATTCAGTCCAATGTCTTCACCTGTGGCAGTTTTGGCGTCAAGAATGGGTCGAACGGGAGTGTTGTCTTAGGCCCTCCTCCTTTGATATATTTTCCTTTATTCTACTAACCTCCCAGCTGACATGGAAGGAGAGTACCTCCACACAAGATCAAATGGAAAATTCTTCAACATGTGAAGACTAAAAGCCAAGAAGTGCAGCACATCAAGATCAGTGAACCTCTGGTTTACTGATAATACCGCATTAGGTACCCAGACAGAAGAGCAGTGCCTAAAGCTGATGGGTTGACTGTCCCATTTACTGTGTTATATTCTCACTTACCATCAGTGTCAGAAAACTATAGTTTTGATGAGAGACTGCAGCACTCTGAGTGCAGAGGAACCTCAGTGTCCTCATGCATGAATTACAAAAAGTTGGCATGAAGATACAGCAAGTGATTAGGAAGGCAAATGGGATGTTAGTCTTTACTGCAAAGGAAATGGGTTATACAAGTAAGGATATTTTGCTACAGCTTTACAGGACCCTGGTGAGACCATATCCAGAATACGGTGCGCAGATTTGCACAGGAATTCTACCGCCTTGCCCACCCTGGGAATCGGGCAGACAATGGGTAGGGTTTTCTAGTCTTCCGTTGAGTGAGGCCACAAAATTCCGCTCTTGGCGTCCTTATTTATGAAAGGATAGAAATTAATTAGAAGCATTTATATTGTTCAATCAACTGATACTTTGGATATAGAGGAGGTTATCTTCTGAGGAAATGTTCAGCAGGTTGGGCCTGTATCTACTGAAATTTAGAAGAGTGAGCCGTGATCTTATTGAAACATTAAAGATCCTGAGGAGACTTGATACAATGGATGCTGAAAGGATGTTTCTCCTTGTGGGAGAGATTAAAACTAGGTGGCATAATTTGAAAATTTGTGTATGAGAGAAGAAAACTGCTGATACGGAGTGGCAGTGGCCTGTTGGACTGTTTCTGCAATGAGGCAGTAAAGGTTTGGACTGCTCTCTTATGGGAGAGTGCAGCCTTATAGGAAAGTACAGTCTTATGGAAAAGTACTGCGCTCTTGTAGGAAAGTACACCTCCTATGCCATAAAGCAATGCATCACATGTCATTGTGATCTGTTTATAAAACAAAATACTGCGGATGCTGGAATTTGAAACAAATATGGAAAATGCTGGAAAATCCAGACTGGAGGCCAGTTACCAGCGGTGTACCACAGGGGTCAGTGCTGGGTCCTCTGCTATTTGTGACTTTTATCAATGACTTGGAAGAGGGGGCTGAAGGCTGGGTTAGTAAATTTGCTGATGACATCAGGAGTAGTGGATGAGGTGAAGGGCTCTTGCAGGCTGCAAAGAGACATTGATAGGATGCAGATCTGGGCCGCAAAGTGGCAGATGGCGTTTAACCCTGATAAGTGTGAGATGATTCATTTTGGTAGGACAAACTTGAATGCAGATTACAGGGTCAATGGCAGGGTTCTGAGGAATGTGGAGGAACAGAGAGATTTTGGGGTTCATATCCTCAGATCTCTGAAGGTGGATAGAGCCGTGAAGAAGGCTTATAGTGTGTTAGCATTTAGTAACAGGGGGTTTGAGTTTAAGAGCCGTGGGGTTATGCTGCAACTATACCGGACATTGGTGAGATCACATTTGGAATATTGTGTTCAGTTCTGGTCACCTCACTATAAGAAGGATATGGAAGCATTGGAGAAAGTACAGAGGAGATTTACCAGGATGCTGCCTGGTTTGGAGGGTAGGTCTTATGAGGAAAGGTTGAGGGAGCTGGGGCTTTTCTCTTTAGAGTGGAGGAGGATGAGAGGCAACTTAACAGAGGTTTATAAGATGATGAGGGGGATAGACAGAATGGACGTGCAGAGACTATTTCCTCGGGTGGATGTAGCTGTTAGTAGGCGGCATAACTGTAAGGTTCATGATGGGAGATATAGGAGGGATGTCCGAGGTAGATTTTTCACTCAGAGAGCGGTGATCGTGGAGTCGGACACTTTAGGAATTTTCAAGCGGTTATTGGATAGGCACGTGGACCACAGCAGAATTATAGAGAGTGAGATAGCTTGATTTTGGGATTGGGCATAGCTCGGCACAACATTGAGGGCGAAAGGGCCTGTACTGTGCTGTAATGTTCTAAGTTTCTATGTAAAATCTCAGCAGCTTCGGTGGAGGGAGAATAGAGCCAAGGTTTCGGGTCATGATGGCTAAAGAGAATTGGGAATAGGATGAGATTTATACATTGTGGGGGAGGCGGGGAGAGGGTTGGGGGGTAGGGGAGACGGTAGTAAGAGAGAAACGATGGGAAGTGGATGAAATAGGGGATAGAAAAATAAATCAATGGAAGAAATGAAAATAAATGGATAGAAATAATAAATGGACTGAAGGTGGAGGAGGAAATTGTTGAAGTCAATGTTCGGTCTGGAAGCCTGTAAAGTGCCTAATGAGAAGATGAGGTACTGTTCCTCCACTTTGCGTTGGAGTTCACCGGGATATTGCTATCTGTTTGTCTGGGTTGAAATGGGTGAGTAAGCTAGATGTTTGCATGGCCTGTTTCACTTGGTCAGTTCCTGTCGCTGAGAATCTTCCCAATGCCAGTATTGATGCCTCTTCAAAATTATAGGTAAGTTTGGTAAAAGGCAGCTTTACTAATTGACCATCCCTGAAAAGGACTTTAATTCGGCTGCATTTCTTGGTGCAGGGATCCTTTTTATCATCTTTATCATATTTTCAGTAGGTGCAAGTCTTTTGCATCAAACCTAAAACCCAAATAGGTGACTACATTTGCTGCTTCTACATATCTCCAGAGAACCTCATCCAAATTGACCCTATTGTCTTTGGGCGATGATCCTCGTTACCAAGACTTTGTCCAGATATATGACAACTTTTGGAATCCCTTGTAGAAGTCTCTCCAAGGTGCTTCAGACAGAGCAGACAGATGAAATACTGAAAAGTAGCTTGGTGTACTGGAATAATCCCTTGTGCGTGTTGATGGTAATAAGTTTCCTCGTGTCTTCCTTTAACACAAGTTATTGGTACACAGGACTCAAATCCAATTCTGGGTGTACTTGGAGCCTCCTGCCAGTTTCACATAAAGGTCTTTTTACTAAGGGATAGGATATCAGTCTATTTGTTGTTCACGGTCAGCTTGTAATCATCACAAATCCTCATTGTGTGGTCTTGTTTTAATCCTGGGACTACTGGTCCCGCCCATTTAGAGAATTGTAGTTTAATTATTTCGAGCTCTTCCAAGCATTCTAACTCAACATCCACATTTTGATCAAGGGTATAAAGAACAGGTCGGGCTCTTAAGAATGTTGATTCAGCGTTCATTTAAGTTTGGCATTAACTCCTTGTACGCACTCCAGCTCTCTCTGAAAGATTTTTTGATATGTGCAAAAGAGCTCTTGGAAAACCCTATATGTGATACTGAGTTTCTCCAGCCAGTTCAACTTGATTTGCTTCATCCACATAGAGTTTGGCTTCTGGCCTTTTACTACAATCAGGGAAAGCTGGGCAGATTGGTGTCAATATGACACTGGCGTCGATATCGTGTCTGTTATCTTCAGGGCCTCCATCGTGTAGATTACTAACTTGGCAGACGGACTGCTTAGCTTCAAGGTCGCAATCCTTCCTGTAAATGCTTGCATTTTTGCTCTCCTATCATCGTGGCAGAAGTGCCTATATTAATGACCTCCATACAGTCTCTATTTATTGACTGCAGCTCAGCCTTCAACACTATTATTTCTACGAGATTCATCTTCAAACTCTGTTGCCTGGGCCTCGGCTCCTCCCTCTGCAACTGGATCCTGAACTTCCTAACTGACAGACCACAATCAGTAAGGATAGGTAACAACACATCCTCCACGATCATCCTCAACACTGGTGCCCCACAAGGCTGTGTTCTTAGCTCCCTACTATACTTCTTATACACCTATGACTGTGTGGCCAAATTCCCCTCCAACTCGATTTTCAAGTTTGCTGACGACACCACGAGAGTGGGTTGGATCTCAAACAATGATGAGACAGAGTACAGGAAAAAGATAGAGAATCTGGTGAACTGGTGCAACACCAATGATCTCTGTCTCAATGTTAACTAAATGAAGGAGATGGTCATCAACTTCAGGAAGCATAGGGGAGAACATGCCCCTGTCTACATCAATGGGGATGAAGTAGAAAGGGTCGAGAGCTTCAAATTTTTAGATGTCCTGTCCTGGTCCCCCCATGCTGACACTACAGTTAAGAAAGCCCACCAACACTACTTTCTCAGAAATCAAAGGAAGTTTGGCATGTCAGCTACAACTCTCACCAACTTTTAAGGATGCACCAGAGAAAACATTCTTTCTGGTTGTATCAGAGCTTGGTGTGTCTCCTGCTCTGCCCAAGATTGAGAGAAACTACAAAAGGTCGTGAATGTAGCCCAATCCATCATGCAAGCCAGCCTCCTATCTATTGACTCTGTCTACACTTCTTGAAGCCTCGGCAAAGCAGCCCACATAATCAAGGACGTCACGCACCCCGGGCATTCTCTCTTCTACCTTTTTCCATCAGGAAAAAGATGGAAAAGTCTGAGGTCATGTATCACCCGATTCAAGAACAGCTTCTTTCCTGCTGCTGTCAGACTTTTGAATGAACTTACATTGCATTAAACTGATCTTTCTCTACATGCTAGCTATGACTGTAACACTACATTCTGCACTCTCTCATTTTCTTCTGTATGAATGGTATGCTTTGTCTGTGTAGCACGCAAAAAACAGTACTTTTCACTGTATGTTAATATATGTGACAATAATAAATCAAATCAAATCAAAAACCTATTGGATGCCCATTAAACATAAAGATGATTTTGATGGAGTGTGTCTTATTTAATTTTACAATGTTGAGCTTATAAACTTTGGACTTCTCTCGTGAGCCTTCCACAAGCTTATTTGCTGGAGTCACTGTTTTTATTTTTGAGTTAAGTGCACTTGGTTTGACTCTGCATCTGGCTTATGTGTGGCCCTTCCTATTGAGCCTGAAACAAATGAACTCTACATTTGTCTGGACGATGGTTTCCCCCACAATAATAACAGACCTCAAATCCCTGTGACTGATGACTTATTTTCCCTTTCTCAGTCTCTGCTATGCCTTCACTATGGGTAACTGGAGCAGCAGCCATTTCTTGCCATCATTAATTTACCTCACTTTGCACACATTGTAATTAAAAAGCACTTTGTTCAGCACTTTTAGTCACTTTCCCAGTTCAAACACCTTGTCTAGGGATATTTTGTTTTCTGCCGGCATTTTTTTCTGAATGTTCAAATTATTGATACCACAGAACAATTGGTCATGGAGCATATCACTTACAGACAGACCGAATTCACGGTACTCAGCCATTTGGCAAAGCCTGGCTACAAAAGCAGAAACTGTCGCCTTGGGTCCCTAATGTCTAAATGGAACTGATACTGTTACATTACAATGGAGGGTCAGTGATTGTATTGATCTTTCACTAGTGCCACTAGTTGATCAAAGGATTTAGTATCTAGGGCCTCCAGAGAGGTTAGGCTTCTTATGTTGTTATACATGTGCGGACTGCAAACTGTGAATAAATAACTTCTTGTTTTTCTCTGATGTTACTTCATTGGCAGAAAATATTATCAAAGCCTTTTGATGTACTAGTCCTAAGTTTCAACCTTTAGATCAAAAAGATCAATTTTTCCCAAACAATGGCATGGCTATTCGACTATGGTTTCTCCGGATGCCTCTTTACCTTCATTTCTCGCAGGTTTTTGAGAGCTCACCCTTCCCCTACCAACCCCCCCAACCCTCTCCAAATGTTGCAGCTTGTGCCATTGGTCTGATTTACTCTTGCTGCCAATGAAGTAGTGTGAGGCAATGTAACAAGGAAGCTTTAATTATTAAACATCAACAGCAAAAAACTATATACAGGCTCAGCATTAAACAAACACAGCTTTACTCTCTGAGTCCCAGGCTCATGCTGAGGGACTTCTGGCTTCCCGGAGCCATGTGCTTTCTTTCCATTGGCTGAGCTCTGTTCCAATAGATGGGTTATGTGACCTGCGAACGTTCGCCCTTTAAAAGGCTGGCACCATTATAGTCGTGAAGCCTGGACAACCGACACTTACTCGGATAAAGAAGTTCAACTTCCATCTCCAGTGTCTACCATGCACCCTTGGCATCAAATTGAAACATAATGTCACCAATGAAATTTTCCCTCTAAGGCAAGTGTGCCAAGCACGCCAGTGCTCATCAAGCAAAGACTTTGCAGGCTCAGGTATTTGTACAGGGTGGAAGTTAGCCACACCCCAAGGATATAAAATTTTGACGGGTCTTGCCAGGGTGGATGTGGAAAGAATACTTCCTTTTGTGGAAGAATCTAGAACTAGGTGTTGCTGTTTCAAAATAAAGGGTTGCCCATTTAAGAGGGAGATGAGATTAAATGTTTTCATTCAGAAGGTTGTGAATCTTTGGAATTTTCTTCTTCAAAAGATGGTGGAAGCAGAGACTTTAAATGTTTTTAAGGCAGAGGTGGATAGATTCTTGGTAAGCAAGGAGGTGACAGGTTATTGAGGGTATGCAGGATTTAGATTTGAGATTGCTGTCAGGTCAGTCATGATTTTATTGAATGGCATAGCAGGCTGGAGCGGCTGAATGGCCTCCTTTTTTTTGTACGTTCCAATGCTACACAGGGAGCTGGCCCATGCCAAGAGACCAGCAGAACGCTGAACACTTTGATTCAAAGCAGACAGGAAAGCCTCAATATCCCACACAGCAACTGGGAAAATCTCGCCCACAATCGATGCAAATGGTGACACCAACTGTGGGCGGCAATTCAGCACCATGTTTTCAGAAAGACCAAAACAGACACCAGCCCTGGAACCAAGCTGTCAGAATGGGTCACCCTGCACCATCAACAATGGACAACTTCATGTGGGGCGCTGAGCTGACTTTCCCTTTCCAGGCTGGTTCAGTCATCAAAAGAAATGCAGCAGTTGATTTAATGTGGCATCAGGAATGGTATGACATTGCATTCCCATCATGCCTGGCAGGTGGAAACATTTCAATCATTTGGACAAGCCCATAGAGAGGTGAATAGTGCAGGAATTTCACAATGAGTACGTAAGGAAACCCTGAACCAATTCCCACCCCCTTATCACCCGAGTGTAGTATCGACATGCTGTGCTTGGTTGAAGTCATTAGGTTACATTTTATCTTCATTTGAAGCAATTTTTAAAAGCGGCATCTCGGCCTTTTGGCTAAGATACAAATGAGATCAAACCTTGGAGGAGGAGCTACACCTACTCCAATCAGCTTGGATCATGTAGATCAAGCCCGAGACAGGAGGTAAGAGCCCTGTCTCGTCAGCTTGGATCGGGAATGTCCCAGCTTGTTGGGACTCTGAATTGGATTTGATTGGATTGAATTGGAATCAAAACAAAAAAAATTATTACTATTGAGGTAAATTTGGGTGGATTATAGTTTCATTATTGTGGAGAATCCTGTGGATAGATTAATTCTATTCATAGTTTGTGTTTGTTTAAGAAACATAAGAAACATAAGAAATAAGAGCAGGAGTAGGCCATCTAGCCCTTCGAGCCTGCCCCGCCATTCAATAAGATCATGGCTGATCTGTCGTGGCTCAGTTCCACATTCCCGCCCTCTCCCCATAACCCTTAATCCCCTCGCCTATCAAAAACCTATCAACCCGCGTCTTAAAAATATTTAGCGAGGCAGTCTCCACCACTTCAACGGGCAGAGAATTCCAGAAATTCACCACCCTTTGAGTGAAGAAGTTCCTCCTCAACTCCGTTCTAAATCACCCCCCCTTATCTTGAGGCTGTGCCCTCTAGTCCTACTGTCCTTTCTGAGCGGTAAGAGCCTCTCCACCTCTATCCTATCCATCCCATTCAACATCTTATATGTCTCAATGAGATCCCCCCCTCATTCTTCTAAACTCTAACGAGTACAAGCCTAGTTTGTTCAGCCTCTCTTCATAGTTCAACCCCCTCAACTCCAGTATCAGCCTAGTAAACCTCCTCTGCACTCCCTCCAAGGCCAAAATATCCTTGCGTAAGTGCGGCGACCAAAACTGCACACAGTACTCCAGCTGCGGCCTCACCAGTGCCCTATACAGCTGCAGCAAGACCTCCCTACTTTTATATTCAATCCCCCTCGCTATGAAGGCCAGCATCCCATTCGCCTTCCTGACCACCTGCTGCACCTGCAGGCTGGGTTTTTGCGACTCATGCACAAGGACCCCCAGGTCCCTCTGCACCGTCGCATGCTGCAGTTTTTCGCCACGTAAGTAATAGGCCTTCCTACCATTATTCCTACCAAAGTGGACAACCTCACATTTGCCAACATTAAATTCCATTTGCCATTTCCTGGCCCATTCGCCCAGCCTATCTAGATCCTTCTGTAGACTCTCCACATCCTCCGCACAATTTGCCGTTCCACCGATCTTGGTGTCATCAGCAAATTTCGACACCATACACTCGGTTCCCTCCTCCAGATCATCTATATAAATGGTAAATAGCTGAGGCCCCAGCACCGACCCCTGGGGCACTCCACTAGTCACCAACCGCCAATCCGAATAGCACCTATTAACCCCTACTCTCTGCCTCCTATTTGACAACCAATCCTCTATCCACGCTAACACCCTACCCCCAACTCCATGCCCCCTGACCTTCTGTAATAACCTCTTGTGAGGCACCTTGTCAAACGCCTTCTGAAAATCAAGAAAATCAAGTTTGATTGAAGGATATATATTTTCTTTAAAAGCTTGAGCAAAGAAAGGCTGATGTTTTGAGTGTCTTCAGTGTTGTGTACTTTATTACTCACCATTCAGTAATGCATTATGAAAACTGATATGCTAGGGGATGACTGTATAATCATTGCTACATGAAGGCAAGGAATATTGACAGTGTCAGAAGTTTTTATTGAATAGCATAAGCCTGACTGTCTTCACTGAATCATAGAATCCCTACAATGCATCAAATGTGCACTGATCACAACCCCTCCCTGGCCTTATCCTTATTACACCATTTATTTACCCTGCTAATCACCTGATACTAAGGGGCAATTTAGCATAGCCAATCAACCTAACCCGCACATCTTTGGACTGTGGGGGGGAACAGGAGCTCCTGGAGGAAACCCATGCAGACACGGGGAGAATGTGCAAACTCCACAAAGATAGTGACCCCAGTCGGGAATTGAACCTGGGTTCCTGCCATTGTGAATATTCACAAAAAGCCCCTTACAGCAGTGGCAAATGATTTGGGGTGGGAATGTTGGCTTTCCCATATAAAAGAACTGTTTTCTTCCTAATGCTTCCCCATGCCAGGATAAGCTAGGTTTATCAACTTGGTTCTTTTTAGCAATCTGACCTTTGGGTTCTAACGCTACTTGAAGATATTAGCTTATAGTCTAGAGTGATGTTCCAGTGTTGTACTGAGGGAGTGCTAGATTGCCAGCAGTCTTACTTCACAGCCAAGATGTTAAACTGCCTGTTCCAGTGATTCATGTAACAGATTCATTGACACGATCTGAACCAAAGCAGAAAGCATTCTCTCCATCCTGACTATGAGGGACTAAGACCTCACACTGTATATTTTTATAAAATATCCATTGATATGCTCATTGCTATTCCTAAAATCAGCCTTTAAAATGGCTGAATCTGTCTGTGACTCCTGAACAAAAGAAGCTACAGTTTCAGGACACCTCACCCTTGTTATCTCCAAAGGGCCACTAATGGCCCCCTGTGGACTGTACAGAATAACTCGAAGAGAGTTACACAAAAGCCACCTGCATTTAATAACCCAGACTGGCCAGAAGGAAATGGACTGTTTGCTAAGACAAAGACCCCTCAAGATTCCTGATGGCTGAGACATTTAACAGTCTTTGGAAGACAAGCGATGGATACACATCCTTTGTCAAAGACATGGTGGAGATGTGGGATTCATGTGACATGGGCATTTGGAACAAATAATATTGCCTTGGTGAACCGCATTGATCGGTCTGCTCTTTACTATCAAAGGAGCAGTTTCACAGACAAGGAGCTCTGCCCTGGCCCCCATCTACACTGCTTCTGCAGGAGGTTCTATACATCTCCTACAGGCCGATTCACCTTTACATGTCAATTTCATCATATGAAATCAGTACTGCCAAAAAAATGAATTATCCAGCATTGGTTTTCAAGCCATTGGCCTCAGGGAAGGAACACTTCATTGGACATTGGTTCTGGTCTCTTGGTCCTCATGTGAACCAGTATTTAGATTTTCTGTGGCCTCTGTACTCTCAAACTTTCTTTTCTCTTTCCTCTGCTTACTGTTTGAATGTAGAGGTGATATTGTGACCTTCCATCCACAGTTTGAATGTGTCTAATAAACTAACCTTTTGAGTTCATCCACTGCCTGCTGTGGAATTATTAATAGAAAATTGGGGATCAGGCAGAAACTGAGAGATTGGGAAGTACACCACTCTTCATAAAGGAGGAAACAAATCAAAAATACCTTTCTGTTTATGGGTGGGGAGATATTAGTGCTCTTTACATTAACTCCCTCCCTTCCGTAACACTGACCAACATTCCTCTCCCAACCGTCAGACTGAAAACAGATGAACTCTTTCTTCATGTGACTGCAGTTGATGCGATGATGGCCCAGTGACCTGGGAAGATGATGGTCTAGTGGTATTATCACTACAATATTAAACCAAGAACTCAGGTAATGTTCTGTGGACCCAGGTTTGAACCCTACCATGGCAGGTGGTGAAATCTGAATTCAATAAAAAAAATCTGGAATTAAGAATCTACCAATGATCATGAAACCATTGTCAATTGTTGGAAACTCCCATCTGGTTCACTAATGTCCTTTGGGTAAATGCACAGGGGATACAGGGTAAATTGATAAAGTGGATTGAAAATTGGCCCAGCTGTAGGAGACAGAGGGTGATGACAGAAGGCTGCTCTAGTGACTGGAAGCCAGTGTCCAGTGTCATACCACAGGTATCTGTATTGGCTGCCCTATTATCCATCATTTACATAAATGACATAGGTGCCTATGTGGGGAGGTAGGATTAGTAAGTTTGCAGATGACACAAAGATTGGTTGGGTGGTTAACAGTGAGGTGAAATGTCTTGGGCTACAAGAAGATATAGACAGAATGGTCAAATGGGCAGACAAGTGGCAGATGGAATTTAACCCTGAAAATTATGAGGTGATACACTTTGGGAGGAGTAATTTGACAAGGAAGTTCTCAATGAATGGCATAACTAGGAAGTTCTGTGGAACAAAGGAACCTCAGGGTGTTTGTCCATTGGTCTCTAAAGGCAAAAGGGCATATTAGTAGGGTGGTGAATAAGGCAAATGGCACACTCACCATTATCAATCGAGGCATAGATTACAAAAACAGGGAAGT
Source organism: Carcharhinus amblyrhynchos (assembly GCF_965287045.1). Classification (NCBI taxonomy): domain Eukaryota; kingdom Metazoa; phylum Chordata; class Chondrichthyes; order Carcharhiniformes; family Carcharhinidae; genus Carcharhinus; species Carcharhinus amblyrhynchos. Next base: position 59,730,764 of record NC_137329.1, read on the forward strand.
CAATTTGGAGTTGTATAGAACTTTGATGAGACCACAGCTAGGGTACTGTGTGTAGTTCTGGTCACCACATTATAGGAAGGATGTGATTGCACTGGATGGAGTGCAGAGGAGATTCACCAGAATGCTGCCTGGGATGGAACATTTAAATTATGAAGAGAGGTTGGGTAGGCTTGGGTTGTTTTTATTAGAGTAGAGAAAAACTGAGGGATGGCCTGATTGAGGTGTACAAGATTATGAGAGGCATGGGCAGAGTGGATTTGGAGCAGCTGTTCCCCTTAGTTGAGGGGTCAGTCCTGAGGGGACAGAAGTTCAAGGTAAGGGGAAGGAGGTTGAGGAGGGATGTGAGAAAAAACTTTTTACCCAGAGGGTGGTAACAGTTTGGAATGCATTGTCTGTGAGTATGGTAAGGGTTGCCTCACATCCTTTAAAAAGTATTTGGTCGAGCACTTGACACATCATAGCATTCAGGGCTATGGGCCAAGAGCTGGCAGATGGCAATAGGTGGGAGCTCAGGTGTTTCTAATGCAATGGGGACTCAATAGGCCGAAGGGCCTCTTCTGCGCTGTATGATTCTAGGGACAGAAACCTGCCACCCTTGCCTGATCTAGCCTACATATAACTCCAGAGTTAGAGCAATGTGGTTGACTCTCAATTGTCCTTGGGCAACTAGGGATGGGCAATAAATGTTGGCCAGCCAGTGACACCCATGTTCCACGAATGAATAAAAAAAGATGGCGGAATGTGCAAGGTGACAGGGAGAAGGCATAGGAAGAGCCTCTAGGTGATATGATCATTCAGAGAGCAGGCACAGATACAATGGTCTGAATGGCCTTCTTTTGCATTATAACAATTCTGTGATTCTTTTTTTTAATAGGCAAGCTACTGGGTAAATTTGATGACATTTTGACCTAATTCAGCGTTGATTAAATTGATTTCTCAAACATAAGACGTTTCTGATGCATGTGTGTCACAATACATATGCAGAGAATGTTAATCCTACAGAGGCTTAATGTAACTGCTGGCTTGGAGATTGTGTTGACTGACCCCTTGTGGAGGTTGATAGTACTGCCACCTGGCAGTGGCAGAAAGAACAGTGGCAGAAACGTAAAGCAGGGAGAACATAGAACATAGAACATAGAACATTACAGCGCAGAACAGGCCCTTCGGCCCACGATGTTGTGCCGACCAGCTTTTAAAAAAAAACAACACTAACCCACTAATCTAAACCAATCCCATTTCGTCCATAAACCTATCCACAGATCTCAGCTGGCTTCACCTTGTTTCTTTCTTGCCTTCTATTCAGCTGCATCCAATATTCCTCCCCTCTTGTCCAACCCCCAACACAATTGTTTCCCAACATCAAAGACAGTCATTGTGTGCCTATCAAGATGATTGAACAGGGTGGGTTCTTTTCTTTGAGAAAGAGAAGGCTGAGAGGCGACCCTGCTTCAATTTATGAGAGGGGTTCAATAAGGTGGCTGTGAAGAAAATGCTTCCACATGTGGGTGAGTCCAGAACATGGGAACATTAACATAAGATAGCCTTAAAGAGATTAAATAAAGAATTTAGTTGTTCTTTCTCCACCAATGCTCAATGAAACCTGCTGCCTCATCATGTGGGTGGAACAGAGGGCATTGAGGTATTTTATGGGCAACACAGTGGCACTGGTTAGCACTGTTGCCTCATAGCACAGGGACCCGGGTTCAATTCCAGCCTCAGATCACTGTTGGTGTGCAGTTTATGCATTCATACTGTGTCTGTGTGGGTTTCTTCCAAGTTCTCTGGTTTCCTCCCACAGTCCAACCGTGTGCAGGTTAGGCAGATTGGCCATGTTAAATTGGCCCCAGCTGTTCCAAGCTGTGTAGGTTAGATGGATTAACAATGGGAAATTTGTTGTTAAGGGATTGGGTAGAGGAGAGTGTCGGGGTAAGATAGTCTATCAGAGAGTTAGTGTGGATTCAAAGAACCGAATGCCCTCCTTCTGTGCTGTAGGGATTCTATGTATGAGGAAGAAGGGCACTGAGAAACACATGGGTTAGATTGAGAAAAAAATAATTAGTCGGAGGAGGATTGTGTGTGTAACATCCAATTGTTCAGTTCTGAGTTTGTCTATGTGAATCTGTTTACCACAGATGCTCCTTATGCTTAATTAGTTATGACGTAGAGATGCCAGCGTTGGACCGGGGTTAACACAGTAAGAAGTCTCACAACACCAGGTTAAAATCCAATAGGTTTATTTGGTAGCAAAAGCCACTAGCTTTCAGAGCACTGCTCCTTCATCTGGTGAATGGGATTTCAGTTCACAAACAGGGTGTGTAAAGACACAAACTCAATTTACAAAATAATGATTGGAATGTGAGTCTTTACAGGTAATCAAGTCTTAAAGGTATAGAACATAGAACGTTACAGCACAGTACAGGCCCTTCGGCCCTCGATGTTGCGCCAACCAGTGGAACCAATCTAATGATCCTCTAACCTAAACTACAGTGTGAGTGGAGAGAGGGTTAAGCACAGATTAAAGAGATGTCTATTGTCCCCAGGCAGGACAGATTTTGCAAGCCCAGGCAAGTCATGGGGTTACAGATATTGTGTCAGGAACCCAAGATCCTGGTTAAGGTCGTCCTCGTGTGCGGAACTTGGATATCTCACATGAGAACACCATCCACCAGGTACACAGTACATACACTTGCAATTCGCCCAACATTGTTTACCTGATACACTTCAGGAAAGGATGTCCCAGGCATGGTACACTGGGGAGACCATGCAGATGCTATGACAATGGATGAATGCGCACTACTCGACAATCAACAGGCAAGAGTGTTCTCTTCCTGTTGGGGAACATTTCAGGGATCATGAGTATTTGGCGTCTGATTTTTGGGTAAGCATTCTCCAAGGTGGCCTTCACGATACACAACAACGCAGAGTTGCTGAGCAGAGATTGACAGCCAAGTTCCACACACATGAGGATGGCCTCAACAGGGATTTTGGGTTCATGTCACACTATCTGTAACCCCCATGACTTGTCTGGCTTGCAAAATCTCACTAACTGTCCTGGCTGGAGACAATACACATCTCTTTAACCTATGCTTAACCCTCTCTCCACTTATATTGTCTGTACCTTTAAAATTTGATTACTTGTAAAAACTCACATTCCAATCATTGTTTTGTAAATTGAGTTTGTGCCTTTATATGCCTTGTTTGTGAACAGAAGTCCCACTTATCTGACAAAGGAACAGCACTCTGAGAGCTAGTGGCTTGTACTTCCAAATAAACCTATTGGACTTTAACCTGGTGTTGTGAGACTTCTTACTGAGTTAACCCCAGTCCAAAGCTAGCATCTCCACATCTTGATTATGGTGTGGACTCAGAAAAGTAAATGAACTGTAGGAAATGCAGGAAGCTAGAGCTGTAAACATGGAGCACACATTGTAAAGTACTTTGAACAACACCTGTTATACACATAGAAACTACTGTCATCTCTGTTGTCGCTCCAAGGAATAAAATATACAACAATAGCATTAAAAAAAGAAACCTGCTGTTGAAGCTTTTACCTCACACGTATCAGGACAGAGTCACAAGAGTACCAAATCTAAAGTCAACAGCAATGAATATGTCCTGATAAGTGCAAGATGGAAAACTTCAACTGCACATAACTTTTTTCAACAACCCTCAAGTTCTGTACTACTAAGTCACTCTATTTATACAGCAGCTTGGTGTACAGTGGATTTTTATGTCATTTTGATGGATGAACATTCAGCAGAGGCATCAATTGGTCATTGCCTAAGTTGGCAACATCTGTAAGTGCTGTTAAACCAAACCTTGATTGGCAGATCCAATTACAAATATTACATCTGAAGCTTCTGTGGTAAGGGTGCTTGAAATTGGAGGTGAAGGTTTTGTGGCATTTGTCCTATAGGGACCTAACTCTTCTTCTCAAGTGTTGAAATTGCTGGATGGGCAAATTGTCCATTTCGATCTGTCCAGGATTGATTTTTTTTACCCCTCTGTGGTGGGACCCAACTTACATGTTGTAAGATAGGCTTTCAGAATATCTTTGTTATTGGAGTTGATGATACCACTTAGTATGGATTGGCATGTTCAGTTGGTTGTAGAATACTGCCTTTTTTTTATTTGGAATCCTCCACGTGAATGGTACGGCTGACCCAGTGAAGCTGTTTTCAATACCAGAATAGAATATAAACACTGGCATAAATATGACCAGCTAGATCAAATGGCCTGTTTCTGCTGCAGATCATGTGTAACTCTATGGAATCCTATGTGACAAGATACTTGAACTATCAGTTCCTGGAACTCTCCCAGTATTGCATTGTAACTGCTGGGCAGTGTGAGGGAATCGACAATGGGTCTGTTTGATCAAGAGCAACAAGCAGAAGAAAATAGAGGGAAAATCTTTTCTTTTAGTTTAGTTAGGGCACCATGATCAACCCAGGCTTGGAGGGCCGAAGGGCCTGTGCTGCACTTTCCTTTGTTCTTTAAATGCAAAAATAGATGTGAAAATCTGATAAACTTGTGCAAAGTATGGATCTTTTGGAGATTTGAAGGAAGAATCGGAGATTAAAAATGACTCAGTCAAACAACTCGGGATATGAAATGGAAAATCCAAGTTTAAAAAAAGAACAAATAAGAAGAAATGTTTCTTCATTTCACGGCCTAGAGGCTGTGTGCAGTGTTCGGGGATTGAACCTTCCATTCTGCTGTTAGGAATGGGGTCAATTCAGATTTCCTCAATAAATACTGATTGGTTTGACTCAAGAGGTTTGAAATGATTCTCAAAATTGGACACTCAGTTTGAGTAATCTCAAATTGTAGGGCCAACCATATCGTCAACTGCATTTTTCTTTTCATATGTGGAAGGACATAGGATGGAATTTTGCCATTCTCTGGCAGTTTCATCCTGGGTGAGAAAAGCAGAGGGTAGCCCATTATGGCATTGCCAGGCTTTAACAGGCTTTTATGCTGTATTCTTAAACTCTTTGGCAAAAAAAAATGAAGATGATGTATTACATGATAACGCGCTGGGGTGGGGGTGAACTCTGGTTGAGATCATCCTGCTGGCAGCTTAGGTTTTTAAAAGATCAGGGTGTCCTTTTTAAATGGAGACACCTACCCTATGAAACCCCAACCCCCCAACCCGGACTGCCAATGGCACTGCCCCCATCACTGCCTGGACATGTCCCTTTCCACCCCACCTACCTTCTATCCCCTATCGCCCACCCCCAGCCTCCAGGGGCTACACTCATCTGTGAGCCTCTGGTGGGTCCTGTTGGGACCTGTCTTGATTCACAGCACGCTGATGTGAACAGACAATTTAAAGTGGAGACGACTATATTTAAATTGATGTAAATTGGGATCCCGACTTTTAAATTCGGTATTCCTGTTACATTATTGACAGGGGGCAGGGACAATTGATCAGAATAATCTGGCCAGCGTTGTTTTGGGAGTCCCATGGCATTCTCCACTCCTCTCCTATTCCCAACTGCTCAAAATGGAAAGGTAAAATCTCCCGCACAAATATTTTTTGGACACTTGGATTTTTTTAAAGAATCAGAAGTTCACCTTTTGGACTGGGAGAATGTCTGTCCTTTTCCAAGAAATTACTGGGAAGAGCTATGTGTTTATTTTGAACTGGAATCACTTTAATTGATGGGAGTGGGGAGGGTAGGAACCGGCAATGGCTAGTGATTTACTGGAAATCCCATGACAGAGATAAGCCCTAGGTTTTGGACCTGTTGTTTCTGAACTCAGAGGTTTTGGGGAATATGCTGAGAAGGAAGGCTACCCTAACTTACTGTCTGCATTGTCTGAAATTCTTCGTGTAGTTATCAATCTGCAGCCAAAGAGTCTTCATCTGAGTATAACTTGCCTGCATTTGGAACCCTGCAAAGCCAAGACAAGAAGAATAGATTGAGGTCAATATTCTCTGCCATGCCAAAGCTCCATTGAGGAGGACATCCAAACATCTACTGGGATGTGAGGGAGCTCCAGGTCAGCAGCATCAAAACCCAGTAAACTTTATTCTTTATTCTATGATCCAAAGTCCATCCAGACCCAGGGCTGGAATTTTTCTCTGAGGCACTCTGAAGTGCACAGAGTGTGGAAAATTCATTCCGAAAATCTCGCTAAAAAAAGCAGTGGGAGTTACTTCTGTTTTTACGCACTTAGAATTATTTTGGGAGAACCAGGCCTACAGACTGCACAAATGCTAAAAATAAACAAGATTCATTCATTCCACTGGCATCAAAATTGTATTCACTGTCAAGCAAAAGAGTAACTATTTGCAGAAAGTATTCACTGCCAGTGCTCTAGATCTCTGTCCCAGTCAGGGCTCATCTCCTCAGTGCAGCACTCACGAGGTATGTTCAGGCTTGCCCAGCTCCCCTCTCACCGTGAGTCTTCTTATACTCAGGGATGTTGCCAGTCAGTATGACTCGATCTCAATTCTCCTTCCTGGCTCTTCAGCCAGCTACAGGGGCTTGAGGGTGCCCTCGGCTTCTGCCACAATGCCACTCCCAGATCCTGTGACTTTGTCCTGGCTGCTTTCTCTTCCCCTTCATGGCCTCTTGCGCTGCTGCTCAAAGACACTGCCTTTTGCAGGGGGGTCCAATTGGAGCTGACCAGTTTGCTTTCTTGTTGCTCTCCTCCATCATCGCCATCTGCTGCTAGAGGCTCCTCGAGTGTTAACATTGCAGCGTAATCAGGATAATAGGGGCAACTAGAAGACATGTTGGCTACATCTCAAGTGAGGTGTCAGAAACAGTACTGAAAAGGACAATGGAAGCACGCAAGCAGTGTCTTAACCAATTGGGATTGTTCAAGTAACCTTAATTGCTTAACAGTGAAACCATCAAGAGAAAGGTTAAGCAGAGTTGGCAACTCAGTGAGAACCATTGCCTGGTGTGGCTCAGGAGTCCCTCTCTGACTTGGCATCTCTGTGCATTTGCTGCAGATAAAGACAGTGGCCTAAGAAGCAGTAATCCAAAGATGTGCGGGTTAGATTGATTGGCCACGCTAAATTGTCCCTTAGTGTCCTGGGATGCATAGGTTAGAGGGATTTGTTGATAAATATGTAATGATACCGAGATAGGGCCTGGGTGGGATTGTTGTTGGTGCAGACTCGATGGGCTGAATGGTCTCCTTCTGCATCGTTGGGTTTCTATGGATTCACAAGCTCTCTTAGTTAGCTGATAATGTTGCTTCTGTTCGCCGCTTGCAATGTCCAACAAAACTGCCAGCCTCCAAATGTCAGTCCCCAAGCTACCAGTGTTAATCTTTAGATCTGCAGACATTCTTGTAGTAGAGACACGGATGTCCAGCTGGTCATATCACAGTGGCCAATTCACCGGGCAAAACATGCTTTGATATATGGCCATCATCCATCTAATGAACGTGGCTGAGTTAGAGCAGATGTGACAGGCTTAGCAATGAGTGTATATTCCAGGATTTCTGAGTTGGTGAATGGGCCTGCCAAAAGATGCTGACAATATATCTGTGATAGTGCAGGTGAAAATTGTGCAGGCTTTTCTCTTGAGAAGGATTTGGCATAAATTTCTCTTGGATCTAAGACAAGCAATGCTCAGCAGGTTTCTGTCAGTTCCAGCATGTAAGAAGACCTGGAGAGAACTGACAGGAAAACAAATGTGAAAATGCCGAAGAGAGAGTCAGTGCCAGTATACCGTACAGTGCGATCTCATTGTTAGTGACGGATGAACTGGTATTGCAGAGACAGACTGTGTTAGTGACGGGGGAGCTGGTATTTCAGAGACAGACTGTGTTAGTGACGGGGGAGCTGGTATTTCAGAGACAGACTGTGTTAGTGACGGGGGGAGCTGGTATTTCAGAGACAGACTGTATTAGTGACGGGAGGAGCTGGTATTTCAGAGACAGTCTGTGTTAGTGACGGGGGGAGCTGGTATTTCAGAGACAGACTGCGTTAGTGACGGGGTAGCTGGTATTTCAGAGACAGACTGTGTTAGTGACGGGTGAGCTGGTATTTCAGAGACAGACTGTGTTAGTGACGGGGGAGCTGGTATTTCAGAGACAGACTGTGTTAGTGACGGGGGGAGCTGGTATTTCAGAGACAGACTGTGTTAGTGACGGGGGGAGCTGGTATTTCAGAGACAGACTGTGTTAGTGACGGGGGAGCTGGTATTTCAGAGACATGATGTGGGTATGCCAGCGTTGGACTGGCGTAAACACAGTAAAAAGTCTGACAACACCAGGTTTTAGTCCAACTGATTTATTTGATAATAGACTCACAAGCTTGCCTGGGTTTGCAAAACCTCACTTACTGTACTGTCTGGAGACAATACACATCTCTTTAACCTGTGATCAGTGCTCCTTCCACTCACATTGTCAGCCACTTCAGGTCTTGAACAGCAGGTTAGGTGTAAGGATTCGCATTCTAATCAGTAATCTCTAAACTGTCTGTGCTTTATATGCTCTGTCTGAGGCCAGAACTCTCTATTCACCTGACGAAGGGACTAACCCCGAAAGCTTGTGAGTTTACTATCAAATAAATCGGTTGGACTAAAACCTGGTGTTGTCAGACTTTTTACTGTATTTCAGAGACAGACTGTGTTAGTGACGGGGGAGTTGGTATTTCAGAGACAGACTGTGTTAGTGATGGGGGAGCTGGTATTTCAGAGACAGACTGTGTTAGTGACGGGTGAGCTGGTATTTCAGAGACAGACTGTGTTAGTGACGGGGGGAGCTGGTATTTCAGAGACAGACTGTGTTAGTGACGGGGGAGCTGGTATTTCAGAGACAGACTGTGTTAGTGACGGGGGGAGCTGGTATTTCAGAGACAGACTGTGTTAGTGACGGGGGGAGCTGGTATTTCAGAGACAGACTGTGTTAGTGACGGGGGAGCTGGTATTTCAGAGACAGACTGTGTTAGTGACGGGGGAGCTGGTATTTCAGAGACAGACTGTGTTAGTGACGGGGGAGTTGGTATTTCAGAGACAGACTGTGTTAGTGACGGGGGGAGCTGGTATTTCAGAGACAGACTGTGTTAGTGACGGGGGGAGCTGGTATTTCAGAGACAGACTGTGTTAGTGACGGGGGGAGCTGGTATTTCAGAGACAGACTGTGTTAGTGACGGGGGGAGCTGGTATTTCAGAGACAGACTGTGTTAGTGACGGGGGAGCTGGTATTTCAGAGACAGACTGTGTTAGTGATGGGGGGAGCTGGTATTTCAGAGACAGACTGTGTTATTGATGGGGGGAGTTGGTATTTCAGAGACAGACTGTGTTAGTGACGGGGGAGTTGGTATTTCAGAGACAGACTGTGTTAGTGATGGGGGGAGTTGGTATTTCAGAGACAGACTGTGTTAGTGACGGGGGGAGCTGGTATTTCAGAGACAGACTGTGTTAGTGACGGGGGGAGCTGGTATTTCAGAGACAGACTGTGTTAGTGACGGGGGAGCTGGTATTTCAGAGACAGACTGTGTTAGTGACGGGGGGAGCTGGTATTTCAGAGACAGACTGTGTTAGTGACGGGGGAGCTGGTATTTCAGAGACAGACTGTGTTAGTGACGGGGGAGCTGGTATTTCAGAGACAGACTGTGTTAGTGACGGGGGAGTTGGTATTTCAGAGACAGACTGTGTTAGTGACGGGGGGAGCTGGTATTTCAGAGACAGACTGTGTTAGTGACGGGGGGAGCTGGTATTTCAGAGACAGACTGTGTTAGTGACGGGGGGAGCTGGTATTTCAGAGACAGACTGTGTTAGTGACGGGGGAGTTGGTATTTCAGAGACAGACTGTGTTAGTGATGGGGGGAGCTGGTATTTCAGAGACAGACTGTGTTAGTGATGGGGGGAGTTGGTATTTCAGAGACAGACTGTGTTAGTGACGGGGGAGTTGGTATTTCAGAGACAGACTGTGTTAGTGACGGGGGAGCTGGTATTTCAGAGACAGACTGTGTTAGTGATGGGGGGAGTTGGTATTTCAGAGACAGACTGTGTTAGTGACGGGGGGAGCTGGTATTTCAGAGACAGACTGTGTTAGTGACGGGAGAGCTGGTATTTCAGAGACAGACTGTGTTAGTGACGGGGGGAGCTGGTATTTCAGATGGTGACAGACTGGGGGCGATTTTACCATTTTTTTGTCTAAATGCTTGGTGAGCTAGGAACTGGGAGAGTTCCAGATCCTTCTTTTGCGTGTGTTTTTATGTACCCCAGGTGCTCCTGCCCCGCTGTTTGTTCTCTGCCTGAGCGAGCTTATTGCTCACTGCAGAATCTGGTGGTCCACGCTTAACATGCCCAAAAGCCTGCAGAGGGAGTGGTGTGCATGTGCAAGGTCCTGGTGCTACACATGCGCATTAACAGAGATCTGACAGACAAAGAATGAGCTGTCAGCTTGTGTCGGCAGCCTGAAGTCGTTCCCCCAACCACTGACATCCCTCTACTGATCACTGCAGAGAGACAGTGGGTGCAGAGTGGCAGCAGGCCCCCTCCCCCATTAGCCCTGCCCCACTGCCCCCACACCCATTGCCCCTCCACCCACTGGCCCTTTCTCATTAATCCTGCCCCCTGGGCATTGCCCAGGTGCCAGACTGGCACTGCAGTCTGGCACTTTCCAAAGGGCACCACACCTTGCCCTTAGCCTCCCCAGGGGGGCTCAAGGCCTCCAGTTCCATCGATGAGGCCAAATTAACTCTCCCCATTCCTGGGTTGCATGTTTGTTCTTTGCCAGCCGGAAACTTTCCCAGCGAGGTCATACAGGCAGGTGGGCCCGGATGACTGAGCACTGGGTTCCAAAGCAAGTGTAAAACAGCATTAAGATAAATTTACATATATTAACCTGTCTGTTGCCCTTTTCCAGTGAGGGCCGACCACACTTGAAGTTCAGCGCCATTTTTGTGAAAATTGGCACCAATTGCACCAATCGCTTTACGTGCCACTTTACCACTGTGCCATGCCCGAAAATGGATACACGCAATGGAAAAACCACTCCCATTGTGTTAGTGATGGGGGGAGGTGGTATTTCAGAGAGAGATCGTGTTAGTGATGGAGCAGCTGGTACTTTGGAGGGAGACAAACTGTGTGGGTGATAGTTAAACTGAGTTTGCAGTGGGTATTATACTCTATCGATGATGTAGTGTAAGCATTCTTCTGTGGGACAGAGATTAAATTGGTATGAAAACATTCGTACATGTTTGAACAACTAATGGAGACAAGCAATGTTCTTTTTAGTGAATTAGAGTGATTTGTTTTCCGACTGAAAGCTCCAGGCTGTTCATGCACTTTTATCTGGGTTTGCCATTTGGTGAGAATACAGTAGTTGCTGCATTGCAGTACCTGTACTTTCTAGTTCTTGTTCCATATTCATCACTTGTGAGTTTAATTTCTTCTTTCTGTATTCTGCCTCTTGAATGGATTTATTAACATCTCCGGTTAAGAATAAATTTACATAACTTTGCATTCCCAGAATGTTTCAGAGTCAGTTTGCAATTGTTCTTGATTGCCAGTTCACTTCCGCGCTGGGACTGCCTCACAACAATCCACTCTCCCAGGTTGACTTTAATTCATATCCAATTAAACGCATGTACAACAATCACCTGGCATATATGCCACCAGATGAGCCATTTCCACTGGCCCAAGAGGGTTTCTATCACCATCTGAAAAACTTTGAAAGATACAATTGCAGGAACTGTGCAGGAATGGGAGGGAGGTAGACAGCTCATAGTCAGTACATAGGAACGTAAAGAATCTAACTGATTGAGGAATGCCAGTATTCCTCTTCATTTTATTCTAGTAGTGGAGGAATTGCAAGAATTGGTAACCACCAAGTTAGTGTGTAATGAACTATAGTGCTTTATTTACAAGCAGATATATATACAGAGCACTCCCGTGATGTTAACACTTCCAGCAGCAGGATCTGCTCTGGCTGCCAAAGCCTGCACTCTGTACTAAGATCCCTGTGCATGTTCCCCATTGGGCAATCGAGTGACATGACTCTCCCAGCATATGCCTCTTAAAAGGACCAGCTACCACAAGTAGCTGGTGCCTAGATGGTCCATCTGATTTCATTCCTTTCATGTTTTCTAGTGATTGCGTTACAACTCAAAGAACAAAGAACAACACAGCACAGGAAACAGGCCCTTCGGCCCAACAAGCCCACGCCGCCATTTTAACATTGTGAGTGCCCTCTTCTACCTATGACCTTTGTCTACACCTACTGGACTCTACAATAAAGGAATTATAACCAGATTGGGGGACGTCTAATTTAGGGACAATTTGTTAACACCAATCGGCCTAAGAGCATGTTTTTGGGGTGTGGGAGGAAACCGGAGCACCCAGAGAAAACGCACGCAATCACGGGGAGAATGTGCAAACTCCCACAGACACTGGCCCAAATCCATGTATCTGCACAGCAATCAGTGATAGTCACTGAGCTGTCATGTTGCCCGTCAGATGGTCCAGTTTAAGCGTACACTAACGGGCGTGAAGTACTAGGCATCTCTCGAAGCAACATCCAAGAGCAACCAACTGCGTGTATGTCTCTTGTTGGACAACAAGGTGGACCGAACTCTGTAGCATGATAGACCATTCCTGAGGGCAGCTAAGAGTCAACCGCTTTACTGTGGATGTGGAGTCACGTGTAAGCCAGACCAGATAAAGACGCATATTGCCTTCCCTAAAAGACGATTAGTGAACCAGATACGTTTATGAGACATTTTCCTGGATTAGTACAGCTCCAACAATGCTTAAGAAGCTTAACATCACTCAGGACCATGCAGCCTGCTTGATCGGTGCCCCATCTACCACTTTCATCATTAATGGCCTCCACGGTTAACATATAATGGCAGTCCTGTGTATTATCTACATGATGCACTGCAGCAACTCACCAAACCTTCTCCGACAGCACATTCCAAACCTGTGTTCTCTACCAGTTCAAAGGACAAGGACAGCAGACGTGGGTATTTTCCTTCCGAGTTACACACCAATGTAACTTTGAGATAAATTATTGTTCCTTCACTGTGGTTGGATCAAAACTTTGGAACTCCTTTTCTACAGCACTGTGGGTATACCTACAGCAGATTGACTACAGGGGCTGAAAAAGGCGGCTCACCACTAACTTCTCAGGGAATTAGGGATGAGCAAGAAAAGCTGCCCATCCCATGTAAGAATGATAAAGATTTCCTGTTGACATGCTCCCTCATAATCTCTTATCTGAGCATGAGAGCCCTCTTTGTCCACACAAGAACTTTAGCACTAATTAATGTAACCACCATTGAATTTACAAGTGAGATGTGTTTGACTTTCTTCCTCTGGTGCAGGGAGTGGATTAGCATTCAACACTTGCCTTTAGGAATGGGGGCTGTATATGCAGTTATCCCTGGGCTGTAACAGGTGTAAGAGCGTGCTAACATACTAATTAGGAACAGGAGTAGACCATTTGGCCCCTTGAGCCTGCTCTGCCATTCAATAAGATCATAGAATCATACAGTGCTGAAGCTGGCCATTCGGCCCATTGGGTCTGCACTAACAACAATCCCATCCAGGCCATATCCCCATAACCACATGAATTTACCCTAACTAGTCCCCCTGACACTAAGGGGCAATTTAGCATGGCCAATCCACCTAACCCGCACAGCTTTGGACTATGGGAGGAAACTGGAGCACTTGGAGGAAGTCCATGCAGGCATAGCGAGAACATGCAGATGCCATACAGACAGTGACCCATGCCGGGAATTGAACCCAGGTCTCTAGCACCGTGAGGCAGCAGTGCCAACCACTGTGCTACCAAACCGCTCCATTGCTGATCTGATTGCAGTCTCAGCTCCAATATCCCCGATAACCTTTCACCTCTTTGTTCATTAAAAATCTATCTACCTCTGCCTTTGAAATATTCAAAGACTTTGCCTCTGTTGCCTTTTGAGGAAGAAAGTTCCAGAGATTCAATGACCCTCTAAGAGAAAAAGAATCTTATCACCTTTGTTCTAAATAGGCAACCCTTCATTTTTAACAGTGAGCCCTGGTCCTAGATTCTTCTACAAGAGGAAACATCCTCTTCTCATCCACCCTCAGAGTCGTGTATGTTTCAATTAAGCTGCCTCTTATTCTCCTGAAGTCCAGTGGATACAAGCCTAATCTGTCCAACCTTTCTGCATAAGGCAATTTGCCCATTCCTGGTTCTGGGAGTAACCTTGCCTGAACTGCTTCCAACACACTGCAGTATGCATGGAGGATGAGAACTCTCAATGGAAGACTGCAACCACCAAAAGTCTTCAGATAGCATTTGGATCTCTACCTCAGTCCGGAGCAGTATCTGAAGTGGTAACACTTCACTCGGGAGGTGGAAGCTGAACAGTATCATCTCCAACCAGATGTACAACTGCACATTAGGGAGAGGACAGTGATACCAATGGCTATCAAGATCACTGGGACCCTTAATTTCTATGCCAGCAGATCCTTCCAGGCTGTACCTGAGATGTACCGGAATTCAAAAGGTTTCTGGTCCCTTAACCTGCATCTGGCATTCAGCCACACCTAGACCATCATTGTTGGTGATTTCCTGCTATCCAGGCAGCTATTGCAGTGTCTTATCCTGTGCCAGTTACCCATTCCAACCATCTTCAAACCACCCTGACAAGCTAGAGGGCAGCTATCTGGTGACTACTGCTATCCGCTGTACATCTGGCTTCTGACACCTTTCTGCCACCTGCTCAGATGTGGACGGTGCTCCAACAGTGGGAACCCTGCTGTAACCAGGAACAGCTTGGAGCAGACCAATGTTGTTCTGAAACAACAGCTCCGCTGCCTGGTTCACTTGGGAGGAGTAGGTCTCCCTGTCAGTGATGGTCTGTTGTTCTGCTGGCTGTAACTTGGCAATCATGAAGACGCAGACCTGGCCATATCAGGAGGAGGAAGAAAAAATTAGGAGACACCTAGAACATCATCACTCCAGCCAGGCTGTCTAAGAACATTGCATCAGCCTCTAGCTCTCCTGATCCCAGATCACCATTACTCCACAATAGCCACCTTCCCATTCACAGCATTGCAGTGTTGCCTTGGCCAAACTAAAAAACCATGGCGACTTTATCCAACACCACTTCCAATGATACATATCAAACTCAACTATTCACCCTCGTGCATCTCCTTCGTGCCTGTACAGTGGGTACCTTCTCCAGCTCTAGTGCTCCTACGCAGTGCCACCCGAATGAGTGCAGATTGGCTGCTGACTCTCAGCAGTTGAATATGCCGTCCTGAGAGAGGATGACTATCACAGCCTGGGATTGCACCTCAGCAATCGCAGTAACCTATTAGAACATAAGAAATAGGAGCAGGAGTAGGCCATCTAGCCCTTCGAGCCTGCCCCGCCATTCAATAAGATCATGGCTGATCTGTCGTGGCTCAGTTCCACATTCCCGCCCTCTCTCCATAACCCTTAATCCCCTCGCTTATCAAAAACCTATCAACCCGCGCCTTAAAAATATTTAGCGAGGCAGCCTCCACCACTTCAACAGGCAGAGAATTCCAGAGATTCACCACCCTTTGAGTGAAGAAGTTCCTCCTCAACTCTGTTCTAAACCGCCCCCCCTTTATCTTGAGGCTGTGCCCCCTAGTCCTACTGTCCTTTCTGAGCCGGAAGAGTCTCTCCACCTCTATCCTATCCATCCCATTCATCATCTTATATGTCTCAATGAGATCTCTCCTCATTCTTCCAAACTCTAATGAGTACAAGCCTAGTTTCTTCAGCCTCTCCTCATAGCTCAACCCCCTCAACTCCGGTATCAGCCTAGTAAACCTCCTCTGCACTCCCTCCAAGGCCAAAATATCCTTGCGCAGGTGCGGCGCCCAAAACTGCACACAGTACTCCAGCTGCGGCCTCACCAGTGCCCTGTACAGTTGCAGCAAGACCTCCCTACTTTTATATTCAATCCCCCTCGCTATGAAGGCCAGCATCCCATTTGCCTTCCTGACCACCTGCTGTACCTGCAGGCTGGGTTTTTGCGACTCATGCACAAGGACCCCGAGGTCCCTCTGCACCGTCGCCTGCTGCAGTTTTTCGCCACGTAAGTAATAATCCTTCCTACCATTATTCCTACCAAAGTGGACCACCTCGCACTTGCCAACATTAAATTCCATTTGCCAGTTCCTGGCCCATTCGCCCAGCCTATCTAGATCCTTCTGCAGACTCTCCACACCCTCCGCGCAATTTGCCGTTCCACCAATCTTGGTGTCATCAGCAAATTTCGACACCTTACACTCGGTTCCCTCCTCCAGATCATCTATATAAATGGTAAATAGCTGAGGCCCCACCAGCCAGAGAGCAGGCTGGCTTTAACTCACACTAGCCTCACACAAACCCCAGTCTCTCTGCTGAACATGCAGGCAGTCAATGGTGCATTTTGACCCAGGCTGCAAGCCACCATTATGAAGGTGAGCCAAGATCTCTCCCTGTTTCCTGCTTCCTCTCGATCGGGTGTGGGGTAATTGGCATCACAGTGTTCCTATCCGCCAGTGGCTTTCCAGCCCCTTTAATGACTGGGAAATACTAGTGAGGGGAATGTGAGAGAGACATGAGGGAAACTGCAGCCACAAAGAATGGATGGGTCAGGTTTGGCTGTACTGTTGAAGTTATTACAATCTCAAACCTAACCCCAACCAGCTTCCAGCCCACACACTCTGTTCTCAATGGAGGTGAAATGGAGGGCAGGGTGGGGAGGGGGAGGGGGGAGGGATGTGTAGGGGTGGAAAATCCACTTCCAGGAGGTGGATATAATTTTGGCAACTTAATGAACTTCCATGCTTCCTGGTTTCCAGGTTTAACCCTGATTGACCAACTTTCCGAAGCCTCAGGAAAGCTTGTACCCATCGGGAGGTGAGGACTGCTTCATTGAAAAGGCAACTGTCTTTTCAGGATTGGCGAAGAAGAAAGGGAAAGGGTTTCCTACCAGCCCCCACTCAAGCTTCCCTCCCTGTCTCCCTGTCTGGCATCAGCTCCTGCTGTCCCCCCAATCCATCCAGGAACCCTGGATATTAAATCCCTTTGGGATCGAACTTTATCCAGGATTGGGGATCCAATCTCTCCCTGAGGGAATGTGGGATATCAGACTTCTCCCCTCCACCAAGGATTGAACCTCTCTGGGATTGGATTCTCTCAGAGCTGGGGTGACCACCCCCTTCCCCCTTCCACCTTTGCCCACCAGGATGTGGATGCTAGTGCTACACACTAACTATAATGCAGCCTCCGGCTCCCTATCTGCTCCCGTGGCTGCAGCCTCCCTTGAGGTGTTTCCCCACCCAACAGGGAAAACCTAACCTAAACATTAGTCTGAGAACCTGCTCGAGATAGAAATCGATGGACACTGTAATTTTGTACTCTGCAAAGTTTCTTAAACTAAACTTCACACCAGCTGAATTATATTCCCCTCACCCCACCCCCCCTCTCCCTTTTCCCCGCACCAGGCCACCTTTCAATGAATGCTCACAGCAATAATCCCAGTAAATATTCATCTTCAAGATCAAAAGTGGTTCTACTATTGTTTGATTAGATATTGGCACACTCCTGAATGTAGGGATTTAGACCTTTTTTGAGATTGGCCAAGTGTCACTGTGCCACACAATAAGGGAAGGTTGCAAAAAAGGTTCCTCTCATTATAAACAGCAATTTAAAGAGGATATTAACTGCACATAATATGCAGGAGAACTGTCTTTCTTTCCTCATTACATGAAAGGAATACAATGTGTGCCCCTGCCTACATTTCCCTGTAAAATGGATTGAATGTTCTGGGTTTGATCTCAATTACCATTAGAAATAATTGTGTCAATAATTCATGCTCGGCGAGCGCAGTGTATAATTTACCAACATTAAGGTGTTGGATTGTGGTCAAAGGGAAAATTCAGCAATGTATTATTGCTTCCATTTCACTGCTAGGTACCGCTGTGGATTCAGAGCTTAAATATCCCCTTTGAACTTCAGATGACTTTGCCTATCACCCCCGTGGCAATTGTAAGATTTCAATCCATCTATTCACTGACTTGTCTACTCCAACACAGCAGAACATTACACAGCTGTCTGCAGAGGTGGCTACCAGGCACAGTGGCTTTGCTCTTCTTCCCAACAGAAAGAGAAGCTTACATTTATATAGAGCCTTACATGGCCCCAGGAGATGCCAGAGTGCTTCAGAGACAATGGGCACAAACCCCACTTTGGTGGGATGCCTTAATTTCTGCCCATTGTCTCTGAAGGCGGTTGCATCATTTGCATGTTGCTGAACACCGCCAAAGGCTTCTTTTGGGATCTGGCAATGGAAAGCAGGAATCGCAGGCCAACAGATATCCAATCAATGAAAGCTGACAATTGAAGTGAGGTGTTTCTCCCAGATGAAAAGTCAGCCATTTTGTAGCTGTCTACCACAGGAGAACACAAAGAGTTTGCAGAGTTACAGACAGTCTGAGGGTGAGAGATCAGAGGGAGAGGTTCCGATGGAACAGTCAAGGCAAAGCTCTGATGGAGCAGTCCGGGGGTCAGGGATCAGAGGCAGAGGCTCTGATGGAGCAGTCTGAGGGTCAGGGATCAGAGGCAAAGCTCTGATGGAGCAGTCCGGGGGTCATGGATCAGAGGCAGAGGCTCTGATGGAACAGTCCGGGGGTCATGGATCAGAGGCAGAGGCTCTGATGGAACAGTCTGAGGGTCATGGATCAGAGGCAGAGGCAGAGGCTCTGATGGAGCAGTCCGGGGGTCATGGATCAGAGGCAGAGGCTCTGATGGAACAGTCTGAGGGTCAGGGATCAGAGGCAAAGCTCTGATGGAACAGTCCGAGGGTCATAGGTCAGAAGCAGAGGCTCTGATGGAGCAGTCCGGGGGTCATGGATCAGAGGCAGAGGCTCTGATGGAACAGTCCGAGGGTCAGGGATCAGAGGCAGAGGCTCTGATGGAACTGTCTGAGGGTCAGGGATCAGAGGCAAAGCTCTGATGGAACAGTCCGAGGGTCATAGGTCAGAAGCAGAGGCTCTGATGGAACAGTCCGAGGGTCAGGGATCAGAGGCAGAGGCTCTGATGGAACAGTCCGAGGGTCAGGGATCAGAGGCAGAGGCTCTGATGGAACAGTCCAAGGCCAAGTATCTTATGGAACAGCCTGAGGAGGAGGCTCTGATGGACAGTCCAAGGGACACACAAAGGTGCTTTAATTCCAGGGTCAGAGGCCAGTGAATGGGCTGAGATCAGACCCATGAAGATCCCCCTATGTTTGGGCACATAAGCTGAGTTGAGGGAGGTGTCTGCAGGCACCATAGACACCATTTTAACAGACAGAAAAAACATTGAAACATGGAAAAAAGAAACAGGAGTAGGCCATTCGGCCCTTCAAGCCTGCTCACCATTCATTCTGATCATGGTTGGTCATCAAATTCAATATCCTGATCCTGTCTTCACCCCATATGCTCCCATATCCCATGACAAAAGAATCCATCCTCATCACATAATTGGCTGGGCCCCACTCCTCATTCTTGTGGCCTGTTAAGGTCTGCTGCCACGGTATGTTGAAGGTCTCAATATAGACCTCAGGGCATCTGTTGCTGTGCTACCTATACAGAGCAAGTTACTGAGACCAACAAAGCTTTGGGCCAAACACAATGGGGGAGGTGATGGCCTCATGGTATTATTGCTAGTCTATTAATCCAGAAACTCAGCTACCGTCCTGGGGACCTGGGTTCAAAATCCACCACGGCAGATGGTGGAATTTGAATTCAATAAAAAATATCTGGAATTAAGAGTCTACTGATGACCATGAAACTATTGTTGATTGTTGTAAAAATCCGCCTGGTTCACGCATGTCATTTAGGGAAAGAAATCTGTTGTCCTTACCTAGTCTGGCCTACATGTGACTCCAAAGCCACAGCAATGTGATTGACTCTCAACTACCCTTGGCAACTAGGGATGGGTAATAAATGCTGGCCAATCAGCGACACCCATGTCCCTTGAATGAATAATAAAAAAAAAATTCATTATGAGTAACAGCTGTAAACAACTGGGCATAGGCCTTGCCCTGGCCTGGGTTCTATCAGTTATATAGGCTGATTACTTGACTATATGCCTGCTTCATAAGGTTTATAGAAGGCTTACTGATACAGAATCACAGTCACTCGTGAACATCTGCAGCCGTGATCACAGATTATAGTGGACATCTAACGTGGAGGTTGTAGCATTTATCCTCCAGCCTTGCACATGGGGATGTCAGACAGTTGTCACTGTGCAGCTTCTGAAAGGTACCATGTCATTGTCTGTGCTGGCGTCTCTATAATATTACGTCCCACTCACCTCTTCCCAACTGCTGAAGAATCCCACTGACATCTGGATCCAATGGCAGGACACCCATGGCCTTAATTAAACTGCCCTCAGTGAAATACTGTCCAAGAGTACTCACTCTTGTTATGTCGGAAATGCAGCAACCAATTTGTACACAGGAAGCTCCCACAAACAGCAATGAGATAATAGATGATCATCCTTAGTGATGCTGGGTAGGAAATAAATGTTGGTCAGGGGGCCAGGGAGAGTTCCTCTGCTGGTTTTCAAGATAGTATTGGGAATTTTCTCATCCACTCGAAAGGGCACACTCTGTTCATCATCTCAAAGAAAAGACAGTGTCTCAGACAGTTCTGCACTCCCTCAGTACTGCATTGCATTATCAACCCAGATTTGAGTCCTCAAATCTCTGAAATGGGACTCGAACCCACAACCTCCTGACTTAGAGAAAAGATTTCTACCACTGAGCAATGACTGACAATTAACCTCAGGTAATTGTGGGGATGTAATGCTTGAAATGGCCTTCTGCACACTAAAAACACATTTGCATGTTTCCCAACTGGAAACCACGCATGAACAGGGATATCCATTGCTTGCTGAAGTCTAGGTCTGAGGCATTCAAGTTAGGCGATCCTGACCTATACAAAGTCAGATATGATCTAAGAGGGACGATCAAAGATTTCAAAAGGCAGTACCAGACCAAGCTAAGGTTCCAGGCTAGCCACACTGACCCCGGCTGACTGACAGGGTCTGCAAGACATAACAGACTATAAGATGAAGGCATGTAAAATTGTCAGCGCCAATGCATCCGTCCCTGATTAGCTCAATGCATTCTACACCGCTTTGAGTAAGAGGTCAGCAAGAGCACACCGTCTACTCTGGAAACCTCGGACGAACCTGTATTTGAAGTCACCATTGCAGATGCCAGAGCAACTCTCTCAAAGGTCAACCTACGGAAAGCAACTGGCCCAGAAGGAGTACCCAGACAAGCACTCAGATCCTGCATGGATCAGCTGGCCGGGGTATTCACAGACATCTTTAACCTCTCTTTACAACAATCTGAGGTCCCTATCTACTTCAAGAAGATGACCAAATTCCCGGTACCTAAGAAAAACCAAGCAGCGTGTCTTAATGACTATTGGTGGCTTTGATATCCATCATTATTGAGTGCTTCAAAAAGCTAGTCATGGCGCAAATCAATTCCAGCCTTCAGGATTATCTGGATCCACTACAGTTTGCCTCTGCTGCAACAGGTCCACAGCAGAGGCCATTTCCCTGACCCTACACTCAGCCGTGGAACACCTAGATAACAAGGACACCTATGTCAGACTTCTATTTATTGACTACAGCTCAGCCTTCAACACCATTATTCCCACAAAACTCATCTCCAAACTCCGCTGCCTGGCCCTCAGCTCCTCCCTCTGTGACTGGACTCTGAACTTCCTAACTTACAGACCACAATCAGTAAGGATAGGCAACAACACCTCCTCCACAATCATCCTCAACACCAGTGCCCCACAAGGATGTTTTCTCAGCACCTTACTATACTCCTATGACTGTGTGGCCAAATTCCCCTCCAACTTGATTTTCAAGTTTGCTGATGACGCCACCATAGTGGTTTGGATCTCAAACAACAAGACATAATACAGGAATGAGATAGAGAATCTCGTGAACTGCTGCAACGACAATATTCTCTCCCTCAATGTCAACAAAACAAAGGAGATTGTCCTTGACTTCAGGAAGCGTAGTGGAGAGCATGCCCCTGTCTACATCAATGGAGATGAAGTAGAAATGGTCAAGTTTTTAGGTGTCCAGATCACCAACAACCTGACCTGGTCTGCCAATGCTGATGCTATGGTTAAGAAAGCCCACCAACGCCTTTACTTTCTCAGAAGACTAAGGAAATTTGGCGTGTCAGCTATGATTCTCACAAACTTTTACAGATGCACCATAGAAAGCATTCTTTCTGGTTGTATCACAGCTTAGTATGGCTCCAGCTCCTGCTCTGCCCAAGACCGCAAGAAACTACAAAAGATCATGAATGTAGCTGAATCCATCACGCAAACCAGCCTCCCATCCACTGAGTCTGTCTACAGTTCCTGTTGCCTTGTCAAAGCTGCCAGCATAAATAAGGACCCTACGCATCCCTGACATTCTCTCTTCCTCCTTCTTCCGTCAAGAAAAAGATACAAAAGTCTGAGGTCACGTACCAACCAACTCAAAAACAGCTTCTTCCCTGCTGCCATCAAAAATTTGAATGGATCTACTTCACATTAAGTTGATCTTTCTTTACACCCTAGCTATGACTGTAACACTACATTCTCAATCTCTCATTTCTTTCCTAATGAATGGTATGCTTTGCCTGCATAGCATGCAAGAAACAATACTTTTCATTGTATGCTAACACTGTATGTGACAACAATAAAGCAAATCAAATCAAATCAAAGATTCTCATTCAAATTTCTGTTTGTTTTAATTGTTTGACAGAATGTGGGCATTGCTGGCTAGACCAACATTTATTGCCTATCCTTGGTCCCCCGAGGATGGAGGTGCGCTGCCTTCTTGTGCTATTGCAGTCCTTGAGATGTAGGTACACCCAGAGTGCTGTTAGAGAGGGAATTCCAGTGACTCAGTGACAGTGAAGGAATGGTGATATATTTCCAAGTCAGGATAGTGAGTCACTTGGAGGGGAACCTCCAGGTCTTGGTATCTGCTGCTCTTGTCCTTCTAGATGTTAGTGATCGTGGGTTTGGAAGATGCTTCTAAGGAACCTTGGTGAGTTCCTGCAATGCATCTTGTAGATGTTACATATAACTGTTACTGTACGATGGTGGTGGAAGGATTGAATGTTGAAGGTGGTGGATGTGGTGGCTGCTTTATCCTGGATAGTGTTGAACCTCATGAGTGTTGGTGAAGCTGCACTCATCCAGGCAAGTGGAGAGTATTCCGTTTAAGTTAATTGGCAAAAAATAGGAAAGATTACGTGAGGAAAAATCTTTTTTTATGGATCGAGTGGTTAGGATCCAGAATACATGATCTGAGAGTGTGGTAGAGACAGATTCAATTGTGACTTTCAAACAGAATTGGACAATTACCTGACTTGTAGCTTGTGGATTGTGGACAGGCTTTGGGAAGTTATTCGCTGCAGGATTTCTAAGCTCTAACCTGCTCTTGTAAACACAGTGTTTATATGGCTAGCCCAGTGCAGATTCAGGTTAATGCTAACATCCAGGCTGTTGATACTGGGGGATTCAGTAACGACATTGCATCTAGGCCGTACATCTTTGGAGTGTGGGAGGAAACTGGAGCACCCAGAGGAAACCCATGCAGACACAGATAGAGCGAGTGGTGGTCCTCATCTGGCCAATGTTTTTTTGATGAGGTAACATTTGAAAGTGATGAGATTGCTATGTGATGCAGTGCACATTGATTTCCAAGATGCTTTTGATAAAGGCTGGTGGGTATACAGGGTGGCATATGGATCACTGTGGAACTGACAGTTTAGGATGCGGGATGGACAAACAGCTGTTGGCTGGGAACCCTCCTCCTGGTAACCAGCATTGATTTGCATGGGGGACCATCAACCTGAAATGTTCACTCTGTTTCTCTCTCCACAGTTGCTGCCAGGCCTGTTGGGTACTGCCAGCATTTTCTCTTTTTATTTCAGATTTCCAGTACCCATGGAACTTTGTTCTTTGATTTGTAGTCTCACTTCAACATAGCTTGGCATTTAAACAAAATGTATTAGAACCATAGAAAATTACAGCTCAGAAACAGGCCTTTTGGCCCTTCTTGTCTGTACTGAACCATTTTTTGCCTAGTCCCACTGACCTGCGCTTGGACCATATCCCTCCACACCCCTCTCATCCATGAACCCATCTAAGTTTTTCTTAAATGTTAAAAGTGACCCCGCATTTACCACTTTATCTGGCAGCTCATTCCACACTCCCACCACTCTCTGCGTGAAGAAGCTCCCCCTAATATTCCCTTTAAACTTTTCCCCCTTCACCCTTAACCCATGCCCTCTGGTTTTTTTCTCCCCTAGCCTCAGTGAAAAAAGCCTGCTTGCAGTCACTCTATCTATACCCATCAAAATCTTATACACCTCTATCAAATCTCCCCTCATTCTTCTACGCTCCAGAGAATAAAGTCCTAACCTATTCAATCTCTCTCTGTAACTCAGCTTCTCAAGTCCCAGCAACATCCTTGTGAACCTTCTCTGCACTCTTTCAACCTTACTTACATCCTTCTTGTAACTAGGTGACCAAAACTGTACCCAATACTCTAAATTCGGCCTCACCAATGCCTTATACAACCTTACCATAACACTCTAACTTTTGTACTCAATACTCTGATTTATAAAGGTCAATGTACCAAAAGCACTCTTTACGACCCTATCCACCTGTGACATCACTTTTAGGGAATTCTGTACCTGTAATCCCAGATCCCTCTGTTCAACTGCACTCTTCAGAGTCCTACCATTTATCCTGTACGTTCCACTTTAGTTGTCCTTCCAAAGTGCAATATCTTACACCTGTCTGCGTTAAATTCCATTTGCCATTTTTCAGCCCATTTTTCTAGCTGGTCCAAATCCCCCTGCAAGCTTTGAAAACCTTCCTCACTGTTCACAACACCTCCAGTCTTTGTGTCATCAGCAAATTTGCTGATCCAATTTACCACATTATCATCCAGATCATTGACATAGATGACCAACAATGGACCCAGCACTGATCCCTGTGGCACACCACTAGTCACAGGCCTCCACTCAGAGAAGCAATACAGAAGTATTCTCTGTACTCAGAAGAGGGAGTGGAGAGCTGCCAAGAAATGAAAGTTGCCACATATTGGTAGTAAAAATAGGAGCACTGTGTATTCCAAGGGTGTGTCAAAATCTGCCAAGGGAGAGAGCAGAAGAGAATTAATACTGTTAGTTGGCTCTGTGCTCCGTATCTAAAATAGTGTGAGACAGTAATGAAGAAAACAAATATGGTGCTGAATTGTATTTGCCAAAAAAATGCTTTGGATCTACACAAGTCATGATGAGGCTCATGTTCTAGTCAGTACTCATGCCAATACCAAAATCTGACGTTCATCTTCAGATAAAACAGGGTTAAAAGTTGAAAGCTGACTATACCTGGTCATGTTAGACCATGAAACCATAAGAAATAGGAATAGGAGTAGGCTGTTCAGCCCCTCGAAGCTGCTCCGTATTCAATCCAATCATGGGTGATCCAACATTCCTCACTTCCACTTTGCTGCCTCTATTCTGTAACTCTGTTTCCCTTACTGATCAGAAATCTATTTATCTCAGCCTTAAATATACAAAACTTTCTGTTGTAAGGTATTCCAAAGACTCACAACCCTCTCAGTCTTCAATTGGTGCTTCTTTATTCTGTGACTGTGCCTTTTGGTCTCAGACGCTCCCATGAGGGGAAACATCCCCTCAGTATTTACCATGTCAAGTCTCTTAAGAATACTAAATATTTCACTGAGATAAACTCTCATTTTTCTGAATTCCGATGAATAGAGTCCCAATCTATTTAACCCTTCCTCATAAGACAACCCCTCCACATCAGGGATCATCCGAGTGAACCTTCTCTGAACCGCCTCCAATGAAATAACCTCTTTGCTTAAATAAGGGAATCAAATTTGCTCTCGGTTCTCCAGATGTGGCCTCACAAGTCCCTTGTACAGTTGCAGCAAGATTTTCCTAGTTTTGTACTGATATCTTCTAGCTACAACTTTGATATTATTACATACAGTTGAATGAAAAATAGAAGGCAATGTGAGAAGTATTGAGGTAGAGCTGATTGGAGCATTGAAATTTCTCTGTTGCAGTGGCTGAGGAGAGGTGAGATGCACTGAGGCACTACAGCACCAGCATTTAAGTGTGATTACAGATGACAAGTTCAAACAGAAAGCTTTAGTTAATGATGTGGGCATGGGAATCGATAATGGGAAATGTAGTCACAGAGTTGCGACAGCGGCAACTAGGTTATTTATATTGGAAGAATGTAAGATTTTTAATGAGAGATTAATTCCAGAATGAGACCTTTTCAGATAAACCACAGCAGCGGAAGACAACAACACAAGTCTGGGCATGTAAAAAAATATAATTAAAAATGGGAGAAAGAAGAATTTTAATTGAATAGGCCATATGATGAAAGTTAATTCCCTGGTTGTCACATATTCAGAAGCAGGGTGAATGAGGGGAAACTGGCCTCAGGCATTCAGAATACACTGGTTTGTGAACTTCTTCCTGATTATTGCATTGGGCTGAAATGTACTTATCTTGGCAGGGCTCAGGGAGGCAGACTGGAAGCTGGGTGATCTGCTCACTCCCATCCCCAGTATCGTTCCATTGAGGATCAAATGGCCAGTTAGCAGTGGTCCAGTGGGAGAGAGACCAATCAGAGGAGCTCAGCACCCAATCAGCACTGTAAGCTAACATGTCATGCGGCAGGGGGGTACCATTCTCAATAGGTGGTCATAGCTAGAATTGGAAAGGCTCACTGGCTCTCTGAATCAGTCTTCAATTTATACTGAAAAACAGATTTTAAAAATCTTATAGATGTTGTCACCCGCCCCAGCAGATTCTGCCATGGTCCTGGTGGCCGGTCATTTCTTCCACTCTTGTGCTGCGTAGTTATGACTGTTAGAAAACTAGCCCAAACCTTTTCATGTCCAATGCTGGAAAATGCAGTTGTTTACCTTGTTTAAAGATCAGTGGCTTGTTGATTAGTACTTTCAAAATGGCCGACGGCTTGCTGATTTCTGCACCCTTCTGTAATTTGGGAGATGGGCATGGAAGGATCCAGAACAAGATGGCACAAAGTTAAAGGAATTGGCAAAAAAAACAATGAAAACATGAGGAAAAACCCTTTTCATAGAGCAGGTGATTAGGATATAGAGTGCACTGCCTGAGTGTGTGTGATACAGGCAGGTTCAATCAACGTTTTCAATAGAGAAATGAGTTATTTTCAGAAAGGGAAGAATGTGCAAGGCTATGGTGAGAAATCTGGGGAGTGGCTATTGGTAACTTGCTCTTTTGGAGAGTAGCATAGACACAATGGGCAGAATAGCCTCCCTCTGTACTGTACTATTTTATGATTCTGTGACCCCATCACACCCTATGTCACATCAGTGCAAAGTGATACAACATGCCTGATTTGTGAATGTAAAGTCCAACCCATGGGGCAGAATTTTAAGAGAAAAATTCTAAGTATTTAGCTAGTGTGTACATGGGAGAGTTTTAGATCCGTTTTCTGGATGGGTCTGGACTTCTGGACTTCGGCATTAAAAATCTGGGTTAGGCCGTTTCTAGCCACCAGATGGCACAGACACTGCTTAACTCACCAGCAAGGCTGCTGCAGCAACTGAGGGAACCACTGAGCACGTGCATATCTTTGGTTGCACTTGTGCAATGACCACAGGCAGAGAGCTGACAGTTGTGAAAGAACCCAACTCTGCAAGAAGCCTTATATATTTTATTTGTAGGTACATCCCCCAGCTATCCCAGGGTTATGACCTTCCTCCCGCCACTCAGATCAGTCACCCCCCTCTACCCAGCCCTCCAAGCACCCAATGCTCCACCCCACCCACCCCCGCCGCCCCCCACCCCCCCCACCAATCACTTGCAGAGTGACAGCAGGCCCTTTATACCCAATCAGGCCTTGCCTGTAGGCCGCATCCCTATAGGCCCCATCCCTATCCTAGCCCCACCCTTGGTCTGGTCCCATCTCCATAGGCCCTATCCCCCATAGGCCCTGTCCCCGTAAACCCTGAAGCTGTAGGCGCTATCTGCTGGGCAGTGCCAGGGTGCCTGATGGGCAGTGCCAGGCTCAATTAAGCAAGATTTCTTATTCCAAGCAGACAAAAGAATGGGGAGTCTTTGAAAATACAAGTAGGAAAGTGCATTAAAAATGGAGGTAACTGAATAAAATAACTGCAACTTTTTTCTATATTGTTGGATGTCCCATCAGGGTGGCACAGTGGTTAACAGGGACCCGGGTTTGTTTCCTGGCTTGGATCACCATCTGTATGGAGTTTATGCATTCTCCCTGTGTCTGTGTGGGTTTCCTCCAGATGCTCCAGTTTTTTCCCACATTCCAAAGATGTGCGGGTTTGGTTGATTGGCTTTGCTAAATTAGTGTGAGGGGGACTAGCAGGGTAAATACGTTGGATTAAGAAGATAGGGCCTATGTGGGATTGTTGTCAGTGTAGGTTCAATGGTTTGAATGGCCTTCTTCTGCACTGTAGGGATTCTATGTCCCTCAGTATTGCACAAGAGTTCTGAATGAATGTCATGTGTGATCTTCAGATCATGTCCGGTTCAGGGAAGGAACAATAGGGGGTTGGCGTTTAATCAGACTGTGGGTGGCCCATGGCTCTTTTTATGGTCAGTCCTATATTGATCTGAAGTGTGTATATCGTGTCTGTGCCTCTTTATTGAGGATATTTGATTTGTCTGATGAGTTAATGTCCCTGCTCTTTGTACCTTCCCCTCAATTACTGATGTTTTGTCAGTGTCTAATCTTTTGAGTGTAAATCTCTGGATCAATGTCTCTCTGTGTTATCTAATATCTCTATTTATACTCCTGGATGTTTCCCTCTAATTTGTTTAAATCTTTGTCCTTTTATTGCTATGTTTTCCTAGATTGATTTTGATGTCTCCCATACAGCCTTTCTATTTGTATCTTCATTTTTCTGCCATTGAGTTTGTTTTTCTTTCACCACAATCTCTTTATCAGATTTTTCTTGCAAATATCTCTCTTTTCCCCCTTTGCCATAATCTCCTTCTCTTTCTTAGAGCCCTGATAGAGGGTTATCTAGACTCGAAACATTGGCTCTATTCTGTCCCCACAGACGCTGTCAGACGTGCTGAGATTTTCCAACATTTTATTGTTTTTGTCCCACAATTCAGTGCTTTCCTCAGTACTGAAACGTTTAATAGATTTGTGCTTGGCTTGTTCTGTCAGCAGAAGGATTTTTTTATTGTCCATTTTGAGTTGTCATGTGTACTGTCTCAGCAATTAGTTTGTGCAGCTGAGAGTTGGTCAGCCATTTCAGAGAGAAGTGAGGTTCAACAATGTTGTGCTCACCAACATCAGTGTAATCAGTGGACCAGTGTAACAAGCCTCAAATTATTTTTCAAGTTTCTAAATGATCCCTCTGCTTTTGTGTTTATTTTCACTGGTCCTAGCCCACAACTCACCAGATTTAGGGAAATACTTTGCCGTTGAACCTAGGTTCAGCTTGTGTCAACACTTTCTCAATGATGTAGTAAATCCCTTCAAAACTCCAGCTCTCGAGTCACCATCATTCACCAAAGGATAGGCTCGGTTTTAAGAGGCTTCACTATGATGAGCCAAAACCCTGTGGAGAAGGGGGATGATTTGGAATACTCTGTACCAAGGATACTTTAAATCTACCCGGCAGTGTGGAAAGTTGCCCAGATGTGGCCTGTACACAAAACAGAGGACAAATCCAACTCAGCCAATTATTTCCCCATCTGTCTACTCCTGACCATCAGTAAAGTAATGGAAGGGGTCATTAACAGTGTTATCAAGTAGCATTTACTCAGCAATGATCTGTTTCCAGACGCTCAGTTTAGTTTCGCCAGGGTCACTCAGCTCCTACCCTCATTACAGCCTTGGTTCAAACATAGACAAAAGAGCTTAACTGTATGGGTAAGAGTGAGTGCCCTTAACATCAAAGCAGCATTTGATTCAGTATGGTACCAAGGAGCCCCAGCAAAACTGGAATCAATGGGAATCAGGTGGAAAATCCTCCATTGGTTGGAGTCATACCTGGCACATAGGACGATGGTTGTGGTAATTGGAGGTCAATCATCTCAGCTCCAAGACATCACTGCAGGAGTTCATCCATCACATTTCTCCAAAGAATCCTGTGGCCAGTCACATGTAGACACACAGTTAATCTTTGTAAAATTAATTATTGTTTACCATATGCCTTACTCCCAACATTTATGCCTTTGCAAAGTGAAGTTTCTGTTAAAATATAGGTAAATTGTGCAGATAATGTGTGTCAATAATCTCAGCTCCAGGGCATCACTGTAAGAGTTCCTCAGGGGAGAGTCCTAGGTCCAACCACCTTTAGCTGCATCATCATTGACCTTCTTTCCATCATAAGTTCCGAAGTGGGGATGTTCACTGATGACTGCACAATGTTCAGCACCATTTGTGACTCCTCAGATACTGAAGCAGTCCATGTCCAAATGCAGCAAGACCAGGAAAATTTCCAGGCTTGGGCTGACAAACTGACAAATGACAAATAACATTTGTGTCACAGAAGTGCCAGGCAATGACCATCTCCACAGAAAAGGATTTAGCCATTGCCTCTTGACATTTAATGGCATTACCATCACCAAACCCCCTAATATCAATATTCTGCAGATTACCACTGAACAGAAACTGCACCAGCAATATGAATACTGTGGCTACCAGAACAGATCAGAGACTAGGGATCTTTGGTAAGTAACCTCCTGACTCTGCAAAGCCTGCGCACCACCTATAAAGCACAAGTCAGGAGTGAGATGGAATAGTCTCTACTAGCCTGGATATTGCAGCTCCAACAAAACTCAAGAAGATTGATAGCATCTAGTACGAAGAACCTTTCCTTATTGCTATTCCTTCCACAAACATTCAATCCCAGCACCACTGACAAACAATGGCAGCCATGTGTACCATCCACAAGATGCACAGCAAGATTCCTTAGGCAGCACCTTCCAAACATACAACCACTATCCTTTAGAAGGGCAAGAACATTAAATGCCTGGAAACATTATCACCTGGAAGTTCCCCTTCAAGACACACACCATCCTGACCTGGAAATATATCACCGTTCCTTCACTGTCACTGAGTCAAAATCCTGGAACTCCCTCCCTAACATCACTGTGGATGTACCTACACATCAAGTACTGCAGCGGTTCAAGAAGGCAGCTCACCACCACCTTCTCAGAGGAAACTAGAGGAGGACAATAAATATTGATCTAGGCAGTGACACCCACATCCTGTAAATGAATTGTAAAAAATGATGTTTTGGTATTCAAATGGGAATTAATATGAATAATGTAAGAAAAGCTTAGTTCTATGAATGGCCCATGAATCATGTTTCCTTATATAATAAAGAGCTAACACCATAATTACCAATACATTACCAATTAAATTGCTGGTTAGTTGATTTTGTGTAAAGAACATTATTAATGCTCTATCCCTCTTTCATTATGGGTTGGTTGGGTCAGTTTTAATTGGTAGAATCTGATTGTGAACAGGCTTGTACATTGCGTAACTGTGTCTTGGAATGAATCAGGCACCTTTAGTTGGAGCTGCCAGTACTCATGAGGACCCAATGCTTCACTGCTTCCATCCTTTATTTATCAAGACATGTTTGTACAAAAACACAATCAAGCCATGTGCTATTGACTTTTGCCTTTGTGCAAATGATCATTTGGCTCCATGCCCAGAAATAGCTGTAGCCAGCTTTGCCCAGTTTTAGTGATTCAGAGCAGAAAAACATAAGAAGTAGTAGCAGGAGTAAAGCAGACAGCAGGCTGAACCTAATGCACCATTCAACATGATCATTGCTGGTCTTGAATTTCCATTTTCCCACCACCTCCCCATAGTCCTTAATTCCCTGGGAGACGTAGGGCTGTGTTTCCATCATCAAACACCAATTGAAGATTATACATTGAGCTTGGAGCATTGCCCATTTATACTTGCCAGAAGCAATATACAATTATACGTGAGGATCTGATCTCCGCAAACAAAGGAAAATGTTCAAGCCTTGCACATTTTAAAATTAATTTAGTGGATGTGGGTGTTGCTGGCCAGGTCAGCATTTATAATGCATCCCCAATTGCCCTTGAGACGTTGTAGTCTTCTTGAACCACTACAATCCATGTGGTGTAGGTACACCCTCAGATTATTTTTGGAGGATCCAGGGGAACGTGAGAATTCCCATTTAAAAGCTCAACCTTCATAGGTAATTACAACAGCATTCCTGCACTGGGATTTCTCAGGAGGACTGTACAATGTCTTGGGATATGTCCAGTCTCTGGTAATTGAGGGCTGGAAGATCTGGACCAGAATTTAGTACATGGGTTCGATCCAGTACATCAGCTAATACTCCCTCAACAGAGATTTTGTCAATGGCAAGATAAACAGTTTACCTAATCTACAATGTTGACTGTATCTCTCACCACTCCACACAATGCAGCTCTCTTTCAAAGTAACTCCTGCTGTCCTTAACTCCATCTGCTACAGTGAAAATTAAACATTTAAACTACACATGAATTACCAGTAATTTGGCTGATGCTTCAGTTGGAGACAGAGACTCATGTTTTCTGACGGCTGTTGACAAAGCTGACAGCTCCATATTGTAATCACACATTAATAAGTGTCGGTGAAAATCCTAATGCTGTTACTCCTATGACTTCAGGAGTGTTAAAACAGAGCTATGATGGAATGAAATGATTTTGACTGAGTCTTCTTCATGCTTTACAATGTCTCCCAGCCTCAGGTGTGCAGCTAGTGTGAGGCAGTTCTACATAGGCCAAAGACTTGTATAGATTGGATATGTATCCTGTCCTTACACCCACCTCATCCCCTGCCTCCTCCATCCTAAATCTCTGCATATCTTCCTGCACTCTGTATGTGGGGACTCCTTTATGGAGAGGCAGATGCTTTGGATCATGACCTTCTCCCCAGGTGAAAGGTTAACTGGAAAGACACTTCAATCAGTTCAGTTTCGCAACATCAGTTTGTCTTCCAGCCTGTCTATCCCTGGCTGGAATTCTTCACAAACTCTCTGGCATCACTTCAATCAGTAACTGAAGTATCTGAAGGAAGGGAACAGCTGGACGGGATCCTCATTGTCTGGAATAAATTATACACCCACTCTAATAGTGTTACAGTGTGATGACCAGTGTGAGCATCAACTGAGCAATAATGTTTATAATGTTTAGTCATACAAACTTTAAAATCTTTCATTGGATGTGGGTGTTGCTGGCTAGGTCATCCCTAATTGCCCTTGAGAAGGTGGTGGTAAGACATCTTCTACAACCACTGCAATCTAAAAGGTGTAGCTACACCCATAGTGTGTTAGGGAGGGTACTCCAGGATTTTGACCCAGCAACAGTGAAGGAACAGCAATATATTTCCTGGTTAGGATGATGAATGACTTGGAGGGGACCTTGTGGGTGGTGTTTTTCCTATGATCCTGCCTTTGTCCTTCTAGATAGTAGTGCTCATAGGGTTGAAAAGTGCTGCCTCAGGCATATTGATGTGTTCCTGCAGTGCATCTTGTAGATGGTGCAAACAACTGCCATTGTGCATCAGCGATTGACGGAGTGCACGTTTGTGGAAGGGGTGCCAATCAAATGGGCTTCTTTGTCCTGGATGGTGTTGAGTTTCCTGAGTGTTACTGGAGCTGTACTCTGCACCAAAATTGCACTGACCTCCTCAGAAGACAAACATGGGACACGGTGGACAGAGTACCCTTCGTCATCCAGTACGTCCCCACATCAGAGAAGCTATGACATCTTCTCCTGAGCCTTCAACATATCATTGATGAAGACAAACATCTTGCCAGGGCCATCCCCACACCCCCACTTCTTGCCTTCAAACAACTGCACAACCTCAAACAGACCATTGTTCGCAGCAAACTACCCAGCCTTCAGGAGAACAGTGACCACGACACCACACAACCCTGCCACAGCAACCTCTGCAAGACATACCGGATCATCGACATGGATGCCATCATCTCACATAAGAACACCATCCACCAGGTATAAGGTACATACGCTTGCAACTTGGCCAATGTTTTCTACCTGATAAGCTGCAGGAAAGGATGTCCTGAGGCATGGTACATTGGGGACAACATGCAGACGCTACGACAATGGATGAATGAATACCGCTCGACAATCACCATTCAAGACTGTTCTCTTCCTGATGGGGAACACTTCAGCGGTCATGGGCATTCAGCCTCTGATCTTTGGCTAAGCATTCTCCAAGGAAGCCTTCACGATACATGACTGCCCAGAGTCGCTGAGCAGAGACTGATAGCCAAGTTCCGCACACATGAGGACAGCCTCAACCGGGATCTTGGGTTCATGTCACACTATCTGTAATCCCCATGACTTGCCTGGGCCTGCAAAATCTCACTAACTGTGAGACAATACACATGTCTTTAATCTGTGCTTAACCCTCTCTCCACGCACATTGTCTGTACCTTTAAGACTTGATTACCTAAGACTCGCATTCCAACCATTATTATGTAAATTAAGTTCGTGTCTATATATGCCCTGTTTGTGAACACAACTCCCACTCACCTGATGAAGGGGCAGCCCTCCAAAAGCTAGTGGCTTGCGCTACCAAATAAAGCTGTTGGACTTCATGGGGCGGCACGGTAGCACAATGGTTAGCACTGCTGTGTCACAGCTCCAGGGACCTGGGTTCCATTCTCAGCTTGAGTCACTGTCTGTGTGGAATTTGCACATTCTCCTTGTGTCTGCGTGGGTTTCCTCCAGTTTTCTCCCACAGTCCAAAGATGTCTGGGTTAGGTTGATTGGAGAGGCTGAGATTAGTCAAGAACAGTCAGTATGTTTTGTTATGGGGTGGTCATGTTTAATTAAATTTTTCAAAGAGGTGACCAAGTGTGTCAAAGAGAGCAATGCATCTGAAGTAGTCTACCTGGATTTCAGCAATGCTTTTGATAAGATCCCACATGGGAAATTGATAGAAAAAGTAAGAGCCCATGGAATCCAAGGAAATTTGGTACATTGGATCCAGAATTAGCTGAGTGGCAGGAAGCAGAGAGGGTGTTTTTCTGACAGGAAGACTGTATCCAGTGGGGTCCTGCAAGGATCAATGTTGGTGCCCTTGCTACTTGTAGCTTATATAAATGACTCAGACTTAAATGTTGGAAGGTTAATCAGTAAGTTTGCAGATGTTATGAAAATTGACAGGGTGGTCAATAGTGAGGAAGATATAGACAGCTTGGTCAGATAGGCTGATCAGAGGAAAATGGAATTCAATCCAGGTAAGTGTGAGTTGATGTACTCGAGCAGGACAAAGTAAGGGAATACAGTGTCACAAATAGGCTTACATTAACACTGAAATGAGGTTACTATGAAAATCCCCTAGTCGCCATACTCTGACACCTGTTTGGGTACACAAAGGGAGAATTTAGCATGGCCAATACACCTAACCCGCATGCCTTTTGGACTGTGGAATGAAACAAGTGCACCTGGAGGAAACCCATGGAGACATGGGAAGAACGTGCAAACTCCTCACAGCGAATCAGAGAAAACCTACATCGAGTCTGCACCAACAACAATCCCACGCAAGCTCTACCCCCATATCCTTACATACTTACCCACTAATCCCTCTAACCTATGCATCTCAGGACACTAAGGGGCAATTTTTCACATAGCCAATCAACCTAACCCGCACATCTTTGGACTGTGGGAAGAAATCGGAACACCTGGAGGAAACCCACACAGACACAGGGAGAATGTGCAAACTCCACACAGACAGTGACCCAAGCCGGAAATCAAACCCAGGTCCCTGGAGCCATGAAGCAGCAGTGCTAACCACTGTGCTACCATGCTGCCCTAACTACTGTGCTATCATACCGCCAAGTGACCCAAGCTGGGAATTGAACTCATGGCCCTAGCACAGTGAGGCAGCAGTGCAACCGTGTCGTCCCAGCATGCTGAATGGCAGGGCCCTGGAAGTACCAAGAATCAGAGGAAGCTTGATGTACCTGGTCTCTTAAGGTAGCAGGGCAGGTGTTAAAGTGGTTAAGTATACATATGGTATACTTGCCTTTATTAGCCAAGGCATAGAGTTTAGGAGCAGGGAGGTTATACTGGAGCTGTATAAAACGTTGGTTAGGACACGACTAAAGTATTGTGTGCAGTTTTGAAATCAACATTATAACGCTGGAAAGGATGAAGAGGACATTTAATATGATGTTGCCTGAGCTGGAGAGTTTTAGTTATGAGGAGAGATTGGATAGACAGGGGTTGTTTTCCTTGGAGCAGGAGATACTGAGAGGGGAACATATTTGAGATATATAGAATTATGAGGGGCATAGATAGAGTAGACAGGAAGAGGTTTTTCCTCTTGGCAGAGGGATCAATGACTGGGTGCATTGATTTAAAGTCAGGAGGTTGAAAGGGGATGTGAAGAAAAGCTTTCTCACTCAGAGGGTGGTGGGAGTCTGAAACCCACTGCCTGAAAGTGTGGTGGAGGCAGGGTTGCTCAGACATTTAAGAAGTATTGACGTACAATTGCAATGCCAAAGCATATAAGGCTATGGGCCAAGTGCTGGAAAATAGGAAAAGAATAGTTGGGTGGTTTGTCTTTGACTGGCGCAGACAAGACGGTCCAAAGGGCCTTTTTCTGTGCTGCAGACGTCTATGACTCTATTTTCTCCATCCTGTCCAACTCTGCTTTCAGCCTGTGTCTCAGCATTACTGGTACTTTCCTGGGTGGGTGTTCCGTGAATCTTGGTGGTCTGTTCTCAATGTAATCAATCCTCTTGAACATGTCATTGTATTCACTCAGGATGTGATCAGAAGTGATAGTCATTATTCACATCACTAGCTTTTCACTTGATTAGATTTTCACAAACTTTGATTCTAATAGGTGTTGCGTTGGTTTTCACCATGTTAAATGGAAGTTCTTGAGACTGTTTTTAGCAGTTCACCTCAGTGCACATTGGACTTCTATAGCATTTTTTCCACCTGTGCAAATAAACAGTTTCACTTTTGCTTTACTTAGCTTTAGTTTTCCTTTACTTGTTCTACAGGACCGGCTAATGGGAATGACATTTACTTATTTGCGTGTGTTAAACGTGAAATGTGCCATCATGTTGGCAATTTTTAAACCAATTATTCATTTGTCTTCCCTAGAATTTGTTGTTACTGCACTGAAGAAAAGTTCTGATTTAGTGCCTGCATCATCAGCTGCAATTGTATTTCTTTGAATGACACATTTTAGCAAAGATGATTTAGTCAATGACATTTTAGCAAAGATGATTTAGTCAATGACATTTCTTCCATTGCTTTCCACAGACTGGACAACTAGGTGGAAAATGCTCTATTCTGCATTGACTGCATTTCAATGTTTTTTCCTTTTACTTTCAGGCTGTTTATTTGTTTTTCACCAGTGCTGTTTATGTTTAACTATATCTAACTGCTTGACCATGCGCTATCTTCCATCATCTGCTTAATCTGGCATTTTGCAGTCTGCTGCCCTGCAGATATTTTTTACTTTCTCTGGCATGAGATCCACTTCTCTCAAAAGCGGTTCCCTCATGGAGTCACAGAAAATGTCCTTCAGCCCATTGAGTCGGCACTTATAGTAGCTACCACTAAAGTTGCACTAACCCCCATTTTCTAGCACTTGTCCCATATCCCTGAATAGTGCTCATCCACATACTTTTTAAAGGCTGTAACGTTTCCAGCTTCTATTTTTTTTTCCAAAAATATACTTTATTCATAAAAATCTCAAGTAATCTATTGCAAATGTACAGGGCTTTGATAGCAAACAATGTGGAATCAAAACATTTTTACAGATCTGTCCAAATTACAGTGACTACATTTCAATACTTAAAAACTATATCCATGTCTCAATATTTACAGAATTGTGCTAATTACAATGATTACATTTCAATACTTAAAACTATATACATGCCTCAGTAAATTACTGTGTGCCGTTAGTGCTCAGATTGGCACACAGTTACGCAGGTCGAGGGTATTCTGCAGTTCCTGGGCCCTCGGTCTGCCTCCGTTAAAAGGCCTTATAGTGTGGCCTTTCCCCATTGTGCCTTTGCGGCGGCTGCCCCAAGCTTCAGCCCGTCCCTCAGCACGTAGTCCTGAACCTTAGAATGTGCCAGTCTGCAACACTCGGTCGAGGACAGTTCTTTCAGCTGGAAGATCAGCAAGTTTCGGGCGGACCAAAGTGCGTCCTTCACCGAGTTGATGACCTTCCAGCAGCAGTTGATTCTATTACCTTCCCAGGCAGTACATTCCAGATCCCACCACGCTGAATGATTGTTTTTTTGTCAATTCCCCTCTGAATCTCCTGCCCCTCACAGTAACACTATACACATCGTGATTGAATTCGGCTGGAATTTCTTGACTGTTCATTCCCCACCACTGTTGCAAGCAAATGTGGATACTATAGCGCTCAGTTAAATCTCCATTCACTGCAGAGAGACCAGAGAATTCCACTGACTTGAATAGTTGGAAAATTCCAGCCATTTTCTCTCCTTAATGCAGTAATTGATCCTTAATTAAAGTACTACACCAACTCCCTTTTTACACCCTCCTCTGTCTCACCTAAAGATCTGATACTCCATAATGTTAAGTAGCCAGTCCTACCCTTCCCTCACCATGTTTCTGTGATGGCAACAAAATCATACTTCCATGTGCCAATCCACGTCTTACCTCTTACACACCTAGACTTAAGGACCATCCAGTCCAGCCTTACTTTCTTGACACTTAACAAAGTTGAACTCAGTTTGACTTGCTTGCTTTACAATGCAGATCACCCTGTTTGTACATGTCCCATCCTCCTCAGACACGGACCCGGTGATCCAGGAATCTAAAACCTGCTCACTCCTGCACCAACTGTTGAGCCACACATTCATCTGTCCTTTTTCTATACTTGTTATCATGTGGCACTGTGAGTAATCACTGTTGTTCTCTCTCTCTCTCTCTCCTCCTCGTCTTCCTCCCGCCACCCCCCCACCCCATTCCTGTCTGTGACTTTTCCCAGCACTCCCAGCCACCACTCCCGGCTCTTCTCAGACTAGCCACCTGTCTTGAATCTTCCTGTTCTCCCGAACTGCACCCTCCCCACTCTCAATTCTTCTCATACACATCTCCCTGTTCTCAGCTCTTAGCTACCCCCCCCCCCCCACCCCTCCGGCTCTCCCTGCCCGCCCTCAGCTCTCCTCACGTTCCTCCCTGAGCGGATTGACTGTGGTCCTCCTGGAGGAATCCAGTTTGGGACCCCCTGCCATTAGTTATTTGATCTTGGGTGAGTGATTCTTCAAGCACTCCAGATTTACATCATTTGCTCCCTTCCACAGCTTGGTTAAGTAATGACTAATCTTGTCACTGCTTTGCATGTGCATGAAAGATTTTTGGGGGCAATTCTCCCAAAAAAATTCTAAGTGCTGAATTTGCAGGAAAAATGGTGTAAATCATGATTATTTTTTCACTGTGAGTTCAGTCTCAAATCTTTCACACTCTGCACTCGGAAGTCACAATCATGAATATCATTAAAAGCTTGGGGAGGGGTGGGGCCTAACCATGCTGGAGTCTGACAGCTCCAAGCCTCTGCGCATATGCAGTGACTCCAATCTGTCACCTCCCATTTGCTGGCCAGCTCAATCGCTGGCCAGTCTGGGATCCCGCAGTGCTGCCTCCCAAACCGATCATGGGCCCTGCAAGCATTCTGGGGCAGCCCTGATCCCCCCTCCCTCCTGCAGCATCGCGCTGTCCAGCACCCCCTCCACCGCAGCAGTGACGATCCCTCCTCACCCACCTCACCCTGGCAAATTTACCCATTGGAGGCAGATACCCCCCCAAAAAACCCGGCAGACCATCACTCCCAGCCTGCCCCGATCGCTGGCCTCTCTCCAGTCCTGACCTCCAAGCAGAATGGACTTCCTCACCCCCATCGATCACCCCCCAGAACCCACCCACAATAGGCCTTGCTCCCTGGGCACTACCCTCTAAACCCTATCCCTTTGGCACTGCCTGATAACTGGTGGGCAGTGCCAAGGTGTCCCCTGAGCATGAACACTTTGGCCCTTGGGCAGTGCCAGGAGGCACCTTGGCACTGCCAGGCTATCCGGGCCCTGGAGCTATGTGGAGGCCATTGCGCCCAGTCAGGCGCCTGCTAATCAGCTCTCCTGATGTCTTCCAGCCCGTTGCATTGCTCTGGGAGAATCACCACTGATGGTTTTCTTAAGCCTGCATTAAGCTTCATATTTAGCCATTATTTCTTCCAAATCATTTTGTTTCTCGTCACTTTCAAAGGTGAATGTATAATAAACTTTTAGGGCTTCTTCTCCTGCTACATGAAGAAAGATGGAAGACTGTACCTGAGGGTCTTTCTTATCACTGCCCATTGCTGTGAGGTACAGGCTAAAGCCCTGCCCAAATCCTCTCCAGTTGTCCATGATATTGCCGGAATCTCTTTCAGTTTTCTGTATTATTGCCGGAACCTCTTCCAGTTGCCTGTGATATTGCCTCCACTATTGTTGGTGGTTTCAGAACCTCTACTGTTATGTTTACTTCACCTCTGCCACCATGTTTTGTTTTTATGATGCAGGATGACCAACTCCATTGCTGTGAACCAAACTTTATTATTAACACATTTTCAGATCATGAACACACAACTTCAAGGCATCTGCTGCTTTATTCCAACCACCTCTAACATCACCTTCATCCCCTTGGGTCAGGTGATCCCATGAACTACGGATGTACCATATTGTATCTAATACTAGAGTCCACTACCACAATCACTCTATTATCAAAAGAGGTGTGAACATTAGGTTCTCCAGCAATAGGATTGCTGAGTAAAACTGAGAATGCTGAGAAAACTCAGAACACTGTGATCCTGTGTTAGGAGTGCTAAGTAAAAGCTTGATCAAAGGGATAGGTTTGAAGGTGTGGCATAAGGGATGAGAGGATGGTAGAGAGGTGAAAGGGGTTGAGGAGTGAATTGGAGAGTTTGTGGTCAAATTGACAATGAGTGGAGAAGAGAGGCTGGAGGTGGGGGGGGTCAGTGTTGTAGGAGCGAGCAGATTTGGAGTAAAGCAGAGTTCTCAGAGGATTCCCAGTCTGAGCAGGGTTTACTGAAGGAGATAGCGCAGTGTTATAGCATAGAGAAATTTGAACACATGCATGAAAAATTGTAAGTCAAGGTATTGCTGCTCCAGGCGGCAAAGGGGGTCAGCTGGCACAGTGATGATAGATGGATCCAACTTGCTGCAATTTCAGAGCAATATGAGAAATGCGGGTAAAAAGCGGATTGCTGCCCACCTTTGAACAGTGTTATAAATCTATGGCAGCAGCATCCACAGCTCTCTCTGACACTGCAGTAGCACATGACAGGGCAATGCTTCATTCTTGTCAGTGTCCTCACTGTGACAATTGTTAGTGAATCGCTGCACTGTTATGACTCTTTAAATGGCTTTGAGAGGTAATTAACGGGGCCTGGCATCAGAAGCTTTTCGAATGGCATGTGGGTGTGATCCAGTAACGACATCAGATTACACTCATTACATTAGACCCTGCCCATCACATCACATCTCGTCATATAGATTACATCATATAAAAATACATTACACTACATTTCTTTGTCTTCATGAAAAACAGTGTAATTGTGGATTGTGCAGTATTAAAGATTAATATCTTATTGAGCTCCTTTTTCTTTTAAACCTTACTATTTGCTCTGACATTCCCAGAAACTGTGAGCTGATGCTCCACTTCTCCCTCCCTGTCGTTTCTCAGTAATATTAATTACTTGTTCTAAGTCTTGGATCTCATCTCCAGTGAATTAATTTTGTGACATCTGGTTAACTTGCTTCTTCTCATTGCTCTCTTATAAATCATGAGTGATGGTAAAATATCAGGCATGTCGACCACATGTAACTAATTTCCACTGGGCTATTACCCAGTGCTGATTGTGTATCATCTCCCATATGTCACCATCTCCTGAAATGTGCTCATAATCCTTATGATACATTCCTTGTTTCAGAGGTGTGGCCTCTGATCTTCGGGTAAGCATTCTCCATGGCGGCCTTCACGACGCACAACAACGCAGAGTTGCTGAGCAGAGACTGATAGATAAGTTCCGTACACATGAGGACGGTCTCAACTGGGATCTTGGGTTCATGTCACACTATCTGTAACCCCCACGACTTGTCTGGACTTGCAAAATCTCATTAACTGTCCTGTCTGGAGACAGTACACATCTCTTTAACCTGTGCTTAATGCTCTCTCCACTCACATTGTCTGTATCTTTAAGACTTGATTACCTGTAAAGACTTGCATTCCGACCATTATTTTGTAAATTGAGTTTGTGTCTTTATATGCCCTGTTTGTGAACAGAACTCCCACTCACCTGACGACGGAGCAACGCTCTGAAAGCTATTGGTTTTTGCTATCAAATAAGCCTGTTGGACTTTAACCTGGTGTTGTGAGACTTCTTTCTGTGTTTACCCCAGTTCAATGCTGGCTCTACACCACACTTGAAGGTGAGAGTATCACAACCGGTCACTTCTTTCTTCCCTTCTCCTCCCATCCCTCTGCACTCGCTGCCCACTCCTGCCTCGCTCATGGATACTTCAACCCTGTGAGAAACCAGAAAAAAATCCAGAAAAAAAAATCCAATAAAGGAAAGAATATACTGGAAGATTCCTCACCAACCTGTTCAGGAAAATTAAAACCAGTTCAGGAGATCATATATACTGAGTGTTGAAGGCAGTCATTCTCCACATGGTGCAGTCCCTGGCCTGGCCATGAACAATCTCTCTTGCAAGAATGTAGATACATTTCATGGAATCCTACAGTGCAGAAGGAGGCCTCTCAGCCCCCGAGTGTAGGGAGTGAGAAGTCACCACACCAAACCCAGCTTTTCAATCAAGGTCCAGAAGTGGTCATGTTACTTTACAGGCAATCCAGCAAGTCTGAGCTTCAATTCCAACGTGGCAGTTAAGGAATATTGTTTTGTTTTCGAAACTTGAATAACAGTGCTGGGAGCTGGGTCCATACACCTCTGGATTGCTGTAAAAATTTATGTTCATCATGTTCTTAGGGAAGAAAGCCTGGCATCCTCATGCAGTCTGGACTTGTTTCTAACTCCAGGTCCACACTGATGGGCTGACTCATCACTACCCAGTGAAGTGACATTGTAATTCAATAAATTGTACACTTAATCAAGTACCACATTCTTGGGGCAACAAAGGATGGACAATAAATCCCAGCTTCCCAGCGACACCTGCAATCTGGAACTAAATGGACAACAAAGCTTTGTCCAGATGCACTATCATCTTTGTTATTCGGGAGAAAACATATTTTCATTTTGCATTCAAAAACCTAGAATCATGCAGAAGGAGGCCATTTGGCCCATCAAGGCTGCATTGACAACAAT
Organism: Carcharhinus amblyrhynchos; assembly: GCF_965287045.1. Lineage (NCBI taxonomy): Eukaryota > Metazoa > Chordata > Chondrichthyes > Carcharhiniformes > Carcharhinidae > Carcharhinus > Carcharhinus amblyrhynchos. The sequence continues at coordinate 59,774,239 of NC_137329.1, forward strand.
CCCACCAAGGCCCCTATCCCTTAACCCACATATTTACCCTGCTAATCCCCCTGACACTAAGTGGCAATTTAGCATGACTGTTCGCCCTCAGACTGTCACTCAGCAACCCCCCACCCCCCCCACTCCCCCCACTGTCCTCAGAACTCCCACACATTCCCCTTCCTTCTCAGGCCACGTACCTTGGCAGTGCTAATGGTGCTCTACCCAGTGGTAGTTGTGACACTGACACAATAGCTTGGTGCCTTGGGAGCCAAGGAGGGTCAAGGTGGTAGATCCAGTGGTCATTTGCCCTTCTGCCATTGCCAGGCTGCAGAGGAAGGGTTCCTCAAAGGTCCTATGGGTTGGATTGGCTCGAGTTGGCTCGAGCTGGGAGCAGTGCACTAACCTGACCACCCTCCCCTGGGATGGGCTCTGGTGGCTGAATTGTCCCTTCTAGCCCTGGAAGAACTGAAGACCACCCCTGGCATGGGGATTTCAGTAGCCCTGTGCTCAACATTTGCTTTCAACATCAGCTGTGAAAATTTGAAGTGGCCTGGTCACTTTAATCTCCAACCCCCCTGGCCACCTGACAGCCTTTAATATCATTGCAGCACTCCATTCTGCAGCAGAGATTTCCCTTTCTCCTTGTTAGAAGCTGCAGATGTGAGCAGACCCCTTTGAAGTCCTATGACAGAGAGGTATCAATTTCACCCCAGGGTTGGGGAACGGGAGGTGCGGGGGCGACGGGGTTCCATGCTCCACAACTGTGCACTCAGCCCTAAAGTATTTACACTTTGAATTGATGGGGTGAATTTTCCCATTCCAGGGTGAAGAATGGAAAGACCCGTTGACCTCAGGTGGAATTTTTCGGTTTTAGGGCAAGCACAGCCAGAAAATCCTGTCCAATATCTCTGAGCCTTCCTAGCAAGCTGAAACCTTTGAAACCCTCTCTATTCCATTGGGAATCTTTGATCTCAGTCAATTTCAAAGTGTAGAACTTTGAAAGAGGCTTCCATTGATAGCTTATCAGATTTATATTCAGTCTCTGGTCAGCTGTCTTTATTTATCTTTACCTTCATGCTTGAATGTTTCTCAGGTACTTCCGTTGTTCCTAACCACAATGTTTACAGTTATTCTAAGACTGATTGATAGCTATGGTTTCTTCAAAAGGGATAAGTGTTCTACAAAAGTGTAAGTTAAACCACTTTCACAGCAGACAGGCAGGAATGAAGATGTTGATCTTAGAGCTGCCTGAAATCACCATGCCGGGGGTGGTCTTCAGGTCTGCCAGGGTTAGAAGGGGGAATCTAGCATGAGACCCCCATCCCAGGGGAGTATGGTGAGGTCAACTACCTTGCCCTCAGCTCAAGCCCACCCAATCCCCAGGACCCTTGAGTGTTCTCCCCTTCAGAGCCCAAGATGCTAGGCCAGGGTGGAGTGCCAGGATGCCAGATGTCAATCCACCACTGGCACTGCCAAGGCATATGGCTTGATAGGAGACCTGAGTAATGGTCTGAGGAGTAAGGGAGGGGTGATGTGTGGGGGTATGAGAGGGGCCGAATGGGGGAGGTCTGAGGTGGAGTCCAAAGGGGGGATTGGTCCAATCATCCTCATGCTGGCATGGGCACTTAACCTGAAAACGGGAGAATTCCCCCCTAGATCTGAATCTTACATTTAGCCTGCCAATTTTGATTTGTCGTTTTTTGTTTATTTTTGCAAATGTATGCCCCATCACTGCTGCCAGCAATAACAGAGACTTTGGCTTTTAGCCAAAGCTTGATTCAGAGCAGCAGGACTGGGAAATCCCAGCCACCGGCGAGGCTGGAGAACCCCAGCCAGTGAGTTTAAAATCTTGAGTGTCACACCTTGTGTATATGCAAACAGCAGTTAGAAACTCACATTCATGCCTTCTGAGTAATTGTAACTTACTGCCAATTCTATAATAACAGAGAATTCTAATCCAGGGAAGACTGAGTAACATTTTGTGATGAATCTGTGTGAGTCAGGGAGCAGCCTGGACTGTCCCAATGTTTACAGAGGGTTTAATGATCGCTGTTGAATCTGCTTCCTACTTACACTCAGCAGTCAGCACATGTAATGGGTGCAATTGTCTCAGCATTAACCATTTGCCCCGTTTTAAATTCAAGATGCAGTCATCCTTCCAGTGCTTATGAGAACAAGCTCTTGACAATTCCCCAGTAGATCACTTCCACTTTTCTAAAGGGGAAGAGTTTGCCATCTGGATAGCTTTTAAAGGCTGCACATGACAATGGGAGTGCCACTTAAATGTTAATTTTCCCAGGGATTGTCTTACCATCAACATGTCATTCTCATTCTGCAGTGTTTGTGAAAGGAGGTTGTGACAGGTCGTTCATTCTTGCTGTTCCTTAGCATTGTGTGAACGAAGATTCATTGTGGCCTCATGCATTGACTAATGGGCAGGAAATCATTGAATATTTTATTCTCGTTGTTAATTATTATCTCTACACAGCAGCAATTCAGGGAGCAATCAAGAACAAAACAGGTTGTTTCTACAAAACCAGCACATAGAATGATGCATGATCTCTTAATTTCTGCACCAATACAAACAAAGGCGAAGGAAAGCATAGAGGTTGCAGGGAACTCTTCAATGACAATGTCCTCGAACTGTTGTTACCTGTATGGCTCACTGTACAAACTAACTAAGGTGGTTACTGATCATGTGACATTGCATCAGTTCCTGTGATGATAAGGCTATTTATATAATCATATATTTAACTGAGCAACTTTATATTTTAGTAAGCTCACTATCACAACATAGAGTATTAAGAACAGAGCCTCAGACACTTGTTTTTGTTTTTAGGCTGTTGCTACCAGTTGCATAGCTGATTTTCAGTGTACCAGCTACATGACAAACTGAGAAAGTGCTGCACTGTCAGTGGTGCCGTCATTTGTGGTCCCATCTGTTCTCTCGGCTAACTTCCCTGTTCACCCCTGACCCAACCTGACTAGCTTCAGCACCTGCCTCACCACTGGCTTAGGCCTTCTCCTGATTCTCTGGCCTGACCTGACCCAAACCTCATCACCTGATCAAGCTGCCACTCTACCCAACTGCTTACAACCCACTTAACTCTCACATTTTACAGACCTCATTCACTATCACATTGAAAACTGCTTAAGTGTTCCAAAAGGGGTGTGCTAGTGAAGACTTATCGGAATATGGCAGCTGCTGCCACAAGAAGGGAACAGTTTTCGACATTGATCTCTCTCGGGGTGGCATGGTGGCACAGTAGTTAGCACTGCTGCCTCACAGCGCCACGGACCTGGGTTCAATTCTGGTCTCAGGTCAGTGTGTGTGTGGAGTTTGAACATTCTCCCTGTGTCTGTGTGGGTTTCCTCCAGGTGTCCCAGTTTCCTCCCACATTTCAAAGATGTGCAGGTTAGGTGGATTGGTTATGCTAAATTCTCCCTAGTGTCAGGGGATTAGCTGGATAAATATGTGGGGCTATGGGGATAAAGGCTGGGTGGGATTGTAGTTGGTACAGACTCAATGGGCTGAATGGCCTCCTTCTGCACTGTAGGGAGTCTATGATTCCTGTGCTGACTGAGCTCTGCGGGATCCTCCATTGGAATATTAGCCAGGAAGAGCCAGAGGCAGATGATTTGGGGTGATTTAGTCTGATCACAGTTGGAAATAGGGCATGCGACTCTGATCTGAAGATTTGGGTCTATCTTTCTCTGCAGCAGATATTGCTTGATCACAAATTTGCATTTCCACAACACACACACTGCGAATTTTCAATCAGGACTACCCCACACATCAACAGCACATGAATAGAAACTCAAATGGCTAAACGATTTTCAGAAGAATATTGTTAAGAACAATGTGGAGGATGTTCAACTGCAGACATTTTAATTTAAATAACGACTTAGGACTTTGAATTTATTTGCAAATTTATCGTCCTATACACTTAAAAATATATTTATATTTTATTTTACTAAAGCTGGCTGTTAAATAATAATATTAGTGCTCATCATATTAGTGCTTCTGTTTATTCAGAGGAAATACTGCAATTTCTCACTTTACACATGACAACAGCATCATTCCAGTAAAGTTAGTGAAAGGTAATTAAAACTCAGCAAATGCACTAGACCTGGTGACATTTACACAAACCCTAATGTGAACACAATTAATAAAATTTTGCTGATGTTTCCATTAGGGTAAATTGGTTTTAATGTGAACTTATTTTAACCTCCATTCCTTGCGTTAATGTTATTACATGTTATGAACATTTAAAAAAAACTGTAATAATGAAGACGGTGTGTGGTTCTGACTAATGAGAGAGAGCTGGAGTTACACATAACTTACAAAAGTCTGACTGTTCACTGCTGAAGGAGATAAAGTAAAGAAAAAGATAAGTGTGGGGGGGCAAAGAAAGAATAGAAACAGGTTCACATCATAGCTTGTATGGCTCATTGGCTCACCAGTGAGGGCTGAGTGACAGGCAGCTTGACTGTACTGTGAGGACTGAGTGACAGAGTCTGCCTGTACTGTGAGAACTGAGTGACAGATAGTTTGCCTGTACTGTGAGAGCTGAGTGACAGACAGTCTGTCTGTACTGTGAGGGCTGAGTGACAGCAGTCTGCTTGTACTGGGGGGACCGAGTGATAACAGTCTCCTGAACTGTGAGGACTGAGTGATAGGAAGTCTGCCTGTGTAATGAGGGCTGAATAACAGGCAGTTTGCATTACCAATGAGCCAATTCATGTTATTCTTTTAAGAGGCTACTGCCGTTATTATGTACTGTTTGACAAAGGTTGTAAATGTATGCAGAATTCTGTCAATCTATCCATTCTCTATCCTTTTTTTAACATTGTTACACACCTTGCTTCCTTTGGCATTTTTAGTCAGATTTCTTCAATCGACATGTAACATTGAAACTACCATAACAGACATTTATAATGTGATTCATAATGTAAACAGTTGGATGTCACAGAACAGTTGTGGACCGCCTGCCATCTGGTGGTGCTGGATAGCATGGTAAGCTGAGTAGGGTGGCAGGGCGGGGAGGGTGGTATGATCAAGTCAGGCTGGGGGAAGTCAGAGGGTCGAGGGTGGGAGTGGGAGTGTCAGACAAGGTTAGAGGCGTAGTAGGGGAGGGTCAAAGTGAGTGATTGTCTACATTTACCCAAGAGTTAGAATCGGATTTTTTCTGTCTAATATTCTCTGGGTAACTATCCTTGTTAATTAAGTCAGACCATCTGGAAATCCTTGACTATAACTTGGAGTTGGAGTCTTGTTCGGACGGTTCCAGGCACAAGGGAATTGCCCATCAGAAGTCTAGGCTTTCAGGGCAATTCCCACGTTGTCAGTGTATCAGGATCTTTGAAGGGAATGTTGGGTTACGACCATCTGGAGATTGGAATTCTTGGGCCAGTGTGAACAGGCAGAGTCAACATAAGGGAAACTTATTTAACAATTTTGTCCTTTGTTTTAGAAAGTAACAAGCAAGGTTGATAAGGGAGAACTTCTAGATATGGTGTACTTAGAATTCCAAGGTATCACATCAAAGGTTACCAGACAAATTAAGAGCACATGATGTACAGAATAACATATTAACATTGATAGAGGATTGATTAGCTAACAGGAAGCAGAGAGTAGAAATAAATGTTTATTTTGTTTGGCTTGCCAAGCTGTAACAAGGGATCAGTGTTGAAGCCTCAGCTTTACAATCAATATCAATGATTTGGATGAAGGGATTAAATTTGAGGATGATGTCAAGATGAGTAGGAAGAACAAAGAAAAGTACAGCACAGGAACAGGCCCTTCAGCCCTCCAAGCCAATCATGATGCCCTAATTAAAAAAACCTTCTGTCCTTGCTTGGTCCACAGCCCCCTTTTTCCTCTCCATTCCTGTATCCATCCAGATACCTCTTCAATATTGCTAATGTGCCTGCTTCCGCCGTATCCTCTGGCAGCATGTACCAGGCACCCACCGCTCTCTGCGTGAAAAACTTCCCCTGCACATCTCCTTTAAACTTTCCCCCTCTCATCTTGAACCTGTGCCTCCTTGTAATTGACAATTCCATCCTTGGAAAAAGCCTCTGGCTATCCACCCTGTTCATGCCTCTCATAATTTTGTAGGCATCTATTAGGTCTCCCCTCAGCCTCTGTCTTTCCTGTGAAAACAATCCTAGTTTATTCATAGCCATTCTCCTCATAGCCAACAACCTTGAGATCAGGCAACGTCTTGGTGAGCCTTCTTTGCACTCTCTCCAAAGCTTCCACATCCTTCTGATAACGTGGAAGTTATCTGACCAGAACTGCACACAATACTCCAAAGGTGGCCTAAACAAGGTTTTATATTGCTGCAACATGATTTCCCAACTCATGTACTCAATGACCTGGTTGATATGCCATATACCTTCTTAATCACCTTGGGCACCTGTGTTGCCACTTTTAGGGAACTGTGGATCCGCATGCCCAGATCCCTCAGTACGTTAATGTTCCTAAGAGGTCTGCCATTTACAGAATAATTCATACCTAAATTTCATCCTCCAAAATGCATCACTTTTGTACAGATTAAACTCCATCTGTTATTTATGTGCCCTAGCTTCAATTTATCTATATCTTGCTATGTCCTCTGACAATCCTCAGCACTCTCAGCAACTCCGCCAATCTTCATGTCACCGGCAAACTTACTAATCAGACTGCCCACATTTTCCTCCAGATCATTTATATATACTACAAACAACAGAGTTTCCAACACTCATCCCTGCAGAACATCACTAGCTACAGATCTCCATTCTGAAAAACACCCTTTTACCACTACTCTGCCTTCTATGACAAAACCAGTTCTGTATCTGCCTAGCCAGCCCATCCTGAATCCCATGTGATTTTAGTGTTGTACCAGTCTGTCACATGGAATCTTGTCAAACACCTTACTGAAGTCCATATAAACTACATCCACAGCCTTTCCCTCATCAATTTTCTTTGTCATCTCCTCAAAAAACTCAACTTAGTGAGATATGACCTTCCCTATACAAAACCATGCTGCCTGACAATAACTATTCATTTTCCTCCAAATGTGCGTATATTCTGTCCCTCAATATCTTCTCCAAAAGCTTCCCTACCACTGATGTCAGGCTCACTGGCCTATAATTTGCTGGATTATCCCTGCTCCCTTTCTTAAACAAGTCTCTGTTAGACTCTCAACACAGAGGTTAGACTCATGCCTCAGGGTTCTGTGCCTATTCTGCAACCTATGTGGATGTAGTATGAATTAAGAAGTGTTAGACAATACCAGAGTACATTAACAGTCTGTCTTAGAACCATGTCCCATGCCGAGAGACTGATGTAGGAGAACACATCTCACAATACTAAAATGTGTTGTCTAGAACACCTCATAGTATTCTACATGTTGTCTGAATAGAGTGAAGTGTGACTTCTACCTCCTCATCTTTTATTCTAGATGCAGAGGTCAGCATTTGATTAACCTTTCTGAATATTTCCCGTACCATTTTAATGATTACTATACCTGGAGGCAGAAGTCTCTGTGAGCTGTTTTATCCTTCTTAGATCCAAAGTGGATGATCTGATATTTTCCTACAATGAATTCCATTTGCCATAGTTTTGCTTATTTGTTACTTGATGAAGATCGCTTTGTAATCTTACCTTTCCATCAGTGCTGCTTCCAATATTGCCTAATCTGTGACATTAGCAAATACCGATACGCAGCTTTAATTCCACGATCTAACTCCTGAGTGAATAGTTGAGGCCTCAGCACAGATCTTTGCATGACACATTAATCCTATCCTCAAGCAATACGTTCCTATAGGGAATGAAACTTGAAATGGTGTTGTACTTGATTTTGCTCACTGCTGGCACTCTTGTTGTGTCTCATTCACTGTGCTAGCTGAGAGTCTTTAAATCATTCTGAACTAAAGATACTAACCTGTTGCTACATAGTGAGATAAATGGATCTCAGAGTGTTTAATGGACATAATGTGGAGTTATTATAGCCGATGTATTAACTAAGGTATATTTCCACTATATTTGATTCCACTAAACTGCCAATAAATAGTTAATGAACAGTATTTGAGAATCTAGCACACAGCTGGATATTAAATATTTTATGATTAATCAGAACAGATGCATAAAATCACCAGCATTGATGTGGGCGAGCATAGGAAAATGGAATTTATCAATAACAGCACAAGCGTGAACTTCTAAGTGACCTTTTTTACTTTTTCATAGGATGTGGGTGTCACTGGCAAGAACAGCAGTGTTTGCCCATCTCTAGTTGCCCTTGATAAGATGATAGTGAGCTGGCTTCTTGAACCGTTGCAGTCACTTAGGTGTAGGTACACCCACAGTGCTGTTAGGAAGGGAGTTCCAGGATTTTGACTCAGTGACAGCGAAGGAATGGCGATGTATTTCCAAGTCTGGATAGTGAGTCGCATGGAGGAGAACTTGCAGGCATCTGCTACTCCTGTCCTTCCAGATGGTGATGGCCGTGGGTTTGGAAGGCACTGTTGAAGGATTCTTGGTGAGCTGTTGCAGTACATCTTGTAGATGGTACACATGGCTGTCACTGTGCATTGGTGGTGGTGGAGGGAGTGAGTGCTGAAGCTGGTGGATCCTCTGATCAAACATTTTTTGATTCTTCTGATTCTTTATCAGCTGTGGGCATTGCTGGCTGAGTTAGCATATATTGCCCACACTTATTGCCTTTGTGGGAACAGTTAAGATTTAACCACATTGCTGTGGGGCTGGAGTCATATAGTAGATCAGCTAAGGACAGCAGATATCTTAAAGGACAATAGTGAACAAGATGGGTCAACTTCTAATTCCATATTTTCACTGGATTCAAATTTCACCATCTGCTGAGGTGGGATCTGAACTTGTATCCCCATTACCCTGGGTCTCTGGATAAGTATTCCAGTGACAATACCATTGTGCCATGTGGTGCAGAGGCACTTTCCCTCTCTCAAAGCTTTGGGTTCAAGTCCCACACCAGGACTTGCTTGGCTTGGTAGGAGTGTTCATACTGGTCAATGATCTGATAATGAGCCCAGGAATCTTTCCGCCATCTTCCTACTGTTCCCCAAAGAGGGAAAAAGGTGTATGTACAGCTTTATCAAAACAAAAACCAGCAAACTGTCTGACTGCAGTTTAGCTTTGTCCTTGTTTGATTCAGAACACATCCACAAAACTGGTTCATACCACCAGCTTACTGAGTGAACTAAGAGTGTCACTATTCATTCAGGTTTCAGTTGCTCATGATTAATCCTGACTCTGGTTAAGGGATGTATTTGATAACTAGTGGAGCCTGAGACTTGGAGGCTCACCTCAGGGAATCTTTCAGAAGTATCATTGTTGTAAAGCATTGAAGCAATTAGCACAGCTAGCTCCTGCAATGAAATAAACGATGGAAAATCTGTTAGTAGAGGAATAAATATTAACAAGATATAGGGTAAAAGGCCCTGGTTTTCTTTCAAATAGCACCGTTGAATCTTTTGCCTGAGGAGTTATCTGAAGAAAGGCATCAGAGTGATGGCCATGATTTAGTTCTCCAGTCAGATTTGACCTGTCAGGGGGCAATCTTGCCAAAACAAGTCCAGGATAGGCAGAAAAATGGAAGAGTTTCTCAACCATTTTTGGAACAAGTTCGAATCTGCAATCTTACACACTTGGACAAAACAAACAGCAGAAATTAAAATTCACCTGTAGGGGGAGGAGGTGGGGCTTAAATCACCTGAGTGCTGGCAGCTCAGATCAGAAACTCAAAGTGCATATGAGTACAAAAAGCTAACAAACGGCACTTTCCTGCCAGTAGACCCCCTTCTCCGCTGTGGACCACAGCCTCTTCCTGAAGTCCCCAGCATTGGAAGCCCATGGTCTCAACCACTGCCCCCACCATGGGCCCCACCCTCACATACTCTCCCTCTCAACCCCATCTCCCCAATTGTAGACTGTCCCTCACCCCATTCTCCTCCACCACCACCTCCCCCCCCCACCCCAACATGTCCTTGATGGCAATGTGCAACTCTCCCCTCCTCCCATCATTTGCAGAGTCTCCCTATTACCATCCCCATCACCACAGTAGCACAGTCCTCCCTCATCAACACACTTGCAAGTGTTGCCTTGGCTTCCCCCTCAGTACAAAAGAATCAAAAATCAAATTGCATCTTATTGGAATCCCCTAACAGGCGTGCGACTTGAGGAGTTGCAGGAGACCATGCGGGCCATGGCAGACTCTCTCTAACTGAACATCCCTCCAGGATGCTCCAGGGCTTGGGAGCATCCTGGAGGCTCAGTGGGATAGTGACAAGATACAGTGGGCTATGGCAGCAGCCCTTCAGAGCGTGGCCCACTCAGAGCAGGACAGGGCAGACTGTTTGCATAGGGTAGCCCAGCCTCATAGGGCATTTGCTGCTGCCATCAACAAGTGGCCCTAGAGTCATAGCACCATTGGTGAGGATTCACCCACCATGGCAAGAATGTAGGTAGGCATCCAGGACTGGCAGGACCAGGTGATGCTGGAGCTTCTGGAGCTCAGTGCAGAAGTTCCGCTGTCCCATGGAGTGACCCAGGGGTCTATTGTCACCCCAAGAGAGGAAGAAGGACTGCAGCCCATGCCTTTCACCCAGGAGACTGCAGCTGTCACAGCACCTTCTGACTCTCCCCTTCCTGACCCTAGTGTATCTCAAGGGCAGCAGGATTAACAGGGTGGCATGGATATGTCCACGAAACCAGAAAGCTGGCCATGGCCCTCCTGGTCCCAGCCCTCCAGGGGATGGCTACCCAAGATATCCCAGGCCACGTAAAGTTAGAAAATTGTAGGTCACCAAGATGGCATAGGTGAAAGTGTAACACCTAGGCTGAAGGAATAAAGCAGTTAGTTTTCACAAGCACATGTTAAACACTTAATTTGACAATTAAATGTACTTGCACTCCACAGTTGTGACTAATGTGTTTCTGCTTTACCTTCAGCAGGATGACTGAACCCTGACCTTAGCTGGAGGGGATGTGAACATAGTTGCGCTCAGCACCCTGCTAATGCAATCCTCAAATCCTGGGACAAGTTGCTTACCCGTCAATGCACTCACAAATCGAGGAGCTCAAAACCATCCCTGCCAGTTCCAGGTGCCATGCAGGGCCACCAAGTCAGTGAAGCTGCCATGGCATCCCCAGAACCAAGCAGCCACTGGATACCCTCTTCTCCCCCACCCATCCTGAGGCCTTATGGTGATGGCACATGTTCCTTCACACCCACCCAGATGTGGGTCCAGGTGCCAGTGTGCATGAGGAGCTCAGGTAGGAGTGCTTGTAGCAGGCCACCACCACATTGTGCCACACAGTGAGTTGTCTTCACCCTCCTGCCTACAATAATAACTTGTTAACATTACCTACCCAGGACCATCACCCTGGTGTTACCATAGCGCGGGAGATTTCCTTTGGGGTTATGGTGGGGCTGATTTGCCCCTGCTGCAACACATGGTCCTAGTGCGCTTACCTCGTTGCGATGAGAGTCTCCCTCTCTGCCCTGGCATGCCGTACCTTTGCCACCGCCCATCCTGCATGGCCTGGATCATCGTCCTCCCTCCGACGCCATTTTCCACAGAACAACCTACCTCCTGACTCGGACTCTGCCTCTCGCTGCCCCTGCAGCAGACTTTTATACAGCAGGTGTTTCACTCACCGGCTGCAGCTGCCATAAAGGAGGCCGTTACGGTAGGTGAGGTGGAATGATTATGAGTGAACCGCGTTAATTATATTGAGATGCTTGCTGAAGCATGTTAATTGATGTCTCACCCATTTTGGTGAGAATATTTTTGGTAAGATGGGAATGGGCATGAAAATGGGCACCACTGCCATTCATCCTCTCATTCCTGATTTTACAACCTTACCTCGCAAAAAAATGGGCGCGATTAGGTCATAAAATATCCCCCTCAGTCTCTTAGCTCAGGTCGACTGTGATCGCATCACAGCCTTTGCCAATTGAATGAGGAAATATTAACCTGGGAAAAGGCAGGGGCTTGGATAGGGGTGAGGAGCTAAATCAGAGAGCAATATTAGCAGGTTGGGAAGCTGGCTCATTTGTTAGGCTGCAGCGCCTTGAGGGTGCCAGTTACATGTTAGTCGCTTAATTGGAACAATATTTCAACACACTTTTACATTTCAAATCACATCCATGGCTTTCAGTAAACGGAATGGTGCAAGTGATGAACAAGGTGCAAATTGAAACTCGCAAAAGTGTTGCAGCAAATACTTTGGACGGCACAGTGTTTAGCACTGCCGCCTCACAGCACCAGGGACCCGGGTTTGATTCCTGCCTTGGATCACTGGCTGTGTGGAGTTTGAACGTTCTACTCATGTCTGTGTGGGTTTCCACAGTAAGAAGTCTGACAACACCAGGTTTTAGTCCAACCGATTTATTTGATAGTAAACTCACTAGCTTTCGAGGGGTTTCCCTCTTCAGGTGAATGGAGAGTTCTGGCCTCAGACAGAGCATATAAAGCACAGACAGTTTACAGATTACTGATTAGAATGCGAATCTTTACACCTAACCTGCTGTTCAAGTCTTAAAGTGGCTAACAATGTGAGTGGAAGGAGCACTGATCACAGGTTAAAGAGATGTGTATTGTTTCCAGACAGTACAGTAAGTGAGGTTTTGCAAACCCAGGCAAGTCATGGGGGTTACAGATAGTGCGACATGAACCCAAGATCCCTGTTGAGACCGTCCTCATGTGTGCGGAACTTGGCTATCAGCCTCTGCTCAGTGACTCTGCGCTGTCGTGTGTCGTGAAGGCCGCCTTGGAGAATGCTTACCCGAAGGTCAGAGGCTGAATGCCCGTGACCACTGAAATGTACGCCAACAGGAAGGGAGCAGTCTTGCCTGGTGATTGTCGAGCGATGTTCATTCATCTGTTGTCGTAGCGTCTGCATGGTCTCCCCAATGTACCATGCTTTGGGACATCCTTTCTTGCAATGTATCAGGTAGATAATGTTGGCCGAGTTGCAAGAGTATTTACCATGTACCTGGTGGATGGTATTCTCACGTGTGATGATGGTATCCATGTCGATGATCTGGCATGTCTTGCAGAGGTTGCTGTGACAGGGTTGTGTGGTATTGTGGTCACTGTTCTCCTGAAGGCTGGGTAGTTTGCTGCGAACAATGGTCTGTTTGAGGTTGTGTGGTTGTCTGAAGGCAGGAAGTGGGGGTGTGGGGATGGCCCTTCATTGATGAAGATGAACATCTCGCCAGGGCCATCCCCACACCCCCACTTCTTGCCTTCAGACAACCACGCAACCTCAAACAGACCATTGTTCGCAGCAAACTACCCAGCCTTCAGGAGAACAGTGACCACAATTCCACACAACCCTGCCACAGCAACCTCTGCAAGACATGCCAGGTCATCGACATGGATACCATCATCACACGTGAGAATACCATCCACCAGGTACACGGTAAATACTCTTACAACTCGGCCAACATTATCTACCTGATACGTTGCAAGAAAGGATGTCCCGAAGCATGGTACATTGGGGAGACCATGCAGATGCTACGACAACGGATGAATGAACATCGCTCGACAGTCACCAGGCAAGACTGCTCCCTTCCTGTTGGCGAACATTTCAGTGGCCACGGGCATTCAGCCTCTGACCTTCGGGTAAGCATTCTCCAAGGCGGCCTTCACGACACACGACAGCGCAGAGTCACTGAGCAGAGACTGATAGCCAAGTTCCGCACACATAAGGTTTTTGATAAGAGAGGGGATTAAGGGTTATGGGGAGAAAGCGGGAAAGTGGAACTGAGCAGCGACAGATCAGCCATGATCTTATTGAATGGTGGGGCAGGCTCGAAGGGCTAGATGGCCTACTCCTGCTCCTATTTCTTATGTTCTTATGTAAGGACAGTCTCAACAGGGATCTTGGGTTCATGTCGCACTATCTGTAACCCTCATGACTTGCCTGGGTTTGCAAAACCTCACTTACTGTACTGTCTGGAGACAATACACATCTCTTTAACCTGTGATCAGTGGTCCTTCCACACACATTGTCAGCCACTTTAAGACTTGAACAGCAGTTTAGGTGTAAAGATTCGCATTCTAATCAGTAATCTGTAAACTGTCTGTGCTTTATATGCTCTGTCTGAGGCCAGAAGTCTCCATTCACCTGAAGAAGAGGGAGTCCCCTCGAAAGCTAGTGAGTTTACTATCAAATAAATCGGTTGGACCAAAACCTGGTGTTGTCAGACTTTTTACTGTGTTTACCCCAGTCCAAAGCCGGCATACCCACATCATGTGTGGGTTTCCTCCAGGTGCTCCGTCTCCTCCCACAGTCTGAAAGTCGTGCTGGTTGGATGCATTGGGAATGCTAAATTCTCCCTCAGCGTACCCAAACAGGTGTTGGAATGTGCCGACTAGGGGATTTTCACAGTGGTTTCATTGCAGTGTTGATGTAAGGCTACTTGTGACACTAATAAATAAACTTTAAAACTTCAAACTCAGCCCACACTGTTGTTTTCTGATTTATTCACAGGAAGGGTTTGTTCAGAGGATTTTCGCAGAGAATTAAATTTACACACTCGGGAAGTTCTCTGAATTAGATCAGGATGGATGGCATTTTTGCTGACTAAAAGTGGGGTAGGGAGCAATATAAATAGCAGCATCCAGACAGGACTGCAGCTGGACAGCAGGTAGGCCATGACTGTACAGCAGGCAAGGCTGCAGAGCCGGACAGCAGGCGGGGCCGGGACTGAACAGCAGGCGGGGTTGGACGGCAGGCAGGGCTGGGGCCAGACAGCAGGCGGGGCTAGGACTGGACAGCAGGCGGGGCTGGGGGCCGGACAACAGGCGGGGCCATGGGTGGACAGCAGGCGGGATTGGGGCTGGACAGCAGGTGGGGTTGGGGCCGGACAGCAGGTGGGGCTGGGACTGGACAGCAGGCGGGGGTGGGGCCGGACAGCAGGCGGGGCTGGGGCCGGACAGCAGGCGGGGCTGGGACTGGACAGCAGGTGGGGGTGGGGCCGGACAGCAGGCAGGGGTGGGACCGGACAGCAGGCAGGGCTGGGACTGGACAGCAGGCGGGGCTGGGGCCGGACAGCAGGCGGGGCTGGGGCCGGACAGCAGGCGGGGCTGGGGCTGGACAGCAGGCGGGGCTGGGGCCGGACAGCAGGCGGGGCTGGGACCGGACAGCAGGCGGGGCTGGGACCGGACAGCAGGTGGGATTGGGGCCGGACAGCAGGCGGGGCTGGGACTGGACAGCAGGCGGGGCTGGGACTGGACAGCAGGTGGGGGTGGGGCTGGACAGCAGGCGGGGCTGGACGGCAGGCAGGGCTGGGGCCAGACAGCAGGTGGGGCTGGGACTGGACAGCAGGTGGGATTGGGGCCGGACAGCAGGCGGGGCTGGGACTGGACAGCAGGCGGGGCTGGGACTGGACAGCAGGTGGGGGTGGGGCTGGACAGCAGGCGGGGCTGGACGGCAGGCAGGGCTGGGGCCAGACAGCAGGTGGGGCTGGGACTGGACAGCAGGTGGGATTGGGGCCGGACAGCAGGCGGGGGTGGGGCCGGACAGCAGGCGGGGGTGGGGCCGGACAGCAGGCGGGGGTGGGGCCGGACAGCAGGCGGGGGTGGGGCCGGACAGCAGGCGGGGGTGGGGCCGGACAGCAGGTGGGGGTGGGGCCGGACAGCAGGCGGGGCTGGGACCGGACAGCAGGCGGGGCTGGGACTGGACAGCAGGTGGGGGTGGGGCCGGACAGCAGGTGGGGCTGGGACCGGACAGCAGGCGGGGCTGGGGCTGGACAGCAGGCGGGGCTGGGACCAGACAGCAGGCGGGGGTGGGACCGGACAGCAGGCGGGGCTGGGACTGGACAGCAGGCGGGGGTGGGGCCGGACAGCAGGCGGGGCTGGGACCGGACAGCAGGCGGGGCTGGGGCCGGGCAGCAGGCGGGGCTGGGACTGGACAGCAGGCGGGGCTGGGACTGGACAGCAGGCGGGGCTGGGACCGGACAGCAGGCGGGGCTGGGGCTGGACAGCAGGCGGGGCTGGGGCCGGGCAGCAGGCGGGGCTGGGACTGGACAGCAGGCGGGGCTGGGGCTGGACAGCAGGCGGGGCTGGGGCCGGGCAGCAGGCGGGGCTGGGACTGGACAGCAGGCGGGGCTGGGGCTGGACAGCAGGCGGGGCTGGGACTGGACAGCAGGCGGGGCTGGGACCGGACAGCAGGCGGGGCTGGGACCGGACAGCAGGCGGGGCTGGGGCCGGACAGCAGGCGGGGCTGGGACTGGACAGCAGGCGGGGCTGGGACCGGACAGCAGGCGGGGCTGGGACCGGACAGCAGGCGGGGCTGGGGCCGGGCAGCAGGCGGGGCTGGGACTCACAGTGGGTACCTCCTGCCACATGCCGTCCACAGACATGCCATACCAGACAGGCACCTCATTCAATCCGGTGGTGGCCGATATCTGCAGTCTCCTGGAAGAGGACCTGCTCTCTGCTGGACCAAGTGACCATGCATTATCCACTGTCAAAGTGACCACTGCCAGCAGCTTCGTTGCCTCCAGATGTTCCCAGGACTCTAGCTGAGGGAAGTCCAGAATCTCTCAGGCTGCTCACATATAAAGCTGGAGCCTGGCAGCGTGTTTGCTAGGATGGCCATGAACCTAACTTGTGATGTCCCCTGTTAGAGTGAGCGGGCAATGGGATTGACATCTCTGGCTGGCATCCCATGGGTACAGAGCACAATCAACTCCACATTGGCAGCAATCCGGGAACATCCTGATCAACCAGGAGCTTTCACCAACTGCAAAGACTTTCAGTCCATCAGTGCCCAGTTGGTGTAAGAACCTAGATAGAGCCCTGGCGAACTGGCAAGGTGCTTTCACCCTACTCCAGCTTTTCGTCACTTTGGGTCTGTAAGCGGACAGGAGAGGTGACAGGGCACATGGGAGACTCACTAAAACTGGCTGATGATATTCTTCAGAGGATGAGTGATGAAGCCTAACAATCTGGCACTAGCTGCTGTATGACATTAACTGTGTGACTAAAGAAGCTAGCGGCATGTTGAAGAAGATCTTTGGGTGTCTGAACATACATCGAGACATCCTTTACTGTGCACCAACCTGGTGTTCTGTGTCTGCAGACGTTGCCAGCAGTCTGAATGCAAACTTGCAGGAGGAACAAAGTGAGAAACAGTGAGCAAATCTGAGGAGGGAGATAAATGAAGGTGAGGAGGAGGAGGAGGAGGAAGATGATGAGGGCAATGCAGTAATAGTCATACATTCCTACCCAAGCTGCCAGGGACCCCTTATTAATGCAAGGCGCACTAGGCCGGCACAGCGAGCACACTTTCAAAGACAACTGCGATGAACACTTCCCAAACCACGGCACTTTCCTCAATGCCAGTGATACCCAGCACCCTCCCCAATGCCAGTGATACCCAGCACCCTCTGCAATGCCAGTGACACCCAGCACCCTCCCCAGTGCCACTGACAACCAGCACCCTCCCCAATGCTACTGACACCCAAACCCTCCCCAATGCCAGTGACACCCAACACCCTCCCCAGTGCCACTGACACCCAAAACCCTCCTCAATGCCACTAGAAACCAGCACCCTCCTCAATGCCAGTGAGACCCAACACCCTCTCCAATGCCACTGACACCCAGCACCCTCCCCAATGCCAGTGACACAAAGCATTCCTGTGAACAAACAACACCCCTCATTGGTCCCAGTCAATTCACATCATTCCATTCATTATCAGCAGGTTAAAAGGTGATTTTCACCCAAGAATGGACAAAACAGAAAAATGATTCTAAATAATCAAATTTATCTGATTCGACTAAACAATGGGAAGCTCACAATATTACATTTTCTTATACAACACCTTGTGGATCCTTGTACAATTAAACTCTTCCATTTCCTACTGCCTTACATGACATAGGGTGGCATGGTAACACAATGGTTGGCACTGTTACTTCACAATGCCATGGACCTGGGTTTGAATCCTGGTTTGGGTCACAGTCTGTGTGGAGTTTGCACATTCTTCCCGTGTCTGTGTGGATTTTCTCTGAGTGCTCCAGTTTGCTCCCATAGTCCAAAGATGTGTGGGTTAGTTGGTTTGGCCGTGATAAATTGTCACTAGTGTCCCAAGGTGTGTAGTTTAGCAGGATTGGCCATGGTAAGGGTGCGGGATTACACAAGTTGGTGACATCCCTGCTCTGGGTTTGGAGCCTGTGAGAGCCTCCCCTAGGACTACTGCATTGCACTTATCCAGGTGCTGGTTTGAGACAGTTAGAGTTTATTTATTAATATCACAAGTAGGCTAACATTATCACTGCAGTGAATTTACTATGAAAATCCTCTCGTCGCCACTTTCATGTCCCCTTTCACCATCATCCCTCTCATTCTCTAAGTGAACTTCCCTGCTCCCATGTCCTGGACAACATGGTGCAGATCTGTGGCATCGTAAGACCAAGGTCAATGTTCACATATTTACAGTGTCAGAAATGTTGGCATTCAGAATCTACATAACTGTGCTGAAGGTGTACACGGACTCACTTGATAGCAATGTTTGACATTTCTTGGAACTGGTCACTCTACCCATTGAAAAATACGTCATCACAACTTCCTGCAACATTCGTCCATTCTGTCCTCCACTCTCTCTGCAACCCTGGTCAGACTGCTCTGTACATGGCATATTCTCTCCTTCTCCTCCATGATTCTTCAATGATGTCCCAGCTATAGCATCTGTATCTAGCTAAGACAAAATTGGACATTGCTGTGTCCTCTGATGTGGACTTTCAATCTGCTCTGACTCACTTGTGAAATGTGAGTTGCCAGGAGGAAATGACTTGTCAATGAACTAGCTGAACTGCTGCTTTTTATGCATGTGCCCTGTGGCAGTAATCATTTAGAAGAAATCCATCCTCTAAGGGTTTGCCACGTACTCCTGTTACACAGCTGAAGACTCTTCGGTGCAATGCTGACAGAATGCAGCACTGTCGGGGCAGTCTTGCAGTTGAGACATTAAATGATCTGCACTCTTGGGTGGCTGTAAACCTCCCAGGCACCACTCCAAAGAAAAGCAGGGAAGTGAATCCTTTGCCAATATCACTAAAACTGATCATCTGCTCACAGTGCTGCTTGTGGGAGCTTGCTGTGTGTAAATTTAGTTCAGTTGGCTGGATGGCTGGTTCATGATGCGGAGCCTTGCCAAAAGCATGGGTCAAATCCCAACACCGACTGAGGTTATTCATGAGGTCCCTGCCTTCTCAATCTTGCCCCTCACCTGAGGTGTGGTGATCCTCAGTTTAAATCACCACCAGTCAGCTCTCCCCCTAAGAGGGAACAGCAGCCTATCTGGGACTATGGCAACTTTACCTTACCTATAATAACAGTATCTACATTTCAAAGGGAGTTCATTGGCTGTAAAGCACTTCCAGGTGTCCTGAGGTGCTTTATAATGCAAGTTATTCCTTGGTCTTTCTAAATCAGTGTATTGAGAACTGAGAACAGACACAATCTGACTGTTAAATAAAACTGACTGTTAAATCCTACCAGGAGATCTATTACAGAGAGTGCTGAGAGAGAGATGGAGAGATTTGTGAAGCAGTAGACACTGTGAAGGTACCAGGAGATTAAAAACAAGGTTAAGACTGTGCTCATATTCAAACAGATGGTTAAAGCAGACATGCACACAATGTCCTTCCTTCATTCCATTTAAAATAATTGATTATTGGGGATAAACCTGACAGTTGGTAATAACTCAGCTACAGGTTACAGAAAGAAAATATTCTGTCCAGTCACATCACAAAGCTTTCTTGTTTGATGCTGGGACTCTCACTGTAAACATTCTACTTTTGATCTTTCTCTTTTTGTCCTTTCCTTTTGAGTTTTATCCCATCATCATTTTGCTATAAAGCATAGAGATTGGTCAGATTACAGAGTTTACCTCACCCACTCACATCACCGTCACAGTGTGAACATCGTCTGCTCCCTGTGAGGAAAGGTTGGTGATTCAGCCCATCTGCAACAGAACACACTGGAGATAAACCTAATGATTGGGATTCTCTGAGCTCACCTGCGGCTGGGATTCTTCTGTCCCGTTGCAGTGAAGTTTTGAGAGTGTCAAACTCTCCGCTCTCGCTGGCAGCAAGAACAAGACCGGAGAATCCAGCAAATGAGTCTCACACTCTCTTGCTCTCTCATGCACTCACCTGAACACACGCACGCTCACTCAAACAAACACACTCTCTCATACACTGTCACACTCAATCACACTGTCACACACTCACACAAACACACTTACACTGTCAAATTCATTCACACTCTTGCACTCTCACACAAACACACTGGCTGGGATTTTCCCTTCCTGCCCATCACGAGAATTGTACCAGGTGGGACAAAGGACCGTGCAAAAGATCCATTGACCTGGGGGTGAATTTCCAGCCTTGGGACAAGCGCGGCCGGAAGTCCTGCCTACTCTCTCACACTCACATGTTCATACTGCCACACTCGCTTGCACTCTCACTGTCACACAAACACACTGACACTCATATGTACCCATTCTCTCTCACACACACGTCACACAAACACTCACTGTCTCTCACTTACACATGCACTTACTCTTTCAATCACGCTTTCAGTGTTCATACTAAGAGATAATCATATACTCACTCTAATCCTAATACACTCACTCTCACACTTACTCTCTTACACACTAAAATAGAATTTCACACTCATTTTTATACGCTCAATCACCTACAGTGTCACACACTTATTTACAGTCCCATACACAAAAATTCACACACACATATTTTCATGCTACTCTCATACACTCAGTCACTCTCATATCTGACTCACAGTCATACTATATGGGGTCAACTACTCGTCAAGCACTCCCAATGGGCGAAAAACATTGGCCCAATTGGTGACACCTACATCTCATAAATGAGTAAAAAAGTATTAGAACCATATTTTAGGACAATATTTTAATTTAAAATATTGAAAGACATTGCATCATCTGAACAGTTGGAAGCTGACCCTGGATTTTTTTTATAAAAGTTTGTAAGTTCACACTGGACTGCCAACAAGCATAGAAAAGCAAATCTCCTGAGCTAACTGACCAGTTAGGGTGGAGAGCTGTTGTGCTTGCTTCCACTGTGGTTATTTGGGGGGGGGAAAAGTGTCTACTGGCAAAGCCTAGTGAATTACTGGAAATCACAAAATGGAGATGAGGGGTGGGATTTTACAGCCTCCCTCGACCCAAGACTGGAAACCCCACCCAAGGTCAACTGACATTTCCATTGTCCGCACCTTGTCCACACAGATTCCGTGGCAGGCGGGGTGTTAGAGTTCCGATGAAGGTTTATGTTTTGTACCTTATTTGTTTATTTAAACACACACACGCTTCTTGGTCTCACACGCGCTCTCTGTCTCACATGTGCTCTTTGTCTCATGCATGCTCTCCCTCTTTGATAACTGCTGAGATAAAATCAGTCCGAGAGCAGTTGGGAATAGGTCTGATAAATTGGAGAATATTCACACCAAGATGCGTTTCACTATTTATTTCTAGTAATATCCTTGCTGAAGCTCAGAAATGAAATGCTGTTAAAAAAATTCTTAACTGCCACGATTTAAAAGGGTTGCTTTATTTTTCTAAATGTGTAGAGTTTGTTATTACAGTCTGAATGAACAACTGTGAGACCCCTCAGGGTTCTGGCACTCTAATTAATCAGTGCTTTTGCCTTACTATACAGTGGGATGTGTGAGATTGCAGCTATAGTAATTAAAATGCTGTCAGCTAAAGGACATGTTTGTCTTTCAAATATGAGGCTGGCAATAATAATGGAATCAATTAACATTTTATACAGCTATTTTGCTGAGCTGAATTATTCAGGCGCTGTAGCTGCAGCTGGTTATCATGGTGTGTAGGCTCTTCCCTCACAGCGTGACTAGGCCTCCATGCCCATGGCCTTCGCTCTGCAGATTGTAAAGCCTGTGCTGATGTTCCTTAGTTACTAGTTGTTGTGACAGTGGGAATCTGATGAAGTGATTAGCGTCCCCTCGAATATTTCAGAAAGATTGGCCTGCAGCTGATCTGGAGAGGCCAAGAATTGTGTTCAGTGGTCATTTTGCTTCTTTTAATAGAAATTAATTCTTATCCAGCTGGTAAGCAATACTGATTTAATCTTTGAAATTCATTCTGTGCAGGGAGAGTTTTTGGGGAACATTTACATAATTCTGTCCAGGTCCTCTGCGGGGCAAGGAGTTATAGAAAGGAGGGTGTGATAAGGTTGTTAGAAATAGGAAACGCAATAATCTCTCCTTCATTGTCAGTAAAATGAAAGAGATAAGCATCAACTTCAGGAAGCATAGTAAAGATCATGCCCCTATCTACATCAACTCTCCTTTCCTTTGCCCCTATGTACTCTATAAATGGCATGTTTTGTCTGTCCAGCTCACAAGAGACAATGCTTTTCATTGTATCCCAATACATGTGACAATAATAAATCAAATCAAAGTGCCTTGCAGGTATGTGACCAGGTGCTAAAGGACTCTGAGCATGGTGGATACAGACACTGTCTGCTCAGGGCATTGGTTTCTGCCATGTTTCTGGGAGTATGAGGAATCCATTGAGTGATGGAGATGTATGGCTCCTAAACTGTAGGAGAGAGAGTTGTTGCATTTCCCATCACACCATGTGAGGCAACAGCGTACGAAAAGGCCCAAAGCAATTCGTTAGCCACCTTTCCTCAGCAGTAGTGTTTCAGATCAAAACTAATGCAGACCCTGGGAAATATCAAATCAGTCTGGCAGCATCAGTGAAGATAGAAAAGCGACAGATTTCAAAGTGATATCTGTTCATCAGAACTGAAGATATCCAGCACAAAAGGGAATGCTTGAGATACTGCAGAACACAGCAGCAATGAAATGAAACAAGTGAAAACAAAGCCAATGAAAACAAATGTGAACAAAATAAGGAAAGTAGCAAAGAAAGGAGACAGATCAAATGGAAATGGGTTGAACAGAATAACAACTGCCCTGCCATGACCAGAATTACAACTTCCCCGATCAGAATAACATCCCCCCACGACCAGAATAACAACATCCCCCCGACCAGAATAACAACATCCCCCCGACCGGAATAACAACATCCCCCCCCCCGACCAGAATAACAACATCCCCCCGACCGGAATAACAACATCCCCCCCAGACCGGAATAACAACATCCCCCCGACCAGAATAACAACATCCCCCCGACCAGAATAACAACATCCCCCCGACCGGAATAACAACATCCCCCCCCGACCGGAATAACAACATCCCCCCGACCAGAATAACAACATCCCCCCGACCGGAATAACAACATCCCCCCCGACCAGAATAACAACATCCCCCCGACCAGAATAACAACATCCCCCCGACCGGAATAACAACATCCCCCCGACCAGAATAACAACATCCCCCCGACCGGAATAACAACATCCCCCCGACCAGAATAACAACATCCCCCCGACCGGAATAACAACATCCCCCCCGACCAGAATAACAACATCCCCCCGACCAGAATAACAACATCCCCCCCGACCGGAATAACAACATCCCCCCGACCAGAATAACAACATCCCCCCCCCGACCAGAATAACAACATCCCCCCGACTGGAATAACAACATCCCCCCGACCAGAATAACAACATCCCCCCCCCGACCAGAATAACAACATCCCCCCGACCGGAATAACAACATCCCCCCCGACCGGAATAACAACATCCCCCCGACCGGAATAACAACATCCCCCCCGACCAGAATAACAACATCCCCCCGACTGGAATAACAACATCCCCCCGACTGGAATAACAACATCCCCCCGACCGGAATAACAACATCCCCCCCCGACCGGAATAACAAAATCCCCCCCGACCGGAATAACAACATCCCCCCCGACCGGAATAACAACATCCCCCCCCCCGACCGGAATAACAAAATCCCCCCCGACCGGAATAACAACATCCCCCCGACCGGAATAACAACATCCCCCCCCCGACCGGAATAACAACATCCCCCCGACCGGAATAACAACATCCCCCCCGACCGGAATAACAACATCCCCCCCGACCAGAATAACAACATCCCCCCGACCGGAATAACAACATCCCCCCCCCGACCGGAATAACAACATCCCCCCCGACCGGAATAACAACATCCCCCCCGACCAGAATAACAACATCCCCCCCGACAGGAATAACAACATCCCCCCGACCGGAATAACAACATCCCCCCCGACCGGAATAACAACATCCCCCCCGACCAGAATAACAACATCCCCCCCCGACCAGAATAACAACATCCCCCCCGACAGGAATAACAACATCCCCCCGACCGGAATAACAACATCCCCCCGACCGGAATAACAACATCCCCCCCGACCAGAATAACAACATCCCCCCCCGACCGGAATAACAACATCCCCCCCGACCAGAATAACAACATCCCCCCGACCGGAATAACAACATCCCCCCCGACCGGAATAACAACATCCCCCCGACCGGAATAACAACATCCCCCCGACCGGAATAACAACATCCCCCCGACCAGAATAACAACATCCCCCCGACCAGAATAACAACATCCCCCCCCGACCGGAATAACAACATCCCCCCGACCAGAATAACAACATCCCCCCCCGACCAGAATAACAACATCCCCCCGACCAGAATAACAACACCCCCCCCGACCGGAATAACAACATCCCCCCCGACCGGAATAACAACATCCCCCAGACCGGAATAACAACATCCCCCCGACCGGAATAACAACATCCCCCCCGACCGGAATAACAACATCCCCCCGACCGGAATAACAACATCCCCCCGACCGGAATAACAACATCCCCCCCGACCGGAATAACAACATCCCCCCCGACCGGAATAACAACATCCCCCCGACCGGAATAACAACATCCCCCCCGACCGGAATAACAACATCCCCCCCGACCGGAATAACAACATCCCCCCCGACCGGAATAACAACATCCCCCCCGACCAGAATAACAACATCCCCCCCGACCGGAATAACAACATCCCCCCCCCGACCGGA
Source organism: Carcharhinus amblyrhynchos (assembly GCF_965287045.1). Classification (NCBI taxonomy): domain Eukaryota; kingdom Metazoa; phylum Chordata; class Chondrichthyes; order Carcharhiniformes; family Carcharhinidae; genus Carcharhinus; species Carcharhinus amblyrhynchos. Next base: position 59,799,296 of record NC_137329.1, read on the forward strand.
ATAACAACATCCCCCCGACCGGAATAACAACATCCCCCCGACCGGAATAACAACATCCCCCCCGACCGGAATAACAACATCCCCCCGACCGGAATAACAACATCCCCCCCGACCGGAATAACAACATCCCCCCCGACCGGAATAACAACATCCCCCCGACCGGAATAACAACATCCCCCCGACCGGAATAACAACATCCCCCCGACCGGAATAACAACATCCCCCCCGACCGGAATAACAACATCCCCCCCGACCGGAATAACAACATCCCCCCCGACCGGAATAACAACATCCCCCCGACCGGAATAACAACATCCCCCCCGACCGGAATAACAACATCCCCCCGACCGGAATAACAACATCCCCCCCGACCAGAATAACAACATCCCCCCGACCGGAATAACAACATCCCCCCGACCGGAATAACAACATCCCCCCCGACCAGAATAACAACATCCCCCCGACCAGAATAACAACATCCCCCCGACCGGAATAACAACATCCCCCCGCCCAGAATAACAACATCCCCCCGACCAGAATAACATCCCCCCGACCGGAATAACAACATCCCCCCGACCGGAATAACAACATCCCCCCGACCAGAATAACAACATCCCCCCGACCGGAATAACAACATCCCCCCGACCAGAATAACAACATCCCCCCGACCAGAATAACATCCCCCCGACCGGAATAACAACATCCCCCCCGACCAGAATAACAACATCCCCCCCGACCGGAATAACAACATCCCCCCCGACCGGAATAACAACATCCCCCCGACCGGAATAACAACATCCCCCCCGACCGGAATAACAACATCCCCCCGACCAGAATAACATCCCCCCGACCGGAATAACAACATCCCCCCGACTGGAATAACAACATCCCCCCGACTGGAATAACAACATCCCCCCCGACCGGAATAACAACATCCCCCCGACCAGAATTACAACATCCCCCCGACCGGAATAACAACATCCCCCCGACCGGAATAACAACATCCCCCCCGACCGGAATAACAACATCCCCCCCGACCAGAATAACAACATCCCCCCGACCAGAATAACAACCCCCCCGACCGGAATAACAACATAAGAACATAAGAACATAAGAAATAGGAGCAGGAGTAGGCCATCTAGCCCTTCGAGCCTGCCCCGCCATTCAATAAGATCATGGCTGATCTGTCGTGGCTCAGTTTCACTTTCCCGCCCTCTCCTCATAACCCTTAATCCCCTCTCTTATCAAGAACCCATCAACCCGCTTCTTAAAAATATTTAGCGAGGCAGCCTCCACCACTTCAACGGGCAGAGAATTCCAGAGATTCACCACCCTTTGAGTGAAGAAGTTCCTCCTCAACTCCGCTCTAAACCGCACCCCCCTTTATCTTGAGGCTGTGCCCCCTAGTCCTACTGTCTTTTTTGAGCGGGAAGAGTCTCTCCACCTCTATCCTATCCATCCCATTCATCATCTTATACGTCTCAATGAGATCTCCCCTCATTCTTCTAAACTCTAACGAGTACAAGCCTAGTTTATTCAGCCTCTCCTCATAGCTCAACCCCCTCAACTCCGGTATCAGCCTAGTAAACCTCCTCTGCACTCCCTCCAGGGCCAAAATATCCTTGCGCAGGTGCGGCGCCCAAAACTGCACACAGTACTCCAGCTGCGGCCTCACCAATGCCCTATACAGCTGCAGCAAGACCTCCCTACTTTTATATTCAATCCCCCTCGCTATGAAGGCCAGCATCCCATTCGCCCTCCTGACCACCTGCTGCACCTGCAAGCTGGGTTTTTGCGACTCATGCACAAGGACCCCGAGGTCCCTCTGCACCGTCGCCTGCTGCAGTTTTTCGCCACATAAGTAATAGTCCTTCCTACCATTCTTCCTACCAAAGTGGACCACCTCACACTTGCCAACATTAAATTCCATTTGCCATTTCCTGGCCCATTCGCCCAGCCTATCTAGATCCTTCTGCAGACTCTCCACACCCTCCGCACAATATGCCTTTCCCCCAATCTTGGTGTCATCAGCAAATTTCGACACCCTGCACTCGGTTCCCTCCTCCAGATCATCTATATAAATGGTAAATAGCTGAGGCCCCAGCACCGACCCCTGGGGCATTCCACTAGTTACCATCCGCCAATCCGAATAGCACCCATTGACCCCCACTCTCTGCCTCCTATTTGACAACCAATCCTCTATCCACGCTAACACCCTACCCCCAACTCCATGTCCCCTGACCTTCTGCAATAACCTCTTGTGAGGTACCTTGTCAAACGCCTTCTGAAAATCCAGAAAGACCACATCCACCGGCTCTCCTCTATCCACCGCCCTAGACACATCCTCATAGAACTCCAGTAAATTTGTCAGACACGACTTCCCCTTAACGAAACCGTGCTGCGTCTGCCCTATCAAGCAATTCCCTTCAAGATGCCTCGCAATTTCCTCCTTAATGACGGATTCCAACATTTTACCTACCACAGACGTTAAACTAACCGGCCTATAATTCCCCGCCTTTTGCCTGGCAACCTTCTTAAACAACGGCGTAACATTAGCCGTTTTCCAATCTTCCGGCACTTCCCCGGAATCCAGCGACGTCTGGAAAATAACCACCAAGGCATCCACTATCACCTCCGAATAACAACAATCCCCCGACCAGAATAACAACATCCCCACGACCGGAATAACAACATCCCCCCCCGACCGGAATAACAACATCCCCCCCGACCAGAATAACAACATCCCCCCCGACCAGAATAACAACATCCCCCCCGACCGGAATAACAACATCCCCCCCGACCGGAATAACAACATCCCCCCGACCGGAATAACAACATCCCCCCGACCGGAATAACAACATCCCCCCGACTAGAATAACAACATCCCCCCGACCGGAATAACAACATCCCCCCGACCGGAATATCAACATCCCCCCCGACCAGAATAACAACATCCCCCCCGACCAGAATAACAACATCCCCCCGACCAGAATAACAACATCCCCCCGACCAGAATAACAACATCCCCCCCGACCAGAATAACAACATCCCCCCGACCAGAATAACAACATCCCCCCCGACCAGAATAACAACATCCCCCCGATCAGAATAACAACATCCCCCCGACCAGAATAACAACATCCCCCCGACCAGAATAACAACATCCCCCCGACCGGAATAACAACATCCCCCCCGACCGGAATAACAACATCCCCCAGACCGGAATAACAACATCCCCCCCGACCAGAATAACAACATCCCCCCGACCGGAATAACAACATCCCCCCCCCGACCGGAATAACAACATCCCCCCCGACCAGAATAACAACATCCCCCCGACCGGAATAACAACATCCCCCCCGACCGGAATAACAACATCCCCCAGACCGGAATAACAACATCCCCCCGACCGGAATAACAACATCCCCCCGACCAGAATAACAACATCCCCCCCGACCGGAATAACAACATCCCCCCGACCGGAATAACAACATCCCCCCCGACCGGAATAACAACATCCCCCCGACCGGAATAACAACATCCCCCCGACCAGAATAACAACATCCCCCCGACCAGAATAACAACATCCCCCCGAAAAGAATAACAACATCCCCCCGACCGGAATAACAACATCCCCCCCCGACCAGAATAACAACATCCCCCCCCGACCGGAATAACAACATCCCCCCCGACCAGAATAACAACATCCCCCCCGACCGGAATAACAACCCCCCGACCAGAATAACAACATCCCCCCGACCGGAATAACAACATCCCCCCGACCAGAATAACAACATCCCCCCCGACCGGAATAACAACATCCCCCCGACCGGAATAACAACAACCCCCCCGACCGGAATAACAACATCCCCCCCGACCGGAATAACAACATCCCCCCGACCAGAATAACAACATCCCCCCGACCGGAATAACAACATCCCCCCGACCGGAATAACAACAACCCCCCCGACCAGAATAACAACATCCCCCCGACCGGAATAACAACATCCCCCCGACCAGAATAACAACATCCCCCCGACCGGAATAACAACATCCCCCCGACCGGAATAACAACATCCCCCCCCCGACCAGAATAACAACATCCCCCCGACAGGAATAACAACATCCCCCCGACCAGAATAACAACATCCCCCCCGACCGGAATAACAACATCCCCCCGACCGGAATAACAACATCCCCCCGACCGGAATAACAACATCCCCCCCGACCAGAATAACAACATCCCCCCGACCGGAATAACAACATCCCCCCGACCGGAATAACAACATCCCCCCGACCGGAATAACAACATCCCCCCGACCGGAATAACAACATCCCCCCCGACCAGAATAACAACATCCCCCCCGACCAGAATAACAACATCCCCCCGACCAGAATAACAACATCCCCCCGACCGGAATAACAACATCCCCCCGACCGGAATAACAACATCCCCCCGACCGGAATAACAACAACCCCCCGACCAGAATAACAACATCCCCCCGACCAGAATAACAACATCCCCCCCGACCAGAATAACAACATCCCCCCCGACCGGAATAACAACATCCCCCCGACCGGAATAACAACATCCCCCCGACCGGAATAACAACAACCCCCCGACCGGAATAACAACAACCCCCCGACCAGAATAACAACATCCCCCCGACCAGAATAACAACATCCCCCCGACCGGAATAACAACATCCCCCCGACCGGAATAACAACATCCCCCCGACCGGAATATCAACATCCCCCCCGACCAGAATAACAACATCCCCCCCGACCGGAATATCAACATCCCCCCGACCAGAATAACAACATCCCCCCGACCGGAATAACAACATCCCCCCCCCGACCGGAATAACAACATCCCCCCCGACCAGAATAACAACATCCCCCCGACCAGAATAACAACATCCCCCCGACCGGAATAACAACATCCCCCCCGACCGGAATAACAACAACCCCCCGACCGGAATAACAACATCCCCCCCCCGACCGGAATAACAACATCCCCCCGACCAGAATAACAACATCCCCCCCGACCGGAATAACAACATCCCCCCGACCGGAATAACAACATCCCCCCCGACCGGAATAACAACTTCCCCCCGACCGGAATAACAACATCCCCCCCGACCAGAATAACAACATCCCCCCGACCAGAATAACAACATCCCCCCGACCAGAATAACAACATCCCCCCCGACCGGAATAACAACATCCCCCCCCGACCAGAATAACAACATCCCCCCCCGACCGGAATAACAACATCCCCCCCGACCAGAATAACAACATCCCCCCCGACCGGAATAACAACCCCCCGACCAGAATAACAACATCCCCCCGACCGGAATAACAACATCCCCCCGACCAGAATAACAACATCCCCCCCGACCGGAATAACAACATCCCCCCGACCGGAATAACAACAACCCCCCCGACCGGAATAACAACATCCCCCCCGACCGGAATAACAACATCCCCCCGACCAGAATAACAACATCCCCCCGACCGGAATAACAACATCCCCCCGACCGGAATAACAACAACCCCCCCGACCAGAATAACAACATCCCCCCGACCGGAATAACAACATCCCCCCGACCAGAATAACAACATCCCCCCGACTGGAATAACAACATCCCCCCGACCGGAATAACAACATCCCCCCCCCGACCAGAATAACAACATCCCCCCGACCGGAATAACAACATCCCCCCGACCAGAATAACAACATCCCCCCCGACCGGAATAACAACATCCCCCCAACCGGAATAACAACATCCCCCCGACCGGAATAACAACATCCCCCCGACCGGAATAACAACATCCCCCCGACCGGAATAACAACATCCCCCCCGACCGGAATAACAACATCCCCCCGACCGGAATAACAACATCCCCCCGACCAGAATAACAACATCCCCCCGACCAGAATAAGAAATAGGAGCAGGAGTAGGCCATCTAGCCCTTCGAGCCTGTCCCGCCATTCAATAAGATCATGGCTGATCTGTCGTGGCTCAGTTTCACTTTCCCGCCCTCTCCTCATAACCCTTAATCCCCTCTCTTATCAAGAACCCATCAACCCGCTTCTTAAAAATATTTAGCGAGGCAGCCTCCACCACTTCAACGGGCAGAGAATTCCAGAGATTCACCACCCTTTGAGTGAAGAAGTTCCTCCTCAACTCCGCTCTAAACCGCACCCCCCTTTATCTTGAGGCTGTGCCCCCTAGTCCTACTGTCTTTTTTGAGCGGGAAGAGTCTCTCCACCTCTATCCTATCCATCCCATTCATCATCTTATACGTCTCAATGAGATCTCCCCTCATTCTTCTAAACTCTAACGAGTACAAGCCTAGTTTATTCAGCCTCTCCTCATAGCTCAACCCCCTCAACTCCGGTATCAGCCTAGTAAACCTCCTCTGCACTCCCTCCAGGGCCAAAATATCCTTGCGCAGGTGCGGCGCCCAAAACTGCACACAGTACTCCAGCTGCGGCCTCACCAATGCCCTATACAGCTGCAGCAAGACCTCCCTACTTTTATATTCAATCCCCCTCGCTATGAAGGCCAGCATCCCATTCGCCCTCCTGACCACCTGCTGCACCTGCAAGCTGGGTTTTTGCGACTCATGCACAAGGACCCCGAGGTCCCTCTGCACCGTCGCCTGCTGCAGTTTTTCGCCACGTAAGTAATAGTCCTTCCTACCATTCTTCCTACCAAAGTGGACCACCTCACACTTGCCAACATTAAATTCCATTTGCCATTTCCTGGCCCATTCGCCCAGCCTATCTAGATCCTTCTGCAGACTCTCCACACCCTCCGCACAATATGCCTTTCCCCCAATCTTGGTGTCATCAGCAAATTTCGACACCCTGCACTCGGTTCCCTCCTCCAGATCATCTATATAAATGGTAAATAGCTGAGGCCCCAGCACCGACCCCTGGGGCACTCCACTAGTCACCATCCGCCAATCCGAATAGCACCCATTGACCCCCACTCTCTGCCTCCTATTTGACAACCAATCCTCTATCCACGCTAACACCCTACCCCCAACTCCATGTCCCCTGACCTTCTGCAATAACCTCTTGTGAGGTACCTTGTCAAACGCCTTCTGAAAATCCAGAAAGACCACATCCACCGGCTCTCCTCTATCCACCGCCCTAGACACATCCTCATAGAACTCCAGTAAATTTGTCAGACACGACTTCCCCTTAACGAAACCGTGCTGCGTCTGCCCTATCAAGCAATTCCCTTCAAGATGCCTCGCAATTTCCTCCTTAATGACGGATTCCAACATTTTACCTACCACAGACGTTAAACTAACCGGCCTATAATTCCCTGCCTTTTGCCTGGCAACCTTCTTAAACAACGGCGTAACATTAGCCGTTTTCCAATCTTCCGGCACTTCCCCGGAATCCAGCGACGTCTGGAAAATAACCACCAAGGCATCCACTATCACCTCCGAATAACAACAATCCCCCGACCAGAATAACAACATCCCCACGACCGGAATAACAACATCCCCCCCCGACCGGAATAACAACATCCCCCCGACCAGAATAACAACATCCCCCCGACCGGAATAACAACATTCCCCCCGACCAGAATAACAACATCCCCCCCGACCGGAATAACAACATCCCCCCGACCGGAATAACAACATCCCCCCGACCAGAATAACAACATCCCCCCGACCGGAATAACAACATCCCCCCCGACCAGAATAACAACATCCCCCCCGACCGGAATAACAACATCCCCCCCGACCGGAATAACAACATCCCCCCGACCGGAATAACAACATCCCCCCGACCGGAATAACAACATCCCCCCCGACCGGAATAACAACATCCCCCCGACCAGAATAACAACATCCCCCCGACCGGAATAACAACATCCCCCCCGACCGGAATAACAACATCCCCCCCGACCGGAATAACAACATCCCCCCCGACCGGAATAACAACATCCCCCCCGACCAGAATAACAACCCCCCCCCCGACCAGAATAACAACATCCCCCCGACCGGAATAACAACATCCCCCCGACCGGAATAACAACATCCCCCCCGACCGGAATAACAACATCCCCCCGACCGGAATAACAACATCCCCCCGACCAGAATAACAACCCCCCCCGACCGGAATAACAACATCCCCCCGACCGGAATAACAACATCCCCCCGACCGGAATAACAACATCCCCCCGACCGGAATAACAACATCCCCCCGACCGGAATAACAACATCTCCCCGACCGGAATAACAACATCTCCCCGACCGGAATAACAACATCCCCCCGACCGGAATAACAACATCCCCCCCGACCGGAATAACAACATCCCCCCGACCGGAATAACAACATCCCCCCGACCGGAATAACAACATCCCCCCGACCGGAATAACAACATCCCCCCCGACCAGAATAACAACATCCCCCCCGACCGGAATAACAACATCCCCCCGACCGGAATAACAACATCCCCCCGACCGGAATAACAACATCCCCCCGACCGGAATAACAACATCCCCCCGACCGGAATAACAACATCCCCCCCGACCGGAATAACAACATCCCCCCGACCGGAATAACAACATCCCCCCGACCGGAATAACAACATCCCCCCGACCGGAATAACAACATCCCCCCGACCGGAATAACAACATCCCCCCCGACCGGAATAACAACATCCCCCCCGACCGGAATAACAACATCCCCCCGACCGGAATAACAACATCCCCCCCGACCGGAATAACAACATCCCCCCCGACCGGAATAACAACATCCCCCCGACCGGAATAACAACATCCCCCCGACCGGAATAACAACATCCCCCCCGACCGGAATAACAACATCCCCCCGACCGGAATAACAACATCCCCCCGACCAGAATAACAACATCCCCCCCGACCGGAATAACAACATCCCCCCCCCCGACCGGAATAACAACATCCCCCCCGACCAGAATAACAACATCCCCCCCGACCGGAATAACAACAACCCCCCCGACCGGAATAACAACAACCCCCCCGACCGGAATAACAACATCCACCCCCGACCAGAATAACAACATCCCCCCCGACCGGAATAACAACATCCCCCCCCGACCAGAATAACAACATCCCCCCCGACCGGAATAACAACATCCCCCCCGACCGGAATAACAACATCCCCCCCGACCGGAATAACAACATCCCCCCGACCGGAATAACAACATCCCCCCCTGACCAGAATAACAACATCCCCCCCCGACCGGAATAACATCCCCCCGACCGGAATAACAACATCCCCCCCCGACCAGAATAACAACATCCCCCCGACCGGAATAACAACATCCCCCCGACCGGAATAACAACATCCCCCCGACCAGAATAACAACATCCCCCCGACCGGAATAACAACATCCCCCCGACCGGAATAACAACATCCCCCCCGACCGGAATAACAACATCCCCCCGACCAGAATAACAACATCTCCCCGACCAGAATAACAACATCCCCCCGACCAGAATAACAACATCCCCCCGACCAGAATAACAACATCCCCCCGACCGGAATAACAACATCCCCCCGACCGGAATAACAACATCCCCCCGACCGGAATAACAACATCCCCCGACCGGAATAACAACATCCCCCCGACCAGAATAACAACATCCCCCCGACCGGAATAACATCCCCCCCCCCGACCGGAATAACAACATCCCCCCGACCAGAATAACAACATCCCCCCCGACCGGAATAACAACATCCCCCCGACCGGAATAACATCCCCCCCCCCGACCGGAATAACAACAATCCCCCCGACCAGAATAACAACAATCCCCCCGACCAGAATAACAACATCCCCCCGACCGGAATAACAACATCCCCCCGACCGGAATAACAACATCCCCCCGACCGGAATAACAACATCCCCCCGACCAGAATAACAACATCCCCCCCGACCGGAATAACAACATCCCCCAGACCGGAATAACAACATCCCCCCCGACCGGAATAACAACATCCCCCAGACCAGAATAACAACATCCCCCCGACCGGAATAACAACATCCCCCCGACCGGAATAACAAAATCCCCCCCGACCAGAATAACAACATCCCCCCGACCGGAATAACAACATCCCCCCCGACCAGAATAACAACATCCCCCCCGACCGGAATAACAACATCCCCCCCGACCAGAATAACAACATCCCCCCCTGACCAGAATAACAACATCCCCCCGACCAGAATAACAACATCCCCCCCGACCGGAATAACAACATCCCCCAGACCGGAATAACAACATCCCCCCCGACCGGAATAACAACATCCCCCAGACCAGAATAACAACATCCCCCAGACCGGAATAACAACATCCCCCCCGACCAGAATAACAACATCCCCCCGACCAGAATAACAACATCCCCCCCGACCGGAATAACAACATCCCCCCGACCGGAATAACAACATCCCCCCGACCAGAATAACAACATCCCCCCGACCAGAATAACAACATCCCCCCGACCAGAATAACAACATCCCCCCCGACCGGAATAACAACATCCCCCAGACCGGAATAACAACATCCCCCCCGACCGGAATAACAACATCCCCCCGACCAGAATAACACCTGCCCGACCAGAATAACAACATTTCCCCTAACAAAATAAACACCTCCCCCCCACCACCTCTCCGACTAGCAGAACACCATCTACATTTTTATCTGCATGAAATCTCATGGGACTAATTTAACCATGAGTTTGAAAGAGAATCAAAACCTCTTTGACTGCACCTGACTGCCTTGCCTCGGCTGATCAGTCAGCACTCCTGCATGTGGAACAAATTCTGAGGAGAGAAAGGGTACGAAATGTACTCTGAGTGAGCATCTTTACTACATATCACCAACGCATATGCCATACACCCATCTGTTCATGATAGTATTGGTCGGAATTACCTCTGCACAGTCCTTGTGGAGACAAATCCTGCCTTCATAGTGAGGATGCCCCCCATTGTGACGTGTGGCACTAACTCAGTGTAAAGGGGATAAACTTTGAATAGATCTAGCAACACAAGACTGGGCATTCATGAGCTGCTTGTGTACCATCAGCAGCAGCAAAACTGTATTCAACCACAATCTGTAATTTCATGGTTTGGCACAGCCCTCATTCTACCATTATCATCAAGTTCTATCATTCTACCATTATCGACAAGTGGCAAAGTAACATTCGCACCATACAATGCTAGACAATGATCATCACCAACAAGAGAGAATCATCCATTGATATTCACAATCTTGGAAAAAGCAGCCCACTTGATCCGTACACTTGAAATATTCACTACCTCCACCACTGACAAACAGTGGGAGTGTGTGTACCACCTACAAGATGCACTGCAGGAACTCACTTAGACTCTTCCAAACCTACTTCCACTACCATCTAGAAGGACAAGGGCAGCAAATGTTTGAAAATACCATTACATCACATACAGGACAGAGGGGTAATGGTGGCAGATTTCCTTCCTCCAAAAGAACAATTGGGAATCTACTTGATTTTTACAATTGGCACTTTGATGGCAATAATATTCTTCATACTGTTTGACCAATGCAGAATACATAATGCATCGCAGAGGTCTGTAAAACACACCGGAACACATCTTACCATCCTGCTACATCTGTTGTGAGGCTGTACAAGTGAGAGTAAATCAGGTGATGTTCCTAAGATGATGTGTACAGTGTCTGGTTAGCTTATTAAACATCTAACCCATTGCTCTACAAACAGTTCGTTTGTTTAAACAATTGGGCTTAAATGAACCCAGCTTCCATGATGGGATTTAAATTTCTATCTCTGAAACCTTCATTACTGGGCTACTTGTTCAGAAACATTCCCCAAAGTGTTACTATTGCTGTTTGTTCCAGGTTTACTAGAGGGAGGACGACCTCTCCCAACTTAGAATTTAACAGTGAGTGTCTTGGTTTTCCAGACCTTGGGAAACCAGGTAGCTGAACTGAGCTGAGGACAGTTATGGGGACTTTACAGCAATGCTTGGGTGCCACTAGGAGCAGGAGTGCTCCCCCACATCCCCTGATCTCCCTTCAGTTAAAACCCCCACCCCATGTAAAGATTCTCAGGATTAAGGATCGGACATGCTCCATATTGGGACTTGCAGGCTGGATTGGGAGATCTAGATGGAAGCAAAGCCTGTCATTCAGACTACCTTCCTGACTGGGAATCTCATACATTCATAAGGAAAGTGCTGTGGAAATGCCAAAAATTCATGAAATGCAGGTATCTGGTCCTAAACTCTGTGTCCCAACAAAACACGCCTATTAATATTCTGGCCTTTAGTGAATCTGTCATTACGAATTTAAACCTCAGGTCTCTCAGGTGAGATGACTGCACTGGCCATCACTATTTGACCAGCGCAATTGTGCCTTCCTTTTTGTACATCTTACAGCCAGTAGACTTGATGAAGGTAGCCCAGTTGATGGTAGAATCTAACCCTATTCAACATCAGAGCAAAGGCTCAGGATTATGCTTCAGACCACATGCGCATTGCCAACACATGCTAGATATTCACAATTTCCTCCTGTTCCAAAAAAAATGGGAGGTGAAGGGCAAACATGGAGTGGATCAACTCTGAGACATTCTTTCAAATATTCACATTTAGCCAGATGTTTGCTGAATTATGGAATTTCTTAACCTACAAATAACAGTGAGCATCATTAACGTTGTTGTTATTTTGACGTCATTTCTGGTCCAAAGTCCTTCAGCTTCTTGTAACACAAACAATAAACGATTTACTCGACACTCATTCATGGCCACATGGCTTCCATTGGCCCCAGTTAACAAGAGCAGTAATGTTAAGGTATTGCACAGTATTCTCAGTCTTGAAGTTTCACACATAGTAAAGTGAAAAATCATTTTGGGCAGTAACATTTACAACTGAGAGGAAGATGAATTGAGCTGCACAATACAAATAAAGCTCGGTTGTCAGTTACATGTTAAGTGCTGGAAGGACTGAGTGGGAGTATTGTACAGAGTACAAGCTGAGACAGACATCTGACTGCTCATATTAAGATGGAAATCATAGGGAGCTTGGGGAATAAATGCAGGCTTCATTCAACATTTCATTGCAGCCTTGAGGCAAGGCTGTTCTGGTGGTCATGTGACCAAAGCTAAAGGATGTTAAAGTGCTGTCAGATTTTGGGTTAGATATCTAAGATGGGCACTCAAGTATTCGTCAGTAGTTTCATGGTAGTTTATTAAGAAGCAACAGCTTCATGAATTAGCTAACTGTACAGGAAAAGTATACAACCTGTGACAGTTTAGCGAGGTTCACTGATCCCAGAGGATGAATGGATAGTTTGCACAGTTTTCTGTGATGGCAGCATTCTGTTCCCGAGAGATAAGGGGGAGTTTTTCTGTCTGGCCTGCCACGGGAATTGTAGCGGGTGGGGGGGTAGGCCATGCAAAGATCCATTGACCTTGGGCGGAGTTTTCTAGTTTTGGAATGAGCGCGGTTGGAAAATCCCGCCGAAGGTGTTTGGGAAATCTTCTTCCATCCAAAGAAGGTTGTGTGACAAGGTCTGCCCCCTGTCTCCAAGCACTCGTTAATATACCTTATTTCTAGAGGCTGATAGCTTCCACTAAGTTATCTGATCAAACACTTCTAACTAGTGAAAACAGGAGAGGTATCCAAGATGTCAAGATGGTCACCTCCATCTCTTTAGCTGAAGATCACTATTTAAGTTGCCATTTCCTGGTGTACGCAGACTACCAGAAATCTTCTTGCCTCTGATTCAGGAATGTTTATAGAAACTAGAACAAAGAACAAATAAAATTACAGCACAGGAACAGGCCTTTTGGCCCTCCAAGCCTGCCCCGACTATACTGCCCAACTGAACTAAAACCCCCTACCTTTCTGGGGACCATATCCCTATCAATCTCTTGAGAGTTCTGCCATTTATTGTATATTTCTTATCTGTATTTGACCTTCCAAAATGCATTACTTCACACTTATGTATCAGCAGTGAGCTTCTTCAATCACAAACTAGTGACCTTATTGCGGATAGCATAAACTTTGTGACTTTCACCTCCAACTTCTTGTGGTCCCTAACTCCTTAAAATTGTTTCTGCATTTGGACAGAGAGTGAGAATCAATACTGTGCCAGGCGATTCTATTAGAGCCCTATACAGCTCCAAAAAAAACCTTAAGGATGTTTCATTAACAAAATGACAGTAATGAACAACATGACCTCCTTGCCTCCATTATGATTTTGTAACTTCCATACTTGTGTAACTTGTGCCAGGTTGTGGTGACATTTCCTCCGCCATGCTACAGACTAATGGTAAGTTTAATAACCATTTAACTCGGATCTGTTTTCACTCTGAGAAGTGTGGGTGGTTGACTGGTTTCCTATTCAGTATTATACATGTGCCAGTGCTTGTTTGCTGTGAGGCTGGTTTAAGACAGAACCCCCAGCCTGCATTTCAATTCACTGATACCCTGGGAGCATGCAGGGTATTGGGAGTGTTCGATGGCCCATGAGAAATTCAGCACAGTCCGTCAATGACTTTGTAACTGAGTCAGCTCATTATCATCTTACTTCAAGATTTCCCATCCAACTGACCTGAGACAGGAGATGTGGTTGATTGGTGTAGAAAGGAATGCTCTGAGCACTCAAGCTGAAGCAGTGGGGTTGCCACAATGAGACAAAGCACCATGATGATGGAGTCAAGACACATGAACGCTGCACCCTCCTTCATTGTCACCTCTAGATCTGTTACAGGGAACTGTAAGGAGCTGGAGAAAGGACAGAATTTTACTGCCCCCAACCTCCACCCCCCATCACGGGAATTTGAGCAGGCGATGGTGGACCATGGAAAGATCCATTGATGAAGGAGGCTGTAAAATCCTGCCCACTGTCTCTGAGTAATATAGAACATTACAGCGCAGTACAGGCCCTTCGGCCCTCGATGTGGAAGGAAGAAGCTCACTGCTGATACATGGAGGCATGTTTGGAGTTAACCACAAAGGTTAGCGACAAGAATGTGGTGCCACACTCTTGAATCCACTGGAGGAAATGTCACAATGGGCTGAGAAAGGCAGGAAAGGTAAAGACACAAGGTCCTCCATCCAGATGTGTACCAGCTCAGCCTGTCAGCTAACCTTCACCCAAATCCAACATATAGCTGCACATATCGCCTGTGTCGACCACCTGTCCATTCACACATGACACTGGCCATTAATCTTATTCGAAAACATGCCTCGCCCATGGTTACCATGAACAGATGTTCTCCATTTACCTATTAAACACCCGCCATCACTCTCACTTCCAGATCTTTCTCTCCTATTAGAAGCAGAGAGAAAAATGCTGTCTTCTGGGAGATCCAGCAATTATGTCTCAGCAAAGTCTGGATGAATCCAGAGGCAATAAAAAGCAATGCGATGGTGTCACCATGGCCACCAGGTCCAGCTGGCAATAAGACTTCTCCTCGGAAGGTCTTTGCCACTACCTCACCCCAAACACGTAGCCTCCTGAGATGCTACAATTATAGGGACAATAACATAATGGTGATGTTACTGGAGTGATAATCCAAATGCTCAGCCTAAAACTTTAACGAAATAAGTTTAAATCCCACTATAACTGCCAAGGAATTAGAAATTAAGTTGAACGATAAAATCTGGAATAAAATGCAAGTTTCATTAAGAATAACCATGAATCTACAGGCTTGTCATTAAAAAGCCTATCTGGGAAGGAAATCTGTGTCCTTATGCAGTCTGGCCTATATATGACCCACTGCACAGACAGATTTTTAACTGCCCTCTCAAATGGCCTCGCAAACTATTCAATTATATCAAACTATTACAGAAAGTTAGATAAGGGAAAAAAAACAGATGGCCCATCCTGCACCAACCCCAGAAACCAGAAACAACAATGGCACACACTTTGCAAACTCACAACTTCAACTTGATTTGCAACTGTATCACCATTCCTTCATTATCGCTGGGTCAAAATCTGGAACTTGCTGCCTAACAGCACTGTGGGTGTACCTACACCACAGGGACTGCAGCTGTTCAAGAAGGCAGCTCAGCCCCACTTCTTAAGGCCAAATAGCAACAAATACTGACCTTGCAGTGGTGCTCATATCCCTGGAATGAATTTAAAAAGTATACTGAGGTAGCTTATTTCTGCCTATAGAACCTGGACAGTTTTTAACGGAGGTGTCATCCACTGGTTTGAGTTGTCTCTTGCAGGAAAGGCATGCTGAATTGTGTCAGTCAGGTATTTATTTGGAGAGCGGTGGGCCTGCCCTGGAATCAAGGACCTCAGTAACAGCCCCACCCACCAATCAGAGGCCGACAACTCTATTGAAAGATAGTGTCACTGGGGTGGCAGTGGCTGCTACTGGTCTGACACCCACCCAAGGCCGAGTATTATCATTGGGTCACTGGCCATGGGCAACTGATGGTGGGTGGGCAGGCGGTGGGGTGGTTTGCAGGATTGAGCAGGGCTGTTGGCTTTCAGCACCTTCCCAATGATGAGTGCCACTATTCAGCATTGAGTGCTTTTCAATGAAAGAGCCCTCCTGGAAACCCTCAAGCAACCTTTTAATAGAGCCAGACAGGTCTTGGTGGGTGAGATCTTTGCCTGTGGTCCTTGATTCTGGGACAGGCCCACTGCTGCCCAGCTAATTGCCTGAGCATGTTTAATTCAGCTCTGACAAAGGATCATCCAGACTCAAAACGGTGGTTCTATTCTCTCTCTCCTCAGGTGCTGTCAGACCTCTGGGATTTTCCAGTATTTTCTGTTTTGTTTTAATTCAGCATGCCTTCTCTATAAGAGATAATGAAGGGCTCTCACTGGCTCTCCAGCCAGCGTTGTGCTCACCACATGGTGAGATCTCCTGCCATTGTTGGATTAAAACCAATCGCTGGGGCAGAACATTAATTATTCAGTTAAGGGCCTCATTTGGTGATGTGTTGGAAAAGCCATCCACGAGCCAGCCCACCCTGGACTTAATGAGGTTGGAGGCAAAAAGGTGGCAGAGCTGTCACCCTCTGTCTGATTAAATGATCCCCACTACCAAACTCATCACAGGGAGGGCATTAAAATTCATCTGGTGTGCCAGGTATGATCTCCTGTAAGATACATCTTTCTCCTGCAGCCTAGCTCCCTCCTGTGCTTGTCACTTTACTCCTCAGCTATAGTCTAACATAAGGCAGTGTGAATGAGATTCACACTGGTCAGAAAGACCCAAAGTGTTGATAGCACTTCCAAAGATTAACCTCTTAATACAAGAATTGTGAACAAACAGGGGTGACATGGTGGCACAGTGGTTAGCGCTGCTGCCTCACACCTCCAGGGACCTAGGTTCAATTCCAACCTCGGATGACTGTCTGTGTGGAGTTTGCACATTATCCCTGTGTCTACGTGGGTTTCCTCCAGGTGTTCCAGTTACCTCCCACAGTTCAAAGATGTGAGGTTAGGTTGACTGGCCATGCTAACATTGCCCCTTAGTGTTAGGAGGATTAGTGGGTTAAATATGTGGGTGACAGTGATAGGGCCTGTGTGGGATTGTGGTCAGTGTAGACTTGACTGGTTGAATGGCCTCCTTCTGCATTGCAGGAATTCTATTCTATAATTGTATGAAACCTATTCCTATGACTGGGTCAGTGAGGAGCTGTGAATATTGAGTTTTTATCGCCACACCCCCCTGAGGTGAAGCTGATGAGGTGATTGCTGCTGTGTTCTCATTGTGCTTTCACTGTGTGACTTCCAGGGGACCCGGGAAACACATGGGCCCAAAGCTGAACTGAAAATCCCATTCCAACATCACTCTGATATATCCTCAGTGACAGACTGTGTTTCCTGAGGGGGTTACCTGCACACAACCTGATGCCCAGGACTGAAACCTGAAAGGCAGCCATTTGGAACTGGCTTCCCATCACCTTCTGTAATACCCCTCCCCCACCCCCTCCAACCCCAATCTCCACCTCCTCCCATTGACGGTGCTGTGAGGAATGTGGCTGGTTCTGAATGAAATTACTATGGATATGGGAAGTAAGGGAATGAAAAATTTATTTCTAATGAACAATCTCTTCTTTGTGAAATCTCATGTTTGTAATTTGGCATTTAACTTAAATTTCCTGTTTTCAGTCTCTTTCAGGCAGGGCAGGGCTAATTAAACTAATCAGGCTCTTTGCCGGGGAGCAGATGAGAACTGCTAAATAAGTAACTGGCCTAGTCTGGTTCCGTAGCTGCAGAGAGTAGGCCCATCTGAGTTGCAGTAGTATAAATACGTGAGGTTAAGAGTACTGGCATGGAGAGTAGCTGGTTCAGAATGGAAATGGCTGTGGATTTAATGAGTAAGGGAGTTCAGTGAGGGAGGGAGGCAGGGAGGGAGGGAGGTTCTCTTTTCTTTCTTTCTCCTTCTTAGTCTCCAGGAAATCAGGCTGTGAAAAGCTACAAGTGAGGGCTGAATTTTAAAAAAAAACCCAAGAGTAACCTCCCCAGGAGAAACATAAACTTATTGGTTGGTAAGAAACTGCTGTGAGTGAGGGTCTTGAATAAGCTGAGAATTAGAAAAATACAATCTTTTTAAAAGAAATGGTTATTTAAATTTAAGTAAGAAACACCAGCAAGAAACATACAAAGTTAAGGTAAGTAAATTGAAGCCATGACAGTACAACTTGGACATGAGGAATGCATGTCCTGTATTGTGTGAGACATTGTAGGTATGACCTGTGACCTAGATGACCACATGTGTAGGAAGTGCCACTCACTGCAGAAACGTGAGCTCTGGGTTTCAGAACTTGAATGGCAGTTGGAGTTATTGGGATGCATGTATGAGGCTGAGAGATGAGGATAGCATGTTCGGAGAGATGGTCACACTGCAACTTAGGAGAGTGGAGAAAGAAAGGTGACTGCTTAGCAGTTTGAGAGAACTAAGCAGGAAATGTAGGAGCCCCCTGAGGCCCTGCTTATTATTTTGGTTTTATGATTTTGGATACCGGTGAGGGCAGTGGTTCCTAAGAGGAATGCAGTCAGAGGCAGGTTTGTGGCATCACAGGCAGATCTGTTGTAAAGGAGACGAGGATAATGAAAGGTGTGTTAGAGGATTTGTTTGTTGGGAGCACAGATAGCTGTAAAGTTTATTTATTAGTCACAAGTAAACTTACATTGACACTGCAATGAAGTTACTGTGAAAATCCCCGAGCCACCACACTCCAGTGCCTGTTCAGGTACACTGAGGGAGAATTTAGCATGGCCAATACACCTAACCAGCACATCTTTTGGATTGTGGGAGGAAACCAGAGCACCCACACAGACCCTGGGAGAACGTGCATACTCTGCACAGACAGTGATAGATGTGACTCTGGGATTGTACGTTGCTTCCCCGCTGCCAGGGTCCAAGGGTGGCATGAAGTGGCTGCTGGACAGTCTTCTCATGGGTGGTGAACAGCCAGAGATCGTGGTCCAAGTTTGTACCAATGACTTGGGTAAGAAAAGGGATGAGGCTCTGAAAGCAAATTTTAGGGAGCTAGGAAGGAGATTGAAAAACAGGCTCTCTAACGCAGCAATCTTTGGATTCACTCCCAGTCCCACGAGCAAGTGAGCGTAGGAACAAGAGAACTGAATAATTTAAAAACATGGCTGGAAAACTGGTATAGGAGGGAGGCCATCTGATTTCTGAAGCACTGGGACCAGTTCTGGGGAAGGTGGGGCCTGTACAAGCAGGACAATCTGCACCTGAACAGGACTGGGATGAACATCCTCACAGGGATGGGAGATGAACAGTAGTGAGTAACTGAAAGACAGAACAAACTCAGGTTAAAACGTGTACAACACAGGAATTTGGCAATGTTAAAAGGGATGTATTTAAATACAAGGCATATAGCAAATAAAGCTGATGAGCTAAAAACACAGATAAATGCATGGTATCATCAGAGTAAATGGCAGCTCAGCATCCCAAGAGAGTTTTCAGGCAGAATAAGAAGGCGGATGAGAAAGGTAGGGGTGTAGCATTGCTTGTTAAAGAATCAATGATAGCTGTGAGGAGAGTTCTAAATTAATTGTCAAATGAGCTCAGGAATTAAAGAGCAGCCATATTGCAAGGAGTGTACTATGGACCCCCAAGTAGAGTGAGGGAGTTAGAAGAGCAAATATGTAGGCAAATTTCTGAGTGCAAAAACAATAGGGCAATTGGAGACTTTAACTAGCCTGATGTGAATTGAGATACAGACAGTGCGAAAGGCACAAAGTCCTTGAACTGCATTCAGTAGAACTTTTAGGTAGCACATAACAAGCCTAATGAGAGTGGCACAATTCCAGATTTAGTCTTGGGAAGTGAAGCATGAAGCAACAGTGTGGAATCGCTTTAGAGATAGTGACCATGGTGCAGTTAGATTTATCATCATTATGGAAAAGGACTAAGATAGAACAGACATAAAAGTTCTACAGTGAGAAAGGCAAATTTTACAAAGTTGAGAGATGAGCTAATGAAAGTGGACTGGGCACAGCTACTTGAAGGAAAGTCAGTGATAAATCATCGGGAGGCGTTAAAAATTCAGAAGTGAGATGCTTAGGGCACATTGTAAACTTGTTCCTACAAAGAAAAAAGGCAGAATTGCCAAATATAGAGCACCATGGTTATGTAGAAGCATACAGGGTAAGATAAAGCAGAAGAAGAAAACTTATGGTAGTCACAAAAAACTTAATACTGTAGAAAGTCCAGAGTATAGAAAATACTGAGGCAAAGTATAAAAAGGAAATTAGGAAACAATATGAAAAGGTATTGGCAGGTAAAATCAAGGAGAACCCAAAGATGTTTTTCCAGTATATCAAGAGCAAGAGGACAACTAAGGAAAAGATAAGGCCCATCAGGGATGTACAAGATAATTTATGCATGGATACAGAAGATATGGGCAAGTTTCTCTGAGTAGTTTGTCTCTGCCTTCACTGAGAGGGATGATGCAGACATCCTGGTTAAGGAGGATTAGCATAATGAGAGAAGAAATACTAGAGGAACAGTCATCTATGATGGGTAAATCCCCAAGGCCAGATGGATTGTATCACAGGCCATTATATGAAACAAAGGAAGAAACAACAGATGTTCTGAGGCTAATTTTCCAATTCTCATGAGATAAAAACAAAGTCCCAGAGGATTGGAGGTTTGTGAAACTTGTACCATTATGCAAGGGGTTGGCCGGACAACTACAGGCTGGTCAGGCTGACTGCAGTAATGGGCGAATCATGAGGAACAATTTTGAGAGCCAAGATAAACTGTTACTTAGAAAGGCACGGATTGATCAGGGATAGTCAACATGATTTTGTGTCTTACTAATTTAATCTTTTTTTTGAGAAAGTAGTTAAGGAGGCTTGAGGGTAGTCCAGTGAATATTGTAAGGCATTTGACAAAGTCTGGCATGGCACATTAGTAACAAAGTGAAATCTCACGGGATACAGGGGAAGGTGGCAGGTTGGATCCAAAATTGGCTCAGGAAACAGAAATGATTGATGGATGTTTTTGCAATTGGAAAACAGTTTCCTGTGTTGTTCC
Source organism: Carcharhinus amblyrhynchos (assembly GCF_965287045.1). Classification (NCBI taxonomy): domain Eukaryota; kingdom Metazoa; phylum Chordata; class Chondrichthyes; order Carcharhiniformes; family Carcharhinidae; genus Carcharhinus; species Carcharhinus amblyrhynchos. Next base: position 59,820,849 of record NC_137329.1, read on the forward strand.
ACAGAGCTCAATCTTGGGATCCTTGTTATTTGTTGTGTATATTAATGATTTGAACTGAAATATGGAAGATATGATTGAGAAATTTGCAGATGATATAAAAATTGGCCTTGTACTTGACAGTGAAAAGGATAGCTGCTGAATGATATTAATGGTTTGGTTGAGTGGGCAGGGAAGTGGCAAATAGAATTCAATTCTGAGAAGCAGGTTGGCTGGGGAAGACAAACAAAGCAAAGGGATGCTCAATAAACTAGGAGCTATTGAGGGAGATTGAGGAAGTGAGAGACCTTGGAGCACATATTCACAGATCCCTGAAGAAATAAATTGATTTATGGAACATTTTCCTTTATTGGGTGAGGTATGGTAATGCTAGAACTGTATAAAACACTGGCTAGGCTGGGATTTTATGTACAGTTGTGGTGGCCTCATTACAGGAAGGACATAATTGCTGTGAAGAGAGTGCAGAGGAGATCTAGAAGAATGTTGCCAGGGCTTGAAGATTCCAACAAAAATTGGATAGGCTAAGGTCATTTTCTTTGGAACAGAGGAGGTGGAGACATGACCTAATTAAGATGTACAAAGTTGAAGTGCCTGTTTCTGTGAGCTGAGCGGTCAATTACCATGGGGTGTAGATTTAAGGTGATTGGTAGAAGGATTCAAGGGCACATGAGGAAAATATTTTCAACCAGAGAGTGAGCATCTGGAATTCACTGCCTGAATTGATAGTTGACACTGAAACACTCAATTAATTTAAAAGGTACTGGATTTACACCTCAAGTGCGAGAACCGGCCACATATTACAGTGCTGGGAAGTGGGATTAAAATGAACGGCTAGTTAGTTTTCATCTTTTTTTCTGGCTGATGCAGACTCAATGGGCTGAATGGTCTCTCTCTGAGCCATAGCTTTTCCATGCTTTCTATTCTCACTGATCTAATTTTAACTCCTCTCTCTGCTGGCACAGCTGCCTCACACACAGGCCTACCAGAATCAGGGGGAGACTGGCAAGAGTTCACCATCAGACTGGAATTTAACAAAGAATAAGTAGAGGAGGATGATTCATGGGTAGATTAAGTCTTGGATGGGCAAAATGAGGGAAGGGTCTGTAGGGTGATAGGTAAATGAGAGAGATGTTATAGCAGGAAGATGAGATAAGATGAATTGTAAATCATTGGGGGGTGGTAAATTATAAGGAGAATGGGAATAACAGAGAGTGAACTGGGTGGGGGCAAAATCAATGACAGGCCCATTGTGAAGGTTCGGTATAGTCTAATGGGAGAGAACATCAGACAGAGGCCTCAGTCAGTGATTCATTCATTCAACATAGTTATTGGCATTAGAAAGCAACTGGGGAATAGTGATTGTCATTAGGAGTCTATTGGGAAATAACACTTGGCATTAGGTGTCAAGTAGGAAAGAGGTATAAGAAAATAAAAAAAAATGAATTCTGTGCTTCTTGAGATGTGGATTTCATGAAACCTACTGAAAAATAATAGACAGGAATTTTTAACAAGTTTGTTTCAGCAGAGGGATGGTTTGTGTCATTTTAAGGCAAGTACTCTGTGTGGTGAGCTGGTACCTAAACGTTGCTGCAGTCAGAATCAATGGGCAGGGTTTTATGGCCTCACTTGTCCCGAAACCGTAAACTCCCACCCAAGGTCAATGTTCCTTCCTATTGTCCGTCTCTTACTCAGTCTGATTCTCATGGAGGACGGAGTGGTAAAATTTTGGCCAGTGTCCTTTTTAATTGCAATTACCAGCTTTGTTATTCTAACCTTATTTGAACTTGTTTAAAGTTCATTATGATCCAAAACTAAATGAAAAGAGTGTAACTTAATGAAGGCTAAATTCACATTACCATTCAACAACTCTGCTTTTACTTGCAGACTCCACCTTCAGATTCCTGAGATTGGGTTGAATCAATTGTTTCTTTGTAATGTGGCCAGATTCGGATCATTAAAGAAATAACTCCAAGTTACATATTCAAACTAAGCTAACTTCTTGCTAACTGCAGTAGGCAATCTTGCATAAATTCTCATTTTATCAGCACAGTTACTGGGTAGATCTGATTCACCGACTTCATGGTGAATGTGGACATGTCAGGAGATTGATTCTTCACCCTAACATGTGATAAAATCAGAATATTCTTCAACACCTGCAGCTATTTGTTTCTTATTAGGATTAGGAATGCTATTGCTGGTGAAGCTACTTGTGCACTTTCCCAGCAAACACTGCCAGGACAGGCACAGCACAAATTAGATAGTTGTTCCATCAGGCACTCCCATGGCATCTATATGATGAGATAGATACAGGGTAAAGCTCCCTCTATACTTATTAAATACTCCTAGGTGTCAGGTATGTTATGGTTAGATAGTCAGAGTAAAGTTTCTTCTACACTGTCTCTTCAAACACTCCCAGGGCAGGTTTAGCAAGGTTTAGACCATAAGAAATGTGAACAGGATTGGCCATTCGGCCCCTCAAGACTGCTCCACCGTTCAGTAAGATCATGGCTGATCCGACATTCCTCACGTCCACTTTCCTGCTCTTTCCCTGTCACCCTTGAGTCCCTTACTGTTAAAAATCTATCTCAGCCTCAAATATACCACAAGGACTCTGCCCTCACAGGGTGGCATGGTGGCACAGTGGTTAGCGCTGTTGCCTCACGGCACCAGGGACCTGGGTTCAATTCCTGGCTTGGGTCACTGTCTGTGCGGAGTTTGCACGTTCTCCCTGTGTCTGCATGGGTTTCCTCTGGGTGCTTCAGTTTCCTCCCACAGAAAGACGTGCTGATTAGGTGTATTGGCCAAGTTAAATTCTTCCTCAGTACTCCCGAACAGGTGCCAGAATGTGGCTACTAGGGGATTTTCATAGTAACTTCATTGCAGTATTAATGTAAGCCTACTTGTTACACTAATAAGTAAACTTTAAACCATGGCCAAAGACACAACCATCTTACAGAAGAAATCCTTCCTCATCTCAGTCTCAAATTGGTGCCAGTAATTATGAGGCTATGTCCTCTGGTCCTGGCCTCTCCCATAAGAGGAAACATCCTCTTAGCATTTACCATGTCAAGCCCCACAAGAATGGTAAATATTTCAATGAGTTCAACTTTCATTCTTCTGAACTCTGATAAGTAGATTCTCAACCTGTTTAACCTTTCCTCACCAGATAATCCCTCCATACCAGGGGTCATCTCAGTGAACCTTCTCTGAACAGCCTCCAATGAAATAATATGTTTCCTTATATATAGGGACCATATCTGCTCTCAACACTCCAGATGTGGCCTCACCAGTCCCTTGTACAGTTGCAGCAAGATGTCTCTACTCTTATATTCCAACTCCCTTGAAATAAGGGCCAACATTCCATTAGCCTTTCTGATTTCCTCTGGACCTATGTGCAAGCTTTCTGTGTTTTATGCACAAGTACCCCTGAACCCCTTTGTGTTGTTGCTTTCTGCAGTTTTTCTCCATAGAAATAACACTGTTCTTTTGTACTCCCTTCCAAAATGTACAACTTCACATTTTCCCACATTATTCTCCATTTGCCAACTGTTTGCCCACTTATTTAATCAATATTTATTTTATAGACTGTTTGTATCATTCCTGCAGCTTGCCTTTCCATCTATTTTTGTTGTCTGCAAATTTGGCTCCAGTCTATTTGCTTTCTCCAAGTCATTAACACATACTGTAAACAGTTACAATCCCAGCACTGATCCGGCTGTAATCCCACTGGCAATCATCGTTTCCAGAAGGAGGATGTGAGCAAGACACCCTCCGAGTTCAAGTGAAGACATGCATCTAGCAAGAATTCTCCATTCCTGGCATCCTACTTGTCAATCTCCTTTGTATCCTCTCTAATCTTGTAGTGACCAAACTGTGTGCAGTACTGTAGCTGTGGCTGAACTATTGTTTTAAGCAATTCTAATAACTCTCTGATGTAGCGTCAGCTAAACAAAACAAGTTTCCAAAAGTCTTCTTGACCACTTCATCCATCTGTGCGGCTATTTTCAGTGAGCTGTAGACAAGTGTGCCAAGTTCCCTCAGTTCCCTTACATTTCTCAGTTTCCAGCCATTTTATTATGCATCTCCTTTGCCTTGTTTGTCCTCCCCAAATGCATTAAATCACACTTTTCCAGACTGAACTTTTTCTGCCAATTTTGACTGCAACCTCAAAAGTTTTTCACATACAACAACCTATGATCCCTTGGGATAGATTATTGTTGATTGGTCTGTTTGTGTGTGAACTTGTAACCATTAGAAACTGAGCAGGGCTGGCTCCAAACATTCACTGTAAACTGGTGCTGTGCTGCTGCCAAAGGAAAAAGACTTTCATCCCACTCACTTGAACTGAATCAAAGGCTATACCGTGAGGGTCAAAGGTTGTGCTGCCCACCGCCCATGCCTCCCAGTGCCTTTTCACTCATTTTCACTGGATCAGAAATGGACCATGACAACCTCGAATAAATCAAATCTTAATCTGCGGCATCTAAAAGGGGCTTGAGAAACTGCACATCTGGTTGTCACGGAAACAGACTCAATCAGGCCACCGGGGCTGAAGATGCCGCCTGATTATCCTGGAATGTTTTGCAGCAGGCACTGAATGAATTATTCTTTAACTGGTCTGCTCGTGCAGTAGTTATTCTGTATACAGATGTTGTGAATTAGCCTCTTCAACACTGGGAAGAAAATTAATTCTCTTTCTTAATCTGACTTCCTCTGCAGACTGAAAATCTGCTGATGATCTTTACCCATTCTTCCATGTTTTTAAAGAGAAACAGTCTCTCCTGAGGATCAGTGGGATGATTGTTCTGTAGAGGAACTTCACCTGAATTTCCAATCCGTTCATTTGATTGATGGCCAATTGCAAGACACAATTAAGATAGTTGATCTTTTCTGAGGTGTTTCTGATTTTGAGGGTATTTGGTAAGTTTTCCCCATGAGTGACTTTTGACAGGAGATGCACAATGAGTCCAATTGATAGCCACAGCCACGAAAAACTTTTCCTGGACTGCTGACACACGTCCTTTTATCATACTCCGATCCTCTGGAGACATATTACAAACAACACTGGTTTTCAGTTCCAGATATTTTACGAATCAAAGTTAAATCCTAGATTTTCCTGAAAAATCCTTACAGGACATTGATATTAAGGTTTATGGAAGACTTTTCCAGTACTTAAGTGCTATGGGGGCAGGGAAAGGGGTGGAGTTAACAGAAAGCGTATGTTGGAGCTGTTATCAGTGAATCCTTCGAATTTGCTTATTCTTGGGCCTATGTTCTGCATTCAAAATTTCATGGAGACGTGTCACCCTTTACTAATGAAAAGTCTCTCTACTCCCCTCCTTAAATTTACTCAATGCCCCATCGTCCATCACACCCTTGGGTAGTGAATTCCACAGTTTCATGACCCTTTGAGAGAAGTAGTTTCTCCTTATCTCGGTTTTAAATCTGCTACCCCTTTTCCTAAAACTATGACCTCTCGTTCTAGGTTGCCCCATTAGAGGAAACATTCTCTCTAAACCTACACTGTCAATCCTCTTTAGCATTTTATAGATCTCTCCTCAATCTTCTAAACTCTGGACAGTATTGGCCTAAACCGCTCAATTTCGCTTAGAAAACACCTTTTCTCTGGAATCAATCTAGTGAACCTCCTCTGAACTGCCTCTAATGCTATTATATCCTTCCTCAAATAAGGGGATGAAAACTGTATAGATTTAGTCTCAGGAATGCCTTGTACGGTTGCAGCACCAGTTCCTTACTTTTATATTCTATTCCTTTAGTAATAAATGCTAAAATCCCATTTACCTTCCTTATTGCTGCACCTGCATACCAGTTTTCTGTGACTCATGCATAAGGATATCCAGATCCCTCTGCATTGAAGCACCCAGAAGTCTCTCTCCATTTAGATAATAAGTTGCCTTTCCAATTTTCCAACCAAAACGGATAACCACACACTTAAGCGTGCTAAACTCCATCTATCAAATTTTAGTCCAGCAAGGAAATCTGCCTTCCTTACCGTGTCTGGCCTTCATGTGACTCCAAACTCACAGCAATGTGGTTGATTCTTAACTGCCCTCTGAAATGGTCTAGCAAGCTACTCAGTTCAAGGGCAATTAGCAATGCGCAACAAATGCTGGCCTTGCCAGAGTCATCCAGATCTCGTGACAGCATAAATTAAAAATAAACTAAATTAAATAACTTAAAGCCTGCCTTTCTGGGCCTCTTCAGCTTGATTGCCAGTGGGATTAGTCCAGCATTCCCCTTCTGGTCTGAAATGTACATCATATGCATCGTCAAATGGGCCTACAATCTGAAAAAGAAAGGTTTGGAGGCCTCTCTGTGGTAGCCAATGTAACAGTGACAGTAGAAAGAGTGTTGGGCTTCACTGGGCATTAACTCCACCACATCCATATTAAAATTACAGAATTGGTACTGAAGGAGGCAATTTGGCCCATGTCTGCACTAGCTGTCTGAATGAACCTTTGACCTAATTCCATTCTCCTGTCTTCTCATCATACCCCTGCATTTTGTCCCTTTTCAAATAACAGTGAAATGCCCTCTTGAATGCCTCGATTGAGTCTGCCTCCACCACATTCCAAACCCGAAGCACTCACTTGTGTAAATTTTGTTTTTTCTCACATCACATTTGCTTCTTTTACCAATTACTTTAAATCTGGGTCCTTTCATTTCGATCCTTTCATACATGGGAACACTTCCCCTGTAAACACTCTGTCCAGACACCGCATGATTTTGAATACTTCTATCAAATCTCCTCTCAGCTTTCTTTTCTCCGAGGGAAAGTGTCCCAACTTCTCCAATCTACCTTCATAGCTGAAGTTTCTCTTCCCTGAAGTATTTCCAATGTGTTCACAACCTTCCTAAAATGTGGCACTCAGAACAAAGAACAAAGAAAATTACAGCACAGAAACAGGCCCTTAGGCCCTCCAAGCCTGCACCAACCATGCTACCCATCTGAACTAAAACTTCCTCTATTCCTATCCTGTTCATGTATTTGTCAAGCTGAGGTCTAACTAGTGATTTATAGATGTTCAACATAACCTCCTTGCTCTTGTATCTATGGCCCCATTAATAAAGCCCAGCATGCTGTATATTTTATTAACTGCTGTCTCAATCTGTCCTGCCACCTTTAATGACTTATGCACACATACACCCAGGTTCCTCTGCTCCTGCACTGTCTTTAGCGTAGTATTGTTTATTTTATAGTCTATTCATGCTTTTCCTACCAAAATGTTCCTACCTCACATTACTCTGCATAGAACTGCATCTGCCACCTATCTGCCCACTCCACCAAATGGTAGAGGTCCTTTTGAAGTTTTACATTATTTGCACAGTTTACAATGCTTCTGAGTTTTGTACCATCCACAAACTTTGAAACTGTTCCCTGCTCACCAAGATTTAGACCATCAATCACTATCCAGAAAAGCAAAGGTCTCAATGCCGACCTGTGCGGAACTTCCAATACAAATTTCCCTCCAGCCTGATAAAAGCATCCATTAACCATTACTCTCTGATTCCTGCCATTAATTGCAGCAAGTTTAAATTGACCTTTGGAATCTCACTATATTGACAGAAAGAGTCGGGGAAAGATGTTCTCATATATACAAGATGCAGTTGCTAAGCAATATGCCAGGTGCTGTGATCAGCTTTACAAAACTGCAGCCCTTGTTCCATGGATCATTAAACCAAACCTCCTTTATGCTAATGTGCAGCTGCTTGTTGCCAGATTGGCAGGTAGTTTGGAGGGGGCAGAGAGAAGCACTTCCCCTAATAGTACCTCCCTCCCTGATTTAAGCTCATTCTACAATGTTTCCGAGATTGCGGACTTGTGCACATGAGAAACCACAGGCAACAAATAGCTGTCTCCACTAATCTCCCTAACCTAAATATATTGGGACACTAAGGGGCAATTTAGCATGGCCAATCCATCTAACCTGCACATCTTTGGACTCTGGGAGAAAACTGGAGCATCCAAGGGAAACCCACGCAGACACAGGGAGAATGTGCAAACTCCACACAGAAAGTGACCCAAACCAGGATTTGAACATGGGTCACCGGCACTGTGAGGCAGCAGTGCTAACCACTGTGCTTCCCTGCCACCCATGATATTGTTTGAATGATGGGTGTCCCAGTTAGCATGGTAGGCCTAAGCACTGCACATTATGTGGTTTCATTTCTGACAGCACTCCTCCAAACCACACAGCACCCTGATATGGAAATATGTCATCGGTCTTTCACTGTTGCTAAGGAAAAGTTCCTCCCTAACAGCACCATGGAGATACCTACACCTCATGGACTGCAGTGATTCAAGAGGGCAGCTCACCATCACCTTTTCAAAGGCAATTAGGGATGGGCAATAAATATTGGCCTAGCCAGTGACACACACATCCTACGAAAGATTTTTTTTTTAGAAAAAACCTACGTTGGCTGTCATTTATAAACCCATACTCTGCTAAGTGAGAATTGGTTTTGTTTTGAGTCATTGTCTCTGGAATTTTCTCCCTCATTGGCATTACACTGGCTGGCCTGCAGTCATTGGGTGTATTCCACTGCCCTCTTTGAACAGGGTGTTACATTAGCAAACCTCCAGCCTTCTGGCACTACTCCAAAGCCCATGGCAATTGGAAGATTGTAACTAGAGCCTCCAGTGTTCCTTAGTAACTGAGCATACAGCCCATCTGGATCTGGTGACTTTTCTACCTTGAGCACTCCCAGCTATTTCAATACTTCACTTTATCTATTTTTATCCTATTCAATATTGCTATTACCTCTTTGCTTACTGTGATATTGGCAAAGACACATCTCTCATAAAGACAGTCACAAAATGTCTATTTATTACCTCCGGTACATCTTTTACCTTCAGAAAATTTCAGTCCATTTCTTTGACTACTTTTTTACTCTTTAGCATTACTGAAAAAAGAGACATGCTGTTGAATCTTTTTGCTGTACACTCATCAGAACAGATCCACAATAATATCAATTCACAAAGCAAACAGCAATTCATACTGCATGAAAAGAGGATGCTGATTGGTTGACAAGTGGACTCTGATTGAAAGTGACATTTCCATGGAGATGCACCAGGGAACAGTTAACTGCCAAACTTGTTAAAAATTCAAATTAGACAGGCCAACACTGACTGTTCAAGACATTTCCATGGGGAATGAACCAGGGAATGGCAGTCCCCCAAGCTTTTATTTAGTTGAAAAAGGCATAATACGTAGACATGGTTGCTCTGCCTACAAAGGTCAGTGAATACACATAACTTCCAGCACGCATGGTGAGCTATACTGTGAGCCCAACTAATAATCTTGAATTGGTTGTCAGTGTAACTTTAGCATACAAACGGTGTATATTGTCTAATTTATACTCTTTACATGTTCATACTGTGATCATTTAAAAAAATCATCACAATTTGCTTTCTCACAGCTGAAGCTAACTGACTGCTATTTTATTGTTATTGATGATTGACTGTCAGTGTCCCTATTTGCCTGTGGTTGTTGACTTTTCCAATGTAGATGGGGCAGAGTCGATTCTCAGTTACTCCCCACATGAACAAGTTGAAAACCGTAATGTCACAGAACATCATTGAGCAATGCATAGGCTGGAACCAATGGTCCACTCCACAAATCACATGGTGCAGGGGAACAAAATATTCAATGTGGGAATCACAATGTAATTTATTAGTGAAGATAGTGAAGGTAGCCAGCATTTCTCTCCTACACCACAGTTTGAATTTCCCTCCATGATACAGTCTAAAATTGGACCTGAATCCCATCTCCTGCAAACACTACAGGGAGTTCCTCAGCTCATACTCTAGATAGTGATATCAGACAAGTGACCTCAGAGTGTTCCGAAACATGGGGTTGCCAAGTCGGACTGGATGTATTCCTGGAGGTTCTGTCATGTGACAATTGATCACGTGATAAACAATTGCAATGTTTTCAATCACGTGACATTGGACCGAGAGTTTGGGAATAGGAAGTAAGATCAGACGTCTGCAAATTGCTGTTGTTTCACAGGTTCAAGAATACTGCCCTGCCCCCACTCTCACCCACTTCCTCTGCCCTGCCTGGTAATGAGCCTTTGCTACCCAGCAGACAGACTTTAATAGAGATAAGGCAGATTCTGGCGTGCAGAGCTGCCTGGGTATTGAAAGGAGAAGGAATTTTTCACAATCAGTTCACACTAAGGAACAGAGAGAAGTGCACTTGGAGGAAGGTAGGTGGACAGAATGATAATAAATAAACTGAAGGATTCCTGAGAGTCGAAGATTTCGCAAGTTTAAGTCAGAAGTCTCACAACACCAGGTTAAAATTCAATAGGTTTATTTGGTATTATGAGCTTTTGGAACGCTGCTCCTTCATTAGATGAGTGGGACTTTAGTTGTTGTGAGACTTCTTATTGTGCCCACCTCAGTCCAACTCCAGCGTCTCCACATCATCACAACCTTAAGAAAATGATTATTTTTATCAATGATTAATGGTGACATTTAGAACTATCTAAACATATAGATTTAAGTCATCAAACTGAATCTTGGCCCCATATTTCAGGGATGAACTACTCCAGAATTATTTTAGTGTGTGCCAGATTAAACTGACATGCTGATTATCGGGAACATCACCACGTGGAGGCTCCCCTCTAAGTCACTTACCATCCTGACTTGAAAACATATCGCCATTCCTTCACTGTGGCTGATTCAAAATCCTGGAACTCACTCCCGAACAGCACTGCAGGTGTACGTATGCCTCAGGGGCTGCAGCAGTTTAAGGAGGCAGCTCACCATCACCTCCTGAAGGGCAACCAGAGAAGGGCAATAAATACTGGCCAAGTCAGAGATGCCCACATCACATGGAAGAATTAAGAAAAAGTAAAAGTGTTTGTTGACGTGAACTGTTGACTGGATGTCCTGCTTCATCCCAGCACCACAGGAAACCTGAAATCAATCCACCTTCTATGTTACTGAGAAGAATTTATTCAGCTGTAAAGCATCTTGAGAGGTTGAGTTGTGAAACACACTAAATAAACTCTCAGTTAGCTCCCCCTCTCAAACAAAGGTCAGGAGTGAGAGGTAAAGACAGAGTCAAGATGCACTGTTCTCCTTCTGTGATGGAGCTCCCAAACTCATGGGATTGAGATAATTAGGGTAGAATAAAAATCAGTAAAGCTGTATTCCAGTGGAAAATGTTATCGCAAGTACCCAGTTTACACTGTGCTGAGGTATAACTGCGACATTAAGGACTATGCATGACAGGACAGGCAGGAGCTATGTCTGTGCCCATGTCAGAAAGGCCTTTTCAAAGATTCCTGATGGAACACCATTTGCTCTAGAATTATATAATAGAATATATACAGTACAGAAGAAGGTCATTTGGCCCATCGAGTGCACCAGCTTTCTGACAGATCACCCTACCAGGCCCTATTCCTGTAGCCCATACATTTGTCAGCTAATAACCCTAACATACACATCTTGGAACACTAAGGGGCAATCTAGCATGGCAAATCCATCTAACCTGCATATCTTTGGACTGTGTGATGAAATCAAGTCACCTGCAGGAAGCACACATAGACATGGGGAGAACCTACAACTCCAAACAGAGAGTCACCCAAGGCCAGAATTGAACCTGGGTTGTTGTGAAGTAGTGCTAACCTCTGTGCCACCATGCTGCCCTATTCTAGCCTGGTGTAATATCACAATAGACATGCAGAACAATAAATGTCAAGAAGGGCCATGGTATCTGATCAGCTATTGCTCATTGTTCCGTGGGAGCACTGAAGAGAGGCTGCGATTTGCGAGTGGAGAGCTTGTGGGTGAGTACAGCGACTTTTTCTTTTTTTAAAAACTAACTTTGTTTTAGTTTTTTTTTGCTTGCTTTAAGTTTTACCCCGGAAGTAGTTGCTAGGGCACTCGGGTCAAGTTTTTTTTTTCTCACCCTACTATAAATTAGACCGGAGGGGATAAGGGCGAGGCAAGGTAAGTTATAAGTTTTTACTTTTTCCTCTGGGTTACTGAAAGGGGCAAGTATGGGTGTGAGGCCAGTATGTTGTTGCCAATGCAACATGTGGGAGGTCTTGGAGGCTCCTGGTCTACCAGATGTCCACACCTGTGCTCGGTGTGTGGAGCTGCAGACCCTACGGAACCAGGTTAAGGAGCTGCAAATGCAGCTCGAGGACTTTCGGTTCATTCGGGAGAGTGAGGAGGTTATAGATAGGAGCTATCAGCAAGTAGTCACACCAGGGCAACGGGAAGAGGGCACTTGGGTAACTATTAGGAAGGGGAAACCTCGGGTGATGGAGAGCACACTGGTGGATGTCCCCCTTCAAAATAAGTACTCCGGCCTGAGTACTACTGGGGGGGACAGCTCATCTGAGGGAGGCAGCAGTGGCCAGGTGTCTGGAGCTGAGCCAGTATGTCAAAAAATTTAAAAAGAGAGCAGAAAGGTAGTGCTAATAGGGGACTCCACAGTGAGGGGGGGCGGACAGGCGCTTTTGTGGACGTAAACGGGAGTCGCGGATGGTGGTTTGTCTCCCTGGAGCTGGGATCCGGGATGTCTCTGGGCATGTCCCAGACATCCTGAAAGGGGAGGGTGAGGAACCAGAGGTTGTAGTGCATATAGGTACTACTGACATAGACAAGAAGAGGGAGGCACTCGTGAAAAGGGACTATAGGGAACTGGGTAGGCAGCTGAGGAAGAGAAAAGCAAAGGTAGTAATCTCAGGATTGCTGCCTGTGCCACGGGAGAATGAGGGAAGAAATAGAATGAGGTGGAGGCTGAATGCGTGGCTGAGGGACTGGTGCAGAGGGCAAGGATTTCGGTTCCTAGATCACTGGGACCTCTTTAGGGGCAGGTGGGACCTGTACAGTAAAGACGGGTGGCACTTAAATCCCAGGGGGACTAATATCTTGGCGGGAAGACTGGCTAAGGCTACCGGGGGGTCTTTAAACTAGAAAGGATGGGGGGAGGGAATTGTGATGGGGAGACTGGGACCGAGGAGGTAGGGGAGGACTGCAGGCAGTATGAGAGGGAGGTTAGACAGGGGGTGGAGAAGGGAAATGCCCAGACTGAGGGGCTGAAGTGTATATATTTTAATGCAAGGAGTGTAGTGAATAAGGTAGATGAGCTTAGGGCGTGGATTGCTGCTTGGGAATGTGATGTGGTGGCCATTACGGAGACTTGGATGTCTCAGGGACAGGACTGGGTACTTCAGGTGCCAGGATTCAGATGCTTCAGGAAGGACAGGGAGGGTGGCAGAAGAGGTGGCGGAGTGGCACTGTTGATCAGGGACAGTGTCATGGCTGCAGAGAAAGAGGATGCCGTGGAGGGACTATCTACAGAGTCTCTGTGGGTGGAAGTTACGAACAGCAAAGGGTCAAAAACTTTGCTGGGTGTTTTCTATAGGCTGCCCAATAGTGACAGGGAAGTTGAGGTGCAGATAGGGAAACAGATTCTGGAGAGATGTATTAATAACAGAGTTGTCGTGATGGGAGACTTTAATTTCCCAAACATCGACTGGAATATCCCTAGGGTAAGGGGTTTGGATGGGGAGGAGTTTGTTAGGTGTGTTCAGGAAGGTTTCCTGACACAGTATGTGGATAAGCCTACGAGGGGAGAGGCTGTACTTGACCTGGTACTGGCGAATGAACCAGGGCAGGTGACGGATCTCTCAGTAGGACAGCATCTTGGGAATGGTGACCATAATTCTATCTCCTTCACAATTGCATTGGAACGAGATAGGATCAGGCAGGCTAGGAAGGTGTTTGTCTGGAGTAAGGGGAAATACGAAGACATCAGGCAGTTAATTGGACAAATAAACTGGAAGGAGGCGTTCTTAGGGAAAAGTACCAAAGGAAGGTGGCGGATATTCAAGGAATGTTTGACTGGAGCTCTGCATGACAACGTTCTGATGAGACAAGGGGGTTTTGGTAGGTCGCGGGAACCGTAGTGCACGAAGGCTGTGTTGAACCTAGTCAGGAGGAAAAGGAAGGTGTACAAAAGGCTCAGGGAACTAGGAGATGTTAAGGATCTTGAGGAGTATAAGGATTGTAGAAAGGAGCTTAAAGGGGAAATTAGGAGAGCCAGAAGGGGTCATGAGAAGACCTTGGCGGGTAAGATTAAGGAAAATCCCAAGGCCTTCTATAAATATGTGAAAGGTAAAAGGATGAGAAGAGAAGGGATAGGACCTATAAAAGGTGAAGGGGGAAAGGTCTGTGTGGAACCAGAGGAAATGGCAGAGGTGCTTAATGAGTACTTTGCCTCAGTATTCACGGTGGAAACTGATCTGGGAGATTTTGCTACGGATTTGCAGCAGATGGAAAAGATTGAGTATGTGGATATTAAGGAGGAGGATGTGTTAGAACTTTTGAATTCTATCAAGATAGATAAGTCGCCGGGACCAGATGGGATGTACCCCAGGATACTGTGGGCGGCGAGGGAAGTGATTGCAGAGCCCCTGGCGATGATCTTTGCGTCGTCAATGGAGACGGGAGAGGTTCCGGAAGATTGGAGGATTGCGGATGTAGTTCCTATTTTCAAGAAAGGGAACAGAGATAGCCCGGGAAATTACCGACCGGTGAGTCTGACCTCAGTGGTTGGTAAGCTGATGGAGAGGCTTCTGAGGGACAAGATTTACGAGCATTTGGAGAGGTTTGACATGATCAGAAATAGTCAGCATGGATTTGTCAAGGGCAGGTCGTGCCTTACGAGCCTAGTTGAGTTCTTCGATAATGTGACTGAACACATTGACGAAGGAAGTGCAGTGGACGTGGTGTACATGGACTTCAGCAAGGCGTTTGATAAGATCCCCCATGCAAGACTTCTTGAGAAGGTGAGAGGGCATGGGATCCAAGGGCCTTTGGCCTTGTGGATCCAGAACTGGCTTGCCTGCAGAAGGCAGAGAGTGGTTGTGGATGGGTCTTTTTCTGAATGGAGGTCAGTCACCAGTGGAGTGCCCCAGGGATCTGTTCTAGGACCCTTGCTGTTTGTCATTTTCATAGATGACCTAGATGAGGAAGTGGAGGGATGGGTAAGTAAGTTCACTGATGACACGAAGGTCGGTGGTGTTGTGGATGGTCTGGAAGGATGTCAAAAGTTGCAGCAGGACATAAATAGGATGCAGTACTGGGCGGAGAAGTGGCAGATGGACTTCAACGCGGATAAATGTGTAGTCGTCCATTTTGGCAGAACCAACGGGATGAACGAGTACACTATCAAGGGCAGGAGTCTTAGTAGTGTTGAAGAGCAGAAGGATCTTGGGGTCCGGGTCCACAGGACTCTTAAATCGGCCTCGCAGGTGGAGGATGTGGTCAAGAAGGTGTATGGTGTACTGGCCTTCATTAATCGAGGGATTGAGTTTAGAAGTCGGGAGGTAATGTTGCAACTTTATAAGACCCTTGTCAGGCCTCATTTGGAGTACTGTGCACCGTTCTGGTCGCCTCACTATAGGAAAGACGTAGAAGCTATTGAAAGGGTACAGAGGAGATTTACAAGGAAGTTGCCTGGACTGGGAGGCATGCCTTATGAAGTTAGGTTGAGGGAGCTGGGACTCTTTTCCCTGGAGAGACAAAGGTTGAGAGGCGACCTGATAGAAGTTTATAAAATGTTGAGAGGAATAGATAGGGTGGATTCTCAGAGGCTATTTCCCCGGGTTGAAATGGTCGCTACGAGAGGACACAGATTTAAGGTGCGGGGAGGAAAGTACAGAAGTGATGTTAGGGGTAAGTTTTTCACTCAGAGGGTGGTGAGTGAATGGAATCGGCTGCCGTCAGTGGTGGTGGAGGCGAACTCGCTGGGGTCTTTTAAAAGACTTCTGGATGAGTATATGGGGTTTAATGGGATTGGGGGTTATAGATAGGTCTATAGATTGGTAGGTGTTGATGTGATCGGCGCAACTCATGGGCCGAAGGGCCTGTTTGTGCTGTAGTGTTCTATGTTCTATGTTCTATCACTGTTTCTTACAGATCCACCCCTGGATCTTGCAATGTTGCCACTCAGTGTATCCTTGAGGGTTTCAACCAATTCTTAGTTCATGTCCAATGAATCAAGGAGTTAATACTGGATGCAGTTGGACCCATCTTCTTTCTCCTTATTCTGTTCTTTTATTTTTGAGGAGTGAGGGGATAGAGAAGGAAGTTGTGACAATAATGGGGATTGTGAGCACAAGGATTGGAATAGAGCCTCAACCATGGAGGGAGCTGTAGATCTGCTGTGGGACTGCCAGGTGTTTGGGACAAATGTAAAGACAAAGGACCAAAGGAAATTCAGCGTGGAATTTATGAAAGATGAAGACCTATCCACATCAAAATCTTTTACATATAATGAACATTTCAGAAATGTGCTTTGTGCAGAAAAATCAGATTCTCAATAATGAGGCAGTCATTTTTTGAAGTCCTATTTCCACTCTTCATGGGCTTTAATGTTTTTCTTGACACCTGGATTTTCTATTTAATGACTGCAACCCTTTTTTTTTCTGTTTTTGTTACAGAGAAACATTTCATCCAGTTACCACATGCACAAGTATCAGTATAATGAATAGCCAGTTAATATGCTTCAAAGTTCTTGGTTGCTGAAGGAATTTTGATCAGAACCACTCTTCTGGTCTTTTTCTATTGCACCACAGCATTTTTTACAAAGCCAGAACATTCTTTGTAAGTTTGATATGTCAAATCAAAAAAAGTTCTTATATCATATCCATGAGACATGAAAGCTGTGTAAATCAAATTTTATTTTCTGCTTATTTAAAGAATGACTTTGCTGGACCAAAAACATAGCTGCAACAGGTTACATGACCTGCAAATTGGCTACAGTTCTGGAAACTCCCTACAGTAATTACAAGACAAAGCTAAATCCTCAACTTTGTGGAATTTCACACTTATCAATGTGTGGACTCATTAAAATCGGTGAAACTAGGAATTGGAGATGGTCTGTCTTCCCAGTTTGGATTTACAACAAAGAGCTATCAAAGCACATTATACCTGCAAAGGCAGTAATAGCCACCATCAATCTCCTAAAGTGATGATGTGGACATGCTGGTGTTGGATTGGGGTAGGCACAGTAAGAAGTCTCACAACACCAGGTTAAAGTCCAACAAGTTTATTTGGTAGCATGAGCTTTCAGAGTACTGATCCTTCATTAGATGAGTGCTCCACTCATCTGATGAAGGAGTGACACTCTGAAAGCTCGTGCTACCAAATAAACTTGTTGGACTTTAACCTGGTGTTGTGAGACTTCTTACTGCTCTTAAGGAGAACAATGGATTTTTACCAGAGACATAGAAACTTGTGTGCTAACCTGAAATTGTTTCACCAATGGGCAATATCACATGAGCTTATCTCCTTTTCCCTTTGAAAAAATTTAAATGTTATATTCCTGGACTCCCAGGGAAATTTGTGTTGAGGTGGTGTTGGTTATTTGTTAAACAAGCCTTCATAGTCTTCTGATGTTGACAGCAAGATTTTATTAACTATGTGTAGCTGCATGCAAAATACGTAAAGGGCCCAGGCATTGATCTACCTCCAATATAGGTCTTAGCACACCCCTGACCAACAGCACTGTAGGCAGCTCTGAATCTAGTTCCACATTAAACCTATGTACGTCAGGCTCTTCTCTACAATCTGCTATTAACATCCAGTCTGTTAACACCAAAGCAGGACTCCAGGCTGACAGCAAAGACTGCCGTAAATCTAAATCTCCTTGAAGCCTGGCTCTCTGAAATATTCTTGCCATTGTCTGTAGACAGGGCCAAGCCTTGCTGTAACATCACTAATTTGAAGGAATTTAGCAGCTCCTGCTTTAGCTAGCTGAACTTTAACTCCAACATGAAGGAACCTTCACTAGACTCTGACATTCTGGTCTCTGGCTTTCATGTGAATTAATATTCTTACCTTTGCTTTTTATGTATTAAGCCATTCCTAGTTGTAAAACATTTCTTTATTATCTCCTTTTTATGTGCTTGAGAATGTAGTATCACCTGGTTTTGAATAACACTTCTGATTAAACCCTGAAAACTGTTCACTTTAAGATTGACTTTACAAATAGAGGGCTTGGGGAAACACATCACAGCCTATTTCAGAAAGAATTATAACACCAATGCTTACAGACAGAAAGGGAAAACAATAAAGAAGTTCAGTTTGAAACCCTCCCCTGTCTGTAACACTTAGAAGAAAATACTTTTGAATAAAAGCAAAATACTGTGCATGCTGGAATCTGAAACAAAAACAGAAAATGCTGGAAAATCTCCCTTGGTCTGACAGTATCTGTGGAGAGAGAGCAGACATGATGTAGAGATGCCGGCGTTGGACTGGGGTAAACACAGTAGAAGTCTCACAACACCAGGTTTAAGTCCAACCAGTTTAGTTGATAGTCTGAAAGCTCATGCTATCAAATAAACTGGTTGGACTTAAACTGGTATTGTCAGACTTCTTACTGAGAGAGAGCGGAGCTAACATTTTGAGTCTGTTGACCTTTCATCAGAACTGAAGACAAAGAAAATAAGGCAAGATTTGTACTCTAAGGCTGAGGAGGAGGGGAGCGGGTTAGAGGGAGGGAGGGTGTTGCGTGTGGGGGGCTGCTAGTGGTGGTGGTGATGGTTGTAATTGACAAAGATGTCACAGGCAAAAAGACAAAGAGAATGTAAATGGTGTGAGTAAAGGCTGAGAATGATGCTAATACCAGCACATTAAGAGATTGGAATGTATAAATGGCAGAACAAATGTGCAGAGTGTCAAAGGATAACCTGAGGCATGTGGCAGATAGCTCGAGTATGGTAGGGGGAGAGGCGTGGGAAACAAGATAGAAAGTGAGATTTTTAAGACATGGACAAATTTTTGTCTGTGACATCTTGGTTAATTACAATATCGCTCTCAACATACAATATAAATCTTGTCTTATTTGCTTTATCTTCAGCTCTGACGAAGGGTCATCCCAACTCAAAACATTGCCTCAATTCTCTCTTAACAGATGCTGCCAGAACTGCTTCCAGCATTTTCTGTTTTTGTTTCAAATACTTTTGGATATTGTCCTTTGAAGAAAACATGACAGAGAGACACTGAAGCATATCTATCTCATATCCTGAAAATTCTGCTCATGCTGCTTGGCTGTTCCAGCCAAGTTGATTTTATAGACAATCCCGCAGTGACCTAAGTGAATGTCCAAAAGATTCTGTCAGATGATGTTGAGTTCATTCACCAGTTGACACACTGTATCTATTTCCACATTAATATTGTGCAGAGGGCAGAGGATTAATTTTCAAATACAGGTGAAACTGTTTGTGCACCACTTTATGAGCATAAACATTTCAAGAGAAATTCTAATCTGCTTCAGTTATTGGTGGGGTATTAATGAGGGCAATGTGCTAAACACCTCTAGCATTCCCCTTTATTTCACAACTGTATCATGTTTGTCTCTTGTGGTTGGTAATCTAAAATATGCGGCGTCAGTTAATGCCCTTTTGCACAAATCCTTCCAATCCCTTTGTGCAGGTTATATTTGTAAGTGTGCTTATGTAAATAAACAAATTCAATTGAATATTATGGAAATCTAAAACTCATCAAAATATTAGATTTGGAACCTTCTTCTTGTAGGTTAATGATGGTGAGTGCTGATGGATAAACTCCATTTAAACTCCATTTAAATCCATTGTTATAGTTAAGCCCGCAGGAGGTTCAGCTCATATTAAAAGGTACAAGTTTTAGAATTGGCATTCTGTGCATATCTGATCTGACTTGAAGCACTTGTTTGAAAAGACAATACTATTATTTCTCTATGCTGTCTGGGAATGGTATAACCCCATGTCAGGGAGGCTCTGACCTCAGTAAAACATGCCAAACCATCAATCTTCACTTTACCTGTACCTATTTTTTTCTAAGTGGCCAGAGAGGAGCCAGGTTACCAGACAAGTTATGCAGTCATATTACAAACATACGAACAAGGAGCAGGAGTAGGCTATTCTGCCCCTCGAGTTTACCTGTCACTTAATAAGATCATGGCGGACCTGATTGCAATCTTAAATTTGCATCCTGTCTACCCCCAATGACCTATCACCCTCTTGCTTACCAAGAATCTACCCACCTCTGCCTCAAAAATATTCAAAGACTGCGTCCATCCAGGAAGATGATCCTTTGAGTTAAAACATTTTGTTCATCTGTTTTAAATGGGCGACCAATAGTTTTTAAATCTTGGCCCCTAGTTCTAATTTTCTAATTCTAGTTCTAATAAAGTGGCAAACTCCACGCAGACAGCGACCTAAGGCTGGGATTGAACCCAGGTCCCTTGTGCTATGCGGCAGTAGTGCTAACCACTGTGCCATCCTAGTTTTAGAGAATCTGCTCTCTTTTGCCACCAGGGTTTGACAGTGGCCATCATATAATTTCCCCACCCAGAAGGCCATTATAATTCCATGGGGACCTAACACTAACATATGAATTTGGAGCAGGAGTAGATGATTTGGCCCAACAATAAGGTCATTGCTGATCTGATTCTGGACTTAACTCCATATTCCACCTATCCCAGATATCCTTTGACTGGCTTGTTAATCAAGAATCTCTATTTCTGCCTTTTATTGACCCTGCCTCCACTGTTCTCTGGGATAGATACACAACCTTCTGAGAGAAAAAAAATCTTTTCATTTCAGCTTTCAATGGGAGACCCCTTATTTTAAACTGTGACCCTTGTTCTTGTCTGTCTCACAAGGGCAAACATCCTTTTGGCATCCACTCTGTCAGGACCTCTCAGGAGCTTAAATGTTTCAAATATTCCATGTATTAATGAGGATCCACCTGAACCACAAACGCTCCTTGGCACAGTTAGAGTAACAATAGATTTGAACCAAGTAGGTAGATAGTGATAAACGTGTTTTAACTTCTCCATTCCTGCCTCCCAGTATAGTTTAAAACTCCTTTCATGGTGCGATTCTCCATAATGTTTTGTGGGATCATCTGGGGCTAGCTTTTTGGGTCACCCTGAAGGAGTTGGGTTTATATTTTCTTGTTTCATCATCTCATTGTTATAGACAGGGAACTGAAACTCCAATTCCCTTCCCATATTATCTAAATTTTTTTGCCGAGGAAGATGTGTGTGTTTTGCAGTCCTGGAATGTGGGAATCAATTGAAATAACTAGCAGCAAGCATTCAAGGGCTTAAATAAAGAGGAATATTTACACACGCATTCACCCTGGAAGTCTAACATTATGTCACTCATTCACACATACAGGCACTTGAGAAAAAATACAGTTACAGAGGATAGTGCACTTTTACCACTTACAAACAAAGGAACAGTTTGTAATTCATTTGTCCCCAGATAATATGATTTTCAGGACCGGTGAAGCAGTTTCACTCTTGAAGAGAAGTTAAGTCGTTCAAGTCCAATTTCTCACTTTTTGTGATCTTACTGGCACTGGATACCTGGCGAGATCAATCTTGCACCTGAAGAGGGCGTGAGGTTGATATTTAAATTATTTGTTAAGTAGAATTGAAATATTATAAGTGAGCCTGGAATGCAATCATCTGGGCTTGGTTGTCTTAGTGGCCTTGCCAGGGAAGGGGTCACATAAGATTCCCATCAACAGGGACTTGTATGATGGCCTTGCTGGTATGATTAGAGACTACTGAGGCCCCCTGCGAGGTCACTGGCAGTGCTCATCAGGCACCAGGAAGTACCAGGGGGTGGGGCCTGAGGGGGATGGGCCAAAGTGGAGGTGGGCAGGGGACACTGCACACTCTGCAACCGGGAATAAACTGATCTTCTGATTGGCCGATCCGTGTGGAGACGATCAGCTGTAGCACCCAGCTATTGCTGGGGGGAGGTTGTGACAGATCTCTCTGTTCTGCTGTGTTGCACAGAACAAAGAAATCTGCACATGTGCAATGCAGCCCTCTGCTGCAGTCTGTCGGCTTTCTGGCAAGCTTAGGCTGCATTCCCTCCCTCTGCTGGTGGGAAACAGATCTTTCTTCACTTTTTCCTCAGAGTGTGGTAATATTGGATTTTTAACACGCTGGTTTTCATGCTTGTTTGGCACTTAGAATTGCTTTAGTAAGATCACCCGTTTAGAATTTCATCAAAGGATGACTTGTCTTCTTACCAGGAGGCCAAGTATCTCTACAGGTGAACTATAAAAGAAGCAGTCTGGGAGATATAAGGATATTACAGATTTGATGTTTTAAAAAGGTAAAAAGGATATTACAGATTCCATGTTTTAAAAAGGCTGCCTTGTCTGCTACGGTTTCTGCATTTGAGTAAGATGACAAACAAAAGCAGGTGTAAATTTTGTGGATAGGCTTCATCTTGGTATTCGTATTCAAGGGGGAAATCACATTTAAATTGCCTGTTAATCTCATTCCTTTTCAAAGACTGTAGGATGCTTTGTTCTGACTCTTCCAATCTTTTTGGAGTTATTTTTATGTTAATTAAAGATGTTCAATTTGCTATTATTTCCATCAGATTTAGCTGTATCTCTGTGCACTTCACTGGCAGAGTGTCAGACCAGTAGAATATTAATGTTGAAACTAATTAAAGATGCAGGAACCAGTGGAGATGTCTGCAGTGCGGTTAGTATGACTGGCTTCATTTCAATTACCCTGTGAAGGAGGACTGGTGGTTTCTTGCCTGATGTTCAATTATCCTCTTCAGCCTTCACTTCTCATTTTGTTTCTGTGACTGGCAAGGCTTTGAAACTCAATGATCTGAATCTTAAATTGTATTTGGATCGTGCTTCCAAATGTTCTGATTCATTAGAACGTTAAACAGAACAGGAAATACTGTAGCACCTTTTGTCGGGTTATGTATAAACCTTCATCCATGCATTCATTACCCTCGGACCTAACTACTCCAATGTCAATGTTAATCTACCAGTTCAGCTGCCCCACCATCACTCCTGGCCTTACTGCCCTATATGGCCACCCAGTCTCCCAATGGCATCTCAAATGGTCATTCATTTGTAAATAAGTCCCTTTATGCACATAAAGAAAAATACTGCAAATGCTGGAAACCTGAAATATTATTTGAAAATGCTGGAAATATACAGCAGACCTGGCACACCTGTGGAAAGAAGCATAGTTAACATTTCAGCTCATGAGCTGCTGAGTATTTTTAGCATTTTCTGTTGTTATTCTTTTATGGTCTTGCTCCACTCCATCTCCGTCAACTCTCTCAGACTTTTGTATTCTTTGACTCTGATCACCATTAGCAGCTGTACTTTCAGCTGCTAAGCCCTGCTCTTGCCACTTTCCACCTCATGGGATGATCATTCGTGCTGTCATGTTTAGCTCTTTATTAAGCATAACGTGGTACAGCTCAGGAGCCCTGAACTGGCATGATAACAGCTGTGCAATTTCTGTGGAAGGAGGCGTTGAGGTGAGAAAGTGCAAAATGTGGTGGCCTCTGTTTTCTCTGGTTCTTCTTTCCACTTGGCTAAGTCTTCCATTTCTCCTTGCCTCTTTCAATGTCCTACAGAACAGTTAACATTCAGTTGTCTCCCAGTTGTCAGTATCAAAATCCACCACCTTCTTACCTAGCTTGCAGAAGTCCTATAGCAAGTGATGGATGCTGAGTAATTTGCACGTAGGTCCCATGCTCTGGAATCTCCTCAATGAAACAGTATTGATTAATGGCAACACATTAAAGGATCCTTCAGGAAATAGTGATCATAACAGAAAGTTTCATATTCAGTCTGAGGGTGAGAAATGTGTGTCTGAAACTTGTTTTAAATTTAAATAAAGGCAATTACAAGGAAATAAAGAGAGTTGGTTAAAATGGAATGAGAAAATCAATTACAAGGTAAGAGAGTAGAATGCAGTGAGAGACATTTAAGGAGGTATTTATTCCATAACTCTCATTAAATATGTAAAGTTAGAGTCACCATTATCTCAGATGACCATAGGATGCTCCCTTTTGAGCTGACCAGTGGTGATTTAACTTAAGAATCATCATATCTCAAGCAAGGTTGAGAAGGCAGGGCCTTCATGAGTAACCTCAGCAGGAACTGAACCCATACTGTTGGTATTACTCTGCATCACTAATCACTGTCCATCCAACTCAGCTAAACCATTGGTGGCAAATAATGGCATCAAACTAAAAGAAAAGATGGCCAATATTGCAAAGGTTAGTGATGGGCCAGAAGATAAGGAAGATTTTAGCAACTAACAAAGTTTGACTAAAAAGAAGGGGACAAATGAAAGAAAACTAACCAGCCATCGTTATAAAAAAATACAAATATTTTAAAAAGAAAAGCAATAGCTAAAGTGAGTGTTGATTCCTTAGAGAGTGAGATTGGGAAAGTAATAATGAGAAACAGTGGAATGGCAGAGACTTTGAACATGCATTTTGTATTGCCTTCAAATTATCCACTTTGGTAGCAATAATAATAAGGCAGATTATTATTTGGATGGGTTAAATTCGGAGAGTTGCATACTCAGCAAGACCTTGGTGTCCTTGTGCATCAGTCGCTGAAAGTAAGTGTGCAAGTATAACAGGCGGTACAGAAGGCAAACACTACATTGGCCTTCACAGTGAGAGGCTTTGCGTATATAGTATTGAGGAAGAGAGATGTTTTATTGCAGTTGTCTGGAGCATTGATGCAGTCACACCTAGAGCATTGTGTGCAGTTTGGGTGTCCACCAGGCTGATTCCTGGGATGGCAAGTTTGTTCTATGAGGAGAGACTAAATCGACAAGGATTATATTCATTGGAGTTTAGAAGAGTAAGAGGAGAATCTTCTGGAATTTACTACCACAGAAAGTAGTTGAGACCAAAACATTGTGTGATTACAAGAAGGAATGAGATATAGGTCTTGTGGGTAAAGGGATCAAGTGCTATGGCGGGGTGGGAGTGGGGAGATGGGGCAGGTAGAAGGCGGGATCAGGATGTTAAATTTGATGACTAGCCATGATCAAAATTAAAGGAGCAGCAGGCTTGGAGGGCTGAATGGCATACTCCCGCTTCCAGATTCTGTTTCTGCTGCCACCATCCACCAAACCCAGCATGGGTGGGACGGGAGAATTCCACCCGTAGTCTGCAAAGAGACATAGAAAGGTTAAGGGAGTGGACAAAATATTGACAGATAGAGAATACTGTGGGAAAACATGAGGTTCTTTACTTTGGCAGGACAAATAGAAAAGTAGAATATTATTTAAGTAGAGGGACTGTGAAATATTGTGACACAGAAAGATCTGAGTGTCCTTGTACATGAATCACAAAATAATAGCAATTAGGTGCAGCAAATAAGTAGAAAGGCAACTGGAGTGTTGGCATTTATTGCCAAGGGGAATGAAGTATAACAGTAGGGAATTCTTGTTACAGGGATTTGGTGAGATTTCATCTTGTGTACTGTGTACAATTTTAATCTCCTGACTTAAGGACAGTTATACTTGAACTGGAAGCAGTTCAGAGAAGATTCATTAAGCTGATTCCTGGGATGAAGGACTTGTGTATTGAGGAAAAGTTGAGCAGGTTGCACTGATATTCATGGAAGTTTAGAATGAAAGGTAGTTTTATTAAAACAGATGCGATTCCGGCCTCTGGAGAGGGTAAGAGAATTGAAAAGGAGAATCATATCTTGGTAGTACTGGTAAGGTCATTACATTTCTTTCTGTGCTTTAGCCAAGTCCTTGGAATAATGATGCTGGCACTGTCCCAGCCACTTCTCACCACCACTGATGTGCAATTTGCCAGGACACCTGCTGCTCAGCTGAAAGAACAGAAGGTCCTCCCTATTCCTTGCCTCCACAGCTCTACTGTTGTAAAAGGATGTCTCTTAGGAGTGGCAGAGTGGCACAGTAGTTAGCGCTGCTGCTTCACAGCACCAGGGACCTGGATTTGATCCTGGTTTGGGTCACTGTGCAGAGTTTACACATTCTGCCTGTGAGTTTCTTCTGGATGCTCCGGTTTCCTCCCACAATCTGAAAGACATGCTGGTTAAGTGCATTAGCCATGCTAAATTCTCCCTCAATGTACCCAAACAGCTGCCAGAATGTGGCAACTAGGGGATTTTAACAGTAACTTCATTGCAGTGTTGATGTAAGCCTACTTGTGACAATAATAAAATAATATATTAAGTTTAACTGATGCTTTGCTAGCTGCTGCCTGGACATATGGGATGACATTTACAGCCTTATTTGACCTCCCGCCCGAGGTCAACGGACATTTCCAATGTCCACCGCTTATCCACTCTGATTCTGTCCCAGGCAGGGTGGTAAAATTCCAGCAATGGAGTCAGGTGAGAGCCTTTGAAAGGTTTATTTACCCTTTTAAGACTGCAAGCTTCTTTTCAGTGGTGGTTAGTTTGTTAAATATTCTGCCCTCCCAAAAGGTGATCTGCCTATGTACAGCAGATCAGTTCTTGTGCTGAAAACTGGCCATACTCCTGAAATCAATTGTGTCTCTCCCAGTGACATGGTGGGGCTGGTAATTTAATGTATTCCAGAGATAGAAATGAACTACATCTGTAGATAAACCATATGTGAACTGACCAGTGACCTGAGACCTGAGAAATCTTACTGTCTGTGACAAATCCCTTAAATGTTTATAGATTTACAGAATTTACAATCATCTTCTGCTTTCCATATAAACCTTTATTCTGCAAGTGCACTAGAGATTGTTTCTCTGTGGAGGCAAAGTAGTCATGATGTGGGGATGCCGGTGTTGGACTGGGGTAAACACAGTAAGAAGTCTCACAACACCAGGTTAAAGCCCAACCAGTTTATTTGATAGTAAACCCACAAGCTTTTGGGGTTTGCCCCTTTGTCAGGTGGAGAGTTCTCCACTTACCTGACAAAGAGGCAAACCCCGAAAGCTTGTGGGTTTACTATCAAATAAACTGGTTGGACTTTAACCTGGTGTTGTGAGAATTCTTACTGAGGCAAAGTAGTCCAACAAAGCTCTTCGGAGTGCCAAAGAAAATGTGAAGTATTTCTAATGAGAGCTTTAATTGTGAATGGGCATATGGTACCATGCAATAGTGAATCACATCAATAACTGTTTGATGTATTTCCACAAAAACACCCGCTTCAGTATAGACAGCACAATTACTGTTACTGAGAATCACTCTAACCAAAGCCAGAGATAAATTTAACAATAATTAACACTGCAATATCAACTTTACATCAACCCCAACATTTGCAAAGGAATCACTGAGTACAAGTGCCAAACCATGACCCCATATCACCAACCTCCCCCACAATATCACCAACCCCCCCACATCATCCACACCACCCCATATCATTGCTTTCATGACAGCAGAGAAGGCTGAGGGGGACACGATTGAGGGATATAAGATTTTGAGGGATATGGACAGGGTGAATAGGACTCAGCTGTTGAGAGATAATCACGAGGGGCTAAGGAGCAGGAGATTCTGAGGAGATTTGTGAAAACATTTTTCACTCAGAGGGTGCTGGGAACCTGGAATGCACTGCCTGGGAAAGTAGTGGAAGCCAGAAACCTTACAACTTTTAAAACAAATTTGGATGAGCACGTGAAACAACATAACATCCAAGGATGTGGGACAAGTGCTGGGATTAGTGCAACTTCATTGGTAATTATTGTTGGTGCAGAATCATAGAATTCCTACGGTGCAGAAGGAAGCCATTTGGCCCATTGAGCCTGCACTGACAACAATCCCACCCAGGTCTGATCCCTGTAACCCCACATATTTATCCTACTAATCCCCCTGACCCGAAGGGGCAATTTAGCATGGCCAATTAGCCTAAACGGCAATCTTTTGAGACCTTATGACTTGTTGCATGAAAAATGTTTTTCTCCTGTTGCCTCTGGTTTCTTTGCCAACAACGCTTGCACCAACTGTGCCCCCAATCAATCAGCTATTGCAAACAGATACTCTTTGTTTACTCTGTTCAAATCCAACATGATTTAAACGATCTAATTTTAGCCTTCTCTACTCAAAAGAGATCAGCTCCAGTCTATCCAAGTAATTCATCTCTCATCCCTGGAACCCTTCCAGCAAATTCTCTCCAAAAGCTTCACATCCATCATAATGAAATTCTCTCACCACTGGTATCTTTCCCCAGTTGTAGGCTCCACATTGCATTGTGGAAAGAGCTGTCCAGAATAACCACCAACAATCTGAACTATAACTTAAAAAGTCTCTTATTCATACCATCTGCACCTTGGAAGATTGGCTGTCAAACCAGTTCATGTGCATTAAATCTCCTGTTGCTTACATTTAGCATTATTTAAGGATTTAGGATTGCGAGAGACAAGTACACAGAGGTAGCAGAAATACTGCAATATTCATCACTACTCATTTATAAATATTCTTCCAAGTCATATGAGCTGACAAGTGGATGTGTGCTCACTGCATGTGACACTGATACATTTAGTTCCATCCCAGTAATCAGCTCCAAACACTTTCACTTCCTGAAAACTTATCACATTTCTAACTTTTCATCCATCTGAAACATTAACTCTGTGTTTCTCTCTCTACAGATGCTGCCTGACTTGCTGAGTATTTGCAGCATTTTCTGTTTTTCTTTCAGACTTACAGCAGTGGCAGCACAATGGCACAGTAGTTAGCACAGCTGCCTCACAGCGCCAGGGGCCCGGGTTTAATTCTGGCCTTGGATGACTGCCTGCACGATTTGCACATTTTCCCCTCGTCCATGTGGGTTTCCTCTGGGTGCTCTGATTTCTTCCCAAACTTCAAGATGTGCTGTTTAGCTGGATTGGCCATGATAAATTGCCCCTTAATATTCCAAGATGTGTAGGTTAGGGGGATTAATGGGATAAATACATGAGGTTACAGGGATAGGCCTGAGTGAGATACTGTGTGGTGAATTTATTCTGTGACTGCTCCAGGAATATCCTGCTTGAATACGTTCAGCTCTTCTCTCTGACAGGATTTCCATTTGTCTCCATTTCACTTTCATTATGTTCCATTATCCTTTCTGTGTTTAATCAGCTATCTATCTGCTCTTGTCCCAGCCCCACCACTACAATTTTCCCTGCGATGGATGCAGCAAGCCTTTCAAATCTCCATTGACTTCAGCAATACTGGAAGATCCTGCCATCAGGAGCAGCCAGGAGATTCCACCCCTCCTTTCACAATCATATGGTGGCACAATTGGCTAACACTGCTGCCCTACAGTGCCAGAGACCCAGATTCAATTCTTGACTTGGGTCATTGTCTGTGCGGAGTTTATACATTCTCCCCACGTCTGCATGGGCTTCCTTCAGGTGCTCCAGTTTCCTCCCACAGTCCAAGCGTGTGCAGGCCAAGTTGATTGGCATGGTAAGTTGCCCCTCAGTGTCAGGGGGATGAGAGGGTAAATCCGTGAGGCTACAGGGATAGGGGCTGGATACTGTTGTGGTCAGTGCAGACTCAATAGGTCAAATGGTCTCTTTCTGCACTGTAGAGATTCTACAGCATCTCCTTCCTCAGCAACTGTCTCCATTTGATTTATTCCATGTGGATTTTTACTGAAATAACCCCTTTTCCTGAGGGACCAAAGCAATACATAGCATCTGTCTTGACCAAAGAAGAAAATGCTGCCCAACGCATGGTAAAAGAGAAGGTAATTCAGACACTGGAAGGGTTTAAAATTGATAAGGAGGAAGAATTGAATAGGCTGCTTGTAATTAAAGTTAATAAGGCACCAGGACCGAAATGAGATGCATCCAAGGATACTGAGGGAAATAAGAATAGAAATTGCAGGGGCACTGGTCATAATTTTCCAGTCTTTCTTAGATTCAGAGTTAGTGCCAAAACTGAAAAACTGTTAATGTTACACCCTGGTTCAAAAAATGTTGTAAGGATAGGCCCAACTATTCCAGAGCAGTCAGGTTTAACTTCAGTGGTAGGGAAACTTCTAGACACTCTGATTTGGGACAGAATTAATAGTCACATGGACAAATGTGGGTTAATTAGGATGAGGCAGTATGGATTTCTAGAGGGAAAATCATGTCTAACTAACTTGCTGGAGCTTTTTTGAAGAGGTAACAGGGAGTGATGCTCAGGGCAATTCTGGTATAAATGGACTTCCAAAAGGCACTTGATGCAGTGTCGAATAACAAATTTGTGGGAAAGTTTATAGCTTGTGGAATAAAAGGGACAGTAGCAATGTGGACACAAAAGTGGCTGAGTGACAGGAAACGGAGAGTAATGGTTAATAGGTATTTTTCAGGCTGGAGGAAGGTTTGTAGTGGAGTTCCTCAGGGATCAGCACTGGGATCCTTGCTTTTCCTGATATATATTAATGATCTGATCTTAGTGTGCAGGGGACAATCTCAAAATTTGCTGATGATACAAGAACTTGGAAGCATTGTAAACTGTGAGAAAGACAGTGTGAATCTTCAAAAGGACATGGGCAGGTGGGTGGAGCTGGCAGATAGGTGCAAACAAAGAGAAATTAAAGGGATGCATTTTAAGAAGATGATGGACACACAATATAAAATAAAGGGTAAACTCGAAAGGGGATATAGGAACAGACAGACCTGGAACTTGAATAAAGAATTCCAGAGATTCACTACCGTCTGAGAGAAGAAATTCCTCACCTCTGTCTTAACTGGACAACCCATTACTCTGAGATTAAGCACTCAGGTCCTGGACTCTCCCACAAGGGGAAACAATCTCTCAGCATCAACCCTGTGAATCCCCCTGAGAATCCTATATGTCTCAATAAGGTTGTCTCTTATTCTTCTAAACTCCAATGAGTACAGGCTCAAACTACCCAACCTCTCCTCCTAAGAAAATCCTTCCATACCGGGATCAGCCAAGTGAACCTCCTCTGGACTGCCTTCAATGCGAGTATTCTGTATCCTTTCATTAGAGAGCTGTTAGTTTTTACCAGGCCATCCTACACCAGTCAAGTTCCAAATGGCTGAGACTAGGACATAGCGCATATAATGATACAAAACCTTCCCAATTGGAATAGAATGAACCCATTCCTTCATCCAGATCTAGGTGGACAATTGAGTTTATCTGAGGGACTATCTGATTGTGTGGTTATAAGATTCTTGTGAGCTTTTGTCCTGAATTGGAACTTGGACCCCCTTCACCTCAGTTTGGGGAAGAGCCTCATTTCGTGTTCCAAAATTCCTCTACATCTACCCTGTCAAGTTCCCTGAGAATCCTATATGTCTCAATACGGTTGCCTCTCATTCTTCTAAACTTCAGTGAGTACAGGCCCAACCTTTTCCTTCACTGCAACTGAACCTTATTTCAGGTTTCTTTATAAGGTTGGTGAGCTTCGTTCTCCCTTTGCCTGGGCCATGTACCCCACACACCAATGTTCTCCTTCACAGAGACATGCTAGCTTTCAGTGTCACATCGCCATTTAGCATTTCAGAGATTACTTTCACTGATTTATGTCTTCATTTCCAATACCCTTTAAAGTTTCCACAGCCTCCCCAGCCCTATGCATAATCCTACATTGAATATACTCATTCCTTCTATCTCTGGGTCTTTTGTAGCCTCAGAGTGCATTCAGATAAAGTAACCCACAACAGTCACCTCCACACTCAGCAGCTGTAGGGGACTAAACCAATATTGCTTCTGTGGCAGAGTACGCATAGACTAGATTAAATTCTTTCCCTTTCATCTGGTACCTGGCTGGTGGAGTGCGTAGGGTAGTGGATCTGCCTGTTAACCTCTTGATCCAGTCACTAATTCTGAGCAGTGTTAGTTCCTGAGCTGATTGTGACTCAAATTTTTGCCTGGGCTGTGGCCTTTGATCAGTCTGACCTGCAACTCCCCTGTCCATCAAGTCTGCACCAACTCTCTGGAAGAGCATCCCACCCAGGCCCACCCCCCACCCTATTCCTGTAACCCTGTGCAATTACTATGGCTAATCCCCCTAACCTGCACATCTTTGGAGTGTGGGAGAAAACCGGAGCATCCAGAGGAAATGCAATCAGACATGGGGAGAACTTGCAAACTCCACACAAGGGTTGGAATTTTAACATCCTGCCCCCATGGGAACCATGGAAAGGTGAATTGACCTCGAACAGGATTTCCGGAAGAGCGAGGCCATAAAATCCTGCCCAAACAGTCACCCAAAGCATGAATTGAATCCAGGTCCCTGGCACTGTGAGGCAGCAGTGCTAACAACTGTGTCACCATGCCACAGCCCCCTGTATGTGAGCAGCTCTCAATCATAGCTTAGCACAGACAGTTTAGAGATTACTGTCTGTGCTTTATATGCTCTGTCTGAGGCCAGAACTCTCCATTCACCTGACGAAGGGGCAAACCCCGAAAGCTTGTGAGTATATTATCAAATAAATAGGTTGGACTAAAACCTGGTGTTGTCAGACTTTTCACTGTGTTTACGCCAGTCCAACGCCGGCATACCCACATCCTGAATAATGAGCACATTGATTCAAAGACTTCTTGGAAAAGGCCACACAAATGTGGATAGTCACTTCAAGCTCATAGGATTCAATGACAGGAGAGCAATCACAGCGCTAAATATGCATGGCCCGAGTATGAGCTGCCTAAATTCTCCAAAACACCATTCCACACTGAAACTTCAGTGATGTGGGAGGAGATTTAAACCACTCCACTAAGCCTCTTGGATGTGCAAGCAAGGCAAACAAATCAGTGTTATCTCCAGCTATTGGATATGATTGGAGTCACAAAAAGACTTCCAATTCAAACCCACACAAAATGCATTTTATCAATGACTTTCCTCTGAAGCACTCGATTCAAATTGGTCAGCAATAATAGAGAAAGTTATGGTTTAAAGATGAAAAGGAGTGGACAAAAGCAGAGTTCAGGTCATAAACACTAATAGAGATTCTTTAGAAGAAAGGATATGAAAATAATTCAAGTTGTTTCAGCGAGAGTGGCAAGTAAAAAAGATAAACAATGTGAGAAAGGTAGCATGAAAGCAGAAAAATGGTTTAATGCATCTTAATCGAATAAGAAATAAATTGAGTGAATTAACGGCCAATTTAGCTGAGAGGATGTGACATGGTTACTGGAATATGGCTGCAAGCTGGTTAGGATTGAATGTTCAGTTATAACATCTTTAGAAAGTATAGGGAAACGGCAAGAGGAGGAATAAAAGGCTCATTAGAACATACCATTAAACATTTGAGGGTATTAGCAAGGCAAAACAATTAGTAGAGGCTTCATGTCAAAACTTGAGGAATGAGTGGAATTAAAATTGCAGTGGGAATGTTTGCAGGCCATCTGATAACAGCAATGAAATGTTCAAGGGGCTCATAACAACGTTAATGTTGTTTTAATGGGAGGCTTTAATTTTCATGTAGATTGAAAATAACAGAGTTCCTCAAGTCATAAAGATAATATTTTCTAGAGTGTGTTCAATATAATGTGTAGAGCACAAGATTCTAAACTCAACAAGATGACATAAGAACATACATAAGAACATAAGAAATAGGAGCAGGAGTAGGCCATCTAGCCCCTCGAGCCTGCCCCGCCATTCAACAAGATCATGGCTGATCTGAAGTGGATCAGTTTCACTTGCTGGCCTGCTCCCTATAACCCTTAATTCCCTTATCTATCAGAAATCTATCTACCCATGACTTAAACATATTCAAAGAGGCAGCCTCCACCACTTCAATGGGCAGAGAATTCCAGAAATTCACCACCCTTTGAGTGAAGAAGTTCCTCCTCAACTCTGTTCTAAACTGCACCCCCTCCCCTTATTTTGAGGCTGTGCCCTCTAGTCCTGGTTTCCTTTCTAAGTGGAAAGAATCTCTCTACCTCTACCCTATCTAGCCCCTTCATTATCTTGTAAGTCTCTATAATCCCCCCTCAGCCTTCTAAACTCCAACGAGTACAGGCCCAGTCTATTTAATCCCTCTTCATAAGCTAACCCCCTCATCTCCGGTATCAGCCTGGTGAACCATTTCTGTACTCTCTCCAAGGCCAATATATCCTTTCGCAAATAGGGGGATCAAAACTGCACACAGTACTCCAGCTGCGGTCTCACCAGTACTCTGTACAGTTGCAGCAAGACCTCCCTACTTTTATATTCAATCCCCCTCGCTATAAATGCCAGCATCCCATTTGCCTTCCTGACCACCTGCTGCACCTGCAGACTGAGTTTTTGTGATTCGTGCACAAGGACCCCCAGGTCCCTCTGCACAGTAGCATGTTGTAATTTTTCACCCTTTAAATAATATTCCATCCTACTATTATTTCTTCCAAAATGGATAATCTCACATTTGCTAACTTTATGCTCCTCGCCCACTCACTCAGTCTATCCAGATCTCTCTGCAGACTTTCCGCATCTTCCACGCAATTTGCTTTTCCACTCATCTTTGTGTTATCAGCAAATTTTGTTACCCTACACTCAGTCCCCTCCTCCAGATCGTCTATGTAAATGGTAAATAGTTGAGGCCCCAGCACTGATCCCTGCAGCACTCCACTAGTCACCAACTGCCAACCAGAAAAGCACCCGTTGATTCCAACTCTCTGCTTCGTGTTAGATAACCAATCCTCAATCCACGCTAACACCTTACCCCCAACTCTGTGTACCCTAACCTTCTGCAGCAACCTTTTGTGAGGCACCTTATCGAACGCCTTCTGGAAATCTAAAAACACCACATCCACCGGCTCCTCTCTGTCTATCGCACTAGCCAGGCCATACTAGCTTTAGGTTTAGTTAATAGTTTAACGGTCAGGGAACATTTAACATCACCTGCTCAAATTCAATCGATGGGATTCTCCACCTCCGTCAGATGGCCGAAGGGAACCCTGATGCCCCGTTGAATGGATCATTGGCCAATAATTGGGATTCCCGATGGGTGTCAAGATAATTGGGATTCACTCAACACACTCTGCTGGCCCCAACACTGTTCCCACCAGTACCAATGTAGTACAATTAGTGGATTTGATGGCCCATTCACCACCCACCATTCACCCTGTTCCTCCAGTGAACACTGCATTGGCTGGGCTTTGGTGCTGGTAATCACCAGCGTGAACATGGTGTGATGAACCCCATGCTGTGGTTTCTTCAAAAGGAATAAGGGATTTGACTTCCTTCTTTTCAGACCACTTATTCCCTTTGAAAAACCACAGCTTTCAATCTGCCTTAGAATCAATGTAAACATTGTGGTTAGGAATAATGGAGATACTTGAGGTGCATTCGAGCATGAAAGGAAATATAAATAAACACAGCTAACTGGAGGCCGAGTAGTCTGATTTGAAATGAATAGAAATCAAATTTGTCCAACGGAATGAGAGAATCATAGAATCCCTACAGTGCAGGGGGAGGCCATTCAGCCCATCAAGTCTGAACTAACAGCAGTCCCACCCAGGTCCTATCCAGTAACCCCACAAATTTACCCTGTTACTCTCCCTGACACTAAGAGCAATTTAGCATGGCAATCAACCTAACCTGCACATTTTTGGAGTGTGGGAAGAAACCGGAACACCCACAGGAAACCCATGCAGACATGGGGAGAATATACAAACTCCACATAGACAATCAACTGAGATTGGAACTGAACCTGGGTCCCTGGTGTTGTGAGGCAGCAGTGCTAACCATGTGCCACTGTGCCGCCCATTAGAGAAGGTTTCAAAGATTTAAGCTTGTTAAGAAGGCTCAGAGACTTCAAATCAAATCTGTGTGAACACACTGGGGCTGAGTGCACAGCTGTGCAGAATTGAACACCGCACCCCCACCCCCCTCTCCACCATAGACATCCCCCCCCCACCCCATGGTCAATGACATTGAAATCTCCACTCTGTCAGAGGCTCACACCTGCAGCTTCTGACATGGAAAAACGAAAATCTCTGCTTCAGAATGGAGTGCTGCAATGATTTAAAATCCTGCTAGATGACCTGGGGTGGGGGGGGCATGGAGATTAAAATGACCGGATTAATTCAGAATTTGCACAGCTAATGGGCAGGAATGCAGAAATTGATCATAGGCTGCTTGAAATCTTCATGCCAGGGGTGATCTTCAGGTCTGCCAGGACTAGAAGGAGCAGTCCATCCGTGAGAACTCCACCCCGTGGAGAATGGTGAGGTCAATCCCTTGCCCCCATCCTGAGCCTACCCAACCTACCAAACCTTTGGAGGACCCTTCCTCTGCAGCCTGGAAGTAGCAATAGGGCAAATGACTGCCAGACCTATCTCCTTGACACCTTCC
Organism: Carcharhinus amblyrhynchos; assembly: GCF_965287045.1. Lineage (NCBI taxonomy): Eukaryota > Metazoa > Chordata > Chondrichthyes > Carcharhiniformes > Carcharhinidae > Carcharhinus > Carcharhinus amblyrhynchos. Next base: position 59,856,923 of record NC_137329.1, read on the forward strand.
TTGGGGCCCCAGGTACCAGGCCAGGCCAGCAGTGTCAGGGTGCTGGGGGCAGTTCACCATTGGCACTGCCAAGGGGCATGGCCTGACAGCGGGCTTGAGTGTGTATCTGAGGGGCAGAGGGAGCAGCTGTGGGTGGTTTGACAGGGAATAGAGCTAGGTGGGAGATCTGGGGGGGCCTGATGTGAGGAGGGTCAGGTCACCCTCATGCCTACATGGGGTGGGTAGAATGGCCCATTATTTATGGGTAGGAGGGGAGATGCCCCTCTTTGCTGAGGGGTTGGTGATGATGCCCTGGTCAGGAGGCGGTGGGGGAGTCACCATTTCATTTTTTGGGGGGTGGGGCCTATTTTTAACCACAGATATCGGAACTCCCTCTGAAAACGACACCCCCATCTCTGAACAGCTGGGCTAGCCGGAGGATTCCCCAAGATGGGCTAATTTGCATCTTTCGGGTGGTTGAATCCCACCTGACAGATGCTGGCAGTGCCAATAGGAAATAGTTCTCCCCTGGCCTGGGCACTTAGTTTGAAAACAGAAGAATTCACCTAACATACAGCCTGAATAAGAAAAATTGAACACAGTTACTAAGATTTCAAATGAAACATTCATACTCTTCAACATTATTGCATGTACCATCAACGAGATGCACTGTTGGAACTCACCAAGGCTTCACTGACAGCACCTTCCAAACTCACGACCACTACCACTTAGAAAAACAGGGGCAGCAGATCATAGAATCTTACAGTGCAGAAGGAGGCCATTTGGCCCATCGAATCTGCACCAACCACAATCCCATTCAGATCCCATCCTCATAACTCCATGCACTTACCCTAGCTAGTCCCCCTGACACTAAAGGGCAATTTAGTATAGCCAATCGACCTAATCCACACATTTTTGACTGTGAGAAGAAACAGGAGCACCCGGAGGAAACCCACATGGGGAAAGACATGGGGAGAACATGTAAACTACGCACAGACAGTGACCCAAGCGGGGAATCAAACCTGGGTCCCTAAAGCTGTGAGACAGCAATGCTAACCACTGTGCCACCATGCCACCCCTTGTCAGATACCTAGGAACACCACCACCTGGGAGTTCCCCTCCAAGCCACTCACCATCGTGACTTGGAAATACATCATATTCCTCCACTACTACTGGGTCAAAATCTCAGAACTTCCTCCCTAACAGCACTGTGGGTTACCGGCAGGGACCGCAGTGGGTTCAAGAAGACAGCTCATCATCACCTTTGGAAGGGTAATTAGGGATGGGCAATAAATGCTGGCCCAGCCAGAGACGCCCACATCCCTCGAATGAATAAAAGATAAGGATAAGATGAATCAGAGACTGACAGCAATAAACTGGGTGATCTGGCAAACTATAGATGAACAGTGAAAGGTTCCCAAAAAGGAATTAAGCTTAATCTTGAACGAATATTTATCCCAAAGGGGAAGATTTCCACTTACCAAATAAGAGTCACAGTTGACAAAAGCAATGAAAGATAACATTAAATTGTAGTAAAGTGCAACGAATTGTGTACTCCAGAGAACAGGAAGAGATACATAGAAAGAAAGATAGTAAATGCTGCAAAAGTGAAAATGAAAAGAAATCTGTGAGGAATGTGAAGATTAAAAAAAAAGTTTTGATAATTATATTGAAAGAAAAGGAGTAGTCAAAGATAATGCAGGACCTTTAAAAAAAATGTGCATTACAAATGAATGCAGGAAAATGATAGACTTGCTGAATAATTTCTCAGCCAGTTTTCACAGGAAAAGGAGAGGATAATCTGTCTGACCTTCCAGGGAAATGAACAATGAATCAAAAACAGAGAACTCAGTGAACTTAGTGTGAGCAAGATCAGAAACAATAATGGCAAGAAAGACGGACAGAGCTCGAGGAGCTGATAACTTCCACCCCTGGGACTTCAAGAAGCGAGGTGAGAAATTTGCAAATGCTTTAGCCATACTCTTCCAAATTCCACTCAATTCAGGAGTTGCCCATTTAGATTGGAAAAGTGAAGCCCTAATTCCAGTATTTAGGAAAGGTGAGAGAGAAAGAGAAGGAAATTATAGGCCTGTTAAATTCATGTGGGTAAGTCATTGGAATCTATAATTAAGAATGGGGTGACTGGGTACTTAAGAAATTTTAGCAGATTAGAGAGTGCAAACATGGACGTGTAAGAGGCAGGTCATGTTTAATGAACCTAATTGAATGTTTTGGGGAAGTAACTGATGTAGTAGACAGGGGAATGCTGACAACACAACTGGTATTTATGTAGTGCCATTGATTTATTGAATCCTGAGGCACCTCGAAAGCACATTATAAAACTAACTATAACAAAAAGCCCAGATAAGGAGATATTGGGTGGGATTTTATAGCCTCGTTCGTCCTGAAACTAGAATCCTGTCTGAGATCAACAGACGTTTCCATGGTCCACCCCAACCCGCTCTGAATCCCATGGCAGGCAGAATGAGAAAATACCAGCCATTAAGTCAGATAAACAAAAGCTTGGTCAATGAGGAAGGTTTTAGGAGTATCTTAAAGGAGGAAAGTGAGGGAGAATGGTGTGGAGAGGGTATTCCAGGGGCCTTCAACAAAAGCTGCCAATGGCAGTATGAATAAAATTAGGAATGAACCAGAGACCAGAATTAGAAAAATGCAGCTATTTCAGAGTGTTATCAAGCTGGAGGAGGTTACAGTGATGGGCAAGGGGCAAGGCCATAGAGGGCAAATCAGGGCATTACTTAACCAGGAGTGTAGGTCAGTGAGCTCAGGAGTGATAGGTGAATGGGACTTGGTGCAAGTTAGGACACAGACAGCAGAGTTTTGGATGAACTCGGATTTACAGGGTGTAGTGTGGGATAGGCCATCCAGGAATGTTGAAATCGGCAAGTTTAAAGTTTATTTATTAGTGTCACAAGTAGGCTTACATTAACATTGCAGTGAAGTTATTGTGAAAATCCTGTAGTCGCCACACTCAGGCACACTGAGGGAGAATTTAGCATGGCCAATGCACCTAACTAGCACATCTTTCAGACTGTGGGACGAAACTGGAGGACCCAGAGAAAACCCACACAGACACAGGGAGAACATGCAGACTCTTCACAAACAGTGATCCAAGCTGGGAATTGAACCCGGGTCCCTGGCACTATAAAGCAGCAATGATAACCACTATGCCATCCTGCTGCCCTTAGATGTAGCAGTTGTATGAGTGAGGATTTCAGCAGCAGACGAGTTGAGGTGGGGCAGTGTTTAGCAATGTGTGGAGGTGGAAATAGTGATAGTGCCAATTAATGGTTAAAAGTTCACCTCAGGGTCAGAATGACACCAGAAACAATCTGGCTCAGCCTCAGTTTTCAGGGAATTGGTGTAGAATGAGCAATGTCTGTGTGCTGCCTGAAGTCAAATATTTAATTGGAAAGAATTTCTGCTCTAGACCGAGGATCTAGAACGAGATGTTGGAGAAACAGTCTGAGAATGTAATAATGATGGAGTATGTGCAGTTTTTACTATGAGGAGGTATTGGTGAGCACCTCAATGAGCCCTTTGGAGAATGCTAAGGAGGGCACAGATGGAAGGTGCAGGTTTATCTAAGACAGTAGGAAGGTCAAGTGAGATAACACTCACAAAGTTTGTGGGAATCACTGATTGATCTTCTTGGGGAGTTGGGGGGGTGTGGTGGTGGGGGGATTCATTGAATCTGAGTCCAGCTAGAACTCGTTACCTGAATCTTTTATAAGTCAGGCCCAGACTGGGTCTGCTAATCTGTAAACCCAGGCAAAGACTAATATGTGTCCACCACAATTGTGCTTTTACTTTGCATTCTGTAATAACCTATATTCCTTCCCAGTTGGACATCCAAAGTCATTACATCAAGGAATCCTTGGATTAGGAATGTGTAAGGGAAGAGTACTTGAGGGTCGAGAAATGAAAGAAGGCATAATGACAGGAGAGGAGGATTGAAAAAGGTTAGAGGGCAGAATGCAGAATATAATAAAGGGAAATGGAAGTGACAAGCTTGTGTCTGGAGTAGCAGTCAAAATGCACGTGTAAACGGCCTTGGGAAAACTAAAGTTACAGCAGTGTGGAACACTCTTCCACAAAAAGCAGTAAATGTTCAATTAATAATTTGGAAGTCAAGATTGGAGAGATTTTTGCTGGACATGGGTACTAAGCAATATGGAGCCAAAGCACATAGATAAGGTTAAAATATGTAACTGGCAGAGGCAAACTCACCTCCCCCCCCACCCCGGATGTCTCAGCCACTGCCAATTTATCAGCCACTGGGTCTTGAGATGGGCTCTCCACTCCCATCATGGAGGAGGGTCTGCTTCTGAGAGCTGTTGACCAATGAAATAGCGGCCAGCTCTTTGGACCCAGCACAGACACCAAGAGCAGTGACCACTGCTGGAACTGCACATGATTTCATTGAATCACAGGACTGGGTTCCAGAGAGTGAATGGACTACTCTTGCTCCAGACCATTTTTGCTTGCCTACCACCCTACCTAATCATTAGTGCCTAAACCACAGTTACTACTTCATTAACTGTAACAGACCCAAAGTCATCACGCTGTCTTACAATCGTATCTTAATAATTCATAGCACCTCTCCTCCCTATGAGCTCAACATCTTCACTGTGTTGCGAAGGCCTATTGCTCATCTGGGATATCACACATACAGTTTCAGCGACACTTTCATTGCTTCTATTCTTATTAAATTCAGTTTTTATTGATTTCCACCAATAAATTCCATTTTTGTCTAGCTGGTGAATTGTTTCATTGAATTACATTGGTGTATAGGACAGAAACAGACCGTTTGACCCGACTGCTCTGTGCCTACAACTCTACCACATCTCAGTCTATCAACTCTTCCACCTTATTCCCTTCTCCCTTGTGTAGGTTCATCTTGAGTGCTGTTCTCAACTATTCCATGTGGTAATGTATTCCACATCCCAAACATTCCTTGCTTAAAAAAGGTCTTGGTTTAATTCCTTATTAGGATTCATTCATGAGTGACTATCTTATACATATGGCCACTAATTTAAGTTTCCCTCACAAATGGAATTATTTTCACCTTACCAATCACTCATTATTTAAAAATCCATGAGCAGGTCACATTTTGTTCAATCTTTCTTGATAGCGATAACCTCTCAGTTCTGGTATCATCTTTTTGACTCTTTTTTGCACTTTCTTCAATGCCCTATATATTTTTTGTAATATACTGAACTGTGTTGTCCAGCCAACGTTCTACACAAAGATGTGACTATACCATGCCTTTAAGAAATGCATTTTAGTCATGTTTCTTTACAGGTTTTTCAAGCAGCTCTTAGCATTTTATTTTGGCACTGTTTTGTATGCACCTGGTCTCCCTAAATGTTACCAAAGCAATATAAAGGGCATCATGTTGATTTTAATCTGGACTAATGCAGTGTCCTGGGGCTTTATGGTCCTTTGGGGATTGCTGAGTGGAGCTTGATTTTGGATGATTCACAGGTCAAGTGATATGCCTGGGGGCCATTTTTTTCCACGGTAAAGTCCAAGATTTTAGTTTCATTTTTCTCAGATGCTGTTTGGATTTGAGACAGAAAGCAGTGCCTCTGGTTTTCCTCTCTCTCTTGAGTTGGCAATTCTGCTGTCTGTGAGTTGCTAGTAGAAGCTGGTGGAAGGCAGACAGTGTCTCTGTTTCCTTTTCTCTTCAGAGGCTTTTGGAAAGTCCCAGAACTGGGAAGCCTGAGTTTTGATCCAACGTTCAAAGCACCAATTCACAGCAGGTGTTAAAAAGCTTCAAATCCTGCATCACATAATCATACCTGCTTTTTGTGCCAAATCCAGCCAGTGGTGTATGTCTATAAGATGGTTGTTTGACTTGGAACAACACAGATAGCTAGCTGTTAAGATTTATACTGTGCCGTGCATAATTCTTGTAAGTGGTAAAAGTTATGCTAAATCTTTTTATTATATTTAACTGTATTCTTAAATAAACTTTGTTTGATAAAATCTCCTAGTGAGTTGCTTAAATCATACCTGGAGTGAAACACCTTATGCTCATCCATGTCAAATTCAAATGTAAAAACTGAAGGTCTAGGCTAGCTTCATAAAACACTTTAGAGTTTCTGGCCTGGGCCTTAATCGAGGACTGAACTGTCTGATTCAGCTGCCTCCCTCTCCCCCCAGTGTAAATGGTACAGCAAGCTCATCCCTGCTTGGCTATCTCAGTCAGTGGCAATTTAACAGCCGTTAGGCCTTGAGATGGGCCTCCCACTCCCATGATGCTTCTGAGAGCTGCTGCCAATTAAATAACTAGCAGCTCCTTGGGCCCAGCAGTGACACCAGGAACAACGGCCACTGTTGGAACTGTAATGAGTCTCAGAGAATGAGCCACAAAAAAAAGGATCAAAGGTGAGTTTGGGCTTTGGCTGGGCCCTGGTGAGGGAGGGCGGGGAGCTGGTAATTGGAGTGTTGGGGGGCGTTGTAGTGGATGAGAAGGGAGCTGAAATTTAGGGTGAGACAATACAGGGTGTGGGAGGAGGTGTCAAGAAGGAGGCACCCCACCTTGTCTACTCATTAACCCCCGTACCCCACACCATCACAGTGAATTGCAGCGGGCTGAACATTTGGCAACAGCCTCCATCCCCACCATGGACAAACTTCCACCAGAGGCGGCAGGGAACCTGCAAGTGACCATTTCACATCCACTTAAAGGCATCAGCTGAGGCAGATGGGCCTGCTGCTGATTAAATTGCAGTGGGTTTGGGACAGACAGTAGGCCCTAGGAACATGGCACTCAGTGCCCACCTGCCTGCCTTCCCAGTCTCAGGAGCCGTAAATTCAGCCCATGATAATCACAGCTTCTCTGCTTTTCAATTCTATCCCTCTAGAAATAAACTTTGTGCTCTGCTTTCTCAACCTGTCACTTGTAGTGAATTGTGCATTTATATCCCAGATCTTTTTACTTCTCTGCACCCTTCATTCTTTACCTAGACACTTATTGTCCAAGCAGAATGTGACCTCTTTACTCTTCCTACAAAATGCACTCTCTAATTCTTATCTATATTTATTTGCCCATTCTTCATGTTTATTAATGTCCTCTTGCATTTGTTACAATCTTTTTCAGTATAAACCTAGTGCAGATAAGTTGTCATCCATTCTGCCACCTATCCTGATTCCATGTTCTGTTCTCTATCATCAATTAGTTTATCAAAGATTTTTTGAAAATGCAGATATGTTTATTTTAATACATTTATTTACCTTATCCAGTTTTCTGTTTCTTCTTTAAAGAATTCAATAAGATTTTTTGAACTTAAACTTTCCTATGAAAGTTTGCTCTATTACATTTTTGATTTCTCTGATGTCTTTGAGTTAAGGTTCCACTATCTTTGCTGCTATTGATATAAGGCTTTACGGTTCCCTGGACATGTATTATCTCCTGCAGTAATGATGTTTGCGCTGCTGTATAGGGTTTTATGATGTTCTTTGCAATTTTAAAGTTGCACCATTCAATGATGGAGGAATTTAAACTGACAGATGATGTCTTTTTCTTTTGCAAAATCATTTTTTGGCAGTGAACAAGTTTCCAAATGAAACTCAATCTTCAAAAGGGATCATCTCTGGCATTTCAATTCAGTGATGCGTGCTTGTGGCAATAATTTGCTTGAAGAGTTTTTAAAATCATTTTTAAATGTTTTGATGTCTTCTCCTAATGTCATGTAAGAGACTGATTGTTTTTTTTAATTGAAATAAAGAATATGATCACTTGCCACCAAAATTTCCCATTGCAACAATGCCAAAATGTACGTTGAAGAGTTTTGACAATAAATATAGTGATTGTGTTAACAAAGTGGGTACAGTGTGTAATGCTCATTTCATAATATTTTTAATGAATATTCCTCATGTTCACTACTTTGATTTCTTGTCATGAAACACTGTACAGCACTTACATATAAATATTTTACTCTGTTGCATTGAGATGTTTTTGCTACAAACCTCCAATCTTGTCCACAGCTAGGATTCTCTAGCGCTGCTGCAGTGAATGGAGTTTTGGCTGAGCACCAAATTCTCCATTCTCGCTGTCAGGCAGGAAGGGGCTGAGCGATATCAGAGAATCCCGCCCTTTATCTACAATTGTCATAATGCACTGTTGAGTTAACTTCTGACCCCTATCCAGGGTTTACTCAATGCTTGCTGATTTGTATCTTTTGTGCTGGGCTCCACTAATCTTTGCTCCATGTCTATTGGGGTTTACAATATTGTTAAAAGCCTTACTGCCAATCAGAAAAACCTACAAGTTCCATAGGTTTTGCACATTTTAGTGTGCATCTTATGTTCAACATAGGAATATAGGAAATGGGAGTACAATTTGACCATTCAACCCATCAAGGCTTCTCTGCCATTCAAATAGATCATGGCTGAAGTCTTACGCCATTTGTCTCCCACTATCCCCACATTCCTTGATGTCATTAGTATCCAGAAATAAATGGATTTCTGTCTTGAACCTATTCAATGTCTAAGCTTCCACTGTCCTTTGGGGCAGAGAATTCCAAAGATTCACCCCCCTGCATTCTAAGTGGTCTTATTCTGAGATTGTGTTCCCAGATTACATCTTGAGTAAAAGTTTATTAGTCACAAGTAAGGCTTACGTGAACACTGCAATGAAATTACTGTGAAAGTCCCCTAGTTGCCACAGTCCAGGATCTGTTTGGGTCAATGCATTTAACTAGCACGTCTTTCAGAATGTGAGAGGAAACTGGAGAACCTGGAGGAAACCCACGCAGACAATGGGAGAATGTGCAAACTCACGCAGACAGTGACCCAAGCCAGGAATTGAATCCAGATCCCTGGCACTGTGAAGCAGCAGTGCTAACCATTGTGCTATCGTGCTGCCCCTGATGAGCAAATGGGTCCAGCTGAACTCTCAGTGACTCTGTTGATCCCCCTCCTAGATTTACAACTGGGTGAAGCTTTGAGGAAATTCATGTTCTCAGATCCAAAATACTACAGGAAGTTCAAAGCAAATCACTTTTATTTTCAATGGTATATCATGTTTGTGGGTGCTCAGTTCCCAAACGTCATAACATTCAAGGCTACGGGTCAAGTGCTGGCAAATGGGATTAGGTGGGAGGTCAGGTGTTTCTTGGGTGTTGGTGCAGACTCGATGTGCTGAAGGGTTTCTTTTGCACTGTATGATTTTATGGTTAGTTAGGTTTCCATGATCACAACAGATTGTTGAGTTACTTTAGTGGAAAATTAAGTTGAGGATGAACTTGCTTCAGGCCTGCAACTATGCAGTGGAAACTCATTCCCATGGATAGTATTTGCCATTTGACAATAGTTGGGACTCTATACTGAAGAGACAAAGGCTCCTAAAATATACTATTGGGAAAAAATAGATTTTTATTGAAGCTTTTCATCTTATACTCATCAGGACATTTCATAAGAAGTACAAATGTAAAGGAATATCTGGTGCAATCTCCCTGACAATACCTCTACCAATCAGAGTGCACTGCCAATCAATAAGCACACTTTTTTCATACTGTATAAATTGCTGATCCTTTACATTTAGCATTCTTGTGAATTGACCTGATGAATGCAAGATGAGAGGCTTTCAATACTCAAGATCTGTATTACCAATGACCAGAATATATGTTTAATGTGGCACAGCAAGCATAGTATCACAAAGCACAATGTAAGTATTCAAATAGGAAATGGTGAAACTGACAATTTCTTTGGGATCCTTTTTTCCATTCTTTTGCAGGATGTAGAAATCGCTGGCTAGGCAAGCATTTATTGCCAATCCCTAATTGCCTTGAGAATGTGATGGTGATCCACCTTCTTGAACCCCTGCAGTGTAGATAGCATAGGCATATCCACAGTGCTGTTAGAGAGTGACTTCCAGGATTCTGATACAGAGTCAATGAAGGAATGGTGATATCATTCTAAGTAAGAAGTCTCACAACACCAGGTTAAAGTGCAACAGCTTTATTTGGTAGCAAACACCACTAGCTTTTGGGGCTCTGCCCCTTCATCAAGTAAGTGGGGCATTCTGATCACAAACAGGGAATATAAAGGCACACACAGTTTACAGAATACTGATTAGAATGTGAGTCTTTACAGCTAATCAATTTTTAAAGGTGCAGACACTGTGAGTGGAGATAGCATTAAGTACAGGTTAAAGAGATGTATATTGTCTCCAGACAGGACAGTAAGTGAGATGTTGCAAGCTCAGGCAAGTCATGGGGGTTACAAATAGTGTGATATGAACCCAAGATCCTGGTTGAGGCCATCCTCATGTGTGTGGAACTTGGCTATCAGTCTCTGCTCAGTGACCCTGCGCTGTTGTATGTCGTGAAGGCTGCCTTGGAGAATGCTTACCCAAAGATCACAGGCTGAATGTCCGTGACTGCTGAAGTGTTCGCCAACAGGAAGGGAACAGTGTTGCCTGGTGATTGTCGAGTGTGAAATGATGGCATCCTTGTCAATGATCTGGCATAAGAACACCATCCACCAGGTATACGGTACATACACTTGCAACTTGGCGAACGTTGTCTACCTGATACACTGCAGGAAAGGATGTCCTGAGGCATGGTACATTGGGGAGACCATGCAGACACTACGACAACGGATGAATGAACACCATTCAACAGTCACCAGGCAAGACTGTTCAGCAGTCACAGGCATTTGGTCTCTGATCTTCGGGTAAGCGTTCTCCCAGGTGGCCTTCACGACACACGACAGCACAGAGTTGCTGAGCAGAGACTGGTAGCCAAGTTCTGCACACTTGAGGACAGTCTCAACCCAGATCTTGTGTTCATGTCGCACTATTCGTAACTCCTATGACTTTCCTGAGCTTGCAAAATCTCACTTACTGTCCTGTCTGGAGACAATACAAATCTCCTTAACCTATGCTTAATGCTATCTCCACTCACATTGTCTGCACTTTTAAGACTTGATTAGCTGTACAGACTCGCATTCTAGTCAGTATTCTGTAAACTGAATATGTGTCTTTATATGTCCTGTTTGTGATCAGAACTCTCCACTCACCTGACAAAGGGGCAGAGCCCCAAAAGCTTGAGACATTAGCTACCAAATAAACCTGTTGGACTCTAACCTGGTGTTGTGAGACTTCTTACTGTGTTTACCCCAGTCCAATGCTGACATCTCCACATCATGGATATCATTCTAAGTCGAATAGTGAGTGATGTGGAGGGGAATTTCCAAGTGGTGGTGTTCTCATGTATCTGCTGCCCTTGTCCTTTCAGGTGGTAGAGATTGTAAGTTTGGACATTGCTGTTGACGGAGCCTTGGTGATTGCTGTAATGCATCTTGTAGATAGTATACATTGCTGCCACTGTGCACCAGTGGTAGAGGGAATGAATATTGGTGTGCCAATCAAACAAGCTGCTTTGTCCTAGATGGTGTCAAACTTCATGAGTTACGCTCATCCAGACAAGTGGAAAGTTTTTCCTCAGACCTCTGACTTGTTCCTTGTAGATTGTGGAGGTGAGTTACTTGCAGTTGTAGTAGGAATCATTTTCATAGATCCATCATCAGAGAAAAATAACTGAAGTATAATATGAATGGCTTTGATCTTTATTCTAATCTTTCCAAATGTAAATTATTTATAATGTAAGAGTAGGCGATAAACATTCCTGTTAATTAGCAAGAAGAATGTACAGTCTGACAGAGGGAACTTAATGTTTCCTGAAGTGTAGGCGATTAGCAAAGTGAAAAGTGCAGTGCAAGCATTCACACAAATGAGAAAAAACTGTTATCAACAGTGTAAATGGCATCAGAATAAGTCCAGGCAATACTGAGAACAGTATCGGCCAATAACATACTATTGTTACATTTGACTGGCCTCTGTTCCTTTGAATGGTGTCAGATCCCTTTAGAATCATTAACCATTTTCTTGGACACAGTCAGACTCCTTTACACCAGAATTTAATGCGAATTGCAGGAAGAAACTGAAACCTCCCTTATTTAACAATGATTCCTGGCTGGTATACAGTTAGAATGTATAACTGCAGAACGATTAGTTGTGATTCCAGTCTAATGGGCTCAAATAAAGAGGAAGGCTTGTGCAGCAATTTGAATGCAGGATAAGTAGTGATGTGCCAGGAATGGACTAACGTTCAACTCAATCCAGACAATAAAGAAAGATATTTGGTGGCATCGGGAGATCATCCAAATTCAAAAGCATATGTAGTACACAAGAAGGAGACAACAATGTGACGCTGAAAGGACCCTTGATCTTTGTCCTTTACTCGAATTCTCGGAGCAAGACATTGAGAACTGGATGCGTGGACTCAAGTGTTCAGACCTTGGGATGCCCTCAGACAATGCCGATAGCTTGAGGAAACAAAAAGCATGTTGATCAATACAGGGCTTTCCTTGTGCTCAGTAAAATAACATGCCCATGAGAGAGGGGATAATACGAGATCACCTCTGTACTAAACAAGCAACCAGAAAAGATAGTTACTGAAAGCTTCTCCTGAGGTCCCCAATATCACAGACGCTTCAACCAATTCAATTCATTCCAAGAAATAGCTGAATACGTGGGATACAATAAAGTATTGCAGCTTGATAGCATCCTAGCTGTGGTGCTGAAGACTTGTGCCCCAAGCTGTTCCAGTACAGTTACAACACTAGTACCAAGCTGACGATGTGGAAATTTGCCCATGTGTGTTCTGTGCATAAAAGGCAAGATCGGAAAATCCAATCCAACTAATTACTGCCCCATCAGTCTACTCTTAGTCATCAGCGAAATGAGAAACAGTATTTACATTGCTATCGAGCAGCACTTACTCAGCAATAACCGGCTCACAGGTGCTCAGTTTGGGTTTCACCTGGGTCACTCAGCTCATTATAGCCTTAGTTCAAACGTGGACAAAACAGCTGAATGTCTGAGGTGTAAGTAACTGCCTTTACATCAAGGCAACATTTGGCCAAATATGACATCAAGGAGCCCTAGCAAAACTGGAATTAATAGAAATCAGATGGAAACCATAGCTGGTTGAAATCATTCCCAACACAGAGGAAGATAGTTGCAGTTGTTGGACGTCAGTTATCTCAGCTCCAGGAGATCCTCAGGCTAGTGTCCCAGGCCCAACAATTTTCAGCTGTTTCAACACTGACTTTCCCTCCACCACAAGGTCAGAAGGCACACTCATGATAGAACTGCCTTCAGTACCATTCAACAGTCCCCGGATACTGAAGCAGTATAGGCCTGCATGCAGCAACACCTGGACAACATTCAGGCTAAGGCTGATAAGTGAGAAATAATATTCATGCCACACAAGTGCCAAGCAATGACCATGTCCAACAAGGCAGAATCCAACCTTCACCCCTTGGCAGCAAACAGCATGATCCATGCTGAATCCGCAACTATCTTTTATCATCATCTTGGGCATACCGCTGAACAGATACTTAATCGGAGCACCCATATGAATACTGTGGGTACAAGAGTAGGGAAGAGGCTGGGAATAATAGAGTGAGTAACCCACAAGCTGGCCTGCCCACCATTAATGATAAGCCATGTCACATGATATAAGCCTCTGGCCGTTTGGCCAGTTTTAACGTTACATTTTTGGGATTCGCAGCCACTCTGCTGTTTTAACATGTAACTGGTGGGCCACAAAGAAGCATGCTCTTCCAGGCAAAAACCATGGCCATCTAACCGGATTTTGCTGGAAGATTTCATCCCACCATCTTCAGAACTGACTCCAACCATGCACAGCTACTTCATCTTGTGGAATCAGCATCAACTGAAAAGCAAGTCAGACAACTTTGGTCTTCAGTCAACTGAATTGGCTTGGCTTTGTGAAAGGATTCCTCATTGGCCTTGGCCGCTGGACCTGATGCAATGTCATATTCTTTTTATGCTGTAAGTCTCATTTTCTCTTCCCCCGCACCCCCCGCTCCCCCCCCCCCCCCCCCCCCCCCCCCCACCCCCGTGCTGTGTGTTTATGTGCAGAGTGGGATATGGCAAGCACTACTTTCAAATGTTTCATGAAATACACTCATATTTACATTTTAAAGTCCAGATCTTTTCTGGAGCACTCACAGTACTTAACTCATTGTCTCCATCCATAATATAAGGGTCAGTTACTGGGTTAGCATATTCAAACACAGATTAAACAAACCACTGAGTACTACAGGTACCATTCATTCTTTTTAATTAGCTGTGTCTACAGTTTATTAAACCACATGATGGTTTGATTGATGAGCTATAGAGAGAACTGATGTTCTGTTGTCTGCCATTATTCATTTATTTTCATATCTCTTTGTCGAATAGAGGTCAATTTTATTTGTGAAATTTCTGTTTTTCACATTTGCCATTTTCTGGCCAATTAAAATGGAATTATGATTAAACTTTGGAAGAGGATAAATGCAAGGATAGAGCATTTGGGGTGAAAACGTTATATGAGTGCAATATGTTCTGTGCAATTCTATGCAATTGTCTTGGAGAGCACCTAACCTTTTGACCCCAGTAGTTCCAATAAATTGGAACCTCAAGAGCCTCAGATTAAGTTTAAATCCATTTATCAATTAATATGTAAATATCATCCCATCACAGGTACAACTGGGGAATGAAGGGAGAATTATAACACTCCCCTCCACCCCTAAATGATGAAATGATTCTAGAGAAGCAGTTAAAAATAGATGATTTCAATTTTCTGCTCAGTTCTCACCAATTCACAATTTTAACACCATTGATGTTGGTAGTGAAGAAAGTGTCTTTCAGACCTCCTTAGTAAAGTACATGGGCCTCCAATGGCATTTTGACCTGCTCTGGAGTGGGGAGGTGGTCCTGCATGTCATGTTAAATAAAACTAGTGGGAAGCCAGTGGGCTTTGTTGAGGTAAATTGTAAAACTTTCTTCAGTGCAACCAGAAGGAACGGAAGCCTTCTTTCTCACGAGTAAAGTCCAGGCCTCTTGTACCCTTGGCCCCTCCCCTACCAAGCTCAGCTTCAACACTCCCCACTACACTTGCCACTCCAGAATCATCCCATCATTATACACACATCCTCACCATCAACTCCAATGGCCATCTGTCACCATCAACTCCAAGCTGTAGAATGCTTTGGGATACCTCGATTTATGGAATAAAGACAGGGGAGTGGAACTAGGTGAATCGTTCTTGCATTGAGCTGGTAGAGACATGATGGGCTGAATGGTTACAGCATAGAATGATGGGGTGGGTTTTATATTGCCCCACTGATATTTTTGAATGTGGTGGGGAGCATTCTTCCCGCCACTTATTCATCTGCCTCAGCCAGCCCAAAGCTTAATGGGGTTGGGGAAGGGAAGGTTGCAGCATGTTTCACCTTCCCTTGGGACTATTGAGACACTTAAGTACCCAATTAATGGCTACTTAAGGCACCATTGGCATTTTACTCAATAGGGGTGGGAAGTGTCCTTTGCTGTTTCCCTGCCTCTACTGGAGGCAACTCTCCCCTTGCCACTTGAACCCTACCCCTCCCTCCTCCCCCTCCACCCCCCTCCTTCCCCCTCCAACCCCCTCCTCCCCCTTCCATCCCCCCTTCCCCAAAACCCTAACCTCAAACTTACCTGGATCCCTTGAGCTGGCAGGGCTGCCCATAGTCCCAGCAGTTGCCAGCTGCATTATCATTGGCAAAGCAGGACTACAGAACAGTCAACCAATAAGATGGGCTGCAACTCCAAGGTGTGAGGGCCCCAAAGAAATGTTTTACACCGAAGACAAAAGTTAAAGGGAAGAGACTAATTAACTTCAGTAAATGGGACTGAACTCTTACAGAGGAGGGTAATTATGTGGTACAATTCAAGGCACACTTCTAAAAAGACAAAGCTTTTTTTGGTCTGGTTAAACAAAAGTCAACAAATAAGGCAAGAGCTAATATAAAGCAGAAAGGAAATGCTTGACAAATGCAAAGAGAAGTGGAAACGCAGCAAACTGGGAAAGTCACAAAGGGATGCAAAGAAAATTTGGACTTGCCAAAAAAAGAAAGCTGAAAATAACAGCTTGTGAGAGTTGTTAAAGCTCTCACAAGCTTTAACAACTTGTTAAAGTTGTTAACAAATTTAACAAATACATTGAGAGAGAAGACAATTTTTCCCAGACACAAGGCATCAATGTGTAAAGCTTCAACTTGTGTTTCATACAAGATACTATTTATTAAAGAAATTGTTGGCCAGTCAGGATTATTTAGGAGATGATTGAAAATTAAATTGTCCCCTCACATTGACTGGTGTGTAA
The DNA here is from genome assembly GCF_965287045.1 of Carcharhinus amblyrhynchos. Lineage (NCBI taxonomy): Eukaryota > Metazoa > Chordata > Chondrichthyes > Carcharhiniformes > Carcharhinidae > Carcharhinus > Carcharhinus amblyrhynchos. The sequence goes on from NC_137329.1 coordinate 59,873,152, forward strand.
TCAGTTGACCAACTAAAGTAATGGTTTAGAGTAAGTAAATCATTGCTGAGGACTTTGAATTCTACTTAAGAGTTTAACACCATTTTGAGACACTTCAAAAGATTTTCTGGGACACTATGTCAAGGTTTCACTAACACCCACAAATATTTATTCCAGAAATTTCCTGAGGAGTTTCCTGAGGAGGGCAGTACAGTGGTTAGCACTGCTGCCTCACAGCATCAAGGAGTTCAATTTCGGCCTTAGGTCACTATTGTGTGGAGTTTGCAAGTTCTCTTGTGTCTGCATGTGTTTCCTCTGGGTGCTCCAGTTTCCTCCCACACTCCAAAGATGTGTGGGTTAGGTTGATTGGCCATGAAAAATTGACCCTAGTGTCGGGAGGGTTAGCAGGGTAAATATATGGGGTTATGGTAAGAGGGTCTGGGTGAGATTGTGTCCAATGCAGACTTAATGGGCTGAGTGGCCTACTTCTGCACTGTAGGGTTCTATGATTCTGAGATCACCCATTTTACTAGGCACCTTAAGAGTCACTGGGAGAAGGGGAGTCTTTGGTCATCTGCTTCTTGAGGGTGTATTCAGTCTGCAACATATAAGGCCAGATAGAGCAGCACCAGCTGCTGGAGGAGAGAAAAGGTGAGGTAGACTCCAACCAGACCGCCCCCCTGTGGGTATAGGGCATTTTCTCACCCAACCTCCTTCAGTAGGGCTACCAGTGCCACATTCAAGAATCTGTGCTCCCTCTACCTCAACCAGCTGAACCTTCTACAAGCCAAATAGGTTATGTCAGCCAGCCCACTCCAAATCCTCAATGGAATGTTTTAAATCACAGCAGAATTAGTTTTCCTGAAACGGGCGCATTAAAATCATACTTTCATGCAGGCTTTTACTTTTTCTGAATAGGACAATTTGTCAGTCATACCCAGCAAAATTTGTTTCTTTGAAGCAATTGGTTCACCTTTAGCATTTCAGGCAGTGTATATTATCCATCATTCTAAAGGAATGGCTGACAGGGGTGAGAATGATTATATACAGCAGAGGATGGGGATTTTGGGTGAGATCTTACTGCTGTTTTGTCAGACTATAATCTTTGTAATAGGTCAGGATATGTCAACATTCTTACTGCTGGTTAGTCAGCTGTGTGGAAATGTTGTTGATGAGTAGCAAGATGTCACTGACAGGGAGGCAGGGGACGAGTCTGAATTTGGTAGGTGTCTCTAATTAGCATAGCACCAACTACGACCTGTTTTCACAAAAAGGAGAATCGTAGAATCCCTACAGTGCAGAAGGAGGACATTCAGCCCATCAAGTCTGCACCAACAGCAATCCCACCCAGACTCTATCCCTGTAACCCCATATATTTACCGTCTGAATTCTCCTGGCACTAAGGGGCAATTTAGCATAATCAACCTAACCTACAAATCTTTGGACTGTGGGAGGAAGCCAGAGCACCCGAAAGAAACTCTTCCAGACATGGGGAGGATGCGCAAACTCCATACTGACATTCACCTGACGTCAGAATTGAACCCAGGCCCCTGGCACTGTGAGGCAGCAGTGCTAACCACTGTCTCACTCCATGTTTTCCTTCTTTTGGCAAAGTAATCTCCAGACACTGGGAATGGGAGTATGTGGACCCTTTAACAATGGACATGGGTGATACTAGAATCAACAATAAAGAAATTGCAAACAATTTAAATGAATACTTTGAATTTACAATTGAGAAGCGGGACAAAACCAGAAAGACTGATACAGGAGGACTATTATAATGTTTGTCCAAATTTCATAATAGTAAAGGGGAAAAGATTGGGACTTCAAACAGGAAAATCTCCAGGATCTAATCACCACAAACATTTTAAAAGAAGTATGTAAGGAAACTTAAAGATGTTGTTGCGTTCTCAGCCTGACCATTGCAACATTGGGATAATAGTTGGGATGATCCAAACGCAGGCTGATGATCATGAGACAACGAACAATGGACCTCTGTCACTCAAAGGGTGGTGAATCTCTGGAATTCTCTGCCCGTTGAAGTGGTGGAGGCTGCCTCGCTAAATATTTTTAAGACGCGGGTTGATGGGTTTTTGATAAGAGAGGGGATTAAGGGTTATGAGGAGAGGGCGGGAAAGTGGAACTGAGCCACGACAGATCAGCCATGATCTTATTGAATGGCGGGACAGGCTCGAAGGGCTAGATGGCCTACTCCTGCTCCTATTTCTTATGTTCTTATGTTTCTTATGTTTATTTTGGGCAGATTGCAGGTGCGTCACACCTTTCCAGTTTCCTAAGTGCTGTATTCTCTTTCTTAATGGTTCGTTTGGATGCCCTGTGACAAAACCTATTTGTCTCATGATCAGAAAGGAATTGCCAGCTCAACTTGCTTCCCTCAGGAGAAAGCATCCACAAGGAGGGGATTTTCATTGCAAGCAGTACGGAGGGTCAAGAGTGGGCTGTAGTTGGCCAAGCCAGCTCAGGAGAAAGGTCAGAGGTAGCCACAGGGGCTGCTGGGGAAAGAGGCAGACTCTTTAAAAGACTCACCCCAGTGCTGTGGGACTTCATCCCAATTATAATAAGAACAGAAAGCCTCCCCAGCCCCTCTTCCCTGACATCCTCTCACCTCTACACACTCCCCAGGCCCATCCATGTGCCACCTCATGACTCTCAATTAGCCCCCAGAATTATTCATACCACCACCACTCACCCCCCACCCCCACTGACCCCTTTCCATGTCAAACACTCAAAACAACAGTGTCCTATGGAAAACAATGCTTGATTGATAGGTCTGGCTCTCTGATCTACTCTGTCAACTGCACATTGTTTATTTACACAGGATAAAAAGGATAAAAGTGCTTAATTTCCTGCACTTCGAAAGGGCTGGATGATTCACAATTTTATTGCTCTGCAGTTAAAAAGAATTTCTATTGAGAAAAGTGGAAAGTTATGAATAATAACTGGTATTTTATATTTTTAAAAATCCTATTGTCACTGCAAGGTTAATTGCTTCCATGCAGTGTATGGGGGGGATGGACATGGGGGACGAGTGCATGAGGGTCTATAGGGGGAGATGGGGTTAATATCTTGGCATGGGGGATGAAAGATCGTAGAAAGGTGGGTGGGGGCATACCTAGGCATGGGGGAATGAGGGACATACCTGGGCAGAGGGTATGAAGGTCTCTAGGGATTGGATACAGGAGGGGTGCAGGCATGAGGATGACATTTTGATCTGACATTCAAAATTTATTGTCACATGGACGATGGTTGACAACAACTCTGAAGGCGTATGAAACCTTTAAAAACCTGGCTCCAAGAACGTTGGGGAGAACTAGAACATTCTTTTCCCCCAATGGCCTGATCAGGAGTACAGGGCATGGCCTGAATCAGCCTGCACCGTTAAAAATCAGAAACCCAGGGAAGGGGTTTGGAAATCCTGGAGTGAGTCCCAAGAGTCATTTTTAGAGGCATACAGAATCTCCCCTGCCCAATGTGTCAAACAGGTAATTCCTATTGCAGCAAAGTTAAACTATATTCTTTACTGTACTTATTATTGAATCACTGCAGCTGACAGGATAATACATGCAGATTAGCCGTGTGGAATTGGATTATGACAGAATTTATTTGCCCTTAAATCAAATATGCAGAAGCAAAGATATCAGATAGAACACACAGTAAAATGTCACTGCTGCATTCGTGTTGGATAACCTCCAACAAAACGTTCCCTTCATTTACAGAATTCTTTCTTCATGCGAGGAAAGATTTTATTAAAACTGTCAGACTTATAATGAAGACACGACCGGAGTGTTATTTCTATGAAAAGCTCTCAGAAACCAGCGTGAGAAACATTTCCACCCTCCACCTCCTGAACAACACTGGGCGCTTATTAATCTCCCTCAAGGACCCGGGGGAAAATGGTTAAGCAGCCCCACTAATCTGCATCGCACATTGTCCTTTGATGTTCTTTTGAAGTGAGCTTTAATCCGCCGGCCTTGATGAAATTACAAATCTCACACAACTGACAAAGTATACAAATAACTTGGCCACGTTAATCTTGGGGAATGATTGTTTCACACAGCAGTGGACAGCAGGTACTGTCCACTCAGTGTACAAATTGGAGTTTAAATGCTAGATTTGGACTCACTCCAGTTCAAAGGAGGTTTCTAGCTCACCTCCCACTTTATCAATCATCTCCTGGCCATGCTTTCAATGAAGAACTCACTTATAGATATGTGCTTCCTGTGTAAACAAACCCTTCTTGATGCATCATCCACCCACTGAACTCCATCTACACGTCCCCTTAGATTTTGCCAAGTCAATTGTACATTTCTCTCAGTTTATAGAATGATATAACCCAGAAGGAGGCTATTCGGCCTATGCTGGCTCAGAATATCCAATTAATCCCAATCCATTGCTCTTTCTCCATTATCCCATAAACTCTTCTGACCTTCACTATTTACCAATTCACTTTGAAAGTTATTATTGAATCTCCTTTCCCAACCCCTTCCCTCCTCCCTTCCCCAACTCTGCAATCAGGCAGCTAGACAATTCCAGATCAAGCTTCTCAGTGCTTGAAAATGTTTTCCTCATATCTTCTCTGATTATTTTACCAATTGCCTTGAATGGGTGTTCCCTGGTTATCAGTCTTTCTCCCACTTGAAACCATTCTCTTTTGTTATTCCATCAAACTCCTTCATGATTTTTTACCCTTCATGCAAATCTCCCTGAACCTTGTGCACTCTGGTGAGAATTCTAGCTCCTCCAGCCTCTCTATGTGACTGAAGTCCAGTATCCGTGGTACCAGGAATTCTCGTGCAAAGTTACCATATACACACTCACTTCTCTTTGCTATAGCTGAGCCAAGAATATTCAGGTGATGGTATTTTTCTATGGCTCCTCCTGAAATACCACCTCATCCTCACCCTGCTACATGGGTTGGAGGGAAACCTCCAGTTGGTGTGACCACTGGCTCTTTGTTTTCCATCCTGCCCACTTCCATTCACCTTCAACTATCCTTTTCCACGTTTAAGTTTTCAGATAATGGCTTTGTCACCAATCAGTGCAGCCTCATGAAGAAGGGTAAGAACAGCGTCACTTGGTCTGACACTTGCAGATACCAGCAGCTGTTGTAGATCGGCAGAACTGAAGAAAGGTAGAAATGTAATCGGTATTAAGTCAATGGAAGGTGGAGACAGGCAGGAAGGGCAGAAGAGAAAATTTATGATAGGGTGGAGGGAAAGAGAGATTATGTGACAAAAAGTTCTATGGTACAAAGGTCAAAAAGAGAGGTAATGGGTAAAATAAAGAAACAAAAGATGTATCTAGATGATCCCACTTTTTACACAGAAAATAGAAGAATTATTAATTCCCAGGATAATTGCAGACGTCAGGACTATGGTTGATCAATTTTAGTTAGGTAAGCATGTCAAGGGATAAGCATTACAAGCAGATAAATAGGACTGAGGTACAGACCAGCCATGGTCCAATTGAACAAGCTCAAGGGGCTGAATGGTCTCTTCCTGTTCCCATGATTCCACATCCATTGCTGGACTCTGAGACAGGATTATGCACAGATATTTTATGAATTATTTTTAAAATTTGGCTGTAGTGGGAAATCTTGAACCCCTGTTCATCTAAGCTTCCATCCCTAGAACAAAATCCAGAAACGCCACTTTATATATACAAAATATTAATTTCCCCTTTTCTGTGAAACTCCATCTAAAAATCAATCTGAGTTTGAAACAGGAAGCCTACTCCAGAACCAAACACATAGAAAGGTGGCAAAGATCAGGAAGCAGTTTAGAAGCAGACTGAGTTGTGGCCCATACGTACGTACCCTGCATGCCAAGAGACACGATGCATACTGGGGTCATAAACGTTTTGTCCAGGCTGGGTGCGGCCCTGTCTCTCTTTCTATATAGCAAGTTGCAGGGCTGAGGGGGAAGTACCAAGGCATTAGCTGAAAGCACTGGGTTGAATGTTTGCTGAGAATAGGGGTATGAAGTCCTCTTTTAAGGGGAAGTTAGACAAATGCATGAAGAAGAAGGATAAGAAGACGACGATGTCTGGGTTAAATAATGGGAGGTGGAAGGTGGCTGATAGTTGGGTCAGATGGTTTATTACTGTGCTGTACATTCTATGTAACTTTGCCTGTCAATAATCTGCTTATTAAAGAGAGATTGTTGGTTGTACACTGCTGTGGATTTTTTCCTCTTGGGGAAGGGTCAGGCACTGAGCTCACAGTTTTCCACAAAGAGTCTTCAACAGTGCAACAAGATTTTCACTGTAGAGGTTAATATGGAAAAGTTTTGTGTAAGTTGCTTCATAAAACTTCCTTCTGCACAGACTTATCTTTTATCCTTATCTCCCATTTGTTCATTGTAACCTCACTGAGATAAGAGAGCAGTCCAGCCAGTCAGTGATTGAATGACCCACAGTTATCCCCCCCACCCACCTCCCCTGCACACCGCCTGAATAAAATAACAAGCAAAGGCCTGCATCAGTTGGCTGTGGGCCAAACAATCTTTTAAACTGTGGCTACTGTTTAGTGTGCCTTGTTGATTACAATGTTGGTCCTGCTGACCTTACAAATTGATTGGAGTAAAAATGCATCAATGTCTCAGTGAATGTAACATCTGCACTGCCTGTATGCCTCACCCACACCCAATCCCACCTCCCCCCCCCGTCATCATCCCACTGCCTCCTCCAGTGGACATCCCAGCTGTAACTTGTCCCTGATGTTGTCAGCTCAGCATGGACACACACCATATTTCAGCTGTGGAGGTTGCTGTCAGAGAGGCGTCTGAGTTGTGAAACTGTGACAATGAATAGACAGCCTGAAATGTTATTGAAGTTAGATGTGCTGAAGCTTCCCCATCTGGAAAATAAGCTCAACTTGACATCAGTGTGAATGTTAACAAGGCAGCTTACTCAGCAGCAGCAATACGTGGGGACATTTTTCACTGATTTCACCAGTAACACTTTACTTAAAGCTTGCTCAGATATGAAATAAACTCTAATCTCTTCCTCGTATTGTTACCAGATTAGTTTTGATGCTACTGTTTGTAGGGTGTGGCAGATAAACTCTTCGTGGCTGTGTAGGTTTTGTTTCAGTTCTGAATCTCAATGGGTGAAATAAGGACATAATATGGACAGGTTTGAATGGATCATATAGCTTGTCTGACATTCAGCCCAACTCATTGAGAGTGAATATTGACATGTCCGATAACAGGTGGCAGATGTGATTCTATCAATCGTGTCCAGCTCAGCACTAATTTCACCCCATGACCTCTCCCCTTATCTTCTTGCAACTCAGTGGGAGAGGTGTGATTAAATGGATAAACTATTCTTTCAGGAAGATCACACACAAAGAGCAGTAGTCTAAGTGACAATCTGAAGGTGATTTAGAATGCACCAGTCTTATATCTGAGCTGATCTGACTTGAATTGGTCTCTTATGAAACCCAGCCTCAAGCTTGGATTTTTACAGAATCGGGAAGGCTCCACTGTCCTTCACAAAAGGTAGGTCGGACCTAGGGACAGAAGTCCTACTTCCATTTGTGCTGATGGGGAAAGGGAGCGGGATGTGATCCACACATGAGGGAAACCTGAACTCAGCAGGGCTATTTGAACCCAGCACTGAGTTCAAACAGACAACATTTTTGTTGTTGTGAAGGACTTAATTCACAGTTTACGAGTTTCAAGTTAATGCAATAGATATAAACACTCTTGAAGGGTGGTGCATGTCTGTTTAATAGTTGTGATCTAACATTATTTTAAATACCCAGCCCTTTAAAATATGGAAATAAACAGCCTCCGAATGTCAGCGACAGTTTAAAAAGAACTGCTGCCTTGCGTTAATTGACAGACCAAGTAGTGTAACATCTATTGTAGCAGTTTCAATAGTTGCCTTTTGACATTTCCCGAAGGGGTCTTTTATGAATGCTTGGCTGATTTCTAAAAGCAACAGTTATCTCAGCAGTGAGGTTCCGAATTCTCAGTCTGATTGACAGGATAAAGAGCCTATTAAAGGATTAGCAATCTTTATGTCAGGGAAAAATAGAAATTTATTTCTTTTTATAAGAGTTAAACACTTGAAATTTATAAAGAGCATTAAATGGGCTTTCCTGAGTGCACTTTATTTTGTTATTAATTCTTTGTACTGAGAACTGCATTGGATTTATAGAACTATATTTTAATTCATCTTCACATGGCTCCTGAGGTCTGTCCATGGTGGATATTGGGTGAGCTGGAATGGGTGATATAAATGGCTATGTCGGGGACATAAAGGACCATGAGCAGCTGGATGGGGGCATGAGTTGGCATGTGTTTATAAGGGGCCATTGTGATGCTGGGTATGCTTGAGGATACAAAATCCCAGAGAACCAAGGCCAGCCTTCTGACCATCCCATCTCAGCACTCAGCCATCCCAGTGGCTACTTATGTTCTGTTATAATCCAGATCAGAAACTCCAAAACATTTTATGAAGCCCTCCTCGATCATAAATTTTGCACTTTGAATTTGGCTAGGGTAAGCATGATATGTTTCACTTCAGATATGATTCAAATGACCCGCTAGGGAGCTTTTATCAAACAAGGTTTATTTAAGAATGCAGTTGACATGTATGGAAAAAAAATCACAAATTTTTTATCAATTACAAACAAAAACAAAACAAGCATGATAATGTATAACCCTTAACAAATATATCTAAAATGTTCCAATCAAGCAAAACTTTCCATTGACAAAAACACTCTTTCCATGGTTTAACACAACAAAGACTAATGCTCACTGAATCCTTTGGTTAGAGAATTGAAATACTGGCCTCTCAGCCTTGCGACTTCTAGCAGCCCTCTGGATACATTCCGAACAGTTTGAAATTAGAACAGCTTCCCAGAACATCCAGGAGAGACTCTGGTCAAGCCACCAACAGCAGATTTTCTATTCCCAGAAGGCAAGAAGCCTTGCTTTCAGCTTACCAGCAGAATTTCCAAAATAACGATAGAAGGACTGCTTTTCAGCTTGAGGTCCCTTCTAAAACTCAAACTGCTGCCAGTCAAAACAAAAAATGAAACCTTAAATTTGCTGGGAAGGAAAAAATACCTGCCCAAAACACATGAACTTCCTCCTAACAATGCAGGGTCATTAAACATCCCAAAGTAAAAGTAAACAAACCCTATTTAAGCCACAAAAGGATAAAAAAAAACTTCTACAGTGAACTTGGCAACAATGACATAAGCTGAGGCTGTGAGAGCTGCAGAGAACATGGTTAAAAAAAAGTTCCTAAAGGTATACTAATGTCACAGTTCTCCTTTTGAATCTGAAACAAAGACTGAAAATGCTAGAAAACTTCAGCAGGTCCGACAGCATCTGTAGAAAGAGAATAGAGCCAATGCTTTGAGTCTGGATGACCCTCCATCAGAGCTGGGATAGGTTCAGCAAATCAGAAAATTTCCTGATGAATCTCAGTACCAAGAATTCAACCAAATGTGGGTTTTACTCAGTTTGATCTTTCCTGGGTAAGTGGAGGGGCATTTCTGGGGGTGCTTTCCAAATCAATAATGCAGTGCTCATCATAGGCTGAATCATAGGCTGGAATTCTACACCTCCCTGGGACTGGGCTGCTAGGTGGGGGAGAGATGAAAAATTGGAGGGCATGGCAGGAGGTGCCATGCATGCCATCATTGCCACTGGTATCTTACTGGTGGGGGGTAACATAAGAACATAAGAACATAAGAAATAGGAGCAGGAGTAGGCCATCCAGCCCTTCGAGCCTGCCCCGCCATTCAATAAGATCATGGCTGATCTGTCGTGGCTCAGTTCCACTTTCCCGCCCTCTCCCCATAACCCTTAATCCCCTCTCTTATCAAGAACCCATCAACCCGCTTCTTAAAAATATTTAGCGAGGCAGCCTCCACCACTTCAACGGGCAGAGAATTCCAGAGATTCACCACCCTTTGAGTGAAGAAGTTCCTCCTCAACTCCGTTCTAAACCGCCTCCCCTTTATCTTGAGGCTGTGCCCCCTAGTCCTACTGTCTTTTTTGAGCGGGAAGAGTCTCTCCACCTCTATCCTATCCATCCCATTCATCATCTTATACGTCTCAATGAGATCTCCCCTCATTCTTCTAAACTCTAACGAGTACAAGCCTAGTTTATTCAGCCTCTCCTCATAGCTCAATCCCCTCAACTCCGGTATCAGCCTAGTAAACCTCCTCTGCACTCCCTCCAGGGCCAAAATATCCTTGCGCAGGTGCGGCGCCCAAAACTGCACACAGTACTCCAGCTGCGGCCTCACCAATGCCCTATACAGCTGCAGCAAGCCTGTACTTAGGCCCACTGAGGCCCCCCACTAGCCCTTTTCCATGAAGATAAGAAAGCAGTTGTGAATATTGATGCATGTTCAGTTTAAAAGTGTGGTAATATATTGCTCTAATTGAGCGATTAGCATAAGATGTAGGCAACCTGTTTCTCTTGAGGGGTGCATGCTGCCTAATGAGCTCTGGTGAAAGGTGGAAGTCAGTGTGTTCACTATGAAAGAACCCAGGCAGGGGACTATAACAGACTTAAAGTGGGCTCAGAGGCCTCCAAGATATGTTTGTTGTTACCACCACACATGCACAGTTCTAGTATTTTTCTCTGGGCTGGAGTTAGGGTGATATTATGGTTGGGAAACCAGGAATCATAGATTTCTTTGATCATCTTTGCGTTCCCAACCATGCTCTTCTCTCCAGCTGCAACATTAATATTACAGCCTTTACCAGAGCCTTCCCTACCCAACGCATAGGCCAGACCTCTGGGGGAGGAGTTTTCCCTGGCAAGGGAGGGGGTTTTGTGCCCATGTAAAGGATTTGACCTGAGCTTCGACACTCCTTTTACCCAGCCAGTCATGTATTTTTGTTGTATTTGTAGCTCTCCATTTCTAACGTGGTTCTAACCCTACTGAGAAGGCTATCACTGCACTAGGATGGAAGGGCTATCTGCCTGAGGACAACTGTTCACTGACTCCCATCTTCTACCTGACCATGACCCCATTCCCAATGCCAAACCATTATTCCCGTGACCATGGATCACAGTTACACTATCCCTCCAACCCCAAAGTCACTGAATTTCTCTGTGTGAGCAGATCAGAACATGTGCACTTGAGTATTACAAAGAACAAAAGAACAAAGAAAAGTACAGCATAGGAACAGGCCCATTGGCCCTCTGAGCCTATGCTGATCATGATGCCCGAATTAAACTGAAAGAAAACCTCCTGCCCTTACTCGGTCCATATCCCTCTACTCCCTCCCTATTCATGCACCCAACCACATGCCTCTTAAATGTTGCTAATGTGCCTGCTTCCACCAACTCCTCCAGCAGCGCAGTCCAGGCACCCACACATCTCCCTTAAACTTTCCCCCTCTCACCTTGATCCTGTGCCCCCTTGTAATTGACATTTCCAACCTGACTATCCAGATTGGTGGCCATCTTGAGTTGGCTGGAGATACCATGGATCTCAAATGAGGAAGATACATTATAGTGACATGAAGGGGAACAACATTATGAGATGAATTCATCTCACCTTGGCAACTTAATCCATCAGTCACATTTTATAATTTAGACAAATCATTGCATGTCTCTTAAAAGATTAAAGGACCTCAGAAAAATATTAAAACGTGACAAATTGCAAGCAGCAATTTAAATGGGCAGTTTGAGCTCATGTTCCTTTTATTCTAGAGATCATATTTATAAATATCTGATTTATTGATGTTTCTCATTATTCATTTTACAGGGCATGACCGTTGCTGGCTGGGCCAGCATTTATTGCTCATCCCTAACTACCTTCCATTCCAGAGGGCATTTGAGAATCAGCCACATTGCTATGGCTGTGGAATCACATGTAGACCAGACCAGGTAAGGATGGCAGATTTCCTTCCCTAAAGAACATCAGTGAACCAAATGAGCTTTTACAACAATTGACAATGGTTTTATGGTCATCATTAGACTCCTTTAATTGAACTCAAATTTCACTATCTGCCATGGCAGGATTTGAATCCATGCCCCTAGGTCTTGTCCAGGGTCTCCGGATTACAAGCCCAGTGACAATACCACCATGCTGCCACCTCCCTTTAAAAGTTGCTTTGTCTTATATGAAGGGTTAGATTTTGAAACAAGGTGAAACTTTGCTTGTATACATATTGCCTTTTTGTGGTTGAATGGACTGACATAAAGCAGTAGCATTGCAGATAGATGGTCTCATGCCCTATCACTGGCATTGCACTATTGGTTACAGCTTTTCTTTAAATGAGTTACAAAGCTAATCTAGAAAAGTTCTTTGAAGAATTTCAACAAATGGGGTCTACATCGGACTGAGTCTGCCACAGAAGCCAGTCTTAAACAAGTATTTGTCACTCTCAACAAGGAAAATGGAAGGTTAACAAAAGCAGAGGTGTATTAGTAATTATAACATGTCAAGCACTGAGAGAGAAAAAATAGAACAGAGCTCAAGGCATGGTGCTGAATGAAGGAAGGTGTACGGGGGGAGGATGAAGCCCTCAAACTACAGACAAAGGCCGTGCTGGAATTAGGCAAACTTAGACACACAAAGGTTGCAGTAAAAGGGTTCAGGAGATAGCGGGGGAAAGTCAAAAGCAAACAACAGTAATTGAAAGATCACATTCAGGTAGGAGGAAGATACAGGAGTAGGCCATTCAGTCCATTGAGCCTGCTCTGCTATTTAATACGATCATGGCTAATTGGACACTTCAATGCCTTTTACAACCACTCTCCCCATAACCCTTTACATTACTGTTAATCAGAAATTTATCAATCTATGCTTTAAACGTACACAATGACTGAGCTTCCACAGCCCCCTGGGATAGATAATTACAAAGATTCACAACCCTCTATCGAGAGAAATTTTCCCTCATTTCACTCTTAAGTGACTTCCCCCATAATTTGAAATTGTTCCCCTTGGTTCTAGACTCCCCAATCAAAGGAACATCTTACCTGCATCTCCTCTGTCGATCCCCTTAAGTATTTTGTAGGACAATTCAGGCATGCATTGTCTTAGACATTAGCAGCATGAGATTTTGTTCTTCAAGCTCTGCTAATCTTTTTGAAATGCAGTTTGCCTTTTTTCCTGCTTTGTTTCCTAACATTGCTGATTTCAGAGTCTCTTGGTAGTACAGAACTGGAGTATTGCTGAAAAAAGAGACATGCTGTCAAATCTTTTCATTTTGCATTCATCAGGACAGAATACCAAATTTCAAAGACAGCAAAAATGTGTATCGAATAAGAAAGGGGTGCTAAACAAAGGTATGTGGGAGACAATCATTCCTTGGTGCATTCTCCATGGCAATGCCTTGACCAATCAGAGTCCGGTCCCATTCCAACATGAAAATTAGCCATGTACCTGTCTCAGACTAGCCCATACTGAACTTCTTATATTGATCTCATAGAGCATACTGTTAGTGACTGGAAAGCAAGTATGGCTTTAGAAGCTACTTTTCTTAGACAGTTCCATAAGGTAGAGCATTATGACCAGGAATTATTAGATTCATTAATACTCTGATATTCTTCTTTACATTATGGAGAATTTTAAAAGATCTCACCAATTCTTAATTCTTTTAATTTCAATTGTCTGATAGTTATTGATCACTTTAAGGTGATCTTTTCATAAGTTGTTGTGAGAAAGTTTTTCCGATGTAATATCTGTTGTATTTCTGAAAACATTTTAAATTATTACTGATCCTGTAGGTGTTCTCATTCTCCTGCGTTATATTAATATTTCATGCAGGGATGCTGTCAGCATCACTGAGTGCACCTTCTGTGTATTCTCACCATATGTTTTACAGACTGGCTGCCTCATGTCTAACCTACATCTGCAAATACAGCGGCATGTCAGAATCGTGAAGCATGAGATATCTAATCCAGTCTAGCCTTTCCACAAAATTGCTAAAAAAGATTGATGGGGATCTGGTGGGTTTTTTTTATTAGAATTTCCCCTTGGGATGGACCTGATGTCTGGGACAAAGGCTAGGTTACAAGCTGGAATGCAGTAGTTTCCAAGAGAATGGTAGAAACTAACTGTTAATGGAGTATTGCTGAAAAAAGAGACATGCTATCGAAGCTTTTCACCTTACACTCATCAGGATAGGCACAAGAATGCCAAATTTCAAAGGGGGCAACAATTTATGCTGCCTGACAGATGGATTGACACATCAAGTGCATTTGAGGCATTGTCATGGAGAATGGCCAAGGAACTATTAGCCCCAATGTTTTCTTTAACTACATCTTAACTTCACTTTCCTTTTGCAAAATTCTGATTGATACCTTGCAGTGAGTCCTGGCTGCATTCATACATTTCTACCTTCTTGAATCACTGCAGTGCACGCAGTGTAGGTACACCCACAGAGCTGTTAGGGAAGGATTTCCAAGATTTTGATCCAGCAACACTGAAGGAGTGGGAGTATATTTCTAATCAGGGTTATGCATAATTTAGAGGGGAACTTGGTGGTGTTTCCATTTATCTGATGCTCTTGATCTTCCAGGTGGTAGAAGTCTCAGGTTTGAAAGGTGCTATTGAAGGAGCCTTGATGAATTGTTGCAGTACATCTTGTATATACAGCTGCCACTGTGTATCAATGATGGAGGAAGTGAATGTATAAAGTAGTGAATAATACAGAAATCAGACTGCTTTGTCCTGGATGGTGTTGAGCTTCTTGAGTGCTGTTGGAGCTGCACTTATCCAGTCAAGTGGATAAGTGCAGCTCCAACAGCACTCAAGAAACTATTCCATTACACTCCTGACTTGTACCTTGGAGATAGTGGACTGGCTTTAGGTAATCAGGTGGTGAGATACTTACCACAGAATTCCCAGCTTCTGATCTGCTCTTGTAGCCGCAGTTTTTAGATTGAACATAGAACCCTACATAGAACCCTACAGTACAGAAAGAGGCCCTATGGCCCATCGAGTCTACACCGACCACAATCCCACCCAGGTCCTACCCCCCCATATCCCTACACATTTACCCGCTAATCCCTCTAACCTACACATCTCAGGACACTGAGGGGCAATTTTAGCATGGCCAATCAACCTAACCCACACATCTTTGGACTGTGGGAGGAAACCGGAGCACCTGGAGGAAACCCACGCAGACACGAGGAGAATGTGCAAACTCCACACAGACAGTGACCTGAGCCAGGAATTGAACCCAGGTCCCTGGAGCTGTGAAGCAGTCATGCTAACCACTGTGCTACCGTGCCGCCCACTATGGTTATTCCTGTTCAGTTTCTGACCAATGTAACACTCAGGATCTTGATAGTAGAAGTTTCTGCAATGTAGTGCCATTGAATGTCAAGGGGCATTGTTTACATTCTCTCTTATTGGATATGGTCATTGCTTGGCACTTGAGTAGCACAAATGTTACTTGCTATTTATCAGCCCAGTCCTGGATATTGTCCAGGTCTTGCTGCATTTGGACACAGACTGCTTCAATGTCCAACGCGTTGCAAATGGTGCTGAACATAGGACAGTCATCACTCAACATCCCCATTTCTGACCTTTTGATGGCAGGAAGATCATTGATGAAGCAGCTGAAGATGTTTGGGCCTAGGACATCACCCTGAGGAACTCCTGCAGTGATGTCCTGGTGCTGAGATGATTGACCTCCAACCACCAGACCTGCCAGAATCATCAGCACAGTAATGAAAGTTGTCATTGGCTGTGCCAGCAGGTAGAACTTACTTAACAATAATCTGCTCACTGCTTAGATGATTGATCTCCAACCACCAGAACCTTTCTGCTAGGTATGACTCCAACCAGCAGAGAGATTTGCCTCTGAATCCCATTTACTTCAATTTTGCTAGGGTTCCTTGAAGTTATATTCAGTCACTGCCTTGATATCAAGGACAGTCACTCTCACCTTACCCCTTGACTTGAACTGTTTTGTCCATGTTTGAATAAGATCAAGAGCTGAGTGGCCCTGGTGGAACCCAAACTGAGCATCAGTGAGCAGGTTATTGCTGAGTAAGTTCTGCCTACGACACAGTCAATGGCAACATTCATTACTGTGTTGATGATCAAGACTAGACTGATGAGATGATAATTGAGCAGATTTGTCTCTGTGGAAGAAGGTCTTAATTTTAAATGCAGAGCTAGATAGGTTATTGATTAAGGAGAGGGGTGAAGGATTATTGGGGGAGGCAGGAATGTAGAGTTGAGGTTAAAATCAGATCAGCCATAATCTTATTGAATAGTGGAGCAAGCTCCACTATTCAAAAGAGCCGAGAGGCCCATTCTTGCTCTTAATTTGTATGTTCATAGGTATGTAGGTTGGATTTGTCTTGCTTTATGTGAACATGCCTGGATCATAGAAAGCATTTTTTTCTGGTAGTATCTTAGCATGGTATGGCTCTTGTTCTGCCCAAGACTGCAAGAAACTACAAAGGGTTGTGAACGAAGCCTAGCCCATCATGCAAACCAGCCTTCCATCCATTGACTCTGTCTACACTCTCCACTGCCTAGGCAAAGCAGCCAGCATAATTAAGGATCCCACGCACACTGGACATTCTCTCTTCCACCTTCTTCCGTCTGGAAAAAGATACAAAAGTCTGACATCACTTACCAACCGACTCAAGAACAGCTTCTTCCCTCATACCAGCAGACTTTTGAATGGACCTACCTCACATTAAGTTGATCTTTCTCTACACCATAGCTACAACTATAACACGACATTCTGCTGCTTCCTTCTCTATGAGCAATGTGCTTTGTCTGTATACTGCACAAGAAACAGTGCTTTTCACTGTATACTAATGCATGTGACAATAATAAATCAAAACAAATCAAAATCAAACAATTGTTGACATTGTCAGGTAGACATCAATGTTGTAGCTGTATTGGAACAGTTTTCCCAAAGGTGTACAAAGAACAAAGAACAACCCAGCACGGGAAACAGGCCCTTCGGCCCAATGAGCCCGCGCCGCCGCATCACCCTACACATATTCTACCCTGCGTGTCTACGAATGGAACCCCTAACTTAGCCAGATTCAGGGGAGAATAGTGTCAATTTGGTAAAACCAGTCAGCCTAAGAGCACATCTTTGGGGTGTGTAATTACAATGTCTGATCAACTGCCTTTAATAATCTCATCACTGGAGAGTTGAAGTCTGCAGGTAGCACTTCTTTATGGAATCTAGCTCATATTGGGAAACAGAGAGTTGGGTGGTAAACTAGGATGGATATTTATCAACTCGTAGGCAGTGTTACCAGATTGATTTATACCTCCACCAGAGGCCAATTGTATCAATTTATATTAAGTACGTTGATTGGATGGTTACCTGAGCACAATTAAAGAGACATTTAGAAGAGTTCAGTGGAATCAAAGCTGTAGTATTTCAATTTGTGAATAAATCTTTCCCAAGTAAAGATGGGCTTTGAATTCTTCCTTCACCAATGGGCTATCAGGAGTATAACACCAGAGAATGGTCCAGGCCCACCAATCTGACTGAGTGATTGTTTAATGAAGTCCATGTGAAGGTTCTGTACGGCCTCTGTTCAAATTCCTGCTGAATGCTTTGAAGAGCCAGCTTCTGGGAATTGTCGGGCTTGGCTGTGGTGCACATAAACCTATTAACATATAGACATTATTTATAACTCAACATTTGTGATGCTGTGTTATTCACTCAGACTCCTTAATCCAGTGTATGTCAATCACTCTGCCTCCAATTACTTGCCCTTTCTCTTCAGTGTGTGTTCCTTATTTTAGGTCAGTCCAGGAAGCAACTTCTTAGATGTGATATTGCCAGCTGGCCGTGTTGGTCAGTCAGTGTGGCGAGCAGGAAGATAGTGTGCGATGCCAAAAATCTGATTCACACTCTTCGCACAGCTTCATGCTCAAAAGGGAAGCATAGGACTGACTTAATTTAAATGCCATTAGTGAGTCCAGGATGACTCCTCCCAGGTGTGTCCCCTATGCCAGCGAGAATCACTATTGTTCTGCAGTAGTGGAAACCAGGCACCATTGCCATGCAGGGGGAGGATCAGAGGCCACTGAAGCCCTGGCGTGGTCTGGGACATGGCTGGACACTGCCCACTGGGCATTGCCAGCCAGGCAATGCCCACCTGACTCTTTGGCAGTGCATGGTTGGCACTCTGGCAGTGCCCATTTGGGCACCACAAGTGTGCCAGGTCAGTGGCAAAGGGGTGCGGAATTAATGGATGTGGGACCTAAGTGGGTGTGTAGCTTGAGTCGGGGTGGGGGTGTTGCCTGAGTGGAGTGAGACGATGACATGGAGAGGTATGCAAAATGACCAGGGGGCTTATACATGGGGGAGCGATCTGCAAGGGTGGAAAGGGGGGAATGCAGTGGGGGAGTCCAGGAATATGCTGTGGAGGGGGTCATGGCAGGGCAGCATGTTGGGTGTCCTCCAGGGGACTCATCAGGAGAGTCCTGATATCCCAATGCCAGTGATCTATGTTGGTTTGGGGGGAGGAGGGCATGACAATGCCATTGATGATGGGCAGGAAGGTGGTCTGATGCCCCTGGTGGGGGATGGGGTGGGAGGAGGTCTCCCAGTTTTGCAGACTGGAGTGCCCTGCACAGTGGCACCCAAGTGCTCTGAAGCTGGCTTCACTGGTGTAGTTGGGCTCTATACTCCCACACTTCCCTCCCTCCCTCCCACAACTTGTGCAACTGTCAAAAATATTGAGAGTGTTAAAAAATTGCAATGCCAAAGTTGCCCGAAAGACCCACATGAAGGACTCTTGGTTTCACGCTGGTATGGCACTTAGAAATTTTGCAAGAAAACAAGTCAACAAACCTAAAGAACAGATAATTCCAGGAACCAGGGAATGAAAAGAGAAACCCCAGGAAGACTGAAGTTAAAAAGACAAAAAGGAATTGGAATCTGAACAAGGTATTGTCTACTGCAGTTAAAGAAAGAGACAGTGAAATGTTCCTGGTTAAAGCAGAGCTTAAATGTGCCGACCTGGTGAAGGTGGCAAGCGAGAACCCAGATACCTAAAAGATGTCTTAGATATTAAGGTTTTCGACACGTAGTACAGCATATGAAGCAAAGGTGTTCTGTTTACATAGCCAGGTACCCGAGAGATTGTGTGGAAGTGTGAATGTATTTGGCAACATGAAAAGAGAGATTGAAATCCTGGAAGTGGATCCTCGGAGAAGCACCTGACAGAAAGTATTGTTTAGGAGAAGATTCTAATGCATGTTTTTCAAGAACAGAGCTTGGAAATACTCGTGCAGAAGGCAGAGTTCCGATGAGACCAGTTGGCTCACAGTATGATAAGCGTTTGAGGGATTTATTGCGAAATCCACAACAATTGTTTTGGTGGCCACTTGCTTTCAGGGTGTTGTGTGTCTGACCATGGTTGGCCTGTAGTTTTACATGCACTATGTACTCATTGAAATCATTATATTTTGTAACTTTAAAGTCTGTAAAGATATAAGCGGGAGTAATGTGATCTTTTCACGTTTCATGTATGTTATTTTCTTTTGTAAAAAGCTAATTGGCATTCCTGTGATACTATTCATCCATATTTTTAAAGAAAAATAAAAGTTAGTCTACTAAGCGAGCCTTCCATTCTGGGACTTGGCTGTCGATTGTAAACACTGATTGTGAACAATGCACTGTATCATGGCCATCGGCAAAGGGAGGCAGAAGGATTAATATATTAATACAATAATTAGCTTCTGCACTGTACAAGTCCTAAAAAAGTTCTTTAGGGATCAATTAATAATGCAATTTGCCTTCGTAAGAGCAAGCTTTGCATTTCAATTTATTGTGTGAAGTATATTGGATATTTCAGCATTGAACAAGTACAAACATTATTATTTATTTAAGTTACTCAGCAAGGATTGCAGTGAAAGCAATACATCAACAATCGGCCCAATCATTTACTGAATACAAGAATACAAAATTAGGAAAAACATGATTCAAATAAATTCAAGATAACAAGATAACCTAGGTGCACCATAGATCTTACATAGAATCTGTACAAGCAGCAGTAACTATAGAGACAAATTTATAATTAACAGAATGAAGCAAATCCGCTCAATGTCTAATGGATTTCAAATTAACAGAATTCTTCAGCCACTGCCTGTGTAAGTCCAATTACAGGCCAGCAGATACCACCACTGATAAATCCACATCTTGAATGATTGAATAGTATGTGGCTGGGACAAATTTCCCCAGCAAGTACCACAAGTCACATCCAGTCTAACTGTCAATAGGTCTAGCAGCTTCTGTGGAGAGAGAACAGAGCTAATATTCCAGACTGGATAACCCTTCATCAGAGCTGAAGAAAACTGGAAATAGGACGAGATTTATACTTGATGTGGCGGGGGGCGGGGGGTTGGGGGGGGGGGGGGGGGGGGGGGGGTGTTGGTTGGGGAGTAGAAGCTGTGGGGCTAGATAGAGATCTAGCGATAGGCGGAGGGTAGAAAGAGATTGACAAAGATGTCATGGGCAAAAAGACAAAGGGAATGTAAATAATAATGATCATGGCTAAGAATGATGCTGATAGCAGCGCATTAATGGATCAGAAAGTGTAAATGGCAGGACAAAGATAAACAGTGGGTAAAAGGATAATCCAAGCCATCTCACTGACAGTGTTAAGGGAGAAAAAGATGGAAAAGTGGGATAAAATAATGAATGGGAAACAGATCAATGGAAGAAATGAAAATATATTGATAGGAATAAAAAAAATGTTGTGAAGTTGGAGGAGGGATTTCACTGTCTGAAGTTGTTGAACTCAGTGTTAAGACCGGATGGGGCAGGAAGGCTTGGGTCCTGCTTGCAAACGGACCAAAAATGTTCTGCAAAGTAGTCACCCAGTCTCTCTAATGTAAAGGGCCAAAACACACTTCTCAGGTGAAGCAGCACTTCATATGCACCTCTTTCAATCTGGTCTATTACATTCGCTGCTCCCAGTGCAATCTACTCTACCTTGGAAAGACTAATTCCCCATGAAGCTAAACGTTTTTTCTCCTTCATTTCCTACATTGTGATGAGTTATAAACAAAAGTGCTAAATAAAATAAAAATAACACCTTTTTTATAAAATTCCTGTGACTATTCTCCCAGCTTCCTTGCAGCAGTGAAGGGGGAGGGAGAGAGGTTGGGGATAAAGGTGGGGGTGTGAAGCCTGGGGAGGTGAAGGGTGGAGAATGAATTTTGGGGGCAAAAGGTGGGGTTGAAGGGTTGGGGTGAAGTGTGGGGGTGGAGGGCAAAGAGTGGGGTTGAAGGATGGGGTTGAAGGTTGGGGTTGGAGGGTGGTGGTGGGGGTGAAGGGTGGAGGTGAAGGGTGATGTATTTAGGTGAACCAATGATTTATAATGCAGTTCTGGCATTACTCACAAAGATTAGGTATGAGTTGGTATGAAACAGAGCAAAGGGAAATGTGGTTTTCTGTTTGGTCAGTCAGTAACATAGAAACCCTACAGTGCAGAAAGAGGTCATTTGGCCCATCAAGTCTGCACCGACCACAATCCCACCTAGGTCCTACATTCCAGAATTCAGCCAATCGCAGCTCTTGGAGCCACATTGGTAACATGTCCAATGATAGTGTTCACCAGAAACCTCAGTCATTACAGAGCTCCAAATACGGCATGGAGCAGATCACACACCTGCCTGCACTGTGCACAGCATTAGAAACCTGGTGTAAGTCCCACAAAAATGAAGTTGAAACAACTAAGGGGCCGAAGATAAAAGAGGTCAAGGGGTACTTAGTAAATACACACCATGTCACTTTCCTTCGCTCGAGTTACTCAGATCTTTTCCAAGATCCCTTGATGGTGAAATGATGGTGAGATGAGGGATAACACACTGCTCTCTTTTTTAGTGTTAGTTCTGCATCCTGATGTTAGCCAGAATTCTCCGAGCTCACCCACAGCTGGGATTTTCCAGTCCCGCTGTATTGAATGGAATTTTGGCTGAGCATCAAATTCTCCATTCTCACTGGCAGCAGTGATGGGTTGAATGAGATCAGAGAGTTCCCGGTCATTAATTTGCATGAATGAGGCTCCCAGCTGGTGATGGACGTTTGAAAGTAAATCAATAAAAACAAATGGAATATATCTATCGGATGATTTCCAATCTGACATGGTCAGGATACTATAACAGCTATAATATGGTAATCAGTTCATTAGCCACCCATCCTTTAAGATATTTTAATGATTCTCAGGAGATGATTGGATTCAGACAGGGCATCTGAACATTAAGTTAATTCCTGGCTTGAGGTCTTCAGATTTAGCTAATTAAAAGGCATGTCAAATCTCATGAATACTGCATGAATTGTGCAGATATCCTGCACACTGCATAATCTCACTCCAACGTGCTCTAAATCCCCAGGAGAAAGAAAATCCTCACTCAGTTTAGATTTCTAAACACATTGTTGTCAAAATGAATGAAGATAAAGGAAGTAAGGTCAGGGTTTTACTATGAGAAAACTTCTTGAACCCAAGGACACCAAGCCATGTTTATTCATCTTTCACATCTATGGAGCCCTGTGAACCTGCTCTGAAGCGTTGCTTATGGAACTGCTTATGTTGTGTGTTCATGTGGTCCCTTTAATGGGTAAGCCTTTGTGGGCCACGTGTGTGGGATCAAGCTCCTGCCCATTGAAGAACACATCTGGGACCAGAGGAGCTATAGCAAGATATATGCTGAAAATCTACAATTACAAACTGAAAATACTGGAGGTATTTAACACGTCAGGAAACACAGAGACTGATTTAACATTCCAGATTCATCACAACTGCAACTTTGACCCGCTTTGACTCTGAGCCTCCCCCTCCTCAATTTCTTTCACTTCCGATGAAGAACAGCTGGGGCAATTCAATGAAGGTGGGGGGACGTGGGGGCAGTGCAGGGCTTGGGTGTCATCATAAATTGATGGGGTAGGGGGATTTCTAAAGCAAACATGTAGGAAAGGGCAAGGCTAGTGGAAAGACATGACAGTGATCAGTACCCATTTGCAGCTGAGACCATTCAGCTGTAAGTCAGTTGACATCACTGGAGTTGAACTAGTCACACAGTTATGCCCACTCGTGCACCACTTATGCATGTGAGTACCACTGATTGCTGCTCAACAGTTAACTCTTGGCACACTGACTTCCCAAATTGGTGACTGCCATGGTGTGCCTGTGTCACTGGCCGACTGAATAAGCAAATATATCCCCTGAGAGAGTTGGAAATGATACACTGCCCAAGGAGAGTATTCCTAACCATTGGCAATATGCTGAGATGCATATTCACAAGTGCCCCCATAGACCAGGTTGAGCATCAAGCTTGAAGTGAAGGAAGGGACAATGCCTGTGCCTGAGATGTGAGCTCAGCATGTAGTAGAATGGTCAAAGCTAGTGGCTACTTGGTCAAATAATGTGGAGAAAGGGTAGCATAGGGTCTTGTCCATTCAACATGCAAATGAAGGACTGAGCACCAATGTTGAGGCCAGAACATGAGGCAAGGAACAAAGAACAAAGAAGAACACAGCACAGGAAATAGGCCTTTGGCCCTATAAGCCCGCGCTGCCCATTTTAACACTCAGCGAGTGCCTCATTCCAATCCATCTTCTATCTATGACTTTTGTCTACATCTCGTGGGCTCCACAATAAAGGGGTGCAAATTTAGAGAATTACATGTGCGCCAGATTAAGGGAGATCCAATTTAGGGACAATTTATTAACACCAATCAGCCTAAAAGCACATTTTTGGGGTGTGGGAGGAAGCTGGAGCACCCGGAGAAAACCCACACAAGCACAGAGAGAATGTGCAAACTCCCACAGACACCGACCCAAGCAGGAGATCCGACCTAGGTCCCTGTAACTGCACGGCAAACTGTGATAGTCAGTAGGCTTTGAGAGGCAGCTTCAGATGGTGAATGGGTAAGGAGTAGTCCTCAGAAAATAAATGCTAACCATCGAGTCTCTCAGATCTCCTCTGGGATCATGGATTCTGGGGGCAGAAATCTTTTAGAGTTGAAGGCCAGACAGAGGCTGGCATCTTCTCATTGCCATCACAAGCAGCAGGCGAGTGGTGGTAGCTATTAGCAATGCACACACCACAGGAGCTGTAAGGGACCCAGGACACCGGTGGTGGTCATGGGGAGGACATTCATTGGCTGGGAGGGTCAGGAGTTCAGTGGCAAGGGCAGCAATTGGATCTCAGTGTGCCCTCCCTCCACAATGCCAGGACGCACGATCAGGCATTGTCATTGAATAAGGGATACCTCCTTGGCTCCAACAAGCAAAACCGGTAGGGATTACGTTTTGTACATGGGGGACTTCCCCACCCACTGCTGGTTAAATATCAACTGTGGTGGGATGAGACCCTTAACTGAGCATCAATTACTCATTTCAGGGCCTCAGTTGGCACCGTGATGGGAAAACCATTCACCAGCCTTCCCACACCAAACTTTGTCATGGCAGAGCGGGGGAAAGTGCAGGGTCCTCACCTGGCATCCTCCTGCCCGAACAAATACCGCCATCCCCCCCACTAATCCACCTCCACCTATCGTGCTCCATGAAAGTTGTTTCCAATCAGTACTAATTTTGTAAGTGTCTAACTTAGCTCCTTAAGGCAAATTCAAATTATGCTAATCGGCAGTTATGACTTAAATTGTAGGCTGAATTCATTCATTAATTTTTTTATTCATATACGGACCACCCCTAATTGCTCTTAAGGAGACGATGGTGATCCACCACCTTGAACTGCTGCAGTCCCTGCGGTGTAGGTACACCCACAGAGTTGTCCAGGAGGGGATTTCAGGAATTTGGCCCAAGTACAGTGAAAGAATGGTGATATATTTCCAAGTCAGGATAGTGAGTGACTTGGAGGGGAACCCTGCAGTTGGTGGTGTTCCACATTAAATCCAGACTTTCAGACAGCCCTGTCTTATTATCAGTGCATTCATCCAGCTCCAATTTTCACCGTTAATCCCCATACACATTCCATTGTGGTTTTCAGTATGTTTTAGATTAAAACCATGAGACTAATGTTAATTTAAATTTACAATTCCTTTAGGAATTTAGATATCATTCTCTGACAGAGTGTAAAAAGTCTCTGAAATCTAGAACTATTATTTGTGGTTTGCTAGTACTTTTTTTCTGTTGAATCATACGCATGTGCTAGGATAGAACCTGTTTCTCAGTGTATTTTATGATCTCAGTGGAGTAACTGCAACAAAAAGCCTGAGTGATTTGTGACCAGGTCTAAGACTATGCTTGTTTGAAATGCCCTTCTGTATCAAAATTAAACAATAGGAGATACATTTCTAACTGTCTCCAGAGTGGGAAAGAGTTGTACAAATCCTGAGGGATACCATAAACTAAACACTCTGCCTGCTTCCACATGTCAACGGAAAGCAAATGTTCTGTCTCCAAACTATTCCAAATTCAAGAGCAGCTGAGGGCTTTCTCCCTAGACTCCCACCATGTTCACCTCTCACCTCTGCTCCTCAACACCGGTCCTGGTGTGTGGAATGTTTTTGAAGAGGGCATCTCACTGGTTTACATCTCTGTATTGACAGGTTTCAGTACCTGTTCCAGGAGACAGACGCTTATTGATGTGAGAAAGATGATTTTAGTTGAGTGTTGAAATGGAGAATCTTGGATGAGAGGTTGTTTCATCTCAGTTCTGTAATCAGTTTCCCCCTTTCTCCACCCCTTGGTTCCCCTTTTTCTCTGCTTTCAGTTTCCCCTTCTTTCCCCACCCTCATTCCCCCTTCTTCCCCCACTCCTTGGTTCCCCCTCCTCTCTGTCCTCAGTTCCCTTCTTCCTCGTCTTTGGTTCCCCCTCTTTGCCAGCGTCAGTTTTATTTTTATTCTTCAATGGATTGTTGATGGCTAGGTCAGCATTTGTTGTCCATCCGTAACAGCCCTTAAGGAGGTGATGGCCTTTTTGAAGCGCTCCATCCTATGTGACGTGGGCATAAAACAGCGCTGTCAGCAAACAAGTTCCAACTTTTCAACTCAGTGACATTGAAGGAATGGTGATCTATTTCCAAGTCAGGATGGTGGGTGGTTTGGAGAGGAATTTGCAGATGTTGGTATTCCCATGTGTCTACTGTCTTATCCTTCTAAATCGTTGAGGTTGTGGGTTTGGAAGAAGCTGTCAAAGGAGCCTTGGTGAGTTGCTGCAGGGAACAGTATAGGTGGTCCACACTGCTGCAACTGTGGAACAGCGCTTGAAGGAGTGAATGTTTGTGGATGGGGTGTCCTAGATGGCAGCATCTCAGGAAGTCAGATACTTGTCACAGAGTTTTCAGCCTCTGATCTGCTCGCGTAGTGACAGTATTTATATAATTGGTCCAGTTCAGGTCCTAGTTAATTGTAACCCCAGATGTTGATAGTGGGGCATTTAGTGATACTCATGTCATTAAATGTCAAGAGAAGATGGTTAGATTTTCTCTTGTTGGCGATGGTCATTGCCTGGCACTGGTGTGGCATGAATGTTATTTTCCATTTATTAACCTCAGTTTGGAGACCCAATGAAAGTCTTGCCTTTCCTACTTTCATGCCACTCAGGCACTGAACTGGGCATCAATTGGCCTTCCCCAGGATCTAGGCCCACAAGGGGCCAGATTCCTATTCCAAGTGGTGCCAGTCAATTAGATGCTGGCAGCTGTGACGTGATCAGCATTGTCACTGGGCAAGCGGTGGCTGTTGCTGATAATACACCCACCAGAGGCCCAGGATCAGCTCTGGAGCCAGGCCACAGGCGATGGAAGCTTGGAGGGGATTCATGGAGTAGAGGTGGTGAGGGAGGGAGGACAGGATAGGTGGCAGCAAGGACAGGGGGCTGGCTGACAGCACACCCTCAGACCTCTCAATGTTAGCTCCCTCAATCAGGTGCTGGGTGCCTTTGAAAAAATGACCTTTCTAGGAGCCTACAAGCATCCCTGACAGGATTTGCTTTTCATTTTCCCCACATGATAAATCCCAGCAATGACTAAATTGCTAAAAACATCTACACTGAGGCATAGAGACAGTAAGAAGTCTCACAACACCAGGTTAAAATCCAACAGGTTTATTTAGAAGTGTTGACCTTCATCAGGTGAGTGGAAAGGTAGGTTTCACAAACACGGCATATAGAGGCAAAGACACAATTGCAAGATAATTACAGATTGGAATGTGAAGAATGGTTGGAAAGTTCCCCTTCAACTTACCGTGTCCATCTCAGTCCAATGCCAACACCTTCACCTTGAGCGATAGAGAGACATTGAGAGCCTGATGCAGAGGAGTGTCACAATACACTGCCTACCACACTCAACACTGTCAGTTAGGATAGAAGCAGAGCAAATGTCTCAGATTGATAGCCTTTTGTTAAAACAATGTCAGGAAGCTCTTAATAATATTTGTAATGAATGTATGGATTGATCGGAATTGTGGGAGTAAAACCATTGTGTCTTTTATGATGCAGTTGGATGTTGTAATGAGGAAAGGGGTACAGTAAAGTGCTCTGGACTCCACACTGTATCCAACAACTTTATACTGTGAACTTTCCCCTTCAACTGGCCTCCCCATCTTTTGTTTTTTGCTTTATGGTTCCTTTGGTTCCCTGCCCCAACCCTGCCCCACTGCTCCCCCGCATGCCCACCAGGCCTTTGTCCTCAGGTTTGCTCTCACTAACCACTGACCTCTCTTCCCTTATTAACACATTCGACTATCTTACCTTTTGCCATTATCAGCACTCCTCAGCCTCTAATGGCAGCACTCAGACTCCTCTTTGTCTTATGTCCATGACACGTCTGTCAATCTCTCCTTTTCCTGAATTATTCTTGCCCTTTTATTTTCCATCCTCTCCACCCCCCTCTTCCAACTTTATCATTGTTTACA
Organism: Carcharhinus amblyrhynchos; assembly: GCF_965287045.1. Lineage (NCBI taxonomy): Eukaryota > Metazoa > Chordata > Chondrichthyes > Carcharhiniformes > Carcharhinidae > Carcharhinus > Carcharhinus amblyrhynchos. The sequence goes on from NC_137329.1 coordinate 59,900,960, forward strand.
TTTCTACTCCTCCAGTTCTGTAGAAGGGTCAAATGCACTCAAGCCTTTAACTCTGTTTCTCTCTTGGGCTGCACAGTGGTTAGCATTACTGCCTCACATTGTTAGGGATCTGGGTTCAATCCCAGCCTTGGGTGACTGTGTGGAGTTTACATGTTCTCTCTGTGTCTGCCTGGGTTTCCTCCAGGTGCTCTAGTTTCCTCCTATAGTCTAAAGATGTGCGAGTTAGGTTGATTGGTCATGCTAAATTCTCCCTTACTGTCAGGGGATTAGGAGGTAAATACAGAGGGATAGGGCCTGGTTAGGATTGTCAGGCTTGATGGACTGAATGGCCTCCTTCTGTACTGTAGGGATTCTATGAGTCTCTCCACAGACACTGGCAGACTCGCTGAGTTTATCCAGCATTTTCTGTTTCAATTTTGGATTTCCAGCATTTTGCTTTTATTTCAGTAAACTCTGTCTAGGCAGATAAGTGAAATGGCCTTCCTCATCAACATTTTCCTCAAGATATTCAAGGATTTGCTAGGATAGATAAAGAAGAACACTTAGGCACGTTGGGGGAATCTAGGACAATAGGGCTTTAGAGATGGGCTGTTTAAAAGTAATATCAGGAAACACTCCTTCTCATTAACTGTGGTGGAAATGTAATGAGAACACTCTCCCTCACGGAGAGGTGGGGATCAATTAGACATTTCTTGATTGAACTTGATAGATATTAGCGAGGGCAAGATATTAAACTTCACCGAACAATAGCAAATGATGGAGTTAATTCACAGGTCAGCCATGACCTCACTGAATGGTGGCAGAACAAGCTCAAGGGGCTGAATGGCCAGCTTTTGTTCTTGTTACATCTTAATTTTCTGACATAACTAAAGAGTAAGAGATCAGGCCCTCATAGAATTTAGCCAACTTAGCCATTGTGGTTTGTGTTTCCGCTGTTTCATTACCCACCCACCAAAATCACAAAAAATCCAAATGGACTGCTGCCCCTGAATTAGAAGCTTAACAATAAACCCTTACAACAGAAAGCTAATTGTCTCCATAGCATCAATTAGCTAGTGAAGATGTTCGAATCATTCTCTAAGCACGTTGCTAAGCAGAAACCAGCTGGATTGGACCCTGTCTTTGGATACATGCTATTTGGCAGAGCAAAGATCAGGCAACATTGGATTGGACATCAATGGATAGTAAAGCTGTCTAAAGACCAAAAAGCTCCACACATTGTGTTGATGTGTAATCTTTTTTACACACAGGCACTGAGGCAATTAAGACTATCCAAAACTAATTAACAAAGCATGAGTCAATTACTGCAACTCCAGCAAACACATCACCAGCCATCTTCATTGATCACTTGCTGTGTAATGGGCCATCTGGACACAGAACAAAGGAGTATCTACAGGCAATGGAAAGCAGCCACGTCCTGAAGTGTGGATTAACTGTCTCAAGGCAGATGGCTCAGTGAGTTTTGTTCCAATGAGTAGCTGAGATCTTTCAGAGCTAGATGCCCTGAGATTCGATCTTTGTCTGGTGCCGAGTTACCTGATCTCAGCCAGGGCCTCAGATTTGAAAGGGAAAGCCATTGGTCCCCATGGCTAAAATTACCCACTTGAGGATGCAGTTAAACACAGCTGTTGTATCCTCAGCACTCAAATTTCCACTTATGTTTATAGTAAAAAGAGCCAGTGTAAGTGATGGTCACATGGGTGAGGTACAGAAGGGTAAACAATTAGCATAGATTCATGTCTAGCAAGCACCCAATGCCTTCAGGAATTGTGAAATGGGAGAAAATACCCAGGGGGTTGGCACAGTGGCATGCTGGTTAGCACTGCTGCCTCACGGCACTGGGGAACCAGGTTCAATTCTGGCTTCGAGTCATTATCTGTGTGAAGTTTGCACATTCCTTGTCTGCATGGGTTTCCTCCAGGTGCTCCAGTTTCCTCCCACAATCCAAAGATGCATAGGTTAGGTGGATTGGCTGTGCTAAATTGCCCCTTACTGTCCAAAGATGCATAGGGTGGATGGATTAGCCGCAGGAGTTTTGGGGATAGGGTGGAGGAGAGGGACTGAGTGGGATGCTCTGATGGAGAGTTGGTGCAGACTTGATAGGCCGAATGGCCTCCTTCTGCACTGCAGGGATTCAATAAATTAAGATTGATTCAAACTAATTCAGTCCAAAGATTTGCAGGTTAGGTAGATTGGCCATGTTAAATTCTCCCATAGTGTCAGGAGATTAGAGGGGTAAGTACGTGGGTTGTGAGGATGGGGCCTGGGTGGGATTGTGGTCAATGCAGACTCGATGGGCATAATAACCTCTTTCTGCACTGTAGGGATTCTATGATTCTATTGAATACAGAAATATTAAATGAAATGAGTTCAAATATTATCTCCTCATCATTGGATCCTATCTGAGCAGAGACTGAAATGCCCTCAGGATTCTCTCAGTCTTTCTTCATTCCTTCTCTCTCTTTTTCTTCTCACTTGCTCCAATCAAAATATATGTCTGTTTTTCTCTCTCACTTGTGTCCTGTATTTCGCCCTCCTTCTCCAGTCTCTCTCTTTCCTCCCAGCTATCGTATGTGATCTTTTCCCTCCTGTTATATCATCCAGTACCCTTTCGGCTGGAAGGTACGTTGCCGATGCCAGTGAGATTTGTGTTGGTCTTTCCTCAGTGCAGCACACAACAGAATGGTGGCAATGAGGGGGAATGCAATTCTTTCTTTTTAAACATTTCATTTGAAAAATTAAGGACTGAGGAACGTCCTAAACTTTGGAACTCGTTGGAACTTCTAAAGTTGATTTTGAGGAGGTTAGAGCAATTTGAAAGATTGGCTTGAATGCATGTTGTGTTCCTATAGTTCCTCAGTGAGTCAGCACAGTATGGCACAGAAGACAGATTTAAGAGCAATGGGGGGATTCATCCCTAACACACAAGACTGGAATAACTACATATGAAGGTTTTTCATTTGGTTAAAAGTTAATAAAATAGGAGATGAGAATAAAGTAAACATTCTTCTAACCAGATGCTTTTGATATAGTGTGTAATATGTGTCAGTTGACAGAGCCCAGTACGACAGAATGTGGTGAAAACAGTGGGATTCTGGACTGATATAAGGCACTATTAAGAGTGAAAGTGCGCTGAGAGTTGCATTCCATTATAGGAAGCTGTTGCCAAGTGAAACTTACAATTTCCACTCGCAAGTTAAAGAAGCTCTCTCAACCCAGTTTTCTATGAAGCAAACTTAGAAATCCACTCAGAGACACTTTTGTAGCCTAAAGAATGAGAAAATCCAGGTCAAGCCTGTGAGCAAAGCCAATAAGATGACATGGAAAGAGGACTGTGATGAGGCCATCACCATGGAAATGGCGGAAAGATTTAATTACAAATTGCAAACGTGTTCATTTTCTGAGCTAGCAATGGGGATTCACCAGCTTTCAGTGAGATCCTGGTATCAATAACCAAGTTCATAGTCTCAAAGTCAGGAATTTAGATATGACTCCTGCCATGGTAACCTGAACCATCTAAATTCCCCCATACCTATCTATTCAAAATGCTAGGCCTGGGCAAAGTTGGCCATGTCCAGATGGCAAGGAGGGGGAGGGAAACCACAATGTTTCAGGTTGTGGTAAATTTCTCGGTCACAGCAATGCGCCAGGTTGAGGTCGGGATAGGCCCAAAGCTAAAAGAGGGGCCTGGAGTTTCTTGAATGAGCTTTTCAGAAATGTGGAAACCAAAGTTTTGAGAACCAGCCCATGGAAGATGCAAGTAATAATGCTGAGGAGATCATTCCAATGCTCACAGTAGGAATAAGTACTGTGAGGGATGTGCCGGCCCTCATTCCCTGTAAAGGCAGGCTTGAAAGACCTGACTGGAAATGTGGAGTAGTAGCAAGTCGGGGGAAGTTTGAACATAGTGGTAATTTAACAATGATCGCTGCTCCAGGGAAGAACTAGGCATTTCCTGTCTAACATGTCCTGAGTAACTAATCAGGTAAATCTCCCAGGAAACAGCAAATTGCCCACTGGAAGTTGAAAGTTTCCAGGCAATTCCCACAAAGATCAGCGCATCAGGAATTCTGTAGAGTCTTGTCATGCATCACTGGTTAGAATCATAGAATCCCTACAGTGCAGAAGGAGGCCATTCAGCCCATTGAGTCTGTACCGACCACAATCCCATCCAGGCCCTACTCTTGTAACCCCACATATTTACCCTGCTAATCCCCCTGATACTAAAGGACAATTTAGCATGCCCAATCAACCTAACCCGCACATCTTTGGACTGTGGAAGGAAACTGGAGCACCCGGAGCAGACACGGGGAGAATGTGCAGACTCTGCACTGACAGTGGCCCAAGACCGGAATTGAACCCGGGTCCCTGGCACTGTGAGGCAGCAGTGCTAATCACTGTGCCACCGTGCCGGTCATATGTTTGCTTTCCGATAATCTAGGCTATTATTTCAGAAGAGGGTTAAAAATCCTCACTAGATCCCTTCTCCTTTTCATGTTAGTCAGAGGTGTGAAAATGAAGTTGAATATAGGTCAGTATCAATGTGAAAATGTCTTCAGCGAAGGTTAGACCCAGTTTACAAGCCATTTGTCCATAAAATCCAATATCAACTTTGCGTAGATCACTTCTGAGGCCTTATTTAAAAAGCTGCACGTTTTTAGGAATTTAGTTGCAAACCAAGTGTGTGGGAGGAAATGGAAATGATTCTAGAACTGTGAGGAACCAATTATACTGGAATGGGAATGAATGCAGGAATCCATGTCAAACAGACTGCAAATAATTCAATGTTTGAAAAGAAATAGACACGATTCTCGGTCTAGATAAAGACAAATTGGGAACTGTTCTAGGACTCTGAGAAGTGGCTGGGAATGATTCTGGAACTCTCTGAAGAGATGCCGAAGCTGCTTTCAGGATTTTGTGAAGAAAATGACTCCTGCTTTGACCAAGACTGCAAGAAACTACAAAGGGTTGATCATAAACTAAGCCTAATCACACAAACCAGCTTCCCATCCATTGATTCTGTTTACATTTTCCACTGCCTTAGAAAAGTTGCCAGCAGAATTAAGAACCCCATGCACCCTGGGCATTCTCTCTTTCACCTTCTTCCATTAGGAAAAAGATTTAAAGTCTGAGATCACGTATCAACTGACTCAAAACAGCTTCTTCCCCATTGTCATCAGGCTTTAGGATGGACCAATCTTATATTAAATTTATCTTTCGCTACACCCTAGCTGTAGGGTGACTGTAACACTACATTCTATACCCTCTCCAATCCTTCTCCCCCATGTACTCTATGAACGGTATGTTTTGTCTGTATAGTGCGCAAGAAACAACACTTTTCACTGTATCCCAATATATGTGACAATAATAAAGCAAACTAGGCTTGTACTCGTTAGAGTTTAGAAGAATGAGGGGAGATCTCATTGAGACGTATAAGATGATGAATGGGATGGATAGGATAGAGGCGGAGAGACTCTTCCCACTCAGAAAGGACAGTAGGACTAGGGGGCACAGCCTCAAGATAAAGGGGGGGCGGTTTAGAACGGAGTTGAGGAGGAACTTCTTCACTCAAAGGGTGGTGAATCTCTGGAATTCTCTGCCCGTTGAAGTGGTGGAGGCTACCTCGCTAAATATTTTTAAGACACGGGTTGATGGGTTTTTGATAAGCGAGGGGATTAAGGGTTATGGGGAGAGGGCGGGAAAGTGGAACTGAGCCACGACAGATCAGCCATGATCTTATTGAATGGCAGGGCAAGCTCGAGGGGCTAGATGGCCTACTCCTGCTCCTATTTCTTATGTTCTTATGTTCTTAAATCAACAAGGTATTAATATTTCAGGTACTCTAAAGAGAGTCTTAGATTCTAATAAACATTGGAACATGCAAATGACAGACGATTGAGACAACTTTTTCAGTTAAGCCTAGCTGTAACTATAAATAATAAATAAACTCTGAAAGAGCGCTCAACACAACAGTGACTGCTTTATCTATCAAAAAGGGTATTACATTACAAACCTGTGGCAATTTATCTGAAAGGTTTAGTGAAACTGGATATAAAATCTCAACTTGCTTCTGGGTGACATCGAGCCTGTTGATTAAATTGCGGTTTTTATTCATTCTGGATCAGCTGGAGCTTTGGTAACTTGCAGAAATAAAAAGTAATTGATATTATTCACAGTTCACAGGAGAGCTTAGATGGAATTGATTCTGTACCTTCAGGGGATTATTTCAGGTTTTCACTGCTGACCCTGTTACTTGAAATCAGACAGGGGTTTAAGAAGAAATTTGGAACTTTTATTAATTCCATTTGAATAGAAGCCTTCTTGATGCATTCATGGAATGTGCGGATTGTTCAGAATTCCAGTATTCATTGCCCATCCCTAATTGCCCTTCAGAATGTGGTAATGAGCTGCCTTATTGAATCAATACAGTCCTTGAGGTGTAGGTATACCCACAGTGCTGTTGTGGAGAGATTTCCACAATTTTGACCAGCAGCAGTGAAGGAATGGTGATATATTTCCAAGTCAGGGTGGCACGTGGCTGGGAGGGGAACCTCCAGGTGGTGATGTTCCCATGTATCTTCTATCCTTGCCCTTGGGTTTGGAAGGTACAATGAAGGAAGATTGAAAAGTTACTGCAGTCCATCTTGTAGATGGTGCACACTGCTGCCGCTGTGTATCAGTGGTGAAGGGACTCACCCCTTTCCACCCCAGAAGCCCACATGCTGTTTTCCCTTCATGATTCCTGCATGGCACTATTTGTCACTTGACAGCCTCAATTGGCAGTGGGGTAGGAAGGCCATCCATAAGTCCACCCACCTTGGACTTAATTGAGGTAGAGGTTGGAGGTCCTCATCCACCCTCACACCTGATTAAATGCCCCTCCACCACAACCAGACTTGCCGCAGGGGAGGGCATTTAAATTCAATTCCAACACTACTTAATCATTGCTGTGTCACACTTATCATTTGAAAATGTCCGCAACTTGTCGTCATACTGTGTTTTTAAATGTTCTCTCCAGGAGGGCCTGACTCTTGTAGGAATACAGTCTACAGGGCCAAACCTACCTCCAGTGGCCCGTTCTTCTCCTGGAGGTGTGAGTCCTGAATGCTAATTCAGTATGAAAAGCAGACAGCATCTGAGCCAGGGTGAAGTGTCCACACAACATGTCTACACATCTGTTTCCAGTGGGGTGCAGGGTGGTACTTGGGTCTCTCCATATTCATCAGAATTAGCAACTCAATAGTTCTCCTCACCCCTCCCCCTCCCATTCTCCCTTCTAGCCTGGGGTGAATGATGATGACCGCTCACCCTGCAGAAACACCAGCCGAGTGATGGATGATTCGATTTTTGATTAGCATGTGCGGTCCAGCCAGTTTATATGTGCAGAATTGCAATTATTGGAGCGTTACTTCTGTAGATTGAATTACAGATCAGAGTGAGCAAAGCAATATTAAATCAGTGGGAAGCTTGATATACTCTTTCCAAATCATTTGATTGAGAATATTACATTTTTGCCACTCTGCTGCTCTTTCCCAGTGCTTTTAGTGAAATGGAAGCAGAGTTAATGGCAATTCCAATGGGTATGCAGTGAGGAGGATTAATGATGATTTGAAGCTATTATCAGGGTCTGAGACTGTTTCCCACCACTCACAGCTGGAAGAAGCTGCTCCCCACTACCCCACCCCCCCAGCCACAGGCAGCAAACTGTGAATTAATGGGAAGTGGTCTGATCACTAATTAGGTTTTGCAGTTGGAGGCTGGATCTGAAGGCAATGTCAGATTGCAATCTGTCTGGTTCGCAGTAGGGGCCTGGGCCCAATGTGTTATACCACCTACCTGCCAATGCCAGCACTTTATTTCCCAGTGTTATAATGTATTTACCAGTCCGCATGTTCCGTACCCACTCCTGTGCCCACTCAGCCTGTTGTTCCAAATTATATTTTCCACCTTGATGCCTTTCTCAGCACTCTTCTGTTATGTGTCTCTACCTCTTTCTCTCTGCATCTTTTCCCCTCTCACTGTTTGCCCTCTGTAATATTTCCAGTTGTTAGAAATTCTTCCTCTGGTGTGTTGAACCAGAATATGTACATTGGGATCTGTATTCGCAGACAGAAGGGAACTTTGGAAAAGAAGGAGGACATTCAGCCCCTCGAGCCTGTTCTACCATTCAGTTCGAGCAGGGTTAATCTTTACCATTGTCCCACACAGCAGATTTAGTTTGAAAACACTCTATCCTCTTACTGAGAATAAAGACGTATCAGCCTCACTTTTGAGATTTCCTCTGGACTTCAGTCTCAATAGCAACAATGGGGAGCATTTCATCCATTTGTGTGAAGATCAGGCCCAACTTTACAGGATATCGAGCCTGGAAATGAGTGGAACTTGATGGTAAAATCGGGCCCAATGAGTCCTACACTCACATACAGAGAGCTGTCTACACACAGTGATTCCTGTACTAACAGGCAGAGAGCTATCTACACACACAGTGATTCCTATACTCACAGACAGCTGTCTACACACAGCGATTCCTGTATCACAAACAGACAGCTGCCTGCACACATTAAATCCTGTACTCACAGACAGAGAGCTATCTACACACAGTGATTCCTGTACTAACAGACAGAGAGCTATCTACACACACAGTGATTCCTATACTCACAGACAGCTGTCTACACGCAGTGATTCCTGTATCACAGAAAGAGAGCTATTTACACACTGTGTGTACTCATCAAGAGAGAGCAGTTTACACGCACAGTGGCTCCTGTACCACACACAGAGAGCTGCCTGCACACAGTGAATCCTGTACTCACAGACAGAGAGCTGTCAGCACACAGTGATTCCTGTACTCACAGACAGAGAGCTGTCAACACACAGTGATTCCTGTACTCACAGAGAGAGAGTTGTTTACGTACAGTGATTCCTGTCCTCATAGACAGAAAGCTGTCTGCACACAGTAATTCCTGTACTCACAGACAGAGAGCTGGCAGCACATAGTGACTCCTGTACTCAGAGAGAGAGCTGTCTGCACACAGTGATTCCTATGTAGGCGGACAGAGAGCTGTTTACACACAGTGATTCCTGTACTCACCAAGAGAGAGCTGTTTATATGCACAGTGACTCCTGTATCACACACAGAGAGCTACCTGCACACAATGATTCCTGTACTCACAGACAGAGAGCTGTCGACCCACAGTGATTCCTGTACTCACAGACAGAGAGCTGAGTATACACAGTGGTTTGTGTACTCTTAGACAGAGAGCTGTTTACACACAGAGATTCCTGTACTCACCTGCAGAGAACTATCTACACACAGTAGTTCCTATACTCACTGAGAGAGGGCAGTCTGCACACAGTGATTCCTGACCTCACAGACAGAGAGCTGTCTACACACAGTGATTCCTGTAGTCACAGACAGAGCTGTCACGCGCACAGTGATTCCTGTATTCACTGACAGAGAGTTGTCTACACATAATGATTGCTGTACTCACAGACAGAGAGCTTTCTACACACAGTCTTTGCTGTACTCACAGACAGAGAGCTGTCTACACACATGATTCCTGTATTCATGGGCAGAGAGATGTCAGCACACAGTGATTCCTGTACTCAGAGAGAAAGAGAGCTGTCTGTGCACAGTGATTCCTGTACTCACACAGTGAGAGAGAGCTCCCTACATACAGTGATTCCTGTACTCATGAACAGAGAGTTGTTTACACACACAGTGATTCTTGTACTCACACAAAGAGAGCTGTTTAGACACAGTGATTCTTGTACTCAGAGAGAGAGAGCTCTCTGCACTCACAGTGACACCAATACTCACAGACAGAGAGCCGTCTACACACACAGTGAGTTCTGTACTCACAGACAGAGAGCTCTTTACACAGATAGTGATTCCTGTATTCACAGACAGAGAGCTGTTTACACACAGTGATTCCTGTACACATGGACAGAGTGCTTTCTGAAGCAGTGAGTCCTCTACTCACAGATAGGGAGCTGTTTACAGATAGAGATTCCTATACTTACTGACAGAGAGCTGTCTACACACACAGTTTGTCCTGAACTCACAGGCAGAGAGCTGTCTACACACAGTGATTCCTGTACTCTTGGACAGAGAGCTGTCTACACACAGTGATTCCTGTACTCACAGGCAGAGAGATGTTTACACACACAGTGAGTCCTGTACTTACAGACAGAGAGCTGTCTGCACACAGTGATTCCTATACTCACAAACAGGGAGCTGTTTGTCCAGACAGTGAATCCTGTACTCACAGAGAGACAGCTGCCTGCACACAGTGATTCCTTTATTCACAGGCAGAGAGCTGTCTGCACACAGTGATTCCTATACTCACATAAAGATAGCTGTTTATACGCAGTGATTCCTGTACTCATGGACAGAGAGATATCAACACACAGTGAGTCCTGTACTCACTGACAGAGAGCTGCTTACACTCATTGATTCCTGTAGTCACAGACTGAGAGCTGTTTACACACAGTGATTCCTGTACTCACAGAAAGACAGCTGTCTACGCACATAGTGAGTTATGTACTCACAGACAGAGAGCTGTTTACACAGATTCCTGTACTCAGAGGGAGAGACCTGTCTACACACAGAGTGAGACCTTTACTCACACACAGAGAGCTGTTTACACAGACAGTGATTCCTGTACTCACACAGAGAGTTGTCCACACTCATTGGTTCCTGTACTCACAGACAGAGAGCTGTCTGCACCAGTGATTCCTGTACTCAAAGACAGGGAGCTGTTTACGCATAGTTATTCCTATACTCACAGAGAGAGAACTGAATGCACACAATGATTCCTGTGCTCACAGAGAGCTGTTTACACACAGTGGTGCTGTACTCACAGAGAGAGAGAGCTGTCTACCAAGTGTGAGTCCTGTACTCACAGACAGAGAGCTGAGTGCACACAGAGATTCCTGTACTCACAGAGAGCGAGCTATTTATGCACAGTTGTTTCTGTATTCATGGACAGAGAGCTGTTTATACACACTGAGTCCTGTACTCACTGAGAAAGCACTGACTACACACACTAGGATTCATATACTCGTTGACAGAGTGCTGTCTACACACACAGTAAGCCCTGTGTTCATAGACAGAGAGCTGCTAACACACAGTGATTCAAGTATTCACAAACAGAGAGCTGTCTAGACATAGTGATACCTGTACTCACAGAGAGAAAACTGACTGCACAAACACTGAGTCCTGTAATCACAGAGAGATGTCTACACACAGTGATTCCTGTACTCAGAGAGAAAACTGACTGCACACAGTGAATCCTGTACTCACAGACAGAGAGCTCTGTGAGTACAGAAGCCACATACAGTGGCTTCTGTACTCACAGAGAAAGAGAGCTGTTTACACACAGTGATTTCTGTATTCACAGAAAGAGAGCTGTCCCCACACACAGTGATCCCTGTACTCATGCACAGAGAGCTGTTTACACACATTGATTCCTATATTCATGATTAGAGAGCTGTCTAGACACATTGATTCCTATTATCACAGAAAGCTGTCTGTACACAGTGATTCCTGGACACAGGCAGAGAACTGTTTACACACAGCGATTCCTATATTCATGGTCAGAGAGCTGTTCACACACAGTGGTTCCTTACTCACAGACAGAGAGCTGTATACACATAGTGATACCAGTACTCAGAGAAAGAGAGCTGTCTGCACAAACAGTGAGTCCTGTAATCACAGACAGAGAGATGTCTACACTCAGTGATTCCTGTACTCACAGAGAGAAAACTGACTGCACTCAATGATTCTTGTACTCACAGACAGAAAGCTGTTTACACACAGTGTTTCCTGTACTCACAGACAGAGAGCTATCTACACATGATTTCTGTACTCACAGACAGAGAGCAGTCAGCACACAGTGATTCCTATAGTCACAGAGAGAGATAGAGGAAGAGAGAGCTGTCCACACAATGATTCCTGTACTCAAAGAGAGAGCTGTCCACACACAGCAATTCCTGTACTCAAAGAGAGAGCTGTCCACACACAGCAATTCCTGTACTCATGGACAGAGAGCTAGCTACACACAGTGATTCCTGTACTCATAGACAGAGAGCTGTTTACACATAGTGATTTCTGTACTCACAGAGAGCTGTCTACACACCACAGTAAGTCCTGTACTCACAGACAGAGAGCTATCTACACACAATGAATCATGTACTCACAGAGTGAGAGCTGTTTACACACAATGGTTCCTGTACTCACAGAGAGTTGTTTACATACACAGTGATTCCTGTACTCACAGAGAGCTGTCAGCATGCACAATGATTCCCGTACTCATAGACAGAGAGCTGTCTACACACACACAATGGTTTCTGTACTCACAGAGAAAAAGCTGTTTACGCACAGTGATTCCTGTACTCAGACAGAGTGCTGTGTACACACAGTGGTTATTCTATCTTTTTATATTACTTGCTGGTTTACCGTCATAGCTTATCCTCTCTCGTTATTATAGTTTGGTCAGCTTTTATTAGTTTTTAAAGTATTCCTCAACCTATATCTTATTATTAATCTTTGCAACATTGCATATATTTTCTTTCCATTTAATATTATCTTTAACATTTCAAAAATTAATTTATGGATGTGGGCGTCACTGTATGGACCAACATTTATTCTCCATCCCTAGTTGCCCTTAAGAAGATGGTGGTGAGCTGTCTTCTTGAACTGCTGCAGTCCCTGTGGCGCAGGCACACCCGCAATGCTGTAAGGGAGGGAGTTCCTTGATTTTGACCCAGCAGCAATGAAGGGATGGCGATATATTTCCAAGTCAGGATAGTGAGTGACTTGGAGGAGAACCTTCAGGTGGTGATGTTTCCCAGGTGTCTGTTGCCTTTTTTCTTCTAGATGGTAGTGGTTATGTATTTCGAAGGTGCTGCCAAAGGAACTTTGGTGAGTTTCTGCAGAGCATCTTGTAGATGGTGCACACAGCTGCCATTGTTTGTCACTGGTGGAGGGATTGAATGTTTGTGTAAGGGGTATTTATCAAGCTGCTGCTTTGTCCTTGAGCCTCTTCAGTGTTGTTGGAGCTGAATCCACTCAGGCAAATGGAGACTATTCCATTAGACTCCTGACTTGCGTCTTGTAGATGATGGACTTTGGGAAGTCAGAATGTGAGTTCCTCATCGCAGGATACCTAGCCTCTGAACTGCTCTGGTAATCACAGTACTTATCTGGCTAGTCTGGTTCAGTTTCTGGTCTCTGGTAACTCCCTGGATGTTAATAGTAAGGGATTTAGTGATGGTAATGACACTGAAATTCAAGAGGCTATAATTAGATTCTCTCTTGTTGGAGATGAAGGGCCAAATGACCTCCTTCTGCACTGTTGGATTCTATGATTCTATGGTCATTGCCTGGCATTTGTGTGCACACATGTTACTTCCTTGGTTAACCATGGTTGATTTTTCCTGGAATCTTTCTTCCTCACTGGGACATATCTTTGCTGTGAGTCATGAACTATTTTCATAAATGTCTACCATTGCCGATCAACTGTCTTCCCTGCTAAATTCTTTTCCCAGTCCACTCCAGACAACTCTGCGCTCATCCCTCTATAATTACCCTTATTTAACTGCAACACTTTTGTTTCTGATCCACATTTCTCACTCCCAAACTACGTGCTAAATTCTACCACGTTATGACCAATTTCTCAGGGAGATTGTTTACTCTGAGATTGTTTATTTAACCTGCCTCATTAGGCATTTAGAGACTCTGGGCATGCAGGAAGGGTCTGATGAGGAGGGCCTTCCTCACCACAAGCCAAGCTACGGTGAAATTTCTGGCGATGAAGCATTCTACTAAACTGTAGTGACAGCCTGCTCGGGGAAATGTATGTGGAGATGCCGGTGTTGGACTGGGGTAAACACATAAGAAGTCTCACAACACCAGGTTAAAGTCCAACAGGTTTATTTGATATTAATCCCACAAGCTTTCGGAAACGGTGTTCCTTCATCAGGTGTGTGGAAGGTTCAGATAGCATTTTTATTCATTTATTATCTGATTGCTTCAGCAGTGCTCAAGCTAAGAAATTATTACAGATCCTAGAAGAGGACTGTCTTATAATGTAATACTTTGTATAAAATAAAGACCATCATGTTTTTCTTTTTCAAATTGTTTTGAAATATTGTTTGTGTGTGTCGTTACAATTAGCAGATAGCAGAACCTTTCACACACCTGACAAAGCAACAGTGTTTCCGAAAGCTTGTGGGTTTACTATCAAATAAACTGGTTGGACTTTAACCTAGTGTTGTGAGACTTCTCACAGGGAAATGTATGACAGGATCTACCATTTCCTATTCCCTAGAGCCTTGAGGACACTGTGTGTGGACTGCTGCCTGTTGGCCTTGTGATGTAAGGTGTGTTAACCTTTCCACCAGGGACAGGGGGTGTGATACAGCCTAACTGAAGCATTCTCCAACAATGTTATCAGTACCATCTTTCACAACACTGGGGACAGATAGAACCTCAGAATGTAACAAGAAATTAGGACATAGGAACAAGTGTGGGATATTCGGCCCTTCAAGCCTGTTCCATTACTCGATAAGATTAAATCTGGCATGATTGTGGTCTTGCCTTTGCTTTCCTACCTGTCCCTCCATATCGTTCGACTCCTGTGGCTATCAGTATTAATATTTGGGTTGGACTTTTCCAATCTTCCTGTCAGTGGGATCTTCCAATCCTGCCGACGCTGACCCCTCCACCGCAGGTCCCCCGGCAGCGAGACTGCAGGCAACGGGAAACCGGGGGCGGGCCTGGAAGATCCCATCTCCAGAAATGACTGGCTACTGCTGCAATACATGCAGCAGTGCGGGGACAGGGAGTCTGCCCTTGATGCTGGTGAGATTTAGCCAGCTACCTGATATAGATACAATGCTGGCAGTGGCTTTTTTCCAGGAACAGAAGATCCAAAAGACATGGATTCGCATCTCTACATGAATCCAACATCACAGAAACAAATTTTGCAATCTGCGGAGAAAATGAAAGGCCAGCTCAATCGTCCAGCCCATAAGGGTGAGGTCAGGCAAATTCGGGAAACACTGATAATTCCCAGCACTTTAGAATCCAGTTTATCAAATAGACTGCTTGCTTAATAGTATTAACTTGTCAACATCTAAAAGCCATTGGCCTAAATTAATTGCACCAAATTGTATCAATCTCAGACAATAGGACTGAAAATAAATTGTTAATCAGCAACTCAGGAAAAGCTGAATGACAGTGAAATAATGAGTTCTCTTCACAAACTAATTAATTTTAGATTTAAATGTAACTGGGATGTTTTGTGTTTGCTAATTATAATCCGGCCGTTAATAAATCAGTTTTTACAGTTACAACAATAGTGTGCACTTATATAGCGCCTGGCATGCAATAAAACATTTCAAGAATCCTCATGTTGCATAAGCCAAAAATAATTGACGCCAGGTCTCACAAGAGGATACGAGGATACCTGACCCAAAACTTGGTCAAGTTGGTTTATCTGAAGGGATGAACTGAAGGAGGGGAGACAGGCAGAGAAGTTTAGAGATGGAGGCCGGAATTTTACCAACACACCTACCCTGGGGGCAGGCGACCCTCGGAGAACGGCATTGTCCTTTGGGCTCAGGGGGGATCGTATAACACTCGAGAGAACGTGCCAGTCAAATTCCGACTAGAAATTCAAAGTTTGGAGCCTGGAAAGTTTAAATTGAGGATATGAAATGTTAAGGTGCGAGGAGGTTACACAAGTAAGAAGCAGTAGGGTCATGGAGGAATTTGAAAACAAGAATGAGGATTTAAAAATCAAAGTGTGTCAGATTAATAGCCTTGGGTGGCATGGTGGCACAATGGTTAGCACTGCTGCCTGACAGCACCAGGGACTAAGTTCAATTCCCAGCTTGGGTCACTGCTTGGCTGGAGTCTGCACATTCTCCCTGTCTGTGTGGGTTTCCTTCGAATGCTCTGGTTTCTTCCCGCAGTCCGAAATACATGCTGGTTAGGTGCATTGTCCATGCTAAATTCCCTCTTGATGTACCCGAACAGGCATTGGAGTGTGGCAAGTAGGGGATTTTCACCGTAACTTCATTCCCTACTTGTGACACTAGTCAACTTTAAACTTAAATAATGTGGTTCAGCAAGCATAGGGGTGAGGAATATTTGGCACGGATTAGAATTTGATTGCAGAGATTTGGATGACTTCATGTTTATGTAGGATAAAAGATGGCAAGAACATTGGAATAGTCACGTCCATAGGTAATGAAGCCATGGGTGAGGGTTTCAGCAGCAGTTGACTTAAGGCAGGGATAGAGATAGGCAATGCAATGGAGGGGAAAATAGCTGGTGCAGCAGAAATGTGGTTGGAAGTTGATCTTAGGATCAAATATCACATTAAGAATTCAAAAGGTCGGGCTAGCCTCAGTATCGGGAGGGAGGGTTTGATCTGTTGACCGAGGAATAGAGTTTGACCAAAGACAGTGGGATCTTTCTTCCCAACATTTACTTGGAAGATTTCAGCTCAGCCAACACTGGATGTGGGATAAGCAGTCTGAGAAATCAGAGACATGGATGGTATTGTGAGGGGCAACAATGAGAGGTGCTCAGCTCACAGGTGACATCATCACAGGTCAACCTGTAGATGCAAAATAGGAAGGAGCCAAAGGGAGATCCTTGGGGGACACCAGGGGTAATTTGATTTGTTGTACCTGTAATTCTCAGATACTTCCAACCAATTTACCGACTCAAAGTTTTACCCTGGTGCCCTTATTTGCAATATGAACAAAGGACAAATACAAGTAAAGATTCAATAAGTTAATTAATAATAACACTATTAAGCCTTAAATTACCCACAGAAAACAAGAGAATTCCCCAGATTCAAGTATACTACCTGCAAAGATGGTTTGGTTAAATTGCCGGCTCGATTCTCTGAGTCCCTCTGGTATACACAGTAAAAAGTCTGACAACACCAGGTTTTAGTCCAACCGATTTATTTGATAGTAAACGCACGAGTATCAAATAAATCGGTTGGACTAAAACCTGGTTTTGTCAGACTTTTTACTGTGTTTACCCCAGTCCAACGCCGGCATATCCACATCATCCCTCTGGTATGTCATCACAAAGGTGAGTTTCGATGGCAGATTCTTCCTTCCTTCCTTCTCAGGACAGTCTTTTTTTTTGTTTATATCCAAGTCAACATAATCAAAGTCCCATTCAAAGTCTCACCAAGTGAGACATTCCAGATCCAAGCTGACAAGATAGGCTCACCACTTCCTGTCTTGGGCTTGATCTATATGATTTGAGCTGATTGAAACTGGCATTGCACCTTCTCCAAAGCTTGATCTCATTCGCATCTTAGCCAAAACTTTAAAAAATTGGCTTCAAATGAAGCTTCAGTGTAACTTCATGACTTCAGCCAAGTGCAGGATGCCAAAACTGTACTTGACTGAATCAAAAGACCAAGAAGCCTTCAGTCTTTTGGATGGTCATGGTCGCCTCACTTGTCGAGTCTTCTCTGCTGGCGTGTCTAAGGTGTGTACCTTTATCCCCCTGCCTGTCCAGAAACTTCTCTGGTTTCTGGCCAATGAAGTCCCGGGGGAGGGGGTAGTCCCACTACCTGTGGGTTTCTGCCTGAAGGACTCCAGCAACCACCCTGAGGTGTCCATCTCCATGCTGTTGCTTACATGTAACCTGCTGCCATGTAAGATAACTGCAGGTGACAGAAAGTCTGGCCCGATCTGAGCTTCTAACAATAGGCCAGTGCATTTCAATGGGGTGCAATAATCTCCGGCTGGGTTTCAGGAGACTGCAACGATCTTTGATGGCTGATTGATGGGCCAGGCCCAAACGTGTTCCTGTGTCTTTGTATATTTGACTTCCATTGAGTTTGGCCAGTCCAAGGTTTAACTGTTTGATTTTAATATGCCCAATTCTTTAATTTCGGTATCTAATTTAATCAGCCTTAAAACTAGGACCTAATTATATTACCACAGACTGGAGTGAGAAGAGAGTCAATCCATTGATGTGATTCTCTGGTTATAATTAAACTGTTAAGAGCTGAACCACGGTACATATGGTACACAGTAATACTCTTGGAACTCGGCCAATGTTGTCTACCTGAAATGCTGCAGGAAAGGATGTCCGGAGGCATAGTATATTGGGGAGACCATGCAGATGCTACAACAATGAATGAATGAACACCGCTTGCCAATCACCAGGCAGGAGTGTTCTCTTCCTGTTGGCGAACACTTCAGCAGTCACGGGCATTCAGCCTCTGATTTTTGGGTCAGCATTCTCCAAGGCGGCCTTCACGACACATGACAATGCAGAATCACTGAGCAGAGATTGATAGTCAAGTTCTGCGCACATGAGGACCACCTCAACCGGGATTTTGGGTTCATGTCACACTATCTGTAACCCCCATGACTTGCCTGGGCTTGCAAAATCTCACTAACTGTCCTGTCTGGAGACAATGCACATCTCTTTAACCTGTTGGCCCTCTCTCTACTCACATTGTCTGTACCTTAAGATTTGATTACCTATAAAAACTCGCATTCCAACCATTATCTTGCAAATTGAGCTTGTGTCTGTATATGACCTATTTGTGAACACAAGTCCTCACTCACCTGATGAAGGAGCCTAGAAAGCTAGTGCTGCCAAGTAAACCTGTTGGATTTTAACCTGGTGTTGTGAGACGTCTTACAGAGCTGAACCAAGCAATCACAGTTCCACCCAGCGGGACAGAAGTGAAGAAACATTGGGTCAAACGTATCAAAGGTTGCAGACAGGTCAAGAATAGTTGGTGACAGTAATAGCCATGTAGGACTTTGCGAAGGACCATTTTAGCATTGCAGCAGGGTGGAGCCTGATTGGAAGAACTCAAAAGAGGAATTGTAGAAAAGATGGGTATTAATTTTGTCTTTGGAGATGAAAGGGAGTTTGGAGATGGGGGCAATAGTTTGCAAGGATAAAGGGGTCAGGGATGGGTGTTAGGACAAGAGAGGCTGAGTGGCAGATTTGATGGGGAGGGGAATAGTGCCTCAAACTGGGAAATATTGGAAATATCATGTAGCCATGCTTGCAATATAGCCACGCCTGTGATATAGTCACATCTGGAATTTACCTACAATTAGAATGTAATTACACTTGGAGTACAGACACACCTGGAATATAGTCACATCTGGAGTATGGTCTCACATGGAATGTAACTACAATTTGAATATAATTACACTTGGAGCATAGACACAACTGGAATATAAAGACACCAGGGATATAATTACAACTGAAATATAGACACACCTGGAATATAACTACGTTTGAAATATAATTACAGTTGGAACATAGTCACAACTGGAATATAACTACAATTGGAATATAATTACACCTGGAATGCAGTTACACTTGGCATATAGACATACCTGGAATACAATCACTCCTGCATTGATCGATAACATGTAATATTATAATATTGTAATATTATATATCATTACATTATTACACAATATTACATATTATTACAGTCCAAGGACAGTAAGAGTTTTTACAAATATATAAAGAGGCGGAGGCTGGCTAGAATGAATGTTGGACCCCTAGAGGATGAGAGGGGGGATTTAGTGGTGGGGGATGAGGAAATGGCTGAGGCCTTAAATAAGTTTTTTGCCTCGGTCTTCACGGAGGAGGACGCGAATAGTTTGCCAGATATTAAAGATAGAAGGATGGTAGGAGTTGAGGGCCTGAATGCGATTACTGTCACTAGCGAGGTAGTGCTTGATCGACTAGCGGGACTGATGGCGGACAAGTCCCCAGGACCGGATGGAATGCATCCCAGGGTTCTGAAGGAAACGGCAGAGGAGATAGTAGACGCCTTAGTGATTATTTACCAAACTTCGCTGGATTCCGGGGAAGTGCCGGAAGATTGGAAAACGGCTAATGTTACGCCGCTGTTTAAAAAAGGTAGCAGGCAAAAGGCAGGGAATTATAGGCCGGTTAGTTTAACGTCTGTTGTTGGAAAAATGCTTGAATCCGTCATCAAAGAAGAAATAGCGAGGCACCTAGAGAAGAATTGTTTGATAGAGCAGACGCAGCATGGATTCGTTAAGGGGAAGTCGTGTTTGACAAATTTACTGGAATTCTATGAGGATGTGACTAGTGCGGTAGACAGAGGGGAACCAGTGGATGTGGTGTTTCTTGATTTTCAAAAGGCGTTTGATAAGATGCCTCACAAAAGGTTGCTTCAGAAGGTTAGGGGGCATGGAGTTGGGGGTAAGGTGTTAGCGTGGATAGAGGATTGGTTGTCTAATAGGAGGCAGAGAGTTGGTATCAATGGGCGCTATTCTGATTGGTAGTTGGTAACTAGTGGAGTGCCGCAGGGATCAGTGCTGGGGCCTCAGCTATTTACCATTTATATAGATGATCTGGAGGAGGGGGCTGAGTGTAGGGTGTCAAAATTTGCTGATGACACAAAGATGAGTGGAAAAGCAAATTGTGCGGAGGGTGTGGAAAGTCTGCAGAGGGATCTGGATCGGCTGAGCGAGTGGGTGAGGACCTGGCAGATGGAGTACAATATTAGCAAGTGTGAGGTTATCCACTTTGGCAGAAATAATAGTAGGAGGGATTACTATTTAAAGGGCGAAAAGCTGCAGCATGCTATGGTGCAGAGGGACCTGGTGGTCCTTGTGCCGCAAAACCCAGTCTGCAGGTGCAGCAGGTGATCAAGAAGGCGAATGGGATGCTGGCCTTTATAGCGAGGAGGATAGAATATAAAAGCAGGGAGGTCTTGCTGCAACTGTACAGGGCACTGGTGAGGCCGCAGCTGGAGTACTGTTTGCAGTTTTGGTCGCCGCACTTGTGCAAGGATATTTTGGCCTTGGAGGGAGTGCAGAGGAGGTTCACGAGGCTGATACCGGAGATGAGGGGGTTGGACTATGAAGAGAGACTAAATAGACTGGGTCTGTATTCGTTGGAGTTTAGAAGGATGAGGAGGGATCTTATAGAGACGTATAAGATAATGAAGGGGATGGATAGGGTAGAGGTAGAGAGATTCTTCCCGCTCAGGAAGGACAACAGGACTAGAGGGCACAGCCTCAAGATAAAGGGAGGGGCAATTTAGAACGGCGTTGAGGAGGAACTTCTTCACTCAAAGGGCGGTGAATCTCTGGAATTCTCTGCCCATTGAAGTGGTAGAGGCTACCTCACTAAATATATTTAAGACACGGGCAGATAGGTTTTTGGTAGGCAAGGGAATTAAGGGTTATGGGGAGAAAGTGGGCAAGTGGAACTGAGCCACTTCAGATCAGCCATGATTTTATTGAATGGCGGGCCAGGCTCAAAGGGCTAGATGGCCTACTCCTGCTCCCATTTCTTATGTTCTTATGTTCTTATTACATCAAGGATGATGTAATATTACAATATTACAAGGTTAATATTGATCAAGGTCTCATTTGGCATAAGGATGAATTCAGCTCAAATTCAGAGTGGTCATAGGATGGCTGGTATGTGAATTGAAAATATTATCATTTTGGTATACTGGGGCCTTTGGAAGCTGGCACTGAGTACATAGAGCTTTACTTTGCATCAGACTGTATGATGCCTGACCTCTGAGTGCTTATTGCTATTACTGAAATGGGAAGGGTCACATTGCCCATGTTGAGCAGAGAAGTTAAAATGAAGCACTAGTTTCTGTAAACCTCACCTCACCTAAACTCAAAACTTTAGATCTCCCTGACCCCTGAACCTTCTCTTCGACTGGCCATACATTCTATGCTGTGTTCTACTAAACCCCTTTTCTAGTTCTGTCAGATACAAGGGCTTATCTTGCTTCCTACCTTCTTTTATACATTTAAAAATGGTGAGAGCTGAACACAGCAGAAGAATATAGAACAATCAAAGCTGTTGATGAACACTTTTCATTTCGAAAAAGAAATCACACAATTTAATATTGCAAACATTAGTTCAAAAAGTAATTCCCCAAATGGCATGTAATCAAGAAGAAATGTGACTCACTGTAAGCCAATTCTAATTGTGTGTGTGTGTGTGTGTGTGTGTGTGTGTGTACGCGTGTGTGTGTGTGTGTGTGTGTGTGTGTGTACGCGTGTGTGTGGGGCAGAGTGCCTGCTATGTTGTAAGCATTGCGAAAGGGATCCACTGGAATTTAAATTTAAAAAAACTCTTTGCCTCAAATCTTTAATTGCCTTTACACTTAGGAAATTATGCCTCATTTAATGCTTGTCAAAATCATTATGAGCGGTTATCTCCTCCTCCCTCTTCTTTCGTGGTCTCTTTATAAGAAACATAAACAGAACAGACTTCACACACAAACTCCATCTGAGCCATGCCTAATTAGACATTGTGAAAAAAAACATTTTAAGTATCAGAGAAATGACTCAGCTAGTGGGCTCCAAGTAACACTCAATGGGCACTTACTTTGGTCAGTCCATAAGGTAGCATAATAGTGAGCACTGCTGCATCACAGCACCAGTGACCCAGGTTCAATTCCAGCCTTGGGTGACTGTGCACATTCTCCCTGTATCTGCATGAGTTTCCAGAGGTTGCTCCAGTTTCCTTCTATAGTCCAAAGATGTGTAAGTTAGGTGGATTGGCTTGCTAAATTGCCCCTTACTGTCAGGATAAATATGTAGGGTAATGGGGATAGGGCATGAGTGGGATTGTTATCAGTGCAAGTTTGATGGACTGAATGGCCTCGTTCTGTACTGGAGCGATTCAATGATTCTAGAAATAGTATCAAGGTCAATGGTCAGTAATGTGATCAATCCAGCAAGATTTGACTCCACATGTCCTGGATCAGAATCTCAAATTGCAAAAGGAAGCCAGATTAGACACCAATTTTTTTTTTCTATTTTGGCATAAATGTGAGGATAGGATGTTTCGCTCCACAGTAATTCCACCAAAAAATTAGGGATCTTTTATAGGAAAATAAACTATATTTAACAACACAGTTTAAATATAACAAACAAATGAAACAGCTTAACTATTAACAGTTGAACAATAGTTAAAAATGAAAGGAAACAACTTTAATTTTTAACTTATCACTGTTTTGGTTCCAAGTAAACAACGTTTTCTTCCAGATACAAATTCCACTTTAAATATGGTTAGAAACCATAAATACAATTGTTACAAGGGATATAGACAGCATTGAAGTCATAAGAAAGGCTTTGAGTATCAGAGCAGCTTGCAGCCCTTTTTCTTTAAACACACCCCAGCCAGAGCTAAAAGTTGTTTCTCTCTCTGCTATAAACCTAGCTCCTCCTATCCACCTCATCAAAAACCCCAGGTGAGAAATTTCATCTAGAAACAAAAATCCATTAGCTCTATCCTGAATAAACCATGCATGGCTGAAATTAGTATTATCCTGCTCTCCCAGCTTCTGAGCTGTATTCCTACTAGACATACAGACTACCTGTAGAAAAAAAGCTGAATTTTAAAACATGCCTTTTAAGCATAAAATATATCAATACCACACTATCATCATACACAGCCACCTTGGTTTTGGCTCAATGGGTGTGGTTTTGGCTCTAAAGTCAGTTCCTGTGCTGTATACAGTGTGACTTACATCAGGCACCATCTGGGTGAGGATGTTAGTGGGCTCTAATAGCTTGCAGATTGGGTAGAGCATGATGTCGGTCAGTGTGTAATACTACTGTTTGATACCAGCTCTGCCACTTTCAGCGTCACTGCCCCAGCTAATGCACTCTGTGAAGCTCACACAGCTGGACTTGTTTTCAGTAACAGAAAGGACCACCCACTGAATCAGCGCTATTTAAAGGGATCATCAATTATCAAACATGTATACACATAATTTCTTCAGATAACTGATTTCACTCCAATGTAGGGTGCTATTGATTACACACACATGGCTTTGCAAGCACCACATCAAAATGTAGAGATGTACCTCAACTGCAAGGTGTTCCCACCCCTGAATGTGCTGTTGATGTGAAATCCTGCTCAGCATATCAATAACTTTAATTTCTTTTACCCTGAACTGGAGTCACAACACCATTATTCTTTTCCAGCCCACTATACAATTAGTACTCAAACCATCATATCTAACTGGAGGGCTGCTGCTGGCTGTAAGGCCTATCTGTTGAACTGTAGCCAGCCATTTACCGACACGTGAAAGCCATAAGTCCACGTAATCATCAGACTGACTATTGGGATGTTCATGCAATTATCCAGACTATTGTAGCATATTCCCGTGCCATTCAACAGATTGTGTATTATTATTTATCATGGCTTGCTGTATCTTGCACAACAATGTTGTCACGAGGAGAAAACCCCATCCCAGCAGGCATATGGTGCTCAGAAAGAGATGGAGCAGGAGGAAGAAGCAACCAACACATCAGCTTTCTGGTCCGGATGGCCATGATCACCTTAATTGAACAGTACCAGTGAACACAACGACCCTGTATCTTACAGTCCCTCTGTTACTGATCATCACATCTTTCCCTCAAAGCTGGAATAAAAGTCACGACAAAACAAACATCACTTTACTAATCAAACTATCCAATATTCTATATGAAAGTCAGCTAATCATGTTGCTCCAAAATACTGAGCCCTGGGGAACGCCACAGTGACCTTTTGCCAATCTGAAATACAAACATTCACAACTACTCTTTGTTTCCGATCATTATTTTATTTATTTTTCAAAAGCAAACTCTCTAAGCCAAGCAGTTGCTTCCAGTCCTGCTGTGTTGAGTGTGAATAGGTTTCTGCTCAGTCTGTGCTCTGGGCGTGCCTCTCTAATTGGTACATAGTTTGCTCTCCCACAGGCACATGGGGGCTGGCACCAATGTCCTATTTGTACAGGTTGGCCAATCAGGGGCCATGGCCAGTCCTGAACCTGTTGAGGGTGGATCACTCATTCCTTGGAGGGGTTGAACCCAGGCAGCTGGCTTTGAGACCAGGTACTTGTTTGCCGTGTCCAATGATTCCCATTCATTTGTCCATGTGGAATTTATGTTAAAGTCCTGTGTGTAACAGGTTTTCCAGGTCGGCCATCTTGAGAGAACTCATACCTTGGGTGGGCTGAATAAGTCAACATGAAATGGCAGGTGGGGGGTATTGGAGTCACTTTGTGGGTTGTCGCAAGTCGGCAGATATGTGGAGTGATGTTTACTAGGACAGGGAGCCAAGGGAATGGTACTGAGTGTAGTATTCCAGTAATGATACACTTGGTAGTATTGAGCTGGATGTCAGCACTGTGTGTGATGATCTTGACCAAACAGGGCTGCAGTATTCTGCTGGATATGAGAGTGAGTGCTGAGGGTCAGAGGGAGGTAGTAGCAGCATCCCATGTTGAGCCAGTTAGTTTGGCAATCAATCTGTGGACATACTTTGGCTGCAGTTGTTTTTCGGTGTTCCTGTCCCTGGGCCAACTTTGTATCCACGCTGCCACTTTCCTCTTTAGTCCATGGCCTTTGTATTTGCTGGCAAGTCTATTTATGGCACTTCATCAAAATCCTTTTGGCAGACTGCATTACCTCATTAATTATCCATGTTACCTCATCCAAAAAGTTAAACATCATTTAGAATAGATTCTTCACAGTATAGAAGGAGGCCATTCAACCCATCGAGTCTGTATCATCCACAATCTCACCCAGGCCGTCCCATAAACCCGCATATTTACCCTGCTAATCTCCCTGGCACTAGGGTCAATTTAGGATTGATCCTAGTTGAGGAAACAGGAGCACCCAGAGGAAACCCACACAGACACGGGGAGAACTTGCAAACTCCACACAGACACTGACCCAAGGCCAGAACTGAACCAGGGTCACTGGTGCTGTGAGGCAGCAATGCTAACCACTGTGCCACCGTGCCTTTACCAATTTGTCTTTCAAGTAATTCCACATGCGTCCAAGTGGTTGTTAATTTTGAGGCTGTTAAACATTTTGAAAAGCTTTTCTAGCACTGATGTTAAACTGACTGGTCTGTTCTTACTGGATTTATCTTTACATCCTTTTTTTGAATAACTGTGTAACTTTTGCAATTCTCCAGTCCTCTCACACCACTTCTCTCTCTAAGAATTGGGACATTATGGCCAGAAACTTTACAGTTTCCTCCCTTGCTTCTCTCAGTATCCACGGATGCATCCCACATATTCCTGCTGTCTTATCAACTTTAAGTCAGGCAGCCTATCTGAAACCTCCTCTTTATCACCTCTCCAGACTCAACTCCTGCATCTTTCACAGTGGCTTTGACAGAATCGTCTTCCTTGCTAAAAACAGATGCAAAGTGTTAATTTAGTACGTCAGCCAAGTCCTCCTTTTCCATGTAAAATACCTTTTCTGTCTTCAATCAGCTTCAGCCTTCCTTTTACCACTCTTTTTATTATCTATACGCTTATAGGAGACATTTGGTTTCCTCTTTAAGCTCGCTATCAGAGTCTTTTTGCCACTCTGATTTCCTTTTTCTCTTTCCCCTGAGCTTTGTATATTCAGAATGTTCCTCATTAGTATTAGTAAGCCTTCATCTGCCTTAAGCCCCTTTTCTCTGCTGTATCTTACTCTCAATCTCTCTTGTAAGACCATAAGAAATGGGAACAGGAGTAGGCCATTCAGCCCCTCGAGCCTGCTCCATCATTTAATAAGATTATGGCTGATATAATACTAACTCAGTCCACTTTCCAGCCTTATTTCCGTAACCCTCAATTACCCTACTGAATAAAAACTAATCGATTTCAGCCTTGAACATTTTCAAGGACTTGGCCTCCACAGATTCCTGGGGTAAAAAATTCCAAAGATCTACTACTCTTTGGGAGAAGAAATTCTTCCTCAAATCCATCTTTAATAAACACTCACTTATTCCCTAACTATGTCCTCTAGTCCTTCTCTCCCATGAGGGCAAACATTCTCCCAACATTTACCTCTCAGAGCGTAAATGCTTCAATCATATCACCTCTCATTCTTGTGAACTCCAAGGAGTTCAGGTCCAACCTGCTTAATCTTTCCTCATATGACTGTCCCCAACCAAACTGTACACAATATTCTAAATGTGCTCTCATTAGTACTTTGTACATTTGCAGCAACACCTCTTTATTTTTATACTCCAGCCCCCTTTCAAATAAAAGCCAGCACTCCATTTGCCTTCCTGATTAACCTCTGCACTTGGCTGCTTGCTTTCTGGGTTTTATGAACGAGGACCCCCAAGTCCCTCTGTGCTACAGCTTTCTGTAGTCTCTCTCCATAGGATGGCACAGTGGCACAGTGGTTAGCATTGCTGCCTTACGGCACCAGGAACCTGGGTTCAATTCCAGCCTTGGACGGCTGTCTGTGTGGAGTTTGCACTTTCTCCTCATATCTGCATGGGTCCCCCTGGGTGCTCCACTTCTCTCCCATGCTCTAGAGATGTGCGGGTTAGGTAGATTGGCCATGATAAATTGACCTTTAGTGTCAGGGAGATTAGCAGGGTAAATATGTGGGGTTACAGGGATAAGGCCTGGGTGGGATTGTGGTCAGTGGAGACTCGATGGGCTGAACAGCCTCCTTTTGCACTGTAGGATTCAACTTAAATAACAATCCACCTTTCTTCCAAAATGAACAATCTCACACTTCCCCACATTGAGTTCCATTTGCCAATTTTCTGATCACTCACTTGACTCGTAAGCTATCTGTAAGCTATTTATGAGTTCCTTACACCAAAAGAGAACATGCAGGGAAATCTCAGGGGTCTGGCAGCATCTGTAAAGACAGATGCTTCGAATCCAGATGACCCTTTGCCAAAGCTAAAAGGCATAGAAAGCGGGAGATATTTATACTGTAGGGGGAGAGAATGAAAGAGGAGTCATAGCCACAAAGCCAATGGCAAGAATGGTTTTGAGTCCTGACCACTTTTCCCCCCTATTTTTTTCCCCCTCCTTACCGTTTCTCCCCCCTTGCTTCACTTTTCCCCCTTTTTCTCATTTTACCTCTATCCCATCCATCTCCCCCTCCCCCACATTTTCACCTGTCACAGCTTACCCTCTGATTTCAGCTTTTGGTATATCTAAAACTGATTCTTTGGTGTTGTGGAATGTACTTAATTGCCACCACCACCACCGCCAATGCATCCCCCCCCTCCATATTTTTCACTATTTCTGGCATGCTTGTAGTATCCTCTACAATAAAGACCAATGCAAATTATTTGCTAAGCTACTTCCCCAATGTTATTCCTTAAGGGACCAATTCTTATACTTCTCTCTTCCTTTTAATGTGTTTAAAAAAAGCTCTTATCGTCTGTTTTTACTCAGTAGCTTGCCCTCACAGTTTATTTTTTCCTTCCATTTTTTCAGTCCATCTTTGCTGAATTCTGAATCTATCCCAATCCTCTGCTGCCATTAATCTTTGCCATTTTATATGTTTCCACTTTCAATTCAATACTCTCCTGACCTTACTTGGCTATCCGTGGTAGATTCTTCCTCCCGTTAGCATATTTCCTCCTCATTGGGATGTGTTTTTGCTGTGTCAAGAATTATTTCCCTAAATGTTTACCACTGCTGTCTTAGCAACTGATCTAAACAACTAGTCCACTTTGGCCAATTGCATCCACTTGCCTTCGTAATTCCCCTTCTTCAAGTTTAACACTGATATTTCAGCTCCTGTTTTCTCACACTCAAACCGAATGCAAAATTCTATCATACTGTGATCACTACTTCCTAGGGGATCCTTAAAGCTAAGATAATTTATCAAACCTACCTTACTACACATCGCCAGATCCAAATAGCCTGATCCCCAGTACAGTCCATTGCGTATTTCTCCAAAAAGCCATCGTAAATGCAATAAATTCATTCTTGGCCACCATTTCCAAATTTATTAGCCCAATCTGTATGAAAATTAAAGTCACTTATGATTAATGCAATGCTCTTTTCACATGTATTTGTTACTTTTTGATTTATATTCTTTCCTTTAATGTGGTTACTTTTCAAGGATCTGTATTCTTGCTATACTATCAAATGGTAGAATAGATACTCACCAGTTCCTACTTACCAATCAGCAGATTACAAAACTGCATGATTGTAATGCTGACTGCAGGACACTCATCCAGGAAGTTCAGGTTTTGAGTTGTCTAACTTTTCTCTCTCAAGGGAATATAGCTCGACTGCAACAGAACCATTTCCCCTTTAAAGGTAGTCCATTGTTCCCTTACAGTTTGGCCTGCCAGACTTTAACTCCAACTTGCCTAGGACAAATCCATTCTTACCACACCTAAATGACCTTGCTCTAATTGAGTGTTCTTTAACATGAACTTGCTCTTAGGCCTTTTCCATGGTTGATGTAAGCTTGTGATACTATGAATACTTTTGCTGAAAGTT
Source organism: Carcharhinus amblyrhynchos (assembly GCF_965287045.1). Taxonomy (NCBI): domain Eukaryota; kingdom Metazoa; phylum Chordata; class Chondrichthyes; order Carcharhiniformes; family Carcharhinidae; genus Carcharhinus; species Carcharhinus amblyrhynchos. The sequence continues at coordinate 59,930,254 of NC_137329.1, forward strand.
CCCTGACTGACGCTTTATTCAATGACTGGCCCTCATCCCCCAGAACTAGATCCAGTAAAGCTTCCTCCTTCAATAGGCTTGAAAAATATTGACGTAAAAAGTTCTCCTGAACACACAGAAATTCTTTCCTGTCTCTGTCCTTTAAAGTTACTATCCAGTATCAATTAGAATGATCAGTCTCCCATTCTCACTCTGCCATTCTCACTGAATCATGGCCTCATGGGGGAAGAGCCAAAATGTGTAAGTCTGCCTCTGTTCCTGACTAGGTTAATCTTTCAGCCAATATTACAAACTAACTGGATCATTATCAGACTGGTCTCTGTGGGAGACTGTATTGAAGTTGACTGCTGCATTTCCTCCATTACAACACTTCAAATTTACAGAGACTTTGGCTACAAAGTCTCTTGGGACACCCTGAGATTGCAACAGTTTTCACATAAATGGAAGTCTTTCACTTATCACATTGCTGCATTTCTCAGTATTGAATGACTCATGAGAATTTATTTCCCTTAGTTTTAAATCAACAGATTGTGCATTTTGATGGCGTTGTGTTCTGTAGATAATTAACAACAGCTTTTCTGGAGTTAGGACAGGGCAAGGCAGATCAGAAAAATACAGAAAATAAGAATGTCTCAGCGTTATAATGTGACTGAACTATTTATCTAGAACTTAACAAATCTGAAATATCAGCAGTGTCTTTCTGGGTGAAATATTCTAGTCTTGGTTTCTCTGTCAATCAGGACTGGTGTGTGTGTGTGTGTGTGTGTGTGTGTGTGTGTGTGTGTGTGTGTGTGTGTGTGTGTGTGTGTGTGTGTGTGTGTGTGTGTGTGTGTGTGTGTGTGTGTGTGTGTGTGTGTGTGTGTTGTGAGTCTGTGTAACGTTTCCTGAGTGTGGTCTATGTGTATGCTGTCTATGTGTGTGTCTGTTGTCTGCGTGTGGTGTGTGGTGTATCTGTGTGTGTTTTGTGTGTATGTTGTGTATATATGTGTGTGTATTCTGTGTGTGTGTTTTGTGTGTGTGTATGAATGTCTGTGTATGGGTCCTGTGTGTGTGGGTGAATGTGTGTACGTGTTAATGTGTTGTGTGAGCGTGTGTGTTCTGTGTGTGTTGTGTATGTGTGTGTGTTAATCTGTTGCGTATAAGTGTATTGTTTTCTGAGTGTGTTTGAGTTGTGTGAGTGTGGTCTGTGTGTATGTTGTCTATGTGTGTGTCTGTTGTCTGTGTGTGTGGTGTCTGGTGTGTATGTGAGTGTGTGTATGTATGTGCTGTGTGTGTTTGTTGTGTGCGTATTTGTTGTGTGTGTGTATGTTGTCCATGTGTTTTGTGTGTTGTGTGTGTGTGTATGTGCTGTGTGTGTGTGTTTGTTGTGCATGTGTATGTTGTGTGTGTGTGCTGTGTGTGTTGTGTGTTTTGTGTGTGTGAGTGTATGTTGTGTGTGTATACTGTATGTGTGTATTATATGTGCTGTGTATGCATGTGTGTGTGTTAGTTGTGTGTGTATGTTTTCTGTGTGTGTTTGTTGTGTATATTTGTGTATGTTTGTGTGTGCATGTGTGTGTGTTTGTTATATGTATGTTGTGTGTGTTTGTTATGTGGATGTGTGTGGGGGGTGTGTTAATGTGTATTGATCGTATTGAGCATTGAGGCCTGTTTGAGAAATATTCGATTCATTAATAATTTGTTTACCGGCTGCTTAAAAGACTGGCTGCAGTTTCTTCAATGAAATGTGTTTGCTGAGGGAGAGATTATCATTGTTTCCTGCGGCTGAACTATCACAAATTATTTTTGCAGAGACAACCAGCAGCAGCTTGTGTCACCCTCTGTGTGGCCTGACAAAGGGGGATTAAGTGTGACCGGCAATCACAGAAGCATGACAAGACCATTAAGCCCCTTGTGCCCCTTCTGCTGCTCAATTGAAGCAAGATTGATGTGAATGTTGAGGCATTGGCGGGCTTTCTTTACAATAGCCTCAGCATGGGGGGATCAGGACAGGTTGTTGTGATCTGGACACCTACACTGGAATTTTCCTATCCCTCCCCGCAACAGGAATTGTAGCGGGAGGGAGGTAGAGCATGCAAAGTTCCGTTGACCTGAGGAGGGATTTTCCGATTTTGGGGTAGAACAGCTGGAAAATCCTGCCCCTAGAAATGTGAAGGTCTTGATCATTTCCACTTCAACCACTTTGATGTAGTCAGGGGTATACCCTCCACTATGCTTCCTGAAGTCGTGACTATCCGCCTGGTTTTACTGACATTGAGGGAAAGATTATTGTTGTACCATTTCACCAGGTTCTCTACCTCGTCATTGTTTTGCAATAACTAGAGTAAATTAATAAGCAATTTGGCAAATCGTTAAATCTTCTGTTTTTAACAACTGATATTTACTGTTACTTCTCAGTCAGCTTGTTTTGTAGGTTTTCTGTCACACAGACCAGAATTTTACATGGTGGAAATGTTTGAAAAGCCAAAGGTGAGCCTGGTTCTGCTTGCCTGGCTTGGTCTGTGCTATAAAAGCTCAGGATGAAGTTGCTGCCACCCTCAGGGAGGAAGTCCTGTCTTTGTGTGTTGCTGGACAATCAAATGGCTGACAGTTCTCCAGCTCCAGTGGGACCCCCAAGAATGATGGCCACTGCTGGAGCTGCTGTTCCTGGGCTGAGAAGCCATGGCACAGGATGTCAAGGTGTGTCCATTGAGCACAGGTTTCTCAAACATAGGGGTTGACCCCTCAGCACACAAAATGGCTGCCAGATTTCACCATGTGATGTGGATGCCTTCCAGCACTAGCAAAATATCAAATGTTCGCAGGTCTTAAGAGGACATTAATTGTGTCATTTGACCCAATGGGGTTATGGGCCACATGACACCTCCCCGCTGCTGGCAATGGAATTGCGTACGTGACAGGCATATGCTGCCACCATGATGTTTGCCCCACCCCTACCTGTCAGCCTGCTCCATTGCGGGGGAGGGGGGCGGTGGGAGGTGGCGGATGCAGGGTGGATCTGTAAAATCCCACCCATGGTCAGTCAGTCACAATTGTCATAAGTAAACAGTGGTACTCCATATTATTTCCTGTCTCCATTAAATGATAGATTAGTTCAGTGTTTACCCAGAACTCCGGTAGGTCAGACACAAGACACTTTGTTGTGTGGTTACTTGTGGAGGATAACCATTGCACTATCAATGGACCATTACTTCCAGGCACCCCCCAGTATCCGATTTCAGGTTGGGATACCCCAATGATGCACTGGGGAGTCCCTCCAGGAAGTTTCCAAGTAAGCGTTTATCTGGCAATTGTCCAGAAGGATAAAATTCTTCTGAACAACTGCACTGGGCTGACAGCCTTCCGATAAAACAATTTAAATCCACTAGCTCGGATGGTTCTGCCAGTTTTACCCTCATAGTTTCGAAGAAGGAAACAAAAACACTTCTAGTTTCAGAGTAACTATTTTAATAACACAGACAAAGTCCCAACCCTACATGTGCCCTCTCCCACACTCACACACTGAACCAAACAGGGGACTACCAACACCCCACTCCCCCCTCTGAAATCAAGCACCCCACACACTCAGGATTGCGCCTGCCCCCTTGAACTGACTCCCCTCCCCCCCACCAGACCTTACTAAACTCAACCCCACACCAGCCCAATCATCCTGACAGCCCCCCTACCTCACACCAGCCCTTCCCGACTTGACATATCTCCTGACCCATCACCCCAAACCTGACAACCCTCTGACACCGCGCTCCCAACTTCATCTGACACCAGACCCACAACAGTATGGATCACTCCTAAATGCCCTCTGGGCTGCTCAGTTCATGGGCAGTGACAGGCAGCAATTGCTGGCCTTGTCAGCAATGCCCACGTCTGATGAAAGAATATGTAACAGAATGGGGGAGCCCCTGAATCTTTGCAGTTACATCTGGACAGGTTGGAAATATTTTAATATTTGCAGAAAGTCTCTCTTGGGGAAGTTTGCAAACCACAGATTTAAAAGCAGAAGATCTCAGGGGAATATATATTTTATTCATGAGCAACACCCAGTATGTATTTGGTCAGCAAATCACTTTCACATTCTCCTGCAATTTTGAGTGGATGATTTTGCTGTGTGCTGACTGAAGTGTGATTGTGACAGCCAGTTTAATGACTGGTCTTGATTCAGTATATCCTCCACTGCGGACTGAATTGGCAAGGTGCTCAAACCTGGGGAATGGGATTGAATATATTTATGAGTGGTGAAATGATGATTCAGAGATCTTGTTTCCTTTCAGGGGAAATTGTGGGGGGGAGGTGATGGGGGGGGGAGATGCGAGGAGGGTGACGGTGACATTCTCAGGAGCCTGAAGAAGAAACACAAGTGAGAGGTATGAAGTGTGTAGGAAGTGCAATCTATTCCAGTCCGTGGGTGGTACCTGAGTAATGTTGTGTAATCACTCTCTGGAGACACATCACAAATAAACAGCACTCACAGCCGTTTCCTTCAAAGCTGGCCGCTGTTTGAAGCAAAGGTAATTTTATTAATTTCTTCACCAGCAATACACTATGCAAATGGGATTTAAATGGTGGAGGATTGGAAAGTTGCAGATGAAACAGCCTGCTGCTCCAGTTCTAATCTCAGGTTCATCCTCATGACTGACAGCCACAATATCCTGTCACAGCAACTTGCATTTAGATAGCACCTTTAATATAGCAAAATGGAGTGGTAAAAGAAACAAAAAAGTGATGAATGGGGAAAGGTTTCCTAAGGCTTCCTTTTTGGACACATAGGTGCGATCACCTCACTCTCGGCTATGCTGAACAGGCAGGAAGCTAACTTCATACTTCCTCCTTGAAATGCTTTCAACATGCAACCCAGTGCATACAGAAATTCTCTCTTCCACCTTCTTCTGTCAGGAAAAGATACAAAAGTCTGAGGTCATGTACCAACCAATTCAAGAACAGTTTCTTCCCTGCTGCCATCAAACTTTTGAATGGACCTACCTCGCACTAAGTTGATCTTTCTCGGCACCCTGGCTATGACTGTAACATTACGCTCTGCACCCTTTCCTTTCCTTCTCCCCATGTACTCTATGAACAGCATGCTTTGTCTGAATAGATCGGAAGAAACAGTAGTTTTCATTGTATACTAATGTATGTGACATTAATAAATCAAATCAAATCAAGTCAGTGTACCCCAGACACATGGCACATGTAGCTCATACATGTTTCAGTTTCCAAACTCATCTAGAAGGACAGAGGCAGTAGACACATGGGAACCCCAACTCACGGGAACATCACCCTCTAGAATTTCCCCTCTGTAATATCTTAACTATGTTCAGGGTTGTGGGTTTTAAACAAAGAAAAATATGTAGTTTGCACACGTAGACTCAAAATAACAACAACAGGTTTATTGTAGGAGAATCTACCTATGCAAAGTAAAAAATGAAACTACACAGGAGCCTGTGAAATACCCCACTGATATCATCATCAAATCATGTCATTGGCTCTTAAAGCCACCATCATGCAACCACTTAAATATATAACGCCCTCCAAGTCATTTACTGTTTTGATTTGGAAATATATTGTCATTCCTTCACTCCTCATTAGTAAGTGTGTAGGAAACTGCGTGCCAAAGAATCAGATTTGTGTGTTTCCCAACCGGAAACCATGGATGAACAGGAATATCCACAGCTTGCTGAAGTCGAGGTCTGAGGTGTTCAAGTCAGGAACCCTGACTATATAAGAAATGATGTGGAGATGCCGGCATTGTCAGACTTTATACAAGAAAGCCAGATATGATCTAAGGAGATCCATCAAAGATGCAAAAGACAGTACTGGACCAAGCTAGAGTCCCAGGCTAGCCACACTGACCCTTGCCGACTATGGCAAGACATAACAGGCTGCAAGATGAAGGCATGTAAAATCGCCAGCTCCAACGCACCCCTCCCTGATGAGCTCAATGCATTTTGAACAAGAGGTCAGTGACAGCACACCTTCCACCCTGGAAGCCCTGGATGAACCTGAATCTGAGATCCCCATTGCAGATGTCAGAACAGCTTTCTCAAAGGTCAACCCACAGAAAGCGACTGGCTGGATGGGGTACCTGGATGAGCACTCAGATCCTGTGGGGATCAGCTGGCAGGGGTATTCGCAGGCATCTTCAACCTCTCTTTACAACAATTTGAGGTCCCTATCTGCTTCAAGAAAACAACCATCATCTCCGTGCCTAAGAAAAGTCAAGCAGTGTGCCTTAATAACTACTGGCCGGTGGCTCTGACATCCATCGTTATGAAGTGCTTCAAAAGGCTAGTCTTGGCACAAATCAATTCCAGCCTCCCAGATTACCTGGATCCACTACAGTTTGCCTACTGCCACAATAGATGCCATCTTCCTGGCCCTGCACTCAACACTGGAACACCTAGATAGCAAGGGCACCTATGTCAGGCCCCTATTTATTGACTTCAGCTCAGCCTTCAACACTATTATTCCCACAAAACTCATGTCCAAACTCCATGACCTGGACCTCGACACCTCCCTCTGCGACTGGACCCTGAACTTCCTAACTCACAGACCACAATCAGTAAGGATAGGCAACAACACCTCCTCCATGATCATCCTCAAAACCAGTGCTCTCAGCCCCCTACAATACTCCTTACACCTATGACTGTGTGGCCAAATCCTTTCCAATTTGATTTTCAAGTTTGCTGATGACCACACCGTAGTTGGTCAGATCTCAAACAATGACAAGACAGAGTATAGGAATGAAATAGAGAATCTGGTGAACTGGTGCAATAACAATAATCTCTCCCTCAATATCAACAAAATGAGGGAGATTGTCATCAACTTCAGGAAGCGTGAAGGAGAACATGCCCCTGCCCACATCAACAGGGGCGAAGAGAAAGGGTCTAGAGCTTCAAGTTTTTAGGTATCCAAATCACCAAGAACCTGGCCTGGTCTCCCCACGCTGACACTATTGGTAGGAAAGCTCATCAACACATCTACTTTCTCAGAAGACTAAGGGAATTTAGCTACGACTCTCACCAACTTTGACAGATGCATCATAGAAAACATTCTTTCTAGTTGTATCACAGCTTGGTGTGGCTTCTGATCTGCCCAAGACCGCAAGGAACTAAAAAAGGCTGTGAATGTAGCCCAATCCATCACACAAACCAACATCCCATCCAGTGACTTTGTTTACACTTCTACACTACAGCATAATTATGGACCCCACTCACCCATGACATTCGCTCTCCCGCTTTCTTTCATCGGGAAAATGATACCAAAGTCTGAGGTCACATACCAATCAAATCAAGAACAGCTTCTTCCCTGCTGCTGTCAGACTTTTGAATGGATTTACCTTGCATTAAGTTGATCTTTCTCTACACCCTAGCTGTGACAGTACTGCTACATCCTGCATTCTCTCATTTCCTTTTCTATGAACGTATGCTTTGTCAGTACAGCACATGAAAAACAATACTTTTCACTGTATGTTAATAATGACAATAATAAATCGAATCAAATATTGCTCAGCCAAATTCCTGGAATTCCCTGTCTAACAGCATTGCAAGTATAAGGCAATTAAGGATGGACAATAAATGCTGGCCTAGCCAGCAATGTCCACATCCCATGAATTTTTTTTTCAAAGTTAGCCTGCCCTATTTAAAGGCCAACTGCCCCTCTTATTGGGGAAGCTGCAATGATGCAACAGGACCTGTTGCAACTCTTTCTGAAGGCTTGTCTGGGAGAAAAACAGCAAGTAGAGCAACAGGTAAAATAGAGGCTTGAAGGTGTTCAAATGCTGCACCAAAGGCATTAGCGATAGGGGTGAGAGAAGAGGAGAGCTGTCAAGCTGCATTTTCCCCTTTACTGAAGGAATCAGGAGTTGTGTCATTTCCTGAGTTTGTGATTCCAGCTCCTGAGTGGCCATGCCCACCTTTCCCGCTGAGTCGGAGGCAGGCTGGAGACGGGACACCACCTCAGAAAGCAGAGTGCAGTGTTATCACGGACAGAAACAGTGTCGGGGTCAGAGAAGGGCCCATCCTGCTCGAGGCCTACTTCCAGCACCATCTTTTTATTGCTATACTTTAAGGCAGCTGGTTGTGGGAGTGACTGGGAAAGCTGCGGGAGGTGACTGAACTTTGACCTGTAAGAACGTGCTGCATTTGCTGGCTGAGACCTTGTTGCCTTGTGAAAGCTGGCCATTCTGAAGAATTCCTTAGTGTACTCCAACCTATTGTGGAATCCATTGCTGCCCTGAGGGTTCAGCTAGAAGAGGTTTCTGCTACTCCCTGCGAGTGACTGCGCTTTACAAAATGACATCCAGCAGCTGCTGGGGAGAACAGTACCTGGAGATGGTTTAGAGAATCTGGCAACAGTGCGGAATAAAGTTCAATGACCTCACATGTGTCATCAAGGTCAGTAAGTGTGTCTTCATACGACATCTACTCTGCACTACACCACCAGCTTTTCATTGTTTTAAATACCACACCCCGCCAGGTACCCAGAGTTACTCTGATGCTGCACTGTCACACATTTACCAACATTGCCAGTCTCACGGCTTCGATAAAAGCACATCATCCAACACATTGCAACACAATCACCAATGTTCTTCCCTCTTTTCTGCAGGACGTGTTGGGCCGAGGAGCACCAGGGAACCAGCTGGGAGTGAGGGGGCCAGCGACATAACCCCGAGCACTCTGGAGGAGAGATTGCTTTGTAACATGGGCTGGGTGTGACTGCGTTCTTGGAATATATGGAATCCATACTGCACCACAGGAGGCCATTTGGCCCATTGAGTCTGCACCGACTTTCCAACATCACATCGCATTCAGGCCCTATCCCCATAACCCCATGCATTCACCCCACTAATCCCCCTAACTTACACATTTTGGGACACTAAGGAACAATTTAGCATGGCCAATCCACCTAATCTGCACATCTGGACTGTGGGAGGAAACTGGAACACCAGAGGAAACTACGCAGATACAGGGAGAATGTGCAAACTCCACGCAGACAATGACACAAGCTGGGAATCGAACCTGAGTCCGGATCCCTGATGCTAACCACTGTGCCACCATGCCGCCACCTTGCATGTAATATCTCTGAGAAGGGTTTACTTTCTGCCCCTTCTTAACTTGGTCTTCAGTCTCACCCTGAGTCAAGCTTGAAGTTTCGCTGTGAGCATGGACCTCTTGCTTTTGACCCTTTCCTCCACTTCCACTCCTCATCTGCAATTCTGCATTCAAATATCCAAGGATGACTGCCTGAGCAGCCAATGAAGCATCAGTAAGAAGGGAAGGAGATCACACCAGGTCACTAATGAAGAAAGCATGATTGTTTGCTGGAGCTGAGAGAGAGAGAGAGCTAAGATTTTACCTGTTAAAAACCTGTTTAAAATAAGTTTAAAGCACTTTACTCTTTGTAGAACTGTTTAAAGCATTTATTTATTGTATTTACTGCTTTAAGAATTCTGAGGGTGTGGTGAAAAGGCATTTGTGGACCAGCCTGCTTTAAATCAGCGCCAGGTTTAAAAAGGAGGCCTGGTGTAGACAGCGGGCAGCGTCTGAGCGGGCAGCAGAGTGAGGGGGAAGCAGAGTGAGTTAATAGGGCTTAATATCAAAAAGGGCTGGAAGGAAAAAAGGCCAGGTGAGCTTGTTTGAAAAAAAAACAAGGAAAAAAATTTTTTCAAAACTGCTACAGCAAGAAACAAGGAAAAAAATTTTTTTCCCCATAAAAATTACAGTGAATAATGGAGGGGCATGTGATGTGTGGTTTCTGTATGATGTGGGAACTGGCGGACCCCAGGGTCCTTCCCAGTGACCATGTCTGCAGTAAGTGCAGGTTGCTGGAGGAGCTCCAGCTCAAGGTGGATGAGCTGGCCTCTGAGCTACAGACACTGAGGCTCATCAGGGGGAGAGAGGGTGCCCCTAGACTGGCTAAATCTAAGGGTCAGGGACAAAAGGGGGCTGCTGGGAGGAGGAGGAAGGGGGGTGAGGAGCGGAGGCCTCAGCCTCTTAATCTGCATAACAGGTTTGAGGTTCTTGCTTCCAGTCTGGAAGAGGACGAGGCAGGTGAGGTTGGTGAGCAAACTGCACACGGTACAGTGATGCAGCAGGACATAGGCAAAGAGAAGGGGAAAAGGAACGTAGTAGTAATTGGGGATAGTGGGGTGAAGGGTATTGACACTGTCCTTTGTCACAATGACAAAGTGCACAGAAGGGTGTGTTGTCTGCCCGGTGCTCGGGTACAGGATGTCGCAGCTGGGCTGCAGAGGAACCTGGAGTGGGAGGGTGAGAACCCGGTCGTTGTAGTACATGTGGGTGCCAGCGACGTAGGCAAAGTGCGGACTGAGGATCTGGGGAGGGAGTATGAAAAGCTGGGAATGGAACTAAAAAGTAGAACCGACAAGGTGGTTATCTCTGGGCTACTGCCTGAACTGAGTGCAGACGGGCGTAGGATTGACAGGATAAAGGAAGTGAATGGGTGGCTCAGGGATTGGTGTGGGAGGAATGGGTTCGAATTTATGGGGCATTGGCACCAGTATTGGGGTAGGTGGGACTTGTTCGGGCGGGATGGGGTTGGTCTGAATCGTGCTGGGACCAGAGTGTTGGCGAATCGAGTAAAGAGGACTGTAGACAGGGCTTTAAACTAATTAGGGGGGGGGAGGGTGCGAGGGTAGGTGACGCTACGAGGTCTAAAGTTAAGGATAGGGTACAGGTAAGGGAAGAGGCCGAGGATGTCCCAATTGGTGGCGTTACGGCAAATAGGGTCCAGGTGAAGGCTGGGATGAAAGCGCTTTATCTGAATGCACGAAGCATTCGGAATAAAGTGGATGAGCTGGTGGCGCAGATCGACACAAATGGATACGATCTGGTGGCCATTACAGAGACGTGGCTGCAAGGTGACAGGGACTGGGACATGAATGTACAGGGCTATCAAGTGTTTAGGAAGGATAGGCAGGAGGAAAGAGGGGGTGGCGTAGCTCTGCTGATTAAGGATAGTATCAAGGTGGTAGCAAGGGATGATATCGGAGCCAAAGAGCAGAACGTGGAATCGTTGTGGGTGGAGATTAGGAACAGCAAAGGGAGGAAGACGCTGGTGGGTGTCGTCTATAGGCCCCCGAATAATGATCTGGAGGTGGGGCGGGCTGTTAACACGCAAATAAGTGCGGCGTGCAGGAATGGGACGGCAGTAGTTATGGGAGATTTCAATCTGCATATTGATTGGTCGACCCATGTTGGACGAGGTGGGCTCGAGGAGGAGTTCTTGGAATGCTGCCGGGATAATTTCCTTGAACAGTGTGTGTTGGAGCCGACGAGGGAGCGAGCTATCTTGGATCTGGTGCTATGTAATGAGGCGGGTAGAATTAGGGACCTTGCGGTGAAGGATCCTCTTGGAGAGAGTGATCATTGTATGGTGGAGTTTCTGGTGCAGATGGAGGAGGAGAAAGTGGGTTCCCGGACACGCGTCCTTTGTTTGAATAGAGGGGAGTATGGTAGGATGAGAGAAGAATTGGCAAATGTGGACTGGGGGAGTGCGTTGGAAGGTAGGTCTGCTGAGGAGCAGTGGAGGATCTTTAAGGAGATCTTTCTTGGTGCTCAGCAGAAATTTATTCCGATGGTTAAAAAGGACAGTAGGAAGAGAGGTAATAAGCCGTGGATAACGAAGGAGGTGAAGGAAAGTGTTAAATTAAAAGCGGAGGAATTTAGAGTAGCTAAGAGTAGTGGGCGAGAAGAGGATTGGGAAAGGTTTAAATGTCAACAAAGATTGACAAAGAAGTTGATAAAGGAGGGTAGGAGAAGCTATGAGGCTGGGCTAGCACTTAATATAAAAAAGGATAGCAAGAGTTTTTATAAATATATAAAAAGGAAGAGGCTGGCTAGGGTGAACGTTGGTCCTTTAGAGGATGAGAAAGGGGAGCTAGTGGTAGGGGATGGGGATATGGCTAAGGTCTTGAATAACTTTTTTGTTTCTGTCTTCACGGAGGAGGACGTGAATAATTTGCCGGGTGTTAGCGATGGAAAGGTGGTAGGAATGGAGGGTCTTAATGACATTACTGTTACTAGAGAGGTGGTGCTCGACAGACTGGAGGGGCTGATTGTGGACAAATCCCCAGGACCGGATGGAATGCATCCGAGGGTTCTGAAAGAAATGGCGGAGGTGATAGTGGATGCCTTGGTGGTTATTTTCCAGACGTCGCTGGATTCCGGGGAAGTGCCGGAAGATTGGAAAACGGCTAATGTTACGCCGTTGTTTAAGAAGGGTGCCAGGCAAAAGGCGGGGAATTATAGGCCGGTTAGTTTAACGTCTGTGGTAGGTAAAATGTTAGAATCCGTCATTAAGGAGGAAATTGCGAGGCATCTTGAAGGGAATTGCTTGATAGGGCGGACGCAACACGGTTTCATTAAAGGGAAGTCGTGTCTGACAAATTTACTGGAGTTCTATGAGGATGTGTCTAGGGCAGTGGATAGAGGAGAGCCGGTGGATGTGGTCTTTCTGGATTTTCAGAAGGCGTTTGACAAGGTACCTCACAAGAGGTTATTGCAGAAGGTCAGGGGACATGGAGTTGGGGGTAGGGTGTTAGCGTGGATAGAGGATTGGTTGTCAAATAGGAGGCAGAGAGTGGGGGTCAATGGGTGCTATTCGGATTGGCGGTTGGTGACTAGTGGGGTGCCCCAGGGGTCGGTGCTGGGGCCTCAGCTATTTACCATTTATATAGATGATCTGGAGGAGGGAACCGAGTGTAGGGTGTCGAAATTTGCTGATGACACCAAGATTGGGGGAAAGGCAAATTGTGCGGAGGGTGTGGAGAGTCTGCAGAAGGATCTAGATAGGCTGGGCGAATGGGCCAGGAAATGGCAAATGGAATTTAATGTTGGCAAGTGTGAGGTGGTCCACTTTGGTAGGAAGAATGGTAGGAAGGACTATTACTTACGTGGCGAAAAACTGCAGCAGGCGACGGTGCAGAGGGACCTCGGGGTCCTTGTGCATGAGTCGCAAAAACCCAGCTTGCAGGTGCAGCAGGTGGTCAGGAAGGCAAATGGGATGCTGGCCTTCATAGCGAGGGGGATTGAATATAAAAGTAGGGAGGTCTTGCTGCAGCTGTATAGGGCATTGGTGAGGCCGCAGCTGGAGTACTGTGTGCAGTTTTGGGCGCCGCACCTGCGCAAGGATATTTTGGCCCTGGAGGGAGTGCAGAGGAGGTTTATTAGGCTGATACCGGAGTTGAGGGGATTGAGCTATGAGGAGAGGCTGAATAAACTAGGCTTGTACTCGTTAGAGTTTAGAAGAATGAGGGGAGATCTCATTGAGACGTATAAGATGATGAATGGGATGGATAGGATAGAGGTGGAAAGACTCTTCCCGCTCAAAAAAGACAGTAGGACTAGGGGGCACAGCCTCAAGATAAAGGGGAGGCGGTTTAGAACGGAGTTGAGGAGGAACTTCTTCACTCAAAGGGTGGTGAATCTCTGGAATTCTCTGCCCGTTGAAGTGGTGGAGGCTGCCTCGCTAAATATTTTTAAGAAGCGGGTTGATGGGTTCTTGATAAGAGAGGGGATTAAGGGTTATGGGGAGAGGGCGGGAAAGTGGAACTGAGCCACAACAGATCAGCCATGATCTTATTGAAAGGCGGGGCAGGCTCGAAGGGCTAGATGGCCTACTCCTGCTCCTATTTCTTATGTTCTTATGTTCTTATGTTTATTTGATCCTTACAGCCAGCAGCTCAGACACAGATAGTGTAAAGTGTTGGGCAGTCAGCTGACAGGTAACTTCGGATTCAGAGAATCAGATGAGGACTTTGATGGGCTGGTACACAGGAGAACATTGGTGAAGATGTGCATTAGCAAGCCTGCTCCAACCTGTCTCAGGGCAATGCACTGACTTGCAGCCCTTTGGAAATGGTGGGTAACTCAAACTGGCACAGCCAGCCGAGATGCAGGATCTGACCGCTGAGCTCCCAGCTTCCACTGCAGTGCAGGGAGCAACTTGCAATGTCTGAAGCTCAGACTGAGGTGGGTGGGGATGGGGCTGGTAGAGTGGGGTGGTGGATGGGGTGGGGCAGGTGGAGTGGTATGCTGGGTTGGGTTGGTGAGTTGGGATGGGTCATGTGGGGGTTGGAGCAGATTGGGATACCGTGTTGGACTGAAGTGGGTTGGAGGTGGGGCTGGCAGTCAGGTTGGGGCCATAGATGGGGGTGGGGCAGGGTGGGTTGGGTATTGGGCAGTGTGGGGTGAGTAGGGGAGGGTGGAGTCTGGCAAATCAGCACCTCTCCAATTGCAATTGACTAAGAGAGGGTGTAAACAAGACAATGGCAGCCATGCATCAAATCAGCATTCCAGGCTACTACACAGTGTATGTAACACGTCTGCGCCTACCGCTCTGTCAGTGTGCCAGGCTGGCCAGGCTTAGAGTAGCTGCAAACATCCCAGGTGACATTTTTGAAATTGAGAGTTTCTATCCAGCCAACACCAGCGATGGTACAAGCCTGAATCTCAGTGTTACGCAAGTAACCAAACATCTGATTCGAGGAAGTTTTGATGTGGAGATGCTGATGTTGGACTGGGGTAAACACAGTGAGAAGTCTCACAACACCAAAAAGTTCTTTCCATACACCTGACGAAGGAATTGCATTTCCGAAAGCTTGTAGGTTTACTATCAAATAATCTGGTTGGACTTTAACCTGGTGTTGTGAGACTTCTTTCAGAGTTAGTTTTAACAGAGGATCTTAAACAGGAGGATGGAGATGGCTGCTCACAACTCTCTACTTTCAATCACAGCGGTAACGGCTGGGAAACCCTCCAGATAGATTTTCTCCTATCAGGCTGCCTCTGGCTAATACATTATGCAAAGTAGCCAGGCGAAACTGAGAGATATCAGTAAATTAACCCAAACAGCCTGACATAATCCCCTTAGTAACACATGAGCAGTTTGGGCACCACTTAGCTCAATATCAGAAGGCAGGATCAGAGGCAAACAAGGAGATGGAAATTTCACCATGCAGTAGTGAGAGCCAAGCTATACTTCAGTGATATTACTGGGTCAATGCAAAAAGAACTGCACCTAATCATCTATATCTGACACAGGAGCGTTCAACATCGGCACTGAATATTAAATACTTCATTCTCGACGCTTACATCGCTCACTGTGACCAAAAACTCCTGTTTACAAAGAAGATCTTTAGTAACCGGGTTTACACGTAACAGATACAAATAGGAATAACAGGAGCAGTTAAAGAGTGAGGGGACATGAACAGTGAGCAAGGTTAATAACTACAGAATAAAGTTATGTAAACATGCATATGCATGCACGCACACAAGTATTTAGACCTGCATTTATGCTTATATACATACAGACAATATACACAGGTATACATACATGCAAGTACATACAAATATGCATACGTACACATTTACTGATGCACAAGCAAATGCTCACATTATACACACATACCTGTCATATTTGCAGACACATATTTTCAAATCACTAAAGACCTGTCATTGTCAGTCTTTGGTTAAGTAGAGATGGATTTATACAACCATGATTCCAGATTCACCATGCTTCCTCTACATTAATCATTTCATATGCTTCTGAATAATTGTATGCTTCAGAACGTAAGAATCAGGAGCAGGAGTGGGCAATTCAGCCCCTCAAGTCTGCTCTGCCATGCAACACAATTCTGGTTGATCTCATCCTGGCCTCAACTTCACTTTCCTGCCCATTCTCCATAACCCTTCAAACCATTACTAATTAAAAATCTGTCCATCTCCCCCTTAAATTTACTCAATGTCTCAGCAGCCACCACACTCGGGAGTAGTGAATTCCACAGATTCACGATCCTTTGAGAGAAGTAGTTTCTCCTCACCTGTTTCACATCTGCTACCCCTTATCATTAAACTATGATCTCATGTTCTAGATTTCCCTACAAGAGCAAGTATCCACTCTATGTCTATTTTGTCAATACTTTATAACATCTTATACACTTTAATTAGAACTTCTTTCATTCTTCTAAACTAAAGAGTATTGATCTAAACTGTTCCACTTCTTTTTATAAGACAAACCTTCATGTAATGATTTTTTTCTGTGGTACCTTCTAGCCTGGCATCCAAATCATTAATAGACATTGTTAATAGTTGGAACCTGAAAACTGAACCTCGTGGCACACCAATAGTTCCATCTCACCAATCAGAAAAAGGGTCATTTATCCCAACTCTCCATCTTATGTCAATTAGCCAGTCTTCCATCCCAGCTGATAAATTACCCCTAACTCCTGATCTTACTTGTGTATAATCTTCTGTGACACATTTTACCAAATGCCTTCCTGAAGCCTAGATATACTACATCCACAGGATCCCCATTATCCACTTCACTTGTTACACCTTTGAAAAACTCCAGCAAATTAGTTAAACACAATTTACCTTTCGTAAAACCATGCTGACTCTGATGAACTGCAATTTGACTTTCCAAATGTTCTGTTATTAGTCCTTTAATAATGGCTTCTAACAATTTTCCAACAACAGATGTTAAACTAACTGGTCCATAGCTTCCTATTCTGCCTCCCTCCCTTTTTGAATAAGTATATTACATTAGCATTTTTCTAATCCACCAGAATATCTCCCTCATCCAGGGAATTTTGGAATACTATAACCAATGGACCCGCTATCTGTGCTGCCACTTCCTTTAATACACTAGGATGTAGGCCATCAGGCCCGGGGGGCTTGCCTGCCTTCAATCCCAACAGTTTGTGAGTACTATTTCCCTATTGATGATGATTGTTCTAAGTTTCTCCCTTTCTATTACCTCTGCATAATCTTTAACTATGGGATGGTACAAGTGTCCTCCACCATGAAAACTGAGGCAAAATATTGATTTAGCGTCTCTGCCATTTCTGTGTTCCCCATTATTAACAACAGGATCTCGTCCTCCAAAGGACCAACATTAACTTTAGCTATTCTCATCCTTTTAAATACTTATAGAAGCTCTTGATATCCTTTTTTAATATTTTGTGCTAGTTTTTTTCATAATTTACCTTTCACAGGGGAATTTCACAGTAACTTCATTGCAGTGTTTATGTAAGCCTTACTTATGACTAATAAATAAACTTTACCTTTGTGCTTTTTATTATTTTTAGCGATTCCCCAACTCCTCCTGCCCACTCCTCCTGCCCACTCCTCTCCGCACTCCTCCCCCCCACAGAACCTCCTCCCTCATCACTTCATCCTCTCACCACTCCTCCTTCTCTGTCTCTGAGCCAGTATCTAGCGAAAGGTTAAATGTGCTGCCTCTTGATTCCTTTTTGACCTTTCCTTTACCCAAAAGATGTTTTGATGAAAATTAAACAAAAATAAGAATCAGACAATGGTGAATGATGTGTGGGGTCTGACAAGAATTTCCTGATGTTTTACTGGGTGAAAATGTTTGTCAGTTAGTGCAACCATATCACAAAAAATAAATTATCTCCTTGAGTGGATTTGGCTGTTGCCTCCTGGGAGCAATGCCCTTCTTTCTGCAATCCATGCTCCACCACTCCTCCCCCACTCCCCCACCATCAACACTCCCCCCTACCAACACTCCCCCTACCACATTCTCCCCAACCACCATTCCTCCTCCTCCCACTACTCTTCTCCTCACTCCTCCCCCCACTCCTACCTTAGAAACACTTTTTCCCCCAGTCCTCCTGCCCACTCCTACCCCCCACTCTTCCCCTCACTCCTCCCCCACTTCTCCCTTACAATCACTTCTTCCCCCCATTCCTCCTACCCTCTCCTCCCCCCCACTCTTCCCCCCACTCCATGCCCTACCACTCCCCTTCTTCCCCACCATCACGTGGTTTCCTCCACTTGCTCCAGTTTCCTTCCACACTCCAAAGATGTGCAGTTTATGTGGATTGACCATGCTGTCTTGTCCCTTAGTGTCTCAAGATGTGTTGGTTCAGGGGATTAGCTATGGTAAATGTGTGGGGTTATGGGGATTGGGCAGGGGAGAGGGCCTGGGAAAGATACTTTATCAGGGAATCAGTGCAGATGGGTTGCAGGGATCTTGTGATTCTTTGAGAACAGTTTCACTTGTTGAATATAGAGGACATTGATTTCTATTACAGTGGGAGGAAAGGCTTCAAGGAAAGGCTTCACAACAGGGAGCGAGGCTTTATGATATAGGAACATTCATAACAGGAGCATGAGTTGTCCAGATGACCCTTCAAACTTGCTCCATTATGAACTTTGTTGATCTTCTTCGTCATACACTCCCCATTCCTTTGATTCCCCGAGATCAAAAAATGTTCTCAACTCGGTCTTAAACATACTCAACAACATTTACAACCCTCAGGTTCATAAGCCTCAGAGTCAAGAAATCCCTCATCATCTCAGTGTTAAATGCCTGACTCCTTATCCAGGAAAATTACCACGGGCAGCTCAGAGCATAAAAGAAGGCCATTCAGCCCATCACGTCTGGACTGGGTCTTCAAAAGAGCTGTCTAATTCTCTCAGTCCCTTGTACTTTTCTTTTCTTTTTGAATGCCATATAAAATTCCCTTTTGCAAGTTACGATGGAGAGTAGTTCCACAACCTTTCCAAAATAGTTTTCTGAAAATGTATCAACTCAGATAGTGAGCTGGGCCTTCTGTCACTCCTCCTCAGCTCAGAGTATGTGTAAAAACATCTTAAAAATTACAAGCTGTAGGAAAAGGCAGACCTGGAGGAAGCAATTATTATCAATGTGTGGGCAGTTCAACAGATACTTAGAAACAGTGATTGGTTTGAAGAAATTTCCATTCCAATAGCATTTTAATGTTGTTATTATTGAATTGATTTGATATTGAAATAAATGATAGTGTATTTTTGGCTCCATTTATTTATTCCTCATGATTATTCAGCATACTGTGTGATATTCTTATCCATCACAGCCAAATAAAGGAAGTGACTCCATCCCTGATGATGTGTACAGTGGTTGTTAGCATTTGGTTGATTATGTTGTGTAAGGTAATAGCTGTTGTTTGATTAAACATTGATAAACATGTATAAGAAGAGTCAGAGCTGTTCCTTATGCTGCTGTCTCACCATCATTCTTTCAATCTGATTCAGAGGGCATCAGGGTTCAGATCCAAGCCATTGCGCTTCTCTATTCTCTCCAGATTTATCCAGTGAGGATGCTCACAGAGCTTCTGCCGCAGGTCCTCTCAGAAGGTGGAGAGCAGCTTGATACTCCATTCATTCTGGCAGAACAGGCCAGTGCCCTCTCTTGCCTCTCAAAGAGCAAACCCTCAGGGCTGGAAAGTCTGTGGAAATCCTCAGAGCATTCTGGGGCTTCCTCTGGAACAGGCTTTTAGTTGTTGTCCTGCAGAGGGAAGGGCGGAGGAATGTCTACCTACTTCAAAACTGGCACCCTGTCTCCCTCCTAGCCTGCATTATAACATCTCCTCGCCTTAGCACCATGCTGGACCATAAGGCCTACCTCAACTAGTCCTACTCAGTCCCAGGCTGCACTGTCTTTGATAATAGCCATCTTCTGGGGGAACTGATCCATCATTCCCCGAGGGCTAGTCTGTCAGCCATCTTCCTGTCCTTTGACCAGGTTAAGACATTTGACAATGTGAATAACAAATATTTATTCAGCATCCTGCAGACATACGGGTATAGGACACATTTTGCCACTGAATCCAACTTCTGTACGCTGCAGCAGAGTATGTAATTAATATTAATGTTGCCCTTCACTTTGGGAGAAGAGAGTTTCAGGCTGTCCCATGTTTGGCCAGGTATATTTCATTTACTTGGAATCTTTCCTGTGCCTCTTGCAGAGGAGGTGGTTGGGATTAGCTCTGTGCAGGCGAGGGGTCTCCTCTCAGCTTACATGGCTAAGATGCTCCTCATGCTCACACAGTGAGTTGATCTGCAGAGGATGCATGAGTGCAACGAACCTACTTCACAAAGTCCTCCTCCAGGATGAAATGGGGCAAATGTCCCTGAATCCTGATCAGTCAGTGGCAGACAGACTTCTTGCAGGAGGCGCTCAAGCCTTTCCATTGGAGCACCACCCATCTCCTTAACCCGGGAGCCTATCTTAGCCCTGCTGTGTGATACTGGCAGGAAAACTGGTGAGAGCTGGAGGCCAGAGTCACCACTTACTTGGAAAGCTGGACAGGATTGCTCCAAGTGCCACCCTATAGCGGTCAAGCACTGGTCATAGACCAACTGATTGATGCAACGTTGGTCCCTCCCCCAAAGTTATTTAGAATCTAACCATCTCCCCTTAACTTAACTGAATTTCCCACTATCAACATCCTGTGCACTACCATTGACTAGAAACTGGACTGGACTAGTCATGTAAATATCATGGCTTCAAGAACACCAAGGGCTAGGAATCCTGCAGCGAGTAACTTACCTCCTGACACCCCAAAGGCTGTCCACAACCTACGAGGTGATAGAATACTCCCTACTTGCCTGAATAAGTGCTGCTCCAACTATACTCAAGAAGCTCAACACCATCCAGGATAAAGTAGCCCACTGAATTGGCACCCAACCCATTACATTCAACAGTCATTCCCTCCACCATTGATGCATAGTGACAGCAGTGTATCCCATCACTCCATGTAGTGCAGCAACTCATCTTCTATAACACAGTCTAAACCCATGACCTCTACCACTTGAAACCCAAGCTTAATTTTAAATAATTGATGATATTTATTAACATATGTCCTGCTCTTGGAAGGAATGGTCAGAGAAACAGCATCAAAGGCTAGTAAAACTAATAACCAGTAAAACTAGTGACCAATAATGGGGGAGATTCTCCCAGCCTGCTATGCTGCTCGGGGTGGGGTGTTGGGGGGGGGGACCAGTGGGGTAGGGTCTCTGCGGGGGAGATCAGTGGGGTTGAGGGGTCCCGCTACCATTCTGCATTCGGCTGTGACAGAGGGGGGCCAGTTATCGGCTTGGGGCGGGTTGTGGGGCTGGGGGGTCGGGGGGAGGCAGCAGTGGGAGGAGGTTCAGGGTTGTTGGGAGAAAGGGGTAGTTATCAATGTGACCCAGGGCGATGAACACAGGAGGGACTGGCGTGGACACCTCTGGAAGGCCAGCAACAGGGTGGTGGTGGGAGTTGCAAGGCCAATGATCGAGCTGGCCAGCAATCGGAAGGCTGGCAGAGCTACTGCGCATGTACCCATCTTCGCTCCGCTCTGACAGAGTGGCGCATGTGCAGCGCTACACTGCTGACCTCTCCTGCAGGAACAGGCCCACTCCTTGTTTTTTAATGATACTCATGCTAGTGTACTCTGTGATGTACAGAATGTGGGAGATTTATTCTGAAAATCCTGCTTGAAAAAACAGCTGGATTTACTCCAGTTTTTATGCAAATCTGTAACTTAGAGTCTTTTGGGAGAATCCCACCCAACATTTGAATCCCTACAATGCAGAAGAAGATCATTCGGCTCATCAAGACTGCACTGACAACAATCCCTGCCAGGTCCTATCTCCATAACCCCACAAATTTACCCTGCTAGTCCCCCGATCTAAAGATCAATTTAGCATGGCCAATCAACCTAACCCGCATATCTTTTGACTGTGGGAAGAAAGCGGAGCACCCAGAGGAAACCCACGCAGACACGGAGAGAATGTGTAAATTCCACACAGGCAGTGACCCAAAGCTGGAATTGAACCCTGGCACGGTGAGGCAGCAGTGATGAGTAAAGCAATTAACCAATGACCAATGCAAGTGACCAGCAATATTAATGACCAGCAACAACTAAAACCAGTGGCCAACAGCTCCAGTGAGTAACAGCTACAGTGATCATCAAGGGTTCTGATGAGGACACAGAGGATCTTTGTTTCCTTGTGAATGATTTGAAAGGAAACAGTGTCATTGTTTATAAATGGTGGATCTCTTTTTGTCACTCATTTTGTTTATTTTGGTTGCATATATTTAGTTAAATAAAATCTCTTCTGAAACATTTTGTAATTTAAGGAATTTTTAAACTGAACATTTTATGATTGTTTTATGAGGTAATATATGTTTGTTTATGGAAAATATGCCTATAAAAACTAGTAAGTGGCTCCCGGCCCAGGATTCTTCTTCCAAATATCCCAGTCTTTCCAGAACCTCGATCTGTATTGTTTCCAAGAATGGTGGGCATTCTTTCTGACTTCTTGCAAACCTATGATCCTTCCCAAACTCTGCGATACACATCCCAGTATTGCAGAGCCTGCAAAACACATTAATGCTTCTAGATTGTTGGTATAGTGGAGTGGCACGGTGGCATAGTGGTCAGCAGTGCTGCCTCACAGCGCCAGGGACCTAGTTCAATTCCCGGCCTCAGGTGACGGTCTGTGTACAGTCTACATGTTTTCCCCGTATCTGCATAGATGTCCTCCAGGTGCTCCAGTTTCCTAATGTTAGGAGGATTAGAAGCGTAAACATGTGGAGTTACAGATAGAGTTTGGGTGGGATTGTTGTCAGTGCCGGTTCAACGGGCTGAATGGCCTCCTTCTGCACTGTAGGGATTCTATTTTATGATATACCCAATGCTGATAGATCAGTATCATTAATAATACCACTCGACAAAATATTACAAGATTATTACAAAACTATCACGACACAAACCAGGAATGAATGATATAACCAGCTATTAGATTGTTTGAATGTGAAATTATAACCATATTGCATTTTCCCTGTCAGCTGGTTATTTCCATATAACATGTATTAATGTTTGCTGTGGTCACGAACCCCGTGTGTGTGTGTGTGTGTGTGTGTGTGTGTGTGGAGTTGTGCACCACACTGTTTGGTTGGTCAGGATAAATAAGGCAATTGGTTGCATGAACATTGAAAGGGCAGCGAGGTATCAGTTGAGAATTAATGTGTCCCATATGGCAGTAGAGGAAGTAACAGTGCTCCTCCCCAGCATTTGGACAATGAGTTCATTCGAGAAATGTGTGACTGAGTGTCTCACAAGGCTTGCTGGTGCCTCCCTCAGCCATTACAGGTCATGTGGGTGAAATAAAAGCTTTGTGAGAGATATTGGAAAAGATGCTGATGATAAGAGCAATCGCAAAAAAGATATGAGGTCCACCACAATATAAGGATCCTTTTTACTATCATCAAACACTGTCTAAAAAAAAACAAAGACTCGTGAAGGGGTGTACACAGTAGAAAGATGTTTCCCAGGGGACAGACTTCAGATTCCTGTCATAAAGTGAGTCTTTACTGTGGCCAAAAACCTGTCCCACAAAATTAAATGCTAAAACTAAAATTAAATGAGTTACAGGAAAAGGAAATTAAGGGGAGCTGTTCAAAATAGAAACAGAAGAACTGGAAATCCAACAATTTAAAAATAAGGAGCAGAATTTTTCCAAAAAATTTCTAACTATTAGAAAGGCAAGAAAACAGGAATATTCCACACTGGTTTCTCAGGAGCATTCTACATTACAGTCTTTCGGCACTTAGTGCAATGACAGAGCCTCCATGTGAATCAAACCATCATGGAGGCTCTGGGCACACAATGGCTGTGTGCCATTAACAAGAGGGAGCTGCATTTAAACTTGAACGATACAGTCACAGCCAGTCATGCCAGGAAGATGGCACCTCATAGAGCAGCACCACGATTTACAGAGGTGGAGCTGGGCCAGCTACCCTGCTACTGAACACTGTGGGAGAAAGGGAGGCCATCTTCTTCTCCTGAGACAGTCAATGGCCCAGGCTCGGGCTGGCAATAAGAACATAAGAACATAAGAAATAGGAGCAGGAGTAGGCCATCTAGCCCTTCAAGCCTGCCCCGCCATTCAATAAGATCATGGCTGATCTGTCGTGTCTCAGTTCCACATTCCTGCCCTCTCCCCATAACCCTTAATCCTCTTGCCTATCAAAAACCTATCAACCCGCGTCTTAAAAATATTGAGCGAGGCAGCCTCCACCACTTCAACGGGCAGAGAATTCCAGAGATTCACCACCCTTTGAGTGAAGAAGTTCCTCCTCAACTCCGTTCTAAACCGCCCCCCCACTTTATCTTGAGGCTGTGCCCTCTAATCCTACTTTCTGAGCGGGAAGAGTCTCTCCACCTCTATCCTATCCATCCCATTCATCATCTTATATGTCTCAATGAGATCTCCCCTCATTCTTCTAAACTCTAACGAGTACAAGCCTAGTTTATTCAGCCTCTCCTCATAGTTCAACCCCCTCAAGTCCGGTATCAGCCTAGTAAACCTCCTCTGCACTCCCTCCAAGGCCAAAATATCCTTGTGTAAGTGCAGTGACCAAAACTGCACACAGTACTCCAGCTGCGGCCTCACCAGTGCCCTGTACAGTTGCAGCAAGACCTCCCTACTTTTATATTCAATCCCCCTCGCTATGAAGGCCAGCATCCCATTCGCCTTCCTGACCACCTGCTGCACCTGCAGGCTGGGTTTTTGCGACTCATGCACAAGGACCCCCAGGTCCCTCTGCACCGTCGCATGCTGCAGTTTTTCGCCATGTAAGTAATAGTCCTTCCTACCATTATTCCTACCAAAGTGGACAACTTCACACTTGCCAACATTAAATTCCATTTGCCAGTTCCTGGCCCATTCGCCCAGCCTATCTAGATCCTTCTGCAGATTTTCCACACCCTCCGCACAATTTGCCGTTCCACCAATTTTGGTATCATCAGCAAATTTCGACACCCTACACTCGGTTCCCTCCTCCAGATCATCTATACAAATGATAAATAGCTGAGGCCCCAGCACCGACCCCTGGGGCACTCCACTAGTCACCAACCGCCAATCCGAATAGCACCCATTGACCCCCACTCTCTGCCTCCTATTTGACAACCAGTCCTCTATCCACGCTAACACCCTACCCCCAACTCCATGCCCCCTGACCTTCTGTAATAACCTCTTGTGCGGCACCTTATCAAATGCCTTCTGAAAATCAAGAAAGACCACATCCACCGCCTCTCCTCTATCCACCGCCCTAGACACATCCTCATAGAACTCCAATAAATTCGTCAGACACGACTTCCCCTTAACGAAACCGCGCTGCGTCTGCTCTATCAAACAATTCTCCTCAAGATGCCTCGCTATTTTCTCCTTGATCACGGATTCTAATATTTTACCTACAACAGACGTTAAACTAACTGGCCTATAATTCCCTGCCTTTTGCTTGCCACCCTTCTTAAACAACGGCGTAACATTAGCCGTTTTCCAATCTTCCGGCACTTCCCCGGAATCCAGCGATGTTTGGAAAATAATCGCCAAGGCATCCACTATCACCTCCGCCATTTCTTTCAGAACCCTTGGATGCATTCCATCCGGTCCTGGGGACTTGTCCACAATCAGTCCCTCCAGTCTTTCGAGCACTGCCTCTCTAGTAACAATAGTAACAATGCAGCCTGGGAAGCGGTGGCAGCAGCAGTCAGTGCCCGCACACTGACACAAAGGACGGGATACCACAACAGTGACTGTACTACAACAGCGCTGCACAGTAACAGTAGCTGTATGGCAACGGTTGCTGTACTGCAACGGCGGCTGTACGGCAACAGTGCCTGTACCACAATAGTGGCTGCATGACAACAACGGCTGTATGGCAACAGTGGCTGTAATACATCAGCCGCTGAATGACAACAGTGGCTGCATGACAACGGTGGCTCTACCACAACAGCAGCTGTATGGCAACAGTAGCTGTACGGCAGCAGTGGCTGTACCACAACAGTGACTGTGTCACAACAGTGACTGTATCACTACAGTGGCTGTATCACAACAGCGGCTGTACCACAAAATGACTGTATCACAACAGCAGCTGTACCATAACAGTGACTGTACCACAACAGTGACTATACGGCAATATCAGTTGTATGGCAACAATGCTGTGTTTCGATGTCTATTTTACAAAAACTCACCAATCTCACACACAGAAGTGGTAGCCTGTCTGTAAATTTGGTTTGTTTGATGATATGGTTTAGCAGACTGATCTAGTCTATAGATTCAGCAACCATTGCTCAGGGACAACACAGCAATTCCTATATACACACTACGAGCTGCTGGTCACATCCTGCCTTACATCCTGGCTATTCTCTTCAACAACAAGAAGTACTTCATTATCTGTAAAGTACTTTGGAGTGTCACAGGTCATGAAAGGAGTTACATAAATGGAAATTCCTTCCTCCTTAATGCACCAAATATTCAAGAACTACAAATCCTTAATAGTGGGAAGTGGGTGGACAATTTAAAAGAAATAGGAAGCTAAACAGGATTTGTGGTGTTAAATGAAGAGTGATTGAATGAAGGAATAAAGTTGTCCTGATCAATACTCGTCAGTCCACATCTGGGATAATATTTATAATTTTGACTATTTTACCATAAGGATGGATATAATATCCAGGGAAAAGATCCAGTGCTAACTTCCCAGGGAATTTGTCAGCTCTGAGCTGGGAACAAAGGCCAGGGCAAGTTGACCTGTAACCATTGAGCAGAAAGGACTGTTAGGGAGCATTTGCTGTAAGTGTTGCTCACAGCAATAAAAAGAATAGACAGGGTAAACACATTCTACATTTACTACTTCCAGCTCACGGTTTTTTATTAATAAAAATTGAAATCCTCAAATTTAGGGTAAGCTACAACAGATGGCTACCTGCTAGCTAAACACTAGAATGAGCCACACTATCAATAGAGCAGAGAAAATCTCTGCCACTCGAAACTAGAGAGATGATGAAGGATCAGATCATTAATGGCAGGAGAAGGTTCCTTGACCAGGGTGAGTGGGAGTAATGTGTCGAAACACCTGGAAATTTTCACAGTAACTTTATTGCAGTGTTAATGTAAGCCTTCTTGTGACTAATACATTCTCTTATTTATTTACCAAACTACCAAGTGGTCTTTCCCGCTCGGCCTCTTCCGGAGCTCCTCACTATCATAGGTACCATCACCCAGCACTTCAGTCTGCTTGCTGTGGCTTTAAGAAGTCATTGAGCACATCAGATGCAGCAACTGTTAAGGAGCTGGCCAACATTCTGGTGAAAACCTGTGCATCAGAATTAGCCAATCCATCCATCAGATCATTGTTGGATGCTGCTGTTCCAGAGCTGTTTGCTGAGTGTTTGAAAGTTAAATTCAATCTTCCTCACATTGTGTAGATGTTTTCTGCTATTTTGCTTAGTTCCCACTGCCGGTTTTAAATTGAGGTTCTGTGACCCACTCGTGTACGCCCAGGCATAGACATTGCTCCTAACTGAAAACTGTCATATATAGTAAGCCCCGACTCTTCGAATTTCACAAGCTTTGTGACGACTGATCTCCCGTTTCATTTACTGGTAATACCTAAGAGTTAGTTTCAGCTCGGCACAGCACATAAAGATGGCGCAGAAGCTTCACTCAAATTTTCACTTAAGGTACTTCTCCAAGTTCAGTCTTACTTAATTATGAATGTAAAAATTGAACATTTTTCAACATAAAGCCCAACTGATTTTCTTCCTTTCTCCAACTAGTTTCTGGTGCCTTTGTAAAACAAAGCGAAGTATTGTAGTGCTGGTCGTTACAGAGCAGTGAGAGGCTGTTCAGCATAAATATGGCTGGGGGTGGGTTCTGCTGCTGGCTACACACATTTAAATATTCTGATAAAGTTCCTGCCTGATGGAAACCAGATAGTGCGAGATTTTACAACCTCGCTTGAGAAAGGGTCATAAATCCTTGCCTAAGGCCAACAGGGCCTGCAAACCTTGCCCACTCCGGAATCGGGGCAGGCGAGGCGGTAAAATTCTGGCCTATATCTGGGAACAGTGGTTGGGAAGACACGGATGAGGTTTCACAACAGAGCAGAATATGCTAAGCCCGCATTGCTCTGGCCCTACTCTAACACATTCTGTGCCGGCCGGGACGTGGCCGGAAAATCATAGCCTTTGCCATTTTTTGGGGAAAATTCCACTCTATATCTGTGGAATTTTCCCCACCCACCCATCATGGCAATCGTAGCAACCGGAACATGCAAAGGTCCGTTGACCTCGGATGGGATTTTTCGGCCTTCGGGCGAGCGCTGCTGGAAAATCCTACCCAGTGTCTCTGAACGTATAATTGTGCTTCGTTGTTCTGAAGTGTTAGCTAAATGTACATGATCAGGTCTCTGGAATAGGGTTTAAACTTCTAACCTTTGAACTCAGAAACAAAAGCACTACAACTGAATATATCTTGGCACCTTTTAACTCTGAAAGCATTCTTCCTTCCTCCCCCTCTTCCTACATGTTAAATCTTTTGTCTGTTCATGCTCTCGCTCTATTGATATTCCCCTTTAGCCATCTGCCTTCTTACTGGCAGTTTGTCACTCCTCCTGTTTGGTAATATCAAACACTGGCACCCATGCTGTATACCAAACTGCAGATGGTGTGTACAGGGAACGCACTGCTGTGACCTGAGCTATTAAAGTGACAGCAGACAACAAGGAGTGCTTAAACTATGTGGTGGAAAGGCACTTCTTCAGTAAGGCTCTGGTGCAAGGAGGAATTGACAGGGTCAGAGGATTTCATTGTGAAATTATACACACTTTGCTTTCCAAACTAGCCATTAAACTCCCGCACATAATTGCAACTTTTGTCAGATGGTGTATAAAGAGCAACAAAACACGGAGGTGGTGATGACAAGACCATCTCTCTGAGAACAATCATCAAAGATAAACAGGGGAATTCTGAAGTCTGCTCATTAAAGAGAAAATGCAGTTAGCAGGTCACAGATACAGAGAGCAGTCACAAGGATCCTCTTCCTTTGATTCCGATTGATGTAAAATGTAACCAACAACTAGAGTTTTACATTCAGGTGGGGTTAGGTGTGTTGGGAGTAGTGACATGTATCGTTGTGATGTTTCCTTTGTATTTCATTCATAATGCATTGTTACACTTCCATGGTCTATTTTGGATGACGATGCACAGTCACTCTCTCAGGGACTTGCCATTTTCCATTTGTGCAGCAAGTACCCTCACCCATTGTGTTTGTGTGGATATGCTTTAGGCTTGCCCATGATATTTACAGAAGATCAAAGCCAAGTATTGTTTGCTTTGGACAGTCACAAGGTGTTTTTGACCTCTTTTTAACTCTATTTGACTCTCCAAATTTCATGGGGGTCAAAGCCTTCTGATCAAAGATTAAGCATGTGGGTCAAAGGGGCTAGTGTAATTCCAGATAGTACGGAAGGATGTCATTGAGGCCCTAGTGGATGGAAGGATGTTTGTGTCCCTGGATTCACTGGACTTCTCAAAGGGTTGTGCCATTGAGGTGAATGGGTAAAGGTGAAATGTATGACATTGCAGGCAGCCAGAGTGTTGGGGTTGAGTCTGATTCAATTTATTATTGTCACATGTATTAGCACACAGTGAAAAGTGTTGTTTCTTGTTTGTTATATGGACAAAGCATAGCATTCACACAGAAGGAAATGAGAGAGTTCATAATGTAGTCTTACAGTCATAGCTAGGGTGTAGAGGAAGATCAACTTAATGCAAGGTAGGTCCATTCAAAAGCCTGCTGGCAGCAGGGAAGAAGCTGTTCTTAAATCAGTTGGTATGTGATCTCAGACTTTTGTATCTTTTTCCCAACGGAAGAAGGTGGAAGAGAGAATATCTGGGGTGCGTGGGGTCCTTGATTATGCTGGCTGCTTTTCTGAGAGTTGAGCAACATGCAACATTTCAGTGCTGTTAGAAAACCACAAGTTGCAGATAGCTATCTCTGGAGTGGAAGATTCTAGCCTCCATGTGGCTCACTCTTTGCAAGCAGGAAATCACAATTAAGCGGCCGAACAACTTTGACCAATTTGAGCCATAGCTATAATACAGAATAGCAGCAGCCGAGATGGAAGGGTTGAAGGGATAAGGGACACAGTCTGGTTCACACACACAATCAGCACGAAGGGAGGGGTCAGACACTGAGGCTGCTTTCCCACAAGTGTCATAGCCTGTTCTCCCTGGGGGTCAGTCAGGAGCTGGGGTGATTGCAGAGTGGATGAATGTGACATGACCCAAATTACAAAGACGAGAGTCAAGTCTCCATAGCAACCTCCCCTCCCAACTGTTTCAGAAAGATCTACATAGCAAGTGAACCCTGTAACAATGCCTCGCTGAAGGCTTCTTTTAAATGTAAAATGATAACATGTTGTGTGGAGTACAACATGTTATTTAGATGAGGCTACGCTCTGTGACCTGAGTTAGGGAAAAGTGAAATTAATGTCTAGCGATATAATCCAGGGTGAATGTTCAGTTCTCCCTGTGGCAGCCAGATAACAAACTGAGATACAAGACTCGAACACAGGTCTAATATTTAATGAATTAGAGATAGTCAACATCCCATAGTTTAAACTTTAGTTTTTAATCTATCTCTATGTACAGTTGCTTTATCACAGTGGTAGTAATAAGCCTCTTGTTGTGTTTTATCTGTGATTTTAATTATCTTAATTATTTTATAGATTATGGAATATTTGTATGTTATCTCTGTACATTACAAACATAGCTACTGATATATTTAAGATGCTGTATTACTCCATATCTATCTTGCAGGGCCTGTACCACATGTTTGTGTTCTGAGTGGGAGACACCAGCCCATGAAGTAGCCTTTCCAGTAGGTGCTATACAGATTTTCATTCATTCCCCAGGGAAAGACATCACCGCTGACTGCTATCTGTATGATGTTCTTCAATGTGCCTCAGATAGTGCTGCTTGCCCCTGGCTGGATCCAGGGTTACACATAAAAAATGTTTTCCCCCTGTATCTTTAAACATCTGGAAGTATCAGGTCCTGGATATCTAATATATAGATTTATACAATTATACAATCTGACAGCAACAAAGCAGATTGTTTACTCCAGCACACCTTTGACAACAAGAATGATCATACTCCACTGCTCTTTGCCTATAGCACTGCAGCTTTCCTTTCTTCTTTCACCAGATGTTGACATCGCTGGCAAGATCAGCATTCATTAGCCATCCCTAATTCCTTTGAGAGGATGGTGGTGAGTTGCCTTCTTGATCTGCTGAAGTCCATGTGGTGTAGGTACAATCACCATGTTGGTAGGGAGGGAGTTCCAGTAATTTGACTCAGCGACAGTGAAGGAATGGCAATATATTTCCAAGTCATGATGGTGAGTGACTTGGAGGGGTGCTTGCTGTTCTTGGTGGTAGTCCTTTGTATCTGCTATCCTCATTTCTCTATTGTTGTTTTGGAAGATGCTGTCTAAAGAGGTTTTCTGAGTTCCTCAGTGCATCTTGTAAATTGCATTTTTTTAAGCATTGACTTACTTTTGCTACCATTGTGCATTGATGGTAGAGGAAGTGAATGTTTATGGATTGGGTAGCAAATAATCAGGCCGCTTTGTCCTGGATGGGACTTCTTGAGTGTGGCTGGAGCTGCACTCATCCAGGCAAGTGGAGAGTATTCTATCACACGACTGAACTGTGCCTTGTTGATGGTGAAGTGGAAGTCACAGATGAATGTGACATGTTGCAGACAGATTTTGGTGAAAGAGGTGAGTTACTCGATACAAAATCCCCAGTCAATGGCTTGCTCTTTTGGTTACAGTATTTATATGGCTGGCCAAGTTAGGTGTTTGATCAGTGGTAATCCCTAAGTGATAGTGGGAGATTTAATGATGGTGTTGTTGAATTCAAGGGGCAATGGCTAGATGCTCTCTTGTTGGATATGGTCATTGCCTGGCACTTGTGTAGCATGAATGTTACATGTCACTTGTCAGCCCAAGTCTGAATATTGTCCAGGACTTGCTGCAGACAAGCACAGACTGCTTCAGTACCTGAGGAGTTGTGAATGGTGCTGAACATTGCGCAATCTTCAGCGAACATCTTGATCTCTGAGCTTATGATGGAGTAAAGGTCATTGATGAAGCAGCTGAAGATGGTTGGGCTTTGGAATTATTTCCTTCTCAAGTACCTTTTGCAGCATCATTTTGCTTCCATCTTCCTTTCAGACAATGCATTCCTGGTCACAACTCACTGTAAAACAATTCATTACCACCTCTTTCATCAATTATGATGCAGACTAATTATTCTACACAGCTCCCCTCCTTCCCCAATAAACCATAAGACCTTAGATGTAGGAACAGAATTAGGCCATTTGGCCCACCAAGGCTGCTCCACCATTTGATCATGGCTGATATGTTTCTCAACCCCATTTTCCCTGTAACCTTTGATCCGTTTACTAATCAAGAACATATCTATCTCTGTCTAAAATATACTCAATGGCCTGGCCTCCACAGCCATCTGTGGCAATAAATTCCATAGATTCACCACCCTTTGGCTGAAGAACTGCCTCCTTACCTTAGGGCAGCACAGTTGCACAGTGGTTAACATTGCTGCCTCATAGCACCAGAGACCTGGGTTCAATTCTGACCTTGGGTCAATGTCTGTGTGGAGTTTGCACATTCTCCCCATGTCTGTGTGGGTTTCCTCTGCATGCACCATTTTCCTCCAACAGTCAAAGATGTGCGAATTAGGTTGATTGGCTATGCTGAGTTGCCCCTTGGTGTCATAGGGATTAACAGGGTAAATAGGTAGGGTTACGGGAATAGGGCCTGGATGAGATTGTGGTCTATGCAGACTCAATGGGCCGAATGGCTTCCTTCTGCACTGTAGGGATTCTATGATTCTACGCTTCTCGGTTCTAAGGAGTTGTCCCTTTACTTTGAATATGTTGATTCATTGTTATTTGGTTTCTAGCTGGAAGCTCTCACCACCAACTGCCCCCCACCGCCCCACCCCCGTACCTTGCTTCCTTCATGTGTGAGCCTTAACAGTGAGTACGAGAGGCTCATTTCATGACTGAGGCAGAGCCATCGAGCCAATGTACCCAAATGAAAACTTTTATCTGTGTTTGCTGTCTGCTGAATGCATTGTGGCTAACTGGTGTCCTGTTACTGCTGTCCCACTTAACTCAAATTGAGACTATATCCAAGACATTTCCTGGCCTACAGATCTGGCCTATCACTGGAAAACTCATTTGAATTACCTTAGGAACTTCATGATATAAATACTCCCATTTTTATAATTAATATATATAGCATTATTTTCAAGCTTTGACTCCGGATTTGTTTTGCTTGTATTGAAGTGATGAAGGGGCTGGCCAGCCAACAGGAGGCATGATGAATAAGAAAAGCACCAACTTGTTTTAAGATCGAGCCTTTAACATGATAAAAGGCAATATTAAAGCAGGTGACCAAAGCTCTGGTCAAAGAGGTAAGATTACTGGAAGATTTCAAAAGAGGAAAGAGAGAGGTGGAAAGACTGAGGGAGAGAATTACAGAGTTTAGGGCCTCAGGAGCTGAAGGCATGGCCACCAGTACTGGAGTAATTAAAATCATGAAGATCTGAATTAGGGAAGCACACCTATTTCAGAGGGCTCCACAAGTACGCTTAAGGCTTCTCATGGCGGTTGCAGGGGCTTGGTCCATCATCACCCTCATGAATGATATTTTTGGTTTAGTTTAAATTTCCTTTATCGTTTCTGTTTTAGTTTTGGCTTTCAAAACCCACTCTCCTCCACACCCAATTATTATCATTCTTTTCATTGATTATTTGCTCCATTAAAAGAGCTTATCTTAGAGGGCTGCATGGCGAGATAGCCAGGGCTAATGGGCACCCAACGCTGCTTTTCAAGCATGACATGAAGGCCCTGAATTTCAATGATCTCATCTGGGACTCACATGCTGTGGGCTGGCATGCAGCATCCTTGGTGACTAGTGATTAAAACAGCTTGGCAATAGGCACCAAAAACAAGCCGAGGCATCACTTGCAGCTTCATGTGTAGCACTAGTAGCAAAACCTACCTCTCAAGGACTGGCCAACACAGAGTTCAACAGCATGGTGGCACAGTGGTTAGCACTGTTGCCCCACAACACCAGGGACCCGGGTTCGATTCTCAACTTGGGCCACTGTTTGTCTGGAGTTTGTACACTCTCCCTGTGTCTATGTGGGTTTTCTCCGGTTGCTCCGGTTTCCTGCCACAGTTCAAAGATGTGCGGGTTAGATTGATTAGCCATGCGGAATTGCCCCTTGGTGTCAGGGGAATTAGTAAGG
The DNA here is from genome assembly GCF_965287045.1 of Carcharhinus amblyrhynchos. Classification (NCBI taxonomy): domain Eukaryota; kingdom Metazoa; phylum Chordata; class Chondrichthyes; order Carcharhiniformes; family Carcharhinidae; genus Carcharhinus; species Carcharhinus amblyrhynchos. The sequence goes on from NC_137329.1 coordinate 59,964,232, forward strand.
GTAAATATGGATTATGGGGATAGGGGCCGGGTGGGATTGTGGTCGGTGCAGGCTCAATGGGCCGAATGGCCTTCTTCTTCACTAGGATTCTATGATTCCATGAACAAAGGTGAACCAAATGTAGACGCTGACCTAAATGAATTGTTTGCTGCATGTCCAACATCCCTCGTAGATGGATGGATGTCCTTATATGTAGCAGCTGGAGCAGGTAGAAGGTGTGAGAGAATGAAGAGCCTGAAAAACCAGGATGAGACGTTTAACATCAAACTCTTGAGCAGGAGCAAATGTAAGTCAGCAAGCACAGGGCTGATGCGTGAATGGGGCAACATTGCATTGACTGGGGAATATATACTTCCAAGCACTTATTTAATTTAGTTACACATCTAGTGGGTGTCATACAGTGACAGGACAACTGTGTGTATGTGAGTATGCGTGTGTGTGTGTGTGTGTGTGTGTGTATGTGTGTTTATGTGTGTGTATGTGTGTTTACGTGTGTGTATGTATGTTTGTATGAGAATGTGTGTGTGTATGTGTGTTTGTGCGTGTATGTGTGTGTGTTTGTATGTGTGTGTGGGTGTGTGTGTGGGTGTGGGTCTGTGTGTATGCCTGTGTGTATGTGTGTGGGTGTGTGTGTGGGTCTGTGTGTGTATGTGGGGGTGTGTGTGTGTGCGTGTGTGTGTGTGTGTCTGTGCGTGCGCACTGTAAGTTTACATTTCAAAGATGCTAAAAATGCTCTGCAGATCAGGCAGCTTCCGTGGAAGGAAAGTTACTGAGCTGAAATATTAATTCTCTTTCTTTCCTAGACGTTTTCCAGCATTTTCTATTTAACTCCTTGCAAATCCAAGCTGCTTCCTTCTTGCACTAAGACAATGGAAGTTAAATTAATATGTTGCAACCTGCAGCCGCAAATCATATCCTTTGTCATTCTGTTGTCCATTATTTTGATCCAAATCGTTCTCAATCTTGATGAACTAGTCATGAAGAATTTTCATCTGTTGCAGTTATTATGGTTTTGAATAGGTGAGAAGGGGTGAACTGGCTCCTGTCTGTTCAACCTCCTCAGTTGGTCCGAACAATGGGCCTCGATTCTCCAATTGCGACCCACAACTTTTCTGGTGGGTCGCGGTGGGAGATACACACTGCCGGCCTTGACCCGGGATTTGTGCATGTGCTGGGAATGCATGCGCATCTCCCAGAGCCAGCGAACAGTCACTGGTCAGACCACACTGGAAACCGGCGGGAAGGAAGTTAAGTCATTTGAACCTTTTTAAAATATATTTTAAATACGTTTAGCCGGTCATTATCGGGAACTTTCAGGTTCTGATCAAATCCTCAAAACCATAATAAACCCAATAACAGAAGTGAAGCAAGGAGTAATGGGCCTAATAGAGTGGCACTCTACTTCCATAATATGCCCAGTAACAGAGAGAGACTGTAATACATCTAATAGAATGGCCCTTCACTACCATAATACACCCAATAACAGGAGTACTTCATTCCAGTGGAGTTTAGAATAGCTCCCCACATTTGGGGAATTAGCAGGAGATCCTGCCGGAATGAAGTGGGGAGCGCAATCAGGGCCCTCCAGGGGGTCGGGTGGCGGGGGGTGGCACTTCCTGGGCATGGGCACCCTGGCAGTGCCAGTCTGTGCCCCCTAGCATTGCCCAAGGGGCAAACTGCCTGTGCCCAGGGGCCATCTTGACACTGCCCACTGGGCATCTGGGCCTATTGTGGGTGGGGCCTAAGGGCAATGGGAGGGGCTGGTGGGGTCCTGCTACCACGCTGCAGACAGGACCGTCTGGGGTGAAGGGAGGGCAGCGATTGGGGCGGACTTTGGGGATTGGTCTGCAGGTGGGGGGGGCTTGCCTCCAGGGGAAGGTGAAGGGGGGTGGGTTTGACCCCGGGGTGGTCTTCTGGGGTGAGGGCAGTGGGGGGAATCACCACGTTAGGAGGTGTGGGCTGTGCATTGGGGCGCTCCGGGATGGGGAGGTGTGGTTCAGGTCTGGCCTGGGAATTGCTGTGGGGGCTGCATTTGGGCCATGGTGGGGTGGGGGGGGTGGGGCGTAGAGTGGCAGCTCTGCAAGTGTCCCAGAATGGCCAGCAATCGGACTGGCCAACAAATGAGGAGACTGACAGATTGAGGCCACTACGCATGCGTAGAGTTCCAGAACTGTCAAATTCTGGCGTGAATACCCCCTCCCACACATCCCCACCCCTGATTTTTAATGATATTCACGACTGGGATCTCTGCAGTGATGATGTGGAGATGCCGGCGTTGGACTGGGGTAAACACAGTAAGAAGTCTGACAACACCAGGTTTAAGTCCAAATTCTCTGCAGTGCACAGAGTGGGGAGATTGAGGTGAGAAGCTGAACTGTTTTCCCACCAATTCAGCATTTTTGATGAGAATCACAGCCAAAGTTTCAGTTTCTTTTTTGCAAAATATGCCTATTCCGAATCTGAATGTATTTAACTATTTAAGCTATGAGCGATAAGGAGCCAATCAAGCAAGCTTTTCTTGAGTCAAAGAAAAAGCAAACATATTTAGCACTAAACCTGAAAAAAATAATGAACGCACAAGGTCATGCATTAGGCCCTCATGTAGTCATTCAGGCCCTCACATACACACGCTTACACTCATTCACACACATACACAGGCTAACACTCATTCATGCACACATGCTCACAGTCATTCGTGCAATCTCTCATGGCTGGTAGCCTTGCCTTGAAATAATTCACCCATTGCATATTTCCTAGGGTTTTCGGTGGGTATGTCTGTGGCAGCCATTGCTTCAATATCCAGCAGTTTGCATTTTTAATGTCTCTTTCTCAGACAGTAATGATTTGTAATTGGGTAAATACTGTTCTGTTCCTACTCTCTTTTTGAAACCATATATTCTTTGTGTGTGTGAGGGTGTGTGTGTGTGTCTGTGTGTGTGTGTGTGTCTGTGTGTGAATGAGTGTGAGCATGTGTGTGTGTGAATGAATGTGAGTGTGTGTGTGTGTGTGTGTGTGTGTGTCTGTGTGGGCATGTGTGTGTGTTTGTGTGAATGAATGTGAGCATGTGTGTGCGTGTGCATGAATGAGTGTTAGCATGTGTATGTATGAATGAGTGTGAGCGTGTGTGTGTGAATGAATGTGAGCAAGTGTGTGTTTGTGTGTCTGTCTGTGTGGGCGCGTGTGTGTGTGTGTGTGTGTGTGCACATGTGTGTGTGTGTGTGAATGAGTGTGGGCGTGTGTATGTGCGTGAATCAGTGTAAACACAGTAAAAAGTCTGACAGCACCAGGTTTTAGTCCAACCGATTTATTTGATAGTAAACTCACTAGCTTTCGAGGGGTTTCCCTCTTCTTCAGGTGAATGGAGAGTTCTGGCCTCAGACAGAGCATATAAAGCACAGACAGTTTACAGATTACTGATTAGAATGCGAATCTTTACACCTAACCTGCTGTTCAAGTCCTAAAGTGGCTGACAATGTGTGTGGAAGGAGCACTGATCACAGGTTAAAGAGATGTGTATTGTCTCCAGACAGTACAGTGAGTGAGGTTTTGCAAACCCAGGCAAGTCACGGGGGTTACAGATAGTGCGACATGAACCCAAGATCCCTGTTGAGACCGTCCTCATGAGTGCGGAACTTGGCTATCAGTCTCTGCTCAGCGACTGCGCTGTCGTGTGTCGTGAAGGCCGCCTTGGAGAATGCTTACCCGAAGGTCAGAGGCTGAATGCCCGTGACCACTGAAGTGTTCGCCAACAGTGTTCCCTTCCTGTGTGCGTGTGTGTGTGAATGAGTGTCTGTGTGTGTGTGTGTGTGTGTGTGTGTGTGTGTGTGTGTGTGTGTGTGTGTGTGTGTGTGTGTGTGAATGAGTGTGTGTGTGTGTGTGAATGAGTGTCTGTGTATGTGTGTGTATGTGTGAGTATGTGTGATTATGTGTGTGCGTATGTGTGAGAATGAGTGTGTGTGTGAGAATGAGTGTGTGTCTGTGCGTGTGTAAATGAATATGTGTATGTGTGTGTGAGTATGTAATGAGTGTCAGTGTGTGTGTGTGTGAATGAGTGTGTGTGTGTGTGTGTGAATGAGTATCAGTGTGTGTGTGTGTCTGTGTGTGTGTGTGTGTGAATGAGTGGATTATAGGAAATGTCTCTCTCATCACATTCCCCTGAGGCTGATTTGTTTGTTTCATACCTTCACCTTGGAAGGTGGCCTTATATTTTTAAGCAGATAGCTCTGTCTCAGTTCAAATTGCAAAATTTCCAGTCAGTTGAAAATTGAACAATCTTATTTCCAAAAACACAGTGGTGCAGCTTTGAAACTTCTCCCAGCCACACACAAAAAAAATGAAATGAGATTGATTCTCATTTCATTCCCAGTTTCAGGAAAGCCAAAATACTTACTTAAATTGGAACAGGAGTTCGGAAACTCATTTTCAGCAAGCTTTGGAACTTATGCCTATATATTGTCCAGAGAATGGCCACATGCACAGTTTATTGATTTCATGATATTTAGGCTAGGAATCAGCTCTGTGTGTGTACACAGAAGAAGCGAAACAATGCAAAACTGTGGGTTTGGTGACCTGAAGAGTGGGAACACCATTTGAGAGGAGGTATCCCATGGTGTAAGGTACAAACAAATAGGAAGATCTCAAACTAAATATCAGGAGAAAATCCCCGGTAAAGGACAAGGCCAGAAATCAGAAACTTCAGCTTTACTTCACTTCTGCTCTCTACAGTGCTCTGTCTCTTTAATTCAGAGTCTGCTGCTCTATTCCTTTCGCTCAATTTTACTTAATAAGATCTGGTTCTGATTTCTGGCCTGAGAGAAAATCATATCCTTTGTCATTCAGTTGTTCATTATTTTGATCCAAATCGTTCTCAATCTTGATGAACTAGTCATGAAGAATTTTCATCCATTGCAGTTATTATGGTTTTGAATAGGTGAGAAGGGGTGAACTGGCTCCTGTCTGTTCAACCTCCTCAGTTGGTCTGAACAACGGGCCTCGATTCTCCAATTGCGACCCACAACTTTTCTGGTGGGTCGCGGTGGGAGATTCACACTGCTGGCCTTGAATCGGGATTTGTGCATGTGTGTGTGTCATGTGTGTGTGTTTGTATGAATGAATGTGAGCATGTGTGTGCATGTGCATGAATGAGTGTCATGTGTGTGTGTGTGGAGCTCTCCAGTTGAGATCCTGCATCATGTGCGTGGAGCTCTCCAGTTGTGCTTGTGCCTGAGCTGGATGGTCCCACCCTGTATTGACTATTGCAAGGTTAATGTAGAGATCAGAATCGACTCCTGCCCAACCCTCCATCTAAAAAGCTGCACAGATGGAGTCGGTCACACAGCCTACAGTACAAAAATTCACTCAAGGTTTACTGACAGGTTGCCTTGACTGCCCACGCAAAGGAAATCTCAATCTTCATGACTCTAGATGGGTTAGACCAGGGTCAATTCATGTTTATCCACTTGTGTGGTGTCACCTAGGTGTGGCAACACCTGGGAAACTCATTTAGAGAGACTAGAAATCCAGAAATAAATCACTGACCTTGTGGTCAATCTCACAAAGAATTCGCTCGCTGAGGCTCAGGTGATCAGACACAAATGCAACCAAAGCAGATTCTATGGATCTCTCAACAACCCATACCAAGACTCCTTACACTCTGAGTCAACTGGTCTCGCTGAAACTTTACCTTTCTCCCATGGGTTTCCAATTTTCACATTCAGCACTTCACATTCTCCTGTACACAACTCCCAACTTGGACAACCTCAGCCAAGATCCGCCTCTAGGGTTTCAGTCTCACCGACGATTCTTTTTTCCTGGATCTCTGCATACACTTAAACTTCACCTTTTGAGCAGACTTTCAGATCTGCCAAGAAGAACCCACTGCTTCAAAGGATACCTTTTCCCCTGTAGTCTGCATCATGGATCACCAACATTCGGCTGCCCTCTTGGATCTTCAGGCTTTTCTTGAGCCCACTTTACTTCAATTCTGCTCTCTATATGTTATAAGTAAAGTGGGCTTGAGAGAAGCCTGAAGTTCCAAGAGGGCAGCCAAACGTTGGTGATCCATGCTGCAGGCTGTAAGGGAAAGGGTTAGTTGGTGTTCTAGCTTGTAATTAATATCCTCCTGAACATGGGCCAGCACTTCAGGGCTTAAACGTTAGGAATGTTTCTCAAGTGATGGGCATCGTGGCATCTATATCATGGAGAATCGCAATGGTGCAGCCTGGCTTAGCTCTACAGATGCAATGAGCAACCTTTTCCAGTCTCTTCACTGTTCTGCATTTAAGTGGCTGAATATGCTGTCGAATTTCGCTATCTGGATAGATGGGGGTAAAATGTGAGCCTGACCCATGTCTCCCTCCAATTCTCTCTGTTCCTCTGATCCTCTCGATCTGTTGTTGCTGGACAGGCCATTACCTGCGAGACCCCTTCTTGGCTGTGATATTGTTTTATCATGTTGGCCTAAGTCAGCCTTTGCTTTTTCATGTGATCTGGGATGTCAGTTGGGCAGATTACCCCCCCAGGTTTCTCTGTTACTCTGTACAGGTCACTGAACCGTTCAGTCCATGTTGGTGGGAGCACTAGCACGTGGACTTTGGTGGGAAGATTCAGGTCCTGGCCTGTTGGTCTGCCTGCTTTCTTTGGAAGATTTGTGAGTGTTCTAGAGTCACAGCACATGCTCTTGTGAGTCGCTCATGGAACACAGATACATTGTGTAACATGGAGCCTTCCTCTTTCTTTTCTAAAAATCTCTCCTGGATTAGTTTCTGAGGATCTCACATTGTGTCCATAAATGAATCCAAACCCAGTAAGACTGGTGAACTCATTGGGAGAGTCTCTGGGAAAGAACAGAAAAAAAGCCTTTATCCCAGTCATAGGGGTGCTGGTGGCAGAATGCCCTTATCATTGTTTATAGGCTCTGGTGGTACCATCCTAGTGCCCACTGTGACTGCTCTTCACTGACCAATGTGCCTAGCCATTGGGATTTTGTGTAGTCTCCTTAATATTTCCCCTCGGAACCTCAGCGGCACCCTTAGCCAGTGGATTATTGTCCACTCCTCATTTGTGGGCCTGTATGGGGATCTCCACCTCCTCATTTTTCCTGTGGTAACATTCAGAGTGGGCCTCTGCTCAGCTACAGTGTGGACAGTCTGAGCTAACTTTTTAATAGCCTGTTGGCTTGCTGAGCTGTAGCAAATGAAGATCTAATTATTACCACCTTCGACACCTGAAGAAGGTTTAAGATAAGAAGACGTTAGCGTCATGTGTCTGGTACTGCTTCAACCTCCTCTGACAGAGTTTCTCTATCAGACTTCTTACAGTGTTTACCCCAGTCCAACGCCGGCTTCTCCACATCAGAGTTTGTCTGGCCAGAGACCCGGTTACCACACATGCAGGAAAAATGCCAGGCACTTCCTCCTGTAGCTGTGTGTCTCACTGATCTCAGTCTGTTTCTCTGTGTCAGCTCGGGCTGCAATCACTTTTGATCTGAGGAGGTCACTGAGTAGGTCAACCCTGACAACAGGCAAACGGGAAATGATTCCCCCGTCACCCATCCTGACACAAGGTGGCACTCCAGGTGCACATGGCATAAGGGGATGGACATACCTTTTACCAACACTTTGGCACTTACTGGAATCTCTGGTAGAAGGGTCATGCCAATGTTTGGCAGGCTTCTGTATCCTTCAGTGTTATTATCCCTGTCTACTAACCCTGCTCTGGAAAATTGTGGCCATTATTCTTTCTGGTACAAAATCCTGGTAACTCTCAGGAACTTTTTCAAACTCAATCACGCTTACAGATATGCTGCCACAGTCAGGGACATAACCTGGTCTGCTCTGCTCTCTGTCTGACTCCCATTTCCTGAGCAGGGTCTCTGTGCCTTAGCAAATCCCTGTAACCTTCAGCAACCACCACAGATACACCCTGACTTGTGACAATTCAGACAGACACACACACACACACACACACACACACACACACAGTGGTGGATTAACCATTAGACTGTGTAGGCATAAGCCTAGGGGTCTGGAAGGGAAGAGCAAAAAAAAGGTTTAACCCTTTTAAGGGTGAATAAATTTTCATAACTATACCTTGTGGGTGAATTAATATAACAAACACCTATAAATAGAGGTCCTTCACCCCCGGACTTGTCCTACATGCAAATAAATACAAAATAAATGCAACAAAGAGTTTATTGTCATTCTATAACATGTATACATAATTATTTTAGTGCATACTTAGGGAGATATTGAGTTCTGGCAAGAGATTGACTGCACAACGTGTATCCAAATACATACATTTGCTTTAGAATTTATCAGTCCTTAATGATCACTAACTGTTCAGTTGTTCGTTCATTTCCAGCACTGAAAAGGATCAAAATCTATTTGCGCTCAACAATGAGTGATGAGAAACTTAGTCATCTGGCACTCATGCACATTGAATCAGACATGCTTCGATCTGTTGATTTACATGCTGTTATCGACACTTTTGTAAACCAAAAAACGCGGAAGCTTTTTAAAGTACAAATGTAAAGAAAATGAAAAATAAATTAATAAAAGGGCTGTAATTGATTCATATAACTTTATTATACATGTAGTACATTATACATAGTACAACAATGTAAGTTATCCAATGTCACTTAACATCATTTTATTCTATTCAATGAAGGGTGAGGCAGGGGACAGGGGGCCTTACTAAAGCTCAGCCTAGGGGTCCGGGTGGTAGTAAATCTGCCACTGCACGCACACACACATTTCCTGGTCTCACTCCTTTTCTTGACACCATCCTTTCTGGCCCGAGGAGGGCTCCCAGCTGTCTCTTCTCTCTGTTGGATGTTCAGTTTCCGATCACTCTCCCACCTTCTATCCTTGCCAGTTGTTCGGGAGTGACAAGCAAAGGGTTTCCTTTGGGATGAGTGTTGACGGACAAGCTTAGAATCATCAGGCATGTTGTTGCCAGTCTGGTTACTCTCTGTTTCACTGTGTGAGTTCTATAGCGAAGGTTATGGAGGTTTTGATCTTCTCGGGGAGAGTTATTTCACAAACGGCCTCAATTTCAGGCAGCCAGAACCATTGGTCCAAAGCAAGCTACTTAAAGTTTACTTAAAGTAAAGTTAAAGTTTATTCATTGGTCACAAGTAGGCTTACGTTCTCACTGCAATGAAGTTACGGTGAAAATCCCCTAGTATTCACACTCTTGCACCTGTTCAGGTACACTGAGGGAGAATTTAACATTATCACGGTACCTAACGAGGATATCTTTGGACCGTGGGAGGAAACCGAAGCACCCGGTGGAAACCCATGCAGACACAGGGAGAACATGCAAACTCCACACAGGGAGTGACCCAATCAAACCTGGCTGTGAGGCAGCAGTGCTAATCACCATGCCACCCCACTGCTTACACTGTTGGAATTTCAGGAATGTCTGGTCAGGCTGTTTCCTAAGGGTACAGAATTTCTGGTGGTATGCCCCCAGCACTAACTGCATACTTAAAATAACCCTTTTCACTGCCTCAGAACTTTTTGCACCTTCCTCAGGCAAGAGGGAGTAAACCTTGTGAGCTTACTCTGCAATAGCAGGGTCTAGTATTCGACTGATCACTTTAACTGCTGTGTGAACAATTCAGAAGAGACAAAGATGTCTATCTCTTCATCATCTATCTTCAATGTGCAAATTCAAATACCTCAGCCCTTTGGTCTGAGCTTGTGGCGCTCCCCTTGCCTGGAATGTCTGCAATGGCCACAGTTCTCAGCTTAAGCTCTTTTTCACTTTCTTCCCCCCTTTTCTTGAAATTCTCTCCTTCTTCAGTTCCTGTCCCTCTCCCTTTTTCCTTTACTGCCTCAAATTCCAGTTCCAATTTCCTCTGGCACAGAGAAGCAGATCAGGATCAGTGAGACATAACCGCTACAGGAGAAAGTGCCAGGCATTTTCCCTGTATGTGTGGGTGACCTGACCTATGGTCAGAGGAGGCTGAGGTGGTACTGCAAACACATGACTCTACTACCCAGCTATCCCAATCCTCTTCAGGTGTCTAGAGAACTCTAAGATGATAATAAATCTTAATTTTTCTGCTGCCAATTCATCAGTTTTAGTGTCCTCAATTTCCACATCTTGATGAAACCATAGAAACCATAGAAACCCCACAGTGCAGAAAAAGGCCATTTGGCCCATTGGGTCTGCACTGACCACAATCCCACCCAGGCCCTATCTCGATATCCCTACATATTTATCCACTAATCCCTCTAACTTACACATCCAAGGACATTAAGGGGCAATTTAGCATGGCCAATTAACCTACCCTGCACATCTTTGGACTGTGGGAGGAAACCAGAGTACCTGAAGGAAACCCACGCAGACACGAGGAGAATGTGCAAACTCCACACAAGCCGGGAATCGGACTCAGGTCTCTGGAGCTGTGAAGCAGCAGTGCTAACCACTGTGCTACCATGCTGCTGGGTGGAGATGCTTCACCACCCATTTAAAAATTTTCCTGGCTTTTGGCAGAACCCCACCAGTAAGTGATGAGTTGCACCTTTTAATTCTTGCAAAGACACTGCCCTTAACTTCTCAGTAGTTATTTCATCTTGGTCTATGAAAGCATTGACATTGAATGTTTTAGCACATATGCTTTTGGGATCCAAGAAAGCATTTTGCTGGTTTTAAATTGCTTTGAAGGAACTATTTATTTTCCCCACTACAATTCCATCATCAGTGTGTGGGAATAATCCTGGACATGAGCCCCCAGTTGTGTTCTGACTAGGTGAGAAGGGATGAACTTGTTCCCCTTTTGTCACCTCCTCGGTTAGTCCCAAACAAAGGTTCCTGTTTTACGAGAAGCTGCAGTTAAGCATTTAAGCTGTGGGTTGGAAATGTTGTGGTTAGTCATTTTCTTGAATCTGATCAGGTATGCAAGTTGTTGCAATCATTAAGAGATCTCAGTTTATAGGTAGAGTTGGCTTCTCAGACTGAACCATACGCTTATTCCAAAAGTGAGATAGGAGAGAAAGTCATCTCTTTCTTTCTATCATCTACCATAATATACCCAGTAACAGAAAGAGTGATACATCTAATACTGTGGTACTCCATTACCATAGTGCACCCTTTAAGAAAGAGTAATACATCTAATAGAGCAGCACTTCTCTACCCTGATACACCCAGTAACAGAGAGACAGTAATAGATCTATTAGAGTGGCCTCTACCATAATATACCTATAACAGAGATAGGGTGTATTACAGTAAAGAAGTGCCACTCCATTACATGTATTACACTCTCTCGCTATGACAGAGTGTATTAGGGTAGTGTGATGCCACTCTATTCAATATACTGCTCTCTCTCTTTCTCTCTCTGTTACTGGTGTATTATGGTAGAGGAGTGCCACTCTATTAGATGCATTACTCTCTCTTGCTATTACTGGGTCAGACCCACCTTTCCCTTCCCCCCGCCGATCTCAAGCAGACAGCCATTGAACGCTCAGCACTTACCTCCCCACTAACCCTCACTGACGGAGTGCCCAAATCAGAATTATCTGGAGCCTGTCTGTTTTACGCTGATTTTGGTTGGATGAAAGTGATGGTAAGGATGGAAATGCAGTAAAATTGGACGTGCTGCCGTTGAGTCAATTTAAATGCATGGAAATGCCTCATGCCCGACTTTACCAAGTTTTCGCACCCGAAAACAGGCACAATACAATAGTAAAACTGGGCCCTATCTCTGTTATGGGTATATTATGGTAGAGGCATCTATTACTCTCTCTCCATTACTGGGTGTATTAGGGTAGAGGAGCGCCACTCTATTAGATATATTAAACACCCTCTGTTACTGGGTGTATTACGGTAGAGGAGTGCTGCTCTATTAGATGTATTACTCTCTCTCTGTTACTGGGAGTATTAGGGTAGAGGAGTGCCTCTCTATTAGATGTATTACTCTCTCTCTGTTACTGGGTGTATTACGGTAGAGGAGTGCTGCTCTATTAGATGTATTACTCTCTCTCTGTCACTGGGTGTATTACGGTAGAGGAGTTCCACTCTATTAGATGTATTACTCTCTCTCTGTCACTGGGTGTATTACAGTAAAGGAGTGCTGCTCTATTAGATGTATTACTCTCTCTCTCTGTTACTGGGTGTATTACAGTAGAGGAGTGCTGCTGTATTAGATGTATTACTCTTTGTTACTGGGTGTAATATGGTAGCAAAGTGCCGCTCTACAAGATATAGTATTGTCTCTCTTATTGGGAGTATTAAGGTAGAGGAGTGCTGTTCTATTAGATGTATTACTCTCTCTCTCTGTTACTGGGAGTATTAGGGTAGAGGAGTGCTGTTCTATTAGATGTATTACTCTCTGTTACTGGGTGTATTACAGTAGAGGAGTGCTGCTCTATTAGATGTATTACTCTCTGTTACTGGGTGTAATACGGTAGCGAAGTGCCGCTCTATTAGACATAGTATTGTCTCTCTCATTGGGTGTATTAGGGTAGGGGAGTGCTGTTCTATTAGATGTATTACTCTCTGTTACTGGGTGTAATACGGTAGCGAAGTGCCGCTCTATTACATATATTATTGTCTCTCTCATTGGGTGTATTAGGGTAGAGGAGTGCCGCTCTATTAGATGTATTACACTCCCTCTCTCGCTCTCAGTTCACCCTCTCTTTCACTCTGTGATCTGCTGTGGTTTCGGGGACTGTAGTGAGGACCCGCTCAGTGGGGTGGCACCAAGCCCAGGAGCAGTCGCCGATACATGCCACTGCCAAGAGTCCTGAGGTGAGTAAACTGCAAACTTTGAGCATCCCGTGTGGGAGCTGTAATCCTAATCTCAACTCCTATGTTTCATTCAACAAACTGCTGGGAACTTTCTTGCTGAAGATACAGTGTTACTGACTCCAGGAGAAAGTGTGACTGGCACCAGGCAGAGTGTGACTGATCCAAGATTTAATGTGATAGACAGTAAACACAGTGAGACACGCTCTAGGACAGAGTGTGACTGACACCCTCATTCAATGTGACTGCCTCCAAAACAGAATGATACAAGATCTAGGATAGAGTGCAACTGACACTGGGCACATTGTGAGGCTGGACACAGTATGAGACTGGGCTCTCGGACACAGTGCGAGACTGGACACAGTCTGAAATTTGACACTGGACACTGTGTGACTGGCACAGTGTGAGACTGGGCACTTGGATACAGTGCGAGACTGGACACTGTGAAATTGGACACTGGACACTGTGTGGCTGGCACAATGTGAGACTGGGCACTTGGTCACAATGCGAGACTGGACACGATGCGAGACTGGGCATGGTGCGAGACTGGACACTTGGACACTGCGAGACTGGGCACAGTGCGAGACTGGACACTTGGACACAATGTGTGACTGGGCATGGTGCAAGACTGGATACAGTGTGAAACTGGACACTGAACACAGTGTGAAACTGGACAGAATGTGAGACTGGACATGGTGCATGACTGGCCCAATGTGAGACTGGGCATTGGACACACTGTGAGAGTGGACACTGTGTGAGACTGGACACTGAACACAGTGTGAGACTGTACACAGTGCGAGATTGGATACTGTTGTTGTTCGTCCATTGTCGTTGATGAGGACCCCGACACCATTAGTCATTTTGAGGCTGGATGCAATGTGTCTGAAGATGACTGATCAGGCCAATTCGTGCACGGAATGTCCTGGCACATACTGGACAGACTTATGTAGGCACTGTAGTTGTTGCGCTGGTGGCTCTGGACTTGTGCAGCTTGCACTTAAGTTGTGCTTCAGCAATGCATCTTACTTTGTAAGCTTGACAGCCATTATGGATGAGGCAGTGCCAGGTAGGGCGGTTTTGTGCCAGTGTTTCCCAGGTGGTCGTGTCTATGTCAAGCAACTTCAGGGATGCCTTGAGTGTGTCTTTGTAACGTTTCTTCTGCCTTCCACGTGAGCATCTTCCAACAGAGAGTTCCCCAAAAAGGAGCTGCTTGGGTAAGCGCTCGTCTGACATATGGATGACATGATCTGCCCATGATTCTGCGAAGACAAGTCATGTGGAAATGATTGAGCTGTCTTGTATGCCTTTGATACATAGTTCATGTTTCACAGGCATACAGGAGGGTAGTGAGTACCACGGTGCTGTCGACCTTCAGTTTTGTTGCTGGGCTGATTCTTCGACATTCCCATACAGTGGAGTGCAGTCCACCGAAAGCAGAACCTGCCTTTGCTATTCTGCAGTTAACTTCTGTATCAATAGTCACTGCTTGGGAGAGGGCGCTGCCAAGATAAGTGAACTGGTCCACTGCCTGTAGTTTCTGCCCTTTGATTGTGATTATGGGTTCTGTGTACAGTGCATTAGGAGCAGGCTGGTGCATGGCTTCGGTCTTTTCAGTGTTGATGCTGAGTCCAAAGTTGTCACAAGTCATGGAAAATTTGTCCATACTGACTTGCATCTCTGGCTCTGAGCCAGTATACAGGGTGGGGTCATCAGCAAAGAGAAAGTTTCTCAGAACAGTCTCCTTCACTTTGGTAATAGCTTGACGTCTCCTCAGGTTGAAAAGCTTCCCATCCACTCTGTACTTGAGGCTGATTCCAACAACACTGTCCTGGAAGGCATCATTCAGCATGGCAGTAAGCATCATGCTGAACAGTGTGGGTGCGAGCACTCAGCCCTGTTTGATGCCATTGTGACTGGGAATGCCTCAGAGGATTCTCCGCCATCCAGTACTCTGGCCATCATGGAACTGGCATACCATCTGAATGAATTTGGGGGGCGGGGTAGCTGAACTTTGACATGATCCTCCACAGGCCTTGTCGGCTGACAGCGTCGAAGGCTTTCGTAAGGTCAACAAAGGTGTATGGGGTGTCAGGGAGGGATAATACCCCTGGTGAGGGAACATGTCACGTCCTTTTCAGGGCGGTTTGTCCACCCTTTGTACCCTGGCACTCAGCTCTCACCTGTGGCTCCTCGTAGCTGTTTGCATGCGACAGCGGCCACACCCTGGGCAACAAGACTGAACACAGTGTGAGTTTGGACACAGTGTGAGACCGGGCCCGGTGCAAGACTGGGCCTGGTGCGAGACTGGATGCAGTGTGACCAGACACGGTGTGAAACTGGACATGGTGTGAGACTGGATGCACTGTGAGACTGGACACTAGACACAGTACGAGACTGCCTGCTGGACAGTTGTGTCTGGTGTGTGTATGTGTCTGTGTACATTGTACGTGTAGTATGTACTAAGGGAGGGAAGGCAGTGAAACAAGTTGCCAGAACGTGGAGAAGTCTGAGTAGGTTTCTCTCAGAACCGGGAACTGAGTTCCAGCAGTGAGAAACTATGTAATGTTTGTGCTGGAGTTTGGGGAAGTACCTGTACTGCTGGACATTGCGCTGCTGAGCTGCGCAGTGTAAGAGCACGCACAGAAACCTGTGTGGGATCTAAAGTGTTGAATGGTGAGGCTGGACAGTGCTTTGTGTCCTGACACTGTTCAATTCAATTCAACTTTATTGTCATTGTATAGTGCACAAAAAAAGCAACAAAAAGTCAGCTTGTAGGCTCCCAAGATACAAAAAAAAGCAAACGCAAATTGTCATTATAAAATAGTGCCAATAGTCATCAAGTGTATAAATGCATATTGCACAATGCCCATTGCCTTGGAATATATTAAAGGATGGAGTTCAGCTGGGTAACAGCCCTGGGGAAGCTTGTACCTATGCAGTGCTGGGTCAGGTCATTGAGTGACAGGCTGGATGGTATAGTTAAAAGAGTCCTGTCAGCATTGGCTTCACAGATAGAAATGCAGGTCCTAGGAATTTGTGTAAAAAACTCTATAACTGACAGGTTTAGTATTACCTCGAAGGAAAGTGGAATTCACCAATTTGGGTTCCAACCCTTGGTCAAAATCGGTTTTTCATTAATAGCCCATACATTCCCTTGCCAATCGATGCAATACATGCTCAGTCAGCAAATACTTTTCTAAACTCTCTTGCTTGTCTTTATACTGGAACCTTGCAGATATGTGATCAAATACTTTATTTATTATTGTGAATGAAGGAGGAAGTGAGGGAGTGTTTGCTCAGAGCAGATTCACGCGCCCTGTTCGGGGATTTCACTGGGAGGGTCACACTGGCTGTGCTAAAACAACAGCCTGTCACATGGCCATATAAGGGAACACCCTCACTGTTTTCTACACAGAGTACATGCAGGCCGTGGGACAGATTCATCTCAAATCAACCAGAAGCAGCAGTGGGCAATGTTGTGATATTTGGTTTGCAATTAAATGATCATCGAGGAGGATTTGTGTGGCACAGAATTCCAATGGAAACATCCAATTTGGACAGCAGAGCTGTCCAGAATTGAGAGATTCCAGAATCTTGGGCCTTTTTATTAGAGATTAGAGTGACCCTTGATGCTGCAAGTGTGTTAGGGAGGGGAAAACTGATCCAGTGACCACCCCCAACAGGATGGAGTGGATATCGGCTGGAGATAGGACTGTGCAGTAACACTGCCAGTCGCTACATGCTCCTGCTTGTTTCATCTGGGTGCACAAAGCACCAAGATCCTGTGGTTCAATGATTCATTAGCAGGAAAGACCTGGCGAAGCACAGTAAAAAACAACCATTGTTGGAACATCAGATCAGAACAGTGCCCCAGGACATTGAATCATACAGTACAGAAGAGGCCCTTTGGCCCATCAAGTCTACAAGTGAGAAGAACCTGACTTGCCTACCAAATCTTATATGCCACCACTTGGCCCACAGGCCCAAATGTTATGTTGCGCCAAATGCTCATCCAGGTACTTCTTAAAAGGTTGTGAGGCAGCCCATCTCCACCACCTTCCCAGGCAGAGCATTCTGGACAGTAACCACCCTCTGGGTAAAAAAGGTTTTCCTCACATCCCTCCATGCCTCCTGCCCCTCATCTTCAACTTATGTCCCCTCATGACAGACCCTTTAACTAAGGGGAACAGCTGCTCCCTATTCACTCTGACCATGCCCCTCATAATTTTGTACACCTCAATCAAGTTGCCAAGATCCATTTGCCATTGCAACATCCCTGTGACAATACTGCATCCCCATGACATTTTCACATACCTGTGATGGCACCATATGCCTGTGACATCACAACATCCTTGTGACATCACTATCTCTGTGGCATCACCCTGTACCCATGCCATGACATCACTATATGTCTGTGATGTCATCATGCCCCCATGATGTCACCACATTTTTGCGACACCATTGTATCCCCGTGACGCCGCCATGACCCCGTGACGTCGCCATATCTGTGATCATATTCTCTACTAACCCCGTAGCCTTATTAATACAATGATGCAGTTATTATCTGTCAGTGCCAACCTGATTGCTTGTTGGATTAATTTGGTGGTTGTGGCTGATTCTATAATAATCAGTGCCAAGAGAGGCTGATCTCAACACCTGTAGTAGTGATCATATTATACAGTTTTTGTCAGTGCTTGCATTTTTGATCGGACGGTGGATTAATGTAGGTCAGAGCGTCACGTAAGATACATGCAGGACCATCCAGATGTGGAACATTAAAGAGAAAGGACAAGGCCACAGAATGGGATCGTAGTGAGGCTAATGATAACCAGAGTGTGGCAGGAAGGGACTGATAGCAAGTTCAGAGATATGTTTGCAAGGTGGCCAAGTCTAGGACCGAAATATTCTCAGGCGTTTGACAGGAAGGATAGGAAAAGTCGGTACTGTGACTATGTAAATTAAG
Source organism: Carcharhinus amblyrhynchos (assembly GCF_965287045.1). Taxonomy (NCBI): domain Eukaryota; kingdom Metazoa; phylum Chordata; class Chondrichthyes; order Carcharhiniformes; family Carcharhinidae; genus Carcharhinus; species Carcharhinus amblyrhynchos. The sequence goes on from NC_137329.1 coordinate 59,981,948, forward strand.
GTAGTTAGAGATTTCTTAGTTCTAAAAAATGTGGAGCCAGTTTAGTAGAGATAAGAAATAGCAAAGGTAAGAAGTAATAATTCTGATAGTAGAGTCCACAGGAAGAAGTAATGGGACTTGTAAGAAGGTACTTTAAAAATCATGGGTGATTTTAATTATCATATAGATTGGATGAATCAGATTGGCAAAGATATCCAGAAAATGAGTTTGTGCTGTACGTGGGACAAATTCTTAAAGTAGTACCTTCTGGGGCCAACCAGGGAGCAGGCCATTTTAATACCGGTAATGTGCAATGAGACAGGATTATGACCTGAGTAAGGGAACACCTCAACAACAGTGTTCATTAATGTTAGAATTTTCACATTCAGATTAAGGATGAGAAGCGGGGGTCTAGAACTTGTGTCTTAAATTTAAATAAAGACAATTATACCAAGGTAATAGCATTACTTCTAGGAAATCGCAGTACAGTGAGACAAAGGTTTTGTGGAAGAGAAATTGTGTTTGATTTATCAGAGTTCCTTGAGCAAATAACAAGCATGGTGCATAAAGGGAACCTGTGGATGTGGTGTACCTTGGATTTCCAAAAGGCATTTGTTAAAATGCCACATCAAAAATTACTATGCAGGATAAGAGCTCATTGCCTTTGGGATAACATCTCAGCATGAATAGTGAATTGGTTAGGTTGTCTTAATCAGGAACTAGAGCTAAAAGGATTATTTTTGGGTTGGAAAGCTGTAACTAGTCTGGAATGCCAGAGTGCTGGGGCTTTCACTATTTACAACCCATATCAATGACTTTGATGAAGGGACTGAAAGTATGGTAGCTACATTTGCTGGTGACATAAAGCAAAGTAAGTTATCAAAAGAACACAAAGGCGATTTCGCAAAAAATTCTAAGTGTCAAATTTGCAAGGAAACTGGGGTAAATCATGCTGATATTTTTTCAGTCGGAGTTCACGTAAGAATCTTGCACAGTCTACACTGCAGACGTCACTAGCATGAATATCATTACATTTCAGGGGGTGGAGCCTATTCACACAGGAAAGGTGAATGCGCAGTGGCCTTGAACTGCCAGCCTCTTATTTGCTGGTCGCTCAATCACTGGCCAGTTTGGGACCCCCACAGCGGCCCCCCATGGCCTGATCACAGCCCCCTGGCCATTCTCAGGCCCAGCCCCAACCCCACCTTGTCCTGGCCTGCCCTGATCTCCAGCTCCCCCCCCATTCCTACAGGTAGACGCCCCCCACCCCCACTGCAGGCAGACCCCCCCCTTCCCTCCCCATCCCACTGGCTCACTACCCCATCCCAACCAACCCCCACTGTCTGCCCCCATTGATCCCCATGCAAAGTGGCAGCAGGACCCTCACCCCACTGCCCCCTAAGCCCTGCCCCTATAGTCCTCGCCTCCTTGACATTGCCCCATGCCAGATGGGCAGTCCTAAGGTGCCCCTGGGCATTGGCACTTTGCCTTTTAAGCAGTGTTGGGGCACAGGCTAGCACTGCCATAGACCCCATGCCCAGAAGGCACCAAACCCCCTGCTGCTGTATCCCCTGGGGGGGAGGGCTCCAATTGCCCTACTGTATTGCCCTGGACCTACTGCAAACCTCACTGAAGTGAAACACTCTGGCCAGGGAAGCGAGGCTAGCAGACCCGGAGATCTCAGTCCCAGGCCCACTAATCACATTAAAATGACATTAAAAATAGGTGTAAATGACTTGGTGTTCCTGCTGGTTTCCAGCATGCATCTGATGGCACCGGAAATCGGGCACTGGGAGAAGTGCCTGCTGCTAGAATGCATGGGCAGATCCCGCGCATGTCCAGACGCAAGATCCTCCAACCTGCTGCGCTAGAAAATTAGTGTGGCAGGCTGAAAGAACCACACCCAAAGATTCTACAGAGGGATTTAGAAAGATTTTTGTAAGTGAGCAAAATATTAAGCGGATCAAGTGAAATGTGGGTAAATGTAAGCTTGCTCAGGAAGAATAAAAAAAGCAGTATATTCTTTGAATGGAGTGAGATTGCAGAGCTGTATAGTACAGAGGGTGCCCTGGTACATGAATCATAAAAAGTTATGATGCAGGTACAGCAAATGATTTGGAAGACAAATGAAATGTTGGTGTTTATTGCCGGGGAATCAAATATAAAAGGAGGGAAGCATTGCCACAGCTGCACAGGATCTTTATGAGATCACTCCAGGAATACTGTGTATAGCTTTTGTCTCATTGTTTAATAAACAATATAATTGTATTAGATGTGTTGCAGCGAGGCTTCATTTGGGTGATATCTGGGATGAAGACATTATCTTATGAGGTGAAGCCAATGCCTTATAGAAGAATGAGAGGTGATCTTACTGAAACCTATAAGATCCTGCGATGATTTGATAGGGTTCAGGAGAGAGTATGCTGCCCCTTGCAGAAGAGTCTAGATTGAGGGACACTGTTTAAAAATTAGGATCCTCCTGGTTAGTTTCATGGCAGGTTTCTCAAAGAATACAGCCGGATTCTCGCAGCCCGCTGCTCAAAAGACAGAAGTGAGTGGCCTTTAGTGAGATTCGCAATCGACGCCTGCCCACTCACGAGTCTCCCAGATGCTTCTTTTTTGAGCTCGATCAACTCCAAGCCGGAAATCAGCAGAGAGCTGTTTATTACACGGAAATCTTCAATTTGGTTAGCGGGCCCAGTATTGTATTTTCCGGGCCTGCTAGCGTATCCCCCGCCCCGGCAGGAGAGATCCCCGTCAGAACCCTAACCCAACCCCCCCTAATGGGAAACAGGCATCCCCACCCCATGGGTGGGAATAGAGGTTATCGAGGCTCTCCTGTCAGGGACAAGGCACCCTGACACTGCCCACTGTGCATCTTGGTACCGCCCACTGGACACCGGGCTGTGCCAAGGGGGTGGGGCCAGAGGGAGTGTAGCATACTGGGAGGACAGAGACTATTGGGGGTGATCAGTGCGTGGGACGGATATCTGCTGCCACTCTGCAAGTGGGATAAGTGGAAGAGAGAGGGAAGAGATGATCAGGGGTGGTCCTGGGGGCCAGGGCCATAAGCGGGGTTCAGGGATGGCCATGGGTCGAGGCTGGCCTGGTAGGCCAGCGAACATGGAAGATTGCGGGGATACCAGGGATGCCACCGATCAGGAGGCTGGCGTTAATAAACCGTTGAACGGTCTGGTTGGCTGTGGTGAAACTGAAGCAGCTGCACTAAAACTGTCCAATTCACAATCCCTGCTCCCCAAGCCAGTCTTTCTGTCCTGTTTAGCTGACACATTGGAGCAAATTTTACCACCTTGCCCACCACAGGAACCAAAGCGGGCAAGGGATAGACCATGGAAAGGTCCATTGACCTTGGTGGGATTTTCTGATTTTGGGGTGAGCAAGGCCCAAAAATCCTGTCCATATGGTTCCTTATAAATGTGCCTTTTTTGTTCCCCCCCAATTTGCTACTCTCTGCCTGTAGCTCCCATTTGAGTCTGCCCACATGGCTTTTGAATGTTAACATCCTTTCTGTTGCTTCTGTTTCCAGATAAAGGGTTGGCAGGTCACGTGGACCAGCATTTCCTGTTATTCAGGAAGATTACAATTAATCCCTTTACAAAAAGTGCAAACTCCTGAAACATACAAACATTCTGAAAAACCAATTACAGGTTCCACAGATATTATAAAGAAATTACTAATTTTCATTAGTGTATTCCTTCCAAGTCAAATTCCTCACAGATGGTATGGCATGAGAAGGATGGAATGCCATGAGGAAAGTGTGGCATTGGATGGAAGGATGGCATTGGAGGGCTGGCCTTGGGGGGTGATGGATGAGATAATGGTATTGAGCAAGTATACCAATCTGACTGCAAATTGTATGGCTCTCTGCTGGTATTCCTGCTTCAAAGTAAACAAAGTCCTTCTGGTGCCCATTGCCATGCTAATGTCACCTCTTTATTTCTGGCAATCCTTCACCAGATATTGAACAGTGTGAGAGAGTTCGGAGCTCCAGGATGGTACTGGAGATCGTGATGTTAGTGTACCTTTAAAAAATGTTTTTTTAAATCATGTTTTCTGCAGCTCTCCCAGCTTCAGATTTTTTTTCCTGCAGGATTGTCTGCAGAAGTCCTTTCATTGCTACTTCAATGGCTTAAATGGGGTTTTGTTTATTTTTACTCTGGAGCGTTCATGACCATGCATTGTGTGGGGGAAGAGTGATTGACAAGTTAAAGTCAGGTGGCTCCTCCCCAGGAAAAAAAATCTAAGGATTAATTTTCAGTTTTAGTTTAGAAGGAGGTGGACATCAAGTTAGAAAGCAATGTTTCTCTCACTCTCTCCCTGGTTTTGGAAATTCTACTGTCAGCTGGAAGCAAGCCTTCCTACAATGGAAAATCTACTGTTGGTGGTTGACTTGACTAGAGTCTCCCTAGTGTTTTGGGAAGCTGTTCTGACTCCAACTTGGTCTGTGTGTGTCTCAGCATTCAACCAAAGGACTAGATTCCAGTATCATGTGAGTATTAGTCTGTGTTGTGTTAAACCTGTGGCGAAGGTTTTGTTTATGGGATTTGTTTTGTTGAAACAGTGTTTAGCTTTTAAGGCTGTACAATATCATGATTGATTTTTTTTTCTTGTTTATAATAGGTATAAGTTACTCTTAATTTTCTTTTTATACGTATTACCTGTATACTTGAATAAACTTTGTTTGATAAAAGCTCCCTAATGGGTCATTTGAATCACACCTGAATTGAAATATCTCATGCTTACCTAGACAAATTCAAAGTGTAAAACATATGATCCAGGCAGACTTCATAAAGCATTTTGGAGTTTCTGACCTGAATTATAATAAGATGTTTGATCTATCGCAGCAATGACTGCACTTTGAGAGTATTTCATGGACTCTAAATTATGACTCCTTGATGCTGCAAACAATGATACATTCTTTGTTATTCCTTATCAATTCGATCTGAACACTTGAAATGTATGAGGATGGTCAATGATTTGAATAGATTAGAATCTTTAACAAATAGTGAGAAGGCAAACTTTTGACTAAATTTGAATCACTATTGATTTGATATTCTGCTTTGAGGTGTTAAAATTGTCTCTTCGTGTTTGCTAATTTCACTGTCCAGTTAGTGTCTCAAGTTTGGGTGTACTGCCTAAATACTTTAGTGTCTTCTACTGTCAGGAACCTGGTACTACAGCAATGTTTCACAATGAAGATGTTCATCATTACCTGTGATTTTACTTAGTGTGTCTGAGTGTGAGTATGTGCGCGCACCTGCGTGTGTGTGTGCGCACGCGAGTGTGTGTGTGTGCGCGCACGCGTGTGTGTGCACCTGCATGTGTGTGCGCGCGTGTGTGTGTGCACCTGCGAGTGTGTGTGCGTGTGCGCGCGTGCGCTTGTGCACATGTATGTGCATGCACACGTGTATGTGCATGCCTGCCTGTGTGTGGGCGCTTGCACGTGTGTGTGTGTGTGTGTATGCGTGTGTGTGTGCACATATATGAAATATATATTTGAATTACTGTCTTATTGATTATCAGGTGTATTCTGCTGGCAGGGGGATGTGGGGTATCAAGTTGTATTTTGTTCTGAATGTCCGAGAACGATGACATTGCTTTAATTCCTGCTGGTACCTGATTTCAAGTGAGTGATTTAATGATTCCCAACATACTAATGTTTCAAGTTGTTAGGGGAGTAATTGGGACAATGTGTGCCGGTCGGTGCCGTATATCTCAATCCGGGGCAATACAAAAAAAACATGGACTCACAGTGAGATGTAACAGCAGAGACTGAGATTGTGAAAGGGAAAGGGGAAGAAGAGAGTGAGAGTGGTTCCCTTGGTGTGGACCAGCACAGGTTGACCTTTGGAGCGTAGATCAAGTTTGGTTCACAGGTGTAGTCACATTAGGGTCAGTTCCAGTCATCCTAATATCACTCCTCGCTTCAGCAATGAGTTGGAGCCTTTGTGGATCAGTGGTGTGACCAAATCGTCACCAACAGGACCAGATTGTCAACAACCAGTAGGGAGGCAGCATCATCTCAAAAGGAGAGCTGGCAGTTTGAACCACACAAGCCTCTTTGTTAACACAGTGGAAACTTGGACAGGGCAACTCAGCTCAAACAGCTTGGTCAGTGTTGTTTCAGTGTAGCAGTTGTCTCCAGTGAGCAGGGAGCTCTTGGCAGCTGTACCTGTAACCTACTACACAACCACTTGCCTACACTCAACAGCTGTTTGTTTATTTTTCTAGGTCTCTCGATGCTGAGTCAAATGTCAGCCTGCAGGTCTCAAAACAATTGGTCCTTCAATCAGGATTGTTAGTCAGACCACTGAACTCTCTCCTTGTACTCTCTCTGATTGGATATATTCTATATGCTCAGGAATTAATCACTGGATACATTCTGTAAGAATAGAAATCAAGCTTTTCACAGATGTGGACATTGCTGCTCAGGCCTGCATTTATTGTCCATTACCCTTCAGAAAGTGGTGGTGAGCGATGCCTTGAATGCAACTGAGTGGCTTGCTAAACAATTTTAGAGGGTAGCTAACAGTCTGTGTAGCAGGGGGTTTGGAGGGGGGGGGCGGTGGGCACGTGGGTGTGTGGGTGGGTGTGTGTGTGGATGGGCGTCAGCTGCCGGTATTTGTGCAGCATAAGTGGCATCACCAGCAGAAATTCTTGTGACACCGTGGCAATGAGAATCTCAGCAACAAGATCTGATTTTCTCCTTTTTTGTGCCCTCACTAATGACACAACAAAGCTCGCATCCAGAAAGAGTGGGAACCTCATTTACATCCACTTGAATCCATTTGCATTAACTTACAGAGCTTCCCCACCATATTTACCCATTCGAGATATGAATTTCCCCCCACTGACCTGATGTCACATCACCAGATTTATAACGGGTATTTAGAAACCTGAAGCAGCTGAGAGGAACCTGCTGGGAGCCCAAAGGTACACCTAGGCCCCGAGGGTAAAGACATGCCCTAGCACTGCCCTGGCACAGCCCACTGGCAAGCTGACAGTACCAAACTGGCAATGCCATGCTGACAAGAGGCAGTTCCAAGAGGGCCCTCTGGGAAGCTCGATGTAGGGGGTTCCCTTTATCTGTGGAAGGCGGGTTGACCCGGTGCTTATGCAGAGGGTGAGGGGGAGTATTGTTTTAATGCAGATAATGTATATTTTCCAACCTCTCATTTCTAAACTGTTGGCCCAGTTTACTCCTCTGCCATCAGAAGTGAATCTTCATGCCAGGAATTAATTTAATGAATATCTCTTTCATGCTAATCATATCCTTGCTTATATATGGAGACCTAAACTGTATGCAGTCCTCCAGGTGTGGTCTCCAGGTTCTGTCCAGCTGCAACAAGACTTCCTTACCTGCCCTCTTTCAATCTCCAGACTTTGTCGCCATCAAAGTCACAGAGGCAATCATTAAAAAGTGACCGAGCAGAGATGACTGTATTCTGTCTGCTCACAGGAAGGTAGACATTCAGACTATAGTAAACAAGTTCTTGATTGCTGCCAAGACCAAGCATGCGCAAACGTGAGTGATGGTGATGCAGAGAATCTTCTCTATTCTGATATGAGAAAGGCTGGATTTGCAGTCAGCAAACAGAAATCAAACAGCAAATCAGGACCTCAGAGTTGCCAATTTACTGTAAGCTGAATATTTTTAGATTTAGAACATGGAAGGAAGCACTGTTCCCAATGGTGAGAAACTGGATGTGTGTTATGTGTGTGGGTGAGGGTTCAGTGAATCTGGCCTGACAAGACACAAGCGCAGACAGTGGGAAGGTACCGTGGAAATGTGGGGACTGTGGGAAAGGATTCACATACCTGTCTAAGCTGAAAACCTATCCGTGCAGTCACACTGGGGAAACATTGTTCACCTGCTCTTGAGTGTGGGAAAAGATTCATTGACTCATCCAAGCTCCTGAAGCACCAGGAAAAGACCCTTTTAAATGCCTGGACTGTGGGTAGGGCTATAAAAGATCTTGGGCTGTGATGTCTCATCAACCTGTTCATACTGATGAGAAACTGTACAGGTGCCCGGACTGTGACTGGGTTCAGGTAGTCGTCACAACTCACTGCACGTCAGCCAGTTCACTCCGGGAGAGGCCGTTCACTTTTTCCAAGTGTGGGATGAGATTCATGATTCATCCATTCTGTCGACACCAGAAAGTTTATGAGGATTTTGCTGCTAATCATATCCAGGACTGAACCATATTCATTGGGATCTGTTTGCATTGATTTGATAATGTCCAGCTTTGTTATAATCTGCCACAAAATCAAACAAATCAACATGATGTTGAAAAATAAAAGATCAAGGTTATATTTTAGCCATCACCAGCTACAAGCTATGAAACACTTAATGTAACCCTTAATGGCACTACTCTCAAGACTGTAGAAAAATTCTCATACCTTGGTATTGTGCTTGCTGGGATGTCACTATTGATGAAGATGTGCTTACATCCCTAAAGTAAGTTCTGCTGTTAGCCAGCTCCTTGATCATGTCTGGAAGCAGCATAGCATTAAGCAGAAAATTAAAATCAAACGCTTCCAGGCCATTGTCCTCACTGCCCTTATATATAGCCCAGAATCCTTGGTCTGCTGTTGACATCACTCCAGCTATCAGTGGTGGAAGCATTCCAGACTTTGAAGTCCATCATGAGAATTCAATGGGAGGACAAAGTCACAAACAATGAGATTCTCCATCATGCTGGACTCAATGGCTTGGAGACTATCCTCCAGAAAATTCAACTGGATATATTTTCAGGTTACAGGAACCAATCGTTGGATATGTTCCCAATGTACAGGAACCAATCACTGGATATATTCCCAGTTTATAGGAATCAATCACTGGGTGTATTCCCAATGTGTGGAGATGCTGGTGTTGGACTGGGATAAACACAGTAAGGAGTCTCCCAACACCTGGTTAATGTCCAGCAGCTTTATTTGGTAGCAGACGCCACTAGCTTTTGGGGCTCTGCCCCTTCATCAGGTGAGTGGGGAGTTCTGATCACAAACAGGGCAGATAAAAACACACACGCAGTTTACAGAATACTGATTAGAATGCAAGTCTTTACAGCTTATCAAGTCTTAAAGGTGCAGACAATGTGAGTGAAGATAACATTAAATATCGGAATTGGTTGCATTCTTGGACACATGCATCTCCATTAAGGACGATCATTTCAGCACCTCACTGTACCGCAAGCCCACAGATAACCTCACGATGCTTCATTGATGAAGATGAACATCTTGCCAAGGTCATCCTCACACCCCCATTTCTTGACTTCAAACAACCGCACAACCTCAAAGAGACCATTGTCCACAGCAAACTACCCAGCCTTCAGGACAACAGTGACCACAACGCCACACAGCCCTGCCACAGCAACCCCTGCAAGATGCGCCGGATCATTGACACAGATGCCATCATCTCAAGTGAGAACACCATCCAGCAGGTACACGGTACATACTGTTCAACTCGGCTAGCATTGTCTATCTGATACGCTGCAGGAAAGGATGTCCCGAGGCATGGTACATTGTAGCGACTGCATGGTCTCCCCAACAATGGATGAATGAACACTGCTCAACAATCACCAGGCAAGACTGTTCCCTTCCTGTGGGTGAACACTTCAGTAGTCACGGGCATTCGGCCTCTGATCTTCAGGTAAGCGTTCTCCAAGGCGGCCTTCCCATCACACGACAGTGCATAGTCGCTGAGCAGAGACTGATAGCCAAGTTCAGCACACATGAGGACGGCCTCAACAGGGATCTTGGGTTCATGTCACAGTATCTGTAACCCCCGTGACTTGCCTGGGCTTGCAACATCTCACTTACTGTCCTGTCTGGAGACAATACACATCTCTTTAACCTATACTTAATGCTATCTCCGCTCTCATTGTCTATACTTTTAAGACTTGATTAGCTGTAAAGACTCGCATTCTAATCAGCATTCTGTAAACTGAGTGTGTGTCTTTATATGCTCTGTTTGTGATTAGAACTCCCCACTCACCTGATGAAGGGGCAGAGCCCCGAAAGCTAGTGGTGTCTGCTACCAAATAAAGCTGCTGGACTTGGGAGACTTCTTACTATATTCCCAGCGTACAGGAACCAATCACTGGATGCATATAGGGAGAACATGTTTTCTACCTGAAGGAAATATATTCCCAGATAAGCAGACACTTACAGTGGCCTTGATGACATAAACAGGACATTCCGTAGTGTCACAAAGGATGGAAAACATGGGGTAATCTTCCTAAAAAGTGTTGAAAAAGTGTGAAAAGGGGGATTTTCCACATCTTGTTTTTGGGCAGGTTCGGAACTGCCGTCGTCCGAAGCTATCAGTTTTTCTGGCATCTGGGAGCTTTGCACAGGTGGGTGATCTGAGCCTAAGCTCACTGGTGAAGCCGGTTGCAGCCTGCTTGGGGCACCACTGGGCAGGGTGCCTGGATCTCCCAGTGAACTGGGAGACTTCCTGGCACCATGCACCACTGACATTGGACCCCAGCCCCATCATCAGTTGCATCTTCTCCCCCTTACCAATGTGGGTTGCCAGCATAAGGGCATCAGGACCCTCCCAATGAATCCCCTGGCAGACTGCTCCTATGCCCCCCCTCCCCCTGCCCCTCACAATTCCCCCCTCTGCTGACTAGAGGTGAGGTGAGAGTGACAGCCCTTGATATCAAGGCCACATTCGATGGCACCAAAGAACCATAGCAAAACTGGAATCAGTGGATATTCAGGGCAAACTCTCTGCTGGTTGGAATCATACCTGGCACAGAGGAATGTAGTTGTGGTTGTGTAAGGTCAGTCAGCTTAGCTCCAAGACTACTCTACCTCAGAGTAGTGTCCTAGGCCAACCACCTTCAGCTGCTTCATCGATGGCCTTCCCTCTGTCACAAGGTCAGAAGTGAAGATGTTCGCAGATGACTGCACAATGTTCAGCATCATTCGCGACGACTCAGATACTGAAGCAGTCCAAGTTCAAATGCAACAAGATCTGGACAATATCCAGGCTTGGCCTGACAAGTGGTAAGTAACATTCATGCCATACAAATGGCAGACCGTGCCTATCACCAATAAGAGGCAATCTAACCACTGCCCCTTGACATTTAAATGTGTAGTCATCACTGAATCCCCCACTGTCAATATCCTTGGGGTTACCATTGACCAGAAACTCAACTGGACTCACCACATAAACACAGTGGCTACAAGAGCAGGTCAGAGGCTAGGAATACTGTGGTGAGTAACTCACCTCCTGACTCCCCAAGGCCTACCCACCATCTAGAAGGTACAAGACACAAGTCAGGAGTGTGATGGAATACTCTCCACTTGCCTGGATGGGTTCAGCTCCAACAACACTCAAGAAGTTTGACACCATCCGGGACAAAGCAACCTGCTTAATTGGCATCACATCTACAAACATTCAATCCCTTCACCACAGATGATCAGTAGCAGCAGTGTGTACTGTCTATAAGATGCATTGCAGCAATTCACCGAAGATCTTTAGACAGCACCTTCCAAATCCACAACCAATTCCGCCGAGAAGGACAAGGGCAACAGACAAATGGGAACACCACCACCTGCAAGTTCCCCTCCAAGCCACTCACCATCCTGATTTGGAAATATATTACCATTCCTTCACAGTCACTGGGCCAAAAATCCTGGAATTCCCTAGCTAACTGCATTGTGTGTCAACCCACAGAACATGGACTGCAGCAATTCAAGAAGGCAGCTCATCACCATCTTCTCAAGGGCAACTAGGGATAAGCAATAAATGGGGATGGTCACCGATGATTGCACAATGCTCAGCATCATTCACAACTCCTCAGATACTGAGCAATAAAAGCCAGCAACACCCGTGTCCCACGAATGAATAAAAAAACTCCTTTATATAGCCTCCTTCTTCCATAGCCCTGCCTTGTAGAGCTCCCTCCTCCTGTCTTTGTGCATACCCCTCTCCCATTATGACCCCATTCCCACTCACCCCTTTGGCACTGCTCCTGGCACACTTGTGCCAAACTGGACACTGCCAGGGTGAGCACTACCAAGGTGCCGCGATGGGCACTGCCAGGGTCCCACTGGGCACTGCCAGGCCATGACCCCAACCACCCATGGTTCCCTCCGGTATGGTCATAGCGCCTGGTCTCGGCTGGTGGAGCCAGTATTGATTCTCACCAGTGTGACATCACACTAATGAGGGGGAAGATTCCAGGAAGCTAGAAAGTGCAGTGCAGGAGCAGGTAAGTTGTCTTATGTTTATGTAAATAAACTTTACGCCTTTCTGGCTGGTAGTTTTAGTGGGTGTTGTTTGTCATGGAGGGTTCTTTAGGCTAAAGATGGTGATCAGAAGGAACTGTACATGGGCGCAGAAGTTTTTGTCTGGTGATGAGCGTATTTATTGTAATTTTCGTTTCACTGTGTGGTGTTAGATAGTGGTTGCACCTCAACAGTGTGTGAAATAGGTTGAATCTAGATAACGTTTTAACCATCCGGTAGTGAGAATTGATGGAAGGTTAGGAAAATGGAAGTTTTGTTAGTTTTGTGATTGGAGATGACAACGCATTAAGCTCACTGAAAAGATTGGTCATTCCATGCAAAACAGTTAGAGTAAGCTACTTAATTAGTCTCACGAGTTACCTTTGATGTTAAAGAAGCCTTCTGTGAAAACAGTAAAAATGAAACTGGTTGTGGAACATAATGAAGCAATTACTAGAAAGATGGTGACACATCTAAAGAAGAAACAGGGCTGTCGGCCAACTTGATTGATCAGTTGGATTGGTTACGCACTCAAAAAAAATAGATACCAGTCCTGATGTATTATAACTAGGTACTAAAGCACTGTAATATTAAAGATGTCTTAAGGGCAAATAAACATTTAAAAATGAAACATGGAGAATGGGTTCTTAAGTTTTCATACTTGAGTTATCCAAGAGCATGAAATGCCGTAATTTGTCTTAATGCGTCTTGTATCAGTTTTCCTAATGGGCATTTGAGTGCAGCTGGTGCATCGAATTTTTCGTGGCTGGAAGTGGGAAATGTCCTTTAGCTAAGAAAATATAAAGAGTTATTAACCTTTGCAATAAAGGGTTTGCCGTATTGTACCTGCATATTACCTTTCAGTGTTTTGTGCACAATGATGTCAAATTCCTCTGATCACCAGCATTTAATTGTTTTTCACCATATTAAAAAAACTCTGGTTTTTGAATTCTTTTCAAAGTGAAAAACCTGACATTTCCTCATAGTGTGCTCTTTCTGCCAATCTCCTAATCACTCAACTTATGCAGCCTCTTTGTGTCAGCTACGTAATTTCCCATGCAGCCTTGTGCTGTCAGCAAACCTGGGCACATTACACTCAGTCCCTTCATCTGCATCATTAATACAGAAAGGCAATTCATGTTTGGCTAAATTGATTGAGTCCTTTGAACTAACAGAGAAGGTTGATGAGGGTACTGCGATTGATCTGTACATAGACTTTCAAAGAACCTATAACAAAATACCACACAATCGATTTGTTTGCAGAATAAAAACCCATGGGATTGGAGGGGCTCAGGCAGTGCAGAGACAAAACTAGTTGAGGTAAGATACCATAAAATAGTGGTGAACAGTTTTGTTTTTGACTAAAGGGAAGTATGCAGCAGTGTTGCCTAGGATATGGTATTAGAACCGCTCTTCATTTTGTTATATGTTGATGGTCTGGACTTATGTATGCAGAGCATAATTTCAATGTTTTTAGGTGATGTGAAAATGTGGTAAAAATGAAAACAGCTGTAATAGACTTCAGGATGATGCAGATAGGCTGGTGACTGGGAAGACATATAGCACTGAAATATCTTGTCAGGACAAAATTACTGGTACTCCAGTACCCAACTGGATGGGTTTATTCTGATTTTTGGCTTATATATATACTTAGGTAAATGGCCACAAGATAGTGTAATTATACACCATTCTCCTTAATGAAAAAGCTGCATACAAGTTGCATGTAACATGAACATTGTGTATTTCTTGTTTTTCATTTATTCATGAATGCAGCTCAATCAGTATTCTCCTGTTCTAAGGAAGATACTGCTTGTCTGGACTCAAACTGTCAAAACCTGGAGAACGACCTTGACCCATCTTAGCCCGAGTCTGAGTTGAAGTTTTCCCCAAAACTGATTTTTGCCCTTGACTGTCAGTTCAATTTTCCACTTCACCAGGCATGTTTGTCTGACTTAGATCTGAACTGGTTTCAAGCACAGCTTGTGCTGGAGCAGATATTGCTATCTGCTTAATATCCCAATACCCAAGCCATCAGACTCATTTGATTTTCCCCAAATCCCTTCTTCCTCATGAATCTCTGAAGGCAAAGCATGATCTAGATGCACAAATCCAACCTTTCCACCATCAAACATCTTGATCAAATATATGCAAAGGCCACAAATATTCATGTCTCTTCCTGGTAGTCACTTCAACCACTTAAGATGATGATCTTCTACCTTAATCTTCTGGTTCAACTTTAGATTTCCTTCTTTTACAGTGTGGTAGCACGGTGGCACATTTTTTGCACTGCTGCCTCACAGCACCAGGGACCAAGGTTTGATTGCAGGCTTGGGTCACTGTCTGCATGGAGTCTGCACGTTCTCCCCATGTCTGCGTAGGTTTCCTTTGGATGCTCCAGTTTCCTCCCATAGTCTGAAAAACGTATTGGTTAGGTGAATTGGCCATGCTAAATTCTCCCTCAATGCACCCGAACAGACACCTGAGTGTGGCGACTAGGAGATTTTCACAGTAACTTCGTTGCAGTGTTAATATAAGCCTACTGACCGAGTGGGTGAGGACCTGGCAGATGGAGTATAATGTTAGCAAGTGTGAGGTTATCCACTTTGGTAGAAATAATAGTAGGAGGGATTGTTATTTAAAAGGTGAAAAGCTGCAGCATGCTACAGTGCAGAGGGACCTGGGGGTCCTTGTGCACTAGTCGCAAAAACCCAGTCTGCAGGTGCAGCAGGTGATCAAGAAGGCGAATGGAATGTTGGCCTTTATAGTGAGGGGGATAGAATATAAAAACAAGGAGGTCTTGCTGCAACTGTACAGGGCACTGGTGAGGCCGCAGGTGGAGTACTGTGTGCAGTTTTGGTCGCCACACTTGCACAAGGATATATTGGCCTTGGAAGGAGTGCAGAGGAGGTTCACTAGGCTGATACCGGAGATGAGGGGGTTAGCCTATGAGGAGAGACTGAATAGACTGGGTCTGTACTCGTTAGAGTTCAGAAGGCTGAGGGGGGATCTGATAGAGACGTTTAAGATAATGAAGGGGATAGATAGAGTAGAGGTAGAGAGATTCTCCCCACTTAGAAAGGATAGCAGGACTAGAGGGCACAGCCTCAAGATAAGTGGGGGGGCAGTTTAGATCGGAGTTGAGGAGGAACTTCTTCACTCAAAGGGTGGTGAATCTCTGGAATTCTCTGCCCGTTGAAGTGGTGGAGGCTACCTCGCTGAATATATTTAAGTCACGGGTAGATAGGTTTCTGATAGACAGGGGAATTAAGGGTTATGGGGAGAAAGCGGGAAAGTGGAACTGATCCACTTCAGATCAGCCATGATCTTATTGAATGGCGGGGCAGGCTCAAAGCGCTAGATGGCCTACTCCTGCTCCTATTCCTTATGTTCTTATCTTTTTATGAAGCTCTCGACCATTTCCACTTATTCCCATTGATGCAGACAGGGGCATGTTCTCCACTAGGCTTCCGGAAGTCGATCACTATCTCCTTCATTTTGTTGACACTGGGAATGTATCTATCCTGTACATAGGAAATAGGGAATATATCCAGCGATGTTTTCCTTAACATTAAAGCGGGGCAGTTTTGAAGGTTATGATACAGTTTGTGAAGACTTTTAGTGATTTTATTCTCAATCAGCAGAGATGTTAGTTGACGACTTGCTTTTCCACAGTAGTATAATCTTACTTTGCTCCTTTGTTTTCGCGGCATCATATTCTGCTAAAGAATGAAGCTCTGATGTGTTCATTGTTTTTCATTTCTGTGAGCAAGTTAGATGTCATGTAGGTTGCCTTTTCAATGGACCACAATTCCCATCTTTGTATCATGTTCTGCCTGCAAAACGATCATTCCCATTCACTGTCAGCCATGGGTTACAGTAAGAAGCCTCAGAAAATCAGGTTAAAGTCCAACAGGTTTATTTGGAATCACAGCTTTTAGAGCACTGCTCTTTGAAGAGCAGCACCCCGAAAACTCATGATACCAAAAGAATCTGTTGGATTTTAACCTGGTGTTGTGAGCACTGCTGCCTCACAGCGCCAGGGACGCCAGGGACTTGGGTTTTATTCTCGACTTGGGTTACTGCCTGCGCAGAATCTGCACCTTCTCCCTATGACTGTGTGGGTTCCCTCAGTGTACCCGAATAGGCTCCGGAGTGTCGCGGCGAAGGGGTTTTCACTGTAATGTCATTGTAGTGTTAAGCCTAAGTGTGATACTAATAAATAAATAAACTTCCTCTCTCTCCACAAACACTGCCTGATCTGCTGAGTATTTCCAGCATTTTCTGTTTTATTAAAACATATTCTCTCTGTCAGTTTGAAGGAGACGTGAACAGGTTCTTACCATGCCCACCCCAGTCCAACATCGGCATCTCCACATCATAGCCGTGTATTAGTGGCCTAGGCCACAGAACTTGTCACTCTAATTCAGTACTGAGGGAGTGGTGCACTGTGAGGGGTATTGTTCTTCAAGTGAGGCATTAAACTGAGTCCTATCTGTCCCTCTGGAAATTAAACATTTCACAGCACTATTCTGAAAAGAATATTAAAGTTCATCCCAGCCTGAAAGTCAATATTTGTGCCTCAATCGAGATCACTAAAATTATCAGCTCATCATTACAACATGCTGTGTGCAATTTGGATGTCACGTTTCCTATGTTGCAACAGTAACTACACTTCCAAACTACTGCACTGTGCAAAGAAGCACACTGGGACATGCTGAGATTGTCAATGGTGCTATATAAATGCACCTTCTTCATTTATTGGTCACCATCGTGTCACTGAGTGAGATGGTGAATTTAATGCTAATGGCTTCCCAGTTTTTAGCTGTGGAGTTGATGAACATGTATTGAAATTATCCAGACTCTGTTCACATCTCCTTCAAACTGACAGAATACATTTTAATAAACCAGAAAATGCTGGAAATGCTTAGCAAGTCAGGCAGTATCAGTGGAAAGAGAGGAAGTTTATTTATTTATTAGTGTCACACGTTGACTTACATTAACACTGCAATGACAATACGGTGAAAATCCCTTCGTCGCCACACTCCGGAGCCTATTCGGGTACACTGAAGGAACCCACGCCGTCATGGGGAGAATGTGCAGATTCTGCACAGGCAGTAACCCAAGTCGAGAATAAAACCCAGGTGCCTGGCTTTGTGAGGCAACGCTGCTAACCACTGTACCACCGTGCTGCCAGGTGAGGGGGGTGCGGGGGAGCGGTGGGGGTTATTGAACGGAAAAGCTGTCTTTTCATAGAATAGAATCATAGAATCTTACAGTGCAGAAGGAGGCCATTCGGTCCATCAAGTCTACACCAATCACAATCCCACCGAGGCCCTATCCCAATATCCACATACATTTACCCAAGCTCGTACCCCTGACACTAAGGGGCAATTCAGCATGGCTAATCCACCTAACCCGCACAGCTTTGGACAGTGGGAAGAAACTGGAGCACCCGGAGGAAACCCAGACAGACACAGAGGGGATGTGCAAACTCCGTACAGACAGTGACCCAAGCCAGCTGTCTGATGCTGTGAGGCAGCAGTGCTAACCACTGTGTCACTGTGCCACCGGGTTTCTTCAGAAGCTGCTTAATCTGCTGAGTATTTCCAACACTGACTCCTGCTAGGCCACATTTCCAGCACCTGCTCTATGAATAACTTTTAATCCCTGGCATGTGAGTGAGATTTGAAGGCAGTAGCCACTGAATACACATATCGGAATGGAGGGAAGGGAATTACTCAGGGTAACAGAGAAAGGAAAGGTAGATAGCACCCTCCATGCTTATACTTTGTAAAATGACTTATATAATAAAGTTTGACTGGGGTGTAACCGCTTCACCAGCTGGCACTGAGAGTTGACCTATTTACTGCCAGCATTTCAACATTCAAACATTGAACATTTAGCATTCTGGAGCTGAATGGATGTTGCAGCAGAGAAATCAGTCACACACCGACTAGCGGAGAGTCAGCCCAGCACCCCGGATAAGGGGGAATCAGACAGGGAGTCTGGATAAAGGGGAGTCAGACCAGGACTCCTGAAAAGGGGGAGTCAGCCATGAAGTCCGAAAAAAGGGGAATCAAACCAGTACTCTGGAAAAGGGGGAATCAGCCAGGGAGTCCCGAAAAGGGGGGATATACCCAGCGCACCGGAAAATGGAGACATCAGCCAGGGAGTTCAGAAAAGGGGGAATCATCCAGGAACTCTGGAAAAGAGGAGGCATGAGTCAGGGAGTCGAGAAAAATGGGGAGTGTCAGCCTTACAGTCTGCCAAAGGAAGGGCCTGCAGGAGGCGTGGTGGATATTTAATGTGGAAACAAGCAATTTCTGCCCATTTCTCCCTTGTTAATTTATTTTTGAGATGTTTCTTTTCAGAGAACAGAATTACACTTTAATTTTTCTGTCTCCGTCCATCCCTCTCTCTGTGTTGCCTAATGCCCTCAGTCTGTACCTTCCCTATACTGTTTTAAGTGTGATAGGCTGATGGCTCTTTAGGATCCTTTTCCCAATGGTCTTTCAGAGGTGTTCACCAAAGTTCCTGAAAATAATTGGAAGAGAGGACAGCTATTTCCTGATGTGTGATCAGTGCTCATGTTCCATCAGTTAGAGGAATACTGTGGAACAAAAGGTAACATGAACTTTCACATGAATTTGAGCTGACTGAAAAAGAAGTGTTTCAGAATTAGTTTTATACCTTTCAGTCAGGGCCTTTGTGTCTTCCTCTATTTCTGTCTAAACCACCCACCACCTTCCCACCCCTAATGTGGAACTAAATGGTTGAATGAGTGGGTCTGAAGCTTCAAGTAGAGAGCAGTAGCTGTTACAAAGAATACTTTTATTCATTGCCTCAATCACAGCCATTTGGCATTTCAAAATAAGGAGAATTCCAGCTGCATTAACTTGGGTTTCTCCCAGGGTCTGGAATCTTTGACAGGAATGTTGGCTCACTCTCCAGTGCAATGCTGAAGGAACACAGCTTCTTTTGAAAGAGGTATTATACGAAGGATCTGTCCACTTTCTGGGGGGACAGTGCAATGGAATCTTCTACAACGTGAAGAGTTAGAGAATTCTCCCTGATGCCCTGACTAATATTTATCTCCCAACATTGCCAAGTAATCAGGTTATTGTCTGGTCATTACCTCATTACTTTTTGTGGGATCTTGGTGTGTACAAATTGTTTGTTATTTTTCCTATGTTATAAAACTGATTACGCTTCAGAAGTATCAGTCGGGATGTCCTGAATTCATGAAAGATACAACCTGAGTGGGTGTTCTTTACTATTTTCCTTTTATTATAGGCTTCTTTGCTACTTCAAACCTGTTCGAAGGTACAACCCCAATGGGCTGACTGGGTAATCTCAGCCTAGGCTCCACGTCATTGCAGAGACAGCACTTTCAGCACATGTTGACATTATACTTCCTGCAGATGAAAGTGCCCAAGCGGCTTTAGAATCACTAGCTGGGTTAAATTGTACAATTGACACAGGGTGAGAGCCTGAATTGTGACTGTTAAGGCCTGTTGGTCTGGGGATGATAGAGTGATGACCGCTAGGCAATATGAACCAGCAGTATCTTGAGATTAAATACCGCCTTCAGATAATAAAGCATTGGAATGTGCGATGATACTGTGTTATTTTGATATATTTTATGTTTAAGTTGTGTTGCTTTGAGAGGCAGTGTTTTGTTACAAGAGCCAACTTGTCTGGTAACCGTGCAGCTGTTGGCTCAGACTACAGCGCTCATATCTGATTTTAGCTAGGAATATGTTGCTTTGTAGAGTTAATAGACATTTTGTTTTAAGTTTCCTTGGGATTTTAGACCAGGTATACAAAGTCATGTGAGTTTTGATTGACGGGAACAGAGTCGGAGGACCTAAGCTTGCAAGGATAAACAGTTTCATTTTAAACCAAGAGTAGTTGCTGCCTTAAGTTGGTGGATGAAAGAAATCTGTCTCTCTCTCCAGGGGCTTTCTGAAACCTTCAAGACTTCTAACCCAAGCCAAAGCAAGTATGCCTTGTAGTAGTTTTGTTAACTAATTTTAAAGAGATGTTTAAGTCTATGAGAAATATTGCTTGATTGGAACTCAGAGTGATAGGTATCTTGCCATCTTTAAGTATTGTTTAATAGTTAAAATTTAAGCTAATTCACTTGTTATAGAAAAACTGTGTTGTTAAGTAAAGTTTCTTTTGACAAAAGCTCTCTGGTTTACCAGTAATTTGCATCTGGATTGAAACACCTTATCTTCACATTAATGCCAATATAGGAAAAAACCCATTGGGGTCTAGTCTGGCTTTATAATATAACCTTGGGTTTTTGATCTGGTATCCTAACAAATGTAAGAGCAACTGAAATAGGCCACACAACTCTTCAAACCTGCTCAGCCCTTCAACACGGCCTCAGCTTCACTTTCCTACATTATCCTCAGGGCCATTGATTCCTCTGTCTTGAATATTATCAAAGATTCAGCATCAAAAACGCTCGGGTGGACTAGTCCAAAGATATACAACCCTCTGAAAGAAAAACCATCCTCATGTTCATCTTAAATAGAAGGGCCCTTATTTTCAAATGTCTAACAGTTATTTCAGGGCATGTGAATGTCTCTGGCTTGACTAGTGTTTGTTCTCCAACCCTATTTGCCCTTGAGTAGATAATGATGAACTGCCTTCTTGGACCCCGACAGCCTATATGGGGTAGGTGCATCCACAGTGTTGTTAGGGAGGAAGTTTCAGAGGTTTGGTCCTCGACAGTGAAGAAATGGTGATATATTTCCAAAACAGGATGGTGTGTGTGGTTTGGAGGCAAACCTCCAGGTTGTGGTCTGCTCTCTTTGTCTTTCTAAGTGGTAGAGTTCACAGGTATTGAATGTGTTGTTGAAGAAGCCTTGGTGAGTTGTTGCAGTGCATTTGTAGATGCCTTTACAAGAGAAGGGAGAGAGGGAATAAATGTTTGTTTGTGGATGTGGCTTCAGTCAAACAGTTTCTTTGTCTTGGATGGTGTCAAACTTCTGAGGGTTGTGGGATCTGCTCCAATCCATTGGGCCGAGGATGCTCTCCAGCAGTGGTGTCCTGGGGTTGGGATGAACCCGGAAGAATCCCACCCCCTCCCACCCCCTGGGGTTGGGATGATTGATTTCCAACCACAACAATCATCCTCTGTGCCAGGCATGACTCCAACGAGCAAGGAGATTTCCCCCCTGATTTCCACTTGTTCAGTTTTGCTCAGGCTCCTTGCTATCACACTAGCCAAATGCTGTCTTGATGCCAAAGGCAGTCACTCTCACCTCTGTCTGTGTTTGGGCAAAGGCTGTAATCAGGACGGGAGCTGAGTCACCCTGGCGGAACCCCAACTGAGTGTCAGTGTGCAGGTTATTGCTGAGTAAGTGCCACTTGGTAGCACTCAAAGCTGTGAAACTCTACCTCCAAGCCCTTTATTCACCCACACATGGAAACATTCTGTCGCCATCTACATTGTGAAGCCCTTTTGATTCTTTATATATTTCAATGAGAATTCTTCTCATTTTTCTAAACTATGGAATGTGTAGGTTTGTTCTTCTCAACCTCCCATCACAAGACAAACTTTTCATCCCAGAAAAAAATCCAATGGACATTCGCTGCTGCATCTCCAAAACTAGTGTATCTTTCCTTAAATCAAGAGGCCAAAACTAAGCGTAACAATTTAGGCTGTGCTCCCATCAAAACTCTGCACAAACAACCTAGGGCACTTCACTTCACAGATGTAAAAAAAAAATTAACACTAATGGTGATGGCAGCTTGTCAATGGTGACGATAGTTTGGAACAAAGAACAAAGAGATTTACAGCACATGAACAGGCCCTTCAGCTATCCAAGCCTGCACCGACCATGCTGCCCATCGGAACCGTAACCCCTTACCCTTCCAGAGATCATATCCCTCTATTCCCATCCTATTCATGTATTTGTCTTGATGCCCCTTAAAAGTCACTATTGTATCTGCTTCCACTAACTCCCCTGGTAGCGAGTTCCAGGCACCCATACATCTCCTTTAAACATGGCCCCTCGCACCTTAAACCTATGTTCCCTAGTAGTTGACTCTTCCACCTTGGGAAAAAGCTTCTGACTATCCACTCAGTCCATGCCCCTCATAATCTTGTAGACTTCTATCAGATCACCCCTCAATCTCTATCATTCCAGTGAGAACAAACCAAGATTCTCCAACGTCTCCTCATAGCTAATGCCCTCCATACCAGGCAACATCCTAGTAAATCTGTATCCTCTCCAAAGCCTCCACATCCTTCTCGTAGTGTGGCAACGAGAAATTGAACACTAACTAAAGTTCCATAAAGCTGCAACATAACTTGTCAATTTTAAACTCAATGTTGAAGAAGGCAAGCATTCCATATGCCTTCTTGACTCCTCCACCTGCTTTGCCAATTTCAGTGACTTGTGTACGTGTATACCCAGATCCCTCTGCCTATCAATTCTCTTAAGGATTCTGCTATTTAGTGTATATTTCCCATCTGCATTAGACCTTCCAAAATGCATTACCTCACATCTGTCCAGATTAATCGCCATCTGCCATCTCTGCCTAAATGTCCAACTGATCTAGATCCTGCAGTATTCTCTGATGGTCCTCATTGCTATTTGCAAATCCACCAACCTTTGTGTTGTCTGCAAACTTATTAATCAAATCAGTTATATTTTCCTCCAAATCATTTATATATATTATAAACAGCAAAGGTCCCAGCACTGATCCCTGATGAACGCCACTAGTCACAGCCCTCTATTCAGAAACACACCCTTCCACTGCTATCCTCTGTCTTCTATGACTGAGGCAGTTCTGTATCCATCTTGCCAGCTCAACTCTGATCCCATGCGACTTCACCTTCTGCACCAATCTGCCATAAGAGACCTTAACAAAGGCCTTACTGAACTCCATGTAGACAACATCCACAGCTCTATCCTCATTAATCATCTTTGTCACTTCCTCGAAAAACTCAATCAAGCTAGTGAGACATGACCTCCCCTTCACAAAACCATGTTGCCTCTCACTAATACATCCACTTATTTCCAAGTGGGAGTAAATCCTGTCTTGAAGAATCCTGTCCAATAATCTCCCTACTACTGACATAAGGCTCACTGGCCTGTAACTACCTGGATTATTCTTGCTACCCTTCTTAAACAAAGGAATTTGGCTATTCTGCTATCCTCAGGGAACTCCCTGTAGCCAGGGAAGATACAAATGTTTCTCTCTCAGCCCCAACAATTTCCTCCCTTGCATCTCTCAGTATTCTGGAGTATAGCCCATCAGGCTCTGGGGACTTGTTTACCTTAATGTTTTTCAAGACTCCTAATACCATCTCCGTTTTGACCTCAACATGACCCAAACTATCTACACACCCTTTCCCTGACTCATCATCCACCAAATCCTTCTCTTTGGTGAATACTGACCCAAAGTACTCATTTAATACCTTGCAGATTTCCTCTGGCTCCACGCATAGATTCCCTCCCCTGTCCTTGAGTGGGCCAACCCTCTCCCTGGCTATCCTCTTGCTCTTTTTATATACCATAAGACATAGGTGCAGAATTAGGCCACTTGGCCCATCGAGTCTGCTCTGTTATTCAATCGTGGCTGATACTTTTCTCATCCCCATTCTCTTGTCTTTTCCCCATAACCCCTGATCCCCTTATTAATCAAGAACCTATCTATTTCTGTCTTAAAGACACTCAATAACCTGGCCTCCACAGCCTTCTGTGGCAAAGAATTCCACAGATTCACCACTCCCTGGCTGAAGAAATTCCTCCTCATCTGTTTTAAAGGATCATCCCTTCAGTCTGAGGTTGTGCCCTCTGGTTCTAGTTTTTCTTACTCGTGGAAACATCCTCTCCACATCCACTCTTTCCAGGCTTCGCAGTATCCTGTTTTATGTATAAAAGCCTTGGGATTTTCCTTAATCCCACTAGTCAATGACTTTTTGTGACCCAATTTTTGCCCTCCTTAATCCTTGCTTAAGTTTCTTTCTACTTTCTTTGTATTTCACACTTGCTTTGTGCATCCCCGGTCTCCTAACCTTGATAAATGCTTTATTTTTCTTTTTGATAAGGCTCACCAATATCTCTCATTATCCAAGGTTCCCGAAACTTGCCATACTTATCCTTCATCCTTACAGGAATGTGTTGGTCCTAAAGTCCAATCATCTTACGCTTGAAAGCCTCCTATATGACACTTGTTGAATTGCCCTCAAACATCTGCCCCCAGTCGACATTCTTCAGTTTCTGCCTAATATTGTTGTAATTAGCCTTCCCCCAATTTAGCACCTTCACCTGAGGACTACACTTATCTTTATCCATTAGTACCTTAAAGCTTACTGAATTGTGGTCACTGTTCCTGAACTGCTCCCCTACTGAAACGTGGACCACCTGACCGAGCTCATTCCCCAATACCACGCCCAGTACAGCCCCTTCCCCAATTGGACTATTACATACTGTTTCAAGAAGCACCCATGGATGCTCCTTACAAACTCTGCCCCTTTCATTCCCCCAGCACTAAGTGAGTCCCAATCAATATAGGGGAAATTAACATCATCAGTCCTGTTACTTTTACACCTTGCCAAAATCTGCCTATATATCTGTTCCTCTGTCTCCCGCTGGCTGTTGGGCAGCCTATAGTAAACCCCCAACATTGTTACTACATCCTTCCTATTCCTGAGCTCTACTGGGATTGTCTCCAGTGTCCTCCCACAGTACAGCTGTGATATTCTCCTTAACCAGTGCTGCAACTCCCCCACCCCTTTTTACACACCCCTCTATCCCGCCTGAAACAACTGTATCCTGGAATGTTAAACTGCCATTCCTGTCCTTCCCTTAAACAAGTCTATAACGGCAACAACGTTATAGTTTCAAGTACTAAGTTCTAAGTTCACCTGCCTTACTTGTTATACTTCTCACATTGAAACTCATGCACTTCAGTCCAGCAGACATTCTTTGATTAGCAACCATACCCTGCCTGCCCATCCCCTGAGTCTTACTGGCCCTACTCTCTAGTTTCCCCTTCAGTTAATTCACCTTTGCTTTGGCTCCTCCTCCTCCTCGTCTCTCTCTCTCTCTCTCTCTCACCCCCGCCAACACCACTAAACTAGTTTAAATCCTCCCATGTGACACTAGCAACCTTCCGGCCAGAATATTTATGCCCCTCCAGTTTAGATGCAACCTGTCCTTCTTGTTTAGATCCTATAGTCCAGATATCTGAAACCCTCCCTCCTATACCAGCGGTTTAGCCAAATGTTGAACTGGACTATCTTCCTATTTCCAGCCTCACTGGCATGTGTCACAGGGAGTAATCCTGAGATTACAACTCTAGAAGTACTGCTATTTCACTTTCTACCTAACTCCCTAAACTGCTGCACAGGACCTCGTTACTCTTCTTACCTATGTCGTTCGTACAAATATGTACCATGACCTCTGGCTGTTCATCTTCTCCCTTCAGAATGCTTTCTGCCCATTAAGAGGCATCCTGGACCCTGGCACCGGGGGGGGCAACATATCCTGGAGTCTTTTTCCCATCCGCAGAAGTGCCTATCTGCACCCCTAACTATAGAGTCCCCTATAACTATTGCTGTAGTGCTCTTTGTCCCTTCCTGCTTAACGGCAGAGCTAGCCGTGTTGCCACTGCTTTGGCTGCTGCTGCTGTTATCCCCTGACAGGCCATCCTCTCCAACAGTATCTAAAATAGTATACTTGTTAGAGAGGGGGACCACCACAGAGGATTCCTGCACTGACTGCCTGTGTCTCCTAGCAGTCACTCATCTGTCTGCCTGCACCTTGGGTGTCACCACATCACTAAGGCTCCTATCTATGATTCTTTCCACCATCTTCATGCTCATAAGTGCATCCAACTGCTGCTGCAAACTATCCATGTGGTCTGTAAGGAGCTGCAATTGGGTGCATTTCCTGCAGATGTAGTCATCTGAAATGCTGGAAGCATCATAGATCTCCCACATCTCGCAAGTGCAGCACTTAACCCCATTGACTGACATTTCTATCACCAATTAAATTATTTAAGAACAATTATTAAACTCTTACCTTCGCTAATTGCTGCAGATACCCAAAGTAGGTTTTTATATCACTTACCAATCCAAAATGCTCTCTGGATCTTTCCCTGCAGATTAACAGTTACAAAGCATGAAGAAAGAAAACAAAACAAAAAAGGGAAAGAGCACCTCCTTCCACTCTGCACCAAATTACCACATTGTTCCGAGTTACCAAGTTTCAATCCCACCCAGGCTGTCTCCCACTTCAAGTCTGCAAAGCTTACTGAGAGTGTGCTTACGTCTGTCTTATACAGAGCACAGCTGGGTGGAGATAACACCATTTAGGTTGCAAACAGAAGAGTACAAGTTACACCTTTTGCTTCAGGGTATTAACAGATAACTGCCACTCAGCTATTAGGGTGGGGAAAGATCCTCTTTACCAACTAACTAGACTAACTGAAAAGACAGGAAAATTTGATCTATCACTGATCTCTTTAATTATCACACTGCTCCAAATTACTAACTTTCAATCCCATTCTGGCTGCCTCATTCAGGCTGAATCCCTCTTCAGGTCAGCAAAGCTTACTTTCGTTTATTGATGGTTTGTCAGTGATGGTGGTTTATTAGTGGTTTGTTGTGGTGATGGTGGTTTCTTAAAAGCATAAGAACTAAGAACAGGAGTAGGCCATTTGGCCTCTCGAGCCTGCTCCGCCATTCAATAAGATCATGGCTGATCTTTTTGTGGACTCAGCTCCACTTACCCACCCGCTCACCATAGCTCTTAATTCCTTTACTGTTCAAAAATTTATCTATCCTTGCCTTAAAAACGTTCAACTGCGTCACTGGGCAGGGAATTCCACAGATTCACAACCCTTTGTGTGAAGAAGTTCCTCCTCAACTCAGTCCTAAATCTGCTCCCCCTTATTTTGAGGCCATGCTCCCTAGTTCTAGTTTCACCTGCCAGTAGAAACAACTTCCCTGCTTCTAACTTTTCTATTCCCTTCATAATCTTATATGTTGCTATAAGATCTCCCTCATTCTTCTGAATTTCAATGAGTATAGCCCAACTCTACTCAGGCTCTCCTCATAAGCCAACCCTCTCAACTCCGGAATCTCCTCTGCACCCCCTCCAGTGCCAGTGTACCATTTCTCAAGTAAGGAGACCAAAACTGTACACAATACTCTAGATGTGGCCTCACCAGCACCTTATACAACTGCAACATGACCTTGCTGTTTTTAAACTCTGCCCCTCTAGCAATGAAGGACAACATTCCATTTGCCTTCTTAACTATCTGCTACACCTGCAAGCCAATTCCTTGTGATTCCTGCACAAGGACACCCAGGTCCCTCTGCACAGCAGCATGCTGCAATTTTTTACCAGTTAAATAATAGTCCATTTTGCTGTTATTCCTACCAAAATGATGACCTCACATTTACCAACATTGTACTGCATCTGCCAGACCTTCACCCACTCACTTAGACTATATCCCTTTGCAAACTTTCAGCATCCTCTGCACACTTTGCCCTGCCAATCATCTTAGTGTAACCTGTGAATTTTGACACATTACACTTGGTCCCCAGGTCCAAATCATCTATGTAAATCGTAAACAATTGACGATTGTCATTCGTGATGGTGGTTTATTGGCAGTTTGTTGGTGATGATGGTGGTTTTCTGGTGGTTTATTGGCGGTGATGGTGGTTTACTGGCGGTTGTCGGTGGTAATGGTGGTTTATTGATGGTTGTCGGTGGTGATGGTAGTTTTTTGGCAGTTTGTTGGTGGTGATAGTGGTTTATTGGGGGTTTGTTGATGGTGATCGTGGTTTATTGACATCGTCAATGGTGATGGTGATTTATTGACAGTTTTTGGTGGTGATGGTGGTTTATTGATGGTTGTCAGTGGTGATGGTGGTTTATTGATGGTTGTCAGTGGTGATGGTGGTTTGTTGGTAGTGGCGATTTATTGGTGGTTTTTTTGGTGATGATGGTGGTTTATTGGTGGTTTTTTGGTGGTGATGGTTTATTGACAGTTATTGGTAGTGATGGTGGTCTATTGGCAGTTTGTCAGTGACGGCAGTTTGTTGTCTGTATTTTGTCAGCAGTTTGCTGAAGTTGAGGTTTGATGGTGTCCTGAAATTGTTCATGCTGCCTCTAAAATTTACAGGAGGGAAACCAATTTTATTCCAATTATTAACGAGATTTATTAATTAGAAGTCATGGGATTTTAATTCATTTCTCTGGAGTAAGACCCTGAGCCTCTGGATTACTAAACCAGCAGCATTACCACTATGGTAATATTGTTGGGATTGTCTGGGAACTGATTAGCTGCTTACTGCCTCCGGCTGTGGAGCTTATATTAAATTCACATTGAGGGAAAGGTGAAAAGTGTAAGCATAGACTGTTAGTGCTGACAGTTTCTCAGGGAGCGAAGCCAAGCCTTCCAACCAGACACATGGATCCATAATGCTAGAAATGGTCCAGCTAGCAAACAATCCCAGCCCACGCCAGTTCAATCTTAAGGCAAGGAATGTAGAGCAATACTTCCTGCGATAGACCCTGATGCTATTAATATGGCGGGCTGGGTGAGAGATGAGGTGGGGCTGCTGGGCAGGGGGTGTTGGAGAGGGTGGGATGGGATGAGAGCAACCCCATGGACAACTTGGAAATGAATAATAAGAAATATTGCCCTGTTTGGATCACCTCAAAAAGGCTAGTTTTCCTGAATGCACAATTTGAGCTTGTTGCTGTGCTCAGGACACTGTAGGTTGGAGTGCCTTACATTTAGTCATTGCTTTCTCTCTTGAAGTACAGTCTGTGTACAGGTATTCAGTTTGAAGGATCAAAGCTATACTTCTATATAAGTTTGTATGTGTGTCTAGTCAAAGCACTTGTTTATTTAAAGAAAACTCTCTCTGAAGAGACCTATTTCAGGATCAATAGCTGCACCCAAAGCAAACAGGAATCGTGAGGCAGCTACAGAGAATTCTTTCGGTGAAATGAAGAGGGGTGCAGGGCACAGAACCCCACATGAGACTGTTTGGAACTTAGCCAAGACAGGCAGCTGTGAACATTGACTTCCAGGAACCAGGATATGCAATTCTAAATCATAAAATAGAATCATAGAATCCCTACAGTCCAAAAAGAGGGTATTCAGCCCATCGAGTCTTCACTGGCCATAACAACACCCAGGCGCCATCCCCATAACCCCACATATTTACGCCGTAAATCCCTTTAACCTATGCATCCTGAGAGACTAGGGGGCAATTTAGCCTTGGACCTAACCTGCACGTCTTTGGAATGTGCCGGAGCACCTGGAGGAAACCCACCCAGATACAGGGAGAACATGCAAACTGCACCCAAGCCGGGAATCGAACACAGGTCCCTGGCGCTGTGAAGTGACAGTGCTAACCACTGTGCCCCTGTGCTGCCCTGATGTTGAAAGAGACAGTACAACAGTAAGGTGTGTGTGAATAATGTCAAGTTAATCTCTTGAGGCATTGTTTCATGGTGTAGTAGGATTGTCTCTCTTACCTGTTCACTTTGTAACTGCTGCAGAAGGAAGCAGAAGTGTTTTTGTTTGTATCTGTGTGTCTGGAGCAGATTTTTACAGACAAGGTGGGAAGCTCAAGTCAGGGAATTTTCAGACTCAGCAGAACTTTTCCAGCATACTGTTTTTACTCTGTTTAGGAAGGGTGAGGGTTAAGGGTGATTGCAATGGGGGCCTGCTGATCCTAGAAGCAGATCAGATGTGGTCCTGGAGGCTGGCGAGTGCGGAGGCAGACTGGTTAGAGGGCCTTGGTTCTCTTGTTCCAACTGTGTTAAAGATTCTTAGGCACTTCTGCCCTCACCTTTTGCAGCCCCCATCCTCCCATGCCCTCTATGCTACTTCTATACAATCCATGCTCCCTCATCGTTGTAGGCTATTCTAGAACCGATGAAATACATCATAACACTGGCAAGTTTAGCGTCATGATGCAAAAACAACACCCATTCAGGAATTTGCTTTGAAAAACTCTGCTGTTCTTACAGCCGTGTAAAAATGTCAATCAGAACTATTGTAATATCAATAATAGAAAAAGTTCGAGCTTAAGCCAAGCCTCATATTTTTGCTCAAATATTCATGCAGACATTGAAAAAAGATCAAAGAAAGGATAACTTATATTAACCTCATAAAGATGTCAATCAATCAAAGCAACTCTCCACTTCTGCCTGTCTTAATAGACCCCTGCTGAACTAATCATTAGTCTTTGTGTTTAGCTAAGCATTTCTAGTGAGGACATATGGGGAACTATACAAATCAGTTAGTCCATAGCAAGGCATTCCCCTTGTAATATGCCATGTGAAGCAGGACATGCTGCTGGAAGAAGGCGGGATAGGAGAGGAGGTGGGGAGGGCTCTTGGTAGGAGACCATGTCAGCCCACTGTGTTGAGGGAGCCATTCTCCAACTCAAACTTAGCAAGGAATAATGTGTCACACGTCTCCACTTCAGTAAGGTCACCCTCATTGAAAGCAGCTGCAGTCACTACTGTCCTCAGCTGGGTGAGGATAGCAATGTCAGTGGCTGCAGAGGCAATAATAGCCTTCAACTTTAATGTATTTAACTCTGTTCAGTTTGGAGCTGGAGAAATGGGCACCATCTCACTGTTTACAGTCTGTGTAAGGGAGGACTATTCAAAGGCTGGTTTTAATTCTCTCTGGTCACGCAGGGACAGACAGGTTGAATAAACATGCGGCTCTGTGAGAAGAGTGCAGGGTGCCACTGACGGCAGCATGTAACTTGGCAGGAGTTGAATGTCAGCTTGCCCTGTATTGGAACAGATTGGAATTTCAGCCAATGTGCAGCTGCTGTAGGTCTGCCCTCATACAGGTCAATTCTCAATATCCTGGCAGCCACCGAGGTGCCTTCAGTCTGTATCATTCTGCTGTGCCCACAGCTACATTTCAACCATCATAGCAAACCAAAGGATGGCTATTGGGTGACAAGAGCTTTCCTGTGACCGCATGGCTAATAGTTTCAAAGTGAAAGTCACGCACACACATTTGCTATAGGGCGAAAATGAAAGCCAAGAAGTTTGACAGAACACATCATTGAGATAAAGCCTGTGATTTTCCAGCCTCGGCACACCTGGTGCAGATTGCGTTGGGCAGTGTGAGATCGTAGAGGCCTGCCTGGACTAGGACATGGCTGATCAGTGCGTGTATAGCAGTGCCAACCTGACTGCCAAATGGCACCCTGGCACTGCCAGGTTGTTGGGGCAGTGCCAAGCGGTGGGGCCTGAAGGGTGCATGATGGGGGTAGAGCATGAAAGGGGGAATCTAGGTCCTCAATGCCTGGATGCCAGCAACCCATATTGCAGGCGGGGGGGAGCACCTTCAATGAGGGAGGGGCAGGGTCCCCAGTGTCCTGTTGGGGGGAGGCAGATGGGTTTTCAGTTTCACTTTGAGATTGGGGCACCTTTTAAAAACGATGCCCAGTCTCTGTGAAACCAGGCTTGCTGGCGTGCTTAGCTCTCACCCCCCTCAGAACCAGACTAAAACTCGCCTCTGCCCCAAAACATGATTCATGATGGTAAGATTGAGATCTGATTCATGCGGGACATACTGCCACGCATCACGCCGGTTTTCTTCAAAATAACACGTGGGGGGAGATTTACCGACATTCTCAGACAGCTAGCGGGAATTCCAATACCCCGGTGAATGGGTACCGTCCAAAATGGAGTTCCTTGACAGGCATGAGGGCAATCGCGATTCAGCTGCCTCACCAGCACTGATTGGGTTCCTGCCCAGAGTGGCAGCAAACCGATAATTACACAAATGCACAGATTATAATAAAATTAGAGGGTTTGACGGCCCATTCACCAACCTCCAACCTCCAGCCATTCACCCAGCTCCAGCAGGAATGGCACTGGATGGTTTTTGGTGTTGCTAGCCACAAGCGGTGACATGGCAAGCTGGACCCAGAGTGTCTCAGGTAGCACCACAAATTTCTCAGAAAAGAGAGGCATCATCTCCCCCCCCCACCACTCAATCATGGGTCCCCCCGCCCCCGCCACCCCGCCCCCCCCAACACACACACACACACACACACACACACACACACCACGCAGGCATGAAGGTGACCGATCTGATCCCCCTCAGCCTCCTTCATCTTCAGCCCTCACTCAGGTTCCCTTTGCCCTCAGGTTCCCCCTCTCAGGCCACCTCTACCCTTAAGCCCTCCCACTCAGGCTCCCCCCATTCAGGCTATGCATTTTGGCAGTACCAATGGTGCACTGCTCCCTAGCACCCTGGCAAGGACATGCTGGCCTGGCACCTTGGGTCCCAAGGGGGCTTGGGAAGGGAGATCCAGTGATCATTTGCCCCTCTGCTGCTGCAGGCTGCAAAAGGAGGGTCCCTTAAAGTTCATGGGAGTTGAGTGGGCTCAAGCTGGGGGCAAGGGGTTAATCTCACCACTCACCTCTGGGATAGGGGTGTCATAGCTGGACTGCCTATTCTAGCCCTGGCAGACCTGAAGATCACCCCTGGCATGGGGATTTCAGGCAACCTGAAATTTCTGCTTTCTTGCCCGTTAGCTGTGTAAATTCTGAACTGGCCTGGTCACTTTAACTTCCATGCCCCCTGCTCACCTGGTAGGATTTTAAATCATTGCAGCACTCCATTCTGCAGCAGAGATTTTAGAAGCTAAAATTTGAGCAGTTTGAAGTCCTCTGACAGTGAGGAGATGTCATTTTCACCTGGTGGTGGGGGTTCCAGTCTTCCCAGCTGTACATTCAGCCTCAATATATGCACACAACTTTGATTTGGAGTTTCTGAGGCTTCCTAGCAAGCTGAAACCTTTGAAGCCATCTCTATTCAATGGAAAGTCTAAATCTGTCACTGTCAAAGTTCAGTACAGTGAGAGAGGCCTCCATTGACAGCTTATTGACCTTTCTCTCATGCCTGAATGCATCTCAGATGCCTCCACTGATCCTAACCACAGTGTCGCTGAGGAGTGCTATGAGGGGTGCTATGAGGGAGGCTGAGTGGGGGATCTGGGGGGGGTGGTGGGGGGTGTGGTGGCCTGAGTGTGGGGGAGGTCTGAGAGGAGCTGAGTGGGCAGTATGAGGGAAGAGGGAGTCAGTGCAAAGGAATCTGAGGGAGGAGGGGCACTCGGGGATCTGGCGGGGGGGAGGACGAGGCTGAGTGGAGGGTCTGGGGGGGGGGGAGGTGGCGGGGGGCCAGGTCACCCTCATGCCAGCATGGTGTGGGGAGGATTAACCTGTTATTTGTGGTGGTGAAAGGATGTGCCTTTTTGTTAAGGGGTTGGTGGTATACCCCTTGCCGGTTGGGGGGGGGTGGGGGAGGAGATGGCGTAGGGCTGATTCTGACCTTTAAAAATGGCGCTCAGATATCTGAAAAATCAATCTGATGAGAGGGTTCCCTGAGATGACTCGTTAGCTTCTTTCAGGTGGGTGAATCCCACTTGACAAACGCTCCCAGCACCAGCGGAAAACTCAACTGTTTTCGACTGACAAAGAGAATGAGGAGCACAAGGAGGAAGAGATAAGCTCAACACCCCTTACTGCCTGCGAAGAGCTCACATGTGTTCCCAGTAATTGTAAATCCAATTCGCCCAATAACCAACCTTAACCTCTGTGTGTATCTGACCATCACAGTCTCCTTTGTCTTAATAGAAAAATCAAAGGCACCAAGTTTATAAATAAAACCACACTATCAAGGTACAATAGTTAGTTCATTCTTCTTGTACATTTCTTTAGGGTCTGTCATCTAGGCTGCCTCTGCCTTCTCTAGAGTTCTTGCACAGTGTTACCCTGCGGCTGTAGCGTGGCTGCTGATTTTGATTGGCAGAGTCTGAGACAGCCTTGCGAGATGGCCATGAGCAGTTCTAGGCTGGAAAGATCCAACTTTGTACTGCATCTTCTTAGCAGCCTGTACCAGCCTGTCATCCTGTTTGCTCACTAATCCACAGCCATGGTGAGATTGCCTTTCTACCTCCAGTTAGTGCCTGTTGCCTCTACTCATTCGAATTTGAAGAAACTTTTACTGACCCTCACTTATACAGGATTATTGAATACCTTGCAGCACAGCATCCAGATCCTCAGGCCTTGAATCCAGCTACTGATCTCTATGTTATTTTCTCCCACTGCCTTTTCATATTGTGTCTGGATGTTCTTCTTATCTCCAGAGGACAAAGAACCTCTCTGCTCATTTCCATCTCCACCACGCAGGCTCCAGTGCAGAGTTTATTAATCTAGGAACCCACACTCTCCTATACAGTCTCATTCCTCACTTTGAAGTAGGGAAGATTCTCTTTGAACTATGACTCCCAAGATCCTGCTCATGTCACAGTGCTCAAAGAGGTATTTGTGAGTTTTAAGCAGACAAGACCGCTTACAATATTGGCCACTTACTGATGTTGTCCAGTGAATGGACAGTGCCCTTGGTGTTGACTCCATACAGAGATCATTCAATAATAATTGTATATCTCAATCCTTGTGCCTGTTTTCAGTGCTGGTCAACTTCATTCCCAGAATCTCCCACGAGAAACGTTTCATTAGAAGTAAAGTCTTCTTCCGCCTTTGTTAGGTGGTTTGTTTTCCCTGAATACCCTAACTAATATAAATCAGAGACTATTATACGTTCAGGAAAGGGATCAATTAAAGTGAAGTCTTTCTTGGATTTTAAACCCTCTTTTTTATTTAATCCTTTCTTGCCTGCTTTCGCTGGGCGGTTAGCTCAGTTTATGTTGCATTGTTTCATTTAAATCGGCCGTTTTAGAACATTTTGTCACAGCAATGAAAATGGGTCTCCGCTCAATCACGACATTTGCAGAGATTCACTCTCTCTTCCTTCAGAAATGCCAATTAGTTTGTCTTTCAAGATGGTGTCTGAAAGGTTTTCTTTTGGTTGACAGTTTTGTACCTTTTTGTTCCTAGGATTACCAATTGCCTGGATTTGTTGTAACGGTGAGAGGGGATTGTGGAGGGAGTTACACTTGCAGACTGCCCTCTGACGGATTTTAACAATCGATGCTGTTAGCAGAATAGCATCAACTTTTAACAGAAAAAGTACTCATTGCTCTGTCATGTGATTTTGCAGCTGTCAAAGGACTCCTCTGCCTGCTGCAATAAGAACATTCAGAGGGATTTTGGCAGGGGGTGGTGTGGTGGATGGGGAAGGGTTCATGATTTGTAAATGTATGTTATTTAAAGAATAACAATTCTGATGGAGACCTGGGATTTGATGACCTATTCAAACACTTTGGGACGAAATGTTGTCCAATGATGGGAGACTGAGTTAATTGGGTCTATATTCCCAGGAGTGAGAGATGAAAAGTAATCTCATTGAAGCATACAAGACTCTGGAGGAGCATGACAGGGTAGACAGGGATCTGGAATTTGAGGCACTGTCTAGGATCAGGGGTTGATCATTTAGCACTGAGATAAGGAGACAGTTCTTTACTCAGTGTTGTGAACCTTTGGGCTTCTCTATCTTAGATGGTTAGAGAATCACAGAATTGTTACAGTATAGAAGAGAACCATTCAGCCCATTGCGTCTGTGCTGGTTCTCTGAAGGAACAATTCCCCGAGTGCCAGTCTCTCGCCTTACCCCTGTAACCCTGCACATTGTTCCCTTGAATTCCCCTTTGAATGATTCAATTGATCCTAACCCACTACACGGCCATGCAGCGTATTTCAGATCTGGGCCATTCCAGTTCTGAACTATTCTGGATCCAAACCATTCTAGATCCGAACCATCCTAACCAAAACATTTTTCCTTATGTTGCCACTGCTTTTTTTTGTCAATCGCATTAAGTCTGTGCTCCTTGGTTTCGATCCTTGCATCTCAGAGTGCCAGGGACCCTGGTTAAAGTCTGGTCTTTGGTCACTGTCTATGTGGTATTTGTACATTCCCCCTGTGTCTGCGTGAGTTTCCTCTGCGTGCTCCAGTTTTTCCCAAAGATGTGCTGGTTAGGTTGATTGGCCATGCTAAATTATTCCTACTGTCGGGGGATTAGCAGAGTAAATATGTGGGGTTATGAGAATAGAGCCTGGGTGGGATTGTGGCCGATACAGACTCAATGGGCTGAATGGCCTGCTTCTGCACTGTAGGGATTCTATGAAATGACACGAGAGTTGACAAAGGAACTGGAGCTGAACAAGTAAAGAAACAAAAGGTGTGTCTCGGGGTGGGAGGGAATGCAAAAATGAACAGTTGCCTCCCAAAAGCAGAAGCGAAAAAGAATAA
The DNA here is from genome assembly GCF_965287045.1 of Carcharhinus amblyrhynchos. Classification (NCBI taxonomy): domain Eukaryota; kingdom Metazoa; phylum Chordata; class Chondrichthyes; order Carcharhiniformes; family Carcharhinidae; genus Carcharhinus; species Carcharhinus amblyrhynchos. The sequence goes on from NC_137329.1 coordinate 60,018,437, forward strand.
ATCCTGAACCAAAAAAAGAAACAAAATGAGGGCAGAGATTATTCAGTGTGATCGATGATCTCAATGCTGTGCCAGGAAGACTGCAAAGTGCCCAATCAAAAGATGTGCAGTTTCTCAAGGTTATGTTGAGCCTGACCTACTGAGCATTTCCAGCATTTTCTGCTTTTGTTTGCAGCATTCACAGTATTTTAAGAACATAAGAACATAAGAAATAGGAGCAGGAGTAGGCCATCTGGCCCTTCGAGCCTGCCCCGCCATTCAATAAGATCATGGCTGATCTGTCGTGGCTCAGTTCCACTTTCCCGCCCTCTCCCCATAACCCTTAATCCCCTCTCTTATCAAGAACCCATCAACCCGCTTCTTAAAAATATTTAGCGAGGCAGCCTCCACCACTTCAACGGGCAGAGAATTCCAGAGATTCACCACCCTTTGAGTGAAGAAGTTCCTCCTCAACTCCGTTCTGAACCGCCCCCCAGTTATTCAGTTCTAATTTATTAAATTTTGGCTGGAGGGGATGCTGGGACATCTGTGTTCATTGCTCAGCCCTAGATATCATGAGAAGGCATGGATGGCAATAGTGGAACGGCAATAATCAGGGATTTTAACCTGCATGTTGATTGGTTGACTCAAGTGGGACGCCGTGGACTTGAGGAAGAGTTCCTAGAATGTTGTTGGCATAGTTTCCTTGAACAGTATGTTACAGAATGTACGAGGGAGTGAGCTATCTTGGATCTGGTCCTGTGTAATGAGAAAGGTAGAATTAATGATCTTCTTGTGAGGGATCCTCTTGGGATGAGTGATCACAGTATAGTTGAATTTCTAATACAGATGGAGGGTGAGAAAGTAGGGTCCCAAACCAGTGTCCTCTACTTGAACAAAGGAAGTATGATAGGATGAGGGTGGAATTGGCTAATGTAGATTGGGAGCGCAGACTGGTTGGTAGGACGGCTGAGGAACAGTGGAGGATTTTTAAGGAAATTTTTCTCAGTACTCAGCAAAAGTATATTTCGGTGATAAAGAAGGAATGTAAGAAAAGGGATAACCAGCCGTAGATAACGAAGGAAATGAAGGAGAGTATTAAATTAAAAACTGATGAGTACAGAGTGGCCAAAACTAGTGGGGAACTAGAAGATTGGGAAAGCTTTGAAAAACAACAAATGACTAAGAAAGCGATAAAGGAAAGATAGATTATGAAACTAAACCAGCGCAAAATATAAAAACTGATGGTAAAAGTTTTTACAAATATAGAAAAAGGAAAAGAGTGGCTAAAGTAATTGTTGGACCCTTAGAAGATGAGAAGGGGGATTTAATAATGGGAAATGAGGAAATGGCCGAGGCCTTAAACAAGTTTTTTGTGTCGGTCTTCACGGTAGAGGATACAAATAGCTTACTGAACATTAATGGTTGTGGGACTGTAGGGGGTGAGACCCTTAAAACAATTACTATTACTAAAGAGGTAGTGCTTGGTAGACTAATGGGACTAAAGGTAGACAAGTCCCCGGGACTGGATGGAATGCATCCCAGGGTACTGAAAGAAATGGCAGAAGTAATAGCAGATGCGTTAGTGATAATTGATTAAAATTTGCTGGACTCTGGGGAAGTGCCAGCGGATTGGAAAACAGCTACTGTTATGTCGCTGTTTAAAAAAGGAAGTAGACAAAAGGCAGGTAACTACAGCCGGTTAGCTTAGTGTCTGTAGTTGGGAAAATGCTGGAATCCATCATTAAAGAAGAAATAGCAGGACACCTGGAAAGGAATGGATCGATCAAGCAGACGCAGCATGGATTCATGAAGGGAAAGTCGTGTTTGACAAATTTACTGGATTTTTATGAAGATGTAATGAGTGCGGTTGACAGCGGGGAACTGGTGGATGTGATGTTTTTAGATTTCCAGAAGGTGTTCGATAAGGTGTCTCACAAAAGGTTGCAGCGGAAGATTAAGGTACACGGAGTTGGGGGTAAAGTGTTAGTGTGGATTGAGGATTGGCTATCTGACAGGATGTGGGTATGCCGGCGTTGGACTGGCGTAAACACAGTAAAAAGTCTGACAACACCAGGTTTTAGTCCAACCTATTTATTTGATAATATACTCGCAAGCTTTCGAGGGGTTACCCTCTTCGTCAGGTGAATGGAGAGTTCTGGCCTCAGACAGAGCATATAAAGCACAGACAGTTTAGAGATTACTGATTAAAATGCGAATCCCCACACCCAACCTGCTGTTCAAGACCTGAAGTGGCTGATAATGTGAGTGGTAGGAGCACTGATCACAGTTTAAAGAGATGTGTATTGTCTCCAGACAGTACAGTAAGTGAGGTTTTGCAAACCCAGGCAAGTCACGGGGGTTACAGATAGTGCGACATGAACCCAAGATCCCTGTTGAGACCGTCCTCATGTGTGCGGAACTTGGCTATCAGTCTCTGCTCAGCGACTCTGCGCTGTCGTGTGTTGTGAAGGCCGCCTTGGAGAATGCTTACCCGAAGGTCAGAGGCTGAATGCCCGTGACCACTGAAGTGTTCGCCAACAGGAAGGGAACAGTCTTGCCTGGCAAGACTGTTCCCTTCCTGTTGGCGAACACTTCAGTGGTCACGGGCATTCAGCCTCTGACCTTCGGGTAAGCATTCTCCAAGGCGGCCTTCACAACACACGACAGCGCAGAGTCGCTGAGCAGAGACTGATAGCCAAGTTCCGCACACATGAGGACGGTCTCAACAGGGATCTTGGGTTCATGTCGCACTATCTGTAACCCCCGTGACTTGCCTGGGTTTGCAAAACCTCACTTACTGTACTGTCTGGAGACAATACACATCTCTTTAAACTGTGATCAGTGCTCCTACCACTCACATTATCAGCCACTTCAGGTCTTGAACAGCAGGTTGGGTGTGGGGATTCGCATTTTAATCAGTAATCTCTAAACTGTCTGTGCTTTATATGCTCTGTCTGAGGCCAGAACTCTCCATTCACCTGACGAAGAGGGTAACCCCTCGAAAGCTTGCGAGTATATTATCAAATAAATAGGTTGGACTAAAACCTGGTGTTGTCAGACTTTTTACTGTATCTGACAGGAAACAGAGAGTTGGAATAAATGGGTGCTTTTCTGGTTGGCAGTTGCTGACCAGTGACATGCCACAGGGATCGGTGCTGGGGCCTCAACTATTTACCATTTACATAGACGATCTGGAGGAGGGGCCTGAGTGTAGGGTAACAAAATTTGCTGATGACACGAAGATGAGTGGAAAAGCGAATTGCGTGGAGGACGCGGAAAGCCTGCAGAGAGATCTGGATAGGCTGAGTGAGTGGGCGAGGATCTGGCAGATGGAGTATAACGTTGGCAAATGTGAGGTTATCCAATTTGGAAGGAATAATGGACTATTATTTAAATGGTGAAAAATTACAACATGCTACTGTGCAGAGGGACCTGGGGGTCCTTGTGCATGAATCGCAAAAACCCAGTCTGCAGGTGCAGCAGGTGATCAAGAAGGTGAATGGGATGCTGGCCTTTATAGCGAGGGGGATAGAATATAAAAGCAGGGAGGTCTTGCTGCAACTGTACAGGGCACTGGTGAGGCCGCAACTGGAGTACTGTGTGCAATTTTGGTCCCCCTATTTGCGAAAGGATATATTGGCCTTGGAGGGAGTACAGAGAAGGTTCACCAGGCTGATACCGGAGATGAGGGGGTTAGCTTATGAGGAGAGATTGAGCAGATTGGGCCTGTACTCGTTGGAGTTTAGAAGGCTGAGGTGTGATCTTTTAGAGACATATAAGATAATGAAGGGGCTAGATAGGGTAGAGGTAGAGAGATTCTTTCCACTTAGAAAGGAAACCAGAACTAGAGGGCACAGCCTCAAAATAAGGGGGAGTCACTTTAGAACAGAGTTGAGGAGGAACTTCTTCTCTCAGAGGGTAGTGAATCTCTGGAATTCTCTGCCCATTGAAGTGGTGGAGGCTACCTCTTTGAATATGTTTAAGTCACAGGGAGACAGATTTCTGATCAATAAGGGAATTAAGGGTTATGGGGAGCAGGCGGGTAAGTGGAACTTGAACCACTTTCAGATCAGCCATGATCCTGTTGAATGGTGGGGCAGGCTCACGGGGCTAGGTGGCTTACTCCTGCTCCTATTTCTTACGTTCTTATGGAAAGCTGCAGTCTATCTGGCATTGCTACTTGTTCAATAGGATTGTTTAGAATATTCCAGAATAATGACTTAGTGATGCTGAAGCCATATCATGAGAGCTTCTGAGGCAATGGGGTTCTCTAGACATGTCTACACTGACATATATTTTTCCCTGAGAGACGGAGATGCTATTGAAGTTATATGTCAAAGAGTCCCCTCCCCCCGTCTCGGTAACCAGAGCTGCCATCATCAAAGTTTGCTTCTTATGTTATATGGGCTGGAATAGCCCAGCCAGCTAAGTTGGGAGTGAGGAGGGGTGGTTTGAGAGAGGGGGTATTTCTGTTGGTGATGAACTTGAACCTTGGAGAAACCTCTTGCAGATACTGACACCACATCACTGTCCCCTGACTTCTAGAACAGCTGCCCAATGCTGTGACGATTGTTCCCAATACTGATCAGTTACAGAAGTAGTGGCTGCGATTCTGCCATCTGAGCCTGTCACTTTTCTGGCGGGTCTGGCCAGAAGACACACATCTGCGGCCTTGAACAGGGATATGCACATGTGCCGGGAATGCACGCGCATCTCCCAGAGCTGGCAAATAGTCAGATCCTGATCGAATCTCCCACCCTGCCAGGAGCACTTCATTCCGGCTGGGTTCAGACTAGCTCTTCATGTTCATGCAGTGGGGGATGGTGCCCCTGGGCATGGGCACCCTGGTAGTGCCAGCCAGTAACCCAGTAAGGGGCAAAGCGCCCAAGCCCAGCGGGGACCTTGGTACTGCCCATTGGGCAGTGCCAAGGGATGGGGCCTATTGTGGGCAGGGCCTCGGTCGATTGGGGCGGGGCGGAGGAACCCACTGCCACTCTGTGTTGGATCAGTCTAGAATGGAGGGAGGGCAGTGATTGAGGTGAGGAGGAGGCGTGGGGGGCCTGCCTCTGGGGAGGATCAGTGAGGGAAAGTGTGCCGGGGTGAAGGGCTGGAGGATGGGGCCTGGGCATCGGGGTGCTCCGGGATCGCAGACACGGTTTCATTAAGGGGAAGTCGTGTCTGACAAATTTACTAGAGTTCTATGAGGATGTGTCTAGGGCGGTGGATAGAGGAGAGCCGGTGGATGCGGTCTTTCTGGATTTTCAGAAGGCGTTTGACAAGGTGCCTCACAAGAGGTTATTGCAGAAGGTAAGGGGGCATGGAGTTGGGGGTAGGTGTTAGCGTGGATAGAGGATTGGTTGTCAAATAGGAGGCAGAGAGTGGGGGTCAATGGGTGCTATTCGGATTGGCGGATGGTGACTAGTGGAGTGCCCCAGGGTTTGGTGCTGGGGCCTCAGCTATTTACCATTTATATAGATGATCTGGAGGAGGGAACCGAGTGTATGGCGTCGAAGTTTGCTGATGACACCAAGATTGGGGGAACGGCAAATTGTGCGGAGGGTGTGGAGAGTCTGCAGAAGGATCTAGATAGGCTGGGCGAATGGGCCAGGAACTGGCAAATGGAATTTAATGTTGGCAAGTGCGAGGTGGTCCACTTTGGTAGGAATAATGGTAGGAAGGACTATTACTTACGTGGAGAAAAACTGCAGCAGGCGGCGGTGCAGAGGGACCTCGGGGTCCTTGTGCATGAGTCGCAAAAACCCAGCTTGCAGGTGCAGCAGGTGATCAGGAAGGCGAATGGGATGCTGGCCTTCATAGCGAGGGGGATTGAATATAAAAGTAGGGAGGTCTTGCTGCAGCTGTATAGTGCATTGGTGAGGCCGCAGCTGGAGTACTGTGTGCAGTTTTGGGCACCGTACTTACGCAAGGATATTTTGGCCTTGGAGGGAGTGCAGAGGAGGTTTACTAGGCTGATGCCGGAGTTGAGGGGGTTGAGTTATGAGGAGAGGCTGAATAAACTAGGCTTGTACTCGTTAGAGTTTAGAAGAATGAGGGGAGATCTCATTGAGACGTATGAGATGATGAATGGGATGGATAAGATAGAGATGGAGAGACTCTTCCCGCTCAGAAAGGATAGTAGGACTAGGGGGCACAGCCTCAAGATAAAGGGGGGGTGGTTTAGAACGGAGTTGAGGAGGAACTTCTTCACTCAAAGGGTGGTGAATCTCTGGAATTCTCTGCCCGTTGAAGTGGTGGAGGCTGCCTCGCTAAATATTTTTAAGATGCGGGTTGATGGGTTTTTGATAAGAGAAGGGATTAAGGGTTATGGGGAGAGTGCGGGAAAGTGGAACTGAGCCACGACAGATCAGCCATGATCTTATTGAATGGCGGGGCAGGCTCGAAGGGCCAGATGGCCTACTCCTGCTCCTATTTCTTATGTTCTTATGATCGTGGGGGTGGGGTCAGGGCTGGCCTAGGGATTATTATGAGGATCGTGATCAGGCTGTGGGGAGGTGGGCTGGAGGGGTAGCACTGCGGGGGTTCCGGCCTGGCCAGCGATCAGGGAGACTGACAGATCAGGGCCACTGTGCATGTACTGTCAGATCCCGGTGCAATAGGCCCTGCCCTGTCCTGCCCCGTGGCTTTTAATGACATTCACGACTTGCATTGCACAGAGTGGGAGATTCAGGTGAGAAGCTCAGCTGTCGGAATAGTTGGGATTTAGAACAGTTTTCCCGCCAATTCAGCACTTTTGAGAGAATCTCCCCAATTTATTCATTAAACAATAATGCCACTGGGGACACCACTCATCTCCCCTCTCCCCATCCCATTCCCCAGGGTTTCCGCACTGACACAAATTTGAAGTTCCATGCTCCAGCATTAACGAGGTGCATCTTTTCTGTTTCTCATCATTTTCCAACTTTCCATCCTCCATTTGTAGCTCAGATTTGCATGATCCTTCAGATTTATCACTCCCTTTCAAATACTGCCAATAACTGCCTGAAAAATTCTCTTCGAGCCACAGTGTGAAGCAAGATAGCAGAGAGCTCTTTTACATAATGTCTCAGAAAGCTCAGGTACTCACTAGTTAATGGTCTGGAGAATGACAAGACTCTAAGTTAACCCTAAGGTTTGCATGTTTGCTGAGGGTTGTTCACACATCATGGACACTCTGCCCCAAATCACTAGCTTGCCATCCAATTTAAATATGTTGAGCTCCTTTTTCATTTTGCTTTATGGTTTCTGTGTGATCTTCAAATGATCATGTAGGTACAATTAAGTAATTAATCCCTGTCTCAAAAAGGAATTAGCCATCAGCCTAACTGCTCAGTAATCATTATGGAAAATATTGCCAGTTGGATCTGATTAACCAACATCACAAAAAGCTATCCGGTCATGATCATGCCTTATTTTTGTGGAACCTTGCTCTGCACATTTCCTACCTTACAGCCAATGAAGTGCTTTTAAAAATGTGGTCTCTGTTCTGAAGTGCTGCAAGTCATCAGGTATTGTCGACAGCTTTCTTTCCTCGCAGTTCTGGTTAGTTCTGAGATGGTTTAAATGTTCCAACCTATCTTTTAGTAATTACTCAGGACTGACTAACTCGTTGGGACATCTATGAGCACAGTAGCTACTCTGCTGCTGATGCCTATATTCCAAAGTTTATATGCCTATGGGATAGAGCACATTTGCTGTTGATTCTCAAAGTGGCCTTGAAAGCATTGTCACATATCTGGAACATATTCTTGCTGGTTAGTGGTGTTATTTCCTCAGCTTTGTAGGCTAGAGGCTGGAAGGAGTGTAATCTCCTCCTCCACTCACCTGATGAAGGAGTAGTACTCTGAAAGCTCGTGATTCCAAATAAACCTGTTAGACTTAAACCTGGTGTTGTGATACTTGTTATTGTCTCCTCCGATTCACCATTGTCTGTATTTGTGGAATATTGCTGTAAACCACAAGATGATTCTGTCAACACTGAGGTCTGGCTACAGTTCCGGGCCAATCATGTGAGGGAAGGAATGGATTTTGGAATTATTTTTTGGGGAAATGGGCATTGCTGTCAAAGCCCAGCATCTGTTTCTCAGCGTGAGTTGCTCTTGAGGTGAAGGTGCTGCCATCCTGAATGGCTGTAACCCATGTGGTGAATGAACAGACAGAATCCAAGTGGAAAACATAAATGACAGCCTGTGTCTTCACTTTGCCTAATATCTATAGGCTCTTTTATGTACATTAAATAGATTTATGTTAAATGGCAGGCATTATGTTGAAACATGTTGACTGTGTGTCTGTACAGGAATTTGCTGCTGGAGGGACAGATTTCTGATAGGCTTTGTTCACATTCCTATGTATTGCTCCTTTTAATATCTATTGTGAAAACTCCTCGGTTACTATAAACATCTTCTTGTGGCATTGATAGTATAGCAATGTGGAACTGGAAAACAACATTGCCCACAGTATGATATGGATAGTCACGTGGCTCCGTTTTCTTACGCATTAATGATGTTATTTCCTCAGCATTGATAAGCCAGGGACTTGAAGGATTTACTCCTATTCACTTTTGTCAGTGTTTGTAGAATATTGCTGTCAACCACAGGCTGATTGTGTCAACACTGTCTTGCTACAGTTTCCTGCCAAAACAGGAAAGAACATTGAGAAAATGGTACTGAAATGTCATCCTTAAAGTAAAACAACATTTAAAGATGTATTTGCCTGAGCTGAAAAACAACCGTTTTTCCTACTAGATCAACTTGAGGTGATACAAGGGCCAAATCAGGTGCAGAACTGGGCCTTCAGTGAAAAAGATGTTCAAGATACATGATAACTTGAGGATTGGATAAAAAGACACAAGTGAATCCACTCCTGTACCGAGTAGGTCCAGTAGACAATGACATGGTGTTAAAGTAGAAGGTCAGCCATCACCTCATTGAATTGCAGAACAATTTTGAAGGGCTGAATGGCCTGCTCCTGTTCCTACTTCTTACGTTCTTATTATGAGGCACAGAATGAATGAATCTTCAGTTAAATTTGACGATGTTCTGAAATCTTTTGATACCTTCTTTAACTTAAGAACAACATTTTAGAGTGAGCAAAGTTCAACAAGCAAGCCTAACAGACTGGAGAACCCGTTGAATCTTTTACAAAAGAATTATACATATTGGTGGAAGGCTGTAACTACAGAAACGTTAAGTCAGAGCTCACATGAGATTGAATAGGAGACTGAGTGGTTGATGATCCTCTCCAAATGTGATCAGAGCGAGATCAAGCCGTTAGGTTTTCTGAATTTATAAAGTCAGAGACTTGAGAGGCATGGCAAAGTGGAGTAGCACATAGAGAAAGATTGTATTGTAAATATGTTACAATTGAGGGAGGTGTAGTATAAGGGTGTTCGGCGTACCAAGGTTTAATGTGGGACTGGAGAGCAGTACCGCCCACATTAGATACGGACATACGTATGATAGTAGTTAGGAGACAGAGTTGTATGGAGAGAGTTAAAGAATGTCAGCATGAAGCTAGCTTCTAGTTTGGGTGATAATTTGTGCATATGTGAATAGCCATGTCTTACCAACAAACATGACTGTTCAACATTTGAAATCTCTGAACCGCTTGGTAAGAGCTACTGAACGACCACTTTTGACAGCATTCACTATTGCCCCTTTCCTTCTCCTACATAAATCGAAGCTAATCAGAAGAAGAATTATAGGGAAATTAGGAGAGCATGAGGACTAATCATGTAGAATTAAACAACATGGTTTATTTGGAAGGAGAACTCACCACATTCCTGTGGGTTGAATGGCCCTTTTCAGCACTGGCTGATCACATTTTCAACACATTGACTACTCTCCACTTCTACATTCCCAAAAGCTGTGGCTGAGCTGTAGTGAGGTTTAAAGTAACACTGTCTTTCTGCTATTTCAGTCAACTATTTATTCCACCATGTTCCTGGCAGTGAGTGTCAGTATGACTAATTCAGCAGTGAGGAAGAGGCAGCATGAGTTCATACAGTTCCTTGTAACTCATTTGGGCATCCAGATGTATAGCAGAGAGGAGCCCAATGGTCTCTAACAGCTGTTGTCTGCTTTGCTGCCCAACTATCATTCGGTAACCTTCAATCCCTTAAAGATGTTGTGAACTTCCTCCTCTGAATGTTGTCAAATTTCCTGTTCAGCCAGCTGCATTGAGTTTCCTTCCATACCTTGTCTTCTGAGTAAAAACATTTGATTTAAGCTTTCATATCTTGAATCTATAGCCCTGGTTTGAAAGTTTCTCTGTATCTCCAAATGACATTTCTCTTTCCTTCTGCTTTAGTTATGTCAGCACCACAGACCAACATCCTCATTCCACCAACACTTACATGGTCAGTGCTTCCCCAATTGTCCTTGTTTCAACAGGGAAATCCAAAGATCTTGATTGTTCTTCATTCTCAACATCTGAGACCTGGTATAAATCTTTGTCCTTTTTGAAGTTCAGGATTCTGAAGTGGACACTACTCTCCAGATGTAGCATCGAAAACTGTTCTGAGTCTATCCAGAGAATTGCAAGCTTCGTCCAAAGGACCCAATTCCAGTATCACATGAGCATTAGTCTGTGCTGTATTAAACCGGTTTGAAGGGTCTTGTTTAAAGGAATAGTTTGACTAGGACAGCTCCAATATTTGTTAAGGTTTATACATTATTGTAGTTGTTTTCATGTTGTTTGTAATTAATAGAAGTTATCGCTAATATTCTCACTATACATTTTAACTATATTCTTAAATAAACTTTTGTTTGATAAAAGCTCCCTAGTGGTCATTTGATTCATGTGGGAAGTGGAACCTATCATGCTTACCCTAGTCAAATTCAAGATGCAAAAATTATGATCCAGGTGGGCTCTGTAAAATACTTTGGAGTTTCTGACTTGCACCATAAACACTGTCCGCTCCAAGATCTGCCTCCATCCTAGTTGCTGCATAATGAATGAGCTAAAAAACAGAAGATTCTGTGTGTTCCTCTGCCCCGCTGCCCAGCCAGAATCACGCCTATTTTCTCAGTCTCCACCAGATAGGGTGCGATTTTCTAGCCCATGCTGCCAGTGGAATCTTCTGGTGCCACCAAAGGTGCTGGTGGAGGGTTCCCTGGCGGTGAAACAGTTGTGCTACATAAAACACCATAGACCTCAACAGGACCAGAAGATCCCATCGGCGCCCAATGGCAGCCTGCTTCCAGAAAACACACCGTGGTGGAGGGAATCCCCCCATTAATCTGCAGGATGGAAATTTCTGTCCATGGGGTGGGACATGTTACATTGAGTGTTTTCAGTAAAAGCGACTGAGTAGTTTGCAATCTCACAAACTGGATGTTTTGATTTTCTTCACACATGACCAAAACAAGCCAGATTAGCTGTTGGCATGGTAACAGGAGCAGTCCAGTGTATGTTTTTGTTTAAAAACAGGCCTTCAGTTTGACTCTGTTACAGTTCAGGAGCTGGAGTATTTGTTCAGCTGAGTTTGTCCATGGTGATGTTCCCTCAATCCCTGAGGGAGGTGCCTGACTCCATTCTGCACAGCAGCCAGTCTCTGCAGTGTAATAGGTCAGAGATTGAGCCCTGTGTGCATTACTTCACTGCCACAGATAATAATACACTCACACCCTTTATCTGATGATGTTTGTTACTGGGGCCAAGGCCTTAAGGCACTGGTAACCAAGAGAAGTAAAATGGACCCAAATATTGCATTTAAACTCAAATGCTGTTAGATTGGATAACATGGAGAGTATAAAAGTTTGAATTTAGGCTGAAGGAGTATATCTGAGTAGCAGGAGATTTCAAAGTTTACGGGAAGCTTAGCTGAGTGGTAGCATGACCAACTGATCAAGGTGGGAGGTCCACGGACCGGGTCCTAGGATCTGAAAGGGTTGCTGGTAAGAAGGTGGGAAGCAGTGATCCAAAATCTGGGGTACAGCTCAGGAGACACAACTGGAGAAAATTGTGCCAAGTTCAAGTGGAGTGATATTTGAAAATTTCAGGATTGTGGATGAGCCAGGAAACATAGGAACATAAGAAATAGGAGCAGCAGTAGGCCATTCCACCTGTCAAACATTCTTCATCATTCAATGTGATCATGGCTGATCATTTACTACTTACATCATTTCTCCAGATTCCAGATCCTCTGATTCCCTTAGCATCCAGAAATCTTCTGGTTTCTGTCTTGAACATGCTCAATAGCTGAATGGTGAGACCTTGTGAAGATAGGGACACAGAGGGCAAAGTTCTGAATTAACTATTGTTTGGTGGGGGTGAGTGTGGGGGGGGGAGGAGGTAACATTTCTTATTGACATTTTCTTGTGCATATTGTAAGGCAACACCATTTTACAACAGTGTAACAGGAACTAGTGAATTGCTGTGAGCTTTGGCGTGATGGACAAGTTCTTCAGCAGGAAAAGGGGGTCTATCTGGGGAAGGTGTCTACCGTGAGCTTTGGGTTTCAAGAGGAAAAGGCTTTTCTGGTATGAGTTGGAATAGATATGTGAAAGCCGAGTCTACAGCAGCCTCTTTTGGGGAGAGGGGATAAAAGAGAGAGTGGACTGGCTTTCCTCCTGGCTATTTCCAATGAGTCCCTGGTTCCTGTTTTACAGAAATGCCATGGTTAAATGTTCAGAAAAACAAACATCAATTATCCAGCTGTTGTCATTCTGATCTCTGGAGTTAATATATTGTGGTGGTATTGGTGATATCTAGGGCTTGCTGCATTTTTATGAGCCACAAGGAGATCTGGGCTTCTTTGGCTGTCATCTGTTAAAGGGACTTGTAGTGGCAGGGGATCTGTGGCTAAGTATGTAATGAGCCGGCTTCGATGAATCGCTGAATTATAAAATAACCCCCTGAGTGGAAGGAAGCAGGGCAAGATTGTCTTGAATTATTGACACCTTAATGCTGCAGCACTTGTCAAAATTAAATATTCATTACAAACACCAATTACAAGATACAAAGCTCTCACTGCATTTTTCCAGTTGAGTTTTCACTCTACCGAGGTACAGAGATCTCAGGACAGTGTTAAAGGTCAGAGTGTATCTGGTGAAATTTGTGATGGATTACATCCTTCACTTCATGTTTTTGACTGCTGCTGCTTGTGTCTGTACATTTTCTGCTGGTGTTGATGAAGGTTGCTGGTGTAGGATGAATTGCATTAAGTCTCTCAGTGCCAAGACATATAGACAGTGGGTCAAATTCAGGCCCAGCTTCTCCTCCCTGTCCATCCAATTCCATCAAAGCCTCGGGTCTACTTACATTGGATGAATAGCCCTGTTTCTTACGTTGTCCATCGAGCTGCAATTGGAAAAGTCGGAGGATTGTGCCGAAGGGCAGGATTGTGATTCAATTGTCACCAAGCCTTCAATTCAATTATTTCTGTGATGTCCCCCACAAGGTCCATCGGCAATCACTGATAGATCTCCCTGTGGGGTGCGTTGAGTATGGGTTCGCCTGGTAACAGACAGTGACCTTCCCAACTGTAACTCAATACCTAAGTCTTTTATAAGGCAGGCCCAGGACTGCCACTGTGCCTGCTGTCATTTAGAGCAGTGGTTCCCAACCTGTGTGCCCTGTGCCGTGAAAAAATTAAAAATGATTCAAAATTCATGCAATTAAACTCCTTCTTCAGCTCTGTTTCGGCATCTCTTAAACCCGACCGAATCTTGGGCCTCCCGTGCGTGCGCTGGCTGGGAAGGGGCACGGTGGCACAGTGGTTAGCACTGCTGCCTCACAGAACCAGGGACCTGGGTTCGATTCCCAGCTTGGGTCACTGTGTGTAGAGTTTACATGTTTTGTCCGTGTCTGCATGGGTTTCCTTTGGGTGCTCCAGTTTCTTCCCACAATCCAAAGATGTGAGGGTTAGGTTGATTGGCCATGCTAAATTGCCCCTTGGTGTCAGGGGATTAGCAGAGTAAATACGTGGAGTTATAGAGGCTGGGAAGGATTGCAGTTGGTGCAGACTCGATGGGCTGAATGACCTCCTTTTGCACCTAAGGGATTCTATTCTGTGAGCTACACGTGTGCATGACCTATAGGACTTGGAGCTGAAGACAAAGGCATCATATACCTACACAAAATGTGAAAACTCAAAAAGGATGCAAAACGCTGTGGAAAGTGAGAGAGAGAGACAGGAGATGTTGAAAAAGGTAGGCAAGCAGACAGGGAGAATTTAGAAATAAAGTTCTCAATAAGGAAGTGGCCAGAGAAAATAGGAGGTGTGTCTCAGTATTGTTTCCTAGTATAGAGGTGTGCCATGTCATACAAAAGGTTAGAACCACTGATATAGAGAATCAGTCAACAACCACAATGTTTTAAGGTCAAATTAGAGATATTCTCATTAATGTATCATGACGAGGAATTGGGTGGAGCAAAGCTATTGATGTAAATGATTTTTGTATTAAAATGGAGAACTCTGAACTTTCACCATTAGAAAAATAGTTGAGACATTTAGTCATAATTTATTCCCTGTGCTATCAATGTAGAAAGAAGTCTCACAACACCAAGTTAAAGCCCAACAGGTTTATTTGGTAGCAAAACCCAGTAGCTTTCGGAGCGCTTGCTGCTCCTTTGTCAGGTGAGTGGTATTCTCCCACTGCAGGAGGCTGGTTCCACTTTGCTGCACGCACTTTGGCAGCCTTAAATAGTTTGCTGAGAAATAAACATGATTTTACATACTATTTTTGGAGAGAACTATAGGATAGGGAAATAGACGTGGAAGTTAGATTGGGAAATTGGGTTTAATAAATGATAGAAGAGCAGTGGTGAATGTTTAAAGAAACATTTCATAATTTTCAACAAATCTACACTCTATTGGGGAATCAAAATTCCACTGAGGGATGTATTTAGTTCCCACATCCTTGGGATGTTTGGCATAAACTGATCAACATTGGGTACTCCCGATTATCATTCACATCGAGTTCAATCCAAGTGGAAATGAAATGCTTTCTCAGGCTGGCTTTACACCCAGCTGCCCGTCCTAACTGAGGGTGGTTCATTTACCTGTTTAATGTTGAATTGGGGCCTGAACCTCAGACTGATCCAGTTTTTATTCACCATCCACCCAGACTCGGAGGTCACCTCATGGGAGACGATCATTTCCAGGAACAGCGTATGGAGTTGAGGGTTCTTTCAAAGTCCTTGGGTCTAGCAACATTTGGCCAACCTTGTTTCTGGAGGACATGAGTTAGCTCATAGGACAATTCAGTGACAGGGAATCTGATGAGAATATATGGCAGAGCGGAAAGTTCTGTAAGAGTTGAATGAGGTTCTGAGGAAAGCTCTTGACTTCATGAGATAAATACAAATAGGTATTAATAATAACCGAGTAAAGGAAATTACTGCAGATGCTGGAATCTGAAACCGAAAGAGAAAATGCTGGAATCTCAGCAAGTTTGGCAGCATCTGTAAGGAGAGAAAGGGCTGACATTTCAAGTCCAGATGGTCCTTTGTGAAAGCTCAGTAACTGGGTTAATAATAATCTCTGCCTTTATCTCTCTATCCTTGCTCTCTCTCTTTCTGTCTCTCTTTCTTATTTGTGTCTTCCAAGTTCCTTACACCCAGTATTTCAATTTCTGTTTACTGTGTTTAAAATCTTCTATCCATGCACACTTCACACCAATTTTCCATATTAAACTCTAATGTCCACAATTATAATTGAATATATAAGTGAACCACTCTGCCTCAGGTATTAATAAACTGCAATATCTGTTGGGAACCTGTTGTCTTCCTGCTTTTCCACATGCTCTGTCGAAAATCAGTGCTGTAATTAATATAAAATTGAATAATCTCCTAATCACAAACTGCCATCTTCAAAGCAAATTTGGAAAAGCTAGGTTTCCTCACGTTGTGTGTGCAAAACATGACACTAAACAAAGTTCTTACTGCACTAATCAAAATTAAGATTATGAATTGAGACAAGCTCCCCCACATACTGGGTAAAAATGTTATCATTCCCCATGAGCTGCTGATTAATCAGCTCTTCACAGCATATTTGATGTGTTTGTTCAATAGTCTTCCACAAATCCGCTGACAAAATCTGTGTTGATTGCACTATACAGACAATATTAAATACACACACACACACACACACACACACACACACACACACACACACACACAAAGAATGAACCCCACCATCTGAGGCCACTGTGATGAAACATTTAGTGATTGTAATTGTACAGGAAATAATGTAAATTGAGTGGGTTTTTTGTTGCATCACCACACGACATCGCCTGTTATAAAACATCTCAATGTCCTTCACAATTCTGTCAGACTTCATATGCCAACCTGTTTCTTTACATTTATTTTAATCTGAAGTGATACAAATGAATTTACAAAACAAGTCAGTAATTGAGAATGTACAAAATTCTCCCAATTTTAATATCCCTTTTAGCTCAATTGTTCAGTATTTCCAAATTTGTGGCAATCAGGCTGTTATATACACATACCACAATATATGTGTAATATTAATAAAACAAGTGCAACATCTTTGAAAAATAACTTTAAGGATTGAAATTGTCAGCAACTAAGATAAATATGGGGCAGCACAGCGCCAGGAGCCCAGGTTCAATTCCAGCTTAGGGTCCATGTCTGTGTGGGTTTCCTCCAGGTGCTCCGATTTTCTTCCACAGTCCAAAGATGTACAGGTTAAGTTGATTGGCCATGCTAAATTAACCCTAGTGTCAGAGGGATTAGCAGGGTAAATGTGAGGGCTTATGGAAATAGGACCTTGGTGGGATTGTGGTGATGCAGACTCAATGGGCTGAATGGCCTCCTTCTGCACTGGAGGGACCCTATGGTTTCAATGAATAGATGCACTGTCAGAGCCAAAAGTGTTTTGTGATCCAATTGTTTTGCAAGGTAAGCCTTTTATTCTCTTTATAAAAAGGTGGTGTCAACCTGTTAACTGAAGTATTTTGTTTCTGACTGTGAACTCCAATTTATTTCACACAAATTTTTAGAGGAGTGAGCTGTCTCAATTTTTCAAGAATTGATATACTAGGAGACCTGGTAAAGAAAAGGAATTGATGAATCTCCATTGATTCTGTGCTCTGACTCTTGCCTTGCTTATACTCTGTTACCTATTATTTCTCAATACCATGACTGGACAGGTAATCAATATTTGGGTTATGGCTAGCCTCCTGTAAACTCTCCTTTTATGTCAATTTTGCTGCTAATCAATCCTCATGTGTTCCTAAAAAAGAGTATGCTGAATAAAAATGATTGAGATCCCAGTGCATTCCACCAGCTGCATGGAACGCGTAAGGAGGTTGGAAACTGATGTGGCCCACCTCCATTCTCTGACACAACAGCCCAGCATTATTTAAAGGCCCCTGAATTCTCACTCCCTGCCTCCACCATCTCATGTCCCTTCAGATAGTCACACCACCTCCATGCCCCCTCAAGCTCCCACCCAACTCCACACCACATTAAACTGCCCATGCTCTTCTGTGCCATCTCAGATCACCCATGCTCCCCTCACTTCTTGCCTATCTTCAGTTCAAAGCAATGGCCTCCAGTGACATTATCTGAAACTAGAAGGATGTCCATTTCCAGTTCGAAACACAATGCGCATCAATCACCAAACACCAAGTGCAGAGATCTTTTCAACTTTCAAAAGCAGTTTTTTTTTAAAAGACAGAGCATTCAGATTTAAATCACTGCACAAAACATGACAGCGAATGCTGACAGGACATTTTATTAACTTTCAAAAAATGCATTAGGGTACTTTTGACAATTGAATAAGTACATGACAACAATTACATCATGCTGGCCAGTGTTTGCAGGACAGAGCCCTATTATGAATCACTGCTTTAAAAAAGATTATAGTTGGCCTTCCCAGCTCATGAAAAGGCCACAGGGAAAGGGTGTGGGAATGGGAAGGCACAGAAAAACGGTTTCTCCAACAAACAAAAATGAAGTTAAGCATTGCGCAATCTGATTTTCACAGCCAGTGGGTGAGAAAAATCTGCTTCATCTGTTGGGCAGTCAGTCTCACATCTATGCTGGACAAGCTATTGGAGAACATCGTAAGAGACAAGACAAACTTTCATTTGGAAATATGGGTTAATCAAGGAAAGCCAGTGTAGATTTGTTAAAGCTAAATTGAGTTGAACTAACTTGATCAAATTCCTTGGTGAGATAATAGAAAAGGTAATGTTATGGCACTGGATTTCTTGGAAGACAATTGATAAGAGATTTTATTCAGATGGCAGTTTAGGAAATGAATGGGGAACGTGATTGTATGGATTAAAAAACTGGCTTTGGCTGGAATCTTATCACTGTTCACGCCAGCAGGATTTTCCCATCCTGCCACAGTGAATGGAGATTTGGTTGGATGCCAGATTCCCTGACTTGGCTGCAGTGGGGGCTTGGTGTGAATGGCAGGTGAGATTGTGCCCTTAGTGTCTAAAAATAAAGTATGTTGGTGAATGGATGATTTTTAGATTGGAAGATAGGTACTCCACTGGAAGTAGTCAGAAAGATCAGTTGTAGGTCAATTACTCTGTGCAGGTATTCTGGAAATGATGTGACTTTGCAAAGTGCAGATGAGCAGATAGGCAGTATTGTCTGAACACACACATCCTTAATTGCAGCAGGGCAAGATGATAAGTGGCTTAAAAGGTTATTGGATTTATAAGTAGAGAAATAAAATATAAAAGCAAAGAGATGCTCGAACTTTAGGCCTTAGCTAGAGTATTGTTGCACAGAGGAACAACATCCGTTTGAGGAGAGGCTGGGAAATTTAGCATGGTTCTCCTTGGGACAGAGAAGATTAAGAGATTATTTCCTGAAGGTTCAAGTTGATGAAATGTTTTGATTAGAGTAAATAGAGAAAAAACAGAAACAACAACTCTTTCAAAGATCCAGCACAAATTCAAGGGGCAGAATGGCCTCCTTGTTTGCTGTAACTTTCTATAACACTATGAACTATTGGGTTGGTTAGGCTACTACAGGTATGCAGTGTGATTTGTGCAGGTTGCAATACATATATTTTAGAAATCTATTGTATTGACTATCCTTAGAGAACGATGCCTTTTGGTGCCATGGTCGCATCCCTACCTCTGGGTCAGAAGCTCCGGTTCAAGTCCCACTTTAGGACTTGAGGGTTGTGGAAGGTGTATTCATAACTAGGCAACCAGATTAATTTTCAGCCTGTAAATCCTTCCTGATATCAGGCTGACCAGTTTCCTGTCAGCCATCCTGCAAAAGGCAAGGTCAGCCTGCAACAGTTTGTCAAGCATAATACTTGGCCAAGTATAGTACTCCCACTGGACTGGGAGTCCATGGTTGGCAGCACCCTCAGTGTGTCATAACTGAAGGAGGATATATAGGTGTCATCACATGATGCCTGCGCAGAAAAATACAATTCTTTCCCTTTCCACAATAGTATTAGAAATTTTTTCTTTACTCATTTGTGAGAACGGGCATCGCTGGCTGGTGTTTATTGCCCTGAGTGGCTTGTCAGGCCATCTCAGAGCGCTGTTGAGAGTTAACATTTCTGTGGCTCTGGAGTCATAAGTAGGCCAGACCAGGTAAGGATGACAGATTTCCTTCCCTAAAGGACATTAGTGAACCAGATGGGTTTTTCCAACAATGTTTTCATGATCATCAGTAGATTCTTAATTCCAGATATTTTTTATTGAATTTAAATTCCACCATCTGCCGTGGCAGGATTCGAACCTGAGTCCCCAGAAGATTAGTTGAGTTTCTAAATTAATAGTCTAGTGATAATACCACTAAGCCATCGTGTTCCCAATGAAAAGGAAGTAAAAGAGAGAAAGCATTTCCTTTACAATGGTTGTATGACTTTTCTGCTGGTTTGCTCATGACCATGGTCTGCAGATTAACCTTTCCTTCCGGGAGATCCCAGGACAGACCCTGTTGGGTTGGCAGCCCGTAATTAGGTGTTGATGATCATTGATGTTAGGAATTATCTGCTGACAGTGAGTCAAATTGGTGACTGTCCCTCCCACCCACCCTGTGTTACCCTGCGTTGTGCGTTACTGCCCATCCTCTTTGCAGTATTAGACTGCACCTTTCTGCCGCGGCTCATTGAGAGGCAATCCCACAGCAAGCCATTCCAGTGCACCATCGTTACCTTGCTTGTAACGCTTTATTCACTGCTCCACTCTGTGGATGCATCTGTTGTGGGAGTGCAGGAGATATATTTTAGGATCTGGAAAATTAATGACAGTTACTTTTTATAGTGTCAGACTATTATTGATCTTGTCTCTATTGGAGGGGCGTAACCCATGTTATCAATATGAAAGTATTGTGTAGAATTCTGCTCTTCCATTATGCATTTAACTCTTGTCTGTTGCTGCTATCCAGAATATTACTGTTGACATTAACTTCACAGAATTGTTACAGTGCAAAGGGGGCCATTTGACCAATCGTGTCTGCACCGGAATCTCATGGTCACACTCTGCAAACCCACCTGATCACCTGACTCTACCCTACCCTACCCCACCCGATCCAACTACACCCCTTATCCAACTACCCCCTCAATCTGACTACTGCTGTGTTAGTTTGACCCTTCAAGTGGTAGGGGGGAGGTGGGGGCACCTGGCAGTGTGGCCCTTGAAATGCCGGGGGGGGTGAGGGGGGGGGAAGTGAGTGTGTTCCAAGGGCCACATGATCAGTGAGGACACTATGGATCACCCCAGCAAACAGCTGAGCCAATCAGCAAGAGGAAGTAGTCTAGGGTAGAGGAGGGACTGGCGGTTGGAGCCCTGGGCTGGAACTTTACAGCCATACCCGCCCCAATTCTAAGGTGGACGAGACTCGCGGTACGGAAACTTTCTGTTGGCTTCCGGGGGGATTTTATGAGTCTTACCCAGTGAGGCCGTAAAATCCCAGCCCAGAAGTCCAGAGGAGCAGTCACACTTGTAGTCTAGTCTTACCTTGTTGTACGTGTATATAATTAGTCTGTTGGCTATAAAGCATTTATAGTTAAAGTTTCATCAATTCACTCTCAATCTATTACACCCCGACCACCTAAATACACTCTCCAACCCAGCACCCCACCTAACCGCTTCACCCACCTAGCCATTCACTCAGCCTTTCACTGACCTGCACTCATTCATTCAAAGGCTCAGACCTTGAAAAATGTGCTTGAATACATCAGCGATGGCCATAAAAAGGGTGATGGTGGGGTGGGGAGGTGGTATCCTCTCCTTCTCGCAATATTGGACATACCAGCAAGGCACACACTGACCATTTCTTCTTCAGTCAGGATTGGAAGATGCTGGAGGAAATGGTCAGTACCATTGGCTCACTACAAGCTTTGTGGGCACTGCCCAAATTGTAGCCCATGTTCCTCTCAGGCCTGCTGTGTATTTGCAACATTTTCTGTTTTTGGTACGCATGTTGGAAAATAGATAACTCAGCCAAGATTGAGTATCTAATTTTAGTGTTTGTTTTGAAAAGGACCTGTGAACTCTTCATTTTATTCTGTTTGACAACATCATTCTGAACATCTCAGCAGTGAGTTCTGATTAGAAGGGGAACTGGCTCACTGAGCTCAGGGAAGTCAAATAGACAGTCGGGCACAGCACAGGCACTCACTGGTGTCCTCCTCCTCACTCCCCCGCTGTGTCTCCTAATCACTTGCTTTCTTGCACAAACACGACCCTCTTATAACATTGGGCTGAGTTTGATGGCCTCGCCATGGAGGGCGTGGGGCTGGAAAATGTAGCATGCTGTTTTAAAGCCCATTTCTGGAAGCAGAAAATCCCAATGAGCTAAAATTCCACCCATTGTGAGCCAGGATTGACTGTTTTGTAAAAAGGACAGTTATACCATATTGGAGAACAACTGAATAAGTCAAATTATGTTTCCTATTAAGTGGGACTCTGGGGTTGACACTGCTGCTCCCATTGATTTCCACATCTGTTTTCATTTGTGCAAAAGCAGTAAACGGGTAGACTTTTATTTTGATATTTTATTGAGGTATGACATTGTGGATAAGCTGTATTGTGATAGTAGATAGTAGGTAGTAACCCAAATCATAGAGTCCCTACAGTGCAGAAGGAGACCATTTAGCCCATCGATTCTGCACCAACTCTTTGAAAGAGCATCTTGACCTGTGCAGCCCCCCATTCCATATCCCAATAACCCCACACATTTGACCCACTAATCCCCTAACCTACACATCTTGGGACATTAAGGGCAACTTAACCTGGCCAATTCTCCTAATCTGCACATCTTTGGACTGTGGGAGGAAACTGGAGCACCCAGAGGAAACCCATGCAGACACGGGGAGAACGTGTAAACTCCATGCAGTCACCCAAAGCTGGATTTGATCCAGGTTCCCTGGCATTGTGAGGCAGCAGTGCTAACCACTGTGTCACCATGCCACCCCCATTCTCCTTTCATTAGGGTTTGGGGGTGATGGGGGGAATCTAGAAAAAGAGAGTACTAGCTCTATTTGACACCAGCCTGAATATTTGTAATGGTAAAGCACATTTCGGACACTTAGCCCTTCTTTCACTCTCTGAATAGCTTTGTAATCTCCAGTCTCTGCGGAGGTCAGAAAGAGAACTGGAGTTTGTTTTCCTATAGTTTTTTTCTTTGACACTCTTTTCACAAAATTGGACCTTCAAAACAAAAACAGAAGCTATTTTGAATCTTTGACCAATGAGTCAATATAGTCTACCTATGTGTGTAGGAAATCCCACATCTCCCTCCCCACCCCCCCCAGCATTCTCTAACTCAGTTGCAAGGATCTGGAATGTGCCAGCCTGAGGCATGTCTTAGAATTCTATGTGCAGTCTTTTCCCCATGACTAAAAAAAAGAATTCCTGTTAATGTCAGTCTGTTTTGTTTTACAACAATTTATGAATTCTCACCACGTTTTTGTGGATGTGTCAGAGATGGCAAAGTCACTGACCATGTGTGCATTGCAGAACTCTGCACTATTTGAATTAAAGCCTTCCGAAAGCTGAAATCCTTATTGTTCATTTGCTACACACAGCAACACATATTTTTCATATTGGTTGATATATTTTTAGGATTTAAAACAAAACGTGCCAACAATATTGGCGGGTTGCAGTCACAGCACTTACATTTGCGGATCTTGTGAGATCATTAAATCTCCTTTCTATGTCATCATAGAATCCCTACTGTGCAGAAGAAGGCCATTCAGCCCATTGACTCAGCTCCAACTCTCCGACAGAGCATCTTACCTGGCTTAACTCCCGACCCATTCCCATAACCCCATGCATTTACCCTACCTATCGCTGAAAGTTACTCATCCTTTGGATGCTAAGGGGTAATTTAGCATGGCCAGTCTATCTAACCTGCGCATATTGACAAGGCATTATAGGAGTTTGGGATTTATCACTCACTTTCTGCACCAGCCCTTTTCACACTGCTTGAGTTGTATGTTGACAGGTCTGTTGCTAGAAACTCAAACAAGGCCTCTTGAATTCGAACAAGACCTATTCACTGCACAGGACCTTCAACCAATGCTATACATTAGATACATCGATGATATTTTCTTCCTTTGGACTCATGGTGAACAATCACTGAAACAACTATATGATGACATCAACAAGTTCCATCCCACCATCAGACTCACCATGGTCTACTCTCCGGAATCGGTTGCATTTTTGGACACATGCATCTCCATCAAGGACGGTCACCTCAGCACCTCACTGTACCGCAAGCCCACAGATAACCTCACGATGCTCCACTTCTCCAGCTTCCACCCTAAACACTTTAAAGAAGCCATCCCCTATGGACAAGCCCTCCATATATACAGGATCTGCTCAGATGAGGAGGATCACACAGACACCTCCAGACACTGAAAGATGGCCTCATAACAACAGGATATGGTGCTCAACTCTTCGATCGACAGTTCCGATGTGCCACAGTGAAAAACCACATCGACCGCCTCAGAAGACAAACATGGGACACGGTGGACAGAGTACCCTTCGTCGTCCAGTACTTCCCGGAGCGGAGAAGCTGCAACATCTTCTCCGGAGCCTTCAACGTGTCATTGATGAAGACGGACATCTCGCCAAGGCCATCCCCGCATCCCCACTTCTTGCCTTCAAATGACCGCACAACCTCAAACAGACCATTGTCCGCAGCAAACTAACCAGCCTTCAGGAGAACAGTGACCGCGACATCATACAACCCTACCACAGCAACCTCTGCAAGACATGCCGGATCATCGACATGGATGCCATCGTCTCACGTGAGAACACCATCCACCAGGTACATGGTACATATTCTTGCAACCTTATCAGGTTGTCTACCTGATACGCTTCAGGAAAGGATGTACCGAGGCATGGTACATTGGGGAGACCACACAGACGCTACGACAACGGATGAATGAACATCGCTCGACAATCACCAGGCAAGATTGTTCCCTTCCTGTTGGGGTACACTTCAGCGGTCACGAGTATTCGGCCTCTGATCTTCAGTTAAGTGTTCTCCAAAGCGGCCTTCACGACACACAACAGCACAGAGTCACTGAACAGAGACTGATAGTCAAGTCCCACACACATGAGGGCGGCTCAACCAGGATCTTGGGTTCATGTCGCACCATCTGTAATCCCCACAACTTACCTGGGCTTGCAAAATCTCACTAACTGTTCTGGCTGGAGACAATACACATCTCTTTAACTTGTGCTTAACGCTCTCTCCACTCACATTGTCTGTACCTTTTAAGACTTGATTACACTCCAGCCACTATTTTGTAAATTGAGTTTGTGTATGTGTTTCCCCTTTTTGTAAACAGAGTTCCCACTCACCTGATGAAGGGGCAGTGCTCCGAAAGCTTGTGGCTTGTGCTACCAAATAAACCTGTTATACTTTAACTTGGTGTTGTGAGACTTCTTACTGTATTAGAACCACCCCCCCCCCACATTGGTACAATCTTGTAAGAAGAATATTTATAACATTGCAGTATTTGCTGCTTGTTCCTGTTTTGTCTTTTTCTGTCGTGGTTACACTTTTAAGAGTTGTTCAGCTGTAAATGCTGCAGCTGCATCCTCAGGCATTTCCTCTGTCCCACTCCCCGGTCTCCCAAGTGTGATGTGCCAACTTGTTCTGCTGAATTCTACTGAGCTCACCCCATAACTCACTGGCAGTGCATTGAGGAATTTCAAGCTTGGGAGCTCCCCTTTTCAACAGTGGGAAGTTTGGGATTTTTCGATACTGGCTGGTCTCAAACCTTCAGTGAACCCCAGATAGTCCTCATCTTTGGCCCCAACTTGATTGGTAGTCCTTTAGTTTGGCACACAATGGCAGATGCTAAAGTTTAGCAAAATGAGTTTGGTGGAATGTGTGGTTTGACTGGCTGTAGACTGAATTTTTGTGGATGTGACCAGACTTTAGCAGCTGTTAGATTTTATATGAGCTACATGGAGACAGGATCATTGATTGGAGGCAGGAAGCATTTAAAACAAAATTAAAACAGTTTTCCCTCCTCCATAGTTCATCATGAAATTCTGTAGCACAAATTTTAAAAAGTTTATTCATTAATATCACAAGTCGGCTTACATTAACACCGCAATGAAGTCACTGTGAAAATCCCCTAGTCACCACACTACCAGCACCTGTTTGGGTACACTGAGTAAGAATTGAGCATGGCTAAAGCACCTAACCAGTACATCTTTCATGTCAGCTTGCTCCTGCCCCCAGAACACTTTTCTCCATATCTTGATTCCATTCACTCTCCCTTGTTCAGTCTCTTCCTGTCTACACTCCCAATTCCATTGATGCCCTACACCATATCAACAATTTCCAGTTTCCTGACCCTAACTACCTCCTCTTTGGACATCCAACCCCTCTACACCTCCATCCCCCATCAGGAGGGTCTGAGGGTTATCTGAACCTTCCTTGAATAGAGGCTAGAAAAGCCCATCCACCATTACTCTTCTCCTCCTGGCTAAATGTAGTCTCTCTCTCTCAACAATTTCTTCATTAACATTTTGATTTGATTTAATCGGATTGGATTTGATTTATTATTGTTATAAGTATTAATATATAATGAAAAGTATTGTTTCTTGCATGCTACACAGACAAATCACACTGTTCATAGAGAAGGGAAGGAGAGAGTGCAGAATGTAACATTACAGTCATAGCTAGGGTGTAGAGAAAGATCAACGTAATGCGAGGTAAGTTAATTCAAAAGTCCGATGGCAGCAGGGAAGAAGCTGTTCTTGAGTCGGCTGGTACGTGACCGCAGACTTTTGCATCTTTTTCCCGATGGAAGAAGGTGGAAGAGAGAATGGCCAGGATTCGTGGGATCCTTAATTATGCTGGTTGTTTTTCTGAGGCAGTGAGAAGTGTAGACAGAGTCTATGGATGGGAGGCTGGTTTGTGTGATGAACTGGGCTTCATTCACAACCTTTTGTAGTTTATTGTGGTCTTGGACAGAGCAGGAGCCATACCAAGCTGTGATACAACCAGAAAGATTGCTTTCCATGGTGCATCTGTAAAAGTTGGTGAGTATTGTAGCAGACATGCCAAATTTCCTTAATCTGAGAAAGTAGAGATGTTGGTGGACTTTCTTAACTATAGCGTTGGAATGGGCAGGTTGTTGGGACCTGGATACCTAAAAACTTGAAGTTCTTGACTATTTCTATTTCATCACCATTGATGCCGACAGGGGCATGTTCTCTTCTACTCTTCCTGAAGTCGATGACTATCTACATGTTTTGTTGACATTGATGGAGAGATCATTGTTGTCACACCAGTTCACCAGATTCTCTATCTTATTCCTGTATTCCTTCTCTCACTTCCTGCAGATAAGTGGTGAGGTTATGGGTACTCACATGGGTCCCAGTTATGCTTGTCTTTTTGTGGGTTATGTGAAATATTCCTTGTTCCTTTCCTATTCAGGCCCACTCGCAGAACCCTTTTCCCCATTGCATCAACGACAGTTGGCAGGATTTAATGGCCTCGCTCAACCCGAGACCGGGAACTCCCACCCGAGATCAATAGACATTTTCATTATCTGCCGTCCACCTCTCTGATTCCATGGTGGGTGGGGTGGTAAAATTCAGCAGGTATCAGTGCCGCTTCATGCTCTCACCTAGATGTGGAAAAAAATCTTGCTTCAAATCTCCACTCCTCTCTCACCTTCACCTGGTCCATCTCTGATATTTCCCTCCCGTCCCTTGACATCCCTGTCTCTATTTCTGCTGGTATACTGACCACCAATGTGCATTACAAACCCACTGACTCTCACAGCTCCCTTGGTGACAGCTGCTCACACCCCATTTGCAGGAAGGACCCCATCCCATTCTCCCAGTTTCTACACCTCCATCATATCTGTTCTGATGATGCCACCTTCAACATGTCTGCCTTTTTCCTCAACCCCCCTCCACCTTCCTCACACTACCCTCCTCAACCCCACTCCCCTACTTTCCCCCAACCCCTTGTGATTGATTGTGACCCAAGAGAGGCAGTGGCATAATGCTATTTTCCATTGGCTATTAATTCAGAAACCCAATGTAATGCTCTGGGAACCCGGATTCAAATCCCACCACCACAGCTGGGGAAATTTGAATTCAATAAAAATCTGGGTCAATTGTCAGTAAAAACCTATTTGGTTCATTAATATCCTTTCAGGTAAGAAATCTGCTGTGATCACCTAGTCTGGCCTACTCGTGACTCCAGATCACAGCCACGCTCTCTGAAATAGCCTAGCAAGCCACTCAGTTCATGGACAATTAGGGATGGACAATAAATGCGGCCCAGTGATGCCCCCATCCCATGAATGAAGTAAAAACAATCCAACCCATTCCCAACACCTCTGCCCTCACCCCGCCCTCCCAGAACCATGACATTGTTGCCCTTGTCCCCACTTTTCACCCCACTAGCCTCTGCATTCAAAATATCCCCCATTTCCACACTTATTCAGCATGCTGCCACCATAGAACACATCTATCCCTCACCCTTCCCAGCATCCTGCAGGGACCATTTCCTCTGTGACATACTAACCTACCGCTCCATTGTCCCCAACTCCTTTCCATGGCATCTTCTCCTGCAACCGCAGTAGGTACACAACATCCCCTTTAAAGGGCGTACTTTCAGTTTAAGTTTAGATTTATAAGTTTAATTTTATTCATGTTACAAGTAGGCTTACATTAACACTGCAATGAAGTTACTGTAAAAATCCCCTAGGTGCACACTTCAGTGCCTGTTCAGGTAGACTGAGGGAGCATTTAGCATGGTCAATGCACCTACTAGCACATCTTTCAGAATGTGGGAGGAAACTGGAGCACCTGGAGGAAGCCCGTGCAGACACAGTGAGAACGTGCAGGCTCCACACAGACAGTGATCCAAGCCAGGAATTGAACCTGGTTTCTGGCACCTTCTTCATCAGACTGAGTGACTGCTTTCTGAAACACCTTCACACCATCTCCAAGCATGTCACCAACCTTCCTGACACTTGCCATTTCAGCTCAGCATCTTGTTCTCATGTCCACATGCCTTTCCTTGATCTGCTGCAGTGCTCCAGCAACACAAACTGGAGGACCAATACCTCATCTTCCCATTAGGCACACTACTGCCCTCAGGATTCAACACTGAGTTTAAAATTTTAGACTGTCACCTTTCCCCTCCATCTTGACCTCTTTTATTCAAAAATGTTTTGTCTCAATGCAAAACTCTACAGGAACTTTGCTGTGTGTCACTTGAAGAATTCACATCACAAACCGAGGGTTTGGGGAACACTCCACAGCCAATGACAAACATGAGAACAGCTCTGTATGCAGGCAAACAGCAAGAGCATAAAGGAGTTCACATTTACCTCTCTCTCCTGGACATAGTGCCAGTTCTGTAGATTGATGGAAGTATCTACAAGTGAGCTTCTTTCCCAATGTTACACTGGTGTCAATATTTACAATGTGTATATTTAGTAACTATAGCATAATGTGCTTAATAACGGTTAATTGAAGGATCACCATCCAACTTCTTTTATTTACTTACATTTACATGAGTACTCAAAGTCTAAATACCTTGGTTTAATATGCTTTCCGAAAGCATGTGCATTTTAGAAATTGCATTGCTCTTGTTGGCATTTAATCAATTTTCAAAGTTTCTCTTTTTGAACTATAACAAAAACAACTCACAACTGATTCTTTTATCAGAATAAAGTGATGAAAAAGTTTTCACTGTCCATTTCAATTGCTGATAAACAGATGAAATATTAAACTAACTAAAATGCTATTGACTTGGTGGGATAATGGAGCAGATCATCTGTGGTCAGACTGCAGCTTTTGACTTCTACTAACAGACAAGTGTTGTGGAAAAAATATCCAGTGGAAGACCAGGCTTTTGAATGAGTCTAAGGTCAGAATATTACAGCTGTTCACGCTGGTGGGATTTTCCTGTCCCGCTGCAGTGAGCCGAGATCAGGCTGGGCACCAAATTTTCCAACTACGCTGCTGTGGGAACATGGTGTGAACAGGCAGTAAGATCATGCCCTAAGTCTTCAAATAAAATCTCCAATGAAGTTTAAAAGGATGGAAAAGTATCCATCAAAATTGAGACAAGCAGAGGATGAAAATATCTGTATCCATTCTAATATTTAATATATCCACAATCCCGAATCCCATTCCTCTGGAGAGAAAACAGGTGTTTATTTATCAGTATGGAACAACTTCTCGAGTTTATATGTGACTAGTTCTAGCCTCAAAATGACATAACAAGGACTATTTATTTGTAAGATGAATGCGATATGCCGTATTTTTAAAATATAAACTCTTGTTACAGTCAAAGATTTCAAGAGTACAGTTTGCAGCATCTCAGTGTTAACTCAAATGGATTGAACTTGGGCTCTGAACGAATGATGCTTTGTCACTTTTCAAAACAACATGTTGTTCATGTTTTCCCTTGTTTTCAAACGACTTCTGTTTTTGACCCAATTGAGCAGAGATTTCTCGAGAGGCTGAATGGGTAACAAACCCAGCTTTAATGTCACCAAGTTAAACAGACTTGGAGTCCCTGGTTTTATCCCTGATCCATGTTGAGTTTGATGGCTTGGATCAGAGCATCAGATGAGGTGTTACAATTCAACATAGAGCTCTGTGACATAGAAGGGAAGAATATGTCACTTGTCTCTCCTTTTTGCAGCCTCTGCTGGAAAGGTCTGGGAGGAAGATCAGGACAGGATCAGACTGCACTTTGATTACTCACACACCCAGCGAATGGGTGGCAGAAAACCTGGTCTATTATCACAGATAGAGGTATCAAAGGATAAAGTGGGAAAAAGAAGAGGCCATTCAACCCCTCAAACCTCCTCTGCTATCTAGCTATTACATTATTATCTGCACTCAAACCCATGTTCCCACCTTTGCTCAAAATCAGTTGATGCCCTTATCCAACCAGACAATGAAAGGGATCAAGGAATATGAAGGGGAAGGCGGGATCAGCCATGATCAATAGGCTCGAGGGGCTGAATGGCCTACTCCTGCTTCTATTTTCTATGTTCCTTAACGTTTTGATTGTCCCAGCACCAGAGAGAGAGAGAGAGCTCTACATTCCCATGGAACCTACGCTCACCTGGAATTTTCAGATGATGTCCTCTTGTTCTGGATTCCCTCACCAGAGGAAACATTGCCTTCATGTCTACCTGACTGGATACATTTTAAACTGTGGCTGTGACCCAGTGAGAATCTTCTGGAGAAGAAATGACAAAAAAAAACATTGGGACAAAGGAGGAGTCAGTAATATTTGGATTTTTGTGACATTGTGTTTTTTATAGGGGGTGTTCCTCCCTTACACTAGTGGTAAAAATGACAAGATTGAAAACACCCACACACCTCACCTCCATCTATAACATTTTAATCAAATTTCAGTGGAGCAAATAAAATTGATTTCCAGGCATCCTTGCTGTAAAAATGTGAGATGAGAAATGTCTTGTTGCTCATGCAGGAGAAACACACTAATTTCATATCACAAACCTTAAGATAAGGCCATTAAGCCCACCTTCATTCCATTCATTCAGAAAGTTCCTGCATACATAGATATCTGATCTATGTATTGCTTATACTTTGTTATAGCATAATAGAACAGTACCAAAGGAGACCATTCTATCCATTGAATCCATCCTGGTTCTCTTGAAAAAAGATTTACCACTTGGATGCCACCTTCCAAGACCCAATAGCCCGCTCAATGCTATATCATCATAACAGTAATAGGTTATGCTCCATGCTTTTGATTTGAATAAACAATACAGCACGTTATTAATCATCTGTTGAAGTTCTTCTATAAAGTATATTTTTTTAAAGCCAAAGTACCCTTTAATAAGACCATAATATATAACGATAAGCATAATAGCGGAAGGGAATTTCCTCACTAGTGCTGTATTCAAATGATAATTGTTATCTGCTTCCTCAGTATAATGGTAATTCAGTGGATTTGTATTGAGATAAAGCATAGTGTGTACTGCGCCTTGCCCAAAATAGCCATCATTAAAAAAAGGAAGCAAATTACAACCAACAAAGTATTTTTGAAGTGAATATAGGAAATGCATCAGTCAGTTTGTGCAAAGCAAGTGTTATTCGTCCATAGGTTTCATGGGCCAGTATTTGTTGCCCATCCCCAATTGCTGTTGAACTGATTGGTTTGCTGGCCCATTTCAGAGTCAACCACATTGCTGTAGCTCTGGAGTCATATGCAGACCAGACCAGGTAAGGATGGCAGATTTCCTTCTCTAAAGGGGCATGAGTGAACCAGATGGGTTTTTACAACAATAGATGATAGTTTCATGGTTGTCATTATTGAGACTATCTTATAATTCCAGATTGATTCATTGAATTTCAATTCCACCAGCTGCTATGGTGGGATTTGAACTCCAGAGCATTAGCCTGGGTCTCTGGATTACTAGTCCAGTGACATTACCACTATAACTCCATTTCCCCCAAATAGCAATGTGATAATGACTTGGTTATCTAATAGAAGAAGAGGAAGGACCTGCATTTATAAAACCGGATGACTCAAAGAACTTTGCAGCCAATGAAATATGTTTTGGAAGTGGAGTCACTGTTGTAATGTAGGAAACACAGCAGTCAGTATATGCTCAGCAAACTCCCACGTGCAGCAGTGTGACAGTGACCAGATAGTCTATTTTCTTGTGATGTTGATTGAGGTGTAAATATTGGCCAACACACTGGGGTAACTTCTCAGCTCTTCCCCTGGGATACACTGTGGAATCTTCTGCCTGGCAAGGAAAAGTGGCCTTGGTTCAATATCTCATCCAGAAATAGCACCCCTGACAATACAATGTTCTCTCAGTATGATACCAGGGTGTTAACTTTCATTTTTGTACTCAGACCCTGGAGTGGGACTTGAACCCAGAGGTGAGGGTGCTACCAGCTGAGCCACGTCTGAATAGGTTGGCCTGGTAGACAGATTATTGCGTAATGAAACTTTGACTTGTCTGTATTTGTGACTGTGCATCTATATCTCATGCCTTCTTCTTTCTCTCAGTTTCAGTGTACGAACGGGTCTGGCTCTCGCTGGGAACCATGGCTGCCAAACAGCAACCTCCTCTAATAAAAAAACACAGCCAAAGTGACCTGGTGAGCCGACTGAAGACCAGGAAAATCCTGGGAGTCGGTGGAAAGGACGATGATGGAGAGGTTCACAGGTCAAAGGTAATGACTTTTGCACCCTTCTACAGGAAGTGTCCCTGCGATTGGGTGGGTTCTCCAAATGAGGAGTTCAGCCTATTTCTCCTTTAACACAGCTTAGCAATAAGATCATAAAAATCAGCACAGTAACAAGTAGCTTGTTGATGACTCATCAATTTATTGTAGGAAGTTCTTCTCCACTCTTCCTTTTCTCATTGTAACTTGTCGGTACTTGAACTTCCACGATGAACACTTTCATAATCTGTAAATGTCAGTTTGACCCTCTAGGGCCTTCCTCCATTGCAGGGCTGGCTGTGGGAACTCAATGTAGTTGCTTGTCTGAAGAATACAACACTGTAGTCTCTCTTCCAACCCTGGGTGAAAATCTCACCTCACTCCTGATTTTACTCTCTTTCATTTATTAAAAGCTGATACATTGGGACTTGCTCAATGAAAACCTGTAGGTTCCCACTTGTAGAATCATAGAATCCTACAGTGCAGAATGAGGCCATTTGGCCCATTGAGTCTGCACCGACCACAATCTCACCCAGGCCGTATCCCCATAAAACCCATGCTTTTATCCTAACTAGTCCCCCTGACACTAATGGGCAATTTAGCATGGCCAATCTGCCTAACCCACACATGTTTGGACTGTTGGAGGAAATACATGCAGACAGAGGGAGAATGTACAAACTCCATACAGAAATGATCTAAGGCCGGAATCAAACCTGGGTCCCTGGCGCTGTGAGGCAGCAGTGCTAATCACTGTGCCACCATGCCGCCCTGTTATCTGTCGAAGAGTCGCTGTTGAGTGAAAATGAGATTAGACTCAGCTGTGATGCCTTGGTAGTCAAAGAGCCCAGCACAGCTTGTTGTAAGACCAGTGAAGGATGCTTGGGTTCAGTAGTGGAGGTGATCAGCAATAGTGTGGGGTGGAGTGGTGGGCAGGTCACCAGACTGAAGCTTGAAAGAAGAGGAACAAAATGCACAGAGGACTGCGAGAGAAAACAGCATTAGAACAAAGAGCAGTTCGGAAGAGAGAATGTGAGGATGTCTAAAATGGATTTAGAGTAGAGATGACCATACATCCCCATTTTCCAGAGACATTCCCTTGATCAGGTATTGTGTCCTCAGGAAACCATATCTCCAGAAGAGTCCCCGGTTCAGGAAACTCAATCTTGAATACCCTAACTTTTGAAATGTTGGATTGTTTCCAACAAATAAATATAAATAGAGAAAAACTATTGGAAGGTGGTGGAAGAATCACGAATGAAGGAGGACAAATTTAAAGTAATTGGCGAAAGAAACAGAAATGATGTGAGGAGAAACTCTTTCACATAATGGTTAAGACATGTAGTATGCACCATTTTACAGTATGGGAAAAGCAGGTTTAAGTTAGATATTCAAAAGGGAATGAGCATGTTATTTGAAAAGGAAATACATGCAAAGAGAAAGGGGAGAAAGCGGGGGACTGGCACCAGGTGATATACTCATTCAGAGATGCAGTGAGAACAATGGGCCAAATGGCCTCTGCATGGTAATTCTGTGATAAATGAGTGATAACACAGTATGCAATGTCAATTGTCTTGGACAGGGTTTTCTGCTAAACATCTGAATAGCAACAATAATCAGTGCATCAGAGAGAAATTTCCAGAGTGTTTATCATTATTATTAGCTATAACAGGCAGTTGATATATCACTACTGTAGTTGTTAAAGTCACAACACTAACTGATTGGTGTCTGATTTAGACAACAACAAGGTTCAATGTAAAGTGAAAATGGTGTTGTCACCAAAATGTAATTTGCTGCTCTGATGACCAGCCTCAATAGGATTGTTTCATATTTATGACTAGCTAGAAATGGAAAAAAGAAACACAGCTGTATTATGTTCAAAGTGCCAGTCAATATTTTCCATTTATAGCAGTTACAGAAAATCTATAAAAGAACATGAAGGTACCACTGAACATAACACAGCTCTTGCAGCACCTGCTAGGTCAGGTCCCATTCACTATTTTGTTTCACTAAGTTACGTCAACACAGTAGACAGAAGATGTGAAAACTTGGATGTTCCTGACCAAAGTTCCTGTCATTGTCTATGAAGGATGTCTGAATGTGCTTAGAATGCAGTATTCTGGTCTTTATACAATCATTAGCTATTTTGTTTGCTGATTATAAAATATAGACTGCTCAAAAATGCTGCCATGCTGCGTGGCATGATCTACGTTTTCCATCCTGGCTCACACCCAGTGGTGTTCCAAAGACAGTTTACAAAATAAGAGCACTCTTGTTGTGAACGATAGATTCATAGATACCCTACTGTGCATAAGAGGCCACTCAGCCTATCAACTCTGCACTGACTCTTTGACAAAGTATTAACCCAGGCCCTCTCCCCCATCCTACCCTGTATCTCACACATTTCCCATGGCTAATCCATCTAACCTACTCATTTTGGGACACTAATTTAGCATGGTCAAGTGTATTTACATAAATGTAGTCAATGAGGTTGGTGAACTGCAGCTAGAAGTAGCAATATGAGATTATGACATGGTGGCAATACAGAGATCAGGCTCAAACAAGGAGATGATTGGACGCTTAATGTACCTGGCAACAACGTATTCAGGAGAGATTGGGGAAGGATAAATAAATGGGGAAATGGCAGGATTAGAAAGGTCTTGAGAGTTTTCTCGGGCTATATTAAGGAACAGTAAAGGAACTGTTATTTCTATTCTATACTGTGAGTCATCAAATAGTAGGAAGGAAACAGGAAAAAGTTTGCAGATAATTTGAGGAAAGGTGCAAGTAGTGATATTACCCTGCTATTAACTGGAGAAATAACAGTAAAAAGGTAGTGCAATTCCTGAAATGTTACAATGAAATGGTGAAACCTCCTCTTACTCTGACCAGAGCCTTGTTTTCCTTTTTAAAATGTGGTGCCCAGAATTGTATGCCATTCTCCAGTTGAGGCCTATTCAGAGATATCAAAAGGCAAAAAGTTGAAAAGGGCTCCTTTGGTTTGATCTGTTCCGGTTAATATCTAATACTGGGGAACTGTAGCACAGTGTTGTAAGTGTAAGCCCTGCTGCACCCCCCCATCCCTTTTGTTTTGAATTGGATATCATATATGTATAATGTCCCCACATGGGCTTCATTGTTTAAAGATTGACCGTTCAAGCTTTCTAACTTTCTGAAGACTCTGAAACACTCCCTGAGTCAAAGTCAGATGCAAATTGTTATGCTGCTTTCATTTACTGGCAGCAAGTCAATTAACCCCCAGTGATCCAATTAGATTGGGGCTGAAAAGTACCTCAACCCCATTTACTCACCTTGGCAACAATTTCCTTGATCCCGTTATTTGATCATCTAACAGTTTTATTCTTGAAAACCCCCATTGTGCCAATATGCAACCTAGCTCAGATTGTAAAGTGTCATTTATGAGACTGGGTGGGATAAAGATAATTTTTTGATTTGATTTATTATTGTCGCATATACAGTGAAAAATATTGTTTCTTGTGCACTATACAGACAAAACATACCATTCATAGAGAAGGAAACAAGAGAATGCAGAATGTAGTGTTACAGTCATAGCTAGGGTGTAGAGAAAGATCAGCTTAATGTAAGGTAGGTCCATTCAAAAGTCTGACAGCAGCAGGGAAGAAGCTGTTCTTGAGTTGGTTAGTACGCGGCCACAGATTTTTGTATCTTTTCCCTGAAGGAAGAAGGTGGAAGAGAGAATGTCCGGAGCGCATGGGGTCCTTAATTATGCTGGCTGCTTTGCCGAGGCAGCAGGAAGTGTTGACAGAGTCAGTGGATGGGAGGCTGGTTTGTGTGATGGATTGGGCTACATTCATGACCTTTTGTAGTTCCTTGTAGTTTTGAGCACAGCAGGAGCCATATCAAGCTGTGATACAACCAGAAAGAATGCTTTCTATGATGCATCTGTAAAAGTTGATGAGAGTCAGAGCTGACATGCCAAATTTTCTTAGTCTTCTGAGAAAGTAGAGGCTTTGATGGGTTTTCTTAACTATAGTGTTGGCATGGGGGAACCATCCTTCCCTCCTTGTCCACCTTGGCCTATGACGTGGTTATCCACACCATCCTTCTCCAGTAGCATCAAACGAGGTGGGCCAGCTCTCTCCCGGTTCCATTTTTTTTTACCATCTAAACATAACCAGACAGCCAGTTGCAGTAGCTATTTTCCTGTCTTCTCACCATCATCTCTGGTATCTCCCAAGAATCGATCCTGGGCCGTCTTCATTTCCTGTCAATGTGCTGCCCCCAGCAGCACCACCCGAAAGCATGTTGTGAATTTTCACACGCACACTGACAACACCCAGCTCTACCTCCCCACCGCCTTTCTCGCTTCCTCCACTGTTACTAAATGATCAAGCTGCTGATCCAATACCCAGTACTGGATAAGGAGAAATTTCCTCCAATTAAACATTGAGAAATCCCCAGTCCAAACTCTTCCCTGGTTACTGACTCCATCTTTCAGCCTAACAACGGCCTGAAATTAAATCAGTCTGTTCACAACCTCAGAGTCACATTTAATCCTGAAATGAACTCATACTTGTGCCATTGCTAATATAGTCTGTTCCACCTCAGTAAGCCGCCTGACTTTGCTCCTGTCCCTACTCCTCAGCTGCTAAATTCTCACTCATGTCTTCACTGCCTCGTGACTATTCAATGCATACCTGCCTGCTCTCCCTTATTCTATCTTCCACAAACCTGAGCTCATCAAAGCTCTACTGCCCATGTTTTAACTCCCATGAAAATCCATTGCCTTATCATCCCTGCACTTTCTGATCTGCACTGGCTCCAAATTCCTCCCTATCTAATCTCCTCCAGCCAGACAACACTCGCAAATCACTGTGATCCTTTAATTCTGGTCTTTTCTGCTTCTCCAATTTTATTTGCTGCACCAGTGGTGGCCATGCCTTCAGTAACAAGACCCCATGCTCTGGTATACCTCCCTTGTCTACCTCACTTTCCTCTGCTGTCACTCCCTCAAATCTCCCTCTTTGATCAAGCTTGTGGTCATCTTGCCTACTCAGTGTCATTTTTTTGCTTTCTAATGTTCCTGTGAAGCAGCTATGAGAATTCTCTCATGGTAAAAGTACAATATGTCCCCTCATTCTGTGTGCCCATATTAAAGGGAATAGTTTATTTCTCTCCACCCTATTGGATCCTTTAAACATTTTAAATATCTACATTTTCTTACTCTTCGATTTTCTAAATTCAAGGGAATAAACAGCTTGCTAAGAAACCTCTCAATTTAACTGTTTAAGTCCCTGTATAATTTTGATGATTCTGTATTGCACTCCCTTGCAAGGCCAACATGTCCTTCCTAAGTTGTGATTGTCAGCAATGAATGCTGTTCAGAGAGAGTCTGACCAAGACCCTGTACAACAAAAGCCAAACTTCCTTCATTTATATTCCAGTCCTGATAA
This sequence comes from Carcharhinus amblyrhynchos, assembly GCF_965287045.1. Classification (NCBI taxonomy): domain Eukaryota; kingdom Metazoa; phylum Chordata; class Chondrichthyes; order Carcharhiniformes; family Carcharhinidae; genus Carcharhinus; species Carcharhinus amblyrhynchos. Next base: position 60,056,469 of record NC_137329.1, read on the forward strand.
TAGCAGGCCAATAGTCTATTGCCCTTTTTGGCTGTTTGATATGCCCTGCACTGGCATTTAGTGATTTGTGTACGTCTAGCTGAGTGGGAAATGCAAAGATTAAAACCAAACCAACCTCCTGATATCATCAACATGCCAAGTTAGATTCTGTTCACACCTTGATCTGACCTGTGTAACTAATAGGGCACTGTTCACGCAGGGCAAGCTGTAAAGGCCTGCGTTCAAGTTTCTCCAGAAAGCAGCCTCCTTTTCTAACTGAATGAAGTGAGCCCAGCTGCTATTTTCCTCAGTCTCTGGGTGCTGATGATGCAGTTTCCTACCATTGACTGAAGACTTCCTGTAAAGGAATCAGCTGTGAGGCTTCCTGTTGAAACATTGTGGAGCATAGTCTGTGAACGGAAAGGAGGCTTTAATCAACATTCCCACTCTCATTCAACCAACAAAGAAGAAAAGAAAGACTGGACATTTATTTATAGAGCTCTTTCCTTGACCCTCATCAGCCAAGGGATTTCCTTTCATGGGATGTGGGTCACTGACAAGGCCAGCATTTGCTGCCCATCTCTAATTGCCCTTGAATTGTTTGGTTTGCTTAGGCCTTTGCTTTGGGCAGTTGAGTTAACCACATTGCTGTGGGTCTGGAATCACATCTAGGCTGGATCAGGTAAGGAAGGCAAATGTCCTTCCCTAAAGGGCATTAGTGAACCAGATAGGTTTAAGAGCATCAAGTCAGAAACAGGCCCTTTGGCCTACCATGGCTATGCCAACCATCAAATACCAATCTACACTAATCCCATTTACCAGCATTTGGTCCACAGCCTACTATGCCTTGTAATTTAAGTGCTCATCCAGATGCTGCTTAAGTGTTGCAAGAGTACTGCCTCCATCATCCTCTTCCATTCTATATTTCCACCACCCTCCAGGTGATAAAACATTTCCTCAGATCCCCTCTAAACCACTTACACACCTCAAACCGATTCCCTCTGATTTTAGACACCTCTGACATGGGGAAAAGATTCTTACAAGCAATCCTACCTATGCCTCTCATAAGTTTGTACATGTCCATCAGATCCCCCCCTCAGCCTCCTCAACTCGAGGGAAAACGAACCCAGCCTACCCAGTCTCTACTCATAGCTGAAACTTTCTAACCCATGCAATATCCTGGTGAATCTCTTCTGCACCCACTCCAGTACTATCAAATTCTCCTGATAAAATGGTGACCAATATTCAATCTGTGGCCTGACCAATGTTTTATTGACATCTGTGCTCCGATATCCTATGCCCCGGCTAATGAAGGCAAGCGTTCCGTATGCCTTCTTCACCACCCTATCTACCTGTACTGCCACCTTCAGGGATCTCTGGACTCGTACTTCAAGGTCCCTTTGTTCCTCAATACTTCCTAGGGATCTACTGTTCATTGTGTATATCCTACCCTTATTAGACTTCCCAAATTGCATCAGCTCACACTTACTAGGATTAAATTCCATCTGCTATTGCTCCGCCCAATTTACCAGCTGATCAATATCAGTCTGTAGCCTAAGACTATCTTCCTCAGTATCAACAACACCACCAATTTTCATGTCATCTGCAGACTTAGTAATTATACCTTCTACATTCGTTAATGTATATAACAAACAACAAGAGTCCCATACCGATCCCTATAGTACACCGCTGGTTACAGGTTTCCAATCACAAAATGCCCAACCTTCCTCCATCATGGTAGTTGGGGAGAGCCCATGCTCCTGTTTTCCAGACCTAAACGCTCCAGTTTACAGACTTTTGTGACACTTGGAATTTGTTTGGGAAATATTTGCCCAGTGTATACAAGTCTACACAGTATATGTGAGATCTGTCAACCTCCACCTCCCACCCTCAAGGACATCACTCCCCCCACACAGACCCCCACACAGACCATCCCCTGATCCCTCCGCAGACATCCACCCCCCCGCACACATACCCCCCCCCCCCGATCATCACCCATCTCCCCACAGACACCCCTACAGATATCCCCCCTACACGCCACCCACCACTCTCTGCCTCCCAATCGCCAACAATAATGCAATGCCCCCTCCTCTCTTACATCTCCCCCGCTACCCCCGTCATGCCTGAAACTTCTATTCCCTAGAATGTTGAGTTGCCATTTCTGTCCTCCTTTCGACCATTTCTCAGCGATTGCAACAATATCATATTTCCATGTGCTGATCAAGTTTGTCTGTCTTACCAAAGAATAATCGATGATAGCTTCATTTACTTTCAATTCCAGACTTCATTAATTTGTTTTAAATTCCACCAGCTACAATGGCGGGACTTGAACCCTTTATCCCATGCATTTACCCTAGTTAGTCCCCCTGACACTAAGGGGCAATTTAGGATGGCCAATGCACCTAACCCACACATCTTTGGACTATAGGAGGAAGCCGGAGCACCCGAAGGAAACCCATGCAGACATGGGGAGAAAGTACAAACTCCACACAGACAGTGACCCAAGGCCGGAATTGAACTCGGGTCCCTGGAGCTATGAAGCAGCAGTGCTAACCACTGTGCCACCATGCTGCCCCTGAAATTTGCTCATTGGCCTCTTTAGTGCGAAAGATATGAAAATGTGGACTCCCCAAGGAGAAAAAGGTCAGACAAGCCTGAGCTAGTGCATGGGGAAGTTCAAGTAGCAAAGATGTCATGGAATAAAAGGCTAAGGGAGTGGTAATGGTTGTAGTAAATAAATGGAGCATTGGGCTAGAGTAGGTCCAGAATAAAAGCTCTCTCTGAAAACAAAAACATGAGGACAAGATACAGACTGGCAATTCAGGGGCAGCAGTGACGTTTGGGATGGGGAGGAGAGTAATCAAAATAAAAGGCAGAATTCATGGCCTGAAGATGTTGAAGTGTTAAGTCTAAAGGGCAGTAGGGGCCTAATTGGAGGTGAGGTGTTGTTCCATAAGCTTGTGTTGGGCTTAACTGGGACAGTGTAACACACAGGACAGAGATGTGAGAATGAGAGCAATCTGGTGAATTGAAATGACCAGTGACTACAAAGTTAAGGTCTTGCTTGCAAAGATATTTTGTACAGCAGTTACCTGGAAGGGATGGTCCTTCACCTTCTGTTCCTGTTAACTACAAGAGCTAACCCCAAAATACTTTCAGATTCCTCAAGATGACACAGCAACACAGCCTGCTCACAAGCCCAGCCCCCCCATGCTGACACCTCCATCTCCCAACAATACTACATTAACATTTGTCTGCTTATTACATGGCCTGCTCACTGAGAGCAATGCCAAAGGAGATCTGCTAGTGAGCCAATTGGCTACAATCATCTCACTGAAAACAAACAGTAGAGTCCACGAGAGTACAAAGTTAACTGACAAATGAGAAAAGGGAAGACATTTTAGAGTTTCTTTGGAGTTGTTACTAATGCAAGTTCAGACTAAGAAGACACTTATTCATTTATTAATGTTTCCTATATTGCAATGTCTGGAGAGACAGTGGCATAATGGTAATATCACTGGACCAGAAATCCAGAGGCGCAAGCTAACACTCCGGGGACATGAAAATTGGTGGTGTTGTTGATACTGAGGAAGATAGTCTTCGGCTACAGACTGATATTGATCAGCTGGTAAACTGGGTGGAGCAATGGCAGATGGAATTTAATCCTAATAAGTGTGAGCTGATGCATTTTGGGAAGTCTAATAAGGGTAGGATATACACAATGAACAGTAGATCCCTAGAAAGTATTGAGGAACAAAGGGACGTTGAAATATGAGTCCAGAGGAACCTCCCCACCTTCCTCATTTCAGATGCTCCTTGAAGTTCACCTCTTCAACCAAACTTTGACATCATCTCCTCAGCATGGTCCCTTATAAAATTCCTTGGAGTAATAGATCATAGAATTATAGAATCCTACAGTGCAGAAAGAGGCCCTTTGGCCCATCGAGTCTGCACCGAACATGATCCCACCCAGGTCCTACCCCCATATCCCTACATATTATACCCACTAATTCCTCTAACCTACGCATCCCTGGACACTAAGGGGCAATTTCTTAGCATAGCCAATCAACCTAACCCCTACATCTTTGGACTGTGGGAGGGAACCGGAGTGCCCAGTGGAAACCCACGCAGACATGAGGAGAATGTGCAAACTCCACACAGACAGTGACCCGAGCCAGGAATCGAACCCAGGACCCTGGAGCTGTGAAACAGCAGTGCTAACCACTGTGTTACCGTGCCGCCCACAAATAATATCCTGTTTAAAGCTGTATGATGAATTTAATTTGTTTATGTTCCAGATGATAGAATTGTCTTTTGTATCTGATACTTTTGGCTTAAAGTAGTTGAGACAGAGCTTTCTGTCACATTTGTACATTCTGAACACATACAGCAAATAGATGCTCCCAAAGTGCTCAAAGTGAGAGCAATGCTGCTTTCCATCAAATTGATCTCTTTCGTTCTGGAGATGAGTCACACAGACTCAAAACACTAACTCTGTTTTTCTCGCTCTCTTTAGACATGTTGCCAGACTTGCTGGGTTATTCCAGCACTTTGTTTTTATTTCAGATATCCAGCAGCTGCAATATTTTGCTTTTATTGCAGGCAGCCTGTACACCAACTGTGAGAAATGTGACTGGCTTATACTAGCTCCTGTAAACTAATTGAAGCTATTTTTTCAAATGCTTCGTTGTTCAATTATTTAACTTTCTGAGTTCAATCTCCAATATCTCTCAGAGCTCTTCGGAACAAATCAAACCTCATCCTCACAATTTGAGGGAAAGGTGCGTTCTGGCCTCTCTTTTTAATATACTTTGGAAGCATCCATTTGCTGTACATGTTCAGAATGCACAAGTGTGATAGAAAGCTCTTTCCCAACTCCTCTTGGCTGGAAGTAAATGCTACAAAAAACCATCATTCGGGACATCAACATTCACATTTATCATACAGCTTTAATGTACGGAATTATTCCAAGGACTTTTATAAGGGGCCAAATTAAGGAGATGACAGCAAAGCTTGGTTGAAGAGATGATCTTCAAGGAGCATCTGAAATGAGTAAAATGGGGAGGCTTTAGAGAGAGCCTGATAGGGTGTGACGCTTAAGCGGTTGAAGGCATAATCCTCTAAGGTGAGGTGATGAGAGAGGCGGCATCTAATTCTGGAAAGGGACAGTTTAGTGAAGGAGGTTACAGTCATTTGAAAGGGGGAAAAAAACCTGTGCATCAATCATGTCGTCATGGCAAATGTACCATTAGCATCAATCATGTCCTGGTATCAGTCACTAGACAGATGCAGAGAAGCATCCGTCACTGCATAGATCCAACATGTTATTTCTTCTGTCACATTATTAGTTACATTATGACATCAATTAGAGCAAAGCATTAGTTGTGTCATGTTGTTGCAGATATTTGTTGAATAGTGGTTAGGGCCTTGAACTAATGCTCCACAATTTATGGGTTCAAATTACATCATGGCCCTGTGTGGAATTGAATGAAAGAAATTGGTTTATTTTTGGGTCAGTCCCAGAAAATGATTATCAAGCGAGATGCTTCATTGTATAAACCCACCTAGTGTTGGTTAGGGCAGATTAGCTTTCATTGCTGCAGAGCAACTTCATTTCTCTACCTTCCCAAGAGGATGGTAATCCTCTTGAAATGCGAGTTATCACATTTCAGGCACAACAGAGGCACCCCAGGGTGGTTTAGTGACAGAGTCTGATGGGGAAGTGGAGTTCCGACCACTCAACCACCAGTGAAACCAATCATGTCCCCTTATCACCTCCGTACTGTGTGTCTTTTACCTCTCGGCTGGGAGATAACAATCTGTACTGTTTTCAAGGTTGAGTTTTTTTCCTATTTATAATTGTTTGTAAAAATAATTCATTTAATCTGATTTAAGTTGGAGTGGCACACAGTGGTTACAACAGCTGCCTCACAGCTTCAGGGACCAGGGTTCATTTCAGGCCTTGGGTGACTGTCTATGTGGAGTTTGCATGATCTCCCTGTGTCTGTATGGGTTTCCTCCAGGTGCTCCGGTTTCCTCCCACAGTCCAAGGATGTACAGGATAGGCCGACTGGCCATGCTGCATTGCCCCTTAGTGTCCCAGAACGTGTGGGTTAGATGAATTATGTGTGGGTTTATGGGGTTCGGGTGATACAGAGGGCCTGAGCGCGTTACTCTTTCAAAGAGTCGGTACAGACTCGATGGGCCAAGTGGCCCCCTGCACTGTAGCGATTCTATGATATCCGAGGCAATGAGAGGAGTTGTTACAAGCGCTGTTATAATCACTTGCTGAAACCATTCATGCGAGTTTAATTGTTGTACTGATAGTATAATGGGCTTGTATTACACACTGAGTAATCCCCAATCATGCTGAATTGCTGATTTATTAGAGTGATTTTCATTTCAGCACTCTGTTCAGAAGCACAGCTGCTACTTGTTTGCTGCTCAGTTTTTATTTTTATTGCTGTAACGCAGACACAATGTTCGACAACTTGAACACCAACTTTTTCAAGGCTAATCCTTCTGTATTGAGGACAAGAGGTTAGCTCTTGGCTTGACTGATAATGGACATTGTTCTACTTGCAATACAGAGTGTGAGTATGTTTGAACATTATCATTTCATCTCTGGGACCCAGGATTGAGTTCAGAATAGTCAGGGAAGATGGAAATCATGTATGCAAGTCCTGTAGAACGACCAATTCAATATTGGGTTCAAATGCAGCCAGGCATGAGAAGTGGAAGTTTGCGCAACATTCAAGATGTGGATTAAATCAGTGGTTTTACTTCTTGGAGCTGGAAACTGCTTCACATCACACTGTTCTCTGTAGTTATTTTAATAGTTCCACACACCCACACAGCACAACAGCTTTGAGCAAAGGGGCCACGCTGATCCTGTAAAGTGATTAAAAAAATAGAAGTTCTTCATTTAACAAGTGTTATTTTGCCCTCGTCAAAGGCACAAGGGCAAGACTCCTCTGTGCATTGCTCAGTCTTCATTTGAATAAACCACATTGCAGAAACATAAAATTACTATTTCTAGACAGATTTGTGTTAGGGAAAATTTCACTTGTTAAACACATGTAAGGCAGCAATATTTTCACTTGTTGCGTAACTGTCTATTTGTGATGTACATAGAAACTAGAAGCAGGACTAAGCCATTCAGCCCTTTGAGCCTACTCCACCATTCATTACGATCTTGGCTGATTGTTGGATTCAATATTCTGACCCTGCCTTCTTCCTCACATCCTTTTAGCTCCAAGAGCTATATCTAATTTCTTAGTCAATGATGCAATGTTTTGGCCTCAACTGCATTCTGTGCTAGTGAATTCCACAGATTCACCACTCTATGGGTGAAGAAATTTCTCCTCATCTCTGTCCTAAAAGGTTTACCCCTTATCCTCAAACTATGCCCCTAGTTCTGGACTCTGCCACCATCTGAACCATTCTTTCTGAATCTATCCTGTCTAACCCTGTTGAAATTTTAAAAATTTCTATAAGATACCCTCTGACTACTCAAATTCCCAATGAATATAATCCTAGCCGGCTTAGTCTCTCTCTCCCCCTTTTGACTGTCCTGCCATCTCCAGAATCAGCCTAGTAAACCTTCCCTCTATAGCAAGGATATCTTTCCCAGGTGAGGACACCAAAAGTGCACACAATACTCACGATGTGGCCTCACCAACGCCCTATAAAATTACAGGAAAACATCTCTATCCCTATACTCAATTCCTCTCGCTATGAAGGCCAATATATCATTTACTTTCTTTATTGCCTGTTATACCTGCAAGCTTACATTCAGTGACTGATGCGCAAAGACACCAAGGGCTCACTGAGTATCCATCTCTCAATTTACACCCATACGTAAACAACATGTAGTTGTGTTTAACGTTGTTGTAGTTGTTTTTGTATTTGCTAAATTCTTTTGAACATGTATTTAGTTGGGGTTATTCTTTTTGAAGCTACTGAGGTAGAGATTGGTCATTGCTACACTAATTGCCTGGGTGGGAGAGGGTGGAAAGCTACTGATTTTTGGTGCATTTTGTCTCTCCTCTGTACCATATGCTGTACATTGAGAAAGGTGGCATTTTCATTCATGCAAGGAATCTAATACACATGGCAAATGGCCAGATTGGGACTACGAAAGGGTAGATAAATATCCCGTTCCATTTTTAACTGCCTTCTCCATGCCAGCCTGGTTTCCTTAGGAAGGGAAGAGAATAAATCATCCATTATGATTGTTGGTGAAACTACTTATGTAAAGATGTAGCATTTGTGTCCCTTTTGAACATGCTTTAGGATTACCACACCTGCATCTTCTGTGTATATAATGGTATTTTATGAGCTCATTGTGCCTGTTTTGTGGTGGTAAAATTTTATAAAATTGGGTGTGATGTGACTAGTAGGAATGGCACCCGTTCCTATTTTACAAGGAAAAATAAATCGGCAATATCAGGAGCCCACCCAAAACAGGCGAAATGTTAATTTGTATTTTTTATGTTCAGCATAATGTAATTAGTGAGCTTCACTCCCAATCGTCCCAGCTCACCTGCCTTAACAACCTCATTCACCGCAGCTTCTCAAATATAAAAGTCACATTCAGGCACTTGGGCAGAGAGGGTGAGTGAGGAGGCAAGTCTCTGCTTTCAGACTGCGCCGTGCTGCTCACGGGGTTGTTTTGTAGCAGCCATTGTTGCATTCCTGATCGGGTCGGATGGGGAGGTGGGGGCTGGAAACTGTCTGAAGTGGTAGTGCAGCAATCTCAGGACTTGTCAAGCAGCACTGCCTGTGGCCACTAATGCATGGATTCCGGAAGTGTGTTTGTGGGAGGGGGCAGGAAATGGGGGTGGGAGCTGTGTTGCCATTCTGGGTTTTTCCCGGGGGTGGCGGGGGGGGGGGGGGGGGGCGGCGGGTGGTGGGGGAGGGGGAGGGGGTGGCGGTGGGGGAGGGGGAGGGGGTGGCGGGGGGGGGGGGGGGGGCGGCGGGTGGTGGGGGAGGGGGAGGGGGTGGCGGGGCGGCGGGTGGTGGGGGAGGGGGAGGGGGTGGCGGGGGGGGGGGGGGGGGGGCGGCGGGTGGTGGGGGAGGGGGAGGGGGTGGCGGGGGGGGGGGGGGGGGCGGCGGGGGGAGGGGGAGGGGGTGGCGGGGGGGGGGGGGGGGTGGCGGGGGGGGGGGGGCGGCGGGTGGTGGGGGAGGGGGAGGGGGTGGTGCGTGGGCTGGTATGGGGAGTATGTGTTGCTGGAGGTCTATGAGAGGGGATATGGGGAGTGTGTGTTGCTGGGAGTCTGTGAGAGGGGTTATAGGGAGTGTGTGTTGTTGGGGGTCTGTGGGAGGGGGTATAGGGAGTGTGTGTTGCTAGGGGTCTGTGGGAGGGCTTATAGGGAGTGTGCATTGCTGGGGGTCTGTGGGAGGGGGTATAGGGAGTGTGTGTTGCTGGGAGTCTGTGGGAGGGGGTATGGGGAGTGTGCATTGCTGGGGGCCTGTGGGAGGGGATATAGGGAGTGTGTGTTGCTGGGGGTCTGTGGGAGGGGGTATAGGGAGTGTGTGTTGCTGGGGGTCTGTGGGAGGGGGTATGGGGAGTGTGCATTGCTGGGGGTCTGTGGGAGGGGGTATGGGGAGTGTGCATTGCTGGGGGTCTGTGGGAGGGGGTATAGGGAGTGTGCATTGCTGGGGGTCTGTGGGAGGGGGTATAGGGAGTGTGTGTTGCTGGGGGTCTGTGGGAGGGGGTATAGGGAGTGTGTGTTGCTGGGGGTCTGTGGGAGGGGGTATGGGGAGTGTGCATTGCTGGGGGTCTGTGGGAGGGGGTATAGGGAGTGTGCGTTGCTGGGGGTCTGTGGGAGGGGGTATAGGGAGTGTGTGTTGCTGGGGGTCTGTGGGAGGGGGTATAGGGAGTGTGTGTTGCTGGGGGTCTGTGGGAGGGGGTATAGGGAGTGTGTGTTGCTGGGAGTCTGTGGGAGGGGGTATAGGGAGTGTGTGTTGCTGGGGGTCTGTGGGAGGGGGTATAGGGAGTGTGTGTTGCTGGGGGTCTGTGGGAGGGGGTATAGGGAGTGTGTGTTGCTGGGGGTCTGTGGGAGGGGGTATAGGGAGTGTGTGTTGCTGGGAGTCTGTGGGAGGGGGTATAGGGAGTGTGTGTTGCTGGGGGTCTGTGGGAGGGGGTATGGGGATTGTGCATTGCTGGGGGTCTGTGGGAGGGGTTATAGGGAGTGTGTGTTGCTGGGAGTCTGTGGGAGGGGGCATGGGGAATGTGTGTTGCTGGGGGTCTGTGGGAGGTGGTATAGGGAGTGTGTGTTGCTGGGAGTCTGTGGGAGGGGGTATAGGGAGTGTGTGTTGCTGGGGGTCTGTGGGAGGGGGTATAGGGAGTGTGTGTTGGAGGTCTGTGGTGGGGGTTGGGTATGGGGAGTGTGTGTTCCTGGGGGTCTGTGGGAGGGGGTATAGGGAGTGTGTGTTGCTGGGAGTCTGTGGGAGGGGGCATGGGGAATGTGTGTTGCTGGGGGTCTGTGGGAGGTGGTATAGGGAGTGTGTGTTGCTGGGGGTCTGTGGGAGGTGGTATAGGGAGTGTGTGTTGCTGGGAGTCTGTGGGAGGGGGCATGGGGAATGTGTGTTGCTGGGGGTCTGTGGGAGGTGGTATAGGGAGTGTGTGTTGCTGGGAGTCTGTGGGAGGGGGTATAGGGAGTGTGTGTTGCTGGGGGTCTGTGGGAGGGTTTATGGGGAATGTGTGTTGCTGGGGGTCTGGGGAGGGGGTATAGGGAGTGTGTGTTGCTGGGAGTCTGTGGGAGGGGGTATAGGGAGTGTGTGTTGCTGGGGGTCTGTGGGAGGGGGTATAGGGAGTGTGTGTTGCTGGGAGTCTGTGGGAGGGGTATAGGGAGTGTGTGTTGCTGGGGGTCTGTGGGAGGGGGTATAGGGAGTGTGTGTTGCTGGGGGTCTGTGGGAGGGGGTATAGGGAGTGTGTGTTGCTGGGGGTCTGTGGGAGGGGGTATAGGGAGTGTGTGTTGCTGGGGGTCTGTGGGAGGGGGTATAGGGAGTGTGTGTTGCTGGGAGTCTGTGGGAGGGTTTATGGGGAATGTGTGTTGCTGGGAGTCTGTGGGAGGGGGTATAGGGAGTGTGTGTTGCTGGGGGTCTGGGGAGGGGGTATAGGGAGTGTGTGTTGCTGGGAGTCTGTGGGAGGGTTTATGGGGAATGTGTGTTGCTGGGGGTCTGTGGGAGGGGGTATAGGGAGTGTGTGTTGGAGGTCTGTGGTGGGGGGTGGGTATGGGGAGTGTGTGTTCCTGGGGGTCTGGGGAGGGGATGGTATGGGGAGTGTTTGTTGCTTGGGATCAGTGGGGGGATATGGGGAGCGTGTATTGCTGGGGGTCTGTTGGGGTGGTGGGTAAGGTGAGTGTGTGTTCCTGGGTGTCTGGGGGTGGGACTATGGGAGAATGTGTCGCTGGTAATCTGTGGATGGTGGGTGGTTGGGGAGATGAATTCTTTCAACTCTCCATCTGTCTCTCTCCTTCCCCAACTCTGCCCCCACTTCAGATTAATGAGTGGCTTTTGCAATGCAGCCCATTATCTCGCTGTTCTTTTGGTGGCTGCTGGAGCTGAGGAGGAGGAACGGGAGGAAGAATTGCGGGCACAGGAGGCCCAGGCCTTACCACTTGCAGGAGTAGAGGGATATGGCCACCAGAGGTAGACGTGGCCACCATTTGACCCAAGGGGGGTGCAGGAGAAAGAAAGAATGGAGACCCCAGCAGTTCTGCCTGCCAGTGTCCTTCGAGCAACTGTTGGGCATCATTGCTGATGGCTCCAGCTTCGAAAGGTGACAATGTAATGCCTGTGCCATTTGTTGCAGAACCTGGCACGAGAGAGGCACTCACTCCAGGTGGCTGTGAAAGTAACGGCCGCCTTAAACTTTTATGCCACTGGGTCCCTCCAGATCACCAGTGGAGACCTTTGTGGTATTTCATAATCATCCATCCAGAAGTGTGTGAAGGGGATCAGAGACGGCCTGCATGCCCAAGCTGGCCAGTATATTAAATTTGACCTGGACCAGGCCCAGCAACAAGCTGGGCTGCAGGATTCACGGCCATTGCAGGGATGCCAATGTACAGGGGGATATAGACTGCACCGAAGGTACCTGCAAGGTCCCAATCAGGAATCCAGGAAAATTCATGAATAGAAAGAGCTTCCATTCAATAAATGTGCAATTGGTGTGTGACCATCAACTCAACATTATACACATCTGTGCCAAACACCCTGGCAGGTGCATGACAGCTTCATATTGAGGAATTCTGATGTCCCAGAGGTCGTTTGTGCGGAGGCCTCAGGCTGAGGCGGAGACCTGATATATAATGAGGCCCATGTTGCCACATGTTCAATACTGGAGTGGTGCATAGGGCTCCTCAAAATGTGGTTCAGGTGCCTGGACCACTCTGGCAGGGCCCTCCAACATAGCCCCCTGATATCGTCTAGCATTGTAGTGGTGTTCTGTGCCCTGCACAACCTGGCGCAGCAGCAAGGAGACTTTTTGGAAGAGAAGGATATGGAGGCTGACCAGCCAGGTGTTGCTGGACAGGAGGCCCAGCAGCCACCAGACTGGTGGGCCTGGGTACTCTGTGTTAATGAGTTTATTTAGCGTGCAGGAGGGTAATGATGACTTGCTAAGTGCAATTATGATGATCCCTCGTGCAAACTAGTCTGACTGTTACCTGAGCTCCGCATGTGCGCTGGCACCTGGGCCCACATCTGTGCAGTGAGTAGGGGATCACTAAATACCCACGCAGGGGCCTGGGCGGGTGGGTAGGGGGAAAGAGATGTCTCATGGATTCTGGTGATGCCATGGCTGATGCTGTAAGTTGCAGTCGATGCATGTCCCCCATTGTAGCCAGTGAATGAACTGAGAGCCTTGATTTCCTCAATAGCAGTACATTAAGGGGCCTTCCCCACTGACATCAACATGAAGGGTCTCTCCAGCAATTGTCGGGGTAAGTACATTCCTGTTAGATGCTAATAAGTTAGTCACAGTTGTGGGGTGAAATAACATTTATTACTGCCAATAAAAGTGGTTTCAAAATAAGTGACTTTTAAGTGTCTAAATATTCTGTGTCTCATTGCTGTCCCACTGTGTCTCCTGCAAGCTCTGCAGCCCCTCAGCCATGACCCTCTGTGACTGGGCCGTATTCTCAAGAGTTGCTGCCATAGCCCACAGTGTCTCAGCACTGTCCCGCTGTGTCTCCTGCAAGCTCTCAAGCCTCTCAACCATGGGCCACAGAATCTCCAAGCCGGTTTAGGCCCTCAGGTCTGGCCCTCTGAGACTCCACTGTGTCCCGCTGTGACTTGGCTATCACTTGGAACCTGCCACTCATGGTGAGGATCCCCTGCCCCAGGCTTTCCACTGCAGACAGCAGCCTTGCAGTTTTGGCCTAGGAACCACTCAAGACAAACAATAGCTGGTCTGCTCGATAACTTTGGGAGTCCTCCCAACAGCCTTCCAGTTGGTCCAGTGGTGGCCGTCAGCACCTCCTGCATTCCCTGGCTCTGTTGCTGCATCTCCAGCAGCTGAGGGAGATGTGATCTCAGAGGCCTAGCATGTAGCCTGGGGCTAGCTGATTCCTTGCCTCCAGCAGGCCCCCACGTGCCAGAAGTCTCAGATATTCCTTCGTGCACACCAGAGAGTGACCCAGGTACCTCGGCACTAACTTGACCGACCGACGTGAGAGTATCTGGGATGGTGAATTGTGAGGTGGAAGCTGAAGTCAAACTGGTGCTGGCCTCGGAGGTTCCTTCATTGGCTTCCTGGGAGCAGCACTGGGGCCACAGTGCTCGATGGCCTGCGCAGGTCGGGGTTCCTTCCTGCAACACAAGACACAAGGTTAAATGCAAGGGAGGGAGAGGAATCTGGGCTGTATGCAATTTGCTTGAGATTCCTCCATAAAGTGGAGGATTGGCAGGTGCTCACTTATGTGCTCCAGCCCAATCATGCCGTCACTAATGGTTCGAACCCCTCCTCTCCCGCACGCTCTAGCACTGCTCCTCAAAGAGGTTGAGGACCCAGATCTCAGGCTCACCATCCCATGTCTTCACCCTCTCCTGGTGATTACAGGCATTCTTCTTTTGTGGAGCCAGAAGGAGCCGTGAAAAGTCTGATGCACAAGTTTTGCAGGGGGCAACACTGTGATACTCTTAGTGGGGAGGAAGAGAGGTGCTTGGGGGTCAGGGACTGGAAGCATGCAGATGTTGGGGGTGGGAGGATCTGAAGCTCATTTAGGAGAAAGTTGCTAGATGAGGTTAAACACTCATCCTTGCTGCCTGGATTAGATCATTCAATATTTGTGGCACCGCTCCCGGGATCTCCTCGGCAGTGTCCTGGCACTAGCACATGTTACCACAGCCCCCCAGGCTGTGTTTCTATCCCTTCCCCGTGACAACGTCCTGCTGGGATGAAGAAGATGTCCCACCTTGCTTCCATTTCCTCCAGCAATCTGGCCAGCTCAGATTCCAAAAACAGGGAGCCGTCTTCCTGGAGGCCATAACTTCCTGCACTACCGGCCTGTCTGTCCATTCTTGGGGTTTCTATGGAGCTCTTCCTTATTAGGGCAGGTCAGTTACAGGCGGTTTGGGCGGCCACAGGCCTGTTAGAGCATTCTAGCAAGTTTAATGCAGTTTGCCTTGTTGCCATGGAGGGGAAGCCAAGTCAGATTCGCAAGTATGCTGATGGATGGGTGGGGACAGGGGAGAGAAAAGGTCATGTCAGTCAGCCATCGGGGATGGGGGGTGATGAGGGGCCATGTGCAAAAATGGTCCAGGGGTGGGTTGGAGGGGGCATAAGGGGATCAGTAATGTTGGCGAGGGGGGTCTCCAATGTCTGTGGGAAGGCAGGGGATGGCTTTGACAAAGGGTCGTGTGAACTAGAAACATCAGCTGTTTTCCCTCCGCACAGATGCTGCCAGACCCGCTGAGATTTTCCAGCATTTACTCTTTTGGAGGGGGAGACTGCGTCTGCTCTGGGGGGGGGGGGGGGGTGGAGTTGGGTGGTGGGAGTTGGGGGGGGGGTGGAATGGGGGGTGTATCTGTCCTGGGGGGAGGCTGTATCTGTCCTAGGGGGGATGTGGCTGTACCTGCCCTGGGGGGGAGGGGGTAGACTGCATCTGTCAGGGCTGGGTTGAATTGTCCCGGGGGGACTGTATCTGTCCCGAGGGGTGGTGAGGCTGTATCTGTTCGGGAGGCAGAGGGGGGAGAGGGGGTTGGTGGTGGCGGTGGGGGAGGCTGTACCTGTACTGGGGAGGTGGGAGGTGGGAGGCTGTATCTGTCCTTGGGTGGGAGGGGGAGGCTGTACCTGTCCTGGGTGGGGGGGGAGGCTGTATCTGTCCTTGCGGGGTGGTGGGAGGCTGTATCTGTCCCGAGGGGGGAACAGCTGTATCTGGCACGGGGGGACAGGGTGGTGGGGGTGGGAGCTGCGGTGTCTGTATCTGGCCCGGGGGTGGGAGCTGTGGTGTCTGTCAGCAGAGTTGGAACTTTTTCTGCTTTTCCTGTGCATGTGGCTCTCAGTAAAAAGTCTGACAACACCAGGTTTTAGTCCAACCTATTTATTTGATAATATACTCGCAAGCTTTCGGGTTAGCCCCTTCGTCAGGTGACTAACCCGAAAGCTTGCGAGTATATTATCAAATAAATAGGTTGGACTAAAACCTGGTGTTGTCAGACTTTTTACTGTGTTTACACCAGTCCAACGCCGGCATACCCACATCATGTGGCTCTGACCTGCGTTGAGGCCTGTCTGGCGAGTTAGGCCCTGCCCACTGCCTCTAGTCTAGCCTATATTTTCAAAGATCAAGTGCAAAAGATTGAGCATGAAAACTCACTTGAAACTCTCCCATTTTCAAACTAGCTAGACACTCAGAAAAAATCTTGTAAAATTCCACCCAGTGTGAGAATGTAGCTGTGTGCTGAGAGGTAAAACTTGTGTAAGCCAAGTGTTTGATTGACTTCACCACTGGGTTTTAGTTTTAGTTCCCTGCACATCGCATTGCCATTTACTTTACCCAGCTGAGCTTTGGGGTCAGACTGTTTTTTAATCATCTCCCCGAGTGGGCTGGTGTCAAATGTATACTCCTAAGAATAGTGATATTTTACAACATTCATGGTATTGTTCTTTGATAAAAGATGTTCCTGTTGTTATTTCTGAACTCTGTTTTCATTTTGACTTGTCTCATTAATGCAAAGCTACACAAACACCAACCTTTGCGTGTTAGGGGCACAAAGAGTGTTGTGTGTGTGTGTGGGGGGGGTGGGGGGGGGAGGTGAGGTGGTGGTGTTTGGTGTTGTGTGTTGGGGGGAGGATATGCTCTGTGTGTGTGTGTGTGTGTGTGTGTGTGTGTGGAGTGGTTAGTGTTGCATGTGTATGGTGGGGGGTAGTGCTGTGCGTGTGTATGTGTGGGGGGTTAGTGCAGTGTGTGTGGGGGTGGGGTTAGTGCTTTGTGTGTTTGGAGGGGGGTTAGTGCTGTGCGTGGAGGATGGGGTTAGTGCTGTGCATGGGAGAGGGGGTTAGTGCTATGTGTGGGGGGGGGTGGTTTGTGCTGTCTGTTTATGGGAGGTTGGTGCTGTGTTGGGGGGTTAGTGCTGTGTATGGGGGGTGGGGTCAGTGCTGTGTGTGTGGAGTGCGGGTTATGCTGTGTGTGTGTGTGGAGGGGGGATGGTTAGTGCTGTGTGTGTGTGGAGTGGAGGTTAGTGCTATGTGTGTATGTGGAGGGGGAGTTAGTGCAGTGTGTGTGGAGTGGTGGTTAGTGCTGTGTGTGGAGTGGTGGTTAGTGCTGTGTGTATGTGTGTGTGTGTGTGTGTGTGTGTGGAGGGGGGTCAGTGCTGTGTGTGTGTGTGTGTGTGTGTGTGTGTGTGTGGAGGGGGGTCAGTGCTGTGTGTATGTGTGTGTGTATGTGGAGGGGGGGGGGTTGGTGCTGTGTGTGTGTAGGGGGCGGTTAGTGCAGTGTGTGTGTGTGTGTGTGTGTGTGTGTGTGGAGGGGGGGTCAGTGCTGTGTGTGTGGAGGGGGGGTCAGTGCTGTGTGTGTGGGGACATTTAGTGATGTGGGTGTGGGGTACCTGCTGTGTGCGTGTGTGTATGTGTGTGTGTGTGTGTGTGTGCGCAGGGCAGGATGGTTATGCTATATGTGTTGGGGGATGGGGTTAGTGCTGTGTGTGTGTTGCGGGGGGTGGTTGGTGCCATGTGTGTTTGTGGTGGGGATTACTGCTTCGTGTGTGTGGGGGGCAGGGGGGGCTTAGTGCTGCCTGTGTGTTTGAGGGGGTTAGTGCTGTGTGTGTTTGGGGGGGGTTAGTGCTGTGTGTTGGGGGGTCAGTACTGTGTGGGTGGGGAGGCTAGTGTTGTATGTCTGGCTTGTGTGTGTGTGTGGGGGTGGGGGGAGGTTAATGCTGTGTGGGAGGGTGGGATTAGGGCTGTGTGTGTGTTGGGGTGGTTAGACCTGTGTGTCGGGGGACGGTTAGTGCTGTGTGTGCGAGGATGGTTAGTGTTGTGTGTACTGGGGGGGGGCTAATGCTGTTTGTGTGCTGGAGGGGGAGTCAGTGCTGCGTGTGTGTGGAAGAGAGTAACTGCTGTATGTGTCTGATTGTGGGGCAGGGTAGCTAATGCTGTCTGTGGAAGGAGTTAGTAGTGCTTGTTTGTGTATGGGAGGGGTTAGTGCTTGTTTGTATGTGAGGGAGGGATGTTAGTGCTGTGTGTATATGGGAGGGGGTGGTTAGTGCTATGTGTGTTGAGGGTGGGGTTAGTGTTTTGTGTGTGTTTGGGGGGGGTGTTAGTATTTTGTGTGTGTGTGCAGGGGGGTGTTAGTGCTGTGTGTATTTGGCAGGGGGTTAGTGCAGTGTGTGTGTGGAGGGTTAGTGCTGTGGGGGGGGGCGCGGTTAGTGCTGTGTGTGTGGTGAGGAGGGTTAGTGCTGTGTGTATGTTGGGGGGGTCAGTGCTGTATGTGGTGGGGTTAGTACTGAGTGTGTTTGTTGTGGGGAGGTTAGTTCTGTGTATGTGTTGTGAGGGGTAGTGCTGTGTGTGTGTACGTGGGATTCATGCTGTATGTGTGGAGGGGGGTTAGTGCTGTGCGTGTGTGTGTATGTGTATGCGGGGGGGTTAATGCTGTATGTGTGTGTGTGGGGGGGGTAGTGCTGTGTCTGTGTGTGCAGGGGTTAGTGCCATGTGTGGGAATTAGTGCTGTAGTGCTGTGTATCTGTGAGGGTTAGTAAAGTTTGCGTGGGGGAGATTAGTGCTGTGTGTGTGTGCGGGGGGATTAGTGCTTTGTGTGTGTGTGTGTGTGTGTGTGTGTGTGTGTGTGTGTGTGTGTGTGTGTGTGTGTGTGTGCGCGGGGGGATTAGTGCTGTGTGTGTGTTGGGGGGGGGAGAATTAGTGCTGTGTGTGTGCGCGGAGGGGTTAGCGCTGTATGTGTTTTGGGAGGAGTTAGTGCTGCGGGCTCAGGGTGGAGCAGTTGGGAGGAGAGGGGGCAGGTTTCGAAGCTTGTTGCAACGTGTTTTTTTAATATCTCACAAGTTACATTGAACTGGTTAGAGTTTACTGACTAGGTGATGTCTGACAAATTAGATTGATGTCTTGAGGGGCCCTGAATGCAACTATGAGCCTGGTATGGAGAAAGACATAGTGGGCTTGCCTTTAATCCAGTAGCTAACACAGTGGTTACCACTGGTGCCTCCCAGCACTAATGACCCAGGTTCGATTCCCACCGTGGGTCACTGTCTGTGTGGAGTTTGCATGTTTCCCCATGCCTGCTTGGGTTTCCTCTGGGTGCTCTGGTTTCCTCCCACAATCCAAAAGTCGTGCTGGTTAGGTGCATTGGTTATGCTACATTCTCCCTCAGTGAACAGGTGCCGGAGTATGGCGACTAGTGGACTTTCACAGTAACTTCATTGCAGTGTTAATGTAAGCCTACTTGTGAAACTAATAAATAAACTTAAAATTTTAAACGTTTTCCTATAAGCCCCAAAGAGAGCAAAGTACGTCTGTGAATGAGAAAATTAAGCATCATTCTAAGTGAAAAACTCAACTCCCGATTAAGAATTAATCCCTTCTCAGCTGGTGTTCAATCAGCCATTGTTGGCACAGAGCTTTAGCAGCAAGTGTTTGCTGGACCTCGGTTAGTACGACACTGTCCCTCTAATATTTGTTGAAGTCCACACATTGTACCACTAATATATGCACAAGTCTATAAAACATCCCCTCACTGTATGCGCAGACTCATACAGCTCTTTTAATACACGCTGAGCCTTTACAATGGCAATTTTAAACTACAGCGCAATCCACACAAAGCTCTTTTCATAGAGGCTTAGGTCTATACAATGCCCTTATTGCACATGCCCAGATGCAGGCTATGTTTAAATACACGTGGCAGTACACTGCATCTTTGTTACATGCTGCTTTACATAGAGATTGAGTACCCCTCCTCAATATAAGCAGAAACCTTCCTATACAGCATTCTTTAAATACACAACAAACTATACAGCACTTAATTACTCTCACTAGTGTCCCATTCAGAGATGCGAGTGAAAGAAAGCAAGAATGTATGCTTCTATTGCACCACTTACAATTTTATGCTTTCACAGTATTTTGTGAGGCACTGTTTTAATGTAGAAAGCAAGTTCCCTCAAGCTGCAATGTGGGAGTGACCAGATCATGTTAATGCAGATTGAGATGTGTACAATACTATCCTTACAGCTGGGATTTTATCACAATACATTTCATTTGCACTCTGCAAAGTGACAGTTTTTATAGGAGACTGAGTCTCATATGCAGTGAAACTCACATCTGTATACGTGCTATGAGTGTGAAGGAAGCCAAGGGATCACAGTTACCCCTTGAAGACGATATCAATACATTAGTGACCATGTGGAACATCCACCCCATTGTCCAAGCCACCAGGGATAATATTGAATGTCTAGCCAGGGGAAACTCTGTTGGAAGTTCATAGCAGAGCTGCAATGTAAATTAATCTCCAACTGTAAGGCACAATGGTTAGCAGTGCTGCCACATAGCGCCAGGGATCCGGGTTCAATTTCGGCCTTGGGTGACTGTGTGGAGTTTCTGACTGTATGAGTTTCCTTCGAGCACTCTGGTTTCTTCCTACAGTCCAAAGATGTGCAGGTTAGGTTGATTGGCCATGTTAAATTGCCCCTTAGTGTCAGAGGGACTAGCGGGGTAAGTACATGAGGTTATGGGGATAGGGCCTGGGTGGGATTGTTGTCAGTGCAGGCACGATGGGCCAGATGGCCTCCTCCCGCCCTGTAGGGATTCTATGCTCATGAAAGACGACTTGAACCATCTAGCAACTGGTTCCTCCTGAAGTGGCCCTCAGGATAGTTGACCACTTGCTGGTTATGATTGGAGGTTTTGGAGCTGCACTCAAATTTCCTCTCAAGCTTTAAATGGGTGAGAAGCCTGACTCACTGGCTTAGGGCCCTGGAAGTGTGCACAGAAGGTGGTCACTGTTATGGTGTAACACTCTTATTGCAGACCTATCTACTGTTGAAAAGAAACTGCAACAAACTGCGAGATATATAGAAGATACAAAAGATTGAATCAGAACTGAAGGGGGTGTAATTGGCTGACACCAGGGTGTGAAATGGTCTATTAGCAAATTGTCAGCAAACTTTTCAGCACATCAGTTTTTATTTTCCATTGACTTGGGAGAAATCCTGCCAGAACTTTTCATTTCAATTCAAGTGAGCAGGAGAATGAGACAAAGAAAGGAATCAAAAATTGAATGATTGTTCTGTGAACTCCAGTGGACAGGAAATCCGACATGGTGAAAAATCAACAGGCAATAAGCCAGTGTCAGAAAGTTGCTGTGGAATGATTTTGCCCCTAAATCTTTCAAACTTCCACTGACTTCCAATCATTGTCCATTTAGTGTGAAGTAAAATGACAGCATTGTAGGCCCACTCATCCAACCCCACTCATTGACCAACTGACCCTCCCCTTTCCATCCTACATCACTGACCAACACCAGCCTCCCACCTCTCCACTGACCACCCAACACGCTTTCCATTATCCAACTGAATCTGCCACTCCCCCCCACCCCCACCCCCACCACTGATCACCTCGCACCACTTGCTCTTCCCCCCCACAACGTTGACTGTTCAACCCTCTCCACTGATCACTCAACACACTCCCCATTGTCCACCTGACAGTCACTCTGACTATTTGACTTCTCCCCACTGACCATCCAATCCCATCTAGCACTCACACCCAATACCCTCTCTGTTGCCCATTGAACAGCCACCCCAACCATCTGACTCTTTCCCCACTGACCATCCAACACTGACAACCCAACAACCCCCTTCATGGACCAACTAAGCCCCCCCATTGACAATCTGAGCCCCCTCCCACACTGATTGTCTGACTCCCTATATTGACCATCCTACTCCCGCGATGCCCATCTGAACCCCGATCAAGTGAAGACCCCATTTCACACTGACCATCGGGCCTTCATTCCACTGACAATTGTACATCCACCCCCTCAACTGTCAACATGAACACTAACCTGCACTCACTCCACCTCCCTCCCCCACCCCAGCCCCCACTTTGTCTTGATTTCTCAGAGTAGCTGGACCTTGAAACTTCCCACTTTCCTGCAGCTGGTGCTGGAAAAGGGAGCACGGCTTCATTTCAGCTGAAAGAAGGCCTTGGAAATGGCTGCATGTTTTTATGGTGAAGGAAAGTGTTAAATTAAAAGCGGAGGAATTTAGAGTAGCTAAGAGTAGTGGGTGAGAAGAGGATTGGGAGAGGTTTAAATGTCAACAAAGATTGACAAAGAAGTTGATAAAGAAGGGTAGGAGAAACTATGAAGCTGGGCTAGTGCTTAATATAAAAAAGGATAGCAAGAGTTTTTATAAATATATAAAAAGGAAGAGGCTGGCTAGGGTGAACGTTGGTCCTTTAGAGGATGAGAAAAGGGACCTAGTGGGAGGGGATGGGGATATGGCTAAGGTATTGAATAACTTTTTTGTTTCTGTCTTCACGGAGGAGGACGTGAATAATTTGCCGGGTGTTAGTGATGGAAAGGTGGTAGGACTGGAGGGTCTTAATGACATTACTGTTACTAGAGAGGCGGTGCTCGACAGACTGGAGGGGCTGATTGTGGACAAGTCCCCAGGACCGGATGGAATGCATCCGAGGGTTCTGAAAGAAATGGCGGAGGTGATAGTGGATGCCTTGGTGATTATTTTCCAGACGTCGCTGGATTCCGGGGAAGTGCCGGAAGATTGGAAAATGGCTAATGTTACGCCGTTGTTTAAGAAGGGTGCCAGGCAAAAGGCGGGGAATTATAGGCCGGTTAGTTTAACGTCTGTGGTAGGTAAAATGTTAGGATCCGTCATTAAGGAGGAAATTGCGAGGCATCTTGAAGGGAATTGCTTGATAGGGCAGACGCAACACAGTTTCATTAAAGGGAAGTCGTGTCTGACAAATTTACTGGAGTTCTATGAGGATGTGTCTAGGGCGGTGGATAGAGGAGAGCCGGTGGATGTGGTCTTTCTGGATTTTCAGAAGGCGTTTGACAAAGTACCTCACAAGAGGTTATTGCAGAAGGTCGAGGGACATGGAGTTGGGGGTAGGGTGTTAGCGTGGATAGAGGATTGGTTGTCAAATAGGAGGCAGAGAGTGGGGGTCAACGGGTGCTATTCGGATTGGCGGATGGTGACTAGTGGAGTGCCCCAGGGGTCGGTGCTGGGGCCTCAGCTTTTTACCATTTATATAGATGATCTGGAGGAGGGAACCGAGTGTAGGGTGTCGAAATTTGCTGATGACACCAAGATTGGGGGAACGGCAAATTGTGCGGAGGGTGTGGAGAGTCTGCAGAAGGATCTAGATAGGCTGGGCGAATGGGCCAGGAAATGGCAAATGGAATTTAATGTTGGCAAGTGTGAGGTGGTCCACTTTGGTAGGAATAATGGTAGGAAGGACTATTACTTACGTGGAGAAAAACTGCAGCAGGCGACGGTGCAGAGGGACCTCGGGGTCCTTGTGCATGAGTCGCAAAAACCCAGCTTGCAGGTGCAGCAGGTGGTCAGGAAGGCGAATGGGATGCTGGCCTTCATAGCGAGGGGGATTGAATATAAAAGTAGAGAGGTCTTGCTGCAGCTGTATAGGGCATTGGTGAGGCCGCAGCTGGAGTACTGTGTGCAGTTTTGTCGCCGCACCTGCGCAAAGATATTTTGGCCTTGGAGGGAGTGCAGAGGAGGTTTACTAGGCTGATGCCGGAGTTGAGGGGGTTGAGCTATGAGGAGAGGCTGAATAAACTAGGCTTGTACTCGTTAGAGTTTAGAAGAATGAGGGGAGATCTCATTGAGACGTATAAGATGATGAATGGGACGAATAGGATAGAGGTGGAGAGACTCTTCCCGCTCAAAAAAGACAGTAGGACTAGGGGGCACAGCCTCAAGATAAAGGGGGGACGGTTTAGAACGGAGTTGAGGAGGAACTTCTTCACTCAAAGGGTGGTGAATCTCTGGAATTCTCTGCCCGTTGAAGTGGTGGAGGCTGCCTCGCTAAATATTTTTAAGACGCGGGTTGATGGGTTTTTGATAAGAGAGGGGATTAAGGGTTATGGGGAGAGGGCGGGAAAGTGGAAATGAGCCACGACAGATCAGCCATGATCTTATTGAATGGCGGGGCAGGCTCGAAGGGCTAGATGGCCTACTCCTGCTCCTATTTCTTATGTTCTTATGGAGGCCTGAGTCAGAAGCTTCTTCACATCTCACTCAATTTGTCCATTCTGCTGGCCTATCTATGTCCTTTTCAGTTGATTGGTATCATCCTCACTGTTTACCTCAATTCCAGGGTTTGTCTACTTATGTATTGAAATAAATACTCATGTAGTTGGTTAGTTTAGCTTTGAAATTATTGAGGTGTTGGTTTGTTCAAGCAACAGCAGGTTCACTCTAGACAACTGAATTGGACATGTCTAGGTGTCACCCTGCTGAAGCCACAAACATTCTCCCACTCAACTCCTACGCATCAGTTCTCATACATCATCATTATGGAAGGTGTTATTTACGCAGCCCCACACTTTAACTCTTATAAACATCAATCTCTACTATCCTCCAATCGGGGAAAAAAAACAAATATTTCCCTTGACTCACGCTTTTTGTCCTTAAGGTTGTGAACCCTCATGAGTCTCCATTTTGTTAACCAGCTTTTTATGTTGCCTTTATCAAATGCTTTCTTAAATCCATTTAGACAACACCCATTCCTTTCGCTTCATCAACCCTCGCTGTTAATTGACTAAAACATTCAATTTGTTAAGTATAATCTACCCTTTACAAATCAATGCTAGATTGCCCTAATTCATTCAAATACCTATTAATTTTTTAATTGACTATTGATTTTAAAGAAATGTTAAAATGGCCAGCCTGGAGAAGGCCCTACATTCTTCCTAGAGTAGGTGTGCCACATTTGTCTCCAATCTCTGGCACCTCCACTGCATCTAAGGAAGATTGGAAGATTACAGCAAATCTTTCCTGTAATCCCAAGACCAGGATAATGCTCTGGGATCCAGGTTCGAATCCCACCATGGCAGATAATGAAATTTAAGACTGGGGTATTACAGCAAGTCTTTCCATTATCCTCACCCCAACAACCTGGGATGTGGACCTTCCATATCTCCTTTCACAATTATTCCTTTGGGGATCCAGCTACACCTCCTTGCTAGCAATGAGCTGGAGAATACTTTGCTTCATATTAGCATGCTGATGAACTGTCAAGCTGAAATTATTGGTCATCCTATTTAAAGTGGCATTCATAGTGTACTGAAGGAAGTGGCTGAAGAAATAGTGGATGCATTAGTGTTCATCTACCAAGATTCTATAGACTGGAACGATTCCTACAGATTAGAAGGTAACTAATGTAGCCCCACTTTTTAAAAAGTGAAATAGAGAGAAAATGGAATTATAAACCAGTAAGCATGGCGTCAGTAGTGGGGAAAATTCTAGAATCCATTTGAAAGATTTAATAGTAGGGCACTTGGTAAACAGTGGTAGAATCAGACAGAGTCAGCATGGATTTATGACAGGAAAATCATGCTCGACAAATCTACTGGGATCCTTCAAGGATGTAACTAATATTTGGACTTTCAATAGGCTTTCGATAAAGTCCCACATAAGAGATTAGCATGTAAAATTAAACACATGGGATTGGAGGCAGTATATTGAGATGGATAGAAAACTGGTTGGCACACTGGAAACAAAGAGTAGGTATCAACAGGTCTTTTTCCAAATGGCAGGGTGTGACTAGTGGGGTAGCACAGATATTAATACTGGCGCCCCCAGCTATTCACTATATATTATATATATATTACTGATTTAGATGAAGGAACTAAATATGTTTGAGACAAATGTCTCCAATCTCGCTGTAAAGATTCACACTGTCTGGGATGTCTGCCAGTATTTTGTACATTCTCTGCTACTGCTCTGCAAGTATTCAGTTTGCTAATAGCCCCAGAAGTATAGCATCAGCATCCAGCTGAGCGCGGTTCATAGAATCCCTCATCCCCTCCGTGTGGACTGTATACAACTTGCCTGTTTCTGCTCACTTGTGCTGTCTGTGTGACCAGGTGAGAGCCCAGCTATCCGCCTGTCTGGTCCCACTGTGCTGGTGCATTGTGTGTGCACCCTCACGAGTGACGTTTGATGAATTGTCATTCTCCTGGGACACCTTCAGTGAGACACTGAAAGACCAATGGGAGATTAAAGACATAATTTAAGTGGTATAAATGTTTTAATTGGCCATGATGCACTTTTCACTAGTTGCTAACCTTAAGTCAGTGAATGCAGTCTGATATTTAACTTGTTTGACTATGAGGCCCTCACCCCCTCAGCTCTGAATGTCAAGCCAGCTCTACTGACGTCCAGCACCATCTCCCCTGCATCTGTTGGTTGCAAGATTACTGACTGGCTACCTCCAGCTCTCCCTTGGAGTTCTGTGCTCTCATCTGCATTGAGTGAATTAAGATGCCAATGAGTGAGAGCAACAAAGTCTGTTGAATGGATAGGAGGATTTGCTGAGAGTATCTCTGAGGGAGAGAAATAGGGTAGAATTTTATGGGATTGCACTTGGTCATTGAAAAAATGGTGAGGACTGTTTCTAGCTGCTGTAGGCAGTGGGCTGGGCTTAGTTTGCAAGCCAGCCTGTAGAGGGAGCTACTGCGCATGTGCAGACCTCTAATTCTGCACGTGCTCAATAGTAGCAGCAGGGCTGACAGACAAAGAGAAAGCTGTCAGGCCCCTGCTACTGCAGGCAGCTTCAACACAGTGCCACCCCCCTCACAATTGTGTGGGCCCATGGCTAATCGCAAGCTCTGCAATGAATAGGCATCTAGCACCCGCCATTCCCCAATGCCACCCAGACCGATCGGGCCCCCCCTCTTCAATCCATTCGCAGTAGAAAGTGCAGGCTCTCGTCCCTTCATGCTCTACCCTCAGGCACTGCCAGTAGCACCCCCCCTTGCCCTCAGCCTCTATGGGGGATACCTCAATGTCCTCCAGTTCCACTGGTAAGGCCAACACGACTGTTCCCTGTTTGTGGAGGGCAGGTGTTTTTCTCACCAGAGAGAACCTCTCCCAGTGAGGCCACAAAGGCAAGCGAGCCCGGACGATTGAGTGCTGGGCTCACTAAACAGATGTAAATTGTGTTTTAAGTACATTATTCAGCCTCTCGCCCATTTCCAACAAGAGGCTGACATCGCTGGAAATCCGCTCTCATAAAAGCGCGAGAGCCAAGAATCAGGCATGATCCTCATTTTTCAGCTGTTGTGCAATTTTACCAGCTCACTCCACCCATTGGTGGTCAGGGTGAGCTAGAGAAATTCCACCATGTTACATAAAGATGTGTGCAAGGATCAGTGAGATTTGTTAGAAAGTACATAGACACGGAGTAAGGGTCCAAAGTAAGATGGTGTAAGGAGTGATGTGCTGGAGTAGGTTTGAGAAGGCAGAATGAGAGGGTTATTGTAATGCACACAACAGGATACAGGTGAATGTGCCACCATACTTACCTTTCCTTCCTTGCTTGCTTAGGCCACTAAACCATCTTGTCATTGAATCCACAACTGTAGTTGCAAACTCCTGCTGCTGATGTCAGAGACAAACTCCAGCCATACCTTCTTGTTTTCACAGGCAAGTTCCTTCCTCCTGGCATTAGGAATGGTATCTCCCCATGGTCCTCCCAGGACCACATCCGTTAAATGGGAATTCAAATGCAATCTCTGATTATAGTAACTTCCACACAATGATAGGTCTCAAATGATGCAGTGACATTTAAAATGATACACACCATAAGTACAGCTTTCAAACCTAGAATGTGTTTGGAAACATTATGATCATAGAACCCCGACAGTGCACAAGGAGGC
The DNA here is from genome assembly GCF_965287045.1 of Carcharhinus amblyrhynchos. Classification (NCBI taxonomy): domain Eukaryota; kingdom Metazoa; phylum Chordata; class Chondrichthyes; order Carcharhiniformes; family Carcharhinidae; genus Carcharhinus; species Carcharhinus amblyrhynchos. The sequence goes on from NC_137329.1 coordinate 60,083,822, forward strand.
CATTTGGTCCATCAAGCCTGCACCAAAAACAATCCCACCCAGACTCTATCCCCATAACCTCACATGTTTACCCTGCTGATCCCCTGATTCTAAGGGGCAATTTAGCATGGCCAATCATCCTAACCCACACATCTTTGGAGTGTGGAAAGAAACTGGAGCACCTGGAGAAAATCCACATAGACACTGGGAGAACTTGCAAACTCCACACAGAAAGTCACCCAAGGATGGAATTGAACCCGGGTTCCTGATGCTGTAAGGCAGCAATGCTACCCATTGTGACATCTAAATGTACTCCACACTTTGTTTCAAAACCCTTTTCAAAACGATTAGACCATTCTCAATCTGCACAGACCTTTAACATCCCAATCCAGTTGATTTTCAGGTGGAAAGAATTGACCACAGCTGTCAGGTTACAGGCCACCAGCACCAAACCCAATTGCAAAGTCAGGAAAATAGCTTTGTTGGAATTGTGGTTCTAATCTCCATCCCTATGTCCCAGACAGAAACTGCTTTGAAAGACCACAAAACTCGTAGTTATTACTGCTTGTTCTGAATCCAGCTTTTTATTCCCCCTCCATTTGTAAAACTATTGATACCACAAGACAAAATGAAAATTGATTTCAGTGATGAGAGAATTTGTGTGCCAGCAGAGAGGTCTGTGAATGAATGGGGTTGAGTGTACTCATACAATGGATCCATTCTCCTGCAGAGTGAGTGTGGAACATGACTTCTATTGACCAGCAATTTTACACAACTGTTTCCTTTTTTGATTGCTGAGAATTAATCTCCAGTCTTGGCAGTTTAATTGAACAGTAGGTTTTCAGGGCTGGTAATCCGACAGGAGTGAGTGACAGCAGATGTTGCCCTTTGCTTATTGACTGGTGAATCATACTGCATAGCTAACAGAGTGAATGCTAACAGCTGCACTTTACAGCACAGCAGGAACACCGAGCAGCCAGAATCCCGTTCTCGCTCCAGAAAGGACAACTCACATTAGAAATATATCCCACCTGCTGGAATACAAACAGCCAACAACAATACAGAACATCTGAAATCAAAATAAACAGTAATAGCACTTTCAAATTACTGCACTCACTCAATAAATGACAGTTAGAAAACATTGAATATAATGAATGGAAATTGCAAAATGTACTATACACACTGGTGCTCTTGTCACACAGAGGAAGATCACAACGGACACCTCCAGACGCTGAAAGATGCCCTCATAAGAATGGGATAAGGCGCTCAACTCATCAATCGACAGTTCCAATGCGCCACAGCGAAAAACTGCACCAACCTCCTCAGAAGACAAACACGGGACACGGTGGACAGAGTACCCTTCGCCGTCCAGTACTTCCCTGGGGCGGAGAAGCTACGACATCTTCTCCGGAGCCTTCAACGTATCATTGATGAAGACGAGCATCACGTCAAGGCCATCCCCATACCCCCACTTCTTGCCTTCAAACAACTGCACAACCTCAAACAGACCATTGTCCACATCAAACTACCCAGCCTTCAGGAGAACAGTGACCATGACACCACACAACCCTGCCACAGCAACCTCTGTAAGACATGCTGGATCATTGACATGAATGCCATCATCTCATGTGAGAACACCATCCACCACGTACACGGTACATACTCTTGCAACTCGGACAATGTTGTCTACCTGTTACGTTGCAGGAAAGGATGTCCCGAAGCACGGTACATCGGGGAGACCATGCAGACGCTACGACAACGGATGAATGAATACCACTCGACAATCACCAGGCAAGACTGTTCCCTTCCTGTTGGGAACACTTCAGCGGGTCACGGGCATTCGCCCGTCATCTTTGGGTAAGCGTTCTCCAAGGCGGCCTTCACGACACACGACAGCACAGAGTCGCTGAGCAGAGACTGATAGCCAAGTTCCGCACACGAGGACGGCCTCAACCAGGATCTTGGGTTCATGTCACACTATCTGTAACCCTTGTGACTTGACTGGGCTTCCAACATCTATCTTACTGTCTTGTCTGGAGACAATATACATCTCTTTAACCTATGCTGTCTCCACTCACATTGTCTGCACCTTTAAGACTTGATTAGCTGTAAAGACTCACATTCTAATCAGTATTCTGTAAACTGTGTGTGCCTTTATATGCCCTGTTTGTGATCAGAACTCCCGCTCACCTGACGAAGGGGCAGAGCCCCGAAAGCTAGTGGTGTTTGCTACCAAATAAATCGGTTGGACTTTAACCTGGTGTTGGGAGACTCCTTACTGTGTTTATCCCAGTCCAACACCGGCATCTCCACATCATGATTCCCTTGCTCAGGCAGTTGTCACCTTAAACTTCAAGAGGCCAATCTCCAGTGCCTCACTGAAGTCATTACATCCCTTTTCCCATCAAGTCCGAGGAATCTCGGCTGTTCGCATGTCTCATGAGTCTCTTTCAACGTTTCAGCACTGGCCTGGATCCTCCAACTCGGCATCTGATGTGGGAGGAGCATATCTAACAGGCACCCGTCTCTTACGATGCAAGTGTCAGAATTCTAGTTTACCCGCTTCATCGAGCGACAGGAGGGTAGCCGCAGCTTCACGTGCAGTGCCCATTTTGGACTCCAAGGCTCTGACTAAAGCCAACAGAGAGACGGAGCTGGTCAGGCTGGGAGGACACTCCTCAGTTTTCAGCCCACTGGCATAGTTTGCTCCAGCACAAGGTGTGATTTTGAGGCCTGCGTGTATTCTATAGGATACTGACTCTGTCCTGGACTCAACTGTTCCAGATAACCATTGGGGCAATTTACATAATTCTTCACCCAAACTTTTTCACCAGCCTCCAATTGTCTCTCTCGGCTATTATTGTTGTGACCTTTGTGTTGGGTTTCTTTTCTACCTCCCCCAGGTTTTGGAAGATCAAACTCAATCTAGTGCATTGTTGTTTGCCCTTGAGCAAATCTGTGGGCGCTATACCTGTAATAGCATGGGGGGATTGTCCAATAATCAGGTAACTAATGAGAATGCTTGGTGTCCATTGAAGCTGCCAGCTTTTAAAGTCTGCACTGCTCTCTCCACAAAACCATTCAACAACAGATGGTATGGTGCCTTCCTGAGATGTCAAATCCCATTCGACTTCATGAAGCTGGTGAACTCCTGGCTGGCAGAAAACATCCCATTGTCAGAGACCAGCATTTCCGGGATCCCATGTGCCAAAATGGAAGTGCAAATTTTCTCTGCTATTATTGTTGTGTTCACCGAATGCACTTGGAGTGGGCATCCACTATGACCAAGAATGGCGAGCCATGAATGGGCCACATAATCCATATGCAACTGCATGGATTGTCTCCCACGGGTGTAGAGAGTGCTGGTGGCAACCACACGCGCCACTATGTCTGCATCCATTCCAGGCCACCAAACATAGTCTCTTGCCAATATCTTCATTTTGGCAACTCCAGGGTGTCCATGATGTAGTTCACAGTATGGAATGTCACAAATAACGAAGGAAAGAGGCGCGATGATGAAAAAAGTACTGATAACTACCCTGATTCGGAACAACCACTTGTGCCCACCATATACAGTGCTCCAATCGATAGTTGTAAACCGCCAATAATAATGGCCACTGCTGGATACAGGCTGATGCTATCAGTGGCACTGTTTTGTCCTCTCTTAGTAACCCCAGTAGCGGCTTGTGGACGGTGACAATCACAAATTCCCACCCATAAAGTATTGATGGAATTTTTTTAACCCAATTATTACCACCAACCCTGCGTTTTCAATGTAGGTGTACTTTCTTTTTGCTGTAGCCAAGGTCCTGGAGGGATTTTCTATTGAATGTTCCTCTCCATTTGGCCATCTACGTGCTAATACAGTCCAAATGCCATATGGAGATAAATCGCAGATTCACACTAACCTTTTTCTAGGATCAGAATTTGCTAAGACATTTGACAATGACAACTGTTGCATTATCCTGTTCAAAGCAAGGTCTTGACGGGTGAACTTGACTCTTTTTTTTTAGCAGTTGATATAGTTGAATGAAGATGAAAGCCAGGATTAGTATGAATTTTCCATTGTACATCAGCATTCCTGAAAATGACTGCAACTCCTAGATGGACATGGGAGCTGGGATTCCTTTCGCACATACACCTGGTCCCCCAAAGGTGTAGATCCGACTTGTCCACTTTGTAGCCCGGATAGCTCACTTTAGGTACCAGGAAGATGCAACTTTCCTTTCTTAGGCACATGCCAGTCCTTGAAAAATGGCTCAGAGCTTCCTCCAGGTTCTGAAGGTGTTCTGTCTTTGTTTTACCCGTGATAAGAACATCATCCAGAAAAAAGGCCACCTTGGGTAAATCTTATAACAAACATGTTTTCCATTGTTCTCTAGAAGATTGATCAGGCCGACGATATCCCTAAAGGTAACCTTGTGTATTGTTAAAAGTCCTTTATAGTATTGATTGTGGAATATTTCTGCAAATCCCCATTCAGCTGCAGCTACAAACAAGCATGACTCATATCGAATTTTGAGAATAAGTGTCCCCCTGCCAACTTTGCATATAAATCCTTGATCCGGGGAAATCGGGCATTTGTCTAACTCTGAATAATGGTTTATTTAAAGTCCTTGACTGTAATATCTGCCTTCAAAGTAGGCACAATCGGTGCTGCCTGTTTCGCCAACTGGACAGGTTTTATAATACCTTCTCGTTCCAGTTTTCTAATTTCTTTTCCACTTTTTCCATAAAAGCAAACGGTACTGGTTGGGCCTTGTAAAATCGCAGGACTGCGTATGATTGATATTTAATATCGCTTTGGCTCTTTTATCGTTCCTAGCCCTTCTTGGAAAACTTCTGGGTATTTGAGCAGGACTTCACTCGAGCTCCATTTTCTAACTGGAAGATGTTTACCCAACCCAGATGGATTTCTCCAGTTGTGCCTCTTTAGGATCGTGCTTGAGCCTTCCACTACCATTAATGGTAGCCTATCCAGTTGCTTTCGTAAGAGACGGGAATAAAGGTTGTATCCACAATTCTCAGAGCTCCCCTGTATAAATCCTCAGTCTTGGTTAAGGCTAAGAATTGAAGTCCAATATGAATTTTACTGAACACTGATTCTCCTACCACAGATACAGCTGCACTTGTATCAACCTTTGTTGATATGGATGTCCAGTTAATCTTACATTTGGACATTGCCATGCAAGTTAATTGTTGTATGTCAGATATAGTTGGTCCTTCAATGATGTGTACTCTTCTGGACACTGGCCTACATGTCTTTTTCCTAAATCCATCTCTTGAAGGCTTACTTTGTTGCTCTGACTCTGCATACCAGCAACAATTACAATGCCTCGCTGGGCGGGATTCCGAAGGGACTGTTGACTGTCTAGTCAAAGCTTGGCTTTACTTTGGGCCATACTGCGGGCAGACCTGGGTCTACTGGTATCCGCATACTTCCTGAGGAAGGCTATGTAATTATCTGTGCTCAAGTTGTGGTCCCCAACCTCAGTCAAACTGGCGTGGATGTCCACTTCCATCGGGATAACTTGCAACACATACGCTCCACTCATAGCATTTTCCAATGATAAGGCCACCTGTAGTCCCTGTTTGATGTCCAGTTGGGATTCCACCAGACATTTTTGGATAATTACATTATTTATCCACATACCAAATGATCTCTTAGCATCTCAATAAGTGTTAGCCCAAAGTCACGTGTGGTCATCAAAACCTTTTAGGAAATAGATTTCCTCATCTTCCGGAGTGCCGAGTAAACTGGTACATTCTCAGGATCAGAGGTGGCTTAGAGTCTTAATATTCCCTCACTAAGTCAGTTAAGCTGCAAATAACAGCAAATGCCGATGGTCCACAAATGGTGATTGATCCATTGCTTTTCATCTGCCACAATGTCATTGCTCTAAAAAAGTAACACATGCATTCAACATATTGGACCCAGTCCTCCACAACAGGGACAAAAGAGTCCAGTTTCCCAAATAGAGGCATGATGCCCGAAAATGGCTTACCCCAAGCTAAGCTGGCTATTTGCAGCAAATTCCTTAGGGTCATCCTTTTTGCTCATCGCCACTGAAATAACTCCTCAGAAGCTAGTGTCCCTTCACCAGATTCCCTTTATTTACAAAGTCTATTCCACTCCTAGAGTGCTTTAGGTGCAAAGGCAGAATCAGGAATGCCGTAAGACTGGACACTCCCATATTTATATACAGGTGACGCTCCCTGACTGGGCAGGCCATTATGACCCCAATCAGGGACATCTTTTAGTGATGACCCCAAACAGGGATATCTCCTCCTGTTGAACCAAAGAAACAAAGTCAAACTAACTTAAGGACAATTCAAAAAGGGCAGCTCCTTAAAAGAAGGGGAACCGCCCAAAACAAATAAAGACAAAGTGGAAAGGGAATGTAAAACATCAAATTAAAATGTGATTAAAGGGGTCAATAATACACCCCGGTCCCTGCGGTGCCCAGCAGGCACGGAAGGCTTCAGTGGACACCGCATGCTCCCTTTCCAGAGATTACATGAATATAGCCATGGTAAAGGGGCAGACAGTCAGGTTGGATGATTCCCCTCAATCACCCGCTGCCTGGACCAGTAGATGGCAGACATCAATCAGGGAGATCATACTCCAAGAGACCAACTTCCTGGGCCTTGTTCAAGCCATTACAGGGAAGCTTCTGGAAACAGTTATTGAATTAGTAGTCACATGGAAAAATATGTGTTGATTAGGAAGAGCTAGCATGGATTTCTAAAGGGGAAATTGTGTTTAACTTAGTGGACTTTTTCAAAAGGGTAACAAAAAGGGTCGATGAGAGTAATATTGTTGATGCGGTATACTTGGTGTGATGCTACTGTGCCTTTTAAGTATATTATAAGCATATTCTCTGGAGTTATAAGCAGCCCTGTTATTTATATTGGGCACCTAGTTGTCTGAAATAATGTACTTTTATTGCTAAAAATCCATATAATGGGCCTCTTGTTCATTTTTAATTTAGACTAATGCGAAATCCTGGAGTTTTACGACCCTTTTGAATTATCTTGTTTGCAAGTGATTGACAGGTCAACATTAGGTGGTTCCTTCCCAGGGTAATCCACGAGTTACTTTCAGTTTGGCAGAAGCTGTTAGGACTGCAGACTGCAAGTAATGTTTCTATTTATCTCTCTGGTATTGGAAAGTTAGCTTTTTGTGGCTGGCTAGCTAGTTAACTAGTAATTAGAGGTAAGGATTGCCTCTGTTTCTCAAGGTGGGCTGAAAGTTCCAGAAGGCCTCAGCATTTTCAACTCAACATCCAAAGGAGTAATCCACAGCAGGGTTGGAAAGCAGCAAAGTCTAGCATCATGTGAGCACACTTATTTTATGTGCTAAACCTAGGACAGGGTGTATGTTTATAGGGCTTGGTTGAAATAGTACATTTAGCTATTAAGGTATATACAATATCATGGTTGTTTCTTTTCTTGTTTGTAATTGGTAAAAAGTATTGCTAACTGTCTTAATATATGTTAACTGTACTCTTAAATAAACTCTGTTTGATTAAAGCTCCCTAGTGGATCACTTGAATCATACCTGGAGTTAGTAATCTAACGCTAACCCTAGCCAATCTTCAAAGTGCAAAATTAGGTCTCGGCTGACTTCATAAAACACCTTGGAGTTTCTCAACTGGATTATAACACTTGGACTTTTAAAAGACATTTAATAATGCAACACAATAGACTTGTGAGAAAAGTTATAGTTCATGGAATAAAACGGGGCAGTAGAAAAATGAATATAACATTGGCTGTGTAATAGGAAGCAGAAAATACGGTCAACGGATACTTTTCAAGCTGGAGGAAGATTTCTCGTTGCGTTTGGTACAGTGGCACAGTGGTTAGTAGTGTCTCCCAATGCCAGAGACCCAGGTTTGATTCTGGCCTTGAGTGAGTGTCAATGTGGAGCTTGCAAGTTCTCCCTGTGTTTGTGTGAATTTCCTCCGGGTGCTCTAGTTTCCTCTCACAGTGCGAAGATGTGTATTAGACGGATTAGCTATGGTAAATGCATAGAGTTATGGGGATGGGGGAAAGTGGACCTGGGTAAGATGTTCTGTCAGAAAGCCAGTGCAGACTTAATGGGCTGAATGGCCTCTTCCTGCACTGTAGGGATTATATGGTTCCCCAGGGTTAGTATTGGGACGCTTGCTTTTCTTATATATTTTGGAGATTCAGATCTTGCTGTGCAGTTGACAGTTTCAAAGTACGTGAATGATACAAAGCTTGAAAGTATTGTAAACAGTGAAGAAGTGCAGAACTTCAAAAGGACATAAACAAGTTGGTGAAGTGGACAGATGGATGACAGATGAAGTTCAATGTGAAGAAGTGTGACGTGGTGCAGTTTGGTAGGAAGAACATGGAGAGACAGTATAAAACAAGGGGTAAAATTTTCAGAGGGGGTTCTGGAGTGCAGGGATGTGGGTGTATAGTTACATAGATCATTGAAGGTAACGGGATGGTGATAACCACGAAGGGCATGGGGGATCATCAGTAGATCTTCCTGTGAACTTTGTGGAGTATGAATTCCCTTATTGAACCTCACCGAATGGGAAGTGAGCAGCAGGAGCTAAAAAACCAGTTGCTGTTACACAGATTTTGTTGTAGGTCCCAGAGTACAGATTTGCTTGCTGTAAGCCGTGAGTGCAGCCCTTCATTTTGGTTTCTGTTGTGGGAAATTCTTTTAGGTGGCCTGATTAATTTAAAGACTAAATCTTTTCATTAAAGATTTCAGTTTATAAAGGCAAAACATTTTACTCAATTCAGTGAAATTCTTAAACTAGTTTTTATTAAAACATTGACATGTTAGAATCAAAAACATTACAAATAAACAATATTCAGACAAACGTACAATTAAGACAAGACAAATCCCATTTTGGCCAAAATTGGAGATCAGGAAAGCCTGTGTAGGTGGATACAAAATGAGAATAGGCCAAAACAAGATTTGTCTTGTTTTAATTGTATGAATTTCTTAATATTATAGTATATAATATTAAGTTGTTATTCAGGCATTTCAATGTATTGATAAAGATTGCTTAATTGAACATTTTCCTTGAATTAAATAATTTTTTATTGCCTTTGTGAAAGTAAAATGTTAAATCAGGCCACCTTGAAAGAAATTCCCACATCAGTTTCTAATAAAAGGTTTTTGGTGATGGGAAATTGGATGAATTACTATAAGAGCAGTTAATAAAGCATATAGTATTCTGGGTTTTATTAATAGGGGCATAGAATACAAGAGCAAGGAGGTTATGCTGAACTTATTCAAGACACTGGTTAGACTTCAGCTGAAATGTTGTGCACAGTTTGGATGTCACACTATAGCAAGGATGTGAAGGCACTGGAGAGAGTGCAGAAGAGGCTACAAGAATGGTTCCAAGGATGAGAAACTTCAGTTATGAGGATTGATTGGAGGGGTTGAAACTGTTCTCCTTGGAGAGAAGAAGGCTGAAAGGAGATTAGAGAGAAATGTTCAAAATCATGAGGGGGCTGGACAAAGTGGATAGAGAAAAACTGCTCCGATCATAAAAGGATTGAGAATGAGAGAGAACAGATTGAAAGTGATTTGCAGAAGAAGCAAATGTGATGTTAGAAAACAATTTTCACAAAGTGAGTGGCTTGGGTCTGGAATACACTAACTGGAAGAGTGGTGGAGGCAGGTTCAATCACAGCATTCAAGAGGAAAATAGATGATCATTTGAATAGAAACAATATGCAGGGGTTTGGGGGAAAAGGCAGGAAAATGGCACTAAGCTCAATTGGAGTGCAGGTGCAGACACAATGGGCTAAATGGTCTCCTTCTACATCGTAACAATTCTGTGATTTGGATAGCCCTGAATAATGCTCATTTCTTTTTCAGATCAGTCAAGTACTGGGAAATGAAATGAAATTTGCGATGCGAGAGCCTTTGGGTCTCAGGTACAACTTTCATTGTTACAGGAGCATGTGCTGATTTAGCACAATGATGATAGTGAGAGGGTGCAACTGTGCTCTGTTCTCTAGGGCAATGTACCAAACTGCCCACTGATGTCCCAGTGTGAAGGATCTCTGCACTGGATTGGATCTGGGATCATTATTGCCAGTGAATCCACTCTGGCTATTTGTCATATTTGTCACTGTGTCAGTAGTTATCCAGCCTGGAACCAGCAGAGTGTAGCACACTCCATACTTCACGGTGCTAGCCATGGCTGAACAGTGACCCTCACGGCCAGCACACTGTGGGTTCAAGTCCCATTTAGAGAGAAAACTCAATGCAGTGCTGAGCTGAGTGAGTGTGAGAGACACCCCTTTTGGGTGAGATATTGTACTGAGGATCAAGTGGATAAGATTTGGAGCAGTGGAAGGAAATTGTTCGCAGTAGCCTGCTCAATATTTATCCCTCCATCAGCACAATAGAAACACTTTGACATTGCTGCTGGGGAGCTTACTGTGTGTATGAGCTGTCTGATATGATTTCAAAACACACTGCACTGGCTGGGAAGCTCCCCAAGACATCTGCTGATCATGAAGACACTTTCCTCCTCACTGATCACCCACTATCACACCAAATAGTCACAGAGTGCAACCAGTGAGGGAGGAGGGGGTGGGGGAGAAGGAGGTGGGAGGGAAGGAAGTGGCGGAGGGAGATGACGAGGGGAAAGTGACGGAGGAAGGGAATGGGGAGGAGGAGAAGGGAGGAGGAGGAGGGAGTGGATGAGGTGGAAGGAGTGGAGAAATGTGGAGAGGGTGTCAGTGGAGGGGAGGTCGTGGGAGCAGGGAGGGAGGAGGTAAGAGGAGGAGTGGGGAGGAGGATGAATAGGGGTGGAGAGAGGAGGATGACGCACTTGGGGAGAGGGATTGGAGAGGAAAAGGAGGAGTGAATGCAAGAAGAGGAGGAGGAAGAGGATGAGTGGGGAGGGGGACGAGGAGGAGAAGGAGGCACTCGGAGAAGGGGAATGAAGAGGGGAAAGGGGAGGAGGAGTGAGTGGAAAAGAGGAGGAGAAGGAGGAGAGAAGAGTGAGAGACAGGAGGAATGGAGCAGGAAGAACATTCTGAAGAGGGGAATTTCTATTCTGGGATAGGAATGCTCTGGTACCCTTTCCTTGGCTACAGAATGGGTTCTGGATAATGTTGCTGTGGGTTTAGACAGCCTGCTGTTATTGTGCCCACAGTGTGTGGTTTGTGTACTCATTTGGACAGTGGCTTGGAATGACATTGAACCAGAACAGACATAATAACCAAGTATGGCAGTGTAACAATGCCCCTTCACAGACTTCATTAGAAACAAAAAAGGTGTTTATTAATAAGAAACTGTACATAGGTGTGCAGCCACCCAGCTGCCCAGTCACTACCTGCCTGCTACATCCCTTTTGCCTCGGAGAGGACTCCACGCTGATTCCTCACTCTGACTCCCAACTTGTTCCCAAGCCAGGTGACCCTTATTCTGCTGTATTGCCCTTCAATCACCACAGGCAGTGAAAAAACAGCTTAAAAACTGCATTTCAGAATAAAATCCAAGCTGGGAGGGTGAGGGTGTGTTGTGGCAATGTTAAAGGGGGCACGCAGTCTCTGCAGGACCAACTCTGCTCTACACACAGTCATCGGACCCTCACCCCTAACGTCATCCCTACCCTCATCCCTATCCTCACCGTACTCTCACTGCACCCTCATCCCCATCCTCACTCCATCCTTGCCCCACCCTCATCCCCACCCTCACCCTACTCTCACTCCACCCTCACCCCCATTCTCACTCCACCCTTGACCTCTCCCCCCCGCTCTCACCCCATCCTCTACCCCCCACCCTCTCCCTGCTTCTTTGCCCCCTGCCCTCAACCCCTGCCCCGCCCTCGCCCCCACCCTCACCCCCTGCCCTTGCATCCCCGCTCTTGCCCCCTGCCCACACACGTCCTCACCTCCCATCCTCACCCCCATTCTCACCCCTTCATCACCCTCACCTTCATCCCCCCCACCGCCCCCCGCACTCCAGCTACTTTCCAGATCCAAATTCAATAACGTTAGATCAAGCCAGGATGTACTTAGTCTTTGGGTGTTTTTCTTTTATTTCTGTTGACACATCTGTCAGCCCTAATAAAGAAGAGGCAGAATCACCTCAGTCCTACATCCCCAAACAAACAATGTGATAACAGAAAGAATCTTAATCCATTTAATGACAATGATTAACTTGTGCCAGATTGTGAATCCGCCTGTACGTGTGTCTGCTTATAAATGTGTGTGCGAGCATCATTGCGTATGTGACTGCATATGTGTTACTGTTTGTGTCACGGCATGTGAAAGACTGAATTACTTCATGTGTTTTTGTGTGACTGTGTGTATCACTAAATGTGTGTGCGCACGTGTGTACGTCATTACCCATTTGTGTATGTCATGGCATGTGTCAGTACCCATGTGTGCATCAATACTGGTAGATGGATTTATGTATTGTTCACATCCATGGGTGAAATTTTACAATTCTGCACAACACAGGAATTGTAGCGGGTGGGACACGCACCATGCAAAGGTCTGTTGGGTGGGATTTTCCAACCTTAGGGCAAGCGTGGCTGGGAAATCCTACTCTATTGTGAGATTGCATCCGTACCTGTCTCTCTGAGTGCACTAATCACTCTGATTTACTCTCTTTAGGATATGGCAACTGATGTCAGCCATCATTTTCAGTGTTGTTGCCATAATGGTGAGTTTACACTTCTTTAACATTATTTACTTTGTGAAACAAAGACACACTGGAGTGAGTGAATGAAGGCCTATGAAGAGGGGGAGGGAGGGCAGGTTGGTGCACAGTGGTACTATCACTGGACTAGTAATTCAATGTAAAATGAATATCTGGAATTCAAAGTTTAATAATAACCATAAAGCCATTGGCGATTACTGTAAAAATCCATCTGGTTCACTTTTGTCTTTTTGAGAAGGAAATCTGCTGCCCTTACCTGGTCTGGCCTACATGTGACTCAAGGTCCATGATTTTGGTATAAACCCGTGATAAGGAAGGTCTGCAAAGAAAGAGATAATCTGTCATCAATGTCTAAGGAAATAAAGGAGGATAGCAAATCGAAAGAAAATGTATACAAAATGGCAAAGATTAGTAGGAAACTGGAGGACTGGAAAATCTCTAAAGGTCAACAAAAAACCATGAGAAAAGCTATAAAGAAAAGTAAGATGGATTATGAGTTTCCACTAGCTCAGAATATAAAAACACATAGCAAAAGTTTCTACAAATATATAAAATGAAAAAGAGTGGCTGAAGTAAACATTGGTCCTTTAGAGATCAGAAGGGAGATGTAATAATTGGAAATGAGCAAATGGCTGAGGCACTGAACAGGTATTTTGTTTCAGTCTTCACAGTGGGTGACACAAATAACATGCCAAGGCTATGGCAGGTGAGGACCTAGAAGCTATCATTATCACTGAAGAGGTAGTGTTGGGCAAGCTAATGGGACTCAAGGTAGACAAGTCTCCTGGCCCCGATGGAATACATCCCAGGGTACTAAAAATATGGCGGGGGAAATAGCAAATGCACTAGTGGTAATTTACCAAAATTCGCTGGACTCTGGGATGGTTCCCGCAGATTGGAAAACAGCAAATGTGGCGCTACCGTTTCAAAAAGGAGGTAGACAAAGGTGGGTAACTATAGGCCAGTTAGCTTAACTTCTATAGTCGAGAAAATGCTTGAATCTATCATCAAGGAAGAAATATCGAGACATCTGAATATAAATTGTCCCATTGGAAAAGAGCAGCATGAGTTCATGAAGGGCAGGTCCTGTTTGACTAATTTAGCAGAATTCTTTGAGAACATCAACAGGGAACCCATGGATGTGGTGTATTTGGGTTTCCAGAAGGTATTTGACAAGGTGCCACACCAAAGGCTGCTGCATAAAATAATGATGCACGATGTGTTAGCGTGGATAGAGGTAATGTGTTAGCATGGATAGAGGATTGGACAGCTAACAGAAAGCAAAGAGTGGGGGTAAAAAGGTGTTTCACTGGTTGGTGATCAGTGACTAATGATGTGCCTCATGGATCAGTGTTGAGACCGCAATTGTTTATGATTTAGAGATGATTTGGAGTTGGGGACCAAGTGTAGTGTGTCAAAATTCACAGATGACCCTAAGAAGAGTGGCAGAGCAAAATGTGTAGAGGACTCTGAAAGTCTGCAAAGGAATATGGATAGTCTCAGTGAATGGGTGAGGGTCTGGCAGATGGAGTACAATATTGGTAAATGTGAGGTCATCCATTTTGGTAGGAAAAGCAGCAAAATGGACTATTATTTAAATGGTAAAAAATTTGCAGCATGCTGCTATCTAGAGAGACCTGAGCGTCCTTGTGCATGAATCACAAAAAGTTCATTTGCAGGTGCAGCAGGTAACTAAGAAGGCAAATGGAATTTTGTCTTTCATTGCTAGAGGGATGGAGTTTAAAAACAGCAAGGTTTTGTTGCAGCTGTATAAGGTACAGGTTTGGTTTACTTATTTGAGAAAGGATATACTTGCACTGGAGGGGGTGCAGAGGGGATTCACCAGGTTGCTTCTGGAGTTGAGAGGGTTGGTTTATGAGGAGAAATTTAGTAATTTGGGGCTATACAGATTGGAATTCAGAAGAATGAGGGGAGATCTTACAGAAATACTTAAGATTATGAAGGGAGTAGAACAGATAGATGCAGGGAAGTTGTTTCCACTGGCAGGTGAAACTAGAACTAGGGGGCATGGCCTCAGAATAAGGGGGAGCAAAATTAGAACTGAGTTGAGGAGGAACTTCTTCGCCCAAAGGGTTGTGAATCTGTGGAATTCCCTGCCCAGTGACGCAGTTGAATGTTTTTAAGGCAAGGATAGATAAATTTTTGAACAGTAAAGGAATTAAGGGTTATGGTGAACAGGCAAGTGGAGCTGAATCCACAAAAAGATCAGCCATGATCTTATTGAATGGCGGAGCAGGCTCGAGGGGCCAGATGGCCTACTCCTGCTCTTAATTCTTATGTTCTTATGATTTTACCAAAAATTGACTAAGTGTCACAACAGCAAGAATAGTTTGGACTACAATCGCCCCACACTCAGTCTGCTGAAAGAACCCTCCATGTTACCCCAGGCATGTGACTCACATGAACTGGCTGCAACAGGGCACCATTAACACAGGGGAACTGCATTTAAACACTCCCTCTGCACTCAGAGAGTCTTGCCAGGAGGATGCAGCGCAGAGAGCAGCTCCATGCTTCATGGAGGCAGATCGCAGAAGATTTCTAGATGCCATGAGGAAGGGCAATCCACCCTGTACCCCTGAGAGGGTAGACGACCCAGAAGCAGGAAAGAAAATGTAGTCTGGGGTGCGGTGGCTGCAGCAGTCAGTGCCAGCGGCCTGACACCGAGGACCAGCGTCCAACGTCACAAAAAAAGAATGACTTTATTTGAGCTGCAAGGATGAGTGTCCATCTGCCACATCCTGGCATCAGTCTCACCTGTCACACATGGAATGTTCACACTAATCCATTCCCTGACACCCTGCAGTCATCCAGTAACTGAACCCCAGCATCTTCCTCAAATCCCTCTGGCACTCCCTGTCACATCATCACAGTCCCTTCTTGTTGAGGCGCAGTGCTGATTTAGGCTGCCTGTTCTCCCCCGCCCCACCACCTAAGCCTGCCTCCCTGCAGGAGAAGAAAGTCTATAATAGAAGGGAGAGGGAGAAGGCTGGCAGGCAAATTCCTGCATCCCTCATTGTCTATGAGGAGTGAGCAATAGAGATCTCAGGGGAACCACATGAGAGAGCTGCAAGTGCCTGTGAGGTTGGACTGCACCACAGAGGTGAGGATCCACAGAACCTTCATCCATATGACCAGGGTGGCACAATGGCACAGTGGTTAGCATTGCTGCCTCACAATGCCAGGGACCCAGGTTCAATTCCTGACTTAGGTCACTGCCTGTGCAGAGTTTGCACATTCTCCCTGTGTCTGTGTGGGTTTCTGCTGGGTGCTCTGATTTCCTCCCATAGTCTGAAAGATGTGTTGATTCGATGAATTGGTCATGCTAAATTCTCCCTCAGTGAACCCGAACAGTCGCTATCTGCGTGGTGAGTAGGGGATTTTCACAGTAATGTCATTGCAGTGTTAATGTAAGCCTGCTTGTGACAATATTAAATAAACTTTAATCTGCCCAGACACTTGTCCCCCCTTTGCACTGACCAAATGTCTTATTCTGCTGGCAATGACCCCAATAAGGCTGGACTATCAGGAGTCAGCGCCCTGCGCAATCTGTGCCAGCACCTCAGAAGAAAGCACCAACCACGTCGCAGGCACCATGCATCGGCGTAGAAACACACCTCTCAGTGGGTGGACTTCACAGATAGGCTTTGAGATCACGACTGATGAGCACCGCACAGCCATTGAGGCAGGAATGTTTGAGGGATTGGGCACGCAGACGCCTGCTGGAATTACTTCTCACAAAGCAGCTGGAGATACAGAAGCAGAGCCGGGGACGGCAAGAAGGGGTGTCAGCGACATTCCAGCAACTGCAAGGCCGCTTGGAGGAGCCCCATAGCCTTCAGTCACAAGAGATGGTGACAGCATTACATGGCACCCAGGTCAACACTGGATGATAGGGTCCAAGGCTGACTGAGACTCTGCGGACCACGGCTGAGGGTCTCAGGAGCCTGCTTGGTGGGCCATGGTTGAGGGGCTTCAGAGCTTGGTCCAGTCTCAGAGGGCTAATACAGAGGGGCTCCAGAGCTTGGTTTAGACACAAGGGGCGAACACTGAGGGCACGCGTACCATGGTGCAGATGCAGTTGGGCCTCCAGTACTGGCAGAGCCGGGTGATGCAGAGGCTTCTGATGCTCACTCAGCTGCCTCTCCATTCCATGGTGTGTCCTGGGGCCCACAAGCACCCTGAGGCACAAGGAAGCATTGGGACCATCCCAGTGCCCCCCCCCCCCACCCCAAAGAAGATCCTGGCAGTCTCCAGCCCTTCCGCATCCCCCTTTCCTGACCCTGGTGGATCACATGGGCAGCAGGCTGAACAGGGTGGCATGGATACATTTGTGACATTGTGAACATTGGCCAGTGCCCGTAGGCGCTGGTCCTCTAGGGGACAGCCACCAAGGGCATCATAGGCCATGGGATGCAGAACACAGCTGACCACCTCCGCCTCTAATGTGTATCCTGGGGAGTCAGTTAGATGTAGCACTAGTCCATGAGAAGATATAGGGGAACTGAGAGGGCAGAGACTGTAGTTAAGGATAGGGTAATTGTAAATCATCCGCATTCAAGAATATTGCACCTTGCAGAGGTGTAACTTCTGGCCTGGGTTGATCTTGCTGCAGATGGCGACATCAGTCAGCCACCACAGTAGCAACAATAATTGCTGCCAACTCTCTGCAAACCTACATTCATGTTTGCTCTGGAGTGGGGAAGGAGAGACAGAGACGTCATCAATCCTGACCCCCTGGCATCCATATCCTCATGATTCCGGACGCTGCCAGCCCTGCACTACCCCTGGTATCACCTCAATTGGCCGCTGAACATTCCATAGCATTGCCTTAGCCATGGGCACTGCCCATGTCCCCTCATAATCGCCATGGCGTCTCACATGGCTGTGTTCTGCCTTCACATGATGCAGCAGAATGTCTTTTGCACCCCAGTGCATTTGGGTGTGCAGTGGTGTGCGGTGCAAAGATACTCCTCCTGATGGCTAGCTCTGCTGCCTCAGACATGGATCTCTGATAGCACAGGCCAGTGGTGGCAGCATGAGGCAGACTGGGCTCAGCATTCTGGTGCTCACATTGAGTATAAAGGTGGCTCTGAGAATGTCTTTATTGAGGAATGCTAGCAGCATAAACCTGCGTTTTTATGGTGAGAACTAGCTTCCAGACATGGTGTGCAGTTCAGATAGATGGGGGAAGGACATCCTTATGACTATCAGGGGATGGGTTCCTATCGAGGGCAGCACTGCAGAATCCATGCAGTGTGATGATCCATGTTAACATCCACCGAACTCCCCCGATTGGAGCAGCAGCTGCCAGAGCTGCTGCTTGTTTCTGTTGGTGGGGTCTGGAGTGGAATGCCAGCAGAGCCTGTGCAGCAGACAGATGGCAGGGTAACCGTGACGATGTTAGTGGGACTTGAACATAACTTCATATGAAACTCTTTGGGGATTTTAGCAAGCAGGAGAATGTGCACCACACAAGCCCAGTGGTGACCGCTGACCTGAGGACCTCCAGCCTCGTCCCAAATCATTTGGTGCCTGGTGCAAAATCCACTTTTAGGTCCACACACAATTTCTTGGGATCGCTGCGGTGTGTGCCAGCCACGGCGAGACCGGCAAATCACTTCCAAGATCCACAGCAATGTGGTTGATTCTGAATTGCCCTCTGAATTGGCCTAGCAAGCCACTCTTTTCAAGGGCAGTTAAGGATGGGCAATAAATGCTGGCCCAGCCAGCAATGCCTATATCCCATTACTGAACTTAAAAAAAGCCAAATTTTCATTAAACCCACTTTTGGGTGGTAGCTTATCAAACACCTGCTTAAAATCCATATAGAAAATATCCACTGCATTCCCTTTATAAATCTACTCCGTCACACTATCGAAAAACTCAATCTGCCTTTTACTAATCTGTGCCCACTCTACAATTCACTCCAAACCTCACCGAGTTGCTCTTGGTTTTTTCTGCTGATAATGGATTCCAAAACCTTCGCTAACGTTAAACCAACAGATCTTTCGTTGCTACCACTGTCTTTGCAGCCTTTCTTGAATAAGGCATCATTACTACCGCTCTCCAATCCTCTACTACCTGCTCCATATCTAGCCAAGATAGGGAGATTGTGAGAAGCCCTTCTGCCTATTCGGCTCCCACTTTCTTTGGCAATCTGGGATTGAAGTTTTTTAGACCTAAGAATTATCCACTCTGAGCATTGTTGACCTTCCTGATATACCCTGCCTATCAGTTTTCACCCCTTCCAACCATTGTGGTCTTCCCACCATCTCCACTTCAACCATCGTTTGCTGCAGGATTCAGAATCTGGGAACGAATAGACCTACAAAATTCCATAAACTGGGAGGCGGCAAACATCTGCATGTGTCTCTCGGTCAACCTTTGTCATTATCTTGGATACAGCGGCTAGAGATTTAGTGTCCTGCCCATCACGGGGATCGGAGTCGGCGAGGAAAGGTCCAATCTCCTTGGGTGGGATTTGGCAGTTTCGGGATGATCGAGGTTGCAAATTCCCGCCTGACATCTATGTGAGCGCCTCTGAGACGCTGAGCTCCCAGCGAGAATCGCGATGACCCAGAGAATCGGGTGTCAGCTGAAAAGCCCTGCTGGTCACAAACCCATTCCGATGACTTCGTTCAGCCACATCAACCCCAATAAAGTTCTTGACTAGAGCATGTAGGATGCCAATAAATATTCATTTTTTTATTCATTCGTGGGATGTCGCTGGTTGGCCAGCATTTATTGCCCAACCTTAGTTGCCCTTGAGAAGGTGGTGGTGAGCTGCCTTCTTGAATCACTGCAATCTCTGTCTTGCGGGTTGACTCTCAATCCTGTTAGGGAGGATATTCCAGGATTTTGACCTTTTGAATGCACCATTTTACATCTGATTAGTGGGCTTGAAGCTCGAATCAGTTCTATTCTGCTGTTAACCCATCTCTCCAGCAAGATCAGCAACAGGCAGCCTTTGGTACAGGTCCTCACAAACAAGGACCTCCAGAAGAAGCACCACCAACCCCTCAGCAATGAAAGGCGTCCCTCCCCCCGTACCACACCACGCAGGCATAAGGTTGACCTGACCCCTCCTCAGTTCCTCCCCCCACAAACCCCTCTCAGCCCCACCTTCCCTCTCAGCACCCCTGCCTCCTCCCCATTCCCACTCAGCCAATCTTCCCCTTCAGCTTCAGTCCTCCATTCAGGACCGCATCAGCAGTGCCAATGGTGTATTGCCCACTGGCACTAACACCCTGGCCTGATGGCTTGTGCTGCAAGTGGATCAAGGGAGTAGGACCAGTGGCAATTTGCTCCTCTGCTGCTGCCAAGCTGTAGACAAAAGGTCCCTCAAGGATCTGATAGGTTGGGTGGGATTGGGCTGGGAGCACTCTCTGGGATAGAGGTCTTGTGGTTGGACTGCCCCTTCTAGCCCTGGCAGACCTGAAGATCACCCATGACATGGGGATTTCAGGCAGTCCTGTGAAGGATTTCTGCATTCCTGCCAGATAGCTGTGTAAATTGCGAACTGGCCTGGTCACTTTAATCTCTGTGCCCCTTAGTCACATGGCAGGGTTTTAAATCATTGCAAACCCCTTTCAAGTCCTGTGACAGGGAGGAGATTTCAGTTTCACCTGGGGTGGTGAGGGTGTGGTGCCCAGCTGTGCACTCAGCCCCAATGTATGCACACAGCTTTGATTTTCCTAAAGCCAGCTGAAACCTTTGAAACCCTCTCCAATCCACAGGAAACATTTGATTTCTGTCAATTTCAATATACAATGTTTTGAAATAAGCTTCCAACTGACAGATGCTGCCAGTTGCAACAGGAAACACTCTAGTTTTCTGTCTGGCATTGGGCACTTAGCCTGTACATGGGAGAATCTGTGTGAGCATCTCTAATCGACCAACTGTGCAAACATCTCTGTGAACAAAGGGCAAGAAGTGTTTGCATAATTTAACAATAGTTTTGAGTTCATGGAGCCTGTTGCACAGTTCAGTATATATCCCTCTGCCTTCTGCCTCTGCCCTCCTCCCTCCCTCAGTGCGTCTTCCTTCCTCCCCCACTGCCTCACTAAATGCCTCAGTGCCTTCCTCCAGGTGGAGGCTGCCTCGCTAAATATTTTTAAGACGCGGGTTGATGGGTTTTTGATAAGAGAGGGGATTAAGGGTTATGGGGAGAGGGCGGGAATGTGGAACTGAGCCACGACAGATCAGCCATGATCTTATTGAATGGTGGGGCAGGCTCGAAGGGCTAGATGGCCTACTCCAGCTCCTATTTCTTATGTTCTTATCCCTCACTGCCTCACAAGCTCCCTCGCTTCATTCCTTTCCTCCTTCCCTTGCCCACTCATCTGCCTCCCTCTTTCCATTTCTAGTTTAATTTTGGAATTGAAACTTCTCCGACAGTTGATGACCTGGAAACCTTGACACTACTTACAGACATTCTCCTCGGAGAAGCAGAGATCCCACATTTCTAATGATCTAGTCTGTGTGTAGAGGCAGGATAAGCTCCTTCAGTCTGTGTGACATGACTGTGTTACACTTTATGTTAAGCATGAGACACCTGCTGGGAGATTTTCTCTGAGAAGAAACAAAGTGCCCAACAGATGGGAGACAGAGGATTTCCCGCCAGGTTTTTGGACGTACTTAGTTTAATGAATTCCTGGCACTGTGTGTTTCAAAAAGCCTGCCGGGGATAAGTCCTGACCCACATCCCACCCCACCCCCCCAGATTGCTGTACTCTCTCCTCTCCGACAACCAGAACAGCCCTGAACCCCCCCACCATGATTTGCCCTCCCTCTCTCTTCCACCGATTCCTAATGCAAAGTGCACAATAGCGCCCCACCCCCCACCTCTCCCCCGCCCCGCCCCGGCATTGCCAAATGCCTGGTTGGCAGTTCCAGCATGCCTGGTGGACAGTGTCAGGAAGCTAGACTGGCACTGCCCAAGGGGCACCCCCCTGCCCCCAACCTCCCAGGGGGGCTTCAATGGCCTTTGTCCCCACCAAGGTGATCACGCCTGGCCCCTGTTGATGGAGACCAAATTTAATCCCTAATGGTGGGAACCTGTCCTGGCGGCCAGGGGGATGGGGGTAGTGGGGAGGATTTGGGGGTTTGGGGGTAGAGGGGTGGGGCATGGGGTGGCAAGTGGGGTGTGGGACGTAAGTGGACCCAGAGAATACTGTCCCATGCTCACTAACGCTGAATGTTCACAGTTAATATATCGGTGTCTCTCTGTTCCAGGCTCTCTCATTTCCTGTGCCCCTCTATGAAGCTGTCTTTGATGAAGATGGATCTAGCAATAAAATGTCTGTCAGACTGTATGGAGGGGCTCTTCTCAGTAAGTATCAACTCTTGGGAGATAATCATTCCATATCCACAAACTGGACAGGGAGCAATCCATTACACAGAGAGGACAGGGACCCTCGAGCTGAAGATTCCCTGAGAGGCTAGGGAGGAGATTACAGAGCTTTTGGCTTTGACCTCTATGTCATCATTGTCCACAGGAATAATGCCAGAAGACTGGAGGATAGCAAATGTTGTCCCCTTGTTCAAGAAGGGGAGTAGAGACAACCCTGGTAATTATAGAGGAGTGAACCTTATTTCTGTTCTGGGCACAGTTTTGGAAAGGATTATAAGAGATAGGATTTATAATCATCTAGAAAGGAATAATTTGATTAGGGATAGTTAACACGGTTTTGTAAAGGGTAGATCGTGCCTCACAAACCTTATTGAGTTCTTTGAGATAGTGACCAAAGATGTGGATGAGGGTAAAGCAGTTGATGTGGTGTATATGGATTTCAGTAAAGTGTTTGATAAGGTTCCCCATGGTAAGCTACTGCAGAAAATACGGAGGCATGGGATTGAGGGTGATTTAGCAGTTTGGATCAGGCATTAGCTAGCTGATCGAAGACAGAGGGTGGTGGTTGATGGGAAATGTTCATCCTGGAGTTCAGTTACTAGTGGTGTAGCACAAGGATCTGTTTTGGGGCCACTGCTGTTTGTCATTTTTATAAATGGCCTGGATGAGGACATAGAAGGATGGGTTAGCAAATTTGTGGGTGACATTAAAGTCAATGGAGTTGTGGACAGTGTGGAAGGATGTTGCAGGTTATAGAGGGACATCGATAAGCTGCAGAGCTGGGCTGAGAGGTGGCAAATGGAGTTTAATGTGGAAAAGTATGAGGTGATTCACTTTGGAAGGAATACAGAATACTGGGCTACTAATGGTAAGATACTTGGTAGTGTGGATGAGCAGAGAGATCTCAGTGTCCATGTTCATTGACCCCTGAAAGTTGGCACTCAGGTTGATAAGGTTGTTAAGAAGGCGTAGAGTGTATTAGCTTTTATTGGTAGAGGGATTGAGTTTCAGAGCCATGAGGTCATGTTGCAGCTGTACAAAACTCTGGTGCGGCCGCACTTGGAGTATTGCATACAGTTCTGGTCGCCACATTATAGGAAGGCTGAGGGAGCGCTGGAAAGGGTACAGAGGAGGTTTACCAGGATGTTGCCTGGTATGGTGGGAAGGTCTTATGAGGAAAGGCTGAGGGACTGAGGCTGTTTTCATTAGAGAGAAGAAGGTTAAAGGTGACGAAATTGAAGCATGCAAGATAATCAGAGGGTTAGATAGGATGGACAGTGTGAGCCTTTTTCCTCGGATAGTGGTGGTTAGTACGAGGGGGCATAACTTTAAACTGAGGGTGATAGATACAGGACAGATGTCAGAGGTAGGCTCTTTACTCAGAGGGTCAGAGGTAGGCTCTTTACTCAGAGGGTAAGGGCGTGGGATGCCCTGCCTGCAACAGTAGTGGATTCACCAACATTGAGGGCATTTAAATGGTCATTGGATAAACATATTGGATATTGGAATAGTGTTGGTTAGATTGGCTTTAGATTGGTTTCACAGGTCGGCGCAACATCGAGGGCCTAAGGGCCTGTACTGCGCTGTAATGTTCTATGTTCTATGAAGATGGCAATGTTAGTCCTGCCACACTGAAGCTACATCCTCTCTGAGAAATGGCCTAACTCTGTCACGTCTCCCACGTCTGCTCCCACAGCTCAGCTGCTGCTTGAACCACACTTCTTTCGGTCCATCACGACCGTGCCTTCAACTGCCTCTAACCCTGCAATTCCTTCTCCTGAATATGTGCCTTGACATTTCTCTCTCATTTGAGAGGATTCAGCTCCCCTCTCTGCACCCCCAGAGTGGTCAGCTCTCCCAGTCCCGGCAAATATGGGGTTAACAGTTTGTGTGAAATGTGGTGTCTAACTGCTCTGTGAGAACAACATTGTCCGAGAAACACTCTGACCTTTAACTCTGTTCTTTTTGCTGCAGGTATTTCTCTGATAATGTGGCACGCTCTATACACAGCCGAAAAGGTTATCATTCAATGGACACTCCTCACAGAAGCCTGCTATTTCACAGTGCAGTTTATAGGTGAGTCATCAATGAAGAAGAATCACTTGTACTCTGTGTCCAATTCCATTGATAGCTCTCCAGGGTCCCGCTGCCCCTCCCCAGGGTCCTCCTGCCCCTCCCTAGGGTCCCACTGCCCCTCCCCAGGGTCCTGCTGCCTCTCTGGCTTAGTTTCCACTCTGGATGGTGAGATTTGGCAGCTGCAGTAAACAGCTGCAGCTATTGGAGATCCTGGAGGTAAGAGAGAGTTGGAGGTTTGTGATTAAGTCAATGATGTGCTCTCAAGTGAGGAGTGCCAGAGTATATTGAGTTGTGGAATGTGTTGTATTCCTGTTTGTCAGCAGGAATTGGTTATTCATTTAGACAGTGATCTTGCTCACGAGTTACTTCAATGAATGTTTCACTGTCTGTACAAAGCTTTCAGCCAGTCCATGTGTGGCAGGATGATAAGGAACAGACCGGATGTGTTGAATCCTGTTCTCCTTTAAATAGTTTGTGAATTCTTGCAAATTGAACTGTGGACCCTTGTTGCTCACAAATTATTCAGGCTAACTTGAATCTTGCCAAAAGCTCACCCAGTCTTTCTAGTGTTCTCTCTGAGGATGTCACCTTCATAAAGAAGACTTCAGGCCATTTTCTCATTGTCTACCACAATGAGAAACATACATCTTTTGAATGGTCTGGTGTAATCCAGACGAACTCTTTGCCGTGAGCCTCCTGGCCATTCTCATGGGTGTAAGTTCCTAACCACTGTTACTAAGCAACCTCACTTATGTAAATCCCTAAAGTTCAAAGGTTGCTTTCGCACCCTGAGCCACAGAATTGAAATGGTGATGGTCCCTTCATCTCGTTCTGCCTTATTATCAGTAAGAATTGAATACTTTATACATTTTATGAATACTTTTATTTATTTTCTAGAGTATGAGAATTTGAACTCTCTGTGACTTTTCTGATAACATAACTGTATTCTGTGGCTTATTGTTCCCAAAGAATGTGGCCTGTCTGATTTAACTCTCTTTCCATTATGCTCCAGGGCAGTTTGTATTTTGGCCAAGGTGCACAATACATTCAAAAATACTTATTCAAATCTAAAATATATATTTAATTTCCATAGCAGTAGTTATGTGTGTGTCTATGCAAGTCGTACCTTTGTATAAAATAAGTGTAAGGCACGTTGTGGTCCTTATTCTAAGTTACTTTCCCCTGTTTAGTAATCTAATTAGTTTTTAAATACCAAGGTTTTCAGAATCCCTCTAACAATATGTAAATATTGCTTCAAATATGCTAATTGTCCTTCTGCTGTTTCTGGGAATGGTCTGGTTTGTATCAGTGGAAGGGGACTGATTCGATTGCAAGCCATTTGATGCCAGGTGCGAAACCACACGTAATTTTCTGGGATCAACGCAATCTACTCCAGGCTCGGCGAGGCTGGAAAATCATCCCGAATTTCACAAGATGTTGTTGTGATGGACAGAATCATTGTTTCTGAGAGGGAGTGAGGCCCAATTGGTCCCTATCCATCCTGAGTGAGGGACAGCTTCTCAAGCTGTAGCATTGAAGAGTAGCCACAGGGTGGCAGTGCTGTCTAATACTTACAGACTGGGCTGCAGACAGGGAGGTACAGAAACTGTCAGCACGGTGAGCCACAACCGTCAACATCGGAAAGTTATTTAGCTGCAGGGAATTACAGTGAGCCCAAATCTGTCTTGCCTGGTCTCCAAGTGTGATAACATAAAAATCCATGGAATATCATACCTGCCTCGGGTGATTCAGTTTGAAAGATAAAAGTATTGTTAAATTTATTGTATTGTCCTTTATTGAATATAATACTTTGGCACCTTGACTGCCTCCTGTGCATGTAGTATATTATAAATACACCAGCATGTGACACACTTAGCTCCATTGGCACATAGCCCCACTCCGCCAGCACTCTCCTTCATTTCACATTATTCTCACTCAAGGGGCTGATGAGCAAATTTCAAAAAGATATTTTGCACAAAGTTAAACATAAATTTCAGAAAAGATAATAATGGATGAAAAGTAATCACCTGTTGAGCAAAAGCAATGGGTAATAACCATTCCCAGTCACTCGGAGTGCAGACCCTCACCCTCTGGGAGAGTGCATGTCGCTGTGTGGGAGGACGAGGGTGAATGAGAGCTCTGATAGTCTGACTGAATCAGGCTTGTGCTCACAACCTGCCCTCACGCTGCCCACTCACTGTGTGCCCATTCCCCCCGCTCGTTCTCCTAGCAGGCAGACATCAAGGTATCAGCTCACAGCTTCCTCCCCTTTGGCCTCTTTATCTGCTCAGGAGGAAGCTGCTGCTGGAACTGGCTCAGAAAAGACAGTAGGACTAGGGGGCACAGCCTCAAGATAAAGGGGAGGCGGTTTAGAACGGAGTTGAGGAGGAACTTCTTCACTCAAAGGGTGGTGAATCTCTGGAATTCTCTGCCTGTTGAAGTGGTGGAGGCTACCTCGCCAAATGTTTTTAAGACGCGGGTTGATGGGTTTTTGATAAGCGAGGGGATTAAGGGTTATGGGGAGAGGGCGGGAAAGTGGAGCTGAGCCACAACAGATCAGCCATGATCTTATTGAATGGCGGGGCAGGCTCGAGGGGCCAGATGGCCTACTCCTGCTCCTATTTCTTATGTTCTTATGAACTGCTGCTGTTTATGTTGTCCACTTTTAGAGTGCCTCACCCCCATTTCCACTCCTTCAGCTGGCACTCATTTGTTCAGCAGGGTTTCCTGTGCCAGTCTCTGTTGCCCAAATGGTGCCAGCAGCCTGCCAGCCCAGCTGGGATGAATGTCTGTCACTGATGAGAAACAGGCCCCTCTCATAATGAACACTGATAATGGGAGCCACTGGTGACGTGGCCATGTTTCATCCCCGCCCCGAGCAGTGTATCCCTCAGGCCTCCGTGTCAGTGCTGTGTGTACACCAGACACTAGTATCCCAGACTATTGCAGATTCACAAACAGTTTCCCAGTGGCCTGCTCATTCACAAACCACACCGGAGTCCAGCACGTGTCCCAGTGGCCCTCCCTTTCGCACAAACATCTCATTCCAGAGATTCAGCACCACCCTGAGAAACACAGTGTCCCAACTCCAACGCTCCATATCACCATTTCCCATTCTGCGCGCCCCCCCCCGCAGCTTTCTCCCCTGGCCCCTTTGGCAGTGAATGCCTGTGTGGATCTCCTGACATGCTAAATGTCATAGTTGATGAGTTAAACTTTTACTAAAAAGCCCAGTGATTGCTACGTCGTAAGCCTCATGATGAAATCTTCCCTCCTCTTCCAGTTACGACCATTCCATTGTTTGAAAAGGGAGCGTTACCGCAGGGAGCATCGCTGCTGCAGCTAAGCCGGGGGCTCTTTATCCTCATCAGTGTCTACTTCTATTACCAAGTTGGCCGAAAGCCAAAGAAGATGTGAGGAGCTAGAGGCAGTGAGTGTGTGCGCGCGTGCGTGTGTGTGTATGTGTGTGTGTGTGTGTATGTGTGTGTGTGTGTGTGTGTGTGTATGAGTATGCATGTGTGTGTGAGTGACTCTGAGCTGCACACTGGAGCTGTCTGAGTTGTCTGACTGGAAAGCGTCAGACTGTCCTCTGGAAATGTTTTCTTTTGTAATCCATGTTCTGTTGTCAGTCTTTCCGTCAGACTCATGCATTTCCAGATGTATTATATTGAGAGAACATTCTTTGTATCCCTGTCCCCATCCCTGTGCATGTGCAGCAACAGTTTGACAATATCAGATTCATTACCTCAAAAATCACCAATAAATTTGTGACGTGACCTCTGGTGTGGAATGATTGAACATCGAAGCCGCAGTCCACAGTGCAGCCTGTGTGACTGCCAATACCATCCTCATTGAGACTGATAACTACATAGACAGAGAGGTATCAGAAAGTTCATGGACATGGTTTCACCTTTAAAACGTAATAAGCCAACTAAAATCAATATAATTCAAACACTAATTAACAGGCCAAGGATATTTCAAATAAAAGAAAACGAATTTTCACTTTAAGTCGTGTGTAGAACAGGCTTCATGTCATTAGAACAACTTGCATCACATCCTGCACAAGTGTGACAATCTGACAGTATTTCCAACTCAGCCCCTGATATGTGCAAACTTTCATTTATCAGATCCTAAGAAATAAGAAGAGTAGGCCATTCAGTCCATCGGGCCGGCTCTGCTATATGATAAGACCGTGCCTTAGCTCCACTTTCTGCCTGTCCCACGTAAGCCCTGACCTCCATGTCAATCAAAACTCTGCCCAAAGGAGTTAAGAATTTTCCCAATGTCATATTCTAAACCAACTAGCCAATCATTACCTTCTTTCTGTCTCCCTACTTCAAAAAAAGGCACTAAATTTGTTGATTTCCAATGTCCTGGCACTGTTCCAGATTATAGAGAATTTTGGAAGGTTGCAACCAATGTATCCACTATCACTACATCCACTTCTTTTAAGATATTTGGATGATCAGGTCCCAGGGACCTGTCAACCTTATGTTCATTAGCTTGCACAGTGCTTTTCCCCTTGTGATAGTAATTGTTTTCACTTCCTTCCTTTGATCTGATAATTTTCTACTGTTCTCACAATGCTTTTTAGATCTTAGCCCATGAAGTGAGGTACAAAAACTTGTTCAAAATCTCCGCCCTGTTTTCCATTATTAATTCCTACCTCAAAAGGATTAATGCTTACTTCAGATACTTTTGATATACCATTAGAAGCCTCAGGTTGTGTGTGGCAGGGATGGGGGGAGGTGGAGTTAGTAAAAGGTAAAGTCACTATTGTCCCAGATGACCATAAGCTGCTCCCTATTTGAGGGGGAGAGCTGACTGGTGGTGATTTAACCTGATGGTCACTACACTTCAGGCAAGGGGCAAGGTTGAGAAGGTGGGGTCTTCATGTATAACTCAGTCGGTATGGGAATTGAACCCACACTGTTGGCATCACTTTGCCTCACTAACACTGTCCAGCCAACTGAACTAAAATCGAGTTAGTGCCCTCCACCACCCCCGCCCCCCCTCCATTTGCTAACCCTCCCACCTGATGAAATGTTCCTATCACCAAACTTACCATGGGGGAAGACATTAAAATATTGCTTTTGGTCCATTCGGCCCACCTCATTCCCAAATTCAGCAATGTCTCCTTCCTGCTTGGACTGTGAACATACTGAGTGAGAGCACAATGCAGAAATTCTTTCCTTTTCTCTTGACTCGAACATTACCCCAATTTGGCTAATTAAAGTCACCAGTATGAAGCATGCATTTCTCTGATTTGCCTTGCTGTTTGGTCTTTTAATTCTCACCATTCAGAGACTCCGAGTAATGTGATCATATCCCTTTGATGTTTCTCAACACGAATCAAATGGATTCTGTCCTTGCTCCTAAAGGAGCTCCCCTGTTACTAACACCATGTCTTCCCCAGTCAGCACTGCCAGCCCATCTCCCTTTTCTCCTTCTCCATCTGTTTCTAACACTGTATATTCTGGTAGATGAAGCACACAATGCTCACCATTTTGAAGCCGTGTTTCCACTATTAACATAAGAACATAAGAAATAGGAGCAGGAGTAGGCCATCTAGCCCTTCGAGCCTGCCCCGCCATTCAATAAGATCATGGCTGATCTGTTGTGGCTCAGTTCCACTTTCCCGCCCTCTCCCCATAACCCTTAATCCCCTCTCTTATCAAGAACCCATCAACCCGCTTCTTAAAAATATTTAGCGAGGCAGCCTCCACCACTTCAACGGGCAGAGAATTCCAGAGATTCACCACCCTTTGAGTGAAGAAGTTCCTCCTCAACTCCGTTCTAAACCGCCTCCCCTTTATCTTGAGGCTGTGCCCCCTAGTCCTACTGTCTTTTTTGAGCGGGAAGAGTCTCTCCACCTCTATCCTATCCATCCCATTCATCATCTTATACGTCTCAATGAGATCTCCCCTCATTCTTCTAAACTCTAACGAGTACAAGCCTAGTTTATTCAGCCTCTCCTCATAGCTCAATCCCCTCAACTCCGGTATCAGCCTAGTAAACCTCCTCTGCACTCCCTCCAGGGCCAAAATATCCTTGCGCAGGTGCGGCGCCCAAAACTGCACACAGTACTCCAGCTGCGGCCTCACCAATGCCCTATACAGCTGCAGCAAGACCTCCCTACTTTTATATTCAATCCCCCTCGCTATGAAGGCCAGCATCCCATTCGCCTTCCTGACCACCTGCTGCACCTGCAAGCTGGGTTTTTGCGACTCATGCACAAGGACCCCAAGGTCCCTCTGCACCGTCGCCTGCTGCAGTTTTTCGCCACGTAAGTAATAGTCCTTCCTACCATTCTTCCTACCAAAGTGGACCACCTCACACTTGCCAACATTAAATTCCATTTGCCATTTCCTGGCCCATTCGCCCAGCCTATCTAGATCCTTCTGCAGACTCTCCACACCCTCCGCACAATTTGCCTTTCCCCCAATCTTGGTGTCATCAGCAAATTTCGACACCCTACACTCGGTTCCCTCCTCCAGATCATCTATATAAATGGTAAATAGCTGAGGCCCCAGCACCGACCCCTGGGGCACCCCACTAGTCACCAACCGCCAATCCGAATAGCACCCATTGACCCCCACTCTCTGCCTCCTATTTGACAACCAATCCTCTATCCACGCTAACACCCTACCCCCAACTCCATGTCCCCTGACCTTCTGCAATAACCTCTTGTGAGGTACCTTGTCAAACGCCTTCTGAAAATCCAGAAAGACCACATCCACCGGCTCTCCTCTATCCACAGCCCTAGACACATCCTCATAGAACTCCAGTAAATTTGTCAGACACGACTTCCCTTTAATGAAACCGTGTTGCGTCCGCCCTATCAAGCAATTCCCTTCAAGATGCCTCGCAATTTCCTCCTTAATGACGGATTCTAACATTTTACCTACCACAGACGTTAAACTAACCGGCCTATAATTCCCCGCCTTTTGCCTGGCACCCTTCTTAAACAACGGCGTAACATTAGCCGTTTTCCAATCTTCCGGCACTTCCCCGGAATCCAGCGACGTCTGGAAAATAACCACCAAGGCATCCACTATCACCTCCGCCATTTCTTTCAGAACCCTCGGATGCATTCCATCCGGTCCTGGGGATTTGTCCACAATCAGCCCCTCCAGTCTGTCGAGCACCACTCTCTAGTAACAGTAATGTCATTAAGACCCTCCATTCCTACCACCTTTCCATCGCTAACACCCGGCAAATTATTCACGTCCTCCTCCGTGAAGACAGAAACAAAAAAGTTATTCAAGACCTTAACCATATCCCCATCCCCTACCACTAGGTCCCCTTTCTCATCCTCTAAAGGACCAACGTTCACCCTAGCCAGCCTCTTCCTTTTTATATATTTATAAAAACTCTTGCTATCCTTTTTTATATTAAGTGCTAGCCCAGCCTCATAGCTTCTCCTACCCTTCTTTATCAACTTCTTTGTCAATCTTTGTTGACATTTAAACCTTTCCCAATCCTCTTCTCGCCCACTACTCTTAGCTACTCTAAATTCCTCCGCTTTTAATTTAACACTTTCCTTCACCTCCTTCGTTATCCACGGCTTATTACCTCTCTTCCTACTGTCCTTTGTAACCATCGGAATAAATTTCTGCTGAGCACCAAGAAAGATCTCCTTAAAGATCCTCCACTGCTCCTCAGCAGACCTACCTTCCAACGCACTCCCCCAGTCCACATTTGCCAATTCTTCTCTCATCCTACCATACTCCCCTCTATTCAAACAAAGGACGCGTGTCCGGGAACCCACTTTCTCCTCCTCCATCTGCACCAGAAACTCCACCATACAATGATCACTCTCCCCAAGAGGATCCTTCAGCACAAGGTCCCTAATTCTACCCGCCTCATTACATAGCACCAGATCCAAGATAGCTCACTATTGCCGCCCCCCACATTCCCATCCAGCTCTCTATTCTGGTAGCTCATTAATCTCGTTCATCATGCAGTATGTATGTTAACACACATGCGATGCAATCTGATCATGAATATTCTTGGACTGTTCCTGTGTGATATAGAAACACAGAAACATGGTAGATAGGAGTAGAGGATGCCATTTGGCCCTTCGATCCTGCTCAGCCATTCATCACGATCATGGCTGATCATCCAACTCAATAGCTTAATCCTGCTTTCTCCCCATAACCTTTGATCCAATTCATCCCAAGTGCTATATCCAGCCGCCTCTTGAATACATTCAATGTTTTGACGCCAACTACTTCCTGTGGTAATGAATTCCACAGGCTCACCACTTTTTGGGTGAAGAAATGTCTCCTCACCTCCGTCCTAAATTGCCTACCCTGCATCCTCAGACTGTGACCCCTGGTTTGGGACACGCCCACCATCGGGAACATCCTCCTTGCATTTACCCTGTCTTGTCGTGTTAGAATTTTATAAGTCTCGATGAGATCCTCCCTCATGCATCTGAACTCCAGAACTCCCTGAAAACAATCCTAACCTAGTCAATCTTTCCTCATAAATCAGTCCCGCCAGAATCAACCTGGTAAACCTTTGCTACACTCCCTCAAGAGCAAGAACATGCTTCCTTAGAAAAGGAGACCAGAACTGACATAATATTCAAGGTGTGGCCTCACCAAGGCCCTGTATAATTGCAACAACACATCCCTGCTTCTATACTCAAAACCTCTCGCAATGAAGACCAACATACCATATGCCTTCTTTACCGCCTGCTGCACCTGCATGCTGACCTTCAGTGACTGATGCACAAGGACACCCAGATCCCGCTGGACACTCCCCTCTCCCAATTTACAGACATTCAGATAGTAATCTGCCTTCTTGTTTTTGCTTCCAAAGCGAATATCCTCACACTTAGCCAAATTATACTGCATCTGCCATTGATTTGCCCACTCACCCAACCTGTCCAGATCATGCTGAAGGATCTCTGCATCTTTGTCACAGTTCACCCTCCCACCCAACTTGGTATCATCTGCAAACTTTGAGATGTTACATTTTGATGACTCGTCTAAATCAGTAATACATATTGTGAATAGCTGAGGACCCAGCATCGACCCCTGTGGCACCCCACTGGTTACTGCCTGAAAAAGATCCATTAATTCCGACTCTTTGCTTCCTCTCTGCTAGTCAGTTTTCTATCCATCTCAATACACTTCCCCCTATCCCACGCACTTTATCCTTGCGCAATAATCTCTTGTGCAGGACTTTATCAAATGCTTTCTGAAAGTCCAAATATCCCACGTCGACTAGCAACTCCACTAGTTACATCTTCAAAGAATTCCAACAGATTTGTCAAGCATGATTTTCCCCTTCAGAAATTGATGCTGACTCTGTCTAATCCTGCCACTACTTGTAAATGCTCCGCTATAAAGTTCTTGATAATGGATTTGAGAATTTGTCCCACTACCGATGTTAGGCTTACCGGTCTATAATTCCCTGTTTTCTCTCTACCTCTCTTTTTGAATATTGGAGTGACATTAGCCACTCTCCAATCTGCAGGGAATGGCCTCCTTCTGCACTATAAGATTCTATGATTCGATGACTCCACATTGTCAGAGCCAATATCCTTCTGCACTATTGTGTTAATTTCCTCTTTAACCATTCCACCACCTTTTCCTTTATGCCTGTCCTTCCTTAATATTGAATACCCGGGACATTCAGTTCCATCCCTGGTCACTCTGCAGCCATGTCTCCGTAATCCCAATTACATCGTACCCATTTGCATCTATCTGTATGATTAGTTCATCCACTTTATTGTAAATGCTCTGCACATTAAGCCACAGTGCCTTTAAGCTTGACTTTTTAACATTGTCTTTATCCCAGTATTTTTCTCTGTAGCCCTGTTTGAACTTTGTCCTTGGTTTCTTTCCCTACCACTTTTCTTATTCCTTTTTTTGTCCTTGCTCCCTCCTTCCCTGATTCCTGATGTAATTTTCCACTCCCCTGGCATATTAGTTTGAAGCCTCCCCAATCTAGGAGAAAACAGTCCCCCTTGGACATCAATCCCAGTCCTGCCCAGATGTAACCCGTACAAGTCCCACCTCCCTCAGAACTGGTCCAAATGCCTCAGGAGTCTGAAATTCTTCCCCTGACACCATTTCTTCAACTACATATTTATCTGATATATCCTTTCATTTCTACTCTAGCACATGGCACTATGGTATTAGTCCCTGGTCTGACTATCCAGCACTCTCCCTCTATACCACTTATTCCTCTTTTCAGCTGCTTTGTGCTGCTGGCCATGCCCCTGTGAACTTAGTTCAAACCTTCCCCAGCCACACGAGTGAACCTCGGATAGGTTAGGGTTAGGTTTTTGGGGTCGAACAGAGAGAGGACATGCCCCGTTTTCTTCGTGCTCTGTTGCTTTTCTTTCGGCTCACGCCTAACCCTTGTTGCTCCCTGCGATGCCTTGCCTTTATATCCCTGGGTCACGGTTAGTGTTAGGGATAGGGTTGGTCCCAGTCCCCTCAAGGTGTAGCCTGCCACTTGTGAATAGGTGCCCTTTCCCAAAGACCCAAGGACCTGAATCCTTCCCTCCTTAGCATGACTCAAACCATGCATTCACCCTCACAAACTTTCTGTTTCTGCTGCGCTGTGGCACCAGGAGTAATCCAGAGGTTGCTACTACTGAAGTTCCTTCCCACCTCGTGAAAGTCTGGCGATTGAACTTCAGTGCCTGGCATCTCTATGTCAATGTTACTAATGTGCACCATAATTTTTGGCTCTTACCCTTCCGTCTGCAGAATATTCAGTATCCAGTCATTGATGTCCTTTACCCTCGCTCCAGACATGGAGCAGTACCAAGGGGTGTGACATGGGTGTGGGGCCTACTGGCAGTAGGGCCTAGTGATCAATTGGTGGGGGTGATGCTGCCGTTCTGCATTGGGATCAGTCAGAACAGAAGGGAGGCCAGCAATCCTGGTGGGCTGGGGCAGTGTCTGCCAGGGTGGGAGGGACAGGGGTGAGGGGTAGTGTCTGCCTCCCCAAGTCTGCATTGGGTGGGGGGTGGGGCAGCTGAAGATCAGGGTGGTCCAAAACAGGATGGGGTGTGTCAGGGCTAGCCTGGGAATGGTCATGGAGGATCACAATCGGGTCATGGGGGGTTGTGAATAACACTGCGAGGTCCCAGGCTGGCCAGTGATTGAACTGGTCAGTAATCAGGTGGCTGATAATTTGGCTCCATGGGGAAATGTGCAGAAGCTGCTAGTTTCAGCTTACTGGGGAATAGGCCTCGCGCCCTGAAATCTAATGATATTCACGATAGTGACCTCTGCATTGCACAGTGTGGGAGATTCTAGTGTGAACTCACACTGAAAAAACCAGTGTGAATTACTGCAGTATTCCCACAAATTCAACACTTAGAATTTTTTAGGAGAATTCCAGCCCATAAAGACTCACAGTGTTTATGTTCACACAATGTATATGTCGCACAAGACATATACTAAAGTGATAGTTTGACTGTCTCCAGTCAAAAGATCACACTGGCTTTCTATACATCATTTTATTGTAAATATTCCACTAGTTATTAAACAGCAACAAGAAGAACAATTTCACTTTCAAATACATTGTTCCATTAAAGGCTCGCTACATTAACTTTCACCTCAGCGTTCAAACTGTTACAAAACTCTGTGTTGTAGAATGAGATGCACTTTATTTTTTCAAACAATTCGAGGATACAAAATAATTTAGGCTTGCACATTACTGAAGAAAATCCCAAGTTTTCTGACAGATTGGACTATAACAGGCACAGAGGCAGAACTTCAAGGAGGACCCACCACAATCCCCCCATTAGAACCCTCACCATTGAGAATCCCCCCATCAGAACCCTCACCAGGATTACCCCACTCCCCTCCTCTTTCTATTTGCCCACTCAACACAGTATAGAAGGGGACCAAGTCCTGGAATCACCCTGTAATGACAGAGCTAATGGCAGCATACAGTTCACAGTCACTGCCTTCACCAGGGAATTGGGGAATTAGTGAGATAACAGAAGAGAGAATGTGTGGACCATGGATCCAACTCATACAAAACTCTCCCAGGGTATGGGCTGAGTAAAATGTAGACAAGATCCATAACATACACTCTTCACCTGTTACTGTACAACCTAGGGAGAGAGTGGCATCGTGGTATTGTCACTGGATTAGCAATCCAGCGACCTCAAGGTAATGCTTTGGGGATCAGGGTTCAAATCCCACTATGGCAGATGGTGAAATTTGAACTCAATTTTAAATACCTGGAATTAAAAATCTAATGGTGACGCAAAAACCCATCTGGTTCACTAATGTCCTTTAGGGAAAGAAATCTGCAGTCCTTACTTGGTCTGGCCTATATGTGACCCACGGCAATGCGGTTGACTGTTAATTGCCCTCTGAACTGGCCTAGCAGGACACTCAGTCCACGAGCAATTCGGGATGACACTGGCCCTGCCAATGAATGAATAACTCACCCCGCAGTCTCAATCAGCATACATCCTGTAACCCATATCCTATTGCACCCACACCCTATAGGGTATGGGCAGCACGGTAGCACAGTGGTTAGCACTGCTGCTTCACAGCTCCAGGGACCTGGGTTTGATTCCTGGCTTGCAACTGTGTAGAGTTTGCACATTCTCCTCATGTCTGCGTGGGTTTCCTCTGGATGCTCCAGTTTCCTCCCACAGTCCAAAGACGTGCGGGTTAGATTGATTGGCCATGCTAAAAATTGCCCTTAGTTTCCTGAGATGCATAGGTTAGAGGATTAGTGGGTAAATATATAGGGATAGGGGGTGGGGCCTGGGTGGGATTGTGCTTGGTGCAGACTCGATGGGCCGAATAGCCTCTTTCTGTGCTGTAGGGTTTCTATGATTTGTATGTTTCTGTGATATAGCATCAACACTCTCATCCTGTAATCCATCCTATAGCACCCCACCCTGCAGCCCACATCCTATAGCGCCTCACACTGTAACCCATACCCTCTAGCACCCTCACCCTGCAACCCACATCCTATAGCACCCTCACCCTATAGCACCCCAAATCTGCAACCCCCATCCTGTAATCCACACCTTATATCACTTACCCTATAGCATGCCCACCCAGCAACACACATCCTTTCGCACCCCCACCCTGTAACCCACAACCTATAGCACCCATCCTGTAGCACCCACACCAATAACTCCCATCCTATAGCACCCTCATCCTGCAACCTGCACCTATCACATAGCATCACCACCCTGCAATGTGCACCCTATAGCACCCATCCTATAGCACCCTCACTTTAAGCATCTATCCTATAGTGCCCCCACCTTGCCTTCTGCACCCTACAACACCCATTCTATAGGTCCCCCACCCTGAAACCTATAGTATTCATAGCATCCCCACCCAGCAACACACACCCTATTGCACCTATCCTAAAGCACCCCACAGCTGGCAACCCACGTCCTATGGCACCTACTAAGTACATCCACTTTGCCACACACACACCCTATAGCATCCATCCTTCAGCACCTCAACCCTGCAACTTGCACCTATAGCACCTATACCCTATGGCACCCTCACCCACACTCTATAGCATCCACCACCAAGCAGCAGTCATCTACTGTCTTTGGAAACCTTTACTTCACCTCCCATGTGCTCAGCCATGCAACAACATGCCATGGCCAGAATTCTCCAACCTCACCTGAGAGTGGGATTCTCCAGTCCTGCTGCAGGAAATGGAATCTTGGCTCAGCACCAAATTCTCCATTCGCGCCGGAGGGACCGAACGAGATCGGAGATCCCTGGCCCACACAGCTCCTTCCCCTCATCCCACCCATGTTTAGTCATGACCCCAACAACAGCACCGATCCCTCAAAACCCCTCACAGAACACTCCCCCCAACCCCCGCCAGGAGACACTGTCTGTCCCCCATCCCTGGGATATGCTATCCACCCCAACCCCACCCCAGGATACACTGTTCGGTCCCCATCCTCTGGGACATAAACTGATTCCCTAACTTATGTTGAGTTGATTACTGGGCTGAGGGAGTGACAGTGAGGTCCCCCCGTCACTCTGTAACTTCAGCTGTCCCCAGAGAATTACTTAATATAAGTGCCTCAAACCATCATTTATTCACATTGCTTCACAAAGCTGCATCCATTAGAGAGAGTCGCACAATGCCAGGAGTTAATTCTGGAAATAAGAGCCAGTGTATTTTTCTTGTACATTCGGAGGTTCACAATTAGGAGTATTCAATCAACATCGTTCCTCCCCCAGCTACAACTCTCCTCTCCCAGATGGGTTTGCAACACTGGTGATCTTCCTGGTCCAGTCTTCTGTGTCAGATCCTGCTTTCAGCTAATAATCTCACAAATAGAAGTGTTCATTGAAGTGCTGCACCCACAGATCCAGTTTGTATAGTTGCAGCCACGCTGCTTGTCTCTGTAAATATTAAACACCACCACACCCTTCAGGCTCGCTTTGGCCAGAATGGACCAAGGAGATCACTTCTAAGCTCGTTGGTACAGCCAGATTGCAGTGATCATCACACATAACTGTAAGAGAGAGAGGGAAGAAGTGATTGGTTTTTGCAGCCTGTTCTCAGTCGGAATCCAGGTTGTCGCACTAACGCAGCGCTGAGGGAATGCCACATTGTTGGCAACGAAGCCTTTCCAATCGAGCATTTACCTGGACTCTCAGATGGTTATAAGAGTTCCTACAGCACTATTCCAAAGGGAAGTGTCCTGACCAATATTCATCCCTCAGACAACATAACTAATTACAGATGATCTAGTTGTATGTGAAAGCTTGCTGAGGAATGGCCAGAGGTGGTGAATGAGACTGATCTAATTTGCTTCTTTATTGCTTTGTATTTTTAGAGCGTCTAGTGAGGTGAAGTGTGTGCTGTTCATTCTCTTATTTTGCAGTTTTTTAAACAGAGGAATCCAAAATCAGCTCCAGTCTAGACCTCGGTAGAATATGTCAAGATCGATATCTATAGAGAGCACAGAGGGATGGGAAACTCATCACTAAACTGTATTCTTTTTTGTGAATTTTCAACTTTAAATTTGCCCTTCAAACAGACCCTGAATGTTGCTGATACTGCAGGTGCCTGACTTCTTCTTGGTTACAGTCCGAGTTAGACATGGATAGCTTAGCCCCTCATATCTCCATCCCACCCAGTGCTGCTGGAGACAAATGAATGGAAACCACTGTCAGACTTTAGAGGCTCACCCCTAGAAGGGGCAAACCCCGAAAGCTAGTGGGTTTACTATCAAATAAATCTGTTGGACTTTAACCTGATGTTGTGAGACTTCTTACTGTGTTTACCCCAGTCCAACGCTGGCATCTCCACATCAGACTCTAGAGGGACAGTGATAGGTAGCTGGGGAAAGGCTGGTGAGATTAGTGTCATGATAATAGGCAATTATGGTAGCTGATACCGGTATTAGATACAATACGGTACCCACCGTATTTCATGGGGTCACCTGAGCTGGAGTTGAAAGTTAGATAGCACGTGTAAGGGAAGATTATAATAGGCTGCAGATGCCTTGCAGTTTGTTCATGTTCTGAAAAGGTATTAGTAATAAAGTGAGTTCACAGCAATGGAATTAGTCATCCTGCATCATAAAAACAAGACAGTAAGTCCCTAGAAGGCACATTGGGTGGAAGGGTGACTCCCTCGATGGCGTTTTGGTAATTGCCACAGCAAAAAAAAAGCAAGCAAAGGCTAGTTCAAGGAACATTGAAACTCAACAGAGTGGCAG
The DNA here is from genome assembly GCF_965287045.1 of Carcharhinus amblyrhynchos. Taxonomy (NCBI): domain Eukaryota; kingdom Metazoa; phylum Chordata; class Chondrichthyes; order Carcharhiniformes; family Carcharhinidae; genus Carcharhinus; species Carcharhinus amblyrhynchos. Next base: position 60,123,641 of record NC_137329.1, read on the forward strand.
AAGAGTTGCAAGGCAGAGCATGGAATACTAGCAATGCATTGAGATGGAGGTTGAGGGGACAAAGTATGTAAGAAGAGGGATGAAAGTTTCTGTGGCAGAATGGGAGAGACTTAATGAGGTATTTAATGGGTGTAAGCAGAAAGCAAGGAACAAGCAGTAGGAAATAGCTCATATTAACCAGCAGACTGTGATTGGATAAATCACAGCAGAATCAAACACTGAGCCCATAGAAACAGAGCATGTAATGAAATAGAAACCATTCAACAGAAACATAAAATGAGGAAGATAACAGAAGAAATCAACTTTGAGAGGAGGACCTTGGGCACAAGTTCAAACTAGGCTAGGGTGAAGTTAAGATTGCTACTTGAAAATGCAAGGAATAGTCTTCAAAATACGGTGCTGCGGACAATACCCTGCAACTGCCCTAGAACAATTAGATACAGCTGGGGGAATGTTAAGAACTTTCTGGAATTTAGATGGGGCATCAGGCCATCCTGATCTGTAACCATCTTGTAATCTTGAAATTCAGAATAAGTTGTGTCACAGGCACAAACGTAACTCTCATATTAAAGAGAATCTCAGTTTATAGAATAATAGAATGGTATAGCACAGAAAAATGCCATTTAACCCATCAAATCCATGCCAGATCTTTTGCAGAGCAATCCACATAATTTCATTCTCCAATTCTTTCCCTTACCACTTCATTTATTTTTTTCTAAATATTTATTTAATTTCTTTCAGAAGATAATTTGATCTATCTCATTATTCCATCAAGTAGTGCATTTCAAATTCTAAGTACCTGATTTTATTTTTCTCTTTATTTATATATTTTGTTAGCCATTAATCTGTGTCACCTGGTCATTAATACTTCAGCCTTAGGAGCCTGTTGCTCCTTATTCACCCAATATAAAGTTTTCATGATTTAAGAAACCTCTTCCAAATTTCCTGTTAGCCTTCTCTACTGTAAGAAGAACAAGCCCAGCTCTTCCAGACTATTCACACAACTGTTATTCCTCACCTACAAGTCCATTTGAATAAATCTCTCCAAAACTTTCATCTCCTTCCTGTAGGGACGATACCCAGAATCGGATACAATATAGTGGAATCAAACCAGTATTCTACACTGGTCTAGTGTAATTTCCTGGCTTTTGTCCTCTTTGTTTCCATTGATAAAGCAGCCCGTTGTAAGATTTTGATCATGGTATAGTATTTCTTGGAGTTTTTTTATAGGCTCGACTAATGTTAATAAACTTTCAAGCTAGCCCCATTTAGAATGGTCATATGGAATTATGTTAGAGAATGAACAGGCAATGTAATGAGGGAACAGTAAAGCAGTTATCCTCAAACTACGACCCCTAGTTCTGAACTCCCCACAACATCAGGAGTGTTCTTTCTGAATCTATTCTATCAAATCCTGTTAAAATTTTATAAATTTTTGAGATTTCCTCTCTTCTAAACTCCAATGAATGTAATCCTAACCCACTTTTCTCTCCTCATATGACATACATGCCATCCCAGGAATCAGCCTGGTAAACCTTCACTGTACTCCCTCTGTAGCAAGGCCATCCTTCCTCAGGTAAAGACATGAAAACTGCACCCAATACCCTAGGTGCGGTTTCACCAGTGCTCTATACAACTGCAGCAAAACATCCCAATTCCCATACTCAAATCCTCTCCCTATGAAGGCCAATATACCGTTTGTCTTCTTTACTACCTGCTATTTCTGTGCATTTACCTTCAGTGACTAATGAGTGAGGACACCAAGGTCTTGCTGAGTATCCATCTCTCTCAATTTACACCCATTCAAATAATACTCTATTATTCCTACCAAATGGATAAATTCACATTTATCCACATTATACTGCATCTGCCATGCATATCCCAACTCATTCAGTCTGTCCAAATCACGCTGAAACATCGCTGCATCCTCCTCACAGCTCACCGTCCCACTCAATCTTTTATTATCTGCAGATTTGGAGATAATACATTTAGTTCCCTCTTTCAAATTATTAAAATATAATGTGAACAGTTGGAGTCCTAGCACAGATCCCTGCAGCACCCTGCTAGTCACTGACTGCCAGTTGGAAAGAGACCCGCTTATGCCAACTCTTTGCTTCCTATCTGCTAACCAGCTATCTATCTCAAGACATTATCTGCATTCCTATGCGCTTTAATTTTATATAGTCGAAAGCCTTCTGAAAGTCTAAACAAACCACATCCACCAGTTCTCCTCAGTCAACATTACTAGTTACATTCTCAAAGAATTCCAGTAGATTTGTCAAGCATGATTTCCCCTTTGTAAATCCATGCTGACTTTGTTTGATTATACCACTGCTTTCCAAATGCTGTGCTATGAAGTCCTTGATAATGGACTCTAGCAACTTCCCCAGTACTGACATTAGACTCACTGGTCTATATTCTCACTTAATACAGGATTAAGGAAGTTACACCTTACAAGGGTTCATATCTTAATACAGGACTCAGTAAAGGCACAGACTAAGGGAATTCCTGTCTTACACAGGACTCAGAGTAGATAAGGGAAGTCACTGTCAGCAGAAACTCTATCTCTTAAGATAATTGGTTTACATACAACAGACTGGAGGAGGAAGGTCATGGGAGATTGAGATGGTCAGTCATTTCTGATGGACTTGCATGCCTTCAGTCTTCATAGGTTGTTGAGATTAATGAAAGAATTACCTCAATGACTAGGATACAAATATTCATTATTCCAGCCACGTAAAGATAAACTTCCAATTTGTCTATAATTAGTTCGAAGCAGCCCTGTAAAAGGGATAGAAAAAGACAGATTTGTTTTTATACTATAATGACTTCAAATGAGGAGACAGCATTTCACCTTTGGCTAAATTCTATTAACTGTAAATAGCTAGAATTATGAGAGTGCAGGGAAGGGAGATCCTCCTCTAACTTAATGTTAGGGTGGATTTGGAGTGTTATAAAGACCAGAAATAGTCTTTGGAGACCTCCACCTCAAACCTTCCACAGAAATATTGCACTGTACATGCCTGTCAAAAACTGCAAGTCTCTTTTAAGACTCATCCCATATAAAAGGAGTCATGGCCAATAGTCCCTCTCCTCCATAAACCCAAACTAATAAACTCACTGGGAATGTAATGCTAGACACTGTCACAAGTATCCTTGGGTCATGTATAGTTTGAAAGAAGCCATTTTGTGTGCATAGACTGAGGTTCAGAATTCCTTTACATTCTACAAAGTACTTTAATTCTTTTTGTGTGTCAGGACATTTGTTGCTCCCTTCCCTCTAATCTGTCAAAGTACTGTTGAGAAACCTAGAAATGGATTCTCTGTCGGAAATCATTTATTTTCAATTATGGGGAGGCTAGGGTGTAGGGCTTGTTGCGCAGTGGCAGTTTGTCTGCCTCTGGGACCCTGGAGGCTACAGTTCAAGACCTATTTCAGGACCAAATGGCCACAGAAGGAGTATTCATAATATGGCCAAATGGGAAGTTTACCTGGAGAGGTGAGATCTTGGGGACACAGTGTAAAAATAAGGGGCTTCTCATCCAAGATGGAGATGAGGCAAAATGATTTCTCTGGGGGGGTTGTGAGTCTCTCTTCCCTGTAAAGCAGTGGAGGCAGCATCATTGAATATTTTTAAGGCAGAGGGAGATAGATTTTTCAGCAAACAAGGGAGTCAAAGGTTATTGGGGGTAGGCAGGAATTTGGAGTTGGGGCCACAGTCAGATCAGCCATGATCCTATTTAATGGCAGGGCAGGCTTGAAGGACTGAACAGCCTTCTCCTAATTTATATGTTTGTATCATCAGCCTGCATATCATTTCAAAATACTTATGGCAGGCAGTAGGAGTGAGAATGTTTCCTGGTCAGCCATATTGCACAATGGCGGATGAACCTCTACAGTACTTTACCAAGACGAATCATGGACTAATCCAATGGAAGGCAACACTCTCAGCATGGCACCTGAAGGAGGAGGAGGAAGGGGAGATGGGGTGAGGGGCAGGGACGGGGTGGGGGGGGGGAGAACATTCTAAAGGCTAGTTCAAAGACACTTAATAGTCAAACATCAGAGAAGATATCTCTTGCATCCCAAACGGTGTGTGTGGCTATGAGAGCAGGTTAGGGGCTTTGGTAAGGGCCTGGTCAATGAAGAGCTGTTTGTGCTCCTTGATTCACTGTGCCAGATCAGTGAGAGATGGAATGATGTGCCAGCATGGGTAGACAGCACTGGTGCCAGTGAGGGCATGGGAATGGGTGAAAGGGTGGTGTCCAAGTGGGGATGGTGGGGGGAAGACCTAACTGTCTTTAGAAGATTGACTGATCTCAGGCCTCTGTCTTTGTAAGACTTTAACTGAAGAGCAGTAATGATGTATGAACGCTGTGGAGATGGTCATGATGATGAGTCCTGGGAGGAGTTTCATTCCCATCTTGGGAACTTGGCAAGAACTGTCTAGAGACAGTGAGATCTCTGGAGGCTTTTGTTGTACAAAGGCTTCAGGAGGAACTTCAATAATTGTAGAAATTGGCACATAAATAATTGTGGAAATTGAGAAGTATTTTCTGAATAATGTTATTGGTTAAGCTGTATAATAATTGATCACCTCAGTCAGTACTTTTAATCTTTGAAAGTTGAACAGAAGCAAGGCAACAGTCACCAGGGTTTAAAAACAAGGTAGACATACTCGGTCCCTCCTCTGTCAATGGCGGCCATGTTTCCCAGCATTGAAGTTTGGGAACCTCATTTAATGCATTTGCATCTTATTACCAGGTCCACAGATGAGAATCATACCCCCACATCAAAAGCAGCCATCCATGGCAGCATGATGTCAGAACAGCACAAACCACAACTGGCTTCAAAAGGTGTGAACCTGGTGAGCAGACCTCCAATGGAGCTCAGAGATAAGAGTGGCTCCATGTGATCAGAGGAGAGAGAAATTTGAGGGTTGACTTGGGGAAAACAAGGATTGAGTTGGGAGGGAGGGGTCAGTGGACACCATAAGATATGGGAACAGGAGTAGAGTGCAAGTCAGGAATGATGGGGGGAGCAGGCAAATACGGAAAGCAATGTATTGGAGGATGCCTTCTGTTGCCGGACAACAGGTTTCTTGGAAAGGCCACACAATAGGAAAGGAAACCTTGGACGTAGGCTTCTTGGAGAGGCTGCACAGAGGGAAGGGGAGTCTGGGGTACAGGCTTTAGTGTGGTGGGGTGGATGGCGAGTCATCATGGGCTGACTGCCCCACTCAATTTATTGGGGTGGGGGGAGGTGGTGGCTTCTGGAGGCAGGATGTTGTTGAGTGCAAGGTTGCAAGGTTAATTGAAAAACATGTAAAACATGTCAATAATCAGTACCTCATTGCAGCTGAGACTTTTCAACTTGAATTCAATTGACATGCATGGAGTCAAACCAGTCACGCAATTATGTCCACTCAACCACCACTTATGGGTGTGAGTGCCACTGTTTGCTCTTCGGTCCTTGATGCACCGACCTCCAAATTGCTGACTGCCATTGTGTGTCTGTACCACTGACCAATTCCTTCAATGATTTTGGAAGGAGCTTTTTTCTCAAACAAATTGTCTCACACAACTTTAAAATAAACCACAGGTGGAAACCGCTGAGACAAAGTCTATGCTTGGTCGTGAATCAGGCACGGAAGATGCACATTAAAGGCTGACAAACCAGTTTGAACAATCTCATGGCTCGCAGCCTATTTCCTGAGACAATGAGAGTCAGTTACGTCATCCTAGGCCCATGGACCATGTGAGTACCATACTTGTTGACAATAGCTTCAAACCCACACCCTAAGGGAGAGAGAAAGATGCCAAATACAAGAAGGGGAAGAAAACAAGAAAGGCAGCTGTCTTATTTTCTTGATGACTGAGAGAAAAGGACGAAAGGAATCTAGGGCAGCCAGCTGGATATGGGAAGAACAGATCCCATGAGAAGAGGCAGGGCTGCTCAGAATCTCATAGATAGATAATAGTGGGAGTACAGTGCATTTTTAAAATTATTTTCTTGTCCTTGATTGTTGTTCCATAGTAAGTTAAATCGAGGTAAGATTTGATTAAATCTGTGGCTCTATATGTACTTTTGCTCGCGTAAAATAAAGCAGTTGAATGTTATTTATCAGGTCTTGTCTCACTGAGCATTCCAGGCCTGCTTTGGAAAGATTGAGAAAAGGGATGTGTGAAAGACACTTCTCACAGCTCAGATCACACGCAAATTTACATTCCTCTCTTTTCATTAGATATCGGGCAATATGACACACATTGCTCATGGGAAAGTACTCCAAAATCTCAAACAGAGCCAAATATTAATGTATTCTTCTGTACCTGATTATGGATGAAGTCAACATTTCCAGACAGGCATTCCTTTAAGTTAACTACAACTCCATCTGGTGTTGCCTTGTTCCTCTTGCAGCAAGCTTCTGGAACTTCATGGTGAGGGTTTAATATAATGAACTCCAAGGTGCGCAAGAAATCCTTTGGACCACTCACTCCGCAGCATTCAAACTGAATCACAAAGGGACAAAATGGTATCATTGGTTATCCTTTTGTTAAAAGCATTTAAGCACTATTTAACCTTGGTTTATTTCAGTTGGCTGGATAGTTGGTTCGTGATGCAGAGTGGAGCCAACAGCATGGGTTCAATTCCTGTATCGACTGTGGTTACTCATGAAGGCCCCCCTTCTTAGCCTTGCTCCTCGCCTGATGTGAGGTGACCTTCAGATTAAGATACCATGAGTCAGCTTTCTCCCTCAAAGGGGAGAGCAGCCTATGGTCAAATGGGAGTATGGCAACTTTACCTTTACCTAGAGTTGCTAACTGAGGTTGAATGTTTTTAATGATGCTTTCAATAAGAGTTTTGATCTGCACTTTGACCCTGTTGCTATGTTGTAACTGTACTCAGTAGCTCTCTCCCCTTCAGGTCAGGTATCAGAGTTCACACTCACACCAGGAGTTGAGTTGATATTACAGTGTGGGATTACAGAATTGCCATGCTTTCATCTGTTAAAACAAGGGTCTACTTGCTTGTTCTGCCAAGGTTAAAGATGAATGCAGCTGTTGGGAACCAGCCATTATCTGTGTGTCCCAGCCAGCTCCTAACACCCAGTCAATCCCAAAAGCAGATTGCTTATTCATCTTTTAGTTGCCACACAACCAGAATGACAGCATTTAAAGTAATTCACTGTGATAAAGTGCTTTTTGATGAATAAGGAACACAAATGTTGCGCTATTAATTTTAGAGTAAAATAGGGAACAATGATTATGATGATGTTGCTCAACTTACTAATTAAAAGAGCAAAGATCCTCCCTTGTTCCTACCCACCCATGTCACACAATTGCCCCTTTAAAGGCATGCCAAATGCTAGCATTTTAAAAAAACTCCCTGCATCCTTTTGGAGGTGCTATTAAGTTTATGCTCCCTGGTTGCTGATGCACCGACCAATGAAAATACTTTTCCTCTAGGTACCTTAACAAAACCTTTCCAAAATGCAATGAAATGGATAAACTTATCGGCACTTATGGACAGAGAAACAAACTTAATGGCTGCTGTTCTCCTGAACTGGGACTAAGTGCCCACACCTGGAGGGTTTCAGCTGTTATTTGCAGCTGGGATAAGTGCTAATTTATTCATATTGAACAATCCGTGGTCCAGCCCCGCTGCTGCGAGACCAGACTACAATTTTTAATGGCTGTCTGATCTTCATGCTTGGAGACAGGCCTCTACACTGACCAGGGGAGCAGCACCAACCCTTCACCAAAGGGGGTCATCTCCCCCCACCCCACCCACAATAGGTAATCCCCTACACCACACAGGCATGAGGGTGACCTGACCTCACCTCCTTTACTCAGCCCCCCCTCAGACCTTGCACTCAACCCTCTCCCCCACAGATACCCCCTACTGAGCCCCCTGCCTCAGCAAAACAGCCAGCATAATTAAGGACCCATGCACCCTGGACATTTTCTCTTCCATCCTCTTCCGTTGAGAAAAAGATACAAAAGTCTGAGGTCACGTACCAACCGACTCAAGAACAGCTTCTTCCCTGCTGCTGTCAGATTTTTGAATGGACTTACCTTGCATTAAGTTGATCTTTCTCTACACCCTAGCTATGATTGTGACACTACATTCTGCACTCTCTTGTTTCCTTCTCTGTAAACGGTATGTTTTGTCTGTATAGCACACAAGAAACAATACTTTTCACTGTATGTTAATACATGTGACAATAATAAATCAAATCAAATCAAAGATCATTTGCATTGTTTAATCACACTAAGAGGCAGAAACAATTGTGCAGCTTTTTTTTTATGGGTTGAATGCAAGACCTCACATGTGCCAGATGTGTAGCTTTACCAATGTGTTCTGACTTGGATTAAGGTTGAAATCCACCTTCTGTCTTGCAATGAATGTCCAACACTGAATTAAATAAAATGGGAGAGGGACATCTGGCTGCTTTGTGAGACTGGGATTTGGGGAAAAGAGTGCAATACTGAAAATAAATAAATCCAGGAACCTTTCATCTGACATTCAATTCCCTCTTTGAAACGAAGATGAGGCTTGCCAACATGCTAGTGAGGAGAGGTAAACTTACTGAGATCATGATAGAATTGCTGTTAGCTGAGTAAGGACTTGTCACATTATCTCCATTATAGTAATTTACTAGATCGTCTTCAAAATAGGGCTTTGTCAGCTGCAAAACAAAAGGGATGACAGGAATGGAGGTTGTAACAGCAGTCACTGTTAATCAATACAATCTCATCTAAAAGTGCAAAAGGAATGAGCTACACAATGGCAAAATGGTGTTTAATTCGGATAAATGTTGTGTCCTATGCATTGATAGGATCAACATGGAATGCACATTTCATTTGTAGGGAATAATACTGTAAATGGCTGAGAAGAATCATTCATATAATCATTCAATATAAAGGGCGGCACAGTGGCACAGTGATTAGCACTGCTGTCTCACGGCACCAGGGACCCGGGTTTGATTCCTGGCTTGAGTCATCGTCTATGTGGAGTTTACACATTCTCCCCATGTCCTCGTGGGTTTCCTCCAGGTGCTCCAGTTTCCTCCCACAGTCCAAAGAGGTGCATGTTAGGTGAATTGACCATGTCAAATTGCCCCTTAGTGTTCAGGGCACTAGCTAGCTTAAATGTATGGGGTTATGGAGAGAGGGCCTGGTGGGATTGTGATCGGTGCAGACTCAATAGGCCAAATGGCCTCCTTCTACACTGTAGTGATTCTATGATAAATAAAAGGATATCAGGTTGGTATTAGGTTCCTACATGTTGTGAAATATGTTGGCCTTGGAAAAGGTCCAGAAGAGTGCAACAAGTATGAATCTCAGCTGAAAGAAACACAACTTCTCAGGCTCAATAACCTAGATCTATTTACCTTTGAGCAGTGTAGACTTCAAGCTGACTCCTATAAAATAATGCAAGAACAGAATACTGATAGACTGAGGACACAGGAGTGTAAACAGTGTAAGAGTATGTATAGACTCACCATCTGGGGATTATTCACATGTTAAAGAGTAACGAGTTTGGAAATGTTACTAGTTAGTATAATGTGTAGGTTAACTCTCTGTGTGTTGGGCCAGTTCTTGATGGGCAGAGAACAGATCATAACAAACATCTTTATGGTCTATGAGATCTCCTAGATTGGTTTCAATATCCTGAAGGCCTTAAGAGGGACTTCTTCCAGCATTATTTCTTTCTTTCTTGGCTTTAGGTTTGTTTTACCCTGGGAAGATGTAGCTTTGGAGAGGGAAGGATAAGGGATGGGATGGAGGGGAGTCTGGAGAGAAATTGTTCATGTGTGGAGCTGATTTGATGGCCCAGCTGTTTTTTCCCACTATTTTCCTATGTCCTGTAACTCCTGGTTAGAGGATTAACTCCCATCACTTGTCACTCACTGCAATAGCACTGGGACAGACATGAAGAGCTCCTTCAGGTTCCTGATGGCACCTCCCATGACTTCCTGATGAAATGGGCAGATGGAAATGGCTTGGCATGTACTGCAATCCTGAAATAACTGTCAGGTTTGTGTCATATTTCACTGCCATCCTGATCAGCACCACACTGCTTTAAAAGCAGCTCTGAAACTCCTGATTGAAACAGCAAACCTACCCTGGGGCTTCCCACACAGATTTCCTCCATTCTCTCTCCTCGTTGCTACACTCAGTACATTGATGGGCATAGCAGCAGGTCTCCAGTCACTTTTTGGTGAGAATCTGCTGTAGATTACAGAATACTGCAAGATGCTGCCTCAGTGTCCAGAATCCCCAAGATCATCACTACGAGATCTGTGAAGTTGCATGTTAGTGAGCTCACATCCTTGGAGTCTGATGGCTGATGCCTCATTAAAATGCAACGTCCAATGGTGTCACCCTTCTTGACAGGTCCCATGATCTCTCAACTTCCAAAGGGCAGGTATCACATTCTTATCCACATCTCAGTTCCCTCTCCCTTCTTGCTTTGGGAATCTCTCAGTACCACTGTCTACTTTCCAGCTAAAAAGTCTGACAACACCAGGTTTTAGTCCAACCTATTTATTTGATAATATACTCACAAGCTTTCGGGGTTAGCCCCTTCGTCAGGTGAATGGGGAGTTCTGGCCTCAGACAGAGCATATAAAGCACAGACAGTTTAGAGATTACTGATTAGAATGCGAATCCTTACACCTAACCTGCTGTTCAAGACCTGAAGTGGCTTTCCAGCTGACAGTGCCTGAGCTGCTGTGTTGGAACAGAGGTAGGATTGACTAAGGTAGAGTTGTATAAGGTCAAGGCAGGACAACAGGTAAGTTTATGCAGTAACTTACACACATGGACTTGAGTCTGGATCATTTCCTTCATTGTCATCAGTGCAGTTCAGCAGCAGGTAGCTATAGTTCCTCTTAATCAACAGCAACAACAGTGATGAAATAGTAAGCAGTCCAAAGTGTTTCACAGCACATTTAATTCACTTAGTCATGTGCAATCTGCCCATTGGCAGTTCCTTGACTCATTGCTTGCTGATGTTTTATCGTGAGCCATTTTCATGGTGTTGTCTTTATCATTGGTGCATTGCTGTTGCCTTCTACTCTAACAGGCAGCTCCCAAATCTACCTCAGCTGGGATAGGAATCGAACTCACATCACTGGTGATATTCTAAACCACAAGCTAGCAACCTAGCTGGCTAAGCAAACCAGGTCCACAGCAGAGTCTGACACTAAGCCATATTTGTTGACAGATGAGCAAACTTTTGGTCAATGAGGGCGATTTTAAGGTATGTCTTAAAGGAAGAAAGGAAGGTGGAAGTGTTTGAGAATGGAATTCCAGGGCTTAGAGCTGAGTACATAAAGTCAGGATAAAGGGAGTGAGGTGAATCTAAGGAATTCCCTCCCCCAGAGGGCAAATGCTCAGTCCTTGAGTATGTTCGAGGCATAGATTGATAGACTTTTGGACCCAAAGGGAATCAGGGGATATGGGAGATCAAGTGGAGTTAAGTCAATATTCAGCCATGATTGAGTTTGGAAGTAAAGCAGGCTGGAGGGACAGTGTGGCCTATTCCTACTCATCATTCACAATGCTTCAGAAATCCCAGTGTTCATTCTGATGGACACTTACCTGAAATTTGAAGAGAAATGCACCAACTCCAGCACAAAGTTCAACCACAAAGATCAGCAGAATTAGCATTAAGAACTGAAACCAGAAAAGGACAGCCATATTTCAGTCACTTTAAACATATCAACAGAAATAAATAATAAATCCACATCTTCCAACCAGCTTTTATCCTCACTGTGCTAGGAATAATCTGCAGGTAGTAAGTACCATGATGGCCTCCAGGCTGATTGTGACATGGCTGCAAATGAATGCAACTATTCTGACATACACCCAATTTATAAAGCATCCCACAAGACAGTCACCTGAGTACATCCCTGCAGACCACAAACTCATTAAATCACAAGAGTCAGCAGAACAAGATAGCTGGATTTTGCCACTTGGCAGATTCACTTCCAGCTCCACCCTGGGTTGAATTGGGCGAACCTATCCCATTGCTGAGGAGTTTTGAGTGTGTGTATATATATATATATATATATATGGGGCTATTCCCCTGGGACTGCTGTCCCCTATGAGCCCAGTGGAGGCCACATCTGACAGGACCAACTACATCACTGCTTGCTCTCCATCAGTTGCCTTTTATGTTTTTAAATCCTCAGCTTTGCTTAATGGCTTTGTGAGCAGTTAGGTGTCAGTGCAAGCTTCAATGAGAAGGGAATCTGGTCTCAAACCAGCTACTCCCAAGGATATAACTCTGGAATAAATGGTGGCAGAAATCGTCATCACCACACTTCCTTTCCGTAATTAGAGTTAAGAGGCTGCACCTTAATTATAATAGAGGGTTATCTGTTATAAAAGTACCCAATTCTGCCCTTCATTCCAACAACCCAATCTCATCTTCTCCTTTAATCTAAGGCTAAACAATATAATTCTATTGCAATGCCTTGGCCAGTGCCATTTACTTCCTGCTTTCCCAGACAAGGCCTCGCATTCCCCTAAAGCTGATGGATTTGAAAAAGTGGAATGATTGGTTACAAGGGCAACATTTGTGTCTTTTCTTCCTCAGCTTCCTGATCTCCATCAGCAGGAGAGCAACCAGTTCCCAAGCCGCCACTCAGCCCCCTGGGATGTCGGAACTGGAGTCAGGAATTCTGCAGCGTCAGAATCTATCAGTGCAATACATCATCATGCTTCATTCTTAAAGACAGGGCATTTATAAGAGTGTAAGAAATGAAAGAAAAGAAGGTGGACTTACGAGCATCAGCAGAGTTCTGTTCTCCCGATAGGCTGCAATACTTCCCATGATGCCAAGAATAACCAGCACAACAGACAGAACAACTGCATACATTGCTCCAGTGAAGATCACCGTATTCAGTGACACAACATATCTGATTTCAGTCGGGTGAAACAATAGCAAGAACGCAACTGTTAGCAGGGCGAATCCACTCAGCTGTAACACAATAAAACAATCATCATCACCCCATCCTATAACATATCATCTAGTAAGAGAGGACATGGTTCTGAATTTAGAGAATGAAGCTGGGCAGCTGGAAGTGGGGAGCAGTGTGGTGAAAGTGATCTTACATCGGTCAGGTTTAGCATAGCTACAGAAAAGGGCAAAACTAGACCAGGAACAAAAGATGCTCAGTTGGATATAAGGTATTTGTTGCAAAGTTGGGTAGAGTAATTTCAGATTGGTGTTTGTAAAACTGTAAAATGCTAGGGGGGAAGCATTGCATGGTCCCTTTAAAATGTGGTGCTTTTTCTGTGCTTAGAGAGTTAAAAAATGATGCAAGTATATAGCGAACCCCAAACTGAAACATTTGTATTAAAAGGCCAAACAGCAGTTTTTAACCAAGACAACAGACTTTTGAATTTAGCTAATTAATTTGAATCAGGTACTTAGATACCAAGAACCTATTAAATTTAAATCTGATGGTGTTGACAACCTAGGACCAATCCTATTGTGGGAAATATTGATATGTCATCACAAGTATAAAAGAAGGGGGCAGTGAGACAAAAAGAGAGAGCAACTGCCACTTGCCAAAGATAACAAAGAACAAAGAAAATTACAGCACAGGAGCAAGCCCTCCAGCCCTCCAAGCCTGCACCGACCATGTTGTCCGACTGAATTAAAACTCCCTCCCCTTTAGGGGACCATATCCCCTGATTCCCAACTATGTCCAGACACCCCTTAAAATTCACTATCGTATCTACTTCCAATACCAAGAGCTCACAGCTCTGAACAGAGAAAGAGAATCGCTGGCTCTCATAGTTTCATCTATGTCTTAGAGAAAGAACCATCTAGGCAAAGATACCAAAGAAGAAAGAGGTTCCAGACAGAAGAATCAACAGAGAAGGGCCAGAATATTCCGGAAGTCACAAAACCTGGTTGTAATTTAGAAAGTGACTAAATTTTATTTTTGTTAATGAGTGGGAATTATATTTGCTTGAACAGCATTCTATTAGAATCTTGTTTTATTTGGGAATAGTTAATAGAAGGGATTTATTTGGTTTGTTAATATTTAGTTAATTTGTTCACTGTTAGATAAATAAATTGTTATGTATTGGTTTTAGAGTGAATGTCAGGGATTTATTTTATATTTAACTATTAGAAGTTACTAAGGTCAAACCACTTTGCATACACGTTTTACAGATTATAAGGTGAGGTACTCCCCTTTGGGTGTTTCAGTATTAGTACTTAGAGGGGGGAATCAACCTCTGCTTTATAACATAGGAGACGGTGCCCAGGCTTGACTCTCTCCCCTCGCTGAATACTGCACTCACTTGAGTTCCTCTGGGAGGTCAGCTCACCAGGTGTAAGGAGACCAATGGAGATGTATGCTGGCCTGTACTCACACAGACTTGAATGGAATTTCTCACAGGGGGAAGGATTCAGACATAGAGGCCTAATAATTATATATGTTAACATATTCAAATGATGTTGGCAATTTTAATTGTCAGGAAACACAACCTATCACTGATGGAGGGAGGGGAAAATCACGTCAAGTGTTTACGCCAATATAAAACGCAACTTTGCAGTTCTTACGGTATTTTCCACTGCATTCCACTGAATGGGAGTGAAAAATCCCAGCCCAAGTCATTACAGACTACTCAGCCTAACCTTGGCAATGAGGAAATAATTGGAAAAATTCTGAGGGGCAGGATAAATCTTCATTTTGAAAGGCATAGATAAATCAAAGACAGTATGGATTTGTAAAGGCAATGTTGGCTGGAAATCTACCATCTCTCCCAACTCAGAATTGACATGGGTGAGAATCTGAAAACAGAAATCTCCGTGACCTCAGGTTGGAATTTCCGGTCTCACCCAAATGAGGCCGTAAAATCCTGCCTGTTGTGTCTGAGTAACATGATTAAATTTTTTGAGAAGGTAACAGAAAGGCTACATGAGGTATATATCTATATGAATGTTAATAAGATCCTGATTGGCAGACTGCTTTCAAAAATTAAAGCATATAGATCTCAAGGCAAAGTAGCAAGATTGATTGAAAACTGGTTGAGAGACTGGAAGTAAAGTATAATGATAAAGTATTTTTGCAGCTGCATGGCTATTTCCACTGGTTTTCCATAGGGCTAGTACCTTACTTTTTGGGGTATGAATCAACAATATGGACTTGAATGAGCATGGTTAAGAAGTTTGCAGATGATATAAATACTGGTGCCTTTATTAACTGGCTCATAGAATATAAGAAGTTATTCTGGAATTATATAAAACACTTCAGCCACAGCTGAAGTGCGTGTGCAGTTTTGATAGGGGCTTGAGGTCTTGGCTTGGGCTGGTGGTCCTCAGGTTGTGGGGGTGGGTGGGGGGGTCGTTGCTGCTCGGTTGGGGTCATGTAGTGAACATTCAGATCAGTGGGGGGGAGATTGAGGAGTCCGGGATTGGTAACCTCACAGAACCCCCCCCATCCCACCCCTCACCACAGTGGTTGATAGCAAGGACAAGCCAGGCTGGAGGCCATACCAGGACATCAGGGGACTGCCAATGTGGGTCAGGGCCCGGCCACACATCGCCCGATAGGGTGGCAGGAGAAGGTGGAGGAGAACTTTAGGACAACACTATGTGCTGCCAAAGGCTCTGCCTCATGGACCTGGCATCTCGTGGTGGAGCAGGACACTCCCAGTAACTGTGAATGTCACAGCGACCCTCAACCTTTTCACCACCAGATCATTCCAGGGCTCGAGCAGAGACTTGTGTGGTATTTACCAGTTGTCAGCACACAAATGCATTCATGAGGTAATGGATGCTCTGTTCACCGGGCAGGCCACTACATCCACTTTAACCCGGCTCATGTCCAACAAAATGCCCAGGCTGCAGGTTTTACTGCCACCACTGGGATGCTGCAGGTTCAGAGGTCCATATTTGGCACCCACAATGCCCTGTGGACCCCATGGAAACAGAGAGTGCCCTTTATAAAGAGGAAGGAGTTCCTCTCTCTTCATATGCAGATCGTGTGCGACCATCTTGCCACATTCTGGAGGTGTGTGCATACTATCCAGGGAGTGTGCATGACAGCTACGCTCTGGGGCACTCCAACATCCCGGAGTCTTTGTGGACCACCCCAGGCTGCTGGGATGGCTCGTGTGGGTCAAGGGCTACCCACTAAGGGGTTGGTTGATGACGCCAGTGTGGAGGCCTGAGCTCGAGGTAGTGACCCACTACAAGGACGCACACGTTGCCACCTGTTCTGCCATCAAGTGGTGCAAGACCTACTCAAGATATGGTTCTGTTGCCTGGACCGCTCTGGCTATGCTCTTCAGTACAGCCCCCAGAGGGTCTCCCATATCCTTGTGCTCTGCTGTGTGCTCCACAACCTTGCGCGGCATCCGGGTGATATTTCTGGAGAGGCGGGGCGGGGGTGGGGGGGTGGGGGGGAGGTGGGCGGCAGCAGACACCCACTGTGGAGGAGGCAGATCAGGATGTTGTGGAGGAAGAGGCTAAGGGGCAGTGGCAGCAATGGTCCAGCAAGCCAGGAGAATCAAAGAGGTCCCCATTCCACTCTACCTCTCCCCCAGAGGGTTTCATTGGCAGCACACCAGGATGATTGGCCTGGGTTGGCCATGCCAGTGAATCACATGTCTGGGCAGGAGGGTGGTTAATCTTATGTGACATGCACTATGTCTAGGTGACTCCCTACATCAGAGATTGAGGAGGTCAACTGTGTTCCACACCTCATGGTGGGCATTGCCCAGATGGCTAGGGCCTGGGAGGCCCCAGCTGACTTTCGGATGTCATAGATGCATGCCGTGCCAACCCATTCCACCACTGCCCAAGAAATGCACTGGTGTCAGGAAGTGGGGGGAGTGGGGTTGGGTATGTAGAAAGAGGGGATGGCCGGGGGTTCCTGGATGGAAGGCTCCAGCATGGGCTCCAGTGCTTCGTCTTCCTGCGAGGCTCCCATGGAGCCCTGGGACACTTGGTGGGATGGAAGGAAAGCTGGAATGAACGTTTGCCACCATTGCTGTTTTGGGTTCCACGCAATGCCGACACCACCACCTGTAACTGAAGGCTATGGGACTCCTCTGAGCAACTTTGCAGTTGCTGGAATGTCGCTGACACCCTCCCCTGCAATCCTCAGCTTTCCTTCTGCATCTCCGGCAGCTTCTGCAGAACCTATTCCAGGGATTTGGCTGGAGTCCTTCCATATCCTTGGATCTGGGAGATCTTTGCCTGCTGATCCCTCAAGTTGCGGCATCCACCTGATGTGCGTCAGCAGCTGTGTGGTGCTCACCATTAAGTGACCCTAAAGCCTGTCTGCTAATTTCACCCATGAGGGTGTGTCTCTGCGATGGTGCATAGTGTGGTGCGGGTGATGCCAATACATCTCACCTACACATCTTTGGAGTGTGGGAGGAAGCTGGAGCACCTGGAGGAAACCCACACAGACACGGAGGATGGTGGTCTCATTCACATTGAAATGATTGAATTAACAATGGATGAATGTGGAACAAGTTGCATTCACACATTGCACAGTCAAGATCTAGCCCTATGTTAACGGTAAGAGGTTTGGAGTAAACATGCTGCTCGATTCTCTAGGATCTACTTTCAGTAAAAATCAGGCTCCCCTCACAATAGTCAACCTATTTGAGTTATGTCAATGCAGCTTCAGTCTCTGTCATGACTCTTTTCCTGTTTATTGCTTGCAAATCATAGAATCACAGAACTGTCTCCCCTTTATCCTGATCCAATACATCTCACCTACATATCTTTGGGGTGTGGGAGGAAGCTGGAGCACCTGGAGACCACCAGCCATTTTACATTATAGGAACCTGGGTTCAATTCTGGCCTTGAGTGACTGTCTATGTGGAGTTGCACATCCTCCGTGTGGGTTTCCTCCGGATGCCCCAGCTTCCTCCCACACTCCAAAGATGTGTAGGTGAGATGTATCGGCCATACTAAATTGACCATTAGTGTCCCAAGATGCGTAGGTTAGATAGATGAGTCATGATAAATGTGTGGGGTTATGGGAATAGGGCAGGGGAGTGAGGGTGTCAGAGAGTTGGTGCAGATTCGATGGGCCAAATGGCCTCTTCTGTGCTGCAGTTATTCTATGATTATCATACAGATCTAACCCAGATTATTTCTGAGCAGCAGTGAAAAGCCTGTTGGATCACATGTAGCACAAGCCTCTAACGAGAGCTAAATACAGACTTTGCAAAGCTCCCATTAATTTGATTGTGACTGAAGATATTTGATAGTTTGGAGCTAGCCAGCCCATGGTGGCTCTATCAGCACACAGACACTCTGCACAGACTGGAGCCAACATATTCTGAATTGATTAATTGAAGCAAATAGTTTATGTTTCCAGCTCCCCTCACACATTGAGATATTACGCTGTGTTAACATTTGCTCAGATACACTTACACAAACCAACACATTAAGGGTGACCATCAAGTACTTGACACGCTCAAAACGACCCATCTTAACAGTCATTGGCAGAGCAGTTTATTTTTGTGCATAAACTTCAGAAACCTGGGAGGAAACAAAACAAAGAAACGATTTAGAAGAAACATCCTTAGATCAAGTTTTGATCTCGGTCCCTCCAGCTTCAGCTTAACTCCAAAACAACAGCTAGCTTGATTTGCATCTATGACATGGATCAGACAGAGTAGGCAAAGTTTGCATTGCACCAAGTCAAGATATTAACATGGAGCTAATGTCATTTTTTAATTTCAAAAATATACCTTATTCACAAAAGAACTCCCAAATAAACCATTGTAAAACGACATATTCAAAAATTACAAACAGTGCAAAAAAAGGTCATTTTTACAGTACCACATGATGCTTATTTACACGACATTACATTAATTACATTTCAGTACTTAAAACTATATACATGCATTAGATTTTAATGTGTACTGTTGTTTTTCAGATTAGCACACAGTTACACAGGCCGAGGGTATTCTACAGTTACCGGGCCCTTGGTCTGCCTCGGTTGAAAGGCTTTACACTGTGGCCTTTCCTCACTGTGCCTTTGTGACGGCTGCCCCAAGCTTGAGTGCATCCCTCAGCACATAGTCCTGGACCTTGGAATGTGCCAGTCTGCAACACTCGGTCGAGGACAATTCTTTCAACTGGAAGATCAGCAAGTTTTGGGTGGACCAAAGTACGTCCTTCACTGAGTTGATGACCCTCCAGCAGCAGTTGATATTTGTCTCGCTGTGCGTCCCTGGAAACAGCCCGTAGAGCACAGAGTCCTGTGTCACCGAGCTGCTCGGGACGAACCTCGACAAATACCAGTGCATCTCACTCCAGGCCTTCTTTGCAAAGGCACATTCCACAAGGAGGTGTGTGATTGTCTCATCGCCCCCTCAGCTGCTTCGAGGGCAGCGTGCGGTGATGCTCAGACCTCAAGAACATGGAGCTAGTGCCATTACTGTGGCCAGATTGTCCGCTCACAGTTTGGGAGGCTGGTAAATCTGGTGGAACATCTGTTGCTTAAAGGCAAACACCTTAAAGGTGCATTAGCCCAGTGGTGGGTGGCCATACGACCTCCACCTGTGCCCACAAGTGGTGAAGTGCCCACATATTCAGTGAGCAACAGAAATGAGACCTTTGACAGTGGGCATGGAGAAACGTGACAGAGCATGTCAATACTACCCGTAATTGTACCAAGGACTTGGCTGCACTGTAACCTAACCAAGACTAACCAGGACTCACCTTCACATTTCTCGAACCCATCACACAGCCCTGTGAGACCTGACACTAATCAGAGCACCATCAGTACTGCCAATTCCTGTCTCACATGCCTCTCCTCATGTCAGCAAGAATCATTTTGCTGCACCTCCTTCCTGTCTGTACCGCCCTGCACTGCTTTCAGAACAATTAATTCCTCTCAGTTGTACTCGCTGCTACATCCTGTCATGAAGCATGTTACATTAATCCATTTCCTCCATCTTTAATCAGTGTTCACAGGTCATGTGTTATTCCACTAACAGGGACCTCACTGTCACAAGGAGTAAGCCCTACGTGACAATTGCCAGACAGGATGTTCCTTTCCGGTCTGGGAACGCTTCAGTCATTGGCATTCAGCCCATGGGTATTTATTCTCCAAGGTGGCTTTCAAGACATATGACAGCGCATTCGCGAAGCAGAAACTGATGGCCAAGTTCCACACACATGAGGAAAGCCTCGAACAGGGTTTTGGGTTCATGTCACACAATATGTAACCCCCACCATATTGCCTGGGTTTGCAAAATCCTACTAAATATCCTGGTTTGAGACAATTCACACCTCTTTAACCTTTGACTATCCCTCTCTCCACTTGCACTGTCTGTACCTGTAAAGACTTGTATTCCAACCATTCTTCACAATCTGTAATTATCTTGCAATTGTGTCGTTGCCTACAATATGCCATGTTTCTGAACTTACCTCCGCTCACCTGATGAAGGAGCAATGCTCTAAAAGCTCATGATTCCAAACAAAATGAATAGTTGGCATGCCATAACATTCAAGGCTATGGGCCAAGTGTTGGTAAGTGGGATTAGGTGGGCAGGTCAGGACCTTTCATGCGTCGGCGCAGACTTGATGGGCTGAAGGGCCTCTTCTGCACTGTAGTATGCAGTGATTCTGCGTAACCTGTTGGACTTTAACCTGTGTTGTGAGACTTCTTACAGAGTTGAGTAGCATTGATTGGAGAGAGGAATAGAAGAATAGGGTTTGATGAAGAGAGGCGTGGGAGCTTCCCATTGAACATAAACACTGGCACCAATCAGTTGGGCTGAATGGCCTGTTTCTGTTCTGTAAATTTTATGTAGTCCCATTTCTCTGCAGGAGAGTCAGAAGAAAACAGGGTACATCGTGTGCTGGGGGGTGGGGGGAGTATCTTAACAGGAGGAGGTCTCCAGCTTATCAAACTCTGAGACTGGTGGAGGAAATCATCATGAACATAATCCATATAGAGAAAGAACTTACAAGATATGAGGTAATTGAGCTGGAGGCAAGGCCCAGCAGGCTGGAGACAAGGCCCAGCAGGCTGGAGACAAGGCCCAGCAGGCTGGAGACAAGGCCCAGCAGGCTGGAGGCAAGGCCCGGTGGGCTGGAGGCAAGGCCCGGTGGGCTGGAGGCAAGGCCCGGCGGGCTGGAGGCAAGGCCCGGCGGGCTGGAGACAAGGCCCGGTGGGCTGGAGGCAAGGCCCAGTGAGTTGGGGGCAAGGCCCTGTGGGCTGGAGACAAGGCCCAGCAGGCTGGAGGCAAGGCCCAGCGAGTTGGGGGCAAGGCCCAGCTGGCTGGAGACAAGGCCCAGTGGGCTGGAGGCAAGGCCCAGCGAGTTGGGGGCAAGGCCCAACAGGCTGCCATGTTTTTCCCCTTTTTATTGAACTCACTGACTCAACAGATCAAGGAGATGGTGCATTGCACTGTCCCTCTGCTGCTTATCCTGGCAATTGTGTACTTATCCTTGTCTCTGCCCTTTCCTCAGTCTTGATGTGGAGATGCCAACGTTGGACTGGGGTAAACACAGTAAGAAGTCTCACAACACCAGGTTAAAGTCCAACTGGTTTATTTGGTAGCAAACGCCACTAGCTTTTGGCTTGTGCTACCAAATAAACCTGTTGGACTTTAACCTGGTGTTGTGAGACTTCTTACTGTCTTTCCTCAGTCTGTCAGCACTCTTGTATCTTTCAGCCCCTCACACTGAGTGGAACATGTATTGTCACTATTCTCACCTGTGTGAGCAGCAGCACGTATATCAACGCCTCACACAGTTTATGAGGTCTAAGCACGTGAGCAGGAACAAGTGCCAGTGAACTGGCCAGCCCGAGACTCAGTTCACTGGTGGAGTAGCTTATGAAAAGGGCTTGGATATAGTATTATCTGTAAAAATAACGTGCTTTCTCTGCAATACCAATTGCTCAAAGCTTGGCTGCTAGGGACCTATTGCAGCACAATGTGGAGGAGCCCGTTCTGGTATCAATTTGTATGGAGTTCTGATACTATAACACCCCACAGAGATCCATGGAGAACGTGGGCGACTTGAATGGATAACTGCAGCTGGGTTTTCGCAACAGCAGTGTGTGGCAGTGTGAATAGCAGCTCCCAGGGATGCTGAATTTGAAACTGTGCAGACTGTGTTGGACAGATTGGCATCAGTGGTGGAACTGGAACACTGAAATCTGCTGCTTTGGAAAAGGGTATTCATCTTCAAAGGGAAAATCAGAAACCCTTTCGCTGCCTCAATGTCATTAATAATAAAATGCCACTCTGACTGCTGACTCGCTGAGGGAAGATTAAGAGTGTGACCAAATCTATATTAGTAATTCTGGATTCCAACTAGAATTATAAAATCTATACAGCATGAAAAGGAGGTCACTTGGTTGAACATGCTGATGTCAGCTCTTTGATGCAGTTATCCAAATAGGCCCAGTACTCTGCTCTTTATCCATGGTTCCACATATTTTTCCTTTTAAAGTATTTATCCATTTTCTTTTTGAAAGGGAATATTGCATCTGATTCTTCCATCCTTTCTGGCAGTGAATTCCAGCTCTTGCTGCATAAATAAATGTTTCCTAATGTCACCTCTGCTTCTATTGCTGGTTATGTTAAACTTGTGTCCTTTGACTAATCGACCCCTCTGCCAGTGGATGCAGTTTTTCTGGATGGGATTCTCCACACCTTCCACTGTGTGTTTCATGGCAACAAAAACGGACCACCATTGTTCAGTGGTGGGATCTTCTGGTTCCTGTTGCCAACAGGGTTTCTTGTTGAATGCGCCCATCGCTGCGGGGAAACTTGCAGCAGGGGTATGCGTCAGTGGGACTGTAAGATCCCGTCGGCATGAATGGCCAGAAAATTCTGGCCTCCATATTTACTCCATAAAAGTCTTTCAGGATTTTGAACAGATCAAAATTTCCTTTTATCCGGGATGAACTATCCCGGTTTCTCCACTCTCTCCACATTAAACTTATAGTTTTTTTCTATTTTACCTTACAGTTTAGCAATAGCTGTCGCATGCATCCATTTAGCTGTAATTCTCCTTCCTTGCTCAGTTGGGGACTGCCTAAGACATTTGAAAGAATGCAGAACCATTAACAGATGGGGTGGAATTTTCCAACCCCGGTGCAGTGGGGCAGGAACAAACATTCACTGACTTTGGCAGGACTGGAAGATCCTGCTGGTTGGAAGAGCTGTCAAATTCTCCCTTGGTGAACAAACATACACAATCAGCTTTCAGTAAGGAATCCCATTGACTTGCCTTCCCTAGCAAGAAACGGGCCCAGATTCCTATGGTCACTATTTTGATAATGGAATGTAAGTAACATGTGGCTCTCCTATATCCAGATTGCACTTAGACTTACTATGAATCTTCCAGATTTACAAGATTTCTTGCTTGATTTTGAGCTTGTTGTGTGTTCATAAATAAATGTGAGAGCACAGTTTGCAGAGGGAAAGCAGAAAGAAAAAGAAAATAAATCCCTATTATTTCTGTGTTTCCAATGAAGACCTACCTGGTAGGTAAGAACAGATCACAGCTGGAGAGTTTGGAGATATCAAAGCAATTATCACTTCAAATTTACCTCAGGCCTTGCTTCCTGCAGTTTGAAGAGATCATCTGTTGGGCTGCTTAACTCAACTACGTGTACTAACTGAGCAAACAAGAAAAATACTGTGCTTACCAGAAGTGCTGACAATTCAAAACAAACCATTTTAACTTTACCATACACAAAAGCAAGAAATTAAATCATCATAAATGAAGCTGTGGATATGCACATTATTCTCTCATTATTAATATCACTGACAATACTTTGTTGCTGCTTCAATTCATGAGAAACTGACAGTGAAAACCTCACTCTAGAGACTTGAGACTGACACTCCTCAGCAATACTGAGGATGTGCAACACTATTGAATGTAATGCTTTTCAAATAGAATCTAAGCTAAGGCCCTACTGTTTTCTCCAATCTACATTTCTATTTGAAGAAGAGCGATGGAATTGTCCCCAGTGTTCTGGCCAATATTTGTCCCTTAGCCAATATCTCAAAAATAGATCACCTGGTCATTATCGCATTGTTGTTTGTGAATGTTTGTGCACAAACTGGTGAGCACATTTCTTACACTACAGGAGTTATACAAATGTAAGCCTTCCTTTAACATATGAGAACTTCCACCACCACACATCACAGTGAGGTCACAGTGGTGTCTCGCAGGATTGTGCGATGGAGCCAAAGGTGGTGAAGATGAGTCTTGGTTAGGTTACAATGTGCAGGTTCTGGGAACAATTATGGGTTGTATTTACATATTCTGTCACCTTGTTCCATGCCCACGTGGTAGCTGGTTGCCCATTGAGGGCCTCCTTCCTTCTGCTCACTCAATATGTGGGCACCTTGTATGGACCAAAAACAGGGGGTACCTCTCTCATAAGGAAGAGGCACGTATCTAGCTGAAACATCCAATATCTGAGTTTTAAACTAGAAAGGGTATCTTGTAGGGGATTAGTTGATTTATACAGCACAGGTCACTCTTGATTCTTCAATTATTCAGTCATATTGAGTCATTACTTTGTTTATTTGTGTTGAGTCCTGAGATTCACAAGCTTCCAGAAATGTAACAAAGCATTTGGCTCATGTCTTCCCAGAAAACGTGGATTTATGGCAGGTTGTTTAATTTTCCAGAATTTTGCCTTTCAAGCTAAAAACTAACTTTTTTACAAGGATTGCAGGTATTTTAAACATAAAAATGTAAGGCTGTTGTCAGCATTTCACACCCTCCCCCCCCCGCCCCCCCACACACACACACACATGCACACGCACACGCGCACACGCACACGCTAGCTCAGTCAGCTGGATGGCTAGTTTGTGATGTGGATCACTGCCCACAGCGTGGGTTCAATTCCCATACTGACTGAGGTTATTTGTAGCACCACCTCCTCAACCTTGGTCAGGCCTCAGGTTAAATCACCATCTGTCATAGCCTGTGATCATCTGGGCTGATAGCAGCCTTGCTTATCATTTTTTCAATGGTTTCCACGGGCTGAATTCCACCAGCTACCAGATAATAGGAGAAAGGACAGGCAGGCTGGTTAACTCTAGCACGGTGCCATCAGCTCCACTCCCTTTGTCTGTCCATCCACCCTTGCACTCTTTTCCTCCCATCCCATTGAGATTTTGTGGGTGGTGGGTGAGGTGACAGGTGGCACACCCGTGACCCAATGAAGACCCTTAGAGGGCAATTAGTGTCCAATGGAGGGCTCATTCTCAATGCTGCTTAAATTTAACAGACAAGGGGAATGGCGGAAAGGTCTGAACCCAACACAAAACTGGACAGGTTTAACCGTGCAGACTGTTAGTAAATGACAGGTGGGGACCAAAGGAAGAGATGCCTTCTTTCTTCCAGGGCTCTCTGTGCCAGCTAGAGACCCTCCTCCCTGAGTCCACCTCAGCCTATGCTGTAATCAACGTTCCCCCTCCCCACCCAGCATCATTGTTTGCAAGCCAGCCTCATGAGGGTTTGGGTTATCCACTGTTCAATCTCCTCCAGACCGCCTGCAATTCCTTTCGTGTTTGAACAATCCTGGTGTGGCACACAGCTTCTAGACTCCAATTGGACAGCAGTTCCATGAGGCAGGAGTTACTCCTGAAGATGGACTGAAGTCCCACCTCATACCAATTAAAGAGCCAATGCCCAAAAAATTCCAATGGCTTGGGTTGCCCAAGCAAAGGCTTTGAAATTCCCCTCCAAAATTGACACTGGGATGCAGGGAGCCTGCCCTCAGTGTATGATCCAGCCCTATGTTACTGAGTGGACTCCGCTGAAAAGGTTGATTTCCTTACATGGAAAATAGAATCCATTGCATGCTGTCATAGTTTTGGATTTTTACATTAGAAATGTTGTCAGGCTTTATCCAGCCAGTCATATCAAGATACCTCCTGCGATTTGGACAGAGGTGAAGGCCAAATACCACCTCCCTATCCTTTCAAAATCAGACCAAAATAAAATGCTGCACTCCCTTGATCAATAACAAATCATAGAATCCCTACTGTGCAGAAGGCCATTTGGCCCATTCAGCCTGCACCAACAACAATCCCCTACAGATCCTATCTCCATAACCACAAGTATTTATCCTGCCAATTCCCAAAAACTAAGGGGTAATTTAGCACGTCCAATCCATCTAACCTACACAACCTTGGGAGTGTGGGGGGAAGCCAGAGCCTCGGTGGAAACCCCGCAAGCACGGGGAGAGTGTGCAAACTCCATATAGGCAGTCATCTGAGGCCAGAGTTGAAGCCAGGTCCCTGGTGCTGTGAGGTAGCAGTGCTAACAACTGCGCCACCAGTCTTATATGTAGTCAGTCCTTAATAACAGCATATATTTATTCTGTAACACAAAATCTGCCACCACAATGGTCAAAGGGCAGCACAGTGGCACAAGTGGTTAGCACTGCTGTCTCACACTGCCAGAGACCTGGGTTCAATTCTCAGCTTGGGTCACTGTTGGTGTGAGTTTGCACATTCTTCCCATGTCTGTGTGGGTTTCCTCCGGGTGCTCCAGTTTCCTCCCACAGTCCAAAGATGTGCGGGTTAGGTTGATTGGCCATGCTAAATTGCCACTTAGTGTCAGGGGGATTAGCAGGGTAAATACATGGGATTATGGAGATAGGGGCTGGGTGGGATTGTGGTCGATGCAGACCTGATGGGCCAAATGGTCTCCTTCTGCACCATAAGGATTGTATGGTTCTAATTAGCACCTCAGCCTTTCTGTTGTGCTTTCGTCTTTAATCACTCATGCTATAGTCATGCTGACCATAATTACGTTCTGTTTTATTTGTTTATGAATTTTTCTTTTGGATATATTTTGTGGCCTTGGGTTTTAACTACACATCTGCTTCTTCCAGTAATAGAAAACTGCAACTTACGGCCTCTCGCCTAGGATTTAAAAACTATTGTATATCTTTAATATTACTCTTCACATTTCCTAGTGTTGTTGAAACTCTGTGCACATGAGAACATTTCTTCCCAGTGACATCTCCCCCAAATCCAGCAGTCCTGCCTGATCAGGGGCAAATCAAAAATAAGCTAATGCATTCACATTGGGGAATATCCTTCTTATCGCAAAGAAACAGCAGCAGCTAGTTGTGAAGAAAATACATCTTCAAATAAGATTACAGTCAGCCGTAGCCCCAGAAGGTTCCATGAGCACAATTAAAAATCTGACCAATTGTCTACAACCTCTTTGTGGGGCAAATGCTGAATAAGGACAGCATCAAACTGTAACTCCCAAAAACTAACATACACGATCTGAAAACTATTAGATGCGTTGGGATGTTTTGTTATGTTAAGAGTGTACATAAATGCAATTTGTTGTTATGTCTTCACACTGTAGCCAGTGGAAGGAAGTAGCACTCAGGTTGATTTTAACAGCTTCCAGACTCACCTTGTCGGGTTGGAATTAATTACTTCCGCCCACTGCAAAAAAGCTGGAATTGTCTTGTGAAATTTTAATGAACTGACTCATGCTGAAGCACAGACTAGTGGATTCAAATACTGAAGGTTCATATACAAGCCACTAAGTAATACAGGCAATGATGGGAGGGGATATAGAACAGCAATAAACTCTCATCCTCTCTGGCTTGGTTGAATCTGAATTGGTGGCTTTATTGTAAATAGGAGGGATGATATGATTTGTGTAAACGCTGTAATTAGGAAAATGGGGGTGATCAAATTTACGATGCAGTGAGCAACATTTTATCTTCCACATTTTCTTTGAACTGTTGTTATGGCTGTTCTGCTTGGTGACACTTGTTTTCATTTCCCCTGCCTGACCTCCAACAACAACACCACCACCCCCACCCCCCCCACCCCCACCCCCCACCCCCACCCCCCCCACCACCACCACCCCACCCCGCCCCACCACCACCCCACCCCCCCCACCACCACCCCACCCCCCCCCCCACCACCCCCCCCCACCAACCGCCCCCCCCCACCACCACCACCACCCCCACCCCCCCCCCCACCACCACCCCCCCCACCACCATCCCCCCCCCCCACCACCACCCCCCCCCCCACCACCACCCCCACCCCCCCCCACCACCACCCCCACCACCAATCAGGGCTACCTTCATGATCTACCCCTACTAGACACCCCCGATAAACCCTCCCTGCACCTCACCCCATCCCCATCAGGGCGTCCACTCAGACCCCATTCCCCCTCACCACCATCCAACTGATTGGGTTGTCCAAAGGCTACTGCTAGTGTGCCAGGTAGGCCCACCCATCCATCTCAATGCCCCAGGGGGCCTTAGTGCCCTCCCCCACTCCCCAAGTGTGACCATCACACCAAGCTACTGTGAGTGGAGACCGGTAGCATTTTCACCATCATTACACCATATCCAAAGGCCTGCATGCTAAAGCATATTTGAATTATTTAAATACTACTTTACATATGCTAATCAGACTCAGGTCCTTTCTGGGTGCTAAAATATTTCTTACTATCAGGAAGGGCCGGGACTCTCACAAACTGTTTGGCACAAGGTGCAAAACAAATTTTCAGGCCCACACACAATTTACAAATGGTACAGCGAGGTTGGAGAATAGACACTCCAATGTAAGTTTATTTGTTTGTTAGTGTCACAAGTAGTCACATTAACATTGCAAAGTTACTGTGAAAATTCTCTAGTTGCCACACTCTGGCAATGCACCTAACCAGCACGTCCTTCAGACTGTGGGAGGACATGGGAGCACTCGGGGAAACTCACTCAGGCAAAGGGAGAAAATACACACATGCACGCACAAATGTTGTTTCCAGCTTAATTCCTTTGGATTAATTTTGAAAAGCGAGATGGAATGCTGCTGGAAGAGAATGAAAGATATTTAACAGGTCAGCTGGTGTTATAGCCACTGATAGATTTTCCAAGAAAGAATGAGGAGAGGCAATGTAAACTAGCTCCACATTTTAAGGGAGTGCAGGAACAGAAAGATTTGGGGATTGGGACAAACAGATCGCCAAAGGTGACAGGAATCACAGAACTGTGATGACACAGGAGGCCATTTGGCCCATCATGTCTTTACCAGCTCAGTTAACAAGCTTCCTGATTTAGTGCCATTCCCCTGCCTTTTTCCTCATACCCCTGCACATGGAACTTTAATAGAAACAATCTAACGCCTTCTCGATTGAACCGCCCTCCCCCACACAAGGCAGTGCATTCCAAACCCAACACCTCCCCCCCAGCCCCCTCCACTAGCTACATAAATGAGGTTTTCTCACATCACATTTGCTCCTTTTGAAAATCACTTTAAATCCATGCCCTCTCTTTCTCTATCCTTTCACGATCGGGAACTTTTTCTCCTTGCCTGTCCTGTCTCCCATCCTCAGGATTTTCAACATCAGGAGGAGCTGAGATAGCTGTTTCTTAAAAAAGTGAAAGCCTTGACTTTAAAAATAGAAAAATAGTATTCAAGGATGGGGAAGTCATTCTAACCTTTTATAACATACTTTGATGGGGCAGTGCGGTAGCATAGTGGTTAGCACTGCTGCTTCACAGCTTCAGAGACCTGGTTTGATTCCCGGCTTGGGTCACTGTATGTGTGGAGTTTGCACATTCTCCTCGTGTCTGCGTGGGTTTCCTCTGTGTGCTCCGGTTTCCTTGCATGGTCCAAAGATGTGCGGATTAGGTTGATTGGCCATGCTAAATTGACCCTTAGTTTCCTGAGATGCATAGGTTAGACGGGTTAGTGGGTAAATATGTAAGGATATGGTGGGATTGTGGTTGGTGCAGACTTGATGGGCCAAATGGCTCTTTCTGCACTGTAGGGTTTCTGTGATTGCTCTCAGCTGCAGTGTTGTGTAAAATGTTTGGCATCACACTTTAGGAAGGATAGAAACCTAGGGGAAGGTTTATAGGAAAATAATCAATTGCTTACCACAGAGGGAATTGATCCATTTAACAGCACAGAAGGTTAAGGAATGACTAAATTGAAGGGTTCAAAATTATAAGGGTTTTTTGATGTCAACAGACTGTCAGTAACAAACAGACTCATGTACAACAGGCAAGAGGGACACCCCATTTTGCTTAGATGCAGCAAGTTGTTATGACATGGAATACACAACCAGAAAGGGTGGGGAAAGCAGATTCAATAGGAATGTTCAAAATGGGAATTGGATCTAAAGGAAACATTTACAAGGCTATGGGGAAAAGAGCAGGGGAGCAGGAATAAATGCACAAAGAACTGGCATCTGCACAAGAAGTCAAACAGCCTCTTCCTGTGTTAGAGTCCATACACTACCAGAATATACACATCTGAATCTCAGACCCAAAGCCTTGGCTTCTCAGGGAAACAGAAGTCTTGAAGTAAAAACTATAATGAAGACATCGAAGCTCACACAAATCCTCTAAATCTAATTACATTACTGCAACACTGCAACGTAGAGTTTCCTCCAGGTGTGTCTGCTGACTGCCCAGAGGAAACAGCTGCCTTTGTATTGCGTTTATTTTCTCTCTGGGTCGATAACCCAGGGGAAATTCGGGTGCAGGGAGGCGGCTTGTTCAACTGGAGCGAGGAAATGGAAATGCAGCTGCAGGCCGAAGGGTCTTGCTGCACCTTTACTCCTGACCAATCAAAGCCTTCTGACTGCTGCTGGCAAGAGCCAATCAGAACCTCCCATCACTGAGAGTACTGAGATGTCCCTGGAGCCACTCAGGTGAGGCTCTCGCACCGACAATTTGCAAATTTTTGTACAAAACTATAGAAAATGAGGAGGGGGAGGGAGGCCAGGAGCTCCTCCTCTCACTTTACTCTAATGCCAATATTCTTACACTGACTATGGGTGTTGGCTCACTAATAACCACTTTGGAAACACTAGGAAAAGAAAGAATGTACATTCACAGCACCTTGCAGGACATCCCAAAGCAGCCATTGAAATACTTTAGAACTGAAGTTATCTGCTGTAGTGTAGTTAATTTGTATACAGCAAGTTTCCTCACACAGCAATGTGATAGCAGATTGTTTTTAGCGTTGTTGCTTGAGGGTACACATATTACAAACTTGTGCTTCCTACGTGATGCATATAACTGTTCCTATATTACAGGAAAGGATGTCCCAAGGCATTGGGGAGACCATGCAGATGCAATGAATGAACATCGCTTGACAGTCACCACGCAAGTGTTCTCTTCCTCTTGGGGAACACAGAACATAGAACATTATAGTGCACTACAGGCCCTTCGGCCTTGATGTTGTGCCGACCTGTGGAACCAATCTAAAGCCCATCTAACCCACACTATTCCAATATCATCCATATGTTTATCCAATGACTATTTAAATGCCCTCAATGTTGGCGAATCCATTACTGTTGCAGGCAGGGCATTCCACACTCTTATTACTCTCTGAGTAAAGAACCTACCTCTGACATCTGTCCTATATCTATCATCATTCAATTTAAAGCAATGTCCCCTCGTGATAGCCAGCTCCAGCCGGGGAAAAAGATTCACACTGTCCACCCTTTCTAGCCCTCTGATCATCTTATATGCCTCTATTAAATCACCTCTTAATCTCCTTCTCTCTAACGTAAACAGCCTAAAGTCCCTCAGCCTTTCCTCATAAGATCTTCCCGCCATACCAGGTAACATCCTGGTAAATCTCCTCTGCACCCTTTCCAATGCCTCCACATCTTTCCTATAATGCGGCGACTAGAATCGTACGCAATACTCCAAGTGTGGCTGCACAACTTCAGCAGTCATGGACATTCAACCTCTGATCTTTGGGTAAATGTTCTCCAAGACAGCCTTCACAACACACAACAATGCAGAATCGCTGAGCAGAAACTGATAGCCAAGTTCCACACACATGAGGACGGCCTCAACCGGGATCTTGGGCTCCTGTCACACAATCTGTAACCCCACGACTTGCCTGGGCTTGTAAAATCTCACTATCAGTCCTGTCTGGAGACAACACACATCTCTGTAACCTGTGCTTAACCCTCTCTCCACTCACATTGTCTGTACCTTTAAGACTTGATTACCTGTAAAGACTTGCATTCCTACCATTATCTTGTAAATTGGGCTTGTGTCTTTATTTGCTCTGTTTGTGAAAGCAAGTCCTCACTCACCTGATGAAGGAGCTTGAGGCTCCAAAAGTTAGTGTTGCCAAATAAACCTGTTGGATTTCAAACTGGTGTTGTGAGGCTTCTTATTGTCCTGTATAACAGAGCAGGGCTGAATCTACGATGTCCACCATCTGAATACAATTTACAGCATAGAACACAATGCTCTGGGTGCAGCTAAGCAGAGGAAAAATCCTTCCAAAATACTTTTTAACATCTGCTTTGATAATTGGAAACATATTTTGCATGTTAGAACTTCCAACTCTGTGAAAAAAAGGAATCTGAAAATGTTTGCAACTTTTTTCTGGAGAGCGGTATCAATTGTTAAATATTTAAAAAATGTTTTTTTGTCTCCTGATCTGATTTGTTTTCGTAAGAATTGAACCATTGAAGAGTTTTTTTATCCATTTTCGGAACTCTCGTTCCATACCTCGACATTGCTGATCTAATTTTGTTGATTATGAGAATGAATGGAAGGAGATCAGGCACCCCAGAAATTTACTGCTGGATTTATGTAGGCTTGATCTGGAGGAGGCAAGGAGAGGGTTTGGAGGATGGTGAGGGCATATGAGTGGGGAGCGGGTGTGAGTGGGGAGGAGGGGCTTGTGAATGGGGAGGAAGGGTGTGTGAGTGAGGAGGAGTTACAGGTGAGTGAGAGGAGAAGTATGAGTGGGGAGGAGAGGTGTGGAAGGGGAGGCAAGGGGAGGGGAGGTGTGGAAGGGGAGGTATGAGTGGGGAGGGGAGGTGTGGAAGGGAAGGCATGAGTAGGGAGGGGAGGTGCCAATGGACATATGAGCGGGAAGAGGAGGTGTGAGTGGTGATGTGAGTAGGGAGAGGGTGCGTGCAAGGGGAGGGTGAATGGGGAGAGGGGTATGACTGAGTGGGCAGAGTGGTATGACTGAGTGGGGAGGGGGTGTGAGTGAGTCAACAAGGTGTGTGGGTGAGTGGGGAGAGAGAGAGAGAGAGAAAGCAAGCAGGAGGGGATGTGCGCACACAAGGGATTGAGTAAGTGCCAGAGAGATAAACAGTATCTAAAACAACAACGACCAAGTCCCAGATAAGTGAAGCAGGCTTTCGAACAAGGCTGTCTCAGGGTTTACACGGCCCAACAGCGTCAGTATTTACCCAGATCAGCGGCCTCAGTATTTACCAACTCCAGCAGCCTCCGTATTTAACCACTCCAGCAGCCTCCGTATTTAACCACTCCAGCAGCCTCAGTATTTGCCCCACTCCGGCGGTCTCAGTATTTACCCCAGTCCAGCAGCCTCAGTATTTACCCCACTCCAGCAGCCTCAGTATTTACCCACTCCAGCACCCTCAGTATTTACCCCACTCCAGCAGCCTCAGTATTTACCCACTCCAGCACCCTCAGTATTTACCCCAGTCCAGCAGCCTCAGTATTTACCCCAGTCCAGCAGCCTCAGTATTTACCCCAGTCCAGCAGCCTCAGTATTTACCCCAGTCCAGCAGCCTCAGTATTTACCCACTCCAGCACCCTCAGTATTTACCCCAGTCCAGCAGCCTCAGTATTTACCCACTCCAGCACCCTCAGTATTTACCCCAGTCCAGTAGCCTCACTATTTACCCACTCCAGCAGCCTCAGTATTTACCCACTCCAGTAGCCTCAGTATTTACAAACTCCAGCAGCCTCAGTATTGACCCCACTCCAGCAGCCTCAGTATTGACCCCACTCCAGCAGTCTCAGTATTTACCCACTCCAGCAGCCTCAGTATTTACCCACTCCAGTAGCCTCAGTATTTACCCACTCCAGCAGCCTCAGTATTTACCCCAGTCCAGCAGCCTCAGTATTTAGCCACTCCAGCAGCCTCAGTATTTACCCCAGTCCAGCAGTCTCAGTATTTACCCACTCCAGCAGCCTCAGTATTTACCCACTCCAGCAGTCTCAGTATTTACCCACTCCAGCAGCCTCAGTATTTACCCACTCCAGCAGCCTCAGTATTTACCCACTCCAGCAGCCTCAGTATTTACCCACTCCAGCAGTCTCAGTATTTACCCACTCCAGCAGCCTCAGTATTTACCCACTCCAGCAGCCTCAGTATTTACCCCAGTCCAGCAGTCTCAGTATTTACCCACTCCAGCAGCCTCAGTATTTACCCACTCCAGCAGCCTCAGTATTTACCCAACTCCAGCAGCCTCAGTATTTACCCCAGTCCAGCAGCCTCAGTATTTACCCCAGTCCAGCAGTCTCAGTATTTACCCACTCCAGCAGCCTCAGTATTTACCCCAGTCCAGCAGCCTCAGTATTTACCCCAGTCCAGCAGTCTCAGTATTTACCCAGTCCAGCAGCCTCAGTATTTACCCACTCCAGCAGCCTCAGTATTTACCCCACTCCAGCAGCCTCAGTATTTACCCACTCCAGCAGCCTCAGTATTTACCCACTCCAGCAGCCTCAGTATTTACCCACTCCAGTAGCCTCAGTATTTGCCCACTCCAGTAGTCTCAGTATTTACCCCACTCCAGCAGCCTCAGTATTTAACCACTCCAGCAGCCTCAGTATTTGCCCACTCCAGCAGCCTCAGTATTTAACCATTCCAGCAGCCTCAGTATTTACGCCAGTCCAGCAGCCTCAGTATTGACCCCAGTCCAGCAGTCTCAGTATTTACCCACTCCAGCAGCCTCAGTATTTACCCACTCCAGCAGCCTCAGTATTTACCCACTCCAGCAGCCTCAGTATTTACCCACTCCAGCAGCCTCAGTGTTTACCCCACTCCAGCAGCCTCAGTATTTACCCACTCCAGCAGCCTCAGTATTTACCCCACTCCAGCAGCCACAGTATTTACCCACTCCAGCAGCCACAGTATTTGCCCACTCCAGCAGCCTCAGTATTTACCCCACTCCAGCAGCCACAGTATTTACCCACTCCAGCAGCCACAGTATTTGCCCACTCCAGCACCCTCAGTATTTACCCACTCCAGTAGCCTCAGTATTTACCCACTCCAGCAGCCTCAGTATTTACCCACTCCAGCAGTCACAGTACTTACCCACTCCAGCAGCCTCAGTATTTACCCACTCCAGCAGCCTCAGTATTTACCCACTCCAGCAGCCTCAGTATTTACTCACTCCAGCAGCATCAGTATTTACCCCAGTCCAGCAGCCTCAGTATTTACCCACTCCAGCAGCCTCAGTATTTACCCCAGTCCAGCAGCCTCAGTATTTAGCCACTCCAGTAGCCTCAGTATTTACAGACTCCAGCAGCCTCAGTATTTACCCACTCCAGCAGCCTCAGTATTTACAGACTCCAGCAGCCTCAGTATTTACCCACTCCAGCAGCCTCAGTATTTACCCACTCCAGCAGCCTCAGTATTTACCCACTCCAGCAGCCTCAGTATTTACCCACTCCAGCAGCCTCAGTATTTACCCACTCCAGCAGTCTCAGTATTTACCCACTCCAGCAGTCTCAGTATTTAACCCAATCCAGCAGCCTCAGTATTTACCCACTCCAGCAGCCTCAGTATTTACCCACTCCAGCAGCCTCAGTATTTACCCACTCCAGCAGCCTCAGTATTTACCCACTCCAGCAGCCTCAGTATTTACCCCACTCCAGCAGCCTCAGTATTTACCCCACTCCAGCAGCCTCAGTATTTACCCACTCCAGCAGCCTCAGTATTTACCCACTCCAGCAGCCTCAGTATTTACCCCAGTCCAGCAGCCTCAGTATTTACCCCACTCCAGCAGTCTCAGTATTTAACCCAATCCAGCAGTCTCAGTATTTACCCACTCCAGCAGCCTCAGTATTTACCCACTCCAGCAGCCTCAGTATTTACCCCAGTCCAGCAGCCTCAGTATTTACCCACTCCAGCAGCCTCAGTATTTACCAGGCCCAGCAGCCTCAGTATTTACCCACTCCAGCAGCCTCAGTATTTACCAAGTCCAGAAGTCTCAGTATTTACCCACTCCAGCAGCCTCAGTATTTACCCACTCCAGTAGCCGCAGTATTTATCCCACTACAGCAGTCTCAGTATTTACCCACTCCAGCAGCCTCAGTATTTACCCACTCCAGTAGCCGCAGTATTTACCCACTCCAGCAGCCTCAGTATTTACCCACTCCAGCAGACTCTGTATTTACCCACTCCAGCAGCCTCAGTATTTACCCCAGTCCAGCAGTCTCAGTATTTACCCCACTCCAGCAGCCTTAGTATTTAACCACTCCAACAGCCACAGTATTAACCACACTCCAGCAGCCTCTGTATTTACCGACTCCTGCAGCCTCAGTATTTACCCACTCCAGCAGCCTCAGTATTTACCCTACTCCAGCAGCCTCAGTATTTACCCTACTCCAGCAGCCTCAGTATTTACCCACTCCAGCAGACTCAGTATTTACCCACTCCAGCAGTCTCAGTATTTCCCCATTCCAGCAGCCTCAGTATTTACCCACTCCAGCAGCCTCAGTATTTACCCACTCCAGCAGCCTCAGTATTTACCCACTCCAGCAGTCTCAGTATTTACCCACTCCAGCAGTCTCAGTATTTACCCACTCCAGCAGCCTCAGTATTTACCCACTCCAGCAGTCTCAGTATTTAGCCACTCCAGCAGCCTCAGTATTTACCCACTCCAGTAGCCTCAGTATTTATCCCACTCCAGCAGCCTCAGTATTTACCCCACTCCAGCAGCCTCAGAATTTACCCACTCCAGCAGCCTCAGTATTTACCCACTCCAGCAGCCTCAGTATTTACCCCACTCCAGCAGCCTCAGTATTTACCCACTCCAGCAGCCTCAGTATTTACCCACTCCAGTAGGCTCAGTATTCACCCACTCCAGGAGCCTCAGTATTTACCCCACTCCAGCAGCCACAGTATTTACCCACTCCAGCAGCCTCAGTATTTACCCACTCCAGCAGCCTCAGTATTTACCCCAGTCCAGCAGTCTCAGTATTTAGCCACTCCAGCAGCCTCAGTATTTACCCACTCCAGCAGCCTCAGTATTTAACCACTCCAGCAGTCTCAGTATTTACCCACTCCAGCAGTCTCAGTATTTGCCCACTCCAGTAGCATCAGTATTTACCCCACTCCAGCAGCCTCAGTATTTACCCTCTCCAGCAGCCTCAGTATTTACCCTACTCCAGCAGCCTCAGTATTTACCCCACTCCAGCAGCCTCAGTATTTACCCCACTCCAGCAGCCTCAGTATTTACCCACTCCAGCAGCCTCAGTATTTACCCACTCCAGCAGACTCAGTATTTACCCACTCCAGCAGCCTCAGTATTTACCCACTCCAGCAGTCTCAGTATTTACCCCAGTCCAGCAGCCTCAGTATTTACCCACTCCAGCAGACTCAGTATTTACCCACTCCAGCAGCCTCAGTATTTACCCACTCCAGCAGCCTCAGTATTTACCCCAGTCCAGCAGCCTCAGTATTTAGCCACTCCAGCAGCCTCAGTATTTACCCCAGTCCAGCAGTCTCAGTATTTACCCACTCCAGCAGCCTCAGTATTTACCCACTCCAGCAGCCTCAGTATTTACTCACTCCAGCAGCTTCAGTATTTACCGCAGTCCAGCAGCCTCAGTATTTACCCACTCCAGCAGCCTCAGTATATACTCACTCCAGCAGCATCAGTATTTACCCACTCCAGTAGCCTCAGTATTTACCCACTCCAGCAGCCTCAGTATTTACCAACTCCAGCAGCCTCAGTATTTACCCCAGTCCAGCAGCCACAGTATTTACCCACTCCAGCAGTCTCAGTATTTACCCCAGTCCAGCAGACTCAGTATTTACCCACTCCAGCAGCCTCAGTATTTACCCACTCCAGCAGTCTCAGTATTTACCCCAGTCCAGCAGCCTCAGTATTTACCCCACTCCAGCAGCCTCAGTATTTACCCCAGTCCAGCAGTCTCAGTATTTACCCACTCCAGCAGCCTCAGTATTTACCCACTCCAGCAGCCTCAGTATTTACCCACTCCAGCAGCCTCAGTATTTAACCACTCCAGCAGCCTCAGTATTTACCCACTCCAGTAGCCTCAGTATTTACCACACTCCAGCATCCTCAGTATTTACCCACTCCAGCAGCCTCAGTATTTACCCACTCCAGCAGCCTCAGTATTTACCCACTCCAGCAGCCTCAGTATTTACCCACTCCAGCAGCCTCAGTATTTACCCACTCCAGCAGCCTCAGTATTTACCCACTCCAGCAGCCTCAGTATTTACCCACTCCAGCAGCCTCAGTATTTACCCCACTCCAGCAGCCTCAGTATTTACCCACTCCAGCAGCCTCAGTATTTAACCACTCCAGCAGTCTCAGTATTTACCCACTCCAGCAGCCTCAGTATTTACCCACTCCAGTAGCCTCAGTATTTACCCCACTCCAGCAGCCTCAGTATTTAACCACTCCAGCAGTCTCAGTATTTACCCACTCCAGCAGCCTCAGTATTTACCCCAGTCCAGCAGCCTCAGTATTTACCCCACTCCAGCAGCCTCAGTATTTACCGACCCCAGCAGCCTCAGTATTTACCCCACTCCAGCAGCCTCAGTATTTACCCTACTCCAGCAGCCTCAGTATTTACCCACTCCTGCAGCCTCAGTATTTACCCACTCCAGCAGCCTCAGTATTTACCCACTCCAGTAGCCTCAGTATTTATCCCACTACAGCAGTCTCAGTATTTACTCACTCCAGCAGCCTCAGTATTTGCCCACTCCAGCAGCCTCAGTATTTACCCACTCCAGCAGCCTTAGTATTTAACCACTCCAACAGCCACAGTATTTACCACACTCCAGCAGCCTCTGTATTTACCGACTCCTGCAGCCTCAGTATTTACCCACTCCAGCAGCCTCAGTATTTACCCACTCCAGCAGCCTCAGTATTTACCCACTCCAGCAGCCTCAGTATTTACCCACTCCAGCAGCCTCAGTATTTACCCACTCCAGCAGCCTCAGTATTTACCCCACTCCAGCAGCCTCAGTATTTACCCTACTCCAGCAGCCTCAGTATTTACCCACTCCTGCAGCCTCAGTATTTACCCACTCCAGCAGCCTCAGTATTTACCCACTCCAGCAGACTCAGTATTTACCCCACTCCAGCAGCCTCAGTATTTACCCCAGTCCAGCAGCCTCAGTATTTACCCCAGTCCAGCAGCCTCAGTAATTACCCACTCCACCAGCCTCAGTATTTACCCCAGCCCAGCAGCCTCAGTAATTACCCACTCCAGCAGCCTCAGAATTTACCCACTCCAGCAGCCTCAGTAATTACCCAGCTCAACAGCCTCTTATATCACCTTCCAGGGTTGGCGTGTTTGATTCTATTCAATCTCCACCTTGCCAGTTGAAAAATGGAAAGTAGCAGGGCCTTTTACCCGAGTCGGTGTGGTGCTACCAGGCCTGGGAGTTTCCTAACTCTTACTACCCAACACATTTGTGAAAATCCAGCCTTAATTGTGACTGTCAGAGGAAGAGAGCATTATAAACAAAACTTTCAATATATTGAATTAAGATATCCTAAATCACAACTATTTACTGGATCTAATTCATGTTAGCACTTCCCAAGAATCTGTGTAGAGAATCTGTGTTGGAGAATTTTCTTCTTTAAGTCCTAATGTTCAATATCCATAACTCTGATTACTTCACCCCAAATCACCCCCCCCCCCAACTATTATACAAAAGGATGTTCTTATGGTTCAAAAATCATATCTGAAAGTAATCTCACTTTGATATGAATTATACTGATGCCATGTGACATCATTGCGCTGTAAGATTCTTATTTATTTCAGTGTACATCCCATTGAGACAGAACCCTTGTTTAATGATATCAGCTTGTTTCTGTCTCTTTGACTCACTCTTCATTTTTATCAGTGTTCTTGGTCTGTTATGCTGTCTGGCTGACAAATGGTGAACAGAAATAATTTCAATTTATTTTTCCTCACAGTGCATTACATGCTTCTCCTGACTGGCTGAACTAACTTGTTACTGGGACCATGGCCTTGACTGAATGATTAACAGGTTAATAATAAAGAAGAAAGGAAGCTCAATGCTACTTATTTTATTCATACTGAACTGAAAAGACAATATCAGCTTTTTAGAGATAATAAAAAATATATTTACGGTTGGGTTCGCTGTGGTTCTGTCACTAGCAACTTTGACTCTGAGGCAGGAGGTGCTGACAATATAGTCCAATGCAATGCAGTGGTGAGGGAGTTCTGCACTGTCTGAAGTGCTGTCTTTCAAATGAGATGATGAACCAAGTTCCCATCTGACTGCTCAGGTGGACGGGAGAGATTCCATGGCACTATTTGGAAAAAGAACAGTGGAGTTATCCCCAGTATCTTGACGTATATTTATCCATCAATCAATATCACATTGTTGTCTGTGAGAACTTGCTGTGTTTTCTATATTACTAAGTGACTACATTGTGAAAAGTTCTTCATTGATTGTAAAATGCTTGGTGATGAAGGATGCTGTCTACTTATCATCTTACCAAGGCCAGGGAAAAGAGAATGAAGGAATGAGTCTTAACAGCAGCACTCCAGTACACTGCTAATTGGGCAGCATCTTAAAGAACAAATAACAAAGAACAACCCAGCACGGGAAACAGGCCCTTCGGCCCAACGAGCCCGCATTGCCATCTTAACAAAGCATTTTCCTACACCTACCTTGACCCGTGTGTATGTGTATGGTACCCCTATTGTAACCATATTTAGGGACAATTTGTTACAGCAATCAGTCTAAGAGCACATCTTTGGGGCGTGGGAGGAAACCGGAGCACCTGGAGGAAACCCACGCAATCACAGGGAGAATGTGCAAACTCCCACAGACACTGGCCCAAATCCATGTATCTGCACAGCTAGCAGTGATAGTCACTGAGCTGTTGTGGTGCCCATCTGCTGGTCCAGTTTTAAGCACACACATCAACGCGAAGTACTAGGCCACTCTCGAAACATCCAAGAGCAGCCCATGCATGACCCCCGAGTGCATGCCCCTCATTAGGCAACAACCTCCCCAACAAAAGGCTGTAGGTTCAAACTCACTCCAGAAACCTGAGCACGTGAGACACACAAACACTTCAGTGAATATTGTGAGAGTGATGTAGGTACCTTTGGAAGTGATGTGTGTTTTTACAAGAGAGCCTGCCATCTCAAATTAAAGCAAATGATCTCACAGAAACCATTACAAAATAACAGGGGCTTCCCATTCAATAGTCATCCCACAGCCAACACCACTACAATAGATTGTGTGGCGTTTATCAGATTGCAGATTGTGGGTATCTATTGGTGTTTTGGACTTGGCTGCCCTTCATTAGCTGTAAAGCACTTTACAATGTCCCAAGGTAACTATTTCTCTTTCTCTCACAAAGCCAGATGGAGGATAAATGTTCTTCTAAGAATAGGCTCCAGGTTGCTCAGAGGTATGAATGATCCAACAAGGATTGAACGAAACCAAATCTAAGTAATAAGAGGGTAGCACTCTTGTCAGAAGGTTTAGTTCATCTTACAGTCAGAGCCGACAATCCGGTGCACCACTAAGGGTGCACTGCATTGTCAGAGGCACTGTCTTTCACAGGCA
The DNA here is from genome assembly GCF_965287045.1 of Carcharhinus amblyrhynchos. NCBI lineage: Eukaryota > Metazoa > Chordata > Chondrichthyes > Carcharhiniformes > Carcharhinidae > Carcharhinus > Carcharhinus amblyrhynchos. The sequence continues at coordinate 60,165,238 of NC_137329.1, forward strand.
AAACTAAACAATGACCCTGTCCATTCTCTCCAACTGAAGCAAAAAATCCAAAGGCTTGCCCTCAAAAGTAGGGAGTTATATCATTGCCTCGAACAATATTTAGCTCTCTGTCAACTTTGATTATCTAGTCATTGGTACAAATTGGACACGGAGCAGTAAGTGGGAGGCCAATAATAGGCCACAATTATTGACGTAATCACCACAAGGCTGATCTTAATATTCATTAGTTCATTTAAATCTGTTTCGCAAACCTGGGACACTATCATCACTAGGTTTCCGATCTTGCTAGTGAATGTTCACAGCAGCGGGAATTATAGAAAGTCCCAGCAATGGGGACCTGATGTGATGGCCTCACTGGTGGGTCATTAAGGCCCCCAGAGGTCAGGGACGGGGGTGGGGCGGGGGGGGGAGGCGGCAGTCCAGCCTGGCATAAATTGGGCACACAAACTACCAGTGTGGCACATTGGTAGTGCTCACCGGGCAGTGCCAATGGGGCAGGACTTGAGGGACCTCAGAGTCAGGTGGGGCTGGACCCAGACCGGGAGGTGGGGAGAACATTGCAGGGGAGGGAAGGGAGGAAATCTGCATGGGGGGCTGGGGACAGCAGCAGGGGATTGGGGCTGGCCTTCAGAGGTTTGGACAGGCTATTGGGAGGCCAGTGATAAGGGAGATGGGAAAGGGGTTTATCATACTGGGAGACTGGCGCATGCCTAATGGCCCCCTGAGCACTCTGCTCCCAGCCTCAAAACTCAGCTTGCCCAAAAAAAAGGTGGGAAAACCTCCCATTTTGCTTCCCAGTGGGCACTTAGAATTATTTTGGGAAAATCGCCCCTTTTGTTTGTGGGAGCTTGAGTAGAATTTGATGGCTGCATTTCCTACATTTCAATGTTTCACAAAAGTATATCAATGTCTTCAAGGCATTTTGAGTTTGACCTGAGCTTATTAAAGGTGCAATATCAATATGAGAAACAGCACCAATATTCTATCGCCACATCTATCGGAAGGGTTAAGTGACCTTGACCATTCTGTTTCTGTGTCTGACGATGACTCAAGTTCAACTGATTCTAGAATATTATCTGCTGAAAATGAGTTGACCACTTCAATACCAGGTTTCCAATCTGAGGAATGCATGAGCAGGAACTGGTCACTGAAAGATATGAGTTAGACTGAGAAGTTCATGCCTGCAGCTCAGACTCGGTGATATTTATTCTCGTTTCATAACGACAGTGCTGGACAAACTGTATAATCTGAATATCATTAAATCTGCAGCAGGAGCAAATAGTTTGACAAGGTACCTCACAAGAGGTTATTGCAGAAGGTCAGGGGGCATGGAGTTAGGGGTAGGGTGTTAGCGTGGATAGAGGATTGGTTGTCAAATCGGAAGCAGAGAGTGGGGGTTAATAGGTGCTATTCGGATTGGCGGTTGGTGACTAGCGGAGTGCCCCAGGGGTCGGTGCTGGGGCCTCAGCTATTTACCATTTATATAGATGATCTGGAGGAGGGAACCGAGTGCAGGGTGTCGAAATTTGCTGATGACACCAAGATTGGTGGAACGGCAAATTGCGCGGAGGGTGTGGAGAGTCTGCAGAAGGATCTAGATAGGCTGGGCGAATGGGTCAGGAAATGGCAAATGGAATTTAATGTTGGCAAGTGCGAGGTGGTCCACTTTGGCAGGAATAATGGTAGGAAGGACTATTACTTACATGGCAAAAAACTGCAGCAGGCGACGGTGCAGAGAGACCTCGGGGTCCTTGTGCATGAGTCACAAAAACCCAGCCTGCAGGTGCAGCAGGTGATCAGGAAGGCGAATGGGATGCTGGCCTTCATAGCGAGGGGGATTGAATATAAAAGTAGGGAGGTCTTGCTGCAGCTGTATAGGGCATTGGTGAGGCCGCAGCTGGAGTACTGTGTGCAGTTTTGGTCGCCGTACTTACGCAAGGATATTTTGGCCTTGGAGGGAGTGCAGAGGAGGTTTACTAGGCTGATACCGGAGTTGAGGGGGTTGAGCTATGAGGAGAGGCTGAATAAACTAGGCTTGTACTCGTTAGAGTTTAGAAGAATGAGGGGAGATCTCATTGAGACGTATAAGATGATGAATGGGATGGATAGGATAGAGGTGGAGAGGCTCTTCCCGCTCAGAAAGGATAGTAGGACTAGGGGGCACAGCCTCAAGATAAAGGGGGGCAGTTTAGAACGGAGTTGTGGAGGAACTTCTTCACTCAAAGGGTGGTGAATCTCTGGAATTCTCTGCCTGTTGAACTGGTGGAGGCTACCTCGCTAAATATTTTTATGACGCGAGTTGATGGGTTTTTGATAAGCGAGGGGATTAAGGGTTATGGGGAGAGGGCGGGAATGTGGAACTGAGACACGACAGATCAGCCATGATCTTATTGAATGGCGGGGCAGGCTCGAGGGGCTAGATGGCCTACTCCTGCTCCTATTTCTTATGTTCTTATATGTCAAATAATTGGCTGGCCCAGGACGTTTCATAATAACAAAATAAGAAAAATATTGCAGAAGTTTCATGTGAAAATCTATTCTGTATTACTGTCTAAAGCAGCCAAGAGATGGCAGTATATTCAAAAGCTAATATCATGACACAACATAGAATTAAATTTTCCAAACAAATAGTTCAAGAGAACGTACGGACTTATAACAACAATGGCAAGGTTAAAAGGGAAACTGGTTCAAATATTTGGACAAATACATCAGCCAAATGAAGAGCTATATTATTATATACATATGAACATAATCAAATCAAATGCACAGGACTGGTGTAAATATTATGGTCACAGGTAACACACAGGAATGGTGTGAATATTATCGTCACAGATAACACACAGGACTGGTGTAAATATTATAGTCACAGATAACACACAGGACTGGTGTAAGTATTATAGTCACAGATAACACACAGGAATGGTGTGAATATTATCGTCACAGGTAACACACAGGACTGGTGTAAATATTATAGTCACAGATAACAAGCAGGACTGGTGTAAATATTATGGTCGCAGGTAACAAGCAGGACTGGTGTAAATATTATAGTCACAGGTAACACACAGGAATGGTGTGAATATTATCGTCACAGATAACACACAGGACTGGTGTAAATATTATAGTCACAGATAACAAGCAGGACTGGTGTAAATATTATAGTCACAGGTAACACACAGAAATGGTGTGAATATTATCGTCACAGATAACACACAGGACTGGTGTAAATATTATAGTCACAGGTAACACACAGGAATGGTGTGAATATTATCGTCATAGATAACACACAGGACTGGTGTAAATATTATAGTCATTGATATCACACAAGACTGCTGTAAATATTATAATTACAGATAAACACAGGACTGGAGTGAATATTATAGTCACAGATACGATACAGGACTGGTGTAAATATGATAGTCACGGATAACAAGCAGGACTGCTGTAAGTATTATAGTTACAGACAGACACAGGACTGATGTAAATATTATAGTTACAGATAACACACAGAACTGGTGTAAGTATTATAGTCACAAAAAATACACAGGACTGGTGTAAATATTATAGTCACAGATAACACACAGGACTGTGTAAATATTATAGTTACAGATAACACGCAGGACTCGTGAGAATATTATAGTTACAGATAACACACAGGACTGTGTAAATATTATAGTTACAGATACACAGGACTGGTGTAAATATTATAGTTACAGATAACACACAGGACTGTGTAAATATTATAGTTACAGATACACAGGACTGTGTAAATATTATAGTTACAGATAACACACAGGACTGTGTAAATATTATAGTTACAGATACACAGGACTGTGTAAATATTATAGTTACAGATAACACACAGGACTGTGTAAATATTATAGTTACAGATACACAGGACTGTGTAAATATTATAGTTACAGATGGCACGCAGGACTGGTGTGAATATTATAGTTACAGATAACACGCAGGACTGGTGTGAATATTATAGTTACAGATAACACACAGGACTGTGTAAATATTATAGTTACAGATAACACGCAGGACTGGTGTGAATATTATAGTTACAGATAACACACAGGACTGTGTAAATATTATAGTTACAGATAACACACAGGACTGGTATAAGTATTATAATCACAGATAACACACAGGACTGTGTAAACATTATAGTTACAGATACACAGGACTGTGTAAATATTATAGTTACAGATACACAGGACTGTGTAAATATTATAGTTACAGATAACACACAGGACTGTGTAAATATTATAGTTACAGATACACAGGACTGTGTAAATATTATAGTTACAGATAACACACAGGACTGTGTAAATATTATAGTTACAGATACACAGGACTGTGTAAATATTATAGTTACAGATAACACACAGGACTGGTGTAAGTATTATAATCACAGATAACACACAGGACTGATGTGAATATTATAGTCACAGATAACACACAGGACTGTGTAAATATTATAGTTACAGATAACACACAGGACTGGTATATGTATTATAATCACAGATAACACACAGGACTGTGTAAACATTATAGTTACAGATACACAGGACTGTGTAAATATTATAGTTACAGATAACACACAGGACTGTGTAAATATTATAGTTACAGATAACACACAGGACTGTGTAAATATTATAGTTACAGATACACAGGACTGTGTAAATATTATAGTTACAGATGACACACAGGACTGTGTAAATATTATAGTTACAGATACACAGGACTGTGTAAATATTATAGTTACAGATAACACACAGGACTGTGTAAATATTATAGTTACAGATAACACACAGGACTGGTATATATATTATAATCACAGATAACACACAGGACTGTGTAAATATTATAGTTACAGGTACACAAGACTGTGTAAATATTATAGTTACAGATAACACACAGGACTGTGTAAATATTATAGTTACAGATACACAGGACTGTGTAAATATTATAGTTACAGATAACACACAGGACTGTGTAAATATTATAGTTACAGATACACAGGACTGTGTAAATATTATAGTTACAGATAACACACAGGACTGTGTAAATATTATAGTTACAGATACACAGGACTGTGTAAATATTGTAGTTACAGATAACACACAGGACTGTGTAAATATTATAGTTACAGATACACAGGACTGTGTAAATATTATAGTTACAGATAACACACAGGACTGTTTAAATATTATAGTTACAGATACACAGGACTGTGTAAATATTATAGTTACAGATAACACACAGGACTGTGTAAATATTATAGTTACAGATACACAGGACTGTGTAAATATTATAGTTATAGATAACACACAGGACTGTGTAAATATTATAGTTACAGATAACACACAGGACTGGTATATATATTATAATCACAGATAACACACAGGACTGTGTAAATATTATAGTTACAGGTACACAAGACTGTGTAAATATTATAGTTACAGATACACAGGACTGTGTAAATATTATAGTTACAGATAACACACAGGACTGTGTAAATATTATAGTTACAGATACACAGGACTGTGTAAATATTATAGTTACAGATAACACACAGGACTGTGTAAATATTATAGTTACAGATACACAGGACTGTGTTAATATTATAGTTACAGATAACACACAGGACTGGTATAAGTATTATAATCACAGATAACACACAGGACTGATGTGAATAATATAGTCACAGATAACACACAGGACTGATGTGAATATTATAGTCACAGATAACACACAGGACTGGTGTAAATATTACAGTTATAGATAACACAGGACTGATGTAAATATTATAGTTATAGATAACACACAGGACTGGTGTAAATATTATAGTCACAGATAAAACATTGAACTGGTATATATATTATGATGTGAAGATGCCGGCTTTGAACTGGGGTAAACACAGTAAGAAGTCTCACAACACCAGGCTACAGTCCAACAGGTTTATTTGCAACAAATGCCACTAGCTTTCGGAACTGGTTGTTCCTTCGTCAGGTGAGCGGGAGTTCTGATCACAAACAAGGCATATAAAGACATAAACTCAATTTACATGAATAATGATTGGAATGTGAGTCTTTGCTAATCAAGTCTTAAAGGTACAGTCAATTTGAGTGGAGAGAGGGTTAAGCACAGGTTAAAGAGATGTGTATTGTTTCCAGACAGGACTGATAGTGAGATTTTGCAAGTCCAGGCACGTTGTGGGGGTTACAGATAGTGTGACATGAACCCAAGATCCCGATTGAGGCCGTCCTCATTTGTGCGGAACTTGGCCATCAGTCTCTGCTCAGCGAGTCTGCGTTGTCGTGTGTTGTGAAGGACTGGTGTAAATATTTAGATAACATGTAGGACCCGTGTAAATATTATAGTTACTGATAACCCACAGGACTGGTGTGAATATTACAGTCACAGAACTGCTGTGAGTATTATACACTCAGGATGAAATGATTCCTCATAAAGGAGAGAGAGCAGGCTCAGATTGAGATGATGCAGGAGTCCAGAAATGCTTATTGGAAGCATCGTGAAGATCAGTGTGGAAGAGTCGGATCGTGATGTGACAAAAAAAGGCGGAATTTTACAAAATAAAATTCTAAGGGTATAATCATGTAAAAATCATTCCACGTGCTGAACAAATGAGAATGCAATAGAATTTCAGACCTGTTTTTTGGGTGAGATTAAAAATGCAATCTCATGGCACTTAGTGCAAACAAATTGCCAGGGTAAGATTCTTACCAGCAGGGCGATTCGAATCTGAGACCCGATCGCGATAGGCACAATTGTTGTGCTAGGCAGATACTACCAGGGTGCCAGGCGGATAATACCAGAGTGCCCAGTAGACGGTGCTTTGATGCCCAATAGGCAGTGCCAGAGTGTCAGTCGGGCAGAGCCAAGGTGCCCAGTGGGAAGTGCCAGGGCGCCAGTCAGGCAGTGCCAGAGTTCCAGTGTGGCACTGCCCAATGAGCACTGTCTGGCCCTGCCCCCAACAACCCAGGGGTTTCAATAGTGTGCAATCCCCCAGCAAGACCATCACGTCTGGTCCCCTTTGGTGGGGACCATATGTGGTTCTCGCCAGAGTGAACTTTATCCAGTGAGGTGGTAAAGGCAAGTAAGCCATGGCATTTGGAATATATCTTGATCTACATTTTATGAGGTAAGGCTATTATTGTCTTCCTTTAATTGAGCTGAAAATATCTAATCAGAGGATTCATGACACATTAGCGTCACTTACAGACAACCACTTGATGGACAAAAAGGTTATTTTGAAACTTCATAAGCAGTTTACTCTTTCAGCACCACAGAGACTGAAAGCACTGCTTCAGGGTGCAGGTACGCTGGATAATGGGTATAATGATCTCATGGAACAAATATCAGCCGGGAGTATATTTTGAGCAAGGCGGTATGGTCTACTATAAAAGAGATGGCCTAAAAGAGTGGAAAGGGCCCGGGAAAGTTATAGGGACAAATGGCAAGTTATAGTTATACTACAATATGGTAACATAACAGTACAAGCCCAGTCTTTGAGAGTAGTGGGAATTGAGTATGAATTTGGTGCATTTGGACAAGATGTAGAAATACAAGAAGCAGCTTGTATCTTACATACACATACCTTGAGCAGCTCTGATTAGACAGCTATAAACAAGAAGGAATCTGATGATCAGATAAGTAACAGTGAGGCAGGGGATGAAGCCGTTACTTCAAAGGCTCAGTTATCCGGAGTGGGCAGAATGGTATCATGTATACCCAAAGGGTCAACTGAGTGGAAGGATGCCATTATAATCAGAAGAGCAGGAAAAGCCTTTGGAAAATATAAACACTGGCTCAATGCCCAAGAACAAGAGTAGTGGGGGTATGGACCGTGCTACCGAGTGGGGTGGTGGAGGCGGGAACGTTGGACTCGTTTAAGGTTCAGTTAGATAGGCACATGAGTGAAACGAGGATGGAGGGTTATGGTAGGGGTTATTGAATAAGGGTTAGAACCTCGGGAGACACCGGAAAGGCAGGCTTGTGATTAACGTTTTTGTCTTTTCACTCCGCAGGTGGAGGTCCACCTCGTTGTCAAACGAGGGGCATGCACACGGTGGGTCGTGCGTGGGCTGCTCCTGGAGGTTCCGGGAGTGGCCTAGTACTTCGTGTCGGTGTGTGTGCTTGATCCTGGACCGGTAGACGGGCGCCGCAACAGCTCGGTGACTAGCACTGCTAGCTGTGCAGATACATGGATTTGGGCCTGTGTCTGTGGGAGTTTGTGCATTCTCCCTGTGGTTGCGTGGGTTTCCTCCGGGCGCTCCGGTTTCCTCCCACACCCCAAAGATGTGCTCTTAGGCTGATTGGTTTTACCAAATTGACACTATTCTCCCCTGAATCTGGCTAAGTCAGGGGTTCTATTTGTAGATACGCAGGGTAGAATAGGTGTAGGGTAATGCGGCGGCGCGGGCTTGTTGGGCCGAAGGGCCTGTTTCCCGTGCTGGGTTGTTCTTTGTTTGTTCTTTAACAAGGGTGCAAGCAAAAGCTCTAGATTGGGAAAATGGAGTAGAAAGATGGAAGCCAAAAAAGTGAGATTTAAGTTCTGAGAGTGAGTCAATGAGCACTCATAAACCCAGGAAAAAGTCACGAATTTGTGAACAGAGGTCTGAGACTAGTAGTCCTGATGGTACTCGAGGCCGGAGTTTAACAAAGATGGCTAGTGACCAGTGACAGGAATAGGATTAGGAGCCTCAGTGATAAGAAAGTTTTGGTGGCTGCCAATAAAATGGAAATTATGGAAATAAGGGAGGCTAGACAAAGAATTGGACAGTTGGAAATAATTTGGGGTATACACTGAGGTACAAATGAAGGGCAGCCTGCTCTGTCCCATCGGTGGGTTTGCACAGAGAAGGTTTTGCAAGGTGGGATTTATGAAGCAAAGGCCAGATTAGTAGCCCATAAATCTGAGGAACACTTGGAAGGGAGAGATGTTAGAGTTGATTCGTCCATAGCAGGGAAAATGAAACTGAATTTTTTTTCACCAGCCTGGCCTCTAATAATTGGGAACGTAAATTGATAAATATCAAAGCAACATTTCTGCAGGACGAAACATTTCAAAGAAAAGTTTATTTGAAGACACCCAAAGAGGCAGGTAATACACAGGGACTGTTGTGGAAACTGAACAAATGTGTACACAGATTGAGTGATGCATCAAGGATTTGGTATTTTTTCTGTACGATCTGTATTGCTGAAAAGTGGCCGTATCCAGTTAAATGTGATCCTGCAATGTTTTATTGGGAGTCAAAAGACTTGATGAGATGGCCTTGCTGGAAGGACAGGAGGCCATTGAGGCCCCCTGGGTGATTGGGAACAGGAGGGGCAGTGCCCTGCCAGCCTGGCACCCTGACACTACAATGGGATGGGGCCTGAGGGGAGGTGGGGGGAGCTGTTCACTCTGCAATGGAAATCAGCTGGGGATAGGGGAGCTGTGCACTCTGCAATGGTAATCGGCTGAGGGGGAGCAATGCACTCTATAATGGCGAACAGCTGGGGGGGCAGGGTGCTGCGCATTCTGTGATGGCAATCGGCCAGACCAGGGGGGTTGGGGGGGTGTTCAGGCGGTGATCAGTTGGGCCATGGGGTGGCTAATTGGCTGGTGAGACCAGAGATCACGGGGGCAGGATACGCAATGTTCAGGGGGGATGCCTGACAGTTCTTTCTCTGTTCTGTTGTTGGTGTAAATAGCCGGTTTTCTAGAACCTAGGCCCTGTTGCTCCCCCTGCTGGCGGGAAATAGATTGTACATTAATTTTGGCACGAAGTGGCGTAAAATTGTATTTTAAACTCGCCCAAAAATAGGATCTGAAAATCCCTCATTTTCAGGCTCATTCAGCACTTAGACTGTTTTTGGTAAAATCACGCACAACACAATCAATGGCACAATTATGTGGTGTCAGCTGGCCCTGTATAAATAAAAAGCAGATGGAGATTCTGGGGAGCATTTATGGCCTAGGGTGAGGCCTAATGCTGTTGTAATGAAGTTTCTTTATTAAATTTTTACTTTGATTTATGTTGTGAAATTACTTATTTTATTGCTTGCTACTGACATATCCTTACTGCTGGATGAACAGCCCCTCCTGCAAAGCTTCCTCCCTCTCTTCCCAGTTGCCCCCCCGCCCCCTGCTGTTCCGATTCCCTCCCTCTGTCATATTCAGGCCCTGCCCCCTTGGCACTGCCCCGTCACAGTTATGGTGCCATATGGGCATTGCCAGACAGGCACTGCCCAGTCGTGCTCCTGACCACCCAGGGCCTCCAATCCCCCAGTGAGGCCATCACATCTAGTCTCCGCTGGTGGAGAGCAGCTGTGATCCTTGCCGTTGAGAAGCTCGGCCAGTGAGCAGGCAAGTGCGCATGAACATTTTCTGAGCACAAAGCTGATTCTGCTGGCAAAACAGGCCAGGTAAGATCAAGGGAGGTGAGAAACTGGGTGTGTTTCTCGTTTTTTGCCTCTCACCCTCTCTTACTATCTCAGGAAGCGGTCGTAAGATCGTGCCCTCAGGCTTTCCAGAGTCACTGTGATATCACTATGTATGATCTCTGTCAGGGAGATCTACACCAAAAACTTTCAGAGACACCTGGTGCCTATCACTATGGCACTTTACCACTTTGCAATAGGCTCATGGCAGGCAGTCTACGTAGACACCTCAGTGGGATAACACAGCCTGCTACACATCATCACGATGTGGAGATGCCAGTGTTGGACTGGGGTAAGCACAGTAAGAAGTCTTACAACATGAGGGTAAAGTCCAACAGGTTTATTTGGTAGCACTAGCTTTTGGAGCCTCAAACTCCTTCATCAGGTGAGTGAGGAGTTGTGTTCACAAACAGGGCATATAAAGACCATGCCTCGGGATATCCTTTCCTGCAGCATATCAGGTAGACAATGCTGGCCAAGTCGCAAGAGTATTGGAGAGATCATGCAGAAGCTACGACAATGAATGAATGAACACCGCTCGATAATCACCAGGCAGGAGTTTTCCCTCCCAGTCAAGGAACAATTCAGCAGTTACAGCATTCAGCCTCTGAACTTCGGGTAAACGTTCTCCAAGGCGGCCTTTACGATACATGACAACGCAGAAATCGCTGAGCAGAAATAGATAGCTAAGTTCCGTACACATGAAGATGGCATCAATTGGGATCTTGGGTTCCTGTCACATTATCTGTAACCCCCACGGCTTGCAAAATCTCACTAACTGTCCTGTCAGGAGACAATACACATCTCGTCAACCTATGCTTAACACTCTCTCCACTCACATTGTCTGTACCTTTAAGACTTGATTACCTGTAAAGACTCACATTCCAACCATTATTTTGTAAATTGAGTTTGTGTCTTTATATGCCCTGTTTGTGAACTGAAATCCCACCCACTTGATGAAAGGGCAGCGATCTGAAAGCTAGTGGCTTGTGCTACCAAATAAACCTGTTGGACTTTAACCTGGTGTTCTGAGACTTCTTAGTGTGAACAGACGCCCAACAGGGGAGACTTGAGACTGTGAGAAAGTGTGAGGAGTGTAAGTCTATTTCCTCCAGCGAGAAATAATTGGTGGAAAGCCATTTGAGAAGATTGAGATAAAGAAAGTATTACAGAGCAGTGTTGTAGAACAGCTGGCCCCTTACATTTGAATGTTTGTGCTCTGTGTTGTAAAGACACAACAGTGAATGTCTTGAATCAGTTTAGATTCAATGGTCACGGAACTGTTGAATTATTACTTTACCAATGATCAGGCAGAATATTAACACTCGTTAGAAGCAGGGAGTTGTAATCGGATGTTAAATTCTGAAGATAATACATAAAGGCAGTGAAATTCCATGTGTTTGTTTCTATAGCAAGTAGCTTTGAAGAGAAATCTTTGATTTGGAAAGAAAGAGGACAGTCATATTGGTTGATTCAGAGAAACAACTTGTTAACTTTTCCCAATTCTGAAGGAATTTCATCAAGCTGTTGGCCGGAATTTTCCTCTCCTGGAATTCTGGCCTGGAAGTGAATGGACCTTTGACCGGTCCTTCAGATTTTCCAATTCCATATTTTCCAGATTTTCCAATTCTGTTCCGCAGATGCTGCCTGACCCGCTGATATTTCCAGATGATTCTGATTTCTAGCATCTGCCATATTCTCCTTGCAGTGGTGTTTAATTCACTGCCACCTCTCTTCCAGGAATGTCCACCTTGAAGAAGTTCTGCTCTTCTCTTCAGTGGGATTTCTATTCTCATCTCTTTCACTTTGTTCACCTTCACTGCTTCCTATTTCCTTTCTCATGTTTGATCAGGTAATTGTGACTACAGTCTGTGCCACAAACCAGCCCAGGAACATTCTTAGCTTCTCTCTTCAGTTACTCACTCCATCTCAAAGCTGCCCATTTCCATTCATCCTTCCACTCATTCAACCTTTTAACTATTTTTTTTCTGTTAAGGATTGCAAGTTCTAACAGCTTGTTTGATACTAACATCCCTCCACATCTCTCTTCCCCTCTGACCTCACCTTCCCTATTAATCTCATTGCTTGCCAGGTATTACTCCCTAACCTTCCCCTTGCTGATGCTGAATAGTCCGTTCCAAGTAAAGGAGTCAGTTTAATCCACGAATACCCTACTTAATGAACTTGGGGCTGGGCACAACATTGTGCTTGTCTGCTGCTCAATGGACACTTCTACCCATCTCCAGTGTTCTTCATCCACCTGAACACCTCCCACTGGCATCTAACCATCTCTAAACCTTTTAACTGAGAACTGCCGACGTGAACTCGGCCGTCTCAATTTATCTGCTCCCTTTGCTCACTCCAACCTATCTCCTTCTGAACTGGCTGCACTCCTTTTTCTCAACAGCCTTGGTTACCAAAATTACTGACAAGAGGGAGGGAGTGAGGGGGGGTGGGAAGATGGCAGGGGGTGGGGAGGGAGTTTGCAGGCTGTCTGGGTAACTGACCTCTACCTTGCAGAGGCCGGGCGCCAGTTCTTGGCCATTTCCTCCTACTTCTCCCTGAGCCATGATTACACCACTAAACATCAATCCATTGTGTCCAGAATGACCTCATCTCTTCCAGTAAACTCCTTTCCATCACTTCTGCAGCCCCTCACAGCTTATTCCTTCCTCTTTCCCAGACTTCATAAACAGGAGAGTCCTGGTAGACCGGTCGGATTTTCTGGCCCTTCCTGCTGGTGGGATCTTCCAGTCCAATTGAACGTGATCCGGCACGCAGATTCCATGTTAGTGTAGCTGGCAAGCAACACAAATAGCTATTGACTTTGGTGGGGTTGAAAGATCTCGCCGGTATCCAATGGCTAGCTGCCTTCGCTGCTGAAAAAGCTGCTGTGGGTGGTTGGAAAATCCTGGCTCCCGTTTTGGCCTTTTTCCGTCCCACTGACATGGAGGCATTTGCTTCTGGTGAGGAGGGGAAGTGGAGGGAGGGAGGGGGAATTTCCCTTGCACTGAGAATCTGCGAGAAAATGCAATTGTTTCACTGGAGAGTTACAGGCCATTTTACTCACCCCAGATCTGTATACAGAGTGCACAATTCCACCCAGTGACTTTCTATCCTGAATCAATTTTTTCTCCCCTTATGTTGTCTTTTCCCATCTATGTCTGTGACTGTTCTGAGGCTATTTGACACTGTAATCTTTCACAACTTCTTCATCTTAACCATATTCTCTTCACAATAGAAGTCTAATCCCTCTTCACCTCTATTCCCCACCAGGGCACTCTGAGATCTCACTGCCTCTCTAAATGCAAAGCCAAGCAATTTCCATTGACCACCTCCTTCCTCGTCCTGAGTCAACTTCCAGTTCAGCAGCATTCTTTCAGTTAAGCCTATTGTATTGGCTGCCCACAATGTGCTCTCCTCTACCCTGGAGTGAACACTTTGCAGAACACCTCCACTCAATCAGCAAACATGACCCCGAGCTTTCTATGGCCTGTTTTTTTCAATTCTCCACTTTTCTCTTGCTTTGACATCTCTGTCCTTGGCCTGCTGCACTGTTTCAGTGAAGCTCAATGGGAGCTTGAGGAACAATAACTAATCTTTTGATTCGGCATTTTACAGATTTCCAGACTCAACAATGAGTTGAACAATGTCAGACTGTAAACTCTGTCTCACCAGTTTGTTTTTTCCACATATTTTGGTTTTACACTTCCCTCCTCTTTCATGAAGTGGAGATGCCAGCATTGGACTGGGGTAGGCAAACTAAGTAGTCTCACAGCACCAGGTTAAAGTCCAACAGTTTTATTTGGCAGCACGAGCTTTCGGAGCACTGCCCCTTCATCAGGTGATGAAGCCCGAAAACGCGTGCTACCAAATAAACCTGTTGGACTTTAACCTGGTGTTGTGAGATTACTTACTGTGCCTTCACTTTTAGACAGTGGTACACTTCTCTTTCCTCTTTTGTTTCTTTTTCCAGGATTTTATCGAGACATCTGACAGGATATTACTGTCTATTCCATATCCAAATATCTTCAGTATCTTCAGTTCCGATAGAAGGTCATTGTTGTGCCTGCCACACGGTTTGTTTTAGCCCTTATACGAAGGACAAAGAATTGCAAGTAGACTTCTTGTTAGTACAACAATATTTATTAAAACACATAATCAATAATCATCCACCCAACCAACAATAAATTATCTTACAGAAATACTAAAGTTCAAATCCAATACTAGACTTTGACTTAACTTTTGCGTGACCAACAAGTACTCAGGCAAATATTGGCCTTTATCTGTGTGCTAATCTCCGTAGTCCTCTGCATAATCTTTGCTTTGGTCTGGTTTGACACTCTGGGCCTGATTTTACCATTTTTATTCTAAGTGCTGAATCTGGGCTCAATTCAGATCCAACTTGGGAATCTGCTTTCAGGCACCCCAATAGGCACTCAGCCTGAAAAAATAATTGCAGGTCCCATTCATGCTAAGCGGGGCTTAGCATGCCTGAAACAATTGGAGTTCTGAACTACGCACGCGCAGTTAGAAAAAAATTTGAAAAAGTGTGCTCGTGTCACATTGCTCCCGAGCCACAGAAAGCAAAGAAAGTGGCCCGGGAGTGAAAAGTGGAAGCAATGGCCCCCATACACATCAGTGCCCCCCTTATCTACCCACACATCCGCTACCAGACCGATCGCGACCCCCTGCTTCCTTTCCCCCTAATGATTGTCCACAGAGTAGCAGTGGACTCCCTCTGCCCCCCCCACTACCAGAGATACATCTGCCCCCAGTACCACCAGTGAGCAAACGGACTTCCCTCCTTCCCCCAGAGAATGACCTGGCCTCACTAACCCCCACCTCCCAGAGAATGATCTGATCTCACTTCCCCCACCCCACCAGAGAATGATCTGACCTTGCTCCCCCTGCCCCCAGAGGAACATCTGACCCGCCTCCTCTTCCCTCCCCAGACAACAATTGACCCCCCCCCACCGCTTCACCAGACAGTGATCGACTCTCTCTCCCTAGCAATAACGATCGGCCCTCTTCCCTCCCACCCCCCCACCACAAGACAATGATCTGTCCTCCCTCCCCCCCACCTCAAGAATGATCTGACCTGCCTCCTTCTCTCCTGTCCTTCTCCCCCAGCCAGAGAATGATCTGACTCACCTCCTCCCCCCATCACCGATCTGAGTCAGAGAGCTGTTGGGAGCTCTGAACTCACCTCTTCAGCAGCTGGAGTGCCCGATTCAGACTTTTATTCACCATGTCCATTTCAGCACAATTCCCGATTGGCAAACGTGGTGGTAAAGGGGGAAATGCTGGTAAAGTTAGGCAGGCAGTTAATTAATTCAACTTAATTGTATGCAAATGCATTTAAATCAATGTTGTGGCTGTTTTGGGTGTGAATCGGATCATGGCCATTCCTGGATCTCGGTAAGGTGGCCATCTGCGTGGACGCAGGCGCGGATCGCGTTAATAGCCTCACACCCGATTTTATCATGTTTTTGCATCAGAAAATGGGTGTGATGCAATGGTAAAATAGGGCACTCTGGCTCTGGTCTTCCTTCCTCTCGGGTGTGGTGGTTCTCCGTGTGCTGGTTGTTGCTGGGGATGGTCACCATTGTTGTCACTCAGTCGTGGGGTTGGAGAGAAAGAGAGATAGATTCTTGGTTGCCCAGCACCCTTTATACCCCATTGGTTTTCACACCCCTTTTGGCCATTGCCAATCAATCGATCAGGACTTGATCATCCTGATCGATGAAGTCCAATCAGTGCCGCCACACCAACCCCTAGGTGTGTCCCCAACAGCCACGTCTGTTGGCTAGGGAAACATAGGACACACGCCTCCCTTCCAAATAAGGGATTAAGGCTTGGTCTGATAAACAACTCAGTTTGATCAGAAAGTCTCCTTTATCCTGGAGATGGCCCATATCCTGTGTATTCAGTCATCTGAGCTGGAGCCTGTTTATCTCTGTCTTTTAGGTGGCAGCCTGCTATTTTAGCTTTTGCCCAAATGTCCCAGAGTGCTCTATAAATCACCATTTTAGGTGGCCCATTTGGCCACATCATCAACCAGCAAATTTAACTTTGTTTCTCTCTTCACAGATGCTGCCTGACCCTTGAGCATTTCCTGCTTTCAGTTGAGATTTCCAGCATCTGCAATATTCAGTGTTTCTATAAGAAGTGGGAGTTTGAACAGACACTCTGGAACAGATATCTTGGAATTAGATTAACATCTGAAGACCCTGAAAAGCCAAATTAAGAAAAGTTTTTTTTTGGTTTGTTCGACTAAAAAGTCAGAAGATTTTTGCGGTAAGTTCTGCTGGTTAAATGTATGTTTGATGTTTATTATTATTGCATATCTATTTCATATGTGACACTGATGAATCCTTTCTTTTGAAGGAGAACAGAGAATTTGGTGCTCAGCCAAAACTCCATTCACTGTAGTGGGACTGGAGAATCCCAGCCATGGGTGAGCTCGGAGAATTTCAAACAGTATCTCTCATTTGGGATCTATGAGGCTTATTGTAATTGAGAACTCAACCATTGATATCTTTGCCACTGACAGCAAGTTTCAGAAAAACAATTAGCCGTCACTGAATGCTAACAGACTGACTGATGCATTTTAATTGTAATTTTGCTACAATTATAAACAATAGCACAAGGTTTATTTTTGAAAAGCTATGCTATCTACTCTGAACATGGTTGAAACTGCTGTGAGATAGGGTTAGGTGAACTTGGTGGAATACTAGTATATGAATCTTACAGGTCCCAGAATTTCAGTCAGAATTTTACAGCACCGGGGCGTGTGAGTCAAAAATAATGGCCAGATTTTTCAACCCCCCTGCCCCCTGCGTGCCCCCCGCCAACCCCCCACCCCACCCCGTGACAAGTTCCCCCACAGTGGAGCTGGTGAACCACTGAATTCTTTGTTCACATCAACAGAACTGGAAGATCCCATCATTATGAGGAGCTGGAAAACTCCACCCCACTGAACTGTTAATTTAATTTTCCAGCACGTTTCCTGTGAATGTAATTCCCTGCTCGGAACTTGGAATCACAACATCACCTCCATTAATGCGACAGAATTAGAATAATTCTAATCACAGTGGTTAGCACTGTTGCTTCACAGCTCCAGGGTCCTGGGTTCGATTCCCGGCTCGGGTCACTGTCTGTGTGGAGTTTGCACATTCTCCTCGTGTCTGCGTGGGTTTCCTCTGGATGCTCCAGTTTCCTCCCACAGTCCAAAGATGTGTGGTTTAGGTTGATTGGCCATGCTGAGAAATTGCCCCTTAGTGTCCAGAGTTGCATATGTTAGAGGGATTAGTGGGTATAATATGTAGGGATATGGGGGTAGGACCTGGGTGGGATTGTGTTTGGTGCAGACTTGATGGGCTGAAGGGCCTCTTTCTGCACTGTAGGGTTCTATGATTCTAATTTCAACAGATAAGGCCATTCAGCCCATCACTGCCAGCTTCAGAACACAGCGTATTTTCTCTAATACTATTTCATCACGTTCTTTAAGCGTTTGTTTAATTCTCCGCTAACGCTTTGTTTTCATATTTCCAACTACTGCTGATAACTGTAGATTTAGAATCTTGTCACTCTCCCACAAACTATTGTAATTGTTTAAAAATAAGAACATATATGAATAAATCTCACTTTGAAAAAACACAGTCCCATGTGAAAATTGATCTGCACAGTTGTCAGCCCCTTTGATGATAAATTTTCCTCCTAAAGTTTCTCAGATGTTAGCACTGCAGTTACTGTCTAAATGTTGCAGTTAAATCTATCCATCTGCCTGTCTAATGTTTGACTTTGTCACCCATAAGCTGATGTCTAAGCTTTTACATTAGTTGTTATTCACAGTGGAAACTGAGGCAATCTGACACTAGGAAAATAGATCAAATCCCTTTCAGTTGCCATGACAGTTCTCCTCTTCAATCTTTATAGCTAACCCAGCAAAGGCAATAAAATGCGGGAGTAAATCTTCATAGACACAGGCTGTCCACTTACTGCCTCTGACCCTAAAGCCCCTCAGCTTTTCTGTCATCATTACTACACTAAAACCATGACCTTCTGCATGCTCCCAGCCCTAGCCTCCCACTGCCTGTATTTTATATTGTTTTACAATCTCAGCACTGCCCTGTCCCCTGTTCCCAGCTCAATCCTTTCACTTACTCCCCTGCTTCTACTTCTCAATCAGTGAGCAATGCCATAGGAGATGTTCTAGTTTAAAAAGTGTTTGTGCAGTATATGAATTGTACAAATCGAGTCAATCCTCTCCAGTGCACATGCAAACATGCAAATTAGGAGCAGAAGTAGGTCATTCAGCCCCCGAGCCTGCCCTGCCATTCAATAAGATCATTAGCAGAATCTTCCTATAAATTTGTCAGAATGTCGGTTTCAGTGAGAATACCGATGTCTAGTTCCCTAGCTGCATAGCCAAGTTTTCTCTCCAGATTCTCTGGCACCCCAAGGTTTGTGTGGGGGTCCCCTGTATCCATAACATGGTGGTGGTAGGGCGGAGAAGGTGAATGATCTATCAGACTTACCCCTCCAGACTTATGGTGAAAACAACACTCACAAATTCTCTACCTGCAGGGATCGTATGGTGGGAAAGCCCTTTAAATTTATTTAAATACATTTAAAGATATTTTTCCTTCTGAGTACAGAGTTCTAAAGTCACACAAATCTCTCAGAGAAAACATTCCCTCTTATCTCTTTCCTAAAAGGGCGAACACTAATTTTAAAACAGTACTCCCTGTCCCGGACTCACCCAGAATAGGAAATTTCCTTTCCACATCCACCTTGTCGAGACCATTCAAGGTATTATATATTTCAATCAAATCATCCCTCACTTTTCTAAACTGCAGTGGAAACAAGCCCAGTCTGTCCAACTTCTCCCCATTAGACAAGCTGTTCATTCCAGATATCAATCTCATCAACTTCTTTTGAACTGTCTCCAGTGCATTTGCTCATTTTCTTAAATAAGAAGACCAAAATTGCAAACGGTATTCAAGCTCTGTGTAAGCAACACTGGGTGCAACTTTGAACGGAGTGTGGAAGTTTGGTATGGAGGGGGAATTAGGTGAGGAGGGGAGGGAAGTGCTACTTTGTTTTTCCAGCTTTTTCACCCTGCAGCAATTGGTTTCTGCTGTTCTACAGGGAAGGGGGTGAGCATTGGTGATTATTTGGTAAATATCCAGATACTCACCAATGATCAAGGTGATCACAAAGTGATTAAAGTCCATTTTTTAAGATTTAAATTTGTCCTGCAATTTATGATGAGATTAATTAATACAAAAGAAAATAAGTGATCAATTATAATAATGGAGTAATTAGTTAAAGATCATAATTGTGGTAGGACAGATGATGTGGCAAGACTGCAGCATGTGGGAGCTTGTGAATACCAGTGTTATCCAAGGCAAGTCTGCAGTAAGTGTCTATAGGTATTCCTCCCACCATTCGCTCCTCTGCTAATCTTTGATTCGATTGTGATTGTGATTGGTATCCCAGCTCTCCCTCCTGAAGCATTTGATGTTGCTGACTCAGTGAACCATGGAGATCTTCCCCTTCCCCAGCTTGAGGTGTATTACAGTAACTAACTCCCTCCTACCCACCACCATGAAACCATTGAGTGCCCATCATTCCATTACCTGTTCTCTATCTACCCAACCCCCCGCAATCCCCTCATCAACCTCACCAGTTATGTGTATGTGAGCAACCTTTCCCAGTCACCCCCAGTCAAGCCTTTGCTCTCTTGCCCCTTTCACTAACCCCCATCCTCACTTTTCTGTTATTCTGAAATGGTCAGCCTTGGCCCAGTTACCCCCTTGAGTGCCTGTTGGTTTTGCCTGTACAGCATTGGTATGGAGTCTGAACAGTCATGAATGAACACATTGTGTTGAAAGTTGGTGAATAAACCTGGAAGTGGTGTTCGGGTCATGAATCACGCCAGTCTAAAGAGCCACCCACCAATGTGGCCCAGTGTTTGGGAGTGGGAGTGTGATGCTGGTTAGCTGCCTTTATAATGAGTGTTCCCAGCATGCCGTGCAGGCTCCCTGACCGCCATGAATGTCGGGAGTGGACAGTTGCAAACATTTTTCGTGCCAATGGCAAACTGACTTTTGGTCTTTCTTCACATATTTCCGTCTCAGCCAGCATGATGTCCGCTGCTGATGGGATTGGAAAATGCCGACCTATCTCGGGCCTCAGGATTACTTACTATTCCAACTTCATCACCATTATACCACCAGCTCAGCCAATACCCTGGTACTTAAATCATTGATAAATTTACATTCACCAAGTATTGTTCACACCCTCAGGACTTTCCAAAGTAATTCACACCCAAACTATTACACCTCAAGTGCAGGGGGCAGTGACTGGCCACGTCTTTCTCCCCCAGAGGCTATATTTACCTCTGTGTTCCTGGAGGCAACCTTTCATTCAGCCAAACCTGTTGTGAACCTTGCTGATGTGATGCCTGTTAATAATATTTAAATACATGAAAGTCTAAAGCCCTTTGTGGGTGTGAACCACATGACATCCCCAGCGAGGGATGGGGGGAATTGAGAAATGTGATTCCGACCGGATTTTCCACCTGCGCCAGTGATCCCACACACACAAAGGGCCCAATTTTACCATTTTCATTCTAAGTACTGAATCTGGGAGTAATGCAGATCCAAGTTAGAAATCTGCTTTCAGGCTCTCCCACACGTACTGAGCCTGAAAAAAACATCGCCAGTCCCATTCGCACTGTGGACGGGGTTTAGCGCGCCTGAAATGATTGGAGCTTTGAACAGCGCATGCGCAGTTAGGAAAAAATTTGAAAAAGTGCGCCCAGGTCAGATCGTTCATGGGCTGCAGAAATTGGAGAAAGCGGCTCAGGAGCAAAAAGCAGGAGTGATGGCCCCCCCGTCCCCCTTATCCACATCACTGTTCCCCTTATCCACCATCCCCCATTACCCACACACATCACTGTCCCCTTTATCCATACCCTCACTACCCAGACCAATTGCCACCCCTTCGCCTCTCCCCTCTCTACTGCTCGCTGCAGAATGGCAGCAGAACATCCTGCCTCCCCATCAGAGATCCATCCGCCCCCTCCCAACCAGAGATCCATCTGATCCCCTCCACCAGAGATCCATCTGCCACCCCCCCCAACTAGAGATCCATCTGATCCCCCCCCCCAGAGATCCATCTGCCACCCCCCCAAACCAGAGATCCATCTGATCCCCCCCCAGAGATCCATCTGCCACCCCCCCAAACCAGAGATCCATCTGATCCCCCCCCCCAGAGATCCATCTGCCACCCCCCCAAACCAGAGATCCATCTGATCCCCCCCCCACCAGAGATCTATCTGCACCCCCCCCAACACCAGTGAGTGATCGGGTCTCCTCCTTCCCACGATTTACAACTTACCTGCCTCCCTCTTCCTCCCTCCCAGACAATGATATGGCCTCACTGCCCCCTCCTCCCTAGAGAATGATCTGGCCTCACTCACCACCCCCCCTCCCTGAGACAATGATCTGGCCTCACTCCCCCCCACCCCCTCCCACAATGAACTGCCCTCACTCCCCCACCCCAGAGAATGGTCTGGTCTCACTCTCCCTCCCCTCCAGAGGAACATCTGACCCGCCTCCTCCTTCCTCCCCATCAGACAACCATCAGCCCTTCACCCCCCAGCACCAGACAATGACTGGCCCTCTGCAACCCCCCCCGCCACACTGCCCCCCCCCCCCCACCCCCCCCCCACCCCCACCCCCAGATGCCAGAGATACATCTGACCTGCCTCCTCTTCCTTCCCCCACCACAACCAGAGAACGATTTGGCCTCACCCCCCTCCTCCCCACCCAACCAGAGAATGACCTGACCCACCTCCCTCCTCCCCCCACCACTGATCTGAGTCAGAGAGCCTTTGGAAGCGCTGAACGCACTCTTCAGAAGCTGGAACGCCCAATTCAGACTTTTATTTAGCAGGTCCATTACGGCGTGGTTTGGGATTGGCAAACGCAGTGGTAAAGGGGGAAATGCTAATAAAGTTGGGCGTGCAGTTCATTAATTCAATTTAAATGCATGCAAATACATTTAAATTGTTGTTGCGCCCATTTTGGGTGAAAATCGAATAGCTGCCATTCCCGGGTTTTGGTAAACTGGCAATCTGCACGGATGTGGGTGCAGTTCATGTTAATGGCCTCACACCCGACTCTAACACATTTTGATGCAATGGTAAAATCGGGCCCAAAGTGTGGGCTCAATATTCCTACCCCCCCCCTTGCCCACTCCCATATAGAACATTATAGAACAAAGCAGAATCTAGTTTGCACAGACAGCCAGAATGCATGTTTAGTTGGGATTAATTTTGGCCTTAATACCAGAAAAGTCCTCTACTCTCATTCAATGTGAAAAGCTGCAATCTTTCATATCCACTTCAGCAGACAAGCAACAATTGATTCAACATCTCATCTGACAAATATTCATGACCACGTATCTCATTGTCAGCTGTTTATTACTCTGAAACTCCCTCCTAGGTATCTATCATTTTATCCGAGGCTGGGACATAGTTACCCATACATGAGAAGGACTTACTCTCCACACAACAGTGTCCTCCTAATTGCCATGTTTAGAATTGCAGAGTGTTGCCATGGTGTCGGCAACTAAATGCACTGTATGATATTCCTAAATCACACATTCAGGCAGAGGGTAGAATTAAACAATTCTCGATGCCAATTCAAAGATCTACATTTGACCTGAGTACGTCTGAGTCAACGCCAATGTCTTCCACTGGGTGAGGACACCATGAAAATATGATTCTCGTGTGCTTAACTGTGCTGCTTCCATTATCAAATAACATGCTGATGCTTATTTTTCCCATCAGATTAATGTGCAATTTAACTGTGAGGAATAGACTAGAAGCGGAATACAAGAAGACCATTATTCCAATACAGCCAAGATCAGCTTTGAATAGGTTACTGTGCCTCTGTGAATCTTTAAATGCCTCAGTTGTCAATGAAGCTTGACTTATCTCTCTATAAATGCAATCTCCCTTACAGCTCTGAATATTGGAATCATTAATTTCCTTTCATGTCTGCAAAGCAGAATGCCCCTGTAAATGGACCCTGTCATCTTGCTGTGTGGGAAGTTAATGAGGTCTCGTCTGTTTGAAAGAATTTCATAGAGAATAATAAATGGCTCCGCAAGCAGATTACACATCAGTAAAGTCAACACTGAGACATTCGCACAGACACTGTGGCCAGTCCCAGCAATGTATTCAGAAAATATTGACAGTGAAAATCTCTTTGTTTACTGAGGTTTTATCTTAAAGGCAAACCTACAGAAATAATAAAATAAGTGAATGTCCGAGTGAGTCAGTCCACGTCCTTACTGGATTGTGATCAATTTAAAAACTGCACAGATAGGCAGCTAGCAACAGTTGCTCTGAGGAACTTTATAATACACTGATTGAAGAGTGAAGAAAAGATAGTGCATAAATGGAATGAAGAGTAGTAACAAACATTGAGTAAACGTACAAGCCATACTGTTTGTACTGAGAATACACATGTGAAATGATGATTGTGCTGAATAATCCTGAGAACTTGTTGGATATCATATTGAATAAAAGGCTGAAAATTCTCAATAAAATTTGAAAATTTAAAATGGAGCAGCATTGACCATTTGGCCCATTGAGCCTGATCTACACATTCAATAAGATCATGGCTGATCTGGGCTGTGGCCTCAGCCCCACCTTCTTGTTTGCCCCCGATAGATAGCTCCTAACTCCCCCATCTATCAGAAATCTGTTTAACTTTGCCTTTAATAAATTCAGTGACTCCAAACTCCATTGTTTCCTTAGAAAGAGAATGCACAAACTAACAATCCTCTGAGAATAAAATACTCCTCATCTCTGTCTTAAAAGGCAGACTCTTACCTTTAAATGATGTCCTTGAGTTTTAATTTCAGTCACAAGAGGAAACATCCTTCTCGTTTCCACTCTAACAAGATCATTTAAATTTCAGTAAGATCATCTGTCATTCTTCGAAGTTCTGATCTACAAAGGCTCAATCTCCTCAACTTTTCCTCATAAAGTAAGTTTTTCTTTCCAAGAATGAGTCCGGTGAACCTTCTCTGAATAGCTTCTAATGCAATTATATCCTATTCCAAGTAAGGAGACCAGAGCTGTCTACAGTATTCCAGATGTGGCTCTGTATAGCTGCAATAGAACATCCCTACTTTACATTCCATTCCCCTCGCAATAAAGACAAACAAATCACTTGCTGTCACTGTGTACTAACTTCTTGTGATTTACGTACAGTGACACGTAAATCTCTTTGTTCTATAGTCACTCTCCACTTAAACAGTACACTGCCTTTCTATTGTTCCTGACACAGTGGATGAATTCACATTTTCCCATGTTAGATTCCATCTGCCAAATTTTTACCCATTTAACCTACCTATATCTCTCTATAAGCCTAAGTCCTCTTGACAACTTACTTTCCTAATTATCTTTGTGTCATCAACACTTTAGCTGTCATACATTCGATCCCTTCATCTAGGTCATTGATATAGATTGTAATTAGTTAAGGCCAGGTCCCTGTGGCACTCCATGCATAACAGTTTGCCAACCCATAAAAAGACTCATTCATCTATACTTGAAGATGGTTAGCTAACCAATCCATTATTCACACTAATATGTTTTACCACATCAAGAGCTTTTATTTTGTGTCGTAATCTTTGCTGTGGCATCTTATTAAATGCCTTTTGAAGATCCAAGTAAACCACATTCACAGGTTCCCCTTTATCTACCTTGCTTGTTATTTCCTCAAAGAATTGTAGTAAATTAGTTTAGCATAATTATCCTTTCACAAAGCCACGTTGACTCTGCCTAAAATCATTCTGATTTTCCAAGTATCCTGCTCTAACCTCCTTAATAACAGATTCTAACAATTTCCCTCTGACAGGTGTTTGGCTAACTGATTTATCTTTTCCTGTTCTCTGTCTCCCTCCTTTCTTGGCCGGGGTTTTTCCCAAAAAATTCTAAGTCCTCAATTCGTGTGAAAACAGGAGTAACTCCCTCTAATCATTTTAGCATGAGATTGAACACAGAGCGCCATAGTGTGATTTGCTCTAAAAATCTGTGGTTGGGGCCTATAGCGCTGAGCAGGCCACTGCACATGCGTCGATCTGTTAGCGCTGAGATTGGCGCATGCACAGTGTCTCCGGGTTACCAGCCTCCCAGTCGCTAGCCAGTCCCACAACTCCACATCGCAGTTGTAAACCCCACTAGAGTGAACCACTCCCAGTAGGGGTGAGGAGAGATACTAGTAGGCCTGGGGACGTCAGTCCCTGGGCCTGCTAATGACATTGAAATGCAGATTAGCATATTGAAATCAGCTCCATGCCCTTTTCTGGCGCAGAGCTGATTACTCTGAAAATCCTGGGCTGGGAGATGTGCAGAGGCCATGGTGCTGAGCGGGGAGGCCAGCGAAACAACCCTCACTGGCCCGTTACACTGTTAGAACAGCCCAGCAGACTGGGAGAATCGCCCTTGTTACATTTGTTATTTTCCAATCCACTACAACTCTTCCAGAATGTAAGGATTTTTGGAAAATTATAATCACAGTGGTTAGCAATGCTTCCTCACAACTCCAGGGATCTGGGTTCAATTCCTACTGTGGGTGACCGTGTGGAGTTTGCATGTTCTCTGTGTGGGTTTCCTCTGTGTGTTCTGGCTTCCTCCCATGGTCCAAAGACGTGTCGATAGGTGGATTGTCCATGTCAAATTGCCCAATTGCCAATTGGGGCAGGATTTTTGGTTTTGCCCCGAAACCGGAAAATCCCGTGGCAGGCAGAATGGTAAAATTCGCCTCTTAATGTCCAAAGATGTGTAGGTTAGGTGTATTGGTAAATGTGCAGGGTTTTGGAGAAAGAGTGTCAGGGGAAGGGCCTGGATGGATGCTCTTTTGGAAGATCGTCAGTGCAGACTCAATGGGCTGAATGAAATCTTTCTACACCGTAGGGATTCTATGGTTAATTCAGTGCCTCTACTATCTCTGAGGCCATTTCCTTTAGATGCAGGTCCTGAAAAATCTTACAGAGACAAGCTTTGAATTTGCATTCGGAAAGAGAAGCAGAAAAAAGCAGCAATTAGTGCAGAGTGTTTAATTAGTCATGTTCACTATTTGTGCTCAGAGTATATCTTGGTATTTTGATTACTTCTAAGCTCTCATTATAAACATTCACCAGTTGTAATTTCAGCATTTTCTATTAATTGAAAACAGAACAAAATAGCCATCTGGCACTCAATTCTAAAACTTCTGAAGCCTTTGGACCAGTACCCAGGACAGGAAAAGACCCTAATCTTTGTTTACTGTCTTGTGTCAATTATTCAAATCAGACAATTAGCTCTTACATACTCACAGAGTGCCAGATCTTCAGAAGGCAATGATGAATCAAATGCAGACCTCTCCCAGCAATTAGGAGTTTGCGTCAATTGATGAATTAACTCAAAGGGAATGCAAAGTGAGCTACATTGAAAATAAGCTCCTCCCAAAGGAGTGCCCCGTTAACTGGAACAAACCTATGTAGTGTTAGTGAGTGCTATGCAGGGTAAACATTGACAGCCAGCCGATGGAAGCACTGGAAGTGTTAAAGCAGCTGTTACTGTCAGTAGCGAGGTTAGTTCTTCCTGATGACTCCTGAGGGAGAGACATATGTCCACCATCTGGCTTCTACAAATCACATGACACCACATCCCTTAGCACAACAGACTCTCTAACATTCAGGTAATGTGGTCAAATTCCAGCAACTCCTCAGGGTTTTCAGTGGTAAACCCAGGGTTCATAGGTTAAATTACTACCAGCTAATAAAGTGGGCCTTTGGGATTGGCTAAGGGTTTGGAGATTTTCACTGCAAGATTTATGAACTTTCTTTAAGGTCATAAAATACAGAATTTCTCAACTGCAGGTAACTCAGCTTCAATTCAGTCAGTGCATTTCTTTCTGATCCCATCAACAAGAGGGAAGAAGTTCAATCAGAATGGAAGAAGGGCAAGTATAAATTAAAAGTCCAAATTGAAGCAAACATAATAAATACAGGAACAACAGATGAACTGGTTTGGACATGGAGGCTCAGTGACATCAAAAAAAATTCAAGCTCAGATTTTTTGCTATGAAAGGCTCTCAGCTGTGGTGAAAATGGACCAAGTGGATGAAAATCGAAGTCCTGCCCGAACACAGCACTTTCCATAGTCACAGGGACAAGAGTGGGATCAGGGAGTGTTTCATGTCTACCTAGTTTACAGCCCCACAACAGACCTGTCAAAATCAACTGTCAAACTGTCAGAAGCAGCTGTCAAAGGGAACTGACAGTTGTCAAGTCATTTAAAAATTCTTCCCTTCAAATATGTCCGCAGTATTAAAAAAAATTATTGCTTGCTATTTCACTCCGTTTAGAGAAACTTAAGGGTTTTTATTACTGTATTCATGCCACATGACTGATTTCACAACCATCCATTATCACAGAAGGATGCCTGTTTTTCACAGTTTGATTAACAACTATATGTGACTGTGGACTCTTCAGACAGAGCCCTGGCAGGGGTGGTGGAAGATGTTGCTGGCAGCAAAATTATTGGTTCTCTGAAATCAGGCTGGGATCTACCCCTCTTGACATTTATGGTAGTTCAATGACGGGTCGAGTCTCCGCTGAGGCTCAATGGGAATCTATTTTGCATCTCATGCACAAGCATTAAAACCCTGACACGCTAGAACTATGCATCCTGCCAAATCCTCTGCCCTGCCCATAGGAATTTAGACCACTCTGTTACCTGACTGGACTTCACGTCATCCAGCGAGGGAGAATTTTACAACACTTACCTTAGAGTCGAAGGTGGCTACAGCACTGGAGATGGCCACAGGTCTGGTGTGCACAAAGTGTACAAGGGGGTAGGTTCAGAGGATACAGGGCGGTGGCTGGGCGGTGGGAAGAGGGGAAATGGTGCCCAGAAGAGAAGGGGTGGGAAGTTCCAGAGGAGACATTGGCGGAGTGAGGGGAGAAGGAAGGTATGAAGGGGGAGTAAGAGGAATAGGGTTTGATGAGGCCAGAGTGTTTCATAGAGAATGTTTCTTCCCCCTCCAGTTTCTCCAAGCAGCTCTGGTGAACTTTAATAGATAGTTTGTGTTGCAGTTCACGTTTCCAATGAAGATTAGATGGTTTTATGTGTGTGAATGGAGAAGGCCCATGGGGCCACACAGCTGTTGTGATAATTAGAGGAAGCAGTGGTAATGATCCTATACAAACTGGTATTACATTAGTCACACGTTCGGTGCTGTGAGGGGACACCTTATAAATATGGATCCGAGAACACTTATAATAAAGCTTTTCATGGTTGATTTTTAAATTACCATTTTAGTTTTAGGTCAGCCGTTCCAAGATGATAATCTCCATAAAATCTGCTCCATGAAAATGTAACAAAAAGTCCTTTACAGGGAAACAGATTCAAATGAAAGGATAGGGAAAGGGGATGGGGGTGATCATCCTTAATAAACTTTGGGTTGACGTTTGGTAAATACTACCACTCTCCCAATTTCCTTATGCATAAAATCATAGAATTCCTACAGTGCAGAAAGAGGCCTTTCAGCCCTTCAAGCCTGCACGGGCAACAATCCCATCCAGGCCATAATCCTGTATCCCCAAGTATTTACCTTGCTGGTTGATTGGGCAGATACATGGCAAATGGAGTTTAATCCGGATAAATGTGAGGCGATGCATTTTGGCCGGAATAATGTAGGGGGGAGTTATATGATAAAGGGTAAGCCCGTAAGGAGTATAGAATTGCAGCGAGACCTGGGGGTGCAAGTGCACAAGTCTTTGAAGGTGGCAGTGCAAGTGGAGAGTGTGGTGAAGAAAGCCTATGGTATGTTAGCCTTTATAGGAAGGGGTATAGAATATAAGAGCTGGAGTCTAATGTTGCAGTTGTACAGAATGTTGGTTAGGCTGCATTTAGAGTACTGTGTCCAGTCCTGGTCGCCTTACTACCGGAAGGACATGGAGACTCTGGAGAGAGTGCAGAGGAGGTTTACCAGGATGTTGCCTGGTATGGAAGGACTGGGGTATGAGGAAAGATTGAGCAAATTGGAGCTGTTTCCCCTTGAAAGACGGCGACTGAGGGGGGATCTAATAGAGGTATATAAGATTATGAAGGGTATAGATACAGTAAACAGAGGTAAGCTATTTCCTATGATAGAGACACAGAGGACAAGGGGCCATGGACTTAAGGTGAGGGGGGAGAGGTACAACACAGATATTAGAGGGAAGTTTTTCACACAGAGGGTAGTGGGGGTATGGAATGCTCTGCCAAGTAAGATGGTGGAGGCAAACACGCTAGAGTCATTTAAGAGTAACTTAGGCAGGCACATGAGTGGGTTGGAGATGGGTGGATATAGGAGATTGTTTTAAATAAGGGTCATTAGCATTGGGGCGTACCTGGTAATGTAAATGGGTATAGTATGATAATAATGTTTTTTCTCTTTTCATTCACAGGTTTTAAGTCGGTCCACCTCGTGTCCAACGAGGGGCATACACGCGATGGGTCGTACTTGGGCTGCTCTTGGTTATTCGAGATTGGCCTAGTGCTTCATGTCGTTAGTGTGTGCCTAAACTGGACCAGATACTGGGCAAGACAACAGCTCAGTGACTATCGCTGATTGCTGTGCAGACACATGGATTTGGGCCGGTGTCTGTGGGAGTTTGCGCATTCTCCCCGTGCTTGCGTGGGTTTTCTCCGGGTGCTCCGGTTTCCTCCCACACCCCAAAGATGTGCTGTTAGGCTGATTGGCAGGAATAAATTGTCCCTAAATCAGTTTCCCTCAATGTGGATGGCCATAAAACATTAGACAGGGGTCGTGGGGGGAGAGGGGGACTGGTGGTGTCGAGATGGAGGCGTGGGCTCGTTGGGCTGAAGGGCCTGTTTCCCGGGCTGTTTTTGTTCTTTGTTCAATCCCCCTGACACTATGGGTTAATTTAACATGGCCAATCAACGTAACCCTCACATCTTTTGGACTGAGAGAGGAAACTGGAGCACCCGGAGGAAACCCACACAGATATGAGGAAAACGTACAGACTACACATAGACAGTGACCCAAGGCTGGAATTGAATCCGGGTCCCTGGCGCTGTGAGGTAGTGGTGCTAGCCAGTGTGCCACTGTGCTGCCTTATTGACATCTTTAAAATCTAACGCAGGATCTTTAGGCCATAGAGGAGTTAGCGTCCAGGGTTTGAGAGGCAAGGAAGTCCTGCCCCAAGTGTGCTTGAAAGATATATCAAAAATTCTGGAGGATGGAGTTGAAATACTGACAGACTGAACTGAATCAATGTTCCCCTCTGATGGATCACAGAGATAAATCCACAATGGATGATGAACAATACACAGAATTGATCGAGGGGACACCGATCTTCCCTTAGTAATAGACTGGAAAAACATTAATCCATTGATCCAAATCATGAACTAGCTAAACAATCAGGTAAACCAGATGGACTGCCTGGCCTTGTTTGCTCCTATCTATATTTTTGAAATGTTACATCAGTGCATTAGCCACCAAGGTCCCATGGTAGTCAGTTTATTTACATGATTCAGATTCTGTCTGGGCGTATGGATTATGGGGAGGGCCAACATTCCAGGGAAGTCCGTAGGCTCTGTCTGTCTGTCTGGGTATCCAGAAGGAAAAACAGTAAAATGAGGAAATAAGAATTCTGGTCTGAACTGAATGAGGGCAGAGCCAAAAGCCACTCTGTAGAAAGAGGGTTAAAATCAACAGTCATTTGGACTAGTTAAGGAAAGCAAGTGTGTTTAATTAACTTGATTGTCAGTTGGTGATGACGCATGTGAAAGTGGGATTAATTCTGTCAGTCGGTTTACTGTATGTTAGAGTGGGATTAATTCTGTGATTTGGTGGTATTGTATGTGAGAATGGGATTAATTCTGTCAATCGGTGTACTGTATGTTAGAGTGGGATTAATTCTGTCATTCGGTGTCCTGTATGTGACAGCAGAATTAATTCTGTGATTTGGTGGTATTGTATGTGAGAGTGAGATTAATTCTGACAGTCAGTGCCCTGTATGTGAAAGTGGGATTCATTCTGTCAGTCGGTTCACTGTATGTGAGAGTGGGATTAACTGTAAATTGGTGAACTGTATGTGAGAGTGGCATTGCATGTGACAGCGGGTTAATTGTCTCAGTTGGTGTATTGTACGTGACAGCAGGAGTAATTCTGTCAATTGGTGTCCTGTATGTGAGAGTGGGATTAATTTGGTCAGTCGGTGTCCTGTTTGTGCAAATGGGATTCATTCTGTCAGTCGGTGGTACTGTATGTGAGAATTGGATTAACTCTGTTAGTCAGTGTTCTGTGTGTGAGAGTGGGATTCATTCTATCAGTCGGTGTCCTGTAAGTGTGAATTGGGTTAATTCTGTCAGTCAGGGTATTGTTTCTAAGAGAGGGATTAATTCTGTCAGTCGGTGTACGGTATGTGAAAGTGGATTAATTCTGTCAGTCAGTGGTACTGTATGTGAGAGTGGAATTAATTTTGTCAATCTGTTTATTCTATGTGAAAGCGGGATTTATTCTGTTAGTCAGTTTCCTGTATGTGCGATTGGTATTAACTCTGTCTGTCGGTGGTATTGTATATGTGAGTAGGATTAATTCTGTCAGTCGGTGGTATTGTATGTGAGAGTGAGATTAATTCTGTTAGCCAGTTTACTGTCTGTGGGGTGGGATTAATTCTGTCAGTTGGTTTATTATTTGTGTGAGTGCGATTAGCTCTGTCAGTTGGTATCCTATTTATGTGAGTAAGATTAATTCTGTCAGTCGGTGTCCTATTTGGGTGAGTGTAATTAATTCTATCAATCAGTGGTACAGTATGTGAGAGTGGGATTAATTCTGTCAGTCAGTGGTACAGTATGTGAGAGTGGGATTAATTCTGTCAGTCAGTGGTACAGTATGTGAGAGTGGGATTAATTCTGTCAGTCAGTGGTACAGTATGTGAGAGTGGGATTAATTCTGTCAGTCAGTGGTACAGTATGTGAGAGTGGGATTAATTCTGTCAGTCAGTGGTACAGTATGTGAGAGTGGGATTAATTCTGTCAGTCAGTGGTACAGTATGTGAGAGTGGGATTAATTCTGTCAGTCAGTGGTACAGTATGTGAGAGTGGGATTAATTCTGTCAGTCAGTGGTACAGTATGTGAGAGTGGGATTAATTCTGTCAGTCAGTGGTACAGTATGTGAGAGTGGGATTAATTCTGTCAGTCAGTGGTACAGTATGTGAGAGTGGGATTAATTCTGTCAGTCAGTGGTACAGTATGTGAGAGTGGGATTAATTCTGTCAGTCGGTGTCTCAGTCGTGTGAGTGGGATTAATTCTGTCAGCAGTTTACTGCCTGTGAGGTGGGATTAACTTTGTCAGCTGATTTTACTGTCTGTGAGAGTAGGATTACTTCTGTCTCTATCAGACCTTCGTTCGGAATGTGTGTTCATAAATCTTTTGCATGTAAATCAGTTAAGCTCTCTGAATGTCAGGATCATTTTCTATCTCACAGTGCCAGGGACCTGGGTTCAAATCCAGCTTTGAGCGACTCTCTGGGCCTGATTTTACCAATCGGAGCCCAAGGGCCGGATCCAGGCATAATACGAATCCGAGCCCAGAATCCTCCTTGCACTGCGCCCATATGCTTTTTGCCAGCTCCGGTCCAATCCGCGCTGTGGGTGGGGCTTAGCGCTGCCGAAACGATCGGAGCTCTGAACTGCGCATGCGCAGTTTGAAACAAAATCTGAAGCAGCGCGTCCAGGTGTGAAAGAGAAAAACAGCAGACAGAGCAGAGACGAGGGAAGGATGGACTTGGAAGAATTCTGTTCATCGGTGGTACTGTATGTGAAAGTGTGCTAAGAATCTTGCAAACTGAAAATAATGTCGCATCTTCTTTGTGCTGCCTAATTATTTATGGGAAAGGTAATTAAACTACAGTGTCCTAGTGAGCAATTAGCGACCTGTATAATACATTTCTGATCTGTAACTGGATTGTTGATGTCCCTGTAGCTATGAGACAGGTGTTCAAATGTTCAAAGTCATGTGATGAACTTGGAAGAATTGTCCCCGTGGTGGAACTTGGTTGGAAATAGATTCAAGGAGATTACTAAATTTGGGAAATTAACCATAGTGAAAAGAAGTTTGTATTGGCAACTCTTCTCTCACATTCCATGGCAGATGTGCCCCTACTTATGAATGTGAATTGTATGGGCAACATTGGATGCAGCTAATCTGCCTTTGGAACAGCCTTGGATCCTTTCTTTCATCTTGTTTTCATTTGAACATTGCACAGAATTAAAGAATTCCCTTTGGAAGATAATGTCAAAATTATAATCTCAGGAACTAAAAACCCGACAGTCAAAAATTTGGGAAAATACTTCAAAATATATATCCCTCCATCCATATTTTGAAATATTTTCCCAATTTTTTTGACTGTCAGGTTTTTAGTTCCTGTGATTATAATTTTCAAATTTTGGAAAACCCCCTCTTTTAAAACCATATAAAGAGTTTTATTTCCTTACTTAGTCTTCGCCTTACTGGCACTTTAATTTTTAATCCTGTTGATGATTTTCCCCTGTCTTCTATTGTTCTAAGTATGAGGACCCATGAGGCAGAATTTTACCACCTCATCGTGCCTATTTTGAAGTGGGAAAATGTTGTAAAATTATGTGACTAGCGGGAATGGCGCTCATTTTTGTGCCCATTCCCATTTTATCAAGAAAAAGAAAATTAATGCAATCAAGACCCCATCAAAATAGAAGAAATATTATTTGCATTTTTTTGCATTCTTCACAATACAATTAATGAGCTTCACTCCCAATCGTCCCAGCTCACTCACTTTAACAACCTCATTCACTGTAGCTGGATCTATCAGGAAAACACCTCAAGTATAAAAATTACATTCAAGCACTTGAACAGAGAGGATGAGCGAGTAGATAAGTCTCTGCTTTCAAACTGCTCAGTGCTGCTTGGGGTTGGGGGGTTTGTTTTGTGGCGATCACGTTGCGTATTGTGTCAGGGGAGCCTGCGCAAGTGAGGGGAGGTGGTGGTGGTTATGGGGGCAGAGAGTGGGGGCTAGGGGAGGGAAGTGTGAGGGTTGCAGCTGCTGTTGCTCATGGTGTCCAGCTTCAGTGTCTTAGCACGGACCTGGGTCAGAGTGCTGACCTCAAGCCTCAGTGCTGACTCTGGATCTGGGTGCTGGCAGCATCAAGCACTGTTGCTGATGGGAGATGAGAAGTGACACTGTCTGTGGCCACTACTGCATGGGTTCAGGGGTGTGTTTGGGAGTGATGGGGTATGAGGGGGCTCTGTGTTGCCATTCTGGGGGGCCGTAGGGGTTATACGGAGTGGGTTTTATAGGGGTCTGTGGGTACTATGGGGAATGTTTTTTTCGGGGGGTCTGTGGGGGGGAATGTGGTGAGTGTGTGTTCCTGGGCTGGGGATGTGAGCAGAGTTCTTTAACCTCTCCATCTGTCTTTTCCCTTCCCCAAATCCCCTCCCACCCCTCCGCCCCCCCACCGCCCACCACTTTTGGAGTGACGAGATGGCTTTTGCAATGAAACCCCTTGATCTTGCTGTTCTTCTGGTTACTGCTGGAACTGAGGAGGAGGAGCAGAAGGGGGAATTGTGGAAAGAGGAGGCCCAGGCCTTACCACTTGCAGGAGTCAAGGAAGATGGCCGCCAAGGACAGAATGTGGCTACCATTTGCCCCGGGGGAGGTGGGAGTGGGGGTGGGGGTGGGGGGGATGGGGTCTGGGGTCTGGGGGGGTGCAGGAGAAAGAGGAAGTGGAGACCCTGACAGTTCTGCACGCCAGTGTCCTTTGAGCAACTGTTGACATTGCGTCTGGCTGGCAGCTCTGACTCCAAAGGAGACAGTGCAATGCCTGTGACATGTGTTACAGGACCTGGCACCTCAGGGCATGAGGGGGGCACCCACTTCCAGTGGCTGCGAAAGTGATTGCTGCCTTGAACTTTTATGCCACTGGCTCCTTCCAGATCACAGTAGAGATCTTTGTGGTATTTCCAAACCACCCATCCACAAGTGTGTGAAGGATATCACAGATGGCCTGCATGCCCAAGCTAGCCAGTTTATTAAATTTGACCTGGACTTGGTCCAGTGGGAAGCCCAGGCTGCAGGATTCTCAGCCATTGTGGGATGCCAAATGTGCAGAGGGCTATAGACTACACCCGCATCACCCTCAGTGCCCTGGTGAAAAATCCAGGAAGATTCATGAACAGAAAGGGCTTCCATTCAATAAATGTGCAGTTGGTATGTGACCATCAATTCAACATTATGCACATCTGAGCCATGACGATGAGAAGCAACACCACCCTAGTGCAGGAGGGCTGGCAGCAGCATGGGTCAGGCATGTGAGAGCAGTGAGGGAGACCCTGATCACCATGCTGTTTGGTCACTCAGGGTCCATGTTGCCGCACATCAGCTCCATTATCTACCCCCCCCGTACAATCTCCTGCAACATTGTCATACCAGAGTGTTGGGCCTGGGTCACTGTGTTAGTGAGTTTCTGTGGCAGGCAGGAGGGTGATGATGACTCAGTGTGTGTGCACAATTACGATGAAGACCTGGTGCAAACTAGTCTGAGTTCTACCTGAGCTCCACATGCACCCAGGCACCTCAGCCCACATCTGGGTGGTGGGTAAGAGAGCACTAAACTCCCACACAGGGCCCCAGGGCAGATGGGGTGTGGAGGGGGTGGTTTAGGAGATGGCAGAGAGGGAATCTCTCTGGGTTCTGGGGATGCCACTGCAGGAGCACTTTGTTTTTCACAGTATTGGTGCACTGAGGGGGCCTCCCCCACTGACATCAACATGCAAGGTCCTTCCGGTGACCATCAAGATAACAGCATTGCTGTTAGAAGGTAATTAGAAACAAGTTAGTCATAGCTGTGGGGTGAAATAACAATTATTGTTGCCAGTGAAGGTGCTTTCAAAATAAGTGATAATATAAAAATATGTGCATGTGAAACTTTAAAGTGCCTAAATATTCAGTCTACTTAGAATTAAATATTCTAATCTACCCATATTCTATCTACGGGTGGCATAGAACATAGAACATAGAACATTACAGCGCAGAACAGGCCCTTCAGCCCACGATGTTGCGCCGACCAGTTTTTTTAAAAAAAACACTGACCCACTAATCTAAACCAATCCCTTTTCGTCCATAAACCTATCCACAGATCTCTTAAACGCCCCCAAACTAGGCGCATTTACAACCGCAGCAGGCAGGGCATTCCAATCCCTCACCACCCTCTGGGTAAAGAACCTACCCCTGACATCCGTCCTATAACTACCCCCCCTTAATTTAAAGCCATGCCCCCTCGTGCTAGCTTTCTCCATCCGAGGAAAAAGGCTATCACTATCCACCCTATCTAAACCTCTTATCATCTTATATGTTTCAATAAGATCCCCTCTTAGCCTCCTTCTTTCCAGCGAAAACAACCCCAAATCCCTCAGTCTCTCCTCATAGGACCTCCCCTCCATACCAGGCAACATCCTGGTAAACCTCCTCTGCACCCTCTCCAAAGCCTCCACATCCTTCCTGTAATGTGGGGACCAGAACTGCACACAGTACTCCAAGTGCGGCCGCACCAGAGTTGTGTACAGTTGCAACATGACGCTACGACTCCTAAATTCAATCCCCCTACCAATAAACGCCAAGACACCATATGCCTTCTTAACAACCTTATCTACTTGATTCCCAACTTTCAGGGATCTATGTACACATACACCTAGATCCCTCTGCTCCTCCACACTATTCAAAGTCCTCCCGTTAGCCCTATACTCAACACATCTGTTACTCCTACCGAAATGAATTACCTCATACTTCTCCACATTAAACTCCATCCGCCACCTCGCGGCCCAGCTCTGCAACCTGTCTAAGTCACCCTGCAAACTATGACACCCTTCCTCACAATCTACCACACCTCCGACTTTGGTGTCATCAGCAAACTTACTAATCCACCCAACTATACCTCATCCAGATCATTAATAAAAATTACAAACAGCAGTGGCCCCAAAACAGATCCCTGAGGCACACCACTCGTAACCGAACTCCGTGACGAATATTCACCATCAACCACCACCCTCTGTCTCCTATCTGCTAGCCAATTCCTGATCCAAGTACCTAGATTACCCCCAATCCCATACATCTGCATTTTCTGCAGAAGCCTACCATGGTGAACCTTATCAAACGCCTTACTAAAATCCATATATACCACATCTACTGCCTTACCCCTATCCACCTCTTTGGTCACTTTCTCAAAGAACTCAATAAGGTTAGTAAGGCACAACCTACCTGCTACAAAACCATGCTGACTGTCTCTAATCAATTCATTACTCTCCAAATAACTATAAATCCTATCCCTAATAATTCTTTCTAAAACCTTGCCCACAACAGAAGTAAGACTCACCGGTCTATAATTCCCGGGGAAGTCTCTGTTCCCCTTCTTAAACAATGGGACAACATTCGCCGTCCTCCAATCTTCCGGTACTATACCAGAGACCAACGATGACCTGAAGATCAGAGCCAGAGGCTCTGCAATCACCTCTCTAGCCTCCCAGAGAATCCTAGGGTAAATCCCATCCGGACCAGGGGACTTATCTATTTTCAAGCCCTCTAGAATATCCAGCACATCCCCGGTATCAACTGCAATACTTTCTATTTTACACCCCTGCACCCCAGTGTCCTCCTCAGCTACATTCATGTCCCCCTGCGTGAACACCGAAGAGAAATATTGGTTCAATGCCTCTCCAATCTCTTCCAGTTCCACACACAACTTCCCTCTACTGTCTGTAACTGGCCCTAATCTTGCCCTAACCAACCTTCTGTTCTTGACATACCTATAGAACGTCTTAGGATTCTCCTTAATCCTATCAGCCAAAGTCATCTCATGTCCTCTTTTAGCCCTTCTTAACTCCCTCTTCAACTCCCTCCTAGCCAATCTAAAGCTTTCTAATGCACTACCTGAGCCCTTAAGCCTCATCCGAACATAAGCCTCCTTTATCTTCCTAACCAACGAATCAACTTTTTTAGTACACCACGGTTCCCTAGCCCTACCAAATCCTCCTTGCCTGACAGGGACATACCTATCGCAGACCCGCAGTAGCTGTTCCTTGAAAAAATTCCACATTTCGGACGTTCCCAGTCCCTGTAATCTCCTAGTCCAACCTATGCTTCCTAATTCTCTCCTAATAGCCTCATAATTACCCTTCCCCCAGCTAAAACTACTGACCCGAGGTTCATGCCTATCCCTATCCATCACTAAGGTGAACGTAACCGAATTGTGGTCACTATCACCAAAATGCACACCAACTTCCAAGTCTAGCACCTGGTCTGGCTCATTACCCAGCACCAAATCCAATATAGCCTCACCTCTAGTTGGCCTATCTACATACTGAGTCAAAAAACCTTCCTGCACACTTTGAACAAAAACTGACCCCTCTAACGAGCTAGAGCTATAGCAATTCCAATCAATATTAGTAAAGTTAAAGTCCCCCATAACAATTACCCTATTACTTTCACTCCTAACCAGGATTGTCTCCGCAATCCTTTCCTCAACCTCTCTAGAACTTTTTGGAGGTCTATAAAAGACTCCCAGCAGGGTGACCTCTCCTCTCCTATTTCTAATCTCCGCCCATACTACCTCAACAGACAAGTCCTCATCAAACTTCCTCTCTGACACTGTGATACAGTCCTTGACCAATAATGCTACCCCACCCCCCCTTCTACCTCCTTCTCTACTCCGACTAAAGCATTTGTACCCCGGGACCTGCAACATCCATTCCTGACCCTGCTCTAGCCATGTCTCTGAAATGGCCACAACATCAAAGTCCCAGGTACTGATCCACGCTGCAAGTTCATCCACTTTATTGCGAATACTCCTCGCATTAAAGTATACGCATTTCAAACCATGCTCTGCTCCACCCCCACAATGCCGTGCATTGCAGTCCCCATCTATGCCCCCCTCACTTTCACCCCCTCTACTCAGGATCCCACCCCCCCTCTGAATCAGTTTAAACCACTCCGCATAGCCTTCACAAATTTACCCCCCAGGATATTTGTTCCCCTCTGGTTCAGATGTATACCATCACTCTTATAGAGGTCCCACCTTCCCCAGAATGAGCCCCAATTGCTCAAGTACTTGAACCCCTCCCTCCTGCACCATCCCCTCAGCCACAAGTTCAAACTTTCCCTCTCTCTATTCCTCTCTAAACTATCCCTTGGCACAGGCAAGAGTCCAGAGATAACCACTCTGTCTGACTTGGCCTTTAGTTTCCACCCCAACTCCATGAATCTCTGCTTAATATCCCCTTCCCTTAGCCTCCCTATGTCATGTGTCCCCACATGAATTATAACTTGGGGTTGATCGCCCTCTCCCCTAAGAGTCTTGAATATCCTCTCTGACACATCCCGGACCCCAGCCCCT
This sequence comes from Carcharhinus amblyrhynchos, assembly GCF_965287045.1. NCBI lineage: Eukaryota > Metazoa > Chordata > Chondrichthyes > Carcharhiniformes > Carcharhinidae > Carcharhinus > Carcharhinus amblyrhynchos. The sequence continues at coordinate 60,205,200 of NC_137329.1, forward strand.
GGTAGGCAACACACCAGCCCTGAGTCCCTACCATTACTACCGACTCTCCTATCCGTCCCCTTGACTGTGGAGTCCCCAATCACCAGGCCCAATCTTTTGCATCCCCTAACCACCTGAGCTTTTACAATAGGCTCACCCCCAGAGACTTGCTCCCTTTGGCTATCCCCAGTTGATTCCTCCTCAACTGTAGCCTCCAGGACCGAAAACCTATTTTGGAGGGGAACAGCCCCAGGGGATTTTCCCCCCACTTGCTTCTTTCCCCTCCTCTTGGCAGTGACCCAAGACTGATTTCTAGGAGTGACTATCTCCTTATAACTCCTATCAATGTCCACCTCTGCCTCCCGAATTATGCGGAGTTCCTCTAATTCCCCCTCCAGCTCCTTTACACGCTCCTCCAGAAGCTTCAATCTAACACACTTCTTACAAGTAAAATCCCCTGAAACACTACTGGAGTCCCTCACCACATACATCCCACAGGAGATGCAGCACACTGCCTGAACTGCCATCCCTGAAACAATTACCAGCAGAAAAAAACAAAAAAAAACAAAAAAAACTTTCCGACACTTATAATTTAGGTTAGAGGAGGTGGGAGGGTGGGATTCTCTACCAGTGTAGAGGATCGGGTATCCTCTCTGCGCTAATTTAGAGGATTAGGGGCTCAAGAAAAAAAAACTACAACTACCGGTAAGCGTCCTAGTGACGACTTCCGGTTTCTAACTAATTAAAAAAAAAACCGCCGAAAAACTCGCGACTTAAATTAGAAATAAACAGTTAAACAAAATAAACAGAAAAATGCACCTTTTTTGCTGCCTCTTCACACGCCCAAAAATCGCTGCCTCTGGATACTGCTCCTCAGGAACAATGAGGCCGGTTCACGGAGGTAAGTGCTTATAAACCCATCTTCACCCATATCATTTTACTTCTGCTTCAACTTCTTAACCTTACATGGCCTACCTCTACATCTCGGTGTCTATCCAGGAAGTACATCAGAATGGAGGGAGTCAGCTGCCTAAGGCACCCCATGGCCCGTGATGCCTCTTAGCGATTGCCCTCTTGAGGACCTGGACCTGGACCTGGCCGCCTTCCAGGTGCTCCAGTTTCTTCCCAGTCCAAAGATGTGCGGGTTAGTTTGATTGGCCATGTTAAATTGCCCCTTAGTGTTAGGGGGATTAGGAGGGTAAATACATGGGGCTATGGGAATGGGATCAGAGTGAGATTGTTTTTGGTGCAGGTTTGATGGGCCAAATGGCCTCCTTCTGCACTGTAGATTTTAGGATATCTATAATATCAGAGTTTGTTACAATGCCTTATCCAAATCACACTGAGGATCCAGGTCCGGATGTCCTGCCCATTTCCAACATCCTATTTTCACCAGGAAAGAGGATGGGACATGATTCAGAGAGACGGGAAACCTGAACCTAACTAGGCCTTTTGACCTCAGTGCAGAATTCAAACAGGCCTTATTTTCACTGGAACAAGTTCTGTTTCACCTAGTGTGAGACTTACAATATTTAAAGGTATATACAAGGTCACCTTAAAGGTGGATAAGGCCTTTGGAACTGTCAAGCTATCAAGTTACTAATTTCTCTGCTTTTTAAATTTATAAAAAAGAGCAGGCTTTCACGTATCTCAGTTGAAAAAAATATTGATGCTTGCAATTTCAAAAGTTTGTTGACATAAGCTTGAGGGTTATCATTACAGTACCAGTGCTATTTGAATGTTTCCGCAACCTATATTCCTGCTGGGTAGCTTTAAATTCCATAGTTTGCTTGTAGCTCACAGCGGTTATCACAAAATTAGTCATTTATATGGGCCTATGAACACAAATGTTTGTCTTTGGAAATGAATGGGAGGCATTGGTTGGCATAAACGGTATGAGTGGCATAAGAGGATGTTTGGGTAAAGAGTCATGGCTTAGGTGGAAGGTAATGGTTGAGTGGAGGGTCATAGGTTGGGTAAAGGGGCATGAGTTGACATGAGTTGGCAGGGATAGAGCATGGAGAATTAGTGAGAGGTGAGGGAGTGTGAGCAGTGCAATTTAGAGGCTCTATTACTTGAAAATTACAACTGGGACCAGACCTTTGAGGTAGGCCTTTTTACCAACCTGCATTTGCACTTGACAACCCTCTTGTGACTTTCTCCAAACAGTTTCTGACACCTTCCAACTGACCCCGAACCCAGAATGAAGATTCTGTGATTTGGGACAGTTGTGGCGAGCTGGGAAATTTCCCAACACACCTCACTCCAGGAGCAGAAATCTGGGCCATTGTGCCATGGGATTTTTCACTTATGATGTGGATGTGCCGGCGTTGGACTGGGGTAAACACAGTAAAAAGTCTGACAACACCAGGTTTTAGTCCAACCGGTTGGACTAAAAACTGGTGTTGTCAGACTTTTTACGATTTTTCACTTAAACCTTGGAGGGGAATGGGATTTGAAATGGTCAGTAAACCCCTCATCAGAAGGGTGAAACTCAGAATGTACATTCCCTTGGATTTATACTAAAGTGTCAATCTAGATTGATCCATTCCATTTGTAGCTTGTAGCAGGTAGGTCGTGCCTTACTAACCTTATTGAGTTCTTTAAGAATGTGACCAAAGAGGTGGATAGGGGTAAGGCAGTTGACGTGGTATATATGGATTTTAGTAAGGCGTTTGATAAGGTTCACCATGGTAGGCTTCTGCAGAAAATGCAGATGTATGGGATTGGGGGTAATCTAGGTACTTGGATCAGGAATTGGCTAGCAGATAGGAGACAGAGGGTGGTGGTTGATGGTGAATATTCGTCATGGAGTTCGGTTATGAGTGGTGTGCCTCAGGGATCTGTTTTGGGGCCACTGCTGTTTGTAATTTTTATTAATGATCTGGATGAGGGTATAGTTGGGTGGATTAGTAAGTTTGCTGATGACACCAAAGTCGGAGGTGTGGTAGATTGTGAGGAAGGGTGTCATAGTTTGCAGGGTGACTTAGACAGGTTGCAGAGCTGGGCCGCGAGGTGGCGGATGGAGTTTAATGCAGAGAAGTGTGAGGTAATTCATTTCAGTAGGAGTAACAGATGTGTTGAGTATAGGGCTAACGGGAGGACTTTGAATAGTGTGGAGGAGCAGAGGGATCTAGGTGTATGTGTACATAGATCCCTGAAAGTTGGGAATCAAGTAGATAAGGTTGTTAAGAAGGCATACGGTGTCTTGGCGTTTATTGGTAGGGGGATTGAATTTAGGGGTCGCAGCGTCATGTTGCAACTGTACACAACTCTGGTGCAGCCGCACTTGGAGTATTGTGTGCAGTTCTGGTCCCCACATTACAGGAAGGACGTGGAGGCTTTGGAGAGGGTGCAGAGGAGGTTTACCAGGATGTTGCCTGGTATGGAGGGGAGGTCCTATGAGGAGAGACTGAGGGATTTGGGGTTGTTTTCGCTGGAAAGAAGGAGGCTAAGAGGGGATCTTATTGAAACATATAAGATGATTAGAGGTTTTGATAGGGTGGACAGTGATAGCCTTTTCCCTCGGATGGAGAAAGCTAGCACGAGGGGGCATGGCTTTAAATTAAGGGGGGGTAGTTATAGGACGGATGTCAGGGGTAGGTTCTTTACCCAGAGGGTGGTGAGGGATTGGAATGCCCTGCCTGCTGCGGTTGTAAATGCGCCTAGTTTGGGGGCGTTTAAGAGATCTGTGGATAGGTTTATGGACGAAAAGGGATTGGTTTAGATTAGTGGGTCAGTGTTTTTTTAAAAAAAAACTGGTCGGCGCAACATCGTGGGCTGAAGGGCCTGTTCTGCGCTGTAATGTTCTATGTTCTATGTTCTATGTTCTATTCCGGAGAGCCAGTTGATGAAAGGTAGCACTGATGCCATCCCTGTACATTTCTAGATTTATTGACAGAGTTTATTTATGCATTGCAGGCATATACTCCAAACCCAGCCGCCATAGTTTTTGTTTGTATTTATTTTTAGTTTCAAGTGAAATCCCAGAAAATATCTATCTCCTGCACACAATTAAATAGGGAATGTACAATTATGTCAGAAATTGCATGCTCAGGTCTTGTGAGTGAAGTTGAACCAACAACCATCTAATGCATAAATCTGAGTGATTCCCCTCTGCCACTTCATTCAAAATGTTATTTTAATTTCCCAACTATGGCCTCCTTTTTTGTAAGGTTTTTGCCTACTGATCCAGAGCAGATACTGGATTAATAATGAAGTACTGACAAGTTGGTTCAGAGGAGTGTTTAGAGATCACAATGAATAGGTCCTTCCAGATGCTAAATCAATGCTAAAAAGGCAAATGGGATTTAGGTTGTTGTGAAGATGAATGAAGAAAAGATCAAAAGGAAGTAATCCTATGTCTCTAAATAGAGCAGTGATCAGTCCTAACGTGGAACATTGCATTAATACAAAAACAAAATTGTGGGTAACACAGCAAAGTAAGGCTCTCTTGGCATGGGTGACCCTTCCTCTGCTATGTTACTCTGAAAGGGACAATTAGCACAAAAATACTGCAGCTGCTAGAAACCTGAAAGAAAAAAAACAGAAATGCTGGAGAAGCTCAGCAGATCTGGCAGCACCCATGGAGAGTGAAATAACCAGCCCAATTTTACCATTGCATCGCGTGGTAAAGTCCCATGTGAGACTATTAATGTGATCCGTGCCCACTTCCACGCAGATGGCCATTTTATCAAGACCCAGGAATGGCCGTGATCTGATTCATGCCTGGAATGGGCGCAACGGTGATTTCAATACATTTGCACGCATTTAAATTATATTAATAAACTGCCTGCCCAACTTCATCAGCATTTCCCCCTTTCCCACTGCGTTTGCCAATCTGGAATCACGCCGAAATGGACATGCTGAATAAAAGTCTGAAACAGGTGCTCCGGGTGCTGAAGAAGCTCGTTCAGCGCTTCCAACGGCTCTCTGACTCAGATCAGTGGGGGTGGGGAGGAGGGAGGCGGGCCTGATCATTCTCTGGTCGGGGGGGGGGCGGGCGGGGGGGGAGGTGGGTGAAGGAGGTGGCAGGCAGATCAGATCATTTCCTGGTGGGGGGGAGGAGGGAGGCCCGATCATTGTCTTGTAGGTGGGGGCCACCATCATTATCTGGTTGGAGGGGGAAGGCCGATCATTGTGTAGTTGGTGGGGGGGGCGGAGGGCCAATCATTGTCTGGTTTGGATGGGTGGGGAGTGAGGCCAGATCATTCTCTGGTGAGGGGAGGAGTGAGGCAGGTAAGATGGATCTCTGGTGGAGGGTGTGGGCGAGACAGGAGGGTCTGCTGCCACTCTGCAGGCAATTAGTGAGGGGGAAGGGAGCGATCGATCTGGATAATGCAGGGGTGGGGGAGATAGATAAGGGGGACAGTGATGTCTGTAGGAGTCATCGCTCCTGCTTTTTGCTCCTGGGCCACTTTTTCCATTTTCTGTGGCCCGGGAGCAATGTGACATGGGCGTGCTTTTTCAGGTTTTTGTCTAACTGCGCATTGCGCAGCTCAGAGCTCCGATTGTTTTGGGTGCGCTAAACCCCGCCCACAGCACAATTTAGACTGGTGTTTTCTTTTTCAGGCTGAGTGCGTATGGGGGCGCCTGAAAGTAGATTTCCAAATCAGATCTGAATTGTGCCCAGATTCAGCACTTAGAATGAAAATGGTAAAATCAGGCCCCATGTTTTGTGTCCAAATGACAGAGACTCATACAGAGTCGGAACAGTAATGCTATTTTCTCTCTCCACAGATGTTGCCAGGCCAGCCTTTTCTGTTTTTATTCGTGGAGGAGGTCAAGTAGTGCAGCGTGCCAGGAGACATCAGCTGGGGAGGAGGGCGGGGGGAGGCTATAGCAGAACTTGCAACAGGAAATCAGTGCAGGGCTAATTACCACATATAATTGTCATTTCCATATGGTTAGCAAGCCCAGGGTAGTAGCCTCCGAGCCCACTAGCATCTCCCCTCCTGCTGGAATAGTTTCCACCAGCAAGGTTTACAATTGGTCTCCGCCAAAGGGACCAGGCATGGCCACGCCGCTAGTGGGGACAGAGGCCATTGAGGCTCCCCTGGGAGGTCAGAGGGAGTGCGGGTAGGGGGAGGAAGGGGCAGAGCCTAATGGGGAGGCAGATAGGGCGTGTGGGACCCACTGCGTACTCTGCAATGGGATTGGTGGGGGAGGGGGTGATTGAGGGCTACAGTAGGTTGGGGGATGGAGATCGGGGCATCCAGCAATGAAGGGGAGGGGTGTATAACTACCAATAGGCCAGCGATTGGGAGGGGTGGGGGGGCAGTCTGTGAGCATGCACCAATCTCCCCATTGACAGATTGACACATGAGCAGTGGCCCAGTCAGCACTATGCTGCCGGCCTCTCCAGTGGGACAAGGCCCCGCCACCACTTTCCAGCGTGAACCTCCCTGAGGCACTCTGTGATGCACTGAGTGTCGGAGATTCATTTCACTAAGTTTTACCAAAAAACCAGTGGGAAATTCCCCTGTTTTTCCAGGCATTGGACACTTCTTTTATTTGGGAAAATCCCAGCCTGCATGTTGTTCTCAAACACATGGAACAGAAATGTTGTGACTGACTTAGAAAATGTGAAAAGAAAAGCTGTTGGGATAAACCTGTGGAGGATAGATTGGAAGAATTGAGACCTCCTCAATGAGAAGAAAAAGACAGGAGGACAGAAGGTGTTTTTGTCAAATTAATGTGATCCAGGATTAGCTACTTGCCTCAGCAAAAGGTAGCGAAACAACATTATGGCCCCGATTTTACCATTTTCATTCGAAGTGCTGAATCTGGGCGCAATTCGGATCCGACTTAGAAATCTGCTTTCAGGCAGCCCGATACGCACTTAGCCTGAAAAAAAAACATCCCATTCATGCTGCGGGCGAGGCTTAGCACAGCCAAAATGAACGGAGCTCTGAACTGTGCATGCGCAGTTAGAAAAAAATTTTGAAAAAGCGCACCCGGGTCAGATCGCTCACAGGCCACAGAAAGTGGAGAAAATGGCAGGAGAGCGAAAAGCTGGAGCGATGGTGCACATCAGTGTCCCCCTTATCATCACCCCCTCTCCCTACTACCCAGACTGATCGCCACTCCTGCCCCCTCCTCCCACCCACCTCCCCCCACCTCCCCCTGCCCCCCAGCCACAGAGTGGCAGCAGACCTTCCTGCCTGTACCCCCCACGCCTGCACCAGAGATCCATCTGCCCCCACTCCACCACCAGTAAGCGATCGGGCCTCCCCCCACCCACCATCAGAGATACATCTTACCCACCTCCCTCCTCCAGCCCCCTCCCCCCCCAGACAGCGATCTGGCCTCACTCCCCCTCACCCCCCCCCCCGAGAATAACCTGGCCTCACTCATTCCCCACACCACCTCAGTCACACCACACGCTCATCCTCGAAGGAACACCTGACCTGCCTCCCCCTCCTCCTCCACGAACCAGAGAACAATCTGGCCTCACTCCCCTCCCCCCCCAACCAGAGAATGATCTGACCCACCTCCCTCCTTCCCCCCACCACTGATCTGAGTCAGAGAGCCATTGGAAGCTCTGAATGTGCTCTTCAGAAGCTGGAGCACCCGATTCAGGCTTTTATTTAGCAGGTCCATTATGGTGCGGTTCTGGACTGGCAAATGCAGTGGTAAAGGGGAAAATGCTAATAAGGTTGGGTGGGCAGTTCATTAATTCAATTCAAATGTATGCAAATATATTTAAATCACCATTGTGTCCGTTTTGGGCATGAATTGAATCGCCGTCATTCCCAGGTTTCAGTGAAGTGGCAATTTGCTCGGACACGGGCGTGGATCGTGTTAATGGCCTCACACCTGACTTTACTGTGTTTTCAGGCGTGACGCAATGGTAAAATCGGGCCCTATGAGTCTAAAGTAAGCAGTGGTAGGTTTAGGCAGGATATCAAGAGGTATTTCGTAACTGAGAGGTAATTAGTTTACAGAATAGCTCATCCAGCGATGTAATGTGACAATTTGCACAGACAAAATTGACAAGAATCTCGAAGAGAAAAACACATAAAACAGTTACAACTGTCCATATAACAGTCCATCATCTCTTTAAAGCATGCAATCTTCCACATAACTGTACTGGCTAGTAAAGAGTTACTTTGCAACAATTGGCTAACTCCTGTTGAAAAGAAAGCCACAGGATTGGAGATGAATTTGCTGAGTGTCCTCTTAATACTCTCAATCTGCCTGAACTGAAAAATCAGCAGAAAATGCAGGAATGAACAGGAATGAGATGCAAAAGGATTTAATTTGTTTGCATATTAAAGGGAGCAGGATGATAAATTGGCTGAAAAGATCATTATTCAAATAATAGCGTTTCAGCACTCTCAAAATACAAGTCACAGACTTACTGCAAAGAGTGGTTATGCATTTTCTCGGCAAGGGAGATCACAGGCATATGTTTGGACAGAGAGGCTGGCTATGCTTATAATGTTTGAAGGAATGAGAACAAAACAAGTTCTGTTCAGAGTGTCAAGCAAGACAACTCTGCTCTTTCTTATTGCTATCATCCTGTCAAATTATTCCAAAATGGTAGCTATGCTCCCTTTGACCAAAAGTCTAACTCCTCCCCAAGAGTTTGGTCTCTTCTGCATGTCCCACAATTCTTTTACCTTAGTTCCAAATCCCTTTATAATCCCTCTCAGACCAAAATTCTATCCATTGCACAATTAAAATCATTAATTGAACCAAAATCCATTGTTTTTTGCATGTGAGAGTTCCACATTTGAAGGGGGGACCTCTCTGGGTATTCAGGAGAAGTTTGCCATAATGAAGATGCATGGGTATGTAACACAGGATAATGCGTTAATTCTTCCCAGAGGATGAATTTGTAATGAGTTTTATGTAATCATTTACATTCCAGTCATAAAGATATAAATATTCAATATGACTCAGCCTGCAAATTTATGATGCTATATTTACCCCAGAATAAACTTGATTAACATATACGCCTGATGTTTTTTTTTATTTCTTGTGCTCTGCCCCAAGAATACAGTCACATATACATTTCTTCTCCAACTTTTGAGTTTATCCATTCCCCTCATGTCTCAATTTGCTTCTTTTTAGTTCCAATATTTCTTGAACAAAACATGTGAAGGAGAAATTGATGATATTTCTCATGAATGGCCATGCAGAGCCCGTTTCCCCAGTGGGGAACTCTGATGTTTGGGGGATGTCAGATAACCCCCTCAACTCTTGTTCCAATTTAGAAATATGAAATATGAAACTGAGCTTCTCTTCAATTAATCTCAGTAAAAGGAAACCGGAACATTTAAATAGTGACTACTCACACAACTCTTTCCCTGGATTGCCACCTTGCCATGGTGGAGAGGCTTGAACATTCCATTGATCCTGAGTTGTGAGTTTTAAACTGCTGGCAGGATCACCCAGGACGGTAAGGCCAGTGGGGAAGAACTAGACAAAGCACAATCCAAAGCAAGCCTTTGATAGCAAATCAGATACTCATATGGTATCAGTGGCTGCGATGGAGGCTGCAGCAATAGGGAGATATCCAGTCATCCAGCTCCCCTTGCCACTGGAACTGGATCTACTTCTGCCAAGGAATGTGCCTCTGATGTGAATTGGCATTTCCATGTTAAAAGGTGTCCCGAACCAGGCATTTACCTGGAGGAAACCGACACACCCCTCCACACAGGCAAGCCCTATGGTAAGAGGTGATAGAGATGGGACCATGAGATCTGAAAGTCCCTAGCTTTGGACCAGCATGTAGGCAGTGGAGTTTGATTCAGTCATCTTGCTATAGGAACAGGAGAGCGTTTTGGCAGCTTTCTTCATGACTGAGCAACCCACTTCATGATCCACTCTGCTCACCCTGCATGGCGAAAGGCCTAGAAAAGGTGCCCTAAAAATAGACATCTGCAACCTGGTTGGCAAACCGCATCCAGCAGCCTTATCTACCTGCAGTCAGAAAGTCAAAGTTAAACTCCATTTCAGAACCTGGAATGTACGATCCCTCATGGATAATGAGCAGAGCAATTGAACTCAGGCACTTCTACAGGCCCATGAACTCAGGCACTTCTACTTTGACATCTCTGCTCTGACCTGAAGAGCAGGCAAAGGGAAACTGAGGAAAGAAGGTGGTACTGGCACTTTCTTTTGGAGAGGAAAACACCATCACCAGCCCAGGTTGAACGGAATTAGATTCATCATGAAGAACAAACTCATCAACTGACTCTCGGAGCTCTGTGTCAGTATTGTGACCTCCATCTGCTACTTGCCAAGAACCAGCAGGCAATGGTCACAAGTGCTTACGGCCCAACCTTTGATGCTGATGCTGAATGCAAAGAAAACTTCTGCACCACTAAGGCAACATACCCTCAAACACTGCAAAGGAGGATAAGATCATCCTCCTTGGGAAGTCCAACACCAGGGCTGGAAAGGGCTCCAGTTCTGGAAAGAAGCATTGGAAAGGAAGGAGTTGGGATTTGCAACTCCAACAGGGTTCTCCAGTGCCTCAAATGCACAAAACACCAGTTTGTTATCACTAACACACTGTGCCACCAAAAAGACAAGTTCAAAACTTCCTGGAGACATCCACGATCAAAGCACTGGCACATGATTCACTTCATCATTATCTGATCTCCAGACCAAAAGGATGCCCTCATCACCAAAGCAATGACCAGTGCAGATGAATGCTGGACAGACCACTGGCTCATCCATTCTTTATGTCCATCAAACTCCACCAGGAGCAGTGGAGGATAAAGAAATGTTGAGTTGCTTCAAGAGCCAAGCATGCTAGTGAATTTCCGACAATGTCTTCTCCAAAGTCTTCATTCTAGTGGAGTGGAGGAAAACTGGAAAGAGCTGAAGACAGTTTTAATCTCAAACTGTGAGGAAACCATCAGCTACAAGACCAAGAAACACCAAGAGCGATTCGATGAGAATTACCACCCCATACAAATCCTCATCAACAATCACTCTACATCTGACAAAAGAACATCACCAGCAAGGCAAAGAGGAGAACTTATCAATCAGAAAAGGCAGAGGTACAAAGAAGAACTAGGGAAACCAAGAATCAATGGTGGACTGAGAAAAAAAAGAAGTTGCAACTCCTTGCTGACAAGAACAACACCTGGGGCTTCTTCAGTGCCACCAAGGCAATATTTGGATGCAACTCTCTAAACCTCAAACCAGTGTGAAATAAAGAAAACCCTTTTGAGAGACAGAGAAAACATCAGCCTTCTATGGGGAGAACTCTTAAAGAACTCCTATACTATGACACACTCATAGATGAGGACATATTTGAGGAAATTCCCCCAGCTCCCCAATCAAAGATGATCTTGGACCCCCACCAAGCATGAATGACACAAAGGTTGGTGGAATTGCAGATCACAATGAGGACTGCTGGAGGATACAGCAAGATATAGATCATTGGAGACTTAGGCGGTGAGATGGCAGATGGAGTTTAATCCAGAGAAGTAATGCATTTTGGAAGATCTAATACAGAGAGGAAATATACAGTAAATGGCAGAGTCCTGAAGAGTATTGATAGGCAGAGGGATCTGGGTCTACAGGCACCTAGGTCACTGAAAGTGGCAGTGCAGGTGGAGGAGGTAATCAAGAAGATATACAGCATGCTGGCCTTCATCGGCCAGGGCAAATCATGTTGCAGCTTTATAGAACCTTAGTTAGGCTGCACTTAAAATATAGTGTTCAACTCTGGTTGCCACACTACTAGAAGGATATGGAGGCTTTGGAGGTTTACTAGGATGTTCCCTGGTCTGGATGGTATTAGCTATGAGGAGAGATTGGAGAAACTTAGAACGAAGGAGGTTGAGGGGCGATCTGATAGAAGTCTACAAGATTATGAGAGGCATGGACAGAGTGGATTGTCAGAAGCTTTTTCCCAGGGTGGAAAAGTCAGTTACCAGGGGGCATAGGTTTAAGTTGCGAGGAGCAACGTTTAAAGGATAAGTACGAGGCAAGATTATTTATACAGAGGGTGATGGGTGCCCAGGGAAGTAGTGGAAGCGGATATGATAATGACTTTTAAGGGGCATCTGGACAAATACATAAATAGGATGGGAATAGAGGAATATGGTCCCAGAAGGGCAGCAGGTTGGTGCAGGCTTGGAGGACTGAAGGGCCTGTTCCTGTAATTTTCTTTGTTCTTTGTTCTTTGAAGTCACAACTATCATTAAACATATGAAGAGTGGAATAGCTGCAGGAATTGACAGGATTCCAGCAGGGATTTTCAAACTTGGAGAAGAGACCACCATCTCCATCAGTTGTTCCTGAAAGTCTGGGACAGAAAATAAATTCCTGCTAACCTCAGGGATGCAGTCATCACCACCACCTTCAAGAAAGGAGACAAAGTGGACAGTGGGAACTACTGAGGAATCTCCCTACTCTACATCATCGGGAAGATCATTGACCAACTCCTCTCTAGCTGACTTCTCCCAGCCTCTGAAGTGATCTTTCCAGAAAGCCAGTATGGCTTCCAATCAAACTGTGGAATAGCAGATATGATTTTCACTGCCTGACAACTTCAAGAGAAATGCCAGGAGCAATATCAACTGATCTACGTGGTCTTCATCGCCCGGACTAAGATTTTTGTGTCCCTTCAATCAGGAGGTTCCTCCCAAGTGGGTCACTTTTGAACAAGGCATTGATGATGATGTTTCATTTTTTGAGGTAAGTCTTCAGGGTGCCTTTGAAGAGCTTCCTTTGTCCTCTCCTTGTTTGAGAGTCTTCCTTGAGTTGGGTGAAGAAGAATTGCTTTGGCAGCTGGGACTCTGACATCCTAAGCACATGGCTGGCCCAGCCAACTTGGTTTCAGATGATCATGGCCTCAGTGCTGGTTTTCTTGGCTCCTTCAAGGACACTGATGTTAGCACACCTGTCCTCCCAGCCTATGTGGAGAATCCATATCATACAACATTGACAGTACCTCTCCAGGGCCTTGACATGTCATCCAATTTTCTGAGCCATACTGAAGAGTCAGGAGAACGACTGCTTTGTATACCAGGATCTTGGTATCAGCACAAATGTTGCAGTCAAGGCAGGCATGAAATCCAAAAAGAAAACGCCATTGGTGTTGGTGGTGAAACTTCAGTATACAGATGACATCACCATCTCCATTCTCTCAGAAGAGAATCTCCAAGCCATGCTTCACACATACAAGGGAGCACACCAAAGAATCAGTCTCAGCCTCAGGCTCAGGATGACACAAGCCCTTTACCAACCTGCCCCAGTGCAAGATCCAGTCTCTCCCTCCATCATGATAATGGAGAAATCCTCCCAAACATGGAACATTTTCCTTACCTGGGGAGACACCTCTCATGGAAGGCTGATATTGATGTGGATATCCAACTTTGTATCCAATCCATGAGTGTCACTATTGGATGCCTGCAATTTTTAACCAATTGTTAAATGTAGGAAATGGAAACTCCTCAGTTCGGAAGCTGATAAACAACGCCCAAAAAAATCTCAACTCAAAAGGGTGGTTGATTTTTATTTAATAAGGTCAGATTTGGAAGTAGGGAAATTCTAAACAATAGATAACCCTTCTAAGTCTTGGCGCAGATGGGATGTCTACAGCTGTCTCTCCATAAAGGGTTTAAATTTTCCATGTGGATCCCAGAATTAAAAGGATGTTTTGAAGGTAAATGAATTGAGGATGATCTCTATCTGGAATATCCCAGGATACCACATTGCTCTAGAAAATGATTATACTGGGAGGTACCCTTTTGTTTTGGGTTTATCTGTGTGATTTCTCAGGGAACAGGCTTTGGAACAGTTTGAAACAAACAGTTGATATCTACAGTTGGAACAGCTTGGAGAGAGGCAGAGAGAGAGAGGGAGAGAGGACCGAAAGAGAGAGAAAGAGTATCTGTCAAAAGCTGTAAAGGCACTGTGGAGCAGAAGCAGAGAACAATTAGAAAGCAAGAGTATTTCTGAGTTAGAGTCACGAAGCAAGAGTGTAATAAGGCCCACGTTTGAGCTGGGGTGTCCACAATTGTGAGGTGCTTAAGGAGAGTTGGAGAACTGCTGAGCTGGATGCCATGAGAAATCTCGTACCTCTGAGAATAGTGGAAACACTGTACACAGTCAAAGAGAATTCCTAAGAGCTGTGCCGCACCTTGGTTTGATGCTTGGTAAAGTGTAATAACTCCTAAGATCATGCAAAGAATAGGAAAACTGTTGGGTGAAAATAGAAGTCAAACTGGGAGTGTCCTGCTGTGACCTTCAGGCTTAAAGTCTAAGCGCACAAAATGTAATATTAAGTTAATACCTTTCAGTCTTCCACAGTGTAGATTATTTACACGGAAATCAGATTCTGATCTTACCGTGTACACTAATATCCCTGATGGAAGATAACTTGCTTTTTCTTACTCTTGTACAACAAAGCTTCTTTGTTTAAAACGTGAAATCTGTGGGGTAATCCATTCGGTTGCTAACTGAGAATTTGATTTTCTTTTTTAAAAGCCCCTAGTATCCATCAATACCTGTCATAACATTTGCCACAGAATGATGAAAATCATTTGGATTGTTAAATCTTGCAATAGACTGGAAGGACACAAGATGGGAGAATACTGCCTGTTGTCCAATTATGTGTGATATCTAATTTTGAACTGTCAGGTCTACTCCCACTCACCAAATTCATCAACAATCTCAGTAACCATCTCAGAGCAGGAAACCATTAATCAGTGAGAACATATAGTGAAGTACTGTGACCCAAATTAAATTGAATCCCAGTCTCTTTGTCAATATCAACATTTCAAGGTGAGCTACCAAATGAATATGTTTTACTAATTCTCATATATCAATTACAGCTAAAACAAAATTATCCTTACACTGTGATCATCAATACAGAGAGACATGATATCGATACACTCCAACAGAAAGAGACAACCATCAACACAATGATCATCAACAGAGAGATACAAACACAAAAACATTGATGTTATACTCTGGTTTGGACCAGTGCCATTACAATAGAAATCCTAGCACTTTGCTTTAATCAATTATGAATAGAAATCCTAACACTTTGTTTCAACTAATTATGCATCAATGTTTCATTTTTAACAAAACACATAAGTTGAGAAGCAAATATAAGTAAATTAACCCGATAGTTTGTAACTGCGTATGTTATGCATTCAGGTTACTTTTTACTCCCCACAACAATTCTTCAATAGTCACATCAATCTTAAAAGTTATTTTCTTCCATATGTTTGCTACACTCATCTGGGGGTATTTTCCTCACCTTCAGCAATCTGAGGTAAAACTTTCCTTTTCTATCTCTTGACAATGGAGCCTTTGTCCCTTGCTCTGGTTACTTCCATGCTAATGCACCTGACTACTTTCATTTGCAATAAGACACTGTGAGGCACACTGTAGATTGTCCCACAAGCTTTGTATTAGGCAATGTTCTGTTCCTCACATGAATAATCCTCATTCACCTTCCATGCATTTGAAGTTAGTGTTACTCTGCTTACTCTGCTCCCAGTGCAGACCTGTCAAACTAGCATTTGTTTGGACTACCTGTTCTTAGCAAGATGGAAACACATAAAATCCAAACTGTAACCAAAAGCTTCTCCCAGAAAACGCCCAGATAAATTGGAACCAGAGAGTTCTCCTAAGCTCCACCCAGCTCCATGATGAGGTAGCCTACCCTGGAATGCCCTCAAACCCATCTTTAAGCTAATTATCCCTCATTTACAAATTCTTAGTTGTTCTTATGAAGTAAATGTGTCTTATAGTCTTTAAGGGTTTGCTGAATGCTTTCAAATTAATTTAGTCTTAACTCCCAAAATAATAATATATCTATGGACTTCATTTCTCAATAAACAGCATAGACATGTCGTCAATTCTCCAACTACGTAAGCCCACCTGCTTTTTTATGGTTTCACCTTTCTAGCTGTTAACCTTTTAAAACAAGGTGCCATTCTCTTCAGTGTAATAGATTCCAAGCTGCGTTACTTACATTTATCCCATTTTCTGCAGTTAAAAATAACATTCTTATACTAATAAACTTGAACCATGATTAGATATTTGCAAAGCGGATCTTCAACAGAGAGACATGGTCACTAATACTGTGATCACAAACAGAGGCACATGGTTATGAATACACTGATCAATATACAGATATGATCCACCAATTTACTGGTCATGAATAAAGAGAGTCATGATTGAAAAAAACATGATGATGAATATAGTGATACAATTGGCAGTATATTGATTAATAATACAGAGGTGATTATCTATACACTGATAGTCAATATACAGATACAACTAGCAGTGTGCTGATCATAACAGACGGCATCAAAATAATGATCATTGGTATGAAATCACAATTGTCAAGACACTGATCATTAACAGAGAGACACATTCACAATTCATTGATCAATAGGGGAGGTGGTGTTGTATTAATAAATCACTAGGCTAGTATTCCAAAGAACCAGGATAATCCTCCAGGGACCTGGGTTTGAACCCCACCATGGCAGATAGTGAAATTTGAGATCAATAACAATCTGGAATTAAAAGTCCAATGAGAATCATGGAATCATTGTTGATTGTTGTGAACACCCTTCTGGGTCACTAATGATCTTTAGAGAAGAAAATCTGCACCCTTACTTGGCCTGGCCTATATGTGACTCCAGACCCACAGTAATGTGGTTGACTCTTAAATGTTGTCTGAAATATTCTAGCAAGTCATTCAATTCAAATTAGGCATAGACAATAAACACAGGCCCAACCAGTGATACCCACATCACATTAACCAATAAAAATAAAATCAATACATGATCAGAAATGATCATTATTCTGGAGACAGGACACCAAGACACTAATCATAAAGGTAGAGACACAATCACAAATACATTGACTATCGATACTGGCATGTGATCACCAAAACACTGACAATCATTTGAAGGTTAAGATCACAAATATTATGATCATGAGGATAGTGGTATGCTCATTATTAAACTGAACACCCGTAGAGAGATAGGTTTCCAAATGCAGCGATCTTCAATTCTATTGACATGGTCATGAATACACTGATAATCAATTTAGAGACATGATCCCCAATACATTAATCATTAACATAAAACATGTTCACCAATACATTGATCATCAAAAGGGATATATGATTATAAAGTTAGGTTGAGTGAGCTGGGACTCTTCTCCCTGGAGAGACGAAGGTTGAGAGGCGACCTGATAGAAGTTTATAAAATGTTGAGAGGAATAGATAGGGTGGATTCTCAGAGGCTATTTCCCCCGGTTGAAATGGTCGCTACGAGAGGACACAGATTTAAGGAGCGGGGAGGCAAGTACAGAAGTGATGTTAGGGGTAAGTTTTTCACTCAGAGGGTGGTGAGTGAATGGAATCGGCTGCCGTCAGTGGTGGTGGAGGCGAACTCGCTGGGGTCTTTTAAAAGACTTCTGGATGAGTATATGGGATTTAATGGGATTGGGGGTTATAGATACGTCTATGGATTGGTAGGTGTTGATGTGATCGGCGCAACTCGTGGGCCGAAGGGCCTGTTTGTGCTGTAGTGTTCTATGTTCTATGTTCTAAACACAGTGACCTTCAACTGAGAGACAAATGACCACCAAAACACAGATCATCAATGTACAGACATGGTGCCCAATACAATGATCATTACTATACTGACATGGTCCCCAAAACACTGATGGTGAGTAGAGAGAGAAAGCAAAGCACGATCGCCAATACACTGATAATCAGAGAGACAAAATACACTGTTCATCAATATCGGGACACAATCACCAATACACAAATATACAGACATGATCACCAACAAACCAATCAGGAATATAAAGAAACTATGTTCAATACATTGGTAATCAACAAAGAGATATAGTCAACAACACACAGATCAATATACAGAGCCATTCACCTAAACACCATGACATGGATTTTGTCGAGAATATTCCATTCCCAACATTGTAAGTGAAAATGCCCACAATTCCCTCTTTCTTTTTTCCTTTTCCCACGCAATTATAACTCTAAGTGCTGTAGCTTGCATGCAAAACACATTCAATTTAGCAGCAAGGTGAGCTTTATATTGGTGATAATGCTGCATCTACAGGCAGCCAAATAAAGACCCTTCTGTTCAAACAGAGAGGCTGCGCATCATTGCCACAACATTTCAATCCAACTACATTGCCATTAAGATAAGACTTGCGAGTACAAAGATAACATGGATGTTTTTCAAATTAAATTTCAATTGTAACTATTTCATTTTAAATTGGTTCAATTTTAATCATGTGTGCATCAGTCATATTTCTTGAGACAAGTTTAGAGAGCTAACTGTAGTAGCATGCCTCATGGTTGGCATACACTGATTGTTGCAGGGGGATTCTGAACATTTCTTTTATGATAGCAGAAACAATGTTGTGTTCTTGTTCACTCTTGATTGAATGCTTATGTTACTGTCCAGTATCATACTCACCACTCTGAGACATGGCTAAACATTTAGGCTTAGCTCCTCCTACGCATCGTAAAAGACATTTTCTGAGAGCAATTTCAGCAGGGTAAGTGTAGGTGGCTCTTGTCAGTCAACAGCTCGAGATGGACACATATTTGGACAATATTGACCCCCCACCTTTTTGGACACTCGTTTTCTTGCCTTGACTTACTGCTCCCACATCCCTGCCATACCCAGGACACCACATCCCACCTCACACCTCCATGCCCCTGACCTCCACTGTCTACCTTCCGCGAATCTCTTCCCATCCTCCATGACCTCGACCCCACTCCACAAGCCCCTTCACCACCAACTCATCCTTTCTGGTCTCAAGATTCTGTGCATATTGCCATTCCCTGCTCCTTCCTTTGCACCATAGAGCACAGCAAGGAAAATCACTGATTATGCACACAACTTCATAGATGCATGCATCTTTAAATGATTATGATTTGGGTGCCAGAGGATACTTATGCACCATTCACTTTATCCTAAAGGTAGGACTTCATTGTAAGTTATTTCCTATTAATGAATATTTATGGCATACAAATCGCCAGCATGATGTTTGATATGCTGCAAATACTTTATCTCAATACCCCAGTTGGAAAATCAAAGTTTTCCATCCCATGTAATGAAGTCACCTGCATGCCATGTTTCCCACTCTTGTGGGTTTGATAAAATTCTGTGAGTTAGAACCTCCGTGTGAAAACCAGAAATCAAATGAAACAAATTGACTGAAGAAATTACCAACATGGTGCCACATTTACTTCAACATGAGTCAGATCCAAACAGATTAGACATGAATTACTATGCAAATTATACTTGAAATAAAGAGGTAAATTTCAATAGATGATACAACAAAGATACATTGAATGCAGACACAAACATTCTCAATGTTTTCTGCACTCATAAGGACCTATTTAACCATTTTGTTTCTAAGTGATGGGAATGTTTCAGATCCAACTTTTAGATCCGTTCTCAGGTGCCCCCATACACACTCTGCCTGCAAAAATATCAGCAATCCTGAATCTCACTGCACAAGCCTGTGGCGGGTCTTAACAAGCCCAGAACCCTGCAGCTCTGATCAGAGCCTCCAACTGCGCATGCGCAAAAAAAAATAGAATGCAGATCTGCTGCTAGATAATGCCTTCCCCGGCCTCCACAGACATTGCCCCACTTCCAAAACATTACTGACCCCCTTACCACCCCACTCCCTCCTCCAGCCAGACTGATCACAGGTCCCTTCACCCCTTCCCCCTCGCTGATCACAGGCAGAGTGGCAGCAGAACCCCATCCCTCCCTAGACCGATCTCAAGCAGATAGCTGCCAGATGCACCCCTCACCCCCATTAATCTCTAGCAGAGTTATTGGATGCCCAGCACTTACTTCCTCATTAACTGGAGCATCGTTCTCAGAATTTTATAGAGCATGTCTGTTGTGTGCTGAATCGGGATGGGCAAATGCAAAGGTAAAGGGGGAGGTGCCCGTTAGGTTGCGCATGCAGCCCATTAAGTCAACTTAAATGCATGCAATTGCATTTAAATGGCCATCACGCCCGTTTTGTGCATGATCCCAATCAATACAGTAATAATCACCAATAACACCAAGTACCTGATCATCGATACAGATACTACCACCAATACACTGCTCATCAATATAGACAGTAATACCAATAAACTGCTCATTAATATAGACACAATCACAAATGCACTGTTCACTAATACAGACACTATCATCAATATGCTGCTCATCGATAAGGATACAAACACCAATACATTGCTCATTAATATAGACATTAACACCAGTACACTGCTCATTAATATAGTCACTATCAGCAATACACTGGTGATCAATATAGATACTAACACCAATACACTTCTCATCAAGAGCAACGAACACCAATTAACTGCTCATCAACATAGACACTATCACCAATACACTGCTTAGTAATATAGAGACACTAACACTAATACGCTGCTCATCAATATAGACACTATCACCAATACACTGTTTATCAATATAGGTACTAACACCAATACACTGCTCATCAATATAGACACTATCACCAATACACTGCTCATCAATATAGACACTATCACCAATACACTGCTCATCAATATAGACACTAACACCAATACACTGCGCATCAATATAGACACTATCACCAATACACTGCGCATCAATATAGACACTATCACCAATACACTGTTTATCAATATAGGTACTAACACCAATACACTGCTCATCAATATAGACACTATCACCAATACACTGCTCATCAATATAGACACTATCACCAATACACTGCTCATCAATATAGACACTATCACCAATACACTGCTCATCAATATAGACACTAACACCAATACACTGCTCATCAATATAGACACTATCACCAATACACTGCTCAGCAATATAGACACTATCACCAATACACTGCTCATCAATATAGACACTATCACCAACACACTGTTTATCAATGCAGATACTAACACCAATACACTGCTCATCAATATTGACACTATCACCAATACACTGCTCATCAATATAGACACTAACACCAATATACAAATATGCTGCTCAAAAAATTAGACACGATCACAAATACACTGCTCATTAATATAAACATAAACACCTATACATTGCTCATCAATATAGACACTGGCACTAAATCACCACTCAATAATATGGGCACTGTCAACAATATGCTGCTCATTGACATAGTCACTATCAGCAATACACTGCTCATCAATATAGGCACTAATACCAATGCACTGCTCATTAATATAGACACTATCACCAATACACAGCTCATCAGTACAGACACAAACACCAATACACAGCTCATCAATATAGACACTATCATTAGTACACTGCCTATCAATATAGACACTATCACCAGTACACTGCTCATTAATATCGAGACACTATCACTTATACATTGCTCATCAATATATTTACAAGCACCAATTCCCTGCTCATCAGTATAGACACTGTCACCATACACAGCTCATTCATATAGATACTGTCACCAATACACTGTTCATCAATATGGACATTGTCACCAATGCACTGTTCATCAAAATTCACCATCACCAAATATGTAAAGAGATTGTGGGTAGCTCCAAGAAAATTGTTGTGGTAATAGTAAGGGATTTTAACTCTCCCAACATTGAGTGGGACAGCCATAGTTTCCATTGTATTAGAGGGTTGAATGGAGAGAAATTTGTTGAGTATATTCAGGAGGAATTTCTCATTCAGTATGTAGATAGCCCGACTAGAGAGGGGGCAAAACGTGACCTCCTCTTGGAAATAAGGAACGGCAGGTGAAAGAAGTGTTTGTTTGGGACCAGTAACCATAATTCTATTAGTTTTAAGAAAACAATGGAGAATGATAAGTCTGGCCCAAAAGTTAAAATTCTAAATTGGGGCAAGGCCAATTTTGATAGTATCAGGCAGGAATCAGTGAGAAGGCAAAGGGATGTCTGGTAAGTGGAATGCTTTCAAAAGTATGTTAACCATGGTTTAACATTCCTCTTAGAGTGAAGGGCAAGACTGGTAGAAGTAGGGAACCCTGGATGACTCGGGATATTGAGGCTCTGGTCAAGAAGTAGAAGGAGGCACATGACATGCAAGGCCACTGGGATCAAGTGGATCCCTTGAAGAGTATAGGGTATTTAGGAGTGGAGTTAAGAGAGAAGTCAGGAGGGCAAAAGGGGGCGCAAGATTGTTTTGGCAGATAAGGCGAAGGACAATCCAAAGAGCTTCTGCAAATACATAAAGGTCAAAAGAGTAACTAAGGAGAGAGTAGGGCCTCTTAACGATCAACAAGATCACTTATGTGCAGAACCAGAAGAGATGGGTGAGATCCTCAATGAATACTTTTCTTCAGTATTTACTGTTGAGAAAAGCATGGATGTTAGGGAACTTTAGGAAATAAATAGAGATGTCTTGAGGAGTATACATATTACAGAGAAGGAGGTGCTGGAAGTCTGAAAGCGCATCAAGGTAGAAAAATCCCTGGGACCTGATGAAGTGTATCCCAGGACATTTGTAGGAGGCTGGGGAATAAATTGCTGGTCCCCTAGCAGAGATATTTGAATCATTGACAGTCACAGGTAAGGTGCCTGAAGATTGGGGCATGGCAAATGCTGTGGCTTTGTTTAACAAGTGCTGCAGGGAAAAGCCTGGGAACTTCAGGCCAGAGAACTTCACCTCTGTGGTGGGTAAGTTGTCAGAAGGTATTTTGAGAGACAGGATCTACAGGCATTTAAAGACTTAAGTCCTAATTAGAGACAGTCAACATGGCTTTGTGAGTGGAAAATCATGTTTCACAAATTTGATTGAGTTTTTTGAAGAGGTAACCAAGGAGGTAGATGAGGGCAATGCAGTTGATGTTGTCTACATGGACTTTAGCAAGATCGTAGATAATCTAGTGGAATTTTTTGAAGAGGTGACAAAAACGGTTGACGAAGGACAAGCCGTTGATGTCGTCTATATGGATTTCAGTAAGGCGTTTGACAAGGTCCCTCATGGTAGGCTGATAGAAAAGGTGAAGGCTCATGGGATACAAGGCCAGGTATGTAGATGGGTGGAGAACTGGCTTGGGAGGAGGAGACAGCGAGTAGTAGTGGAAGGCTCCTTTTCCAATTGGAGGTCTGTCACCAGTGGTGTGCCGCAGGGCTCGGTACTAGGACCTCTTCTATTTGTGGTATATATTAATGACTTGGAAGAGGGAGTAGGTGGTGTGATCAGCAAATTTGCTGATGACACTAAGATGGTTGGATTGGCGGGTACTGAGGAGCAGTGCCTGGCAATGCAACAGGATATAGACAGGCTGGTAGATTGGGCAGATAGATGGCAAATGGAATTTAATCCGGAGAAATGCGAGGTGATGCACTTTGGCCGGAATAATGTGGAGGGGAGTTATACGATAAAAGGTAGAACTATCCGGAGCATAGATACGCAGAGAGACCTGGGGGTGCAAGTGCACAAGTCCCTGAAGGTGTCGGTGCAGGTGCAGAATGTGATGAGGAAAGCATATGGTATGTTAGCCTTCATAGGAAGAGGTATAGAATATAAGAGTAGGAGTCTGATGTTGCAGTTGTATAGAACGTTGGTTAGGCCTCACTTGGAGTACTGCGTCCAGTTCTGGTCGCCGTACTACTGAAAGGATGTAGAGATCCTGGAGAGAGTGCAGAGGAGATTTACCAGGATGTTGCCTGGTATGGAAGGGCTGTCTTACGAGGAAAGATTGAATGAACTTAGGCTGTTTTCCCTTGAGAGACGTCGGCTGAGGGGGGATCTAATAGAGGTTTATAAGATTATGAAGGGGATAGATAGAGTAAATGGTGGTAAGCTTTTTCCGCTATTAGAAATGGATAGAACGAGGGGTCACGGGCTTAGGGTGAGGGGGGCTAGGTATAAGACAAATATTAGAGGGCAGTTTTTCACGCAAAGGGTAGTGGGGGTGTGGAATGCACTGCCGAGTAAGGTGGTGGAAGCAGGCACGCTAGGGTTGTTTAAGAGTCACTTAGACAGCCACATGAGCGGGCTGCATATAGGGGGATATAGTAGGCCTTACTAAACATTGTAGGCTTGGGAATACGTTTTGCCTCAGGGATGTTAGTCTTTACCTGTTTAATAATGAATTTTTTTGTCTCCACAGGCATTTAAGTCCAGCAAGGGGCATGCATGCGACAGGTTGTAGTGGGCTGCTCTTGGACGTTGCTTCGGGAGTTGCCTATTGCTTCATGTCGTTAGTGTGCTTAAACTGGACCATCTCGAGGGCAACATGACAGCTCAGAGACTATCTCTGTTACTGTGCGGACACATGGATTTGGGCCTGTGTCTGTGGGAGTTTGCACGTTCTCCCCGTGGTTGCGTGGGTTTCCTCCGGGTGCTCCGGTTTCCTCCCACATCCCAAAGATGTGCTTTTAGGCTGATTGATTGGGTACTAAATTGTCCCTAAATTGGACCTCCCTGATCAGGCGTAGACTAAAATCATGAATAGGTCACTGAGACACTGGGACGGCGGTGCGGGCTCGTTGGGCCGAAGGGCCTGTTTCCCGTGCTGTGTTGTTCTTTGTTCTTTGTTCTTTGTATAAGGTACCACATGGTAGGTTGTTGCATAAGGTTAAATCTCATGGCATCCAGGGTGAGGTAGCTAAATGGATACAAAATTAGCTTGATGAAAAGAGCCAGAGGGTGGTTGTAGAGGGTTGTTTTTCAAACTGGAGGCTTGTGACCAGCAATGTGCCTCAGGGATCAGTTCTGCGTCCATTGTTATTTGTCATTTATATTAATGGTTTGGATGAGAATATAGGAAGCATGGTTAGTAAGTTCGCAGATGACACCAAGATATGTGGCATAGAAGAAAGTTATCTCAGATTGCAATGGGATCTTGATCAATTGGGCTAGCGGGCTGCCGAATGGCAGATGGAGTTAAATTTAGATAAAAGTGAGGTGATGCATTTTGGTAGATTGAACCAGCACAGGACCTAATCAGTTAATAAGAACATAAGAAGTAGGAGCAGGAGTAGGCCATCTGGCCCTTCGAGCCTGCCCCGCCATTCAATAAGATCATGGCTGATCTGAAGTGGCTCAGTTCCACTTTCCCGCTTTCTCCCCATAACCCTTAATTCCCTTGTCTACCAAAAACCTATCTAACTGTGTCTTAAATATATTTAGCGAGTTAGCTTCCACCACTTCAATGGGCAGAGAATTCCAGAGATTCACCACCCTTTGAGTGAAGAAGTTCCTCCTCAACTCCGTTCTAAACTGCACCCCCCTTATCTTGAGGCTGTGCCCTCTAGACCTGCTGTCCTTTCTGAGTGGGAAGAATCTCTCTACCTCTACCCTATCCATCCCTTCCATTATCTTGTACATCTCTATAAGATCCCCCCTCATCCTTCTAAACTCCAACGAGTACAGACCCAGTCTATTTAGTCTCTCTTCATAGCCTAACCCCCTCATCTCCGGTATCAGCCTAGTGAACCTCCTCTGCACTCCCTCCGAGGCCAAAATATCCTTGCTCAAGTGTGGCAATCAAAACTGCACACAGTACTCCAACTGTGGCCTCACCAATGCCCTGTACAGTTGCAGCAAGACCTCCCTGCTTTTATACTCCAACCCCCTCGCTATAAAGGCCAGCATCCCATTCACCTTCTTGATCACCTGCTGCACCTGCAGACTAGGTTTTTGCGACTCATGCACAAGGACCCCCAGGTCCCTCTGCACCGTAGCATGCTGCAGCTTTTCACCCTTTAAATAGTAATCCCTCCTACTATTATTCCTCCCAAAGTGGATAACCTCACACTTGCTAACATTGTACTCCATCTGCCAGGTCCTCGCCCACTCGCTCAGCCTATCCAGATCCCTCTGCAGACTTTCCACACCCTCTGCACAATTTGCTTTACAACTCATCTTTGTGTCATCAGCAAATTTCATCACCCTACACTCAGCCCCCTCCTCCAGATCATCTATATAAATGGTGAATAGCTGAGGCCCCAGCACTGATCCCTGCGGCACTCCACTAGTTTCCAACTGCCAATCAGAATAGCACCCATTGATACCAACTCTCTGCCTCCTATTAGACAACCAATCTTCTATCCACGCTAACGCCTTACCCCCAACTCCATGCCCCCTAACCTTCTGAAGCAATCTTTTGTGCGGCACCTTATCAAACGCCTTCTGAAAATCTAGAAACACCACATCCACCGGTTCCCCTCTATCTACCGCACTAGTCACATCCTCATAGAATTCCAATAAATTCGTCAGACACAACTTCCCCTTAATGAATCTGTGCTGCGTCTGCTCTATCAAACAATTCTTCTCTAGGTGCCTCGCTATTTCTTCTTTGATGATGAATTCAAGCATTTTTCCAACAACAGACGTTAAACTAACCGGCCTATAATTCCCTGTCTTTTGCCTGTTACCTTTTTTAAACAGCGGCGTAACATTAGCCGTTTTCCAATCTTCCGGCACTTCCCCGGAATCCAACGAAGTTTGGAAAATAATCACTAAGGCATCCACTATCACCTCTCATTTCCTTCAGAACCCTGGGATGCATTCCATCCGGTCCTGGAGACTTGTCCACCGTCAGTCCCACTAGTCGATCATGCACTACCTCTCTAGTGACAGTAATCGCATTCAGGCCCTCAACTCCTACCATCCTTCTATCTTTAATATCCAGCAAACTATTCGCGTCCTCCTCCGTGAAGACCGAGGCAAAAAACTTATTTAAGGCCTCAGCCATTTCCTCATCTCCCACCACTAAATCCCCCCTCTCATCCTCTAAGGGTCCAACATTCACTCTAGCCAGCCTCCTCTTTTTCATATATTTGCAAAAACTCTTACTGTCCTTTTTTATATTTAGTGCTAGTTTAGCTTCATAGTACATAAGAACATAAGAACATAAGAAATAGGAGCAGGAGTAGGCCATCTAGCCCTTCGAGCCTGCCCCGCCATTCAATAAGATCATGGCTGATCTGTTGTGGCTCAGTTCCACTTTCCCGCCCTCTCCCCATAACCCTTAATCCCCTCTCTTATCAAGAACCCATCAACCCGCTTCTTAAAAATATTTAGCGAGGCAGCCTCCACCACTTCAACGGGCAGAGAATTCCAGAGATTCACCACCCTTTGAGTGAAGAAGTTCCTCCTCAACTCCGTTCTAAACCGCCTCCCCTTTATCTTGAGGCTGTGCCCCCTAGTCCTACTGTCTTTTTTGAGCGGGAAGAGTCTCTCCACCTCTATCCTATCCATCCCATTCATCATCTTATACGTCTCAATGAGATCTCCCCTCATTCTTCTAAACTCTAACGAGTACAAGCCTAGTTTATTCAGCCTCTCCTCATAACTCAATCCCCTCAACTCCGGTATCAGCCTAGTAAACCTCCTCTGCACTCCCTCCAGGGCCAAAATATCCTTGCGCAGGTGCGGCGCCCAAAACTGCACACAGTACTCCAGCTGCGGCCTCACCAATGCCCTATACAGCTGCAGCAAGACCTCCCTACTTTTATATTCAATCCCCCTCGCTATGAAGGCCAGCATCCCATTCGCCTTCCTGACCACCTGCTGCACCTGCAAGCTGGGTTTTTGCGACTCATGCACAAGGACCCTGAGGTCCCTCTGCACCGTCGCCTGCTGCAGTTTTTCGCCACGTAAGTAATAGTCCTTCCTACCATTCTTCCTACCAAAGTCTATCCTTCCTTTCTGTATCAACTTCTTAGTCATTCTTTGTTGATTTTTAAACCTCTCCCAATCTTCTACACGCCCACTACTTTTAGCCACTCTAAACGCATCAGCTTTTAATTTAATACTTTCCTTTAATTCCTTCGATAACCATGGCTGATTATCCCTTCTCCTATGTTCCTTCTTTACCTTTGGAATAAATTTCTGCTGAGCACCGAAAAAGATCTCCTTAAAGATCCTCCACTGTTCCTCAGCAGTCCTACTGACCAATCTGCGCCCCCAATCTACATTTGCCAGTTCCTCTCTCAACCTATCGTACTCCCCTCTGTTCACCCTAATGGTAGGGTGTTGGGAAGAGCCACAGAACAAAGAGAACTAGGAGTACTTGTTCATAGTTCCTTGATAGTGGAGTCACAGGTGGACAGAGTGGTGAAGAAGACATTCGGCATACTTAGTTTCATTGGTCAGAACACTGAATAAAGGAGTTGGGATGTCTTGTTGAAATTGTACAAGACATCAATAAGGCCACACTTGGAATACTATGTACAGTTCTGGTCACCTTATTATAGGAAGGATGTTACTAAATTAGAAAGAGTGCAGAAAAGATTTACTAGGATGCTACTGGGATTTGATGGTTTGAGTTATAAAGAGAGGCTGGATAGATTGGGACTTTTTTCTCTAGAGCGTAGAAGGCTGAGGGGTGAACTTATAGAACCTATGAGAGGCGTCAATCAGCTAGATAGTCAATATCTTTTCCCAAAGATAGCGGAGCCTAAAATTTGAGGGCATAGGTTTAAGGCGAGGGGGCAGAGATACAAAAGGGTCCAGAGGGGCAATTTTATCACACAAGTGTGGTGAATGCCTGGAACAGGCTACCAGAAGTAGTAGTACACGTGGGTACAATTTTGTCTTTGAAAAAGCATTTAGACAGGAATCAAACCCAGGACCCTGGAGCTGTGAAGCAGTAGTGCTAACCACTGTGCTACCATGCCACCCCACAGCTCAGCAAGGTAGATACTCACACCAATACACTACTCATTTGCATCAACACTGTCACCCAAAGTGCACAGTAATATAGCGACATTATCACAAGTACTTTTGCTTTCTACTCATCTTATGGCTCTATCGAGGGTGATGTATGTTATGGAACCATTTGTTCAAGGTTTATGTTGCAGTAAATTGTGCACAATAGGATTACTGTATGATAACGCAAGATGGATGTACTGCAGACATTTCTTATTTTCCTAATTGCCTTTCTACTGCATGGGAACTAACAGTTCATCTATTTCCTCATAAGCTCTACAAGATGTCTACAACATGGCATGTGTGGGATTGATCCTTCACATTTATTCTGTTCATTTTTCATTGCTGCTGAGGTGACACCATTCACACATTTTAATGGAGGAATCACAGCTGAATTTTTATCTTGCCTGTTTCTCTCTATCGATATTGACAGACCAACTGAGCCTTTGCAGCATTTTCTATTTTGGCATCACTTTGCCAAATGTTAACTCCAACTTCCTTCCATCAGCTTGAAGTACATCTGTAAAGGTTATGTATATATGATCTTGATTGCAAGGGAGTGCTTGTGGCTGTCTCTGGGTAAGACTTTGCACAAGTATGGAATTTTCTACCTCAGAGGGCTGTATCGGCTGGGTCATTAAGGATGTTCCAGGATGATATAAACACTTTTCTAATCAGTAAGGAAGTCAAGGTTTATGGGGATAAGGCGAGAAAGTGGATTTGAGGATTATCATGACAGATCAGTCATGACCTTATTGAATGGCAGAGCCGACTCAGTGGACTGAATGGCCTACTTCTGCACCTACCTCTTTTGGTTTGATGCTCCAAGTCACTACAGGAATTCTGACACAATTCCTATAAACATTTAAAGCATAATAATGCAGATACTGGAATTCTGGGTGGCACAGTGACACAGTGGTTAGCACTGCTGCCTCACAGCGCCAGAGACTTGAGTTCAATTCTGGCCTTGAGTCACTGCATGTGTGGAGTTAGCACATTGTCCCCGTGTCTGAGTGGGTTTCCTCTGGGTCCTCTAGTTTCCTCCACAGTCCAAAGATGCACGGGTTAGGTGGATTGGCCATGCTCAATTGCCCCTTAGTGTCAAGGGGTTAGCAGGGTAAATATGTGGGGTTACGGTAACAGGGTCTGACTGGGATTTAGTCAGTACAGGCTGAAAGGCCTCCTTCTGCACTGTAGGACAATATGATTCTGAAATAAAAACAGAAAATGTTGGAAAAACTCAGCAGGTCTGACAATAGCTGCGAAGATAGAAACAGAATTGATGACCCGCTCTGTTGAGATTTCCCAGAATTCTTTGTTTATTTTTCCAAAAAAACTTGTCAGTTTCTAAGAGTGGCTGATTACACTGAGATTAAGGAAGCATGTCAAGCAAAACTAAACTTCAAACAGTCATCCTGGAGAAAACCTTTAGTCATGAGAAATGTATACCGTATTGTAAGGGGTATTGAATAGGTTTAGTAAAATGGGGATAGGTCTGCATTAGTGTAAAATAACATGTTCGTCAAATGCTTATCTCAGTGAACTTTGCACAGCCTCAAGAATTTGAAATCAACAGAGCTTGCCAGCAAGGTTGTTTACTTATAAGAAGAAGAGACAGTCTTGAGCTAGGAGATAACAGCAAAGCTTTTGGGTGAAGGGTTTAATAACACAAGATTGGAAATTAAACAATGTTCTGTTTGCTGACTAACTGTATAAACAGTCAATATCTATGACTTAGTGGAGAGAGCTGGATTAGAATGAGAACTGTAGTCAAGCTGAGAGCTATATTTGCAGAGTGCTTCCCCAGAGTTTTCTCTGGGGTAATTCCCTCCATGCTTGAATCATGAAAAAAACAATTGTAAGCTGTCCCTGAGTCTCCTGTAGTTGGTTGGAAGAAGGCTACCATGACAATTTTGTGGCTGATTTACATACAAATTAAGAAAGTCTCGTGCTGAGAGTGATCTTGATTTCCCCAATCCTTTTTAATTCTCTTCCTCAACTTTCCAAGATAGACAATCCATTCCTAGGGAACAATTTCCTCACCTATTAGCTGAGCTAGGACCAAATATGACTGATTGGTGGGGATGAGGGGGCCTTGGATCCACACACATAAAGATTAAAATCACTTTTACATCAACACCCCCGGCTCTTCACTATCCCATATCATCCCACATAACCACGCTGGTTCCCAAGCAAATATCCAGGGAGTTCAGAAACTGTTTAGGGTAGTCAAAAAAGGATCTGAACACTGAACAGATAGAGAATAGAACCCAAAGAACGAGAACCTTATTTTGCATAAGTGAGGGAAATGCATAACACAGCACATTATACATCTTACCTGTTCTCAACTGACAGAAAGATGCAAAGTAGTTTCTAATGTTCTAGCACAATCTGTGAAAGTAGCCGCTTATCACACAGCAGCAGCTCCTAACCTCAAATAACACTTCAGAAAGATCAAAGGAATTCAATCTCTTCCATTGCATGGCATAAAGCACGCTCCACCCTCCTTCATTTAACACTTACAGTTCATTACAATATTTACATGCTTGATCTTAAAACCTAATTTGGTCTTTAACCTGCAGTTCCCATCGGATTTCTCTCCAGTATCATACGACTAACTTCAAAATATCGCATTACGCATGCTTACCATAAATGGCCATGAACTGTCAGGCTGCTTTTAACCCATTCACCACCTTTTGCTTTTACTGCAATTTCTCAAGTTTTGAAAGCTTGTCTGACTCGATCTCACATCTGTTTTATATTCTCTTCACTAGCAATGAAAAACTGGATTTATATAACTCAAAGTGTCTCAAAGGGAATGTACTGAGCTTAATTTCTGATTGACCTCTTTTATATGCTTGAAAAGTATGAGAGAGGGGACAGGAGCAATTAACTTTCCTGATCTTCAATTTGAGGAATGCCAGTGCTGTGGAACTGTGCATTTTTCCACAATGCATGTGTCACTGACCAGACAGAACAATCTGCTCTCACTCACTCAGTAAGTCAATCCAGGAAGTGAAAAAGATTCAAGAATATACTAATGGGGAGGATGTGTGTCAGTTATTTAGCATATCAAATTATTTCCTCCTTCACATATTCAGCACTCACTCTAATGCAGCATTGAGAGAGTGCTACCTTGCCATAGATACCATGGGCCCGATTCTCCCATTGTGACCCGCAACTTTTCTGACAGGTCGGGTCAGGAGATGAGCATGTTGGCCATTTCGCAGGTTCCCCACGTGTGTTTATGACCAGCACGTTTCTCCCAACCGGAAGAAAATTGTGTTGCCAGGAATGCGCAGAAAATCGTCGGGAAGCAAGGTAAGTTATTTGAATATGTATTACACATATGTTAAATGTATTTCAAATGTGATTATGGGCCCGATATGGAACTTGCCGGACCCGATATCACCTCCCATCCCACTAGGAGTACTTAATTCTGGCAGGGTTTAGAGTAGCTCCCCATGTTCAAGGAACTAGCGGGAAACCCCGCTGGAGTGAAGGTGGCAATCGGGGCCCCCCCAAGGGGTCGAGCATCAGGGCAGTGGTGCCCACTGGTCATGGGCACCCTGGCAGTGCCAGCCTTGCCCCAGCACTGACAAGGGCATTTTGGCACAGTGCACGGGCCTAGGGGTGCTTGGTGGGGGTGGGGGGGTCCCACTGCCACTCTGCATTGGAATGGGTCTGGACTGGAGGGAGGCCAGCAATTGGGATGGGCTGGGCGGGTGGTGATCAGCTGGGAGGATCCTGGGGAGGTCTGACTCCTGGGCGGTCAGTGGCAGGGGGAGGTCTGTCAGGATGAGAGGGGTGGGGGGTTCGCCATTGCTGGGAGGACGGGGTGGGCTAGACATCAGGGTACTGCAGGGAAGGGGAGACATCAGGGCTAGCCCGGGGATCGAGCTGGCCAGCAAATGGGGTGTCTGACAGTTCAGGGCTACTGCGCACGCGCAGAGTTCCGGAACTGTCAGAATCTGGCGCAAATAGTCTCAGCCACCCCCGAGCTTTTAATGAGATTCCCGATTGTGAGTTCTGCATTGCACAGAGGGACTTTCAGGTCTGAAGTTGCACTGAAAAAACAGTCATGATCTAGAACAGTTTTCCCACCAATTCAGCACTTTTGGGAGAATCATAAGAACATAAGAACATAAGAAATAGGAGCAGGAGTAGGCCATCTAGCCCTTCGAGCCTGCCCCGCCATTCAATAAGATCATGGCTGATCTGTCGTGGCTCAGTTCCACTTTCCCGCTCTCTCCCCATAACCCTTAATCCCCTCTCTTATCAAAAACCCATCAACCCGCTTCTTAAAAATATTTAGCGAGGCAGCCTCCACCACTTCAACGGGCAGAGAATTCCAGAGATTCACCACCCTTTGAGTGAAGAAGTTCCTCCTCAACTCCGTTCTGAACCGCCCCCCCTTTATCTTGAGGCTGTGCCCCCTAGTCCTACTGTCTTTTTTGAGCGGGAAGAGTCTTTCCACCTCTATCCTATCCATCCCATTCATCATCTTATACGTCTCAATGAGATCTCCCCTCATTCTTCTAAACTCTAACGAGTACAAGCCCAGTTTATTCAGCCTCTCCTCATAGCTCAACCCCCTCAACTCCGGTATCAGCCTAGTAAACCTCCTCTGCACTCCCTCCAGGGCCAAAATATCCTTGCGCAGGTGCGGCGCCCAAAACTGCACACAGTACTCCAGCTGCGGCCTCACCAATGCCCTATATCATCCCCCATATTTCAATTAAAAAAAGGCAAGGCCCTGCTGGACAGTCGAAAAGAACTGAGATAAGAATTACAAGGTCCTCTAGAGCTTGAATGCATAGACACTGAAATTTTAAAAAGTAACTATCAGTCAAATGCAACATACAAAATGTTCCAGCCTATTGTTTTCTGTGTGGTAGAATTCCTTATAATACATTCTGTTATGAAATGTTCCAAACTGCAAAACTGAACAGATTCTCAAGCATCTCCTGGCTGCAAACACTACCCATTTCTAAAATAACAACTGCATCACTGCCTTTATCTCATTTCTGGATGTCTATTATTTGAGAATAAATTGTGCAAATCAACCAGTTCAATTCTAGACTGTAAATTGCTTCCTGTGTCCATTATCTTCTGTATAAACTGAATCCCTTAATTATATTCTAACCTACAGCCAGAACTAGCTATCTTCAACCCATTCGCTTTCTCTCTGTAGCTGATGTATGTTTATGCTGTATGTCCATGATTTATACAGCTTGATTGATGACATTTACTAGAGATTTTTCTCAGATGTGGAATCATTCCTCCTCTCCTTCAACTATTTATCCTGAACACAATCTTCATTTTCTTCAAATAGAGGTGTAAATTCATAATAATTCATTGAAAAACAAAGGTATATTGTACGTACTGTGGTCTAGTAGTTAACACTGCTGCCTGACAGTGCCAGGGACCTGAGTTTGATTCCTGCCTTAGAGAACTGTGTGGAATTTGTGAGTTGTCCCTGTGGCTGTGTGAGTTTTCTCTGGGTTCTCCATTTCGTCTCACAGTCCAAAAATGTACAGGTTAAATGCATTGGGCCATGGAAATGCATGGGGTTACTTGGGATGGGCTGGGAGTGTGGGGGGTAGGGGGGGTGGAGTTGACCGAGAAGTGGGGTGCGAGGCCAGGCCAGGCCAGGGAGGAATGCATCCTCGAGGAGTCAGTGCAGACTCGGTATAGGGATTCTATGGATTCTGCTATAGATTCTATGTGCAAACTCCACTGACTGTCCCACCTGACTAATCCCTTGCCATTTAAACAAAAACATGAAGCCTGCCCCGAGGTGCTGAATATTTAGATATTTACAAACTCTCCTAATATCTGGCTGTGAAACATTCTCAATCAGCATCTTAATGGAATTCCAGAAGTAAGCATTACTCCCAAACGAAGTTGATTAATTTGGCAGCAATCGCTGATATGTCAAAGGTGCTGACGCCAAGGATGCCACATGTAATTGAAGCACCACAAGCCATAAGCACCATTCTCCCAATTTAGTTCCCTTTGGATTGTGGAACCACAGATAAAGATGCCAATGTTTCCTACTGCATTCAACATCTTTTCTTGGAACCCATGAAATTCTGATGTGAATGACTTCAGAAGCAGAAATATCACCACTTTTTATTTCCTGTTCTCTAACAGGGTCAACCTCCCTGCCCTTAGTCATAGCACACCAGCAGTATTAACATGCCCACTTAATACAATACTTATACTTTTTCTATATTTTTTATTAAACAAACAGTGAAATACATCATTCTCAGATAAGATGACACCATTCCTTTCTCTACCATTGTATAAAACTTTTCATTGATTCAACTCCTACTCATTCACTCATGTTGTTCAGAATTCCAACGAACCAAACCTATTCCTAGTCATTTCTATTATTTAGAATTCCAGTGGAATCCCTTACCATTCACTTTTATTCCATAAACAATCATTGGACCAACCATTACCTTGCAATTACTCCCACTGGATAGAATTTGAATCGATTACATTTACTCTTAGTCACTCCTACTAAATTGTTATCAATGAGACCACAGAGGAAAACAATATTGTTTCACATGAGTTCCAGAGTCCAGAATCAACATCCAAAGAGTGTTTTCTTCACAGAGGCGATGGGTTGAAAACCGGTGCTGTATAATTCTTTTTACAATTAGTCAGGCATGCAGGGAAGATGCCTGTCTTGTAAGTGATGGTATGGAATTTCTAACTGAAGCAGTTTAGATGGCTCCAGATGTCAAATCAGAGCTAGAGCTCCTTGCCTGTGAGGCTACTAGTCAGACAAACAAAAGACAGGCTGAGATTTTGCAGTTCAGCAAGACAATATTATTGATTCTATAAGCCAATGGGTCAGGTCACACGAGTCCCACCTCTCAAAACCGTTTTTGACAAAGAAAGTATGACCCTCACTGGGTACCCAAGATTGTTAAATATCTCAACAACTAAGAATTGAATGAAATGTCACATGGCTCTTTGTCTCAGCAGACAAGTAAACTTTTATTGGTCAATCTGAGTTATAAAATGCAGATGGCCTCTGTATGGCTCTCTTTGAATTTGTGCAGGCCAAAAGACATCCTTAGTGGGATAATAATGAGTTTCCCTGATATTGTCAGGTATCTTCTTTGGTTCAGGGGTCACAGGCAGCCATTTTAGGCCTTTGTTCAGTGTGAATTTTTTAGAGGTAGTAATGAACACAATTCTATAAATTTTATATTAAAAATACAAGATGGATCTTAGTCCTTCATACTGTATACATATGGATATATCATATATAAATATATAGTGGAAGGAAAGTGCACAGACAGGGTTAAAGAATAATGAGAACCACCAATATATAGTTGAATGCCTATCCATGGTGGGATAATCATGGTGGGAGAATCATAGCTCACAGAGCTATTGGATTTGGTTATTTGTGTTAATGGAGGAAATTATTAGGTGAGTGAAGCTGCTGTACGAGAGTGCTCACAAAATAAGAAAATAAAGTTCCAGAGTTTTGGGATGAATGCTGGAATTTTACTGTCCCATCCACCAGGGGAATCAGAGCAGGGGAGGGGCAGAACATGGAAAGGTCTGTTGACCTCAGGTGGGATTTTACCGTTACGGGACGAGTGAGGCCGAAAAATCCTGAACTAAGACTTTTAAAAAGACCTATTTAAAAAACGAACTGAAATGGCTGATCTTGCTTCCTTTCTCTGTAGCTGAGTTCATTCAGTTGAGTGTGTGAGTGAGTAGTCAGAGTCTGATCAGCAGGGGTTAGATTAATAAGGGTGCTGCAATCAACCACTAATTATTTTCCAACCAACAGATCCTAGCTAGCAGTGGGTTGAAGTTTGCTTGCACCTTGATATTGAACACAACGAAGGTTGTGGCAAGCAGCCGATTGTTTAATCAACTCCTCATCCACAGTACAATTTACAACAATAGAAGACAAGGCCCAGGGTGGCCACCATTTCATTTCAAATTGGAATGAATTTTATTGATAATGCAACACCTTTCCTTCTGTCCCACAGAGGTGGAGAATCCTCTCAATTCCTGTCTTCCAGCTCTTTAGAAGACATCTGTTTATCATGTAAAGGAGGTTTCCATAGCAACTGCATTCTCAAGTGGCTGGTTGTGATAACGCTTCAGGTCACAGCATAGCACTTAAAACAAGGACAAACGCAGTAAGTAATTGGAACAAAATTTCCGAAGTCTAGCACTGCACAGCTATCCATGAGAAAGAAGCCTCCCTTCTTTATTTTTCATGTTTAAAGATTATCTCAGGGAAACTTGCAAACAACTTAAATTTTTCCTTTCTCCCAGTGATTCATTTGTTTTCATTTGTTTTAAGTAACAGATCAGTAAGTTCAGTGGCCATAGTATCTATAGATTATGCCATTGCTACTGAGAGTCAGATTGGGCTGAATTTTTCACTACTATCCCACTCTAAACCAGACAGGATAACAACACGAACAGTACAGAAAATTGGCCAGCTTTCTATCGCTTCCCTTCATTTCCTTATCTTGGGCTTGTTACCCCTTTCCTGTTCAACACATGTAACCACTGAAGGAAAACAGGGGCTTTGTTTCCCTCACATCTGCCTCCTTCTCTGCTGCTGTATGGAAGTAGCAGGTGAAGACTTTCACTTAGTGTGGTAGAGCCCAAAACTATCAAAACTCCTGAAGGTCAAGGGTCAGGTAGTAGCTACTACATTCTCTTCATTCAGGTCATTACATGCATGCCAGTTGTGGACATCTTTCATCTTCCCCTGTTTTTTGATTAATGTATCACGTACTCTGAGATATATTGATGAGTGATGACTGGGGGTGGTGTTGTCCGCACTTGTCTGCAGCATTTCCACATTTGTTCTGCAAGGCAACGTTTGCAAGTTTGGAATGGGTATATGTATGTGGTTCCAATTGAGCTGGGTAGCATGTTGACTGATGATATGTGTTGCAGAGTTAAGTGGTCTTCTCCTAGCATAAGCAAAAGCTTTCTGATGGTGATTCTTGTGGTTTCTGGTCCTTCTAATGGTCTTGGTGATAACACCATTGATGGCGAACAAAGACAGATCCTTGCACACTAGAGGCCTCCAATCACTAGCCATGCAATCTGGGATGACCTGGGTATTTTTGTAGTGTGATAACACAGGGATGGGATCTCAGAGCCATTGTACATGGTGAATTTGGTGTTGGTATATTAAATCATCATATTTCACTCCTGTGGGTTTACATATGTCTGTGTACATGTATCTGCACCAGTATCCAGTTTGCCTTATAGACTATGCAAACCTTTTATCTGTGGACATATAGGGTGGAATTTTACAGCCTCACTCGGGCAAGACTGGAAATTCCCACCTGAGGTCAATGGAGATTGCTGTTGTTGGACCCTCACCCTTGTCAATTCCACGGCGGGCAAGGCGATAGAGTTCCGGCCATAATCTGGATGGTGGCAAAGGCTTCTATTGGTACCACTATTCCATTGTATTCTTTGATGTTCACCACGCCGTTGGCTTACTTTGTATGTTAATATTCTGGTTATCCACGCCATCTGACTATGTAGCTAGACTAGATTTTTAATCATGTGCTTCATACACACTCTTGGTTGTTTAGACTGCTCTACCTCCCTGGCTTTTTGTCATGGCTACTCATGAGGTCAAACCACTTCTACAAGCCTCTGCTTACAGTCCTGGCACTCCCTTTGTCCTCTGGTGATATATACCATGCACACATTAAAAGCTGGACATTATCTCACTGCATGAATGAGGCCACGTTGCTTACTAGACCTGTCTGCATTGGCTATTGTGCCAATGATGGACATAGTACATGTAGCCTGTAGATTTTGCCCATCAATTAGAATGGCTTCATGCTTGCATCCACTTGTAATAATGCATCCATGGTGTAACCTATCAGTTGGTCTGAAAGGATTTTTGAAATCCTTTCACCGGGATAGATGCTATCATGCGCTCCATCACTCTGTCAGCTAGCTCTGCTGCTGTATAGTCACAATTACACCCAGCATCTCTGAACCTTCCTAGAGCTTGGTCAATAGTTTCTATTGGCTGCTGTTGAAAAGACATGAATTCCAAACAGCATATTCTGAAGTTCAGCTTCACTCAGATTTGACCTTAAAGTGTTGACCATACTTTATGTGGATATTTCAGATGCTAGTCCTGACATGTCAGACTGAATTTCATGATCCCATCGTGCCTGTTTTGTAGCCCGAAGAAGTCGTAAAATTGGTTGTGATGTGACTAACGGGAATGGCACCCATTCCCATTTTACAAGGAAAAAGAACATCAGCAAAACCTGCCCAAAGCAGATGAAACATCAATTTACATTTTTTTTGCATTCAGCACAATGTAATTAGAGAGCTTCACTCCCAATCGTCCCAACTCACCTGCCTTAACAACCTCATTTGCCGCAACATCAAGTATAAAAGTTATATTCAGGCACTTGAGCAAAGAGGGTGAGCAACGAGGTAAAGTGGTTAGCACTGCTGCCTCACATCGCCAGGGACCTAGGTTTGATTCCGGCCTTGGGTCATTGTCTGAGTGGAGTTTGCATGTT
The DNA here is from genome assembly GCF_965287045.1 of Carcharhinus amblyrhynchos. Lineage (NCBI taxonomy): Eukaryota > Metazoa > Chordata > Chondrichthyes > Carcharhiniformes > Carcharhinidae > Carcharhinus > Carcharhinus amblyrhynchos. Next base: position 60,244,414 of record NC_137329.1, read on the forward strand.
CTCCCCGTGTCTGCATGGGTTTCCTCTGGGTGCTGCAGTTTCCTCCCATGGTCCAAAGATGTGCTGGTTAGGTTAATTGGCCATGCTAAATTGACCCTTAGTGTCAGGGGGACTAGGAGGGTAAATATGCGGGATAGGGCATGGGTGGGATTGTTGTCGGTGCAGTCTCAATGACCCAAATGACCTTCTTCTGCACTGGAGATTCTATGATTCTGTGTAAGTCTCTGCTTTCAACTGCTCCGTACTGCTCAGAGGGGGTTATTTCATGGTGGCCATGTAGTGTTTTGGGTTGTTAGGGGGCCTGAAAGTGTGTGGGAGGCTACTGTTATTCATGGGGTCTGACTTTGGCTTTTCAGGATGGACCTCGGTCAGAGTGCTGAACTTGGGTCTTAGTGCTGACTCTGAGTCCTCGTGCTGGCAGCAGCAGGCACTGTTGCTGGTTGGGGACAGGCTGAGTGCATGTTTATGAGTGGGGAGGGAGAATGGGAGGGGCTGTGTTGCCATTCTGAGGGCTGTGGTAAGGTAAGGGGTGTGTGTATTACTGGGGGTCTGTGGGAGGAGTTTTGGGGAACGTATGTCGCTGGGGGCCTGTGGGGGGGGTATGGGGAGAGTGTGTTGTTGGACTAGGAATGTGAGCAGAGTTCTTTATCTTCTCCATCTGTCTCTCCCCTTCCCCAAACTACCCCCCCCCACCCCAACCCCAGATTGATGAGATGGTTTTTGCAATGCAACCCATTATCTTACTGTTCTTTTGGTTCTGCTGGAGCTGAGGAGGACGAGCAGGAGGATGACTTGCAGGACAGAAGACCCAGGCCTAACCACTTGCTGGGGGAGAGGGAGACGGCAACCGGAGGCGGGAGGTGGCCACCATTCACACTGAGAGCTGGGAGGACAGGAGAGGGAGGAAGTGGAGACCCTGGCAATTCTGAACACAAGTGTCAGACATCAGGTGCTGCCTTTTGCTCTGGCTCCAAAAGGAGATAGTGCAACATCTGTGCCACTTGTTGCAGGACCTGACACCTCAGGGCACAGGGGATGCACCCACTCCCAGGGGCTGTGAAAGTGACTGCTGCCTTAAACTTTTATGTCAGTGGAGAATTTTTGGCATTTCCAATCATCCATCCAGAAGTATGTCAAGGAGGTCATGAATGCCCTGTATGTCTGGGCTAGCCAGTAGATTAAATTTGACTTGCAGGAAGCCCGAGCTGCAGAATTCACAGCCGTCACGGTGATGCTAAGTGTTCAGGGGACTATAGACTGCATCCATGTCGCCCTCAAGGCTCCAGTGAAGAATTCAGGATGATTCACAACAGAAAGGACTTCCATTCAATAAATGTCTCATTGGTGTGTAGCCATCAGCTAAATATAATGCACGTCTGCACCAGACACCCCAGCGGCGTACATGACAGCTTCATATTGAGGAGTTCTAATGTTCTGCAGGTCATTGAGGAGGTACAGAGACGGCTCATGGGGGGACCTGGGGCACCTCCTTTGGACTTGCCTGATGACATCTGTGAGAGGCCTGAGACTGATGAGAAAACCCAATATTATAAGGCCCACGTGGTCACCTGTTCAATAGTGGAGCTCATCAGGGCTCCTCAAGATGTGGTTTAAGTGCCTGGACCGCTCTGGCGAGGCCCTCCAATATAACCCCCTGATATCGTCCCACATTGTGGTGGTGTGCTGTGCCCTACACAATCTGGCACAGCAAGTGAGGAGGCTTTTTGGAGGAGGAAGACCTGGAGGCCAACCAGCTGGGCATTGCTGGGGAGGAGGCTGTCCAGCAGGAGGAGGAAGAAGAGGAGGAGGAGGGGGAGGAAGATGATGATGAGCAACACCACCCAGGCACTGGAGGGCTGGCAGCAGCAAGGGTCAGGCATGCGAGGGCGGCAAGGGAGGCTCTGATTACCAAGCACTTTGGTCACTAGGAGCCTGTATCGCCACACATGGGTTCCATTCCCGTCAACCTCCCCCCTTGGAGTCCTTCAATCTCCTGCAACATTGTAACATTGTAACGCCAAAGTGGTAGGCCTGCATACGCTGTGTTAGTGAATTTCTGTGGCAGGCAGGAGGGTGATGATTGATGATGCCTTGTTTCAAATTAGTCTGACTCCTACCTGAGCTCCATATGCATGCTGGCACCTGGGACCACATCTAGGTGGTGGGTAAGGAAGCACTAAACCCACACAGTCGGTCCAGTGTGGCCATCAGCCCTTCCTGCATTCCCTGGCTCTTTCGTTGTATCTCCAGCAGCTAAGGGAGAAGTGATCTCAGAGACCCAGCAGGTAACCAGCAGGCCCCCACATGCCAGAGGCCTCAGCACATTCCCTCCTCCACTGGATGTACATCAACAGATGTGTCATGCTCACCAGAGATGACCCAGAATCCTTGCCATTAACTTGACCCATTGAAGTGAGAGTCTCTGGGATGATGCATTGTGAGGTGGAAGCTGATACCAAATTGGTGCTGGCCTCAGAGGTCCCTTGATCCACTGAGTCAGGAGTAGGGTGATTGGGAGCAGTAGTGGAGGCTACGATGCCAAATGGCCCATGCATGTCAGGGTCTCTTCCTGCAACACAGGAAACAAGCTAAGTGCAAGGGAGGGAGAGGAATCTGGGCTGCATGCAGCTTACTTGAGATTTTTCCATAAAGTGGAGGACTGGCAGGTGCTCACTTCTATGCTCCAGCCCAATCACTAACGGTCCGCACCCCCTCCCCTCCTGCAAGCTCCAGCATCCGCTCCTCAAATGGGGTTGAGGACCCGAATCTCAGGCTCACCGCCCCTGTCTTCGCCTCTCCTGGTGATTATGGGCATTCTTCTCCTGTGGGGACAGAAGGAGTCATGTAAAATCTGACGGTATGAGTCCTGCAAGGTATCAGTGGGTGACCCACAGAGGGTAAGGGTTGTGATACTTTTGGGAGGGGGAAGGGAGGTATTTGGGATCAGGGGCTGGAAGCGTGCAGGGTGCTGGGGAATGAGGGATCTGAGGGTCATTTAGGGGAAAGACACTAAATGAGGTTAAACACTCACTCTGCTGCCTGGATTAGGTCATTCAGTTTTTGTGGCACTGCTTCTGGGATCTCCTCGGCAGTGCCCTGGCACTAGCACTTGCTACCACAGCCCCCCAGGCTGTGTTTCTATCCCTACCCCTGGGACAGCAACTGCTGGGGGAACAGGGTGTCCCGCCTTGTCTCCACCGCTTCCAGCAACCTGGCAGGATCAGCATCTGAAAAACAGGGAGCTGTCTTCCTGGAGGCCATTTCTTCCTGCACTGCCTTCCTGCCTGTCTGTCCATCCTTGGGATTTTTATGGAACTGTCCCTTGTTAGGGAAGATCAGCTTCCCGAGTCATGTGCCCATTACAGCAATCGAGAGAGTTGAATGCAATCTGCCTTGTTACCATGGCGAGGAAGCCAAGTCAGCACTTGCAGGCGTGCTGATGGGGGCGGTTTGTGTCTTTGTGATGATTGGGGGCAGGGGGAAGAGAGGTCAGCCAGCCATCGGGCTCTGGCGTGAGGGAGGGAGGTGATGGGGGGGCAGTGCCATGTGCAAGGAGGTCCGGAGGTGGGGGGTGGGGGTGGTGGTTAAGGGACTCAGTAATGTTGGGCAGGGTCCATGATGTCTGCAGGGAGGAGGGGAAGCTATATATAGCCAGGGCTGTCCTGTCAGGAGAGCTGTTTTATTTTCTGCTTTTCCTGTGCAGTTTGTGGCTCTGATTTGAGCTGTGACCTGTCTGGCGAGTTAGGCCCCACCCACTGCCTCTTGTGACCAGAAACGGTTCAATCCACTTTTTCAAAGACTGAGCGCATGAGATACCATGCATATGATAAGATATTTTTAACGCTATCGGGAATGTTTGACAACAGTGCAAGTTTCCTCTCAGACATTAGGATCTAATTTAGCCCTGTGAAACAGTGGGCTCGATTTTACCATCAAATTGCACCCATTTCAGATGCGTAAACTTGGTAAAGTTGGGCGTGAGGCGGGTAGCACGATCCGCAACCATCTCTGTGGCCATTCCCCCTTTACCTAGGGCCAAAAATTACCACGATCAGGACCGCGCCTGAAACGGGCATGACGTCAATTGAAATGTATTTGCATACCTTTAAATTGAATTAATGGGCTGAACACCCAAACTTACCATCACTTCCTCCTTTACCATCACGTTTGCCCGTCCAGATTCGGCGCAAAATAGACATGGTCTACAAAGGTCCGACTCGGGCGTTCCAGCTTCTAAGAGGTAAGTTCCAAGCTTCCGGCGAATTTCTGACTCAATTTGGTGGTGAAGGGAGGGAGGCAGGTCAGGTGGCTCTTTGGTGGGGGGGATGAGGAGGCAGGCAGGAGGCGAGAGGTGGGGTGGGTGGGTTGGAGGAGGGGGGGGGGGGCGGGTGTCGGCTGCCACTCTGTGTGTGATCAGTTTGGGGAAAGGGGGCAGGGGATCAGGATTGATCTGGGCGGCAGGGTGGTGGGCGGATAAAGGGATCAGTAATGTGTGGGGATGGGGCAATGTCTGTGGGGGCCAGAAGGAGGCATTATCCCGCCCGAGAGGAATGTGGCAGGGGAGTGTTTTTCTAATTTTTTGCGCGTGCACAGTTGGAGGTTCCGATTGGAGCTGCAGCATTTCAGGTGCATTAAGCCCTGCCTACAAGCTTGTATAGCGTAATACAGAGTCGCTTCTATTTTTTCAGGCAGAGTGCGTATGGAGGCGCCAGAGAACTGGTCTAAAAGTCAGATCGCACACACTCCCAGTTTCAAGTCCACCCAGCACTTGGAATTAAAATGATAAAATAGGATCCAGTATCTTTATTGATCACTGCCTCAGCTGGTCATAGATGCCTTCTTGACTGCAATAATGGCACTGTTAAGCTCTTACCAATTTTTCACTTTAAACTTTGCCCATGAAGCAATGACTTATGAGGAAAATGACTGCAGGACTTAAATTAAAGCAAACTGTGAAAAATGCTTTTTGACAGGTTTCTTATTCCTGTTAGAAGCTGTTACTGGATGAATTTTTCTCCTTAGCCCAATCTGCAGTGTTTGGCTTCCTCAGACCTTTTGTAAGAACAGTAAACAGTAATGAATTCTAAAAATGCTGGAAAATCTCAGCAGGTCTGGCAGCATCTCTGGAGACAGAACAGAGCTCATGTTTCGAGTCTGGTGGATGACCCTTTGTCAGCTCTGATCCTCCGTCAATTTTGCAGCTAGTAGATTCTAACTATTCAAAGTGTTTGAGGTTTTAACAATTTTACCAGGACCTGGTACCTGCTATCTGGAATCAGGTTCAATCCCAGAATGAAGGGACAACATGTGTAGGATTCCTACAGAGTTACAAAATCACTTATACACCGTTTGATAGTTGCTTCGCTTTCATACTTTTTAAAATTTTATTTGGTTCTTTTCTTCTGTTGGATCTGAAAGAAGATTGAATATTTTTTGAGTCAAATCTTCTAAAACCATGCTGCCATCATGTTATGCTCTTTTTCAATATAAATGTACCAGGATGCACATGGATTGGTGAAACAATAATATGGGTCTTCTATTTGAAGATAGGATGGGCTGAATAAGAAGGCCAAATATGCTACATCTTATCACTCCCACTGCTGCTTGCAGGCTGACTAAACATGACAGGAATAATACTGAAAAGTTTTAAGGTTAAAGTTTTTTATTAGTCACAAGTAAGGCTTACATTAACACTGCAATGAAACTGCTGTGAAATTCTCCTAATTGCCACAATCCGGCAATTACTCAATGCGGCTAATTAGCATGTCTTTCAGAATGTGGGAGAAAACCAGAGCACCTAAAGAAAACCCAATGTGCAAAGAATGTACAAACTCCACACAGACAGTGGCCCAAACCAAGAATTGAACCCGGATCCCTGGCACTGGGAGGCAGCAGTGCTGACCACTGTGCCATTGTGCCACCCCAGTAGTTTGAGATATGCTCTTTTAATGTCATCAACTCTTCTTCCCCCATTTCATTCAATCTCTCATGTTTTAATATCCTAGGTCTGACCTAAGGCCTTTTGTAAAACAAAATGAATGTCCATTTGTTCTGCTCCGTTTCATCGTTCTCCACCTTTCCCATTGTGGCAGTGATAGTTTTGCTGCAGCGCTGCCAGTGGATCCTGCCTCTATCGTGCAGGGTGCCCACACGCTGCTGAGGATCCCACTGCTCAAGTCATAGCCTCCAACCAAGGAAAATCATTTCTGACCCGTTCTGGAGAAGGAAAGGATGACCCAACTTGAATACCAAACAAATGATACCCCATAGAATAATTGTGGAAGACACATAGGCTGCAAGTCAAATGAAAATCTGACAAACTAATCCCTACCAATTATAATTCAAATCTGACCTTGCTTTATAATGGTCAAACATACTGAACATGTGAATTAGGATCGGGAATAGGCCACTCAGCCCCTCGAGCCATTCAATAAGATCATGGCTGATCTGATCGTAGATCACCCCCACATTCTTGCCTACTCTTGACAACCTCTTGCTAATCAAGAATCTATCTAGTTTTGCCTTAAAAATTTTCAAACAAGACTCCAATACAGCTTAATCCTTTTTATGGTTCTTCTTTCTCACTTCCATTCAAGTACAAAAAATAAAACCACAGAACAAAAAACAGCTACATCCTTGGAGTGATGACAGAAAACTTCCTCAAGTACAATAGGAAAATTTAAAATATGAACTAATAAGTCACGGGTCCTGGAGTTTTGTTAAAATAAGTCTTTTAATACATATGCTGACAAGGTTTGTGAAACCTGCCAACAAAGAAATATCTCGACAAGGAAATACTGATTGAAGATCAAAGAGTTCAACTCACAGCTACATTGTGAGAGAGCCTTAGGCCCAGAGTGCTATTATAAGCAGTAACTCTCAAGAGCCAAGAAGCACTGAAATAACCTGTCAAAAGGGAACAGAAAGCTTAATAAATCTAGTTGCAAAACAGAAAGGCTTTGAAAGGGGGAGATAAAGGGGTGGTGTATATTGAATGGATTTCAGCTTTCTCTACCTGCTGAATGATACCTGACTCTCTTCAGCCTGATATTGAGGTCTGTGCCATTAGCCGTTTGGGTCCCATACGCTGGAATTCCTTGAAGATGCTGTTCCACACTTACAAGCACAATGTAAATGTTAGTTATACCTGTTGAAAGTTGGCATGGATTGCTTTTGTTTCTTCTGCCTGATCATTTCCAGATAATCATTGAATGTTCTAACTAACTAATCAGCTCTGGCCATTGTGCCACATTAGGACTCCAGAGCCACGCCAGGGGGTATTTCACACAAAGTTGATCATCACATCACAAATCATTGGAACGCTGCCACTGTGGCAGCTACTAAAACATATGGGAAAGTCCAATTGAACAGTTCCTAGTAATCAGTTATCTGCTTAAAAATGGGGAAAAGCTGAAAAGAAGAAAGAAAATTTTATTGCACTCCAGTGTTATCTGTCATGTGCTAGAATCTCTATAAACTGATGTGGATGTCACACTGTTCTGTACTCAGAGAACTAACTGAGATCTTCCAAACCATTGGCACCACAGAGTACATAAAAACCAAGAAAGTTCTTAACTTATTCTCACATAAAACAGGAACCAGACAAATTCCCGAAATTAAATGGGAATTCATAGTTCCACATACTCAGAGAATCACATGAACTGGTCCAACCCCATAACTGTCTCATAGACCCATGTATTCGGATTGCCAACTAGTTTTCTTCCAAGTGTCCTCAAATTAGAGAAACCAAAACAATTCTGTGAGATTCTGGGCAGTGGCAATAGTCTCAACCAGAGGATTTCTTCATTGGAACTCAGTCTAGCAATCAGTGCCATATCCACTGAACAAGCCAATGTACTGTCAACCCTGCTTCATTCAGTTAGTAACCTGCTTATATCTGAGTCAGGAGCTTGGTGTTTAAATTCCACATCAAGACTTGAGTACACTAGTTCAAGGGTGACATTCCTGTGCATTACTGAAGAAGTGCTACACCGCCATCTTTTTGATGCAATGTTAACCAAGGGCCCCCATCGTCGCTCTCAAGTGCACATAAAAGATCCCATGGCACTGTTTTAAAGAGGAGTTATCCCTGACATTCAGATTAAGACTGACCCCAGTCAAGATCACAAAAAGAATGATCTGGTCATTATGACAGTTGCAGTTTGTGGGAGTTTGTTACGTACTTAAAAGTTGAAGTTAAAGTTTATCTATTAGTCGCAAGTAGGCTTACATTAACATTGCAATAATGTTATTGTGAAAATCCCCATCACCACACTCCGGCGCCTGTTTGAATACACTGAGGGAGAATTTAGCATGGCCAATGCACCTAACCAGAACATCTTTGGACTGTGGGAGGAAACTGGAGCACCCAGAGAAAACCCATGCAGGTACAGGGAGAATGTGCAAACTGATGTCACAACAGTGATTAGATGTCAAAAGTATTCTATTGGTTGTGAAGTGCTTTGGAATGTACTGTGGTCATGAAAGGCACTGTACCAATGAAAGTCAGTTACTAAAGAACCCGAGGTTGTCAGCACTACAGCAACCATGTTGTGGACGTCAGAGAATGCAAGGTTTTGTCACAGAATTCGTTTTCTTTGTGAAGTTACAGTCCTCAGTTTAAGTGGCACCATGACACAATCCTTAGGATTGTTGCCTCACAGTGCCAGAGACCAGAGTTCAAGAGTGGCGATGGGGTAACCACCCCCTCACCATCCCCCACCTCCTTCCACTCCCCTCGCCTCAAACCTGATGTTGGGGAAGTCAGAAGTCACAGCCCATTATCTTTATTCCATTCATCGCCATCTCTTTCAGACACATCTCCATCCCCCTATCAATCTCACTCTTAGCTCTGTGTCTATTAGTGTCAGTCTGCAACTAAGCCACATCACTGCCTCTGACTCCTGCTGCTGACTCGCAATTACTTCACTCTCTTTTTAAACGATTTATGTCTTACTTCCTCACAGAAACAGCCCTCAGTTATGCTGTGACCTGGAGTCAGTCAATCTGGCCAGTCGTCTGTCTCACCTCAGAATTATAAAATTATACAATGATCATTGTCTAACTGGAACACATGCCCTGCCAGCAGTCGGTTCTGGCACCTACTAAATCATTTGGTTTTATGACATTCTGTTTCCTCCGGGAATAACAAATGAGTTCAAAGTGTTTGGAATGAAGAGTCATACGGCAGGCGTGTTGAGTATTACTTTCCCATCAAGATGTCATGCCCAGCGCAGCCTGTGTGAGGAGCTGGGGGGAAAGTCACTCTGACTTCCATATGAAAACTAAACTAAATGATGCTGACATGAGTACACAGCAGCTACGTTCAATAATTCCTATCTTTAGGAATGAGATTCCAAATGAAGATTGAGCAAAATAGCAATCACTTTAGAGATTCAGGGCACTAAGATAACACCTCGGACTGCAGTTTGTTTTATCACCCAGGTAGTGATGTAAATCCTCCTGGATTAAATGGTGTGATAGTGATAACATTGAGCTGGAGCTATTTATCTGTACTTGCTTCAGCTGTATTAAGTTTTCACAGGCAGCTGCTTTTCAGTGGGATCACTTTACTCAAAGGAATAGACCTGTCTGGAGCAGAGCTTCCAGTACGGAGCCAACTTCTGTAAACCAACTGGAGGAGAATGTTGTTGTGTATTCATGTTTGTTCCCAGTTGGAACATGGTCACTTTAAGGGTTTGATCATGTAATGTATTGATGACATCATTGGCTGTTTGCACCAGCTGACAGACAGTCTATCCTAACAGCATGTAGAGTAAACACCTTTCTACAAAAGCTCTAGTTTGTTTGCACCTTCATAGTCTGCAAGCCTACCTTTTAAAAATACCACAAAAGAAAACTGGCAACAAGGAAGTTGGAACCATGTGGGCAGACTTCCCGGTGAAATAAAAAAAAATCAAAAATCATTGATCTGTGCTATTCCAAAAAGGATTACAAAGATAAAACATCTCTATATTAGAGCTGGAGATGGAGGGAGGTCAAATATCAATCAGTCATCGAGGGAACCAAATTAAACAAAGGTTTCAGAGAAAACAATGTTGATAAGAAGCTCATCACGTGCTCTGCTCAGAAAGATCTGGAACAGCACGGGGAGCATTGTGAGCAAAAAAGAAAGACCCGGCAACAATAATTTTGACTGCGGATGAAATTACTTCACCTGATGAAGGAGCAGTGCTCTGAAAGTTTGTGATTTCAAATAAACCTGGTGGAATATAACTTGCTATTGTTTGACCTCTTATCTTGTAACATTTGAACACTTTGCCAAGTGAATAACATTCATGAGTATCATAGGGGCAGGGGGAAAACACCCAACTTCCTGCAAAGTCTGGTGCAGACAGAAAAACAAGGATCAAAAACCTATGATCAGATCGGGGAGATACTGCAGAGTCATTTGTCACCTAAATCTTTGGTCATTGCTGACAGGTTCAGATTACATAAATATAATCAACAAGAAGGTGAATCAATCACACAGTTTGTAGCTACTTTAAAGAAATTACCTGACTATAGTGAATTACAGTGAACAACACCATTAGAGACAGGCTTGTGTGTGGGTTAAAAAGCGATGCTATTCAGAAAATGTTAACAGAAACTTATACCTAAAGAAGGCATTAGAAGTCATGATCTCTGTGGAAGTTTCAGCTGAGACAGTCCAACAATTAAGCTCAAGCACTAAAATCCATAAGGTATCGGCTGAGACCTGAGACCTGAACATAGGCATAGGTTCAAAATTGCCACCAATATGCAAAAACTGGGTGCACAGCAGCAGACTGGTGGAGTAAAGATGCAATGAATAAGCCGATTTCTGATGACAAATAGGAATCCAACACTTTGACAACTCAATATTCTCTGGCATTCCTCATGGTAAAATTTCAGTTACACACAAGGCCCGATTTTACCATTTCATTCTCTAGTGGGGTGGGGAGGGAGAAGGGAGGCCAGGTTACTGTCTGGTTAGGGGGGGGAAGGGAAGAGGGAGGCCCAATCATTCTCTGGTGGCAGGGGTGTAGGTGGGTGGAGGAAGGAGGGAGACCCGATCATTCTCTGGTGGGGAGGGGGGGAAGGGAGGAGGGAGGTCCAACCATTCTTTGGTGGATAGGAGTAGGGGGGATGGGAGGAGAGATGTCTGATCATTCTCTGAGTGGGGAAGTGGGAGGGAGATCAGATCATTGTCTGGTTGGATTGTGGGGTGGGAGGGGGCGGGGGTGGTGGGGTGGGGTGGGGGGCGGCGTGGGAGGAGGCCAGATCATTTTCTGATGGTGGGGTGAGGCTTGATCATTCTCTAGTGTTGGGGGTGGGGCGGGGGGGGCGGTGGGAGGGAGGCCAGATGGATCTGTGGTGGGGAGGGTGGGGAGCTGGAAATTTTTGCTGCCACTCTGCAGGCGATCAGTCTGGGTAATGGGATGGTGTGGGTTGATAAGGGGGACAATTACGTTGTGGGGGTGGGGCCGTATCTATGGGGACAATCGCTCTTGCTTTTCGCTCCCGAGCTGCTTTATCCACTTTTTGCAGCCCAGGAGTGATCTGACAGGGGCGCATTTTTCAAAATTGTTTTCTCACTGCGCATGCGCAGTTCAAAGCTCCAATCGGAACAGCAGACTTTCAGACACAATAAACCCCGTCCACAGGGCAATTCAGACCCATGATTTTTTTCGACCTGAGTGCATTTGGGGATGACTGAGAAGTTTACCAAGTTTGATCTGAATTGCACCCAGATCCACACTTAAAATCAAAATGGTAAAATCAGGCCCACAAAGTCTGATTTGCTGAAGCCACCTAAGAGAAGAGAAATTGTTGATAAGTCAGGTTTTGTGATGTAAGAACAGGGCTAAATGCCATGTTTTTCCAAAAGGTCAAGAAGCATTGGCAAGGGGCGATACCACCAATGAGAAGTGGATACCTGCCATTATATTAGCATAGACAGAATCAGTCTCCCACACTGTTTAAACTTGGGATAATGTCATATGGAGAAGACACATTGATCAATGTTTGGCAAGTAGAATCAGTTTCCTAGAGACAGATAAAGACAAATTACTGCGGATGCTGGAATCTGAAACCAAAGCAGAAAATGCTGGAAAATCTCAGCAGGCCTGATAGGATCTGTGGGGAGAGAATAGAGACAAATTTCAAGTCAGGACTGACTCGAAATGTTGGCTATCTTCTCTCTGTGCATAGATGCTGTGAGACCTGCTGAGATTTTCCAGAATTTTCTGTTTTTGCCAGAGACAAAGTAAGTCCACAACCAGCTGTCCAAGTGAAGAACTAGGGATTCCTGAAAAAGTAGATGTCTGAGGTTCACCAACAACCACACAGAAATTGGCATCCTTTGAAACATCTAACTTACTGACTTTGTGTTTATTCATTGTTGTCACAGCCTCAAGATAAAGGGGAGGCGGTTTAGAACGGAGTTGAGGAGGAACTTCTTCACTCAAAGGGTGGTGAATCTCTGGAATTCTCTGCCCGTTGAAGTGGTGGAGGCTGCCTTGCTAAATATTTTTAAGAAGCGGGTTGATGGGTTCTTGATAAGAGAGGGGATTAAGGGTTATGGGGAGAGGGCGGGAAAGTGGAACTGAGCCACAACAGATCAGCCATGATCTTATTGAATGGCGGGGCAGGCTCGAAGGGCTAGATGGCCTACTCCTGCTCCTATTTCTTATGTTCTTATGTTCTTATGTATTGTAAATTTTGTTAATGTTATATTGTGAGCCATTGCAAGAATCACCATATAACATGTAAAGGGGGAGAAAAGGGTTGTGTGTTCATTTCTGTTCCTAGTTGGAATAAGGTCACTTTCAGAGTCTGATCTCATGATGTATTGATGATGTCATAGATCGTTTGTGTGGGAAAATGGGCAGTCCATCCAAATAGCCTAAAGTAAGCAGCTTTCTGACAAAGCTCTTGTTTGTTTATATCGTCATGGTCTGCAAACCTATCTTTTAAAAACACCACAAATGTGAAAGACTGCCCTTGTTGTGGAGTTCCCAAATTAACAATCCACACTCACCCCATCACTGGTTCATGATTGAGATTCCATTTGCAGCAAGGCAGGATTCAATTTAATATTTCAGTAAGTGCTTTTTAAGTTGTCATCTGTGGGTGTTTGGAGAGCAATGAGAGTTCATGTGATATGGTGCAACATTTTGAAGAATGATTTCCCATAAATAATGGCCATTTTAAAATAAGATAGAGTTACCATTTTAAAATACATCAAGTATGTTTATGTTTTTCGTTCTAACTCTTTTGGAGTAACAATGAGGGTAAAACTGGCAGAAGTATCTGAAGTTAGCAATTTAAATTTTATTGGATAGTTCCCAGCTGAACCCAATTGTCCAGAGGAATTGCCAGGTAAACCCTTACCTGGGAACTGCCATGAGGGATTCTCTAGCACATCATTGAGGTAACCCCCCCCACCCGCAAAATCTGACACTAGGGAGCCAGGATGTTATAATTCTCCCCTCAGTCTAAGACCTCAGTCCCCATTCCCCACCTCAGATACAGGTGAGGGATTGAATTCCTCCAGCTGGTCACAGTGCTGTCTGCAATGCATTATTCTGAGATTATTTTGAAATGAAACTTTATTTACAATTTGATTAAACTAATCCTAATATTGCAGGCACAGACTGCAATGGGACTTGTGACAGGAGATCAGTTAATGATCTGTTATCACTTGAGCAGATATTATAGAATGAAATAATAAAATGTCATTTGGGTAGAGATCAGGCAATTCTGTGGAGAGGCTATCAACAGATTTTGTTTTGGCACCAGGGAAGAGAAATTGAGAAGTGAGAGAAAAAAATTTGTTTAAAGAGCTGGAGTTAGCTAATGGACTGTGTTACTGATTGAATAGTGGCCCAAGGGGAATTGTGAAGTCAATTCACTGCAAGGTTCCAAATGTTTCCACTGCTCCGCTAACACTGAACACATGGTGAACAAGGGGCGGCAGCAGCTGTATCCTCTCATTGAGCCCCAATGAATTACCACACTCTGAGAGAACCACTCCACCAGTGGCTTGCCTTAGACACAGCAAAAGACTACAGACTAAACTTTTAAAATGCTATGGTAATAAGGGAGGGCCCAGGGAACAAAAGACTAATCTTTCAAGCAAGCATATGCAAAGCACCAGCTAGTCAGGGAAGAGCCATTAGAGCATAAAGGCAAGGTGCTGTCAATGAATACATTGCTAGGCTCCCACATCCTGAGACGACCAGGAGAGCTCATTCTATAGGCAGAGATTCTGGCGTTGGACTGGGGTAAACACGGTAAGAAGTCTCAGAACACCAGGTTAAAGTCCAACAGGTTTATTTGGTAGCAAAAGCCACGAGCTTTCGGAGCACTGCTCCTTCATCAGGTGAGTGGGATTTCAGTTTACAAACGGGCCGTATAAAGACACAAACTCAGTTTACAAAATAATGGTTGGAATGCAAGTCTTCGCAGGTAATCAAGTCTTAAAGATACAGACAATGTGAGTGGAGAGAGGGTTAAGCACAGGTTAAAGAGATGTGTATTGTCTCCAGACTGGACAGTTAGTGAGATCTTGCAAGCATAGGCAAATTGTAGGGGTTACAGATAGTGTGACATGAATCCAAGATTCCAGTTGAGGCTGTCCTCATGCGTGCGGAACTTGGCTACCAGTTTCTGCTCAGCGACTCTGCGCTGTCGTGCGTCGTGAAGGCCACCTTGGAGAACGTTTACCTGAAGATCAGAGGCCAAATGCCCGTGACCGCTGAAGTGTTCCCCAACAGGAAGGGAACAGTCTTGCCTGATGATTGTCGAGCGGTGTTCATTCATCTGCTGTCGTAGCGTCTGCATGGTCTCCCCAATGTACCATGCTTCGGGACATCCTTTCCTGCAGCATAACAGGTAGACAATATTGGCTGAGTTGCATGAGTATGTACCCTGTACCTGGTGGATGGTGTTCTCACGTGAGATGATGGCATCCGTGTCGATGATCTGGCATGTCTTGCAGGGTTGTGTGGTGTCGTGGTCACTGTTCTCCTGAAGGCTGGGTAGTTTGCTGCGGACAATGGCCTGTTTGAGGTTGTGCGGTTGTTTAAAGGCAAGAAGTGGGGGTGTGGGGATGGCCCTGGCGAGATGTTCGTCTTCATCAATGACATCTTGAAAGTTCCGGAGAAGATGTTGTAGTACTGGATGACGAAGGATACTCTGTCCACCGTGTCCCGTGTTTGTCTTCTGAGGAGGTTGGTGCAGTTTTTTGCTGTGGCGCATCGGAACTGTTGATCGATGAGTTGAGTGCCATATCCTGTTTTTATGAGGGCATTTTTCAGCATCTGGAGGCGTCTGTTGCAATTCTCCTCAGCTGAGCAGATCCTGTGTATACGGAGGGCTTGTCCTTAGGGGATGGCTTCTTTAAACTGTTTAGGGTGGAAGCTGGAGAAGTGGAGCATCATGAGGTTATCCGTGGACTTGCGGTACAGTGAGCTGCTGAGGTGACCATCCTTGATGGAGATGCATACCCAAGAATGCAACTGATTCCAGAGAGTAGTCCATAGTGAGTCTGATGGTGGGATGGAACTTGTTGATGTCATCATACAGTTGTTTCAGTGATTGTTCACCATGAGTCCAAAGGAAAAAAATGTCATTGATGTATCCAGTGAATAGCAACGGTTAAAGGTCCTATGTGGTGAAGAAGTCTTGTTCGAACCTGTGCATGAAGATGTTGGCATATTGAGGTGCAAATTTGGTCCCCATGGCTGTTCCGTGTGTCTGCATGAAGAACTTGTTGTTGAAGTTGAAGACATTGTGGTCCAGGATGAGGCGGGTGTAAAATTGCATCTGGAGACTGGCAGTTGTCGGCACTGAGTACTGAAGCAGTTGCAGCAATGCCATTGTCGTGGGGAATGCTGGTGTAGAGTGCCGAGACATCCATTGGGATGAGGAGTGTCCCAGGTTCAACTGCTCCATGTGTGCTGAGTTTCTGTAGGAAGTCTGTAGTGTTGCGACAAAAGCTGGGGGTTCTTTATGCAATGCATTTCAGGATGCCCTCGACGTAGCCGGAGAGGTTCTTGCACAGGGTCTCATTGCACGATACAATGGGACGGCCGGGTGTGTTTGCTTTATGTATCTTCGGGAGGCAGTAGAGACCTCCAACGTGGGGAGTATGTGGGATTACAAGGCAAGTATTCCTCTTTGGGTGAGTTGATATTATGTCTAGAAAGGGGGACAATCTTCACATTGTGGCATTAATCTCTGTGTAAAGTGTGTGTGATCCACACATTCACTAATCTCGGGGAAAAGTGTGTGTGATCCAAACATTCACTAATCTCTGTGTAAAGTGTGTGTGATCCAAACATTCACTAATCTCGGGGAAAAGTGTGTGTGATCCAAACATTCACTAATCTCTGTGTAAAGTGTGTGTGATCCAAACATTCACTAATCTCTGTGTAAAGTGTGTGTGATCCAAACATTCACTAATCTCTGTGTAAAGTGTGTGTGATCCAAACATTCACTAATCTCGGGGAAAAGTGTGTGTGATCCACACTTTAAGTAATCACCCTGTAAAGTGACTGAAAGTCAATCGGCAAAATGCCTCATTGTCAAAACTTTCAAAAAAAGCACGAATATGTGCTGATGGCTAGAAGGGCCCTCCCTGCCAGATCCTCCCTGCATGCCTGAAACCTCACCACCTCCACATCTGGCCTTCAAGATGATAGCAGTGAGAAAGAGAGCGTCACCCACCTCTTTTTGGAGGATGCCTTTGAAAAGTAAATCTGGTAAGAACCACCGATGTTTTTATTATGATTTACCCTGAGCAGCTCTGTAAATCAAGACTCTGTGTGCCAAGGGCCTGTGATACAGATCAACTGCTGCTGGAGGACCATCAGCTTAGTGAAAGATTCTCTGCAGTTTGCCCAAAACATGTAGATCTTCCGGTAGAAAGGGCTGTTGACATCCGAGTGTTGCAGATTTGGACATCGCAAGATCCAGGACAATGTTTTCTTGGATGGGCTGTAGCTTGGGAGAGCTACTACAAAGATTTAATGGATAAAGACTCCAAGGCTCTCAGTAATAGTACACTGAGGGACTGGAAATCATATAAAATTTTTTGGATTGTGTGCAATAGAGAACATTTGGCATATTGTAAGTGTGACCTATAGTGACAAGTGAGGTGAAGCCGCTCACGTAATAAATGGATATGTTTTACACTTCATGTTATGCCAAATTTGAACTGTTATGCAATGCACTTCTACAAATTTCATGAAAAAAGTCTGTTACATATTTTCTCACCTCCTGCATTCAGTGTTTCTGTGCATTTACTTTTGGACAGAGGCTCACTGATGAATGCTGTCTATTTTCAGTGAAATGCTGAGGAGAGGAGGGAAATAGTGGGGAGAACGTAGAGACCTGAAAAAGAACTCACCTTAGACTTCACAAATCAAACAGCAACAGGACTTGGAGAACCATCCAACACACTTCACACAGGGGAGGGAGAATGCACACATTGGGGAGAATTTTACAACCCTATCAAAGTGGGGCAGGAGCAGAAAATACAGTAGCTGTTCATAAGACTTTGATAAGATTGGAAAATCTCACCGGCAAGTGAGGTTGTAAAACTCTGTCCTGTGAGGGAAAGGTAAATTATCGCCACTTCTCTCGCCATCATTCAGATATACCTTAGAGGAACTAAATATACATAGAATTTGCAGCACAGAATTCGTGTCATTTGACCTCGCTGTTAATGAGTATTGAATTATTCTTAGCAAGTTTCAAACAAAAGAAAAGAAATATGCCAAAATTAATATCAGGATTCTAAATATATCTTTGCCAAACATCCAAGAAGATTGATCTGACAATGTCTTGTCTGAAGTAAAGCATCACTTACTGGAGTGAAATTCAGTTCATGTCATACTCCCATAACAACAATCTGTGTTGTCATGGTAAAATTTGCTGGAACACTGACCCTTCACCTTTGGGGATTTAAGCAAATTAGGTCAACCAAAGGAGGCCCTTGGAAAATGTGTATTATCTACAGGCCCATTACCAGGATGCAAGGATATAATCCTATCTGATATAAAGCATCAGATATTGAAACCCATTTAACCAGCAATATTCACATTCCACATGAATAACAAGTAGTGATAATAGTTGTACTTATGTAGCATTTTAATCATGTTAAAATGTCCTATATTTAATGCTATTAAATATTCTGAATAAAAATAATTTATTACCTAGGCAAACATAATAGTTACTTTGCTCAGCAACATTTTACAAGCAGCAATCAGACCAATTCTGAGTTAATCTCCTTTTAGTGGTTTGATGGAGGAACAATTGGAGAAAGCCCTGCTCCTTTTTGATTACAGTAAAAAGTCTGACAACACCAGGTTTAAGTCCAACCGATTTATTTGATAGTACACTCACTAGCTTTTGGGTTAGCCCGTTTGTCAGGTGAATGGAGAGCTCTGGCCTCAGACAAAACATATAAAGCACAGACAGTTTACAGATTACTGATTAGAATGCGAATCTTTACACCTAACCTGCTGTTCAAGTCTTAAGGAGACTTTAAGACTTGAACAGCAGGTTAGGTGTAAAGATTCGCATTCTAATCAGTAATCTGTAAACTGTCTGTGCTTTATATGCTCTGTCTGAGGCCAGAACGCTCCATTCACCTGACAAAGGGGCTAACCCGAAAGCTAGTGAGTGTACTATCAAATAAATCGGTTGGACTTAAACCTGGTGTTGTCAGACTTTTTACTATGTTTACCCCAGTCCAATGCCGGCACATCCACATCATGACTACTATCGACACCTTTTTGATTACCCCATGGGATCTTTGCCAATCACTATAACAGGCAAACAAGGCCTCAGTTTAACATCTTATCTGAAAGATGGAACTCCTGATAATGCAACACCCATTCAGTACTGCACTCAAATATCAGCTTGGATTATATACTTGAACCCTGATATAAGAGTCAACTCTTGACCTTCTGATCTAGGAGCATCAGTGCTACCAACTGATCCACCGTACAAGGATTCAAATCCAGCACCATAAACAAAGAAGTCCTGGACCGCACTAGCAAGCTATCTATATTCCTGTCAACCAACTCCCTTGGAATAAAAGCTATCCATTAGTCCAGTTAACTAATATAAGAACATAAAAATTAAGAGCAGGAGTAGGCCATCTGGCCCCTCGAGCCTGCCTTGTCACTCAATAAGATCATGGCTGATCTTTTCATGGACTCAGCTCTACTTACCCGCCCACTCACCGTTAATTTCTTTACTGTTCATAAACGTACCTATCTTTACCTTAAAAACATTCAATGAGATAGTATCAACTGCTTCACTGGGTAGGGAATTCCACAGATTCACAACATTTTGGGTGAAAAAGTTCCTCCTCAACTCACTCCTTAATCTGCTCCTTCTTATTTTGAGGTTATGCCCCCTAGTTCTAGTTTTGTCTGCAAGTGGAAAATACTTCCTTGCTTCTATCTTTTTATTCCCTTCATAATCTTACATGTTTCTATATGACCTCCCCTCATTCTCCTGAATTCCAATGAATGTAGCCCCAGTCTATTCAGTCTCTCCTCATGAACCAACCCTCTCAACTCCGGAATCAACCTAGTGAATCTCCTCTGCACCCCCTCCAGTCCCAGTACATCCTTTTTCAAGTAAGGAGACCAAAATTGCGCACAGACCTCCAGGTGTGGCCTCACCAGCACCTTATTCAACTGCAACATAATCTCCTTGTTTTTAAACTCCATCCCTCCAGCAATGAAGGACAAAATTCTACTTGCCTTCTTAATTACATGCTGCACCTGCAAACCAACTTTTTGTGATTCATGTACAAGCACACCCAGGTTCCTCAGCACAGCAGCATGCTACAATATTTTATCATTTAAATAATAGCTCACTTTGCTGTTATTCCTACTAAAATGGACAATGTCACATTTACCAACATTGTACTCCATCCGTCAGACCCTTACCCACTCACTTAGACTATCTATATCCCTTTGCATACATTCAGTGTCCTCTGTATACTTTGCTCTACCACTCATCTTAGTGTCATCTGCGAACTTTGACACACTGCACTTGGTTCCCAGCTCTATATCATATATATAAATTGTAAACAATTGCGAGTATTTATGTAAAGTGACCTTATGCTAGTTTTAATACTTTCTTGTTGAATCTTAACACCTCCATTCATAACATCTCCTTGTATCTCCATCTCCATTATTTGTTGAATCTCCGTGCTAACTTTCTCCATTCCCTTGAATGAATATACTGACGTGTCCCTGAGCATCAATATTTAAAGGTTTTGTGTCTTTTCAAAAAATAACTGTATTTCTATTCTTATTGCCAAAGCGAATAACCTCACGCTTCCTACATTTTTGTCTATCTGCCAGCTTAAATCCATTCATTTAACCTGCCCATAGCTCTTTGCAACCACTTTGTATCCTCCTCACAGCTTATATTTCCATCTATCTTTACATTGTCAACAAATTTGGATGTATTATTCTCAATCTTGTTACTTAAGTCATTACGATAGATTGTAAGTAACTGAGTCTCTAGTGATCCTTGCAACACTGCACTGGCTACCTCCTGCCAACTTGAAAATGCCTTATTTATTCCTACTCTCTGCTTCCTGTCCAATAATCAATTCTCTTTCCATATATTACCCTGAATTGCATGAGCCCTTGACTTGTCTATTAACTTTTCTGTGGCATTTTATTAAATACCCTTTGTACGTACATAATGTCAATTGATTTCCCCTTTATTACTATGAAAAGGACAAAATATAAATTTGTCAGATGGGATTTATTTTTTGTAATGCAGGATACAAGGAACCAAGCCTTCCATGAGAGGAAAACAAAGGAAAATTGATCCTAGTGTCCCTTGCTTCATTCTTTGTCTCTTAATAAAACATCTGTCTTTTTCTCCGGGTTAACGTGTCTCTTTGTATCGTCAGATAGCCTGCCCTAAGGGGGCGTTAGTGATCATGAGTTTCCATGTATTGTCCCACGGTTATGCTTGGTAAAGTACTGCAGTGGTTTGCCTTTCCCTTTTGCAGGCTCTGGTTGGTCCGGACAGTCTCCCAGTCTTATCACCCATCATAAGCTGATTGGGAAGATTCACGTTATATACATGACTTCTTTGGCCATCAAATTCTGGCACAGGAAGTAACAACACTCCGATTGCACTACAATAACTGCCTACAGGTTAGTACTTCTGCCAAAATAATCCACTGCAGTACTTTGCCAAGCATAACCATGGGACAATACATGGAAACCCATGATCCCTAATGCCCCCTTAGGGCAAGCTATCTGAAGATACAGAGAGACAGATTAACCCGGAGAAAAAGACAGATGTTTTATTAAGAGACAAGGAATGAAGCAAGAGGCACTAGGATCAATGGATGGGATTAAGCATGTGTACACCGTCAATCCAGAGAATTATTCAAAGGGCCTGGATTCCATCGGTCACAACTGAGCTGACTCAGGTGAATGGAATCTGTAAATATAATTAGCTTTGTTCCAGTCTCTGTTGAGGTTCCTTATTTAGTACAATAATAGCAGTTACATTAATGTTGTGATTTTGAGCACCAGAGCCGAAGGAATCAGCAACACGAGGCCTTAGCTTTTGAGTTCTATTCTCTATGTTTGTTTAGCTAAGAATTTGATGTGAGTAGAGTAAAGTTTGGTAGATTATTGAATACAACTCGCCCAGTGACAACAGGGGTAATGAGGAGCTCAAATTTATCAGAAATTAACTTGCTTATTATAATAAGGTCCATGGCCATCCTCAGTAGTTTCAGTCTGAGCAATCTGACGCAGCACAGAATTGGAATGGCAAACACAACATTGAAGTCTACTAGTGGAGGATATAGCTGTCTGATCCACAAGAATGAATGTCATAGTAATCCTCGTCACTTTGATGCTTTGAAATCCAGTGCTGTGTATATGACAGACCAGTTGTAATTAATCTGTTCTTCATGGATAGTTTTGCTATAAAACTCACTGAAGCAAAGCATAAAATGAGTTTTTAAATTCCTTTTCAGCAATCAAACAAATAAATCCTCACAGACAGAATGTTAATAGCCAGTCACTGAGGTTAATGATTAGGATTAAATAATTAGCAGGAGACCAGTAGCTAATTCAGAATGGCTGTTACCATTGCATTTGGCTATTTAATATAGCACGCTGCACAAACTAACAGGCTAAGATCACCCCACAGAGATCCTAATAGGTACCAAACACAACACCATGTTAGATATCACAGCCTGCACTGGTAGAGATCATATCCTCCTCATGCTGTTAGATACCATATCCCCCAAACATTGGTCTAACAGATCTTTCTACCTTAAAGAAGCAGAGAGGATTAGTAATGAAATAACACAATCATAATGTACGGTCAGAGGCACAGTGAAAAATACCATAAGAGAGAAACTGATATAATAATAAATAATCAGCCTATTTGGTTTTTGTGCAGTTGTTTGCTAATCAGCAAAATATTGCGCTCAACATTACTATAGTGTTACTAAAATAAATTATGGTTGATTAATATAATTCAGTTCAATATTTAATGTCTTTGTGATTAACTCTGATCATTTTCCAAGAATCCAAATGGAGATTATAACTTTATTAGTTTTAGAGAGGGTTGCAGAATCAGCAAAGTTACCAGACTGAAGATAAGCTGGGTATTAGGCCAAAGATACTCAGCTGAGGCTTAAAGCATCACACACTAGTTCTGAAGTGAATGGAGTATGGAATCTGCAGTTACCAGTTAAAGAAATAACTTGCATTTATGCAACATTTTTCTCAGGACATCCCAAAATGTTTCACAGCCAATGGGTCATTTTTCAAGTATAGTTACCATTGTAACATAGATAACCATGCAGTACGCGATCTGTGCACAGTGAGGTTCTACAAACAGCAATGACAGAACTGATCAGATCATCCGATTTAGTAGTCTTGGTTCAGAAATAAATATTACTCAGAGCACCGGGGAAAATGCCTTACTCTTCTTCAAATATTGACTATTTAAAAACAACTCAGAGACACCCACTGAGTGTCTCCTCTGAAAGACAGCCCCCGAGACAGTACAGCATTCCCTCTGTGATGCCCTCATTATGTTTTCTGGAGACACAAGGATGAAGTCAATCACTGAGACCAAGATCCTACAAGGAGAGCACTGAATCTTATTTAAGTTAGGATGCATGTGCCTTTGTGATTGCAAGCTTCCAGCTAGTGACTATTGATTAAGTTTCACTCCAATTTGAGTCCACCCAATCCACATCATTGGTATGGAGAATCCATTTACACATTCATTCCATAGAGAACTGTTGCTCAAGTGCTCCACACTCCTACATTTAGGATTTTATCATTTCTAACTTGCCAGTAAAATAATTTAAACTAAATTAAAAGTCTAAAACTTTTTTAGACTTTTGATGCCTGCTTAGAATTCTGATGCCTGCTCAGAATTCATACGCAGTAACTAAGACATACCCAATGCCTTGGGTTCAAAGAGAGAGGTTATGAAGCCACTCGTAGATGCTCCAAGACTTAATGTATTGTAAATACTCCTCCACCCTACTTATGATTCAAATGGTTTTCCATGTAATCTCATTTAATCTTCTAAGGTTTGGCAGCTCCGAAATCTATCTATGAAATCTATCTAAAGCAAAACACTGAGATGATTTGTGTATTGCCCAAAACATAGGCCCAAACTCTGGCCCAGCTTTTGATAAAGAGGTTCGTCATCATGGCAAATTGTGCTAGAAATGGGCAAATTTTCAAATCCTGACCTTGAAACATAATTTCTCATTTTCATAGAGGGAGGTGGGACAGGAGTTGGGCTGAGTTGATACATGCCCGAATCACAGATACAGTTGGCCACTTAAATAACTAGCTGGCTCCACTGATTTTCAATTTCTGAACCCTAGCTGTGTGAATCCCTGAATAAGCGTGCAGACCAGGTAAGGGAAGTTCTGAACTTGGTGGACTTGCTTGAATAGCCAGGTATCCTATTTAGAGAGGGAAGGTAACCTTCAAACTAAGTCCACTGAATTCTTTGGGAGAGGTAATGTGTATGTATGCATGTGTGTGTGTGCAAGTGATGTGTTTGTGTGATTGTGTATATCAATGCATGTGCCTGTGTGTGTATATGTATAACTGTGTGTGTGTGTGTGTGTGTGTGTGTCTCTGTGTGTGTGTGGGTTGACCTATGGCCAGAATTTCACATTTAGGTTGGACGTTTGGGCTGAAAATTCTTTCTTCATGTGATTTTTATCGGAGGGGACAGTGGTGTCATGAGCAAGCACGCCCATTGCCTCCAGAGACAGTTAGAGTCATAAAACTCATTCACAAATTTTAAATACCCTCAAGTAGTCAATCTATTATAAAAGCCAGCTTCTATTTATTACATACTAAAGACAGCTAATTCTTTAATAGTCTCATAAAACTGTCAATCAAAATGTAAACTCAGACCCTCGGCTGCTATACATGGCTTTGGAGTTTTTGAAATTCAGCAAGCATTCTTAATGAACTTAGTTGCAACAATAGCCTCAGGAAATGTTGGCATTGACGCTTATTGAACCAACCAGCAAAAACAGAAGGCTAATAATTATTTGCAAAGCTAGACCAGATGGCCTGTCAATCAATGTATTGTAGAAGGAAACTGTTTTTTTAGTTCTACCTGACATGTGCAGCTTGTTTTTTTTTATTTTAAAAGGCTTGAGATTTAAATAACTTCAAATCATGAAAATTTAATGGAATTTAGTGGCGCTGCACAAGTGTTTATATACCCTCCTTAATATCATCACAGTGTGGGAGAAGATCCTTGAAATGTGGGATGGACTTCAATACTAGATCCCACCTACCATTTTAATAGCCTCAGGACTTAACCACTCTGTAGAAATTAGGTCCCCAGTCACTGATCAATGGTTCCCTACAACTACATTGCTCAGACTGGCAACATTATCCCACCTTTAATCGTTTCCTCTGCCTAACCACTGCTCACAGCAGATAGCAAACACTCTTCCTACATTGAGTAGCCTATCAGCTAATGTATTTCTGGTTATCTCTTGGTGCTTTTGAACAGCTAAGTGCTTTGAGGTACCAGGAATCATTCTCTTTCTCCCATTTTCATTCCATCTCTATGGGGAGTTGGCTGTGCACACAGTGCAGCAATTTGTACAATGAGCATATTTATACAGCTGTTTTTGTGCATTCTTTGTTGCCCAGCAACCTGAATAAGATATTGATTGCAGTTTTTCCTTTAAGTACAGCAGGCTGATGTTCCTTGGTGTGAAGTTGATATCTTGATTCTATTGAATTACCAGATTTCTGCGTGTGGTGAGAATTATCAAAATCTTATGATAGATAAAAGACAAGTAAAGAATAAAAGAAACCTAAGTGCAAAGAACAACCTCATAAAATGCACTTACTCTTCCCATTGCTCAATCTGAGTGATTCCCAAGGTGGCATTCAGAGGGAACGAACTGTAACATAAGATAAATACAGTTCTGTTTCTTACCCTTACCTCCACATTTCCCAAAAACAGACCTCTCATCAGAAATGGAAAATAAATTTGTTTGCCAGCTTCCTGAAGGGCAACATCACAGATGATTTCTGCTGCAGGAGATGAGGAGCTTCACAGGGCTGCACACAGGAAAGCACTGATGGTCATATACACTGAGATACTGCCAGGCAGCCTCCTGTCAGTGCCAAGGAGCATGGAGAAGTCTGACATGAAATTGGCAGAGGGCATTGCGCAGAGCTTGTTGACATGTTGAAGATTCAGCGGCAGTGATTCAGTTACTCATCGGAGCTTTCTTGTAGGCAAGTAACTGTGGTGCTGGCTCCTTTAAGGGGTGGCCTGCTAAAAGAGTCACATGACCTGAGCGGGCCAGTCAGCAACCAAGTTGGGGCTTCACTTCAACTTGTCTAGGTTTGCCCCAATAGTTAGATCCTAGAATCATGTCTGGAAGCATCGAATCTGCCTCACCCTGTAAATAGTTGTTTTCATTAATAAACATTTTTGGCTTGTTCTTAGTTGGTGAAGCCAAGTTACTACATCAATAAACAAGTACACAAACTGGTAGAGTTAGAAGAATCAGAGATTCAGAAGAATGAATCAACAGTCTAGGATTATTGTAGAGTGTCACAGGTGTGAGGGAAATTACTCCCCAGAGATTTGCAGATCCAAGAGTATGCTGTAGAAAGGGCCATTTGAGGCAGGTGCAAGAGTAAGCAGAGCCTGCCTGGTAGCAGTAGAGTGAAAAGCTCAGCACCAGTACGTAATATGGAAGTTTTTCTGTGGGTGAGTAGAATGTCCTGTCATTAAATAGTGTTAAAACAGGCAAGGTAGCCCTCATCATAGTGGTGCAATTAGTCAATGGCAGACCATTGAGAATGAAAGTCAACATAGGAACTTCTGCGACAGTAGTGGGGGAGCAGATCTATAGATAGCTGCAAAAAGGTGTCCATCCTCTGAAATTAAAGAACACCTCAACTGGCAACCTACGTGGGGAGACTATTAAGATTGTGGGTACAACTAAAATTCCTGTGAGCTCTGGAGAACAATCTGCCCAACTTCCACTGATCGTGGTGTCTGGGAAAGGACTGAGTCTGATGGGTTGCAACTGACTCAACTGGTTGGAAATTTTCAGAATTAAGGAAGAAGGCCTGTAGGAAGTAATCCAAAAAAATAGCAGGATATTTTTCAAAATAAACTTGGAGAAGTTAAAGTCTTGAAGGCAGAAATTCATGTTGACCCAGAAGCCTCCCTGAAATTCTTCAGAGCTAGATCTGTGCCTTATACTTTGTTGGAGGAAATTGAACCCGATGAAAAGGCTAGAAGAACTCACTATCATACAGCTGGGCCAGTTTGCAGAATGGGCAACGCTCGTACTGGCTGTGGTAAAGCCAGATAAGGCAGTCTGTATCTGTGGAAGCTATAAATTAAAAGTAAACTAGGCTGCAAAACTGGGCAAATACTCTATCCTAAAGGTAGAGGATTTATATGCAAGACTGGCTGGAGGACAGTCATAAACAGAATTAGATATGAGCCATGCCTATCAACAGTTGGAGTTGGTCGATCCCTTCAGAGGCTACGTGATTATTAATGCCCATAAAGGATTATATCAATATAAAGGCTAGCATCTCACCAGCTTGTGTCATATTTATGGAACAAAAAGCCATTCAGTGGTATCAAACATTCCAGCAAGCAACCAGCAGAAACTTGATAGCAGGTCTGAGGTGCCAGTTCCTCCCAGTCCCAACTCTTGCCTAACCATGCTCAAGCTCTCTGGGGTCAGGGATTATGTGCAAGCAAGTATTTGCTGGCAGACTCCATTGGTACCTCAGTTCCATTGCCTCCCACATTTCCTTGCTTTCAACTTTTTCTTCACATCCTTCAAACATTATGCTGTGACACATTATTATGAAAATAATTTGTATTTGTGCAAAATGCCCCAAAACACTTCACATTATCAAACTTAAGGAGACAGTAGGACAATAGGAAGAGAGTAAAGTCAAAAGATGGAGAGGTTTGGACAAAGTATTTCAAAGTATGGATATAGGCAGCTGAAAGCATAAATGCCAGGTTTGGAGTGATTAAAATCTAGAATGTGCAAAAGACCAGGGTTGTAGAAACACAAATACCTTGGAAAGTTGTGGGGCTGGAAGAGAATACAGAGGCCAGCCCTGAAGAGATTTAAAAACTAGCAAGAGAATTTTAAAATCCAGGCATTGATGATGAGTGACCAAGACTTGGTGAATCAGGGGCATAGACAGAAAACATTTCAATCAGGCTAAGTTTACAACAAGCTCAAAATGGGAGATTAACCGGGAGCATGTTGAAAAAGTTATCTCAAGGTTAAAAAAGGCACAGATGAAGGTTTCAGCAGCAGTTAAGCTGAGGCAAGGGAGAGTCAGACACCGTTAAGGAGGTCAAAACATATATTAATATTAGAACAGAAAAGTACATCCGAGAATCAAATCCAACACAAAGATTGTGAATCGTCTGCTTCAGTGTCAGAAAGTGACCAGGACAAAGAAATTGGTGATAAAAGAAAAAAGTTTGTTGCAGCAAGCTAAGGCAATATCTTTGGTCTTCCCAACATTTAGTTGAAGGGAATTTTTGCCTATCCAATATTGGACATCAAAGAATAGTGTCATCTCCCATTGACAGTGGAGGCAGCTCTCGAGGTGTTGCTGAAATGGAGCTGGGTTTTCTCAGCTTACAAGTGTTTTTGATAAAGATGCAACGAGCAGCGTATAGCTGACAAGTAGGAGGAGACCAAGAATCAATCCTTTGAGAATACCAGAGGTCACAGTACAGGAGTGGGAAGAAAAGCCATTGCAAATGATTATCTGGCTATGATTAGACAGACAAGAAAGGCACTGAGTGAGTGCCAACCCAACGACAGCTAACATGATTTGGAGGAGGAAGGTGTGTCAGTCATGTCAATATCTGCAGATTGGTTGAGAAGGATAAATGGGATCATTCACTGAGGTCAGTCACATGGAATTTCATTTGTAACTCTGATAAGGATTGCTTCAGTACTGAGACAGGTAATGAATGTACCATGCCCTAATCTAACTCAAAACAGCAAGATTTCACGCAAAATCTGTGACAAAAATATTAAACAATTAATGATACAATATATACCAAACTGAAAATCTATGAAAGGAAAAAATAAAATTCTGAAACAGAAAGGACCACAAATGCAGACAACTCTGAATCACATCACACACAATCTGACAGCTTCTGTCTCTGTTCATTTCCCATCAGTTCAGTCTCAGCATTTGTTCGACTGAAGCAAAGCCAATTAAAAGCTTCTCAATAAACCAGGTCCATTTATGCAGGCTGACAGTTGATATTCAGCAGACAAAAAAATTAATATTTCATTATTTTCCACAAGTCCTTGGGATGGCTCCAATGTGAGACTTATCCTCTTGTGGTTCCTGATGCTTATGGGAGGTGACAATATGCTCAGGACAAGAGACAGTAACACACACAATACAACAGGGGATGGTGCCGGACTCCCGAGTTACGAATATGTAAAATAGAGAGACAAATCTGGACATTAAAGTGGCTATTACTGGTGTCGTGAGAGACTAATACTAGGCTCCAGAGGGACTAATACTGGGCTCCAGAGAGACTAATGCAGGGCTCCAGAGGGTCTAAAATTGGGCTCCAGAGAGACTAATGCAGGGCTCCAGAGGGACTAATATGGGTTTCAGAGAGACTAATAGTGGGCTCCAGAGGGACTAATACTGGGTTCCAGAGAGACTAATACTGGGCTCCAGAGAGACTAATGCAGGGCTCCAGAGGTACTAAAATTGGGCTCTAGAGAGACTAATGCAGGGCTCCAGAGGGACTAACACTGCACTCCAGAGAGACTAATGCAGGGCTCCAGAGGGACTAAAATTGGGCTCCAGAGAGACTAATGCAGGGCTCCAGAGGGACTAACACTGCACTCCAGAGACCCTAATACTGGGCTGCAAGAGGGACTAGTACTGGGCTCCAGAGAGATTAGTTCTGGGCTCCAGGGTACGTAGTACTCTGTTGTTGAGAGATAAGTGCTGGCGAACTTCACCATTCTCGTGAATGACTTATCACACGGCAATGCAAACATGATTGTAAAACCATTAGCTTGTTTCTTTAAAAAGGTTTTCCAACTTCTGCCTGTCAGGGTGTTTGCATTCTCAGGTACTTTCTCAAGAATAAAGTCACTGCTTTGCACAATCCCAGTTAAAACCCATTTAAACATCAATGCTCACAACTATAATATAAAATGGCTGGAGTGGAGACAGAACAAAGTAATCAATAAAAATAAGTGAACAGTTTAAATCTGGCTTCCTCTTTGAAGATACAATTGCTTTAATCTGACTGCTTTTACTCTTTAATTCAGTCTTTAGATGGGTTTGAGTCTCGCTGGCTACTGTTGTCTATCACGATTTCTGACGCAACTGTTATTAAGAAAATAAACTTGCTTATATTGGGGAAAAACTTGAATTGAATTTGAGTTACTAACTGTACATAATCTGGCACCAATGTCAGGTGCTCTGAAGCCCATTTGATTCCTATCCAAAGCTGAATAATTTAACCCAATGTGGATACTGTGGGAATGGCAAAACATGTCTACAGTTGGCCCTTTTCCTTTCTGCCTTGTAAGTATTCACACTATGAGGATGATTCTCCCAAAAGTGCTGATTTGGCAAGAAAACTGATCTAGATCACCACTGTTTTCTCAGTGTACATTCAGACATGAATCTCCCCATTCTGTGCACTGCCAAAGTCACAATCATGAATTTTATTAAAAACTCAGGTGGTGGAGCCTATTCGCAGCGGAGTTTGACAGCTCTGGAGTTCTGCGCATGTGCAGTGGATCTCAGTCTGTCAGTCAGTCTCCCCATTTGCTGCCCCACAGTGCTGCCCCTCACACCACCACCACGGCCTGATTGCGGCCCCCATGACAATTCCTGGGCCAGGTCCAATCAAGATCCCCCCCCACCCTGTCCCGAAGTGTCCTTACGTCCAGCTCCTTGCACCCAGCAGTGGCGATTTCCCCCCCCACCCCGAGGCAGGCCCCTCCCACCCCCAGGAGACCACCACCCCCCCCTCAACCAATTGCTCCCTCCAGGCCAGACCAATTCCCATGCAAGTAGCAGCGGGATGCTCCCACCCCCACCAATCGCCCCCTAGACAGTGCCCACAATCGGTCCTGTATTCTTGGCACTACCTGATGTCTGATGGGTGCCCTGGGTATGGGCATTTTGCCCCTTGGGCAGTATTGGGGGCACAGGCTGGCATTACCATTGTCCCCATGCCCAGGAGGAATGACCTCCTGCCGTCTGACCTCCTGGAGGGCTCCAATTGCACCCCCTTCACTCCAGCAAAGTCACCCACTCATTCCCCGAACGTGGGAAGCTACTCTAAATCCTGCTGGATTGAAAAAGAATCTGGCAGGGTGGGAGATGTTATCGGGCCCGGCAAGTTCCATGCTGGGTCCGATAATCACTTGTAAAATAGATTTAAAATACATTGAGAAAAGATTTAAATCACTCATCTCTTTGCCACCGGTTTCCAGTGCGGTCCCGACTGTGACTGTTCTCCAGCTCTGGGAGACATGCATGTGTCCGAAATGCGCGCGCGAATCTGACAAAATGGTCAGCACGTGCATCTCCCGACACGATCCACCAGAAACTTTGTGGGTTATGATGGGAGAATCTCCCACTATGTGTGCCAGACAAGTAGGCATTGTTCAGAAGGGAACCTGATTCCCCATGGTCGAAGGGTGGGTGGTGAGAAGGAAGATGATGAAGTGGTTTAGTGTAACATCACTGGACTTCTGTTCCAGAGATCAATGCTAATACTTTTGGGGGACACAGGTTCAAACCCCCACCATGGCAGCTAGTAGAAATGCAATTAATTAATATGAAATTAAAAAGCTAGCCTAATGGTAACCGCAAAACCATTATCGATTGTTATAAAAACCCCATCTGGATTACTGTGGTATTTAAGGAAGGAAATCCGCCATCCTTACCTAGTCTGGCTTACATGAGACTCCTCACCCACAGTAATGTGTTTGACTCTCAACTGCCGTCTGGAATGGTTGGGCTTCTCATTATAACAAATTTACAAAATCCAAAAGGAATGAAATTGGATGAACTACCTTGCATCGAACTAGGAACCAGAAACAACAATATCAAACTCAACCCTGTTGACTCTGCAAAGGCCTCCTTAGTAACACCTGAGGGCTTGTGCAGAAATTAGGAGAGCTGCCTCACAGATAAGATAAGAAACAGCCTGATGCCCCAGAATCACCATCATCATCCCTGAGTATGTCCTAACTCACCAGCAGAACAGACCAGGCATAGCGGTATACAGTCAACAGCAAGTTCCCCTGAGAGGCCTCAATATCAACTTTAGATCCCATGAAGTTTCATGGCACCAGGTCAAACATGGGCAAGGAAATTCTGGCTGATCACCATGTACTGTCCCCTCTTCAGCTGATGAATCTATATTTCTCCATATTGAGCACCTTTGAGAGGAAGTATTGAGGGTGGCAAGGGCACAGAACACACTTTGGATGGGGACTTCAATGCCTAATGCCAAGAGTGACGTGGTGCAATTACTGACCAAGTGGGCCAAGTCCTAAAGGCTGGCTCTTCAGCAGGTAGTAAGAGAAGCAACAAGAGGGAAAAAGCTGCTTGACTTCATCCTTACTAATCCATCTGTCACAAATGCATCTGCCCATGACCATGTTAGACTGAACCTTCCAAGCCCATGATCTCTAACATCTCAAAGCACAATGATAGCAGGCAAATGGGAACACCACCATCCTCAAGTTCTCCTGCAAGCCATCCACCATCCTGACTTGGAAATATATCACTGTTCTTTCACTGCCACTGGGTTAAAATCCTGGAAATCTCTTCCTAACAGCACTGTGGATGTACCTACACCACATGGACTGCAGCAGTTCAAAAAAGCAGCCCACCATCACCTTCTCAAGCACAATTTGGGATGGGCAATAAATGCTGGCCTAACCAGCAATGTCCACATCCTAGGAATGAATAATTTATAAAAGTATTGATAGGAGTGACCACTGCATGATCCTTATGGAGGTGAAGTCCTGTCTTGATATTGAGGAGCACCTATTGCATTGTGTGACACTACCACCATGCTAAATGGGATAGACTTTGAACAGATCTAGCAGCTCAAAACTGGACATTCCTGAGAGCGATCAGCAGCGGTAGAATTGCCCTCAACTACAATTGTACGCAACTACAATCTGTAACATCATGGCCTGGCATATCCCTCACTCTATTATTACCACTAAGCCAGGGGATCAGTCCTGGTTCAATGAAGAGTGCAGGTGGGCATGCCAGGAACAACACCTGGCTGAAACTTAAGCTCTGTAGTCCTGCCACATCTGGCTATGAACAGTGATGGACAATTAAACAACTCACTGGAGGAGGAGGCTCCACAAATATCTGCATGCTCAGTGATGGAGGACCCAGCACATTAGTGCAAAAGATGAGGCTGAAACACTTTAAACCATCTTAAACCCAAAGAGCAGACTGGATGATCCATCTCAACCTCCTCCAGGGGTTCCCAGCATCACAGATTCCAGTCTTCAGCCAATTTGATTCACGCTATGTCATCACTGCAGGAGTACCTCAGAGTGGTGTCTTGGGCCCAACCATCTTCAGTTATTTCATCAATGGCCTTCCCTCTACCATAAGGTTAGAAGTGGGGATGTTCGCACAATGCACCATTTGTGATTCCTCAGATACTGAACCAGCCCATGTCAAAATGCAGCAAGACTTGAACAATATTCAGACTTGGGCTGACAAGTGACAGGCCATGACCATACCCAAGGGGGGAATTGAACAATCTCCTTTTGACATTTAATGGCATTACCATCACTGAATGCCCCCCACTATTAACATCTTGGGGGTTACCATTGACCACACTGAACTGGACTAGCAATATAAATACTGTTTCTAAAAGGGCAGCTCAGAGACTTGGAATACTGCAGTGAGTAACTCACTCTTGACCCCCCGAAAGCCTGTCCACCATTGTATCTATAAGATACAAGTCAAGTGTGACAAACACCATCCACTTGCCTGGATGGGTGCAGATCCAACAACACTCAAAAAAGCTCAATACTATCCAGAAAAATACAGCCCACTTGATTGGCACCTATCCATCACCTTAAGCATTCATTTCCCCCACCACCAATGCACAGTGGCAGCACTATGTACCATCCACAAGATACACTGCAGGAACTCATCTGGGATCCTTCGGCAGCACCTTCCAAACCCATGACCATTACCACACAAAAGGACAAGGGCAAGCAGACACATGGGGACATCACCACCTGTAAGTCCCCTTCCAAGCCACACACCATCCTGACCTGGAAATATATCACCCTTCCTTCACTGTTGCTGGGTCAAGATCCTGGCATTCCCTACCTAATAGAACTGTGAGTCTATCTGCACCTCATGGATCAAGAAAACTGCTCCATCACCACCTCTTGACAGGCAATAAATGCAACCTAGCCAGCAATTCCCACATTCCACGATTGAATAAAAAAATAAATTCCCCTAGGATGCCAGATTATTTGTGAACTCATTAACTGAAGAATCTCTGATTGAATTGGGACAAAGATCACTTTCATTCCACAGAAATGTCTCTAGAGGGCGGGTATGCCCCTCTATACAAGGAGTTGGTGAGACCATGTATGGAATATTGTGTACAGTATTGCTCTCCTTATTTAAGGAAGGAGAAAAATACATTAGCAGCAGTTTGGAGAAGGTTTAGTAAACTACTACCAGGAATGGGAGGGTTGTCTACTGAGTTAAGGTTGGACAAGTTAAGCTTGTATTGACTGGAGTTTGGAAGAGTTAGAAGTTACTTGACTGGACCAAATAAGATTTTGAGGGGTCTTGGCAGGATGGATGTAGAGAGGATATTTTCTCTAGTAGAAGAATCTAAAACTAGGGGCTGACTGTTTGAAAATAAGGAGTCTTCCATTTAAAACAGAGATGTAGAGAATATTTTCCTCTTAGTCAGTAGTAAGTCTTTAGACTGCTCTTTCTCAAAAGGCAGTGGAAGCAGAATCTGAATATCTTTAAGGTGAAGATAGGTAGATTCTTGATAAATGAGGGGGTAAAAGGTGATCAGGTGTAAGTGGGAATGTGAAATTAAGGTTGCAATCATATCAGCCATGATCTTATTGAATGGTGCAAAAGGCCTGATGGGCTGAATGGCCTTCTCATGCTCCTAATTTGTATTTCTGTGTGTTAACCAATACATATTGGGAGTGATTCTCCCCAAACATATTTAAGTGTTGAATTCATGGGAAAACTGGCATAATTCATGTTTTTTTTTCAGTGCAAGTTCAGAGAAGAATCTCCCACACTCTGTGCAATGCAGAGATCATCAGCGTGAATATCATTAAATTTCAGGAGGCTGGGACCTATTCACACTGGTGCAGCTGAAATAAGTAGGCCTCTGCCAGGTGCAGTGCTCCCGCATTGTCAGCCTGCAGTTTGCTGGCCAGCTCGATTGCTGGCCTCGCTCCAGTCCCGACTGGATCCCAATGCAAAGTGGCATCATGCACACCCCGCCCCACCGCCTCCCCCCGCCCCCCTTTCCCCACTGATTTCCCACAAGGCCCTGTCCCCGGCAGGCTTGTCCCGTAGGCTGGGTCCCCCAGTAGGTCCTGCCCTCTTGGCACTGCCCCATGTCCAGTGGGCAGTGCCAAGATGCCCCCAGGCATGGGCATTTTGCCCCTTGGGCAATGCAGGCATCACAGGCTGGCACTGTTAGGGTACTCATGCTCAGGGCAACCCCGCTTACGTCCAACTCTTGGGGGGCCACAATTGGTCCCCTTCACTCCAGCGGGATTGTCCCACTAGTTCCCCGAAAGTGGGGAGTTATAGTAATCCCCTCTGAAATGAAACACTCTGGTGGAATGGGAGATGCCAGTGGGCCCAGAGAATTCAGTGCCAGACCCATTAATAGCATTTAAATCGTATGTAAAATACTATTTAAATGCCGATCCCGTTTCTCAGCTAATTCAGGCACTTGGGAGACGCAAGCATAGCGCAAATACTCACAAGAATCCCACGAATCAACTGATGCATGATTCCTTTGGCCCACTGCACTAAGAAATTAATGACAATCGCCATCAATATGTGTGAAATAGAAACAGAGATTGTTGGAATTGAACAGCAATTGTCAAGGGGAAAAGCAGTCTAATATTTTGGTTTGAAATGGTTTATTAAATCTGTACACTGGAATCAGCCTGAACTAAACCTATGCTTTCTCATTGCTTCATCCAGATACACATCATTGTCAAATTTTCACCATTTTCCAGGCTTTCAAAGAATTCCCTGAAGATCATTGCAATGATTGTCTGCTGTCTGGGACATCCTGATCCGTAATTTCCAATTCTCAGTCTCTTCCCCTGTTTTATTCAGCCTTCCAGCATTGATGAAGTTTCCATAATTCTGATCCCAGTTCCCAATTCCAGCATACCCAGGGTTGCACTCATTGGGATCCCAGAGAAGGACCATTGAGGGAAGGGGGGTTAAAGATCACATGCTCATTAAATTGGGATAGAAATCACAGCCCCTGTGCAATTTACTTTGGAGCAGAAAATGAAGAGGCTCAGTGGCATCAGTGTTGCAAAGGCAAAACTTGCCACCTCCGAACACATTCATTCATGACAAAACCCAATGTAAATGTTCATCTGCTATGACCTTAGGAGATAAACTGCAAAGCATGAGGACATTGTTGATTTATGCTACTTTCATATCATTTGTGGGGAGCATTGAACACCACACATCAAAGATCACTTACAGAAAGAATCATATCAGAAAAAACATTCTGATGCAAGTTAAAATGAGAAGGCCTGACACAAGGACTAGAATTTTAGGGCCCCACCTGCCACGGGAATCGGAGCGAGTGAGGGATGGAGCATGGGATGGTTGTTCATCTCCATCGAGATTTTGCAGTTTCCAGATGAGCAAGGCCATAAAATCCTTGATATCAAAATTCAGATCGCCAGGTGGTGAAGGATAGCATACTGCAACCCAAGTCTTTATTCAGTTACTAACTTTTATTTGCTGAGACACCCATTGTCTAGTATAAACCTCCAACAGCACACACTCTTGCAGTCTACTGCAACATATCTCCTGGGTCAGAATGTTATGGCGGTCTCCTTATTATTTGGGTATGTGAGTGACTTCAGAGTCTTCTATCGGACCTCTTGTGACTTAATAAGAGGGAAAGCAATAAGATCTAATATTAGCTTACAGCCTATGTACTTGAATGCCCAGAACATGGTAAATAAAGTCAGTGAGCTGCTAATGAGGGAATCAAATGTTGGGGCAATAATTAAATTGATATTCCTGGGTACAAGACATTCTGAAATAATAGGGAACAAAAGAAAGAAGAAGGGAGACTGTATTGAATAGAGATAAAATAACCAGCTGGAGAAAGATGATATCCTAGAGGAGTCAGGTCAGGGTCAATTTGTTTGAACTCAGAAACAATAGAGGAACATTTACAATGTTTGGTGTTTTCCATAGAATACCAACTCAAGGATAAGGCACAGAGAGTCGAATGCTCCCATTTTCAGGCTAAACACTCCTGCTGGTGTGTAAACAGGAGAGAGTCGTGTGAGTGCTGGATGTGTCTGTCAGGTGGGATTCATCCATCGGATGGATGCAAGTTTACGTATCCTGTAATTCACACCAGGCAGTCTGGCTGTTCAGGGATCAAAGCATCATTTTTAAAGGATGCCCCGATCTCCACATTTGCAAACAGGTCCCTCTCACTTCAAAATCAGAAATGGTGCCCCCCACCACCCCTCCCCACCCACCCACTCCCAGTCCTGCAGACCAAGGATCAACATCAACCCCTTGGCAGGGAGGGATATCTCCTCCCACACCACTCAAATAGCAGATCAACTCCACCCCACACCATGCAAGCATGAGAGTAACCCATCTCAAACCCCTACTCAGGCCCCCCCCCACAGCTTCCTTTCCACCCACAGACCCCATCAACCCCCCTACCTTTCATGCCCCCACTCAGGCCCCGCTTCAGGCCACACATCTTGACTGTGCCAATGATGCACTGCTCCCATCTCCCTGACACTGCTCCCAGACTGGCTCATTGGGCCCCGAGGGAATTCAAAGACTAAGTCCAGTGCCCATGTGCTCTCTGCCATTGCCAGACTGCAGAGGGAGGGTCCCCAAGGGTTCTGGTAGTTGGGTGAGCTCAGGCTGGGGCTAGGGGTTGACAGGTATTAAATCATTGCAGCACTCCATTCTGCAGCAGAGATTTCCCTTTCCCTTGGTCAGAAACTGCAGATGTGAATAGACCCCTTTAAAGATCTTTGACAGAGAGGAGATGTCAATTTCACACTCAATGGTTTCCTTTTCCCAGCTGTGCACTCAGCTCCAATGCATTCAGATAGCTTTAAATTGAAAATTCCTAGAAAGCTGGAACCTTTGAAACCCTCTCTAGTCCATTGAAAACCTTTAATCTCATCTCTGTCAATTTCATAATGCAGTGCTTTGAAATCAGCTTCCATTGACAATTCAATGGCTTTCCTCTCAGCCTCCAGTCAGCTGTGTTTATTTACCTTTCTCTTCACTCTTGAATGCATTGCAAGTACCCCCATTGGTCCTCTCCACAATGTTTACAAAGCCTGATTGATAGCAAGCTGTGCCACAAAACAGGCTTGTCAACAAAGCTATAGTCCATGGAATAAAAGGGCCAACAGTGGCATGAATATGAAGCTGGCTAAATGACAGCAAAGATTGAGCAGTGGCAAACGGTTATTTTTTGGACTAGAGTAAGGTACAGTGTGGGTTCCCCAGAGTTTGTCAGTGGGACAATTGTTTTTCTTGCTCAATATTAATGACTTTGACTTGGGTTATGGGGCACCCTTTCAAAATTTTTGGATGACTCAAAACCTGGAAGTTTGTGAATCGTGAGGAATAAAATAAAAGATGCTGGATAGCGAGAGGACATAGGCTGATGGAATGGGCAGAAATGTAGCAGATGAAATTTAATACTGAGGGGTGTGAAGTGATGCATTTTGATAAGAAGAACAAGGAGAGGTAATACAATATAAAGGGTACAATTCGAAAGGAGATGCAAAAACTGAAGATCTGAGGATGCACATTCACAACTTGTTGAAGGTGGGAACAAAGATTAGGAAAGTGCCAAAAGTGGAATATAGGATCTTGAGCTTTATAAGTAAAGGCAGAGAGTGCAAAAGTAAAAAATCTATGGTGAATCTTTATAAAACATTGCTTCAGCCTTATTTTTGTATCCAATATTATGATAAGTCTTTTGGACAAAATGATTTACGAGAAAAGTTCCAGAGATGGAGATTCAGTTACATGGGTTGGTCGGAAAAGTTCGGGCTGTTCTCCTGAAGGAAGAATAGGTTGAGAGGATGATTAATAAAAGTATTCAAAGTTTGAGTGATTTGAAAGTAGATCAGCAGAAAGTGTTCCCATAAATGGATGAATCAAAAACTGGAGCACTCAATTCAAGGTAAATGGCAAAAAAAACAAAGAAGACATGAGGATAACTTTAACTCCCTTGTTTCTGGTTAGGATCTGGCCTGCGTGTCTGAGCATAGCCTGGAAGCAGATTCAATAGTGGCTTTCAAAGGGGAGTTGGATAATTATTTGAAAATATAAAATAACACAGAGCTATAAGAAAGGAGTGTGATGGGCTGAATGGTCTCCTCTGTGCTACATTCATTCTATGGCTCTATGAATTGATGTATAGAAATTTAGGTGATTTCATAATCATTGGGGCAGCACAGTGGTTAGCACTGCTGCCTCACAGTACCAGGGACCCAGGTTCAATTCTGGCCTCGGGTCACTGTCTGTGTAGAGCTTGCACGTTGTCCCTGTGTCTGCATGGGTTTCCTCCCGATGCTCCAGATTCCTCCCACAGTTCAAAGAAGCGTAGGTTCGGTGGGTTGGCCATGCTAAATTGACCTTAGTACCAGGGGATTTTAGCAGGGTAAATATGTGGGGCTATGGGAATAGGACCTGGATGGGATTTTGGTCGCTGAAGACTCAAATGGGCTGAATGGCCTTCTTCTGCACTGCAGGGAGTCTATGACTGTGCTCCACATCAATACAATTGGAATCTAATTGCTAATGTCTGCTCTGATTACACAGCAAGGTTACTAACATTCAACCAGACTCAAAGAAAAATGTTCAAT
Organism: Carcharhinus amblyrhynchos; assembly: GCF_965287045.1. Taxonomy (NCBI): domain Eukaryota; kingdom Metazoa; phylum Chordata; class Chondrichthyes; order Carcharhiniformes; family Carcharhinidae; genus Carcharhinus; species Carcharhinus amblyrhynchos. The sequence continues at coordinate 60,284,162 of NC_137329.1, forward strand.
TAAGACAGGCTGTAAAAGACTAAATGAACTTGCCTTGGACTCATGAAGCATCCAGACAAGAAACTGTCCAGCTGACCTGCAGTCATGAAACCTGAACCAGTAGATTTTCTTTTATTTTCAGAAGCTGATGTACAATCATAGTATTTCCTGGTTTTTCTCAAGATCTCAGCTTTTGCCTTTCTTACTGTTCTTTTTATTCATTACGTGGGTTCAACCATCCTCCCGATGTCAAAATGAATCATTTTGATAATGTTCTGTAGATCACTTGACTGCGTTATTCTGCAGTGCTGACATCAATTTCTAACCCCAGCCTATGTTTTCTTAATGAGATCTCGGGATGTGTCCAATCAGAGCAGCACTGAGGAGATGCAGATGGGCCCTCTTCTTGAGCATGTGATGAAGGTGCTCCCACAATCTGTTTCGCAAACTGAGGACTGAATTTTTGTAGGAATGAGGAAGTCTTCATCTCAGCTAAAATGGTGCCAGAACCCTGATTCCAGATGTAAGGGTGAGATGTTGCTGAGAAGGGACACATGCTGTGGTGAAATGGCTACAAATAACATTGATGTGAATATGATGCATGTGATGTGAAAACTGCAATGTGTAGGGAAGCAATGTGGTCCGACATCTGATCAAGCACAACACAACTCAGCATACAAGTTATATGGAATGGGTTCAATTCTATTGGCATGGTGGCACAGCGGTCAGCACTGCTGTCTCACAGCACCAGGGGCCCAGGTTCAATTCTCGGCTTGTCTGTCTGTGTGGAGTTTGCACATTCTCCCTGTGTCTGCATGGGTTTCCTCTGGGTGCTCCGGTCTCCTCCCACAGTCCAAAGATGTGTGGGTTAGGTTGGTTGGCCATGCTAAATTGACAGTTGTGTGAGTGGAATAAGCAGGGTAAATGTGCAGGGTTACTGGAAAAGGGCCTGAGTGGGATTGTTGTCAGTGCAGACCTGATGGGCCGAATGGTCTCCTTCTGTACTGTAGGGATTCCTTGATCCTACTTACATTAGTTGAAAGCATTTACATGCAGTGTTTTTGCTGTGCACCATATATCCCTTGATCTTCCCGATCCTACTGTTACATTTTGGATCTTCCCTGACTTCCATATCAGATGTGGAGGCAACCTGCAGACCACTCTGCCCTGCCTTGCCAGGAGTCCTCTGAATGGCTGAGACTTGGAGAGCCCTGGCCTGATTTGGGTGTTCTGATGTGAGGGAAGGTGCACCCTCCTCACACTGTGGATTTGGAGGTCATAGGACTACAGGAAGAGGGGACTGGGATTGGCTGAACATCTGGCTGGCTATCCCAGGGCGTCCAGTCGCTGGTCCTCCTCTCTGTGGATGCACGAAGGCTCCTGGCTAAGTCCTTGAGGAGAAGGGGCACCCAGAATGAGATTGAGTTGCCCCACCAATAGCTGCTGCAATGGAGTACAGCTTCCACAGTGGCACAGGGTGCTATGCCCTGGACCAATGTCCACTTGACAGCTGCCTCCCCCGTGTTGGCCTGACAGCACTATTTCCTCAGTTTGAACATGGACAAAATCCTCCATTGTACGTTGCAATCCTGATACCTAAGAAAAATCAAGCAGCGTGCCTTAATGATGATCAGCCAGTTATTCTGACATCCATCATTATGAAGTTCTTCGAAAGGTTAGTCATGGCACAAAGCAATTCCAGTCTCCCGGACTACCTCTATCCACTACAGTTTGCCTACCGCTGCAACAGGTCCACAGCAGATGCCATCTCCCTGGCCCTGCACTCAACCTGGAACACTTAGATAACAAGGACACCTATGTTGGATTCCTATTTATTGACTACAGCTCAGCCTTCAACACTATTATTCCCATGAAACTCATCTCCAAACTCGGTGGCCTGGGCCTTGGCACCTCCCTCTGCGACTGGATCCCGAACTTCCTAACTCACAGACCACAATCAGTAAGGATAGGTAACAACACCGCCTCCACAATCATCCTCAGCACTGGTGCCCCACAAGGTTGTGTTCTCAGCCCCCTACTATACTCCTTGTACACCAATGATGGTGCAGCCAAATTCCCCTCCAATTTGATTTTTAAGTTTGCTGATGACACCACCATAATGGGTCGGATCTCAAACAATGATGAGACAGAGTACAGGAATGAGATAGAGAATCTGGTGAACTGGTGTGGCAACAATAATCTCTCCCTCAATGTCAACAAAACAAAGGAGATTGGCATCGACTTCAGGAAGCATAAAGGAGAACATGCCCCTGTCTACATCAATGGGGATGAAGCAGAAAGGGTCGAGAGCTTCAATTTTTTTAGTGTCCAGATCACCAACAACTTGTCCTGGTCTCCCCATGCCAACACTATAGTTAAGACCAATGACTTTACTTTCTCAAAAGACTAAGGAAATTTGGCATGTCAACTACGACTCTCACCAACTTTTACAGATGCACCATAGAAAGCATTCTTTCTGGTTGTGTCACAGCTTGGTATGGCTCCTGCTTTGCCCAAGACCACAAAGAACTACAAAAGGTTGTGAATGTAGCCCAATCCATCACACAAACCAGCCTCCCATCCATTAATTTAGTCTACACTTCCTGCTGCTTCGACAAAGTAGCCAGCATAATTAAGGACCCCACGCACCCAGACATTCTCTCTCCCACCTTCTACCTTCAGGAAAAAGTTACAAAAGTCTGAGGTCACATACCAATTGACTTAAGAAAGCTTCTTCCCTGCTGCTGTCAGACTTTTAAGTGGACTTATCTTGCATTAAGTTGTTCTTTCTCTCCACCCTAGCTATGACTGTAACACTACATTCTGCACTCGTTCATTTCCTTCTCTATGGACAATATGTTTTGTCTGTATAATGCAAGAGAAACAATACTTTTCACTGTATGATAATACATGTGACAATAATAAATCAAATCAAATCAATCTGTGGAATGTAGCTGGCAGCCCAGCCTGATATCATTGTGCCTATCCCTTCTCAACATCTGCATTAAGACCAAGTCCACAAGCTTATCTGGTAGAGACTCAGCAGAATGCTGACCTCCACCAGTTTCCCGAGTATCAATGATCTTGGATGTCCCTGTCTCTAACTGCAGTGGATCAAAAGCAGTGCTGTGCTCACCGAATTGTAAGACTGAGCCTGCTCTAAATTGAGGTCCCAGCATGGTGTGTATTTCTACACTGGTGGAAGGTATGAGTGTGTGCTGTGACAGGTCTTCCACAAATGAGTCCTCTGAATTCACCTCTGAGGTGTCTTTGGGGCTGGAGGTGAATGGCTGGCTCCTCATGTCCCTGGGCATTTGCTTGTGATGCCTATGAAATAGAGTAGCGATAATTAATGTTTGGCAACAGACTCTGAGACAGAGCATTTCACTCAGAGTCTCGCTGTCTGGAGGATCAGCGGGGTGTAGGCTCCTCACATGAGGGTGTGCCACTGATCTCACTGTCACTGCAAGCATGTTCACCGTCCTCTCTGCCAGGCTGCCTATAATGGGTGAGGGCCCTGATCTCTGGCACTCTGCTACTGGTCTGGGACATCTCCCTCTTATTGTGGGTGAGTTCAGCCTGCATGAAGACAGGTGGAGGGAATGTGAGAAGGGAACATGCCAAGGCTGATGATAAGGATGTTTGCCTTGTGTGGGTGTTGAGTGCAGTGTATGGCATGAGGAGGCAAACTGCAGAGAATGTGAGACCAGATGGAGATGTCATGGTGTGTGTGTGAGAACGAGTGGCAATGTCCCTCATGCTAGTAATGTGTGAGATTCCTGTGGATTGTCATCCTGTGCATGTGTGAAGGGTTTGTGAGAGTGTGAGCTGTGAGAGCTGAGAGAGATGGCATATCCTGGCTGTATGGATAAGATCACCCATCCATTTGCAGCACTGTATTAGTATTCTCCTGTAGGCTGAGGAGGTGCTCACCCCAACACACACCTCCTCTCAGGCTGGCTTAGTGACCTTATTGGACATCCAGCAATCATCCCAGCATAGAGAGGATCATGTGGACCTTGACAGTGTGCAGAAGGTGACCCAGCCAGGCATCACTAAACTTCCTGCACACTTCCTGCTTCTGGGGTCAGTCTCTGGCCTGGAGTAGTCCTGGGCTGGGAAAGATCCGTGCATGGGTGTGCCTAGGTCGAGGATCTGCTGAGGCCCTGGCAGGGCTGGTGAATTGCAGGCTGCCCGCCAACTGAACAAAGTATTTCCAGCTGAGGTGAGAAGGGAATAATTGGATGTGAAAATTCTCCCCACAGCCCCCCCTGTTCCCAAAGTCTCTGGGGAGGAAAACCCTACCCATCTTTTTAAACCACCTCTGCACTAGAGAAACTAACCACAGCTACCACCATTTCAGCCACCATGTGGATAACCAACACAGATAGCTAATGTCTGGGACAGCCGATGGGATAGATGGGGACGCAGCATGGCAGCAGCCAATGAAAAGTGGAATACAGACTTGCACATAGTTTGCTATACGCTGCTAACCCTGTATAACTTTCTGTTAACTCACAATCACTGTTTACACACTCATCAACAATACAAACCACATTGAAAACACATCACTCAATCCACATCATTCTGATGATATTCATCATTCTACACCGCGTCACTCCCAATCGACTGCACTCTCCACACCCCTAAATCACATCATTTCTAAACTAACTACAGATTCTGAGCTAACTGAATGTATTTTCTCTAAACTAGCTAACTGTAAGATAATAAAAATCAATGAGGATGCCACAGTCATGTTTCAGTGTTGTTGTTCGTCCATTGTCGTTGATGAGGACCTCAACACCATTTCGAGGCTGGATGCGATGCGTCCAAAGATGACTGATCAGGCCAACTCGTGCACGGAATGTCCTGGCACATACTGGACAGACTTGTGTCGACACTGTAGATGTTGCGCTGGTGGCTCTAGATTTAGGCAGTTCGTGCTTAAGTTGTGCTTCAGCAGTGCACCTTGCTTCATGAGCTTGACAGCCATTATGGATGAGGCAGCGCCAGGTAGGGCGGTTTTGTGCCAGCATTTCCCAGGTGGTCATGTCTATGTCAGGCGACTTCAGGGAGGCCTTGAGTGTGTCTTTGAAACGTTTCTTCTGCCTTCCACGTGAGCATCTTCCAACAGAGAGTTCCCCAAAAAGGAGCTGCTTGGGTAAGCGCTCGTCTGACATACGGATGACATGACCTGCCCACCGGGTCTGTGCTCTCATCAGCAGTGTGTGGACTGATGGTAGACTTGCTCTAGTGACAACTTCAGTGTCTAGTACTTTGTCTTGCCATCTGATGCGTAATATTCTGCAAAGGCAAGTCATGTGGAAATGATTGAGCTGTCTTGTATGCCTTTGGTACACAGTCCACGTTTCACAGGCATACAGGAGGGTAGTGAGTACCACAGCGCTGTAGACCTTCAGTTTTTCAGTGTAGGAGCAAACAAATGCAGGGCTCCATAATTATCGTAAAATGATTGCATGTGGGCTGTTATAATACTTCTCTGTTTCATCAGAATCAATTTAATATCATCCTGAAAAAATAAACAAATATCTAAAACTGTCTCATCTAAACATCTTATTTTTGCCGCAGGAATGGTCCTAATGCCTTAGGAATTTGAAACATTCCCCCCTATACCATGTCCATACATTTAAATTCATAATGCTGTAACATTTGAACTCCCCAGCTTGATTTGGGCCTATCCCTAAGGGAATCTCTCTCAAAACTTTACAGGTAAACATTTGCAGAGCAATTGCTCACAAGTGCCTTCCTCTGGGCAATTGCTTTGTGTTGGAGCCATCCAAAAATACAATTTAAATCATTAACTTTGGATGGTTGTGACAGGATTACACCAATAGTTACTCCAAAAAAGTTAGAGGTTAAAGGTAGTATAACTTCTTACTATCTCCCTGGGATGTCAAATTCACTGGGTCTTTTAAACTTACCTGTTTCATGGCAGTTAGTGCAGTAAAAAAGAGGAGCTGGCCTTCTTGAATCCGCTGGAGCTGGCCTACACTGGGGCCTACGAAGAGGCTTTCAATCATCAGAGCTTTCAGCATAGCTTTCAAGAGCAGTTAAGTGAGCCCAAGTGTCTTTGAATTTCTGTGGGCCTTCTCTTTCTAACACAAGTCAGAAGTTATAGCCCAATTTTGGGCAGACAGGCACATTGCTATTGAAATTCATTAAAATATTTCATTGATGAATGAATAACAGAAGTAAATCCTTGCCCAGATTGAGATTATTTTTATGTTTGCATTTTTCCATGACATTGCCAAAAATCTACCAGCAACCATTCAACAAGGAGAATACATGATAAGAGATAGCGATAGGTTAGGAGTGAGAACCCCAGTGTTCATCAGATAAAAATTAATAGAAACCTACAGTGCAGAAGAAGCCATTCGACCCATCAACTCTGCACTGACCACAATCACACTCAGGCTCAATCCCCATTCCCCCATGCATTTATCCTAGCTAGTCTCCCTGATACCAAGGAGCAATTTAGCATAGCCAATCTACCTAACCAGGTCATCTTTGGACTGTGGGAGAAAACCGGAGCACCTGGACGAAACTCAGATAGACATGGTGAGAACGTGCAAACTCCACACAGACAGTGACCCAAGCCAGGAAGCAAATCTGCGTTCCTGGTACTGTGAGGCAGCAGTGCTAACCAGTGTGCCACCGTGCTGCCCCACATATTACAATACTGAGCTATTATAGAGACCAGCTGTTCATTGCCCCATCCCTGCCCCATCAGGGTGGTGTTGAATCCAAGATTCCAAGATGGAAGAATGACATTACTGTGCACTGTGAGTGTCTACCTCTGTCATGTAGCTTTATATCAGTGACAAAATAATTGAAATTTATATCCACTTCCCCCTATTTTATCAGACAGGATCCCTTCTATCGGACATGAACTTGAATCCATGTATGATAGTAGAAATGGAACACAATGAATGACTCAGTCTTCCATCAAAGATGCGTTGTATATCCTATCCTTTTAGGTGAGCACAGAGAGTGTTGTGGGGCTGTTGCTGAGTTTTGATATGATGAGCAATGCAATGTGCCGTGCAGTCCATTGGATGGTGATGACCATTACTCTGCAGTTTGCATCAAAACACGAAATTGAGATTCATGTATTCGTGCATAATTGCACTTTCAGATACAGCACAATCTCATTTGAAAACAGACCCAAATCCTGTGCCAGAAAAGATCCTCCAGCTACAAACTCTTTGTTACTCAACTATTCCAAAATTCAACCTTGTACCTTTTCAACCTCCAGAACTGTGCTGCCAATATCCTCGCTCACACCAATCCTATTCACCAGTTGCCCCTGTAGTCACTGGCCTACTTGGCTCCTGGTCCAGAAATGACTCCATTTTCAAACTCTCATCTGTGTTTTTTAACTGCACAATGGTCTCACCACTCTCTGTAGTCACCTCCAGCCCCACAACACTCTCTGTGCTCATCCAATTCTTCCATGTCATTTATTTCACTGTGTGCTTTCAGCAACTTAGGTCCTTACTACCAAAGCTCTCTCCCCACTTTAAAATGCATGATACAATCTCTCTTTGAGCTGTCTTAATTTCTCCTGCCAAATATCAGAATGTGTTTGATAACATTCCTGCAAAGCTTCAATGTTACATTCAAGGCCAAATAATGGCCAAAATCATTGTTCCAAACACAATCAATGGTGATTGTAATAAAGCATTAAACTGAATCTTGAAGCAGAATATTTCAGAATGATTATCTGCACAGAATGTTATTTACACATTTGATAAAGAAGTTAACAGGGGGCTGTTCATTCCAAACTCTATAAGGGTTGAGAAAGCCTTGAATGTATCAGCAGGGGTGTGCGAATCATGCACTTCTCAAAAGGAGACATAAATTATGCAGTTGTTTTTGTTTTAATCAATATCAAGGTTTCAATTGCAGTTCAGCATTAAAGTAATTACTGAAGTCATAATGTCTTTAATTACTTACAGTTCCCTATTCTATCATAAACCATAACACAAAACATGCTACTAGTCTATGATTCACACTTACTTTGTGACACTCAACACAACTTCGGTGAATACTTCCATGCAATTTGCCAGTGTGACCACAGACTTCCAGTTCCCTGAATTCTCCACTATGCTCCGACATCCTGGACCTTCTATAGTTTTGCAATGAAATTCAAAGCGAGCCCGAGAAACATCATCTCATTTTCTGATTAGGCACTTGCAGCCTTCCAGATACAACATCAAGTTCAATAATTTCAGATTATAACCTCTGCTTGTTTGTTCCTTTTGCAGATTATAGTTTTGCTCACTTTTTTTTCCTTTTCCAAATGGTAGTTATTCAAAAGCCTCCATTCACATCTCTTCTAAACCCATCTTGAACTTTTTTATCTGTCTCATTCCCACTCACTTTTGTCATTTTACATTTCCATTGAAAGCTCTGGGCAAATGCTTTCAATTTCTCCTTCAACTATGGAAAGGGGAAATGGAAAAAGAGGAAAGGTTCTCAATAAGATCAGACATTTGTTTATTTGGGGTAATAATTTTTTTGTTGCCTGCATTTTAATAACATATAGGAGATTTATTTGTGGATATATATTTATATATTTAAGAGAGAGAGAGAGGGAGAGAGATTAAGAGATAGAGAGATGAGTAATTACCTTGTTAAGAGCAATATGTTTATACCCCAACCACTCCAGTTTGTTGTAATTTTTATAATTACCTTTTTATTTTTACATTTAAGAAGATAAGGGAAATGAAGGGCTGGGGAATGGAAAGTATTTCCCCTTCTTGTTCCCCATTTTTCTATATAAAGCACATTATTTGTGGGATCTACTAGCTGCTGACAGCTCCTTTTCACCAGCCATGCCATTGTCTTCTTCCCCTCAGCTTCTTACACTGGATTTACTTCCTTGCATTGGGAAGAGTAAAAGTGAATCTTTGTGCTCAGTATCTCTCTCTCCAACTCTCTGCTGCTCACTAGCTTAATGGATTCATGTATGATACACCAGCTCTCAGCACATTTTCACACACTCACCTCACATAATAGGACCAATTTTCTGACTCCCCCATCCCAACTCTTCTCACTCAAAAGATTTGTCTTTGGAAGTATTGCTGCACTGGCACAAGCTGTCATCGCTTTGCCCCCTCTTCTTCCCCTGTGTCTGTCTGCTGCTCATATTGAGAAATACAACTCAGGACTGAAGTTACAATCTGTCAATGGGAGAAAAGTTTGAAATGAAAAGGGAATCCAGATTGCAAATCTATTGAAGTGAAGAGAAAAGAAAGCTTGTGTGTAAGATGTGAGAGATTTTGTAAACATAAAAATATTGCAACTTGCACTGATCCTTTAATATTGGATTAATCCGATAGAAAAGGGCTGGATTTGCAAAACTACTCCATGAATCCAGACAAGCAAGCTCAGCTAATTTGTACACGTGCCATGCAAATATTATGGGGTGATTTTTGTCTCCACGTTCAGACACTAAGGCTAGAATTCTCCCATCCCACCTGCCACTAGAATTGTAATGGGCAGGTGGTGGACAATGTGAAACCCCAGTGACAGTCGGAGGGAATTCCTGATTTTTAGACCTGCACAATTGGAGAATTCCATCCTATAGATCTTCCAAGGGGGACTGAGATTGGCCTCGAGTTAAATCTCAGTTTAGACTCAGTTTTAACTCATCCTAGTAAAGGTAAAAGCAAAATACTGCGGATTTTGGAATGTGAAATAAAACCAGAACATGTTGGAAACTCTCAGCAGATCTGCCAGCATCTGTGGAGAGAGAATAGAACCAATTTTGAGTCAGGATGACTCTTTGCCAGGATTGAAATATTAGCTTGATTCTCTCTCTACATATGCTGAGATTTTCCAGCATTTTCTGTTTTTGACCCTGGTAAGAATAATGAAGCCAGCAGCAGGAACAACTTCCTGGAGATATCCCAGAATGTTAATGGAAAGCATTTATCCTAATCCCCTAGCTCACAAGCAATGACCAGCTGTTTGTGAGTGAACAAGGCACCGATGTGAATTGTAAGCTCTGCTTTAACGTTACCTCAGGATTATTACTATAGCTACATCTCCTGAGACACACTGCAAGACCTTGTGAGACACTTTGCCAAGAGTTAATCAGTACTCTGTCAACATTTATTCCAGATATCTTTTGAGGATGCCACCTGAAAAAAAGCAAATTCTCTGCTCCTCTACCATATTGGGCAGCTGAAAGGAGTCACCAGGAGAAAATGAGTGTTTCGCCGTCTGCTTTTGCTAGAAATAGTTAAATACTTTGAAAATACTCGTATTTTTACAGTCTCTCTCAAGACATCAACATGTCTCAGACTGCTGTACATCTAATGAACCACTTTTGAACATTAGGTCCAGTTGTGATGTTGGAAGTATCTGGATAAGGAATGAAAGGAAGACAGGCTCAGCATAGCAATACCAGTTGCTGGGAGGCAGATGATTGGTTGAGTGAAGAAGCTGAGGGGGCATTCTACCTCCATCCACGAGTACAGGGGCAGAATTCTACAGCCCTTCTTGTTGTCGGGATCTTCCAGTCTGCTGAAGTCAATGGACTTTTGAACAGAATGCTGCATTTTCCAGCCCCACTTCTGCCGTGATGGGACAACAATGTTTTGGCCAGAAAATCTCTCTTTTTCCGGGCCTCTTCCACCTACTCTTCCAGCGTCATGTCTGAAACCCTGTGCACCTTCTTACTCCCTTAACCACTCAGAAATGGTTCTCGACATCTCAGCCAAAGCACCTCTGAGCAAGTTCAAATCAGGTAGGACCAACATTTCATTCTTAATCCAGTCTTTCAGGCAAATGTGTCTTAATATCACAGCACCTATTTAGCACTTGTTTATAACCGCTGGCCAAAATAATCTTTTGTATTTTGGAACAATTCTTTTGACTTCTGTTTAATAATCTGTTGCTATTAATTTTATATTGATCTGGAGGAGGGAACCGAGTGTAGGGTGTCGAAATTTGCTGATGACACCAAGATTGGTGGAACGGCAAATTGTGCAGAGCGTGTGGAGAGCCTGCAGAAGGACCTAGATAGGCTGGGCGAATGGGCCAGGAAATGGCAAATGGAATTTAATGTTGGCAAGTGCGAGGTGGTCCACTTTGGTAGGAATAATGGTAGGAAGGATTATTACTTACGTGGAGAAAAACTGCAGCAGGCGACGTGCAGAGGGATCTCGGGGTCCTTGTGCATGAGTCGCAAAAACCCAGCTTGCAGGTGCAGCAGGTGGTCAGGAAGGCGAATGGGATGCTGGCCTTCATAGCGAGGGGGATTGAATATAAAAGTAGGGAGGTCTTGCTGCGGCTGTATAGGGCATTGGTGAGGTCGCAGCTGGAGTACTGTGTGCAGTTTTGGGCGCCGTACTTACGCAAGGATATTTTGGCCTTGGAGGGAGTGCAGAGGAGGTTTACTAGGCTGATGCCGGAGTTGAGGGGGTTGAGCTATGAGGAGAGGCTGGATAGACTAGGCTTGTACTCGTTAGAGTTTAGAAGAATGAGGGGAGATCTCATTGAGACGTATAAGATGATGAATGGGATGGATAGGATAGAGGTGGAGAGACTCTTCCCGCTCAGAAAGGATAGTAGGACTAGGGGGCACAGCCTCAAGATAAAGGGGGGGGGCGGTTTAGAACGGAGTTGAGGAGGAACTTCTTCACTCAAAGGGTGGTGAATCTCTGGAATTCTCTGCCCGTTGAAGTGGTGGAGGCTGCCTCGCTAAATATTTTTAAGAAGCGGGTTGATGGGTTTTTGATAAGAGAGGGGATTAAGGGTTATGGGGAGAGGGCGGGAAAGTGGAACTGAGCCACGACAGATCAGCCATGATCTTATTGAATGGCGGGGCAGGCTCGAAGGGCTAGATGGCCTACTCCTGCTCCTATTTCTTATGTTCTTATATTGAAGCATGTTGCTTCATTTTCTTCTCTTAACTTTAGAAGAAAGTTTTTATTGATAAACATGGTCGCAAATATTGAGTGCAATATCTTTTCAAAATTAGACACCATACTATGATAAAATACAAAATCTCTGCTCCCTAATTTTCTTTAACAAATGTGTGCAATTGGGACAGTAACCCTGTTACATCCTAGACTGTCCTGAAATGGGCCTGTCTTTATGTCTTACAGCAAGGCTGCAGGATATGGATAACCCATGTCTCCTCCTTACTGTGGAATCTCAGCACAGACGATGTCAGATTCTCAAGCAAGGACACAAGTTGCTGAGGTTATTCAAAAACATATTACAGATGAAACACAACTTAATTAAAGCCCTGAAGCATCCACTTCAGCCCATGCACTCCATCCTAACTTCTTGACCACAGCATGTAAATGTTTGATGCCTGGATGACGACACAATTTTAAAAATTCACATATATCTACACTGAAATATAATCTTCTGGATATTTCTATGGTGAGCTTTGCAAAGCAAAATAAGATAACATTGATTTATCATTAAGGTCATTCTGGTGGAGTTTCAGTTGATGATAGAGATTCATTGAATCCCTACAGTGCAGAAGAGGCCATTCAGTCTGTCAAGACTGCACCAATTCTGACAGATTATTTTATTTAGGCCCTCTCTCCCACACTAATCCCCCATATTTACCATGGCTAATTCATCTAAGCAATCATCTTGGGACACTAAGGGGCAATTTAGCATGGCCAATCCACCTATTCTGCACATCTTTGGACTGTGGAAGGAAACTGGAGCATCCAGAGGAAACTTAAGCAGACATATGGGGAGAATGTCCAAACTCCACACAGACAGTCACATGAGGCCAAACCCGGATCCCTGGAGCTGTGAGGCAGCAGTGTTGACCACTGTGCACTGTGCCACCCACATGCAGATCACAGGATAACTTCATTTCAGTGTTTTTAAAATTCTGTTTTCAAAAGGGTAAGGGTTAAAGTATAAAGTTCCTTTTAATTCTGTAAGATACAAGATTATGTCTTTGTAATTATATAGAGTCCCTTTCGATTCAGCAGTGTAAGAGTTAATGATGACAGGTAAACAGAGTTGCAGGTTGTTTAATAAGGCAAGGGTTCATAACTGTACATGTACAGAATTCCTGTCTATCCTGTATAGCGTTTGCTTATTCAGTGAGGTAATGTCAATGACAGCCAACATATACAGTGGTAAGTTTATTCAGCAGGATAAGGGTTGATGTCCACATCATTGTGCAAAGCCCTGCTTCTTGGCAGGTTAGGTGTTGTTACGCTCCAGTTTACTCAGCAGTGTTAGGTATTAACTCTGTAGCAGTGCAAGGTTCATTCAGGACTCTAAAAAATGCCAATAACCATATAATTCTTACAATATGGCATTAGAATTCCTTTTCTATTCATGCTAAATATATAGAATTCAAATTATGTAGAATATCAACACTCTTTTCATTTACTCTAATCTCTAAAATAAGAACTCAATAAGCTGCTTCCCTAATAGGAAAAGGAGAGGCACAGTGTTTGAATAAAACTTGATGGTGAAGGACTGACTAGGACTATTTATCAGCAAAGGATGATAAAGTGTGTCTCTGGGTAATGGACTGCTACAGACGGTGTGTGCAGGGGATTGGTACAAATTCTCTCTGTGTGGGTAAGGAATTGGTACGGATTTAAGGGTTTGGTACAGAGTGTGTGGGTAAGGGATTGGTACAGTGTGTGTGGATAAGGGATTGGTACAGTGTGTGTGGGTAAGGGATTGGTACAGAGTGTGTGCGGGTAAGGGATTGGTACAGAATGTGTGTGGCTAAGGGTTTGGTACAGAATGTGTGTGGGTGAAAGTAAGGGATTGGTACAGAGAATGTGTGGGTAAGAATTTAGTATAGTGTGTGTGGGTAAGGGATTGGTACAGATTTTCTATGCTTGGGTCAGGGATTATACAGTGTGTGGGTGAGGGTTTGGTACAGAGTGTGTGTGGGTAAGGGATTGATACAGAGTGTGTGTGGGTAAGGGTTTGGTACAGAGGGTGTGTGGGTAAGGGATTGATACAGAGTGTGTGTGGGTAAGGGTTTGGTACAGAGTGTGTGTAGGTAAGGGTTTGGTACAGAGTGTGTGTGGGTAAGGGTTTGGTACAGAGTGTGTGTGGGTAAGGGTTTGGTACAGAGTGTGTGTAGGTAAGGGTTTGGTACAGAGTGTGTGTGGGTAAGGGTTTGGTACAGAGTGTGTGTGGGTAAGGGTTTGGTACAGAGTGTGTGTGGGTAAGGGTTTGGTACAGAGTGTGTGTAGGTAAGGGATTGGTACAGTGTGTGTGTGGGTAAGGGTTTGGTACAGAGTGTGTGTGGGTAAGGGTTTGGTACAGAGTGTGTGTGGGTAAGGGTTTGGTACAGAGTGTGTGTAGGTAAGGGATTGGTACAGTGTGTGTGTGGGTAAGGGTTTGGTACAGAGTGTGTGTGGGTAAGGGTTTGGTACAGAGTGTGTGTGGGTAAGGGTTTGGTACAGAGTGTGTGTGGGTAAGGGTTTGGTACAGAGTGTGTGTAGGTAAGGGTTTGGTACAGAGTGTGTGTGGGTAAGGGTTTGGTACAGAGTGTGTGTAGGTAAGGGTTTGGTACAGAGTGTGTGTGGGTAAGGGTTTGGTACAGAGTGTGTGTGGGTAAGGGTTTGGTACAGAGTGTGTGTGGGTAAGGGTTTGGTACAGAGTGTGTGTAGGTAAGGGATTGGTACAGTGTGTGTGTGGGTAAGGGTTTGGTACAGAGTGTGTGTGGGTAAGGGTTTGGTACAGAGTGTGTGTGGGTAAGGGTTTGGTACAGAGTGTGTGTAGGTAAGGGATTGGTACAGTGTGTGTGTGGGTAAGGGTTTGGTACAGAGTGTGTGTGGGTAAGGGTTTGGTACAGAGTGTGTGTAGGTAAGGGATTGGTACAGTGTGTGTGTGGGTAAGGGTTTGGTACAGAGTGTGTGTGGGTAAGGGATTGATACAGAGTGTGTGTAGGTAAGGGTTTGGTACAGAGTGTGTGTGGGTAAGGGTTTGGTACAGAGTGTGTGTAGGTAAGGGATTGGTACAGTGTGTGTGTGGGTAAGGGTTTGGTACAGAGTGTGTGTGGGTAAGGGTTTGGTACAGAGTGTGTGTAGGTAAGGGATTGGTACAGTGTGTGTGTAGGTAAGGGTTTGGTACAGAGTGTGTGTAGGTAAGGGTTTGGTACAGAGTGTGTGTGGGTAAGGGTTTGGTACAGAGTGTGTGTGGGTAAGGGATTGATACAGAGTGTGTGTAGGTAAGGGTTTGGTACAGAGTGTGTGTGGGTAAGGGTTTGGTACAGAGTGTGTGTAGGTAAGGGATTGGTACAGTGTGTGTGTGGGTAAGGGTTTGGTACACAGTGTGTGTGGGTAAGGGTTTGGTACAGAGTGTGTGTAGGTAAGGGATTGGTACAGTGTGTGTGTGGGTAAGGGTTTGGTACAGAGTGTGTGTGGGTAAGGGATTGGTACAGAGTGTGTGTAGGTAAGGGTTTGGTACAGAGTGTGTGTGGGTAAGGGTTTGGTACAGAGTGTGTGTAGGTAAGGGAATGGTACATATTCTCTGAGTGGATAAGGGATTGGTACAGATGATGTGTGGCTAAGGGATTGGTACAGGGTGTGTGTGTGTAAGGGATTCGAACAGATTCTCCGTGTGGGTAAGGGATTGATACAGATAATGCGTTGGTGAGGGATTCGTACAGAGTGTGTGTGGATAAGGGGTTTATACAAAGTGTGTGCAGGCAAGAGATTGGTACAGGTTCTCTGTGTGGATAATGGATTGATGCAGAACGTGTGTGGGGAGGAGATTGGCACAGATTCTGTCTCTGGGTAAAGGATTGTTACAGAGTGTGTGTGGGTAAGGGATTGGCACAGAGTGTGCGTCGGGAAGGATTTGATAGAGTATGTGTGGGGAAATGATTGGGACAGAGTGTATTTTGGTAAGGGAATGGTACAAAGCATGTGTGGGTAAGGGATTGGTACAGAGTGTGTATGGATAAGGGATTAGTACACATTCTCTCTGTGTGGGTAAAGCATTTATACTGAGCGTGTGTGGGTAAGGGCTTGGCACAGAGTTTGTGTTGGTAAGGGATTAGTACAGTGTGGGTAAGGGTTTTTACAGTGTGTGTGGGAAAGGGATTGATACAAGAGTGTGTGTGGGTAAGGGATCGGTACAGAGTGTGTGTGGGGAAGGAATTGGTACAGAGTGTATGTGTGTGTAGGAGATTGGTACGGATTCTCTATTTGTATAAGAGATTGGTAGAGAGTGTGTGTGGGTAAGAGATTGGTAGAGAGTGTGTGTGGGTAAGGGATTGGTACAGAATGTGTGTAGGTAAGGATTTTGAACAGTGTATGTGTGGAGAAGGGATTGGTAAAGACAGTGGGTAAGGGTTTGGTACAGAGTATGTGTGGGTAAGTGATTGGGACAGAGTGTGTTTGGGTAAGGGATTCATACAGAGTATTTGTGGGTAAGGGATTGGTACACATTCTCTCTGTGTGGGTAAGGGATTTGTAGAGAGTGTGTGGGTAAGGGATTGGTACGAGGTGTGTGTGGTAAGGGTTTGGTAGAAAGTGTGTGTGGGGGAGGGTTTGGTACAGAGTGAATGTGGGTAATGTATTTTGGTACAGAATGTGTGTGTTTGGGTAAGGAATTGATACCGAGAATGTGTGGGTAAGAATTTAGTACAGAGTGTGCGTGGGTACTGGACAAGGTCCCGCCTGGGAGGTTAGTTAGGAAGGTTCAGTCGTTAGGTATACATGGAGAAGTAGTAAATTGGATTAGACATTGGCTCAATGGAAGAAGCCAGCGAGTGGTAGTGGAGGATTGCTTCTCTGAGTGGAGGCCTGTGACTAGTGGTGTGCATGATGTGGGTATGCCGGCGTTGGACTGGTGTAAACACAGTAAAAAGTCTGACAACACCAGGTTTTAGTCCAACCTATTTATTTGATAATATACTCGCAAGCTTTCGGGTTAGCCCCTTCGTCAGGTGAATGGAGAGTTCTGGCCTCAGACAGAGGCCAGAACTCTCCATTCACCTGACGAAGGGGCTAACCCGAAAGCTTGCGAGTATATTATCAAATAAATAGGTTGGACTAAAACCTGGTGTTGTCAGACTTTTTACTAGTGGTGTGCCACAGGGTTCAGTGCTGGGTCCATTGTTGTTTGTCATCTATATCAATGATCTGGATGATAATGTGGTAAATTGGATCAGCAAATTTGCTGATGATACAAAGATTGGAGGTGTAGTGGACAGTGAGGAAGGTTTTCAAAGCTTATAGAGCAATTTGGACCAGCTAGAGAAATGGGCTGAAGAATGGCAGATGAAGTTTAATGCACTGAGGTATTGCACTTTGGAAGGACGAACCAAGGTAGAACATACAAGGTGAATGGTAGGACACTGAAGAGTATAGTAGAACAGAGGGATCTGGGAATACAGATACATAATTCCCCTTAAAATGGCGTCACAGATAGATAGGGTCATAAAGGGTGCTTTTGGAACATTGGCCTTTGTAAATCAAAGTATTGAGTATAAGTGTTGGAATGTTATGGTGAGGTTGTATAAGACATTGGTGAGGCTGAATTTAGAGTATTGTGTGCAGTTTTGGTCACCTAATTACAGGAAGGATATTAAAAGGGTTGAAAGAGTGCAGAGAAGGTTTACAAGGATGCTGCCAGGACTTGAGAAACTGAGTTACAGAGGAAGGTTCAATAGGTTAGGACTTTACTCTCTGGAACGTAGAAGAATGAGGGGAGTTTTGATAGAGGTGTATAATATTTTGATGGGTATAGATAGAATGAATGCGAGCAGGCTTTTTCCACTGAGGATAGGGGAGAAAAAAACTAGAGGACATGGGTTAAGGGTGAAGGGGGAAAAGTTTAAAGGGAATATTGGGGGGGGCTTCTGCACACAGAGAGTGGTGGGAGTGTGGAATGGTCTGCCAGATGAAGTGGTAAATGCAGGCTCACTTTTAACATTTAAGAAAAACTTGGAAAGGTACATGAATGAGAGGGGTGTGGAGGGATATGGTCCAAGTGCAAGTTAGTGGGACTAGGCAGAAAAAATGGTTCAGCACAGCTAAGAAGGGCCAAAAGGCCTGTTTCTGTGCTGTAGTGCTTCATGGTTCTATGGCACAGATTCTCTCTACTTGGGTCAGGGATTGGTATAGAGTGTGTATGGGTAAGGGTTTTGTACAGCGTGTGTGTGGATAAGGGACTGCTACACATTCTCTGTGGATAAGGATTGGTAGAGAGTGTGTGTGAGTAAGGGTTTGGTACAGAGTGTGTGTTGGAAAGAGATTGGTACAGATTCTGTCTGTGTGGGTAATGTATTGGTACAGAGTGGGTGTGGGGAAGGGTTTGCTACAGAGTGTGTGTGGGGAAGTGATTCGAACAGAGTGTGTTTGGGTGAGGGAATGGTACAGAGTGTGTGGGTAAGGGATTGGTACAGAGTGTGTACGTGTGGGTAAGGATTTGGTACAAATTCTGTGTGAGTAAGGGATTTGTACAGAGTGTGTGAGTAAGGGTTTGGTACAGGATGTGTCTGGGTAAGGGATTGACACAGAGTGTGTCTGGGTAAGGGATTGATACAGAGTGTGTCTGGGTAAGGGATTGGGACAGAGTGTGAGTGGGTAAGGGATTGGTATACAGTGTGTGTGGGTAAGGGATTGGTACAGAGTGTGCCTGGGTAAGGGTTTGGTACAAAGTGTGTGTGGGTAAGGGATTGGTGCAAAGTGTGTGTGGCTAAGAGTTTGATACAGAATGTGTATGGATAATTTATTGGTACAAAGTGTGTGTGCATTAGAGTTTGGTACAGAGTGTGTGTTAATAAGGATTTGGTACAGAGAGTGTGTGGGTGAGGGATTGATACAGAGTGTGTGTGGGTAAGAGATTGGTGCAGATTCTCTCTATGTGGTTAAAGGTTTGGTACAGAATGTGTGTTTGTAAGGAATTGGACAGTGTGTGTGTGGGGAAGGGATTGGTACAGAGTGTGTGTGGGGAAGGGATTGGTACAGTGTGTGTGTGGGGAAGGGATTGGTACAGAGTGTGTGTGGGGAAGGGATTGGTACAGAGTGTGTGTGGGGAAGGGATTGGTACAGAGTGTGTGGGGGTAAAGGTTTGATACAGAATGTGTATAGATAATTTATTGGTACAGAATGCGTGTGTGTCAGAGTTTGGTACAGAGTGTCTGTGGGGAAGGGCTTGGTACTGATTGTGTGTGGCTCAGGGATTGGTACAGAATGTGCATGCGTAACGGTTTGGTACAGAGTGTGTATGGGTTAGGGATTGGTATAGAATGTGTGTGGGTAAGGGTTTGGTACAGAGCTTGTGTGGGTTAGGGTTTGGCACAGGGTATGTGTGGGGAAGGAATTGGTACGGTCTGTGTGGGTAAGGAATTGATACAGATTCTTTCTGTATGGTTAAGGGATTAGTACAGAGTGTGTGTGAGTAAGGGATTGGTACAGATTCTCTCTGTGTGGGTAAGGGATTGGTTGGGAGTTTATGTGCGTTAGGGTTTGGTACAAAGTGTGTGTGAGTAAGGGATTGGTACAGACTCTCTTTATGTGGTTAATGGTTTGGTACAGAATGTGTGTCAGTAAGGAATTGGTATAGAATATGTGTGGGTAAGGAATTGGTATAGAGTGTTTGTGAGTAAGGGATTGGTACAGAGTTTGGGTCAGGGTTTGGTACAGAGTGTGTGTGGGTAAGAGTTTGCTCCAGATTGTGTGTGGATAAGGGATTGGTGCAGACTCTCTTTGTATGGTGAACTGTTTGGTACAGAGTGTGTGTCTGTAAGGGATTGGTACAGATTCTCTCTGTCTGGGTAAGCATTTGGTACATAGTGTGTGTGGGGAAGGGATTGGTATAGATTCTCCCTGTGTGAGTAAGGGTTTGGTACAGTGTGTGTGGGGAAGGGATTGGTACAAACTGCATGTGGGTAAGGGACTGGCACAAGTTCTCTCTGTGTGTTTAAAGGTTTGGTACAGAGTGTGTTGGGTAAGGGATTGTGACAGAGCGTGTGTGCGTAAGGGATTGGTACAGATTCTCTCAGTGGGCAATGGATTGATGCAGAGCGTGTGTGGTTAAGGGATTGGTACAGAGTGTGTGTGGGGAAGGGATTCCTATAGAGTGTGTGTGGCAAAGAGTTTGGGTGGAGTGTGTATAGGTAAGAGATTGGTACAGTTTCTATCTGGGTGGTTAAGGGACATTGTACCAATCCCTTACCCACACACACTCTGTACCAATCCATTCACTACACACATTCTGTACAGAGTGTGTGTGCATAAGGGATTGTACAGATTTTCTCTGTGTGGGTAAGGGACTGGTACAGAATGTGTGTGGGCAAAGGATTGGTACAGAGTGTTTGTGAATATGGGTTTGGTACAGAGTGTGTGTGTGGGTTTGGGATTTGTGCAGCGCGTGTGTAAGAGATTGGTACAAAATTTGTGGGTAAAGTTTTGTATAGAATGTGTGTGAGTAAGGGATTATTACAGAGTGCGTGTGGGTTCGGGTTTGGTACAGAGTGTGTGTGGGTAATTGATTGGTACAGAGTGTGTGTGGGTAAGGATTTGGTACAGAGTGTGCCTGGTTAAGAATTTTGTACAAAATGTGTGTGGGTATGGGACTAGTACAGAGTGTGGGGAAGGATTAGTACAGAGTGTGTGTGGGTGAGGGATTGTTACAGTGTGTGGGGAAGGGTTTGGTACAGAGTGTGTGTTGATAGGGATTGATACAGATTCTCTCTGTGTGGATAAGGGATTGGTACAGCATGTGTCTGAATAGGGGATTTGGTACAGACGGTGAGCTAACTTCTCCGAATCTGCCCGTGGTGAATTTGTTGGCTGTGGATGCTGAGAATTGGCAGAGAGGCAAAAAATTGTAAACAGATTGATGTAAAATCACATTGCAATTCACCCAATGGGAGGTTAATGACTGGCCTCTGGCTGGCTGGTGGCACACTTTCCATTTGCATCATCTCGAGAAGATGAATGCTCATTAAGACAGCTGGCGCCAGCACACCATCATGCCTTTTAATCTTGCAACACAGCATCAGGAAATCAGGCTCCAAGTCTGGTTGTCAATAAGTAGCATGGACAAGGCAGTCCTCATTTCACTAGAGTGTACAAGGAGACTGCCACAGCTTTCTGCCATCGCGCTGCACTGCTGCTGATATTCTCTCCAGCACTCTGCCTGTTGCACACCCCACTTCTTGCCTCCAGCTCCATGTTGCACTGATCTTCATAACTGTACTGTCCTGCTGGAATCATAAACCCTTCTGTGCCACCGAATCAGTTGGGTACTGTGCCTGTGGGTGGTGAGCCCACTTGCTTTCACCAGACAGTGCAGAATGCCTGCATACCAGAGGGAAAGGCTAGCAGTCTTAAGGAGAGGTCTGCATTTCGATTCAGCCACCTTCCCCTTGAAACCATCACCTGTCAGACATCCATGCCCTAGGTGGGCTTCTACTGACTGTATCAGGAGTTTTTACCCGTCCACTTCCAGTAAACAATGTGGTATCTCTTTGCCCACTTGTTGGGAGCTTTCCTTGCAGCTGTGTCAGCGTCCAGTTTCCCTCTGATCAGCCTTCTCTCTACCTTCCACTGTTCACCATTTTCATCTACCTTCGGTCCCTGTGCCTGCCATGGTGATCACTCGCTCTCCCCCCCGCACACCCCCCCACCGCCAAAGCACAGCCCTCCTCCTGCATGAACCCCTTCTCTTTATCAGAACACATCTCCACTCTCACTCCAGCTCCCCCCTCACTATCCACGTCTCACCCCAGGCTCACCTCACATTATAGCAATCATAGCATCCCCCCAACCTTTCAGGTAGTAGCTGCATGAATCCCACTATTCAGATAGACACAAGGGGCAAATAGACACCACAATGGAGTGCTACAATGATTTAAAATCCTGCCAGATGACCAGGGGACATGGAGACTAAAGTGACCAGGCCAGTTCAGAACTTGCACAGCTAATGGGCAGGAAAGCAGAGGTTGATCACAGGGCTACCTGAAATCTCTGAGTGGTTTTCAGGTCTGCCAGGGCTAGAAGGCAAAGTCCAGCCACAAGACCCCTATCTCGGGGGAGAATGGTGAGACCAAATACTTGTCTGCAGCCCCAGCCCAACCAATTCCCCAGGGCTATTTGGGGACCCTTCCTCTATAATCTGGCAGTGACAGAGGGGAAATTGGACACTGAACTTGCCACCTTGACACCCCTCTGGACAAAGCAGGCCAGTGTGCCAGTGCCAGGGCAAGTGCACTATTGGCATACATGGGAGTCTGAGGGGTGTGTATTTAATGTGGGAGGGGGGCCTGAGTGGGGGTTGGAGAAGGGAGAGGGGTTGGTGTGGGGGGATGGGCATGAGGTATTTTCAAGTCAGGATCACCCTCATGCATGCATGGTGCAGGGGTGGGTTGACCTATTATTTGAATGGTGAGCTGTTATTAGTGATCCCCTGGACCCTCGGGGTCCAGCGCTCCATCTCCATGCTGGTGATTACAACCACCAATGCCCAGACAGTGCATTGCCTGTGGGATAGGCAGGCATGACAGAGGGATGGTGAATGGGGCATTAAACCCTATTGGGTGGCCACCTGTGCAGGGCTGGAAGCTGATAGGGGTTGATAAGGCAGGGCAGTGAATCCCAATGCCTTGACTGCCATTGGGATTCCCAATTTTCGGCTGATGTTCCATTCAGTGAGCTACCTGAAGAGGCTGGAGAATCCCTGCCGGCAAGATGAGGATTGGTACAGACTGAGTAAGCAAGGATTTCATTGAATCCCTACCGTGCAAAAGAAAACCATTCAGTCCAAAAAATCTGCACTGACCACGATCCGACCCAGCCCCTATCCCCACGGCCCCACAAATTCACACTGCCAGTTCCAATAACACCAAGGGGCAATCTATTATGACCAGTCAACCTAAACATCTTTAGACTGTGGAGGAAACCAGAGCACCAAAGAATGCCCATATAGACAGGGGGAAAATGTGCAAATTCCACACAGACAGTGGGACAAGTTGGGAATCGAAAATGGGTCCATGGCGAGGTGAGACAACAATATACCGGATGTTGGTGAGACCACATTTGGAATATTGTGTTCAGTCTGGTCATCTCACTATAAGAAGGATGTGGAAGCATTGGAGAGAGTGCAGAGAAGATTTACCAGGATGCTGCCTGGTTTGGAGGGTAGGTCTTATGAGGAAAGGTTGAGGGAGCTGGGGCTTTTCTCTTTGGAGTGGAGGAGGATGAGAGGTGACTTAATAGAGGTTTATAAGATGATGAGAGGGATTGATAGAGTAGATGTGCAGAGACTATTTCCTCGAGTGGATGTAGCTGTTACTAGGGGGCATAACTATAAGGTTCATGGTGGGAGATATAGGAGGGATGTCCCAGGTAAATTCTTTACTCGGAGAGTGGTTGGGGTGTGGAATGGACTGCCTGCTGTGATAGTGGAGTTGGGCACTTCAGGAACTTTCAAGCGGTTATTGGATAGGCACATGGAGCACACCAGAATTATAGGGAGTGGGATAGCTTGATCGTGGGTTTGGCCATAGCTCGGCACAACATTGAGGGCCGAAGGGCCTGAATTGTGCTGTAATATTCTATGCTCTATGTTCTAATACTAACCACTGCACCAACGTGAAGACAGGAAGAAGTCTCACAAGACAAGGTTAAAGTCCAACCAATTTATTTGATAGTAAACTCACAAGCTTTCGAGATTTGCCTCTTCGTCAGGTGAATGGAGAGTTCCACATCATGACGAATATCACCACCGTGAAGAGACAGAGACGCAGAATTTGGACAGACTGAGTGAGAGAGGAATTGAACGGTGTGAACAACGGTACAGACTGAGTGAGTGAGGATCGATGCAGACTGAGTGAGTGAGGATCAGTGTAGACTGAGTGAGTGAGGATCGGTACAGACTGAGTGAGTGAGGGTCAGTGCAGACTGAGGAGTGAGGATCAGTACAGACTGATTGAGTGAGGATCGATACAGACTGAGTGAGTGAGGATCGGTACAGACTGAGTGAGTGAGGATCAGTGTAGACTGAGTGAGTGAGGATCGGTACAGACTGAGTGAGTGAGGGTCAGTGCAGACTGAGGAGTGAGGATCGGTACAGACTGATTGAGTGAGGATCGATACAGACTGAGTGAGTGAGGATCGGTACAGACTGAGTGAGTGAGGATCGGTACAGGCTGAGTGAATGAGGATCGGTACAGGTTGAGTGAGTGAGGATCGGTACAGACTGAGTGAGTGAGGATCGGTACAGGCTGAGTGAGTGAGGATCGGTACAGGTTGAGTGAGTGAGGATCGGTACAGACTGAGTGAGTGAGGATCGGTACAGGCTGAGTGAGTGAGGATCGGTACAGGCTGAGTGAGTGAGGGTCGGTACAGGCTGAGTGAGTGAGGATCGGTACAGACTGAGTGAGTGAGGATCGATACAGACTCAGTGAGTGAGGATTGGTACAGGCTGAGTGAGTGAGGATCGGTACAGACTGAGTGAGTGAGGATCAGTACAGGCTGAGTGAGTGAGGATAGGTACAGACTGAGTGAGTGAGGATCAGTACAGACTGAGTGAGTGAGGATCGGTACACGCTGAGTGAGTGAGGGTCGATACAGACTGAGTGAGTGAAGATCGATAGAGACTGAGTGAGTGAGGATTGATAGAGACTGAGTGGCGAGGATCGATACAGTCTGAGTGAGTGAGGATCGATACAGCCTGAGTGAGTGAGGATCGGTACAGACTGAGTGAGTGAGGATCGGTACAGACTGAGTGAGTGAGGATCGGTACAGACTGAGTGACTGAGGATCGATACAGACTGAGTGAGTGAGGATCGATACAGACTGAGTGAGTGAGGATCGATACAGACTGAGTGAGTGAGGATCGGTACAGACTGAGTGAGTGAGGATCGGTACAGACTGAGTGACTGAGGATCGATACAGACTGAGTGACTGAGGATCGATACAGACTGAGTGAGTGAGGATCGATACAGACTGAGTGAGTGAGGATCGATACAGACTGAGTGAGTGAGGATCGGTACAGACTGAGTGAGTGAGGATCGGTACAGACTGAGTGAGTGAGAATCGATACAGACTGAGTGAGTGAGGATCGATACAGACTGAGTGAGTGAGGATCGATACAGACTGAGTGAGTGAGGATCGGTACAGACTGAGTGAGTGAGGATCGATACAGACTGAGTGAGTGAGGATCGATACAGACTGAGTGAGTGAGGATCGGTACAGACTGAGTGAGTGAGGATCGGTACAGACTGAGTGACTGAGGATCGATACAGACTGAGTGAGTGAGGATCGATACAGACTGAGTGAGTGAGGATCGATACAGACTGAGTGAGTGAGGATCGGTACAGACTGAGTGAGTGAGGATCTGTACAGACTGAGTGACTATGGATCGGTACAGACTGAGTGAGTGAGGATCGGTACAGACTGAGTGAGTGAGGATCGGTACAGGCTGAGTGAGTGAGGATCGATAAAGACTGAGTGAGTGAGGATCGATACAGACTGAGTGAGTGAGGATCGATACAGACTGAGTGAGTGAGGATCGGTACAGACTGAGTGAGTGAGGATCGGTACAGACTGAGTGACTGAGGATCGATACAGACTGAGTGACTGAGGATCGATACAGACTGAGTGAGTGAGGATCGATACAGACTGAGTGAGTGAGGATCGATACAGACTGAGTGAGTGAGGATCGGTACAGACTGAGTGAGTGAGGATCGATACAGACTGAGTGAGTGAGGATCGATACAGACTGAGTGAGTGAGGATCGGTACAGACTGAGTGAGTGAGGATCGGTACAGACTGAGTGAGTGAGGATCGGTACAGACTGAGTGACTGAGGATCGGTACAGACTGAGTGAGTGAGGATCGGTACAGACTGAGTGACTGAGGATCGATACAAACTGAGTGAGTGAGGATCGATACAGACTGAGTGAGTGAGGATCGGTACAGACTGAGTGAGTGAGGATCGGTACAGACTGAGTGAGTGAGGATCGGTACAGACTGAGTGAGTGAGGATCGGTACAGACTGAGTGACTGAGGATCGGTACAGACTGAGTGAGTGAGGATCTGTACAGACTGAGTGACTATGGATCGGTACAGACTGAGTGAGTGAGGATCGGTACAGACTGAGTGAGTGAGGATCGGTACAGACTGAGTGAGTGAGGATCGGTACAGACTGAGTGAGTGAGGATCAATACAGACTGAGTGATTGAGGCTCCGTACAGACTGAGTCAGTTGGGAAGTTAGGCGCGGGGATAGTCGGGAAGGGGCAGCGGGGGGTATAAAAAGGAGGTAGCGGCATACAGCGGGCAGCGTCGGGAGCGGGCAGCGGAGTGAGTGGGAGCTGAGTGATAAGGGCTTTGGCTCACTGAGCTTAGGCAAGGGCAGGATTAGAGAAGGTGAGTGGCAGATTTCTACTTTTTGCCACATACAGGAGGTTGGGACATGGCAGGGGCTATGGGGAGGAACATAAGCTGTGTTAGGTGCCGCATGTGGGAGTTCTTTGTGGTGTCACGTCTCCCCAAGGTCCACATCTATGATAAATGTTTAGAGTTGCAGCGCTTGGGGGCCCGGGTCAGGCAACTCGAGGGTTGTTTGGAGGATGCGTTTCTGATCAGGCAAAACGAAGAGATAATGTCTAAGAACCATGAGCAGGAGGAGGTCCCAAGGGCTGAAGAGCAGGAGGGGTGGACAACTGTTAGGCGGAAAAAGAGGAAGAAGAAGAGTAGTCATGGTCCCCCGGCCTCCCCAGTGGCCCCCCAAGATTCATCGACAGGGGCACAAAAGGATAGGCAGGGGGGCCAGAATGACTTAGAGGGACAGAAGGGGGCTGGCAAGATGGTATTGGTAGGGAATGGGACGGTCCAAGGCATCGACAGGAGGTTCTGTGGGCAGAGGCGTGACTCCAGGGTGGTGGTCTGCCTCCCTAGAGCAGGGGTACAGGACGTAACAGAAAGGGCAGAGGGAATTTTGAAAGGGGAGGGGACCCAGGCAGAGGTAATAATACACATAGGGGAGGGGGACATAGGAAGGAGGAGTAGGGTAGATGTCCGTAGTCAATTTAGGGAGTTGGGGTCCAAAGTGAAGAGCAGGACCTCCAGGGTGGCATTCTCTGGGTTGATGCCTAGTACCAGCAGGGCTAGGAATGACGAGATCATGCAGCTGAATGCATGGTTGAGGGATTGGTGTAGGGTAGAGGGCTTTACTTTTGTAGACCACTGGGAGGTATTTATGAGAGAAGGGCAACTGTACAGGAGGGGTGGGGAGAATTTGAATGGGAGGGGAACTAGTGTCTTAGCAGGGAGGTTAGCTGGTGTGGTTAGGAATGGTTTAAACTAATAGGGAGTGGGGGTGGGGATGAGGCTGGGAGAGAGTTGGGTGAAAGGAAAATTATAAGGGAGAAGGAGGTTCCGAGGGACACTCGTGGGTTGAACTGTGTCTGTTTCAATGCTAGGAGTGTGGCAGGGAAAACGGATGAGCTTCGGGCCTTGATGTTTGTGAGGCAGTTAGATGTGGTGGCTGTAACAGAGACGTGGTTACGTGAAGGTCAGGACTGGCAGCTGAATGTTCCTGGGTACAAGTGTTTTAGGAGTGACAGAGGAGGGTTGAAGAGAGGTGGAGGGGTGGCACTGTTAGTAGAGGAAAACATCACAGTAGTGCAGAGGGAGGACAATATGGAAGAGTTAGGGATTGAGTCGCTGTGGGTGGAGTTGAGGAATAAAAAGGGAGAGATTACGATGCTAGGGATATACTATAGACCACCCAACAGCCCGAGGTCAGTGGAGGAAGGCATTTGTAGGGGCATTTTGGATAGGTGCAGGAAGAATAAGGTGGTTGTAGTGGGTGACTTTAATCTTC
This sequence comes from Carcharhinus amblyrhynchos, assembly GCF_965287045.1. Taxonomy (NCBI): domain Eukaryota; kingdom Metazoa; phylum Chordata; class Chondrichthyes; order Carcharhiniformes; family Carcharhinidae; genus Carcharhinus; species Carcharhinus amblyrhynchos. The sequence goes on from NC_137329.1 coordinate 60,311,970, forward strand.
CTGGAGTGGATTGGAGGGGGCCTAGAGCTGGGGGTACGGAGGGAGAGGAGTTTGTGAAATGTGTTTTGGGAGGGTGTCTAGAGCAGTATGTAACTAGTCCGACTAGGGGAGGGGCTATACTGGATTTAGTGTTGGGTAATGAGCCGGGGCAGGTGGTTGAGGTAGAGGTAGGCGAACATGTGGCTAACAGTGACCACAAGGGATGAGTGCCGGCCGAACGGGAGTGTGCTGAACTGGGGAAAGGCGAGCTATAGCAGGATTAGGAGGGAGCTGCAGGACACTGATTGGGAGGGACTGTTAGCTGGAAAGTCCACGGTTGGCAAGTGGGAGGCTTTTAAGGGCAAAATGAAATGGTTGCAGGGGAGGTATGGCGGGGTATCGAAGACTTGGTGAGGAAGAAGAGGGATGCGTATGTTAGGTCGAAACAACTGGGTATGGAGAGTGCGCTGGAGGAATATAGAGAGAGTAGGAGGGAGCTAAAAAGGGGAGTTAGAAGGACGAAGAGAGGGCATGAAATGGCTTTGGCTGGTAGGATTAAGGAAAATCCAAAGGCATTTTATTCCTATATTAGGAGCAAGAGAGTAGTTAGAGGGAAAATTGGTCCTCTTAGGGACAAAAGTGGAGAGTTATGTATTGAGTCGGAGGGAATGGGGGAGATCCTGAATGAATACTTTGCGTCAGTATTCACGAAGGAGAGGGGTTCGGTGTCGTGCAGTGTCTTGGAGGGAGCTGTGGATCAGTGGCAGGAAATATCTATTACGAGGGAGGAAGTGCTAGGGCTTTTAGGTAGCGTAAGGACGGATAAAGCTCCGGGGCCTGATGGTATTTATCCCAGGCTGCTTAGGGAGGTGAAAGATGAAATTGCTGGGCCTCTGGCGCAAATCTTTGTTTCTTCTTTGGACACAGGTGAGGTCCCAGAAGACTGGAGGGTAGCAAATGTGGTACTGCTGTTTAAAAAAGGTAGCAGGGACAACCCTGGAAATTATAGGCCGGTGAGTTTGACATCGGTGGTAGGGAAATTAATGGAAAAAATACTTAGGGGTAGGATGTATGAGCATTTGGAGTGTTGCGATCTGATTAGGGATACGCAACATGGCTTTATTAGAGGGAGGTCTTGCCTTACGAATCTGGTGGAATTCTTTGAGGAGGTGACAAAAACGGTTGACGATGGGAGAGCCGTTGATGTCATCTATATGGATTTCAGTAAGGCGTTTGACAAAGTCCCTCACGGTAGGCTGGTAGAAAAGGTTAAGGCGCATGGGATACAAGGACAGGTAGCTAGGTGGATTGAAAACTGGCTGGGCAATAGGAGACAGAGGGTAGTTGTTGAGGGGACCTTTTCGGGCTGGAGGCCAGTGACCAGTCGTGTGCCGCAGGGCTCAGTACTGGGACCTCTCCTCTTTGTAGTATACATAAACGACTTGGAAGAGAACGTACATGGTGTGATCAGCAAGTTTGCGGATGACACCAAGATGGCAGGGTTGGCAGATACTGAAGTGGAATGTCAGGTGATACAATAGGATATAGATAGGTTGGTACATTGGGCAGATAGGTGGCAGATGGAATTTAACCCTGACAAATGCGAGGTGATGCATTTTGGAAGGAATAATGCAGAGAGGAGCTACGTGATAAAAGGTAGACTAATTAGGAGTACAGAAATACAGAGGGACCTGGGAGTGCAGGTTCACAAGTCTATGAAGGTTGCGACACAAGTGGAGAAGGTTGTGGGGAAAGCTTATGGAATGCTAGCCTTTATAGGAAGGGGTACAGAGTATAGGAGCTGCCGTCTAATGCTTCAGTTGTATAGAACGTTGGTTAGACCGCATTTGGAGTACTGTGTCCAGTTCTGGTCACCTTACTACCGGAAGGACGTGGAGGCTCTGGAAAGGGTGCAGAGGAGGTTTACCAGGATGTTGCCTGGCATGGAAGGACTGAGTTACGAGGAAAGGTTGGAGAAACTGGGACTTTTCTCCTTGGAAAGACGGAGATTGAGGGGAGACATGATAGAAGTATATAAGATACTGAAGGGAATAGATAGAGTCAATAGGGATAGGCTGCTCCTTAGACTGGGTACAATTACGAGAGGTCATGATCTAAGGGTGAGGGGGGAGAAGTATAATTTGGATATGAGAGGAAGGTTCTTCACGCAGAGGGTCATGGAGGTATGGAACGCGCTACCGAGTAGGGTGGTGGAGGCAGGAACGTTGGACTCGTTTAAGGTTTACTTAGATAGACACATGAGCGAAACGAGGATGGAGGGTTATAGTAGGGGGTATTAAATAGGGTCAGCGCCTCGAGAGACACCGGAAATGCAGACTTATATGTTAACGTTTTTGTCTTTTTATTCCGCAGGTGTCGGTCCACCTTGTTGTCAAACGAGGGGCATGCACACGGTGGGTCGTGCGTGGGCTGCTCTTGGAGGTTCCAGGAGTGGCCTAGTACTTCGTGTCGGTGTGTGTGCTTGATCCTGGACCGGTAGACGGGCGCCGCAACAGCTCAGTGACTAGCGCTGCTGGCTGTGCAGATACATGGATTCGGGCCTGTGTCTGTGGGCATTCTCCCTGTGGTTGCGTGGGTTTCCTCCGGGCGCTCCGGTTTCCTCCCACACCCCAAAGATGTGCTCTTAGGCTGATTGGTTTTACCAAATTGACACTATTCTCCCCTGAATCTGGCTAAGTCAGGGGTTCCATTCGCAGCCACACAGGGCAGAGTAGGTGTAGGAGGATGCGGCGGCGCGGGCTTATTGGGCCAAAGGGCCTGTTTCCTCTGCTGGGTTGTTCTTCGTTCTTTGTTCTTCAATACAGACTGAGTGAGTGAGGATCGATAAAGACTGAGTGAGTGAGGATCGGTACAGACTGAGTGAGTGAGGATCGATACAGACTGAGTGAGTGAGGATCGATAGAGACTGAGTGAGTGAGGATCGGTACAGACTGAGTGAGTGAGGATCGATAAAGACTGAGTGAGTGAGGATCGGTACAGACTGAGTGAGTGAGGATCGATACAGACTGAGTGAGTGAGGATCGGTACAGACTGAGTGAGTGAGGATCGATACAGACTGAGTGAGTGAGGGTCGGTACAGACTGAGTGAGTGAGGATCGATACAGACTGAGTGAGTGAGGATCGGTACAGACTGAGTGAGTGAGGATCGATACAGACTGAGTGAGTGAGGATTGATACAGACTGAGTGAGTGAGGATCGATACAGATTCAGTAAGTGAGGATCGGTACAGACTGAGTGAGTGAGGATCGATACAGACTGAGTGAGTGAGGATCGATACAGACTGAGTGAGTGAGGTTCAGTACAGACTGAGTGAGTGACGATCGATACAGACTGAGTGAGTGAGGATCGATACAGACTGAGTGAGTGAGGATCAATACAGACTCAGTGAGTGAGGATCGGTACAGACTGAGTGAGTGAGGATCGATACAGACTCAGTGAGTGAGGATCGGTACAGACTGAGTGAGTGAGGATCGATACAGACTCAGTGAGTGAGGATCGATACAGTCTGAGTGAGTGAGGTTCAGTACAGACTGAGTGACCGAGGATCTCTAGAGACTGAGTGAGTGAGGATCGGTACAGACTGAGTGAGTGAGGATCGATACAGACTGAGTGAGTGAGGATCGATAAAGACTCAGTGAGTGAGGATCGGTACAGACTGAGTGAATGAGGATCGGTACAGACTGAGTGAGTGAGGATCGATACAGGCTGAGTGAGTGAGGATCGGTACAGACTGAGTTAGTGAGGATCGGTACAGACTGAGTGAGTGTGGATCGGTACAGACTGAGTGAGTGAGGATCGATACAGACTGAGTGAGTGAGGATCGATAAAGACTGAGTGAGTGAGGATCGATACAGACTGAGTGAATGAGGATTGATACAGACTGAGTGAGTGAGGATCAATACAGACTGAGTGAATGAGGATCGATAAAGACTAAGTGAGTGAGGATCGGTACAGGCTGAGTGAGTGAGGATCAATACAGACTGAGTGAGTGAGGATCGGTACAGACTGAGTGAGTGAGGATCGATACAGACTTGAGTGAGTGAGGATCGGTACAGTCTGAGTGAGTGAGGATCGATACAGACTGAGTGAATGAGGATCGGTACAGGCTGAGTGAGTGAGGATCGATAAAGACTGAGTGAGTGAGGATCGGTACAGACTGAGTGAGTGAGGATCGATACAGACTCAGTGAGTGAGGATCGGTACAGACTGAGTGAGTGAGGATCGGTACAGACTGAGTGAGTGAGGATCGATACAGACTGAGTGAGTGAGGATCGATAAAGACTCAGTGAGTGAGGATAGGTACAGACTGAGTGAGTGAGGATCGATACAGACTGAGTGAATGAGGATCGATACAGACTGAGTGAGTGAGGATCAGTACAGACTGAGTGAATGAGGATCGATAAAGACTAAGTGAGTGAGGATCGGTACAGGCTGAGTGAGTGAGGATCAATACAGACTGAGTGAGTGAGGATCGATACAGACTGCGTGAGTGAGGATCAATACAGACTGAGTGAATGAGGATCGATAAAGACTAAGTGAGTGAGGATCGGTACAGGCTGAGTGAGTGAGGATCAATACAGACTGAGTGAGTGAGGATCGGTACAGACTGAGTGAGTGAGGATCGATACAGACTTGAGTGAGTGAGGATCGGTACAGTCTGAGTGAGTGAGGATCGATACAGACTGAGTGAATGAGGATCGGTACAGGCTGAGTGAGTGAGGATCGATACAGACTGAGTGAGTGAGGATCGATACAGACTGAGTGAGTGAGGATCGATACAGACTTGACTGAGTGAGGATCGGTACAGTCTGAGTGAGTGAGGATCGATACAGACTTGAGTGAGTGAGGATCGGTACAGTCTGAGTGAGTGAGGATCGATACAGACTGAGTGAATGAGGATCGGTACAGGCTGAGTGAGTGAGGATCGATAAAGACTGAGTGAGTGAGGATCGATACAGACTGAGTGAGTGAGGATCGATACAGACTTGAGTGAGTGAGGATCGATACAGTCTGAGTGAGTGAGGATCGATACAGACTGAGTGAATGAGGATCGGTACAGGCTGAGTGAGTGAGGATCGATACAGACTGAGTGAGTGAGGATCGATACAGTCTGCGAGAGTGAGGTTCAGTACAGACTGAGTGAGTGAGGATCGGTGTAGGCTGAGTGACCGAGGATCTCTAGAGACTGAGTGAGTGAGGATCGGTACAGACTGAGTGAGTGAGAATCAATACAGACTGAGTGAGTGAGGATCGATAAAGACTGAGTGAGTGAGGATCGGTACTGACTGAGTGAGTGAGGATCGATACAGACTGAGTGAATGAGGATCGATACAGACTGAGTGAGTGAGGATCGATACAGACTTGAGTGAGTGAGGATCGGTACAGTCTGAGTGAGTGAGGATCGATACAGACTGAGTGAATGAGGATCGGTACAGGCTGAGTGAGTGAGGATCGATACAGACTGAGTGAGTGAGGTTCAGTACCGACTGAGTGACCGAGGATCTCTAGAGACTGAGTGAGTGAGGATCGGTACAGACTAAGTGAGTGAGGATTGATACAGACTGATTGAGTGAGGATCGATAAAGACTGAGTGAGTGAGGATCGATACAGACTGAGTGAGTGAGGATCGATACAGACTGAGTGAATGAGGATCGGTACAGGCTGAGTGAGTGAGGATCGATACAGACTGAGTGAATGAGGATCGATACAGACTGAGTGAGTGAGGATCAATACAGACTGAGTGAGTGAGGTTCAGTACAGACTGAGTGACCGAGGATCTCTAGAGACTGAGTGAGTGAGGATCGGTACAGACTGAGTGAGTGAGGATCGATACAGACTGAGTGAGTGAGGATCGATAAAGACTCAGTGAGTGGGGATCGGTACAGACTGAGTGAATGAGGATCGGTACAGACTGAGTGAGTGAGGATCGATACAGGCTGAGTGAGTGAGGATCGGTACAGACTGAGTTAGTGAGGATCGGTACAGACTGAGTGAGTGTGGATCGGTACAGACTGAGTGAGTGAGGATCGATACAGACTGAGTGAGTGAGGATCGATAAAGACTGAGTGAGTGAGGATCGATACAGACTGAGTGAATGAGGATTGATACAGACTGAGTGAGTGAGGATCAATACAGACTGAGTGAATGAGGATCGATAAAGACTAAGTGAGTGAGGATCGGTACAGGCTGAGTGAGTGAGGATCAATACAGACTGAGTGAGTGAGGATCGGTACAGACTGAGTGAGTGAGGATCGATACAGACTTGAGTGAGTGAGGATCGGTACAGTCTGAGTGAGTGAGGATCGATACAGACTGAGTGAATGAGGATCGGTACAGGCTGAGTGAGTGAGGATCGATAAAGACTGAGTGAGTGAGGATCGGTACAGACTGAGTGAGTGAGGATCGATACAGACTCAGTGAGTGAGGATCGGTACAGACTGAGTGAGTGAGGATCGGTACAGACTGAGTGAGTGAGGATCGATACAGACTGAGTGAGTGAGGATCGATAAAGACTCAGTGAGTGAGGATAGGTACAGACTGAGTGAGTGAGGATCGATACAGACTGAGTGAATGAGGATCGATACAGACTGAGTGAGTGAGGATCAGTACAGACTGAGTGAATGAGGATCGATAAAGACTAAGTGAGTGAGGATCGGTACAGGCTGAGTGAGTGAGGATCAATACAGACTGAGTGAGTGAGGATCGATACAGACTGCGTGAGTGAGGATCAATACAGACTGAGTGAATGAGGATCGATAAAGACTAAGTGAGTGAGGATCGGTACAGGCTGAGTGAGTGAGGATCAATACAGACTGAGTGAGTGAGGATCGGTACAGACTGAGTGAGTGAGGATCGATACAGACTTGAGTGAGTGAGGATCGGTACAGTCTGAGTGAGTGAGGATCGATACAGACTGAGTGAATGAGGATCGGTACAGGCTGAGTGAGTGAGGATCGATAAAGACTGAGTGAGTGAGGATCGATACAGACTGAGTGAGTGAGGATCGATACAGGCTTGAGTGAGTGAGGATCGGTACAGTCTGAGTGAGTGAGGATCGATACAGACTGAGTGAATGAGGATCGGTACAGGCTGAGTGAGTGAGGATCGATACAGACTGAGTGAGTGAGGATCGATACAGTCTGCGAGAGTGAGGTTCAGTACAGACTGAGTGAGTGAGGATCGGTGTAGGCTGAGTGACCGAGGATCTCTAGAGACTGAGTGAGTGAGGATCGGTACAGACTGAGTGAGTGAGGATCAATACAGACTGAGTGAGTGAGGATCGATAAAGACTGAGTGAGTGAGGATCGGTACTGACTGAGTGAGTGAGGATCGATACAGACTGAGTGAATGAGGATCGATACAGACTGAGTGAGTGAGGATCGATACAGACTGAGTGAGTGAGGATCGATAAAGACTCAGTGAGTGAGGATCGGTACAGACTGAGTGAATGAGGATCGGTACAGACTGAGTGAGTGAGGATCGATACAGGCTGAGTGAGTGAGGATCGGTACAGACTGAGTTAGTGAGGATCGGTACAGACTGAGTGAGTGTGGATCGGTACAGACTGAGTGAGTGAGGATCGATACAGACTGAGTGAGTGAGGATCGATAAAGACTGAGTGAGTGAGGATCGATACAGACTGAGTGAATGAGGATTGATACAGACTGAGTGAGTGAGGATCAATACAGACTGAGTGAATGAGGATCGATAAAGACTAAGTGAGTGAGGATCGGTACAGGCTGAGTGAGTGAGGATCAATACAGACTGAGTGAGTGAGGATCGGTACAGACTGAGTGAGTGAGGATCGATACAGACTTGAGTGAGTGAGGATCGGTACAGTCTGAGTGAGTGAGGATCGATACAGACTGAGTGAATGAGGATCGGTACAGGCTGAGTGAGTGAGGATCGATAAAGACTGAGTGAGTGAGGATCGGTACAGACTGAGTGAGTGAGGATCGATACAGACTCAGTGAGTGAGGATCGGTACAGACTGAGTGAGTGAGGATCGGTACAGACTGAGTGAGTGAGGATCGATACAGACTGAGTGAGTGAGGATCGATAAAGACTCAGTGAGTGAGGATAGGTACAGACTGAGTGAGTGAGGATCGATACAGACTGAGTGAATGAGGATCGATACAGACTGAGTGAGTGAGGCTCGGTACAGGCTGAGTGAGTGAGGATCGATAAAGACTGAGTGAGTGAGGATCGATACAGACTGAGTGAGTGAGGATCAGTACAGACTGAGTGAATGAGGATCGATAAAGACTAAGTGAGTGAGGATCGGTACAGGCTGAGTGAGTGAGGATCAATACAGACTGAGTGAGTGAGGATCGATACAGACTGCGTGAGTGAGGATCAATCCAGACTGAGTGAATGAGGATCGATAAAGACTAAGTGAGTGAGGATCGGTACAGGCTGAGTGAGTGAGGATCAATACAGACTGAGTGAGTGAGGATCGGTACAGACTGAGTGAGTGAGGATCGATACAGACTTGAGTGAGTGAGGATCGGTACAGTCTGAGTGAGTGAGGATCGATACAGACTGAGTGAATGAGGATCGGTACAGGCTGAGTGAGTGAGGATCGATACAGACTGAGTGAGTGAGGATCGATACAGACTGAGTGAGTGAGGATCGATACAGACTTGACTGAGTGAGGATCGGTACAGTCTGAGTGAGTGAGGATCGATACAGACTTGAGTGAGTGAGGATCGGTACAGTCTGAGTGAGTGAGGATCGATACAGACTGAGTGAATGAGGATCGGTACAGGCTGAGTGAGTGAGGATCGATAAAGACTGAGTGAGTGAGGATCGATACAGACTGAGTGAGTGAGGATCGATACAGACTTGAGTGAGTGAGGATCGATACAGTCTGAGTGAGTGAGGATCGATACAGACTGAGTGAATGAGGATCGGTACAGGCTGAGTGAGTGAGGATCGATACAGACTGAGTGAGTGAGGATCGATACAGTCTGCGAGAGTGAGGTTCAGTACAGACTGAGTGAGTGAGGATCGGTGTAGGCTGAGTGACCGAGGATCTCTAGAGACTGAGTGAGTGAGGATCGGTACAGACTGAGTGAGTGAGAATCAATACAGACTGAGTGAGTGAGGATCGATAAAGACTGAGTGAGTGAGGATCGGTACTGACTGAGTGAGTGAGGATCGATACAGACTGAGTGAATGAGGATCGATACAGACTGAGTGAGTGAGGATCGATACAGACTTGAGTGAGTGAGGATCGGTACAGTCTGAGTGAGTGAGGATCGATACAGACTGAGTGAATGAGGATCGGTACAGGCTGAGTGAGTGAGGATCGATACAGACTGAGTGAGTGAGGTTCAGTACCGACTGAGTGACCGAGGATCTCTAGAGACTGAGTGAGTGAGGATCGGTACAGACTAAGTGAGTGAGGATTGATACAGACTGATTGAGTGAGGATCGATAAAGACTGAGTGAGTGAGGATCGATACAGGCTGAGTGAGTGAGGATCGATACAGACTGAGTGAATGAGGATCGGTACAGGCTGAGTGAGTGAGGATCGATACAGACTGAGTGAATGAGGATCGATACAGACTGAGTGAGTGAGGATCAATACAGACTGAGTGAGTGAGGTTCAGTACAGACTGAGTGACCGAGGATCTCTAGAGACTGAGTGAGTGAGGATCGGTACAGACTGAGTGAGTGAGGATCGATACAGACTGAGTGAGTGAGGATCGATAAAGACTCAGTGAGTGAGGATCGGTACAGACTGAGTGAATGAGGATCGGTACAGACTGAGTGAGTGAGGATCGATACAGGCTGAGTGAGTGAGGATCGGTACAGACTGAGTTAGTGAGGATCGGTACAGACTGAGTGAGTGTGGATCGGTACAGACTGAGTGAGTGAGGATCGATACAGACTGAGTGAGTGAGGATCGATAAAGACTGAGTGAGTGAGGATCGATACAGACTGAGTGAATGAGGATTGATACAGACTGAGTGAGTGAGGATCAATACAGACTGAGTGAATGAGGATCGATAAAGACTAAGTGAGTGAGGATCGGTACAGGCTGAGTGAGTGAGGATCAATACAGACTGAGTGAGTGAGGATCGGTACAGACTGAGTGAGTGAGGATCGATACAGACTTGAGTGAGTGAGGATCGGTACAGTCTGAGTGAGTGAGGATCGATACAGACTGAGTGAATGAGGATCGGTACAGGCTGAGTGAGTGAGGATCGATAAAGACTGAGTGAGTGAGGATCGGTACAGACTGAGTGAGTGAGGATCGATACAGACTCAGTGAGTGAGGATCGGTACAGACTGAGTGAGTGAGGATCGGTACAGACTGAGTGAGTGAGGATCGATACAGACTGAGTGAGTGAGGATCGATAAAGACTCAGTGAGTGAGGATAGGTACAGACTGAGTGAGTGAGGATCGATACAGACTGAGTGAATGAGGATCGATACAGACTGAGTGAGTGAGGATCAGTACAGACTGAGTGAATGAGGATCGATAAAGACTAAGTGAGTGAGGATCGGTACAGGCTGAGTGAGTGAGGATCAATACAGACTGAGTGAGTGAGGATCGATACAGACTGCGTGAGTGAGGATCAATACAGACTGAGTGAATGAGGATCGATAAAGACTAAGTGAGTGAGGATCGGTACAGGCTGAGTGAGTGAGGATCAATACAGACTGAGTGAGTGAGGATCGGTACAGACTGAGTGAGTGAGGATCGATACAGACTTGAGTGAGTGAGGATCGGTACAGTCTGAGTGAGTGAGGATCGATACAGACTGAGTGAATGAGGATCGGTACAGGCTGAGTGAGTGAGGATCGATAAAGACTGAGTGAGTGAGGATCGATACAGACTGAGTGAGTGAGGATCGATACAGACTTGAGTGAGTGAGGATCGGTACAGTCTGAGTGAGTGAGGATCGATACAGACTGAGTGAATGAGGATCGGTACAGGCTGAGTGAGTGAGGATCGATACAGACTGAGTGAGTGAGGATCGATACAGTCTGCGAGAGTGAGGTTCAGTACAGACTGAGTGAGTGAGGATCGGTGTAGGCTGAGTGACCGAGGATCTCTAGAGACTGAGTGAGTGAGGATCGGTACAGACTGAGTGAGTGAGGATCAATACAGACTGAGTGAGTGAGGATCGATAAAGACTGAGTGAGTGAGGATCGGTACTGACTGAGTGAGTGAGGATCGATACAGACTGAGTGAATGAGGATCGATACAGACTGAGTGAGTGAGGATCGATACAGACTGAGTGAGTGAGGATCGATAAAGACTCAGTGAGTGAGGATCGGTACAGACTGAGTGAATGAGGATCGGTACAGACTGAGTGAGTGAGGATCGATACAGGCTGAGTGAGTGAGGATCGGTACAGACTGAGTTAGTGAGGATCGGTACAGACTGAGTGAGTGTGGATCGGTACAGACTGAGTGAGTGAGGATCGATACAGACTGAGTGAGTGAGGATCGATAAAGACTGAGTGAGTGAGGATCGATACAGACTGAGTGAATGAGGATTGATACAGACTGAGTGAGTGAGGATCAATACAGACTGAGTGAATGAGGATCGATAAAGACTAAGTGAGTGAGGATCGGTACAGGCTGAGTGAGTGAGGATCAATACAGACTGAGTGAGTGAGGATCGGTACAGACTGAGTGAGTGAGGATCGATACAGACTTGAGTGAGTGAGGATCGGTACAGTCTGAGTGAGTGAGGATCGATACAGACTGAGTGAATGAGGATCGGTACAGGCTGAGTGAGTGAGGATCGATAAAGACTGAGTGAGTGAGGATCGGTACAGACTGAGTGAGTGAGGATCGATACAGACTCAGTGAGTGAGGATCGGTACAGACTGAGTGAGTGAGGATCGATACAGACTGAGTGAGTGAGGATCGATAAAGACTCAGTGAGTGAGGATAGGTACAGACTGAGTGAGTGAGGATCGATACAGACTGAGTGAATGAGGATCGATACAGACTGAGTGAGTGAGGCTCGGTACAGGCTGAGTGAGTGAGGATCGATAAAGACTGAGTGAGTGAGGATCGATACAGACTGAGTGAGTGAGGATCAGTACAGACTGAGTGAATGAGGATCGATAAAGACTAAGTGAGTGAGGATCGGTACAGGCTGAGTGAGTGAGGATCAATACAGACTGAGTGAGTGAGGATCGATACAGACTGCGTGAGTGAGGATCAATCCAGACTGAGTGAATGAGGATCGATAAAGACTAAGTGAGTGAGGATCGGTACAGGCTGAGTGAGTGAGGATCGATACAGACTGAGTGAGTGGGGATCGGTACAGACTGAGTGAGTGAGGATCGATACAGACTTGAGTGAGTGAGGATCGGTACAGTCTGAGTGAGTGAGGATCGATACAGACTGAGTGAATGAGGATCGGTACAGGCTGAGTGAGTGAGGATCGATAAAGACTGAGTGAGTGAGGATCGATACAGACTGAGTGAGTGAGGATCGATACAGACTTGAGTGAGTGAGGATCGGTACAGTCTGAGTGAGTGAGGATCGATACAGACTGAGTGAATGAGGATCGGTACAGGCTGAGTGAGTGAGGATCGATACAGACTGAGTGAGTGAGGATCGATACAGTCTGCGAGAGTGAGGTTCAGTACAGACTGAGTGAGTGAGGATCGGTGTAGGCTGAGTGACCGAGGATCTCTAGAGACTGAGTGAGTGAGGATCGGTACAGACTGAGTGAGTGAGGATCAATACAGACTGAGTGAGTGAGGATCGATAAAGACTGAGTGAGTGAGGATCGGTACTGACTGAGTGAGTGAGGATCGATACAGACTGAGTGAATGAGGATCGATACAGACTGAGTGAGTGAGGATCGATACAGACTTGAGTGAGTGAGGATCGGTACAGTCTGAGTGAGTGAGGATCGATACAGACTGAGTGAATGAGGATCGGTACAGTCTGAGTGAGTGAGGATCGATACAGACTGAGTGAGTGAGGTTCAGTACCGACTGAGTGACCGAGGATCTCTAGAGACTGAGTGAGTGAGGATCGGTACAGACAAAGTGAGTGAGGATCGATACAGACTGAGTGAGTGAGGATCGATAAAGACTGAGTGAGTGAGGATCGATACAGGCTGAGTGAGTGAGGATCGATACAGACTGAGTGAATGAGGATCGGTACAGGCTGAGTGAGTGAGGATCGATACAGACTGAGTGAATGAGGATCGATACAGACTGAGTGAGTGAGGATCAATACAGACTGAGTGAGTGAGGATCGATAAAGACTGAGTGAGTGAGGATCGATACAGACTGAGTGAGTGAGGATCGATACAGACTGACTGAGTGAGGATCGATACATCTGCGAGAGTGAGGTTCAGTACAGACTGAGTGACCGAGGATCTCTAGAGACTGAGTGAGTGAGGATCGATACAGACTGAGTGAGTGAGGATCGATAAAGACTGAGTGAGTGAGGATCGGTACAGACTGAGTGAATGAGGATCGATACAGACTGAGTGAGTGAGGATCGATAAAGACTGAGTGAGTGAGGATCGATACAGACTGAGTGAATGAGGATCGATACAGACTGAGTGAGTGAGGATCGATAAAGACTGAGTGAGTGAGGATCGATACAGACTGAGTGAGTGAGGATCGATACAGACTTGAGTGAGTGAGGATCGGTACAGTCTGAGTGAGTGAGGATCGATACAGACTGAGTGAATGAGGATCGGTACAGGCTGAGTGAGTGAGGATCGATTCAGACTGAGTGAGTGAGGTTCGGTACAGACTGAGTGACTGAGGATCGATACAGACTGAGTGACTGAGGATCGGTACAGACTGAGTGAGTGAGGATCGATAAAGACTGAGTGACTCAGGATCGATACAGACTGACTGAGTGATGATCGATACAGTCTGCGAGAGTGAGGTTCAGTACAGACTGAGTGACCGAGGATCTCTAGAGACTGAGTGAGTGAGGATCGGTACAGACTGAGTGAGTGAGGATCGATACAAACTGAGTGAGTGAGGATCGATAAACACTGAGTGAGTGAGGATCGATACAGACTGAGTTAATGAGGATCGATACAGACTGAGTGAGTGAGGATCGATAAAGACTGAGTGAGTGAGGATCGATACAGACTGAGTGAGTGAGGATCGATTCAGACTGAGTGAGTGAGGTTCGGTACAGACTGAGTGACTGAGGATCGATACAGACTGAGTGACTGAGGATCGGTACAGTCTGAGTGACTGAGGATCGATACAGACTGAGTGAGTGAGGATCGGTACAGACTGAGTGAGTGAGGATCAATACAGACTGAGTGAGTGAGGATCGGTACAGACTGAGTGAGTGAGGATCGATACAGACTGAGTGAGTGAGGATCAATACAGACTGAGTGAATGAGGATCGGTACAGACTGAGTGAGTGAGGATCGATACAGACTGAGTGAGTGAGGATCGATAAAGACTCAGTGAGTGAGGATCGGTACAGACTGAGTGAGTGAGGATCGGTACAGACTGAGTGAGTGAGGATCGATACAGACTGAGTGAGTGAGGATCGATAAAGACTGAGTGAGTGAGGATCGATACAGACTGAGTGAATGAGGATTGATACAGACTGAGTGAGTGAGGATCAATACAGACTGAGTGAATGAGGATCGATAAAGACTGAGTGAGTGAGGATCGGTACAGGCTGAGTGAGTGAGGATCAATACAGACTGAGTGAGTGAGGATCGGTACAGACTGAGTGAGTGAGGATCGATACAGACTTGAGTGAGTGAGGATCGGTACAGTCTGAGTGAGTGAGGATCGATACAGACTGAGTGAATGAGGATCGGTACAGGCTGAGTGAGTGAGGATCGATAAAGACTGAGTGAGTGAGGATCGGTACAGACTGAGTGAGTGAGGATCGATACAGACTCAGTGAGTGAGGATCGGTACAGACTGAGTGAGTGAGGATCGGTACAGACTGAGTGAGTGAGGATCGATACAGACTGAGTGAGTGAGGATCGATAAAGACTCAGTGAGTGAGGATAGGTACAGACTGAGTGAGTGAGGATCGATACAGACTGAGTGAATGAGGATCGATACAGACTGAGTGAGTGAGGATCAGTACAGACTGAGTGAATGAGGATCGATAAAGACTAAGTGAGTGAGGATCGGTACAGGCTGAGTGAGTGAGGATCAATACAGACTGAGTGAGTGAGGATCGATACAGACTGCGTGAGTGAGGATCAGTACAGACTGAGTGAATGAGGATCGATAAAGACTAAGTGAGTGAGGATCGGTACAGGCTGAGTGAGTGAGGATCAATACAGACTGAGTGAGTGAGGATCGGTACAGACTGAGTGAGTGAGGATCGATACAGACTTGAGTGAGTGAGGATCGGTACAGTCTGAGTGAGTGAGGATCGATACAGACTGAGTGAATGTGGATCGGTACAGGCTGAGTGAGTGAGGATCGATAAAGACTGAGTGAGTGAGGATCGATACAGACTGAGTGAGTGAGGATCGATACAGACTTGAGTGAGTGAGGATCGGTACAGTCTGAGTGAGTGAGGATCGATACAGACTGAGTGAATGAGGATCGGTACAGGCTGAGTGAGTGAGGATCGATACAGACTGAGTGAGTGAGGATCGATACAGTCTGCGAGAGTGAGGTTCAGTACAGACTGAGTGAGTGAGGATCGGTGTAGGCTGAGTGACCGAGGATCTCTAGAGACTGAGTGAGTGAGGATCGGTACAGACTGAGTGAGTGAGGATCAATACAGACTGAGTGAGTGAGGATCGATAAAGACTGAGTGAGTGAGGATCGGTACTGACTGAGTGAGTGAGGATCGATACAGACTGAGTGAATGAGGATCGATACAGACTGAGTGAGTGAGGATCGATACAGACATGAGTGAGTGAGGATCGGTACAGTCTGAGTGAGTGAGGATCGATACAGACTGAGTGAATGAGGATCGGTACAGGCTGAGTGAGTGAGGATCGATACAGACTGAGTGAGTGAGGTTCAGTACCGACTGAGTGACCGAGGATCTCTAGAGACTGAGTGAGTGAGGATCGGTACAGACTAAGTGAGTGAGGATCGATACAGACTGAGTGAGTGAGGATCGATAAAGACTGAGTGAGTGAGGATCGATACAGGCTGAGTGAGTGAGGATCGATACAGACTGAGTGAATGAGGATCGGTACAGGCTGAGTGAGTGAGGATCGATACAGACTGAGTGAATGAGGATCGATACAGACTGAGTGAGTGAGGATCAATACAGACTGAGTGAGTGAGGATCGATAAAGACTGAGTGAGTGAGGATCGATACAGACTGAGTGAGTGAGGATCGATACAGACTGACTGAGTGAGGATCGATACAGTCTGCGAGAGTGAGGTTCAGTACAGACTGAGTGACCGAGGATCTCTAGAGACTGAGTGAGTGAGGATCGGTACAGACTGAGTGAGTGAGGATCGATAAAGACTGAGTGAGTGAGGATCGGTACAGACTGAGTGAATGAGGATCGATACAGACTGAGTGAGTGAGGATCGATAAAGACTGAGTGAGTGAGGATCGATACAGACTGAGTGAATGAGGATCGATACAGACTGAGTGAGTGAGGATCGATAAAGACTGAGTGAGTGAGGATCGATACAGACTGAGTGAGTGAGGATCGATACAGAATTGAGTGAGTGAGGATCGGTACAGTCTGAGTGAGTGAGGATCGATACAGACTGAGTGAATGAGGATCGGTACAGGCTGAGTGAGTGAGGATCGATTCAGACTGAGTGAGTGAGGTTCGGTACAGACTGAGTGACTGAGGATCGATACAGACTGAGTGACTGAGGATCGGTACAGACTGAGTGAGTGAGGATCGATAAAGACTGAGTGACTCAGGATCGATACAGACTGACTGAGTGATGATCGATACAGTCTGCGAGAGTGAGGTTCAGTACAGACTGAGTGACCGAGGATCTCTAGAGACTGAGTGAGTGAGGATCGGTACAGACTGAGTGAGTGAGGATCGATACAGACTGAGTGAGTGAGGATCGATAAACACTGAGTGAGTGAGGATCGATACAGACTGAGTTAATGAGGATCGATACAGACTGAGTGAGTGAGGATCGATAAAGACTGAGTGAGTGAGGATCGATACAGACTGAGTGAGTGAGGATCGATTCAGACTGAGTGAGTGAGGTTCGGTACAGACTGAGTGACTGAGGATCGATACAGACTGAGTGACTGAGGATCGGTACAGACTGAGTGAGTGAGGATCGATAAAGACTGAGTGACTGAGGATCGATACAGTCTGAGTGACTGAGGATCGATACAGACTGAGTGAGTGAGGATCGGTACAGACTGAGTGAGTGAGGATCGATACAGACTGAGTGAGTGAGGATCGGTACAGACTGAGTGAGTGAGGATCAATACAGACTGAGTGAGTGAGGATCGGTACAGACTGAGTGAGTGAGGATCGATACAGACTGAGTGAGTGAGGATCAATACAGACTGAGTGAATGAGGATCGGTACAGACTGAGTGAGTGAGGATCGATACAGACTGAGTGAGTGAGGATCGATAAAGACTCAGTGAGTGAGGATCGGTACAGACTGAGTGAGTGAGGATCGGTACAGACTGAGTGAGTGAGGATCGATACAGACTGAGTGAGTGAGGATCGATACAGACTGAGTGAGTGAGGATCGATACAGACTGAGTGAGTGAGGATCAATACAGACTGAGTGAATGAGGATCGGTACAGACTGAGTGAGTGAGGATCAATACAGACTGAGTGAGTGAGGATCGGTAGAGACTGAGTGAGTGAGGATCGGTACTGACTGAGTGAGTGAGGATCGGTGTAGGCTGAGTGACTGAGGATCGGTACAGACTGAGTGAATGAGGATCGGTACAGACTGAGTGAATGAGGATCGGTACAGACTGAGTGAATGAGGATCGATACAGACTGAGTGAGTGAGGATCGGTAGAGACTGAGTGAATGAGGATCGGTACAGACTGAGTGAATGAGGATCGGTACAGACTGAGTGAGTGAGGATCGGTACAGACTGAGTGAGTGAGGATCGGTATAGGCTGAGTGAGTGAGGATCGATACAGACTGAGTGAGTGAGGATCGCTACAGACTGAGTGAGTGGGGATCGATACAGACTGAGTGAGTGAGGATCGGTACAGACTGAGTGAGTGAGGATCGGTACAGACTGAGTGAGTGAGGATCGGTACAGACTGAGTGAGTGAGGATCGATACAGACTGAGTGAGTGAGGATCGATACAGACTGAGTGAGTGAGGATCGGTACTGACTGAGTGAGTGAGGATCGATACAGACTGAGTGAGTGAGGATCGGTACAGACTGAGTGAGTGAGGATCGGTACAGACTGAGTGAGTGAGGATCGGTACAGACTGAGTGAGTGTGAATCAGTACAGACTGAGTGAGTGAGAATCTGTATAGGCTGAGTGAGTGAGGATCGGTACAGACTGAGTGAGCGAGGGTCGGTGCAGACTGAGTGAATGAGGATCAGTACAGACTGAGTGAGTGAGAATCAGTATAGGCGGAGTGAATGAGGGTCGGTACAGACTGAGTGAATGAGGATCGATACACACTGAGTGAGTGAGGATTGGCACATACTGAGCGAGTGAGGATCGATACAGACTGAGAGAGTGAGGATCGGTACAAACTGAGTGCGTGAGGATCAATACAGACTGAGAGAGTGAGCATCGATACAGGCTGAATGAGTGAGGGTCGGTACAGACTGAGTGAGTGAGGATCGATACAGACTGAGAGAGTGAGCATCGATACAGGCTGAATGAGTGAGGATCGGTACAGACTGAGTGAATGAGGATCGGTACAGACTGAGTGAATGAGGATCGATACAGACTGAGTGAATGAGGATCGATACAGACTGAGTGATTGAGGATCTGTACAGACTGAGTGAGTGAGGATCGATACAGACTGAGTTAGTGAGGATCGGTACAGACTGAGTGAGTGAGGGTCGGTACAGACTGAGTGAATGAGGATCGATACAGACTGAGTGATTGAGGATCTGTACAGACTGAGTGAGTGAGGATCGATACAGACTGAGTTAGTGAGGATCGGTACAGACTGAGTGAGTGAGGATCGGTACAGACTGAGTGAGTGAGGATCGGTACAGACTGAGTGAGTGAGGATTGGTACAGACTGAGTGAGTGAGGATCGATACAGACTGAGTGAGTGAGGATCGGTACAGACTGAGTGAGTGAGGATCGGTACAAACTGAGTGCGTGAGGATCAATACAGACTGAGTGAGTGAGGATCTGTACAGACTGAGTGAGTGAGGATCGATACAGACTGAGTTAGTGAGGATCGGTACAGACTGAGTGAGTGAGGATCGGTACAGACTGAGTGAGTGAGGATCGGTACAGACTGAGTGAGTGAGGATTGGTACAGACTGAGTGAGTGAGGATCGATACAGACTGAGTGAGTGAGGATCGGTACAGACTGAGTGAGTGAGGATCGGTACAAACTGAGTGCGTGAGGATCAATACAGACTGAGTGAGTGAGGATCAATACAGACTGAGTGAGTGAGGATCGGTAGAGACTGAGTGATTGAGGATCGGTACAGACTGAGTGAGTGAGGATCGGTACAGACTGAGTGAGTGAGGATCGGTACAGACTGAGTGAGTGAGGATTGGTACAGACTGAGTGAGTGAGGATCGATACAGACTGAGTGAGTGAGGATCGGTACAGACTGAGTGAGTGAGGATCGGTACAAACTGAGTGCGTGAGGATCAATACAGACTGAGTGAGTGAGGATCGGTAGAGACTGAGTGATTGAGGATCGGTACAGACTGAGTGAGGAGTGAGCAGTTTGGAACAGTTCGTTGTCAGAGTGGTGTGTGGAGAGATTTCTGGTGCTTGTTGATAGCGGAATTTGTATCTGTTCTTATCTTCCGAAGGTTTCCTGTTGAAAAGTTTTCTCAGTGGAATGATATGATAATTTTCTTGTACTTGTGCCAAGGTTGCCAGGGATTAAACTGATATTCATTTACTTCATTAAACTCTGAATGTGATGGTTTGTGCTCTAATTATTACTGTCATCGCTGTGACAGCAAGTCCTAACTGACTGATAAGAAATGCTGCTTGAAGCGTTTTAAGTCATTTGAAAACATGTTTCTTGAACACTCTTTTCCTGCAGCATTTTCAAAGCTGTCTTTCATATTTCTTTCTGTACATGCCTTGTCAATTTGTGGAGTGAATTGATCGTGCTTCAGTGGATAACGTGGTTTTTCATTCAAAGAGATAGAAACGGTGAGGTGCTCGAGAACATCTGATTTACAGATTTCATAGTCAGCTCTCTGTTACATCAATTCTGGAGAACACCAAATAAAACCTGTCAAGCTTTAGCAGTTCTTATGAATCGGTCTAATTTAGTGTCTTTTTCAGCACCGGTACTGAGGATCATAAGGTAATCAGCAATTGGAGTAGAAGTAAGCCATTCTGCCCATTAAGACTGCTCTGCCAATTGATAGCTCATTGATGCTCTGACTTTGGACTTAACTATATTTTCCCGTCTGCTCCTCACAATGCTTTACTCCCTTGTCAATCAAAAACCTTTCCATTTCAGCCTTGAATATATTCAGCGTCTCAGTGTCTACTGCTCTCTGGAGGAGAAAATTCCAAAGGCTAATGACCTCCTCAGAAAAGAAATTCCTCTTCATCTCCATCTTCAATGGGTCTGAAATGCTCCAGTCCCATTGGGACAATGGGAAACCCTGTAATTTTAAACCATGTCTCCAACTTCTAGATAACCCCATGAGGGAAAACAACCTCTCAGCATCTACCCTGTCAAGTCCTCTTAGAATCTTATATGTTTTAGTAAGATCGCCCCTATTTTTCTAAACTCCAGTGTGCATAGGTTCATCCTCTTCAACTTTTCCTTATAAATAACCCCTCCATCCTTGGAATTAGCCTAGGATTAGTGACATGTTTGAATGTACGAATCTCCAATCTCATTGATCTGCTCCTGGATGGATTAACTTAGCAGATGGAGAGAGACAGAGATGACAATTTTTCAGCGTGCCAATCCACACCCTCTTTACAAGGTCCTGAGACCAACCTTTCCTGTTCCTAAGAAAATATAAATTTTGAAATGATCTGATCGTGGAAAGAACCCTTTCAAAGCACAAATCTTAATGCAGTTGGTGAGATTGTCCTTTTTTTCATAAAAGGATCCTGATGATAATCCCAGTGTTATCACAAGATAGATAGAAGCAGTGAGAAACAGGAAACACAATCCCTGGCTCCTGTTGCCTCAGCATTATGCTGCTGCTCCTTAGATTTCTGTTTCTTACTTTTGACTGGAATTACTTGACTGCTTAATTTCGGGAGACATTAACTGAACCAGATCAGTCAGTCTCTCTCTGTTTCATTGAACAAAACATACCAGATAATGCATAAATTAATTTGTAATCTTCACTCAACAGGCTGATAAAATCTCCCTCCTGCTAAGTGCTGTGCTATCAACAACCCAGTGTGTACACCATGCCATTCAAGCAAAACTTGAGCCCAGCCACTCAGTGTATAAATACAATCTCCTTATCTGTGCCTTTTCAATGCAAAGGTTAAGTTTGAACTTTGTGGAGCTAGACCACAGCAATCCGCTCCACTTGTAAGTGTCAGGCTGTATGTACCAGATCATTTCTGCAATATGGGCTTGATTCTTCACGGCGAAAGTGAAACATTAAACACCACTCTGTGCATCCACAAGGAACTCAAAACAAAACCTATCCAGGTGGTCAGAAAAAGCATACAATTCATAATGGCACACTGAGCCACTTCAGTGTGCCAAATTAAAACAACAGCCTAAAAAACAAAGCAGCTTAGACTTACCTGTGTAGAATTACTTCAGCGTTCAGGAGCCACAGTGGAATCTCAGTTATTCCTGTTTTGATCTTTATTGAACAGTTATAATTAAGATGTGTTAGGCAGGAAGTGCAGCCGTGTGTATGGAGAAGCAAAGGTTCAGTGCTAGTCCTCGTGAGAAAAGTCTGTGTTCTTTCCTCTCAGTCACACAGGATTCAGCTGCTTTGTGCACTGACAGCTCAGCTCATTCACATAGACTGAAGCCAGCAGCTTGAGCAGTAGCCCAGCCTCTTGGCAGGAAGCTGAATGTCACGATTTTCTAACGAATCTCACATGATTGCCTGAGAAAAAGTGAGACAGTGGACTGGAGCTCCGACATGTTATGAAGGAGGTGAGGAGGATGCTTCCAGACACAAAAATCAGTGCACACTTACAAAACCATGCAGCTCTGTCAGAACAATTGTGATTGTGTGTGTACAAGAGAGACAGAAGATCACTTAATTACAGGCTTCCTGTGGTCTTGCAATGCTGCCCTCATCAATGTGCCTTTATTAATTCCGGCCAATGAACAAATTAGCCATTCACTCTTGAATATCCTGAGGGCTCAATATGATCACGAAATTTTAAAATTTAAGATGGAACAGAGCCTGAAGTGAGCTGCAGGAGGAATTTTAGCAGCAGACTAGGTCTCTGTATCACCAATACGTTCCTGTCAGTGGCACAGGACATATGAGAAAGAGTTCAATACAGTCAACATAAGTTCAGAGACTCGTTTAAAGTAAGAACTGGACATTGGCACACATTTCTTATTTTTCTTTTGAAATGATTGGTTTTCTTCTGTCTCCTTGTCAGAGAACATAATAGAGAATATTTGGACACATTTAGACTCATTGAATCCCTAAAGTACACAAAGAGGCCACTCAGCCCATCAATCCTGCACCAACAACAATCCTAACCAGGCCCTAACTCCACATATTTAGCCTGCTAGTCCCCCATGACACTAAACCAGGTCGGTCAAGGCAGCCTTGAGGAGGAGTTCATAGAATGTATCCGTGATAGCTTCCTTGAACAGTATGCAATAGAACTGACAAGGGAGCAAGCTATCCTAGATCTGGTCCTGTGTAATGAGACGGGAATAATTAATGATCTTGCAGTAAAGAATCTTCTCGGAATAAACAATCACAGTATGGTTGAATTGAAAATACAAATGGAGCGTGAGAAAGTAAAATCCAATACCAGTGTCTTGTGCTTAAACAAAGGAGACTACAAAGGGATGAGAGAGAAGTTGGCTAAGGTAGACTGGGAGCAAAAACTTTATGGTGGGACAGTTGAGGAATGGTAGAGGACTTTCAAAGCGACCTTTCACAGCACTCAGCAGAAGTATATACCAATGATAAAGAAGGACTTTAGAAAAAGAGGTAATCAACCATGGATATCTAAGGAAATAAAGGAGGGTGTCAAACTGGAAGAAAATGTATACAAAGTGGCAAAGGTTCATGGGAACCTAGAGGATTGGAAAACCTTTAAAGGTCAGCAGAAAGCCAAGCAAAAAGCAGTAAAATAAGATGGACTATGAGAGTAAACTAGCTCAGAAACAAATAGCAAAAGTTTCTACAAATATATGAAACGAAAAAGAGTGGCTAAAGTAAACATTGGTCATTTAGAGGATGAGAAGGGGGATGTAATAACTGAAAATGGGAAAATGCTGAGGCATTGAACAGGTATTTTGAGTTGGTCTTCACAGTGGGTGACACAAATAACATGTCAAAAATTGATGACAGGAAGGTATGGCAGGTGAATACCTAGAAACTATCATTGTCACGAAAGACATAGTGTTGGGTAAGTTAATGCGGCTAAAGGTAGACAAGTCTCCTAGTCCTAATGGAATACATCCCAGGGTACTAAAAGAGATGGCAGGGGAAATACCAAATACGCTAGTGGTGATTTACTAAAATTCGCTGGACTCTCGGGTGGTTCCTGCAGATTGGAAAACAGCAAATGTGATGCCACTGTTTAAAAAAGGAGATGGACAAAAGACAGGTAGCTATAGGCCAGTTAGCTTAACATCTGTAGTAGGGAAAATGTTTGAATCTATCATTAAGGAAGAAATAGCGAGATATCTGGATATAAATTGTCCCATTGGTAAGATGCCATCAAATATGACAACAAAGAACAAAGAACAGCACAGCACAGGAAACAGGCCCCTCGGCCCTACAAGCCCGCACTGCACATTTTAACACTCAGTGAGTGTCATTTCAAATCTTTCATCGATCGTTGACATTTTTGTCTGCCTCTGGTGGACTCCTCAATAAAGGGGTGCAAATTTAGGGAATTATATGTGCGCCAGGTTAAGGGAGATCCAATTCAGGGCCAATTTATTGACACCAATCAGCCTAAAAAGCATGTTTTTGGGATGTGGGAGGAAACCGGAGCACCAGGAGAAAACCCACGCAAGCACAGGGAGAATGTGCAAACTCCCATAGACATTGATCCAAGCCGGAGATCCGACCTAGGACCCTTCCTAGAAAAATGACCTGCCCTTTATGGAAATTTGGTGGAATTCTTTGAGAACATTCTTGGAATTTTAATTTGGTGGAATTCTTTGAAAACATTACATGTGCAGTGGAAAATAGGAAACCTGTGGATGTGGTGTATCTGGATTTCCAGAAGGCATTTGACAAGGTGCCACACCAAAGACTGTAACATAAGATAAAGGTGCATGGTGTAACGGATAATATATTAGCATGGATAGAGGATTGGTTAACTAACAGAAAGCAAACAGTGGGGGTAAATGGCTGTTTTTGTGGTTGGTGATCAGTGACTACTGGTGTCCCTCAGGGATCAGTGTTGGGACCGCAATTGTTTACAATTTACATAGATGATTTGGAATTGGGGACCAAGTGTAGTGTGTCAAAATTCACAGATGACACTAAGTTGGGTGGAAGATCAAAGTGTGCAGAGGACACTGAAAGTCTGCAAAGGGATATAGATAATCTCAATGAGTGGGCGAGGGTCTAGCAGATGGAGTACAATGTTGTAAATGTGAGGTCATCCATTTTGGTAGGAAAGCCGCAAAATGGACTATTATTTAAATGGTAAAAAATTGCAACATGCTGCTATTCAGAGGGAGCTGGGTGTCCTTGTGCAGGAATCTCAAGGAGTTGGTTTGCAGGTGCAGCAGGTAATTAAGAAGGCAAATGGAATGTTGTCCTTCATTGCTAGAGGGATGGAGTTTAAAAACAGCGAGGTTATATTGCTGCTGTATAAGGTGCTGGTGGGGCTACACCTGGAGTACTGTGTACAGTTTTGGTCTCCTTACTTGAGAAAGGATATACTGGCACTGGAGGGGGTGCAGAAGAGATTCACTTGGTTGATTACAGAGTTAAGAGGGTTGGCTTATGAGGACAGATGGAGTAAACTGGGGCTATACTCATTGGAGATCAGATGAATGAGGGAAGATCTTAAAGAAACATATGAGATTATGAAGGGAATAGATAAGATAGAAACTGGGAAGTTGTTTCCATTGGTGGGTGAAACTAGAACTAGGGGGCATAGCCTCAAAATAAAGAAAAGCAAATTTAGAACTGAGTTGAGGAGGAACGTCTTCACACAAAGGGTTGTGAATCTGTGGAATTACCTGCCCAGTGAAGCAGTTGAGGCTACCTCATTGAATGTTTTAAGGCAAGGATAGATAAATGTTTGAACAGTAAAGGAATTAAGGGTTATGGTGAACGGGCAAGTAAGTGGAGCTGAGTCCACAAGAAGATCAGCCATGATCTTATTGAATGGCAGAGCAGGCTCGAGGGGCCAAATGGCCTACTCCGGCTCCTAATTTTTATATTTTTATTTATGTAAGGGACAATTTAGCATGGCCAATCAACCTAACCTGCACATCTTTGGACTGTGGGAGGAAACCAGAGCACCCAGAGGAAACCCACACAGACATGGGGGGAATGTGCAAACTCCACACAGTGAATCATCCGAGGCCGGAATTAAACACGGATCCCTGGAGTTATGAGGCAGCGGTGCTAACCATTGCGCCACCATGCTGCCCACATTTGGACCTAACCAATCTCCTGTTCCACATGCACCTCTTTCTAAGAACATGGTATTCCATTCTCACCTGCAACCTCCGAGCCTGACATATCCTTCATTCTACCTATTAAACCGGCCACCAACCTGACTCAACAAGGAGTATATTAAAGCATGCTGGGAGCTATGAGGTGTCAATAGCTGCAGTTATAACACAGGACTACACATGTGCTGATTACCAGATGTAGCATGCTATCAATATAATGGATCAGGTTATAGCACTGAAACCTGCTACATCTAGTCATGAATGATGTTGCATAACTAAACAACTCACTGAACAAAGCATTTCCTTAAATATTCCTATCCTCGCTGATGGTGAATACCTGAGTGTGAAAGACAAGACTGAGATGTTAGTAGCTATCTTCAGATTGAATGATTCATTCTGGATGCCTCTTAAGGTCTCACTGTTATAGGTGCTCACTTCCATTCATGTCATGTGACATTTGAAAAGATGGACATGGCAAGGACAACTTCTTATCTCTAATGTTGAAAATTGTGCCCCAAGATTAGCTGTGCTCCTAGCCAAGCTGTTCCAGTGCAGCTACAACACTGGAGCTCTCCAAAAGTGTGTAAAAATGTCCATGAAAACTTAACACAGCCATTTACTGCACCATCAATTTATTCTCAATCATCAACAAAGCAATGACAGAACTAATCACAATGCTATCAAGCAACACTTATTCAGCAATAACCACTTCCTGCAGGACCACTTCACTCCAGCTTTCAACTTAGCCCAAATATCTACAGAAGAATTGAATTCCATAGGCATGGTGAGAGTGACGGTCTTTGACATCAAGGCAGCATCTGATAAAATGTGGCATCAAGAAGCCCTTGGGTTAATGAGGATCAGGGGAAGCTCTCGACTGCCAAGTGCCATACCGAGGTTGAAGGTGGTTGCTGGAGGCCAATGATCTCAGTCCTAGAACATTGCTGTGGGACAGAATTAGGCCAAACATCTTCAGTTGTTTCATCAATAACCTAAAGAGAAAAGATTTGTAATGCCACAGAGGAAACAAAGGAAGTGGGCTAACTGAGTTTCTCATACAGAGCGATGGCAGTGGGCTGAACTGCCATTTTTTGATAATTAGTTTATTATAATGTCAGAAATAAGAATATTGGCCTTTGGATCCATGTGTACCATCAATAATGCAGAATCAAACCAAGCTTTTTAATGTTCCTGCAAGTTTTTCTGTGACTGTCTCCAATTACTGCTTAAAAGGACACAGTGGCATCACAGTGGCAGTGTGGGGATATTGTCACTGAATGCCAGTAATCCAGAGGCCCAGGCTAATGCCCTGAAGACTTGGGTTCAAATCCCACCTCAGCAGCTAGTAAAATTTAAATTCACTTAAAGATTCTGCAATTTAAAAAACTAGTCTCAGTAATGGTGGTTATGAAAGCATCACCAATTTTAATAAAAACCCATCTAGTTCATGAATATTCTTGAGGGAATGAAAACATTTGTCCTTATCTGATCTGGCCAACATGCGACTCCAGACCCACAACAATGTGGTTGGCTAACTTCCTCTAACTAGGGGCTAGCAAGTCACTCAGCTGCGTCAAACTGCAGGAAAATCTAAAAGGAATAAAACTGGATGAACCACCTGGATTCGACTGAGGCACTAGAAACAACAGCAGCAAAAACTAGCCCCGTTGACGCTGTAAAATCCTCTGTTGAACATCTGATGGATCTGTACCAAATTTGGGACAGCTGTCTCATCGACTAGTCAGCAACAACCTGAGGTAGTTATACTCATGGAATCATACCTATAATGTGCCAGATACCACCATCACCGCCCTTGGGTGTGTTTTGTTTCACTTGCAGAACAGACACAACAGAGATGGCAGCACAGTGTATACACTTGGGAGAAAGTTGCCCTGAGAGTTCTCAACATCAACTCCAGACCAATGAAATCTCCTACTGATTATCCCACCAGCCACCCCACCCCCACGCCCACACCCCTTAGCAGATGACTTAGTATTCCTCCATGTTGAACACCAATTGGATGGACCACTGAAAATGAACGAGGTAGTCATCAATTTCAAAGTGCGTAGTGGAAAACATGCCCCTGTCTACATCAATGGGGATGAAGTAGAAATGGTCAAGAGCTTCAAGTTTTTAGGTGTTCAGATCACCTGCACCTGTCCTGGTCCCCCCGTGCTGACACTATAGTTAAGAAAGCCTATCATCACCTCTACTTTCTCAAAAGACTAAGGAAATTTGGCATGCCAGCTACGACTCTTACCAACTTTCACAGATGCACCATAGAAAGCATTCTTTCTGATTATATCACAGCTTGGTATGACTCCTGCTTTGCCCAAGACCACAAGAAACTGCAAAGGGTTATGAATGAAGCCTAGTCCATCACACAAACCAGTCTGTCATCCATTGACTCTCTCTACACTTCCCGCTGCCTTGGAAAAGGAGCTAGCATAATTAAGGACCCCAGGCAGTCAGCCACTCTCTCTTCCACCTTCTTCCGTTGGGAAAAAAAATACAGAAGTCTGAGGTCATGTACCAACTGACTCAAGAACAGCTTCTCCCCTGCTGCCATCAGACTTTTGAATGGACCTACCTTGCACTAAGTTTATCTTTCTCTACACCCTAGCTATGGCTGCAACACTACATTTTGACTATTTCCTTTCCATCTCTATGAATGGTATGTTTTGTCTGTATAGCATGCAAGAAATAATGCTTTTCACTGTACAATAATATATGTGACAATAATAAATCAAATCAAATCACTGGCTGACAAACTGATCTGAGACAAACTCCATGCTCTTTCAAAAATCTGCGGTGAGCCTGATAAATGCGGATAATGGCAAAAGACTGGTATAGTAGTAATGTAAGGGGTGAAGAGGGACAAAAGATCCTCAAGTATGTTCAGGGGAATTTCCTACTGTAGTATATTTCCAGTCTAATGAGAAAGGAGACATTGCTGAACCTGCTTCTTGGGAATGAGGTGGGTAAAGTGGAGCTAGGTCAGCGTGAATGGAGTTTTATTGTTCAGGTCAGAAATTCCAAAGTGGTTTATGAAGCCCACCTGAATCATAAGTTTTGCATTTTGAATTTGGCTAGGATAAGCATGATAAGTTTCACTTCCAGTGACCCACTAAGGAGCTTTTATAAAACAAAGTTTATTTAAGAATATAGTCAACATGTATAGAAAGAAAATTAGCAAGAAATTTTATCAATTACAGGCAAGAAACAAAACAACCACTATAATGTATAACTCTTAATGAATATATATATAAGCTGTCCCAGTTAAACCAACCTCCATAGACAACCCTTTAAACAGGTTGAATACAGCAAACTCTACTGCTCACGTGGTAATAGGATTGAGGCTGTTAGTTGAATTCTGCAGTCAAATACTCTCGTGACTCAGAACAGTTTGAAGACAAGACAGCTTCCCTAAACATCAGAAAGACTCTGGTCCAGCCTCCAACAACAGCAGATTTTCACCTTTCAGGAATCTAACAGAATTTTTAAAACAATAGGGAAAGAGGGAAAATATTTCTTTATAGCTTGCCATCCCTTCTAAGACTAAAACTCAAGCCTACAGCTCCAAACTGAAACTGAAAATAAATCCTTATTACCTGACCTGCACGCAGCTTTTTTTGCTCCTCCCAAAAATGTCATCACCTAAGGCTGTGAGCATGAATTTAAAAAAACTCTTAAAGGTGCACTAACATCACAGGGGTAAGAATGGATCTGAGCCAGATAAATTGGAATCAAAGATTAGCAAGCAAAACTGTAACTGGACAATAGACTGCCTTTAAGAAGAGATAGTTCAAATATAGTTAAAGTATATTCCCACAAAGGGGAAAGGTAAAGCTAACAAATCCCTAGATAATGAAAATAATAGAGATTAAAATAAAAAATAAAACATGTGCTTCTGACAGATGTCAGATGGACAATTCAACTGAGGACAAGGCTGAATATAGAAAATAGAACCATGAAACCATAGAAAAGATACACTGTAGAAAGAGGCCAATCAGCCCATCATGTATGCACTGACCAAAAAAAGAGAAAAAGAAATTAGTCACTCATTTTAATTTTACTTTCCAGCACCTGGTCTATAGCCTTACAGGTTATAGCTCCTCAGGTCCAGGTAACTGTTAAATGACTTGAGCATTTCAGCCTCAGCCATCAAACTAGACAGTGAATTCCAGATATTCTGAGTAAGAAAGATTTTCCACATGTCCCCAGTAATCTTCCTACCGATCACCTTAAATCTATGCTTCATTGTAATTGACCCCTGAACTCAGGGAATCAAGTCTTTCCTGTTTAACCTGTCGTGATGCCTCATAATTTTGTATCCCTCAATTAAGTCACCTTCACCCTCCTCTGTTCTAAGGAAAAGAACTCTAGTTGATCCCATCTCTCCTCATAGCTGCAATTTTCAAGCCCTGACAACATCTTCTCCGCACTCTCTCCAGAGCAATTATGTTCTTTCTGTAACATGGTAACCAGAACTGTACACAAAATTCCAGCTGTGGCCTAACCAGCATTTTATACAGTTCTATCATTACTTCCCTGCTTTTGTATTCAATACCTTGCCCAATAAAAGAAAACATCACATATACTTTCTTGACTACCTTGTCCACCTGTCGTGCCACATTCAGAGACCTGTGGACATGCATTCCAAAGTCTCTCACTTCCTCAACCCATCTTGTCGTGTTTGTTGAGCATTTCCTTGCCTTGTTTGCCCAGCCCAAATGCATTCCCTCACATTTTTCCAGATTGAATTCTATTTGCCATTTCTCTGCCCATTCAATCAAACCATTTATCATTCTGGAATCAACAGCTATCTTCTTCCCTATCAACTACATGGCCAATTTTTGTATCATCTGCAAATTTCCCAATCATGCCACCTATATTTAAGTCTAAATCATTAATGTACACAACAAATGACAAGGATCCCAAGACTGAGCTCTGTGGAACACCACAGGAAACTGTTTTCCAATTGCAAAGACATCCATTGACTCTTTGTTTCCTGTCACTGACCAAGTTTGGATCCAACCTTCACCTATATCTCATGGGGTTTCATTTTTTTGACCAGTCTGCCAGGTGGAATCTTGTCAAATGCCTTACCTGAAATCTATGTAGACATTATAGACTGCACTACCCTCAATCCTTCTCATCACGTCCTCAAAAAAATTGATTAAATTAGTAAGACACAATTCTTCCCTAACAAAACCATGTTGACTGTCCCTGATCAATATGTGTCTTTCTAAGTGACAGCTTATCCTGGCTCTCAGAGTTGCCCCTCATGATTTGCCCATTATTGCAATAAGACTGACCAGCTTGTATGTTTCTGGCCAATCTCTCTCACACTTTTAAATAATGGTACAATGTTTGCAGACCTCCATTCCTTTGGAATTCACCCATATCAAGCAAGAATTGGAAAATGATCTTAAAGCATCTATTATTTCCTCCCTGGCTTCTTTCAGCAGCCTGGACTACAACCTATCTGGCCCTAATGACTTATCCACCTTCAAGAGTGTCAGTTCCTCCAATACTTCCTCTCTCATCATGCTTATTGTAACTAATACTTCACCATCCTCCTCTTTAACTAGAATCTCTACATCATCCCTTCCCTTAGTGAAGACAGAAACAAGTACTCACTGAGACACCTAACCATAGATTCTGAATCAATCTATTCTGAAGTAACTTCAACTTTCTTTCATTACCACCTCTAGAAAATGGCTGATGGCATATCTGACCAGGGTCTCATCTCCAGCCCTGAAGCCACTTAGGGTGTTGAAGAGAGGGAAGACCTATTACAATGCTCCCCCACACTCTCCACTATCACAGAAACAGACACTTCAGTGGGACATATCTCTGGAGTAACCTCAGGGTCACAATCTGGTCCACAGCAAGCAGAGGCAAGGACACCCTGCCTGGCACTTGGAGAACTGCTGGAGGCCTTGCTTCTGCTGAGTCCGAGTCTGATGATGAGCCTCCAAATTTGGTGCAGATGGATTTGATAGAACTTCAGCGACAGTCACAGGAAGGGCTGCCAGCTGCCTTCCTCAGATTGCACCAAGGGGTGGAGAAGTCATTCTGCCTTCCGTCTGAGGTGATAACGCCAGCATGCCAATGCTCCAGGAACACCAGGATAAGGCCTGCCATGGATGATGGGAGCCAAGCATCAATGCACAAATGTATACCTGAGATGACAGACACTTTCTTGGTGAAGGCCCCAATTACGTACACTTCAGCAGAAAAGAAAGATGCCAGAGACAGGATACCAGAGCACTGGGCTTAGTTGGCATTGTTGGATATCCACAGGTGAAGGGCACTATTGACTGCATTCCTGTGGCTATCAAAGCTCCCTGATAACAGGCACTCTAAAACATAAACAAGAAAGATTCCACTCATTCAATATTCAGCTGGTGAAGACCATAAGAAGCAAATAATGCAAGTGTGTCTGTGTGTGGTGAATTAAGGAAGCTGCCATGACTCATGCATCTTGAATAGATTGTAGATCCCTGACATCTTTGAAGTAAGAAACTTTCAAGCGGTTATTGGTTAGGCACATGGAGCATGCCAGAATTATAGGGAGCGGGATAGCTTGATCTTGGGATTGGACATAGCGTGGCACAACATTGAGGGCCAAGGGGCTTGTACTGTGCTGTAATGTTCTATGTCCTATGTTTTATGAATCTAGGGTTGGCCCCTCAATGACAAAGGATATTTATGAAGGACTTGGCTGAAGACACCTGTGTGGTGGCCACAAACCCTCCAGAGAAAAGGTACAATGATGTCCATATCACTCCCCAGACACTGGTAAAGCAGAGCATTGCTATGCTGAGCATGTGGTTTCACTGCCTCAACTTCACTGGCGGAGCAACTCCAGTACACTCTCCAAAGGACGTCCGGGACCACTATCGTCTGCTGTACATTGCACTGCAAAAGGGAAAGGACTTGCCAGATGCACATCTACTCCGATGAGAAAGACATTGAAAGGCATAGTCTGAAGAAGTCTAGGCTGCAGGAGAAGAGGATATAGCGTGGACCAAATAAGGCAGACTTGTACATGAGGACTTCTTAGCCATCAGATTCCAAAAGGAGTTTGAGGAGTGGTAGCTTGCACTATTGTCTTCTCTCATGAACTCACATGGACACCAACATTGCTAGCTCTGTCCTTGGAACCATACACTTCAATCTGAGAGTGAATTCTTCACCATACTGCCAACTGCTGTCCTGTTCCTTTGAAGGATGATGAAGGAGGTCCAAACTGAATGATGGCATTTGGCATCAGAAAATACAAACTCTTGTAACTGTCTCTGCAGCCATGGGAACCCACATCCTCAATCTTCAGAGCACTTGTGGAACTTTAGTCTGACAAAGCTTCTCAAGGAGATCCGTCTGCCAAAACAGGACAACACATTCTGTGTCACCTCGATGGTGTAAGTGAGAGCTCACACTTGGGGCAAGGCAGCTGGGATCCCACACGGGTATAAATTTCATTATGACTTCACCTAGACTTCTTGCCGTCTTCTTTATCACATTGACATCTGTCATTCTCAGATAGGGATATGGGTGTGCACTCATCCTGACCTTTCCATTGATTCAGAGCAGCTGATGATTACAAAGTTCACACAGTCCGTCTGCTCTCATGTCCAGTTCTGGCCTTTGGCAGCAGCAAAACGCAAACCCACCACAAATCATTCAAGGTAGCATCAATAATAAAGAACACTCATCAGATTCATTCCATTCTGTACACATGCCATTGGTACCCTTCAATTTGTCAAACATTTGTGCTTCCCAAGTTCCAAGGCTTCTCTAATCATGATCATTTGTATTTATCTTCAATGTCCTCAGTGATGGTATAGGTATAAAACCCAGCTCTGCATCTCTGCACTGTGGAAAGAGCCTTGTGGCCACAATGTGGACAACTGCAAAGTTAGGAAGGCAGAAGGTTGGAAATTTCAGCAGCAACACATGAAGAACCTTTGAGAGTCAGAGTTCCAACACTGAAAGGCAGAAATGTGCTCACACTTTTCACTGAGCTTAGTAGCTGTGAGAGTCAAATATGTGCAAGGTGGATAGGATCACATGCTATCTCTGAGTAAGGTCTCATAGGTAAAACATCCTCTCCAAAGAGAATGAGTAAATGGAATGTGAAGATCTCTGGCCCTTCTCCATGTGTTGACACGTGTCTTGAAGGAGAGGTGAGACAAGCAAACACCTTAGCCTGAAACTTAAATAGGCATGAATGAAGAATACATCAAACAGCACATCTGATGTCCAAGGTTTTCATGACAGGCATTACCCTACCTGTGTTGTCCCTAATATGTTGCCATGCTGGCGTTATCACCTCAGACTGAAGGCAGAGTGACTCCTCCATCATTTGTGCAATCTGAGGAATGCAGCTGGCACCCCTTCTTGTGACTATTGCTGAAGTTCCACTAAGTCCATTCACACCAAATTCAGAGGCTCATCATCAGACTCAGGCTCAGTAGGGGCCAGGCCTTCAGTAGTTCTTTGAGTGCCAGGCAGGATATCCCTGCCGCTGAGACGCTACACAGGTCACCAGTGAAGTCCTAGAAGGAGCCACCTGAAGGTCAGTGTGCTAATGAATTTCAGAACAATTGCCAATGGATGGCCTCCCAATCCTCATAACACCAGTCCCTGGAGAATGTGACAAATGTGAAAAACTGGATCCATGTATATGTGGAGGCATTGGTGGCACTGTCTTTCGCTCATCTATGGATAAGGCATATGAGGTCCGTAAACTTTGGTCTTGAGAGCCAGCTAGGCACCATGTTTCTGTTTGCCTCATTGTCTGTGTCTGAAGGGGCCCCTGCTGCCCTTGCTGTCAAGGGTTTAGCTGCTCCCTCTGGAGAGCCTGGCACTGTAATCACAATTATCTCCACCTTTGCTCTGACTGTATGTATAAATGCAGATGGCAACAAATCCTGCCTCCACCTTGTTTCACTCTCAATGGCATTAATGACAAAAACTAGAGTCAGCATGAGGCTCCAAAATTTCCAAATTCCAATTCCTGCACATTTCCAGTTTGTGATTGTGGGTTCAAAGGTCCACTGACGGCATCTATTCAACACTGAAATCCTAGCTAGCCCATGGAATGTTTGGTGGTACGCCAACATCTCCCTCACCACACTCTCAGCATTCCCCTCCGCCCCCCCACCTCCCATCTCAGCCCCTTGATGTGACTGGCTGCTATGCTATGTAACTGGATCCTCTCTCAACTGCACTGTCATACTGCACTTCATGATACTCATGAGGTTTAATGTTCATTGAGGGACTGTAGCTCTTGGAAATAGTTCTGAAATTCCTTTCTGTGAACCCGCCAGCACCAAGATTATGAGCTCCTGCTTTAAGATGCACCTGGAGCTTGCCCAGTGCCCAAATGGTTTAGATCTCACTATCGCTGTCTGCAATTGGCACACTAAGAACAAGGGGTTAAAGCCAGGAGTTCCATTACTGTCCTGGCTCATCATTAATTTCACTTGAATGGCCTTTGTTGCCTCGCCCTCCTAATTCTCTGCGTTATCTTTAAAAGACACCTAACATGTCTTAGATATTTATCTATTCCAATTAGACAATACACAATTCAGGCACTCCAAATGGCCCTCTGAGCTCTTAGCAGCTGAGCTATTCCTCGGATTAATTTTGTGCTGTGCCATCCCTTCAGGTTGCCAGATGATGGTCTCATTATCGTACTAGTTTGGATGCTCCTTTGTGTGTGCAGTGGTCCCTGCCATCATCCTGGGGGTGCATTATGTTCAGGATTCCCCTCCAAGCATTCTCAGATATTCCCCTCCAAAGTTCTGTGCTATTTTGATTGTGGAGGATATTCCTGTGTAACTCCCTGAACCCCCTGAGGTAGAGGTGCTTTTGCCTCCATGGCAGATTAGGCCACCCCTTCTTGAGGCCTATTGCATAGTGAGCTTCTGAGACTAACCCCTCTGCCTAATCCATCATCAAACCCTAAAATGATCCTTCAATCACTTTTAACCTTCTACAGCTTACCCTGAGTATAACAATCATGGTCCATTATTGAACGAGAAAGCCCAGGTAGCTATTTTAATGACCAGGATGCATGTGGGGGTCTGGGGAGGAATTTATTTTCAATGTAGATCAGGGTACCCTTTAAAGATGGTGTCCCCAATCTCTTTGGAGCTGGTGTTGTTGGTTCTATTAGGCCCTGCTCTGCAAGCTTGAGGTCGGAAATCACAACCTCAAATTCCCTGTGCACAGAGTGCCAGAAAACCTGGCTGTGCAACTGGAGCTACTCTTCTGTTTTCTTGCTGAAACCGACACTTTGACAATTTATTGCAAGATTCCACCCATGGAATATAAGAGACAAGGAAATTATGCTGCACCCTTCTATAATGCTGATCAGGCCCAGCTGGAGAGGTGTGGCAAATTCTGGGTACAATGCTTGACAAAGAATGCCATGACCTTGGAGAGAGTGAAGAAGAAATCAATGAGAATTGCAATAGGGATGCAGGACTTCCGTTAATGTGGAAAAACTGGATAAGCTGGGACTCATCTCCTTAAAGCAGACATGGTTAAGGAAAGAGTTAATAAAGATATTCAGATTCATGAGGGTTTTGATCAAAGAAAATGTGGGAGATACAGCTTTCAGTACTGGGATGGTGAGTTAGCAGAGGGCTCAGACTGAAGGTAATTGGCAAAAGAACTAGTCACAATATAGCATATAATATATTTAACAAGAAAGTTAAATGGTCAGTGGTTTAATAGGAATAGGATGAAAGGAGGCAGGGTGGGTGTATGGACAAGATGATTTCTGAGGGGGAATGAGGGGAGATAGCAGAGAAATTGGATAACAATATAATTCAGGACTAGGAGGGAGCTTTAGAGGAAATTTAGCCATTGGGTGATGAGAAAAGAAGGAAAGAAGTGACGGAGGCAGCTAATCAGACTGCTTGAATTTTCACAGAATATTTACGATGTAGAAGGAAATCATTCTACCTCGTCTAGTCCCCTGTCTCATCAGTGTAACCTTTCACAGGATTACAGAGTATTGGGCTAATGGAAAGACTCTTGGTAGTGTGGATGAGCAGAGAGATCTTGCTGTACATGTGCATAGATAGTTGGCACCCAGGTTGATAGGGTTGTTAAGAAGGCGTACAGTGTGTTAGCTTTTATTGGTAAAGGGATTGAATTTCAGAACCATGAGATCATGTTGCAGCTGTACAAATCTCTGATGCGGCCACACTTGGTGTATTGCGTACAGTTCTGGTCGCCGCATTTTAAGAAAGGTGTGGAAGCATTAGAAAGGGTGCAGAGGAGGTTTACCAGGATGTTGCCTGGTATGGTGGGAAAGTCTTATGAGGGAAGGCTGAGGGACTTGAGGTTGTTTTCGTTAGAGAGAAGAAGGTTAAGAGGTGACTTAATTGAGGCATACAAGATGATCAGAGGATTAGATAGGCTGGACAGTGAGAGCCTTTTTCTTCGGATGGTGATGGCTAACATGAGGGGGCATAACTTTAAATTGAGGGGTGTTAATTATAGGATGGATGTCAGAGGTAGGTTCTTTACTCAGAGGGTAGTAAGGGCGTGGAATGCCCTGCCTGCAGCAGGAGTGGACTCGCCTACTTTAAGGCATCTAAATGGTCACTGGATAGGCATATGGATAATATTGGAATAGTTTAGATTAGAAGGTCATTAGATTCGTTCCACTGGTCAGCGCAACATCGAGGGCCGAAGGGCCTGTACTGTGCTGTAATGTTCTATGTTCTAATATAAAGGAAAATAAATACACTGTGAGTTATTCTACTGCAGAATCCATTACCTGAAAAATTGGTGGAATCAAGTTAAGTTATAACTTTCAAAAGAGAATTGGATAACCACATGGAGCAAAAATTGTAACACTATAGGGAGAGAGCAGAGGAAATGGGGCTCATTGAATAGCTATTTAAAAGAGACAACATTGCCATAATGGACTGAATGACATTCTTGTATGCTCCACCATTCTTTGGCTATTAGGAGAAGAAATAGGCCATTTGGCCCCTGCTCTGACATTTAGTAAGATGAAGACTAATCTTAATGTAATCTCAACCCTACATTTCTGCCTATTCCTGATAACCTTTCCCCTCCTTGTTAGCCAAGAATCCATCTACCTCAGTCTTAAAAAATAGTCAAAGATTCTGCTTCCACTTTTAAGGAATAGAATTCCAGAAACTCACAAGCCTCTGAGAGAAATAAATTCTCCTCATCTTAGCCTAAAATAAGTGAACCCTTATTTTGAAACAATGACCCCTAATTCTAGATTCTCCAACAAGAGCAAACAACCAAGAGAAATTAGGGTGGCACGGTGGCACAGAGTTAGAACTGGTACCACACAGCGCCAGGGACTTGGGTTCGATTCCCAGCTCGGGTCACTGTCCTTGTGGAGTTTGTAATTCCTCCCCATGTCTCCATGGGTTTCCTCCAGGTGCTCCAGTTTCCTCCCACAGTCCAAACATGTGTATGTTAGGTTGATTGGCTGTGCTAAATTGTCCCTAGTGTCAGAGATGTTAGCAGGGTAAATAAAGGTTATGGGAGTAGGGCCTGGGTGGGATTGTGGTTGGTACAGACTCGATGGGTTGAATTGCTTCTTTCTGTAGGGATTCTATGAGATTCTGCAACCACCCTGTCAATGCCCTTCAGGATATTGTTATGTGGAGGTAGATCTCAGTATAATCACAAAGAGATCCTCTGGAGACATTTTGGATATTTCCTAAACTTAATCCTTCCAATAAGCTCATTACAGCAGTATTACACTGGTATCATTAGAGCACAAAGGAACAATACTGCATATATTCGATATATTGCATAGTTGCATAGTTGCACTTCATGTTAATAAAAGCAAATTGTGGAGACTGGTTTTTGTTTGCAGTCAATATCTCCTAATGCAAAATTAATGTAAAAAGTGCCCATGTACATAACAATCACAACCACTTGCATTTATAGGATGTCTTTAACATCATTAACTATTCCAAGATTCTTCATAAAAGCTTTATAAAGCAAAATGTAACAACAAAGGGAAAAAGACACTGAGGTCATGTATTTGCTATTGCGGGCTATTAGGAATTAACTGTATATCACTGAATGTATTTAGGAGCTTATACTTCAGCTCTTGCTCCCTGAATGTGCAATATTTAACCATAAGAGCAGCAAACCACAGTACCTAGTGCATGTACATCGGATCAATGGAGAATCAAAATTGATGTATAAGCAGAGCAACAGTTAACTGGTTAAGGAAGATGTGCACAAAGTAGGTCAGGCTTGATGTTTATATAGCAATACTGTCAGAACAGGCAGACTGGAGGGGACACAAAGTGCTTACATGACAAAAAACTGAAAGTATGGAATCTGTTATCTATGTAGTGCTCCTATGCAGATGAAGACCGCAAATAAGCTATTTGGAGGGTCTGTATGGCTACTGTCTTTGATGCAGTTCCTCACAGTATGAAATGAGAGCAGTCTGATTGAATGCCACTTTGATCCATGAAGCTGCAAGGTCTGGGGAGAACTCTACCAAGTGCACCTGTGCAGTCATAGACAAAAGACGGCATGTATTGAAGTAAATTACAAAATATATGATAAATCCTTCACCAGGGCTCCCAATCTCACTGAATGTCAGCATGCTGGAGTATCATTGGACCTCAGTCTACAAAAGACTGCCCTGACTGCCATTGACATACTGGCTGGTTAGATTGAAACAGCCTTGAGAAAAGGGTTCCACTTGGATAAATGAATGTGCTGATGGGGTGTCACAGCTGCAGAATGGCCATGCTATAGGATGACTCTGTGTGTAATATCTAGCACATACAGTATTATCGTTTAGTAAGTCATGTTGAATGTTACAAGAACCTAATAAATGAGTTTTGTTCTACTTTCCACAAATAAGGAAAAGATAAAAAACTCATGTGTTGATCAAAAAACAGTTTACATCCATTGTGCTGAAAATTATTTGGTCCCAAGTGATAGGTAAGAGTTAGATATTTGTAACAGTGAGCAGAATATAGTCAGCGAGGCCCTGAAATTACTTCAAATGTCAGACTTTCAAAGAAGCTGCAAGCTAGAAAATGCTGCAGTATGCTTTGAAGTAACCTCACTTACGTCAAATAAAGGTGAGTTACTGATCTGGGAAAGCATAGTGTGCTTTTTATTTTGTATTATCATCTGATTAAATTAATTGCACCCAATAGCTGCCCAATGTGTTCACCTTACTATAGACATAAGGTTATCAATTTGTATCAGGGTTTTTCTTACTAAATATTTGCTTTGCCTGCCTTAGAAACCATTAGAGGGCTATGTTTATGAAGGAACATGAGGCTGTTGTTAAGGACACAAGGAAATATTATTGCTAGGGCAACGTAAGTCAATCCTGACCTAAAACCATATACATCATGTTTACAATGACAGAGTCAGCATGCAGTTGTTTCCCTGTGAATTGGATGTTAAAGTTAAAGTTTTGGCTGTGTGTCAAGGCAGGCCTTTCTAGATTCTATCTGTGCCATGCAAAGTGTACTCAATGCTGTCTTGGTGCAGTTGTTAGCAGATTTGACACAAGCATTGCCATTTTGGGGCCTCACTTT
Source organism: Carcharhinus amblyrhynchos (assembly GCF_965287045.1). Lineage (NCBI taxonomy): Eukaryota > Metazoa > Chordata > Chondrichthyes > Carcharhiniformes > Carcharhinidae > Carcharhinus > Carcharhinus amblyrhynchos. Next base: position 60,352,444 of record NC_137329.1, read on the forward strand.
TAAGCTCACACAAATAACCACATATTAAGCAGTGGGAATAAATCCTTCAAATGATTACAAACTAATCACAGGTTAGATTCTAGTAGATTTCTTTTGGTTGTTGTGACAATTTGTAATAGTTTGAATGATCTGTGTTGATTCTGCAAATCTGTTTTCTGATCTATGTAACTGTATTTGATTGCTTCAGTTTATGGGAGGAACTACAAAGTTAATTAAACAAAGAAAACTTCCATAGGGAAGATCTGAGTAGCTGAGTTCGGACAATGTGTATATGTATAAAAATTGAGTTCTGAGAAGTTTCAACTTATTATGAAGTATTGAAGATTTGGAAGTAATGTCATATTTCTGGCATGATGGCACAGTAGTTAGCACTGCTGCCTCACGGCACCAGGGACCTGGGTTTGATTCTAACCTTGGGTGACTGACTGTGTTGTTTGCATGTTCTCCCCATGTCTGCATGTGTTTCCTCCAAGTGCTTTGGTGCTCCCACAGTCCAGAGATGTGTAGGTTAGATAGATTGGCCATGCTAAATCTCCCTCTAGTTTCCAAAAGTGTTTCGGATAGGTGAATTAGCCATGGTAAATGTACATAGTTACGGGGATTGAGGTGGAGGCTGGGGTGTGTGGATTGGGGAGCAGGGTGTTGTTGGTGGGAGGGGGGCTGGGTAAGATGTTCTTTCAGAGAGTGCAGATGCAATGGGCCAAATGATGGCCTCCTGCACTATAAGGATCTGTGGTTCAGTAAATCAACTATCCAATCAATATCTAACAAATTTGGTGACAAGGATGGGGGAGGAAAGTTTAATGTTACCAGCTCTAGAAGCCATTTTTTTCACTGAGGGAGATACTTTCACGTTGTAGGAGAGATGGATTTTGAGACTCAAGACCGACTTGCTCGGCACAAGGATGGACAATGCAGCTGTAGCAGTGGCCTTCTAGAATGCAACAAGTGTACATTTTCTTGGAGTCAAGGTCCAACAAATATTTGAGCAGCTCATAGAAGATCTATCTATGTTTGGTGCAACAGTAAGTGGTCTTAAAAAACACTTCGGGGCAAAGAAAAGTATGATCATCGAACAAAATACATTGAGCAATATTTTACCATTTTTTGTCTAAGTATTGATGTGTAACTGGGAGAGTTTCAGATCTTCTTTTAGGCCTCCCATATGCCGTCTGGCTGGAATGCTCTGCCAAGCTGCCTGTGGCTGATCTGCCATAAAAAGGGGCAGCTCCATAAAAACCCCAAGGATGGACAGATAGGCAGGCAGTGCAGGACAAATGTTGTCGAAGAAGGCAACCCCCAGATTTGGAAAAGCGGAACTGAGCAGGTTGCTACATGCTGTAGAAGCAATGCGGGCACCCTCCTCCCCCCAGCAGGATGCCATCCAAGGGCAAGTAATGGAAAAGTGACCTAGGAGGCTGTGGTCATCTCTGTTAGTGCCATGGCACTGGCCCAGAGAACAGTGAAGCAGTGCCAAGAAAAAGGTCAATGACCTCATCTGGGCAGCAAGGGTGAGTGTTTAACCCTAGCTAGCATCTTCCCCAGATGCCCCCACCAGATCCTCCCGTCTCCAGCGCCCTGCATGCTTCCAGTCCCTGACCCCCAAAGCACCTCCTTCCTCCCCCCCCCACCCAAAGGTATCACTGCATTTGCTCTTTGAGGGCCACCCCCTGATATTCTGCAGGAGTCACATCATCATTTCTTTAATGGCTCCTTTTGTACCGTAAAAAGTCTGACAACACCAGGTTTTAGTCCAACCTATTTATTTGATAATATACTCACAAGCTTTCGAGGGACACCCTCTTCGTCAGGTGAATGGAGAGTTCTGGCCTCAGACAGAGCATATAAAGCACAGACAGTTTAGAGATTACTGATTAGAATGCGAATCCTTACACCTAACCTGCTGTTCAAGTCCTGAAGTGGCTGATAATGTGAGTGGAAGGAGCACTGATCACAGTTTAAAGAGATGTGTATTGTCTCCAGACAGTACAGTAAGTGAGGTTTTGCAAACCCAGGCAAGTCACGGGGGTTACAGATAGTGCGACATGAACCCAAGATCCCTGTTGAGACCGTCCTCATGTGTGCGGAACTTGGCTATCAGTCTCTGCTCAGCGACTCTGCGCTGTCGTGTGTTGTGAAGGCCGCCTTGGAGAACACTTACCCGAAGGTCAGAGGCTGAATGCCCATGACCACTGAAGTGTTCGCCAACAGGAAGGGAACAGTCTTGCCTGGTGACTGTCGAGCGATGTTCATTCATCCGTTGTCGTAGCGTCTGCATGGTCTCCCCAATGTACCATGCTTCGGGACATCCTTTCTTGCAACGTATCAGGTAGACAATGTTGGCCGAGTTGCAAGAGTATTTACCATGTACCTGGTGGACGGTATTCTCACGTGTGATGATGGTATCCATGTCGATGATCCGGCATGTCTTGCAGAGGTTGCTGTGGCAGGGTTGTGTGGTATTGTGGTCACTGTTCTCCTGAAGGCTGGGTAGTTTGCTGCGAACAATAGTCTGTTTGAGGTTGTGTGGTTGTCTGAAAGCAAGAAGTGGGGGTGTGGGGATAGCCCTGGCGAGATGTTCGTCTTCATCAATGATATGTTGAAGACTCCGGAGAAGATGTCGTAGCTTCTCCGCTCCGGGGAAGTACTGGACGACGAAGGGTACTCTGTCCACTGTGTCCTGTGTTTGCCTTCTGAGGAGATCGGTGCGGTTTTTCGCTGTGGCGCATCGGAACTGCCGATCTATGAGTCGAGCACCATATCCTGTTCTTATGAGGGCATCTTTCAGGGTCTGGAGGTGTCTGTCACGATCCTCCTCATCTGAGCAAATCCTGTGTATACGGAGGGCTTGTCCATAGGGAATAGCTTCTTTAACATGTTTAGGGTGGAAACTGGAGAAGTGGAGCATTGTGAGATTGTCTGTGGGCTTGCGGTACAGTGAGGTGCTGAGGTGACCGTCCTTAATGGAGATGCGTGTGTCCAAGAATGCAACTGATTCTGGGGAATAGTCCATGGTGAGTCTGATGGTGGGGTGGAATTTGTTGATATCATCATATAGTTGTTTCAGTGATTGTTCACCATGAGGCCAAAGGAAGAAAATGTCATCGATGTATCTAGTGTACAGCATTGGTTGAAGATTCTGTGCAGTGAAGAAGTCTTGTTCGAACCTGTGCATGAAGATGTTGGCATATTGAGGTGCAAATTTGGTCCCCATGGCTGTTTCATGTGTTTGGATGAAAAACTGGTTGTTGAAGGTGAAGACATTGTGGTCCAGGATAAAGCGGATGAGTTGTAAAATTGCATCTGGAAACTGGCAGTTGTCAGCATTGAGTACTGAGGCAGTCGCAGCAATGCCATCGTTGTGGGGGATGTTGGTGTAGAGCGCTGAGACATCCATTGTGACGAGGAGTGTCCCTGGTTCAACTGCTCCGTGTGTGCCGAGTTTCAGTAGGAAGTCCGTAGTGTCGCGACAAAAGCTGGGGGTTCTTTGTACAATGGGTTTCAGGATGCCCTCGACGTAGCCGGAGAGGTTCTCACACAGAGTTCCATTGCCCGATACGATGGGACAGCCAGGTGTGTTTGCCTTGTGTATCTTTGGGAGGCAGTAGAGATCTCCAATGCGGGGAGTACGTGGAATGAGAGCACGGAGGGTGCTCTGAAGGTCCGGATCAAAGGTCTTGATCAGATTGTTGATCAACAATCTGATCAAGACCTTTGATCCGGACCTTCAGAGCACCCTCCGTGCTCTCATTCCACGTACTCCCCGCATTGGAGATCTCTACTGCCTCCCAAAGATACACAAGGCAAACACACCTGGCCGTCCCATCGTATCGGGCAATGGAACTCTGTGTGAGAACCTCTCCGGCTACGTCGAGGGCATCCTGAAACCCATTGTACAAAGAACCCCCAGCTTTTGTCGTGACACTACGGACTTCCTACTGAAACTCGGCACACACGGAGCAGTTGAACCAGGGACACTCCTCGTCACAATGGATGTCTCAGCGCTCTACACCAACATCCCCCACAACGATGGCATTGCTGCGACTGCCTCAGTACTCAATGCTGACAACTGCCAGTTTCCAGATGCAATTTTACAACTCATCCGCTTTATCCTGGACCACAATGTCTTCACCTTCAACAACCAGTTTTTCATCCAAACACATGGAACAGCCATGGGGACCAAATTTGCACCTCAATATGCCAACATCTTCATGCACAGGTTCGAACAAGACTTCTTCACTGCACAGAATCTTCAACCAATGCTGTACACTAGATACATCGATGACATTTTCTTCCTTTGGCCTCATGGTGAACAATCACTGAAACAACTATATGATGATATCAACAAATTCCACCCCACCATCAGACTCACCATGGACTATTCCCCAGAATCAGTTGCATTCTTGGACACACGCATCTCCATTAAGGACGGTCACCTCAGCACCTCACTGTACCGCAAGCCCACAGACAATCTCACAATGCTCCACTTCTCCAGTTTCCACCCTAAACATGTTAAAGAAGCTATTCCCTATGGACAAGCCCTCCGTATACACAGGATTTGCTCAGATGAGGAGGATCGTGACAGACACCTCCAGACCCTGAAAGATGCCCTCATAAGAACAGGATATGGTGCTCGACTCATAGATCGGCAGTTCCGATGCGCCACAGCGAAAAACCGCACCGATCTCCTCAGAAGGCAAACACAGGACACAGTGGACAGAGTACCCTTCGTCGTCCAGTACTTCCCCGGAGCGGAGAAGCTACGACATCTTCTCCGGAGTCTTCAACATATCATTGATGAAGACGAACATCTCGCCAGGGCTATCCCCACACCCCCACTTCTTGCTTTCAGACAACCACACAACCTCAAACAGACTATTGTTCGCAGCAAACTACCCAGCCTTCAGGAGAACAGTGACCACAATACCACACAACCCTGCCACAGCAACCTCTGCAAGACATGCCGGATCATCGACATGGATACCATCATCACACGTGAGAATACCGTCCACCAGGTACATGGTAAATACTCTTGCAACTCGGCCAACATTGTCTACCTGATACGTTGCAAGAAAGGATGTCCCGAAGCATGGTACGTTGGGGAGACCATGCAGACGCTACGACAACGGATGAATGAACATCGCTCGACAGTCACCAGGCAAGATGTTCCCTTCCTGTTGGCGAACACTTCAGTGGTCACGGGCATTCAGCCTCTGACCTTCGGGTAAGCGTTCTCCAAGGCGGCCTTCACGACACACGACAGCGCAGAGTCGCTGAGCAGAGACTGATAGCCAAGTTCCGCACACATGAGGACGGTCTCAACAGGGATCTTGGGTTCATGTCGCACTATCTGTAACCCCCGTGACTTGCCTGGGTTTGCAAAACCTCACTTACTGTACTGTCTGGAGACAATACACATCTCTTTAAACTGTGATCAGTGCTCCTTCCACTCACATTATCAGCCACTTCAGGTCTTGAACAGCAGGTTAGGTGTAAAGATTCGCATTCTAATCAGTAATCTCTAAACTGTCTGTGCTTTATATGCTCTGTCTGAGGCCAGAACTCTCCATTCACCTGACGAAGAGGGTGTCCCTCGAAAGCTTGTGAGTATATTATCAAATAAATAGGTTGGACTAAAACCTGGTGTTGTCAGACTTTTTACTGTGTTTACGCCAGTCCAACGCTGGCATACCCACATCATGACTCCTTTTGTACCCACAGGAGAAGAACGCCCATAATTGTCAGGAGAGGGCAAAGACAGGGTGTGTGAGCCTGATCTCTGAGTCCTTATATCCTTTTGCGGTTCGGGTGCTGGAGCTGTCAGGAGAGGAGGATATCCAGGCTATCAGTGATAGCATGGTCAGGCTGGAGTCAAGTAGTGAGCACCTGTCAATCCTCCACTCAATTTGAGTTAATTACTAGGGGGTATAGGTTTAAGGTGTGAGGGGCAAGGTTTAAAAGAGATGTATGAGGCAAGTTTTGTTTACACAGAAGACGGTGGATACCCGGAACTTGCTGCCTGGGGAAGTAATGGAAGCAGATACAATAGCGACTGTTAAGAGACGTCTTGACAAATTCATGAATGGGATGAGAATAGGAGCAAATGGTCTCTGGCAGAGTAAGGGGTTATAGTTATAGATAGGCAGCATGGTCACTGCAGGCCTGGAGGGCCGATGGGCCTGTTCCTGTGGTGTAATTTTCTTTGTTCTTTGCTTTATGTTCAATGGACAAATGTCAAGCAAATTGCCTGCATCCCAGACTTCTCTCCCTCACTTGCACTTAACCTTGGGCCCGGTGTTGCAGGGAGGGACCCTGATGCCTCGGGGCCATCTGGCATCCTGGTCTCCACTGCTGCTCCCACTCTCCTGCCCCTGACATCTCTGATAATTCCTCAGAGAAAGCCGATGAAAGGACTCCCGAGGGTAGCACCCTTTTGGTGTCAGCTTACAACTCACCATCCCAGAGTCTCTCACATCAATAGGTCCAGTTAGTGATGAGACTTCTGGGTCACCCTCTGGTGAGCACAACACATCTGATAATGTCCATCGGGTGGAGAAGGGAATGTCCGAGGCCCCTGGCAAGGAAGCAAGGACTCAGCTGGCCCCAGGCTACATGCTGGGCCTCTGAGATCATTTCTCCCTCAGCTGCTGGAGATGCAGCAACAGAGCTGAGGAATGTAGGAGGGCTGACGGCCACACAGAACCAGCTGTAAGGCTGCTGGGAGGAGTCCCAAAGCTTTCAGGTGGACTAGCTATTGCTCATACTGCATGGTTCCCAGGCCAACACTGAAAGGCTGGTGTCTGCGGTGGAAAGCCTGGGGCAGGGAATCCTCACCATGAGTGGCAGGTGCCAAGCGATGGCCAAGTCACAGCAGGCCATACTGGAGTCCCAGATAGGCATGGCTGAGTCACAGTAGGCCACAGCTGAGGGATTCAACAGGCTTCTTGAGATTCTGCTGAGAGGCTCGAGAGCTTGCACAAGACCCAGCAGGACAGCGCAGAGACACAGCAGGCTATGGCAGCAGCACTTGAGAATGTGACCCAGTCACATAGGGTCATGGCTGAGGGGCTGCAGGCTCAGGGGGCACTTGATGCCACCATTGACAGGTAGCCCCAAACACAGGTGACCATCACAGGTGGCTCGACCACCATGGGCAGAATGCAGGTGGTCCTCAGGACTGGCAGGGTCAAGTGACACCAGAGCTTCTGGATCTCACTGCAGAAGCATCGCCATTCCATGGAGCGACCCAGGAGCCCACAGGAACCCTGAGAGAGGGGGAAGGGCTCGAGCCTATGCTGGGGCCTTCCAGCCAGGTGACTGTGGATGTGGCTACACCTTCTGATTCTCTTCTTCCTGACACCAGGGCATTTCAGAGGCAGTGGGATGAAGAGGGTGTCATGGATATGTCCTAGACACCAAGAAGTGGGCCAGGGTCCTCAAAGTCCAGGCCCTCCAGAGACACCCCCCAAGGGCATCAGAGGCCACGGGGCATGGTAGGCAGTTGGCCCCTTCCGCTTCTGATGTATGTTCAGGAGAATTACCCAAGACATAGTGGTAGGCCACGTAAGGATAAAAAGTTGCAGCTGCACGAAGATGGCACGGCTGAAGGACAGCACCAGTTAGGCAGATATTTAAGTACTTTAACGTTTCCTGTTCATGTGTTTTTATGTTACTATTTATTATTCAGACAATTTTATTGTTAGCAATAAGTGTTTTTTCACCACTCTCCTGTGACGAATTTGTCTCAGATTTGCCTCGAACAGGAATTCCCTTACCCTGATGGTTGGCGGAGGGATCCTTCACGTTGATGTCAGTTAGGGAGGCCCCTCAATACTGTGTCATTGAGGAAATGAAGGCATTGGTTCCAGAACCCACAAGAGAGTCCCTTCCCTCCACCACCCAATCTGCCCCGGGGCCCTGTATGGCCTGTATGAGGATTTACAGATCCCTTACCCACTACACAGGCGTGGGCTCAGGTGCCAGCGTGCATGCAGAGCTCAGGTAGGTGTCAGACTAGTTTGCACTAGGGCATCATCATAATGGTGCTTAACGAGTAGTCATCACCTTCCTGCCTGCCAAAGAAATTCACTAGCATAGTGTATCCAGGCCATCTACTCTGGTGTTACAATGTTGCAGGAAATAGGTCTTTGGGGTGTTGGAATGGAACACATGTGCAGCAACAGAGGCCCCTAGTGAGCAAAGAGCCTGGTGATCAGGGCCTCCCTAGCTGCCCTCGCATGCCTGACCCTTGCTGCCAGCCCTCCAGTGCCTGGGTGGTGTTGCTTGGCATTGATCTCCTCTTTTCCTCTTCCTTCTCCTCCTCCTGCTGGATGGCCTCCTCCCCAGTGAAGCTTAGCTGGTCGCCCTCCATGCCCTCCTTCTCTCCAAAAGGTCTCCTTGCTTCTGCACCAGGTTGTGTAGGGCACAACACACCACACAATGCTGGACGATATTAGGGGCTATATTGTAGGACCCCACCAGATTGGCCCAGACACCTGAAACGCATTTTGAGGAGCCCGTGGAACCAGTCCACTATTGAACGGCTGGTAACTTGGGCCTCATTACACCAGCTCTCCATTTCAGTCTCAGGCCTCCTCACAGGTGTCATCAGCTAAGTTCGAAGCTGGTTCCCATGTCCCCCATGAGCCATCCCTGCACCTGTGTTCCTCTTCAAAGACCTCTGGGATATCTGAGCTCTTCAAGAGGAAGCTGTCATGAACACTGCCAAGGTGTCTGGCACAGATGTGCACAATGTTCAGCTGATGGTCACACATCAATTGCACATTTAAGGATTGAAAACTCTTTCTTCTCATCATGGATTCTGAAATGGGGCCTTGAGGGTGATGTGGGTGCAGTCTATAGACCTCTGCATATTTTGGCATCCCTGCAATGGCTGTAAATCCTGCAGCCCAGGCTTCCTGCTTGGCCTGGATCAGGCCAAATTTGATGTGCTGGCCAGTCCGGGCACATAGAACATCCATGACCTCCTTTACACTGTTGTGGATGGCTGACTGAGAAATGCCACATACATCTCCAGGGGGGGTCTGGAAGGTACCAGTGGCATAAACGTTTAAAGTGGCCATCAGCTTCATAGCCACCAACTGGTACAGGTGTTGCACTATCTCCTTTCGGAGCCGGAGCCATCGGTGACACACACTCGTGTGCGAAACTGCAGTGATCTCCACTGTCTCATTCTCCTGTGCCTCCCCCACCATCCACCTGCCCCCACCCCCCCTCCCGGGCGAATGGCGGCCACCTCCTGCCTCCAGTGGCCGTCTCCTTCTACTCCTGCGATTGCTAAGGCCTGGGCCTTCTCTGCCCACAATTCATCGTCCTTTTCCTCCTCCTCAGCTCCAGCAGCAACCAGGAGAACAGCAAAGTCAATGGGTTGCATTGCAAAAGCCATCCCATCAATCTGAAGGGATGGTAGATTTGGAGGAGGGGAGAGACACATGGAGAGGTTTAAAGAATGTTGCTTGCCCCTAGCCCAGCAACACACACTGTCCATACTGCCCATCCCCCTCCCACAGCCCCTCCAACAACACAGCCCCTGCATTCCTTCCTCAAAGGTCCCCAATCAATACAGACCTACATCTGCACCCCCCCACAAGCCCCCCAGCAACACAGACTCCATCCCCCCCACAGCCCTCCAGCAATGCTGCCCCCATCATCTCCCCACAGCCCCCAGCAACATAGCGCCCCTCATCCTCTCCCCCCAGTAGCACACGCCCAGAACCAATGCAGTGGTGACAATAGACTCTGCTGCTTGAGAAGTTCCTTAAACATCTCCATTTGTCTCTCCCCTTCTCCAAATCTACCACCCCTTCAGATTGATGAGATTGCTTTTGCAATGCAACACATTGACTTTGCCGTTATTTCCGTTGCTGCTGGAGCTGAGGAGGAGGAAAAGGAAGATGAATTGTGGGCAGACAAGGCTCAGTCCTAACGATGCAGCATTGCCATTTCAAGGGTTTCCAGCACATCCCCAACAAGGAAAAATGCTGCATGCACTAGGACCCAGCAGCATCCTCAAGACCCGAGGCCAGTGCTGAGACCTGGGTCCGTGCTGAGAATTGGAGAACAGCAACAGCCCTTCCCAACCCCCCAACACACACACACACTCAGAGATCTCCTGACCCGAAATGTAATATGGCCGTCATAAAATGACTCCCTATGAGCAAAATGGGGCCGTCTGACAGTAGGCACTTACCTCCTCACTAACCCTCACTGATTGGGCACCAGAAGCTGACTTTAAAAGAGGAGGTGTTTTCCACACCTAACCGGATCGAGCGAACGAGGTTGTAAAAGGAGGTGTGCTGGTAAATGGGGGTGCGCAGCTCACTAATTGCATTGAGATGAATACAAAAATATTTAATTTGACATTGTGCCTTTGGTCAAGTGTGAACTGGCACGATTATGGGTACAGATTGTGTTAATTGCCTCATGCCCAACTTTATCACTTTTTCACACCCTGGTAAAATTCCACCCAGAAATGCCAGGAAAATGATGAGCCCATCAAACAATGTGTGGCAATGTTACAGCAAATTGCTGGAAGTCACCACAACAAATTGCATAGCAACCACTTCAACCATTTACATTCTAGTTAAGTTATTTATAGAAGGGTTTGACAAGCACTACAGACAATAGACAGCAGTTTCTTTCCAGTCAGTTCACAGACTTCCTTGCGAGCTTCAGAATTCATCACTATCTGACACTGTACTACCACCCACAATCAAATTGTGGCTTGAACAATTCCACACGATGATAAAGGACAGCCTGAGAACTCACACATCAGAGGGGAAAAAGGAAAAACAATCCATTCACATCCTATTTTGCACATATTGATTCACTCCACACCCTCTGACCAAAAAGACACCAGCTGAATTTATGCTACGTCATAGCTTTAGCAAATCACTGACCATCCTTAAGTCATTAATACTTGTTAATAAGAGACTTCTTACGGCACTTGTTAGCAAGCACATTCCAAATTAATGTCATGTGCATCTATGCCTCAACATTCACCTACATCTTGGATGTCAAGAATCGATTCTATGAGACGTACGACGCTGCCATCAGCAAATTTCCCATCACCGAGGGACTGTAGACCTCCAAATAAGAGTGGATATTGACTGCACAGTTTGGCCAATGTTCACAAGGCACGAGGGAATCGGCAAGGGAACAGAAATGCACTGAACTTGGTGACGCTATGTTATTAATCTGCGCTCTGTATGATGAACAGCTACTTCCAAGCCAAGTTATGCCACAAGATGTCCTGGAGACATTTGAGCTCACACCTCTGGAGCCAACTAAATCTTCTCATTGCCAGACAAAACTCCATCAACAGTGCACTCATCACTCATAATGACTACAGTGCTGACTGTAACACTGACCAGTCCCTGTTGTGAAGCAAGGTCTGGCTTTGGCCAAGGAAATTATACCACTCCTAGAAGAAAGGCCATCCTGAGGTCAATTTGTGCCATCCCACTGACCCAGAAAGGACCTAGGAAATCTTCAGTGTCCTTCAACTGGCTCTTTTGAAAAACAACACCCAGAAACAGAGTGGAACCATCTATAAAACATCATCTATCACTGTACACTCATTGTGTACAGGAAAAGAGAACAAAGGAATGCTGATTGGTTTGACGCATATCGAATTGGAGTCAGTTACTGCACCAAGAGGAGCCTTCATGAACTACAAGCAGGCCTTCTAAACCGAGAAGCTCTCAGCTGTCAGAATCAAATCTCAGCAAACTGCTCAGCACTGCAACAATCACACTACCTGAAACTCTTCAGCATATTGCAATTTGCTGCTGCTGCTGAAATCAGGGATGCTCAAGGGATGTATGGAGAAATCAAGAAAGCAACAGGCTCAGCAACAACCAAACCAGCTCCATGGAGACAAAATATCACTGGTCTAGCAAGCAGATGGAGAGGCAGGGGGAGATTGCCTTATACTCTACACAACAGAGAATGTTGTTATTGAAGGAACTCTCAACCCCATTTCAGACTCCTCTGTCATGGAGGAGCTGGAAACTGAGTCCACCATAGTGGGGCTGGACAAGACCATTGACTCTTTCCAGTGGTAAAACCCCAGGAAATGATGGCATTCCACCTGAAATCCGAAAAGTGGGAAACTAGCACTGCTACAGCACTCAATGAACTTCTGTGTCTCTGCTGGAAGAAAGATTTGTGCCATAACACAAGCATGATGCAAAAATAGTCACCTTGTACAAGAACAAAATGAGTTGCAGTGACTGTAACTAATACTGAGTCATCTCTTTATTAAGTATGGTGTGGAATGTCTTTGTGCACATTGCTCTGACCAGATTGCATGTCCTGACATCACACATCTATCCTGAGTCTCAACGTGACTTCAGAGCTGCAAGATTGATAGTTGACAGTTTTCTGACATTGGCAGTTAGAGGGAAATGCAACAAACAGCACAGATCATTCTACATTGTCCTTGTAGACCTCAGTAATGATTTTCAATCTTGTCAGCAGAGATGGGTTCTTTAAACTGCTGCGGAAAATGGGCTGGACTCCTGGATGTTATTTTTTCTTTCCATGAGAACAAGTGTGGACCAATAGGAAAGTACTAAAAGTACAAATCTCCAGGATTGTGTTCTCACACCTTTGTTTCCAGTGGTGAGGCACGAACAACTTATGTAGTCAAGGACAATGGCTAACACCTTCCATCTCCACTGCTTCAGATAAATATTGAGCATTTCTTGGCAAAACAGAGTTCTGAATGTGGAAGTGTACCAGCATGAAGACCCCCAAAATGTTTGCTCTCGAGTCAGCAGTGACTCTCGTGACTGGGCCACGTGAGCTGAATGGACGACAGGCATATGGAATACAATGTTCCGACATGGGAGGACATCTTCCCACTTTGGAAGCAAGAACAATTGGCAAATTTCCTTAACTGTGAGACTGTGCAGTTGTGGAGGGACAAGTGGCTTTAGTTGCCCATATGTATAAATGGCAAAATGTTGTAGCACAACAGTATTCAAACAGGCTAATGGAATGTTGATCCACATTTCAAGAGGGCTACATTGTGAAAAAAGGAAGGAGTAACGCTTTAGTTGTGCAGTGCTTTGATTAAACCCACTTGGAAATGTGGAACTTTCCCCTTTAAAATACTGTGGATATTGGATCAACTGAAATTTTCAAGTCTGAGATAATTGTATTTATGATTTTTCATTGTTTCCACCATATGTCCTATTATGGGTTCTTTAAATATCTAATTGTGGAGATATTAAAACATATATAATTTGAACATGAACGATTTACTGTTAGTCTTTAACTATTCCCAGGGACAAGGGAAGGTCATACAAGGAGCTGTCACAATGCAAGTAAGTTATTTACTTGGAGAGTTCTGTTTCAAGATGGTTCTCCCTCAATCTCTTACCATGTCACTCCATACATCATTCCATGGCTGGTGCTATTCTCCAGTCCAACATTAACCCTTGCTCTGCTGAACACCTTTATATTACCTTTATTGTAATATCCAGCACTACAGATAGCAGAAAGCTACTGAGATTGTAGAATAGTCTTGATGTTCTAATCATAGTTGAAGTGCAGATAGGGAAACAGATTCTGGAGAGATGTATTAATAACAGAGTTGTCCTGATGGGAGACTTTAATTTCCCAAACATCGACTGGAATATCCCTAGGGTAAGGGGTTTGGATGGGGAGGAGTTTGTTAGGTGTGTTCAGGAAGGTTTCCTGACACAGTATGTGGATAAGCCTACGAGGGGAGAGGCTGTACTTGACCTGGTACTGGCAAATGAACCAGGGCAGGTGACGGATCTCTCAGTAGGACAGCATCTTGGGAATGGTGACCATAATTCTATCTCCTTCACAACTGCATTGGAACGAGATAGGATCAGGCAGGCTAGGAAGGTGTTTGTCTGGAGTAAGGGGAGATACGAAGAAGTCAGGAAGTTACTTGGACAAATAAACTGGAAGGAGGCGTTCTTAGGGAAAAGTACCGAAGGAAGGTGACGGATATTCAAGGAATGTTTGTCTGGAGCTCTGCATGACAACGTTCTGATGAGACAAGGGGGTTTTGGTAGGTCGCGGGAACCGTGGTGCACGAAGGCTGTGTTGAACCTAGTCAGGAGGAAAAGGAAGGTGTACAAAAGGTTCAGGGAACTAGGAGAGGTTAAGGATCTTGAGGAGTATAAGGACTGTGGAAAGGAGCTTAAAAGGGAAATTAGGAGAGCCAGAAGGGGTCATGAGAAGACCTTGGCGGGTAAGATTAAGGAGAATCCCAAGGCCTTCTATAAATATGTGAAAGGTAAAAGGATGAGAAGAGAAGGGATAGGACCTATAAAAGGTGAAGAGGGAAAGGTCTGTGTGGAACCAGAAGAAATGGCAGAGGTGCTTAATGAGTACTTTGCCTCAGTATTCACAGTGGAAGCTGATCTGGGAGATTTTGCTACGGATTTGCAGCAGATGGAAAAGATTGAGTATGTGGATATTAAGGAGGAGGATGTGTTAGAACTTTTGAATTCTATCAAGATAGATAAGTCACCGGGACCAGATGGGATGTACCCCAGGGTACTGTGGGAGGCGAGGGAGGTGATTGCAGAACCCCTGGCGATGATCTTTGCGTCGTCAATGGAGATGGGAGAGGTTCCGGAAGATTGGAGGATTGCGGATGTAGTTCCTATTTTCAAGAAAGGGAACAGAGATAGCCCGGGAAATTACCGACCGGTGAGTGTGACCTCAGTGGTTGGTAAGCTGATGGAGAGGCTTCTGAGGGATAAGATTTATGAGCATTTGGAGAGGTTTGACATGATCAGGAATAGTCAGCAAGGATTTGTCAAGGGCAGGTCGTGCCTTACGAGCCTAGTTGAGTTCTTCAATAATGTGACTGAACACATTGACAAAGGAAGTGCCGTGGACGTGGTGTATATGGACTTCAGCAAGTCGTTCGATAAGGTCCCCCATGCAAGACTTCTTGAGAAGGTGAGAGGGCATGGGATCCAAGGGCCTTTGGCCTTGTGGATCCAGAACTGGCTTGCCTGCAGAATGTGGGTATGCCGAACTGAACACTTCAGTGGTCACGGGCATTCAGCCTCTGACCTTCGGGTAAGCATTCTCCAAGGCGGCCTTCACGACACACGACAGCGCAGAGTCGCTGAACAGAGACTAATAGCCAAGTTCCGCACACATGAGGACGGTCTCAACAGGGATCTTGGGTTCATGTCGCACTATCTGTAACCCCTGTGACTTGCCTGGGTTTGCAAAACCTCACTTACTGTACTGTCTGGAGACAATACACATCTCTTTAAACTGTGATCAGTGCTCCTTCCACTCACATTATCAGCCACTTCAGGTCTTGAACAGCAGGTTAGGTGTAAGGATTCGCATTTTAATCAGTAATCTCTAAACTGTCTGTGCTTTATATGCTCTGTCTGAGGCCAGAACTCTCCATTCACCTGACGAAGAGGCAGTCCCCTCGAAAGCTTGTGAGTATATTATCAAATAAATAGGTTGGACTAAAACCTGGTGTTGTCAGACTTTTTACTGTGTTGCCTGCAGAAGGCAGAGAGTGGTTGTGGATGGGTCTTTTTCTGAATGGAGGTCAGTCACCAGTGGAGTGCCCCAGGGATCTGTTCTAGGACCCTTGCTGTTTGTCATTTTCATAAATGACCTGGATGAGGAAGTGGAGGGATGGGTAAGTAAGTTCGCTGATGACACGAAGGTCGGTGGTGTTGTGGATGGTCTGGAAGGATGTCAAAAGTTGCAGCAGGACATAAATAGGATGCAGGACTGGGCAGAGAAGTGGCAGATGGACTTCAACACGGATAAATGTGTAGTCGTCCATTTTGGCAGAACCAATGGGATGAACGAGTACACTGTCAAGGGCAGGAGTCTTAGTAGTGTTGAAGAGCAGAAGGATCTTGGGGTCCGGGTCCACAGGACTCTTAAATTGGCCTCGCAGGTGGAGGAGGTGGTCAAGAAGGCGTATGGTGTACTGCCCTTCATTAGTCGAGGGATTGAGTTTAGGAGTCGGGAGGTAATGCTGCAACTTTATAAGACCCTTGTCAGGCCTCATTTGGAGTACTGTGCGCAGTTCTGGTCGCCTCACTATAGGAAAGACGTAGAAGCTATTGAAAGGGTACAGAGGAGATTTACCAGGATGTTGCCTGGACTGGGAGGCATGCCTTATGAAGTTAGGTTGAGGGAGCTGGGACTCTTTTCCCTGGAGAGACGAAGGTTGAGAGGCGACCTGATAGAAGTTTACAAAATGTTGAGAGGAATAGATAGGATGGATTCTCAGAGGCTATTTCCCCGGGTTGAAATGGTCGCTACGAGAGGACACAGATTTAAGGTGCGGGGAGGAAAGTACAGAAGTGATGTTAGGGGTAAGTTTTTCACTCAGAGGGTGGTGAGTGAATGGAATCGGCTGCCGTCAGTGGTGGTGGAGGCGAACTCGCTGGGGTCTTTTAAAAGACTTCTGGATGAGTATATGGGGTTTAATGGGATTGGGGGTTATAGATAGGTCTATAGATTGGTAGGTGTTGATGTGATCGGCGCAACTCGTGGGCCGAAAGGGCCTGTTTGTGCTGTAGTGTTCTATGTTCTATAAGAACATAAGAAATAGGAGCAGGAGTAGGCCATCTAGCCCTTCGAGCCTGCCCCGCCATTCAATAAGATCATGGTTGATCTGAAGTGGATCAGTTCCACTTTTCCGCTTTCTCCCCATAACCCTTAATTCCCTTGTCTGTCAAAAACCTATCTACCCGTGACTTAAATATATTTAGCGAGGTAGCCTCCACCACTTCAACAGCAGAGAATTCCAGAGATTCATCACCCTTTGAGTGAAGAAGTTCCTCCTCAACTCCGTTCAAATCCCCCCTTATCTTGAGGCTGTGCCCTCTAGTCCTGACATTGTTGGCTGTCTCTCTTAAAATAAGGTCTGGGTATTTATTTTTAGGCCTGGCAATTATTTAAACAACTAAAAATCTTTTATTTTCCTCCCTAACCAGGAGCTACTATTTTCTCCATAATTTGAGCTACCATACAGCTTTTCCAAGTCTATCTTTATAAGCAGACTTTTTCCAATCAATGCTGTATTGTACAGCAGCATCTTAATTCCAATAGTAATTACCACACACAGTTATTTTAATGGTGCTGGATAGTGGGAGGAGCTGCTCTTCCTGCAATTCTTCCTGATGGAAAACCCCTGCCAAATTGTACAAAGCCTGATTCTTTCCATTTTCCATTAGTGTTTCATTTCCTGCAGAGGTGTAAAGTGCTGAGGCAGGAACCCATTCGTTCATGTTTTGTTTTGTGGGATCTCCAGGTTTCTGCGGATGCGGCAATCAGTGGTGGTGACAGATTGTTTAAATTTGCGGCTAATGTTCAATCCAATCAACTCATTTCTTCATTAAATTGGTGATTGCAGGTGCAAGGACCTAAGAGAAAACAATAGAACTAAGATTGACTGCAACATAATGACAAGTTTATCTTCAAGGTTTTGCTCATAATTGTACAATGACAAGCTTGTATTTATATAGCACCTTTTAAAGTGATAAAACACCCCAATGTGTTTAACAGAGCCATGAAATGAGATGTTTGTTCTTCTGTGTTCTATATTGAGACAGATGGTCAAAATCTTGGTCAGAGCAGTAGGCTCTGAAGTGTTTTTTAAAGGACAAAAGAGTTATAGACAAGGGGAAAGGTAGATTTGGGTGGGGGAAGGAGCGTGGTGGAAAGGGGGAAGGGGAAGGGGTAGTGGGATTCCAAACTCCAAAACTTAGGGGCTAGGCAGCTGAAGGCATGGCTACTGGCGGTGAGCAATTAAAATGGTCGATGTTCATGGGAGCCAGGGCTTCTTCAGAGGGCTGTCAAACAGATTACAAAGATAAGGAGGACCCAGGCCATGTTTGGACAGGGACAGCAGAAATTAGGGTGACCTCCTAATAGTGGATTGTTGAAACGGGGAGATCGGCCAGGAGTGTACGAAAATAGTCAGTAACAAGGGGGTAAAATAACATTTCGCAAGACACAAATTATTTTGCATTATGATTAAAAACGTTGATTGTGACATCAGGGAGTTTCTAAATTTAATTTTTTTTTGAATTTTAGCATTCAAACATGGAATGAATGCTTTAATATTGTGGGTGGCTGTAAGTTCTTTTCACTGACAATCACACAATCACCAAGTTTTCACTGCAGCTGAGGGTTAGGGAATCCGGTTTCAAAGGACTCTGCATTTTTAAATAATTATTTAAATAAACTAATCTGGTTCCTGCCCTTATTGGGTGGGAATCAGATTATGTCTGGAAGAGGTGGCTGGGAAGGTCGCAATCTGGTTTGGCACCAATGCTGCACGTGCTAAAGCCCTCACTCGTGGTTCCCCAGCTCCAATCTATTCTAAGACGATCTGTGCTGGGTGCAACACAGCTGGAAAATCCTGGAATAAGGAGGAGCTCCAGCCTTCTGTAGAGGTCCACATGTGTAAAAATTTGCTAGGAATAAACAGCTATTGTTTTGAAACCCACTAATTCGAGCAACATACATTGGAGACTCTAGGCCCAATGTAGACCACAATCACACAACAAAACATTCATAGCTATCACCTTCCTAGCCACAGGAGCCCCAGGGGGAGGATGGGAACAGCAGGAGGCAGTAGGAGCAGGGAACAGGATGGTGGGTTGGGAGGTGACAGGTTTGGTCTACTGCACAGCACTCAAATAAGAAACTCAATGGGTGGTATGCAGGTGATCACTCATGGACATGCACATTGAGATGCTGCATGCATTGGCTGGAACATGGAGGAGGCTGGACCCAACTTGGCAAAGGGCATCATGCAGAGCTTGTCTGCTCTACAGCCATTGCTTCGTCTCCCTGTCATACTGTGGATCCAAAGGAAACTGCCACTATTGTCCCTATGTCTTTTGCAACCTTTGTGTGAATGGATCATCTACTCCTCTGTCCAAACAAACCTTCCCCCTTCCCCCATGACCACACCAAAACCACCTCCACAAACATTCCAGTGTGTTTCAGTCATGGGCAAGTTCCAAATCCTTATCTACAGTCAGCATGTTTAATCCATTATTTAACAATATTCCATGGCCCATCCAAGAGCCTCATGTTTGTTATCTTTGAGTAAATAACATAGACATTGCTTGAATATTCATTGCCAAAGTTTGGAATCCTGGTCAGGAGAGAACTATGATCCCTGTGGGTTAACCATAAACTAAAATAACCAAATTTACTCAGCAACCCCCAGATGAAGAAATTGCCAACAAGATTTCATTTTTTTGTAACTTTTACTTTAACATGAATCAGAAACCACACAAATTAACAAGTAAATTGAAAGGCAAATTTCACTTTAAATAGTTGTTAGAAGAAATATGCATCTTACACAACCACAATCATCCACATGTCCCACACAAATGAGGCAGCTTGGGCACGCCTACAGTCTTTTCAATTCAATTGGTTGAACTCTGGAGCTGAATTCACCAATTCGCATGTTCCACCCAAGATCCCTGACATGGTTAGATAATTCATGTCTATTAAACCTTCTCACTCAAGTAATGTCAATCTTACTGACTAACCTTCTCATAGAGCTTTGCTGACTTCACCACATACAAGTTCTGTGCTCCTCTACTATCTCTACCTGCTTTCTCTTTGGGGGGGGTGATCTTATTGGTTCATCACGCAGGTCAATTGGTGTGGTGAGCTGGTAAGATCAGGCGAGAAAGCCTGGTTTCTCACTTCTCGCAATACTTCCAGAACTGTGAAGCTGATACGATCAGCCTCACTCCCAGGAAGGGTGCAAAGTTGATTATAATATTTTAACCCAAATTTAAATAGTCTTAGTGAGTCCTGGAAACAATTGTCTGAGCTCTCTTGCCTTAACAGCCTCGCTTACAGTGTTACAGATATTACCAATTTGCTTACTGTTTCCAGTTGTCATAATAGTGCTGACTCAGATCCTACCAGCACACACAATAAGCCCTCACTTGCGCCCTTTTCCCGGTAGGACACTGCATACGGAGCAGTGATAGTGGGTGACTTCAGTAGTGTGATGCAATATCTCCTACAAGTACCATGAGAAAAAGCAGTTTTCTCACCAAGAGTTTTGTACTCCATTCCATCCATCACCAAAATGTTGTTTCACTAAGATTTGCTGGAATTCAAGATGAATCATCAAGTTTTCCTTTTCACCAGCTCCTGAAATACAGTAGCTATACAACATCGCCATTCAGAAAATGTGAAGAGAGCAGATTGTCAGAGTCAGTGCCTATCTTTCAACATATTTTGTATAAATTATTCAAGCAAAGGCTTTCAAACATTCAGTTCAGCTTTTGGCTCCAGCACTAACTATGCAGTCTCTTTGGAGACAAATACATTCGCTGATTGATCTCAAATCTTTCTCCTCAAAGTGGCTGAATCTAGGGGGCGATTTTCAGACCTCACCACACCTGGCGCAGATTGTTCTGATCCTGTAAAACAGCTTTGGGGCTTAAAATCGTGCTTGATGCCAAATGGTTTGCAGTCGTCCTAGTCTCTTTCTAATGATGCAAACCACACTGTGTCCAGAGAGACTGAAAGATAATTAGTATATTTAAAGTAGCATTTAAATATGCACAACCTGTTCACTGCCGAATTCTCCCAGCTCCCAGAATCTTCCAACCTTTTGGCAGGAGACTGACGAGAATCACCAGTACTACTCGCAGAGACCAGGCGCAATGGCCATGCCCAGGAGCTTGGAGACGAGTGAAGTGTTGGGGTGCAGATCCATTCAGTAAGTATCTGTTCAGGGTTGATAATGTGGATTATGTAGTTTGAGAAAGCAAAAATATATGAACTTACTTAAGAGTTTAGGAAGAAATGCAATAAAGACTTATTTGTAGATAATTTTAATTAGATAACTGGGAATTTAATTCTATTTAATTAAAACTAATAGTACGAGACAATATAATATATTCAATGCAAGAAATAGGTTTGATAAACCAAATTTTTTTTTATAGATCTTTATTTCCTGGTAAAATATGCTTAAGGTACAGTGTTTATCCTAATAGAGGAAAGAAATAAAGATATAGCCTTTCCATCTTCTTATTTCCTACACTAACCTTGCAGATTATCAGGAAGGATGGATTTGCAATTTGTCTGCTGATTTTCTGCCAAAGTTTCACTGATCGATTGAGAGAAATCAACAGAAATTTTATGAGCAATTTTTTCTCCAGTTCAGACCAGGTAAGTTCTCCAAACCAAAGCACTCCAGGTGTGGAATCCCATTTCACTTCCATTTTATTTGGGCCCATTAAGTTTACTAAATGTTTTTCTTTTCCTTTCTGAGCATGTCTGGTAAAACATTCTTCCTCTGAAGATCAATCCTTTTATATTTGTATTCTGTAGACAGGGCTATCCATATGTCTGAGAAATAAAGAGATGAAGATTAGTAATATGATGAAGACATTTTTTATGAAGTTTTAAATTGAGATCTTCACTCCAAGAGCATCTATGCTAATTGAGATAAATGTTAACACTGAAAATCAGACAACAGAAATGTTTCGTGAAGTGATTTATTCATTTATTTTTATGTACAACAGATTTCAGTCAACAATTCCTTAATTATCTTCTCTTAGATAATTAATAATTTTAATCCCACAAATATGAAATGTGAAATAATACGAAATATGAAATATCTAAATTAACACAAAATGATTGTACACAAAATCATTATTTGTCAAAAGAATATTTGTTTTCACAATTAAGTCACTTTCATTTGCTTTGTTTCATTTGGTTTGACTATAGTTTAATTAGATTTACAATTTTTATTCTATGATTTTTACTAATGATTCTCTACATCCTCAGTGTCAATATCAAAATCCCCAAGATCAAAATCTATATTTGCACTTAGTTTCTCAATGTTTATTAATACTCTTAACATTTCATCAGCAATGACAAAGGCAATATTTATTGGTATTATTACTCTTTAAGTTTTTAGTTTTCCTGTTTGCATTTTTAGTGTTTGTTGAAACATAGAACACATTACTTGTTCTCCCTTCTTGAGCCAAAATGGAGAGATTTATTGGTCATCCTACTCTCGAGCACTGTAGATGCTACTCGTGACCATGTGAACATCAAAGGAACTTCAGATGCAGACCTGGCACTGCTTTGACATTGGGTTTTTATTGAGTAACATTGCAAAGCAAATATTGATGAGAAATTGCAACTTTTGAAACTAAAAAGGGATCATTGATGGGATCAGTGGAATTCTTAGAATAAACATATCAGTCGGATTGTCCCAAAACAAAACTAAGTGCCAAATGAGTGGGAAAATGGGAGAATTTCCTGACTGTTTTCTGGGCATAATTACCTGAATGAATCTCTGACACTGCATCACAGAATGCCTGAGAGATTCATGCTAAAAAGTAGGAGATGGGGTCTCATCCTGTTGGAGAAGTCAGCAGCATGTGCTGACTGGGCCACTGTGCACGAGCCAATCTATCTGTGGGGAAATCAACGTTTGTGCACTGTCCACCCACTCACCAGCCTCTGGATTGCTGGTCTCCAATCGCTGGCCTTCCTGAAACACCCCCACCTCCCCCCCAGCCCAGATCACTGGTCTACTGGACACAATTTACCCTCCCCCCAACCCTGCCCCCCAGACTGCTGGCCTACTAGATACTCCGCTTTCCCAATGGCTGGCCGACCAGACCCCTCTCGGGCCAGCCCTGATACCCCCTAATGACCAGCCCCAAATTGTCCCTGCAATGACCAGACCTGGACACCCTCAACCCAACCCCCCCTGGACTGATGGCCAGCTCAATCATCCCCTCATTCCCTCGCCTACTGATCCCACTTGCAGTATGTCGACAGGTCCCCATCCTACCACCAATCACATCCCCAATAGTCCAAGTCCCTCAGTAGGCCCTGGTCCCTAGGCCCCACCCACCCTTGACATTGCCTGCTGCCAGGTGGGCAGTGCCTGTGTGCCCCTTGGGCAATGCCAGGATACCAGGCTCCCTCAATGCCAGCCTCCTGATCACTGGCCTTCCTTGGAAACTCTGATCATTGGATGTCCTGACAATCCCTGCCCCCAATCACTGGCCTATTGCACCACTTCCCTGGGCCAGCCCTGATCCACCCCTTCCAATGGCATACCTCGACCATTCCCTGATGGTCAGCCCTGACCCCCTCGATGACCAGCCCCCAGACACAATTGCCTTTTCCCTCCCTCCAACTCTGATCCCACTTGCAGTGTGGCAATTGGTCCCCCTCACCACTGATTGACCCCAATAGGCCTTGCTTCATATTATGCCCCACCCCCAATTGTCCTTCCCCTTTGAAACTGCTTGGTGCCCAGTGGGCAGTGCCAATGTTCCCCTTAGGCAGCACCAGGGTGATCCTGCCAGCTTGTCCCTGACTTGCTGTGGGGGCACAAGGGCCTCTGCTCCCCACTAACTGTTCCCTGATGGTGGGGAGCAGTTGTAAGCCCAGCTGGTGAGAACCAATCCTGGTGGGGGAGGGGAAGGGTGATATATACTAGCTGGCTCATTAATCATATTGAAATTCAAATTCCCATATGATAATCAGCTCCGCTCCATTTTCTGGCAGGAAGCTGATTGTGCTTAAAAAAAAGTGCCTGGGAGACTCATGACCTCATCAACGGCCTCCCGCTGTACTACTCGAGCAGCACAATGGGCTAGGAGAACATAAGAACATAAGAACATAAGAAATAGGAGCAGGAGTAGGCCATCTGGCCCTTCGAGCCTGCCCCGCCATTCAATAAGATCATGGCTGATCTGTCGTGGCTCAGTTCCACTTTCCCGCCCTCTCCCCATAACCCTTAATCCCCTCTCTTATCAAAAACCCATCAACCCGCTTCTTAAAAATATTTAGCGAGGCAGCCTCCACCACTTCAACGGGCAGAGAATTCCAGAGATTCACCACCCTTTGAGTGAAGAAGCCAATGTATTAATTGCCTTTTGGAAGTCCATGTGTATCACATCAATAGCATTATTCGCATCAGCCTTTGCAAACAGTTATTCAAAAAACTCCAAGCTAGTCAAAAATATTTTCCCCTTTAGAAATCCATGCTGGTTTTTCTTAATTAACTGTATCGGTTTGGGTGACTGTTAATTTTGTCTTAAATTATTGTCTTTAGAATCTTCACCACTAGCAAAGTTAAACTGACTGGCCAGTTAATGCCATGGCTATCTTTCAACACCCCCTTTTTAACAAAAGTGTAGCACTTGCAATTTTCTGGTCCTCCAACATCATCCCTGAGTCTAAGAAAATCTGAAAAAATATGGTCAGTGCCTCCACAATTTCCACTCACTTTCCTCCACTTTGGCAAAATAATCTACTTTGCATCGGCCAAAATAGGTAGTCAAAGTTATTTTGGGAACTATTTAAACTCTTTCAGTTGCATTGTTGAAATCTAAGCAAACATTTTTGTCTATTTTAATGGACAGTTAGGCCATGCTCATGACTGGGAAATCGAAATACTCTTCAAAGAGATTCATCTGTGCTTACATATCTTGCATTATGGTAAGAAGTTGCTTCATCATAATCACCTTGCCCTTCTTTAGCTAGTGAAAGGTCAGCCATGTCTTGTCCTTTATTTGTTCACTTACAACCATACTTGATAGTTTTCACAGCATTGTAGAATTTCACATTAATGTGGATAACACACAATGTTGAGAGGTAAGGATTGGAAGGAACAATCTATCTGCTGTTAATAACATCTGCCATTAGTGCCTAATGTCACCATCAGTTATTTGTCTCCTCTTGTACAGAGGGTATACACCTATGCCTGATTGGGTATCTAGGTGAAAGATCTTAACATAGTCTTTAGTGCATTTTTCATCCTTCATGCAAGTGCCAATATATTAAAATTATCATGTTATCCATGAACCATTTTTGTCAAAACGATGTCACACAATTTTGGATCTCCTACCTTACTTGGCAATTCTACACTTAAAACAGCATTTACCTCATTGAACCTATCCTGACATTGAATCAAATATGGACAACCCTCTCTCTTACCATTCAATTGTTTCCAGGTAGTACCTCACTTGTCCAAATTTTGTTTTTTCAAACAACGAGATTACTTTTTGTCTGAACACACCCACTGTTATGTCAATTGCTCATTTGACCTCTGATTTTTCGTAAGTTCTCTTTTAATTTTGTGCTATTCAGAATTGTAAGTTTAAATGATAAACTGGTATATTTTTTTCCCAAACTTATAAACATAACACACTGTACTTTGGATTTTTTTCATTTATTTACCACCTATAAAATATGAAGGAAGCACAAGTAATTTTCCAATAATTGCTGGATCTCTACTGTGTCTCATAGCATTATGTAGATTTTCTTAATCATTAGTCTTAACAGGTTTTAATTGGTACAAATGAATAATAATCTTTCACATCCTATTATTAGCCACATATAAATTGCATACTAGTAGAAAAAAATCTTGAAACTTAGAAGTGTTGAAATTAGATTTTATTTCCATAAACCTGTATGTATAAAAGTCTGCAGCAAAAATCTTTTTTCTGTGTAGGATTCCTAGCTTTTGGATTATTAGCTGAAAGTGATAGCCATCTTCACCATTCCAGCAAAAGGGAGTCATAGGCTCTTGTATTAAGAACATAAGAACATAAGAAATAGGAGCAGGAGTAGGCCATCTAGCCCTTCGAGCCTGCCCCGCCATTCAATAAGATCATGGCTGATCTGTTGTGGCTCAGTTCCACTTTCCCGCCCTCTCCCCATAACCCTTAATCCCCTCTCTTATCAAGAACCCATCAACCCGCTTCTTAAAAATATTTAGCGAGGCAGCCTCCACCACTTCAACGGGCAGAGAATTCCAGAGATTCACCACCCTTTGAGTGAAGAAGTTCCTCCTCAACTCCGTTCTAAACCGCCTCCCCTTTATCTTGAGGCTGTGCCCCCTAGTCCTACTGTCTTTTTTGAGCGGGAAGAGTCTCTCCACCTCTATCCTATCCATCCCATTCATCATCTTATACGTCTCAATGAGATCTCCCCTCATTCTTCTAAACTCTAACGAGTACAAGCCTAGTTTATTCAGCCTCTCCTCATAGCTCAATCCCCTCAACTCCGGTATCAGCCTAGTAAACCTCCTCTGCACTCCCTCCAGGGCCAAAATATCCTTGCGCAGGTGCGGCGCCCAAAACTGCACACAGTACTCCAGCTGCGGCCTCACCAATGCCCTATACAGCTGCAGCAAGACCTCCCTACTTTTATATTCAATCCCCCTCGCTATGAAGGCCAGCATCCCATTCGCCTTCCTGACCACCTGCTGCTCATTAAAAATTGGCAATTAGCCATTTCTTTGCTCATTGACAACACCCACTTTAAACTTCCCATGACTGATGCAACTGTCAACGAGAGTGAAAACAAATCTCTGCTGGAGTGCTTTGTTTGACTGGCATAGGTTTAAAGAAATGTTGCACCTTGACTTGACACTTCTCCAAGGATTATCTTCACATCATAATTAATGCATGGCTAACTTTAAATAGCTTTGTTATCTCAGCAGGGGGTGTCCTGAGTTCACAACTTTATTGATTGTTTAAAGACTCTATTAAAGGTTTAACTGGTCAGGATTCTCCCAAAACAAAATTAAGTGCCCAACAGAAGAGAGAATGGGAGAATTTCCCACTTGAATTTTCAGTGTACTTACCTTAACAAATTTCTGGCACTCTATGCAATGCAGAGTGTTGCAGAGTGATTCACGCTGGAAAATGGGGTGGGGCCTCATCCTGTTGGAGAGGCCATTAGCATAATGCTAAGCAGGCCATGCGTATGCATCGATCTGTCAATGGGGAGATCAGCGCATGTGTAATACGCCCCACCCCCATCACCAGCCTCCTGATGTTCCCAACCCCTCCTCCTGATCGCTGACCATCCCAATATTCCCAAAGACCACCTCCCTCCGATACTGACACCCTCACCCCCATCACCAGTCTTCCAGACAACTGCCCTGACCATTGGCCTACCAACACACTGCCAAGCCAGCCCCAATCTCCACCTCCCAGCCCCCCACCCCCGAGAAGGCTAGACCCAAGCACCCCCTCAGTGGCCAGTCCCAACACCCCCAATGGCCAGCACCAAACATCCCAATGGCCAGCACCAACCACGCCCCCCCCATCCCCCCCACAGTGGCCAACGCCAACCCCCCTGATGCCTCCTCCCTCCCTTCCTCACTGGTCTCACTTGCAGAGTGGCAGGGGTTTCCCCAACACTGATCGCCACAATAGGCTCCTGTCCCATTATGCCATACCCCACTGGCCCCACCCCCTTGGCACTGCCAGTTGGGGTGTGCCAGTGTGCCCATTGGGCAGTGCCAGTGTGCCCATTGGGTAGTGCCAGGATGCCAGGCTCACACTGCCCAAGGAGCATCAACTCCTCACCCCCGACCTCCTGGGGGACTCAATGGCCTTTTTGGCTACCAGTGGAATGAGGATGCCTGTTCTCTGCTACTGGGGAGCAGTTGTAAACCCCGCTGGTGGGAACCTCTCCCACTTGGGGGAGACACTAGCAGGCCCAGAGACTACCATCCCAGGCCCACTAATCATATTGAAATTCAAGTTTCAAAATCAGCTTGGAGCTGATTACAATAAAATAAAGTGCCTCAGAGATTCACAACTGGCCAGATACCGGTTCATCATCAATTTGTGGGAGTGAGGACTGTATTAGATTGTTAGAATTTTCATCTCCACATGCTTACTAAGGTCTGCCCACGATCAATGCTTAATGACTGCCTATGGAGATGATATGAAGGGCCATGGGTATTTTTCATTTATTAGGATCACAAGTAGGCTGACATTAACACTGTGAAGAAGTTACTGTGAAAATCTTCCAGTTGCCACTCTCCAGCACCTGTTTGGATACATGGAGGGAGAACTTAGCATGACCAGTGCACCTAATGGCACATTTTTCATACTGTGGGAGGAATCCAGAGCACCTGGAGGAAACCCACACAAACATGGGGAGAACATACAGACTCTGCACAGATGGTGACCCAAGCCAGGAATCGAACCCAGGTACCTGCCTCTGTAAGGCAGCAGTGCTAACCACTGTGCCATTGTGGGGAATAAGTTAGTATTGAGTTGGCATCGTGAATATGAGGGGCCATGTGGATGAGTGGGGAGGGTGTGGTGATATGAAGAGTGAGGGATAGAGAGCCTTCAACAACAGGACAAAGTACCAAAGAACTGAGGCAAGCTTTCTAACTTATCCACCTCAGTATTCACTCATTCCTGTGGCTATCTAGACTTTGCCTGTTGGGTGTGCAGGCTCAACTTTATCCTGCAACCCACACCTTGGAGTAAAAAATTGTGTGTCTTTGTACAAAGCAGATTTGGCAAGTTGGGAAATTTTTCACATTGGTAGCTAAAATTTGGCTTCTGGTCTCTTACTTATTGTATTGGTTAATCGTGCATTCTGTGGCTGTCTGTCAGCTGCTTATCTTGCTTCAGCTTCTTCGTCTTTCCTTTCTTTATTTGCTGCATGTCTTCATTATTCTCTTTCAATTGAGGAGATCTCCTTCCTTAGAATTGTTGGGCTCTAACTTTAACTTGATTTTTTTTGCTGGGCAAACAGTCTTGTGAGACTTTCTTCTTCATATTCACATGATCTGGCATCTTGCAACCTTTGCGGATCTTTCATTTTCTTTGCAAGAAAAATCCTTTCAGTAGCACCCTGGAAAAAGGAAATATCCAGTATTTTATTGTGGAGAATTGGAATATCCCACAACAACCATTGCAGCTCCCTGTGCTATTTTTAAGTCAGGAAGTTATAACAGAAATTAATTGGATTCCTTCTTAGACTGTACTGTTTGGATTGGTTAATATCTGAATTAAGGTGCCAATGGGGATACAGTGTAGATAGAGTTGCAGGAGGAAGCCAAAGCCCCCTCAGTGGGGGCTGTAGTCAATTCTGCTGTGACATGTTCCTTAATCCAAGGTATCAACACACCAAGATTGGTTAAGATTGTCTCATGGATTTAAGAGGAGTTCACAAACAAACAATCAGGGATGCAGACAGACATTTTACCTTATATACATATATATAAAACAATGGATATGGCACCACTAATATATAAAACACATGAAATATTCAATTTCATTCCACTTGTACAACGTGCTTTTAAAGCTTCCTTTTGCACATTCAACCTTAATGGAATAAATGCTTCACACATACGAAAAGCTTTGCAGCCACATCAAGAAAATATTGGATCAATTTAAAAAACATTTACCACAATGTTTAAACATTGACGAGATGCTATCTTTACCATAGAACAAACTAGCGTGTTCACCATTCTCTTCCACTGATCAATGAAATCCTTTTTTCCCTTTGGCACCATAATGTTTATTGTTGTTGCATTTGGTTTGCATTGGGATTTTCCTGAGGTCATTGACATATTTATGACAATCTTTTGACATTCTGCTGAATTTGTGAAACTAGTAAAGTTAAATAAGAACATAAGAACATAAGAAATAGGAGCAGGAGTAGGCCATTTAGCCCTTCGAGCCTGCCCCGCCATTCAATAAGATCATGGCTGATCTCTTGTGGCTCAGTTCCACATTCCCGCCCTCTCCCCATTATCATTTTTTCTTGCACCTTTAGTGGTGGATAAGTTAGATTTTGTGCCAAAGAATGCATTGCACCATGGAAAACTTATGGCATGGAATGAGGCCATTCAGCCCAGCGCGTGTGCGCCAGTCACAAAAAAGCTATCACACTTAATCCACTTTCTAGTTACTGGTCCTTAAGCCTGTAGGTTGCAGCATTTCCAATGTTTTTTGAAATGTAGTGTGAAATTCTGCCTTGTTCTACTTCAGATTTTCAGATCCTCACCACTATATGGATTAAAGGAATTATCCTCTTCGCTTCTCTCATTCTTACTTCAACTATGTTAAATCCCTGTGCCTAATTATTGATTTCTAAGCTTAGGAAAATAAGCTATTCCTATTCACTCTGTCTAGGCCCCTCATAATTTTATACACCTCAATTAAATCTCCCTCAGGCTCCTTTATTCCAAAGAAAACAATCTCAACCTTCGTCATTGCAAAAAAAACTCTATAAATGTCCACTGTATCTTACTTCTTTATTATTATTTGATCAATATATAGAGGTGAGTTTCATACTTTTACATGGGTCTATATTTTCAGCCTTTTATCTCCTGTTCATTGACATGCTGAATTGGAATAATCTGAAGCAACGTATCATTGATTGTCTTGATTTAATATTGTCAGTGAGATACTGTATATCAGAATATGTGGAGTTGATGTTGGGCAAATGTAGAAACCAGGTGCGGAATTTTCCCACTAAAAACAAGTGTCATTACAGTAAGAATGGTTTGGACTGCAATCACCCCACACTTACTGCACTGAAAGAACCCCTATGTTAAACACACCAGTATGGAGTCCCCAGCCGTGTGACTCACCTGAACTGGTTGCAGCTGGGCACCGTTAAGAGGAAGCTGCATTCAAACATTCCCTCTGCCAGTCACACCAGGAGGACGGCAGCGCAGAAAGCAGCTCTGTGCTTCATGTAGATAGATCATAGAAGGTTTCTAGACACCGTGGAGGAAGGGTGGGCCACCCTGTACTTTTGAGTGGGTGGACGACCCAGAAGCAGGAAAGACATTGTGATCTGGGGTGCGGTGGCTGCGGCAGCCAGTGCCAGTGATCTGACACCGAGAACCAGCATCCAATGTCACAAGAAAATGAAAAACCTCATTTGGCCTGCAAGGATGAATGTCCATCTGCCACAGTCCCATCTGTCACACCTGGAATATTCACATTAATCCATTCCCTGACACCCGTGGCTGTCTAGCACCTGACATATGGCAACTGTTTCCCCCACTTCACGCCTCACATTGGGTGCGGGAATTCCTGAGATGTGACTCCTGACCTCCTGCAAGGAGTGCATGATGGACTTCTTAGGGGAGGTACACTCGCAAGCTGTGACTGCCTGTGAGGTCAGCATGCACCACAGAAGTGAGGATCCACACTCATAATCTTTCTTAAATAAGTTCCAAGCTGCCCAGATATTTGTCCCTCTATTGCACTGAACCATTTGTCTTGGTTTGCATGAGCAACACACAATAAGGCTAGGCCCTCAGGAGTTAATGCCCCCATCCCCACCAAAACCCCTGCTAGCACCTCAGAGAAAGGCTTTGAGGAAAGCGCTAACAAGGCATCATAGGCATTACAACATCCACCAGCACAGAGACACACACTCTGGTGGGTGGAATTAGCAGACAGGCTTCGGGGTAATTTTCTGGTGAGCACCACACAGCTGTTGGTGCATTTCAGGTGTAGTTGGGAATGTTTGAAGGATCAGGTAGGTGGAACACTGCAAGATCCAAGGAAACAGCTGGCCACCAGCCAGCTGCTGAGCTGCGATAAACAGTTCTGAAGCTGCTGGAGATGTTGAAGCAGAGCTGGGGATAGCAGGAAGGGGTGTCAGTGACATTCCAGCAACTACAAGAATATTTGGTGGAGTTCATTAACCTTCAGGTGCAGCAGTTGGTGCTGGTTTATGTGGCATTCAGGCCAACACTGTGTCCACAGTGGAAAACCTCAGGCAGGAAATGGTAGCCATGGGTGCCAGGATCCAAGGTATAGCCGAGTCCCTGAGGACCATGGCTGAGGGCCTTGGGAGCATGCTCAAGATACAATTGCAGATGGATTCCAGAGTTTGATCCAGATTCAGGGCTATCGCTGGGCTCAGTGCTCTGGCGCTCATACAAAGTATAAGTATAGCTGTAAGAAGATCCTCAATGGGAAAACCTGTGTGCACCCACCTGATATTATGTCAATTGGCTTCCAGACATGGCATGCAGTTCAGACAGACAATAGAAAAGCACCCTTGTGACTATCAGGGGATGGGTTCCTATTGAAGGCAGCACTGCAGAGCCCATGCAGTGTGATGGTCCATGTTAACATTTGCAGATTTTCCTTGATTGGAGCAGCAGCTGCCAGAGCTGGAATGGAATGTCAGCAGTGAGCCACAGAACCTGTCTAACAGGCAGATGGCAAGGTAACCATAGCAACATTGGTAGGATTTGAACTCTACCTCATATGAAACTGCTCAAAGGTCTTTCAGTGGGCAGAGTGAATGTGTGCCACATGATCCTCAGCCCACCAACAAATCCTTGACCTGAGAATCTCCAGCCTAGCCAGAGCCCCCTGTTTCCCTGAACCCTTGAGAGTCATGACAGTAGCTGACCCATCCTCTTCCACCCTGGAGGTTGGTGCTAAGTGGTACTCACTGCCTTGCTCACTCTTGCAACTGTGGTGTCTGAACCACACTTCAAGGGACCAGTAGTGATTCACATCTGTGAGACATCCCACCAGGCATGTGGGTGCATTCTGGGAGAGGTACAACTGCGTACCGAGCTCGCTAATGAAATTGAAATCCAATCAACCTTGTGCTAATCAGCTGTGTGATCCAGTTCGTGCCAGTAGAAAGGGACTGGGACGATTGCAAATCATTTGGCGCCGAGCGAAAACCAATTGTTAGGCCCGTACACTATTTTCTGGGATCTGCGCAATCTGCACCAGGCACAGTGAAGACAGAAAATTGCCCCCAAGAGGAGAAAATCAATTATGAGTCAAACTTTTCAGCTGTTCGGTTCTGGGTGATCAATGCTTATTGGAATGAAAGATCATGCAGAAGGTGCAGAAGTTGACCAAATGGCCCATTGTGCCTGCTCCAACATTCAACACCATCATGGCTGATGGGCTTCAAATCCACTTTTCTGGTCATTCACCGCACCCCTTGATTCTCTGGGAGACCAAGTGTGAATTTTCCCATTTTGAGGTTAAGTCCCATGGCTGGAGCGGTACATGCAGTATCTTCCATTGCGGTGGTTGGCAGGAAAACATGCCAAATCTTCTGACCCCAACTTAATTAATTATGTTGGGTGTTTTATGTTCTATTCAGTGGCAGAGTAGGTCTGGATGTCATGTAGTCCACCATTGTGTCCAGGTGCCATTTTGAAACATTTTGTGCACAACATCACTGATACGCAACTGAAGGAAGAAGGTGGACCTCCTGAAAATGAGGATAGATCTCCAGTATTCTGAGATCAGAAGATGGATCTCCTGAGAATGAAGATGGATCTCCTGGAACATTCTAAGGCTGGAAGATGGCCACCATCCAGGACACTGAATCTGGAAAGTCCACATGCAGCTGCTTCTTGATCGACTGCTGAGGTGTTCCAGGGCCCATGGTTGTATACATATTCCATCTTGAATTCTGGAGACAGCCCCAGGCATTGTTCAGATGAGTCCCATCGTCTGCATGCCACATTATCTCAAAAGTGTTTCTGCCAGCGTGTTCTCCCTCCAGCATTGCAGAGAATCTGGCAGAGAATCAGATCAGACCTTCATCAGCATCCCATTAACAGGATGCAATGGGGTTCACGCTAATCCCTGGCAGGTTTTCTGACCTGCCATGGTAAGTACCAGCTGAGGATCCTCTTGTAAATCCATGCCAGCATAAAACTGATTTCTGGCTCTCCCACCATATTCTCTTATTGTGCCTACCATCAAGCACGTTGGCGGGGGCTTGGGAAAATCCCTCCCCAAAAGTCTGTTTATTTCAAATTTAAATATATTCAGTGATGGACCATCTCATGTAGAGAATTCCAATGGTTCACAGCTATTTGAATAAAGAAATTTCTCCTCATCTCAGTTCTAATTGATCAGTTTCTTCTCCTGTGATTGTGCTCCCAGTTGTACATTCCCCAGCCAAGAGAAACAACAGCTGCAATCTTCAGAGCCTTTTTGCTGCGGGTGCAAATCCTATTATGGCTGCTAAATCTTGCAAGAGAACAAAAATGGGATTTGCGCCAGAAGGTTCTCTGAATCTTTCCAGCCCTTCCTGCAATGTGGTCAGGTTCATGCCCTTCTGATTTGAATGTATTTCAAACCATTTGAATGTCATTAGCAACATTAAAGTCTAATGTTCCAACCTCATTGAATCTTGCTATCCACTAGCATGATGCCATACGGGTGCGAATCATTGCTGCTTTTAAATAATGTGGGCCAGGCACCATGAACCCTGAGAGAGAGGAAGGAAGTCAATACCTCCAGTTTGTGCTTGTGCCATGGTGCACAATGGGTATCAACCCACTGGCCAACTGTAGGGGGAGGGAGGGGGTGTCACTCAAGTGTGCTGGAGATTCGGCTGCGGCTGAAGGAATAGGTCGGGGGTCTCTCCAAAGATGGGGGTCACAGTTAATATGTATTGCCCTGGAGCCTGTGCTGTGTCTGTTTTAAAATCCCTTCACAGCCCAGTGCTATTCCTCAGCCTGCCTTTTCTCATAGCACTCCACAACCCAAGGTAAATAAAAAGGCTGCTGATACAAAGGGAGGGAGCAACCAGATCCAAGCAATGAGTGCAACAATAATGACTGTGACTGGTCAAGCAATGATGTGTGATGGGTAGAAGAGAATGGTAATAGTGGTAGCTGCCAGAATCAGTGTAGTGTTGTCAGCTTCCAGAAACAGGAGGACATAGGGTGTTGGAAAGGTTTGGGGTGATGGGATGGATCAGCCAACTAATTGTCTTTCTCTCCCTCTCTCTCTCATCCCTTCCAGATTAATGATTTGTGTCAGGATGGAGGAAATGGGTCTGGCAATCATTCTCATTACAGCGCTGGAAAAGATCAGATTCCAGGGACTCAGAGAAGCTCAACCCAGGGAGGATGCAGCAGCAGAAGGACAGGGGGCTTAAGGGGTCACCACCCATCAGGCAGAAAGGGGGGCTCAAAGGCATCGGAGGACGAGCCCTAGGGTTTACAGGACCCTCATGTTCTTCCTGGAGCTAGTTGCCCCCATGTGCTGCAGGAGACTCAACCTCAACCTCAACCTCATCAGTTTCATATCTTAGCAAACCTCACTCTATATGAAGGGGGAAGGTACCTTGTGGCCATGAAGGTCATGGCAACCCTGAGCTATTTTTTGACCAGCGTTGCAGGGCTCAACTGGTGACATCTGTGCAATATCACAGCTTTCAGCCTAAAAGTGCATCTGCCAGGTCACAAATGCTCTGTTTGCCCAGGCATCTGATTGCATCAACTTTAACCTCCATCAGGCCCTTCAGGATGACAGTGCTGTGGGATTTGTTTCCATCACTGGACAGCCACTGACCCAGGGTGTCATCAATGGGGCACATGTGGTGATAAGAGAGCCATGGCATCAGTGATTCCCCTTTATCCATGACGTGGTTCCATTCCCTAAATGTGCAGCTCATCTGTAAACATAATGCATATCTGTGCATATTTCCTGGGAGTATTCATGACAGCTTCATCGTGGGATAATCGCAGATCCCCAGGGTCTTTGAAGATCACCCAAGGCTGCCAGAATGGCTCATAGGGGACAAAGGGTGCCTGCTGAGGTCACTAGTGTGGAGGCCCAAGACCACTGTGGAGTCTCATTATAATGAGACTCACAGTGCCACCCAGTCAGTTAAAAAACAGTGCATTGGGTTTCTGAAGATGCGCTTCCACTGACTCGGCTGATCTGGTGGGACATTTCAGTACAGGCACCCCAGTGGTATCCTGCATTGTCATGGTCTGCCGTACCTTCCACAACTTGATGCAGCAGTGGGGAAATATGCTGGAGGAGGATGAGGAGGAATGGACTGCTTCCCCTGTTGAGGAGAAGGTCCAGGAGGGAGGGGAGGAAGAGCCCAAGGTGGAAAAAGCATTGACAGTGGGCAGTGGATTAGGGATGCCTCATTGCTTCCAAGTTCTCCCAGTCGAAAGCTTCTTGTCTGGCAGCTTTACAATATCCAAACATCCATGTCCCCAATTACCAAAGCTTTGTGATTCCCCTCACCACTAAATCTCATGCCCATCCCACCAAACCTTTGTGCCTCCCTTCAGTCTTCTCGAAGGGTTCATTGCCATCTGGACAGGAGACTGAGTCTGGTTGTCCTTGTGCTTGAGTCACTTGTCAAGGCAGGAAGCTGATGATAACTTGCTGCGAGGAGGTGCTTCTTAGGTTCTGCTTATATCTGACTCCTGTCTGTCTGCTGACTGTTCACTGGCTCCAGAGCTTGTGGCTGAGTGAGGATTGGGGGCACATTCTTTTGTCCCATAGCTCCTAGGAGGGAAATGTGGCAAGGTGAAGGGTGCAAGACTAATGATGCAGCCATTCCAGGATTTCTGGCACTGTGGGTTTCATTGGGCCTCACTGTTGACATTTCTTGGAGATCTGTCAGAGGAGTTGAGTTTAGATATAGACAGGACCTTCCCATATGGGTTAAGGGTGAAATACAGAAGCAATAAGGCTTTGAAGAGCAAATTAATTTGATTTAATCTGAGCAGTGACAGTAAAGCATCAATTAAACCCTAACAACTGCTGCCTTACTTCACCCATGCCCACTCAGCACCTAGAATTCTTTAATCCTAAAGGCCTAGCAATACATTTAAATGTGTTCCCAGGATACATATGGAGGTAGTGGAGATAGCCTGCTGTCTTTTGTGCACTGTAGCTTGAGATGCCCCTGGAGGGCATCCTCTGCTGGGCCTGAACCTGAAGGGACCTAGTCAATTTTTGGGTATCACTGGTGTTGCCGCATCCACCCTGCTGCCCCTGTGATGCGCCATGTTCAGGAAGGGGGAATTCAGAAGGGTTAGAGACTGCCAGCCTCTCGCTGGTGGAAGGCACCACGAAGGGCTCCAGCACTTCCTCCTCTCTTGGGGTGCGCATGGGCCCCTGGGTGACTCCATGAGGTAGAGGGGAAATTGGCATGAGCTCCCAAAGTCTCAACATCACTTGGCTCTGTCAGTCCGAGAGGCCTGCCATTGTCTATAGCATGGTGTCAAAGCCCTCAGCAATGGATGTCTGTGTTTGGGCCAAGTTCTGGAACCCCTTAGTCTATATCTGGACCATTTTCTTGAGGCCCTCAGCCTTGGTCCAAGAGACTGAGCCAAGCCTTGAAGTTCACCAGCCATGGATTTGCTGTCTGGCCCTGGGCTTTCCACTGCAGTCATCACCCTTCAGCATTGCCCTGCATGCCATGCAGCACTGGCAACACCTCCTGCAGCTTTGGGACTCCACCAATCAATCTCGCAGTCACAGGAATGTAGCTGACAAACCCACTTGCTGTTCCTGGCTCTTCCTTTGCATCTCAAGCAGCTGAGGGAGGAACTTGTCCAGAGGAACATCACCTGGCTGGGGCATAGCTGGATTCTGGGATCCAGCAGACCTCCGACTGCCTGATCTGTGGTATGTTCCTGCCTCCACCTGATGTG
Organism: Carcharhinus amblyrhynchos; assembly: GCF_965287045.1. Classification (NCBI taxonomy): domain Eukaryota; kingdom Metazoa; phylum Chordata; class Chondrichthyes; order Carcharhiniformes; family Carcharhinidae; genus Carcharhinus; species Carcharhinus amblyrhynchos. Next base: position 60,389,720 of record NC_137329.1, read on the forward strand.
CATCAGAGCCAGTGTACTACTCTTCAGATAGTGATCCAGAAGCCTGTCTGCTAAGTGAAGTGCTTGTTTCTGCGATGTTGGATGGTGTGAATGCAGCATCTTCCTCGAAGGTCTCCTCTGAGGAGCTGTCGAGGGTTGAAAGAGGACCTCTGATGGTGGATGGCCTGGCCTCATTGAATGTTGACCCTCCAAGGCAAGGGGCACGGTTTTAATAAATGGCAAGACAAAGATTTGGGCATTTAACAATTCACTTGAGACAGGTCATCTGGATGAAGGTGCAGTAAATTCTCACTTGTGAGGATATGAATAAAAGTGAGTGATAAGGATCCATTTAAATGCAGCACTTTCTTGATTCCACTGTTCAGCTGACCCCCAGATCAGGTAAATCAGATGTCTGGTGACTCAAGCATGTGAAGGAAAAAGTATTATGACTAAGTGGCTGAAGATCACAATCCGGATCTCACCGTTGGTGCTGGTATGAATCATACCACTTTTCTCACCTAATGTGATACTCTCATTTCTTTTGGGAAACTTCCACCAAACCTCCTAGTATCGTCCCTGCCAAGCTCCTTCGAACTCTAGTCTTTTCAATGTAATCACCTTGAAATCTTCTAAACTCCAGAGATCAAACAAATGGACAATTGGACAATCACCGTAGGACAAGCCTCCCATCCTAGGAACTTATTTAGAACCATTTACTATACCATCACCAAGACAAGTATATTCTTTTTTGATTCAATTTGATTTATTATTGTTACATGTATTGGAATGCAGTGAAAAGTATTGTTCCTCGCGCGCTATACAGACAAAGCATACCGTACAAACAGAAGGAAAGGACAGGGCGTATAATGTAGTGTAGAGAAAGATCAATTTAATATAAGTTAGGTCCATTCAAAAGTCCGATGGCAGCAGGGAAGAAGCTGTTCTTGAGTCGGTTGGTACGTGATCTCAGAATTTTGTATCTTTTTCCTAATGGAAGACAATGGAACAGAATATGTCCGGGGTGCATGGGGTCCTTGATTATGCTGGTTGCTTTTCCAAGGCAGCACAAAGTGTAGACAAAATCAGTGGATGGAGGCTGGTTTGTATGATGGACTGGCTACATACACAACTTTTTATAGTTTCTTGTGGTCTTGGTCAGAACAGGAGTCGTACCAATCTGTGATACATCCTGAAAGGATGCTTTGTTTGAGATCCGACCCACTACAGTGGTGTCATCAACAAATCTGAAAATTGAGTTGGAGTGGAAATTTGGCCACACGGTCATCAGTATATAAACAGTAAAGTAAGAGGCTAGGGACACAGCCTTGCGGGGCACCTGTGTTGAGGATAATCTTGGAGGAGGTGTCGTTGCCTATCCTTACTAATTGCAATCTGTGGGTTTGGAAGTTGCAGAGCCAAGCCCTAAGCCAGTGAATTTGGAGAAATTATTTTGTAGGAATAATGGTGTTGAAGGCTGAGTTGTAGTCAATAAATCGGAGTCTGATATAAGTGGCTTTGTTATCTAAGTGTTCCATTGTTGAGTGTAGGATCAGAGAGATGGTGACTGCTGTGAACCTGTTGTGGTGATAGGCGAACTGTAGTGGATCCAAGCAACCTGGGAGGCCAGAATTGATTTGTGCCATGGCTAACCTTTCAAATCACTTCATAATGATGAGTGTCCGAGCAATCGGGCAATAGTCATTAAGGCATATCCTTTCTTCAATATGGAGACCAAAACTGCACACAGTATTCCAGTACTGTCTCAGCAAAACTTCTTACAATTGTAGCTAGAAAGGATTAACTCTAATAAAACAGAGTAGTAATCCAATGGGCCAGAGCAAGATCGAGAGACTCAGTTCAAATCCCACCATGACAGATGCTGAAATTCAAATTCAGTAAATTCTGGAATTAAAAGCCTATGACCATGAAACCATATTCAATTGTCACAAAAGCTCTAAAGTGCTTTAGAGAAGGAAATCCGTCATCCTGAAGGAAATAACTGAAGAGGCTTTGGAGGCATTAGTGGTGATCTTTCAGGAATCACTGGGATCAGGGCAGGAGGACAGGAAAAAGACTAATGTAACAATCTTGTTTAAGAAGAGAGGGAGGCAAAAGATGGGAAATTACAGGTTGGTTATCCTGCTCTTGTTTGTTGGGAAGATTTTAGACTTCATTATTAAGGATGAGATTTTGGAGTACTTGAAAATGTGTGATAAAATAGGGCAAGTCAGCATGGTTTCATCAAGGGGAGGTCATGCCTAACAAATCTGTTAGAATTCTTTGAGGAGGTAATAAGCAGGTTAAACAAAGGAGAGTCAGTGGATATTATTTACTTGGATTTCCAGAAGGCTTTTGACAAGGTGCCACACATGAGGCTGCTGTGGGACATAAGAGCCCATGATGTTAGAGGCAAGATACAAGCATGGATAGAAGACTGGCAGAGGGTGGGAATAAAGGCATACTTTAAAGGATGGTAGCAGGTCAATGTCAGGACCACAACTTTTCACTTTATACATCAAGATCTGGATGAAGGAACTGAGGGCACTGTGGCTACGTTTGCAGATGATATAAAGATGGGTAGAGGGACACGTAGTATTGAGGAGGCTAGGAGGCTGCAAAAGGACTTAGAAAGGTTAGCAGATTGGGCAAAGAAGTGGCAAATGGAATACAACATGGGAAAATGTGAGGCTATGCACTTTGGTAGGAAAGATAGAGGTGTAGACTATTTGCTAAATGCAGACAGAATTCAGAAATTGGGAGCACAAATGGACTTGGGAATCCTAGTTCAGGATTATCTTAAGGTTAACTTGCAGGCTGATTTGCTAGGTAAGAAAGCAAATGCAATGCTCGCACTCATTTCAAGAGGACTAGAATACAAAGGCAGGGTGTACTGCTGAGGGTTTATAAGGCTCTGGTCAGAACACATTTGGAATATTGTGAGCAATTTTAGGCCCCATATTGAAGGAAGGATGCGTTGATTCTGGAGAGGGTCCAGAGGAGGTTCACGAAAATTATTCCAGGAATGAAAATCTTGGCATATGAGGAGCATTTGAGGACTCTTGGTCTGTACTCGATGGAGTTTAGAAGGATGAGGGGGCATCTCATTGATACTTACAGAATAATGAAAGCCCTGGATAAAGTGGATGTGGAGAAGATGTAGTAGAATTTAGGATGTGAGTGCACAGCCTCAGAATAAAAGGACAACCCTTTAGAATCGAGGTGAGAAGGAATTTCTTCAGCCAGAGGGTGGTGAATCTGTGGCATTCATTGCTATAGAAGGCTCTGGCTGCCAAGTTATTGAGTGCACTTAAGACAGAGATAAATAGGTTCTTGATTGGCAAGGGATCAAAGATTAAGTGGAAAAGGCAGGGTAATGGGGTTGGAAAACGTATCAACCATGATTGAATGGTGGAGCAGACTTGATGGGCCAAATGGTCTAAATCTGCTTCTTTATCTTATGGTTTAATGATTCTCACTTGTTCTTGCCTACATATGAGTCCAGATCCATAACAATATCTCAAATGCCCTCTATATGAAGGGTAGTTAGGGAAGGGCATTTAATGTTGGCCCAGCCAGCAATGTTCAAATAGTGAAGAGTCTACTATGATGTAAAATGAAGCATGTCATCACAAACCTGGAGATGGTTGGGTGAATACTACAGAGAGACCGCTGAGTGATCTTAGCAGGAAAGGAGGAAATAGTTGAAGTAGTGTGTTGGCTAAAAATTAAAAAAGAATAGGTATTAGAGATGGCTCTCAAAGTTGTTACACACCAGGGCCAGATAGGATGTATCTGAGAATGCTGAGAGAAGTAAGGGTGGGAATTAGAAAGGCACTGATGTAATACTGCAATCGTATTTAGGTATAGAATAGGTTGGGGATGTCAGAGTGTTGGAGCATTGCAAATGTTACACTCTTATTCAAAAAATGTTGCAAGAATAAACCCAGCAACTGTTGGTCAGTCAGTTTTACATTAGAGGTGGGAAAACATTTGGAAATGATAATCCAGAACATAGTTGTCATTTAGACAAATGTGGCTAAATTAAAAAAAAGTCAGTATGGATTTGTTAAAATCAAGTCCTATTTAACCAATGTTCTTGGGCATTTTGATCAGTTAATAGAGAGGGTTGATGAAGGTATGGGGTTGATGTGGTCTATATGGACTCCAAAAAGATCTTTGATAAAATGCCACACAATAGGCTTGCCAATAAAGTTGAAGTCCGTGGACCAGGAGGGACTAGAGCAATATGTATATGGCTGTCTGATATGATGTGGCACCTCACTGTACCGCAAGCCCACAGACAATCTCACAATGCTCCACTTCTCCAGTTTCCACCCTAAACATGTTAAAGAAGCTATTCCCTATGGACAAGCCCTCCGTATACACAGGATTTGCTCAGATGAGGAGGATCGTGACAGACACCTCCAGACCCTGAAAGATGCCCTCGTAAGAACAGGATATGGTGCTCGACTCATAGATCGGCAGTTCCGATACGCCACAGCGAAAAACCGCACCGATCTCCTCAGAAGGCAAACACAGGACACAGTGGACAGAGTACCCTTCGTCGTCCAGTACTTCCCCGGAGCGGAGAAGCTACGACATCTTCTCCGGAGTCTTCAACATATCATTGATGAAGACGAACATCTCGCCAGGGCTATCCCCACACCCCCACTTCTTGCTTTCAGACAACCACACAACCTCAAACAGACCATTGTTCGCAGCAAACTACCCAGCCTTCAGGAGAACAGTGACCACAATACCACACAACCCTGTCACAGCAACCTCTGCAAGACATGCCGGATCATCGACACGGATACCATCATCACACGTGAGAATACCATCCACCAGGTACATGGTAAATACTCTTGCAACTCGGCCAACATTGTCTACCTGATACGTTGCAAGAAAGGATGTCCCGAAGCATGGTACATTGGGGAGACCATGCAGACGCTACGACAACGGATGAATGAACATCCCTCCACAATCACCAGGCAAGACTGTTCTCTTCCTGTTGGCGAACACTTCAGTGGTCACGGGCATTCAGCCTCTGACCTTCGGGTAAGCATTCTCCAAGGCGGCCTTCACGACACACGACAGCGCAGAGTCGCTGAACAGAGACTGATAGCCAAGTTCCGCACACATGAGGACGGTCTCAACAGGGATCTTGGGTTCATGTCGCACTATCTGTAACCCCCGTGACTTGCCTGGGTTTGCAAAACCTCACTTACTGTACTGTCTGGAGACAATACACATCTCTTTAAACTGTGATCAGTGCTCCTTCCACTCACATTATCAGCCACTTCAGGTCTTGAACAGCAGGTTAGGTGTAAGGATTCGCATTTTAATCAGTAATCTCTAAACTGTCTGTGCTTTATATGCTCTGTCTGAGGCCAGAACTCTCCATTCACCTGACGAAGAGGCAGTCCCCTCGAAAGCTTGTGAGTATATTATCAAATAAATAGGTTGGACTAAAACCTGGTGTTGTCAGACTTTTTACTGTGTCTGATATGAAACAGATTAGCAGTTAATGATTGTTTTTTGTGAGAGACAAAGGGTTACCATGGGGTTCCCAAGTTGTCAATACTAGGACCACTCCAAGCCATGGGATTGCTTTGATACCAGTGCTGCCATTTTAGAGTTCAGCTCACAGTGGATCACATCTTCAATGGCACGAAAGGTCCCTCATTGGCACATTTAAAGGGGTAATTTGGTTACCGGTTAATTACTGAATTGATACTTCTAGCTGTTGCTAAAACACAGTATATTTTGAGTGTTGTTTGCACTTGTTAATAGTTTCAATAGTATATCGGAAGTGATCTGGCAACAACTGAGGTATTTTTATGATGACTTAAAGGCTTATGCATAAATCAGTTGCATTGAGACATGGCCTGGTGAAGCTTTCTCTCAGCATTAAGCATGACTGGGAGAATGAGCTGATGCCAGGGAAAACAGGACTGCTAGAGGGAGAGGACGAAGAGAGTTTATACAGGGGCTGACAATGGGAAGGCTCATCTTCAAAGGGTCTTTAGAGAGCAGGTTTTTTTTTCTTTGACAGAATATGGGCTAGGCCAGCATTTATTACTCATCCTCACTTACCTTTGCGAAGGTGATGGTGAGCTGCCTCTTGAACTGCTGCAGTCCATATAGTGTAGATATACTCATAGGGAGGGAGTTCCAGGATTTTGATCCAGAAACAGTAAAGGAGGGGTGATATATTTTCAAGACAGGATGTGTTGAGAGAACTGCTTGCTCGAGAAATGAAGCACCAATCTGAGCTCCCATAGCAGTGAGCAGAATGCATGACAATAGTTTGAAGTTGTATGACAGCAGTCTGAGTTTCCATTGCAGCACTCAAACAGTGGCTCAATTTTTACCATGATGGAGACAGTTGGCGTGTTTGTGCACATTTATAGACGTAGTTGGTCATTTAAATCACCAGCAGTTTCAATTGAAGTGGGATTTGGAAAGGCCAGAATTGCGAAATTTGATGGCCGGAATTTTACCACCTTGCCCACCCCGGAATCAGGGCAGGCAAGGCTCGCAGAACAGAATTCTCCATTGGCCTTGGGCAGGATTTTACGAACCTCACCCAAGCAAGATCATAAAATCCCGATCGATGTATGTAAATTAGACCAGTAAAAGCTGGTTTGGACTTTGTGGATTGGTTTCAAAAGCCAGGATACCCTCCATGGTCCTGAGACACATTTGGGAGAAACAAGGCACCCTCTGGGAGAGTTAAGATACCCTTTGGCATTGAAAACATGACTGTGCATAAAAAACGCATGAATGCATTGGAACAGTCAAAGCTGTCAAACAATGTGAAGCTATCAAAACTGTCAATGAACTGTCAAAGCTAATTTGAACTGTCAAAGCTGCAAATGGATTTAACTCAGTTCAGCATCAATTTAAAAGGTCTGTAGCTTAAAAAAGGGTGTTTGATATTTCATTCTGTCCATTGATACAAGCCTATGGTTTATCATTGTATGATTTCTGCTACAAAATTTGATCTTACAAACTAACATTATCAGAGTGCAGTGCTTGAAAAGTGAGCAGGTTGATTGACAGCTCCAAATAATTATAGAATAATTATAGAATAACATTAGTTTTCATAAGAGGTTAGTTGAAGGAAATTCCAGTACTGAATGAACCTTTATTAATGAGTTTTTAAATCTAAAATAGTGACATAATGGCACATTATTTTATGTCAGCAAGGCTCCTGAGATTTTACCATGGTGGATATGAGTTAAATTGGCATGAATGGATAGGCAAAGAACAGTGGGTGGGTGCATATGTCAACATTAGAGGAAGGCTTTCCATCCAGCCATCTCTGCACCCAACTACCTCCACACCTGACAGCTCCACACTCTTTTGGGAGTGAGCAGGCCCAACTTCTAAGCCAGCCCATACTCCCTGCTATAGAAGTTGGAACTGCAGGCTCGTCACAATTACCACCCATGACCTCTGAATCCATCCCAAGCTCTGAATCCCCTGCAGAACTGGGGAACCAACCAGACCCCTTTTGCACTCCAACCTCTCACCCCCAACACCCTGGCTTATGACCCCTCCAACCTCAACACAATCTCGCCCCACCCCAACCTCTCAAACCCATCCCTACACACCCACCCCCAACCTTCAACTCACCCAACTCTGAGCTACAAATATCCATCACCCCATTCCTGAAGCTTGACATACTCATTCCCCACCTCCCAACTCCCACCTCTCCAAATCCTTATCTCTAACTCCCGCCGCCACCCATGCTGACACCCACACCACTCCATTTCTGACCGTTACACTTCCCAAGCCTTCCCACCTCCCCACCAACAACTTCCTCACCCTTATCTTTACCCCTGACACACCCATCCCGAGTCTCCAACCCACCCACGTCCCCCTGAATTACAACTTCCCCACCCACACCGTCTGACATCCCCACCTTCTGACCTTTAGTCCCCAACTCCCCACCTCTCACCTTCAGACCCCTCCGAGATCTGAACTCCCATCTCCCCGACCCACCCGATTTTCCCCTGACCACTAATCCCCCGACCCCCAAATCCTAGTCACTTACCTTAGACACTTACTTTCTCCCTAGCCTGTTAATTTCACAATGGGCTGAAACTCCTGTCTGGTGTCGAAGTAAGATAGTCCATCGGAATTAGAAGAAATAAATACATACCTCCATGTCCTTGAAAATTGTGCTGACATTTCTGATCACTAAAGCTGCTTGAGACCTGCATCAAAAAACTCCTCGCAGACCCCAGAACAGAGTATAGCTCCTGTGGATTCAAGTTTTGCCACACTCCATTTTTTACTGCATTGGCTGCCATAAAACAGGAAAGCTTATATCTCTTTTTCTTTGCCTCTTCTCTCACTCTCTTAATTTATACTTTCTTTTCCTTTTTCTGTATTTAAGTTGTCTCCAATTCATCCTGTTTCCTTTCAATCCTTCCTCTGCTTCAAGAGAAATTATTTTTGGTTTGAAAGGGAGAATTACAGAATTGTCAGGAGGAGTCAAAAATCAAATAAGCACATACTCAGTGAAGACTAATATTCAATCTAGATGAAGATTTTCATTGGCCTTGTCTTTTGTTTCTTGTTACCTTTACGATAGGTCGTGCAAAAGTAATTTATTGATCTGATTTATTTTTGTCACCTGTATTGTTTCTTGCACACTATACAAACAAAACATCCCGGTCAGAATTTTACCGCCCCACCCACCTCGGGAATCAGAGTAGGCGAGGGGCAGTCAATGGGAAGTTCTGTTGACCTTGGGTGGGATTTTACAGTTTCAGGGTGAACGAGGCTGTAAAATCTTGCCCACTGTTCACAGAGTACGTAGGGGAGAAGGAAAGAGGAGGGTGTTTATTTTAACTTCAGAATCAGTGGAACTGAGTAAACCATTGATTAATACTGACATCTGAACACTTCAAATCGGTCATTAAATTCAGATGACAGATAAGTCCTCTCAATGCTTTGAATCTATGTGCAAGATTGTCATTTCAATCTAGTTCCTAATAAATTTCGGGTCAACAGGTCTTACTATTTTGTAAGTGATTAAACTCATTTTAGAGAAAAATGTAATGTTTAATAAAAATCAAGAACAACTTAGTACAAAGAATATTGGAGGGAGATATTTACAGGAAAGTGACCTCATTAAATCATGCTCTGTAATTGCAATATTCAGCTAGATGAAGATTAATGTATCTATATGGAGAATTGTTTGAGCTTTTCAGATTTCATTTCAATTTAACTGGGTAATCTGTGCCCTGACACTTTGAATTTGTGTCCCCCTTGAAGGGTGTTAGTTTTATGAACTCCTTATATTTTCCCAATTTGTGTAGTTTCCCAAAGCTATGTGTATGAGAGCTATTTCATTTCTACCTGTGGTTGTTCAACCCTTGGTGTCAGGGTGTTCTTAGTTCTATCATGAATATACTATAGACAATCCTCTCTGTCTGGCCACCATATTAACTCCTCACAAAGTATTTCTCTTTTTCAAATTGTCATCTTTAAACCTTTTCTCTCCTGAAAGTGTTGGTTTCTTGGAGGGATGCAGCTCCACAAGTGCCAGTTATTCTTCAATACCTGAGTAAAGGAATTGTTACCCATGTGTGAATACCGATCGTGGATTTTGGGACACTCTTCAACTGTTTGGGTGAATTGGGTGAGCCTGATCATGCTCTCCAGATAACCACAATAACTGTTTCCATGGAGCAGGGGTTCACTGGCCAATGGAAAGTCAAAGCCTTGCTGCTTATCTCTTCGCTAGCTGAAGTGTTCTGAGGCCTATTTTAGAACTTTAATGCGATCCCAGCTGAGATCAAACTTTGAACATTTATACTATCCTTGAACTCAAAACAAGCTTCTCAACTCTTACAAAATGGATTTCTAGAGAGTTCAGCCTGGCCCACGTAATAGAATTCTGCAACATGATGTTAACTGTTTTTTAATGAAGGTCCTGCGTAAATTATTAATTGGGCTGATGCTGTTAAGACACATTACTGAAATTAGCTACTCTGGATGAGGGAGATTCCCAAGTCTGTGCTAGTCAGTTAGATGGAAGATATATGTGTTCAAAGGTTCTAAAGTGTTAAATGTTTGACATAATCAAATATTGATGAGTAAAGGAGCACATTTAAACAAATAAGCAGTAAAACTCTCTCCATAACCTGCTTTACAATACAAAGCACAAACTAGTCAAAACTAGTAAAGCTAGTGTTATGGTACAAATAGTTATACAAAGAAAACAGAGCAGCTGAAAGAACTCTGATACTGCTTTGAGAAATGGTACATCCCGTGGTTTAAACAATGAGATTTTTTAACCAAAAGGTTATTATGGCCTTGATTTTGCAGTCAGTGGCCCCTGACGTGTTAAGAAGAACAAACGCTAAAACACAAAAAATAGGAGCGGGAGTAGACCATTTTGCCCATGGAGCCTGCTCCACCATTCAGTATGATCACCTTGGGTTTCAGCTCCTTTTTTTTTGTATTCCTCATATCCCTTCAGCCAGACCTAGGCCAGGATTTTCCATGCCAAATTGGGATGGACATGTTTGGTGGCATGGCTGGAAAATGTCACCAGAATGCTGTAGATGTGTTTCCCCAGGGGTATGCAGGATATGGATTCCGGGGAAGTGCCGGAAGATTGGAAAACGGCTAATGTTACGCCGTTGTTTAAGAAGGGTGCCAGGCAAAAGGCGGGGAATTATAGGCCGGTTAGTTTAACGTCTGTGGTAGGTAAAATGTTAGAATCCGTCATTAAGGAGGAAATTGCGAGGCATCTTGAAGGGAATTGCTTGATACAGCAGACGCAGCACAGTTTCCTTAAAGGGAAGTCGTGTCTGACAAATTTACTGGAGTTCTATGAGGATGTGTCTAGGGCAGTGGATAGAGGAGAGCCGGTGGATGTGGTCTTTCTGGATTTTCAGAAGGCGTTTGACAAAGTACCTCACAAGAGGTTATTGCAGAAGGTCGAGGGACATGGAGTTGGGGGTAGGGTGTTAGCGTGGATAGAGGATTGGTTGTCAAATAGGAGGCAGAGAGTGGGGGTCAACGGGTGCTATTCGGATTGGCGGATGGTGACTAGTGGAGTGCCCCAGGGGTCGGTGCTGGGGCCTCAGCTTTTTACCATTTATATAGATGATCTGGAGGAGGGAACCGAGTGTAGGGTGTCGAAATTTGCTGATGACACCAAGATTGGGGGAACGGCAAATTGTGCGGAGGGTGTGGAGAGTCTGCAGAAGGATCTAGATAGGCTGGGCGAATGGGCCAGGAAATGGCAAATGGAATTTAATGTTGGCAAGTGTGAGGTGGTCCACTTTGGTGGGAATAATGGTAGGAAGGACTATTACTTACGGGGCGAAAAACTGCAGCAGGCGACGGTGCAGAGGGACCTCGGGGCCCTTGTGCATGAGTCGCAAAAACCCAGACTGCAGGTGCAGCAGGTGGTCAGGAAGGCAAATGGGATGCTGGCCTTCATAGCGAGGGGGATTGAATATAAAAGTAGGGAGGTCTTGCTGCAGCTGTATAGGGCATTGGTGAGGCCGCAGCTGGAGTACTGTGTGCAGTTTTGGGCGCCGCACCTGCGCAAAGATATTTTGGCCTTGGAGGGAGTGCAGAGGAGGTTTACTAGGCTGATGCCGGAGTTGAGGGGGTTGAGCTATGAGGAGAGGCTGAATAAACTAGGCTTGTACTCGTTAGAGTTTAGAAGAATGAGGGGAGATCTCATTGAGACGTATAAGATGATGAATGGGATGGATAGGATAGAGGTGGAGAGACTCTTCCCGCTCAAAAAAGACAGTAGGACTAGGGGGCACAGCCTCAAGATAAAGGAGGGGCGGTTTAGAACGGAGTTGAGGAGGAACTTCTTCACTCAAAGGGTGGTGAATCTCTGGAATTCTCTGCCCGTTGAAGTGGTGGAGGCTGCCTCGCTAAATATTTTTAAGACGCGGGTTGATGGGTTTTTGATAGGAGAGGGGATTAAGGGTTATGGGGAGAGGGCGGGAAAGTGGAACTGAGCCACGACAGATCAGCCATGATCTTATTGAATGGCGGGGCAGGCTCGAAGGGCTAGATGGCCTACTCCTGCTCCTATTTCTTATGTTCTTATGTTCTTATATGATTGTTCCCTCTCCCCCATCAATGGTGGGTCATGTTTCCCAACATCGACATCAGAAAAGACATCATAAAAAAAATACATCTAATCATAAAGGCTACACGCTGGAATCACTCCTCCATTTCAAATTTAAATCCCACGTTGGTGCGATTTCAGAATGGCGCAAAGTACGACTCGTTTCAAAAGGCATACATTGGGGATGGGGCTCGCAGGTAGGTCTTCACAGCAGCTTCTTGCTGGACTCCTTGTGGTGCCACAGCACTGGGAAGTCTGCAAAGGAATATAGAGGTAAGGGAACCCTGGAACACAGGGAACAGTGGTGAAGAGACTGCCTACGGGGGTGGTGAATACAATGACCAGACAAAGGAAAAAACTGCCAAAAAGGAGCAGCTGAGGTTGTGTAGCTTGAGTTCGGTTGACATGCTTGGAGTTAGGTTGGTCATTCAATTGTGCCCACTCAAGCAATATCTGAGCGTTCGAATGATTGCTACTCTACATTTATACCTTGCACTCAGAATTCCAAATCCAATGATTGCTGTGGTGCCCACAACTGGACAAATTTGAGGATTTCCTTAGAAAGGTAACCATGGAGAACGCTGACTGAAGGATGCGCTTCTCATTCCTTGTTTTATGTTTAAGTAAACATTGATTGTTCCCCCTCCAGGTCCAAGTAAAGCACAGGGCCTTGGAGAGCAGTTTAGGAGAATGCATGTGCCTGAAATGAGAACTCAGAACTCAGGATGTAGTCGCGTGGTCAAAGCTGCCGCCATTCGATCATGTGGTGTGAGGTGGAGATGGGGGCAGAGGGGAAGGGGGTGGGCTTTGGTCAACCATCATGCACAGTAAACAGTGGGCATCCATATGGTGGCCAGGAGTCTTTGACATGCATAAAGGGGCCTTGAGAAGCAGCTGCAGGTGATGATTTGACTAAGAGCGGTCCTTAGCAGATAAATGGTGACTGTTGCATGTCTCACTTTTTTACTATAGTGAGGAGACTGTCAGGAAGATGAAGCCTGGTGATATTGTTGTTAATCACATACGCTACCTGCTCAAGGATTTGGTGTTACAAGAATTTGGAGGGCATCACTGCCAGTCTCCATGAAAGTGACCACAGCATCCATGTTTTATGCTAGATGCTTTTCCAAGGCTCTACAAGTAATCCCTGTTGGATTTCACTAGTGTCTGCACACAAATGGATTCAGCACCAACTTTGTGAGGGTGCACAATTTTGAGCATTTTGACCAGGATCAGACAAATGAGGATGCAAAAGGACTCGGCTTTGTACAAATCTCTGATTTTCCACAGATGCAGGATGCCATCAACTACACTCGTGTGTCACTCAGATATGTGTGGAAACAAGCAGTGAACTATATCAACCACAAGTACTTCCACATGCTGAATGCTCAGCTGGTCAGCAACCATACCATTTCATCCTGTAGGTCTACATACAATTGCCAGTACTCAGAGACAAAGGCTATCTATTGAGGAGGTGGCTAATGACAACTGTGTGGAGGCTGCAGAGTGCACAACACAATAAGACTCACGGTACAACTCACACTTTGGTGCAGCAGGGCATAGGGATGCTGCAGATGAGGCTCTGGTGCCTGGATCAGTTTGGTGGAGCCCTACAATACAATCCACAGAGGGTGTTGTGCATCATGGTAATCTGCTGTGCCCTGCACAACCTGGCAAATGGGGGAGGAGCTGCCAGAGGATGAGGCGGAGGAATGGAATATTTCCTCACATGAAGATGATGTCACTGGGCTTGAGGCTGAGGAGATCTGCAAGGGCGAGGATGTAGGCAAAAGGCCATCACAATGTCCAGACGAGGAAGGCACACTCAGGATGTGCTCATAGGCACCAGATTCGTGGACAGCGATGATGACATGCAGTGAGGACACCCCATTATCTTCACATGGCATCTGTGAGCATTGCACTCCGGTTTGACTGATGGCAGCACACATACTCTCTGTGACAAGGCTTCTGTTATGGAGACACAGCAAATGTCCATTGTCCATACATTCCAGGAGGATGACAATGACTTGCAGTGGAGACAGTCCATAGATCCTCATAGAGCTTCTGCGAGTGTGTCTGACAGCTGGCTGGATGATGATAGCTTGCTTGCTCTCAATGACTGGTGTCATATCATGGCGATGTCACAGGAAAAGTTTAAATTCTCCTTTGTGAGCTGATCCTTTGAGGACCACAGTGTCACTAGGGAGAAAAGCTGACGTGAAGGAGTGGTGGGGGAGGGGCAGCTGCACCTCCAAGGAGCAAAGAGCATTCTGGCAGACATTGTAATACTGTTGAGAGATAGGCATGACTGATGTGTTCAGTCACTGTGAAGAAATGCCATCAATGTGGTGGGAAAGCACAGGTGAATAAAGCACAAGGAGGAAACCCTGGACTGAACACTGCCTTTATGTTGTGCAGGAACCAAGTTTTCAACTGACAGAAACAAGACTCATCGTAATAAAGAGCCACAGAAAAGGATGAAATTGGTGGAAGTTTATATACATTAGCTAACATTATGTACAAATGATTGATTCCCCCTCCTACACTCCCCACCCATACCGTGCAACTGTACCTTCTTAACCCATATAAATCTGCTGTTAGTCTTTGTGCATCCTCAACATCCACAGTAGATGTGGAGGCAATCTGCAATTTGCTACACCCTCTCTCTGCAATGATCTTGGAGGGCATTCTTTGGAGAGCTGAGACTTGTGGGGATCAACCTGCTTTTGGGATCCTTTTTTGTGGCAATGCCACCCTCCTCAGCCTGTGGATTTGAAGATGAAGCGGTCGCAGGAAGAGAGGATTTGGATTGGTTCATCTCCAGGGTCACCTGGGTGGCTCATCCCAGTGCTTATCCTCCTCCCTATGGCTACCTGAGGGCCCTTGTCTGCCTGCTTCAGTGGGAAAAATACATCTGGTGTGAGTTTAAGAAATCCCATCCCTAGCATTGACATTGATGGATGCCAGAAAGTGCTTCTGCCATGGAGTGCAGCACTTGCAGCTCTGTAGGATAGATGCCCTGGACCAAGGTGTCCATTGTGCTATTCATCTTGATATGTTAGCTTGAAAGTGCTATCATCTCAAAGTGAAGGTAGGCAGACTCCTGTAAGGTTTCTTGTGATTTGAGGAATGCAGCAGGCATTCCTTCCCAATGTTCCCAAGCTTGTGTTTGCAGCTGCAGCAACAAAAGAATGACTGAATCCAGAGGCTCCTCATCTGATTCAGATTCAGCAGGTTCCTCATCTCTGGCAAAACTCCAAATGCTAACAACCTGAGCTGTCACTGCTTCCAGTCTCTGGGTTGGGCTAGGACCTAGCTCGCAATTATATTGCTCCTGCATTTGATAAAAATATCCTTTCTTTGCTAGTTTTTGAATGACTAGTCAGTGAGTCCACCTTTCACTCTTGCACTTTGCCAAGTTCTAGACAATGTTACCTTTCCTTTGCAAAAGAAAAAAAAAATTGGCATTTATAATCCTAGCTACTAGCCCATCACTATAATTGTCTCTTTGTAGCTTTGACAATATTTAGGATTTAATTTTTGCAGTTATTACTCACATTGAGAAGTATTTGGTTGGTTTTACCTCTGGCTTTGCAGTTGTACCTTAAGCATTTCGAGCAATATTTTCTCGCTTTCAAATACATATACCCTTTGGTCCTGAAATTTTGGGCTTTGGTCCCTGAAAAGCTAGGATCAACTTTTACATGAGGTGAATGGCAAATATTAGTCCTTTTCAGGCCAGAACTCATGAGGTTGACTTTTACATGAGTTTGACTTTTACAAGATTTTATATGATAGTTGTTTGATTGCAGTAAACTCTTCAACTTCTTCCTCCAGAATAGTCCGTTGATGAAAGGATCCATTAGGCCAAGCAGTGAGGATAAAGGCACATACTGCTAATAACTTGATAAGCTGAAGACATGCCTCGCAAGGCCTGTCTTAGGCACAAAAGCAAGTGACTGTTTTATAATACTTTTAAACATTTTAAGCATTTTAAGTAATTAAAATGCATTTCTCGTGAACAGTTAAATACTTCAACTCTTGATGCTAGAACTATTCTAGCAGACTAGAAATTAACAAATGTAATACCTTTATTCAAGGAAAGAGGCAGAAAGAAAACCTATCCACCTCATAGGTTTTCTATAGGGAACTACAGGCCTGTTAGTTTGACATCAGTCATCAGGAATGTTCTGGAATCTATTATTAGGGAGCCTTAGCAATACACTTCAAAAATCATAGGGCTGAATTTTCCAGACCTTCCTGTTGGCAGAATTTTCTGGTTTCACTGATGGGTTCTGCAGAGGCAGAGAGTGCTAGCCGCACAATTGCTGTAGATATTGGCGGGATTGGAAGATTCTGATGGTGGCCAGTGGTGGGCTGCATCTGCAGCTGGAAAATACGCCACTGGGAGGAGTGGGGGATGGGGGGTGGGGGAGTGATGCTGAAAAATCCATAGTGTCAACGGACAAAGTCAGCATGATTTTACAAAAGACAAATTGTGCTTGGCAAATTTAATGGAGTTTATTGACAATGCAACTAGTAAGTATAGGAGAATCAGAACATGTAGTGTATTTGGATTTCCAAAAAGCATTTGATAGCGTGCCACAAAAAGTTAATGCACAAGATAAAGGTTCCTGGAGTGGGGTGATGTATTAGCATGCATATAAGGTTGGTTAACAGACTGGAAGTTATAAAGTAAGGATATACGGGACATTTTCAAGTTGGCCAGCTGTGATATGTACTTGTGTGGGTTTTCTCCGGGTGCTCCGGTTTCCTCCCACACCCCAAAGATGTGCTGTTAGGCTGATTGGCAGGAATAAATTGCCCCTAGATCAGTTTTCCCTCAATCTGGATGGCCATAAAACATTAGATAGGGGTCATGGGTAGAGAGGTGGTGTTGAGATGGCAGCGTGGGCTCGTTGGGCCGAAGGGCCTGTTTCCCAGGCTGATTTTGTTCTTTGTTCTTTGAATACAAGAAGAATCAGTGTTAGATCCTCAGTTATTTCCAATCTATGTTAATGACTTCGGCGAAGAGAGCAAGATTGATGTATCCAGGTTTCTGGATACAAACTGGTGTGAACTTAAGGAATGACACAAAGCCAGATGGAAACCTAAACTGTGAGGAGACTGCAAAGAGATATAGATAGGTTAATTGAGGGCAACAAGTTGGCAGAAAGAGTATAACATAAAGAAGTAGTTTCAGTTCATATGAGGAATTTCACCACTTTGAGGAGGTGACAAAAACGGTTGACGATGGGCAAGCCGTTGATGTCATCTATATGGATTTCAGTAAGGCGTTTGACAAAGTCCCTCATGGTAGGCTGGTAGAAAAGGTTAAGGCGCACGGGATACGGGGTCAGGTAGCTAGGTGGATTGAGAACTGGCTGGGTAATAGGAGACAGAGGGTAGTTGTGGAGGGGACTTTGTCCAGCTGGAGGCCAGTGACCAGTGGTGTGCCGCAGGGCTCGGTACTGGGACCTCTCCTCTTTGTAGTCTACATAAATGACTTGGAAGAGAGCGTAGGTGGTGTGATCAGCAAGTTTGCTGATGACACCAAGATGGCAGGGTTGGCTGGTACTGAAGTGGATTGTCAGGTGATACAACAGGATATAGATAGGTTGGTGCATTGGGCAGATAGGTGGCAGATGGAATTTAATCCTGACAAATGCGAGGTGATGCATTTTGGAAGGAATAATGTAGAGAGGAGCTATGTGATTAAAGGTAGACAAATTAGGAGTATAGACATACAGAGGGACCTGGGAGTGCAAGTTCACAAATCCATGAAGGTTGTGACACAAGTGGAGAATGTTGTCAGGAAGGCTTATGGAATGCTAGCCTTTATAGGAAGAGGTATAGAGTTTAAAAGCTGCCGTCTAATGCTTGAGTTGTATAGAACGTTGGTTAGACCGCATTTGGAGTACTGCGTCCAGTTCTGGTCACCTTACTACCGGAAGGACGTGGAGGCTCTGGAAAGGGTGCAGAGGAGGTTTACCAGGATGTTGCCTGGCATGGAGGGGTTGGGTTACGAGGAAAGGTTGGAGAAACTGGGACTGTTCTCTTTGGAAAGACGGAGATTGAGGGGTGACATGATAGAGGTATATAAGATACTGAAGGGAATAGACAGGGTCAATAGTGAGAGACTGCTCACTAGATTGGTTACGAATACAAGAGGACATGATTTAAGGGTGAGGGGGGAGAGGTATAATTTGGATATGAGAGGAAGGTTCTTTACGCAGAGAGTAGTGGGGGTATGGAACGCGCTACCGAGTGGGGTGGTGGAGGCGGGAACGTTGGACTCGTTTAAGGTTCAGTTAGATAGGCACATGAGTGAAACGAGGATGGAGGGTTATGGTAGGGGTTATTGAATAAGGGTTAGAACCTCGGGAGACACCGGAAAGGCAGGCTTGTGATTAACGTTTTTGTCTTTTCACTCCGCAGGTGGAGGTCCACCTCGTTGTCAAACGAGGGGCATGCACACGGTGGGTCGTGCGTGGGCTGCTCCTGGAGGTTCCGGGAGTGGCCTAGTACTTCGTGTCGGTGTGTGTGCTTGATCCTGGACCGGTAGACGGGCGCCGCAACAGCTCGGTGACTAGCACTGCTAGCTGTGCAGATACATGGATTTGGGCCTGTGTCTGTGGGAGTTTGTGCATTCTCCCTGTGGTTGCGTGGGTTTCCTCCGGGCGCTCCGGTTTCCTCCCACACCCCAAAGATGTGCTCTTAGGCTGATTGGTTTTACCAAATTGACACTATTCTCCCCTGAATCTGGCTAAGTCAGGGGTTCTATTTGTAGATACGCAGGGTAGAATAGGTGTAGGGTGATGCGGCGGTGCGGGCTTGTTGGGCCGAAGGGCCTGTTTCTCGTGCTGGGTTGTTCTTTGTTCTTTGTTCTTTGTATCACTCACCACTGCTATGATGACAAGAGAAGCAGAGTGAGAAATGAATTTGGTAGATGAAAAAATGAACTAAGAGCATCCTGAAGTTGTCCAAACTATAAATGAAATCATTTTCTTCTATGGGTCCTCTGATGACAATTTGCATGGACGTCCAAGAACTGGCAGTTCATATTGTCATTGTTGAGCTTGGAAAAAGCTTTGCAAATGTGCCACCTCTTGCATTCCTCACAGCATGTCAAGTGCTGAGGGGTTGATATTACATAAGGACATAAGAACATAAGAAATAGGAGCAAGAGTAGGCCATCCAGCCCTTCGAGCCTGCCGTGCCATTCAATAAGATCATGGCTGATTTGAAGTGGATCAGTTCCACTTTCCTGCTTTCTCCCCATAATCCTTAATTCCCTTGTCTATCAGAAATCTATCGATCTGTGACTTAAATATATTCAGCGAGGTAGCCTCCACCACTTCAATGGGCAGAGAATTCCAGAGATTCACCAGCCTTTGAGTGAAGAAGTTCCTCCTCAACTCTGATCTAAACTGCCCTCCCCTTATTTTGAGGCTGTGTCCTCTAGTTCTGCTATCCTTTCTAAGCAGGAAGAATCTCTCGACCTCTAACCTATCTAGCCCCTTCATGACCTTATATGTATCAATAAGATCCCCCCTCAGCCTTCTAAACTCTAACGAGTACAGTCCCAGTCTATTCAATCTCCCCTCATCTCCGGTATCAGTCTGGTGAACTTTCTCTGTACTCCCTCCAAGGCCAATATATCCTTTCGCAAATGAGGTGACCAAAACTGCACACAGTACTCCAGTTGTGGCCTTACCAGTGCCCTGTACAGTCGCAGCAAGACATCCTTGCTTTTATATTCTGTACCCCTCGCTATGAATGCCAACATTCCATTCGCCTTCTTTGATCACCTGCTGCACCTGCAGACTGGATTTTTGCAATTCATGCACAAGGACGCCCAGGTCCCTCTGCACCATAGCATGCTGCAGCTTTTCACCCTTTAAATAATAATCCCTCCTATTACTATTTCTACCAAAGTGGATAACCTCACATTTGCTAATGTGATACCCCATCTGCCAGGTCCTCGCCCACTCACCCAGCCTATCTAGATCTCTGCAGACTTTCCATGCCTTCCACGCAATTTGCTTTTCCACTCATCTTCGTATCATGAGCATATTTTGTTACCCTACACTCAGCCCCCTCCTCCAGATCGTCTATGTAAATGGTAAACAGTTGAGGCCCCAGCACCGATCCCTGCAGCACTCCACTAGTCACCAACTGCCAACCAGAAAAGCACCCATTGATTCCAACTCTCTGCTTCCTGTTAGACAACCAATCCTCAATCCACGCTAACACCTTACCCCCAACTCCATGCACCCTAACCTTTTGCAGCAACCTTTTGTGAGGCACCTTATCAAACGCCTTCTGGAAATCTAAAAACACCACATCCACCGGTTCCCCTCTGTCTACCGCACTAGTCACATCCTCATAGAAATCCAATAAATTCGTTAACCACGACTTCCCCTTCACGAATCCGTGCTGTGTCTGCTTGACCAAGCTGTTCTTTTCTAGGTGTCTTGCTATTTCTCCTTTGATGACGGATTCTCGCATTTGATGGTCCTTGAAACATACTGAATCAAACGTCAGTGTTTGCATCCACATGGACTGGCCTATTCTGCAATGCAGAAGTTTGTAAAATTTATTTTTTCAGGTATCGTTTTGTGGTTTGTACTGACCACCTTGATATTGTTTGCCCCGAAGCATTTCCCCATAAAAGATCTGTTTGAGATTCTGTAGTTATCCATGTGGAGGACATGGCTTGCCCATATTTCTTGAACAAGCAGACTTTGTTTAGACTTCCTTAAAATAGCCAGCTATGCATCCTTAAATAGAATAGCTGTATCATTACCAAGTGCTGTTGAATGCGGATGCTGTTGCATCTTCCAGGCACATATAGCAACCAACCATCACCTAAGAACCATTCACATGCATGTTGAGTACTGTGACTTCCTGTGAGGCTGCTTTCTCAATTCATAGAATCATAGAGTTGCTACAGTGCAGAAGGAGACCATTTGGCCCATCAAGTCTGCACCGACCACAATCCCACACAGGCCCTATTACCATAACCTCTCATATTTATTCTCCTAATCCCCCTGACACTAGGGTTAATTTAGCATGGCCATTCCGCCTAACCATCTCATTTTTGACTGTGGGAGGAAGCCAGAGCACCCAGAGGAAACCCACGAAGACATGGGAGAATGTGCAAACTCCACACAGGGAGTGATCCAAGGCCAGAATTGATCCCAGGTCTCTGGCACTGTGAAGCAGTAGTGGTAACCACTGTGCCACTGTGCCACTCATTCCAATTGCTGTTGGAGTTGGTAGTGTGTCTATAGGTCAGCTTTATAGTGAAACATATGCTAAGTAATGTGATTACAGCAGAAAAAGGGTGTGTGTCAACACAGTTCTTCGATTGCTTTCAAATGATCTCAGAGATGAGGAGAATCCAACATATTGAGGTAGCTTTGCTGCTGTACTAGGGATTCCCAACTTTTGGTGCTGCCCTCCTGACCGAATCACCGTTGTGCCATATTTGGGCAGCATGGCGGCACAGTGGTTAGCACTGCTGCCTCACAGCGTCAGGGACCTGGGTTCAATTCCAGCCTCGGGTCAGTGTCTATGTGGAGTTTGCACACTCTCCCCATGTTTGCGTGAGTTTCCTCCGGGTTCTCCGGTTTCCTCCCACAGTTCAAAGATGTGCGGGTTAGGTGGATTGGCCATGCTAAAATTGACCCTGTCAGGGGATTAGCAGGATAAATATGTAGGGTTGCAGGAGTAGGGTCTGGGTAGGATTATTGTCAGTGCAAACTTGATGGGTCAAATGGCCTCGTTCTGCACATGTGAGGTAGAAGTTAACAGAGTTCACCACAAGAAGGGGTGGTCAGGACTTGAAGGAAAAGGTTGTAGATCCAGAAAGGGCTTCCAATCAGAGATCAGCCTCCTTTTCACTCATTAGCTAGTACCCATCTAGTAAATGAGAATCACCTCCCTGGGATAATCACTGTCAGACAATAGTAATGAGCCATTGTGTACTGTGATCCAGAATGAGGAAGAGGAGGAGGTGAAAGGGAAGACAATGGCCAGAGACACTCCATCTTAGGTTGATCTGGCATTATATAAAGGATGGGATTCAAGCTCTGTGCAATGCCTTCAGCTGCACTGAAGTAGACTCCGCCCTGCTCATAACCAGTGACTTCAGACTATCTGGAAGATCTGCCAATGTACTAAGTACATGAGTTGACCTATCCATCTGACCTGACTGCAGCTCAATCATGCCTAGCAATCACTGCATGCAGATCCTGCCTATAAATCAGCTTCTAAGTTACACACAGCTCCACTATCTGAGCTGGTGGCTGGGTGTTTTACAGCAATTGGCGGTATGCTTTCCTGTGAACTCTCTTTCTGCTCACTTTATTTCATGTGAATTTTTAGGGTCCTGAGCTTTCTGAAAGTAAAAAAGCATAAGGAGAGAGTAGGGATTAGACGAGTTGATAGGAAGAAAAGCAGAAGGTCCATGATTACTTCATCGACATTTCCATTTCATGGCATTGTTCAGGACGAGGGTGAGGAGCAATTGTGCTGATGCATCAGACAGCAGTTCGCCATCATCCAGGACAGCTTCAGTAGTAGCACCTGGTGTGACTGACTCCACGACACTAGTGCACATGATCCTCAGAACCATCTGTTCAAGACAGCAAAGGAGATGAATCTATGCTGGTCCTCTATCACCTTCCTCATCTGCTGCTGTGGGCTAATATCTCCTGCAAGAGAGAGGACAGAAGTCAGTGACAGTATATCAGTGTGATCGGATGATTTGCTGACATGCCTCTCACTTTACTTCAATCCCATGGTGAGTGGTGGATCCCTTTCTCAGGACCTGAAGAGAACCACAGCATTTCTCACTGCAAGTCGCCATCAGTTTTGGAAGACATTCTTTGACAGTGCCAACCTAGGTACATTACTCTGCTGTGATGTCAGGTTGACACCAGGGCCAGGGGACTATTGGTCATGGGAAGGGATAAATGGTTGAACAAAGGGTGGCAAGACTTGGAGAATGGGATTTGATTTGACTTATTATTGTCACATATAATAACATACAGTGAAACATGTTGTTTCTTGCGTGCTATACAAAGCACACCATTCATAGGGAAAAAAAGAAGAGAGTGCAGAGTGTAATGTTACAGTCATAGCTAGAGTGTAGAGAAAGATCAACTTAATGTAAAATAGGTCCATTCAAAAGTCTGATGACAGCAGGGAAGAAGCTGCTCTTGAGTAGTTTGGTACTTGTCCTCAGACATTTGTATCTTTTTCCCAGTAGTGCCAAATCTGTAGGATATTGAATTTTAGCATTGTTAGAAAGTTTAAAAGAGTTAGAATGACAAAGGCCCTGGGAAGTGGGGAATAGGGGCAATGGAAAGAGGGGAAGAAGTGATCAAGCAAGGCAAGGTTATGAGGGTAAGGGAGTGGATAAGGTGTGGTTAGAGCTGCTGGACAAAGAGCCTCCGAGTTAGTGAATCTCAAGGCTCTGAGGGCCTTCCTGGTCCTCCAGTGCTGTCAGATCCTTGCCGCTGTCTGTCCTCCATTTTCCAGGTCTTCCTTGAGCTCTTCCTCATTTCAATCCCAATCCTCCTCCTCCTCTGAAACCACATGATTATCCTCTTCATTATTTTGCTCCAATGCAGTGCCAAATACTGAAAGACACGGTATGTGACCATTATCCGCAAGACCTGCTGAGGGCTGTATTGTAGCCCTGCCAGTGGCTGCCTCTTCCCTTGAGCCTTACTTGGATCTTGAAACTGGTAAGATAGCTGAGTTATCAATGATGATAGACAATTAATAGGAAGTTCATGACTAGCAAGAACGTCAGAGGTCACAGGTGCTCCCAGAGGTGAAGAAAGATGCCTGGTGAATGCTCAGGCTTCAACATCGTGCCATCTTTCCCCTGGCAAGTAGTCACACTTCATTTAGCAGGGCAGCTACTTCAAGAATGAGTGGCAACCTTACTCCGCCTCCCTCTCTTCCAGGACACTGACTTGACAGTCCAGTCTGGATTTCTTCAGTGACATGCTACCATCCCCTTGCTAAAAGTTTTAGGCTTCACAATCCCTTCTGCTTGAATCAAGAGCCAGGATCCTCCAAGTCCAGTGGCAGAAACATCAAGAGCTGGGTGAGCTGGACTCTGAGGACCAAATGCTGAGATTTCCAGTCACTCAAATAGGAGTGCCCTCATTGAGAGACCCTTGTGCCTTCTTGTTTGAGCTGTGGCAGACACTTGTGTGGTGGAGGTGTTACTATTGTTCAGGCATGTGGACCATTCTTAAAACGCTGAAGTGAAGCCACAGCCTAAAGATTAGTGTGACTGAGAGATTTGTGCATTTGTTGGAAATTGACCAAGATGTAAAAAGCAACCACAAAATCTTTTCCAGTTTTGCTGGAGGCTTTGTGGACAAGAAAACAAAGCCTATGAGTGGGATTTACAGCCTCGCTCACCCCAAGGCCATAAAATCCTGTCCAAAGTCAACGGACTTTTCCACAGTCCACACATCATCTGTTCTGATTCCTGTGACAGGCGGGCCAGTAAAATTCCGGTCATTGTCTTTAAAAATGTGTTATTAGAAAGCTTTTCTAAGATTCTTTTTCTCAAGTCGGAGACTGGAGAAAAAGAAATAATAGCAGTTTTAAATAAAAACTCTTTGTTCTGCCCTGGAACTGTCAATCAAAAAAGCCTATAGCAGCTAGTAGGCCAGCAGTTCCTCATGTAAACAAGTCTAGGCTAATCTCCTCTCTGATCTGCTCTGGAACACTCAGCTGATGAAGGAGCAGCGCTCCAAAAGCTTGTGCTATCAAAAAGACCTGTTGGATTTTAACCTGGTGTTG
Organism: Carcharhinus amblyrhynchos; assembly: GCF_965287045.1. Classification (NCBI taxonomy): domain Eukaryota; kingdom Metazoa; phylum Chordata; class Chondrichthyes; order Carcharhiniformes; family Carcharhinidae; genus Carcharhinus; species Carcharhinus amblyrhynchos. The sequence goes on from NC_137329.1 coordinate 60,414,663, forward strand.
TGAGACTATTTGCTGGAATTATTAATCAAAACTGTTCTGAGTTTTCAGAGTGGTTGGAGCTCATTCAAGCTAGAAAGGGAAATCTCCCTAGTAAAATTGAATGCTCATGTCAATCAAAGCAGTTGTAAGAAGTTTCAGAGTAGCTGGAGTTTATGAGAGAAAGAGAGGGGATTTTCCTAATGAAGCTAATAGCTCCTGTCACTCAAAATAGTTCTAAGAGGTTTGGTTACACATAGAGCTTCTGAAATCAATCAAGAGTAATTTGTACTGTAGAATGGAGCGTAGCTTTGATTTTGAAGGCTTCCATGTGTTCTGGTGGTATGGATTTCAATGAGACTAGGTCACTTCAAATGTTTTACAGAACACAGACAATGATAAAGGCTTTTACCACAAAGGTAGCTGAAATCACTATCCTAAGAATGATTGTCATGTTTTCCAGGAAAGCGGGAGAAATCCAACCATGAGAGACTTATCCTGAGGAGGACCCCTGAGGTCAACTCCTTCACCCAACCATGGGTGAGGGATTGGGGGGGGGGGGGGGGGGGGGGGCAGGTGCATCCCAGGAGGCCATTAAATAAGGCTTCCAGCCTACTAATTGTGTTGAAATATATTTAAATCAGTAAATCAGTTCTAATCAGATTTTTGCCTGCTATGGACAGAAACCTGATTGGGGTAGGTGCAGTGGGCTGGGAGATTCACAACAGGTTTAACATATGGCAAAACTCCCAATTTATCCATCATGCCCGATTCAGTGGACCCTAGAGAATCACCTCCGTGATGTGCAGATGAATTCATTCACATGACTGCCTCAGTGAGGTCATTCAACTTTCCTTTTCTGTTGCAAGTTTCATGATGCTACTCTCTGGAAATCATCACCTTCGTCATGTACTTCTACCTCCTTTTAGGGTTAGACTAGGAGATTTCCCACCTGTCATCCTTCTTCTGGGCCTGGACCTTTTGGCAGAGTGTGTGTCTTGGCAGAGGTGTCAGAGAACTTTGGAACCCATCTTCTTGCTTTAGAATGATGAAAAATAATTATCCAGAAGCTGCAGAGTATTGCTGCATTCTTATTAATAGGGGCCATGCCTTTAAGTAGGGAGAGCTGCCTGTAGCATATGGTTCCAAAGCATTTATTTTTGGACCTTTCAAGTCTGCAGAGGATATTTGCACTGAAAGAGAGGTTGGGACTGAATGCAAGCTCCTTATGGCCAAGTTACAACATGGAAATGAGGTGTGTGAACTAACTTTGTGCTTAAACCTACCGCCTTTCCAATGGGTATGAGCACACCATATACAAGGACCTAGTGTGAGCATATGGCCAACAGGGGTTGGATAAGACAAGTGACGATGGAAGATGAGAGTCCAATCAGAAGTGCATCAAATACTTGAACATGAAGGCAAAAAAGCCATGGATAAGATTTTCAACAGCAGATTGGCTCAGGGAAGTGATTTTATAAATGTAGGCAGTGTTGGGATAGAGAGAAATATAAGGTTAGAAGGTCAGTTTGGAGCCAAGTGAGATTTTGAGGTTACAAATAATCTAGTTTAGCTTGAGACCTCACCCTCACCCACTCTCTCTGACATCCTGCCTCCTCACCCCTCACACCCTCCCTGTCTCTCACACCCTCCCTCTGTCCTTCACACACCCCACTGTCCCTCACTCTGTTCAGCCCTTCTTACTTTTTGAATCTCCCTCAATTTTCCTCAGTTCCCTCCACTCCTTCAGTTGCTGAAAATACTTCAGTCTTTTTCAGTTCCTTGCTCCCTCTCTCTGCCTGTCTACGTCTCTAAGTTTAGGCTATCGGCCTCTCAGGCTCTCCACACCAGTTGTAGCTGAATCTTTTTGTCAATGTCTCCCTTGAGTTGTGCTTCACTGCCTCCTCACACTTTATCCCCATTTCTCAAGTATTTAATTGCTACTTTCTTCTCCTTATCTTTCAGCCAGCATCGAGCTTTCTAATGTGTTTGTGAGAGTAAGATTTCATGTGTCTGTGATGTGCAGTGTTATATTATTGATCATATTTGTAACTGATCATAAAAGATCAGAGTTGAGACAGTTATCTAATAGTTGGTGAGGCTTGTACTTCTCTTAGCTCTGGGCAGAGTTTGAATGTTGTCCAGCTGTTTGATCAATGTGCTGTGTAGACAATTGATTCTGAAAGACATGTTTTGGTTGTAATGCTGTTAGGTACATTAGTTTCTCATTGTGGTAGTGTTTGGTTATCTCATTCACCTCAGCCCATGTTGGAAAAAGAAAGTGAGGCTGAGTGATGTCATTAACCGAGGGCCCCTGTGTTCACTACAAGATGTGGAATCGATGCCCTTTCCAAATGGCTTGGTTCTACGTAGGTAATTTGTATGAATTCCAATTCTTAATGACTTGAAAATGATATTTGTTTGTTAAAAGATATGCTAATAATACATCTAATCCATAAATCAGTCTCCTGTATTCAAAGAAAAACAGATATTTATTGAGATGCACATTGCATTACATTGTAACAGGGTAATGTGCATGTAAGAGTCACACGTGTAATAGTGATGTGTGTGACAGGGTGATGCTTACTTCACAGGGTGAGGAGAATATCTGATGACAGTCACTTGGTTAGAATTTCAGGGATATGTTGCGTGATTTCAAGAAGAAATGACATATATTTGATTTGATTTATTATTATCATGTATTGGTGTACAGTGAAGAGTGTAGTTTCTTGCATGCAGAGCTGATGGAGCATACCGTTCAGAGAGTACATGGGAAGAGGGAAGGGAGAGCATGTAGAGTGTGGCATTGCAGTCATGGCAAGAGTGTAAAGAAGGATCAACTTGGTATGGGATAGATTCATTTGAGGGTCTGATGGCAGTAGGGAGGGGGCTGTCCTTGAGTTGGTTGGTACACGGTCTCAGACTTTTGTGTCTCTTCCCCAATGGAGGAAGGTATGTCTGGAGACCTTGAACATGCTGGCTGCTTTTCTGTGGCAACATTAAAAGTAGACAGAGTAATGGATGGGAGGCTAGTTTCTGTGATGGACTGGGCTACGTGCACAGCCCTTTGTAGTTTCTTGTGGTCTTAGTCAGAGCAGGAGCAATGCTGGGCTGTGCTATATCTGAAGGGGATGATTTCTCTGGTGCATCTATGGAAGTTGATGGAAGTTATGGTGGACATGCCAAATTTTCTTAGCCTCCTGAGAAAATGGAAGTGTTGGTGGGCTTTCTTAACTTTTGTCAGTGTGGAACGACCAGGACAAGTTGTTGGTGATCTGGACATCTGGAAACTTGAGGCTGTCAAGCATTTCCACTTCATCCCATTGATGATATACTCTTGGGGCCAATGCAATCAAGGAATATGGGAGGAAGGATCAGAATATTGAATTTGATGATCAACCTCATAGAATCCCTGCAGTGCAGAAGAAGGCCATTTGGCCCATCAAGTCAGCACAGGCAACAATCCCACCCAGGCCCTATCTCTGTAATCCCATGTATTTACCTGTTCATCCCTCTAACCAAAGCACCCTGGGAGACTAAGGAGCAATTTAGCATGGCTAATCCACCTATCCCGCTCATCTTTAGATGGTGGGAGGAAACCGGAGCACCCAGAGGAAACACATGCAGACACTGGGAGAATGTGCAAACTCCACACAGACAGTGACCCAGACTGGGAATCAAACCCGGATCCCTGGAGCTGAGGCAGCAGTGCTAACCACTGTGCCACCGTGCTGCCTCCATGGTTAAAATGAGTGGTGGAGCAGGCTGAAGGGGCTGAATGGCCTTCTCCTGTTCCTAGTTTCTATGAGACAGCAGCTAGTGAAGGGGAAGGGGAATAGGCAATGCCAGTTTTACATTAAAGTAGTAATGTTCTTGGCCAGCCCAGTTTGTTTGGGAAGGGGATTATTTTGGCAATGGAGAATTGGGAATTGAACTTTCCATCCAAGGAACCAAGACATTTTGGAAATTGGAACATCATTTGCAAGGTGTTTTTTTTAAAAAAGACAGGACTCATGATCAGTTTTGGAACAGTAAGAAGTCTCACACACCAGATTTAAGTCCGACAGCTTTATTTGGAATCACAAGCTTTTGGAGTGCTACTCCTTCATCAGGTGAGTGGAGGTAGGTTTACAAACACTGCATACATTGGCAAAGACACAATTACAAGATAATTACAGATTGGAATGTGAAGAATGGCTGGAATGTGAGTCTTTACAGGTAATCAAGTGTTTACAATGTGAGTGGAAAGAGAGATAATCGCAGGGTGAAGAGGTATGAATTGTCTCAAGCTAGGACCATTAGTAGTATTTTGCAAATCCGGGCAGTACAATGAGAGTTGCATGTAGGGTGACATGAGCTCAAGACCCTGATTGAAGCCATCCTTACATGTGCAGAACTTGGCTATCAGTTTTTGCTTGGAGATTCTGTGTTGTGTGTCTTGAAGGCTGCCTTGGAGAATGCTTACCTGAAGATTGGAGGCTGAATGCCCTTGACTGCTGAAGTGTTCACTGACTGGAAGGGAACACTCCTGCCTGGCGATTGTTGCATAACAATTGTTGCCCACCCTAGTCCAACGCTGGCATCTCCACATCAAAGTTTTAGAAGGAAGAGAAAGTGAAAAGAGGAAATAATTTTCAATGTCATCTAATAAGGGCTAGATTGGGATGTTGGGTGGTCAGCACTTTAATGGCAATGGGGATATGGGAAGAGGAGATGGGCAAAAAGATGAAGGGAAAGCATTGCAGGATGTCAAGCACCAATGAAGAGATGAGATTTAGGTGTGGGGGTATTGGCTAAAAGAGAGCAAGAAGCACATGTGGGTAACGTGCAAACTTAATGTTCAGGTGTAAAACTGATGTTATGATAAGACAGTGATTATAGATACCACCAAATGAAATAAGGTCAAATGATTTCAATAATGAGTTTGAATCCACATTGCCAGATCTATGCCCAAACATTAAGTTGAAAATCAACATTATAGTCTTGGCCAGTGCAGTTAGGTTAAGTAGGGTGACTGATTTGGCAATGGAAAATTCATTCAAGCTTATTCAGTCAAGACCAGAACCCTGAGTAGCAAGTTAGTTTATAACAGGGAATAATGTTGCTTTCATCATTTTTTTACTTATAAGGAGGGTAATTTAAATCATTTATTCATTGACAAAATGTTGGTGTTGTGCTGCAGTCCCTGAAGCAAGTATACTGACAGTGCTGTTCAGGAGGAAGTTCCAGAATTTTGACCCAGCTTCAGTGAAGAGCTGTGATATATTTCCAGGTCAGAATGGTGAATGACTTAGAGATCTTGCAGATGGTGATTGTCCCATGTATCTTGTTGCCTATGGGTTGTTCCCATTAGAAAATAAAATACTTGAGGAGATTTGATACAGGCATTCAGAATCACGATAGATCTAGACAAAGATTATAGAGAGAAACTGGAAGAGATTCTTATTATGTTTGAGATCTTATACTGAGACTAATAAAAGACCCACGAGGTCAGTAGTAGTAAAATGATTGGAACAGTTTACTAATATGTCTTATTCCTAGCAGTCAGTTTCAGGCTGGTTAAGGCAAGCTCCACCCTTTTTTTAAAGGGGCGTGCCCCCAGCATACATTAACAACATACATACTTTCCCCTCTGACTTCAAAATCCCAGATAACATACATTTGTAATACAGTTTAAACACAATTACGGAAATACACAATTCAACTATATACCAAACATAAACATGAACATCACTGTGAATGGCAATATCAACATTCATTTATAAGACTATATAGACACAAACAATTTATCTGGAGTTTGATGGTTCCTGGATAATCTCATTGCCTGCAAGGTGTTCTCCCCTGCAATTCCAAAAGCTCTCAGGTTTCCTCTCGCCCATTGTTACTGTGATCAGCAGCTTCTCCAATGTTTCCTCCCTGTTCAGAACTCCCTCAATTTCAGGAACACAAGACTCAGTTGGTTCCTTACGCAACAACTCTAGATCAGGGAGGACTTCCCAACTTTGACGTGGAGCAACCACCAGCTGATCCACATATTTCCTCCACACCCATTCGTTCTGGGTCTGCAAATTGTATGATACTGGTCTCATCTGGGCCACCCCTGTTGTCGGAAGCTATTTTTCCCCTACCATATAGTTCCTCACCAACATGGTTTCCCCTTTCCTGGACTTTCTTGACTTTCCCTCAAGTCATCAGCCCTTCTTGGTTCTTTGCTACCACTTCTCACCTCTCCTCTGGCCACATCAGATCAAAAGTGGTCCTTAATCTGCGAACAAACAGATGTCAATGATGCCGGGGAACGTTGGGTTGTTGCATGGCGTATGCTGCAATATGTGCTTAAGAATCAATTCACTCACCTTTCCAGAGAACCCTCGCCTTGGGAAACTGTAAGCGCCTGTTTTAAAGTCTGGACAAACTTTTCAGCCTGGCCATTTGTTGTAGGGTGGTATAGAACCAACTTCACTTGTTTGAGTCTTTGGTGGTCAAGGTAGTCCTTAAATTCGTTTGCTACAAATTGTGGTTTGTTGTCACTCAATAACTGATCAGGGAAATCTGCTGAGTTGCTCAATAGTCACCTCTGCGGACATCAACTTCATAATTGCTACTTCTGGCTATTTTGAGTGGGCATTGACCACTACCCAAAACATTTTCCCTTCCAGCAGACCTGGAAATCTACATGGATCCTTTACCAAAGAGTCTCAGGCCATTCCCATGGGTGGAGGGGCGACAACGACGCTGTTTTCCACATTACAGTACAATATTCAGAAGCACCTGTCTTCTCCTTGATCAAAAAGCCCATGCTTGACCATCAAAAATATCTCCTGGCAATCTTTTTCATTTGCATCACCCCTAGATGCCCTTGATCTAATACCTTCCTATGTAATGTGGAAGGACTTATCACTCTCATATCTCACAAGATATCCATCAGTAATGGAAAACTCCCACCTTCTCGATAGGCAGGAACTCAAGTCAGGCTGACTTCTATGAATAATCTTCTCTTGGAAGACGAAATCCATTCTTTACTTAAGACTGGGCTTGTGATTGGTTAACAGCACAAAATGCCAGCTGTATAGACATTGGTAGAATTTCTTCACCTCTCCTTCACGACCTGGACATATCATTTCTCTGTTTTCATCAAGGATCTTGACACAAAGTGCCCCAAGTGGTCAGGATCTAGAAAGAACTCTCAGCTTTAACTATTGAAGATCAAGGTGGCATCAGAGCGAGGTGACTTCTTGCAAATTATGCCCAGCATACCTTCAAATTCTATTTTTTACTCTCATTTTATGCTTCTCAAAATTCTTCCTAACTCTTTTAAACTCTCTAACTATGCTGCACCCTCTCATCTCCTTCTCTATGGATGATATGCTCTGCTATATAGAACGCAAGAAACAATACTTTTCACTGTATGTTAATACGTACAATAATAATGAATCAAATCAAATGGGAATTGGAAATTCACCTCCAAATAAAAAAAATGTTATAGAGTCACAGGGAAAAGGTGGGGAAGTGGGGCTAGCTGCTGCAGAGGACTACCTTGTACTCGATGGGTTGAATGGCCTCTTTTTGTGCTGTAACCATTTAATGATTTTATGATTCAATTCTGCAGTCAGTTTTGCTAATTGGGCTTTGTTAAGCAGAAGCAAGCAGTAGCTCAACTCTAAGTTCAAGTTGTCAATAAATGCAAACAAAAATCTAAATCAACTATCAAAATGAACATAAGAACAAATGATGCAACAGTAGATAGGCTTCAAAATGTGCGTGAAAATATGATGTGAAAGGGAAGAGAAAATAATTTATTGGAATGATTGAATAGCTGGATTTAACAAGCATAAATGGTGCCAAACAACAAATTTTCTTACCATTCACAGGGTGAAATTTTCCTAAAAAGGGACTTAAACTGAAATTTCCCATTTCATCTGCCATGGGAATCATAGTGGGGCGAGACAGAAAATTTGGTGGACTATTTAAAGGTCTGTTGAGCTCAGACAGAAGCTTCTGATCTTGGGACTTGCGTAATTGGGGAATCCTACTCGACGTGTCATTTTGGACGAGAAAATCAGTGTGATCCGTGCCACTGCATCTGGCACGAATCAACTCACAATCAATCCATACGCGCATTAAAAGAACACCCATGTGAAACATGCTGATATGGAATTCCCAGAGCTCTGACGAAGGGTCATGTAGACTTGAAATGTTGGCTCTATTCTCTCTCCATAGATGCTATCAGACTTGCTAAGGTTTTTCAGCATTTTCTGTTCTTGTTTCCAATTCCAGCATCCACCTTTATCTTAGTATCACGTCCTGGTATCAGTCCCGTGTGTCACACCTTGAATGTCCACATAGATCCACTTCCTGAGACCCTGGGGCAGTCTAGCACCACCCAGCATCTTTCTCAAATCCCTGTGGTACTCATTAAAACCTCTCATGTTAGGAGAGCCTTCTCATCCCAGGAATTAGCCTTTTTCACTCTCCAGGTGAGGCCTTACCAACATCCTGTACAATTGCAACACATCCTTCCTAAATCTAACTCCAACCCTTTGCAATACAGGGCAAAATGGTGTTTGTCTCCTTTACTTGTTGGACTTACCTGCTAGCATTTTGCCACTCGTGCATGAAAATACCTAGATCCCTTTATACTTCATTCACCTGTAGTCTTTCCATTTAGATAATAACCTGCCTTTTTATTCCTGCTACCAAAGTGCATGACCAAATAGTTCCCCATGTTAAACCTCATTTGCCAGGTTTTTTAAAGTTTATTTATTAATGTCACAAATAGGCTTATATTAACACTGCAATGAAGTTACTATGAAAATCCCCCAGCCGGCACACTCCAGTGTGTGTTTGAGTACACGGAGGGAGCAGTTAAACATGGCCAATGCCCCTAACCAGCACGTCTTTCAGACTGTGGGAGGAAACAGGAAAGATTGAGTAAATTGGGGCTGTTTTCCCGTGAAAGACGGCAACTGAAGGGGGATCTAATAGAAGTATATAAGATTATGAAGGGTATAGATAAACAGAGGTAAGCTATTTCCTATGATAGAGACACACAGCACGAGGGGCCACGGGCTTAAGGTGAGGGGGGAGAGGAATAACACAGATATTAGAGGGAGGTTTTTCACACAGAGGGTAGTGGGGGTATGGAATGCTCTGCCAAGTAAGGTGGTAGAGGCAGGCACGCTGGAGTTGTTTAAGAGTAACTTAGACAGGCACATGAGTGGGTTGGAGATGGGAGGATATGGGAGATTGTTTTAAATAAGGTTCATTAGCATTGGGACGTCCCTGGTAATGTAAAAGGATGTGGTATGATAATAATGTTTTTCTCTTTTAATTCATAGGTTTTAAGTTGGTCCACCTTGTTGTCTAACGAGGGGCATACACGCAATGGGTCATACTTGGGCTGCTCTTGAATGTTCGAGAGTAGCCTAGTGCTTCATGTCGTTAGTGTGTGCTTAAACTGGACCAGATGCTGGGCAACACGACAGCTCAGTAACTATCACTGTTTGCTGTGCAGACACATGGATTTGGGCCAGTGTCTGTGGGAGTTTGCGCATTCTCCCTGTGCTTGCGTGGGTTTTCTCCGGGTGCTCCGGTTTCCTCCCACACCCCAAAGGTGTGCTATTAGGCTGATTGGAGGTAATAAATTGTCCCTAAATTAGTTTCCCTCAATGTGGAATGACATAAACAATAGATAAGAGTCATGGGTGGAGGGGGGGACTGGTAATGTTAAAATGGCGGCGCAGGCTCGTTGGGCCAAAGGGCCTGTTTCCCGGGGTGTTTTTGTTCTTTGTTCTTAACCCAGAGGAAACCCATGCATGTGGAGAACATGCAGACTCTGCACAATTAGCCAAATTGGGAATTCAAGCTGGGTTCCTGACTCTGTGAGGGAGCAGTGCTAACCACTTGCCATCATGCTGCTCAGTGGCTAATCTATATCGTGTTGCAGAATCACAATATCCTCATGACAACATGCCCTTCCTCCTATCTTCTCATCATTCGCAAGTCTGGAAACCAAACATTCTGTTCCTTCCTCCAGGTCATTAATGTAAATAGTGAACAATTGTGGGCCAAGAACTGATCCCTTAGGTACTCCACTCGTTACATCTTTCCAGTCTGAAATGGACCCATTTATTCCAACTCATTGTTTACTACATGACAGTCAGTTTTCAATCCGTGCAAACACGCTTCCTCAACTCCATGGGTTTTTCATTTATGCACCAGCCTCTTATGTGGCACCTTGTCAAATGCCTTTTGGAAATCTAAATACACTACATGATGATCTTTCCAAAAAATTCTAAGTGCTGAACAAGTGAGAAAACAGGAGTGTTTTAGACTCATTTATTTGGCAAGTTGAAAAATGCAATCTTATGACACTTGCGTTATGTCCATTTCCGGGCGTGAAAACCTGGTAAAATCGGGCGTGAGCCGAATGGCGCGATTCGCGCCTCCGTCCATGCAGATTCCTACTTTACCAAGGCCCAAAAATGGCTGCAATCGGCACCACACCCAAAATGGATGCAACGTCAATTTAAATGCATTTGCATGCATTTTAATTGACTTAATAAGCTGGATACCCAAATTTACCGGCATTTCCGCTTTTACCATCGTGTTGGCCCATTCAGATTTGGAGTGAAACAGACATACTTGGCAATGATCTGTTTTGGGTGCTTCAGCTTCACTTCAGTGGGGTGGGGAGGCGGGAGAAGGAGGAGGCTCGGTCGTTCTCTGGTGTGGTGGGGAGGGGTGCAGTGGAGGGAGGCCCAATCATTATCTGGTAGAAGGAGGAGGAGGGAGGCGGCAGGCCAGATGCTCTTTGTTGGGGGGAGGAGGAGAAGACCAAATAGTTCTCTGGTGGGGGGAAGGGGGGAGAAGAGGAGGCAGGCCAGGTGCTCTCTGGTGAGGAGGAGGCCAGATCATTGTCTGATTGGGCAGTCCACTGCCACTCTGCGGGCGATCAGTGTGGGGGAAGCGGGCAGGGGGTCACAATCAGTCTGGGTAGTGGTGGGGTGTGGGTGGATAAGGGTGACAATTATGTTGTGGACGTGGGGCAATGTCTGTGGGGGTGATCTCCCACTGGCTGTTTTGTGCGGACTGGAAGCGATGTGATAGGGGGGTGTTTTTCAAATTTTTTTTACTACGCATGCACAGTTGAAGGCTCTGATTGGAGCTGCAGCATTTGGACGTGATAAGACAGGCCCACAGCACAATTCAGACTAGCAATTTTTTTTCAGGCTACGTGCATATGGGGGCGCCTGAGAACAGGTTTCCAAGTCAGATCGGAATTACGCCCAGATCCAGCACTTAGAATCAAAATGGTAAAATCGCCTCCTTAGTTGCTAAAACATAAGAACATAAGAAATAGGAGCAGGAGTAGGCCATCTAGCCCTTCGAGCCTGCCCCGCCATTCAATAAGATCATGGCTGATCTGTTGTAGCTCAGTTCCACTTTCCCGCCCTCTCCCCATAACCCTTAATCCCCTCTCTTATCAAGAACCCATCAACCCGCTTCTTAAAAATATTTAGCGAGGCAGCCTCCACCACTTCAACGGGCAGAGAATTCCAGAGATTCACCACCCTTTGAGTGAAGAAGTTCCTCCTCAACTCCGTTCTAAACCGCCTCCCCTTCATCTTGAGGCTGTGCCCCCTAGTCCTACTGTCTTTTTTGAGCGGGAAGAGTCTCTCCACCTCTATCCTATCCATCCCATTCATCATCTTATACGTCTCAATGAGATCTCCCCTCATTCTTCTAAACTCTAACGAGTAGAAGCCTAGTTTATTCAGCCTCTCCTCATAGCTCAATCCCCTCAACTCCGGTATCAGCCTAGTAAACCTCCTCTGCACTCCCTCCAGGGCCAAAATATCCTTGCGCAGGTGCGGCGCCCAAAACTGCACACAGTACTCCAGCTGCGGCCTCACCAATGCCCTATACAGCTGCAGCAAGACCTCCCTACTTTTATATTCAATCCCCCTCGCTATGAAGGCCAGCATAAGGAAACACAACGTGATTCTCAGCAGCAGGGGGAGGTGGTAGAGCCTGCTGCTCAGCTCCAGTCGCACCATTGTGCATGTGCCTCCATTTCCCAGCATTCCGGAAAATCTCCTGATGGCCCCCATAGACATCGAGCCCTCCCTCCCACCATAGACATAGTCCCCTATTCATGGACATCACTCACCAACACATACATCAGCCCTCTTCTGATCCCCAGCCGGTCACACCCATCTGGAAAGTTCCCTCCCTCACTCCCCCCGCCTATGCCAATAGCCTCCATCTGCAGAGCTCCCCCTACTAATCCCCTCTCCTGATCTCTACCCCTACAGTTTCCCCCCTTTCACAAACCCTGCAGAGTTCTCCCCTCTCCCCCATCATCAACCCTGCAGAGTTCCATCTCTTCCCATCCTCCCTACTCACCATCCCTGCAGAGTTCCCCTTCTCGTCCATCTCTGCTCACCAACCCTACAGACTTCCCTGAGTCACCTCCATCTGATCACCATTCCAGCAGCATTCCCCCCGCCCCATTACCACCACTGCAGAATTCACCCCCTCTATCAGCAGCTCTGCAGAGTTAATTCCCCCATCACCACTCCTGCAGAGTTCCCCTTGCCTCCCCCTACTCATTGTAATAAAGCAGCCTCTAGTGATTTTCACCGGAACGGAGCATGCAGGTGTGTGGCTCACCTAAATAGTCAGTAGCTTTTTCCCTAGGTGCAAGAGTTAATTACGAAGGGGCATAGGTTCAAGGTGCAAGGGGCAAGATTTAAAGGAGATGTACAAGCAAGTTTTTTTACACAGAGGGTAGTGAGTGCCTGGAACTTGCTGCCAGGGGAGATGGTGGAAGCAGGTGCGATAGTGACTTTTAAGGGGTGTTTTGACAAATACATGATTAGGATGGGAATAGAGGGACATGGTCCCCAGAAAGATAAGGGGTTTTAGTTCAGTCGGGCAGGATGGTCCAACCAGGCTTGGAGGGCTGAAGGGCCTGTTCCTGTACTATAATTTTCTTTATTCTCTTAAACTGCCTGCATCTGAACTCCCTTAACAAGGGAGAGCTCCATATAAGCTCTAACAATAGACACTATAGTCAGGAAAGATCACGAATGCCTCTACTTTCTCAGAAGACTGAGGAAATTTGTCATGTCAGCTACGACACTCACCAACTTTTACAGATGCACCACAGAAAGCATTCTTTCTGGTTGTACCATAGCTTGGTATGGCTCCTGTTCTGCCCAAGACTGAAAAAAATTACAAAAGGTCATGAATGTAGCCCAATCCATCATGCAAACTAACCCCCCATCCATTGACTTTGTCTACACTTCCTGCTGCCTTGGCAGAGCAGCCAGCATAATTAAGGACCCCTCACACCCCAAAAAATTTTCTCTTCCACCTTTCCTTCAGAAATAAGATACAAAAGTCTGATGTTACGTACCAACCAACTCAAGCTTCTGCATTGCTGCCATCAGACTTTCGAATGGACTTACCTTGCACTAATCTGATCTTTTTCTACACCTAGCTATGACTGTAACGCTGCATTCTGCACTTACTTGTTTCCTTCTCTATGAACAGTATGCTTTGTCTGTATAGCTCACAAGAAACAATACTTTTCACTGTATGCTAATACACGTGGCAATAATAAATCAAATCAAAGATACGCAAGCAGTCATGCCAGGAAGATGGCACCCAGAACAGCCCAAGATTTTCTGAGGGAGAGCTGGGCCATCTGTTAGACGCAGTGAAGGAGAGGAGGGACACTGTTGTGGGCTTTGATGTCAGCCTTTTAATTGGTCACAACTTTACCCTTCAAGTAATCAGACAAGAAACAGAGTTCTCTTAAACAGGTCTTTTAATACAAGCTTTAGCAAGGGTGCTGGGAATACATAGTTCACATCCCTGTAGTTAGCTAGAGTGGCATATTCAGCAGGTACTGGGGCTTAGATTTTTGGATCATTGAGATCTCTTCTGGGGAAGGGGTGACCTGTTCAAGAGGTACGGGTTAAACCTGAACTGGAGAGGACTAAGATCCCGGTGGGAAGATTTGCTAGAGTCAGTTGGGAGGATTTAAACTAATTTGGCAGGGGGGTGGGACACAAAGCAGTAGGGAGACAGAAGAGAAGGTTGAGGACAGCACAAAAGTTAGAGAGTACATTGAATAGTAAAAGCAGTGTCAGTAATCCTAGCACAAGACAGATCAGGCAAAAGCAGGACAGAGGCCAAGGGAAGTCCGAACTAAATTGCATTTATTTCAATGCAAGAGACCTGACGGGGAAGGCAGGTGAACTCAGGGCATGGATGGGTACACGAGATGGGATATTTTAGCAATTACTGAAACATGGCTAAGTAAAGGACAGGACTGGCAGCTCAATGTTCCAAGATATAGATACTGTAGGAAAGATAAAACAGGAGGTAAGAGAGGAGAGGGAGTTGCACTCATGATTAAGGAAAACATCATGGCAGTACTGAGAGGGGACATATCCAAGGGTTCACACAAGGAGTCGATATGGACAGCACTGAGAACTAAATCCTTTGACGGGTTGTTCTATAGGCTCCCAAATAGTCAGTGGGAAATTGAGGAGCAAATATGTAAAGAGATTACAGATAGCTCCAAGAAAAACAAAACGGTAATAGTAGGGGATTTTAACTTCCCAACATTGACTGGGACAACCATAGTATTAGAGGCTTGGATGGAGAGAAACTTCTTGAGTGTATTCAGGAAAACTTTCTCATTCAGTATGAGGATGGCCAGACCAGAGAGGGGCAAAACTTGACCTCCTATTGGGAAATAAGGTAGGGCAGGTGACAGAAGTGTTAGTGAGGGATTACTTTGGGACTAGTGACCATAATTCTATGAGTTTTAAGATAGCTATGGAGAATGATAGTTCAGGCCCAAAAGTTAAAATTCTAAATTGGGGCAAGGCCAATTTTGGTGGTATTAGGCAGTAACTTTCAACAATTAATTGGGGGAGTCTGTGGGAAGGCAAAGGGATGTTTAGTAAGTGGGAAACTTTCAAAAGTGTGCTAACCAGGGTTCAAGGTAAGCACATTCCTCTTACATTGATGGGCAAGGCTAGCGGAAGTAGGGAACACTGAATGACTCGGGATATTGAAGCCCTAGTCAAGAAGGAGGCATATGATATGCACAGGCAGCTGGGATCAAGTGGATCCCTTTAAGAGTATAAAGAATGTAGTGGTAGAGTTAAGAGAGAAATCAGGAGGGCAAAAAGGGGGCATGAGATTGTTTTGGTAGATAAGACAAAGAAGAATCCAAAGAACTTCTACAAATGCATAAACGGCAAAAGAGTAACAAGGGGGTAGGACCTCTTAAGAATCAACAAGGTCATCTATGTGTGGATGCACAAGAGATGGGTGAAGTCCTAAATGAATATTTCACATCAGTATTCACTTTTGAGAAAAAGCATGGATGTTAGGGAACTTGGGGAAATAAATAGTGATGTCTTGAGGAGGGTAAGTATAACAGAGAAGGAAGTGTTAGAAGTTTTAAAGTGCATCAAGGTAGATAAACCCCTGGGACCTTATGAAGTGTATCCCAGGACATTGTGGAAGGCTAGGGAGGAAATAATGGGTACCCTAGCAGAAATATTTGAATCATTGATAGTCACAGACGAGGCGCCTGAAGATTGGAGGGTGCAAATATTGTGCCTTTGTTTAAGAAGGGATGCAGGGATAAGCCTGGGAATGACAGGCTGATGAGCCTCACATCTGTAGTGGGTAAGTTGTTAGAAGGCATTTTGAGAAACAGGACCTACAGGCATTTAGAGACTCAAGGACTGATTAGGGTCAACATGGATATGAGTGGAAAATCATGTCTCACAAATTTGATTGAGTTTTTTGAAGGGGTAACCAAGAAGGTAGATGTTGGCAGTACAGTTGATGTTGTCTACATGGACTGTAGCAAGGCCTTTAACAAGGTACCATATGGTAGGTTGTTGCATAAGGTTAAATCTCATGGGATTCAGGGTGAGATAGCCAAATGGATATAAAATTGGCTTGATGACAGAATGCAGAGGATGGTTATAGAGGGTTGTTTTTCAAACAGGAGGTCTGTGACCAGCGGTATGCTTCAGGGATCGGTGCATGGCCCACTGTTATTTGTCATTTATATTAATGATTTGGATGAGAATGATTAGTAAGTTTGCAGATGACACCAAGATTGTGGCATAGTGGACGTGAAGAAGGTTTATCTAGGATTGCAATGGAATCTTGATCAATTGGACCAGTGGGCTGAGTTTAATTTAAATAAATGCGAGGTGATGCATTTTTGTCGATGAACAAGGGTAGGATTTAGTTAATGGTAGGGCATTGGGGAGAGTTATAGAATAAAGAGATTTAGGGGTGCGGGTTCATAGATTTAGGGTTCATAGTTCCTTGAAAGTGGAGTCACTGGTGGACAGACTGGTGAAGAAAGCATTCAGCATGCTTGGTTTCATTGATCATAACACTGAATACAGAGCTGGGACATCTTGTTGAAGTTGTATAAGATATTGATAAGGCCACACTTGGAATACTGTGAACAATTCTGGTCATCCTATTATAGAAAAGATGTTATTAAACTAGAAAGAGTGCAAAAAAGATTTACTAGCATGCTACTGGAACTTGATGGTTTGAGTTGTACGGACAGGCTGGATAGGCTGGGAAATTTTTCTCTGGAGGATAGGACAGTTGGCGGTAATCTTATAGAAGTCCATAAAATAATGAGGGGTACAGATCAGCTAGATAGTCAATATCTTTTCCCAAAGTTAGGGGAGTCTAAAACTAGAGGGAATAGGTTTAAGGTGAGAGGGGAGAGATACAAAAGGGTCCAGAGGGGCAATTTTTTCACACAGAGGATGGCGATTGCCTGGAACAAGCTGCCAGAGGTAGTAGTTGAGGCGAGTACAACTTTGTCTTTGAAAAAGCATTTAGACAGTTACATGGGTAACATGGATACAGAGGGTTATGGGCCAAATGCGAGCAATTGGGACTAGCTTAAATGTTAAAAAAAGCGGTGGCAAGTTGGGCTGAAGGGCCTGTTTCCATTCTGTAAACCTCTTTGGCTTTACATGGTGCCTGCAATTTCCATCCACCCTCCTAAGCCTTGCGGCTGAGCCCCTAGCGTCAGTCTGTGACTGATGCTAGGGGCTCAGCCACAACCCTCTGACATTCACCATCACAACCCCTGCCTGCCAGAGCACAGCCCCGAAAGACCTCACCCACCATTTCCACCCCCGATACCCTGTGCACTTCCAATCATCAGGCTTCCAATCCCCCTTCTGTCCGCAAAGGAGAAGATGACCCAGAACCGCCGGGAGCGGGAGAAGACAGAGGGTGGGGTATGCAACCTGAGAATCCTCAATCCTCTTGAGAGAGCCCAGATCTGGCTGGGAGGAGGACAAGACAAAGGGTGACAGGTTCAGCTGTGACATAGAAGTGACTGTTCACCAATCTTTCATTTGTTTGACATATCTCAGGTTAGTGACATGCTGCCCAGATTGTTAGGGTTGGGTAACTGGCACTGTAAGTAGTCAGCATTCAAAAAGCAGCAGCTCCTCTGTCTTTGCCCCCTTTCCAAAGGGAGTTTATCTCCCCATCTACACTCCTGCTGGCTCCTCAAGATACCTCAGCTTTACAAGCCATAGAGACCCATATTGACAGACATCTTGGAATTACAGCCTCATTACTCACTGATGGGAATGAGAACCTTAGGCTTCTTTAGAGTTCCTACAGTATAGAAGGAGGCCATATGGCCAATTGAGTCTACACTGACCACAATTCCAGCATGCACAATTCTTGTAGCCCCGCACATTTACCCTGCTAATCCACCTGACGCTGGGGTCAATTTTAGCATGACTAATCAACCTAACCCCACATTTTTGGACTGTGGGAGGGAACCAGAGCACCTGGAGGAAACTCATGCAGACATGGTGAGAACATGCAAACTCCACACAGGCAGTCACCCAAGGTCGGAATTGAACTTGGGTCCCTGGCGCTGTGAGGCAGCAGTGCTAACCATCTTGCCACTGTGCTGCTCCCCTTCCACCTCGGAGTGGGGGAAGCACTTATTCTGGGAGATGTGGATGGTGGTGGTGGGGGGGGGGGGGGGGGGGGGGGGGGGGGAGGAGGGGGGTGCGTGGCTCAAGCTACTGAACCCCAAGCCTCCAGATCATAACATCTGGCAAAAATCAGGACCTCCCTGATCCTCCTGGCATATGTTGGACCCTTGCTGCTGCCTGTTTTCAATCCTCTGGGACCTCCACAATCTCTCCCTCCAAGTCTGCCTCCTCCCTCAGGAATAAGCCTGGTCCTCCTCCTCTAGAATGTTGCTCTACTGCTGCGCAAGGTATGGAGCACACAGCAGATCACCAGGATGTGGGAGTTCCTCTGGGGGCAGTACTGCAGACCCCTGTCAGACCTGTACAGGCAGCGGAACTGCATCCTGAGCAGGCCAATGCACTGCTCAATGATTAATTGCGATGCAGTCCGGGCCTCATTGTAGCGGGTCTCTACATTGGTCACAGCCTTCCACACAGGTGCCATCAGCCATGACCTCAACGGATAACTCTTGATTCTCATGAGACATCACAGCAGCCTGGGATGGTCCTCAAAGATCCCAGGTATCCGAGTGCCCCAGGATGAAACTGTCATGCTGTCATATTCGATATACCTAGACAGTCAGTGCATGATTTGTGACTTATAGCCCAACGGGGAGTCAGATAGAACATAGAGCATAGAACATTACAGCGCAGAACAGGCCCTTCGGCCCTCGATGTTGCGCCAACCAGTGGAACCAATCTAATGACCCTCTAACCTAAACTATTCCAATGTTATCCATATGCCTATCCACTGACCATTTGAACGTCCTTAAAGTTGGTGAGTCCACAACTGCTGCAGGCAGGGCATTCCATGCCCTTACTACCCTCTGAGTAAAGAACCTACCTCTGACATCTGTCCTATAATTACCACCCCTTAATTTATAGCTATGTCCCCTCGTGTTAGCCAACACCATCTGAGGAAAAAGCCTCTCACTGTCCACCCTATCTAACCCCCTGATCATCTTGTATGCCTCAATTAGGTCACCTCGTAACCTTCTTTTCTCTAACGAAAATAACCTCAAGTCCCTCAGCCTTTCCTCATAAGACCTTCCCACCATACCAGGCAAAATCCTGGTAAACCTCCTCTGCACCCTTTCCAATGCTTCCACACCTTTCTTATAATGCGGCGACCAGAACTGTATGCAATACTCCAAGTGCGGCCGCACCAGAGTTTTGTACAGTTGTAACATGACCTCACGGCTCCGAAATTCAATCCCTCTACCAATAAAAGCTAACACACCGTACGCCTTCTTAGCAATCTTATCAACCTGGGTGTCAACTTTCAGGGAGCTATGCACATGTACACTGAGATCTCTCTGCTCGTCAACACTACTAAGAGTCCTTCCATTAGCCCTATATTCTGTATTCCTGTTACTCTTACCAAAGTGAATCACCTCACACTTTTCCGCATTAAACTCCATTTGCCACCTCTCGGCCCAGCTCTGCAGCTTATCTATGTCCCTCTGCAAACTGTAACATCCATCCTCACTGTCTACAACTCCTCCGACTTTGGTGTCATCAGCAAATTTACTAACCCATCCTTCTACACCCTCATCTAGGTCATTTATAAAAATGACAAACAGCAGTGGCCGAAAACAGATCCCTGAGGTACACCACTTGTAACTGAACTCCACGTTGAATATTTCCCATCAACCATCACCCTCTGTCTTCTATCAGCTAGCCAATGCCTGATCCAAACTGCTAAATCACCCTCAATCTCATGCATCTGCATTTTCTGCAGTAGCTGACCATGGGAAACCTTATCAAATGCTTTGCTAAAATCCATATACACCACGTCAACAGCCTTACCCTTATCCACCTCTTTGGTCACCTTTTCAAAAAACTCGATAAGGTTTGTGAGGCATGACCTACCCTTCACAAAACCGTGTTGACTATCCCTAATCAATTTATATCTCTCTAGATGATTATAAATCCTATCCCTTATAATTCTTTCCAAAACTTTGCCCACAACAGAAGTAAGGCTCACCGGTCTATAATTCCCAGGATGGTCTCTACTCCCCTTCTTGAACAAGGGGACAACATTTGCTATCCTCCAGTCTTCCGGCACTATACCTGTAGCCAATGACGACATGAAGATCAAAGTCAAAGGCTCTGCAATCTCCTCCCTAGCCTCCCAGAGAATCCTAGGGTAAATCCCATCTGGCCCAGGGGACTTATCTATTTTCATACTCTCAAGAATTGCTAACACCTCCTCCTTATGTACCTCAATCCCGTCTAGTCTACAAACCTGTATCTCAGTGTTCTCCTCGACTACACTGACTTTTTCCTGCGTGAATACCGGTGAAAAATACTCATTCAATGCCTCTCCTATCTCTTCAGGCTCCACGCACCACTTCCCACTGCTGTCTCTGACTGGCCCTAATCTTGCCCTAACCAATCTTTTGTTCTTGACATACCTATAGAAAGCTTTAGGGTTCTCCTTGATCCTATCCGCCAAAGTCTTCTCATGTCCTCTTCTAGCTCTTCTTAACTCTCTCTTTAGCTCCTTCCTGGCTAATTTATAACTCTCCAGTGCCTTAACTGAGCCTTCATGTCTCATTTGTACATAAGCCTCCTTCTTCCTGTTAGCGCGAGTGGGCGAAACGACCACTACGGACTCAGGGTAAAGTTCAATAACGGCACAGCTTTATTTTCTTTTACCTCGATGGAGAAGCGCAGTCAGGACATACAATCGGACGGTCCCGAAAGCGCTCTGCCCGTCCCTCGCAGCAGGCTATAGTTACACCTGAACTTTGGTGCAGTATGCAATTCAAATGCTAATACTTTATTTACAGTATTCGACCTTAGCCATCCTGTCTCGATGTTTTCAAGTGTTGAGGAAATTGTTTTAAGTATGTGTTAATTGTTTTGTCTGATTGGTTATTAATAGTCTAGAATCTCTGGGGTTTGAACCATAGGTGTGTCATTGATCTCAAAAGAGGTTTTGAGGGGCCAGGAATGTTTCCTTAACTATGCTAATTTTAGGTGTCTCCATGGGTTGTTTAACTGTTTTAAAAGTGCTGATTTTGATGGTGTGGAGATTTAGTTCCTGTAGGTGCCATCCTGTCCAGCTTCCCTTATGTGCTAGCCCTCATTTGCATTCTAAAAGCATGCTCTTACCTACTGACTGGTGTCTGTTACTTTATGATTTTTCATGGAGAGACTCTGAGTGTAACTTTAGTCTGCTTCCATTTGTGTGCCCAACTTCATAAAATTTGTTGTCTGATAACATTCCTCTTCACGAGATTCAACTTCCTTAGTACACCACGGTTCCCTTGCTCAACCACTTCCTCCCTGCCTGATAGGTACATATTTATCAAGGACTCGCAGTAGCTGCTCCTTGAATAAGCTCCACATTTCAGATGTTCCCAGCCCCTGCAGTTTCCTACTCCAACCTGTGTATCCTAAATCTTGCCTAATAGCCTCATAATTACCTTTCCCCAAGCTCTCACTTCTGCCCTTCGGTATATGCCTATCCCTTTCCATCACTAAGGTAAACTTAACCGAATTGTGATCACTATCACCAAAGTGCTCACCTACCTCCAAGTCTAACACCTGGTCTGGTTCATCACCTAGAACCAAATCCAATGTAGCCTCACCTCTTGTTGGCCTATCTACATACTGTGTCATGAAACCTTCCTGCACACGTTGGAGAAAAACTGACCCCTCTAACGTGCTTGAACTATTGCTTTTCCAATCCGTATTTGTTAAGTTAAAGTCCCCCATAAAAACTATCCTGTTATTCTCGCTCCTATCCAGGATCATCTTTGCAATCCTTTCCTCTACATCTCTGGAACTTTTTGGAGGCCTATAAAAAACTCCCAACAGGGTGACCCCTCCTTTCCTGTTTCTAATCTCAGCCCATACTACTTCAATAGACAGGTGCACATCAAACGTCCTTTCTGCCACCGCAATACTGTCCTTGACTAACAATGCCACACCTCCCCCTCTTCTACCACCTTCTCTGCTCTGACTGAAACATCTGAACCCCGGAAGCTGCAACAACCATTCCTGTCCCTGCTCTATCCATGTCTCTGAAATGGCCACAACATCGAAGTCCCAGGCACCAATCCAGGCTGCAAGTTCGTCCACCTTATTGCGTATGCTCCTCGTGTTAAAGTATATACAATTCAAACCACCCTCCCGCCTGCCAATACACTGCTGTGACCTAGAAACCTTATCCATGACCTCCCTATTCTCATCCTCCTGTACATTGGAGCTACAATTCAGGTTCCCATCCCCCCTCTGAATCAGTTTAAAGCCTCCCGAATAGCATTGGCAAATTTCCCCCCCAAGATACCCCTCTGGTTCAGGTGCAGACCATCCCTCTTGTAGAGGTCCCACCTACCCCAGAATGAGCCCCAATTCCCTCCTGCACCTTCCCTTTAGCCACGAGTTCAAATGTTCTCTCTCTCTGTTCTTCTCCATGCTATCACTTGGCACAGGTAACAAACCAGAGATAACCACTCTGTTTGTTTTAGCCCTAAGCTTCCACCCTAACTCCCTGAATTTCTGTTTTATATCCCCGTCCCTTTTCCTACCTATGTCATGGGTGCCTATATGAACCACAACTTGGGGCTGGTTCCCCTCCCCCTTAAGGACCCTGAACACTCGATCAGAGACATCATGGACCCTGGCACCTGGGAGGCAACACACCAACCGCGAGCCTCGCTCATTCCCACAGACTATCCTATCTGTCCCCTTAACTATGGAATCCCCAATCACTAATCCTGTTCTTTTCTTCCCCCTTCCCACCTGAGCATCAAGGACAGGCTCTACTCCCGAGACCTGCACTCCATGGCTTACCCCGGTTGAGTCTTCCTCCCCAACAGCATCCAAAACAGAGTACTTATTTTGCAGAGGAACAGCCTCGGGGATTGCTGCTCTGACTGCTTCTTACCCCTTCTAGCTGTCACCCACGTATCACTTTTAGGAGTAACTATCTCCCTGTAGCTTTTATCAATAGCTGCCTCTGCTTCCCGAATGATTCTTAGTTCCTCCAGTTCCAGCTCCAGGTCCCTAATGCGGTCCTCAAGGAGCTGGAACAGGAGGAACTAAGAATCAGCCGGTGAATCAGCAGGTGTAATTAGCCGGGACACTACTGGTGTCCCTCACCTCAAACATCCCACAGGAGGAACATCGCACTGCCTGCACTGCCATCTCTATTACGTCCCTTACCAAGAAACAACAAAAAAAACTTACCTGCTCTCACTCCGAGTCACTCTCCTTTTTTAAGGTTAGAGGAGGGGGGAGGGAGGGATACTCTACACGTGTAGACTATCGGGATTCCTCACCATTCCAATTTATGGGGGTCCAGAGAGAAAAAAAAACTACTACCCAGGCCTCCTTGTGACTACTTTCTGTATCCGGTTTAAAATTTAAAAAAAAACTAAAGACGTCAGTTAAAAAAAAACCACAGTAGCTTACCCACAAGCTCTCCTCTCACCAGTCGCTGCCTCTCTGATGTGCTCCCTAGGAACAACGAGGCCGATTCTCCAAGGTGAGTAACTTTTAATGTGAAAAAAAAATATCAGCTCCCTCCCCCACCTTCAGGATATCTGTCCCAACTTCTCTCTGTGACATACAGCCAATCTCTTGCTTCAGTCATGGGATTTCCTCCTGCCCAGGTACACAGTCCTGGCACCAGCATGTGTCAGTTTGAGCTGTGTTCTGTGGTGCTCATAGAAATATAGAACATTGCAGCACAGTACAGGCTTTTCGGCCCTCAATGTTGTGCCGAGCTATGTCCAATCCCAAGATCAAGCTATCCCCTCCCTATAATTCTGGAGTGCTCCAAGTGCCTATCCAATAACCGTTTGAAAATTCCTAAAGTGTCCGACTCCATGATCACAGCAGGCAGTCTATTCCACATCCCAACTACTCTCTGAGTGAAGAATCTACCTCGGACATCCCTCCTATATCTCCCACCTTGAACCTTATAGTAATGCCCCCTAGTAACAGCTACATTCACCTGAGGAAACAGTCTCTGCACGTCCACTCTAACAATCCCTCTCATCATCTTATAAACTTCTATTAAGTCGCCTCTCATCCTCCTCCACTCCAAAGAGAAAGGCCCCAGCTCCTTCAACCTTTCCTCATAAGACCTACCCTCCAAACCAGGCAGCATCCTGGTAAATTACCTCTGCACTCTCTCCAATGCTTCCACATCCTTCTTATAGTGAGGTGACCAGAATTGAACACAATATTCCAAATGTGGTCTCACTAACGTCCGGTATAGTTGCAGCATAACCCCATGGCTCTGAAACTCAAACCCCCTGTTAATAAACGCTAACACACTATAAGCCTTCTTCATGGCTCTATCCACTTGAATGGCAACCTTCAGAGATCTGCGGATATGAACCCCAAGATCTCTCTGTTCCTCCACATTGCTTAGAACCCTGCCATTGACCCTGTAATCTGCATCCAAGTTTGTCCTACCAAAATGAATCATCTCACACTTATCTGGGTTAAATTCCATCTGCCACGTTTCGGCCCAGCTCTGCATCCTATCAATGTCTCTTTGCAGCCTGCAAGAGCCCCCCCACCTCATCCACTACTCCACCAATCTTGGTGTCATCATGTAGACAATCAGGGTAGTGTGAGAAGGCTCTCATTGGGTAACGCTTACAGTATGATTTTTGTGTGTAGCCACCTGGATGCAAACAAGCTTCTAGGAATGGCATGCAGTTCAGACAGAAGAAAGAGCTCACCTAATTTTCATGAGATTAGACGTTATAGTGCTCATTGTTGGAAACACTTCGGAGTTAGTGCAGTGTGAAGAACTGTGGTAACAAGTTCCCTTGATTGAGATGAAAGCTGCTAAACCTCGGGTTGATTAGCATAATGGGGAAGGAAATTAGAGCGGGCGGTGAAAAATGCAAATTGTACCTGGTATCAGGTGGCTTGCGGTCCTTCAAGTTCAATTTTTCTGGTGTGATGCTGGGTGCAACATCAACTTACATGATTTTGTACACCGTTCCATATCATTATCAGTCTGGCACAACTCTTTCCCCCTTCCTGTACATTCCCCCCTCCTCTGGCATGATGTCATGTCAGTGTGATTCAAATGGTCTATGAAGGTCTGCGCCAGGCACGGTAGTGAAAGGAAATGAGGAGGTAAGTCCCACTGAGCAGCAACTCCTGTAGTGCAGGTGAGGTGGTGGGAGGACTTACAAGGATGGTGGGTTAGAGGGGAAGGGGAGAGTGCTGATCTAGGGGTCCTCAGGTTGGAGGATGCCAAGACCCAGTGTGGGTCATTCCCCCTCGCTACAGTGGGACCCCTCGAATATTGACTGCTTGCCCTGCTATCCATCTGCTAGACAGGCACCATGGCTTACTCCAGACTTTACATCCCAAGCCCCACTAACAGATCTGGCATCTGTTGTTCCAAACAAGGAAAATCACCAGGTGTTAACACTGAACTCTGCAATGTGAAGCCATCTTGTGATCGTCAGGAGGCTACCCCTCTCCCATCTGCATGAACTGCAACACATACCTGGGAGGCAATGCAGTGGTTGCACCCATGTTTATGCTTCAGGGGTCCGCAATGGGCACCCTCACACCCAGCTATATGCTTTCCCTACCTGCTGAGGCCAGGATGGGCAACCCATCCACATGAGTCTGGCCACTGAAAGCCAGCGAGGCCAGAGGCCTTAGCAAGAAAGCAGGAGGCTACTGGTTGGGGCCAGGACTTGGCAGTACATCCTCCTGCACGAGGAGCCAGGGGAAGGAGGTGGAGACCCAGGGTTTACAGGACCTGCAGGTCCTTCAAGGGGATGACTGAAGCCGCGTGCCCCCGCAGGTTCCACTTAAGTAAAGAGATGGTGCAGCACATGTGTCTAGTCCTCGTGAACCTGACCTGAGAGACAGAGGATACTCTCAATGGAAGTGAAGGTCACGGCGGCCCTCAACTCCTACACCACTGGATCCGTTCAGGCATCCAGTGGAGAAATCTGTGACACCTCATAGCCATCAATGCACAAGTGCGTTTGTCAGGTCACGGATGCCCTGTTTGCCCAGGCTGGCAATTACATCCACTTCAACACAGACCTGGACCAAAAAGAAAGCCGGGCTCAAGCTTCACCACCATCACTGGCTTCTCCCGTGTCCAGAGGGTTGCAGATACCACATATCTCCCTGTATTCCCTGCAAGTTTAGGAACTGCGCTTCATCAATTGAAAGTGGTTCTATTCTTTGAAAGTGCAGATTCTCTGTGACCACAGGATGAACATCATGCACATGTCTGCATGCACAGGAGCTATATTCTCTAGAGCTTGGACATCACTGGACTGTTCGAGGACCAACCCAGGCTATCGGGATAGCTCTTTGGGGACAAGGAATGTCCGCTAAGGACTTGGCTGATGACATCAGTGCGGAGGCCAGAGACCGAGATTGAGACCCGCGACAATGAGCCCCACACTGCCACCAGATCCATCGCGAGAGGTGCATCGGGCTGTTGGCGATGCAGTTCCACTGCCTGGGCCACTCAGTACAGCCCGAGTGTCGACTGCAAAATCATGATCTGTTGTGCATTTCACAGCCTGGTGCAAAAGAAACTGGAAATCTTCCTGGAGGAGGAGGAGGATGAGCAGCAACACCAGGAGAACTGGGTCAACCTCTGGAGGCCCGCAGCGATAACACTCTGTGACTGGGCCAAGCTTTGGATCTCCTCAGCGTTAACTCTGTGAGACTGGACTAAGTTCTTAAGGTCCACATCTATAACCAGCTATGCCTCCAAAATATAGGTGAGAGAAACAAACATGGCCAGCTGTGTTTCCAGAATGTCTCTGACAGCCATAGCCACAGACTTGGGGTTTCTGGCATATCTCTGTGTGCCCAAGGCATCAGATGTTCCTGCTTCCACCTGATGTGCATTTACGTGTTGTACACACCAATAAATGACTCAGAAGGCTCACCACTAACATGTCCAACTGGGATGGTAGTAACAATGCTGGTGGATTGTGTAGTGGATGCCTGTGTCGAGAAAATTATGCTGGCTTCTGAGGATACCACAGAGTCTCCCTTCAAGGTGCTGTCACTGCTGTCTGCTGGTGTCACAGCAGTGGGGTGTTGTGACTCATGAAGGGCTGGGGGATCAGGGTCATTTCCTGAAGCAAGGTTCAGAGCAAAGGAGGGACAAGTGTCTGGGCAGTATACCACCTACTCGGAATAAGTCATTTGAACTAGGGTTTTGCAGATGCAGTGAAAATCACATGTTTATGCCATCAGGTCTTTTAAGGCTGCATGTGGAGACCTCTCTGGCCTTCCAGTCCTCCATGCACAGGTACATCCTTGAGGTAATGGATGTCCTATATGCTCGGGCAGGCAATTACAGCTTGTCCAGTTTGCAGACTTTGCTGCCATCACTGGGATGCCTTATGTGTAGGGGACTATTGATGGCATGCCCGCCCCCCTGCGGGTCCCATTTTATCAAGGCTGTGGTATGTTAATAGAAAGGGGTTTCACTCCCTTAACATGCAGTTGGTCTGCAATCACAGCCTTAACATGTGCACGTCACCCAAGGAGCGTACATGATAGTTATATCTGCAAAGCTCAGACATCCGCGTGTTCTTTGAGGGCCAACCCAAGCTGTTGGGAGGGCTCATGGGAGACAAGAGCTATCCTCTTTGGTCTTGGCTAATGACATGATTGCAAAGGTCCAAGACCGATGTGAAGACTCACGACAGTAAGGCCCATGCTGCCACCCAGGATGTCACTGAGCGGTGCATTGGCCTCATGAAAATGTGATACTGCTGCCTGGACTGTTCTGGTGGGATCCCCTAAGGGTCTTCTGCATCGTGGTGGTTTGCTGTGCACTCCACAATCTGGCGCATCAGCGGGTAAAAATCCTGGAGGAGGAGAAACCAGGTGGTCACTCCCAGGGAGACAGAGGAGGAGGATGAAGCTGAACAGGAGCCAGGGGGTGGAGGATACGTGGCGGCAAGGGTCTGGCAGGGAAGGTGCGAGGGAGGCCCTCATCATCACAAGGTTCACTGAGTAGGGAGTGTGGTACACTGCTATTCCAACCTGCACCTACCTACATATGCCTGGGAGCCTTCAACACCCCCTCCCCACCAGTGGTCCACATCCTGCCATATGTCCCATTGATAGCATACCAGGGTGATGGGCCTGGATTGGCTATGTTAGTGAGCTATTTGTCCAGACAGGAGGGTGATAATGACACGCTATGTGATGTTGCCCTGGTGCAACACAAGTCTGACTTTTATCTGTTCTCTGACACCACACTGGTGCCCTGACCACATCTGCCTAGCGTTGAAGGCACTACAGTCCAGTCCATTGCCCAAAGGGTTGGAGAGGGGTGTGAGGGATGTCCCAGGTTCCAATGGGTGCTGGGGATGCCATGCCACTCTGTCTGTCATCTATGGCCCTATAGAGCCCCCACTTTGCTTTGGATGAGCGCTTTGAAGTACCACAGCAATCAGAGGTCTAGGAAATGGGGATCACAAATTCAGGACCGAAGGGTATCTTGCGTAGCACGATTCCCTGCGTCTCTGTGTGCATGGTTGGGGTGGTCATCTCTGTAGGAGGTGGGTCACAGATTAATGACAACTGTGGGGTGCAATTACATTTATTAATGATTTTCTACATGTCAGTTTACCAAACCCTAACTAATGCAGGCCTTCACCCGTGCTCTCTTGGTGACCCTACAGCTTTTTAGTCTTCCACGACTTGCCAGTATGTCTAGGTGTCCCCAAAATCCAGATCATCTGTTTATCTATCCCCCATGGCCTGTGATGCCCTTAGCCGGCTTCCTCTTGGGGGCCAGGACCTGTTGAGCCCCGACAGACCTTTCGGTGTCACGGATTTAGCCATGCTACCCTGTTCATCCTGCTGCTTGTGAGATGCACAGTTGTCAAGAAGGGAAGATTTGGAAGGGCTGAGAATGGCCAGGGTCTCCAATGTGGAAGGCCACAGCATAGCTTCCAGTGCTTCCTCCTCCCTCGGATGGTCACTCACTCCTGGGATACTTTATGGGATGGTGGGGAAGCTGGAGTTATCTCCAGAGGACTCTGCATCACCTTGTTCTGCCAGTCCCGAAGGCCAAACTGTGTCTGGCTCATGATGTGCAAGCTGTCTGCTATGGCCCTCTAAGTCTGGACCAAGCTCTGGATGCGTTCAGCAATACAGATCTGAGACTGGACCAAGTTCTGAAGCCCCTTAGCAAGTTCCTTCTGAGAATGCCAAGCTCCTGAGGCATGCAGCCATGGTCTGCTGTGTCTTGAGCATGCTCCCAGGACTCTCAGCCATGGTTGAACTATGCCTTGGATCCTGGCAGCTATTTCTTGACCCAGCTTTCCACCTTGCAGTGTTGGCCAGTATACCATGCAATGCTGGTATGATCTCTTGTGACTGAAGGCTGTGGGACTTCTCCAAGTGGCCTTGCAGTTGCTGTGGTGCTGCTGACACTCCAGCGCCTGCAGCTATCTTGAGGCCAGCTGTCTCCTTGGCTCTGGCAGGCTTTTGTGTGCCCACCTCCACCTGATGTGCATCTATGGCTTGGTAATGCTCACCAGAAAGTGCCCAGATGCCTCATTACTATCTGTCCCACCAAGGTGATCATATTTGTGCTGGTGGTTAGGGCCTGTGATGCTCATGGTGACTTGTGGATGCTTTCCTCAGAGTTGTCATTGTATCCTTTCTCTGAGGTGTCAACCAGGTCTCTGCAGGGGTGGTACGGGGTGTTGGATGGAGGGTAGGGGTGTTTTTGATGGTTCTGGAGAGGGGGCATGTAAGCTTAGAAAGCAAAGGATATGGCAGCATTGTATGGCAGTTATTTAAGTAAAGATACACAGAGTGTGACAGGAAGGGATAAAAAAGAAGCAGCAAAGAGTTATGGAGTCATAGAGGTTTACAGCATGGAGAAAGATCCTTCGGCCCAACTTGTCCATGCTGCTTTTTTTTAAAACCCTAAGCTAATCCCAATTGCCTGCATTTGGCTCATATCCCTCTAAACCCATCTTACCCAAATAACTGTCTAAATGCTTTTTAAAGACAAAATTAAACCCACCTCAAATAGGGTTGAATGAGGTGAAAATTGCAAAATGAATGGCTCGTTGCAAAAATGCATATAATATTCACCACAAAATAAATTAATCAACAACACGAATTGAGTTTAGGAGTATGATTTTATAGCCATGATAAAGACATGGTTACAATGAAACCAAAGCTGGATGCAAAACATTCAGGGGTATGTGACTTTTCGAAAGTAAAAAGTCTGACAACACGAGGTTTTAGTCCAACCGATTTATTTGATAGTAAACTCACAAGTTTTCGAGGGGACTGCCTCTTCGTCAGGTGAATGGAGAGTTCTGGCCTCGGACAGAGCATATAAAGCACAGACAGTTTAGAGATTACTGATTAGAATGCGAATCTTTACACCTAACCTGCTGTTCAAGTCCTAAAGTGGCTGACAATGTGTGTGGAAGGAGCACTGATCACAGGTTAAAGAGACGTGTATTGTCTCCAGACAGCACAGTGAGTGAGGCTTTGCAAACCCTTAGCAGGTTAGGTGTAAAGATTCGCATTCTAATCAGTAATCTCTAAACTGTCTGTGCTTTATATGCTCTGTCCGAGGCCAGAACTCTCCATTCACCTGACGAAGAGGCAGTCCCCTCGAAAACTTGTGAGTTTACTATCAAATAAATCGGTTGGACTAAAACCTGGTGTTGTCAGACTTTTTACTGTGTTTACCCCAGTCCAAAGCCGGCACGTCCACATCATGACTTTTTGAAAGGACAGTCAGGAAAAGGTGTCAGGGGAGCTTTGTTAGTACGAGATTGATTAAGTATGATAGCAAGAAATGATCTTGAATCAAAAGATGTAGCAATCATATGGGTGGTGATAAGAAATAAAAAGGGAAAGAAAGCACAGGTGGGAATTGTCTATAGGCCCCCAAAAAGTAGCCAGAGACAGGACAGAGATAATGAGGGCATGTGAAAAAAAAAAATCCAGTAATCAAGGGTGACCTTCATGTGAATTGAAAAAAATCAGATTGGAAAAGGTAGTCATGAAGAAGAATTCTTACAGTGTATTTGGTATAGTTTCCAAGAACAATTGGTTGTGGATCCAACCAGTGATCACACTATTTAGGATCTGGTAATGTGCACGTATGATAAACAATCTCAGAGTAAAAGATCCCCTAGGGAACAGTGACCATAACGTGATAGAATTTAGCATTCAATTTAAAAGTGAGAAACTTAGATCAGAAACAACTGTGCTAAACTTAAACAAGGGTAATTAAAAAGGAACGTGGGAAAATTTGGTCAAGTGGACTGGGAAAGGAATTTAGCAGAAAAGACGGTTGATCAGCAATGGCAGATGTTTATGAAAATAGTTCATTACTCACAACAAAAGTTTATCCCCGTGAGGAAGAAGGATTCTAGGAAGGGGATAAATCATTATGGTTAATCAAGGAAGTTAAGGATAGTATTAAACCTTAAAAAAAAATAATGTGGCAAAGATTTGTGATAAGCCAGAGGATTGAGAAAGTTTTAAAAACCAACAAAAGATGACCAGAAAAATAAAGGGGGAGAAAATAGACTTGCCAGTAAACTTGCAAGTAATATAAAATTGGACAGTACAAATTTATTTAAATAAATAAATAGGGAAGTGAACATTGGCCCCTTAGAGAATGAGAATAGGGAAATAATAATAGGGAACCAGAAAATGGCAGAAGAGTTAAATAAATATTTTCTGTCAGTCTTCATGTTAGAAGACACTAACAGTATTCAAAAAATACTAAATAACTAAGGGACAAAAGCAGGAGGATGAAATAATTACAACAGCTATTGCTAGAGAAAAGGTACTAGGGAAACTAATGGGGCTAAAGGCTGATAAGTCCTGTGGACCTGATGGGTTGCATCATAATGGACACACTGTAGTAATCTTCCAAGTATTCTTAAATTCTGGAAAATTGCTTGAGGATTGGAAAACTGCCAAAGCAACACCCTCAAACAGGAGGGAGACAAAAACAACAGACTGGTAGTGCCACCCTCGCACCTGGGCAATGCCCACCTGGCACCTGGGCAATGCTCACTGGGCAGTGCTGAGGACAGGGCTAATGGGGGTAGTGGGGCCAGTGGGGGGAGGGGCTAAAGGGAGAAGAGGGCCTGCTGCCACTCTGCAGGGATCGGTGGAAGGAGGGTGATGGGTCCATGATCGGTGGGTGAGAGATTGGTGGAGGGAGGGTGGCGGTTCTATGATCAATCAGGGTGGCAGTGCGGGGAGTGTCAGTGGGGGCTATATCTCAGGCCGTGGGCCCCCACAAGTCAGGGTCTCTTTTCTGTCAGACCCCTGGTACTGCCAATGGTCATGTACAGCATCAGAGTACCTCCCTCTACAGGCTTTTGGGTGCATTAAGCCCTGCCCACAGGCTTCTGCAGCAAGCAACAGGCTTGTTGATATTTTTGCAGGCAGAATGCATATGTGGGGGCCTAAAAGCACGCCCAAAAAGCAGATCTGAATCTCCCAGTTTCAAGTCCGCCCAGCACTTAGAAAAAAAAGCCCCCAAAGAGTCGACAGAAGGATGTAGCCAGGGTAAGTGAGCAGGTAAAGCTTGGCAGATGGAATATAATGCAGGAAAATGTGAAGGTATACACTTTTGTCTGAAGAATAATGGAGTTGAATGTTATTTAAATGGAGAACTACAGACAGCTGCAGCCTGAAAGGATTTGGAAGTGCATAAATCACAAAAAGTTAGCATACAAGTTTAGCAGGTAATGGGAAAGGCAAATAGAATGCTGGCTAGCCTTTACTTAAAAGGGAATGAAGTACAAAAATAAGGAATTATTGCTAAAACTATACAAGGCATTAGTTGGAACACATCTGGAATACTAGGAACCCCTTACCTAAGGATGAGGTTGGAGAAACTTGGTCTGTTCTCACTGGAACAATGGAGGTCAAGGGGCAACCTGGTACAAGTTTATGAGAGAATTATGAGAGGCATGGACAGAGTGGATAGTCAGAAGCTTTTTCCCAGGGTGTAAGAGTCAAATACTTGGGAGCACAGGTTTATGGTGAGAGGGTAAGGTTTAAAGTAGATGTACAAGGCTGATATTTTTACACAGAGGGTGAGGGGTGCCTGGAACTCATTGCCGGGGAAGTAGTGGAAGCGGATACGGTA
Organism: Carcharhinus amblyrhynchos; assembly: GCF_965287045.1. NCBI lineage: Eukaryota > Metazoa > Chordata > Chondrichthyes > Carcharhiniformes > Carcharhinidae > Carcharhinus > Carcharhinus amblyrhynchos. The sequence goes on from NC_137329.1 coordinate 60,447,861, forward strand.
GTGACTTTTAAGGGGCATCTTGACAAATAAGATAAATAAATAGGACAAATAGGATGAATAAATAGGATGGGAGTCGAAGAATATGGTCCCTGGAAGGGTAGCGGATTTTAGTTAAGTTGGGCAGCATGGTTGGTGCAGGCTTGGAGGGCCGAAAGGCGTGTTCCTGTGCTGTAATTTTCCTTGTTCTTTGCAAGATATACTGACATTGGAGAATAGTTCAGCAAAGGTTTACTAGGTTGATCCAGGATGGAGGACTGTTGTTATGAGAAGTTGAATAAGTTGGACCTGTACTCATTGGAGTTTAGAAGAATAAGAGGTGACATTTTTGAGACATATAGGAGTCTCAGGGGACTTGACAGAGTAGATGTAGCGAAGTTGTTTTCCCTTGTGGGAGGGTTTAGCACAAGAGGACACAATCTCAGAGTAATGAGTCTCATTTAAGACAGAGATGAGGAGTAATTTATTCTCTTACAGGAAATGAACCTGTGGGGTTCTTTATCACAGAGGGCTCTAGTGGCTGAGTCAATAAGAATGTTCAAGGCTGAGATAGGCTGATTTATAATCAGTAAGGAAATGAAGGGTTATGAGGATACGACGAGAAAGTGGAGTTGAGAATTATCACATCAGATTAGTCATGATCTCACTGAATGGTAGAGCAGATTCAATGGGCCAAATGATCAGATGGATTGAGCAATTAAATCCAATACTAGAAAATGGTTGAGAAATTCAAACTGAAAACAAATTAAAATGCTGAAAATGTTTGTTCAAACAGGAACTTCTTTGCCAATTATAAGATCATTAATATTGAAGACTCAACAGTGGGACGTACATATGATCTCTTCAATCCAAATCTGTGAAGACACTTTTGCTAAAAGACTGGGAGTTGGCAAGTGTAAAAATAGAACTGGGTGTGTGCACTTCAGTATAGCTCTTAGAAATGATTGGCACCAGAAGTACAACCTTTGGATACATGTCAACCAATTGGATCTTGAAAGAAGTGAGTTTTCTCTGAAATTAGCGTAGTGGAAGGGATTGCTTCACACATCTCCCACCAGATACAATCTGTTTCCCTTGGACGCAGTTTCTCTTTATAATTAGAAAATTATTTTATTTTAGTTCTGGAGTAATATTTCCCCGGTAAATAGAGGAAGATGTTTTTGTAAGTGCAAGACAGAGAGTAAAGGTTCAAGTCAGATTACACAGCTACATGGACCGATTGTCCATGGACCAGCTACATGGACCAGTATGTCAATTAATTGTACAAACTGTCTGAGATTAAATTGTTAGTTCAAGTATTGTCAATTATGAATAAGGTGAATCCATTTGAAATAAAACAGATACCCTGTCATAATGAGACTCAGCAATTCAATGCTCCAGAAACTAATTCCTGGTGAAAAAGAAAATTAACTTAAAATACTATTCATAAGAACATACATCATCTTGAGAACCTTGTAAACAAATAATCTTTAATCGATTCAATAGACTGATCTTTCAATGTTAGGATGACAATTAATTAATGTTTGCTTATATACAATCATCTCACCTATATGCAACACAGCATATGGAATCTCAATTGTAATTCAGTAAACTATAATGTAGAAATTCTGAAGTATGGTGATATACTAAGCTGCTTCTTTCTCTGTAGAATAATTATTTGTGATAAAATACCTATGTAACTTTGCATGTAGCAACTTACACATGTTATTGTTATGTATAATGTTCCAATTTAAATAGTGATAAATATAGTCTTGTTGTTAATAAATATTAGTTGGTGCATAACTTAGAATCCCTACAAAGCAGAAAAGGCCATTTGTCCCGTCAAATCTGCACTGACTCTGTGACAGAATATCTTACTCAGATCCTCTCTCCCGCCTATCCCCATAACTCTACATCTTTCCCCTGGATAATCTATTTAATCTAAAGGCAATTTAGCATGGCTAATCCACCTAACCTGGACTGTGGGAGGAAACTGGAGCACCCAGAGGAAACATACTCCTTCCAAGGCAGAATTGAATCTGTCCCATTGTCCCATTGTTGACCTTTTCTTTGATGTTTTGGTAAGAGTTCTTTAATTTTCTTTATTGTAAGTGTCTTAATTCAGGATTGGGAAGGTAAACTCAAATTCAGTTTGAACTTGATAATGAAAGACAATTCAACAATCTAAACTTCAGTATCTCCCACTCACAGGGCAGGATCTTGAGCCCGCGTTCGCAGCCCCCAGGAATCGTGGCAGAGGTCGCGACTTCCAAATTACGCTACTCTTCGCTGGCAACATAATCAGGTTCACATTCACAATGAGTGTGAACCTGATTTACATACATTTAAATCGCTTTAAATACCATTTACATGTCCGCACGCCTTACATTGATCCCCCTGCTGTATATTCACAATGCACTGACATGACAACAGCTTGGCTTTGATCTTCCCAGGGGTGTAAAGGTGAGTATAGGCCCAGGGTAGAGGTACAGGGCCATGCAGTGGCCTGGCAATGCTGCCTGGTACAGGTTGGCACTGTAGGAGTGTTAAAAGGGAGATATGGCTGCACTAAGATTGGAAGGGACAACTTGCTGCAGGAAGACATCTGGAGACAAACTTCAAATAGCTATCTCCCAGACAATACTAAATAGCCACATCCAAGGTGGTAACCTTCAGAGATTGTAACAACAATAAAGAAATCTGTACTACTTACCATGACCCCACAATGTTTGGAGATACCATTACCTCTGGGAAACTAATCAACTGTGATGATTGATATCCACGGTAATGGTGAAAGATGAAAGCACGCAGGACAACTGAGATAGCACAATGTGACAAAAGCAAAACTTAGAGTAATAGATGATGACTGAATTGGAATCTTGCATGTAAACTTTGTATAAGAATGCTGTAAGTACCCATGCCTGGCAGAAAAATCTTGACTTATAGCTGAGTGCTCTCCCTCATACATGTTGAACAAGGTTGAATAAACCCTAAATGGTCTTGGAGACTCAGTTTATTCAATCCTTCCAACAATTGGTACTGTGAGCAGGGTATCGGACTGAGTGACCAACAGGTTTGTGGCTCCAGATCAGGTGAATATGATTATTTATCATCCATGGTTAGGGGAGAGATAGTATAATAGTTCTTGGCTGGCTTAAGTTGCAGTACTAAAGAACCATATGGAGGAAGACTCTAACCATGTGGGCTGGAATAAAACTGTGAGCCTAGGTGCAGAACCACAAAGGAGAATATCAAGACTCATATAGAGAATTCCATTGGCTGAGAAGAAACTGTCGCTGGCTGCAAAGGAAAATTCTGCTGACCACGCGAGAGGGTAGAAATGGCCTACGGTGACAAGAAGGGTGCTGATTGGGGGAAACCTAAAATGTGGACCTGAGAGATCCATACCACAGACAACAGTCAATCATAATAAAAAAAATTGATTAAAAAAGATGAAGGAGAAAGGATATAACTTGAAAGCCCTTGCTGCTGAACAAATACCTTGATGGATGGATCAAACCAAAAGACAAATATGAGAAAGGAATAATGGTTGTGAGAGCCATATTAATAAATCAAAGTTAATCAATGCAACACATAGCTAGAGTTGCAGTTGTAAGATGCATTCAGGAGGACAGGAAAAGTTTGCATAGATGAATCTAGGGGCAGTAGCACCTACAGCACCAAATTTAGATGAGTAGAATGATGATTCTGTCGAGTTGACAAGGGGGAACCAGTAGATGTGGTATATGTGGACTTTCAGAAAGTGTTTGACAAAGCTCTGCACAAGAGATTATCATGTGAGATTAAAGCATATTGGATTGGAGGAAGCATATTGAGATGGATAGAAAACTGGTTGGCAGAGAGGAAGCAAAGAGTAGGAATTAATGGGTACTTTTCAAATTGGCAGGCAGTAACTAGTGGGTTGCCACAGGGATTGGTGCTGGGACCCCAGCTTATCATGATATATACTAATGATTTTGATGAGGGAACAAAATGTAACATCTCAAAGTTTGCAGATGATACCAAGTTGGGTGGGAGGGCGAACTGTGACGAGGATGCAGAAATCCTTCAGCAAGATCTTGACAGGTTGGGTGAGTGGGCAAATCAATGGTAGATGCAGTACAATTTGGATAAGTGTGAGGTTATTCATTTTGGAAGCAAGAACAAGAAGGCAGACTACTACCTGAATGGCTGTAAATTGGGAGAGCGTAGTGTGCAGCAGCCTGGGTATCCTCAAGCACAATCACTGATGGTAAGCAAGCAATGATCGGGAGAAGTGCTGGTTCTGATAGGGGGAGAAGTGCCAACACTGATGGAGGGAGAAGAGCTGGTTTTCATCAGGGAAGAATGCCAGCTTTGTTGGGGGAGAGAAGTGTGAGTTCTCAGGTGGTGAAGTGCCGGTTCGGATGGAAGGAAAAGTGCCAACTCTAATGCTGGGCGAAGTGTTGACTGATGCGGGGCGAAGTGCCAATTTAATCATAAAAACATAGATGATAGGAGCAGGAGGCAGCCATTTGGCCCTTTGAGCCTGCTCCTCCATTCATTAAGATCATGGATGATCATCCAACTCAATAGCCTAATCCTGCTTTTTCCCCATAATCTTTGATCCCATTTGCCCCAAGTGCTATATCCAGCCACCTCTTGAATGCATTCAGTGTTTTGGCATCAACTACTTCCTGTGGTAATGAATTCCACAGGCTCACTACTCTTTGGGTGAAGAAATGTCTTCTTACCTCCGTTCCAAATGGTCTACCCTGAATCCTCAGACTGTGACCCCTGAAATCCCCAGAATCAGTCTGGTAAATCTTTGCTGCACTCCCTCGAGAGCAAGAACACCTTTCCTCAGAAAAGGAGACCAAAACTGCACACAATACTCTAGGTGTGGCCTCACCAAGGCCCTGTATTGTTGCAACAATATATCCCTGGTCCTGAACTCAAAACCTCTTGCAATGAGGCCAACATGCCATTTGCCTTCTTTACCACCCGCTGCATCTGCTTGCTTACCATCATTGATTGTGCTCGAGGATACCCAGGCTGCTGCACACTACACTCTCCCAATTTACAGTCATTCAGGTAGTAGTCTGCCTTCTTGTTTTTGCTTCCAAAATGAATAACCTCACACTTATCCAAATTATACTGCATCTACCATTGATTTGCCCACTCACCCAACCTGTCCGGATCTTGCTGAAGGATTTCTGCATCCTCGTCACAGTTCACCCTCCCACCCAACTTGGTATCATCTGCAAACTTTGAGATGTTACATTTTGTTCCCTCATCAAAATCATTAGTATATATCATGATAAACTGGGGTCCCAGCACCAATCCCTGTGGCAACCCACTAGTTATTGCCTGCCAATTTAAAAAGTACCCATTAATTCCTACTCTTTGCTTCCTCTCTGCCAACCAGTTTTCTATCCATCTCAATATGCTTCCTCCAATCCAATATGCTTTAATCTCACATGATAATCTCTTGTGCAGAGCTTTGTCAAACACTTTCTGAAAGTCCACATATACCACATCTACTGGTTCCCCCTTGTCAACTCGACAGAATCATCATTCTACTCATCTAAATTTGGTGCTGTAGGTGCTACTGCCCCTAGATTCATCTATGCAAACTTTTCCTGTCCTCCTGAATGCATCTTACAACTGCAACTCTAGCTATGTGTTGCATTGATTAACTTTGATTTATTAATATGGCTCTCACAACCATTATTCCTTTCTCATATTTGTCTTTTGGTTTGATCCATCCATCAAGGTATTTGTTCAGCAGCAAGGGCTTTCAAGTTATATCCTTTCTCCTTCATCTTTTTTAATCAATTTTTTTTATTATGATTGACTGTTGTCTGTGGTATGGATCTCTCAGGTCCACATTTTAGGTTTCCCCCAATCAGCACCCTTCTTGTCACCGTAGGCCATTTCTACCCTCTCGCGTGGTCAGCAGAATTTTCCTTTGCAGCCAGCGACAGTTTCTTCTCAGCCAATGGAATTCTCTATATGAGTCTTGATATTCTCCTTTGTGGTTCTGCACCTAGGCTCACAGTTTTATTCCAGCCCACATGGTTAGAGTCTTCCTCCATATGGTTCTTTAGTACTGCAACTTAAGCCAGCCAAGAACTATTATACTATCTCTCCCCTAACCATGGATGATAAATAATCATATTCACCTGATCTGGAGCCACAAACCTGTTGGTCACTCAGTCCGATACCCTGCTCACAGTACCAATTGTTGGAAGGATTGAATAAACTGAGTCTCCAAGACCATTTAGGGTTTATTCAACCTTGTTCAACATGTATGAGGGAGAGCACTCAGCTATAAGTCAAGATTTTTCTGCCAGGCATGGGTACTTACAGCATTCTTATACAAAGTTTACATGCAAGATTCCAATTCAGTCATCATCTATTACTCTAAGTTTTGCTTTTGTCACATTGTGCTATCTCAGTTGTCCTGCGTGCTTTCATCTTTCACCATTACCGTGGATATCAATCATCACAGTTGATTAGTTTCCCAGAGGTAATGGTATCTCCAAACATTGTGGGGTCATGGTAAGTAGTACAGATTTCTTTATTGTTGTTACAATCTCTGAAGGTTACCACCTTGGATGTGGCTATTTAGTATTGTCTGGGAGATAGCTATTTGAAGTTTGTCTCCAGATGTCTTCCTGCAGCAAGTTGTCCCTTCCAATCTTAGTGCAGCCATATCTCCCTTTTAACACTCCTACAGTGCCAATCTGGCAGTGCCAACCTGTACCAGGCAGCATTGCCAGGCCACTGCATGGCCCTGTACCTCTACCCTGGGCCTATACTCACCTTTACACCCCTGGGAAGATCAAAGCCAAGCTGTTGTCATGTCAGTGCATTGTGAATATACCTCACACTTATCCAAATTATACTGCATCTGCCATTGAATTGCTTTAATCTTACATGATAATGTCTTGTGCAGAGCTTTGTCAAACACTTTCTGAAAGTCCAAATATACTACATCTACTGGTTCCCCCTTGCCAACTCTATTAGTTACATCTTCAAAGAATTCCAACAGACTTGTCAAGCATGATTTCCTCTTCATAAATCCATGCTGACTCTGTCTGACCCTGTCATTGCTTTCTAAATGCTCTGCTATGAAGTCCTTGATAATGGATTTGAGAATTTTCCCTACTACCAATGTCAAGCTTACTGGTCGATAATTCCCTGTTTTCTCTCTACCTCTCTTTTTGAATATTGAAGTGACCATTCGCTACCCTCCAATTTGAAGGGACGGTTCCAGAGTCTATAGAATCCTGGAAGATATCCACCAAAGCATCCACTATTTCTAGAGCCACTTCATTAAATACTCTGGGATGTAGATGATCAGGCCTTGGGGATTTATCCACTTTCAATCCCATCAGTATTTCCAGCACCATTTCTCTACTAATATTGATTTCCCTCAGTTCTCCCCTCTCACTAAATCTTGCATTCTCTAACATTGCTGGCATCTGATTTGTGTCCTCTTTTGTGAACACAGAACCAAAGTGTGTATTCAGTTGCTTAGTCATTTCTTTGTCCCCTATTATACATTCCCTTGTTTCTGTCTGTTGGGGACCTACATTTGTATTCACCAACCTCTTTCTCTTCACGTATCTATAGAAGCTTAGTGTCAGTCTTCATGTTCCCTGCAAGCTTACTTTCATACTGTATTTTCCCCTTTTTACTCAATCCATTGGTCCTTCTTTGCTGAATTCTAAACTGCTCCCAATACTCAGACTTGGCCAATCTGTATGCTTCTTCCTTAGATTGGATACTCTCTCTAATTTCCTTTGTAAGCCATGGATTGGCCCTCTTACCCATTTTACTTTTGTGCCAGATAGGAATAAACAGTTGCTGCAGTTCCCCCATGTGTTCCTTGAAAGTTTGCCATTGTCTATCCAGTCATCTGTTTAAGTAACTCTCCCCCATCTATCAAGGCTAACTCATGCCTCATATTCTCATAGTTCCCTTTATTAAGATTCAGGACCCTAGTTTCTGAATCAACAACTTCACTCTCCATCTTGATAAAAAATTCTATCATGTTATGGTCGCTCATCTTGAAGGGGTCTTGTGCAGCTAGATTGTCAATGATTTTCTTCTCATTACACAGTACCAGTCTAAGATGGCCTGTCTCTAATTGGTTTCTCCACATACTGATCAAGAAAACTATCCCATATATACTCCAAGAATTCCTCCTCTAAGGCATTGTGGCTAACTTGATTTGCCCAGTGCAAATTAAAATCACCCACGATCAACATTATTACCTCATTGCATGCTTCACTAATTTTGTGTTTAATGTCATTCCCAACATCACCACAGCAGTTTGGGGGTTTGTATATAACACCCACTAATGTTTTTTGCCCCTTGGAATTTCTCAATTCTACTCATACAGACTCCACATTGTCAGAGCCAATATCCTTTCGCACTATTGTGTTAATTTCCTCTTTAACCAGCAATGCCACTCCACCACCTTTTCCTTTATGCCTATCCTTTCTAAATATTGAATACCCTGGGGCATTCAATTCCCACCCTTGGTAACACTGCAGCCATGTATCCGTAGTCCCAATTATATTGTACCCATTTATATCTATCTGTGCAATTAGTTCATTCACTTCATTGCAAATGCTCTGCACATTAAGGTACAGTCTTTAAGCTTCTTGTTTTAACAGATAATGAGTTCCAGCAGGTCAGGCCACGGCCTGTTACCAGGGGAACACATACTCAACAAGCTCCATAGGGAGATCAATCAGTGATTCCCCATTGATCTCATGCGAGCCATCACAGGTATCTATTGACCAAGAGGTATAGGCCTTGCTTCTGTACTTGTGGTAAGTTCCAGTTACAAGACTTTCCTCCTTACTGTCATATGCTATTTATATTGATCTGACTCTTAAGAACAAAGAACGAAGAAAATTACAGCACATGAACAGGCTCTTCAGCCTTCCAAGCCTGCACCGACCATGCTGCCCAACTAAACTAAAACCTTCTACCTTCCAGGGATCATATCCCTCTATTCCCATCCTATTCACATATTTGTCATGTTACATCAATCATATTGTAAAGGACCAGTAATCTAACATGGTGGCAGCATTTGAGAATTTTTGAGCGACACAATGCTCAACAGTGTGACAGTGCTGAAAATATCTTTTGGATCATGTAAATAATATTTATTGAAGTCAGAGACTAGATGGAAGATGTAGTATAAAGGACTAATGTTAAATATGTAATGCATGATCTACATCATCATTGACACAGATCACATGAAAACAGAGCATGGAGAGAATGTTTTATGCACAAACTCATACTAAGTATCTATCTTATATAGTTAATATAAAAGGTGGAGTTTACCAACAGCTTTGTCGCCAGCATTATTTGAAAGTCCAGATCCATGTCTATCACATCTAGGACCCACAACAATCATAACAGATGATAACAGAAAGAAAACACAAATAAAGAATCTGGATTTATTGGCCTTCAATCCCATTAATTTCTCCAACACCATTTCTCCACTAATATTGATTTCCTTCAATTCCTCCCTGTCACTAAACCTTGGTGTCAACATCTTTAAGATTACTCCATATGTCTGACTTCTCACTAGTCAACTTCTCCAGGTCTGCAATTGTAGCTCCATGCATAACAGGGAGCCCCTCTCTCTGCTCCTTTCCTTAACTTCAAAGAAAAATACCTTGTTCAGATTCCAGTCCTTTATCCCTCTGACATCAGTTTTCCTGGTCTCCTCTTTCCCTCCCTTGTTTCTCAAGCTGTTATTTAGCTCTTGGGACTTTCTGCTCCTTTCCCCAATGTCCTGCCTCTCTGTTGGCTGTTTCTATGAGAGCTGTTTTCTTCTCAGATATGGTTCCAACTGAATCACAAGTGCTTATGCTTTTCAATGTGTGCCCTGGTTTCTAAGCAACTGCCTTAAAAACAATGCAACATAATTAAAAGTGACCAAAATTCATTTAATATGAAGCTAACAAAAGTTTCAACCTTTTTTTACACAGAAACACAAAATTAAACTTACTTAAAACTATACTTTATTTCTAATCCCCACAAATACAACTACAGATTACTTTTAAAACTATCTCTATTTCCTAGCACTCATAGTTCCCCACATTATAACACACTTGCTACCTGGTTGTGCATTCACTTAACGTGCATACATCACTTTGCATTTTCCTCACAGCTTAGATTCCCATCTATCTTTGTATCCTTAACAAACTTGGATTTATTATTTTCAATCTCTTTGTCTAAGTCATTTAAATAACTGAGATCTCAGCAGCGATCTTTTGCAGCATTCAACTACTTACAGCCTGCAACTTGAAAAGGTCCTATTTATCCTTACTCCTTGCTTCCAGTTCATTAACCCCAAAGCCCCATCCTTGCTAATATATTGCCTCAATTGCACAAGCCCTTATAATTTTTTTGTGTAACACCTTATCAAATGTCTTTGGAAATACAAGTGCATAATTACACTTACTACTCACCTCATCTTTATTCTTAAAGAATATTTTGTAAAACCACCTTGACTGACAGGAAGATCACTATTTTAAAATCTATGGAATAAAGATAGTAATGTCCCTAAGAGTGTGCTTCTTATCTATGTTGATATAAATCCTCAATACCACGCCTCTAAAGAAGAAACATCATGAAACTATCTATCATCTCGCCTTACAGCTATCAAATCTGCATACATTTTAGAACATAAAAATGACTCCACTTCATGGTTTACAGTTGAAAACATGGAGTTAGTTTTCTAAGAATTTCCTCAGGGCATCTTCATACTGCCATGGAAAGTTCAGTGGATGTTTGATGGAAATGCACAGATATCTGTACAAAACAGGTTTTCTGCTAAAGTTACGGTAGCAGAGCAAGAGAATATCCAAGGAAAACTTGGCAGATAATTTTTTTGAGACTGGAAGAATCTATAGCTCAAAATGAATTTGTTATTGTAGATAAATAGATGTATTTTGTTAAATATCAGTGCCAAATCAAAGGCAAAATAAAAAGAGGTTTTACAAACTTTAATGACAGAAACATGTCAACACAAGCAGCCACATCTGAACAAGCAGACGTAACAAAGTTAATTGGTCATCAAGATGTTATGGTTTTCTCACTTTGTTTTTTTCATCTATTTTCTCCCTTCTCTCTTTTCCTGAAGGTTGGTTATAATTGCTTATTTCTGTACAATTGCACAAGAGCTAATTATCCTTTGGCAAATCACTCATGGTGCCCATTATTCATGAATAAGCCTTGACAGTGAATTGCTGTGAGCTATATGACATCCAAGGAATATCATAGATATCATGGTTAGGTCTGATCTTTCCTCACATGCATCTACATATATATATATATATATATATATACTTCCAGTGGATATAGCTGGACTTTGATCAGTTGAAAAAATCCCAGCTGAATTTTTCTTTCTGAATTATGGAATGCTGAGTCAATTAAACACAACACAGACAAGGGGCTGATTCTTAGATCTTCCTGGTCTCTATTCCTCAGATTGCATAAGATTATGAGTCATCTGGGAACATTGATTTTGAAGAGGAGATGTTTATTGAATATGACAAAATTGGAATGAGTCCAGTCTATGTGTTCAAGAACAAATAGCACACAGTATCTCTTTGTAACAAAGTAATGTGAATTATATTCATAATTTCAATTACCCACTCTTCATGTGAATACATTATTAAAGCTATTTATAATCACCTAAATGCTACACTATTAATAAGCAATCAGAAGGTCTCACTGTCCAAGATCTTTGACAGCACTAATGGCATATTTATGAGGCCTAAATTGGAACATATATTGAGCTTTTTAATGTGACTTATCCATCAGTGGTAACATTTCAAAGAAGCAGATTGAATTTTACTGACCAATGTGAAGGCAGTGCAGTTGAATTGCTGGATGTCCTGGCATAACTTTGACAAAGTATTCATAGAAACCCCAGAGAAACTGTATACTGTTTCTGAGGATCTTCAATCGAAGTTATGGCAGAAAATTGGAGAATCCTCACAGAGAGTACTAGCAGTTTCAATTATACCTGTTTGCAGTATCTCTGGTGGCTGAGGTACTGGGTGCTGGTGCTGCAGACATTTGGACTAAGGACAGACTACCAATGATTTTCACCATTATTTATAAGGCCTGCTATTACAACAATTCTCTTTTACATATATAGTCATGGAGTCATAAGATTTTACAGCACAGAAAGAGGTCCTTCAACCCATTGTGTCTGTGCTGGCCATTCTAATCTCATTTACCAGCACTTGGTTTATGCTATGCTATGGTGTCCTGGTACTCAGCAAAACGCTTCTGAAATGTTGTGAGGGTTCCCACCTCCACCACTCTTACAGGCAGTAAGTTCTAGATTCCCACCATGCTCTATGTGAAAGAGTCTTTCCTCATATCACCTCTCAATCTTATGCTGCTTACCATAAATCTACACCTCTCTACCACTCCCCTTCCCCCCATGATCATTGACCCTTCTACTAAGAGGAAAGGTTCCTTCCTATCTATGTCTCTCATAATTTTATATCATCTAAAGGTAGAAAAACTACAAATACATTTTACAGGTAGAAAAAAAGAAACATATAAACACTGAATCATAGCTTGAGTTAGGATACTTAATCAGAAGAATGGTTGAAAACGTGGATTTTAAACATACCGATAAAGATAGAAAGAGAGCAATGGGAGAGTTTTAGGAAGGATGCCTAAGTAGAGGCTGACTTCACTGAAGGTAAGGTGAAATGCTAGAAGCTCAGAGCTAGAGGACTAAAGGTTATGCTATGAGATGAAAGCATTGGAGGAGGTTGTAACTATAAGTTGTGTGGAGGTAAAATAATTTGAAGGCTAAGTTTAGAGACCAAAGCTGCTACAAAAAGGTTGGATTGTGTACCTATTGGTATTTCAGTATTAAAGATAGCGACAGCAGGAAACTTATGACTAAATTCTGTAAAAGTAGAAATGGACGAGATTTTAATTGTTTACAGAGGAACAAGGCATTGAGATTTTATGGAGCACAGAGCTTAGCAAGAAAACCATGGATGTCTAAAGAGATGAGAGGCAATTAAAATTCCACAGAGTGGCAATCTGTGCCCAATTACTCACCTGAAATTTCTTCTGGATTTGTCTCACACAGTCTTCTTATCTGAGGCTAGACAAGATCCAGGCTATGCAGTAGTCCCCAAAACCTAGTGTTGCAATCCAACAGAGTCAGATTGAAAGAGGACACATCCCCTTTTTTTAACTGTATTAGCCTGCGTAAACTAGGTAACTTTAAACCTCAACTGATATTGACAGACCAGAGAGAAAATAATTATCTCAGGTAAGTGGTTAGGATTTACGGGACAAGGAATCAGGCATTGGAGGTAGGGATCAGATCTCAGAGATGTGACTTCAGGGAATGGGTGGGGTGGGAGTTCAGTTTGGCTCAGGCCTTTGGGGAGGAAGGGCCTATCCGGAAACTGTGCACATAAACTGAGTTGGGGGTGTGGGGAGGGGCTAGAAGTGGGTAATAATGTGCAGGGATATTCAGAGGATTGGGAGGGGGGTTGTGGGTCTGTGCCTTTACAATAGTTACCTAGAAGTTCAAAGAGGTTTTAGTTCTTCAAACTTTTTCTGGGTTGTTATTTTGCAACATAGCCAGAAACATTCAAAGTTTGCAATTTAAAGCTAATTTTCAGATGGCTCCCAGTGCAAAGCAATTGCCCAGAGGAAGTTTTAACTTCAGAGAGGGATTCCCAAGTAATCCTAACTCTGATGCTGGGGAGCTTGGATAGTATGGCCCAAAGTAATACTAAAAGAAAAAGTGTGCCTAGACGAAAGAAAAACATGGTTTCTGGTGAATGGGTCAAATATAAGCAACAGTCAGGAGCGACAAAACAGACGGCAAGAGGTACAAATGACAAAAATGAAAAGAAATTTGCAAGGGATGTCAAAACCAACTCTTATCTTGGTAAAGATAGGATGGTAAGGAATGTTATGGGCCCCTTGAAAATTGATAATGGACATATTGTCAATGAAAATGACAGAAATTCAAAATAATTGCATCAGTAATTACAGTAAAGAAAGAGGTCTGTATGTGCCAGAAGTCTAAGAAAACCAATATTGAATCAGGGCAAGATTTCACCAAAATTAACATTAACAAAATAACAGCAATGATGAAAATAATGGCACTAACAAGTGACAAACTCTGAAATGGTTTCCATTCCAGAGTTGAAGAGGAAGTAGTTGAAGAAATTGGAGATGTCCCTATATATTTTTTAAATTCTTCTTGATTTGGGAATTGTTTTGAAAATAATGCACGTCACTCTGCTATTTGTTCGAGATTGGCCTAGTGCTTCATGTCGTTAGTGTGTGCTTAAACTGGGCCAGATGCTGGGCAACACGACAGCTCAGTGACTATCACTGTTTGCTGTGCAGACACATGGATTTGGGCCAGTGTCTGTGGGAGTTTGCGCATTCTCCCTGTGCTTGCGTGGGTTTTCTCCGGGTGCTCCAGTTTCCTCCCACACCCCAAAGATGTGCTATTAGGCGGATTGGCAGTAATAAATTGTCCCTAAATTAGTTTCCCTCAATGTGGATGGCCATAAAACAATAGATAAGGGTCATGGGTGGAGGGGGGGACTGGTAGTGTTAAAATGGCGGCGCGGGCTCGTTGGGCTGAAGGGCCTGTTTCCTGGGCTGTTTTTGTTCTTTGTGATAACAAGAAAGCAGGGAAATATTAAACTTCTTGAAAAGGCACTAAAGTCATGGATGCGGAAATACCTATGGATATTATTTATATGGGGCTTCTATAAGTATTTGATAAAAGCCTTCATCAAAGTTTTTTAGTTAAAGTTGAAGTTCATGGAATTGTTGACAAATTATTAGCATACTTAGGAATATTTCGGAAGGTTGGTGAAAAGAAAGGAGGTACGGTACCTCTCTCAATGAAGGATGATATCAGTATAATAGTGAGAAATGATGACCTAAATATTCCTATCAGTTCCAGAACTCCGGTTTCTAACCTGGATCAGACTGTAATGCTAGGCAGAAAGGCTAATTTAATCAGAGCTGATTTCTCCTCTCACTGTCCATCCATAAACAGAAAGGTATTTTGATTTGCATCCCCCTTAATTTTCACATTCAGTTTGAGAGTGAGAAATGTGGGTCCATAACTAAGACTTAAATTTAAATTAAGGCAATTACAAGGGTATGAAGACAGAATTTGGTAAAGTTGGGTATGGAGGTTAGATGGTAGAGAAACTGGCAGACAATGAAGGAGATACATTCTTCTGAAAGAGTCCTTCATTATCCTCTGAGGCTAACTAAGCAAACTAAGTGTGGCATCAAATTGAAAAAGGCACACAGTGCTGTGAAGATTAGTAGGTCAGAAGATTGGGAATACTTTGGAAACTAGCAAAGGAACTAACTTATTACTAAAAATAATAAGGAATAAGAAATTGGAAGAGAATGGGATAGAGAGTTGCATAAAGCTGATAACTAGTCTGGATCCACATTGCCACGATTATTTTATTTTAAATTTTACTCAATTACAATTACTGCATGCGACATTATGAAAGTGTTTAGGTGGAATTTTTCGGCTATTCCCGCTGGCAGGAAATTCCAGTTCTGCTGATGGGATCTTGCAACCCCACTGACAGCATCCACCACCGAGCGTGAACCATGAGAAACCCCATTGATCGCGGCAGAGCTGGAAAGCCAGTGATGGGCCCCTCCATGGTGGTGGGGAGTTTTCTGGGGAGTTTGGTGGATATCTGTCCTTCAGTTTTCAGTCAACTCTGATTTTTGGACTGCTCATTTTGAGAGACTCTTCCTGTATGAAAGAAAACTGGCAAAAAAGAACAAAAAGTAAAAGCTGCTACCAGTATATAAGAAGAAATTCTAGCTAAAATGGTCCTTTAAAGGCTGGGGAATTCATTTCAAGATATGAGGAAATAGCTTAAAATTTGAACATGAATTTTGTAATAATCTTCAGAGTAGAAGACGCAAAAAAATCCCAAAAAGTGGAAAATCAAGTGGCAAGAAAGAAGAAAGGGACTTAGAACAATCACTAGAGAGGAAAAAAATGGGAAAATCAATGGAACTTAAAGCTGGCGGGTCAACTGGAAATGATGTCCGACATTGTCAGGTCTGAAAAGAAATGGCTACAGGTATAATTGGTTGTAATCACCCAAAATTCCCAAGATTCCGGAAAGATCCCAGCAGATTGGAAAATTGTGATGTATTTTTCCGTTAAGGAGGGTGAGAGAAAGAAAATAGGCTACTTAACCTAACATTTATTACTGAGAAAATGTTAGAGCCCATTATTAAGGAGTTATAATTGCAGGACATTTAGGAAATCATAATACAATCAGACAGAATCAACATTGTTTTGTGCGAAAACATTTTCGACAAATTTATTAGAGCTCTTTGAGGAAGGAACAAGAAGGGTGGATAAAGGAGAGAATGTAGATTTCCAAAAGGCATTTGTTTACTAAATAATTTTATGGGCTGCATTGTGCCTTCTGAAGTAAAGTTGACCGGGAGCCAGTTTGCCCCAGGGCCAACTCACCCCACACATTCCCCACAGCCCAATACATATTCAAGCTGGTTAAATTGGTGAACAGTGGGCCTTCTGCTGCTCATTCAGGAAGTAGTCCTGGCCAATCTGATTGGCTAACAGCTTCAACAGTCCTGACAGCACCAGACCCAAAAGGTGGGTGCTGCTGGGACTGTAGAAGAGGAACATGCTGCACCAAGAAGGTACATCTGGGCAGAAGTGGAGAGAAATGGATGGGAGCTGTGTGTCGGGCAACTGATGCAAAAGGAAGAGGGTCACATCTTTGGGTGGGAGATTGGGAGTGCAATGCTAATGATGCATGCAGGGCACCTCCTTTCCTGCCCTGAATAAGGTGTTCCCTTCCCTCCTGCCGCATAAGAGGTTATTACAGAAGGTCAGGGAGCATGGAGTTGAGGGTAGGGTGTTAGCGTGGGTAGGGGATTGGCTGTCAAATAGGAGGCAGAGAGTGGGGGTCAATGAGTGCTATTCGGATTGGCGGTTGGTGACTAGTGGAGTGCCCCAGGGGTCGGTGCTGGGGCCTCAGCTATTTACCATTTATATAGATGATCTGGAGGAGGGAACCGAGTGTATGGTGTCGAAATTTGCTCATGACACCAAGATTGGTGGAACGGCAAATTGTGCGGAGGGTGTGGAAAGTCTGCAGAGGGATCTAGATAGGCTGGGCGAATGGGCCAGGAACTGGCAAATGGAATTTAATGTTGGCAAGTGAGAGGTTGTCCACTTTGGTAGGAATAATGGTAGGAAGGACTACTACTTACATGGCGAAAAACTGCAGCATGCGACGGTGCAGAGAGACCTCGGGGTCCTTGTGCATGAGTCGCAAAAACCCAGCCTGTAGGTGCAGCAGGTGGTCAGGAAGGCGAATGAGATGCTGGCCTTCATAGCGAGGGGGATTGAATATAAAAGTAGGGAGGTCTTGCTGCAACTGTACAGGGCACTGGTGAGGCCGCAGCTGGAATACTGTGTGCAGTTTTGGTCGCCGTACTTACGCAAGGATATTTTGGCCTTGGAGGGAGTGCAGAGGAGGTTTACTAGGCTGATACCAGAGTTGAGGGGGTTGAACTATGAGGAGAGGCTGAATAAACTAGGCTTGTACTCGTTAGAGTTTAGAAAAATGAGGGGCAATCTCACTGAGACATATAAGATGATGAATGGGATGGATAGGATAGAGGTGGAGAGGCTCTTCCCACTCAGAAAGGACAGTAGGACTAGAGGGCACAGCCTCAAGATAAAGGGCGGGGGGGCGGTTTAGAACGGAGCTGAGGAGGAACTTCTTCACTCAAAGGGTGGTGAATCTCTGGAATTCTCTGCCCGTTGAAGTGTGGAGGCTGCCTCTCTAAATATATTTAAGACGTGGGTTGATAGGTTTTTGATAGGCAAGGGGATTAAGGGTTATGGGGAGAGGGCGGGAAAGTGGGACTGAGACACGACAGATCAGCCATGATCTTATTGAATGGTGGGGCAGGCTCGAAGGGCTAGATGGCCTACTCCTGCTCCTATTTCTTATGTTCTCATGTTTTGTTTATATAGTCTTTTAAAAATGGCCTGCTCAGCCCACCCCCTATCCCTCGGGCCAAAGGTGTTACGGCAAGGGCAGCATATTATTCAGGTCATTAGGCTTATTTACGAGTCTAAATAACCCTTAATTATTGAAATTGGCAGGTGGGCAGCTAAGTTTAGCATATTATGATCTTTGGGTGGGTTGGAAGATGGTGGACAGACCACCCAACCTATTTCGCAAGCCACTCCTGCAAAAATATGCTCCAAAATCCAGCCCTACACTGTCGAGGGTGATTTTTTAGCGTGGATAGAAGACTAGCAACAAACAAGAAAATCAGTCAGGATAAATGGGTCATCTTCAGGATAGCACACTGTAATTAGAGGATTGCCAGATGGATAAATGCTAGCACCTCAACTAATTACAATCTATATTTATTATTTGAATGAAGGAACCAACTGTGATAAAGTAAGTTGTGAGAAGGATACAAGCAGTCTATGTTAAATGAATAAGTAAATATTTAGTATAAATTGTAGGAAGATGTGAGGTTGTCCACTCTGGCAGGAAGAAAAGCAGAATATTATTTAAATGGAGGAAGAGACTATTGTGCAGAGGGACATGGGTGTCCTTGTAAGTAAATCACAAAACATCAGTATGGATGTACAATAATTAATTAGGAAGGCAAATAGAATGTTGCCTTTGTTCTTTGGAAAATTAAATGTTAAAATAAGGAAGTATTGGATGAGATCACATCTGGAGTACTGTGCAGAGTTTTGGTCTCCTTACTTAAGGGAAAAATTATTTATGTTGGAGGCAGCTCAGAGAAGGTTCACTAGGCTGTACCTGGGATGAAAGGTTTGACTTATGAGGAAACATTGAGCAAATTGAGCTTATACTCATTGGAATTTAGAAGAATAAAATGTGATCTTATTGAAACGTGTAAGATTCTGAGGGGACTTAGAACATAAGAACATAACATAAGAACATAAGAAATAGGAGCAGGAGTAGGCCATCCAGCCCTTCGAGCCTGCCCCGCCATTCAATAAGATCATGGCTGATCTGTCGTGGCTCAGTTCCACTTTCCCGCCCTCTCCCCATAACCCTTAATTCCCTCTCTTATCAAAAACCCATCAACCCGCGTCTTAAAAATATTTAGCGAGGCAGCCTCCACCACTTCAACCGGCAGAGAATTCCAGAGATTCACCACCCTTTGAGTGAAGAAGTTCCTCCTCAACTCCGTTCTAAACCGCCCCCCCTTTATCTTGAGGCTGTGACCCCTAGTCCTACTGTCTTTTTTGAGCGGGAAGAGTCTCTCCACCTCTATCCTATCCATCCCATTCATCATCTTATACGTCTCAATGAGATCTCCCCTCATTCTTCTAAACTCTAACGAGTACAAGCCTAGTTTATTCAGCCTCTCCTCATAGCTCAACCCCCTCAACTCCGGCATCAGCCTAGTAAACCTCCTCTGCACTCCCTCCAAGGCCAAAATATCTTTGCGCAGGTGCGGCGCCCAAAACTGCACACAGTACTCCAGCTGCGGCCTCACCAATGCCCTCACCAATGACTTTTAGTGGGCACAGTTTAAAAATAAGCAGTCTTCCATTTAATGTGGAGATGAGGAGGAATTTCCTCTTTCAGAACATTGTTAGTCTTTGGCATTCTCTTTCTCAGAAAGCAGTGGAGGCTGGTTCATTGAATATATTCAAGGCATATTTAGACACACTTTTGATTGAAAAGGGAGTCATGCGTTCTGAGGATCAGGGAGAAGCGGAGAAGCATTTAAAATGGAATGTCACAATGGGAAGGGATGGAAATCTCACACAAAGGTAAAAATGAATGATACATCATGTTCTTAAGTGAGAAATAGGACAGTTTAACATCTGAAATCGCCTTTCCTGTCTTTGGTACAGATTTTCCCACATTTGCAGATTTTGTTATATCTTTAAGAAATGGTAGATTAGTATTTGAATTATGTTTAACATGAAAGTGCATGATATATCATTCTTTCTTTCTGCATTAATGGTACTAACGCGCTAGAAAAGCCAGTGATATTGTAGGATTATTTTGACCTCTTACTTTGCTGTTTTTGCCACTAATAATCACAATGTTGTTGTTGCAGCTAAATGATACATCTATATGCTCCTTGATATAAACGTGGGAAAAAAAAAGATCTGGTACTATAGATGCCCACACTCAAAGCTTCAAAAAGATGTGCAGTTCCACCCTTGAAACATCAATATGGTTCTTCCTATCAAAAATATAAAATGTCAGATATTAGTGTGGCTGCTGTTTATTCTGTCAAGATGTTACAGAAGGGTAAAAATGCCCAGCCAGGGAATTACAGATGGGTGAGCCTGACATTAGTGGTGGGTAATTTACTGGACTGGATTCTGAGGGACAGGATCTACCAACATTTGGATAGTCAAGGTCTGATTAGGGATAGTCAATATGGCTTTTACATGGAAAGTCATGTCTAATGAATCTTTTAGAGATGTTAGAAAAGGTAACCAAGAGAATGGATGAGGGTAGAGCAGTAGGTGTTGCCTATATGGACTTTAGTAAGGTCTTAGGCAAGGTCTCACATGGCAGGCTAGTCTCGAAGGTTAGGGTGCATGGGGTCCAGGGAGAGCTAGCTAATTGGATTCAAAATTGGCTCGATGGTAGGAAGCAAACAGTGATGGTCAAAGGTTGTTTCTTCAACTGGAAGCCTGTGACTTGTGGTGTGCCTCAGGCGTCGGTGTTGGATCCTTTGTTATTCATTATTCATATAAATGATTTGGATGTGAATATACAAGACATGGTTGGTAAGTTTGTGGATGATATTAAATTAGAAGGTATCGCTGATAGCGGAAAAGGTTATCATAAATTACATGAGGAGTCTGGATCAGTTAGGAAAGTGGGCTGATGATTGGCAAATGGATTTCAATACAGATAATGTGAGATGTTGTATTTTGGAAAGTCAGACCAGGGTAGGACTTATACAGTGGAATGGTAGGCCTGGGGAAGTGTCAAGGCAGTAAAAAGTCTGACAACACCAGGTTTTAGTCCAACCTTGGACTAAAAGGTTGGACTAAAACCTGGTGTTGTCAGACTTTTTACTGTGTTTACGTCAGTCCAACGCCGGCATACCCACATCATGAAGTGTCAAGGAACAGAGGGGCCTAGGAGTACAAGTACATACCTCGTTGAAAGCGGTATTACAGGTAGTCAGGGTGGTGACGAAGGTGCTTCGCAATTAGTCAGGGTGTTGACTATAGGAGTTTGGACATTATGTTACATTTGTAAAAGTAATTGGTGAGGCCACACTTGGAGTATTGTGTACAGTTTTGGTGACCCCATTATAGGAAAGGTTATCATAAACTACGGGGAATTTGGATCAGTTAGGGAAGTGGGCTGAGGGATGGCAAATGGATTTCAATATAGTTAAGTGTAAGGTGTTGCATTTTGGAAATTCAGACCAGGGTAGGACTTAAAAAGTGAATAGTAGGGCCCTGGAGAATGGCAAAAACAGCAAAGTGAGATATCAAAATAATCCTACAATATCACTGGCTTTCCTTGCGCATATGGTGGATTAGCACCATTAATGAATTGTCAGAGAAAGTGGTTGAGGCAGGTACAATAGCAACATTTAAATAGTATTCAGATAAGTACATGGATGGAAAGTGGTTAGAGGGATATGGACCAAATGTGGGAAATTGGAATTAGCTGGAAGGAGACCATGGTTGGTATGGGCTGGTTAAGCCAAAGGGCCTGCTTCTGTGCTGTATTGCTCTATGACATTACATTTCATGTTGACTTTATCTGAAGGAGATGGATGAGTTCTAATTTTATCAATTTTTATCTTCCAAAGCAAGTGAACTTTCTCTTAATTTAAAAGTCACTTTAACCTATTAAGGTCATTGGAAATGTTCATTTTAGCAATGGGTTCTGTTATACCTAGCTGAAAAAATCTGAGTTCAGACTATGTGCAGTTCCACCTTTGCAACATCTGGTGTTTAGAAGCAGGGGAGAATGTGAGCTGGCTATACCTGAAACAATAGAAAGCACCAACCATCTTCTACGGAAAGGACTTCAAACTTAATACTTCAGCATGAAACTTCACCTCTTTTAAACTCCAGCATATGTAAGGATGGGCACAAAGACCCAAGGTCTACGTCTTCCAAGCTCAATTTACAATAAAAAATAAATGCTTGCATTATAAAACTCCTTTGATAATGTCTGGACACCTGAAAACACTTTTACAGCACATCAAATAGGTTTGAGTGCAATTACTGTTGTAGTTAGAATAGCTTCCACATGATACTGATAGAAAATAAGGGAGGGGACAAACTTACAATTCCACTCACGACATGAATTTGCATAATTGGCCCTGTTGTAGGGAGATTCTAAAGAAATCCCAAGAAACACAATGGGAGTAGAAATCCAGTTTGCTGGTCTCCATCTTTATCTTCTCTGATTTAACTTAGGTAATAAGTGTCCCTCAGCCTGAATAAATGGAAGTTTGTCATAATGTGTTAAAATCATAATAAATATTGTCTGTTAATTGTAAACCAAACTTCTGGAAATCCCCTATTCAATGGATAATTCTCTGTCGTTGATTTGTATGTCTTCTTGAAATAGTTGAATAAGGCTGAAATTATTAGAAATGTTGAGAAATCAAATGGAAGTATGTTAACTCAAAATTATTATAATTACGCAGTTCTACCATGAGGGTCTGTAAGTGTAAAGCTGATTTTATGAAGAGCTTCCATCTAAATGAAGAGGGTTCATGCCAATACACATTCAACAACCTGCTCTGAAAACCCTGCTCAGACTCTGACAGCTCTGGTAAATTTCAACACATAGCTGGAACAATCAATCAACAATACTCTAAATAAAACAACCCAAAATATTATAAAAATAAAGTTGATTTGCCCAATCTCAGAATTAAACAGGAAATTAGACATGCATATGATAAAGAAACATCCTTAATTAAAGGTGATTTTAATCTGAATGTAGATTGGGCAAATCAAATGATTACAATACTGTAGAGCAGGAATTATGGGAATGTGTACGGGATAGTTTTCTGGATGAATATGTTGAGGAACCAACTAATGAGCAGACCATTCTAGACCGAGTATTGTGTAATGAGAAAGGAATAATCGACAATCTAGTTGTGTGATCTCTTTGGGAATGAGCGACCATAACTTGACAGAATTTTGCATCAATAGTTGATTCTGAAACTAGGATCCTGAATCTTAATAAAGGAAGTTATGATGGTATGAGGCACGAGTTGACAATGATAGATTGGGAAATGTTACTTAAAGGGATGACAGTGGATAGGCAATGGTAAACATTCAAGGAATGCATGGATGAATTGCAACATTGTTTATTCCTGTCTGGCGCAAAAGTAAAACTGGAAATGTGGCCAAACTATGGTTTACTAGAGAAATTAGAGACTGTATTAGATCTAAGGGAGAGGTACATGAATTGGCCATGAAAAACAACAGACCTGAGGATCGGAAGCAGTTTAGAATTCAGCAAAGGAGGACCAGGGAATGATTAAGAGGAAAATAGAATCTAAGAGTAAGCTTGCAGGGAACATAACTATGGACCATAAAAGTTTCTATAGATATGTGAGGAGAAAATGATTGGTGAAGACAACTGTAGGTCCCTTACAGTCAGAAACAGGAGAATTTATAATGGGAACAAAGAAATGGCAGTTCCGTCTTCACAAAGGAGGACACAAATAAGAAACCAGAAATATTGGGGAACACAAGGTTAAATGAGAGGGAGAAACTGAAGAAAATCAGTATTAGTAAAGAAATGATATTGGAGAAACTGATGGGATTGAAGGCCGATAAATCCCCAGGGCCTGATAATTCATATTGCAGAGTACTTAAGAAAGTGGCCTGAGAAATAGTTGATGCATTGGTGGTCATCTTTCAAAATTTTGTTTACTAGAGAAGTTAGAGACTGGAGAAATTAGAAATTAAAGGCAGGGAGGGTCCTAGAGGACTGAAAAGTAGCTAATGTAACACTGTTGTGTAAAAAAGGAGGGAAGTAGCAGATGGGAAATTATAGGCCAGTTAGCCTGACTTTGGTCACTGGCAAGATTTGAGAGTCCATTACTAAAGATGAGATCGCAGAGTATTTGGAAGTGCAAGATCAAATAGGACTTAGTTAGCACGGCTTTGTCAAGGGGAGGTCACGTCTGACAAATCCATTAGAGTTCTTTGAGGTCACAAGGAAGTTAGATAAAGGAGACCTGTGCATGTTTATTTGAATTTCCAGAAGGCCTTTGACAAGATGCCGCATAGGAGACTATTGAATAAGAGCCCATGGTGTTAAGGGTAAGATCCTGGCAATGGATAGAGATTGGCTGACTGGCAGAAGGCAGAGATTAGGGATAATGGGGTCTTTTTCAGGATGGCAGCTGGTGACTAGTGGTGTGCCTCAGACTTCGGTGCTGGGATCATAATATTTCACAATATACATTAATGATTTGGAAGAAGGAACTGAAGGCAATGTTCTAAGTTTGCAGGTGATACAAAGATATGTAGACGGACAGGTAATATTGAGGAAGCAAGGGAGCTGCAGAAGGACTTGGACAGGTTAGGAGAGTGAGCAAAGATGTGGTAGATGGAATACAATGTGGAAAATTGTGAGGTTATGCACTTTGGAAGGAGGAATGCAGGCATAAGCGTTTTTTTCAAAATGGGAAAATGCTTAAGAAATCAGAAGTACAAAGGGACTTGGGAGTCATTGTTCAAGATTCTTTTAAGTTTAATGTGCAAGTTCTGTCTGCAGTTAGGAAGGCAAATGCAATGTTAACATTCATGTCAAGAGAACTAGAATACAAGAGTCGTGAAGTATTTCTGAGACTTTATAAGTCTCTGGTCAGATCCCATTTGGAGTATTGTGATCAGGTTTGGGCCCCGTTTATAAGGAGGGACGTGCTGGCCTTGGAAAGGGTCCAGAGGTCGTTCACAAGAATGATCCCTGGAATGAACAACTTGCCATATGAGGAATGGTTGAGGAATTTGATCTGTACTCGTTGGAGTTTAGAAGAATGAGGGGGAATCTTATTGAAATTTACAGGATACGGCGAGGCCTGGATATCATGGATGTGGAGAGGATGCTTCCACCAGGAGGGAAAACTAGAGCCAAAGGGCACAACCTCAAGCTAAAGATCCTTTAAAACAGAGATGAGAATGAGTTTCTTCAGCCAGAGAATGGTGGATCTGTGGATCTCTTTGCCACAGAAGGCTGTGGAGGCCAGGTCAGTGAGTGTCTTTAAGACAGAGATAGATGGTTCTTGATTAACAAGGGGATCAGGAGTTATGGGGAAAAGACAGGAGAATGGGGATAAGAAAAATATCAGCCATGATTGAATGGTGGATTAGACTCAATAGGCCAAGTGGCCTAATTTTGCTCCTATAGCAGGACTGGACAGTGTCAGCACGGATTTATAACAGAGAAATCATGCTTGACAAATCTACCACAATTCAAGGATGCAACTGATACAGTTGATGAGAGGCAGCCAGTGGATTTGGTTTATTTGGACTTTCAGAGGACTTTCTACAAAGTCCTATATAAGAGATTAGCGTGTAAAATTAGAGCACATTTGATTGGGGATAGTGTATTGAGATGGATCGAAAACTGATTGGCAGACATGAAGTGAAGAGTAGGAATAAAGGGGTCTTTTTCCAAATGGCAGGGAGTGACTATTGGGGTACCACAGGTATCAGTACTGTGACCCCAGCTATTTACAATATGTATTAATGATTTAGATGAGGGAACTAAATGTAATACTGCCAAATTTGCAGATGATGAAAAGCTAGGTAGGAGGATGAGCTTTGAGGAGGATCCTTCAGTGTGATTTGGACAAGTTGAGTGAGTGGGCAATTGACTGGCAGATGCAGTATAATTTGGACAAATATGAGGTTATCCACTTTGGTAGCAAAAACAGGAAGGGAGATTACTATCTGAATGGCCATAAATTAGGTGAATGTGCAACAAGACCTTAGTGTTCTCATACACCAATCACTAAACATAAGCATGTAGGTGAAGCAGAGAGTAAAAAAGGTGAAAGATATGTTGGCCTTCATAGTAAGTTGATTCATGTACAGGAACAGGGATGTCTTCCTGTAATTATACAGGGCATTGGTGAGACCACATCTGGAATGCTGTGTGCAGTTTTGGTTTCCTTATCTGAGGAAGATGTTCTTGCTTAGGAATGAGTGCAGAGAAGGTTCACCAAATGATTCCTGGATGGCAGGACTGATGTATGAGGAGAAATTGAGTTGGTTAGGATTGTATTCGCTGGAATTCAGAAGAATGATGGGGCTCTCAGAAACTTATAAAGTTCTAACAGGACAAGGTAGCATGGATGCAAGAAGGATGTTCCCAATGGTTGAGGTGTCCAGGACCAGGGGCCACAATCTGAAGAGATAGAATAGATGGTTTAGGATAGAGATGAGAAGAAATTCCTTCACCCAAACAGCAGTCAGCCGAAGGAATTTGTTATCACAGAAAGTAGTTGAGGCCAAAACATTGAATGTTTGAAGATGCAGTTAGACATAGTGCTTGAGGCAAAAGGGATCAAATATGGGGGAAGACGAGATCAGGCTATGGGTGACCAGCCAAAATCATAATGAATGGCAGATCAGGCTCAATCGGCCAAATGGCCACCTCCTATTTTCGATGTTTTTATGCATGCCTCTTGGTGTGACAACCCCACCCATGCATATGCAGAGCACAGTCTCTCAAATGATTGTCATAAGAACATAAGAACTAGGAGCAGGACTTGGTCATCTGGCCCCTCGAGCCTGCTCCGCCATTCAATAAAATCATGGCTGATCTTTTTGTGGACTTAGCTCCACTTACCTGCCCGCTTACCTCAATCCTTAATTCCTTTACTGTTCAAAAATTTATCTACCCTTGCCTTAAAAACATTCAATAAGGTAGCCTCAACTGCTTCACTGGGCAGGGAATTCCACAGATTCACAACCCTTTGTGTGAAGACGTTCCTCCTCAACTGAGTCCTAAATTTGCTTTGCTTTGTTTTGAGGCTATGCCCCCTAGATCTAATTTCACCTGCCAGTCGAAATAACTTCCCTTCATAATCTTATATGTTTCTATAAGATCTCCTCTCATTCTTCTGAATTCCAATGAGCATAGCCGCAGTCTACTCAGTCTCTCCTCATAAGCCAACCCTCTCAACTCCGGAATCAACCTAATGAATCTCCTCTGCACCCCCTCCAGTGCCAGTATATTTGTTCTCAAGTAAGGAGACCAAAACTGTACACAGTACTCCAGGTGTGGCCTCACTAGCACCTTATACAGCTGCAACATAACCTCGCTGTTTTTAAACTCCATCCCTCTAGCAATGAAGGACAAAATTCCATTTGCCTTTTAATTATCTGCTGCACCTGCAAACCAACCTCTTGAGATGCACAAGGACACCCAGGGTCCCTCTGCACAGCAGCATGCTACAATTTTTTACCATTTAAATAATAGTCCATTTTGCTATTATTCCCACCAAAATGGATTACTTCACATTTACTAACATTGTACTCCATCTGCCAGACCCTTGCCCACTCACTTAGAGTATATATACCCCTTTGCAGACTTTCAGCATCCTCTGCACACTTTGCTCTTCCACTCTGCTTAGCGTCATCTGCGAATTTTGACACACTACACTTGGTCCCCAGCTCCATCTATGTAAATCGTAAACAAGTGCAGTCCCAACACTGATCCCTGAGGCATACCACTAGTCACTGATTGCCAACCAGAAAAACACCCATTTACCCCCACTCTTTGCTTTCTGTTAGTTAACCAATCCTCTATCCACACTAATATATTTCCCATAACACCATGCACTTTTATCTGATGTAGCAGTCTTTGGTGCGGCACCTTGTCAAATGCCTTCTGGAAGTCCAGACAGACCACATCCACAGGTTCCCCATTGTCCATTGCACATGTAATGTTCTCAAAGAATTCCACCAAATTAGTCAAACATGACCCCCCTTTATGAACCCATGCTGCGTTTACTAATGGGACAATTTATATCCACGTCTCCCTATTTCTTCCTTAATGATAGACTCAAGCATTTTCCCTACTACAGATGTTAAGCTAACCGGCCTATAGTTACCTGCCTTTTGTCTACTTCCTTTTTTAAACAGTGGCATCACATTTGCTGTTTTCCAATCCGCAGGAACCACCCCAGAGTTCATGGTTAAGGAAGAAAGCATGCATATGGAGCAATGTGGATTGGGAAGGTATTCTCACAAAATTATCATGGCTTTTACTCAGACTTTTATTGTGTATTTTGTCTAGAGTCAATTATAAACAGTGCGAACAATGTCTGTATTTTATTAATATTTGTTTGATATCTTCTCCCACAAAAACGTTGCAGTTTTCAAACTTAAATTTCATATTTTGTGTTGACATTGAGATATAACCTCAAATTCTGCTAAAACACATTTAATCCGGAGCATCTTCACACACGCACGCGCACACAGAGGAAGGAATTGCAGCCTGATAGTTCACATCAATTAACCCAATTCAAGCCTACGGCACACAAGAGCATCGGCAAGAATGCAGTTCACAACTGGAGCCCGAAACACCACCAAATAAATGGGAAAAAATAAGCAGTTTAGACAAGTACCTTGTCAGACTGCTGAGGAAACAACTAATGGCAAATTTACATGACTTTCAAAAGTCGCAATCAAACAAAAACAATGAGTTCAATGGGTCACTCGATCAGTCATTCTGTCAGTTCTATTAAAGCAACATCAAGATATCATGCTACTACCAGCATTACTGAACTCATTTCCCAACCAGTTTGTTGATGGGTATGTATTTCATTTCTGGCAGTCGCTTTCTGAGTTAATCACACGAGCTGCGATTGTCACGGTTTTTGGTATTTGGCATCCAGCTTGACCATAAGCTAAAGTATATCTGTGGTTAGCACTCCATCTAGTGGGCGAATTCAGAAATACCAGAAACCAAAAGAGAAAACGCTGGAAAATCTTAGCAGGTCTGGCAGCATCCGTAAGGAGAGAAAAAAGTTTATGTTTTGAGTCCAGACCCTTTGTCAAAGCCAGGGCTGCTGAAATTTTCCAGCATTTTCTCTTTTGTTTTCAGATTCCAGATCGCAATAATTTGCTTTTATTCAGAAATACAGAATTGATTTCCTTGCAGCTATAAACAATTTGTAGGTTGGTTTTTTACTATTCTGATACCACACTGAATTTCAATAGTTGGTATTATCCCCATTAAATACAAGGACACAGGAGCATTGAAGCAGTACAGAGTATTCTGAGGTTTAAAATTTGAAAAAGACCCTATATTTGTAAAACTTGTTTTTTTAATAATTCAACTGATGCAGAAAGTTGTGAATTTTCATTATGTTGTTACATTGTACATTGTGCCACATTACAATGCAATATTTGCATATTGAAAACGATTAAGATTTTTCATTGTTCTATATAATGGAACTGGCTGGATGTTTTGGGTGCTTTCATTAAACTGCATCTCTACATTACTAAATCATGTTTATCACTACTCTACTCGCAAAAGGAGATAACTTTGGGAACCTCAAGATGTTTTTATGACCACTGATGTATACTTGAGGTGTAAACAGGTCAGCCAATTTAGACGCAAACAGTGATAAGAGCAATGGCCATATAATCTGGTTTTGTGATATATGTTGAGAAAGGCATGTGGAAGACATCAGCATGATCTTTTTCAAATTGAGCCATTGAGAATTTTTACACCCATTTGAGGATTCAGGTTATTGCTTCATTTATAAAGAAAACATTTTAACAATGTTGTACTCCCTCAGCACTCCAGTTGTGTATTACAAGCTTTTGGAGGTGGTGACATAGTGGGAAGTGGGGGATGGGGTTTGGCTTAAACCTACAACGGTCCGATCAGAATATTACTGAGCCAAGCCTGATGCCTCAATTGTTACATGGCATTGTGAATAAATAGAAATAGAAGTATTCCAGTGTTACAGAAGAAGATGGAACAGGAGCACCACAAGATGAATGACCTTCTGTGAGCAGCCACACTAAGTGAGCCTCATGCAGTCTTTTCTGGACCCCTTGCACCCCCTTCTCACCTCCATTCATGTCTCACGCAGCCATTTCAGATTTTGACATCACCTGTAAGGTCCTCTTCCTTCTCCCCCTCCCCAATGTTCCCAACTACTCGCTCCGATGCTCCTCACACTCCAGTTCCCACTAAGATCGAGGCCTACCACACCTCATCACCATCTTAAATGTCGACACTGTGCCTACACACTCCCTGTCTGTGTCACTGCAACACAAACACAACTACAACAAAAGTGAGTAAGCATGTCCAGCTGGAATACTGCTGGAGCTCAGAACCCTCGAGCTGGCCGCGGGGGGAGGAAAAGTATGTCTGAGCCAATGGTGAAGCAGCAGACAAACGTAAAAAACCTCAAAACATACTGTCATTCCTCAAGTATTAAGTGAGTAATCAATCTTCCCTTCTTTATCTCTGTAATGCACTAATCTCATCTCCCTTTTCTTGCAGACAAAGCAGCCAAAACAGGCCAGACCATCCTCTCGTCTCTTGGATCCACCGGACTCGAACAGCTCTGACTAAAATCCACTCTTAAAATGGCACCACACCTGCAATCCATACTCAGCGCCAGCACAGATATTCACACCTCAGTAGAATCACAAAGTAGACAGGCACCAGTTACTGGTGAGCACATCAGCTGACGTTCCATAGCAAGTGGAGGCAGGGATCTCCAAAACAGTTGGAGGGATGCGGGAAGCCAGGCCTCTGCTGGGCCCTGGTCCAATATGTCCCTGCATCTGATTGCCTTTGCAGTTCCAGCAGCTCAGGGACAGAGTTGTGAGCATCAGGAGGAGATGACCGCATCCCTCCTCAGATTGCAAGGCCAACTGGAGAAGTCCCTTTGCCTTATGTCACTTCAGCATATGGAGCCCAAAACTGCCAGGTTGGTGTCTGAAGAGGAAACCTGGGCGCAGAACGAACTCCTTGGCAGGCGATGTCCACACCATGGTTCAGCACATGACTGTCATGTCTGAGGGCTTACATTGCATAGTGCAGGCACTGATGGGAATTCCTGAATGCCAGTGCCAGCGGATGGCAGGGCTTCTGGACGTCACTCCACTGTCTCTCTATTCCATGGAGGATCACCAGACCATTGGGACACCCAAAGAGATGAGGATCGTATGGTGCACAGGCCATACGATCTATCCAGGAGACACTGGGGGTCTCTTCCTGTGAGTGACACACCTTCAGGCCCACATACTGATGAGAGCAGTAGCACAGCAATACCTGTGCTGCCCGAAAGCAGGCCAGGGCCTCAAGGTCCAGGGTCCCCTAGGGGATGCCTGCCAAGGATTTCTCAGGCAACAGGGCATGGAAGTCAACAAGCCTTCTCAACTTCAGCTGCAGCTCTTAGGGAAGCACCAAGGTGTAGTGGGAGAGTGAGGAAGATTAAGAAGTGATAGGCACTATGGGATCTTTTGTATGGTTTGCATTTGTTAAAAGGCTCATTTCAAGGTATTTCTACCTATGTAGCTAATTATGCTATGCTTTAAGGCTAACTTAAGCTAACTTGGCCACATTTTAAAACTCAGCTTGGAATTCTGGGTTTAGCTAAGAAACTTGGCTACATTTGAACTGCAATGTTAACAGAAATGGTTTTTGTCATAAACAAACTTTCATGGTCACACAGCTGTGAACTGTTTTTGAAAACTGGAGACTGAGTGCCTGGTGATTTAATAACAAAAGATAACCAAAAAGTTATACTGTGGTAACAGTTCAGTTGTTATTCAATTGAGTGTTGCAAGGTTGAGTTCAAGTCTATATAAGGTCTGGCTGTGAAGCCAGTCCCCAACTCTTTCCCACTTTCTATAATTTTTAAATTTCAAGTTATATTCAATAAATCAAACCAGTGGTGGGAAGTTGTGCGTGGAGCCTGAAGAGATAGGAGAGGCACTAAATGAATATTTTTCGTCAGTATTCATGCAGGAAAAAGTCAGTGTAGTCGAGGAGAATACTGAGATACAGGCTTTTAGACTAGACGGGATTGAGGTACATAAGGAGGACGTGTTAGCAATTCTTGAGAGTATGAAAATCCCATCCTGGGCCGGTTGGGATTTACCCTAGGATTCTCTGGGAGGCTAGGGAGGAGACTGCAGAGCCTTTGGCTTTGATCTTCATGTCTTCATTGGCTACAGGTATAGTGCCAGAAAACTAGAGGATAGCAAATGTTGTTCCCTTGTTCAAGAAGGGGAGTAGAGACCATCCTGGGAATTATAGACTGGTGAGCCTTACTTCTGTTGTGGGCAAAGTTTCGGAAAGAATTATAAGGGATAGGATTTATAATCATCTAGAGAGATATAAATTGATTAGGAATAGTCAACACGGTTTTGTGAAGGGTAGGTCGTGCCTCACAAACCTTATCGAGTTTTTTGAAAAGGTGACCAAAGAGGTGGATAAGGGTAAGGCTGTTGACGTGGTGTATATGGATTTTAGCAAAGCGCTTGATAAGGTTCTCCATGGTAGGCTACTGCAGAAAATGCAGATGCATGGGATTGAGGGTGATTTAGCAGTTTGGATTAGGCATTGGCTAGCTGATAGAAGACAGAGGGTGGTGGTTGATGGGAAATATTCAACCTGGAGTTCGGTTACAAATGGTGTACGTCAGGGATCTGTTTTGGGGCCACTGCTGTTTGTCATTTTTATAAATGACCTAGATAAGGGTGTAGAAGGATGGGTTAGTAAATTTGCTGATGACACCAAAGTTGGAGGAGTTGTAGACAGTGAGGATGGATGTTACAGTTTGCAGAGGGACATAGATAAGCTGCAGAGCTGGGCCGAGAGGTGGCAAATGGAGTTTAATGCGGAAAAGTGTGAGGTGATTCACTTTGGTAAGAGTAACAGGAGTACAGAATATAGGGCTAATGGAAGGACTCTTGGTAGTGTTAACGAGCAGAGAGATCTTGGTGTACATGTGCATAGATCCCTGAAAGTTGGCACCCAGGTTGATAAGGTTGCTAAGAAGGCGTATGGTGTGTTAGCTTTTATTGGTAGAGGGATTGAATTTCGGAGCCGTGAGGTCATGTTACAACTGTACAAAACTCTGGTGCGGCCGCACTTGGAGTATTGCATACAGTTCTGGTCGCCGCATTATAAGAAAGATGTGGAAGCATTGGAAAGGGTGCAGAGGAGGTTTACCAGGATGTTGCCTGGTATGGTGGGAAGGTCTTATGAGGAAAGGCTGAGGGACTTGAGGTTATTTTCATTAGAGAGAAGAAGGTTACGAGGTGACCTAATTGAGACATACAAGACGATCAGAGGGTGAGATCGGGTGGACAGTGAGAGCCTTTTTCCTTGGATGGTGATGGCTAACACGAGGGGACATAGCTTTAAATTGAGAGGTGATAATTATAGGACGGATGTCAAAGGTAGGTTCTTTACTCAGAGGGTAGTAAGGGCGTGGAATGCCCTGCTTGCAGCAGTTGTGGACTCACCAACTTTAAGGGCATTCAAATGATCAGTGGACAGGCATATGGATAATATTGGAATAGTTTAGGTTAGAGGGTCATTAGATTGGTTCCACTGGTTGGCGCAACATCGAGGGCCGAAGGGCCTGTCCTGTGCTGTAATGTTCTATGTTCTCCCAAGTACCCTCAGTCTATTCAGAGGAATGAACAAATCCTACAGGCACTTAGCTGGTACAGGTGCAAGTAAAGAGGCCGTCTCTGTTAGTAATTACAAATGAAAACCATTCTGTTCACTCACAGAGTCTCCATCCTGTCATTTCATGCTGCCGATCTCAATGGCCCAATGAACACACCCAGCGCTTTATTCCTGAGAATGGCTGTGCAGTATCCCTCCCACAATGTGGACACAACAAAGAAGTAAAGAAGCCCTGCAGCAGGCAACCCCGCACCACACACCCCTCCCCCCCAGCAACTCACGGCCACTCTTCCCAAGATCTCGATCATGGAAGGAGCAAATCCAACCATCTATCTGGATGAAAGTAGTCCAATTTTGTATCCCTTCACCTGAGTGGGAGAAGTCAAGGGATTGCCTGCCCGCCTTGGGTATAAGGTGAAGGTGAAAACCTGGCCACATACTTAGAGGGGCCTGTGATGCCTGAGACCATCATTCTAGCTTTGATGAACCCCATGATGCACCTGTTCATTGGCAAGGCACATGCAATTCTCTAATAGGCAGGAGTCAGACATATCGTTGAGGATGAGAGAAGCATCGCTTTGTCCTGACTGCAAGTCTTCATCATTCTCCTGCAGAGGCAGGCCAATGGCTGTAGGCTCCCCCCACCGACCCCGCATTGAAACGTGAAACAAAACAGTTACATAATGGTGACACTACATCGTTAGCTTGACCGTACACACCCATTGTGGTAGAACTTACTACCTGCTGTGTCCTCTTGTCCCCAAAATGAGAAGCTATCAGGGCATCCCTTGCTTGATGACTAATTTAGCTGTAACCAATGCCTAATGCTCTGCATCCTCAATATCATCAGGCCCACTGCCCTCCTCATTCAAGGAGATCTAGCACTCACCTGTCTTCTCCAGGTTTAGGTTGTCAGCCTCTGGGCCTGTATTGTAGGGCACCTCCAAAGTGGTCCAGGCACCAGAACTGCTTCTTTAACAGTCTAATTGCTTGCACCACCAACATGAAGGTTGAAGTGTAAGCCTCGTTGTATCAAATCTCTGCTTGTATTTGTAGTCTCCGCACTGGCGTCATCAGCCACCTCCTCAGTAGGTTCCTCTAGTAACCATCTCCCCAGCCACCACTCTCCCTCAATGACAACTGGGATATTCAGCATTCCAAATTGTAACTATCATGGGTACACCCTGGAAAATGGACACACATCCAAATAAGGCGCCGTGTGGTCACAGACGAGTTGGACATAGAGGGAGTGGAATCCCTTACAGTCCCTGAATGGCACTGCATGCTGCTGTAGTGACTTCAGAGCCTTGTGAGTTCAATCTATCAGTACTTGCAACGTAGGTATCCTCATTAGTGGACGAAGCTCACCAGGTCCTGGTCAAAGTTGATAAACATTTCAGCCCTGGAATAAAGGGCATATGTCACCACCCCAATAAATTTGTGAATGGCAGACTGGGAGATACCACAAATGTCCTGTGCTGTCCTGGAACAACCACTAGCATAAAAGTTCAGAGTGGCTGTAAACTTAAGGGCCACAGGCATTGGGTGTCCTCCAGTTCCATACGGTGTCAGCTCATGCAGCATGATCCACTGTCCCCTGGGATGGATGCAGTCTTCTCTGGCACTGCAGCTTGGATAACTGAAGTTAGGAACATCAACATCCAAGGATTCTTGACCAATACTGTCCAATATTGTTCCTTCATGTGTGGTCCTGCTTTCTGAGCAGCTGCAGGGTGCTGGTGCAGCCACATGCAAGAGCACATCACTGTCTGTGCTGCTGATCAACTCCAATCAATAGAAAAGCTAACAGACTCCATGGTTCTGATGAATCACGTACTGAGAGTAAGAACACCACAGTGAGTACTGAGGAGTTGTTACAGAGCCTGAACCCTCATAGCTCCATGTGTCTGTGACATGCAACCATGTGAATTTCTGTTCTGCCTCACACCACCCCTTCTGACACAACAGCCACATCCCCACATAGCCTCCTCAGTACTCCAGCAGGATGAATTGAGCCTCAATTGTCTCATGGCATCTAACCCACCCATTCTGCAACGCCAACCCCCTCACCCAAAGGAACACAAGTCCCAACCCTTCACAGTGCTAAAGTGCATTTGAGAGCATGCATGAAACAAAGTCTTCATCTTGACTAGGCAATTCAAAAATGGTGCCAGACATGATACCAAACAGTGGGAATGGTGCCAGCTATCACCATCCAACTTTGCCATGGAGTTCTGCACAGCACGAGGTATGTACTGTTAAGGCTTGAATTGAAAGACACATCAACAATCTTGAGGCTTGGTGTTACAAAAGATTAACTTTTGTTCCCAAACTGGGCAATTAGACCTAGCTCTGGATATTAAACTTTCATACTGGACTCCCTGAAGATTGGTCAGTTAAGTGCTTTGGCAACAACATTCATCTTGATGAGACACAGTTAGGGTACATTCCTCAAGGCTAACTAGCGCTGATTATACATTTACAGAATCTGAACCAATAATAGAAAGTGAACAGGCACTGTGCACTTCACACACACATGTTGGACAATTATGAGGAGCAGGTTACAGAAAATAATGGAATTACTGAATATGAACAAAGCAATATTGAGTTGAAAGATAAGGCAAATTTTCCCAAAGGACAATTACCCAAAATGGCACGAGAGTAACGTATGTGTTAATAGGGGGCCAGAGAATGGATGGATACCACCATTATAGGGAGAATAGGAAAAGCTACTGACAAATTCAAACATTGATTGAACGTGCAAGGCAAGTGGAAGGTGGTAACATCCATGTATTGGCAAAATAGGATAAAGATGTCGACGGCCAGAAAATAGCGTGAATTCTGAAAATGAATTTATAAGTGATCACAGCCCTAGAAAATGGTCATGGATTTGTGAAATGAACTCTGATTTAGGAGGGAGAGATTACTTAGTAATGGTAGTCCAGAAAGAGATGAGCAGAGGTCATAGTTTGACAAGAACAAGGAACATAGAACAAAGCAAAAATGTCACAAGAAGTAGAAGCCTTTATGATCAAGAAATTTCAGTGGCTACTAACAAATTAGCAGATAAGTTGATAAACATTGCCAAAGAAAAAGAGTTGGAAATAATTTGGCGTGTACGCTGAAATATCAGACAGGGGGTAGTCAGCCTTATCAAAGATATGCACAAAAAAGATACTTCCTGAAGTATGAAACTAAAGCTAAAGCCAAAGTAGTGGCTTGGGGTCTCAAAGCATGACTTGGTGATCAAGATGTTAGAATGTCTGCCCCACTGCAGGAAAAGTGAGTTTGGAGATTATCTTTGTTCTTTCAGCAAAATATTCTTGGGAACTTAATTAATATAAAAGAAACATTTTTGCAGGGCAAGATATTTCAAAGGTATTTTGAAATCACCTAAAGCTGGTGATATTGAAAGAAAAGTGAGGTAATTAAATAAGTGTTTTATGGATTAAATGATGCATCAGGATGTGATATTTCTCAGTTAGGTCCATCCTATTACAAACAGGTTGTGTTCAGCTAAAAGCAGACATAGCAATGCTCTATAAGTATCACAAGGTGAAACCAGAAGGCATCTTTATGATGCGCATTGATGGTTTTCTGTGGGAAGGTTCTACAGAATTCAAGCAATAGATGATAGATAAAATAAAGAAGGAGATTAAGATTTGAAATCGGGCTTCGGGTGCCGTTAAACAAAGGGTTAGACTTAAGCAGAATAAGTTGTGACTAACCTAGCATCAACAGTCTTATTTAGAAAATGTTGATCGCTTCACAATAAATCAGAACTGGTCCTCAAAGAATATCCTTCATACAGAGAAGAAATAGACTAATTAAGAAGTTTGATTGGAAAGTTGAACTAGTTGTGCATTCAGGCTAGACTTAATGCAAGTTATGACATATTTGAACCAAGTACAATGAGGAAACGTGTTACAGTTGAGCAAGTTATTACAGCAAACAAAACATTAAAGAAATTAAAGCTCACTCAAATTCCCGTCCTTAGATGATCCAGAATATTTGAAGTTAGTCATTTTTAGTGATGCTTCCTTCACAAGCTAATCTTCTGATGGATTTTTCTAGTGCAGCTAGCTCTATCATATTCTTGGTGGTAAAAAATAAAAAAAATGCTGTTGGTTGTGAAATGAAAAAAATTAAAAGCATAATTAAAAGCACATAAATGGCAGAAACACTGGCTCTAATAGAAGCAATAGATATGGAATTTTACTTACTACGCATGTTGAGGGAAATCCTATACTGGGGCATTCAGAGAAGGGTCCTTTGTATGTGATTAGACAATCATTGCCTATCAGATAATGTAAAGCATGACTGAGAA
Source organism: Carcharhinus amblyrhynchos (assembly GCF_965287045.1). Classification (NCBI taxonomy): domain Eukaryota; kingdom Metazoa; phylum Chordata; class Chondrichthyes; order Carcharhiniformes; family Carcharhinidae; genus Carcharhinus; species Carcharhinus amblyrhynchos. Next base: position 60,485,928 of record NC_137329.1, read on the forward strand.
AAGGTCAAGGATTGTCCTTATTAGCATAGAAGAGATGCTGGAAAGAAAAGATCTAAGATAAAATGGGTTGGTGCAAGTCACCAGTTGTCAGACTCTTTTACAAAATGGAATGATAGAGGGATGTCTTGTATTTTTATGGCTTGAGGGAAATCATTTTTTTCTGATTTTTCAAACTTGTTCTGAAATTATTTTCGTGTGCAATGAACTTACTGTTTAAAAAACAAAAGGGGGATTTATTAATGATACTTTAATTATAGTATTAGGATATACAAGCACATATAAACAGGGGACAGCTGGAACAGTGGAATGGGGAGAGCTATGTGAACTGCACAAACTCAATAAATCCTCAGGATAGAACAACTCTATGGGCAGAATTTTATGAGAATGATTCTAAGTGTCAAGCCAGCATGAAAATGGGAGAATTGCAAATCTGTTTTTTGGACGAGTTTTCACTCCCAATCTTGTGCACTGTGCATGAAAAATGGGTCTAGACCATTTCTAGCTGCTACAGGGCACTGGGCTGGGCTTAATTCGTCAGCCAGCCTGAAGAGGGTGCTATTGCATATATGCAAACCTATGTGTCTGCACATGCACAATAGCAATTGAAGAGGTCTGACTGGCACAGCTGTTAGGCTTTGCTGCTGCAGGCAACCTCAACAAACTCACCCCCCTCTCCCACCGGCAATCAGGCCCACACTGCCTGAAATGCAGCCCCCAGCCCTCCAGACAGATTGCACCCCTCCCCCCATTGATCATGATGCAAAACGCCCTCTCCTCCCCCTCTCCAACTGGGCTGCCACATCAGTCCCCGTCCCCTTAAGCACCACCCCCATAGGGCTCGTCCAGGTGCCCGCTGGGCATTACCAGGTTGCCAGGCTGGCAGTGTCAAGGGACGTTCCCCCTTGCCCTTCACTGCTCGGCAGGACCCTGATGGCCTCCAGTTCTACCGAGGAGGGCAACACGATTGTTCCCCATTCATGGGGAGCAGGTGTTTTCATCGGCAGAGAGAACCTCTCCCGGTGAGGCCATAAAGGCAAGCGAGCCTGGATGATTGAGCACCAAGCTAGCTGATGTCATTCAAACGAGCATGATAATAAAGTTAAATAATTTTTTCAGCTTCTTGCCCATTCCCTGGTGAGAGGTTGACTTCGCTGGAAATCTGGCTGTCATAAGTTACCATTGAGATATTGGGCCTGATCCTGATTTCTTGGTTCTCATGCGATTTTACTGGCTCGCTCCGCCCATCAATGGGCAAAGCGAGTTAGTAAAATCTTGGTCTATATTGTTGTTTTGACATCACCAACTGGCTTTAATTCTATTAAAAAGTAGTAGGTAAATTGTATTTGCAGAAAACTAATCTGAGGATATGTTATGATTCTAATAAAACTTAAATCTTTTGTTTCTCTGTTGACATAACAGAGTTGGGTAAATTGCTTTAAACTCAAAATAGCACAGAAGATGCTAGATTTTGTAGTTAACGTGAAAATTTTGAAATGGAGTTTACTAGAAAAATACTAGAATTCAGATGTGACACAGGTCTCCTTTCGCGTTGCGTTATTCTGGGATTTATATTAAAGACATATTAAATATTAACTGCAACTGTCTTATGAAATCAATAATATCTGGTTATAACAAAAGCAAATGGGATCTTTGAGACATATTGTCAATAGGAAGAGTGTTTGGGACACTTGCTAGCTTTATCAAACAGGCAAGATATTTTTCATTTATTTTTATGGATTTTGGTAGACATTCCATTGAAATTCATACTATTTAGTTGGGTGTGAAAGTAACTTAAATTTCCTACTGGTATGGTTGCATTGCACGTTGTGATCATGTTAAATGTGTAGGTACAGTACTAAGATAAAGCAACAGATAATTGTAAGAATGTTACACGATTCACTCTAACCTTTCAACACAGACACACTACACGCAATTCTAGAAAAATAAGAAATTACACACAATAGGCATTTTTAACATGACTAAATGTATCCGTCCGACCGAAAGTCACGGCCTCTGATCACACATAAAAATATGTAACGAAAAGAGAGTAATATTCACCTATCCATCTCAAACACTTTCTTGTCTCTCTCTGTCCTGCAGAGGTCTTTTATCATGCAGAAAGAACCAGGTCAGGTAGTAGTGTACTGATAATCAGGATAACATAGCAACTTCTGTAGTATTAAGTGAGTTCGGTAATGAAGCTGCATATAATGGGTGGCAATTATGTAGAGATGCCGGCGTTGGACTGGGGTAAGCGGAGTAAGAAGTCTCACACACCAGGTTAAAGTCCAACAGGTTTATTTGGTAGCACAAGCTTTCGGAGCACTGCCCCTTCATCAGGTGAGTGGGAGTTGTGTTCTCAAACAGGACACATATAGACACAAACTCAATTTACAAGATAATGGTTGGAATGCGGGACTTTGCGGTAATCAAGTCTTAAAGGTACAGACAATGTAACTGGAGAGAGGGTTAAGCACAGGTTAAAGAGATGTGTATTGTTTCCAGCCAGGACAGTTAGTGAGATTTTGCAAGACCAGGCAAGTTGTGGGGGCCACAGATAGTAGTTTCTATACGTGGAGCGCCAAAGGTAATATAAACAATGAGGGCGATTTTACCAAAAAAATTCAAAGTGCTGAATGAGCGTGAAAACAGGAGAGAATTGTACCCATTTTTGGGCAATTTCCCACACACAATCGTATGGCATTTAGTGCAAAACAGAGGCAAAGTATAATTTGCAAGAGTACACTGAAGATCTATCACCCATCCACCTACACCCTGGCTGGATCGCTGGCCTTAACCCCATCCCAGGTCGCTGGCCAGATCCCACTCTGGCTGATCCCCAAAGTGTGCAGTCCCCGCAGCCCCCTCCCTGGCACTGCCAGGCTGATTACTGCCCTAGGGTCACTGCCCCCCACGCCCGCCTACCGGGAAGTGGGGTCAGCCTCAATGGCCTCATGTCTCACTGGCGAGCCATCACGTTAGGTCCCTGTTGCTGGGGACCATTATTGAACCCATTCTTTTACTACCCGAAACTGGCGGGAGGAAGGGCAAGTAAGCTTGTGCAAAGGCACTGGGAGAGACATCACCTGAGTGACACAGCTAACTTAAGTGAATTTGTGAATGAAATGGAAGTGGGGAAGAAGTGCTCTTTTGCTTTCTAACCCTATAATCTCCAAAAAATGGCCTTGTCCTGCTGCAGTCAAGGCTCCAAGGAAGAGAGCTGATTGGTAAGTAGTGGATAAATTCTTTCTCAAATTTAAAGCTAAATTTAAAGTTCTAACTTTTTAAAAATATAGCTCAAATTTATTTCAAGTTGAAAATTATTTAACGTAAGAGTTTTTTTTAAACTAAGTGTATGACTGGGGAGTTCAGTCTTGTGCTTCACACAGCCTGCAGTGTGTGGGAATTCCTAGATGCTCCTTGCAGTCTGGATGACCATATTTTCAGGAAGCATCACCGTTTTGACCATCTGCTGGAGGCAAAGCGGAATATCTATGAAATTAAGTTCATGGATAGCACGGTTTTCGATGTGGTCACCCCACTGCTTAAGGAAGTAGACAGAGAAGGAATGGGTGACCACCAGTCAGAAGAAGGGGAACAGGCAGATAGTCAGGAAAGCCCCAGAGTGCATCTCACTTAAGAATGGAGTGGCACAGTGGCATAGTGGTTAGCACTGTTGCCTCAGAGTGCCAGGGACCTGGGTTTGATTCCTGGCTTGGATCAGTGTCTGAGTAGAGTTTGCACATTCTCCCCGTATCTGCATGGGTTTCCTCCGGGTGTGCGAGTTTCTTCCACAGTCCAAAGATGTGTGGGTTAGGTGGATTGGCCATATTAAATTGCCCCTTAATGTCAGGGGATCAGCTTGGGTATATGCATGGTGTTATGGGATAGGGCCTAGGTGGGATTGTGGTTGGTGCAGACTTGATGGGCCAAATGGCCTCTTTCTGCACTGTAGGATTCTAACTGTTTTCGCGTGTTGGAAAACGATGAGTGACAGTCCCTTTGGTGAACGCAGCCAGAGCCAAGTTCATGGCACTGTGGGTGGCTCGGCTGCACAAAGAGGGAGGAGTAAGAGTGGAAAGGTAATAGTGATAGAAGGCTGAATAGTGAAGGCTGCAAACAGGCAGATCTGCGGCGGCATGGCAATGCTGGGCGGAGGCTGGTGGTCAGGTTCCATCGCCCACCCGGTGAAAATGAGGCAGCATCAGGTTGGATGATTATTTTACACATTAGCTGAAGTTGAAAGAAGTAAAGTGGTGGGAGTTGGTCACAGTCAATAGCGCAAAATTGGCACTTTCAGTTCAGGCACCTACTTTACACAGTACTGGATACACAATTCTGTTATCATTAATGAAACTGAATGTCAAACTATACAAGTAACAGACAACTCACTGAAGCCTAATTTGTACCATTGTCGAGGCAAATTTCTACCGCAAGATTTTGTGAGGTGCAAAATGAGTATCCAGCCCAAACTGGTTTCTTACAACACAATAGGTTAGATTAAAATTTGGCCATTAAAATTTCAAGTGCTCCAGATACCATGACTTATAAATGATTATATTTTTAAAAATTGTGAAATTTTCCCTCATTGAGAGCACGATCCAGTATTTTTTTTTCATTTTAAGCAATTTCAAAATTAGGCAATGTCCTCAAATAGCATGGCTCGCCATGATCTAATTTTCCAGTTGAACATAAATTCAACCAACCATACTTTAATAACCATGCCATAATTCAGTTTCTATATTATTACATCTTGCAGAGTTCTTTGTTGTTAATTTCAACTTCCACAATCACCTGAATTTTCATAGAATCACAAAATACTACTGTGTAGAAGGAGGCCATTCAGCCTATCAAGTCTGCATCAACCAATCATAATCCCACACAGCCCTATCCCCATGCATTTACCCCTAGCTAGATCCCTGACACCAAGGGAAAATTTAGCATGGCCAATCCACCTAATCCACACATTTTTTGGAGTGTGGGAGGAGATCAGAGCACTCAGAGGAAACCCACATAGACATGGGGAGAAAAAACAAACTCTACACAGTGACCCAATACGGGAATCGAACCTGTGTCCCTTGTGCTGTGAGGCAGCAATGCTAATGATTGTGACACTGTGTCACCCATTTATTTATTTATTTTTTAATCTCAATTATCTTCATGCAAAATAGTGCATTGGAGCTTATACCAAAACAAAAGTAAGGTGGTTTCCAACTGAGCTGAAAATAAGCTGCTGTCTTGTTTTCCATTCTTCTAGTGGAACATAGAATTGTTTCTGGATTTGTCCAGCAGCTGAGTGGTTGCAGCAAAAATAACAAAGCTGCTACCTCAATGAGAGCTGGTAGCTGAGGTCTGGGAAGGTTAGAAACACGTTGCACTGGGTGTGAGGGAATGTGCATCATTATTGGGTCCATTTTATCTCTTGATCCAGGGAGGAACTGATGACAGGGAAACCCTCAATTCTTGCTCCACTGACAGGCCTTCTTTTGCTGTTTCAATGTGCCAGTGTCAAAAGCATCGATTCCACATGTAGGTTATGGGAAATATTAAGGGTACTGCGAAAGTGTGATCTGAAATAATTTTCCTTTGTCCTGCAAGAAATCAAAATCCATCCAAAGACATCACTGCAAACTTTAGTTTCAATCTACAATCCATTCTCAGTTCTATGATTTCCTCTTGCTCTTTTCATGATAATTTCTTTAATCACTCAAAAGAAAGTGAACTAAAAGCCTCACCTGCCCAATTGAAATATTCCATACTGTTAAGATGGTATATTATGAAGCCAGGAAATCCACAACAATTTTACTATTTTGGCATAAATGAGAGGATAGGACGTTTCACTCAAGATGTTATTCTGCTGACAAACTAGGGAGCTTTTATCAAAACTTTATTTAACAGCACAGTATAACCATAACAAATTAATTCACTTAATTTTTAACAGTGAAACAATACAAGACATGAACATGAACATAGTGTTGATGAACAGAGGGATCTAGGTGTATGTGTACATAGATCCCTGAAAGTTGGGCATCAGGTAGATAAGGTTGTTAGGAAGGCATACGGTGTCTCGGCGTTTATTGGTAGGGGGATTGAATTTAGGAGCCGCAACGTATTGTTGCAACTGTACAAAACTCTGGTGCGTCCGCACTTGAGAGTATTGTGTGCAGTTCTGGTCCCCACATTATAGGAGGGATGTGGAGGCATTGGAGAGGGTGCAGAGGAGGTTTACCAGGATGTTGCCTGGTATGGAGGGGAGGTCCTATGAGGAGAGACTGAGGGATTTAAGGTTGTTTTGGTTAGAAAGAAGGCGGATAAGAGGGGACCTTATTGAAACGTACAAGATCATTAGAGGTTTAGATAGGGTGGACAGTGATAGCCTTTTTCCTCGGATGGAGAAAGCTAGCACGAGGGGGCATAGCTTTAAATTAAGGGGTGGTAGTTATAGGACGGATGTCAGAGGTAGGTTCTTTACCCAGAGGGTGGTGAGGGATTGGAATGCCCTGCCTGCTGCAGTTGTGAATGTGCCTAGTTTGGGGGCGTTTAAGAGATCCGTGGATAGGTGTATGGATGGAAAGGGATTGGTTTAGGTTGGAGGGTCATTGCTTTTAATGGGTTGGTGCAACATCGTGGGCCGAAGGGCCTGTTCTGCACTGTAATGTTCTATGTTCTATGACAAGAAACAGTTCTGAACTGCTAACCTATCACTATCAGTTCCAATCGAGCAATGTTTCCCTTACAGATTTAAATTCTTCTTTAAAATGAGTTTAGCATACTTGCTTCAAATTGGGTTAACTGCCCTGATGCTTTCAGAAAACTTCTGGAGAGAGAGAGAGACAAACAGAATTTCTTCTTGCATCTACCAGTGCCAGGCCACAACTATTCTTAATAAAAAGACTGTTTCATTTTTATACAAAGAGCGGAGTTCCTCTCATTTCTGAACTCATATGACTCCATCGCTGTCAATCAACCTCATCAAAAACTTTAATAAAATAACACCCCATTATTGTTCTGGTAAATAAACACATAGATGGCTAAATGAGTAATTATGTGGGGGGGAGGGGTTTCAGACACAGACTGCATCTTAAAGCAGTCACACCTTAAACCTAAAGTATATCAAAATAGTATCATCACACCTCCTCTCTTAAAAACTGAATCAACAATCTGAGAAGATGTCTTCATTTTTCAAAACTCTAGTTTTCATACTATTAGTACTCCATAAGATATATATGTCTATTATATCATGCAAATTTAAACAGTAATATAGTCCAGTTAAGTCTTTCTCTTCCAACATTGAACATTCCCATCTGCTGTCATAACTGCATCTCCGGTAATGTCATCAGAGAGCTGGGCAGGATCCAAGGGGTAAAACTTTATATGGAATGCAAAATGGCACAAACAACTTCAGATTTGCTTTTTTAATTTCCTTTGCTGAGTCCAATCATTTCAAATGATTTTCAGTCCCAAAATGTCAAACCAAAGCAATATTTTTCCAGAAGGTTGGGTTGTTCATAAACTTTGTCACACAGAACCTATTCCTTTGCACGCTTTCTCAATTTCATAAGAACATAAGAACATAAGAACATAAGAAAAAGGAGCAGGAGTAGGCCATCTAGCCCTTCGAGCCTGCCCCGCCATTCAATAAGATCATGGCTGATCTGTTGTGGCTCAGTTCCACTTTCCCGCCCTCTCCCCATAACCCTTAATCCCCTCTCTTATCAAGAACCCATCAACCCGCTTCTTAAAAATATTTAGCGAGGCAGCCTCCACCACTTCAACGGGCAGAGAATTCCAGAGATTCACCACCCTTTGAGTGAAGAAGTTCCTCCTCAACTCCATTCTAAACCGCCCCGACTTTATCTTGAGGCTGTGCCCCCTAGTCCTACTGTCTTTTTTGAGCGGGAAGAGTCTTTCCACCTCTATCCTATCCATCCCATTCATCATCTTATACGTCTCAATGAGATCTCCCCTCATTCTTCTAAACTCTAACGAGTACAAGCCTAGTTTATTCAGCCTCTCCTCATAGCTCAATCCCCTCAACTCCGGTATCAGCCTAGTAAACCTCCTCTGCACTCCCTCCAGGGCCAAAATATCCTTGCGCAGGTGCGGCGCCCAAAACTGCACACAGTACTCCAGCTGCGGCCTCACCAATGCCCTATACAGCTGCAGCAAGACCTCCCTACTTTTATATTCAATCCCCCTCGCTATGAAGGCCAGCATCCCATTCGCCTTCCTGACCACCTGCTGCACCTGCAAGCTGGGTTTTTGCGACTCATGCACAAGGACCCCGAGGTCCCTCTGCACCGTCGCCTGCTGCAGTTTTTCGCCACGTAAGTAATAGTCCTTCCTACCATTCTTCCTACCAAAGTGGACCACCTCACACTTGCCAACATTAAATTCCATTTGCCATTTCCTGGCCCATTCGCCCAGCCTATCTAGATCCTTCTGCAGACTCTCCACACCCTCCGCACAATTTGCCTTTCCCCCAATCTTGGTGTCATCAGCAAATTTCGACACCCTGCACTCGGTTCCCTCCTCCAGATCATCTATATAAATGGTAAATAGCTGAGGCCCCAGCACCGACCCCTGGGGCACCCCACATGTATGTTCAGGGTCATCCAGAAGGGGCATTACATACCTGTCCCCTTTCTTTTTAACTGGCCTTACTTCTTCTGTCAGATAATCTAACTCTGTCTTCTCTTGTAAAATGGTACACTCAAAATTCTTACCAGAATCTCCAATTTTTAGCTTCTGGTTAAGTTTTTCTTCTTTTTCTGCAACGTTGCACTGGTGGGCTTTTTTTATTACAATACAATTACCAAATCTGAAAAGTTAGAAAGCCCTTTTTCATTGTCTTTTCTCCCCAAGGAATCTACGTTGATGAAGTAAATTGGACAATATTGAATTGCAAAAGTAAACATATATCTTTCTTTTCCAATGTAGTTTACTAATTCTTTTGTTTGTTCTGGATCTTCCTCTTCATTTTCTGCATATTCTTTGGCAAAGATATATATTAGATTGGTTTCTTTGGTATCAAGATCTATTCTAATTATGGTTCAAGTTATCATTGTGGCAGCCATGCTGTTGTGAAAACTAATTTACTCAAACATCAATTAGGAACAGGGCTGTTTCCATGGGTGTCTATGTCTGTGCAAGTTGTGTCAATTCATTATCCAGCAGTTTATTAGGAATGATGGTACAGTTTCATTAATCAGTCTTACTTCACACCATTGTCCTTTTGTTTGTGTTAGTACAATGTTTCTGCTCCTCAATCTCTATTTTGAGATCACATATATCTGCTGACTGACCTATATTTTTCCTTTTATACATGATGAGCTGTAATTGACAGTTCTGCAGTTTATGCTCAAGTAATTTCAACAACACAGGAACAGGCTTCAAATCAGTCAACTTTTAATTCATCTGTCTCCCAACCTGTTCACTTTTCTTATTCTTATCATTGTCCAGTAACTTATTCTCCTTCTCTGCCTTCCCCAGTTTCTCGTTGCACTCATCTGCCTCCATTTCTGTCTTCATTATCTCGAACATTAGCTAGGAACAGAACTACTTCTAAGGGTATCCACGTCTATGCAAGCTTTATAGATTAATTATCCCAGCAGTTTATTAACAATTTCATCAAACACTCTTACTTCACACCATGGATAATTAGTTATCCACCAGCCTTCACAGTGTTTTATGGAGACTTTCAGATGCTACATCTTAAAATGAACAAATATCAGCATGTCCTTCTGAACCTGTGCCAATCTGAGTACATAGAACATAGAACATAGAACATTACAGCGCGGAACAGGCCCTTCGGCCCACAATGTTGCGCCGACCAGTCTTACTTTTAAAAAAAAACATTGACCCTCTAATCTAAACCAATCCCTTTTCGTCCATAAACCTATCCACCAATCTCTTAAACGCCCCCAAACTAGGCGCATTTACAACTGCAGCAGGCAGGGCATTCCAGTCCCTCACCACCCTCTGGGTAAAGAACCTGCCCCTGACATCCGTCCTATAACTACCCCCCCTTAATTTAAAGCCATGCCCCCTCGTGCTAGATTTCTCCATCCGAGGAAACAGGCTATCACCATCCACCCTATCTAAACCTCTAATCATCTTATATGTTTCTATAAGATCCCCTCTTAGCCGCCTTCTTTCCAGTGAAAACAACCCCAAATCCCTCAGTCTCTCCTCATAGGACCTCCCCTGCATACCAGGCAACATCCTGGTAAACCTCCTCTGCACCCTCTCCAAAGCCTCCACATCCTTCCTGTAATGTGGGGACCAGAACTGCACACAGTACTCCAAGTGCGGCCGCACCAGAGTTGTGTACAGTTGCAACATGACGCTGCGACTCCTAAATTCAATCCCCCTACCAATAAACGCCAAGACACCGTACGCCTTCTTAACAACCTTATCTACTTGATTCCCAACTTTCAGGGATCTATGTACACATACACCTAGATCCCTCTGCTCCTCCACTCTATTCAAAGTCCTCCCGTTAGCCCTATACTCAACACATCTGTTATTCCTACCGAAATGGATTACCTCACACTTCTCCGCATTAAACTCCATCCGCCACCTCGCGGCCCAGCTCTGCAACCTATCCAAGTCACCCTGCAAACTTCGACACCCTTCCTCACAATCTACCACACCTCCGACTTTGGTGTCATCAGCAAACTTACTAATCCACCCAACTATACCCTCATCCAGATCATTAATAAAGATTACAAACAGCAGTGGCCCCAAAACAGATCCCTGAGGCACACCACTCGTAACCGAACTCCATGATGAATAATTACCATCAACCACCACCCTCTGTCTCCTATCTGCTAACCAATTCCTGATCCAAGTATCTAAATTACCACCAATCCCATACATCTGCATTTTCTGCAGAAGCATACCATGATGAACCTTATCAAACGCCTTACTAAAATCCATATATACCACATCTACTGCCTTACCCCTATCCACCTCTTTGGTCACCTTCTCAAAGAACTCAATAAGGTTAGTAAGGCACGACCTTCCCGCTACAAAACCATGCTGACTATCTCTAATCAATTCATTACTCTCCAAATAACTATAAATCCTATCCCTAATAATTCTTTCTAAAACCTTACCCACTACAGAAGTAAGACTCGCTGGTCTGTAATTCCCAGGGAAGTCTCTGCTCCCCTTCTTAAACAATGGGACAACATTCGCTGTCCTCCAATCTTCCGGTACTATACCAGAGACCAACGACGACCTGAAGATCAGAGCCAGTGGCTCTGCAATCACCTCTCTTGCCTCCCATAGAATCCTAGGGTAAATCCCGTCTGGACCAGGGGACTTATCTATTTTCAACCCATCTAGAATATCCAACACATCCTCTGTATCAACTACAATACTTTCTATTTTACACCCCTTCACCCCAGTGACCTCCTCAGCTACATTCATATCATCCTGCGTGAACACCGAAGAGAAATAATGGTTCAATGCCTCTCCAATCTCTTCCGGTTCCACACACAACTTCCCCCTACTGTCTGTAACTGGCCCTAATCTTGCCCTAACCAACCTTCTGTTCTTGACATACCTACAGAACGCCTTAGGATTCTCCTTAATCCTATCAGCCAAAGTCATCTCATGCCCTCTTCTAGCCCTTCTTAACTCCCTCTTCAACTCCCTCCTAGCCAATCTAAAGCTTTCTACTGCACTACCCGAGCCCTCAAGCCTCATCCGAACATAAGCAGAATAAATCCATATATATAGGAGTAGACTAAATCCATATAGATATTGCTTAATTGGAGCAGCATTTTCTACATCTACATCATCCACAATTATTTTGTTACTCCCCAGTTTGTTCCCACGTATAATTCCAAGTCATTGTAATAATGACTCAGATCATTCTCAGATCACCGACCAGGGGTCGGTGCTGGGGTCTCAGCTATTTACCATTTATATAGATGATCTGGAGGAGGGAACTGAGTGTGTGCTGTCGAAATTTGCTGATGACACCGAGATTGGTGGAACGGCAAATTGCGTGGAGGGTGTGGAGAGTCTGCAGAAGGATCTAGATAGGCTGGGCAAATGGGCCAGGAACTGGCAAATGGAATTTAATGTCGGCAAGTGCGAGGTGGTCCACTTTGGTAGGAATAATGGTAGGAAGGATTATTACTTACATGGCGAAAAACTGCAGCAGGCGACGGTGCAGAGGGACCTCGGGGTCCTTGTGCATGAGTCGCAAAAACCCAGCTTGCAGGTGCAGCAGGTGGTCAGGAAGGCGAATGGGATGCTGGCCTTCATAGCGAGGGGGATTGAATATAAAAGTAGGGAGGTCTTGCTGCGGCTATATAGGGCATTGGTGAGGCCGCAGCTGGAGTACTGTGTGCAGTTTTGGGCGCCGTACTTACGCAAGGATATTTTGGCCTTGGAGGGAGTGCAGAGGAGGTTTACTAGGCTGATGCCGGAGTTGAGGGGGTTGAGCTATGAGAAGAGGCTGAATAAACTAGGCTTGTACTCATTAGAGTTTAGAAGAATGAGGGGAGATCTCATTGAGACATATAAGATGATGAATGGGATGGATAGGATAGAGGTGGAGAGACTCTTCCCGCTCAGAAAGGACAGAAGGACTAGGGGTCACAGCCTCAAGATAAAGGCGGGGCGGTTTAGAACGGAGTTGAGGAAGAACTTCTTCACTCAAAGGGTGGTGAATCTCTGGAATTCTCTGCCCGTTGAAGTGGTGGAGGCTACCTCGCTAAATATTTTTAAGATGCGGGTTGTTGGGTTTTTGATAAGAGAGGGGATTAAGGGTTATGGGGAGAGGGCGGGAATGTGGAACTGAGCCACGACAGATCAGCCATGATCTTATTGAATGGCGGGGCAGGCTCGAAGGGCTAGATGGCCTACTCCTGCTCCTATTTCTTATGTTCTTATTCTGCTTTTCCACTGGAAGGATCTCAGTACTTTATCCCAATTTTGGATTATTTCCTCATTATCCAATCTAATCTGAACAATGAAAAATTCAGAATCATTTGGATTTGTTTCTTCACTCTTAGTTGTAACAACTAATACATCTATCTTCTGATTTCCTTCTCTCTCAAAATACCATTTGAGCATATTCACATGACATAAGAACATAACATAAGAACATAAGAACATAAGAAATAGGAGCAGGAGTAGGCCATCCAGCCCTTCAAGCCTGCCCCGCCATTCAATAAGATCATGGCTGATCTGTCGCGGCTCAGTTCCACTTTCCCGCCCTCTCCCCATAACCCTTAATCCCCTCTCTTATCAAAAACCCATCAACCCGCATCTTAAAAATATTTAGCGAGGCAGCCTCCACCACTTCAACGGGCAGAGAATTCCAGAGATTCACCACCCTTTGAGTGAAGAAGTTCCTCCTCAACTCCGTTCTAAACCGCCCCCCTTTTATCTTGAGGCTGTGACCCCTAGTCCTACTGTCTTTTTTGAGCGGGAAGAGTCTTTCCACCTCTATCCTATCCATCCCATTCATCATCTTATACGTCTCAATGAGATCTCCCCTCATTCTTCTAAACTCTAACGAGTACAAGCCCAGTTTATTCAGCCTCTCCTCGTAGCTCAACCCCCTCAACTCCGGCATCAGCCTAGTAAACCTCCTCTGCACTCCCTCCAAGGCCAAAATATCTTTGCGCAGGTGCAGCGCCCAAAACTGCACACAGTACTCCAGCTGCGGCCTCACCAATGCCCTATACAGCTGCAGCAAGACCTCCCTACTTTTATATTCAATCCCCCTCGCTATGAAGGCCAGCATCCCATTCGCCTTCCTGACCACCTGCTGCACCTGCAAGCTGGGTTTTTGCGACTCATGCACAAGGACCCCGAGGTCCCTCTGCACCGTCGCCTGCTGCAGTTTTTCGCCCCGTAAGTAATAGTCCTTCTTACCATTCTTCCTACCAAAGTGGACCACCTCACACTGGCCAACATTAAATTCCATTTGCCATTTTCTGGCCCATTCAGCCTATCTAGATCCTTCTGTAGCCTCTCCACACCCTCCGCACAATTTGCCGTTCCCCCAATCTTGGTGTCATCAGCAAATTTCGACACTCTACACTCGGTTCCCTCCTCCAGATCATCTATATAAATGGTAAAAAGCTGAGGCCCCAGCACCGACCCCTGGGGCACTCCACTAGTCACCATCCGGCAATCCGAATAGCACCCGTTGACCCCCACTCTCTGCCTCCTAGTTGACAACCAATCCTCTATCCACGCTAACACCCTACCCCCAACTCCATGTCCCTCGACCTTCTGCAATAACCTCTTGTGAGGTACTTTGTCAAACGCCTTCTGAAAATCTAGAAAGACCACATCCACTGGCTCTCCTCTATCCACCGCTCTAGACACATCCTCATAGAACTCCAGTAAATTTGTCAGACACGACTTCCCTTTAATGAAACCGTGCTGCGTCTGCTCTATCAAGCAATTCCCTTCAAGATGCCTTGCAATTTCCTCCTTAATGACAGATTCCTCCTTAATGACACTCTGAGTCTCCCTGCCATCTGATGATTTTATCAAATAATTTACCTCATTTAATTTTATTTTTATTTGATAAGGCCTGTTAAACCTTGCTTTTAATGAGTCATCTACCATTGGTAATCATCGTATTACTTCCTCCCCACTAAAAAGCTATGACTTTTTGATTTCTTATCTGCTTTTTTCATCATATGCTGTGCACTTTTAAATGTTTTCGAGCCAATTCACCAACCCTAGTTGAACTTTCCCTAAAGTTTGATGCATTGACCAACAATGTAGTCTCAGAATGCTGAGTCCCAATTCTCCTTGATCAATTTAAGTGATTCTCTTACTTAATGACTAAAAAACAATTCAGATGGACTGAATATAGTTGATTCATTTAGTGCATTCCTAATTGCAAAAAGTACAAATGGAATTCCTTTAACCAATCTTCCCAATCTTGGCTTTAGGCTTTCAACATGAACTTTCAAGTTCAATACCACACCGTTCTAATGCTCCTTGTGATTTTGAATGATACACAATTAATTTTAATTGTTTTATCTTAAACTATCCATAATTTCCCTGAATGACTTTGATGTAAGATTGGATCCTTAATCTGATTGAATTTCTTTGGGCAGTCCACATTTGGCGAAAAAATTTATGTAACTCTTATAATCCTTTGCATAATCAAATGATTTCTGAAAATCTAGTGGAAACATCGGTGGGTGATTCTCCTACCCCGCTGTGTTAATTTTCTAGTGCAGCAGGGTGGGAGAATCTTGCGGCCGGGTGGTGCGGGATTCGCGCATTCGTCACAAGCACATCTCTCAAATGTGGATTTCCGGCGCCATCAGATCTGTGCTGAAAACCAGTGGGAAGACCAAGTAAGTAATTTAGTTATATTTTAAACCTAATTTTAATATATTTAGTGGGCTTAGGGCTGAATTCTCTGGGCCTGCTAGCGTCTCCCACCCTGCCAGAGTGTTTCACTCTAGCGGGCTTTATAGCAGGTCTTCACTTTTGGGGAACTATCAAGATGATCCCGCTAGAATGAAAGGGGGGTAATTAGGGGCCATCCATTGGTCAGGTTGTGGGGAGTGGTGCCCCCTGCACATGGGCACCATGGCAGTGCTAGCCTGGGCCCCCGGCACTGCCCAAGAACAAACTGCAGGCGGGGCAGGGCCTGACTCGGGGGGGGGGGTGCAGAACCTAAGGGTGATTGATGGGGATGGGGGGGCATTCCTTTTGCACTCTGCATCTGGGATCAGTTGAGGCAGGAGGGAGACTAGTGATTGGGGCAGGCTGGCAAGGGGTCTACCGGGGGGAGGGGTTGAGGGTTATTCTACCAGAGGGGGTCTGCCAGGCCAGGTCTACTAGGGGGCTTTACTGAGGCTGGTCTGCCTCCTGAGATGCCTGCACTGTGGAGTGGGGGTGGTGTGAGGGAGCTGCTGGAGATCAGGGCAGTCCGGGATGTGGGGGGGGGTGGTCGGGAATTGTCAGGGGAGGCTTGTGATTGGGCCATTGGGGGGCAGCACGGCAGGAGTCCCAGTCTGGCCAATGATTTGAGATGGTCAGCCAACAGGAGGCTGATAGGGTCACTGTGCGTGCACAGAGGACAGCTGGCTTCAGCCTCTGTAGCAGGAATAGGCCCTGTCCCTTGAAATCTAATGAGATTCATGCTGGTGACTTCTGCACTGCAAAAAGTGGCAGAGATTCTCGTGAACTTCCACTAAGAAAATCAGCATGAATTACTTCAGTTTTCCCACAAATTCAACATGTAGAATTTTTTTGGGAGACTTCCGGCCATCTATTATGGTCAACAAATACTGATTCCTATTTCTTGTTTTAGGCATAATCAGTTAAGACCTCAGCAAAAATTTCCTCAAATGCCAGTGTAGGATTATGGATGCCGGTTTGATTATTGCCTGAGGTTTTCCTATTACCTGACATGTGCAACAACGACAGGAAAATTTTAAGTACATCTTTATGCAGTCCAGGCCAATAAAAATGTTTTTGCGTTTTCACTTGAGCTTTCCTTACTGCTAAATGCCATCACACTAGAACATCATGCGCTACCCCTTATTTCTAGAACCCACTGGTAACACAACTTGATGAACTGCTGTCCCTTTTTCATCCACCTGAATATGTAAAGGTCTCCACTTTCTTATTAAAACATTATTTCTAATGTAATAACACTCCTGTATACACACAGATTCCTCTTCTGTGCATGCTTTCTGATACAACTACTCTATCTCTTCATTCTTCTGTTGGAATTCTGCCATCTTTCCTGAACTAAAGGTATCTGCTTCATCCTCCACTTGTTCTTGCTGTTTATCAGCCATCTGGTCAAAGATTGTTTCTGATAACTGAACCTCAACCACTTTATCTTCACTGTTTGATTTCTCCTCCTCCTGTCTCAATCTGTGGCTTGGTATCCTTGTTCCTATGCAGTCGGGAAACATTCCAGGATATGTTTCCTTTGATTTTCCACTGCCTTTATAACCCCAATTGGCATCACTCCTAATTGTGTTCCAGTTATTTTGTGATCCAAGATAAACTATGCCCCTAAAAAAGAAAATTTCACTGTTACTCTTACCATTACGGAAACGTGGTTGCAGGGTGACAGGGATTGGGAGCTGAATGTCCAGGGGTATCAAGTATTTAGGAAGGATAGAAGGGAGGAAAAAGAGGGTGGGGTAGCCCTGCTGATTAAGGATAATATCAGGGCGGTAGTAAGGGAAGATATAGGCTCCAAAGAGCAGAACGTGGAATCATTGTGGGTGGAGATAAGGAACAGCAAGGGGAGGAAGACGCTGGTGGGTGTGGTCTATAGGCCCCCAAATAATAACTTGGAGGTGGGGCGGGCTATAAACAAGCAAATAAATGATGCGTGCAGGAATGGAACGGCGATAATTATGGGGGATTTCAATCTACATATTGATTGGTTGACCCATGTCGGATGCGGTGGGCTTGAGGAAGAGTTCTTGGAATGCTGCCGCGATAGTTTCCTTGAACAGTGTGTGATGGAACCGACGAGGGAGTGAGCTATCTTAGATCTGGTGTTGTGTAATGAGGCAGGTAGAATTAGGGATCTTGTTGTGAGGGATCCTCTTGGGACGAGCGATCATTGTATGGTTGAGTTTTTGATGCAGATGGAGGATGAAAAAGTAAGGTCCCGGACCTGTGTCCTCTGTTTGAACAGAGGGGAGTACGATAGAATGAGAGAGGAATTGGCGAATGTAGATTGGGGGCGCAGATTGGTCAGTAGGACTGCTGAGGAACAGTGGAGGATATTTAAGGAGATGTTTTTCGGTGCTCAGCAGAAAAATATTCCCATGGTAAAGAAGGAACGTAGGAGAAGGGATAATCAGCCGTGGTTATCGAAGGAAATAAAGGAGAGTATTAAATTAAAAGCTGATGCGTTTAGAGTGGCTAAAAGTAGTGGGCGAGTAGAAGATTGGGAGAGGTTTAAAAATCAACAAAGAATGACTAAGAAGTTGATAAAGAAAGAAAGGATAGAGTATGAAGCTAAACTAGCACTAAATATAAAAAAGGACAGTAAGAGTTTTTACAAATATATAAAGAGGAGGAGGCTGGCTAGAGTGAATGTTGGACCCCTAGAGGATGAGAAGAGGGATTTAGTGGTGGGAGATGAGGAAATGGCTGAGGCCTGAAATAAGTTTTTTGCCTCGGTCGTCACAGAGGAGGACGTGAATAATTTGCCGGATATTAAAGATAGAAGGATGGTAGGAGTTGAGGACCTGAATGCGATTACTGTCACTAGAGAGGTAGTGCTTGATCGACTAGCGGGACTGATGGTGGACAAGTCCCCAGGACCGGATGGAATGCATCCCAGGGTTCTGAAGGAAACGGCAGAGGTGATAGTAGACGCCTTAGTGATTATTTACCAAACTTCGCTGGATTCCGGGAAAGTGCCGGAAGATTGGAAAATGGCTAATGTTACGCCGCTGTTTAAAAAAGGTAGCAGGCAAAAGGCAGGGAATTATAGGCCGGTTAGTTTAACGTCTGTTGTTGGAAAAATGCTGGAATCCGTCATCAAAGAAGAAATAGCGAGGCACCTAGAGAAGAATTGTTTGATACAGTAGACGCAGCACGGATTCGTTAAGGGGAAGTCGTGTTTGACAAATTTATTGGAATTCTATGAGGATGTGACTAGTGCGGTAGACAGAGGAGAACCGGTGGATGTGGTGTTTCTTGATTTTCAGAAGGCGTTTGACAAGGTGCCGCACAAAAGGTTGCTTCAGATGGTTAGGGGGCATGGAGTTGGGGTAAGGTGTTAGCGTGGACAGAGGATTGGCTGTCTAATAGGAGGCAGAGAGTTGGTATCAATGGGTGCTATTCTGATTGGCGGTTGGTAACTAGTGGAGTGCCGCAGGGATTGGTGCTGGGGCCTCAGCTATTTACCATTTATATAGATGATCTGGAGGAGGGGGCTGTGTAGGGTGTTGAAATTTGCTGATGACACAAAGATGAGTGGAAAAGCAAATTGCGCGGAGGGTGTGGAAAGTCTGCAGAGGGATCGAGATAGGCTGAGCGAGTGGGCGAGGACCTGGCAGATGGAGTACAATGTTAGCAAGTGTGAAGTTATCCACTTTGGCAGGAATAATAGTAGGAGGGATTACTATTTAAAGGGCGAAAAGCTGCAGCATGGTACGGTGCAGAGGGACCTGGGGGGTCCTTGTACATGAGTCGCAAAAACCCAGTTTGCAGGTGCAGCAGGTGATCAAGAAGACGAATGGGATGCTGGCCTTTATAGCGAGGGGGATAGAATATAAAAGCAGGGAGGTCTTGCTGCAACTGTACAAGGCACTGGTGAGGCCGCAGCTGGAGTGCTGTGTGCAGTTTTGGTCACCGCACTTGCGCAAAGATATTTTGGCCTTGGAGGGAGTGCAGAGGAGGTTCACTCGGCTGACACCGGAGATGAGGGGGTTGGACTATGAAGAGAGACTAAATAGGCTGGGTCTATACTCGTTGAAGTTTAGAAGAATGAGGGGGGATCTTATAGAGACGTATAAGATAATGAAGGGGATGGATAGGGTAGAGGTAGAGAGATTCTTCCTGCTCGGAAAGGACAGCAGGTCTAGAGGGCACAGCCTCAAGATAAGGGGGGGGAGCAGTTTAGAACGGAGTTGAGGAGGAACTTCTTCACTCAAAGGGTGGTGAATCTCTGGAATTCTCTGCCCGTTGAAGTGGTGGAGGCTACCTCACTAAATATATTTAAGTCACGGGTAGATAGGTTTTTGGTAGGCAAGGGAATTAAGGGTTATGGGGACAAAGCCGGAAAGTGGAACTGAGCCACTTCAGATCAGCCATGATCTTACTGAATGGCAGGGCAGGCTCGAAGGGCTAGATGGCCTACTCCTGCTCCTACTTCTTATGTTCTTACGTTCCAAGACTTGACCACTTTTCACTTGACTCTCTAGCCTTACCTTGCATAATGAAATCATTTTCACTATTAATTTCAAATATTTCCACCTTTTATGGCACTATTCCTTTCAAACTATATAATTCCTCATCTCTCACCATTACAGATTCACTTGATCTCTATCTTTTAAAATCTTAATCTCTTTACCTACTTATTCTTATACACATGAGCAAATCTTACCCACATAAATAAAATCTTTAAAATGATTTGGCACTTGCTTATCAACCAGACTTTGAACAGACTATCCATCCTTTGTAGTTCTTCAGTTTCAACCTTGGTTTCCTTCGCCAGTTTAGCAAACATCACTGGTTTATCTCATTTTACCATGGCTGTCTTCCTGGTGTTTTTCTTAAGCGCCAACACTGTGACTTGGTGTGTCCAACTTTATTACAATGAAAACATCTAAGGTTTCTTATTTCTCTTCCATCCTCGTACGTTTCCTTTTTAACCTGAGGCAAACTATCTCCAACAAGACCTCCTTTGCCTTGACCACCTGAGAATTTCTCATTTTCCACTTTCTATCCTTCACAGATTCAAATTGATGTTGAAAACCAAACCTTGATTTATGAACCAATTCAAAATCATCTGTCATTTTGCTATTACTCCTGTAGTTACAACCTTTTGCTCTTCTACCATTTCAAATTGAAATTTTATTTTTAGTTCTTGAAGTTTTGATTTTCTCACCTTTTCTCTTGTCTTTCTCTTGCTTTCTTTTTGTTCTGCCAGTGCTGCTCATTCTTTTTGGTTTCTGTTGCACTTTCTCTCTCTTTCTTTTGCTTTTAATTCTAGCTCAAATTGTTCAAATCTTGTGCCTGTTCAAGCTGTTTCAATTCTTTTCTTGTTGCAACTATTCCATTTGTAATTGAATTCTAGCCATCTCCAATGATTTGAACTGTGTTTCTGGCAATTTTAACTGCTGAGTTATCACTGAAATTACCTCATCACTCCTTACACTTTCAGGCAAAGTCAACTTCAGCTTATTTGCAAAATCCTAAAGCTTTATTTTAGCCACCTTTTGTAAACCACTAAGAGTGACCACTTCCACACAGTAAATCTTTAGCCACTGAGTCATTTTTCCACAAGGCACTCCCTATTTAAACTAACCAAATGCACCGCCTGAAAGAAAACACCAGGTCCTCAACAGCTAATATTCAGTTAAATAATCCTAAAACAAACAAGGAATTATTATTTTTAATCCTGGCAAAGATCCCCCAAATTTTGTTAGGGGGCCAGATCAGAACCTAAGGTATATTATGAAACCAGACTAGACCCACCAATTTTTCTAGTTTGGCATTAATGTGAGGATAGAATGTTTTGACCGAGCATGATTCTCCTGACAAAATAGGATCTTTTATCAAACAAACTTCATACAACAACACAGTATAATTATAAGAAACTAATTAGCTTAATTATCAACAGTTGGACAATACTGAAGCATGGCAAGAAACAATTCTTAACAGCTAACTTATTTGACTCTAATCAAGCAATATTCCTGTTATAGACTTAAATTCTTCTTTAACATTAGCTAGCAAAACACAGGCACACTTGCTTTAACTTTGGTTAACAGTCCTGGGAGCTTTCAGAAAACCTCTGGAGAGAGAGAGAGAGAGAGAGAAAGACAGCCTTTTCTTACTTGTGCCAGCTCCAGACAACTGCTCCTTGTTTTAGGATGAAAATGAAATTTTTTTCCCTAAGACCTTAGCTCCAAGGATAGCTTTATTTTTCAAAATCTCTAATTTCTCACTGTTAGTGCTCTAAAATATATATGCATATTTTATAAAATCTAAGCTAACCTCTTACGTAATAGTAATATTGTCCACTCTAATCCTTTCTTCCAACATTTAACATTTTCTTTCCTGAGTCCAAACAGTTTTTTTTGATTTCCAGAATCCTGAAGTATCAAAACTAAGTGATCTTTTTTCCAGAAGATTGAATTGCTCAAAGAGAGCCTGTCCCTTTGCACACCTTCTCAACTTCGCAAATGTGTCTTCAGGATCATCCAGAAAGGTCACTTATCTCTGTGCCTTTTCTTGTTAACTGGCCTTAGTTCCTCTGTCAGGCAGTCTAACACCTTTGTTTGCTCTTGATCTTCACCATCACTTTCTGCACACTCTTTCTCAAAATCGCACAGCAGGTCCAACCCTGTTGCAACCATGGCTCCAGCTATCACTGTGGTAGTTTTGCTGCTGAGAAAACTATCATAATTTACTAGATCACCGGCTATGGTCAGTACTGTCTCTCTGGGTATCCATGTCTGTGCAGGTTGTATAGATTCCTTTTTCCAACAGCTCATTACAAACGATGGTCCAGTTTGAATGAATGAACAATCTCATTTCACACTGTTGTCCTTTTCTTTTGACTGCAGCAGTAAAATACTTCTCCTCAAGCTCTTTCTTGAGATCAAACATGATTGTTGATTCATCTACACTTTTCATTCTATCATTCCTAGTGATTCTGGTTGGCCAGTTGTTTTAAATTGCTTCACTCCAAAACTAGCCATAACTTCCCTGCATAAGTTTGACGTAAAATTTGATGCTTGATCTGATGGTATTTCTATAAGTAGTCTATATTTCATAATTCCTCCACAAATGAGTAAACCTTAGCCACACAAATAAATTATTTAACAAAATTTGGCATTTCCTTATCAACCGATCCCTGACCAGATGTACATTCTTTTGCACCTCTTTAGCTTCAACTGTGGTTTCCTTTACCACTTTAACAAACCCCACTGCTGATTCTGTTTTACCATAATCTGTCTTCACAGTTCTTTTCTTAAACCACCATCACTGTAACTTCGTGTGTTCAACTTTATTACAGCTAAAACAATTGAGGCTTTTTATTTCTCTTCAACCATCATGCATTTCCTTTTTAACCTAGATTAACTATCTTTACCATCTCCAACGAGATCTTCCTTGTCTTTACCACCTAAGGATTTCTCTTCTTCCCAGTTTCTATCCCCCACAAGTTGAAATTGATGTTGAGAACCAATCCTTGATATATGAATTAACTCGTAATCAGTTGCCATTTCTGCAGCTAACCTTGCAGTTTTAACCTTCTGCTCTTCCACGAGTTCACATTAATTCGGGAAGTGAAGATTTATGTTCTTCCAAAATAGTCATTTCTTGAAGAGCATCATGCATCTGGTCTATTCTCAATGACCTTTTCCATCTGTCAAAATTGTTTTGTTTGATCCTTTCAAATTCTATGGAAGTATGACTTTGTTGCTTCCTTACATTTGTCTGTAGGCTTCTGGCATGAGTTCATATGCACTTAAGATGGATTTTTCCACCTCACCATAATCCCCAGACATCTCCTTTGATAATGATGTGAACAATTCACTAGTTCTATTTACCAACTTTGTTTGAATTAATAATACCCACATGGTCTGTGGCAATTTCATTTGTTTAGTTACTTCCTCAAATGAGATGAAAAAAAAAAGCTTCTACATCCTCCCATCAAATTTTGGCAACGCTTGAACATATTTGAACAGATCCCAACAGGCCATTGACTACAAGGGATTAGCACTTCCTCAGTGTCCTCAGCACTACTCCCAGATTTTAACTTTACCTCCACCATTTTAAGTGAACATTCACTTTTCAGTTCCAGTTTCCAGAGAGAGAAGTTCAATTTCTTTCTCTTTTTCCTTTTTGTTCTTCCAGTGCTATTTTTTCTTTTTCTTTTTATTCTGCCAGTTCTATTTTTTTCTTTTTTTCCCTCTGCTTTTAATTGCAATTCAAACTTTCCTTTCCTTTTCATGTTCAAACTATTTTAATTATTTTGCTCTTTGTTCCATTGCAATTACATCTCCCTCTTTTGCTCTGCCTGTCCTCCTTTTTTGTCTTGCCATTGTCTTTATTCAAGCTGCATCAATTCTATATGAATTCAAGGCAGTGAGTCTGACTGTGTTTCTGGCCATTTTAAATGCTGAGCTACTACTGCAATTATCTCTGCCTTCCTTGCTCCCTTAGGTAAATTCAACTACAGCGTGTCTGCCAATTTCAAAAGCTTTGCTTTAACAACTTTTTGTAAAGTCACCCCAAGTGACTTCATCCACCCCCAAGAATACTTTAGCCACTGAAAAAGCCATTATTCCACAAGGTACTCCCTAGTTAAACTAGCCAAATGCAATACCTGGAAACAAAACACAAATACTAAACACTCACTGGCTGGAATTCTCCTAAAAAAATTCAAAATTCCCAACATATGGGAAAATGGTAGTGAATCAAGCTGTTTTTTTCAGCATGACTTTCAGAGCGAATCTCCGATACTCTGTGCATTGCAGAGTGCCTCAGCAGAATTCACTCTGGAAATCTGGGGCTGGGGCCTATTCCACCCAAGAGGCCGGTAGCATAGTGCTGAACAGGCCACTGTGCATGCGCCAATCTTTCAAGTAGAGATTGGCGTATGTACAGTGGCCCCACATTGCTGGCCTTCCTGATTGTTGACTAGTCCCACAACCTCCCCATCACTGGCCTTCTGATCCCCCCACTTCCTGATCATTGGCCTCTCAACCTCCCCAGGCCAGCCCTGATATCCCCTACCCCAACCAGTCTCAATCTTCCTGACTCCACCCCAACTGGCCAACCCCAATCTGCCAGACCCCCATCCGGCCAGCCCTGACCTCCCCCCTGACAGTCCCGGCCCCCTGATGACTATCCCCAATCCCTCGGGCAGCCCCTACCCCTGCATCCAGCTAGTCAGTCCTGGTTGCCCTCTTCCCACCCTCTCCCAGTGATCACAATGCAGAGTAGCAGCGCATCCCCCAGCCTCACTGATTGCTCCCCAAACAGGCCCTTACCCCAATAGGCCCCTCCTGCCCCACCCCTTTGGTATTGCCCAATGCTCATTTGGCAGTGCCAAGCTGCCAGATGGGCATTGCCAGTTTGCCCCTTGGGCAGTGCTAGGATGCCAGGGGCCTCAGTGGCCTCTCCTCCCTCCAGCAGGCCAGACTGCCTGTACTCTATTAGTGACAAGCAGGAGTAAATCCCACCAGAGGAAAGTACTTCCAGCAGATAGGTGGGGGAAAGATGCTAGCAGGCCCAGGGACTTCAGTCCCACACCCGCTATTCATACAGAAATACTGACTTCCATATGATAATCAGTTCAATGCCAATTTCCCTTGCTGATGTCTCCTGGCCCACTGCACTACTTAAGCAGTGCAGAGGTCTAGGAGAATTGCTCCCACTGTCTTTGAGTTCAATAATGCTAAACTGAACAAGGAATTATAGATTTTAATCCAGATAAGCCTCTGATTTCTTAGGGACCAGATCAGAAACTCAAAGGTATATTTTGAAATTAGTCTAGACTGTAACTTTTTTTAGTTTTTAATTAGTATGAACATGAGGTGTTTTGCTCTAGGTGTGATTCCATTGTCCACCAGGAAGTTTTTATTAAAACAAACTTTATTTTTAATAACACAATTAAAATATAACAAAAAGAATTACACATAAATTTTACCACTTGAAACACTAAATCGGACAAGACATAATTCATAATGGTTAGCTATCTCCATAGCTCCAATTTAAGCAATACCCACACAAACATAAATGCCTTATCAGAATCAGTTAGCAAAAACATAGATTCATGTGGGGTGCTAGTCTTGTAGCCTTTTAACCCCTCTGGACAGAGATACTGAGAGACACCTGTGTTCTGACCTCCAGACAGCAGCCTTCAGAGAAAGCTCAATCTTCAAACAATAGAATTTCAGAAAAAGTGACCTATTTTCTGGCAGATCTTAGATTCCTCTCTCCAGAGAATGAGAGAGAAAGAGAGAGAGAGAGAGCAACTGGGTGCTTGTTTCTCTCCATAAGTCTAACTCCATCCAGTGACATGTTTCTCCCGTCAATCAACCTAATTAAAACTTACTCTGAATCTGTAAAAGTTGGTGAGAGTTGCAGCTGACATGTTAAATTTTCTTAGTCTTCAGAGAAAGTAGAGGCATTGGTAGGCTTTCTTAACTATAGTGTCAACATGGGGAGACCAGGATACGTTGTTGATGATCTGGACACCAAAAACTTGAAGCGCTCGACCATTTTTACTTTATCCCCATTGACGTAGACGGGAGCATGTTCTCCACTCCCCTTGCTGAAGTCAATGGCCATCTCCTTCATTTTGTTGACATTGAGGGAGAGATCACTGTCATCGTACCAGTTCACCAGATTCTCTATCTCATTCCTGCAATTTGTCCTGTCATTATTTGAGATCAGACCCACTATGGTGGTGTCATCAGCAAATTTGAAAATCGAGTTGGAGGGGTATTTGACCATACAGTCATTGAAGGAGTATCGTAGAGGGCTGAGGGGGGGAAATTTGCCAATGCTATTTGGGGGCGGGGGTTTAAACTGATTCAGAGGGGGGATGGGAACCTGAATTGTAGCTCCAATGTACAGGAGGATGAGAATGGGGAGGTCATGGATAAGGTTTCTAGGTCACAGCAGTGTATTGGCAGGTAGAAGGGTGGTTTGAAGTGTGTATACTTTAATGCGAGGAGCGTACGCAATAAGGTGGATGAACTTGCAGCCTGGATTGGTGCCTGGGACTTTGATGTTGTGGCCATTTCAGAGACATGGATAGAGCAGGGACAGGAATGGTTGTTGCAGGTTCTGGGGTTCAGATGTTTCAGTTAGAGCAGAGAAGGTGGTAGAAGAGGGGGAAGAGTGGCATTGTTAGTCAAGGACAGTATTACGGTGGCAGAAAGGATGTTTGATGTGGACCTGTCTATTGAAATAGTATGGGCTGAGATTAGAAACAGGAAAGGTCACACAGTTGGGAGTTTTTTTATAGGCCTCCAAAAAGTTCCAGAGATGTAGAGGAAAGGATTGCAAAGATGATCCTGGATAGGTGCGAAAGTAACAGGGTAATTGTTATGGGGGCTTTAACTTTACAAATATCAGTTGGAAAAGCTATAGTTCAAGCACATTAGAGGGGTCAGTTTTTGTCCAATGTGTGCAGGAAGGTTTCATGACACAGTATGTAGATAGGCCAACAAGGTGAGGCTACATTGGATTTGGTACTGCGTAATGAACCAGACCAGGTGTTAGACTTGGAGGTAGGTGAGCACTTTGGTGATAGTGACCACAATTCGGTTACATTTACCTTAGTGATGGAAAGGGATAGGCATATACTGAAGGGCAGAAGTTATAGCTGGGGAAAAGGTAATTATGAGGCTATTAGGCGAGATTTAGGATACATAGGGTGGAGTGGGAAATTGCAGGGGCTGGGAACATCTGAAATGTGGAGCTTATTCAAGGAGCAGCTACTGTGAGTCCTTGATAAATATGTACCTGTCAGGCAGGGAGGAAGTGGTCAAGCGAGGGAACCGTGGTGTACTAAGGAAGTTGAACCTCTGGTGAAGAGAAAGAAGGTGGCTTATGTAAAGATGAGACGTGAAGGCTCAGTTAGGGCACTGGAGAGTTATAAATTAGCTAGGAAGGAGCTAAAGAGATAGTTAAGAAGAGCTAGAAGAGGACATGAGAAGACTTTGGCGTATAGGATCAAGGAAAATCCTAAAGCTTTCTACAGGTATGTCAAGAATAAAAGATTGGTTCAGGCAAGATTAGAGCCAGTCAGAGACAGCAGTGGGAAGTTGTGCGTGGAGCCTGAAGAGATAGGAGAGGCACTGAATGAGTATTTTTCGTCAGTATTCACGCAGGAAAAAGTCAGTGTAGTCGAGGAGAATACTGCGATACCAGGTAGTAGACTAGATGGGATTAAGGTACATAAGGAGGAGGTGTTAGCAATTCTTGAGAGTATGAAAATAGGTAAGTCCCCTGGGCCAGATGGGATTTACCCTAGGATTCTCTGGGAGGCTAGGGAGGAGATTGCAGAGCCTTTGGCTTTGATCTTCATGTCGTCATTGGCTACAGGTATAGAGCCGGAAGACTGGAGGATAGCATGTGTTGTCCCCTTGTTCAAGAAGGGGAGTAGCGACCATCCTGGGCATGAGACCGGTGAGCCTTACTTCTGTTGTGGGCAAAGTTTTGGAAAGAATTATAAGGGATAGGATTTATAATCATCTAGAGAGATATAAATTGATCAGGGATAGTCAACACGGTTTTGTGAAGAGTAGGTCATGCCTCACAAACCTTTTCGAGTTTTTTGAAAAGGTGACCAAAGAGGTGGATAAGGGTAAGGCAGTTGACGTGGTGTATATGGATTTTAGCAAAGTGTTTGATAAGGTTCCCCATGGTAGGCTACTACAGAAAATGCAGATGCATGGGATTGAGGGTGATTTAGCAGTTTGGATTAGGCATTGGCTAGCTGACAGAGGGTGGTGGTTGATGGGAAATATTCAATCTGGAGTTCAGTTACAAATGGTGTACCTCAAGGATCTGTTTTGGGGCCACTGCTGTTTGTTATTTTTATAAATGACCTAGATGAGGGTGTAGAAGGATGGGTTAGTATATTTGCTGACACCAAAGTCGGAGGAGTTGTAGACAGTGAGGATGGATGTTATAGTTTGCAGAGGGACATAGATAAGCTGCAGAGCTGGGCCGAGAGGTGGCAAATGGAGTTTAATACGGAAAAGTGTGAGGTGTTTCACTTTGGTAAGAGTAACAGGAGTACAGAATATAGGGCTAATGGAAGGACTCTTAGTAGTGTTGATGAGCAGAGAGGTCTCGGGGTACATGTGCATAGATCCCTAAAAGTTGGCACCCAGGTTGATAAGGTTGTTAAGAAGGCGTACTTGGTAGAGGGATTGAATTTCAGAGCCATGAGGTCATGTTACAACTGTACAAAACTCTGGAGTGGCCGCACTTGGAGTATTGCGTACAGTTCTGGTCGCCGTGTTATAAGAAAGATGTGGAGGCATTGGAAAGGGTGTAAAGGAGGTTTACCAGGATGTTGCCTGGTATGGTGGGAAGGTCTTATGAGGAAAGGCTGAGGGACTTGAGGTTATTTTCATTAGAGAGAAGAACGTTACAAGGTGACCTAATTGAGGCATACAAGATGATCAAAGGACTGGATAGGGTGGACAGTGAGAGCCTTTTTCCTCGGATGGTGATGATTAACACGAGGGGACATAGCTTTAAATTAAGGGGTGGTAGTTATAGGACGGATGTCAGAGGTAGATTCTTTACTCAGAGGGTAGTAAGGGCGTGGAATGCCCTGCCTGCAGCAGTTGTGGACTCACCTACTTTAAGGGCGTTCAAATGGTCAGTGGATAGGCATATGGATAACATTGGAATCGTTTAGGTTAGAGGGTCATTAGATTGGTTCCACTGGTCAGCGCAACATCGAGGGCCGAAGGGCCTGTACTGCGCTGTAATGTTCTATGAGGACACAGCCTTTTCAGGCAGCAGTGTTGAGGATGATCACGGAGAAGGTGTTGTTGCCTATCCTTACTATTGTGGTTTGTGGGTTAGAAAGTTCAGGATCCAGTCGCAGATGGATGAGCTGAGCCCCAGATCATGAAGTTTAGAGATGAATTTCATAGGACTAATGTGCTAAAGGCTGAGCTGTAGTCAATAAACAGGAGTCTGACATAGGTGTCCTCACTATCTAGGTATTCCGGGGTTGAGTGCAGGGCCAGAGAGCTGCCATATGCAATGGACCTGTTATGGCAGTAGGCAAACTGTAATGGATTCCGGCAATCGGAGAGACCGGAATTGATTTGTGCCATGACTAACGTTTCGAAGTTCTTCGTAATGATGGATGTCAGATCCACTGGACGATTGTCATTCAGGTATGCTGCTTGGCTTTTTTTGGTACCGGGATGATGGTCATCTTCTTGAAGCAGATAAGGACCTCAGATTGTTGTAAAGAGGGGTTGAAGATGTCTGCGAATACCCCTGCCAGCTGATCCACATAGGATGAGTGCACATCCAGGTACTCCATCCGGGCCAGTAGCTTTCCGTGGGTTGACCTTTGAGAAAGCTGCTCTGACATCTGCAATGGTGACTACAGATACAGGTTCATCTGAGGCTTCCAGGATGGAGGACATACTCTCGCTGACGTCTTGCTCAAAACGGGCATAGAATGCATTGAGCTCATCGCGGAGGGGTGCATTGGTGCCAGTGATTTTACATGCCTTCATCTTGTAGCCTGTTATGTCTTGCAGACCTTGCTATAGTTGGTGAGGGTCCAAGTGGCTAGCTTGGGACTCTAGTTTAGTCCAGTACTGTCTTTTGGCATCTTAGATGGATTTCCTTAGAACATATTTGGCTTTCTTGTATAGGTCAGTGTCGCCTGACGTGAATGCTTCAGACTTCAGAAAGCAGTGGATATCCTGTTCATCCATGGTTTCCAATTGGGTAACATAGGAATTTGCTTCTTTGGCAAACAGTCTTCTACACACTTACTAATGAAGCCAATTACTGTAGTGGCGCACTCATTCAGGCTGGTTGCAGAGGTTTTAAATACTGACCAGTCCACTGACTCTAAGCAGCCCTGTAGATTACCTGATACCTCAGACCAACGTTGTATGACTTTTCTTGACAGATTCTCCTGTTTTAGTTTGTGCTTGTAAGCCAGGAGCAACAGCACAGCATTGTGGTCTGATTTGCCAAAGTATGGGCAGGTGGTAGAGTGGTAGGCATGTTTGATAGCAATGGTCTAGGATATTTGCACCTCTGATGGAACAGGACACGTGTTGGCAATAACTTGGTAGGACACTCTTGAGCTTGGCCTGATTGAAGTCCCCAGCCACAATGCACAAGGCCTCGGGATGTTTCATTTCAAGGTTGCTGGTGTATATTTCATCCAGCATGATCTTCACATCCACATGAGGTGGAATGCAAACTGCTGTCAGAGTAACAGAGATGAATTCCCGGGGAAGCTAGTGGGGGCAGCATTTTAGCATCAGGTATTCTAGGTCTGGGGAGCAGAAACTCACCAGTATTGCTCTGTCTAGGCACCATGAGGTATTGATGAGGAACAGTCTCCAACCCCCCTTATCTTACCTGAGGCTGCTGTACATTCGGTGATTGAGA
Organism: Carcharhinus amblyrhynchos; assembly: GCF_965287045.1. Lineage (NCBI taxonomy): Eukaryota > Metazoa > Chordata > Chondrichthyes > Carcharhiniformes > Carcharhinidae > Carcharhinus > Carcharhinus amblyrhynchos. Next base: position 60,516,774 of record NC_137329.1, read on the forward strand.
AGCCCTCTATTTGTAAGGCATTGTCCAGTGAGGCAGGAGTAACGCAAGTTCTCGATAATAAAATGAAAACATATTTAAAATACATTGAAAAGAGATTCAAATAATTTACCTGTCTTCCTGCTGGTTTCCAGTGTGGTTTGGTCTCCCTCTGATTGTTCTCTGGCTCTGGGAGATACGCATGCGTTCTCGGCACACGCACAAATCCTGGAACAAGGCCGACGACGCCCATCTCCCATCCCGGCCTGTCAGAAAAGTTGCGGGGTCATGATGGGAGAATAGCTCCCATTTCAAACTAGATGGTTGAGATTCTTTTCTCCGTACCACACTGCATCACCTCATTTTCCCATGAAAGGGAAGAGAGGACCAAGCATGGCACATATTCACAGGATATGGGTAGACCAGCATTTTTGTTGCCCGTCCTAATTGCCTTTAAGAATGTGGTGGTGAGCTGCCTTTTTGAACTAATGAAGTACATGTGCTTTAAGTGCAACCACAGTGCTGTTAGGATTTTGACCTAGCAACATTGAAGAGATGGTCATTACATATTGCAGAGGAGAGGGCTATGAATATCAGAATGGCCCCACAAAAGAAATGCATGAGTGACAGCAAACACCTGATCCAGGTGTACAGAACTCTTCAGGAGCTGTGGGAATGGTATTATGTTGGTAATCATGGTGATGGATATTTGAGGCTGTGGCCAGGGGTGGAAGTTAAAGTGCCCGAATGAATGGTGGAAGAGTGGCACTAAGTCATCAAGAAATGCTGAGCTTGGCAGTATTTTGAACACTGGGTGCAGTTACAAACCCATCAGTGAGAAATTATGAAGGTCTCCATGCCTTCTTCTCATTCCTGTTTCACTCACAGACCCTTAAGAACATAAGAAATAGGAGCAGGAGTAGGCCATCTAGCCCTTCGAGCCTGCCCCGCCATTCAATAAGATCATGGCTGATCTGAAGTGGCTCAGTTCCAATTTCCCGCTTTCTTCCCATAACCTTTAATTCCCTTGCCTACCAAAAACCTATCTACCTGTGTCTTAAATATATTTAGCGACGTAGCCTCCACCACATCAACGGGCAGAGAATTCCAGAGATTCACCATCCTTTGAATGAAGAAGTTCCTCCTCAACTCTGTTCTAAACTGCCCCCCCGCTTATCTTGAGGCTGTGCCCTCTAGTCCTGCTGTCCTTTCTGAGCGGGAAGAATCTCTCTACCTCTACCCTATCCATCCACTTTATTATCTTATAAGTCTCTATAAGATCCCCCCTCATCCTTCGAAACTCCAACGAGTACAAACCCAGTCTATTCAGCCTCTCTTCATTGTCCAACCTCCTCATCTCCAGTATCAGCCTAGTGAATCTCCTCTGTACTCCCTCCAAGGCCAAAATATCCTTGCGCAAGTGCGGTGACCAAAACTGCACATAGCACTCCAGCTGTGGCCTCACCAGTGCCTTGTACAGTTGCAGCAAGACTTCCTTGCTTTTACATTCTATCCCCCTCGCTATAAAGGCCAGCATCCCATTTGCCTTCCTGATCACCTGCTGCACCTGCAGGCTGGGTTTTTGCGACTCATGCACAAGGATCCCCAGGTCCCTCTGCACCGTAGCATGCTGCAGCTTTTCGCCCTTTAAATAGTAATCCCTCCTACTATTATTCCTGCCAAAGTGGATAACTTCACACTTGCTAACATTGTACTCCATCTGCCAGGTCCTCGCCCACTCGCTTAGCCTATCTAGATCCCTCTGCAGACTTTCCACACCCTCCACACAATTTGCTTTTCCACTTACCTTCATGTCATCAGCAAATTTCAACACCCTACACTCAGCCCCCTCCTCCAGATCATCTATATAAATGGTAAGTAGTTGAGGCCCCAGCACCGATCCCTGGGGCACTCCACTAGTTACCAACCGCCAATCAGAATAGCACCCATTGATACCAACTCTCTGCCTCCTATTAGACAGCCAATCCTCTATCCACACTAACACCTTACCGCCAACTCCATGCCCCCTAACCTTCTGAAGCAACATTTTGTGTGGCACCTTATCAAACGCCTTCTGAAAATCGAGAAACACCACATCCGCCGGTTCCCCTCTGTCTACCGCACTAGTCACATCCTCATAGAATTCCAATAAATTCGTCAGACACGACTTCCCCTTAACGAATCCGTGCTGTGTCTGCTCTATCAAACAATTCTTCTCAAGGTGCCTTGCTATTTCTTCTTTGATGACAGATTCAAGCATTTTTCCCACAACAGACGTTAAACTAACTGGCCTATAATTCCCTGCCTTTTGCCTGCTACCCTTTTTAAACAGCGGCGTAACATTAGCCGTTTTCCAATCCTCGGCACTTCCCCGGAATCCAGCAAGGTTTGGAAAATAATCACTAAGGCATCTACTATCACCTCTGCCATTTCCTTCAGAACCGTGGGATGCATTCCATCCGGTCCTGGGGACTTGTCCACCATCAGTCCCGCTAGTCGATCAAGCACTGCGTCTCTACTGACAGTGATTGCATTCAGGCCCTCAACTCCTACCATCCTCCTATCTTTAATACCCGGCAAACTATTCACGTCCTCCTCCATGAAGACCGAGATAAAAAACTTATTTCAGGCCTCAGCCATTTCCTCATCTCCCACCACTAAATCCCCCCTCTCATCCTCTAAGGGTCCAACATTCACCCTAGCCAGCCTCCTCCTCTTTATATATTGATAAAAACTCTTACTATCCTTTTTTATATTTAGTGCTAGTTTAGCTTCATAGTCTATCCTTCCTTTCTTTATCATCTTCTTCATCAATCTTTGTTGATTTTTAAACCTCTCTCAATCTTCTACTTGCCCACTATTATTAGCCACTCTAAACGCATCAGCTTTTAATTTAATACTTTCCTTTAATTCCTTCGATAACCACAGCTGATTATCCCTTCTCCTACGATCCTTCTTTACCAACGGAATAAATTTCTGCTGAGCACTGAAAAAGATCTCCTTAAATATCCTCCACTGTTCCTCAGCAGTCCTACCAACCAATCTGCGCCCCCAATCTACATTTGCCAATTCCTCTCTCATCCTATCGTACTCCCCTCTGTTCAAATAGAGGACACAGGTCCGGGACCTTACTTTTTCATCCTCCATCTGCATCAAAAACTCAACCATACAATGATCGCTCTTCCCAAGAGGATCCCTCACAACAAGGTCCCTAATTCTACCTGCCTCGTTACACAACACCAGATCTAAGATAGCTCACTCCCTCGTCGGTTCCATCACACACTGTTCAAGGAAACTATCCCGGCAGCATTCCAAGAACTCTTCCTCAAGCCCACCGCGTCTAACATGGGTCAACCAATCAATATGTAGATTGAAATCCCCCATAATTATCATCGTTCCATTCCTGCACGCATCATTTATTTGCGTGTTTATAGCCCGCCCCACCTCCAAGTTATTATTTGGGGGCCTATAGACCACACCCACCAGCGTCTTCCTCCTCTTACTGTTCCTTATCTCCACCCACGATTCCACGTTCTGCTCTTTGGAGCCTATATCTTCCCTTACTACCGCCCTGATACTATCCCTAATCAGCAGAGCTACCCCTCCCCCTTTTTCCTCCCTTCTATCCTTCCTAAACACTTGATACCCCTGGACATTCAGCTCCCAGTCCCTGTCACCCTGCAACCACGTTTCCGTAATGGCCAACAGATCGTATCCATTTGTGCTGATCTGCGCCACCAGCTCATTCACTTTGTTCCGAATGCTTTGTGCATTCAGATAAAGTGTCTTTATCCCAGCCTTTATCTGGGCCCTATTTGAAGGAACGCTACCAACCGTTCTCATGCCAACTCCCTTTATTATTGGGATATCCTTGACCTTTTCCCATACCTGTACCCTCTCTTTTACTTAAGACATTGTAATTTCACCCACCCCTGCACCCCCCACATTAGTTTAAAGCCCTATCTACAGTCCTAGTACGATTTGCCAGGACTCTGGTCCCAGCACGGTTCAGACCAAGATCGTCCCATCTGAACAGGTCCCACCTGCCCCAATACTGGTGTCAATGCCCCATAAATTCAAACCCATTCCTCCCACACCAATCCCTGAGCCACCCATTCATCTCTTTAATCCTATCTACCCTCCGCCCATCTGCACGTGGTTCAGGTAGCAATCCAGAGATAACCACCTTGTCAGTTCTGCTTTTTAACTTCATTCCCAGCTTTTCATACTCCCTCTGCAAATCCTCAGTTCCCATTTTGCCATATGTTGTTGGCACCCACATATACCACAACGACCGGATTCTCACCCTCCCACTCCAGGTTCCTCTGCAGCCCAGATGAGACATCCTGGACCCGAGCACCAGGCAGACAACACACCCTTCTTTATTCCTTATCCCTGTCACAAAGGACAGTGTTTATACCCCTAACTACACTATCCCTAATTACCACTACGTTCCTCTTTACTTCTTCCTCTTTGTCCTGTTTCTGCACCACTGTACCATGGGCAGTTTGCTCGTCAACCTTACAGCCCTCGTCCTTGTCCACACTGGGAGCAAGAATCTCAAACCTGTTGTGCAGATTGAGAGGCTGAGGCCTTTGCGTCCCCCCCTCCTTCCTCCCCACTCCCCCCTTCCTCCCCACCCCCCCTCCTTCCTCCTAAACTTCCTCCCCCCAGCAGCACCGTCTTGTTCTTGGCCCTTACAGTGAGCCAGTCTAGGGGGTGTGGATATCTCTTGCACCCCATTATTTACGGTACACTCCTTCTCCCTGATGAGCCTCAGTGTCTGAAGCTAGAGGCCAGCTCATCTACTTTGAGCTGGAGCTCCTCCAGCAACCAGCACTTACTGCAGACATGGTCACTGGGAGGGACCTTGGGGTCCACCAGCTCCCACATCATACAGAAACAGCACATCACATACCACTCCATCACAGTCTCTTAGTAATTACTGAACACAGTTAAGAATTTAATCTTACCTGGCCCTTTTCTGCTAAGCCCTTTGATCCTAAGCCATTACAGCTCACTCTGCTTCCCTCTCACTCCGCTGCCCGCTCCTGACGCTGCCCGCTGTCTACAGCAGGCCTCCTTTTAAACTTTGCGCGGTAGAAAAAACCCTTCCCACAAAGCTCCGCGGCCCACTTCCTCTGTAGTTTTTAAATGAGAAAACCGTCACTAAGCCCGCAAAAATGTTTACAAAGGTAATCGCTTACTTTTACTCCGTGCGACCTTCACTCCGCCTGCTCCAGCAAACAATCATGGTCCCACTCCCAGGAACTGAGCAGCATCTTGGTCAGCAAGAGAAGGGAATTTGTCTAAGCAGCATCACATCAGACTAGTTCACCAAGCACCAAAGGAGATACTTGCACCTCAGTAGCTAATCGGGGTGGGAATCGAACCTGGGTCCCTTGCACTATGAGGCTACAATGATAACCACTGAGCCACTTAGAAGTTAAAACATGCAGGGTCCGAAATGCTGCAGGAAGCTGGTCAGAGCTTGAGGCACTTTAGATAAGAGCAGATCCAGAACAATGAGTCTGAGGTCAGCCACAGATGGAGACATAAATATATAAATGTAACAAGATTAGTTACTGAATAGATTGAAACCAGTCATTGATAGAGGATGGGCCAGGAAATGGCAAATGGAATTTAATGTTGGCAAGTGTGAGGTGGTCCACTTTGGTAGGAAGAATGGTAGGAAGGACTATTACTTACGGGGCGAAAAACTGCAGCAGGCGACGGTGCAGAGGGACCTCGGGGTCCTTGTGCATGAGTCGCAAAAACCCAGCTTGCAGGTGCAGCAGGTGGTCAGGAAGGCGAATGGGATGCTGGCCTTCATAGCGAAGGGGATTGAATATAAAAGTAGGGAGGTCTTGCTGCAGCTGTATAGGGCATTGGTGAGGCCGCAGCTGGAGTACTGTGTGCAGTTTTGGGCGCCGCACCTGCGCAAAGATATTTTGGCCTTGGAGGGAGTGCAGAGGAGGTTTACTAGGCTGATACCGGAGTTGAAGGGGTTGAGCTATGAGGAGAGGCTGAATAAACTAGGCTTGTACGCGTTGGAGTTTAGAAGAATGAGGGGAGATCTCATTGAGACGTATAAGATGATGAATGGGATGGATAGGATAGAGGTGGAGAGACTCTTCCCGCTCAAAAGACAGTAGGGGTGCTATTCGGATTGGCGGTTGGTGACTAGTGGGGTGCCCCAGGGGTCGGTGCTGGGGCCTCAGCTATTTACCATTTATATAGATGATCTGGAGGAGGGAACCGAGTGCAGGGTGTCGAAATTTGCTGATGACACCAAGATTGGGGGAAAGGCAAATTGTGCGGAGGGTGTGGAGAGTCTGCAGAAGGATCTAGATAGGCTGGGCGAATGGGCCAGGAAATGGCAAATGGAATTTAATGTTGGCAAGTGTGAGGTGGTCCACTTTGGTAGGAAGAATGGTAGGAAGGACTATTACTTACGTGGCGAAAAACTGCAGCAGGCGACGGTGCAGAGGGACCTCGGGGTCCTTGTGCATGAGTCGCAAAAACCCAGCTTGCAGGTGCAGCAGGTGGTCAGGAAGGCGAATGGGATGCTGGCCTTCATAGCGAGGGGGATTGAATATAAAAGTAGGGAGGTCTTGCTGCAGCTGTATAGGGCATTGGTGAGGCCGCAGCTGGAGTACTGTGTGCAGTTTTGGGCGCCGCACCTGCGCAAGGATATTTTGGCCCTGGAGGGAGTGCAGAGGAGGTTTACTAGGCTGATACCGGAGTTGAGGGGATTGAGCTATGAGGAGAGGCTGAATAAACTAGGCTTGTACTCGTTAGAGTTTAGAAGAATGAGGGGAGATCTCATTGAGACGTATAAGATGATGAATGGGATGGATAGGATAGAGGTGGAGAGACTCTTCCCGCTCAAAAAAGACAGTAGGACTAGGGGGCACAGCCTCAAGATAAAGGGGAGGCGGTTTAGAACGGAGTTTAGGAGGAACTTCTTCACTCAAAGGGTGGTGAATCTCTGGAATTCTCTGCCCGTTGAAGTGGTGGAGGCTGCCTCGCTAAATATTTTTAAGAAGCGGGTTGATGGGTTCTTGATAAGAGAGGGGATTAAGGGTTATGGGGAGAGGGCGGGAAAGTGGAACTGAGCCACAACAGATCAGCCATGATCTTATTGAATGGCGGGGCAGGCTCGAAGGGCTAGATGGCCTACTCCTGCTCCTATTTCTTATGTTCTTATGTACTAGGGGGCACAGCCTCAAGATAAAGGGGGGGCGTTTTAGAACGGAGTTGAGGAGGAACTTCTTCACTCAAAGGGTGGTGAATCTCTGGAATTCTCTACCCGTTGAAGTGGTGGAGGCTGCCTCGCTAAATATTTTTAAGAAGCGGGTTGATGGGTTCTTGATAAGAGAGGGGATTAAGGGTTATGGGGAGAGGGCGGGAAAGTGGAACTGAGCCACAACAGATCAGCCATGATCTTATTGAATGGCGGGGCAGGCTCGAAGGGCTAGATGGCCTACTCCTGCTCCTATTTCTTATGTTCTTATGTACTAGGGGGCACAGCCTCAAGATAAAGGGGGGGCGTTTTAGAACGGAGTTGAGGAGGAACTTCTTCACTCAAAGGGTGGTGAATCTCTGGAATTCTCTACCCGTTGAAGTGGTGGAGGCTGCCTCACTAAATATTTTCAAGAAGCGGGTTGATGGGTTTTTGATAAGAGAGGGGATTAAGGGTTATGGGGAGAGGGCCGGAAAGTGGAACTGAGCCACGACAGATCAGCCATGATCTTATTGAATGGCGGGGCAGGCTCGAAGGGCCAGATGGCCTACTCCTGCTCCTATTTCTTATGTTCTTATAACTGCATAAATATATCCATTCTGTGAACAATGATATTTTAACTGTCCGTGTCTGTACCTGTCTGCTTGTAAATGATATGTTAACTATCGATGTCCGTATCTGCCTACTCAACTTGTAACAATGTGTTAACTGCTAATGTCTGTACTGCCTACTGTCTAAAAAGAATAAAAATGATCAACTACCATTGTGTGGTTGAGAAAGTAGCTGCCAAAGCATTGCAGAGTACCAATGCTTTCTCCTGAAGTTTTGGGTCTGAAATAAAACGGTATTGTTGAAACCTCCAAGTCTGACTCCGTAGTGATAAATTTCCCACAACACTATGATGATTTGAGATTCAGGTAGCTGAAGAGTGCACCATCAGAATGCAAGAGGAGGTATCTGAGGCACAAACATCTATGGGCAGTCTCCCTTGGAGGTGGGAGGACAAATACTGATGCCATGAGGTAGGGCCACAGCTGTCACCATTTGGGGGTCATTGTTCGGATCTTCAGCAACAGCTGTGCGAGCATCTGGCAGAGTTCCCTGAGGTATTGAGAGACCATGCTCTGTGAATGGAGGAGTCCATGGTGCAGATAAGTTCGGCCGTGTCTCAGGAATCCCAGTGCAGGGGTTCCGCCGATGAGAGAGTGGTCAACTTGATATAAGCCACATGAGGCAGCAGCTGGAGTGCATGCTGCGCCAGCTGGATGTTTTGAACACCTCCCTCTTCAACCAAAGCCATTAAGTTCAGAGCTTGGGCAGTGACGTCTGTGGAATAAGTGAAGAGCTGCAGACCATGAACTGGGCAATCCTGCAAGTGGCCCAATGGGATTTGGAGGAGATATGTCCTTGCAAGCCATTGAAAGAGCACATTTAGTTCTAAGGATGTTCCAGAGGAAGGTGGACATTCCATACATATTGAGGGAACCTCAACATCTTCAGCTTCCACAGCCCCCATCTTGGCAAATGTGAATTTGTGAATTGACATGATGACTCTTGAAGAGATGCAGGAAGGGTCCTGCAGCTATGCAAAATTCAGGCCAGAGCTGCTGTTTGTTTCTCTTAGTGGGACCTGGGATGGAATGTCAGCAGTGAGCCATAGAGCCTATCCAGCAGACAAATGATAGGATAACTGTGGTGACATCAGTGGAGTTCGGGGGCTGGGGGGGGGGGGGGGGGAGGGGAGGGGTGTGTCATCCTCATGTGAAACGACTTGGGGGTCCTTCAGAGACCCAGGCAAATATACATAGAATGAGCCCCAAACAAGCGGTGACGCTGACCTGAGGGCCCTACATAACAAAGAACAAAAACAGCCCGGGAAACAGGCCCTTCGGCCCAACGAGCCCGTGCCGCCATTTTAACATTACCAGTCCCTCCTCTACCCATGACCCTTATCTATTGTTTTTATGGCAATCCACATTGAGGGAAACTAATTTAGGGACAATTTATTACTTCCAATCAGCCTAATAGCACATCTTTGGGGTGTGGGAGGAAACCGGAGCACCCGGAGAAAACCCACGCAAGCACGGGGGAAATGCGCAAACTCCCACAGACACTGGCCCAAATCCATGTGTCTGCACAGCAAACAGTGATAGTCACTGAGCTGTCGTGTTGCTCAGCATCTGGTCCTAGTTTAAGCACACACTAACGACATGAAGCACAAGGCCAATCTCGAACACTCAAGAGCAGCCCAAGTACGACCCATCGCGTGTATGCCCCTCATTGGAGAACAAGGCGGACCGACTTAAAACCTGTGAATTAAAAGAGAAAAAACATTATCATACCATATCCTTTGACATTACCAGGGACGTCCCACTGCTAATGAACTTTATTTAAAACAATCTCCTGTATCCTCCCATCTCCAACCCACTCATGTGCCTGTCTAAGTTACTCTTAAACAACTCCAGCGTGCCTGCCTCCACCACCTTACTTGGCAGAGCATTCCATACCCCCACTACCCTCTGTGTGAAAAACCTCCCTCTAATATCTGTTATAACTCTCCCCCCTCTCCTTAAGCCCGTGGCCCCTCGTACTGTGTGTCTCTAACATAGGAAATAGCTTACCTCTGTTTACTCTATCTATTCCCTTCATAATCTTATATACCTCTATTAGATCCCCCCTCAGTCACCGTCTTTCATAAGAACATAAGAAATAGGAGCGGGAGTAGGCCATCCAGCCCTTCGAGCCTGCCCCGCCATTCAATAAGATCATGGCTGATCTGTCGTGGCTCAGTTCAACATTCCCGCCCTCTGCCCATAACCCTTAATCCCCTCGCTTATCAAAAACCCATCAACCCGCATCTTAAAAATATTTAGCGAGGTAGCCTCCACCACTTCAACGGGCAGAGAATTCCAGAGATTCACCACCCTTTGAGTGAAGAAGTTCTTCCTCAACTCTGTTCTAAACCGCCCCCCCTTTATCTTGAGGCTGTGCCCTCTAGTCCTACTGTCCTTTCTGAGTGGGAAGAGTCTCTCCACCTCTATCCTATCCATCCCATTCATCATCTTATATGTCTCAATGAGATCTCCCCTCATTCTTCTAAACTCTAACGAGTACAAGCCTAGTTTATTCAGCCTCTCCTCATAGCTCAGCCCCCTCAACTCATGTATCAGCCTAGTAAACCTCCTCTGCATTCCCTCCAAGGCCAAAATATCCTTGCGTAAGTGCGGCGACCAAAACTGCACACAGAACTCCAGCTGCGGTCTCACCAATGCCCTATACAGCTGCAGCAAGACCTCCCTACTTTTATATTCAATCCCCCTCGCTATGAAGGTCAGCATCCCATTAGCCTTCCTGACCACCTGCTGCACCTGCAGGCTGGGATTTTGCGACTCACACACAAGGACCCCGAGGTCCCTCTGCACTGTCGCCTGCTGCAGTTTTTCGCCATGTAAGTAATAGTCCTTCCTACCATTATTCCTACCAAAGTGGATCACCTCGCACTTGCCAACATTAAATTCCATTTGCCAGTTCCTGGCCCATTCGCCTAGCCTATCTGGATCCTTCTGCAGACTCTCCACACCCTCCGCGCAATTTGCCGTTCCACCAATCTTGGTGTCATCAGCAAATTTCGACACCATACACTCGGTTCCCTCCTCCAGATCATCTATATAAATGGTAAATAGCTGAGGCCCCAGCACCGACCCCTGGGGCACTCCACTAGTCACCAACCGCCAATCCGAATAGCACCCATTAACCCCCACTCTCTGCCTCCTATTTGACAACCAATCCTCTATCCACGCTAACACCCTACCCCCAACTCCATGCCCCTTACCTTCTGCAATAACCTCTTGTGAGGTACCTTGTCAAACGCCTTCTGAAAATCAAGAAAGACCACATCCACCGGCTCTCCTCTATCCACCGCCCTAGACACATCCTCATAGAACTCCAATAAATTTGTCAGACACGACTTCCCCTTAACGAAACCGTGCTGCGTCTGCTCTATCAAGCAATTCCCCTCAAGATGCCTCGCTATTTCCTCCTTGATGACGGATTCCAACATTTTACCTACAACAGACGTTAAACTAACCGGCCTATAATTCCCTGCCTTTTGCCTGCCACCCTTCTTAAACAACGGCGTAACATTAGCTGTTTTCCAATCTTCCGGCACTTCCCCGGCATCCAGCAACGTTTGGAAAATAACCACCAAAGCATCCACTATCACCTCCGCCATTTCTTTCAGAACCCTCGGATGCATTCCATCCGGTCCTGGGGACTTGTCCACAATCAGTTCCCTCCAGTCTGTCGAGCACCGCCTCTCTAGTAACAATAATGTCATTCAGGCCCTCCAATCCTACCACCTTTCCATTGCTAACACCCGGCAAATTATTCACGTCCTCCTCCGTGAAGACCGAAACAAAAAAGTTATTCAAGACCTCAGCCATTTCCCCATCCCCTCCCACTAAGTCCCCCTTCTCATCCTCTAAGGGTCCAATGTTCACCCTAGCCAGCCTCTTCCTTTTTATATATTTATAAAAACTCTTGCTATCCTTTTTTATATTAAGCGCTAGCCCAGCTTCATAGTTTCTCCTACCCTTCTTTATCAACTTCTTTATCAATCTTTGTTGACATTTAAACCTCTCCCAATCCTCTTCTCGCCCACTACTCTTAGCTACTCTAAACGCCTCCACTTTTAATTTAACGCTTTCCTTCACTTCCTTCGTTATCCACGGCTTATTACCTCTCCTCCTATGGTCCTTTTTAACCATCGGAATAAATTTCTGCTGAGCACCAAGAAAGATCTCCTTAAAGATCCTCCACTGCTCCTCAGCAGACCTACCTTCCAACGCGCTCCCCCAGTCAACATTCGCCAATTCTTCTCTCATCCTACCGTACTCCCCTCTGTTCAAACAAAGGACGCGTGTCCGGGAACCCACTTTCTCCTCCTCCATCTGCACCAGAAACTCCACCATACAATGGTCACTCTCCCCAAGAGGATCCTTCACCACAAGGTCCCTAATTCTACTCTCCTCATTACATAACACCAGATCCAAGTTAGCTCGCTCCCTCGTCGGCTCCAACACACACTGTTCAAGGAAACTATCCCGGCAGCTTTCCAAGGACTCCTCCTCGAGCCCACCGCGTCCAACATGGGTCGACCAATCAATATGTAGATTGAAATCCCCCATAATTATCGCCATTCCATTCCTGCACGCCGCACTTATTTGCGCATTAACAGCCCGCCCCACCTCCAGATCATTATTCGGGGGCCTATAGATGACACCCACCAGCGTCTTCCTCCCTTTGCTGTTCCTAATCTCCACCCACAACGATTCCACTTTCTGCTCTTTGGTTCCTATATCATCCCTTGCTACCACCCTGATGCTATCCTTAATCAGCAGAGCTACGCCCCCCCCCTTTTTCCTCCCGCCTATCCTTCCTGAACACTTGATACCTTTCAAGGGAAGACAGCCCCAATTTGCTCAATCTTTCCTCATAACCCAGTCCTTCCATACCAGGCAACATCCTGGGTAAACCTCCTCTGCACTCTCTCCGGAGTCTCCACGCCCTTCCGGTAGTAAGGCGACCAGAACTGGATGCAGTACTCTAAATGCAGCCTAACCAACATTCTGTACAACTGCAACATTAGACTCCAGCTCTTATATTCTATACCCCGTCCTATAAAGGCTAACATACCATAGGCTTTCGTCACAACCTTCTCCACTTGTACTGCCACCTTCAAAGACTTGTGCACTTGCATCCCCAGGTCTCACTGCGTTTCTATACTCCGTATGGGCTTACCCTTTACCATATAACTCCCCCCTACATTATTCCGGCCAAAATGCATCACCTCACATTTATCCGGATTAAACTCCATTTGCCATGTATCTGCCCAATGTACCAGCCTATCAATATCCTGCTGTATTGCCAGACACTGCTCCTCACTGCCCGCCAATCCAGCCATCTTAGTGTCATCTGCAAATTTGCTGATCACATCACTTACTCCCTCTTCCAAGTCATTTATATACACTACAAAGAGAAGAGGTCCCAGTACTGAGCCCTGCGGCACACCACTAGTGACAGAAACATGAGCCTCCTCCAGACCTCTGCACCTATGCAAGTCCCCGCCTCACCCCACATCATGGCTGCGGCTAAGACGCCCACCCATCCCCAGCTCAAAGGTTGGTGCTACTGGTACTCACTCTCCTTCCCTGCTGCTGCAGCTGAGCCCCACTTTTAAAGATCAGCTGTAATTCAGCTGGTGTTAGGTCGCACCAAAGACGTGGAAAGCCTTTGGGATAGGGGAAACATATGCGCCAAAATCGGTAATATTGAAATCCGGTCAGTCTCATGTTAATCAGTTTCACACCCTTACTGGGCATGAAGCAATTCACACCATTCCTAAAGGGTTATGAAGATTACAAGTGGCTTGGCGCCAGGCACAAATCGGATTTTTAGCTTTGCACATTATTTTCCCAGCTTGCCTTGCTGATCACTCGGCTTGCACGCTGATAAGATCATGCCTAAAGGGTTTGAACGTTGTCTAAACTGGGCAAGTTCTGGAACAACAGGGATAGAATTTGCTCTGTATGGTGCCTGAATTAGGGAATTGATTATCGTCTGCAGTGGTGAAATATCAGTGAGGAGGGAGAATTCAAACATTGTTTGTGTATTTGTGTGGACCTGCAGTTCATACTTCCAGCAGTAACTCGTTTACTGATACTTACAATATTTCTATTGTGTTTACTGCATTGTTTCTCCAAAGTCAGATAATTCTTTCCTTTCGGTTTTGCTGAGGGAGGCGGCCACTTTGGGGCCATTTGAACCGAGAGCTGCTGAATCCATGCGCTAGCGCCGGTGGCGGTTTATTTTTGAAAAAACGGCAAACGGTGGCGAGCGCGAGGGCGGGAAGCGCGAGGAGGCGGCGCAGCGAGAAAAGTGAGTGCAGAGATAGTGAGTGGGGTAAGTCAGGCCGTAACTGGCTGTTTCCCCCGCTCTACAGGACTATCAGCAGCTGGACACTAACTTGGGTTTGTTTTGTCAGAGCTGTCTGATTTTAAACTTTGTTTCGATACCCTCGCAGCCTTTCTGGTGTCAAAAAGATTCCGAACCTGGAAACATGTTTGTGTTCAGAAGTCTGAAATTGGGATGTCAAGCAATTGTGTGCTTTCCTGGTAGAGCTAGTGGTTGAACCAATGTTTGTGCAATTCTTTTCCTGGTCCCATGTCTAGGTCCTTGGGTGGAAAGAATGAGGCGTCATAGTTTGTGAACTATCCACCCACCTATCTGATGCCATAGTTCTTGTGCAGCTTTTATGCCATAAGGTGTTTGTAAGTTATTTCATTGTATTTGGATTTGGTATACCAGAGAAGTTTTGCAGCATCCCTGTATTCGGGTCCTTCCAGCGCTGCAGTATGTTGAGTGACCCAATCCTCTATTAATAGCTCCAGAGCAAACTTGGGATAGGGTAAAATCTTATGGTTAGTTTGTTTACACACCCTTGCTGAGGGAGGGGGTGTCACTGCATAGCCTCTGCTACATTCACACAACAAAATAAGGGAAAGAAAGAGGTACAGGGCAAAGACCACAGTCAAAATAAGAATTGTTGTTTCACTTGAGTCCAGTGTCCAGCGTCAAAATCTTCCTTCAAGCAGGCAGATGAACTGGAGTAATCCACTTTTCCAATAGCACTGACTTCCAGGATGGGAGATAAATTAGTGTTGTAGCAGGCACGAGTACAGATATTCTGGTAAGAGCGTTGTTCGTGAGAGCCAGGTTGCTGTTTTGCTAATTGAAGACGGCAAATTCCTTCCTTAGCTTGGCAATATTATGGGTTTGAGAATTTTGGAGGTGGGGGGAGAATGTCACATGACAAACTCACTTTTCCCCCTTGATTCGGACAAAGTTTCTATATCCCTGGTCTGGATTCTTGAAATGGTTAATGTTTCATCCATTAATAAGATTGCCAGAGGTTTCAGGTCCTTTGTCATCTCAAATGGATGGTCTCTGTTGGCGAAGGCTTTGCCTCAAATGTAATGGGGCCTTTGTGTGTTGGAATTTTATTCCTGTATATACAGGGAGGTATTAGCGCATCTTTAGAGCATAAAGGTTGCTGAGGTATTCTGAAGGCTAGAAATTTTTTTGTCTTAGTTGCAACTGGTCATGGCTTCAGCTTATGTAAAGCTGTTGTTTATTATTTTAAGAACTGTATAATATAAAGTTGCCCAGATGTTTTAGATGTATACATTTTCCTTCCTGTCTGCTTGGCTTCACAAATGGCTCATGTATTGAGCCTCAAGTTTTTGTTTCAGGTCTTTCAGGGTCTTCACTGTCAATGCCTTTTGATGATGGTGGTGTTAAGGTGATGCTCTGAAGACTGCTAACAATTTGGCATATTTGATGTTGAAAATGCCTCAAAAAATTTGAGGCAAATTGGACGACAATTATTCATAGAATAATTTGGATGACAACTGGAAGCAGGGTGGAAAATATTTTCAAGGCCAAAAGAGAAGTCGTAAGCTGTGGAGGGACTTAGGGCCATGGCTGAAATTTGTGCCAACAATATTGAGGTGGGGAGAATGAATGATGAACACAAAGCTGGAGTAAAAGTGCAGCAATGAGGTGGGTTAATGATTGAATGGAAATTCATGGAGGACAGGATGTAAAACCACTGTTGTTTGTAGAAAAAACACATCGAGTTCACTTTGGTCTTATAGGGAAGGAAATCTGCCCTTCTTACCCAGTCTGGCCTACATGTGACTCCAGATTCACAGCAATGTGGTTGACTCTTAACTACCCTCTGAAATGGCTGAGCAGTCTACTCAGTTCAAGGGCAGTTGGCGATGGGTAATAAGTGCTGGCACAGGCAGTGATGCCCACATCCCATGAATAATTTAAACATTTTTTAAAAAGTTGATTTATTATTGTCATGAGTAGGCTTACATTAATACTGCAATGCGGTTAATGTGAAAATCCCCTAGTCACCACACTCCAATTAGAACGGAGTTGAGGAGGAACTTCTTCACTCAAAGGGTGGTGAATCTCTGGAATTCTCTGCCCGTTGAGGTGGTGGAGGCTGCCTCACTAAATATTTTTAAGACGCGGGTTGATGGGTTTTTGATAAGCGAGGGGATTAAGGGTTATGGGGAGAGGGCGGGAATGTGGAACTGAGATACGACAGATCAGCCATGATCTTATTGAATGGCGGGGCAGGCTCGAAGGGCTAGATGGCCTACTCCTGCTCCTATTTCTTATGTTCTTATGTTTCTCCTCCGTCCATCTCTCCCTTCTCCATTTCACTATTGTTTAGTCACTGCAAAAATGGCAAAGTTTACTTTGTAATGTCTCTAATCTTACTGGCTAAACTTTGTCAGAATTTACAATCTCAAAAAGAATCTTAATCAGAATTTACAATCTGAAAAAAGTGGGAACAAGAAGATTTGGATTGTGACGGGGCTGCACAGTTAATATTTTTGGCTAACACGTTAAACTAAATTAACTAAGGGATAACTCAAAAGGGGCAATCCCGAAAGACGGTAGTGTGTAGGTTAGGAGGATTTCTGAGTTGAATATGTTGGGTTATAGGGATGGACATAGATAAGATGCTCTGCCAAAGTCACTGCATACTCGATGCACCTAATGACCTACCGCATGTAGGGAATCTATGATAAATTGAGAAGTTTAAAATTCTTGTTTCAATGGGATAAATAGAGAAAAGATATTTTCTCCTGCAGAAATCTAGGGGAACCATGGGACATGATCATTAACGGCAGCTGTTTAGAGAATGATGCATGTTTTTGTTGAATTTTAAATGCTCGGTTGTAGTATCCCTTTGCTCACAGTCTGACTGGAACTTTCGAACTTTCCTCCTGCGTGATGCCTTTCATAATGGTTGATTCTCCAGGACCACTGGCCTCAGCCGAGAGTCCTGATGGCCCATTGAGTCGGGTGAGAGAGTCAAATCGGGATTCTTGCTCGGCTCCCAACTTGTTGAGTCTCCCGACCTGCTGTGCCTGCCCCGATCAGCTCCTCACTTACTTTAAATATATTTAAAATGTGGATGATCCTAATTGACAGAAGCTTTGAATTTCATGAGAAGATCTTTCTAGCTTGAATGAGCTGCTTTGATTGACAGCCATGATATGGAGATGCCGGCATTGGACTGGAGTAAACTCAGTAAGAAGTCACACAACACCAGGTTAAAGTCCAAGGCTGCTCTGGAGCCTTCAACATGTCATTGATGAAGACAAACATCTCACCAAGGCCATTCCCACACTCCCACTCCTTGCCTTCAAACAACTGCACAACCTCAAACAGAGTATTGTCTGCAGCAAACTACCCAGCCTTCAGGGGAACAGTGACCACAAAACCACACAATCCTGCCATAGCAATCTCTGCAAGACATATCAGATCATCGACATGAATGCCATCATCTCACATGAGAACACCATCCACCAGATACATGGTACATACTCTTGCAACTTGGCCAACTTCGTCTACCTAATATGCTACAGGAAAGGATGTCCCGATGCATGGTACATTAGGGAGACCGTGCAGACGCTACGACAACAGGTGAATGAAGATCGCTTGACAATTAGCAGGCAGGAATGTTTTTTTCCTGTCGGGGAACATGAGCAGTCACGGGTGTTCAGCCTTTGATCTTCGGGTAAGTGTTCTCCAAGGTGGCCTTCACGACACACGACAATGCAGAATCACTGAGCAGAAACTGAAAGCCAAGTTCTACACATGAGGATGGCATCCAGCAGAATCTTGGGTTCATGTCACATGATCTGTAACCCCCACGACTTGCCTGGGCTTGCAAAATCTCACTAACTGTCCTGGTTGGAGACAATACAGATATCTTTCACTTGTGCCTAATCCTCTCTCCACTCACATTGTCTGTACCTTTAAAACTTGATTACCTGTAAAGACTCGCAATCCAACCATTATCTTGTAATTTGAGTTTGTGTCTATATATGCCCTGTTTGCGAACACATCTCCCACTCACCTGATGAAGGGGCAGTGCTCTGAAAGCTTGTGGCTTGTCCTATCAAATAAACCTGTTGGAGTTTAACCTGGTGTTGTGAGACTTCTTACTGTTAATTGACCGCTCCAGAGTAAATCGAGGAGGGAATTAGCCAGGTTTGTTTTGAACAAAGGTTAGATGTTTTAAAAACTGACCTCACTGGCTGTTTCAGGCAGATCAAACAGTTCACTTATTACAATCACTTCAAACTCCAGTAAGCCTGAGGTACTTTCTTTTTTGATCTGCTGTAGTTTCTAACTGCGTTTTTTTTTAAATAGGCTTTCTCCTTGATCTGAGCTGCCAAATTCCAAAAGTTGCCAAAGACTCCAGCTGACGCAGCGCTGATGCTGCGTCCTTGCAGAAATTGTGCCTTGTAGAGGAGGAGGAAACTTGCCATAAAAGTTATGGCAGTCCTGAAAGTCTTCGCAACTGAGTTATTTCAGAGCTCCTGCGGTGACCTTTGTCAAATACCTCAATTCTCAGCACACAAGTGCACTGGCAAGGTCATTGATATTGTCTATGCCCCAGCTTTGGACTACATCTGCTTCGACCTAGACCAGACCCACTAGGATGCCTGAGCAGCAGGAATCACTACCATGAGGGGATGCCTCAGATCCAGGGGACTATTGATGAGATGCACATTGCCTTGAGAGCACTGTGGCATCAAGGAGTGTCCTTCGTTAATTGAAAGGGGTTCACCCTGAATGTTCAAATCATCTGTGACCGCTGTCTCAACATTATGCATGTGTATGTATGCTACCCAAGTAGCATGCGTGACAGCTTCTCCTTTGGCCACTAAGGTATCAGGGGTCTTCAAGGATGGCCTGTGGGCAACAAGGACTACCTGTTAAGGTCACGGCTGATGACGCCAGTGTGGAACAAAGAACAAAACAGCCCGGGAAACAGGCCCTTCGGCCCAATGAGCCCGCGCTGCCATTTTAATATTACCAGTTCCCCCCCCCCCCCCTCCACCCATGACCCTTATTTATTGTTTTTATGGCAATCCACATTGAGGGAAACTAATTTAGGGACAATTTATTACTTCCAATCAGCCTAATAGCACATCTTTGGGGTGTGGGAGGAAACCGGAGCACCCAGAGAAAACCCACGCAAGCACGGGGGAAATGCGCAAACTCCCACAGACACTGGCCCAAATCCATGTGTCTGCACAGCAAACAGTGATAGTCACTGAGCTGTCGTGTTGCCCAGCATCTGGTCCAGTTTAAGCACACACTAACGACATGAAGCACTAGGCCAATCTCGAACATTCAAGAGCAGCCCAAGTACGACCCATCGCGTGTATGCCCCTTGTTGGAGAACAAGGCGGACTGACTTAAAACCTGTGAATTAAAAGAGAAAAAAACATTGTTATCATACCATATCCTTTTACATTACCAGGGACGTCCCACTGCTAATGAACTTTATTTAAAACAATCTCCTATATCCTCCCATCTCCAACCCACTCATGTGCCTGTCTAAGTTACTCTTAAACAACTCCAGCATGCCTGCCTCCACCACCTTACTTGGCAGAGCATTCCATACCCCCACTACCCTCTGTGAAAAACCTCCCTCTAATATCTGTGTTATAACTCTCCCCCCTCTCCTTAAGCCTGTGGCCCCTCATACTGTGTGTCTCTAACATAGGAAATAGCTTACCTCTGTTTACTCTATCTATTCCCTTCATAATCTTATATATCTCTATTAGATCCCCTCTCAGTTGCCGCCTTTCAAGGGAAAACAGCCCCAATTTGTTCAATCTTTCCTCATAACCCAGTCCGAGACCAAAGTGAGTCCCTTTATAATGAGACTCAGGGTGCAACTTGGACAGTTATGGAGCAGTGCATAGAGTTGCTGAACATGTGGTTCTGCTGCTTGCACCACACTGGCAGTGCTCTTCAATTCAGCCCCCAGAAGGCAGCTTGCAGTTTGCTGTGCCTTATAGAAATTGCGCAGCAAGGGGATGACATTCTGGAGGAGGAGGAATGTGCTGCTTCCTCTGATGAGGGAAAGGACCAGAAAGGAGTGGAGGACATGGCTAAGGAGGAACTGGAAAATGGAGGACAGATAGACCCTGATATGGATTCCAGTGCTTCCTCCTCCGTCTGGGTGCTCATGGGCCCCTGGGCTGCTCTGTGGGATGAAGGAGCAGCTGGAGTGAGCTCCTGAAGTCTCTGCATCACCTGATACTGGATATCTACCAGTGTCTGCACTCTGGTTTTAAAGCCCTGAGCAAGGGTCCTCAGTGTCTGATGCAAGTTCTGGAGCCCCTTAGTCATGGCCCTCTGTCTAGACCAGGCACCTCTGTGATGGCCCATGTTCTTGAGACCCTCAACTATGGTCCTCAGAGAATGCTTCATACATTGGACTCCTCCACACATGATTCAGACATCCTGCCCCAGGTTTTTCATTGTGATCGCTACCCTTAGTGTCAGCCTGGGTGTTATGCTACACCAGCACCATATCCTGCAACTAAAGGCTTTGCAGCTCCTCAAATTGGCCTTGCAGTTGCTGAAATGTCTCTGACAATCCCTCCTATGTTTCCCAGCTCTGTCTTTGCATGTCTAGCAACTTGGGCAGAAGTGTTTCCAGTGGCTTGAGATCTGGCTGGGGGCGGGGCCAGCTGTTTTCTGTGACTCAGCAGACCTCCGATTGTCTGATCCTTAGAGACAGGAATGTCCCAATGTGTTTCAGCAGCTGTGTGATGCTCACCAGCTAGTCACCCTGAATTCTTGCTGCTAACATTGCCCACTGAGGTCTGTGGCTCTGTATTCGTGGATAGTTCAGTTGATGCTTGTGATGCCTTTTTGGTGCTTTCCTCAAAGCTTTCCACCAAGGTGCTGCCGTGGCTGCAAAGGAAGAGGGATGCCATATCGCCTGGCCTCGTCAGCTGTTCATCCTTCAAGACAAAAGACAAGTTCAGTGAATGAGAGGGGACAAGAGTCTGGGCATTCTCCTGCCTGACTTCTCCCTCTCCCTTTTATTACGGATTATCTTCTGTGGGGACATGAAAGAGAAGATAGTAAGCCAGCAGATGACGGGACGGAGTTCTATATCTGGCAGAATATGTGGGCACCATTCCTAGATAGAAAGGGGTAATGATGAGGAGTTTGAGGAAGCTGCTAGGAGGTTGCAAGGTTTCAAGGAGTGGATTAATTTTGATATAGGTGTGACAGATTTGGAATGATGCCAGGAGGAGACAGTGGTCACTTGCAGATTGAAGAAGGTAAGTCAGTTTGTTGTCACAGTGGATGCTGGTCCTTCATGTCAGGCTCCTGGCACTGACTACAATAACCATTACTTCCCAGACAGAATTCGGTTTACTACTTCTGCGTCTTCTACCCACATGTGGAGTACAGGGCACCCTGTCTCTCCTCCACTTTGTCCAGAAGCCTGGAAAGATCTGCTCCAGGGAGTGTAGAGCAGGCCTCCACGCTGCCATCCTCCTGGCTTGACTGGGGGGGGGGGGGGGCGTGGGTGGGCGGGTGGGAGTACAGGGTGGCCATTTAAATGCCACTCCCCCTTGTTAACAGTGTACAGCTGAGCACCAGTTAGGGTGAATTGGGCACCTGGGGACTCTAATTCAGCATGATTCATGTGGGGGTTTGTTTTATTACACTAATTGCGGGAAGATCGTAATCAGATTTGTCTGCTGCGAATTGCACCAGTTTTCGCTTTGGAAATGGCACGTCATTTTTTGGGGAAATTCTGCCCTTTGTGTCCAGTCCTCTGTGGAGGAATCAAGTGGGTCTATTTGCCCAAAGAGAGGTACTCTGGTGAGTGTACTTTTTCTTTTTCTTAGTCTTTGATATGAACAAGATACACACAGGTGTTGGCCCAGAGGCAGGGCCAGGATAATTGATCTTCATCATCAGAAACATCAGTCGTAGAACAAAAAGAGATTTATTTTACAAGTAATCTTCAACAACTGGATGTTTGCAGCTCATTCGAAATTCCTTTGCACTAGGAGAACTCCTCCCCATGGGCTGATTTCTGGACCATGAGTCCTGATGACCAATCTGAATCCAGTGATTCGTACTCAGTTGTGTTGTCCTTAAAGGGACAATCACCACACATTGCCTATTACAAATGTTAGTGTATTTACCTTGTAAAAGTTGGGTTCTCTGTTTTTTGACAATTGTTGCTCACGGTTTAAGGTCAGTAACTGTTGTCCAAGAATCAGAAACAGATGAAGTGGATGAACCAAGAAGATACAGAACAGGAAGGGGTCTTAATCTGGTGCTTTCTCTGCTACATTTCAGGTATTTGTTTTGGCATATAAAGCCAACAACTACAGATTACCAAGGCAAAACCGATCAATGTGAAAATTTTCAACAGTGGTAATCTGGAAAAATTAAGTTATTTGTAATGATGTGAAATACTTGAGGAAAACCAGCACAGATTTGTTCAGAACAGATCATGTTTGATTAATTTGATTGAGAGTACTTTAATTAAGTATCACATTATTTTGATGCATAAGGAGGCCGTGTGGTCCACTGTGGCTATACTGGCTCTGCACATGAGCATTGTAACTTAATGCCATTCTCTTGCCTTTTTGTCATCCAATAGGATGCTTCCTCCATACTTCCAGGCAGTGTATTCCAGATATAACATTTCACTGTGTGAAAAAGCTTTTTCTTACATTTGCTTATTTTGAATTTCACTTTTAATCTGTTAGCCTTTTTCACTCTACATCCATTTACAAGAACCACTTCTCCCTATCTGTTCAGCCACTCATGATTTTGAAAATCTCCAGCAAATTTTCCATTAGCTGCCTTCTCTTCAAGGACAACAATCCCAACTTCCCAATGCATCCTCATAACTGAAGTTACAAGTTTTTTGTTCCTGAAACTATTCTTTGTAAACCTCTTCTGCACATTCTCCAATGCGTTCACATCTTTCCTATAGTGTGCTGCCCTAGACTGTACACATTATTCCAGCTGAGTGTAAATAATGTGTTATGTAAGTTTAGCAAAACCTGTTTGTACTCTATGCCTCTGTTGATAAAGCCAGGACACTGTATACATTATTATCTGCACTCCACTTGTCCTGCCACCTTCAATGATCTGTGCACCTATACACCTGGGTTCCTCTGCTCCTTATTTTAGTGGTGCCGCCTTATTTTACATTGTGAATATTCTTCCTCCCAAAATATGTCAACTCACATTTCTCTTCATTGAATTTCATCTGGAATCTATCTGCCCACTCCTCCGACTGCTGTGTCCTTTTGAAGTTCTATACTGTCCTCACGGTTTATAATGCTTTGAAGTTTACCTCATCTGCCAACTTTGAAATTGTCACCTGCACACCAAAATCTAGATCATTAAAAGGCAAGGGCGCCAATACCGACCCTGGGGATTCCCATTAAAAATTTATTTTTATGAAAAATAACCATTGACCGTTACATTTTGTTTCTCTTACTCAGCAAATTTTGTATCCATATTGCTACTGTTCCTTTTATCCATGTGCTATAACCTTTTTTTTATGATTCTCATGTATAGCACTGTATTGAATGCCTTTTCAAAGTTCATTTACACATCAGTGGCATGACCCTCAACAATCATTTCCGTTATCTCTTCAAACAAAACCTCCAGTAAGTTATTTAAACATAATTTCCTCTTTAAAAATCAACTCATGTTTTTCCAAGTGACTACTAATTCTATTCCAAATAATTGTTCTTAAAACAAAACAGAAAATGATTTAAAAACTCAGCAGGTCTTGCAGCATTGTGGAAAGAGCAATACATCCATACGACTTTTCATCAGAACTGGTTTCTAAAATTGTTTCTGACAGCTTCCCTACCACTAAGGTTAATCTGATTGGTCTGTAATTGCTGGGCGTAATCTTACAACCTTTTTGAATAAGGGCACGATGTTCACAGTTCTCCAGTCCCCTGATACCACTCCTGATTCTAAGAAAGACTGACAGATTATGGCCAGTGGCCCTGCAATTTCCACACTCCTTTCCTTCAACATGCTTAGATGCATCTCAGCCAGTCCTGGTATGTTGTCAACTTTAAGTACCAATGATTTATTCAACACATCTTCCTTATCAATTTTGAACCCTCCTAGGGATAGATTTGCCCCCTCCATCACGATAGCCTCGGCAACAAGTAAAGACAGATGCAAAATATTCAAAATATGAGCCATACTCCCTGCCTCCCCCCATAAATTCCCTTTCAGGCCCTTAATTAGCTCTACACCTTTCTTCACCACCCTTTTTATTATTTGTAAGCCTATGGAAGACTTTGGGATTCCCTTTTTATGTTGTCTACCGGTCATTAGAAACTAGAAGCAGGCGAGGCCATTCGCCTCTTCAAGCCTGCTCCGCCATTCATTTTGATCATGCCTGATCATTGAATTCAATCTGCTGATGCCCCATTTTCTGTCCTATCCTTTGATCCCTTTAGCCCCAACAGTTATATCTAATTTCTTCTTGAAATCAGACAACATTTTGGCCTCAGCTACTCTCTGTGGAAGTGAAATCTGGACATTCACCACCCTCTGGATGAAGAAATTTCTCCTCACCTCAGTTCTAAAAGGGTTACCCTTTTCCTCAAACTATGATCCCAGTTTTGAACAACCTCCCCCCTCCCCACCATTGCGAACAATCTTCCTGAATCTGGGGTCATTATCTTTAGAGACAAGGTTATGAAGAGTTTTCAAAGGGATGCTCAAAATAATGAGGCGTGTAGACAGAGTAGATACAGAGAAACTTTTTCCATTGGCAGAAAGATTGAGAACCAGGCCACACTGATTTAAGAGGACTGGAAAAGAGCAAGCGACAACCAAACAAAAGCTTTTTCATGCACTGAGGTGAGCGGTCAGGACCTGGAATGCACAACCTGAGATTGTAGTGGAGGTAGATTCAATTGCAGCTTTCAAAGGAGGAATAATTATCTGTAGAGAGAAAATTTTGCAATCCACACATAAACAAAAACAAAAGAGTGAGACTAGCTGCAGTAACCCTTTTATAACTATATTAATATTTAATATTTGCTTCTACCTCTACAGTTAAAAGCTATTTTAATCCAGTTTCGTGCACTGAAACAAAGTTTTAATTAAAGTAAAGTAACAGTGGAAAAATGGGGTTCCTTGGATGATGAGTGAGAGATCCTGATAAAATGGAAAAGCTGTATGATGCAAGTTAGGTGATTTTTCAAGTAAGAACCAGATCAAATATGATAGGTTGAGAGGGTAACTGAAGAGGAAAGTAAGATGTGCAAGAAGAGAAGCTGAGAATACAAGCTGAATAATTTGCTGTGATAGTTGGTGGGAGCAGGACCCAGAAATGCGTTGTTTATAGACTCCCACCTTCCAACATATTGTATAAAAAGGCAATGACCAATTAATATCCGACAGTTGGTTTTCCAGCTGTAACATTGCTTAACTGTTATCTTTATGTCCATTGGCTTTGGAGGGTGGGATATCTAGCATTGGAACCAAAGAAGGTTGTTTGAAGAAGATTGCATTTCTGCCATTTGACTCAATTGGAAGAAAGAAAGATTTGTGGACTTGTGTGAAAATTTGTTATCATTGGCTCATGTGAGTTTAATTCGTCTAGATATTTTGAATATTTTCTCAGGATCAGCATTAAACACTTCTGGCAAGGAATACACATGGCATACAAGGTGAGCATTAACATAACAAAATAATGGAATGAGGCACATCTGAATCTTGATTACATTTTTTCCTTATAGATGACAACGAGAAGGGAGAAAGATAACAGGGAGGGAAGAGGGGGTTTAACTGCTCCATCGTTGGATGATCACTCCCTCGGAGCCCTACTCCAGACTATGATTGAAAGATGTGAAGTCTTAATGCCAGGCGATATGAAGAGAAGAGCTCCCGCTCACATTCAGAGTAGCCTGGACGGAGGTAGCAGCATATGACAGCAACTTGGGTAAAGCAGCTCAAACCCGGAGATCATGTTGGGAGAGGCTTAATGATCTTTTTATGTCCCTAAGGATGCCTAAGTATTGGACATTGGTGTACATGAAAGGCGATGGGTCATGTGTGCCTTGTCTATAGCTCAGAAGTCCAAGGCAATGTTAAAACCAAATGACACTGTGCATGGCTCTGATACTTATATAGGTGATGTTGGGGATCTGGGGTGGGGAGAGTGTGTGTACAAGGGCTGAGGTGTGGATGGCGCGTGGTATTTTTGTATAGACTGTGCAGACTTTACAGTGCATGAAACTATGAAATGAGTGTCCTTTTGCGTGCCTATCGAATCTACACAGAATCCAATTCATGGCACTATCATACCTCGTTGTAGGAAAAATGGGTCCACAATGTCAGGAAGAAGGACAGCACTGAAGGTGGTATGCCTGACCTGGCTATGCTCAACCGGCTGGAGGAAGGGATTCTGCAGCTGTGAGCCAGTGAATAGAGCTGGTCAACTGGCAGAGGTAAAATTGGAGGAAGGCCTTGGGGTCATGAGATTGCAAGGGGCATTATTCAAAGTTGGAAAAAGAAATGTAAAGGGCGAGAGGGAGAGTGTATGCTGTTATGGTTGCACATTGTTTTAAGCATTCAAAAAGTCATGGGTCATGGTGCACCAATGCAGATACTGATACCTTGGCAGGAATTAGCGTGACCATAGAAACCCTACAGTGCAGAAGAAAGTCATTTGGCCTATTGAGTCTGCACCAATTCTCCAAAAAACATTTTAATCAGGCCCATTGCATAACCTTGCACATTTACCATAGTTAATCCATCTAACCTACGCATTGGACGCTAAGGGGCAATTTATCATGGCCGATCCACCTAACCTGCACATCTTTGGACTGTGGGAGGAAACCAGAGCACCCGGAGGCAATCCATACAGACACAGGGAGAACATGCAAACTCCATACAGAGACCCAAGGCTGGAATTGAACTTGGGTCTCTGGTGCTGTAATGCAGCAGTGCTAACCACTGTGCGACTGTGCCAACGGTGTACCCCCCATGAAAGGGGAAGCACAATCTGGTGAGGGCATTTCACAGTTGCATGTACAGCGCCTGGAGAGTGTGATGGGGCAAGCCTCAGGCAGAAAGAGGTGCATCCAGGGTGATCCCAGAGACTGAGTCTTAGCTTGATAATGAGTTAGACATCCAGCACAAGTTACGTGGAAATTTGGCAGAGATGCAGAAGGGTTGTGTACTCTGACACAGATGGTGGAGCTGTCCATCCAGGCCATGAGCATTATCAATACCCACTCTGTAGAGTGTCAAGAACTTGCATAGATAAACTTGCAATTACCTTTGGGGAACAGATCCAACAGATTGCAGAAGTAATCATAGGACTGTGCTCTGACCTGCATGCTTTTGTTTTGGCTTTGAACTCAGCCATTCAGCTTCAGGGGATTGGGAACATACACTTGCAGCAAGCTCCTAGTGCCTTTCAGGAAGGCTCAGTAGGTCCTCATGACAGAAGCTGAGCCGTAACTGCCTCCACCTGGAAGCAGACACTTTAATCTTTTGTAAACAGTTTGAAGAACTTCAGCTCAAAGTTAATGGGTGGAGGCCACACTGCTGGTGTTGCAATGCAGCAGGAAAAGAGAATGCTACTCCTTTCAAAAGGCATTCATCCCCTTGAGTTTAACATTACCTCAATTGGTCAGGGCGAATATGGTGTGATTGCAAGACAGAGAGGTAAGGGGATCAAAAAAGCGAGAGTGGAGGAGCCTCAGTTTTTGACATAGAGCAACATTTTCTGGTTTCTTGTGGGCAGGAAGGAGACGGGTAAGATGTATCTCAGCGGAGGGGCAGATGGATCTCTGGCGGGGAGGGGGGGGTGCGAATGGATCTCTGGTGGGGAGGGAAGACGGATCTCTGGTGGGGCGGGAAGCAGGGGGATCCGCTGCCATTCTGCAGGCGATTGGTGGGAGGGGGAGAGGAGAGGAGGCAGGGGTGGCAATTGGTGGGGTGGTGGATAAGGAGGGGCAGTGATGTGGGGGGGGTGGATAATGGGGCACACACACACATCACTGCCCCCCTTATCCACCCTCCCCACTACCCAGACTGATCGCCACCCCTGCCCCCCCCCCCCCCCCCCCCCCCACCACTCACCTGCAGAGTAGCAGCGGGCCCTCCTGCCCCCCACCACCACCAGAGATCCATCGGACCCTCCCCACCAGAAATCCATCGGACCCTCCTCCCTCGACCCCCGCCCCCAAGACAACGATTTGGGCTCCCCCCCACCCAGCCCCGACAACGAACTTACCTCACTCCCTTGCACCCCCAGAGAATGTTCTGGCCTCACTCCCCTTTCCCTCCAGAAGAACATCTGACCCGCCTCCTCCCCTCTCACCACCAGATAACAATCAGCACCCCCCACCACCAGAGATACATCTGACCTGCTTCCTCCTCCTCCCCGCCCCCCCAACCAGACAACGAAATAACCTCATTCTCCTCCTCCCCCCTCCAACCAGAGAATGACCTGCCCCCACCCCAACCCAACACTGATGAGTCAGAGAGTCTTGCAAACACTGAACGCGCTCTTCAGAGGCTGGAGTACCTGACTCAGACTTTTATACAGCAGGTCCCTAAAAGTGTGGTTCTAAGTTGGTAAACATGGTGGTAAAGGGGGAAATGCTGATAGAGTTGGGCGGGCAGTTCATTAATTCAATTTAAATGCATGCAAATGCATTTAAATCGTTGTTGACCCCGATTTGGATGCAGAACGGATCCCCGCCATTTGCAGGCCTTGGCAAAGTGGCGATCTGTGCGGACTCGGGTGCAAATTGCAATAAAGGCTTCACACCCAACTTTACCACGACTTTGCACCCGAAAATGGGTGCAAATTGTTGGTAAAATCGGACGTGTAGAATCAGTTTAGATGAAAGGAAGCAAGTGGCAGAAAATATTGTGTGAATTGTTTATAGGGCACTAAACAGCAATGGCTATGTAAATTACACTATAAATCAGGGAATTAGAAGTATGTGTAACAAAGATAATGCAGTCCAGGTCTGAGGCGTTCAAGTCAGGCGACACTGACCTATACCAGAAAGCCAGATACAATCTAAGGAGATGCATCAAAGATGCCAGAAGACAATATCGGACCAAGCTAGAGTCCCAGGCTAACCACACCGAACCCTGCTGATTATGGCAAAGTCTGCAAGTCATAACAGGCTACAAAATGAAGGCATATAAAATTGCTGGCTCCAATGCATCCGTCCCTGATGAACTCAATACATTCTACACCCATTTTGAGCGAGAGGTCAGCGAGAGCCCTGGATGAAACCTGTATTTGGGGTCACCATTGCAGATGTCAGAGCAGCTTTCTTGAAAGTCAACCCACAGAAAGCAATGGCCCAGATGGGATACCTAGACGTGCACTGAGATCCTGCATGGATCAGCTGGCAGAGGTATTCACAGATATTTTCAACGTCTCTTTACAACAATCTGAGGTCCCTATCTGCTTCAAGAAGATGACCATTAAGCTAGTACCTAAGAAAAATTTTAGCAGTGTGCCTTAATGACTATTGACCGGTTGCTCTTACATCCATCATCATGAAGTGCTTTGAAAGGTTAGTCATAGCACAAATCAATTCCAGACTACCTGGATCCACTACAGTTTGTGTACCGCCACAACTAATCCACAGCAGACATCATTTCCCTGGCCCTGCACTCAAACCTGGAACACCTAGGTAACAAGGACACAACTGTCAGACTCCCATTTATTGACTAAAGCTCAGCCTTCAACACTATTATTCCCACAAAACTCGTCCCTAAGCTCCATAGCCCGAGCCTCATCATCTCCCTGTGCGACTGGATCCTGAACTTCCCAACTCACAGACCACAATCAGTAAGGATAGGTAACAACACCACCTCCACAATCATCCTGAACACTGGTGCCTCACAAGGCTGTGTTCTCAGCCCCCTACTATACTCCTTACACACCTGTGACATATTCCCCTCCAATTCGATTTTTAAAGTTTGCTGACGACACCACCTTAGTGGGTCAGAACTCAAACAATGAGACAGAGTACAGGGATCAGATAGAGAATCTGGCGAACTGGCATAGCAATAATAATCTCCCCCTCAATGTCAACAAAATGAAGGAGATTGTCATCGACTTCAGAAAGCATAAAGGACAACATGCCCCTGTCTACATCAATGGGGATGAAGTAGAAAAGGTCAGAGCTTAGGTATCCAGATCACCAACAACCTGCCCTGGTCCTCCCATGCTGACACTATAGTTAAGAAAGCACACCAATGCTTCTACTTTCTCGGGAAATTTGGCATGTCAGCTACGACTCTCACCGTGTTTACAGATGCAGCATAGAAATAATTCCTTCTGGTTGTATCACAACTTGATATGGCTGCTGCTCTGCCCAAGACCACAAGGAACTACAAAATGTCATGAATATAGCCCAGTCCGTCATATGAGTCAGCCTCCTATCCATTGACTCTATCTATATTTACCCCTGCTTCAGCAAAGCAGCTAGCATAATTAAGGACCCTATGCAACCCGGACATTTTCTCTTCCTTCAGGAAAAAGATACAAAAATGTGAGGTCTCTATCAACCAACTCAAGAACAGCTTCTTTCCTGCTGCTGTCAGACTTTTGAATTGACTTACCTTGCATTAAGTTGATCTTTCTCTACACCCTAGCTATGACTGTAACACTACATTCTGCACTCCCCCTCGTTTCTTTCTTGGTATGTTTTGTTGGTATAGCGTGCAAGAAACAATACTTTTCACTGTATTTAATAAATCAAATTTAAAAAATCAAATCAGTAATGGAATATTTCATTTGATTTGATTTATTATTGTCACATGGATTAACATGCAGGAGAAGTATTGTTTCTTGCATGCTATACAGACAAAACATATCAATCATAGAGAAGGAAACAAGAGAGTGGAAAATATAATGTTACAGTCATATCTAGGGCGTGGAGAAAGATCAACTTAATGCAAGGTAAGTCCATTCAAAAGTCTGACAGCAGCAGGGAAGAAGCTGTTATTGAGTCGCTTGGCATGTGACCTCAGACTTTTGTATCTTTTTCCCAAAGAAAGAAGGTGGACGAGAGAATGTTCGGGCTGTGTGGGGTCCTTAATTATGCTGGCTGCTTTGCCGATACATTGGGAAGTATAGATAGAGTCAATGAATAGGATGCTGGCTTGTGTGATGAATTGGGCTACATTCACGATCTTCTGTAGTTCCTTGCAGTCTTGGGCAGAGCAGAAGCCATACCAAGCTGTGATTTAACCAGAAAGAATGCTTTCTATAGTGTATCTGTAAAAGTTGGCAAGAGTTGTAGATGACATGCCAAATTTCCTTAGTTTTCTGAGGAAGTAGAAGTGTTGGTGGATTTTCTTAACGACAGTGTCGACACGGGGGGACCATGACAGGTTGTTGGTGATCTGGACACTTAAAAACTTGAAGCCTTCAACTCTTTCTACTTGATCCCCATTGATGTAGACAGGGGCATGTTTTCCTTCACACTTCCTGAAGTCAATGACAGTCTCCTTCATTTTGTTGACATTGAGGGAGAGATTATTGTTGCTGCACTATTTCACCAGATTCAATCTATATATAGACTTGATGAGCCTCATTGGAATCTTAATGTGGATGATATGATTGAATTACATTATCTTCAAACATAATGTAAAATTCTGTCAGAAACTAGGGTGTTAAATCTAAGCAACTGAAACTAAAGGTATGAGGGGCAAGTTGGCCATGGTGGATTCACTAGGCTGAAGAAGGTTCACTAGGCTGATACCGGAGATGAGGGGGTTAGCCTATGAGGAGAGATTGAATAGACTGGGTCTGTACTCGTGGAGTTTAGAAGGCTGAGGGGGGATCTTACAGAGACATATAAGATAATGAAGGGGATAGATAGGGTAGAGGTGGAGA
Source organism: Carcharhinus amblyrhynchos (assembly GCF_965287045.1). NCBI lineage: Eukaryota > Metazoa > Chordata > Chondrichthyes > Carcharhiniformes > Carcharhinidae > Carcharhinus > Carcharhinus amblyrhynchos. Next base: position 60,548,861 of record NC_137329.1, read on the forward strand.
GATTCTTCCCGCTTAGAAAGGATAGCAGAACTAGAGGGCACAGCCTCAAAATAAGGGCGGGGGGGAGCAGTTTAGATCGGAGTTGAGGAGGAACTTCTGCACTCAAAGGGTAGTGAGTCTGTGGAATTCTCTGCCCATTGAAGTGGTGGAAGCTACCTCGCTGAATATATTTAAGTCACGGGTAGATAGGTTTCTGATAGACAAGGAATTAAGGGTTATGGGGAGAAAGTGGGAAAGTGGAACTGATCCACTTCAGATCAGCCATGATCTTGTTGAATGGCGGGGCAGGCTTGAAGGGCTGGATGGCCTACTCCTGCTCCTAGTTCTTATGTTCTTATGGATTAGGAAACTACATTAAACAGTTGAAATTTCCCATGTTTATTGTATTTCCCTTGTTATACAATCCTCTAATTTGCTGATTTAGAAAATTTTCCTGAATATGATTGAGGAATGTATGCCTCTCCACACCCTTTATAATACTACTCTGCCAGTTTACCTTTCAGGTAATTAAATGTCTCCATTATCCATCATGTTTACAGAGAACTTACAGAGAGATGCAGATTTGCTGGTGGTCCATAGACTAAGCAATGTAGGTGAATCCTTTTTGTTCCTTAGCTCTAGCCAAATTGATTCTGTCCTCAATCTGTGAGAGATATTCTTTTTCTCTAGCACTATAATGTTTTGAAGAAGAATCTTATGGACTTAAAACATTAACTCTGTTTCTCTCTCCACTGATGTTGCCAGACCTCCAATTGTTTCCAGCATTTTCTGTTTTTATTCTTTCCCTCATCCTCTTTTATTTCTTTTACTATCTTTTTGGAACACCTTACTCCCAGGAATGTTTAATAACCAGTCCTGCCATTTTGTCAACACCTGTAACATGCTAATCTTATTTACTATACTCCATGCATTCAAATGCATGCACAACAATCTTGACATTGACTTCATTACTTTCTCACTTACTCTGACTCCACCAACTAACTTGTTTTTTATATAGCGCTGTCTGTCCCTTGCAGTATTTTGTGCACCCTGGTATCTCTTTCTCTAGTATTACCTCTTGGTTTGAAACCCTCCTGACAGCAGTAGCAAAACGGCACAAGGAACTTGGTTTCAGCTTTGTTTAGTTTCAGCTTTTCGCTAGAGCCAGTCCCAGTGTCCAGGAATCTAAAACCTTCCCTTCTGTACCATCTTTCAGTCATGCATTCATCTTCCTGATCCTTATATGTCTGTATATTCTTGCATGTGACACTGGAAGTATATAGAACATAGAACATTACAGCACAAGAACAGGCCCTTAGGCCCATGATGTTGTGCCAAACGTGACACCAAATTAAACTAATCCCTTCTGCCTCAGATATCCCTCTGTAATCTGAATCTGTAATCTACATTTAAGGCTCTGCTCCCTAAATTTTGATTATAGGACCTTCCTATCTAAATATTGGTGCCAATGTTAACCCGATAATCTCTGGCTATTCACACTCCCCCAGAAGAATGTCCTGTAGGCACACAGTGGCATTCTTAGTCTTGGCACCAGGGAGGTGATAGATGTTTTGCAGTCACATCAATGGCCATAGCAATGACTTTTTGTTCCCTCAATTAACAAATTCCCTATCATTATTGCCATTCCTTTATTCTTCCTCCCTTTTGTTAGTTGAGCCACTCACTGTACCACAACCATGGCTCTGACTGCATTACTCAGGAACAAGTGTCATTCTGATGGGGCAGCCTTGCTGCTGGCCAGAATGGTGGGAACTTGTGCTCCATTCTGCATTTAATTATGCAGAGATGAGTATTGAGTCAAATCACCTGGCAGGTCAGAAGTTATCAGTTGGTGAGTTTGAAGATCCTGGCATAATATTAAGATGCTAATATATATCTCACACTCTCCACACTACCTGTTTTCAGTAGACAGTGAAAGATGCCAGGAGAAGCCAGAAGCAAAGGCTTGCAGCCTCAAGAAGAAGGCTGCATCCCAATTCAGGCAACTGCCCCTAGAGGCGTTGTTGCAAACAGTCCAGGTGCAATAGCATGCCCTCTATTGAAGGGATGACTCGGGTAAGCACAGCAACCTTTCCTGTCTAGGAGGCCATCACCAAGAAGGTAAATGTGGCCAGCAACATGGCCTAAAGTGCAATCCAGTGAAGGAAATGGATGAATATTTCAACCCTCCACTAGGGTAAGTCATCCTGCAAGTTCCCACAACATTTAACTTTCATTATGTATCCAAATGGTACTTTCTTTACAGATCTCACACATCCATTAGCCGGGGACACACATCAGTATTCATTGTCTCGGACATATTCACATCAGTACCAACCCTATCATGTTGCTCACACTCCATCCTCTGGCACATATGGGGGACACACATTTCACCTAAATTCTGCTCCATCCATGCTTCTCTATAGGTCAAGTGATACACAAATAAAGAGAATCTAGAAAGGGGGGGGGGCGTTGGTAAGGGTTGACTAACATTATTGCCTTCACTGGCTTTGAGGAGGCTAAAGTTGACCTTGCCAGGGAGGACAGGATTCGCTCAAATGGGGGAAGGGGGAATCAGCCTCTTCCAATAACCTAGTGTGGATCACAGCTCTATCATTTCTTCAAATCCTGATAATCACAGTGAGTCACATGTAATCTGGTATAGCTTAAGTCAACAACTAAAACTACATTTCTATATTTCCTTGGCACGAGCAGATTGAGGTCTTCCACATAGCTGAACAGCACTCTAATCCCCCAGACCCTTCTGAGGATGAAGACGTCCAGGAAGAACAATTGCAGTGTTCATCTGCACCCTCCAACAGCTTAGAGACCCACACCTCTTGCTGGAGACTAGCCACCCACTCAGTCCCAGTCAGCTGATGAGCCTCTGGAAGTGGCTGCCAGCTCAATGTTGGTGATGTAGTATCAGGCAGAGATTTGAGAATTATTCAACAGGCTAGAGTGAACAGTGGATGATTCTGTCTACTTTCTGATGCCATGATGCCGAGTGAGAGCACCTGAGGTCACCATGAGATGGTTGGCTTCCACTATGGAGATCGTAGTCCAGGAGGTCATGCTAGATTTGCACTCAATCCTGTATTCCATGGCTACACTCCCTGTTTAGGCACCATCAGAATGTAGGCAACATGAGGATGATGCACCTTGATCTCTCTCCAGGTGTGCCATTTCCTGTATAGGAGTGGGGCCAGGGCATCCACAGGATTGATGAGCATCAGACAGGCACCCAAGGCCTCTCAGGATACTCCCAAGGGTGTGCAGTTGCTCATTGCCCACACTCATTCCAGCACAGGTCACCAAAGTTTTGTGCCTCTGAGCAGGAGAACTTTATAAGGCTGGAGCTCTCCAAGCCTCAGGCAGCCAGAGGACACCCGCTAAGGTCACCATAGGCATCAGGATGCAGCAGTCAGCAGGTTATCTCCACTTCTGCTGCAAATGGTGGGGTTGCTCTACAGTAGTAGGGTTAGGAAAGTTTTTTAAAAAAGGTACCCCTTAGGGTTCATGAGTGTGTTATTACTGTGTAGGAATGCACTTCTTTGAAATCATTTGATGGATATATGAATGTTCTGGTCAATTGAAGGTACTGTAAATTTGTACTTTGGAATCCTCTTATTTTGTGGTCTTTATGCACCCTTGTCCCTTACTGGCACCGTCAACATTGTGGAGTTTCTCCCTGTGGCAGACTCTATCCTACCTCTGGGTTTTGAACTGTTGATTTTAATCAGAAAATTCTCTTCTTATGCGTTTTTTTTTAATGCCACTTCATTGCCAGTTTAGTTGTGTGTTTGAGGCTGGAGGGATACAGAGACTAATTCTATTTAGGGGGCCCACAAAGTTTTTATTAGAAACAGCAGACAAGCTTATTTTTAAATGTGCACAGTACAGGCTTTAGGTCCCCAACTACTGACAGCTTGTGGAGACCCCGATGATGACATAGAGTGATCATGTGACCGTTCTCTTCAAAAGGAGTCACGCCACACACTGTAACTTCCCAAATACATAATACAAAGCTGAGATTATGTCTTAATGAGTCAGGAGGCCAGAATGTGAGAGTATGAATGCAGGACTCGTTCTCTCAGTGAATGTTTGGACATCCCCTGAGATGACAGCGATTGTCCTTGAGCTTTAGTGGAAATATGGCCAAATGATCAAATTTAACTTTACTCTTTCTGGAGCCTCTCAGCAATTAAAGTAATATGGGCAACATCATTTTCTATGGCATCAACGTGTTCATACTAACCATCAGTAGCCCCCTAAACTTTTTGGACCTCTGCACCTTTACCTTCTGATGACCTCTCATTCTCCTCCAGTTTGCCTTCTGGCAAGAACTCACCTCTTAGCATAGTCAGATTGTGAAAGGCATAACATACTCTCAATATGTGAGAAACGCTCTCCAGAGTGTATAGCAGCGATCTACCTGAGTGGTTCAAGTATCTAATCATAAAATTTTAGAATCTCTACAGTGTAAAAGCAGGCCATTTGGCCCATTGAGTCTGCACCAACTCTCTTGGATACTGCATCCTACCCAGACTCTAACTCCATATATTTATAGCACCAATCCCTCTTAACCAACACATTAGATTTTTGTATACCTGAATCACATCTTCTTAAGTCCTATGGTCTACTCTGTAAGGAAGCTTGTGGAGTGTAATAGTGTTGTACCTCTCCTTAGTACAGCTGTGAAGGTGATGCACTGAAGAAATCAGCCAGTATCTCAGTGGGTACCCCTTATTCCTAAACAGCCATCCCTGTAAATATTCTGGCCCTTTAGAAATCTCAGGAACCTGGCAGTGACTTAGGATGTAAGAGTCATTAAAACTCCCAGGGTTACAATGGCCACACAACATTTGTGCATTGAATGAACGGTAACCCTCGCAGTTTACATACATTAAGGGTTGCTGCCATTGAGCTTGTGTAGAAGTTTATTTGTTGCACTCTTGGGAAACTTGCAATGATGGCTGTAAAGGCAGTGAATCTTGCAGCCTGGCTATCTGTCCACAACAAATTTGATATATGGGCCTTGCTGGAAATGGGCATTGGTGACCTTTATGCTAAATGTGTTGTGGACAGAGATGCTGCGCATGTGCCGTGTTGATCCTGGATAGACGTAATGTGGAGATGCCAGCATTGGACTGGGGTGAACACAGTAAGAACTCTCATAACACCAGGTTAAAATGGCTTTTGCTACCAAATAAACCTGTTGGACTTTAACCTGGTGTTGTGTGACTTCTTACTACGATCTTGGATAGACCTAGAAGCAAAGAAATTGCTGTCATCACCTTCAAAATCACTGACAGAAGAAAGTCTCCAAATCCATGTAGTGTCAGGGCTTCATGAAGCATATTTCATTTATAATGTACCAAGTTTCAGGACATGTGCAAATGTGCCTTGCACTGCTTCCCATTCGTTTATAAATATGATGTTTTTCAACAATAAACACTCTTTCTGGCAAATGGCCTCTGCTGACTGCTTCTTTCTTCCATGTTCTACCTCCTTAACTATGTCTTCCAGGTGCGACCTCCTGCTGGAGCTGTGCGTGCTCCCTCCTTTGCTTCCTCTGTTGAACTTGGAATCTGATTAATGAAGCATTGAGCCCTGAATCATTTTGTCCTTTTGCCTTTTCTCTGAATTGAAACGTTTGAAGACAGAAATGATTAAAGGGTTTAGAAAGAGAAGCAGCGATTTAGAAACCAATGGGAAATATCGGGCTTCACATCTTTTGGTGCCTTGATTGCATTGTGTCTGATATAGCCTTGCTGCTGAGGTGATAAAGGTACCATTCCAAAAATGTGACGTCTGGAAGTCTTTGTGGGGTGTCAAGTGTAAATAGGATGACTTAACAAAAGTACCTCTGCTCCATTCTCCAAAGTGGCGCACTTCAGTTGCTTATGGTTAATGACTGGAAACCATTTGGTCAGTTCTGAATGTCATTTGTTATTTATGGTTGGTTCATTGATGGAATGCTATATGTGATGCACTATTCCTTTCACTTTTGCTGAAGGTCATTACTCTAGGACTCCAAATGATGCTGCAGTATCTGTACTTCAGGACCAAGATTGATGCTCCCTCCTCACTGTACTGTGTACCTTAAATTTACCTGGACACTTATTAACGTGAAGGTAGAACTACCTTCCTCCTTTATGCTTCAGTTCTTTCTATAATAATGGATGCCATTGCTGCTGTGTTGGACATTACTCCCACTCCCATCAGCTGTGAAGTGCCCATTCCCCATATGGACCTCTACCATCTGACAGAAGTGAACCCTCCAATGAGAGCTTCACATGCACATTATTATGTCTTCCCTATGATGAGGCTGCTGATGCCCCAAGTCACCACTACATTTGAAACCAATGCAGAGTCTACCAACCACGGCGACAACTATAAGTCAACCCTGTACACCAGTCTGTGCTTTCTTCATTTGGAGTGTACCTTGCTCCTCCCAGCTTGCCAGTGACATCTCCTGCTGCACGTATGTCCACTGCACTGTCTGACTGAGGTCCACAGAGCTGTGGACTGCCTGTAATCTTTGACTCAATTTTCATACAGTCCTTATAGCACAGAAGACACCATTTGACCTGTCAAATCTGCACCGATTCCCTGAAAGACCATCTCACCCAGGCCCTATACCTGCAATTCCACTAATCCCCCCAACCTATATATCTTGAGATACAATTTAATGCAACTTAGATTGGTCAAACCACCTAACCTGTGCATCTTTGGAATGTGGGAGGAAACTGGAGCACCAGGAGGAAACCCATGCAGACATGGGGAGAACTTGCCAACTCCACACCTGCCAGTCACCCAAGGCTGGAATTGAACCAGGGTCCCTAGCACTGTGAGGCAGGTGTGCTAACCATTGTGCTGCTCCCATGCAACAGCCACGAGTGCACTCTGACCTTTAAACTTTAACCTTTACATAGTTTCCCTTTGCTGTAAGGGCCAAGGACAGCAGTGACCTTCCCAAACCACATTACCTCCAACCAATTTCTGAGTCTTTGTGCATACCATCCCTAGTGTACCTTCCACGCTATGCTCTCATGTATTTGAGCATGCATCATCTGCTGGTGTTTGGACTTGGGTGTTCCTTGATGCTTCAATTTAATTCTTGATCAAAATACAGCATCTGTGCAATCTTTAAAGCACTGTATTTAAAAAATGAGTCAGAAGCAAGCAGTAAACATTCTAAGAAAGCGATGACACTCAAAATAAATGTAATTGTCTGTATTTAAAACAATCATACTGATAGGTTTACTTTTGTAAGTAAGAATGAATGGAGAAATTGTTAAAACAGTGGGTAGAACACGAGCAACAAAGAGGATCCCAGTTAATAGTCTAATTGTTAGGAGTAATGTGCTTGAACTCTATCAGTACATAAAAAGTAACAAAAATTGTTGATGCTTGAATCAAAAATGATTTTGCCATGTTGAAATTGGAAGTTCCAATGTGTCAGCTGCAATTGCTATTAAGAACCTGCCTCAATTGTAGGGTCCCAACTGATTATTTGTATTTTAAATAAATTGTATTATGCACTATTTATTGTCTTTAATTTAAATTTAATCTGTCTTTCGATTTGTTCAGTTACGGCTCAAGGTTCTTGGAGCACAAAGAGCAGAAGATGGACTTCACAATTGCAATGCTGATGACCTTATCCTATTTATGCATTCATTCGGTATTGGTAAGAAACAAACAAAATAAATTATGTAAATATAAACAATATTTATTTTCATCATAACAGATATTTCTTTTCCTACAGGAGGACAGTGTGAATTCAACCATGCAAGGTTTGTTTTTTTACTTAACTTTTCAGTTACACTTATTGTGAAAGTCAAAACTAACAGAATGGGTGAATGAATTGAAAAGTAAAGATTATTCTGGACACCATAGAGTTAGAGGTATACAGCACAGTAAAAGGCTCTTTGACTGGTGCAGACACAATAGGGCAAAGACAGCCACCTAACAGTTCTAATTCCATTTTCCAGCACATATGTCTTGTGATCGCAAGTGCACATTAAATACTTCTTAAATGTTATGAAGGCCTCTGCCTCCACTGCACTTTCAGGCAGTGAGCTCCAGACTCCCACCACCCTTCAGGTGAAAAAAAAAGCTTTTCCTCACATCCCCACTAAACCTTTTGCCCCTAACCTTAAAGCTATGCCCCCCTCCCCCTCACCATTGATCCCTTTACCAAGAGGACAGGTTTTTTTCCCTATCACAATTTTATACATCTTAATCATATCTCCCTTGGTGTCTTCTGCTCCAAGGAAAACAACCCCAGTCTATCTTCATAACTAAAATTCTCCAGCCCAGGCAACATCTTGGTAAATCTCTGCACCCTTTCCAATGCAATCACGTTCCTCCTATGATGTGGATTCCAGAACTGCACGCAGTACTCTAGCTGTGGCCTATTCAATGTTTTATACCATTTCAGCATACCCTTCCTGTTTTGTGCCTTGGCTAATAAAGGCAAGTATACCATATAGCTTCTTGACCACTTTATCCACCTGTTGTGCTACCTTAAGGGAATGGTATACATACAATACCAAGGTCATTTTGATCCCAGGGTCCTGCTATTTATCATGTATTCCTTTTGCCATGTTTGTCCTGCCCAAGTGAAATCACCACATTTTAGGGATAATATTAAAAACTTGGAAAGGATGCAGAAGTGCTAGGAATAAGAGAATAGAGTTACAAAAAGAGACTAGAGAATCTGATGTTGTTCTCTTGAGTGTCAATAAGTTTGAGAAGAAATTTGAAAGAAGTGTGGAAAATCAAGTATGGTTTTAATGGAATAAGTAAGGAAATGCCAGATGGATCTGTAATCCGCAGGCACAGGCTTAAAATAGTTTGCAAAAAAAAACACCAAAATGAGGAAATGTTTTTACAAACAAGTTATGATCGACTGTACTCTGTCTAAAAGGATAGTTGAACAGATACAATATTAACATTAAAAGGTAATGAAATAAATGATTCAGAAAAAAATGCAGGTCTGTGGGGAAGCAGTAGGGTATTGACATTAAGTAGATACATATGGCTGCCTTCGATGACGTTTCACTCTATATTTGTACAAGATGAGGCAGGCTGACAAACATCTGACAGTTGACTTCTGATACCTGTTCCAAGCTACCCACACTATTTTTCAGACACTTTGGTTGTTTCAGTACTGTCCATTACTGAGGATGATGTAGCAATAAGGGAACTTGGACCATTTCTTTGCTCAACCTGAGGAGGTGGTCAAAATATAAACCGTGTCCTCCATGCTGCATTATACTATCAACAGAGATAAGAAGAGGCAATTAGTAATGATCAGCAAATGCCAGGGGAAGAGGAGAATGATCTTGGGCAATTACACCTACCTAATGAGGAAAAGGGATTGCTGGTAGCAGGAGAACTATTTCCCTTGTACTGGCTTTCCCATTTGCTTCAATCTCATTACAGCATCCTGACCTCAGTGCAGCCTTGGTCCAAACATGAACTGATTTCCAGAGGTGAGGTAAGAGTGACTGCTCCTGACATCAAGGCAGCATTTGACCAAGTGTGGCATCATGGAACCATACCTAACACAAATGAAATTGGTTGTGATGGTTGCTGTTGAATCATATCAGATGAAGAACATTACTGCAGGAACCTCTCATGATATTGTCCAAGGTCTAATCACCAGCTGCTTCATCAGTAAAACTTTCTTTTCTTTGTGAGGTTTGAACTGGGGGTGCTCGCTGATAATTGCACCATGTTCAGCACCATTCATGACTTATTCAGATGCAGAAGCAATCCTTATGTCCAAATTCAACAAAACCTGAACACGTTAGGGTACTGGACTCAAACCCCAAGGTATGTTATGAAGCTTGACTAGAACACAACAATTACTTTTTTGGCATTAATATGAGGGTTGGATGCTTTGCTCCAGGAGTAATTTCACTGACAAAGTAGGGATCTTTTATCAAAAGATGCTTTAATCATAACAGTTTAAATATAGTTCAACCAAAATGAAGTAGCTGAACAATAGTTAAAATGAAAAGGAAACGATTCTAATTTCTAACTAACTATTTCAGTTCCAGTTAAACAAATGTTTATCTTTTGAATTAAAACACATTTTAAATATAATTAGCAATCACATATATTTATTTTGACTTGGGTAACAGCCTTTGAGCTTTCAGAGAGGAATTGATTTTTCAGAACAACTTTAGATTTGTGTTTTTAAACAGCTCCAGTCAGCAACTGAACTATAAATTCTATTTCTCTCTGATACATACCTAACTTCTCCCATTAACCAGTACCACATGGCTTATGACCCAGTATACCTAAATCACCATCCATTCCTTTAATCAGTAAACAAGGGTCTTGTCTAGTAATAAAGAAAAGCAGTTGGCTCTAATATAGGTAAACAAGTACATGGTTAAAAAGAACAATTATCCTGCCTTATCAGCATCAACTGCACTCCTCCAAACATATCGACTCCTTGTAGAAACCACAGAATATTAAGATAGTCTGTTTAAACATATACTAATGGCCCAGTATTATCACAATATCCAGGCTTGGGCTGACAAGTGCCAAACTGTGACCATCTCCAACAAGAGAGAATTTAGCCATTGTTCCTTGATATTCAATGACATTACCATTGTTAAATCTGTCAGACTCCTGGGTACCAAGCAACCTTAGGCACTCAGTCGACTGGGATACAAACAGCACTAGACACCATATATAATCCAATATGAGGCCTTTAATTACTTGTGCACAAGGAGAACCACCTTACAGTTGTTCTGTGCTGAAGTTACAGAAAAACAACTTAGCAATCATAGGCAATTACAGCAAATCAGGAACAGGCAATTTTTCTAATTCTTCATTTGCATACTTATTCCCCAATTGAATCCTGGCTTTTCACTCTCTCATTCAATGAAAAACTGACTTCTGCTAATCCTTCATTTGCATAGAATATGCCTCTATCTTGCCTTTGGTATTTGTTAAAGAAAACCTGGTCTTGCTCCAGCCTGTGGGAGGAAACCAGAGCACCAAGAGGAAACACATGCAGACACAGGGAAAATGTGCAAACTCCACACAGACAGCAACCCACACCAGGAATTGAACCCAGATCTGGTGCTGTGAGGCAGTAGTGCTAACCACTGTGCACATTCCCAACCAGCGAGGATGTGTCCTTATAGTTTCAAGTTGCACTTCAAAGTTGAGTTCAAATTCAAGGTTGTTGTGCCTGATATAGAAGGATGATGATTAAATGTGTTGAAACATTTTTTATAATGATTGGGAGCCTGAGGTAGAAACCTTGTGAACCTACAACATAGGACTACATGTATGCTGAACAGAACTGGCATTCAATTGGCAGAGCAAAGCCACACAACCAATGGAATTGATCAAAGTTTTTCAGTCCTTCTACATTCAATTGTGAATAATGAGAGACAATTAAACAGGTTGCTCCAGAAACATTTCAATAAAGGAGCCCAGTGTGTCAGTGTAAAAGACAAGGTTGAAACATTTTTAAACTTCTTCAGTCAGAAAACTGATTTGATGATCTATCTCACCCTCCTGTTGAGCAACCCAGTATTACAGATACCAGTCTTTAGCAAGTTCAATTCTGTCCATGCAATCAAGAAACAGCTGAATGCACTGGATACTGCAAAGCCAATGGGCATTTACAGCATCCCAGCTGTAGTACTGAAGACCTGTGTTCCAGTCTAGCTGCATCCACAGCAGAGTTGTTCCAGTGCAGATAACAGCACAAACCCAACAAAATAAAGCAATACCCAAGTATCCTTTTCCACAAAAAGAGAGCAAATCTAACAACTGCATGATAAAAATACTGTGAATGAAGGGAACCTGCAGGGGGATCACAGGTAAGTATATCCCCCAGTGCAAGAGCATACCCAGGCAGTAGCCTGGAACTGCCCTCTGGCATAGCCCCTTTAGTTCTGAAGGAGAGACATACAAACTCAAAACATTAACTCCCTGCCAGAGTTGCTGAGTTTTTCCAACATCGTCTTTTATTGTTCCAGATTGCCAGCATCTGCAGTATTTTACTTTTATAGAAGAATTGTCAGTGTGTGCATACACAAAGAGAGGTAAATAATGCTGATTGGAGATATCCATTGCTGGGATTACAACTGTAGTGAGATTTAAATAAACAAGTCAAAATGTTGCTGCTTCTCCAAACTGCTCCCCAACCCCCCACCTTGCACATAAACTCAGCCCCACCATTGCTGGCTGCTGGCTGCTGGCAGCACCAGGATCTGAGGTCAGCACTTAGATCTGTGTTCAGACACCAGAGCAGATTGCTCCCACAAACGCACAGGCCACCCCCAACCTGGAATGCAACATGGCCACTTTTATTTTCCAAGGAGCCCTATACATAAAGCAACCTACCTCCTCAGTCTTGCAGCAGACTTTTATAGAACAGGTGTTTTACTTGCCAGTTGAGCTGCAATGAACGAGGCTGTTAAGGTGAGTGAGGTGGGACAATTTTGAGTTGACCGCATTCATTATATTGAAATTTATGCAAAAACACACTAATTGATGTTTTGTCCATTTTGGGCGAGTTCCACATTGTACCTGGAATTTTTGGTAAGATGGGAATAGGTGCAAAAATGGGTGCCACTGCCACTCATTCCTGATTTTATGACCTCATCTCACTGAAAAATAGGCATGATGAGCTCATAACATTGTCCCGATTGTAAGTGACAACAGGTAGAATTTGAATATTTGCTCAGAAAGGTCTTTTCTGTGTAAACATGATAAAATTTGGTATCACTTCATGAAATTAAATGATATTTTAACTTGCGATTCATTGCAGATAACTTACAAATGGAACAACGGGATAACAGTGAGCCAGATGTATTCAGTATAATATGGAAAGCCAACAAAGAACTGAGTAAGAAATGTTTTGTGTTAAATTGTAAAAATCAAAATTATTTAGATATTCAGAGAATGCAGATATTGTTTCATATAGCGAACACTTGGATTGTAATATATTGTGGTATTGTAAGATATGTTGATAGTGTGGAACTTTAATAATGGTGTAAAGGTCATGGAATGGTGCACAGAATTAGACAGAGTTCATGGCACAGAAACAAGCCATTTGGCTGAACCAGTCTATGCTGATTGTAATAACTTAGAAGGTGACTTGTTGTGGCTTTAATTTATGAAAAGTTTATTGCCATCAATATTTATATATGTACAAGAAACGGTCTAACAGAACCACAACACTCTGTTCTGCTCCCTGGCTTCCATTGAAGTTCCGCCCTGACCAGAGACACAGGCCCTTGTACCTGATTGGCTCAGCTTTCCTACGTTGCCTCTCCATATGGTTTATGTTTCACTCGAGCCTCCTTCTTTTGTTCCCCATCTCATCCTACCATCTTGACCATTTATTTCCTTCTCCCTCATATGTTTTTCTAGCTTGATTAAATTAAGACTGTTTGCTCCAAATATTGGTGACTGTGAATTCCACGTTCTCACACTCTTTGAGTAAAGAAATTTATTTTGAATGCCATATAGGTAATGACATTTCTTTTGGATTTCCTATTGAGTGGCATGATGGCATAGTGGTTAACACTGCTCCCTCACAACGTCAGGGACCAAGGTTCAATTCCAGGCTTGGGCACCGTCTGTGTGGATGTTGCATATTCGCCCTGTGCCTGCATGCATTTTCTCCTGTTGCTCTAGTTTCCTCCCAAAGTCTGAAAGACATGGCCATGCTAAATTCTCCCTCAGTGTACCCAAACAGGTGCTGGAACATGGCGACTAGGGGATTTTCACGGTAATAATTGCAATATTAACGTAAGCCTGCTTGTGACACTCGTAAAGAAACTTGAAAATGAGTTTCCAGATGACAATCTTTTCAAAACCTTTCATAATTTTAAAGATCTCCATTCTCTCCATGTCTTCATACCCTTTTTGGAATATGGCCTCTGCACCCTCTCTAAGACATGGACTTTCCATTGTAGGTCTAAGTCCCATGGTGGGGGCAGGAACTAGGAGTGTTTCTGGTTGCCGAGGCCGGTGGAAGGCCAAATCGCACAATCCTGGCTTAATTAATTTTGTGGTCGGGGGTTTCCCAACATATTGCATGCTGGGCAACCTAGATGATGCATATCATGCTGTATATTGTTGTGAAGTTGTTGTTTGTAAAATTGTCTGTTAAAGATGGTGTTTTTTTTCATGCTTAGAAAGTTAAAAAAATGCAAGTATATAGAGACCGCCAACGGTCTTTTATTTATATTGAAAGGCCAAGCAGCAGGGTTACCAAGGCAACAGGCTTTCAGGCTTTTGAAATTTTTTGAATTCAGCCAATCAAATTTGAATCATAAGAAACATAAGAAATAGGAGCAGGAGTAGGCCATCTTGCCCTTCGAGCCTGCCCCGCCATTCAATAAGATCATGGCTGATCTGTCGCGGCTCAGTTCCACCTTCCCGCCCTCTCCCCATAACCCTTAATCCCCTCTCTTATCAAAAACCCATCAACCCGTGTCTTAAAAATATTTAGCGAGGCAGCCTCCACCACTTCAACGGGCAGAGAATTCCAGAGATTCACCACCCTTTGAGTGAAGAAGTTCCTCCTCAACTCCGTTCTAAACCGCCCCCCCTTTATCTTGAGGCTGTGCCCCCTAGTCCTACTGTCTTTTTTGAGCGGGAAGAGTCTCTCCACCTCTATCCTATCCATCCCATTCATCATCTTATACGTCTCAATGAGATCCCCCCTCATTCTTCTAAACTCTAACGAGTACAAGCCTAGTTTATTCAGCCTCTCCTCATAGCTCAACCCCCTCAACTCCGGTATCAGCCTAGTAAACCTCCTCTGCACTCCCTCCAAGGCCAAAATATCTTTGCGCAGGTGCGGCGCCCAAAACTGCATTTAGATCAGGCATTTAGATACCAAGAACCGATTAAATTTAAATTTGATGGTTTTGGTAACCTAGAACCAATCATATTGAGGGAGATATTGATATGTCATCACAGATGTAAAAGGGAGGAGGCAGTGTGACAGAGGAAGAGAGCAACTGTCATCTGCCACAGCTCACAGCTATCAGTTCAAAGTCTCATTTCAGTAGCACAGGTACCAAAGAAGACAGAAGTTCCAGTCAAGAGAATTAACAGAGAAGGCCCAGAATATTGTGGAAAACACAAAATCTGGTTGTAATTTAGAGAGTGATTAAAATTCTAGTTTTTTTGTTAATGAGTAGGAATTGTATTTATCTGAACAGCATTCGATGACAATCGTGTTTTATTTGGTTTGTCAATAGTTTAGTTAACTTGTTCACTGTTAGTTAGATAAATGAATTGTTACTTGTTGACATTCGAGAGAGTGTCAGGGAGTTATTTTGATTTAACCACTAAAAGTTGCTGAACAGCAACATTCACTTTTACAGATTATGAGGCAAGATACTCCTCTTTGAGTGGTTAGGTGTTAGTTCTCAGAGGAGGTCCACCTCTGCTTCATACAGTATCTAGGTTTCAGATTTAAAAGGCAATTGGGCATCAACTTCTACCTAATCATGGCACACCATCCAGTGGGTTATTTGTTAAGGTGAAGACATAAGAAAGATACCTGAAACCAAATTGCTATTAGATTTTTGTGCAGGAAAGTCTAAGGCATAACAGGAAAGAGAAGACAGTTGAGGGAGGCGTGACTTGAAGAACCTTACTCAGTATGCAGAACTGGTAGCCTAACTGGCAGATGTGGAGTCCAGGTCTGAGGCATTCAAGTCAGGTGACGCTGACCTATCCAAGAAAGCCAGATATGATCAGTGGAGACTCAAAGATACCAAAAGACAGTACCAGACCAAGCTGAAGTACCATGCTAGACGCACAGACTCTCACCAACTATGACAAGGTCTGCAAGACATAACAGGCTACAAGATGAAGGCGTGTAAAATCATTGGCACCAATGCACCATTCCCCAATAAGCTCAATGCATTCTATGCTCCTTTTGAGCAAGAAGTCACCAAGAGCATGGCCTCCACTCCGGAAGCCTCGGACGAACCTGTATCTGAGTACTGTTGCAGACGTCAGAGCAGCCTTCTCAAAAGTCAACCCATGGGAAATGACTAGCCCAGATGGGTTAATCTGACGAGACTCAGACCCTGCAGAGACCTGATCTGGCCTCCCAGATTACTTGTATCTACTACAATTCATCTATTGCCTCAGCAAGACCACAGCAGACGCCATCTCCCTGAACCTACACTCAAACCTGGAACACTTCGATAACAAAGGCAGCTATGTCAGACTCCTATTTATTGCGTATAGCTCAGCCTTCAATACCACTATTCCTACAAAACATGTCTCCAAACTCGTGGCCTGGGCCTTCGCTCCTCCCTCTGCAACTGGATTGTAACTTTCCTAACCCGCAGAGCATAATCAGTAAGGATAAGCAATAAGCAATAACACCTCCTCCACAATCATCCTCAACACCGGTGCTCCACAATGCTGTGTCCTCAGCCCCTTACTATACTCATTATTCAAGTATGTGTTGCCAAATTCCCCTCCAACTCAATTTTCAAGTTTGCTAATGACACTACCATAGTGGGTCATATCACAAATAATGATGAGACAGAGTGCAGGAAAGAGAGAGAAAGAATCTGGTGAATTGGTGCAATGACAATAATCTTTTCCTTAATGTCAACAAAATGAAGGAGATAGTCATTGTTTAAAGTTTATTTATTAGTGTCGCAAGTAGGCTTACATTAACACTGCAATGAAGTCACTGTGAAAATCCCCTAGTTGCTGCACTCCAGTGCCTGTTCGGGAACACTGAGGAAGAATTCAGTATGGCCAATGCACCTAACCAGTATGTTTTTCAGACGTGGGAGGAAACCGGAGCAACCGGAGACCCACACAGACATGGGGAAAACATGCAAACTGCACACAGAAATTGACCCAAGCTGGGAATCAAATCTGTGACAATAAGTCAAATCAAATGAAAGAAACCAGATCAAGCCAGTGCAAATGGAGATGTTGGCGGGCAACCTCCCTTCAGCAAGGATTTGTGCACAATGCCACAAAGAAATCTAAGGATCATGTGTTCCTTCATGTTGTAAGCTGCTTATTTAGCCACTTGTTCTCTCCCCTCTCATTTACAGTTGGTATTCAGAGGACTACTGGAAAAAAGCCATCTGCAATTTCCAATTCAGATGCCAAGTCTCTGGGATTGGCTCTGAGTGAGATGCTACTGTTACTGTGAAAGGCAGGGCAACATCAGGCAGAAGTGACAGAGCATGTGTGGAGGAGGAGTTGCTCTACCCACTCTCCAATGAAGTGGCTCAGATTGTGTGTGCATGGAGGTCTCCATGGGGAGGATGGCGAATACAATGGAAAACTTGGTCCAGCAAAATACCCAGTTTCTGTCAGAAATGCATGCAGACCAACACTCCATCGTGTAGTTATGGGTGATCTTGCAGTGACTATGTGAATAGAAGAATAGAAGACCTCGATCTCTCTCTCCAGGTGCCCATTCTCAATGTGCCAGACAGGATCCTTCTGGCACTCAAAGGGATGAGGAGTGTTGGACTCTCCTGAGACCTTTGGAAATCCCTTTGCCTGTAACCCCTTCAGATTCATCACTTGTGACTGCAGAGGGAGCAGCTGCCCTACAGCAGGACAGCCAAAGTAAGTTTCCAGGTCTCAGGTCTCTAGAGGACATCCACCATGATCATCCATAACAAAAAGGCAAACTGTTCTTCCACACAACATTTCCAATCTCTTTTGAAAGAACATACCTTGAAATCTTCTCCCAAACAAAAATTTATCTCAGATATCTTAATCAAGGATTAACCTCCAGGATTTCAGTCAGTCCTTTTGGTACTCCTCTGTCTTGGATTGCCTCAGGTACCTTCCTAACAACACCACTGCTTTGCAGGTTGTATTTTTATCGCCACTGATTTGAATGCCGATGTTCCAGGGTCTGCACCTTGTAGCCCTACTTTAAACTGGAGCCCCTATCTGCTCTTGACTTCACCCAACACAACATTTTTTTCCGAATTCCTGTTATATGTTCCTTTGACTTCACAGTCTTCCAGGAGCTCTACTCTCTCGCATTCCTTGGTTTCGCAACTTTCTGGGATTAAGTTTCTGACCCTTGTATTGCCGTGCCTGTGATGACAGTGCTGTTGAATGCTACTCGCCTCTGGGTAAATTTCTTCAGAATTGCACTAACTGCTTCTGCTTTTCTGTGTTTCCCCCTGGTTTCTCAGCAACTATTTAGTTTTTTTTAACTGTTTGAATTAGGGAACATTAAAACCCTCATTATAATGGATGCAGACTTGTCAGCACCTTTCTTGACATGAAGCCTTGATCAATCTCTGAACTAGTTCTGTTTGAAGATGGGTTGAGAATGAACTACATTTTCTTCTCATTCATATTAGTGTATTTCATTGGATGCTTGTAGGGTTTTGACCTGTCTCCAAATGGATCTACATAGTTAGTCCAAGGATTCATTGGTTTCCTTCCTAATGATATCAATGCTTTTTGGTCAATTCTGATATTTCTCTTGTCTCAATTTTATAAGATTTCCATTGCAGAGCTCTTTCTATTACGACTTACTTTTGTTAACCTTGTATATACGCTTCCTTCATGGGCTTTTACACTTCTAAGTCTCTGTGCTTGAAGTTAAAAAAATAAGCTTTTGTGCCTTTGTTACTCGTCATGCCTTCTAATGTGTCTTCATTGCTTCTCATGCTTTCCAATGGACTCAAGATCATTTGAGGCAATGTTAGTATGTAGTTTTTGCTGTTGATCTGGGAACTATGTTCGCGGTCATCTACCCATCAATAAAATTCTCATGGTGAGAAACTGTTTTGTAGCTGTGAGATTCTATAGTTAAGAAGGGCTAAGTTAATGGGTGGAATTTTCCCGTTTTTTTGATTAAGTGTTAACTTTGGCGGAAAGAACAGAACGTAGCCCACTGATGTTGCAGGTGGGGTTTTCCCACAATATTTTTAGCCACTTAGACAAAATAAATTTTCACAAGTTTCACGCCTCCCCCATGGTGGGCAGAAATTGATTTGCCTGTCCTGCCATCAGTTGAGTGCCTCAGTCAGTGGGGTGCTCCATTTAAATGCCTTCCCAGCACTCCCCAGCACAACTTACAAGTCCACCGACCAGATTGGCAGCAAGTCTGCCCCAAGGTTCTCAGAGGGAGCCCTCACCAGAAATCTGAATGCTGTTGAGGAGAAATACCATATCTTGTATGCAGAGTTGAGGAGACTATCCAGCAAGGTCATCAAACCCCATGGGAGGCAGCGGCATCACTGGTAAGCACCAGTTCCTCGCAGAGGAGGATAGGCATTCAGTGCAGGAAGAGGATGAATGATGTACTGTGTACATCCAGGGTAAGTCACGCTTCTCATCAGTCTCTGCTCACTTACTTGCATGCATGCCTATCAAGTATTCCATTCCTCAGAAACTTAAAGATGCTTCCATCATACACCACTACAAGCGGAAGGGCAATCAGCAAGTATGCGACAACCACTGAGGAATCTCGCTGCTCTCCATCAGAGGAAAAACCCTTGCAAGAGTCCTGCTAAATCGTCTGGTCACTCATCTGGAGCTGGGCCTGCTTCCAGAGTCACAGTGTGGCTTTCGCAAATGGTCGCAGGACTATTGACAAGATCTTTGCTGTGCGCCAAATTTAGGAGAAGTATCAGGAGCAGAATCGCGAGCTCTACACAGCCTTTGTTGACCTCGCAAAAGCCTTCGACACTGTCAGCTGACAAGCCTGTGGAGGATCATGTCAAAGTTCGGCTGCCCCCCCAAATTCATTCAGATGGTACTCCAGTTCCATGATGGCCAGAGTACTGGTTGGCAGAGAATCCTCTGAGGCATTCCCAGTCACCAATGGAGTCAAACAAGGCTGTGTACTCGCACCCACACTGTTCAGCATGATGTTTACTGCCATTCTGAATGATGCCTTTGAGGACAGTGTTGCTGGAATCAGCCTCAAGTACAGAGTGGATGGGAAGCTCTTCAACCTGAGGAGACTTTGAGCTATTACCAAAGTGAAGGAGACTGTTCTGGGAGACTTCCTCTTTGCCGATGACTGCGCCCTATATACTGGCTCAGAGCCAGAGATGCAAGTCATGGCTTGTGACAACTTTGGACTCACCATCAACATTAAAAAGACCGAAGTCATGCACCAGCCTGCTCCTCATGCACCGTACACAGACCCACAATCACAATCAAAGGGCAGAAACTATAGGCAGTGGACCAGTTCACTTATCTTGGCAGCACCCTCTCCCAAGCAGTGACTGTTGATACAGAAGTTAACTGCAGAATAGCAAAGGCAAATTCTGCTTTTAGTAGACTGTGCTCCACTGTATGGGAACGTCGAGGAATCACCCAGCAACAAAACTGAAAGTCTACAGCGCAGTGACTACTCTCCTGTGTGCCTGTGAAACGTGGACTGTGTATCGAAAGCATGCAAAACAGCCCAATCATTTCCACATGACTTGTCTTCGCAGAATATTACGCATCAGATGGCAAGACAAAGTACCAGACATGAAGTTCTCTCTAGAGCAAGTCACACTGCTGATGAGAACGCACACCCGGTGGGCATGTCATATCATCCGTACACCAGAGTAGCGCATACCCAAGCAGCTTCTTTTTGGGGAACTCTCTGCTGGAAGGCGCTCGCATGGAAGGCAGAAGTAAAACGTTACAAAAACACACTCAAGGCCTCCCTGAAGTCGCTTGACATACTCACGATCACCTGGGAAACGCTGGCACAAAACCGCCCTACCTGGCACTGCGTCATCCACAAGGGCTGTCAAGCTTATGAAGTAAGATGCATCGCTGAAGCACAACTTAAGCGTGAGCTGCGCAAGTCCAGAGCCACCAGCACAACAATTATAGCATCTACACAAGTCTGTCCAGTATGTGCCAGGACATTCCGTGCCCGAACTGGCCTGATCAGTTATCTTCGGACACACCGCATCCAGCCTCAAAATGACTAATAGTGTCGAGGTCCTCATCAACAATGATGGACAAACAACAATCAAGTATCCATAGGATGCACACAGAGTGCCACCTCAAGGAGCAGCACCACTTACTCTCTCAATCACTTACTTATCTCCCTTGTGGCTAGTCTCCTCATCACCTCTCAGCTTCTAGTCACCAACCATGCATGTCGGGAATCCTTACCATCTATCCTGGTTCATGGCCTGCTTACACTCTCCCTACGTCTTGCAGGACAAGCTGGCTCACAATAGGCAGGAAAGTTCCCAGATGGGTGGAAGAGTACCAGAGTTATATATTCTCACACTTCAAGGAAGAGCCTTCCAGAGGCTAAAGAGAAAGAGAATATTGCTGCTCTGTGGCCTAGTGGATTACAAAAAAACCAAGTGAGGAACCAGACACCATCATGCATGACGTCAACCTATGTGAATCTTGTCTCTTCTTTCCTCTGCCCACGCCAAGCACAAATAACATGTCCCTTCTCTTGCAGATCCATCGGGGAGCAGCCCAGTGTCACCACTAGCCAGACATTAGACACCACCCCAGGTGGCAGGTCAGATGAATTCACTGACGTGAAGAAAGAAGTGGTATCACAGCTATCACTCTCCAACAGTACAGAGACACATATTTGAATGAGAATTAGTGGTATAGAGGCTCCAGGCTCTCAAATATGAGCACCTTACTTTGTGTAATCCACCCGTAGAAAGGACGATAGGCTTGTGCATTACCTGGGCCTTAAACCCAGGAGCCTCTAAGCGCTGAGTCCATCTAATGCCCGAGATTAGCTCCGGCCCAACAGGCCAAGTGAGGATAGCCCCACCTCATAGCAGCATCCCTGGGCTGGGGCCCTCCAGAGGATGCTGACAAGGGGATATGTAGGCTTACAAAGCAAAGAAATGCAACAAGGCAGGGTTTCAGCTAATGGTACCCTAAGTATGATAGGAAAGGACAAAGTGTACAAACATTTAAAAAAAAGCAGCAAATAAATTCAAAAGGGAAAAATTGGTAATAAGGCAAAATTAATAGTTACTTATTCAAATGCATGTAGCATTCAACACAAAATAAATGAATTAACAGCACTAATTGAGATTAATAGGTGTGATCTTAAAACCATTACAGAGATGTGGTTACAAGGAGTTCAAAATTGGGGACTAAATATTCAGGGGTATATGACTTGTAAGAATAGACAGAAGGAAAGAGTTGATGGGGTAGCTTTGTTAATACAAGATGGAATAAGTATGATAGCAAGAAATGATCTAGGATTGGAAGATGCAGAATACATATGGGTGGAGAAAAGAAATAACCAGGGGATGAAGACATTAGTGTGAGTAGTCTATAGGCCCCTTAACAGGAGCTACACTACAGAACAGAATAAATCAAGAGAAAAAATAAGGGCTTGTAATAAAGGCAGTACTCTAATCACGAGTCACTTCAATCTTCATGTAGATTAGGAAAATCAAATTGGCAGATATAGCCATGAGGAAGAATTCATAGATTGTATTCAGGACAGTTTCCTCAAACAATATGTTGTGAATCCAGGCAATGATCAGGCTTTTTTTTGGAACTGGTAATGTGTAATGTGTTATAATTCAGGTCAGGATCTCCAAAGCCTGCCTGGATAAGTTTTGCACTTTGAAATTAGCTAGGATAAGCTAAATTCACCTCAAATAATCCACTAGGGAGCTTTTATCAAACAAAGTTTAATTAAGAATATCGTTTATATATAGTAATACCTTTTATCAATTACAAACAAAACAAAGTAACCACAATAATATATAATCCTTAACAAATATATCTAAAATGTTCCAGTCAAAAAAAACTTCCTATAGATAAAAACCCTTTCCACAGGTTTAACATGGCACAGACTAATGCTCACATGACACTGGAACTGAATTCTTTGGTTGGAGAATTGAAACCCTTCTCAGCCTTGTAACTTCCAGCAGCTCTCTGTATTCACATATAACAGTTTTTAAGTCAAAACAGTTTCTTGGAACACCATGGAGAGAGACTTGCTTGGCAGGCTAGCCACCAACAGCAGACTTTCACTCCAGGAAAACAAGAAGCCTTGTTTTCAACTAACCAACAGACTTTCCAAAAACAGGGGAAGAGAGAAAGAGAGGGAAGCACTTTTTTTCAGCTTGATGCCCCTTCTAAACTGCTGCCAGCCAAACAGAAAGTGAAACCTTAAATTCACTAGGGAATAATTGTCCAAAACATATGACCTGTCAACCAGAATTCCTCCAAACAATGCAGGATCATAGAAGATCCCACAATAAAAATAAACAAACATAAGTCACTGAAGAAGCAATAAAAGGACTTTTAGCGGACAGCCAGTTAACAATGAGAGAAAAAAAACTGAAACGGTTACAACTATAGAGAACATGATTAAAAAATAAACATTTCTTAAAGGTACACTAACATCATCATTTAGATTTTTTAATAAACAATCTCAGCGTAAACGATCTAGGATGCAGTAATCATAAGATGGTAGAATTTAACAATTAATTTAAGAGTGAGAAATTCAGATCAGAAACAACACAAATAAGAGTAATTATGCAGGAATAAGAACAGAATTAGCTGGTGTGGACTGGGAAAGGAGTTTACAATGAAGGATGATTGATCAGTAATGGCAGACATTGAAAATAGTTCATGACTCACAGCAAACATATATCCCAGTGAAGAAGAAGGATTCTAGGAAGGGGATAAATCAACCGCGGAAGTTAAGGATGGAATTAAACGGAAATTTAAAAAAGCATATAATGTGACAAAGATTCATGATAAGCAGAGGATTGGGAATGTTTTAGAAACCAACAAAACATGATCAAAAATAGATAATAAAGAAGGAAAGAGGGAGATAACAATAATGGGGAACCAAGAAATGGCAGGTGAGTTAAACAAATATTTTGTGTCACTTTTCACAGTAGAAGACACTAATAATTCCAATTTAACAAAAAATTAAGGGGCAGAAGGGGTGGATGGTATAAATACAGTAAAGTCACTAGAGAAAACATATTAGGGAAACTAATGGAGTTAAAAGTTAATAAACTCCCTGGAACTGTTGGGTGGTATCCCAGGATATAAAAGGAAGTAGCAGCAGTGATAGTGGATGCACAATCATCCAAGAATCCTTAAATTCTGGAAAAGTCCCATCAGATTAAAAATCTGTGGAATTCTTTACCACAGAGGATTGTGGAGGCTGGGTCAAGGCTGGATCAAGGGTCAAGGAGTATGTTCAAGGCTGAGATAGATTTTTAAGCAGTTAGGGAATTGAGGAAGAGGTAAACCATGATTCACTGAACGGCAGAGCAGACTTGCCAAGCCAAATGGCCCACTTCTGCTCCTATGTCTTAATGGTCTTACCGTGGTCAACTCAGCCTCCATAAATCTCTTTGGTAGTGAATCTGTGTAATTCTTTACCAATGAGTTCAAACCCAACCTACTTAACCTCTTCTCTTAAGAAAATTCCTCCATACTGGAATCAACCTACTGAACCTTCTCTGGGCTGCCTCTAATGCCAGTATATGTTTCCTTAGATAAGGGAATTACACCTGTTCACAGTATTCCAGATTTGGCCTTGTATGATTTTAGGAAAACTTCCCTATTTTATACTCCATTCCATTTGAAATAAAGGCCAATATTTGAGTAATAATGCTCTTTCCTCTGCAAGTTAACACCATCCTCCTGCAACATGGGGGCTATGAGAAACTGATTCCTTCCCATGACATAAGCCATATCAATCAAGGTGTGTGCTGCCAGCAGATAGACAGGCAGGGGCATCACCATGATGGGCTTTCATAGTGACTCTAATCCATATCATCCATAAAGCAGGAGGATATTAGGGTGTCCTGAACTCACCTGCCCTTTGGGCCATTGTCATTGCCTGATAGTCTTGCTGTGCCTCCTCCAGGACTTCCTCCTGGTGGGGGGTAGGTGTTAAGCCGCAGCCTGGGGCTGGAGTTGTCTCTCTCCCCAGTACTAACCTGCACAGGAGTGGTTCCGCCACATCTTGAGCAGCAGCAGCAGCACCGCCAGCAGGTAGCTGAGGTCCCCGGAGAAATGGAACACATTCACCACCGGAGCCTGGGGATAGAGACACCAGGACTGGGCCCAAGAGAGCGGGAGGCCGGGGACATGGAGCGTATCCTCCTCCTCATCGCCCACCTTGACATACTCTTTTCCGCCTCAGCCTGCTCCTTATCCCGTTGAAGTGCCAGGTTGTGGAGGATGCAGCACACAATTATGATGCATGACACCCTCGGAGGACTGTATTGCAGGACTCCACCTGACCTGTCAAGCACTGGATCTGCATCTTCACTATCCCAATGATCTGCTCCATGAGTAGCAGCATGTTTTGTGAGGACTCTGATTCACAATGTGGCTTTGCACAGGCATCATCAGCCACATTCTTGGGGTACCCTTTATCCTGGAGGAACTACCTCTGTAGTTGCTGTATTCCTTCAAATATGTCAGGTATTTAAGAGCTTTGAAGGCTGTCATGGATCCTGCACTTGTGGGAAACCTGAAATCTGGCAGCATCACAAAGCATCCTTGCTTATCTGATCAGGGTCAAAATTAATATAATTGTGAGCTCTCATGGTGAGAGAACCTGTGACCATCTTGATGCACCTTTGAGTGGATGCCAGAAAGATGCTGCAAAGACCACCGACGGAGCCCTGAAAAGAGCTATTTGAATAAAGATTGAGGGTGGATGTGACCTTCAAAGTCATAGGCAGTTGGGTCTCTCCAAGACTATGGATAACCAAGTCCTGAAGAAGGAGGCACAGATGAGCTACTGTGTTCATGGACTTTTGGAGTAATCTCTGACGCTGGTTTTCATTCATTTCAAGGAAGATCAGGCACTGTGTATAGACCTTAGGCCATAGAAAGCACCTCCAAGCACCTGCTCTTTGAGGTCCCTCCTGTGGCAGCTGAGCAGGCCCTGCCAACCCTTCCTTGGGGTTCTGCTCCTGCCTTGAGAGTGCTATGTGCCATACATTGTTTTTCTTGTCTCAGCGCTAGAAGGATGACAGCTGGTTCTACTTCCAATTCTACTTCCCCACCCCACCCTACCAGCACAAAGCTGCCAGTTGTCGGAAAAAGTGACAGTGACAGAAGATTGCAGTGCGAAACCCTCCTAAAAGATCTGTATGGAACACTCCTATTTTCACACTTTTATAACACTTAGCCTGCTATCTTCCGACCTCATCCCACCCGACTTTTAGCGGGGCGAAGTGCTAAGATCGGACGGGAAGCAAAACATCAGATTCATGCCTTGTTTTTCACCTCCACCAGCCTTACCGGTATTATTTTGCTGGCAAAGTTAATTTTATGCCCAGAAAGGGCGCAAAGCTGTTTTAACTATTAATGACCATGTCATTAATGACTCCCAGACGCCATTGTCCAGGCTCACTTACTTGTGCCACCACACCGATTGAGGTTCTCCCTGATGAGAATTATGTATGGTCCCCATCAATGGGGCAATTGAAGACTTCATGTATTTGGGGCAGGGCCTGGCAGTGCTCATGGGGCAGTATCAGCCTGGTAGTGCTTGGCTGGCACCCTGGCACTTCTCATCAAGTACCATGACTGTGCAAGTGGCAAGAGTGTGGAGCCTGAGTCTTGGTGAAGCCAGAGCTGGATGGAGCCAGAGGGTAGAGCCATGGTGGGGGTGGGACAAGTGGGGAGCTCTGCAGGGTTGGGAGGGAAACTCTGCTGGGATAGGGGGGAATAGGAAGGGGAATTCTGCCGGGGGGGGTGATTGGGGGGTCGTTGGGGAACACTGTCAGGAGGCAATCGGAAGGGGGGCTCAGCCAGTGTGGAGGCCGTAATACCCTTGAAGAGTGAAGGGCGCTAGGTTCTGATGTCAGTGGGAAATCAGGGCGCTTGCGAAGTGGCAGCCCTAGAGCTCAGCAACCGGTTTCACTGGTGAATTGCACATTCCCCACCATCCCACCGGCCCTGCTGGTGAGAATCACATCCTGGTTTTTCTTTGCACTAAGTGCCATAAGATTGCACTTTCAAATTCATTCAAAGAATGAGTCTGAAACTCTCCCATTTTCCCACTGGTTTGGCACTCAGAATTTTTTTCATTAAATTCCACCCTTAGAAGTTTTTGGGAAGATTCAGCCCATCAAGACTGAATTAGTGGACACAATTGCCTCATTTGTCAAAGTTAAGCACTGTTTATGGGTTGGTATTCTGGAAATAACCGCAGCTACATTTGCGGTCCAGTATCCCTAGAGATGGAACATGCACCCATCTAGGCTTTCTGGGCCCATTGAGTAGCTAGGGACTGGGGTGCCTTATTCTGCCTCCTTAATCATGTATTACTTTGGTTTTTAAGCTTCATTTGTGATTTGTTTTTCGTTTCAGGCAATATCTCTGAAGGAGCTGTTCCTTTGATTTGTTTGTTTTATTTAGTTTAATTCATTATTTGAAATATATAAAATAGGAATTTTTGGCAGGTGCTTAAAAAAATCTGGCAGCAGGGGAGATGATGGTATTGTGGTCATGTCACTGGCCTAGTAACCCAAAGGTCAGGGCTAATGCTCTGGGGACATTGGTTCAAATCCCATCAGTTTATTCGATTTAGTTTAATTGGCTATTTGATTTCTTCAAATTAGGATAATCTGGCAGGCAGTGGTGAGCACAGTGATGCCATGGTTCTCAGTTAACATTCTTTGTCATGAATTCAGTGGCAGCTCTCTCCCATTGTTATGGATCCTACAGTCCTTGCCTGCAGTATACCCACCCACTCACCAATACAAACATTTTGCTTCACTTCCAGGGCCGTTCAGTAAGACAGAAAACAATCAACTGAAGATTTCATCCTCAGGGTGGGTAAACTAAAAGTGGCCTCCTCCCCTCTTGTCGTTGGGGCTGCCCCTCTCTTTCCCATTTATGGGGTCAAATCATTCCCCTTTCTCCAAGAAAGACTGAAGTTCCTCTGCCCTCTCATGCCACATCTGCCGCACCCCCACCCACAATGATCTCACCCTTCCAACACCACCCCTCTCCATCCCCTCGAACTGCAACCTTGGTGTCTTCTCCACCATCTCTTGCACTGCTGACCCATTCCTTTTCCTACCATCCCCTGCACTGCTGACCCAGTGCTTTCTCCACCATCCCCTGCACTGCTGACCCAGTGCTTTCTCCATCCCCTGCACTGCTAACCCAGTACTTTCTCCGCCATCCCCTGCACTGCTCACCCAGTGCATTCCTCACCATCCTGTGCACTGCTGACCCAGTGCATTCCTCACCATCTCGTGCACTGCTGACCCAGTGATTTCCTCACCATCCCCTGCACGGCTGACTCAGTGCTTTCCCCACCATCCCATGCACTGCTCACTCAATGCTTTCCTCACCATCCCCTGCACTGCAGCCCTGATGCTTTCCTCACTATCCCCCGCACCACCCCCCCCAACCCTCCCTCCTGCACTGCTGATCCTATGCTTGCCCCACTATCCCCCGCATTACTGACCTAGTGCTTTCTTCATCATCATCACCCCCTGCACTGCAGCCCCAGTGCTTTCCCCACTATCCCCCACACTGCAGGCCTCATGCTTTCCCCACCATATCCTGCACCGCAACCCCAATGCATCCCTCACCATTCTGGTGCAAACACTCTCTAAAAGTGGCTTCCTCCCCTCTCGTCGTTGTGTCTGCTCCCCCTTTTCCCATTTATGGGTTCAAATCATCCCCCTTTCTCCAAGAAAGACTGAAGTTCCTCTGCCGTCTCATGCCATATCTGCTTTCACCACCCCCCCCAAAATGAGGAAGACCCCCACAATTACACAACTTTCCTTCAACTCAGTATGTCTCCCACCCCGAAGTGCTATCCCTGTGCTGGATTTGAAACTGCCCCTTTCCTCTCCCCCTCTTCTGATTTCTCCAGTGTCCATCGCCCTTTGGACTCCCTGGTGGCCAGTGGCAAACTGCACACTCTGAACTCCCCTTGCAAGTGAATTCATTAGTTTCCTGTTTTTAAAAAGGTGTTGTATGCTGCACTAACCTGACGTCACACATCGAGGCTGGGCCTTTCAGGGTGGGGGGAGGTTACAGTGGGGAGGCCTGCCAGTGTGGTTCCGGACTTTTCATGTCAGGACCTTTTTAAGTCACTGTGGGGAGGGGTTGCGTGGGGCGGGGGCAGAGGGCACTATTGGCTTCAGGAAATCTTGCTGGCACAAATTGTACTTTTCGGCACTCATAATATTTTGCATGTCAGCCATCATTTACAGCTAACACAAACGGAATCGCAAAACCTCAGCCAATATCTTTGTTCTTTTTCATTTATTCCTTGATTGTTTGGTCTCGCTTTCTGCTTTTCTGTTCAACTAAGGATAACTAGATAAACTAATCAGATGAAACTGCATCATTGCATAAAGTTGTGGAATAACTCATTTGCAAACTGAAGTTTGTAGTCTGATAACACACTATCCAAGATGCTATGTGTTGCAAAGGTTCTTTTCAAAGATTGAATGATGGCCTCTACCATAATGTTGTGCAATCTATTTACTTCAGATAACCTGAAGTAAGACAATGGTGAAAACTTTTTTTTAAAATTCAAATAAATCCATTCCCATGTACTCCCATAGCCTCAACACTCAAGTGGAGGGTGCCAGTGACTCAGTCTGCTGTTGGTTATTCACTGCATACGCAGTGCCATTCAAGATTAATGCTTTATTGGAAATCAGACGAATTGCTCTGCTGTGACTAGGCATTTAGTCATCCATAACTAACTTTGATGTATTTTTTGGAGAATGTTTAGTTAATGGGCAGGATTTTCTGCTTGGAAAAATATAGGGACGGTCAAACGCATATTGTTTTGAAAAGGGGCCAAGGCCAGTACTAGACCGTACCTTGTCGGTATACCTATCACCAGGAACAGGAACAATGCAATTAAATCGTATCCCTATGACAAAGCATATGCACGTAATGGTAGAATTTTTAGTAAATGGCCACTCTTTAAAAGGTAGATTTGGGGGTTGCTGTTTCCACTATCAGGGTGTAGACTTATTATTGCCTCTGGTGGTATTCCGTGGTGGTATTCAGCTCTTGAGCTTGGAAGACATCAAGGCCAGGCTACACAGGGGAACCATTATAGATAAAGGGTACTGGGTACCCCGAGTGACTTATAGACAGCACTCAGCTCAACTTCCATTCATCATTGTACAGGGACAAGGATCTAGTCTTATGGGGAGAGCTGCATCTGAAGATTTTTAACAGTGTTAATTAGCAGCTTTTGTCCTCCATAATTTATTGGCCCATTTTAAACCCAAAAGGATCCTTATCCTAAAATGAGATGCATCCCTTATGGGATTGGGACAGTACTGGCACACTGCTAAAAAGATGGAACAGAGAATCCAGTGTATACACATCTAGTACCCTCTTGAAGATAGTCCCAACTCAAGAAAGATGGGTTGACAGTTGTCTTAGAAGTTAATAACTTCTATCAATACGTCTACAGGTAGACGCTTCATCATAGTAACTGATTATAAACCATTGCTGAGAAACTTTTTTAAAAAAGACAAGGCAATATTCCTCATTGCCTCCACCCAGCTTCAGCCTTGGTACTGGTGATTTATGGACACTTCCTAGAGTACCGCCTGGGACTTGGATAGCTAACGCTGATGCATTGATTCATCTGCCCAGCTTCATGGCCGGCTGTGGAAGAGGTCATTGTGACTCTAATTCTTTGGATGCTCTTCCAGTGTTTGTAAGAAAATCGAGGACTAAACACAAAAAGACCCAGTCCTATCTAAAGTAAATCTGTAATATTACATGGAGGATTCAGAGGACAGCTCTCAGATGAAATGAAACCCAATTTGATGAAGTAAGACGAGTTGTGTTGAGGGAAGATATCATCCTCTGGGGATCCCATGTAGTTGTCCCTAGCCCAGGGCAACACCAATTATGGAATTACACCATGGGCACCTTAGGATTTCAAAAATCAAAATGCTAGGCATCAACCACTTATGGTGGCCCGCTCTTGATACAGGCATTACTCACTTAGTCAGGTAGTGTGAGTCGTGCCAGGAGAATCAAAAACAAGATCCACGGAGTGGCCTGGTAGGCCCTGGGCCAAGTGCATGTGGATTTCCCCAGTATTATTATGGGTTCCATGTTCTTAATCATGTTTGTCGCGCACTCCAAATGGTTGGAATACATTGCTTGAACTCCAACACCTCATGTGCTACCATTGAGAAACTGCAACAATTTTTCTGCGTGCACAGGATACCTGAAGTCCTGGGTTTTGAAAAAGGCACTGTCTTTACAAGTACCATGTCATAGACCTTCATGCTTTATAATGGAATCAGCTACGTTAGGACAGCACCCTATCACTGAATGAATTGGCTGAATAGGCAGTGAAGACTTTTAAGCTTGGCATGAAGACACAACCTGCAACGTCCATAGAGACCAAACTGCCATGATTTTTATTCACCCATAGGACTACTCCTCATACAATGACATGAATCATTCCAGC
The DNA here is from genome assembly GCF_965287045.1 of Carcharhinus amblyrhynchos. Lineage (NCBI taxonomy): Eukaryota > Metazoa > Chordata > Chondrichthyes > Carcharhiniformes > Carcharhinidae > Carcharhinus > Carcharhinus amblyrhynchos. Next base: position 60,580,290 of record NC_137329.1, read on the forward strand.
GAAATTGTTAATGGGAAGGAGGTTTCAGACAAGATGTTGAGAGATATAGATCAGGTGGATTCTCAGAAGCTATTTCCCAGGGCTGAAATGGTCGCTACGAGAGGACACGGGTTTAAGGTGCTGGGGAGTAGGTACAGAGGAGATGTCAGGGGTAAGTTTTTCACTCAGAGGGTGGTGGGTGAGTGGAATCGGCTGCCATTGGTGGTGGTGGAGGCGAACTCGTTGGGGTCTTTTAACAGACTTCTGGATGAGTACATGGGATTTAATGGGATTGAGGGTTATAGGTAGGCCTAGTAGATAGGGACATGATCAGTGCAACTTGTGGGCCGAAGGGCCTGTTTGTGCTGTGGTTTTCTATGTTCTATGTCCTAAGATTAGCCTACTATTCCAAAAGCTAATAGGGAGCGTGGAGTCCCCACATGAGAATCAATAGAACTATGATTCTGCAAGTTCTGAAAATGTTCAAAACCAGCCACCTGATCCACATAAGGAACTTTGGGCATGGTCTCCGTTGTGTCCCCATGATTATAAAAGAAAAAATGGGGCCCTTGTCAGGCCCAAGTGCAGACAAAGTTGTGAGAAAACACCTGGACCATCTCGGGAGTAATAAATAGACAACTTCCTTTCAGAATGATCAAACATTGATCCAAACCATTGCACTTCCTGAAAGGATTGAAGAATTGCTAATTTAGGGAGACCTCCAGGATAACCAGAAAATATGGTTCTTTGATGAGGTACCAATTAATCTTGGAATTTCTAGGTCTGACATTAATTCCATCAACACTGATTACGTATTGTCTTTACTTTTGTGTATAGCCACACAGCATTTGATAGTTGATTCTATGCAACTCACTGTTCCAATTTTTCTGATACAATACCATACTGTACTGTACAATACAACACTGTGTCGATGGCACAACTTTTATGTAGGTATGAACACTCCCAGATCTTTTAATAAGAATAGTATAATTCTCTTGTTTCCCTGGCAGAAACGATACAAAATCCAGAATGGGTGCAGACATGGTACAGTAATATGCAGCTTTTCTGGCCCTTTGTTCTTTACCTGAGCTAGCAATGCAAAATAAAATTATTTCACATTCTCATCTTTGTCAAAGATTTGATCCTGAATGGGCAGTTCTTGTTGCACCACATGAAGATTTTGCTGGTGTTTCAATGATTTGAGTTTAATGCCCATTTCATTGAGAGACAAACCATGTACTTATTTTGCTAAAAATTATGAGAAGAATGGAAAAATAATCCCTTACCTTATGAATACAGTTGATCCATGACTTTGTAACATTTATAAATTGACACCCTGGGAACGATTCTCACAAAAAAAGTTCTAAGTGCTGAAGTTGTGGAAATACTGCAATGGATTTCTCAGTGGGAGTTTACACTCAAATCTCCCACACTATGCGATGCAGAAGTCACAATCGTGAATGTCATGAAAAGCTCGGGGGTGAGGTCTATTCACGCCGGATGTTGACAGTTCTGGGCCTCTGCGCATACGCAGTGGCCGGGAACTGTCAGCCTGCAGTTTGCTGATCAGCTCGATTGCTGGCCACTCAGGACCCCTGCAGTGCTGCCCCTCCAACATCCCCCACGGCCCAATTGCAGCCCCTCTGTCCATTTGATGGCCAGCCCCGAAACTCCCGTCCTGGAGCGCACAGATCTCCAACAGCCCCCTCATAAACCACCCCCCAACAGGCCCCTCCCCTCCCCAGCAGACCACTCCTCACCTCTCCCCGACCAGTGGCCTCCCTCCAGTCCCGATCGATCCCCATGCAGAGTGGCAGCAGGACCCTCACCTCCATGGATCGTCCCCCAGGCCTTGCCCTAGGCCGCGCTCCTTTGGCACTGCCCCATGCCCAGTGGGCAGTGCCAAAATGCCCCTGGACATGGACAGTTTGCCCCTCTGGCACTGCCAGGGTGCTGATGCCCAGGGGACACCACTCCCCCTACGTCTGACCACCTGAGGTACTCTGATTGTCTCCCTTGACTCCAGTGGGATCTCTTCCCCAAAAAGTGGAAAGCTAATCTGAACCCCGCCAGAGTGAAATTGTACTGGTGGGAGGGGGAAATGCTCATGGGCCCAGAGACTTCAGTCCCGGGCCGCTAATCACATTTAAATAACATTCAAATAAAATTTAAATCACTTATCTGCTGTTCCCACCAGTTTTCAGCGTAGTCCCTACCGCACTGGATATCTGGCACTCAGAGATGCGCACATGGTGGGAACACAAGCATGACTCCTGCGAATTGGTCCACACGTAATTCTCCCTGCTCATTGCGCTAAAATATCAGCGCAGCACATGGGAGAATCGCATTCCCCATTCAGTTTCCAACATTGGTTCTGATTTTATGACGCCACACAATCACCTTTATATGTGTGCATTGATGTTCTGTGCCGCACGTCTGTATGACTGGACAGGTTGACCCATCTTTATTAAGTTGGAAGTGAGTGTTTTATTCTGGATTTTTTTGCACAACCATCACAATTTTAATGCATTTAATATACACTCAGACTTGCAGAAACTCAATATTAAACAGACAACTGACAGTGATTGATGGCTTCATTATACCTCCGCACTAACCAAGGAATGTGTGCTGTGGCATGTAGTCATCAACAGCCACTTCAGCGAATTGATAAGACAACAGTTGAGTGCATTTAATGTTGCTGGATGTTCCATAAATTATTTCCAATCTTGGTTCAGGAACCAATCCCCCACAAGGTGCCCCACAAGGCTGTTTTCTCTGCCCCCTACAATAGCCCTTACACATCTATGACTGTGGCCAAATTCCCTTCCAGTTTGATTTTCAAGTTTGCTGATGACACCACCATAGCGGGTTGGATCGCAAACAATGACGAGACAGAGTACAGGAATGAGATAGAGAATTTGGTGAATTGGTACGGTAACAATAATCTCCCTCAATGTCAACAAAAAATGAGGGAGATTGTCACCGACTTCAGGAAGCGTAAAGGAGAACATGACCCTGTCTACATCAATGGGGATGAAGTAGAAAGGGTTGAGAGCTTCAAGTTTTTAGGCGTCCAGATCACCAACAGTCTATTCTGGTCACCCCATGCCGACACTATAGTTAAGAAAGCCCACCAATGCCTCTATTTTCTCGGAAGACTAAGGAAATTTGGCACCTCAGCTATGACTCTCACCAACTTTTACAGATGCACCATAGAAAGCATTCTTTCTAGTTGTATCACTGCTTGGTATGGCTTCTGCTCTGCCCAAGACCACAAGGAACTACAAAAAGTCGTGAATGTAGCCCAATCAATCATGAAAACCAGTCTACCATCTGTTTACTCTGTGTGTACTTCCTACTAACTTAGCAAAGCAGCCAGTGTAATTAAGGAACCCACACACTCTGGACATTCTCTCTTCCACCTTCTTCCATTGGGAAAAAATTACAAAAGTGACATTATGTACCAACCGACTCAAGAATATCTTCTTCCCTGCTGCGTCAGACTTTTGAATGGACTTACCTTGCATTAAGTTGATCTTTCCTTACACCCTAGCTATGACTGTAACACCACACTCTGCAGTCTGTTGTTTCTTTCTCGAGGAATGGTATGCTTTGTTTGTATAGCGTGCAAGAATCAATACTTTTCACTGCATGTTAGTACATGTGACAATAATAAATCAAATCAAATTTATATCATTGTTCTGATGGGAAAATCGGTTAGGACTTCTGTTAGCAAAACAAAGGTAGTGTTAGAAGATTTATATTTTTATTGGTAAACATTAAAAATCAGGTAAAGTTTTAAGTGAGTTTAATTTAATGTTCTGTGTAAAATTGTAGTTAAATTCATCCTGGACTAATGTGTTTCTATTGTGCTTAAAGAGGCTTATATCATAACAAGTACCAGAAGTAAATGGTTGTTGCTTAGCACGTTGCTTTAAGATAAGAAATCGGGGAGTGAACATCTCTCAACTCTGACAGGAAAAGACAAGCTGGACAGGACAAGGGAACTGCAAAGAGGCAGACTTCCCAAAGTAGGCCAGATAACTAGAAAACTGGGATAAAAAGTATGTCTTAAGAAATCTGAGGCTGACAGGACTAGAACAGAAAACTGTTCAGTACAGACAGACAGAGCTGAGAAGAATGCTGAGTTAAGGAGACAACTTCAGTGATTAGATTTAAAGTGGGAAAGCAGACCTCACAATAAATTGAACATTTGATGCCATTGTAACATAGTCTGAGAATTGATAGTAAAAGCAACATGAAGCCAAAGAACTTTCTTGATTTTCAGAAGGCGTTTGACAAAGTACCTCACAAGAGGTTATTGCAGAAGGTAAGGGGGCATGGAGCTGGGGGTAGGGTGTTAGCATGGATAGAGGATTGGTTGTCAAATAGGAGGCAGAGAGTGGGGGTTAATGGATGCTATTAGGATTGGCGGTTGGTGACTAGTGGAGTGCCCCAGGGGTCGGTGCTGGGGCCTCAGCTATTTACCATTTATATAAATGATCTGGAGGAGGGAACCGAGTGTATGGTGTCGAAATTTGCTGATGACACCAAGATTGGTGGAACGGCAAATTGTGCGGAGGGTGTGGAGAGTCTGCAGAAGGATCTAGATAGGCTGGGCGAATGGGCCAGGAACTGGCAAATGGAATTTAATGTTGGCAAATGTGAGGTTGTCCACTTTGGTAGGAATAATGGTAGGAAGGACTATTACTTACGTGGCGAAAAACTGCAGCAGGCGACGGTGCAGAGGGACCTCGGGGTCCTTGTGCGTGAGTCACAAAAACCCAGCCTGCAGGTGCAGCAGGTGGTCAGGAAGGCTAATGGGATGCTGGCCTTCATAGCGAGGGGGATTGAATATAAAAGTAGGGAAGTCTTGCTGCAGCTGTATAGGGCATTGGTGAGGCCGCAGCTGGAGTATTGTGTGCAGTTTTGGTCGCCGCACTTACGCAAGGATATTTTGGCCCTGGAGGGAGTGCAGAGGAGGTTTACTAGGCTGATGCCGGAGTTGAGGGGGTTGAGCTATGAGGAGAGGCTGAATAAACTAGGCTTGTACTCGTTAGAGTTTAGAAGAATGAGGGGAGATCTCATTGAGACATATAAGATGATGAATGGGATGGATAGGATAGAGGTGGAGAGACTCTTCCCACTCAAAAAGGACAGTAGGACTAGGGGTCACAGCCTCAAGATAAAGGGGGGGCAGTTTAGAACAGAGTTGAGGAGGAACTTCTTCACTCAAAGGGTGGTGAATCTCTGGAATTCTCTGCCCGTTGAAGTGGTGGAGGCTGCCTCGCTAAATATTTTTAAGACGCGGGTTGATGGGTTTTTGATAAGCGAGGGGATTAAGGGTTATGGGCAGAGGGCGGGAATGTGGAACTGAGCCACGACAGATCAGCCATGATCTTATTGAATGGCGGGGCAGGCTCGAAGGGCTAGATGGCGTACTCCTGCTCCTATTTCTTATGTTCTTATGTTCTAAGTACTGAAGGAGAAAGGTGTAAAATCTGTATTCTCTCAGTTGTTTGTTGAACAACTGAGAGAAAGCACTATTTAAAAGAAGATTGGAAAGTGTGTCGTTTTGAAAGTGGAATTTAAAATCACTCGTGGAAGCCAGTGTTTAGTGGACAAAGTATAACAATCATCGGTGGGATATTTTGAGGAGAAATCCACAGACATTTATTTGGGTTCAGAGCGGAGTGTGTTTTTCCACAGCCAGTTTTTGTGTTCAAAGGGACTTTGTGTTAATAAGACCGTTAAGGTATTATTCGTAATCAGTTTTAACCTTAAATTCTATGTATATTTGTGAAGCTGAAAGAGAAGTAAAGGAGTATTCTACCATAATCCAACTTTTCATGTTTAATTTTTTTAATTAAAAACTAATTAGCAGTCCTGTGATCTGTTCATCCACGTTTTCTAAAAAAAGTAAAAGTTACAGGTCTTTTGAATTACAGTTCCACCCGGGGATCTTCCCATCCGGTTATAACATCAATTGGGATCAGAACACATTGTTTTCAGAATCAAATGTGTCGTAAGTCCAAGGACTGTCTGTATTTGATTCTACATACTTGTTCACAAAACATTGTAACATTACTAAGATCAGTAAAATGTCTAATCAAAGAGGGGTTCAACTTCTGGCAATAGATGGCCAGAAGCCAACTTCGCACAATTTTTTCAACCTTTTGTGATCTAGACAAAAATAAGTCCTCAGTGAAGATAATGGAAATTCTATCTAAAAAGATGTGCTATGTCCTCACAGTGAAGAATGAAAGATATTCAATCAGACTACAAATAGTTAAGCTTTAGCAATTCCTTTGTAGCTCAACCATTGCAAATCCTGTTGCATATTTGGAGACAAGACTCTTGGGAGCAATTTGACCAAAAAGAACAAAATTTTACTTGTGTGTGATTTCATCCATGGTCTTTGCTCCTTGAAATAATGAAATAATAATCCTCATGAAATAATTTCTTCAGCATACGTTACTACATTACTATTAGCAGAGCTCAACATGAGCCAATACATAGAAATACATAACATTTTCTCCCCTCTTAACTTGGATGTTACCTAAACAGTTGAGTATGAACCATAGTCAGTAAATCAGTCATTATTACTAAGTCAGCCGGTCTGGAGGTTGTCGCTCTTGAAATGTTTGACAGCGAACCTTGGGCATCGTCACCTTCCCACTGATGTCATTGGTGAGTGGTTTAACCAGCATTAACATAGAGATCAGATATTGTCTCTGCGTCTGAATATAGGGTAAGGTATTGATTTCAAAATGATGTGGACTGGTGTCAACTTTATAGAAAAGTCCTGATCAGGCAACTCTGTAAGTCTCAGATAAAAATTTTTCACAAGCTGCGTTCTTGGCAAATCTGTTTTTTCAAGCCAGAAATTTGACTGCATGTCTCTTCCAGATGAGGTCATCTCTGGTCTGGAGAGTGCAGGAGACATGTATGACTGTTGCAGGAACTTATTTCTCCTCTGTGGAGTATTTGTGAGACAAAACTCCTTGTTCTCAATAATTTGCCTTGCCTTTCCATCATTCCAGTTATGCTTGTTGATGGTCCTGCATAATCTCCAGTTTTTGGAGGTCTTAAAATGTCAGATGCGAAACGCAGCTGTCTTTTCATCATGAGTAGGCAGGAAAGGTTTTGGTTGTGGAATATGTGGTATTCCAGTCCACTAGCAAGAATTTGTTAAGGCGCTAGATAAATGAACCTTATTCTGTTGATGCTTTCAGAGTATTTCTTGGTTTGGATGACGTATTCTAATAAATCCATTGGCAGCAAGGTGATATGATGCAGAAATAATGTGTTGAATGCCATTTTCTTGTAGGAAGTTCTCAAATTCCTGTGAGATAAATTGAGGCACATTGTCACTTAAGATCTATTCAGGAAGTCCAAAGCAACTAAATGCTTCTACCACTTCTCTAAACCATATCCATATCCCAATATCATACCACATCCATCAGTTCAGGATTGCTCCAAGTATGTTTTCTCACTCACCTAGAAATAAATGGTACATTGTCTCCTAGTCCAAAGGAGAAAATGTTCCCTTTTGAGCAGTCTGAGCAACTGCCTGGTAGTGGCAACCTTGAAAGTTCATCGCATTACTATGTAGACTTGATTGTCAGTGCTTAATGGTATAAGTACATGCAGACAAGACCAATGCTCATCTTTGCATTCCACTTGCCACAAGTGATGGAATCCCTGTTTGTCGGCCAAAAATAGAAGTGAGTGGATAATTGTCTGTCAGCAATGTAAGCTGTCTCCCCTATAGAAACTGATGGAATTTCTTGACTCTAACAATGATTGCAAGTACTTCCTATTTGTTCTGGGCATAGTTACCCTCAGCTTTGCTCAAGGTTTAAGAAGCAAAAGCAATACGTCTTTCTTCACTCAATGGCATGATATGGGAGACCACCCTCCTATACCATAGGGAAATGCGTTGCAAGCTAATTGTAAGGGTAAAGTAGGATCAAAGCATGTGAGACTTTCAGAGTTCAGTAATCTTCTTTGGCTTGCCTGAAGGCATTATTACATTAATCTGACCACTTCCAAGTCTTGTTCTGGCACAAGAGGTTATGTAATGGTTTCAGAATTGTTGCCAACTTTGGGATGAATCTTCCATAATAATTCAGTAAACCCAGGAAGGAATGTAACTGACACATATCCTGAGGTGCAGACACCTCTCTGATAGCTTTAATCTTTGAAGAAGATTTATGAAGGCTAGTGGCATCAATAACATGTCTCAAATACTAAATAGAATATTAGAAGAACTCACATTTGTCCTTATGGATTCTCAGATCATGGTCTTCCAATCTGTGTGACATCCAAGTTTTGACATCCAGTGGCTTTGACAGTCATCCTTATAAAGTGCTTTGAAACATTAGTCAATGCAGAAATCAATTCTGGCCTCCCAGATTGCTGGATTCATGACAGTTTGCCTATCGCTGCAACAGGTCCACAGCAGATGCCAATTCCCTTGCCCTGCACTCAACCCTGGGACACCTACATAACAATGACAGTTATGCCAGACTCCTCCTTATTGATTAGAGGTCAGTAATCAACATCATTATTCCTATGAAACTCATCTCCATGGCCTAGGCCTTGGCTCCTCTCTCTGCAATTGGATCCTAGACTTCCTGAATCACAGATCACAACCAGTAAGGTAGGTAACAACACTTCCTCCACAATCACCTTGAACACCGGTGCTCCGCAAGGCTGTATCCTCAGCCCCTTACTATATTCCTTATACATCTATGTGGGTAAATTCCCCTCCAACTCAATTTTCAAGTTTGCTGATGACACCACAGTAGTGGGTTGGATCTCAAAAAATGATAAGACGGAGTATAGAAAAGAGATAGAGAATCTGGTGAACTGGTCTAATGACAATAATCTGCCCCTCAGCGTCAGCAAAATGAAGGAGATAGTCATTGACTTCAGGAAGCATAGTGATGGACATGCCCCTGTCTGCATCAATGGGGACAAAATAGAAATGGTTGAGAACTTCAAGTTTTTAGGTGTCCAAATCACCAACAACTTGTCCTGGTCCCTTCATGCCGATGTTGTAGTTAAGAAAGTCCATCAACACCTCTTCTTTTTCAGAAGACTAAGGAAATTTGGCATCTCTGCTATGACTTGCATCAACTTTTACAGATGCACTATAGAAAGCATTCTTTCTGGTTGTATCACAGCTTGGAATGGTTCCTGCTCTGTCCAAGACCACGATAAATTACAAAGGATCATGAATGGAGCCCAGTCCATCATACAAAGCAACCTTCTATCCATTGCCTTGGAAAAGCAGCCAGCATAATCAAAGACCCCACACATCCTGGACTTTCTCTCTTCCATCTTCTTCCTTCAGTAAAAAGATAAAAAAGTCTGAGAACATATACAACTGACTCAAGAACAGTTTCTTCCCTGCTGCTATCAGACTTTTGAATTGACCTACTTCGCATTTTTATCTTTCTCCACAGTGTCGCTATGACTGGAACACTACATTCTACACTCTTTCCTTTCCTTCTTTCCGTACAGTATGCTTTGTCTGTATAGTGTGCAAGAAGCAGTATTTTTCACTGTATGCTAATACATGTGACAGTAATTAATTCAGTGAAATCAAATCAGATCAAAAGATTTCAAAACTCCAGTCAGCAGAAATTGTATATAGTACAGATGTTGTATATAGTACAAACATTTTCCTTGGCTTTCTTCTTTAATTTTCAGTTTGACTGTCATTCATGCACCTTAATTCTCCATCAAAAGCAACAATGTGCTTTTCAAAATTTTTGTGAGGCCTGATTCTCCATTGGTCGTCATGTTGACTTCGGCCCAGTTCAGTTAAATCTTCTTCAGTCATGCATGACCCATCGATGCTGGATAGTTTCCCTTCACTGCATTAGAGACAAATCTGCTGTTTGCTTGTTGAATTGCATGTCCATTTCAAACTTCAGTGGAACTACTTCTCCTGTGCACTTCTTAAGCACTATCCATGATGGTCTAAATGAATCGTGTTCGAGTTTCTCCTTGTAAATAATCTCTGGCACCAGCAAGACTGCTGTCTCTTCCTGGTTGAATGTAACCAGGATCCTTTATTGCTGCTGAGACAGTGTAGTTGATATGTTGATTTTAATCTGGATTAATACAATATTCTTTGGGGATTGCCAAGTGGAACTTGATTAAGGATGATTGACAGGTCAGGTGATAAGCTTGGAATTTTTTTTTTACAGGGCATTCCATGTTTTAGTTTTGTTTCTCAGTTGTTGCCAGAAAATGGTGAAAGAAGACAGTGTGTCTGTCTTTTTCTCTGTTCAGAGACTTTCTGAAAGTTCCAAGACTGGAGAGCCTCAGAAACCTGAAGTGAAATACCTCAGGCTCACCCATGCTAAAATCAAATGTAAAACTTACGGTATAGGCTAACTTCAAAAAACACTTTTGAATTTCTGATTTTGGTCTTAACACTCAGTTAACAGACATTTTTGCGTGGCTTCGCTAAGTAGAGCACAAACAAATCTGTTGCAAGTTGTATCATGAAACACTGCCAGAATTTTATCTCCTTATCCGCCCAAGGGTCGTAAGGTCCCACCTGAGGGCAACAGAGAATGCCATTCTGCAAGCCTTATCTGCCCAGGGTGGTCGTGTGAGTAGAATTCCAGCACACATCTCCAAATTCTTAATATTCTGAACTTCTTTTAAGCACTGCCACAAATTGTGCAATTGACTACCCCTCCTCTTGGTTTATTTTATGAAACCTAAAGTAGGGTTTAGGCAAAAGATGTGCTTGCAAAATACCTACAGTTTGCTTTAATATTTTAGTGCCTAGTTTATCAGATTTCACTGGACTGCGGAAGAGGTTAAAAGTTTTTCCCCATCATGCTTAGAAAAGTGGGCACCATATCTTCCTCTATTTTATTTGCCAGTGCAAAATAATCAAAACACTTAGTGTTCCATCATTCCAATTTTTGTCAAAAGCTCCAAAGATGCTGACAACTGCCATTTTTTACTAATGGGGTTTCCCATATGCAAACTTCACATCCACGCTTCCAGCAGCTATCTTGGTTTTCTTTATACACGAGGCACTAATTTAAGCTTCAGTCTGGCTTTTGCTACATATACCTCTATAATGTTTTTGCAGAGTATCCTTTATTCACATCTACACCAGTCCATTTGTTCTCTGTAGCACATATGTAAGGTTTTCTTTTTCTGACTGTTCCTCACCAAACTTTTCCTACTTTGAGTAGCTCAGCAAGCGAATGTCCATTGTCCCCTTTGTCAGTTTTGTTGGGAGACCTGGCACTTCAAAGCATTTTGATAAAAACAAACAACTTTATTTGTAGTGTGTGATTTCTTCCATGGTTGCTGCTTCTGTCACTGTTTACAACTCTTCATTTCATTACACCACTTCCTTTTTTATATTGTGTGGCAGTAGGACTCCATGATACAAATGCATAACAGATCCCATTCTAGCATACAAAGCCTGGATTCTCTCTGGAAAGGATTCAAAGAAACTAAATGGGTGGGATGAGAAATCTAGTTTGAATATTCCAGACATCTTCATTATTAGGCATACTGGGTGAAAGAGGAAGCAAAGTTTGGAGTTAGTGATGGTGCTCTGTTGGGGTATGTTATGGCGCCTTCAAGGGCAGGTCATGTTGCATGTGGATGATTTAAGTAGGCAGGATACAAAATTTTGATTTCATGATTGAGAGTTGAGATGCAGAGATAAAGGCAGTAAAATGATTGCGGCATATCAGGTATTACACTGGCCAATAACGTGTTCATACTTGTAATATATTTACATGCTATGAATATGCATTACTGTGAAACAGTTGTCAATAAAGTCCACCCTCAGGATAATGTTAACACAGAAATATCTCATGGCATTGAGTTCATGATTATTTAAATGTGGCGGACATCAAGCAGCTTTTTACCATTGTGGCAAAGGTGAGCTTTGTTTAAAGATGTCGAACTCCATGCCACAAGGTGGTGTGTGTTCAAATTGTCACACTCAGTGAGCTGGAAGGAAGAGGACTGGTTAAATGCGGTGATCAGGTGCAGAAAGATATGTGGTGGAATGGGCGTGTGGACAGAGAGTGAGGTTAGGTTCAGGTGCAGGTCCAGAGCCTGATATTGAAAGACGTTATGGATGGGAACAAAAACATATGGAGGATAATGGAATGATTCAGAATGAGAGTAGGTGGGTTTGGCACTTGAGGAAAAGAAATGGTAACATTGTCCAGGATAATACAGGGAGTTCCATGTTGGGTGAGTCAAAAGTGATTGGGGTAAGCTTGAGGATGATGAGGTAGTGCGAAAAGTACAGTTTTCGAATTGGAATGTAACACTCAGCAGAACTGTATCATCTACTTTCAAGCACAGCTTTTCTGAACATAAATCATATGAAGTGGAAGGAAGGTAATTTTGGGTAGGTGTATTAATGTTATGAATAAGTTGTCAATTAAAGAGACTCTAATAATTAGTTAAATAGATGAGAACCATGGCTGAGTATGTCTGCCCTTTAAACACAGTATAATTACTGTTTCACTTACACAATTTTCCTGCAATTTCAAGAGCATGAAAGAAAGCAAAGCAGGAGAACCCTTATGTTCTAATAACAAAGACATAAGGCCAACAGCAGGCAGGCACCACCAGGGTGGATGGGTGATATGGACGCAGACATCCAGGAGAAGCTTTGGTGAAGATGGGCATTAGCATATCAATGCACCTAGAAGGCAGGAAATGACTACTTTCAGATGTCAGAGAGGCAATGCCAAAGTTGTCTGCTGATGTCCCAGGAAACGCTCGCCAAGATATTTCAGATTATTCATTCACATGAATTGGAAACCCCATGTCAGTGCTCCATTGGGTTACAGCAGCACTCAAGTTCTACACCAGTAATGGCTTCCAGGATGCAACAGTTAACATACGTGACATTCAAAGTCTTTTAAACAAATGGACATAAAGGAGGTTGACCAATGCCACAAGTATATCTGGGTGGAGCACTAACATCATCAGTTAATGTGAAGGCTTTCAGCTCAGTGCCATGTCCATTGCTTTGAATGACCGTAGTGGATATCCTGTGGAGGGAGGGAACCTTCTAGCCTCCTGGAATTCTTCTGCAGTGGTGCAGGGGCACCCCTCAGCCTCACCAGCTGGAGCTTAATGGTAGAGGGGATGAGGATATTCCACTAAACTTGGGAGACCAAGGCCTTAGGGAATCTGACACATGTTCCTCCTCCATCTAGGTGCATGAATGCATTTCCCAGTTACCCTTAGGAAAAGGGACTCCTGGAGGGAGATCCAGGGACCCTGTATTCCTGTCACTGCTGAACTAAGCTAATGGCTCCAACGATGGAGTGCAATTCAATGTATATGGATTGAATGCTCGATAAGAAGTCAACATTCTCGACATGGATAAGCCAAGCACTCAAATCCCTGAGACATCTCATGGTTGCATGGAGTTTCTTGTTCCCTGTGCGGAGCTGCACGTTCTCCCTGGCATTTCCCTACACTTTGCTAGATGTCCAGTAACCTTCATATGGCGATGGCCAGAGTCCTGTCATCAGGGCAGGGTTCAGCAGGGGCCTGACTCTCAGCAGTCTGTGAACCTGGCTGTCATATCCTCCTTTGGCTGCTGGGTTATGCCTGTGGCATGCTCAACAGATCATGCTCCTAAATCCATAGGTGATCTCTTCTTGGTTTGTCAGTATGTTACTGTGCTGGTGGAGATTATGATGAGGCAGATGAGGATGTCCTCTCTGGGGCAGTGCTTCTTTGTTCCCAGAGGTGGAGTTTGCATGTTCTTCCCATGACTGTAATCTGTGGATGGTAATGACTTGTGGGAGAACAAAAAGGATCACACTTTGAATCATCACAGTTCTAAAGCTTCACATTTCATCATAACCATCCTGTATGTTCATATGCAACTGGCAGGAAGATTGTATTTTCTTACTCTCCTACCCAACTTGTGCAAATGTAGCAAACATAATGTCACAACCCCCATGAGATCCATGGGGAATCTCTAATTGATTTCCCTGTGCGGCTTGTTGTTTCTTTGGTAATGGTAGAATCATAGAACATAGAATCATAGCACCATACAGTTCAGAAAGAGGCCCTTCAGCCCATCGAGTCTGCACTAAACACAATCCCACCCAGACCTTACCCCCATACCCCGACGTACCCACTAATCCCTCTAACCTACGCATCCCCGGACACTAAGGGGCAATTTCTTAGCATGGCCAATCAACCTAACCTGCACACTTTTGGACTGTGGGAGGAAACTGGAGTACCCGGAGGAAACCCACGCTCTTGTCTGCCCTTGTGCAACTCATCATCTGAGCCCTTAGTAGGACGGACACCGGGAAAGATCTGCAGAACTGTTGGCCTGGTTGGACTTGTATTGGCCTGGGTGTCCCTAGAGAGGGAGCATGCAGTGACCAAGGGCACCATCGAGGTCTTCTGTCCTTGTTGGGCACCACAGGAACTGGGTTCCTTTGGTATGATCTAAGGTATGATCTCTAATCATACCTCAGAGATAATGTCCCAGACATAACCAGCACCATTCCTGGGTATGTCCTGTGTCACTGACAGAGATAGCAGCATTGATATACAGTGGGGAGGGAATTGCCCTGGTAAACCTAAACATTAACTCTAGTCTGCATGAAGTTTCACGGTACCAGATCAAATATGGGCAAGGAAACCACCTGCCCATTACCCCTCTGCTGAAGTATCAATAGAACATAGAACACTACAGCACAAACAGGCCCTTCGGCTCACGAGTTGCGCTGATCACATCAACACCTATCTATAACCCCCAATCCCATAAAACCCCATATACTCATCCAGAAGTCTTTTAAAAGACCCCAGCGAGTTCGCCTCCACCACCACTGACGGCAGCCGATTCCATTCACTCACCACCCTCTGAGTGAAAAACTTACCCCTAACATCACTTCTGTACTTTCCTCCCCGCACCTTAAACCTGTGTCCTCTCGTAGCGACCATTTCAACCCGGGGAAATAGCCTCTGAGAATCCACCCTATCTATTCCTCTCAACATTTTATAAACCTCTATCAGGTCGCCTCTCAACCTACGTCTCTCAGGGAAAAGAGACCCAGTTCCCTCAACCTAACTTCATAAGGCATGCCTCCCAGTCCAGGCAACATCCTTGTAAATCTCCTCTGTACCCTTTCAATAGCAATACCCCACCACCACCACCACCACCCCCCGTCGTGTCAAACACCACTTTGAGAAGCACTGAGGATGACAAGAGCACAGAATGTACTCTGGGTGTGGGACTTAAATGTCCAACATCAAGAGTTGTTCAGTAGTACCACTGCAGACTGAGTTGGCCACATCCAAAAAGATTGCTGGACTGGGAATGTGGCAGATGGCGAGGGAACTATCAGAAAAGAAAAGCATACTTGACTTCATCCTTACTAATCTGCCAGCTGCAGATGCCTCTGTCCATGACAGTACAGATAAGAATGACCATTGCACGGTCCTTGTGGAGACAAAGTCCCGTCTTTACATTGAAGATACCCTCCACCTGTTCACTGACACTCAGTTTGGGTTTTGCTCATGACTCCAGTACAGCCTTGCTTCAAACATGGACAAAAGAACTGAACTCCTGAAGTGTGCCCGGAGTGACTGGCCTTGATATTAAGGTTGTATTTGACCAAGTAAAGCATTAATGATTGCCAGCAAAACTTGAGTTACTGGGAATCAGGGTGAAAACCCTGATTGGAATCATAACTTGCATAAAGGAAGGTGGCTATGGTTATTGAAGGTCAATCACTTCAGCTCCAGGATATCACTACAGGTATTCATCAGGGTAGTGTCCTAGGCCCAATCATATTCAGTCACTTCATCAATGAATTTCCCTCCATCATAAGGTTAAAAGTGGGGATGTTTGCTAATGACTACACAATGTTCAACAATATTTGTAACTCCTCAGATACTGAAGTAGTCTGTGCCCAAATGAAGCTTGGCCTGGTCAGGGTTGGGCTGACAAGTGGCAAGTAATATTTGCACTACAAGTGCCAGGCAATGACCACTTCCAACAAGAGGATCTAACCATCAGTCCTTGACATCGCTGAATCCCACATTATCAACATCCTTTGGGTTACCATTGACCAGAAACTGGACTGGACTAGCCATGTAAATACTGCAGCTATTAGAGCAGGTCAAAGGTCAGGAATCCTGTGGTGATTAATTCACCTCTTGATTCCCCAAAGCCATCCACAATGCGCAAGTCAGGAGTGAGATTGAATACTCGCCACTTGCCTGGATGTGTGCTACTCTTAACACTTCCACACCATCCAAGACGAAATAGCCCATTTGATTGATAGCCCTTCTATAAATATTCATTCCCTCCACCACTTGTTACGAAATATTCAGCATGCATTAAATGTATTCAATCAAGGGTCATTGTTCGTGAACATGCTTCAGTTCAATCTTGTGGCACACTGAGATGACTCATATGGACCACTCAAGGCCCAACTTCTGACCACCCCCACGCTCTATTTCCCACCATGTCATCTTACCTCTGACATCCCTTATACTACCATCTCCAACTGCCATTTCGACTGCTGACTCCCTGACCTTCAATCCCCGATCCCCTCAAAAATATTCAGTCATGGTGAACTTTAGCTGTTAATAGACAAGGGTTAATTCTCTGCTAGTTTGAAAAGAGGTGAAGTAAAGTTCTCAAATGGATGTCATTACATCATTACCCACATCCGGGAATCATTTCTATTTAACAATCTCTCTCCTTTTAAACTCTCTCCCTCAGGATCCAATTCCAAAATTTTCTTATTCAGCCAATTGTGTCTTTTGAACTGACAAAAGGTTTAGCCCAAGATAAATTCAACATAGGATTTATCATAATCATTATAAATATCCCAAATTTTAATCAAGCATTGCAAATTAAAACAACCTCATTGTCCTATGTGTGAATTTGTATCCAGGCTAAAATTCCCACATTTTTCTCAAAATATCCTGGAATCAATTATTGCTATTGAAATAAATCCAGGTCCATTACTTATGAAAGCAAAGTTTTAATAATTAAACTTCAATTTTTTATCTGTGACTTAAATTATTTAAACGATGATCACAAAATCACAATATTAGGGATGTCATGCTGGCCTTTTTAGCGAGGGGGATAGAATATAAAAGCAGGAAGGTCTTGCTGCAACTGTACAGGGCACTGGTGAGGCCGCAGCTGGAGTACTGTGTGCAGTTTTGGTCGCCGCACTTGCGCAAGGATATTTTGGCCTTGGAGGGAGTGCAGAGGAGGTTCACTAGGCTGATACCGGAGATGAGGGGGTTAGACTATGAAGAGAGATTAAATAGACTGGGTCTGTACGCGTTGGAGTTTAGAAGGATGAGGGGGGATCTTATAGAGACATATAAGATAATGAAAGGGATGGATAGGGTAGAGGTAGAGAGATTCTTCCCGCTCAGAAAGGACAACAGAACTAGAGGGCACAGCCTCAAGATAAGGGGGGTGCGCAGTTTAGAACGGAGTTGAGGAGGAACTTCTTCACTCAAAGGGTGGTGAATCTCTGGAATTCTCTGCCCGTTGAAGTGGTGGAAGCTACCTCGCTAAATATATTTAAGTCACGGGTAGATAGGTTTTTGACAGACAAGGGAATTAAGGGTTATGGGGAGAAAGCGGGAAAGTGGAACTGATCCACTTCAGATCAGCCATGATCTTATTGAATGGCGGGGCAGGCTCGAAGGGCTAGATGGCCTACTCCTGCTCCTATTTCTTATGTCCTTATGTTCTTAGACAGAACACATTAAAGCTTACACCCATAAATGTCATGCGTACACAAACCAAGAAGCTTAACACATGCTTTAAAACAAGAATAACCAGAATTAATTATGTAAGTATCCCCTGTTGTTCTGTTTTAAACTTATAAATTCCTGTATTTAAAACTCAAGGTTAATTCTCCAAAAAGATAAACCTTAACAAATATAGCCCAAATAATGATAAAACACATCTATAAACATCCACATAAAATAAACAAACTTAGTTTTAAACTTACATTCTTAACTTCTTTTGTAATGTTTCTGAACATAATTATTTTCATTTTATCATTTTTTTCGTTACTGATGAGTAATTCCTGTTCTTTATAAATTTGTTCACTCATTTTACTAATTTTACATGATAAACCCAGGTTTCATCATTCTTGTCCTTTTTCTCCTTTTTTGCCACCACCATTCCCTCTGTTTTTCTGGAGAGTCATGTGGATTCCGATCAGACCTAATCAGCTTACGTTGTGGTGTAGCTAACCTGCATATGTGTTTTTGTTCTGCTTTATCAGCCCCTTCTTGGGCTGCTTTGACTGCCTCAGTTACTGTTACATTGTGTTTTTCAGAGAGGGCCAGAACAGCCCTCTTCTTTTTGTTCACATCTTTCTAATGCTGTAAATGCATTACTATCCTTCTATTTGGGGAAGCCCACTTCCACCAAACAGCCCTTCACAGTGCAAGGGAGCTGTTTCTGTTTTAAGGGAGTATTCTAATGCTGCGAAGATCCCAGCTCGGCTAGCCAATTAGTTAGTGACCCAAAGCCTTCAGCATTGTTGATCATTCCCGCTATCTGGAAAGTCTCAGTTACTGCAGGCTTGTCCTTTCTCTTAAACATTCACTTAAGCATTCTACTGGGCCCTGCCAACTGCACCAATTATGTTCTGTTTTGTCCTTTTAATGATCCAGAATAATGTTTAATAAGAAGCAAACTAAATTGTTATCTCTAAAAAATTGTAATGGTTTATTAAATGAAGAGTAAGTAATCAAGAGAAATGAAAACAAACAATGAGTCTCACTGCGGACCCTAGTAATGACGGGTGGCCTACAGTTTGAATGGTCCTGGCACTGTTTGCGATCCCAGTCCAATGTGAAGTCCAACATACCTGGGTCAAAGTCCCTCTTTTACAGTATGGCACAAACAACCTTACATGAGATTTGTCACAAACACGTGTTTGGAAAACAATGTACAAAGATAACAATGGCAGGTCAACTTGGCCTGTAATTACAGTGATACTGTAATATGGTGCAAAACACAGCTGCATCCCATCCTTAGGCCCCCTCAGCATGGGTATTGCTAAGTTGGCTGGCGAATATATTAACTTTTTACTTTCTATATAGCACTTAACTCCTTTGTCTTCATGCATCTCCATAGATATATTTCTGTCATTCACACATTGCATCTAAATGCACACAGAAGGCATACTTCCAGATGTTTTGGCCTCAGTTGCCATGTGGCACTAAGGCAGATCACGTATTTCCCTTTCTTGCATAGTTGCCACTCTCACATATTAATTAATGATAACCATACAGGAAACCCCTGTTGAAAATATGGCACCTGGCACTTACCCTTGTGATCAGAGCAGATCATTGACCCATTTTCTGTTCTTGATTGCAGTTTGAAAACCCCTTCCGGTTACTTACCTTCTTTGCCTCCTTTGTCCATACTGTCATACTTTGGTGGGAGTGCCTTCTTATGCCGTCTTCATGAAACAGTATCTTCTGCATTTCCCTAGTGGTCTGGAGGAGAATGTGCAGGGTGGCATTGTTGAACTATGGGGCTGGTCTGCCTTGGTGGTCAAACATTTCTTCAAATAATATAGCATTCCCAATCAGTGAAGTATCCTGGCAGTGTTACACAATCTCTCTATTTGAACAAGAGGATCTTCTATAGGCCATTGATAGATGTCGCATTGATGGCTGATAGTGGGTTTTACCAAGTAAAAGCTTCCTCTGAGCTAAATGGCAGTATGTTCTTAATACAGACTTAGAATTTAGTGAAAATCACATGGTAAAAGGCAAAATGAAAGAAAGCAGATGTGTTCAGTCCGATGGAGAAAAAACGGCTACAGCAATGTTTTAACAACAATAATGGCAATAACGACTTTAAAATGGCTATTCTAGAATCATAGAAAGCCTACAGTACAGAAGGAGGCCATTCGGTCCATCAAATCTGCACCCTCCACCATCCCACCCCCATATATATTACCCCCTAATCCCTCTAACCTACACATCTCAGGACATAAGGGGTAAGTTTAACATGGCCAATCAACCTAACCCACACATCTTTGGACTGTGGGAGAAAACTGGAGCAAACCCACACAGACATGAGGAGAACATGAAAACAGCACCCAGACAGTGACCCAAGCCAGGAATCGAACCCAGGTCCCTGGAGCTGTGAAGCAGCAGTGCTAACCACTGTGCTACCGTGTATTTTGGCTGAGAGCTAAGCATATTGGGAATTTTGGTCAACTTATATATTAAAAACAGTTACAGGTCAGAAGGAGGCTCTGGCTTGAGAGCTGTGATCTGAAGCTTCCTGTGTTGGTCAGATCTAGGAAGATGTTTACATTAATTGAGACATCGTGGCTCTGATTTATGGCTGTTATGGGACATGTAAAATGAACTAAGCATCATGGAGTCATTCAAAAGTAATTTCACTGGATTTTCAAGCCATGTGATCAGTTTCTGGTAACACAATTGATTGGATGACAGAGAATCTTTCGGAAGCAAATGGAGAATTGTGGATAAAAGACATGTGAGTTCTTTGTTTGGCAGCAATAACTCAGAAGAGACCAACCATCGCAACAAAGCTTGAAACCCTGAAGAATGCTTCAGAGAGAAGAAAATTGATTCTACAGCGAGGATATTTCTTGGTCAAGGTTATCTTAACTCGGTAGTATCTATTTTCAGTTAAATAGTTAAAATTGATTTTCAGTGAGAGTGAAAGTGCAGTTGAAGAGTTAAAGTTCAGTTGAAATTGATGTTCAGTTCGAGTTAAAGTTCAGTAGACAGTTAATAATTGCAACTGTTTATGTTTGAGTTGGTACTAGAAGTGTTAAATAAAGAAATAATTGAATTACTGTCCTTGTTTCATGAAGCTGGAATGCTTGGAAAGTGTTTAAATTAAAGCTCTTTTACACTCAGTTCCAGTTTGATGTTGGGAATGATTTGCTGTTGACAAATCCCAGCCAGCAGATTCATTTCACATATTCATAACTTAAGCAGTGAATGAGTTATTTGTATAGATGCTTTCTGGATCGCTTAATCAGACAAATCATGAAACAAACTATGCATTATCTGTGAAGATATTGCCCTATTAATCTTTTAACTTAAGAAACTAATCCGTGCTGTCGTGTGATTTATTTCCATTTTGGAGAAGTCAGAAATATGTTTTAGGTTGCCAGTGTAGGTGACTTTAGAGAAGGTGGTATTATATTGGCATTATTGAACAAGTCATCCAGAGACTTAGGATAATGCTGTAGGAACCTGTATTTGAATCCCACCATGGTACCTGATTTTAAGAGCTTGCGGTGGCTCAGTTGATAGAACCATACTTTTAACCTGAGGGTCAAGGGTCCCAGTCCCTGTATGCCTATTGGCCCAAAGAGTTTACTATCTGTAAAAACAACAAAATAAAAATTCTGCAATGAATTGATTTGCAAGAAGAATGCCCTATAAGGAAGAAAACCTGGCATCCTTATCCGGTCTAGTCTACTGGTACCTCCAGACCTACAGCAATGTGTTTGAATCTGATGGCCTAGCAAGCCACTCAATTGTATTCAACGATTGTAAAGTCTACAAAAAGGCATGAAACCATTCAGCATTGATCTAGGCACTGGAAATAACATTGGCAAATCCAACCCTATCAATCCGGCACAGTCACTGTGTGTGTACCTGCAGCACATTGACTGCAGCGGTTAATGAAAGCAACTCATCAACACCTTCCCAAGAGCAATGAATGTTGGTCTAGCCAGTGAATCCCCATCACATGAATGAATAACAAAAATAATGTTTAGAAAGTTGGATCAACTTGCTAAATGGATGTTCTGACCTGGTATAAAATTAGTTGCTACTTCATGATGTGATTCAGAATATTGAGTGTTCATTATGCATTTACGGGCTTTTGATATTTTTAACTTGTGATTTTGTCTTATTTTGCAGTCGAACATACAGGAAGTAAAGTAATTCAGTATGGAGACATTCTAGCTGATACCGCCAGAAATGCTATGAAATGTACATATGGGCCACGAAGCTGCTTATGGCCTGCTTCAAAAGATGGGAAAGTTTATGTCCCATATGTGGTTGATAAATTATACAGTAAGTTAGTTACATTAATATTAGCCACGGATGGACAAATAGAATACATAAGCTTATAGTGGATTTTGATGCATCCATGATTATTTATGTACATAGGAACACAGGAACTAGGAGTAGAAGTAAGCAATTCAGCCTTTTGAGCCTGCTCTGCCACTCAATCAGATCATGGCTTATCTCTCCCTGGTCTCAAATCCACTTCTCTATTTGTTCCCCATATCCTTTTAATCCACTTTTTTTTATCAGAAGTGTATCTGTCTTATTCTTGATATCATTTAATGATTCAAACTCCATTGTGCTATGGGGTAGCAAGTTCCACAAATTCACCACCATCTGTGAGTAGTCCCTCATCTCAGTTTTAAATCTACCACCTCTCAGTCTATACCTGTAACTTCTTGTTCGAGATTGCCCACAAGGGGAAACATTTGGGGGGGCGATTCTCCTGCCTTGCCATGCGAATTTTCTAACACAGTGCAGTGGGAGAATCTTGCAGCCGGGCATGCACAGTATTCATGCATGTGTGCCTGCTGCACGCACATACTCCAGTGCCAGATTTCTGGCGCCGTAAGATCTGCACTGGAAACCGGCAGGAAGATCAGGTTTTTAATATATTTTAAATTTGCTTTTCATATAATTAGCAGGCCCGGGACTGAAATCTCTGGACCCGCTGGCCTCTCCACCCCACATCCACCCCCCTCATGCCCAGGGGGCAACCTGGCACTGCCCACCAGGCATGGAGCAATGCCAAGGTGTGGGGCCTATGGGGGCAGGGCCTAGCGAGTAATCAGTGGGATGGAGGGTCCTACTGCCACTCTGCCATTGGGATCAGTTAGGGCAGGAGGGAGGCCAACGATCAGGGCGGGCTGGGGGTGGTCAGCTGGAGGATCAGTTGGGGGGAGGGACTGAGATTGGGGCAGGCTAGATGGAGGTCGGAGCTGGGCCCAGGAATTATGGGGGGGCGGTGATCGAGTTGAGGGCGAGTTGTTACTAGAGAAGCGGTGCTCGACAGACTGGAGGGACTGATTGTGGACAAGTCCCCAGGACCGGATGGAATGCATCCAAGGGTTCTGAAAGAAATGGCGGAGGTGATAGTGGATGCCTTGGTGATTATTTTCCAAACATCGCTGGATTCCGGGGAAGTGCCGGAAGATTGGAAAACGGCTAATGTTACGCCGTTGTTTAAGAAGGGTGGCAGGCAAAAGGCAGGGAATTATAGCCCGGTTAGTTTAACGTCTGTTGTAGGTAAAATGTTAGAATCCATGATCAAGGAGAAAATAGCGAGGCATCTTGAGGAGAATTGTTTGATAGAGCAGACGGCAGCACGGTTTTGTTAAGGGGAAGTCGTGTCTGACGAATTGGAGTTCTATGAGGATGTGTCTAGGGCGGTGGATACAGGAGAGCCGGTGGATGTGGTGTTTCTTGATTTTCAGAAGGCGTTTGACAAGTGCCTCACAAGAGGTTATTACAGAAGGTCAGGGGGCATGGAGTTGGGGGTAGGGTGTTAGCGTGGATAGAGGATTGGCTGTCAAATAGGAGGCAGAGAGTGGGGGTCAATGGGTGCTATTCTGATTGGTCGTTGGTGACTAGTGGAGTGCCCCAGGGGTCGATGCTGGGGCCTCAGCTATTTACCATTTATATAGATGATCTGGAGGAGGGAACCGAGTGTATGGTGTCAAAATTTGCTGATGACACCAAGATTGGTGGAACGGCAAATTGTGCGGAGGGTGTGGAGAGTCTGCAGAAGGATCTAGATAGCCTGGGCGAATGGGCCAGGAACTGGCAAATGGAATTTAATGTTGGCAAATGTGAGGTTGTCCACTTTGGTAGGAATAATGGTAGGAAGGACTATTACTTACGTGGTGAAAAACTGCAGCATGCGATGGTGCAGAGGGACCTCGGGGTCCTTGTGCATGAGTCGCAAAAACCCAGCCTGCAGGTGCAGCAGGTGATCAGGAGGGCAAATGGGATGCTGGCCTTCATAGCAAGGGGGATAGAATATAAAAGTAGGGAGGTCTTGCTGCGGCTGTATAGGGCATTGGTGAAGCCGCAGCTGGAGTACTGTGTGCAGTTTTGGTCGCCGCGCTTACGCAAGGATATTTTGGCCTTGGAGGGAGTGCAGAGGAGGTTTACTAGGCTGATACCGGAGTTGAGGGGGTTGAACTATGAGGAGAGGCTGAATAAACTAGGCTTGTACTCGTTAGAGTTTAGAAGAATGAGGGGAGATTGCATTGAGACATATAAGATAATGAAGAGGATGGAGGTGGAGAGGCTCTTCCCGCTCAGAAAGGACAGCAGGACTAGAGGGCACAGCCTCAATATAAAGGGGAGGCGGTTTAGAACGAAGTTGAGGAGGAACTTCTTCACTCAAAGGGTGGTGAATCTCTGGAATTCTCTGCCCGTTGAAGTGGTGGAGGCTGCCTCACTAAATATTTTTAAGACGCGGGTTGATAGGTTTTTGATAGGCAAGGGGATTAAGGGTTATGGGGAGAGGGCGGGAATGTGGAACTGAGACACGACAGATCAGCCATGATCTTATTGAATGGCGGGACAGGCTCGGGGGGCTAGATGGCCTACTCCTGCTCCTATTTCTTATGTTCTTATGTTCTTATGGGAGTTGGGGGGGCAGTACTACAGGGGTCCTGGGCTATCTGGCGATCAAGCTGGCCAGCATGGGGGAGGCTGACAGCTCGGGGCCACTGCACATGCACAGAGACCCTCTGGTTTCAACTCCCCAGTTGTGAATTGGTCCCACCCGCTGTGGGAGATTCTAGTGTGAACTCCCACTGGAAAAAACAGCGTGAATTACTCAATTCCCACTAATTTGACGTGGGAATTTTTTGGGAGGATTCCACCTTTGATTTATGTTTACTTTATCAATCCCTTTTAATATTTTATATACCTCAATCAGATACCCCCTCACCCTTCTAAACTCCAGTCAGTATAAGCTCAAACTGTTTAAGCTCTCCTGATACGTCAACTCTTTCATCCCCAGAATCAATCTGGTGAATCTCCTCTGAAGCACCTCCAATGCCATCATACCCTTCCTCAATTAAAGAGACCGAAATGATACTCCTGATGCAGTCTCAAGTATGGTAGTAGTAAGGGCGTGGAATGCCCTGCCTGCAACAGTAGTGGACTCGCTAACATTAAAGGCATTTAAATGGTCATTGGATAAACATATGGATGATATTGGAATAGTGTAGGTTAGATGGGCTTTAGATTGGTTTTCACAGGTCAGCGCAACATCGAGGGCCAAAGGCCCTGTACTGTGCTGTAATGTTCTATGTTCTAATTCCAACACTTCTCCACATTTATACTCCTGTCCTTTGCCTGTGGAGTCTGCTCCATGCTCAGTGAGGGCACGAGTCTGATTTTACACTAAGGGTGTAAACCTCTGGGCTCACTTGTCTTAATGATATCGCGGGGGAGATAATGTACGGTCCCGGGATGTGAATGCCATGCCAGTGGACTTGAAGGCCATTGAGGCATCCCAGGTGGTAGGGGGCAGAGCAGGCAGAACCCCTTGGGTGTGCCAGCCTGGGACACTGGCAGTGTCAGTATGCCACCATGGCAATGCCCACCAGTACTCTGGCACTGCTCATTGGGTGACGGGCAGTGCCAAAGGATGGGGCTAAAAGGAAGGGAGTGGGGCCTAAGGGGAAGTGCAAGCCATGAAGGGGTGGTAGCACATGTTGAACTGTGCATTCTGCAATCAGGGATTGCTGGGGCGTCAATTAACTGGGGGTATGAGTATGGGTGGTGATCGGCAGTGTGGGCCGCATTCAAGGGGTTGGATGATCAGAGAGGGACGGGGAGCTGCTGCCTGGGGGTTTGACAATATTCCAATGGAGTGGGAGAGTGAAGAGTGAGGGGGCAATCTTATTATTTCACCCTGCTAGCCAATAGGTGGTGAGAGACAATAAGATTGCAAGAGAGCGGAAAAATCAGGCTTACGCCCAATTTCTCGCCTCTCACGATCTGACTGGCACCGGATATCCAGTGATCAGTCTCGCACCCATTTCCAGTGCAAGGCTGAATAGATTATTTAAGTTACATTTAAATACATTTTACATATGATTGGAGAGTCTGGGACTCAATCTTGCGGGCTCATTTGCCTCTTGGTCTCACCAAGTGAAGTTCTCTTTGGTGAGAATCACCACTGTCCCCGACAATGGGGACCAGACATGATGGGAAGTCAAGGGCAAGGTAGCCTGGCACCCTGGCACTGCCACGGGGCACTCTGGCACTGTCCACTAGGTACTGGGATGTACTATGGGGGTGGGGCCTAAGTAGATAATGCTGCCTGGTTAGGGCCAGACCGAGTTGGGGGGGACAGCTGTGCACTCTGCATTTGCAAACAGTGGGGGAGGGAGGGGAAATCAGTCCAGATGGCATGAGTAATACAAGGGTCTATCATCTGGGTTGGGAAGGGCGGTTGTGGGGGTTGATCTGTCCACTTGGGAGGTTTGTGGGTGTTGATCTGTCTGGAGGGAGGCTCCCAGGGTTGATCTGTCCAGGTGGAGGGGGTCGCAGTGGTTGATCTGTCTGGGCGAGGGGAGGGGCTTTTGATATGCCACAGGCTCCCACAGTAGGAGAGGGGTTTGGTCCTGTGTTTGGGCTATGGAAGTCAGCTAAAACCAGAAAAGGCTGTGTGACAGGTCTCTCTGCTGCTCAGAGCAGAGAGATCTATGTATGCACAATGGTGCCTTCTAGTGATATCAGGCAGCTTTTGGGTGATTTAAGCCCCACCCCTTCCCCTACAGGTCAGAAACATTTTTTGAGGTTTTCTCTGCTCCAAATGCATATGATAGCAGATTTGGACTTCTTGGAAAAAGGATCAGAAACTCTGCTGGCTTCGCGTTTGTTCTGAACTTAGAACTTTGTTCTGAACTCCCACAGTCTTCCAATGCACTATGTACTATTGTATGCACTGTATTGGGAGATCATGCACATGTACAATGGCGCCTTCTAGCAATCATCAGCTGGTTTCCCTGTGTGAAAAGGCACTATCCACTTCTCTACTGATGAGAATCACACATTGCTTTCTTTTTTCTAAGTGGCATAAGATTCCGCCTGAGAACTGACCCAATAATGTGTGTGATTCTCTCCTGTTTCCATGCTTGTTTGGCACTTAGAAATTTTTGGTAAGATCAATCCCTCAATCTTTCTAAGTGCAATTTTTCATCTTCTGGTTAGTCTAGGGTAGTACAAATAGTGAGGAAGTTCAGGGGCCTATTTGTTAGAAAGTAATTGTAATTTTTAGACAGCTAATTAAAATGTAACTTGTAATCTAACAGCCAATAGGGGATTAGTCATGCCAATTAGTGGGGTTGTGTTTTCCGTCTGAAAGATATTATCAATCATGGACGTTGAGAGCATCCCTGAAAATTAGTTCTGTGGGAAGTGTACCCAGCTTCAGCTGCTCATCGGACAATTGGATTGATTTGAGCAGCTGTTGGAGGTACTAAGGAGCACACATAGATCAGAGTTATAGAGACAAACCTGCTATTTTCACATTGTTACAGAATCTGAGTGTATATCCCACTGGCAGCTGGGAGGTCTGTAGTACAATCCCAGCATTATGGTTGCATCCTTCCTGTTCCTGAGTTCTACCCATAATGCCTCATTGCAAGATCGCTCCAAGGTGTCCTCCCTCAGTACAGCTGTGATATGTCCCTAACCAGCAATGCAATCCCCTCCCCACCCCTTTTGCTTCCTCTGTCTCATATAAAATATCAATCTCCCGGAACATTAAGCTGCCAATCCTGTCCCTCTTTCAACCATGTCTCTGTGAGAGCAGCAACATCATAATTTCACACATTAATCCAGGCTTTAAATTCACCCATTGTACCGGTTATACTTCTTGTATTGAGGCAAATATAGTCCAAACGTCCAGTCCCAATGAGCTCAGCAACCTCTCCCCAGTCTTCCTCAGTCTCTGGACTTACTGACCTAAGGTGCAGGCAGATAAATGGGTGACTGCTAGGTGGGAAGCGCAATCAGCACAGGAGACCCCTGTGGCTGTACCCCTGTCAAACATGCATTCCGTTTTGGTACTAATGAGGAGGATGGCCCATCAGGTGACAGCAGCAGCAGCCAGAGCTGCGGCATCACAGCTAGCCCTGCTGCACAGAGGGGACGGATAAAGCATTGTAGAGTAATTGTAATTCGGGATTCAATAGCCAGGGGTGCTTCTGTAGCCATGTGAGAGACTCCAGGATGGTGTGTTGCCTCCCTGCCAAGTGTCATGGATGCCTTTGAATGGGTATGGGGCATCCTGGAATGGCAGAGTAAAAAAAAATGTCATTTTCCATGTTGGCATTGGCATGAAGAGTGAGGGCGGTGTGCGGGGTGGTGGGGGGCAGGGGGGGAGGTGGGGGTGGGGGGAGGGGGGTGGGTGGGGTTTGGAAGTTGGAGCAGCAGGTCAGTAAGTCCAGAGACTGAGGAAGACTAGGGAGAGGTTGCTGAGCTCATTGGGACTGGACGTTTGGACTATATTTGCCTCAATACAAGAGGTATAACCGGTACAATGGGTGAATTTAAAGCCTGGATTAATGTGTGAAATTATGATGTTGTTACTCTCACAGAGACATGGTTGAAAGAGGGACAGGATTGGCAGCTTAATGTTCCGGGAGATTGATATTTTATATGAGACAGAGGAAGCAAAAGGGGTGGGGAGGGGGTTGCATTACTGGTTAGGGAGCATATCACAGCTGTACTGAGGGAGGACACCTTGGAGCGATCTTGCAATGAGGCATTATGGGTAGAACTCAGGAACAGGAAGGATGCAACCATAATGCTGGGATTGTACTACAGACCTCCCAGCTGCCAGTGGGATATACACTTAGATTCTGTGACGATGTGAAAATAGCAGGTTTGTGCTGGTGGGTGATTTTAACTTCCTCCACATTAACTGGAACTCCTTAGTTCTGTGGGTTTGGATGATGAGTAATTTGTTAGGTGTACGTAGGAGGGCTTTTTGAAACAGTATGTGGATAGCCCAATGAGAGAGGGGGGCATATTGGATCTGGCATTGGGGAATGGGTTCAGCCAGATGATCAAAGTTTCAGTAGGAGAGTGGGAATGGTGACCATAATTTTGGGAATAGTGACCATAATTTTGTAAATTTTCAGATCCTTATGGCCAAGGGCCAGAGTGGTCCTTGGGTGAAGGTGTTAAATTGGGGGAAGGCCAACTATAACCAAATTAGGCAAGGATTGGAGAAAGTGGATTGGGAGTGGCTGTTTGAGAGTAAATCCACATCTGACATATGGGAGTCTTTTAAAGACCAGTTGATTAAAGTGCAGATGCGTGTGAAAATGAAGGACAGGAGTGGCAGGATTCAGGAACCTTGGATGACAGGGGAAAGTATCAGTTTAGTTAAAGAAAGGAAGCATGCATAAGGTCTCGGCAACCAAAACAGACAAAGCTCTTGAAGAATATAGATAAAGTGGGAAGTAACGCAAACGAGATGTTAGGAGGGCTAAAAGGGGCCAGCAGGGTTAAAGAGAATCCCAAGGCATTTTATACACATATTAGGAGTGAGAGGGTGGCTACAGAAAGAGTAGGCCACTCGAGAGTAAAGAAGGGAAGTTATGCATGGAGCCAGAGGAAGTGAGATCTTTAATGAATACTTTACATCAGACCATTCACCAAAGATATGAAGGATGTTGAGGTTAAGGAAGAGTGTGTAGATGCTCTCAGACAGGTCAATATAATGAAGGAGGAAGTGTTGAGTTTCTTAAAATGCATTAAGGTAGACAAGTCCCTGGAGCTGAACGGGATCTATCCCAGGATACTTTGGGAGGCAAGAGAGAAAATAGCTGGGGCCTTCCTTAACTGATATCTTTGCATCCTCTTTGTCCGTAGGCAAGTCAGTGGTGATAGAAAGTATAGAACTTAGAACAATCAACATTAATAGAGAAAAGCTACTCAGCAAACTCTTGGGAATGAGGGCAGATAAGTCCCCTGGGTCTGATAGCCTACATCCTAGGGTATTAAAGGAAGTGGCGGTGGAGATGGTGGAGCCATTGGTTATAATATTCCGAAATTTCCTGGATACAGGAAAGATTCCAATGGATAGGAAAAATGTGGGAAATTACAGACCAGTTAGTTTAACATCTGTTGTTGGGAAAATGTTAGAATCAATTATCAAGGAAGTACTATCAGGACATTTGGAAAGTCAAAACTCTATCTGTCAGAGTTAGCATGGTTTAATGAAAGGCAAATCATGTTTGATTAATTTGCTAGAATTCTTTGAGGATGTAACAAGCAAAGTGTATAAAGGGGATCCTGTAGATGTAGTATTTTTGAACTTCGAGAAGGCATTTGATAAAGTGCCACACAAAAAGTTAATTGACAAGGTTAGATCACATGGGATTAGAGACAATTTATTAGCTTGGATAGATGACTGACTGATAGACAGAAGACAGAGGGTCAGGATTTTTTTTTACTAGACAGCAAGAAGTAACTAGTCAGGTGCCACAGGGTTCGGTCCTTGGTCCCAACTATTTACAGTCTATATTAATTACTTTGGATAAGGGATAGAAAGCTCTATAGCCAAATTTGCAGATGACACAAAAATAGGCAGGTCAGTAAGTTGCAATGAGGAAATAAGAACCATACAAATGGATATAGATAGGTTAGGAGAGTGGGCCAAAATGTGACAGATGGAGTTTAATGTGGGTAAATGTGAGTTCACGCATTTTGGTCAGAAAAATGAGAAGAAGACTTATTATCACAATGGGGAGAGACTTTGGGGTGCTCCAGTGCACGGGGATCTGGGTGTCCTTGTTCATGAGTCACAGAAAACTAGCATGCAGGTACAGCAGATAATAAAGAAAGCAAATGGAATGTTGACATTTATAACTAAAGGAATAGAATATGAAAGTAAGGAAGTATTGTTGCAACTGTACAAGTCGCTGGTGAGGCTGCACCTGGAGTATTGTGCACAGTTTTGGTCCCCTTATTTGAGGAAAGATGTAGTGGCATTGAAGGCTGTTCAGAGGAGGTTCACTAGATTGATTCCAGAGATGAGGGGTTTGTCAAATGAAGAGAGATTGAACAGTTCAGGTCTATGCTCTCTGGAATTTAGAAGAATGAGGGGAGATCAAATTGAGGTATATGAGATGATAAAAAGTGAGGATAAAGTAGACATGGAGCAGATGCTTCCGCTAGTGGGGCATTCTAGGATGAGAGATCATAGTCTTAGAATAACAGGTAGCAAATTTAAAACAGAGTTGAGGAGTAACTACTTCTCTCAAAGGGTTGTGGAATTCGCTACCCCAAAATGCGACGGATGCTGGGACTGTGAATAAATTTAAGGGGGAGTTAGACAGATTTTTAATTGGTAACAGGTTGAAAGGTTGTGGGGAGAAGGCAGGAAAATGGGAATGAAGAGCATAACAGCCAGGATCAAATGGCGGAGCGGACTCAATAAGCCAAATGACTTAATTCTGCTCCTATATCTTATGAACTCAGCTGAGGTTCCAGAGGACTGGAGAAGGGTCAATGCTGTTCCTTTGTTTAAGAAGGGAAACAGAGATAATCTAAGCAATTACAGGCCAGTGAGCCTGACTTCAGTGGTTAGGAAGCTGTTGGAAGAAATACTGAGAGACAGGATTTATTCATATTTGGAAACAAATGGACTTGTTAATGATAGGAAGCATTGTTTTGTGTGGAGAAGTTCATGTATTACAAACTTGATTTTTTTTTGAGGAGGTGACATGGCTGAATGATGAGGGAAAGGCAGTGAATGTTGTCTGCATCAACTTAAGTAAGGCATTTGGCAAGGTCACTTATGGCAGATAGTATAAAAGGTAAAGTTTCATGGGACCCAGGGTGTGCTGGATGGGTATAGAACTGGCTTGGTCAGAGAAGGCAGCGAGTAGCAGTGGAAGAATGTTTTTCAGAATGTTTTTCAGAATGGAGATCAGTAACTAATGGTGTTCCATAGGACTCAGTACAGGGACCTTTGTTGTTGGTAATATATATGAATGATCTGGAGGAAAATGTAGGTAGTTTGATTAGTAAGTTTGCGGATGACACAAAAATTGATGGAGTTGCAGATAGTGATGAGGATTGTCAAAGGATAAACAGGATATTGCTAGATTGCAGATTTAGGCAGAGAAATGACAGATGGAATTTAACGCGGACAAATGCAAGGTGATACATTTTGGAAGATCAAATTCAGATGCAAATTACACAGTAAATGGAAGAACCCTGAAGGAGCATTGACATACAGAGGGATCTGGGCATACGTATCTACAAATCCTTGAAAGGGGCAACGCAGGTGGATAAGGTGGTCAAGAAGGTTTGCAGCTAGCTTGCCTTCATTGGCCAGGGCATCAAAAATAAAAGTTGGAAAGTTATGTTACAGCTGTATAAAACTTTTATGTTCCCTACATTTGAACTATTCTGTGCAGTTCTCGTAGCCACACGACTGGAAGGACATAGATGCTTTGGAGAGTGTGCAAAGAAGGTTTACCAAGATGTAGCCTGGTCTGGAGGGACTTAGGTATGAGGAGAGGTTAGATCAGCTCAGATTGTTTTCATTGGAAAGACAGAAGCTGAGGGTGACCTGATGTCTACAAAGTTACGAGCGACATGAATAAGGGGTATAGTCAGAGGCTTTTTCCCAGGGTAGAAAGGTCAACCACAAGAAAGCATAGGTTCAAGATGAGAGGAAAATTTCATGGGAGACATGTGGGGAAAGTTTATCACACAGAGGGTAGTGGGTGCCTGGAACACACTGCCACTGGAGGTGGTGGAAGCAGGCACGTAAGCAGCCTTCAACTTATATCTTGACAGTCACATGAACAGGAGGCGAGAGGGATAGAAACTGCTCATGAGCAAAAAGTAGTGAATCTAAATAAGGATTAGGATTCAGCATAGGCTTGGTGGGCCAAAGGGCCCATTCTTGTTCTGTATTACACTTTGAACATTGTTCTTGGCTGAGGCAATGAGTTTCATATTGAAAAGATTGCTCAGGAGCTATGCTGGGCATGTTAAGCGTATTGACATGATTGGTATGGCTTGTATGTCTTTGTCCTGGTCTTGGATGGTGGAAGGCCTCTCTGGCAGTTTGGGGTCCATGATATGGTCAGTCCCTAAAAAAATTAGGTCCTGGGGTTTTGAATAGTAACATTGTGAGGCCAAGACAATGTTAACATCCAAGAGAGGCACTGTGATTCTGCAAGTTGGTAGCTGGAAAGTCATGGGAAGTTCTCCTGAGAGTGTCCAGCAAAGTAAGAATGCATGGGACTTAAAGAATGGGAGGGGTTAGGTCAACAAAGGGTATAGGCACATCAGCATTAAAGGATTCAGGGAATAAGCAAGAATATCCAGAAAGATAATAATGGGGTCAAGTATAACAGGAAAGCTGGATAATGATAGGATAAAGATGATGGTGGGCATGGAGGAGGATGGGAGGAACATAGGAGAGGTTGGAAGCTGGTCCCTTGCATGCAAGTCAGCAGCACCATTTTCAATTTCACTTGACAATGATGCAGTTTAAAAAGAAGCTAGAAACAAATTGATCAGGAAGGATCTCTGGGCTTGTGGAAGGAATTCAGGACAACGATGTTTGGATGCTGGAAGAGCATTCCCTGCCTCCTTGCAAATTGAGTAGAAATTGCTGGACGTGCATCTCCAAGATGGCCATCACACTTTCTGTAGAGACTTCAATGAGATTGCATGGTCAAAACATGGTATCAGAACATGAAAAGACTCCACCATCCTCCATTCCAGTTTTACGACAGCCTCTGCCAACTTTGAGCTATGTTCCCCTGCCTGTGTATGCACCTTCGATATTTCTGTCAGGGCCAATTCTAGAGGCTCAGAATTGAATGCGGACTCAGTGGGGCCTGGTCTTCAGCAGTCCTCTAAATGTCAGAGAGCTCAATTACCATTGATTCTGCTTACTGGCCTGGAGCAGGGTCTCCAGGGAGACCTCGTGGAACTGTGATACTGAAGGTTTTGTCCATTTTGGATACCATGCTGAAGCACAATTTTGCACCACATCTGGCAGTCAGTGAGTGAAAGTCCCTGTGGTTGTTTCAATGCAGCACCAGAACATTAGACTGTGTGAGATAATGGTGAGGTGAACAAATCCCTTCCAGAAGTAATGTGAAGATAATGGGGTGTCCTCATTCAATCTTCTCATCTCCCTCCACGAATCTAATGGCAATGAGCATGTCCCAAGCTCATCCGCCTCATTTGGGCATCACCATGGCCTCATGGCCAACTTCCTCTCCCTTGAAGTTCTCCTTAGCCTCATCCCTTTCAATGTCCTTCTTATTGGAAGAAATGTGCTGATTTCCATCTCCTCCCCAAAGAGTTTCACCTCCATTGCAGGAGATACAGGATGCAGCAGACAACCACGATACATGACACCCTCTGCAGATTGTA
Organism: Carcharhinus amblyrhynchos; assembly: GCF_965287045.1. Taxonomy (NCBI): domain Eukaryota; kingdom Metazoa; phylum Chordata; class Chondrichthyes; order Carcharhiniformes; family Carcharhinidae; genus Carcharhinus; species Carcharhinus amblyrhynchos. Next base: position 60,614,799 of record NC_137329.1, read on the forward strand.
TTGCAGAGTTTCACCAAACTGGTCCAGGCACCAAAACCTTATCCCTATGGTCTGCTCTACCAACTCTGTGAGTTGCAGCATGAGCCTCATTGTGTCTTGTCTCAGCAGATTTCTGTGGTCTCCACGCAGGCATCATCCGCCACCTCCTCAGTGGGTGGCCCTTGTCCTAGGGGAGTCACCCCTGCACCCCCTCTGAACCCTGAAACATGTCAGGGATCTGAGAACAGCTGAGAATGTAGGAATTGTGCACACTCCCTGGGAATCAAGCAGGCACCTGCAGGATGTGTTTGTGACTACAGACCAGCTTAACATTCAGCCACACTCTTGTGGTTCACATAGCTCAGTGCTTGATGCCGTGGAGCTCTGAATATTGACTAAGTGCAGTTGATGGCACCTAGACCTGGATCCCATAGACTCTTACCTTCTTGATCAATTTCCTTTGCAATGTTTGCAGAGAACAGGTCCTTGCATATGGAGAGCCTGTAAGTTCCCATTGTTTACTCCATGGCAATGGTTGGCCAATCAGAGATGACTTGCCAAAAAATCAGTAGAAATTTCCTCTAGTGGCATAAATTGTTGGTTCAAACTGGAAAACTAACCATTCTGAACAATTATTTTCTTCAAACTTCACAATGCAGGGTAAACATAGTAAAGTCAAGCAAAAATAAATCAGATGGTATTCAGTGCAACGTTGTACAATTTTCACAAACTGTTCATCGGGATGTGTGAAACAAAAACAGAAAATGCTGGAAAGTCTCAGCAGGTCTGACAGCATCTATGGAGAGAGAACAGAGTGAATGTTTCGAGTCGGATCTTTCTTTGTCAGAGCTGGTCAGAGTTTGTCTGATGTGTGTAAGACTGATTTTACAAGAAAATGGAGAGTAACATCAAACAGTGTGTAAAACTGGAATTCCACTCAATTCCATTGGTTTCCCTCCTATTGATTAGGTTAAAATTATCACCAATGAGTCACTAAAATTCCATAAAGTTGTATTTTTGTTTTTCCTGGCTAACAAAATTGAACAGAAACAATTCCTACATTTTCAATCCCAGTCCACTTTGACTCCCCCAGTTACCGAACATGATTTTATCTTTCCCATAATTTCCCAATGACAAACTTAAGTACAGTTAAACATATGGTGCTGTGGATGAGTTCTCTGGCTTGACAATCAAAATGTATGAGAAGTCAGATGAGGTGAGAAATGTAAAATGCAATTATTTTTTCTGAAATCAAGGGCCTGATTTTACCATCCAATTGTGCCTATATTCGGCCATGAAACTTGATAAAATCAGGCGTGAGGCGATTAGTGTGATCCGTGATGGCCTCTGTACCCATTCCCCCTTTACCAAGCACCTAAAATGGCTGCAACCGAGATCGCACCCGAAACAGGCACGACTACAATTTAAGTGCATTTGCATGCATTTAAATTGACTTAATGGGCTGGACACCCAAACTTACTGGCATTTCCCCTTGTACCACCACGTTTGCCCATCCAGATTCAGCGCAAAACAGACATGGTCCGCAAAAGTCCAATTCGGGCTCTCTAGCTTCTGAGGAGGTAAGTTCAGAGCTTTGGTGGCTCTCTGACTCAGATCAGTGGGGGGAGGGGGAGCCAGGTCAGATCACTGTTTGGTGGGGGAAGGAATGAGGCAGGTCAGATGGCTTTCTGGTAGTGGGAGGAGGAGGGAAGTGGGTCAGATGGCTCTCGGGTGGGGGAGGAAGAGGGAGACTGGTCAGATGGCTCCCTGGTGGAGGGGAAGGGCAGTGTTTTGGACATGATAAGTCCCGCCCACAGGCTTCTGCAGCGCAATTTAGAATCGCTGTTTTGTTTTCAGTCAGGGTGCATATGGGGGCGCCTGAGAACACATCTAAAAGTCAGATCTGAAACACTCCCAGATTCAGCACTTGGAATCAAAGTGGTAAAATTGGGCCCCAAGTGTCAGATTAGGCCCACTATGAGGTCTTGCCAGCTTGGATCTTGTTTGTCTCTCTTGTGGGGACCTTGAATTGGATTCAATTAGATTTTACATTTGGTTTTTGGAGCAAGCAATGAATGGATCTAGGTCTGCACAACCCACTCTGAGCATTGGCTTAGAGGATGGAGTGAAAAAAAACACCCAGGATCAGCTTTTGCTGGTGAGGATTTGATCCTGGATATCTCTGAATTATTTGGAAGTAACTACTCTCTGTTAAGTATGAGACACTATCATACTTTGCCCTGATTCCACCCCTTCCTGACCTTACCATGATCCAATTCATAACAAGAATTTCTTTGATGGGGGAAGAATGGCATTTTCCTGCTAGCGAACAGGAGGAGCATGAGAGAATGGGAAGAAAAGAGTGAGGCAGAATCTCACTAGATGTTACCACCTCGTCTCCACCAACTCTTTAATAAATATCCAGGCAACACATGTCTGATGAAACGTAAGTCAGAAAACATGCATTACACAAAGAGGCAGTAGGGAAGTTCTGCCATAGGGGTATGTGATATTTTCATATCCAGTCATCTGCCTCTATTACTGTTTGTGGCAACTTCACTTAACTTCTGTGGCACAGGGAATCTGTAACATCAGCTGTAGGTCCAACGGTGTGCTGAATCCCACCACTGAATAACATGCCACAGGAGGTGAGAGAATTTCACCTTACATACTCTTTTGGGCAACATTAATTAGTGGGTTCAATGGTATACAAAATTTAAGACACGTAAAAAAAATTATGCGGAAAATAAATAATGAACAAAACTTGTAGTCCACCAATGACGTTACAATGTATAAGGAGGCTGATAAATACTTAACAAAAAAAGTTAACCTACAAAACAAACAGTAGCATAAAACTGTAAATCTTCTTTGGCTAGGTCATACCTTGGAAGTTATATCCATTTTGATTACTGACACATACAAGAAACATTCAAATTCAATCATTGTAGGAGAGTCATGAAGTTATTAATTGGTCCTAGAAAAGTCTGGGAAAGGATGTGTAGATAGCTTGAGTCGTGTTGAGATCAAAAAGGAGGAGGTATTGGGGTTCTTGAGAAACATTAAGGTAGACAAGTCTCCAAGGCCTGATGGGATGTACCCCAGAATACTGAGAGAGGTAGGGGAGGAAATTGCGTATCCTCACTGGCTACCCGGGAGGTCCCAGAGGATTGGAGAATAGCCAATGTTTTTCCTTTGTTTAAGAAGTGTAGCAAGAATAACCCAGGCAATTACAGGCCGGTGAGCCTTATATCAGTGGTAGGGAAATCATTGGGGAGGATTCTTTAAGACAAGATTTATTCCTACTTAGAAATAACTAGATGTAATAGTGAGAGGCAACATGGTTTTGTGAAGAGGATGTCGTGTCTCACAAACCTGATTGAGTTTTTCGAGGAAGTGACGAAGATGATTGATGAGGGTAGGGCAATGGATATTGTCTACGTGGACTTCAGTCAGGCCTTTGACAAGGTTCCTCATGGCAGAATGGTGCAGAAGGTGAAGTCGTATGGGAGCAAAGGTGAGCTGCCAAGGTGGATACAAAACTGGCTTGGACAAAGAAAACAGAGGGTAGCAGTGTAAGGGTGCATTTCTGAATGGAGGGCTGTGACAAGTGGTGTTCCTTAGGGATCAGTGCTGGGACCTTGACTGTTTGTAATATATGTAAATGACTTGGAGGAAAATGTAACTGGATTGATTAGTAAGTTTGTGGACGACAGTAAGATTGGTGGATTTGCGGATAACGATGACGACCATCAGAGGATACAGCAGGATATAGATCAGTTGGAGACTTGGGCAAAGAGATGGCATATGGAGTTTAATCTGGACAAATGTGAGGTAATGCATTTTGGAAGGTCTAATACAGATCGGGAATATACAGTAAATGGCAGAACTCTTAAGAGTATTGATCGGCAAAGGAATCTGAGTGTATAGGTACACAGGTCACTGAAAGTAGCAATGCATGTGGAGAAGGTAGTCAAGAAGGCATTTGGCATGCTTGTCCTCGTCGGCTGAGTTACTGAGTTTAAAAATTGGCTGCATTTGGAATATTGTGTTCAATTCTGGTCACCACACTACCAGAAGGAAGTGGAGGTTTTGGAGAGGGTACAGAAAAGATTTACCAGGATGTTGCCTGGTATGGAGGGCATTAGCTATAAGGAGACATTGGAGAAACTTGGTTTGTTCTTACTGAAGCAACAGAGGTTGAGAGGAGACCTGATAGAAGTCTACAAGATTATGAGAGGCATGGACAGAGTGGATAGTCAGAAGCTTTTTCCCAGGGTGGAAGAGTCAATTACTAGGGGGCATAGGTTTAAGGTGTGAGGGGCAAAGTTTAAAGGAGATGTACAAGGCAGATTTTTTACACAGAGAATAGTAGGTGCCTGGAACTCGTTGCCAGGGGAAGTAATGGAAATGGATATGATAATAGCTTTTAAGGGGTGTCTTGAGAAGTGCATGAATAGAGAATAGTGAGATCCAGTCCCGTAAGGGATGGGGTTTTAGTTAAGTCGGGCAGCATGGTCGGTGCAGGCTTGGAGAGCCAAAAGGCTGTTCCTGTGTTGTAATTTTCTTTGTTCTTTGAAATCTGGGTTATTTGGAAGAGCTGGAGAAACTTCAGTTCTTCCATGTGAAAAGCAGACAGATGAGAGGCGACCTAACCTTGGTAGTTAGAATTTCAAATAATGTATCTGAAGCATTATGTTAAATTGAACTATTGAATTAGGACTAGGCACCATAGGTTCAAACAGTAAAATTAAAATTTAGGACTGATATTAGGAAGTTTATATTTACATTGTGATTTGCACATTGAACGGATTCCTGAATAAAGAACTGGAGACAAAATGAAAAACTACAATAATATAAAAGACAATAGATTTTGAAATGCTTCATTTAGGAAGTCTATGATGGATAAACTTACAGAAATAATTGGAATATGTGGGATGTGGAGTAAAGAATTGCATTCTGATGCTCTGCAATTATTGTTCAATCAGTGAGGACAATATCTCGACAGCTAGTGAATATTTTTCAAAGCATTATTACAAGTATTTTCATTGACTACTCTGGAAAGAATTCCAATTCCTGGGGTTGAGTCGCATTTGGAAGGAGAACTTGTGCCAAGACCATTTTCTTCTGTTATCTTTGGTTCATGACCTTCAAAGGACTGTAAGTAAGAATTTTATTGAATCATCTGTAAATTTGGCGAGGCAGTACTCTTAAGAAGCAGCAGCCTTAGAAGTTGCAAGACCATAATTGTGACAAATACTGATTTTGCCAAAAGGTCTTAAGTTGTATGTTAAGTTTTCTCAGCAAGTTATGGCACTGACATTCAAGAAGAACCCAACAGAAAAATTATTTTAAGAGGATGTTTAGTCTGTTGACATCAGTTACTGGTTTATAGAACATAGGACACTACAGCATAAACAGGCCCTTCGGCCTACAAGTTGCGCCGATCATATCCCTACCTACCAGGCCTATCTATAACCCTCAATCCCATTAAATCCCATGTACTTTCTGTTATCTTTGTATTGCTCTTTATGTTTTAAGTTTGTTTTTGACAATTTCCTAATTTTACAACTGAATATTGAGTTCTGGGAATTTTTTTTTTGCCTGTTCCAGTCTGATTTTGTCTGTTTTGTAAAGTGGAGCATTAGAGAAAATGAAAGAGTGAATAGGTTCCTGGGAGAAGAGGAATAATGAGAGCAGTGCGCAAGGTGCTCCACTTAAGGTGGGCCATCTCCCCCAACTTCATCATGGAATTTGATCAGTTGCTGTGTCCACAACTGCTGCCTAGATTATGTTCTGGGGAATATTGTGAGTGGCTGTCAAGGTTATTGTGACTATAGTCTTTATACCATGGAGGGCTATTCTATGCTTCAACAGATAGCACCAATGATATATTGCAGTTGTTTTGCACTGTTGTATCAGGACTATCATCAAGGCTCGCTACACCATGAGAAATGTCTTCACAGTGGACAGAGCAAAACAGACTCAGGAACAATAGACCTTGCCTGCATTATAGGCATTAGAAGTGTCATAACTGAACTAACATTGTTTTGCTTCATGCAAACTTATCCTGTTTTACAGCAATAGTTCATTCTCTTTGGCTGGGATTTAACATGGAGACAATGGCCCCAACCACTAGATAAATTCAGGGGTGACCCCAACTCCCACCTCCATCAGATGTAGAAACTATTTTTTATGGTTTAGATAAGTTCTTTGTGTTTCTTCACACAGTTTCAGTTTTGTAAATTATCTTTTAGATTGTAAAAACAACATCTGTTTGCCATACTTAGTCATGCTGTTAAACTGTGTATACTCTATTGCTTTACTTCTTCTGTTATTCAATTTCAGCTGCAAAGCAGAAAGCACTAATAAAAAGATCTCTGGATGAGATTAATTCCGTAACATGCATGAAGTTTTATTACAAACGAGGAAATGAACATGCCTATGTTTCAGTTGTGAATGATACTGGGTAAGTGGAAATATACAGGTGTGCTTTGAACTTATCATTGCATATGTCTCATAGAATTTAAAATGGTACATGTGTTCCAGTTCTGAACTATAAAGTAGAGCTCAGATGTATCAGGGGAAAACAAAGGCAATTTATTTCAGATACCCAGTGAATCAGTGCTTTTTTGTAATAGGGAACAGGCACATCAAATAGCACACCATGTGATATAACAGAAGGATGAATGGATGAGTGATAGTTGTATTTAACATGGACAAATGGAAAATAATGAGACATAAGGAAGGGAAATAAACAGTAATAATCTATTTGACCATAGACTGCAAGACACAGGACCATAGAATGAAATTAATATGTTAGTGAAAAGCACACTGAAACCACAAACACATTGTGTGACAGCACTAAGAAAAATTATGGAAGTATAACTAGAAGACAGGGAGGATTTCTCCCATCAGGGGCCAAGTCCCATGTCAGGGTGGGGAAGGAAAATGTTTCATGTCACAAAAGATAATGAGAAACTATGTCATATCTTCCGTCTTCTGGGTTTTGATTTGATTTATAATTGTCAGATGTATTAGTACATAGTCAAAAGTATTGTTCCTTGTATGCCATACAAAGCATACCGAATATAGAGAAGGAAAGAAGAGAATGCAAAATGTAGTGTTACAGTCATAGCTAGGGTGTAGAGAAATATCAACTTATTGCGAGATAGGTCCATTCAAAAGTCTGATGGCAGCAGGGAAGAAGCTGTTCTTGAATTGGTTGGTACCTGTCCCCAGACTTTTGTCTCTTTTTCCAAATGGAAGAAGGTGGAAGAGAGTGTGATCAGGATGTGTGGGTCCTTAATTATGCTGGTTGCTTTTCTGAGGCAGCGGGAAGTTTAGATGGAGTCACTGGGTAGGAGGCTGGTTTGAGTGATGAACTGGGCTTGGTTCACACATATTTGTGGTTTCTTGCGGTCTTGAATAGAGCAGGAGCCATACCAAGCTGTGATACAACCAGAAAGAATGCTTTCTATGGTGCATGTGTGAAAGTAGGTGAGAGTTGTAGCTGACATACCAAAGTTCCTTAATCTTCTGAGAAAGTAGAGGCATTGGTGGGCTTTCTTAACTATAGCGTCTGCATTGGGGTACCAAGACAGGTTGTTGATGATTTGTCCACCTAAAAACTTGAAGCTCTTGATCATTTCCACTTTGCCTCCATTGATGTAGACAGGGACATGTCCTCCACTACACTTTCTGAAGTCGATAACTACCTCCTTCATTTTGTTGACGTTGAAGGAGAAATTATCGTCATCGCATCAGTTCACCAGATTCTCTATCTCTTTCCTGAACTCTGTCTCCTTGTTGTTTGAGAACTAACCCAGTACTTTCGTATCACCAGCAAACTTGAAAACCAAGTTGGAGGGGAATTTGGCCACACATTCACAGGTGTATAAGGAGCTGAGGATACAGCCTTGTTGGTCACCAGTGTTGAGGATGATTGTAGAGCAGATGTTGTTCCCTATCGTACTAATTGCAGTCTGTGGGTTAGGAAGTTCAGGATCCAGTCACAGAGGGAGGAGCCGAGCCCCAGGCCATGGAGTTTGAAGATGAGTTTTGTAGGAATAATTATGCTGAAGGCTGAACTATAGTCAATAAATAGGAGTCTGACATAGGAGATTTCCAGGGAGATGCCATCTCTACTTTTTCAGAAGACTAAGGAAATTTGATTTGTCAGCTGTGATTCTCACCTAGGTGTTCCAGGCTTGAGTGTAGGGCCAGAGAGATGGCATCTGCTGTGGACCTGTTGTGACGGTAAGAAAACTGTAGACAGTCTGGTAGGCTAGAATTGATTTTGTGCCATAAATAATTTTCAAAGTTTTGTACTGTTTTCTGTCGTGGGGCAGGCTTGAAGGTGTGCATTCAGCTGCCATGTCTTGGTCTCATATTTAAAATACATCTACCATTGCTGACCCACCATCAAACAAAGAAGATGGACCTCCTGAAGAAAGAAGATAGACTGCCTGGAAGACTGAGATCAAAAGTTGGACCTCAAAGACACCAAAGATGGAAGATCCACTTGATACCTGTTGCCCGCCTTGCTGTGGTGCTCAAGGGTTGATGGTGGCCTCCATCCCAACTCTGAGGTCAATCCCAGGCCTTCTTCAGATGTGTTCCAAATTCTGAACGACATGATAATCCAGGCATGTACTAGACCAGCATGTTTTCCTGAAGATGTTGCAGAGAATCATGTGTGGGGGAAGATTCTTGGTGTACTTTCATCTGCATCCCGTTAGAGGGATGTTAATCTGTTTTATATCTATTAGCCTCTATTGGAATTCTTGATCTGCCATTGGGGGCAGCATTGAAAGATCCCACTATAATTTCATGCCGGTATGGAACTGTTTTTGTCCTGCTGAATTCTCCCCTCATCTCTTGCCCATCAGTGATTCCACCAGTGGTGGCATAGGAGAATTCTGCCCATTGAGTGCAATTCCAAGGAGATGGTGGGGTGTAATTTTAACAATGTGCAATGTTGTTATGAAGGCGATAGTGAATTGACAACTCATTTTTTATTTTTTCCAATTTTGCTCTTTGAACTATTGTCAAATGAGATATTTAAATTGAAGTCAGTGGAAGTATAAATTAGAAGTTACTCCCTTAGTGAGTCCAAGCTACACTTAAGAATTCTGAGCCATTTTAGATAAGAAATATAAAAACATTGGAGGCCATGTAAATGGGATAAAATAACTCTTGCTCAGATTAAGGCATCTGGATTCTATGAGCATAGATTGAAGAGTGTGAAATTGGTGCACAGACCACCCCAGACAGTGGAGGCATGAAGTATAATAAAAGTTAAGCATGAATTGAATTTACATTTGAGTGAGTGAATGGTTGAAAGTAACATTTGATGAGGCAACTATTATGCAGGCCGCAAACAACACGTGAGATCATTGATAGATCTTCCCCTTGGCTTCATGGAATATGAACTCCCTTACTGAATGAGCAGAATCTCACCCAGTGGGAAGTGAGCTGCGGGAGCTTAAAAATCTGTTACCTGAACCCAGATTGTTGTAGGTCCTGGAGTATGGACTTTGTTGTAATCCATGGGTACAGCTCTTTATCTTGGTTTCTAATAAAGGGTTTCTGGTGATGGGAATCTGGCTGTGGCTGAAAGACTACACTGGCGATGAGGAGTTAAAAAAAAATTTCTTTTCTTTCCGGACAACCTTCAAAAGCCAAGAATCTTCTCTGGCAAGGAAAAGCAAGTATGCCCATTTTAAGGAAACTTGAACCTTATCATACCAATGTGGAAGGGGCCCAATTCTGTGTCGGCACCATTGAAGGAAGTAAAAAACAAGAAGTAATATTGTTGAACAAACGTGATTAAAAGGCCTGACCTATCTAGATGCTCCTGACTCAAACTTTAAATGAGATAATAGATCTGGTGAAAAACTATTACAATACAAAGGCCTCTGTGACTCTCCAGAGATACCATTTCAACACAGTAAGGAGAACGCCTGGGGAACCTATCACCGTGTTATTGGCTAGGTTACAAAAATTAGCAAAATATTGCAAATTTAGACGGCCTCTAAATGAAATGTTGTAGGACAGATTGGTACACAGCATAAATAGCCTACCTTCCCCAAAGAAACAAAGAATTCCTACAGTGCAGAAGGAGGCCATTTGGCCCATCATGTCCGCATGGACCACAATCCCACTCAGACTCTATCCCCATAACTCCACTTATTTATCCTGCTAGTCCCCTTGACACAAAGAGGCAATTTACTATGGCCAATCAACCTAACCTACATATCTTTGGACTGTGAGAAGAAACTGGAGCACCCAGAGGAAACCCATGCAGACATGGGGAATTTGTGTTAGCTCCACACATACTGTCACCCAGGGCCAGAATTGACCTCAGGTCCCTGGTACTGTGAGGCAGCCGTGCTAACCATTGTGCTGCTGTTGGCAGAACCCAATTTGGATGTTAAAAAAAGCCATTGAAGTAACCTTATCACTGGAGAATGCAGAAAAAGGGGCTCAGGGGCTACCAGGAGTATCAGACAGGAATATCCTCTAGCTAGTATTGAGGCGTCTTGTGTAATTAATCCTCATTGGAGAATGCTTGTGTAAACCAGGTGTTAAAGAGTCCTTACAATATTGGAGCTCCAATAACATCAAACAATCAAAAAGAGGCAGTTATGACCCCATGAGTGTTGGAGAACATACTCCAGAGAGGTGTGGATGCTAGGCAATGGATTATTGCAAACATTGTCGAAGGGGACAGCCAAGGTGAAATTTTAGGAACAGGCAAAACACATGCTGCCTAGTGAAGAAACCAAAGTCAGTACCTGACGATACTATGCAGGTATCCCCTCTTTCAGAGACAGGGACATGGCAACTGGATCATATCATCACAACAAAAATTGGCCCTATAATGGGAGAATTACTAGTAAATGGCTATCCCTTGAAGATGGAAGTGAATGTAGGGGCTGCAATCTCCATTATCGAAAAACAGACATACAAGCAACTCCAACCTGGCATCCAAGTCCTGAGTTTGGAAGTCACGAAGGCCAGATTATCCACCTACGCAGGGGAAATTTTACAAATAAAAAACAATGCAATGGCCCTAGTAACTTAGAGGTAGCAATCAGCTCATCTCCCACTGATTGCTGAATGAGACAAGGAAAGATTAGCTCTTGCAGATCCAACTGAACTAATTGGAGATCTTCAGGCCTGGCTTGGGAAAACTATATGAAGTTTACACTGAAGTTTTTCAAGTAGGAATTGGAAAAATAAAAGGGGCCAAGGCAAGATCTATGTCAACCTGATATTAAACCTAGGTATTTCAAGTCCAGTTCCATACACACTGCTGGAGAAGGTGAAAACTGAACTAGGGCACCTTGAAAATTTCAATATAATTTGCAGAATGGGCTGCACCCATTGTCCCCATTCTTAAGTCTGACAAATCAGTTTGTCTGTGGGGATTTTCAACTAACAGTCAACAGGATTTCCAAACTTGATAGGTATTCTATGCCTTGAATTAAAGACCTATGCACTAAGCTGACAGGTGGCCAGGCTTTCTTAAAATTGCACATGAGCCACACCTATCTCTAGCTCCAATTAGACATGTCTTCTTGGAAATATATTACAATCAGCACGCTTAAGGGGCTATATGAGTATACTTGTTTGCCCTTTGAGGTCTCATCAACGTGTGCCAAATTTGAATGAGTCATGAAGGGCCTTCTTCAAGGGTAACCCAAAGAAATAGTGTGCTTAGGTGCTATCCTGGTCATTGGGATTTAAGAACAGGCACATCTGATGAACTTAGAAGAGGCCTTGCAGAGATTTTCAAGAGCAGGACTGTGCCTGAAGTGGGAGAAATGCGTCTTTCATACAACTGAAGTAACCTATTTGCACAATACTCCAGGTGTGGCCTGTGATGTTACTGTGCCTTTAAGAAATGTTATTTAACAATGTGTTTCTGCAGTTCTTTTAAGAGGATCTTTTGTGCTTGTTGCTGACCTATCTGATTAGATGGCCTTTTATTGTAGCTTAAATGGTTTAAAGGAGGTTTAGTTCATTTTTAATCTGGGCCTAATGTAGCCTCTAGGAATTTATGATGTTTCAAATTGTTGGGAAAGAATGACTGATAGGTCAGGTGGGAGAGTTTTTTCTTCCTCTCCCAAGAGTTCTTTCACTTTCAGTTTTGGTTGCTGGCTCATTAGATGCTGTGTGGAATTCAAACTGACAACAGTGTTTGTGTCTCTTTCCCTGGTATTTGAAATTCTGGTGGCTGCTGGCTACTTGGAAGCAGGCTTTCTTACTCTCTGGAACAAAGATTTTGCTGTTAGTGGTTTGCTGACTAAAAGCTAGAGGCTCTATCTCTACCTTGAGAAGTGCTGGGAGTTCCCAGAATGGAGAAGGCAGAGTTTCAATTCTCGAACCAAAGGATTATTCGCAGCAGGTGTTGCAGTGCTAGGAAATCCAGCATCACGTGAGCATTCTTATTTCCTGTGGTAACCCCGGGATGGGTGTGTTTATAAGGAGGCTTGTTTGGTTGGAACACTTCATTTAGTTGTTCAGGTTTATGCAATATCATGATTGTTTCTTTCTTGTTTACAATTGGTAAACACTATTGCTAATTTTCTTTCTGTATGTTAACTGTATTCTTAAATACACTTTGTTTGATAAAAGCTACCTAGTAGGTCATTTGAATCATATGTGGAGTGAGACATCTTATGCTCACACAAGCCAAATTCAAAGTGCAAAACTTGTGGTCTAGGCTGACATCATAAAATATCTTGGAATTTCTGACCTGGATTATAGCAGGTCTCACCAATGCTCTAAGCAATTAATTGCAGTAAAACATCTCTAATCCTACACTCAAATCCTCTCGCTATAAAGGTCAACATACTGTTTGTGTTCTTTATTGCCTGCTGTATCTGCGCACTAATTTTCAGTGACTGATGCATGAGGACACCAAGGTTCTACTGAGTATCCACCTCTCTCAATTTACATCCATTCAAGTAATAATCTGTTTTCCTATTATTGCTACCAAAGTGGATAACCTCCCATTTATTTATCCACATGATACTGTACTTGCCATGCACGCACTCAGTTTGTTCAAATCACACTGAAACATCTCTGCATCCTCCCCACAGCTCACCATCCCAACCCAACTTTATATCACCTGCAAATTTAGAGATAGCACATTTAGTTCCCTCTTCCAAATCATTAATATATAATGTGAATAGTCGAGGTCCTTGCACAGGTCCCTGTGATACCCCATTGGTCACTGCCTGCCAATCAGAAAATGATCCATTTATGTCAACTCTTTGCTTCCTATCTGCTAACCAGCTTTCTATCCATCTCAAGACACGAACTACAATCCCATGTGCTTTAACTTTACATAGTAGTCTGTTACATGCGACCTTGTCAAAAATCTTCTGAAAGTCTAAATAAACCACATCAACTGGTTCTCCTCAGTTAACAAAATGAGTTACATCCTCAAAGAATTCCAATAAATTCATCAAGTATGATTTCCCCTTTGTAAATCCATGCTGACTTTATCTGATTGATGCAGAGTTATGAAATCCTTGACATCAAACAACTTCTCCAGTATTGACGTTAGGTTAACATCTAACTCATTGGGCCATTTTGATCCCAAGAAAAAATTTGTACTGATATAATACTTCCCCATACAGGGTTGGGATGGTGCTTTTACATTCGTGGAAAGATGGGGCGGAAAGGTCCATCATGTGTGCATCCAGGACCGTTTCCGAAGTAGAGTGAAGATATTCTCAGATTGAAGAAGGATTGGTGATCATATTTGGTGTGAATAAGTTTCATCAATATGTCTATGGCAGATGTTTCATAATAGTTACCAACCACAAACCCTTATTTGAACTTTTCAAAGAGAACAAGGTAATCCCACCTCTATGGTCTTCATCTGGAAACAGTGCTGGGCCTTGTGACTTGTGGTCTATGAATATCTTTCAGAGAAATTTGTAATCTGGATAGCAAATGCCAACACACAAAGTCACCTCTTGTTGCCCACAAACCTGGCTCCTTTACTAGCAGTAGAAAAGATCAAGATGATCCTAAATTATTTGGAGACTTTGACAGTGTCTACAAAGGCAGATTAAGGCCTAGACACAAAAAGATCCAATCTTGTCCAAATTAAGGCAATGATCCTACATGGAGAAATTCAAGGAAGACCCTCTGAAGAAACAAAACCCTATTTAGCTAACAAAGATGAGCTCAGTGTTGAGGATGGGATCATTTTTTGACATCTCAAATGGAAGTGCCATAAAATCCTATCCAGGGTTTTAGGCACTCCTTACGCACTAATACATGAACTTTAAACTTATGGAAGGATGCCACACAACACTTGAAACCATAACTTATTAATGAAATCCTCCACTGACAAGCCACAGACAAAACCCCACATTTCTGCCCAAATCTTAACTAGCTCAACTCAAATTCCACCCAGTATTTGGTTATTACCCATAAGCTATTGAACTTCTTCACTAACATTTTTCAGATCCGATTGATACTTACTACTCTTCCCACAGTTGGACTTTTTGGTGAATTAGGTTGACTCTCGCTAACTCTGCTTGGTGATTGAAGTCCCAAAAATTCAGGCCAATATAACAGAACCATAGAATCTCAACAATGCAGGAGGCCATTCAGTCCATCGAGTTACACCAATAACAATCCCACCTAGGTCTGATCCCCATAATCCCACTTATTTACCTTTCGAGTCCCCTGACACTAAGGGGCAATTTAGCATGGTCAATCCACCTAACCTGCATGTTTTTGGAGTGTGGGAGTAAACACCCAAAGGAAACACATGCAGATGCAGGGAGAACATGCAAACTCCACATGGGAGGGTTATGAGGGTTTCTATTCTATGTGCCTGATCGCACTGGTGGAAGTCCACACCAGTGGGGATCATGTATGGTCTCCAGCAATGGTGACATAGTCATATTCTCTGAATCAGACCTCATAGACAATGTCGCAGACACTACCATCATCATCCTGTATAAGTCCTACCCCACTGACATAATGGATCCAGCAAAGATAGCTGCACAGAGATATATAGTTGATTAATCCTAATATAACTAATCCTGAGAAGGAGATGTCCTGGGAGTTCTCAAAATTGATTCTGGTCCCCATGAAGTCTCATGGCATCAGATCAAATCTAGAGCCCACCTCAAGCCCTCCTTCAGGCCCTGCCACTTGGCAGTGTTAACCTTGCATTTTCCCTAGCACCTTGGCAATGATGCTCTGACCTGGTGTCCTGGACCCTGAAGGGGATAGGGGGCTAAATGGTGTGCCTATATGCCCCTCTGCTGCTGTCAGGCTACAGATTGAGGATCCTCCAAAGAATCTGGGAGTTGGGTGAGCTCATGCTGATGGGTAGGATTGACCTCGGGACTCTCCCCTGGGATGGTGGTCTAGGGCCTGCACTTGTCCTTGTTGTCCTGGAAAAAGTAGTGTTCACTATCAGGATGGTGATTTCAGACACTGTTCTGGTGAAGATATTCATTACTTGTCTCTGCCCTTTAAAACCTTTGAAGTGTCCTTGTCACTTCCATAGTAGGGATTGGCCCAGGTTAATGTCGTAAGCTCCTGGTTTTAAATGACCTCTTTAAAGTGCTGTTATAGAAAGGACCTCTTGGATTTGCCTGGGAAAATGACTTGCTTTCTCTCATAAGGCCAGGCTTTCTCTCATAAGGCCAAATGTCTTTAAAGTGCTTTGAAACACAGGTGTAATTGAGTTTCACTGGGGAGTTCCCCTTCTAACAAAAAAAATTAACATGTGGTGTCTCGGTCCTTTGAAGTGCTTTGATTGGTAGATCAGATCACTTATAAAATAGCCAGGAGCTTTTTTTTCCTTTCACTTCACTTGAGATGTATTCAACTGTGCTTTGTAAACATTATGGCTGGAAAAAAGGAACTGAATAATTGATTTAACGTGCCAATCAAAGGATGTTTATAAATATTGCGGTTCGGAACAAAGGCAACATCCGATCTGATCAAGTCCTGAAGAACATAGCTGCTCGATGGGTTCTGTGGCAGGTGGTCAGGGAACCAACAAGAGGGAAAAACATACTTGGCCTCATCTTTATCAACCTGCCTGGCCAGTTGCATCTGTCCATGATAGTGGTGGTAGGAGTGACCACCGCATAGTTCTTATGGAAACAAAGTCTTGTCTTCATATTGGAGACCGGTCATCTCAGCTCCAGGACAACAGTGCAGGAGTTCCTCAGGATAGTGCCATAGTACCAACCATCTTCAACTGCTTCATCAGTGATCTTCCTTTGATCATAAGGTCAGATGTGAGTTATCCACTGATGATTGCACAATGTTCAGCATCATTCATAATGTCTCAAGTGCTGAAGGCGTCTATGTCCATCTGAAGCAAAAGCTGCACAATATCCAGGCTCGAGCTGACAAATGACAAGTAACTTGCTGGAGTTTTTTGAGGAAGTAATAAAAAAGGTTGATAATTGAAATACTGTTAATGTGGTGTATATAAGATTTCAAAAAACATTTAATACAGTGCCACACAACAGAATCATATCTTACAAATAATGTCCCAAATACCACCATCACCAGCATGGGTATGCCCTGTCCCACCAGAAGGACAAGCCCAGTAGTGGTGGCTGTACAGTGATACACAGTAGGGAGCTCATTTCCCTGGGAATCCTCAACATTGACTCAAGCTTCCATTAAGTCTCATGTCACCAGGTCAAACATGAGTCAAGAAACTGCCTCCTCCAGGTCAGTGAAGGAAGACTTTGGGCTGAGTGAGACAAAGACCAAATGAATATTTTTGGGAATTTGGTGCATGGGGAGAAAGAGGTGCTTTAAGAAAGAATTTCTCAAGAAGTAAGACTTAGAATAATCTGGGAGTTGGGTAATTAAGGAGTAAGGGAAGAAAAGGAAAGAAATGTGGCAGTCTTTTCCCAAAAAGTTTTGAAGGGTGCTATCTTTGCAAAATATTCCTCAGGACATGATCTTACAAACTTCTTCTGCCTGTTGTTTGGCAAGGTGAGGTGCCAAGAGGCACAAGGCACA
Organism: Carcharhinus amblyrhynchos; assembly: GCF_965287045.1. Classification (NCBI taxonomy): domain Eukaryota; kingdom Metazoa; phylum Chordata; class Chondrichthyes; order Carcharhiniformes; family Carcharhinidae; genus Carcharhinus; species Carcharhinus amblyrhynchos. The sequence goes on from NC_137329.1 coordinate 60,631,812, forward strand.
AAATCAGAAATGTGCCTGGTTTCTTGCCTGCCCCAATTGTCCAGGCCCTGTTTTGCCAGTGAAGTTGACTTCGTTTCCAGAAAGGACATAGAGCAAATTTAAATATTCATGACATGTTTTTGTGATTAGTGAGTCCCGATTGCTTTCGTCCAGGCCCTTTTTGCACTTATCTCCTCGTTGGTTGAACTTCTGACTGGTAAAAATCACAGCTGGTCTCCATCAACAGAGATTAGATTAGATATATCACTAATGGGAGGGCGGGGGGTGGGGGGGGGGGTGGTGGGGCAGGGTGAAATTCAGGGACCATTGAAACCTGCAGGTGGTGAGGGTCAGGGCCAGGCAGTGCCGATGGGGCAGTGTCAGACTGGCAGTGCCAGCTGGCACCCTGGCACTGCCCACTGTGCACCACAACTGTGCAAGGAGCAGTGCCAAAGGAATGGGGCCTGAGTGGATGTGGAGCCTGAGTGAGGGTAGGCCTCTGACGCCAGTGGGGGGAAGGGTTTATGGGGGGAAGGGGGATTCAAGGGGACAACATCGCAGGGATGGTGATTGGAGAGGAAGGAAAGTCTGGAAGGTTGATGATCAGGGGCGTGGGTGTGATGAGGTCTGTACAGGGGTAGTGATCAGAGAGGAAAGGGTGGAAATCTACAGGGGTGGTGATCAGGAAGGGAAGGGAATGCTTCAGGGGTTGTGGTTGAAATGGGGGTTATAGCGATGTCCATGGGGCAGTTGGGTGGTCGGGAGAGGCCAGCACAGGGAGCAATTGATGGTAAGGAGGGGGCCCCGATATCCATGGAGCAATTGGGGCGTTGAGAAGGTGGCTGGAGATCTCCCAGTGCACTGAAAAATCAGAACGCCCTGATCAGTGGCACCCCAAAGGGGGCATCTTGGGGAGTAAGAAGTCTCACAACATCAGGTTAAAATCCAACAGGTTTATTTGGTAGCAAATGCCACTAGCTTTCAGAGCACTGCTCCTTCGTCAGGTAAGTAGGAGTTCTGTTCACAAACAGGGCATATAAAGATTTGCATAGAAAGCGAATCTTTACAGCTAATCAAGTCTTAAAGGTGCAGACAGTGCGTGGAGAGAGCATTAAGCACAGGTTAAAGAGATGCGTATTGTCTCCAGACAGGACAGTTAGTGAGATTTTGCAAGTCCAGGCAAGTCGTGGGGGTTACAGATAGCTTGACATGAACCCAAGGTCCTGGTTGAGGCTGTCTTCATGTGTGCAGAACTTGGTTACCTGTCTCTGCTCAGCGACTCTGCACTGTCGTGTGTCTTGAAGGCTGCCTTGGAGAATGCTTACCCAAAGATCAGAGGCCGAATGCCCGTGACCACTGAAATGTTCCCCAACAGGAAGAGAACAATCTTGCCTGGTGATTGTTGAGTGTTGTTCATTCATCTGTTGTCGTAGCTTCTGGATGGTGTCTTCAATGTAGCATGCCTCGGGACATCCTTTCCTGCAACGTATCAGATACACTACGTTGGCTGAATTTGCAAGAGTATGTATGTATCCCTGGTGGATGGTGTTCTCACGTGAGATGATGGCATCCATGTCAATGATCCGGCATGTGTTGTAGGGTTGCTGTGGCAGGGTTGTGTGGTGTCGTGGTTACTGTTCTCCTGAAAGTTGGGTAGTTTGCTGCAGACAATGGTCTGTTTGAGGTTGTGCAGTTGTTTGAAGGCAAGAAGTGGGGGTGTGGGGATGGCCTTGGTGAGATGTTTGTCTTCATCAATGACATGTTGAAGGCTCTGGAGAAGATGTCGTAGCTTCTCCAGGGAAGTACTGGATGATGAAGGGTACTCTGTCCACTGTGTCACGTATTTGCCTTCTGAAGAGATTGGTGCAGTTTTTTTACACAGAGAGTGATGCGTTCCTGGAACTCGTTGCCAGGGGGGGTAGTGGAAGCGGATATGGTAGTGACTTTTAAGGGACATCTTGACAAATAAAAAACGCTGGCATCTCCACATCATCTTGGGGAGGACAGACTACTTCTCTTGTAATAATTTTGTATAATCTCCACACCTTCCAAATACAAATTTTCAAAATAGCAGCCACCCTTGCCTATACATCCTGAAAGAAAAGGTACTGAGGCAGATAAAAGAAGAACCAATAAGCTGAGGGTTCTTATACCATGCTTGGGCCCACAACAAAATAAGCTTCACTCATCTCCAGCCACACCAGGAGTGCCACTCCAGCCTCACCATCTGCCGGAAAATTTTCCACCGAGGAGACTCGACTAATCCTTCACCTGACAAGTTAAGGAAACCCCATTGGACTAAATATAACAAGTCAGATCCTGCATCAGCACCCCACTTACCTAGATAACAAAAGGAAACTTGAGAGAGAGCAACACCAGGAGGAGACCGTAGACTGGAGATGTCGTTGAACAGCATACGGCCTAACATATGAGATAGCAGGAACAGAGCTACACTCAGGCCTTGCACACACGCAGAGAACAAGATATTACCACCCCCAACTCTACCCCCCCGCAACCCAGAGGAACCGAAACCCTAAACCTCAAGAAAGAGCGTTGTCCAGAAGTTGTCTCTTACCCCCTCATCTAATATATTCTCCACAAAATCCTGGAATGGATAATCAAAATAGCTCCTGCCCTAATCTACCCAGCCAAAGTAGAACAATGGCACAATTTAAATAAATGCCAACAGATTAGGAGTACTCACACCACCTCTGGGCTTCAGACAAAGCAAACTTCTATCTCCAGTCACACCTGAGACACCACTCAGGATTCCACCCACTTTTTCCCCCATCAAGGAAACCCTAGCAACAGGAGAATATGTTGTCCAGACATTCACAGTTGGGATATCTCAGGGAAGGGCAAGAACCTCCTTCTCCATGTATTCATCATACATTCCAGGAGCCAAACTACAAAGTTGCCACTGCCACAACCCACACAGCCAAGAAAAATGTAGGAAACCAATCCAAGAAAGGCTACCAAAGATTCCCCAAACACACCCAGTCAAGCACCAGTATTTCCCCCAACCCTAGCTATGCTCGAGGTGCCAACAAGAAAACCCAATCTTTTCCAGGATACATGGTCTTACCTTCACAGGGGACCAACAAGGATCCTATAACCCCAAAATAACAAAAATACAAAAGAAAAATGTGATACCATTTGTTCTAAAGGGGGTTTTCTTCATCCACAGTGAGATCTTATAAGCCACCTCTTTACCTACCACCCTGCTGTGACACTACTCATATTATCCATAATTAAAGGCTATGTTGAAATCCTTTTTTACAAATGCCAGGATTACAATACAAAATATCGCACAATCCTGATGCCATACAACCATTCCAACATGCTCCCCAGTAGCTCAATGAAGACTCTTTATCAATCCACGAGAAAAGGAAGTACAAATACTGGACGCTGAGTATTTGAATTTGACGGACAGCCAGAAGCAGGATTGAAAGACTCCTTACTCACCTTCCTCCCCTGATACCACACGAAATATCAAGACTGAAAAAATTTAAACTAAGGTCTCCCTTGTTCCACTGCTAGAGCATACTAGTGGATGAATTCCATTAAAAATACATGGATATTCCTGGCTTTCAAAGAATAATAGGTTAACAGATGACATATACCTCAGTATTGGTATATCAAAAACCCTTGTCAGGATAAAAGATAAAATCATGAAATCAGGATTATAATCACAAGGGGAGTAGTTCAGGATTAATGATGAATTTTAGGATGATATAACCACCCATTGAATATGCAAAGGCCATAGACCTTGACAGGATTGTTGAGCAACATCAAGGATCCAACCATATTTTCACTGAGGCCTCTGCACCTCCATTGGACAGCACTCAGAAGCCCCAGCAGAGAGAGACCTCGGCCCCAGCTGCCACCAGCCTTCTTGATGAACGCCGAAGTTAAGACAGCATTACACCAGCAAACGGGGACCTAACTGACCCCAGCTCTTGAAGATCGGGTATAGAATGCTCTTGGGATTTGAAACACCCCACCTTCAAATTGAGTTTATGAAAGCATGACAGTCAGTCCTCAAATTCAGCCGGGAATTTATCCTCAACTCTCCTCAGGAAATTGGGCACATGGACACTCCTCCTCTGGCTCCATTTCCCCGAATTGACTAGAATGTCCAACATAGCATGCAACAGGATTTACAAGGACTGAAGTTCAGCTTCCACCAAGGAAACTGTCCTCTCAACTGACAGGATTCTTTACAATGCTTCATCTTTTTTATTGATACTTTACTGTTTATTAATGTGAATATCAATGAGTTGCATCAGGGACCTGAGTGTCATCCAGAACTTTACTGAGAATGGCCGGCATCGCCTCGATAACATTGTCAGAGTGCTAGCCTATTAACCAGCTTAACCACCACTAAGAACAAGGTCCCACCCAGACTGTCTCTGACCGCCTTGATCAAACAAGGATTTTCTTAGCTCCCTGTCACCCAAATATAACCAGGATCTTCCAGAAACATAGCACGGAATATACACTCCAGGACTAGTTATTAATGGGTTGTACATCAGAATAAATAAAAGGATTAAAAGTTGAGTGGCATCAGAGCTCTCGAAAATGCAGCCATTCCCATGCTTACATCATGTGACCCCGCCTCCTTTTTGTTTCCTAACTTTCTCAGCCTTCAAGAAGTGGTGTTTCTCTGCTACAGGACAGGCTAGTTATTTGGTGAGTATTTGGAAAATAACTATGGTTTAATTTATTATTGCCACATGTATTGGTATACAGTGAAAAGTATTATTCCTTTCATGCTATACAGTCAGAGCATACCGTACATAGAGGATAGGAGAAAGTGCAGAATGTAGTGTTGTAGTCATAGCTGGGCTGTTGAGAAAGATCAACTTAATGCGGGATAGGTCCATTCAAAAGTTTGATGGCAGCAGGAAAGAAGCTGTTCTTGAGTCGGTTGCTACGTGACCTCAGACTTTTGTACCTTTTTCCCAACGATAGAAAATCGAAGAGTGTGGGTGCTCTTCATACTGGGAATGTTTCAGATCCGACTTTTAGACTTGTTCTCAGGTGATGATAGAATGCTAGAATGCTGCTCCCCTGCCACATCCCTCCCCAGCCAGGTAAGGCCTCCCTCTGGCTCCCACAGACATTGCACCACCTCCACAACATTACTGACCCCCTATCCTCCCACCCCCAGCCACCCAGACTGATCGCGGCCCCTTCACCCGCTTCCCCCTCACTGATCTTAGGCAGAGTTGCAGCAGAACTCCCCCACCCCCGGGATCTCAGGCAGACAGACAGCAGACCCCACTTACCCCCCATTGACCTCAGGCAGGGTGGCAGCAGACCCCCTTCATCCCACTGATCTCAGGCAGAGTGGCAGTGGACCCCTCTTCACCCCCAACTGATCTCAAGCCGAGTGATCCACCCTCCTCCCTCCCATCCTACCGATATCCGGCAGAATGATCCTACTTGCCCCCCTCCCCAGTCCCTCCTGCACAAGACTCCCGTTTCCTCCAGACTCCGATGGCTGTATGACACCTCCATCTCTCTCCCTTGTCCCCAATCATTGAGGTACTGAACCACCGCCCCACCACCCTTCCCCCATCAGCACACTTGCAAGTGCTCATTTGCCTTCCCCTCAATGCTAACAAGCAAACTGCATGTAACTCACTGGAATGCGCTGCCAAACTGCCTGCAGCTGATCTGCCCTAACAAGGGGCAGCTCCATAAAAAACTCAAGGGTAGACAGGCAGGCAGGTAGTACAGGACAAAATGAGCACATGACCTGATTTACTGTGGACAATTGGGGAGGCTACTAGATGCAGCAGAGACAGGACTCTCTCTTCCTCCCAGGAGGATGCACACCCAATGGGGGCTGATGGCAATGTGGCCTGGGAGGCAGTTGCTGCAAGAAGGTCAACGACTTCATCTGTGTAACAAGGGTGAGTGCTTAACCCCATTAAGCATCTTCCCCCAGATCTTCTCATCCCCAGCACCCTGTGTTTCCAGCCCCTGATTCCCAAGCACTTTCTTCCTATCCCCCTCCCAAGAGCAGCACTGTGCTTGTCCAGAGTATCCACCTGATACTCTGCAGGAGTTACACCATCATTTTTTTTCAGACTCATTCTGTCTCCACAGGAGAACACCAACCAAAACACCAGAGAGAGGGTGAAGACAGGAGATACAGGTGTCAGCGACAGTGTGGTTGGACTGCAGTCAAGAAGTGAGCACCTGTCAATCCTCCACTCAAATTGAAGCAACTTCTTGGCGGAAAGAGTTTTGAGTGCGAGGGGCAAGGTTTAAAGATGTATGAGGCATGTTTATTTGCACAAAGGGAGTAGTGGGTGCCTGGAGCTCGCTGCTGGGGGAGGTCGCAGAGGCAGACACAAGAGTGAGCTTTAAGGGGCATTTTTACTGCTACGTGAATGGGATGAGAATAGAGGCAAATGGCCCCCGGAAAGATTGCGATTACAACTCAGATGGGCAGCCTGGTCGCTACAGGCTTGGAGGGCCGAAGGGCCTGTTCCTTGATATAATCTTCTTTGTACTTTGTTCTATATTCAATGGAGAAATGAAAACATAAGAACTAGGAGCAGGAGTAGCCCATCTGGCCTCCTGCTCCACTGTTCAATTAGATCATGACTGATCTTTTCGTGGATTCAGCTTCACTTACTCACCTGCTCACCATAACCCTTAATTCCTAAACTGTTCAAAAAAACATCCTTGCCTTAAAAACATTCAATGAGGTAGCCTCAACTGCTTCGCTGAGCAGAGAATCCCACAGATTCACAACCCTTTGTGTGAAGAAGTTCCTCCTTAATTTGGTCCTAAATCTGCTTCCCCTTATTTTGAGGCCATACCTCCTCGTTCTAGTTTCACCTGCCAGTGGAAACAACTTCCTTGCTTCTATCTTATCTATTTCGTTCATAATCTTACATGTTTCTGTAAGATCTCCCCTCATTCTTCTGAATTCCAAAGAGTATAGCCTACTTAGTCTACTCAGTCTCTTCTCATAAACAAACCCTCTCAACTCTGAAATCAACCTAGTGATCTCCTCTGCACTCCCTTCAGTGCCTGTATATCTTTTCTCAAGTAAGGAGACCAAAACTTAAACAGTATTCCAGACATGGCCTCACCAGCACCTTATATAGCTGCAACATAACCTCGCTGTTTTTAAAGTCCGTTCTTCTAGCAATAAAGGACAAAATTACATTTTTTTTAATTACCTGCTGCACCTGCAAACCAACCCCTTGTGATTCCTGCACAAGGCCACCCAGGTCCGTCTGCTCATCAGCATGCTGTGATTTTTTAACCATTTAAATAATAGTCCATTTTGCTGTTATTCCTGCCAAAATGGATGACTTCCCATTTACCAACATTGTACTCCATCTGCCAGACCCTTGCCCACTCACTTAGACTATCTATATCCCTTTGCAGACTTTCAGCATCCTCTGCAGACTTTGCTCTGCCACTCATCTTAGTCATCTGTGAATTTTGTCACTACACTTGATCTCCAACTCCAAGTCATCTGTGTAAATCGTAAACAAAATGTGAATCACGTGTTTTGCATCCTGGATTCCTCTCCCTCCGTTGCACTTAACCTTGTGTCCTGTTTTGCAGGGACAGAACCAGATGGAGTCATTTGGACTCCAGGCCCCGACTTCAGCTCCTGTCCGTCCTGGTCCAGACAGCTCAGATGACTCTTCAGAGGATATGGCTGAAGGAACCTTTGAGAGTGGCACTATTTTCGCGTTAGTTTCCACCTCACAACTCACTATGCCAGATACTGACACATAGGTGGGTCCAGTTAGTGGTGAGGCTTCTGGGTCACTTTCTGGTGAGCACGACACATCTGACAATGTACATCGAGTGGAGGAGGGAATGTCTGAGGCCTCTGGCATGTGGGGCCTGCCAGAGACGAGGACTTAGCTAGCCCCAGGCTACATGCTGGGTGTCTGAGATCACTACTCCCCCAGCTGCTGGAGATGCAGCAACAGAGCCAGGGAAGGCAGGGGGAGCTGATGGCCACACTGGAGTGACTGCAAGGCTGTTGTGAGGAGTCCCAAAGCTTTCAGACAGACCAACTATTGCATGTCTTGCATGGTTCCCAGACCAACACTGCAAAGGTGGTGTCTGCAGTGACAAGCCTGGGGCAAGCATGGTAGCGCAGAAGTTAGCGCTGCTGCTTCATAGGTTCAATTCCCAGCTTGGGTGTCTGTCTGTCTGGAGTTTGCACGTTCTCACCATGTCTGCATTGGTTTCCTCCGGGTGCCATGTTCTGAAAGACGTACTGGTTAGGTGCATTGACTTGAACAGGTGCCTGACTGTGGCAACTAGGGGAATTTCGCAGTAACTTCATTGTAGTGTTAATGTAAGCCTTACTTGTGACTAATAAATAAACTTTACTTTTCTAGAGATCTTCATGAATGGCAGGTTCCAAGCAATGCCACAACTGAGGGATTGAACAGGCTTCTCGAGATTCTGTGCCCCATGGCTGAAAGGCTTGAGAGCTTGCAGGAGACCTAGCAGGACAGTGCTGAAACACAGTGAGCTATGGCAGCGGCCCATGAGAATGTGGCCCAGTCGTAGAGGATTATGGCTGAAGAGGTTGCACAGTGTGGCCCAGTCTTAGAGGGTACTTGTTGAGGCCATTGATAAATGGCCCACAATTCAGATGGCCATTGCAAAGAGCTTAAACATCATGGGTAGGATGCAGGTGGTTTCCAGAACTTGCAGGGCCAGATGATGCTGGAGCTCCCTACAGAAGCACTGCCGTTCCATGGAGTGACCCAGGGACCCCAGAAACCCGAAGGGAGGAGGAAGGGCTCAAGCCCATGAGGGGAATGTATGCCTTCTGATCACCTCCCCGCCACCCCCCCCCCCAGACACCGGGGCATCTTAAGGGCAGCTGAATGAATAGTGTGTTATGGAAATATCCCAGACATCTGGAGGCTGGCCAGGGAGGGAGGAATATACCAGGATGTTGCCTGGTATGGAGGGGAGGTCCTATGAGGAGAGACTGAGGGATTTGAGGTTGTTTTCGTTAGAAAGAAGGCGGATAAGAGGGGACCTTATTGAAACGTACAAGATGATTAGAGGTTTAGATAGGGTGGACAGTGATAGCCTTTTTCCTTGGATGGAGAAAGCTAGCACGAGGGGGCATAGCTTTAAATTAAGGGGTGGTAGTTATAGGACGGATGTCAGAGGTAGGTTCTTTACCCAGAGGGTGGTGAGGGATTGGAATGCCCTGCCTGCTGCAGTTGTGAATGTGCCTAGTTTGGGGGCGTTTGAGAGATCCGTGGATAGGTTTATGGATGGAAAGGGATTGGTTTAGGTTAGAGGGTCATTGCTTTTTAATTGGTCGGCGCAACATCGTGGGCCGAAGGGCCTGTTCTGCGCTGTTATGTTCTATACAGATAGAAGCCCTTAGCGACTGGACCGACTGGTGATCAAGGTCCCTCTAGCTGCCTTCACATGCCTCATTCAAGCTGCCAGTGCCTGGGTGGTGTTCCTTGGCGTGCTCTTCCTCTTTTCCGCCTTCTCTTCCTTCTCCTCCTACAGTTCATCCTCCTCCCCAGTGATGCCTGGCTAGTCAGTCTGCACATCCTCATCATCATCCTCCTCCCCCAATAGGTTGCCTCTCTGCTGAGCCAGGTTGTGCAAAGCTCCGCATACGACCACAATGTGGGAAAAGGTCAGAGAGCTATATTGTAGGATCCTGCCAGAGTGGTCCAGGCACCATAATTTCATTTTAAGGAGCCCAGTGCACCTCTCCACTATCACACAGGTGGCTCCAAGAGCCTCATTTGTAGCAGGTCTCCTCCACCTCAGTCACAAGCCTCCGCACAAGCTTAATCAGCCACGTCCGAAGCGGAAAACCCATATCACCTCAGGGCCACCCCTGCAGCCTGGGCTCCTTCTCAAATGCCTCCGGGATATCAGAGCTCCTGACAATGAAGCTGTCGTGCACGCTGCCCACATAGGTCTTGCATAGATTTTCATAATGTAGATATTATCGTCACACACTAGTTCGACATTCAGGGAGTGGAACCTCTTGTGGATTCTCTAGGGGATGCCTTGAGGGTGACATCGGCGCAGTCGATGGCCCCCTGTACATTAGGCATTCCTGCAATGTCTGCGAACCCTGCAGCCCGGGTTTCCTGATGAGCCTGGTCCAGATTAAATTTGATGTACTGCCCAGCTCGGGCATGCAGGGCTTCCATGATCTGCTTGATACAGGTATGCACAGCTGACTGGGAAATGCCACACACATCTCTGCTAGGCATCTGGAAGGAGCCAGTTGCAAAGAAGTTCAGAGCAGCTATTGATTTGACAGCCGTCGAGAGTGGGTGTCCACCCTCTTCCCCACCCTGCCCTGAGGTGCCAGGTCCTGCAACAGGTGGCACAGGTGTTGCACTGCCTCCTTCCAGAGGCAGAGATGTCGGCAGCACACAGTGTCCGATTATATGTTCAAATGACACTCGTACATGGAACTGTCGTGGTCTCTGCTCACTCTTTCTCCTGCGCCCCATCTTTGGGCAAATGATGGCCACCTCCTGCCTCTGGTTGTTGTCTCCTACTCCTACAAGTGGTAAGTGGTAAGGCCTGGGTCTCCTGTTTCCACAATTCTTCCTCCTGCTTCTCCTCCTCAGCTCTAGCAGCAACCAAAAGAAGAACAAGATCAATTGGTTGCAATGCAAAAGCCATCTCATCGCTCTGAATGGGTGGGGCTTAAGAAACGCTGCTTGCCCCTCACCCATGAGCAGTCACTGTCCATACTGCTCATTCCCCCATCCACATGTTTCCCAAAATCACAGGCCCTCCATTCCCCCAGCCACATGTTCCCCAAATTTACAGCCCCCCCCCCATTCCCACAGCCACATGCTCCCCAAAATCACAGGTCCCCCATTCCCCCAGCTACATGTTCCCCAAAATCACATGCTCCTTAAAGTTGAGAAGTCAAGAGGCAAGGGTTTTGTGCACATCCTTCAGCTGGAAGAGTGCTGAGTGCACGAGGACCCAATGGCATCCACAAGACCCAAGGTCAGTGCTGAGACCCAGGTCCGTGCTGCAAATTGGACATCAGAGTCCCTGCTGAACAATAGACCCTCATCCCCCACACACTTGCAGAGCCCCACCGACCCCAGAAAGAAAATGGCTACAACAAAAGGACACCCACTCTCAAAAGCAGAGAGCCATTGGATGCTAGGCACTTACGTCCTCACTAACCTTCACTGATGGAGGGCCCGAATCAGACTTATATGGTGCATGTCTGTTTCATACCGATTCCACATTGGCAAACATGGTGATAAAGGATGAAGCGCTGATAAAGTTGGGCGTACAGCTCATTAAGTCAATTTAAATGGATGCAAATGCATTTGAATGGCCATCACGTCCATTTTGGGCGTGGCCCTGATCACATCCATTTTTAGTCCTTCGTAAAGGGGGAACCGGCATGGAGGCAGACGCGGATCATGCTACTCGCCTAATACCCGACTTTACCAAGTTTCCGCACCCGAAAACAGGCACAACTTGATGGTAGAATCGGTGTCTATATGTCCAGGATGCGTGGTGTCCTTGATTATGCTGGCTGCTTTTTCGAGGCAGCAGGAAGTGTGGGCAGTGTCAATGGATGAGAGGCTGGTTACCATAATGGACTGGGCTTTGTTCATGACCCTTTGTAGTTTTTTGCGGCCTTGAACAGAGCGGGAGCCATACCAAGCTTGATGCAGCCAGAAAGAATGCATCTGTGTTGGTGAGTGTCGTAGCAGACATGCCAAATTTCCTTCGCCTCTGATGTTGGTGGGCTTTCTTTACATTACCATGGAGAGACCAGGTTGTTGGTGATCTGAACACCTAAACACCTGAAGCTCTTGACCATTTCCACTTTGTCCCCATTGATGTAGACAGGGGCATGTCCTCCACTAAGCTTCTTTACTGATTGTGGTCTGTAGGTTAGGAACTTTAGGATCTAGTCACAGAGGAAGGAGTCGAGCCCCAGGCCACAGAGTTTGAAGATTGGTTTTGTCGGGATAATTGCATTAAAGGCTGAACTGTAGTCACTAAATAGGAGTCTGACATGGGTGTCTTTGTTATCAAGGTATTCCAGGGTTGATTCTAGGGCCAGGGAGATGGCATCTGCTGTGGACCTGTTGCGGCAGTAGGCAAACTATAGTGGATCCAGGCAATCTGGGAGGCCAGAGTTGATTCATGCCATGACTAACCTTTCAAAGCACTTCATAATGATGGATGTCAGAGCCACCTGATGATAATGATTAAGGCATGCTGCCTGGCTTTTCTTTGGTACCAGATTGATAGTTGTCTTCTTGAAGCAGATAGGGACCTCAGATTGGGGTAAAGAGATGTCTGCAAATACCCTGACCAGCTGATCTATGCAGGATTGAGTGCTCGTCCAGGTACCCCATCAAGACCTATCACTTTCTGTGGGTTGATTTTCAAGAAGGCTGCTCTGACATCAGCAATGGTGACCTCGGATACAGGTTTGTCCAAGGCTTTTGGGATGGAGGGTGTGCTCTTGCTGACCTCTTGCTCAAAACAGGCATAGAATGCATTGAGCTCATCAGGGAGGGGTGCGCTGCTGTCAGCAATTTTACATGTCTTCATCTTACTGCCTGATATATCTTGCAGAATATTCTTCCCATCGTCGGTGGGAGTCTTTGTGGCTAGCCTGGGACTGTAGCTTGGTCCGGTACTGTCTTCTACCTTCTTTGATGGATTTCTGTGAATCATATCTGGCTTTCTTAGGGTCGCCTGACTTGAATGCCTTAGACCTGGACTTCAGCAAGCAGTGGATATCCTTGTACATTCATGGTTTCTATTAGGGAAACACATGGATTTGCTTATTTGGCACACAGTCTTCTACACGCTTACTAAGGAAGCCAGTTACTGCAGTGGTGTACTTGTTCAGGCTGGTCTCAGAGTTTTTAAATACTGACCAATCTACTGACTCTACACTGTCCCACAAGAGATCATCAATTCCTCAGACCAACACTGCTCAACTTTCTTTAAAGGACCCTGGCCCCAGACTTGCTGGTCTAATGTTCAAAATAGTCTAGCAACTGGCAATTAGGCTAATGAAACATATAAAAGCATATTTGAATAAAATAATCATAAAATTAAGTAGAACACACTCAGGATGACAGATGCAGGAACTTCTGGATGTCAGTTTGATCCAGGGCAAACACGTCTGTAGTAATTGTTTGAAGTTTGAGCAGCTTTAGCTCAAAGTTTGAGCTGGAGGCAGAACGTCAGGGCTGCAATTTCGTTGAGCTGACTGACCGTGGCACCATGGTACAGTAAGCCATTCAAGTGGGGGGTTCAAAAGTAATGTATTGGTAGTAGACGATAATGTAGTTAGAGATTGACACCTTCTTCTGCAATAAAGAGCATGAGTCCAGACTGCTATGTTACTTGACTGGTGCCAGAGTTTGGGACATCTTTTTGGGGCTAGAGGGGAACATGGAGTGGACTGAGAAGGACTCAGTTATTCATGCAGATACCAATGAGATAAGCAGGACATGTAAAGAGGCTCTATACAGTCATTATGAGGACCAGAGACCAAATTAAGAAGCAGAACCTCAAAGATCATAATTTCTGGTTTACTACCTTAGGCCCAAATTGGCAAAAAATAAATCAGATTAGAGATGTGAGAGCATTGCTCAAAAATTGGTGTGGGGGAAATGGGTTCTGATTCGTGGGACACTGGTACCAGTCCTGGGGAAAGTGGATCTGTGCCTTTGAGATGGTCTACACTCAAAATTTGTTGGGGCTGGTAATCTTGCAAGCCATATAACCAAGGACATAGAAGCGATTTCAAACTAAATAGTGGGAGCAAGAGATCAAATTTATGAAGATGTTGTAAATCAAAAAGCATCGACCAGGCAAATGTGAAAGATACTATTATGGGAATGAAAAACAGACCATGACAGGAAGAGATAGAGTACCAATCTGACATAAATCAACTAGATGTTATAAAAAGAAAAAAATTAAACTAAAAGCTCTTTACCTGAATGCACGTAGCATTTGAAACAACAGGTGAACTAAGAAAGCACATGGAAATAATATGATTTGATAGCCATTGTGGAGATGTGGCTGCAGGAGTATATGAATATTGAATGGTGTAGGATATTTAGGAAGAGCAAGAACTGAAGAAAAGGTGGAAGGATGGCTCTGTTGATTACAGAGGGAGGACTTAAGTTCAGGAAACCAGAATGTGGTAGTAGTTTGTGTAGAAATGGGAAATCGTAAAGATGGGGGTGCAATCTTACAACCTCCTCCCACTTGTTGTTCAGCGAGATGTCATGAAATCAGGACTGTGACGAAAAATGGAAATTGCACCCATTTGAGCCCATTCCCATCTTACCTAAATAAAATTCTGGCCGTGATGTGGTTCTTGCCCAAAATGTGCAAGATGTCAATTTGCATGCATCTCCATGTAAATAATGTAATTCATTCCCAACCGTCCCACTTCACTTAACGATCTCAATCATGGGATCTCATGTTGGTGAATAAAACACCTATTCCATAAAGGTCTGCTGCAGCTGCAGCAGTATCGAGGGTGAGCGAGGAGGTAGGTCACTCTGATAACAAGGCTCTGTGTTGCGTTGGGGCGGGGTCACTGAAGCAATCATGTAGTGAGGTGGTGGGGCCTGCATGTGTGCCGGGGTGTGTAGGAGGAAACCTGGTCTGACCTCAGGTCTCTGCGCTGACCTCGGGTCCTAGTGTAGACTTCAAGTCTCTGCACTGGCAGCAGCCAGCAGTGGTGTGGTTGAGTTGATGGGGATGGGACTGAGGGGGGGGGCAACACCATACTGTCAGTGCTGCATCCTTCAGGGTCTAGCGCTCAGCGATGATGGGGGCCAATAATGCTGGGATTGTGGGGGGTGGGGGGTAAGCAGCACCATACTGGCAGCATAGCATCCCTTGGGGCCTGGCATTCAGCACTGACTGGGGCCAGTAGTGCAGGTGTTGTGAGGTGATGGGGGAGGATAGGGGATTGGAGATTCTGAGAGAGACCTAATCTCTATCTCTCCCCACATCTCCCAACCAAAACTCCACCTCCCATTTAGAGTAGTGATGAACTTTGCCATTCACCCAGTTGACATTGTGTCATTCTTGTGACGATGGTGGCAATGGCTGAATAGGCTCCGGCTCCACAGGAAACAGTGCAGCACCTGTGCCATATCTGATAGGATTTGACATCTTGGGGCACAGGTGGACACAACCTTGCAGTGGTAATCAAGATCACAGCAGCCCTCAACTTTTACTCCACTGGGTCCTTCCAGGCCATGAGCGGGGACCTCTGGAATCTCCTGATCCTTGGTCCGCAAATGTAGTCATGAGGTGACAGGTGCACTGTACACCCAGATTGGGCAGAACATCAAATTCGATCTGGGCCAGGCGCAGCAGGAAGTCTATGTTGCAGGATTTGCCACCAAAGCAGGAATGCCTAATATGCAGTGGGCAATTGACTGTATGCAGGTCGCCCTGAAGTCCCCTAGACAGAACTCACTACAGTTTGACAACAGGAAGGGCTTCCACTCCCTTAATGGGCAGTTGCTGTGTGCAACTACAGGATGCACAACTCAGGCTGCTCGCATGACAGCTTCATCCTGAAGAGCTCAGATACCCCCCAGGTATTCGAGGAGCAGCACAGGCTGCAGGAATGGCTCATAGGCAACATGGCAAATCCATTTAGAACTTCAGAATGACATTCAATGATGTCAGTGCAGAGGCCACAAATGATGGAGATCTGTTACAGTAAGGCCCACGCTGACACCCAATCAATCATGGAGCGGTGCATTGGGCTCCTGAAGATATGGTTTAGATGCCTAGACCACTCTGGCAGGATTCTCCAGTACAGCCACCTGACAGTGTCCTGTATCATAGTGGTCTGCTGTGTACTCCACAACTTGGCGCAGCAACGAGCAGACTTCTTGGAGAAGGAGGTGGAGGGCAACCAACCAGATGTCGCTGGGGAGGAGATGGCCCAGGAGGATGTGGAGGAGGAAGATGGTGATGATGATGGTGAGATCAGAGCAACCAGGCAATGGAGGACAAGTAGTGGTAAGGGTCCAGCATGGCAGAGCAGCAAGAGAGACCCTCGGTGCTACCAGATTTTTCAAATAGGGGGCATGTCATGCTGCAGCTAGAAACCAACCTCTTCCCCTGTCATTAACCCTAGTCACTCTCCTGTCAGTAGAGTGATAGGTCTGTGTAGGCCGTGTTAGCAAGTTACTATTGCAGGCAGGACATTAATGATGACTCGCTGTGTAGCACAATGTGATGATGCCCTGGTGCAAGCAAGTCTGATTCCTACCTGATTGCTGCATGCATGCTGGTGCCTGAGTCCATATCTGGATGGGTGTCACGGACCATGCTGCAGAGCGGCAGGGTAGATGGAGCTAGGGGGTGGGGGTGTGGGGTATGTCCAGCATCGCTTGCTTCTCGAGATGCCATGGCAACTTCAGTGACCTGGTAGCACTTCAAATTTAATGGTAGTGATGGGTGTACAACATGCGACTGAATTTGGGGATCGCAGTAGCAGGGCACCATGGGTACTTCTGGACACAATGACATTCAGAGCCGCTCTGGCTAAGGTTGGGGTATAGTCGTCCTTGTTGGAGAATAATCAGAGACATATTGGTCACAGCTATGTGGTGCAAATATATTTATTTTTGTCCGTAACAGGGCAATAATTCAAAGTGCTTATGCTTAATGGTGGAATATGATAGCCCTCAAGGTGATTACACTCGCCTGTTCTGATGATGACAAGATGAGAGGACACTTTTTTTCTCATGGAAAGTCACTTGCTGGCATTCAGCATTGAGAGTGTAGACATTCAGAAAGTGAAGGACCACCACCACCACCACCACCCCATGCGCCCCCCCACCCCCCCCTCCCCCGCCCCCCTGTCCTGAATCAATTGCCCTGGCACAGGATCCTTGACCCGCCAAGATCTTGGCTGAAAATGTGGGCCTGATGTGGAGATGCCGGCGTTGGACTAGGGTAAACACAGTAAGAAGTCTCACAACACCTGGTTAAAAGTCCAATAAGTTTATTTGATAGTTAAGAACATAAGAAAAAGGAGCAGGAGTAGGCCATCTAGCCCCTCGAGCCTGCCCCTCCATTCAATAAGATCATGGCTGATCTGTCGTGGCTCAGTTCCACATTCCCGCCCTCTCCCCATAACCCTTAATCCCCTCTCTTATCAAAAACCCATCAACCCGCGTCTTAAAAATATTTAGCGAGGTAGCCTCCACCACTTCAACGGGCAGAGAATTCCAGAGATTCACCACCCTTTGAGTGAAGAAGTTCCTCCTCAACTCCGTTCTAAACCGCCCCCCCTTTATCTTGAGGCTGTGCCCCCTAGTCCTACTGTCCTTTCTGAGCGGGAAGAGTCTCTCTACCTCTATCCTATCCATCCCATTCAACATCTTATACGTCTCAATGAGATCTCCCCTCATTCTTCTAAACTCTAACGAGTACAAGCCTAGTTTATTCAGCCTCTCCTCATAGCTCAACCCCCTCAACTCCGGTATCAGCCTAGTAAACCTCCTCTGCACTCCCTCCAAGGCCAAAATATCCTTGCGTAAGTACGGCGCCCAAAACTGCACACACTACTCCAGCTGCGGCCTCACCAATGCCCTATACAGCCGCAGCAAGACCTCCCTACTTTTATATTCAATCCCCCTCGCTATGAAGGCCAGCATCCCATTCGCCTTCCTGACCACCTGCTGCACCTGCAAGCTGGGTTTTTGCGACTCATGCACAAGGACCCCAAGGTAAACCCACTAGCTTTCAGGGTTTGCCACTTTGTCGGGTGAGTGGAGAGTTCTGGTCACAAACAGA
Source organism: Carcharhinus amblyrhynchos (assembly GCF_965287045.1). NCBI lineage: Eukaryota > Metazoa > Chordata > Chondrichthyes > Carcharhiniformes > Carcharhinidae > Carcharhinus > Carcharhinus amblyrhynchos. The sequence continues at coordinate 60,649,641 of NC_137329.1, forward strand.
GCACGTAAAGGCACACACAGTTTACAGAATACTGATTAGAATGTGAGTTTTTACAGCTAATCAATTCTTAAAGGTGCAGACAATGTGAGTGGAGATAGCATTAAGCATAGGTTAAAGAGATGTGTATTGTTTCCAGACAGAAGAGTAAGTGAGAACTTTGCAAGCCCAGGCAAGTCATGGGGGTTACAGATAGTATGACATGAACCCAAGATCCCGGTTGAGGCCATCCTCATGTGCAGAACCTGGCTATCAGTTTCTGCTCAGTGACTCTGCATTATTGTGCATCGTGAAAGCTGCCTTGGAGAACATTTACCCAGAGATCAGAGGCCGAAGGCCCGTGACTGCAGAAGTGCTCACCAACAGGAAGGGAACAGTCTTGCCTGGTTATTGTCGAGTGTTGTTCATTCATCTGTTGTTGTTGCGTCTGCACAGTCTCCCCAATGTACCATGCCTCGGGACATCCTTTCTTGCAGCCTATCAGGTAGACAACGAGTTGCAAGAGTATGTGATGCATACCTGGTGGAAGGTGTTCTCATATGAGATGATGGCATCCGTGTTGATGATCCAGCGTGTCTTGCAGAGGTTGCTGTGGCAGGGTTATGTGGTGTTGTGGTCACAGTTCTCCTGAAGGCTGGGTAGTTTGCTGTGGACAATGGTAGGCACAGTAGCATAGTGGTTAGCACTGCTGCTTCAAAACTCTAGGGTCCTGGGTTCAATTCCTGGATTGGGTCACTGTCTGTGTGGAGTTTGCACATTCTCTTCATGCCTGCGTGGGTTTCCTCCCACAGTTCAAAGATGTGCGGGTTAGGTTGATTGGCCATGCTAAGAAATTGCCCCTTAGTGTCCAGGGATGCGTAGGTTAGAGGGATTAGTGGGTATAATATGTAGGGATATGGGGGTAGGGCCTGGGTGGGACTGTGTTAGGTGCAGACTCGATGGGCCGAAGGGCCTCTCTCTGCACTGCAGGGTTCTATGATTCAATGAATGGTCTGTTTGAGGTTATGCAGTTGTCTGAAGGCAAGAAGTGGGTGTGTGGGGATGGCCTTGACGAGATGTTCGTCTTGATCAATGACATGTTGAAGACTCCGAAGAAGATGTCGTAGCTTCTCCGCTCTGTGGAAGTACTGGACGACCAAGGGTACTCTGTCCACCATGTCCTGTGTTCCTCTTCTGAGGAGGTCGGTGTGGTTTTTCGCTGTGGTGCATTGCTGCTGCGTGCCCCCCCCCCCCCCCCCCCCCCCCCCGGACTGGTGTGGGTTTTTTGCTCAAAGGACACTGCATACTTCCCGTCCTGGAGAACCAAGAAGTTCTGGAAACTGTGTTATGCCTCTCTACTGCCGTAGATGTTGAGGCTGGCAATGGATACCTTCATGTAAAAAGCATATTATTCCTGTCACCAATACCACTTTCTAGTGTTCAGAGGGAGCGGGGTGCAAGAAATGCCCCTCCACACCCTCAGGAGCCCGGAGAGGAAATGGTGCTGTTCATTCCAGTCTGAGTCCAGTGCCACATTTAAGTCGGCATGCATGGACCAGACCAACAGCGCTAGATCCAACCAGCGGCCTAGGGCTAGCTGGACTCTATCTTGGCAACTGCGATGCTGAAGCAAAACGTCTTGGAGTTCCCGGGAGCAATGAGAGGCAACTCGGTAGGAGACATGAGGAAGTCCACAGCATGAGATAGGTGGCAACTAGCCAACTAGCCCTAACTCCACCTCAATCATACCCCCAGGACTGGTGGAGGAGGATTCCTCTGTGGGCTTTTACTTGGTCCCTAGGTCAGAGGGTGGCGGCAGCTCTGCTCCAGTCCCTGGGATAGTGTGGGAGTTTGGAGATACCTCCGGCCCCAAAATAGGGATGTCCAGTGCTAAGGACTGGGACAGAGAGGAAGGAGCCCTTTCCGCTACCACCATCCAGTGGACAGAACGAGGCCTCCTGCTTGTGGGATGGAGACAGCAGATGTTTAGTTCTTTTTCCTCTTTTTTTTCCCTCACTCTGGGGACAAGGCATAAAAATGGCTGAGGGCAGAAGGACACAAAAGTAGGGTGAGGCAAAGATGTCACTGTCTCATGGGGTCGGGGGGACATGTGGGGAAGGCCCATTGGATCCACAACTTTTCTCTAAAGGCATCCAGGCATGGGAAGCTGTCACTCCAGATGCCCTTCACGCCTTGTCCCCGCCCCCTGCTGTTCTGCCTCTTGGGTCTGGGCTCGTGGCCACTGGGAGGAGTTGCCGCCAGTTTTGGGGTAGCACGTTTTCTCCCCCCTCGCCACCCTCACTGTGTCTGTACCGGGAAACGCATGCAGGGATGCAGCTGGACCCCCAGCACATAGCACTGAGGCACCAATGGGCCCAGATGGTGGATTTTGAGTGGACCCAGAGGTGTTCTTTCTCACTGAGCCAGCAGTTGGAGTGACTGGTCTGGAATCAGAGATGATGTTTCCCCTTTCTCCTTTACACCATGGCCAGGCGGATGCTGTTCCCCCTCCATGCCGGCAGCTGAGGTGGAAGCTGTCCCCGGAGCTCTCTCCCTTTGTGGGCAGATAGTTGGGGGGAGAGGAGATGTTGATGCCAGCTGAGCCACATCATTTGTATCTGTAGTCTTGGAGGTGGGACAGTTCCTCTCTACGTGTTCTAGTTCTTTGTAGGCATGGCAGCGCATACCATCTGCGGACCAAAAGATGTGATTTACGCCTTCATGGGGAATGACAAAACCCCCTCCAGGCACTCCTCCCAGGCCAGGCAGATGAACACTTGGTGCCAGGAGTATATATCCCTGAGGGAGGCAATTTTCAGGCTGACCAGGATAGGGGTCACCTCCCCAAGTTGATGGAGGTGTGGGGGGGGTAGCTCCATAGTGATGAAGATCAAGACACTAGAAATGATTATCCTTTGGGCATCACTGGGAAGTCCTGCCCACCATGAGCCCCTTTGAGGATGAACTGGACTGCCCGCTTGGCCTTCAGAAAGAAGATGGCTTTACTGTACATTTTTGAGGCTGTCACAATAGCCTAGGAGCCAGCAACCTCGGCCATTGCCTTTGCACAGTCCTCTATTGTCATGTTGAGGTGGGTGTAACATTTAAACAAACAGCCAAAATAGTGATGGGGCCTTGGGAGCAGTAAGAGCTTGGGAAGCCGCCACTTCTGCATAGGTGAGCCTGGAGGGCCCCGCCACTGATGATGATGGTCTTGCCACTATGTTGGGTGGGGTTACACCCACTCAAGTTTTCCGCTTTATGTGATTGTAGGGTGGGGGGAGCGCATGGAGCTATATTGCTCTCCCTAGACAGTGGGTTTGAGAGGAAGGGGAGAATAAATGGAATAGGGAATCTCTGCTCAGGTGGTAGGATGTGCAGAGGGAGAGAGAAGGTGGGTGGATCAGGATTTCTCTCCCCACGTGGTGGTTGCAGAGAGGGAGCAGCAAGAAGCACAGGAAAGAGGATGAGAGATGGGGCACGGAGGTGGGTGGGTGCCCCAGGTCAGGAGGGGAGGAGAGGAGAGGGTGACCAGTAGGAGTTTTTTTTTATTCATTGATGAGACATGGGTGTCACTAGCTGACTAGCGTTTATTGTCCATCCCTAGTTGCCAGAGGACGGTTGAGAGTCAACCACATTGCTGTGGCCCTGGAGTACTCCACAGTACTCCAGGTGTGGCCTCACCAGCATCTTATACAGCTGAAACATAACCTCCCTGTTTCTAAACTCCGTCCCTCTAGCAAGGAAGGATAAAATTGCATTTGTCTTCTTAATTACCTGCTGCACCTGCAAACCCAACATTTTGTGATTCGTGCACAGCAATATGCTGCAATTTTTTACCATTTAAATAATAGTCCATTTTTTTGTTATTCTTACCAAAGTGGATGACCTCATATTTACCAACATTGTACTCCATCTCCCACTCAAACTATCTATATCCCTTTGCAGACCTTCTACACACTTTGGTCTACCACTCATCATAGTGTTGTCTGTGAACTTTGACACACTACACTTGGTCCCCAACTCCAAATCATCTGTGTGAATTGTAAACAATTGTGGTCCCAACACTGATTCCTGAGACACACCATTAGTCACAGATCACCAACCAGAAAAACACCCATTTATCCATACTCTTTGCTTTCTGTTAGTTAACCAACCCTCTATCCATGCTAATATATTATCCATAACGCCATGCACCTTTACCTTATGCAGCAGACTTTTGTGTGACACCTTGTGGAATACCTTCTGGAAATCTAGATTCACCATATCTACCAGTTGATTCCTTGTTGTCCACTGCCCTCGGAATGTCCTCAAAGAATTCCACTAAATTAGTTAAACATGACCTGCCTTTCTCGTGCTGTGTCTTCTCAATGGTACAATTTCTATCCGAAGGGTGATTCTCCCAAAAAAGTTCTAAGTGCTGAATTTATGGGAAAACACAATTGTTTTTTCCAGTGGGAGTTCACACACGAATCTCCCACACTCTGTGCAATGCAGAGGTCACAATCGTGAAGCTCATAAAAAGCTCAGGGGGCAGAGCATATTCACGCCAGAAGCTGACAGCTCCAGGTCTTTGCACATGCACAGTGGCCCCTATCGGTCATCCTCCCAATTGCTGGTCAGCCCATGACCGCTGCAGTGCTACCCCTCCAAATGCCACACCCCCCAAGTCAAAGAACAAAGAACAATACAGCACAGGAAACAGGCCCTTCGGCCCTCCAAGCCTGCGCCGCTCACACTTCCAACTAGACTATTTGTTTGTATTCCTCCATTCCCAGTCTGTTCATGTGGCTATCCAGATAAGTCTTAAATGATCCCAGCATGTCCGCCTCTACCAACTTGCTTGACAGTGCATTCCAAGCCCCCACCACCCTCTGTAAAATACATCCCTCTGGCATTGCGTTAAACCTTGCCCCCCTCACCTTGAACCTGTGACCCCTCGTGTTCGTCACCTCCGACCTGGGAAAAAGTTTCCCACTGTTCACCCTATCTATGCCCTTCATAATTTTATACACCTCTATTAGGTTGCCCCCCTCCCCCCCCATCCTCCGTCTTTCCAGGGACAGCAACCCAAATCTACCCAATCTCTCCTCATAGCTAAGACCCTCCATACCAGGCAACACCCTGGTAAACCCGATCGCACCTGCCATGGGCACTCCCGGACCAGCTCCGACCAACACCCCAGTCCCGAAATACTCTGGTCTCCAGCCACCCCACTGTCCCACCTCGGCAGACCACCTCCCCCCAAACCCCTGCCACACAGGAGGCATACCCCCCCAGGCTGACCACCCCTTGCATCGGGATGGGAGAATTGCCCAGCAGATGTCTCACTATTTCTTCCTTGATGATAGATTCAAACATTTTCCCTACTATAGAAGTTAAGCTATCTGGCCTATAGTTATCTGCCTTACGTCTCCTTGCTTTTTTTAAACAATGACATCACATTTGCTGTTTTCCAATCTGCTGGAACTGCCCCAGAGTCCAGCGAATTTTGGTAAATTACCAGGAGTGCATCTGCTATTTCCCCCGCCATCTCTTTTCGTACCCTGGGATGCATTCCATCAGAGTCAGAAGACTTGTCTACTTTTAGCCCCATTAGCTGACTTAACACCACTTCTTTAGTGATAACGATCATTTCTATATTCTCTCCTGCCATAGCCATCTTGTCATCAATTTTTGGTATGTTATTTGCATCTTCCACTGTGAAGACCGACACTTAACGCTGGCCCAGAGTCGCATGGCTCTGACAATTTTTTTAGTCTTGCTGTCGCAATCGTCTTCCCCAGTCCTTTACAATAGAGTTAAATTTAAAACAATGCATGATGATAGATCTTTTACCAATATTATTAACCAGTGAAAAGAATTAGTATCCAGAGTTTCTGGGAATGTTAAATTTCTAATGAGATTATAATAAGCAGAATGACTTCTTGTTTCTCTCCTATAATTTCATTCGAAGTGTAGAAATAGTAGTGTCTTTCAACACACTGAACCCAGTGTTCAATCTCTGGGTCAAAAGAATCAACTTTCCCAAAAAGTGTCATTATTTTTCCTTGCTGTAGCTGCAGAGATGTTTTATTTTTTAAAAAGGAACTTTGCAGTTCCAGGTGACTGTAGTCCCAATTTACCTCATTGCCAATGTAACAATTGCAAGTCTCAACAACTACTCGGCAGGTGAAAATAACAAAATTGTTTATTCAAACCAAAATTTATACAAGGGAGGATGGCAAAAACCATCTTATTCCTCAACATCCTAGGTTCAACTATAGGATTCAACCATTGATTTCCAACCACTGCTTCATGAGTGGGCCTGTAGTCCACCTCCACAGAGCATGAGCTTAGTCTCATGCTCAACCATTGCTCTGCACTCTCAGACTCATGCTCAATCACCGTGTTGCATGCTCCTCTGCATTGCCACAGCTATCTTCCTTCCCTGTAGGTTCAGAAGAACACAATCCACTTCTACAATCGGTACAGCCTTGACAACCATTTCCTTATCTAGTGCTTCATTTTCTACAAATCTTTTAGGTGTTGCTATTACTCCAGCTGGCCGTACATCTCGTTTCCAGCCAGGTTAAGTCCCATTTTTTTATAGTGGAAACACTTAGTCTTTGAATATTACTTTTACCTTCAGCATTTTCTGGTTCAAGGTGAAATTGTGGTTAAGGTTAAAATGCACAGATTGAAGTTTCATAGCTTGGATGCTAAATTGTGAAGAAGTTAAACTGTTCAAATTAAAGTTTCATGCCTTCTCTGTAACAGCTAGTAGAAAATGTTTATCAGTTTGCAGGCTTTCAAAGGAGTCAGAATTTGTTCTTTCAGCATGAACAGGCTAATCTTCATCTGTGTAGGCCCCATAACATTCTGCTTTTCGACCTTCACCAGAGGGTGAGCAAGACCAGATTTTTCCTTAACAAATACCAAAGGCAAGATATGGGGATATGCTATGCAAAAAAGGATTAGAAGAAGTCAGTTTTTCACCGAATGAGAAAGGGCGAAAAGCCAGGATTTAATTGGTGAATATGTATGCAAATAAAGGATTAGAAAAATTGCTTGTTTCTGATTTGCTGTAATTGACTATAATTGCTAAGTTGTTTTTCTGTAACTTCAGAAACACTTGCAGGACAACTCTGAGGTGGTTCTCCAATAAGGCCTCATATTTGATCATGCAGGGTGTTTAGTGCTGTTTGTACTCAAGTTGTCTAAGAGTGCCTAAAGTTGCTGGTACCCAGGATCTCTGACTAAACCTCTTGACCATGCCTAACTATCCCTTCTCTTCCCAAGCCTCTTTCTCCTCCCACCTTTAATCCTTATCAGGTTTATGGGGGTGATGGATAAAAGGTATGGATCTATGGATCAACTCATAATCGTCATCCATCTCCATTGCCTGTCTTGCAATTTTAAACATCTGGTTTTCAACATGAATTCAATTATAGAACAAAGCAAATCTTTAAATTCTTCCAAGAATATTCTCTAAGAACTTCATGAGTTGATCCTACCTTTAATGCCTATATCCAACTGCCAGAGTATTTTCCTTTAATCTCTTGAATTCAGTATAGGTCTGCCCAGGCTGCTTCCTTACATTTTGAAATTTCTGCCTGTATGCCTTAGGGACCTAATTATATGCCCTTTAATCTTTTCATAATCCATGATACCCCTTCTGACAGCCTTGCATATATCTGTACTTCTTAACCTACACTGTAAAAGCAATGTTCAAATTTCTTTTGTTCATTTCACTTGATAATCTACTTTTTCAAATAAAACAAAAAATGCCTCTACATTCTTTTCCTCAAACTTTGGGAAGACTTTTATGAATTTAAAAATCCCGCACTGGACTCTGATTTGAAAGTAAGTTCTTCCCCATTATCTGGCGACACATGCTTTAAATTCCTGCCTTCAAAGCTGATAATCCCTTTCTTTATTCATCTCCGTTTCCTGCTTGGCTAACTGTTCCTTTGCACGTCAAGGTTTCACATGTCAAATATCCATTCCTTTTCTTTTTCTTCTCATTCTTTATCCGTGTCTCGCTCCTGCCTTCCTACTTGCTCCAAAATGCGATCTTTGTTTGCCTTTTCTTCCTTTTTCTTTTTACTTTCACCTGTAATTCAAGTTTTTCTTTATTTGCAACTCAATTTTAGCCAATTTGACTGAATCATCACTTTGAGAACAATATCAATTGGTATCAATTCAAGTTCAAATTGGACTATTACCTCAACTGTGTCTATTTTCCTCACCTCTACAGGTAATTCTAACTGCAATTTATTTACCATTTTCCTTAACTGAGCTTTGGTTACTTGTTTTAAACTAGTTAGGATTACATCTTCCATCTTTATAAAAGCCTGAGCAACCTCCAAAGCCATTTTGGATTCCAATCAGTAAAATAAACCTCATCCCAATTCCTATGTCCACTCATTCAGTACTTCTTTGTACTCATTTTATTGGATTAACAGACACCACCTATGTTCAAAATATCCAATCCCAAAAAAAGTCCCACCTTAGATCCTTGTCAAGCCCCCACTCATTATAATCTCAAATGGTATTATTACTGGACAGTCAAGCCCAGTAGTAACATCAGCTTGATAGATCCTAACTCCTACTTTTTCCGGAGGTACGTGGAAGGCAGCTACTGACCACAGCCACATGAGACAGTAGAAGAATGTCAAACAAAATATTTTTAAAAAACAACAAAGATGAACTAAAATACACTGTGATAACCCCCAGGACCTACAGGGGAGTCCCTGATTGACCTCCCAGTAGGACTCAGAATAGGAGTTCCGGAGTGATTGGTAATTACCTTACTGGGTGAAACTTGTATCCTGTGCCCTTTATAAAGGAGTGGTCCTTTATTGTAACATCCCTGTTGGTAATTGTATGTGTTCACCAAAGGCTTGTGGTTTTATTTTGTGCAATAAAGTACCGTTCCTTTACAGCTCACTCCTGAGTTATTATACTGGTGATGAGACAAATGGAATATTTCAGTAACCCTGCTCAATGGAAACTGATAAGCCTATACCATAAAGATTTACAATGCTGCTTTTTGGGAAACTGGGGCCATATGACACAAGTGTTGAGGAGTGGCCACAGTATGCTAAGAGAATGAACTAGTTACTTCTTCTAGGTTAACAAATTAGAAGGAGATAACTGGCAAAAGGTCACCCTAATGATGTCATGTAAGGCTGCAACTTTCAGTGTTATAAAAAGTCTGATGAATCCAGCAACATCAAATTCCAAATCTTGAATGAATTAGTGGAAATGGTGACGTATCATTATGACTCTAAACTATTTGTTATCTTGCAACTGCACAGGGTCAATATAACAAGTAAGTTTGCAGGGAGCCAGTGACAGAAATCTTGATATGGTTAAGAAAACTAGCAGAGCATTGTGAATAAGGCCCAGCATTACCTGAACTGTGAGAGTTTTAATCATTTTTATTCATTCATGGGACATGACGTCGCTGGCTGGCCAGCACTTATTGCCCATCCCTAGTTGCCTTGAGAAGATGGTGGTAGTGTGCTGCCATGTTGAAACACTGTAGTTCACGTGCTTTGGGTTGACCCATAATGCTGTTAGAGAGCGAATTCCAGGATTTTGACCCAGCGAACTCGAAGGGATGGTGACATATTTCCATGTCATGATAGTCAGTGATTTGAAGGGGAACTTGCAGGTGGTGTTATTTCCATGAATCAGTTGCCTTTGTCCTTCTAAAGATACTCCGAAAAGATACCAGTGGACTGGAAACCTACTAATGTGACACCTTTATTCAAGGAAGGGGAGAGGCTAAAAGTGGAAAAAACCAGATAGCTTGATCTCTGAGGTAGGAAAGCTGCTGGAGTCATTCATTAAGGAGGAAGTCAATAAGCATCTGGAAAAGCAAAGTTCAATTCACCAGTGTAAGCAGTGTATTGTGAAGGGCAAATCTTGTTTGACGAACCTGCTAAAGGTCTTTGAGGAAGTAACCAGCAAGGTAGACAATGGAGATCATGTGAATGTGATCCATCTGGACTTCCAGAGGGCATTCAAAAAGGTGCCACACAAGAGGCTTATCCAGAAGATTAGGTTGCAAGGGTTGGGGTTAGAGTCATGGTTTGGATTGAGGATTGGCTGACTGTTAGAAAGCAGATAAATTGATCCTTTTCCAGTTGGCAGTCTGCAACTTGTGGGGTCCCGCAGGGTTCTGTTCTCGGACTGCAATTATTTACAATCTGTATCAATGATCAGCAAACAGGGACAGACTGTAACACAGCAAAGTCTGCTGATGAAACAAAAATGGGTGGGAAAACAGGCTGTGATGAAGAGATAAAACGTTTACAAATGGATATTGGCAGGCTGGGGGAAAGGGGCAGAATCTGGCAGATGGAGTTTAATGTGGATGAATGCAAGGTTATTCATTTTGGTTGGAAAAATAAAAGGGCAAACTACTATTTGAATGGAAAACAGATTCAAAGGACTCCTATGCAGTTGGATCTGGGTATCCTTGTGCATGAGTCTCAGAAGTGCGTTTGCAGGTACAAAATGTTATAAAGAAGTCAAACAGAATCTTGGCATTTATTGCAAAGGGTCTAGAGTAAAAAAGTAGAGAAGTATTGTTACAATTGTATAGGCATTGATGAGAGCACACTTGGAATAGCATGTTCAGTTTTGATCACCTTCTTTGGGGAAGGATGTGGTGGCACTGGAGGTAGTTCAGAAGAGGTTCACTAGATTGATTCCAGTTTTGAAGTAGATGTCGTATGAGAAGCAGTTGAATAGCTTGGGCTTGTACTCACAGGAGTACAAAAGAATGAGGGGGGTTTGATTGAGGTATAAAATGCTGAATGGGATTGATAAAGTAAATTTTAACCAAATATTCCCCTTCTGAACAGTTTAGAAAAAGAGGTCATTGTTCTGGAGTAAGAGGAGGCGGCTCAAAACAGAGATAAGGAGAAATTACCTCGATGGAAGGTTGTGAATCTTTGGATCTCACTGCCCTAGAGTGCAGTGGGTGCAGAATCAATGGAATCAAGAAAGAATAATTATTTGACCAAAAGTGGGGTAAAGTACTATGGGGCAGGAATGTGGAGTTAGGATGAGATGGAGATCTGTCATGATCATGTAGAATGGCAGAGCGGGCTCAAAGACTGAATTTCCTACTCTGGCTCCTAATTCCTATGTCCCTAAATGGCAGTAATCGTGGGTTTCGAAGGTGCTATCTGAGAGTCTTTGGTGAATTTCTGCAGTACATCTTATTAAAAGAATAAAAGGTTAAAGGTTATTTATTTATTAATCACAAATAAGGCTGATATTAACACTGTAATGAAATTACTGTGAAATTCCCCTAGTCGCTACACACCAGTACCTGCTCGGGTCACTACACTTAACCAGCATGTCTTTCAGATTGTAGGAAGAAGCCAGAGCACTCGGAGGAAACCCACACAGACATGGGGAGAATGTGCAAATTCCACACAGACAATGACCCAAGCCGGGAATCAAACCCGGGTCCCTGGTGCTGTGAAGTAATAGTGCTAACCACTGTGCCACTGTGACATGTGGCTAATACACTGACCATCGGTAATGGAGGGAGTGAATGTTTGTGGATTTGGTGTCAATCAAGTAGGCTGCTTTGTCCTGGAGAGTGTCGAGCTTCTGAAGTGCTGTTGGAGCAGCACCCATCCAGGTGAGTGGGAGTATTCCATCACCTTCCTGGCTTGGGTCTTGTAGACAGGTTTTGGGGGGCTAAGAGATGAGTTACGTATTGCAGTATTCCGAGTCTCTGACCAGTTCTTGTAGCCACTGTATTCATGTGGCAAGTCTAGTTGAGTTTCTGGTCAATGGTAACCTTAAGGATATTAACAGTGGAGGATTCAGTGATGGTAAAACCACTGAATGTCAAGGGGTTAGGTTGTCTCTTATTGGTGGTGGTCATTGCCTGGCTTACTTGCCACTTGTTAACCCAAGCCTGGATATTGTCGAGGTCTTGCTGGGCTGCTTCAGTATCTGAGGAGTCATGAATAATGCTAAACAATCAGTAACCATTCCCATTTCTAACATTATGATGGAGCAAAAGCATTGATGAAGCAGCTGATGATGATTGTCCTAGGACAGTACCTGAGGGATTCCTGCAGAGATGTCCTGAGCTGAGATAACTGACCCTCCACAACCACAATCCTCTTCCTTTGTGCCAGATATGACTCCAACCAGCAGAGAGAATGCCCCCAATACCCATTGAGTCCAGATTTGCTAGGGCTGCTTGATGCCATATTTTGTCAAATGCAGCCTTGGTATCAAGGGTTATCACTCTCACCTCACCCCTGGAATTCAGCCTTTTGATCCATGTTTGACAAAAGGCTGTAATGATGTCAGGAGCTGAGTGACCCTGGCAAAACCCAAACTGGGCAACACTGTGCAGGTTATTGCTGAGCAGGTGCTGCTTGATAGCACTGTTGATGACATCTTCCATCACTTTACTGATGATTGAGAGCGGACTGCTGGGGCAGTAATTGGCCAGGTTGGAATTGTCCTGCTTTATGTACAGGATATACCTGGACAACTTTCCACATTGTTGGGTAGATGCCTGTGTTGTATATGTATTGGACGAGGTTGGCTAGGTGAGCAGCAAGCTCTAGAGAACATGCCTGCAATACTATTGCTGGAATGTTGTCAGGGCCCATTATCTTTACATTATCCAGTGCCTCCAACCATATCTTGATATCATGTGGAATGAATCAAATTGGCTAGAGACTGGCATCTGTAATGCTGGGGACAACTGGAGGAGGCTGAGATGAATCATCCACTCAGTATTATGGCTGAACATTGTTGTGAATACATCAGTCTTTTGCACTGATGTGCTGTGCTGCTCCATCACTGAGCATGGAGATATTTGTGGAACCTCCTTCTCCAGTGAGTTGTTTAAATGCCCACCACTGCCATGACTGGATGTGGCAGAACTACAGAGCTTAGATCTGGTCTTTTGGTTGTGGGATTGCTTAGCTCTGTCTATCATGTGCAGTTTATATCATTGGCGTGCAAGTAGTTCTGTTTGGTAGCTTCACCAGGAGGAGGTGGATCAGATCATTCTCTGGTTGGGGGGAGGGAAGAGGGAGGCCAATCATTCTCTGGTGGTGGTGGTGGTGGGGGGGGGGAGGGGGGGTAGGTGGAGGCCGGATCATTCTCTGGTGAAGGGGGGAGAAGGAGGGAGGCCAAATCATTCTGTAGTGGGGGAGAGGGAGGAGGGAGGCCCGATGGATCTCTGGTGGAGGGGGGATGGGGGGGACTGCTGCCACTCTGCGGGCGAACAGTGGGGGGAAGGGGTTGCGATCAGTCTGGGTAACGAGAGGGGAGTGGGTGGATAATGGGGACAGCTATGTTGTGGAGATGGGGTGATGTCTGAAGGCCGTTGCTCCCGCTTTTCGCTCCCAAGCTGCTTTATCCACTTTTTACGGCTGGAAACAATGTGTCAAGGGCGCATTTTCAAATTTTTTTCATTGTGCATACGCAGTTCAAAGCTCTGATCGGAACAGCAGCATTTTGGGCATAATAAGTCCTGCCCACAGCTCGATTCAGACCCGCGATTTTTTTTCCAAGGTAAGTGCAAATGGAGGCGCCTGAGAGCAGTTTTCCAAGCTGCATCTGAATTGTGCCCAGATTCAGCGCTTAGAATCAAATTGGTAAAATCGAGCCCTTAATGCAAGGCTGGTCTCTCAGAAATCTGATGGCAGCAGGGAAGAAGCTGTCCTGAGTTGGTTGTTTCATAACCTCAGACTTTCGTATCTTTTTCCCGATGGAAGAAGGTAGAAGAGAGAATGTGCGGGTGTGTGGGGTCCTTAATTGTGCTGGCTGCTTCCTTATCTGACTCTGGCCTTTGACATTTCTATCACTTATTCTCCTTGTCATCTTTTTCTCTTGTTGTTGATTCTCCCTACTCTGAATCCTTACATCGGTTCCCATCCCCCTGTCATATTAGTTTAAACTCTCCCCAACCACTGTAGCAAGTAGCTCCTGCCCCACACACCTCCCTCCCCCTCCCCCAAAGGGGATCAGTCCCGGTTCCGCTCCAGGTGTAGTGTATTCATTTTGCACTACATCTGTCTCCTCCCAAGCTTCAGGAATCTGAAAACCCTCTCCTCACACCATCTTATTCATCCTATATATATCCTGCTGTTTCTATTCTGACTAGCATGTGGCGCAGGTAGTAATCCTAAAATCACTACCTTTGAGGTCCTACTTTTCAGTTTGCTTCCTAGCTCCCTATATTCTGATTTTAGGGCCTCATCCCTTTTCTTAACCTATGTTGTTTGTACCAATGAGTACCATGACCACTGGCTGTTCACCTTTCCCTTAAAGAATGTCCTGCTACTGCTCTGAGACATCCTTGATCCTAGCATCAGGCAGACAACGTACCATCATGGAGACTCAATTGCAGGCACAGGAACACCTATTTTCCTCTGTTACAATTGAATCACCTATAACTTACTTTTTACTTCTCCCCTCAGCAATAGAACCAACAATGGTGCAACAAATTTGGCCTTCCCCTGAGAAGCCATTCCCCGCAACAGTATCCAAATTGGTATATCTGTTTTTCAAGGGAACAGCCACAGAGAATTCCAGCACTGCCTGCATTGCCCTCTTGCTCTGCCCAATGGTCATCCCATTCCCTTCCTGCTTGGGGAATCATAGCCTGTTGTGTGACCACCTCTCTATATCTGCTATCCACAATATCTTTCACCTCATGGATGCTCCACAGTGACCCTAGCATCATTCCAGCTCCGAAACATGGGCTTCCAGGAGCTGCAACTGGAGACACTTCCTGCAAGCATGTTGGCTTCCAGCACTGGAAATGTTCCCAATCTCCCACATGGAGAACAAAGAGCATTTTATGGCTTGAAGCTCTCCCGTTATGACCTTCCCTCTTTAAATTAAAGTCTTGGAAGATGCTTGAAATCAGATTATATCAAAGTCTTTCCTGCTCCTCATACTACCAAATATAACCCATATAAACTATGAGCTACAAAATCGACCTCTGAAATTATAACTGATAAAACTATAAATATTTATTTGACCTTGTCCACTACATTTAAAATTAGCTCTTTTCCTTTTGTCCTCTTGTACTGCAGCAGGCAAAACCACTCTTAGGATTTAACAGTTAGAAAGCAAGGAGAAAAATCAAAAGGTGCCTTTTTCCTCTGTGCAACAAATTCCCACTTAGATCCAAATTCCTGATAGCCACTCATTCACTCTGCCTGTGTGTCTCACTCAGCTAATTGGGTCAGCTCCTTACTGACCTTTCAATGAGACTACTGAATTTACAAAAATAAAAACACTTATCAATTCAATTCCAATGCAGTTCCAAATTCCTGATAGTCCTGATACTGTGGGACTATCAGGAATTTGGCTGCGTTTCACTCTGGATGAGGTCTCTCCCACAGTTGGTGCGCAAGTTCACTTTCACCTCACTCCATACCTTAAAATTCGGTAGGGATGTTTGCCAATGGTTGCACAATTCTCAACACCATTAGTAATTTCTGAGATACTGAAGCAGCTCATGTCCAAATGTGACAAGACCTGGACAATATCCAGGCTTGGAGTGACAAGTAGCAAATAACATTCAAGCCACAAAAATGTCAATGACCATCTTTATGAGAGAATCCAACCCTTGTCCCTTGACATTCTGAAATGTTGTCAGGGGTGGCACAGTGTCAAAGTGATTAAGCACTGCTGCCTCACAGCGCCATGGACCCAGGTCACTGTCTGTGTGGAGTTTGCATGTGCATCATGTGTCTGCGTGGGTTTCCTCTGGGTGATCCAGTTTCCTCCCATATCCAAAGGGTTAGGTTAATAGGCCGTGATAAATTACCCCTTAGTGTCAGGAGGACTGGGAGGGTATAAGAATAAGAATAAGAGAATAAGAAATAGGAGCAGGAGTAGGCCATCTAGCCCTTCGAGCCTGCCCCGCCATTCAATAAGATCATGGCTGATCTGTCGTGGCTCAGTTCCACTTTCCCGCCCTCTCCCCATAACCCTTAATCCCCTCTCTTATCAAGAACCCATCAACCCGCTTCTTAAAAATATTTAGCGAGGCAGCCTCCACCACTTCAACGGGCAGAGAATTCCAGAGATTCACCACCCTTTGAGTGAAGAAGTTCCTCCTCAACTCCGTTCTAAACCGCCTCCCCTTTATCTTGAGGCTGTGCCCCCTAGTCCTACTGTCTTTTTTGAGCGGGAAGAGTCTCTCCACCTCTATCCTATCCATCCCATTCATCATCTTATACGTCTCAATGAGATCTCCCCTCATTCTTCTAAACTCTAATGAGTACAAGCCTAGTTTATTCAGCCTCTCCTCATAGCTCAATCCCCTCAACTCCGGTATCAGCCTAGTAAACCTCCTCTGCACTCCCTCCAAGGCCAAAATATCCTTGCGCAGGTGCGGCGCCCAAAACTGCACACAGTACTCCAGCTGCGGCCTCACCAATGCCCTATACAGCTGCAGCAAGACCTCCCTACTTTTATATTCAATCCCCCTCGCTATGAAGGCCAGCATCCCATTCGCCTTCCTGACCACCTGCTGCACCTGCAAGCTGGGTTTTTGCGACTCATGCACAAGGACCCCGAGGTCCCTCTGCACCGTCGCCTGCTGCAGTTTTTCGCCTCGTAAGTAATAGTCCTTCCTACCATTTTTCCTACCAAAGTGGACCACCTCACACTTGCCAACATTAAATTCCATTTGCCATTTCCTGGCCCATTCGCCCAGCCTATCTAGATCCTTCTGCAGACTCTCCACACCCTCCGCACAATTTGCCGTTCCCCCAATCTTGGTGTCATCAGCAAATTTCGACACCCTGCACTCGGTTCCCTCCTCCAGATCATCTATATAAATGGTAAATAGCTGAGGCCCCAGCACCGACCCCTGGGGCACCCCACTAGTCACCAACCGCCAATCCGAATAGCACCCATTGACCCCCACTAATATGTGGGTTTATGGGAGTAGGACCTGGGTGGGATTGTTGTTGGTGCAGGCTCGATGGGCCAAATGGCCTCCTTCTGCACTATAGATTCTATGATTACCCATGATCTCTCTCAAATGCACACTCTCTCCCTCACATGTACACCCACTCTCTCTCACATGACACACATCAACATGCAGGATGTTATCATTGATCAGAAATTGAATTGGACTAGCCATATATACAACATGACTACAAAAGTTAGATCAGAGACTTGAAATTCTATGGCAAGTAATTCACTTCTTGATTTTCCAAAGGCTGTGCACCATCCAACAAGGCACAAATCAGAAGTGTAATAGAATTCTTTCCATTTAGCTGGATGAATACAGCTCCTATAACACTCAAGAAGCTCAACACCATCTAGGACAAAGTAACTTGATTAGCATTCTATCCACAAACATTCACTCCTATGACACACTTCAGGAACTCATCAAGACTTTTCAGACACACCTTCCAAACCTACAACTGCTGCAATATATACGGGCTAGAGCAGACAACTGGTGGGAACTCAACAACCTTGAAGCTCCCCTCCAAACCACATGTAACCCTGACTTGGACCTGTTTCACCAATCTGTCACTGTCACTGTGGCTGACTCAAAATCTTGAGCTCACTCCCTAACATCACTGCGCGTGTGCTTACACCACATGCACTGCAGCTGTTCCAGAAGGCAGCTCACCATAACCTCTCAAGGGTAGTTAAGGATGGCAATAAGTGCCTAGCCAGCAATGTCCAAATGTCCACAGGAGTATGGATACCTCTAGCACATATTCTGAGATGTCCCACTATCTGCTCGTGCTTATTTATGTTGTGAAACCTGCCTGGTACAAAGCCTGTTATCCACATGACAGCCTCTGCACTAGTTCCTGCAATATATTTATGGTGTGAGGATATGTCCACATTTGGGTTGAGTTCCTTGCAGAGTCTTCCTCTTTTGAGGGTTGTGATTCATGATGTTCATTTGAAGTTCCAAGAAAAAAGAAAAAATGGTGAAGATTTAATTGTAGAATTACAATAGTATAGATGTCCATATGAAGCACTTCACTATATTTGTTATTTTGAAGGCGCTTTTGATTGTTTGAATTGAGTAATGTAAGATACCTTGTAAAGATGCATTCTTTATGTACCACACTTGGTATATGTTTTAATTTCTAACGTGGGAAACTTTATTTTCTTAAATTTTCCTTCTCTTAGGTGCTTTGCAGCTGTGGGATATGCACCATTTCCACGGAAAGTATCATTGCATATACCGACTTGTATACACTTTGGTGTAATTGCACATGAATTCCTACACACAATTGGTTTTCAGCATGAACAAAGTAGGAGTGACCGTGATGCTTATATCTCAATTTTTTGGCAAAATATTCAAGCTAGTAAGAAAATTAAAAATATCATTTTAAATGAATATATACTTAAATATGCATAGATTTGTTTTTCTATGTTGAGCTGAATCTCCTTTAAATTTTGTTTTAGTTGTTAAATAATAGAAACTACTTTCTGGTTGGCTGGTTTTTTTTTTCCCTGTGACCAATATGCTTTGTAAATTTAAACAGATGGGAGAGAAATCAATTTCAAACTGAGGCCAGGAGAGAATGTAAAGTTCAGCCTCAGCACAAGTTCAGTTTTGGAGGAAGTTCAAGCTTAAAATAATTGGACAGGACTTTTTCTATAATTAATACTTTAATAGAGTAAAAGAACATAATTTGATTAATGTGAGAGCTTAGACGAACGCTAGTCTCATTCTTAGGCATAGTATGTGAAATTCACCAAAGGTCCTTAGACAGCACCTTCCAAACTCACGATGACTTCCAAGGACAAGGGCAGCAGGTACATTGGAACACCACCACCTGCAAGTTTCCTTTCAAGCCACTCATGTCCTGACTTGGAAATACATTGTTGTTCCTTCATAGTCGCTGGGCTAAAACCCTGGAATTCCTGCCCTAACAGCACTGTGGATCACCCCATGGCACATAGACTGCAGCAATTCAAGAAGATGGCTCACCGCCACCTTCTCAAGGGTAACTAGGAATGGGCGACAAATGCTGGCCAGCCAGCAACACCCATATCCCATGAGTGAATAAAAAATCATTTTAAAAAATGAGAACGAATCCTGTTATGTGCATTTCATATATAGAGGTATTATGGACAGGAGAGCCATTCTTATTTCCCCACCCTGTACCCATCCCTAAGAGTTTTTTATTTCTGATTTTCAACTTCATAAATCGTGATGTATTTTCCCCACCCTACACACACGCGCGCACACACACACATACATGCAGGCACTCATGCACACACGTGCACGCCCAAACACACACACACACACACACACACATATACACACACACATAAAAAGGAAGAGAGTTCAGCACGGCCACAATAAGATACAAGTTGGGGATTTGCATGTGTCCAGAGTCCAGAATCAGAAATCAAATTGAATTTTTTGGGGAAGTTGAATGATTGTAGGATTATCTTGTGTTTCCAAAAGTGTGAGTTCCATGATGGGAGAAATGACGCAGAGTGAGTAAGCCTTGGAGGCACGATCTCCAAGTTTCCAGCAGTGTTTTTGACGAGGGCAACCAGAGTTCTTTCCGCTGCCACTGGCTTGATGGTATATGACACAGGAGCTGACTAGAGTTCTGTTTTCATTGAAGGTCAAAACAATTACTGCCCATAGGATCCAAAGACTGTATGATTAAAGGAAGTCAGCTGACCCAAGCCTCGGTCATGTGATACTGGTTTTCAGTTGTTAATCAAGACTCTTGTTGAAACAATTGTGTTAGAACAGTTAATACATTGGCCATTAGTACCATTTCTGCACTGTAGATTCTATGATTCAATGATTCTTTAGACCTATGAAAGGTTGTTTTTGTTCAAAGTTGACTGGAACAGGCTGGCTATCTGCTGGGCCATTATGTCACCTGGTTTGAAACTTTTATGCCATAGGAGTCGATATTCCAGAAGTTTGAAGTGGTAGCTTTCATTCAATTCAAAACTTCTGGAAGCCAGCATGTAACCAGCTGCAGCCATCTTGTCAGCTTGTCTATTTTGAAAAGCACAAAAAAATGACTTCATGAAGCATTCCAGCTGACAAATGTATAACGTAGATATTCCTTCATGTCACAATCATGATAGAGGCCAAAATAGATCCCCAGTTTACCCAGGATCTCAGTGCTTAAGAACCATTGACTGCACTCTCCAATGCTGCAGAAAATAAGGAGTCTCAGGATCATATTTTCCAGAATATCACCACCTCAGAACACTATACAGCTCAGTGCAAAGGAATAATCTATAGAGAGAGATTATAGATTAATCTCTATTAGGGACAGCAGCAGCAGGAAATAAGTCATATCGGTACAGGGAATTACTTGGTTATTGGAGATGTACAATGGACGAATAGTGTTGAATATTTATGAGTGAAAAATGACAATTACCCAAATGTAGGTACTACTGAGCATCACAGTGGCATCATGAAGCAAAAGTACAAAAAATAGGAGCCAGAGTAAGCCATTCCACTCCTTAAACTTGCTCTGCCATTTGGTAAATCATTGGCTGATTTGATTGTGGCTTCAATATTACTATCCTGTCTGCCTCCATAATCCCCAAAGCAAAAACTTCCCAGAGAATTGCGGGGAAGGTACAGTAAAAAATTAAAGTAGGGGGGCAACATTCATAGCAAATTTCATAGATAGAAGGGAGCTTTATCTGCAGTCATGATTTAGTCTCTTGTGCTAAGATGAAGGATAGCGCAGAGCAAGTTAGAATATTTCTGATATCATAAAAACCAATCATTCTAGACCACTGCTACACAAATATAAAACATGCCTACATTCTATCACCCACCCACACTTTGGCAAATCAAACTGCAAGGCTGTGCTCCTGCTCTTAGCTTACAAGCAAAAACTGAAATGGGAGAATCTGTTACAGAAAGTCATGCAATGTTGGTCTGAGGAATCAGATGCTCTACAGGACTGCTTTGAGTCAGTTGACTGGTTAGTATTTAAAAACTCAGCAACAAACCTGAGTATGTCACCACAGTAACTGACTTCATTAGCAAGTGCTTTGTGCAAAGAAGCAAATCTGTGTGTTTCCCAAATGGAAAACATGGATGAACAGGTATATCCACTGTTTGCTGAAGTCAAGGTTTGAGGCATTCAAGTCAGGGATCCTGATCTATAATCCAGGTATGATTAATGGAGATCCATCAAAGATGCCAAAACACAGTACTGGGCCAAGCTGGACTCCCAGGCTAGCCACACGGACTCCCACCAACTATGGGAAGGTCTGCAAGACATAATATGCTACAAGATGAAGACACGTAACTTCACTGGCACCAGTGCACTCCTCCCTGAAAAGCTCAATGCATTCTATGCCAATTTTAAGCAGAAGTCAGTGAGAGCGCACCCTCCCATCCCAGTAGCTTTGGACAATCTGAAGTCATCGTCGCAGACGTCAGAGCGGCCTTCTCAAAAGTCAACCCACAGAAAGTGACAGGCCCGGATGGTGTACCCATATGGGCACCCAGCTCCTGTGCAGACCAGCTGGTGGGGTACTCACAGACATCTTTAACCTCTCTTTACACCAATCTGAGGCCCCTATTTGCTTCAAGAGAATGATCATCATTCCAGTACCAAAGAAAAACCAAACAGCATGCCTTAATGATTAATGTCCGATGGCTCTGAAATCCATCATTGTGAAGTGTTTCAAAAGTTAGTAATGGCACGAATTAATTTTGGCCTGCCAGATTGCAGAGGAACCTGGAGTGGGAGGGTGAGAATCCGGTCGTTGTGGTACATGTGGGTGCCGGCGACGTAAGCAAAATGCAGACTGAGGATCTGGGGAGGGAGTATGAAAAGCTGGGAATGGAATTAAAAAGTAGAACCGACAAGGTGGTTATCTCTGGGCTACTGCCTGAACCGTGTGCAGACGGGCGTAGGGTTGACAGGATTAAGGAAGTGAATGGGTGGCTCAGGGATTGGTGTGGGAGGAATGGGTTTGAATTTATGGGGCATTGGCACCAGTATTGGGGTAGGTGGGACCTGTTCGGGCGGGATGGGGTTGGTCTGAATCGTGCTGGGACCAGAGTGCTGGCGAATCGAGTAAAGAGGACTGTAGACAGGGCTTTAAACTAATTAGGGGGGGGAAGGGTGCGAGGGTAGGTGATGGTACGAGGTCTAAAGTTAAGGAGAGGGTACAGATAAGGGAAGAGGCCGAGGATGTCCCAATAATAGAGGGAGTAGGGGGCGTGAGTATAGTTGGTGGCGTTGCGGCAAATAGGGTCCAGGTGAAGGCTGGGATGAAAGCACTTTATCTGAATGCACGAAGCATTCGGAATAAAGTGGATGAGCTGGTGGCGCAGATCGACACAAATGGATATGATCTGGCGGCCATTACAGAGACGTGGCTGCAGGGTGACAGGGACTGGGAGCTGAATGTACAGGGCTATCAAGTGTTTAGGAAGGATAGGCAGGAGGGAAAAGGGGGGGGCGTAGCTCTGCTGATTAAGGATAGCATCATGGTGGTAGCAAGGGATGATATTGGAGCCAAGGAGCAGAGGGTGGAATCGTTGTGGGTGGAGATTAGGAACAGCAAAGGGAGGAAGACGCTAGTGGGTGTCATCTATAGGCCTCCGAATAATGACCTGGAGGTGGGGCGGGCTGTTAACGCGCAAATAAGTGTGGCGTGCAGGAATGGGACGGCCGTAGTTATGGGGGATTTCAATCTGCATATTGATTGGTCGACCCATGTTGGACGCGAGGGGCTCGAGGAAGAGTTCTTGGAATGCTGCCGGGATAGTTTCCTCGAACAGTGTGTGTTGGAGCCGACGAGGGAGCGAGCTATCTTGGATCTGGTGCTATGTCATGAGGCGGGTAGAATTAGGGACCTTGTGGTGAAGGATCCTCTTGGGGAGAGTGATCATTGTATGGTGGAGTTTCTGGTGCAGATGGAGGAGGAGAAAGTGGGTTCCCGGACACGCGTCCTTTGTTTGAATAGAGGGAAGTACGGTAGGATGAGAGAAGAATTGGCGAATGTGGACTGGGGGAGCGCGTTGGAGGGAGGGTCTGTTGAGGAGCAGTGGAGGATCTTTAAGGAGATCTTTCTTGGTGCTCAGCGGAAATTTATTCCGATGGTCAAAAAGGACCGTAGGAGGAGAGGTAATAAGCCGTGGATAACGAAGGAGGTGAAGGAAAGTGTTAAACTAAAAGCGGAGGAATTTAGAGTAGCTAAGAGTAGTGGGCGAGAAGAGGATTGGGAGAGGTTTAAATGTCAACAAAGATTGACAAAGAAGTTGATAAAGAAGGGTAGGAGAAACTATGAAGCTGGGCTAGCGCTTAATATAAAAAAGGATAGCAAGAGTTTTTATAAATATATAAAAAGGAAGAGGCTGGCTAGGGTGAACATTGGTCCTTTAGAGGATGAGAAAGGGGACCTAGTGGTAGGGGATGGGGATATGGCTAAGGTATTGAATAACTTTTTTGTTTCTGTCTTCACGGAGGAGGACGTGAATAATTTGCTGGGTGTTAGCGATGGAAAGGTGGTAGGACTGGAGGGTCTTAATGACATTACTGTTACTAGAGAGGCGGTGCTCGACAGACTGGAGGGGCTGATTGTGGACAAGTCCCCAGGACCGGATGGAATGCATCCGAGGGTTCTGAAAGAAATGGCGGAGGTGATAGTGGATGCCTTGGTGGTTATTTTCCAAACGTCGCTGGATTCCGGGGAAGTGCCGGATGATTGGAAAACGGCTAATGTTACGCCGTTGTTTAAGAAGGGTGCCAGACAAAAGGCGGGGAATTATAGGCCGGTTAGTTTAACGTCTGTGGTAGGTAAAATGTTAGAATCTGTCATTAAGGAGGTAATTGCGAGGCATCTTGAAGGGAATTGCTTGATAGAGCAGACGCAGCACGGTTTCATTAAAGGGAAGTCGTGTCTGACAAATTTACTGGAGTTCTATGAGGATGTGTCTAGGGCGGTGGATAGAGGAGAGCCGGTGGATGTGGTCTTTCTAGATTTTCAGAAGGCGTTTGACAAAGTACCTCACGAGGTTATTGCAGAAGATCGAGGGACATGGAGTTGGGGGTAGGGTGTTAGCGTGGATAGAGGATTGGTTGTCAAATAGGAGGCAGAGAGTGGGGGTCAATGGGTGCTATTCGGATTGGCGGATGGTGACTAGTGGAGTGCCCCAGGGGTCGGTGCTGGGGCCTCAGCTTTTTACCATTTATATAGATGATCTGGAGGAGGGAACCGAGTGTAGAGTGTCGAAATTTGCTGATGACACCAAGATTGGGGGAACGGCAAATTGTGCGGAGGGTGTGGAGAGTCTACAGAAGGATCTAGATAGGCTGGGCGAATGGGCCAGGAAATGGCAAATGGAATTTAATGTTGGCAAGTGTGAGGTGGTCCACTTTGGTAGGAAGAATGGTAGGAAGGACTATTACTTACGGGGCGAAAAACTGCGACAGGCGACGGTGCAGAGGGACCTCCTGGTCCTTGTGCATGAGTCGCAAAAACCCAGCTTGCAGGTGCAGCAGGTGGTCAGGAAGGCGAATGGGATGCTGGCCTTCATAGCGAGGGGGATTGAATATAAAAGTAGGGAGGTCTTGCTGCAGCTGTATAGGGCATTGGTGAGGCCGCAGCTGGAGTACTGTGTGCAGTTTTGGGCGCCGCACCTGCGCAAAGATATTTTGGCCTTGGAGGGAGTGCAGAGGAGGTTTACTAGGCTGATACCGGAGTTGAGGGGGTTGAGCTATGAGGAGAGGCTGAATAAACTAGGCTTGTACTCGTTAGAGTTTAGAAGAATGAGGGGAGATCTCATTGAGACATATAAGATGATGAATGGGATGGATAGGATAGAGGTGGAAAGACTTTTCCCGCTCAAAAAAGACAGTAGGACTAGGGGGCACAGCCTCAAGATAAAAGGGGGGCGATTTAGAACGGAGTTGAGGAGGAACTTCTTCACTGAAAGGGTGGTGAATCTCTGGAATTCTCTGCCCGTTGAAGTGGTGGAGGCTGCCTCGCTAAATATTTTTAAGACGCGGGTTGATGGGTTTTTGATAGGAGAGGGGATTAAGGGTTATGGGGAGAGGGCGGGAAAGTGGAACTGAGCAGCGACAGATCAGCCATGATCTTATTGAATGGCGGGGCAGGCTCGAAGGGCTGGATGGCCTACTCCTGCTCCTATTTCTTATGTTCTTATGTTCTTATTGCCTGGATCCACTACAGTTTGCATATCGCCATAACATGTCAACAGCAGACATCATCTCCCTGGCCCTACACTCAATCCTGGAACACTTAGATAACAAAGACATCTATGCCAAACTCCTATTTATTGAATAGTCTTCAACACTATTATTCCTACAAAACTCATCTCCAAACTCTGTGGCCTCGGCTCGGCTCCTCCCTCTCCGACTGAATCATGACTTCCTAACCCAGAGACCACAATCAAGAAGGGTAGACAACAACATCCCTTCCACAATCACCCTGAACATCTGGTACCCCACAAGGCTGTGTCCTTAGCCCCTTACTGTTACTCCTTAGAAACCTATAACTGTGTGGCCAAATTCTCCTCCAGCTCTATTTTTAAGTTTGTTGATGACACCATTGTAGTGGATTGGATCTCAAACAATAACGAGACGGAATACAGAAAAGAGACAGAGGATCTGGTGAACTGGTGTGATGAAAATAATCTCTCCTTTACTGTCAACAAAGCAAAGGAGATAGTCATTGACTTTAGGAAATGTAGTGGAGGACATGCTCCTATTTACATCAATTTGGATTAAGTGGACATGGTCGAGAGCTTCAAGTTTCTAGGTGTCCAGATCACCAACAAGTTCTGGTCCCTTCATGTGGACCCTATAGTTAAGAAAGCCCACCAATGCCTTTACTTTCTCAGGATGCTAAGGAAATTTGGCACGTTAACTACAACTGTCACCAATGTTTACAGATGTATCCTTTCTAGTTGCGTCATAGCTTGGTGTGGCTCCTGCTTTGTCCAAGACCGCAAAAGAAACCACAAAAGATTGTGAATGAAGCCCAGTCCATCATGCAAACCAGCCTCCCATCAATTGACTCTGTTGACACTTCCTGCTGCCTCGGAAAAGCAACCAGTATCATCAAGGACCCCATGCATCCCGGTCATTCTCTCTTCCATCTTCTTCCATCAAAAAAGATAAAAACGTCTGAGGCCACATACCAAATGACTCAAGAACAGCTTCTTCCCTGCTGCCATCAGTCTTTTGAATGGACTTACCTCGCATGAAGTTGATCTTTCTCTACAGTCTAGTTATGACTAAAACATTATATTCTGTAATCTCTTCTTTCTTTCCTTCTTTATGTACGGTGTGCTTTGTCTGAATAGTGTGCAAGAAACAATACTTTTCACCATCGACTAATACATGTAACAATAATAAATTATATCAAAAAAGGAAATAAAGCTTTGCATTTATATAGCACCCAACTTTTCCCCAGTTGATGGCAGCTGCTTTTAGTCACCAACTTAAAGCAAGCAAGCCATTGCAGTATGATTCCAACATTAACAGCTTGAGTTGCATCAGTGCTGTGGGGGGGTTGCTACTTTATTGGAGGGTGGTCAATCAGTAGTTCAGATAGTAATTGGGAAACGTCGGGTGGTCAGAGACTGAGGTGGCTAGACGGTGGTTGCCAGGGTATTTGAAGGCAAGCAAAGGGCTGGAGGGGCAATCAGGTGGCTGGAGGAGTACTCAGGTAGGTAAGGATAGCTGGGAATCCGTTGCAGGCGGATGGAGGGCAGTCAGGAGGGTAGTTGGGGAAGTGATGCGGTATTCATGCAGTTGAAGGGTAATTCGGGGTATGTCATTGGGGGTGGGCAGTAGGGAAGGTTTGGTGCCTGGGATAATCAGTGTGGTAGGGAAGGTAGCCAGACGGTGGGGGGATAGTTGACAGGAGCTGGGAGGCTGGAGGCGTAGTTGTGGATGGTCTGGAAGGTAAAGGTTTTAAAGTTTATTCGTCATAAATAGGCTTACTTTAACACTGCAATAAAGTTACTGTGAAGTTCCCCAGTTTGTGGGATAGGTGTCAGAGAGGGTACTCAGGAACTAGAGGAGTGGAGTGATAGAAGGTCAAGTGAGGGACAGGTGGGGGTTAGTCAGTGGGCTCCAGGGTTGGGAGGAGCATGCTCTGTACATAAGAACATAAGAACATAAGAAATAGGAGCAGGAGTAGGCCATCTAGCCCTTCGAGCCTGCCCCGCCATTCAATAAGATCATGGCTGATCTGTCGTGGCTCAGTTCCACTTTCCCGCCCTCTTCCCATAACCCTTAATCCCCTCGCTTATCAAAAACCCATCAACCCGCGTCTTAAAAATACTATGATTTTCCAGGAATTTGGTATGACAGAATCATCTGACAACTGTCATTTAGATTGAAGTAGATGATGATTGTCATTACAGGTTCATTGCCCAGTGGAAGTTTGAATTTCCCAGACAATTGCCATGAATTCTGATCTATGGAGTTACAGTTGTGTGTGTGTGTGTGTGTGTGTGTGTGTGTGTGTGTGGGGGGGGGGCAGGGGGTGGGGGAGTGGGGGGAAGAGTGAAGGGCAGGGATTAGGTGGGGGGTGGTTCCCACTGTATCTTTTGAATACCATCCCTTCTCAGATACAAGGCCTGAGAGGTTAAAAGTTGTAGCACTGAACCAAGCCTTTTAGCTATCGAAATCTCGACTTCTGAGTTTGACTTTAACACAAACGTTCATTAACATAAGATATTTAACCAACAGGTTGTCTTTATTTACTTGCTAGCAAGGGGAACAGTCTTGACACAATGAGCCAGAGACTCTACTCCACCAGACAAAGACAATCATCCTGGTTTATACAATTCTGCAGCTCAGAGTCAATTGGACACAATCCAATCAAAAGTGTTACAAATGACATACTTTACATATTGATCCAATAGAATGAAAATACTGAACCACCCTGATCTATGAGATCACAATACCTCGTGGGATACTCCAATATATCATCCCTCAGCCTGCCCTCTAGTCTCTCAGTCAGACATCATGTCTCTATTTTGATAGCAGCCCCACAAAGCATCTTCACTAAAAGAGTCTCACATGGGCATCCTTTAACTGATAAATGGAGCTTACAAAGGCCATTAGTATTTTATGGCCTTGTCAGTGAAGTTAACTGAATGTCTAACAAATATAGTCAACTCAACTTATCTCCAGGATATTCCTTAATTATAGCCCTGATAAGTTTGTTTTTTGAAACATAGGGCCCAATTTTACCAATCGGAGGCTAAGGGCCGGATCTGGGCATAAAACGGATTTGAGCCCAGAATCCTCGTTCCAGTGCGTCCACACGCTTCTTGCCGGCTCCGATCCGGTCCGCACTGTGGGCGGGGCTTAGCACTGCTTGAACGATCAGAGCTCTGAATTGTGCATGCGCAGCTAGAAAAGAATTTGAAAAAGCGAGCCGGGCACGAAAGACAAAACAGCAGAGAGAGCTGGGGTGGTGGGGTGTGGATGAGCCACGATCGGACCCCCCCGGAAGGCAGGCCCCCCGGTAGACCCCTCCACCTCCCAGATCAGGACATCCCCCCACCCCGTGATCAGAACCCCCCTGGAAGGCAGCCCACCCCCGCGATCAGACCTCCCCTGGGAGGCAGGCCCCCTCAGCAGAGCATACCCCCAACCTACCTCGATTGCTGCTCACCATCTACCATCCTTCTGACCTGCAGTCGTTGGACAGCCTGCAGCAGCTTCCTGGCCTTCTGCTGGTGTCTGCTGGAGGAGAGGGGCGGGCTCAGATGGATCTCTGGTTGGGGATGGTGGTGGACATTCTTCCACGTCCATCCTTTCCCCCCCTCCCAACCAGAGTGTGGCTGCTTCCGGGGGGGGGGGGGGGGGGTGCGGTCTGACCAGTTGGGGGGGATTGGCGGGTCTCAGGGGGAATCTGTTGGATGGGGCTGCCTCCCGGGGAGATCCGATCCAGGGAACGACTGCTGGGGTGGTTAGCGAAGGGTGTTCGAGGAGAATGGGTTTCGGAGATTCCCCTGCAGGATAGGAATTGGCTTCAGATTTTTATTCTGCAGGCTGGTAACAGTGCGTATCCGGAACGGATCTGAAGATGGTAACGTTGGATTTGGTGGTGTGTTGGCCGCGCGGTTCATTAAATCATCAGGCCGCCCGATTTGGACGCGGACCGGATCCACACCCAAATCGAGTGTTGGTAATGGTGCGATCTGCTTGGATTCAGGTGCAAATCGCATTACAGTCCTGACGCCTGAATTTACCATGATATTGTGCGTGAAAACGGGCATGAATTTTTGGTAAAATCGGGCCCATAGAAACCTAGAACAGTACAGCACAGTACAAAACTTTGTCCAAGATTAAGATCAAGCTATCCCATTTCCTGTCATTCTGATGTGCTCCATGTGCCTATCCAATAACAGCTTAAAAGTTTCTAAAGTGTCTGGCTCCACTAGCACAGCAAGCAATCCATTCCACACCCCAACCACTCTCTGAGTAAAGAACCTACCTTGGACATCTCTCCTATATCTCCCACCATGAACCTTATTGTTATGCCCCCTAGTAATAGCTACATCCAACCAAAGAAATGGTCTTTGAGCTACAGGAAGAATAAAGAGAGACAGCGGCAGCAGCAGCAGCAGCAGCCTGGCCAGCAGGCGGGCGCTGCTGACCAGCAAATGGGAGTCCAGTGTCAAGCTTCAGTACCTGGTGAGTGGCCCTGAGCCACTCAGTTGGTCTGAGGACAACCGGCTCTCCGTCACCACCGGCAAAAAAATCTATGTTCTGGAACAGATCTGCGACCTCCATAACAGCGGGCTGGACATGGTGATCCACAGGACCTCGGTTCCTGCACCCAGCCAGAGCTGCTTCCTGAAGGTTGGCTCTCAAACAGGAGTAAGGACTGCAAGGAAAAGTTCCTAAGTAAAAATGATCCAACTCTTAAGTCATGATGGACAGAGTCTTTAATTCTGAAGGCGGTGCTTTATCACCACTGCGAGGGTTGAAATTCACAAGCTGGTCTCCCTTGGGTTGTGACTTCAATGGAACGTGTCTGTTGGCATCTTTGACTGTGGACAATAGACTATCCATCCAGGTGAATATGAACAGGTTGCAGTGGACGCCAGCTTTAGACATTACAGAAGTATATGGTGAGATGCTATACGAGAACAAACATGGCCATTTGGATATGGTTCTGGGTGGGGAGCTGAAGAATTTCTCTGAATTCCAAAGAAGATATAATATGCAAACTCCTGTTAGAATGGAATGATCCAGTATCTGCAACACCCAACGTGTAAAAGCCAACAATGAGTGTGAAGATGTGGGCACTGTACTGTTGGCTGTCCTACTTGAAAATAGTGATGTTGTTATATGGCAATTTCAAATCCCATTTCACGGCAAAGAGTCTATCATTGCATTATTGCCAACATAATGAAATGTATGTATATGTTGCTTATCAATTCAATGACTAAGCTTTTGATCACTACCTATAATTTCAAGGGGTGTCATCATGTTACCTTTAATTCTTGTCAGTTCCCACTAGTCCCCTACCATAACTTTTTTGTTAGCTAAGACATTAATATCTTTTTGACTCTGTTTTGATTAGAAACTGTGAAGGCAGTCTCATTAAAACTCACTCTTGTATCAATTGTTTCTGATAAGGTGTCTGGTAAGACAAATAAGTATTCTTTATGGCCTTGTGATTCCAACAGTTGGGTATCTCTTTTAACTTAATAAACTAACTCAAATTAACTGAGGGACAAATTGAAAGGGGCATCCCCCCAAAAGAACAGCCCGAACCAAAAATCAATCACAAAAGAAACTTAAAACATTAAATAGACTTATCAGATATCTTTTCTGAATACCAAACAAATAAACTAATTCAAATTAACGTAGGGAAATAGACTCATCAGGTATCTCTTTTGACACCAACCAAACAAACAAACTCAAATTAACTTAGGGATCCAACAGTTGGGTACTTTAAAGGAATGTATCTCACATGTTTAGTATCAAAGGGCACTCTATAACTGCGCATCTAAGTTTTTTTGTTTACTTCTAAAAATGTATGGAAGATATATTCATACGTATGGACTAATTAAAGATATTATCTGTACCTTTAAAACAACAAAGCATTTAAAACACCTAATTATAATTACTAACAAACTTGCTCCCTATTGACAAGTGAATTCTATATATAAGTTGCTTAAACAAAAACCCTCGCAGAGTTTGGCAATCTTATAGTAGCCCTTTTCTTTTCTATCTTTCGACATTCCCTCCTCTTGTCCTTCTCAAGGCCAACAATTTCAATCTAACCAAATCTTGTAAAATCTCTCCATTTCCTTGTCGACTGCATTCTCTGAGAGTTATGGAGTTGTTATTATCTTCATACCAACTGCAACTCCTGAATAACTGCATTTTCAAGCCATGCACAGCAACACTTTATCATGGCAAATACCAGACATGAGTTAAAGATAATAGCCAAAAATACGATTAACCCATGTACTAGGGACTTACCTATTGCTCCTAACCATTTCCCCCTGCCAACCAAAAATTCCCCAAGTATCTGGCTCCTTAAACTCCTTAATCTCCTTTTTGAAATGGTCCACTAAGCTATCTATTTCCTCAGATTGGTTGGGGATGTATGTGCAGCATTCAGACTCTATTATGTATGAATGTTGCACATGTCCCACCTTTTTCAGCTGACACATAACCTAGGGCCTCCCTGTTCTGTAATGTCACTGCTCTTGTGGCTGTCATCTCATCATTTAACTCTTTTATAGCTTTTGTTGTATCATTTGTCACTACTTCTAATAATTTAGCTAATTTTATCATTTCGACTGAGGTAAACCCCACTCCAACAGAGGGAAAAAGAATAGAAAAAAATTGTTGTGTTTCTGTAAGGGCTCATCTAGGCTGATAAAGCGGGTGATGTGTTAGAGTGGGCAAATGATGAATATAAGATATTACATATCCCATATGACCCTTTACAGTTTATTGGCAATCAGGGATATGTTTTGTGTCCACACTCAAAGTATGTTCCATTTAAGGTTCGTAAACTGATACCATTTCCTTCAGTTATAATGTTTGCTGTTGTGAGGATCAATGAATGGTTACATTTACTTGTTCCTGCATTCCACCCACCTGTCCGTATACTGGCTAGACAAATTGTCCCATTGGGTCTCCCTAGTTCAGTTATGTTAGTAAGAAATAAGACAGTCGGCTTCTGAGAAAGGTTATAATTAGGTTGGAATCACTCCTTAAATTTATTCATATTATACCCAGCTGATTCCCAATGTTCTTTGCTATCTCTTAGTTCTTCCTTAAGAAATACTATTGTTGATCTGATTTCGGGTGACCTTTTCTGATTTAGCCACCATTCTGCTGTTTCTGATTCATGAAAGGAATTGGTCTTAAAGGAATACTTCCCTTCGAGTGTGTCAGTATATGTGTACACATTCAACAGCTGGAAGTATTGAAATCCTTTGCATAGGTGTATGACATGTGTATGAAGGTATTTATGTGCAATTCAGACAAAACAGGTATTATAAGAAGATAGAATCTTAAGAAAATAGAGTATTAATGTCAAAATTCCTCCATTGGTGAGGCTGATGATTCCTTTTCCTCAGGACCTGGTGCCCTCTTGCAATGAGATACATGGATCCATGTTGGTCTTTCCTTCACCTTGATTGCTCTGTTGGTGGTCAACGAGACTTGATAGGGGCCCTCAAATCTTGGGTGAAGACTATTCTCTCTTTTAAACACCTTCACATAAACAAAGTCACCCAGTTCTAAGCTGTGGCACTTCCCTTTTGTGGGATCAGTCTGAATTTTCTTTACCTGAGAATGGAAATTAGAAATACATTTTGTTAACGCAATATAATAGTTTAGCGTATTTTCTTCCATTCTGTGAATATCCATCTGATTAACAGTAAGTGGTGCAGAAAAAGGCAAACGTTGGGGGCGTCCCATAACAATTCCTTGTGGTGATAGCCCAGTTGTTCTGTTTGTTGCTGACCGCATTACCATTAATGCTAGGGTAATAGTTCAACCTATTTAAGTCTGGTTTCAGCACAAGGTATTGCCAGTTTGTTTTTTGGCATTCCATTATACCTCCCTACCACTCCAGCTGACTGTAGATAATAACTGCAGTGAAAATGCCAATTGATTTGCAAAGCTCGGCCCACTTATTTCATAACTGTCCCAGTGAAATGTGATCCATTTTCACTTGAAAATTGTTCAGGTATGCCAAATTGTGGTTTAATTTCCTTTAGCAAATATTTAGCAATAGTAGTAACATCATTCATTTTACATGGAAAGGCTTCAATCCATCCAGAAAATACATCTATAATTGCTAATACTTACTTAAATCCCATACACGGGGGTAATTCAATAAAATCCATTTGCAGATTTACAAAGGGATTTGGGAGGAAGGCAGCCTGTACCTTTTCTGTTTTTCCTGAATTCATGGTTTGACAGGTAACACATCTTTCACTAACGCTTGTCTCATTTTCCCTGAAGTGCATCTGTACTATTGCTTCAACCACTCCCTGTTTTAGTTCCATAGTGATCTTCTATTGATAACCTCTTGTCATACCCCTCCCCATAAGGAGAAAGTTGTTTCCTGCACCTATTTTATCAAAATCTTTTGTATTTTTAAAGATCTCTATTCAACTTTTTCTTTCCCCAGAATAAAGAGAATAACGTCAATCTTTTCACAATATATATACTCTTGCTTTTATATTATCCTAGTAGATCTTCTTTGTACTCTCTTAGGTCCCTCTATACCATTTTTATGATATGGAAAACTGAATTAATTGCAAATGGTTGGAATGAGTGATAGATTTGAGACTGTGAAAAGGGAGTTAGACAATTGACTAAGAAGTTGTAAATTATTTTCAATGCCATGTGCTGAAAAAGTTAGGAGGAGGAACTTGATGACGTTAATGTGTAGTTGCATAATGCAGAATTCAAATTCTGCAAGTATTAGAGAGAACTCTGCAGCAGGTGAAAAGTGCTTTGAAGCTGAATGGAATTAGTAATAATAATATTACAAAAGAGGTTAAATAAAGAAGTGGGTAGGATTTTAACTAAGATTCCAGAAGTGGTGCAGTCTCGATTTGAAGTGATAGGCTCCAGATTTATAAAGCTGTTAAGAGTAAATAATCAGCTGAAATGTTGAGGAAAAAGTGAGAAATGTCAAATACAAAAAGCAAAAGGCTGTGAGGTGGTAAGAGATAAAAATACTTAAAGAGATAAGAAAAATGATAAAACAGAAAAATGAAAGGGATCAGTGTTCTCATTATAAATTTAGGTCTGCTCAAAATACTTCTTCAGTTCAATGGGATCATAGTTTACTAATCCAAACAACCCTGTTTCATTTTGTTCCGATTTATACTTCTTTGCTCAAACCAGAAGGTTGCCAATAATGCAGAGCTCAATGCTACTTCTGATAGAGGTGCCACTGCAAAACCTTTAAGGAAACTTAGTTCTAAAGGACAATCAAATGGACTTGAATTTTTTTTTTGAATGTTTCAGTGACATTCGCAGCAATGACAATACACTCCAGGTCCTCCATTGCCTACCTATCACAGAAGGCCTGAAGCATACTGATGGAAATGGCATATTTAGTCTCCAGTGACACCTGGACATTGTCCTAAGTGTGGAAGTGAAACATACAGTTAAGCTATATAAATAACGAATAATAGGAGGCCCAACACGAATCCTGGCAGTACACAACTGGACACTGGCTTTCAGCCACTAAAGCAGCCTTCTGTCATAACCCTCTATCTTCTACAACTGAGCCATTTTGAATCCATTTTATCAAATTACCCTGTATCCCCTGTGAATTTACCTTCTTTATAAGTCTCCCTTGTCAAAGGCTTTACGGAAATCCATATAAACTACATCAGCTGTTCTACCTTCATTTACACACTTGGTCATCTCCTCAAAAAATTCAATCAAATTTGTTAAGCATGACCTCCTTCTGACGAAGTGTGCTGACTATCCCTGATCAAGCTTTGCCCCTCCAAGTGGAGATAGATGCTCCCCTTCAGAAGTTTCTCTAATAGTTTCCCTACCACTGAGGTGAGACTCACTGATCTGGAGTTCCCTGGTTTATTTCTACAGCACTTCTTAAATAGCGGAACGACATTAGCTGTTCTCTAGTCATCTGTCACTACCCCATGGCCAGAGAGGAATTCAAGATTCCTCCTTCCTTGCTTCCCACAGCAGCCTAAGGCACAATTCATCTGGACCTGGAGATTTATCCTCTTTCAAGGCTGCCAACACCAATATCTTGCCCTTTCCTGTGTCAATTTGTTGAGGAACCTCACAGTTCTTGAGCAAATTGACATAGGGAATTCCATACCATTTTCCATATTCACTTGGGTGAAGACAGATGTGAGGTATTAATTCAACACTCTACAATGTCCACTGGTTCCACCAACAGATTGCCCCCTTGGTCTCTAATGGGCCAAACGCATTCCCTGGTTATCCTCTTCCCATCGATATACTTAGAGAACATCCTGGGATTTTCCCTACTTTTACCAGCCAAAGCCTTCTCATATCCCCTCTTTGCATTCCTAATTGCTTCCCCATGATGGGTGACATCCCAAAGGTCGAGCTGGCAATGCGGCCTAGGAGGCAGTGTCAGCTGCTGTCAGTGCCCCTGTACTGGCATGGAAGCAGCGAGTACTGCAGGAAGAAGATGAATGATCTCCTTTGGACAGCAAGCATGAGTATCCATCCTGTCATGACATCAGCTCATCTATGATGCCTGCAATACAGATCCATCTCCTGACATTCTGTGACCCCCTGGCACTGTTCTGGGTTGTTATTTTAATGGACTAAGAGAATGTTAAGAGACAGGCTAGTATTATAATTTCTAAAGTATTATAACTGTTTGTTGAAAAAGAGTAAATACTATGAAAGGAATACAAGAGAAATGGAAACAAACAACGGCCTTCTGCCCATCGGGGCCCCCTGTAACCACACTGGCCTGGAGCTCGAGTGGTCCTTGCACCATTTGCGATCTTAGTCCAAGGTGAAGTCCAATGTATCTGGGTTGAAGCCCCTTTTGCAACGTGGCACAAACAACCTTATGTAAGACAAACTTGGAAAACATAGGAGCAGGTCAACTTGACCTGTGATTACAGTGATACTATCATATGGTGCAAAACACAGTTGCATCCTTCTAGGTTCTTACAGCTTGAAAATCACTGAGTTGACTGGTGAACATCTTAATTCTATACTGTCTATACATTCCACCCTTAGATTCACCAGTCAATGCAGAAATCCAATTTGTGCCTGTATAACTTACTTCACAGCAGTGACTTAACAATGTCTGCACTATCCACCACGAGACAAATAAAATGAACAAAGAAAGGGTACAAAGTAGCTGTATAAGGATGTGACATTAAAGTAAAAACAGCAGATGCTTTGGGTGACATCCATTGAATGTTAAGTGGTAATAATTCTCATTAGCATTGTCCATGACTCAGCTATAAGGTACAAGCTTCACATATGGGGGTATGTGGAGGATATACCATCCCAAAAGGCCACTGGCTACAATCCACCACACTGTGAGTGTGGTTGTTTGGACAGTTACATTATACAAATAATATATCTGTCCTTCTGCACAAGTACAGTTGTTTTGAGGGCATATTTTACTGCATTCCTTCCATTCCCCCATGCAGGGGCGTGAATGCAGCTTCAGGTTTATAGGCCTGTATGTATGCAATGTATCCAGCAGCAGTTATTTCCCCTTTTCTGTGAAGTCTTGTTTTGGGATATGTATGATGGGGAGATGCTGTCATTGGACTGGGGCAAACATAGTAAGAAGTCTCACAACACCAGGTTAAAATCCAACAGGCTTATTTGTAGCAAAGGTGTTTGCTACAGGTAAACCTATTGGACTTTAACCTAGTGTTGTGAGACTTCCTATTGAGATATGTACCCATACCTGGTCACCTTTTGAGTATGTGATCACTGGTCAAAAGTTTAATTTGTTGTTGCGACAGGCATTCATGCTTTCGATCAGGCCAGCTGCCTGAGGATAATAAAGGATATGCAATAGCCAGTGTACTTCCTCAGTCATTCAAAATAATGTTGTGCATGGACTTAAAATATTCTCCAGCTTGCCATTTATCTGTATCAATTTTATGGATGTTCTTCATTAGGTTTACTTGCTACCAGGCCCTTAAATTGTTTCAATCCAAATTATTAACCCTTCCACTTCAAATTTACTCTTTTTTGACAGGTACTGGTATGTAAATTCTGTCCCAATTGTTTTGAAATTAGTTTATTTATTGAATATGTGTCAGTGCCTTGATAATTGAATGGTGCTGTTTGACTCTATTGATCCCATTAATAATTTTATGCCATGTTGTTTATCAAGTAGTTTGCATGTCTGAGACTTGCTCATCAATATATATTTGCAAGCTCTTCCAAATACTTGAATGGATGATTTGGGGCTGTTTTCCTACATATTAGTTACTTCACATGTAATTCATCTACACATTTATGCAATATCACAGTATCACGCTAACACCTTCTTGACTCTTGGGTGATCTTACCAAAAGAACTTGAAAATTTTGCTTCTCTCTCCAATGTGCGGTCCAGATACCTTGGGCGGTGACCAGATTGTTAAACTTTGTTTTCTTAAAATACATGCAAAGGACACAATTATCACCAAGAGAAAGATATTAATTTACTAGCCATCAATGTCAGATGGAAATGTTCCATTGAATCGGATTCAATATTCTATTTACTGTTTTAATTTGCAGTTTCTATTTTGTAACCTCAATTAATTCGATCCAATTTGATGCACCCTCCTATCCCCCCTTGCTATTTTCCTATCCCAGTCATGAGCACTGGAGAAATTTTGCAATCCAATAAAATATTTTCATTTCTCTAAAACAAAAATCAAACATTTCTGTTTGATTCCAGGCGTTAATGTATTTTATTTACGTTATCTTTACCTTGGACAATATCAGTTTTTTAAAAATAGCTTGCTAAATCGCACTGCACATTTCACATCTCAGAATTGTCTCAGATTCAAACAACAGTGTTGTTGTATTCCAAATATCCATTAATACATGTTTCATTTCTTCCTCAAAAAAAATGTTGTTCTATGAAGAATAAAGAACAAAGAAAATTACAGCACACAAATAGGCTCTTCGGCCCTCCAAGCCTGCACCGACCATGCTGCCTGGCTTAACTAAAATCCCCTATCCTTTCGGGGACCAAATCCCTCCATTCCCATTCTATTCATGTATTTGTCCAGACAGCCCTTAAAACTCACTATCATATATCTGGGAGGTTGTACTACAGGTTTGCGGCAGACTGAAAAGATTGAGTATGTGGATGTTAAGAAAGATGATGTGTTGGAACTTTTAAATTCTATCAAGATAGATAAGTCGCCAGGACCAGATGGGATGTACCCCAGGTTACTGTGGGAGGTGAGGGAAGTGATTGCAGAGCCCCTGGCGATAATCTTTGCATCGTCGATGGAGACGGGAGCGGTTCCAGAGGATTGGAGGATTGCAGATGTGGTTCCTATTTTCAAGAAAGGGAACAGGGATAGCCCGGGAAATTACCGACCAGTGAGTCTGACCTCAATGGTTGGTAAGTTGATGGAGAGGATTCTGAGGGACAAGATTTATGAACATTTAGAGAAGTTTAGAATAATCAGAAATATTCAGCACAGCTTTGTCAAGGGCAGGTCGTGCCTTACGAGCCTAGTTGAGTTCTTTGAAAATGTGACTGAACACATTGATGAAGGAAGAGCGGTGGATGTGGTTTACATGGACTTCAGCAAGATGTTTGAAAAGGTCCCCCATGCAAGACTTCTTGAGAAGGTGAGAGGGCATGGGATCCAAGGGGCTTTGGCCTTGTGGATCCAGAACTGGCTTGCCTGCAGAAGGCAGAGTGGCTGTGGATGGTTCTTTTTCTGCATGGAGGTCAGTCATCAGTGGAGTGCCCCAGGGATCTGTTCTAGGACCCTTGCTGTTTGTCATTTTCATAAATGACCTGGATGAGGAAGTGGAGGGATGGGTTAGTAAGTTCGCCAATGATACGAAGGTTGGTGGTGTTGTGGATAGTCTGGAGGGATGTCAGAAGTTGCAGCGTGACATAGATAGGATGCAAGACTGGGCGGAGAAGTGGCAGGTGGATTTCAACGTGGATAAATGTGTAGTGGTCCATTTTGGCAAGACCAATGGGATGCAGGAGTACAATATCAAGGATAGGAGTCTTAGCAGTGTTGAAGAGCAGAAGGATCTTGGGGTCTGGGTTCATAGGACTCCTAAATCGGCCTCGCAGGTGGAGGATGTGGTCAAGAAGGCATATGGCGTACTGGCCTTCATTAATCGAGGGATTGAGTTTAGGAGTCGGGAGGTAATGCTGCAACTTTATAAGACCCTTGTCAAACCCCACTTGGAGTACTGTGCGCAGTTCTGGTCGCCTCACTACAGGAAGGATGTGGAAGCTATTGAGAGGGTGCAGAGGAGATTTACAAGAATGTTGCCTGGATTGGGAGGCATGCCTTATGAAGATAGGTTGAGGGAGCTAGGTCTCTTCTCCCTGGAGAGACGAAAGTTGAGAGGCAACCTGATAGAGGTTTGTAAAATGTTGAGAGGAATAGATAGGGTGGATTATTGGATACTATTTCCCAGGGCTGAAATGGTCGCTACGAGAGGACACAGGTTTAAGGTGCTGGGAAGCAAGTACAGAGGAGATGTTCAGGGTAAGTTTTTCACTCAGAGGGTGGTGAGTGAGTGGAATCGGCTGCTGTTGGTGGTAGTAGAGGCGAACTCGCTGGGGTCTTTTAAAAGACTTCTGGATGAGTATATGTGAGCTAATGAGATCGGGAGTTACAGATAGTTCTATGGTTTGGCAGGTATAGATGTGATCGGCGCAACTTGTCGGCCGAAGGGCTTGTTTGTGCTGTAGTGTTCTATGTTCTGTGTTCTATATCTGCTTCCACTGCCTCCCCCGGCAGCGAGTTCCAGGTACCCACCACTCTCTGTATAAAATGCCTCATACATCTCCTTTAAACCTTACTCTTGTACCTTAAACCTGTGCCCCCTAGTAATGATTCTTCCACTCTGGGAAAAAGCTTCTGACTATACACTCTGCCCATGCCTCTCATAATCTTGTAGACTTCTATCAGGCCCCTCAACCTCCGTTGTTCCAGGGAACAAACCAAGTTTCTCCAACCTCTCCTCATAGCTAATGCCCTCCATACCAGGCAACATCCTGGTAAATCTTTTCTGTACCCTCTCCAAAGCCTCCACATCCTTCTGGTTAAGGATTCTGGGTCTATACACGTTGGAGTTTAGAAGGATGAGGGGAGATCTTATTGAAACTTACAGGATATACGAGGCCTGGATAGAGTGGAAATGGAGAGGATGTTTCCATAGTAGGAAAAATGAGAACTAGAGGGCACAACCTCAGGCAAAAGGGACAATCCATTAAAACAGAGAAGAGGAGGAACTTCTTCAGCCAGAGAG
Source organism: Carcharhinus amblyrhynchos (assembly GCF_965287045.1). Classification (NCBI taxonomy): domain Eukaryota; kingdom Metazoa; phylum Chordata; class Chondrichthyes; order Carcharhiniformes; family Carcharhinidae; genus Carcharhinus; species Carcharhinus amblyrhynchos. The sequence continues at coordinate 60,690,097 of NC_137329.1, forward strand.
TGGTGAATCTGTGGAACTGTTTGTCGCAGAAGGCTGTGGAGGCCAGGTCATTGAGTGTCTTTAAGACAGAGATAGATAGGTTCTTGATTAATAAGGGGATTAGTGGTTATGGGGAAAGGGCAGGAGAATGGAGATGAGAAAAAAATCAGCCATGATAGAATGGCGATGCAAACTTGATGGGCCAAGTGGCCTAATTTTGCACCTATGTCTTATAGTCTTGTGGTCTTACGGTAATGTGGCTAACAGAATTGAACACTGTATTCCAAGTGTGGCCTAACTAAGGTTCCATAAAGCTGCAACATGACTTGCCAATTTTTAAACTCAAAATCCCAGCTGATGAAGGCAAGCATGCCGTATGCCTTCTTGACTACCTTCTCCACCTATATTGCCACTTTCAGTGACCTATGTACCTTTACATCCAGATCTCTCTGCCTATCAATATTCTTCAGGGTTCTGCCATTTGCTGTATATTTCTTATCTGTATTAGACCCTCCAAAATGCATTACCTCACATTTGTCCGATTAAGCTCCGTCTGCCATTTCTCTGCCCAAGTCTCCAACCAATCTACAACCTGCTTATCCTCATTGCTATCCGCAAGTCCACCAACCTTTGTGTCATCCTCATACTTACTAATCAAACCAGTTATATTTTCTTCCAAATCATATATATATATATTACAAACAGCAAAGGTCACATTACTGATCCCTGAGGAACGCCTTTTGTCACAGCCCTCCATTCAGAAACGTACCCTTCCACTGCTACCCTCCGTCTTCTATGACTGATGTGGCATCACCTGCAGTGTAACCAAGCCTCCCCCGGTACCACAGTAAAAAACAGTACCACTGCAAGGAAGTCCATTGTCAACTTGTCAGATTACACACTTCAACCAGATGAAATCGAAGTTGTCAGCTGAGGGCTCAATTTCTGCCCCACCACCAAAATAGACCCATCAGTCTTGCAGCAGACACAGAGGAATTCATCAGGCGAATGAGGCAAGAGGCCAACAGCGAACACAGTGAGACAGCCAATGAACCAGAACAGCTGACAGAGAGATCTGTGGTGCAGCAATCGAAGAGGAAAGAGTTGAATTGGACTCCTCCGGAAGGCTGCTGCCCTTGACTCAGCATGTGTGCCCAAGCCATCAGGAGGTGCGCCAATGCCAGATTCATCAGCCGCACTCACAAGACAGTCCCAAATGTCACCCAACACAATGCAATGCCATCTGCAGTCTCAAGACCAACCGCAACGTTGTCATCAAACCAGCTGACAAGGTGGGGGGCCACCGTCATACTGAACAGAACAGATTACTGCAAAGAAGTGCACCAACAACTGAACAATGAGGAGCATGATGGACAGTTACCCTAAAATCCGACCAAAGAACACACCCATCAACTCAACAGACTGATCCAGACCTTTGATCCGGGCCTTCAGAACACCCTCTGTGCTCTCATCCCACATACTCCCCGTGTTGGAGATCTCTACTGCCTCCCGAATATACACAAGGCCAACACACCTGGTCGTCCTATTGTATCAGGCAATGGGACCCTGTGTCGAGGGCACATCGAGGCCATCCTGAAACCCATTATCGCGACACCATGGACTTCCTACAGAAACTCAACATACATGGAGCAATTGAACCAGGAGCACTTTTCGTCACAATGGATGTCTCAGCACTTTACACCAGCATCCCCCACGACAATGGCATTGCTGCAACTGCCTCAGTGCCCAATGCTGACAACTGCTAATCTCCAGATACGATTTTACAACTCATCCGCTTCATCCTGGACCACAATGTCTTCACCTTCAACAACCAGTTCTTCATCCAGACACATGCAACAGCTATAGGGACCAAATTTGCACCTCAGTATGCCAACGTCTTCATGCACAGGTTTGAACAAGACCTCTTCACCACACAGGACCTTCAACCGATGCTAGACACTAGATATATCAATGACATTTTCTTCCTTTAGACTCATGGTGAACAATAACTGAAACAATTATTTGATGATATCAACAAGTCCCATCCCACCATCAAACTCACCACAGACTACTCTCTGGAATCGGTTGCATTCTTGGACACGCACATCTCCATCAAGGACGGTCACCTCAGCACTTCACTGTACTGCAAGCCCACAGATAACCTCACGATGCTCCACTTCTCCAACTTACACCTTAAACATGTTAAAGAAGCCATCCCCTAAGGGCAAGCCCTCCGTATACACAGGATCTGCTCAGATGAGGAGGATCGCAACAGACACCTGCAGAAGCTGAAAGATGCCCCCATAAGAACAAGATATAGCTTCGCCTCATCAATCGACAGTTCTGACACACCACAGCGGAAAACTGCACCAACCTTTTGAGAAGACATAGCAGGTATGCTTTGTCATCCAGTACTTCCCCAGAGTGGAGAAGCAATGATATCGTCTCTGGAGCCTTCATCATGTCATCGATGAAGATGAACATCTTGCCAAGCCCATCCCCACATCCTCACTTCTTGCCTTCAAACAACTGCACAACCTTAAACAGACCATTGTCCACAACAAACTACCCAGCCTTCAGGACAGCAGTGACCATGACACCATACAACCCTGCCACTAACCTCTGCAAGACGTGTTGGATCATCAACAACATCTGTACCTTTAAGACTTGATTACCCATAAAGACTCGCATTCCAACCATTATCTTGTAAATTGAGTTTGTGTCTTTATATGCCCTGTTTGTGAACACGATTCCCACTCACCTGATGAAGGAGCATGCTCCAAAAGCTAGTGGCTCATGCTACCAATAAACCTGTTGGAGTTTAACCTGGTGTTGTGAGACTTCTTACTGTTTTATGACTGAGGCAGTGCTGTATCCATCTTTCCAGCTCATCCCTGATCCCATGCGACTTCACCTTCTGCACCAGTTTGCTTTGAGGGACCTTGTCAAAGGCCTTACTGAAGTCCATGTAGACAACATCCACTGCCTTACCCTCATCAATCATTTTTGTCGTTTCCTCGAAAAACTCGATCAAGTTTGTGAGACACGAAATCCCCTTCTCAAAACCATGTTGTCTCTCACTAATACATCCATTTATTCCCAAGTGAGAGTAAATCCTGTCTGGAAGAATCCTGTCCAATAGTTTTCCTACCATTGACATAAGGCTCACTGGCCTGTAATTACCTGGATTATTCTTGCTACCCTTCTTAAACAAAGGAACAACATTGGTTATTCTCCAATCCACTGGGACCTCCCCTGTGGATGCCATCATCTCATGTGAGAACACCATCCAACAGGTACATAGAATATACTCTTTCAACTTGGCCAATGTTGTCTACCTGATACGTTGCAGGAAAGGGTGCCCCGAGGCATGGTACATCGGGGAAACTATGCAGATACTACGACAATGGGTGAATGAACACTGCTTGATAATCACCAGGCAAGAGCGTTCTCTTCCTGTTGAGGAACACTTCAGCAGTTACAGGCATTCAGCCTCTGATCTTTGGGTAAACGTTCTCCAAGGCAGCCTTCACGACACACGACAACACAGAATCGCTGAGCAGGAAGTGATACCTAAGCTCCACACACATGAGGACGGCCTCTTGGGTTCATGTTACACTATCTGTAACTCCCATGACTTGCCTGGGCTTGCAAAATCTCACAAACTGTCCTGGCTGGAGACAATATACGTCTCTTTAACCTGTGCCCAACCCTCTCTCCACTCACATTGTCTGTACCTTTAAGATTTGATTACCCATAAAGACTCACATTCCAACCATTATCTTGTAAATTGAGTTTGTGTCTTTATATGCCCTGTTTGTCAACACGACTCTCACTCATCTGATGAAGGAGCAGCGCTCTGAAAGCTAGTGGCTTGGCTACCAAATAAACCTGTTGGACTTTAACCTGGTGTCGTGAGACTGTTTTATGACTGAGGCAGTGCTGTATCCACCTTGCCAGCTCATCACTGATCTCATGCGACTTCACCTTCTGCACCAGTTTGTCTTGAGGGACCTTGTCAAAGGCCTTACTGAAGTCCATGTAGACAACATCCACTGCCCTACCCTCATCAATCATCTTTGCCATTTCCTCGAAAAACTCGATCAAGTTTGTGAGACACGAAATCCCCTTCACAAAACCATGCTGTCTCCCACTAATATGGCCACTTATACCCAAGTGAGAGTAAATCCTGTCTTGAAGAATCCTCTCCAATAATTTTCCTACCACTGACATAAGGCTCACTGGTCTGTAATTACCTGGATTAGTCTTGCTACTCTTCTTAGACAAAGGAACAACATTGGCTATTCTCCAATCCACTGGGACCTCCCCTGTTGCCAGTGAGGATACATGTATTCCTCTCAGGGCCCCTGAAATTTCCTCCCTCGACTCTCTCAGTATATGGGGTATATCTTGTCTACCTTAGTATTTTCAAGAACCCCAATACCTCCTCCTTTTTGACCTCAACATGACTCAAACTATATATCTTTTCCCAGACCCATCATCCACCAAGTCCTTCTTTTTAGTGAATACTGACACAAAGTACTCATTTATTACCTCACCCACTTCTTCTGGCTTCATGCATAGATTCTCTCCTCTTTCTTGATTGGGCCAACCCCATACTGGCTACTCTCTTGCTCTTTATATATGTATAAAAGCCATTGGGATTTTCCTTGATGCTGCTGGCCAATGATTTTTCATGACTCCTTTTAGCCCTCCTTACTCATTGTTCAAATTTCTTTCTATTTTCCTTGTATTCCACACTTCTTCATGTGTTCCCAGCCTCCTAACCTTGATTAATTCTTCCTTTTTCTCTTTGACGAGGCTCACAATATCTCTTGGTATACAAGGTTGCCATTCTTATCCTTCATCCTTATAGGAATGTGCTAGTCCTGAATCCCAATCAAGTTACACTTGAAAGCTCCCCACAGGGGAGGTCTTGCCTTACAAATCTGGTAGAATTTTTTGAGGAGGTGACAAAAATGGTTGACAATGGGCGAGCTGTTGATGTCATCTATATGGATTTCAGTAAGGCGTTTGACAAAGTCCCTCACGGTAGGCTGGTAGAAAAGGTTAAGGCACATGGGATACAAGGACAGGTAGCTAGATGGATTGAAAACTGGCTGGGCAATAGGAGACAGAGAGTAGTAGTGGAAGGGTCCTTTTCTGGCTGGAGGTCAGTCACCAGTGGTGTGCCGCAGGGCTCAGTACTGGGACCTCTCCTCTTTGTAATATATATAAAGGACTTGGAAGAGGGCGTACGTGGTGTGATCAGCAAGTTTGCAGATAACACCAACATGGCAGGATTGGCGGATACTGAGGAAGATTGTCAGGTGACACAGCAGGATATAGATAGGTTGGTATATTGGGCAGATAGATGGCAGATGGAATTTAATCCTGACAAATGCGAGGCGATGCATTTTGGAAGGAATAATGCAGGGAGGAGTTACGTGATAAAAGGTTGACCGATTAAGAGTATAGAAATACAGAGGGACCTGGGAGTGCAGGTGCACAAGTCTCTGAAGGTGTCAACACAGGTAGAGAAGGTTGTGAAGAAAGCTTACGGAATGCTAGCCTTTATAGAAAGGGGTGTAGAGTATAAGAGCTGTCGTCTAATGCTTCAGTTGTACAGAACGTTGGTTAGACCTCATTTGGAGTACTGCGTCCAGTTCTGGTCACCTTACTACCGGAAGGATGTGGAGACCCTGGAGAGGGTGCAGAGGAGGTTTACCAGGATGCTGCCTGGTATGGAAGGACTGAGTTACGAGGAAAGATTGGGAAAACTGGGGCTCTTCGCCTTAGAAAGACGGAGATTAAGGGGGGATCTGATAGAGGTGTATAAAATAATGAAGGGAATAGATACAGTCAACAGTGGCAGGCTTTTCCCTAGATTGGGGACAACTATTACGAGAGGTCACGATCTAAGGGTAAGGGGGGAGAAGTATAATTTGGATATGAGAGGAAGGTTTTTCACACAGAGGGTCATGGGGGTATGGAATGCGCTACCAAGTAAGGTGGTGGAGGCAGGCACGTTGGATTTGTTTAAGGTTTACTTAGATAGACACATGAGCGAAACAGGGATGGAGGGTTATAGTAGACAGTATTAAAAAGGGTCAGAGCCTCGGGACGACACTGGAAATGTAATATTACATGTTAATGTTTTGTCTCTTTTAACCCACAGGTGTCGGTCCACCTTGTTGTCAAACGAGGGGCATGCACACGGTGGGTCGTGCGTGGGCTGCTCTTGGAGGTTTCGAGAGTGGCCTAGTACTTCGTGTCGCTGTGTGTACTTAATCCTGGACCAGCAGATGGGCACCACAACAGCTCAGTGACTATCACTGCTAGCTGTGCAGATACATGGATTTGGGCCTGTGTCTGTGGGAGTTTGCGCATTCTCCCTGTGGTTGCGTGGGTTTCCTCCGAGTGCTCCGGTTTCCTCCCACACCCCAAAGATGTGCTCTTAGGCTGATTGGTGTACCAAATTGACCCTACACTATTCTCCCCTGAATCTGGCTACATTCACATACACACGGGGCAAGGTAGGTGTAGGAAAATGCTTTGTTGAAATGGCGGCGCGGGCTCATTGGGCTGAAGGGCCTGTTTCCCGTGCTGGGTTGTTCTTTGTTCTTTGTACATGCCAAATGTTGATTTGGCCTCAAATATCTGCCCCCAATCTACATTCTTCAGTTCCTGCCTAAAATTGTTATAATTAACCTTCCCCCAGTTTAGCACCTTAACTTGAGGACTATACTTATCTTTATCATCAGTACCTTTAAACTTACTGATTTGTGGTCACTGTTTCCGAACTGCTCTTCTACTAAAACGTTGACTACCTGGCTGGACTCATTCTCCAATACCAATACAAGGTCCAGTATGGCCCTTCCCGAGTTGGACTATCTATATACTGTTTCAAGGAGCCATCCTGGATGCTCCTTACAAACTCTGCCCCATCCATGCCCCAGCACTAAGTGAGTCCCAGTCAATATAAGGAAAGTTAAAATCTTCCACCATGACAATCCTGTTACTTTTATACCTTGCCTGCATAACTAACTGTTCCTGTACCTCCTGCTGGCAGTTGAGTGGCCTATAGTAAATCCTTGTGACTGCACCATTCCTATTCCTGAGCTCTACCCATATTGCCTCACTGTATGAGCCCTCTAAAGTGTTCTCCACAGTTCAACTGTGAGATTCTTCTTAACCAGTATTGAAGCTCCCCCACCCTTTTTGCATCCCCCTCTATCTCGCCTGAAGCATCTGTATCCTGGGACATTAAGCTGTCAATCCTGTCCTTCCCTTAACCAAGTCCCTGTAATCGCAACAGTATCATAGTTCCAAATACTAATCAAAGCTCTAAGTTCATCTCCCTTACGTGTTACACTTCTTGCATTGAAACAAATGCACTTCAGTCCACCAAACCCTCTTTGATTAGCAACCACAAATTTGACGTCAGTTCCCCTAAAATGGCTCTTCTCTTCCCTTGTTCACTTCCTCAAGCTCATGTGCACATCACTTTTATGATCCTTTCCTTTGATGTTCATATATCCCATTTGGTTATTTCTCTCATTCCTAACTATAATAATCTTCCCATTTGGTGGCAGGAACAGGCTTTCCTACATTCAAATTTGTTCTAGATGTGCTCTGTGTATAGAATCACTTCTCCTAATATTGCAATCTGTTCACTAACTTTGATTATTCAGACCACACAATCCAAGTAGAATGCTATTGGGTCACGACAGCAGTGTAATAATTCCCATTATTATCTGACAGCCCTAAAGCTGGTGCTGTTGTGAAAAATTGTTCAATAGTGGTGAATTCAACATTGCGCTCCCCCGCACATTCTGTCTTTTGTCACTCTTCAGTCGCTGCCCTCCCCCCTTTTACCAGATTTTGTTTCAGGGTGATGATTGCTGCTATATTGAAAGTCTATAAATAAATTCTCGAATATCTGGAAGCTACTGCAAATCCTATTCCCTTTGCAGTTACCTGCAAAACAAAAGATACAAAAGAGCTATCCTGCTTGGTGTAGAATGGGTTAATTAATCAGACTGTATTTGACAATTCAAGATGTTAAAATTTTGTAATTCCCAGTTCAAGCATAAAAAATCTTCAGCCATGATGAACTTCAGCTGCAAACACACAACATTAATTGTCTGCTAATTTAAAAAAGGGTGGAGTAAAGTTTGCAAATGGACATCGTTACATCATCACTAATGGTCCAGGAATCACATAAACTTTGATTGCAAAATTATTAGACAGAAAACTAAAAGCTTGCAACATATACACCCACAAATGTCATGCACACACATTTTAAAATAAGAATAATCTGAATTAATTCTGTAAGTGTCCCTTGTGGTTCTGTTTTTCAAATTCCAAATTCCTGTAATTAAAACTCAATATTAATTCCCCAAAAAGATAGACCTTAACAAATGTAGCCCAAATAATTATAAAACACATCTCCAAAAATTTACATAAAACAAACGAGATACACATGCTTTCATAACTCATAAATTCCAAACAATGAATTGAAATCACAGACACATACGTTTCCAGGTGATTTAAAAACAAATCAACTGTCACCTAAAACGGTTAACCTTTGTAGGGGCAGTGAGTGAACAAGAGAAACTTGACATGAAATTGGATCATTTTAAACTCACCTGACCACACAAAACAAATTTGATTTTGAACTTCCATACTTCTTTGTTCTATTTCTCAATCTAATTATTTTTACTTTATCATTGTTTTGTTCGGGATGGGTAATTCCTTTTCTTTATAATTGGTTCATTTGTTTTGTTAATTCTACATGGGCCCCAATAATCAGAATCCAGGCTTTATCATTCTTAAGATAAACAAAATAACTGCGGATGCCAGAATCTGAAACAAAAACAGAAAAATGCTGGAAAATCTCAGCAGGTTTGACAGCATCTATGAAGAGAGAGTAGAGTCAATGTTTCGACTCAACATTCTTATCCATTTTCTCTTCTTTTTCCAGCATTGCCTCCATTTTTCAAGAGGATTGTGGGGAGTCCAAGTAGACCTACTCATCCTATATTATCTTGTATCTAAGCTGCATGTTTGTTTCTGTTTCTCTATATCAGCCCTTTCTTGGGCGGCTTTGGCTGCTTCAGTTACTGTTACATTATGTTTCCCATGGGGGCCAGCGCAATTGGAACACTTTATCCTTGTTCAGTTTTTAGTGTTGTAAGTGCATTACTGTCCCTTTGTTTGGGGAAAGTCAATTCTACCAAACACTCCTTCACAGCGCAAGGGAGTGCCTGTCGTTTCTATTTCAAGGGTGTTTTCCAGTGCTAGGGAGGTCCTAGCTCGCCTAGCCAATTTGTGAGTGACCCAAAACATTCAGCATTGCTGGTCATTCCCGCTATCTAGAATGTCTCAGTTGCTTCAGACTTGTCCTTTATCTAAAACATTCTCTTAAACATTCAACTGAGAGACCCTGCTGACTACACCAATCATGTTCTGTTTTGTTCTTTTAATGATCTGGGAGAATGTTAAATAAGAGACAAAGAATTATAATCTCTAAACGATAACAATTGTTTATTATAAAAGAGTAAATATGAAAGAAATACAGTAGAAATGAAAACAAGCAACGAGTCACACGGCTTAATGCCCACTGGGCCCTGGTAACAACAGCTGGTCTGGAGCCGGAGTAGTCCTGGCACCATTCAGGATCCCGGTATAGTAAGACTTGATTTGAATCCTAAGACTTGATTTAAACACAGGCTTGGAAAACAATAGGAGCAGGGCTACTTCACCTGTGATTACAGTGATACTATCATATGGTGCAAAACACAGCTGCATTATTTTAGGATCTCACAGCAAGAATATTGCTGAGTTGACTGGTGAATATCTTAACTGTTTATTTTCTATACAGGAACTTGGTGCTCACCAGCACCTTCCTTTGACCCTCTGGCAGCCCCGTCACAACACCTTCCTGCTGAGATGCAGCCCCGACAAACCCCACCCACACAATGCCAACCCCAACACCTCTGACACTCATGCCCTTCCAGCCATCAAGTTGTCAATCCCTCCTTCTGTTCCCACAGGATAAGAGGGCCCATAACTGCCAGGAGCGGAGAAAACTGGAGGGAGGGGTCTCCTTTACTCCCTTTGAGGAGTGCACAATGGAGCTGGCAAGGGAGGGAGAGGAAAGAACTATGAGTGTGACCAAGAAGTGAACATCTGCAAAACCTTCATTAATATGACATTTTTGATTTATTATTTTAACATGTATTAGTATATAGTGAAAAGTTTTTTTTTGCACGCTACACAGACAAAGCACACCATACATAAAGAAAGAAAGGAGAGAGTGCAGAATATAGTGTTACAGTCATAGCAGGGTGTAGAGAAAGATCAACTTAATATTAGATAGGTCCATTCAAACGTCTGATGGTATCAGGGAAGAAGCTCTTCTTGAATCGGTTGGTACATGTCATCATATATTTTTGTCCCAGCAGAAGAAGGTGTCTGCGGTGCATGGTGTCCTTGATTATGCTGACTGCTTTTCCAAGACAGCGGGAAGTAGAGACAGAGTTGATGGATTGGGCTTCATTCACAAGCCTTTGTAGATTTTTGTGGTCTTGGACAGAGCAGGAGCCATACCAAGCTGTGATACAACCAGAAAGTATGCTTTTTATGTGCATCTGCAAATGTTGATGAGAGTCATAGTGTTTATGCCAAATTTCCTTAGCCTTCTAAGAAAGCAGGGGTATTGGTAGCCTTTCTTAACTACAGCCTTAGCATGGAGGGCCCAGGACAGTTTCTTGGTGATCTGGACACTTAGAAACCTGAAGCTCTCAACTATTCCCATTTTGTCCCTGTTGATGTAGACAGGGGCACGTCCTCCACTCTGCTTCCTGAAGTTGATGACTATTTCTCTCGTTTTGTTGACATTAAGGGAGACATGATTGTCATTACACCAGTTCACCAGATTCTCTGGCTCAAATTTTACCAGAGCTCCTGCTGTGAGGCTCGCAGAACAGAATTCTCTTTTGCCCTCGGGCAGGATTTTATGAGCCTCACCTGAGCGAGGTCATAAACGACTGGCCTCTATCTCTCACCTGTACCCCATCTTGTTACTGTTTGAGATCCAACCCACCATGGTGATGCCATCAGCAAACTTGAAGACTGAGCTGGAGGGGAATTTGACCACACAGTCATGGGTGTGTAAGAAATATAATAAGGGCTGAGGACATAGCCTTATGAGCCATCTGCTATTGAGGATGATTGTGGAGGAGGAGTTGTTGCCTATCATTTCACGTAAGTGGCATGTTGCCCAGACACTTGTCCCTCTTTTGCACTGAACCTTGTGTCCTTTGTTACAAGAAGGGACCTTGATGAACCTGTCCTCTATTCCCACTGAGATATTTAACAACAGCTCAGAGGAAACTTTGATCAAGGCAAAAAGAATCCTCCGAGGCCAGCGCAATTCATTCAACACAGGTGTCCACCACATAATCCACCAGCGCAGATACTTTCATCAAGGTGGGACATGTTACTGGTGAGACTTGTGAATCATTTCCTGGTGTGCATGACACAGCCATAGATGCACAATAGTGGAGACAGGAATATTCAAGGTCACAGCCAAACGATGGTCTGCCAGGGCAAAGAATCAGCTGGTCCCAAGTCAGGTGTCAGTTCACTGGGATCAGTCATCCTGAACCTGGAGATGCATCAGCAGAGCCAGAGAATGCAGGAGTGGCTATCAGCAACACTGCAGCAACTGTGAGGCTAACTGGAAAAGTCCTACTGACTTCTGTTACAGGTGGTGGTGCCAGCAGTGCAGGGTACACAGGCCAAATTTGCAAGGTTGGCAGTCGTTAGCCTAGGGCAGGAAATGGTTCCCATGGGTGATGTAGTGCAGGGTATCCTGGAGACCCAGTGGGCCATTGCAGACACACACTGGGCCATTGTCAAGGATGTCGTTGGCATTCTGGATACATTGGGCCATGTCTTGGATGTATTCTGGAGACACAGTTGGCCTTGGCTGTATTCTGGAGACACAGCTGGCCTTGGCTGCAGGCTTCAAGAGCTTGGCCAGATATCAGATGTTAATACTGAGGGTTTCAAAGCTTGGTCCAGTCTCAGAGGGCCATCAAAGAGGGCTCACACAGCATGAGGCATACTCAGTTGGGCCTCCAACATTGGCAGAGCCAGGTGTTGCTCAGGCCTCTGGAGCTCAATCCAGCTGTCCTGCCATCCCTTGGAGTATCCCCAGAGCCAATGGATGCCCGGAGGGAAGAAGAAGCGCTGGACCCCATGCTGGGATCTTCCACCCGGGAGACCCCAGATGTCCCCAGACCTGAATCCCTCCTTCCTGCTACCAAAACATCTCATGAGCAGTGGGATGAACAGGGTGGCATGGCAACATCAGTGTCATCTGAAAGCAGGATGAACAGGGTGGCATGGCAACATCAGTGTCATCTGGGGCCCTCCAACTCTCCAAAGGATTTCCAAGAAGGCCATTACAAGCTGCAGGGCGTGGAACACAGCTGATTGCTTCCATCTTTGATGTGTATTCTGGGGGGACACATAGGGTGTGATTCTCCCAAAAAAATTCTAAGTGCTGAATTCGTGGGAAAACTGATATAAATCATGATTGTTTCTTCAGTGGGAGCTCAGACCCAAATCTCCCGCATTGCAGAGGTCATAATCATGAACATCATTAAAAGTTCAGAGGTTGGAGCCTATTCATGCCAGAGTTTGACAGTTCCAGGCCTCTGTGCATGTGCAGTGGCCCCAAACTGCCAGCCTGCGCTTTTCTGGCCAGCTTAATCGCTGGCCAGCCTGGCACCCTCACAGCACTGCCCCTATGGACACCTCCATAGCCCGATCGTGGCCCCCATGACTATTCCTGGGCCAGCCCCAGCACCCCCCCTACCCCAGAGTGCCCCGATCTCCAGCACCCCCCACCCCCCACCCCCCAGCAGTGATGATCCTCCCTCACCCTCTACCCCTGCAGATCTCCCCCTCCCATGGGAGACAGACAACCCCATGGGAGCTAGACACCTCTCCTACCTCAGCAAACCATCCCACAGAAGGCAGCCCCCTGGCAGACCACCCTTCCTCCAGCTCACCTTGATTACTGGCCTCCCTCCAGCCCCAACGCATCTTGTCTGCAGAGTGGCAGCTGGGCCTCCCTAACCCCACCAATTGCCCCTAGCCCCACATCCAGCTGGCCCTGCACCCTAGGCCCTGCCCCCTTGATACTGCCACTAGGCCTTGCCCCTTTGGCACTACCTGATGCCTGGTGGGGGTTGTGCCAAAATGCCCCCTGGGTATAGACAGTTTGCCCCTTGGGCAATGTTAGAGGGCACAGGCTGGCACTGTTAAAGTACCCATGCCCAGTGGGCACTACTTCCCCAAGGTCCGTCCCCCTCCCGGAGACCCCAATTGCCCCCCTTCACTCCGTTAGGGTCTCCTGCTAGTTTGCCCAAAGAATGGAGCTACTCAAACCTCCGCAGGAGTGAATATGTATTGGCAGGGTGGGAGAAGTTCTCGAGCATGAAAAATTCAGTCCCGGGCCCAATAATCAAATTTAAATGACATTAAAATAAGACTTAATGTACTCACCTCAGGGTCACTGGTTTCTTGTATGGTATCAATCGTGCCGGGTTTCCGTCGCTAGGAGATACCCACATGTCGAGAATACATGTGCAAATCCCGCGAATCTGAGGTGCGAATCTCCCAGCCTGAACTGCCAAAGTATTAATGGGTCAGGATGGGAGAATCAGCCTCATAAACGTAGCAGTGGGCCTTGCAAAATTAAGAATTTATTGGACCACAAAAGGGCACAGGTGAAAGACTAGTTAGATTTAGGAAAATAGGCACTGTTATTGCACTCCGCATCTGTGATTATTCTGTCTATGATTCGCCTCCCACAAGGATGATCCTACTGTATCCTGATCACACATATAATGGTGTAGAGCATTGTGCTGTGCTGTACAGGCCCTTTAGCACAATGAACATGTGCTTCCCAGTTCCCAGCACTTGTGCCAGACCAGACCCCTGCCTGCCATGGAACTACAATCAGTCCCGGCAGTCGGAGCCCTATCAGCCCACATAATAGATGGCCTGCCCAGTAGCCCACCAGGCCTTGGGATGACCCCCCCCGCCCTTCCTGCAACCCACAAAGCATTGCACCATTGCTTGTGCCCCCACCCTCCCCCATCCTCAGTCAGACTTTGGCCCAGGCACCAGTGTGCAGTCAGAGAACAGGTAGGAATCAGACTTGTTTTGCATCAGGGCAGAATCACTGTGTGCCTCATAGTGAGTTGCCATCATCCACTTGCCTGAACCAATAACTCAGTAAACAGCCAATCCAATCCTATCATCTGGTGTGATGTGAATTGGACTCATGTGGAGATGGTGTTTATAAGGAGAAGGAGGGGGAGTGGGAATTAGGGGGGTTACGACTCCTGGGGAGTGGTGGGTGGATGAAACTCACAGCTGCCAGGCTACACACCTTGGTGAACCCTGCTGCAATGACAGCTTTCCTCACCGCCCTGCCATGCTAAACCTTAGCCAGCACAGCCTGTCCTCCATCCTCCGGCTCCTCCTCAGGCTTTTACTCCCCATCCTTCTGGTTCTGTTCTCCTTCTCCAAGAGGGTCTCTCTGCTGCTGCACCACATTGTGGGGCACACAGCAGACCACAATCATATGGGGGACTGTCAGGAGGCTGTACTGGAGGGCCTGGTCTGAGCAATCCAGGCAGTGAAACTGCATCTTCAGGAGCCTGATGAACCACTCGACGGTGGATCAAGTGGAAGTGTGAGGATCATTACGATGGCCCTCTGGCGTCTGCACTAGCATCATTAGCCAAGATTAGCCAAGATAAAGTGGGGACCACAGGGTGATGTGCTTGCCAACTACAGCTCCCTGCACATTGGGTATGTGGCAATGGCAGCAAATCCTGCAGCCCAGGCTTTCTGTTGGGCCTGGCATCAAAGTCTATGTAATTTCCAGACTGGGCAAAGAGTGACCTCGCAGATACAGTTGTGCATTAAGGTCCCCTCTGGACACCTGGAAGGACCCGGAGGCATAGAGGTTGAGGGCCACTGTGACCTTCACTGCCACCGGGAGCAGGTGGCCTCCTGTCCCTCGAGGTGCCAGGTCTGTGAGGATCTGAAAGAGGTGCCACACTGTCTCCTTACTTGGACTGAGCCTGTGGGGGCATGGGCTTCCGTCAGCCCATTGAAAGTTTGCGGATCCTGTAGAACCTGGGCTTCTGCCTCCTCCAGCCCCTGGGTCCCCACCGTGGAAGATTCGCAGCCACATCCTGGCACTGAGTGGTGGCCCCCTGTCCAGCTACGATCTCTGGCCAGGGCTGGCCTTGCAGTTGCCAGACATCTCCCTCCTTCTCCTCAACATCTGCTACAATGATCCCCAAGTCTATCACTGCCAATCTGAAATCCATACATACACTTGGGGCGAGAGGTGGGGGGGTAATGAGTTGCTGTTGGAAGTGACAGACAGAAAGAGACACACTTAATATGGCTACCCATTCCAGGCTCCCCCATTCCTTCCCAGCATCCAGTGTCCCCATGATTCTGGACACTGGCAATCCAACACCATTCTTGGTGCCATGCGTCACTTCAATGAGTTGCCTAGTGTTGACGAATGCTCGCTATGGCAGGCATAGAGAGCATATGAGTGGCTGTACAGGTTCCGTATTGGGAACTCTTGAAGCATAGACATGGGTGCACCTACCTGGATATCTGGTGCAGTGGTTTCCAAGAATAGCTTGCAATTCAGGCATGATGGTGAGGGGCATCCTTGTGACTATCACAAGATGAGCTTCCATCGAAGGCAGCAGTGAGAGTCCATGCAGTTTATGAGGACCCGTGTTCACACCTGCTGAGCTTCCTTAATTGGGGCTTGTTTCTGTTAGTAGGGCCTGGAATGGAATGTCAGTTGTGAGCAACAGAGCCTGTCCAGTAGGCAGATGGCAGGGAAACCAGAGCGATATTCATGGGGTTGGTAGTTGACCTCCTGTGAAACCCTTTGAGGACTGGGTTGCAGCCAGGGGAATACAAACAACACAAGCCCCAAACCAGCGGTGATTCCTGACCTGAGGACCCCCAAACAGCACAAGACCCCTCAAACCCCAGTGCCTTTGCAAGCCCCCCACTCCACCCACCCCCTCCCCGCCACTGCGCACTCTGGGAGTTGGTGTTCAGCTGTACTCACCTCATCACTCTCATTTGGCACTACTGTGCCTGGCCCAGGTTTTTTATAGACCATCTGTTATTCACACTGGTGTGAAGTCACACCCAAGTGATGGGAAAGGCACTGGAAGAGGGAAACGCCAGTGTAGAACTCACAAATGATACTGAAATCCATTCAGATACATGCTAATAGACTTGACTCACAGTTTGGGCACAAAGGTGTTTGTGTCAAGAAAAGGTAGCTGGGAAGATACCAAACCGGGTGTGAATCTAATTTTTGGCTCATGCCCTGTCCTCCAGTCTTGCCACACTATT
This sequence comes from Carcharhinus amblyrhynchos, assembly GCF_965287045.1. Taxonomy (NCBI): domain Eukaryota; kingdom Metazoa; phylum Chordata; class Chondrichthyes; order Carcharhiniformes; family Carcharhinidae; genus Carcharhinus; species Carcharhinus amblyrhynchos. The sequence continues at coordinate 60,706,570 of NC_137329.1, forward strand.
TGACCAGCACAGCAGGCCAGAAGGAGCGCACCCAAAGTGTCTAAATGTTGTAACAGCACAGCAGTCATCACTTGGGTTTATGACCAATTCTCAATTTCTGTAAGCTAGCACTCAAAGCAGTCCTATCCTCCAAATCTTTCTACTTCAGAGGTCAGCCATCTTCAGCAGAACCAAGACAGACTCCCAGGCCGAGGAAATGGGCAGTGTTCCACGTGAAAGCACTTGCACTCTTCCGGCGATGTGCCGGTTGGCACTGATTCATCAGGAATGTAGAACCACCAGGAGTTCCGAACATATTTTGTAATTCATTTTGGTGGAGAATGCAGCAGAGTAGATTTGATGATACTCATCCATCTTCTCTACGTCAATGTAATCCATACAGGAGGCAACACATCATCAGTATAAGCCAAGAGGATGACCTTCTTGCCCGGCTCATGTATAGCTAGTTCCAGTAACCTCCGCCACAAGGTGCAAAGGAAGACTTTGTGCAGATGTATATCACTGGAGCATTGCTGGCATCCTTCTCCATAGAGTGAAGGGGTGAGATCAAAGATCCATTAACTTGCACTGCTGTGAAGCACAGATGCCAGATTGGGGTCACACAATGCATCCTGAGGTTGCAGAATTCTGAGAATATGTTAGTGGTGAACTCTGTTCATTGCTTTTCCCTCACAAAAGGAACAAAGAACAAAGAACAAAGAACAAAGAACAACCCAGCACGGGAAACAGGCCCTTCGGCCCAACGAGCCCGCGCCGCCGCATCGCCCTACACCTATTCTACCCTGCATGTCTACGAATGGGACCCTACTCAGTCAGATTCAGGGAAGAAATAGTGTCAATTTGGTGGAAACCAATTAGCCTAAGAGCACATCTTTGGGGTGTGGGAGGAAACCGGAGCGCCCGGAGGAAACCCACGCAACCACAGGGAGAATGCGCAAACTCCCACAGACACAGGCCCAAATCCATGTATCTGCACAGCTAGCAGTGCTAGTCACTGAGCTGTTGTGGAGCCCGTCTATCGGTCCAGGATCAAGCACACACACCGACATGAAGTACTAGGCCACTCCTGGACTTCCAAGAGCAGCCCACGCACAACCCGCCGTGTGCATGCCCCTCGCTTGACACGAGGTGGACCTCCACCTGTGGAATAAAGACAAAACATATTAGTTATACAGCCTGCCCTTCCGGTGTCTCCCGAGGTTTAACCCTATTTAATAGCCCCTACCATATCCCTCCATTCCCGTTTCACTCATATGCCTATCTAACTGCAACTTAAACGAGTCCAACGTGCCTGCCTCCACCACCCTACTCGGTAGCGCATTCCAGACCCCCACAACTCTCTGTGTAAAGAACCTTCCTCTTACCTCCAAATTATACCTCCCCCCCCTCACCCTTAAGTGATGACCTCTTGTGTTCGTACCCAGTCTAGGGAGCAGTCTCTCACTATTAACTCTATCTATTCCCTTCAGTATCTTATATACCTCTATCATGTCCCCTCTCAATCTCCTTCTTTCCAAGGAGAATAGCCCCAGTCTCTTCAGTCTCTCCTCGTAACCCAGTCCCCCCAATGCCAGGCAACATCCTGGTAAACCTCCTCTGCACCCTTTCCAGAGACTCCACGTCCTTCCGGTAATAAGGTGACCAGAACTGGACGCAGTACTCCAAATGCGGTCTAACCAACGTTCTGTATAACTGAAGCATTAGACGGCAGCTTTTATACTCTAAGCCCCTTCCTATAAAGGCTAACATCCCATAAGCCTTCCTAACAACGTTCTCCACTTGTGACACAACCTTCATGGATTTGTGGACCTGCACTCCCAGGTCTCTCTGTACGTCTATACTCCTAATCGGCCTACCTTTTATCACATAGCTCCTCTCTGCATTATTCCTTCCAAAATGCATCACCTCGCATTTGTCAGGATTAAATGCCATCTGCCACCTATCTGCCCACTGCACCAACCTATCTATATCCTGTTGTATCACCTGACAATCCAGTTCTGTACCCGCCAACCCTGCCATCTTGGTGTCATCAGCAAACTTGCTGATCACACCACCTACTCCCTCTTCTAAGTCATTTATGTAGACTACAAAGAGGAGAGGTCCCAGTACCGAGCCCTGCGGCACACCACTGGTCACTGGCCTCCAGCCCGACAAGGTACCCTCCACAACTACCCTCTGTCTCCTATTTCCCAACCAGTTCTCAATCCACCTAACTACCTGGCCTCGTATCCCATGCGCCTTAACCTTTTCTACCAGCCTACCGTGAGGGACTTTGTCAAACGCCTTACTGAAATCCATATAGATGACATCAACGGCTCTCCCATCGTCAACCGTTTTTGTCACCTCCTCAAAGAATTCCACCAGATTCGTAAGGCAAGACCTCCCTCTAACAAAGCCATGTTGCGTATCCCTAATCAGATCGCAACGCTCCAAATGCTCATACATCCTACCCCTAAGTATTTTTTCCATTAACTTCCCTACCACCGACGTCAAACTCACCGGCCTATAATTCCCAGGGTTATCCCTACTACCTTTTTTGAACAACGGGACCACATTTGCTACCCTCCAGTCTTCTGGGACCTCACCTGTGTCCAAAGAAGAGACAAAGATGTGCGCCAGAGGCCCAGCAATTTCATCTTTCGCCTCCCTAAGCAGCCTGGGATAAATACCATCAGGCCCCGGAGCTTTATCCGTCCTTACGCTACCTAAAAGCCCTAGCACTTCCTCTCTCGTAATAACTATATCCTGCAACTGAACCTCCGCTCCCTCCAAGAGACCGCACGATTCCGAACCCCTCTCCTTCGTGAATACCGACGCAAAGTATTCATTCAGGAGCTCCCCCATTCCCTCCGACTCAATACACAACTCTCCACTCTTGTCCCTAAGAGGACCAATTTTCCCTCTAACTACTCTCTTGCCTCTAATATAGGAATAAAATGCCTTAGGATTATCCTTAATCCTACCGGCCAAAGCCATCTCATGCCCTCTCTTCGCCCTTCTAATTCCCCTTTTTAGCTCCCTCCTACTCTCTCTATATTCCTCCAGCGCACACTCCGTACCCATTTGTTTTGACCTATCATACGCCTCCCTCTTCTTCCTAACCAAGTCTTCAATATCCCCCGTAATCCACGGCTCTCTAATCCTACCTTTCCCATCCTTTCGCTTAACCGGAACAAACCTCCCCTGCAACCATTTCATTTTGTCCCTAAAAGCCTCCCACTTGCCAACCGTGGACTTGCCAGCTAACAGTCCCTCCCAGTCAGTTTGCTGCAGCTCCCTCCTAATCCTGCCATAGCTCGCCTTTCCCCAGTTCAGCACACTCCCGCTTGGACGGCACTCGTCCCTTTCCATTTTTATCCTAAAGTAGACGGACTTGTGGTCACTGTTCGCCACATGTTCGCCTACCTCTAACTCACCCACCTGCCCTGGCTCGTTTCCCAACACTAAATCCAGTATAGCCCCTCCCCTAGTCGGGCAAGTTACATACTGTTCTAGCGACCCTTCCATAACACATTTCACAAACTCCTCTCCCTCCGTACCCCCAGCTCTAGGCCCCCTCCAATTCACTCCGGGAAAATTAAAATCACCCACTACAACCACTCTATTCTTTCTGCACCTGTCCAAAATGCCCCTGCAAATTCCCTCCTCCACTGACTTTGGGCTGTTGGGTGGCCTATAGTACACCCCCAGCAGTGTGATCTCTCCCTTTTTATTCCTCAACTCCACCCACAGCGACTCAATCCCTATCTCTTCCATATCGCCCTCCCTCTGCACTACTGTGATGTTTTCCTTGACTAACAGTGCCACCCCTCCACCTCTCTTCAACCCTCCTCTGTCACACCTAAAACACCTGTACCCAGGAACATTCAGCTGCCAGTCCTGCCCTTCCCGTAACCACGTCTCCGTTACAGCCACCACATCCAACTGCCTCACAAACATCAAGGCCCTAAGCTCATCCGTTTTCCCTGCCACACTCCTAGCATTGAAACAGACACAGTTCAACCCACAAATGTCCCTCGGAACCACCTTCTCCCTTATAATTTTCCTTTCACCCGTCTCTCTCCCAGCCACCTCCCCACCCCCCCTCCATATTAGTTTAAATCATTCCTGAACACCCCAGCTAACCTCCCTGCTAAGACACTAGTCCCCCTCCCGTTCAAATCCTCCCCACCTCTCCTGTACAGTTGCCTTTCTCTCCTAAACACCTCCCAATGATCTACATAAGTAAACCCCTCTACCCTACACCAGTCCCTCAACCATGCATTCAACTGCATGATCTCGTCATTCTTAGCCCTGCTCATACTGGGCAGCAACCCAGACAGTGCCACCCTAGAGGTCCTGCCCTTTAGTTTGGCCCCCAACTCCCTAAATTGCCTACGGACCTCTCCCCTACTCCTCCTTCCTATATCCCCCTCCCCTACGTGTACTATGACCTCTGCCTGGGTCCCCTCCCCTTTCAAAATTCCCTCTACCCTTTCCATTATATCTTTTACCCCTGCTCCAGGGAGGCAGACCACCATCCTGGAGTCGCGCCCTTGCCCACAGAACCTCCTATCAATCCCTCGGACCCTCCCATCCCCTACCACTATCACCTTACCAGACCCTTTCCGTCCCTCTAAGTCAGTCTCCCCTTCCTTCCTATTTTTCTGTGCCCCTGCCGACGAACCTTGGGGGGCCTCCGGGGAGGCCGGGGGACCCTGACTACTCTTCTTCTTCCTCTTTCCCCTCCTAACAGTCGTCCATCCTCCCTTCTCTTCAGCCCTTGAGACCTCCTCCTGCTCATGTTTCCCAGCCATTATCTCCTCATTCTCCCTAACTAGAAACGCATCTTCCAGTCGCCCCTCGAGTTGCCTGATCCGGGCCCTCAATCGCTGCAGTTCTAAACATTTACTGCAGATGTGTACCTTGGGGACACGTGAAACCACCAGGAACTCCCACATGTGGCACCGGACGCAACTTACATTCCTCCCTATATTCCCTGCCATGTCCCAACCTCCTGTAAGTGCCCAAGGTAGAAATCTGTCACTCACCTTCTCCAAGCCTGCACTCGCCTAAGCCCAGCAAGCCAAAGCCCTTCTCACTCAGTTCCCACTCACTCTGCTGCCCGCTCCCGACGCTGCCCGCTCTATACTGCTACCCCTTTTTTATACCCCCCGCTCCCCCTTAACGACTATCCCCTGGCCTAACTTCCGGTACGGAAGTAAACTACACTCTAACAAGCCCCGAGAACCGGAAGTAGAGGAAAAAAGCGGTTTTCACTTTAAATCAGTCACTCACCACAGCCACAGCCACCAGGTTCAATGCTCCGGAGAACAATGAGGAAAACCACAGGCAAGTCCTCTGAAAGTGATGGCCCTGGTGCCAGGACAAATGAATAATTTTTTGATCAGGACCAGGTAGGATGAGACAGGAAGAATCACATTGGTCAGCATGATGCAAACATGAACTTGAAAAAGATCTTTTAATTCATGCTGAGAAGGGCGATAGTGCTGTTTCTTCGGCAAGCAGTAATTAGAGTCTTAGAGTCGTAGAGTTATGCAGCACAGAAAAAAGCGCTTTGTCCCATCGCATCTGTGCTGGTCAAAGACAAACCACCTAACTATTCAAATCCCATTTTTCAGCACTTGGCCCATGGCCTTTTATGCCTTGGCATTGCAAGTGCGCACCTAAATACTTCTTAAATGAGGGTCTCTGCCTCCACCATTGATTCAGGCAGTGACTTCCAGAGTCCCACTACCTTTTGGGTGAATAATTTTTTCCTCACATCCCCTCTAAACCCTCTGCACTTTATATTAAATCTGTGCCCCCTGGACATTGATCCCTCAACCAAGGTAAAAGGTTTCTTCCTGTCTATGTATGTTCCTCAATTGTATACATCTCAATCATGCCTCCCATTAGTTGACACTGCTCTAAGGAAACAACCCTTTCCCTTTTGCCCCACTTTGGCAGACTGTTAGTGCAGCCCTCACAGAAGAGAAGTATCTCCTCATCCAACGTTTTGCCCAGGACCAGAGCCGCAAAAATGGGAGGCTTTCCAGCTTCCTTCTCCAGTTAGCCCAGAATCAATGAATGGAGCCTTGGAACACTCAATCTCCAGCAGTAGGTTGTTGAAACGCCGTGATGCCACTCACACATGAAATGAAACTTGCTTTGCAAACACTCGCTGATGGTCTGAACATAACTGGTCACATGGAAGTTGCTGGAATGCAGTTCAAAAGCCTTAGAGATGAAAATTCTGGATTTTCCTCTTCCAGACTTTAGAAAACTGTAGGTTTGGTGTAACAATTCCTCCAGACATCCACCAAACTGTAGGAATGGACTAGGATTCCCTCAGCTTTCCATTGTCATCGAGTGCTGCAGAGTATCAGTGTGGTTTTTCACTTTGAGATCCCATTTGAAGCCCTCAAAGCCCCAAGCTAATGATGATACACTAAATTTTGTACAAAGAAGTTAACTAACCTGTTTGAATTAGAAGCTATGTGGACTCATTATTGCCTCCTCATGTGTCATAAAGCCTGATCCCAGTGATGCGGGACCAATGGATGCAGCTGATTGGTGAGTAAGTCCTGGTGGGTATTTCTAAATCTTATTAGGTTATCAATCATTACTTAAGCAAGGGTAAGGGAATTATTTGATTTATTTCTTTTAAAAAAAAGTTTTATAAAGGTCTTAAACTTAATACTTTTAAGTTTGAAACCTTCCTGAGTCACGGCAGGAAAGAACAAAGCTATAGTTTGCTCGTCTTGCTCCATGTGGGAGGCCAGGCACAGTTCAGTGACCAGGATCAGCATGTGTGAAGAAAAGGCCCAATTTTATCACTTTGATTCTAAGTGCTGAATCTGGGTGCAATTCAGATCTGATTTGCAAAACTGCTGTCAGGCACCCCTATATGCACTTTGGCTGAAAAAAAGTCGTGAATCTGAATCACGCTGTAGGCGGGCCTTATCACACCCGAAATGCTGCAGCTCCAATTGGAGCTTTGAACTGCGCGTGTGCAGTGAGAAAAAAAAATTGAAAAACGTGCCCCTGTCACATCGCATCTGGACCACAAAAAATGGATAAAGTAGCCAGGGAGCAAAAAGCTGAAACGATGGCCCTTGTAGACATTGCCCGACCCTCAAAACATAATGTCCCCTTTATCCACCCTCCACCCATGCTGTGCAACTACAGTTTCTTTACCTTTCCAATCCTGCCACTACATCATGGTGTTTTCCCAGGATCCACAGCGGAGGTCAAGGCAGCTTGCTGTCTGCCATGCCCTGTTGTCTATGAGACCTTGGCAGTCATTCTCTGGAGGGCTGAGATTTGGTGGGTCCTGGCCTGTTCTGAGGTTCCTCTGGGTGGCAGTGCCACTCTCCTTGGCCTGTGCAGCTGGAGCTGAATCAGTTACAGGGAGAGGGATTCAGTTGGGCTGAACCCTTCCGTAATTATCTGGATAGATGCTACCTAGCACTGCAAGCTTCTCCTCCTCCCTATGGCACCTGGCTTCCTCTTTTGAATGCTCACAAGTGCATGTCCATGCAGTTCATATCCTGCAACATGGGGTACATGACTTACATTGGAGGTCATGTACCAAAGTCTCCACAGTGGCCTCCATGCATGCAGTTTTGACCTGGTTGCTTCAGAATCTGCACTATTTCCTCGGGCAAAGGATGATAAGACTCCTCCATCCTGTCTTTCAATCTGAGAAGTGTCATTGATATTCCCTACTTTGCCTTTGGAGCTCCAGCAAATGATGCATGACCAAGTCTGGAGACATCATTTTACCGGAATTCCAGCAATCCTCCAAGAGCATCCAGAGACATCCATGCCCCTGCCTGCAGTGGAGAGAGAGGTGATGAGGAAACGATCCGTAGGGGAGATAAAGATGCATGTTGGAGAGTGAGTGGTGATGCCCCTTGAGCTGATAGTAAGATCCCTATGGAACCGTGATGGATGTGTGAGTGTGAGTTGAGTGTGATGGGAGGAGTCACTCACCCTGGCAGAACGGAGGAGATCATGATGGTGAAAGCTGCAATGGTGATGGTGAAAGCTTAGTGAAAAGGAAAAAAAACCAACAGGTTTAGGCATCTAAAAACTGACCAAGCCCTTGAGGAGTACAGTGAAAGTAGGAAGGAGCTTAAATGTGGAATTAGGAGGACTAAAAGGGATCTTTAGCAAACAGGGTCAATGAGAATCCCAAGGCTTTTTATATATTAGGAGCAAGAGGGTAGCAAGAGAAAGAGTTGGCCCACTCAAGGATAATGGAGGGAAGTCATGCGTGCAACCACAGGAAGTGGGTGAGAACTTCAATGAGTACTTTGTATTGGTATTTAGCAAGGAGAAGGTCATGACAGATGTTGAGGTCAGGGTTAGGTGTGTGAATACTCTTGAAAACATCAATATATCAAAGGAGGAAATATTGAGTATCTTAAATTGCATTAAAGTAGACAAGTTCCCAAGGCCAGATGGGATCAATTCCAAGTTACAGTGGGATGCAAGAGAGAAATAGCTAGGACCTTAACATACACCTTCACATCCTCTTTGACCACAAATAAGATTCCAGAGGAATGGAGATCAACCAAGTTCCCTTGTTTAAGAAAGGAAGCAGAGATAATCCAGCAAATTATAAGATGATGAGCAGGACATCAGTTGTGGGGAAGCTTTTGCAGAAGGTACTGAGGAACGGCATATTTGCACATTTGGTGGGAAATGGACGAGTTAATGACAGGCAGCCTGGTTTTGTACAGGGAAAGTCATGTCTCACCAACTTGACTGATTTTTTTGAAGAGATGGCAAAGACAATTGATGAGAGAACAGCTGTGGTGTAGATTATATGGACTTTAGTAAGGTGTTTGACAAGGTCCCAAATGGCAGACTGGTACAAAAACTAAAATCACATGGGATTCCAACCAATGGGCTGGCTGGATGGATGCAGAACTGGCTTGCTTGTAGACGACAAAGAATAGTAGTGGAAGTGTGTGTTTCAGAATGGAGATCAGTAGCTAGTGGTGTTCCGCAGAGATCAGTGCTGGGACCTTCACTGTTTGTAGTATATATAAATGACCTGTAGGAAATTGTGGATGATTGTAAGTTTGTTGATGACACAAAGGATGGCGGAGTTGATGATAGTACTGAGGATTGTCAAAGGATACAACAAGATATAGATAATTGGAGACTTGGCACAGAACTGGCAGAAGGATCAATGTGAAATGCGGTATGAATTATACTGTAAATGGCAGAACCCTTAGGAACATTAACATACAGAGCAATCTGGGTGTGCAGGTTCACAGTTCCCTAAAAGTGGCAATACAGGTGGCCAAAATGATTAAGAAGCATATGGCATGCTTGCCTTCATCAGCCGAGATTGACTATAGGAGCTGGGAAATCATGTTGCACCTTGGTTAGGCTGCATTTGTATGCAGTTCTGGTCACCACATTACCAGAAGGATGTGGAAACTTTCGAGAGAGTGCAAATAAAGTTCAATAGGATGTTGCCTGGTCTCGAGGGTATTGGATATGAGGAGAAGTTGAATAAACTAGGATTGTTTTCATTGGAAAGATGGAGGCTGAGGGGAGACTTTGAGGCCTATAAAATTATGAGAGGCATAGCCAGGGTGGATAGTCAGTGGCTTTTTCCAAGGGTGGAAGTGTCAGTTACAAGGTGGCACAGGTTCAAGGTGAGAGGGAAAAAGTTTAAGGAGGATACGCAGGGGAAGTTTTTCACGCAGAGAGCGGTGGGTGCTTGGAACATGCTGCCAGAGGATGTGATGGAAGAAGGCACATTAGCAACATTGAAGAGGCATCTGGATGGATACATGAATAGGGAGGAAATAGAGGATACAGACCGAGTGAGGACAGAAGGATTTTTTTTAGTTAGGGCATCATGATCAGGTTTGGAGTGCTGAAGGGCCTGTTCCTGTGCTGTACTTTTCTTTGTTCTTTGGTATCATTCATCCTTTTACAGCGCTGGATGTCTGTTCTCTGCAGCAGATTGGTACTGACCAATGCTGCTACTGCCTCCCATGCTAGATTAGTTTCCTCACCTGCTGGTGTCTTTTCTGTGTGCATGTCGAGGACATCATAATGCAACTCCATTATATTTAACAATCTGGTGAGGAAAGCCTCTGAAAATCTTGGAGCCGACTTCTTTGCAACCATTTCTGCTATGACTGGGGAGTGATGAGGTGGCTTTTTAATGGAGTGCCCTGCCGATTGACCAGTCAGTTAATAGCAGGATGGGCAAATCAAAGGCTGCCTCCCACAGAGATGGCCTGAAACCTGTGCAAAAATATTTTTCCATGTCCCTGAAAATATGATGAGGAAACCACGACTTCCACTGCAGGTAACCACCGCTTTCCCACCCTCCATCAGACACTATCAATTTTTGGTAAAATCTGTCTGTTTGGGCACTTGTCGCAAAAATTGCAACTATGCCACTGGGAAGTGAGATATCACATGTGAGGTAGAGATCTGGAACCTGAGTCACAACAAACCATTGTTTCATTGATGCTGATGTGTAGCTAATGATGGAGGCAATTGCAGGTTTACAATTAAAAAACACCAAGTTCTGTTACAGGCCCTCAGTGGCAAGGGTGACACAAAATGCAGACCCTCTGATTAATGTCCTTCACAGCTATTCAGGTAGAGGCATCTATTGAAAACCTGGTCACAATTCAAAAGTCTCATCCAAGCACAAATGAGGGGTTAGAATTGGTTACTGGAAAATGTCAACTGATTACTGTTATCACAGTACACCATCAACTCACATTTGACAGGTAAATTCCTCACATTAGCACCAAGGTGAGCCCAAATCAATCCACTTTAAGTCTCCATTCTCTCAGAAATAACAATCTATTCTGTTTTTTGATGCATGTCCTTTCTTCATTTGTGTTATTTCAAGCGAGAGTGAATTAGGCAATGGGCTCTATTATAGAATCTCACTATTAGAGCTTTGACCTCTTTAAGTTTTCCAACCTAATAAATATTTTATAAGGATCATGGCTTGAGTCACGTAAAACCAAATTGTCTAAGGGTATAGAGATTTCTGTAGACCCCACATGTTTTGTTAATCACTTCATTTGTCCTATTTAAAACATAATCACAATATCTAAAAATTGATTATGTATATTATGAAACTATGATAATTGGTCAGAAATGGGTTTGTGTTACTTTATTCAATAGATAGTATGGCAGAGAAAAGATAGTTAAGGGGGCAGACAAGAATTTCCTTCCTTATTCAGCATGTTGGGAATTAGTAGAAGTAACTGCAGAATTTCAAGCACAGATGTTTAGATAATCATTGTCACTGCACTGTCTCAGAAAGAACTATCTAGTCTATTCAAAAAATAATCAGATACGAAGCGTATGACAGAGTTTATTCCTGCCACTTTTTTTAGTGGAAACATGCCATGTCCTAACAACTCCTCAATTCCGATCTGGCTAGAGGCCAAGAGGGCAAGGAGGGAGTTCTTTTTCTCTCGTTAGGCAGCATATACACCACTCCGTTCAGTGTCATCTACCTCTGTCTCCACTTCCCCTCATCTCATTAGGCTTCACCCTAATGAGTTCTTCCCTTCGAGGTACTTGCTGCCCTCAAGATCCACATCTTTCTGAGGGTTTTGTAATGAAGAAAACATCAAAAATCTACACCTGAGACTATTTCAAGAGGACGTTGCAGGACACAGATATTGCAGTTATATTGCATATAAGGTGAGGCCACACCTTAAGTATTTTGCACAGTTTTGGTCTCCTAGTCTGAGGAAGAATATTCTTACTATTGAGGGAGTCCAGCAATCTGATTCCTGGAATGGCAGGACGGACATATGAAGAGAGACAAGATCCGAATGGGCTTATACTCACTGGAATTTAGAAGAATATAAGAGGATCTCACCGAAAAATATAAAATCCTGATGGGACTGAACAGACTAGATGTGGGAAGAATGCTCCTGATGTTGGGGAAGTGCAGAACTAGGAGTCACAGTCTGAGAATAAGGGGTAAGCCATTCAGACTGAGATGAGGAAGAACTTCTTCACTCAGAGAATTGTGAATTTGTGGAGTTTTCTACCATAGAAAGCTGTTGGAGTTTGTTAGATATGTTGAAGAGAGAGCGGAGCGTAGCCCTTGTGACTAAAGAGATCAAGGGGTCCTGATTAACTTCTTCAGCAATTGAATCTTTGAGACTTTCCCCTTGTCACACAGCACCAAGTACGCCAAATATGTTGCAACTTCATTTTCACCTCACTTGGAGAGAAAGCGGGAACGGGATACTGAAAGTGCATTATCAACCATGATCATACTGAGTGGTGGTGGAGGCTCAAAGAGCCAAATGGTCTACTTCTATGTTTTTATGACACAATGTGACAAGTTCAGGCACTGGAATCACATCTTAAGAAAAACGATGGCCTACTCAGTGGTTGTCCTGCTGAACAGTTGGGATCGATTATATTGCCACTATGATTTTGTCTGGTGATCCTCTAGATCAGTGGTTCCCAGCCTATGATCCACAGACCACTAGTGGTCTGCGAGGCTACTGAAGGTGGTCTGTGAGGAAACAAATGCAATTTTGTGTACTTTGTATAGACAATTTTTGAATACATAAAGTTATAGAAAAGTGAGGTGAAAACGAAGTTGCAAAGTTTTCGGCGTACTTGGTGCTGTGTGACAAGGGGAAAGTCTCAAAGATTCAATTGCTGAAGAAGTTAAATGGGACAGATATGAAGGCTTACTATTGTAGAGTTAAGAAATATGATATTACTTTAAAAGATGCCTGAATGAGTTTGGCCTTGACAAGTGCTGCAGTGTCATCATGTTCAGATCTCATGCTGTTGCTTTTCCAAACACCCCACCTAGTTCTGCAGCAGCAGCACGAAGACCTGCTCCTGTATTCTCACACATGGAAGTGGTTCCTCTGGCTGCAGCACTGAGCCAGCATTTAGTGACACTGCTGGCTGCCTCTTGGAGTATAAGGGATTCAAGCAAACTGAAACCACACTGTCTGATTCAAAAGGAATCAATGACAAATTGATGGGAGATTTGCAGATCTTCACTGCAATGCCAGACAACCAGTTATGTGATTTGAGTAGTGCTGCCAGTGGGATCTTACACAGGACAGAGGATGTAACTACAAAGAAATTTGACCTGACCAAAGCAATTGTTTCTGAAATTAGAAGATTGTGATAATAAAGAAATGAGCATAGTTGAACATGCACCTGTGGTCACCAAGTCTGGAGATAGATAAATATCCTGCTTATTACCTCCAATGAGCACATGCAGGTAAGCAATGAGTCAACACAGTTCAACTTCCTCAGCACTGTTGATCACTAATCTGATCAAAATGTGGACATAAAGTGCTTATGGTAATGGAGATCTCTGAGGGGAACAGAAATGTTGAGTTAAATGACAAGTGTTTTCCAACTTTCAACTTGAACAAATCACCTCAAATAAATACACCCAATGTGGATCCTTAGCTCGATTTCTTAGTGGCATAGATTGAATAGGAAAATCTGTTTGAACAATCAAAAGAAAATGAGCTGAAAGCAAGCCCAGAACTGGCCACAACAGCCACAATTCCCAAGAACTTTGGCGAATGAATTCCACCACTAATAGAAACGAAATCTGGTCAACTGACTCATCATTGTTCAGAGTTTGCAGATGGTGATGAAAGGACCCAACAGAATTCAGCATCAATTTGTGCAAAATTATCAAATCCAGGCAGTCAACAGCAATTTACAATCTGCAGATAGCCTGAAATAACAATTTTATCACAGAATCAGTGACAATTATTCATGTGCAAGACAAAATGTGAGCAATAATCAAGAAAATAGAGATATTGGCCAATGCACTTGATAATTCATATTACGATTCATTTACGAGTTTTTGGCCATGGCAGAAATGCAGCATCCAAACAGTGTGAAACATGACATCAGAGAACACCTGCAAAATTTGAAAACACAACTATGCGAGTACTATGCTGTCCCCTACAAAAGTTCAACTGGATACAAAATCCCTTTATGAACCTTGATGATGACATGCTTGTAGGCCTGACCTCGAGAGGGCAAGACAGTCTTGTGAAACTGCTCTGTGAAAGTGCTTTAAAGCTAGATTTTTCTCAGAACTACCTGATTGACATTTAGCTTAAAATTACTTTGGGATATCCAAAACTGTCCAACAAGGCAGTAAAGTTTCTGATGCCTTTTCCTACAGTAGGACTTGTCGATTATAGACCAAATAGCAGAATAAATTTAACATTGAACTAGTTCTCCAATTGAGACTGTAATCCCTGGAACCTGATAACCAACGTTTGAAGTCTGCAAAACAACATCAGCTTCTCATTTGGTAAGTGTTAGATCTATCCACTGAATCATAGAATCAGACAATCTCTACAGTGCAGAAGGGGGCCATTCGGCCCACCAAGTCTGTACTAACCACAATCCCACCCAGGCCCTATTCCAATAACCCTACATATTTATCCTGCTAATCCCCTGTCACTAGGGACAATTTAACATGGCCAATCAACCTAACCCACACATCTTTCGACTGTGGGGGGAAACCGGAACACCGGGAGGAAACCCGCAGTCACAGAAAGAATGTGCAAACTCCACACAGACAATGATGGAAGCCGGGAATTGAACTCAAGTCCCTGGCACTGTGAGGCAGCAGTGTTAACCACTCTGCCACCGTGCCACCCACTGGAAGGTTTACTGCAGGTAAATGTGCTGTGACAAGTGCAATCTATTTGAGTAAACATCATACAGTATCAAAAATAAGTTTTTTAATACCCATTGATATTTAAGTTTGATTCCCGGCAGCCATGGGCTATGTAAAATAAATGTTTAAAATGGCTTGCATATATTGTGGTCTGCAAAAGTTTTTGATGATGACCTAGTGGTCTGTATAAAGGAAACCACTGCACTACACGTTGGTCTCCTATGATCTGCTTTGTTGGGTGAAGAATCAGTTTTTTCAGATCACCTTTATGATGAAATGCAAAACAGTTTTATTTGAACTAATTCTGACTATGTTATTTTTACAGGAGACAAATATAATTTTAATCTGTTGGCTACAAATAATCAGAACATAAAGTATGATTATGGCTCAATCATGCACTATGGCAGGTGAGTTTGAGACAGCTGCATGGAAATGAGGTAATTGGGAATTCTCACATAGGATTGACCAATGACCCAGGTATATGGCTGATAATGTGGCTTTCAAGAAATCATTACATCCAGGCAGATAGTTTTCCAGGTCAAACTGTTGTCTTCGTTGTTTCCAATGAATGAAGAGCATGCATTGCTGCACACATTAAAGAGTGCTCAAAATTTCAGAGCAGGTTACTTATTGTTTTCATCTTGAAATATGTTATTACTCTCCAGTGAAATGTTAAGGACTCCATATTCACCATCACTTTCAATTTATCATCAATAATACATGTGGTACCTTAACTCTCTGATTTTTTTTGCTTCCAGGTCTATTCCATGTAAGCCTGTTGTGGTCTCTGATTTAATTAGTTCTTGCTTGGTTTCACATAGTTCGATTCGAGTTTTCAACATTCTCAATCCAAACAACTCAATCACACATTAATTATCACTATTTCAAATATTACACGAGATGTCTTCTTGCAGCTTGCTGATATAGCTGTCCTCCAGGCCTCTGCATTTTTTGGACAATTGCTGACATAGCCTCTCCAATCATTCTTTCTGTCCTAAACCTTTTTAGCTTCCTCCTTTCTCCCCATTCTTCCTGTTCACTATCTTCCTGCACTAATTTGACACTTACGTGACAAAATTCACCTTTTTGCTTTCTTCTGGAGGAGGCACCCCTATCATCCATGCTCCAATTTCCCTGTCAGCACATTAAATGCAATGCTATTTCCTCTGGGTTATGTTATATTAGCCCTATGGTAAGACAAGATTGTTTCCATGACCAGTACATAGTTAAAACCCAGAAATTGACTTCACAAAGCACCAGATGATGTGAAAGGGGGAGGTGCAACACACAAAATGATGGTTTCCTCTATAAACTCTGGTATCAACCCAGAGTCCAAAGATGTGCAAATTAAGTGGATTAGCCATGGTAAATGTGTGAAATAGGGTGGGGGAGAGGGACATGATAGGGTGAGCCTGCATAAGATGCTGTTTCAGACAGTTGGTGCAGACTGGTTGGGCCAAGTGGCCTTCTTCTTCACTACAGGGATTCTATGAGAATAATGATTTTGCATTACAGAATCACACAGTGCAGAAAAAAGCCCTTCGGCTTATCGAGTATGTACCAACATGTGTGAAATACCAAAGCTACCTACGTAATCCCATTTACCAGCACTTGGCCTTAAAGTTTATGACATGCTAAGTGCTCAATCAGGTATTTTTTAAAGGCTGTGAGGTAACCTGCTTCTACTACCCTCCCAGACAGCGCGTTCCAGACAATCACTACCATCTGGGTAAAAATGTTTTTCCTCACATCCCCCTTAACATTCTGCCCATCACCTTGACCTTGTGCCCCTTCATGACTAACCCTTCAACTTAAGGAACAGTTGCTCCCTAAGTACTCTGTCCATGGCCCTCATAATATTTTGCATCTCGATTAGGTTGCCCCTCAGTATTGTCTGCTCCAATGAAAACAACCCAAGCATATCTAACCTTTTTTCATAACTTAAATGTTCCATCCCAGGCGACATCCTGCTCCTCTTTACCCCTCCAGTGCAATCACATACTTTCAATATAATGGCAACCAGAATGACACAGAGTACTCTAGCTGTGGCCTCACCAAAGTTCTATGCAGCTCCAACGTGACCTCCCTGCTTTTGTAATCCATGCCTCGATTGATAAAGGTAAACGTATCATGTTGCTTTTTAATGACCTCACTGACATACTAAACCACCTTCAGAGATCTATTGTCAAACACACCAACATTCCTTTTCTTCTCAGAACTTTGTAATGTCATATTGGCCATTGAAAACTTCCATGTCAAATTACTCTTTCCAAAATGTATCACCACACACTTTTCAAGGTTAAATTCCACCTGCCTCTTATCTACCCGTCTGACCATCCCGTCAATAACTTCCTATGGTCCAAGACACTCGCTGTTAACCACCGGCTAACCTCTATGTTATCTGCAAGCTTACTAATCTCACCCCCCCAAATAGCAAACTATGTCATTTATATAAATAGCAAGTAATTATGGATCTAGCACAGATCCCTGTGATATGCCATTGGATATTTCTGTCATCATCCTCTGTCTCCTACAATTCAGCCAATTTTGAATCCGCCTTATCAAGTTATTTTGTATCCCATGTACATTTGCCTTCTTTATAAGTCTCCCATATGGGATCTTGTCAAAGGCTTTACTGAAACCCATATGGACTACATCAACTGCATTACCCTCATCTACACATCTGGTCCTCATCCTCAAAACATTTAATCATTTGTTAGGCATGACTTCCCTCTGACAAAGCCATGCTAACTATCCTCATCAAAGCTTGCCCGTCCAGGTGGAGATAGAGAGGGTGATTCTCCCAAAAAAGGTCTATGTGCAGAATTTGTAAGAAAATTGATGTAAATTATGATTGTTTTATCAGTGGGTTTTCATACTCAAATTTCCCACATTCTGTGAATATCATTAAAAGCTCGGGGGGCAGGGCCTATTCATGCCAGAGTCTGGCAGTTCTGGGCCTCTGCGCAAGCACAGCCCAATCGCTGGCCAGCCCAGGATCCCTACAGTGCTGCCCCTCCAACCTCCCCCCATCCCCCCCAGAACCTGGCCCTGATTGCCCCTCTTCACTCCAGTGGGGTCTCCTGCTACTTCCCCGAAAGGGGAGAGCTAGTCTGAACCCCGCTGGAGTGAAAATTGTACTGATGGGGTGAAAGATGCTAGCGGGCCTGGAGACTTCAGCCCCGGTCCTCTAACCACATTTAAATAACATTAAAGTAAGAATCACTTACCTGCTGTTCCTGCCAGTTTCCAGTATGACCCCAACCGTGCCGTATATCCGGCGCTAGGAGATGTGGGCGTGGCTGGAATGCATGCACAAATCGCATGAATCGATCCATACGCAATTTTCCCAGCCCAGGAGAATTAACACGGAGGGATGGGAGAATCACTCCCAGATTGTCTCTTTCAGTATTTCCTCCAATTGTTTCCATACCACTGATGGGAGAATCATTAGTCCATATTTCCTTGGTTTATCTCTATCACCCTTCTTAAATAGTGGAATCACATTAGCTGTTCTTCAGCCCTCAGGCACCTCTCCCGTGGCCAGAGAGGAATTAAATTTGGGTCAGGGTCCCTGCAATCTCCTCCCTTCCCTTCCACTGCAGCCTGGGACAATTTATCCAGACCTGGAAATTTGTCCACTTTTAAGCCTGCCAACAACTCCAATAACTTGTCACTTGCTATGTCAACTTACTCAAGGACCTTGCATTCTCTTCCTCTGAATTCCAAATGTTCATCCTCATTCTCTTCGTGGAGATGGATGTGAAGTATTCATTCAAAACTCTACCAATGCTCACCCTTAATTTTTCCATTTTACCTAGTAAAATGATGAGTTAAGGGCAAGCATGTTTCACATTTTCAGGAGAACAACTTTCATTCATTTAGCACATTTAAAACTAATAAGATATCCCAAGGGTGGTCTGGGAAGTGCATTAAATCACGTGAGAAGATGTTGGTCGCACATCACGATATCGTCACACAAAATGTCAGTTGGTGGGCACGAGCAAAAAACGGATATGTGCCAACAATCAAGAAAGGATTAAAACTTCAGTTATCCTGGATTTTACATTGCCCATGCACAGGTCAGCACATGGGCAACATGGGCTGATGGACTGTTTTCCATCCAGGGGTGGGATGAAAGGGGGCTAGAGTAAAGGCAGGGATTGTTCGGTATTACTAAGAGTTTGGTGAGGGCTTAGACTATTGTGGACATTTTCACTATTTTATTTAAGGTTTGTGCATATTGTCTGGATCTTTTGGGAAATTTCAGTCTTGTGACATCTCTGTGATTTCCAATCATTTGATGCCCTCAGTGCATGAGTCAGCCTGATTTACATCCCTGCAGATGGTTCTCGTCCATTCAGAAGGATGCACCTTTTCTGAGGAGGAAAGATATCCCAAGAGTGAGCAGGCCAGGAGGTCACAGGCATCATCTTAAAGGACACATGCAGGCACAGGGTGTTCAGAGTCAGCAAAGTGGGCAAAGAGGATAGTCCCTCAGAAGTCTTCAGCTGCCTAAGTGTACAGGCAGCAATCCAACTATTCTGACATGATAAAAGTCCAGTGTCGCAGAAGGTTCCAGCTTACAAGGGGACCATTACGTCTATTTGTCAGATGATTGGGTCAGTGTAGCCTCCAATTATATGGGTGGACACCCAATGCCCACACCTCTCAAGCTCACTGTCCCATTTAACTTTTATGTCTCAGTTTATTTCCAGAAGTCAGTGGGTAATCTTTGCAGAGACTCCCAGTCAGTTGCACACAGCTGTGTCAAGCTAGTGACTGACGGTCTGTTCAGGTGGGTGAACACATTTTTCCATTTCAGGATGGATCAAGTAAGGCAGCCTGAGGAAGCTAGAGGCTTCGCTGTAATTGCAAGGTTCCCTCACACCCAGGGTGTCATTGATTTCACCCATGTGGCCATCAAGACACTAGCTTTGTCAATAGGAAGGGATTTTACTCCATAAATGTGCAAATTGTTTGTGACCACACAACTCAGATTCCACAGATCTGTGTGAGGTACCCTGGCAGCTTCCATGGTTCCTACACAGTGAGACACCCAAAGGTGCCAAGGCTGTTCTCAGCTCCAGCTTGCCTCAATGAGTACTTGCTGGGTATACCATGAAAAGATGGCAGTGACACCTTTTAAGCACTCAAGGGCAAAGGCATAGGAACGATAAATTCGCTGCCATGTCTTTACAAGAGGAGAGGATAGTAGGTGTACTGAAAGTAAGTTCTGATGCCTGGACTGCTCAGGGGGTGCCTGCAAAGTCTGCCAGATATAGTGTCTGATGTCTTCTACATAATTTTGTTTGCTCTTGCCTGCTCCAGGGAACCAGGATGCTGAGGCAAGTGCACTAACTCAGAAGAGGTATTCAATGTCTCAGATGCAGAGCCTGGGCAGGCAAGTGGCGAGGATGAAGAGGCTGAAATGAGGCATCTCCAGGAAGGCAGGGACAGTAGGGAGATCTTGACTCAATATTCCTTCAGCAGGCTGCCAAGCCTTGTTTTCCATCTGAGACCAAGGGTACTGTCTCCTTCCCAAACATTGCAAGCACAACCATACCATGAGCTTAAACTGTTGCATCACTGCCTTAGTAATAAAATTTGCTACCCCACATGTTTTTCATTAGTTGCTGCTGAGACAAATACCCATTGAATACACTGTACACTCAGGGCTAGTGAGCAAATAACTCTTATGAACTGACTTAAATACAGTGGTATTTACAAAAACCTAGGCAACCTGGGCAAACATATTGCTTTGCTGTCAATTAATTTTGTGGGTGCATCGTCTTAGTGCTCCCTGACCTCACTGCATTTGAGGTGGAATGCTTACTGGCTTTACTGTCATAGATGAACTTGGCAGTCTTCCTTTGGCCGGCAGGGTCTGAGTAGGCTCTGCCTGAGAGTGCGCGCTCAGTGACATGTCTGGGCACCCATCATTGTTGCGGACTCTAAGGCTGGTGTGGTGGCTCACAGAAAGGTGGAGTAACTGCTGCTCTCCACCGGGGTGCTGTGCCCACAGAGATGACAGCCAGCTCATCGGCCATCATAACGTATGCCTGGACCTCCCTTCTCACCATTGATGAATGGGCTCCCATCTGAGAGATGGATGCTGCTACCTTCTCCCAAATTGGCAGTGACTTCCTGAGGTCATTGTCATTGTGAGAGGGGTGTGTATGGGATGTCAGGGAGGGGTAATACGTTTGGTGGGGGAGTACGTCGTGTCCTTTCAGGGCGGTTTGTCCATCCTTTGTCCCCACCTGGCTCTCAGCTCTCACCTATGGCTCCCCATAGCTGTTTGCATGTGACAGCAGCCACACCCCGGGCAATGGCCTCAACAAGCCAGCTAAACCAGGTGAGGGTAGCTGACAGGTCTCTACCCTCGGTGAGATAGGGAGATGTCTATCTCAGCATGTGAAGTCAGAGTCCAGCGGATTGAACGGAAGAGATCAATGGAAGGTCCAACAGTCAAGAAGGCGGTCTCTGCAAGCGTCGTGGAACACGAAGAGCAGGACAAGACACAGAAGACGTCCTGGTCATCCACTGCACCTAGTCCCACCTCCAGTTATTGTGACTCTTGTCTTGCCACTGGATCTAGATGGTAATTGGGAAGAGAGAGTGAGGCTGATGCTGCGCAACTCTCCCTCACTTTAATCCAAATCTAGCGCTAGTTTCAACACCACCATCATCATCATCAGTGTCCTGTTCAACCCTTGAAGTCCTGTGGCAATGGGCGAGCGATGAAGCAGCAGGTGTGGATACACTGGGAGCTGTAGTCACGGACCTGCACGTAGGCGGCTCAGGTCTAATGGTTGTTCTTTGCTGACTGAAGCAGCAGTGGAACTCAGTGTCTACCTGGCTGACTGAGCAGTCCTCTCAGGAACGCACTGCTCACTTCCGTAGAATGAGGAAGGGGCTAGAAAAGATGCCCTAAACATTGCCTGTTTCACTACACCCTGGCCAGTTTACCACGGCTGGCGGGGATGCCATCTTGCGGTCGAACACACAAAATAAAACACAAGGTGTCACCGCTCACCATTGGCACTTGGAACGTATGCATGCTTTTGGACAACCCTACAGCAGACAGACCAGAGAGAAGAACAGCCTTAGTTGCCAGAGAGCTTGCAAGATACAACATTGACATTGCAGCCCTGAGCGAAACTTGTCTTGCCAACATAGGTCAGTTGACTGAAACTGGAGGTGGATACACTTTTCTCTGGAGCGGTTGGGGCAGCGATGAGCGTTGTGATGCTGGAGTTGTGAGAGTTTGCAGGTCCAGATGAAACCCCAGGAAAGCCTCATTCTGTCTCTGGAGCTGCCTCTCCATGAGAGTCACCATTCAATCAATGGATGAGGCTGTATCTTGATAGCTCAGGGTCAATGCAGCTCCACTTGCACCTTCCATGACAGACACCATGGCATGCAAACCCTTAGGGACCTTCCGTATCTCCCCAGGAATCCCTGAGATCCAGCTTTTTCTTGATTAATGACTCCAGGGGAACATTATTTGCCTAGGACTCAACATAGTTCTGGTCTTCAACAGCCCAAGACTTCTAGTGCCTTAGGCACTTACTGCCTGCACCAATTACTCAAGTGAGCATGATCTGCCCTCATCACTGTGTGTTACCAAATGAGCTGGTGTGTTAATGCCTATCAATGTGCCTGTATTTGCACTGGTGTGTGATGCTGAGAGGTGTGCTGCATTTCGTCTGCCATCAGTGCCTATTGTAGCATCAATGGAGGGTGGTTGACTTCCTGGCTGGTTTATCTGAGGGATGAAAGTAATTGTTCAGTCGTATTAGTCATTTCACCCAGCACATTATAATGCGATCAGGTGTGAATAATATCAATGGCATCACGGTAGCTTAGTGACTGGTGCATCACTGAAGTCCTTATGAGGGATGAGATCCCATACATTATTTTCTCTATTCACCTGTTGCACTTCTGCTCACCGGGCTCTTCCTTCCTCAGAGATGCCAGCCTATCTGCAGCCTGAAGGCCTTTCTGCTGGTGAACCCTGGAGCTTCAGTGCCCCTAGCTCATGACTGCTGGGGACAACAAAGTTTGCTATCCCGCCACCAGTGGCAAATCTTTCTGTGGTGTTATGGCTACCATTTTCCTGTAATTTCATTCAGTACTCAACACTCCACTTCCAACAATGTACCATGCTGACCCTTCAACCCACCTTCACCCCTGTGAGGCCTGTGGACATTCCTAACCACATTGCGCACCTGACTCTTTGATGGAATCTGGGTTTTTTTTTTCCAGTCTTAACACTGATGGGTAGAGATCTGTTTTGAGACTCCCTGATTGTTATATCTTTGAGAGCAACAAGGCAGGCATTCAGTTCTCTACAATGAACAATGCCAACTCAGAACTCACCTTTGTTGCACACAAAACATCATTGCCTTTTCCAACATTGTATCATCATGCATTTGATCAGGTCGTGCCTCCTAACTTCAGCTGTCACCTCTTCCCAGTTCTTCTTAGATGATGGCCTCCTCCTTCCACCTGTGGCATGAAAATGCCCCTCCTGGCTGTTACAGTCTCCACAAGGGCACTCAGACACTCATCTAAAGATCGGGGGGCAGGGTGTCTTGTTGCCCACCTGAGGTTCTCTCCCACCTGGAGTGTCATCCGGATGCTGCTGCCACCTAGATGCAGACTTCCTACTGCCTCTTCCGATGTCTTCAGTAGTCTCTGATACCCACCTTCAAACCTCACACCAGACTTTCAACAGCCCCATGTTGTAAAATTAGTCTGTTTTAACCCTCATACGGTGGACAAATAACTTTGAGTAGACGTCTTATTAGTACAAACAATATTTATTTAAACCCACACAATCAATAATCACCCACCCGACCAACAATAAGTTATCTTACAGAAAATGCTAGAATTCAAGTACAATACAAGACCTTGACTTAACTTTGTGTGACTGACAAGTACCCCAACAGATATTGGCCTTTATCTGTGTGCTGGTCTTGGTAGTTGTCTGTGTAGTTTGATCCTTTGGTCTGGTCTGGCATTCTGGCTGTAGTCTTTCTTTCTTCCTTCTCGGGTGTGGTGGCTCTCCTCTTGCTGGCGATGTTCACCATTGTTGTAGCTCGTTCGTGGGGTCAGAGAGAGAGAGAGATTCCTGGTTGTGCAGCACACTTTATACCCCATTTGGTTTCACGCCCCTTTTTTGGCCATTGCCAATCCATCGATCAGGACTTGATCACCCTGATCGATAAGAGTCTAATCAGGTGCTACCACGCCGATCTCTGGGTGTGTGCCCAGCAGCCATGCCTGTACGTGTTGTAGGCACATAGGTCACATACCTTCCTCCTAAATAAGGATTCATGGTGCCCTTATGTCTGGCACACAACCCAATGTGACCAGAAAGTCTCTTTCATCCTGGAGATGGCCCATATCCTGTGTATTCACTCATCAGGGTTGCAGCCTGTTTGTCTGTCTTTAGTTTCTTGCTCAGTTGTCCCAGAGTGCTTTACAAAACGCCATTTTAGATGGCCTGTTTGGCTACATTCTCCCCTTTGATCCTGAACGCAAAGCGTGATGGATCACAAACTCAGGTCCAATATCTGTCAGGAATTCCCCAGTCACTCAACAGTCGAGCAAGGCTCAGGTATTGACATGTACAGTAATGATACATCCGTTCAACATATTCCAGAAGCTACAAACAACAGTCTACAAATACAAACAACCACATATTCTAAACCCCATTATTACAATAAGCTAGTTACCCACAAATACAGACAGTCAGATATTCCAAACACCATTACTATAATAAATTAATTATAAACCAACATTTAAACAAACTTTAGAATAAAGTATTCGCATATCCGAGACACATTTTGGTAGTAGAATTTCTAATGGCTCATTAACATAAATCGTAAAATGGCAGTCTTCCTATAAACATTGTTGTACTGAATTAGAGGAGGCCATGATTCAAGGGTGAACCCTACATTCTGCCTCTGGGTCATCCTCTTTTTCCATCGGCTGAATTGGACTGTGAGGATGATCAGATAAACCAGGGTGAACAAAATTAGTACTACAGCCACGTGTGACATTAAGCGAACAAATGGATGGATTTGGATGTTTGAGCCCCAGTTCCAAAGGTCATCCCACCAAGTGGTGACTTTGATTTCCTTAATCCTCTTTTTTACTTCTTGGGTCTGCTGTACTACTTTGGTGAAGGTTCTGTGGGCTGTAGCCAATTTTGCCCGAATCAGGTTCAATTCCTCCGGCAGGAGGTTTAAGCTTGTATCATATTTCTCATGGTACTCCCCTAGAGTCTGTCGGAGCTCGTCAGTGGCGTTCACATCTATCTTCTCCCTCTTATGAATGTCTGTTAGTTGAATGAGGTCCACTCTGGCTGGTATGTCTGGTTTGATGCAGAATGTAGTGTTAGTAATGTTACAATGCGTCGTGCCATACTGATATTGTTTCAGGGAGGTGGTAAGACAGTATCTCCCTGCTCCTTTGTAAGCTACTCAGGTTATGTCTGTGTCCAGGTTACGAGCTTCTACTGAGCAATTTTGGCTAGTGTTTGTTCTGAAGCCACACAGTGCATGCTCATTTAAATAAACTGGGTACGGACATGCAATTATTTCATCAGTTTGCTGACATCTGTCCAGAGTAGTGCCTATCAGTCTCCCTTCTTTTTCCACTGCGTATGGTAAAGTGCTATCGCACCCCATCCAGATATCCTGATGGATAGTTCCTATATTTTCCACTTCAAAGACCCTCAGTCCAACCTGGACGTCAGTGATTATGGGGAGCCCTAATATCATTCCCAGGGCTTTCCCTGGAGTCCCTTTGCAGTCGTCGTTGAACCAGACTTTGGTCAACTGTCGCATTTGGCAACCAGATAACCCGGGGTGTTTCTTACCTGTAAATAGATGTTCCACCTGTTTGTAACTAATCCAAGATGGAACCTGTCCACTACGTACCTGCTCAAGGTTTTCCCTTAGCTGTTCTATCATCCACTGTCCATATGCACTACATAAAGTCCGGTTCTGTTGTCAGTCGTCATCCTCTAATTTTTCCCTAATAATTTGATTGATTGTCTTGACGTGTCCTTCTAATACAGCTACCATGTGACTGCTGGCTGCATTCCCAATCAGTTCCCCTTCAGCATCTTGCTGATTGTCCTCATTGATAGAACTTAGTGTCTATTTAACCTGTTGGGTCAAAAGCCTAAGTTTATTGTCCAGGTCAGCTAAATCAAGGGCGTTAATAGCTGCTACCCCTGCCCCGTATGCTGTGGCCATGTCATTGACTAACTCTCTCTTAAATCTTTCTTGTCTCTCATCCATTCCTACCTTCTGTCCTAACAGTCTGCGAGTCAAGTGGAGGTATAATCTCTTAAGCTGGGGAGAGCACCATTCTGGCAGTTGGGTCCCAGCAATATCCACCACCACAGGTACTAATTCATGGTGGATGTTGTCGTACAAGATTTTCCCTGTGTGTTTTAGTATCAACCCATTTTGGGGCCCTGGAGTGGTTTCGGGACAAGTGAAGATGGGTGTGCTAACAGTTGGTCTTAACCCATTCTTAATTTCATAGTAGATATATTCGTTCTGAATAGCCTTCTTTCCTAATTCCAGCCCTTTTTCTGGTCCATAGGCTAGACAGGCTAGCTCCATGCACCCAATGGTTAGTGTATGCCCACCAGTCACTCGTGAGGGTTGTCCTTAGGGAGCAGTAATCAGAGCTCCCATTATCTTTCCTATACACCACTCTTTGGTCATTACATCTATGGGTGATACTCTTATTGGGGTGTACCCATAGGATGCCATCCTCACATTTGTGGGTGTATCTGTTGGTCCTGGGGATACTGGTGGGGGGTTGTAGTTGCTTGCCAGGCCGGTCCTTTGAGGGACATGGGTTGGGTTCCATTGTCAGGGAACCGCTGAGATGGTCATAAGGGGTAGTTGGGTGGTGCCCTACAGTCCCGGGCAAAATGGTTGGGTTGACCGCAGGTATAACACTGTACTTGTGGGCGTGGGCCTCTGGACTCAGCTCTATGTCGTTCTCAATGTCAGGGGTTAGGCCTATGTCCCGTGCGGCCTGTGGTTCCCTATGTCGGTGAGCAGCAAGAGTGTATGGGTGTACAGGGTTTGGTGGTCCCCTGAAGCTTGGTGTCCTACAGTCCCGGGCAAAGTGTCCTGACTGCCCACAATTAAAACATGTCCCTCTATCTCTCCCTGGGGCTGCTGTGTAAGGTAGATCTGTACTTCTCTGGTATTGGTGATTCCGTCTACCTTTGTTTCTCCATACTGGACCCTGACTAGCCTTCACCGGAAGCACTTTTGTCTCCTTTTCTGACCGTAACGTTGGGGCTCTCTGAACTTCCTGTTCCCAGATTCGAGCTAAGCATTGGAGAACCCATGCTTCATTGTGTGTGGTTTCTGCAGGGTCAAAAATAGCACAAAAATTGCCTTCCTCTGTAGCATGCGACACTAATGTCCTAGCCCATTTGGATGAATCAGCTTCATTTAATCTAGCCCGATCTAATTCCCCTTATACTCCTGTGAAGTGGATCCACAAACGACTGGCAAAGACAGTCGGATGTTCCCCCTTTCCTCTGACTGCATTTATTTAACCCATCTACAGGATCCCCTTTATTAAATCCTATCGCAGTCAATATCGCTTCCTTAATTTTGTTTAATGCTCCTTCCCCAACATTGAGGGGCTGGCAGGGCAGACCATACAGACTTGCTTAAGCACATGACTATCAGCTTCACCTCCTCTCCCTCATCTAGCCCATGCATTATCTTTTGCTGCCCAACATCCTCAAAGAAACTGTATGGGTCAGCCGATGGCTCAAAAGTTGTGATTTTATTTGCGATCTCAGCCAATTGTGCCACTGTAAATGGAGTCGGGTATTTAACAGCTGGGTCCTGAACACCTCCTGTCCGACGTTCAGTCGTCACTGGGTGCATCGGTACTGGAGGTGAATCTGGGGGTGCAGTGGGTATGACTTCCCCTGGGAAAGATGGTGGTGGACCCCAACCCTCAGTTTGCATAACATAAAGTCTAGCATTCTCCTTTAACTCTCCCCAGTCTGCATTCTCTATCCCCTTTTCCTCTACTGTCCTGAAGGCACACATAAATCCATTTTGAACTGATAATAGGGATTCCAGCCATGAGATTTCTCGTTGGCATTTGGAGTGGTCAGCAGTCACCTGTCTCTGTTCTTTACTGGCTTGATGTAGCGCTTTTATAGCAGCCTGCAGATCAGTGCACTTAGCTTCCAATCGTGCTACTGCCTGCTCGGCTTCATCTTTGGCCAAGACAGCACGCTGGGCGTCTTGGTAGGCTCTCTCATACTGGGTTTGGAAATTGCCCAGATGTAATAAATTTGCCTGGTTGGTTCGCCTTAATTCATCTATCTCTCTGTCCTTTTCGGCTTTTATCTGTTCTATCCTCTCCTGCTGCTGTTCCTTTAGTTTCTTAATCTCCTCCTCCTTTTCCACCTGCGCCTGTTTTGATTCCTCCAGTTCCTTACGAACTGTGTTTAACTCCTTTTCTGTACTTAGCAGCTGTCCGAAGCAGCTCACAATAGCAATCTGTTTCTCATATTTGTTTGCCCGTTTTCTCTGAACTTTCCTTAGATCATCCCAATACTTCTGCTCTAGGGATCCCGGTCCTGTCTCAGTATTGGCACAAGATTCTGCCCATAGGGGCCACTCTTTCTTCTTAATATATTCCCTGATTTTTTTTTCCCCCATATGGGACACTTCTCTGCCTCTATACTGTTTCCTGCCATTCTACATTTAATGACAAGGGGTAGGGAGGTGATCGGACTGCGGGGTACGACTTTACGCTATGTTCTGGTCCTAATCCCTCTGGGTTCTAATACAAACCTACAGAGTTTACCCTATCCTCCTTGTTAGTAACAATACATGCACAATAAACACTTTCCCGAAAGCAGTTATTTGTCCAATAAGAGGTTTACACCTGTCGGCTCTGAGTTTTAAATAACCATTCAATATAAAGTCTGCAGGGTTCGATAACGGAGCAACAAAGTAACTTCTTATCGATGCCCCACGTTGGGTGCCAACTGTTGTAAAATTAGTCTGTTTTAACCCTTATACGGTGGACAAATAACTTTGAGTAGATGTCTTATTAGTACAAACAATATTTATTTAAACCCACACAATCAATAATCACCAACCCGACCAACAATAAGTTATCTTACAGGAAATGCTAGAATTCAAGTACAATACAAGACCTTGACTTAACTTTGTGTGACTGACAAGTACCCCAACAGATATTGGCCTTTATCTGTGTGCTGGTCTTGGTAGTTGTCTGTGTAGTTTGGTCCTTTGGTCTGGTCTGGCATTCTGGCTGTAGTCTTTCTTTCTTCCTTCTCGGGTGTGGTGGCTCTCCTCTTGCTGGCGATGTTCACCATTGTTGCAGCTCGTTTGTGGGGTCAGAGAGAGAGATTCCTGGTTGTGCAGCACCCTTTATACCCCATTTGGTTTCACGCCCCTTTTTTGGCCATTGCCAATCTACCAATCAGGACTTGATCACCCTGATCGATAAGAGTCCAATCAGGTGCTACCACGCCGATCTCTGGGTGTGTCCCCAGCGGCCATGCCTGTAGGTGTTGTAGGCACATAGGTCACATACCTTCCTCCTAAATAAGGATTCACGATGTCCCTATGTCTGGCACACAACCCAATGTGACCAGAAAGTCTCTTTCATCCTGGAGATGGCCCATATCCTGTGTATTCACTCATCAGGGTTGCACCCTGTTTGTCTGTCTTTAAACTGCAGCCTGTCAGTTTAGTTTCTTGCTCAGTTGTCCCAGAATGCTTTACAAAACGCCATTTTAGATGGCCTGTTTGGCTACACCCAGCACCCTTCATGTCCGTGACCTCACTGACTCTATCTGGGCTCTATTTCACGCTGGTCAGCAAGTTTGTTGTCAGCCAGTGTAATATCACATTTGTTGATTGATCTTGGGCTTTGGAAACTCTGCTACTTCCAATCCTAACCCTGTGCTCACCCAAGGTATTTTTTTTTACAGGAGTGCAATCATATAAAGACTGAAATTGAGTCAAAAAATGAAACAGGACAAGTAGCCAAAAGCTTTGTGAAAAAATTAGATTTTCTGGAATGTAGCTTAATAACAAGGACAGTAAAATAAACAGCCAATGAAGTTCTTTGTAGGCATTTAGTAAACATGAAAACCAAGTTACAAACAGCAAGATATTATAAACAGACAAATCACCAAATAAGAATATGATTTTAGTGGTTTGTTTGAAGATTATATGTTAGCTGGAATACAAGACAAACTTGTTTTGGAGTTTTATTTTAAATAATGGAAATTATGGATCTTTTATTTAGATGAACAGAGCTACACATTAAATACCTCATCTAAAACACCACTCCAGAAATATAGCACTCCCTCAATATTTCACTAAAATGTGACTTTGGATCATGTGCTTTAGCCTAGGGGTGTAACCTTTCTGGTTGGAAACTGATTGAATCAAACTTCAGTTGCCACTGATTGTAGACAATTTCACTTGTTATGTCAATTGTAATTTGTCTTATCACATTATTGTCCCTCATACAATAAATTTTATTGTTTTTGTGTAGATACAATTTTAGAACAATGTTAAAATGTTTCTATCTCACTTTTCTCTGGAAACAAAAAAATGGGCAAGATGCCCACCAATGCAATGAGAATTTCCATTGAAGCCACCCCATAATACTACTAGGAAATCCACACAGGGGGTGTGCCATTGACAGATCAGAAGATCTTGCTAGCGTGAACAGCCAGGGAAATCCAGCAAATATTTTCAAGCATTAAAATAAATGAAATACTGCAGACGCTGGAATCTGAATCGAGAACAGAAGATGCCAGAAAAACTCAACAGGTCTGCCAGCATTTATTAGGAGAAAGGTAGGGAGGGAGAATGTTAGCAATGAAGAAGCTGCAACAATAAATAGTAAATTTAAGAACAAAAGTCAGATGACCTGATGTGAGAAGGGGAATAAGAGGGGTTTGCATTCAGGCAATAAATAAATGGGATATTTAAAAAAGGGGATTTAAGATGGAGGAGAAAGGTCAAAATCTGAAGTTGCCGAATTCAACATTCAGTCTCTGATACTTCACCTCCCTTCCTTGACTTCTCTATCTCTATTTCCAAAGCTAGACTGACTACCAATATTCATTACAAACCCACCGACTCCCACATCTACCTCAACTACAGCTCCTTACAGCCCTCTCTCTATAACGATTCCACCTCATTCTCCCAGTTTCTCCGGCTCCATTGCATCTGTTCTGATGATGTCACCTTTGAAAATGGTACTTTCTTTTCACCCCACTAGCCTATGCATTCAAAGTATCATCCTCTGTTATTTCTGCCAGCTCTAGCATAATGCTGCCATGAAACGTATCTTCCCTTCATATCCCGTCAGTATTCTATCAGGAACATTTCCATCCCCCACGACACCCTGGTCCAGTCCTCCATCACCATAAATTTCCAATCCCTTCCCAACAGCACCTTCCCTTGCAATCGCGGTGGGTACAACATCTCCTCCTACCTCACCTTTTAAGGCCCTAAATACTCCTTTTAGATCGAGCAGCATTTCTTTGCACCTGTTTAATTTAGTCTATTATATTTGCTGCTTCCAAGGCAGCCTCCTCTGCATTGGGAAGACTAAACACAGTCTGCAGATCATCTTCGCTCAGTCTGCATACATAACCATTTTAATTCAGCACATCGTTCTCGTGCCCACATGTCCATCTTGGGCCTGTTACAGTGCTCCAGTGAAACCTAGCATAACTGGCAGGAGCAGCATCTCAGCTGAAGATTCCGGATGTGGTACTGGCCTTTAATTTGTTGGACTGTGCATGTCTGTCTTGGATGGATGGTCTTCTGGCAATGACTGGAGCACAGTTTAAGGGAACAGAACCCCTCTTTGATCAATGGTAACATCATCAGAATTAGTTTTTCGGGAAATAATTGTTCCCTGCCACTTCCTCAATTCAGATTGGGATGTCTTAGTGCCCAGAGTAGATGATTCAATGGTAGCTCAGCTATGTGCTCGACCAAATGGTACATGAAGGCCTCTAAACAGAGACAGGTGCACTAATAACAGACCTGATGTTGAAATTGGATATAACCAATTTGATAATGGAGCTAGAAGACACACGTGGGAGGGTGATAAAAGACACTTAAATAGAATAAATGAAAAAAGGCTGGTAAATCATTGTTTCCAAAATGATTTCCCCACATCACTACATAGTGAATTGACTAAAGAGAAGAAATTGGGTCTTTGAAGCTATGATGTGGGTATGCCGGCGTTGGACTGGCGTAAACACAGTAAAAAGTCTGACAACACCAGGTTTTAGTCCAACCTATTTATTTGATAATATACTCGCAAGCTTTCGGGTTAGCCCCTTCGTCAGCTACACAATAAACAGAATATGTAGGAACTGACAGTGATGAAGATAAGAACTATAAAGGCATTGTTTTGGTCACAGAAAATTTGAGCCCAATAATGAGTGTGCCGGTGATGGACTGAACTATGCAATTTTAGATAATGGATGTATGTCAACTTTATATGGCAAAGATTGGATGAGTTGGTATTTAGGGTCCCTTGACCATAAAGACTGAAAGAAAGTTAGAGTGTGACAGTTCCATCTGTTTTTGATTTGGAGATGATAATACTTAAACTTCCTCAAAGGGGTGATGCTCCCCTGTAGAATTGCATGAATCAGCTTATCTAATAGTACAGATGTTGTTTTAAGTGACGTACCTTTGTTATTAAGCAGGTCTGTTATGAAAAAAGCCCAGATAACTATCAGTTTGAAACATGACAAAGCTGTGGTATTTGAAAGATATGTAGACCTATATTTTCTAAGGCCAGGCCATTATTGCCTTCCCTTAAGTGAACCTAAAATGTCTAATCAGAGGATTCATGATGTACTAGTGTCACATACTTGATGGACAAAAAGAAGGTTATCTTGAAAATTTTTGCTGTTTCAGCACCACAGACTGAAAGCAGTGCTTCAGGATGCAGATGTGCTGGATAATGGGTAGAATGAACTGAGAGCAAATATCAGCCTGATGTGAGATTTGTACAAAATATAGGAGGATGCCTCAACATCCAGTTGCGAGTCTACCATTAGCTCATGATTTTACTGATGTAGTGGTGATGGATCTGAAGATTTGGGATAAAGACAAAGGCAACTATTTACTACACTTTGTTGGACATAGCCACCCGGTTCAGCATACTTATGGCGATTTTATAGCAAAGACAAAAAGACTATTGCGGACAAAATTGTGATTTAGTGGATTGTAACAATTCTAAATTCTTGATGGACTCTTGAAGTGAATTTGAGAATGACAAGTTCCAAGATATATGTGAAAATTTAAATATCATGGCGATGCACACTGCAGCAGAAAGCCCATTCAGTAATGGTCTATGTGAATAGAATCATGCAGCAATAGATGATATGCTGCACAAGATTTTGCACCCCCCGCCCCCCCCAACAACCTCACAAATACACATCCAGAGCCCATGCAGTAGTGGCCCTAGACAGTGCTACTTGACAAGTCCTGAGGCTGTAACACTGCCCCTTCAGAGAGTTCCCAGCCCATCCACACCAGCAACAGTGCTTGCTGCTGCCTGTAGTAGGACTTAAAGTCAGCGTTAATATCTGAGGTCAGCTCTCTGAGGCAGGTCTGTCCTGAGAGGCCGAAGTCAGATCCCGTGAACAGCAGCACCCTCCCGCACCTCCCCCACAAAATGCAAAATGGCCATTAAGAAACAACACCCTCTGAGCAACATGGAGCAGTTTGAAAGCAGAGACATATCTCCTCACTCACCCTCTCTGCTGAAGGGCCAAAATGCTACTTTTATATTTGAGGTGTTTTCCTGACTGATCCAGTTCAGCAAATGAGGTCATTAATACAGGTGAGCTGGGACAAATGGGACTGAAGCTCACTAATTGCGTCGTGATGAATGCAAAAAAATGCAAATTGATGTTTCGTTCATTTTGGATAGGGCCACAACTGTATCTTTTTTTTTAGTAAAATGGAAATGGCACCAAAATGGCACCATTTCCACTAGTTACATGCTCAATTTTACATTTCCTACTGCAAAATGGGCACAATGAGGGTGTAAAATTCCACTCATAACATTCTTAGGAGGCTTGAGAGTGCTGACGCTGAGGTTCTTTCCCTATTTTGTTTTGTTCTTTAATGGTCCAGGAGAATGTTAAATAAGAGGCCTTAGAATTATAATCTCTAAACTACTATTGAAAGAGTGAATATGAAAAAAATACAAAAGAAATGAGAACAAGCAAATCAAGCTTGCTGACCTACACCTCGCAGGCAGCGCTGAGGATGACTGGGAACGCTTCAGGGATGCTATCCATACATCTGCGCTGAAGATGCTCGGGCCTTCTACCCGCAAGCAACATGATTGGTTCGATGAGAATGATGAGGAGATATAGGCTCTACTTGTTAAAAAGCACGGTCTTCATTAGGCCTGTCAGAACGACCCATCTTCAACTGCCAAGAAAGATGCTTTTACCAGTGCTCGCAGGACAGTCCAGAATAAACTACGTAAAATGCAGGATGCCTGGCTGAGCACCAAGGCAGATGAAATACAGGGATATGCTGACAGAAACGAGTTGAAATGGTTCTATGAAGCCCTCAACACTCTCTACAGACCTCAATCTCTCAGGAGCTCCCCCCCTCCTGAGTACAGATGGTACAACTCTCATTACAGAGAAGGCTCAGATCCTGCAGAGATAGGCTGAACACTTTGAAGCCGTCCTCAACCGACCGTCATCTATTAACGACGAGGCAATAGACAGGATTCCCCAGGTTGATATCAACAGCGCCATGGATGACCCACCGGTAGTAGCCGATGTCACGGAAGCTGTCAGCCAGCTATCCAGTGGCAAAGCCCCAGGGTCAGATGCCATAACCGCAGAGATCTATAAAGCTGCTGGCCCTGCACTTATCGAGAAGCTCACAGAGTTGTTCCAGTCCTTTTAGAAGCAAGGATCCACTCCTCAGGAACTTAAAGATGCTCCCATTGTACACATCTACAACAGGAAGGGCAATTAGCAAGTATGTGACAACCACCGAGGAATCTCGCTGCTGTCCATCACAGGAAAAACCCTCACAAGAGTCCTGCTAAATCGTCTGGTCACTCATCTGGAGCTGAGCCTGCTTCCAGAGTTACAGCGTGGCTTCCGCAAAGGTCGTGGGACTACTGACATGTTTTTTGCTGCACACCAACTTCAGGAGAAGTGTCAGGAGCAGAATTGCGAGCTCTACACAATCTTTGTTGACCTTGCAAAAGCCTTTGACACTGTAAGCCGACAAGGCCTGTGGAGTATCATGTCAAAGTTTGGCTGCCCTCCCAAATTCATTCAGATGGTATGCCAGTTCCATGATGGCATGATGGCCAGAGTACTGGATGGCGGGGTATCCTCTGAGGCATTCCCAGTCACAATGGCATCAAACAGGGCTTGTGTGCTCACACCCACGCTGTTCAGCATGATGTTTACTGCCATATTGAATGATGCCTTCCAGGACAGTGTTGCTGGAATCAGCCTCAAGTACAGAGTGGATGGGAAGCTCTTCAACCTGAGGAGACTTCAAGCTGTTACCAAAGTGAAAGAGACTGTTCTGAGAGATTTCCTCTTTGCCGATGACTGCGCCCTGTATGCTGGCTCAGAGCCAGAGATGCAAGTCAGTATGGACAAATTTTCCACGGCTTGTGACAACTTTGGACTCACCATCAACATTAAAAAGACTGAAGTCATGCACCAGCCTGCTCCTCATGCAGAACCCATAATCACAATCAAAGGGCAGAAACTACAGTCAGTAGACCAGTTCACTTATCTTGGCAGCACCCTCTTCCAAGCTTTGACTATTGATACAGAAGTTAACTGCAGAATAGCAAAGGCAAATTCTGCTTTCAGTAGACAGCACTGCACTGTATGGGAACGTTGAAGAATCAGCCCAGCAGCAAAACTGAAGGTCTACAGCGCCATGGTACTCATTACCTCCTGTATGCCTGTGAAACGTGGACTGTGTATCGAAGGCATGCAAGACAGCTCAATCATTTCCACTTGATTTGTCTTCACAGAATATTACGCATCCGTTGGCAAGACAAAGTACCAGACACTGAAGTTCTCTCTAGAGCAAGTCCACCATCAATCCACACACTACTGATGAGAGCGCAGACCCGATGGGACATCTGTATGTCAGACGAGCTCATACCTAAGCAGCTCCTTTTTGGGGAACTCTCTGCTGGAAGACGCTCGCATTGGCGGACAGAAGAAATGTTACAAAGACACACTCAAGGCCTTCCTGAAGTCGCTTGACATTGACACGACCACCTGGGAAATGCTGGCACAAAACCACCCTAGCTGGCGCTGCCTCATCCACAAAAGCTGTCAAGCTCACGAAGCAAGGTGTATTGCTGAAGCACAACTTAAGCGCAAGCTGCGCAAGTCCAGAGCCACCAGCGCAACAACTACAGTGTCTACACAAGTCTGTCCAATATGTGCCTGAACATTCTGTGCCTGAATTGGCCTGATCAGGTATCTTTGGACACGCTGCAACCAGCCTCAAAATGACAAATGGTGTCGAGGTCCTCATCAATGACGATGGACGAACAACAACATCCGAAGATGGTTGTAAATGGAAACATAAAACATAAGAGCAGGAGGAGGCCATTTGGCCCTTCGTGCTTGCTCTGCCATTCATCGCAATCATGGTTGATCGTCCAAATCAATAGCCTAATCTTGCTTTCTCTCCATCTCCTTTGAACTCATTCACCTCAAGTGCTATATCTAGCCGCTTCTTGAAAACATTCAATGTTTTAGCATCCCTTACTTCCTGTGGTAATGAATTCCTCAGGCTCATCACTCTTTGGATGAAGAAATGTCTCCTCATCTCTGCCCTAAATGGTCCATCCCAAATTCACAGGCAGTGACCCTGGTTCTGGATTCCCACACCATCAGGAGCATCCTCTCTGTGTCTACCCTGTCTATTAGAATTTTATAAGTCTCTGAGATCCCCCATTTGTCTGATCTCCAGTGAAAAAATCCTAACTTAATCAATCCCTCCTCATACATCAATCCTGACACCCCTGGAATCAGCCTGGTAAACGATCGCTGCACCTGCTCAACAGCAAGAACATCCCTCCTCAGAAAAGGAGACTAAAACTGCACACAATATTCTAGGCGTGTTCCTCACCAAGGCCCTCACCAATTCTTCAGCCTTGTCTTTTGAACTCTGTTAGAGTCTCCAATCATTGAGTTGAATATGATTCTGCTGCTTCTAATGGCCCACAGTGCCTCATGGGTGCCCCATTAATCCATTCTTGATCATCAGCAAAGTGATGGAAGTTGCCATTTATAGTGCCATCAAGCATAATCTACTAAGCAATAACTGGATCACTGATGTTTAATTTGGTTTTGGCCAATGCCACTCAGTGCCTGACCTCATTACAGCCTTGATCCAAACATGACTGAGGTTTTCTAGTGTTGTTCAGCTGGGTTTCAATGAATCTGGCAGAAGGGGGTGGGAATCAGAACAGTAGGCCAGCAAGTGTAGAGGCTGGGGACGAGCATAGTACCAAGGCCAGGCCAGCTAAGAGAAAGAGCAGGCTGGGGAGATCAAATTCAGTGGGCTCAGAGGTCTTGAGTGCATCTGCTTCAATGCAAGGAGTATAACAGGTAAGAGTGATGAAAGTAGAACCTTGATTCTTGTGCAGAACTTGGATGTGGTTGTTTTTAAGGGAGGCTCAGTTAAAATACAGACAGGATTGGCAGCTAAATATTCAGGGATATAAGTGTTTTAGGTGAGACAGAGGACAAGATTAAAGATGTGGAGAAGTTGCAATACTGATTAGGGAATACATTATAGCTGTACAGAGAGAGGATACTTTGGAAGACACTGTGGGTAGAACTCAGGAACAGGAAGGGGTAGTCACCACGATGGGGGTGTACTACAGGCCTCCCAACAGCCTATGGGAAGTTGAAGAATATGTAAGCAGATTGTGGACAGATGTAGAAATAATAGGTTGTAGTGGGAGACTTTGATTTTCCTCATTGACTGGAAATCACTTAGGGCTAGAAGTCCAGATGGTGAGGAATTTGTTAATTGTGTCCCGGAAGATTTTTTGGAACAATTATTGGATAGTCTGACTAAAAAGGGGGCTATATTGGACCTAGTACTAGGGACTGAGTCCAGCCAGGTCATCAAAGTTGCAGTGGGGAACCATAGGGTGAACTGTGATCACAATTCTGTAAGCTATCAGATATTCACAGAAAACAACAAGTGTTGTCTTAGGGTTAAGGTGCTAAACTGGGGGAAGGCTAACTACAACTGGATTTGGAAACTGTTGTTTGGGAGAGGCTGTTTGAGGGTAAATCCATATTTGTCATGTGGGAGTGCAGGATAGGAAAAGGCAGGATTCAGGAACTGTGGATGACCAGGAAAATTGCGAGTCTAGTCAAAAAGAAAAAGGATGCATACATGAGGTCTAGGCAGCTGAACAGATGAAGCATTTGAAGAATACAGGGTAAGTAGAAAAGAGCTCAAACAGGAAGTTAGGAGGGCAAAAAGGGGCCAAAAAATGTCCTTAGCAGAGAGGATTAAGGAGAATGTCAAGGTATTTTATACATATATTAGGAACAAGAGGTAGCTAGAGAAAGAGTTGGTCCACTTAAGGACAAAGGAGGGAAATTGTGCGTAGAACCAAACAAAGAGGATGAGATCCTTAATGTGTACTTTGCATTCATATTCACAAAGGAGAGGGACATGTCGATTGATGGTGTATCAGAGGGATATGTAAACCCTTCAGAACAAGTCATTATAAAAGAGCAAGTGTGACATAAAGTAAGGTAGACAAATCCCCAGGGCCAGATGGCATCTATCCCAGATTACTGTGGAAGACAAGAGATGAAACTGCTGGGCCTTTAAAAGAAATCTTTGTTTCCTCGATAGCTACTGGTGAGTCCCAGAGGATTGGAGGATAGCCAGTGTTGCCCCATTATTTAAGGGTAGCAAGGTGCTATCATTGACAAAGCAGTAACTTTGTCAATGATAGCAAAATTGTTAAAGATTCTTAGAGATAGTTCCAAATATGTATAGATTCTGAATGATCTTGTTAGCAACAGGCAACATGATTTTGCACAAGGGATTTCATGTTTCACTAATTTAATTGAGTTTTTGAGGAGATGACAAAAATGATTGATGAGGGAAGGGCTGTGGATGTTGTCTACATGGACTTTAGTAACACATTTGACAAGGTCTCTTGTGGCAGGCTGGAGCAAAAGATTAAATCAAATGGGATCAGGAGTGAACTGGCTTGGCCATAGAAGATGGAGAGTAGTAGTGGAAGGATATTTTTCTGAATGGAGGTCTGTAACTACTGGTGTTCCACAGGGATCAGTGCTGAGACCTCTTCTGTTTATAATATATATATAAATGACTTGGAAGAAAACATAGCTGGCCTGATTAGCAAGTTTGTGGATAATACTAAGATTGGTGGAGTTGTGGATAGTGATGAAGATAGGCTGGAAAATTGGGTGGAGAAATGGCAGATGGAATTTAATCTGGACAAATGCAAGGCAATGCGTCTTGGTAGATTCAATTCAGGTGGGAGCTATAAAGTAAATGGCAAAACCATCAGGAGCAAAGACACACAAATCTGAGTGTGCAGGTCCACAGATCCTTAAGTGGCAGCACAGATGGAAAAGGTGGTGAAGAAAGCATATGACATGCTTCCCTTCATCACATGGGCATCAAGTATAAAAGTTGGCAAATTATCTTAGTTACATAAAACACTGGTTAGGCCATATTTGGAATACTGTGTCTAATTCTGGTCACCACACATGGAGGATGTAGAGGCTTTGGAGAGAGTACAGTAAAGGTTTACCAGGATGCTGCCTGGTATGGACAATATTAGTTATGAGGAGAGATTGAATAAACTGGGATTGTTCACCCTGGAAAGATGGAGATTGAGAGGCAACCTGATAGATGTTTATAAAATTGAGGGGCTTGGATAGCATGAACAGTTGGAAGCTTTTTCCCTGGGCGGAAATGACAAGTACATGGGGGCACAGGTTCAAGGTAATGGGGGAAAAACTCACTGGAGATGTGCAGGGGAAGAGTTTTTTAGAATGGTAGTGGTCTGGAATGCACTACCAAGTGATGTGGTTGAGGCAGATATGTTAGCAACATTTACGACTTATTTGGATAGACACATGAACAGATGGGGACTAGAAGGATACAAGCGGTTGGTCTAGATAAGACAACATGCTTGGTGCAGACTTGGAAGGGCCTGTTCCTGCACTAGACTGTTCTTTAAATGGACAAAAGCATTGAATTCAAGAGTGACACTTACCGGTCTTGACATCAGTCTGTAGTAACTTGGCCAATTAAAAATAAACTATAAACATTTACTAACAAACAACTATTTATAAGGTGACGTGGATTCAATGCTTCGGCCATTACTCCAGAATCTAATTGTGAAGACAAGTTTCACTCCCAACTTGGTTCTCGATTGGTCAATATGGGACATGTGACCCTTTCATAAGATGACACCTTAAAGGAGCCAGACACCACATCCCTCCTCCTCTAAGATTCTTCATACACAGTTATAGTTAACTGAAACAGTCCCCCATAATTTACAATAATGAATACTTTTCATCAGTCCATCAAAAACTTGAAAAGGGGGCATGAAATGGTCTTGGCAGACAGGATTAAGGAAAATCCAAAAGCATTTTACTCCTACATCAGGAATAAAAGAGTGGTTAGAGGAAAAATTGGTCCTCTTAGGGACAGAGGAAGGGAACTATGCCTAGAATCCGAGGGAATGGGGGAGATCCTGAATGAAAACTTTGCGTCAGTATTCACGAAGGAGAGTCAGGTGCTGTCTTGGGGGGAGTTGTAGACCCGTTAGAGGAAATATCTATTATGAGGGAGGAAGTGTTAGGGTTTTTAGGTAGCATTAAAACTGATAAATCTCCGGGGCCTGATGGCAAATATCCTAGGCTGCTTAGGGAGACGAGGGATGAAATTGCTGGGCCTCTGACGCAAATCTTTGTCTCTTCTTTGGACACAGATGAGGTCCTAGAGGACTGGAGAATAGCAAATGTGGTACCGTTGTTTAAAAAGGGTAGTAGGGATAACCCGGGTAATTATAGGCCAGTGAGCTTGACGTCAGTGGTAGGGAAGTTGTTGGAAAGGATTCTTAGGGATAGGATGTATAAGCATTTACAGCATGGCAATTTGATTAGTGATAGGCAGCATGGATTTGTTAAGGGGAGGTCATGCCTTACGAATCTGGTAGAATTTTTTGAGGAGGTGACAATAACGGTCGACGAAGGACGAGCCGTGGATGTCGTCTATATGGATTTCAGTAAGGCGTTTGACAAAGTCCCTCATGGTAGGTTGGTGGAAAAGGTTAAGGCTCATGGGATACAAGGACAGGTGTCTAGATGGTAATAGGAGACAGAGACTAGTAGTGGAAGGGTCCTTTTCTAGCTGGAGGCCTGTTACTGGTGGGGTGCCGCAGAGCTCAGTACTGGGACCTTTGTTATTTGTAATATACATAAATGACTTGGAAGAAGGAATACGTGGTGTGATCAGCAAGTTTGCAGATGATACGAAGATGGCTGGACTTGCTGATAGTGAGGAGCAGTGTCAGGCAATACAGCGGGATATAGATAGGCTGGTATATTGGGCAGAGAAATGGCAGATGGAATTTAATCCAGATAAATGCGAGGTGATGCATTTCGGAAGAAAGAATGTAGTGGGGAGTTACACGATAAATGGTAGGCCTATTAAGAGTATAGAAACGCAGAGGGACCTGGGGGTGCAAGTACACAAGTCCTTGAAGGTGGCAGTACAGGTGGAGAAGATGACGAAGAAGGGCTATGGTATGCTTGCCTTTATTGGGAGGGGTATAGAATATAAGAACGTAAGAACATAAGAAATAGGAGCAGGAGTAGGCCATCTAGCCCTTCAAGCCTGCCCCGCCATTCAATAAG
This sequence comes from Carcharhinus amblyrhynchos, assembly GCF_965287045.1. Classification (NCBI taxonomy): domain Eukaryota; kingdom Metazoa; phylum Chordata; class Chondrichthyes; order Carcharhiniformes; family Carcharhinidae; genus Carcharhinus; species Carcharhinus amblyrhynchos. The sequence continues at coordinate 60,748,317 of NC_137329.1, forward strand.
ATCATGGCTGATCTGAAGTGGATCAGTTCCACTTTCCTGCTTTCTCCCCATAACCCTTAATTCCCTTGTCTGTCAAAAACCTATCTACCCGTGACTTAAATATATTTAGCGAGGTAGCCTCCACCACTTCAATGGGCAGAGAATTCAGAGATTCACCACCTTTTGAGTGAAGAAGTTCCTCCTCAACTCCATTCTAAACTGCACCCCCCTTTTCTTGAGGCTGCGCCCTCTAGACCTGCTGTCCTTTCTGAGCGGGAAGAATCTCTCTACCTCTACCCTATCCATCCCCTTCATTTTCTTATACATCTCTATAAGATCCCCCCTCATCCTTCTAAACTCCAACGAGTACAGACCTAGTCTATTTAGTCTCTCTTCATAGTCCAACCCCCTCATCTCCGGTATCAGCCTAGTGAACCTCCTCTGCACTCCCTCCAAGGCTAAAATATCTTTGCGCGAGTGCGGCAACCAAAACTGCACACAGTACTCCAGCTGCGGCCTCACCAGTGCCCTGTACAGTTGCAGCAAGACCTCCCTGCTTTTATATTCTATCCCCTTTACTATAAAGGCCAGCATCCCATTCGCCTTCTTGATCACCTGCTGCACCTGCAGACTGGGTTTTTGCGACTCATGCACAAGGAGCCCCAGGTCCCTCTGCACCGTAGCATGCTGCAGCTTTTCTCCCTTTAAATAGTAATCCCTCCTACTCTTATTTCTGCCAAAGTGGATAACTTCACACTTGCTAACATTGTACTGCTATAAAAGCTAGCATTTAATGTTGCAGTTGTACAGAACATTGGTTCACCCGCATTTGGAGTACTGCGTCCAGTTCTGGCCGCCTTACTACCAGAAGGACGTGGAGACCCTGGAGAGAGTGCAGAGGAGGTTTACCAGGATGTTGCCTGGTATGGAAGGCCTGAGCTACAAGGAAAGATTGGGCAAATTGAGGCTGTTCTCGTTAGAAATGTGGAGGATGAGGGGCGATCTAATAGAGGTGTATAAGATTATGAACGGTATAGATAAAGTGAACAGTAGTAAGCTTTTTCCTAGGTTGGATACAATAATTACGAGGGGCCACGGGCTTAGGGTGAGCGGGGCGAGGTATAACTTGGATGTTAGAGGGAGGTTTTTCACACAGAGGGTAGTGGGGGCCTGGAATGCACTGCCAAGTAGGGTGTTGGAGGCAGGCACGCTGGGGTTGTTTAAGGCTTACTTAGACAGGCACATGAGCGGACTAAAGATGGAGGGATATAGGAGACTTTTCTGAATAAAGATCAAGAGCTTTGGGACGTCTCTGGGAATCAATTGATTCCTATGGACCTTCCAAAGTATTTCATGGCTCACTTGCTTTATTTCTGAGCTTCTGGGGATTCCGTAAATGTCTGTCTAAGTTTTGCATGTTTAGTGATGTCTTTTCTTTTACTTCACAGGTGATTCAGTCCGCCTTGTTGACCAACAAGGGGCATACACACGGTGGGTCGTGTGATGGCTGCTCTTGGATGTTGCTTCGAGAGTTGCCTAGTGCTTCACGTCGTTAGTGTGCGCTTAAACTGGACCATCTGACAGGCAACATGGCAGCTCAGTGACTATCACTGTTTGCTGTGCAGACACATGGATTTGGGCCGGTGTCTGCGGGAGTTTGCACATTCTCCCTGTGATTGCGTGCATTTTCTCCAGGTGCTCCAGTTTCCTCCCACACCCCAAAAACGTGCTCTTAGGCTGATTGGTGTAACAAATTGTCCCTAAATTAGTCTTCCCTCAATCTTCCCCAATAGGTGTAGACATAGGTCATGGGTAGAGAAGGGCACTCATAATGTTAAAATGGTGGCGTGGGCTTGTTGGGCCGAAGGGCCTGTTTCCTCTGCTGTGTTGTTCTTTGTTCTAACTCAGCTTTCGGTAGCTTCTGTTTCCTTGAAGAGTGGCGCAACTCCACTGACTTGGGTCCTTCTGGGTAGTTTCTCAATAAATTGTCACACTTGATCTCTCTTTTTACACTGATGTTTAAACTTCCTCTGTCTCAGTCAGAACAATTATAATGTTCTTACTATGTAAGTGGTTAATGTATTTAAGCAAAAAAGAAATGTGGTTTGCAAATGTAGATTAAGCTAACAACAAATTTATTGAACTGTTATCTGTACAAATTATAAAACTAAATTATCAGGAGCCTGTAAAACACCCAAATGACAACCCATCAATAACTCTGCTGCAGATTCACCAGTTATCAAATGCCCATTGGCCCTGTAAGCTAATAGGAGCTAAGATATTTTTGTTTCCAAAGATGACTGTTTCTTTCAGCCAATCTTGAATGTCTGGACTGCTCACTCAGCCAGTTCATTGAATGTGGAATGATACAATGCAGTCCTTATGTGCCTCATCCTATTGAATTTTGAAATTCAGTGCTTGTGCAAATCATTCCCTTATACCAGTATTTCAGTACACCATGGGAGACAAAGCACAGGCAAAGTTTTTCAAATATAGCATGAGCAATTGTGGATCTTATCTGAAATACCTCCGTCCATTTGGACTAAGCATCTACCAATAGTAGAAATATGGTGCCCAAAAATAGTCCTAAATAATCTATGTGGACTTGCACCCATGACTGATCTGGCCATTCCTACAGGTACAAAGGGATAGTTTGTAACTTCTGCTGTAACAGGGACTGATTGCAGTTCTTCACCAGTATTTCAATAATGACATCGATGCTTGGTCATCAAAAATAACTCCCGGCAAGCATTTTCATTTTGACATGCCCAGATGGGCAATATGCTACTCCACAAGGAAAATTACCGTCCTTGGCACAGAAATGACTATTCTCGTTCCCCATCGGATGATGATGTCCTCACATAAACTCATCTTTCGAAATGTCTTGTCTTCAGGAAACAGTTCATTCTGCCAACCTATCCATATTTTCTGTCTTATCTTTGATAAAAGCAGGTCTCTGCTGGTCCAAAATTTCATTTTGTTGTGCTAACATTGGCAAAGTATTTAGGAAATTAATTGCCATGATTTCTTGCGGTACAAGGGGCATGTGAAGGTGGTGTACTCTCCAGCAGTGGAAGATGGCTGAGGGTGTCAGTGTTGATTATTTATGTCTGTAGTCGGTGTCCAAATGTATTCCTAGGCTGATGAGATCATTGTGCAATGTTGAATTCAATGAAATTGACGGGATAGCCTTGTCCTCCTTCACTAGACCCAACAGTGGCTTGTGGTCTATCACAGCAGTAAAGTGTTTTCTGTAGACATACTGGTTGAAATTTCTCACTCTATACATGACAGCTCTCCTTCTATTTGGGAGCAATCTTTCTCAGCTTTTGAAAGGATTCTCAACTCGTATGCAATAGGCCTTGCAGACCCATGTCTGAGACAAAACTGCTCCAACATATACAGAGATGTTACGCATCAGTACTAACTTCTTGGAAAGATTACAATGTATTAGTAAACAAGATGAATCTAATAGTTGCTTGACCTGATTAAATGCTTCTCTGTGGTGCTTTCCAAAACTATTTTTGCTGTTTCTTCAGTAACATGTTTAAAAGAACCAAAAGTGTTAACAGAAACGCCTGTAATAGTTAACCATCTCCAGAAATGATTTAAGCTCAGGAGTTTCTAGGGGCTCGTACCTCCTTTATTGTCCTCACTTTGACCTCCATAGGATGCAATTCCTGGCACCCACGTGGTAGCCGAAAGTAAGCTACTTGCTCTCCTGGAAAATGCAATTTTCCCTTTGAGGCAAACTTCTGCCTTCTGAAACCTTCTCAGTACTTCTAGATTTGACAAATGTTCTTCATTTGCAGCGGTAATCAATATGTCATCCAAATATAGAATTACGCACAGCAAACCTTGTAATAAACTTTGCATGGTTCTTTGAAATATAGAAGTGGAAGTTGACAGATTGTTGCCGATAGCTTACAGGGGTTTTGGTTGTATCCACAATCTTAATAGCCTCCCCACATATGTTGCCAGTCTAGTTGAGGTGTTCTTTAATTTCAGAGGATGGACCCCTTGCAGATATCTGTAAATCTGCTCCCTTACTACTGTAGCAGAATCTTATGTGTTGACTTCCATTCTCAATGGTTTACCACTAACTAATAGCACCATTGTGAGGGCTGCTTTGACATGAATTAATATCAGGATGTTTTGCTCACCTGCAGGAAAACCTCCATATCAGGTACTGGTGCTGAGCTTTTCACTCTACTGCTAGATAGGCTCTGCTTACTCTTGCATCTGCCTCAAATGGCCCTTCCTGCAGCACATGAAACATTCTTGGATCTGAAAATCTCTGGGGAGTAATTTCCCCCACATCTGTGACACACTGCGATGATCATAGGCTATCAATTCAGTCTCCTGAATCTTCTAACTCTACCACCTTCCATAGTTGTTTCCTGGTTTAAACTAGCATCATCACTTTTGACGTCACTCACTGCTGGAGTGTCAGCAGGACCACCACCACCACCAACCACCCCCACCACCCCCCGCCCCACCCCCCACCACCACCAGCCATACATCTCCCAATAGGCACTGCCCCCTCTGGCTCTGCTCCCTTGGGACTGCCTGATGTCCAGTGGGCTGTTCCAAGTTGCCCCTTAGCATTGCCACTTTGCCCATTGGGTGGTGCCAGGGGTCCAGGCTGGCACTGCCATGCTGGCACTGTACATGGGCACCCCCTAACCCTCAACCTCCTTGGAGGCCTACATGTGGTTGGGCTGCCTGCTCGCCATTGGTACGGAGCAGTAGTAAACCTCATTGGAATGAACCACTCCTGGTGGGGAGGGAGACACTTACAGGCTCAGAGACTTCAGTCCCAGGCCAGCTAATGGGATTTAAATTGAAATTTAAATTTGAAAGTCAGCTCCACTCGGATTTGTGGTGTGGAGCTGATTACTCCAAAAAACTTGCATTTGGAGACACGTAGAAGCCATGGCGCCCAGCAGGGACCCATGTCTCCCAGCACATTGCATTGCTAGAGCAGCACAGGGATCTTGGAGAATCATCCTTAACACACTTATCAACATACACCCAGGTTTCAGGCTTAATACAGAGTAAATATGGATCTTGTAGCTTTGCAGCACTTGCTGTGAATTAGTCCTTTGGATGGAGAAGTGAAACTCTGATTTCCCCATCCTGTAACTCTCAGTACACCATGGGATAGAGTCAGTGTTGGCCTCTAGCTTTTAGTCTGCAAACCACTTCAATAGAAGAGGCACTCCTTGCTTCTAGTTACATGCTTGCCAGCCAGAGCTACATTTCCAATAACCAGGGAGCGACATAGAAAGTCACTGCTTTGCACTCTGGAGTCCAACAGCTTCTAACTAACCAGCAAACTGACAATGAATCATTAAATTCCTCTATGAAGGAACAACCTGACCCTGAACTGTCAACCATTCTTCCCCCAACAATTCAAGAGTCTTAAAAGTATCGTGATGGTCTGGAATGCATTGCCTGGGAGGGTGGGAGAGGTAAATTGCCTCACATCATTTAAAAGTATCTGGATGAGCACTTGGCACATCTTAACATTCAGTGTTATGGGCCAAGTGCTGATAGATGGGATTAGATAGGAGTTAGGGTGCTTCTTATGTGTTGGTGCACACACGATGGACCAAAGGCCTCTTCTGCGTTGTATGATTCTATGATCTCATAAAACTCCAGGACATCGCATTAGGTCCAAAATAAAAATGAGCGAAAAGGCCCATCATATGCCTTCAACGGATACCATGACAATGATGTATAAGAAGTCTATTTAAAAAAAACTGTTGAAAAACAGGGTTAAAATACATTCCTTAAATGCAGAATAGTATCACAATGCGAATAAGAGCCCAATAAAGCATAGCGTAGATGTGAGGATACATCGACCCATGGAATCCTTACTGTTCAGAAGGAGGCCATTCAGCCCTTTGTATCAGCACCGACTCTCCAAAACTAAAAGTGCATGCATCTTACCTCCCCCTCCCCCCGCCTATCACCTCTGGAGAGAAAACTTGACTGTGCAGCTAGAGAGATACACACCGATTTTCTTGCTGAAGCTGACACACTGAAATTATGGGACGATTCCACAGTTGAGGTCCCAGCACTGATCCCTGTGGCACAGCACCTGTTACAGCTTGCCAGCCTAGAAAAGACCATTTATGCCTACTCTCTGATTCCTGTTAGCCAATTTTCTATCCATGTCAATATGTTGTCCTTTATACCATGTGTTTGTATTTTCCACAATAACCTTTGCACTTCATCAAATGCTTTCTGGAAATATAAGTACAGTTGCCCTCAATCCACACTGTGGGCCTAATTTTACCATCAAGTTGCGCCCCTTTTTGGGTGGAAAAACTTGATAAAGTTGAGCATGAGGCTAGTTGCGCAATCTGCACCTGCCTCCGCGCCGATTCCCCCTTTACAAAGGTCCAAAAATGGCCACATGCATTTAAATTGACTTCATGGTCTGTACACCCAACCTTACCGGCACTTCCCCCTTTACCACCGCGTTTGCCTATCAAGAATTGGCCTGAAACAGACAAAAGTCCGATTTGAGTGCTCCAGTTAGTGAGGATGTAAGTGACGAGCTTCTGATGGCTTCCTGCTTGAGATTGTGGGCAGGGGGGAGGGTCCGCTGCCCCTCTGCCTGAGATCAGTGAGGAGGGAAGGCAGGATCTGCTGCCACTTTGCCTGAAATCAGTGAGGGGGAAGGAGGGAGTGATGATCAGTCTGGGTGGCGGGAGGGGGTGGGGGAATAAGAGGGTCAGTAATGTTGTGGGGTCAGGGGGAGGCAATATCTGGTCCAGGAGCGATGTGGCAGGGGAGCCGCATTCTATCTTTTTTTCTGCGCGTGCACGATTAGAGGCGCTGATTGGAGCTGTAGGATTTTGGGCGTGTTAAACCCCTCCCACAAGCTTCTGCAGTGCAATTCAGAATTGCTGATTTTTGTTTTAGGCACAGTGTTTATGGGGACACTTGAGAATGGGTCTAAAAGCCAGATCTGAAACATTCCCAGTTTCAAGTCTGCCCAGTGCTTACAATCAAAATGGTAAAATCGGGCCCTATGTGTCTCATCCTCTAAGAACTCTAATAAATTGGTTAAACATGATTTCTTTTGCACAGAACCATGTTGATTATGCGTGATTCATGTTAACTCATCCAAATGTGCTGCTATAACTTATTTAACAATAATCCTTATAACAATGTTTGGCTAACTGACCTGTAGCCTTCTACTTTGTGTTGCCCTCCCTTCTTCAGTAATGGAGTTATGTTTACTCTGTAAATCGAATGGGACTTTCACTGAATCTAGTGAGTTTTGGAAAATTAAAATAAATGCATTAGCTATCACATTAGACACTACGTTTAAGATTTTCCTATGAAGTCCATCAGGACCTGAGCACTTGTCAGCTCATAGTTCCATAAGTTAATTCAGTATCACTTATCTGGCTATTGCAATTTGCCTGAGTTCCTCCCTCCCTTCCTTTTCCTGATTTATAGCTCCTTCAGCAATGTTGCTTTTATCTTTTATTATCAAGACTGATACAAAATACCTGTTCAATTAATCTGCCACTTTGTTGCCTTCCATCAATTCTCCAAACTCAATTTCTATAGGAACTTGTTTCATTTTTAAATATTTATTGCTGCTCTTACCATCTGTCTTTATATTTCTAGCTAGTTTTTTTCTCATTCTAATTTTTCTTTCCTTATATCAATCTTTTATTCATATTTTGCCATTCTTTATATTCTGTCCAATCTTATGTCCTTCCACCTGTCCTGGCACAATGATATGCTTTTTCTTCCAGTTTGATGCTTCCTTTAATCTTTTCAGCTAACCACAGATGGTGGTGAGTCCATTTCTTGAACTTTTTTTTAACTTTCTGGAATGTATTCTGAAATATCCCCTAAGTGCTTGCACTCTGACATATTCATTAACCTAATTTTCCACTTCAATTAAGCCAGCTCTGCTTTCATTCTCTCATAATTCCCCTTTCTTAAGTTTAAGATCATAGGGCAGAAGTTTTCCATAATTTGGCAGAGTGCAGTAGCAGGCGAGAGAAATGGTGTTAAGAGGTTTCCACATCATATTTTTAGGTATTCTTAAAGCAAAAATTTCTCCACGGATATCATGCCACCTCTGATTTACTCGCTCTGTCATAAGTTGAGTGCTTCAATCGGCAGGGAGCTGCATTTAAAGGTTGTCCCCACATTTCCCAGCTACTTTTTCAAAGTCCAAGCAGGAGATGGCTGCTAAGAAGTCTGCCCCTGGACTTTCAGAGGCCTCTCTCATTAGATTACTGGATGCCATGGAGCAATGCTATGACATCTACCCATACACCAGAAGGAGTCCAGTAAGCAAGGAGAAAAACTCAGCTTGGGAGGTGGTGGCAGTACTGGGAAGCACTAGAAATCTGCAGATGTGGACAGGCATCCAGTGCTGTAAAAGAATGAATGAACTCCTCTGTTCTGCCAGGGTAAGTCACGCATTCTAGCACACAACTCACACATCCATCATATCTACAGAGAACTCACTCAAGGCCAGCTGAAGGGATACCACCACTCATTTGCTCATTCACCACCTCCTCTGTGGGTCATCTTCTCATCACCTTCCTGTTCCCATTTATCATCCACACATGCCAGATATCCTTATCATCTGCATGCATCCTGCTTACACTCTCTCCATCTATTTTCATGCAGGACAGGCTGGCTCACAAAAAAAGGGAGTGTTCCCAAATTGGCAGAGAAATGCTAGAATTGAAAGTCCTCTTGGAATTCAAGAAGAGAACTGTCCAGCTTGCAGTGGACGTGCTTGACGGCTCCTGCAGTGATGTCGTGGTGGGTGCCAATAAACTAAGTGAGAACCAGAACACCATTGTCCATTACACCAAACTAATGTGAGTCCTGCTTGCTCTGTCTGAAGGCCTCGGCCATACTCCAATATGCATCAGGGAAGTAGCACAGAGCCTCCAAAAAGTCCACCATCTCAATACCAGCTCGGGTGACTTATCAGGAGTGGAGATCCAAGCTCATAGCTTTCACCCACACCCACTACCAACACAACTCAGTGAGACTTTCAGAGAGGCCTCGGGTCACAAACTGGTGAGCCCTTTGCTGTCACTCTTGATCTCGCTCTCATCATTGCAGATAGATGATAGTTACAGGGATGTCCCAGGGTGCTGGAACTCAGGACTGCAGGAGGCCAGGAATCGGCCAAGATTCAGTCAGCAGCATACTTTTAGACTTAGCCATGCCTCAGTTGATGGAGCTTGAAAGGCAGAGTCAGGAACATCAGGAAGGAATGTCATCCACACTCGGATTGAAAGATAAAATAGAGGAGTCATACCACCTTTAGTCCAAATACATAGTGCCAACACTTTGAGGCAGTCAGGTCAACACAACAAGGAAAGCAGCCACTGTGGAGACTTTGGTGCAAAAATTCTGACCAGTACTGGAGTGGGATATGAACTCCATGGTGTATTTCATACACTACATAGTGCAGACCCTAGTGGGCATCCGCGAGTGCCAACACCAAAGGACTACTGACCATCTCAAGCTTACTCAGGCTGCCCCTCTATCCCAAAGAGGAAACCATGGGCCCTAGGGCGCCCATATGGAGGAGAAGACAATGGCGCATAGCCCTAGGTTATTAATCCAGGTGACTCAAAGTATCCAGCCTTTCTGAACAATACAGCCCCGGTCCCATAGGCCAAGGATAGTAGTACTGCCACACAGCAGCACCCTGCAAATTGGCTGGGCCCTCCAAGTCTCAGCCATCCAGAGGACATCTATAAAGATCATCGCAGAAAATAGGGTGTGGCAGACAGCAGCTGTCTTCACCTCCACCATGGATCCTGAGGATATGCCAAGATGTAGTGTCAGGGATAGAAGAGTTAAGAAGATCTCATTGCACAGTATGGGCATGGGTGTCAGGCACCTAAGGATGGCATCTACTCATAAACACCACCTCTGTAAATAAACTCACGCTTTTTGCAACACCTCTATGACTCCAAATACTGATATGATGTCTGCCTGTAGTGCTGCTTAGACAGCTGCGTTCCTATTCCACAGAAAGGCTAGATGTTCAACCAAGAGCCACGCCCATCTTCTTTCTGCAAGGTTGCCAGCATATTGGTGTTCCCACCAAGTGACAGTACGCATCAGTCATGTTTTTTCACACTGGGAACGAGGACATCCCCACAATGTTCAGGGCTGCTGTTATATATTATGATTACTTTAAGATCAGGTCATATTTCTTGATCATGAGGCCATTGGGTGTTTCACAGGCTTCTGCCTTACTTTCTGTTCTGTACAGAAACACCTCTTTCAATAAACATGTTTCGCATTACTTGGAATCTGTGTGCAAACTACAGCTTTTCTTTTTATTTAAAACCCATAACCCCTAACATAGTTAGGACATTATAAAAAAAATTGAAGAGTTGGGATTTTGTTGCATCAAGAACACAAAAATCGAGTCCTCGTACATCGAAAATTTAGAGGGCAGGAGAAAATTAACAACAGTATTAAAGAATAGGGTGCCAGTGTAGGAAGACAAAGTAAGAAAAAAGGAAAGAAGAAATAGATATCATATCACGTTTGTTACAAGAGAATTAAAAAAATCAAAGAAAGGTGAGATCCTCGGCAACATCTGGCATATTTAAAAAGAAGGGATGCTGAAGAAAATGCATCAAGTCAATGATCTCCACTGTAAAAAGAGGAGTACTGGAAAGGCAATAAAAAATATATTGAGCAGCCTTGAATCACTCATATCTGCATGAGAAATAGTGGGTCAATTAAGGTTTATGATTCCTTTCAATTAAGTAAATGAATCATGGTTTCAATGTTTTCAATACTTATATCAGCAAATAAAATTGCTTCAATTTGCTCTGCAAATTCATTGATCCAGCAAAGCCAGGAACTAAATGTTAGGATGACTTGACAAAGATCCTTGAAGATCATTGCAGAATGGTTCAGGTCCCAACAAAGGAATAAATTGGAAGGCAAAAGCATTGCTCCGTATGTGGCAACCTTAAAGTTTGACTTAACTTTGAATTTGGTGAGTCATTAGATGATACTGTTCCAGATTGTCTAGTTTGTGGTCACCGAAATGAAGCTATCCAAAGAAGTTTATATTGAATATGCTTTGACTTCAAAGATGGCAGTAGAAATCACAGTGATTGAGCTGGCTGCTAAAGAGGTTTCACGATTTGGTTAGGAATGAAGATTTACAAATTGGGAACTGTCCGTAAGAAGAAACAAGCATGTCACAGATATGCCAACATGGGCCATTCAATGAATGGAGCAAGTATAGTCAATGCAAGAATGATGGCAAGATGGGTCATATTGTAAAAGCTGTTGGACTAGACCAGCATGCCATGAGAAAAATATTCAGATGAAGCATCTGGGTACCTCCAAGAAGAATAAGTTGCATTCTACAAAAATAATTTACAGCACAGAAGAAAAGAAGTATGACCCTGAAGTAGAGAATGTCCAGAAAAATGATGAAAAGGTCCAGCTGAAGTCTTATCCATACAGATTGGATCACATGGATTCTGGGTGATTTCAAAGTTAAGTGGACAGTCTGTTAGGATGGTTGGTACTGGTGTTGCTGTGTCTTTAATTTCAGAGGTTACATACCAACAAAAGCTGAAGCAAGTCCTTTAAAACCAACTGACGTTAAGGACAAACAAGAGTTTGTGCCATTAAAAGGTTACATCATGGTCAATGTAGAATTGAGGGGACAAATAGTGGAGTTGCCTCCATGTGATTCATGGTGGTTTTCTTGCTCTATTTAGGAGATCATGGTTGGAGAACATAAAGCTTAACTCAAGTGCTGTCAACAGATTGACCAATGTAAAAACAGATCTACAGTACCTTCTGGATAAATAGAAGATTGTATTCTCAGAGATTCTTGGTTCAATGAAGGAACTAGAGTGAATGTTGGACCCTTAGAGGATGAGAGGGGGGATTTAGGGGTGGGAGATGAGGAAATGGCTGAGGCCTTAATTAAGTTTTTTGCCTCGGTCTTCACGGAGGAGGACATGAGTAGTTTGCTGGATATTAAAGATAGAAGGATGGTAGGAGTTGAGGGCCTGAATGTGATTACTATCACTAGAGAGGTAGTGTTTGATTGACTAACGGGACTGATGGTGGACAAGTCCCCAGGACCGGATGGAATGCATCCCAGGGTTCTGAACGAAATGACAGAGGTGATAGTGGATGCCTTAGTGATTATTTAACAAAATTCGCTGGATTCCGGGGAAGTGCCGGAAGATTGGAAAACGGCTAATGTTACGCCGCTGTTTAAAAAAGGTAGCAGACAAAAGGCAGGGAATTATATGCCGGTTAGTTTAACGTCTGTAGTTGGAAAAATGCTTGAATCCGTCATCAAAGAAGAAATAGCAAGGCACCTGGAAAGGAATGGTTTGATAAAGCAGATGCAGCACGGATTTGTTAAGGGGAAGTCGTATTTGACGAATTTATTGGATTCTATGAGGATGTGACTAGTGCGGTAGACAGAGGGGAACCGGTGGATGTGGTGTTTCTAGATTTTCAGAAGGCGTTTGATAAGGTGCCGCACAAAAGGCACTTCAGAAGGTTAGGGTGCATGGAGTTGGGGGTAAGGTGTTAGCGTGGATAGAGGATTGGTTGTCTAATAGGAGGCAGAGAGTTGGTATAAACGGGTGCTATTCTGATTGGCAGTTGGTGACTAGTGGAGTGCCGCAGGGATCGGTGCTGGGGCCTCAGCTATTTACCATTTATATAGATGATCTGGAGGAGGGGGCTGAGTGTAGGGTGATGAAATTTGCTGATGACACGAAGATGAGTGGAAAAGCAAATTGCGCGGAGGGTGTGGAAAGTCTGCAGAGGGATCTGGATAGGCTGAGCGAGTGGGCGAGGACCTGGCAGATGGAGTACAATGTTAGCAAGTGTGAGGTTATCCACTTAGGCAGAAATAATAGTAGGAGGGATTACTATTTAAAAGGCGAAAAGCTGCAGCATGCTACGGTGCAGAGGGACCCAGGGGTCCTTGTGCATGAGTCGCAAAAACCCAGTCTGCAGGTGCAGCAGGTGATCAAGAAGGCGAATGGAATGCTGGCCTTTATAGTGAGGGGAATAGAATGTAAAAGCAGGGAGGTCTTGCTGCAACTGTACAGGGCACTGATGAGGCTGCAGCTGGAGTATTGTGTGCAGTTTTGGTCGCCGCATTTGTGCAAGGATATTTTGGCCTTGGAGGGAGTGCAGAGGAGGTTCACTAGGCTGATACCGGAGATGAGGGGGTTGGACTGTGAAGAAAGACTAAATAGACTGGGTCTGTACTCATTGGAGTTTAGAAGGATGAGGGGGGATCTTATAGAGACATATAAGATAATGAAAGGGATGGATAGGGTAGAGGTAGAGAGATTCTTCCTGCTTAGAAAGGATGGCAGGACTAGAGGGCACAGCCTCAAGATAAGGGGGGCGGGTGGCAGTTTAGATTGGAGTTGAGGAGGGACTTCTTCACTCAAAAGGTGGTGAATCTCTGGAATTCTCTGCCCATTGAAGTGGTGGAGGCTACCTCACTAAAAATATTTAAGTCACAGGTAGATAGGTTTTTGACAGACAAGGGAATTAAGGGTTAAGGGGAGAGAGCGGGAAAGTGGAACTGATCCACTTCAGATCAGCCATGATCTTATTGAATGGCGGGGCAGGCTCGAAGGGCTAGATGGCCTACTCCTGCTCCTATTTCTTATTTTCTTATAAGATCAACTGGAACTCAAGATGAAACCTAATTGTCAACTAAAGTCTCAAAGAGCAGTGTCATATGCAATTTGTCCCAAAGTCAAAGAAAAATTAGTACCCTTGTTGATGCTGTTGTAATATAGCCAATTACAATTAATGACTGGGCTATTCCCATCGTACTTGTCATGAAACCAGATTTATGGTGATTTTAAGAACAACAATACATCCAGTGCTGTGAGCTGATCAATATCCACTTCTTTTAATTGAAGATTTGCTTGCTGGGTTATCAGATGGACAGAAATTCAACAAGATTTATCTTTCGCAAATATGTATACAGGCGAATGTAGCCACTCTCAACCATTTTTACTGTCTTTACTCATAAAGGTCGTCTTCAATATAAAAGATTACCTTTTGGCTATCAACAGCCATTTTCCAAAAATCGATGGATCAGATTTTAATGGGGTTCTCTCTAGTGTACCTAGATAATATTCTAATTACAGTGTTCAGTGAGCAAGGGCAATGAATAATTTAAAAGAAACCCGAACATCTTCCAACATGTGGTCTGCATATCAAGAAATAGAAGTGTGACTTTTTTACAGATCTCACTCAAGTCTTTGGGCCAAGTTATTGATAGTAAAGGCCTACATAAAGCACCTTTACTATTTTGGATACAGCACACGTGATGTATGTAATGAATGTGGTGAAAAATGGGCTCCTTTCTAGGAATGGTAAATTATTATTGCAAATTTATTCCTAACTTTGCTTCATTATTGAAGTCATTTGTTAAGGGGCAGATCAGAAATTCCAAGACATTTTATAAAGTTAGCCTAGACCCTAACTTTTACATTTGATTTTGGCATTAGGGTGAGTATTAGATGTTTCACTCCAGGTATGATTCAAGTGACCCACTAAGAAGTGTTTACCATAACAAACTTTATTTAAGAACACAGTTAGAATCTAACAAAAATAATTGGCGCAACTTTTATCAATCAAAATATTTAAACATGACAAAGTATAATTCTTAATAGCTAGCTATCTCTATTGTTCCAATTTAGCACAAGCCTCACATAGACATAAAAACCTCCTTTAGAACCAGTTAGCAGAAAACTAAAGATTATTGTTTGGGTACTAGACTTCTGGCCTTTTAATACCATTAGAGAGTGATCCAGATCAACACTTGTCTTCTAATTCTCCGTGCAGCAACCTCCAGAGAAAGAACCACCCGAAAATCAGAGAAAGAGATTTATTTCCAAGCAGATTCCAGTCTCCAGACCACAGAACAAAAGATTTGGAGAAAGCAACCTTTCTCTAAAGATCCCAAAAAGCAGACTGCCTTGCGTTCTCTGTAAAAGCCTAGCCATACCCAGCCATCTGACTTTACCTGTCAATACATCTATTCAAGCCCTATTCTGCAATATCCATGGGGAAAACCCAAAATAACAGAATCCTGCATTAGTTCAAATTAAAACCAACGTTGTTGCAACTAAGAGCAATTTTGCTGCTGCAATAGCAAGGCAGTACGTGTTGGATCCAGACAAAATGGCTCTGAGGGCATAGAACCAATCCTGCACAAGAAACACGATTGAAGTATATTTCTTAAAGGCACAATATCATCACACATTGCATCAATTACTTTGTGTGAAACAGCCATGGGATTCAACAACAAAATGAAAGAAAACACACAAGGATGTCAAAGATGCTTTGCAAAAGTCTGAAATGTTGATTCATATAACCTGAAGTAACCATTACTACTAGCTTGTGTCTCTTCAACTTATGGAGCAGAGGCAGTCATTTCATATATTATGTCTTCGAGACATAAATTGCTTTTGTTTTGCATACTTTATCAAGTGCTGTATCTAACTATGCTCAGCTAGAAAAAGAAGCATTGAATACAATTTTTTGGATAAGTTTCATTATTTATCTGGTCATCAATTCACATTAAATCTGATAATCGATTCTTAACTATTATGTTTGGGCCAAATAAAGGCTTACTGTCATTAGCGGCCAGCCAATTGCAAAGATGGTCACTAATTTGTCTGCACCCTCCTACGATATAAAATATCACCAGTTAGAGTGCCACACTGCTGCTGATGCAATATCATCCTTACCTTTACCTTTTGAGGTGATACCACCAACTAGTTTTGCTAATATTCTTTATTTTTGGTTAGTAGATTATTTGCCTGTGACAGCTTCTCAAATCCAGAGACATACCAGAAATGATCTTCTGATGGGGAATATGGTGGATGTGATTTTGAAAGGAACAATAGCTGGAAAGCATCTTCCTCATCCTGAGTTGTAACCATATGTGTCAAGAAAACTTGAGTTAATCGTCCAACTTGGTTGTCTATGGTAGGGTATCTGAGTGATCAGTCATCCTATTCTGCATGGAAGAATTAATGAACAACCCCATGAAGGACATCTTGATAGTCTGGATGAATAAATTTACACCTAATTATTTTTGGTTGCCATTGAATGAAAAATGTCCAGATGAATGAAAAATGGGACAGTGACAATCCTATGCAGAAATAAGAAATAAACCCCTGTGTCCCCTCTACACCCTTCGAAATGGCCCGAAGTGCCATGACAATGATTACATGTAGATTTTGCTGGCCCATTTGAGGGTAACATGTTCTTAGTCATAATTGATGCAAGCTCAAAGTGGCCAGAAGTTACTATTGTAAATCTGTTATGTCTGAACAAAGCATTGAAAACTTGATGACATTTTTGTAAGATTCGGTAAACTGGAACAGATTGTTAGTGATGATTGCTCACAGTTTGTTTCACAAGAGTTTGAGGATTCACTCCAAATAAATGGTATTCAGCATGTTAAAATTTGCATCTTATCATCCATTTCTGGATTAGCAAAAAGATTTGGACAATGCTTGAAACATTCTTTACATCCTTAGAAAGAGCAAAGTTCATTATTACGTTATTGTAATAACTCCACAGAGGTGAAAGTCCTGTCACCATGTTACTTTATTTACACCATACATCTATACACAGCCAGCTCTCCAGTTACTGCCTGCTCAATGCAGGCTAGGAGTCTGACACACCTGCTTTAAACAGGGAGCATGAGACTCCTTGCTTTTACCATCAGTTAAGACTCCTCAGGTGTTTGTTTTCATACCAACCAAATAAACAAACTCGAATTAACTTAGGGAAGACTTATCAGGTACTTCTTTTCTGGTACCAATTTAATAAACAAACTCAAATTAACTTAAGGACAAATTAAAAGGGGCAGCTCCCCAAAAGGAGGGGAAACAGCCCAAACAAAAAACAAAGTTGAAAGGAAACTTAACCACATTATAATTTAATGTTTTATCAGGGTTGATAATACACCCCAGTCCCTGCAGTGCCCAGCGGGCATGGAAGGTGTCAACCACACCCGTGGACACCACATGCTCCCTCTCCAGGGACACCTGGCTGCAAATGTAGCCCAGGAGAGGGGCAGACAGTCAGGATGGATGACCCTGTCGATTGCTTGCTGCCTGGACTTGTTGATTAAAGACTCATCAGGTATATTTTTTGCATACCAAACAAATGAACTAACTCAAATTAACTTAGGGACAAAGTAAAAGGGACAGCTCCCCAAAAGGAAGGGGAACAGGCTGAACAAAAAACCAAATGCAAAGGAAACTTAAAACATCAAATCAACAGGTGGTTATCAGGGTCAAGAATATATCTCAGCCAGCAGGTGCAGAAGGCATCAACTGTGCCCATGGCCACTGCATGCTCTCTCTCCAGGGACACCTGGCCGTGAACATAGCTGCGGCAGAGGGCAGACAGTCAAGATGGACAACCCCGTTGATCACCCACTGCCTAGACTTGTTGATGGAAAACTCGTCAGGTAATTCATACTCTAGGAGGATAACCTCATTAGCCTGGCTGAAGTCATCACAGTTGTGTGAATAGCTTTTTTGGCGTTTTATAGAAACTACCCCATGTGACTACTCAAAGGTCGCCTGCATTATTACTCTTAAAGACAAAGTTGAGAACAACATTTTATTTATTGCTACATCCAGAAACTTCAGATTCAGTAGAGCATCAACAACAATCTCAAGTTGCAAAATGAAAAGTGAGGGCAAAATAACACATTTTTAACTAGGTGATTGAGCGTTAGTGCATAATTATGCCACGAGTGAGAAATGAGTACCAGCCATAGTTTTAGCAAAAACAGGTCCAATTTCTTTTGTTGTTCAAACAAAAGATGAATTAATTTGGCAATGCTCACATGTTGACCATCTGTTGTCATCTTGAAATGATTTCATCAAATCAGCTCCAGAAGTACCAATTTCTTTAGTAGTTCGTGTGGTGAATATTACTATGAAAAACTTAATTTAATCTGAGTTGTCCAATGATTCTGTCTATGTAACTATATCATGTGAGAACAATACAGAATTAGTTCCAAGAAAAAAAGTGTTTACTGAAGTTCCAAATACTTCTCGGATCAAGAACAGCCAAAATACAGAACATCGTAAACAACCAAAGAGGAATAGGTGTTATCCTGATCAACTTTCTTATTGACTGTGTATAATTAACGATGCATAGTACTATGTCTAGAGTATTATTGATACTGTGTAAAATGTTGTAGTTATTTGTTGCCATGTCCAGCAAAATAAAGTGGGAGGGCTGTTATATATTTAAGTGGTTGCATGATTGCTTTAAGAGCAGGTCACATGATTTGATCATTAGGTCATTGAGTGTTGCACTAGCTTCTGTTAGGGACCAGATCAGTAACCCCAAAGTATATTCTGAAATCAGACTAGACCCCAATATTTTTTTTAATTCCACCATTGTGTGGACATAAGGTTGCAGTAAGTCCTCAGAGGCAGAAGTCCCTTCACCAAAATTCCTTTATTTACAAGATCTAACAATATTACACAGAGTGCTCTCATTATGCAGTCTACGTCTGGAGTGCCACAGGAACTGACACACCTGTTTAAGTGCAGAAAATAGGGCTCCCTGATTGGACCATCAATTTAGCCCTTAATCAGGGAGTTCATATTCAGGCAGGCCAAACTCAATTGTCTGATTAAAATTGTTACAAAGGTGGTTCACTCCAGGTGTGATTCCGTTGACACACTGGGAAGATATTATCAAAGCAAACTTTATTTTTAACCACATAGATATAATGAATGAATTAGCTTAATATTTACCAATTGAAATAATTAAACATAACAAGATATAATTCCTAACTGCTAACATATCTCTATTAGTTTCAATTGAAGCAATATTCCTCATAGTCTTAAACTCCTCTTAAAATCAATTAGCAAACAACACAGACTTATGTGCTGGTACGTGGGCTGCCAGTCCACATGCCTCTGAACACCAATGGAGAGAGATACAGAGAGACGCCTATTTTCTGAATGAACAACCAGGGCCTGATTTTACCATTCTGATTCTAAGTACTAGGTGGACTTGAATGTGGGAATGTTTCACATCCGACTTTTACACCTGTTCTCCAGTGATCCCATACACACAATGCCTGAAAAAAAGTAGTGACTCTGAATCACACTGCACAAGCCTGTGGATGGAGCTTATCGTGCTTGAAACGCTGCTGCTGCAATTCGGCACCTCCAACTCGTATGTTTACAAAAAAAAAACAGAATGCTGCTCCCCTAACACATCATACCCAGGCCAGATAATGCTTTTCCCTGCCCCAACAAATATTGCCCCCTGCCCACAACATTACTGAGCTCCTTATCCTCCCACCTGCCTGCCATCAAGACCGATCGCGAGCCCTTCCGTCCCAGTGATCCTCCCTCACTCATCACAGGCAGGGAGATTCACCCTCCCCCTTCCACCCTGCAGATATCAGGCAGGGTGATCCCCCTCAGCCCCACACTTGACCCTCCTGCACAAGGCACCCACCTCCTCCTCCGGACTCCGGTGGCTGTGTGACAGCTCTCTCTCTCTCTCTCTCTCCCTCCCTCCCTCTCTCTCTCTCTCTCTTTCCTGTCTCCTGTCTCCGATCATTGAGGCAGTCATTCACAACCCAGGCCCCCTCTCCATCAGCACACCTGCAAGTTCTCACTTGCCTTCCCCTCAATGTTAACAAGCAAATTGCATTTAACATGATGGAATGACTTGCCAAACTGCGTGCAACTGACCTGCCCTAAGGAGGGGCAGCTCCATTAAAAACTCAAGAATGGACAGGCAAGCAGGCATTCCAGCATAGACCAGCCCTCTGATTCTCTGAAAGTGATCTGGGAATGCTACTGGCTGCAGCAGAAGTGAGGTGGGACACCCTCTTACCCCGAGGAGGACGCAGACCAAGGAGGGCTGATGGAAATGTGGCCTGGGAGGAAGTCACCAACTCAGTCAGTGCCAGGGCACTGGCCCCTGAACTGGAAAGTGGTGCCAGACAAAAGTTAATAACCTCAACCATGCAGTAAGAGTGAGTGCTGAACCCCATTTTGCATCTTCCCCCAGATCCTCCCATCCCCAGCAACCTGCATGCTTTCTTCCAGCTCCTGACCCCACCAGCACTTCCTTCCTTTTCCCCCAGTAAGCCCCACTGTGTCTGCCCTCAAAGGGCCACCACCTGATATTCTGCAGGAATCACCCCACTATTTATTTCATGGCTTTTTCTTTCTCCACAGGAGAAACAATTGGGCTTGGCCTACCTGAATATGAACTTCACCTCCCCTTGAGGGAATGAATGCAGGGTCGGTGAGCCAGACCTTTGAGCAGTGGGGGCTGGAGCCCTCTAGAGCAGGAGAGATGCGAGCTGTCCACACCAGCATGGTCGGGCTGCCGTCAAGACCTGAACACCTGTCATTCCTTCAATCATTTTGAAGCAACTTCTCAGGGGTACGAGTTCCGGGTATGAGGGGCAAAGTTTAAAGGTAATGGACAAGACATGTTTATTTGCACAAAGAGGGTAGTGGGTGCTTGGAACTCACTGTCAGGGGAGGTCATGGATGCAGATACGATAGTGACCTTTGAAGGGGCATCTCAACAACTATGGTCCCCGGAAGAGCAGGGGGTTACAGATCAGATGGACAGTCTAGTCGCTAAAGGCTTGGAGGGGTGAAAGGCCTGTTTCTGTGATGTAATTTTCTTGGTTTTGTTCTGTGTTTAGTGGAGAAATGCGTATCATGTGTTTGGCATCACGGATTCCTCTCCCTCTCTTGCACTTAACCTTATGTCCTTTGTTGCAGGGTCAGATATAGACAGCCGGGGGCCTTCTGGACTATAGGCCCCTGCTGCAGCTCCTGCCCATCCTGGTCCAGACAGCTCGGATGAGTCCTCAGAGGATATGATGAAGGGACCTCGAAGGTGGCACAGTTTTGGCATCAGCTTCCACCTCACAATTCACCATCCCAGATACTGACATGTCGGTGGGTCCAGATAGTGGTGAGGCTTCTGGATCACTCTCTGGTGAGCATAACACATCTGATAATGTACATCGGGTGGAGGAGGGAACGTCCAAGGCCTCAGGCTACATGTTGGGCCTCTGAGATCAATTCCCCCTCAGCTGCTAGAGATGCAGCAACCGAGCCAAGGAATGCAGGAGGGGCTGATGGCAACACTGGACCAACAACGAGGCTGTTGGGAGGAGTCCCAAAACTGTCAGGTGGACCAGCTATTGCCAGTCTTGTATGTTTCCCAGGCCAACACTGCAATTGTGGTGTCCACCGTGGAAAGCCTGATCAGGAGATCGTCACCATGAGTGGCAGGCTCCAAGCGATGGCTGAGTCACAGCAGGCCACAGCTGAAGGACTGAACAGGTTTCTCGAGATTCTGCAGCCCATGGCTGAGAAGCTTTAGAGCTTGCAGGAGACACAGCGAGACAGCACTGAGTCACAGTGGGCTATGGCAGCAGCCATTGAGAATGTGGCCTAGTCTCAGAGGGTCATGGCTGAGGGCTTACAGAGCGCGGCCCAGTCTCAGAGGGCACTTGCTATAAGAACATAGAGCATAAGAAATAGGAGCAGTAGTAGGCCATCTAGCCCTTCTAGCCTGCCCTGCCATTTAATAAGATCATGGCTTATCTGAAGTGGATCAGTTCCACTTTCCCGCTTTCTCCCCATAACCCTTAATTCCCTTGTCTATCAGAAATCTATCTACCCGTGACTTAAATGTATTCAGCGAGGTAGCCTCCCCCACTTCAATGCGCAGAGAATTCCAGAGATTCACCACCCTTTGAGTGAAGAACTTCCTTCTCATATGGCCATTGAGAGATGGCCCCCGACTCAAGTGGCCATTGCAGAGGGTTCAACCACCATGGATAGGAATAGGTGGTCCTCCGGGATTAGCAGTGCCAGGTGACATCAGAGCTTCTGGAGCTCACTGCAGAAGCACTGCCACCCCAAGGAATGACCTAGAGGCCCACAGGAACCCCCAAGGGAAGAGGAAGGGCTTGAGTCCATGCCAAAGTTTTCAGCCAGGAGACTATGGCTGTGGCTACACCTTCTGATTCCCCTTCCTGACACCGGGGCAACTCGGGCAAGATGAAGAGCGTGTCATGGAAACATCCCACACACCTGGAAGCAGGCCAGGGCCCTCAATGTCCAGGGCTTCCAGAGGGCACCTGCCACGCGCATCACAGGCAACAGGGCAAGATAGGTAGCTGGCCTCCTCCACCTCTGATGTATATTCTGGGGAGACACTGACACGTAGAGGTAGGCCACGTAAAGTTAGGAAGTTATGGTTGCACTGAGATAGCGCTGGTGAAGGTCTGCTTCTAGCTAGAAAGATATTTAAGCACCTTAATGTTTTCTGTTCACAACTTGTTACTTTAGAACATCTTATTTAAACACCTTTATTGCAATTAAATATTTTTTCCCCACCCACCAGTGATTAATTTGTCTCAAATAGGAATCCTCTTTCGTTGATGATCGCCGGAGGGATGCTTCATGTTGATATCAGTTGGGGAGGCCTCTCAATGTTGTGTCACTGAGAAAAGGAAGCCATTGGTTCCCCAGAACCCATGACCAATTCCCATCCCCCACCCCTCCCGCCCCAGGGCACGACATAGAGGTTTCAGATCCCTTACCCATTATACAAACGTGGACCCAGGTGCCAGTGTGCATGCGGAGCTCAGGTAGAAGTCAGACTAGTTTGCACCAGGACATCATCATAATGGTGCTTAGCGAGTCATCATCACCCTCCTGCCTGCCAAAAAACTCACTAACACAGAGTACCCAGGCCCACCACTCTGGTGTAACAATGTTGTAGGATATAGAAGGAATTTCCACGGGTGGGGGGCAATGGAACCCGCATACACAAACCCCTAGAGAGTGAACCACCTGGTGACCAGGCCCTACCCTTACCACCCTCACATGCCTCATTTGGGCTGCCAGCCCTTGAGCATCTGGTTTGTGTCCATCAGCATTCCTCGTCCACGTCCTCAAAGATGCCCAGCTGGTCAACCTTCATGCCCTCCTCCTCCTCTAAGAGATTACCTCTCTGTAGAGCCAGGTTGTGCAAGGCACAGCACACAACCACTATGCGGGAGTAGATCACTGGGCTGTATTGGAGGGCCCCGCCAGATTGGTCCAGGCACCGGAATCACATTGAGGAGCCCAATGTGTCTCTCCACTATCACATGGGTGGCTACATGAGCCTCATTATAGCGGGTCTCTGCCTCAGACACAGGCATCATCAGCTCTGTCCGAAGCGGGTAACCTATTTCACCCACGAGCCAACCTTGCAGCCTGAGCTCCTCCTTGGATGCCTCCAAGATGTCCGAGCTCCTGACAATGAAACTGTCATGCACGCTGCCTGGATGTCTGGTCATATTATGGTTGCACACTAGCTGAACATTCAGGGAGTAGAACCCCTTCCTAATTACAAATCTCCGTGGATTCTGTAGAGAGGCCTTGAGGGTGACATGTGTGCCCTCAATTACTTCCTGCAAGTTAGGCATTCCTGCAATGGCTGCGAATCCTGCAGCCCGGGCTTCCTGCTGTGCCTGGTCCAGGTTGATGTTGATGAAATGGTCAGCCTGGGCCAACGGGGCTTCAGTGACCTGCCTCATACAGGTATGCCGGGCAGATTGGAAGATGCCACGGACATCTCTGCTTGGAGTCCAGAAACAGCCAGTAGCATAGAAGTTTAGAGCTGCCATCAATTTGATAGCCACTGTAAGTGGGTGCCCCCGCCCCCCCCACCCCTCCTCTAGGTGCTAGGTCCTGCAACAGATGTTGCGCTGTCTCCTTTCGGAGTCAGAGACGTCAGCAGCACACAGTGTCTGGCATCTGTTCAAATGACACTCATGCACAGAACTGCCGGGATTTCTGCTACCTCCTTCTCCTACGCCCCCTCTCTACCCAGGTGAATGGCAGCCACATCCTGCCTCTGTTCGTCAGTTCCCTCTAGTCCTGGAAGTGGTAAGGCCCTGGCCTCTTGTGCCTGCAATTCTTCATCCTGCTCCTCCTCCTCAGCTCCAGCAGTAACCAAAACAACAGCTAGATCTATTAGTTGCATTGAAAAAGCCATGTTTTTTCAGTGTAAAATACTGGAAATGTAATTGTACATGTTAATGTTTTTGTCTCTTTTAATCCACAGGTGTCGGTCCACCTTGTTGTCAAACGAGGGGCATGCACACGGTGGGTCGTGCGTGGGCTGCTCTTGGATGTTTCGAGAGTAGCCTAGTACTTCGTGTCGATGTGTGTGCTTAATCCTGGACCAGCAGATGGGCACCACAACAGCTCAGTGACTATCACTGCTAGCTGTGCAGATACATGGATTTGGGCCAGTGTCTGTGGGAGTTTGCGCATTCTCCCTGTGGTTGCGTGGGTTTCCTCCGGGTGCTCCGGTTTCCTCCCACACCCCAAAGATGTGCTCTTAGGCTGATTGGTGTACCAAATTGACCCTACACTATTCTCCCCTGAATCTGGTTACAATAGGGGTACCATTTGCATACACACGGGGCAAGGTAGGTGTAGGAAAATGCTTTAAAATGGCAGCGTGGGCTTGTTGGGCCGAAGGACCTGTTTCCCGTGCCGGGTTGCTCTTTGTTCTTTGTTTTCACTCTGAAAGGGGGGTGGGGGGGGGGAGGGGGGAGGGTGGTGGGGATGGTGGAGATGGAAAAGAACAAAGGAGAGGTTATGGATTGCTACTTGCCCTTAGCACATCTACAATCACAGCACCTCCCACCCCTGCCACCCAATTCCCCCAGCCACATACTCCCCAAATCACAGCTCCTCGCCAAGTTGAGAGGTTGCAACAGTGCAATTTGCAAGGACTTTGTGCACAACCTTCAGCTACAAGTGAGCTGAATGCACTGTGAGCCAGCAGCATCGCAAGACCCGAGGTCAGTGCTGAGACCCAGGTCCGTGCTGCAAGTCGGACATTGGAGACCCTGCAGAGCCACAGCTCCCCATCCTCCCCACACACTCACAGAGGCACCACCAACCCAAGACAGAAAATGGCCGCAACAACAGAACACCCTTTGATTTGATTTTATTTATTATTGTCACATGTATCAACATACAGTGAAAAATATCATTTCTTGCACAAAAAAACATACCATTCATAGAGAAGGAAACGGGAGAGTGCAGAATGTAATGTTACAGTCATAGCTAGGGTGTAGAGAAAGATCAACTTAATACAAGTTAAGTCCATTAACGATCTGACAGTAGCAGGGGAGAAGCTGTTCTTGAGTCGGTTGGTATGTGACCTCAGACTTTTGTATCTTTTTCCCAAAGGAAGAAGGTGGAATAGAGAATGTCCGGAGTGCGTGGGGTCCTTAGTTAGGCTATCTGCTTTGCTGAGGCAGTGGGAAGTGTAGACAGAGTCAGTGGATGGGAGGCTGGTTTGCATGATTGATTGGTCTACATTCACGACCTTCTGTAGTTCCTTGTGGTTTTGGGCAGAGCAGGAGCCATACCAAGCTGTGATACAACTAGAAAGAATGCTTTCTATGGTGCATTGGTAAAAGTTGGTGAGAATTGTGGCTGACAAGTCAAATTCCCTTAGCCTTCTGAGAAAGTAGAGGCATCGGTAAGCTTTCTTAACTATGGGGGACCAGCACAGGTTGCTAGTGATTGGGACACCTAAAAACTTGAAGCACTCGACTGTTTCTACTTTGCCCCCATTGATGTAGACAGAAGCATGCTCTCCTTTATGCTTCCTGCAGTCGATGACAATCTTTTGTTTTGTTGACATTGGGGGAGAGATTATTGTTGCCACACCAGTTCACCAGGTTCTCTATCTCATTTCTATACTTGTCTCGTCATTGTTTGAGATCTGACCCACGACTGTTGTGTCATCAGCAAGTCACATTGGAGGGGCATTTGGCCATGCAGCCATAGGTGTATAAGGAGCATGATAAGGGGCTGTGAACACAGCCTTGTTGGGCACCTGTGTTGAGGATGATCGTGGAGGAGGTGTTGTTGCCTATCCTTATTGATTTACCTGTGAGTAGCAGAGAGCCATTGGATGCTTTTATCGCATTTACCTCCTCACTAACCCTCACTGATGGAGCACTTGAGTCGGACTTCTATTGAGCATGTCCAATTTGTGCCAATTCCCGATTGGTGAATGCAGTGGTAAAGGGGGATGTGCTGGTAAAATTAGGCGTCCAGCCCATTAATTCAATTTAAATGCATTTAAATTACTGTCGCGCCCGTTTCGGGTGCATTCTCGATTTTGGCTATTTTCAGCCATTAGTAAAGGGGAAACTAGCATGAAGACAGTCATGAATCATGCTACTCGCCTCACGCCCAAGTTTACCAAGATTTCATGCCCGAAAACTGGTGCAACTTGATGCTAAAAGTTGGACCCTCAGTCAGCATCCTCCTGATAAAGACAGAGAGAAAAAAATGCCTCTTGTTTTGATCAGGATCAAGCAGAAAACCTGCCTACTTTTCCCTGTAAGCTTAGCTTCTCCCCTTCATGTGATTGTTCTACTTCCCAATATTGAACATTAACTTAATCAAACCTCTTCTGAAACTCTAGAGGAAGAAACAAAAAATGCACAAAGCATGCATGAACTCAGATTAAAACAACTGCATCATTATCTAGGATCAATTATTTTGTATCCCCATCATGGAGTTGCTTGGTTCATAGACAGGTGGGCACCAGGTAAACTAGAGCTGAAATTTAAACATACTCCTCACAAAAAACACGGTATAAATAAAGGCGAGTATCATCACTCCTCTCCCCTTTAAAAAGGACAATACGACAAGATGGTTTCATTTTTCAAAACCTTTAGTTTTACAATATTGGTATTCTCTAATATGTATACATATATTTTTACTAAATCTAAGCATGCAAATATAAGCATAATAGTCCAGCTTAGTCCTTTTTCCCAACATTGAACATTCCTTCTTCTTCCATCGAAGTCATGATAAAGTATTAACAATCAAATTCTTTTATTCTTCTTTTCTCGACATGATGCTGTTGTTCAGCTGCTTCCACCTCCTTTTTTGTTTTTGATCCTGCTTTGATGTCAAGTCCAAGCTCAATTTTTTTGCATGATTATAATTTAGTTCTGGTAATGTCCTCAGAAAGCTAGGCTGAATCATGAGGGTAAAACTTTGCATTGAATTCAAATAACACTAACCACTTTGAATTTCCTTTTTAATTTTCTTCAGTGAATCTAAACAGTTCTTTTGATCGAGACAAAGTCATATTTTTCTAGAAGGTTGAGTTGCTCACAGACTTTGTAAAAGAGAACCTGTTTCTTTGCTTGCTTTCCCAGCTTTACATGCATGTGATCAGGGCCATTCAGAAGGGTGGAATTTTACCATATAGTTGCGCCCATTTTCAGGCACGGAGAAGTGGTAAAGTTGGGCATGAGGCGATTAACACAATCTATGCACATTTATCCGCCAGTACCCACTTTACCGAGGGAAAGAAATCAACACAATCGGGAACCCATCCAAAACGGAAGCAACATCAATTTAAATATTTTTGCATTCACCTCAATGCAATTAGTGGGCTGCATGCCCCAGTTTGCAGTGCTACCACCTCAAAACTTTTTGAACAGCAGTGCCTGTGCTCATTACTGCATGGGTTCTGGGTTTGTGTTATTGAGGGGGTCGATGGGGGTCTGTGTTGCTGGAGAGGCTATGGGGGGATGGGGACTGTTTTGCTGGGGGCCTGTGGAGGGATGGGGACTGTGTTGCTGGGGACTGTGGAAGGGGAATGGGAGTCTGTGTTCCTGGGGGTGTGTGGTTTGGGAGGGAGGAGGGGGGAAGAGGGGAAAGGGGGGTCTGTGTTGCTGGGGGGGGTCTGTGTAGGGGGGATGGGCAGTGTGTGTTGCTGGACTAGGGGTAAGCAGAGGTCCTTAATCTCTCCATCTGTCTCTCCCTTTCTCCAAATTCCACCCCCTCTTCAGATTGATGAGACGGCTTTTGTGAGATTGACTTTGCTGTTCTTTTGGTTGCTACTGGAGCTCAGGAGGATGAACTGCGGGCAGAGGAGGCCCAGGCCGTACCACACGCAGAAATAGAGGGAGGTGGCCACCGGAGGCAGGACGTGGCTGCCATTCACCCAGAGGAGAGGTGCAGGAGAAGGAGGAAGCAGAGCCCCCAGCAGTTTCGCACACAAGTGTCCTTTGAACAAATGTTGGATACCATGTGCAGCATATGTGTCACTTGTTGCAGGACGTGACACCTCGGGGCAGGATGGGAGAACCCATTCAGTGGCTGTGCAATTGATGGCCACTTTAAACTTTTATGTCACCGGGTCCTTCCAGACCCCCAGTGGAGAAGTATATGGCATTTGTAGTCAGTCATCCACAACAGTGTGAAGGAAGTCATGGATGCCCTGTATGCCTGGGCTGGCCAGTATTTTAAATTTGACCTGGACCAGGACCAGCAGGAAGCCCGAGCTGCAGGGTTTGTAGTCATCGCGGGAATGCCAAATGTGCAGAGGGATATGGATTGCACTCATGTCACCCTCTAGGCCCCGGTTCAGAATCATGACGATTCATGAATGTATAGGGCTTCTATTCCTCAAATGTGTAATTGGTGTGTGACCATCAGATGAATATCATGCACATCTATGCCAAACATCCTGGCAGCCTGCATGACATTTCATATTGAGAACTCAGGTATCCCGTAGGAGGAGGGGCCCAGGGTGCAAATGTGGCTTGTTGGGGACAAGGGGTACCCACTTCACACTTGGCTGATGACAGCTGTGTGGAGGGCTGACACTGATGCAAAGGCTCACATTGCCACTCGCTCAATGGTGAAGAGATACATAGGCTCTTCAAAATGCAATTCAGGTGCCTGGACCGCTCTGGTGGGACCATACAATACAGCCCCCTGATTTCTTCCCCCATTGTTGTGGTGTGCTATGCCCTTTACAACCTGGCACAGCAACAAAGAGACCTTTTGGAGGAGAAGGAGGATGTGGAGGCCAATCAGCCTGGTGTCGCTGGGGAGGAGGCCCCCAGCAAGAGGCAGAGGAGAAAGACAATGCCGAGCAATACCACCCAGGCACTGGATAGCTGACAGCAAGGATCAGACATGCAAGGGTGGCAAGGAAGACCCTGATCACCAGATGCTTTGCTCACTAGTGCCCTCTGTTGCTGCACATGGGTTCCAACCTTCCTCCTCCCAGCCACTGACCCCTGTAAAGTCCTATTATCTCCTGCAACATTGTAACATCAGAATGGCGGGCATGAGTACTCTGTGTTAGCGAGTTTCTTTGGCAGGCAGGAGGGTGATGACAACTTGCTAAGCAGCATTATGATGATGCCCTGGTTCAATCTAGTCTGACTCCTGCCTGAGCTCTGCATGCATGCTGGCACCTGGGACCACACCGGTGTAATGAGTAAGGGATAGTAAACCCCCATACAGGGCCCCAGGGCAGGTGGGGAGAGGGGAGGGAATCTTTCATGGGTTCTGGGGAACCAATGCCTTCATTTTCTCAGTGACACGGTATTGAGGGGTCTCCCCTCCTGACACCAACGTGAAGTATCCCTCCGGCAAAAGTCATGGTAAGAGGATTCCTGTTCGAGGCAAATCTGAAACAAATTAGTCACAGGTAGTGGTGAAAAAACATTTATTGCTGACGATAAAAGTGTCTAAACAATAAGTGCTAACATAAAAACATTTGAACAGGAAATGTTAAAGTGCTTGTATACCTATCTAACTCAATCTGCCTTCACCCGTGCCATCTTAGTGCAACTCAAACCTCTTAACCTTACATGGCGAGCCACGACATCTTGGTGTTTCCCCAGAATGTACATCAGAGGTGGAGGGAACTAGCTGCCTACCAAGGCCCATAGCCTTTGATACCTTTGATGGTCAATCTCCGGAGAGTCTGGACTTTGAGAACCCTGAGGTGTCTGGGACATACCCATGACGCCCCCTTCATCCCACCGTCCCTGAAATGCCCCAGTGTAAGTAAAGGATGAGTCAGAAGGTGTAGCTGCAATCACAGTCTCCTTACTAGAAAGTATCAGGATGGGCTTGAGCCCCTCCCCCTCCCTCAGCATTCCTGTGGGCCCTGGGTTATTCCATGGGGTGACAGTACTTCTGAGGTGAGCACCAGAAGCTCCGGTGTCGCCTGGCCCTGCCGGCCCTGGAGAGCCACTTGCATTCTACTCTCTGCGATGGCTACCTGAGTCAGGGCCACATGTCAATTGCAGCAATAAGTACCCTCTGAAATGGGGCCATGCTCTGCAGCCCCTCAGCCATGACCCTCTGTGACTCAGCCACATTCTCAAGAGCTGTTGCCATAGCCCGCTGTGTCAGCGCTGCCCAGCTGTGTCTCTCGCAAGCTCTCAAGCCTCTCAGCCATGGGCTGCAGTATCTTGAGAAACTTGTTGAGTCCCTCAGCTGCGGCCCTCAGGGACTCTGCTGTGACCTGCTGTGACTTGGCTATCGTTGGAACCTTCCACTCATCGTGAGGACTCCCTGCCCCAGGCTTTGCGCAGCTGATGTCACCCTTGCAGTGTTGACCTGAGAACCATGCAAGACAGGCAATAGCTGGTCCAACCTGAAAGCTTTGGGACTCCTCCCAACAGGCTCACAGTTGGTCCAGGGTGGCGATCAGCCTCTCCTGCATTCCCTGGCTCTGTTGCTGCATCTCCAGCTGCAGTGGGAGAAGTGATGTCAAAGGCCTAGCATGTAGCCTGGGGCCAGTTGAGTCCTTGTTTCCAGCAAGCCCCCGCATGGCAGAGGACTCGGATGTTTCCTCCTCTGTCTGATGTGTTGTGCTCACCAGAGTGTGACCCAGATGCTTCACCACTAACTGGACTCACCGATGTGAGAGTATCTGGAATGGTGAGTTGTGAGGTGGAAGCTGACGCCAAAAATGTGCCACCCTCGGATGTCCCTTCATCTGCTTCCTCCAAATAGTCATCAGAGGTGTCAGGGCAGGATGGGCAGGAACTACAGTGGGGGCAGCGATGCCAGATGGTCCCAGGGCATCCAGGTCCCTTCCTGCAACGTAAGACACAAGGTTAAGTGCAAGGGAGGAAGAGGAATCTGGGATACAAGAAACTTGCTTGACATTTTTCAATTGAACACAGAACAAGAAACAAAGAAAATTACATCACAGGAACAGGCCCTTCTGCCCTCCAAGCCTGAACCAATCATGCTGCCCATCTGAATTAAAACCACCTAGCCTTCAGAGGATAACATCCTTCCATTCCCATCTCATTCATGTATTTGTCAAAACACCCCTTAAAAGTCACTATTGTATCTGATTCCATTGGCAGCAAGTTCTAGCACCCACCATCCTCTGTGTAAAAAAAACTAGCCTCATACACCTCCTTCAAACCTTGCCCCTCACACTTAAACCTATGCTCCCTGGTAATTGACTCTAATTGAGAGGAGAACTGGCAGGTATTCATCTCTCAACTTCAGCTCAACTATGCTTTTGCTGATGGCCCGGATGTTCGCCTCTCCCAACAGCTCCAGTGCCTGCACCTCAAAATGGGTGAGGACTTGGAAGTTAGGCTCACCACCAGGCTTTGTCCTCTCCCAACTGTTATGGACATTCTGCTGTGGGAAAGAAGGAGCCATGAAAGAAATAATGGCATGACTCCAGCAGTGTATCAGGGAGTGGCCTTCAGAGGCAAGCACTGTGGTACCTGGGAGGGGTGGGGGAAGGTGCTTGGGGGTCAGGTTCTGGAAGCATGCAGGGTGCTGGGGTGGGAAGATCTGGGGATGATTTGGGCAAGATGATAAATGAAGTTAAACACTCACCTGCTGCCCAGATGAGGTCATTGATCTTTTTTCAACACTGTTTCCCTGTTCTGGGGACCAGTTTCATGGCACTAACAGAAGTGGCCACTGCTTCCCATCACTTCCCTCGAAAGCATTCTGCTGGGGGGAAGAGGGTGCCCGCCTTGCCTCCATAGTATCCAGCAACCTGCTCAAGTCCGCTTTTCCAAATCTGGGCACTGCCTTCTTAGAGAACATTTTTCCCTGCACTGCTTGCCTTGCTGTCCATCCTTAGCGTTTTTATGCGGCTACCTCTTGTTCAGGCAGATCAGCTGCAAGCAGTTTGGAACTGCAGCAAGTTAAATGCAGTTTGCTTGTTGTCATTGAGGGGAAGGCAAGTGATCACTTGCAGGTGTGAGGGTGGGGGAAGGAGGGATCTGTGCCTCTATGATGATTGCAGAGGACAGAGAGGGAGATGTCATACAGCCATCGGAGCCAGGGAGAGATGGGGGCCATGTGCAGGTAGTTGGGGAGCTGGGGGGAAGCTCTGCCACTCTGCATGCAATTAGCAGGAGAGGGGGGGAGATGCTGCCACTCTGCTTGTGATTGGTGGGGAGGGGAGTGGGGGCCATTGCCACTCTGTTTACGATCTATGGGGGAGGACAGTGGGGCTGGTGCCACTCTGCCTGCCATCAGTGGGTGAGGGGATGGGGGGAGAGGGGGGTGGGCGCAATCGGCCTAGGTGGTGGGGCTGCGACCAGATGGTTGTCGGGGCTGTGATCAGTCTGGGTAGTGGGAGGGTGGGGGGACAAAGGGATCAATAATGTTGGGGGGGGTCCAATGTCCATGGGGGTTGGGGGATGCATTATCCAACCTGGGAGGGATGTGGCAGGGGAGCTGTATTATTTTATTTTTTGCTGCATATGCACATTTGGAGGCTTCAATCAGAGCTGCAGGCTTTCAGGCTCGATCTCTGTTCTTATTAACCGGCCTGTTCCTTTTTCAGGTAGTCCAACTCCACTTTCTGTTGCAAATGGCATGCTCAACATTATTTCCAGCGTCTCCAGTTGTATATCTGCTTGATCCTGTTCATTTATAAATTCCTTTGTTTGTTCTGGATCTTCATCATCATTCTCTCCACATCCTTTGACAGACATTCAGCAGATTGGTTTCTTTGGTCTTCAAGTTTGTTGTAATTATGGTTTAAGCGATCATTGTGGAAGTTCCACTTTTGCAAAAACCATTGTAGTTTTCTCAAACATAAACTAAGAACAGTACTGTTTCTCTGCGTATCCATATCAGTAAGAAGCCTCACAACACCAGCTGACAAAGGGGCAAAGCCCCAAAAGCTACTGACATTTCTACCAAATAAATCTGTTGGACTTTAACCTGGTGTTGTGAGATTTCCTACCGTGTTTACCCCAGTCCAATGCCAGCATCTCCACATCATATCCATATCAGTGCCAGCTGTACAAATTCCAGGAGTTCATCTGGAATCATGGTAATATTTCACTAAACAGTTTTACTTTGTCATTGTCCTTTCTTTTTGCTTGCAGTAATAAAATACTTCTGTTCCTCAATCTTGAGAACATAAATGACCACTGATTGATCTACATGTTTCTTCCCATAGACGGTGAGCTGTTGTTGGCAGTCCTTAGATAATTTCAATAATGTAGGAACAGACTTCAAATCAGTCAATTTTTTTTGCATCTGTCTCTGTACCTGCTCACTGTTTTTCATTCACATAATTGTTCAGTAACTTGTTCCCCTTTTCTATCTTCAACAGTTTTACATTGAACTCATCAGCCTCCACTCATGTCTTCATTATCTGAGATTTTTTACTATCCAACAGCCTTCATTCTGTTTGCTTGTGATTTTCAGCTATTGCATGTCAGCTTGAGTAAACATCAGCTTTGCAATCTGAGCCTGTGCTAACATGTATGGATTAAGTCTATACAGATATTGTTCAACTAGAAACGCATTTCCCACATCTTGCACAATTATTTTGGTACTTTCCAATTTATTCCCACATATGATTATCCACGTGATTATAATAACTTTATCAAGTACTTTTGATTTTCTTCTGGAAGGTAACTTACTAATTCCAATTTTTGATTACTTCCTCATTATCCAATCTAGTTTGAGGACTGTCAAAATCAGAATAATCTGGATTTGTTTCCTTACACTGAGTTGTAAAAACTAATATTCTGCTTCTGCTTTCTTTCCCTATCAAAATACCATTTCTTATGAAATAATTTATCTCACTCAATTTTCTTTCAATTTGATGAGGCTTACTAAACCTTGCTTTTCATGGTTCACCTACCACTGATCACCATATTAGTACTTCATCCCCACTTGCAAAACTACAAGTTTTGACTTCTTATTCACTTCTTGTTTCATGACATGTTGTGCCACCTTTAAATGCTGTCTTACTAGTCACTAGTCTGAATTAATCTTTCTCCAATGTTTGACACATAATTCAACAATGTAGACTCAGCATGGTGACTCACGAATTTCTCCTTGATCAACTTAAGTGGTCTCCATGACTAAAAATCAAATATACTAAATTTGGTTGATTCATTAGGGACATCTCTAATTTCAAAAAGTACAAATGAAATTCCTTTACCACACTTCTTTGGATAATCTTGACTATAGTGCTCAACACAGTCTTTAAAGTTTGATGCCACTGTTCCAACACTTCCTGCAATTCATTTAAATTGCTCTTCTCCTAAATTATCCATAATTTTCCTGAATGATATTGATATAAAATTTGAATCTTGATCTGAATGTATTTCTGTGGATAGTCTGTATCGTATTAAGAAATTAAGTAACTCCACTGCCATCCATTCAGATGTAATATTGTGCAATGGAATGGTCTCAGAAATCTAGTAGACATTTACTGATTCCTACTTTTTGTTTGAGGGAAGGGTCCTTCCTTCGTGATCAACTAGGACCCTTGTAAAAGATTTTTCAAATGTTGGGAGGGGTATTAAGGACACTGGTTTTATTACCACTTATGGTTTTTCTATTACCTGACCAATGTGACATGTATAGCAAAATTCAATACATCTTTATGCAACCCAGACCAGTACAAATGTTTTTGTATTTTTGCTTGAATTTCCTTTCATTCAAATTATGTCTTACGAGAACATCATGTGCTATCTGTAACACCTCCTTTCTATAACCACAATAATAAAACTGAAAGAACTTTGCCCATTTTTCATCTGCTTGAAAATATAAAGGTCTCCAATTCCTCATTACTGCATCATTTTAATATAATAACACTCTGGTATATACTCAGGTTCTTCTTCTGTGTAAGCTTTCTGATACAACTGCTTTATCTCTAGATCTGTCTGTTGTAATTCTTCCAATTTTCCTGAACATTGTTCACCACCTATTCTTCCTCAATCATCTGGTCAAAATGGTCTCTGATAATTGATCTTCAGTCTCCTTACCTTTATTCTTTGATTTTTCCTGCTGTCTCAACCTATGACCTTGTGACCTTGTTACTACACAATAAGGATATGCATCCTTTAGCAACTCAGTTGTTTGATTTTCCACTGGCTTTTCAACCACAATAGTCATTACTCCCACCAGTGATCTAGCTATATTTTTACCCAAGATAATCTGTATTCCTGGACAAGATAATTTCTCTGTTATTCCCACTAGTGCTTCACCACTTTTCACCGGATTTTTCAACCTTACCTAATATAGTGCAGCGTTATTTTTTCCACCATGAATGCCACATATATCACCTTTTCTGGCACTATGTATTCTGATCAACACATCTCATCTTTCACTATTAAAGGTTGACTTACTCCTATATCTCTTAAAATCTTAGTTTCTTTACCTACTTCTCCTGATACACCTGATTAAATTTTATCCACACAAGTAAATTATTTAAAGAGATCTGGCACCTTCTTATCAACCAACACCTGTATGGGCTGTACATTCTTTTACACCTCTTTAGCTTCAGCTATGGTTTCCTTTACCACTTTAACAAACCGCACTGCTTATTTTATTTTAACACATCTGTCTTCCTAGTGCTTTTCTTAAGCCATGAACACAGTAGCTTTGTGTCCAACTTTATTACAATAAAAACATCTGGGGCTTTTTATTCATCTTCCTCCTTCATATGTTTCCTTTTTAACCATAGGTAAACTATCTTTCCTTTCTCCAATGAGATCTCCTTACCATCTGAGGATTTTTCTCTTTCCCATTTTCTATCCCTGGCAGATTGAAATTGATTGAAATCCAAACCTTGAGTTATGAGCTAACTCATAATCATCTGCCCATTTCTGCTGATAATCTTACAGTTTTAACCCTCTTAGCTCCCATTACTTCAAGAAGTGAACTTTAAAACTCTCCAAAATATTTGTATTTTTCTTGAGGAGAATTGTTTGATAGAGCAGACGCAGCACGGTTTCGTTAAGGGGAAGTTGTGTCTGACAAATTTATTGGAGTTCTATGAGGATGTGTCTAGGGCGGTGGATACAGGAGAGCCGGTGGATGTGGTGTTTCTTGATTTTCAGAAGGCGTTTGACAAGGTGCCTCACAAGAGGTTATTACAGAAGGTCAGGGGGCATGGAGTTGGGGGTAGGGTGTTAGCGTGGATAGAGGATTGGCTGTCAGATAGGAGGCAGAGAGTGGGGGTCAATGGGTGCTATTCGGATTGGCGGTTGGTGACTAGTGGAGTGCCCCAGGGGTCGGTGCTGGGGCCTCAGCTATTTACCATTTATATAGATGATCTGGAGGAGGGAACCGAGTGTATGGTGTCGAAATTTGCTCATGACACCAAGATTGGTGGAACGGCAAATTGTGCGGAGGGTGTGGAGAGTCTAAAGAAGGATCTAGATAGGCTGGGCGAATGGGCCAGGAACTGGCAAATGGAATTTAATGTTGGCAAATGTGAGGTTGTCCACTTTGGTAGGAATAATGGTAGGAAGGACTATTACTTATGTGGCGAAAAACTGCAGCAGGCAACGGTGCAGAGGGACCTCGGGGTCCTTGTGCATGAGTCGCAAAAACCCAGCCTGCAGGTGCAGCAGGTGGTCAGGAAGGCGAATGGGATGCTGGCCTTCATAGTGAGGGGGATTGAATGTAAAAGTAGAGAGGTCTTGCTGCAGCTGTATAGGGCACTGGTGAGGCTGCAGCTGGAGTACTGTGTGCAGTTTTGGTGGCCGCACTTACGCAAGGATATTTTGGCCTTGGAGGGAGTGCAGAGGAAGTTTACTAGGCTGATACCGGAGTTGAGGGGGTTGAACTATGAGGAGAGGCTGAATAAACTAGGCTTGTACTCGTTAGAGTTTAGAAGAATGAGGGGAGATCTCATTGAGACATATAAGATGATGAATGGGATGGATAGGATAGAGGTGGAGAGACTCTTCCCGCTCAGAAAGGACAGTAGGACTAGGGGGCACAGCCTCAAGATAAAGGGGGGGCGGTTTAGAACGGAGTTGAGGAGGAACTTCTTCACTCAAAGGGTAGTGAATCTCTGGAATTCTCTGCCCGTTGAAGTGGTGGAGGCTGCCTCGCTAAATATTTTTAAGACACGGGTTGATAGGTTTTTGATAGGCAAGGGGATTAAGGGTTATGGGGAGAGGGCGGGAATGTGGAACTGAGACACGACAGATCAGCCATGATCTTATTGAATGGCGGGGCAGGCTCGAGGAGCTAGATGGCCTACTCCTGCTCCTATTTCTTATGTTCTTATGTTCTTATTCCTAAGAATGTCATATGTCTGATCTATTTTCAATTTTCTTATCCACCTGTCAAAGTTACTTAGTTTGATTCTTTCAAATCCTATTGATGTTTGACTTGGTTTCTTCCTCAAATTTCTAAATTTCTGTCTGTATGCTTCTAGCACTAGTTCATATGCCCTAAAGATGATTTTTTTGCCTCACCATAATCTTTAGATACCTCCTGTGATAGTGATACAAACACCTCAGTAGTACTACCTACCAACTTTTGTTTGAAAAAAACATACCCACATGGTCTGTGGCCATTTTACTTGTCTAGCTATTTTCTCAAATGAAATGAAAAAGACTTCTACATCCTTCTCATCAAACTTTGGCAGAGCTTGAACATATTTAAACAGATCCCCACCTTGCCTTTGACAACTATGCATTTATTCTTCCTCGCTATCCTCATCACTATGTCAAACTATAACCTTTGCCTTTGTGATTTTAAGTTGACATTCACTTCTAACTCTAATTTCTGAAGTTCAAAAACTCTCTCCCTTTCCCTTTCCTCACCCTCTCTTGCTTTTTGCTCTGCCATTAATATTCTTTCTTTTTCCACTGCATATGCCACACTCTCTTTTGCTGCTAATTCTGATTTTAAATGCTAAGTTACTACTGTAATTATCTCTGCCTTCCTCACTCTTCAGGTAAAGTCAACAGCAACTTATTTACCAAATACAAAATCTTTGTTTTATCCACCCTTTGTAAACCATCTTGAATGACTTCTTCCACATCCAGGAAAGCTGCAACCATTATTCCATTATTATGTAAACACCACTATTCCACAGGGCACTCCCTATTTAAACTAACTGAATGCAATGCCTGAAAATAAAACACTAATACTCAACACCCATTATCTTTGAGTTCAATAATCCTTAACCAAATAAGGAATCATAGTTTTTAATTGTGAGGGAGCAGAGTTAAAACTCCAAGGTACATAATGAAGTTAGAGCAGATCCCAACTTTAAAAATAATTGGCATTAGTATGTGGATAAGGTGTTTCACTCCAGGTGTGATTCTTTTGACACTCTGAGAAGCTTTTTTCAAAACAAACTTTATTTTTAACAATAAAGTTTAAATATAAAAAATAAATTAGCTTAACTTTTACCAACTGAAATATTTAAATATGACAAGATACAATTCATAACTGCTAACCTTTTTCTATTAGTTCCAATTTAAGGAATATTCCTCATAGATTTAAATTCCTCTTCAAAATCAGTTATCTTATGTGCTGACATGTGGGCTAACCCACTGCTACCCTTTGAACTCCCCTGGAGAGAAATACAGAGGGACATCCCATTTTCTGACACTCAAACAGCAGCCTCTAGATAGACAAAGTAAAACACTCCTTCCCTCATTCCAGATCAAGCAGAAATACCTGTATGTTTTTCCCTGCAAGTTCAGTTTCTCCCCTTCACATGATTCTGTCTCTTGTCAATCAACCTAATCAAACCCTACTCTGAAACCCCAGGCGAAAAAATCAAAAAAACCAAAAATGCATTAATTCAGATTAATACAAACACTTCATTATCTAGAATCAATTATTCTCCTGCATTGTCATCATGGAGTTACCTGTTTCATAGACAGACCAGCGCCAGGTAAACCAGAGCTAAAATTTAAACACACCCTTCATAAGAAACATGATATAAATAAATACATTTCTCAAAATCACAGTATCATCACACCTCTATCTGAACTTAAGTTTCTGTTCCGATCAGAGAACATCTCTTTCCACAAAAACATTGTGATTTACTTGGAATTTAAATGTGCAAACCATGGGCATGATTTTTCTGGCCTGCTGCATAGCTTGAGTAGCGCAGCAGGCTGGGAATTTTAAGTGGGACAGAAAAAAGAGAGTCGCCGGGTGGTCGCAATCTTCCCCATCCATTTTTTGGACAAAATCTGCCTCACACTGGGAAATAGCACAAGTCTGATTACCATATAGTAATCCTATGTGTTTTGTGAGCCTGGAACTCAATTGACCAGGCTTGCTAACGTTTCTGCCTCCCCTAGTGGAGGTCCACACCCAACAGGGATCAATGTATGATCCCCACCAATGGGGACCAGGCAGTGAAGTCTGCCCAGGAGGACAGGGGCAGGAGGATGGCCTTGGGCAGCTAGTCTAGCACTGCTAGCCCTATCACCCTGGCACAAACCAGTGGGCGCTAAGTAATATCAAGTGGGCTGGGCTTGAGGAGATGGAGAATGCGGAGAGGCAGACCAAGACCATGGTTGGGAGGATGACAAGGAATGGGGAACTCTACTTGGGGGCTGGATGCTATGGATGGGACCAGCATTTGGAGGTTAGTCTTTCAGGAGGGGGAAATTGGAGTTGGCCATGAGAGATCGGGGATGGAATCAGAGGCCAGCATTGGGGATCATTGTTGGTGGTAGGGGGGGGCAGCGGGGGTGGGGGGGGGGGGGGGGGTGGGTGAGGGGGGGAATTGGAGGCCAGTCATTGGGGATCAGGAGGGGTGAACCATCAGGAGGCTGGGTCCAGCTATTGGATGGGGGGAATTGGAAGGGTGAGCTAGGGAAAGTGCTTGTCAACCAAATTCGGTGCATGGGCATTAATTTCCTTTGCAGTGATGCTGGCCTCTTGGGTGATATTAGGCCCCAGTCCCCAACTGGCATAAATCCCTGATGAACTCTGTGATGCACAGAGTGCTGTAACTTCATTTTACTAAGCTTGCCCAAAAAAAGGTGGCAAAATCTCCTGTATTCTTGCTTTTGGGGCACTTAGATCTTTTTGGGAGAATCACCTGCCACATTTTTTTTGTTTAAAGCCCACAACTCCTAACATAATTAGAACATTCCTGCCACCGTCTCTCAACCCAATCATTGTCACAGTTTGTTTTTTGCATTTGTAACAC
Organism: Carcharhinus amblyrhynchos; assembly: GCF_965287045.1. NCBI lineage: Eukaryota > Metazoa > Chordata > Chondrichthyes > Carcharhiniformes > Carcharhinidae > Carcharhinus > Carcharhinus amblyrhynchos. The sequence goes on from NC_137329.1 coordinate 60,788,685, forward strand.
TACAGCTGGACCTAAATGAAAAGTGAACCTTGGCCTCCAGTGCGAATTACTTCATATTTGCCCACATTGAATTCTATTTATTATTGACATTAAAATTATAAAAAATACACTGATATGTAATTAATTTTATTGTTCTTTACTGCAGATATGCTTTCACCAAGAATGGAAAAGCTACTATGGCACCAAAACCAGATAGAAATATTGAACTTGGACAAACACGAGGGCTTTCCACCAAAGATGTTTTGAAGATTAACAAATTGTATAACTGTGGTATGTGTACAATATGTTCAAATTTGAACTGATTTTCTATGGCAACTCCATAATTGATGAATCATAAAATCATACAGTGCAGAAGAGGACTTTCGGCCTAACAAGTCTGCATTGATATGTGATCTCCCACCTAATCCCATATTCCATACGCCAGGACCGGATGGAATGCATCTGAGGGTTCTGAAAGAAATGGCGGAGATGATAGTGGATGCCTTGGTGGTTATTTTCCAGACGTCGCTGGATTCCGGGGAAGTGCCGGAAGATTGGAAAGCGTCTAATGTTACGCTGTTGTTTAAGAAGGGTGCCAGGCAAAAGGCAGGGAATTATAGGCCGGTTAGCTTAACGTCTGTTGTAGGTAAAATGTTAGAATCCGTCATCAAGGAGGAAATAGCGAGGCATCTTGAGAGGAATTGCTTGATAGAGCAGATGCAGCACGGTTTCGTTAAAGGGAAGTCGTGTCTGACAAATTTACTGGAGTTCTATGAGGATGTGTCTAGGGCGGTGGATAGAGGAGAGCCGGTGGATGTGGTCTTTCTGGATTTTCAGAAGGTGTTTGACAAGGTACCTCACAGGAGGTTATTCCAGAAGGTCAGGGGACAGGGAGTTGGGGGTAGGGTGTTAGCGTGGATAGAGGATTGGTTGTCAAATAGGAGGCAGAGAGTGGGAGTCAATGGGTGCTATTCGGATTGGCGGATGGTGACTAGTGGAGTGCCTCAGGGGTCGGTGCTGGGGCCTCAGCTATTTACCATTTATATAGATGATCTGGAGGAGGGAACCGAGTGTACGGTGTCGAAATTTGCTGATGACACCAAGATTGGAGGAAAGGCAAATTGTGCGAAGGGTGTGGAGAGTCGACAGAAGGATCTAGATAGGCTGGGCGAATGGGCCAGGAAATGGCAAATGGAATTTAATGTTGGCAAGTGCGAGGTGGTCCACTTTGGTAGGAATAATGGTAGGAAGGATTATCACTCACGTGGCGAAAAACTGCAGCAGGCGACGGTGCAGAGGGACCTTGGGATCCTTGTGCATGAGTCGCAAAAACCCAGCTTGCAGGTGCAGCAGGTGATCAGGAAGGCGAATGGGATGCTGGCCTTCATAGCGAGGAGGATTGAATATAAAAGTAGGGAGGTCTTGCTGCGGCTGTATAGAGCATTGGTGAGGCCGCAGCTGGAGTACTGTGTGCAGTTTTGGGCGCCGTACCACATCACCCTTCCCCAGCATCTGTCATCCCAAATTGTTGGAGATCTTTACTCCTCGGAAGCTATTCATCACCTCCACCTCAGGGCCATTGATACAGATGGCGCATGTCCTTCACTCCACTTTCTGAAATTGATGACCTGCTCCTTCATTTTGCTGACATTGAGAGATTGTTGTCTTTGCTCCAATCCACTAAGCTGTCTATCTCTTTCCTGTACTCTGTTTTGTCATTGTTTGAGATCTGACCCACTACAATGGTATCATCAGTAAACCTGAAAATGGAATTAGAGCCCAATTTAGCCACACAGTGGTGAGTATATCAAGACTATAGTAAGGGTATGAGTACGCAGCATTGCAGGGAAATAGTTTTAAGGATTATTGTGGAGGAGATGTTGTCACCTATCCCTACTGATTGCAAACTGTGGGTCAGGAAGTCAAGGATCCAGTTGCACAGAAGTGGGGGCCTGAGTCCTAGGTCTTGGAGTTTGGAGATGACCTTCATTGGAATTATGGTGCTAAAGGTGGAGCTACATTCAATAAACAGTAGTCTGACATAGGTATCTTAGCTATTCAGATGTTCCAGAGAGATGCCTCTGCCATGGACTAGTTGCAGTGTTAGGCAAATTGCAGTGGATCAAGACCATCTGGAAGATTAGAATTGATGTGTGCCATGACTAAGCTCTCAAAGAACTTCGTAATAATGGCTGTCAGGGTGACTGGGCAGTAGTCATTAAGGCACACTGCCTGATTATTCTTTGGTACTAGGATGACAGCAGCCTTCTTGAAGCAGGTGGGAAACTCAGGCCGGAGTCTACGAACACTCCTGCTAGCTGGTCTATGCAACATCTGAATGCACGGCCAGTACTCTATCCAGGCTAGTCACTTTCCATGGGTTCACTCTCAAGAAAGACGATCTGATGTCTGCGACAGTGACTGTGGGTACAGGTGACATTGTTTCACTCAATGTCTGTTCGAAATGAGTGTAGAATGCATTGAGCTCATCAGGAATGATTAGGGTCAGTTGCCAGTAATTCTACCCAACTTTGTTTTGTAGCCCATTGTATCGTGTAAGCCTTGCCACAATCGACAAATGTTTGTGTGATTAATCTGCGACTCTAGCTTAGTCTGGAACTGTCTCTTCATGTCCCTGGTGGCTTTGTGAAGGTTTGTACAGATCAGGGTCTTGAAACTTGAACCCACAGACCTGGACTTCAGTAGAAAGCAGATCTCATGGTTCATCCATGGTTACCGGCTGGTGAACGTACAGATTAATTTATTTGGCGTGCAGTCCTGTACACACTTACTGATGAAGTCTGTAACAGTAGTGGCATACTCATTTAGGCTGGCCACTGAGTTCTTGAATATGGACCAGTCCACAGACTCCAAACAGTCACATTGAAGCTCTTCCGATGTCTCAGACAGCGCTGCTCAACTTTCTGTACTGAATCCTCATGCTTCAGTTTCTACTTGTAAACCAGGAATAGGACCACAGCCTTATGGGCTGATTTGTGAGGTATTTGAGAGACTGAAGCAGCTACAGGGTTGGCTCCTTAGAGACAAGAGGTACCCCATGAGGACATGGCTGCTGATGTCCCTGCAGAGACCACAGAATTCAGCAGATACTCAGTTTAATGAACTCATGCTGCCACCTGTGCTTGGTTGAACAGACATTGGGATGTTGAAGATGTGATTCTGGTGTCTGGAATGATCAGGTGGAGACTATAAATACAGTCCCCATAGGGTTTTGTATATGGTGGTTATATGCTGTGTCCTTCACAACCTGCACTTCAATGAGTTAAGGAGCTGGCTGAGGAAGAGAAGGATGAATGGCACAGCTCCTCTGATGGGAGGACAACAAGGTGACCTAAGATGAGAAACACTGGAGGAGGCTGATGAAAATCATCATGTGGTGGAGATGGCTAGAAAGGAAAGGTGAGCACAGGATGCCCTGATAGCCTAACACTTCATCGATGATGAGGATTAGAGATAGCCCTTGCACTCTGTTTCCTGCACTGCTCACTGAAAGCTGATATGGTTTATGTCATGAGCAAGGAGCTGTTCTGTCCAATCCCAATGCTGCAGGACGATGATAATGACTTGCAGTGAGGAGAGAGAATTGCTCCTCAGAGGGCTACTGCAAATGTCTGACTCCTGTCTGGCTGAGGGAGCTTGCAAACTCCCAGGTACCAGGTTGATATTAGGACACTGGTGCACATTCAGACTGCTCGCTCCTGATGCAGGGACCTCTGTAATTAGGGACGCCCCTGATATTCAGTGTCATACTGCCAAAGGCACGATTCTTACAAGGCTCTAGGCACCGGGATCAATGTGATAAGATTAGAGTTTTCCATTGCCTGAGTTGAGTGGTGGGCTTGACCACTCTGGGGAAGGTCTTTAATTTGATTTGATTTACTATTGTCACATGTATTAACATACAGTGAAAAGTATTGTTTTTTGCACACTATACAGACAAAACATACCGTTCATAGAGAAAGAAATGAGAGAATGCAGAATGTGGTGTTACAGTCATAGCTAGGGTGTAGAGAAAGATCAACTTAATGCAAGATAAGTCCATTCAAAAGCCTGACAGCAGCAGGGAAGAAGCTGTTCTTGAGTCAGTTGGTACGTGACCTCAGATTTTTGTATTTTTTTCCTGAAGGAAGAAGGTGGAAGAGAGAATGTCCAGAGTGCGTGGGATCCTTAATTATGCTGGCTGCTTTGCCGAGGCATCGGGAAGTGTAGACAGAGTCAATGGATGGGAGGCTAGTTTGCGTGATAGATTGGGCGACATTCACAACCTTTTATGGTTTTTTGCGGTCTTGGGCAGAGCAGGAACCATACCAAGCTGTGATACAACCAGAAAGAATGCTTTCTGTGGTGCATCTGGAAAAGTTGGTGAGAGTCGTAGCTGACATGCCAAATTTCCTTAGCCACTTGAGAAAGTAGAGGCGTTGGTGGGCTTTCTTAACTATAGTGTTGGCATGTGGGGACCAGGACAGGTTGTTGGTAATCTGGACACCTAAAAACTTGAAGCTCTTGACCCATTCTACTTCGTCCCCATTGATATAGACGGGCACATTCTCCTTTATGCTTCCTGAAGTCAATGACAATCTCCTTTGTTTTGTTGACATTGAGGGAGATTATTGTCGCCACACCAGTTCACCAGATTCTCTATCTCATTTCTGTATTCTGTCTTGTCATTGTTTGAGATCCAATCCACTAAGTGGTGTCGTCAGCAAACTTGAAAATCGAATTGAAGGGGAATTTGGTCACTCAGTCACAGGTGTACAAGGAGTAGTATGGGGCTGAGAACATAGCCTTGCGGGGCATTGGTGTTGAGGATGATCATGGCGGAGGTGTTGTTTCCTATCCTTACTGATGGTGATCTGTGAGTTAGGAAGTTCAAGATCCAGTCACAGATGGAGGTGCCACGGAGTTTGGAGATGAGTTTCGTGGGAATAATAGTGTTGAAGTGGTTGAAGACTTTCATAAGTGCTTGCTATCTACAAGTGCCTTACAACACCCATGTCCATACTGCAAGACTATACTTTCTTCACCTTTCTAACACCAGCATTGCATATTTGCATCTGCACAGCTTCTGCAGCAAAGGTGGAGGCAACCTGCTGTCTGCTGTGACTGTTGTCTATGATATCCTTGGTGAGTTTCCTCTGGAGGGCTGGGACCGTGGGCCCTGGCCTGCTGTTGGAGTGTGCAGTGTGCTGGTGTCACTCTCCTTGGTGTGCAGAACTGGAACTGTTTCAGTCACAGTAAGAAGGGAGTCAGATTAGCTGGACTTCCCCAGAGCCTTTGTGGAAGACTCCAAGTTATGGACCAGCTTCCCCTCCTCCATATAGGTACTGAAGGGCCCCTGGCCTCCTCCTTGGGGTACAAGGACAGCTGGAGTGAAGACCAGAGGCCCCACTATCCTGTGGCACTGGCATTTGTGATGCTTACAAGTGACTGCACCATGGAGTGCACCACACTCATCATGGAGGTTAAACCCTCCACCAGTGCAGGGCAGAATCCTCCGCAAAGGTGTCCACTGTGGCTGCTACCCTTAAAATGTAAACCTGGCTGCCTCAGAATATCAGCATGATTTCTTCAGGCATAAGGCACTGGGACTTCCCAGTAGCCGAACAATCTGAAGAGACTTGAGGACATCCCTTCCTTATGTTGCCTACTCTGCCTTTGGAACTCTAGCAATGGGGAATGTTTGAATCTCTGCATAGGTGAAGGGTGCAGGTGAAAGCTGTGATGTCTCTTTTATGTGGACATTGGAGTTGTCAGCCAAGCTGCTGTCTGGGCTGGTGTCTGTTGCCCGCTGGTAGATATACTGAACTGTTCCCTTGCTGTGCCTACAAAAGAAGGGAAATGGCATCAGTGTATGGAAGAGGCATAAGGATATTAGAAATAGAATTTACATGAAGTTTGTGAGATGGATGATGGTGTTGTTAGTCCTCTTTTTTTTGTGCCTGCTTACGCTGCAGATTGTCCTGCACCAGAACAGATGGGAAGAGTGTAAGTAGGCATTTTATTATGTAATATAATGTGTGGTAACTACCCTCTCAAATTGTGTGTTTTTCAGATGTGTCAGATGGTAAGGATGCCTGAAATGTGGGAAGAGAAGCTATATGGGAGATGATGAAATGTGACAAGTGGTGTTGACCCTTGCTGTGGCAGTGAGTGAGTTCCAAGTGAATGTGCAATGAGTAAGTGAATGAATTAGAGATTGATAAGAAGAGTGACTCATGCTGGCTAAACAGAAGAGATAATTTATCCTTCTCATGAACTGGATTTCCATCCTTTTGTGCAGGTTGCTTGTGCTTGCTAGTGCTGCCATCACTTTCCACGAAGGTTGGTGACCTTACTGAAGTGTCTCCTCTCTGCCTGAGTGTACAATATATGACACCTCTCCTCCATGGCATTAAGTATTCAGTTTGGGGCTCCTTCCTAGAATCTTGGAGTTGCCTTCCTTGTAGCCATTCTTCTCGCAAAACTTGGAACAAGTGCTGAGAGAGGCACTTAATGGAGCTGCCCAGTAATTCAAACATTTAGCTGGTGGTGGAATCAGATTCTATCTGCTGCAGAGGTGGTGTGAAACCCTTTCTAACATGTTTTTCCTTCTGGAAAATCCACCAATGCTGCCAACAATCAACATTCCACTTCTGGGGCTTACTGGATTGCTTTGGAGAGTTGGTGTGGGCTTGATTGGTTGAATGACCTCTTCCTGTGTTATAGTGACTCTGACTAAATCCATTTTCACTGGTCCTTTACAATCTGTCAGATTAAAATAATATATCAGCGTACATTCAATTTAGCCTTTCCATGTGTTATATGCCTCAGTAAGGTCACCTCTAACTTTATGCTTCTCTGAATAGATTTATTTTCTTGAACTTGTCAGTGGAACAACGTTCTTTAAACTTGGAACCATTTGATTAACTCCTCTGAATCTACTCTAAGGTTATCATCGTCCACCTTGCAAAGGGATCAGTTTGATTCAGTACACTTGATGTGGTCAAACCTACTAGATGGTGACATCATTTTTATTGACCAATTCTGTTAATACTAGATAAAATCCTGTTGATTTATTTAAACTTGCTTTGGATTGGTCATGGGCCTTCAGAGATTTACACAAAATAACAGCTAGATTTGTGTTATTTCTCAATGGCTTTCAGTATCATTCCCTGCCAATGTTCATGCTGCATTACATTATGTAAAGCATGCAAAGAATATGTGTGGTAACTATCCTCTTAAATTGTATTTTTCAGATGTGTGCGGAAACATGCTTGTAGCCAAGTCTGGAACTATAATATCTCCAAATTACCCAAACTATTATCCTAAGAATGCTGACTGCAAGTGGATAATTAGGACAAAAACTTATAATAAGGTATGTAAAGTCTCAATGGTAATATGCATAATATAACATGTACAGGGAATAGTAGCAATATAATAATATTTTATAAAAGAGTGAATGAAAAGTGCAGGGGAAAGAATAAAGAACAACACAGCACAGGAAACAGGCCCTTCGGCCCTACAAGCCTGTGCCACCCATTTTAACACTCAGTGAGTGCCTCATTCCAATCCTTCTACCTACGACTTTTGTCTACATCGCATGGATTCCACAATAAACGAGTGCAAATTTAGAGAATTATATATGCGCCAGATTAAGGGAGATCCAATTTAGGGACAATTTATTAACACCAATCAGCCTAAAAGCACGTTTTTGGGGTGTGGGAGGAAACCGGAGCACCTAGGGAAAACCCACACAAGCACGGGGAGAATGTGCAAACTCCCACAGACACAGACCCGAGTTGGAGATCTGACCCGGGTCCCTGTAACTGCACAGCAAACAGTGATAGTCACTGAGCTGTCATGTTGCCCGTCAATTGGTTCAGTTTAAGCGTACACTAACGACGTGAAGCACTAGGCAACTCTCGAACCAACATCCAAGAGCAGCCCTCGCACAACCCGCTGCGTGTATGCCATTTTCAGAGATATTCAAATCCCCTTTTTACTGAATCTGTTTGTGCTTGTCAGTCCTGGCAAATGGAACATCCTTTTGCATTTTGAATTGGAAGTCTCTAATAATTATTTGAAGATCAGGCAAATGCAAAGCAAGTTTCCATTAGACTAGAAGTTCCCAAATAGCAGGACACAGTAGAATATTGAACCGTAAACCTCCTTTAGCCATGTAACATTGCAGCAAAAAGAGATGCATTAGTTGATTGTTGAGAAAGAATAATTTTGGTGATACTTGTATTTTTATTCATTTTCTAATATTTTAAATGATGTGTTTTGAGATTCCAAGAGTTTCAGAAAACCAATAGGGTCTCAGGAAAAATGTAGGTAAAGGGGATTGGAATAGAGTGGTAGCAGTTTAGGAGAAAAAGAACCATAGGGCATAATTTAATGTTATTTAAGCGGCACGTACTTGACCTTAAATTGCACGAGAAGACATTAGGCACATAAATCAATGTCCGATGGACATTCTGACATCATCATGCTCGCGCTCAACATTATGATCGGCAGGCGTGCATGGGAATCAGAAGCAGATATGCCAACACTTAAAAGGCAAGTAGTCCATTAGCAACCTTGATGAACTGAATTATATTTTGCCCATGCAATTTAGTGTTTACCACGTAGGCAATAGGGGCAGACGGTCAATGTTTCTTTTCCTCATTTCCCATCCAAATGTGGGATAAAAGGGAATGGCTGCATTGGCTGTGTGAGTTATTGGAAGTTAACATGAAGTAATTATTTTGTTAGCTCTGTTTTGTGAACTCTTTTGTTTCATCAGCTGTCCTGGAGCATTTCTGCTGAGTGTGGCCTTTAGCACACGAACAGTGCCATTTGTTTTTTTAGCAAATGGGAATTGTGACTCTGCTGGCAGAGATCTCTTCAGGAAGAAGAGATTGGATAAAAGGAGAGGAGGCTTGGTGTCCGCCGGCAGCTTCCCAGGTGCCAAAATTATTCATGGCTCCAGCTCAGGTGAATGGTTGGCAGCTGGGTATCAAAAGATGTTCCTTGAAAAGGTGGCTCTGACAATACTCTGGCATCCAAGAACAAAGTAAGAAGTCTCATAACACCAGGTTAAAGTCCAACAGGTTTATTTGGTAGCGAGAACCACTAGTTTTCGAAACACTCACTGCTTCTTTGTCAGGTGAGTGAGATTTCAGTTCACAAATAGGGCATATAAAGATACAAACTCAATTTACAAAATAATGGTTGGAATGCAAGTCTTTACAGGTAATCAAGTCTTAAAGGTACAGATAATGTGAGTGGAGAGAGGGTTAAGCAGGGTTAAAGAGATGTGTATTGTCTCCAGCCGGGACAGTTAGTGAGATTTTGCAAGCCCAGGCAAGTCATGGAGGTTACAGATAGTGTGACATGAACCCAAGATCCCAGTTGAGGCCACTCTGAAGTGTGCGAAATTTCGTTATCAGTCTCTGTGCTGTCATGTGTTGTGAAGGCCACCTTGGAGAACGCTTACCCGAAGATCAAATGCCCATGACCGCTGAAGTGTTCCCCAACAGGAAGAGAATGATGATTGTTGAGCAATGTTCATTCATTCGTTGTCATAGCATGTGCATGGTCTCCCCAATGTACCATACCTTGGGACATCCTTTCCTGCAGCGTATCAGGCAGACAACATTGGCCAAGCTGCAAGTGTATGTACCGTATACCTGGTAGATGATGTTCTCACGTGAGATGATGGCACCTGTGTTGATGATCAACTATGTCTTGCAGAGGTTGCTGTGACAGGGTTGTGTGGTGTCATGGTCACTGTTCTCCTGAAGGCTAGGTAGTTTCCTATGGACAATGGTCTGTTTGAAGTTATGTGGTTGTTTGAAGGCAAGAGTGGGGGTGTGGGGATGGCCATGGCGAGATGTTCGTCTTCACCAATGACATGTTGAAGGTTCCAGAGAAGGTGTTGCGGCTCCTCCGCTCCGGGGAAGTACTGGACGATGAAAGGTACTCTGTCCACTGTGTCTCACGTTTGTCTTCTGAAGAGGTTGGTGTCGTTTTTCGCTGTGGCGCATTGGAACTGTCAATTGATGAATCGAGCGCCATATCCTGTTGTTTTGAGGGCATCTTCCAGCGTCTGGAGGTGTCTGTTGCTATCCTCCTCATCTGAGCAGATCCTGTGCATCCGGAGGGCTTGTATGTAGGGGATGGCTTCTTTAACATGTTTAGGTTGGAAGCTGGAGAAATGAAGCATTGTGAGATTATCCGTGGGATTGCAGTACTGTTGTGCTGAGGTGACCTTGATGGAGATGCGTGCGTCCAAGAATGCAACTGATTCATGGTGAGTCTGATGTGGATGGAGTTTGTTGATGTCATCATATAATTGTTTCAGTGATTGTTCACTTTGGGTCCAAAGGAAGAAAATGTCATTGATGTACCTAGTGTATAGCATCAGTTGAAGGTCCTGTGTGGTGAAGAGGTCTTGTTCTAACCTGTGCATGAAGATGTGGCATATTGACGTGCGAATTTGGTCCCTATGTCTGTTCTGTGTGTCTGGATGAAGATCTGGTTGTTGAAGGTGAAGACATTGTGTTCCAAGATGAAGCAGATGAGTTGTAAGCTTGCACCTGGAAACTGGCAGTTGTCGGCATTGAGTACTGAGGCAGTTGCAGCAATGCCATCGCTATGGGGGGATGCTGGTGTAGAGTGCCGAGACATCCATTGTGACGAGGAGTGCTCCTGGTTCAACTGCTCCATGTGTGCTGAGTTTCTGTTGGAAATCCATAATGTCACGACAAAAGCTGGGGGTTCTTTGTACAATGGGTTTCAGGATGCCTTTGACGTAGCCAGAGAGGTTCTCACACAGGGTCCCATTGCCCAGTATGATAGGACGACCGGGTGTGTTTGCATTGTGTATCTTCGAGAGACAGCAGAGATCTCCAACGCAGGGAGTACATGGGATGAGAGCATGGAGGGTGCTCTGAAGGTCCAGATCAAAAGTCTTGATCAGCCTGTTGAGTTGATGGGTGTGTTCTTTGGTCGAATCTGCAGGTAATTGCCTGTAGTGTTCCTCATTGTTCAGTTGTTGGCACACTTTTTTGCAGTAATTCATACTGTTCAGTATCACAATGGCTCCTCCTTTGTCTGCTGGTTTGATGACAACGTTGCAGTTGGATTTGAGAGCGCGGATGATGCTGCATTGTGCTTGGATGATGTTTGGGGCTGTCTTGTGAATGCAGCTGATGAATCTGGCATTGACGCACCTCCTGATGGCTGGACCTTTGCCAGCACCATCTGTCCACCATCCTCCAGTTCTCCTCAACCTCCTTCTCCAAATCCTCCTGATACTGCTCCTTACATCCCACTCCTGCTCCTCCCCTTCCTTCAGGAAATCTCCCCATTGCTGAGCCAGGTTGTGGAGCACACAGATAACCATGATGATGTGGGACACCCTGAGGGGAAAGTACTGGAAGGCACCGTCAGAGCGGTCCAGGCAGCAGAATCTCATTTTCATGATCCCGATGCTCAGTGGTGGACAGGGTAGCAGTGTGGGCTTCGGTCTGTGGCCTCCACATTGGCATTACCAGCCAAGTCCTCATCCATTGTGCCCCACCAGCCATCCTGACAGCCTCGGAATGTCCAAAGTCTGGAGAATGTAGCTGCTGTGCATGCTCCCTGGGTGGTGTGCACACAAGTGCATAATATTCAGCCTGTGGTCACAGACAATCAGCACGTTCAGGGGGTGGAAACCTTTCCTATTGATGAAGCACACTTCCAGACCTTGCGGCACCTGCAAAGTGATGTGCATGCAATCTACAGTGCCCTGCAAAAGGGGTATGTCAGTGATTGCGGTGAAGCCTACAACATGGGCTTCCTGCTGGGCCTGGCCACTTCAAAGTGGTGTAATTGCCAGGCATCCGTGACCTGGTGGACATACTTGTGTATTGATGCTTGCAAGGTGCCACAGATGTCCCCACTCGATGCCTGGAAGGACCCGGTGATGTAGAGATTGAGGGCCATCTTGGCCTTCACTGCTACCAGGAGCAGGTGTCCCCCTGTTCCTCGAGGTGCCCCAGGTGCTGCTCCGTCTCCTTATTTAGCCAGAGTGTGTGCAGTCATGCAACTTCCACCATCCCCTTGAAAGATCTGCAGGTCCTGTAAGCCCTGGGTCTCCATATCCTCTTTCCCCTGTCCTCCCACCATGGGACGTTGCACTTTGAAGATCTGGCCCTGACCGGCAATCCCCTGCCCTGTTGTTGCAGCTTCTGGCCAGATGTCTCCTTTCTTTTCTTTAGTGTTCAGTGGCCACTACAATGGTGGTCATTTCAATAGATGCCAATCTGATCAGCACTGGGAGGTTGACCATCACCTCCTTCCATTGAGAAAAGGGTACGAAAATCTGAGGACATGTGCCAACAAACTCAAGAACAGCTTCTTCCCTCAGACTTTTGAATAGACCTACCTTGCATTAAGTTGATCTTTCTCTATACCTTAGGTATGACTGTAACACTACATTTTCCTTTTCTTCTCTATATATGGTGCGCTTTGTCTGTATAGCTCACAAGAAACAATACTTTTTACTACGTACTAATACATGTGACAATAATAAACCAAATCAAATCAAAAAGTCTGGAGTCAGCCACAGTGCTTGTCCAGCAGATGGATAGCAGGACAAGCAAGTTTTGATTCATGGGGTTGGTAGTGGACCTCGTGTGGCACCTTTTGCAGTTCTCTCTGCAGCCAAGGGCAATCCATGCCACATGGGCATGGAACCTGCATCAACTCCTGACCTGCAGACCCCGAGATTGGCACAGCCCCCCCACCCAAACTCAGCTCGCATGCAAGCCCCCCACCACCCAGCAGCTTTGCAGCACCTGCTAAACTGCACCCCCCTCCCCCACCTGCTGCCCTGTCCCTGTCCCGTCCCATCCCATCCCACACTCCAGGCATTGCCAATCAATAAGACTTACCTCTTCGTTCCCCTTCGCTATTGCTGAGCCTGGCCCAAACTTTTATAGACTAGCTGTAAATGATGCTGGCATGATTCATGCTGGAGAGGTGGGATAGGTCTGGGTGGGGGTTAAGGGCTGAACTCACTGATGATATGGAAACTAATTCAAAAACATTTAAATTGTTGCCATGCCCATACTGGATACAGATTGCAGAATAATAAATGGCCTGGGAAGATCACGGGATGCCCAAACTTGGGTGCATTTCGCATTTTTTGGCTTTGGCTCATATTTCCCACTTCACTATGCTACTCGACCAACATAGTGTGGTGGAAAATCCCACCGAGGATTTCTTAAACCCAGAATAAGTAAAAAAAAGCAAAGAAATCCACACTATTAGTTTTAATGGGGGAGGTGAGGGTGGTGGTTTCCTTCTTTAAAATGAGGACCACCTCTACATCTATCTGTCCACCCACCACCTGCTGTGGTGTTACTCATCTTTTCCAAAGCTGAAGTGAAATGTTTCACAAAGCAATGTGCTTTCTTGTGTAAATATAAAGATTACAGAGTGCTCAAAAAAAAATTTTTTAAAGTTAAATGTGTAGCGCGCAGCCTTTAAGACATAAAACCTACTCAGGGCACTCCCCCACAAGAAAAATGAAAGAAGAGGGCCTCTGGCCGGAGAGCAAAGGTCCTCTCCCCATCCAATTGCTGGGTAAAAGAGGGAAGTAGAAAAAAGCCCAAACATCTGAGATCAACACAAGTCTTATCAGGATAACAGACAATGCCACATAATTAATGCTACATTTTGGGGCAGCACAGTGGTGCAGTGGTGAGCACTGCTGCCTCACATCGCCAGGAACCCAGGTTCAATTCCAGGCTTGGATCACTGTGTGGACTTTGCACATTCTCGTCATGTCAGCGTGGGTTTTCTCTGGGTGCTCTGGTTTCCTCTCACAGTTGATAGATGTGTGGGTTAGGCTGATTGGCCATGTGAAATTGTGCCTTAGTGTCAGTGGGACTAGCTAGGGTAAATGCATAAGGTTATGGGGACAGGGTCAGCCCAGTCCTTGAAAATCGGATGAAATGTGTCTCATCAACCACAAGACACCCAGCCCTCAGATCAAGATTGTGAAAGCATGGCAAATCAGCTCTCCAAATCAGCTGGGAATTTCGTCGAAATTCTTTCTCTTGCCAGGCTGACTACTCATTTACAATCTTCGTCCGGCATGTCCCCTTGACTTAAATTGGGTGTTTGACACACCATGCAGCAGGTTTTCAAAGGATTGTGATCCCTCACTGAGGAAATCTCTTTCTTGATTGAAAGGATTATCATTTTGCATCTTTTGTTCTTTGTAGGATGTCTCAGTTCATTGTGGCATGCACTCATAATCTGTGCTGGAGAGCAGAACATGTCTTCAACATTTTCACTCAATAAAGCAGTCTTCATTCTGATGCCAACATCATTCCTGAGAATGGAAATCAGCATCAGACTGCTACTCCATACCCAAATACTTATTTCAAGCCTGTCTCACTCAACCATCTAAATGGGACTAGGCAAGATCCAGGCAGTACAGTTTGTCCCCAAGCCCCAGCATTGAGGAGCAGAAGAGTTGGAGTGAAGAGGTTATCTCTTTTTTACAGCATGAGATGCAGTAAATCAGCTAAGTGAATGTTGATCTCCATTGATACTGACAGGACAGGGAAAAGGTAAGTATCTAAAGATTTGCGCGATGAAGGGACAGTGGAGGCATAGTTGGGAAGGTTCTGATTTCAGGAAGATGCTGGGTTCTTACCTAAGGAGATTTAAAGAGAGGTTTGACTTCAGGGGCATTGTATCTCAGGATGGGGTATCCAGCTTCAGGGGTTGAAGTCGGAACTTGAGCAGGGATTCCAACTTCTCAGTGGAGTCAGACATTGGGGGATTCAAGGAATGTGGAATCAAACCTCAGGCATGGGGTCAGACCTCAGAGTGAGGTCAGGTCAGGGAGTTCAGTTTGGGTCAGAGTAATGGGGAGGGATTGGTGTTGGATGTGTCAGGCTTGCAGTAGAAATGAAAGCCATAGGGAGAGGGGTGGTTCATGAGGTAGTTGGGGGGGGGTGGTGGGGAAGCGGGGTAGTATCATGGAGGTTGAGTGTAGGGATGAAGTCTTATAGGGGACTGATCTGACTCTTTACAGTGGTTACCCAGAAGTTAGAAGAGATTTTAATTCTCAGCTAGAACCATCCAAAGTTTGTGATTAAAATTGCATTTTCTGGGCAATTACGTGCAACCCTTACCTGAGAACATCTGAGGAGATTCCCCGAATGCATTTTTGAAATATCACCCAATCAATGTTGGGAAGCCCGAAAATCATCTGACTCCCTTAAGATTGCACAAGAGAAATTTCCTACCCTGGTGACTCTCTCCCAAAACCAGCCCCCACTAAACTTATCCAGAAACTATTGGGCAGAGCTGCAAGCTGTTCTGGACTCATTTCCTGCCTATTCAGAATGGGTGAAATGTAAATAAAAAGCACAGTATCGAGCTTATCATTTAACTCGCTGTCCCTTCAAAAATTACTTCTAATCCCTCTGTCCCTTAATGAATATGAATGAAATTATGAAAGATTCAAGTTCTGGCAGCATAAAAATCAATTGTGTGGAAATCAAAATGATGTAATGACAGCAGCATTACTATATCAGGAACATAGGAATGAGAGCAGACATAGAAACATAGAAAATAAAAGCAAGAGTAGGCCATTCAGCCCTTCAAGCCTGCTCCATCATTCATTTTGATCATGGCTGACCATCAAGTTCAATATCCTGATCCTGTCTTCCTCCCATATCCCTTAAACCCTTGAATCCCAAGAGCTATATCTGATTGCTTCTTGAAATCAGACAATGTTTTGGTCTCAACTACTTTCTGTAGTAGTGAATTCCACATATTGACTATTCTGTGGATGGAGAAATTTCTCTTCACTTCAGTTCTAAAAGACACTACCACCATCAGGAACATTCTTTCTGAAGGTACCCTGTCTAATCCTGTTAGAATTTTCTAGGTTTCTCTTACTTTTCTAAACTCCAGTAAATATAATCCTAACTGATTTAGTCAGTCCTCATAAGACAGACCTGCCATCCCAGGAATCAGATTGGCAAATCCTGGCCATACTCCCTCTATAGCAAGGACATCCTTCTTCAGATATGGACACTAAACTTGCACACAATATTCCAGGTGTGGCCTCCCCATCACCCGATACAATTGCAGTAAAACATCCCTATTATTATACTCAAGTCCTCTAGCTATGAAGGCCAACATACCATTAGTCTTCTTTGCTACTTGCTGTGCCTGCGTGCTTACTTTCAGTGACTGATGCATGAGGACATCAAGATCTCACTGAGTATCCACCTCTCTAAACTTACACCCATTCAAGTAATAATCTGTCTTCCTATTATTGCGACCAAACTGGATAACGTCACATTTATCCACATTATATTGCATTTGCCATGCGTGTGCCCATACACTTAGCCTGTCCAAGTCATGCTGAAGCATCTCTGCATCCTCCTCACAGCCCACCCTCCCATCCAACTTTGGATCATCTGCAAATTTGGAGATAATGCACTCAAAGAACAAAGAAAATTACAGCACAGGAACAGGCCCTTTGCCTCTCCAAGCCTGCACCGACCATGCTGCCTGACTGAACTAAAACTCCTACCCTTCTGGGGACCGTATTCTCTATTCCTATCCAATTCATGTATTTGTCCAGACACCCCTTAAAACTCACTATCATGTGTGCTTCTACTATGTCCCCTGGCAGCGAATTCCAGGCACTCACCACCCTCTGAGTAAAAAAACTTACCTCGTACATCTCCTTTAAATCTTGCCCCTGTAATTGATGCTGGCATGATGTCATGCTGGACAGGTGGGATAGGTCTGGGTGGGGGCAAAGGGCCGTGCTGAACTCACTGATGATATGGAAACTAATTCAAAAACATTTAAATAGTTGCCATGCCCATTCTGGATACAGATTGTAAAATAATAAATGGCCCGGGAAGATCAAAGTTGGGCCAAAGTTGGGTGCATTTTGCACTTTTTGAGTTCGGCTCATATTTCCCATCCTGCTCTGCCACTCGCTCATCACAGTGTGGTGGAAAATCCCACCGAGGATTTGTTAAACCCAGAATAAGTAAAAAAAAAGCAAATAAATCCCTACCAATAGTTTTAAAGGGGGAGATGAGGGTGGTGGTTTCCTTCTTTAAAATGAGGACCACCTCTACATCTATCCTTCCACCCACCATCTGCTGTGGTGTTACTCATCTTTTCCAAAGCTGAAGTGAAATGTATTACAAAGCAGCATGCTTTTTTGTGTAAATATAAAGCTTACGGATTGCACAAAAAATAATTTAAAAAAAAATTAAATGTGTAGCGCACAGCCTTTAAGACATAAAACCCACTCAGGGCACTCCCCCACAAGAAAAATGAAAGAAGAAGGCCTCTGGCTGGAGAGCAAAGGTCCTCTCCCCCTCCAATTGCTGGGTAAAACAGGGAGGTGGAAAAAGCCCAAACATCTGAGCTCAACACAAGTCTTATCAGGATAACAGACAATGCCACATAATTAATGCTACATTTTGGGGCAGCACAGTGGCACAGTGGTGAGCACTGCTGCCTCACATCGCCAGGAACCCAGGTATTATATCCCCTAGTAATTGACTCTTCACCCTGGGAAAAAGCTTCTGACTATCCACTCTGTCCATGCCCCTCATAATCTTGTATACTTCTATCAGGTTGCCCCTTAACCTTCGCTGTTCCAATGAGAACAAACCAAGTTTCTCCAACTTCTCCTCATAGCTAATGCCCTCCATTCCAGGCAACATTCTGGTAAATCTTTTTTGTACCCTCTCCAAAGCTTCCATATCTTTCTGGTTGTGTGGCAACCAGAATTGAATACTATATTCCACTTGCAGCCAAACTAAGAATCTATAAAGCTACAATATGCCAATTTTTAAATTTGATGCCCCGGCCAATGAAGGCAAGCATGCCGTATGCCTTCTTGAGTACCTTCTGCACCTGCGTTGCCACTTCCAGTGACCTGTGTATCTGTACACCCAGATCCCTCCGCCTATCAATACTCTTTGGGGTTCTGCCATTTAGTGTATATTTCCTATCTGTATTAGACCTTCCAAAATGCATTACCTCACATTTGTCCAGATTAAACTCCATCTGCCATCTCTCTGCCCAAGCCTCCAACCGATCAATATCCTGCTGTATCCTCTGATGGTCCTCATTGCTATGTGCAAATCCACCAACTGTTGTGTCATCCACAAACTTGCTAATCAATCCAGTTACATTTTCCTCCAAATCATTTATATGGATGACAAACAGCAAAGGTCCCAGCACTGATCCCTGAGGAATGCCATTTGTCACAGACCTCCATTCAGAAACGCACCCTTCCACTGCTACCCTCTATCCTCTATGACCAAGCCAGTTCTGGATCCACCTTGCCAGCTCACCTCTGATCCCATGCTACTTCACCTTCTACACCAGTCTGCCATGAGGGACCTTGTCAAAGATTTTACTAAAAGTCAGTTCTGCCTGTCAGCTTACAGGGGAATAGGTTTACTAGGGGGACAATTAGTGGAGGGGATCTGCAGCCACTCTGCATGTGGCAACACTGGGAGAGGGAAGGAAGAGATGTTCAGAGCTGACCTTGGGGAAAAGGCATGATGTGGTGTGTGAGAGCATTTGCTTGGAGAAGGGTCAGGAATCCATAGGGTTTGGGTGGAGGTGTGGTTGGGACTAGCCATCAGGATGCGGGTGGGCGGAGCAGCCAGGGGGATCAGGATTAATCATCAGGATTAGTCATCAGGATGGAGGGGGAGGTTGGAACTATGGGGGGGTGGTTGAGTAGGGACTAACTGGAGAGGGCGAAGGAGGACATAGAGGCTGGCCCGGGGAGGTCCAGGATGCCAGTGATCAGGGGATGGAGTGGTCGGAAGGCTAAATATTAAGTGGGTTGCAGGGTTGGCCAGTGACCTGAGGCCGGCAATCAGAAGGCCAGTAATGAGGGTTTAACAAAGAACAAAGAACAACACAGCAGGGGAAACAGGCCCTTCAGCCCAACGAGCCTGTGCCGCCATCTTAACATTGTGAGTGCCCTCTTCTACCTATGGCCTTTGTCTACGCCTATTGGGGAAGATTGAGGGAAGACTAATTTAGGGACAATTTGTTAACACCAATCAGCCTAAGAGCACGTTTTTGGGGTATGTGAGGAAACCGGAGCACCCAGAGAAAACCTACGCAGCACAGGGAGAATGTGCAAACTCCCACAGACACTGGCCCAAATCCATGTATCTGCACAGCAAACAGTGATAGTCACTGAGCTGTCATGTTGCCCGTCAGGAACAGAGAGAGGGAAAGCTTGAACTCGTGGCTGAGGGGATGGTGCAGGAGGGAGGGGTTCAGGTTCTTGAACAATTGGGGCTCATTCTGGGGAAGGTGGGACCTCTACAAGAGGGATGGTCTACACCTGAATCAGAGGGGAACCAATATCTTAGGGGGAAAATTTGCAAAGGCTATGCAGGGGGGTTTAAACTGATTCAGAAGGGGGGTGGGATCCTGAGTAGCAGGGATGAAAGTGAGGGGGGCATAGATGGGGACTGCAATGCACGGCATCGTGGGGGTGGAGCAGAGCATGGTTTGAAATGCGTATACTTTAATGTGAGGAGTATTCGCAATAAGGTGGATGAACTTGCAGCGTGGATCAGTACCTGGAACTTTGATGTTGTGGCCATTTCAGAGACATGGATAGAGCAGGGACAGGAATGGTTGTTGCAGGTTCAGGGGTTCAAATGCTTCAGTTGGAGTAGAGAAGGAGGTAGAAGGGGGGGAGGGGTAGCATTATTAGTCAAGGATTGTATCACAGTGTCAGAGAAGAAGTTTGATGAGGACTTGTCTGTTGAGGTAGTATGGGCTGAGATTAGAAATAGGAGAGGAGAGGTCACCCTGTTGGGAGTCTTTTATAGGCCTCCTAAAAGTTCTAGAGAGGTTGAGGAAAGGATTGCGGAGACGATCCTGGATAGGAGTGAAAGTAATAGGGTACTTGTTATGGGGGACTTTAACTTTACTAATACTGATTGGAATAGCTATAGCTCTAGCTCATTAGAGGGGTCAGTTTTTGCACAAAGCGTGCAGGAAGGTTTTTTGACTCAGTATGTAGATAGACCACCTAGAGGTGAGGCTATATTGGATTTGGTGCTGGGAAATGAGCCAGACCAGGTGTTAGACTTGGAAGTTGGTGTGCATTTTGCTGATAGTGACCACAATTCGGTTACGTTCACCTTAGTGATGGAAAGAGATAGGCATGAACCTCGGGACAGCAGTTTTAGCTGGGGGAAGGGTAATTATGAGGCTATTAGGAGAGAATTAGGAAGCATAGGTTGGACTAGGAGACTACAGGGGCTGGGAACGTCCGAAATGTGGAGTTTTTTCAAGGAGCAGCTACTGCGAGTCCTTGATATGTATGTCCCTGTCAGGCAAGGAGGAAATGGTCGAGCAAGGGAACCGTGGTGCACTAAAAAAGTTGATTCTCTGGTTAAAAGGAAAAAGGAAGCTTATGTCAGGATGAGACTTGAGGGCTCAATTAGTGCACTGGAAAGCTTTAGATTGGCTAGGAGGGAGTTAAAGAGTGAGTTAAGAAGAGCTAAAAGAGGACACGAGAGGACTTTGGCTGATAGGATTAAGGGGAATCCTAAGGCGTTCTATAGATATGTTAAGAACAGAAGATTGGTTAGGGCGAGATTAGGGGCAGTTAGAGACAGCAGTGGGAGGTTATGTGTGGAACCGGAAGAGATTGGAGAGGCATTGATCCAATATTTCTCTTCGGTATTCACGCAGGGAGACATAAATGTAGCTGTGGAGAACACTGGGTTACAGGGTTGTAAACTGGATAGTATTGCAGTTGATAAGGAGGATGTGCTAGATATTCTTGAGGGTTTGAAAATAGATAAGTCCCCTGGGCCGGGCGGGATTTACCCTAGGATTCTCTGGGAGGCAAGAGAGGCGATTGCAGAGCCTCTGGCTCTGATCTTCAGGTCGTCGTTGGTCACAGGTATAGTGCCAGAAGATTGGAGGATAGCGAATGTTGTCCCATTGTTTAAGAAGGGGAACAGAGACTTCCCTGGGAATTATAGACCGGTGAGTCTTACTTCTGTCGTGGGCAAGGTGTTAGAAAAAATTATTAGGGATAGGATTTATAGTTATTTAGAGAGTAATGAATTGATTGGAGATAGTCAGCACGGTTTTGTGAAGGGTAGGTCGTGCCTTACTAACCTTATTGAGTTTTTTGAGAAAGTGACCAAAGAGGTGGATGGGGGTAAGGCAGTTGACGTGGTATATATGGACTTTAGTAAGGCGTTTGATAAGGTTCACCATGGAAGGCTTCTGCAGAAAATGCAGATGTATGGGATTGAGGGTGATTTAGTTAATTGGATCAGGAATTAGCTAGCAGATAGGAGACAGAGGGTGGTGGTTGATGGTAAGTATTCGTCATGGAGTGCGGTTACAAGTGGCGTGCCTCAGGGATCTGTTTTGGGGCCACTGCTGTTTGTAATTTTTATAAATGATCTGGATGAGGGTATAGTTGGGTGGATCAGTAAATTTGCTGATGACACCAAAGTTGGAGGAGTGGTAGATAGTGAAGAGGGGTGTCATAGTTTACAGAGTGACTTGGACAAGTTACAGAGCTGGGCCGAGAGGTGGCGGATGGAGTTTAATGTGGAAAAGTGTGAGGTAATTCAGTTTGGCAGGAATAACAGATGTGTAGAGTATAGGGCTAATGGTAGGACTCTGAATAGTGTTGATGAACAGAGGGATCTAGGTGTATGTGTACATAGATCCCTGAAAGTTGGGAATCAAGTAGATAAGGTTGTTAGGAAGGCATACGGTGTCTTGGAGTTTATTGGTAGGGGGATTGAATTTAGGAGCCGCAACATCATGTTGCAACTGTATAAAACTCCGGTGCGTCCTCACTTGGAGTATTGTGTGCAGTTCTGGTCCCCACATTATAGGAAGGATGTGGAGGCATTAGAGAGGGTGCAGAGGAGGTTTACCAGGATGTTGCCTGGTATGGAGGGGAGGTCCTATGAGGAGAGACTGAGGGATTTGGGGTTGTTTTCGTTAGAAAGAAGACGGTTAAGAGGGGACCTTATTGAAACATACAAGATGATTAGAGGTTTAGAGAGGGTGGACAGTGATAGCCTTTTTCCTCGGATGGAGAAAGCTAGCACGCGGGGGCATAGCTTTAAATTAAGGGGTAGTAGTTATAGGACGGATGTCAGAGGTAGGTTCTTTACCCAGAGGGTGGTGAGGGATTAGAATGCCCTGCCTGCTGCAGTTGTAAATGCACCTAGTTTGGGGGCGTTTAAGAGATCCATGGATAGGTTTATGGATGGTAAGGGATTGGTTTAGGTTAGAGGGTCTGCTTTTTAATTGGTTGGTGCAACATCGTGGGCCGTAGGGTCTGTTCAGCGCTGTATTGTTCTATGTTTTATGTTCTAGATGGTCCAGTTTAAGCATACACTAATGACGTGAAGCACTAGGCAACTCTCGAAACAACATCCAAGAGCAGCCCTCGCACGACCCACCGCGTGTATGCCCCTTGTTGGACAACAAGGTGGACCGAATCACCTGTGGATTAAAAGAAAAGACATCAATAAACATGCACAACTTATACAAACATTTATGGAATCCCCAGAAGCTCAGAAGTAAGACAAGTGAGCCATAAAATATGTCGGAAGGTCCATAGGAATCAATTGATTCCCAAGGGTGTCCCAAGGCTTTTGATCTTTATTTAGAACAGTCTCCTGTATACCTCCATCTCTAGTCCGCTCATGTGCCTATCTAAGTAAACTTTAAACAACTCTAGCGTGCCTGCCTCCACCACCCTACTTGGCAGTGCATTCCAGGCCCCCACTACCCTCTGTGCGGAAAAACCTCCCTCTAACATCCGAATTATACCTCGCCCCCCTCACCCTAAGCCCGTGACCCCTCGTAATTGTTGTATCCAACCTAGGAAAAAGCTTACCACTGTTCACTCTATCTATACCCTTCATAATCTTATACATCTCTATTAGATTTCCCCTCATTCTCCGCCTTTCTAAGGAGAACAGCCCCAATTTGCCCAATCTCTCCTCATAGCTCAGTCCTCCCGCACCAGGCAGCATCCTGGTAAACCTCCTCTGCACTCTCTCCAGGGTCTCCACGTTCTTCCGGTAGTAAGGCAACCAGTTTTAGATTTCCAAAAGGCGTTTGATAAGGTGCCTCACAAAATGTTGCTACAGAAGGTTAGGGTGCACGGAGTTGGGGGTAAGGTGTTAGCGTGGATAGAGGATTGGCTGTCTAATAGGAAGCAGGGAGTTGGTATCAATGGGTGCTATTCTGGTTAGCGGTTGGTGTCCAGTGGAGTGCCGCAGGGATCGGTGCTGGGGCCTCAACCATTTACCATTTATATAGATGATCTGGAGGAGGGGGCTGAGTGTAGGGTGATGAAATTTGCTGATGACATGAAGATGAGTGGAAAAACAAATTGCATGGAGGGTGTAGAAAGTCTGCAGAGAGATCTGGATAGGCTGAGCAAGTGGGCGAGGACTTGGCAGATGGAGTATAATGTTAGCAAGTGTGAGGTCATCCACTTTGGCAGGAATAATAGTAGGAGGGATTATTATTTAAAAGGCAAAAAGCTGCAGCATGCTACGGTGCAGAGGGACCTGGGGGTCCTTGTGCACGAGTCGCAAAAACCCAGTCTGCAGGTGCAGCCGGTGATCAAGAAGCCGAATGGAGTGTTGGCCTTTATAGCGAGGGGGATAGAATATAAAAGTAGGGAGGTCTTGCTGCAACTGTTCAGGGTACTGTTGAGGCCGCAGCTAGAGTACTGTGTGCAGTTTTGGTCGCCGCACTTGCGGAAGGATATATTGGCCTTGGAGGGAGTGCAGAGGAGGTTCACTAGGCTGATGCTGGAGATGAGGGGGGTCGGACTATAAAGAGAAACTAAATAGACTAGGTCTGTACTTGTTGGAGTTTAGAAGGATGAGGGGGGATCTTATAGAGACGTATAAGATAATGAAGGGGATGGATAGGGTAGAGGTAGAGAGATTCTTCCCACTTAGAAAGGATAGCAGGACTAGAGGACACAGCCTCAAGATAAGGGGGGGCGCAGTTTAGATCAGAGTTGAGGAGGAACTTCTTCACTCAAAGGGTGGTGAATCTCTGGAATTCTCTGCCCATTGAAGTGGTGGAGGCTACCTCGCTAAATATATTTAAGTCATGGGTAGATAGGTTTTTGATAGACGGAGGAATTAAGGGTTATGGGGAAAAAGCGGGAAAGTGGAACTGATCCACTTCAGATCAGCCATAACCTTATTGAATGGCGGGGCAGGCTCAAAGGGTTAGATGGCCTACTCCTGCTCCTATTTCTTATGTTCTTATGAACTAATGTTGTATACAACTGCAACATTAGACGCTAGCTTTTATACTCTGTACCCCTTCCTATAAAGGCAAGCATACCATAGGCCTTCTTCGCCACCTTCTCCACTTGTACTGCCACCTTCAAGGACTTGTCTATTTGCACCCCCAGGTCCCTCTGCGTTTCTATACTCTTAGTAGGCTTACCATTTATTGTGTAACTCCCCCCTATATTATTTCTTACAAAATGCATCACCTCGCATTTATCTGGATTAAATTCCATCTGCCATTTCTCTGCCCAATATACCAGCCTATCTATATCCTGCTGTATTGCCTGACACTGCTCCTCACTATTAGCAAGTCCAGCCATCTTCATGTCATCTGAAAACTTGCTGATCACACCACTTACTCCCTCTTCCAAGTCACTTATGTATATTACAAATAGCAAAGGTCCCAGTACTGAGCCCTGCGGCACCCCACTAGTAACAGACCTCCAGCTAGTAAAGGACCCTTCCACTAGTACTCTCTGTCTCCTGTTACTAAGCCAGTTCTCAATCCATCTAGACACCTGACCTTGTATCCCATGAGCCTTAACCTTTTCTACCAACCTACCGTGAGGGACTTTGTCAAACGCCTCACTGAAATCCATGTAGACGACATCTACGGCTCGTCCTTCGTTGACCGTTTTTGTCATCTCCTCAAAAAATTCTACCAGATTTGTAAGGCATGACCTCCCCTTTACAAAGCCATGCTGCCTGTCACTAATCAAATTGCCATGCTTTAAATGCTTATACATCCTATCCCTAAGAATCCTTTCCAACAACATCCCTACCACTGACGTCAAACTCACCGGCCTATGATTACCCGGGTTATCCCTACTACCCTTTTTAAACGACGGTACCACGTTCGCTATCCTCCAGTCCTCTGGGACCTCACCTGTGTCCAAAGAAGAGACAAAGATTTGCGTCAGAGGCCCAGCAATTTCCTCTCTCGTCTCCCTAAGCAGCCTAGGATAAATGCCATTAGGCCCTGGAGATTTATCAGTTTTAATACTACCTTCCTCCAGCGGGTCTACAACTCCCTCCAAAACAGTACCGAACAACAAGGCCCTCTCCTTCATGAATACTGATGCAAAGTATTCATTCAGGATCTCCCCCCTTCCCTCAGACTCTAAGCATAGCTCCCCTCCTCTGTCCCTAAGAGGACTGATTTTTCCTCTAACCACTCTTTTGTTCCTAGCCTTTGGATTCTCCTTAATCCAGTCTGCCAAGATCATTTCATGCCCCCTTTCGCCCTTCTAACTCCCCGTTTGAGCTCCCTCCTACTATCTCTGCATTCCTCCAATTCTCTGTCCGTTCCCAGTTGCTTAGACCTGACATACACCTGTCTTTTCTTCCTGACCAAGTCCTCAATATCCCTAGTTATCCACGGCTCTCTAATCCTACCTTTCCCATCCTTCCTCTTAACTGGCACATGTCTTTCTTGCAACCTTTTCAGTTGTCCCTTAAAAGACTCCCACATGCCAAAGGTGGACTTACCCTCAAACAACCTATCCCAATCAGTGTCAATAAGTTCCTGCCTAATCCGGCTGTATCTAGCCTTCCCCCAATTTAGCACCCTCCCCTTTGGACAGCACTCATCTTTTTCCATTAGTACCCTGAAGTAGACAGAACTGTGGTCACTGTTTGCCACATGTTCCCCTACTGCAACCTTGACCACCCAACCAGGCTCATTTCTCAGAACTAAATCCAGTATAGCCCCCTCTCTAGTCTGTCACTTGACACCCGTAGCAGCCCAGAGATTGCGACCCTAGAGGCCCTGCTGTTCAGCCTGGCACCCAACTCCCTAAACTGCCCACGTATTTCCCCCTTGCTATTCCTTCCTACGTCCTTCTCACCTATATGCACAGTTACATCAGCTTGGCTCCCTTCACCCTTCAATATTCCTTCTACCCACTCTGAAACATCCTGTACCCAGGGTGGTTGGTGCCGATCTCCGTGCTGACAGATTGGTGCATGCACAGTGGCCTGCTCAGTGCTATACCACTAGCCTCTTGGGCAGAAATAAGCTCCTTCCCCTACTTGCTGGAATAAATTGCTCTGAGGCACTCTGCAATGCTCAGAGTGTCAGAGATTCACTCTGGTAAGCATGCTAAAATAACCGGTGGGAAATATTCCCATGTTTCCGCATGTTGGAACTTACATTTTTTTTGGAGAATCCCAGCCAATACATTTAGTTCCTTATCCAAGTCATTAACTTATGATGTGAACAGTTATCATTCAACTCCTCAGTCCTGTTCTGCCATATTAAAATGAAAATCCTGTCTATTTCCTTTTGCTACTCCCCACCCCAAAATACTTATTTGGCATAAAATTAACAATGAATTAATAATGACAATAAGAAAATAATAAATAGGTTTGACATATTTTGTGTGAGAATCTTTGAGCCATAAATTAACATCTTTATTTATTATTTTATTTCTCTGATATTTCTATGCTGTTTCTTCCATGATCTTTCTTCATCCTTCTTAAATTTAAAAAAAAATGTTGCCCTTTACAGTATTATTCTTTCTATATTCTTATTATGTTGAACTTAAGGCATGTTGCATTGTTTTCCACTCTGACTGATTGGTTTAGAAATTGAATAGTGCGCAGACATGGGTATTGTTGTAATTTTAAAATCTCTCATGCTTTTGACCAGTTTACTTATTCTAATGTTTTACCCCGGTGCCCTTATTTGCAAGGTGGACAAACGACAAACACAAGTAAAGGTTCAACAAGTTTATTAGCAATAACACTACTAACCCTTAAATTACCCACATAAAGCAAGAGGATACTTCAAAATCAGATATACTACCCGCAAAGATGATTTGGTTAAAACTGCAGGCTCGATTCTCTGAGTCCCTCTGGTCTGTCGTCATGAAGGTGAGTCTCGATGGCAGCTTTTTCCTTCCTTCCTTCTCTGGTCAGTCAAGGGTCGCCTCCTTCATCGAATCTTCTCGCATCTTCACTGCTGGTGTCTGCAAGTGTGTTCCATTATCCCCTGTCTGTTTGCCTTTCCAGAAACTTCTCTGGCTTCCGGCCAATGAGGTCCCAGGAGGGGGTTCCAATACCCAGTGGGTTTCTTGATGTCTGCCTGACAGGACACTAGGGTCCGCCCCCAGGTGTCCATCTCCATGCTGCTGCTTACATGGAACCTGTTATCAGATTAAGCCAACTGCAGGAACTCTTGGTGACAGAAAGTCTGGCCCGATCTGGGCTTCTAACAATAGGCTGGCGCATTTCAATGGGGTGCAATGATCTCCTGCTAAGTATCAGTAGGGTGCAGGGGAGATTGATGAATCAGGCCCAGGCAGGTTTGTGTATTGTACAACTGGCCTGCCTGAGGTTTGACTGTGTTTGATTTTTAATATGCCCAATTCTTTAATTTAGGATATCCAATTTTATCAGCCTTAAAACTAGGCCCTGTCTATGTTACAGTATAATTCTGTCTACATGACAGAGTTATACCCAGACAACCACCAGATACAAATGTATAGAAGATAAGTTCGGAGGATTTTATTCCACAGGTTCCAACGCTGGAAGACAATTTCACATACAAATTCTGCTACAGAGCATTCAGATGCAGACTGTGATGGAATATGATAAAAAGTCTGACAACACCAGGTTTTAGTCCAACCGATTTATTTGATAACACTCACAAGCTTTTGAGGTTTCCCTCTTCGTCAGGTGAATGGAGAGTTCTGGCCTCAGACAGAGCATATAAAGCACAGACAGTTTAGAGATTACTGATTAGGCCAGAACTCTCCATTCACCTGACGAAGAGGGAAACCTCGAAAGCTTGTGAGTATTATCAAATAAATCGGTTGGACTAAAACCTGGTGTTGTCAGGCTTTTTACTGTGTTTACGCCAGTCCAACGCCGGCATACCCACATCATGGAACATGATACCATAGAAGGAAAATGTTTCATGCCAGAGAGTTTGTGCACTATAACATGACTGGAGGTTCCACTTTCAACTTGCAGAAAAGCTGAATATGGAGCCCATTCTTTCTGATGTAATGTGATCCAGATTGTAAGAATATAGTCAATCTTTTGGCTACTGATTAAATGAGAATGAGAATTCAGAATGTTCTACATTGTGGACTTAAAAAATCCAGGGTCTCTCTTACTCCCTTTTATTCATCCTCTAATTGGAGCTGTCCAAAATGGTGAATGTAGCCTGCATGTAGCACATAAACCCAGCTGTATATAGTTTTCTGGTTGCTTTATATACTGCTTGTGGATGAGTCTGATGAAGGCACTTCTTCCACCTCCTTAATCAGACTGCACACCTGCATTCAAATATGTGCATGGACAACCTGCTCTTCATTATTGTGCCTGAAAATGTGTGACACAGTGGCACATTGGTTAGCACTGCTGTCTCACAGCACCAAGTTCAATTCTGCTCTTGAGGTGACTGTCTGTATGGCATTTGCTGTTGTTCCCATGTCTGCACATGTTTCCTCCAGGTGCACCAGTTTCCTCTCATACTCCAAACATCTGTGGGATAGGTGGATTGGTCAATACTAAATTGTCCCTAAGTGTCAGGGTGATTAGCAAGATAAATATATGGGGTTAGAGGGACAGAGCCTGGGTGGAATTGTAGACACTGCAGACACAATGAACCAATGACCTTCTTCGGCATTGTAGGGATTTTATGATTCTATGAAAATTAAAATATTTAACCCATTTTAGGTCTTTTTTTTAAAGGAACACAACAATGTGGTTATTTACTGCCTTTAGTCATTTCCTTTCCCATTATTTACAAGTTTGTGGTTCCAAGTGGAGAAAAGAGAAAAGATACAAACTGAGAGTCTGGATGACTATTTTGTCTGTTTGACCCTAAGGGACTTTGGACTGGGTTTTCTGGTCCTTCTGGCTGTGGGATTGGATATTCCTCCTCAAGGTAGTTCATCTTTGGCTGGTCAATCATATTATCCATTCCGCACACAATGATTCCTGCCGAGGACAGCGCTGGGAAATCCCGGCCCTCATCTCTCCTAAATGCCAAGGCAATGAGGATGTAAACTTATTAAGCTCCCAAGTAAGCCTGTGTAAGCTATGACAATAATTGTATGATAGTCCAACTGACCACACTCTGTGAGTACTTGTTAATGTCATTCACAGGTTTTAGTCCATGCAATGATCTAACAACCTTCTCCTGTGTCTACTTGGATTTCCTCTGAGTGCCCTGGGTTCCTCCCAAAGTCCAAATATGTGCAGGTTAGGTGGATTGGCCATGCTAAATTGCCCCTTAGTGTCCCAAGATGTATAGATTAGATGAATTTGCCATGGTAAATGTGTAAGGTTACAGGGCCGAATGGTCTCTTCAGCACTGTATGATTCTATGAATAAATCATTGCATCCTAATGTCTGATGCCATCAGTGGGCTCAATATCAAGATGCAGCATCTGCATTATTAATGCTGGCATTTGGAGAAGTGGTGCTGGCCGGTAGTAGTGATGAATTTAGATTAAGTGACACAAATGAAGGATGTTGTCCCTACTAAGCTTTTTTGCATATTGACAAAGACAAAAGGTCATCTGGATCCGAAATGTCAACTCTTTTCTCTCCTCACAGATGCTGCCAGACCTGCTGAGATTTTCCACCATTTTCCCTTCTGTAATGTGTGTAGCTGTTTAGGAGTAAGCACTGATGGGATACTTATCCCATTACCCAGTAGCCATATGCGCTCTAGGGTACTGCACCACCCATGGATAACCAAATCGTTGGGGGTGAAGGTGACTTATGTGTCCTCAGTTCTCATTTTGTGATTGATGACTTTTTGTGAGAAGTCAGTGATGACAAGGAAAGTCTTACTCTCCCCTGTCTCAACATGTGAGGAGAAGTGTACTCACAGCAGATTGCCTTCACCTTATTCCTCCTGGAATATTGTTGTTATGATGTTGTCACAGGAAAATCTTTGGCATTTTGCTTGCGCAATGGCATCTTCATTTGGCAGATCTGAATCTGCACCCTCCTTGAAATCATCTCTTTCGATGTCCCCCTCTTTTGAGGAGACTTGTTGCAGGTCCTCCATGTCTACAGGTAGCAAAACATTCCCCTTTGCAGTACTAGGTTGTGCAACAAACTAAAGTAGCTTTGGTCCTTGAGTGTTTAATCTTCCCTCCTATTTACATGTCTGTCAAGGACAGGTGGTTAATCAGATTAAATGTAGCTTCATATCTTACTGCATTGTTCATAAGATCATAACGAGGAGCAGAATTAGGCCATTCGGCCCATTGAGTCTGCTCTGTCATTCAATCATGGCTAATAAGTTTCTCAATCCATTTCGCTGTAACTTTTGATCCCTTAACCAATCAAGAACCTACCTATATCTCAATATACATTATACATATATATCTTAAATTTACTCAATGCTTTGACCTCCACAGCCTTTTGTGGCAATGAATTCTATAAATTCATCTTGCTCTGTCTGAAGAAATCTCTCCTCATTTTGGTTCTAAAGGATCATCCCTTTATTCTGAGGCTGTGTCTTTGGATCCTAGCCCTTCCTACTACTGGAAACATACTCCACATGTCCACTCTATCCAGACCTTTCATTATTATGTAAGTTTCAATGAGATCCTCCTCACCCTTCTAAACTGCATTAAGTTCTCAAATGCACCTCATACATTAAGCTTTCCATTCCTGGGATCATTCTTATGAACCTCCTCTGGACCCTTTCCAAGGCTAGTGCATTCTTCGTTAGATACAGGGCCTAAAATTGCTTATAATATTCCAGATGCGATCTCAGCAAAGTCTTAAAAAACCTCAGCAGCTCGTCCCTGCTTTTGTATTCTAGTCATCTTGAAATAAATGCTAACATTGTGTTTGCCTTCCTAACTACCAACTCAACCTACAAGTTACGCTGAAGACAATCCTGAGCTAGGACTCGCAAATCCCTATGTACTTCTGATTACTGAATTCTCTGTCCATTTGGAAAATAGTCCATACCTCTATTCTTCCTACTAAATTACATAACCTCACACTTTGCCACTTTTGTATTCCACATTGTTCCATGAATGCATCCCAATGACCATTTGACCCATAAAAACAGTATTCAGCTGAACATTTTTGTCTATGTATTTAGCAGATACATTACTATATTTAGGTGGTGCCTGATTGTTTTAAGAGCCAGTCACATATTCAATGGTAATATCATTGGAATATTGCACTGGCTACTGTTTTATTGTCAGTTTATCATCTGCACAGGCAACGGCTCTTTCAGTAAATCTGTTGTTAGTTTGAATCTACATGTGCAAACTCACATGGTTAGGTTATAATAAAAATAAAACTGGCGACGAGGATTGGATTTTGTTTCTTCGAGAAAATATCCTATTGTGGATATTAGAAGGCTGGGGAGAAGCAACAACAGGATTAAATGTTAAAGTGCCAGGAAGACCAAATAAGAAGAAAGTTCTCTGTGTGGTTTTTCTGATCAGAAAAAGTGAGATCCCATGCAGTATCTGGCATATTTAAAAAGAGAGATGCTTTGTTGCATGGTTGGGGCTGCTTGCATGAAACTACATCAAGTCAACGAACGGTCTCCAGGGAAAAACTGGAGTACTGGGAAAACTGAAAATAATATACTGAGCAGTTTTAAGTCACTAGAGCTTGCAGGAGAGATGATGGATCAGTTAGGATCCATGGGTTCTTTCAATTAAGAAAATGAATCATGGAGTTTTTATGTAGAATGTTTTCAGTACTTTGTATAAATGAATAAAATTGCAAACAGGCTGCTCATTCCAGCTTTTCTCAGTACTGTAGGAAAGAAAACCTTCAATCTACTCCAGTGCTTGGTTTATCCAGCAAAGCCAGGAACCAAAATGTATGATGACTTGCCACAGATCCTTGAAGAGCGTTACTCTCCAAAGTCATTGATCATCACGGAATGGTTCAGGTTCCACAGAATGAATGAAGTAGAAGGCAATAGCATTGCTGTTTGCGGCTAACTTAAAAAGGCTGACATAACATTGTGAGTTTGCTGAGCCGTAAAAAAAAATGCTGTTTGAGATCATTTAATTTGTGGTCTCCAAAATGAGGCTATCCTAAGAAGATTGCTTACCGAATATGCTTTGAATGTAAAAACATCAGTAGAAATTGCAGTGTCAATGGAACTGAATGCAAGAATGATGATCCAACTTGGGACCTGTCCATACAAAGTCAAAACAGTAACAAGTATCTCACAGATGTGCCAAAGTGAGCCATTCAGCAAATGAATTCTGGAGCAAGGATAGTCAAACAAGAATTGTGACAAAATATGTCACATTGCAAGGGTTTGTTTGGCTGTGATTCAAAGGACATTCTTGGAAGAGGTTATGCCATTAAAAGATTCCATCATGGTCAACATAGATTTGAGTGCGCAAAGAACTGAGTTGACTCTCCTTGTAGTTTTCCAGTTCTATTTGGGAGATCATGGTTGGAGAAAATAAAACTTAGCTAGAGGACTGTCAACAAAATAGTCAATGTTAGAACATACCTACAGCATCTTCTGAAATACAATAAATACAACTTTGTATCACCTGCAAATTTGGAGATAATAAATGAAAGAGACACTTGGCTCCATAAAGGTAGTTCAAATGAAAGTCAAGATAAAGCCTAATAGTCAACCAAAAATTCTCAAAGCAAGAGTGGTGCCATATGGATTATATTCCAAGGTCAAAGAAGAACCAGTATGCCTTGTTAACATTGGTTTATTACAGCTGGTCAATGAGTGAGTGGGCTACCCCCATTGTATCTGCCATGAAACCAGATGGTTCAGTTTGTATTTGTGGTGATTTTAAAACTATCATAACTCCGATGTTGCGTGCTGATCAATATCAGTTTCTTTTAATTGAAGATTTGTTTGCTGGGTTATCATGTTATCATAAATTCAGCAAGATTGATCATTCACAAGCATATTTACAGATTAATGTTGCCATTGAATTTCAACCATTGCCCATGCATGAGTCACTGAAAGTAAGTGCGCAGGTATAGCCGGCAGTAATGAAGAATAATTGTATGTTGGCACTCATAGCGAAAGGATTTGAGTATAAGGATAGGGAAATTTTGTTGCAATTGTATAGGGAGTTCGTGAGGTCACACCTGAAGTACTGTGTGCATTTTTAGTGTCCTTATCTGAGGAAGGATGTCCTTGCTATGAAGGTTTACCAAGCTCATTCCTGGGATGACAAGTCTGTCATATGAGAGACCAAATCAGTTAGAATTATATTTACTGGGGTTTAGAAGAGTGAGAGAGGATCTCATAGAAACTTAGAAAATTCTAACAGGGATAGACAAGATGGATTCAGAAAGAATTTTCCCAATGGCGGGGGAATCCAGAACTGGCAGTCATTGGTTGAAGATAAGTGCCAAACTTTTAGAACTGAGGTGAGGAGAAATTTCTTCACCCAGAAGGTGGTGAATATATGGAATTCACTACTGTAGAAAATTATTGAGGCTAAAATGTTGTCCAATTTCAAGAAGAAATTAGATATAACTTTTGGGACTAAAGGAATCAAGGGAAATGTGTGGAAGGATTGATCAGGAAATTGAGTTCAATGATCAGCCACAATCAAAATGAATAGCGGTGGTGCAGGCTCAATGGACTGAATGGCCTCTAATTTCTATGGGGGCGATTCTTCCAAAAAAGTTCTAAGTACTGAATTTGCAGAAAAAAAACTGTAAGTCACAATTGTTTTTTCAGTGGGAGTTCAGACAAGAATCTTCAACACTCTGTGCAATGCACAGGTCACAACCATGAATATCATTAAAAGCTCAGGGGGGAGTGGCACAAGTCCTATTCACATCAGAGTCTGATAGTTCCGAGCCGCTGCGCACGCGCAGTGGCCCCAAGTGTCTGCCTGCAGTTTTCTGGCCAGCTTGATCGTCCCCTAGGCCCTGCCCCTTTGGCACTGCCCCATGTCCCTTGGGCAGTGCCAGGAGGCACAGGCTGGCACTGCCAGGGTGTCCATACCAAGAGGGCACCAGGCCTCTTGCTGTCTGATTCCCCCTCCCCGAGGGGGACTGGATTGCCCCCCCCTTCACTCCAGTGGCGTTTCCTGCTAGTTCCCTGAAAGTAGAAAGCTACTCTAAACCCTCCAGTGTGAAATTGTATTAGTGGGATGGGAGATGCTTTCGGGCTCAGAGAATTCACTCCTGAGCCCGAAAATCACATTCAAATTACATTAAATAAGATTAAAATTACTTAACTGCTGTTCCTGTCAGTTTCCAGTGTGGTCGCAACTGCACTGGATATCTGTCACTGGAAGATGCGTGAGCATTGGGAACGCATGTGCGAATCCTTGAATCAGAGCATGAGCGAATCTGCCAGCCTGATCCACCAAAAAATTAGTGGGTTGGAGTGGGCGAACCTCCTCCTATGTTTTTATGTCCTTTATTCAGTTATTCAAGAACCCAGCCGGGCAGACTAGGAGGAAAGATCACTTGGTCTCGCTGAGTATCCACCTCTCTCAATTTACATCCATTCAAGTAATAACCTGTTTTTCATTACTGCTGCCAAAGAAGATAATCTCACATTTATCCACATTATCTTGCATCTGCCATGCATATGTCCACACACTCAGCCTGTCCAAATCATGCTGAATCATCTCTGCATCTTCCTCACAGCTCAGTCTCCCACCTAACTTTGTATCATCTGCAAATATGGAGTTCATACACTCAGTTCCTTTCTCCAAATCATTAACATATAATATGA
The DNA here is from genome assembly GCF_965287045.1 of Carcharhinus amblyrhynchos. Classification (NCBI taxonomy): domain Eukaryota; kingdom Metazoa; phylum Chordata; class Chondrichthyes; order Carcharhiniformes; family Carcharhinidae; genus Carcharhinus; species Carcharhinus amblyrhynchos. The sequence continues at coordinate 60,823,743 of NC_137329.1, forward strand.
ACAGTTGGGGTCCCAGCAGAGATTCCTGTGGAATCCCACGAGTCACTAATTGCCAGTCAAGACCCATTTATGACAACTCTTTGCTTCCTATGCGCTAACCAGCTTTCTAGCTATCTCAGACATTACCTGTAATCCCAAATTTTACATAGTAGCCTGTTATGTGCAATCTCAAAGAACAAAGAACAAAAACAGCCTGGGGAACAGGCCCTTCGGCCCAACGAGCCCGTGCCGCCATCTCAACACCACCAGTCCCCCTCTCCACCCACGACCCTTGTCTAATGTTTTATGGCCATCCACATTGAGGGAAACTGATTTAGGGACAATTTATTACTGCCAATCAGCCTAACAGCACATCTTTGGGGTGTGGGAGGAAACCGGAGCACCCGGAGAAAACCCACACAAGCATGGGGAGAATGCGCAAACTCCCACAGACACCGGCCCAAATCCATGTGTCTGCACAGCAATCAGTGATAGTCACTGAGCTGTCGTCTTGCCCAGTATCTGGTCCAGTTTAGGCACACACTAACGACATGAAGCACTAGGCCAATCTCGAACAACCAACAGCAGCCCAAGTATGACCCATCGCGTGTATGCCCCTCGTTGGACACAAGGCGGACCGACTTAAGACCTGTGAATGAAAAGGAAAGAAAACATTATTATTGTACCATATCCATTTACCTTACCAGGGACGCCCCAATGCTAATGACCCTTATTTAAAACAATCTCCTATATCCACCCATCTCCAACCCACTCATGTCATTTACTCTTAAATGACTCTAGCGTGTTTGCCTCCACCACCTTACTTGGCAGAGCATTCCATACCCCCACTACCCTCTGTGTGAAAAACCTCACTCTAATGTCTGTGTTATACCTCTCCCCCATCACCTTAAGTCCATAGCCCCTTGTCCTATGTGTCTCTATCATAGGAAATAGCTTACCCCTGTTTACTCTATCTATACCCTTCATAATCTTATATACCTCTATATACCCCCTCAGTCGCCATCTTTCAAGGGAAAAGAGCCCCAATTTCTTCAATCTGTCCTCATACCCTGTCCTTCCATACCAGGCAACATCCTGGTAAACCTCCTCTGCACTCTCTCCAGAGTCTCCACGTCCTTCCGGTAGTAAGGCGACCAGAACTGGACGCAGTACTCTCGTCAAAAGTCTTCTGAAAGTCTAAATAAACCACATCCACTGGTTCTCTCAGTCAACTCTACTAGTTATATCCTGAGATTTCCAATACATTTTTCAAGCACAATTTCCTTTTTGTAAATCCATGCTGCATTTGTCTGATTGCATCACTGCCTTCCAAATGCTGAGTTATAAAATCCTTGATAATGGACTGTCACAATATCCCCACTATCGCTGTTAAGCTCAGTGGTCTATAGTTCCCTGTTTTTGCTCTACCTCCCTTTTTAAACAGCAGGCTCACATTAGCTATCCTCCCATCTGTAGGGAACAGTGCAGAGTCCAAAGTATTTTGGAAAATAACCACCAGTGGACTTATTATTTCCAAGACCAATGGATTTGCAGATTATCTGGACCTGGGGATTTATTCAACTCCAATCCCAGCAATTTCCCCAAAACCATTTCCCTACTAATGCTGATTCCCTTCAGCTCATTAAAACTTGTTTCTCTCAGAACTTCTGGTACATGATTAATGTCTTCCTTTTTGAAGACAGAAGCAAAGTACAAATTTAATTCCTTTGCAACTTCTTTATTCCCTTTTATGAATTTTCCCATTTCTGACAGTAAGGGACCTACATTTATTTTTATCAATCTTTTTCTTTTAACACATAGTCTTATTTTACAGTCATTTCTTATGTTCCCCTGGGACATTCACCCTGGTTTAGTCTGGATGAAGGAATTAGCATGTAGTTAATTTTGGTAGCCAGGCCTCAATGCTCAGATTGAATATAAAATGGAACAGTGTCAATCCTGTGCATGAATAAGAAATACACCCCGCTTCACTCTTTTATACCCTTTGAAATGGCTTCAAGTGCCATGACAATGGAGATTTTGCTATCCGTTTGAGTGTTACATGTTCTCAGTCTTAATTGATACATATTGAAAATGGTCAGAAATTGAGATCTACTACAACTGAGCACACCATTGAAAATTTGAAAAAAAATTTGCAGGATTTGGTAAACCAAAACAGATTGTTCACAATAATTATTCACAGTTTACTTGGTAAGGGTTTGAGGATTATCTCAAAGCAAATGGCATTAAGCATTTAAATCCATACTTTATCATCCATCAACCAATGGATTTGCAAAAAGATTTGTACAATCTTTGAAACATGCCTTAAATGCTTCAAAAGAGCAAACTTCATTATCATGACATGTGAATAGCTTTTTATCTTATGGAAGCGCTACTCATGCGACAACCCAACTTCATTTACATTACTACTCTTAAAGAGAAAGTTGATTTTTTTATTACCTCTAGAAACCAGAGATAGTAGAGGGTCAAGAACAATCTCAAGTTGCTAGATGAAAAATGAGTGCAAAATGGCATTCGTTTCAACAAGGAGATCAAGTGTTAATTTGTAATTATGACACAGGTGAGAAATGAGTACCAGCCATAGTTTTAGCAAAAACAGGTCCAATTTCTTACACAGTTCAAACCAAAGGTGAACTAGTTTGGTGATGTCATACTGAACAATTGTCATCTCAAAATGATTCCTTAAATCATCTCCAGAAGTACCAACTTCTTTAGTCCCTAGTTTGGTGAACACAACGACAGAAGATTTAGTTGAATCTGAGTTGCCTGATGAGTTTGTCTTTGCCACTAGTACAAGAGAATGATGCAGGATTAGTTCCGAGAGAAAATATGTCTACTAAAGTTCCAAATCATACTTCTTGGGTCAAGGACAGCCAAATTCCAGGACTCCATATATAACCAAAGGAGAATGGATGTCCTCCTGATTGACTTTCTTATGGACTATAAGATTAACAATGCCTAGTTTTGTACCTTGAGAATTATTATTTCCATGTATAACTTCATAGTAATTTGTTATTATAACTACAGAAGTAAAGGGGGAAGGATGTTATATACTTAGATAGTGCATGATTGCTTTAATAGTCAGTCATATGTTTTGATGATGATGACATTGGAGAGTTTGCACAGACTGCTGTTTTAATTTCAGTTTGTACTCTGTGCAGTCCACATCTCCCTCAATAAATCTGTTGTTGTTAGTTTGAAACTATCTGTAGAAACCATGACCAGAATTTCTGACTATTCATGCCAGCGGGAATTTCCCATGCCACTGCAAAGAAAAGAGCTTTGTCTTGTTACCATATTCTCAGTCTTTGTCGCAATGGGTACGTGATGTGAATGGGCAGCAAAATCTTTTGTTTTTGTTTAAAACCCACAATCCTGAACATAGGTAAGACATTAGAGGTGCCCCTTCACTTCAAAATAGCAATAGGGAACTCTTCCCACAAGCTTTGAGACTTTTTTTCACACTTGCTTTTCCATTGTATCACTATTGTGTAACAGCAAAGATGGTGTTACATAAGAACATAAGAACATAAGAACATAAGAAATAGGAGCAGGAGTAGGCCATCTATCCCCTCGAGCCTGCCCCGCCATTCAATAAGATCATGGCTGATCTGTCGTGGCTCAGTTCCATATTCCCCCCTCTCCCCATAACCCTTAATCCCCTCGCTTATCAAAAACCCATCAACCCGCGTCTTAAAAATATTTAGCGAGGCAGCCTCCACCACTTCAACGGGCAGAGAATTCCAGAGATTCACCACCCTTTGAGCAAAGAAGATCTTCCTCAACTCTGTTCTAAACCGCCCCCCCTTTATCTTGAGGCTGTGCCCCCTAGTCCTACTGTCCTTTCTAAGTGGGAAGAGTCTCTCCACCTCTATCCTATCCATCCCATTCATCATCTTATATGTCTCAATGAGATCTCCCCTCATTCTTCTAAACTCTAACGAGTACAAGCCTAGTTTATTCAGCCTCTCCTCATAGCTCAACCCCCTCAACTCTGGTATCAGCCTAGTGAACCTCCTCTGCACTCCCTCCAAGGCCAAAATATCCTTGCGTAAGTGCGGCGCCCAAAACTGCACACAGTACTCCAGCTGCGGCCTCACCAATGCCCTATACAGCTGCAGCAAGACCTCCTTACTTTTATATTCAATCCCCCTCGCTATGAAGGCCAGCATCCCATTCGCCTTCCTGACCACCTGCTGCACCTGCAGACTGGGTTTTTGCGACTCATGCACAAGGACCCCGAGGTCCCTCTGCACCGTTGCCTGCTGCAGTTTTTCGCCACGTAAGTAATAGTCCTTCCTACCATTATTCCTACCAAAGTGGACCACCTCGCACTTGCCAACATTAAATTCCATTTGCCAGTTCCGGGCCCATTCGCCCAGCCTATCTAGATCCTTCTGCAGACTCACCACACCCTCCGTGCAATTTGCCATTCCACCAATCTTGGTGTCATGAGCAAATTTCGACACCATACACTCGTTTCCCTCCTCCAGATCATCTATATAAATGGTAAATAGCTGAGGCCCCAGCACCGACCCCTGGGGCACTCCACTAGTCACCAACCGCCAATTCGAATAGCACCCATTAACCCCCACTCTCTGCCTCCTATTTGACAATCAATCCTCTATCCACGCTAACACCCTACCCCCAACTCCATGCCCTCTGACCTTCTGTAATAACCTCTTGTGTGGTACCTTGTCAAACGCCTTCTGAAAATCAAGAAAGACCACATCCTCCGGCTCTCCTCTATCCACCGCCCTAGACACATCCTCATAGAACTCCAATAAATTTGTCAGACACGACTTCCCCTTAACGAAACCATGCTGCGTCTGCTCCATCAAGCAATCCCCCTCAAGATGCCTCGCTATTTCCTCCTTGATGACAGATTCTAACATTTTACCTACAACAGACGTTAAACTAACCGGCCTATAATTCCCTGCCTTTTGCCTGCCACCCTTCTTAAACAACGGTGTAACATTAGCTGTTTTCCAATCTTCCGGCACTTCCCCGGAATCCAGCGACGTTTGGAAAGTAACCACCAAGGCATCCACTATCACCGCCGCCATTTCTTTCAGAACCCTTGGATGCATTCCATCCGGTCCTGGGGACTTGTCCACAATCAGTCCCTCCAGTCTGTTGAGCACTGCCTCTGTAGTAACAATAATGTCATTGAGACCCTCCAGTCCTACCACCTTTCCATCGCTAACACCCGGCAAATTATTCACGTCTTCCTCCGTGAAGACCGAAACAAAAAAGTTATTCAAGATCTCAGCCATTTCCCCATCCCCTACCACTAAGTCCCCCCTCTCATCCTCTAAGGGTCCAACGTTCACCCTAGCCAGCCTCTTCCTTTTTATATATTTATAAAAACTCTTGCTATCCTTTTTTATATTAAGCGCTAGCCCAGCTTTATAGTTTCTCCTACCCTTCTTTATCAACTTCTTTGTCAATCTTTGTTGGCATTTAAACCTCTCCCAATCCTCTTTTCGCCCACTACTCTTAGCTACTCTAAACGCCTCCGCTTTTAATTTAACACTTTCCTTCACCTCCTTCGTTATCCACGGCTTATTACCTCTCCTCCTACGGTCCTTTTTAACCATCAGAATAAATTTCTGCTGAGCACCAAGAAAGATCTCCTTAAAGATCCTCCACTGCTCCTCAGCAGACCTACCTTCCAACGCGCTCCCCCAGTCGACATTTGCCAATTCTTCTCTCATCCTACCGCACTCCCCTCTGTTCAAACAAAGGACGCGTGTCAGGGAACCCACTTTCTCCTCCTCCATCTGCACCAGAAACTCCACCATACAATGATCACTCTCCCCAAGAGGATCCTTCACCACAAGGTCCCTAATTCTACCCGCTTCATTACATAACACCAGATCCAAGATAGCTCACTCCCTCGTCGGCTCCAACACACACTGTTCAAGGAAACTATCCCGGCAGCATTCCAAGAACTCCTCCTCGAGCCCACCGTGTCCAACGTGGGTCGACCAATCAATATGTAGATTGAAATCCCCCATAACTATCGCCGTTCCATTCCTGCACGCCGCACTTATTTGCGCGTTAACAGCCTGCCCCACCTCCAGATCATTATTCGGGGGCCTATAGACGACACCCACCAGCGTCTTCCTCCCTTTGCTGTTCCTAATCTCCACCCACAACGATTCCACTTTCTGCTCTTTGGTTCCTATATCATCCCTTACTACCACCCTGATGCTATCCTTAATCAGCAGAGCTACGCCCCACCCCCCCTTTTTCCTCCCGCCTATCCTTCCTAAACACTTGATACCCCTGGACATTCAGCTCCCAGTCCCTGTCACTTTGCAGCCACGTCTCTGTAATGGCCACCAGATCATATCCATTTGTGTTGATCTGCGCCACCAGCTCATCCACTTTATTCTGAATGCTTCGTGCATTCAGATAAAGTGCCTTCATCCCAGCCTTCACCTGGACCCTATTTGCCAGAACGCCACCAACCATACTCACGCCCCCTACTCACTTTATTATTGGGACATCCTCAGCCTCTTCCCTTACCTGTACCCTCTCCTTAACTTTAGACCCCGTAATGTCACCTACCCTCGCACCCTCCCTCCCCCTAATTAGTTTAAAGCCCTGTCTACAGTCCTATTTACACGATTCGCCAGGACTCTGGTCCCAGCACGGTTCAGACCAACCCCATCCCACCTGAACAGGTCCCACCTACCCCAATACTGATGCCAATGCCTCATAAATTCAAACCCATTCCTCCCACACCTATCCCTGAGCCACCCATTCACTTCCTTAATCTTATCAACCTTACGCCCGTCTGCGCTCGGTTCAGGCAGTAGCCCAGAGATAACCACCTCGTTGGTTCTACTTTTTAATTCCATTCTCAGCTTTTCATACTCCCTCCCCAGATCATTTAAAAGCATTTTTGTGGGCTTTTTGTATCTACCACTTTAAGAATTCTAAGGGAGTGGGAGGGTACGAGGGTAGGTGACATTACAGGATCTAAAGTTAAGGAGAGGGTACAGGTAAGGGAAGAGGCCGAGGATGTCCCAGTAATAAAGGGAGTAGGGGGCGTGAGTATGGTTGGTGGCGTTCTGGCAAATAGGGTCCAGGTGAAGGCTGGGATGAAGGCACTTTATCTGAATGCACAAAGCATTCGGAATAAAGTGGATGAGCTGGTGGCGCAGATCAGCACAAATGGATATGATCTGGTGGCCATTACAGAGACGTGGCTGCAAGGTGACAGGGACTGGGAGCTGAATGTCCAGGGGTATCAAGTGTTTAGGAAGGATAGGCAGGAGGAAAAAGGGGGGTGCGTAGCTCTGCTGATTAAGGGTAGCATCAGGGTGGTAGTAAGGGATGATATAGGAACCAAAGAGCAGAAAGTGGAATCGTTGTGGGTGGGGATTAGGAACAGCAAAGGGAGGAAGATGCTGGTGGGTGTCGTCTATAGGCCCCCGAATAATGATCTGGAGGTGGGGCGGGCTGTTAACGCGCAAATAAGTGCGGTGTGCAGGAATGGAACGGCGATAATTATGGGGGATTTCAATCTACATATTGATTGGTTGACCTATGTTGGACGCGGTGGGCTCAAGGAGGCGTTCTTGGAATGCTGCCGGGATAGTTGTGAATGTGAAAGTGATCAACACCTTCCAAACTGCCCCTGTCACCCACCAGCTTCTTCCCATCATCTTCCACTGTCACTGTCTCCTAACTCTCATCCCTCTGGTGACTATTCAGCTTCCTCCCATTACATTTAACTCCAGCTTTGAACATGTTGCTGTCGGTGTTCTTAGTCTCTGTTCCCTTTAATCCTAATATCCCCTTGCTGTCATTTGTTGAAAATGCCATCTCAAAACCATCCCCAGCCTCATCTTTAGTGAATTACCTTATTAGACCATACAGTACTCTAAATGACTATAAATTTGCCCACCAGCTGAAATATACTTGTCAATGTCATAAACCAGCTCCCCAGTACTATGACACCAATCTCAAGAACAAAATACCTCAGTTATAATGACCATGCCCTACACAGCATTCTGTGCCATCTGTCACTGCCTTCTCCTGCCCAAGTCCAGGACCAAGATATGCACCATGCAGCACCTTGTAACATGGCCTGCTCAGCCTCTCTTCCCACTGAACCACAAAAGTTTGTTCTCACTCCGTTTGACAGCATGGCGAAGGCAATCTGCCCTCAACATTGTGGTCTCACCACTGAGACAATCTGCCATCTGCCCTCAACAGTGTGGCCTCAGCACCAGGACAGTCTACATGGTCTTACAACTCCTCCCCAAGGACAGTTTTTCACAATTTTACTCTATTCTTGGACTACCACCACCCATGACCCCAAGTCACACCTCTGTCTTCTTCCTTCTCCGCTTTCAACCAGACATACTCTAATGTCATGCTTCCATCTTCCCCCTTCCCTCTATGGGCACCAGCCTTGACACAGATCCAAGTAAAATAATACAGCTCCATTAATGCAGCACCAAGTAAAATAATGCAACACTATTGTTGAAGATGGCAAAATCAGCATCTACATACCTCAATGTTATTGATGAATTGAAGCTTGCCAGATGTATACCACTTGAACACAGTCATGAATTAAACTGCTGTAATTGGTAATTGTCCATTGGAGGAGCACTTAATTTAGATGCAGAGTGTGATTCTTAGTGAGTATTCATGAGATGGCAATCAATACAAATATGGGCCAGAATTCTCCCATCCTGCTGCACTAATTTTTTAGATGTGGAGATGCTGGTGTTGGACTGGAGTAAACACAGTAAGAAGTCTCACAACACCAGGTTAAAGACTAGGGTTGACCGGGGGTGTTTGGGGCTGGCCCCGGGAATGGTTAGGGGGGACCAGCAATTTGGCCATTGCGGGGGGAAGCAGAGAGGCATTGCGTGGGGGTTGCAGGGCTGGCCAGCTCAATCGCTGGACTTTAACCTGGTGTTGTGAGACTTCTTACTAATTTTTTAGTGCAGGGGGCCGGGAGAATCCCACGGCAGCTGATTCATGAGGTTTGTGCATGCATTTATGTCTGCTTGCATCTCCCAATGCCAGATTTCCAACGCCACCTACTCGGTGCTGGAAATTGGTGGCGAGACGCATGGACCTTTTAAACGGTTATTTCAATTTCATTTGCATGTGACTAGCGGGCTCAGGACTGAAGTCTTCGGATCTGTTAGTATCTCCCAACCCGCCAGAATATTTCACTGCAGCGGGGAATAAACTAACTCCCCACTAAAAGGGAACTAATGGCTCAGTCCTGCTGGAATGAAGGGGGTGATCGGGGGCCCCCACAACATTGGGAATGGAGGGTGATTGGCACGTGGCAGTGCCAGCCTGTGCTCCCAGCACTGTAGAAGGGGAGGAGGCAGTGCCAAGGGGACAGGGCATATGGGGACAGGGGCTGGGGGGGGCTTGATGGGGCTGGGGCCTAGGGGACTATCGTGGGGGTGGGGGACCCCGCTGTCACTCTGTAGTTGGGATCATTGGGGGAAGGAGGGAGGCCAGTGATCATGTGCGTTGGATGGGCAGGGTAAGCAGCAGGGGGGATGGTCAGCCTGCTGAGGGGCGGGTCGGCACTATAGAGGAGGATCGGCAATGCAGGAGGGGGGTTGGTATTGTGGGAGGGATAATTGTTGGGGATGGATCTGTGGGGTGGGGGTGCTGGAGGCTGGGGTTGACTGGGGGTGTTTGGGGCTGGCCAGCTATTGGGAGGCTGACAGTGCAGTACCATTATGCATGTGCCGATCTTGGCACTGACGGATCGGTGCATGTGCATTGGCCCTCTCAGTGTGCTGATTTCAGCCTCTCCAGCGGAAATAGGTCCTGCTCCGTGAAATTTAATGATATTCATGCTGGTGGCCTCTGCAGAGCACAGAGTGTGGATTGTCTGAACTCCCACTGCAAAAGCCAACGTGAATTACCCCAGTTTGTGGCTGAATTCAACACTTAGAATTTTTTTAGGAGAATTCTGCGTGTGGTTCCCAGCAAAGGTCAGCTGGAAAGTCAACTTGCCTTTAAGTCACTATCTAATATGAAATTAATTTCTTGACAGTCTGAAACTGACTTTTGCAAACAGGTGTTGTGTCCCTACCTGACATAGTTACTGCCGCTGGCAAGAGTGAAAATTCAGCCTATGGCCCAGTCACTTTAGAAACAGCTTTCAGTGACAACTCACTCCCCTCAAATATTGATTAGCACCCAGGAGATGCACCGAGCTTGGCTTTCACACCAGTATAATTATCCACATTGTCCAGACTACAAAAATCAATATTTGCTATAAAGCCTATAGCCATGTAATGAAATTGATATGGATTGGCATTCTGTACCCTAACATAGGGATTGTGCCTAGTAGCACTAGTCAGGGCCAGGTAGAGAATTGATGGGTCTGGGTACTTTGCCTGTTTCTGGGCTGTCAGGTGTGTCTGCGCAAAATGTTCAGAAGGCCAGAGTCGAAGACTGAATAGTCCACAATTGTACCTGTTTTGTGATCAGCAAGTCCAAAGACTGTGCTGATTGCTGATTCTCACAATATACTTGTAGTATCTACTCTGTAGCAAAACTTCATCATGATATTTAAATACGTCAAAACTCATTAAAAAAGCACCAAAATACAATGGGATAATAGGTAAATAGACAAAAAGGCAAGACTGAAATTAAAAATTTCTATTAAAAAGACTCTTGAAAATCATGTGCAGAGTAAAATAAGTTACTGGTTCACTATGAGCCCATTCTATACTCCTGACCTGGCAATCTCACCTAAAAAAGCTTACTCACAGTAAACAAAATAAATGAACCCTAGCCATGATTCTACTCTTTGTTCACAAGATAATTATGGTTGACTAAGTCCATCTGGTCCAATTCACCTCATCAATCCCAGAATGACTTACAGATATGCACATTAGGAGTAGGACATTCAACCCCTTAAGCCTGCTCTATCATTTGATAACATTGTCCAGTGACCACAACTCAAAAGTATTTAATTGACTGTAAAACATTATGGGATATTGTGAAGTCTGTTGTATAAATATAAGTTTTGTCTTTCTTTCATTACACCCTTATGTAGTAGGCAGAATGACTATAGCAGTGGTGAAATTAAGACCCGATGCTGATTCTCTAAGGATAATTAATCACAGAGCAATAAAATGATGTTAGGAAAGTGGCTACAAATAAATCATTCGAGTTACAAAACCAAATCATATCTGTAGCTAATCTTCCCCAATCCAACCTCTAACTTCGTCCAATCCTCACCCCAAACTTCTGACCAATCTTCCCCACATCACACCTTTCTAAACTTCCCTCAATTCCCTCCAACATGCAGCCCTAAACACTTCCAAAATTCCTTCCAACATTGCTCCTCCGCAACCCTCCATCCAATTTTCCAGCCAATCCCGCTACCATTCCACTTCACACACACACAACATTGAATTTGTTCTAAAATTATAGGGATTTAACTTGTTTTTTTAAGTAGTAATATTCGCTGTTGCTATGCTGTTTCTCACCTTAGGAAGGGTTTACACTTTCCAGGTGAGCTTGTCAAAATAATCAGAATTATAAAGCTGCCCAAATGTTGGAGGCAACAACAGCAACTAATGAAACTGAGACAAGAACACCACTTTGACTAAAACTGAGGTGTGAGGGCAGGATGGGGATGACAAGCACACTGTGAGGTGGGGGGGGTGGTGGGTGGGAAATGGGACAATAAAGAAGGCTGCACAAGGGCTGTGAGAGGTGAAGATTGAGCAAAGTGGCAGCTAGAGGCATAGAGAGGTGAAGGAGGATGGTGACATTGGAAGGCAGATTGTAGGTGGAGAGGTGAGAACTGGAGCTCCCAAGGGTACAAGAGATGTTAGCTGAATTTTCTAGCTTTTCCCACTGGCAGGATCGTCTGGTCCTGCCAATGGCAAACCCTGTGGTAGGTTTCCCAGCAGTACAGCTGGCAAACAATGCAAAACATTGTAGACATCAGCAGGATAGGAGATCCCTTGGCCAGCCAATGGTGCCTCTGCTGGCAGAAAATATATACCATGTTGGGAGGGTGGGATGGAGAATCCTGCCGATATCAAACAAGGGAATCAAAGAGATAATACATATTAAGTTGGAAGGGAATACATGCAGACTCTGGAATGGGGGTGAGTGTTTGTCAGAGTGCCATTGTAGAGAAGAGCCTCACAAAGACCCTGAAGATGGGCAGTGGTGGTGGTTTGAAAGAAGATACTGCAATCCTTTGTCATTATGGCCATGTGGAACTGTGTGAGAGTCCTGATCCAAGATCGGGGCTTGTAGCCTGGAGTCCTGGAATACAGACAAAACTGTGGTGATATGAAAAGAAGTCACAGAGTAGAGGAAGTCCAGAGTCAATGTGCAAAGGAATCAGAAAGTACTGGGATGCCTGGGATTTTGTGAACCTCGTGGTTAGATAGGAAATGTTAAAGTGTTGCAGGATGCCTTCTGCAGAAAGAATTATTGAGAGCTCGTGTACTAAAGCTCCAGGGAGGAACAAGAGCCCTGTGCTCAACAGGGAAAAAAAAATCACAGTATGATGTGCAGGACTGTCTCAAGGCCACTGTCCTTGGGTGTGAATTTCTGTATTTGGCAGCATATGAAATGGTGATGGAAACTGGAGGCATCTGCTGCTGGAAAGACGTAATCAAGCAAGGATGGGATCTGAAGTTCTCCTGGGAGTAATCAGGGGGTGATTGTGCACACAGCTTCTGGATGGGGTGTTTAGAGATCCATAAGGAGCATAGACATTGAAATAACTCCTCAGAGGCCAGATTCCCTTCACTAGACTCCCTTTATTTACAAACTTGTCTCAAATCCTAAAAGTGCTTCCGGTACAGTGAAAGAATCCGAGGTGTCAGTAATGATCTGACACTCCTTATAGTATACAGATGAGACTCCCAGATTGGACAGGCAATCATTACTTCAATCAGAGAGCTCATACTCTAAAAGGCCAACCTCATGGGTCTTGGTGAGGTCATTACACTCTTCCCCTCCCAAGTCCAAGCGAGGAACCTCGGTGGTTCATGTGCCTCATGAGTCTCTTGCAACGTTTCAGTGCCATGTCTGGTTTCTCCGGCGTCCAACATGGACAAGGTGTATCAAACAGGATCTCATCTCTTATGACATAGGCACTGGAATTCTAGTTTGCTTCATTCCTCGGGAGACAAAGGAGTAGCCGTGAATTTGTCCACAGTGTCCACAGTGTCCATTTCTACAAGTGACAGAGAGCAGGGCTGGTCAGTCTGGGAGGATGCTCCTCTGTTCTTGGCCTGCTGGGCATAGTTGGCTCTTGGACAAACTGTTATTTCAAGGCCCCATACCTGGTCCAGATGTTTTTTCTGAATGGCCTCACCTACATGTATTTTGTAGGATACCATTCTCATTCTAGAGTCAATCGTTTCTGGTAACCATGCAGGAAAAAAAATTGCATAATTCTTTACCAGTACTTTTTCACTGGCCTTCAATTGTCTCTCTCAGCTGCTGCTGTTGTGGCCGCTGTATTGGATTTCTTGCTACCTTTCCACAGTCAGGTTCGGGAAGATCAAACTCAATCTTGTGTGGAGTCGACTGCCCATGAGCAATTCTGTGGGTGCTATTCCCATAGTAGCATGGGGGTTTGTTCTATAATCAACTAATCAACTGCTGGCTATTTATTTAAACCAGCTTTTAAGCCTGAACCAGTCTCTCCATTAGGCCATTTGATGATGGATGATATGTCACACTCCGAAAACATCGAATCCCATTCGACTTCATGAACCGGGTGAACTCCTGGTGAGGAAAAGTCGGTCCATTGTCAGAGATTAGAACCTCCAGGACCCAATGTGTCGCAAATGAGGGGAGAGGTTTCTCTGCTGTTATTGTTGTGTCTGCCGAACGTATGCAATGAATGCCCATAGACTTGGAGTGGGTATCCACTGTGACTAGGAATATCGAGCCCATGAATGGGCCACATAATCGACATGTTGCTGAGACCATGGTCTACTTAGCCATTCCCATGGGTGTAGGACAGCTTCTGGTGGCAACTTCTGTCCTTGCTGGTATTGCTAGCATCTACCCACGAGCACTGCTATGTCCGCATATATACAGGATCACCAAACATAGCTTCTTGCCAGCGTCTTCACTTTGGACAGTCCTGGGTGGCCTTGATGTAGTCTGCCAGTATGGAACAGCGGCCCTGACTAGAACAAATACTTTTGCCCTCCCTCCACTCCCCCAAAGCAATATGCTATCTTGTACAGTGAACTGCTGCAATAAGGGTAGAATTCAGGCTGTACTGGTCTTTCCATTTCTCCTATCAGCACTAATTTAACTTTTGCAATGACAGGGCCCTTTTGTGCTCAAAGACATATGTTATGTTCGGCAACTGGGAGGGTATCCAGAAAATTCATGGTCATTACCATCTCTTACATGGACTGTCTGCTAAATGTAGTCCACTCAAGGCATCCGCATTGGCATTAGGTCTCCTAGCCAGTGTACCAACTGAAAGTTGTAGGCAGCCAATAATGAAGTTCACCACTGGATTCAGGCCATTGCTATCAGTGGCACCACTTTGTCCTCTCTTAATAGGCCCAATTGTGGCTTGTAGCCTGTAATAGCCATTAAGTTCTGTCCATAAAGGTATGATGTTTTTTTTACTCCAAGTATTAACATCAACCCTTCTTTTTCAATGTGGGGGTGCTTTTTTCCGCAATAGCCAGAGTCCTGGAAGCATATACTATTGGGTATTTCTCTCCTTTTGACCATTGATGTGATAATACCACTCCGATGGTACAGAGATGCATTGCAGGTCAGTAATAACTTTTTCTATAATCATAATATGCAAAACCTGTTGCTTTATTTTCTTAAAATCAGGATCGTTCCCACACTTAATCCTTTTTTAGTGGTTGGTGTAATGGAGCCAAAATGAAGGCATGATTGGGTATAAATTTCCTGTAGTATATCACCAGCCATAGAAATGACGTTAACTTCTGAATTGAGGGTGGCAGGGGGGCGGGGGGGGGGTGGGGTAGTTGGAATGGGACAAAGGGTATGTAACTGAGGATACAGAAGGCTAACAAGGTGCAGAAAAGTGTCCATTTAGTAATCAGAATGTGTGAATGGCAGAACAGAGGTGCAGATTGTTAAAGGACTGCCTAAGGAATGTAGCAGTTGCCCTGAAGGGGTGTTGGGGGCAGGAGGGAGGGGAGGAATGATCAAGAAGGGGAGAGCTGGAATGTAAAATGGAAAAATGGAGGTGAGAAAGCAGGATGATAAAATGGATGAATAGGATGAAACAAACAAAATGAAATAAGAAAAATGGAAATGGAGTGAAGGTGGAGGAGAGGGTTCATGCTCCGAAGTTGTTGAACTCAACGTTCAGTCCAAAAGGCTGTAAAATGCCCAATTGGAAGATGAGGTGCTGTTCCTCCAGTTTGCGTTGGGATTCACTAGGACATTGCAAAAGGCTAAGGATAGACATGTGGACAGGAGAGCAAAGTGTGTTGAAGTGGCAAGCAACAGGAAGATCAGAGTCCGAAGATGTTCAGCAAAGCAATTGCCCCGTCTGCTTTTGGTCTCTCCGATGTAGAGTAGACTGCATTGGGAGCAGTGAATGCAATAGATGAGATTAAAGGGGGTGCATGTGAAGCGCTGCTTCACCAGAAAGAGGTGTTTATGACCTGGGACGGTGAGTAGGGCAGAGGTAAAGGGGTAGGTGTTGCACCTTCTGCGATTGCATGGGAATGTGCTGTGGGCAGGGGGTGAGGTGTTGGGTGTGATGGAAGAGTGAACCAGGATGTCCCAGAGAGAACAGTCCCTGAGGAATGCTGATAGGGAGGGTGAGGGCAAGATGTGTTGAGTAGTGGCGTCATGCTGGAGTTGGCAGAATGCGGAGACTGGTGGGGTGAAAAGTGAGGTCAACAGGGACCCTATCCTGGTTCTCGGTTGGTGGGGAGGAAGTGAGAGAAGTGGCTTGGGAATGGGTTGGATGCAGTTGAGGGCCCTGTCAACCACAGTGGGTGGAAAACTACAATTGAGGAAGAAGGAGAACATATTGGCAGTGCTGTTTTGGAAAATGGCATCATCAGAACAGATGCAGCAGAGGTGAAGGAACTGAGAGAATGGGATGGAATCTGTACATGATGTGGGGTATGAAGAAGTGTAATCAAGATAGTTGTGGGAGTTCGTGAGTTTGTAGTGGGTATTGGTGGACAATTTATCATCAGAAATAGAGACAGAAATGTCAAGGAAGGGAAGAGAAGTGTCAGAGATGGACCATGTGAAGAGGATAGAGAGGTGGAAATTGGAAGCAAAATTGATACATTTTTCCAGATGAAGCATGAAGTGGCACCAAAATAGTCGTTGATGTATCGATAAAGGAGTTATGGAATGGGACTAGAGTAGGACTGCAATAGGGAATACTCCACATATCCCATAATGAAGCAGGATAACTGGGACTCAACTGGGTGCCAATAGCCAAAACTTTATTTGGAGGAAATGAGACAAGTAAAAGGAGAAGTTGTTGAGTGAGAGAACCAGTTCAGCCAGACAGAGGAGAGTTGTGGTGAATGGGGATTGTTCAGACCCCTATTCGAGGAAGAAGTGAAGAGTTTTGACGCCATCCTGGTGGGGAATTGAAGTGTAGAGGATTGTGACAACCTGAGGTAAATCTTGTAACATGTCCTCCATTGTTCGTTGGAAGATCGAGCAAGCCAATATCCAAAGGCCAGACTCGTGTATCAGTGAGGCCTTTATAAGTATTGATTGTAGAATATTTCCATGAGTCCTCATCCTGTTGTAATTGCAAATAAGCATGATTTATATCCAGTTTTAATAAGCATGCTCCTCCTGAGAACATTCTCTGCATTCCAGCTTTCTTCCTTGACACCCCAGCTTTGACTGTAACACTACATTCTGTGTTTTCTCCTTTCCTTCCCTATGTACGTTATGCTTTGCCTATATAGCACGCAAGAAACAATACTTTTCATTGTACACTAATACATGTGACAATAATAAATCAAATCAAACCAAATTTAGTATATAAATCCTCGATCTGAGGAATGGGGTATTTATCCAGATGTGAGAAAATGTTTGTTCAAAATCCCCACAAAGGTGGACTGATCCATCTGGCTTTAAAATTGGCACGAGCAGTGCTGTCCGTTCCACAAATTGAACTGGTTTAATAATACCTTTGCATTCCAGCCTTCGGATTTCTGCTTCCACGTTTTTCCAGTGAAGCAAATGGTACAGGGCGGGTTTTATAAAATCATAGGACTACTTACTGGACAACATGTAAGGTTGCCTTTGGTCATTTTATGGTTCCTAGACCTTCCTGGAAAAAGTCTGGGTAATTGGACCGGACTTCACTCAGGTAGATATTTTCTAACTGAAAAATATTTACTCAAAATATTTATCAATTGGTGGCCCTCTCGCAACCAATTTTGTCCCATAAGGCTTGGGCCTGAACTTTCCACAACAATTATTGGCAACCAAACCAGTTATCTTTCATAAGAGACAGGGACGGACATTGTACCCACAATTCGCAAATGTTCTCCTGTATAAGTCCTCAGTCTTGCCAAGAACATGATTAAAGTTAAGGGTTGAAGTCCAGTGCAAATTTTATGCAACACTGATTCTCATAACATCCATACAGCTGTACCTGTACTGACCTGCATTAATATCAGATGTCCACTTAACCATACAGTAATCTTAATTGTGTCCGATTGGGACATCACGATGCAATTCAATTGCTCGATATCAGACACAGGTGGACCTTCCAGTGTGTGCAATGTCCTGGACACTATTTTGCTAAATCTAGGTCTTGAAGAACTGGTTTTCCATTTTGACTCCGTATACCAGCAACAATTACAGTGCCTTGCTGGGTGGGATTCTGAAGGGACTTAAAACTGTTTGGTCAAAGCTTGGTTTTGCTCTGGGGCTGTACTATGGGCAGACCTGGGTTTATGTGTATCTCGATACATCGTTAGTGAGGCTATGTAATCACCTGTGCTCAAGTAGTGGTTCATAAGAACATAAGAACATAAGAAATAGGAGCAGGAGTAGGCCATCCAGCCCCTTGAGCCTGCCCCGCCATTCAATAAGATCATGGCTGATCTGAAGTGGATCAGTTCCACTTTCCCGCTTTCTCCCCATAACCCTTAATCCCCTTGCCTACCAAAAACCTCTCTACCCACTTCTTAAATATATTTAGTGAGGTAGCCTCCACCACTTCAACGGGCAGAGAATTCCAGAGATTCACCACCCTTTGAGTGAAGAAGTTCCTCCTCAACTCCGTTCTAAACTGCTGCCCCCCCCTCCCCATCTTGAGGCTGTGCCCTCTAGTCCTGCTGTCCTTTCTAAGTGGGAAGAACCTCTCAACCTCTACCTCATCCATCCCCTCCATCATCTTATACGTCTCTATAAGATCCCCCCTCATCCTTCTGAACTCCAACGAGTACAAGCCCAGTCTATTCAGCCTCTCTTCATAGTTCAACTCCCTCAACTCCGGTATCAGCTTAGTGAACCTCCTCTGCACTCCCTCCAAGGCCAAAATATCCTTGCGCAAGTGCAGCGACCAAAACTGCACACAGTACTCCAGCTGCGGCCTCACCAGTGCCCTGTACAGTTGCAGCAAGACCTCCCTACTTTTATATTCAATCCCCCTCGCTATGAAGGCCAGCATCCCATTTGCCTTCCTGATCACCTGCTGCACCTGCAGGCTGGGTTTTTGCGACTCATGCACAAGGATCCCCAGGTCCCTCTGCACTGTAGCATGCTGTAGCCTTTTGCCCTTTAAATAGTAGTCCTTCCTACTATTATTCCTGCCAAAGTGCACAACCTCACACTTGCCAGCATTGTATTCCATCTGCCAGGTCTTCGCCCACTCGCTTAGCCTATCTAGATCCCTCTGCAGACTTTTTACACCCTCCGCACAATTTGCTTTTCCACTTACCTTTGTGTCATCAGCAAATTTCGACACCCTACAGTCAGCCCCCTCCTCCAGATCATCTACATAAATGGTAAGTAGCTGAGGCCCCAGCACCGATCCCTGGGGCACTCCACTAGTCACCAACCGCCAATCCGAATAGCACCCATTGACACCCACTCTCTGCCTCCTATTTGATAGCCAATCCTCTATCCACGCTAATACCTTACCCCCAACTTCATGCCCCCTAACCTTCTGTAACAATCTTTTGTGCGGCACCTTATCAAACGCCTTCTGAAAATCGAGAAACACCACATCCACTGGTTCCCATCCATCCACCGCACTAAACACATCCTCATAGAATTCCAATAAATTTGTCAGGCACGACTTCCCCTTAACGAATCCGTGCTGCACCTGCTCTATCAAACAATTCTTCTCTAGGTGCCTCGCTATTTCTTCTTTGCTGACGGATTCAAGCATTTTTCCTACAACAGACGTTAAACTAGCCGGCCTGTAATTCCCTGCCTTTTGCCTGCCACCCTTTTTAAACAGCGGCGTAACATTAGCCGTTTTCCAATCTTCCGGCACTTCCCCGGAATCCAGCGAGGTTTGGAAAATAATCACTAAGGCATCCCCTATCACCTCTGCCATTTCCTTCAGAACCCTGGGATGCATTCCATCCGGTCCTGGGGACTTGTCCGCCATCAGTCCCGCTAGTAGGTCGAGCACTACCTCTCTAGTGACAGTGGTTGCATTCAGGCCCTCAACTCCTACCATCCTTCTATCTTTAATACCCGGCAAACTATTCGCGTCCTCCTCCGTGAAGACCGAAGCAAAAAACTTATTTAAGACTTCAGCCGTTTCCTCATCCCCCACCACTAAATCCCCCCCTCATCCTCTAAGGGTCCAACATTCACCCTAGCCAGCCTCCTCCTCTTTATATATTTATAAAAACTCTTACTATCCTTTTTTATATTTAGTGCTAGTTTAGCTTCATAGTCTATCCATCCTTTCTTTATCAACTTCTTCGTCATTCTTTGTTGATTTTTAAACCTCTCCCAATCCTCTCCTCACCCACTACTTTTAGCCACTCTAAACGCATCAGCTTTTAATTTAATACTCTCCTTTATTTCCTTCGTTAACCACGGCTGATTATCCCTTCTCCTACGATCCTTCTTTACCATCGGAATAAATTTCTGCTGAGCACCAAGAAAGATCTCCTTAAAGATCCTCCACTGTTCCTCAGCAGTCCTACCGACCAATTCCTCTCTCATCCTATCGTACTCCCCTCTGTTCAAACAGAGGACACAGGTCCGGGACCCTACTTTCTCATCCTCCATCTGCATCAAAAACTCAACCATACAATGATCACTCTTCCCAAGAGGATCCTTCACAACAAGGTCCCTAATTCTACCTGCTTCATTACATAACACCTGATCTAAGATAGCTCACTCCCTCGTCGGCTGCAGCACACACTGTTCAAGGAAACTATCCCGGCAGCATTCCAAGAACTCTTCCTCAAGCCCACCGCGTCCAACATGGGTCGACCAATCAATATGTAGATTGAAATCCCCCATAATTATCGCCATTCCATTTCTGCACGCATCATTTATTTGTGTGTTTATAGCCCAAACTAAGTTGAACTGGCATGGGTGTCCGCTTCCATCAGGATACCTTGCAACTCATACGCTCGATTTGCATTTTCCAATGATGAGGCCGGCTGTAGCGCAAGTTTGAAGAGCAGTTGAGTTTCAGTTAATAGGCGTTTTTGAATAGTTATGCTATTAATCCCATATGGCAGACAGCCTCTAAACATCTCATTAAGAGTTAAAGCAAATTCATATGCTTCTGTCAGTCATCTTAACCTTGTTAAAAAATCCATAACAGATTTCCCTGATTCCCAGAGTGCCAACTAAAACCAATAATGTCTCAGGATCAGAGGTGGCTTTGGGTCATAGTATCCTCCCGCTAGGCCAGGCAATCCTTAAAAGGTTTTCATATCTGGTGCCTCTGCGAAACTTTAACTGTGAATCATGGCAAATGCTGACGTTCCATAAGGAGTCAGAAGAGTGACGTGTAGTTTTTTGTTTGCCCTAATGAAGTAATGCATGTTCTACCTTGGTTTGTCCTTCCAAAGTGCAATACCTCAGACTTGTCTGCATTAAACTCGATCTGCCAATTTTCAGCCCATTTTTCTAGTTAGACCAAATCCCTCATTTCTGGTATCTGATTTGTGTCCTCTTTTGTGAAGACAGAAACCAAGTATGTATTCAGTTGCTCAGCCATTTCTTTGTCCCCTATTATACCTTCCCCCATTCTGTGTATAGGTAACCTACATTTGTCTTCACCAACTTCCTTCTCTTCGTGTAGCTATAGAAACTCTTAGTGTCAGTCTTTATGTTCCCAGCAAGCTTACTTTTGTACTATGTTTTCCCCTTCTTAATCAATCCCTTGGCCCTTCTTTGCTGAATTATAAACTGCTCCCAATCCTTAGACCTATTATTTTTCTTGGCCAATCTGTATGCTTCTTTCTCAGATTGGATACTCTCTCTAATTTCCTTTATAAGCCATGGATTGGCTCTCTTACCCATTTTGCTGTTGCACTAGACAGGAATAAACTGTATCTAGGTGTAGCTCTGACATCTGCAACAGAGTTAGAGTCAGCCTCCTGACTGCTATGTCTTGATGTCTGCATTAACCAATGTCCTCTGTTGCCTGAGATTCAGAAGACCCCAGCCCGGTAAGTCTGTCCTGCTCAAAGTACCTTTGGGGACTTGAGCAACAAGAATGGATCTTCTCACAGGCCGTGGGGGACTGTGAGCAGCTGCATACCCTTTGAGTATCATGAGAGGAAAACCTTTGGGTGTCCAACTGCTGTTCATCCCCCCAGTGAGAGGCCTGAGGCTCCAAGATGACTACTGGAGGAAATGGTGCACCTGGAGGGAGGTCAGGATCCCTCATATTGGTGTCACCTAGCACAACCTGATGATGCCCACCGGCGTATGAAGACAAGGCGTGTAGGGCCATGCACATATCCAGCAAGATGTGCTGGACCAAGGTATTAATGGTGTTCACCAACCTTTTCCTGATGACCTCAAAACCCTAGCACATCAGAACCATAACATCAGGCAGAACACAGATAGCCTCCTCCATTGTCTGCCTAGTCTACTGACTTGAATATCTCCTTGACGTTCCCATTGCATGTCATTGCATCTCCAGCATTGAGTCAATAGTCACATTCAGAGATTGATCATCTGACTTGGACTCAACAGGTGGCTATTCTTCTGCAGCCTTTGAATGCCAGAACTTAAGCTTTCTCTGCCTCCCACAGCTGAGGGGACATGTTAGTGAGGTGAAAATGAGCTTGAGCTTAATCTGCAATTATTTTCCTTGAATCACATATCTCTGTGCTGGTGAAGGGTGAGAACAGAAGAACATGAGAAATAGGAGCAGGAGTAGGCCATCTGGCCCCTCGAGCCTGCCCCGCCATTCAATAAGATCATGGCTGATCTGTCGTGGCTCAGTTCCACATTCCCGCCCTCTCCCCATAACCCTTAATCCCCTCTCTTATCAAAAACCCATCAACCCGCTTCTTAAAAATATTTAGCGAGGTAGCCTCCACCACTTCAACGGGCAGAGAATTCCAGAGATTCACCACCCTTTGAGTGAAGAAGTTCTTCCTCAACTCCGTTCTAAACCGCCCCCCCTTTATCTTGAGGCTGTGCCCCCTAGTCCTACTGTCCTTCCTGAGCAGGAAGAGTCTCTCCACCTCTATCCTATCCATCCCATTCATCATCTTATACGTCTCAATGAGATCTCCCCTCATTCTTCTAAACTCTAACGAGTACAAGCCTAGTTTATTCAGCCTCTCCTCATAGCTCAACCCCCTCAACTCCGGCATCAGCCTAGTAAACCTCCTCTGCGCTCCCTCCAAGGCCAAAATATCCTTGCGTAGGTACGGCGCCCAAAACTGCATACAGTACTCCAGCTGCGGCCTCACCAATGCCCTATACAGTCGCAGCAAGACCTCCCTACTTTTATATTCAATCCCCCTCACTATGAAGGCCAGCATCCCATTTGCCTTCCTGAGGGTGAGTGTTGTGATGGTTGTTACAGAGCTTTATCTTTGAACCTGCTTTGGGGACTCAGACTGGCAATTGGCTGCCTTGTGAGCCTCGTTCAGCTGGTGCCTAGAAAATAGGGAATAGAGTTTCAGTTGATGAGTAATATAAAACTGCATGTGACTCACTACAATTGTCAAGATGTGATAAATTAATGGAGTGGTGGTAATTTGCACTAGGTTGCTGGGAGGTGATGATCTTCCCTTGCCCACAAGACCGATCTCTGTCCTTCTAAGCCTTATCATATTCAGTGAGGGCTATGATGTCAGCTATCCCTTAAATGGCCGGTGATCCATCACTCCTGTTGACTTTGTACAGGCCATTTTGGGGTTGACCTCCCAGCCATGAGTCTTCAGGTACTGTACCAAAGTGACTAAAGCTTCAACCACTTCAGCTTCCATCGGTTCTCACAATAGAATATCATTAAAGTCCCTGCAATATAAGGCTCAAGGGTGCATATATCCAAATCTCTAGCCACTAGCCCATGACACAGAATCAGTCTAGGTAAATGCCCTTGAGGCAGCTAACAAAATGTATACTGTCTTCCTTCTATGTAAATGCAAACTGATATGTTTGGCGATGGGTATGGAGAAAAATGGATTTGCCAAGTCAATCACTTCATACCATTGATCAGTTCCGTGTGATAATTGCTCGATAATTGTCACTCCATCTGGTACAAGGGAGGAGCATGTTTGCTAAGTTGCCAACAGTCAAGTCATCCACCAGCTGCTGCCGATTTCTTTACCGGCCATACCAGGCTATTATCCTCCAAGACTGCATGACATACAGTTCCTGCCTTTACAAGCCTCTCAATTATCTTGCTTATTCCTTTATGTCCTCCAAGTAAGGTATTCTATATTGTTTCATTAAGAATTTTGTGGATAGGGATATCATCCAGGTCCCCATTTTGCTTAACCAGCCAATACAATTCCAGCTCTAATAACAAAAGCAAATTTCTTCCATAGTGCAATAGAGATAAGTATTCGGCTCCGGAGGTTGAGGGAACTCTGGATCTGACCGAGTCTCTCAGACTTGAGGAGTCGCACCCTGAGCACAATACCCCTTCCACAGGTGTATTTCACATCCATGGCTATTCCGTCAATCTTCCTTATATTTGCCCCTGTTTTTAGTAGCGCTGTAAACATCTCATTTCTTGTAACTTTTTTGTTTTTGTTTGTTTTCTCCATCCCCTTTCGATTCTTATTTCCTTCCTCTTTCTTCCTCTCCTCTGTCTTTGTTACTCTAACTTTCACCTTTCCCTCTTCCACATCCTCCAGCTATCCTAATAACAATATTACGACTCCTATGGCGTGTCCCTGTGCTGGTACCAACAAAGCCAAGAGCATGCCTCACAATTGAAGGGGTCCATGGTGCATAAGTTAATACCACGTGATCCAGCCCCTGAAACTATTGTTATAGGTACTCAACGGGGTGGTTAATTCACACAAATGGCCTATGCCTTCCTGTATATTTTTCCAAAGTAACAAATCTGATCCCCAGTCCATAGTAGAAGGCTATTTATGGGTCACAGCCTGTTTAATGTACATGATAGAGGGAAGCACACTATAATTGTGGGGTTCTGAGCATAAAATCCCCATATTTTTCAATTCATTGTTAGTGACTTGCACATTAGCTGTGCCCTGATCCCATAGCCACATTAGCCATGCAACTAAACCTTCCCCATCCATTCCCCAAATTTTACAATTCAATCATCGTATAATCTCTTGCCGTGCACATATTTTGAGCATTCTAATTGCCCTCTTGCTTACCTTTATTAGTAATTAGAGATCGGGCAGTTGTCTGCCTCCGATCTGCCTCATCATTATTTTCCCCATTTGTCCATTTGTACTCTGAATCAGGCAAATACCAAACATCCCAATGGTCAGTGTTCCAGTTTGATGTTAGTGGAACACACATACTGGGTTCACCTGCCGTTAGATTGTGAGGAAGGGTGTCGAAGTTTGCAGGGTGACTTGGACAGGTTGCAGAGCTGGGCCGCGAGGTGGCGGATGGAGTTTAATGCGGAGAAGTGTGAGGAAATCCATTTCGGTAGGAATAACAGATGTGTTGAGTATAGGGCTAACGGGAGGACTTTGAATAGAGTGGAGGAGCAGAGGGATCTAGGTGTATGTGTACATAGATCCCTGAAAGTTGGGAATCAAGTAGATAAGGTTGTTAAGAAGGCGTACGGGGTCTTGGCGTTTATTGGTAGGGGGATTGAATTTAGGAGTCGCAGCGTCATGTTGCAACTGTACACAACTCTGGTGCGGCCGCAATTGGAGTACTGTGTGCAGTTCTGGTCCCCACATTACAGGAAGGATGTGGAGGCTTTGGAGAGGGTGCAGAGGAGGTTTACCAGGATGTTGCCTGGTATGCAGGGGAGGTCCTATGAGGAGAGACTGAGGGATTTGGGGTTGTTTTCACTGGAAAGAAGGCGGCTAAGAGGGGATCTTATAGAAACATATAAGATGATTAGAGGTTTAGATAGGGTGGATGGTGATAGCCTGTTTCCTCGGGTGGAGAAAGCTAGCACGAGGGGGCATGGCTTTAAATTAAGGGGGGGTAGTTATAGGACGGATGTCAGGGGCAGGTTCTTTACCCAGAGGGTGGTGAGGGACTGGAATGCCCTGCCTGCTGCAGTTGTAAATGCGCCTAGTTTGGGGGCGTTTAAGAGATTGGTGGATAGGTTTATGGACGAAAAGGGATTGGTTTAGATTAGTGGGTCAATGTTTGTTTTTTAAAAATAAGACTGGTCGGCGCAACATTGTGGGCCGAAGGGCCTGTTCCGCGCTGTAATGTTCTATGTTCTATGTTCTATGTTCTATGTCACTTGCTTATAGGTTTCCTGTTATGTTGCACTGTTGCTAAACTGCATGCAATTTGTGTTTGTTTCTGTTCCTCTTTATTAGACTTTTCCTGGACTTCTTGGGCTATTTTGGTTAATTTTACATTGTGTTGTTCAGAGAGAGCCAGAGTAGCTGTTTTTCCTGCTCACATTTTTCTAATGCTGTACATGTGTCCCTCAAAGCAGATAACAACATTCAATCCATCTGTGGTATTCTATCCTTCTGTTTGAGAAAGCCTACTTCCACCAAACACTCCTTCACAGTTCAAGGGAGCACTTGATGTTTCTCTTTCAAGGGAGTATCCAGGTCTCAGCTTGGTTAGCACATTTGCCAGTGATTCAAAGCCTTTAGCATTGCTGATCCATTCTGGTATCTGGAATGTCTTGGGTGCTTCAAGCTTGTCCTTTGTCTAAAACATTCTTTTAAACATTCTACCGGACCCTGCTTGTAGCACCAATTGTGTTCTGTTTTGTTCTTTTAATGATCCGGGAGAATGTTAAATAAGAGACAGACTAGAATTATAATCTCTAAACTATTCTAATGGTTTATTACAAAAGAGTAAACAATATGAAAATGTACAAGCAATGAGTCTCACACCCTTTTGCCTGTCAGGGACTCCAGTAACAACAGCTGGTCTGGAGCTCAAGACGTCCTGGCACCATTCACAATCCCAGACTGAGATGAAGTTCCACATAACTGGGTCAATGCCCTCCTGAAACAATGTGACACAAGCAATTTCTATGTGAGACTTGGTATAAACATACTTGGAAAACAATGTACAACAAACAACAGTAGCAGGTCAACTTGACTTGTGATGATAGTGATACTATTATATGGTGCAAAACATGGCTGCATCCCATCCTTATGTTCCCACAGCATAGGTGTTGCTAAATTGGCTGGCAACCAAATTAACTCTTTACTTTCTATACAATATGTTCGATTAGTGTTAAAATGTTCCCACACCTTCAAACCCATCATGGCAACAGGGCAAATCCAGTGCTGACCTGCCAAATAATTTGGCCTGATTCTCACCTGAGTATAATTAACGAGCTTCCAAGCACACAATCAGTCACAACACCCCTTCATTTTGAACTGTGATGTGGATGCCACTGAAGCTGCTTGACATCACACTTCAGAAATTTCTGTCCATTTTATAGATAAAAATGTGGCAAGTGGCATGCAGCGCCTGCTTAGCAATAATCTGCTCAATGAAACAAAGACTGGGTTTCCCGAGGACCACTCAGTCCATTGGTTCAAACATGGAAAAAAGCACTGCACTGCGGAAGCAGGTGAGAGGGACTGCCATTGGTATCAAATGTGGCATCAAGGAGCTCTATTAAAACTGGAGTCAATGGGAATTGGGGGAAGCTCTCTGCTGGTTGGAGCTGGTTTAGTTTGTCGGAGGTCAATCATCTCAGTCCAGGACATGACTGAAGAAGATCCTCAGGGATCTTCAAGTACATCTTCAAAGTATTTAGTCAATGATCTGTCTTCCATCATAAGGTCAAATGTGGGGACGTTCACAGATAATTGTAAAACGTTCAGCATTATGCACAACACCTCAGATAGTGAAGCAGTTCATGTCCAAATACAGCAAGACTTGCACAATATTCAGACTTGAGCTGACATTTGGCAAAGTAATATTCATGCCACACAAATGAAAGGGAATGACTATCTCCAACAAGAGAGAATCTAATAATTGCTTCCTGACAATATTACGATTGATAAATCCCCTATTCACCATCCTGACTTGGAACTATATCACTGTTCATTCAATGTTAATGAGCCAAAACCCTGAACTTCCTCCCTCCCTATCTTACAGTACAATAAGTAGTCTCACAACACTAGCTCAAAGTCCAACATTTAAGAGCATTACTCCTTCATCAAGTGAGTGCAGGATTTGTTTCACGAACAGGGCATATATAGACACACAAACCCAGCTACAAGATAATGGTTGGCATAATCAAGTCTTTACAGATGCAGACAATGCGAGTGGAAAGAGGGTTAAGCGCAGGTTAAAGAGGTGTGAATTGTCTCAAGCCAGGATAGTTAGTGAGATTTTGCAAGCCCAGGGAAGTCGTGGGGATTACAGATAGTGTGACATGAACACAAGATCCTGGTTGAAGCCATTCTCATGTGTGTGAACTTGGCTATCAGTTTCTGCTCGCTGATCCTGCATTATTGTGTGTCTTGAAGGCTGCCTTGGAGAACGCTTACTCAAAGATTAGAGGCTGAATGCCCTTGATTGCTGAAGTGTTTCCTGACAGGAAGGGAACATTACTGCCTGGTGATTTTCATCCATTCATTCACTGTCGTTGCATCTGCATGATCTCATCATTGTACCATACCTCGAACACCCTTTCCTGCAGCGTATTATCTAGATAACATTGGCAAGAGTATGTGCCGTGTAGCTGGTGGGCGATGTTTTCACATGAGATAATGGCATTTGTGTCGATGATCCTGTATGCTTTGCAGAGGTTGCTGTGGCAGAGTTGTGTGGTGTTGTGGTCACTATTCTCCTGAAATCTGGGTGGTTTGCTGCGTACAATGGTCTGTTTGAAATTGTGCAGTTGTTTGAAGGCAAGTAGTGGGGTTGTGAGGACGGCCTTGGTGAGATGTTCGTCTTCATCGATGACATGTTGAAGGCTCCAGAGAAAATATTGCAAATTCTCCGCTCTGGGGAAGTACTGGACAACAAAGGGAACTCTGTCCGCTGTGTCCTGTGTTTGGCTTTTGAGGAGGTTGGTGCGGTTTTTTGCTAAGGTGCATTGGAACTGTCAATCGATGAGTCAAGCACCATATCCTGTTCTTATGAGGGCATCTACAGACAGTTACCTGCAGATCTGATGAAAGAACACACCCGTCAACTCAACCAACTGATCAAGATCTTTGATCTGGACCTTCAGAGCACCTGCAGTGCTCTCATTCCATGTACTCCTTGCATTGGAGATCTCTACTGCCTCCCGAAGATACACAAGGCCAACACATCCGACCGTCCACATCCGCCCACAGATAACCTCACAATTTTTCACTTCTCCAGCTTCCACCCTAAACACATTAAAGAAACCATCTCCTACAGATAAACCCTCCATTTACACAGGATCTGCTCAGATGAGGAGGATTGCAACAGACACCTACAGATGCTGAAAGATGCATTTGTAAAAACAGGATATGATGCTTGATTCATCAATCGACAGTTCCGACGTGCCTCAGCAAAAAACCGCACTGATGTCCTCAGAAGACAAACATGGAACATGGCGGATAGAGTATCCTTCATTGTCCAGTACTTCCCCAAAGCGGAGAAGTTATGACATTTTCCCCGGAGCCTTCAACATGTCATCGATGAAGACAAAAATCTCGTCAAGGCCATCCCCTCACCCCTATGAGATTGCCTTCAAACAATCGTGCAATCTCGAACAGACCATTGTACGCAGGAAACTACCCAGCCTTCAGGAGAACAGTGACCACGACAGCACACAACCCTGTCACAGCAGCCTCTGCAAAACATGCTGGATCATCGACACGGATGCCATCATTTCACGTGAGAATACGATTCACCAGGTACACAGTACATAAACTTGCAACTCGGCCAACATTGTCTACCTGATATGCTGCAAGAAAGGATGTCCTAAGGCATGGTACATTGGTAAGACCATGTAGTCACTATGACAACAGATGAATGGACATCGCTTGACCACCACCAGGCAGGAGTGTTCCCTCCTTGTTGGGGAACTCTGCAGCAGTCAAGGGCATTCAACTTCTGATCTTCGGGTAAATGGGGTGGCCTTCAAGACACAAAACAACCCAGAATTGCCGAGCAGAAACTAATAGCCAAGTACACATGAGGACGGCCTCAACTGGGACCTTGGGTTCATGTCACACTATCTATAACAATTTGCCTGGGCTTGCAAAATCTCACTAACTGTCCTAGCTGGAGACAATTCACAACTCTTTTAACCTATGCTTAACTCTCTCCGTACCTTTAAGACTCAATTACCTGTTCAGATTGGCATTCCAACCATTATCTTGTAACTGAGTTTGTGTATACATATGCCCTGTTTGCAAAACAAATCCTGCACTCACATGATGAAGGAGCAGTGTTCCAAAAGCTCATGCTACCAAATAAACCCATTGGACTTTAACCTGATGTTGTGAGACAGTTACTGTGTCTATCCCAGTCCAATGTCGGCAGCTCCACATCATTCTTTACAGTAGTGTGGTGTACCTACTGCAGCCAGTCAAGAAGGAAACTCATCACCACTTACTCGAGGGCAATTAAAGATGGGGAATAAAAGCTAATCTAGCCAGTGATGCCCACATGCCACAAATGAATAAATAATAGTGAAATATGATGTGAAAAAATGTTAGGTTATCCATTTTGGCAAGAAACCAAATGTATAGGAGTTGGCGGGATTTGTTGCTCCAGTTTTCTAGGGGCAGGAACAGCAACCCACACAAGAGTCCCAAAATGGCATTTATTTCAGTGGGATCAATCCTATTGATTTTGCCGTTTTACCAATTCCCACCGCTCCCCCCCCCCCCAACCCTTTCTCCCCCCCCCCACCGGCCAATGATGTGGTGGCAAAAAAGTCATCATTTTCATTTGCATCTATTTAAATATGGCCTATGATAATTCCCCATGTTAAAATGTCCATTCCTGAGGGCATACCAATTTGAATTTCAACAGGTTGTCCATGACGTGCACCTGACTGCACAACTGAGTAGAATCCAAAGGTGGAGAGGGTCATGTCTGAGCACTGTGCCAGTGGGATGTTTGAGATGGGGTGAAGCTGGAATTCTGCTGAGGGGGCAGGGGGGTGGGGCAGTGTGGTTGAAGGGTGAGTTCCAATGTCAGTGAAGGGTGGACTGTTCATCCAATTGGCTATTGAGAGCGGGATGTCCAGTTACTGGGCTGGAAGTCCGTAACCTGGAAAGAAGTCACAGCCTCATATTTAAATGAACTCTGGTACGGACGGCTCTAGTTGCACCAAGGATATTCATTGCCTGAAGTAAGAAGACTTGCTGGATATAATAATTTGGAAACATTGCAGGAGATGAGTAAGATTTTTAAAAATTCACTTTTGACTCTTCACAGAAGGAAAGGTTTTTTTTTGGCAGAAAAAATAAAGCCATGAAATGGATTTGAAACATAGCTCACCTTGTTTTTCTGTTCTGCCAAGAGAAGGGAACCAGGTGATGGAGAGAGAGTAAGGACCCAGGACAACACTAAGATTTGACAATGATTCTCTCATGCCAAGTTATGGGATGAACAGACTTCGCAGCCTGTTCAAATCAACTAAATCGGAGTTCACAGTAGGAGCCAACAGTCTTGGGGGTCATCCAGAGAACCAGGAAAATACATCAATGAGCTTTTAAGATCTGCGAGGATAAATGAGGCTATTTTACGGAGTTATGCGTACACAAAAGGTTTTGGGAAGGTTCGTTTTGGATGTTACCTTGTGTACTGCCCAGAAATGTGAGACAACATGATGCACAAATATCACTGCATTTGGTCCTAGCCTAAGAGAGGGAGCTGTGGTAGATGGTGGGGAGAGTTGGGGAAGTGGACAAGGTCCACTGGTTATTGGATGTTCATTATTGTGCAGATTATGCAACCTGTGGAGTTAATGCACAAGGGAAGACGATGCATACCAATGTCACACTTCGGTGCAGGGGAAGAAATTGTTCAATACCAAAGAGCGAATTCTGCAAGACAGGAGGTGATGTGAACCCGACCTTCCTCACATCTGTCAAGGAGGCCCTGAAGGTTGCCATGAATGAGTGGAGTGGATCCATTGGCAGAGGTGCAATAGGAGGAAGGCACCCAGATAGTGAGATTGTAAGCAGCCTTATCTCCAAATGAATGAGAACTGTTAAGAGGGCTAAGGAAAGCGTACAAGACATCTGGTATACTGTAATGAATGGTCCAACGGTTTGAGATTTTGAAGGCCATTTTGGAGGCCTGTATAAGGAAGGAAAGAATGATTGCTTGCTGGTGATGAATGGAAACAAAGAGGAATATTTCACTATGCTTGCAGTGCTGCCAATGCAATTTTTTGCCTCTTCATTCATCACAAAGGTAGAAAATGACCAACAGCCTTCCCTATTTTCGTCTCCCACACAGTGCACGATCGACTGCTGCTGATGTGTCAGATTGCAACCAGGGATGATGAATGGCTGCAGTAAATGACATGATGTGTGTAAGTGGTCTTCTGTGGGGGTGGAATAGCATAAATGCAACCAGTATATAGGCTGCAGAGAAACCTCGAATGTCTCATTTACTGGAGTCTCTGCAGTATTAAAGTCTCAAGAATCTCATGGCCATCCAGGAGCTTCTCACAGGCACTTGCAAATTTTTCTGCGATGGTTCCTCCCGTCCTCATCAATCTCGTTATAAGAGGAATGAATGGTCTTCTGCTTTCTCTCCTCCAGAGCATCCCCAAAGTAGCACAGAGCACAGCGCATAACAGTGTATTAGGGATACTCTGAATGGAGCATACGGCAAGAGCTTTTCCTGATCTGTCTCAGCATCTGGACTTCATCTTTAGATAATTAGTTGTCTGCTCTATGAAGGCACTGTTCTCCCATGCTGATTTTGTACCTGTGCTCAGTATCTGTCCTAGGACCTCTCATTGGTATCATGAGCTACTTCTTCAGTGGGTAGTCCATGTCACCCAGCAGCCATACTTCTAAAACATCAAGTCCATTGAACATGCCTGACACCTTAGAGTTCTGCTACCAGGGCTCCTAGTGAAACCTGCATGATTTGTTCTGTTAGTAGTCACATACTCATTGAACATTGAGAGCAGCCTTGTCCAACCTTTTCACTCCAGGGGCCATTTTTTGCAAATTTTTCTTACTCAAGGGTAATGAAAAAATTCAGAAAAATAAGGTTTTGGAAAATCAATAAACTGAATTTCAGAAAAACTTGTGGTTTTAAGGAAATAAATAATTGCTGAACAAATATATAGCAATGCTGTAGCAAAAAGTAGTAAACAATAAACATTACCAGAATATTTGAAGTTCAGTGTATGTGGGTGCAGGCATGCGTATGTGGGTGCATGCATGTGTATATGCTGGTGTGAGGCAGTAAGAGTGAGTGAGAAATTTGAGTCTGGGTGTAATGCAGACCCTGAATCATCTCCACCACTCAGTCATTCGGTCTTACACTCACTTCAACATCCCCACCCATTCAGTCAGGATTTTCACTCGGGATCTTTTTTCACTCAAGGTACCAATGACAAAAAATTAAAAACATAACGCCTGGCACTGCTATGAACTGAATATCAAAAAAAACTGAGGAGTTAAAAATAGTCACTGTTCCTGAGAAAATGTAAAGCAATGACACAGCATTAAATTGACAATTTAAAATATGCGTGCGTGTGTGTGTGTGTGTGTGTGTGTGTGTGTGCATCCGGCTCACTCTGAGTCTTGGGTGCTAAATCGCTTACCCTCACTCAGTGCGAGTGAGTGCACTGAGAGAGTGAATGAAAAACCCCTGAGATTGGAAGTAAAGCATGCAGTCTGATACACTAACACATGCGCACATACATACACACACATGCAGACACTGCCACTCCACCACACATACAAACATGCACACTGCCACAGCTCCACTCATACGTTGCCTCCCTTCCAAATATATATACTCCATCCCTCCACACAGACACACACACACAAATTGCCCCACTCCACACACTCTCACACACACACTGCCCCCCTACACATACACACTGCCCCATTCCACACACTCTCACACACACACTGTCCCCTCCACACACTCACACACACACAACTACTAATATTGCCCCCCCCTCCCGTCCACACACACACACTGACCCACCACTGCACACAAAAATATACACACATATACACATTTACTTCCCCTCACACATTGCCCTGCTTCCTAAATTCACTCAAAAGTATGGCTCCCTCCACACACACTGCCCCCTCCACATAAACACACAGCCTCACCACCACACATTCACGCACAGAGTATCTCCTTTCCACACATACGTGCACAAGATTCCCCCTTCACATACACACTCTCTGCTTCCTCCACGAGCACACAGAGTGAAATCACACTTGAAAATGGCATGTGCTGGTTCTAGTGAGAAATACAGCATGTTTCTCTAGAGAAACACCCTGGTTTTCTTGCCAGATCTTACCACACTCTGCCACAAAAAATGAGTTGTGCAAATTTCACACTGTCATGTAAGTGGCAGGGTCTAAGCACGCCAGCAAAACATGGTGGCATTGATATGCAGGTGCTGTGTTTAAAGGGAAGCCCATTCAGAATTTGAATAAATCTCCCTACAGCCCACCATAGAGATCTCAGGAGCTTCTGTTTCCCACCCCCACCCCTATCAGCCTGATCGGAGCTAGCATTCATTCCCACCCACTCCTGATAAGAGCCGACAACTCTACCCACAGTGGACACAACATCTCTCTCCTCATCAGAGCCTGACATCTCTCCCCCACGTCCCCCTGAATATCAGACACCACTCCCCTTGACTTCCATCCACATGGACCAGATGCTGGGCAACACGACAAGTCAGTGACTATCACTGTTTGCTGTGCAGACACATGGATTTGGGCCAGTGTCTGTGGGAGTTTGCGCATTCTCGCCGTGCTTGAGTGAGTTTTCTTCGGGTGCTCCGGTTTCCTCCCACACCCCAAAGATGTGCTATTAGGCTGATTGGTGTAACAAATTGTCCCTAAATTAGTCTTCCCTCAATGTGGAATGCCATAAGCATAGACAAGGGTCATGGGTGGAGGGGGGACTCATAATGTTAAAATGGCGGCGCGGGCTCGTTGGGCCAAAGGGCCTGTTTCCCGGGCTGTTTTGTTCTTTGTTCTTTGTTCACACAGTTATTGCTGGGATCTCTGTCTCCCACGTCCATGCCCGGCCATTACCACAGACAAATAAAGCCGCCTTCCCCAATGACATTCTCAGTTGGGTTGGCACGTGGCATTATCTGCTGGTACAAATTGGGACTGTTTGGTTGGCATGGGCATGTGCCAACCTGTACCAGCAGGCAGTGGCAGGAGACATTACTAGAATGGTTGGATTGGCGGGTACTGAGGAGCAGTGCCTGGCAATGCAACAGGACATAGACAGGCTGGTAGATTGGGCAGATAGATGGCAAATGGAATTTAATCCGGAGAAATGCGAGGTGATGCACTTTGGCCGGAATAATGTGGAGGGGAGTTATACGATAAAAGGTAGAACTATCCGGAGTATAGGTACGCAGAGAGACCTGGGGGTGCAAGTGCACAAGTCCCTGAAGGTGTCGGTGCAGGTGCAGAATGTGATGAGGAAAGCGTATGGTATGTTAGCCTTCATAGGAAGGGGTATAGAATATAAGAGTAGGAGTCTGATGTTGCAGTTGTATAGAACGTTGGTTAGGCCTCACTTGGAGTACTGCGTCCAGTTCTGGTCGCCGTACTACCGGAAGGATGTAGAGATCCTGGAGAGAGTGCAGAGGAGATTTACCAGGATGCTGCCTGGTATGGAAGGGCTGTCTTATGAGGAAAGATTGAACGAACTTGGGCTGTTTTCCCTTGAGAGACGTCGGCTGAGGGGGGATCTAATAGAGGTTTAAAAGATTATGAAGGGGATAGATAGAGTAAATGGTGGTAAGCTTTTTCCGCTATTAGAAATGGATAGAACGAGGGGTCACGGGCTTAGGGTGAGGGGGGCTAGGTATAAGACAAATATTAGAGGGCAGTTTTTCACGCAAAGGGTAGTGGGGGTGTGGAATGCACTGCCGAGTAAGGTGGTGGAAGCAGGCACGCTAGGGTTGTTTAAGAGTAACTTAGACAGCCACATGAGCGGGCTACATATAGGGGGATATAGCAGGCCTTACTAAACATTGTAGGCTTGGGATTACGTTTTTGCCTCAGGGATGTTACAGTCTTTGCCTGTTTAATAATGAATTTTTTGTCTCCACAGGCATTTAAGTCCAGCAAGGGGCATGCATGCGGCAGGTTGTAGTGGGCTGCTCTTGGACGTTGCTTCGGGAGTTGCCTATTGCTTCATGTCGTTAGTGTGCTTAAACTGGACCATCTCGAGGGCAACATGACAGCTCAGAGACTATCTCTGTTGCTGTGCGGACACATGGATTTGGGCCTGTGTCTGTGGGAGTTTGCACGTTCTCCCCGTGGTTGCGTGGGTTTCCTCCGGGTACTCCGGTTTCCTCCCACATCCCAAAGATGTGCTTTTAGGCTGATTGATTGGGTAACAAATTGTCCCTATATTGGACCTCCCTGATCCTCCTACATTAGGCGTAGACTAAAATCATGAATAGGTCACTGAGACAGTGGGACGGCGGCGCGGGCTCGTTGGGCCGAAGAGCCTGTTTCCCGTGCTGTGTTGTTCTTTGTTCTTTGTTCTTTGTTCTAATACTGCCTAGCCATGTCTTTTTTTCCCAGGGGGAAATCCCCATGACAAGTACACAGCTGGGTAAACATGTTGTAAACTTCGCCCACATAACATCATGCCCAATCCACTAAGACACACATAACTACTGTCCTCTCCACACATACACACACACACACACACACACACATACGCACAGACAGTCCCCCTTAACATACACAGACACACAGTCCACCTCCATGCACACACACTGACATTATCCACACACACAAACTGCCCCTCCACACAGACACACACATATACGCATACATACTGCCCCCTCTGCAAACATGCTGTGCCCTACTTTCACAAACACACACACACATATGCGTACACCCACTGTCCCCTGCATAAACATAAAACCATAGAAAATTACAGCTCAAAACAGGCCTTTTGGCTGTGCAGAGCCATTTTTTGCTTAGTCCCACTGACCTGCACTTGGACTATATCCCTCTACATCCCTCTCATCCATGAGCCTGTCCAAGTGTTTCTTAAATGTTAAAAGTGACCCCGCATTTACTACTTTATCCGGCAGCACAGACTACCCTCTCCAAACACACTCACATACCCATTGCCTCCTCCACAAACATGCACACACACGCACACACACACACACACACACACACACACGTGCACGCATCCACAATAGTCCTTCTCCACAAACAATCTGATTATGATTTGCATAGAGTTGGTTTGATTTAATTATGTAATTTCTTTTCATAGATTCTCTTGGAATTTTCTGTCTTTCAAGTGTACGAATTTGCAGGTTGCATTGGAGATTATGTAACAATTTATGATGGGCCAAATATTCATGAAAAAATCCTTGAAGGACCGCTGTGTGGTGCGGAGAAGCCAGCTGTGTTATCATCTACAAATGCATTACTTATTACATTCGTATCCACCCGGACATTAGCAGCGATTGGTTTTGCTGCCAAATATAGAATTGGTAATAGTCTTAAAATGATCAGGTTTCTTCTGTTCTCAATTGTAGAAATATTTGTGAATATAGATGCATTTTAACTCATAATTTTTTCCTTTTTGCCAAATCTAGTTCAATGTGGGATTATGATGAAGATCAGAAAGGGACAATTTGAAAGCGCTTCCGAATGGTTCAAAGACGTACACTGTTTTTGGGTTGTGCTGGCAAAAAAAAATCATCAGGTTTGAAATTAGCACATGGAAAAATTTGATTAAAAAACACTATATATTTCTTCATAGTTGGAATGTGAAGGTGAATATAAACTTGAAGTAACTTTCTGGAAGGTAAGCAATCCAGAAAGTTAATTTTTTGCCTATTAATGGCAGCCAGAGTTACGGACTTATTGAGGTTTACAGCATGGAACCTTCAGCCCAACTTGTCCATGCCATCCACCCAGTTTTATCACAAAGCTAGCCCCAACTGCCTGCGTTTGGCCCATATCTCTCTATACCCATCTTACCCATAGAACATAGAACATAGAACATAGAACATTACAGCGCAGAACAGGCCCTTCGGCCCACGATGTTGCGCCGACCAGTTACAAAACAATGACCCACTAACCTAAACCAATCCCTTCTTGTCCATAAACCTATCCACAGATCTCTTAAACGCCCCCAAACTAGGCGCATTTACAACTGCAGCAGGCAGGGCATTCCAATCCCTCACCACCCTCTGGGTAAAGAACCTACCCCTGACATCCATCCTATAACTACCACCCCTTAATTTAAAGCCATGCCCCCTCGTGCTAGATTTCTCCATCAGAGGAAAAAGGCTATTACTATCCACCCTATCTAAACCTCTAATCATCTTATATGTTTCAATAAGATCCCCATGTAACTATCTAAATGCTTTTTAAAAAACAAAATTGTTCCTGCCTCTACTGCTGTCTCTGGCAGCTCATTCCAGACAGTCACCACCCTCTGAGTGAAAAAAATACCCCTTTTGTCTCCTTTTCCATCTGCCCCCTCTCACCTTAAACCTATGTCCTCTAGTTTTAGACTCCCCTATCTTTGTAAATGATGTTGACCATCTAGCTGATCTATGCCCTTCATTATTTTATAGACCTCTATAAGTTCACCCTAAACTTCCTAGGCTTCAGGGAAAAAAGTCCCAGCCTATCTAGCGTCTCCTTATAACTCAAACCATCAAGTCCTGGTAACATCCTAGTAAATCTTTTCTGCACCCTTTCTAGTTTAATAATATCCTTTCCAAAATAGGGCGACCAGAACTGTATTCCAAGTATGGCCTGGCTAATGTTTTGTACAACTTCATCCCATTATTCAGTGTTCTGACCAGTGAAACCAAGCATGATGAATGCCTTCTTCACCACCCTGTCCACGTGTGACTCCATTTTCAAGGAGCTGTACTCCTAGATCCCTTTGTTCTATAACTCTCCCCTCAAAATTACAGGCCAGTGAGCCTCACATTTGTGGTGGGTAAATTGTTGGAAGGTATTTTGAGAGGTAGGATCTACAGGCATTTAGAGATGCAAGAACTGATTAGGGACAGTCAGCATGGCTTTGTGAGTGGAAAATTATGTCTCACAAATTTAATTGAGTTTTTTGAAGGGGTAACCAAGAAGGTAGATGAGGGCAGTGCAGTTGATGTTACCTACATGGACTTTAGCAAGGCCTTTGACAAGGTACCACATAGTAGGTTGTTGCATAAAATTAAATCTCACAGGATCCAGGGTGAGGTACCTAAATGGATACAAAATTGGCTTCTTGACAGAAGCCAGAGGGCGGTTGTAGAGAGTTGTTTTTCAAACTGGAGGCCTGTGACCAGCGGTGTGCCTCAGGGATCAATGCTGAGCCCACTGTTATTTGTCATTTAAGTTAATGATTTGGATGAGAATATAGGGGGCATGGTTAGTAAGTTTGCAGATGACACCAAGATTGGTGGCATAATGGACATTAAAGAAACTTATCTCCAATTGCAATGGGATCTTGATCAATTGGGCCAGTGGGCTGACGAATGGCAGATGGAGTTTAATTTAGACAAATATGAGGTGATGCATTTTGGTAGATTGAACCAGAGCAGGACTTACTCAGTTAATGGTAGGGCATTGGAGAGAGTTACAGAACAAAGAGATCTAGGGGTACATGTTCATAGCTGCTTGAAAGTGAAGTCACAGGTGGACAGAGTGGTGAAGAAGGCATACGGCATGCTTGCTTTCATCGGTCAGAACATTGAATACAGGAGTTGGGATGTCTTGTTGAAGCTATACAAGACATTGGTAAGGCCACATTTGGAATACTGTGTGCAATTCTGGTCATCCTATTATAGGAAGGATATTAGAAAGAGTGCAGAAACAATTTACTAGGATGCTACTGGGACTTGGTGGATTGAGTTATAAGAAGAGGCTGAATAGACTGGGACCTTTTTCTCTGGAGTATAGGAGGCTGAGGGGTGACCTTATAGAGGTCTATAAAATAATGAGAAGCATAGATCAGCTAGATAGTCAATATCTTTTCCCAAAGGTAGGGGAGTCTAAAACTAGAGGGGACAGGTTTAAGGTGAGAAGGGAGAGATACAGAAGTGTCCAGAAGGGCAATTTTTTCACACAGAGGGTGGTGTGTGTCTGGAACAAGCTGCTAGAGATATAGTAGAGGTGGGTACAATTTTATCTTTTAAAAAGCATTTAGATAGTTACATGGGCATGATGGGTATAGAGGGATATGGGCCAATTGTGGGCAATTAGGATTAGCTTAGGGATTTTTAAAAAAGGGCAATATGGACAAGTTGGACCAAAGGACCTGTTTCCATGCTGTAAACCTCTATGACTCTATGACTCTGTGACTGTCGGCAACACTGCAGCAACTGTAAGACTGTGTGAAGGAGTCCAACAAACCTCTGTTGCAGGAGGTGCTGCTGGCACAATGTGCTACCCAAGGCCAACACTGCAATTATGGCATTCATAGTAGAAAGCCTAGGTCAGAAAATGGCCCCCATGAGTGACAGGGTGTGGGCCTTGGCAGAGATTCCGCAGGCTATGATGAAGAGTGTCAGTGGTACTCTAGAAGCACATCAGGCTATTGCCATGGGTGTCAGAGACACTCTGGAGCCACAGCTGGCCATAGCTGGGACTCTTGCAGGTATTTTGGAGATACAACAGGTTCTGGCTCTGGGCCTTGAAAACATAGCCCAGTCTCACAGGGCTAAAACTGAGGGGCTTCAATGCTTGGTCTAGTCACTGAAGGCAGTCATTGAGAGGCTCCAAAGCTTGCCCAGTCTCAAAGGGTCATCGCTGAGGGCTCACATACCATAGGGCAGGTGAGCCTCCAGGACTGGCGATACCAGGTAACACCAAGGGTTCTGGAAATTGCTTCAGTTATCCAATCATCCCATTGAATGCCTCTGGGGCCTACTGGCCCATCAAGGGCCCGCACTCTTGTGCCCACAACCTTTACTCGTACGTGGGCCCAGATACCAGTGTGCAGTTGGAGAACAAGTTGGAATCAAATTTGTGTGGCATCACAATGTTCCTCATAACAAGTCATCATTGCCTTTCAGCTTGGACCAAAAACTTGATAGCACGGCCTACCCAGGCCCTTCACCATGGTGTGATGCCAATCTGACCCATGGGGGGAGGGCTGGGATGTACAAAGGTGAGGGAGTGGATGGGAAGGGAAAGGTGGGGGGTTGGAGGAGGGCTGGGTGAGGGGTGGTAACAACTCCTGGGATATGGTGGGCAGCTAGGTATGGCAGCTGCCAGACTGCACCACATCTAGTATGTGAATCATGCTGCAATGATATTTTCAAAGAACAAATACTGTGTGTCCTTGATAGGTATGTCCCTGGCAGGCAGGGAGGAAATGGCTGAGTGAGGGAACCATGGTTCACAAAGGAGGTTGAATATCTTATTAAGAGAAAAAAAGAAAGCATATGTAAGGATGAAAAAACAAGGTTCAGTTGGGTCACTTGAGTGTTACAGGGTAGCTAGGAATAAGTTAAAGAAAGGGCTTAGGAGAGCTAGGAGGGGGCAAGAGATGTCCTTGGCTGGTCTGATAAAAGAAAACCCCAAGGCTTTTTACTCTTATGTGAGAAATAAAAGAATAACCAGGGTGAGATTAGGGCCAATCAAGGATAGTAGTGGGAACTTGTGCATAGAGTCAGAAGAGATAGGTGAGGCGTTGAGTGAATACTTTTCTTCAGTGTTCGCTAAGGAAAGGGGCCATTTTTTTGAGGATGAGCCTGTGATACAGGCTGATAGGATGGAGGAGGTAGATGTTCTGAGGGAAGATATATTAGCAATTTGGAAAGGCTGAGGGTGGATAAGCCCCCTGGGCCAGATGGGATATATCTTAGGATACTTTGAGAGGCAAGGGATGAGATTGCAGAGCCTTTAGCTTTAATCTTTGGGTCCTCACTGTCCAGGGGGATAGTGCCTGAGGACTGGAGAGTGGCAAATGTTATTCCTCTATTCAAGAAAGGAAATAGGAATGACCCTGGTAATTATAGGCCAGTTAATCTTACTTCGGTGGTTGGTAAGTTAATGGAAAGGGTCCTGAGAGATAGGATTTATGACCATTTGGAAAGATGCAGTTTAATCCAGGATAGCCAGCACGGTTTTGTGAGGGTTAAGTCCTGCCTCACAAATTTGATTGAATCCTTTGAGGAGGTAACTAAGTGTATGGACGAAGGTAGAGCAGTTGATGTCGTATACATGGATTTTAGTAAGGCACTTGATAAGGTTCCCCATGGTAGGCTCATGAAGAAGATAAGGATGTGTGGGATAGAAGGAAATTTGACCGAATGGATAAGTAACTGGCTGTATCATAGAAGACAGAGCGTGGTTGTGGAGGGAAAATTTTCAGACTGGAGGCTAGTTACTATTGGTGTACCACAGGAATCAGTGCTGGTCTTCTGCCGTTTGTGACTTTTATCGATGACTTGGAAGAGGGGGCTGAAGGGTGGGTAAGTAAATTTGCTGATGACACCAAGATTGGTGGAGTAGTGGATGAAGTGGAGGGCTCTTGCAGGCTGCAAAGAGACATTGATAGGATGCAGAGCTGGGCCAAAAATTGGCAGATGGAGTTTAACCCTGGTAAGTGTGAGGTGATTAATTTTGGTAGGACAAACTTGAATGCAGATTACAGGGTCAACGGCAGGGTTCTAAGGAATGTGGAGGAACAGAGAGATCTTGGGGTTCATATCCACAGATCTCTGAAGGTTGCCACTCAAGTGGATAGAGCCGTGAAGAAGCCTTATAGTGTGTTAGCATTTATTAACAGGGGGCTTGAGTTTAAGAGCTGTGGGGTTATGCTGCAATTATACCAGACATTGGTGAGATCACATTTGGAATATTGTGTTCAGTTCTGGTCACGTCACTATAAGAAGGATGTGGAAGCATTGGAGAGAGTGCAGAGAAGATTTACCAGGATGCTGCCTGGTTTGGAAGGTAGGTCTTATGAGGACAGGTTGAGGGAACTGGGGCTTTTCTCTTTAGAGTGGAGGAGGATGAGAGGTGATTTAATAGAGGTTTATAAGATGATGAGAGGATAGATAGAGTGGACGTGCAGAGACTATTTCCTTGGGTGGATGTTGCTGTTACTAGGGGGCATAACTATAAACTTCATAGTGGGAGATATAGGAGGAATGTCCAAGGTAGATTCTTCACTCAGAGAGTGGTTGCGATGTGGAATAGATGGCCTGCTGTGATAGTGGAGTCGGACACTTTAGAAACTTTCAAGTGGTTATTGGATAGGCACATGGAGCACACCAGAATTACAGGGACTGGGATAGCTTGATCTTGGGATTGGACATAGCTCGGCACAACACTGAGGGCCGAAGGGCCTGTACTGTGCTGTAATGTTCTACGTTCTATGTTCTATGATGCCCACCCTTGTTGCTCTGCCCTGCCAGACCCTCACCAATGCTGCCTGTCCTTCATCCTTCAGCTCTTCCTTGATCTCCTCCTCCATATCTTCATGATGCTTCTCCTGATCCTCCTGCTCCTGATCATCCTCCTCCTGCTCCAGAATTTCTCCCTGCTGCTGTGCCATATTGTGGATCACGCAGCAGACCATGATGATGTGGGACACCCTCAGGGGGCTGTACTGGAGAGCACCCCTAAGGCGGTCCAGGCAGTGGAACCACATCTTCTGCAGCCTGATGAACCACTTGACGATGGACCAGGTGGCAGTGTGGGCTTCATCATAATAGTTGTCTACCTCCATCTCTGGACTTCCCATTTACAGCTTTCTATGCCCATGCCAGTTTTGTATCCATCTTACCAGCTCACCTCAGATCCCATATGACTTCACCTTCTATATCAGCCTGCCATAAGGAACCTTATCAAAGGCTTTACTGAAGTCTATGTATACAACCTGCACTGCCTTGCCCTGGTCAATGTTTCTTGCTACTTTCTCAAAGATCTCAATCAAGTCACAACCTCTGCTTCATAAAACCATGCTGCCTATTGCTAATAAGCATATTTTCTTCCAGATGTGAGTACATCCTCTTCCTAAGAACCTTCTCCAATATTTTCCCCACCACTGATAGAAGGCTCAGAGGTCAATAATTTGCCAGATTGTCTCTTCTGCCCTTTTTAAACAGAGGAACAATGTTAGCTACTCTCTAATCCTCTGATACCTTGCCCATGGTTAAAGAGGATACAAATATTTTGGTCAAGGCCTCAGCAATTTCTTTTCTTGCCTCTCTCAGTATTCTGGGATAGACTTTCTCTGGCCCTGGGGTCTTGTCTACTTTAATATTATCAAAATCTCTAATACCTCCTCCCTTTTTATCTCAACATGTTCTAGAATGTCAACATTCTCCCTTCTACACTCACCATCCTACACATCCTTCTCCTTTGTGAATACTGATGCAAAGTATTCATTAGTATGCATCAGCACATCAAATTTGGTTCTCAGTTTCCTTCTTGGGAACAGCATAACCAGTGAAGTTTGTCTGAGTTGTGGCATGAGTTGTGTTCCAATAGGACATGAGAAAGTTGCCCACACCCCTGGATGATGGACTTCTGATTTTTAATGCTTTAATGGCATGTTTCAGTGACTGGGGCCCCCTTAAACTGGACCAGTACGCTTAAACTGGACCAGATGCTGGGCAACACGACAGCTCAGTGAATACCACTGTTTGCTGTGCAGACACATGGATTTGGGCCAGTGTC
Source organism: Carcharhinus amblyrhynchos (assembly GCF_965287045.1). Taxonomy (NCBI): domain Eukaryota; kingdom Metazoa; phylum Chordata; class Chondrichthyes; order Carcharhiniformes; family Carcharhinidae; genus Carcharhinus; species Carcharhinus amblyrhynchos. Next base: position 60,868,148 of record NC_137329.1, read on the forward strand.
TATGGGAGTTTGTGTATTCTCCCCGTGCTTGTGTGGGTTTTCTCCGGGTGCTCCGGTTTCCTCCCACACCCCAAAGGTGTGCTATTAGGCTGATTGGAGGTAATAAATTGTCCCTAAATTAGTTTTCCCTCAATGTGGAATGCCACAAGCATAGATAAGGGTCATGGATGGAGGGGGTACTGGTAATGTTAAAATGGCAGCGTGGGCTCGTTGGGCCAAAGGGCCTGTTTCCCAGGCTGTTTTTGTTCTTTGTTCTTTGTTCTTTCTGCTAATCTGTTATTGGGTGGATGATATGAAGCAGCCCTTGTTCTTAAGGTAATCCACAAATTCCTGAGATATGAATTACATCCCATTATCACTCTGTGTTTATCCAAATCTTGTGAACAACTTATCCAATTCCTCTGTTGTTTCTTCCGTCATGGTGGATTTTATCATCCTGATTTCAAGCGACCTTGAATGCATATCCACTAGGACTAGAAATAGGGACCTGCTTCAATGGGACACACAAAGTTGATATGTACGAAAATAGTTGATATGTTGATATATATGATATAAAATTGATGTATATATTGGGGTGGCATGGTGGCACAGTGGTTAGCACTGCTGCCTCACAGTCCCAGGGACCCAGGTTCATTTCCAGCCTTGGGTAACTGTCTGTGTGGGTTAGGTTGATTGACTGTGCTAAATTGACCCTAGTCAGGTGGATTAGCACAGTAAATATGTGGGGTTACGGGGATAGGGCCTGGGTGGAATTATGATCAGTGAAGACCCGATGGCCTGAACAGCCTCCTTCCACACTGTCATGATTTAATGATTTAATTAATGACCCTCTTAAGACCATATTCATGACAATACCCATTACTGAGTCATTCCTTATGTGCCTTTGCACCTGGGTAGATGGCCCAGAAATGGGGCAGGCACAGCACACAGAACAGAATTCTCTGTTGGCCTTGGGTGAGGTTTTACGAGAGATGTTATTGGGAAATTTTCAACCAATATATAATACATTGATGCAGATGTCAGGTGTTTGTTTTGTCCTGAAGTGGCAATCTAGTTAAAGAATCTGGGTTGGCATGCTGGTCTGACTTCTGACACTTGATTTCATAATTATGCACTGATGATATCAATACCCATTGTTGTAGACAACGTTTGGCTAATGATGGGATTCCCTGATATGAACTAAAGATTATTGTCAACAACATGCTGTTGGTCGCTAAAGTAAAACATCCGCCATACAGGTACTGATCAAATTGTTTAATGCCAAAAATTATGCCTGAACACTTTGTTCTCAAAGTGTGCATAATTTTGTTCCATACTTGATGACGTTTGTGATGTGAATGTTATTGGCCTCTCCTCCCCAGTTTCCATATGAGATATAGTAGCAACTACAATGCATCATACGCTAGTTGAACTTAACTCTGAGTTAAAGTGGACCAAAGCCTCAGATTGCTTGAACAATTCATTAATTCCTTTGTGTGCACTTTCACACTCTTTCATCCAATTCTTTTGTGGATTAGTACATAATAAGGTATGAAGTAGCTTTAGTAGTGTTGCAAGGTTTGGGATGCACTTCTCATAATAATTGATTAGTCCTAAAAATGATCACTATTGTGATCTTGGCCCTAGGATTTCTGTCATTTTCTCAGGTTCTTTGAGGAGTGACGATATTGCACCTTTAAGGAATGCATTTTAATCATGCTCCTTTGCAGAATGTTTCTAGCAGGCCCTGAATGTTGTTGGTATTGTGATGTCTGTAACTGGAGTCCATTTTTGCTGCTGAAGCTGTATAATTGATAACATGTTGATTTTAATCTGGCCTAAAGCAGTGTTCTGTGTTATTATGGTGCTTTGGGGATTGCTGAGTGCAGCTTGATTTGAAGATGATTGACGGGTCAGGTGATATGCCTGGGGACAGTTTTTTTTCCGCAGAAGCGTCCAAGTTTTAGTTTCAATTTCTCAGTTACTGTTAGAAGTTGTTGGAAGAAAGCAGTGTTTCTGTCTCTCTCTTGCTCCAGAGGCTTTCTGAAAGTTCCCGGAATGGGAAGCCTCAGAGAATTCATCCAATATTCAAAGGACCAATTTACAGCAGGTGTAAAACTGCTGTAAACCCAGCATCATGTGAGCTTACTTGTTTCTGTGTCAAATTTGAAGAGCGGCATGAGTGTGTGGAATGGTGTTTGACTTGGAACAACATAGATACCTAAATGTTAAAGTTTATACTGTGTCACATTTGAATTTTGTAACTGGTAAAAGTTATGTTAATTTCTTTTAGTTATGTTTTAACTGTGTTCTTCAATAAACTTTGATTAAATCTTCCTAGAAGGTCACTTGAATCAAACCTGGAGTGAAGCACTTTATGCTCACCCGTGCCAAATTCAAATGTAAAGACTTAGGGTCTAGGCTAACTTCATGAAACACCTTGGAGTTTCTGGCCTAGGTCATAACAAAGGTAATACTTATCTATTACGTGACCAAGATAACTAATGGATGATTTGAAAAATTCATTTTTTTCATTCTTTACATGGACATTCTACTTCTCTAGATGCTCCAGTGTGTACTCTAAGTTTTGTAAATGTTCCTGTTCAGTTTTGCCTGTGATTAGGATGCTGTCCTAGTAACACTGGATACTGTTGAAGCCACTTAGGATTTGGTCCATTAATTCCTGGAATATGGGCAGTACCAATGTTATTCTGAATGGTAGGCACTTATACCGAAACAATCCCTTGGAGGTAACAATTGTTAACAGCGTTGCCACCCTCATCTGAAGGTATTTTGGGACAAGTCTATCTTACTGCATTGCTGACTACCAGATAATCTAGCAAATATGTCTTGATTAATGGTAGTTCCATTTTCTTTTGAGTTTAATTGTATAAGGCACAATTCTTGCCTTGAAACATATAGGGTTGCTATCAGGTTTGGCCTTGAACTTTGCCTCCTCTGCAATCATGGATCCCAGGGTATTCTTGAACACCTTCCTATACTACTGCAAAGCTTTTTGCTGGAAGTTCTTGCTGTCAACCAATTGGTTAACTGCTCCGCAGTTATGCTTGTATAAAAGTAGGGAGGTCTTGTTGCGGCTATATAGGGCATTGATGAGGCCGCAGCTGGAGTACTGTGTGCAGTTTTGGGCGCCGTACCTACGCAAGGATATTTTGGCCTTGGAGGGAGTGCAGAGGAGGTTTACTAGGCTGATGCCGGAGTTGAGGGGGTTGAGCTATGAGGAGAGGCTGAATAAACTAGGCTTGTACTCGTTAGAGTTTAGAAGAATGAGGGGAGATCTCATTGAGACGTATAAGATGATGAATGGGATGGATAGGATAGAGGTGGAGAGACTCTTCCCGCTCAGAAAGGACAGTATGACTAGGGCGCACAGCCTCAAGATAAAGGAGGGGCGGTTTAGAACGGAGTTGAGGAAGAACTTCTTCACTCAAAGGGTGGTGAATCTCGGAATTCTCTGCCCGTTGAAGTGGCGGAGGCTACCTCGCTAAATATTTTTAAGAAGCGGGTTGATGAGTTTTTGATAAGAGAGGGGATTAAGGGTTATGGGGAGAGGGCAGGAATGTGGAACTGAGCCACGACAGATCAGCCATGATCTTATTGAATGGCGGGGCAGGCTCGAAGGGCCAGATGGCCTACTCCTGCTCCTATTTCTTATGTTCTTATGTTCTTATAACCATGCACTTCCAAACTTTGCAGGATTTTTCCCTTTACCACGTGCAGACACAATACTGCTGATTAATCGTCAGTTTCTACCTGAACTATTATATATCCCTTTAATGGAAATACCTCCTTTGTATAAGTTTGCAGGGTCATGTTGAACATCTGATTGTATATGCTTTCTGGGAGGAGTGATACAGCCGCTCCCATATCTACTTTCATCTTTACTTCATTTTCATCTAACTTTGGATAAACCCAGAACGTTTGCGTATCCCCTTTCATGGGTAGGACACCTACTTTAAGCTCTTCAATCTTCTCAAGTCTGGTATCATCCTGGAAATTCTCATCCTCATCAGGTATTTTGTTGACCTTTTTTATAAATCCTGACATTTTCTTGTATTGCACATCTTTACAAATTCTGTGTTCAACACATCTTAGTAACATGGCCCTTCTTGCCAAAGCTTTATTTTCTCTGTCCCAATATTCATGTGGTGAGTGCTCCACCTAGGCACACTGATAGTATGTTGCATTTTAAGAGATTTCTCATCTCATGTATTTTGGCTCCAGCTCTAATTTGGGAAGCTTCTTTCGCAGCCAATTCCATGGACACTATGATCTCAACAGCAAGTTTAAGGGTTAAAACAGTGAGTAACCATCTTTGAATTACTTCATTTCAAAGTCCACAAATAGGTCTGTCTCACAGAGTGTCTTCAAGGGTCAAGCCAAACTCACAATTCTTCACTAGCCTTCTTAATTTCTGATGTATTTTCACCCTTTTCTTGGGTCTATTGATGGAGTCTGAATCTCTCAGCAATTATTAGTGTTTAGGTGAAAAGTGACTTTCAAGAATCTGAGTCAGTTCCTCGTAGATTTTTCCACCAGGTTTCTCAGGGTGAAGAAGGCTCTACAGCAAGGTAAATGTTTTACACCCTACTATGCTAAGGAAGGAGACTACTTTAAATTCCTTTGGTACCCTGTTGCTGCAAAATGTAAGCATCCATAATTCCACATTTCTTTAAACACTTCCATGATGCACCTTTGCCTGCCATCGCAATAGTGGTTGTTATGTTATAGTGTTTTTTTAACATTTTCCCCCCTCTTATTTCTTTTTCACTTCCAAATTTAAGTTGTGTTTATTTCTTTTGTCATTTATTTAAATTATTTCTTGGCTGGTCTGCAAGTTTAAGATTTTTTTCTCTAATTTTCTTTATTATTTAGTTTTTTTTATAGATAACGAAACAAACTTTAAACCACAAGATTTAAAGTCTGGCTTATCTTTGTTATTTTTGCATTTTTGTTGGAATAGTTATCTTTCAAATGCAGGTTTTCTCTTTCACTCTCTGAGGATCAATGTCCAATGCTGTCACATGCAAATGTGCACCATCCAAAAAGATTTTCTAATTTGATAAGTAAGATAATTGAATTTAGTTTTGTTCCACATTTATACAATTTGCTCATTTTCTAAGGGTTTTGAGCCCACCAAGTTCTTTAATTAAGCAGTATTGCGGCTGTTCACCAATGATTATTTTTCTAGCATTCCAGTTCTCCAAGCCACGTTGAGGTTGCGTCAATTTTAAAAAATAGTGGAACGGTCCTGAGTACTTTCATCAACTTAAAAGTTAATATTCACCCTCATAAAAATGCTAAAGAAAACTGTTTCCATGGCTAAGTTTACCATACTTTTGATTGATAGTGTGGTGGTCCTCTGAAAACCAACTCTTGACTCAAATTTTGGGGCAGAGAAAATAAATGTAAAAGCTGTGGCAAGAAGGGCCACATTACTAAGATGTGTTGAACACAGAATTTGGAAGGATGTGCAATGCAAGAAAATGTCAGGATTTATAAAAGAGGTTGACAAAATATCTGATGAGGATGAGAATTCATAGTGAATTATGACTGTTTCCTCATAACCAGTTTTGCTTAAAATTGATCTTTGTCGAGAATCTTGCTGAAAAACACATGTCATCACCAGTTTTGTTCCTTCATGTTATGTTTGGGTATTTTACCCTCTTCTACACTAAAGAGCAAAAGAATAGGTGGGCATATTGGCTAACTTAAACAACAAATCAGAGTTTATTGAGATAGGCAGTGCATCATTACAGTCTAAGATTGAAAAGTGATAGAACCCTGCAAATACCTCTGGTCATATCACAACACGTCACGTGACTAATCACACAGAGATACATTGCTTTACAATGCATTGTCACTTATATAAATGTAGTTAATACATTCATATTAGTTTTTAATTCTGAACACTGATATCCTAGCAGCAGTCACACTTCATTCATTCAATCTACAGCAGTCCTCTGCGAAAGCTATATTTCAACCACCACAGAAATCCGAATTGAACAATAAGGCAACAAGGGATAGATTTCCATGACATGGTTCAGAACACTGACTGGAACACCAGACCACGAGCACAGAAGGCATATAAAAACTATACTGTCACAAGAAACATTTCAGAACAGACAGTGGCTGTCTGAAGCAACGATTTGACTACCTGAACCGTACTGGAGCAGCTCTGCAAAAATCAGTTGAGCAGGTTTTAAGATTTCGAAATGCTTTCCATCATGAGGGAACAGTAAGAGTATTAACAGAGTGGTATAGGTCAGGGCACAAATACTGCTGTCCTGTTAGAGAGAAGATGGATGGAGTGCTGTAACACTTTGTACGCTAAGATTCAAAGCATTGGGGTGGAATTTTAAATCTCATCGTGCCCATTTTTCAGCGTGAAAATGTCATAAAGTTGGGAATGAGCTGACTAGTGGGAATGGTGCCCATTTACCAAAAAAGATCGGGCCAATTGATACCCTGCCCAAATTGGGCAAAATGTCAATTTGCATTTTTTTTACATTCATAAGAAATAGGAGCAGGAGTAGGCCATCTAGCCCTTCGAGCCTGCCCCGCCATTCAACAAGATCATGGCTGATCTGAAGTGGATCAGTTCCACTCTCCCGCTGTCTCCACATAACCCTTAATTCCCTTGTCTGTCAAAAACCTATCTACCCGTGACTTAAATATATTTAGCGAGGTAGCCTCCACCACTTCAACGGGCAGAGAATTCCAGAGATTCACCACCCTTTGAGTGAAGAAGTTGCTCCTTAACTCCGATCTAAACTGCACCCCCCTAATCTTGAGGCTGTGCCCTCTAGTCCTGCTATCCTTTCTGAACGGGAAGAATCTCTCTACTTCTACCCTATCCGTCCCTTTCATTATCTTATATGTCTCTATAAGATCCCCCCCTCATCCTTCTAAACTCCAGCGAGTACAGACCCAGTCTATTTAGTCTCTCTTCATAGTCCAACCCCCTCATCTCCGGTATCAGCCTAGTGAACCTCCTCTGCACTCCCTCCAAGGCCAAAATATCCTTGCGCAAGTGCGGCGACCGAAACTGCACACAGTACTCCAGCTGCGGCCTCACCAGTACCCTGTACAGTTGCAGCAAGACCTCCCTGCTTTTATATTCTATCCCCCTCGCTATAAAGACCATTCATCACAATGTAATTAGTGAGCTGCGCTCCCAATTGTCCCAGCACACTTGCATTATCAACCTCGTTCAGGTAACCAGTGAGCGAAACACCTCAGGCCTGATTTTACCATCGAGTTGCATCCATTTTTGGGTGCGAAAACTTTGGGCCTGAGTTGAGTAGCATGACCTGCACCTGCCTCCATGCCTGTTCCCCCTTTACCAAGGTCTGAAGATGGCCACGATCAGGTCTGGCGGCCATTTGCATGCATTTAGATTGACTTAATGGGCTGCACGTCCAGCTTTACCAGCACTTCCCCATTTACCACTGCGTTCACCAATCCGGAATCGTCATGAAACAGACATGCTCCATATATGAGAAAATGCTGGAAAATCTCAGCAAGTCTAGCAGCACCTGTAAGGCGAGAAAAGAACTGATGTTTCGAGTCCAGATGACCCTTTGTCAAAACTAAAAGACATAGAAAGTAGGAGATATTTATACTGCAGGGGGAGGGAATGAAAGATGAGTCATAGCCATAGAAACCAGGGGAAAAGACTGCTAATATCTGTCCACAGAGAGAATGAAGGATGTGAATGGCCAAATGGCAGAGAAGCTGTAAGCTGTGAAAGATGGAGATGTTGGGGGTGGGGGGCGGAATGGGACAGAGGTAGAATGTAGAAAAGGATAAGCTGGGGGGAGAAAAGATAAGGGAAGGGGGATGAAGTAGGGGGGAGGAAAGAATGGGAGGGGGAAAGAGAAAAGAAGAAAGACCATAAAGAAATAAAAGATAGAGAATAGTAAAAAATTAAATAAAATAGAATGAGAGCAAAGGGGGTCAAGGTGGGGTAGAACAAATCATCTGAAGTTGTTGAATTTTATGTTGAGACTGGAAGGCTGTAAAGTGCCTAGCTGGAAGAAGAGATGCTGTTCCTCAATGCAAACTGGACTTATATGCTCCATATAAGTCTGATTTGGGCACTCAATCAATGAAAGTTAGTGAGGAGATACTCACAGCCCCTCCTGCATTCCCTGGCTCTGTTGCTGCATCTCCAGCAGCTGAGCAGAGGCCAATATGTAGCCTGAAGGCAGCTGAGTCCTGGACTCTGGCAGGCTGCTGTGTAAGAAGTCTCACAACACCAGGTTTAAGTCCAACCAGTTTATTTGATAGTAATCCCACAAGCTTTTGGAAACGGTGCTCCTTTGCCAGGTGTGTGGAACCTTCCAGTCTCAACATAAAATTCAACAACTTCAGATGATTTGCTCTACCCCACCTTGGCCAGGTGTGCGGAACTTTCCACACACTTGACAAAGGAACATTGTTTCTGAAAGCTTGTGGGATTATTATTAAATAAACTGGATGGACTTAAACCTGGTGTTGTGAGATTTCTTACTGTGTTTACCCCAGTCCAACACCAGCATCCCTACATCATGGCTGCCGTGTGTCAGAGGCCTTGGACATTCCCTCCTCCACTCGATGTACATTATCAGATGTGTCGAGCTCACCAGGGAGTGACCCAGAAGCCTCATCACTAACTGGACCCACTAATGTGTCAGTATCTGGGATGGTGAGCTGTGAGGTGGAAGCTGACGTCAAAACGGTGCCACCCTTGGATATTTCACCCATATTCTCTGATGACTCGTCTGAGCTGTCTAGACAAGGATGGGTGGGAGCTGCAGTCGGGCCCTGCAGTCCGGATGGCCCAGGTGTGTCCGGTTCTATCCTTGCAAACAGGGCACAAGGTTAAGTGCAAGGGAGGGAGAGAAATCCAGGGTGCAAAACACGTGATTCATATTTCTCCATTGGTCAAAGAACAAAGTACAAAGAAGATTACATCACAGGAATAGGCCCTTCGGCCCTCCAAAGCCTGCAGCGACCAGGCTGCCCATCTGAATTATAATCCCCCACCATTCCGGGGGCCATATGCCTTGATTTCCATCACATTCATGTAGCTTAAAGAAGCCCCTTAAAGATCACTCTTGTATTTGCTTCTGAGATCTCCTCCAGCAGCGAGCTCTAGGCACCCACCACCCTCTGTATAAATAAACATGCCTCGTACATCTCCTTTAAACCTTGCCCCTCGCACCCAAAAGCCATGTCCCTGAGTAGTTGCCTCAAATTGAGTGGACGATTGACTCAGTTCTTGACTGCTGTCACTGACAGTCCGCATCTTCCTTCCCTGGACATCTCCAGCGCCCACTCTTCAAAGCGGGCGAGGACCGAAGTCTGGCTCACTAGCCCCTGTCTTCTCCCTCTCTCTGGTGTTATGGTTGGTCTGGTCCTGTAGAGACAGAAGGAACATGAAAGAAATGATAAGAACATAAGAACATAAGAAATAGGAGCAGGAGTAGGCCATCTAGCCCTTCGAGCCTGCCCCGCCATTCAATAAGATCATGGCTGATCTGTCGTGGCTCAGTTCCACTTTCCCGCCCTCTCCCCATAATCCTTAATCCCCTCTCATCAAAAACCCATCAACCCGCATCTTAAAAATATTTAGCGAGGCAGCCTCCACCACTTCAACGGGCAGAGAATTCCAGAGATTCACCACCCTTTGGGTGAAGAAGTTCCTCCTCAACTCCGTTCTAAACCGCCCCCCCCTTTATCTTGAGGCTGTGCCCCCTAGTCCTACTGTCTTTTTTGAGCGGGAAGAGTCTCTCCACCTCTATCCTATCCATCCCATTCATCATCTTATACGTCTCAATGAGATCTCCCCTCATTCTTCTAAACTCTAACGAGTACAAGCCCAGTTTATTCACCCTCTCCTCATAGCTCAACCCCCTCAACTCTGGTATCAGCCTAGTAAACCTCCTCTGCACTCCCTCCAAGGCCAAAATATCTTTGCGCAGGTGCGGCGCCCAAAACTGCACACAGTACTCCAGCTGCGGCCTCACCAATGCCCTATACAGCTGCAGCAAGACCTCCCTACTTTTATATTCAATCCCCCTCGCTATGAAGGCCAGCATCCCATTCGCCTTCCTGACCACCTGCTGCACCTGCAAGCTGGGTTTTTGCGACTCATGCACAAGGACCCCGAGGTCCCTCTGCACCGTCGCCTGCTGCAGTTTTTCGCCACGTAAGTAATAATCCTTCCTACCATTATTCCTACCAAAGTGGACCACCTCACACTTGCCAACATTAAATTCCATTTGCCATTCATGCAGAGTATTAGGTGGTGGCCCTTCGCAGGCAAGCTCAGTGGTGCTTGGTGCTCTTTGGGGGTGGGGGGGGTGATAAGAAGGAGGTGCTTGGGGTCAGGGGCTGGAAACAAACAGGGTGCTGGGGATGGGAGGATCTGGGAGTGATTTGGGAGAAGATGCTAGATGAGGTTAAGCACTCACCCTTGCTGCACAGATGACGTCATTGACCTTCTTGCGGCACTGCATCCTGGCTCAAGGGGGCCAATGCCATGGCACTGACCGAGGTGTCACCTGCCTCCCAGGCCGCATTGCCATCAGCCCCCCTGGGTCTGCCTACTGCTGGGCGAAAGAGGGTGTCTTGCCTAGCCCCAGTGCATCCAGCAACCTTGCCCTGTCACCCTCAGAAAATCTGGGGTGGGGGGGGGCGGTGGTGAGGGGTGGGGGGTGGCGGCGGGGTAGGGCTAGCCATGCACTCATTTTGTCCTTCACTGCCTGCTGTCTGCCCATCCTTGGAGTTTTAATGGAGCTGCCCCTCGTTAGGACAGATCAGCTGCAGGCAGTTTGGTAGAGCATTCCAGCAAATTATATGCAGTTCGCTTGTTAGCATTGAGGGGAAGGCAAGTGAGAACTTGCTGGTGTGCTGATGGAGAGGCAGGGGGTGGGGGGGGGGGTGGCGATGGGGATGCGGGGTAGGGGTGGTGGTGGATCAGTGCCTCAATGACTGGGGACAAGGGAGAGAGAGAGAGGGAGGCATCAGTCATCGGAGTCCGGAGAAGATCGGGCCTTGTGGAGGAGGGTCTGGAGTTGTGGGAGGAAGGGAAACGCTCTGCCTGATATCAGTAGGGTGGAGGGGGGAAAGTGCATCTCTCTGCCTGAGATCAGCGGGGGGAGTGGAGGGGTCTCCTGCCACTTGCCTGAGATCAGTAGGGGTGGAGGCGGGGAGAATGTTCACTGCCACTCTGTCTGATATCAGTGGGGGGAAGGGGGTCTCCTGCCATTATGTCTGAAATCAGTGGCGGCGGGGGTGCGAAGGGCTGCTGCCACTCTGACTAAAATCAGTGCAGGGTGTTAGCGCAAGTGGGCGAACACGACCACTACGGACTCAGAGTCAGGTTCAACAGTGGTACAGCTTTATTTTAACATCGAAGGAGGTGCAATCAGGACATACAAACAGAACTGTCCTGAAAGCACTCTAAAGGCCCGCCGCAATGGGCGACAGTTATACTCAAATTTTGACACGTTATATGAATCGAATGTTAATGTTTTGTTTTACAGTTTTTGACTCTGACCACTCTGTTTCAATGTTTTCAAGTTCATATTGATGTTTTAAGTATGGTAATCGTTTCTGTCTGATGGGTTTATCAATGGTCTAGAACCTCTGGGGTTTCTTGAACAATGGGTGTTTGGCTGATCTCAGGAAGTCTTTTGAGGCCAAGAAAGCTTCCTTAGTTATGTTAATCCTTAGATGTCTCTACAGAGGTTTCCTGATATCACTTGATTAGGTCAATGGTGCTGATTTGATTAGATGAGGGTGTACTTTTAATTTAGTTTCTATTGGTGCCATCCTGTCCAGTTCCCTTTGTGTGTTAGCCCTTGTTTGCATTTTAAAAACATGTCTTATGCCTGCTTGTCTGGAGCTGCTCCCTTGTGATCTTTAGTGGAGGGTTCTGAGTGCAGTTTTAGTCCGTTTCCATATCGTATACCTAATTTCAGAAAATTTGTTGTCCGATAACAAGTCTGTTGCTACTTTGCCTGAGATTAGTGGGATGAAGGGGGAAGGGGGCCACAATCGATCTGTCTGGTGGTGTGGTGGGGAGATAAGGGGGTCAGTAATGCTATGGGGAGGGAGCAATGTCTGTGGGGGCCATGTGGTGACATTATTTGGCCCGGGAGGGATGTGGAAGGGGAGCAGTATTAGATTCATTCCACTGGTCAGCGCAACATCGAGGGGCAAAGGGCCTGTACTGCGCTGTAATATTCTATGTTCTATGTTCTATCATTTTTTTTCTGTGCATGTGCAGTTGGAGGTGCTGATCGGAGCTGCAGTGTTTTGGGTGCATTAAGCCCTGTCCACAGGCTTGTGCAGCGCAATTCGCTATCGCTGATATTTTTGCGTATGGGGGCACCTGAGAACGGGTCTAAAAGTCGAATCTGAAACGCTCCCAGTTTCAAAACGGCTCAGGGCTTAAAACCAAAATGGTAAAATAGGATCTCATGTATAAAATTTAGTGTCAGGCGCTGAAGCAGTGAGAGTGAGCAAGAGGGTAGGTCTCTGTTTTCAAACTGCTTCATGCTGCAGAGGCTTTTGTTTTGTGGTGGCCATGTTGTGTTTCAGGTTGGGGGAGTCCTATGAGTGTGTGGGGGGTGTGAATGGAAGGCTGTTGTTGGTCACGGGGTCCGACTTTGGCCTCTCAGCACAGACTTGGATCTGAGTGCTGACCTTGGGTCTTAGCACTGCCTCTGAGCCCTAGTGATAGCAGCAGGAAGCAATGTTGGTGGTGGGGGATGGGCTGGAAACTGAGCTGGCAGTGCTGCAGCTTCAGGACTTGTCAAGCACCACTGTCGGGGGCCACTACTGCATAGGTTCTGGGTGTATGTTTGTGGAGAGGGAGAATGGGGGAGCTATGTTGCCATTGTGGAGGGCTCGGAGTGGGGTGGGGGGTGCTGGTTGATGGATGTAGGGGGCGCGTTTTGCCATTCCGGATCCTGGGGGACAAGGGGGTCAGAAATTGGGGAGTGGGCTAGTGTCGAACATAACTTTTATATCTCTCTCTCTCCTTGCCTTGCTCTTCCCTACCACCACCAAACACCTCTCCAGATTGTTGATGGCTTTTGCAGAGCAACTCATTGATCTTGCTGTTCTTTTGGTTGCTACTGGTGCTGAGGAAAAGGAATAGGAGGATAAATTGCGGCAGAGGCGGTCCAGGCAACACCACTCGCAGGAGGAGAGGAAGACAGCCGCTAGAGGCAGGATATAGCTGCCATTTGACCCCAGGAGGTGCAAGAGAAGGAGGAAACAGAGACCCTGGAAGTTCTGCATACGAATGTCCTTCAAGCACCTGTCAGATATCATGTGCTATAATGGCTCCAGGTCTGAAAGGAGACAATGCAACACCTATGCCATTTGTTACAGGACCTGGCACCGCAGGACACTGGGAGATACCCACTCCCATTGGCTAAAGTGACAACTGCTTTAGACTTTTATACCTCTGTGTCCTTCCAGACTGCCACTGGAGACCTTCATACACAAGTGTGTGAAGGAGGACCTGTATGCCTGGATTGGCCAGTCTATTAAAATTGACCTGGAACAGGTCCAACAGGATGCCAAGATTGCAGGGTTTGTGGCCATTTTGGAGATGCTAAATGTGCACTCCATGGGATGGCGGTTCTTTTGCAGTGAGCTCCAGAAGCTCCATTACTGGCCCTACCAGTAATGGAAAACCATCTGTGTTCTTGCCATAGTGGTCAAGCCCCCTGCGATGGCCCTCTGAGTTGAGGGCCACCTGTCGATGACAGCAACAAGTGCTCTCTGAGACTGCTTTACTGTGCCTTAGTATGACTCTCTGTGAATTGGCCACACACTCAGAGGTTGCTGTAGTAGCTCTCTGTGCCTCAGCACTATCCCGCTCGGTCTCCTCCAAGCTCTGAAGCCCCTCAGCCATGACCTTCTGTGACTGGGCTACAGTCTCAAGGGCTGCAGTCAAAGTCTGCTGTGTCTCAGCATTGTGCTACTGGATCTCTTGCAAGCTCTCAAGCCTCTCAGCCATGGGCCACAGAATCTCAAGAACCCTGTTGAGGCCCTCAGCCATAACCCACAGGGATTCTGCCATTGTTTGGACACTGCCACTCATGGTGATGATTTCCTGTTCCAAGCTTTCCATCACGGACGCCACCCTTTCAGTGTTGGCCTAGGCACTACTCAAGACAGTCAATAGCTAGTCAATGTGACAGTTTCCCAACAGCCTCACAGTCAATCCAGTGTTGCTGTCAGCAGCTTCCCCCCCCACACACACACACATTCTCTGGCTCTGTTGCTGCATCTCCAGCAGCTGAGGGAGAAGTGATCTCAGAGGCCCATCATATAGCCTGGGGCCAGCTGAGTCCTCACCTCTTGCAGGCCCCCACATGCCAGAGGCCACAGACAATCCCTCCTCCACCTGATGTACATCAGCAGATGTGTCATGCTCACCAGAGAGTGACCCAGAACCCTCACCACCAACTTGACCCACTGATGTTAGGGACGGTGAGTTGAGGCTCATACAAAACTAGTGCCGGCATTGGGGATCCCTTCATCGCCTTGCTCCATTGAGTCTTCTGAGCTGTCATGGGAAAGATGGGTGGGAGCAGCAGGGCGATGTTGCGATGCCAGATGCCTGGTGCATCTGGGTCCCTTCCTGCAAAGCAGTACACAATGTTAAGGGCAAGGAAGGGGCAGAAATCTAGACTGCATGCAATTTATTTCAGATATCTCCAAAGAATAGAGGATTGGCAAGTATTCATCTCTGTGCTCCTGTCTGACCTAGCTATTGCTAATAGTATAGATCCCCTCCTCTCCTGCAAGCTCCTATGCCCAGTCCTCAAAGTGGGTGAGGCCTCGGACCTCAGGCACACCATCACTTGTCTTCGCCCTCTCCCAGCAGTTATGGGCATTCTTCTCCTGTGGAAAGGAAGGAGCCATGTAGAATCTAATGGCAGGAGTCCTGGACAGTGTTAGGGGATAGCCCTCGATGGGCAAGGACCGTGAGGCTCTTTGGGGGTGCGGGTGGGGGTTGGAAGAAAGTGCTAGGGAGTCAGGGGTTGGAAGCATGCATGTTACTGTGAGAGGGGTAATCTGGAGGTTAATTAGGTGAAAGACGCTAAGTCAGATTTAACACTTGCCCATGCTGACCAGATTAGCTCATTGAATGTTTTATGACACTGCTTCTGGTACCCCTGGCCAGTGCCCTGGCACTAACACATGCTGCCACTGTCTCCCAGGCTGCATTGACATCTCTTCCCCTGGGCTGGCATCCTGCTGGGGGGGAAGAGAGTGTCCCACCTCCCCTCCACCACCTCCAGCAACCTGGCAAGATCTGCATCAGGAAAATGGGAGGCTGTCTTCTTTGAAACCATCTTCCTCCATTGTCTGTCTGTCTGTCCATCCTTGGGGCTTTTATTGAGCTCTCCCTTGTTAGAGAAGATCAGCTGCAGGCAGTTTGGGAGAGTCATGTGTCCATTAGAGCATTCCAGCAAGTTTAAAGCAATTTGCCTTGTTATTACAATTTTCTTGTAGGTGAAGCCTTTCAGGTCTGCTGTTGGTGGTATGAGAGGAGGGGGAGGGATGTGTCTCTGCAGAGCAGAGAAAAGTCATGTCACTCAACAATCAGGGCCAGAGGGGGGATGAGGGTACCATGTGCAAAAGGGTCCCGGGGTGAGGGTGGGGGAAGGGGTAAGGTGGTTGGTAATGTTGGGGGAGGGTCCCTGATGTCCATTGGACGAGGGGGAGGCTAGATCTGACCTGAGTTGGGTTCTGTCAGGAGAGCTGCTATTTTTTGGCATTTTCTGCACATGCGCAGTTTGTGGCTTTGATCTGAGTTGGTGGCTGTTTGGCCAGCTAAGCCCCACCTACTGCTTCTAATGGCTAGAAGCAGTCTAGCCCATATTTTCAATGTCAAAGTACATAAGATTGGGAGCAATAACTTGCCCAAAAAAAGGATCAAGAACTCTCCCGTTTTCACACCAACTGGATACTTAGAAAAAAAACTTGTAAAATTCCGCCCAAGATGTCAAAAGTTCATGTTGGCACACAGGAATTGTACTGTCACTTCTTCCAGCCCTGGTTTGAGATTGATTCCACTGCATGTGAAGTTCTATGGCAGCATGCTGGATTGCATGCCAGCAATCTAGGTTTCTGCTACAGCACTCAGACATTTCTGCTGTGACGTTCAGAGGTTAGCCATCAGTTACTGCACCATAGTTGGTCTCACAGCTAGCCACCCATTTAATGTTGGAAAGGATGGGCTGAAAGGTCTGCATAAAACGTTATGTCAAACGTGAGTTCAATCCCTTCATGCTCCATGACATTGAATGCACACATTCCAACAGACTTCATTGTGCATAAAACAATTAGATGTGTACAGCCAATAGCCTTCTTCTATAACTTGGCAAATTAAAATCTTTATCTGAGACCCCTGCTGTCTTACCTTGCCTTCCAGTGAGCTAACATTTCATTTCTTCCAGGCCAGGTTCCAGTCCAATTCCTCAGCACATGAAAATTCTACCTCTATACAATCCTAAAAATAATGCGCAATGCCAGTATCTGAGTTTGTGGCCGTATCTGTGAGGTTAAGTGGCAATGCCCCTTTAAGTTCATTTTCTTCCAGCTCTTCCTCCTCTGTGTGGTAGCTTCCAGTTCTTGAGTATCTGAAATGATAAAGGGGCACATAAAGGGGAAAAAGAGATTAAGTGCATGCTTACACCATTGGCAGTTTACTAATCAGAGTAGACAAGAAAAAGTGGGATGAGAGAAGAAGGATTAGGTTTATAGAAAATCCTTCGATGCTGCCAGTAGCCAAAGCCTCAGCAATGGTCCTTCTCACAATGGCCATCCCTATCACCTTGATGAGATTTAAAACATTGCAGCGTAACTTTCTTCCAATAATTCTCATTGCCTATTTTTGTACACCACTTTCTCCTGAAAGAAAGAGGAAGTGTGTATACACCATGTAATAAGATTGGGAAATATGGTAGCCATGAATGTCAATGTGTTTAAACTATGAGATGTTGGTTTGAGGTTTGCAACAGTGATAAGTGTGTGAGGGTGAGATGAACGACACCGGAGATGAGGGGGTTGGACTATGAAGACAGACTAAATAGACTGGGTCTGTACTCATTGGAGTTTAGAAGGATGAGGGGGGATCTTATAGATACGTATAAGATAATGAAAGGGATGGATAGGGTAGAGGTAGAGAGATTCTTCCCGCTCAGAAAGGACAGCAGGACTAGAGGGCACAGCCTCAAGATAAGGGGGGGGATCAGTTTAGAATGGAGTTGAGGAGGAACTTCTTCACTCAAGGGATGGTGAATCTCTGGAGTTCTCTGCCCGTTGAAGTGGTGGAGGCTACCTCGCTAAATATATTTAAGTTATGGGTAGATAGGTTTTTGACAGAAAAGGGAATTAAGGGTTATGGGGAGAAAGCGGGAAAGTGGAGCTGATCCACTACCGATCAGCCATGATCTTATTGAATGGCGGGGCAGGCTCGAAGGGCTAGATGGCCTACTCCTGCTCCTATTTCTTATGTTCTTATGTTCTTATGATATGAATATTAGGTTTGGCTCTGATTGGTAGAGATTGTTGATAGTTGAGTGATGAGGATGAAGTGAATCGAGCTTGAATGAAGCTGGTGGTATAGTTGGCAGGATAAGGCATTTGAAGATGTACTTATTTATCTTGACAACCTCTGTGAGATTATTAAGATTCATCCAGCACTGCATTAATGTCTTTGGAGCTATATTCTTGGCATTCTCTTGCCAGCGTCTTCTGATCACATATCAGGAGGGGTCCTGGCCCTCTGAAAATACAAGATATCTCCTTTCCAATTCTTCTACCAAAACTTGTAGTGCAACATCCAGAAACATTAGTGTATGCTTTCTCTCACAGTCAGTCATTGTTAATTCATCCAGAGCACAATTGTGAGAATGGCCTCAGCACCAACAATAGCCACAAGCATCTCTCCTTTCACAGATGTAGTTTGGCTTCCAGTGAATTTGAAGCTCCCACATTAATACATTGCCTGACGACGTGTGGTTAAATGAACATTACAGGGCAGCTGGTAGTACATAGAAATGATGGAAATGAGCATGCAGCAGTTTGCCTGTGTTAAAATTAATGGAATTGAATTAATTTCATGTGGCAATTTCTGCATCTATTTTCATAGATTATCCAATTTAAATCCAATATGTTTAGTTACATCTAGAAGCAGACTCCTTAGTCATTTAGGTAACTGTGCTTTAAATTTAACTCAGTGAGGTAGGATATGCTAGTGTTCCTTTTTGATGAATAAATTAACATGTTTGGATCAAATTGTTTGTATTTGTAGTGCTAAATTTCAATGTTCCTTATCAGCAACAATATAATATAAAGAGATTTTCAACATATCATTAACTGACTTGATACATCCTCTAGCAATCATTTAAAATGGTTCAAATATTTTAAATATCATGATTTAAATTCTATTTGAATTTGTCATCACAGTCATGGTTGGAAAGAGTAAAATGAGAGCTAGCATAATATATTTTCACTTTCTCATTATTTCATAGGTAGTGCTGAAATTTGAAGGAATTAATCTGAGGGGCATCAACTGTACACAGAATAGTATGATCATTCATGATGCTGCTCGAACTCCTTCCGCTTCAGAAAAATTTTGTGGTAACATGCCATCACCTCCAAACATGGTCACTGTTGGACGTTCAGCTGTGTTAGAATTTCGACACAAGGCATCAGTCCAAAGAACTGGATTTAAAATTTCCTTCGACAGCATTGCGAGTAAGTATTCAAAACACACAAGCTTACAAAGATCACTGTGCCATTATTGTTGTTACAGAAATCCGCTTTGAAGAAGGACCCTTTTTTGCAAGTTTTCTTCATTAATTTTCTCCACTTAATTCTTTCCTTCATGAAGGTGTTAAAATTTTACCGGTTGTCACAAATATCAGGAGTCATTTGTTATTAAATGGCTCTACACATGAGGTTTACATGGAGTGTCTGCCGATGAAATCAACTACAGGAGAGCCTCACAACCAAGTCTCACCCAATGTCCACTTCTAGAAGGGGACCATTGGACACCAATAGAGAGAGAGAAACGCCTGGCCTACTTTCCGTTTCTTAATCTAGGAACCTATGGAAACCTGTAGTGCCAACTACTGTATATTTCTCCCAGCACTTATGAAATGGCACATCCGGGAGTGTTGTTATAAGCAGTTCTTGGCCTGAAATCCAATATGGATATTCTAACAAGTTTCACTTCTTAGAATTGATGATCATGAATTCAAGAATTTTGACATGGGGTGGAAGTTTTCAGGATGTGCTGTTCCTGACAGTGGAACTGGATGTGTATGCCACTTCTGATCTCTTGTTCTTTCTCATTTCCCATGCAATTACAATTAAAACATAAAGTTCTGGCAGCATGCACAGGAAATAAGTTTGATTCTGCAGTGGGGCATGCTTTTTAGTGGTGAAACTTGTGATTAGCTGATAATTCTACAGCTACAAGAAAACTACACAAGTGCTTCCTAATTAGGAGACTGCATCATGGACAAAGCCCCTATGCTCAACTCCAATGCTATTAACATAAGACTTCCTGAGACCATAAAGGTAGCAATGGTATTTTTTTCCACATTTCAATTTCACTTGTAAATATTGAAAAAATTAAACCATAAGACTATAATAAATAGGAGAAGTAGGTTATTCAGCCCATCAAGTCTGTTCTGCCATTCAGTGAAATTATGACTGATCTGATGTGACAATCCTCAACTCATCTTTCCCGCCTTATTCCCATAACTTTAGCTTCACTTTATTCGCGTGCACATCATTTTTATTTGTTAAGATAATTAGAGATCTAAACATACTGGCATCCCTCATAAATGACAAACAATGAAGCTTACAAGGGGATTAGGAGTATTTCCTTAACTGTGGAAATTGCTTTGCGTCATAACCTCCTCAAGTGACAATCAGAAGTTGGATCAGCTAGGGATGGGCAATAAGTACTGGTCGAGCCAGCAACACCCACAACCTATAAATAAATTTTAAAATAATTGAAAATAACAGGCTAGAGAGAAGGTTAGTGTCTAAGATCAGTTATTGGAATGTGGTGGGGTAGAGGTTTGGACATGGATGAGAAGCTGGACATGGAGCGGTTCATGAGGTTGGACATTGGTGGTAGTGGGAATGGGTGAGGATGCTAGGTGGGAAGATCTGACATCATAGGAGAGTTGGTAAGGTCAGGCACCTTGTGGGGAGGTGTGGGGGATCAGAATTTGAATGGGGGGTGTTGCCAGATATCAGGCGTGGGGGGGGGGTTGGGTGGGTTGAACATTGGCTGGGTGGGGGGGGTGGTCAGAAGGTGGTGTCATACATCAGAAAGGGTCAGACATCAGGGTGTGGGATCAGGCATGAGGGGTTTGAACATCAGAGAGTTTGGAGCCTCAGGGGTGGGATTTTCTGGCCACACTTGCTCCAAAACTGGAAAATCCCGCCTGAGGTCAACGGGCCTTTCCCAGGTCTGTCCCTTGCCTGCTACAATTTCTGTGGTGGACGGGAAGGTAAAATTTCCTCCCAGGGTGAGGTCAGAAATCATTGGCATCAGACATTGGACGTTGTGGGGGTTCAGATATCAGGAATTGAGGTTGAACATAGAAGTCAGGGTTTAGGGGTTCAAATCAGTCTGAGGTGGGAGTAGAGTCAGTTGGGGGGAGGTTAGGGGTCAGCTCAGGTTTGATCAGGGAAGGGTCTGATTGCAGGGGAGTTAAGGATGGGCCTAATCAAGTTAGGGTTCAGGGCAAGGTGAGGACTCCTATATGGGTGGGAATACTATGAGGAGTGGGGTGTTTAGTTAGAGGGTGGGACTTTAGAGGTATTCCATTTGGGCTCAGTCGGGTTGTTCAAACTAGGGATGCTAAAGTCGCATTTGTTTCTTCTAATTCTTTGAAAAAGTATTAGCATACCACTGGTAGAACCATCCAAAGGTAGCAAATTAAACCAAAAGAGAAAATGCTGGAAAATCTCAGCAGACCTGGCTGGTCCAGGTGACACTTTGTCAAAGCTGGGTACCCGTTTTAGACTGGGTTCAAGATACTGTGCAAAGGCCTGAGACTGATGCGGAGACCTGATATAATGAGGCCCATGTTGCCACATGTTCAATACTGGAGTGGTGCATAGGGCTCCTCAAAATGTGGTTCAGGTGCCTGGACCACTCTGGCAGGGCCCTCCAACATAGCCCCCTGATAATGTCTCGCATTGTAGTGGTATGCTATCGAACAAAGAACAACACAGGAAACAGGCCCTTCAGCCCAACAAGCCCACGCCGCCATTTTAACATTCAGTGAGCGCCTCATTCCAATTGAGCGCCTCATTCCAATGTCCTGCACTACCTGGCACAGAAGCGAGGAAACCTTTTTTTGAGGAGAAGGAGATGGAGGCCGACCAGTAGGGTGTTGCTGGGGAGGAGGCCACTTAGCAGGAGGAAGAGGAGGAGGACAAGGAGGAGGACAATGACAAACAACACCACCCGGGCACTGGAGGGCTGGCAGCAGCAAGGATCAGGCATGTGAAGGTGGCAAGAGAGGCCCTGATCACCATGCGCTTGGTCACTAAGGGGCTGTACTGCTGCATGTGGGTTCCATTCTCACCCCCTCCCAACCCCATCCCCCCAAAACACCTTGAAGTCCTACAATCTCCTGCAACATTATAACACCAGAGTGGTGGGCCTGGGTATATTGCGTTAGCAAGTTTCTGTGGCAGGCAGAAGGATGATGATGACTCACTATGTGCCATTGTGATGATGCCCTGGTACAAACTAGTCTAACTCCTATCTGAGTTCTGCATGTATGCTGGCAACTGGGTCCACTGGTGGTGGATAAGGAAGGACTAAATAAAGAGTCCCAGGCAGTGCCGGGGGCGGGGGGGGAAACCTCATGGGTTCTGGGGATGCTATGGCAGATGCTGTAAGTCACTGTCAATGCATGCCCCCCATTGTAGCCAGTGAATGAACTGAGAGCCTTGATTTCCTCAATAGCAGTGCATTAAGGGGCCTTCCCCACTGACATCAACATGAAGGGTCTCTCCAGCAATTGTCGGGGTAAGATTAGCCTCTAACATTTCTGTTAGAGGCTAATTAGAAACAAGTTAGTCACAGATGGGGGGTAAAATAACATTTATTACTGCCAATAAAAGTGCTTTCAAAATAAGTGATAATATAAAAACTCCGTGAAAATTACCTAGTGTTGCTCTTCACCCATGCCATTTCAGTGCCACTTCAACTTCTTAACCTTACATGGCCTTCCACTACATCTCAGTGTCTCCCAGGATGTAGATCAGATGTGGAGGTAGCCAGTTGCCTACTGCCCCCTATGGCCTGTGATGCCCTTGGCGATTGTTCTCTCTTGAGGGCCCTAGCTGGCTTCCAGGTGGCAAGGACTCCCTGTTCATGTCTCTGCTCCTGAGATGCCCCAGTATCAGGAAGGGGGGAGTCAAAGGTGTTGCCACAACCACAGTCTCCTGGGAGGAAGGCTCCGGCATGACTCAAGCCCCTTCCTCCTCTTTTAGGGTTCCTGTGGGCGCCTGCTTCTCTCCGTGAATGGCAGTTCTTCTGCAGTGAGCTCCAAAAGCTCTGGCGTCACCTGGATCTGCCAGTCCTGGAGGACCAATTGTGTTCTTGCCATCGAGTCCTCAGTGATGGCCCCCTGAGTCAGGACCACCTGTCAATGGCAACAGCAAGTGCCCCCTGAGACTGGGTCATGCTCTACAGCTCCTCATCCATGACCCCCTGTGACTGAGCTATATTCTCAAAGGCTGCTTCTGTAGCCCCTTATGTCTCTGTGCTGTCCCGCTGCAAGCTCTCGAGCCTGTCAGCCATGATCTTCCTTGTGTGGACCAAATTCTCAAAGGCTGCAGCCATAGCCTGCTGTGTCTCAGCGCTGTCCTGCTGGGTCTCCCGCAAGGTCCCCAGCCTTTCAGTCATGGGCCGCAGAGTCTCCAGTGGAGGTCATTAGCTGTGGCCCTCTGGGACTCCACTGTGGCCTGCTGTGACTCAGCCATTGCTTGGAACCTGTCAGTCAAGGCGACAATGTCCTGCTCCAGGCTTTCCACTGCTGATGCCTTGCAGTGTTGCCCTGGTCTGCCTGAACACTGGGACTCCTCCTAACAGCCTCACAGTCGGTCCAGTGTTGCGGTCAGCCCCTCCTGCATTCCATGGCTCTGTTGCTGCATCTCCAGCAGCTGAGGGAGATGTGATTGCAGGGGTCCCAGCATGTAGCCTGGGGCCAGCTGAGTCCTTGCCTCTGGCAAGCTCCCACATGCCAGAGGCCTAGGACATTCTCTCCTCCACCTGATGTACATCAGCGGATGTGTCATTGCACCAGAGAGTGATCCAGGTGCTCACCGCTAACCTGACCCACCTACGTAAGAGTCTCTGGGATGATGCATTGCGACATGGAAACTGACACAAAACTGATGCCGGCCTCAGAGGTCCCTTCATCCACTTCCTGTGGGGAGTCTTCTGAGCTGTCAGGGGCAAGATGGTTGGGGGCAGCAGTGGGGTCTACAATGCCAAATGGCCCATGCGTGTCAGGGTCCCTTCCTGTAACACAGGACACAAGCTAAGTGCAAGAGAGGGAGAGGAATCTGGGCTGCATGCAGCTTACTTAAGATTTCTCCATTAAGTCGAAGATTGGCAGGTGCTCTCTTCTATGCTCCAGCCCAACCATGTTGTCACTAATAGCCCCAGAGAACCCAGATTTCAGGCACACCATCCCTTGTCTTTTCCCTGTCCGGGCAATTATGGATATTCTTCTCCTGCAGAGTCAGAAGGAGCCATGTAAAATCTGAAGGCATGAGGGGTTTCAGGGGATGGCCCTCAGAGGGCAAGAGTTGTGATAGTCTAGTTTGGGAGAGGAGAGGTGCTGGCAGTCATGGGCTGAAAGCATGCTGGGGGTAGGGGAATCTGGCGGTCACTTAGGGGGAAGATGCGAGATGAAATGAAACACCTTGCTGCCCCAGTGAGGCCATTCATTTTCTTGTGGCACCGTTTCCCAGTTATCCTGGCCAGTGCCCTGGCACTAATGCGTGGTGTCACTGCCTCCCAGACTGCATTTCTATCCCTTTCTCTGGGACAGCGTCCTGCTAGGGGGAAGAGGGTGTCCTGCCTTGCTTCCACCACTTCCAGCAATCTGGCAAGATCAGCATCGGAACATCGGGGGCTGTCTTTCTCATGGCATTCCAGCACTAACTGCCTGTCTGTCCATCCTTCGAGTTTTTATGAAGCTCTTATGGAGCTGCAAGCAGTTTGAGGAAGTCATGTGCTTGTTAGAGCATTCCAGAGAGTTGAATGCAGTCTGCCTTGTTACCATGGAGAGGAAGCCAAGTCAGCGTTTGCAGGTGTGCTGAAGGGTTCGGGGGGTGGGGAATTTGTGTGTCTGTGATGATCAGGGGCAGGGGAAAGAGAGGGTCGTGGCAGTCAGCCACTGGAAACAGGGAGGCTGATGAGAGGGCCATGTGAAAGGGAATCCAAGGGGGGAGGGTGAGGTGGTAGGTGTAAAGGGGACCAGTAATGTTGTGGGGGGTCTCCAATGTCCATGGGGTGGAGGGGAGGAGTAGGAAGGGGAGGCTGTATTTAGCTCAGAGAAGTTTTGTCAGCAGAGCTGGGATTTTTTTCTGCTTTTCCTGTGCGTACACAGTTTGTGGCTCTGATCTGAGCTGCTGGCTATATGGTGAATTAAGCCCTACCCAGTGTGGCTAGAAATTCCCTAGCCCATATTTTCGAGACTGAATGCATAAAATTGGGCATGGAAACAGAGACACTTCAAAAGAATTTCATAAAATTCCATCCTATATGTTTGGGATTATGGTATTGCAGGAAGGCAGGGCATGCCAGCCTGTCTGAAGAACATTTGTATCAAGGTGTTGCTTGCGTCACTGACCCCTTGTCGATTCTACATTGAAAATGTGTCCTGGCCCTCCAGCTGTCTGGCATCAGCATTTGAGTCTTCATCAGTGTACACTCCTGAGGAAGTTATTGCAGCATTAGTATCCTCCTTTTCAAGAGAAGAAAGCAAAATTCTGAAAACCGCAGCTATTCAGAAAGACCAGTTGGCACCTTGATAACCACATAGTTGCAATCAATAGTATGTGGGGGAACCCTTCAATGGCTGTGAATCCTCTTGCTTGTTCAGCCTGGCTGATCTGGTCTGTCCTGAAATTAAATAATTTTCTCACATCAGTAGCCAGCTTGAGACATCTATGACTGAACATGACACAGCTGACTGAAGGTCTCCACGTAAATCACCTACTACTTCCTGGAACGATGTGGAGGCATAAAAGTTTAGTGCCACTGTGACCTTCAGAGCTATGGACATTAGATGTTCTCCCACACAGTTGGAGGCTATCTCTAGTCCAAACATCCAGCAGATGGTTGTCATGGATTCTCTTGAAAGCCAAAACTTCTTGAACCTTTGAATCCAAGAGAAGGATGATCAATATTTCAGTCCTCAAACAATCCAAGCAAATAGAGGAATTACAAGTGCAGCTCGAGACCAACCAAGAAAACCTTCACACATCCAACTCAATTCCACAACAGTAGAATCAAATCATGATGTGGATATGCCGGCGTTGGACTGGGGTAAACACGGTAAAAAGTCTGACAACACCAGGTTTCAGTCCAACCGATTTATTTGATAGTAAATTCACTAGCTTTTGGGTTAGCCCCTTCGTCAGGTGAATGGTGAACTCTCCATTCACCTGACGAAGGGGCTAACCCAAAAGCTAGTGAATTTACTATCAAATAAATCGGTTGGACTGAAACCTGGTGTTGTCAGGCTTTTTACCAAATCAAATCATGTCAGCCATATCAGTTCCTCTGTCCAGATCACTGGATTTGAACATCATTGTCACCAAAACTTCTTTGTTGAAAATGTTTCCACAACATATGACTGACTAGAGCAAAAACAAGCAGTCTTCATTATCTGGCAGAACAACTCAAGTCAAGAGGCAGCATTCTAGCAGGTCAAGTGTGATGCCAAAACTGTTAGAATGTAACTAATGATAACATTGGATGTCACAGAATCATAGAAGCCCTACAGTGCAGAAAGAGGCCATTTGGCCCATCGAGTCTGCACCGACCACAATCCCACCCAGGCCCTACTCCCATATTTACCCACTAATCCCCCTAACCTAACATCTCAGGACACTAAGGGGCAATATTAGCACAGTCAATCAACCTAACCCGCACATTTTTTATACTGTGGGAGAAAACCAGAGCCACTGGAGGAAACCCACAGAGACATGAGGAGAATGTGCAAACTCCACATAGTCAGCAACTCAAGCCAGGAATTGAACCCAGGTCCTTGGAGCTGTGAAGCAGTAGTGCTAATCAATATGGTATCGTGCTGCCTGGATCTGTTGTAGTGTGACCAATGATAAGGGTCAGCTGACCCAATAAACTATGTAACAAATGACAAAATGATGTGATGGGCAGGCTGACAGCACTGTTGGAGGATGCAGATGTGCTAGACAAAGGAAATAATGATCTCATAGAGCAAATATCAGCCCAGTGTGAAATTTGCATAAAATATAGACGGACAGCCCCACATCCAATCTTGAGTCTACCACTAGCATGAGATTTCAATAATGTAGTGGCAATTGATCTAAAGGTATAGGATAAGGACAAAGGCATCTATTTATTGCACTTCGTGGTCATGACCACTCCGTTTAGCATATCTGCAGTGATTTACAGCAAAGATGAAAACACCATTACAGATAAAATTATGACACATAGGATTAGAACAGGGTAGCGTGCACCATCTAAATTTCTGACAGACAATGGGGGTGAATTCACAAATGATGAGTTTCAAGATATGTGTGAAAATTTAAAGGAAGTGTTGGTAGATTATGGAGAGAAGAGTGGCCAAAAAAAAAGTTAAACAATTGGAAACAGTTTGAGGTGTATATCGAGGTGCCTGCTTGGTCCCTTCAGTGGGTTTGCACAGAGACAATTTTGCAAGATGGGATTTATAAAGCAAAGGACAGATTAGTAGCCCATGAGTATGAGGAACACTTGAAGGGGAGAGACATTAGAGTTGATTCACCCACAGCAGGAAAAGTGACACTGATTTTTTTTTTGCCATTCTAGCATCTAATAATTGGATGTGTAAGCCAATAGATATTAAAGCAGCATTTCTGCAGGACAAAATATTTCAAAGTTTTCTTGAGGCCACTTAGAGAAGCAGGTAATACACAGGGGCAATTGTGGAGATTGAATAAATTGTGTATGGATTAAGTAATGCATCAAGGGTTTGGTACTTGTCTGTAGGTTCTGTATTGCTGAAGACTGGTTATGACCAGTTAAAAGCAGATCCAGCAATGTTCTACTGGAAATCTGAAAGAGAATTGGCTGGAATTTTCAAGATTCATGTTGATGATTTCGTATGGGGTGGCACAGAAGAGTTTGGAAGCTAACGACAGAATTTAAAGTAGCAAGTCAAATAGTTGGTACTTCTCGATATCTCGGTCTTGATACCCAACAAGGAAATCTGGAGTAACAAAGAGTCAACAGGGATATTTAAATAGCATTAATCCCATTCCCATCACCAGAGAAGGATCGATGGAAAAAGAGGAACTGGCCATAATAATGATACAGAATAGTTGAGGATTATCATAGGACAGCTAAATTGGCTCTGCACACAGGCAAGACCGGATGGGAGCTATAATACCTGAGCGTTAAGTGACATGTTGAGGCACGCCTCAGTAAGAAAGATCTTCTAGGCAAATAAAACTTTAAAAAAGCTAAAATTAGAGGAGTGTATAATTAAATTCTCAGAACTAGGAGAATTGGAAGATATGAAGTTAGTTGTGATCAGTGATGCTATACATGCCAATCTACCCTATGCACATCTGAGTGGCGCTGCATTCTTAATATTCTTTTTAGATAAGGAAGGAAAATATTACCCCTTGGCCTGGGAAACAAAGAAAATAAAAAGTACATTGGCAGCTAAAACCCTAGAGTTAGTGGAGGTGTTGATAATGGGGATATATTTGTCTGACACATTAATAGAGCTTTTTTTATGGCAACATCGAAAAAGACAGTACGTGGACAATGTTCACTCAACAAACGTAACAAAAAAGTGGCTGAGAATTGATTTGGACAGCATTAAACAAATACTGAAAAACAAGAAAGTTTCCAAACTCAATTGGGTTGGTGCAAATTTACAGTTATCCAACTGTTTTAGTAAAAGGGGTGCAGGCACTGGAAAGTTGTTAAGAATATTGGAGGTTGGTTCTCATAAATTATTTTGAAAAAAAGGGTCTCTGTTAGAATATAACCAATGATAACATTGGAACTGTTGTAGTGTGACCAATGGTAACAAGCTGTCAGGATCAGCTGACCTGTAAACTATGTAACCAATGACAAAATGATGTGGTGGTCAGCTGGCCAGCTGATTCAGTATAAATAAGAATCTGTTGGGAAAGTTTGGAATGCACCAGGGTGAGGCCTCAAGGATTAGAGTAATGATGTTTCTTTATTAAACCTTTTTCTTTAATTTTTAAGTAGGAATAAATCTTGTTTTATTTTATTGCCTACAACCAAAAAGTTCCTTCTGGTGGATCAACAAAGACAAATCCAAAAAATATAGGCCATGTGGGAAGAGAAAACCCATGAGATCCAACAATACACTGACCAAAATGACATATGAAGCTTTTTCTGAAACCATTCAGACCATTAAAGAAAGGTCAAATGGACAAACTTCGCATCACTCACAGGATAGTGTTTCTCCAAGATGACAATGCCATCCACTAAAGTTGGAAAAAACATTTTCAGCAATTCCTCAATCCCAAATCCACAGTGGCAACTGATAATCTCTAGGGTTAATCTCTGATAATCTCTGGGTCTCCAGCAAAATCCATGGATGAATCACCATCTGTGGAAGAGCTACAACAAGCAATCATACGGATGAAAACAGTAAAGAATGCAGCCTAGTGGTTTTCCAGTTGGTAGGGCAGGAAAAATCCAGACATGCATTTTCCTGAGTCACCTACTTGCTGCAGCTGCAGGAATCCTCCCAGTGAAATGTTAGACCTTCCAAAGGAACCTCTGGCATGGTCTTTGTTGACTTTATATGTCCTTCTCTAATCAGAACCTTCTACACACCTGATGAAGGAACACCGTTTCCGAAAGCTTGTGGGATTACTATCAAATAAACTGGTTGGACTTTAACCTGGTGTTGTGAGACTTCTGACATGTCCTTTGTTGCCAGATAAATCAAAGAAAAATGTTGAGAACAACGCCAGCAGTTCATCAGCCTGACCAAAGCATTTGACTCTGTAAATTGTGAAGCTCTGGATCATGATGTCCAAGATATGTCATCACAATCCTACAATTGCTCCATGATGACGTGACTATAACTGTCTTTAGTAGGAGATCTAAAAGTGATGCTTTCAAAATCTAGTGTCAAGCAAGCGTCTGTATTAGCCCACATGCTACTTACAATCAATTTGGAGGTGGCTATTCACCTTATCAAACATCAACTATTCTCTGGTGTATTGTAAAAATCTCTTTAACCTCAGTAAAAACTCATTTAGTTCAGGAAGAAAATCTGCCATCCTTACATGGCCTGGCCTACACATGACTCCAGATCCACAGCAGTGTTGTTGGCTCTTAAGTGCTCTCTGAAATATCCTAGCAAGCCACCTAGTTGTAACAAACCACTACAAAGTTTAAACAGAATGAAACCAGCTAGACCAACTGACATTAAGCTAGGCTCCAGAAATGTCATTGAAAATCTCAGTTCTGTATACCCTGCAAAGTCCTCCTTATTAGCGTCTTTGAGCAATGCCAAAACAGGGATGTCCCACAGACTAGTTATGCAACAGCCTGACATGGTCATGCTCATGGAATCATTCCTTACAATTTCCAAGATACCACCATAATCAATCTGGGAATGACTTTTCTCAACAGCAGGACAGACCAACCAGAAGCGGCAGCACGATGGAACATAATCAGGATGGAAAATCCTTGAGAGTTCTCAACATTGACACTGGACCCCATGAACTAGCCTTACATCTAGGCAGACATGGACAAGGAAATCTTCTGTTGATTACTGCCTACTTCTGTCCATGATTTGGAAATGCTGGCATTGGACTGAGGTAAACACAATAAGAAGTCTCACAACACCAGTTTAAAGTCCAACAGATTTATTTGGTAGCACAAGCCACTAGCTTTCGGAGCACTGCCCCTTCAACAGGTGAGTGGGAGTTCTGTGCACAAACAGGGCATATAAAGACACAAAATAATGGCTGGGATGTAAATCTTTACAGGTAATCAAGTCTTAAAGGGACAGACAATGTGAGAGGAGAGAGGGTTAAGCACAGGTTAAAGAGGTGTGTATTGTCTCCAGCCAGGACAGTTAGTGAGATTTTGCAAGCCCAAGCAAGTCATGAAGGTTACAGATAGTGTGACATGAACCCAAAATCCCAATTGAGGCAGTCCTCATGTGTGTGGAACTTGGTGATCAGTCTCTGCTCAGTGACTCTGCATTGTCGTATGCTGTGAAGGCTGCCTTGGAGAACGAAGTTCAGAGGCCAAATACCCGCGACTGCTGAAGTGTTCCCCAACAGGATGAGAACACTCTTGCCTGGTGATTGTTGTTGTCGTAGTGTCAGCATGGTCTCCCCAGTACTATGCCTCAGGACATCCTTTCCTGCGACGTATCAGGTAGACAACCTAATTCTGTCCAATCATACATAGCCTCGCCCCCTCCCCCACCCTCTTCCATTGACCAATTAGCATTCCTGTCTGTTGAACACCACTGTGGGGAAGCACTGAAGGTGACAAGGACATACATTAATCACCAAGAATGGCTCAGTAGCACCACTACTGACTGGGCTGTCCAAGTACTAAAGGACATAGCTTTTGGACCTAATTTGTGGCATATGGTGAGAGAATCAACACAACCTACCTTATCCTCACCAATCCATCTGTCACACATGCATCTGTCCACAGGAGTGACATCCGCAGTCTTTGTAGAGATGACATCCCATCTTCACACTGAGGGCATTGTCCATCATACAATATGGTATTACCACAGAATTAACTGGGATGGGTTTCAAATGGATCTACCAACCCAAAAACTTGGTATCTATGAGATTCTGTGGGCTATCAGCAATAGTAGAATTGTATACCACCACAGTCTGTAAATGCATGATCCAGCATAACCCCTACTCCACTATTACCATCAAACCAAGGAATTATTGAATCATAGAATCTCTACAGAGCAGAAGGAGGCCATTCAGCCAATTAAACCTGCACCGACAACAATCTCACCTAGGTTCTATCCCCATAACCCCACATATTACCCTGCTAATCCCCCTAACACTAAGGGGCAATTTAGCATGTCCAATCAATCAAATCTACATATCTTAGGATTGTGGGGGGGGAGAGGGAGGGTAGTGGGGGTACCCATGCAGAAGTAGAAAGAACATGTAAACTCCACTCAGACAGTTATCTGAGGCCGCAATTGAACCAGGATCCCTCAATGGCCTCTGTTCCCTCCAGCCTGCTCCCCATTAGTTGGGAGCAGGAATAAACACCATGGGAGTGAACCATTCATGGCTGCGGGCGGGAGGAGGGGTGGTGCAGTGGGAGAGCTGGGGTAGACACTAGTGGGCCTGGAGACCTCAGTCTCGAGCCTGCTAATGAAATGAAAATCATGATTTCCAAATCGTAATCAACAGTGTGGAGCTCATCACACTGGAAACTTAGTATGGGAGAATTGCAGAGACCTTGACACCCAGTAGGGTATGGCCTCCAGTGATCTCTCCCAGTCCATTGTGTTGTTTGAACAGCAAAATGGACTGAGAGAATCACACCCCTATTCTCTAAAACTAGCTGCACTGTTAGCCAAGCTGTTCCAATACAGCTACTGCATTAGCATCTGACTGTCAATGTGGAAAACTGCCCAGATATGTCCTGCACACAAAAAAGTCCTGCACACAAGTCCAACCTGGCCATCAATCCGCTCTTGGTCTTCAGAAAAGTGATGGAAGAGGTTATTGACAATGTTATCAAATGGTAGTACTCAGCGATAACCTGTTCACTGATGCTCACTTTGAGATCCACCAGGGCAGTTAACTCCTAACCTCGCTACAGTATTAGTTCAGACAGTGCTCAAGTGGTGAGTTGAGATTGATTTCACTTGATATCAAGGCAACATTAGACCAAATGTGGCATCAAGGACCCCTGGCAAAACTGTAGTCAATGGGAATAGGGAAAGACTTTCCACTGGTTGGAGCCACGCCTAGCACAAAAGAAGATGCTTGTGGTTGATGGAGGTCAATCATTTCAGCTCCAGGGCACCACCTCAGGGCAGTGTCCTAAGCCCAACCAACTTTAACTGCTTTATCAATAACCTTCCTTCCATCGTAAGGTCAGAAGTGGAGATGTTTGCTGATGATTACACAATGTACAAGATCATTCACGATGCCTCAGATACTGAAGTCATCCATGCCCATATGCAGCAAGACCTGGACAAGATTCAGGCCTGGGCTGATAGTTGGCAAGTAACATTTCCACCGTACAATTGTCAAGCAATGACAATTTTGAAAGGAGAAAATCAAACTGTTTCCCCATGACATTCAATGGCATTACCATTGTTCAATTCCCCATGATCAACAACCTGGTGTTTACCATTGACCAAAAACTGAACTGGACCAGCATGTTATCAGATCAAACAGGGCAAATAAATCTTCTACAACAAAAACAGAAAATGCTCGAAAAGCTCAGCAGGCATGACCAATCAGATAATCCTTTACTGCTGTATTTTTTCAATTACAATCTATGTCTAAGGCTGGGATTTTCTGCCCTGCCCATGGTAGGTTTTCCCGTAGCATATTGTGTGGTTTGTTGTTCTGGCTGCTGAGAAGGAGCCACAGGAACTGGCTTTGATAGGATTAAAAGATCCCGCTGGTGGGAGGGGTCATAAAATCTCACCATAGGAGCGGATTAGGCACTTTGCTTACTGTAATGAGGTAAATTAGTTTGGCAGCTTGGGGTTATCTGGTACTTACCATTTATTTCACTATCCTCTTGGATATTCATTTTAAAATCTATTGCTGTAGCTCTCATCAGCAACTTTATCTATTTTGTAGATTAATTTTAGCTTAGATATGCCT
Organism: Carcharhinus amblyrhynchos; assembly: GCF_965287045.1. Taxonomy (NCBI): domain Eukaryota; kingdom Metazoa; phylum Chordata; class Chondrichthyes; order Carcharhiniformes; family Carcharhinidae; genus Carcharhinus; species Carcharhinus amblyrhynchos. Next base: position 60,901,322 of record NC_137329.1, read on the forward strand.
TTCTGCTTAGCAGAGAAAACTCCTGATTTTGAATGACATAGAGAGAATTAAGGATTTCTTGGTCTCTATATTTCAGCTTTTCCATGGGATGACCTATCATTTTTAAAGTCGTTCACCAGGATCGCGTAATTCAATTGCTGAGGGTTGCAATATCATCTGAGCCATTTGGCTTCATTTCATTAAAAGGAAACCCTATTCCTGTGTCTTGTTTAAACTTTGTGTAAAGTTGTAATATGTCTTTATGCATGGGGTAAGATGCTGTTTTAGAGAGTCGGTGCAGACTCGATGGGTTGAATGGCCTCCTTCTACATTGTCAGGATTCTATGGTTCTATGTTTCTATAGTTAAGGGATAACAATATGACATCACTAAAACTGAAATGTGCTTTGCAATCCAATCTTAGGGTGGGATTTTTCCCTGCAGAGTGTTCTTTGTTGTTTGTTCTTATAAGAGTGACAGGTGAGAAAAGTGCCATTTCCTCTGGATGGAATAGTGGGTTTCTGTGTTGGATCAGCCACTTTTTAACACATCAACTATATATGAACATGTATCATGTCAGATCTCATGTTGACGGTGCCCAAGTCCACTCACTCATTGATTCCCACAATGCCCTCTTACACCATGGTCCTACCCATCCTCTGAGAGTTTTCTTTTTACTCTTCAGATCTTGGCAGACAGTCTATGATGAAGTCCTGATCCTTCATCTTACGAGCCATCAGTTACTCCAACCTTCATCGCCAATGTTAAATTCTCCACTACTGAAGTGTATCCTCAAGAACTCACTCCAGAGACAGGCATCAGGGAACACCGGTATTTATTGTAGGTCTTACTCACTACACACTCCAAACGACAACTACCCTCCCAGGGCAGTTCCTGGGCAGATCACCCCACACCAAGGGTCACCTGACCCATTCCCTTAAAGGGGCTATGCCCCAACAAACATAACAATGGAGGCAGACCGAGACATCCTTTACCCTAGTGATGAGAGGAGTAAGTCAACTACCCTCAATACTCCAGCTTCAGAGGAGGTGGCTGGTGCAGTTACCATCAACTCAGCTCGTTAAAATTCTGCCATCCAGTGCAGATAAGGAATGAAAGATCTCATCCACCTGGATGATTCACAGCCAGAAAGATCAACCTTTTTATTACTCTCTCTCAGTCTCATAAATCCTAGACGCAGGGTTACATGCCACAGGAATCTTACACATGATGAACACAAGAGACATCACCACTGACTCTCACACATTTGACATCTTAATGTCTTCTCATAACCTGTTCAGTTTACGTCCTCAGCCCCAACACAGGTCCACTCAACACCCAATGAAGGCTTGCATCTTTTATCATTTGCCTTAGCATCTCACACTGACAATGTGTCAACTCATCTTATAAAGGAGGATGCTGCCTGAAATAAAAGAGAATTCCTAGACTGAGCAGGAGATTCCTAAGCTTAGACCTTTGCTGAGTTTGAAGAGCATGCAGAACAGCTGGCTGGTTTGGACTGAAATCATGTCTACACCAAGGTTGAGACCAGTGTTTCCCAAACATGTGAATACCTGCCACCAGCTCATTGTTCATCCAATTGTCATGGTCTAGACCTGATGGAAAACAACATATAAATGCTATAAGACCATAAGACATAGGAACAGAATTAGGTCACTCAGCCCATAGAGTCTGCTCCATTATTCAATCATAGCTGATATTTTTCTCATCCTTATTCTCCTGCCTTTTCTCCATAACCCCTGATCCCCTTATTAATCCAGAACCTATCTATCTCTGTCTTAAAGACAGTCAATGCCCTGTCCTCCACAGCCTTCTGCGGATTTCCACAAGTTCCACAAAATTTCCACAAGTTCACCACTCTCTGGCTGAAGAAATTCCTCCTTATCTCTGTTTTAAAGGATTGTTCCTTAAGCCTGAGGCTGTTCCCAATGTTCTATTTTTTCCTACTAGTGGAGACATTCTCACCATGTCCACTCTATCCAGGCCTCACAGTATCCAGCAAGTTTCAATAAGATCCCCCCTCATCCTTCTAAACTCCAACGAGTACCGACCCAGAGTCCTCACCCATTCCTCATACAACAAGCTTTTCATTCCAGGGATCATTCTTGTGAACCTCCTCTGGACCCTTTCCAAGGCCAGCACATACTTCCTTAGATACGGGGCCCAAAACTGCTCACAATACTCCAAATGGGGTCTCACTGCCACAGAGAGTCTGAACTCAGAACAAAGGAAAACCTTTCAAGTTATAATCTTCCATTATGATGTTCACTGCCAAAAAGAGTGATAGTTAAGTTAGCCTGACACCAATGTCACCATAAACAAAAGGAATCCTCCAACTGAACACAAACTTGGGAATATACATTCTGTGTCCAACCTTGAGGAGATACATCATGTGAACTTCTCCAAACTGCACTACGATCTCATCTGTTGGATCTGAACTCCAGTGGTTCCCCCTTGACTTCCAAAGTCAACAGAACTCCGAGCAACAGCCTATGCCATCTACTTTTCATCTGGTGACAGCAGAAAACCCCCCCAACCCTCATCAAATCTATCAAACTGCTGAATCCTTGGAACTTGTTCCTCCAAACTAACTTATTCTATGTACTTTCTTCTGTCGTGTAAGTCCCACTCTCAGAAAACAGAGCTTCTGCAATCAGGCAGACTCCCCTGAAAAAGAACATGCCAGTTGACTTCTATACTGGACTTTGGACACATGTAAAGCCCATACTTGTAATTTTTTTGTGGTCATGTCCAAAACCCTCTTACTTTTTCCTTATCCTCCCATTTATTGTGTGCATGTAATGAGTGGATGGTGCAAAACCCCTCTCGCATATCTATGTACTAAAATAAACCAACCCTTTTTGTTTCTCATCTTACCTCGATATTGCTGTGCCAGTTATTAATAATGGATTGGAATATTTCCAAATTTAATGGTTGGGGTAAATATGCCACTATTTAGAAAGGAGATAATCAGAATAAAAGACAGCATCTTTCAGTTTACAGATGGGTAGAACAAATTTTGCTGGTGAGTGTAGGGAAAATCAGGGCAGTTTAAATTGATCTTCCTTCCTGTCCATGACATAACTTGAGAGTTGAAATCCAGGATTGATCCAATTTGAATTTGTCCAAATTAAGAGGTGAACCGAATTGGAGAGTAGAACCAATTAGAAACTAAAAGGGGGCTGGAATTGATTTTAAGAAAAATAGTGTACCACAGCAAACTCTTTTAGAGCATCTCGATAAATTATATTGCAAAGGCACACAAACCATCATCCAAAAGATGCTGGAGATGAGACTGAAATTTTAGGAAAGAGAAAGTGAATTTCAAGCAAAGAAAAGGGAAAGAGAAACTCAAGAAAGAGGGAACCAGAAGATGCTGGACATGAGACTAAATGATCAAGGAGCAGGGAGGGAATTCCAAAAAAAATTAGGAAAATAAGTAAATTATGGGGAAATGTCCTGGTGAGATTCCAGTCACTATGCCCTAAGAAGTCAGAACATCTAAAGAAGCTGAACAATCCATACTGTTTCAGAAAAATTCTGCCATGTGACAGAGGGCTGGAAAGAGTCCCGACATCCTACAAGGAGGGAGGAGGGCGGTAGTGGTGGAAAGACAGCTTGGGAATAAAGTGGCTCCAGAAAAGTTACCTGTATTTAAAAAGGCTGTGATTGGCCAGAGAAACTGATTGAAGCCAAGACAACACTGTAGAAATCTGCAGAAGGAGCGAAAGCTGACCAAAGTCAAGAAGCCCACAGATCTTGGGCAAGGGTTGCTTAACGATAGCAACTTAAAAAGCAGGCCACTAAAATTAAATCAGGCCTAGAGAAGTTCCCTAGAATCAGAAGTAGATTCTCCAAGAATCCTCAAGCTGAATGTGAACCAATAAAATCCTTCAGCAGAGAAAGAAATGGTAACAGAAATGACCAACTGGCCAAACAGCCAACCGTTTTGGAAAAAGAGAGTCTGTAGTTCTGTAGAATTACATTTTGATCCAAGATGCTAATGTGTTTCTCTCCAGAAATGCTGCCTGATCTGCTGAGTTTATCCAGCAATTTCTATCATTATTTGAGATTTCTAGCATCCACAGTATTTTACTTTTGTTCAAAAGGAAGCTTGAACCCCTACTAGAAAAGCAGAAGATCTGGCTCTCCAAAACCTTATTTTCATGTGTATAATAGGGATGCACAGGAAATCTCCAGACTCATCCATTCATTTCAAAAAGAATGAAGTCTGCACACCTGCTGAGTGGACAGGAGGTCTGGCTAGCCAAACCCACCTTCTTAAAGTTGGAGGGAGGCTTGAGGGATCCCCAAAAATCCTCTAAGAGGTTTAGGAAACTGTCTCCCCCAAATCAAAAAGGCCCCAGAGAGCCTGGTTGGGGCTGCCATCCATCAGTGGGTTGTAATGTTCCAGAGGACCTGGGAAATATTAGGAAAATGTGCCCTCCAAGCCCAAACGGCCTGGTCAGGCATCCAGTGACTGTTTTTACAGAAAAGAACAGGGAGATGAAAACTCCCCAAATTTGGCCAGGGTTATGCTTGCCCCTTGTGGGGAAGCCATCAGGACATACAGAAAGATCTGGAGGCCATAGTTTCCCCAAAGGCACACAAGCCATCATCCAACTCACAGGCGGAGGGACCCCAACCAGTTTGCACTGCTTATCCTCCCAAGCTACTGCACATGTAGTATGGTGCAAGTGGCACCCTGATCAAAAGCCACTCATCCTGTCATCCCAACCCAGAAAAGCTGACTCAAGTTCTGGGACCAACTAGCGCCAGAAACCGGAATTCTGCAGCTGGTCCTCCAATCAGGTTCTCCTGAAGTGGCAAAAGGCCTTGTAAAACGTTCCATTCACCTAATACATGACCTAGACCCTCATCCCTAGGTCATAGAAATATACAATCCTGCAATGCAGAAGGAGGCCATTTAGCCTATCAAGCCTGCACTGACTCTCCAACAGAGCATCTTACTCATGCCCCATCACCATAACCCCATGTATTTGCTCCGCTAATTACTTGAACCTACTTATCTTGGGACACTAAGGAGCAATTTAGCATGGTCAATCCACCTACCCTGCACATCTTTGGAGTGGGGGACGAAACTGGAGCATCTGGTGGAAGCTCACGCAGACAAGGGCGAATTTACAAACCCCACGCAGAGAAATGCCCAAGGCTGGAATTGAACCCAGATCCCTGGTGCTGTCAGGCAGCAGTGTGAACCATTGTGCCACTGTGCCACTCCCAGTCCAACAACCAAACCCTCAGATCATCAAAGTGAACTGTCAGATGCTAAGTGGGTCAAGAGCAGCTCAATCCTTTGATCCCAGAGCCTGGCATCCCAGAGTGAGAAGTCCAGCAGCCCCTTGTGCATCACAAAGAACTGCTTAACTTGACCCCTCAGGGTTCATCACCCTAAAAAGCCTTCTGACCTGATTGAAGATACAGAAGGGTGAAATGCCTGACAACTTCCCACAGCCTGTCCCAAAACAGCGGGAAGTTGTTCAGATATATTTGCACTAAATAGGCCACTCAGGCAGCAGAAATTGAAACCCTCCATGAATTACTTATGTTACTGGGAAGGACAAAGTCCTGGCCAAGAGTCTAAAGTTCAAAACAACAATGCAACAGAAATGGTCATTTCCCTGCTAACTGTATGTATGAGATGTTGGTATGAGTGAAAGTATACTTCCCTGTTCACTTACCCTCCTTTCCAAGACCACATTAGAAAAAAAATGAAAATAAGTGAAATGAAATAAAATTCAAGAATATCAGGCAGATATCAGAATATTCTGCTCATAATGCTGAGGGCCGCTGAAAGGTAAGATGAACTGCAGCCTTGCATCCTTTACTGAGAGTTGCAGATTACTTTATCCTTAAGATGTATGTGATATTGAGTTCTTTTTATGATGCATCAACAGTTGGCTGTGTGAAAAACATGGTGGACTCAGAAAGAGATATTTAAAGCCTGTCTTCATCTTCCTAAAATCTAATGGCAATTAGTATTGAACATGCATACCTGATCATTGCACAACATAAACAGTTCCTCCAATTTGGCATCGGGCAAGACATATCCATCTGGACTGTCATGTTGTGTACAGCACAGCAAGCCATGATGATTCCTGAGACCACCTGGGATTTGTACTGAAGAGCACCACCTGACCAATTCAGACATTTAAAGTGCATCTTCAAAATGCCTAAGGGCTGCTCTATTATGACATGATTAGTGTTATACCTCTCCTCTGAGGCACTTTGTAGCTGCCAAACATATGCTATTAATCATGTCTTTTGTGGGTAGCCTTTGTTGCCAAGGGACCGAGAACTTTCAGAGATCTTTGGTACCAGCAAGTGATTTAAGATCACTTATAGCAGCTTCCAATGTGTCCCTTACAAAATCTATGTAATCAATTGCTGGTGATTTTAGACCAGATGCAGAATGACAGAATGGAAGATTTTCCTGTTGATAAATTGCACTGGCTGCTGCTGGGAGCTCTTAACACCACATGAGTGCAGTCAATGGCACCCTGTTGAGTTCCATTAGTAGCAGCAAAACCCATTGCTCTGGCAGCCTGGCTGGTGTCATGTAGAGAAAACTATCCATAATCGTTCACCTTGCTAAATAGAGCATTAGTAACCTTGTGTATGTGTTATTGAGCAAACGCTTGAGAAGTTTAACTGAGGTCTCCTGGAGTGAGCCATTCACAAAATATTCAGAACAGTTTAGTGGTACCTTTTAGAGCTCACTGGCAATGGATGACATTCCAGTCCTTATCAGTCAATTCCTCCTGGAAAATATGGCAGATGTAAGTCACCACATCCCTAAACATGCAAATACATTGACAACATTATCTTTTGTTTATCTGGAATTGGGAGAAGCATCTTTTTTACACCTTTGATCTTGCTAGCTGATCCACTTAATGGCTCTGTCAGCCTCAGCTTCTTGGTATTGAGGGGGCCCCACAGGCCCATGTACATCCGGGTGAGGCTCTCCATTTTGGCCAGCCTGTCTTTGACAGACCAATATTCTCCTCTTTCTTTAGTGCCTGATTGACAGGCTGAACACAATGTTGGCTGTTCCATTCATTTCTTCCTTGTGCTCATCTCTGCAAGAACATTAAACAGAAACATGAGTAAGCATAGGCTGCAAAGGTCATCTTCTTAAAGGCTAACGTGGAGCCATGTCAAATATTACATCCAAAAGAGAAAATGCTGGAAAATTTCAGCAGGTCTGGCAGCATCTGGAAGGAAAGAAGAGAGCTGACGTTTTGAATCCAAATGACCATTTGTCAAAGTTAAAAGGCATAGAAAGTGGGAGATATTTATACTGCAAGGTGAGGGAATGAAAGATGAGTCATAGCCTCAAAAACAAGGGAAAAGGCTTCTAAAGGCTGTCCACAGAGAGAATAGAAGGTGTGAATGGCCGAACGGCAGAGAAGCTGAAATTAGAGGGTAAGCTGTGACAGATGAAGATGTGGGGAGAGAGGAATGAGTGGGAGAGAGGTAAAATGGAGTAAAAGGGAAAGAAAAGGGGAGGAATGGTAAGGGAAGGGGGATAAAGTAGGGTGGGGGGGGAAGAAAAATAAAGACAAAGAAGTAAAACGTAGAGAACATTTAAAAATGAAATGAAATGAAAACAAAGGGGTCAAGGTGGGGTAGAGCTAATTATCTGAAGTTGTTGAATTTGATGTTGAGACCGGAAGGCTGTAATATGCCTCACCAGAAGATAAGGTGTTGTTCCTCCAGTTTGCGTTGAACTTCACTGGAACATGCTGACACATTGCACTTACCAGGACAGTCTTTTTTGTGGATCTTGGGAAGTAGGTAGAAGCGGGCTTTCCGGGGTTGGGGGACTATGAGGCTGGAATCTGTGGTGGGAAGGCATCAAGAGGAAATGAGGTCGGTAACAGTGTTGGAAGTAATGGCTTGATGTTCAGCGGTGTGGTCATGGTCCAGGAGGAGGTAGGAGGAAGTATCTGGGAGTTGGTGCTCAGCCTCTATGAGGTAGAGGTCAGTATGCCAGGTGACAACAACACTCCCTTCGTTGGCAAATATTTGTTGGTATCATCACCTAGCCCCTCAGCAGAATTATATGAAATGCAACCAGTACCCTCCTTCCCTTCAAACAAATCCATTTCTAATGATTGTACTTTGACACAGGGAATTGGATCTAAAAGATTTCTGCCAGGCATGAGAAACCTCTTCTATCCCCTGAACTCCTGTCATTCCACACACAGCCCTGTAAACTGTAGCGCCGGACCAAAGGACTGTCCATGCATTCTGGTTCTGAACATCTTTTGTCCTCTTACCCAGGACTGCTGGTGCTTTCAGGCCCCAAATAATGCAACTCCTGGTCACATTTCTGTATGCATCCTTCCCCGGTCAATCCCCCCCACCCCACTTCAGGCACTCTTTCCTACTGTTCCCTCTCCTGAGAAATGCCTTTGCCCTCCAGCACCATTTCTTGCCTCTGTCTTGTGCAACACCCAATCTCTGGCATGGCCATCCTCCCACCCTCCACAGCCCGACTCCTCCCACCTCCATGAAACCTTTGTCTATCTGTTGGTCCGGAATATAGAGCCATGGCTCTGAATTCTCCCTTGAGATTCCAGTGGTCTTGCCTGTTAAACCTGGCACAGAGTAGGAGCAGCCACGAATGCCAGACATGTAAGGGTAGATGAACATTGCTCAAAGTTACAAGTGAAGTGGAAGTGGCCAGGTGCACGTCATTTAAATTCAGTTATGATCTAATCATAAAAGCCACTGACGTTTTTGATCTGAAATAGGAGTGTGATTTTTAATATTAATTTGCAAAATGTGGACATTGCAGGGCAAATATTTATTGCCCATCCTTAATTGCCCTTGAGAAGGTGTTAATGAGCTGCCTACTTGAATCACTGCAGTCTCTATGGTGTAGATACAACCACAGTACTGTTAAGGACAGAGTTCCTTAATCCCGGTGACAGTGATAATAATGCCATTGGATATCAAGTGGTGATTCCCAACCAAGCCAAGAAGCCAGACATTTTATTTAACTGATTTGAATGCCTGAGAATCATCCAGGGTTCAGGGTCGGTGAATATTGTATCCCAATTAGGCAGAAAATTAAAATCTAAACTTGTTTTACTTTATAACACTGAGGTAAACAGGAGTGTGCCTGTCTTTGCGATAAAAACATTGCTACTAATATACAGTAGACTAGCCAATGCAAAAAAGTAGAGTAAATGCTCCCTTCCAATACTGACTAACCCACCGAGTATTTATAATTTTTATTAATTTTCCTATTGTTTCAGAATTTCAGCATTCAGCATTCATTTATCATTGCTAAAATGTATTATCAATTTCAATATATTCAAACCAAATCTTTGAAGATTGTTCCCAAGTTTTGTTTCTTTTTTTTGCAGATCCAAATCCTCCGACGGTCTCTTCTGAAGGGAGTTACTACAATAATTCTGCACTTGTGCTGTTCATTTCACTGTTATGTTCATGGGGAGCATATTTTTTGTAAAATAATCAGAAAGCCAATTATTTTTCCATTTTTCTAATTTCTAGATTGTAGAATGTTTATATCTGTATATGTTTGAACAATGCTCAGTTTAAATGTATTTTTGTGGTTTTATATTTGTTCATCAATAATATTCAGAACAATCTAAGTGGCAGGCATTAGTAGAGGAATACAGAATATTCATCTGAAATCACTCAAAGCATTTTAATGTAACAGACATTTTTTTTAACAACTCTGTTCAAATTGTCAGGAGGGAAATTTCAGCTAAATTTTTTAAGTTGTTCTACACAATTATTTCATCATTTAAGACCTGATGGGAAGGAGTTTACAGCCTTTCTTGTCCCAAAACCATAGAATCCTGCCCGAAGTCAATGGATCCTTCCATGATCCACCCCTCGCCTGCTCTGATTACTGTGGCAGATGGGCTGGTAAAATTCCAGCCAATATACCATTTAACCAGTGGCAAGAATGGCACCACATGATAGGTGGGAAAGATAGGTGGGAATTTTAATTACCAAAAGTTGATGTATTGGGACGAGGTGGGCTGTGAAAATGTAAAAATTCTTGAAGCCAAACCCAAACTGCTTCAAATCTACCCACTTCCACCAGAGGTGATATGGGATCAGATAAGCAAACCATTTCAGGAGGTGTGTTCCTCATTTAAATATTACAATGAGTTTGTATGTCCTCCAGGTTTTTTAACCTGTAGCACCCGAAAGACATGAGAAGAGGCAACCGTCTTTTCTGTTTTAGGAGGAGCAGAGCTGCTTCCTCACACGCACCATCAGCATCACACAGCCAATATCAGCCTTGCTGTACACCAGCTCCCTCCCTGACCCTCAACAGCCCTTGCTCAACATTTTGGGCTTCTTTCTTCAACATCATCAACAACCTGATCCCCTTTGGATGGTCAAAGATTGATTGCCTCCTCCCTCCCAACTCAGAAATCCTGTCCACAAACTCAAAGCCAAATTTCTGCTGGCGGTTTCCTTTTATTCTGACCCTTGACATAAGAAAAGCCAAGATGCTTTTTGAAACTTCTAATCTTCGGCCCAGTCACAGCTTTGTGGTCCCTTTAATGCTCCCTTCAACCTCTTCTGTATGTGTGTGGGCAGCCCTACAACTAAATGAGCTTTATTTTTCTAGAGCCATTTGTCAGATCGTCAGTTTGCACTTGGAAAGCATTCCAGGAATTTTTTGTTGCCAGCTAGCAATGTCTATGACAAAGTTACACTGTGTCATTGGTCAGAAGTCCTTTTGAGGCCCTTTCTGAACAGAATTAGAAAATCTAACTCAAGTGTACTTTCAGCAAGGTGCGTTAACAGAACCTTTTGTTCATCAGTGAACTAAATGGCCCTGTTCTTTCAGCCTCTGGATTGTCAATATGCTGGGACTCTGTAGAACTCCCAAGGTTCTGAGATTGTGAGAATGGCAAAGAATGTTAAACTTCTACAGACAATTGCCTTGCTCCCCAGCCTTTCCACAAAAATCTCTGCACTGAGTAAGAACTGACTGTGGACAGTTCCTTGGGACTTATCTGGATTGTTAGCAGGAAAATTAAAGACAGAAAAATTCTAGTCTAAATCTTGAATAATTAGAGAACTGACCCTCTAATCACTAGTGCTGTAAAAAGGGGACAGCGTTCCCTGTCCCCCTGCCAGGATGAAGCTATGAAGGAGCTCTTTGTGGAACTGTTTGTACAGCATTTTTGAAGAACCTGGGTTTGGAAGAGCTGAACAGAAATGCAGAGCGCCATTGACACATTGAAGAGTTTGAGCAAAGCTTCACCCCCATGATGATTACCACGTCACAGAAGATCCAGGCCACTAATGACAATTCAGCTTCAATTTTGACCAAGACTTTCTGAGAAAATATTTTTTTTTCATCCTGCCCAGTTCCATTGACTTCAAGATAAAGTGAAGTCAGTGGGACGTGAAACAATCTCTGATTCAAACCAATCCTGTTTCCACCAATTGTGTTAGATTACAACCAGAATTGTTCATGTAAAACTATAAAATTACACCAGTAAATCACTAATAGATGTGACAATATCTGATAAATGTAATTGAGAGGGAATCTCGAGGCATTGTTTCCATAATTCCATCGAAGTCCAGTAACTTTTGGGGCCAAAATGTTTCTCAAGCACTTGCCTTTTTGATTGCAAATTGTTCTATAAATAATTATTTGGTGTTTTGCCTTTATCCGAATCCCCATAGAATGTGAGGTCAGGGTCAGGTGTTTTCTTTGAATTACCTTGGCTTCAAATTGAACAGGGTTTTTGGATTCCTTAGTTGCCATTTGGAGTCAAATGAGAATCCCCAGCTTGCGAGAGCCTTGGTTGAGGTGAAACGAGTGCCAATGTTTTGAGTTATTATCACTGTTGTATTCACTTATTGCCGTGTTGATGAACAGTTTGAATTGTTATGAAATTATTTGCGAATAAAATGTCACATTAAACCATTACAAAGCCTTTCCTGTTTAAAGTTTTCAAAGCACACAATGTGTGAGAAAATATAAAATAAGAAGCGTTCATTTAACAATTAATTGCTTGCCCTTTTCCAGTTATATATCATTTGCTGTACCATACTGTTCACCTAAACTACTACTCATTATCATAAGATGGAAGATTTAATGATATGAAGTTCTCCTAAATGTTTTCACAGGCTCTGAAGGCAGTTAACATTTCCAGAATATGAATTCATAGCTAAACACTGATTTTATCCTCATCTATCCAGTAGTAACAAGGCAAGTTCAGGACAGATGTTCATTTTATATTCTATCTGAAGTCAAGGAAGTATTGAAATAAGAAAATGGGCGGTATTTTACCATCATGTTGCTCCCATTTTTGGGCGTGAAAATTTGGTAAAGTTGGGCATGAGGCAAGTAGTGCAATCTGTGCCCGTTTTTGCGCTGGTTCGCATTTTACCAAAGCCAAAAAGTCAGCATGATTGGGAACCCGCCCAAAATAATTTTGCATCTATTTTAATCCACTTAACGAGCTGCACATTCCACTTTACCAGCACGCCTGTCTTTACCACTACATTTGCCCAATCTGGATTGGTCTGAAAAAGACGTGGTTTATAAAAGTCCGATTCTGGTGCTCCATTAGTGAGGGTTAGTGAGGCGCTAAGTCCCTCTCATTACACAGCTTCATGTTGCTGACAGGGGGTGGGGAGTGGGGGGGGTGGGGGTCCTTTCATGACAGCCATGTTGTGTTTGGAGTTGGGAGGGCTCTGTGAGTGTGTGGGGGATGGAGTCTGTTGCTCACCATGGTGTCTGATATCCAATTTGCAGCATGGACTCGGATCTCAGCACTGACCTTGGGTCCTAAGAATGCTGATGGGCCCTAGTGCATGCAGCACTGTTAAAGGTGGGGGATGTGCTGGAAGCCCTTTGACAGTGCAACACCTGTGCCACTTATTGCAGGACCTGGCACCTTGGGGCACCCACTCTAGGTGGCTGTGAAATTGACTGCCACTCTGAACTTTTATGCTACTGGCTCCTTCCAGGCACCTAGCAGAAACGATTGTGGCATTTTCCAGTCAGCTGTCTACACTTGTGTCAAGGTCATCATGGACGCCTGTACATTATGCCTGTACTGGCCAGTACATCAAATTTCACCTAGACCAGACAAAGCAGGAAGCCTGGGCTGCAGGATTCGAGGCTATTGTGCAGATGCCTAACGTGCAAGGGCTATAGACTTTACCCATGTCGCTCTCTAGGTTCCACTTCAGAATCCATGAAGATTCATCAAAAGAAAAGAGTTTCACTTCCTCTGTGTGCAATTGGTTTGTGATCACAAAATGCCACCTTAGCCGCATGCATAACAGTTTTATTCTGAGAAGCTCAGACATACTGGAGGCCTTTGAGGAGGAGCCCAGGCTGCAGGGGTGGCTTACAGGGGACTTGGCTGATGTTGCTTGTGCAGAGGCCTGAGACTGAGGTGGAGACCCGTAATAATGAGGCCCACGTTGTCACCCGCTCTATAGTGGAGAGGTGCATGGGGTCCTGAAAATGTGGTTAAGGTGGCTGGACCACTCTGGTGAGGCCCTACCACACAACCCTCTGATTTCGTCATGCATTGTGGGCGTGTGCTGTGCCCTTCACAACCTGGCGCAGCAGAGAGATGCCTTCTTGGAGGAGGAGGAGGACACGGAGGCTGACCAGCTGGGGGGGTCGCTGGGGAGAAGGACACCCTGCAGGACGAGGAGGAATAAGAGGAAATAGAAGAGGACCACACCCAAGCAGCACCAGCCAGGTGCTGGAGGGTTGGCAGCAAGAATCAGGCATGCGAGGGCAGCAAGGGAGGCCTTGATCACCAGGTGCTTTGCTTATTAGGGGCCTGAGATGCTGCACATCGAGCCTGCTCCATTGTTCTATAAGATCATGGCTGATGTTATTTATTTAAAGGAGTCCCATGATTGCTTTGAGCGCCCATCACATGATTGAAGGTGAGGGGGGGAGTTTTCTGATCAGAGAAGGGTGAGATTCCAGGCAATGTCCAGCCTTTTTGAAAATAAGTCATGGAAGTGCTTGGGGGCAATTCTCCTATTGCGCTGCACTAATTGGTCAGGCTGCTCTCTGCAACTACTGTGCTGTTCCTTTGTTCTGTCTGTGGGGTAAGGTGAAAAACTGAACTGAGCGTTGGGGCTTTGTGGAGGGTAAGGGAGGATGGGGGGCGGGGAGGGGAGGTGCATCATATGTTGCTTGAGGGCTCATCAGTTTAGGCTAGTGCTCCAAGAAGGGATACTCTTGTTAACATAGTCACACATGCTGCACGTACTCTGCACTGAATGGGAACTCATCTTGTGGTAATCAGGAGGCTGTCCCTGTCCCATGTCCCTGACCTGCAAAAAGTCTGACAACACCAGGTTTTAGTCCAACCTATTTATTTGATAATATTCTCACAAGCTTTCGAGGGGTTACCCTCTTCGTCAGGTGAATGGAGAGTTCTGGCCTCAGACAGAGCATATAAAGCACAGACAGTTTAGAGATTACTGATTAAAATGCGAATCCTTACACCTAACCTGCTGTTCAAGACCTGAAGTGGCTGACAATGTGAGTGGTAGGAGCACTGATCACAGTTTAAAGAGATGTGTATTGTCTCCAGACAGTACAGTAAGTGAGGTTTTGCAAACCCAGGCAAGTCATGGGGGTTACAGATAGTGCGACATGAACCCAAGATCCCTGTTGAGACCGTCCTCATGTGTGCGGAACTTGGCTATCAGTCTCTGCTCAGCGACTCTGCGCTGTTGTGTGTTGTGAAGGCCGCCTTGGAGAATGCTTACCCGAAGGTCAGAGGCTGAATGCCTGTGACCACTGAAGTGTTCGCCAACAGTGATCAGTGCTCCTACCACTCACATTGTCAGCCACTTCAGATGACACTGATATTTCTGTGCCATCTTGTTCATCTGGCTGGCCCTGAGATGCCCCAGTGTGAGGAAGGGGGGAATCAAATGGCCTCAGGGCATCTGGAGTCTCGTGGGTGAAAAGTTCCGGCGTGGCTCTAGCCCTTCCTCCTCCCTTCGGTTGCCCATAGATTCCGGAGACCCTCTACAGAGAGTAGTAGTGGAAGGGTCCTTTTCTAGCTGGAGGTCTGTCACCAGTGGTGTGCCGGAGGGCTCAGTACTGGGACCTCTCCTATTCGTAATATATATAAACAACTTGGAAGAGGGCGTACGTGGTGTGATCAGCAAGTTTGCAGATGACACCAAAATGGCAGGATTGGCGGATACTGAGGAAGATTGTCAGGTGACACAGCAGGATATAGATAGGTTGGTATATTGGGCAGATAGATGGCAGTTGGAATTTAATTCTGACAAATGCGAGGTGATGCATTTTGGAAGGAATAATGCAGAGAGGAGTTACATGATAAAAGGTAGGCCAATCATGAGTATAGAAATGCAGAGGGACCTGGGAGTACAAGTGCACAAGTCTCTGAAGGTGGCAACACAGGTGGAGAATGTTGCGAAGAAAGCTTATGGAATGCTAGACTTTATAGGAAGGGGTATAGAGTATAAGAGCTGGCGTCTAATGCTTCAGTTGTACAGAACGTTGGTTAGACCGCATTTGGAGTACTGCATCCAGTTCTAGTCACCTTACTACCGGAAGGACGTGGAGACCCTGAAGAGAGTGCAGAGGAGGTTTACCAGGATGTTGTCTGGTATGGAAGGACTGGGTTATGAGGAAAGATTGGGTAAACTGGGGCTCTTCTCCTTAGAAAGACGGAGATTAAGGGGGGATCTGATAGAGGTGTATAAAATAATGAAGGGTATAGATAGAGTCAACAGTGGCAGGCTTTTTCCTAGATTGGAGACAAATATCACGAGGGGTCACGAGCTAAGGGTGAGGGGGGAGAAGTATAATTTGGATACTAGAGGGAGGTTTTTCGCATAGAGGGTCGTGTGGGTATGGAATGCACTACCAAGTAAGGTGGTGGAGGCAGGCACGCTGGACTTGTTCAAGGTTTACTTAGATGGGCACATGAGTGAAACAGGGATGGAGGGTTATAGGAGACGGTTTTAAAAAGGGTTAGAGTCTCGGGACGATACTGGAAATGTAATACTACATGTTAATGTCTTGTCTCTTTTAATCCGCAGGTGTGTCAGTCCACCTTGTTGTCAAACGAGGGGCATGCACACGGTGGGTCGCGCGTGGGCTGCTCTTGGAGGTTTCGAGAGTAGCCTAGTACTTCACGTTGTGGTGTGTGCTTAAACCTGGACCAGCAGACGGGCACCGCAACAGCTCAGTGACTATCACTGCTAGCTGTGCAGATACATGGATTTGGGCCAGTGTCTGTGGGAGTTTGCGCATTCTCCCTGTGGTTGCGTGGGTTTCCGCCGGGTGCTCCGGTTTCCTCCCACACCCCAAAGATGTGCTCTTAGGCTGATTGGTTTACCAAATTGACCTTACACTATTCTCCCCTGAATCTAGTTACAATAGGGGTACCATTCGCATACACACGGGGCATGGTAGGTGTAGGAAAATGCTTTGTTAAGATGGCGGCACGGGCTCGTTGGGCCGAAGGGCCTGTTTCCCGTGCTGGGTTGTTCTTTGTTCTTTGTTATACCAGGGCAGCTGGACTGAGCTCCAGAAGTTGTGGCATCATCTGGTACTGCCGGTCTTGGAGGTCCAGATGCATTTGCCCCATGGTCTGTGATCTCTCAGCCCTAGCCCTTTGAGACTGGGCCAAGCTCCGGAGCCTCTCCACTACAGCATTCTGTGAGTCAGCCTGGCTCTAGAGCCTCTCAGCATTAGCCCTCTGAACCTGGACTAAGTTGTTGTGTCTCATAGCCATGGCTTGCTGTGTCTCCAGAATGCCAGCAAGAGACCCAGCCATGACCAGCAACGTCTCCCACATGCCCCTGACACCCATGGCCATGGAATGCTGTGCCTCATGGATGTCAGGGCTCCCCGGCCATGGCCCGCTATGTCACCAGGATGGCTTGGACCCTGTCACCCATAAGAACAGATCCCTGTGCCAGACTTTCCACTGCGGACGCCACCCTTGCAGTGTTGGCCTGTTTTGCAGGCTGTGCTGGCACCGCCTCCAACGACAGCACTTTGTTTGACTCTAAGCAGCCTTGTAGTTGCAGCATGGTTGCTGACAGCCTATCTACAACTCCCCGGGTTTTGTGATGCATCTCCACCAGCTTAGGGATGAACGAACCCTGAGGCCTGGCCTCTGTCTTGGGGCCAGCTGATTCCTCGCTTGTGGCAGACGTCCGCATGTCTGAGCCCTCGGATGTACCCTTTTCCACCCAATGTAATCAGTGTCTGTGATGTGCTCATCAGTTAGTCACCCAAAGGCCTCAGCACTAACATGACCCACTATGTATTGGTGGGTTGTATTGTTGCTGTCTGTGCCGATTCACTGATGTTGTCCTTGGAGGATTCCTCAAGGCCTCCCTCCGAGGTATCTATCTTCAGGAACAAAGTTAGGGGTCCCGACACTCAAGGGCACTGTATAAAAGAGCACACATATGGGGAAGGGAGGAAAACAGCCCACGCAGCATGGCACTTACTTCAAAGAAAACTTTGAAGGTTCAGCTGATGCTCACTTGCATGCTGGATGTCGGCCTGGTCGCCAGTGACCATTCGAGTCACATCCCCCCCCGCCAGCTCCAAGGCACACCGCTCATACACTGTGAACAGCTGCAGCTTCAGAACACTACAACCAGTTTTTTTCCCTCTCACAGCAGTTGTGTGCCATTTTTCTTCTGGGGGAAATTGGAAGCATGATGTATGGAAGGGCATGGCTACAATGTGTGTCAGAGTTGGAGAGCTTGTGGTGGCCATTTCTGCAAAATGGGGGATACTGATTCTGGGGATGGGGGTGGGGGTGGGGTGGGTGGTGGGCACAGGAATTGGATGCAGTACTTGGGGGGGGGGAAGGTGTGCGGGGGCTGCAGTTGGTCGCTGCCCTTGAGGTATATGGGGATGTTTTTACATCGTAAGCACAGCACATGTACAGGTTTCAGAATGGGATGCACACTTATCCTTACAATCCAAAGAAGGTTGTTCATTTTCTTGTGGTACCGCTTTCCAGACCAAGGGCTCAGCGTCCTGGCATTCACAGTAGATGCCACTGCCTCCCAAAACTTGTTTGCTGCATAGCCCCTCGGTCAAAGACACTGAATGGGCTACAGTAACTGCTGTCACTCCTCCACTGCATCCAGCAGGCAGGCCTGTTCATTCTCCACAAATCTTGGAGCATTTTTCTTTGGGGCCACCTTCCTGTTGCGACTACCTGTATGTCCATTATTGCAGCTTACACATGGCTCTGGCTTGTTAAGGGAGTCATGATGTGGGTATGCCGGCGTTGGACTGGCGTAAACACAGTAAAAAGTCTGACAACACCAGGTTTTAGTCCAACCTATTTATTTGATAATATACTCACAAGTTTTCGGGGTTAGCCCCTTCGTCAGGTGAATGGAGAGTTCTGGCCTCAGACACAGCATATAAAGCACAGACAGTTTAGAGATTATTGATTAGAATGCGAATCCTTACACCTAACCTGCTGTTCAAGACCTGAAGTGGCTGATAATGTGAGGGGAAGGAGCACTGATCACAGTTTAAAGAGATGTGTATTGTCTCCAGACAGTACAGTAAGTGAGGTTTTGCAAACCCAGGCAAGTCACGGGGGTTACAGATAGTGCGACATGAACCCAAGATCCCTGTTGAGACTGTCCTCATGTGTGCGGAACTTGGCTATCAACTTGTTAAGGGAGTCCAGGTGCAATCAGTTTGGGCCATTCATGGGCCAGTTGGTAAATTTCATTGTGAATAATGTACAGGCCCCCTGGTTTCAACAGAAGGTGAGCCATCTCCAAAGATGCTGTTTGGGTTAGCTTAACAAGGCACCGTGTCCAGGAGGTGCAATACTCAAGGCTCTCACTCAATAAGGGAGAATGCTCACTGGCAGGGCTGTGCATGGCAGTACAGCACTCTGTGTGTGAAGGGTAGGGAGGGTAGAGATAGGAAGGCCAGGAGGGCAGTGATATTCTGGTCAGTGGGAGGTGGGGAGGCTGGGAGGGTAGTGAATTTTTTTGGGGGGGATGGCAAGACAGTGAGTGGACAACAATGTCTGTCAGGGGTTGGGCCTGCAATTTTAATACTGGGAGGATTTGTTTAGCCATCTCCCAGAGATTGCGCATGCATAATGACCCACTCAGCACACAGATTTCAGCCTCTTCAGTGGGAATAGATCTCATCCACAGCTTTTCAGAGTGATTCACGCTAGTGCACTCTGTAGTCAAAGACTGTGGGAGATTCATTTTCAGAGTCCCACTCAAAAAACCAGCGTGATTTATTTCAGTTTTCACGTGAATTCCACACTTTGGGTGGAATTTTTTGAGATTTTTTCCAAGTGTTCAGCTAGCCTGAAAATAGGAAAGCCCCAGATCCATTTTTTAGGCATGTTTTCAGGCCCAATCTTATGCACCCTGTCTCTGAAAGTTGGGTTAGTCAGTTTCTCGCCAGAGAGCTGTGGCTGGGGCTTTAACCTGGTGTTGTGAGACTTCTTAAGGGGCTTAACTCACCAGACAGCCTGTAGGGGGTGGTATTGCACATGTGCAGACCTCTGATGTTGCACAGGCATATTAATAGTAGCAGCAGTCTGATAGGCAAAGAGAGAGCTACTGCAGGCAGCCTCAAAGCGCAACACCCACACACCCTCCCACAATCATGGGGGCCCGTCGCCCAAGATGCAGTCAGGCCCAACCCCTGGCACTGCCTGATGGGCATTGCCCAGATGCCCAGTGGGCATTGCCAAGGTGCCAGGATGGTACTGCCAATGTGGCACTGCCAAGGGACACTCCTGCCTTGCCCTTGGCCTCCTTGGGGAGCCTCAGTAGCCTCCGGTTCCACCAGTGAGACCAACAAGACCCTGTTGTGAGGCCCTGATCTTGGAGAGGAGGTATTTTCCTGGCTGGAGAGAACCTCTCTTGAGAGGCCATAAAGGCAAGCGAGCCCAGGTGATTGAGCTCGCTAAGCAGGTGTAAAATAGCATTTCCCTAAATTTAAATAATTTTTCCGCCTTTCGCCCATTTCCAGTGAGAGGTTGACTTCGCCGGAAATCCAGCTGTTGTAAAATCATGAGAGCCATGAAATCGGGTGTAATCCTGATTTCTCGGTTCTCACGCAATCTTACTGCTCACCCCATCCATTGAAGGTGATGGTGAGCTATCTTCTTGAAACACTGTAGTCCACGTAGAGTGGGTACATCTACTGTGCCATTTGGGAGAGAGTTTCAGGGATTTTGACCCACAGACAGTGAAAGAACAGTGATGTTGGTTCATAACTTCTGATCAGCAGTGGAAAGCTATGGGCTGACATAATATTATCTAATATTATTATTAGAAATAAAACAATATTATGCGCAATTAGCTGCCTTGAAGAATAGCACCGAACTCCCGATGGGAGCAGCAGCCTTCGCCTTCAGCCAAGCTGTCTTCACAGGCCCGAGCACAATGCCGGAGGACCAGAACCACACCCGTTTATGACACAGCCAGACTGGGAATGCCCATCGAAGTCCTCCTTGGGAATAACAATTTTGCACTGAAAACAGAGAAGAATTTTCCTGCTGTTATAAAAAATATGTTGAAGCTATTTTCACTTTTTTTGTTTTAAGTAGTTAATCCTGTTTTTATTGTCTCCTTTAAAATACGACTTTTATTTGTAACGATTGAAAATGAGTATTATTTAATGTATAAATGCACATAGATTTTGTTATTTGTTCTAAATTTGTGAAACTATTATTTAAATCTACATTATTTCATTATATAACCTTACATATGGCAAGCCTAGAAGTGTTTCTATATTTTAATTTAGAATATGAAAATCAAAAAGATCGCTGGCCAGCCCCGTGACCCCACATTGCCAGCCATGCGCCCGATCACTGCCACCAGCAAACATGCCTGGGCCATCCTCAAAACACCACCCCCGCAATGCTGATCTCCTGACTCCCTACCATTCCCCCCTGCCCCTCCACCAGCAGCTCAGACAACCCCCTGCAGCCCCCTGACGGGCTGTCCCCCTCACCCCGATGGCCAACCCGATCATTGGCCTCCCTCCATCTGTCACTCAGCCCAAAGTGCAGAGTGGTAGCAAGAGCCCTGGCAATTGCCCCCACATATGTCCTGCCCCCTTGGCACTGCTCAATGACTGATGGGTGATGGGCAGTGCCATGTTGCCACCTGGACATTGGCACTTTGCCCCTTGGGCAGTGCCGGGACCCAGGCTGGCACTGCCAAGGTGGCGATGCCAAGCGAGAACCACCCCCAGCCAGAGACATGTGGAAGCCATGGCACCCAGTGGGGAGGCTGCAAAACGACCTCTGCTCGAGTTTCTGCACCCACTGCTCTACTAAAGCAGTGCAGCAGACAGGGAGAATTGCCCTGCTCATCTCTGTCTATGAGTTTAAAAATTGTATCACATTCCTTCACCCCTATTTCTATTACCTACATTGTCTCTCTCACTAGTGAATACCAACACAAAATATTCATTTAGGATTCTACCTATTTTTTCCAGCTCCACATAAAATTACCATTGTGATCCTCAATGGGTCCTACTCTTTCCCAAGTGATCCTTTTACCCTTAGTGTACTTGTAAAACAGCTAAGTATTTTCCTTTATTTTACCTGCCAGTATCATTTCATGACCACATTTTTCTCTCCTAATTTTCATTTTATGTTCTTCTTGAACATTCTATATTCCACTAGGACTTCTGCTGTTTTGAGCCCTCGCTATCTAACAAAACCCTCCCTTTACCCTTTACCCAATGCTGGATGTCTCTCAATATCTAGGGTTCACTGGATTTGTTTGTCCCATCCCTTTTCTTTTTTGGAACCTATTGGCTCTATACTTTCCCTATTGGCCCTATACTTTCCCTATTCCCTTCTTGAATGAGTCCCACTGTTCCATTACAGAT
Source organism: Carcharhinus amblyrhynchos (assembly GCF_965287045.1). Taxonomy (NCBI): domain Eukaryota; kingdom Metazoa; phylum Chordata; class Chondrichthyes; order Carcharhiniformes; family Carcharhinidae; genus Carcharhinus; species Carcharhinus amblyrhynchos. Next base: position 60,923,249 of record NC_137329.1, read on the forward strand.
TTAACTAAAAGTAGGGCTCCCAGTCATAGAAACATGGAACCATATAAAATAAATGCAAGAGTTGGCTATTCGGCCCTTCAAGCCTGCTCCACCATTCATTTTGATCACTAAATCCAATATCCTGATCCCACCTTCCCCCCATATCCCTTGATCCATTTAGCCCCAAGAGTTACATTTAATTTCTTCTTGAAATCATACAACGTTTTGGTCTCAATTACTTTCTGGGGTAATGAATTCCACACATTCACCACTCTCTGGGTGAAGAAATTTCTCTTCAATTTAGTCCTAAAAGGTTTGTGCCCCTTATCCTGAAAATATGGCCCCTAGTTCTGGATCCCCCCACTATCAGGAACATTCTTTCTGAATTTACTGTGTCTAATCCTGTTAGAAGTATGACCAAAGGAGGCCACCTAAAATGGCGATTTACAGAGCACTCTGGGATAATTGGGCAAGAACTAGAACAGCAGGCTGCAACCAAAAGACAGAGATAAACAGGCCACAACTCAGACTACTGAATATACAGGATATGGGCCATCTCCAGGACAAAGGGGACTTTCTGGTCAAACTGGGCTGTTTACCAGACATTGGGGTGCCTTACCCTCTTATTAGGGAGGGCGGTGTGTGTCCTACATACCTCCAGCACCTACAGACATGGCCACTGGGGACACAGCCAGAGGTTGGTATGCCAGCACTCGATTGGACTTTATCAATCAGAGTGATCAAGTCCTGATCATTTGATTGGCAATGGCCAAAAGGGGCACGAAAAGCGATAGGGTATAAAGGATGCTGCGCAACGAAAATTCTCTCTCTTTGACCCAACGAACGAGCAACAACAACGGTGACCATCACCAGCAATGACCAGCACAAGGAGAGTCACCACACCCAAGAAGGAAGGACGATCAGAGCCAGTATCAGGCCAGGTCAAAGGGTCATACTACGCAGAGGACTACAGAGACCAGCACACAGATAAAGGCTAATATCTGCTTGGGTACTTGCCAGTCGCGCAAAAGTTAAGTCAAATTCTAGTATTGGGTTTGAACTTCCGTATTTCTGTAAGATAACTTATTGTTGGTTGAGTGGGTGATTATTGATTATGTGTTTAAATAAATATTGTTGTATTAACAAGAAGTCTACTCGCAATTCTTTATCGACCGTATAAGGATTAAAACAGGCTGTGCGGCAAGCACAACAAATTGGCGATTCTGGTGGGTCATCCACAAGAAATAACTTTGTTGCTCCAATCTCAAATCCCATGGAACCTAATATTCCTGGAGATTTAGGCTGAGCCAGGATTAAGATGGTAAATGCCCCATGTGACAGCCAGGATTTCAAATACATCGAAGGGAGTGAAAGTCCATATTGAACGATTATTTAAAACTCAGAGCCAACAGGTGTAAACTCCTTCTTGGACAAATTAGTGCTTTCAGGAAATTGTTATTGTGCATGTGTTGTTACTAACAAGGAGAATAGGGTAAACTCTGTAGGTTTAGAATCTGGAGGGGTTAGGACTGGAACTTAGCCTAAAGCCATACTCGCTTTCCGATCAACTCCCTACCCCTTGCTGTCAAAATATAGAATGGCAGGAAACAGCACAGAGAATGAGAAGCGTCCCATATGGGAAATAAAAATCAAGGAATGTATGAAGAAGAAAGAGTGGCCCCTATGGCCAGAATTTTGTGCCAATACTGAGAGGGGACTACGCTGTCTAGGATAGGAGTATTGGGGCGATTGAGGGAAGTTCAGGGATAACGGGCAGACAAATGTGAGAAAGTAACTGCCATGGTGAGCTGCTTAGGACAGCCACTAGGAACAGAAAATGACTTAAACACGGCACATAAGGAACTGAAGGAATCGAAGCCGGCACAGGAGGAAAAGAAGGGAGAGATTAAGAAATCAGAGGAACAGCAGCAGGAGGGGATAAGAACATAAGAAATAGGAGCAGGAGTAGGCCATCTGGCCCTTCGAGCCTGCCCCGCCATTCAATAAGATCATGGCTGATCTGTCGTGGCTCAGTTCCACATTCCCGCCCTCTCCCCATAACCTTTAATCCCCTCTCTTATCAAAAACCCATCAACCCTCTTCTTAAAAATATTTAGCGAGGTAGCCTCCACCACTTCAACAGGCAGAGAATTCCAGAGATTCACCACCCTTTGAGTGAAGAAGTTCTTCCTCAACTCCGTTCTAAACCGCCCCCCCTTTATCTTGAGGCTGTGCCCCCGAGTCCTACTGTCCTTTCTGAGCGGGAAGAGTCTCTCCACCTCTATCCTATCCATCCCATTCATCATCTTATACGTCTCAATGAGATCTCCCCTCATTCTTCTAAACTCTAACGAGTACAAGCCTAGTTTATTCAGCCTCTCCTCATAGCTCAACCCCCTCAACTCCGGCATCAGCCTAGTAAACCTCCTCTGCACTCCCTCCAAGGCCAAAATATCCTTGCGTAAGTACGGCACCCAAAACTGCACACAGTACTCCAGCTGCGGCCTCACCAATGCCCTATACAGTCGCAGCAAGACCTCCCTACTTTTATATTCAATCCCCCTCGCTATGAAGGCCAGCATCCCATTCGCCTTCCTGACCACCTGCTGCGCCTGCAAGCTGGGTTTTTGCGACTCATGCACAAGGACCCCAAGGTCCCTCTGCACCGCCGCCTGCTGCAGTTTTTCTCCACGTAAGTAATAATCCTTCCTACCATTATTCCTACCAAAGTGGACCACCTCACACTTGCCAACATTAAATTCCATTTGCCAGTTCCTGGCCCATTTGCCCAGCCTATCTAGATCCTTCTGCAGACCCTCCACACCCTCCGCACAATTTGCCGTTCCACCAATCTTGGTGTCATCAGCAAATTTCGACACCATACACTCGGTTCCCTCCTCCAGATCATCTATATAAATGGTGAATACCTGAGGCCCCAGCACCGACCCCTGGGGCACTCCACTAGTCACCAACCGCCAATCCGAATAGCACCCATTGACCCCCACTCTCTGTCTCCTATTTGACAACCAATCCTCTATCCACGCTAACACCCTACCCCTAACTCCATATCCCCTGACCTTCTGCAATAACCTCTTGTCAGGTACCTTGTCAAACGTCTTCTGAAAATCAAGAAAGACCACATCCACCGGCTCTCCTCTATCCACCGCCCTAGACACATCCTCATAGAACTCAAGTAAATTTGTCAGACACGACTTCCCCTTAATGAAACTGTGCTGTGTCTGCTCTATCAAGCAATTCCCCTCAAGATGCCTCGCTATTTCCTCCTTGATGACGGATTCTAACATTTTACCTGCAACAGACATTAAACTAACCGGCCTATAATTCCCCGCCTTTTGCCTGGCACCCTTCTTAAACAACGGCGTAACATTAGCCGCTTTCCAATCTTCCGGCACTTCCCCGGAATCCAGCGACATCTGGAAAATAACCACCAAGGCATCCACTATCACATCCGCCATTTCTTTCAGAACCCTCGGATGCATTCCATCTGGTCCTGGGGACTTGTCCACAATCAGCCCCCTCCAGTCTGTCGAGCACCACCTCTCTAGTAACAGTAATGTCATTGAGACCCTCCAGTCCTACCACCGTTCCATCTCTAACACCCGGCAAATTATTCACGTCCTCCTCCGTGAAGACCGAAACAAAAAAGTTATTCAAGACCTCAGCCATTTCCCCATCCCCTACCACTAAGTCCCCCTTCTCATCCTCTAAGGGCCCAACGTTCACCCTAGCCAGCCTTTTCCTTTTTATATACTTATAAAAACAAGAGGGACCTCGGATAGAACAAGTAAGAGCCAAAAAGGACAGAGAGGTAGATGAATTAAAAAAAAACTAACCAGGCAAATTTATTACATCTGGGCAATTTTCAAATCCAGTATGAGACAGCCCACCAAGACGCCCAGTGCTCTGTCTTGGCCAAAGGTGAAGTCGAGCAGACAGTAGCACGATTGGAAGCCTAGTGCACCAACTTGCAGGTGGCAATAAAAGCATTACGTCAAGTCAGTAAGAAATGGAGACAGGCCACTGACCACGCCAAATGTCAGCAAGAAATTTCACGGCTGGAATCCCTATTATTGATTCAAAATGGATTTATGCATACCTTTGGGACAGTAGAGGAAGAGGAGACAGAGGATGCAAATTGGGGAGAGTTAAAAGAGAATGCTAAGCTGTACATTACACGAACTGAGGGATGGGGTCCACCACCATCTTTCCCAGGGGAAGTCATACCCAATCCGCCCCCAGATTCACCTCCAGTATTGATGCACCCAGTGACGACTGAACATCGGGTAGGAGAGTCTCAGGGCCCAGCTGTTACATTTACAATCCCGTTTACGGTAGCCGAGATTGCAAATAAAATCCCAATCTTTGAGCCATTGGCTGAGCCATACAGTTTCTTTGAGGATATTAGGCAGCAAAAGGTAATGCCTGGACGAGATGAAAGGGAAGAGGTGAAGTTGATAGTTATAAGCTTAAGCAAGTCTGTACGGTCTGCCCTGCCTGCCCCTTAAAATGTTGGGGAAGGAGCCTTAAGCAAGATCAAGGAAGCAATACTGACTGCAGTGGGGCTTAATAAAGGGGACCCTGTAGATCGTCTAAATAAATGTAGACAAAGAAAAGGAGAACATCCGACTGCCTTTGCTGGTCGTTTATGGATCCACTTCGCAAGAGTATATGGGGAACTAGATTGGGCTAGATTAAATGAGGTTGATTCATCCAAATAGGCTAGGGCATTAGTCTCGGACACCACAGAGGAAGGCAAGAAAGCCTGCACTCATTTTGACCCCACAGAGACCACACACAATGAAGCATGGGTTCTTCGATGGTTAGCTCGAGTCTGGGAACAGGAAGTTCAGGGACACCCAACATCATGGTCAGAAAGAGAAGTAAGAATGCTTCTGATGAGGGCTAGCCAGGATCCAGTATGGAGAAATGAGGGTAGAGAGGATCACCAACACCAGAGATGTACAGCTCCACCTTACACAGCGGCCCTGGGGAGAGATAGAGGGACATGTTTTAATTGTGGGCAACCAGGACACCACCCAAAATTGTAGGAGATGCCCACCACCAGTGCCTGAGACCACCAGGACCACTGGGTCCACCAGTTAGGCCATGTCCTAGGTACGAGGGAGAGCTCTGCTCACCACCGATAGAAGGTCCTAGTCACTCCATGCATACCATGAGCATTAGCCCACCATGATATCCAACTGTTCCCACCGATGGAACCTTAGATTGATGGCCTCTCCACCCTGGGTCTGTAGTGCCAGGTGGGATAATGTAAGGAGACCCCTAGTTAACAGTGAGGTAAGAGGCCACCTCGTAGAATTCCTTTGGGATACGGAAGCTCCCAAACTACCCTGAGTATATTGAAATTAAAGACAGACATCTCTTGGCCAAGTACAGCCACAATCACACTCCGTGGATTCACAGGATACATGCAGGAGGAACGCATTACAGCCTCTGTACAGGTCGATCCAAGCAGCATGGTGTGTGACCATCTGGTGGTGTTAGTGGACCTTCCCCCAAACGCTGAACACATTCCTGGGTCCAATTACATGAATAAATGGAATTTTTCATTTGATCCAGCTAATCAATGCATTTATCAGATGGTTATGAGTAGCAGAGTGCCATCAATCATTTCAATCGGGAAGTATGCTAGTAGGGTTAGCACAATAGGAGAACTCTGGTTTGATCCCTTAATGATTAGTAGTGAACCGGCTATCAGGGAGGTGCTTCAAAGAAACAATGGGGTGTTTGCGCAGCATAAGCACGATTATGGTTAGATATCTGGGGAGGTGTCAAATGAAGGGCTGGACCCGAAACCGCAGAGACAATACGGTTTCCCCAGACAGGCGGAGGGGGAGGTGGCCAAAGTAATTGATAGTCTATTACAGCAGAAGGTGTTGAGACAGGTGGCATCACCACAATACACCTATATGGCCTGTAAAAAAGGCAGATTATGGAGGTTAACAATCCACTATCGGGAATTAAATAAGGTTACCCCACTCATGACTTCCACAGTAGCTACAAGCCCCGTCATCATGATGAGACAGGGAGCCTGGGCAAAATTTTTCATGGTACTGGATATCAGTAACAGTTTCTGGTGCATCCCTTTAAATCAGTCTTGCCAGTACAAGTTCGCCTTCACCTTCCAGGGACAGCAACACACTTGGACTTGCCTACCACAGGGTTTCCATAATTCCCTGTCCATTTTCCACAGATGACTAACTACCAGACTAGAAAAGTTTTCCCGACCCGAGCACCTGGTCCAATATGTAGATTATGTATTATTACAGATTAATACAAAAGAGGAACATGTAACATTGTTGGATGAATTACTCACACTGTTCCACTCATTAATCTGCTAAGCCAACCCGAAAAAGGCCCAAATTTTGCAACCCAAGGTCATATACCTAGGTACAGTGATTATCCATGGGAAGAGGAGATCGAACTGAAAAGGATAGACTCCATAGTGCACCTCCCACTGCCCCAAGATGTGAGCTCCCTCCGACCTTTCCTAGGTCTAGTAGGGTACTGTCAGAACCATATTGACAGCTTTGCCACCAAAGCAGCCCCATTGTCTGAATTGCTAAAGAAAAGCTCAACCTGGAAGTGGACTGCGCAGCACTGCAGTAACCGATTTAAAGCACACCCTCACTAGCCTTACTAGCCCCCGACCCAGATCTACCATACACCTTACAGGTTGCAGTCACCATACACTTTTGGCAGTGTCATTGCAAGAAAGACATGGTAGACCAGGCCCAGTAACCTACTTCTCATGAGTATTTGATCCAGTTGAACAAGGCTTCTCTAGTTGCGAATGACAGCTACTGGCAGTATTTTGGGCTATGCACCATTTCACCTATATCATAGGGCTAAACCCAGTAACAGTTCTCACTGAACACATCCCAACCCAGCTTCTGCTGGACAGCCGCCTTAAAGATGGCTCAGTAAGCCAGGTCCGAGCTGCCCATTGGACATTACTACTACAGTGTAGGGACATCGCCATAAATGCCGACATTCCTGGCAGATAATTTAAATTATGGGAGAAATTTGCATAAGTGTCAGGTTATAGCTACAAAGGACTCCACAGATCTGTTTATTCTGAAAGAACAGGAGACATGGTCAGGGACAAAACAGTCAGCCACCCAACGGACAGACTCAATCATGAGAATTTACGTAGATGGTTCATTAACCATAGGGGATGGAACCAGAATAACAGGATATGGCATCTATGTGGAAAGTCAACAGGATTCTGTAAATTGAGTTTGTGTCTTTCTATGCCCTGTTTGTGAACAGAACTCCCACTTACCTGACGAAGGAGCAGCACTCCAAAAGCTAGTGGCGTTTGCTACCAAATAAACCTGTACGAAAATCAACAGGGACAGCCACTAATAGAACTCACTCTTAAACTAACCAGCTATTTGAGTGCCCAAGCTGGTGAACTAGCAGCAGTCGCATACATAGTGAGCCACCCAGATTTATTTCTAACCCCCGCCAACATATACTCTGATAGCATGTACATGTGCAACAGCTTGACTGAGTTCCTACCATTATGGGAAGCCAGAGGTTTCGTCTGTGGATGGAAAGCCCCTACCATCAGCCCCCTTATTAAAATATGTTCTGCAGGCCACCAAAGGGCACACATATGGGATTATTACAGTTAAAAGCCACCACAGGACCTTCCCACCTGGCAATTGTAAGGCAGATGCATTAGTCAAGGCAGGTGCCTGTATGAGGCAGTTTTGTGTGGGACAGTTTTGTATGGGACAGTTTTGGCAGCCGCCTGTAGGAGAGCAAGTAAACATTGTGGCAATGTGCCAAACTAATACAGCCAACCCAGTCCAAGTGCAGCAACAAATTTTAAAATTTTAAAACAAATTTTAGAAGGAGTCTATCCAGCCCCATATGAGAAATGGAGGGACAAAATGCAGATTCAGGATGGTTTGATATTAAAGGCAGGCACATACGTAGTCCCTACCCAAGACAGAAACCAGTATGCACCAGTATCATGACGGACGTGGACGTCAGGGCATAGAGGCAACAATCGAGCGATTAAACGAACTATGTTGGTGGCCCAAACTGCACGATGATGTCACCCAATATATAGAAAATTGCAAAACACCCTCGATAGGTATGCCAGAAAAGCAGAGCTAAGGCACATATATCCAGTAGAAGTCCCCTGGTGAATGTCCAAATTGACTATATCAGCCCACTATCGCCATGCAGGAATGGATTTAAACACATCCTGGTAATAACAGACACTTTCACCAAATGGGTCGAGGCATTTCCCATTAGATCCAACACAGCTAAGGCCACCATGAAGATATTAGGCCAGCAGGTGTTTACATGATGGGTCTTCCCCACAGCATAGGGTCCGACCAAGAGACCGGGTGGGTGGTGCAGAATATTATGGCTATGTTTGGCATCAAGCAGAAAGTCCATATTGCGTGCCATCCACAATCCAGTGGAATTGTAGAGCATGAATCAAACCCTAAAAGGGATTGTGAGAAGACAGTGCAGGAAAACAACACAACATGGGATACAGTACTTCCCTTTGGATTCACCCCTCACACATTAATGACCGGCTGGTCTATGAGGGGAGCTGAATATTTATTGGGGTTTGATTTAACTGAGCCTGCTATCACAGCACTCACCCACCAAAAAGCTGTCCAGCAGATAACCAAAAACATTAAAGCAGCCCAGTTAGTCGCGGCTGTCCGATTAGGAGTTAAAAGGAAACAGAGCAAGGTATAGAATATACAGTTAGCCAGCAGGTGATGATTTCCCTCTCCAACCCCAGCTCCTTCTTGTCCCCAAGATATGCAAGTCCGTACACCATCACCAACAAAATAAGCTCCTCGGTGTATAAGGTCCTGATCGTCAACAGGAAAACTGGTTGGTTCCGTGTCAATCAACTGAAAGCTTACAGGATTCAGAATAATCACTTCCACCATCTCACATTAGAGATAGGGGAGGATGGCACTAGGCAACCGGAACGGCCTCACCCAGGAAATGTATTTCCCCAGACATCCTCTCACCCACTTTCAGGTTCAGACCAGGCCCTTACCCCTACCATGTTACAGCCCAGAGCCTCGTCCACACCTGAAGTGCCCCTGAGGGGAATTGATCATCTCAGACATAACTGGAGACTTGTGCACCCTAGAGGACTGGCACGATTCACTAGATATTGGCCCTTGCAGCATTATGGATTCTCCCATAAACATAAACCCTGACCAAATGACACCGTATTATTTTGATGGGGATACCCGATGCTGCATCCCTCACTTGGGTAAGGGACCAGACACATAGATTGATTAGAATGGGAGATGAGGATAAAGGACCCCTGAACCCATATCCAAACCCAGACGCCACAGTGCAATCCAACAAACAGACACGGATATGGAGGCCAGGTGAGGAGATAAGGATGGAGGCCCATGAGACAAATTCAGATTCAGAAGATGAGTCTGTGGTGGGCAATTTGTTAATGGAAATACTGAATGAAGGAATCTAAGGTGCTCCAAATGATGAAATTCAGCCTAAGGTACAGACCAATGCAAGGTACAAGAACCTCCGATGGAATCCTTCAACCTGTAGGTCCACTGTGACCGACCAACAGTAAAATGTCCACAGTTAAATACAACCAACTCATTCCTGTACCCTCTGTATACTGCTAGTGTGATTAACCAGGTTATCTACAGAATCCGATGCCATCCTCTTTGGTCAACTTTCTTCAGTTAAGGCAAATCATCGAGGCGACTATGCTAAATTTTAAAATCGTCAGAGCAACTGTACTAAATTTTAAAATCATCGAGGCGACTATGCTACATTTTAAATTCTTGGAGGCATTTGTGCTAAATTTTAAATTTGTTCTGCCTTCAAACTCCAAGGCACTTATGGAACAGACATCTTACCCGACCCATGTCCCGCAAGACGTACCAATGTCAACCTCTTCAGGTCATTACAGACTGACTCCAGTGCTATTCGAATCCCTAGGGCTAATGGTGACTGCTGCTAGAATAAAACAGGCCGCGTTGATTTTGCTGGCCAATTTAAACAAGCTCCTTCCGACCGCTCTACGACTTGTCCATTTATCGATCTGAACAAAAATTTGTCTGGCAGTGGTTCACAATTACAAAAAAAACTAGGAAACGCAAGCAACAAGCGATATACTCGGGTCCTCTGTCGATAGTGTTCAAAGAAAGGAGGTATATACATCAAATATTAGATGCAATTACAGCAGAAGTCACATTTATCTCCTCAGGACAAAGACGGATAACAACAAAGATACAACTAGGATTTACCTCATCGACTCATCAACAGGATAAGCACACAGGACACCCCAAGCAAGATTAACTTTTGGTATCCAGGTTATTTATGGTTTGCCTCACCTGACATGGGAGAATGTGAATGTTATGGGTGCACCCCGATAAGAGTACAATGTTTGGGTGTAACAATCAGTGGCTGATATACAAAAAAAAAATTGCAGTTCAGCTAAATGTTATCTGAGTGTCACCGTAGCAGGGGATGTGGGGATTTCCAAGTGATGTGTGCCCTGAAATTGAATGTCTGGCTAACAACCCAGAATAAGGATTAGAGCTCAGGCAGCGGTGTCTGGGACATTCATAGAGGAGAACTTTGCATTGTATGAAATAAGAATGGGCCAAAACCAACCCCAAAACCAACCCACTCGATTTATCCTGAAGCCACCTCCATACCACAGAATGGATTGATACTAAAGGATTGAGTGGAATCGATGCCATCGATGGTGGTAGAGGCTAACTCGTTGGGGTCTTTGAAGAGACTTCCAGATGAGTACATGGGATTTAAGGGGATTGTGAGTTATAGATAGGCCTAGTAGGTATGGATATGATCGGCGCAACCTGTGGGCTGAAGGGCCTGTTTGTGCTGTAGTGTTCTATGTTCTGTGTTCTAAAACCCACAGGGAAAACCGTGTATGACAACATCCACCACAAATTGGTACCTGAAGTGGTGGATATAGCTGGGACCCAACTACCAACTCCCCAGTTTAAGAGATTGTACCTCCATCTGACTCGCAGATTGTTAGGATGGAAGATAGGAATGGATGAAAGACAGGAAAGATCCAAGACAGCGTTAGTGAATGACCTGGCCACAGCGTATGGGGCAGGAGTAGCAACTATTAACGCCCTTGATTTAGCTGACCTGGACAATAAATTTAAGATTCTGACCCAACAGGTTAAACAGGCACTAAATTCCATTAATGAGGCAAGATACTGAAGGGGAACTGACTGGGAATGCAGCCATATGGTTGCTGTATTAGAAGGACACACCAGGATAATCAATCAATGTGTTGGGGAAAAATTGGAGGATGATGACCGACAACAGAACCAGACTTCATGTAGTGCATATGGACAGTGGATGATGGAACAGCTAAGGGAAAAGCTAGAGCAGGTACGCAGTGGACAGGTTGCATCTTGGATCAGTAATGAACAGATGGAACACCTATTTATGGGTAAGAAACCCGAAGTTATCTGGCTGCCAAAGTTATTTGGTTGACCAAAATCGGGTTCAATGACGACTGCAAAGGGACTCCAGGGAAGGCCCTGGGAATGATATTAGGGCTCCTCATAATCACTGATGACCAGGTCAGACCAAGAGTCTTTGAGTGGAAAATATAGGAACTATCCATGAGGATATCTGGATAGGGCACGACAGAACTTTACCCTACGCAGTAGAGAAAGGAGGAAGACTCATAGGCACTACTCTGGAAAGATGTCAGCAAACTGACAAAATAATTGCATCCCCATACCCAGTTTACTTAAATGAGAATGCACTGTGTGGCTTCAGAACAAACACTAGCCTAAATTGCTCAGTAAAATATATTAAATAATAATTAATGTAGAATACATTCCCAGGCTGGCACTGGAATTGGAATGAAAGGAACGCCATTCTGGATCGATTTCTGCCAGGAAGCAATATGAGCAGAACAGCATCAGTGCCTTGTACCAGAGAGGGTGAAGTGACTGCTCCAGAACTAACACTGTACAGAATCATGCTTCACTTTATATATTAAAATTATCCAATATATTGAAATTATTTCCAAAAATATCTCAATCTTAACAACTTGCGTGTTCAGGGTACTTCAAAGCATGTCACAACCAGTTCTTTATTTCTAAGATGTAGTCACTGCTGTTATGTAGGTACAGTAAGAAGTCTCAAAGCACCAGGTTAAAGTCCAACTAGTTTATGTGGTAGCATAAGCTTTTGGAGCATCGCTCCTTCTTCAGGTGAGTGAAGAGCTGTGTTCACAAACAGGGCGCATAGACACAACTCAATTTAGAAGATCTCCGAAAGTTTGTGCTACCAAATAAACCTGTTGGGCCTTAACCTGGTGTTGTGAGACCTCTTACTTTGCTTACCCCAGTCCAACACCAGTGTTGCCACATTATGTAGGTAAACATAACAGCCATTTTATACACTGCAGGGTCCCACAACTAACTAGAAGAACTAGTTGATCTGCTCTTGCTGCTGCTGTTGTCAGATGAATGTTGATGAGGACACCAACAATGGTCTGTTCTCTAAAACATTGTGATGACTTTTCAAAAAGAAATGAGACCAGAGGATTCAAAATTAGTGGCAGGAGGAATGATATGGTTTAATACCAATTATAAAAATGAGTGGGAAGAATACAGCAATGCAGAGCGATGCTGAGTAACGCATTGATGCCTCCTTGTAATCCAAATTGTACGAGCCTGACTAAAGCTTTAATCTGATCCCTGTCTTACTTTCAGTGAGAAAGGAACTTAAACTTAATTAAATATAATGGAATATCACTGAAGCTGTTTGCAATGCAGCAGAAGGGGAGTTTGGGGAACCTATAGTTCCTTGTTCCTTTCTACATAATGCCGTGACCAGAGTTGACTTGCCAGCACCCTTTTCTCCTATAGTACAAATTGTGATCATTTGAAATTTAGCATTCTTGTGCTTGTCCTGATAGGTGTGAGACAAAAAGCAGTATTCAAATTCCGTACTAGCAGTTGACTGGTTAAATAGAATTGATTAAATAGTATGTTTCAGAGTTTGCAGATTTGAGGAAAAGATATATTCTTTCAAAAACACATCCAGCAGAATTTATTGTATATCTGCAAATTTATATTAGACAATGGTTTAAACAAAGTTCAAACTTTAACTTTTAACAGTCCGAATTGAAAATGGGAAACCGTGATTCTACTGTTTTGAGTTGGGTTATTTATAAATTCTGGAATTTAAAAAAAAATTACCCTGATTTTTAATGTTTTAACAGTGAGATAATCAGATTTCTTACCATCTTGTAACTGAAAGGAAAAGAAAGGCTTCTTACCTCCTTCGCATTAACCAGTCCAAAGATGTGTGGGTTAGGTTGATTGGCAGTGCTAAATTGACCCTAGTGTCAGGGGGATTAGCAGGGTAAATGTGTGGGGTTATAGCGACAGGGCCTGGGTGGGATTGAGGTTGGTGCAGATTCGATGGGCCCAATGACCTCCTTCTTCAGTGTAGAGATTCTATGATTCTAAGAAACTTGTAGCCTCGATACAGGCATAACTCGAGTGGCTTAAAAGGGAACAGGGAAATACTGTCTCACCACCACCCTGAAGCAATATCAGTATGATGCGACACATTGTGACATTACTAACACTACATTCTGCATCAAACCAGACATAGCAGCCAGGGTGGGTCTCATTCAACTAATTCAACTAAAAAGGGAGAGAGTAGATTTAAACACCACTGACAAGCTCCAACAGGTTCTGGGGGAGTACCATGAGAAATATGGCACAAGCCTAAAACCCCTACCAAAGGAGTTGAACCAGATTCAGATGAAATGGGCTACAGCCCACAGAACTTTCACCAGAGCAATACAGCAGATCCAAGGGATGAAAAGGGAAATTAAAGAAATTAAAGTTACATTATAGTGGAATGATTTCTGGAACTGGGGCTCAGACATCCAAATCCACCCATTCGTCCGCATAACATCTCATCTGGCGGTGTTGTTGATTTTGTTCACCCTTGTATACCTAATCATCCTCTCAGTCCAATTCAGCCAATGGAAAAAGAGGATCACCCAGAGGCAGGATGTAGGGTTCGCCCTTGAACCATGGTCCCCTCTAATTCAGCAGCGCAATGTTTACAGGAAACCTGCCAGTTTGCAATTTGCATTAATGAACAGCTGGAAATCCTAACGTCAAAATGTGCCTTGGATTCACAAATACTTCATTGTCTGCTGCAGTTTTTCGCCCCGTAAGTAATAGTCCTTCCTACCATTCTTCCTACCAAAGTGGACCACCTCACACTTGCCATAATAATTTTGCAATAATGGTGTTTAGAATATGTGGTTGTTTGTATTTGTAGAGTGTTGCTGTCTGTAGCAACAAAGAATCTCTCTCTTTCTGACCCCATGAGCGAACAACAGCAATGGTGACTGTTACCAACAATGACCAACACAGGGAGAGCTACATGACACAAGAAGGAAGGAAGGAAGACCAGAGCTAATGTATCTGACCAGACCAAAGGATCAGACTATGGAGAGGACTACAGAGATCAGCAGACAGATAAAGGCTAATGTCTGCCTGGGTACTTGCCAGTCTCACAAAAGTTGTCAAAGCCTCATATTGGACTTGAACTAAAAGTTTTAGTATTTCTGTAAGATAACTTATTGTTGGTTGGGTGGGTAATTATTGATTATATGTTTAAATAAATATTGTTGTACTAACAAGAAGTCTACCTGCAATTCTTTGTCCACCATATAAGGATTAAAACAGACTGTGTGGCAGGCACAACAGAAATTTATATATATCTATGAGGTCCCTTCTCACTCTTCTAAACTCCAATACGATCCAAACTGAATTAGTCTCTTGTCATTTGACAGATCTGCCATCCCAGAAATCAGTTTGGTAAACCTTTTGCTGCACTCCCCCAATAGCAAGGACATCCTTTCTCAGATAAGGGCACTAATATTGCACACACTATTCCAGGTTTGACCTCACCAGTGCCCTGTACAATTGCAGTAAAACAGACCTATTCCTACACTCAAATCCTTTCACTATGAAGGCCAATATGCCATTTGCCTTCATTACTGCCTGCTGTACTTGTGCACTTTCAGCAACTTTTACACGAGGACACCAAGGTCTTGCTGAGTATCCACCTTACGTTACACCCATTGAAATAATAATCTGCCTTCCTTTTATTGCTACTGAACTGGACAACCTCACATTTATCCATATTATACTGCATCTGCCTGTCTAAATCACATTGAAACATCTCTGTATTCTCCTCACAGCTCACCCTCCCATCCCACTTTGCATCATCTGCAAATTTGGAGATAATACATTCAGTTCCTTCTTCCAATTCATTAATATATAATGTGAACCGTTGGGGTCCTAGCACAGATCTCCATGGAACCCCATTAGTCACTGACTGCCAATTAGAACAGTATGTAACAGAACCTACGAGGGAGCGAGCTATTTTAGATCTGGTACTGTGTAACAAGGCAGGTAGAATTAGGGATCTTCTTGTGAGGGATCCTCCTGGGATGAGTGATCATAGTATGGTTGAATTTCTGATGCAGATGGAGGATAAGAAAGGGTCCCGAACCTGTGTCCTCTGTTTGAACAGAGGGGAGCATAATAGAATGAGAGCGGAATTGGCGAATGTAGATTGGGGGCACAGATTGGTTGGTAGGACGGCTGAGGAACAGAGGGGGATTTTTAAGGAGATCTTTTTTGGTACTCAGCAGAAATATATTCCAATGGTAAAGAAGGGCTGTAAGAGAAGGGATAACCAGCCGTGGTTATCGAAGGAAATAAAGGTGAGTGTTAAATTAAAAGCTGATGTGTTCAGAGCGGCTAAAAATAGTGGGCGATTAGAACATTGGGAAAGATTTAAAAAACAACAAAGAATGACTAAGAAAGCAATAAAGAAAGGAAAGATAGAATATGAAGCTAAACTAGCTCTAAATATAAAAAAACGATAGTAAAAGTTTTTACAAATATATAAAGAAGAGGAGACTGGCTAGAGTGAATGTTGGACCCTTGGAGGACGAGAGGGGGGGGTTTAGCAGTGGGTAATGAGGAAATGGCTGAGGCTTTAAATAAGTTTTTTGTGTCGGTCTTCACGGAGGAGGACACAAATAGTTTGCTGGATATTAAAGATAGAAGGATGGTAAGAGATGAAGGTCCTTAATGCAATTACTGTTACTAGAGAGGTAGTGCTTGATAGACTAACGGGACTGAAGGTAGACAAGTCCCCGGGACTGGATGGAATGCATCCCAAGGTTCTGGAAGAAATGGCAGAGGTGATAGCTGATGCCTTAGTGATTATTTATCAAAATTTGCTGCACTCCGGGGAAGTGCCCGAAAATTGGAAAACAGCTAATGTTACGCCACTGTTTAAAAAAGGCAGCAGACAAAAGGCAGGGAATTATAGGCCTGTTAGTTTAACGTCTGTAGTTGGAAAAATGCTGGAATCCGTCATCAAAGAAGAAATAGCGAGGCACCTAGGAAAGAATAGTTTGACCGAACAGACGCAGCACGGATTCGTTAAGGGGAAGTCGTGTTTAACGAATTTATTGGATTTCTATGAGGATGTGACTAGTGCGGTACACAGAGGGGACCCAGTGGATGTGGTGTTTTTAGATTTCCGGAAAGCGTTTGATAAGGTGCCTCACATCAGGTTGCTGCAAAAGGTTAGGGTGCACAGAGTTGGGGGTAAGGTATTAGTGTGGATTGAGGATTGGTTATTTAACAGGAAGCAGTGAGTTGGAATCAATGGGTGCTATTCTGGGTGGCAGTTGGAGACTAGTGGAGTGCCGCAGGGATCGGTGCTGGGGCCTCAACTGTTTATCATTTACATAGACGATCTGGAGGAGGGGGCTGCGTGTAGGGTAACAAAATTTGCTGATGACACGAAGATGAGTGGAAAAGCAAATTGCGTGGAAGGCGCAGAAAGTCTGCAGAGTGATCTGGATAGGCTGAGTGAGTGGGCAAGGACCTGGCAGATGGAGTATAACATTAGCAAATGTGAGGGTATCCACTTCGGTAGAAATAATAGTAGAAGGGATTATTATTTAAAGGGCGAAAAGCTGCAGCATACTATGGTGCAGAGGGACCTGGGGGTCCTTGTGCACTAATCGCAAAAACCCAGTCTGCAGGTGCAGCAGGTGATCAAGAAGGCAAATGGGATGCTGGCCTTTATAGCGAGGGGGATAGAATATAAAAGCAGGGAGGTCTTGCTGCAACTGTACAGGGCACTGGTGAGGCCGCAACTGGAGTACTGTGTGCAGTTTTAGTCACTGCATTTGCGAAAGGATATATTGGCCTTGGAGGGAGTGCAGAGAAGGTTCACTAGGCTGATACCGGAGATGAGAGGGTTAGCCTATGAGGAGAGATTGAATAGGCTGGGTCTGTACTCGTTGGAGTTTAGAAGGCTGAGGGGGGATCTTATAGAGACATATAAGATAATGAGGGGGCTAGATAGGGTAGAGGTAGAGAGATTCTTCCCGCTTAGAAAAGGGAGAACGTGCAACTCCACACAGACAGTTTAGAACAGAGTTGAGGAGGAACTTCTTGACTCAAAGGGTGGTGAATCTCTGGAATTCTCTGCCCATTGAAGTGGCGGAGGCTACCTCGCTGAATGAATTTAAGTCATGGGTAGATAGGTTTCTGATAGACAAGGGAATTAAGGGTTATGGGGAGAAAGCAGGAAAGTGGAACTGATCCACTTCAGGTCAGCCATGATCTTGTTGTGGGGGGGTAGGCTCGAAGGGATAGATGGCCTACTCCTGCTCCTATTTCTTATGTTTTCTTATGTTCTAAGTCCAGAGTCCAAAGGATTTTAGAAAATAACTTCCAATGGATCTACTATTTCCAGGGCCACATCCTTAAGTAGTCTGGGGTGATTATCAAAGTAAAAAGTCTGACAACACCAGGTTTAAGTCCAACCAATTTATTTGATAGTAAACTCACTAGCTTTCGGGGTTAGCCCCTTCGTCAGGTGAATGGAGAGTTCTGGCCTCAGACAGAGCATATAAAGCACAGACAGTTTACAGATTACTGATTAGAATGCGAATCTTTACACCTAACCCAAGATCCTTGTTGAAGAGGACGGTCTCAACAAGGATCTTGGGTTCATGTCGCACTATCTGTAACCCCCGTGACTTGCCTGGGTTTGCAAAACCTCACTTACTGTACTGTCTGGAGACAATACACATCTCTTTAACCTGTGATCAGTGCTCCTTCCACTCACATTGTCGGCCACTTTAAGACTTGAACAGCAGGTTAGGTGTAAAGATTCGCATTCTAATCAGAAATCTGTAAACTGTCTGTGCTTTATATGCTCTGTCTGAGGCCAGAACTCACCATTCACCTGACGAAGGGGCTAACCCCGAAAGCTAGTGAGTGTACTATCAAATAAATCGGTTGGACGTAAACCTAGTATTGTCAGACTTTTTACTGTGTTTACCCCAGTCCAACGCCGGCACATCCACATGATTACCAAAGCCCTAGAAATTTATCTACCTTCAATCCCATCAATTTCCCCAAACCTATTTCTTCACTCATGCTAATTTTCCTCAGGTCCTCACTAAAACTTGTTCATAGCCACCGAAGCAAGTTGTGCCTGCGCAAAACTTTCAATAATGTAAGTATTTAGTTATTGTAGACACAAATCAATGTTAAGCTAGTTCGATCCTAACTATGTTTTGAGTTATTCAATCGAGTGTCAACCTTTGATTGCTCTCTCTCCCTCTCTCTCAAGTAATCCTCATTTTGCGAAAAAAAAGTCCCAGAGGGCCTTGTCAGGGTCTGAAGGGACAGCGAGGTCCTGGACTGGACAGCTGATTTCAGCATAGTTGGGAATCCATGCATATACCCATATCTGTATTTGATAGAATCCATGTGGCACTAGCACTCTGAATTTTTGACACAAACTAATAAGCATTATGGCAACTGAAGTTAGTTCCAATTAACATCATACAGTTCTTGTTGTGGACCCTGGATGATCTCAAGAAGGTTGTCTATTAGGGTTAACCCTCTAGGATGCTAATTGCAGTAGCTTATTTTAACACTTACAAAGATATAACTCAATCTACTTGCGACGTGACACAATTTGGCACTATCTATAATTTCAACAGCAACAAGACTGTGGCAAGTACTTAAATAAATCCCAAGGTTCAAAGAAATTAATTTATGGCAATAGTGTAAAATGGATGATCAAGTTCACCACTGGTTACCCCTCTCTCCTAATTTTCTGAGAGGGATGTAAAATGAGCAAAATCGCTCATTTTAGGCAAATGGCAAAAGTCAAATTACTCCCCATCTTTCAATATTGAGCATCAAAAAGAAAATGTGATTGTCCAAAATATTTGTACCTATCATTTGTACAGAGTTCCTCATGTTATTTCCCTGTATTTATTATTTATGTACACCAGATATTTATTTCATGAAAAACATTTTCTCTTAATTTCGGTGTCTTCCATTTAATTGATTTTATACTTTTAGAACTAATTTATTACTTTGATTATTTTTGTATTTATGCTTGATGTTTAAGATTAGAATACAGTTATGATTCCCATGGGGATCTGAATAACCAATTTACTGAGAAACCCCATCCCCCAAATGACTGCTGATTTTTTCTTTCTTTAATTGTTAAAGCATGGTCTTTTCTGTAACAGCAGTTATAAACATTTGTTCACATATGAAATGCTCACACATCAAAAAGATAAAATTACATGCATCAAATGCAAGAATTAAAATAATCAGCAAAGTAAATTAGCAGCTGTATTAAATTACAATTTTCATAAACTACAGAGTTACTGCTGCAAAAATAAAGACAGACTTCACTGGCAGCTAGCAAATGGAAACTACATTCCAAAACAATACTGGGTACTGATAAGAACACAGCAAAACTGATGATTCACAAGGTCAAGAAAATCAAAACAAGCAAAAAACAAAAAATACTACCACAGGAATAACATTAATGTGCAAATTAACAAGTAAATTCTATAATGTTTTAAGCAGCAGTCACATATATTGACATTTACATCTAAATTAAATGCTGATGTATGGTATAGGGAGTTGTTGACGGTGCAGGCGGTGATGGGAATGGGGAGGGGGGGTTGGGGCGGGGAATGAGGCGGCACTGCTAAAGATCTCTGGACACAGTCTCGGGACCGGCTTCCCTGCGCAGTTGATACAGGCACTTGTGTCACAGCCTTGGCCAACTGATTGCCTTATCTCCACCCTGCGTTCTCCACCTCTGCCCCAACTGATTGGCATATAATACATTATTTGTAATTGTACCTCTCGGTTTTGGCTTCTGGTATTGGAGCTGACATTCACAGTGGGTAGATCCTGTCTTTCCTCCCACCCAACACAAGTCATTGCAAATATTTTCTTCAGGTCAGGATGCAACCCCTGTACAAGAATATTTACAGGAGGTTCATATGCCTTCCCTAATTTCACTGGCGCAATTTTCACCCCTCCCCTCTGCAGCAGAACTGACTGTGGTGCAATGAGTTTGACTGCTGTTGCTTTCCCCTGAAAGGCCATTCCCCTCAACAGTATCCAAAGCGGTATATGTGTTTTGCAGGAGACTGGCCATTGGAGATTCCTGTACTACCTGCCTATCTCTGTTGTTCTGTCTGGTGGTTCCCCATTCCCTTACTCCCTGCAGAATCTGAGCCTGTGATGTGACCACCTTTCTACATGTGCTATCCACGGTACTCTTGGACTCGCGGATGCTCCACAGTCTTTCCAGCTACCACTCCAGCTCTGAAACTTGAGCTTCCAAGAGCTGGGGTTGGAGACAGTTGCTGCACACATGCTGACCCAGGGGACTGGAACTGCCTGACCCAGCCTGCCACTTGGAGCAAGAGGAGCAAACCACGGCTTTGAGGTCCCCTGTCATGTCTTACCCCTTTAAATTAAACTTCTGAAAGATGTTTTGTTTCAGATTATATCCAATTCTCACGGGCCCTTCTTTCCTGCTCCTTGTGACTATCAAATATAACCTTTACAAACTTTAAACCACAGAAATTACCGCTGAGGCTACTAGTGATAAAAGTATTAACTACTTACCCGACCTTCCTACTTATCAATCAGCTCTTTCCTTTGTGTCTTCTACTATTGCAGCAGAGCAAGACAACATCTTGCTTTTACCTCCTCACAGTGTCCTTTTTGTTGGTTAAAGGAGGAGGAAGGGAGAAAAACACTACTGTAGTGTTTCGGGCTTAATCACTCCTTGACACCAGGTCTCCTGCTTCCCACTTCTTAGTAGATTTTGCTTTGACTTTCACGTCAATAGCCAATCAACTTAGCCGCTCTTCTGCCCTGTGCTTTGAGCTTCAGCCTCTTATTCATCACAGTCAGTTCTACAACCTGCTTGCAGAATCTCTTTACTCAAATGCTAGCAGGGAATATACAAACTGACTAAAGGTTTCTACAGGTATGTGAAGAGAAAAAGATTGACCAAAACTAATGTAGGCTCCTTACAGTCAGAAACGGGAGCATTCATAACATGAAATAAAGAAATGGCCGAGGAATTAAATTTGTAGTTTGCTTTAGTCTTCACAAAGGGACACTTGAATAATGTAGCAGAAGATCTGAAAGAAACAAGTTTTAGTGAGGAGCTAAAGAAAATCAGCATTAGTAGAGGAAAGGTTTTGGGGAAATTGATGGGATTAAAGGTGGACAAATCTCCAGGTCATGATAATCTTCATCCATGAGTATTTAAGGAAGCGTCCCTGGAAATAATAGACCCATTGGTGGTTATTTTCCAAACTTCTTTGGACTCTGAACTGGTTTCTTCAGATAGGTGGGTGGCTAATCTAAGCCTGCTATTCAAAAAGGGAGGTAGAAAGAAAACAAGGATCTAAAACAATGAGCCTAATGTCAGTACTGGGGAAATTGCTAGAGTCCATTATAAGACCATAAGACTATAGGAATAGAAATAGGCCATTCAGCCAATTGAGATTGTTCTGCCATTCAATCATTGATGATATGAATTTCATCCCATTCTCCCCAAACTCTTATCGAAATTTTCAAAATTCAGCATTTGGAAGGCAGTCATATAATTAGACAAAGCATGGACTCACAAAAGGGAAATCATGCTTGACAAAGCTGTTGGAATTCTTTGAAGGTATAACTAATAGAGTTGACAGAAGAGAACCAATGGATATGGTTTATTTAGATTTTTATGGAACTTTCAACAAGGCTTGTGAGTGGCATGGTGGCACAGTGGTTAGTACTGTTGCCTCAGAGTTTCAGGGATCTGGGTTCGATTCCCAGCTTGGGTCACTGACTGTGTAGAGTTCACACTTTCTCTCTATGTCCATGTGGGTTTCCTCTGGGTGCCCCAGTTTTCTCCCACAGTCCAAACAAGCACTGGTTAGGTGCTCCGGTTTCCTCCACAGTCCAAAGATGTGTGAGTTAGGTTGATTGGCCATGCTAAATTGCCCCTTAGTGTCCTGAGATGCGTAGGTTAGTGGAATTAGTGGGTAAAATATGTAGGGATATCGGGGTAGGGCCTGGGTGGGATTGTGGTCAGTGTAGACTCAATGGGCTGAAGGACCTCTTTCTGCACTGTAGGGTTCTATGATTGGCCATGATAAGTTGCCCCTAAGTATCCTGGGATGTGTAGGTTAGAGCATTAGTGGATAAGGCCTGGGTGGGATTGTTCTCAGTGCAGACTCAATGAGCCGAATGGCCTCCTTCTGCACTATAGGGATTCTTTGTTTCTATGTTTGTATGTCTCACATTGAGGATGTAAAGGGGTTTTTTTAGTGTTGCGGATGCATGCTTTGGGGTCTTTATAGTATTGTATATTGTAGGCATAATCAGATAATTGCAAATTTTGTAGAACAAAGAATAATGGCTGCTGATCATTTTACTGAATGCAGTCACTGACTGCCATGTGGGAAGAAGCTATGTGCAGCAGGGAGTGATTGGTTAAATACGAGGTAAGTATGAATGGAGCATAACTACCTTATCTGGGAAATGTGTGTTGGAAACGAGTGACAGGCTGTTCCCTCTGTGCATGCTTCAGCAGGAAAGGAGTATAAGTCCTTTGTGTAATTGTAGTAAGTTGTTAGTCTTTCTGCAGTGGAGTGCGTATAACTTACCCACCTCACGTTAGGTGGAAGACTGACCCAACGTCGTAAATCACATTGAATAAACACTTTTAAAAGATAACTGGAGTTGAATCGATTATTGTCGAACCAAGCCTGACAAGGTGTGTAGTTTTATATTATCATTTATGGAGTTTTAAATTATCATTTGGTGTCAGAAGTGGAATTCCAACAGACGGCAGACGACAGGAAACGGCGTCAGAGTGAACGGCACCGAAACCAAGACTGAGGAATCGGCTGGCCAAGTGTGTGAGTACTGTTGTTACAACCACTTAGCTCTCCTCTGCCTTGTATTTCCGGTGCTCGTTGACCCATCGTTTGTTGTCATCAGCCATCCCGAAGGAATAGCCAGTTGTTGTTTCGCCGGCTCGTGCAACTCTACAGGGTACTGGTGAGGCTGCAGCTAGAGTACTGTGTGCAGTTTTGGTCGCTGCACTTGCGGAAGGATATATTGGCCTTGCAGGGAGTGCAGAGGAGGTTCACTAGGCTGATATTGGAGATGAGGGGGTTGGATTCTGAAGAAAGATTGAATAGACTGGGTCTGTACTCGTTGGAGTTTAGAAGGATGAGGGGAGGATCTTATAGAGACGTATAAGATAATGAACGGGATGGATAGGGTAGAGGTAGAGAGATTCTTCCTGCTTAGAAAGGATAGCAGGACTAGAGGGCACAGCCTCAAGATAAGGGGGGGACAGTTTAGATCAGAGTTGAGGAGGAACTTCTTCACTCAAAGGGTGGTGAATCTCTGGAATTCTCTGCCCGTTGAAGTGGTGGAGGCTACCTCGCTAAATATATTTAAGTCACGGGTAGATAGGTTTTTGATAGACAAGGGAATTAAGGGTTACGGGGAGAAAGCGGGAAAGTGGAACTGATCCACTTCAGATCAGCCATGATCTTATTGAATGGCGGGGCAGTCTCGAAGGGCTAGATGGCCTACTCCTGCTCCTATTTCTTATGTTCTTAACTCCAGGTTGGTTGTTCCTGCGGTTGGTGGTCTCTGTCTATACGGTGAGGTAAAGATTAGTCAGTGAATAATTGGGCAAAGACTGCACCTCACTGAGGTTTCTTTGTATTCTGGTAGCGGTTGTTTACAGGTCACCATGTAAACAGTGAGGTAAAACAAGTAGTCAGTGAATAATTGGGCAAAGACTGCAATTCACTGAGGTTTCTTTGTATTTTGGTAGCGGTTGTTTCCAGGTCACTATGTAAACGGTGAGGTAAAACAAGTAGTCAGTGAATAATTGGGCAAAGACCGCACTTCACTGAGGTTTCTTTGTATTTTGGTAGTGTGCCAGGAATTGGTTGATTATTGGAAGTGCTTGAAACGAGTAGTTGAGGGGTAATGTTGTGTGAGAATTGATTTACCATGGGAAATCACTTAGATAAAACAGACACCAAGGATTCGGCATTGCAAATCTTATGCAAGAAATATCTAGATAAAGCTAAGAGCTTAAGAACATAATTACATTGATTATCTGCTGTTTTGAATAGTAAATTGGGTAAAGATATTTGGCTACTAGGCGGCACATGGAACCTAGAAAAATTGCACTGCCGTGGAAAAGAATGCTAGTTTAAAATGGAAAACATTAATTTCAAATTGGAAAAGGAGTCAGCTAGGTGCCATGAAACCATTTGGCTGAAAGGCAGGTTGGGCTAGCCCCTCAGGTTAAACAACAAGAGGATCCTCCCAGTTGCTCTGGCATGCCAATGCTTCCCTACTCCAGTGATACTGAGGAAGAGGTCTGCAACCTTGCTCTGGTAACGAAGGGAGGAACAGTAAATAATTCATTGACCGATCTAAATCCTTCACACCAGGGAAAAGACATCAGATCCTAGTGTCACTGGGGAAACTCCAGCTCTGGAATGCAAATGCTAAATTTTGGTATTATCATTATGCCACAAGATATTTACAGTATTAGATATAGCTAACAAGTTCTGGTCCATCCCCTTGAACTTTAACTCACAGGATAAATTTGTCACAACAGGAGGCACCCAACTCAAACATGGCCAGATTTATTAGAGCCCAATGTGCTCCCATCAGTGAAGGGTTAAAAAGAAACAAGCAGCTGACTCTGTATGGTACAGAGAGAGAGAGAGAGAGAGCGTAACTGTGTGATCGAGAGCCTCATGTGGTGTAAAAGGGTATAGCCAATCAAAGTGAATTGTTTCGAGTTTAATAAATTATGTAGGGATCGGACAGAGATTTGAGCTCTGCCATGTGAGAAAGGTGGCATTCCATTACATCTCAAAAGTTATAAGGAGAGTTAACCATTTAGGCACACAGTATATTTGATTTTGTACTTGCCTGTGTTGGTTACAAAGGCAGCAGCTGTATTGGCCTCTGTGATTGTTCCCACCGGGGGTAATCAGTCTCTAAGTCAGGTACCTGCATGGGGGACGACGGGCATGCCAGAGATAACTGAGGTATAACACTCACAGAGGGACACCTCTGATTCTGAGCGCAAACTATGGAAGTCAATGGGGTGTTCGTACTCCTTGGCAAGGGACCTCTGGCTTACACCAGTTGGTCAAGTTTGTATTCCGGATTCTTTATTCCCAGTGCTTATTGATTATTTGCATTCTTGTACCCATCTTGGCAAGGAGGGAATGATACAGCTACTTCTAAAGACTTGGTGGCATCCAGATTTGAATACAGCAGCACAAACGCGGCTGGATCGATGCCTTATATGCATGAAAAATAATAAGGGTAAAGGTATTAAATGCCCTCCTGGAGCCACTCCCTTGCCAGGTGGCCTTTTTGCTTGTATACCGCTTGATTATATTGAATTACCAAAAGAATACTACTATAAATATTGTTTAGTAATAATCGATGTGTTTAGTAAATGGATTGAAGCCTTCCCCACCAGGAATTGTACTGCACATACGGTGGTGAAGTTATTGTTGACAGAAGTTATTCCCCATTTCGGAGTACCCAAAATGGTGAGCTCAGATAATGGACCACATTTTGTGGCTCAGATTAACATTGAATTATGCAAAGCCCTCGCAATTAAACAACAACTGCATTGCGCGTATTATCCACAGGCAGCAGGAATTGTGGAAAGAGCTAATGGAACTTTAAAAGAGAAATTATCTAAATTGACTGAAGAAACCGGATTAAATTAGCTACAGGTATTGCCCTTGTTTCACATGTGAGTGACTCCCCATTCAAGGACTGGACTGTCAGCTGCAGAGATAGTCTATTTTCAGCCAATGAGGACTCCCTGGGATGTCCATGAGAGACCCCTAGAGGGAGTAGACCTCCCTGGGTGATGGGTGAACAGATGCAGAATTACTTGAAGCAATTAACCCTTTCTCTGAAATTCCTCCACTCCCAGGTAAAACAAGCACATTTCCCACAGACAGCGGGGACAGCTACCTCTCAATACCCTGTGATCGAACCCAGAGACTACATATTGATAAAGAACTGGGATAGGAAGAAATTACCTCTACCACACTCCTCAACCACCTCATACACCAGCTGTACAGCAAATGCTGCATCCTGGAAATCAATGTAGAGTCCATTTTGTCAACTTACGCTCAGGGCGCAGACCAGCTGCGAAACTCTGCCAAACAGACAAGACAAAGGAACTATGCCATCAATATGTACACCAAGAACAGGAAACTTGAGAAACTCGGCATCACCACCGTCAGAGACCAAGCCTCCCCCCGGTACCACAGTAGAAAACAGCATCACCGCAGGGAAGTCCATTGTCAACCTGTCGGACTACACACTCCAACCACATGAATTCCAAGTTTTCAGCCGAGGGCTCAATTTCTGCCCCACCACCAAAATAGACCCCATCAGTCTCACAGCAGACACAGAGGAATTCATCAGGCGGATGAGGCTGTGGGAGTTCTTCCACAAACCTCAAGAGGCCAACAGTGAACACAACGAGCCAGCCAATGAACCGGAACAGCCGACAGAGAGATCCGCAGTGCAGCAATCAAAGAGAAAAGAGTCAAATTGGACTCCTCTGGAAGGCTGCTGCCCTTGGCTTGACATGTAAACCCAAGCCGTCAGGAGATATGTCAACACCAGATTCGTCAGCCGCACTCACAAGACAGTCCCAAACATCACCCAAGCAGAACGCAATGCCATCCGCGCTCTCAAGACCAAATGCAACATTGTCATCAAACCAGCAGACAAAGGAGGGGCCATTGTCATACTGAACAGAATGGATTACTGCATAGAAGTGTACCGACAACTGAACAATGAGGAACACTACAGACAGTTACCCACAGATCCGACCAAAAACACACCCGTGAACTTAACAGACTGATCAAGACTTTTGATCTGGATCTTCAGAGCACCCTCTGTGCTCTCATCCCACGTACTCCCCGTGTTGGAGATCTCCACTGCCTCGTGAAGATACTCAAGGCAAACGCACCCGCCGACCCATCATATCAGGCAATGGGACCCTGTGAGAGAACCTTTCCAGCTACATTGAGGGCATCCTCAAGATTGGAAGATTGGAAAGCGGCTAATGTTACGCCGTTGTTTAAGAAGGGTGCCAGGCAAAAGGCAGGGAATTATAGGCCGGTTAGTTTAACGTCTGTTGTAGGTAAAATGTTAGAATCCATCATCAAGGAGGAAATAGCGAGGCATCTTGAGGGGAATTGCTTGATAGAGCAGACGCAGCACAGTTTCATTAAGGGGAAGTCGTGTCTGACAAATTTACTGGAGTTCTATGAGGATGTGTCTAGGGCGGTGGATAGAGGAGAGCCGGTGGATGTGGTCTTTCTTGATTTTCAGAAGGCGTTTGACAAGGTACCTGACAAGAGGTTATTGCAGAAGGTCAGGGGACATGGAGTTGGGGGTAGGGCGTTAGAGTGGATAGAGGACTGGTTGTCAAATAGGAGGCAGAGAGTGGGGGTCAATGGGTGCTATTCGGATTGGCGGTTGGTGACTAGTGGAGTGCCTCAGGAATCGGTGCTGGGCCCTCAGCTATTTACCATTTATATAGATGATCTGGAGGAGGGAACCGAGTGTATGGTGTCAAAATTTGCTGATGACACCAAGATTGGTGGAACGGCAAATGGTGCGGAGGGTGTGGAGAGTCTGCAGAAGGATCTAGATAGGCTGGGCGAATGGGCCAGGAACTGGCAAATGGAATTTAATGTTGGCAAGTGCGAGGTGGTCCACTTTGGTAGGAATAATGGTAGGAAGGATTATTACTTACGAGGCGAAAAACTGCAGCAGGCGACGGTGCAGAGGGACCTCGGGGTCCTTGTGCATGAGTCGCAAAAACCCAGCTTGCAGGTGCAGCAGGTGGTCAGGAAGGCGAATGGGATGCTGGCCTTCATAGCGAGGGGGATTGAATATAAAAGTAGGGAGGTCTTGCTGCGGCTATATAGGGCATTGGTGAGGCCGCAGCTGGAGTACTGTGTGCAGTTTTGGGCGCCGTACTTATGCAAGGATATTTTGGCCTTGGAGGGAGTGCAGAGGAGGTTTACTAGGCTGATGCCGGAGTTGAGGGGGTTGAGCTATGAGGAGAGGCTGAATAAACTAGGCTTGTACTCGTTAGAGTTTAGAAGAATGAGGGGAGATCTCACTGAGACGTATAAGATGATGAATGGGATGGATAGGATAGAGGTGGAGAGACTCTTCCCGCTCAGAAAGGACAGTAGGACTCGGGGGCACAGCCTCAAGATAAAGGGGGGGCGGTTTAGAACGGAGTTGAGGAAGAACTTCTTCACTCAAAGGGTGGTGAATCTCTGGAATTCTCTGCCCGTTGAAGTGGTGGAGGCTACCTCGCTAAATATTTTTAAGACGCGGGTTGATGGGTTTTTGATAAGAGAGGGGATTAAGGGTTATGAAGAGAGGGCGGGAATGTGGAACTGAGCCACGACAGATCAGCCATGATCTTATTGAATGGCGGGGCAGGCTCGAAGGGCCAGATGGCCTACTCCTGCTCCTATTTCTTCTTATGTTCTTATATCCTGAAACCCATTGTACAAAGAACCCTCAGCCTTTGTCACGTCACTATGAACTTCCTACAGAAACACAGCACACATGAAGCAGTTGAACCAGGAGCGCTCCTCGTCACAATGGATGTCTCAGCACTCTACACCAACATTCCCCACGTCGATGGCATTGCTGCAACTGCCTCAGTACTCAACGCCGACAACTGCCAGTCTCCAGACGCAATTTTACAACTCGTCTGCTTCATCCTGGACAACAATGTCTTCACCTTCAACAACCAATACTTCATCCAGACACACGGAACAGCCATGGGGACCAAATTTGCACCTCAATATGCCAATATCTTCATGCACAGGTTCCAAAAAGACCTCTGCGCCACACAGGACCTTCAAACTATGCTGTTCACTGGATACATCGATGACATTTTCTTCTTTTGGACTCATGGTGAACTGAAACAACTATATGATGACATCAACAAATTCCATTCCACCATCAGACACATCATGGACTACTCTCCAGAATCAGTTGCATTCTTGGGCACACATCCCCATCAAGGATGGTCACCTCAGCACTTCACTGTCCCGCAAGCCCATGGATAACCTCATGATGCTCCACTTCTCCAGCTTCCACCCTGAATACTTTAAAGAAGCCATCCCTTACAGACAAGCCCTCCGTATACAACGGATCTCATCAGACAAGGAGGATCACAACAGACACCTCCAGACGCTGAAAGATGCCCTCATAAGAACAGGATATGGCGCTCGACTCATCGATCAACAGGTCCAATGTGCCACAGCGAAAAACTGCACCAACCTCCTCAGAAGACAAACATGGGACATGGTGGACAGAAAGCTACATGTCATTGATGAAGACAAACATCACGCCAAGGCCATCCCCATACTCCCACTTCTTGCCTTCAAACAACCGCACAACATCAAACAGACAATTGTCCGCAACAAACTATCCAGCCTTCAGGAGAACAGTGACCACAACACCACACAACCCTGCCACAGCAACCCCTGCAAGACATGCTAGATCATCGACACGATTGCCATCAAGTCACATGAGAATACCAACCACTAGATATACGGTATATATTCTAGCAACTTGGCCAACATTGCCTATGTTATATGTTGCAGGAAAGGATGTCCCAAGGCATGGTACATTGGGGAGACCATGCAGACACTACGACAATGGATGATTGAACACCTCTCGACAATTACCAGGCTAGACTGTTCTCTTCCTGTTGGGGAAACTTCAGCTGTTACAGGCATTCAGCCTCTAATCTTCAGGTAAGTATTCTCCAAGGTGGCCTTCATGATACATGATAACGCGAAGTCGCTGAGCAGAAACTGATAGCCAAATTCCGCACATATGAGGATGGCGTCAATCGGGATCTTGGGTTCACATCACATTATCTATAACCCCCACGTCTTGTCTGGGCTTGCAAAATCTCACTAACTGTCCTGTCTGGAGACAACACACATCTCTTTAACCTGTGCTTAATGCTGTCTCCACTCACAATGTCTGTACCTTTGAGACCTGATTACCTGTAAAGAATTGTATTCCAACCATTATTTTGTAAATTGAATTTGTGTCTTTATATGCCCTGTTTGTGCACAGAACTCCCACTTACCTAACAAAGGAGCAGCGCTCCGAAAGCTAGTGGCTTTAGCTACTAAATAAATCTGTTGGACTTTAATCTGGTATTATGAGACTTTTTACTTTTTCTGACAGGTGGCCCTTGCTCTCTCTTTTTGTCCCACTGTCCCTTTATTTTATACCTGCAATGCCAGATCAATATTTCCCACAATAGGATTGGTCCTAGGTTTTCAAAACCATCAGATTTAAAGTTAATAGGTTCTTGATCCTTAAGTGCCTGATTCAAATTGATTGGTTCAATTCAAAAACCTGTTGTCTTGTTAAAAGCTGCTGCTTGGCCTTTCAATATAAATGTTTCAGTCTGTGCTCTTTATGTACTTGCATTTTTTTAACTATCTAAGCACAGAAAAAGCAGGACCTTTTAAAGTGACCATGCAATGCTTTCCCCCTAGCATTTTACAGATTTACCATTTTTACAAACATCAAATTCTAGCTTCCTACCTCTCAATTTACAACAATCCCACCCAACTTCACAACACCAAGCCAGCATTGGCCCCTGACTGCAGGACCTCCAGACTGGCATGAGTCCCCACCATCCACTGCACCATTGCAAGCCCGTCCCTCCTCCAACTCTGCACCATGGCCATGGCCATGCCTGAGACCTTCCCATTTGCACCCCAGAAGTTGGTGCTCAGTGGTACTCATCTCCTTGCTAACCATCATCACTGCTGCACCTGAGCATCATTATATTGAGCAGCTGGAATTCCCGCCAGTGTGGCATCAGATCGACGAGGTGGTTATGTAAGTGAGGGGGGATAGGTGTGTGTCGCACTTGCAAATAACACTGAAGTACACTCAAATACGTTCAAATTGACTTCTCACCCATTTTGGCCGCGGATCTATTTATGCTCAGAAAAAGTGGCTTGTAAGATTGAAGCCAGTGTGAAATCGGGCATATTTTTGAAATTCTGTTTTGCACACAATCTTACTACCTCACTTCACCAAATGACAGGTGAGATGAGGTCATAAGTTTGCAACCATCGATTTTTTTGGAAGATTGTCCCACCCTCTTGGCACTGCTATGGCACTGTTGTGGTATCAGGTGGGCAATGTAAGGCTGGCACTGCTCCACAGGCACTGCCCAGCCATGTTCCTGAAGAACTGGGCGGTGACATTTGCTCATGAAGACCAGCTGTGATTCTCGCTTGCCTGAGGTCTGACCAGTGAAAAAGTAAGCACAAGTGAGCCTGGATGATGCAGTGCAGATATCATTAGTGACATGCTAATATTATGAATATGCAAATGAGCTTAACTGCCCTTTTGGGCATAAAGCTGATCCCGCCAGCAAAACAGTGCCGATGGCATTGTATGCAGTGAGAAACTGGGTTCGAACCCGATTTTCCATTCTACATACAATCTTGATGAGTGTGGCGAGCTGGTAAGATCATGCACTTGGCGGTGGTGGTGTCTTACCAGCTTGCCACGCCAGTGGATCGACGTGCAAGCAGGTAAGATTATGAGCGATGAAAAACAGGTTTTGTACCTGGTTTCTCACTTCTTGTGATCTTACTGGCCCCGACCTGCTAGCGAAATCAGCGTCATGCTTGAAAAAGGCGTGACGCTGATTTTAATTTTTAAATTCTTATTTCGGCCAGTGATCGATCCAGGGCTAGGGTAAGGAGAAGGTGATGTCAGGGGGTGTGATGTCTGGGAGGGGGGAGCAGGGCGAGTTACAGATGTCTCTGAGAGATCAAGGTATCGCACCCTATGTAGTCAGGAACGGGCTTCCCGGCAAGAATAGATTCCATGAACGCACTTTGCCTTTTATTTGCACAAAATGTCACACAATTGTGCTTAGAAGCTTGCCCAAAAATGGGTGCGATTCTCTCCCGCTTGTTCAGAATTTCGAATTTTTTGGTATGATTACCCCCATTTGGAAGATTGCCCCCAGAATTTAGAAACTGGCCAGTGCGAATTGCTTTGGAGCGTGGGCTCAAAATCGCCCCCATCATTTGTGTATTTGTCTGGACCTACGGTTCATACTTCCAGTAGTAACTCGCTTATTTCATATTTCTTTTGTGTTTACTGCATTGTTTCTCCAAAGTCAGATAATTCTTTCCTTTCGGTTTTGCTGAGGGAGGCGGCCACTTTGGGGCCATTTGAACCGGGAGCTGCTGAGCCCACGCGCTAGCGCCGGTGGCGGTTTATTTTTGAAAAAACGGCAAACGGTGGCGAGCGCGAGGGCGGGAAGCGCGAGGAGGCGGCGCAGCGAGAAAAGCGAGTGCAGAGATAGTGAGTGGGGTAAGTCAGGCCGTAACTGGCTGTTTCCCCCGCTCTACAGGACTATCAGCAGCTGGACACTAACTCGGGTTTGTTTTGTCAGAGCTGTCTGATTTTAAACTTTGTTTCGATACCCTCGCAGCCTTTCTGGTGTCAAAAAGAATCCGAGCCCGAAAACATGTTTGTGTTTCTCCTCCATCCATCTCTCCCTTCTCCATTTCACTATTGTTTAGTCACTGCAAAAATGGCCAAGTTTATTTTGTAATGTCTCTAATCTTACCGGCTAAACTCTGTCAGAATTTACAATCTCAGAAAGTGTGTTTGGGAACAAAAAGATTCGGATTGTGACGGGCTGCACAGTCAAAGCTTTATTTATAGGGTATTGAAGAGTAAAATCTGATTAAATTGAGAAGTGTAAGATTGTCGTTTCGATGACGTAATTGGAGAAAAGGTATTTCCTCCTGCAGAAATCTAGAACTGGGGACATGATTATTGAATTCAGTTTGGCTGTTTTAGGGGTGATGCATGTTTGTGTTGAATTTTAAATGTTCTTCTGGCAAGTGGCACTCCACTATTCAGTCTGGTTGGAAATTTCCTCCTGCGTGGTGGCTTTCGTGATCTGCACCTATTATGTTTAAAATCTAGAAATAGCTGATAATTTCCCAATTTTTTTTTTAAAAGTATCTTGAACTACCTGAATTTGGATGGTGTGATATATGAAAGATTGACTGGTGAAGAGTTGACATCTTCCTGGAGGTTTTATTGTCACTCTGCAGTTACCGGAAAATTAGTGGCAGGTTGCCACTGCACAATGACTTACCTTTGCTTGAAAAGCATAGTGCCTGTCACACTCAATCCTCCTGGTTTAGGCTGATTCATTTTTTTACTCCATTCTCAAAGCTGCAAAGCCGCTGTACAGGGTGGACCCTGTAGACCCAAATGAATCTTGCTTGGTATGAACACCAAATTCAGATTGAGTCCAATGTATGCTCCCACCAGAGACACAGATAAGATCCAAGCTGACAAGCAGTAGATTAAAAAGCAGGATCCAAAAGGCAGTAATCTCTGGATTACTTCTAGTGCCACATTTTTGTGAGTTTAGAAAAAGGTTAGTCCAGATGTATGTATAACTGAAAAGATGGTGCAAGAGTGAGGGCTTTAGATTTCTGGGACATTGGGACCATTTTGGGGGCTGGTGGGACCTGTACAAGGCAGATGGGTTGCACCTGAACCAAAATGGGACCAGCATTCTTGCAGGGTGGTTTGCTAGTGCTGTTGGGGGGAGTTTAAACTAACAGAGCCTCCACCCTGTCTGTTCATGCCACCAAGCTTGGTGAACCACTGTGCTCACCTGGCACCTCATCTCTGTGGAATGTGAGAACGGCAGTGCTATGTCCCTTCCACACCACCAACGCAGTAAGGAGGTGCTGCTACTGGCAGGTCTCTTTTCCCCTGAGCTCATCCTCCAACCCTCATCAATGGAAGGGTGAACACCCTGGCCTCCTCCATCAAAATTCACCTCTCACATGTCCAACAATATTCTTTAGAAATCATGAGGCCAAGGGTTGTTGAGGTGCTGCCAGGCTGCCCACCTTGGCTATAAAGTGGCTGTGAACACCAGGGCTCCTGATATGAGTAGTAGCTGATGCTGCACATCCTGCGTTTCTGAGCCCTATGATAAGCCATTTCAGTTATAGTATGCACTTAGCTGTCTATCAGACAGGCAGACATATTGCTGAGGATGAGACATGCCCTCAATGCAAGTCATTCATCATTATCCTGGAGCGCCTGGTCAGTGGCATCCACTCCCTACCATGAAGCCTGCAGAAGCTTGGGAGCGTACCACTAGCATAACATTACTGGTGAAATATTAGAATCCATAGTGGAAGCACTATTGTCTTGTTTGTTCCCGAAGCGAGATGCTATGAGGTCATCCCTAGGTGGTTACCCTCGTCGGATCCTGTCCATTATCTGGATTTCTTCCATCTCCTCCTCTGTGTGGTCACCCTCACTGCCCTCCTTGACATCATCCTCATCCTTGGAGGTGTGGCGCTCCTCCATCTCCTCAATGCCCAGGTGGTCTCGCCTCTGCAAGTTGTGCAGAGCACAGCAGACTAGGACAATGTGGGAGGAGAGACCCTCCTGGGGATATGTTGTAGTGCACCCCCTGATTGGTCCAGGCACCAGAACTGCATCTTCAGCAAGACAACCACTTTCTGACCAGCACACACGTTGCTGTATGATCCTCATTATAGTGAATCTCAGCAGGTGTTTGTGACCTCTGCACTGTTGTCATCAGCCACCTCCTGCGTGGGTATCCCCTGTCCTGGGGAGCCATCCCTCCAGTCACTGCTCTCCCTTGAAAATGACTGGGATCTCAGAAAGCCCCGTGCTGTCATCGGCTCTCCATGTGAAATGGGCACACACCTGAATGAATTGCATGTATGGTCACAGATGTTAGAGGAGCATCTTTGTGGTTCAAGAATGCTGCCATGTGGTGCCATGGAGAGTGCAAGGCCATGTGGGTGCAATCAATCAAACCTTGCATCTGGGGGACATCTGTTAAGAAGGTGAAGCCCATGGCCCAGGCAGCTTGGCTCACCTGGTCCCGGTCCAAGTTGCTATACAAATGAGCCCACGCATAAAGGGCACCTGTAACCTCCCAGATGCATGGCTGACTGGAAGCTGCCACACAGGTCACCCATGCTGCCCTGAAATGAGCCAGTCACATAGAAATTCAGAGAGGCTGTCATTTTAAGCACCACAGGCTGTGGATGTCATCCTTTTTCATCTGGTACATCATCCTCCGGCACAACGAGTTTTCTATGGCACTGAACCTCTGACATTTGCAGGTATGATGACCAATGTCAGAATACTCTTGGCCGATATCTACAAAGCTCATGCGTCTGTTGTGCTGCTTCAGGCACAACGACTGGCTCAGCCTCCCTCCTGCAGCATGTTGGTCCTGGTCAAGTGCTGCGGCACGTCAGTGTCTCTGGCGCTTCTCTATGGCAGTAATTAGAATAGTCAAGTTGACAGGCTCCATGATCTTTCAGGTGATGCACTGTAAAAAAGGGAACACCAGTGAATTAAAATGTAGATGAGAGAGTCTCAACCCTCATTTTTCGATTCGCCTGGGATTACCGTGACGTGCAGTAAACTCAGTCGGTGCCTCAGTGCTAACCTTCACACTCCACTCTGACACCATTGCCACATCTCCACATTGGTCCCTGTCAACTCCAGCAGGATGCAAAGCACAGATCCTCCAAGGTCTCAATGGCATCAAAAGCCTGCATTCCCAGTTCCCAAGCTCCCCAAAGAAGCCTGATGTCATGTTAACGGGCAGTTATGTTGGCGCTGCATGTGACCAGTGTTTGCATCCTGATTGGGGACCTCACTGATGCAGCCTGACATGACAATGAATGGGGCGCGTGATGATAGACATCACCATCACGTCTTGCATCGGGTTGCACATCAGGATTATCTGCAGTCTTTCTGGGAATGTCAGCTCAATGCCTGGGATATCAGCATGCAAAGTGTTAACGTTTGATCTCCACTAAATGGCAGTGCTGTCTGGCTGCACACCATTTCATGGCATAACCACTAGTGAGGGAAGACTGGGGTGGGTTTTGAGCCATGTGTCTGCCTCTTGTGGCAGATGAGGTACAGCTGAAGTGTGAGGCCAGCAATTAGCATATCCAGCTCAATCCCCAACAGAACACTGTTTCCCGCAGGTCATAGGAGAAGCAGAGCTGAGCAGTCTTCTATGACCTATTGCAATCAACTGTTACATGGAAGCACCACTGACAGTTGGTTTTGGGCTACATGGCAGCTTCTCCCCTTAATCTTCATGCTGTTGCCTGAATGTGGGTTCCAATGACACTGCAGTTATCTTCATCCTAATGTGATCCTCTTCAAGCCGCATGAGCAGCCCATTCCTGAATACCCCACCCTGTCCTGACAGCCCGGCCTGGAGAAACTAACAGTCACTTTCAGTGCTGAGTTTCTTATTTTTAAGCCCTCCCACCCTCTGGCCAGCTTTCACTAAGGAAAGGCACATTCTCAATTGTGATATGGACAGGAACCCAGGACACAGGAAATGGGAAGCACTGTCTGCGTACCAGCCATCACAACCCCTTTAAAGCAAGGTAACTCAAAATGTAGGGAAGGTAAGGCCTTCAAGTGACTTGTCCCAATCCTTTTCCCAAAATGGTGAATCTGGGATCCCCACCCAGCATCTAGGTGAACTTATCTGTGTCCCTGTCTTCCTCTCTGGTGTACCCTGTGTGGTGAACACGCCAGAGGGTGCTGGCTGCCTGAGCACTCGCCTCCGAAATCCCCCTCGCAGGTGAAGGCACCAAGTTCACGCTTATGTTGACCTGCTGCGAATGGCGCTGGCACCTGCTGAATATTCAGTGAGTGGGGGAGTTCCAGAGAGAGTGCTCACTAATGAATTCATTAAAATCGGCTTCCTCAGATGGCATAATGTTTCACGTTACTCCACCACAAGAAACATAGCAGACTGGAAACTCGCTGGCATGATCTGAGTTTTCCCAGTGTCTCAGGATTTTAAGCCCATGCTGCCATTTGTACGGATGGAGAGTGTAAGCTCAAAATTGCCCTGTTTGTGTCAGTGTTCACTAATGAGAGAGACAGTGTGGATGTAGAAATCAGGGAGAAGGATTATGACACAATTTTTAAAAAAAACATAGAGAGGAGGTTCTGAGTGGTCTGACAGGCTTAAAAGTAAATAAATCTCCACAGCTGAATGAAATATATCCCATGCTGTTGGGAGAGGCAAGGTAGGAAATAGAAGCAGCAGAGGCAATTATTTTCATTTCCTCTCTGGAAGGGAGGAAAGAATAAACCAGAAAACTACGGGCCAGTCAATAGTGGGGAAACTATTGGGAGAGAACAAACCCTGCAGAAGAGGTGGCAATTGGGGTGGGAGGAAGGGAATTCTTTTGGGGTGCGATTGGCGCAGGTGGGGAAGGGTTGGCTATGTATGTGGGGCGGGTGGGGGGTGGGAGACAAGTACGGGGGTGATTGCCATGGATGGAGTCCCAATGTCCTTGGGGGGGGTGGTGGGCAGCAGGAGATCTCCCAGTGTACTGGGAGACTGGGGCGCCTGTGCAAAACGGTGCCCCAAGAGCTCAGCAGCCAGTTTCTCCAGTGAGCTCAGTCCCCATCTCCCTTGCTGCTAAGAATTGCATCCTGGCAGTTTTGTATAAGGTTGCATTTTCAAGCTTGCCCAAAATAACTGGTTTGAAACTCTCCCATTTTCTTGCTTCTTTGGCATTTAGAATTGTTTTGCTGAGATTTCACCCTATGACTTTGATTTGGAGAGGCAAAGCGAATGGGCAAAAATTGGCAGAATATAAAGTGGAGAAATTTGAGGTTATCACCTTGATAGGAAAATCAAGTATACAGAGTGAAGAGTTGAACCTCAGAAAGACTTGGGTGTCCTTGTTCTTGAGTCATTCAAAGCTGCCTCACCAGGGACCAGTCTTGGGTGACTGTGTGGATTTTGCATGTTCCCCCCTGTCTAAGTGGGTTTCTTCTGGGTGCTCCAGTTTCCTCCCACAGTCCAAAGGTGTGCAGATGAGGTAAACTGACCATGTTAAATTGCCCCAAGATGTGTAGGTTAGATGGATTAGCTATGGTTAAGTGTGTGGGATAATGATGTTAGGTGAGACACAGGGCCTGGGTAAAATATTACGTCAGAGAGTCGGTGCAGACTTAAACAGGCCAAATGGCCTCCTTTTGCACTGTAGGGATTTTGTGATTCGTTTAAAGTTTGGGTGTGACAGCACCTGGAGTATTGTGTACAATGTTGGTCTTACCTAAGGAAAGATATACTTGTCTTGGAGAGAGTGCAGTCTTGGATGGAAGAATTGTCCCATGAGGAAATACTAAATAATTTGGATCTTTATTTAGAAGAATGAGAGAAAATTTCATTCAAACATAAAATTCTTTTGAGGGCGTGACAGGGTGGATGTAGGAAGGAAGTTTCTGCTGGCTTGAGCATCAAGAATCAGGGTCGCAGTCTCAGAATAAGGAGCAGGCTATTTAGAATCATTGAATCACAGAATCCCTTCAGTGCAGAAGGAGACCATTGAGCCCATCGACTCTGCACTGACAAAGATCCCACCCAGGCCTTATCCCTGTAACCCCATATATTTACTTAAAATGAAGTACTTCAAATACAGGGCTAAGCGTGAGAAAGGGGACCCAGCAGTGGCGGCAGAGGGACTTCACTGGTGTCAGGGGTTGGAGGTGCGTCACTCACAGGAAGGCAGTGTCAGATGGGCTGGAGGCATCCAGGGTTCTCTGACAGGAGGGCCCTGGGCCAACCTCATGCCAAATATTCTTCCTTTTGGGTTTCTGGGGGCCCCTGTGCTCCTCCATGTGTTGGAAGGGCAGCTGGAATGAGATTCAGAAGTGCTGCCATCCTCTGACGCTGAGGCTAGTGGATTCCTACCAGTGCCTGCGCCATGTAGTCGAAACTTGGTACCATGGATCTCACACGCTTTGACACGAATGTCATTTGATGAGCTGTAGAATGGACATCTCATGCCATTGAGCTCGTCCTACAATAAGCGCTCCACTGCGGACTCAACCCTTGCAGTTTTGACTTTGTTGTGCTGCAGTGATGGCGCTGCAGCTGGAGTGTGAGGAGCACCGCAGCTGCTAGGGGAACATGGTGTTTGTGGGAGG
This sequence comes from Carcharhinus amblyrhynchos, assembly GCF_965287045.1. Classification (NCBI taxonomy): domain Eukaryota; kingdom Metazoa; phylum Chordata; class Chondrichthyes; order Carcharhiniformes; family Carcharhinidae; genus Carcharhinus; species Carcharhinus amblyrhynchos. Next base: position 60,962,902 of record NC_137329.1, read on the forward strand.
GAAGGGGAAATCTGGTGTCTAAGGTGAGTAAATGAAAGAAATGGTTGGGGGTGTGAGGGGTTCGCAAGGGTATCCAGTGGGAGATTGGGGGTGGTTCACTTACCCTGGTTGAGTGAAGAAGATTATTCATCTTCATCCAACACTGCAACCCCATCCTCTCTTGCAACGCTGTACACTTTGGGCAGGGGTGGTGACTCTACTGGAAGGCTGTCTCCTCTAGCAGGGATAGTGTCCTATGTCTGCTCCGCACCACCCAGCATCCCTCTGAAAAACATGGTGCGAGCTTCTTGATCGCTATCTTCTGCAGTCGTTGTGAGGTTAGTGCTACGGAGCCGTTAATATAAAATTTCCGAGTGTTTGCAACAGTTAAGTTGTGGTGATGCAGGCAAATCAGATGGAATACCTCGTAAGTTTGACAAAATATTAATGGGCATAAAAATTGTTAGTTATGACAAAAGATTCAGTCTGAAAACACACTGGTAGCATCAGTGGGAAACACTGTTTTCCGTGCCAGAACTAACACTCTGCCACTTTTTGTGAGATTTCAGCCAGCATATCTATTGAATGTTATAAAGTTTTTTTTATTGTGCAGTAATGTACACTCTATGAAAGTGTGACTGGTGTGGAATAAATATTGGAGGAGAAAGCAAATACTGAAAATTAATTGGGTGGATGCATGTTTGTTTAACAAAAACAAATGCCTGAATATAAGAACACTTGGGCTGCTATTTTACCATTTTTATTCTTAGTGCTGGGCGGACTTGAAACTGGGAGTGTTTCAGATCTGTTTTCTGAGTCTGTTTTAAGGCCCTCACACATGCACTCTGCCTGCAAAAATATCAGCGATTCCAAATCTCGCTGGGCTTAACCTGCCCAAAACCCTGCAGCTCTGATCTGAGCCTTCAACTATGTATGCATAGGGAAAAAAAATAGAATGCTGCTCTCCTCCCATATCCCTCCTGGGCTGGATAATGCCTCTCCCTGGGCCCCATGAATATTCCCCCTCCCCAACATTACTGACCCCCTTATCCCCCCATTCCCCTGCCACTCAGACTGATCGTGGCCCCCCTCGTATCTTCCCCCAGCGATCACAGGCAGAGTGGCAGTGGCCCCTCCTTCCCCCCCCGATGGCAGGCAGAGTGGCACTGGCCCCCCATTCCCCCCCAGTGAAACCAAGCAGAGTGGCAGCAGCCCCCCCTTCCCCTGTACCAATTGCAGGCAGAGTGGCACCGGCCCCCCATTCTGCCCCAATGAATCCAGGCAGAGTGGCAGCAGCCCCCCCCTTCCCCCCCTACCAATTGCAGGCAGAGTGACAACGGCCACCCTCTTTCCCCCCTCACTGATCGCAGGCAGAGTGGCAACGCACCCCCCCCCCAACTAATCGCAGGCAGAGTGGCAGTGGCCCCCTTTTCCCCCCACCGATCACAGGCAGAATGATTCCATCTCCTCCCACCACTGATCACACTCAATGGTCTGCCCCCCTCCCCCACCCATCTCAGGCAGAGTGATCTCCCCCCCCGACCCTGCACCCACCTGCACAAGGCCCCCATCTACTCCCAACTCTGATGGCTTCATGACACCTCCGTCTCTTTTCCATGTCTCCAATCATCATAGAGGCACTGATCCAACCCCCCATCCCCCCTCCCCGTCAGCACACCTGCAAGTGCTCACTTGCCTTCCCCTCAGAGTCAATGATCAGATATGTTGATCTCCCAGGATGAGGCTATCCCATTGCACTCTGGGTGTGCTGAAGCCTGCGATGTCCCCAAATGCAGGATACTCGACTGCAGAATTCATTAACTTGCTGGAATGCTCTGTCAAACTGCCTGCAGCTGATCTGCCATAACACGGGCAGCTTCATAAAAACATCAAGGATGGACAGGCAGGCAGGCAGTGCAGAAAAAAAATGACCAAACGTCCAGCATCCATATTTACTGAAGGTGACTTCGGGAGGCTGCTGGATGTGGCAGAGGTGAAGCGGGATACCCTCTTCCCCCTTGCAGAATGCAGACCGGGGGGGCTGATGGCAATATGGCCTGGCAGGCAATTGCCACTTCGATTAGTGCCATGGCACTACCTGCCGGAATGAGGAAGCAGTGCCGCAAGAAGGTCAATGACCTCATCCTTGCTTAACCACATCTAGCACCTTACTCCAAGTCATCCCCAGTTGCTCCCACCCCCTTCATGCTTCCAACTCCTCACCGTGAAGCACCTCCTTCTCCACCACCCCAAGGGTAGTGCTGCGCTTGCCCTCTGAGGCCCACCTCCAGATACCTTGCAAGAATCATGTCATCATTTCTTTCATGGCTCCTTTTGTCCCGTAAGAAGTCTCACAACATCAGGTTAAAGTCCAACAGGTTTATTTGGTAGCAAAAGCCACGAACTTTCGGAGCGCTGCTCCTTCGTCAGCTAAGTGGGAGCTCCATTCACAAACGGGGCATATAAAGACACAAACTCAATTTACAAAATAATGGTTAGAATATGTGTCTTTACAGATAATCAAATCTTAAAGGTACAGACAATGTGAGTGGAGACAGTGTTAAGTACAGGTTAAAAAGATGTGTATTGTCTCCAGACTGGACAGTTATGAGATTTTGCAAGCCCAAGCAAGTCGTGGGGTTTACAGATAGTGTGTCATGAACCCAAAGTCCCAGTTGAGGCTGTCCCCATGTGTGCGGATCTTGACTATCAGTCTCTGCTCAGTGACTCTGCGTTGTCATGTGTCGTGAAGACCGCCTTGGAGAATGCTTACCCGAAGATCAGAGGCTGAATGCCCATGACTGCTGAAGTGTTTCCCAACAGGAAGGGAACATTCTTGCACGATTGTTGAGCAGTGTTCATTTATCCGTTGTTGTAGCGTCTGCATGGTCTCCCCAATGTACCATGCCTCAGGATCCTTTCCTGCAGCGTATCAGGTAGACAATGTTGGCCGAGTTGCAAAAGTATGTACCGTGTACCTGGTGGATGGTGTTCTCATGTGAGGTGATGGCATCCTTGTCGATGATCCGGTACGCCTTGCAGAGATTGCTGTGGCAGGATTGTGTGTTGTTGTCAGTCACTGTTCTCCTGAAGGCTGGATAGTTTGCCGCGGACAATGGTCTGTTTGATGTTGTGCGGTTGTTTGAAGGCAAGAAATGGGGCTGTGAGGATGACCTTAGCAAGGCGTTCGTCTTCATCAATGACATGTTGAAGGCTCTGGAGAAGATGTCATAGCTTCTCCACTCTGGGAAAGTACTGGATGATGAAGGGTACTCTGACCGCTGTGTCCTGTGTTTGTCTTCCGGAGGCCGGTGTGGTTGATCGCTGTGTTGATCGATGAGTCGAGCGCCGTATCCTGTTCTTATGAGGGCATTATTCGACTCCTGGAGGTGTCTGTTGCAATCCTCCTCATCTGAGCAGGATCCTGTGCCCTACGGCTTGTCTGTAGGGGATGGCTTCTTTAAAGTGTTTAGGGTGGAAGCTGGAGAAGTGGAGCATCATGAGGTTAACTGTGGGCTTGCAGTACAGTGAAGTGCTGAGGTGACCGTCCTTGATGGAGATGCATGTGTCCAAGAATGCAGCCGACTCAGGAGAGTAGACCATGGTGAGTCTGATGGTGGGATGGAACTTGTTGATGTCATCATACAGTTGTTTCAATGTTTGTTCACCATGAGTCCAAAAGAAGAAAATGTCATCGATGTATCTAGTGTATAGCATTGGTTGAAGGCCCTGTGCGGTGAAGAGGTTTTGTTCGAACCTGTGCATGAAGTTGTTGGCATATTGAGTGTGAATTTTGGTCCCCATGACTGTTCCATGTATCTGGATGAAGAACTGGTTGATGAAGGTGAAGACGTTGTAGTTCAGGATGAAGCATGTGAGTTGTAAAATTGCACCTGAAAACTGGCAGTTGTCGGTGTTGAGTACTGAGGCAGTTGCAGCAATGCCATCGTTGTGGGACATGCTGTTGTAGAGTGCCGAGACATCCATTGTCACAACTAATGCATGTGTGCTGAGTTTCTGCGGGAAGTCCATAATGTCGCAACAAAAGCTGGGGGGGTTTCAGAATGCCCTCGACGTAGTTGGAAAGGTTCTCGCACAGGATCCCGTTGCCCAATACGATGGGATGCAAGGAACTACAGAAGGTTGTGAATGTAGCCCAATCCATCACGCAAACCAGCCTCCCATCCATTGACTCTATTTACACTTCCCATTGCCTCGGCAAAGCAGCAAGCATATTTAAGCACCTCATACACCCCGGACATTCTCTCTTCCACTGCCTCTTCCTTTGGGAAAAAGATACAAAAGTCGGAGGTTACGTGCCAACTGACTCGAGAACAGCTTCTTCCCTGCTGCTGTCAGACGTTTGAATGGACTTATCTTGCATTAAGTTGATCTTTCTCTACACCCTAGCTGTGACTGTAACACTACATTCTGCACTCTCTCGTTTCCTTCTCTATGAACGGTGTTTTCTCTGTATAGTGTGCAAGAAACAATGCTTCTTACTGTATGTTAATACATGTGACAATAATAAATCAAATCAAAATAATGTCATGTCAGTGGGCCCAGTTAGTGGTGAGGCCTCTGGATCACTCTCTGGTGACCACGACACATCGGATAATGTACATTGGATGGAGGACGGAACGTCCGAGGCCTCTGGCAGGTGGGGGCCTGTTGGAGGCGAGGACTCCACTGGCCCAGGCCACATGCTGGGCTTCTGAGATCATTTCTCCCTCAGTTACTGGAGATGCAATAAACGAGTCAGGGAATGCAGGAGCAGCTCATGGCCACACTGGACTGACTGCGAGGCTGTTGGGAGGAGTCCCAAAGCTTTCAAGCAGACCAGCTATTGCTTGTCTTGCATGGTTTTCAGACCAACACTGCAAGGCTGGCATCTGCGGTGGAAAGCCTGGGGCACGGAATCCTGATGTGGGTATGCCGGCGTTGGACTGGCGTAAACACAGTAAAAAGTCTGACAACACCAGGTTTTTGTCAAATAAATAGGTTGGACTAAAACCTGGTGTTGTCAGACTTTTTACACGGAATCCTGACCATGTGTGGTAGGCTCCAAGCAATGGCCGAGTCACAGCGGAGTCCCAGAGGGCTGCAGCCAAGTATTAGCCGACCACAGTGGAGTCCCAATGGCTGTGGTTGAGTCACAGTGGACCACAGCTAAGGGACTCAGTGGGCTTCTTGAGGTTTTGCGGCCCATGGCTGAGAGGCTTGAGAGCTTGCACGAGACCCAGTGGGACAATGTTGTGACATAGCAGGCTGTGGCAGCAGCCCTTGAGAATATGGCCCAGTTACAGAGGGCCATGGCTAAGAGGCTGCAGAGCATGGCCCAGTCTCAGAGGGCACTTGCTGCGCCATTGTCAGGTGCCATTGCAGAGGGTTCGACCGCAATGGATAGGATGCAGCTGGTTCTCCAGGACTGGAAGGGCTAGGTCAGTTTAGACTTTCTGTAGCTCACGCAGAAACACTGCTGTCCTATGGAATGACCCAAGGGCCCACAGGAACCGTAAGGGTGGAGAAAGGGCTCGAGCCCGTCCTGGGAGCTTCGAGCGAACAGACTGTGGCTGTGGCTACAGTTCTGAATTTCCTCCCTTCCTCACACCGGGGCATCTCAGGGGCTCCAAGATGAAGAGACACGAGTAAAGAACTGCACTGGTTAGATATTTAAATATCTTTATTGTAATCATAAATGTTTTTCATCACCTACCTGCGACTAATTTGTCTCAGATTTGCTTCAAACACGAATCCTCTTCTCTTGACAGTTGCCAGAGGGATGCTCTATGTTCATGTCAGTTGAAGAGGCCTCTCAACACTGTCACTGAGAAAACAAAGCCATTGGTTCCCCAGAACCCAAGGACAATTCCTTCCCCTCACACACCCCACCCAGCCGGGGTCCTGTATGGGATCTTTACCTACTATATAGATCCTTTACCTACTATACAGTCGTGGGCCCAGGTGCCAGCATGCATGCTGGGTTCAAGTAGGAGTCAGAGTAGTTTGCAGCAGGGCATCATCATAATAGTGCTTAGTGAGTCGTTACCATCCTCCTGCCGGCCAAAGAATCTCACTAGCGCAGTGTACACCAGGCCAACTACTCTAGTGTGACGCTATTGCAGGAGATAGAAGTACTTTGGCAGAGTAAGAGGGTGAAATGGAACGTATGTGCACGGACACAGGCCCCTAGTTAATGAAGCACCTCGTGAACAGGACTTCCCTAGTCACCCTTGCATGTCTCATTCTAGCTGCCAGCCCTCCAGCACCTGGGTGGTGTTGCTCGGTGTGCTCCTCCTCCTCTTCCTCCTGCTGCTGGGCAGCCTGCTCCCAGTGATGCTGAGCTGGCTGGCCTCCACATTCCCCTCCTCCAAAAAGTCACCTCTGCTGTGCCAGTTTGTGTAGGGCACAGCACACCACCAGAATGCAGGAATAGATCAGAGGGCTGTATTGTAGTGCCCCTCCAGAGTGGTTCAGACACCGGAACTGCATTTTCAGGAGCTCTATGCATCTCTCCACAATACAGCGAATGGCTACATGGGCCTCATTATACTGAATGTCCACCTCAGTTACTGGCATCATCAGCCATGTCCGAATCAGGTAACCCGTGTCACCTACGAGCCACCCCTGCAGCATGGGCTCCTCCTCAAAGATCTCCGGTATGTCAGCATTCCTCAGAATGAAGCTGTCATGCACGCTGCTGGAGTGTCAGACATGCTTAATGTTCATATTGTGGTCACAAACCAGTTGGACATTTAGGGAGTGGAACCTCTTTCGGTTGATGAATTTTCATGGATTCTGCAGCAGGACCTTGAAGGTGCAGTTGATGGCTCTTTGCACATGAGGCATCTTCACAATGGCCTCAAACCCTGCAGCCCAGACTTCCCAATGGGCCTGGTCCAGATTAAATTTGATGTACTGGCCAGCCCAGCCATATAAGGCATCCGTGACCTGCTTGGCATAGGTGTGCACACACATAATCTCTGCTCGGGGTCTGGGAGAAGCAGTGGCATAAAAGTTCAGAGCGGCTGACAATTTGACAGCAACCGAGAGTGGGTGCCCCCGCCTGCCTCAAGGTGCCAGGTCCTGCAACAAGTGGCACAAGTGTGGTACTGTCGCCTTTCGGAGATGGAGCCATTGACGACATAGAGCATCTGACATCTGTTCATACGACACTTGAACTGCCGGGATCTCTGCTCCCTCTTCCTCCTGCACCCCCCTCTGGGCAAATGATGGCCACTTCCTGCCTCTGATGGCCATCTACTTCGGCAAGTGGTAAGGCTTGGGCCTCCTGTGCCTGCAGTTCTTCCTCCTGATCCTCCTCAGTTTCAGCAGCAACCAAAAGAACAGCCTATGATCAGTCAGTTGCATTGCAACAACACAGACCCCCCCCCCCACCATTTCTCCACCCACATGCCGCTCAGCAACAGAGACCACCCCCCACCCCCATGCCCCTTAGCGACATAGCTCCTTGAAATGGTCTGAGGCTGCAACAGTACAAGGACTTTTTGCACATCCTTCGGCTCGAAGAGTGCTGAGTGCATTAGGATCCAGCAGTATCCACAAGACCCGAGGTTAGTGCTGAGACCCAAGTCTCTGCTGCAAGTTTGTATTGGGCACGCTGCTGAGCAACAGCCGCCCCCCCCGCCCCGATCCATGCACACACTCGCAGAGTCTTCCCAACCCCCCCAACTCAAAAAACAAAATGTCCGCCAAGGAAGGACATAAGCAGTATGGAGCTGACCAGTGGTAGGCACTTACCTCCTCACTAACCCTCACTGATGGAGCACCCAAATTGGACTTTCATGGAGCATGTCTGTTCTAGGCTGGTCCTGGACTGGGCGAATGAGGTGGTAAAGGCAGATGTGCTGGTAAAGTGGGGCATACAGCTCTTTAATTGAATTGAAATCAATGCAAATACATTTAAATGGCCATCGCATTCCTTCTGGGCAGTTTCCTTGGTAAAGTGAGAACAAGTGCAGAGGCGAGTGCAGATTGTGCTGCTTACACCCAACTTTACTAAATGTTCATGCCCGAAAATGGCACGACTTGACGGTAAAATTGCTCCCTTGGTATCCTAGAGGAGGAGCATCTTGCAATGTAATGTTTTGTGCAGAAAATGGAGTTTATGGTTTAATTTGTACAGTAAAGTCCCACCGTGCTGAAGAGATAACAATATAAGAAATAATCGTTCATATTTCTGGTAGTTATACTGCTAGTTTTACTTTTGTAAGTGATAGACATCCATACATAGAAAAAATGGAAAAATTACTATAATGTGTGGATAGGGCACCAGCAAAGAACCCCAGTTTATAATCCAATCATTAGAAGTAATGTACTTGAGCTGTATCAGCACATAAAAAGTAGTAAAAAGGATAGTGCTGGTGGTACTGACGACAATTGTGATGATGGAGGGAGCCTCTCCTTTGCCTTCCAGAGGGTTTTAAACCAGCACAGGATGGTTTGATCAATTTAAAATGCATTTTGATCTGCAGAATATGAAGTTGGTTTGTGAGGCTGCAGCAGCTGACTGTGAAGCTGCAGCAGAATTTTCCAAAGCGCTGCAGGACTGCATTGAGGAGAAGACGTACCAGGTAGCGAGGTATGTAATACAGACATAAGTGGCCTGTTCTCTAAGAAAATAGCAAATAGGACTTCCACATCCTGTTGGAAATACCCAACAGGTCTGGCAGTGTCTGTGGATAGAGAAATAGAGTTGATGCTTCTGTCAAATATTACTTTGTCATATTCAAATTGGACATTCACACCTACTCAAGATCTTTCCATTTTGTGTCAGCTATCACTACTATTCAGACTATGTCTCAGATTGTTGTATTGTCCCATGTGATTACTTGTGTTTTAAATAAATTCCATAATGCAGTTATGTCTACAACATTAACCATTCCATCTTTCATTTTGTTCAGGTACGACTGGGGGTTCATGGAGCACAGAGAGCAGAAGATGGACTTCACTATTGCAGTGCTGTTGACCTTATCCTTTTCATGCATCTATTTGGTATTGGCATGAAGCAACCAAAACAAAATATTGTTTATATTTACATAATTTCTTTCCTTGTAACACATATTTCTTTTCTTACAGATGAACAATGTGAATTCAACCATGCAAGGTTTGTTTTTTGCTTAAACTTTCAGTTGTGAAATTATAAACAAAACTAAATGAATTAATTGAAAAGTAAAGATGAATCAGTAGTATGAGGGCTCAGAGATTAGTGGAAAAAAAGTATCACGAGGAGACAGGTTATGATTTGTAGTGTCTTATCTGAAAGGGTAGTAGAAGAAGATTCAATATTGACATTCAGAACAGAAGCAAATAAATCATTCAAAAAGAAAAAAAATCAGAAGTTGACATTAAATAGCTGTCTTTGATGTTCCAATCCTAACCTTAACCCTAATCCATACCATGGGAGTGAAAATATGTTTTCTATCAATGACTCCTTTTTATATGTTCATTGTTAGGATGGTCCCAGAAACAAAATGACACAGATTTATCTTGGCGACAAGATCAGAAACCCCAAAGGATGTTATGAAATCCGACTAGACCCCAACAATTTTTCTTTCAGCATTAGTGGAGGTTGAAGTGTTTCACTCCATTGGTGATTCTATTAATACACTAGGAAGCTTTTATCAAAACAAACTTTGTTTTAACAGTTTAAATACAGCAAAAGCATTAGTTTAATTTTGTACAATTGAAATATTTAAACATGACAAAATGTGATCCTGAACTGCTAGTTTCAAATTAAGCAATATTCTTCATAGCCTTAAATTCCCTTTCAAATTAGCAAACAACACAGGCTGGTACGTGGACTGCCATCCTCAAGCCTCCAGAATACCTCTGGGGAGAGAGATACCTATTTTCTAGTTTTTTCTAAACAGCAGGCTCCAGAGGTAGAGAGAGAGAAAAAGGACTGCTCCTCACAGACCCAACCAGAATCTAACTTTTTCCCTGTAAGCGTAGCTCTTCCTATTAGCACATGACTCTGCCTTTTGTTAATCAACTTAATTAAACCCTAGTCTGAAACTCTAGGGGAAATAACCAAAAGTAAACAAAAATGCATCAACTCAGATTAAAACAAACATCCCATTATCTAGGATCAGTTATTTTTCAGCATTCTCAGCATGTGGTCTGCCTGGTGCAGACAAATTGGTAGTTTAAATAGCTGAATTTTAACAAACCCTTCACAAGAAACATCATAAAAATACATTTCTCTAAGCACAGTATTGCCACACCTCCTCAAAAGAATGAACCAACAATATGAAAAGATGGCTTCATTTTTCAAAACCTCCAGTTTCACACTATTAGTACTGTATAATATGCATAAATATTTTATAAAAGCTAAGCATGCAATCATAATAGTAGTATAGTGCAGTTCAGTCTTTCTCTTCCAACATTGAACATTTCTTCTTTCATCAAAGATCAAAGTCATGATGAAGTATCAGCAATCACGTTCTCTCTTTCATATCTCGACAGGTTGCTATTGTTCAGTTGCTTTCTTTCTCTTAAAAGTTAAAGTTGAAGTTTATTTATTAGTCACAAATAAGCCTTAAGTTAACTTTGCAATTAAGTTACTTTGAAATTTCCCTTGTTGCCATATTCTGGCACCTGTTCGAGTCAGTGCACCTAACCAGCACATTTTTCAGACTGTGGGAGGAAACCGGAGCGCTCGGAGGAAACCCATGCAGACCTGGGGAGAATGTGCAAACTCCACACAGACAGTGACCCAAGCCGGGAATCGAACCCAAGTCCCTGGCACTGTAAGGCAGCAGTGCTAGCCATCGTGCCGCTACCCCCGGCTCCTATTTTCAATTCTGCTTTGATTTCAAATCTGAGCTCAGTCTCATTGTCATAGTTGTAAAACAATTGGAAACTCTGAAAAGTATGTTGAGCGTACTATTTTGCACCATACTGTGGATTAGACTGCCTGACAGAGGAACTAAGGCCAGTTGACAAGAAAGGGGACAAGGATAAAGTGACCTTTCGGGATGGCCTTGACTACACGTGTGAAGTTGAGACAGCATGCAAAATGACAGGTTCTCTTTGACAAAGTATGTGAATAGTTCCACCTTCTGGGACAAGGTTCCTCCATTTGTGTCTTCATTAAGTAAAGTTTAAGTAAAAACAAATACTTCATTATCTAGAATTAATTATTCTTCTGCATTCTCAGCATATAGGTTGCCTGGATCAGATAAATCGGCACTGTTTAAACAGCTGAATTTTAAACAAATCCTTCACAACAAACATGATGAAAATGCATTTCTTAAAGGCACAGTACCATCAAACATGTCACAGAATTTGCAATCTTACTGAGGGAAGATCAGGATAGAGATCTGTGTGCAGTGCAAAATTCTATTATCTGTATGTGACAGATATATCAATGAGGCTGAGATTAAAACTAGATTTCTCTCGCAGCAGGTAGTAAGAGAATGAACACAAGCTCTATCTGGCAATTATGCCCTCTAAATTCAACTAGCTTAGTCAGTAGTGTAGTTATGGAGCCACTTTTTGAAGGACGTGTGAGTCCCTCGTCCTGAGTAACTTTGTATTCTTGCGATCCTCAATGCCTCTTCTAAATAGTGTTCAAAGTGGAGGAGTGTTAGGCCATAAATTTCTTGCAGCAACAATCGGTGGCGGACCACCTCTCAGTACTGTCTTACCTGCGTTAAATTTCTTAAGTGTCTGTTTCACCTGATCTTCCTAACTCAGGCTTGGTGAGGTTCAGATAGTGTAATAGGTTTCTCCCTCCAGCATCAAAGCCTGAAATAAGTGGAATGAAGGAGAACATGCTGTAAAGCAGATGAGTTTAAATGCCATATTGAAAATAACAGCTCAGCTAAGTATCTAAGGAAAGTAAATGGGATGGGGATGGGGGCTTGTAGACATCAGGTACTATGGGAGAGGGGGGTCATTTCAGACATCAGGGCCAAAATTCTCCCAAAAAATTTGAAGTATCAAATTCGTATGAAAATTGGAGTAAATCGCACTGGTTGTTCCTGCATATTTCCTGAAATGAATCTCCCACACATTACACTGCAGAGGCCACTAGTGTGATTATCATTAAAGGTCAGGGGGCAAGGCCTATTCCCTCTGAAGAGGCTGAAATCAACGTGATGAGTGAGACCCCACGCATGCACACAAATCTAGGGGAAACAACAGAAAGACCTCCTAGGATTGAGATCGCTGGCCTTAACTCCCCACAGTCATTGCTGGCCTCTTACCTCCCCCCACCCCTGCACACTGCTGGCCTCTTACCCAACCCCCCTGCACATTTCTGGCCTCTCACTCGCCTTCCTCCCATCCCCGTTGGCCACTCACTACCCCCCTCCATGGACATCACTGCCACCCTTTCCACGACCTTCCCTCCTCCCACGGACATCGCTGGCACCCCTTCTGCTTGCGGGCATCGCTGTATTCCCCTTTCCCTCCACAGACATCGCTAGCACCCCTTCCCCTCCCCAACCATAGACATCGCTGCAACACCTTCTTTGCTCCTCCTCATGGACATTGCTGGCACTCTTCCCTCTAGAGATGTTGATGGTCTCTTTCTCCTTTCACAGACAGTGCTGGCAATGCCCCCCCTCCATGAACTTCGCAGACACCCCATCTCTTCAGTTACCTAGATATCTCTGGAACCCCATCCCCTGTGACCTGGATATCTCTGGCACTCCATCCTCCCAATGTCTAGGGTATCGCATCCCTGCAGTAATCTGGACATCAACCGTCTCTCCCCCCACCACCTCCCATTTCACACATACTGGCCTTACTGCCATCTTGCTCACAAATAGCGCTGTGAGGCCATGCACATACCTGCCTGTAAGCATTCCCCCTTGTTGAATGAGAGCCATTGCATCCCCTGGACACAGTACCATGTTGAATGAGAGCCACCAGCACCTTGGGAAATGGCTAACCCTCTACTGAAACCAGATTCCCTTTACTTTTTCACAAGGATTGTTTACCTATGGGCCCATGACTACCCCATACTGACTGCACCTGCACTCCCCTAACATCTCCATATCATGACTACCATCGACACCGCAAACTGCCAGCTCCTAGTGGAGAGGATCTCCAAGAAGATCGTGCATGTTGACACAGACATCAAGTTTCTACAAAGATGCAAGAATGCCGATCTGCATCTCCCCTAACAAGCTAGAGCTCTATCTAAGCTGCAATCATGGACCCATAGGCAGTCATTGCCAGGAAGATGGCTGGAACGAAACCTGCCCCGAGGTTTTCCGAGGCTGACCAGGTCCAGACTACTGGAGTGATGTGCAGCTGCTGTTCTCCACTCAAGACCATTGCCCAAGGGTTTGTGCCGCAAATGCATGTGGAGGGAGGTGGCAGCTGCAGTTAATGCAGGACCTTGACACCTTGGATGGGGCAACAGTGTTCAGAAGAAATGAATGACCTTTGGGCAGCAAAGGTGAGTGTGCATCCCATTCTGAAACCTGCACATGTGCTGGACTAACCATCTCAAGCCATGTTCGGACACCTGAAGGGCATCCAACAACAGCCCCCCACCCCCTTAAGAACTGTATCCCCATTCCCTCAATCAGTACCCCCAAATGGTGACCCTTTTCCCTGAAATGGCCAACACAAGCTCCTAACACAAGCATTAAGCACCCCATGTATTTCAATACTACAAATCCCCTTATCTCCCCACAGGAAAAAGCGTGCACAACCAACGAGAGAGGGGACAGATGGTGTGTTTGAGCTGCAGCACCCGACAGGAGCAGGCAGGAGGAGAATCAACACCCTTAATGGTGACCGACAGCCAGGTCAACGACTGACAGTCAAGGCAATTTAATTCTCTTCCTAAGTCTTTTTTGAAGTAAGTGCTATGCTGTGCAGGCTGCCTTCCCTCCCTTTCCCTAATGTGTGTTCTTTGTAACAGCCCTGGACCCTGAGGAACTGGTCCCTTTGGGTGTTGGTGCCCCACCCCCCTATGCTGATGAAGAACCTCGCCAGGACACCTCAGACGGCACCTCGGAGGGAGGCCCTGAAGACTCCTCCGAGGCAGCACAAGTGATTCAGCATAGGCATCAACCACATAACCCACCATCACAAAGACTATCATCACAGTGGGTCAGTTTAGTGTGGAGGCTTCTGGGTCACTTACTGGTGAGCGCATCACAGCCACTGATGCAAATCATTTGGAGGTGGGCACATATCAGAGGGTTCAGGCACATGAAATTCTGCCAGAGGCAACGAATCAGCTGGCATAAGTCAGATGCCAGGCCTCAGGGTTCGCTCATCCTGAAGCTGGTGGGAATGCATCAGAAAATCAGGGAAGTTGTGGATGGGCTGTCAGCAACCATGCTACAAGTGCAAAGCTGTTTAGAGGAGTCAAACACTGCTGTCGCAGGAGGTGGTGCCAGCACAGCGTGGGAACCAGGCCAACACTGCAAGGGTGATGGCTGCAGTGGAAAGTCTGAGTCCGAGATTAGGCCTTATGGGTGACAAGGTCCAGAGCATCCTGGAGACACAGCAGGCCATGGCAAAGACACAGTGAGCAACGACTAAGGATGTCAGCATCCAGGAGATACGTTGGTCCGTGGCCATGTGTGTCAGGGGCATGTTGGAGACACTGTTGGCCATAGCTGGGAGTTTTGCTGGCATTATGGAGACACAGTAAAAAGTCTGACAACACCAGGTTTTAGTCCAACCGATTTATTTGATAATACAAGCTTTTGAGGGGACTGCCTCTTCGTCAGGTGAATGGAGAGTTCTGGCCTCAGACAGAGCATATAAAGCACAGACAGTTTAGAGATTACTGATTAGAATGCGAATCCTTACACCTAACCTGCTGTTCAAGACCTGAAGTGGCTGACAATGTGAGTGGAAGGAGCACTGATCACAGGTTACAGATATGTGTATTGTCTCCGGACAGTACAGTAAGTGAGGTTTTGCAAACCCAGGCAAGTCGCAGGGGTTACAGATAGTGCGACATGAATCAAGATCCCTGTTGAGACCGTCCTCATGTGTGCAGAACTTGGCTATCAGTCTCTGTTCAGCGACTCTGCGCTGTCGTGTGTCGTGAAGGCCGCCTTGGAGAATGCTTACCCGAAGGTCAGAGGCTGAATGCCCGTGACCACTGAAGTGTTCGCCAACAGGAAGGGAACAATCTTGCCTGGTGATTGTCGAGCGATGTTCATTCATCCGTTGTCGTAGCGTCTGCATGGTCTCCCCAATGTACCATGCTTTGGGACATCCTTTCTTGCAACGTATCAGGTAGACAATGTTGGCCGAATTGCAAGAGTATTTACCATGTACCTGGTGGATGGTATTCTCACGTGTGATGATGGTATCCATGTCGATGATCCGGCATGTCTTGCAGAGGTTGCTGTGGCAGGGTTGTGTGGAATTGTGGTCACTGTTCTCCTGAAGACTGGGTAGTTTGCTGCGAACAATGGTCTGTTTGAGGTTGTGTGGTTGTCTGAAGGCAAGAAGTGGGGGTGTGGGGATAGCCCTGGCGAGATGTTCGTCTTCGTCAATGATATGTTGAAGACTCCGGAGAAGGTGTCGTAGCTTCTCCGCTCCAGGGAAGTACTGGACAACAAAGGGTACTCTGTCCACTGTGTCCCGTGTTTGCCTTCTGAGGAGTTTGGTGCGGTTTTTCGCTGTGGCGCATCGGAACTGTTGATCTATGAGTCGAGCACCATATCCTGTTCTTATGAGGGCATCTTTCAGGGTCTGGAGGTGTCTGTCACGATCCTCCTCATCTGAGCAAATCATGTGTATACGGAGGGCTTGTTCCGATGATCGACAGTTGCTTGTTCCGATGATCGAACTGTATCAGCCCACACCTTAGCAGGTTTTGAATGATATTTTATAAACTGTCCACTTGCATGTATTTCATCTGTTGTACCTTGTGTATTATCATTGGGAAGTATCTGCAAATCAGTGGGTGGAATTTTGAGCTGTTAGCCATCAGCGTAAATGATGACATGGGCCCAAAATCACATGAGAGTTAGGAAACAAGATTCTCACCAATAGGTTTCATTTCCTGACTTTCCATACCCCTTTCCCATAGTATTATGAGGGGGTGGGTAATGGGGGTTGTGTTTGCTGCTTGCAGGCCTTTGCTGTTGTCTGTTTTTGTGGTGCTGTTGGTCTCCAAGGGATCTGGCACTTGGTGGGGATGAAGGTAGGAAGTGAGTAGGGATGGGGGGGAAGATTAGTATGGACATTGCACATCTTGGGTCACCCCTTCTGGGTTCAAGCAGTGGTTCTTCAGAGGGATTTCCTTTCCGGACTGACAGCTGGAAGTCGATGGGAGTGGGAAAATCCAGAGTCAGCACAGGGCGCAACTGAGGTCCCAATGTGAGTTTCGGTCGGATGAACAATTTGGAGGACTATGATGATGAGCTCCATGAGTGTGAGAGAACCCTGACACAGAGCAGGAGTAGGCAGTTTGGCCCTTTGAGCCTGCTGTGCTATTCGTCTTGATCATGGTTGATCATCAAATTCAGTATCTTGATTCTGCCTTCCCCCCCGTATCTCCGGGTCCCTTCAGCTCCAAGAGCCATATCTAATTTCTTTTTGAAATCACCATGTTTTGGCCTCAACTACTTTCTGTGGTAATGAATTCCACAAATTCACCGCTCTGGATGAAGAAATTTCTTCTCGCTTCAGTCCTAAAAGATTATCCTTATCCTTAAACTATGACCCCTACTTCTGGACTCCCCCACTACAGTGAACATTCTTTCTGAATCTCCCCTGTCAAATCCTGTTAGAAATTTTTAATGTTTCTATGACATCCCCTCTTACTCTTTTGATGTGATTTGATTTATTATTGTCACATGTATTGGGATAGTGAAAAATATTGTTTCTGGCAAGCTATACAATCAAAGCATACCTTTCATAGAGGAGAAGGAAAGGAGAGAGTTCAGAATATAGTGTTGCAATTACAGACAGGGTGTAGAGAAAGATCAGCTTAATATATGGTAGGTTCACTTACAAGTCTGATGGCTGCAGGAAAGAAGCTGTTCTTGAGTCGGTGGGTACATGTTCTCAAAATTCTGTATCTTTTTCCTCATGGAAAAAGATGGAAGAGATTATGTCTGGGATGCGTGGAGTCCTTGATTGTGCTGGGTGCTTTTCCAAGGCAGCGGGAAATATAGATGGAATCAATGGATGGGAGGCTGGCTTGCGTGATGGACTGGGCTATGTTCACAACCCTTTGTAGCTTCTTGCGGCCTTGGTCAGAACCATACCAAGCTGTGATACTTCTGGAAAGGATACTTTCTGTGGTGCACCTGTGAAGAATGGTTAGAGTCGTAGTGGTCATGCTGAATTTCCTTAGCCTCCTGAGAAAGTAGAGGCGCTGGTGATCTTTCTTAACTATGGCATCAGTGCGGAGGATCTGGAGACCTAGAAACTTGAAACTCTTGATCATTTCCACTTCATCCCTGTTGAAGGGGCATGTCCTCCATTACACTTCCTGAGGTTGATGACTATCTCCTTCATTTTATTGACATTAAGGGAAAGATTATTGCTGTTACACTATTATACCAGATTCTCTATCTTTTCTCTGTACTCCATCTCGTCATTGTTTGAAATCCCACCCACTAAGTGATCTCATTAGCAAACTTGAAAATGGAATTGGAGCAGAATTTGGGCACACGGTCATCAGTGTGTAAGGAGTATCGTAAGGGGCTGAGGACATAGCCTTGCGGGGCACCAATGTTGGGGATAATTGCGGAAGAGGTGCCATTGCCTATCCTAACTGATTGTGATCTATGGGTTAGGAAGTCTAGGGTCCAGTTGCATAGGGAGGAAATGAGCCCTACGTCATGCAGCTTGTAGACAAAATATAGAAACTAGAAACAGAAGTAGGCCATTTGGCCCTTTCAGCTTGCTCTGCCATTCATTTTGATCATGGCTGATCATCAAATTCAATATCCTGATCATCCTTCCCTCAATATCTCTTGAAAGCCATAGTCCCTAGTGCTATATCTAATTTCATTTTGAAATCAGACAACATTTTGGCTTCAACTACATTCTGTGGTAGTGAATTCCACACATTCACAATGAAGAAATTTCGCCTCACCTCAGTCCACAAACTATGACCCCTAGTTCTGGACTCCCTCACCATTGGGAACATTCTTTCTGAGCCTACTCTGTCTAACCCTGTTAGAATTTTATAAGTTTCTATAAGATCCCCCTCTCAATCTTCTGAGTTTTGTTGAAGGCTGAGTTATAGTCAATAAATAACATAGTGACATAAATGTCCTTGTTATCCAGGTGTTCCAGAGTTGAGTGTAGGGCCAGGGGGCTACCATTTTCTAAATTCCAATGAATATAATAGTAACCAACTGAGTTTCACAGAATCACACAATCACACCCTAAAGGTGTGCTCTTAGGCTGATTGGTGTAACAAATTGTCACTAAATTAGTCTCCCCTCAATCTAGTTTCCAATGTGGAGTGCCATAAGTGTAGACAAGAGTCGTGGGTGGAAGAGGGAACTCACAATGTTAAAATGGCGGCACGGGCTTGTTGGGCCAAAGGGCCTGTTTCCCGTGCTGTGTTGTTCTTTGTTCTTTGTTCACAGAATACTACAGTGCAGACGAGACCCTTCAGTCCATCGAGTCTGCTCCAATGCATGAAATACCTTGACCTGCCCACTTAATTCCACTTGCCAGCACTTGGCCCATAGCCTTGAATGTTATGCTGTGCCAAGTACTCATCCAGGTACTTTTTAAAGGATGTGAAGCATCCTGCCTCCACCATCCTTCCAAGCAGCGCATTCTGAACCATCACAACTCTCTGAGTAAAAGGTTTTTCCTCAAATCCCCTAAACCCCTCCCACCCCTCACTTGTGTATCCTCTTAACTGACCCTTTAACTAAGGGGAATAACTGCTCCCTATCCACCCAGTCCATGCCACTCATAATCTTGAACATCTCAATCAGGTCGCCCCTCAGTCTTCTCTGCTCCAACAAAAACAACCCAAGGCTATCCAACCTCTCATAACTTAAATGTTCCATCCCCAGCAACATCCTGGTAAATCTCTTCTGCATCCCCTCTAGGGTGCTCATGTCCTTCCTATATTGTGACAGTCAGAGCTGCACACAGTATTCCAGCTGTAGCCTCACTAAAGTTCTATACAACTCCATCATGACCTCTCTGCTTTTGTAATCTATATCCCAACTGATAAAAGCAAGTGCCCATATGTCTTTTTCACCACCCTATTTGCCTGCCTTTCTGCCTTTAGAGATCTGTGGAACAACACGGCAAGGTCCCTTTATACTTCAGAACTTCCCAATGTCAGACCTTTTATAGCATACTTCCTTTCAAGTTATTCTTCCCAAAGTACATTACCTCACCTTTTCAGGGTTAAATTCCATCTGCCACTTATCTTCCCATTTGACCATCTCATCTATATCTTCCTGTAACCCAAGACACTCAACCTTATTGTTAACCATCTGGCCAATCTTTGTATCATCTGCAAACTTACTGATCCTACTCCCCTCATAATCGTCCATATCATTTATATAAATGACGAACAATAGGGGACCCAGCATGGATCCCTGTGGTACGCCACTGGTCACTGGCCTCTGTCACCACCCTCTGTCTCCTAGCGCTAAGACAATTATGAATCCACCTTACCAGATTACCCTGTTTCCCATGTACATTAGCCTTCTTAATGAGTTTCCCATGTGAGACTTTGTCAAAAGCTTTGCTGAAATCCATGTAAACTACATCAACCACACTATCCACACTTACATGCTCAAAAAATTCAAATTTGTTAGGATGACCTCACTTTGACAAAACCATGCTGACTATCCCTGATCAAACCTTGCCTCTCTAAATGGAGATAGATTCTCTCCTTCAGAATCTTCTTTAGTAGTTTCCCAACCACAGATATAAGACTCACTGGTTTGTAGTTCCTTGGCTTGTCTCTACAACCTTTCTTAAATAGTGGGACCACATTAGCTGTTCTCCGGTCCTCTGGCAGCAATGGCCAGGGAGGAATTAAAAATTTGGGTCAGAGCCCCTGCAATTTTCTCCTCTGCCTCCCACAACAACCTGGGACACAATTCATCTGGACCTGGAGATTTGTTCACTTGTTCACGCCAATACCTCCAATACCTTTTCATTCCCTATGATAATTTTCTCTAAAGCTTCCCAATTTCCATAACTACCTCCTCATTCTCATGAGTGAAGACAGATGTGAAATGTTCATTTAACTCCTGACCAATGTCCTCTGCCTCCACCCAGTTTCTCCTTACCTGACAGTCTTGCCATTCCAGGAGTCAGCCTGGTCAACCTTTGCTGCACTCCCTTGATAGCAAAGATCTTTCTTAGATAAGGGCACTAAAACTATACACAATACTCCAGGTGCAGCCTCATCAAAGCCCTATTTCTATACTCAAATCCTATCACTATGCAGGCCAATATACCATTTGTCATCTTTACTGCCTGCTGTATCTCTGCGGTTATTTTCAGTGATTGATGCATAAGGATACCATGGTCTCACTGAATATCCACTTCTTTCAGTTTATGCCCATTCAAGTAATAATCAGCCTTCCTATTATTGTTGGCGAAGTACCTCACATTTATCCATATTATACTGCATCTGCTATGCATAAGCCCGCTCAATCAAACTATCCAACTCACACTGAATCATCTCTACATCCTCCTCATATATCCCCTTCCCTGCAAAACTTTATATCATTTACAAATTTGGAGATAATACATTTAGTTCCCTCTTCCAAATCGTTAATATGTAATGGAGTCTGAGCAAGATTCCTGCGGTACCCCACGTGTCATTGATTACCAATTAGAAAAGACCTATTTATGTCAAATCTTTGTTTAGATTGCCTATCTATCACAAGACGTTACCTTCAATCCCATACACTTTAATTTTACATAGTAATCTGCTAAGTCAGACCTTGTCGAATGCCTTCTGAAAGATTAAATAAACCATATTCACTATTTTTCCTTGGTCAATGCTATTAGTCGCATCCTCAAAGAATTCCAGCAGATATAAAAAGCATGATTTTCCCTTTGTAAATCTATGCTGACTTTGTCTGATTTTGTCTGATTATACCACTGCTTTTCAAATGCTGAGTTATGAAATCCTTGATTATGGACTCTACCGATTTCCCCAATACTGACATAAGTCTCACTGGTCTATTACCGGTTTTCTCTCTATTTTCTTTTTGAATACTGGCATACATTAGCTACTCTGCAATCTATAGGAATCAGTCCACAGTCCAAAAAATTTTGGCAAATGACCACCAATCGATCTACTATTTCCAGGCCACTTCCTTAAATACTCTGAGATGAAGATTATCAGGCCCTGGAAATTTATCCACTTTCAATCAATTTTCCCAAAACCATTTTTCTATTAATACTCATTTCTGACAGCTCCTCACTAAAACTTGTTTCCCATAGAACTCCTGGTCCATTATTCATGTCCTCCTTTGTGAAGATGTGGATATGCCGGCGTTGAACTGGGGTAAACACAGTAAAAAGTCTGACAACACCAGGTTTTAGTCCAACCAATTTATTTGATACTCCTTTGTGAAGACAGAAGCGAAGTACAAATTTTGTTCCTTAGCCATTTCTTTGTTCCCTGTTATGAATTCTCCCTTTTTGCACTCTAAGAGGTCTACATTCATTATTTATTAATCTTTTTCTCTTTAAATACCTATAGAAACTTTTACAGTCAGTTTTTATGTTGCCCTCTAGCTTCTTAATCGATCCCTTGGTCCTCCTTTCTTTTAAACTGTTGCCAAACCTCAGCGTCTTTGCTTTTCTTTGTCAATTTGTGTGTTTCCTCTTTGAATCTAATACTGTCTCTAATTTCTCTTGTAAGCCATGGTTTGATCATAGTTCCCTTACTGTTCTTGCACCAAACAGGAATAAACAACTGAATTTCAATTATTTGTTCCTTATATGCCTGCCATTGCCTGTCTACTGTTCTTCCTTTCAGTAATATTTCCCAGCCCATCATAGTTAAGTCATGTCTCATCCCATCGTAGTTAACTTTGTAGAGATTCAGGATCCTGATCTCAAAATCAACTACATCACTATCCATCTTGACAAATAATTCTATTGTATTATGGTCACTCACCCCTAAGGATTCTCTCACAACTAGATTGCCAAATAATCCTTTCTAAGTGCACAATATCCAGTCCAAGATGGCCTGTTCCTTTGTTGGTTCCTTGACACATTTGTCCAGAAAACCATTCCACATGCACACCAGAAATTCCTCCTGTATTGTACTGTGGCTAATTTGACTTTCTCAATCTATATGCAGATTAAAGTCACCCATAATCACAGATGTTCCTTTCACACATGGATCTCTGATTTCCTGTCTAATGCGATTCCCAAGTTATCACTATAGTTTGGTGGTCTGTATATCACCCCGATGAATGTTTTTTGCCTCTTTGTTCTTAACTTGACCCAATCAGATTCCATATTGAGCTAATATCTTTGTTCAGTATTGTACCGATACCTTATTTAAGCAACAATGCAATTCTATAACCTTTTTCCTTCTGTCTGTCCTTTCTAAGCACTGAATAATCCTCAATACTTAGTTCCCTTCCTTGGTCACCTTGGAGCCATGTCTGCATAATGCCAGCTATATCATACCCCTTTACTTTCATCCATGCAACTAATTCATCCATTTTGTTTTAAATGCACCAGGCATTCAAGGACTGAACCTTAAGTTGAGCCTTTTAACATTTCTTGTCACGTCCTACTTTTTTTTACTGTATCCTTATGTCACTAGCCCTTGATTTCTCTGCCTATAACTCTTCTTATTCTCCTTACACTCTTTTCCTCTTCGCCAGCCACCTGAACTGTACTAGTGGAGGTGGATCCCTGAGCAGTGGTCAATTCTCTGATGTATGAAAGGCGTGATATGAGACAGTCATGTTCCAGGCTCAAGAGTAGTTCCTAATAAAAGAAATGATCCAGTAACGCCAGTAAGACCAGACCAGTAATGCCAGTGCTGACCAATGGTTAAAGGCCAGCTGAACTCTGTTCCAGCGACTGTTGTTCAGCAACAGAAAATCCTGGTGTTCTCTAGGGGTTGGATGAAGAGCAACTCATTAGGGGCTTGAGACAGTTCACTGTCTCACTGCAAATGGACTTTAATTTGTTGCCAGTGTACATCACCAAGAAGCTGCCCACCATCAAGCAACTATCTGCCTCCAGGCAGTTCCCATCCTGATCTGAGCCCTCTGCCATTGTGGGTGAAGTGGATGGCATAGAATCACAAATCAGTGCTGGCTCTGTCCTGTTCCTACCCTCAGGATTGATGACAGAGGACTCCTCCTGGTAATCTTCTAGGGGCTCAGGTCCAGAGGGTAATGGGTCGCATGCTCTTGACCAAGACAGCAGTGCCCAGCGCTGAAGGTTAGGATGGAGAGATGGGCCCTCCTCGCCATTACCATTCAGTATCCAGCATCTAAGACACTGCTGCACACCCCCAATGAATCAGTGGACATGTTAGGGTCTAGAAATGGGGTTTTGTGGAGTGTAACCTCAAGGTAAGCACCCTCATTGTTCCATGAGGGACTCCATGCGACAGTTAATTTTGGCTTGCATTCCTTCCCTGAGGAAGAACCAATGACCCACTGGGATGGGACGTCCATCTTCCTTTCATCAGGGGTGGGGACACGTTTGTCTGAGTGGGAGAATTCCCCCGCTCACTCCCTGTAATGAGTGGTGCCTCTTCCCATGTGAGGTCAGGGATCCAAGAGATATCCATAGGGTGGGGTCCTCTTCCCTTGTTCGCCTCGCCCAATGTTTCACCTCTGGGGTCTATGTCTTGATTTGTTTCTCTTTGACCTGAAGTCATGCACCCCATCACTGCTGTACCTGGAATCCCATGTAAGGGCAACACTAGGTCCACTTCCAGATGCTGAGGATCCATCTGGTCCCAGACCACACAAGGCTTAGGGGCCACCTTGGTATGTTTGTTCTTCCCCTGCACCAAAACAAGGCATAGAAATTCTTCCTCTACCTCATTGACAGCATGGTCCCATTCACTGCCAGTGTCTCTCCCCTTTTCAGGGAAGGAGATGGATTGGAGGTGGTAGGGAGTGGGGCAAGTGTGACGCTACCAGCTCTGGCTGTCCAGGTTCTTCAATGGTCTTGGAGCTGGGGCAGTTCTTCCTGATATGCCCCATCCCCTTGCAAGCTTGGCATCACACCCTGTCCAAACTGGAAGACGCTGGCCATTCATGGAATGGACTCAAAACTTCCCCCATGCACTCTTCCCAGGCCAGACAGACAATAACCTGGAATAATGTGCCTGAGGGGACTCTTCCTTAAAGCCAAGCAGGACTCATGCTACACTGAACTGGATCTCCATCAGTTGATAAGAAGGAGAAGGAGGAGCTCATTTGTGCTGAAGACAATAGACAAAACTTTAGATAATACTGTGAGCCCCTTTTCTGGGACGAGATGAACCATCCGATCAGCCTTTAGAAAAAATGATTTTGCCAAACATTTTGAAAACAGCAACAATGACCGAGGGGCCAACAACTTCGGCCTTTCTTTATCTACACCGTGATACTCAATGTAGGGTTCTTGTAGCACTTTACTCCAAATTTTCTTATTAATAATTTGAAGGATGTTGGGGCCTCAGGAGTAGCAGGGGCTGAAGAAGCCACTGTTCCTGTATATGTGGGTCAGGAGGATGCTGCCCCTGGCAAAGGTAAATGTGCTACTTAGGTGGTGCTACACACACCCCATGTGATTATGAGGTTTAGTTATAAGAGAGAAGAATGAGTTGAGAGAAAAGGGCCATTCCCCTGATATATATATAAGTAGTTGCATGATTGCTTTAAGAACTGATCACATGATTGGATAATGTCATTAGGGTTTAGTTGCTGTTTAGTTTCAGTTCCTGTTTTGTGCAGAGAACATCTCTTTTAATAAACCTGTTGTATGTTATTTTGCACCCACGTCTTTTTCTTTTTGAAACCATAAATTTTTCTTTTTGTTTAATTCTCACAATGAGTGTGGGACATTTCAAAAAGAAAATTAGTGACGAGGATGGGATTTTGTTTCATCTGACCATTGAGAAAAGATCCTAAGTTGAAGAAAAAGCATTATACATTCCCACACTTCAACTATTAGAAGGCTTGGGAAAAACAATAACAGGATTAAAGTGCCAGTGCAGGAAGACCAAGTAAGAAAAAAAATTCTTCATCTGGTTTTAAAACAGGGTGGGGAAGGAAGGGGAGCAATTCTTCCAGCCTGTTGTATTACTCTAGCAGTGCAATGGACCAGGAGACATCAGTGGAGGCCATTTTCTGGTGTCATCAGCTCCATGCCGGAAATGGGCATGGATCTGATTTAAATACTAAGATTAGCATTTCCATCCCATTAGCGGGCCCAGGACTTAAGTTTCTGGGTCTGCCAGCCTCTCCCTTCCCAATCAGGAGTGTTTCATTCCAGCGGGATTGCAACAGTTCCTCACCCTGCTGGAGTGAAGGGAGACCATGAAGATCTCCCAGCAGGCCGGGGTAAGGTAAAGGGGTTACCCCCATTAATGCCCAAGGGACAAAGTGGCAATGCCCACTTGGCACAGTGGCATTGCCCACCAAGTATCAAGCTGGGGGGGGGGGGGGCAGAGTCAGACAATGAGGGCCTATTGAGGGGCAGGATCTATGTTGGGGGGAGATTTGTGAGGGTGCGGGTCTCTCTGCGACTCTGCATAGGGATCGGTGGCAAAAGGAGGGAAGGGGATGATCAAGGAGTCGAGAGTGGGGGGAGGAGTGCGTTCAGGACTGCGTGGTGGGGGAGATCAATGGCACAGTGGTTAGCACTGCTGCCTCACAGTGCCAGGGACCTGGGTTCGATTCCCGGCTTGGGTCTGTGTGCAGGTTGCACATCTCCCTGAGTCCGTGTGGGTCCTCCTGTTTCCCCCCACACTCCAAAGATGTGTGGATTAGGTAGATTGGCCAAGCTAAATTGCCCCTTAAAATCAGGGGGACTAGCTAGGGTGAATGCAAGGGGTTGTGGGGATGGGGCCTGGGTGGGATTGTGGTTGGTGCAGACTCGATGGCCTCCTTCTGCATTGTAGGGTTCTATGATTCTATGGGGACTGACGAGATGGGGAGGTCAGGGAGATCAAGGCAAGCCAGGGTGGGGAGCGGGGGTGTCTGCGTGGGTTTTCTCCGGGTACTCCGTTTTCCTCCCACAGTCCAAAGATGTGCAGGTTAGGTTGATTGGCCATGCTAAGAAATTGTCCCTTAGTGTCCAGGGATGCGTAGGTTAAAGGGATTAGTGGGTATAATATGTAGGGATATCGGGGTAGGGCCTGGGTGGGATTGTGTTCGGTGCAGACTCGATGGGCCGAAGGGCCTCTTTCTGCATTGTCGGGTTCTTTGATTCTATGATTCTAGTACTTTGTTCAAGCTAATAAAATTTAAAATGAATCGCTCATACCAGCTTTTCTTTGTAAAACCTTCAATTTTCTCCAGAACCTGGTTTATCCAGCAAAGCCAGGAAACAAAATTTACAATGATTTGATAAAAATGATTGAAGAACATGATTTTCCAAATCCATTGATCATTGTGGAATAGTTCAATTTCCACTGAAGGAATCAAGTGGAAGGCAAAAGCATCGTTTATTTTCTGGCAACTTTAAAAAGCCTGCCACAACATTGTGAGTTTGGTGAATCATTAGAAGATACTCTTCAAGGTTGAGTAGTTTGTGATCTCCAAACTGACACTATCGAAAATAGCAAAAATTTTCACTGAAAATGCTTTGACCTTAAGACAGCAGTAGAAATCGCGTTGTCAATGGAACTGACTGCTAAAGAGGCTTCACAATTTGGTACAGGAATGAAAATCCACAAGTTGAGAATGATCCATAAGAAGTCAAAAAAACAACAAGCATATCACAGATGTACCAAAATGGGCCATTCAGCGAGCAGATGCCAGAGCAAGGATAGTCAATGCAAGAAAGGTAGCAAAATTGGTCACACTGCAAAAGCAGTTGGTCGAGATCAGATTCCCCTGAGAAGAATATTCAGAAGAAGAACCTGTGTACCTTCAAGAAGAACAATTTGCATTTTACAAAAATAATTTACAACATGGAAAAAAAGATTTACAACTATGAAGAAAAGAACATCCATAAATATGATGAAGATCTTCAACTGAACATCTTATCCATACAGAGTGAATCATAGATTCTGGGTGATTCTGAAGATAAGTGAACAATTTATTAGATTGGACATTGATACTCATGCGACTGTATCCTTAATTCTTAAGATTATGTGCCAACAAAAACTGAAGCATCTTCCTTTAGTACCAGCTGATGTGATTTTAAAGACATACATGGAAAAGATTACATTAAAAGGTAAAAGGTTACATTGTGGCAAACAGTGGAATTGCTTGTCCATGTGTTCCAAGGTAATTTTCCAGCTCTATTTGGAAGATCATAGTTGGAGAAGATAAAACTTAACTGGAGTACCAGCAACACATTGGTTGAGTTAAAACAGATCTATAACACCTTCTGGATAAATACAAAAGCATACTCGAGTCACTTGTGGGAGTTTAAGTAAAACTCAAGATAAAGCCTACCATTCAAATCAAATGTCTCAAAGAAGAGCAGTACCATTTGCAATTCGTCCCAAGGTCGGCCTGTTAGTACGACCTGTTAACACGTGTGTTAGAGCTGGATGCAGTGAGTGATTGGGCTACTCCTGTCGTACCTGTCATGAAATCAAATGGTTCTGTTTGTATTTGTGTTGATTTTAAAATACCCAAAATTGCAGTGCTATGTGCTGATCAAATGTCTGCTTCTCTTAATTGAATATTTGTTTGCTGGGTTATCAGGTGGGTAGAAACTCAGCATATTTACAAGCATATTTACAGATGAATGTAGTGGCTGAATCTCAACCACTGCCTCTCATTGTTACTCATTTGTTATAAAAGATGGCCTTTTGGAATAACATTCACATCAGCCCTATTCCACATGATAGATCAGATCTGTTGGGTATACAATGTTACCTGGATAATATTTTAATTGTATTGTCCAATGAATAAGAGCAGATGAATAATTTAGAAGGACCACTGGAAGTACATGGCCTACGCGTCAAGAAAGAAGAATATGACGTTTTCCATTTGTGAGTCTAATATTTGGGTTATATTGTTGATAGTAAAGACCTATATAAAGAACTGAAAAAGATGGAAGCTATATTAGAAGCACTATGTTCTAAGAATGTGACACAATTGAAGTCCTTTTCAGGATTAGTAGTTATGTCAACTTTGTTCCAAGCTTAGCTACATTATTGAAGCCATTGCATAATTTACTATGTGTGAAACTGGATAACAGAATGTGAGAAAGCATACAAGAATACAAAGCATGCAAAGATGCTTTGCAGAAATTTGAAATATTGGTTCATTTTAATCTGAAGCTACCATAACCGTTTGCTTCTGATGCTTCACCTTATGGAGTAGGGGTAGTAATTTTACATATTATGCTTTGGGAGAAGAATGACCAATGGCTCTTGCTTTGTGTACTCTGACTAGTGCTGAATCTAACTATTCGCAGCTAGAAAAAGTATAATTTTTAGCATATGAAGGTTTCAACATTATTTTTATCATTGTTATTTCACATTATTGGCTGACATTGATCCTTAACTATTAATTTTGGGTTTTGACCAAGATCTGGCTAGCCAGAAAGCCAGAGCAATGGCTTCGTCTACATGGCTGGCCTGCCCCCAAATGAAGGGTCTCATTGACTGCGCATACATGGCTCTGTATTCTCTATGGCAGCGTGGAGTGCCCTTCATGAACTGAAAGGAATTTCACTCCTTCAATGTGCATGCTGTATGTGACCATGCCAAATGCATAATGCAGATATACACCCATTTCCCAGTGAGCATCCATGACAGCTGCATTTTCAGATGTTCTCGGATTCTGATCGTCTCCAAGAGAAACCAGTGGCTGGAGGGATTGCTTCTTGTGGACACAGGGTACTCTTTCTGGAGGTGGCTAATGATGCCAGAGCGAAGGCCACAAACATCCGCTGAGACTCGTTACAATGAGGATCATGCTGCTGTATGTGCACTGGTGAGGCAGATGTTTGGCCTGCTGAAGATGCAGATCCTGCACCTGGACTGGTCGGAGGAGCCCTCCAATCCAGCCCCCAAAGATATCATGCATTGTTGTGGTGTGCTATCCCTTCCATATCCTGGCACAACATTGCAAAGAGCTGAATGAGGAGACTAAGGATTGCCACATCTCAGATGAGGACGAAGTTGAGGGAGGCAGTGAGGGGCAGCCTCTGGAAAAGGTACAGAAAGGACCTTTGGCAATTGCTAGGGCCCAAATGGGCGCAGGGTTTGGGACTCATTGACAGCCTCTTGCTTTGGTGAACACCTGGATTAGGTCGGCCAGACATGTCCCCCCATGGGGCATGAGACATTTCTTGTGTGTTGCCAGCAGGAGGTCTCCTTGTTGATTGCTCCTTGCAAGGACAGTGTGTGAAATCCCAATGTGTAAATGATGCTGGAAATGGTGACGTGCGCTGAGGAAAGATCATTGCTCATATCTCCTGCAAATGTCTGACTCCTGCCTGACAGAAACTTGAACATGACCTGCCACTTAACAGTGTGATCTATGAGCGATTGCACATTGAATGACATGTGTGCTGATACTGCCTCCGCCAAGGTTAGGGGCACTGGTGTGGGTCTGCACATATTGTGCAAGTGGACAGACACAAACGTTTAGCCAATTGCTTCCAATGATGTAAGAATGCTTTTTTACAGATGAAAGGCCTGGCATTGGGTTAGCAGGGAAATTGTTCCCTTAATCAGGATTACATCAGCATAACTGCATTGTTACAGTGGGAGGGTGGAGACAACCAATGGGCTTCTGTCCTCTCAGAGGAGAAGATGCACCGATGTTGCGCTTCCAGCATAAACATGAGGTCTTGTTCTGCATGTTGCAGTGAAATGAAAGCAGAGAGACACTTCAAGAGTACATCAGGAGCACAAGGATAGCAGAAACTAAACTCATGAGAGGATGGCACCTTGCCTGGATTTTCTGAGGGTTCTCACTTTCGTCTCTTGCTGTCAGCTCAGTTGCAGCCCTGCTCCTCTCTGGCAGGTTGAAGGGCTTTTTCCTGTAATGGAATAAGGGTCTTCAAATCATGGCAAGACTCTGGCAGGCTGAGTGGTAGGTGAGTGGGAGCTGGGGTGTGAGGAGGATCAGATTCACTGGGAGAACATGAAGTGCAAGGGTGCTGGCAAGGCAAGTGTTGGGACTCTGATGTGGCTGTGAGTGAGATTGCTGGAAGGGTGATGGGTGTGTTAATGAATGCAGGTGGACACATGAATGGTGACTTATTCTGGCTATGCAAAGAAGGTCATCTAACTTTTTAGTTCTCTGGATCCCGTTCCCACTATACAGTGAGCTGGTGCTCACTAGTTCTGCTACCGCCTATTCAGCATCTTGGGGCCTTCCTCTGGGAACCATGGGGCAGCCTTCCTGACTGCCATCTCCCTGATTGGACTTGGAACAAATGCTGGGGAGGCATTTAAAAGGTGCTCCCTTTCCCCCTCCCTCCCTACTCACTGATTTTCAATGATGCTGAAGTGAGTGAATCAGAAGCATGAGCGGGGCATGAAACTTGTGAAAAATGGCTGAAGATACAGTGATTTTACTTTTTTGAAAGGTCCTGGAAATGTTTCACCCAATGTTTCTGGTGTTGTAATTCAGGTCAGAAACTCCAAAGTATTGTATGAAGTGTTATGGTTCAGGTGAGGAACTCCAAAGTAGTTTACAAAGCCCGACTGAATCATGAGTTTTGCATTTTGGATTTCGCTAGGGTAAGTATGAGATGTTTCACTTCAGGTGTGATTCAAATGACCCAGTAGGGAGCTTTTACCAAACAAAGTTTATTTAAGAATATAGCTAACATGTATCATCAGAAAATTAGCATGAACTTTTATCAATTACAAACAAGAAACCACAGTATAATTCTGTGTAATTCTTAATTCTTAATAAAGAATATAATTCTTAATGAATAACTCTAATGTGTTCCAATTAATACCAAAACCCATAGACAAAAAAAAACCTTTTTACAGGTTTAACACAGCACAGACAAATGATACTGGGACCGATTCTTTTCTTTTTGGTGCTGCAGTCAAATTCTGCTGTGATTTAGAGCAGTTTGAAGACAAGATAGCTTTCCAAAGCACCAAAGAGACTCTGGTCAAGCCTCCAAAAAATAGCAGACTTCCACGCTTCAGGAAAACAAGATCGGCTAACCATCAGAATAAAAAGCAAACAAACAGGGAGAGAGATGGACAAAGAATAGTACAGCACAGGAACAGGTCCTTTGGCTCTCCAAACCTGCGCCAATCACGTTAACCTATCTATCCCTCTATTCCTGATTTGTTAATATGCCTATCAAGATAAGTCTTAAATGTGGCTAACATAATTACCTCAACCACCTCCCTTGGTAGTGCATTCTAGGCCCCCACTGTCCTCTGTGTAAAAAACTGCTCCTACAGGTTTCCACTGAACCTTTCCCCTCTTATCTTGAACTTGTGCCCCCTTGTAATTATCATTTCTGCCCTGGGAAAAAGCTTTCATATGTTCACCCTATCTCATCACTTTATAAACTTCTATCAGATCGCCCTTCAGCCTCCATCTTTCCAGGGAGAACAATCCCAGTTTGTTCTATCTCTCCTCACAGCTAATACTCTCTACACCAGGCAACACCCTCGTAAACCTTTTCTGCACTCTCGCCAAAGCCTCCATGTCCTTCTGGTATTGTGGTGACCAGAATTGGACACAGTATTCCAAATGTGGCCTAACCAATGTTTTATACAACTATAACATAATTTGCCAACCTTTGTACTCGATGCCCGTCCAATGAAGGCAAGCATGCCATATGCTTTCTTCACCAGCTTTTCCACCTGTGCTGCCATGTTAAAGGACCTATGGACCTTACTGCCAGATCTCTGTGTATATCTATGCTCCTGACGATTCTACCATTTATAGTTCCCACCAGAATTGGACCTACCAAAATCTATCACCTCACATTTGTCCGGATTAAATTCCATCTGTCATTTCTCAGACAGTTTTCCAGTCTACATATATCCTATTGTATTCTCTGACGACCTTCATCACTAACCACAACTCCGCAAATCTTAGTATTGTCCGCAAGCTTGCTAATCAAACCGGCTATGTTTTCTTCCAAGTCATTTATATAGATTACAAACATATGATTTGTAACTTGATGCTTTTGCTTGGTGCTTTTAGCACTCGATGACTTGAGCATTCCATCTCAGAAACTGAAACTGAAAACGAAATCCCTGTCACTTGAGCTGAACAGTTTTTTTCTCCTCCTACAATGACATCACCGAAGGTTGTGAACTATAGAGAGCATGATTTAAAAAAAAGGGACACTAACATGGATCATAAATTTTGCATTTTGAATTTGGCTAGGGTGAGCATGAGTTGTTTTACTTCAGGTCTCATTCAACTGACCCACTGAGGAGCTTTAATCAAACAAAGTTTATCATTAACATGTATAGAAAGAAAATTTGCAATAATTTTTACCAATTACAAACAAGAAAAAAAATGATATTGTCTCAAGTTTAATAGCTAAACTCCGTTTCAACAAAACAAATCCCACAAACAAAACCTTTGCCACAAGTTTAACACAGCAAAGCCTAATGCTCATGTGTTATTGGAATTTAGTTCTTTGGTTGAATGCTGCAGTTCTCTTGAGGTACACATGGACAAGCTTAGAGTCAGAAAAGCTTCCCAAAACACCAGGGAGAGAGACTCTAGGCAAGCCAACCACCAACAGCAAATTTTCCGCTCCAGGAAGGCCAGAAACTTTGCTACCAGTTAACAGTAGAATTTCTGAAACCAGGGAGAGTGAGAGAAACATTACTTTCCGGCTTGATGTCCAGCTCCTTCTAAACTAAAACTGAAAATGAATCCTTACTTTTTTTTTCCTGAGAAGGAACCGTCCAACTTTGACTCGTCAATCAATCTTCCCCCTTACAATGCATGGTCAT
Source organism: Carcharhinus amblyrhynchos (assembly GCF_965287045.1). Taxonomy (NCBI): domain Eukaryota; kingdom Metazoa; phylum Chordata; class Chondrichthyes; order Carcharhiniformes; family Carcharhinidae; genus Carcharhinus; species Carcharhinus amblyrhynchos. The sequence continues at coordinate 60,995,912 of NC_137329.1, forward strand.
GAAAGATCCCAGACTAAAAATAAAGCTATTGAAGTAGTAATAAAACGACTCTTCCAGACAGCACAGTAAGAATGAAAAAAGCTGAGGCTATAAGAACTGCAGAGAAAATGATTTAAAAGAAAACATTTCACAAAGGTACACTAATGTGACACCTTATGACACCGTTAAGGAAAACATAGGCCATCAATTTTCAAAGATAGTTTCATTTTTCAAACTCTTTCAATTTCACACATCTAGTACTGTACAATAAATATACATACAATTTTAGAAAATCCAAATGCTAACAGAACAGCAATACAGTCCACTTTAGTCCTTGTCTTCTACCATTTAACAGTCCTTTATCACATTTGTGACAAATAACTTCTCCAAGATTCTCCTTCAGTTCTTAATCCAATGTTGATTCCAAATCTGTGCCCAGTTTTGTCATTATGTTCGTAATTAAACCCTGGTAATGCCCTTAGAGAACTAGATAGGATCAGCAGGGTAACACATTAAATGTGTGCAGTTAGGGTCATTTATCTCTGTCCCTTCTCTTGTTAATTGGCCTTAGCTTCTCCTCTGTCAAAAAAATTGTCTCCTTTGTTTGCTCTTGATCTTCAGCATCAATTTCTGCACACTGTTTGTCTTTCTTTCAAGCAGATTGTTTTTCTTGATGTCAGAACCCGTTTCAACCATGGTTTCACAGATCACTGCGACAGTTACGCTGCTGTAAAAACCACTGTGTGTTTTACAAATACCAGCTCTGTGCAGTGCTATTTCACTAGGTATCCATATCTCTACACATTATGTCATTATGTCAGCAGTTCATTTTAAATGATGGTACAATTTTGGCAAACTGTCTGATTCCACATTGTTGTCCTTTCCTTTGATCCATAGTACAGTATGCCCACTCCTCAGTTTTCTTTTTGAGATTATACCTGACTGTCAATTCATCCACACCTTTTGCATAGATGATGAGCTGTTTTTGATAGTCACGCAATTTATGTTCGGGCAATTTGAATAATTCAGGAACATGTTCCAAAACAATCAACTTGTCCTGGATTAGTCTCCTCACCTGATCACTTTCTTTATTCACATTGTTCCCCAGTAACAGGTTCTCCCTCTCCAACTTCACCAGTTCTGTGTAATTGATCGAGTCTTTTGACTGCTGCATCTCAGACTGAGTAAATGTAGCTTCTCCTTCTGAATCTGTGTCAACTTGAAAAGGTCATGTTTGCAAAGATGTTGTTTAATTGAAACAGCACTTTCTACAACTATCTCTTTCTCAATTATTTTAGGACTTCCCAGCTTATTCCCACATACATGTCCATGTGATATTAATTAACTGTTTCAGGTTAGTTTGACTTTCCTCTGAACAAAAAACAAAGAACAAAGAACAGTACAGCACAGGAAACAGGCCCTTCGGCCTTCCAAGCCTGTGCCACGCATTGGTCCAATTAGACCATTCGTTTGTATCCCTCCATTCCCAGGCTGCTCATGTGACTATCCAGGTAATTCTTAAACGATGCCAGCATGTCTGTCTCCACGACCCTACTTGGCAGCGCATTCCAGGCCCCCACTACCCTCTGCGTAAAAAACGTCCCTCTGATATCGGAGTTATACCTCGTCCCTCTCACCTTGAGCCTGTGACCCCTCGTGATCGTCACCTCCGACCTGGGAAAAAGCTTCCCACTATTCACCCTATCTATACCCTTCATAATTTTGTACACCTCTATTAGGTCTCCCCTCATTCTCCGTCTTTCCAGGGAGAACAACCCCAGTCTACCCAATCTCCTCATAGCTAAGACCCTCCGTACCAGGCAACATCCTAGTAAACCTTCTCTGCACTCTCTCTAAAGCCTCCACGTCCTTCTGGTAGTGCGGTGACCAGAATTGGATGCAGTACTCCAAATGTGGCCTAACCAGCGTTCTATACAGCTGCAACATCAGACTCCAGCTTTTATACTCTATACCCCGTCCTATAAAGGCAAGCATACCATATGCCTTCTTCACCACCTTCTTCACCTGTTGCACATCTAGGTCCCTCTGTGTTTCTATACTCTTGATGGCCCTGCCATTTATTGTACAGCACCCTACATTAGTTCTTCCAAAATACATCACCTCACATTTATCTAGATTAAATTCCATCTGCCATTTCTCCGCCCAATTTTCCAGCCTGTCTATATCCTGCTGTATTGTTCGACAATGTTCATAGCTATCCGCAAGTCCAGCCATCTTCGTGTCATCCGCAAATTTGCTGATAACACCGGTTACACCTTATTTATATCACAAATAGGAGAGGTCCCAGTAAAGAGCCCTGCAGAACACCACTGGTCACAGACCTCCAGCTGGAAAAAGACCCTTTGACTGCTACCCGCTGTCTCCTGTGGCCAAGCCAGTTCTCTACCCATCTAGCCACCTCACCTTGTATCCCATGAGCCTTAACGTTCTTAACCAACCTGCATGAGGTTCTTTGTCAAACACCTTACTGAAATCCATATAGACGACATCCACGGCCCTTCCTTCATCAACTGTTTATGTCACCCCCTCAAAAAACTCTTATCAATTCTGTAAGGCACGACCTCCCTCTTACAAAGCCATGCTGTCTGTCACTGATGAGATTGTTCTGTTTTAAATGCACATATATCCTATCTCTAAGAATCCTCTCCAACAACTTCTCTACCATGGATGTCAAGCTCACCGGCCTATAATTACCTGGGTTATCCCTGCTACCCTTCTTAAATAAGGGTACCACATTCGCTATCCTTCAATCCTCAGGGACCTCACCTGTGTCCAGCGAAGAGACAAAGATTTCTGTCAGAGGCCCAGCAATTTCATCTCTTGTCTCCCTGAGCAGTCTAGGATAGATGCCATCAGGCCCTGGGGATTTGTCAGTTTTAATGTTCCCTCAAAAACTTAATACTTCCTCCCTTGTAATGGAGATTCTCTCTAACGGGTCAACACCTCCCTCTGAGACACTCCCAGTCAACACGTCCCTCTCCTTTGTGAATACTGATGCAAAGTATTCATTTAGGATCTCCCCTATTCCCGTGGGTTCTAAGCATAATTCCCCTCCTTTGTCCCTGAGAGGTCTGATTTTTTTCCCTGACAACTCTTTTGTTCCTAACATATGAATAAAATGTCCTAGGATTCTCCTGAATCCTGTCTGCCAAGAACATTTCGTGACCTCTTTTTGTCCTTCTAACTCCCTGTTTGAGTTCTTTCCTACTTTTTCTGTATTCCTCCAGAGCTCCATCTGGTTTCAGTTGCCTGGACCTAACATACACCTCTCTTTTCTTTTTGATCAGATCCTCAATTTCCCTGGTTATCCTTGGCTCTCAAATCCTACCTTTCCTATCCTTCCTTTTTACAGGCACATGCCTCTTCTGCAGCCTTATCAACTGTTCCTCAAAAGACTCCCACATGCCAGACATGGACTTACCCTTGAACAGCCTCTCCCAATCAACGGCCACCAATTCCTGCCTAATCTGGCTATAGTTAGCCTTCCCCCAATTTAGCACCCTACCCGTAGGACAACACTCATCCTTGTCCATTACTATCCTAAAGTTAACAATTGTGGTCACTATTTGCCACATGTTCCCCTACTGAAACTTTGACAACCTGACCAGGCTCATTTCCCAGAACTAGGTCCAGTATAGCCCCCTCTCTAGTTGGGCTGTCTACATACTGTTCTAATGAACCTTCCAGTACACATTTTACAAATTCTTCGCTATCCAGACCGCCAGCCCTAACCACTTTCCAGGCTATACCAGGGAAATTAAAGTCTCCCACTACAACAACCTATTTTTTCTGCACCTATCCAGAATGTCCTTACATATCCATTCCTCCACTTCCTCTGGAAGGCAATTCATTAATTTATCCCAATTTCTAATAATTTCCTCATTATCCAATTTAATTTGAAAAATGTCAGACTCAGAGTTATCTGGATTCACTTCATCACTCTGAGTTATAACCACTAAAACATCCTCCTTCTGCTCCCCTTCCTGATCAAAACACCTTTTAAGCATATTCACATGATACGCTCTGTGAATTTTCCTTTCATTTGGCGTTCTTATCAAATAATTCACCTCACTCGCATTCATTTCAATTTGATAAGGGCGACTAAACCTTGCTTTTAAAGATTCACCCTCCACTGGTAGTAATACTAAGACTTTATCCCAACTAGCAAAACTATGATTTTTTGATTTATCTGCTTCCTGTTTCATCACATGCTGTGCCACTTTTAAATGATGTAGAGATGCCGGTGTTGGACTGGGGTAAACACAATAAGAAGTCTCACATTAATCTGATGTTGTGAGACTTCTTATCACTTTTGAATGCCAGATAGCCTGGCAACAATAAAAAAAGCAGAGGCTGTGAGAGCTGAATAGAACATGATTTGAAAAAAAAATCACGAAAGTACACTAACATCAACACTGGCCATTGACCAGGAAGGACAATTTAGTAATTTCATTCCTTTTTATTGACAATCCTAACTTTCAAATTTCTTGGCCCTTCAGTTGTTTCTGTACTGCCCATTACTGAGGTTGATACATGAGTAAGGTTACTTAGATCAGCTCTTTGTTCAACCTGATCACAATTTAGCAAGAAATTTTGTGAGAATTGATCCTACATATTTTCTCTTTAATTTACTCCAGTTTGCTTCCATGTTGTTTTTTTCATGAAGAAGGTTTAACAATTTGTTATTTCTGTTTTTTCAAAATTCTGCATTCAACTAATTATTCTGATTCCCCAGCAGTGCCTTTTCCTGTTCAATACATTTTCCAACGTATGTCTTTGAGTTTTCTTATGCTTGAATTTAATCAAGTTTTAACTGAAGATTGACCTTTGTTAAGTTTGCTTTTACAAAGTCCTGAGTCAAGTGTTCTAATTTCTGTCATTGATTCTCCATTTTTTGAACTAGTTCTTTCTTTTCATTGGCAACTTCTTCTTTCTTAGAGAAAATTGATTTTCTCTCAAATTCAATATAGCCCTGCCCAAGCCTTTTTTCTTGCATTTCAGAATTTCTGCCTGTATGCCTCAGGAACCAACACGTATGCATTCAGAATAGCCTTTCTCTTTCACAAGTTGTGCTGTTCTAAGCATTCACTGCTATTAAGACAACAGGATCTTGGCCTATATCCTCATATGGATTGGTGTCAAAATGTATTTGCAAACATTCCAGTGAAGTGCCTTTACTGCAATAAAAGTATTTTATAGCTGCAAATTGTTGTTTTTAATGTGATTATGTTTCAAGCTTGTCACAGACTGTTTATAGCAGTAAAATCCTGAGAAACATGTAATGCAGTATTCTCTGATGAACAACCAAACATAATTTAGGAATTGTCAATGTATACATGCACAAAGGGATGTAAATGTGCAAAATGCAGGTTTTTGGGATGCTGGGATTACAACTAGCAAGGTTTAAATTAGCAAGGAAACAGGGAATAAATTTGAATTGAATCATGACTGCCAGTGTAAGTGTCAAAGAATGGCAAATTTGCCTATTAGACCATGGTGTTAACTATCATTGTTTTAATAACCCAATTCCCTATATTACAAAGTGGATCAATATTGGCATCAAACACACTGCAAGTAAGTGACAACATACATAATCTGGAGTTTTTGCTCAAAGGGCAGCACAAAAGTTAATCAGACAACATCTGCAATTATTTAGCAGTTGAAAAATAGCCTGGCAGAATGTTGTCTCCTTCAACAAAAGAAATGGCCTTTTGCTGTGTAAACATGATAACATTTGGTATCTGTCATAAAATTAAATGATATTTTAACTTTTGATTCATTTCAGATGGTTTACAAACGGAACAATGGGATAACAGTGAGCCAGATGCATTCAGTATAATATCGGAAGCCAATAAAGAACTGAGTAAGAAATGTTTTGGATTACGGTTGTAGCCATTTAAATTATTTAGATACTTAAATGATGAGGGTGATGTTTTATATGATGAGCTATTGGATTGTAATATATTATGATATAAGATATATTGGTAGTGCTGAACTTTAGTGATGGTGTCAAGGTCATGGAGATAGTGTACAAAATTAGACAGAGCAGAGAAACAAGCCATTTGGCTGAACCAGTCCATGCTAATATTTATTTTCCACTGAACCTTCTCCTATTGTTTCGCATCTAACCCTACCACCTTAAACCATTTAATCCCTTCTCCCAGTTAGGCTTTTCTAGCTTGAATTCATTTATACTGCTTGCTCCAAACATTCCATGTGATGAGTTCCACATTTTCACTACTCACTTGGGTAAAGAAATTTCTTCTGAATTCTTGATGGGTAAAGAAATTTCTTTTGGATTGCCTGTCAGGCTTCTTAATGACAATCTTATATTGTGCTCTTTCTCATGTTAGAATCCCAGACATGAACCCCAAGATATAATATGAATCCAGAATAGACACCAACAATTTTTCAAATTTGGCATAAACATGAGGGAAGAATGCTTCACTCAGGAGTAATTCCAATGACAAATTAAAGATCTTTTATCAAAGCAAGCTTTATTTGTAACACAATTACAACAAAATCAGTTTATGAAAAGAAACCAACTCTAATTTCTATCTTATCACTATTTCAGTTCCAATTAAGCAACTTTCTTCCTACTGTCTTAAATGCCGCTTTAAATCGTGTTAGGAAACCCATGCATACTTGGTATAAATTCGTGTAGGAAGTCTTGAACTTGTCAGAGAGACATTATGGAGAGAGAGAGCTGACTTCTGTCTTTAAACAGCTCCAGCCAGCAACTGAAACAGAAAACAGTTTCACTCTCTGCTCCACACCCAGCTCTTCCCATTAACTCTATCATCACATGATGCTGCATCCCTAATCAAAAATACTAGCTTCCATTCCTTGAATCAAAAAAACCTCGAGATCTTTTCATCTACAAATAAAAACTCATTAATTCTCTTCTAAGTAAACACTACATGGCTAAAATGCGTAATTTTTCTGCTTTCCCAGCATCCAAGCTCCATTCTGTCCTAGCACATCAACTTCCTGAAAAAAAAACTGAATCTTAAAATAGTCCCCTTAAACATAAACTATATCAAGAGCACTGTATTATCGCATCCATAAGATGAAACTTTTTTCAGTATCTATTCAATAAAAACCTTTCATGGTGGCACAATGGTTAACACTGCTGCCTCACAACACCAGGGACCAAAGTTTGATTCCGGGCCTTGGGTGACTGTCTGCGTGGAGCTTGCACATTCTCCCTGTGCCTGTGTGGGTTTGCTCTGCGTACTTCAGTTTCCTCCCAAAGTTCAAAGATGTGCAGGTTGGATGCATTGGCCATGCTAAATTGTCCCTTTGTGTCCAGAGATGCGTATGTTCGGCGGATTAGCCATGCTAAATATATGGGGTTACGGGGATAGTGCAGAGGAGAGGGCCTGGTTAGAATGCTCCTTTGGAGAGTTAGTGCAGACTTGATGAGCTGAGTGGCCTCTTTCTGTACCATATGGATTCTATGGATTCATATTTTTAAACATTTCCATCAGCTAAATCCTAAGACTTCATTTTGCAATGGAAGAGAGACCTGGCCTATCAATCCTCTTGTTACATGTCTCCAAATCTGACCAAAGATGTGTAGGTTTGGTGGATTAGCCATGGTAAATGCATGGGATTATGGGGATAAAGCTGGGGTGGGGGAGGGGGGTGCGGGGAGCAGAGAGGGTGGTGGACGGTGGATCGACATAAAATGCTTTTTCAGAGAGTCTGTGCAGATATGATGAACCCATTGTCCTTGTTCATTGTAGGAATTCTATGTATATTCATATATATATCTCTGAACATAAGAACATAAGAAATAGGAGCAGGAGTAGGCCAACTAGCCCTTCGAGCCTGCCCCGCCATTCAATAAGATCATGGCTGATCTGTCGTGGCTCAGTTCCACCTTCCCGCCCTCTCCCCATCACCCTTAATCCCCTCTCTCATCAAAAACCCATCAACCCGCGTCTTAAAAATATTTAGCGAGGCAGCCTCCACCACTTCAACGGGCAGAGAATTCCAGAGATTCACCACCCTTTGAGTGAAGAAGTTCCTCCTCAACTCTGTTCTAAATCGCCCCCCCTTTATCTTGAGGCTATGCCCCCAGTCCTACTATCCTTTCTGAGCGGGAAGAGTCTCTCCACCTCTATCCTATCAATCCCATTCATCATCTTATACATCTCAATGAGATCTCCCCTCATTCTTCTAAACTCTAACGAGTACAAGCCTAATCTATTCAGCCTCTCCTCATAGCTCAACCCCCTCAACTCCAGCATCAGCCTAGTAAACCTCCTCTGCACTCCCTCCAAGGCCAAAATATCCTTGCGTAAGTACGGCGCCCAAAACTGCACACAGTACTCCAGCTGCGGCCTCACCAATGCCCTATACAGCCGCAGCAAGACCTCCCTACTTTTATATTCAATCCCCCTCGCAATGAAGGCCAGCATCCCATTCGCCTTCCTGACCACCTGCTGCACCTGCAAGCTGGGTTTTTGCGACTCATGCACAAGGACCCCGAGGTCCCTCTGCACCGTCGCCTGTTGCAGTTTTTCTCCACGTAAGTAATAATCCTTCCTACCATTATTCCTACGAAAATGGACCACCTCGCACTTGCCAACATTAAATTCCATTTGCCATTTCCTGGCCCATTCGCCCAGCCTATCTAGATCCTTCTGTAGACTCTGCCCACCCTCTGCACAATTTGCCTTTCCACCAATTTTGGTGTCATCAGCAAATTTCGACACACTACACTCGGTTCCCTCCTCCAGATCATCTATATAAATGGTAAATAGCTGAGGCCCCAGCACCGACCCCTGGGGCACTCCACTAGTCACCATCCGCCAATCCGAATAGCACCCATTGACCCCCACTCTCTGCCTCCTATTTGACAACCAGTCCTCTATCCACGCTAACACCCTACCCCCAACTCCATGCCCCCTGACCTTCTGCAGTAACCTCTTGTGAGGTTTGTAAATCCTGTCTGCATCCTCTCTATATCTTCATATCCTTTTCAGAATAAGGCCTATGCAACCTTTCAATTCCAAACCTAAGTCCTAAGGTAGGAGTGGGATTGGGAATGTTTCCTGCCACGAAGGCCAGTAGCAGGCCCAAGAAACAGACCTATCATCCATAGTTAACTAGAAAGATTATATAGATAGTATCAAATGTAAAGAAAAAATGTTTAACTCTGCAAAGACAGGTGGCAAGTCAGATGATTGGTCAGAATATAATGAACAGCAAAACATGACTAAAAGATTAACAAGGAAGGAAAGATTAGAGTGCAAGAAAAAGCTAGTCGGAAATATAGAAACAGCTGATAAGAATTGTAAATATTTACAAAAGAATGTGGTCAGCAAAGTCATATTGGCTCCATAGGAAGTGAGTCTGGAGAATTGAAAATGGAAAACAAGAAAACGGCAGGTGAACAGGAATTTTCATCAGCTTTCATTATAGCGAACACAAGTAACTTCCTGGAAACAGCTGTTGACCAGGAAAAGGGAGGGAGAGAGGAACTTAGGAAATTTGTCTCCAGAAGAGTGGTTGGACCGGCAGGTTGAAAGAGCTGGGGTCCTGACAGTCTTGATTGTGGTTTCAATTATCTAAAGCTCCTTGGGTTCAATGAATGTGCCATTAGATCAGAAGTTAGCAATTATAACTTCAGTATCCATAACGAAGGGAGACAAAAATTGCGAAACTGTAGGCCAATTAGCATAACATCTGGTAATAGGGAAAAGATTAGATGCTATTATTAAAGCGCTAGCAGGGCATTTGAATAAACTCAGGATATTCAGGCAAAGTCAACATGGGCAGGGGGGCGATTCTTCCAAACAATTCTAAGTGAAAACAGGCATAAATCACGCTGTTTTTTGCCATTTGAATTTAAAAAAGAATCTCCCACACTGTGTGCACTGCTGACTGCATTAACGTGAATCACTCCAGAAAACAGTGGGCGGGGCCTATTCCCGCTGGAGAGGCCGGTAGTGTGTGTGCGGGAATTAGTACGTGTCTGTATTTTCAGATAACTGTGTGTGCTTGTTTGTATAGGGATAAGTTTGTGTGAGAATGAGTGTGTGAAAATGAGTGTGAGTGTATGGGAATGAGGGTGTGTATGTGAAAAAGGGCAGTGTGTGGAAAAATGAGTATGCCTGTGTGTGGGGAAATGAATGTGCTTTAGTGTACAGGAATCAGTGTGCATCTGTATGTATGAGGCGTTGAGTGTGTGTTTGCATAGGGATGAGAGTGTGGGAATGAGTGTGTGTGTTTGTGTGCATGTGTGTGTGTGTTTCTGTGCAAGAACGAATGTGTTTGCATGTACTCATGTGGATGAGGGTGTGCATGTAGATGAGTATATGCAGGTGGATGAGTGTGCATATGGATTTGTATACGTGTGTGTGAATGAGTATGTGTATTTGTCTGGAGGACTGTGTGGATGAATATGAGAGTATGGGTGATTGTGTGTGTGCGCATGAGCGTGTGTGTTTGTGAATATGTCTGTGTGCTTTTTATTCATTTGTGGGACATGGACGTCATTGCCCATCCCTAGTTGCCCGAGGGCCGTTGATAGTCAATCACATTGCTGTAGCTCTGGAGTCACATGTAGGCCAGAATAAATAAGGGTGGCAGATTTCATCCCTCAGGGACATGAATGATGGGTTTTTTCCACAATCGACAATGGTTTCATGGTCACCAGTAGAATCTTATTATTCCAGGTTTTTTTTATTGAATTCAGATTCCACCATCGGCCAAGGAGGGATTCAAACCCAGGTCCACAGAACATTAGCTGAGTTTATGGATTAGTAGTCTAGCAATAATACCACCAGGCCATTGCCTCCCTATATGTGTTCTTGAATGTGTGGAGGAGTGTTTGTGTGGATGAATGTGATAAGTGAGTGGGTGGATGTATGTGTGAATGAGGGTGGTGAGTTTGTGTGTGTGGATGAGTATGTGTACGTAGGCGTGGGTTTCTGTGTGCATATGGATGAATGTGTGTGTGTGTGTGTGTGTGTGTGTGTGTGAAAGTGTGGATGATTGTGTGTGTGTCCGCATGTGTGTCGGGATGAGTGTGAGACTTTGGGATTGAGCGTGTGTGTTGGGATGAATGTGTGTGTGTGGGGTTGTGTGTGTGCCTGCATGCGCACAAGTATTTGTGTGAGTGTGTATCTTTGGGAAGGGGTGTGCGTGTATGAGTATTGTATGTGGATGAATGTATGTATGAATTAATGTGGTACGTTTGCAGTGTGTGGATTGGTGTGTGTGAGTGTGCATGTGCATGAGGCTTTGTGTATCTGTGGATCTGTGTGAGACTTTAGGGATGTGTATGTGTGGATGATTGTATGTATGTGTCTGTGTATGAATTTGATGTGTAGGTGAGTGTGTGAATGCGTTTGCGTGTGTGATGAATATATCTTTGTGTATGTGAGTTTTTATGTGTCTGTATGGATGAGTGTGCATAGGGATGGATGGGTGTGTGTGTGATGGTGGACAAACATGTTTGTGTGTGGGTGAATGCATGTGTGGATGGATGTGTGTGGTTGTGGTTGTGTGGGAATAAGTGTCTTTGGGAAGAAGTCTGTATTTGTGTATGTCAGTGGGGGACCGAGTGTGTACTTGGGCAGGGATGAATGTTTTTGCTTGGGCAGGCGTGAGTGTTTTTGCATGGGCAGGGAATGAATGTGGGAATGTGAATGAGAATACGCGCATGTATGTGTAGATGAGTATGTATGTTTCTGTGGAGGAGCATATGCGTGGTCGATTACAGGAGTATAGATGTGTATGTGTGCATGTGTGTGTGTGTGTGCATGCACATTCATGAGTTTATGTCTGGTGCAGACAAGTATGAAAATGTGGACTAATGTGTGTAAGAATCTGGTTAGTTTGTGTGTGTGTGTTTGTGTGAGTGTGTGTGCATGTGAGTGTGTGTGTGTCTGTCCGTGGATGAGTGTGTGTGTGAGTATGTGTGTGAGACTAGAGGGATGAGTGTGTGTGGATAACTGTGTGTATGTGTGTGCATGTGTATCTGCAAATGAGTTTGGGCATATAGATGAGTGTGTGAGTGTGTACGCGCATTTGTGTGTGTGCACGTGTGTTTGCATGTGAGGATGAGTTTATCCTTCTGTACATAAGTTTTCATGTGTCTGTATGGATGATTGTGAGTGGGTGGGTGGAGAAATGTGTTTGTGTAGGTGGGTGGATGCATGTGTTTGTTGTTGCGCAGAAATTAATTTGTGTGTGGATGAGTGTATGTGAGTGTGTGTTTCTGTGCAGGAATGAGTGTGTTTGCATGAGCAAGGATGAGTTTGTTTGTGTGTACAGGGATGAGTATGGGCATGTGGATGGCAGTGTGCATGTAGGTGATTATGTGTGTATGTGTAGATTGGTATGTGTGTTCATACAGAGGAGTATGTGTGGATGAATATTAGAGTATCGATGAGTGTTTGTGCATATGTGTTTCTGAGTGCATGAGTTTTGTGCGTGTATAGATGTGTATGTAAGTGTGGATGAGTGTGTGCATGAATGAATGTGGTGAGTTTGCATTTGTGTATGAATATGTGTGTACAAGAGAGTGTGTGTGTGTGTTAATTTGTGCATTTGCGTTTGTGCACATGCATGAGTGTATGTGTGTGTTGATGAGCTTGTGGATATGTGTTAGACTTTAGGCTTGAGTTTCTGTGAATGAGTACATGTGTGTGGATGACTGCATGTATGTGTGTCTGAATGAGTTTGCATGTGTGGATGAATGTGTGTGTGCGTGTGTGTGTGTGGGAATGAGTATGCTTTTGTGTGCATGAGTTTTTCTGTGTCTGTATGGATGAGTGTGTGCGGGTGGACAAATGTGTGTGTGTGGGTAAATGTGTGTATTTGTGGTTGTGCAGAAATGCCTGTGTATGTGAGTGTGTGTTCGTGTGCAGGAATTAATATGTGTGCGTAAGCAGGGATGAGTGAGTTTGTAAAGGCAAGGATAAGTATGTCTGTGAGGGCAAGGATGAGTGTGTTTGCATGTATAGGGATGGGCATGTCATGTGGAGGGGAGTGAGCATATGGATGAGTATGTGTTTATGTGGATGAGTGTATGCGTGTGGATAAGTATGTGTGTTCGTGTGGAGGCATGTTGTGAATGAATATGAGAGTATGGATGAGTATGCTTACATATGTGAATGTGTGTGCATGTGCGCTTAAGGTTTTGTGTGCGTGCGGATGAGTAAGAAAGTGTGGATAAGTGTGTGTGTGTCTGAATAAATGTGGTAAATTATGTGTGTGGATGAATGTGTGTGTGTCTGTGTGGATACATGCATTAGTATTTATGTGTATGTGGACGAGCGTGTGTGTGTGTATGTGTGTGTGTGTCAGACTTTCAGGATGAGCGTGTGTGGACAAGTACCTTGTATGTGAATGTCTGTGTGGATATGTGTTTGTGTGTCTGTGAATGAGTTTGTGTGTGTAGATGATTGTGTGTATACATCTGTGCGTTTGTGTGTATGGATGAATATGTCCCTTTGTACATGAGTTTTGATGTGTCTATGTGGATGAGTGTGTGTGTGTGGGAATAAGTGTGTATTGGTGGGGGAAGGTGGTTGGGGGGATGAGGTGTCTGTTTGTGGCTGGATGAGTGTGCCTGCATTTGTGGATGTATATGTGAATGAAAGTGTATGTGAAGATGCAAAGGTCGGTGTGGATGACTGTCTGCGTGCGTGTGTCTGAGCGCATGAATTAGTGTGTCTGTGAATGACAGCATGGATTAATGTGTGTGTGTGATTGAGTGTGTCTATTGATAATTACATGTGCAAATGTGTGTGTGTGTGTGTGTATGGGAATGAGAGAGTGCGTGTGTATGGGAATGAGTGCGTGTCTGTGTATATGGGATGAGTGCTTCTATGTGATGGATTGAGTGTGTGTCCATGTTTTAGGATGACTGTGTGCTTATTTTTGTAGGGTTGAGCATGTGTGCGAATGAATGTGAGTGGGGAATGAGTGTACATGTGAGGATGAGTATGAAAATGTGGATTAGTGTGTGTGAATGAATGTGATGACTATGTGCTTGCATTCATGAATTTTATGTGTGTCTGTATGGATGAGTGTGTGTGGATGTGTGTGAGACAGGATAAGTGTGTGTGTCTGTGTGTGTGTGTGTGTGTGTGTATTTGAGTGTGTGTTTGTGTGACTGGATGCGTGTGTGTGGGGATGAGTATGAATGTGTGGATGAGTGTGTGCACCTGAGTATAGAGATGAGATATGACTTGGGGGAAGAATCTGTGTTGTGGTGTGTGTGTGTGTGTGTGTGTGTGTGTGTTTGTGTGTGTGTGTCTCTCTTTATAAGTGAGTGTATTTGAATGGATGAATGCATTTGCGTGTGTCAACAAGTGTGTGCATTTTTGTGTGTGGATGAGTATATGCTGGTGTTCATGAATTTTATGTGTGTCTTTATGGATGAGTGTGTGTAGATGTCTGTGAGACTTTAGGGATGAGTGTGTTGTGGGTGAGTACACGTGTATGGATAACTGTGTATGTGTGCCTGTGAATGAGTTTGTGTGTGTGTGGGTGGACAAGTGTGTATGTGTGTTTGTGTAGATGAATGCATATGTGAGCTGATGTGTGTGTGGGCAGATGTGTATGAATGAGTGTATATGGAGATGAATGTATATTTGTATGCGTCAATGGGAGAGGTAGGTGGATGGATGTGTGTGTATATGAGTACATGGATGAGTGTGTCTGCACGTGTGTGTGTGTGTTTGTGTGTGTGTGTGTGTGTGTGTGTGTGTGTGACAGCCTGAGTGTAAGTGTGTGTGCATGAATGTGTGGATGAATTTTTCTGTGAATGAGTATCTATGAGCAGGGATGATTGTGTGTGTATACATGTGGGGAAATGAGTGTGCGTGGGGGAATGAATGTGTGTGGGAATCAGTGTGTGTGCGTGTGGAGGGATGTGTGCGATTCAGTGTGTATGGGGATGAATTTGTGTATCTGTATGTGATAGGTTGAGCGTGTGTGGGAGTTTGATTTTATGTGTGACTGTATGGACGAATGTGCAGTGTCTGTGTATGTGTGTGCGTGTTTGTGTGTGAGCGTTTGTGTGTGTGTATGTGTTTGTGTACTGGAATGAGTGTGTTAGCATATGCAGGAATGGGTGTTTGCATGTGATTGGGATGTGTATGTGTGGCTGAGTATCTGTGTGCATGTGGAGGATGTGTGTACAGATGAGTATGAGAGTATGGATCGGTGTGTGTGTATGCGTGTGACTGTGTGTGTTCACATGCATGAGTTTTGTGTGCATGTGGATGAGTATGAAAGCGTGGATGTGTGTGTGTGAATGAATCTGGTGAGTTTGTGTGTGTGTGTATGTGAGAGTTTGTGTGTGTGGATGAATGTGTGTTTGTAGGCATGATTTCATGTGTGACTGTATGGATAAATGTGTATATGTCTGTGTATGAGTGTTTGTGTGTATGTGAGTATATGTTCATGTGGCTGTATGGGTGAGTGTGTGCACACCTGTGTATAGGGACGAGATATGACTTTGGGGGTGAATGTGTTGGGTTGAGTATGCTTGTGTGAGATTTTGGGAATGAGTGTGTATGTTGTGTGTGTTTGTGTATATGACTATACGCTGTGAATAAGTGTGGATGTATTTGCATGTGTAGATGAGTGTGTGTGCATCTTTATGTGGATGAGTATGTGTTTGTGTGCATGAATTTTACATGCGTCTGTATGGATGAATGTATGTACGGGATGTGTATGATGGAAAGTGTACATATTGTGTGGATGCGTGTCTGGATTACTGTGTTCGTGGATATGTGGGGATGAGTATATGTGCATGTGGGGATGAGTGTGTCTCAATGTGTGTTCGTGTGTGTGTAGGGTCACGGTTTGGATAGGTGGATGAGTATATGCATGTGTGGTTGAATGAGCTGTCTCCTTGTGTGAGAGTGTATTTGTATGTGTATATATGTATAGATGAATATGAGAGTATGAACAAAGAACCTTAGAGCAAAGGAGCATGCCGTTCGGCCCATCAAGCCTGCACCGACATATGACCCCTTTCAAAACTAAAGACCTTTTGCCTCTACACAATGTATATCCTTTATACATTATGCCCCAATACTTGTAACACTTATCCTATGATGGATTTTAGGCTAATTGGCCTGTAGTGTTATGTTTTCTGCCTCTATCCCTTTCCGATTAGAAGAGTTATATTCATTATTTTCTAATGTAATGGAACCTCACCTGAACTTAGGAAATTTTAGAAAATTAAAAACAATGCATCAATGATCTTACTAGCCACTAGGGCTGTGATTTTGGGGAGCGTGTGGCTGGGAGGTTTGGGGAGCATGTGGTTGGGGGATTGGGGGAAGTGCTGTGATTTTGGGGAGCATGTGGCTGGGGAAATTGGGGGTTATGGACAATGACTTTTGATGGACTAGGGGCAAGTAGCATTCCTTAACCTCTACATGTGTTCCTCTCCATTTTCAACTGCCATCCCACCCCCCCTACCTCCCACCTTCAGAGTGATTAGATGGTTTTTGTGATGCAATTTATTGATCTCGCTGTTCTTTTGGTTGCTGCTGGAGCTGAGGAGGAGGAACTGGAGGAAGAATTGCAGGCACAGGGGGCCCAGGCCTTGCCACTTGCAGGAGTAGAGGGAGATGACCACCAGAGGCATGCGGTGGCCCCCATCCACCCAGCAGGAGAAGGAGGCAGTTCCATACACGAGTGTCATTTGAACAGATGTCAGACGCTGTATTTGACTGGCTCCTTCCAGACCCCTAGCAGAGATGTATGTGGCATTTCCCAGTCAGCTGTGCACATCTGGGTCAAGCAGGTCACAGAAGCCCTGTATGCTCGGGCAGGCAGTACATCAAATTTAACCTAGACCAAGCCCATTAGGAAGTCCAGGCTGCAGGGTTTGCAGCCATTGCAGGGATGCCTAATGTACAGGGGGCCATCGACTGTACCCACATCGCCCTCAATCCACAAAGATTCATCAGCAGAAAGTGGTTCCATTCCCTGAATGTTCAGTTAGTATGTGACTATAATATGAACATTATGCATACCTGCACAAGACACCCAGGCAGTGTGCACGACAGCTTCATTGTCAAGAGCTCTGACATCTCGGAGACATTTGAGGACGAGCTCAGGCTGCGGGGGTGGCTCGTGGGTGATACGGGTTATCTGCTTTGGACATGGCTGATAGCGCCTGTGCGGAGGCCTGTGACTAAGACCTGCTACAGTGAGGCCCATGTAGCTACATGTGCGATAGTGGAGCGGTGCATTGGGCTCCTTAAAATGAGATTCCAGTGCCTGGATGCTCTGGTGGGGCCCTCCAATACAGCCTTGTGATCTCTTTCCACATTGTTTTGCTGTGCTGTGCCTTACACAATCTGGCTCAGCAGAGATGTGACCTCTGGAGGAGGAGGAGGAGGAAGAGAATGTGGATGCTGACCAGCCAATGGGGAGGAGGATGACCAGCAGGAGGAGGAAGAAGAGGAGAAGGAAGAAGAAGAGGAAGAGCATGCCTTGAAACACACCCAGGCGCTGGAGGGCTGGCAGCTTAAATGAGGCATGCAGGGGTGGTTAGGGAGACCTTGATCACCAGGCAATTCAGTCACTAGGGGCTTGTGTCTGTATATTCCAACCCCCCCTCCCAAAATTCCTTCCAACTCCTGCAACATTGTCACACCAGAGTGGTGGGCCTATGTACGCGGTGTTCGCGAGACTTTTGGCAGGGAAGAAGGTGATAATGACTTGCTAAGCACTGTGATGATGCCCTAGTGTGAACTAGTCTGACTCCTACCTGAGCTCTGCATGCATGCTGGCACCTGGGCCCATGTCTTTGTAGTGGGTAAGGGATCTGAAACCCCCATACAGGGCCCTGGGGCAGGTGGGGTGGGGGATGGGAGGGAATTGCTCGTGGGTTCTGGGGAATCAATGGTTTCCTTTTCTCGGTGACACAGCATTGAGGGGCCTCCCCAATTGACATCAACATGAAGCATCCCTCTGGTGATCATCAATGAAAGAGACTAATCTGAGACAAATTAGTCACAGTTGGATGGTGAAAACACATTTAATAATTACAATAAAGGTGTTTAAATAAGACATTCTAACATAAAAACTTGTGAACGGAAAACATTAAGGTGATTAAATATCTATCTAATAGTGCAGCCCTTCACCTGTGCCACCTCAGTGCAACTACAACTTCCTAACCTTATGTGGCCTGCCATTATGTCTGAGTGACTCCCCAGAATGTACATCGGAGGTGGAAGGGGGCAACTGCCTATCTCGCCCTCTTGAGGCCCTGGACATTGAGGGCCCCGGCTGGTTTCCGGGCATCTGGAATGTTTTCATGACACCCTCTTTAGCCTGCTGCCCCTAAGGTACCCTGATGTCAGGAAGGGAGGAGTCAGAAGGTGTAGCCACAGCCACAGTCTCCTGGCTGGAAAGCCTCGGCATGGGCTCGAGCCTTCCCTCCTCCCTTGAGGTTCCTGTGGGCCCCTGGAGTGCCATGGGATGGCGGTGCTTCTGCAGTGAGCTCCCAAAGCTCCGGTGTCACCTGGCGCTGGCAGTCCTGGAGGACAACCTGTGTCCTACCCATTGTGGTGGAACCCTCTGTGATGGCCAACTGAGTCTGGGGCCACCTGTCAATGGCTGCAACAAGTGCCCGCTGAGTTGGGCCACACTGTGTTTCAGCGCTGTCCTGCTGAGTCTCCTGCAAGGTCTGCAGCCTCTCAGCCATGACCCTCTGCAACTGGACCAACACTTAAAGGCTGCAACCATAGCCCACTGTGTCTCAACGCTGTCCCACTGGGTCTCCTACAAGCTCTTGAGCCTGTCAGCCATGGGCTGCAGAATTTTGAGAAGCCTATTTATTCCCTCAGCTGTGGCCTGCTATGACTTGACCACTGCTTGGAGCCTGCCACTGATGGTGAGGATCCCCTACCCCAGACTTTTCACTGTAGATGCCACCCTTGCAGTGCTGGCCTGGGCAGCATGCAAAATAATCAATAGCTGGTCTGTCTGAAAGCTTTGGAACTCTTCCCAACAGTCTCGTGGTTGCTCTAGTGTGGCTGGCAGCCCCTCCTGCATTCTCTGGCTCTGTTGCTGCATCTCCAGAAGCTGAGAGAGAAGTGATCTCAGAGGCCCAACATGGAGCCTGGGACTAGCTGATTCCTCGCCTCTGGCAGGCCCCCGCGTGCCAGAGGCCTCGGACATTCCCTCCTCCATCTGATGTACATCAACAGTTATGCCGTGCTCACCAGAGAGTTACCTAGAAACCTCACCACTAACTGGACCCACTGAAATATCAGTATCTGGGATGGTGAGTTGTGAGGTGGAAGCTGACCTCAAAACACTGCCAACCTCGGAGGCCCCTTCAGCCATATCCCCCGAGGATTCATCTGAGCTGTCCTGAAACGGATGGGCGGGAGCTGCAGTAGAAGCTTGTAGTCGAGAAGGCCCTGGGGCATCTGGTTCTGTCGTAGCAACACAGGACACAAGGTTCAGTGCAAGGGAGGGAGAAGAATCCAGGATACAAAGCACGTGATTCACATTTCTTTATTGACTATAGAACAAGGTATCAAGAAAATCACATCACATCACAAGAACAGGCTCTTTGGCCCTCCTAGACTGCAGCTACCAGGCTGCTCATCTGATTTGTAACCCTCTAGCCTTCCAGGAAGCATATGCCTCTGTTCCCATCCTATCTGCGTAGAAGTAATGATGCCCCTTAAATATCACTATTGTATCTGCCTCTGCGACCTCCTCCGGCACCCACTACCCTCTCTGTGCAAATAAATATGCCTCATACATCTCCCTTCAACCTTGCCCTTTCACACCCAAAACTCATGCCCCTGAGGAGTTGCCTCAAAGTGAGCAGTGGAATGACAAGTGTTTATGTCTTGACGGCAGCCCAACCATCTTCCCTTCCCTTGACAGCTCCAGTGCTTGCTCCTCAAAGTGGTGAGGACTGGCTCACCACCAACTGACTTCACCCTCTCACGGGTGTTATGGTTGATCTTCTCCTCTAGAGACAGCCTGTCCTTATAACTCAAACCATCAAGTCATGGTAGCATCCCAGGAAGTCTTCTCTGCACTCTTTCTCGTTTAATAATATCCTTTCTGCAACTGTCTCTTTGAATGTTTACCATTATAAAAGGAAAATACTGTGGATGGTGGAATCTGAAACAAAAAAAGATGCCGGCAAATCTCAGCAAGTCTGACTGCATCTGTGGAGAGAGAATAGAGCCAACGTTTTGAGTCTGGATGACCTTTCCTCAGAGCTGACGCCAAAAATACATAAAGGGCAAAAGAGTAACTAGGGAGAGAGTAGGGCTTCTTAAGGATCAACAAGGTCATTTATGTGTGGATCCACAAGAAATGGGCGAGATGTAAATGAATATTTCTCATCGGTATGTTGAGAAAGGCATTGATGTTAGGGAACTTATGGAATTAAATGGTGATGGCTTGAGGAGTGTATATATTACAGAAAAGGAGGTGCTGGAAGTCTTAAAGGACATCAAGAGAGATAAATACCTTCATGAAATGTATCCCAGGATGTTATGGGAGGTTAGTGAGGAAATTGTGGATCCTTGAGCAGAGATATTTGAGTCATCGACAGACACAGGTGAGGTGCATAAAGATTGGAGGGTAGCAAATGTTGTGCCTTTGCTTAAGAAGGATTGAAGGGAAAAGCTTGGGAATTGCAGACTGGTGAGCCTAATGTCTGTAGTGGGTAAGTTGTTAGAAGATATTTTGTGAGACAGGATCTACAGGCATTTAGTAAGGCAAAGACTGATTACGGACAATCAGCAGAGCCTTGTGAGTGGAAAATCATGCCTCACAAATTTGAGTAAGTTTTTTGAAGGGGGCAACCAAGAAGATAGATGAGGGCAGTGCAGTTGACATTGTCTACATGGACTTCAGCAAGGCCTTTGACAAGGTACCGCATGGTAGATTGTTGCATAAGGTTAAATCTCACGGGATCCAGGGTAAGGTAGCCAATTGGATACAAAGTTGGCTTGACTACAGAAGACAGAGAGTGATTGTAGAGGGCTGTTTTTCAAACTGGAGGCCTGTGACCAGCAATGTGCCTCAGTGCTGGGTCCATTGTTATTATTTATATTAATTATTTGAATGAGAATTTGGGAAGCATGATTAGTAAGTTTGCAGATAACACCAAGATTAGTGGCATAGTGGACAGTGAAGAAGATTACCTCAGATTATAACGAGTTCTTGATCAATTGGGCCAGTCTAAAAGTCGGATCTGAAACATTCCCAGTTTCATGCCTGCTCAGGACATGGAATTAAAATGATAAAATAGGGCCCTAAGTGTCGAATTCATGGGAAAACTGATGCAAATCACGACAGTTTTTTCCAGTGCAACTTCACACTCGAATCTTCCACACTCTGTGCAGTGCAGAGATCACAATTGTGAATATAATTAAAAACTCGGGGCAGGGCACATTCATGCTGGAGGCTGACAGTTCTGAGCCTCTGCACATGCACAGTGGCCCCTATCGATCATCCTCCTAATCTCTGGCCAGCTCAATCATTGGCCAATCCGGGACCCTCGCAGTGATGCCCCTCCCAACACCCCACACTGACTATGGCACCCATGACCAATACCAGGCCAGCCTGAACCACCCCCATCCCTCAGCATCCTGATCTCCAGCCCCCTATGCCCCGGCAATAATGATCACTCCAACTCAATCCTTGCATGGCAGACTTCGTCCCCACAGACTCCCCTGGCACACCCCCCCACCCCCCTCCACGGCACACTCCCCAGGCTGACACCCCAGACTGACCAACCCCCCCCCCCCCCCCCCCCCCCCCGCTGCCCAATCACTGGCCTTTCTCCAGCCCCAACCAATCCCAATGCACAGTTTCAGCAGGACCCCCCCACTTCCACACCTAGGCCCCACTCCTAGCTGGCCCTGCTCCCTAGGCCCCACCCCCTGCCTTGCACGATGGTCAGTCTAAGGTGCCCCCTGGGCATGGGCATTTTGGTCCTTGGACAGTGCCAAGGGGGACAATCTGGCACTGTCACAGTGTCCATGCCCAGGGGCACCATCCCCTCACCACCCAACTGCTTGGGAGGCCCGATTACTCCACTTCACTCCAGCAGGGTTGTCCTGGTAATCCCCTGAAAGTGAGGAGTTAGTCTGAAACCCCACTGAAATGAAATACTCCTGACAGGGTGGGAGATGCTAGCTGGCCTGGAGATTTCAGTCCTGGGCCTGCTAATTACATTTTAATAATATTAAGATAAGATGCAAAGTGCTTAAGAACATAAGAAACATTAGAAATAGGAGCAGGAGTAGGCCATCTAGCCCTTCGAGCCTGCCCCACCATTCAATAAGATCATGGCTGATCTGAAGTGGATCAGTTCCACTTTCCCGCTTTCTCCCCGCAACCCTTAATTCCCTTGTCTGTCAAAAACCTATCTACCCATGACTTAAATATATTTAGTGAGGTAGCCTCCACCAACGGGCAGAGATTCACCACCCTTTGAGTGAAGAAGTTCCTCCTCAAGTCCATTCTAAACTGCACCCCCCCCTTATCTTGAGGCTGTGTCCTCTAGTCCTGCTGTCCTTTCTGAGCGGGAAGAATCTCTCTACCTCTACCCTATCCATCCCTTTCATTATCTTATCTGTCTCTAGAAGATCCCCCCTCATCCTTCTAAACTCCAACGAGCACAGACCCAGTCTTTCAGTCTCTCTTCATAGTCTAACCCCCCTCATCTTTGGTATCAGCCTACTGAACCTCCTCTGCACTCCCTCTAAGGCCAAAATATCCTTGCGCAAGTGCGGCGACCAAAACTGCACACAGTACTCACCAGTGCCCTGTACAGTTGCAGCAAGACCTCCCTCCTTTTATATTCTATCCCCCTTGCTATAAAGGCCAGCATCCCATTCGCCTTCTTGATCACCTGCTGCACCTGCAGACTGGGTTTTTGCGACTCATGCACAAGGACCCCCAGGTCCCTCTGCACCATAGCATGCTGCAGCTTTTTGCCCTTTAAATAGTAATCCTTCCTACTATTATTCCTGCCAAAGTGGATAACCTCATACTTGCTAACATTATACTCCATCTGCCAGGTCCTCGCCCATTCGCTCAGCCTATCCAGATCCCTCTGCAGACTTTCCACACCCTCCACACAATTTGCTTTTCCACTCATCTTCGTGTCATCAAATTTTGTTACCCTACACTCAGCCCCCTCCTCCAGATCATCTATATAAATGGTAAATGGCTGAGGCCCCAGCACCGATCCCTGTGGCACTCCACTAGTCACCAACTGCCAATCAGAATAGCACCCACTGATACCAACTCTCTGCCTCCTATTAGACAACCAATCCTCTATCCACGCTAACACCTTACCCCCAGCTCCATACCCCCTAACCTTCTGAAGCAACCTTTTGTGCGGCACCTTATCAAACGCCTTTTGAAAATCGAGAACCACATCCACCGGTTCCCCTCTGTCTACCATACTAGTCACATCCTCATAGAAATCCAATAAATTCATCAAACACGACTTCCCCTTAACGAATCCGTGCTGCGTCTGCTCTATCAAACCATTCTTTTCTAGGTGCCTCGCTATTTCTTCTTTGATGATGGATTCAAGCATTTTTCCAACTACAGACGTTAAGCTAACCGGCTTATAATTCCCTGCCTTTTGCCTGCTACCTTTTTTGAGCAGCGGCGTAACATTAGCCGTTTTCCAATCTTCCGGCACTTCCCCAGAATCCAGCGAATTTTGGTAAATAATCACTAAGGCATCTACTATCACCTCTACCATTTCCTTCAGAATCCTGGGATGCATTCCATTCGGCCCTGGGGACTTGTCCACCATCGGCCCCGTTAGTCTATCAAGCACTACCTCTCTAGTGACAGTAATCGCATTACTTACCTTGTGTTCCTGCCAGTTTCTAGTGCAGCTCAGATGGCGTCAGTTACCCGGCGCTGGGAGATGCGCACGTGGCGGGAATGCATATGCAAATCACACAAATCAGCCGACACGCGATTCTCCCGGCCCACCGTGTTAAAAAATTAGCGCAGCGGGATGGGACAGTCTCACCCCCTTCATTGCCAATTATTCCTTTTTCATTACACAATACCCAGTCTAGTACGGCCTGTTCTGTAGTTGGTTCCTCACATATTGGTCCAGAAGATCATCCTGTACACATTCCAGAAATTCCTTCTTTAAGGTATTGTTGTTAACTTGATTTGTCAAATCAATATGCAGATTGAAGTCACCCATAATTACAGACATTCCTTTATCACATGTATTATGATGGACACAGGAGATTGTCAATGGATCTCCCCATGGGACTTGTAGAATACAAACTCCCCTATTAAGTGAGTGGAGGTTCGCCCAACAGGGAAAGAGCAACAAAGAATATAGAATTCAATTGGCTCCATACAGGCTGGCTGTCAAAAGACTTGGGGCTAATGTGGACTCTGTAGCTGCTGAATGGCATTTTGAGCACACAAAATAAATGGTGATAGGTGAAGGAAGACTGGTCTTGGTAAGATTATTACACTGGCGATGAACAGTAAAGGAAGATTTTTCTTTCCTGCAGACCACCTTTGCTGTTGAGATAAGTAAGAAAATTGCTTCTTTTTGGGTAGATTTGAAGCCTATGATGGAAGCATAGAAGACTGGGCCCAGTATGTGGAGCACATGCATTACTTTTTTCAGGCCAACAATATTGAAGGGGATGAGAAGCAGAAAGTGATCTTGTTGATGGCATGCGGGGTCCTGACCTTCAGTTTAATAAAAAAGCCTGACCTACCCAAATGTCCTTGACTCCCAAACCTTTACTGAATTGGCGTACTTGGTTAAAGGCTATGATGACCCAAAACCTTCCATAACACTCCAGTGATACTAACTGAAGACAGCAAGGTGAAGACAGCCCTTTGGGTATCAGTCACCAGAATTTTGACCAGATTGCGAAAATTGATAGAGCACAGTGAATTTCCGACAGCTCTGAATGACATTGCGAAATAAGCTGGTCTGTGGAATTAACAATGTGACAGTTCAAAGAAGTTTTTGGCAGAACCCAATTTGGATTGAAAGAAGGCCATTGAGATAATGCCTTAAGAACATAAGAAATAGGAGCAGGAGTAGGCCATCTAGTCCTTCAAGCCTGCCCTGCCATTCAATAAGATCATGGCTGATCTGAAGTGGATCAGTTCCACTTTCCCGCTTTCTCCCCATAACCCTTAATTCCCCTGTCTATCAGAAACCTGTCTACCCGTGACTTAACTATATTTAGCGAGGTAGCCTCCACCGCTTCAATGGGCAGAGAATTCCAGAGATTCACAACCCATTGAGTGAAGAAGTTCCTCCTCAACTCTGATCTAAACTATCCTTCCTACTATTATTTCTGCCACACTTGCTAACATTATACTCCATCTGCCAGGTCCTCGCCCACTCGCTCAGTCTATCCAGATCTCTCTGCAGACTTTCCACTCCCTCCACGCAATTTGCTTTTCCACTCATCTTCGTGTCATCAGCAAATTTCGTCACCCTACACTCAGTCCCCTCCTCCAGGCCATCTATATAAATGGTAAACAGTCGAGGCCCCAGCACCGATCCCTGTGGCACTACACTAATCACCAACTGCCAACCAGAAAAGCACCCATTAATACCACCTCTCTGTTTCCTATTAGACAGCCAATCCTCTACCCATGCTAACACCTTACCCCCAACTCCGTGCACCCTAACCTTCTGTAGCAACCTTTTGTGAGGCACGTAATCAAACGCCTTTTGGGAATCTAAAAACACCACATCCACTGGTTCCCCTCTGTCTACCGCACTAGTCACATCCTCATAGAAATCCAATAAATTTGTCAAACACGACTTCCCCTTAACGCATCTGTGCTGCGTCTGCTCGATCAAACCATTCTTTTCTAGGTAATGAAGCTCGGGAACTACAGGGGATGCCAGATGGCAGTGTTGTTCAATTGGGGAGAGGGGCCTCATGCATCATTCATCACTCAACTGAGAGCAATGGATCGGTAAAATATCACAGAATCCCTTAAAGTGGTGGAACCCATGTCGCATCAACAGGAAGTCAAGGAAAGGCAGAGGCAGTCTTCAGACTCCTAGAGTGAATATTCCAGAAGGTTGTAAATGCCCAATGGTGGACAATTGCAAGTGCTGCAGAAGACCACAACCGAGGCAAAGATATAGGACAGTTAAAGCACATACTATTTTGAAAAAAGACCATGGCCAACTGAACCTTGCAAGTGTGCCCACAACCAGTAACAGAGACAATGCAATTTAATTGCATCTCCGTGACAAAGGCTGCCCCCATAATGGTGGAGTTGTTCGTAAATGTCTGTCCATTGAAAATGGAAGTGGATATAGGGGCCGTAGTGTCCACTATCATGGAGCAGACTTACACTTACCTCCAGGCTGGTAGTCAGCTCCTGAACTTAAAAAATACAAAAGACAGGCTGGACACCTATATGGGGAAACCATTGCAAAAAAAAAAGGGCCCCTTGGCAACCCTAGTGACTTCCAGGCAGCAGTCAGCTTGACTTCCACTCATTGACGGGGACAAGGATCTAGCCTGATGAGTAGAAATTGGCTCCAATACATCAGACTGAACTAGCTGGAGATCTTCAGGCTCGGGGACTGTGAAGTCATCAAAAAAATACAACAAAGTTTTCCAGAAAGGGCTTAGAAAACTATGGGAAGCCAAAGCTAAGACTTGCGTTGACCCAATGCTATGCCCAAGTATTTTAGCACAAGACCAGTTCCATACTCTTTATTGGAAAAAGTAGAAGCAGAACTGGAATGCCTAGAAAAGCTGGGCATAATAAGATCCATGCACCCCATAGAGTTGGCAGCACCTGTTGTTCGTGTCCTTAAGCCAGTTAAGTCAGTCCGATTAACCTTACTGTCAGTAGGGTTTCATTTTTTTGATATGTTTATTGAAAATTTTCTTATATTTTACATAGCAAACAAACACAGATACAGATCCACACAGTGTTTGCATGTGTTTACCATTGCGACTGGGCATAGGGTTCCCTGTCGGGGACAAGCCCCTAGTACCCCTGGCACTCACCCGCCCAAGTCCTGTCTAATTGCACCGGTAATTACGGTAATAATATAAAAACAAAAACACAGAGGAACATCGCTGGAGAACCAACTAAGCACCCCAGCAACCTGGTCAAAACTCTGGTGACTAATACCCAAAGCACTGTCTTCATTCTGCTGTCTTCAGCCAATACCACTGGAGTATTTTGGAAGGTTTTGGGTCATCGTAGCCTTTAACCATGTCCACCAATTCAATAAAGGCTTGGGAGTCAAGGACATCAGGTAGGTCAGGCTTTTCTATTACAAGCAACCAAGGCTATGAACTAGCAAGCGGAGAAAAGAAAGAGAGACAGAGAAGGAGAGAGAAGAAAGGGAGTAAGAGGGAAAAAAGAAAAGTCCTCGGCAGGGTGGATGGATGTACTCAGGTAAAAGGCCAGGGCATACCCACCAATTGGCGGGGTGGGGAGGGTGATTTTCTGTGGGAGTACCCGGAATCCTGGGGCCATCGGGTTCCAACTGCAGCATCCCAACATGCGCTATAAATGGTTGATGTGCGTAATAAATGGTTGCCAGGTCTTATAGAAGCTAGCAGTGGACCCATGTCATGTGCACCTCACCTTCTCAGCTTAATGGCATGCACCACCTCTTCATCCACTGTGAGCATGTCGGGGGATGCACCTGATTTCCACCTAAACAAGATCAGTCATCTTGCCAGGAGTGTGGTGAAAGCTACAGAATCCACTTAGAATTTCGGCAGCAGCAGATTTAAGGCCCTGGAGGGATGCACTTATGTCCCAATCTAGCATTGCCACAATCATCTCAGATATCAATGTCTAGCAGTTATACAGTGATGGGCAAGCCCAGAACATATGTAAGAGGGTGGTGGGAGTTTGCCAACACTGTTCACAAATGGGGCTTATGCCTGGGTACATTCTAGAGAGTCTAATCCTAGTTAGATATGCTCTGTGAAGGAGTTTACATTGTATCACACCCAGCTTGGCACACATTGAGGAGGAGTGTACTCAATACAGCACCACGTCCCAATCCTCCAAGAACTTCTCCCCCAGATCTCATTCCTATAAAGGTTTAACCACTGATAGAGAGTTTGGGACAGAATTTGAGAATAAAAAACAAAAATGCTACCATGCATAGTAAAGCAATAAGAAGTGTCAATGGAGTCACCAGGTGGGAACGTCAGAAACTGGAGGTCGGCCCTATGCACAAAGTTTTGAATTTACAAATACTTGAAACAGCACATTGCAGGTGAAGCAAACTTATCCGCCACCTGTGGGAATGATGCAAACATGCCGTCTACATACAAGTTCCAGAATGTTCTGATCCCGTTCTTGGCACAGATGTTGAAGACACCATCGAAAACAGACGGAGAAAAAAAATGGTTAGCTGATACTGGGGAGGCGAGCGCCTAGGCCTGAAACACAAAGTGGTGTCAAAATTGCATCCAAATTCCATGAGTTGACTTGACAAGTGCACTCCTAGTATACTGGGAGGAGAGAAAATTTATCAGGGAACATATCAAGGCAGCCACAGAAGGCGGAGCACAGGAGGAGGATTCTAACTGGAGCCAACAGAGAACTTCCCATTGCCTCTCTTTCAGGAGCCAACACACTACCGCTTTCACACTGAATGACTAATAATAAAATGGAAAATTGGGCAATCCCAGACCCCTCTCCCATTTAGGGCTTTGCAAGACTGTCCTCCGCATTCTTGGGTTTTTCCTTTACAAACATAAGAACTAAAAGCAGGAGTAGACCATCTGGTCCCTTGAGCCTGCTCCACCATTCAATAAGATCATGGCTGATCTTTTCATGGATTCAGCTCCACTTACCCGCCCATTCATAATAACCCTTAATTACCTTACTGTTCAAAAATTTGTCTATCCTTGCCTTAAAAACATTCAATGAGGTAGCCTCACCTGGTTCACTGGGCAGGGAATTCCCCAGATTCACAACCCTTTGTGTGAAGAAATTCCTTCTCAACTCAGTTCTAAATTTGCTTCCCCATATTTTGAGGCTATGCCTTCAATTCTAGTTTCACCTGCCAGTGGAAACAAGTTCCCTGCTTCTATCTTATCAATTCCCTTCATAATTTTATGTGTTTCTATAAGATCCCCCTCATTCTTCTGAATTCCAATGAGTATAGCCCCAGTCTACTTGATTTCTGCTTATAACCCAACCCTCTCAACTCCAGAATCAACCTAGTGAATCTCCTCTGCACCTCCTCCAGTGCCTTTCTCAAGTAAGGAGACCAAAACTGTACACAGTATTCTAGATGTGGCCTCACCAGCGCCTCATACAGCTACAACATAATCTCGCCGTTTTTAAACTCCATCCCTCTAGCAATGAAGGACAAAATTCCATTTGCCTTCTTAATTACCTGCTGCACCTGCAAACCAATTCCTTGAGATCCTTGCACAAACCCAGGCCCCTCTGCACAGCAGCATGCTGCAATTTTTTACCATTTAAAGAACAGTCCATTTTGCTGTTATTCCTACCAAAATGGATGACCTCACATTTACCAACATTTTTCTCCATCTGCTAGACCATTTACCATTTAAAGAATAGTCCATTTTGCTGTTATTCCTACCAAAATGGATGACCTCACATTTACCAACATTTTTCTCCATCTGCTAGACCATTTACCATTTAAAGAATAGTCCGTTTTGCTGTTATTCCTACCAAAATGGATGACCTCACATTTACCAACATTTTTCTCCATCACCCCAGAGTCCAGTGAATTTTGGTAAATTAACCACTAGTGCATTTGCTACTTCTCCTGCCACCTCTTTTTAGTACCCTGGGATGCATTCCATCAGGATGAAGAGATTTGTCTAATACTATCTCTTTTGTGGTAATGATGGTTTCTAGGCCCTCACCTGCCATAGCCTTCCTGTCATCAATTTTTGGCATGTTATTTGAGTCTTCCACTGTGAAGACCGTTACAAAATACCTGTTCAATGCCTCAGCCATTTTCTCATTTCCAGTTATTACATCCCTCTTCTCATCCTCTAAAGGACCAATGTTTACTTTAGCCATTCTTTTTCATTTTATATATTTGTAGAAACTTTTGCTATCCGTTTTTATATCCTGAGCTGGTTTACTCTCATAATCCATTCTACTTTTCTTTAGCTTTTTTTGTGCTTTCTATTGACCTTTAAAGATTTCCCGACCCTCTAGGTTCCCACTAATCTTTGCCACTTTGTATGCATTTTCTTTCAATTTGATATCCTCCTTTATTTCCTGAGATATCCATGGCTCTTTTTCTACAGTCCTTCCTTATCATTGGTATATCTACAGACAAAGCTTGAAATGAGCCAATCAAGTCTGTGAGAAAAGGATTTGGGGATGAACACTGGGATGCATAGAAAGAGATATAAAAATTTAAGTAGTGTGTTCATTTTCACCGCATTGATATGGCTCGCTAACAATAACGGGGAGGATGGACTAACGTTTGAGATCTTGTTCCATCTGCCCCATGAGTGGAGTAAAGTTAGCTCCAAAGAGCCCACTAAGTTTGCTAGTCACTTGCACTCCCAAGTAAGTTAACTGCCTAGTGACAATCTTGAAAAGCAGGGTGCGGAGTGAGAGGTTACGAGCCACTGCATTCAAAGAAAGAAGCTCACTCTTATTAAAGTTAAGCTTGTAACACGAAATATGACCAAGCTATCTAATTTAGATAAAACTTTGGGAATCGAGTTAGAATGGGTCGCCAACATACAATAGTAGGTCATGCGCATACAGCGATATTCTCCGCTTGATTCTCTTCCAACCAATCCCCACCACTCGTTTGCTGTTGCGAAGATCTGCAGCAAGAGGTTCAACAGCAATGACAAATAACAGGGGAGAGGGGGCATCCTTGCCTAGTGCCCCGGGACAAAGGGAAAAAAGCTGAATGCACAAGGTTTATCCGAAGCGAGGCTAAAGGGGCAGGGTACAGTATTTTGATCCAGGAGATATGTTTTGGTCCGAACCCAAACCTCCCGAGAGCACAAAATAAATGATCCCATTCCACTCGATCAAACGCTTTTTCAGTGTCCAGGAAATTAACATCTCTGGTAGCTTGGAAGTGGCAGGTGCATACATAATGTTAAACAGCTGCCGAATATTTGAGTACATATGTCTATTTTTAATGAACCCTGTCTGGTCAGGCAAGATGGTAGAGGGCAGAATGTCCTCTAAGCGAATAGCCAGAATCTTAGAGATCAGTTTGAGATCGCATTCAGTAATGAGATCAGTCTATAGGAACTGCAGATTTACACATCCTTATTCTTTTTAAGGATAAGCAAAATTGTCACTTGTCTCAAAGTCTGCGGGAGAGAGCAGTTCTCATATGATTCATTGATCTTGTGCAGTAGCAGGGGAGCCAACCTATCCATAAATTTTTTGTAGAATTCGATGGGGGACCCATCTGGTTCCAAACATTTCCCACTCTGGCCACCCTAATAATTTCTTCAATGTCTCCAGTGCCGCGCCTCTCCCTTATCCACCATGGGGAGATTCAGTGCTGCAAAGAACGCCTGAAAGTCTGCCTCATTGGTGGTACTCTCTGAGCTATAGAAGGTTGAATAAAAGTTCCTAAACAGTTCATTTATTCGCTGTGGATCAGTAAAGGCCCCATTCAGAGTCTGCATTTGTGATATGAGACATTTGGCTGAGAATTGGCGTGGTTGATGAACTAGTAGTTTGCTTGCCTTGTTCCCATGCTCATGGTGTGTATACTTGGATTTGAACAGTGTCTCTTCTGCTTGACGTGAGGACAAGGTGTGAAATTCCACCTGTAGTAAGTAGCAAATGTTCCATATATACCTCTGGGGATGGACCCACACCATACGCGACATCATCATATGGAGTGATACACCCCAGCAATTCTGATAACCTCCTATCTCTGCTTCGCCTTGTGTGCTGAATAAGATCATATCTGGCCCCTTAAATAAGCCTTCAATCATTGATCTGGGTTAACAGAAATCTAACAAATTCATCATCCGAGAGCAGACAAGTATTAAATCATCAAGGCATACGGGGCCCCCCCTTCTCCCCACTATCAAATCCAATGTCAAGGAAGCGTGGTCCGAGATTACAATGGTTTCGTAGGAGCATGAGCGCATAGCCAGGAGCAAATTATTATCTACCAAAAAGTAATCTGTATGTGAATACGTTCGTTGGACAGGTGAAAAAAAAAGAATATTCCCTACTAGTTGGGTTAAGAAACCTCCATTGGTCCAACACCACGTATTCCATGAGAAATGATTTAATAATTTTTGCCAACTTAGAATATACAGCGGTTCTGGGGGAGGAGCAATCCAGGGCAGGATTCAACCAACAGTTGATATCTCTGCCCAGTATCAACTGATGTAAATTGAAATCCAGAAATTGTGTGAAAAAAATGTATACCCCAAACTGGGACTGTGAAAACTGAAAACTTTTCACAGTCCCAGTTTGGGGCATACACATTGGCTAACACCAGAGGCGACCCATAAAATTTACCTATGACAATGACATATCAGCCATTTGAGTCGGAAATGACATCGGTTACTACCATGGGTAAGGACTTGTGGATGAGAATTGCTGCCCCCTACGCCTTGGTGTGAAAAGTTGAGTGAAAGCATTGACCGCCGCCACCCCCCCCCAACCCCACATCTTCTACGGAACCTAAAGTAGCCCACTGGCCTGAGGTGGGTCTCTTGGAGGAATGCAACTTGGGTACCCAGTTGTCGAAGATGCTGAAATATTTTACCATGCGTAACTGGATGACTTAATCCCTCAACATTCCTGCTGGTGAATTTGATCACTCCAAGGTCAGAGCATAAGGGCCTCCCATCAGCATCCCATATTCCTATCAGTAGCCTGGTATCCCTCCTCATTGGGGAGTATCCCCCAACCACTGACATCAGCAAAGGCCATACTCCAGGGCCCCAACCCCCACCTTCCCCACTGGCCGCAGGGAACCGACCATGAGATAGAGAGGATGGGCTTGAAAGTGGCCAAACCATACCAACAGAGAAAAACAGACCAAACACAGCATACACCCATCTCCCCCCCCCCACCCACCCCCGCAAGCATCCTCTCAAACAGGGAGCTTGTGCCTCCAACACCTCCTTATCGTGGTGTCTTCACAACACTCTGCATGGGACACGATCTCCACCTCCATTCCCATCACAGCCAAAGGTGCTATAACCTGAAAAGGTTTGTAGAAATACTTAATGGTTAACACTTAACCTAACAGTCACAAAACCCTTTTCTGACCAACAATTCAATCTGGATATAGCATGCAGTTTATAAAAAACAAGTATCAGTTTACATCCGCCTTGCGGTCATCTGATTTAAAAGTTTCTTCCACAAATTTCATCGCTGTTGCCGGACCTGTGAAATCGCGCTCAGTTCCAATATTGAGAGTAATCCTCAGGCAAGTTGGAAAGTAAACCCCAAATCTGATCCCAGGATAGTCACGCAGAAGTTGTTTGACATCAGCAAAGATTGCCCTTCCCCATGCCACTGCCAGGGTAAAATCCGGAAATAACAGCTTATTTTCCTGGTACATCAGTGTGGTAGCCTGTACTGCTTGTCGCAGGATTCTGCCTCGTGCCAAGGTGTAATGTACTTGTGCAATAATCGGCCAAGGAGCTTCCCCCAGTCTGGGCTTTGCCCACAATACTCTGTGTGCGTGATCCAGAAGCGGCTCATGCTCAAGTTCCAGCACGTTCTTCAATAGCCGGGTGACAAAGTCTGTGATATTTGGGCCCTCAGTTCCCTCCGGAAGGTCTATCAAATGGATATTATTTTGACGTTGGCATCCTTACATCTCATCCTATTTCTTCCTTAGGGACTTAGCCTCTGATGTCAAATGAGTAACTTGGCTCTTTAGCTCAGAAATAGTGTTTCCACGAAATGCCTCTGAGTTCTCAAGCTCCTTCAAGCAGTTCTCATGGGCAACAGTGACACTTTGGCGAGATTTAACAGATGATCTGAGCTTCTCTCTCAGCTCATCCATCTTGGCCTGCAACTCAGTGACCCACCAGTCCAACTTACTGTCCAATCTTTGCCTGCCTTCTATAATAGCTTCCCCTGTCCTTTCGCACAGAATGCTCTATTCTGGGACCCCTTCAGGAGAGCATGGTGGGGACGCTCCCCCTGTCGTCTCACTCTTTGATTTTGGTTTGCCTGCTGCCATTTTATCAGCGCCAGCACCCATGAGCTTACCCATTTCCTCCAGCCTGGAGTATTATTTCTTGGTCCAAGCTGTCTCTCCATTCAATCTACCAGAGTTCTTACATCGAATGCTTTTCACCTTCATCCTTAACTGGGCGAACAAAAGCAGCAAAGCATTCCCAGCCAAGCTGCAAGTTGCAACTCTTCTCCCTCATTTGAATTCACTCTTGATTGGGTGAGAAAAGAAACAGCACAGTGTACCCAGGTTGATCCTACAGTTGCAGTTTTATGACACAGGAATTCTTCCCAGGGCTGCTCCCCACCCTAAACCAATTCACACTTGACTGAATGAAAAAACTACAAGATGGTTCCAGGCTGAACTGCAAGTTCCAACAAGCTCCACACTGAGCTCTAGCTGCAAAAAAAGCAATCCAAAAGTAGAAATAGCAGCTTGCAATTTGCAGCAGGACCTCAGTGGCTCCAACTTCCTTTTCTTGGGTGAAAAAAGAACAGAGAGAGAAAGTTTGCAAACTGAGCAGAAATCTATAGCATACCCTTCCCCTCCACGCCCCTGCACCCCCAACCCCCGACCCCCACTGAGCACACACAGTGAATTCCTACCAGCAGGAAGGAATCTAAAATTAACCCTTTCCAGCTATATTTTCAAAGTTCTCTCTTTGCAACTGCACCCCACGTATGTTTAAAGCTTGCTTGATGTACATTAAACTCTCTCCAAATCTCAACAAACAGCTGGATTTCAAGAAGGATCTTGCCACCTGTGGATCATGCTTCCTTCATACCAATGTCATGTTTGATCTCAGTAGGATTTCTAAACTTGACAGATACCTCATGGCCTGGATTGAAGACCTGTACGTTTGGTTAACTGGGGGCCAAGCATTTTCGAAGTTGGACATGAGATATATGTATCTCCAACTTGAATTAGGCAAGCCTTCCCGAAGGTATGCAACAATAATATTGTTACACGCAGATGTTAATCCCCTTTACCTCTTTTCATAATCTGGTAAAAGTATTTGAGAAGTGTCAAGTGTTCTACCTTAATAGTTAGAGGTTAATTAGCATAAAGACCTGACACTCACTTTAAGAAAATAATTAACAAGTTATTTTATTTTTTGAACCAAACAAGAACTTTAACAAACCAGAAACATTTTAATCAAAGGAAAGTTTGACTGAAATGCTGTTCAGATAAACATAAAGAACATTCATTACCAAAACAATAATAACAGAATTTTAGTTCCTCTCAAAGAAAATGTACAACCCGGTGTGACAGCATTCGGAAGTTTTGGAGTTCTTTGATAGTAGTCCGCTATGTGTAAGTGCTATCTGATTTGGTGCTTTTCACTGGTTAGAGGGTATTTTATTTTGAGACATGTCTGAAGCTGGCAGAGTTAAGAACCAACTGTTCCATTGATCTAACTACCTTTAACTGATTCAGGTGATCGGGCCCTGCTTCTGGTTGAACCCCTGATTCAATCCCTGGTGGATTGAGGGACTGAACTGAAAGCAATTGAGATTCTTTTTTATATTCCTGATGACCTATGCGATTTAGACATCAGGATTGGTTTGATGCTGACAACAACAGCAAATTCAAATCTGATATGTTTCCTTTTGCTGAGTGTTCTCCTTAAACTCATAGGTTGTTAGCTGAGTGTCTTCTTTAAACTCATTGGCTAACAAAATACAAAAACCTACAGAGCTGGTTACCAAGGCAATCCTGTGGCTTGATGCTGGAAAGAAATGTCTGTATGTACTCCTTATTTTAAACATTTCAGCACTGAACAAAGCCACTTTGAAAGGCACTGACACAATCAGCTTTTAAAGGGATCATACACTATTATTTCTCCTGTAGTATTTTACATTTTTTACAGACATTCTGTACATCTTTATAAATTCAACTTCACAACAATATGCACAAAGGATTATACAAGTACACCGACATGGCCTTCAGGGTCTCACCTGCATGCACCATTTTTCAATGGGTCATGGAAAACATACTCTAGAGGTTACCCCGAATAACAAAGTACCTGGAAATTGTCACAGGAACTTAGCAAACTTGGAAGAGGTCTTGCGACAAGTCTCAGAGGTTGGGGTGTGACTAAAAGGGAATAATTGTCTTGCAAGTAAATGTTGTGGTCTATTTGGGCTATTTGATGAATGGCAAGGGCCTTCATTAAGTGGAGGACAAGTGATACCCATTAAGGTGACGCCAACTCCAGGAACTTCATAGAAATCCTTATTGAGGTTAATGAATTATTTCTTCCAAATTTAGTTTCTTCACTGATTCCCTTGCACACCCTTCTATGAAAACATTAAAGGTGATATGGGGCAGGAGGGCGTGGTGTATGGAATGTGTGCCACAGCTGGAGGCTTTCAACACATTAGACATCAATTTTTGTCCTCTAATTTATTAGCCCACTTTGATACCAAAAATAACCTTATTTTGACATATGATGCCTCCCCATATGGGGTTGGAACATGTTGTTGGAGAGGTGGAACAGAGATGGTACGCATCTAGGATCCTCTCGGAAGCTGAGTGGAAGTATTCCCGGATGTCCAAGGGTCGACTGTAGTTTTTGACTTAAAATACTCCATCATTACATCTGTGTATGCATGCTTCATCACAGTAATTGATCATAAACCATTGCTGGAACTTTTTTTTGAAGAATACAAGGCAATACCCTTCATTGCCTCCGCCTGTATACAGCATTAGGCCTTGTTAACGGTGCCTTATGCATCCCTTCTAGAGCACGCCCCAGGACCAGATAGCTAACACCGATACATTGAGTCATTTGCTACTGCCCATAAGCCCAACTTTATTACATGATGTGGAAGAGGTTGTAATGAGCCTCAATTTTTGCACACCTTGCTGATGTCTGCAAGGTAAATCAAGGCCTGGATGCAAAAGAACCCAGTCCTAACTAAATTAAAACATAAAATATTATATGGGTGATTCAGAAGATAGTCCTCAAATGAAATGAAATGCTATTTAACAAAAAAAAGACACTCAGTGTTAATGGCATCATCCTATGGTATTCTAGCATAGTTGTCCCTCGCCCCGGACAATGGATGGTACAAATGGAATTACACTATCTCCACCCTGGGATTTCAAAGGTGAAAATGCTAGCCAGGAACTATATGTGGTGGCCTGAGCTTGACGCAGACACTTGGTCAGATGGTGTGAATCATGTCAAGAAAATCAAAGACTTCTCCACACCCCGATCTGGTCCTGCCTCCATCGACCCCAGGGCGATCTCAAAGTGGCAGGAAAGGTCCACGAGGGCAGAGGTGCGGGGAAGAAACAGACTTGAGGAGGGGGGGATGTTTTGATGGCCACATGGGATTGTCAATCGATCTCCTCATGGGTCTCATAAAATATGAGTCTCGCCCCATAGGGAAGGAACATCGGGGGGTTCAAAACCAGCTGGCTCCACTCAGGCCAGCAATCAAAAGAATCGGGGCTGAACTGCACTCTGTGGCTGATGAACAGCATTCCGAGCACACTCTAAGTAAATTGAATATAAAAGTAGGGAGGTCTTGCTGCAGCTGTATAGGGCATTGGTGAGGCCGCAGCTGGAGTACTGTGTGCAGTTTTGGGCGCCGCACCTGCGCAAGGATATTTTGGCCCTGGAGGGAGTGCAGAGGAGGTTTACTAGGCTGATACCGGAGTTGAGGGGATTGAGCTATGAGGAGAGGCTGAATAAACTAGGCTTGTACTCGTTAGAGTTTAGAAGAATGAGGGGAGATCTCATTGAGACGTATAAGATGATGAATGGGATGGATAGGATAGAGGTGGAGAGACTCTTCCCGCTCAAAAAAGACAGTAGGACTAGGGGGCACAGCCTCAAGATAAAGGGGAGGCGGTTTAGAACGGAGTTGAGGAGGAACTTCTTCACTCAAAGGGTGGTGAATCTCTGGAATTCTCTGCCCGTTGAAGTGGTGGAGGCTGCCTCGCTAAATATTTTTAAGAAGCGGGTTGATGGGTTTTTGATAAGAGAAGGGATTAAGGGTTATGGGGAGAGGGCGGGAAAGTGGAACTGAGCCACGACAGATCAGCCATGATCTTATTGAATGGCGGGGCAGGCTCGAAGGGCTAGATGGCCTACTCCTGCTCCTATTTCTTATGTTCTTATGTTCTTATGATCGGTGATGGAAGACTGGCCTTGATAAGTTTATTGCAACATGCATCATTAATTTCCTGATTATTCTCGACCTATTCTCTTTACAATTGAATCCCCTATGACTATTGCATTCCCATATTTTGTACACCTGTGCAGCAGAACCAATGCGATGCAACAAATTCGGCTGCTGTTACTTTTCCCTGAAAGGTCATTACTCCCAACTGGGGTGGGCATAGTAAGAATTCTCACAACACCAGATTAAAGTCCAGTACCCAAAGTGGTATATCTGTTTTGCAAGGGAATAGCCACAGAAGATTCCTGCACTGCCTGTCTTATCCACTTGCCTGGTGGTCACCTATTCCTTTCCTGCATGTAAAGTCTTAGCCTGAGGTGTGACCATCTCGCTTTACGTGCTATCCACAATACTCTGCCTCACGGATCTTCACAACGTCCCAAGCTGCCTCTCCTGCTCTGAAACCCAGGCTTCCAAAAGCTGCAGCTGGAGCAGCTTGCTGCACATGCTGGCCCTGGGCACTGGATATGTTCCCGGCTTCCACATGGAACAGAAAAACAAAACCATGGCTTTGAGCTTTCCAGCCGCAGCTCATCCCTTTAAATTAAACCTTTGAAAGCTGCATAAAAAAGCATTGATTACTGTAGGGTTCTTCTTCCCTGGGCTTCATTATTACAGAGTACAGCCCTTACAAACTATAAACCATAAAATAATAATGTAACAAGCTATCAGTAATAAAAGTAGTAAACAATGCTCAGCCAATCAACTACCTCCACTTGCCTTGCATCATGTTGAATCCTGACATCACCTTGGGAGCTCCAAATTAGCACTCAGCAATCTTACTACATTCTTGTGCTTTTTTCAGCCTCCTCACACACTCTGATCTAGGTGTGCTGACCGTATGTCCCGATATCCTCTCATACTCCCCTTTATGTGCTGCTATCTGTCACAGTGTCCTCCTTTCACACTGTCCTCTAGGTGCTGCTGGTTGTCCTGGTGTCCTCCTCTCACAGTCTCCTCTTGGTGCTACTGACTGTCTGACCTGGTGTGACAGTATCCTATTCTCCTCTTCTAGGCATTGCTGAATGTCCTGGTACCCTTCTCTTATCCTCTCCTCTATATGTTGCTGACTGCCTGTGTCTTCTTCTTGCCCTCTCCTCGAGGCACTGCTGACTGTCTCGGTATCCTCCTCTCTCACTCCCCTCTGAGCACTGCTGCCTGTCCCAGTGTCCTCCCCTCACACTCTTATTTTGGTGGTGCTAATGCCTGTCCCAGTATCCTCCTCTCGTGCTCCCCTTTTTGTGGTGCTGGCTGTCTGCCTCAGTGACCTCCTCTTGCACTCTTCTCTAGGTGCTGCTGACTGCCTGTGCTGGTGTCGTCCTCTTGCACTCTCCTTGAGGTGCTGCTCATTGCCTATCCCAGTGTCCATGATGTGAAGATGCTGGCGTTGGACTGGGGTGGGCATAGTAAGAATTCTCACAACACCAGGTTAAAGTCCAACAGATTTATTTGGAATTATGAGTTTTCGGAGCACTGCTCCTTCCTCAGGTGAGTGGAGAGTTGGGTTCACAAACATGGCATAGACAGAGACGCAATTGCAAAATAATGGTTGGAATGCGAGTCTTTGCAGGTACAGACAAGTTGAGTGGAGAGAGGGATAATCCAAGTTGAAGAGATGTGAATGGTCTTGAGCCAGGACAGTTAGTGGGATTTTGCAAGCCCAGGCCAAGTGGTGGGAGTTAAATGTAGTGTGACATGAACCCAAGATCCCGATTGATGCCATCCTCATGCATGTGGAACTTGACTATCAGTTTTTGCTCGGCGATTCTGCGTTATGTGTCTTGAAGGCTGCCTTAAGAATGCTTACCTGAAGATCGGAGGCTGAATGCCCTTGACTGCTGAAGTGTTCCCCGACAGGAAGGGAACACTCCTGCCTGGTGATTGTCGTGTGGTGTCCATTCATCCATTGTTGTCGCATCTGCATGGTCTTGCCGATGTACTTCTCCTCAAGATAGTCTTTCCTGCAACGTATGAGGTAGACAATGTTGGCAGAGCTGCATGAGTATGTACCATGTATCTGGTGGGTGGTGTCAATGATCCGGCATGTCTTGCAGAGGTTGCCGTGGCAGGGTTGTGTGGTATCATGGTCGCTGTTCTCCTGAAGGCTGGGTAGTTTGCTGTGATGTGGATGTGCCAGCATTGGACTGGGGTATACACAGTAAAAAGTCTGACAACACCAGGTTTTAGTCCAACTGATTTATTTGATAGTAAATGCACAAGCTTTCAGGTTAGTCCCTTCGTCAGGTGAGTGAACAATGGTCTGTTTGAGGTTGTGTGGTTGTTTGAAGGTAAGTAGTCGGGGTATGGGGATGGCCTTTGTGAGATGTTTGTCTTCATCAATGACATGTTGAAGGCTCCAAAGAAGATGTCGTAGTTTCTCCGCTCCGAGGAAGTACTGGATGATGAAGGGTACTCTGTCCACCGTGTCCCGTGATTGTCTTCTGGGGAGGTTGGAATGGCTTTTCACTGTGGCGTGTCGTGGCATATCCTGTTCTTACAAGGGCATCTTTCAGCATCTGTAGGTGTCTTTTGTGTTCCTCCTCATCTGAGCAGACCCTGTGTATGTGGAGCGCTTGTCCATACGGGATGGCTTCTTTAATGTTTTTAGGGACATATAAGATGATGAATGGGATGGATAGGATAGAGGTGGAGAGGCTCTTCCCGCTCAGAAAGGACAGTAGGACTAGAGGGCACAGCGTCAAGATAAGCCGGGGGGGGCAGTTTAGAACGGAGTTGAGGAGGAACTTCTTCACTCAAAGGGTGGTGAATCTCTGGAATTCTCTGCCCGTTGAAGTAGTGGAGGCTGCCTCGCTAAATATATTTAAGATGCGGGTTGATAGGTTTTTAATAGGCAAGGGGATTAAGGGTTATGGGGAGAGGGCGGGAAAGTGGAACTGAGCCACAACAGATCAGCCATGATCTTATTGAATGGCGGGGCAGGCTCGAAGGGCTAGATGGCCTACTCCTGCTCCTATTTCTTATGTTCTTATGTTCTTAGGGTGGAAGCTGGAGAAGTGGAATATTGTAAGGTTATCCGTGGGCTTGCAGTGGAGTGAAGTGCTGAGGTGACCGTCCTTGATGGAGATGCATACGTCCAAGAATGCAATCAATTCTGGAGAGTAGTCCATGGTGAGTCTGATGGTGGATTGAACTTGTTGATGTCATTATGTAGTCGTTTCAGTGATTCTTCACCATAAGCCCAAAGGAAGAAAATTTCATCGATATATCTAATGTATAGCATTGGTTGAAGGTCCTGTGTGGTGAAGAGGTCTTATTTGAACTTGTGCAACAGGATGTTGGCGTATTGAGGTGTGAATTTTGGCTGTTCCCTGTGTCTGAATGAAGAACTTGTTGAAGATGAAGATGCAGTGCTCCAGGATGAAGCAAATGAGTGTAGAATTGCATCTGAAGATTGGCAGTTGTCAGTGTTGAGTACTGAGGTTGTTGCAGCAATGCTGTCATCATGGGGGTTGCTGGTGTAGAGTGCCAGGACATCCATTGTGACAAGGAGTGTTCCTGGTTCAACTGGTCCATGGGTGCTGAGTTTCTGTAAGAAGTGCATAGTGTCGCGACAGTGACTCAAGGTTCCTTGTACAATGGATTTCAGGATGCCCTCGATGTAGCCAGAGAGGTTATCACACAGGGTCCCATTGCCTGATGTGATGGGACGGCTGGGTGTGTTGACCTTGTGTATCTTTGGGAGGCAGTAAAGATCTCCAATGCGGGGTGTACATGGGAGAAGAGTGTGGAGGATGCTCTGAAGGTCCGGATGAAAGGTCTTGATCAGTCTGTTGAGTTGGCAGGTGTCTTCCTTAGTCAAATCTGCAGATAACTTTCTGTAGCGTTCCTGGTTGTTCAGTTGTTGGTACACTCTTTGCAGTAATCCGTTCTGTTCAGTACGACAATGGCTCCTACTTTGTCTTCAATCTTGTGGTTGGCTATGAGACTGTGGATGGCATTGTGTTGTGCTTGGATGACATTTGGGTTTGTCTTGTGAATGTGACTGATGAATCTGGCATTGACACATCTCCTGACAGCTTGAGCATAAATATCGAGTCTAGGGTAATTCAAAACTTTCTTCTTCGGTTGCTGCACCGCAGATCTCTGTCAGCTATTCTGGTTCATTGGTTGTCCCATCGGGTTCGCTGTTGGCCTCCTGGGGCTTGTGGAAGAATTCCTGGAGCCTCATTCACCTGATGAATTCCTCTGTGTCTGTTGTGAGACTGATGGTGCACATTTTGATTGTGGGGCAGGAATTGAGCCCCTGGTTGAGAACTTTGATTTCATCTGATTGAAGGCTGTAGTCTGACAAATTGACAACAGTACTCTGTCGTGGTACTGTTTTCTGCTGTGGTACTAGGGAGGCTTGGTTGCTGCTGGTGGTGATGCCGAGTTTCTCAAGTTCCCTGTTCTTGGTGCGCATGTAGGTGGTATAGTTCCATTGTCTCACCTGCTTGGCAGTGTCTCGCAGTTGGTCTGCTGTGTCCTTAGTGCAAGTTGAGAATATGGACTCTATCTTGGTCTACCACCTACATCGCAAACTGCTGATTCAAAGTGGAGAGGATCAACAAGAAGATCGCGCATATACTCACAGACATCAAGTTGCTACAAAGATGCAAGGAAGCAGACAAGATCCTGAAAGGACTACAGATTACAAAACCATTCAAGTCGACCTAAAGCACAGACTACGTTGAGAGACTTTGCCGTCGCACCTCTCTCACACTTCTCAACTACCTTGTAAACCAACACTACAGTAGATGCCACAACCTGGAAACCCAATGTCCTCCTGTCACATTCTCATCAAGGCGCTGCTGACTGCCTATCCCAGTGTCCTGTCTTGCATTGTCCTCTAGACGCTGCTAACTGCCTATCCCAGTCTCCTCCTCTTGCACTGTCCTCCAGAGGCTGCTGACTGCCTGTACTGGTGTACTTTTCTTGCATTTTTGTTTAGGTGCTGCTGTCATTTTTTTTTACTTTTTAACTCCATCCTTAAAGTTACAAAGTTAATGCTCAGAGTGAATTGGGCAGACTAGAATCCATTCCTTGCTTGTTGTAAAAACCAAATTCAAATCCCAATTGATTCCAATTTATGGTCCTCACAAGAGAGACAAACAAAATCCAAGTTGACAGAACAAAGAATTGCATCTTGGGATTGAACTGATGCTTGATCTGAGCCAAAGGGCCAAGAACCAATTCTCTTTTTTTCTGCAAAAATGTATTTGATTCACATAAGATCTGAGAGACATATTACAAAACATTTCCAATTATTATAACAGTAAAGTTCCATAATATGTACATTTTCTCCAGAGATCAAGGTTCACTCTGCGGTGCTTCAGTTCAGTAATTATAAGCAAAGAACAAAACAAAGAACAACCCAGCACGGGAAACAGGCCCTTTGGCCCAACAAGCCCGCGCTGCCGCATCACCCTACACCTATTCTACCCTGCGTGTCTACGAATAGAACCCCTGACTTAGCCAGATTCAGGGGAGAATAGTGTCAATTTGGTAAAACCAATCAGCCTAAGAGCACATCTTTGGGGTGTGGGAGGAAACCGGAGCGCCCGAAGGAAACCCACGCATCCACAGGGAGAACGCACAAACTCCCACAGACACAGGCCCAAATCCATGTATCTGCACAGCTAGCAGTGCTAGTCAC
This sequence comes from Carcharhinus amblyrhynchos, assembly GCF_965287045.1. Classification (NCBI taxonomy): domain Eukaryota; kingdom Metazoa; phylum Chordata; class Chondrichthyes; order Carcharhiniformes; family Carcharhinidae; genus Carcharhinus; species Carcharhinus amblyrhynchos. The sequence goes on from NC_137329.1 coordinate 61,039,950, forward strand.
CGAGCTGTTGCGGCGCCCGTCTACCGGTCCAGGATCAAGCACACACCCGACACGAAGTACTAGGCCACTCCCGGAACCTCCAAGAGTAGCCCATGCACGACCCACCGTGTGCATGCCCCTCGTTTGACAACGAGGTGGACCTCCACCTGCGGAATAAAAGACAAAAACGTTAATCACAAGCCTGCCTTTCCGGTGTCTCCCGAGGTTCTAACCCTTATTTAATAACCCCTACCATAACCCTCCATCCTCGTTTCACTCATGTGCCTATCTAACTGAACCTTAAACGAGTCCAACGTTCCCGCCTCCACCACCCTACTCGGTAGCGCGTTCCATACCCCTACAACTCTTTGCGTAAAGAACCTTCCTCTCATATCCAAATTATACCTCTCCCCCCTCACCCTTAAATCATGTCCTCTTGTATTTGTAACCAATCTAGGGAGCAGTCTCTCACTATTGACTCTGTCTATTCCCTTCAGTATCTTATATACCTCTATCATGCCCCCCCTCAATCTCCGTCTTTCCAAGGAGAACAGTCCCAGTTTCTCCAACCTTTCCTCGTAACCCAGCCCCTCCATGCCAGGCAACATCCTGGTAAACCTCCTCTGCACCCTTTCCAGAGCCTCCACGTCCTTCCGGTAGTAAGGTGACCAGAACTGGATGCAGTACTCCAAATGCGGCCTAACCAACGTTCTATACAACTGAAGCATTAGACGGCAGCTTTTAAACTCTATACCCCTTCCTATAAAGGCTAGCATTCCATAAGCCTTCCTGACAACATTCTCCACATGTGTCGCAACCTTCATGGATTTGTGAACCTGCACTCCCAGGTCCCTCTGTGTTTCTATACTCCTAATTTGTCTACTTTTAATCACATAGCTCCTCTCTACATTATTCCTTCCAAAATGCATCACCTCGCATTTGTCAGGATTAAATTCCATCTGCCACCTATCTGCCCAATGCACCAACCTATCTATATCCTATTGTATCACCTCACAATCCACTTCGGTACCCGCCAACCCTGCCATCTTGGTGTCATCAGCAAACTTGCTGATCACACCACCTACGCTCTCTTCCAAGTCATTTATGTAGACTACAAAGAGGAGAGGTCCCAGTACTGAGCCCTGCGGCACACCACTGGTCACTGGCCTCCAGCCGGACAAAGTCCCCTCCACAACTACCCTCTGTCTCCTATTACCCAGCCAGTTCTCAATCCACCTAGCTACCTGACCTCGTATCCCATGCGCCTTAACCTTTTCTACCAGCCTACCATGAGGCACTTTGTCAAACGCCTCACTGAAATCCATATAGATGACATCAACGGCTCTCCCATCGTCAACCGTTTTTGTCACCTCCTCAAAGAATTCCACCAGATTCGTAAGGCAAGACCTCCCTCTAACAAAGCCATGTTGCGTATCCCCAATCAGACCGCAACGCTCCAAATGCTCATACATCCTACCCCTAAGTAATTTTTCCATTAATTTCCCTACCACCGATGTCAAACTCACCGGCCTATAATTTCCAGGGTTATCCCTGCTACCTTTTTTGAACAGCAGTACCACATTTGCTACCCTCCAGTCTTCTGGGACCTCACCTGTGTCCAAAGAAGAGACAAAGATTTGCGCCAGAGGCCCAGCAATTTCATCTTTCACCTCCCTAAGCAGCCTGGGATAAATACCACCAATTATATTACATATATTTCAGTATTTTCATTACAGAATATAAAATTCCTTACAAACTATATAAATTGGTCGTGTTGCACACTGCCGTGCTTCAGTGAAGTTACACATAATGAGAATTGTACACACAGTCCAAGGGATTTTACCCAGTTACTAGCCCTTCAGTTTACATTGGCTGAAGGGCCTTACACAGTGCCTTATTTTAAGTTTATTTAATAGTGTCACAAATAGACTGATCTTAACTGTGCAATGAAGTTATTGTGAAAATCCCCTAGTCGTCAAACTCAGGTGCCTATTTGAGTACGTTGAGGGAGAATTTACCATGGCCAATGTACCTACCAGCAGAGGGAAACCAGAGCACCTGGAGGAAACCCACACAGACACAGGGAAAACGTGCAGATTCCGCACAGACAGTGACCCAAGCCAGGAATTGAACACAGGTCCCTGGTGCTCTGAGGCACCAATATTAACCACTGTGCCACTGTGGCTTGCCCAACCTTGAGTCCACCCCTCAGCGTGTAGAGCTGGACCTTGAAATGTGCCAGCCTGCAACACTCAATCGAGGAAAATTATTCGCACTGGAAAGTCAACATTTTCGGGCAAACCAAAAAGTGTCTTTTGCTGAGTTGATGAGCCTCCAGCAACGTGACGTATGCCTCAATGTCTCTGTCTGGGAACAGCCCATAGAGCACAGAATCTTGCATCACAGAGCTGCTCAGGATGAACCTGCACAAGTATCACTTCATCTCTCTCCACAGATCTTCTTTGCAAAGGCAATTCCAGAATGAGGTGTGTGACCGTCTCTCCTCCCCCACAGCCACTTCGAGGGCAGTGATGCAAACACTTTGGCTATGCATGAATGGGAGTGTATGAAGGATCTGACAAAAAATGTTCATCTCACCACCAGCCAAGCTAGGTCTTGGGGCTTATTTGAAAGTTTGATGAGGAATTCTACCAAATGACTCTGACAGTCTGCTCAGGGAACCAACCGACAGGATTCACCATCTCCTTTGCCCTCAGGGCCCCAAGGACTTTATTTACGGACCACTGCTTGATCGCCTTGTAGTGTAAGTTGTTTTTCTGAATAAATTTTTTACGCGGGACAGATGAGGTGATACGGTATGATCCAACTACTTGGAGCATTCCACTGCAAAATCCATCCTTTGCAACCCTGGACACAGGTAGAACCTCAATATGCAGTGACTCTTGGCATTTGGTACTGAGGATTTACATACAGCTTGAAGCAGCCACACTCAAAGGTGGCCATCAGGATGAAGTTGGCACTGGGTACATTTTTCCTCCCTTACCCAGATATTTATGCATGGTGTCCCTCCAGACACAATTGATCTTGGATTTCCAGATGAATTTGAAGATGGCTCGGGTGACTACTGCAGCACAGATTGGGGTATAGGCCAGATATGCTCTATGCACACCAACCCAAGAGTACGTCATGCTTGATGACCAGGTTTTTTTCCTTCAATGGAGAGGGAGCGTGGCTCCCTCATGCCCAGTTTCACATTACAATACCATGCCTGAAGTTTTCTAGCCATCCGGCTGGTGGAATCTTCTGGACCCATTGACAGCTACCTCCTGTTGGGGATTCTTCTGTGGCAGGGGATGGGAGACAGAGGGCAAGACCAAGAGAAAACCAATGCTGCCTCTGCTGCTGTAAAAAATGCTATGGGGTGACAGAACATCCCACCCTGGTTTGGCTGGTTCTTTAGTGGGCTATAGAATGTGCTGATCAAAGAAACTATCTAGAAAACATTCTATGAATTCATCTAAACTACCATTGGCCATTTGATTTTTCCAGTTTTTATGATTGTATTCCTTCCTCGCCAAAAATCTTTTCCAATTCCTCCTCAGCTGCTGATGTGCTTTGGGTCAGAAGCTTCTCTCCAGTGCATCTCCTCTCCTTGGTATTATGGGTCTGTTTCTCCTGCTTGATAAAGTCCAAAGCTACTGATATGTCATTTGGTTCCTAACCTCTTATTTGCATGGATGCTCATCATACTTATGCTTCTGTCACACACATGTTGCAACCAAATGCACCCAAGGCAAACCTCCAGATGGTTTGGTCTCAATTGCCTTGTGGCACAAAGTTGATCAAATATTAACCCTCTCACACATACATTGATGACCATATAGGAAACGCCTGTTGAAAATGTGACACTTGGCACCTACGATGCAGAGCAGGTCGCTGACCTGTTTCCTGTACAATCCAGTGCTGTGGTTGACAGGGGACTCCACAGTTGCTCATTTCTTCTGCTACCTCCATTCAGGTGGTCTTGTTGTAGTGGGAGGGACTTCTTATGCCATCTTCAAGAAAGCGCATTTCCCACCTTTTCCAGTGGTGTGGAGGTGAATGTGCAGGGAAGCATTGCAGAACTAGTCTGCTTCGACAGTCAGAAATTTTATCAAATAATATGGCACTTCCAATTGGTATAGAGCTCTGGTAGTGATGCACAACCTGTCATTTGTAGGCCACACAGAGATGTTACATTATTAGCTGATAGTTGCCCTGCAGCTACACTACAGGCCCAATTTTACCAAAAATTCCCGCCCGTTTTTGGGCGCGAAATCGCGGTAAATTCGGGCGTCAGGCCTGCAAAGCGATCTGCACCCAAAACCGAGCAGATCGCGCCTTTACTGACACCCAATTTGGGTGCGGATCTGGTCCGTGCCCCAGTCGGGCGGCCCAACAATTTAAATGCATTAGCGTGCATTTAAATTGACTTAATGAACCATGCGCCCAATTCTACCGCCAAATCCCACTTTACCGTCTTCGGATCCGTTCCGGATCCGTGTTATTACCAACCTGCAGAATAAAAATCCAAAGCGGATTCCTATTCTGCAGGGGAACCTCTGAAGCCCATCTCCTCGAACACCTTTCGCAGGCCCCCTGCTAACCACCCCAGCAGACCCACCACCCCGCCCTCCCTCCCCACCCCCCTGCAATCCGAACCCCCTGGGAGGCAGCCACCGCCCCTCCCCCCCCCCCCCCCAACCCCCCACAATCTTTCTGATCTGTACTTGTTGATGTGGAGATGTCAGTGTTAGACTGGGGTAAACACAGTAAGAAGTCTCACAACATTGCAACACCAGGTTAAAGTCCAGATGGATCACTGGTTGGGGGGGACGGTGGTGGAGATTCTCCCAAGTCCATCCTCTCCCCATCCTCCATCACTGCCAGCCCACACCCCCCAAACCAGAGATCCATCTGAACTCGTCCCCTCCTCCGGCAGACGCCAACGGAAGACCAGGAAGTGCTGCAGGCTATCCAACAAGTGCAGTAACAATTTTCACAACACCAGTCCAAGAGGATTTTAACCTGGTGTTGTGAGATTTCTGACTGTCCCCCCAGTCCGATGCCGACATCTCCACATCAACGAGTGCAAGTCAGAAGGATGGTGGAGGGAGGGCAGCAATCGAGGTAGGTTGGGGATGGGCTCTGCTGAGGGGGGCCTGCCTCCCGAGGAGGGGGCTGGGGGGCAGTCTGATGGCGGGGGGGGGATGGGGCTGCCTGGGGTCAGCAACATACATGAAAGTCAGCAACATGCATAAAAGTTGTCAACTGTAGGTGACATTGTTTAGAAAGTTGTATCAACTTGCTAAAATGGATGGTGTGATCTTATACAAAGTTATTTCCTACTCAGTTGTACAGTTCGCAACAATGAATGTTTATTATGCATTATTAGCTCTGGATATATAACGTGATTTTTGTTGTTCTTGTTTTGCAGTAAAACATACAGAAAATGAACAAATCCAGTACGGAGACGTTCTAGTTGATACCACTAGAAATGCTACGAATTGCAGTAATGAGCGAAGAAGCTGCTTATGGCCTGCTTCAAAAGATGGGAATGTTTATATCCCATATAAACTCGCTGATGGATACCGTGAGTGAGTTACATTAATATTTGTCATGGATATATTATGTAGTAAGTTCAAAAACATAGAAACATAGAAATTTGAAGCAGGAGTAGGCCATTTGGCCCTTCAAGCCTGCTCCACCATTCATCTTGATCATGGTTCATCATTGAATTCAATATCCTCATCCCCCATTCCCCCCATATCCTTTAATTCTTTTAGGATCAAGAGCTATATCTTCTTGAAATCAGACATCATTTTGGCCTCAAGTACTCTCTGAGATATTGAATTCCATACATTCATCACCCTCTGAGTGGAGAAATTTCTTCTTACCTCAGTTCTAAAAGGTTTATCTCTTATCCTCAAATTATGACCCCTAGTTCTGGATTCTACCCACCCCCCCATTTTTCTGAATTTTTACCCTGTCTAACCTTGTTAGAATTTTATAAGTTTTTATGAGATCCCCTCTCACTCTTCTAAACTCCAGTAAATATAACCCTAACCGATATAGCCTTTCCTCATAAGACAAATCTGCCACCCCAGAAATCAGTCTGGTAAACCTTCGCTGCATTCCCTCAATAGCAAGGGCATCCTTCTTCAGATACAGATCATTAGTACAGCTGCCTCACAGCGTCAGGGACTTGGGTTCAATTCCCAGCTTGGGTCACTGTCTGGGTGGAGTTTGCATGTTCTCCTCGTGTCTGCGTGGGTTTCCTCTAGGTGCTCCGGTTTCCTTCCACTGTCCGAAAGATGTGAATTGAAAACACTGAGGCTTTTCCAGTCCTTTTTCAGCACATCTTGACACAAACAGAGATACTGCTTGCCTTTACTGCTAGCTGCACCTCATAGACAGCAGAATTTTAAATTCAGGGAGATAGAGAACACTGCTTTCAGTCTATAAACAGCTTCTGACAAAACAAACTTCAGACAAAATGAAACTAAAACCCTGTATTTTCCTGTGAAAAATAACTGTCCCAAGGTACTGTCAATCAGGCTCTACCCAACAATTCCAAAAAAGGTCATAAAAGTAAAGGAAACTGCATTAGGCTCAGATTAAAAATAAACAAGATGCCCATTATGCTGTTTTGGCAACAATTAGAGGACACTGATAACAATAAAAAAAGAGGCCAGGCCTGCTTGAAAAAATTGCAGACAATATGATTAAAATACATTTTTAAAGGCACAGTATCATCTTAAGCTGCCAAAACCTCCACTATGTTGTCCTTCCCTATGTCAATTTATGACTCTTAATGCAATGAAAGAACCTTGCAGACTCTCTCCCTGAATTCCACTCCTTCATCTTCATTCTCTTGGGTGAAGACAGATATGAAGTATTCATTCAACACCCTACTAATGTTCTTTGGCTCCATCCACAGATTGCCCCTTTGGTCCCTAATGAGCCCTATTCTCTGTCCGGTTACTCTCTTCCCATTGATATGCTTTTAGAATATCTTGGGATTTTCCCTATTTTTGGCTTTCTCATATCCCTATTTGCTTTCTTAAGATCCATTCTGCACTTTCTAAACTTCACTAATTACTCCATTGATTTGTCCAACTTGTACCCACTAAAAACTTTTATTTTCTTTTGCAACATATCTTGAATATCGCTGATCATCAATGGTTCGCTGGGCTTGTTACTCCTTCAAAACATTCTAGAGGGAACATGGACTCCCTCAACCTTCAGTCACAGGAGGTGGTGCCAGCATTGCATGGCACTGAGGTCAACACTGCAAGGGTGGCAACTGCAGTGGAAACCCTGGGGCATTGAAATGGTCGTCATGGGTAGCAGGGTCCAACGCATGGCTGACTCACTGTGGACTATGGCTGATGGCCCCAGGAGCATGCTCAAGACACAGCAAGCCATGGTTGCGGGCCATGAGAACTTGTCCCAGTCTCAGAAGGTGCTCACTGAGAGAATCCAAAGCTTGGTTCAGACTTAAAGCAAATTCATTGAGGGGCGCCAATGCTTGTTCCAAACTCAGAGGACCATTGCTGAGGGCTTGCACACCATGGTGCAGTTACAGTTAGGCCTCCAGGATTAGCAGAGCCAGATGGCCCAAAGGCTTCTAGAGCATCGTCCAACTGCTCCACTGTCCCATGGAGTGTCCCAGGGGCCCATGGGCACCCTAATGGAAGAGCAATCACTGGAACCCATACCAGGGCCTTCCACCCAGGAAACCCCAGCCATCAGCAGCCCTTCCAAATGCTTGCTTCCTGACACTGGTACATCTCATTGGCACGATTACTTCTATGACAGCCGAAAGTTGGCTGGGGTCTTCCTGTTCCCGGTCCTCAAGGGATGCTCACCAAGAGCATCAAAGCTGAACGTAGCTGATCATCTCCACCTCAGATGTGCACCTTGGGGTGCAACAAGATATAGTGGTAGGCCACAGAAGAGTTAAGAAGTTGTACGGTCACCAAAAGAAAGTATTCACTGTAGTTAAAGATAGGGTTATTGGCAATGTAGATAATTACCATTAAATGTTATTGCGCCCCACAGCTGTGACTAAGCTGTTTGTGATCTGCCTCCCACAGGGATTTCCATATCCCCACTGTACACATAGAAGCTCAAAGCATTATTCTGTGCAAGAGAGACTTCCCACAAGTGCTCATCCAAAAACAGCATAAATGTTATGAGGTCAGCGGCCTGAGCTCCTCTGCTCCATTCCCCACCAGCCTTCCAAGCTATCCTAGATGTGGGGGCCATATAGGCAATGTGACAAGCAGCCTGGCATGGCATTCTCCTCTTCCACCAGACCTCAGCACTGCACTCCCTCCTCTCAACATCACTCCCAAGTCTAGGGCATAGGGCCACATGGTGGTGCCCCCAAATCTCATTCAGATGTGGGCCGGACACCAGTGTGTAATTAGAGGACTGGTAGGAATCAGATTTGTTTGCACCAGGGCAGCATCACTGCCTGGCGCATAGCAGTAATTAGTGAACATGGCCAACTCAGGCCCATCACCCTGATGTAATGTCAATGGGATCCATGGAGGGGGGTGGGGGGGAGGTGGTGAGAATGAGGGGTGAGGGTTTGCAGGATGAGGGCACTCAGAGGGATGTGGGGTCTGAAGTTGATGGACTTCACGGCTCCTACTGGCAGAAACTTGTCATGGTGATGACCTCCCTTGCTGTCCTGCTTTGTCGGACCCTTGTTGCTGCTTGTCCTCCACACTCTGACACCTCCTCAGCTCATTTTCCATGTTCTAATGGGCCTCGTCCTCCTCAGCAGTGTCCACCTCCTCCAGGATGTCTCCCTACTGCCAGGCAGTTGAGCACACAGCAGACCACAATGTTATGGGAGATCTTCAGGAGGCTGTACTGGAGGGCAACTCTAGAGTGGTCCAGGCTGTGGAACCACATCATCAGCAGCCTGACAACTGGGTGGCAACCTGGGCCTCATTGAAACAGCTCTCCATATTGGTCTAGGGCCTCTGCATTGACATCATCAGCCACGGCTGCAGGGGCTAACCCTTGTCCTCCATGAGCTAAAGCGGCAGCCTTGAGTCGCCCTCAAAGAACTGAGGATGTCTGACCTGTGCAAGAAGCTAAAATGCACGCCCCCCCGCAACTAGTGTATACACACCTGCATGATGTTCATCTGGTGGTCACGGGCATGGGAATAGGAGTGGAATTCCTTTCAATTAACGAAGGGCAGCCCTTGATCGTACAGTGCCAAGAGGGCAATGTTTGTGCCGTCTATCGACCCCTGCGCATACTGGCGATGGTGGTGAAGCCTGCAGCCTGGGCTTCTTGTTGACCCATGTCACAGTAGATGTAGTTGCCTGCCTGGGAGCATAGGGCTTCCATCACCTCACGAAAGCACTTGTGAACAGAGAACTATGAGATCTGCAGGAATCTTTGCTGGAGGCTCTGAAGGATTCAGTGGTGTAGAAATTGAAGGCCAATGTGACATTTACTGCCAAAGGGAACTGGTATCTTCCTGCCCCATGTGGTGCCAGGTGCCCTCTAGTATTAGACATTTAAACTCTATTTATGCATCGCATAATTTTGTAGACTTCTATCAGGTCTCCCCTCAGCCTCTGCTTCTCCAGAAAAAACAACCCAGTTTATCCAGTCTCTCCTTATACCTCATCCTCACTAATCCAGGCAGCATCCTGGTAAACCTCTTCTGCACCCTTTCCAAAGCCATCACATCCATCCTGGAATGTGGCAACCAGAACTGAATGCAATACTCTAAGTGCAGCCTAAAATCTTATAAAGTTGCAACTTGATATCCTGACTCTTGTACTCAATGCCCTGACCAATAAAGGCAAGCACGCCATATGTCTTCTTTACCATTTAATCTACTTGTGTGGCCACTTGCAGGGAGCTATGGACTTGAACTGCAAGATCCCTCTGTACATCAATGCTCTTCAGGGTCCTGCCATTAACTGCATGCTTACCATTAACATTTCTCTATTGGAAAAGCTTCCATTCTCCAGATACTGAGGTTATGTAAGGCAACGTTTAATTGATCACCTCTGCTTGTAAATTCACTGCGCTTCAGTTCAGATAACCTTGACATTTTAATAAAGTTGCCATCAATACTGATCACATGAAGGACTGCATGAACAGTAATAAATAAGTGCACATGCCTTCCACAAGCGTCATCCAAAGACCCATTAAGGAAGCAGCACAAATATTACATAATTAGTTGGACAAAATTAATTTGTTGGTGCAATGTTAGATCAAGTTTAATAGAGATTTTTTTTTATAAAGGAAATAAATAATGAACAACATTCGTACTCCACATATGGTGTTAAAATGTATAAGAAAGAGGTTGAAAAAGACGTTACGGCCCAGTGCAAAACATGTCCACCAGAAATCAATAAAGGATGTTATCCAACATAATTAAAACAACAGCATACAACTGTAGATGTTACTTGCCTAGATCATACCTTGAAAGTTACATCCATTTTGATATTGACATGTTCGAGAGAAATTCAAATTCAAACATTGGAGGGGTATAGAGGAGAGGCATGAAGATATTTACTGGCCCAAGAAATCTGGATTATTCAGCAGGCTGGTTAAATTTTAGCTTTTCCATGTGAAAAAAAGATGTATAAGAAGTGATCTAATCTTGGTAGTTAAGATTTCAAACAATAAACATTTAGTTAAAGTATTGGATTAGAACAAGAGGTCATAAAAGTTAAATCTGATAATAGGAAGTTTTTAATTACATTAGGAGAGGTTAGCACATTGAATGGTCTCTTGGATAATGAACTGAAGACAAAATGAAACTACAATAATTTAAGAACTAACAAATGCTGAAATGGCATAATTTAGGAATTTTATGATGGGTGAACTTACAGAAATAATTGTACTAAATGGGGTATGGAATATAACATTCTGTTTATTGCTGATATGCTGCAGATAATGTTAAATGCAGTGAGGGCAAGATATCTACAACTGGGAAAAATGCCCTTTTGAGTGTATCACAAGTATTTAAGCTGACCACTCTGGAAAGGACAATCAACTCCTAGGGTTGAGTTGCAAGTTGGAAGGAGCACTTCCGTTATGTTCAGTTCATGTCCTTTGTGGGGCTGTAAATAAGAATTCTACTGTATTATCTTTATATTTGGTAAGTCAATGCTTTTCAGAAGCAGCAATATCAAGAACTGCAAGATTCTTATCAGCCATAATTGCTACATTATATGGTTTAATGATTTTGTCAGGAGATTTAGTGGCGTTATGGTAACATCCCTACTGCTGGACCAGTTGCTTTGAGTTTGAATCCAATGACAAGACCTATTGGCCACAGAGGGAACATTCATAATGTGTTTCAATGGGCTGATAATTAGCTCAGGAATCTTTTCATCACTCCCCTTACTATTTCCTAAATTGGTGTGAAGTTACACCAATTAAAATATGATTTTGCCAAAAGGTAAGATATACATTTAAAGGACTAAAAGTTTTATGTTCAGCTTTCCCAGCAAATCATGGCACCGAAAATCAGCAAGGAACATTTGAAGCCTAGAATGTTGACATCAGATGTTGGTTTATCTTTGTGCTGTTCTTTAACTTCTGAACTTATTTCTGGCAATTCCTTTCATTTCACAACTGAACACTGAGTTCTAGGAACAATGTTTTGCTGGTTCTAGTCTGCTTTTGACTGTTTTGTGAAGTGCAGCATTAAAACAAGTGGTTAAATTATGTTAAAGAGCAGGGTCAAAGAGTTTCTGCTGCTCCTATTTTCAATGTATTTACAAAAGAGAGAAGATGCAGAAAGGAGGAACAATGAAGGCACTGCATAAGATGTCTGATGCAAAATGGATCACCTCACTCAACTTCACCATGGAACTTGATCAGCTGCTGTGGCCACAATTGTAGCCTGAGAAAGGTTCTGGACAGTAATGTCTATGGCCTTCAAAGTGATTATGACTAAAACCTTTACACCTTGGGGCTGTTCTGTGCTACGACAGGTAACATTAATGATATATTGCCTTTGTTGTGCACTGTGTATCAGGACGATCATTGAGGTTCACTATGCCAAGGCAAATGTGTTCACTCATAGACAGAGCAAAGCAGGACGAAGAAACAGAAAGCTTTGCATGCATTATTGTCATTCCAAGTGCCATAGGCTGCATTAACAGTGTCTTGATTCATGAAACTTTATCCTGTTTTTAGCATAATTCATTCTCTTTGGCTGAGATATAACATGGAGGCCGTGGCCCAGACCATGAGCTCAAAACAGGGGTCACCCTGGTTGTAGAAGCGAAGATGCTATTTTACATGGTTAGGCAGGGTCAAAGCTTCCTCCCCACCTGATCCCTCACAGGGCATGATGTCCTGCCTCTAAGTTGCCAGCCAGTTGGAAAGTCGGCTACTCTTAAGTTCCAGCAGCATTACTGTATGAGGTAGTCACTTCTGGGACATTAGCCTGGCTCAATCAGGGGCAACGATGAAATCTTCTGAAGCAGATAACTGGGGTTGTTTCAGTGGCAGCAGTCAGGTGAGATGGTTATGTATGAAGGCAGTGATAGGAAGCTAGGATTAGGATTAATGAAGCTGGACAGCTTTTCCACCATGGCCATTAAAATAAAAACTATGTATTTCTTCACACAGGTTATTCTAATTCCTTTAGCTTCATTTTTTGTAAATCATTTTGTTAGGGACCAGATCAGAAACTGCAAGGTACATTGTACAGTGATTTGGAAGAGGGAACTAAACGTATTATCTCCAAATGTGCAGATGATACAAAGTATGGTGGGAGGGTGAGCTGTGAGTAGGATATGGAGATACTTCAGCAGGATGGAGACAGGCTAAGTAAGTGGGTATATGCATGGCACATGCAGTATAATGTGGATAAATGTGAGGTTATCCACTTTGATATCAATAATAGAAAGGCAAATTATTATTTGAATGGGTGTAAATTGAGAGAGGTGGAAATGCAGCAAGACCTTGTTGTCCTTGTGCATCAGTCACTGAAAGTAAGCACATAGATACAACAGGCAGTAAAGAAGGCAAGTAGTATGTTAGCCTCCATAACAATAGGATTGGCATATAGTAATAGAGATATTTTGCTGCAATTATACAGGACATTGGTGAGGCCACACCTGGAGTATTGTGTGCAGTTTAGTGTTTCTATCTGAGGAAGGGATGTCCTTGCTATAGAGCGACAGGTAAATGCTTTAGGACTGAGGTAAGGAGAAATTTCTTCACTCAGAGAGTGGTGAATCTGTGGAATTCACTACCACAGAAAGTAGTTGAGGCCAAAACATTGTGTGATTTCAAAACAAAATTAGACAAAGCTCTTTGGGCTAAAGGGATCAAGGGATATGAGGGGAAAAGTAGGATTCAGGTATTGAAGTTGCTGATCATCCATGATCTTAATGAATGGTGGAGCAGACTTGGAGGACCGAATAGCCAACTCCTGCTTCTATTTTCTGTTTCTACGTTTCTATGAAGTTAGCCTAGACCTCAATTTTTTTGGATTTTGGCATTAGGACGAGCATAACCTGTTTTGCTCCAAGTATGATTTGATTGATGTACTAGGAAGCTTTTATTAAAAACAAAATTTATTTACCAACACAAGTAAAACATAACAAAAAGAGTTAGTATAACCTTTTACCAATTGAAATACTTTACTTGACAAAGTATAATTCTTAACAGCTAACTATCTCTATATTTCAAATTAAAGCAATATCTTCACATATAGTAATCCCTTGTCAGAATAAGTTAGCCGCTCACATGGATGCTAGATCCACAATTTTTTAACTCCTCTGAACAGATGCAGGAAGACTTCTGACTTCGATACAGCAGCTTCCAGAGAAAGGGACTTATTTCCTGGCAGATCCCAATTTCCACATCTAGAAAAAGAGAGAGATACACAGAGAAAGCTACCTCACTCTGAAGATCTCAAGCAGCAACTGACTTGATCTCTCTGTGTAAGCCTAATCCTGCCTATTCATGTGATTTTTCCTATCAATCAACCTTATCAAGCCTTACTTTGAATAAACCTAGGGGAAAATACTAAAGTAACAGAATAGCATTAGTCTCGATTAAAACAAACATTTTAGCAGTTAAGATCAATTATGCTGCTACAGTAACAACATGGAGACTGCTGGTTACAGACAAAACACCACCAACAAATAAAACTGACTACTAAAAGAAATCCTGCACAAGAAATATGACACAAACATTTCAACATTTTTTAAAGGCACAGTATTACCACATTCTTTAGATTGTAAATAGAAATGTCTGTTCGCCATATTTAGCCATGGCAGTAAGCTAAATACATTCAATTTGTTTGTTTTGTGCTTTAATTCCAGAGCCAGAACACAGAAAATTAATAAAAAGATCTCTGGATGAAATTAATTCCCTAACATGCATAAAGTTTTACTATAAGGACAGAAACGAACGTAGCTATATTTCCGTTGTGTCAGAACCTGGGTAAGTGGAAATATATAGGCAAGTACTGAGCTTGCCAATGTAATCAACAAATTTTTATATATGCTTGATAGAATTTAAGAAGGTATATGTGTTACTGTTCTCAGCCATTACCCAGAAGTAGGATATATCATAGGAAAATAAAACTGCACAAAGGCAATTTATTGGCAAAAAGCGAGTGAATCTTTAAACAGGGACCAGGTATATCAAATACCAAGTCATAGATATAATGGAAGGATGAATGGATGAGTGACAATTGTATTTAACATGAACAAGTGCAAAGAAATGAGACTAAGGAAGAGAAATAAAAGTGGGAATCCAAAGTAAATGACCAAAGATAGGACCATGAAATAAAATTATGAAGTTAGTGAAAAACTCATTAATACTAAGAATACATTGTGTGACAGCAATAAGAAAAACCATGGATGTGTAGCCAGAGGGGTAGGGCAGAATTCTCCCATTGAGGACTAAGTCCCATGGTGGGGGCAGGGATGGTGAGTAATTCAACTGGGAAGGATGTGAAGACACACCTTTGGATTATCCTGACCTACTTATGCTGCTTGAGTAGGGCAGTGGACTAGGAAATGTCAAGGGAGGCCTGTAGCGGGAGTCACAACCTGTGTCCTGCCAATCAAGACTTTCCCAAGCCATTTTTGACAACATAATCAACTTCGCACTGGAAATCAGTGCGAGGCTGATTGCAATATTGAAATCTTCATTTCCATCCCATTAGCAAGTTTGGAAAGGTGTTTTCTGGGCTCACCAATGTTTCCCACCCCATTCCTCCTGCTGGGAGAAGTGCCCACCAGTGAGGATTAAAGCTGATCCCCATCAATAGGGACCAGGCACAATTACCTCACCAGTAAGAACAGGCTTCTCTGGGAAGTTGGATGCGGAGTGGGAGTTCTCCTTGGGCAGTGCCAGTCTGGCACCCTGGCACTGGTGGAAGGGGCCAGACTAATGGGTTGTTAGGGGGAAGGGAAACTTCTGCTACTCTGCATTAGGGATCAGTGGGGGAGAGAAGAGGGTGATCAGAGCTGGCTATGGAGGAGGGGGGGGGGGTGGTGTTGGGTAAGCCACCGGGGATGACATCGGTAGGCCAGCAATCGAGAGGCCACTGATGGGGAGTGGGAGAGGGTTATTGTGGGGGGGGGGGGGGGGGGGGGGGTGGAGTGGGGGCCCAGGGAGCATATGTCAATCTCCCTGAGAGATCGACGCACAGTGGTCTGCTCAGCTAACTGATGCCAGCCTCTCAGGTGGGATTAGGCCCTGCCTGCCCCGCCTTTGCTGGTGTGAATCCCCTGGCAGCCTCTGTGAAGATGTGGAGATGCTGGCATTGGACTGGGGTAAACACAGTAAGAAGTCTCACAACACCAGGTTAAAGTCCAACAGGTTTATTTGGTAACAAAAGCCACTAGCATTCAAAGCACTGCCCCTTTGACAGGTGAGTGGGAGTTCTGATCACAAACAGGGCATGTAAAGACACAACTCAATTTACAAAATAATGATTGGAATGCAAGTCTTTACAGGTAATCAAGTCTTAAAGGTATAGACAATGTGAGTGGAGAGAGCGTTAAGCACAGGTTAAAGACATGTGTATTGTCTCCAGACAGGACAGTTAGTGAGATTTTGCAAGTCCAGGCAAGTCATGGGTCTTACAGATAGTGTGACATGAACCCAAAATCCCAGTTGAGGCCATCCTTATGTGTGCGGGACTTGGCTATCAATCTCTGCTCAGCACCTTTGTGCTGTTGTGTGTCGTGAAGGCCACCTTGGAGAACGCTTACCCGAAGATCAGAGGCCGAATGCCCGTGACCCGCTGAAGTATTCGCCAACAGGAAGAGAACACTCTTGCCTGATGATTGTTGAGCAGTGTTCATTCATCCATTGTCGTAGTGTCAGGATGGTCTCCCTAATGTACCATGCCTCGAGATATCCCTCCCTGCGGCATATCAGGTGGACAACGTTGGCCGTGTACCTGGTGGATGGTGTTCTCACATGAGATGATGGCATCCGTGTTGATGATCCGGTACGTCTTGCAGAGGTTGCTCTGGCAGGGTTGTGTGGTGTTGTGGTCACTGTTTTCCTGAAGGCTGGGTAGTTTGCTGTGGACAATGGTCTGCTTGAGGTTATGCGGTCGTTTGAAGGCAAGAAGTGGGGGTGTGGCGATGGCCTTAGTGAGATGTTCATCTTCATCAATGACATTTCGAAAGCTCCGGAGGAGATGTCATAGCTTCTCCACTCCGGGGAAGTACTGGACCACGAGGGATACTCTGTCCACCATGTCCTGTGTTTGTCTTCTGAGGAGGGCGGCGTGGTTTTTCACTGTGGCGCGCCAGGAACTGTTGTTCGATGAGTCAAGTGCCACATCCTGTTCTTACGAGGATACCTTTCAGCTTCTGGAGGTGTCTGTTGCGATCCTCCTCATCTGAGCAGATCCTGTGCATACGGAGGGCTTGCCTGTAGGGGATGGCTTCTTGAATGTGTTTAGGGTGGAAGCTGGAGAAGTGGAGCATTGTGAGGTTATCCGTGGGCTTGCAGTACAGTGAAATGCTGAGGTAACTGTCCTTGATGGAGATCCATGTGTCCAAGAATGCAACTAATTCCGGAGAGTAGTCCATGGTGAGTCTGTTGGTGGGATGGAACTTGTTGATGTCATCATATAGTTGTTTCAGTGATTGTTCACCATGAGTCCAAAGGAAGAAAATATGATTGATGTATCTAGCGTACAGCATCAGTTGAAGGTCCTGTGTGGTGAAGAGGTCTTGTTCAAACCTATGCATGAAGATGTAGCATATTGAGGTGCGAATTTGGTCCTCAAGACTGTTCATGTCTCTGGATGAAGACCTGGTTGTTGAAGGTGAAGACATTGTGGTCCAGGATGAAGCAGGTGAGTTGTAAAATTGCTTTTGGAAACTGGCAGTTGTTGGCATTGAGTACTGAGGCAGTTGCAGCAATGCCTTCGTCGTAGGGGACGCTGGTGTAGACTGCCGAGACATCCATTGTGTTGAGGAGTGCTCCTGGTTCAACTGCTCCAAGTCTGCTGAATTATTTGTAGGAAATCCGTAATGTCATGACAAAAACTGGGGGTTCTTTGTACAATGGATTTCAGGATGCCCTCAAGGTAGCCGGAAAGGTTCTCACACAGGGTTCCATTACCCGATATGATGGGACGGCCAGGTGCGTTTGCCTTGCGTTTCTTCAGGAGGCAGTAGAGATCTCCAACACGGGGAGTACATGGGATGAGAGCACAGAGGGTGCTCTGAAGGTCCAGACCAAAGGTCTTGATCGGTCTGTTGAGTTGACGGGTGTGTTCGTTGGTCAGATCTGCGGATAACTGTCTGCAGACTCTGTGAAGCACAGAGTGCCGAAAATTCATTCACTCATTGTGCCCAAAAAATGAATGGGAAATGTCCCATTTTCCCATCCATTGAGCACTTAGTTTTTTTTCCAGGTAAATCGCCCCTGCCCTTATCTTCCATCCACAGCATAAAGAATTATGCGCCTGGGGTTTTTTTGCTGTCTTCTGTAGCAAGGCAGGCTTAACGAGACACGTCCAGTTGCCTTATCATGGTGTTATATTTAAAAAGCATCCAACATCACTGAGTCACTGCTGAAGAAACAAGATAGGCCTCCTGATGAAAGAAGATGGATCTCCAGGAATGCACTGAGTTTAAATAAGGGCCTCCTCAAAAACACTGAAGATGGAAAATTACCACTTGATAAATGCTGTAATGTTCCATGGTGCAGAATTGATGGCAGCCACTGTTCCAAATTCCAGGGACAGTCCATAGGCCTTCTTCAGCTAAGTCCTGAATTCTGCATAAGGAGTTCACCCAGACATGTACCAGCATATTTTCCCATTGGCATTGTAGCAAATTGGGTATAGGGATGGAATTTCAGTCAGGCTTTCACATGCATCCCCATTGATGGGATGCAAATCCATTTCATGCCTCCAGTGGGATTCCCAATCTGTCATGGAAGGCAGCAACAGAAAATCCTGCTGTTATTTCATGCCTCCTAAACCAATTTTTGTGCCTCTGGCTGAATTTTCTTTGCCTTTCCATTAGCAGGATTTGAAAATTCCTATACTGTACACTAAAATTCCTAGGAGCTGATAGAGTCTAATTTTAACTCTGTGTAGTATTGTGAAGTAGATCATCGTGAATCAACAACTCATTTTTCAAATTTTCAATTTTGCTCTTTGAACCATGATCAAATAAGACATATAAATTGAAGTGAATGGAATATAGAATAAAATTTGCTCTTTCAATTTGACCTGTTTTTGGCAGAATGTGGTAGTGGGCAGGAAAAGCAAGGTTGAGGCCACCAACAACAATGGCATCTTTCTCTATTATTGTTAGGAATGTAGAAAAAGAACTTTCCAGGGCAAGTCCAAAGATATCATACAGTACCCATCCATCAGCAACTTCTTCATGACATGGATGTCATTTATAAAAGATCCCTTACATCACGGTGGGGGTGCAGGGACAATTGCACAAGACTTCTCGCCGATGTAAAACGTGATTTAGGTCTCTTGTGAGCTTTTCTGCTCCTGTCATCACAATGTGGAGATGCAGGCGTTGGACTGTGGTAAACACAGTAAAAAGTCTCACAACACCAGGTTAAACTCCAACCAATTTATTTGATAGTAAACCCACTAGCTTTCGGAAACACTGCTCCTCCATCAGAACCTTCCACACACCTGAAGAAGGAACTGTGTTTCCGAAAGCTTGTGGGTTTACTATCAAATAAACTGGTTGGACTTTAACCAGGTGTTGTGAGACTTTTTCCTGTCATCACACCCAGCCGAAAAGAATAGGAGCAAAAAATCCCAGCCAATGATTTTGCCAAAAAGGTTACACTCTGAGTTTTATGTATAATTCTGGTTGTTATTCTAAAGGAAGAATAGAGAAACTTTGGAGGCAATGTACAAGGGGATAACAAAACTGACACCTTACGTTATACATCTGGAGCCTGTAAGAATATATTAAGGAGCATGGAATTTAGAAGGGCAGCAGTGGCGCAGTGATATTTTTGCTGGATTGATAATCCAGTAACCCAGGGTAATCCTCCGGAGACTGGGTATGAATCCCATCATGACGGATGGTGGAAATTAAATTCAATAACACATTTGGAATTAATGCCTCTCAGTTGCATTCAACTACTGCAAAGGAATGAAATCAGCAGACCATCTGGCAATGATCAAGGCACTGGAAACGTCGACAGCAAACCCAATCTGTTGTCCCAGAAAGGTCTTTCTTGCTAACCTCTGAAGGCTTGTGCCAAAATTTGGAGAGCTAATGATGACCATGAGAGTATTATCGAATGTCATAAAAGCCCAACAGCTTGCAAATGTTCTTGAGGGAAAATAAACCTGCCAGCCTTACCTTGTCTGGCCTACATGGGACTTCAGACCCACAGCAATGTGGTTGATTCTTAAATTTCCTCTGAAATGGCCAAGCAAGCAACTCAGTTGTATTCAACTACTATAAAGGAATAAAACCAGATGGGCAAGCAGTTATTAACCTTGGCATCTGAAACAACAGTACAAGAAATACAAGCAGAAGTATGCCACCAGGCTTTTCATGCCTGCTGCACCATTCAATATGATCATGGCTGATCTATGGTAGCCTCAACTCCTTGTCCGTGTCATTTCACCATAGCGCTTTATTCCTTGATCTATCAAATATTTATTCACCTCCACTTTGAATATTTTTAATGTTCCAGCCTCCATCATCCTTTGGGACAGAGAATTCCAGAGATTTACTACTCTCTCTGAGAAGAAATTTCTATGCACTTCAGTTTTTAAATGTCTGGCCCTTTAACTTGTAGCTGTGGCCCATTGTTCGAGACCATCCCATGAGTGAAAATGGCAAACCCATCCCTGTGACCCAACAAATTCCTCCACATCTGGGACGTTGTTCCAAAATTGAGGGAACGGTGTCAAAGACTGTTCAAGCAATGGCCTACATGATCAGGAGGGAAGGAGTTGCCCTGGGAGTTCTCATTATCGATATGGATCCAAGTCAACATGGGCAAGGAAACTTCCTGTTCTCCCCCCTCACCTGATGAACCAGTACTCCTCCTGAACACCATTTGGAGGAAGCAATGAAGGGGCAAGGACGGAGAATGTACTCTGGGTGGGGGATTTCAATGTCCATGACCAAGAGTGGCTCAGTAGTATCACCATACAGCAAGCTAGCCTCGCTCTAATGGCCATAGATTCTAGACTGGGACTGTCAGACCAGGTATTGAGAGAACCAACAAGGAAGAAAAGCATATGTGACCTCATCGTCAGCAACTTGTCTGCTGCAGATTAATCTGTCCATGACAGTGGTGAAAGTGACCACAGTACAGTCCTTGTGCAAATGAAGTCTGGGCTTCACAGTGAGGATTTCCTCCATCAGGTTATGTGGTACTACCACCATGCTATATGGGATAGACTTCAAACAGACCTAAAAACTCAAGACTAGGCATCCAAGAGGCACTATGGGCATCAACAGCAGAATTGTACTCAATCACAACCTCATGGCCAGGCATCTCCCCCGCTCCACATTTACCACCAAGCCAGGGAATCAACCCTGGTCCAATGAAGAGTGTAGGAGGATATGCCAGGGGCAACAGGCATACCTAAAGATGAGGTATCAACCTGGTAAAGCTACAATACAGGACTACTTCTGTGCCAAACAGTATAAGCAGCACATAATAAACAGAGTTCAGTGATCCCAAAACCAACACATCAGATCTCATACAATCCCCATAGTGGAGAAGGAAGCCATTTAGCCCATCGACTCTGCACTGACTCACCAAAAGAGACCTTACCTATCATGGTAACTGTCACATGTTCAGACACCAAGGGACAATTTAACATGGCCAATCCACTCAAACTGCACATCTTTAGACTGTGGGAGGAAACACACGCAGAACAGGAGATCGTGAAAACTCCAGACAGACAGTCACCCGAGACCGGAATTGAACCCCAATCACTGGCACTGTGAGGCAGCAGTGCTAACCACAGTGCCACGATGCCACCCTAAAGCTCTGCCACATCCAGGCATTAATGGTTGTGGACAAATTAAGTACTTGTTGGAGAAGGAAGCTCCACAAATATCCCCACCCTCAATGATGGAAAGAGCCCAGCTTATTTGTCTAAAATATAAGGCTGAACCATTAGCAACAATATTCAACCAGAAGTGCCAATTGGATGATATACCTCAGCCACCTCCAGAGGATGTCAGCATCACAAATGTCAGTCTTCTGCCAATTCTATTCACTTTCCATCACATCAAGAAATGGCTGAAGGCACAACAAAGGTTATGGCCCTGACGATATTCTATCAATAGTCCCTGAAACTTGTGCTATAGAACTTATGTTCCCAGCCAAGTCGTTCAGTATACTGCAACACTGGCATCTACCCGGCAATATGGAAAACTGCCCAGTTATGTCCAAGAAATAGGAGAAATCCAACCTGACCAATTACTGCCCTTCAGTAGATCATCAGTGAAGTGATAGAAGGGGTCATCAACACTATTATCAAGCAGCACTCACAAATGCTCAGTTTGTGTTCTGCCAGGATCTCCAAAATCCTGACCTCATTACAGCCTTGGTTCAAATATGGGCAAAAGAGTTGAATGCCTGTGGTGAGGTGAGAGTGACTGACATCAAGGCAGCATTCAACTGAGTATGGCATCAAGGAGCCCTAACAAAATTAGAATGTTCTGCAGTAAATTATTATACAAAATAATATCAGGAGCCCTCAGAAACAGAATGATTGTATATTTGCCAAAGTTTTGGAAGAGAGTACCTCAGAGAAAGGCCTCTGAAGCCGATTATACCTCACTGAAGGACTTTAAGACATTTATACAGTGAAAGTTACATAAATGCTATATTGTTAAATTCCAATATTTCCTGTCTTACATTAAATGAGGTAGGGTGTCTGTTGTTTCAAGAATGATCAGTCTTCCCTATCTTGCAGAGACACCAGCTAATTTCTTGTTACATAGAACATAGAACATTACAGCGCAGAACAGGCCCTTCGGCCCACGATGTTGCGCCGACCAGCTTTTAAAAGAAAACAACACTAACCCACTAATCTAAACCAATCCCATTTCGTCCATAAACCTATCCACAGATCTCTTAAACGCCCCCAAACTAGGCGCATTTACAACTGCAGCTGGCAGGGCATTCCAGTCCCTCACCACCCTCTGGGTAAAGAACCTACCCCTGACATCAGTCCTATAACTACCCCCCCTTAATTTAAAGCCGTGCCCCCTCGTGCTAGCTTTCTCCATCCTAGGAAAAAGGCTATCACTATCCACCCTGTCTAAACCTCTAATCATCTTATATGTTTCAATAAGGTCCCCTCTTAGCCGCCTTCTTTCCAGCGAAAACAACCCCAAATCTCTCAGTCTCTCCTCATAGGATCTCCCCTCCATACCAGGCAACATCCTGGTAAACCTCCTCTGCACCCTCTCCAAAGCCTCCACATCCTTCCTGTAATGTGGGGACCAGAACTGCACACAATACTCCAAGTGCGGCCGCACCAGAGTTGTGTACAGTTGCATCATGACGCTGCGACTCCTAAATTCAATCCCCCTACCAATAAACGCCAAGACACCGTATGCCTTCTTAACAACCCTATCTACTTGATTCCCAACTTTCAGGGATCTGTGTACACATACACCTAGATCCCTCTGCTCCTCCACACTATTCAAAGTCCTCCCGTTAGCCCTATACTCAACACATCTGTTATTCCTACCGAAATGAATTACCTCACACTTCTCCACATTAAACTCCATCCGCCACCTCGCGGCCCAGCTCTGCCAGCTTTACTGCCAGTTACTACCAGCTTTGCTTTGCACTGCCAGCTTCGAGGCAGTACAGAAGTCATAAGGCATACAAGCTGGTTGCTTAACCACATAAGTAGCCTTTGTTAAAATAAGCATGTTGTTTTCCACAATTGTGAAATTTTGCCTAACCTTCCCAATAGTTTTACATTCCTTAAAATCCCTTTAGTAAATTACATAGATTCCCAGTCCCTTTTGATGAGACATTTAGGATGCTATTTTACCATTCTTATTCAAAATGCTGGGTGAACTTGAAACTGGGAGTGTTTCAGATCCATTTTCTGGGCCTGTTTTGAGGCCTCCCCATACGCACTCTGCCTGCAAAAGTATCGGCAATTCTGAATCTCGCTGCAGAAGCCTGTGGGCGGGGCTTAATGTGCGTGAAATCCTGCTTCGATTGGAACATCCAACTGCGCATCTAAAAAAAAAGAATAGAATGCTCCTCCCCTACCATATCCCTCCTGGGCCCGATAATGCCTTCTCCTGGCCCCCATGGACATTGCCCCTCCCAACATGACTGACCCCCTTATCCATCATGACTCCCCGCCACCACTCAGACCGATCACGGTCCCCTTCCCCCTCCCCTCAGCGATGGCAGGCAGAATGGCAGGGCCTCTCCCCTTCCAATCCCACTGATCACAGGCAGAGGGGCAGTGGCTCCCCCTCTTTTCCCCCTTGTTACAGATCAAAGAGATCTAGGGATACATGTTCATAGATCCCTGAAAGTGGAGTCACAGGTGGACAGAGTGGTGAAATAGGCATTCAGCATGTTTGGTTTCATTGGGCAGAACATTGAATACAGGAATTGGGATATCTTTTTGAAGTTGTACAAGACGTTGGTGAGGCCACACTTAGAATACTGTGTACAGTTCTGGTCACCATATTATAGAAAGGATATTGTTAAACTAGAAAGAGTGCAGGATTTACTAGGATGCTACTGGGACTTGATGGTTTGAGTTATAAGGAGAGACTGGATAGACTGGAACTTTTTCCTCTGGAGCATAGATGGCTATAAAATAGTGAGGAGCACAGATCAGCCGTATAGCCAATATCTTTTCCCAAAGATAGGGGAGCCTAAAACTAGAGGGCATAGATTTAAGGTGAGAGGTGAGAGGTTCAAAAATGTACGGAAGGGCAGGTTTTTCACACAGAGGGTGGTGAGTGTCTGGAACAAGCTACCAGAGGTAATAGTAGAGGCCGGTACAATTTTGTCTTTTAAAAAGCATTTAAACAGTTACATGGGTAAGATGGGTATCAAGGGATATGAGCCAAATGTGGGCAATTGGGATTATCTTTGGGGTTTAAAAAAAAAGGCAGCATAGACAAGTTGGGCCAAAGGGTCTGTTTTCATGCTGTAAAGCTCTGACTCTATGACTCCCCTGCCGATCGCAGACAGAGTGGCAGCTGGCCCCCATCCCTCCTACCGATCCCAGGGAGAGTGCAGTGACCCCAACTTCCCCGCCACCAATTGCAGGTAGAGTGGCAGCAGCTCCCCCTTCCCTCCACCAATTGCAGGTAGAGTGGCAGCAGCTCCCCCTTCCCCCCACCGATTGCAGGCAGAGTGGCAGCGGTTGGCCTGTGGTTGATTGGAGGCAGGACCAGATCAGGAGGTGTGAAGCAGATTGATGACCTTTGCTTTTGAAGGGAACACCGTAAAGCCACTAAAGTCACTAACATTGGTTCTTCTTCAGGACTTGCTTCAGTTGGGGTACTGATCTCTACTGCTTCCATCTCAGAATCTGTGTCCTCATCACCCAGAGGAGCAGGTGAAGGGTTGACTTCTAGATGTAGCTAGACACTGGAAGTGGTCATCCCCATGACTGGTAATGAGATCTGAACTGGCACAGGCTCCCTACTATTGAGACGGTCCAGGTACTTCTTGACAATTTTTCTCTGCAGATGGACATTAAGACATGGGCCCAACGTTTTCCGTATGATCTCAGGGATGCAATTGAGGCAGTCCTGAAGCTCCTCATGTCAACTGAGTTGTCAGTTTTGAATGTTTTCTCTATCCTTGCAGAATCATGGTTCTTCTTCTATTTCTCTTGTTGATACTCCAGCCACCCACCAGGTTTGGCAATAGTAGGCTTAATCTTCTCTGATGCCTCCATGCCAATAACAATTACGCTGGGGCGATTCCTGTTGTTGTGAGAGATAGTCCTATAGCTGAATATAAATTGCGCCAATTCAGTCTCTATGAACGCTACAGATTGCTTCTTCATGCCAAGCTTAAATGTTTGCACCACACATTCAGCAAATTAAATTGATAACAGATGACAGGGTGCTGTCCTCATTTGTTTGATTCTGTTGGAAAGCATGAAAGCTTGAACCTCAGTGCTTATTAAGGCAGTGTCACTGTCAGAGATCAGGACATCAGATATACCATGATTGTAAAAACTGTTATAGTTTCTTAATGATAGCATGGGAAGTGATGGAGCCATTTGGAATGCAAATTTTTAAAAATTCATTCATAGGATATGAGCATCGCTGGCTGGCCAGAACTTATTGCCCATCCCTAATTGCCTGGGGACAATTGAGAGTCAATGGCATTGCTGTAGCTCTGGAATCATATGTAGGTAAGGATGGCAGGTTTCCTTCCCAAAAGGACATTAGTGAACCAGAGGGATTTTCCGACAATCAAAAATGGTTTCATTGTCATCAATAGATTCTTAGTTCCCAATATTATTGAATTCAAATTCCACCATCTGCCATGGCAGGATTTAAACCTGGGTTCCCAGAACATTAGCTTAGTTTCTGGATTAATCGTCTAATGAATGGCACCAGACCATTGCCTCCCCTATGTTGACTATAATAAAGAACATGGAACCCAAAAAAGGCCCAGCAAAGTCTACATGTACTTGAACCCAGGGCCTACCAAGCTACTTCCATGGATATAGGGAGGCTGAGACATTGCAGGGTGGGGGGATTTGATTCTCGTGGCATCATTCACACTGCCGATAATGTCTGAATCAAGACTGGACCACCATACCAATACCAACCAATTCAATGATGGTTGGTAGGGTATTATTTTAATGTGTTTGATTCCATTGGAAAGCATGGAAGTCTGAAACTGTGTGCATGTAAAGGCGGTACCATCATAGGGGTGACATGGTGGCACAGTGGTTAGCACTGCAGACTCACAGCATCGAGGACCCAGATTCCATTCCCGGCTTAAGTCACTGTCTGTGTGGAGTTTGTGTGTTCTCCCCGTGTCTGCATGTGTTTCCTCCAGGTCTTCCAGTTTCCTTCCACAGTCCAAAAGACATGCTGATTAGGTGTATTGATCATGCTAAATTCTGCCTCAGTGTACCCAAACAGGCGCTGGAGTGTAGTGACTCGGGGATTTTCACAGTAACTTCATTGCAGTGTTAATGTAAGCCTGCTTGTGACACTAATAAATAAACTTTAGTGGATTCTCAATGGTAGCAGGGGAAGTGGTGAAACCCATGAAATGTTTTTCCAACCATTTGGAGTGCATCTCAAACATAATTTAGGGCATGGAGCCCAAAAAAGGCTCGGCAAAATAGACATGACACACACCCAAAGCCAACCAGGCCAATCTGATGGATATAGGGAGGAAATTTCTGACTCTCTTGACATGATTCTGACCAAGTCAGTAATGTCTGTGTCAATGCCGGGCCAACTTATGTAGTTGCTGGCAAGCATTTTCAACTTCAAACTCCCTGGGTGCCATGGTGTAATTCTATTAGCATCAGATATTATCCCTATTTGGATGAGGGACAACTATGCTGGAATAACAAAACATGATGCCATCTTCAACAATGAGCGCATCTTTCTTTGGGCAGCATGGTGGTACAGTGGTTAGCACTGCTGCCTCACAGTGCCAAGGATCCGTGTTCATATTCCCGGCTTAGGTCACTGTCTGGGTGGAGTTTGCATGTTCTCCCCGTGTCTGCATGGGTTTCCTGCAGGTGTTACAAAGAACAACCCAGCACGGGAAACAGGCCCTTCGGCCCAACGAGCCCGCGCCGCCGCATCACCCTACACCTATTCTACCCTGCGTGTCTACGAATGGAACCCCTAACTTAGCCAGATTCAGGGGAGAATAGTGTCAATTTAGTAAACCAATCAGCCTAAGAGCTGATATAAATACCATCAGGCCCCGGAGCTTTATCCGCCCTTACGCTACCTAAAAGCCCTAGCACTTCCTCCCTCGTAATAGATATTTCCTGCAACTGATCCTCAGCTCCCTCCAAGAGACCGCACGACTCCGAACCCCTCTCCTTCGTGAATACCGACGCAAAGTATTCATTCAGGAGCTCCCCCATTCCCTCCGACTCAATACATAACTCCCCACTTTTGTCCCTAAGAGGACCAATTTTCCCTCTAACTACTCTCTTGCTCCTAATATAGGAATAAAATGCCTTTGGATTTTCCTTAATCCTACCAGCCAAAGCCATTTCATGCTCTCTCTTCGCCCTTCTAATTCCCCTTTTTAGCTCCCTCCTACTCTCTCTATATTCCTCCAGCGCACTCTCCGTACCCAGTTGTTTCGACCTAACATATGCCTCCCTCTTCTTCCTGACCAAGTCTTCAATACCCCCTGTAATCCACGGCTCTCTAATCCTACCTTTCCAATCCTTCCGCTTAACCGGAACATACCTCCCCTGCAACCATTTCATTTTGCCCTTAAAAGCCTCCCACTTGCCAACCGTGGACTTTCCAGCTAACAGTCCCTCCCAATCAGTGTCCTGCAGCTCCCTCCTAATCCTGCTATAGCTCGCCTTCCCCCAGTTCAGCACACTCCTGTTCGGCCGGCACTCATCCCTTTCCATTTTTATCCTAAAGTAGACAGACTTGTGGTCACTGTTAGCCACATGTTCGCCTACCTCTACCTCGACCACCTGCCCCGGCTCATTACCCAACACTAAATCCAGTATAGTCCCTCCCCTAGTCGGGCTAGTTACATACTGCTCTAGACACCCTTCCAAAACACATTTCACAAACTCCTCTCCCTCTGTACCCCCAGCTCTAGGCCCCCCCCAATTCACTCCAGGTAGATTAAAGTCACCCACTACAACCACCCTATTCTTCCCGCACCTATCCAAAATGCCCCTGAAAATGCCTTCCTCCACTGACCTCGGGCTGTTGGGTGGCCTATAGTACACCCCTAGCAACGTAATCTCTCCCTTTTTATTTCTCAACTCTACCCACAGTGACTCAATCCCTATCTCTTCCATCTTGTCCTCCCTCTGCATTACTGTGATATTCTCCTTTACCCCTTCACCCCTCCACCTCTCTTCAACCCTCCTCTGTCACTCCTAAAACACTTGTACCCAGGAACATTCAGCTGCCAGTCCTGCCCTTCCCATAACCACGTCTCCGTTATAGCCACCACATCTAACTTCCTCACAAACATCAAGGCCCTAAGCTCATCTGTTTTCCCTGTCACACTCCTAGCATTGAAACAGACACAGTTCAACCCACGAGTGTCCCTCGGAACCTCCTTCTCCCTGACAATTTTCCTTTCACCCGACTCTCTCCCACACACATCCCCACACCCCCTCCCTATTAGTTTAAACCATTCCTAAACACCGTTCCGGTTTCTTCCCACAGTCTGAAAGATGTGCTGGTTAGGTGCATTGACCCAAACAGGTGCTGGAGTGTGGCAACTAGGGGAATTTCACAGTAACTTCATTGCAGTATTAATGTAAGCCTTACCTGTGACAAATAAACTTTACTTTAGTGTTGCATTTCATCTAACAGTTGCCGTCTGAATCTCCCATATAATATTTTGCTTTAATTTAGATAGGATTGGATCCTTTTGCATCCAGGTCTTGAGTTGCCTTGCAGACATCAGCAAGGTGTGCAAAAATTGAGGCTCATCACTACTTCTTCCACATCCAGTAATGAAGTCAGGCTTATGGGCAGTGGCAGACGACTCAGTTGATCATTCTTAGCTATCTGGATTCCAGGGTGGTGCTGTAGAAGGCATTCATAAGGCACCATTAACAAGGCTCAACGCTGTATCTGGGTGGAGACAATGGGGGGTGGGGGGGGTGGTTACTGCCTTGTCTTCTTTAAAAAGTTGCAGCAGTGGTTTACGATCAGTTACTGGTGATGAAGCATCTCTCATAGATGTATTGATGGAGCTTTTTAACATTAAAGACAACTGCCGATCCTTGGGTATTTGGGAATACCTCCGCTCAGCATCCAAGAGGGTCCCAGATGCGTAAGCAGCAGGCTTCTCTGTTCCATCTCTCCAACGGAGCCAGTACCACCACAACCCTGTAAGAGGAGGCATTGCATGGCAAGAGAAAGTTCTTTTTGAGGTCAAAATGGGCCTATAAATTAGATGACAAAAGCTGCTGTTTAATTTTGTTGAAAGCCTTCAGCTGTGGCATCCCCGAAAATCATCTTTGATGTTTCCATAGAAGGGTATGCCAGTTCAGTCCGATGTGTTGCAGCCAATTTACACTCATCAGGCTAGATCCTTGACCCCATCAATAATGAGTGGAAGTCAAGCTGACCGCTGCCTAAAAGTCACTAGGCTGCTGAGGGGCCCTTGTTTTGCAATGGTTCCCCTGCGTAGGTGGCCAGCCTGCTTTTGTGTTTTCTAAGCTCAGGAGCTGAATACCAACCCAGAGGCAATCATAAGTTTTCTCCCTGCTATTGGACACCACAGCCCCCATATCCAGTTCCATTTTCAATGGGCAGCCATTTATGAACAACTCCAACATTATGGAGTCAACCTTTGTCACGGAGATACAATTAAATTGCATTCTCCCTGTTCCTGGTTATGGGCATACCTGCAAGGTGCAATCCAGTATTGGCCTTGGCCCTTTTTTGAAATAACACGTCCTTTGACTGTCTCTATATCTTTGCCTCAGTTGTGATCTTCTGCAGCACTTGCAGTTGTCCACCATTGGGCATCTACTGCCATTGGAATATTCGCTTGGGAAGTCAGAAGACTGTCCCTGTTTTTCCTCAACTGCTTGCTGATGCAACTTGGGTTCCACTTCTCTAAGGGATTTTATGACATTTTACTGATACTGTTTGCCAGACCTGATCTCATGTTTGGACACAGTGGGTCAGTTGGCACAAAAGGTAGAACTTTATTTGGTTAGGCTGGGATTGTTTG
The DNA here is from genome assembly GCF_965287045.1 of Carcharhinus amblyrhynchos. Taxonomy (NCBI): domain Eukaryota; kingdom Metazoa; phylum Chordata; class Chondrichthyes; order Carcharhiniformes; family Carcharhinidae; genus Carcharhinus; species Carcharhinus amblyrhynchos. The sequence continues at coordinate 61,070,337 of NC_137329.1, forward strand.
TGGTGCTGCAGTAATGATCTTTTCTTTAGGTTGCATTTCCCATAGCCATCTACTCTTGCAAGGGATAGGGCTGACAATGATTACATTATTAGTAGGGAGTGAGTTTGACTATAGAAGAATATTTGAATTCTGTACGGATCTTTTGGATTAATACAAAATGTTGAGTTGCAGTTCCAGAATTTTGATAATTGTGCAAAGAAAGCTTGAATGTATATATTTTATGGGCAAAATTTGTTGAAATTTCAGAGTTTCCTTCAAAATCTAAAATTTCAGCTTTCTCAAGCAAGATTTACCTCTAAATTTGAATGTCTTTGACAAGGAAGTGTTAGGCATGAATTGCTGCAGTCCTTAGAGTAATGGTACTCCCACATGGCATGATGTAAGGAATTCCAGGATATTGATCCAGTAATGATAAAGGAATAGTGTGTGATATTTATATTTAGTCAAGATTTGTGTGATTTAGAGAACTAAAGGTGATGGTATGCCCACCACCATAATGCTGCTCTTTTCCTTGGTGATAGAGGGCACAGGTTCTCACAGTAATCTTGACGAGTTATAGTGCTGTTACAGTGTTGTTTGTAGATTGTAACTGCTTGAGCCAGTGTATCAATGCTGCATAGGGGTGAACAATTTGATCTTTATTGTGACTACTTCCACAAGATCCATAACTATTGCTTCATATTATACCTGTCCCTTCATGATATTGTGTATCCCTTCCAACTCCAAATGATCATATAATTATGCACTGCCCAAAGGCATATCTACTGTCAGTATAGATGTTAGCCCTTTGCTTTCTGCTAAATGGAGAACTTCTTTTAATTCCACCACCTGAGCTGACAATTGCCTGCCAGCTTCCCTGTACCCAAAATATGTTCCTTACCACTGACCACAGCCTGTCCAACATAGAGAACCATCTACATACCTGCCAGACCAGCCTGCAAACAGGGACAGATCCACGTTTTCTGTTTCTTTTCTTTCAGATCCCAAGACTCTCCTCAGTTATCTCCTTTAGGCAATCATACTCTGATTGATTACATGTTCCTTGATTAACAAGCCTTCTGAAATCATGGATTATTTTAACTGATTTATCTATTGGGATCAACATTGCTTCCCAGACTGCCTGTCCATTACCTGAGATAGTTCTTAGTGTTCCACTGTTGATAATTCTATTATGTAGATTCAATTCCCCCATTAGTATGAGTCACTGGACTTTTCTGCCCAGGACACGTAATTGATTGCTACTACGTACATAAGAACATAAGAACATAAGAAATAGGAGCAGGAGTAGGCCATCTCGCCCCTCGAGCCTGCCCCGCCATTCAATAAGATCATGGCTGATCTGTCGTGTCTCAGTTTCACATTCCCACCCTCTCTCCATAACCCTTAATCCCCTTGCCTATCAAAAACCTATCAACCCGTGTCTTAAAAATATTTAGCGAGGCAGCCTCCACCACTTCAACGGGCAGAGAATTCCAGAGATTCACCACCCTTTGAGTGAAGAAGTTCCTCCTCAACTCCGTTCTAAACCGCCCCCCCTTTGTCTTGAGGCTGTGCCCTCTAGTCCTACTGTCCTTTCAGAGCGTATTGAGGTATCCCACTTAATAGAAGCATCTGCTTTGTTGAAAAATATCCCACGGGTCTCATTCAATCCTAGCGTCCTTGGCTCAATACAGTGCTGAAATAATTTTCCTTGTTGCATGTGTACAAATGAAGCGCTGGTCCCATGCATGATAATCCCAAAGCTGGTGCTTGGCACTTGTTCTTCACCACAATCTATACAATCTCCCCTCTTTGGTTAATCCTTCGATGGGCACTGCCAATTTAGCAAAGTCTTCTGTGAAAGTCCTACAATAGTTAAATAATCTGAAAACTGGTCTACTTCTTCATACATCGAGGCATTCACTCTATAGCCTCTTTATGCCTCTGGGGAAGCTCCCACTTACATTTTGATATGATATAGCCAGATACTGTAACTGTTGCTTCTCTAGCTGAGTTTTCTTTGGGCTAATTTTAAATCCGGCTGCTTTCAATAACGCAGGGGTATATAGCTTTGCTGCCTCTGAGGCAATCAGCAGATTGGCCAACTTTGGAACCACTGTGCTTCCTTTGTCCAGTGCGTCACACATCATAAAATCATACAATGCAGAAGAGGCCCCTTTAAAGGATGTCAAGCAACCTGTACCTCTACCACCTCCCCAGGCAGCACATTCCTGACTGTTACCATCCTCTGGGTAAAAATTTTTCCTCACATCCCCTCTAAACTTCCTCCCCTCACCTTGAATCTATGTCCCATCATGACATCGCTTGATGGAAGATCACCACACTATTATGAAACCCTTGCAGTAAACACTCAGGTAAACTATCAGTGTCCTACTGCGAAAGTGAATTTATTTTGGGGCTCCTCATCTAGGGATATTGCCTAGAATCCCTTTGAAAAATATACAACTGAAAAGATGGTGTGATTTAACTCTATGCTGATAAATATCGTAACTGGTTTGGCTACTATTAGGTGTTCTCTTGGGGTTACTTTGTTTAAACCTGTGTAATCAATAGTTAACCACTACATCCATCCTATTTCCAAACAGGCCAGACAGGAGAGTTAATTGTGAACTGAATCCGCTTAACTATCCTCCCCTGCTCCAGGTCCTGTATTATGCTCCCTACAGCCTCCTGCATTTCTGCTTCTGCTTTAATAGGTTTTCTCGGAAAGTGTTTTGATCCCTGGATATGAACCGCTGTCATCTTAACCCTCCTTGTACTTGTGGCGCATCTAGACCCCATTTATCATCAGAAGATGTCCAATTGGATCTGGGTTCACCCTGTTTACTGAGATGATACTGCATAACAGGATCGGCGTTTTGTTCTTTTTCAGTGGCCCATACATGATAATCTTGCCTTGCCGAAGACTGAGTAAGGTCTCCAGTTTTGCCAGAATACCCATCTCCACAATATTTCCTGAATTAATCTGCCACACATGAATTTGTATGGGAACAAATAGGCCCTCTAATTCTAGCAGAGCTGTCTCATTCTGTTTTACATGCGGGTGTGTCCTGCTTATTCCTGTCATCGTTACGAATCCATAATTGAGATGGATGCTCTGGACCTTTTACAGGCCATCAATAGACATATGGGGATCCCCTGGTACAGGCTGGCAGTGCCAGACTGGCACTACCCAAGGAACATTCCCTGTCCCCAACCTCCCTGGGAGGCCTCAATGGCCTCCAGTGCTACCAACGAGGCCATCACGATTGGTCCCCATTGTTGCTGGACAGAGGTCTCCCAGCAAGGCCACTGAGGCAAGTAAGCCCAGACAATACCGTCCCGGGCTCATTAAATCTATGCAAAATCAGATTTCAATATATTTAAATAAACTATTAAGCCTCGCGTCAGAAATAGACATGAAGCTGATGACACCGGGTATCCGGTGTGGTAAGATTATGAGAGGCAAGAAATCGGATGCAAATCTGATTCCTTGGCTCTTGCACGATCTTACTGTCTTCCCATCCATTGGCCGATAAGGCACAGTCGTAAAATCATCCCCCAAGAATCAGAAAAAGGTCAAGATTGGGTGCACTGCCTTATCTTGTCAGCTTGGAACTTGTTTGTCATCTTTGTGGGGACTATGAATTGGATTCAACTGGAATTTGAACTTGGTATATGGAGCAAGGAATGGATTTAGGTTTGCCTAGTCCATTCTGAACATTGGCTTTGTAACTTTCAGGATGAGGTAGAAAGTTTTTAAAAAGGCATTCTCTTTCACAGAGCCTTACAGTCCTTGACCGAGTGCCCATCCTTTCCGCAGTTGAAGCTTCCCTTTGGGGGGTTGCCTAAGGTGGTCCTGCCATCATTGGTACTAGTGTATTTCCTTGGGATTCTAACTCTGCTACCCAATACACAATGTCCACACAAGTCCTGCCTATGGAGAGGCCCAAACTAAAGACCTGCTGAAGTTCTGAACTGAATCCTTTTACATTTTCCGAATATCTCATTCTGCTCAGGTTGGAAAATCCCTGAGAATTGTACGAAGGCCCCCCCCCTTTTTATCTGCATAATCTACTACACACTCACCCTTCCTTTATGAAACAGATGTTATATATACCAAATTTGTTTCCCTTTCCCAAGGCCACTGAAACCCCTCTCTTGAACTTGTCATGTAATTCTTGTGCCATCTACCAGCTGCTCTTTGGGTTACCTATTCCCCTTCACTGATAGTTCGGGGCAGGCACTCCCAAATATACCTGGGCATTTTGCTTTCACTAGGATGTGGGTGTTTATCGTGTACATTACTTGAAATCCTGCACTTTCAGAATTCTGGATTACTGTGCTGGGGTTCAAACCTTGGTAATTCTTTAAGTAACAGCTTCCAAGCACTTTCCAAACTCATGACCACTATAATCTAGAAGGACAGGAGTAGCAGATACATGGGAACATCATTACCTAGATGTTCTCCTCTGTTAGAGCGCTGTTATAATGGTTTTCTTATTGTATTTAAAACCATCATTCCCCTCAAGTAGACAGACAAAATAATGGAGTGATTTCAACATGACATTTACCATAGTATCGAACCCTATATGAAGCCATTCAGATCATTTAGGGTGAAAAATTCAGAAATACAAAGGCAATTAAAGTCTCAGCTTTGATTACAAGTAATTAGTATATACCAATAGACTTACAGGAACTATCTCTATCCAATCATAGTTAAGGTTACATCGTGCATTCATAAGGGTATAATGTACAATTAAAACTTGTGCATTTTATATCGTCAAGAAATGATAGCTATATTCTGACCAATTATATCTCAACCTCCCTTTCCATTGTTCCTTGTTCTAAAGGGCAGACATGAACATCATTCAATTAGATATCTGGGCTTACTTTAATCAAAACCTGTCATTTGCACATAGCTTTCCCTGTGTGACTGAGTTCAGCTTATGTGATTTTTAAACTTGTGTGATTATTAACCCTTTCAACCTCCAAGGCTCTCACTATCCTGACTTTGAAATATATCGCCTTTCCTTCTCTGTGGCTGGGTCAAAATCAGGAAGTCACTCCCTAACAACATTATGGGTTTACCTACACCACAGAGACTGCAGCAATTCAAGATGACAGTTCACCACCATTGTCTGAAGGGCAAGTAGGATGGGCAGTAAATATCTGTTAAACCATATCTGTTAAAAATTGAATAAAACAAAAAAAAGCAATATGGTTGACTCCTAAATATCCTCTGAGGTGATGGCCAAGCAAACTACTCAGTTGTATTAAACAACTACAAAGTCTTAAAGGAATGAAATCAGACCAAGAATCAATCTAGGCACCGGAAAGACATAGCAAGTTCAGGCCTGTCGACCCTACAAGGTTTTCCTTACAAACATCTGGACGTTTATTCTAAATTGGGAGAGTTGTTTCACAGACTAGTCGAGCAACAGCCTGACATAGTCATATTCAAAGGGCCCTAATTTACCATTTTGATTCAAAGTGCTGGGCAGACTTGAACCTGGGAGTGTTTCAGATCTGATTTTTAGACCCCCATACACACTCTACCTGCAAAAATATCAGCAATTTTGAATAGCGCTGCAAAAGCTAGTGGGCGAGGCTTAACACACCTGAAATCCTGTAGCTCCGATCTGTGCCTCCAACTGCGCATGCACAGGAAAATAATGATAGAATGCCACTCCTCTGTTGCATCCCTCCCAGACAGGATAAAGCCTCCTCCTGGCCCCCACAGACATTGCCCCATCTCCACAACATTACTGACCGCCTTATCCCCTCACCTACACCTCCCCCCACCACCCCACCCCCCACCCCCCCAGCCCATCAAGTCGATCGCAGCCCTCTCCTCCCTTCCCTTCACTGATCTCAGGCAGAGTGGCAGCAGGCTCTCCTTTCTCCCCCACTGATTACAGGCAGAGTAGCAGCACCCCCCCAACTCACTGAACTCAGGCAGAGTGGCAGTGGACATCCCCCTTCCCCCTCACTGATCTCAGCTAGAGTTGCGGTGGATCCCCCCTTCCTCCTCACTGATCTCAGGCAGAGTGGCACTGGATTCTCCCTCCCCCTCCAGCCTATCGATATCAGGAAGAGTGATCCACCCCCCCCCCCCCCCCCCCGGATCCCCGCGCACAAAGCCTCCATCTTCTCTGGACTCCGATGGCTGTGTGACATCTCCCCCTCTCTCTCTCTTGTCCCCAGTCATTGAGGCACTGACCCCCCTCCGCCATCACCACACCTGCAAGTTATCACTTGCCTTCCCTTCAATGCTAACAAGCAAACTGCATGTAACTTGCTGGAATGCTCTCCCATACTGCTGCAGCTGCTCTGCCCTAACAAGGAGCAACACCATTAAAAACACAAGGATAGATAGGCAGGCAGGCATCCTGAACCATTTGTGCACGACCAAACTGCGCCCCCCCCCCCACCCCTGGTTTTCTGAGGATGACCTAGAGAGGCTACAGGATGCAGCAGAGGCGAGCAAGGTGGAAGACTCTCATCCCCCAGGGAGAATGCAGACTTGGGGAGGCCAATGGCAATGCAGCCTGGGAGGCAGTCACCGCTTCGGTCAGTGCCAAGGCATTGGCCCCCCCCCCAAACCAGGAAGCGTCCAGGCAGTAGGGTGAATGCTTAAACCTATTAGCATGTTACCCCAAATCTCTAAACTGTCTGTGCTTTATATGCTCTGTCCGAGGCCAGAACTCTCCATTCTCCTGACGAAGAGGGAGTCCCCTTGAAAGCTTGTGAGTTTACTATCAAATAAATCGGTTGGACTAAAACCTGGTGTTGTCAGACTTTTTACTGTCTTTACCCCAAATCTCCCCCGATCTTCCCATCCCTAGCACCCTGCATGTTTCCAGCCCCTGACCCCCATGCAGCTCCTTCCTATCCCTCACAAGGGCCCCACTGCACTTATCTTCTAAGGGCCACCATCTGATACTCTGCAGGAGTCATGCCATCATTTCTTTCATGGCTCCTTCTGTCTCCACAAGGGAAGATCGACCATAACACCAGAATGAGGGTGAAGACAGGGGATGGTGAGCCAGACCTCTGGGTCCTCAACCCCCTCTGAGAAGCAGGCACTGGAGCTGCCAAGGGAAGGAGAGATGCGGGCTGTCAGTGACAGCATGGTTGAGCTGTCATCAACATGTGAGCACCTGTCAATCCTCTGCTCACTTTCAGGCTACTTCTCGGGGGCACAATTTTCAGGTGCAAGGGCCAAGGTTTAAAGGAAATATATGAGGCATGTTAATTTGTACAAAAAGGGCAGTGGGGCCTGGAAATCGCTGCTGGAGGAGGTCGTGGAGGCAAATACAATGGTGACCTTTAAGAGGTGCCTTTTCAGCTATGTCAATGGGATGGTATTGAGGCATATGGACCCCGGAAGGGCAGGAGGTTACAAATCAGATGGGCAGCCTGGTCACTGCAGGCTTGGAGGGCTGAAGGGCCTGCTCATGTGATGGAATTTTCTTTATTCTTTGTTCTATGTTCAATGGAGAAATGTGAATCACATGTTTTGAATCCTGGATTCTTCTTCCTCCCTTGAACTTAACCTTGTGTCCTGTGTTGCATGGATAGAATCAGACGCACTGGGGCCATCTAGGCTCCAGCCCCTACTGCAGCTCCCATCCATCCTGGTCAAGACAGCTCAGGTGAGTCCTCGAAGGATATGGCTGAAGAGACCTCTGAGGGTGGCACTGTTTTGGCGTTAGCTGCCACGTCACAGCTCACCCAGATACTGACATGTTGGTGGGCCCAGTTTGTGGTGAGGTTTCTGGGTCACTGTCTGGTGAGCACACTGCATCTGCCGATGTACGTTGGGTGGAGGAGAGAACATCCGAAGCCTCTGGCACATGGGGGTCTACCGGAGGTGAGGATTCAGTTGGCCCCAGGCTACATGTGAAACTTCTGAGATCATGAATGGCAGGCTCCAAGCAATGGCCAAGTCACAGCAGTCCATAGCAGAGTCCCAAAGGGCCGCAGCTGCATCACAGCGGGCCACAGCTGAGGGACTGAACTGGCTTCTCAAGATTCTTCAGCCCATGGCTGAGAGGCTTGAGAACTTGCAGGACACCCAGCAGAACAATGCTGAGACACAGTGGGCTACGGCAGCACCCTTGACACCTGTGGCTGAGGTGTTGCAGAGCATGGCCCGGTCTCAGCGGATACTTGTTGCGGCCATTAACAGGTGGCCCACGACTCAGGTGGCCATCACAGAAGGTTTAGTCACCAGAGGTAGGATGCAGGTGGTCCTCCAGGACTGGCAGGGCCTGGTGATGTCAGAACTTCTGGAGCTCATTGCAGAAGCACCACCATCCCATAGAGTGACCCAAGGCCCAACAGAAACCCCAAGGGAGGGGTAAGGGCTTGAGCCCATGCTGGGGCCTTCCAGCCAGGAGACTGTGGTTGTGGCTGCATGTTCTGACTCCCCCCTTCCTGGCACCGGTGCATCTCAGGGGCAGTAGAATGAAGAGGGTGTCATGGAAACGTCCCAGACACCTGGAAGCCAGTGTGGGTCCAGAAGATGCCTGCTATGCGCATCAAGGGCAACGAAGAGAGGTAGGTAGGTGGCCCCCTCCACCTCCAATGTACATTCTAGGTGGTCACGGACATAGTGGTAGGCCATGAAAGGTCGGGAACTTGTTGTTGCATAAAGATGACATGGGTAAATGGCTGCACCAGTTCAATATATCTTTAAACACCTTAATGTTTTCCGTTCACAAGTTTTTATGTTAGAATTTGTTATTTAAACATCTTTTCTGCAGTCATTAAATGTTTTTTCACCACTCACCTGTGACTAATTTGTCTCAGATTTGTCTTGAATAGGATTCCTCTTCCATTGATGATCACCAGAGGGATGCTTCATGTTGATGTCAGTTGGGGAGGCCCCTCAATGCTGTGCCACTGAGAAAAGGAAGCCATTGGTTTCCCAGAACCCATGAGCAATTCCCTCCCAGCCCCCACCCCATCTGCCCCAGGGCCCTAAATGGGGGTTTCAGATCCCTTACCCACTGCACAGACATGAGGCCCGGGTGCCAGCAAGCATGCAGAGCTCAGGTAAGAATCAGACTAGTTTGCACCAGGGCATCATCATAATGGTGCTTAGCGAGTTGTCATCATCCTCCTGCCTGCCAAGAAAGTCACTAACACAGGCCCACTACTCTGGCTGGTGTTACAATGTTGCAAGATATAGAAGGACTTTTGGGCACGTGGAGTGGGGGGTGATGGATGGAACCCACAGCCACACATCCCTCGCGACTGAATTGCCTGGTGATCAGAGTCTCCTTAGTGGGTCTTGAATGCCTCATTTGTGCTGCCAGCCCTCCAGAGCCTGGGTGGTGTCCCTCGGCATGCCCTTCCTCTTCTTCCTCCTCCTCCTCCTCTTGCTGATCAGCCTTCTTCCCAGTAATGCCTGGCTGGTCAGCCTTTATGTTCTCCTTCTCCAGTAGGTTACTTCTCTGCTAAGCCATGTCGTGCAAGACACATCACATGACCACAGTGTGGAAAGAGATCAAAGGGCTATATTGTAGGGCCCTGCCAGAGTAGCCCAGGCACCAGAATCTCATTTTAAGGAGTCCAATGCACCTCTCCTCTATCATGCAGATGGCTACATGGGCCTCATTACAGCAGGTCTCCACCTCAGTCACAGGCCTCCGCATAAGCATCATCAGCCATGTCCAAAGTGGGTAACCCATATCACCCATGAGCCACCCCCGCAGTCTGGGCCCCTCCTCAAATACCTCCAGAATGTCAGAGCTCCTAACAACGAAGCTGTTGTGCACGCTACCTGGGTGTCTTGTGTCGGTGTGCGTAACGTACTGGTCAGGTATCCTGGTCACACACCAGTTGCACATTCAGGGAGTGACGCCCCTTTCTGTTGATGCATCTTCGTGGATTGTGTAGGGAGCCTTGAGTGCGACGTGGGTGCAGTAGATGGTCCTCTGTACATTAGGCATCCCCGCAATAGCTGCAGACCCTGCACCCGGGGCTTTCTGATGGGACTTGTCCAGGTTAAATTTGATGTACTGCCCAGTCTGGGCATACAGGGCTTCTGTGACCTGCTTGACACAAGGTGTGTTCAGCTGAATGTGAAGTGCCACATACATCTCTGCTCGAGGTCTGGAAGGACCCACTCGCATAAAAGTTCAGAGGGGCCGTCAATTTGACAGCTACCGAGAGTGGGTGCCCTTCCCCACCCCTCAGTGCCATGTCCTGCAACAGCTGACACAGGTGTTGCACTGTCTCCTTTCGGAAGCAGAGACGTTTGTGGCACATAGTGTTCGACATCAGTTCAAATGACACTTGTGCATGGAACTGCCGGGGTCTCTGCTGCCTCCTTCTCCTGCACTGCCCCCCACTCTGGATAAATACCATTACTGCTGAGCAACAGCCCCCCATTCCCCCACACACTCGCAGAGCCCCCACCCACCTGAGAAAGAAAATGGCCACAACAAAAGGACACCTGTAAGCAGCAGAGAGCTGTTGGACACTATGTACTAACCTCCTCACTAACCCTCACTGATGGAATGCCTGAAACGGATTTTTATGGAGCATAACTATTTTGTGCCATTCCGGATTGACGAAGGTGGTAAAGGGAGGAGTGCTGTTAAAGTTAGGCTTGCAGCCCACAAAGTCAATTGAAATGCATACAAGTGCACTTAAATAACTATCGTGAAGTTTTGGGTGCAGTCCTGATTGTGTCCGTTTTCAGGCCTTTGTAAAGGGGGAATTGGCATGGAGGTGGGCGCAAATCACGCTGCTCATCTCACGCCCATCTTTACCAAGTTTTCATGCCCGAAAACAAGCGCAACTTGATGGTAAATCGGGCTCATAGAATCATACCTTACTGACAATGTCACCATCACCATTCCGGAATATGTCCTGAACCATCAAGCTTAATGGTGGGGTGGCGGTGGGGGGGGAGAGCAAGAAGGTACCGTGGGTAGGGACTTCAATGTTCAATGAAGAGTGGCTCAGTGGTACCACTGCTGACCAAGCTCATCAGATCTTCAAGGACATAGCTGCCAGACTAGCTCTGTGGCAATTGAAGAGGGAACCAAAAGGAGGGAACAGCATACTTATTTTCATCCTCACCAGCCTGCTTCATAACAGTAACTGTCCATAACAGTATTGGGAGGACTGAACCAGAGTATCATCCTTGTGGAAACAAAGTCCTGTCTCCATATTAGAGATCACTCACCTCAGCTCTGGCATATCACTGCAGGAGTTCCTCCGAGTATTGTTTGAGGCCCAACCATATTCAGCTGTTTCGTGAATGACTTTCCTTCCATCATAAGGCCGAAAGTGGAGACGTCTGCAAATGTTTGCACAATGTTCAGTACCATTCATGACTACTCAGGTACTGAAGCAACCTGTTTAAATGCAGCATGATCTTGACAATATCCAATGGGCTGACAAGGGACCAACTTTGATTCGAAATTCCAGCTCTTTTCTTGCCTTACAGATGCTGCCAGACTTTTTGAGATTTTCCAGCATTTTTTCTTTTGGTCCAGCATCCACAGTAATTTGATTTTATTATGTGGGCTGACAACTGGCAAGTAAATTGCTGGAGCTTTTTGACGAGGTAATACAAGGTTGTTCAGGGAATGCTGTTGATCTGGTGCACATTGCTTTTGAAAATGCTTTTGATGCTGTACCACACAACAGTCTTGTGAACAAAATGTTTACTTATGGAATAGCTGGAAAAGTTGGCACTTGGATAATGAATTGGCTGAGTGGCAAGAAGCAAGAGTAGTAATAAATTATTGTTTTTCAGATTGAAGGAAGTTTATAGTATGTTAGAAATTTATAATTGCATTCATGGTGTTAGGAATATTGTAGTTTATGCTTAAGCTTCATTTCTGTTTCTATGTTACTGTGCTAAGAGAGGATTAGAACATCATGTTAGACAGTGGTGCCTGCAAGTCGATGGAGCAATTCTCCCAAAAAAGTTCCAAGTGTTGAACTAGTGGGAAAACTGATGTGAATCACAATTGTTTTTTCAGTGGGAGTTCGGACTCAAATCTCACACACTGTGCAATGCAGAGGTCACAATCATGAATATCATTAAAAGCAGTGGCCCCGAACTGTCAGCCTGAAGTTTGCTGGCCAGCTCGGTCACTGGCTAGTTCAGGACCCTCACAGTGCTGCCCCTCTGCCCCCCCCCATCTTGGCTTGATCATGGCCCCTGTCCATTCGTAGGCCAACCCTGAACCCTGCTCCCTCTGGAGTACCCAGATCTCTAGCCCCTTCAGCAGTGACAATTCTACACCCCCCCATACACACACCATGCAGCAGCCCCCACACCCCCCACCCCCACAATGGGAGGCAGACTCTCCAGCAGACACTCCCACCTCCTGGCAGCCACCCCCATGGGAAGCAGACACCCCAGGCTGATTACCACCTCCCCCTTCCCCCAGGCCCCCCGATCGCTGGCTTCCCTCCACTCATGACTGATCCCAAAGCAGAGTGGCAGTGAGACACCCCCACTCCCATGGATTATGCCCTAGGCCCTGCCCTCAGCATTGTTCACCCCCTAAGCCCCGACCCCAGTAGTGTCCCCCTTGGCACTGCACCATGCCTGGTGGGCAGTGCCAAGGTGCCTCCTAGGCATGGGCACTTTGCCCCTTAGGCAGTGTCAGGGGCACCCTCCCACTGCCTGATGCCCTCTTCACTCCAGCTGAGTCTCCCTCAAAATTGGGGAGATAGTCTGAACCCCACTGAAGCAAAATACTACTGACAGGGTGGGAGATGCTAACAGGTCCGGAGACTTCATTCCTGGGCCCACTAATCACATTTAAATAAGATTAGAATAAGATTAAAATGACTTACCTGGTGTTCCCTCCAGTTTCCAGCGTGGTCCCGTGTCAAATATCTAGCGCTTGGAGATGCTTGGGCAGTGGGAACACCTGCGTGAATCCCATGAATCAGCTCACACGTGATTTTCTCGGCCCTCCGCACTAAAAAATTAGCACATTGGGTTGGGAGAATTGCCCCCAAATGTTTCCACCTGTCAACATGATGTAATGCCAGTGGGAATCACTACTGGTCTTCAAGAATGGAGACCAAACGTGATGACCATGCCAGGAGGCCAGAGGCCAGTGCATTATGAGCATGATTTTAAGACTTTGTCCTGCCTGTTGACCAGTGAGGTGTGATGGGAAGATAGCGTGCGAGGCAAAAAAAAAACAGATTCGTGCCCAGTGCCAAACAGTTTGCAATTTTCCCAGCCTCTTTTTACAAGCATGAACCATTAGGCATTAGGCTGATCAGCATGAATTTATATGATTTCAATGACATTAGCAAGGTCAGCATGCTATCGCTTCTGTCATGGAATTTCCCCAACTCACTGCATTACATCACCCTGGCTGGAATCAGTATTGCTCTGTAAAAGTCTAGTTCAGGCTCAGCAGTAACAAAGGAGAGCGAGGAGGTGAGTATCACTGAGCACCAACTCCCAGGATGCAGTGGGAAGTCTCAGTTGCTGCTGTGGTGCAGGATTAGGTGGAGGGATTGCCTGCATGCAGGAGTTTGATGGGGCTTGTGCCAGTGTGAGGGTCCTCAGTTGGGTAGTTGGCACTGGTTTAGGGCTCATTTTGTGCTCATTCCCCCTAGTTGCTGAGTGGCACTCCCCAAGGGGTTGATTATGAAAGCAGTTTCCTACCCCACTGTTGTCGTCACAGTTGCTCTGCCATCTGTCTGCTGGACAGCTCTGTTGGGGCTCACTGCTGGCATTCCATCCCAGGCCCCACTAACAGAAACAAACAGCAGCTCTGGCAGCTGCTGCTCCAATCAAGGGACCTCTGTAGATGTTAGCACAATTGTCACACTGCATGGACTCTGCAGTGCTGCCCTTGATAGGAACCCATCTCGTAATAGTCACGAGGGTACCCTTCACCCATCTGTCTGAAGTGCAAGCTTTTCCTGAAAGTCACTGCATCAGACATATAGGCGGCTCCACCCGTGTCTATGATGCATGGGTTCTCAATGGGGACCCCCTCGCAGACACATGAAAGGCTACCCGTGCCAGCCATGGCAATGATGTGGCAGCAGTCAGCACCCATTAACACCAGAGATGTTGTTGGGTTCCCAGCATCCAGACTCATGAGAGCACTAGTTTCTGGTTTGAAGTGAGGCGACTGCAATGGATAATCTGACTGACTGTCTCTCTCTCTCTCTTTCTCTCTCTCTTCTTCCATATCCAATCCCATAAATAACATTCAGCCAATTGAACTGGCCATGATATTTGCTGCTGTGGAGGAGGAGGGGGAGGACAAGGGTGATGTGTGGCTACGGCAAGGCCAACCCCAGACCAGAAGCCAAAGCGGAAGGACGGGGGGTCGACAGGAGGTGGGAGGCAGGCACCCATCGGCCTGAGGGGCGAGGCAGAGGATGGAGATGGGGACCCCAGCACTAGAGGACCCATATATTGTTTGAAGGGTTGTTGAACACTGTGTGCTGTCACATGCTTCAGTTCAGTAAGGAGACAGTACAGCAATGGTGTCATGTCCTTGTAGACCTTGCACACACTTTAGCAATGAAGGTCACAGCAGCCCTCAATTTTTATGCCACTAGTTCCTTCCAGGCCACCAGCGGAGACCTTTGCGACTTCGTCCAGTCCTCCATTCACATATGCATCTGTGACTTGACGGATGCCCTATATGCCCGGGCAAGCCATTGCATCAATTATGACATGGACCAAGGTCAACAGGAAGCTCAGGCTGCAGGCTTTGCTACCATTGCCAGGATTCCCCATCTACAGGGGACTGTAGCTAGCATGCACATTGCCATGTGAGCACCATCAAAGGGTTATTTATATTAAGACAAAGGGATTCCACATCCTTAACATGCAGGTGACCACCACCTCAATTTCATGCAAGTGTGTGCATGCAACCCAGGGAGAGTGCACGATAATTACAACCTGTTGAGCTTAGACATCCCCGGCCTCTCCGAGGATTAATTCAGATATGGCTGGTAACACTAGTGACCCTAGACCTAGGCAGAGACTCACTATCAAGCGGTGCATTAGGCTGCTGAAGATGCAGTTCTGCTGTCTGGAACGCTCTAGTGGGGTCCTGTAATACAGCCATCTGAGGTTCTCCTGCATCATAGGGGTCTCCTATGCTTTCCACAGCTTAGCAGCGAGGAGACATTCTGGAGGAGGAGAAGGACTGGAGGATGCCCATGGGCTGGAGGGGGAGGAGAAGGAGGAGGCAGCCCAGGAGGTTGTGGAGTATGAGTCTGAACAGGAGCGGGAGAATGGAGGACATGTTCTGTTCTCTGGCTGCAGACTAGTCTCCAAACACACATCTTCCGAGGGTTGGGGGCATCACCATCTGGTCCAAAGTCCCACAGTTGGGGGAGGTTATGCAGGGGAATGGGGGGCATGTCCCAGGGTTCATTGGATGCTGGAGCTGCCATGCTAGGCTATGCGACATTGTGGCCCTATAGGGCCTCCACTGCTGTGGTTGCTTTGGATGAGCGCTTGGAGTACTACATAAGGGTCTGGTACAGTTGCTGGGAAATGGAAATCGCAGGCTCAGTGGGCTGAAGGCCATGTCTCATGGCACGATGGTCTGCGTCGCTATATATGGGGTCATGATTATAGAAATCCCTGTAGGAGGCAGATCACAGACAGATTAGTCAGAGCTGTGGGGTACAATAACACTTAATAGTGATTTTCTAAATGACAGTTAACCAAACCTAACTAGTACACTTTTTCACCTGTGCTCTCCTGGTGACCATACAGCTTCTTAATCTTCTGTGGCCTTCCACTACATCTAGATGCCCCCCACAGAACGCACATCAGAGGTGGAAGCAGTCAGCTGTGCTCCATTCCCCATGGCATGTAATCCCCTTAATGTCCCCTGGGAATTGGGACCTGGAGGGCCCCAGCTGACCTTGGCTATCACAGATGTAGACATGCCACCCTGTTCATCCCACTGGCCTGAGATGCAGAGATAGCAGGAAGGAGGGATTTATAAGGGCTGGGGATTGCCAGAATCTCCTGGGTGGAAGGCCCTGTCATGTGCTCCAGTGCTTCCTCCTCCCTCGGGGAGATAAATTGTGCCTGTGATAAGTCCATGGGATAGCAGCTAGAGCCTTGGTCTCCTCCCTCCGTCCCTCTACCTTCTCCTCTCCCCTCCCTCCCTTTCTCCCCTCCCTCCATCCCCCAATCTGCCTCTCCCCCATGATACTGAGTGAGCTGCAGAGGCTTGAGCGCTACCTGTCTCTGCCAGTCCTGGAGACCCAGCTTCATCTGCCCCATCGTGTGTGAGCCCTCAACAATGGTCCTTTGAGTTTGAACCAAGCTCTGGATGCCCTCAGTGATAGAGATCTGAGACCAGGCAAAGCTCAGGATCATATGATCGATAAAGCTCTGAGACTGGACCAAGCTCTAGAGCCCTCAGCAGTAGCCCTCTGACACTAAGCCAAGCTCTCAAGTACGTAGCCATGGTCTGTTATGTCTCCAGCATGCTCCAGAGGCTCTCAGCAATGGTCCTCTGACTTGGCCTTTCCTTGGAACTTACCACCCATGGTGACCATTTCCTGCCCCAGGCTTTCCAATGCGGCTGCTACCTTTGCAGTATTGGCTTTGCATACCACGCAATGCTGGCACCACCTTCTGCAAGTGAAGGCTGTGGGATTCCTCCAAACAGCCTTACAGTTACTGTTGTATTCCTGTATTCCCTGGCTCTGCTGCTGTATCCACAATGGCTTTGGGATAATGGATCCCAGTGGCCTGGCACCTGACTTAGACAGGAGATTCCTTGGTACACTGGCGAGCTCAAGCTCCAGCTCCCCCCACCCCCAGCCCTTACTCGGCAATTTGAACTTTTTTTTAAATCACTCCCTTACAATATTTTGAGAAGATGTGCCTACTATCTACTAATGTAGCAAGTGAAGAAATTGGAAAGTGTAGTTAAAAGCACATTAGTGGATGAAACATTGGGGTTAGTCAAAACTGTAGTTATGGGCATGTCTTTCTATAATATTTTGATGGAAGTCATATACAAGAGTCAATTTAAGAAATGTTTGCCTAAAGAACACTCTGTGAACCATTCTATTTGAGACAATGTTCATTCATCAAAGCTGCCACTGAAAAAAAAATGTGTTGAGGATCAACTTGTTAGTATGAAGGAAATATTGGAAAGAAGATAAATTCCTATTAGTCACCAAATTATCAGGCTAGTTTATAAAGAGAAGTGGTTGCTGCAAGAAACTAATAAATAGACTGGAGAAAAGGATGCCTTGTAATGAGAATATGAAAAACCAATATTGTTTTTGTTTGCATTGTAATTACTTATACATGTTTATAAACGTATTATTTATAGAGAAGGAAATATGCAATCTATCAATGGTTTGTTGTACTAGAAATGTGAGACACACAAGATGAAAAATATATACTATTGTTTTGTTTCGATTAGTTTGTTTTGAAAGAATGTTCTTGTGTTTTCAGAAGATTCCGTAAGGACCTGACGCCGGAGCCTGCGGCAGCACACGACTTCTATCAGTTCATTGAAGGGCATGTGTGTCCTGAACTGCTGGAGTGTCCTCTGTGGTCTTGCCTCCTCTTTGGGCCAGTGGGCACTTCCTGCCCCCGCCCAGCAGCCCCCGTCCTCCTGCTGCAGCCTCTGGCCCATACTGGCTTTACAATGGGTGGACGTCTTCCCCCTCCTCCACAGCCACAAGAATGACTGTTAGGTCTATTGGCTCCATGCCAAAATCCATCTTTGTTCTCAGGTAGTGGGGAAGAGAGTGAGAGAGAGAGAGAGAGAGACAGTCTGTGTAGTTATCCATCCTGGGACCCATGTTTCCTCCCAGCAACCCGTGTCCCCATGAGTGTGGACGATGGCAACCTGACACCATCCCTAATGCCATGTGGCACCCTGGCTAGTTGGCATCCACCACTGCATCCTCACCAGGGAGGGCATAGAGATCACATAGGTAGTTGTGCAGGGGTACCCCTTGGGAGCCCTTGAAGCATGAGCATGGGGGCACCCACCTGGTTATCTAGAGCAGTGGCTTCCAGGAATGCTTAGCAGTTCATACAGATAGGGAAAGGGCACCCTTGTGGGGAGTAGGACTGTAGTGTGAGAATCCATGTGAACATTTACAGAGCTCCCTTGATTGGCAGCTGCTGCTTGTTTCTGCTAATGGGACCTGGGATGGAATGTCAACAGTGAGCCACAGTGCCTGTCCAGCAGATAGATGGCAGGATAACTGATGGGGGGAATGCATGCAACAGGAGCCCCAAGCCAGCCACTGGAACCCCAAATTGGGATGAGCCCCCAAAACCACTGCAGCACTGCACCCATGAAACCCCTTTACCCCATCCCACACCATGGCCGCGTTGGAGACCCCACACCGGAGATTGGTGCTCAATGGTATTCACCTCCGCACTCACCTTCATCACTGTTGTGCCTGAACCTCACATATATATACAGTAACAGTAATTCTTACTGATGTGATGTCTAACTGATGAGGTAGTTAACATAACTACAAGGTAAAATCGGGCAAAATATTTATTTTTTTATTATCATTACATGAGTACAATCCCATCAGAACATCTAATTGTACTTTGAGAAATCCTATTAACCATGTTTGGTAGACTGTTCCAAATATCACTCTTCAAGAAACGTGGGGGGGTTAATTTTCCCAAAAAAAGTTCCAAGTGACGAATGCTCTTGAAAACTGGGGTAAATCAAATTCTTTTTCAGTGGGAGTTTAAAAATGAATTCACCATACTCTGTACACTGCAGTGTGCCTCAACGTAAATCCCATTAAAAATCAGTGGGCATGGCCTATACCTGCTGGAGAGGCCAGCAACATAGCGCTGAGCAGTTCAGCGTGCATGTGTTGATCTGTGAGTGCTGAGATTGGTGCATGTGCAGCGGCCCGCATTTCCAGCCCTGCACCCTCCCCACAGCCCGACCGCTGGCCCCGCAAACTTGCCTGGGCCCAGCCTCAACCCTGCACCATCAATCCCCAGCAGCTCCAATCTGCCACCCCACCTGCCCCACCAGCAATGCCGACACCCCCACTGCAGCCTGCCCCACCCCAATGCCCCCCCACCCTCCAGCAGTCTTCCCCCTCCGCATCCCAATGGCCAGCCCTGATTGCTGGCCTTCCTCCCACCCCCACTGATCCCAACTGCAGATTGTCAGTGGCACCTCACCAGAAGCCCAGCCCCATCAGGCCCTGCCCCTATTCAGCCCCATCCCTTTGGCACTGCCCCATGCATGGTGGGAAGTGTCAAGGTGTGCACAGAGCATCAGCATTTTGCCCACTTGGGCAGTGCTGGCACTGTCAAGGTGCCGGTGCCCAGGAAGCAGCTGCCACCCCCCACCGCCGCCCCCCCCGCCAACCATCCAACTCTCCGGCGAGCCTCGATTACCCCCCTTCACTCCAGAGCGGGCAGGCCACAAGCTTCCCACAAGTGGGGAGCTATAGTAGCCCCCTTGGAGCTGGTGGGTGGGTAGGGGAGGGGAAGGCTAGTGGGCCCAGAGATTTCAGTCCCAGGCCCACTGATGCCATTTAAATGATAATTAAATTACCTGCTGCACAATATATGTAGCTCCATGTCGATTTCTGGTGCGGAGCTGACGGCACTAGAAATCCAGCAATTGAGATGCACTCAGTCTGGCTGCCCAGCATGAATTGCATGCCAGCTGATTGGATTTGGCTGGCGCTCGAATCTCCCGGCCTGCTGCGCTAAAACATCAATGCAACGGGATGGGGGATCTTAACATGTGTTTTCTTTAAGTTCTATTTCATGTCCTCTAATTCTTTTTCCTTAACATGCATTCTAGCAACAACCTTACTGCATTTTAGCATGCAACCTAGCAGCAACCTGAGTGCACTTTATCTATCGTAATTAATTTATTTATGGACTTCAATAAGGCATTCCCTTTGTTATGATCTTGGACCAGACCCCCTGGGCAATGTTGAATGAATGCGAAAACCTCCTGTTTTCAAGTCTACATTTCCAGCAAAATAATTGGTGGTAATTTACAGCACTGTATGCAAAACAAAGGCTATAATGTGATTCCCACCGGCTGTGGAGCCTATTCATTCCTGGAGGCCGGCCACAGACAGCTCGTAGTGCCAGTGCACAGTGCCCACTCTCTCAGCACACTCTCATTATATTGGGAGATTGTCATTCCCTCCCACCTCTTCCTCCACAGTCATTCCCCCCACCTTATCACTACTCCCTGATCATCACCCCCTTGATTGCTGACACCACTGACGAGCCTCCACCCACTCCCCAATGCAGAGTTCCCCCTTCCATCCCCTCCTACAGACCTCCACACCTGCCCCCCATCACGTCCCACCCAGTCAGACCCCACTTAGATTGACCTCCCCCCTCAGGCCACTCCCCCTTTAGGCTCCACTTCCTTGGGCTTCACCCATTGGCATTGTCCAGTGCCCGGTGAGCACTGCCAGGATCACCAGTAGACAGTGCCAGGGTGGCAGGCTGCCCTATGGGCACTGCCTAGTCCAGCCCTCAATCACCCAGTGCTTTAATGGATTCCAGTTTCACTGGTGAGGCTATCACATCTGATCTCCACTGGTGAGGACCTTCTATGATGCTCGCCAATGAGGAGCTTGACTCGTAGGTGGGACAGGTAAGATTGCATCTCGGGCTTCTAAATGACTGTTATAATCCAGGTCAGAAATTCTGAGGTGTTTTATGAAGTCAGCCTAGATCATAAGTTTTGCACTTTGTATTTGGCATGGGATAACATAAGGTGTTTTGCTCCTGGGCAGGGAATTCCACAGATTCACACTCTTTGTGTGAAGAAGTTCCTCCTCAATTCAGTCCTAAATCTGCTTCTCCTTATTTTGAGGCCATGCCCCATAGTTCTAATTTCACCCTCCAGTGGAAACAACTTCCAGTTCGGCTTCCATTGAAAGTGATGCAAGGATCCAGCCTTTTGGGACAGGACTCGTTGCAAAAAATCTACATGGATTGGTGGCAGATTTTCAAAATGGGTCGTGGTAACTTACATGAGGTTATAGGAAAATACCCAGAGGTTTTTTTGGGCAGGCCATGGAAAAATAAAGGGGGCCAAGGCAAACATTTACAGAAACTCAGACATTCAACAGAGATTTTTTAAAGAATCTCCTTAAAAATACTTGCTACGAATGAAAGTAGAGACCGAACTGAAGTGATTAGAAAAGCTGGGGATAATTCAACCCGTGCAATTTTCTGAGTGGGCCACACCAGTAATCCTACTGTTAAAGCAGGGCAGCACAGTCTGCCTCTGTGGTGAGTATAAAACGACAATGAACAGAGCATCTCGTTTCGGCAAATACCTGAGACCGCAAATAGACAACCTCTATGCAAAATTATCTGGAGGCCGGGTTTTCACATAGCTGAATATGAGTCATGCATACCTCCAGTTAAAAATTGAAGCATCATCAAAAAAGTATATGACGGTAAACACACACAAGGGTTTGTATGAATATACTCATCCAACTTTTGGGGTATCATCGGCATGTGTGCAAATCGATTCTTCCTATAGTGATGGCATTATTATTAGGTGTCGATGAGTACATGGAACATGGATCAGGGGCACAAGGCACCAACGCAGACACCAACTTGCCTACCTTTGCCCACAAGCTTATCTTCACCACTGAAAATGGGCAAAATGGTAATAGCATTACATTTTATGGATACCTTACCAATTTTGGCAGAAGTAATTAAGACTTGCACTTGGTACAATCCCACATTGGCAAAACTTGAAATTGGAATAGTGTAGGTTAGATGGGCTTTAGATTGGTTTCACAGGTCTGTGCAACATTGAGGGCCGAAGAGCATGTACTGAGCTATAATGTTCTATGTTCTATTCCCTTCATAACCTAGTATTTTTTGCTAAGATCTCCCCTCATTCTTCTAAATTCCAATGGATATAGCCCCAGTCTATTGAGTGTCTTCTCCTAAGCCAACCCTCTCAACTCCGGAATCAACCAAGTGAATCTCCTTTGCAACCCCTCCAGTGCCAGTATATCCTTTCTCAAGTAAGGGGATCAAAACTGTACACAGTACTCCAAGTGTGGCCTCATCAGCACCTTGTACAGCTGCAATATAACCTTGCTGTTTTTAAACTCCATCCCTCTAGCAATGAAGGACAAAATTCCATTTGCCTTCTTAATCACCTGCTGCATCTACAAATCAACTCCTTGTGATTCTTGCACAAGGACACCCAGCTCCCTCTGCTGCAATTTTTTACCATTTAAATAATAGTCCATTTTGCTATTATTCCTATTAAAATGGATGATTCACATTTACCAACATTGTACTCCATCTACCAGACCCTTGCCCACTCACTTAGATTATCTATATCCATTTGCAGACTTTCAACATCCTCTGCACACTTTGCTCTGCCACTCATCTTTGTGTTAGCTGTGAATTTTGACACACTACATTTGGTCCCCAACTCCAAATCATCTATATAAATCGTAAACAATTGCAATCCCAACACTGATCCCTGAGGCGCTCCACTAGTCCTTCTGAGAAAGTAGAGGCATTGACCGGCTTTCTTAACAATCATGTTGACATGGGGGGACCGGGCCAGGTTGTTGGTGATAAGAACATAAGAACATAAGAAATAGGAGCAGGAGTAGGCCATCTAGCCCCTCGAGCCTGCCCCGCCATTCAATAAGATCATGGCTGATCTGTCGTGGCTCAGTTCCACACTCCCGCCCTCTCCCCATAACCCTTAATCCCTTCGCTTATGAAAAACCCATCAACCCGCGTCTTAAAAATATTTAGCGAGGCAGCCTCCACCACTTCAACGGGCAGGAAATTCCAGAGATTCACCACCCTTTGAGTGAAGAAGTTCCTCCTCAACTCCGTTTTAAACCGCCCCCCCTTTATCTTGAGGCTGTGCCCCCAGTCCTACTGTCCTTTCTGAGCGGGAAGAGTCTCTCCACCTCTATCCTATCCATCCCATTCATCATCTTATATGTCTCAATGAGATCTCCCCTCATTCTTCTAAACTCTAATGAGTACAAGCCTAGTTTATTCAGCCTCTCCTCATAGCTCAACCCCCTCAACTCCGGTATCAGCCTAGTAAACCTCCTCTGCACTCCCTCCAAGGCCAAAATATCCTTGCGTAAGTGCGGCGACCAAAACTGCACACAGTACTCCAGCTGCGGCCTCACCAATGCCCTACACAGCTGCAGCAAGACCTCCCTACTTTTATATTCAATCCCCCTGGTTATGAAGGCCAGCATCCCATTCGCCTTCCTGACCACCTGCTGCACCTGCAGGCTGGGTTTTTGCGACTCATGCACAAGGACCCCGAGGTCCCTCTGCACCGTCACCTGCTGCAGTTTTTCGCCACGTAAGTAATAGTCCTTCCTACCATTATTCCTACCAAAGTGGACCACCTTGCACTTGCCAACATTAAATTCCATTTGCCATTTCCTGGCCCATTCGCCCAGCCTATCTAGATCCTTCTGCAGACTCTCCACACCCTCCGCGCAATTTGCCGTTCCACCAATCTTGGTGTCATCAGCAAATTTCGACACCATACACTCGGTTCCCTCCTCCAGATCATCTATATAAATGGTAAATAGCTGAGGCCCCAGCACCAACCCCTGGGGCACTCCACTAGTCACCAACCGCCAATCCAAATAGCACCCATTGTCCCCCACTCTCTGCCTCCTATTTGATAACCAATCCTCTATCCACACTAACACCCTACCCCCAACTCCATGCCCCATTACCTTCTGTATTAATCTCTTGTGAGGTACCTTGTCAAATGTCTTCTGAAAATCAAGGAAGACCACATCCACCGGCTCTCCTCTATCCACCGCCCTAGACACATCCTCATAGAACTCCAATAAATTCGTCGGACACGACTTCCCCTTAACGAAACCGTGCTGCATCTGGACACAGGTGATCTGGACACCTAAACACTTGAAGCTCTCGACCCTTTCTATTTCATTCCCCGTTGATGTCGACAGGGGCATGTACTCCTTTATGCTTCCTGAAGTCAATGACAATCTCCTTCGTGTTGTTGACGTTGAGGGAGAGATTATTGTTGCCGCACCAGTTCATCAGATTCTTTATTTCATTCCTGTGGTCTATCTCATCATTGTTTGAGATCTGACCCACTATGGTGGTGTCGTCAGCAAATTTGAAAATTGAATTGGAGGGGTGTTGTACGTTATACAAGATGCACTGCAGAAATGTACCATTGCCTAACCAGCAATGTCCACATGCCTTCTTTTTAAATTTAAGAGGATAGCAATCTTTGGCACATATTTTCAATTGTCCTACAATCTACTTCTGCTCCTTTATGTTGTGAAACTTATCATGTACAATGTAATCATAATATCATAGAATTTCTCATTCAGTTTGAAAGTGAGAAACTTAAATCAAAAACAAAAGACTTAAAGTTGAAAGAAGTCAATTACATAGACATTTAGTTATAGTTAATAGGTATTTTCTTAGCAAGTTATGGGAAAAGCAGAATACGAGAATTAACTAATACAAAATATAAAAATAGATT
The DNA here is from genome assembly GCF_965287045.1 of Carcharhinus amblyrhynchos. Lineage (NCBI taxonomy): Eukaryota > Metazoa > Chordata > Chondrichthyes > Carcharhiniformes > Carcharhinidae > Carcharhinus > Carcharhinus amblyrhynchos. Next base: position 61,094,846 of record NC_137329.1, read on the forward strand.
GTAAGAACTTCTACAAATATGTGAAAAAGGAAATAGTGAAACTAAATGCCAGAGTCTCTATCTGTTAGGCTGGAACAAGGGAAATTGAAATGGGTTATAAGAAAATAACTGATGTTAAACAAATATTTTGCATCTGATTTCAGGTTGGGTGGATTGGCCATGTTAAATTGCCTCTTAGAGTCCCAACATGTATGCTTAGGTTAGATGGATTAGCCTTGGTAAATGTGTGGGGTTACGGAAATAGGGCATGTGGGTAATATAATCTGTCAGAGAGTCAGTGCAGACTTGATGGACCAAATGGCCTTCTTCTACACTATAAGGATTCTGTGATTTTAAGAGATATGTATCAACTTGTGAAGGTACCCATTCCATGTTCCAGTCTCTGCATTGGTTCCTGCAATGTACATATGGTGTAGGATGTGTCCACAGGTGGGTTGAGTTCCTTGAGGAGTCATCTCCATCTGAGGGCTGAGGTTCATAATGTTCATTTGAAGTTCCAAGAAGAAATGGTGAAGATTTGGTTGTGGAAGTAAAACAATATAGATGGTCACATGAAGCACTTAACCATATTAATTGATAATTTGAAATAACTGAAGGCACTTTTGATTGTGTAAGATGCCTTACAAAGATGTTTTGTGTGTTGCATGTGTTATATGTATTTTCTAATGTGAGAAAGTTAATTTTCTTAACTCATTCTTTTGTTAGGTGCTATGCAGCTGTCGGATATGGAGAGAATTCACGGAAAGTATCACTAAATATATCATACTGTTTAAACTTTGGTATAATTGCACATGAATTCTTACACTCACTTGGTTTTCAGCATGAACAATGCAGGAGTGACCGTGATCAGTATATCACGATTTTTTGGAATCATATTCCAGATGGTAAGAAAGTTGAAAATATCATTTTGAACATCAATATATTTGTACTAAAATATACATTAATTTGTTTTTCTGACATTGAGCTATAACTCCTTTAAATTTTGTATTGGCTGTTAATATTGGGAACTGCTTTCTGTGTGGTGTTAAGACCGAGGCCAGAAACTACAAGGTTTTTTAAGAAGTTGACTGAGATCCTAAGTATTATACTTGTTGTTGGCATTAGTGAGAATAAGGTGTTTCACTCTAGGTACGATTCAAGTGACCCACTCGGAAACTTTTATCAAATAAAATTTATTTAAGAAGACAGCTAAAATATATCAAAAAGATTTAGCATAAGTTTTACTAATTACAATTACAAATGTGACACAGTATAGCTCCTGATAACTAACTATCTCCGTTGATCCAAGTTAAGCACGATTCCACAGAACACCCTTCTTCAGACTTAACATAGAAACAGATGCTGGATTTGTAGCTTTTTAACACCTGCTGTGAATTGGTCCTTTGAATATTGAATCAAATCTCTGAGGCTTCCCAGAGCTGGAACTTTCAAAAAGCCTACTGTGAGAGAGAGGGAGAGGCTGGGATTCTCCTAAAAAAAATGAAGTGCCCTATGACGGGAAAATGAGCAAATTTCCTGAACATTCTTTGGGCATACTTATCTGAATGAATCTCTGACACTGTGCAACACAGAGTGCCACACAGAGATTCATGCCAGTAAGAGTGTGTGTATGTGTGTGTGAGTGTGTGTTGTGGGGGGGACTCTCATCTCACTGGAAAAGTCAGAATCAGCATATTGAGCAGGCCACTACTCATGTGCCAATCTGTCAATGGGGAGATCGACACACGTGTGCTGGCTCCCTCCCATCACCAGCCTCCTGGTCCTCCAATACTTTGCCAGGCCTCCCCCTCCCTGATCACTGGCCTCCCCTCCCAATTGCTGGCCTCCCGACCACAACCTGATTCTCAGCTTTTCGAACCCCCGTACTCCCACGATCACTGGCCTTCTGGAACCTCTCCCCCAGGGCCAGCCCAATCTGTTCCCCCCATAACTCACCTGAAACCCCTCCCTGCCCCGATCTGCCCCCACATGGCCAGCCCCAATCCCCCTGATGGCCAGCCTCATGCAACCAGCTGATTACACTAAAAAAAAGGCTGTGGAGACTCGTGATCAGCTAGACGGTGGTTGTGAGTCCCATTAAAGGCCCCCCTGCTGATGTCTCTCAGCCAGCTGCGGTACTGAAGCAACATTGTTAACTGGGAGAGTCCCAGGCAGAAAGACACTACTTTCTTCCATTGGCTTCTGGTGGCAACTGAGTAACGAGACTAAGAACTTGGAATGCTCTATAAAAGACCTGTCCCCAGGCATTTCATCTGACCTGTCAATCATTTTCTCAGCAATCCCCAGAGGATCATTAAAACTCCAGAATAATACAGGGAAAGTGGAAATGAATTTGAAGAATAAAGGGAAAGTAGAAAAGAGCCCAAACAGGGAGTTAGGTGGGTAAAAAGGGGTCACAAAATGTCCTTAGCGGACAGGATTACGCAGAACTCCAAGGCATTGGAGCAGCTAGAGAGTAGCTAGAGAAAGAGTTGGTCCACTCAAGGACAAAGGAGGGAAATTATGTGTAGAACCACAGGAAATGGGTGAGATTCTTAATGAATACTTTGCATCAGAATGCCCTATGGCAGGAAAATGAACGAATTTCACAAACATTTTTTGGGCATACGTAGGAAGTAGGTCGCGGGGCGGCCTGGGAAGTTTTTTTTTATTTAAAAGTTACTAACCTGGGAGGATTGACCTCATTGTTCAACTGGAGCAAAGCAGAGAGGGAACGTTTCGTGTCAGGAGTGCTGAGGGTAAGAGATTGATTTTTTTTCAACCTCTTTATTGGAGTTTTTTATTCTGTTAAATCAGTAAACCAGAAGTAGGCCGTGGGGTGGCCTGGGAAGGTTTTTTTTATTTAAAAGTTACTTACCTAGGAGGATCGACCTCATTGTTTGACTGGAGCAAAGCAGAGAGGGAACGTTTAATGTCAGGAGTGCTGAGGGTAAGAGATTGATTTTTTTTCTACCTTTTTATCGGAGTTTTTTTTTCAGTTAAATCAGTAAATCAGAAGTAGGACACGGGGTGGCCTGGGAAGGCTTCTGCACAATAAATTTGAACAGGGAGGAATCCTGAGACACCACACGTGTAGAGTATCCCACCCTCCCTCCTCCTCTAACCTAAAAAAAAGACCCGGGTGAGAGCAGGTAAATAAAAAAAAGAAGCAAATAAAGAAGAAAGAGAGGAGTAGGAGAAAGGGAGGCAGCGAGTGGAATGTAAGACTGTGCAGGCTCCTAATTTCAGCCAGTAGCGTGCAGAAGTTTTAAAAAGCAGGCTGCTCTATCAGCGGGCAGCAGAGTGAGAGGGAGCAGAGTGGGACAGCTTCAGCATGAACAGGCAGGGGCGAGGGTAGATTCTGGTAAGTTTTTGATTCTTCAGAGTAGAAAGAATGCCAGGCAGGATGTTGGAATGCTCCTCTTGCAGAATATGGGAAGTCAGGGAGACCTCCAGTGTCCCTGACAATGACACCTATGGGAGGTGCATCCAGCTGCAGCTCCTAACAAACCACACTAGGGAACTGAAGCAGGAGCTGGATGACCCCCGGATCATTCGGGAGAATGAGGGTTTATAGATAGTAGCTTCAGGGAGGTAGTTACGCCATAGGCACAGAGCACAGGAAATTGGGTTATCATCAGGGGAGGGAAGAGGAAAGTGCAGGCAGAGCAGGTTCCACAATAAGTATACTGCTTTGTTGGATACTGTTGTGGAGGATGCCTTACCTGGGGTAAGTTTGCAGCAGCCGGATCTCTGGCACTGAGTCTAGTTCTGCAGCACAAAAGCGAGGGGGGACAAAGAGGAGAGCAGTAGTGATAGGCGACTCAATAGTCAGAGATACAGATAGGAGGTTCTGTATTCGTGACAGAAACTCTTGGATGGTTTGTTGTTTCCCAGGTACCAGGGTCAGGGATGTCTCTGATTGCATGCACAGCATTCTGAAGTGGGTGAGTGATCAGCCAGATATCATGGTACTCATCAGTACCAATGACGTAGGAAGGAAGAGTGTGGAGGTTCTAAAGAGTGAGTATAGAGAGCTTGGTAGGAAGTTATACAGCAGGACTCCAAGGATAGTAATCTCAGGATTGCTACCTGTGCCACGTGCCAGTGAGGGTAAGAGTAGGATGCTCAGCAGATGAACATGTGGCTGAGGAACTGGAGTAGGGGTCAGGATTTCAGATTCCTAGATCATTGGGACATCTTCTGGGGCAGGTGGGATCTGTACAAGAGAGACAGGTTACACCTGAACTACAAGGGGACCAATATACTTGCAGGAAGGTTTGCTAGTCTCATTGGGGAGGGTTTAAATTACATTTGCAGGGGAATGGGAACAAGAGTGCCAGAGCAGATAGTGGAGCGGGGGTGAAAATAAATGATGATAATTCATGCAAAATCACAAACAGAAGGATTGTGTGTGGTGGTAATAATCTTCTGAGGTGTGTCTATTTCAATGCCGGTATTGTGGGGAAAGCAGACAAGTTGAGGGCGTGGATCGACACATGGAATTATGACATTATAGCCATTAGTGAAACTTGGCTACAGGAGGGGCAGGACTGCAGTTCAATGTTCCAGGGTTCCAATGTTTCAGAAGCGATAGAGACAGAGGGATGAAGGATGGGGGGGTTAGCATTGCTAGTCAGGGAAAATGTTGCAGCAGTGCTCAGGCAGGACAGATTAGAGGGCTTGTCTACCGAGGCCATATGGGTGGAGCTGAGAAACAGGAAAGGTATGACCACATTAATGGGGTTATATTATAGACCACTGAATTGTCAGCGAGAATTAGAGGAGCAAATCTGCAGAGAGGTAGCAGCCAACTGCCGGAAACATAAAGCTGTGATAGTAGGGGATTTTAATTTTCCACATATAGATTGGAACTCCCATACTGTTAAAGGTCTGGATGAGGTGGAGTTTGTAAAATGTGTTCAGGAAAATTTTCTGAATCAATATATAGAAGTACCAACTAGAGAGGATGCAATATTAGGTCTCCAATTCAGAAATGAATTAGGGCAAGTGTTGGAAGTGTGTAGGGGAGCACTTTGGTTCCAGTGATCATAATACCATTAGTTTCAACTTGATCATGGATAAAGATAGATCTGGTCCTCGGGTTGAGGTTCTGAACTGGAAAAAGGCCAACTTTGAAGAAATTAGAAATGATCTAAAAAGTGATCTAAAAATTTAGGTCTATTCAAAATGCTTCTTCAGTTCCATGGCATGATCAGATCAGTTTAAATTGTTTTACTTTTATTTACACTCCTTGATTTATACTTGTGTAAGAATGTGGCACAGGAGTACAATTGTACCCCTGGTAATTAGCATCGTCCAAATCATAAGCTCATATTGTTTTTTTATTCTTCACTATGGATCAAGCTAACACTTGATGAGACAAGGGGTGGGATTCTCTGCCGTCTCAATAACAGCAGGTGACATGCCATTCGCTGGTGGTAGGATTCTCTGGTCCCATTGCTGACAATGGAAATTCCTTTGAAGCCATTCTAAGCTGCCAGGAAATTCACAGCACAATTGCGCTGCTGGACGAAACAGTGAATTGTGCTGGCATGAATGGCCAGAGAATTCTGGCCAAGATCTGGGTAGGATTTTCTGGCTGTATTTGCCCCGAAACTGGAAAATCCCGCCCGAGGTCAACAGGCCTTTCCATGGTCCGCCCTTTGCCCGCTATGATTCCTGTGCTGGGCAGAACCGGAAAATTCACCCCCCGGTTTCAGCTGACTAGTATCCTGGTTTCAGAATCAACACACACTTATTTCCTCTACCCCATTATTTTTGTTCATGCCATCATCCATCTAGGCCCAAAGCTCTGCACTCCTCTCTCCCTTTTTAAGATACTGGCTAATTTTCTCCTTAATAAAAAGTTTGGTGGATTACAGCAACAACTTGGATAAAATTAAGCACATTTGGTCGTCAAAACTTGAACATTGCTGAAGAAAGAGACATCTTTCTGGAAGCTTTTCATTTTGAACTTATCAGCACATTCACAAGAAACATATTTTGTTACATGTTGTACACATTACACAAAATAAGAACATGTACACACCTGTTACAGTTAATAAGCAACTGCGATTTGCTTGTTCTTTCTTGTGGTGATTATCTCTTTAAGGGCAACACAGCAGAAATAGGTCACCTGGCTTGGGGACCAGTTGGAAGACAGAGTTGGGAATAACCTCAGGAAGTGGAATCCTCCTCTGTGGCCTTCCATTGCCTCTCCTTGAAGTCTTCACTGCCTCCTCTGAGATCGTCAGTTCAGGGGTAGTTTTACAAAGAAATACATCATGCCTAGGCAGAGGTCCTCAAGGTAGTATCATGAATGGTCCCAGAGAGTTCATGAATACTCCAGTTTAAGCTATAAAAATGTATGCAGAAATCTTAAGTTTTCAGATGCTGTTTCTCTCATTCTGGCCTTTTGAATATCCCAATTTCAACGCAATCATGAGTGCTCGTCATGCCTTCAGGTTCCTGCAACACAGCTCTTGAATTCTTCCTCAATCTCTCTGTATCTCTCTGACTCTCTGTCTTACTCTTTCAAAAATTCCCCAAATCATACATCATTAATTATTATTTTTTCCATCTGATGTCATATTTTCATGTCTGGGTGACATATTTCATATTGTTTAATTGAGGCTCCTTGAGATGATTCCACATATTAAAGGCTATATCTAAATAAAAGTTATTGTATTGTCATTAGTGGGTAGATTTCTCTGCCCAGGCCCTATGATTGTCTATTTTTCATTAAAGCATGATTTGTTTTGTGTACCCATGATAAGTCAGTTGATTACAGAGCATCAAGTGAAAGGCTCTGCTTAACAGCTGGATGGTTGGCATTTATCATTTTGTGTATGGTGGTCCTGGACTTTCCACATTTTGTTCTATGTGACAGTTTGAAAAGCTGAAACTTGTTTTTAATCCATGGTACTCTTCAATCTGTGTAGCTAATTGCTTCTACAGGTGAATGATATATAATTTTCCTCTTTGTGAAAAGCTGTACAACAGATCAAGATCAAAAATTAACATACAATAATACGAATTAGGAGCAGAAGATTTTCTAAGGCCCTGCCACAGTTTATGTGGATGCATTTGAAATGATGACTACAAGAAGGAACTATGGACTATGGACAGGAAAATTATAGAATACCTCAAAGAAGAGACAACAGAAGACCTCAGAGGAAGCAATGAAGACCTCAGAGAAGAGGCAACAAAGACCTCAGAAAAGCGATACTGAAGATCTCAAAAAGGGTGCAAAAGACAGGCCCTAGACAGAAGGCAACTCTTGAAGTAGACTCATTGGCAACAAAAATCTCAAAGACAAGGCTCTAGAGACTCTGGAAAGTGGGCAAAGGAAGACCCCAGAGAAAGGCAATGAAAGACACAAAAAAGGGTATTGAAAGACCCCAGAAGGAGGGCAATAAAAGACCCAAAAGGAGGGCAGTGAAAAACCCCTGAAGGAGGACAAAGAAAGAGTAAATAACCAAATAAAGGACAATGAGGGAATTGCAGAATGGAAACGAGTCAAAACTTCATCGGAGTCAGACCTGCTCAATAGAGAAGTCAAAAGGGTTAGGATGAAATTAAAAGAAGTAGAAGTAAAGGTTCCATTTATGAAATGTATATACTCAGTAAAAATGTGATGGATTCCCCTCGGAAGAAAGACAGAAATTAATTTTTTGATATTTGTTTACATTTTTTACAGAGAATATGGAATTTCCACAGTTAAGTGCTTTACATTTGATTGTTCCACTTTTCTTTCTTGCTGTTTTTGAAAGCGTTCTGGATATTTTATTAAAGAGTTCAGAAGAAATTAAAGAGTTCAGAAGAAAGTTGGAATGAATGAACACAAAAAGGAATGAACGAAAAGAATTAAAACTCTAGAGAAAGACATTAAAACAACAAGATCAAATGACTAAAACAAATATGGAGAATAAAAATGCTTCAAAAATTTACAAAATGAAGTTAAGAAAGATAAATTAATGAGACAATGTATAATAAGTTTGAACTCCATTAAAATCTACTTTAAAATAAGGGCAAGTTCAATGAAGGGGTCCAGATGCGGAGGAATTTGTTAATTATCTCCAGGAAGGTTTTCTGGAACAATATGTTGATAGTCCAACAAGAGAGGGGGCTATACTGGACTTGGTACTAGGGAAAGAGTCCAGCCAGATCATTAAAGTTGCAGTGGGCGAACATATGGCGAACAGTGACCACAATTCCGTAAGTTTTCAAATACTCATGGAAAGGGACAAGGGTTGTCCCAGGGTTAAGATGCTGAATTGGGGGAAAGGTAACTACAACCAGATTAGGCAGGATTTGAAGACTGTTGTTTGGGAGAGGCTGTTTGAGGGTAAATCCACATTTAGCATAAGGAAGTCTTTTAAGGAGCAGTTGATTGGAGTGCAGGACAGGCATATGCCTATGAAAAGAAAGGATAGAAAAGACGGGATTCGGGAACCATGGGTGGCCAGGGAAATTACACGTCTAGTCACAAAGACAAAAAAGGCATTCATCAGGTCTAGGCAATTAAAAACAGTTGAAGCCCTTGAAGAATACAGAGAAAGTAGAAAAGAACTCAAACATGAAATTGGGACAGCTAAAAGGAGTCACAAAATATCTCTGACAGGCATGATTAAGGAGAATCCCAATGCATTGTATACATATATGAGGAACAGGAGGGTAGCCAGAGAAAGGATAAAGGAGAGAAATTACGTATAGAACCAAAGGAGTGGGTGAGATCTTTAATGAGCACTTTGCATCAGCATTCACAAAGGGAAGGGACACATTGATTGATGGTTTCTTGGAAGGGTATGTAAACCCTCTAGAGCAAGTCTTCATACGAGAGAGGAAGTGGTGGGTGTATTAAAAAGTATTAAGGTAGACAAATCTCCAGAGCTAGGTGGCACCTATGCCAGATTTCTGAGGAAGACAAGAGAGGAAATGTCATGAAGAACAAACATATCAGGAGTGATTCTCCCAATAACATTCTAAGTGCTGAATTTGCGGGAAAACTGGTGTAAATCATGATTGTTTCTTTATTGGGAGTTCATGCTTGAATCTCCCACAGTCTGTGCAATTTAGAGGTCACAATCATGAATCTCATTAAAAGCTTGGGGGTGGGGTCTATTCACACCAGAGTATGACAGTTGTGGAACTCTGCGTATGTGCAGTGGCTCTAAACTGTCAGCTTGCAGTTTGCTGGCCAACTGAATCACTGGTCAGCCTGGGACCCTGGTGGTGCTGCCCCTACAACCCCCTCACGGCCCAATTGCGGCCCCCATGAACATTCCCAGGCCAGCCCCGACCCACCTCCCATTCCAGAGCACCCCGATCACCATGCCCCCTCCAGCAATGATGATCCCTCCAATGGGAGGCAGACCCCTCCAGCATACACCACCCCCTAGCCCAGCCCAATCACTGGCCTCCCTCCAGCCTTGACTGATCCTGTCTGCAGAGTGGCAATGGGACACCCACCCCCACCAATCATTCCCTATGCCCTGCCCCCTTGGTACTGCCCAATGTCCAGTGGGCAGTGTCAAAGTGCCTCCTGGGCATGGGCATTTTGCCTCTTGGGCAGTGCAAAGGGGCACAGACTGGCACTATCAGGGAACCCATGCCCAGGGGGTATCAGACCCCCATGACCCAACCGCTGGGGAGCCATGATTGTGCCCCCTTTACTCCAACAGGGTCTCCCGCTAGTTCCCCAAAAGTGGGGAGCTACTCTAAACCCTGCCGGAGTGGATTTTTACTGGTGGGATGGGAGATGCTATCAGGCCTGAGAATTCAGTTCAGGTCCAATAATTACATTTCAATCACATTAAAAAAACTTACCTGCTTGTCCCATCGGTTTCCTTCATGGTCCTGACCATTCCAATATCTGGTGGTGGGACCTCTGCATGCGTAGGGAACACATGCTCAAATCCTACAAATTGGCACACACGCTAATCTCCTGGCCCAATCCGCCAAAAAAAAGTGGGTTGGAATGGGAAAATCACCCCAACATCTATGTTGGATGGCTGTAAAATTGAATGGAGTTATTGGCAAAATAAAAGACTAAGCCAGGACAGAGAGACATGGAAAGGCTATTATGAATTAAGAACCTACCTTAAGACAGAGCTGTCATTATAATGATGAACACTGTAACACAGAAGAAAGACCGTACAAACAATGTGTCAGGGTGGAAAGTGTGGTGTATGGCTTCTCCAATGGCTGGCAAAAAATTGGGGTTTATGCTTGGGCCCTGAAATGGTAGCACACAAGGCACTGGCATATTTGGGACTGGGGCAGGAAGAGGTGTCTGAAGGATGACAGGCTCTGGCCTAAAGGGCAGGAACCATCATTGCAGTCATTTTGTGCAATTTGTCGAGAGGAAAAGTTGCACCACACATGTAAGTCAACAGTCAAGGAAAGGCTTTGAGTCAGACAAACTGCATTAACTGCTAGGACATTTTTTACCTTGGAGGAAATCAATTTGGTGTGAGGTGAAGCCATTGTGGGTTGGGAATGCTTCTGGGTGTGGCCCATGGGAGGGTTATGCATTAGACTATAAAATATAAGAGCTGTAAGGGGCCTGCTCCACCATTCAGTAAGATCATGACTGATCTGATATGATAATCTTCAAGTCCTCTTTCCTGCCTTATCCCCATAATGCTTGATTCCCTTACTGATTAAAAATCTGCCCATCTCTGTTTTGAACTTACTTAATGACCCATTTCTATGGGTCACCTCCAGGAATAAAGCCTTGGGTGCTGGAGGTGATTATTCAACAGAAGAGAACCCTGGTTACATAACATAGGTCACAAGGCTATCAGCCAACACCAGCCCAGAGAGATGAAGGTTAGGAAGGGGCCAACCAAGACCTTCTACATTTCCAAAGAACAGTGACATGTCATTGAATGTTCAGAACACACGGACTCTACCTCCAGATATCAGAGGTGACTAAGGTTTTCCTGAGAGGAAGTTGAATATTCCTGCAACAAGACCTATCGCATTATGGCTTTGGAGCGAAGCACTATGACAATTAACATCCGGTAACATTGGCCTTAAACTTCTACACCAATGATTTATTTCATGGTCCGCAAGGGACACGTGTGGCATTTCCATGGCAGCAACACATAGCTCTAAATGGGAATAATGAAGGCCCTATTTAGAAGGATCTCCATTAACTCTAGACGTCTGAGAAATTTCATTTCTCTAGTTTCCTTAACTAGCTTGACTTTAGGCTTCCAGCATCTGTTTTCTTAACCCTTACTCCATAGTGTGGCTTGCAATTAGTGGGAGGCTCGGGCCTGACTCTAATGGGGTGAAACTGCTTGAGGGTTTGAGTTTAGGAGTCATGGGGTTGTGCTGCAACTATACAGGACCTTGGTAAGACCACATTTGGAATATGGTGTGCGGTTCTGGTCACCTCGCTATAAGAAGAATGTGGAAGCATTGAAGAGCGTGCAGAGGAGATTTACCAGGATGCTGCCTGGTTTTGAGGGTAGATTTTATGAGGGAGCTGGGGCTTTTCTCTTTAGAGTAGAAAAGGATGAGAGGCGACTTAATAGAGGTTTATAAGATGATGAGGGGGATAGATAGAGTGGACGTGCAGAGACTATTTGCTCGGGTGGATGTAGCTGTTACTAGGGGCATAACTATAAGGTTCATGGTGGGAGATATAGGAGGAATGTCCGAGATGGATTCTTTACTCAGAGCGTGGTTGGGGTGTGGAATGCACTGCCTGCTGTGATAGTGGAGTTGGACACTTTAGGAACTTTCAGTTGGTTATTGGATAGGCACATGGAACACACCAGAATGATAGGGAGGGGGATAGCTTGATCTTGGGTTTGGACATAGCTCGGCACAACATCAAGGGCCGAAGGGCCTGTATTATGCTATAATGTTCTATGTTCTAGAAATCTACCTGGATTGGATAAACATCCTCCAGTTAGAAAATGGTCACTTGAGTGAATCATAGAGGCCCTTCGGCCCATCGAGTCTGCACTGACCACAATCTCACCCAGGCCCTACCCCCATATCCCTACATACTTTACCCACTAATCCCTCTAACCTAAGCATCCTAGTACACTCAGGGACAATTTTAGCATGGCCAATCAACCTAACCCACACATCTTTGGACTGTGGGAGGAAACTGGAGCACCCGGAGGAAACTCACACAGTCACGAGGAGAATATGCAAACTCCACACAGACAGTGACCTGAGCCAGAAATCAAACCCAGGTCCATGGAGCTGTGAAGAAGCCGTGCTAACCACTGTGCTACCGTGCCTCCCTCCCTGGGAAGTCCTGCTCAAAAACCCAGAGGTTTTCTTAGAAGAACTAGGAGCTACAAAAGGAGCCAAAGTGGCATTACATGTCGACCAGGATGCAATCCCATGGTTTTGCAAGGGACGCTTGGTACTATTTGCTTGAAGGGAAAAAGTGAAACAAAAATTAGAAGATGGGAACGAAAAGACATCATAAAACCTGTGCAGTTTGCAAAACGAGCAGCTTCAGTGTTGACTATTTTGAAGCCAGATGGTTCAGTCCATCTTTGCGGAAATTTTAAGTAAACATAAAACCGCTATTCACAGCTGGACAAATACCTGATTCCCTGGATTGAGGGGGGCTCTTATTCTCGAAATTGGATATGAGTCATGCTTATTTGCAGTTACAGTTGGGTGAGGATTCACAGAAATATTCCATGATCAATATTCTAAAGGGCCTCTATCAATACACAAGGCTATCTTTTGGGATATTGCAGCCTGCTGGATTTTCCAGACAACAATGGAGAACATATTACAAGGTTTACCTCAGGTGGCCATTTACCTGGAAGACGTTCTCATTACAGGTAAAGCAGAGGCAGAACATCTAGAAAACCTGGAGGGAGTCCTTAGTCATTTCTCAAGAGCCAGTGTGTACTTAAGGAGGGAGAAACACATCTTCCTGGCACCTCAAGTGACCTATCTCGGTTACAAAGTTCTACATCCTTTGGAGGGCCAGGTGCAGGCTATTATAGATTCCCCGGCTCCCATCTCCACTCAGGAGTTGCAATCTTCTTAGGGCTGGAGTTGTACTATAGAAAATTTAGACCAAACTGAGCCTCTATCTTGGTTCAGCTATATCAGCTGCTAAAAAAGTATCAAGCTTGGGAATGGCCCACCTGTCAAATCCTTGCTTTGAAGAAAATAAAGCATTAGTTATCATCGTTGAATGTCTCAGCACATTCTGATCCTTGAAAAGAGATAGTGCTAACCTGTGATGTATCTCCACAAGGCATCTGGACAGTTTTGGCAATGTCAGATAGAGACGAACATCCAATAGCATATGCCTCCAGGACCTTGTTATAGCAGAAAGGAAGTATGCCCATTTTGAAAAAAAAGAGTTGGCAGTAATACTTGGAGTGGAGAAATTTCTTCAATACATTTATGGGTGGGAATTTGTGAATCACAAGCCACTACTGGGGCTACTGAAAGATGGCAAAGTGGCACCACCAGTAGCATCAGCCCACATCCTTCGATGGGCGTTTTTACTGGCGGCTTACAACTATCAGTTGGAGCACCAACCTGGTGGCCAGGCAGGCTACCTTTAGCAGACCCCCAATTGATGGTATCCCAAGTAGAATAATGACTATTCTAATGAATAGTAAAAATAAACTATGAGTTTTCTGGATACCCTCCCAATGGCCATATTTAACATATGTCTTTGGACGCAGAAGGACCCTGTCCTCACAAAAGTTAAACACTTAGTACTAACAGGGGAAGCAAAAAGACCAATTCCATTCTTATTGGAACAGAAGAGAGCAGCTCACTGTCGAAGACAGAACACAGCAATGGAGGGCACGAGTCGTTGTTCCGAGTCAGAGCTGTTGTGCTATACTGGCTGAACTACATCATAGCCACCCAGGATTGTCCAAAATGAAGATGCTGTCCAGGAGCTATGTTTGGTGGCTGGGAACGGAACCCTGGATTTGGCTGTATGGAGATTATGCGGCCCACTCATGGGCTTGATGCTTTTGGTCATAGTGGATGGACACACATCAGGTGCATTCAGTGGCCATAACAATAACAGTGGAGAAACTTTGTACCTCATTTGCAATGTATGAGATCCCAGAGGTGCTGATCTCTAACAATGGGCTAGCTTTCAACAACCAGAAGTTCACTCGGTTCGAGAATTAAATGGGATTCGACATATCAGAATGGCACCATCCACCATTGAATGGCCTCATGGAGAGAATGGTCCAGACTTTAAAAGCTGGTTTAAAAATCAGCCAATAGCATCAATGAACATCATGCTCTCCCATATGTCTATTTGACTATAGGATAACCCCCATGCCACTCTAGGAATAGCACCCACAAAATGCACAGAAGATGCCGCCCAAGACTAAGCTTGCTCTTCCCAAACCAGGGGCAGGGGGGTGGACCCAGGGAGAAGGTGGAAAAGCAACAAGAAGCCCAAAGCAAAGGTCATGACAATAGTAGCCAAGAGACATAATTAGTCACAGGTAAAATAGTTTGGGTAAAAGATTATCCAAATTGTCCTGTATGGTTACCTGGAACGGTTGAGTCTAGGACGGGATCTGTATCCAACAGAATACGTGTGGGTGATGCCGTCCTGAAAAAAAACGCCGAGACCAGGTGTGGTATTTGCAATCACAGTTCATCCTGGAGCAACAATGCCCAGCGGATAAGAACTGAGAGCCCTCCCAGTCTGACCACCCTGCCTCTCTGTCACCACTAGTTCGGACCTCAGAGTCTGAAATGGACACTGCACGCGATGCCATGGCTACTGTTCTGCCACTCAATGAAGGGAGTGAACTAGAATTCTGACGCTCGTATTATAAGAGACAGGTGCCCAATGGATACACTCCTCCCATGTCAACGCCGAGTTGGAGGATCTGGACCCAGCACTGAAACGTTGAAAGAGACCCATGAGGCATATGAACAACTGAGAATTCTCGGACTTGTGGGGGAGGATGTAATGACTGCAATGAGGCACTGGAGGTTGGCCTCTTGGATTACAAACTCCCTGATTGATGTCATAACTGCCTGCCCAATCAGGGACCCTCACCTATATATAAAAATAGGAGTGTCAGGTCCTCTGGCCCTCCAGATTCTGATTGTATCCTGGAAGCACTCTAGAAGTGGAATAGAGTTTGTAAATAAGGGACACAGCCTCTAAGGAATTACTTCACCCATGTTATGCATCAAGGCTTCCCAATCACTACCCCCCACACAGCACCCATGTGCTCTATTGCACTCCTCCATGGCAAGGGTGTGCTACCACACCCTTGCCATGTGAACCATCACATCCAGGTTCAGCATGGCACCGGACATGATGTGTCACCATCCACATTCAATTGGGACATGGGTTACTGGTGGAATTTATTTCCCTCTCTCAGCTCTTCCCCCCATCCCTTGCAGAGCGGTGGATGGACTGTCCATATAACCAATAGACCTGGTAGTCATTCTTGAGGCTGCTGCTGTGGAGGAGAAGGAATTGTGGGCACTACAAGGCCAACCCAGCAGCCCAGGCCAGAGGCTGCTGCAGGAGAAGAAGGAGGCACCGGTCGGGAGTAGGAGGTGGGCACCCATCGCCCCAAGCTGAGGGAACAGTCAACAAAGGAAACAGAGAACCCGACGGTTCAGGGCACACATATCTTTCAAGGACCTCCTAGACAGCATGTGCTGCCATAGGCCTCAGCTTCACAAGGAGGTGGTGCAGCACCTGTGCTATGTCCTCATGGACCTGGCATCTCAGTGCATGGGGATATCCACTCCCGGAAGTGGCAAAGGTCACAGCTACCCTCAACTTTTATGCCACCAGGTCCTTCCAGGCAGCAAGTGGGGACCTCTGTGAGAGATACGAATCCTCAGTCCACAATGTGTCCATGAGTTGATTGTGGCCCCATATGCCCGGATTGGGCCAGACCCAGCAAGAAGCCTGGGTTGTTGGATTTTCTGTCTTTGTGGGAATGCCAAATATCCAGGGGGCAATCGACTGCACACATGTGCCATGTGAATCCATTCACCATGAAGAGGAAGAGCTTCCACTCTCTGACTGCTCAATTGGTGTGCGGCCACAGGATGCACATCATGCACATGTGTATATGACACCCAGGCATCATTCACGACAACTTCATCCTCAGAAAACTGAACAGCCCAGGCTGCCAGGTTGGCTTATTGGGGACAAGGCTAAGGGCTTGGCTGATGATGCCAGTGCAGATGCTAGAGACTGATGAGGAGACCCATTATTGAGAGGCCCATGTTGCCACCCAATCTGTCACCAAATGTGTATTGGGCTCATGAAGATGTGGTTCCACTGCCTGGACTACTCAGGCGGGGCCTTCCAGTACTGAACCTTGAAAGTTTTTCACCTCGTGGTGGTCTGGTTTGCGTTCCACAACCTGGCACAACAGTGGGGAGATGTCTTGAAGGAGGAGGAGGAGCAGGAAGAGGGTGCACAGCTGGATGTCCTTTGGGGAGGAGACAACCCAGAAGAATGTGGGGGAGGGGGAGGAGGATGATGAATAGGAGGCTGAAGAGGAATTGGGGATGGAAGACAGGTGATGGCAAGGGTCTGGCAGTGAAGGACAGCAAGGGAGACCCTCACTGCATCAAAGTTCTCCAACTAGGAGCATGTGATACCCCGACCCTCCATAACTCTTTTCACTCCTCTGCACCATGGTAACACCAGGATGATGGGCCTGGGTTAGCTGTGTTAGCGAGTTACTGGTCCAGGCAGGAGGCTGAAGACAACTATGCAGCACAATGTGATGGTGCCCTGGGCAAATCAAGTTTGACTTCTACATGATGTCTGCATGTGCATTGGTGCCTGGGTGAGGTTTGGGGATACCACCCTCTGCTTCAGTGGTGGTGGGGGGTGGGTTTGGGCCCTTTCCCAATGCTTCCTGGTTTCTGGGATGCCATGGCAGTTTGTGTGACCTAGTGGCCCTGCACAGCACCCACAGCTGGCACTGTTTGTTCTGAGCGCCTCAATTGCAATGGCAGTGATGAGCACATTACATGCGCTTGGATTTGGGGACGGCATTTGTCGTGCACCTGAAGGCCCTCTCCTATGCATAGTAATATTAGGACCTCCTCTGGCTAAGATCAGCATACAACCATCCCTGTTGGAGGATAATCACAGGTACATTAGTCACATCTGTGCTATTATTCTGTTGGGGCACAACAGCATTTATTGGTGTAAACTGGTGACAGTGCAATAGTTTAATATTTGTACTGCTGCTGATCGTGTAACATATTGCATGCTTATTTTCTTGATGGGGAAGGTGATTAAAGGATTGGGAGCAGATGGTACAGTGTTCTGCAGGGGAATGTTCCCATTGTAGCAGGCAAGGGCAGACCATGCAAAGGTATGTTGATCTTGGGTGGGATTTTCTGATTTTGGGGCTGGTGCGGCCAGAAAATCCTGCCCCTGGAGTCTGGTGATACTCTCCAATTTGATGGTAGTGGAAAGAATCCCTCTCAGGTGTTGGCTGTCTATCTGGAAACCTCTGGTGCTCTCTCAAACCTGTCTATTCTTCTTCCTCATTTCTCTATGCCTTTTCTTCCTCCCTCATTTGTACCTCCTACTGCAGGTCCTATCTTTTATCACCTATTTATAGTACTTTTAATTTATGAATAAAAGAAAACGAATTGATGCAATCAGAGGGCTGTTGTGCTTAATGGGCTTTTTATTTTTATCCATCATCAATGACTTAATATCCAAGTAAAGCATTAATTTGAAACAATTACAAGAAAATCTAATAGTTATAGAAAAGAATTACAGATTTAACAGAATAAAAAAAAAGTAAAACAGCAATTTAACAATTCTTCACTGAAATCTAGCATCAGGATGCTCAAATGTTACTTTACTTCCAACAAATAAACACTTCACTAATATATAGCTCAAATATGTTAACTGAGATCATACAATCACAAGACAGGACAAATCCAGCTTCTCCCCCTGATAACCATTAGGGCTCTATCCCAGATCTTCTTCAGATAATTGCAGGATCTCCTTCCTTAAATTGCAATGCAGATGTCCAACATGATTTATTCCTTTTCCAGGGTATGAGATTAGTTCACCATATTGGCAAATCATACTGTTTATGAAAGTTGTGTTAAAACACAACACCCAATTGTTTTCTGAGGTCTAAATCAAGATTTGCAACTGTTCGGAAAGTTGTCCGTCTATCTTTCACTTTTTCCATTAATAGAAGCACCTTCTTGTCAATTGCCCCCCAGTTCGCTGATGACACTAAGGTCGGTGGTGTTGTGGATGGTCTGGAAGGATGGCAAAAGTTGCAGCAGGACATAGATAGGATGCAGGACTGGGCGGAGAAGTGGCAGATGGACTTCAACGCGGATAAATGTGTAGTCGTCCATTTTGGCAGAACCAACGGGATGAACGAGTACACTATCAAGGGCAGAAGTCTGAGTAGTGTTGAGGAGCAGAAGGATCTTGGGGTCCGGGTCCACAGGACTCTTAAATCGGCCTCGCAGGTGGAGGAGGTGGTCAAGAAGGCGTATGGTGTACTGGCCTTCATTAATCGAGGGATTGAGTTTAGGAGTCGGGAGGTAATGCTGGAACTTTATAAGACCCTTGTCAGGCCTCATTTAGAGTATTGTGCGCAGTTCTGGTCGCCTCACTATAGGAAAGATGTAGAAGCTATTGAAAGGGTACAGAGGAGATTTACAAGGATGTTGCCTGGACTGGGAGGCATGCCTTATGAAGTTAGGTTGAGGGAGCTGGGACTCTTTTCCCTGGAGAGACGAAGGTTGAGAGGCGACCTGATAGAAGTTTACAAAATGTTGAGAGGAATAGATAGGGTGGACTCTCAGAGGCTATTTCCCCGGGTTGAAATGGTCGCTACGAGAGGACACAGATTTAAGGTGCGGGGAGGGAGGTTCAGAAGTGATGTTAGGGGTAAGTTTTTCACTCAGAGGGTGGTGAGTGAATGGAATCGGCTGCCGTCAGTGGTGGTGGAGGCGAACTCGCTGGGGTCTTTTAAAAGACTTCTGGATGAGTATATGGGGTTTAATGAGATTGAGGGTTATAGATAGGTCTGTAGGTTGGTAGGTGATGATGTGATCGGCGCAACTTGTGGGCCGAAGGGCCTGTTTGTGCTGTAGTGTTCTATGTTCTATGTTCTAGAAAAGCCTTATATTTTCCTGGAATACTGTGCTTCATCATATTTTGATTCAAGGGGTAGTGTTTATAACGGAAACAATCCTTCACTGAGAAACTGAAGCTCAGATTTTCATGAAGTGAAGCAATAATCAATATGGAAATAAGTTTCTTGTTTAATTCAAGCTAGTGAGACAGGAATAAAGGCAACTGAATTTAAGTGTGGAACTCATTTAGACACCTATGGTTGCTCTGAGGGACAACTCAGTGGTTGATGCTATAGATTTCCATGGTATTGCTAGGAAGTAAGATGTCACAAATGAGATGGAAGTCTGGGATCTAGGACATGTCACTTCAGTGATGCTGACCTATAGCAAATGCCAGAGGCTATGTTGAACAGGAGAGAGTTCCTTTTCTCTCATAATGCAGCAGGTACACTTCTCATTTTTGTGCCATCCTCCCCTGCCTCCAATTCCACCTCTTCTCGTACCTCCTCTTCTGATCCCACCCTAATGAGCTCTTCTTTTCTAGATCCTCACTATCCTCAACATCCACAGCTTTCTGGATGGCCGTGCTATGAAGAGGGTAACAGTCCACTGCAACTAAGACACTTGCAGTAAGGTATTGTATGGCACTGCCCAACAAGAACATCTTCAAAGAGCAATGGCCTACCCAATGGTTGTCCTGCTGAACAATGTTGTTATATTGCCTCTGCACCTTTGTCTGGTGACATCGATAGCCATTTCTTGTCTTCTGTGATCCACTTCCTTGGGTGAAGAGTCAGTTTCCTCAGTTGACATTTATGGCGAATGTAAAATAGTTTTATTTGAACTAATTCTGACTATGTTATTTTTACAGCTTTGAAATATAATTTTAATATGCTGGATACAAATAATCAGAACGTAATATATGATTATGACTCAATCATGCATTATGGCAGGTAAGTTTGAGACAGCTGCATAGAAATGAGTCAATTGGGAATTCTCTCAGGATTGATCAATGTCCCAGGTTTATGGCTAGTAATGTGGTTTACAAAGACTAATTAAGTTCAAATATCCCCATGCAGTTAGTTTCCAGGTCAGATTAGGGCAGAATTCTCCCAACATGTGCGTGGTGCAGAAGAGTGTAGAGAATCTGGCAAGAGCCAAAATGTGGGAAACCTGCCAGCAATTCTCCCATCGGCGGATTAATGCTGGGTCAATCATACCATTGGCTAATGGTATGAACACTATTTGCATTCATCATACAAGAATTATAGAATCATAGAATCCCTATTGTGCAGAAAGAGACCATTTGGCCCATCAAGCCTGCACCAGCAACAATCCCACCCAGACTCTATCCCTGTAACTCCAGATATTTACCTTGTTACTCTCCCTGACACTAAGGGGCAATTGTGTAGACCAATCAACCTAACTCACACGTCTTTGGATTCGTTTTCATCCCATGAATGCTCATTAAGTCAGCTGCCCACTGGTGCTATCAGTCCTTCCAAAGTTATGTCAAGCCAGCAGGAAAGCACGTCGGCTTCAAACTCAATTGCTAAAGTGTAGCATGTACACAATAGCCCTGGTCGAGAGTAGACGCCTAAGCAAGACATTGGTACCTCATAGGTCATGGGCTCAGAGTAGTGTGGTTGAATCAAGGAACAGACTTCTTTCCTTTTGGATTGCTGATATCCTGCACCATCTGGCGAAGATGAATGGGCTGCAGAGAGTGATGTAAGTGTGCTGGACTGGATTTAAATGTGTTAACAGGAACTTTGAACCTGTCACCTAAGAGTAAGAGGACAAACCAGCTGCCAGCTGTTGGCAAGAATATTTGAGGTGAGTGCAACAGAGCTTTCTGCCACAGTACTGCAGTTCTCTGCTGCACTCTCCAACACATTTTCGGAGAAAACCAGTTCTTGTCCTCCATCTTCAAGCTGAATTGCTTTCCATGGACCATATTAATAGATGCACGGGCCCTCCTAAGTCACCATCTTGGCTTAGTATTGCTCCTGTGGCTTGGGATTACAGGGATCTCCTTACCCCACTGGTGCCATACACAAGCATCTATCTGAAAAGCACTGTGCTATGGGTCTCATGCAGTCACTGCAACAAAGATCCGAAGTTTGGCCAGGGATGGAGTGCGAGGTGAGGTGGGGATTGGTGGTGGCCTGAAGAAGTCGTGGGGAGATCAATGGGGAAGAAGGACTTTGCAAAGAGGGGAAGGTAGGGAGAGGGGGCTCATGATGGCAAGCAGAGAGGCAAGGAAGTGACAAGTAGGTGGATTAAGAAGAAGAACAATGGAAGGCAAAGGAAACACCACGGGGAAGGAAGCTGTTCCCAATAAGCCTGCATGAAAAGCTAGCAAACAAAAGAAGTCAAAGGGATACCACATTGTTTACTCTTGGGAATGGATGAAGGCTCCAGAGGTGGAGAGTAGAGGCCCAAGCAAGACATGGTACCTCACAGGTGATGGGCTCAGGGTAATGCACTTGAATCAAGGAACAGGTTTCTTTCTTTCTGGATTGCTGACATCCTGCACCATCTGGTGAAGATGAATGGGCTGGAGAGAGTGAGGGGAGTGTGCTGGACTGGACTTAAATGTGGTGACAGGAACGTGAAACTGGTCAGCTAAGAGCAAGAGGACAAACCAGCTGTCAGGCTACCAGAAGAATTGCTGGGGAACTCGTCTGTGCATAACTAATGAGGCTTTGAGAGCAAAATCTGTTGCAGGATCATGCCATTCTGGTCAGTGGGTCAGGCCCTGCTGGAGTCACCCAGCCATGCACTTTTTTCCAAATGAGAGAATTCTGCCCTTTGTCTGCACTGTTTTTAATGAATAAGAAACATGCACTGCTGTGTGCATTAATAAATTCAAGGTTTCAGAGCAGATTATTTATTGTTTTCATCTTAAAAATTTATTATTATAAATTATTTCCTTGTGAAATGTTAAGGACTCTACATGTAGCATAATTTTCAATTTAATATTAATAGATGTGGTATCTTAGGCACCTGAGATTTTTGGTTCCAATACTACACCATGTAGGCCTCCTGTAGCTTCCAAATTGATTATTCCTTGCTTGGTTTCACACAGGTGGAATCCAGTTTTCAACATTACCCCAAATATCTTAATTTGATCACAGCTGGGTTTCCCAATTTCAAATGTTACAAGAGAAGTGTTGTAGCCTGATAATGTTGTGCTCAGGCCTCTCCCTTTTTTTTATAATTGCTGACAATCCCAAGCCTCTTCAGTGTCTATTTCTTCTGGCCTAAGTCTTTTGATGTTCCTCCCTCCTCTTCACCCTCCATGCTTAACTTCCTGTAGGGTTCATTCATTCCTCAGACTAGACAAAAACAACACTAATACATTGGGTTTCTTTTATTGAGCAGAACTTAAAATTAACACATTACAGAGAGTAAAAAAAGATTACTGGAGGAGAGTGAGAGACAGAGACAGAGATACTGGCAAAAGCCAGTCCTGTACTTGTCAAAAAACTCAAAACAAGCTCTGGATTGAACTAACTAAACACAGATCTGTGACTATGATATAAGTTAATTCTTACCTGTGTTATGAAATTGCTTGGCCCATAATGTCTCTAACTTAATCTTGTAGCTGTGGTTTATGAAAAGCTTGTTCAGTTATGAAAAGCCTGTATATCTTTCAAAAATGCAGTCAATTTCTAAGCTAACCCAGCATATCTGCTGAATTTAAAATGTGGTCAAGTTAGCTTTAAAAGCTTATCATTTAAATATAATTGCATAGGCAGAGATATCTTAAAATGAAATATTTGCATCAATGAAGCAAGCCATACACAGGGTCTACAACACTTCCCATTTATTCACTTGTAGCAAAATGTCCCCTTTCCTTCCTCCTGGAGGAGGCACTCCTGTCATCCATGCTCCAATTTCCCTGCCGGCATATTATTTTCTCCAGCATATCTGACATTAGCCCCATGGAGGGGCACGATTGTTTCTATGATTAGTACAGAATTAAAACTTAGAGTGTGACTTCACAGAATGCCATATAGGGTGAGAAATAAAAATGAAAATGCAAAACATGTAAAATAAGAAAAAAAAATGATTTTGCATTAATAGAGCATAATTCACACTTCCAGAAGAAAGTTTGAACCAAACATTGAACCAAACAATGAAACAGGACAAGGGACCAAAAGAGTTATGTTTTCTGGAATGTCTTAAATGACAATAAATTGTACAGCCAGTGAAGCGCCTTTCAAATACTGTTACTTAAGTAAATGTTGCATTTATATTACAAATAATATAAGTTATAGATGGAGGACTTCATTGGTCATCATACCATTACTGACCAAGCTGGCTATGCCCTAACAGACAAAGTGTCTAAAATGGATCTGTGGCGGTTATTGGGGAAACCAACCTGAGGGGGGGAACCTATGTGTCCTCACCTTCACTAATCAGCTGTCATGGATGCATCCATCCATGACAGAGTTGGTTGGAGTTACTACCACATTGTCCTCATGGAGACAAAGTCTTATTTTCACACTCAGGAAACCCACCATCATGTTGTGAGGCATTATCATTGTGCTAATTGATAATGCCACGTAACAGATTTTGAACAGATATAGCAGCTCAACTTGGACATTCATAAGGCATTATGAGCCATCAGGAGCAGCAGGATTATATTCAACCATAATTGTCACCTCAAAGCCTGGCATATACCACACTCTGTCATTAACAATGAACTGAGATAAACCCTAGTATAGTGAAGGATGCAGGAAGCATGATAGGAGCAGCATCAGACATACCTAAAATTAAGTTGTCAACCTGGTGAAGGGAGACCACAAAACTGTATGCTAAACAGCAAAAGCAGCATGCAATTAAGCTAAGCGATTTGACAACCAATAGATTAGACCTAGGCTCTGCAGTCTTGCCACATCCAATCATTAATGGTGGTGAACAATTAAGCTAAAAGGTGGAGGAAGTTCGACACATATCTACACTCAGAATGATTAGGAAGCCCAGCACATCAGTGCAAAATACAAGGCTGAAGCATTAGCTTCAACCTTCAGCCAGAAGTGCAGGCTGGATAATACATTCTTGGCATCCTCCCAAAGTGCCCAGCGTCACAAATATTAGTCTTCAGTCAATCTGATTCACTCCATAAGCTATCATTGAACACTGTAAAGACTATGAACCCTGACAATTGGTTGGACCGCAGGACTAGTCATACTCTTAGTCCTGGGGTCCAACCGCAATATGGAAAATTTGCCTAAGTATATCCTGTCGATAAAATCAGGTCAAATCCAAACTGATCAATTACTGCCCCATTAATCTACTTTTGATCATGAGCAAAGGGATAGAGGTTGCCATCGACAGTGCTGTCAAGATAAAGCGATTCAGCAATAACCTGCTGACTGGAGTGTGGTTTTGGGTTCTACAAGGACTATTCAACTCCTGACCACATTACAATCTTGATACAAGCATGGAGAAAAGAGTGAGGGTTACTGCCCTTGATATCAAGGCAGTAATTGACCAACAGTAGCATCGAGGAGCCCTAGCAAATTGAAGTACATGGAAATCAAGGGGATAACTCTCCACTAGTTGGTCATACCTAGCATAAAGGAAGATAGTTGTGATTGTTGTTGGTCAATCATCTCAATCAGGGATGTTGCATGAGTGATTCTGGATCAGGTCCTTAACCCAAACATTTGCAACTGTTTCAACAATGACCTTCTATCTGTCATTAAGTCAAAAATGGCAATATTTTCAGATTTCAGCAACATTCACGATTGAAGTGATATTTGGGCAGAAGACAGAAGCTTGATCAAAGAGGCTTTAAAGAGTACACTGAAGGAGGAAGGGTTTGTCCAGAAATTAGAGCCTATATAGCTAAAGGTGTGGCTGCCAATAGTGAAGTAATTAAAACTGGAGATGAAATTTGACTCTAAGGGCTCAATTTCCTGGCCTTTCTCCATGCCATGGATTCCCCGGTGGCATGGGCAGCGAGCAGCGCAAAATGTCATAGACATTACCAGGACCCGAAGAACCTGCTGCTGGTCAATGACGAGCTGCTTCTGCATCCTGTCACGGGACAGGATGCAGAATTTTATGCTTTTGGGCAACACGGTGGCACGGAAGATAGCACTGCTGCCTCACAGATCCAGAGATCGGGGATCAATTCCAGCCTTGGGTGAATGTCAATGTGGAATTTGCACATTCTCCGTGTCTACATGGTCTTCCTCCAGGTGCTCCGGTTGACTCCCACAGATAAAGATATGCATGTTAGGTTGATTAACCATGCTAAATTTCTTCTTAGTGTCAGGGGGATTAGCAATGAAAATTCATGGGATTACAGGGATAGGGCCTGGATGGGACTGTTGTCAGTGCAGGCTTAACGGGCCAAATGGCCTCCTTCTGCACTGTAGGGATTCTACGATTCTATGATTTTGAAAGGGAGGGACAGGGAGACAGATCAAAAGTGTGCTGCTCACTGACCTCCACCTCCAACTTCTAAAAATTCTGAATAAGATGGCTTACAGTCAATTAATGGCCAATTAGTGGTAAGCTGGCCAGCTAGGTAAGACAAGGATGGACCGCATACCCAATCAGGGTAACTAGCAGGACATCTGAGGAATGAGTGATCAGGCCTTGAAAAAGAAATCTGTTGTGACCATCTATTTAAAGCTAGTACAGGTTGATACCAGCAATTAGTGGACTGGAGAGAGAAGTCTGGGCCAAAAAACTTGGAAATCAATTAAACTAGTAACAGGTAAGAGCTTATTTTTAAATGATTGTATCTCTTAGGCCAGCAGTTTATTGTTCAGGTTCCTTGCAAGAGAGGAAGGAAGATTTGAGCACACCTGTTCCTGTATAGATTTAGGAAAAATCTATAATCCTCTACCTTTTAACTGTCTTTATCTCTTCACAGAGAATATAAGGCTGTCTTTCGGAAAGTTGGTGTAGTCTTAATGGGTCAAATGGTCTCTTTGTGCACTGCATGGATTGTATGATTCTATTTTGTATGACATAGAAAAATGGAGAGATCAGCTGCTAAGGGGCCCAGACCAGGAATGGCCCCGTGGTTTGATGCTGACTCCCTGCAAGCCCTGCTCCGGGTGATGGGTGGTCCCCTGACCTGCTGACAGAAAGAGGAGAACTCCCAGTGAGATGAGAGGTTGCAAAGATAGTGAACAGCTGTAGCCTCATCCACAGGATATGACTGTACCATAAAAGACTCAGTGACCTCTTATGATCTTCCAAGGTGAGTGAGTAACCATTGTGTAGATGGGTCTATATGGAAATGGAACAGTGTGAGAATATAAGGTACATCATGCGTACAAAGAACAAAGAACAATACAGCACAGGGACAGGCCCTTCGTCCCTCCAAGGCTGCACCGATCATGCGTTCCTAATTAGACCATCCCTTTGTATCCCTCTATTCCCAGTCTGCTCATGTGGCTCTCTAGATAAATCTTAAATGATCCTAGAGTGTCTGCCTCAATCACTTTGCTTGGTAGTGCATTCCAGGCCCCCGTCACCCTCTGGGTAAAATACGTCCCCTGTATATCTGTATTGAACCTTGTTCCCCTTACCTTGATTTTGTGGCCTCTTGTGTTTGTCATTTCTGACCTAGGAAAAAGTTTCCAACTGTTCGACCTATCTATGCCCTTCATAATTTTATAAACTTCTATTAGGTCACCCCTCAACCTCCATCTTTCCAGGGAGAACAACCCTAGTTTACTCAATCTCAGCTCATAGCTAAGACCCTCCATACTAATCAACATCCTGGTAAACCTTTTCTGCATTCTCTCCAAAGCCTCCATGTCCTTCTTGTAGTGTAGCGACCAGAACTGGATGCAGTATTCCAAATGTGGCCTAACCAACATTCCATCATATGCCAATTTTTATTCTCTAT
The DNA here is from genome assembly GCF_965287045.1 of Carcharhinus amblyrhynchos. Lineage (NCBI taxonomy): Eukaryota > Metazoa > Chordata > Chondrichthyes > Carcharhiniformes > Carcharhinidae > Carcharhinus > Carcharhinus amblyrhynchos. The sequence continues at coordinate 61,121,811 of NC_137329.1, forward strand.
GCTCTGTCTAATAAAGGCAAGCATGCCTTCTTCACCACCTTTTCCACCTGTGTTGCCACCTTTAAGGATCTGTGGACTTGCACACCCAGATCCCTCTGTATGTCTATACTCCTGATGGTTCTGCCATTTATTATATAGCTCCCCACTGCATTAGATCTACTAAAGTGCATCACTTCGCATTTATCTGGATTAAATTCCATCTGCTATTTCTCCACCCAATTTTCCAGCCTATCTATATCCTGCTGAATTCTCTGACAATGTTCATCAGTATCCGCAACTCCAGCAATCTTTGTGTCGTCTGCAAACTTACGAATCGGACCAGCTACATCTTCTTCCAAATCTTCTATATATATCACAAACAGCAGAGGTCCCAGTACAGAGCCCTGTGAACACCACTAGTCATAGACCTCCAATCAGAAAAAGATCCCTCCACTGCTACCCTCTGTCTTTTATGGCCAAGCCAGTTCTGTACCCATCTAGCTAGTTCACCTTTGATCCTGTGAGATTTAACCTTTTGCACCAGCCAGCCATGAGGGACTTTGTCAAATGCTTTACTAAAATCCATGTAGACAACATCCATGGCCCTTTCCATTTTTATCACCTCCTCAAAAAACTCAACCAAATTTGTGAAGCATGACCTCCCTCACACAAAACCATGTTGTCTATCGCTAATGAGACTTTTGTGTTCTAAATGTGTATAAATCCTATCTCTAAGAATCTTCTCCAACAATTTACCTTCCACAGACGTCAAGCTCACTGGCCTATAATTACCCAAGTTATCCTTGCTACCTTCTGAAATAACAGGACCACATTTGCTATCCTCCAATCCTCTGGGACCTCACCTGCGTCCAATGAAGAAACAAAGATTTCTGTTAGAGGGCCAGCAATTTCATCTTTTGTCTCCCTTAGTAATCTAGGACAGATGCCATCTGGCCCTGGGGATTTGACTACCTTAATGCTTCCTAAAACACCCAACACTTCCTCCCTTGTAATTGTGATTTGTTCTAACAGGTCTGCACATCCTTCTGAAACACTCCCAATCAACGTGTCCCTCTCCTTTGTGAATACTGATGCAAAGTATTCATTTAGGCTCTCACTTATTTCCTGGCGTTCTAAGCATAATTCCCCTCCTTTGTTCTTAAGAGGTCAGACTCTTTCTTTGACAACCCTCTTGTTCCTAATGTATGTATAAAATGCCTTGGAATTCTTCTTATTCCTGTCTGCCAAAGACATTTCATTTTTGCCCTTCAAACCCCCTGTTTGAGTTATTTTCTGCTTTTTCTGTATTCCTCCAGTGCTTCACTGGACCTTATATATGCTTCTTTTTTCTTTTTGATTAGACCCATAATTTCTCTGGTTATCCATAACTCTCGAATCCTACCTTTCCTGTCCTTCCTTTTTACAGGCACATGCCTGTCCTGCACTCCGATCAACTGCTCCTTAAAAGACTCCCATATGCCAGATGTGGATTTACCCTCAAACAGCCTCTCCCGATCAACAGCCACCAAATCCTGCCTAATCCGGCTGTAGTTAGCCTTCCTCCAATTCAGCACCTTACCCATTGGACAACACTCATCCTTTTCCATGATTGTCCAAAAGTTTATAGAATTGTGGTCACTGTTTGCCATATGTTCCCCCACTGAAACTTTGATGACCTGACCGAGCTCATTCCCCAGTACTAGGTCCAGTATAGCTCCCTCTCTAGTTGGACTATCAACATATTGTTCCAAAGAACCTTCTTGGACGCTCTTTACAAATTCTTCCCACCTGGACCCTCGGCCCTAAGGGATTTCCAGTCTATATGAGGGAAATTATAGTCTCCCACTGCAACAACCCTATTTTTTCTACACCTATCCAGAATCTCCTTACATATCTGTTCTTCAACTTCCTGTGGGCTGTTGGGAGGCCCAGCAAAGTGACTGCGCCCTTCCTGTTTCTGAGCTCTACCCTCAGTGTTTCGTTACATGATCCTTCCAAATTGTCTACCTCTGTACGCTGCAATATGCGCCCTAACCAGTATTGCTATTCCCCCACCTCTTCTAGTCCCTCCTCTACCTCATCTAAAACACTTATACCCCAGAATATTCAGCTGCCAGTCCCGTCCTTCTTTTAACCAAGTCTGTGTCAGTGCAACCACATCCAAGTTCCGCGCATGTCTTAAGGCTCTAAGTTCATCTATCTTGTCTGTTACACTCCTTGCATTTAAGCAGATGCACTCCAGACCTCCAGGCCCACTGAGTTCATCCTCCCCAAGATTGCTCTTCCTCTTAGGTAGCCTTGTCTTGGCCCCATGCTCGTTCCCAGTCTCTATGCTTGCTGACCTACTGTTCTGATTCCCAAACCCCCTGCCACATCAGTTTAAACCCACCTGAACCATACTCCGAGCCAGGATATTGGTGTCCCTCCAGTTCAGGTGTGACCCGTCCTTCTTTACAGGTCCCATCCTCACTGGAAGACTTTCCAGTGATCTACAAATCTGAACCCTCCCTTCTACACCGGTTCTTTAGCCACGTGTTCAGCTGCACAGTCTCCCTGTTCCTGGCCTCACTAGCTCATGTAACGGGAAGTAATCCAGAGATTGCTACCCTAGAGGTCCTGTTTTTTAGTCTTCTAGCTAACCTCCCAGGTTCTTGCAGGACCTCCCTGTTCTTTCTGCCTACGTCATTTGTACCAATGGGGACAATGTGGACAATGACGTCTGCCTGATTACCGTCTCTTTTTAGGATGCTCTCTACCCGCTCAGAGACATCTAGGGCCCTAGCACCAGGGAGACAGACTATCATCCTGGAGTCTCGTTTGCACCCACAGAATTGCCTGTCTGTACCTCTAACGATTGAGACCCCATTACTTTTGCTCTCCTATTCTTCCTACATATTTCCTTCTGAGCCACAGAACCCGACTCCGCGCCAGAGACCTGGTCATCATGGCTTATCACTGGAAGGTCACCAACCTCTCCCCTCCCCCTACCCAACAGTATCCAAAACGGCATACTTATTTTGGAAGAGAACAACCACAGGGATCCCTGCACTGACTGCTTCCTCCTTCCCCTCTCCTGACTGTCACCCAGTTAGCTCCACTTTTAGGTGTTACCACTTCCAGATAACTGCTATCTATCACCCCCTCTGCCTTCCGAATGATCCGAAGTTCATCCAGTTCCAGCTCTAATTTCCTAAGGCAGTCTTTGAGGAGCTGGAGCTGGGTGCACCTCCCACAGGTGAAGTCAGCAGGGTCACTAATGGTGGCCCTTACCTCCTATATCCTGCTAGAGGAGCATTGAACTGCCCTAACTGTCATCCTCTCTACCCAAACTCCCAACAAGATAAGAGTTAGTAAAAAAGAAAAGAAAACCTACCTGCTCTCACACCGAGTCTTTTTTTCAGGTTAGAGGAGGAGGGGGGATGGGAGACATCACCCGTGTAGTATCTTGGGTTTCACTATTCAAATTTATTGGGCAAAGCAAAAAATCTTCCCAGATCTCTCCACGACCTACTCCTGGTTTCCTGCTGCTCTGGAAAAAAATCTCCAAAAAAGTAAGTTAAAATCAAAAACTCTTACCTTCCAGCTCTCCTCTCCAAAATCACTCCCCTTTCTGCCTGCTCCGCTGGAGGAATGGAAAATTGTCAAGAATTTGGCCAAATGTACAAAGCAGCATGAAACAGTAAATTAATTGGTTTTGTTTTGAGAGGTTTGCAGAATGTGGGAAGGAATGTGTGTCTCAATGTTGAAGGGACTGAGATTTCAACCCTGATTACCATTACCTAATGGTGCTGGTGTGGTTTTAGGAAGCCTGAAGTAATCTCAACTGATAATGGTACCCTTCATATTCTAAGGCCAGAATTTTGAATCCACAGTCAGTTAATCGGGCACTTAAAGTTGCCCATGTTTGGCCAGGAAAAGCAGCAAACCTGAGGACAGGAAGAAATTTTAAATCCAGCACAGGAGGACAAAGGGCTTAATTTGGAAGTGGAAAATAGAATACAAGGCTAAGCTTACAGAAAACATAAAAAAACTGACTGATAAAACTTCTATAGGTATGTGAAGAAAAAAAAGACTGGTGAAGACAAATACAGGTCCCTTACAGTTAGAAGTAGGCGAATTCATAATGAGCAACAAAGAGAGGGCAGACCAGCTGAACAAATACTTTGGATCTATCTTCACAAAGGAGGACACAAATAACCTTCCAGAAATACTAGCAGACAGAGGGTCTAGCATGAAGGAGGAAATGAAGTCAATCCTATTAGTCAGTAAATTTTGTTGGAGAAATTGCTAGGATTAAAAATAATAAATCCTCAGGGCCCAACGCTCCACATCCCAGAGTACTTAAGGAAATGGTCCTAGAAAACGTGGATGCATTGATGATCATTTTCTAGCATTCTATAAACTCTGGAAGAGTTCCAATGGATTGGAGGGTACCTAATGTAAACCCACTTTTAAAAAAGGAGGGAGAGAGAAAACGGGGAATCATAGACCGATTAGCCTAGCATCGGTGGTGGGGAAAATGCTAGAGTCAATTATTAAGGATGTTATAACTGAACCGTTGGAAAGCAGTAACAGGATCTTGTCCAAGTCAGCATGGATTCAAAGAGGCTTGACAAATCTTCTGCAATTTTTTGAGGATGTGATCAGTAGAATGGACAAGGGTGAACTAGTGGATTTTGTAGGGGTTATTCTCCCATCCTGCTGGGATAATTTTTTAGCGCAGCAGGCTGAGAGAATCGCTTGTCGGCTAATTCGCAGGATTCCTGCAAGCATTTGTGCCGCGCCTGCATCTCCCAGTCCCAGATTTCTGGCGCCATCTGCGCAACTTCGAAGCAAGGCTATTTTACATACTATTTAAATACTATTAGTAGGCGCAGCAAATGAGAGACTGACACTTCAGGGCCACTGAGGCCCACTGATTTCAACCTTTCCAGCATGAATAGGCCCCTCCCCTTGATATTTAATGATATTCATGCTGGTGGCAGAGTGTGGGAGATTCTTCTCTGAACTCCCACTGAAAAAAATAACATGAATTACTCCAGTTTTCCTGTGAATTCGATGCTTAGAATTTTTTGGGAGTAACGTCCCTTGTGTATCTGGGTTTTCAAAAAGCTTTTGACAAGATCCTACACAAAAGATTAGTGTGCAAAATTAAAGCTCATGGTATTGGGGATAATGTATTGATGTGGATAGAGAACTGGTTGGCAGACAGGAAGCAGAGAATGGGAATAAACTGGTCTTTTTCAGAGTGACAGGCTGTGACTAGTGGGGTACCACTGGGTTCAGTGCTGGAACCGCAGCTATTCACTATACACATTAATGATTTGAATGAAGGAATTGAATGCGATATCTCCAAACTTGCAGAAGACACTAAGCTGGATGGCAGTATGTTTGTGAGGAAGATGCTAAAAGGCTGCAGGGTGACTTGGACACGCTGGCTGAGTGGGCAAATACTTGGCAAATACAATATAATGTGGATAAGTTTGAAGTTATCCACTTTAGTGGCTAAAACAGGAAGGAAGATTATTATCTGAATGGTAGCAGTTTAGAAAAAAGAGAAGTGCAAAGTGAACTGAGTGTCATGGTGCAGCAGGCAGTGAGGGAAGGTAATAGCATGCTGGCCTTCACAGCAAGTCGATTTATGTATAGGAGTAAGAATGTCTTGTTGCAGTTATACAAGGCCTTGGTGAGGCCACACCTTGAGTATCGTATGCAGTTTGGTCTCCTTGTCTGAGGAGGGACATTCTTGTTATTACTATTTAGTCCAGTGAAGGTTTACCAGACTGATTCCTGGAATGGCAGGATTGACATATGAAGAGAGGCTAATACTTACTGGAATTTAGAACAATAAGAGGGAATCGCATAGAAACATATAAAATCCTGATGGGACTACATAGAACATAGAACATTACAATGCAGTACAGGCCCTTCGGCCCTCGATGTTGCGCCGACCAGTGGAACTAATCTAATGACCCTCTAACCTAAACTATTCCAATGTTATCCATATGCCTATCCACTGACCGTTTGAACGCCCTTAAAGTTGGCGAGTCCACAACTGCTGCAGGCAGGGCATTCCACGCCCTTATTACCCTCTGAGTAAAGAACCTACCTCTGACATCCGTCCTATAATTACCGCCCCTTAATTTAAAGCTATGTCCCCTCATGTTAGCCATCACCATCCGAGGAAAAAGGCTCTCACTATCCACCCTATCTAACCCTCTGATCATCTTGTATGCCTCAATTAAGTCACCTCTCAACCTTCTTCTTTCTAACGAAAACAACCTCAAGTCTCTCAGCCTTTCCTCATAAGACCTTCCCACCATTCCAGGCAACATCCTGGTAAACCTCCTTTGCACCCTTTCCAATGCCTCTACATCCTTCTTAAAAGCGGTGACCAGAACTGTACGCAATACTCCAAGTGCGGCCGCACCAGAGTTTTATACAGTTGCAACATGACCTCACGGCTCCGAAATTCAATCCCTCTACCAATAAAAGCTAACACACCGTATGCCTTCTTAACAGCCTTCTCAACCTGGATGCCAACTTTCAGGGATCTATGCACATGTACACCGAGATCTCTCTGCTCGCCGACACTACCAAGAGTCCTTCCATTAGCCTTATATTCTGTACCCCTGTTACTCTTACCAAAGTGAATCACCTCACACTTTTCCGCATTAAACTCCATTTGCCACCTCTCAGCCCAGCTCTGCAGTTTATCTATGTCCCTCTGCAAACTGTAACATCCATCCCCCTCACTGTCTACAACTCCTCCAACTTTGGTGTCGTCAGCAAATTTGCTAACCCATCCTTCTACACCCTCACCTAGGTCATTTATAAAAATGACAAATAGCAGGGGCCCCAAAACAGATCCCTGAGGTACACCACTTGTAACTGAACTCGAGGTTGAATATTTCCCATCAATCACCACCCTCTGTCTTCTATCAGCTAACCAATGCCTGATCCAAACTGCTAAATCACCCTCAATCCCATGCATCTGCATTTTCTGCAGTAGCCTACCATGGGGAACCTTATCAAATGCTTTGCTAAGATCCATATACACCACGTCAACTGCCTTACCCTTATCCACCTCTTTGGTCACCTTTTCAAAAATCTCGATAAGGTTTGTGAGGCACGACCTACCCTTCACAAAACCATGTTGACTATCCCTAATCAATTCATTTCTCTCTAGATGATTATAAATCCTATCCCTTATATCTGGCCCAGGGGACTTATCTATTTTCACACTCTCAAGAATTGCTAACACCTCCTCCTTAAGTACCTCAATCCCGTCTAGTCTAAAAGCCTGTATCTCAGTATTCTCCTCAACTACATTGACTTTTTCTGGCATGAATACTGACGAAAAATATTCATTTAGTGCCTCTCCTATTTCTTCAGGCTCCACGCACAACTTCCCACTACTGTCTCTGACTGGCCCTAATCTTACCCTAACCAATCTTTTATTCTTGACATACCTGTAGAAAGCTTTAGGGTTCTCCTTGATCCTATCCGCCAAAGTCTTCTCATGTCCTCTTCTAGCTCTTCTTAACGCTCTCTTTGGCTCCTTCCTGGCTAATTTGTAACTCTCCAGTGCCCTAACTGAGCCTTCATGTCTCATTTTTACATAAGCCTCCTTCTTCCTCTTCACTAGAGATTCAACTTCTTTAGTACACCATGGTTCCCTTGCTTGACCACTTCCTCCCTGCCTGACAGGTACATATTTATCAAGGACTCACAGTAGCTGCTCCTTGAATAAGCTCCACATTTCAGTTGCTCCCAGCCCCTGCAGTGGTTGACCTTCAAATGCACTCGGATGGGCAATAAATGTTGATATAGCCAGTGACACCCACATTCCATGAATGAATGGAAAATCATAGCTTTTTTTTATATTTTGAACAGGGGGGAGAAACAGCTACTGATCCCAGAAACAATTTCAGTATCACTTCTAGGGTTTTAAAAATTAAACATTTATTAACAAGAAGAAAATAAATGTAATCGCACAAGATTGAAGTTACATAGTTAAAACAGTTCGACAAAGTAGCCTTCTGCACAGAAAATTGCACTTAGTCAGAACACATCAGTTAACATCGTAGAAACATTACCCAACATAAATCTGCTATTTAGTAAAGGTATACCACACAACACTCAAGGACTTTCTATAGAAATCCAAGGAAGTTCAAAAAACCAACTCTTTTCTGAAATAAAGGTCAAAGTACGCCACTTTTTTGTCTAAGTATGGTTGTGGGCAGTTATAGCGTCTCTGTTTCTGTTAGCCAGAATAGTCTGAATTTGTGCACAATTCTGCACTTGGTGTCTCATTACTTAGGCATGAGTGAGTATCTGAGGCGATATTTGAGACCAGCGATCATCAGCTGGCAGGTTTTTTGGTCAAATTACTATATTTATACAACAGTCCAACTGTTGTAAGTAAAATAATACCTCTGAGACTGTTAGTGAGTCAAAATACAGTGGTTTTTATTTCAAAGCTCTGGTGTTCATTCAAGAGCTTTGGGAGAAGTAGGACTACAGACTTCTCCTAGAACACAAACACAAGTGGGCATTTGTACATCATGACCTCCAGCAGGAATCACAATTCAAATTTCCAGTTCCGGCCAGACCTTCGGGTCTTCCTTCCTGGGTCGTGATGCAGCCCCAGAGTTAATCAGGAATTACAGTCCAGCTGGCAGCTGCAGTCATGACACACGGTCACGATTCAAAACCTTTCTACAGCAGTACCGGCATCCCTGTCTTTGAAGTTACTTGTGCGATCACGGCTGTCCCAGCAGGACTCTTCCTGTTAAAAGCCGGTATCGCAATCTATCATCAGCAGCTGTCAAAAGCTGGTATCGTAAACTACCATCTGTGTAACAATGTCCAGCTAACACAAATAGATAAGATTTGCAAAATCTACAAAATAACAGCCACATTAAACTGTCTTTATAAAAATGAGAGTTAAAGCATGTAAGACATGAACAAATAACTTACATTAATGCCAGGAGCATTATAAGCTTGAGAAGATCAGTAATGATGAAGGGTTATGTTTGTGACATATTCTAGGTACAAAATTCATTAACCCTTTCCCTTCAGTTACAAAATGCATTCACCTTTTCCCTACTTCACCAACACATTCATATCACTCTCTCCAGCCCACGTCTCTTCACCAGATTGTGCAGGATTTCCCGTTTGCTGAGGCAAAATTCTAGGAATCTCAAGAAGAAGTTTGAATCCTAATTCAACAATTATGCCCTTGAAACCTTGATTCAAGGAGTCTGAGTGCAGAGGCAAGTCCTCTCCCAAGGGATGAATCTAGGAAGCACAACTACCACACCACTCTGGCCTAGGAGGCCATCGGCTGGAGGTCAGTGTGGCTGGCAACCATGACAGAAGAACCACATAGTGCAGAGAGAGGTTGAATGATCTCACCTGCCCTGCCAGGCTAAGTTCTCTCTCAACTCCCTCCACTATTGAATCAGCTTGCCACTTCACTGAGATGTCACTTCGGTTTTCAGACTTTTTTGAGTTTAGTTGATGCAGTTTACCTCTAGATTCACTCTGCTACGTTCTGCTCCTACTGCTGCCCTGGACAGAGAACCATTCCCTCTGGAACCCAGAGTCCACAACCCGCAGGGACAGCTCTGATGAAGGATCATCCTGTCTGGAAGCTATTCTCTCTCCACAGATGCATTCAGACCTCCTGGGATTTTCCTGCATTTTCTGTTCTTGTTTCAGATTCCAACATCTGCAGGATTTTTCTTTTTTTACATCAACTATAGGACAGTTCAGAGGAGGTGGTGGTATTGTCATTTAACTAATAACCCAGATCCCAAGATAACGCTCTGCAGACCTGGATTCAAATGCCACCATTGCAGATGGTAGAATTCAAAAACTCAATCAAATATTTGGAATTAAAAATCTAATGATGACCATGAATCGATTGTCATAAAAACCCATCTTGTTTACGAATGTCCTTTAGGGAAGGAAACCTGTTATTCTTATTGGTGTAGTCTACATATGACTTCAGACACACAGCAATGTGGTTGACTCTTAAATGTCGCATGAAATGGCCCATCAAGTCACTCAGCTGTATTCAACTACTACAGATGAAACAAAAAGGAATGAAGCCAGATGGGCCATCCAACATCAATCGACAGCAGAAACAACAATAATAAACCTAGCCCTGCTGACCCTGCAAAGGCCTCCTTACTAACATGTGGGGGCTTGTGCCAAAATTGGAAGAGCTGTGTCACAGACCAGTCAAGAAGCAGCCTGACGTAGTCATACTCACGTAATTATACCTTACACATATTGTCCCAGACACATTCATCATCATTCCTAGGTATATCCTGTGTCATCAGCAGGACAGACCCAGCAGAGGTGGCAGCACAGTGGTATATAGTCAGAACAGAGTTGCCCTGAGTCTCCATAAAGTCTCATGGTACCAGGTAAAACATGGGCAAGGAAACCTCCTGCTGGCTACCATGTACCATCACCTCTTAGCTGATGAAGGCCACTTGGAGGAAGCACTGAGGGTGGCAAGGGCACAGATGGTGATCCGGGTGGGTGACTTCAGTGTCCATCACCATGAGTGGTTTGGTGGTAGCCATTACAGACTGGGTTCTAAAAGGCATAGCTACTAAACTGGGACTGCAGCAGGTGGTGAGACAACCAACAAGAGTGCAACACATTCTTGACCTCATCATCACCAACCTGTCTGCTGCAGATACACCTGTCCATGATAGTATCTGTAGGAGTAACCAATGCACAGTACTTCTGGAGTCAAAGTACCACTTTTGTGTCGAGGATATCCTTCATCATTGTGTGGCATTGCCATTGTGTGAAATGGGGTAGGCTTCAAAAAGATCTAGTAGCTCAAACCTGGGCATCCATGAGTTGCTGTGGGCCATAACAGAAGCAAAATTACTCAACCATAATCTATAGCCTCATGACCTAGCATTTCCCCACTTCACCATTGTCCCCAAATGAGGGGAATCACCCAGGTTCAATGAAGAATGCAGAAGGGACTGCAAGGAGCAACATCAGGTATGAGGCACCAGTCAGGTGAAGCTACAAACAAGATTACTTGCAGGCCGAACAGCATAAGCAGCAAGAACTAAGCAACTCCGCTACCAAAAGGTCAGATCTAAGCTCTGCAGCCCTACCAGATCCAGTTGTGAATAGTGGTGGATAATTAAACAACCCACTGGAGGAGGAGGTTCCACAAATATCCCCATCCTTGATGATGGAGGAGCCCAGCCCTTCTGTGGAAAAGATAATGCTGTAGCATTCACAACAAACTTCAGCCAGAAATACTAAGTGGATTATCCATCTTGGTCTCCTCTGGAGGTCCCCAGCATCACAGATGCCAGTTTTCAGCCAATTTGATTCACTCCACAAGATATCAAGAAAAGACTGAAGGCACTGATACTGCAAAGACTATGGGCCTTGACAATATTCTGGCAATGAAGCCTTGTGCATTAGAACTTGTTGTGCCCCTAGCGAAGATGATCCAGTGCAGCTATTACATTGGCATCTACCTGGCAATGTGGAAAATTGCCCAATTATGTACTGTACACAACAAATAGGACAAACTGAACCTGACCATTACCCATCCATCAGTCTACTCTCGAGCATGAGGAAAGTGATGGAAGTGGTCATCAACAGTGCTATCAAGTGGCATTTACACAGCACCAACCTGGTCATGGATGCTCAGTTTGGATTTTACCAGGGTCACTCAGCTCCAGACCTAATTACAGCCTTGGTTCAAACATGGACAAAAGGCATCACTGAATGCCAGAGGTGAGAGCAATTTGACTTGATATCAAGGCAGCATTTGAACAAGGTTAGTATCAAAGATCCCTAGTTAAACAAGGGTCAATAGGAATCAGGGGAAAACTTTCCACTGGGTGAGTCATACCCAGCAGAAAGGAAGTTAGTTGTGGTGGTTGGAGGTTAATCATCTCAGCTCCGGGACATCACTGCAGGAGTTTTTCAGGGGCTTAGACCCAAACATCTGCAACTGCTTCATCAGTAATCTTCCCTCCATCATAAGGTCAGAAGTGGGGATGTTCAATAATGACTGCACAATGTGACTCATCAAATATTGAAGCAATTCATGTCCAAATGCAGATCTGGACAATATCTAGGCTCAAGCTGACAAGTAGCAAGTAACATTTGCACCACCTAAGGCAATGACCATCTCCAACAAGAGAGTACCTGGCCATCATCTCATGATATTCAAAGGTATTATCATCACTGAATCCACCATTATCAAGATCCTGGGGGTCACCATTGTCAGGAAATTGAATTGAACTAGGTATACAAATACTGTGGCTACCAGAGCAGGCTAAGATCCTGCAGTGAGTAACTCACCCCCTGACTCCCCAAAAGCTGTCCACTATCTACATAGCACAAGTCAGGAGTGTAATGGAATACCGTCCACTTGTCTGGATGAGTGCAGCTCCAACAAAAATCAGAAAGCTTGAGATCATCCAAGACAAAGCAACCCGCTTGATTGCTACCCTTTCCACAAGCATTCAATCCCTCCACCACCAACAAATAGTGGCAGCCGTGTGTATGCTATCTGCAAGATACACTGCAGGAAATCACCAAGGTTCCTTAGACAGCATCTTCCAAACTAATGACCACTACCATCTAGAAGGACAAGAGCAGCAGATGCTTAGGAACATCATCACCTGGAGGCCTCCCCTTCAAGTCACTCACTATCCCAACTTGGAAATATTTTGCCATTCCTTTACTGTCATTGGGTGAAAATCTTGGAATTTCCTCCTGAACAGCACTATGGATGCACCTTCATCCTAGGGACTGCAGAAATTCAAAAAGACAGCTCACCACCTCCTTCTCAAGGGCAACTAGGGATGGGCAATAAATGCAGACCCAGACTGAGGTGCCCACGTCCTGTAAATGAATAAAAGAAATACAAGCAAGGAGCAGGAGTAGGTGATTCAGCCCCTCAAGCCTGCCCTGTGATTTAATAATATCATGATTGATCTGATAGTAACCTCAAATCTGCAACCCACCTACCCCATAAGCCCCTTATTTGCCAGGATTCCATCCACCTCTGCCTTAAGACTCAAAAACACTGCTTCCACAACCTTTCAGGAAGAGAATTCCAAGGACTCAACAACCTCAGTGAAAAAAGTTCACCTGATCTTTGTTTTAAATAGGTGTTAGAACGCAGGTCTTAGACTCCAAGTGTTTATGTAGTCAGCCTAGATCATAAGGTTTGCACTTTGAATTTGAAGTGAGTAAGCATAAGATGTTTCACTCCAGATATGAATCAAACAACTCGCGAAGGAACTTTGATCAAAGTTTATTTAAGAATACAGATAACATATAGAACATAGAACATTACAGCGCAGAACAGGCCCTTCGGCCCACGATGATGTGCCGACCAGTTTTTTTTAAAAAAAACACTGACCCACTAATCTAAACCAATCCCTTTTCGTCCATAAACCTAACCATAGATCTCTTAAACGCCCCCAAACTAGGCGCATTTACAACCGCAGCAGGCAGGGCATTCCAATCCCTCACCACCCTCTGGGTAAAGAACCTACCCCTGACATCCGTCCTATAACTACCACCCCTTAATTTAAAGCCATGCCCCCTCGTGCTAGCATTCTCCATCCGAGGAAAAAGGCTATCACTATCCACCCTATCTAAACCTCTAATCATCTTATATGTTTCAATAAGATCCCCTCTTAGCCTCCTTCTTTCCAGCGAAAACAACCCCAAATCCCTCAGTCTCTCCTCATATGACCTCCCCTCCATACCAGGCAACATCCTGGTAAACCTCCTCTGCACCCTGTCCAAAGCCTCCACGTCCTTCCTGTAATGTGGGGACCAGAACTGCACACAGTACTCCAAGTGCGGCCGCACCAGAGTTGTGTACAGTTGCAACATGACACTGCGACTCCTAAATTCAATCCCCCTACCAATAAACGCCAAGACACCGTATGCCTTCTTAACTACCTTATCTACTTGATTCCCAACCTTCAGGGATCTATGTACACATACACCTAGATCCCTCTGCTCCTCCACACTATTCAAAGTCCTCCCGTTAGCCCTATACTGAACACATCTGTTACTCCAACCGAAATGAATTACCTCACACTTCTCCGCATTAAACTCCATCCGCCACCTCGCGGCCCAGCTCTGCAACCTGTCTAAGTCACCCTGCAAACTATGACACCCTTCCTCACAATCTACCACACCACCGACTTTGGTGTCATCAGCAAACTTACTAATCCACCCAACTATACCCTCATCCAGATCATTAATAAAAATTACAAACAGCAGTGGCCCCAAAACAGATCCCTGAGGCACACCGCTCGTAACCGAACTCCATGACGAATATTCACCATCAACCACCACCCTCTGTCTCCTATCTGCCAGCCAATTCCTGATCCAAGTACCTAGATTACCTCCAATCCCATACATCTGCATTTTCTGCAGAAGCCCACCATGGTGAACCTTATCAAATGCCTTACTAAAATCCATATATACCACGTCAACTGCCTTACCCCTATCCACCTCTTTGGTCACTTTCTCAAAGAACTCAATAAGGTTAGTAAGGCACGACCTACCTGCTACAAAATCATGCTGACTGTCTCTAATCAATTCATTACTCTCCAAATAACTATAAATCCTATCCCTAATAATTCTTTCTAAAACCTTGCCCACAACAAAAGTAAGACTCACCGATCTATAATTCCCGGGGAAGTCTCTGTTCCCCTTCTTAAACAATGGGACAACATTCGCTGTCCTCCAATCTTCCGGTACTATACCAGAGACCAACAATGACCTGAAGATCAGAGCCAGAAGCTCTGCAATCACCTCTCTAGCCTCCCAGAGAATCCTAGGGTAAATCCCATCCGGACCAGGGGACTTATCTATTTTCAAGCCCTCTAGAATATCCAGCACATCCCCGGTTTCAACTGCAATACTTTCTATTTTACACCCCTGCACCCCAGTGTCCTCCACAGCTACATTCATGTCCCCCTGCGTGAACACCGAAGAGAAATATTGGTTCAATGCCTCTCCAATCTCTTCCGGTTCCACACACAACTTCCCTCTACTGTCTATAACTGGCCCTAATCTTGCTCTAACCAACCTTCTGTTCTTGACATACCTATAGAACGCCTTAGGATTCTCCTTAATCCTATCAGCCAAAGTCATCTCATGTCCTCTTTTAGCCCTTCTTAACTCCCTCTTCAACTCCCTCCTAGCCAATCTAAAGCTTTCTAATGCACTACCTGAGCCCTCAAGCCTCATCCGAACATAAGCCTCCTTTTTCTTCCTAACCAACGAATCAACTTTTTTAGTACACCACGGTTCCCTAGCCCTACCAAATCCTCCTTGCCTGACAGGGACATACCTATTGCAGACCCGCAGTAGCTGTTCCTTGAAAAAATTCCACATTTCGGACGTTCCCAGTCCCTGTAATCTCCTAGTCCAACCTATGCTTCCTAATTCTCTCCTAATAGCCTCATAATTACCCTTCCCCCAGCTAAAACTACTGACCCGAGGTTCATGCCTATCCCTATCCATCACTAAGGTGAACGTAACCAAATTGTGGTCACTATCACCAAAATACACACCAACTTCCAAGTCTAGCACCTGGTCTGGCTCATTACCCAGCACCAAATCCAATATAGCCTCACCTCTAGTTGGCCTATCAACATACTGAGTCAAAAAACCTTCCTGCACACTTTGAACAAAAACTGACCCCTCTAACGAGCTAGAGCTATAGCAATTCCAATCAATATTAGTAAAGTTAAAGTCCCCCATAACAATTACCCTATTACTTTCACTCCTAACCAGGATCGTCTCCGCAATCCTTTCCTCAACCTCTCTAGAACTTTTTGGAGGTCTATAAAAGACTCCCAGCAGGGTGACCTCTCCTCTCCTATTTCTAATCTCCGCCCACACTACCTCAACAGACAAGTCCTCATCAAACTTCCTCTCTGACACTGTGATACAGTCCTTGACCAATAATGCTACCCCACCCCCCCTTCTACCTCCTTCTCTACTCCGACTAAAGCATTTGTACCCCGGGACCTGCAACATCCATTCCTGACCCTGCTCTATCCATGTCTCTGAAATGGCCACAACATCAAAGTCCCAGGTACTGATCCACGCTGCAAGTTCATCCACTTTATTGCGAATACTCCTCGCATTAAAGTATACGCATTTCAAACCCTGCTCCGCCCCACCCCCACAATGCCGTGCATTGCAGTCCCCATCTATGCCCCCCTCACTTTCACCCCCTCTACTCAGGATCCCACCCCGCCTCTGAATCAGTTTAAACCACCCCGCATAGCCTTCACAAATTTACCCCCCAGGATATTTGTTCCCCTCTGGTTCAGGTGTAAACCATCACTCTTATAGAGGTCCCACCTTCCCCAGAATGAGCCCCAATTGCTCAAGTACTTGAACCCCTCCCTCCTGCACCATCCCCTCAGCCACAAGTTCAAACTTTTCCTCTCTCTATTTCTCTCTAAACTATCCCTTGGCACAGGCAAGAGTCCAGAGATAACCACTCTGTCTGACTTGGCCTTTAGTTTCCACCCCAACTCCATGAATCTCTGCTTAATATCCCCTTCCCTTAGCTTCCCTATGTCATGTGTCCCCACATGAATTATAACTTGGGGTTGATCTCCCTCTCCTCTAAGAGTCTTGAATATCCTCTCAGATACATCCCGGACCCCAGCCCCTGGTAGGCAACACACCAGCCCTGAGTCCCTACCATTACTACCGACTCTCCTATCCGTCCCCTTGACTGTGGAGTCCCCAATCACGAGGCCCAATCTTTTGCATCCCCTAACCACCTGAGCTTTTACAATAGGCTCACCCCCAGAGACCTGCTCCCTTTGGCTATCCCCAGTTGATTCCTCCTCAACTGTAGCCTCCAGGACCGAAAACCTATTTTGGAGGGGAACAGCCCCAGGGGATTTTCCCCCCACTTGCTTCTTTCCCCTCCTCTTGGCAGTGACCCAAGACTGATTTTTAGGAGTGACTATCTCCATATAACTCCTATCAATGTCCACCTCTGCCTCCCGAATTATGCAGAGTTCCTCTAATTCCCCCTCCAGCTCCTTTACACGCTCCTCCAGAAGCTTCAATCTAACACACTTCTTACAAGTAAAATCCCCTGAAACACTACTGGAGTCC
This sequence comes from Carcharhinus amblyrhynchos, assembly GCF_965287045.1. Lineage (NCBI taxonomy): Eukaryota > Metazoa > Chordata > Chondrichthyes > Carcharhiniformes > Carcharhinidae > Carcharhinus > Carcharhinus amblyrhynchos. The sequence goes on from NC_137329.1 coordinate 61,138,977, forward strand.
CTCACCACATACATCCCACAGGAGATGCAGCACACTGCCTGAACTGCCATCCCTGAAACAATTACCAGCAGAAAAAAAACCAAAAAAAAACTTTCCCACACTTATAATTTAGGTTAGAGGAGGTGGGAGGGTGGGATTCTCTACCTGTGTAGAGGATCGGGTATCCTCTCTGCGCTAATTTATAGGATTAGGGGCTCAAGAAAAAAAAACTACAACTACCGGTAAGCGTCCTAGTGACGACTTCCGGTTTCTAACTAATTTAAAAAAAAACCGCCAAAAAACTCGCGACTTAAATTAGAAATAAACAGTTAAACAAAATAAACAGAAAAATTTACCTTTTATGCTGCCTCTTCACATGCCCAAAAATCGCTGCCTCTGGATACTGCTCCTCAGGAACAAATGCAGACCAGGACAATATCTAGGCTCAAGCTGACAAATAGAAACTAACATTTGCACCACCTAAGTGGCAGGCAATGACCATCTCCAACAAGAGAGTACCTCTATGGGCAGCATGGTAGCACAGTAGTTAGCACTGCTGCTTCACAGCTCCAGGGACCTGGGTTTGATTCCCGGCTTGGTTCACTGTCTGTGTGGAGTTTGCACATTCTCCTCATGTCTGCGTGGGTTTCTTTAGGGTGCTCCGGTTTCCGATAGGAAGAAAATTAAAAATAACTTATACAAATTATAGAAATAAAAAAGGTAAACAAAATATTGTAAATACCTTAACAGCTCAAAGTACTGTTCCAACACAACAAACCTGTTTATAAACATTCAGCTGTCCCAAGTTTAGCACAGAAGATAAGAATGCTCATGTTGTTTTGCAGCTCTGCAATATCTGTTTGAATTAATCTTTTGTTTCAAGAAGTGAAACATTTCCATTCTGGAAATCCCAGCACCTCGAGGTAGAGATAGTACTACTGCTGACCCCGAGCTATTCCTGTCAATTTCCTGTTAATGATGACCCTCCTGGATCTTGATAGTAAGAGATTCAGTGACGATAATATCTTCGAATATCATGAGATCATAGAAACCCTACAATAGAGAAAGAGGCCATTTGGCCCATCGTGTCTGCACTGATCACAATCCCACCCAGGCCCTACCCCCATATCCCTACATATTTTACCCACTAATCCACACATCTCAGGACACTAAGGGGCAATTTTTAGCATGGCCAATCAACTTAACCTGCATATCTTTGGACTGTGGGAGGAAACCGGAGCACCCGGTTGGAAGTGGTGGCGGTGACAGAGACTTGGTTAAAGGAAGGGCAGGACTGGCAGTTGAATGTTCCTGGGTATAAGTGCTTCAGGCGTGATAGGGGTGGGTCGCTGAGAGGTGGGGGAGTGGCGTTGTTAGTTAAGGATTGCATCATAGCAGTGCAGAGGGAGGGAGGTATAGAGGATATAGGAATCGAGTCGCTATGGGTGGAGTTGAGGAATAGGAAGGGAGATGTTACTATGTTGGGTGTGTACTACAGACCGCCCAACAGCCCGAGGGCTGTGGAAGAAGGGATAAGCAGGGACATTCTAGATAAGTGCAGGAAGAATAGGGTGGTGGTAGTGGGAGATTTTAATCTCCCCGGGGTAGATTGGAAGGTGCCGCGATCAGAGGGTGCTGACGGGAAGGAATTTGTACAGTGTGTAATGGAAGGATCCCTGGAGCAGTATGTGGATAGCCCGACCAGAGAGGGGGCTATACTGGACTTGGTTCTGGGGAATGAGCCTGGGCAGGTGGTTGACGTTGAAGTAGGAGAGCATGTGGCTAACAGTGACCACAACTCTGTCTGGTTTAAGATATTAATGGATAAAGATGAAGCCTGTCCTAAGGGGAGGGTGTTAAACTGGGGGAGGGCTAGATACAACCGGATTAGGCAGGATCTTAAAGATACGGACTGAGGTAAGCTGTTTGATGGCAGGTCGACGCTGGGTATGTGGGAGTCTCTCAAGGGAAAACTAAAATCTTTGCAGGAAAGACATGTGCCGGTCAAGAGGAAGGATGGGAAGGGTAGGATTAGAGAGCCGTGGGTAACTAGGGATATTGAGGACCTGGTCAGGAGGAAGAGGGAGGCGTACATTAGATCTAGGCATTTGAGGACAGAGATAGCGTTAGAAGAATACAGAGAATGTAGGAGAGAACTTAAAAGGGGCATCAGAAAGGCAAAAAGGGGCCACGAAATGGCTTTGGCGGGTAGGATTAAGGAAAATCCTAAGGCATTTTACTCCTATGTTAGAAACAAAAGGATGGTTAGAGGGAAGATTGGTCCTCTCAGGGACAGAGGAGGGGAACTATGCTTGGAGCCTGGGGGAATGGGGGAGATCTTGAATGAATACTTTGCGTCGGTATTCACGCAGGAGAGGGGCCTGATGTCTGGTGCTGTGCTTGAGGAGTTTGAGGATCCGTTGAGGGAAATAGTCATCACGAGGGAAGAGGTGTTGGGACTTTTAGACAGTATAAAGACGGATAAATCTCCGGGGCCTGATGGCATCTATCCCAGGCTGCTAAGGGAGGTGAGGGATGAAATTGCTGGGCCTCTGATGCAAATCTTTGTCTCTTCTTTGGACACAGGTGAGGTCCCAGAGGATTGGCGGATTGCAAATGTAGTACCGTTGTTTAAAAAGGGTCAGAGGGATAACCCAGGGAATTATAGGCCGGTGAGTTTGACTTCAGTTATAGGCAAGCTAATGGAGAGGATCCTCAAGGATAGGATGTATGAACATCTGGAGCGCTGCAATCTGATCAGGGATACGCAGCATGGCTTCGTTACAGGGAGGTCGTGCCTTACGAATCTAGTGGAATTTTTTGAAGAGGTGACAAAAACGGTTGACGAAGGACAAGCCGTTGATGTCGTCTATATGGATTTCAGTAAGGCGTTTGACAAGGTCCCTCATGGTAGGCTGATAGAAAAGGTGAAGGCTCATGGGATACAAGGCCAGGTATGTAGATGGGTGGAGAACTGGCTTGGGAGGAGGAGACAGCGGGTAGTAGTGGAAGGCTCCTTTTCCAATTGGAGGTCTGTCACCAGTGGTGTGCCGCAGGGCTCGGTACTAGGACCTCTTCTATTTGTAGTATATATTAATGACTTGGAAGAGGGGGTAGGTGGTGTGATCAGCAAATTTGCTGATGACACTAAGATGGTTGGATTGGCGGGTACTGAGGAGCAGTGCCTGGCAATGCAACAGGACATAGACAGGCTGGTAGATTGGGCAGATAGATGGCAAATGGAATTTAATCCAGAGAAATGCGAGGTGATGCACTTTGGCCGGAATAATGTGGAGGGGAGTTATACGATAAAAGGTAGAACTATCCGGAGTATAGATACGCAGAGAGACCTGGGGGTGCAAGTGCACAAGTCCCTGAAGGTGTCGGTGCAGGTGCAGAATGTGATGAGGAAAGCGTATGGTATGTTAGCCTTCATAGGAAGGGGTATAGAATATAAGAGTAGGAGTCTGATGTTGCAGTTGTATAGAACGTTGGTTAGGCCTCACTTGGAGTACTGCGTCCAGTTCTGGTCGCCGTACTACCGGAAGGATGTAGAGATCCTGGAGAGAGTGCGGAGGAGATTTACCAGGATGCTGCCTGGTATGGAAGGGCTGTCTTACGAGGAAAGATTGAACGAACTTGGGCTGTTTTCCCTTGAGAGACCTCGGCTGAGGGGGGATCTAATAGAGGTTTATAAGATTATGAAGGGGATAGATAGAGTAAATGGTGGTAAGCTTTTTCAGCTATTAGAAATGGATAGAACGAGGGGTCACGGGCTTAGGGTGAGGGGGGCTAGGTATAAGACAAATATTAGAGGGCAGTTTTTCACGCAAAGGGTAGTGGGGGTGTGGAATGCACTGCCGAGTAAGGTGGTGGAAGCAGGCACGCTAGGGTTGTTTAAGAGTCACTTAGACAGCCACATGAGCGGTCTACATATAGGGGGATATAGCAGGCCTTACTAAACATTGTAGGCTTGGGATTCCGTTTTTGCCTCAGGGATGTTACAGTCTTTGCCTGTTTAATAATGAATTTTTTGTCTCCACAGGCATTTAAGTCCACCTTGTTGACCAGCAAGGGGCATGCATGCGGCAGGTTGTAGTGGGCTGCTCTTGGATGTTGCTTCGGGAGTTGCCTATTGCTTCATGTCGTTAGTGTGCTTAAACTGGACCATCTCGAGGGCAACATGACAGCTCAGAGACTATCTCTGTTGCTGTGCGGACACATGGATTTGGGCCTGTGTCTGTGGGAGTTTGCGCGTTCTCCCTGTGGTTGCGTGGGTTTCCTCCGGGTGCTCCGGTTTCCTCCCACATCCCAAAGATGCGCTTTTAGGCTGATTGATTGGGTAACAAATTGTCCCTATATTGGACCTCCCTGATCCTCGCACATTAGGCGTAGACTAAAATCATGAATAGGTCACTGAGACAATGGGACGGCGGCGTGGGCTCGTTGGGCCGAAGGGCCTGTTTCCCGTGCTGTGTTGTTCTTTGTTCTTTGTACCCTAAAGAAACCCACGCAGACATGAGGAGAATGTGCATACTCCACACAGACAGTGAACCGAGCCGGGAATCAAACCCAGGTCCCTGGAGCTGTGAAGCAGCAGTGCTAGCCACTGTGCTACCATGCTGCCCATAGAGGTACTCTCTTGTTGGAGATGGTCATTGCCTGCCACTTAGGTGGCGCAAATGTTAGTTTCTATTTGTCAGCTTGAGCCTAGATATTGTCCTGGTCTGCATTTAGACATGAATTGCTTTAATATCTGATGAGTCACATTGTGCAGTCATTACTGAATACCCCCACTTCTCACCTTATGATGAAGGAAGACCATTGATGAAGCAGCTGCAGATGTTTGGGCCTAGGACAGTACCCTGAGAAACACCTGCATTGATGTCCCAGAGCTGGGATGATTAACTTCCAACCATCACAACTAACTTGTTTCTGCTGGGTATGGCTCATCACCAACAGCAAAGTTTTCACTCCAAGAAGACAAGATAAAACTGCAAACAACTTGCCAGAATTCCTAATACCAGGAAGTTACACAGAAATACTGCTTTTCAGACAGGAGTCCAACAACTTCTAACTAGCCAGACTAAACTGAAAATAAAAGGACCCTTGGGAGAAAAAAACTGTCCAATCTGACCTGTCAATCAATCTTCCCACAACATCTCAAAAATGGTTATAAACTCCCAGAGAGTGCATTAGGCCCAGATTAAAATAAACAAAAACCCATTTAAATCATTTAAACAGCAATAAAAGGTGCCACTACACATCGGATGGTGTCAATAACAAAAACAAAAAAAGGCTTCCGTGCAAATTGCAGAAAAAATTATTTAAGATACATTTCTTAAAGGTACAGTAGCGTCACATAGGCTACCTCTTATATTTAAACAGTGACCTCTATTTCTAGATTTCCAACAAGAAGAAACATCCTCTCTACATCTATCCTGTCAAGACCCATCAAGATCTTACATGTTTCAATCAAGTCACCTCTAAGTTTTTCATAATCCAGCATATACAAGTCTCACCTATCCAACTTTTCTTCATAAGACAACACACCAATTCCAGGTGTTTTTCTAGTAAACCTTCTCTGAATTGATTCTGATAGATTTACATCCTTTTTTAAATAAGGTGACCAATATTGTGCACAGTAATATAAATGTGATTTCACTTCTGTCCTGTAGAAGTGAAGCATAACATCCTTATTTTTGTATTGAATTCCCTTCATAATAAATCATAACTGTCTATTGTCGTTTTCAATTACTTGCTGTACCTGCATTTTAGTCTCGTGTGCTCCATGCACTAGGACATCCAGATTCTTTTGTACCTCAAAATTTTGTAATATTCAACGTTTACTTCTTTATTTGTTCTGCAAAATAGACAATTTCACATTTTACCACACTATACTCCATTTGTCAGATCTTTGCCCATTCATTGAAATTATTTATATCTTTTTGTAGTCTCCTTATGTCATCTTCACATCTTACTTTTCTACATATTTCTGTGTCATCAGCAAATTTGACAATCATCCCATCCATCTTTTCCTTCAAATCATTTATATAAATTGTAAATAGTTGAAATCCCAGAACTGATTCCTATGGCAAATCATTTGTCATACTTATTAACTAGAAAAAGACCATTTGATATGATTCTCTGCTTCCTGTTAGCCAGCCAATCTTTTATCCATGCCAATATGTTATCCCTTAAACAATGAAATTTTATTTTCTGCAGTAAATTTTGATGTGGCATGCCTTCTGGAAATCTTAAGTTCAGTGCATCAGCTGGCTCCCCTTTACCTAGAACACGTTACTTATGCAGAACTCCAATAAACTGGTTAAACATGATTTCCCTTTCACAAAACCATGTTGACTCTGTCGGATTATCTTGAGCTCGTTCAAGTGTCCTGCCATAACTTCTTTAATAATAGCATGTAACATTTTTCCTACAAGAATCATTTTGCTGACTGGCTGTCATTTCCTGCTCTTTGTCTGTTTTCCTTTGTGAATAATAGAGTTACGTTTGTTATCTTACAATCAAATAGGACCTTCCCCAAATTTAGGGAATTATGGAAAATTAAATCCATTATCTCAGCTGTTTCACTATCCACACTCTCACCAGTTATTTCTTTTAAGACGAGGTATACTCAGGGATGGCCATGGAGCAGTCTGGGACATTCACTACAATGTATGATTTAGTAAGTATGACTGTCATGTTGAATGACTATAGGAAAATTCTTCCAAATATAGAACAAGCCCCAACATTGCTGTGAGTCTGGAGTCACAACTATGTCAGACATAGTAAGGATTTCAGATATCCTTCCATGAAAGGCACCAGTAAGCTTTTTTTAACAATAATCAAACAGTTTCATTAGCAAGTCCAGTTTCATTAGTGAGTCTAGATTTTATTTATTAATTGAATTGAATTACATTTCCATCAGTCATCCCACTATTTTGGAAACTTCCCAGATCTATGCAGACCAGAATGACACCAAGCCGTTTTTGGTATCCACCTAATCATATCTACTTGATTGTAAGGTTTATACAAGCAGCTGCCACTGTTCTGTGGTGCACTTATCCTGTTCTTAAAGGCTGATTATACCAGAAAGGCAAGTAGGACAAAAATAGGGCTATGATGTAAAATACTGTAAAGTGAACATCAGGCATGACATGACTCCAGATTGGTAGATGGGACTGTGGAGGCCTAGTAGTATAGGTGGGCAGAAGGAGCAATAATACTATTGTTCCATAATGGCTAAGAGGCTAGCAAGGATCAGCTTCAACAGCAAATGAATGGGGAGACCAGGAGACAACCTATGGAATCAGAACTGAGGAAATGGCAGCACTGCCACAAGCAAGCTAATGAGCTTAGGAGGTTGATCAAAGTCTGTCAGTCAACTTCATGTAATATCTGCTACCCATCTCATCTTAGGTGAAGTGATGTTTTAATGGTATTGTTACTGGGCTGGTGATCCAGAGACCCAGAGTAATAATCTGGGGACTTGGGTTTGAAACCCATCACAGCTTAAATGCCCTCTAATATGGCCTAGCAAGTCAATCAGTTGAAAGGCAATTAGGGAAGGACCATAAATGTCATGAATTAATTTAAAAAAACAATTTCTTACTACCCAATGCATCAGCATCACCACATACCCAACAAGCACTGCTTAGCAACTCACACACTAACCTCCAAATACTACACCTCACTCTCACACATTTATCAATTATGCCAATGTCACACCCCCCATATTTCACTGCATCCACATAGTTCTAGCTATTCAGCTGTAGTCGGTATATCACTTCAAGTTTCTAGGTGTCCAGATCATCAACAACCTATCCTGATCACTCCACACTGACACTATAGGGAACTTGCACAGTAACTTCATTGCAATGTTAATGTAAGCCTTACTTGTGACTAATAAATAAACTTTAACTTTTAATTTTATAGTAAAGAAAGTCCACCAACACCTCTACTTTCTCAGAAGGCTAAGGAAATTAGCATGTCCATTAATACTCTCACAATTCTTTATAGGTGCACCACAGAAAGCATCCTTTCTGGATGTATCACAGCTTGGTATGGCACCTGCTCTATCCAAGACCACAAGAAACTACAAAGGGTTGTGAATGTAGCCCAGTCCATCATGCAAACCAGCATCCATTGACTCTGTCTATACTTTCTGCTGCTGCAGAAAAGCAGCCAGCATTATCAAGGATCACATGCTCTCAGGATATACTGACTTCCATTGTCTTCCATCAGGAAGAAAATACAAAAGTCTGAGATCATATACCAACCAACTCAAGAGCAGCTTCTTCCCTGCTACCATCAGACTTTTGAATGGACCAACCATATATTAAGCAAATCTTTGGGGGAGATTCTCACAGCCCACTGCGCTGCTTTGGCATCAGCAGGGACCATTTTGCAGGCTTCCCTTTGGGTGCCATGGCCTCCACAAATTTCTGCAACTAAGATTTTCAGTATAATCAGCTGGGAGCTGCTTACAATATGGAAATCAGCATTTCTATCTGATTAGCCCGAGATTGAAGTCTCCAAGCCCGCTTACAATTCCCTGCCACCAGGGGAATTCCAATGGGATTTACTCCTGCTCCTCACAGGGAATAGGTAGCTCTACCCCGCTAGAGGGAAAACATGCCATTGAGGCCATGAAAGGCCAGGAGTAAGTGGGGATACCCCTCAGGCAGTGCCTGCCTGGCAGTGTCAGCCTGGCACTCTGGCACTGCCAAAGGGGCAAACTGGCACTGCCCAAGAGACACCTTGGCACTGCCAAGGTGGTGGGGCCTGAGGGGCATGGCCATCTAGGGGTTGGGGTCTGTAGGGGGTGATTAATGGATGTCAGAGCACCTGCTGCCACTGTACAACTAGGATCGGTGAGAAAGGGAGGGAAGAGGGTCACCAGGGCTAGCCATTTGGATGGGAGACGGTTGGGGCTGCTAGATGGCCCAGCACTACCAGTGGGGGGGTCGCAAATGGTCATTGTGAGGGGGCGCGGGAATCAGATATCGGGGCTGTGGTTGGAACTGTTAGGAGGTGAGGAAGACAGGAGATCAGGATTGGCTGGTGGGGGGGGGAACATCGGAGCTGGCCTGGGGAGGTCCATCAGGCCAGCAATCGGGGAAGGGGGGGTGTCAGAAGGCTAACAAGGGGCGGGGTTCCGATGCCAGGCAGTGATCGGGCTGGCCAGCCTTTGAGGGGCCAGTAATGTCGGAGGGTGGGGGGCACTGCGCATGCATCGATATCCACGCTGATAAATAAACTCACGCGCAGTGGCGCACACAGTGCCATGCTGCCAGCCTCTCAGCCAAGAATAGATCTTCAGAATCAGGCTAGGGCATTCTGTGATGTACAAAGTTTCGGAGATTCATACTGGAACTCACAGTAAGAAAACTGTTTTCTCACACGTTGGGAACTTAGAATTCTTTTTTGGAGAATCCCAGCATATGTTCTTCACACTCTCCTTTCCTTTTCCCCTATGTACTCTATGAACAATATTGTCTATATAGCTCACAAGAAACAATATCTTTCATTGTAGCTCAATAAAACAGATCAAATCAAATCAATCAAACACAGCGCTGTACAACCAATAAGATTCTCACCTCTCTCTTCCATATTAATAGAAGGGAGCAGGGTGGATAAAGCCAGAGGCAATGATGCCTGTATTGTCTGAGCCCTATGGAGGAGAGAAGTAGGCAGTGATAAAGCCGATAGCTTCCAACACTACTCAGCATACACAGGATGACTTGTTCCTGCTTTAGACCCCTTCCTAACATCACAATGCATCCTCAATCTATTATTTGGCATGATAATCAACCTGTTGATGGGCAATCATGGACTTTTTGATTCCCATCCCAACTCATGCTCCTCATACAATCTTTTCTTTTATGAGTCTTGCTTTCAGACATGCTACAACTGCTGCCTGTTCAGCCGCAGTAGTTCCATGAGGGGGAAAGAGATCCAGTACTGTTGAGACTACCTCACTTGATTTAATAATCATAGCCACTGTTCAGATACTGATACTACACATTTCTTGGAGATTTAGACGAAATTGAAATCAACTTCTGGTTAGTCATCCAGGCATGAGTGGCCTTCAATAGACAAGACATTGTGGATGCTTTGTTGCTGGCCTACCATAATGAGAAGCAGGAGACAAGAAAGATCTGCTGCAGAGGATTTGGATGGCAATCTCAATATGGTGTTATACATGACAAAACTAATGGACATGACACTGACATTCTGAATGCATTGACTGGCCTGTCATATAGTCCCCTTTCACTGTCAGGAAACATGGAGGAGTACAGCTCCAACTTGGCAGATACTATGGCCCTCTCAATAGTTTCTGTTCCATATCCCTGCTCTGCTGCAAATTCAGAAACATTACTGTAACTACTCCAATCTGTTGTTACATTTATGTCCTCAATTCACCAACTCCCCAGCTCCATCACTAGTGAAAGATAGTAACTCTCTGGCAAATTTAGGGATTCACCAAGAACTGCAAAATACACTCCTTTGAACTTGCAGACAGTTTACAATAGTTAAAGTTCCAAGAAAGAAATCACCTGACCTGCAATTTGGGCAGTTAGTCCTTTAAATAACACAGTGCAGAGCCCATTTGCATCTATACGCCTGTTATTTACAGATTAAAGTTGGAATGCCTCGGCATACAGATGTCACATCAGCTGATTGGATTGTGTGAAATCAGAACAGCATTCAGTCAGTCTTTTGCCATGTGCAAGAGTTACACTTGCACAAACCCTCCTACACCAGAGGGCTACATGGTAAATACAGGAAGTTGCAAACTGTTCTCTGCAAATTAATTACTCACCAATCAAACTGAAGATAGTACGTCCCAGAAAAGACAATTTGGAAGCAGGTGTCCTGATAGTCAAAGTTCCCTCAACCCTTAGAACAGCAATATAGTGCTGGGAGCTTTTTAGTAATTCATGAAGACAAAAGTGCAGATGCATGCTTTGCAATAATGCTGGAATCCTGGATTGCATATCATCCATGTCACATTATCACTAAATGGTAGAATGCTATTAAGATAATTTCTTTTTGTTGCACAATTAAAATCAAACATTTTGTAAAGCATGTCTGGCCATCCATCAAGAAAACTGACATAGTAAGGAACAGGGTGTTCTTTGCATTTATACAGTTTGTAGCCACAGTGCTGTGAGCCAGGAAGCAGTTTAGACACAGATGAGATATTGAAGAAGCAGCAGCAAAAGAGATAGAAGCAGCCATCCTCAGGAAACAGCTCAGCTCAAGATGAAGTTTTAAAAACAAGCCACTTTGTGCAAAAGATCATTTCTCTTCGCCAAACCAAAGACGATTCCCAAGTCCCAGTCACTTAAGCTGCACAGTGTGGTAAGATTTAACAACCATAATAGATTTATGCTTGTTATTTGGGAAATGAGAGTTTCAGCAGGGTTTAGGTACAGGGGAAACAGATACTTTTAGGTTTTCAGTCTTTGAGGGACAATTGTTAACTTACCAAAGTTTTAGACTTTCCTTGCAGTGTTTTATTATCTTTCATCCACTTTAATAAATACTTTTATTTGTTTGTTTAATGAAAGAGAGATCTGAGTTTTTACTGTTTGAACAAAGTTTCTCTCCAATAAAAAATACACCACATGAAACCAATGTTTCAGGTTGAAACATTCTCACTCATAACATCAGTGGAATTTCATAACAACATTCTGTCAATGAAGAAATGTTGGGACAGTTAATGGCCACAATGATCTGCTCCCAAGGATGCAAATCCTGTTTGGCCACTAAACTGAGAGGGCCAGAATGGGATTTCCAGCAGCAAGATCTCAGTTTGAAATCTTCACCACTCCTGGCCAGCAATGTGAGGTTCATGCCCAGTAAGAGTGTGAACCTGATTATTATTAAGTTAAATGAATTTAAATGGTCATTAGACGTTCCCCTCCATTGGTGTGATTCACGCCAATCACACCAATTGATTGTAAATCAGTTGTGAAAACCATGCCAAGAGTTCAGTGGTGAGTCTGATGCTGCCAGACAACAGCTGTGGGCAGGGCCTCCAAAGAACCCCAATGGGGGGAGGTTCTCATTATGTGAGGATGCCAGCAATGGTGAAGGGGAGGGCACAGAAGACCCGATGCCACCGATGAAGGGGGGTACTACTGAAGTGTTGATGGCACTGAAATTGAAGCAGTGGCACTGAAGTCCTGATGCCAGATTTGATGGGGCGGAGGGCTTTATTTTCACTTCAAGATGAGGGTGCCCTTTAAAAAGGGCTTGCCGGTCAGAATGATAGCACAAAACGCCATGCTTCTTTTTGACAAACTGCCAGAAGATCTTGAATGAAAACCTGTCTGCGTTTCTGGGGAAAAATACACCAATCCAGATTCTCTGACCTCGCAATGCTGGAATTTTCCCACCCTGCTGCAGTGAATGGAAATTTGGCTGGGCGCACCAGTACCGTGGCATGATCGTACCCACCAATTTTCAATCAAAACTGACATTTTGCCATTTTGTTGGAAAATTCTGCCCAATTTGTATTAGATATCAAATTAACCACCCTCCTCTCCCATCCACTGCATCCCTCCTCCACCAGGAAAAGAGCCAAACTTTCCTCCTACAGCATACTATTATCCCTTTAAATCCCACACTCTAAGAAGGTACTGCTTGAGTGAAAAGTGAAAGGTTTACTGAAGTCTTACTCTTGAAAGCAATTAAATGCCAAATCAGTGAAATTCAATTTTGAATGTACCCTATCTTCATCCTTTATAGAATCATAGAATCATAGAAAAACTACAGCACAAACAGGCCCTTTGGCCCACAAGTTGCGCCGATCATATCTCTACCTACTAGGCTTTACCTGTAAACCTCAATCCTATTAAGTTCCATGTACTCATCCAGAAGTCTCTTAAAAGACCCTATCGAATTTGCCTCCACCACCACTGACGACAGCCGATTCCACTCACCCACCACCCTCTGAGTGAAAAACTTACCCCTGACATCTCCTCTGTACCTACTCCCCAGCACTGTAAACCTGTGTCCTCTTGTGGCAGCCATTTCAGCCCTGGGAAAAAGCCTCTGAGAATCCACCTGATCAATACCTCTCAACATCTTATACACCTCTATCAGGTCCCCTCTCATCCTTTGTCTCTCCAAGGAGAAGAGATTGAGCTCTCTCAACCTATCCTCATAAGGCATGCCACCCAATCCAGGTAACGTCCTTGTAAATCTCATCTGCACCTTTTCAATGGCTTCCACATCCTTCCTGTAATGAGGTGACCAGAACTGAGCACAGTACTCCAAGTGGGGTCTGACCAGGGTCTTATACAGCTGCAGCATTATCTCCCGACTCCTAAACTCAATTCCTCAATTGATGAAGGCCAGTACACCATACGCCTTCTTAACCACATCCTTTACCTGCGAAGCGGATTTGAGAGTCCTGTGAACCCGGACCCCAAGATCCTTCTGATCTTCCACACTGCTAAGAGCCTTACCCTTAATATTATATTCCTTCATCCCATTGGACCTGCCAGAATGTGCCACTACACACTTATCCGGGTTGAAGTCCATCTGCCACTTCTCCGCCTAGTCTTGCATCCTATATATGTCACGCTGCAACTTCTGACATCCCTCCAACCTATCCACAATACCTCCAACCTTCGTGTCATCGGCAAACTTACCAATCCATCCCTCCACTTCCTCATCCAGCTCATTTATAAAAATCACAAACAGCAAGGGTCCCAGAACAGATCCCTGGGTCAATGCACTGGTGACCGACCTTCATGCAGAAAAAGACCCATCTACAACTGTTGTCTGCCTTCTGCGGACAAGCCAGTTCTGGATCCACAAGGCAACATCCCCTTGGATCCCATGCCCCCTCACTTTCTCAATAAGTCTCATATGGGAGACCTTATCGAATGCCTTGCTGAAGTCCATATAAACCACATCCACTGCTCTTCCTTTGTCAATGTGTTTAGTCACATTTTCAAAAAACTCAACTAAGCTCATAAAGCACGATCTGCCTTTAACAAAGCCGTGCTGACTACTTTGGTCATACCACTCTAAATGTTCATAAATCGTGTCTCTCAGGATCTTCTCCATCAACTTACCCACCACTGAGGTTAGACTCACCGGTCGATAATTTCCTGGGCTATCTCTATTCCCTTTCTTGAATATAGGAGCCACATCCGCAATCTTCTAATCCTCCGAAACCTCTCCCGTCTCCATCGAGGATGCAAAGGTCATTGCCAGAGGCTCTGCAATCTCTTCCCTCACCTCCCACACTAACCTGGGGTACATCCCATCTGTCCCAGCGACTTACCTATCTTGATGCTATTCAAAAGCTCCAACACATCCTCTTTCTTAATGTCCACATACTCAAGCTTTTCAGTCCGCCGCAAACCTGCACTACAACCACCAAGATCCTTTTCCACAGTGAATACCGAAGTAAAGTATTCATTGAGCACCTCTGCTATTTCAACTGGTTCTATACTTTCCCACTGTCACATTTTATAGGTCCTATTCCTTCACGTCTCATCCTTTTACCCTTCACATATTTGTAGAATGCCTTAGGGTTTTCCTTAATCTTACCTGCCAAGACCTTCTCATGACCCCTTCTGGCTCTCCTAATTTCCTTTTTAAGTTCCTTCCTACAAGCCGTATACTCCTCTAGATCCCTAACATTACCTAGCTCCCTGAACCTTTTGTACGCTTTTCTTTTCTTTTTGACTAGATACATTACAATTTTCATGCACCACAGTTCCTGTAACCTACCACAACCTCCCTGTCTTATCGGAACGTTGTTGTGCAGAACTCCAGACAAACATTCCTTGAAAATCTGCCTTCTTACTTCGGCATATTTCCCCAAGAATACCTCCTTCCAATTTACATCTCTAATTTCCTGCCTGATGGCTTCATATTTCCCCTTACTCCAGATAAACACTTTCCTAGCTTGCCTGGTCCTATCCCTCTCCAATGCTAGTGTAAAGGAGATACAGTTATGATCACTATCCCCAAAATGCTCCCCCACTGAAAGGTCTGACACCTGACCAGGTTCATTACCCAATACCAGATCGAGTACAGCCTCTCCTCTTGTAGGCTTATCCACATACTGTGTCAGGAAACCCTCCTGAATACACCTAACAAACTCCTCCCCATCCAAACCCCTTACCTTAGGGATATTCCAATCAATATTTGGGAAATTAAAGTCTCCCATCATGACAACTGTGTTATTATTACATCTCTCCAGGATCTGTTTCCCTATCTGCTCTTCAACAATCCCGTTACTATTGGGCAACCTATAGAAAACACCCAGTAAAGTAAGTGACCCCTTCCTGTTCTGTACTTCCACCCACAGAGACTCCGTAGACAATCCCTCCTCAGCGTCCACCTTCTTTACAGCTGTGACACTATCCCTGATCAACAGTGCCACTCCTCCACCTCTTTTGCCTCCCTTCCTGTCGCTCTTGAAACATCTGAAACCCGGCACTTGAAGTATCCAGTCCTGTCCGTGAGACATCCAAGTCTCTGTAATGGCCACCACATCACATTTCCAAGCAGCGATCTACGCTCTAAGATCATCCACTTTGTTAACAACACTCCTAGCGTTAAAATAGACACATTTCAAACCTTTGGTCTGAGTGCTCCCCTTCTCCGTCACCTGTCTATCCTCCCTCTTACACTGTCGACAATCCCTCTCTATTTGTGAGCTAACCTCCTCGCTCCCAATCACTTTATTTCAATTTCTTTATGGCTCCTTCAATCAGTGGAAATATTTAGAAGAAGCCATAAGACCAACACCCCCCGCTTCTTCCCCATCACTGCAGTCTCAACGCACCCATCCCCCTGAGAGGCCCTCCCCAACACACATTCGGAGAATCCCTCCCATGGAGGTACCCGGAGGGCTCATCTCAGCACCTCAGTGCAGCGAGGTTGGCGAATTTGGCACCTGTAGCATATGTTGGCACTTCCAAGTTTGTACTGCCAGTTTGGAACTGTGCCATCCTGGCAATACCAGCCTGGCATTACCAAATGTACCAAGGGGTGCCAGGGCACTGTTCAGGAATGTCCCTCTCTCCCAGGGGCTATTTGCACCTCACAAAACCTATTGCAAACCTTGCCATGGTGTGAATATTCAGTAAAGTGGATAATGTGGCCGGGGTTCTGGCTAATTATATTAAAATCTTGTCCTTTGTGGACATGAACCTCATGACGTCACAGGCAAGGAGCATGGAAAATTGGAAAATGCTACTATGGTGCAGAGACAATGAAAGATACATACACCGGAATTTTACAGTCCTGCCCACCATGGGGATTGGAGCAGGGGAGGGACAGACCATGGGAAGGTCTGTTGACTTTAGGCACAATCTTTTGATTTCGGGATGAGCGAGGCCATAAGGTCCTGCCCACAATGTTTCTAACCACTGAGGATCCACTGCTCCTTTCATAGCCTTTCAAATGCAGCAAAGGTCCACAGCAAGGACAAGGACAGGAGCTCTGGGAGACATAGTTCAAAAAGGACCAATTGCTTTTGGCATTGCAAGGGAAATCTTGGAACATGAGGCTATTCACTTTTTTATGCTGTGTGAACCATAGCTGATGATGTCCTGGAGCTACAGGGCACTGATGAAACCTTTACATCATTTGAAGAGGTGATGGATGTCTTTGAGAAATACTTCAGCCCAATAAAGAATTGCCTGATGCAAGGAGCAAAATTTAATCAGAGAACCCAATGGTTAGAAGAGTTTGTTAATTCCTTCATTGGTGATCTATAACAGCTAGCAAGTACCTGTGATTAAAAACAGAAATCGATTGAAAATCACATTGCAGAATATCATTGATGATGTGCTTACCAACTTGTTACAATTGAAAGAGGACCCAAGCTTAGAGAAGCCTGGTCAGATTTCCAAACAAATGTCCAAGTTGAGATGTCAAAATTTGGGTGAGATGTGCGTGTAAACCCAGGACTTATCTTTTGAAAATCCTATGCAAAAGCTCACCAAGGCCCGCAAGGGGATGAAGGACCTCTTCCAACTGAATTCAATGCTCTTGATGTGAAGTGAGCAGGTAGCACTATCACAAAGACTGCCCAGCAGAGGATCTGAATGTTTTCACTAAAACAGATCTGGTCATCTTAAACAGTTTTGTAAATCAGAATCAACATTCAAGATAAGAAAAGTAGAAAATGTTTCTATTTGTTCAAGGTCCAAGAAATAGGGAATATGCCTTTGTAACCTGATGATTTTCTAGGTGAGATCAAAGAAAATGATAAACAGTTCTGGTCTGTGGAGTTAGTAATTCAAAACTGCAGAATGGAAATTAAATTTGACATTGTTACAGAAGTCTCTGTCCTATCAGACAGATTGTATTGATTTTCAAATTGGCTTGAAGGAGTCAGAATTTAACCATCTGGTTGAATGTTGCTAGGGTCTGGAGGCAGATGCAGATTTTACGGATTCAGTAGGGTCTTTTGCGGATTCAATAGGGTCTTTTAAAGACTTTTGGATAAGTACATGGGACTTAGTAAGATAGAAGGTTACAAGTAAGCCTAGTAGACAGGGACATGTTCGACACAACTTGTGGGCCGAAGAGCCTGTTTGTGCTGTAGTTTTTCTATGTTCTAGAATTTCTCTGTTCAGCTGCTCAGTGTATTTCAGACTTGGTCATATATAAAAACTCAATGAAGTTTTTTTGTGAGACAGCAAGTTACCATTGAAGGAAATATTTCCAAAGTTGGTTGAGGAACTGATGTACTTCCATTAAATGATTTTTTTTGACCCAAGGTGGTGCCAGATCTTGCAACTTCTTGTAAGCTGTGCCAAGCATACCTTATAAATCTATCTTTACTCTCATTCTATGCATCTACAACTTTATTCTACCTCTTTTAAACTCTCTAACAACGATTTAATTCAATCTTTTAAAGATTCGGTGACACCCCAGCTATGACTGTAACACCACATTCTCCATTCTCTCCTTTCCTTCACTATGATGGCACAATGGTTAACACCGCTGCCTCACAGTGCCAGAAACCTGGGTTCAATTCCCAGCTTGGGTCACTATCTGTGTGGAGTTTGCACATTCGTCCTGTGTCTCTGTGCATTTCTTCATGGTGCTCCGGCTTCCTCCCAAACTCCAAAGATGTGTGAGTTAGGGGGATTGGTCATACTAAATTGCGCATTAGTGTTGGGGGATTAGCAAGGTCAATATATGAGGTTACAGGAATAAGGTCCGGGTGGGATTGTTGTCAGTGCAAACTCAATGGGCTGAATGACCTGCTGTGTAGGGATTCTATGTATATTATGTTTTGTTTGTACAGTGTGCAAGAAACAATACCTTTTACTGTACACTAATACATGTTACAATAATAAATCAAATCAAATCACATCAATTTGTTCATATGCATTATGAGAATCACCATCCATGGAACAACAGGAGGAGATTGCAGATCTCTTAGTTCTTTTCACAATTTTAAAAAAATAGAATATAGAAAACACTGAAAAAGATGGTGATCTGGGCAAGCTTGTAAACTTAGGTTGGTCTTTCCTGACAATCTGTTGAAGAAGTAGATGATCCACTGGAAGATGAGGTCCCCGAGATCATTTGAACCTACTGCCAAAGTTAATGAAATATCTGTTGATATTCCTCCTACCCCTTCTTGGCAATACAAAAAAAATCCAGCTTGATTCTCTCTTGTCTCTTCAGTGAGGTCTTCACTAGGGAAAGGACTACAGTGATTTCCTCTCACAAGATGGATACAAAATAGCAGTCAGAGTCTATTTACTTTATTATCCTTGCTGGGAAATTTAAGGAAATATCTTATGAGCTCTGAGTGATATCTGCAAAGGGAAGCCATATTTTGAGTCAGATCATCAGTGGAAGACCTTATCCTCCATTCCCTTAGCAAAACATCCCAATAATCACCTGTAATTGTATATTTCCAACACAACAATTCAGAATTCAGTGTTTCAGCTACATAATTGTTTTGACATGAGAGTATAAGATGAATAAGTTGTGAAAATAGATGTGGCCTCCTATGTTTTATAAATGCAGGCATTGAATATAAAAGTGAAGAAGTAATGGGCAGAATCTTCCCCTCTGTGGCTGAGATGAGAAACTAATACGTAGCTCTCCAGCTGCGCAGCTGAGCTTTCTCTACAGATATTAGTACTCGCCTAGCAAAATAAAATCTGGGCTCATGGTTTTCAGCATCACTTCCGCAGGTGGCACCTGTTGGAGCAGACAAGACCACCTCCACAGAGATTGAGGTATCATCTTCAAAAGCTGCCCAATCTGCAATAAAAATAAGCTCTCAGCCACACCTCCACAGTGGACCCCCCACAAGCATTGGACCTCCCCAACATCACAAAGGCATTGTGGTGACCCCCGATAAACACTGAAGTGACCCTTCTCACACAGGCATTGGGCCAAAACCCCTCAATACAAGTATCATCCCACTACAAAGAAGGGGAACCCCTCCTGCCTTATGGGGCCTGCCCCTGGTGCTGTGACTCTAGAACAGGTTGGCATTGCCAGAGAGAAGTGTCAGGGCAATGTCAGGGCATTGCCTTGGTATGCCCCTCTGCTATCCAGCCAGCATCACCCCCCCTTCCCTCCCCACCCTGCCTTGTGTAGGGGCTATTCTTATCTTGGGCTTTCTGACAGATTCCCTTCGATTGATTCTCATTTTTATATATTATGTGACATCACATCACCAGAAATGAATATTCTGTCAAGGGAATCATATGGTTTAGATGCAGAAGAGCATACAGAATTACCAAAGCAAAACTTAGTTCATGCAACTTGTTTCTGGTCTGAAGTTGGGTCCATTTCTCCTCGATCCTCATAGACAGCCTGGTCTCACTTCTCATTCCACTGGGATGCTGCTCTGAGGAGATAAACCAGAACGTGCCCCAAATGATAATGAAGTACATTCATTATGACCATCAAGACAGTTAGTCCAATGACCTTCCATTAGATCCAAAAAGCCTTGTGACAGAAAGGGTTGCTATGATCATGTAGCAGGAATGCACACCAGATTCCATTCTATGCACTTTATGCTTTCATTGAGGTGGAAGTATCAAGTAGTCGTTGGCCCTTTTTAGCTATGCTGCCAGATGTTCTGCAAGTTCCTTTGAGGAAGAGAAAACTTTTGATGTTGTTGCCAAGCACAGCTGTACATTTGAGAATCAATTTCTAGACACTCACATTGATTTAGGTCAGAACGAGCATGAGCTATTTGAGATCATTGTGATCTTCACAAACATAAGGATAAGTATGCTAGTATAAACGTGAAGATGCAACACTACCAGCAAAGTATCACACAACACTATTTTAAGATGTACATATTGAACCAAAGCCTCCACAAGTAATGCATTTTTTCTGAAACATGGAAAATTATTTCACAGGCAAATATTTGAGTATCTTAAGGGCGATTCTCCCAGCCCACTGCACCGCTTTAGCAGGATTTCCAGTGTCATCAGCTCCACACCAGAGCTGTATAATTTATTAAAATAAGCATTCAAATCTGATTAATGGGCTTGTGACTGACGTCTCTGGGCCCACTATCCGTCCCCAACCCTGCCCCAGCCAGGAGTGTTTCACTCCAGCATCATTTACAATAGCTCCCCATTAACGTGGATTGGCAGTACAACCCTGCTGGACTAAAGGGGAGGTCATAGAGATCCCACAGGAGATCGCGAGCAAGGATGGGTGCCCCCTAGGCATTGCCAGCTGGGCAGTGCCAGTCTGGCCCCTTGGCAGTGCCCAAGGGAGCATCTTGGCCCTGCCCACTGGGCATTAGGCAATGCCAAGGGGTGGGGCCAGAGCAGACAGGGTCTAGAGGGGGTGAGGCCTCTTGGGGAGAGACTAGCGGGGGTAGGGGGTCCCACTGCCACTCTACACTTGGGCTTAGTGACAGAGGGATGGAGGCCAGTGATCAGGACTGGCTATCGGGGTGAGGGAGTGAGGGGTGGGGAGGTGGGGCAGGGGGCTTGACCTAGGGCTGCGAGGAGTGGGGGATGGCGGTGTGGAGGTTCAGGGCTACCGGTGGGCGAGGTGGGAGGGGTATCAGGAGATCAGGACTGCTACAGGGTAGTGGGTTGTGGCGGGTGGAGAAAATCGAGGCAGGAGGGCATTGGAGATCGAGGTGGGGTTGGTCTGGGCTGCTCAGACACTTCCAAAGGCCAGCCATTGGGCTGTGGGGGTATCAGTGGGGCCGTGATGGAGAGTTGCTGTGCTGGCCAGCAACTGAGAGGCTGACAATGCGGGCTACTGTATATGCACCAATCTCAGCACTAATAGATAGGCATATCACAGTGGTCCACTCAGTGCTATGCTGCTGGCCTATCCAGCAGGAATAGGCCCCACCCCACAGATTTTTAATAAGCTTCACAGTGTGGGAGATTCATTTTGAAAATCCTGTTGAAAACACCAATACCATTTATTCCAATTTTTATGCAACTTTTTCACTTAGAATTTTTTGGGGAGAATCCCACCCTTTCTCATTAGAGATTTCCTGTTCTGGTGCTGCAAAACTGCACATGAACTTGATAGAAAGTTTTGTTCATTACCACCTCCATGTAACATAGTGAAATAGAAAAAGGAGTCCTCATTATAATAGCTGTTTTGTACAGATCTGTTGGTGTTTCTGTGCTTTGGCTCCCAAATCCCTTTGCTTCACAACAGATTGTAATTTCTCACCATTTTGTAGACAGTCTGGTTTGTCTTTCTTGGGTCCAGAGTAAAAAGCCTCATACTTTACACATTGTTGTTTGTTTCACACCTATACTGTTTTTTATCCTTTGGGGAATAGTGAAAGAAGTGATGGAAGGATTTCCAAGCTGATTATCAGTCCACTGAAACATGTTGAATACTCCTGTGACCAATAAGTCCTGGTGTTGGACTTGAATCCAGAGTTTCTGGTCCAGCAGTAGGAATGGTACCACTGCACCACAAGGCCTCTGCTTTACACATTGAACTCTGTTTATTATTGACGTTCAAATTACAAATAACACAGTGATATGTAACTAATTTTATTGTTCTTTATTGCAGAACTGCTTTTACGAATGATTCACATCCTTCTATGGTAGCAAAAAATGATCCAAACATTGAACTTGGACAAATTCGAGGACTTTCCACCAAAGATGTTATAAGGATAAACAAGTTGTATAACTGTGGTAGGGTCAAAATATGTTCTAATTTGAGTTTATTTTCCGTGTTGAGTGGTGAGCCTTCCAAACAGGAGTTGGCCCTCTGAGCTGTCTGCTCCATTCAGTATGATCATATCTGATCCTCTGTCTCAGTGCCATATTCTTGCTTTCCCCCAATGCCCCTGATGCCATTAAATCAGAATATATTTAGTGACCTGGTCTCCACAGTCTGCTGTGAAAGAGAATTCCAGATGTTCACCACCCTTTGAGTGAAGACATTTTTCCTTATTTCAGCCCTAAATGTTCTACACCTGGGGGGGTGGTGGTGAGACCATACCTGGAGGATTCTGTGCAGTTTTGGTGTCTTAGTTAATAAAGGATAAACTTGCTTTCGAGGGCGTGCAGTGAAGTTTCAGTGGGATGGCAGGATTGTCATGTAAGGAGAGATTGTATTAATTGTGCCTGTATTCACTGGAATTTTGATGAATGAAATGTGTAAAATTCTGACAGGTCTGGACAAATAAGATGCAGGAATGTTATTTTCTCTTTTTGGAGGGTCTAGGAGAAGGGATCACAGTCTCAGGATTTGTGGTATTCACTTAGGAGTGAGATGATTTAATTTAAATTTGATTTGATTTGACTACTCTTGCCACATATATTGGCATACTGTGAAAAGTATTGCTTCTTGCATGCTATACAGACAAAGTATACCTTTTTATAGAATACATAGGGGAGAAGGAAAGGAGTGGGTGCAAATTATAGTGTAACAGTCATAGAAAAATCAACTCAATATAGGATAGGCTTATTCAAAAGTCTGACGGCAGCAAGGAAGATGATGTTCTTGAGTTGGTTCGTAGATGATCTCAGATTTTGTATCTTTTTCCCGATGGAAGAGACTGTATCCGGAGTGCATGGGATCCTTGATTATGCTGATTGCTTTTCTCAGACAGCGGGAAGTGTACACAGAGTCAATGGATGGGAGGCTGATTTGTGTGCTGGACTGGGACTACATTAACAACCCTTTGTAATTTCTTGCATTCATGGTCAAAACAGGAGCTATACCAAGCTGTGATATATTTGGAAAGGATGTTTTTTATGGTGTATCTGTAGAAATTGGTAACAGTCATTGTGGGCATGCTGAATTTTCTTTGCCTCCTGAGAAAGTAGAGGCATTGACTGGCTTTCTTAACTACAGCATGGCGTGGAGGGACCAAAACATGTTGTTGGTGATCTGGATATTTGAAGTTCTAGACCATTTCCACTTCATCCCCACTGATGTAGTCAGGGGCATGTCCTCCGCTTTGCTTCCCGAAATCAACGACTATCTCCTTTATTTTACTGATGTTGAGGGAGAGATTATTGTCATTGCACCATTTCACCAGATATGGGGAATTTCTTCACTCAGAGGGTGGTGAACCTATGGAATTCTCTCAGAGTGTTGTGAAGGCCAAATCACTGAATATATTTAAGAAGGCAATAGATAGATTTCTAGGCTGTAAAAGTGTTAAGAGGTATGGGAAGAGTGCAGGAGTTGTGGCAGAGGATCAGCTATGATCTTATTGAGTTCCTATTTTCTGTGTTTCTATAACCAGTTATAATACTGTCTAAAGTCTAACAATCACACAACATTTTACAGGTTTAAATGCTTAAATATATATTCAAAGTTTTCAGCAAGATTGAACTTTATGTTAAAACAAACCTAAAGTGAGTGGGGTCTCAAGAGAGCCGGTGGGGGGGCGGGAAGGGAGCGTTGGTGGCGGTGGGTTGGTTGTCGGTTAAATGTAACCAGGATGCAACTTAACTATGCCTTTGTTTTGTCTTGTGGGGTAAGGCTTCCAGGAAATTGGAGTCACTCTTGAACAGCCTAACATTACTGGAAGAATACATGCTTGTAAGTCAGGTTCAGGGAAAGATTGTGCTCCTTGAAACCTACCCTATCTTGAGTAAAATGTGATAGTTACCTTCTCCTACTTTCTGGAGAAAGCAGTTGACCAAAAGCAAGAATAGAAACTTGATAAATCAGTTAGGAAAGAGACATAGCAGAGATTTCTGTGGAGCCCACAAGAGCTGAAATATGGTGAGCGAGGTAAATGAATCAGGTAGGATACAAAATTTTGATTTCCTGATGGTGGGTTGAGTAATAGATACAATCAGTATGATTGTCACATGTCATGTCTCATGCTGCCTTGTGGCAAGTTCGTACTTACAGTACACTTGCTTGCTATGAATAATCATCAACATAAAACCTTTTTAATTATATTCTACCTTCCAAATAAAGTCAATTGTGCATAAGAATCTCATAAAACCTGGTTAACATTCATTTGAAGGTTTTGTGCACCAGTTGGCTTTGTGTAATTTCTCTCAGGTCAGCGAGTTTCCTTGTTGAACGGATAGGATTCTCTGGTCTCCCAGCCATGTATTTCTCAGTGGTGGGAAGCAGTGTGTCATTCACTGGTGGGAGGATTCTCTAGTCCCAACACTGTCAATGAGACTTCCCATTGAAGATCACTATGCCACTGGGAAACCTGCAGGCAGGAGTGCGACCAGATACCCCCACTGATGTGAATGGCTGGAGAATTCTGGCTTATAGCACAAGGAAGAGGAGCAAGAGAATGGCAGCTTTCATGGAAGCTTGACACTGGAAAGGATAAATCAGAGGTGATGGATGGTGGCGGTGGGGCTGATAAATTCAGGTTTGAGTGGATGGAGCTGTTGAGGAGACATGGAAGGTGGGATGTAGCAGTGTAATGAGAAGGGCATGGCATGTTAAGTGTGTTTGGAGAAATGGGGACAGTTGGTAAAAGTAAGAAGATGAAAGATCTGAAAAGTAGATGAGCACTATATAGATGTGGGTCAATCTCAAGGTATTGCTGACAGATCTTTACAGAGCTTTGCATTCACCTACAGCATTTCTATTGTCCTCATTGAGAGTAATCACAATTCCTTTCCAATGCATAGATCAGCCTGCATGTTTAACCATGCCGTGGTAACGCAGAAGAGTGTGACATGCGACAGTAATAGCATGAGTTTGGGAATGTGGAAGGGCAGTGGAGCATGGAGCCAAAAGAGTGTGGACTGACACTTGAACATGAGGTTGGGGGTGGGGTGGCAGGTGGGGGGGGGAGGGATTTGCGGGGGGGTGGGGTGTGCAAGTCTAAGCTTGAATTGCAGCAGTTGAAAGGCAGCAGTTGAAGATTGGCGAGTGAGCTTGGCAGTTTATCCTTGGCAGCTAAAGAGTGTAGAGGTCTCTGTTGTCCACCTTCGTAAATAGTTCTCTCTGAATAAATAGATTAATTACTTTCTCCTGCCAAGTAATTGTAGACTTTTGCAATTATCACATTTGGTGATGAGGTAAATCACCAGCTCCTGGAATCAAAGGGAGAAGAAAGTCTGTCTATTATTAAAAAAAATCTTTGCAGCCACAGTAAGTAAATAAAAGCCCCTTTTTGGAAAAATCAATGCTTGTGACCCAGAGACTGAACACTGGGCTTGATATCTTGAAAATCAATGTTATTTATTCATCACTAATAAAATTACAGGAGATGAGAAGCAAAAAGTCATTCTGCTCATGGTATGTGGATCTCCGACGTTTGGAGGGAGATTTTCCAGCCTCTCTCACCCCAAAACTGAAAAATCCCACCAGAGGTCAATGGGTCTTTCCATGGTCTGCCCGTCACCCTCTTCGATTCCTGTGGCAGGCACAACAGGAAAATTCACCCCATAATCTCATTAGAAATTTAACAACCTTAGGAACTAAGGGGGCAATCTTACTATCTCACCGTGCCTGTTTTTCAGCTTCCTATCTCACCATGTATGTTTTGGGGGGATATTGAGCAGACGGTGATGGTCATGGTGTTCTGAGCTCAGGGCTTGGGTTGCCTGGGGGCAGGTGGGGGTGCTTGGGGGCAAGCAGCAGTAGTTGACAGGTGGACAGCTCAGGGGTGGGAGTGGGGTTATTGGGGGCAGGAGTGTCGGGAGCTCAAGAGTAAGGAGTTGCAGAACTTGGGGGTGGGGAGGTGGAGAGCTCAAGGGTAGAGGAGGAAAGCTCGGGGGCAGCGAAGGAGAACTCAGGGGTAGTGGGGGAGAGCTCAGAGGTAGTTGGGGAGAGCTCGGGTTTAATGAGATGAATTCAAGAGTAGGGGACATGGAGAGCTCAGGGGTAGTGGAGGAGAACTTGGGAGTAGTTGGGTAAGCTCACAGATAGGGGAGGTGGAAAGGTGGGAGTAGTGGGGGAGAGCTCAGAGAAAAGTCAGGGAGAGCTTGGGGGCAGTGGGGGAAGAGCTCAGGGGTAGTGGGGGAAGACCTCGTGGATAGTGGGGGTGAGTTCAGGGGTTGGGGAGAGGTAGAAAGCTCAGGATAGTGGAGGAAGAGCTTGGGGATAATGGGGAGAGCTTGGGGTAGTGGAGGAAGAGCTTGGGGATAATGGGGAGAGCTCGAGGGTACTTGGGGGGAGAGCTCGGAGGGTCATAGTGGAGAACTCAGGGGTAGTGGGGGAGAATCCGGGATAGTTGGGGAGAACTTGGAGGTGATGGGGGAGAACTCAGGGGCAGTGGGGAGAGCTTAGGAGTATTGGGGTGAGCTCAGAGGTAGCGGAATTAGAGAGCTCGGTGGGGTAGTGGGGGAGAGCTCGGGGGTTACTGGAGGAGAGCTCAGGCATAGGGTGATGTGGGGAGCTCAGTTGTATAGCTGCAGAGCTTGGGGGAGAGCCCAGAGGTAGCAGGGGACGGGGGTGGGGGGGAGTTTGCAGAGCTCAGGGGTCGGCGCTGGCTAGTGTAGAGCACATTCCCCTTGGGTGCTGAGCAATCCCTCGTGGGACCTCAATGTAGTCACTACGTTACCCTTCCATACAGTAGCTACTGAGGGCTCAGTGGCTGTCCGCTGATGCTCCATTGCAGTAACCCCACTAACAGAAACAACAAACAGGTCTCAGAGCTGTTGTTCCAAGCAAGGGAGCACAGGTGTTAACATACCTCTCATACAGTATGAAACCTTCAATGCTGCCCTCAACAGGAACATCCCATTATGGTAATGAGGATGCCCCGTCTCCACCTGAATGAACTGCAAGTCATTCCTGGAGGGCACTGCACTCCACTTTCAGGAGGCTGTATCCATGTTATGCTTCAAGACTTCCCAATGGGGTCCCCCACACAGACACCTGTGCTTCAAAAATCATGGCACATATCAACTCCACTCTCCCAGATTGTTTGGATCCACTACAGTTGGCCTATCACCGCAACAGATCTACAGTAGTTCTCCCTGGCCATTCACTCAACCCTGTAACACTTGGATGACAAAGACTTTATGTCAGATTCCTACTGATTAATTACATCTCAGCCTTCAACATCATTGTCCCCACAACACTAATCTCTGAAATCCGTGGCCCAGCATTTGACTCTTCCTTCTGTGAGTGGATCCTAGACTTCCTAACACACAGACTACAATCAGTAAGGATAGGCAACAACACCTTCTCCACGATTATCCGCAACATCAGTGCCCTGCAAAGCTGTGTCCTCAGTCCCTTTATACTCCTCATATACCTATGACTGTGTGACCAAATTCCTCTCCATCCATTTTCAAGTTTGCTGATGACACCACCATAATGATGAGACAGGGCCCAATTTACCATTTTGATTCTAAGTGCTGGGCAGACTTGAAACTAGGAGTGTTTCAGATCTGATTTTTACACCGGTTTTCTGGCACCCCATATCCTCTCTGCCTGAAAAAGAATAGCAATTCCAAATCATGCTACAGAAGCCTGTGGGGCAGGGTTTGTTGCACCCGAAATGCTGCAGCTCCAATTGGAGCCTTCAACTGCGCATGCACAATAAAAAAAATTAGAGAAACATTCCCCTGCCACATCGCTCCTTGGCTGGATAATGCTTCCCCCTGGACCCCACAGGCATCGCCTCACCCCCACAGCATTACTGAACCCTTTATATCCCCACCTACCCATTACCCAGACCGATTGCGGCCCCCTGCCCACCTTCCTTCCCATCGATCACATGAAGAGTGGCCTACCCTTCCTCCCCCACCGATCGCACGCAGAATGGCAACTGCCCTCCCCGCCCCCCCGATCCTCCCCCACTACTGCTCCCCCACCAGGGAACAATCTGACCTGCCTCCCTGTCCCCTTCCCACCAGAAAGCAATCTGACCCACCTCCCTCCACCTCCACCAGAAAGCCCTCTGACCTGCCTCCCTCCCCGTCCACCAGAAAGCAATCTGACCCACTTCGCTCCCTCCCCCACCAAAGAGCTATCTGACCTGCCTCCCTCCCAACTCCCCACCACTGATCTGAGTCAGAGAGCCACCGCAAGCTCTGAACTTACGTCCCCAGAAGTTGGAGTGCCCGAATTGGACCTTTGTGGACCATATCTGTTTCACGCTGAATCTGGACAGGCGAACGCAGTGGTAAAGGGGAAAATGCTGGTAAAGTTGGGCATCCAGCCCATTAATTCAATTTAAATGCATTCAAATGCATTTCACACCCAAAATTGGGCACAACTTGATGGTAATATCAGACCCACAGAGTACAGGGAAGAGATAGAGAATAGAGATAGATCACCAACAACATTTCCTGGTCCCTCTACACCGACGCTGTAATTAAGGAAGCCCACCAATGCCTCCACTTTCTCAGAAGGCTAAGGAGATTTGGCATGTCTGTTATGACTTACACCAATTTTTACTAACGCTCCATAGAAAGCATCCTTTCTGGATGTATGACAGCTTGGTATGACTCCTGATCTGACCAAGACTGCAAGAAACTACAAAGGGGTGTGAATGTAGCCCAGTCCATCACGCGGACCAGCCTCCCATCCATTGAGTCTATCTATACCTCTCGCTGCCTTGGAAAAGCAGCCAGCATAATCAAGGGCACTACACACCCCTGACATACTCTCTTCCACCTTCTTCCATTGGGAAAAATATACAGAAGTTTGAGATTCTATATCAACCCACTCAAGCATCTTCTCTGCTGCCATCAGACTTTTGAATGGACCTATTTTATATTAAGTTGATCTTTCTCTACACTCTAACTATAACCATAACCGTATATTCTGCACCCTCCCCTTCCTTTTCCCCTATGTACTCTAGTTACGATGTTCTTTGTCTGTATAGTGTACAAGAAACAATGCATTTCACTATATATCAATACATGTGACAATAATTAATCAGATCAAATTAAATCAAATCAAATGTTTTCCATGACCCTCATGGAAAGGCTGCAGTGGAACTCGCCACCCTGACCAGATTCAGCATGGCACTGGCATGATGTTAGCTTGCCACCATCCATACTCAGTTTGGATGCAGGTTGTTGGGAGGTAGTGCCCCATCCCCTCCAAAGCAATAATAGACTTCGCCATGGAACAATAATCAACAATCATTCTTGCGGATACTGCAGAGAAGGAGGAGGAGGAATTGTGGGCACTAAAAGGCCAGCCCAGACCAGAGGCTGCAACAGGAGCTGCAGGGCACACGGGAGATGGAGACTCTGGTGATTCGGGACATGCATGTCCTTCAAGCAGTTGCCAGACAGCATGCGCAGATTCAGGCTCCGCAAGGAGATAGTGCGGCATCTGTGTCAGGTCCTCACAGACTTGCCACCCAGGCTACAGGAAGACACCCACTCTCAGTAGCAGTGAAGATCATGGTGGCCCTCAACTTTTATGTTACCTTGCAAGCCACCAGTGGGGATCTCTGTGGGACCTTCCAGTCCTTAGTCCACAAGTGTGTTCATGAGATGACAAATGCCCTGTTCATCTGGTTAGAGTACTACATAAACTTAAGCAGAAAGCCTGGGCTGAATTTGCCACCATCACGGGAATGCCAAACATACGAGGGACAATTGACTGCATGCATGGCACCCTGCAGTCCCCACAATGTCACACAGCATGGTTTGTGAACAGGCAGGGATTCCACTCTCTGAATTTTCAGCTGGTGTGCAACCACAGGGTACATGTCATGCATGTGTATGCACAACATCCAGGCAGTGTGCATGATAGCTTCATCCTCAAGAGCTCTAATATCCCTAGGGTCTTCAAAGACCAGCCCAGGCTGCTAAGGAAAAGGGCCAACCGATAAGGACTTGGCTGAGAATGTGCAGAGGCACAGACCAAGGCGGAGACCAATTAAAATGAGGCTCATGCTGCCACCCCATCAATCATGGAGCAGTGCATTGAGTTCCTAAAGTACTGTCTCTTGACAGTCTCCCACATCATGGTGGTCTGTTGCGCACTCCACAACCTGGCACAGCAGCGCAGAGATTCCTTGAGAAGGAAAATGAGGAGGAGAAGGCTGAGGAGGAACCAAGGGATGCAGGACAGGCAGCAGCAAGAGTCTGGTGGGTTAGGGCAGCAAGAGAGGCCCACATCTCCATAAGATTCTCATACTAGGGACATACGGCTCTACAGCTGCAAACCAAGCCCCAGTAACCCTTTTCACTTTCCCACAACAAGGTAACACAGTGTTATCTTATTAACAAGATAACACTGTGTTATATAACACAGTGTTATATAACACAACAATATAACACAGGACATAACATGGCCTGTGTCGGCCATGTTAACGAGTTACTGATCTAGTCAGGAGGGTGATGACGATTCGCCATGCAGCACAATGTGATGGTGCCCTGGTGCAAACAAATCTGACTCCTACATGATTTCTGCGTGTGCACTGATGCCTGGGCCCACATCTGAATGGGGGCTGAGGACCCTTTTCCAGGGTCAACTGAGTTCTGGAGATGCCATGGCAGCAGCTTGTATGACTCAGTGGCTCTACATGACACTCGTAGCTGGCACTGTTTGTCCTGAGTAGTTTGATTGCAACAGCAATGGCAGGTATATCACATGTGCTGGATTTGGAGATCGCAGTAGACATGTGCTAAAGGGCTCCCACACATTCAGAGCCCCTCCTTGTTGGATTATTACAGCCATATTAGCCAGAACTGTGGATGCAATAACATTTATTGATGGAAGTAACAGTGCAATAATTTCAAATGATGATACAGGTGCTCATGATTGCTAATAGTGCCTAATGCCCTCAACTTAGATGGTGTAGTCCTTCACCAATTCTCTCTTGGTGATTCCAAATGGGGCTTAACAGTACGTTGATGTGCCCTTCAAGTTGTACATCAGAAGTGGCGATGGTCAGCTGCATTCTGTGCATGCTGCCTGGGACCTGAAGGGCCCAGGCCAACTTTCTGGTGCCACGGATGTATATGTGCCATCGCACTGCCCTTGAGATGCTAGTGTCAGCCAGGTGAAAGGCCCCAGCATGGGCTCCAGTCCTTACTCCTCCTCTGGGGTGCCAATAAGCTCCTGGATCACTCCATGGGACAACAGGGCTTCTGGACTGAGCTACAAGATCACCTGGCCCTGCCAGTGTGTCCACCCAATGGACTGAGACCTCTTGTCCCTGTCCCTCAAAGTTTGGGTCAATGTCTTGATGGCTGCAGCAAATGTCCTCTGAGACTGGGCCAAGCTGTGAAGCTCCACTTTCAAGGTCCACAGCAACAGCCCTCTGTGCCTTGGCTCTGGCCCGCTAGGTCTTCAGGATGTTTGACCCTGTCAGCCATGGCTCAATGTAATTTCAGTATGTCATCAAATCCAAATAAACCTGTTGGACTTTAACCTAGTGTTGTGAGAATTGTTACTGTGTTTACCCCAGTCCAACGCCAGCATCTCCACATCAATGTAACTCACAGCACTGGGGCACCGTGACTCAGCAGTGATACACTGTGACTCAGCAATGGCTAAGACAACTCAGCAATGGCGCACTGTGATTCTGCAATGGTTCACTCTGACTCAGCAGTGGCTCACTCTGACTCAGCAGTGGCTCACTGTGACTCAGCAGTGTTGCACTGTAACTTAGCAGTGACTCACCGTGACTCAGCAATGTCGCACTGTGACTTCGTAGTTACTCACTATGACTCAGTAGGGGTGCACTGTGACTCAGCAGTGGTTCACTGTGACTCAGCAGTGATGCAGTGTCACTCAGCAGTGGCTGACTGTGACTCAGTAGTGGCGCAATGTGACTCAGTAGTGTCGCACTGTGATTCAGCAGTGGTTCACTATGACACAGCAGCAGTGCACTGTGACTCAGCAGTGGCACACTGTGAGTCAGCAATGACTCAATGTGACTCAGCAATGGCGCACTGTGACTCAATAGTGGCTCATTATGACCACAAATAAAGCGGTTGGACTTAAACCTGGTGTTGTCAGACTTTTCACTATGACTCAGCAGTGGTGCAGTGTGACTCAGGAGTGGTGCACTGTGACTCAGCAGTGTTGCACTGTCGCTCAGCAGTGGCTTACTGTGATTCAGCAGTGGTTCACTGTGATTCAGCAGTGTTGCACCGTAATTCTGCAATGGCTCACTGTGACTGAACAATGGCTCACCGTGACTCAGCAGTGTCGCATTGTGGCTCAGCAGTGGCTCACTGTGATTCAGCAAAGGCTCACTTTGGCTCAACAGAGGCTCACTGTGATTCAGCAGTGTCGCACTCTGACTCTACCAGTGGCTCCCTGTGCCTCAGCAGTGGCTCCCTGTTACTCAGCAATGGCTCACTCAACCTCAGCAGTGGTGCACTGTGACTCAGCAGTGGTGCAGTGTGACTCAACAGTGGTGAACTGTGACTCAGCTATGTCGCACTATGACTCAGTAGTGGCTCACTGTGACTCAGCAATGGCTCACCGTGACTCTGGTAGTCATGATGTGGAGATGCCGGCATTGGACTTGGGTAAACACGGTAAGAAATCTCACAACACCAGGTTAAAGTATAACAGGTTTATTTGGTAGCACAAGCCACGAGCTTTCACAGCTTTGCTCCTTCATCAGGTGAGTGGGAGTTCTGTTCACAAACAGGGCATATAAAGACACAAACTCAATTTACAAAATAATGATTGGAATGCAAGTCTTTACAAGTAATCAAGTCTTAAAGGTACAGATAATGTGAGTGGAGAGAGCATTAAGCACAGGTTAAAGTGATGTTTCCATACAGAACAGTTAGTGAGATTTTGCAAGTCCAGGCAAGTCGTATGGGTTACAGATAGTGTGACATGAACCTAAGATCCCGGTTGAGGCCGTCCACATGTGTATGGAACTTGGCTATCAGTCTCTGCTTAGCAACTCTTCGCTGTCATGTGTCGTGAAGGCCACCTCAGAGAACGCTTACCTGAAATCAGAGGCCGAATGCCCGTTACCGCTGAAGTGTTCCCCAACAAGAAGAGAACAGTCTTGCCTGGTGATTGTCGAGTGGTGTTCATTCATCCGTTGTCATAGCGTCTGCATGGTCTCCCCAGTGTACCATGCCTCGGGACATCCTTTCCTTGGTTGTTGCTGGAGGTGATGCTGAGTTTCTCAAGTTTCCTGTTCTTAGTGTGCATGTAGATGGTGTATGTAGTTTCTTTGTCTCATCTGCTTTGGAGAGTTTCGTAGCTGGCCTGCGTCCTGAGTGCAAGTTGAGAATATGGACTCTATCCTTGTATCCAGGATGCAGCATTTGCTGTAGAGCTTGAGAACTTGAAAACTTGAGAAACTCGGCATCATCACCAGCAGCAACCAAGCCTCCCCCGGTACCAAAGTAGAAAACAGTACCACTGCAAGGAAGTCCATTGTCAACTTGTCAGACTACACACTTCAACCAGATGAAATCGAAGTTCTCAGCTGAGGGCTCAATTTCTGCCCCACCGCTAAAATAGACAGTCTCACAGTGGACACAGAGGAATTCATCAAGTGAATGAGGCTGTGGGAGTTGTTCCACAAAGACCAAGAGGTCAACAGCGAACACGAGATAGCCAATGAGCCGGAACAGCTGAAAGAGAGATCCGCAGTGCGAGAGGAAAAAGTCAAATTGGACTCCACCAGAAGGCCGCTGCCCTCGATTTGACATGTATGCCCAAGCCACCAGGAGGTGTGTCAACATCAGATTCATCAGCCACACTCACAAGACAGTCCTGAACATCACCCAAGCAGAACGCAATGCCATCCGCACTCTCAAGACAAACTGCAACATTGTCATCAAGCCAGCAGACAAAGGAGGCGCCTTTGTCATACTGAACAGAATGGATTACTGCGAAGAAGTGTACCGACAACTGAACAACGGGGGACACTACAGACAGTTACCTGCAGATATGACCAAAGAACACACCCATCAACTCAACATTATGATCAAAACCTTTGATCTGGACCTTCAGAGCACCCTCCGTGCTCTCATCCCACGTACATCCCGCGTTGGAGATCTCTACTGCCTCCCGAAGATACTCAAGACAAACACACCCGGCCGTCCCATTGTATCGGGCAATGGGACCCTGCACGAGAATCTCTCCGGCTATGTCGAGGGCATCCTGAAACCCTTTGTACAAAGAACTCCCAGCTTTTGTCATTGGACTTCCTATGGAAACTCAGCACACATGGAGCAGTTGAACCAGGGTCACACCTCGTCACAATTAATGTCTCGGCGCTCTATACCAGCGTCCCCCACGACGATGGCATTGCTGCAACTGCCTCAGTACTCAATGCCAACAACTGCCAGTCTCCAGATGCAATTTTACAACTCATCCGCTTTATTCTGGACCACAATGTCTTCACCTTCAACAACAAGTTCTTCATTCAGATGCATGGAACAGTCATGGGGACCAATTTTGCATCTCAATATGGTAACATCTTCATGCACAGGTTCAAACAAGACTTCTTCACCGCACAGGACCTTCAACTGATGCTAAACACTAGATACATTGATGACATTTTCTTCCTTTGGACTCATGGTGAACAGCCACTCAAACAATTATATGGTGACAACAACAAATTCCATCCCACTATCAGACTCACCATGAACTATTCTCTGGAATCGGTTGCATTCTTGGACACATGCATCTCCATTAAGGACGGTCACCTCAGCACTTCACTATACTGCAAGCCCACAGATAACCTCACAATGCTCCACTTCTCTAGCTTCCACCCTAAACAAGTTAAAGAAGCCAATCCTATGGACAAGCCCTGCTCATACACAGGTCTGCTCAGATGAGAAGAATCACATCTGACAACTCCAGACGCTGAAAGATGCCCTCATAAGAACAGGATATGGCGCTCAACTCATTGATCGATAGTTCCGACGCGCCACCACAAAAAACTGCACCAACCTCCTCAGAAGACAAACATGGGACACGGTGGATGAGTTTCCTTTGTCATCCAGTACTTCCCCAGAGCGGAGAAGCTACATTATCTTCTCCGGAGTCTTCAACATGTCATTGATGAAGATGAACATCTCGCCAAGACCAACCCCACACCCCTACATCTTGCCTTCAAACAACCGCACAAATCAAACAGACCATTGTTCGCAGCAAACTACCCATCCTTCAGGAGAACAGTGACCACAACATCACTCAACCCTGCCACAGCAATCTCTGCAAGCCGTACCGGATTGTCGACACAGATGCCATCATCTCACATGAGAACACCATCCACCAGGTACACGATACATACTCTTGCAACTCAGCCAATGTTGTCTTCCTGATACGCTGCAGGAAAGGATGTCCCGAAGCACGGCACATTGGGGAGACCATGCAGACGCTATGACAATGGATGAATGAACACCACTCGACAATCACCAGGCAAGACTGTTCTCTTCCTTTGGGGCACACTTCAGCAGTCACGGGCATTCAGCCTCTGATTTTCGGGCGACCATCATGACACACAGCACAGAGTCACTGAGCAGAGACTGATATGATATGGAGATGCCAGCGTTGGACTGGGGTAAACACAGTAAGAAGTCTCACAACACCAGATTAAAGTTCAACAGGTTTATTTGGTAATAAATGCCACTAGCTTTCGGGGTTTGCCCCTTCATCAGCTGAGTGGGAGTTCTGATCACAAACACAGCATATAAAGGCGCACACAGTTTACAGAATACTGATTACAATGCGAGTATTTACAGCTAATCAAGTCTTAAAGGTGCAGACAATGTGAGTGGAGATAGCATTAAGCATAATGCTATTGGGCAGCACCTTGGCATAGTGGTTAGCACTGCTGCTTCACAGCTCCAGGGTCCTGGGTTCGATTCCCAGCTCGGGTCACTGTCTGTGTGGAGCTTGCACATTCTCCTCGTGTCTGCGTGGGTTTCCTCGGGGTCCTCCGGTTTCTTTCCACAATCCAAAGATGTGCGGGTTAGGTTGATTGGCCATGCTAAAATTGCCCCTTAATGTCCAGGGATGTGTAGGTTAGAGGGATTAGTGTGTATAATATGTAGGGATGTGGGGTTAGGTCCTGGGTAGGATTGTGGTCGGTGCAGACTCGATGGGCCAAAGGGCCTGTTTCTGCACTGTAGGATTCTATGTTCTATAAGTTAAAGAGGTGTATATTGTCTCCAGACAGGGCAGTAAATGTGATGTTGCAAGTCATGGGGGTTACAGATAGTGTGACATGAATCCAAGATCCGGGTTCAGGCCGTCCTCATGCATGCAGAACTTGGCAATCGGTTTCTGCTCAGCAACTCTGCACTGTTGTATGTCACGAAGGCCGCCTTGGAGAACATTTACCCGAATACCAGACGACGAATGCCCGTGACCGCTGAAGTGTTCACCAACAGGAAGGGAGCAGTCTTGCCTGGTGATTGTCGAATGGTATTTATTCATCCATTGTCGTAGCATCTGCATGGTCTTCCCAATGTGCCATGCCTCGGGACATCCTCTCCTACAGCGTATCAGGTAGACAACTTTGGCCGAGTTGCAAGAGTATGTGCTGTGTACCTGGTGGATGGTGTTCTCACGTGAGATGATGGTATCCATGTCGATGATCCGGCGTATCTTGCAGAGGTTGCTGTTGAAGGTTGTGTAGTATTGTGGTCACTGTTCTCCTGAAGGCTGGGTAGTTTGCTGCAGACAATGGTCTGAGGTTGTGCGGTTGTTTGAAGGCAAGAAGTAGGGATGTGGGGATAGCCTTGGCGAGATGTTCATCTTCATCAATGACATGTTGAAGACTCCAGAGAAGATGTCGTAGCTTCTCCGCTCCGGGAGAAATACTGGACAATGAAGGGTATTCTGTCCACCGTGTCCCATGTTTGTCTTTTGAGGAGTTCAGTGCAGTTTTTCGCTGTAGCGCGTCAGATCTGCTGATCGATGAGTCGAGCGCCATATCCTGTTCTTATGAGGGCATCTTTCAGCTTATGGAGGTGTCTGTTGCGATTCCCCTCATCTGAGCAGATCCTGTGTATGGAGGGCTTGTCAATAGGGGATGCCTTCTTTAACGTGTTTAGGATGGAAGCTGGAGAAGTGAAGCATCGTGAGGTTACCTATGGGCTTGCGGTACAGTGAGGTGCTGAATTGGTTGCATTCAATGGGACGGCTGGGTGTATGCCTTGTGTATCTTTTGGGAGGCAGTAAAGATCTCCAATGTGGGCTTCACGACGTACGACAGCGCAGAGTCGCTGAGCAGAAACTGATTGCCAAGTTCTGCACACATGAGGGTGGCCTCAACCCAGATCTTGGGTTCCTATCACAATATCTGTAACCCCCATGACTTGCCTGGACTTGCAACATCTCACTTACTGTCCTGTCTGGAGACAATACACATCTCTTTAACCTATCTCCACTCACATTGTCTGCATCTTTAAGACTTGATTAGCTGTAAAGACTCGCATTCTAATCAGTATTCTGTAAACTGCATATGCTTTTATATGCTCTGTTTGTGATCAGAACTCCCACTCACCTGACGAAGGGGCAAATCCCGAAAGCTAGTGGCGTTTACTATCAAATAAACCTGTTAGACTTTAACCTGATGTTGTGAAACTTCTTACAGAGACTAATAGCCAAGTTCTGCACACATGAGAACAGCCTCAACCTTGTTCTTGGGTTCATGTCACACTATCTGTAATCCTCACAACTTGCCTGGCTTGCAAAATCTCAATGTCTTGTCTGGAGACAGTACATATCTCTTTAACCTGTGTTTAATGCTCTCTCCACTCACATTGTCTGTACCTTTAAGACTTGATTACTTGTAAAGACTCACATTCCAATCATTATTTTGTAAATTGAGTTTGTGTCTTTATATGCCCTGTTTGTGAGCAGAACTTCCACTCATCTGACGAAGGTGACTTTTACTACCAAATAAATCTGTTGGACTTTAACCTGCTGTTGTGAAACTTCTTACTGTATTCACCATGACTCAGCAGTGGCTCAATGTGACTCAGCAGTAGTGCACTTTGACTCAACAGTGGCTCACTGTAACTCAGTAAAAAGTCTGACAACACCAGGTTTTAGTCCAACCTATTTATTTGATAATATTCTCACAAGCTTTCGAGGGGTTACCCTCTTCGTCAGGTGAATGGAGAGTTCTGGCCTCAGACAGAGCATATAAAGCACAGACAGTTTAGAGATTACTGATTAAAATGCGAATCCTTACACCTAACCTGCTGTTCAAGACCTGAAGTGGCTGACAATGTGAGTGGTAGGAGCACTGATCACAGTTTAAAGAGATGTGTATTGTCTCCAGACAGTACAGTAAGTGAGGTTTTGCAAACCCAGGCAAGTCACGGGGGTTACAGATAGTGCGACATGAACCCAAGATCCCTGTTGAGACCGTCCTCATGTGTGCGGAACTTGGCTATCAGTCTCTGCTCAGTGACTCTGCGCTGTCGTGTGTTGTGAAGGCCGCCTTGGAGAATGCTTACCCGAAGGTCAGAGGCTGAATGCCCGTGACCACAATACCACACAACCCTGTCACAGCAACCTCTGCAAGACATGCCGGATCATCGACATGGATACCATCATCACACGTGAGAATACCATCCACCAGGTACATGGTAAATACTCTTGCAACTCGGCCAACATTGTCTACCTGATACGTTGCAAGAAAGGATGTCCCGAAGCATGGTACATTGGGGAGACCATGCAGACGCTACGACAACGGATGAATGAACATCGCTCGACAGTCACCAGGCAAGACTGTTCCCTTCCTGTTGGCGAACACTTCAGTGGTCACGGGCATTCAGCCTCTGACCTTCGGGTAAGCATTCTCCAAGGGGGCCTTCACAACACACGACAGCGCAGAGTCGCTGAGCAGAGACTGATAGCCAAGTTCCGCACACATGAGGACGGTCTCAACAGGGATCTTGGGTTCATGTCGCACTATCTGTAACCCCCGTGACTTGCCTGGGTTTGCAAAACCTCACTTACTGTACTGTCTGGAGACAATACACATCTCTTTAAACTGTGATCAGTGCTCCTACCACTCACATTGTCAGCCACTTCAGGTCTTGAACAGCAGGTTAGGTGTAAGGATTCGCATTTTAATCAGTAATCTCTAAACTGTCTGTGCTTTATATGCTCTGTCTGAGGCCAGAACTCTCCATTCACCTGACGAAGAGGGTAACCCCTCGAAAGCTTGTGAGAATATTATCAAATAAATAGGTTGGACTAAAACCTGGTGTTGTCAGACTTTTTACTGTGTTTACGCCAGTCCAACGCCGGCATACCCACATCATCACTGTAACTCAGCCATGGCTCATTGTGACTCAGCAGTGACTCACGATGACTCAGCGGTGTCGCACTGTGACACAGTAGCAGTCCACTGTGCCTCAGCAATGGCTCACTGTGACCCAGCATTGGCTCACTATGGCTTAGTAATGGCTCACTGTGGCTTAGCAGTGGCTCACTGTGACTCAGGATTGGCTCAATGTGACTCAGCAGTGGCTCACTGTGACTCAGGATTGGCTCAATGTGACTCAGCAGTGGCTCACTGTGACTTAGCACTGTCGCATGTGACTGATCAGTGGATCAATGTGACTCAGCAGTAGTTTGCTGTGACTCAGCACTGTCGCACTGTGACTCACTTGACTGAGCAGTGGCGCACTGTGACTGCAGTGGCCCACTGTGACTAAATAGTGGCTCATTGTGACTCAACAATGGCTCTCTGTGACTCAGCAATGGCTCACTGTGACTCAGCAGTGGCACACTGTGATTCAGCAGTGTCACAGAATCATAGAAGTTTACAGCATTGAAACAGGCACTTCAGCCCAACTTGTTCATGCTGCCCAGTTTTTACCATTAAGCTATTCCCAATTGACTGTGTTTGGCCCATATCCCTCTATACCCATTTTACCAATTGTACCAATGTAACTGTCTAAATGCTCTTTAAAAAGACAAAATTTCCTCCCTCATCTCCCACAATGTCCTGGGATACTCCTCATCGGGTTTCAGAGATTTACCTACCTTGATGCACTTTAAGTCCTCCAGCAGCTCCTTCTCTAATATGGACAGTCTTTAAGACATCACTGTTTATTTCCCCAAGTTTCCTAACATCCATGCCTTTCTCAATAGTAAATACCAAGGATAAATATTCATTTAGGATCTCACCCATTGTAGATCCACAAATAGATGACCTCATTGATCCTAAAGAGGCCCTATTCTCTCTCCAGTTAGTCTTTTGCCCTTTATGGATTTGTAGCTCTTTGAATCCTCCTTTGCCTTATTTGCCAAGGATTCTTTGTAGCTCTATGGATTCTCCTTTGCCTTATTTTGCCCTCCCGATTTCTCATGTAATTCTATTCCAACACCCTCTCTACTCTTCAAGGGATCCACTTGATCCTTGCTGCCTATGCATGTCATATGCTTCCTTCTTGACCAGGGTCTCAATATCCCGAATCATCCAGGATTCCTTATTTCTACTAGCCCTGCCCTTCACTCTCAAAGGAATGTGCTTACCCTGAACCCTGGTTAACACACTTCTGAAGGCCTTCCACTTATCAGATGCCCCTTTGCCTGCCAACAGACTCCTCCAATCAATTTTTGAAAGTTCCTGTCTCAAACTCTCAAAATTGGCCTTGCCACAATTTAGAATTTTAACTTTTGGGACAGACGTATCATTCTCCATGGCCATGTTAAAACTAATAGTATTATGGTTACTGGTCCTAAAGTGATCCCTCACTAACACTTGTCACTTGCCCTTCCTTATTTCCCAAGAGGAAGTCAAGTTTTGCCACCTCTATAGTCAGGACATCACATAGTGAATGAGAAATTCCTCCTGAATACACTCAACAAATTTCTCCCCATCCAAGTCTACTTACTATGGATTGCCAAGGCAATCTTATGTCCACACTACAGATGTCCCATGCTTCAATCAAATAGCTTCTTACTCTTCTATGCTCCAGAAAATACAAGCCTAAGCTGTCCAGCCAATCCTCATAAAACATTCAGTGCCACACTGTGACTGCAGTGACTCACTGTGACTCAACAATGGCTCACTATGACTCAGCAGTGGCTCAGTGTGAGTCAGCAGTGGCGCTTTGTGGCTCAGCTGTGGCACACTGTGACTCAGCAATGGCTCAATGTGACTCTGCAGTGGCTCACTGTGACTCAACAGTGGCTCACTGTGACTGAGTAATGGCACACTGTGCCTCAGCAATGTGACTTAGCAATGTTGCACTGCTAAATCATACTGAGCCACTGCTGAGTAACGCCTCCCAGTTGCTGCAGTTTTTTGACACCCTCTCCTGTATTCCCCAGCTCTGCTGCATGCTTCTCTGACAGTTGAGGGAGAACTAATCACAATATCCCAACATCTGGCTTAGGACCAGCTGAATCCTTGTCTACATCAGGCCTCCGCCTGCCAGAGGCCTTGGACTTTTCCATCTCTACCCAATGTACATCAACGGTTGTCTCCTGCTTCACCACATCATGAGCCCAGTGCCTCACTAGTTTGTCCCACTGAGGTGATAGTCTCTGCAATGCTGTATATCCTGTCATGATGTGGAGATGCCAGTGTTGGACTGGGGTGGGTACAATAAGAAGTCTCACAATACCAGGTTAAAGTCCAACAGGATTATTTGAAATCAAGACCTTTCGGAGCATTGCTCTTTCATCAGGTGAGTTAGGGCTTCTTCTCCCTTGGGGTGCCAATGAGCCTCCTGGCTCCTGGGAAACTCTATGAGAGAGTGGAGCATCTGGACTTGAGTCCAAAAGCTCTGGCTTGGCTGGTCCTGCCAGTGCTGAAGGTCCAATTGTGTCCATCCCATGGTCTGCAAGCCAGGAAACTATCAACCAAGAAATCCAATCCCAAAAATTGAGGATCTTTTTGCAAAGCCAGCAGGAGTCTAACATATACAAAACTAGACATAAGCCATGCCTATCAAAAATTAGAACTGAATCAGAGGATCCAAGAAAATTGTAACAATTAACACCCACAAGGTGTTTCAATATACCCAACTACCTTTTGGTGTGTCTTCAACATGAACTATGTTTCAATTTCACCTTGGAAAGTTTATTGCAGGACCTATCCAAGGTAGTGGTATACCTAGCTGACATTCTAATAAGAGGACTTTGCCCAGAAGGGCATTTGGCAAACCTCAAAGAGATGCTCAAGAGATTCAAAGAGGCAAGGATGAGACTTAAAAGAGAGAAGTGTACCTTTCAGGCTCACAACATCATTATCTTGGATCTAAAGTCAATGCCAAGGGGCTACACACTCTAGTAGAAAATCTAAAAGTTATAAAGGAAGCACCAGCACCTAGAAGTGTGTCAGAACTTTTTTGGACATGGTTAAATATTGTGGCAGGTTAATAGCAAATCTATAAACATCACATGCACCATTACAACTCTTTTTAAAAAAGTATCAATATTAATATTGGAGTAAATCACAAAAGGAGGCTGGGATTCTCCCCCCCAAAAAACTAAGTGCCTTATAAGCCAGAAAATGGGAGAATTTTGGGCATACTTAGTAGAATGAATCGCCAGCATTCTGCTTCACAGAGTGCCTCGGGGGATTCATGCTGGGAAGTGGGAGGAGGGGATTCATACCACTGGAGAGGCTGGGAGCATAGTGCTGAGCGGGCCACTGTGCTTGCTCCAATCTGTCATGCGCATTGGCTTCCCAATTGCCAACCTACCCAACCCCCAGGGCCAGCGCCAACCATCAGCCCCCATGTGCAGCCCCGAACCCCCATGGGCAGCCCTGATCAACCCCCCTCGATGTACAGCCCCAATCACCTTCTCCCTCCCAGCCCCACCAATCCAATAGCAGAGTGAGTAGCAGGTTTCCCCCCTCATCACTGAGCAGGCCCTCAATAGGCCCTGCCCCCAGTAGGCCCTGCCTCTACTGGCCCTCCCAGTGGGCAGTGCCAGGGTGCCAAACTGCAGTGTCAGGCCGGCACTCCATCCTCTCTGCACCCACCACCCCAGGGGGCCTCAATGGTCCTTGTCCCCATCTGTGGTGTGAGCATGCCATGTTGATGGGAATCAGAGCATGTCCGCGTTGATGGGAACCCGTTGTAATCGCCACCGATGGGAACCTCTCCCACCAGCGGTGGGGGAGTGGGTTGGCCGAGACATTAGAAAGCCCTGAGGCTACTGTCCCAGGCTTGCTCATGATATTGAAATGGAAACTTCACAACAATTTACGGCACGGAGCTGGTTACCATACTGTTTTCTGGGTGTGATGAGGAGCGTGCCCAAAATTGGCGAATCGTCAATTTACATGCACCAGCATTCATCTCAAGGTAATTAATGCAGTAGTCATGTAATCACCATTCCTACTCCCCCCCCACCCCCCCACCGACCCCACCCCCCCCCACACACACAGCCCCCCCAAACACACACACACACACACACACACACACACACACACACACACACACACACACACACACACACACACACACACACACACACCACCCCTCCTTACTTACCTTAATGGCTTCAATGGCGAGACTTCATACTGGCAGGTAAATGCCTGTTCCATAAATGTCTGTTGCAGGCTAAGCAGTATTGAAGGGGAGTAGAGAGATAGGTCACTCTATTCTGACCAGCAGCCTCCATGGTGCAGTGGGCATCAGGGAATGTTGGGGAGGTGGGCGTGTCCACAGGTGCGACCATGGTGAGTTTTGGGTTAGGGGGGTTTGTGTGGGTGTTGGGGTATTGATGGTTGCCAAGCTTGGGGTACATTGCTGGCTGGAGCCAGCAGTGGGAAGGGAGAGGGATTTGGGGGTGTTGGGGCAGTCTCAGGGTGCAGAACTCAGTGGGAGGGGGTGGGGTTGGGGTAGTCTGGGTGTGCTGAGCTCAATTCAGCACTTATTAGTGTTGAATGCATCCCCCTGGCTGCTGATTGAACACCTGCGGCTCTCTTTATGATTGCAGACACCAAGCCTACTGCAGTTGCTATGGCACCCTTCTATCTGTCAGTTACATAGGCTCTCTGGCTTATTACATGAGAACATAAGACTGCTGATATTCCATCCCAGTAACCCCCATTGACAGAAACAACAAGCAGGTCTCTAAGCATGGAAGCACAGGTGTTAACATGGCTCCTCATGCTGCATGCACTCATCAGTGCTGCCCTCAATGGGAACCGATTTCATTATGGAAACGAGGCTATACCTTCCACGGTTGTATGAACTGCTAGCCATTCCTTGAAGCCGATGCACCAGATGTGCAGATGGGTACACCCACACCTATGCTTCAAGGGTTCATAATGGGGGACCCTTGCACAACCATCCGTATCTCCTATGGCAAGGGTACACCACCATCCACTGCAATGCTGTGTGATGTTGGGGGCTGGCATGGTCCAGGCATGGCGAGTTTGTGGGTTCTGCAGTGCCATGCCTGGTTGTGTGACCTA
The DNA here is from genome assembly GCF_965287045.1 of Carcharhinus amblyrhynchos. Lineage (NCBI taxonomy): Eukaryota > Metazoa > Chordata > Chondrichthyes > Carcharhiniformes > Carcharhinidae > Carcharhinus > Carcharhinus amblyrhynchos. The sequence goes on from NC_137329.1 coordinate 61,183,690, forward strand.
GTGCACCTGCAGGGCACTTGTAGCTGCCACTGTTTGTCCTGAATGCTCATATTGCCATGGCAGTCATGGGTTTACCACAGGCGTTTGGATAGGGAATCACATTATCGCAGGGCCAGAGAGCCTCCCCTGCATAATAACAGCACTCAGTGCCCCTCTGGGTCAGGTGGGGGTATGGTCATCCCAGTGGAAGGCTAATCAAGGACATACTGGTCACAGCTGTGTGGAGTAGGAACATTTATTAATGAATAATTTGATGTGCTGATACTTAACAGTGCAGTAAAACAGGTGGATGTGATCATTGACATAACTCATATCCTCTTGGTGACCCGACAACTTCTTCATCATATGTGGCCGACCATTATGTCTATCCATCCCCCATGTACATTGGAGGTGGAGGCAGTCAGTTGTGTTCCATGCTCTGTTGCCTGTGATGCCCTTGGTGGGCATCCTCTGGAGGGCTGGGACCTGGAGGGCCCCAGCTGACTTTATGTTGGCACATACATATTCATGCTGCCTGTTCATACTGCTGTCCTTGAGATGCATCGGTGTCAGGAAGGGGTAAGTCAGAAGGCCCTGTGATGGCCAGAGTGTCCTGGGTTGAAGGCCCCAGCATGGGTTCAAGCATTTCCTCCACCCTCAGTGTGGCAATGGGCTCCTGGGTCATTCAATAGGAAAGCAGAGCATCTAGACTGGGATCCAAAAGCTCCGGCATCACCTGGTCCTGCCAATCCTAGAGACCTACCTACACTCACCCCACAATGTACGAGCTCTCGGCAATGGCCCTTGGAGCCTGAGATGATCTCTCAATGCTCTTTGAGACAGTGCCACCTCTGCAGCTCCTCACTGTGACTGGGCCATGGTGCGCTATGAATCAACCATGGCCTGCTGTGACTCGGCTGTTCCTTGGACACTGCCACCCATGGCGACCATTTCCTGCCCCAGGCTTTCCTCTGTAGAAGCCACCCTTGCAGTTTTGGCCTGGGCACCATGTTGTGTCGGCCTTATTTCTTGTACCTGAATGCTATGGGACTCCTCCCTACAGCCTCCCAGTTGCTGTAGTGTTGCTGACAGCCTCTCCTGCATTCCTCAGTCTGCTACATGCTTCTGCAGCAGCTGATGGAGAACTAATCGCAGTGGTCTGGCACCTGGCTTGGGGCCTGCTGAATCATAGAGTCCCTACAGTGCAGAAGGAGGCCAATTGAGCCTGCACTGACAATAATCCCATCCAGGCGCTACCCTCATAACCCCATGTGCTTACTCTACTAGACCCCGATAGTAAGGGGCAGTTTAGCATAGCCAATCAATCCACACATTTTTGGACCATGGCAGGAAACTGGAGCACCCAAAGGAAACCCACACAGACACAGGGAGAATGTGCAAACTCCACACAGATAGGAATTGAACTCAGGTCTCTGATGCTGTGGGGGATCAATGCTAATCACTGTGCCACCATGCCTCCTCTGACAGGCCTCCATGTGCCCAAGGCATCGGATGTTCCCACCTCCACCCGATGTACCTCAACATTTGTGCCGTGAGCACTGGAGAGTGACCAAGAAGCCTCAACACTAATGTAACCACCGTAGTGATAGTATCTAGATTGGTGGATTGTGTGATGAATGCCTGTGTTGACTGAATGATGCTGGCCTCAGATGTTTCCTTGGGCCCCTACTCTGAAGTTTCCTCCAAGTTGGCATTGTGCCTCTCGCTGGGGGCAGCATGCCAGGCCAATTGCATTAGGGTTATTTACTACTACAATGAACACAACATTGAGCGCAAGGCAAGGATAGATATAACAGGTGTTGCGCCTGCTGCACAGTCTGTTTTAACCCTTATATGGTGGACAAATAACTACAAGTAGACGTCTTGTTAGTACAACCAATATTTATTTAAGACACACAATCAATAATCACCCACCCAACCAACAATAAGTTATCTTTATAGGAAATACGAGAGTTCAAGTCGAATACAAGACCTTGACTTAACTTTGCGTGACCAGCAAGTACCCAAGCAGATATTGGCCTTTATCTGTGCACTAGTCTCAGTCGTCCTCTGCGTAGTCTGGTCCTTTAGTTTGGTCTGGCACTCTGGCTATGGTCTTCCTTCCTTCTCAGGTGTGGTGGCTCTCCTCTTGCTAGTCGTCACTGGCGATGGTCACCGGTGTTGTAGCTCATTCGTGGGGTCAGAGAGAGAGAGAGATTCTTGGTTGTGCAGCACCCTTTATATCCCAAAATGTTTCGCGCTCATTTTGGTTGTTGCCAATCAATCGATCAGGACTTGATCGCCCTGATTGATAAAGTCCAATTGAGGGCTGCCACACCAATCTCTGGGTCTGTCCCCAACAGCCATGTCTACAGGTCTCTCCCTCCCAAATAAGGGGTTACGGCACCCAAATGTCTGGTAAACAACCCAGTTTGACCAGAAAGTCTCTTTTGTCCTGGAGATGACCCATATCCTGTGTATTCACTGGTCTGGGTTGCAGCCTGTTTGTCTCTGTCTTGTAGGCGGCAGCCTGTCATTTTAGTTCTTGCCCAATTGTCCCAGAGCGCTTTACAGATTGCCATTTTAGATGGCCCGTTTGGCCACAGTGGGCAGCATACCACTTACTTGAGATATGTCAAACGAATGAAGGATTGGTAGATTCTGACTTCTATGTCACAGCCTGATCTGGCTGTCAGTCATAGTCCTGTCCTTTTCCAGGACTCTCTCCTCAATGGTAGTGAGGGCTCTCAGGTAGGGTTTTTTCCTGTCTTCTCCCACTACCGATGGTTATGGGCCATCTTCTCATTTTGGGAGAGAAGGGGCAATTGGAAGCCTGATGACTGGAAGGGTATGGGATGTCAGGGGTGTTTGTGTTGTCAGAGGTGGGGATGGTTGGGTGAGGCCTTTGGGGCTTTGCCTCAGCAGGCAGGGGTTGTGACGCATGTGTCAGAGGGTTTGGAGGCCAGCATGTCAGCACGTCTCAGGCTGCGTAGGCTCCCCAACCTCTGCTCATTGCCTGTGTCATTCTTCTCCTCCGCTGCTTCGAGTAGATGGCCAAGTTCCCCCTTAATAAACCTTAGGGCTGTTCTTCTAGGTGCCATTTTTCTAACCTGACTGCCTGTGTGTCTATCCTTAGAGCTTATATGGAGCTCTTCCTTGTTAAAGGTATTCAGCTACAGACAGTTTGTGCAAGAATCACTAGAGGCTACTTTGTTGTAATAAGGTGGGGAGGCAAAGGGAACTCTGCAGGTATGCAGATGGTGGGGGAGCTCTGCAGGGGTGCTGGTGGGGTGACGGGTTAACTGTGCAGGGGTGGAGATGGGGGAGGTGGTGCGAACGGGGAGCTGTATAGAGGTGACTGGGAAAGCAGGTTACGCTGGGAGATTGAAGCACATGTGCAATGGTGTCCCTTGAGCTCAGCAGCCAACTTCCCAGCAAGATTAGACTCCACCCCCTACCCTGTTGTTGGAAATCACATTGTGATTCTTTATTTCACCAAGTGTTATAAGACTTGCCAAAAAAGACGAGTCTGAAACTTCCCCATTTTCTTGCTCGTTCAGCACTTAAAATTTTTTTACAAGATCGCCTCCTGGTGTTCCACCTGATTGACATCCAAGGAAGAAAAGTAAGGAAACATATAGACCACATAAGAAAAAGAGAAACTAATATAATGTAAATGTGAGGTTATCCTCTTTGGTAGAAATAATAGTAGCAAATGTGAGGTTATCCACTTTGGTAGAAATAATAGTAGGAAGGAATATTATTTAAAGGGTGAAAAGTTGCAGCATGCTACTGTGCAGAGGGACCTGGGGGTCCTTGTGCACGAATCACAAAAACTCAGTCTGCAGGTGCAGCAGGTGATCAAGAAGGCGAATGGAATGTTGGCCTTTATAGTGAGGGGGATAGAATATAAAAGCAGGGAGGTCTTGCTGCAACTGTACAGAGTACTGGTGAGGCCGCAACTGGAGTACTGTGTGCAGTTTTGGTCCCCTTATTTGTGTAAGGATATATTGGCCTTGGAGGGAGTACAGAGAAGGTTCACCAAGCTGATACCGGAGATGAGGGGGTTAGCTTATGAGGAGAGATTAAATAGACTGGACCTGTACTTGTTGGAGTTTAGAAGGCTGGGGGGGGATCTCATAGAGACTTACAAGATAATGAAGGGGTTAGATAGGGTAGAGGTAGAGAGATTCTTCCCGCTTAGAAAGGAAAACAGAACTAGAGGGCACTGCCTCAAAATAATGGGGGGGCAGTTTAGAATGGAGTTGAGGAAGAACTTATTCACTCAAAGGGTGGTGAATCTCTGGAATTCTCTGCCCATTGAAGTGGTGGAGGCTACCTCATTGAATATATTTAAGTCATGGGTAGATAGATTTCTGATAGACAAGGGAATTAAGGGTTTTGGGGAGAAAGTGGGAAAGTGGAACTGATCCACTGCAGATCAGCCATGATCTTATTGAATGGCGGGGCAGGCTCGAAGGGCTAGATGGCCTACTCCTGCTCCTATTTCTTATGTTCTTATATAATACAAACAGAGAAGGATAACCAGAAACCTTGGCTATCTATTAACATTCCTTCACTAGTGCCAATTTCAATGGGACTGCTTATTTTAGAGGAAGGCATTCACATTGTTCCCATGAGAATTGTAGCAGATGTCTGCACTAATGCATCTTCTGAAACTGAAAACAACCGACCACTACTTCATGGCATTGAAACTTCAATTGAGGCAGAGCTGGTCAGAGAGCTGAGACATTTTCAGAGAATTCAGAAATCTCCTGCTGGACCAAAATTTTGAAAGACGATATAGTATTACCCAAACATTTTTTAAACATATCATTGATAATCTATTTGTGTAAATAAATTAATTTGTAAGAACTAAAAGGGGGAGAGGGATGTGGTACTGCAGCAGACTGTGATATGTAGCTGCTTAATGCAAGTTTGGGAACGCAGTGCAGCAGTGAAGCAGAGTGAACAAAAAGACATGGTTTTCCACAATCAAGATATTTCCCATCTCCCCAGATCAAACATAAGAACATAAGAAATAGGAGCAGGAATAGGCCATCTAGCCCTTCGAGCCTGCCCCGCCATTCTGTAAGATCGTGGCTGATCTGAAGTGGACCAGTTCCACTTTCCCGCTTTCTCCCCAGAACCCTTAATTTCCTTATTGATCAGAAATCTATCTATCCATGACTTAAACATATTCAACGAAGTAGCCTCCACCACTTCAATGGGCAGAGAATTCCAAAGATTCACCACCCTCTGAGAGAAGAACTTCCTCCTTAACTCTGTTCTAAACTGCCACCCCACCTTATTTTGAGCTGTGCCCACTAGTTCTGGTTTCCTTTCTAAGTGGAAAGAATCTCTCTACCTCTACCCTATCTAGCCCCTTCATTATCTTATCTGTCTTTATAAGATCCCCCCTCAGCCTTCTAAACTCCAACGAGTACAGGCACAATCTACTCAATCTCTCCTCATAAGCTAACTCCCTCATCTCCAGTATCAGCCTGGTGAACCTTCTCTGTACTCCCTCCAAGACCAATATATCCTTTCGCAAATAAGGGGACCAAAACACCATATCCACCGGTTCCCCTCTGACTACTGCACTAGTCACATCTTCATAAAAATCCAGCAAATTCATCAAACATGACTTTCCCTTCATGAATCTATGCTACGTCTGCTTGATCGAACCTTTCTAGGTGTCCTGATATTTCTTCTTTAATGATGGATTCTAGCATTTTCCCAACTACGGACGTTAAGCTAACCGCTCTGTAGTTACCTGCCTTTTGTCTGCTACCTTTTTTAAACAGCGGCGTAACAGTAGCTGTTTTCCAATCTGCCGGTACTTCCCCAGAGTCCAGCAAATTTTGATAAATAATTACTAATGCATCTGCTATTACTTCTGCCATTTCTTTCAGAACCCTGGGATGCATTCCATCCGGTCCCAGGGACTTGTCTATCTTCAGTCCCATTAGTCTACCAAGCACTACCTCTTTAGTAACAGTAATTGTATTAAGGACCTCATCTCCTCTCAACCCTCTATCTTTAATATTCATGTTAAAAATATTCATAATATTGAACATGAAGGATACCCATTCACTGGAGTTTAGAAGAACTAATGGTTATTTTACTGAAACATTTTCCTGAAAAATAACAAAGTGCCCAATAAGCGGGGATGTAGGAGCTTTTTCTGCTCATTTTTTGAACGAGCTTAATTTAATCAATTTCTGGCACTCTGTGCATCACTAAGGTCATCATGGGAATTGCACCAGTGGGAGATCGGTGGGCATGCTCCTTCCCTCCATCACCAGCCTCCCGATTGCCAGCCTCCCAATTGCTGGCCTCCCGATCGGTGGCCATGACTGCCTCCCTGATCACCAGTCTTCTCGTGGCCAGATCCGTGGTGGGCAGTGTGGTAAAATTCCAGCCCTAATCTTTAAGAATCATTTCAAACCCCGGCCCTCAATCATTATGTTGAGATACAAATTTCACTTAGCAGTCTGAGAGCCAGTAGAGGCAGTCTTAGGCTTTGTGGCAAAGTTGAGAGGATTAGCCAAGCAAATTTGGCCCAGCTTTAGGAGAAATGTTGAGGGACCATTTGGTCTGCTGTATGAACAGCCTGATTATACAAAGTAAATTATTGGCTGAGACCAAAATTTCTCTGAAAAACACTGTAGAACTGGCCCAGGCGGCTGAATAAATGTATGGAGCATGGTGTGAGCAAATTGCAAAGTGTGCCAAACAAAGTAAACCATGAGTGGTGGGAAATGACTAATGTAAAGGCCAACCTGAATGTGGATATTGAATAATCCACTTTAAAGGATACAGACTCAAAGGCAGAAGCTTGTTATTGGTGTGGGGGAGAATACTCACAAGAAGCCTGCTAATTTAGAAATTATGAGTGTTTCAACTGCAACAAGAAAGGTCAGTTATAAATGTGATGCAGAGTAAAAGTTTTCAGAACCACATGTATAAATACAAAACCACAATGATTAGTTTAACTCCTTTGAAGGAACTGTCTGAGAAGTCCAACAAGAAACCCAAATTGTTTACCTCAAACCACATCCAAGTAGGTAAAATACCCCCCTAAGAGATAGCCTTGATGGTCACAGCAGGAGCTGCGGAAGCACACACAAGGTAGCAGGCATTTTGTTATCTTAAAAAGGCCTCAGACTATTGAGATTAAAAGAGTTTGTAGCTATATTGTATACCTGTTCCAGAGAAAAGCTGCAAACTTTAGGAGCAGCAACAGTCACAGTGTCCTACAGGAGCAGGCAGCACAGTTAGCTGTTTTGGTAATTAAGAGGTATCAGTTTGTTTAATGGGGCATGATTATCTTAAGCAGATTAAACTGAATTGGTTAAAGACACTGGACACGATCTTCCCAGGTTATTTATTCTGACGTAATCAGCCCCGCACTGTTACAACATCAATGAGTAATTTCAATCTATTTAGTGAGCCCGGAATGGTATCGTCCTGGCACATTTATGTTTGCAACCCCTTCAGTGGAAGTCCACACCAGCAGGGATCACATATGGTCCCGAGCAATCAGGACCTCTGTCATGGCCTTGGTGGGACTGGAGGCCATTGAAGCCCTCAGGCAGTTGGGGCAGAAGGGGCAGTGCCCCTTGGACAGTGCCAGCCTGGCACTTTGGCAGTCCCACCAGGTAGTGCCAAGGGACAAAGCCTGAGGGGATGGATGTGTCGTGGTGGGGGAGTTAGGAGGGGAGGGAAGGGGAAGTCCATATGTGGGGTGAAGGCTAGTGGTGGGGCTGGCAATTGGAGGGCGGGGCTGGCCATCAGAGATCAGGGCCAGCCATCAGAGGCTGGGACCAAAGATTGGGAGACCGAAGCTGGTTATTGAGAGACCAACAATCAGGAGAAAGTGGTGATGCAACGGCCGGTGATTGGAGGAGATGCGGTTGGGACTGGCGTTATCTGATATGGCGGTTGGGGGGTTGGGGGAGGCAGTGGGGTGTGGGTGGGCATCGGGGGTGGTCGTCATGGCCCCCAATGTCTGGGAAAGGTCGGCGACCAGGAGGTCCGCAATTGGAGGGAGGGAGTGTACATGTCAACTGATCACAGTAGTATATGGAGGGATCAGGACATGTGCTGTGACCCCCTTAGCCGTCTGATGCCAGCTTCTTGAGCGACATTAGGCCCCATCCCTTTCTACTAATGTAAATCAGCTGATAGCCTCTGTGTTGCAGAATGCTGTAAATTCATTTGACTAAGCTCACCCAAAAAGCATTAGACATTTAAAGTTTTTTGGGGGAAAATTACACCTATTAAATCTTTGAGATGGAGGGTTCCAGGATCTGCAATGCAAATATTAAGAGGGCTTTCGAAATGAATTAGGGCATATAAGGGGAGCTAATGCTAAAATATATTTGAATCCGGAAGCAATACCAAGATTTTTCAGGGCTTGCCCAGGGCTTTATGCACTTCAACATAAGTTTGATGTTGAACTCAAGAAATTGGAAAATTTAGGTATCATAAAGCTTGTTCAATTTTCAGAATGGGCTGCATCCATCATACTCATCCTAAAACCAGATCGGAATGTAAGAATTTGTGGGTACTTGATAAAGGAGCCCTAATAGACAGATATCCAGTTCCCAAAATTGAACACATGTATGCCAAACTAGCTGGAGAGTTAAAATACACCATGTTTGACCTCAGTCATACTTACTGACAGCTGTAATTGGGCAAAGACTCATAGAGATTGATAGCCTTCAATAATGATTTATATCGATATATATGCCCACTTTTCAGAGTCTCATCAGTCTGCGCCATTTTCCAACATACAATGGAAAGTATATCACAAAGCAACTGGAGTATAATAGCTTATTTCGATGACATTCCAATTGCAAAAACCTCGCCTGAAGAAAACAGGGCAAACTTCGAGGAAGTTTTGAAGTGATTTAAAGAAGCGGGGCTAGGTTTAATTAGGAAAAATGTACTTTCAAAGCAGGCAAAGTTACCTATTTAGGTTTTAGGGTGGATGGAAAAGGTTTGGTAAACTGTTATGGTAAGTTTCTACAAAATGTACCTCCCACCTTAGCTCCACTCCACCAATTGTTAAAGAAATATCGATGATTGAAGTGGTGAGAAAACCAGAAAGAAGTATTCACAACAATCAACCAGGCTCTGCAGTGATCAACATTATTGGTGCACTACAATTCAACTGAGCTCATGGTGGTGAATTGTGATGCATCACTGTATAGAAAGGAGCAGTTTTGTCCCACAGTATGCTTGATGCAGCAGAAAGGCTAATTGTCTTTGCCTCAAGGGCATTTTTGATGTCGAAGAAAAAAATCCCAAATTGATAAAGAAAACTTGGCTGTCATTTGTGCAGCCAAAAGGTTTTATCAGTACATTTATGGTGAGCATTTTACAATTGTTTTGGACCACAAGTTATTGCTGGGCTTTTTCAGAGAAGGTAAACCAGTACCACCAATAGCTTTGGCAAGGGTGCAGCGCTGGACTGTCCTATCGGCAGTGTATAATTATACTTTTTTTAGTACTGCGCAGAAACACAGATATCAAATTACAGCTGCACTCTGCAGGTTATCCTGCCAGTTCGCAAGAGATCATGCTGGCACTGCATATGATAGGGTTCTTGCTGATCTCAGTGAAGCACATAAGGATGTGGACAGAAAGACACCCATCAAAAATGATGGTGATGCAAGGGTGGCAACATGAGAAGTCAGTGCTTTAGAGCCCCATCAACAAAGGAAGATGGAGATAACTTGTGAAGACAGGGTATTATTGTGAGGAGCTAGGGTTATTACCCTGCCCAAAGGAATATGACTATTGATGCAAGAGCTAATCTGCACCCTTGGGAGTAGCCAGGGAAACTCTGGGCACAAATGCATATCAACTTTGCAGAACCGTTCATGAGCCATATGTTTCTGAATTTTGCAGACGCACATTCAAAGTGGCTATATGTCCAGTTGATGAAGTCCATCAGATCCTAGAGGTGTCAATATCAGACAATGGTACATCCTTCCCTGGCAGAGGAACTTCAGAAATTTGTAAAATCAAATGGCATTCGCTACATTAGGTCAGCACCTTACACCGAACATCAAATGGGTTCGCAGAACATACTGTGCAAACTTTCAAGGCCTCACTAAAGAAACAAGTAGGCCTCTACCTTTACAGATCGCAAGCTTTTTGTTTTACAACATTATGCCAAATGTGACCTTAAGGGTCACACCAGCTGAGCTGTCAGTTGGGGCGGGGAGGGTGGAAGCTAGACAAGATTCCCAGAAAGAAAATCACAACTCAAAAAAGAATGACAGAGGTGATGATTTAGACATGGTCAGAAATTTTGCAGCAGAATCGGCATGGGTTGTTGGTAAGATCATGGAAAGGACAGGGCAGGTCTTCTATATTGTAGGGATGCAAAGATGTTGCATCATGAAACATGTAGATTTTGATTTGATTTGATTTATTAATGTCACGTATTAATATACAGTAAAATGTATTGTTTCTTGAGCACTATACAAAGCATACTGTTCATAGAGAAGGAAACGAGAGAGTGCAGAAAGAAGTGTTGCTGTTAGCTAGGGTGTAGAGAAAGATCAACTTAATGCAAGGTCAGTCCATTCAAAAGTCTAACAGCAGCAGGGAAGAAGCTGTTCTTGAGTCGGCTAGTATGTGATAGTTTGTATTGTTTTCCCGATGGATGGAAGTGTTGCATGGTGTACTTAATTATACTGGCTGCTTTGCGAAGGCAGCAGGAAGTGTAGACAGAGTCAATGGATGGGAGGCTGGTTTGCGTGATGGATTGGGCTACATTCACAATCATATGAGGAAGAGAGTAGCGCCTTATAAAAGGGATCAACAGTTGACTTAAGCACAGATGTAGATCTGCCTAGATTGGGAACAGGGATCCTGGTCATAAATGTGGAGCCAGAGCACCTAGTTGTTCCAGTAATGGAGAATACAGCTGCTAGTGAGGATGACCTAGACCCTGGGTTGATGAGTTTGCTATTCACCTCCTGACCAGATGAAGCTAGTTCAGAGTTGAGACAGTCTATAAGATTTCCGAAGTCACTAGACTGACTAAACTTTTGACAAGTTGTCATGGGAAGTTGACCTGATGTTTTTCTGAAAATTGTTTCTCACGTTAATCATTTTTTTTTAAGAACATAAGAAATAGGAGCAGGAGTAGGCCATCTAGCCCCTCAAGCCTGCCCCGCCACTCAATAAGATCATGGCTGATCTGTCGTGTCTCAGTTCCACATCTCCGCCCTCTCCCCATAACCCTTAATCCCCTTGCCTATCGAAAACCCATCAACCCGCATCTTAAATATATTTAGTGAGGCAGCCTCCACCACTTCAATGGGCAGAGAATTCCAGAGATTCACCACCCTTTGAGTGAAGAAGTTCCTCCTCAACTCCGTTCTAAACCGCCCCCCCCTTTATCCTTAGGCTGTGCGCTCTAGTCCTACTGTCCTTTCTGAGCGGGAAGAGCCTCTCCACCTCTATCCTATCCATCTCTTTCATCATCTTATATGTCTCAATGAGATCTCCCCTCATTCTTCTAAACTCTAACGAGTACAAGCCTAGTTTATTCAGCCTCTCCTCATAGTTCAACCCCCTCAACTCCGGTATCAGCCTAGTAAACCTCCTCTGCACTCCCTCCAAGGCCAAAATATCCTTGCGTAAGTGTGGCGACCAAAACTGCACACAGAACTCCAGCTGCAGCCTCACCAGTGCCCTATACAGCTGCAGCAAGACCTCCCTATTTTTATATTCAATCCCCCTCGCTATGAAGGCCAGCATCCTATTTGCCTTCCTGACCACCTGCTGCACCTGCAGGCTGGGTTTTTGCGACTCATGCACAAGGACCCCGAGGTCCCTCTGCATCGTCGCATGCTGCAGTTTTTCGCCATGTAAGTAATAGTCCTTCCTACCATTATTCCAACCAAAGTGGACAACCTCACATTTGCCAACATTAAATTCCATTTGCCACTTCCTAACCCATTTGCCCAACCTATCTAAATCCTTCTGCAGACTCTCCACACCCTCCGCACAATTTGCCGTTCCACCAATCTTGGTGTCATCAGCAAATTTTGACACCCTACACTCGGTTCCCTCCTCCAGATCATCTATATAAATGGTAAATAGCTGAGGCCCCAGCACCGACCCCTGGGGCACTCCACTAGTCACCAACCGCCAATCCGAATAGCACCCATTGACCCCCACTCTCTGCCTCCTATTTGACAGCCAATCCTCTATCCACGCTAACACCCTACCCCCAACTCCATGCCCCGTGACCTTCTGTAATAACCTCTTGTGAGGCACCTTATCAAACGCCTTCTGAAAATCAAGAAACACCACATCCACCGGCTCTCCTCTATCCACCGCCCTAGACACGTCCTCATAGAATTCCAATAAATTCGTCAGACACGACTTCCCCTTAACGAAACTGTGCTGCGTCTGCTCTATCAAACAATTCTCCTCAAGATGCCTCGCTATTTTCTCCTTGATCACGGATTCTAACATTTTACCTACAACAGACGTTAAACTAACCGGCCTATAATTCCCTGCCTTTTGCCTGCCACCCTTCTTAAACAACGGCGTAACATTAGCCGTTTTCCAATCTTCCGGCACTTCCCCGGAATCCAGCGATGTATTCCTCTTTAGTTTCCTCTTTAGTTGACTTCAGGAGTTAAGGAGGAAGGGGTATGGTTGTATGGTCCCTTTAAAGTCCCTGAGGGCCACGTAGTCGGCCTGGACCCTATGGAGTGTTGAGACAAGAGCCAATTGAGTGCAAGGTCACATCTTCTGGGTATCAAAGGTGGAGATGGGAGTGCTTTTTACTGAATCAGTGCTTGTAGAAATGTTGTGAATGGAGGATCAGAGGCTTAACAATTAGCATATTGAATGTGCAGTTGTGTATGAAAGTGTGTATTTTTTCCCCCGGTATAAATACAGAAGGAGATAGAAAGTTGGGGCACGAAAGAGGGATGTTGGCAAAAAGCAGTGCATTATCAGAGATGGCCTTGTCTAACATCAGTACAATGGAAATAACAAGATTACAAGAGATGACTCGGTCAAGGGAATGGCTTGAATATACATTGAGGAATTTGCATTGTAGCATATATGGGATTTTATAAAATTGTTTTGTTTATAATTTGTCCTTAAATTTAGGGTAAAATAAGGGGGGGTCATGAGACACGTTCTGAAGTCTACCCAACAACACCATTGGGTGTCACAGCTGCTGAAGATAAAAAGGAAGCCTGGTTTATTTGCTGGAAGGAAGGTGTAAGGTGTTCACATTTGGAGGCAATGTCAGGAGTACTCGCATTTACAGCTGTCAGATGTGTAGAATATTTCCAGTATTTCTTTTTTATCAAACGGTAGCTGGTCCTATCAGTTGAATACTAGGGAATGCAGATTTCAGATTTGTTGACAAGGTTGTGGGTGGAGTGGCGAGTAGCTGGTGATGGTGGTTGTAAGGAAAATTTTTTACACAATGACTAGTAATGATCTGAAGCTCACTGCCTACAAGGCTATTCAAAACATGAACAGTCAATTATTTTAAAAGGAAACTGTATGGACACTTGAGGGCAAGTTGCAGGGTGATGTGACTGACTGGATTGCTTTAAAGAGAGTTGATATGGACTTGACTGGTTAAATAACCTCTTTCTGTGCCTGATGATTCTATGACAAAATCCATTTCACTGGTCCTTCTCAATCTGTTAAACTAAAATAATATGTCAGCAGCCTTTTCCTATTTGATTTATTTAAACCTCCTGTGGATTCAGTGAGAAGTCTCACAACACCAATAGGTTTATTTGGAATCATGAGCTTTCGGACCATTGCTCCTTCATCAGGCTCCTTAACCTGCTGTTGTGATATTTCTTATTGTGCTCACCCCAGTCCAACACCGACATCTCCACATCATTCCTCTGGATTGGTATGGGCTTTCAGTGATTTGCACAAAATAACAGCTCGATGTTTTTATCTCACAATATCTTTCGGTATCATTCCCTGTCAATGTTTATATGCTTTGGGAAAAGTAGTGAACACCACCATCTTAATTTGTGTGTTTTTCAGATGTATGTAGAGAAATGCTTATAGCCGAGAATGGAACTCTAACTTCTCCAAATTACCCAAACAATTATCCCAACAATGCTGACTGCAGGTGGCTAATTAGGGCACGAGAGCATCTTAAGGTATGTTTAAAGTTTTTAAAGTTTATTTGCTTACATTATCACTAGTCATCACACTCTAGTACCTGTTTGAGTACACTGAGGGAGAATTTAGCATGGCCAATGCACCTAATCAGCACATCTTTGGACTGTGAGAGAAGAACCAGGTTTCATTACACTAGGCGCTCCAAAATGGCAGAATAACAATGTGGGGGGAATGGTGACATAGTTGTCTTGTCACTAGATGAGTAATCTTGGGTATGTTCTGTTGATTCAGGTTTGAATCATACCACGTCAGATGGTGGAATTTCAATTCAATGAGTTATGGGTGGGATTCTCCAGTCACGCTTGCCTCAAAACTGGACAATCCCACCTGAGGTCAATGGGCCTTTGTGTGGTACACCTCCACTGCCCTCCAGCTACTATGATTCCTGTGGGGGGCAGGACTGGAGAATTCCCCCCATAACTCTAATGATAACCATGAAACCATTGTCGTAAAACCATTGTTTTGGCTAAGATCAAGTGTACTATCTCATGCTGTGCTTGATTGAAGTCATTAGGTTGCATTTCAGCTTCATTTGAAGCAATTTTTAAAAGCGGCATCTCGGCCTTTTGGCTAAGATGCAAATGAGATCAAGCCTTAGAGGAGGAGCTATACCTAGTCCAATCAACTTGGATTAGGTAGATCAAGCCCAAGGCAGGAATGACAGCCCTGCCTTATCAGCTTGGATCGGCAATGTCTCAACTTGCTGAGACTCTGAGTTGGACTTGATTGGTTTGAATTGGAATAAAAACAAAAAAAGGGTAATCTGCTGGTCTTACTTGGTTTGACCTACTTGTGACTGCAGATGCAATGTGGTCAATTTTTAAATGCCATCTGAAATGTCCTAGCAAAGCACTCTGTTGTAGGCAATAAAGAAGAATAAAACTTCAGTATTAGTTGCTAAATCAAAATCCTGAAACTACGTCCTGAATAGCACAGTTGATGTACGTACCTACACCAGACAGACTGCAGCAGTTGAAGAAGGCAGCTTATCATAACCTTCTCAAGAGCAATTAGGGATGACAATAAATGTTGGTCTCTTTCCCTACTTCCCCTCTCTTCCTGCCAACAATTAATTCAGCTATTTACAACCTAATTTAATTGAATTTTTATCTTGCCTGCACAATTTAGCACTCAGCATAAGGACAACTTGGGCAGGCAGCTTTTTGCTAATTTCTCATAAAAGTGGACCACAATATTAACTGTGGGTATTGATAAGAGTTCAGGTGAGAGTTTGCTACTGCTTTATTGCTGAGAGTTCATATATTTTTCATGTGGTTTCTTTTGAAGTAATTACTTTGTTAACTCTGTTTTGTTAAATATTTTGTTTTGTCAGCTCGCCTGGAGCATTTCTGCTGAATGTGACCTTTAGCACATGCAACAATGCCATCTGCATTTTGGCAGATGGGGATTGTGTACTCTGTTGGGGGACCTGCTGAGATTTCCAGCATTTCCTATTCTTGTTTCAGATTCCAGCACCCACAGTATTTTGCCTACATCTTGTCATCTGCACCATATTGTGCAAGCCCTCCGTGATAGCCCTCTGAATCTGGAGCAATCTCTGGAGCCCCTCTGCAATCACCCAGTTTCTTGAGCATGCACCTGAGGCCCATGGCCACGGTCCTCAGAGACTTGGCCAGGCCTTGGACACTGCCGCCCATGGCTACCATTTCCTGCCCCAGTCTTTCCACCGTGCATGCCATTCTTTCAATGGTGCCTGGTGCCATGTAATGCCAGCACCATCTGCTGCACCTGAAAGTTATGGGATTCTACCAAGTGGCCTTGCAGTTGCAGGGATGTCACTGACACCTTTTCCTGCTTCTGCATCTCCAGCAGTTCTGTGAGAATTGTTTCTAGCAGCTCAGCATCTGGCTGGAAGCCAGCTGTTTCCTTGGCTCTGACAGACCCCCACCTACACAATCCCTCCTACATTCCCACCTCATCAGCAGCAGCTGTGTGATACTCACTAGAAAATGACCCCGAATCCTGTCTGCCAATTCCACCCACCAGGGTGTCTTTGTGCTGATGAATGTTGTGGGTGATACCTATGATGCTTGGTTAGTGCTTTCCTCAGATCTTTCCTCTGACGGGCTGGCAGGGATTTCGGGGGGGGAAGAGGGGCATCAACGCTTGAGGGCCTGGCCTCATTGGGTGTTTCATCTGCAAACCAAGACACATGGTTCAGTGCAATAGAGGGATAAGAATCTGGGCAGCTTGAAACTTACTTGAGAAAGGTCATATGGGAAAAGTTTTTGTGCACACGCCAACCTCACTGTCATTCACAAGTCATCCTGGTGCTTGTCCTGAGAGCTCCATTGCACAGTCCTCAAAAGGGGCCAGGAGTCACAACTTAGAATTCCCTCACCTCTCTTGTCCCGCTCCCTTCTGTATGGGCCATCATCTCCTGCAGAGATAAAAGGGGAAGATTGAAAGCCTGATGCCCGGCAGGCCCAGGGCATGAGGGAGGAGACAGGGAGTAAACAGGTGATGTATGTTGGCACTGCATCATACCAGGCAGGGGTTGTGACAGGGCACGCCAATTGGATTTGAGGGCAATGTTGGAGTGTTGGACACTGAACAGCCACAGGCGGTCAGGGAATGAATTAATGTAGGCATTCCAGGTCTGACAGATGAGGTGGATAAACACTCATTCCTGCAGCCTAAATGAATGTGTCCATTTTGAGCCTTCCATTGTTTACTGGAGCAGACGAGTGAAGGAGCAGAGAGAGAGCTAAGATTTTACCTGTTAAAAACCTGTTTAAAATAAGTTTAAAGCACTTTGTTCTTTGTAGAACTGTTTAAAGCATTTATTTATTGTATTTACTGCTTTAAGAATTCTGAGGGAGTGGTTAGCAGGCAGTTGTGGTCCATCAGATTTAAATATCAACTGACCACAAGGTGAAGCCTTCCATTGTTTACTGGAGCTGACGAGTGAAGGAGCAGAGAGAGAGCTAAGATTTTACCTGTTAAAAACCTGTTTAAAATAAGTTTAAAGCACTTTGTTCTTTGTAGAACTGTTTAAAGCATTTATTTATTGTATTTACTGCTTTAAGAATTCTGAGGGAGCGGTTAGCAGGCAGTTGTGGGCCATCAGCTTTAAATCAGCGCCAGGTTTAAAAGGAGGCCTGGTGTAGACAGCGGGCAGCGTCTGAGCGGGCAGCGGAGTGAGTGGGAAGCAGAGTGAGCTACTAGGGCTTAATATCAAAAAGGGCTGGAAGGAAAAAAGGCCAGGTGAGTTCGTTTGAAAAACAAAAAAAACAAAAAAATTTTTTCAAAACTACTACAGTGAATAATGGAGGGGCATGTGATGTGTGGTTTCTGTATGATGTGGGAACTGGTGGACCCTAGGGTTCATCCCAGTGACCATGTCTGCAGTAAGTGCAGGTTGCTAGAGGAGCTCCAGCTCAGGGTAAATGAGCTGGCCTCTGAGCTACAGACACTGAGGCTCATCAGGGGGAGAGAGGGTGCCATTGTCAATGGGGTGCAAGTGACATCCACCCCCCCTAGACTGGCTAACTCTAAGGGTCAGGGACAAGAGGGGGCTGCTGGGAGGAGGAAGGGGGGTGAGGAGCGGAGGCCTCAGCCTCTTAATCTGCATAACAGGTTTGAGGTTCTTGCTTCCAGGCTGGACGAGAACGAGGCAGGTGAGGTTGGTGAGCAAGCTGCACACGGTACAGTGCTGCAGCAGGACATAGGCAAAGAGAAAGGGAAAAGGAACGTAGTAGTGATTGGGGATAGTGGGGTGAAGGGTATTGACACTGTCCTTTGTCACAATGACAAAGTGCACAGAAGGGTGTGTTGTCTGCCTGGTGCTCGGGTCCGGGATGTCGCATCTGGGCTGCAGAGGAACCTGGAGTGGGAGGGTGAGAATCCGGTCGTTGTGGTACATGTGGGTGCCAACGACGTAGGCAAAATGCGAACTGAGGATCTGGGGAGGGAGTATGAAAAGCTGGGAATGGAATTAAAAAGTAGAACCGACAAGGTGGTTATCTCTGGGCTACTGCCTGAACCATGTGCAGATGGGCGTAGGGTTGACAGGATTAAGGAAGTGAATGGGTGGCTCAGGGATTGGTGTGGGAGGAATGGGTTTGAATTTATGGGGCACTGGCACCAGTATTGGGGTAGGTGGGACCTGTTCGGGCGGGATGGGGTTAGTCTGAACCGTGCTGGGACCAGAGTGCTGGCGAATCGAGTAAAGAGGACTGTAGACAGGGCTTTAAACTAATTGGGGGGGGGAGGGTGCGAGGGTAGGTGACCTTACGAGGTCTAAAGTTAAGGAGAGTGTACATGTAAGGGAAGAGGCCGAGGATGTCCCAATAATAGAGGGAGTAGGGGGCGTGAGTATAGTTGGTGGCGTTGCGGCAAATAGGGTCCAGGTGAAGGCTGGGATGAAAGCACTTTATCTGAATGCACAAAGCATTCGGAATAAAGTGGATGAGCTGATGGCGCAGATCGACACAAATGGATACGATCTGGTGGCCATTACAGAGACGTGGCTGCAGGGTGACAGGGAATGGGAACTGAATGTACAGGGCTATCAAGTGTTTAGGAAGGATAGGCAGGAGGGAAAAGGGGGGTGCGTAGCTCTGCTGATTAAGGATAGCATCACGGTGGTAGCAAGGGATGATATTGGAGCCAAGGAGCAGAGGGTGGAATCGTTGTGGGTGGAGATTAGGAACAGCAAAGGGAGGAAAATGCTGGTGGGTGTCGTCTATAGGCCCCCGAATAATGATCTGGAGATGGGGCGGGCTGTTAACGCGCAAATAAGTGCGGCGTGCAGGAATGGGACGGCCGTAGTTATGGGGGATTTCAATCTGCATATTGATTGGTCGACCCATGTTGGACGTGGGGGGCTCGAGGAAGAGTTCTTCGAATGCTGCCGGGATAGTTTCCTCGAACAGTGTGTGTTGGAGCCGACGAGGGAGCGAGCTATCTTGGATCTGGTGCTATGTAATGAAGCGGGTAGAATTAGGGACCTTGTGGTGAAGGATCCTCTTGGGGAGAGTGATCATTGTATGGTGGAGTTTCTGGTGCAGATGGAGGAGGAGAAAGTGGGTTCCCGGACACGCGTCCTTTGTTTGAATAGAGGGGAATACGGTAGGATGAGAGAAGAATTGGCGAATGTGGACTGGGAGAGCGCGTTGGAGGGAGGGTCTGTTGAGGAGCAGTGGAGGATCTTTAAGGAGATCTTTCTTAGTGCTCAACGGAAATTTATTCCAATGGTCAAAAAGGATAGTAGGAGGAGAGGTAATAAGCCATGGATAACGAAGGAGGTGAAGGAAAGTGTTAAACTAAAAGCGGAGGAATTTAGAGTAGCTAAGAGTAGTGGGCGAGAAGAGGATTGGGAGAGGTTTAAATGTCAACAAAGATTGACAAAGAAGTTGATAAGGAAGGGTAGGAGAAACTATGAAGCTGGGCTAGCGCTTAATATAAAAAAGGATAGCAAGAGTTTTTATAAATATATAAAAAGGAAGAGGCTGGCTAGGGTGAATGTTGGTCCTTTAGAGGATGAGAAAGGGGACCTAGTGGTAGGGGATGGGGATATGGCTAAGGTATTGAATAACTTTTTTGTTTCTGTCTTCACGGAGGAGGACATGAATAATTTGCCGGGTGTTAGCGATGGAAAGGTGGTAGGACTGGAGGGTCTTAATGACATTACTGTTACTAGAAAGGCGGTGCTCGACAGACTGGAGGGGCTGATTGTGGACAAGTCCCCAGGACCGGATGGAATGCATCCGAAGGTTCTGAAAGAAATGGCGGAGGTGATAGTGGATGCCTTGGTGGTTATTTTCCAAACGTTGCTGGATTCAGGGGAAGTGCCAGATGATTGGAAAACGGCTAATGTTACGCCGTTGTTTAAGAAGGGTGCCAGGCAAAAGGCGGGGAATTATAGGCCGGTTAGTTTAACGTCTGTGGTAGGTAAAATGTTAGAATCTGTCATTAAGGAGGAAATTGTGAGGCATCTTGAAGGGAATTGCTTGATAGAGCAGACGCAGCACGGTTTCATTAAAGGGAAGTCGTGTCTGACAAATTTACTGGAGTTCTATGAGGATGTGTCTAGGGCGGTGGATAGAGGAGAGCCGGTGGATGTGGTCTTTCTAGATTTTCAGAAGGCGTTTGACAAAGTGCCTCACAAGAGGTTATTGCAGAAGGTCGAGGGACATGGAGTTGGGGGTAGGGTGTTAGCATGGATAGAGGATTGGTTGTCAAATAGGAGGCAGAGAGTGGGGGTCAACGGGTGCTATTCGGATTGGCGGATGGTGACTAGTGGAGTGCCCCAGGGGTCGGTGCTGGGGCCTCAGCTTTTTACCATTTATATAGATGATCTGGAGGAGGGAACCGAGTGTAGAGTGTCAAAATTTGCTGATGACACCAAGATTGGTGGAACGGCAAATTGTGCGGAGGGTGTGGAGAGTCTGCAGAAGGATCTAGATAGGCTGGGCGAATGGGCCAGGAAATGGCAAATGGAATTTAATGTTGGCAAGTGTGAGGTGGTCCACTTTGGTAGGAAGAATGGTAGGAAGGACTATTACTTACGGGGCGAAAAACTGCAGCAGGCGACGGTGCAGAGGGACCTCGGGGTCCTTGTGCATGAGTCACAAAAACCCAGCTTGCAGGTGCAGCAGGTGGTCAGGAAGGCGAATGGGATGCTGGCCTTCATAGCGAAGGGGATTGAATATAAAAGTAGGGAGGTCTTGCTGCAGCTGTATAGGGCATTGGTGAGGCCGCAACTGGAGTACTGTGTGCATTTTTGGGCGCCGCACCGGCGCAAAGATATTTTGGCCTTGGAGGGAGTGCAGAGGAGGTTTACTAGGCTGATACCGGAGTTGAGGGGGTTGAGCTATGAGGAGAGGCTGAATAAACTGGGCTTGTACTCGTTAGAGTTTAGAAGAATGAGAGGAGATCTCATTGAGACGTATAAGATGATGAATGGGATGGATAGGATAGAGGTGGAAAGACTCTTCCCGCTCAAAAAAGACAATAGGACTAGGGGGCACAGCCTCAAGATAAAAGGGGGGCGGTTTAGAACGGAGTTGAGGAGGAACTTCTTCACTCAAAGGGTGGTGAATCTCTGGAATTCTCTGCCCGTTGAAGTGGTGGAGGCTGCCTCGCTAAATATTTTTAAGACGTGGGTTGATGGGTTTTTGATAGGAGAGGGGATTAAGGGTTATGGGGAGAGGGCGGGAAAGTGGAACTGAGCAGCGACAGATCAGCCATGATCTTATTGAATGGCGGGGCAGGCTCGAAGGGCTGGATGGCCTACTCCTGCTCCTATTTCTTATGTTCTTATGTTCATTTTCTTCCAGTATTGGGCATCAGTCCTCAATGTTATTCTTCGGGCACTGACTGCCTCGGCCACTGCATCCCAGGCCGTATTCAAGTTCCTATCCCTGGGCCGTCTGCTCTCTCGGGGGTACAGGATGGCCCTCCAGGTCTCCCACGGTGAAGCATGGATCTGCTCTTGCACTGCCACCTTCCAAGTGTGACTGGCTGTGAATGCAGAGGGAGTGTCTGTATGCAGCTCCCCTTGTTAAGAGTGCACAGTTGTGGGCAGTTCCAGTGCATCACACGCCTGGGGATTCCATAACAGTGTATTTCATATGGAGGCTCTTTCTGTGCACTGAGCGTGGGATGATTGTGGTGCAGAATGCACCTGAGAGTCTGGCACAGATCACTCCATAATTCTCAATGTTATGATACTTAGTTTTTTTGGGGGGAAATTCCACCCAATATTTCACTCCAGGCATAATTCTACTGACAAACTGGGAAGGTCTGCAGCAGAAGTGAAGGCAGCCTGCTTACTGCTAAGGTAATTTTGGCAGTCATCGTCTGGAAATTTGGGGACTGGAGGACTTGGGCCATCCAAGAGTCTTCTTCTCCAGGTCAACTGCACTCTTCTCAGCCTGACCTGATAAGAGTTGATAAGTCAGACAGAGGACTTGTGGTGCTGTTGGGCCAATTAGAGGGCTGCTGAGTGGTTGGCTCTAGAATGTTTGCTGCTAATGATGCTCCCTCTATGGAAGCCCAAATGCCTTCCCAGGCTGCTTGACGAGAAAGTCAAAGGGTCCTGTTCCCTACTCACCTAGTCAGTCCTGGAATGCAGCCATGGCTGGAGTAATGATGTATAGGTACACTGCAAATTGGACAGAAACTGCATTCTCCTGGATCTGGAACTCCAAGGCAACTGCCACCCTCCCAATGATGCATTCCAGAGCCATAACATGGGACAGAAAATGTACATTTTTTCCATCCTTTGTTCCAGTTTGCTATGGCCTCTGATAACTCTACCTAATGAGCACCTGTATGTCCTTTCCTGTTCAACATTTCTCTGAGGACCAATTCCAGAGGGTCAGGCCCTTCAGTGACCTGGTCTCCACTAATCCTCAGTGTCAGAAATGATTGTTGTCATTGAGAGAAGATAGAATTAATCATTGACAGCATTATAGATCATTGTCATTCAGTATCCACTTTTGGTTGATATACACTGGATGCATCCTCACTGGCTTGTTAGACAAGGCTGATGTTGTCTGTTGCACAAGAGCAATCACTGCCTTCACTATTCAATTCAGCAGGCTCCTCTTTGAAGGTAGAGAGATCCCACTATTCCAGGGTTCTGCCACTAGTCTCAGATCTCTTCCTTTTGTCGTGGGCTATCTTGTCCTGCATGGAGACAGGTGGACTAACTGTGAGCATCATGGATGAAACAGCATTTCAGCAGTATGCATGATGCATCCCTAATGTGTGCTGTTCAATCCCCAGTTTGTGATTAAAGTTTGTTTGTGCAGGATCTTACATGAGATGATGATCAGTGACAATCAGTGCTGATGTTCTCTCTGCTGGCTGTGTGACATTCCTGTAGAGTCTGACCATTAGGCTGGCTGATGCCGTTATGAGGGTATAAATTTGGAGTGAGTAGAAGGTTCACTGTAGATTTGATCAGATAATACATTCCCTTCCTAGCTTCTTGTGCTTGAAGAGATGCCGATCTCCATAGTGACCTCCTCCCATTCTGTCGCAGACAGGTGGCAGGGCCTTCTGCTCTCATCCCCAGAAAGACTGGAGGAGAATCCCCAGGGAGGCCTTACTGATCCATAGATCCTCTTGGTACCTTTGGCAATAAGGTCCCAATGCACCTGGGCTGCAGTAAGTAAATATCTCTGCATGTGCCCTTGAAATATGGCACCAGAACATTTGATCCCATGAGATAATTCCACGGGTGACAAAGCATGGTTTGCTTTGTCACAAGATTCAAACAGCTCCTCACTGTATAATTAATGAACTGAAAGGCAGAAGATGGCGTGAGTAAACCTGACCCATTGCCCAGATGTGATCATGCCAATTTTCCTGCCCTCCACCACAGTTAGTCTCCAAAACATAAAATTCTAAACCAGCAGATCCAGAAGCTGCAGTGACAAAGCTGGGCTGCATGTAACTAAATCACTGGAGTCCAGGTATGTGTGAATGTCCCTGGCTGGAATGAAGGTGTGCCCGGATAGGTTGATAATGGGTATGTGAGTATTAGTGCAACACTAGAGGGGAGAGGGCAACTGTGGAGGGCAGACCTTGTGGGAGGGCACCAGATGTTGAAAGGAAAGAAAAAGTAGAAAATGCCAGATAAAATCAGCCAAATTCTTCAGTATCCGTAGAGAGAGAAAAACAGAACAAAGAACAACACAGCACGGGAAACAGGCCCTTCGACCCAACGAGCCCGCGCCGCCATCTTAACAAAGCATTTTTCCTACACGTCCCTTGACCCATGTCTATGCTTACGGTAACCCCATTGGAAATCAGATTCAGGGGAGAATAATTTAGGGACAATTTGTTACAGCAATCAGCCTAAGAGCACATCTTTGGGGTGTGGGAGGAAACCGGAGCACCCGGAGGAAACCCACACAACCACAGGGAGAATGCACAAACTCCCACAGACACTGGCCCAAATCCATGTATCTGCACAGCAAACAGTGATAGTCACTGAGCTGTTGTGGTGCCCATCTGCTGGTCCAGTTTTAAGCATACACAACGACGCGAAGTACTAGGCCACTCTCGAAACATCCAAGAGCAGCTCATGCACGACCCACCGTGTGCATGCCCCTCACTAGACAACAAGGTGGACCGACGCACCTGCGGGGTAAAAGAGACAAAACATCAACACATGTAGCATTAGATTTCCAGTAACGTCCCGAGGCTCTGACCCTTATTTAAAACCGTCTCCTATAACCCTCCATCCCTGTTTCGCTCATGTGTCTATCTAAGTAAACCTTAAACAAATCCAGCGTGCCTGCCTCCACCACCTTACTTGGTAGTGCATTCTATACCCCCACGACCCTCTGTGTGAAAAACCTCCCTCTAGCATCCAAATTATACTTCTCCCCCCTCTCCCTTAGCTCATGACCCCTCGTGATATTTGTCTCCAATCTAGGAAAAAGCCTGCCACTGTTTACTCTATCTATACCCTTCATTATTTTATACACCCCTCAATCTCCGTCTTTCTAAGGAAAAGAGCCCCAGTTTACCCAATCTTTCCTCATAACCCAGTCCTTCCATACCAGGCAGCATCCTAGTAAACCTCCTCTGCACTCTCTCCAGGGTCTCCACATCCTTCCGGTAGTAAGGTGACCAGAACTGAACGCAGTATTCCAAATGCGGTCTAACCAACGTTCTGTAGCATTAGATGCCAGCTCTTATACTCTATACCCCTTCCTATAAAGGCTAGCATACCGTAAGCTTTCTTCACAACCTTCTCCACCTGGGTTGCCACCTTCAGAGACTTGTGCACTTGCACTCCCAGGTCCCTCTGCATTTCTATACCCTTAATTGGTCTACCCTTTATCATGTAACTCCTCCCTGCATTATTCCTTCCAAAATGCATCACCTCGCATTTATCAGGATTAAATTCCATCTGCCATCTATCTGCCCAATATACCAGCCTATCTATATCCTGCTGTGTCACCTGACAATCGTCCTCGCTATCCGCCAATCCTGCCATCTTTGTGGCATCTGCAAACTTGCTGATCACACCACGTACACCCTCTTCCAAGTCATTTATATATATTACGAATAGAAGAAGTCCCAGTACTGAGCCCTGCGGCACACCACTGGTGACAGACCTACATAAGACCATAATAAGAACATAAGAAGTAGGAGCAGGAGTAGGCCATCTAGCCCTTCGAGCCTGCCCTGCCATTCAATAAGATCATGGCTGATCTGAAGTGGCTCAGTTCCACTTTCCCGCTTTCTCCCCATAATCCTTAATTCCCTTGCCTACCAAAAACCTATCTACCCGTGTCTTAAATATATTTAGCGAGGTAGCCTCCACCACTTCAACCGGCAGAGAATTCCAGAGATTCACCACCCTTTGAGTGAAGAAGTTCCTCCTCAACTCCGTTCTAAACTGCCCCCCCCTTATCTTGAGGCTGTGCCCTCTAGTCCTGCTGTCCTTTCTGAGCGGGAAGAATCTCTCTACCTCTACCCTATCCATCCCCTTCATTATCTTATACGTCTCTATAAGATCCCCCCTCATCCTTCTAAACTCCAACGAGTACAGACCCAGTCTATTTAGTCTCTCTTCATAGTCCAACCCCCTCATCTCCAGTATCAGCCTCGTGAACCTCCTCTGCACTCCCTCCAAGGCCAAAATATCCTGGCGCAAGTGCGGCGACCAAAACTGCACACAGTACTCCAGCTGCGGCCTCACCAGTGCCCTGTACAGTTGCAGCAAGATCTCTCTGGTTTTATATTCTATCCCCCTCGCTATAAAGGCCAACATTCCATTCGCCTTCTTGATCACCTGCTGCACCTGCAGACTGGGTTTTTGCGACTCATGCACAAGGACCCCCAGGTCCCTCTGCACTGTAGCATGCTGCAGCTTTTCGCCCTTTAAATAGTAATCCCTCCTACTATTATTCCTGCCAAAGTGGATAACCTCACACTTGCTAATATTGTACTCCATCTGCCAGGTCCTCGCCCACTCGCTCAGCCTATCTAGATCCCTCTGCAGACTTTCCACACCCTCTGCACAATTTGCTTTTCCACTCATCTTTGTGTCATCAGCAAATTTCGACACCCTACACTCAGCCCCCTCCTCCAGATCATCTGTATAAATGGTAAATAGCTGAGGGCCCAGCATCGATCCCTGCGGAACTCCACTAGTCACCAACCGCCAATCAGAATAGCACCCACTCTCTGCCTCCTATTAGACAACCAATCCTCTATCCACGCTAACACCTTACCCCCAACTCTATGCCCCCTAACCTTCTGAAGCAACCTTTTGTGCGGCACCTTATCAAACGCCTTCTGAAAATCGAGAAACACCACATCCACCGGTTCCCCTCTGTCTACCGCACTAGTCACATCCTCATAGAAATCCAATAAGTTTGTCAAACACGACTTCCCCTTAACGAATCCGTGCTGCGTCTGCTCTGTCAGACAATTCTTCTCGAGGTGCCTCGCTATTTCTTCTTTTATGACAGATTCCAGCATTTTTCCAACAACAGACGTTAAACTAACCGGCCTATAATTACCTGTCTTTTGCCTGCTACCTTTTTTAAACAGCGGCGTAACATTAGCTGTTTTCCAATCTTCCGGCACTTCCCCGGAATCCAACAAAGTTTGGTAAATAATCACTGAGGTGTCTACTATCACCTCTGCCATTTCCTTCAGAACCCTGGGATGCATTCCATCCGGTCCTGGGGACTTGTCCACCATCAGTCCCTCTAGTCGATCAAGCACTACCTCTCTAGTGACAGTAATCGCATTCAGGCCCTCAACTCCTACCATCCTTCTAACTCTAATATCTGGCAAACTATTCGCGTCCTCCTCCGTGAAGACCGAGGCAAAAAACTTATTTAAGGCCTCAGCCATTTCCTCATCTCCCACCACTAAATCCCCCCTCTCATCCTCTAAGGGTCCAACATTCACTCTAGCCAGCCTCCTCCTGCACTTAACTGTTGCTGTACAGTATAGGGGCTGCCTCTAACACACTTCCACCACATCCCAGGAACAAATGCAGCTGCCATTCCCTTTCAACCCTGAAATGGCTTCTCAAACCACATGACTCTTCCCCACCCTCTTTCATCCCACTCCCCTCACACTTTTGCCCAGCCTCTCCCATCCTACCGCCCTGCCCCCCAGGAACAATGGCAATGGTTGTGAGTCTTTGTTGAAAGTTGGAAGATAATGATTCGCTGTTGTGCCCTGGTGCCACTCAAATCTGACTCCTACCTGTTCTCCAAATGTACCCTGTTGTCTTGGCCCACATAGCTGCAAAGGTTGGGAATACAAGCGTGTGGGGCAATCAGTCTGGAGTTCCAGTTTGAGGGGGAGGTGCCAGAGGAGAGGAAGTGCAAAGGGTCCAGTGGATGTTGCGGAAGGTAGGGCAGGCATTCTGTAACACGCGGCTGAGTTTCACACAGCTCAACAGCCTGCGCGTTGATGGATGGGGATTGGGAGCTCTCAGCTCTGTGGGGGAAATCAGAGCACATTGGTCACAGCTGTGAGGTGCAAATAAAAGTTTATTGTGTTCTTAACATTTAGACCAAAGGAACCCTGATAACTGTTGCTTCTTATTCAACCTACAACTTTCTTACCTTGTGAGGTCTGCTGCTTCTTCTAAGTGCTATCCCAGGATGCACATTGGAGTGGTGGTGTCCTGCTGTAATTCGCACCCCCTTGTCCTGTGATACCATTGGTGGACATCTCCTGGGTGGCTGGGACCTGGAGGGCCTCGGCTGACTGGCAGATGACAGTGTTTCTGTGTCCCTGTTCATCTAGCTGGTCTTGAGATGCCCCAGTGTGAGGAAAGGGAGAATTGGAAGTTCTCGGGACATCCAGAATCACTTGGGTGGATGTCCTTCCTCCTCCCTTGGGATGCCTAGAGGCCCTGAGGACACTCCATGAAATGCCAGGATAACTGGACTGAGCTCCAGAAGCTCCGGCATCACCTGGCTTTGTCAGTTCTGGAGACCTACATGTATTTGCTCCATGGTCTGTGATCCCCCAGCCCTGGTCCTTTGAGACTAGGTCAAGCCCTGGAGTCCCTCTGCTACAGCATTGTTTGAGCAAGCCAGGCTCTGGAGCCCTCAGCATTATCCCTCTGAGACTGGGCTAATTTGTTGAGGCTCACAGCCATGGCTGGCTGTGTCTCCAACATGCCCCCGACACCCATGGCCATGGAGCAATGTGCCTTAATGCTGGCAACGCTTTTGGTTGTGGCCCACTATGTCTCCAGGATGACCTGGATCCTGTCACCCATGAGGACGGATCCTTAAGCCAGAATTTCCACTGCAGATGCCACCCTTGCAGTGCTGGCCTGGTTTGCACACTATGTTGACACCACCACTAGCACTCCGTTTGACTCCTCTCAACAGTTCTGGATTCCTCTGGATCCAGGGCTGTAATAAAAAATACACATTAGGGGAAGGAAGGGAAGGAATGTGTTCTGCGCAGCATCGCACTTGCTTCAAAGAGGACTTCGGAAGAGGGCTAAGCTGATGCTCACTTGCATCAGTCACCATTCAGGCTGTTGAATCACCCCCTGCTAGCTCCATAGCATGCTGCTCACACCCGGTCCAATGCCACACCTCAGTAACCAGTCTGTGTCCTCTCTTGCTGGTTGTGGGTGGTTTTCTCCTGAGGGAACATAAGTTGAATTGCAAGCATTAATATATCAAAGTGCATGGTGTGCAATGTGTGCCTATATTTCAGATCTCGTGTTGGCTGTTTCAGGGAAAAGGGTCACCGCTAGGGCGTGTACCTCAGGAGGGCGGTAAGAGGTTAGATGCAATTCTTGGTTGGGGGCGGGGCTTTGTTGAATGCACTTCAAGTTTCTAAGCATGTTTTGAGATCCATGTGCATGTTTTGAGATCTGTGTTTCACCTGGAACTCACCTTTGATGACCAAAAAAGGTCATAGTTTCTTCTTATACTGATGCCTGGACCAAGGTGTCAGGCCTCTGGCATTTAATGCTGATGCCACCTCCTCCACAATGCTCTTGTGGCAATACCCTTTGGGTGACGGCCCTGATTGGGAAACAGCATCCGGCGTCTCTCCTCCACCACATCAAGCAGGCAGGTCTGGTCAGCCTTGGGGAATCTGGGGGCAGGTTTCTTGCCAGACATCTTCGTGGCGTGACTGGCTGTGTGTCCATTCTTGCAGCTTATATAAGCTCTGGCTTTTTAGAGGATTGCAGGTGCAGTCAGTTTGGGCCAGTCATGGGCTAGATGGTAAAAATTTGAAGGGAACCTGGTTTCAATTGAAGGTCAGCCATCTCTCAAGATGCCGATTGACTCTCATTCAACAATCTCCTGCGTCCAGGGGGTGCAGTGCTCAAGCTTCTCATTCAACAGACATAATGCTCTTAAGCAGGGGATGTGCATGGCAGCACAGCGTGATTTCTGTGCAAGGTACCAGTGAGATCAGTATGTTCATGAAGATGGGTGGGGGAGGCTCAGTGGGGGCATGGGGACAGGAGCCAGTGATGTCTGTGTGTATGGGATAGGGGCATGGGGACAGAAGCCAGCGATATCTGTGTGATGGGCATGGGGAGAGAGTCCAGCGATGTCTGTGTGGGGGGGTTGCATGGGGAAAAAGGCCAGCGATGCTGTGTGGGGGGCATGGAGACAGAGGCCAATGATGTCCATGGGGGAGGGGGGGCGCATGGGGGAGAGAGGCCAGCAATAAGGCCAGCAATATTTGTCAGAGTTTGACGGCAGTGATCTCAGTGCTAGGAGATTTTTTTACTGATCTCTCAGCAATGTGTGCATGTGCAGGTTGCCAAACGTCACACAAATTTCAGCCTCTTCAGCGTGTATAGGCCCTGCCCCTGAGCTTTTATATTCACGATAATGAATATTCACAATAGCACAGTGCACAGAGTGTGAGTCTTGTTTGAAGTCGCACTGAAAAAAACAGCATGATTTATTCCAGTTTTCCTATGAATTCAACAGTTAGAACGTTATTGGGAGAATCACGGCGTTAACTCTATTTCTACCTCCACAGATGCTGCCAGACCTGCTGATTTTTCCAGCATTTTCTGTTTCTGTTTCATGTCAATTAGATTGAAACCTTGGTTCATGCAAAAAATGAAGGCAAGTGTTACAGTCCAGGGCACCCACCCTTCCGCCCCTGCCCCCTCACCATCCCACTGCTCCCGCCCCCGCCCCTTGTGGAGCACAGCGAATGTCTGGTTTCAGAGTCACTCTCTCGATCAATTATTTGTTTTTGTTTCAAGAATCTCGTACCTAAGCATTCCAAGATTCATTGATGCTCTGTGTCTGCTTTCAGTACCTTAGAGGCACCTCATTCTCAACAGACTGAGTGAGTGGAATTTTACCACCGAGTTGCGCCTGTTTTCGGGTACAAAAATTTGGTAAAGTTGTGTGTGAGGTGAGTAGCGCAATTTGTGCTTACTTCTGCACGGGTTCACACTATAAAAAGGTTCAAAAATAGTTGCGTTGGAAATCTGTCAAAATGGATGCATCATCATTTAAATAAATCTGCATGTATTCCAATGCAAGCCCCATTTTACCAGCACATCTGCCTTTACCACCACGTTCGCCCAATCCAGAATTGGTCTGGAACGGACATGCTTGATTAAAGTCTAATTCTGGCGCTCCATCAGTGAGGGTTAGTGAAGTGCCTACCATCAGACAGTTCTGTGTTGCTCATGGGTAGTCGTTTCCTGGTGGCCATGTTCCATTTTGGGTTGGGAGGGCTCTGTGAGTATGTGGGGTGGTGCTGCTGCTGATCACGGTGTCCAATGTCTGATTTGCAGCACGGACTCAGGTCTCAGCACTGACCTCGGGTCTTGAGGATGCTGCTGGATCCTAGAGCATCCAGATGTAGGATGTGACCGAAATCCTTCGAATTGCACTGCTGCAGCCTGAGAACTTTTCAAGCAGCAGTGTCTGTGCTCACTTGCATGAGTTATACGTTTGTTATTGAGGGGAGGATGAGGGGGCAGTGTTGCTGGAGGGGGGCATGGGTGGGGAATGGGGAGCTGTGTTGGTGGGGGGGGCCTGTGGGTGGGGGATGCGGGTGTGTTTCTGGGGGCATGTGAGGGGGATGGGCAGTATGGCCAGTGTGTGTTGCTGGGTTCAGGTTTAAGCAACGTTCCTTAACCTCTCCAGGTGTTTCTCTCCTTCTCCAAAGTCCATCACCCCTTCCCCCCTGCCCCCCTGGCTTCAAATTGATGGTATGCCTTTTGCAATGCAACCAATTGACCTGTTCTCTTGGTTGCTGCTGGAGCTGAGGAGAAGCAGGAGGATGAATAGCAGACAGAGGAGGTCCAGGCCTTACCATTTGCAGGAGGGAGACAACCACCAGAGACAGAAATGGCCACCATTCACCCAGAGGGGGGAGGGGAGCGCAGAAGAAAAATGGAGCAGAGACCCCAGCAGTTCCACACGAGCATTGTTTGCACAAATGTGAGCCAACGACAGCTCTGTCTCCGAATGGAGACAGTGCAATGCCTGTGCAATTTGTTGCAGGACCTGACATGGTGAAGCATGGGGAGGGGGAGAGGGAGAGGGGAGGGGCAGTGGGAGGCACCCACTCTTGATGGGTGCAGTACCACCCTCTACAGCCACTCTGAACTTTTATGCCATTGGCTTCTTCCAACCCTCCAGCGGAGATGTAAGTGGCATTTCCCAGTCAGCTGTCCACACCTGTGTCAAGGAGGTCACAGGTGCCCTGTATGCCTGGGCTGGCCAGTATATCAAATCTCAGCTGGATTAGGTCCAACAGGGAATCCAGGCAGTAGGATCTGTGGCCATTGCGGGGTTGCCTAATATACAAGAGCTATACACTTCACCCACGTCGCCCTCAAGGCCCTGGTCAGAAATCCATGAATATTTGTCAGGTCCCACTCCCTAAATGTGCAGATCACAAGATGAACATCGTGCACATCTGCGCCAGACACCCCAGCTTGGACATACCGGAGGAGGAGTCCAGAGTGCAGGGATGGTTCATGGGTGACCTGGGGTACCCACTTCGGACTTGGCTAATGACACCTGAGCAGAGGCCTGTGGCTGAGGTGGAGATCCGGCATAATGAGGCCTACGTTGCCAGAGGTGCATAGGCCTCCTGAAAATGCAGTTCAGGTGTCCGAACTGCTCTAGCAGGGCCCTACAAAACAGCCCCCTGATTTCTTCCCGCATTGTTGTGGTGTGCTGTACCCTACACAACCAGGCAGAACAGAAAGGAGACCTCTTGGAGGATGAGGAAGGCATGTAGGCTAATAGGCTCACTGGGGAGGAGGCTGTCCAACAGAAGGAGGAAGAGGAGGAGGATGTTGGAGCAAGAATGAAGCATGCGAGGGCGGCTAAGGAAGTCCTAATCACCAGGTGCTTCACTTACTTAGGGCCAATATTTGTGCACATGGCTTCCATTTCCCCATCACCCCACAAAAATCCTTCTATCTCTTGCAACATTGTAACACCAGAGTGGTGGTCCTGGGTACGCTATGTTAGCGAGTTTCTTTGGCAGGCAGGAGGGAGATGACAACTCACTAAGCACAATTATGATGATACCCTGGTGCAAACTTGCCTGACTCCTATCTGAACTCCGCATGCACACTGGCACTGGGCCCACGTCTGTGTAATGAGTAAGGAGTCAGTGAACCCCCATACAGGGCCTGGAGTGGATGTGGTGGGGAAGAGGAGGGAATTGCTTGTGGGTTCTGAGGAACCACTGGCTTCATTTTCTCAATGACACACTGTTGAGGAGCTTTCCATATTGACATCAAAATGAAGGATCCCTCCGGTGACCGTCAAAGGAAGAGGAATCCTGTTCAAGGCAAATCTGAGACAAGTTAGTCACAGGTGAGTGGTAAAAGAACATTTATTGATTACAGTAAAATTGTCTAACTAATATGTTCTAATATAAAAATGTAAAAACAGGAAATGTTAAGGTGCTGAAAAATTTATCTAATTAGTTCAGCCCTTCACCCGTACCATCTTAGTGTAATTACAACTTACTAACCTTACATGGCCTACCACTACATCTCGGTGTCTCCCCAGAATGTACATTGGAAGCGGAGGGGGCCAGCTGCCTATCATGCCTCGTGGCCTGTTATATGCTTGGCAGGAATCCTCTGGAGGACCTGGACCTTGAGGGCCCTGGCTGGCTTCCAGTTGTCTGGGACATTTCCATGATACTCTCTTCATCTTGCTGACCCTGAGATGCCCCAGTGTCAGGAAAGGGGTAGTCAAAAGGTGTAGCCACGGCCATAGTCTCCTGGCTGGAACGCCCCAGCATGGGCTTGAGACCTTTCTCCTCCCTTGGGGTTCCTGTGGGCCCCTGGGTCACTCCATGGGATGGCAATGCTTCTGCAGTGAGTTCCAGAAACTCCAATGTCACCTAACCCTGCCAATCCTGGAGAACCACCTGCGTCCTACCCATGGTGGTCGAGCCCTCTGCAATGGCCACCTAAGTTGGGGCCACTTGTCAATGGCCACAACAAGTGCTCTCTGAGATTGGGCCATGCTCTGCATCCCCACAGTCACAGCCCTCTATGACTCAACCACGTTCTCAAGGGCCGCTGCCGTAGCCCACTGCATCTCAGCGCTCTCCTGTTAGGTTCCTTTGGGACTCCACTGTGGCCCACAGTGACTCAGCCGCGGCCCTCTTGCATTGTGCTGGGGCCTGCTGTGACTTGGTGAGGATTTCCTGCCCCAGGCTTTCCACCATAGACGCAAGGTTAAGTGCAAGGGAGGGAGAAGAATCTGGGATGCAAAAAACGTGATTCACATTTCTCCACTGAACATAAAACAAAGCACAAAAAAAATTGCATCACAGGAACAGGTCATTTGACCCTCCAAGCCTGCAGCGGCCATGCTGCCCATCTATAATTATAACCCTTACCCTTCTAGGAACAATTTGCCCCTATTTTCATCCCATTCATGTATCTGTCAAGATGCCCCTCAGTAGTCACAATTGTATCTCCTTCCACAACCATCCTTGGCAGAGAGTTCCGGGCACCCACCACCTTCTGTGTAAATAAACATGCCTCATACATCTCCTTGATACTTTGCCCCTAGCATCTTAAAGCCATGCCCCCTAGTAATTGGCTCAAATTGAGTGGAGAATTGACAGGTGCTCACTTCTTTACTCCAGCCTGACCATGCTGTCACTGACAGCCCAGATGTGCCCTTCCCTGGACAGCTCCAGCGCCTGTTCTTCAAAGGGG
Organism: Carcharhinus amblyrhynchos; assembly: GCF_965287045.1. Lineage (NCBI taxonomy): Eukaryota > Metazoa > Chordata > Chondrichthyes > Carcharhiniformes > Carcharhinidae > Carcharhinus > Carcharhinus amblyrhynchos. The sequence continues at coordinate 61,218,059 of NC_137329.1, forward strand.
GTGAGGATCCAGAGGTCTGGCTCACTGCCCTCTGATTTTGCCCTCTCTCTGGTGTTATTTCAGTCTTCTGTGGGGACAAAGAGAACAATGAAATAAATGATGACATGACTCTTTTGCAGGGGTGGGGGAGAAAGGAGGTGTTTGGGGATCAGAGGCTGGAAGCATGCAGGGTGCTGGGGATGGGGGGATCTGGGAGTGATTTGCAGGAAGATGCCAGATGGGGTAAAGCACCCACTCTTGCTGCCCAAATAAAGTCATCGACCTTTTGCGGCACTGCTTCCCTGTTCTGGGGGCCAGTGCAATGGCGATAACCAAGGCGACAACTGCCTCCCAGGCCGCTTTGCCATCATCTCCCTGGGTCTGCATCCCGCTGGGGAGAAAAGGGCGTCCCGCCTTGCCTCTGCAGCATCCAGTAACCTGCTGAGGTCGCCCTCTGTGAGTCTGGGTGCTGGCCTCTTGGACATTTTATCCTGCACTGCCTACCTGCCTGTCCATCCTTGATGTTTTTATAGAGCTGCCCCTGGTTGGGGCAGATCAGCTACTGGCAGTTGGAAGATCATTCCAGCAAGTTCAATACAGTTTGCTTGTGAGCATTGAGAAGGTAAGTGAGCAGTTGCAGGTGCGCTGATGGGGGTTTAGGGAAATCTGTGTCTCTGAGATGATTAGGAGCAGGGGAGAGAGATGTCATACAGCCATCGGAGTCAGGGGGAGATGGGGACCATGTGCAGGTGGGTCTGGGGTGGGGCTGGGGCGCTTCCATCCTGCCTGCGATTGGTGAGGGGAGGGGGACCGCTGCCACTCTGCCTTTGATTGATGGGGGATGCTGTTGCCACTCTGCCTGCAATCAATGGGGAATGGAGGGACCACTGCTACTCTGTCTGTTATCGGTGGGGGGGGGCACAACCGGTCTGGGTGGCAGGGAGTGGATTGATAAGGGTATCAGTCACATTGAGGGAGAGCAGCGGGGGCAATGTCTGTGCGTTCCAGGGGTAGGTATTATCCAGCCCAGGAAAGATATAGCTGGGGAGCAGCATTATTTTTGTGCATGTGCAACTGGGGGCTCCGATCAGAGCTGCAAGGTTTTGGGCCCGTTTAATGAGCCCATGGGCTTCTACAGTGAGAATTGGACTCACTGATATTTTTACAGGCAGAGTGCTTATGGGGAGGGCTCAAAATGGGCCCAAAAGAAGGATCCAAAACTCCCAGTTTCAAGTCCGACCAGCACTTAGAATGAAAATGGTAAAAGAGCGCCTATTGTCTGATCCATGGCAAGTGAATGCAGTGACTTCTCAGGACGCTGGTACTTTGATGAAGATTTGATGAAGTCCAGGAATTTATTTATTTATTTATTAGTGTCACAAGTAGACTTACATTAACACTGCAGTGAAGTTACTGTGAAACTTCCCAGTCGCCACACTCTGGTGCCTGTTTGGTTACACAGAGAGAATTTATCATGGCCAATTCATCTAACCAACAGGTCTTTCAGAATCTATTCAGTCCGAGTTAGGTGGGGAGCCTCTGGATTCAGTCATGTCTCACTGGCTGAAGCTGTAAAGACAAGCTTGGGAACATTGGGAAGGGATTTTTGGTGCATTCCTCAGATTGCAGAACACAATAAAGGAGTCCATCCAGCTTCAGTGAGGTGATAACACTGACATGCCAAATCACCAGGGTTAACACTGGTAGGGTGGTGGTCACCCTGGACACCTCAGCCAAGAACATTGGTTCTGCACTACTGTGAGAAGCTGCACTTCTGCAGGGAGCTCCACTCCATATCTGAGACATTTGCTGACTTCCATTAGTGTTCACACATCCTGGGGGGACAGCAGGTCATCTCCAACTCATTTCAGCTATCCTCCCTCTCAAGGAGACAACCAGGGATCATTGGGCACCCATCGGGAGGAAGATGAATAGGTGCATTCTCCGGGGGTATCCATATACCCAGGTTACTCCAGAATTGTTCAGCCCAGCCAAATCCCCTCTTCCTGTGACTCCATGAGCTCTAGATTGCACAGGCTGAGGAGACTGGCACTTCCACAGAGCATGACTCCAAAGGTAGGCCAGGACCCCCCATGCCTTCGACTTCCAGAGGATATCTGTCAAGCCCATCACTGACAGCAGTGTGGATTGCCTTCACCTCTGCTGTGGATGTTGGGGATGCATCAACGCATAGCAGCAGGGTTAGACAGATCAGTAAGATGTAGCTGCACAGCATGGGCGTGGATGTCACTTGTTGACTGTTATGTTAACCATTGTAGATATACTCCCAAGAATAACTCCTTGTCTGTGGCTCATTGTTATGAGGAGCAATGTCTGGGCGGGATTCTACCGCCACTTAATGCTGGTCTTGCGGTGAGAAAATGCCATAAAATCGGGCATAAGGCAGCTAACACAAATGGCACAGGTTTTTGTGGCCAGCGCCACTCTACGACACCTGGACTTCCAGTGCGGTCAGCCTTTCACCAAAAATGAGTGAGAGGCAAGTTAATTTCATGAAATTTAGGTAGATATTAATTTTAATGTGTTTAGCAAGCCTGGTGCTCAATCTTCTGGGCTCGCTTGCCTTTATGGTCTCGTCGAGAGAAGTTCTCTCCGGCGATGAAAACACCTGCTCCCTATGAACAGGAAGCAGTCATGTTGGCCTCGTCGGTGGAACCAGAGGCCATTGAGGAATCCCAAGGAGGCCTAGTGCAAGGCAAGGGTACTTCTTGGGCCATTCCAGCCTGGCAATGCCACCATGGCACCTTGGAAGTGCCAGCCTGGCACTTAGGCAATGTTCACTGGGGGGCAGCTGTGCAATGCCAAGAGGTGGGGCCAATCCGGGATGGGGCCAGTGGATGGCAGTGGAAGGGATGGCCCCTGCAAGTGGGCAGGGCCAATGGGGGTGGGCCTGTGGGGAAATGGCCAATGGGGGTAGGGTGTGTGGGGGAGGAGGGCCCACTGCCGCTCTGCATGTGATCAGTGGGGGAGGGAGAGGGCCCACCATTGGTGGGGGAGGGAGGAAGGCCACAATAATCTGGGTGACGGGGAGGCAGTGGAAGCTGCATCTCGCCTGCACATCCCTGCGATTGCGGGGGAGGGGTGAAGCTACTTAAGGCTGCCTGCAGTAGCAGGGGCCTGACAGCTTTCTCTTTGTCAGACCTCTGCTACTGTTAATGCACATGTGCAGCATCAGAGGTCTGCACAAACACAATAACCACCCTCTATAGGCTGTCTGACAAATTAAGCCCCACCCACAGACTCTCTGGCCAGAAAGTGACTGGTCCAAAATTTCAGAGACAAATTGGGCCTGAAACCTTGCCTAAACAACAGATCTGGAACTCTCCCATTTTCAGACTCACTGGACACCTAAAAAAATCTTGTAAAATTTTGCCCAGTCTGTCAGTCAAACAAAAACAAAATACTGTGGATGCTGGAAATCTGAAACAGCATTTTCTGTTTTTGTTTTGACAGTCAGATGTGAAACCTTAGCTTCTGCACAAAATGAAGGAGTCTTGGGATCCCCCCCCCAATCTTGAGCATATTTTGAGCACAGTGAATATCTAGTTTCAAAGTCACTCTCCCGATCAATAATGCCTGCACCTCAGTGTGCTAGTTTTTGCTACAAGAATCTCATACCAAAGTGTTCCTGGGTTCATTGATGCTCTGTGTCTGTTCTTAGTACCTTAGAGGCACCTGAACCTCATTTTCAGGATGCCAGTAATACGCTGCAGCAAACTTCAGGTTGCAGCATGAGCTTCATTTTACATCGCCCAGCAGGACTCTGAGGCCGCCCTATGGGTATCATTAACCATGCTCTTTGTGGGTAGCTCTTATACTCAAAGAGCCAACCCTGTAGCCTTTGTTGTTCCTGGAAGCTATCAGGAATCTGAAATCTGCTGAGGACGTGCAAGTTGTGGGCACTCTGCAGATTTCTTGCACAAATCTGCATGATCAGTTATTATATTGCAGGCCAGCTGGATATTGACTGTGAAAGCCTTTACAGTTCACTTGCTTGTTGCCAGGAAGATTTAAGTGCCAAGTGAGCCAGACAATGGCACCTGATACTTGTGGAAACCTGGATACCACTGCAAATTCCAGTGCTCTTGCTTTCAGGCTTGCCAAGCTGACAAAATTGTGAGTATTGGCAAAAATGGCATCCGTGACAGCCTGGATACACTTGTGGGTAGGGGCTTACAGAATCCCACACAGATCCCTAGTGGAGCCTTGGGAGAAGCCGCTACCATACAAATTGTGCAATGTGGGTATTTTCACTGCAACTGACACTGGATGCCATCCAAGTCCCCATGGCTCCAAATCCTGCAGAAGGTAGCACATGTACATGACCAGTTCCCTAGGCATGCACAGTCATTGGTGAGATTGGTTGTTACTCATCTGCATGTTGCATCTATGCCTTCTATAGAGCCTGGGTGAATTGATACACCTATAAACAACAACTCTCTGAGGTTCATCGTCTGCACTTGGAGGAGGCCCTGCCTATTTTGGTCTTGAGAGTTCTGCTCCTTCCTTTGGTGAACCAAGTGCTGCTGTTGCATACTTTTATGTCTTCTAAGCAATGAGACAGATAATGAGAGCACCAGGTTGCATCTTCTTGACTTCTTCTGGCTAAGTAAGATCTGGTAGTCACCAATTGTCTGCTAAGGGCCACACTTTTTCATGTCATCACCTGCAACTCCTTTTATGCATGTCAGAGACATGGAACAAAGAACAAAGAACAACACAGCACAGGAAACAGGCCCTTTGGCCCAACGAGCCTGCACCTCCATTTTAACATTATGAGTCCCCATGACTATTGTCTATGCTTATGGCATTCCACATTGAGGGAAGACTAATTTAGGGACAATTTGTTACACCAATCAGCCTAAGAGCACATCTTTGGGGTGTGGGAAGAAACCGGAGCACTCGGAGAAAACCCACGCAAGCACAGGGAGAATGCGCAAGCTCCCACAGACACTGGTCCAAATCCATGTGTCTGCACAACAAAACAGTGATAGTCACTGAGCTGTCGTGTTGCCCGTCAGATGGTCCAGTTTAAGCATACACTAATGACGTGAAGTACTAGGCTACTCTCAAAACATCCAAGAGCAGCCCTCGTACGACCCATCGCGTGTATGCCCCTTATTGGACAACAAGGCGGACCGAAGCACCTGTGGATTAAAAGAGAAAAACATCAATAACATGCACATCCTTATAAAAACATTCGAGGGAATCGCCAGAAGCTCAAAACTAAAACAAGTGAGCCAGAAAATGTGTTGGAAGGTCCATAGGAATCAATTGATTCCCAGGGACGTCTCAAGGCTCCTGAACCTTATTTAAAACAGTCGCCTATATCCCTCCATTTCCATCCTGCTCATGTGCCTATCTAAGTAACTTTTAAACAACTCCAGTGTGCCTGCCTCCACCACTTTGCTTGGCAGAGCATTCCATATCCCTACTACCCTCTGTGTGAAAAACCTCCCTCTAACATCCGAATTATACCTCACCCCCCTCACCCTAAGCCCGTGGCCCCTCGTAATGTGCGTTTCCAATCTAGGAAAAAGCTTACCACTGTTTATTCTATCTATACCCTTCAGAATCTTATATACCGCTATTAGATCTCCCCTCAGTCTCCGTTTTTCTAGGGAAATCAGCCCCAATTTGCCCAATCTTTCCTCATAACCCAGTCCTTCCATACCAGGTAGCATCCTGGTAAACCTCCTCTTCAGGGTCTCCATATCTTTCCGGTAGTAAGGCGACCTGAACTGGACACAGTACTCCAAATGCGGTCTAACCAACGTTCTATACAACTGTATCCAGCTCTTGTACTCTATACCCCTTCCTATAAAGGCTAACATACCACAAGCTTCCTTCACAACCTTCTCCACTTGTACTGCCACCTTCAAAGACTTGTGCACTTGCACCCCCAGGTCCCTCTGCATTTCTATGCTTTTTATAGGTCTACCCTTTATCATATAACTCCCCCCTACATTATTTCTCCCGAAATGCATCACCTCACATTTATCAGGATTATATTCCATCTGCCATTTATCTGCCCAATATACCAGCCTATCTATATCCTGCTGTGTTGCCTGACACTCCTTCTCACTGTCTGCCAGTCCAGCCATCTTAGTGTCATCTACAAACTTGCTGATCACACCACGTACTCCCTCTTCCATGTCATTTATATATATTACAAATAGAAGAGGTCCCAGTACTGAGCCCTGAGGCACACCACTAGTGACAGACCTCCAGCTAGAAAAAGACCCTTCCACTACTACTCTCTGACTCCTATTACCAAGCCAGTTATCAATCCATCTAGATACCTGTCCTTGTATTCCATGAGTCTTAACCTTTTCAACCAACCTACCATGAGGGACTTTGTCAAACGCCTTACTGAAATCGATATAGACATCAACGGCTCGACCTTCGTCAACCATTTTTGTTACCGCCTCAAAAAATTCTACCAGATTCGTAAGGCAAGACTTCCCCTTAACAAAGCCATGCTGCGTGTCCCTAACCAGATCGCAACGCTCTAAATGCGCATTCATCCTATCCCTAAGAATCCTCTCCAACAACTTCCCTACCACTTACGTCAAACTTCCCGGCCTATAATTACCAGGGTTATCCCTACTACCGTTTTTAAACAATGGTATCCTCCAGTCCTCTGGGACCTCACCTGTGTCCACTATATGGATACCCAGTGTTTAGTGTGCATGATGGTTGACCAAAGCCCTCTTCCATCACCACCCCACACCACATGATCAAGTGGCAGCAGCTTTGGCCACTCCAATGCATCCTCAGTTCTCATTTCAGGCACATGCATTCTTCTAAACTGTTCTCCAAGGCCCTGTACTTTAATTGGACCATGAGGGGGAATTGTCAATGTTTACTTAAACATAAAGTAAGGAATGAGAAGCACAACCCTCAGTCACTGTTCTCCATGGTTACCTTTCGAATTAGATCCCGAAGCTTGCCCCATTGTCCAATTGTTGTGCAACACCACAGCACTCATTGGATTTGGAAGTTTATATGCAAAGGTAGATGTCAATAAGCAATCATTGGAATTTGGGATATGACCGTTGCTTGAGTGGGCATAATTTTGTGACCAGCTTGACTCCAAGCATGTCAACTAAGCTTCAAGCTGAACGGTCTCAGTTGCAAAGCAGCATTCATCTTTGACATGTCCTTACTTATCTATTTGCTTCATTCACTTCCTCTTCCACTCCCTACTGCTACCTTCCCACCATTTGTTTTAATAAACCTTCAGTCTGCCATGACGCCTGCGCCCCCACCACACTGTTGTCTGAGCCTCGGGGAATCCTTCCTTCCCTTTTCTCTGGCACTGCTGTTCCCTGTGTCCCAAGATTCCCTCTCCTTCCTTCTCTTGGCACTGCTGCCCATGCCATGAAGTTTCCTCCCCTCCTTTCACTCTGGTACTGCTGCTCATGCTCCAGGCTTCCTTTCCCCTCCTCCACCCTGACGTTGCTACCCTTTCCCCAAGGTTCCCTCCCCTCCCTTCTCTCCAGCACTGCTGCCCTTGTCCTGAGGTTCTCTTCCTCCCCTTCTCTCTGGCACTTCTGCCACGAGGTTTTCTGCTCTGCTTTTTCTCAGTGTTGCCTGTGCCAAGCATCACAAGCTAGCCATGAAGAAGCTGCTGTGGAGATTTGCCTATGTCATCCCTACCGCTTCCTAGCATTGTGACCCTCATAAGCACTAAGCCATGCTGTGTGCACTCACTTTCAAGTTCACCTCGAAGTTCAGGTCAGCATGTGCACAAATTTTAAAAGTAGTAGTAAATTGTGCCATTCTAAAGTCATAACGACATGATTTAAATTGATATTGGTGGGGACAAGGATGATTGTGGCATTTGGCCATGATAATGAGATGCAAATATATGAACAATTAAGCTTCTGATGATTCGAAAATGGGAAAAACAACCCACAGTTGATGGGGGGGAGGAATCAATCACTTACTGGATTTATATCACTGGGAAACATGTCCAGGCTTTTCTCATAAGGTTTGCATGTCTTGTCACTAGCTATGTCTATCTTGATTGAGCATAGAAACCACTAACCTTTGCGACTGTCCAGGTCTTGCCACATTTGAGCATGAACTGGCATTTCAGTAACGCGAATCAGGCGTTGAGGTCCAGGGAGCAAACTAGTTTCCTTGTTTCCATACCTTTCACAGAATGGTCATTAAGCAAGATTTATCTGTACAGGTTTTAATTGATACAATGCTGGTTTTGGGGCAAACACAGTCTGGCAAAAAATGAATTAACCAAATATAGCAGCAATTAGATGACAGACCATCTTATGCCCAATAACAATGAAATGCAAATCTGTTCTGACCCCAGTGTACTCAAATAATATTTGATGCATGTAGTCCTACATTGCCAAGTGCCATGATGTCAAATCTCATCCAAAATGTAAATTGAGTTTGATACACCGGCATTACATTACAGTAAAACATCACCCTTGTGTTACCGACCGGTGAGTCTGACCTCAGTGGTTGGTAAGCTGATGGAGAGGCTTCTGAGGGACAAGATTTACGAGCATTTGGAGAGGTTTGACATGATCAGGAATAGTCAGCATGGATTTGTCAAGGGCAGGTCGTGCCTTACGAGCCTAGTTGAGTTCTTCGATAATGTGACTGAACACATTGACGAAGGAAGTGCCGTGGACGTGGTGTACATGGACTTCAGCAAGGCGTTTGATAAGGTCCCCCATGCAAGACTTCTTGAGAAGGTGAGACGGCATGGGATCCAAGGGCCTTTGGCCTTGTGGATCCAGAACTGGCTTGCCTGCAGAAGGCAGAGAGTGGTTGTGGATGGGTCTTTTTCTGAATGGAGGTCAGTCACCAGTGGAGTGCCCCAGGGATCTGTTCTAGGCCCCTTGCTGTTTGTCATTTTCATAAATGACCTGGATGAGGAAGTGGAGGGATGGGTAAGTAAGTTCGCTGATGACACGAAGGTCGGTGGTGTTGTGGATGGTCTGGAAGGAGTCAAAAGTTGCAGCAGGACATAAATAGGATGCAGGACTGGGCGGAGAAGTGGCAGATGGACTTCAATGCGGATAAATGCGTAGTCGTCCATTTTGGCAGAACCAACGGGATGAACGAGTACACTATCAAGGGCAGGAGTCTTAGTAGTGTTGAACAGCAGAAGGATCTTGGGGTCCGGGTCCACAGGACTCTTAAATCGGCCTCGCAGGTGGAAGAGGTGGTCAAGAAGACGTATGGTGTACTGGCCTTCATTAATCGAGGGATTGAGTTTCGGAGTCGGGAGGTAATGCTGCAACTTTATAAGACCCTTGTCAGGCCTCATTTGGAGTACTGTGCGCAGTTCTGGTCGCCTCACTATAGGAAAGACGTAGAAGCTATTGAAAGGGTACAGAGGAGATTTACAAGGATGTTGCCTGGACTGGGAGGCATGCCTTATGAAGTTAGGTTGAGGGAGCTGGGTCTCTTTTCCCTGGAGAGACGAAGGTTGAGAGGCGACCTGATAGAAGTTTATAAAATGTTGAGAGGAATAGATAGGGTGGATTCTCAGAGGCTATTTCCCCGGGTTGAAATGGTCGCTACGAGAGGACTCAGATTTAAGGTGCGGGGAGGAAAGTACAGAAGTGATATTAGGGGTAAGTTTTTCACTCAGAGGGTGGTGAGTGAATGGAATCGGCTGCCGTCAGTGGTGGTGGAGGCGAACTCGCTGGGGTCTTTTAAAAGACTTCTGGATGAGTATGTGGGGTTTTATGGGATTGGGGGTTATAGATAGGTCTATAGATTGGTAGGTGTTGATGTGATCGGCGCAACTCGTGGGCCGAAGGGCCTGTTTGTGCTGTAGTGTTCTATGTTCTATGTTCTATGATGTTTTAGTGTCATTTAATGTAATTATGATTCCAATGAAATTGTTAGGATTTGACTATGTGATTTAATATTTTTCACAGATTCTCTTGGAATTTTCTGTTTTTCAAGTACAAGAATTTGCAGGATGCTATGGAGATCATTTAACCATTTATGATGGCCCAAATATTAATGAAAATGTCCTTGAAGGACCAGTGTGTGGTTCAGAGAATCCAGCTGTGATATCAACAAGAAATGAATTATTAATTACATTCAGATCCAACCGGTTATTAACAGCACCTGGTTTTACTGCCAAATATAAATTCAGTAATATTCTTTAAATGAATATTTTTTTCTATTCTCAATTATAAAAGTATTTGTGTATCTATATGCATTAAACTCATAATTTTATATTCTTTTTTTCAAATCTAGTTACATGTGGGAGTATGCTGAAGACGAGAAAGGGAGAAATTCAGAACAATTCGCATCACTCCAAAGCTTTGCACTGTTTTTGGGTTGTGCTGATAAAAAGACGGCATCAGGTTTGAAAGTAGCACATGGAAAAGTTTGATAAGAAAACACTATATATTTCTTCATAGTTGGCATGTGAAGGTGAATATAAACTTGAAGTAACTTTCTGGAAGGTAAGCATCCAGGAAGTTAATTATTTGACCATTAATGGCAGCCAGAGATCATGTCAATTTTGACCTTTGTCCTTATTTAAATGCTCCTGGCCCTGGACAAAACCAGCTTCCAAATGAGTGATCGTGAAAGGGTTAAGGAAGGTGTCACTCTGCACCTCCTGTTCCCATCAAAAAATGTTTCTGATTTACGTTATTCCTGACCGATAATAACCTGCTTTCATCAGGCTTACCTGCTCAGACCTGTGTAAAAGCTACTCAGAGCCTCAGAGAATATAGGACCATGTTGAAAAATCTTTTAAGACTCTCTGTGTCTTAGGCAGGTTCCACAGCCATAGGTATGACCCAGTACGTTAAGATTGCCAAGGAGAATAAAGGTATGAATTTATTTTTTACCTTTCGTTTCTTTATTTCTAATCAAAACAAAGATTCAAATTAAGTACAATAATGGTCCTTACATGAGGGACAAACAAGATTCAAGCTGACTAGACAAGACTGCATCCCATCTTGGGCTTGATCAAAATAAGATCCAAGCTAACAGGATGAGGCATTTCATCCCATTCTGGGCTTAATCTAACACTTCATCTTGGCCAAAAGGCTGAGATGGCTTTAAAAAATTGCATCAGGTAAATCCTCAGTTTTACCTCTTTGGCTACCCTGATCTGTTACTCTACCTGATCTTAGGCAAACCACAATTGCAGGCATCAGCACACCCCAAGTGCCATGGGCAAGTCTTGTCCGCTGTCTAATCATGGTTATGGATAATAAATCTGCTTAGTTTTAATTGACCAACAGGAATGTTTTTTGTCAAGGTATATGGAGGTAAAATAGACCACAGGAAGTGTGACTTCTTTTCATCAAAGAAGCATTTGAAGCTGACTCCAGGAAACAGTCAAAGGCAGAAGTTATTTGGTTAGAATTAGAGAACAATAGCAAATCTTTAGTGCTATTCAGCATGTTTCAGTGCAGAATGGTGTGAAAAACCAGGATCGCAACCAGGATCGTTTGGAATGGTTAATAACTGAACTGTCATCGGGTTAATTTCAGTAAGTTGGAAAGGGATTGGGCAGAGGTGGATTGGAATGAAAGATTGATAGGTAAAACAGTAAATAAGCTATCAATAATTTGGATACAGGCTAGACATAATACCACAAGGGGGAAGGGAAAGAAATTGGGCCTGATTTTCCCACTGCAATGCATTAATTCTTTGGCGCGTGGAGTTGGGAGATTCACATGTTGGCTATTTTATGGCATCCCCGCAAGTGTTTACGACCCATGTGCATCTCCCAGCTGGAAACAAATGGCGCCATTGGGACCGTGCTGAAAACTTGCATCACTTACCATATTTTAGCATGCTGGTAAATCTCCGCCCACATTAGCATCTCCCACTTCTTTGGCATGATGCCACTTTGGCACAAATCAGAGTTGGTATATAAAGATCTCAACCTGGCATGGCAGCGTCAAACTGACATGAGGAGGTAACTGCTGTGGACCAGAAATGAGCGGAGTATGGAGAATGTTGCAAGCAGGCCCTGGAGATGTTTGGTGGACTTTGTCCTGGTTGTCTGGGCCATAGACCAGTGTTATCTGAGGTGGGAGGGGGTTCTATTTCCTCAAGGCTCTGTGGGGAAAAGTCCCTGAAGGAGTCCTGATCAGATTTCCCCTTGAAGGCACCGCTGTAGCTCTGCGGGGAGGATCCTACAGGAGTCCTGCTTGGCCTTCCCTTTGAGGGCACTGTGCAGTGGGATTGTCTTGTTGCAGGGTGTGGTCAGGGACCACACTGCATGCTGGTGTTGGGGGGTTGGGGTGGGGGGAGGGGGGGGGGAGTGGTGATTGGGAGAGGGCGGAGTGCACCATGTGCTGACTGAGGCCTAACCAGATGAAGCATCTGGTGCTCCAAACTGGGGTGCCAAGGTTCAGATGTAGACTGCATGGAATCTGGTGATGATTTGCAGTCTGTCTCTGCCCTGTGACACTGACCAACAACACATGCCTGTAATGGATGCTACAGTTGTACACATGGCAATGACTCAAGGGTGTGCAGTGCCCACGGCTACACATCAACCTGCATAATCTGTGCCAGCATTTGTCATGATGGGAATCTCATACAATTCTAATTGGACCAGCATGGTACCATGGATTGTGTGGTGTTGCCAGCACCCACAAGTGAGGATGCTGGCCCAAGTGAGCAATTGGGGTGGTATTGGGTCTATGCAGCCAATGACAATAATCTGTCATTCTTTGCTCTTTCCAAACCCCACGGTGCAGATGAATCTTGGAGCTAGCCATTATGATGGTGGATCAGAAGGAAGAGGAGGTGGCTCAGGAGGTGGAGGGCATGGCGAGACTAGCGCAGGAGCAGCCACAACGAGACCCTCAGGAGGGAGAGCAGGGAGCTGCTGCTGAGGGCCAGGAGGTCGGTGAGCAGTCTCCCGAAAGGGTACATAGAAGATGGAGAGTGCCAACGGAAAGGAGATACAGGCCTCAGGATTCATTTGAAGCCCTCTCAGAGGGGATGTGCCATCACCAGCTGCGGCTCTCAAAGAGTACAGTGTGGCACCGATGTGAGGTGCTCGCACATCTGGCACCTCAGGAAAGAGTGGCCATCTGCTCCCTGTGGATGTTAATGTGACAGCTGCCCAGAACCTTTTTGCATCTGGGTCATTTCAGACACCCAGTGGCAACCTCAGTGGGGTCTCTCAGGCCCTTGTGCACAGATGTGTGCGGCAGGTCACAGATGCCCTGTATACCCGGACAGGACAGTACACAAACTTTGATGTGGACTATTCACAGCAGGAGGCCGGGCTGTAGGCTTCTCAGCCACTGCAGGGATGCGAATGTAAAGGGAGTAGTGGACAAAATCGCCTTGAGAACCTCACATGGATTACTGCAGCAATTTGTCAACAGGAAAGGGTTCCACTCCCTGAATGCGAAAATCATATATGACCATCTGATGCAGATCAATGCACACCATCCAGGGAATGTCCATGACAGCTTCGTCCTAGGCAGTTGAACATCCCTGGCCTCTTTGAAGACCAGTACAGGCTGCCGGGGTGGCTACTGAGCGACAAAGGTTACCCACTACGGTCATGGCTGATGGCGCCTATGCAGAAGCTCGAGGCTGAGGTGGAGATCTGCGGGAACAAGGTCCATGCAGCCATCTGGTGTATCGGTCTGCTTAAAATGCTGTTCCACTGCTTGGACTGCTTTGGGGGGGGGGGACCTCCAATATGACATATGCATGCGTCATGCATAATCATAGATTGTTGCATTCTGCACAACATCTCCCAGCATGAGGGAGACCAGTTGGAGCAGGACGAGGAAAAGGAGGAGGAGCACTGAGGGGGCGAGGTGGATGTCCTGCCATATGAGGAGCCAGAGGAAAGAGGCTGGGTGGTGATGGCAGGTGTCCAGCAGGGAAGGGCAGTGAAGGATGCCTTAACTGCAGCCCACTTCACCTAGCTGGTGCTGTGCAGTGAGAGGGCTTCAATCATCACACATCCACCACACCCCATCAGCAAGTGCAGCCGCAATTATCCTTCTAAACCAAACTGGGCCCTCAAACTACATCACCCTTCCCCAGCCTCTCTCATCCCCCCATCCTGCACCCCAAAAAAATCCAAGCCTGTTAATGAGCCTGGGCTGGCACTGGTTGCGAATCTTGGTTGAAGGCTGGAGGTTGATGATGACTCGCTTTTGCGCACACTGGGATCCTACATTTGGTGCCATACAAGTCTGACTCCTACCTATTCCCTGAATGCACACTGCTATCCTGTCCTAAATAGCAGTAAGGGTTGGGTACACATGTTTGTGGGGCAATCGGGGGGGTGGGGCGAGTGGGGCACTTGCACCAAACGTCTGGTGGATGTTGGGAAAGGTAGGGCAGGCACCCTGTATCATGTGGCTGTGTCTTTCAAGACACAACAGACAGCAGCTCTATACATGGGAATGGGGACAATTCAGGTCTGTTTGGGGGTGGGGGGTGGAATCAGAGACACATTAGTCACAGGTGTAAATAAACATTTATTGTGCTCTTGACATTAGTTACGAATAAACCCTGACTACTGGTCATCATCACCCATGCCCTCTTTGTGAAACTCCAACTTTCTAACTTTGTTTCTTCTAGGTGCTACCCCAGAATGCACATCGGAGGTGGAGATGTCCAGCTGTGATGCACGCCCCATTGCCTGTGACGCCCATGGCGGATCTCCCCTGAATGGTTGGAACCTGGAGGATCCAGGCTGACTTGTGGGTTGAGACTGTTTCGGTGCCACTCTGTTTATCTAGCTGGCCCTGAAATGCCCTGGTGTGAGGAAGGGGGGTTTTGGGAGGTTTTGGGATGTCCGGGATCTTCTGGCTGGAAGGCCCCAGTATGCGCTCAAGTCCTTCCTACCCCTAGAGGCCCCTGGGACACTCCATGGGATGCCAGAATAGCTGGACTGAGCTCCAGAAACTCCAGTGTCACTTGGCTCTGCCAGTCCCAGGAAGCCCAGATGTGTTTGCCCCATGGTCTGTGATCCCTCAGGCCTGACCCTCTGAGACTGGGCCAAGCCCTGGAGCTCCTCTGCTACATCATTCTGTGAACAAGCCTGGCTCTGGATGCCCTCAGCATTACTCTCTGAGACTGGGCTAAGTTGTCGAGGCTCATAGCCATGGCCTATGTGTCTCCAGAATAACAGCGCGGGTCCCAGCCATGGCCAGCAGTGTTTCCCACATGACCTCAACATCATGGCTGTGCCACGATGTGCCTCCTGGACGCTGGCAACAACTTCGCCCATGGCCCACTGTGTCTGCAGGATGACCAGGGCACTGTCACCTATGAGGACAGATCCCTAATCCAGAATGATTGCCGCCCTTACGGTGTTGGCCTGCGTTGCACACTTTGTAGGCATCACCTCCTGCAATAGCACTTTGTTAGACACCCCTAAGCAACCTTGCAGTCGCAACATGGTTGGTGACACCCCTTCCACAATTCCTCGCGTTTGCTGATGCATCTCCACCAGGCTTGGGATGAACGAATCCTGAGACCCGGCATCTGGCTTGGGGACAGTTAAATTCTCTCCTTTGACAGACCTCTGTGTGCCCAAGCTTTTGGATGTGCCTGCCTGATGTGATGTGCGCACCACGAAGTGACCCAGTAGCCTCAACACTAAAGGTACCCACTACGGTGATAGTTTCCATGTTGGTGGGTTGTGTGGTAGATGCTGGTATTGGTTCACGGGTGCTGTCCTTGGAGGATTCTTCAAACCCTCCCTCTGAGGTGTCGTCCAAGGGACTGTAGGAGTTTGCTCCACAGCAGCAGAGGGAGTGCCAACACACGAAGGGCCAGGTTTATCTGGGTCCAGAGGTGCAGTAAAGAACACACATTAAGGGGAGGGAGGTAAAACATTCTATGCAATATCGCACTTACTTCAAGGTAGACTAGGCTGAGTGCTACACTTATGCTCACTTGCATGCTGGACGCTGACCTGGTTGTCCACCACCATTCTGCATGCCCCATCACCTCCTGCCCACTCCATGGCATGCTGTTTGAAGCTGGTCAGCTGCCACAGGTCAGGCATACCACCACCAATCTGTGCCCTCTCTCAGTGGTTATGTATGCTTTTCTCTTGTGGGAACATAAGATGAATAGCAAGCATTAATATATTGAAGTACATGGTGTGCAATGTGTGCCTATGTCTCGGACATTGTGCTTGCAGTTTCCAGGAAAAGGGTCACCACTGAAGGGTGCACATTGAGGGTTGAGAGAGGAAGGGGTTAGATTCTGTTCCTCAGGGCTCCTAATCAGTTAACTGTTGTGTCCTGGGGCGGTGAAATACCCTGAGCTCCCATTCAATAGAGGGAATGCTTGCAAGTGGGGGTGTGCATAGAGCACTGCGCAAATTCTCTTGTAGAGCAGCAGTGAGATCAGTATGTTCATGGGATGGAGGGATGTATGGGCATGAGGTGAGCAGGCAGTCGTGTCTGTTTGGGAGCTTGCCCAGTGATTTCTGTATCGTGGCGGGGGGGAACAATGAGTCCAGCAATGCCCGTGGGGGTTGGAGGGCAGTGACCCCAATTCTGGGAGGTCTTTTCAACAATCTGTACGTTCCTGCTCATCCCACTGGTTTCAGCCTTTTTGGCGCGAATAGGTCCTTTCCCTTCAGCTTTTAATGAGATTCATGATTGTGACTTCTGCATTGCACGGAATGTGGGAGATTCGAGTCTGAAATTCCACTGAAAAAACAATTGTGAGTTACACTATTTTTCCCGCCAATTCTGCATTTAGAACTTTTTTGGGAGAATCACCCCTATGGGAAACTGTTGCTCCTTGGATATGTAAAGAATTTAAAAAATGGAAGTGAAACATGAGAAAGAGCATATGATACAATCAGTAACTAAGCCAAATGAATACAAGAAATGCAGGGGAGTAAAAGGAACTATGTGTGTTGAGAAATAGATTAGCAAGCAACAGGAAAGGGAATCCAGAAATCTTTTATAGATATATCATAAAAGGGAACTGTGAGGAAAGATGTGGTTGATGACTATCAAAGTTAAAGCTGAGTGACAAGCAAAGTAGAAGAATCACCATCTGGAAGAAATGCAACAAAGATTGTAGATGGTGGAAGGGAAAGGGACTCTGGCTACAATGTTACAACTATCTTTAGATGTGGGAGTGGTGCCAGATTCTTGGAGAATTTTAAATATTACATTCCTGTTCAAAAAAGAAAAGGCATAAACCTAGCAACAGCAGACCGGTGAACCTATCACAGTGATAAGGGAAGATTTAGAGACAATGGGAGCAAGTTTCCAGCCTTGCTGTGCGCCAATCCTGGAAAATTGCATGCTGGCCTCAAAACAGGGCATCAAATGGTTTGCAATCTTCCCTGTCCCTTTCTACTGGCGCAAACTGGATCACGCCCAGAAAGGGTGAGAGGCTGATTAAGTCCATTTAGAGTCTCTCAACTCCCATTATCTTCCAACCCTCAGATCGGGCATGGAGGAGAGCTCAGCAAGAATCACTCCTCGTCTCCACTAGCAGGGATCAGCTATGAAGACCATGCCAGGGATCTAAGAGGCCATTGAAGTGCTGGGTGGTTGGGGACATAGCTGAGTGGTTTCCACCTGGCACCCTGGCAGTGCCAACCTTGCACCCCAGCAGTGTCAAGGGAATGGGGCCTGTGTGGGTGGGATCTGTGTGGGGATAGGACCTGAGCGGAGGCTCTGACAGGGGCTATGGGGAGTTTTGAAGGGGGATCATGAGTAGGAGCCGACAAAAGATGGTTGTGAATGGGTGGGGCATGAAGAAGGGTCATAAGGGGGGCATGTTGGGGTCAGGACGTGGAGGGCATGTCATGGGTCATGTGGGGGGATTCATTGGGTGGGACCCAGTGCTCCAATTTTAGCAATCTGCATCAATGTGAGGGTGGGGAAACTTGCCGCCAATGAGAGACACCTGTCCCAATATCCATGCAGGGAGGGACAGATTCTCTCAGGGCACTGTGAAATTGGGGTACCCTTTCAAAACACCACCAGATGACTTTGCAGCCAGGCTCACCGGTGTGATTCAGCCCCACGCCTCCCAAAAACAGCAAGCAATTCATCACTCTCCCAAAAGACCTCACATTGGTGAGAACTACTGCTACTCTATAAGATTGAATTTCAGGCGCAGCAATGACAAGCAAGAAGGTGAGTACCACTGAACACGAAAGTTCACGGTTCAGGGGGGTTCTCAGCCACGGCCATAGTGCAAGGTGGCGTGGGGGGCTCGCATGGGTGTAGTGGTTTGTGGTAGTTTGTGCCAGTCTGGTGTCCTGCCATCTTGGGACTTGTATTGTGCACATTCCCCCTGCCAACTGGACAATCCCCAGAAATTTCATATGAAGTTGACCTAATCAGAGGTGGGAGGGGGTGCCCACTGGCCTGGAGGGGGAGGAGGTTCAGTTGAGGGGAGGCTCAGACACACAGAAGATGGAGACAGCGACAGTTCAGGACACACATGTGCTTCAATGGACTGACGGATACTGTGTGCCGCTGCTGCAGACTCCAGCTCAGCAAGGAGATGGTGCATCACCTATCTCAGGTCCTTGCAGATCTGGCACCTCAAAGGACAAGGGGACACCTGCTCCCAGTGGTGGTGAAGGTTACAGTGGCCCTAAACTTTTCGCAACGGGGTCTGTCCATGCTGCCTGCAGAGACCTCTGAGGGATTTCCCAGTCCTTGGTCCTCAAGTGTAGCCGCAAGGTGAATGACGGATGCTCTGTTCAGCTGGTCAGGACAATATATCAATTCCAATAACAGGAAAAGCAGGCTATAGACTTTGCCACCGTCACTGGCATGCCGAACGTGCAGGAGGTAACTGATTACACCGATGTTGCCCAGTGGTCTCTAAAACATCAGGCACTGCGCTTTGTAAACATGACTTGCACACTCCCTGAATGTGCAGATCGAGTGCAACACAGAATGAACATCGCGCACGTATATGCATGCCACCCGGGGAACATTCATGATGGCTTCATCATGCAGAGCTCTGAAATCCCTGGGATCTTTGAAGACCAGCAAAGGCTGCTGGGATAGCTCATGGGGGACAAGGGCTACTCGATAAGGCGTTGGCTAATGACATCAATGCGGAGGCCAGAGACTGATGCGGAGACCAGTTATAATGTAGCTCATTCTGCCACCTGGCCCGTTGTCGTGCAGTTGTGTTTCTGGCTCCTGAAGATATGGTTCTGTTACCTTCACTGCTCTGGCGAGACCCTCGAGTGCAGCCCACTGAGGTTCTCCTGCATTGTGGTGATCTGCTCTGTGCTCCACAACCTGGTGTAGCAGCAGAGAAACTTCCTAGATCAGGAGGAAGGTGAGCAGGTAGATGCCCCTGGGGAGGAGGGGGCCCATGAGGATGTGGGGGAAGAGGAGGCTGAGGAGGAGTCAGGCGATAGAGGGCAGGCAATGACAAGGATCCAACAGGACAGGGCGACAAGGGAGGTTGTCATTGTCAAAATGTTCTATGACTCTTCGCAGGTAAAGGATGTTGTTAAGAAAGCGTATGGTGTACTGGCCTTCATCAATCGAGGAATTGAGTTTAGGAGTAGGGAGATAATGCTACAGCTGTATAAGACCCTGGTCAGACCCCACTTGGAGTACTGTATTCAGTTCTGGTCACCTCATTACAGGAAGGATTTGGAATGGTGCAGAGGAGATTTACAAGGGAGGGAGGGGGTTGGGTGGGGGGGGGGGTAAAAGCTGCCAGATTGCACAACAGCTAGTGGGTGAATCATGCTGCCTCTCTCGTCGCCCTGCCCTGCTGGCCCCTCACCAGGGGGGTGAGGTTAAACACGACTTCCCCTTAACGAATCCGTGCTGCGTCTGCTTGATTAAACCGTTTTTTTCTAGGTGCCTCGCTATTTCTTCTTTGATGTCGGATTCTAGCATTTTTCCAACTACAGACGTTAAACTAACCGGCCTATAATTCCCTGCCTTCTATCTGCTACCTTTTTTAAACAGCGGCGTAACATTAGCTGTTTTCCAATCTTCCGGCACTTCCCCGGAGTCCGGTGAATTTTGATAAATAATTACTAAGGCATCCACTATCATCCCTGCCATTTCTTTCAGAACCCTGGGATGCATTCCATCCGGTCCCAGGGACTTGTCTACCTTCAGTCCCGTTAGTCAGTCAAGCACTACCTCTCCAGTGACAGTAATCGCATTAAGGACCTCATCTCCTGCCATCCTTCTATCTTTACTATCCGGCAAGCTATTTGTGTCCTCCTCCATGAAGACCGACACAAAAAATTTATTTAAAGCCTCAGCCATTTCCTCATCGCCCACCGCTAAATCCCCCCTCTTGTCCACCAAGGTTCCAACATTCACTCTAGCCAGTCTCTTCTTTATATATTTGTAAAAACTTTTACTATTTTTTATATTTAGTGCTAGTTTAGCTTCATACTCCATCTTTCCTTTCTTTATCACCTTCTTAGTCATTCTTTGTTGCTGTTTAAATCTTTCCCAATCTTCTAATCACCCACTATTTTTAGCCGCTCTGAACGCATCAGCTTTTAATTTAATACTCTCCTTTATTTCCTTCGATAACCACAGCTGGTTATCCCTTCTCTTACAGCCCTTCTTTACCATCGGAATATATGTCTGCTGAGCACCGAAAAAGGTCTCCTTAAAAATCCTCCACTGTTCCTCAGCTGTCCTACCAGCCAATCTGCGCCCCCAATCTACATTCGCCAATTCCGCTCTCATCCTATTATACTCCCCTCTATTCAAACAGAGGACACTGGTTTGGGACCCTACTTTCTCATCCTCCATCTGCATCAGAAATTCAACCATACTATGATCACTCATTCCAAGAGGATCCCTCAAAAGAAGATCCCTAATTCTACCTGCCTCGTTACACAGTACCAGGTCTAAGATAGCTCGCTCCCTCGTAGGTTCTGTTACATACTGTTCAAGGAAACAACCCCGACAGCATTCCAAGAACTGTTCCTCAAGCCCACCGCGTCTGACTTGGGTCATCCAATCAATATGCAGATTAAAATCCCCCATAATTATTGCCTTTCCATTTCTGCACGCATCAATTATTTGTTTGTTTATAGCCCGCCCCACCTCAAAGTTATTTACGTTTTGCTCTTTGGAGCCTATGTCTTCTCTTACTACCGCCCTGATTTATCCTTAATTAACAGAGTTACCCCACCCCCTTTTTCCTTCCGTCTATCCTTCCTAAATGTCTGATACCCCTGGATCATCACTGGTCGGGGGGTGGTTTATTTCCTGACTCTCCTCCACTGTGGGCTAGATGGGCCAGCTCTGTGTCTCTGAACCATGGGATGCTCTTCCTTAGTGCTGGGGGGATGGGCAATGTCTGTGGGAGGGTGGGGGGGTGGGGAATGATGTTTGCATGTGGATGTTGACAGGAGATCTCCTGGTATACTGGGAGATCAGGGCATGTGCACAATGGTGCCCCAAGAGCTCAGCAGTCAGCTTCACTGACAAGCTTAGGCTCCACCTACCCACTTCCTGGCGAGAATTGCATGACGGTTCCTGTTTTGCACAGAGTGCTGAAAAATGACGGTTCGTATCTCACGGCAAAAAAGAGGTTTGATACTCAGAATTTTTGAGAAGCAAATTCTACTGCCAGAATGTTCACAGAGACCCCCCCAGGCCCCACCCCTTGGCACTGCTCCATGCCTGATGCCCATATCAAGGTGCCCACTGGGCATGGCATTTTTCCCCTTGGGCACTGCCAGGGTGCCTATGCCTGGGTACCACTCCCCCACCACCTGACCCCCTGCAGAGCCAATTGTTCCCCCCCCCCTTCATTCTAGCAGGGTCTGCCTGTTAGTTCTCCGAAAGTGGGGAGCTAGTCTGATCTACACTGGAGTGAAATACTCCTGCAGAGTGGGAGGTATAGTGGGCCCGGAGAATTGTCCCAGGCCTGCTGATCAGATTCAAATTACATTAAAGTGGATTTAATCACTTGCATGGTGTTCCTGCCTGTTTCCAGCGCTGGGAGATGTGTGCGCAGGGGGAATGCATGAACGAATCCCGTGAATTGGCGAACACGGAATTCTCCTAGCCTGCTGCGCTAAAAATTTAGTGCGACGGACTGGGAGAATCTCCCCCTGAATCTTTCAGCAATTGTTAGGTTTTAGAGAAAAAGTGATTTTTGAGAACTTTGGTCAGTTCTTTGTAGGTTTTCCTGCCAGGCTTCTTAAAATGAACAGGACTCTGCATTAGTATAAAGGCTTTATGATCTACTACAATAAGCAAAGTAAGTACTTTAAGTTCATCTGGTATCCTTTTTCGGCAATGCAATCTTGAAATCTTTCTTCGTAAACATTCCACATTTTCATCAAACACGTCTACAGCATTACTTTTGCCTACCATTGCAGTTACCAGTTTTTAGCGACTCTTTATGTTCCTCTTCTCTCTTTTTTTTCTCTTCCTTTTCAATTTGTATTCTTTCTTTGTTGTTATTTTTTGGAACTTTTGTTTTTTTTGATATGCAATCTGGAGTAGTAGCTTTCCCTTTTTAAAAAAAAACTCTCTCTTTTGAGCATTTCAGTGCTGCAGCTTGTCACATGCGAGGCCTTACAATTCAATAAAGTGTCCCCAGAAATGCCAGTAGTTAAACTGGGGTGCAATTTTCCAAAACAAAACTAAATGCCCAATGGGCGGGAATACAAGAGTTTTTCTGCCCATTTTTTGGGTAAGCTTAGTTGAATGAATTACCAGCACTGTGCATCACAGAGGCTGCCAGTGTGATAAAAGGGAGGTTTATCATTATAAAAATAATAAATAATATTATATTATTTACCATTATTACACAATGCTTTCATTCTTGCATTGGTTCTCAGATGTTGCTAATAATTACATGATCAGTTTGTAAAGATCTGACACTCTTTGTGTTTAATTTTTCATGTTGTCAAAAGTGAAATACAATTGTACTATCTCTGTACACATCACTTCAGTCACGAGTGCAGTCGGGAAGTGTGGTCCCTGGAACACTTACAAATAACATATTAGTCCCCAGCTACTAATAAATATTTATAAGTAATTCAACAATGTATAACACTTACTTTCTCCCATAATCAGTCTCTCTCTCTCTTATGCTCTTGGTGACAACCACAGCAGATATTATTGTTGAGCAAATCAGACCCCAGAGTGAGATCTTTCTCACTGATCAGAAACCTTTTTCTATTGTGAAAACATGGAGAAGGAGCTACTGACTCCAAACGCACATAACTCCAAGAACACCTTCAGAATTTAAAGTAAAAAATTTATGAAAAACTAAAAGAAACTTAAGCATATAAGATTAAAAGTTAAAACCACCTGAGATAACACCCCTAAATTCCCCTCCAATTCGATTTTCAAGTTTGCTGACGATACCGCCATAATGGGTTGCGTCTCAAACAATGATGAGACAGAGCACAGGGATGAGATAGAGAATCTGGTGAACTGGTGCAGCAACAATAATCTCTCCCTCAATGTCAGCAAAATGAAGGAGACTGTCATTGACTTCAGGAAGCGTAAAGGAGAACGTACCCGTCTACATCAACGGGGACAAAGTAGAAAGGGTTGAGAACTTCAAGTTTTTAGCTGCCAATATCGCCAGCAACCTGTCCTGGTCCTCCCATGCTGACACGATAGTTAAGAAAGCCCACCCAATGCCTCTACTTTCTCAGAAGACTAAGAAAATTTGGCATGTCACCTACAACTCTTACCAACTTTTACAGATGCACCATAGAAAGTATTCTTGTGTCACAGCCTGATATGGCTCCTGCTCTGCCCAAGACCACAAGGAACTACAAAAGGTTGTGACTGTAGCTCTCGTTTCCTTCTCTATGAATGGTATGCTTTGTCTGTACAGCACACAAGAAACAATACTTTTCACTATATGTTAATACATGTGACAATAATAAATCAAATCAAATCAATTTTTTTTAGCGTAATCAGCTCCATGCCAGGAATTGGTGTGAAGCTGCTTACAATATAACATAATAAGAAATAGGAGCAGGAGTAGGCCATCTAGCCCTTCGAGCCTGCCCCGCCATTCAATAAGATCATGGCTGATCTGTCGTGGCTCAGTTCCACTTTCCCGCCCTCTCCCCATAACCCTTAATCCCCTCTCTTATCAAAAACCCATCAACCCGCGTCTTAAAAATATTTAGCGAGGCAGCCTCCACCACTTCAATGGGCAGAGAATTCCAGAGATTCACCACCCTTTGAGTGAAGAAGTTCCTCCTCAACTCCGTTCTAAACCGCCTCCCCTTTATCTTGAGGCTGTGCCCCCTAGTCCTACTGTCTTTTTTGAGCGGGAAGAGTCTCTCCACCTCTATCCTATCCATCCCATTCATCATCTTATACGTCTCAATGAGATCTCCCCTCATTCTTCTAAACTCTAACGAGTACAAGCCTAGTTTATTCAGCCTCTCCTCATAGCTCAACCCCCTCAACTCCGGTATCAGCCTAGTAAACCTCCTCTGCACTCCCAGCTCGGGACAACAGTGGGGAGATCAGCACATGCACAGTGAGTTGCCCAGCTCGTTGACTCTAATATCTTGAGCAGGATCAGATCCTGACCCCCCCCCCCACCCCCACTTTCCCTCTGAGGCACTGTGAGTGATACTTTGTGACTGCCAGAGATTCATTCAGGTGAATATGTCCAAAATACAGGTGGGATGTTCTCCTGTTTTCCTGCCCATTGGCCACTTTTTTTTGGGAAAAGCACAGCCAAAGACACTTCTGGCTTAATATGGGGTGGCTGCCTCCAATTCAAAACTTTCACAGCAGCTCACAACCAAAAAGAACTTGTCTTCAGACTTTCCATCAGAGCCACCACACTCAGTCAAACACCCTTCCTTAAATATTGTTGTCGTCTTTCATCTCAAGCTGCTTTGTCCTCAAACACCTCTTTGAACTCAATGTATCCAAAAATAAAAATTTGTCACGCTTTCCAGTTTGCTGGTACCTTTTGGTCAATAAAATTGTCAATAAAATTTACTAAACCCTTATTAAATTCTTATTACTAAATTATTATTAAATTCTTGTAATATGCAAATGTTCCTTTCTACTTCTGAGCTCCCTTTTGAAATTCAACATCTGAAAAATCATGTTCCTTACTTACATTACAATGCAAATTTTAGATCTGATGTACTTAGTTGTGACCCAAATTCACCAGAACCTCTCATTACAAATGTGTCAGCCTGACACACTTAAGT
The DNA here is from genome assembly GCF_965287045.1 of Carcharhinus amblyrhynchos. Lineage (NCBI taxonomy): Eukaryota > Metazoa > Chordata > Chondrichthyes > Carcharhiniformes > Carcharhinidae > Carcharhinus > Carcharhinus amblyrhynchos. The sequence continues at coordinate 61,243,224 of NC_137329.1, forward strand.
TTCATCTCGTGGCCCTCACAGTCAATCTGGCACAGTATATCTTCTGCTTCTGTAAGATTGGCAGGGAAAAAAATGTATCACAATATACCAGTTGCATTTCATCTTGACACACATCCAAAAATCAGTGAACCGCACATAAGTTATTGGGACGTTGTTGGGAAAGGATTCTTCGGAATAGGATTTATGCGCATTTGGAAAAGCATGGCCTAATTAGGGAAAGTCAGCATGGCTTTATGCAGGACAGGTCGTGTTTTACTAACTTGATTGATTTTTTTTCAAGAAGGTGACAAAGATATTGATGAAGGTAGAGCAGTGAATGCTGTCAACATGGATTTTAGTAAGGCTTTAAGGGCTGTGATTCTCCCAAAGAAATTCTAAGTCCCCAGTTGGCATGAAAATGGCACTCACTACCGCTGTCTTTTTTTAGTGAGATTTTTAGATTAAATCTCTCATGCTCTGAGCACTAGAGAATGCCCTAGATGGATTCCTCTGAATATCCAAGGTAGAGCCTAGTCCTGCTGGAGAGGCCGACAGCATTGTACTGTGTGGGCCACTGCATATGCGCTGACTTGCCAGTGCTGGGATCGGCGCTTGCACAGCTTGCAGCCTCCTGATCGCCACCCTGACTGATTGCCACCCAATAGGCCCTGCACACTCAATAGGCCCTGCCCTCTCAATAGGCCCTGCCCCTCTGGCCCTACTTCCTGCTATTGCCCGATGCCTGGTGGGCAGTGCCAAGGTATCCCTTGGGCAGTGCCAGTTTGCCCTATGGGCAGTGCCAGTTTGCCAGGCTGGCACTGACTGAGGGCATTCCCCCTCACCTCTGAATTCCTGGGGGAACGTCAGTGGCCTCTCTTCACTTCAGTTGGGTTAGCTGCCTGTTCCCCATTAGTGGGGAGCAGTTGTAAATCCCACTGGAGTGAACCACTCCTGGAGCGAGCCTAGAGACTTAATATTAATTTAAATATTGAACTTAGCTCCACGCCAATTTTGTAGGCGTGGAGCTAATGACGCTCAAAACCTTGGCATCAGAGATGCACAGACACCATGGCTCCCAGCAGGAAGCCCGCTAAACCATCTCTGCTGATGTCTCTTTGTCCGTTGTGCTGCTAGAGAAGTGCAGCGGGTTGGGAGAATTCCCTCCAAGGTCCCTCATGGTTGGCTCATCAAGAAGATTAAGATGCATGGGACCCACAGTGACTAAGTTGTTTGGATTCAGAATTGATTTGTCCAAAGAAGTCAGAGAGTTGTGGTGAGTAATGTTTTTCTGGCTGGAGGTCTTTGTCTAGTGGTGTTCTGCAGGGGTCCATACTGGGACCTATGTGATATAAATAAATGAAGGGCCTGTTCCTGTGCTGTACTATTTTATGTTCTATGTCACCCCCACTCCCTGTCAGTGGCCGCATTTCCTACCATTCAATGCTGTAACCTTATTCTAATAGATTGGCATGTCATTACTGGGCCCACGTGCCAGAATCATAACTCCATATCAAATAATGCATCCATTGTAGTATGATGCCAGAATGGTCTGATGTGCATCCCGTCTCAGAGGTATGTACCTGCCGAGCAGTACTCGAAAGGGGAGAGGATCATTCCAGGGTGATGCCAAAGGGAGAAGAGTAATGCCAGTGAGTACTAGGGTGATTTTGTAGGGGTGCTGGGTATACCTGGGTGAAGAACATTTTTTTGTTGTCCTCACTGTGCTCTGGTGTGGCCTTTCAACATGGAGCATGGATATCAAAGCATTGAAATGATAGTGGGGTGGACAAATCAGAGGTGGCCTGTTGGTGGAGTTATCGAGGCGACCAGTCCTGCCTTAACTTTAGACAATACAAGACTAAAGTTGAAGCTAGTGTCTCAGTTTAAATAAGTAACTTTATTTAGGCCAGCAATTGCTAGGGAACTATCAAAGGGGTAGGACAGCTCAGAGGTAAAGCAGCTAGACCTCTCTGATGAAATCTATTGTGTACAATTCAAAACAAATCAATTATAGATTTTTCTTACTGATTTCTCCCGTCTTCAATTAGGTTAAAATCAATCATCTTCAATATACACAAATCAACAATAATATCTGTCATAAATCTCAGCCAACTGCATCTTATCCTCTGGCACAATGGCATTTTATTAGTCAGTAAAATTCAGAAACTAACTGGCTTGGCTGATCCCACTTCCCATGTCGCTTAGTAACTTCCAGCACCAGTCCAAAGTTCAAATGAACTTTTCGATAGGTTCCTTAAAGGTCACTGCCAAACCAGATTAATAAATGACTTCATGTCTGGGCCTGCATCCATCTTATCTGGACAGTGAATAAACCCTATTCGTGAAATGTAATTACGTGTTCTAAATGTTCTCACCTCCGAAACTTTACTGGTAAATCTTGCATATGCCCAAGGTATAAACATTCTCTTGGAACTTTACTTCTTCCTAATGCCTTTTACCATGATGTTTTGCAGCAAGTTGCTGTTGGCTGATAAGGAACAATACATCTTAAAAAATGCATTAATACATTCCAAATGTCAGCGTATGTTTTCTAAAATCATAATCACTTGATTTTTTTTGTATCTCATATGAGTAAACTGCTTTCTTATTAGCTTATAAGCTTGTTTTAGTTCTGCCAATGCCCCTTAATGTCTAAGTTTAAAAGTCTTACTAACTTCTTATGGTTTTCCTACTTACACTGCTCACCAGAGATACTCTATAGAAGCTATGTCAGCCTTCTTATTGCACTATGTCCTATGGGTTCTGTGTCACATTTTTCATTGGTTAGAATGGCAGAAATGTATGCCCAATACCGTGCCCAGATACCTTTTTGTTATACACAAATGAGTATCTCTCAAAATCACATTGCAGGAGACCCGGTGTTACCTGATAGATTCAAAGATCCAAGCACCATATTTAAACATCATCAGAGTTCACACTTCACTCTGTCGAGCTTAGCTGTTTCCAGGAATCAGAGAGAAGCAGCCATAAAGCAGAAGAAGAATGTTACACTCCATTTCTGGTTATGCCCAGCATGGTGGGCTGGGCATGGTCAGTTCCTCACACATGTCAGTCTTCAGGGTTGATGGCTTGGTGCTGTACCATTCAGGTGGCACATTCACCATGAGGGAATGCATCAGGAGCGTGTGGATAGGGAACAGGTAATCACAGAGTTCAGAAGGAGGCCATTCAGCCCATCAAATCTGCACTGGCTCTCTGTCAGAGAGGACCTCTCCCAGCCCTATCCCTATAACCCCACACATTAACCCTGACAAATCCATTTCTCCTACACATCTTTGGAATCCCATGCAGATAGGGAAGAATGTTCAAACTCACACAGTCACCTAAGGCCGGAATTGCGCTCAGGTCCCTAGTGCTGTGAGATAGCAGTGCAAACAACTGTGATACTGTGTTGCCCATGTGTAATGCAGGGACAGGCATTCAATTGCATTGTGGGGGAGTGGAGTGCTCTCTGTAAGTAACTGCAATAAGTCTCAAGATGGGAGGGGATCAGGTCTATATGGGACATGAGATCATCAACATCAAATGGCTATAAGGGAGGACTGGGATCAAAACAATTATCATAATGTGATCAACCATTAAGGGGTGAGGAATGAGAGTTATCAGAGGGAGGGAAACTCCAGCAAGATGGATGGGATCTCGAACATCATATGTGAGAGGGCAGAGCTGGCCTGATAGCATTTAAGCTAGTGACTGGACTGCAAGACTGTCCCTCCATTTCAATGGGATGCAAGATTGAAATCAGGCATGTTTGTTAAACCATGACTCTTGAATAAGATTAACTATATTCAATGCACATTGAATATTACAAGGTATAGAAAATGCTTAATCATTATGCATGAATAGAATGGTCACCAACTTGTGATAAAAAAATTCACACTTTGGCACGCAGAGGGAGCACACAGCTCTCACAATCAACCTTTTGTGCAGTTAGCATACATTCCACTACACATGCACTAGCTTTACGTGCATATCACTTCTCTTATACTGGTAGAAAAAAATCTACACAGAAGGAAATTAATGGAGTGCGGCAACTCTGCACAGTGGGAATCAATAAGGACAGGCAACAACACCTCCTTCAAGATTATCCTCAATATCAGTGCCCTGCAAGGCTGTGTCCTCAGCCTCTCATATATATTCCTTATACATTTATGATTGTTTAGCCAAACTCCACTTCAAGTTTGCTGATGATACCACCATAGTGGGTTGGATCTCAAACAACGACGAAATGGAGTACATGAAAGAGATAGAGAATCTGGTGAAATGGTGCGATGACGTTAATCCCTCCCTCAATGTCAGTCAAATGAAGGAGATAGTCATTAACTTCAGGAAACGTAGTGGAGGACACGCTATTGTCAAGGTGTTCAGATCACCACCTGGTCTGGCACATGGGTCCTAGTCCCTCCACATCAACGTCATAGATAAGAAAGCCCACCAATGCTCTACTTTCTCAGGCAGCTAAGGAAGTTTGGCATGCCCAGTATGACTTTTGCCAATTTTTACATACGCACTATAGAAAGCATCCTCTCTGGATGTATCATAACTTGAATAGCTCCTGCTCTGACCAAGTCTGCCACAAACTAGAAAGGGTTGTGAATGTAGCCAAGTCCATCATGCAAACCAGCCTCCCATCCATTGACTTGCTCTACACTTCCCACTGCCTCGGGAAAGCAGCCAGCATAATTAAGGACCCCATGCACCCCAGACCTACTCTTTTCTACCTTCTTCCATCAGAAAAAAAATACAGAAGTCTAAGAATACATACCAACAGCCTCAGAAATAGTTTCTTCCTGCTGCCATCAGACTTTTGAATGGTCCTGTCATATATTAAGCTGATCTTTCCCTTCACCCTATCTGTAACTTCAACACTATATTCTACACCCTTTCCTTCTCTGCTTTGCACTCTATGAATGGTATCTTTTGTCTGTATAGTGCACAAGACACAATACTTTTTGATGTGACCCAATTCATGTGACAATGATAAATCAGTCAACAAAATGTCTTATGGGCTGCGCTCATGTGCCACCAACCCCCCACTCCTGGCTGTGGCTTTCCTACCACTGGTTTAAGCTGGCCCAATAACATATTTAAAAAAGGCAGGAAAACAAATTGTCAGTGGTGTGCTCTCAGCCCTTGTTGGAGGAATTGCCACTGTATTTGCAGACCATTTTAAAGCGCAGCCTGCTCATTTCTGCTTTTCCAAATTGAGAGGAACAAGAAGATATGTTCAGAACAGTGAAATTCCAATTTAAGGATTGTAGTATCTTAATTCTTGTAGTGTATTCATGTAAGAGTCTAAGCCTGATTGGGGCCATCTTTGAACCTTTGTCTATGTCATGGAAAATTCTGAGTATCAGAAGGATCCAATTGAAATGGGACACTGGGCCAAAATCCATATGCTGAAAGGCCTAAGACCTCTGAACCTTGAACCATAGAACTAGTTATTTCATGAAAATGAAGAGAAACGAGCCCAAGAGCTACAAGGACCCATAGATAACAACATCCCTAGGCTCCTCCTACCACAGGCCCAGGTCCCCAGTTGAACTCCAGTTTTGGGCGAGGAGAAACCAGCAGACAAGGAGACCAGGAAATCCTGACACTAGACGAGAGGGAGTCCCACAGTTCAGAGAGTGGCCAGCAAGCTAACACTGTGCATGCAACCAGGGATCCCCCCCAAGCAAGGTTACCAAAATAAGCAGAATGTGCATCATCCAGATCAAAGGGTGAAGTCACCCCAAAACAGAACATATCAGATAAGTAGACTGAAGAGGAGGAACGACACAATTAAATTGTGTTACCACACCAAAGGTGGCCACAATACAGATGCAGCTCCAAATGAATAAACACCCATTGAATATGGAGGTGGACATGGGGGCAGCAGTATCCAGATGAGTTGATTGAGCATCTTATCACTTACTTAGCGACACTGAAGCCAGATTGGCAACTTATACATTACAAGTAGTAGGGACCACTGTAACCCCAGTCACATGGGCAACAAATAGTTTGGCTCATGTTGATAGTGACCAGACCAGACAAGGACCAGAACTCAGCCTTTTGGGAAGGGAATGGTTACAAAAAATCCACTTAGATTGGCGGCAAATTTTCAAAGTGGACGCTGGTAAGTTATATGAGGTAGTTGGAAAGTACCCAAATGTTTTCTAGACAGGCCTTGGCAAAATAAAAGGGATCAAGGCAACCATTTACATAGACCCGGATGCTCAACAGAGATTAAGGCAAAGCCAGTTCCATATGCGCAGTGAGCGAAAGGAGAGACCAAATTGAAGTGATTAGAAGAGTTGGGGATAATTTGACCCATGCAATTTTCTTGAGGGGGCCGCACTGGTAATCCCAGTGTTAAAGCCAAACAACACAGTCCACCACTGTGGTGACTACAAAATGACAGTGAGCAGAGTGGCTCATTTGGACAAATAGCCAATGCTGCAAATAGATGATCTCTATGCCAAATTATCCAGAGGCCAGATTTTCACAAAGCTGGATATGGGTCATGTGTACCTCCAGTTAAAATTAGAAATGTCATTGAGAAAGTATATGATGATAAACATGCACAAGGTATTGTACGAAAATATTTGTCTACCTTTTGGTGTATCATCAGCATGTGCCATATTCCAAAGAATAATGGAAGGCATATTGCAAAGAATACCCAGAGTGGCAGTCTAGCTATACAGTATTCTAATCACAGGAGCCACTGCCAAGGAACACCATGAAAATTTAGAGGAACTCTTACAACGGTTTTCAGAAGCAGGGGTCAGACTGAAAAGAGAAAAATGTATTTTCTACGCAGCTGAAGTAATATACCTTGGATACACGGTAGATAAAAACAGCTCACATCTAGTGGAGGAAAAGATAAAGGGCTAAAAAAGGCTCCAATACCAAGGAATGTGACAGAATTAAAATCATTTCTTGGCCTCGTAAATTACCATGGAAAATTCATCCAAACTTGGCAACCTTACTGGCACCTCAATATACATTGTTTTAAAAACATCAGAAGTGGGCATGGAAAGAACCACAAGAGTACACTTTTGTGTGGGTCAAGCATCAATTGCAGTTTGAAAACTTGTTGACCCACTTTAACCTGGAAAGGCTGTCGGTCATAACATGCAATGTCTTTCTCTATGGAATAGGTGCCATATTGTCTCCCCAGTGGAGCACTGGGACGGAGCGCCCAATTGCAAACGTCTCAAGGACATTAGCTGATGGGAAAAGAAGGCATGTGTAGATCAAAAAGGAGGCTTTGCCAATGGTTTTCACAGCGAAAAAATTCCATCATGGTCAGCATTTTACCATCATAACAGACCATGAACCTCTGTTGGGAGCTTTTCTGAGCACAAAATATTTCCTCCTATAGGATCAGCGTAGATACAGTGATATGCACTATTATTAGGCACCTATGAGTACACCCTGGAGCATAGACCAGGAACAGAAGTTGCCGATGCAGATGCCCTGAGTCCTTTGCCCACAAACTTACCACCACCACTGAAAACGGACAAACTCATAATAGCATTAAATTCTACAGATACCTTATCAATTTCGGCAAAACAAACTATGACTTGGACTTGAAACGATCCCACTTTAAGAAAATTAAGCAGCATAATATTAAATGGAGCAATGCAAGAATGTCTGGCACAAGATCTGAAGCCGTATGCAACAAAGTATCTTGGATTAAGTACAGAGATGCACCACTTCGCAGAGCACAATGAAGAAACTTAGGCAATCTTTTAGCACTCATGGAATTCCAGAAGTTTTTTGTGATGGATAATGGAGCCCCATTTACTAGTAGGGAATTTTGGACATTTGTGGAAACAAATGGAGTATGACATGTCCACACATCTCCTTACCATCCATCCTCAAACAGATTAGCAGAGCGAGCAGTCCAAGTTTTGAAAAGAGAATGAAAAAAACAGTGGGTCTGTAGCCACAAAATTGGCACATTTTTTAATCACAGAACAATGCCACTTGTAATGATAAGTTTAGCCCTGGTTGAATTATTGATGAACAAATGCCTACAGATCAGGCTAAGCCTTACCTTTCCAACGTAAATGGAAGAGTTGAAGAAAAGTAAGAAGCTCAAAAAAAGGACAGAAAAGAGGTTTTTCACCAGGAGACATGGTCCAGGTGTGAAATTTTGGAGGCACCCCATGGACACCAGGGATAATTCTTTCTCGAACAGCATCCTATATGACAAAGGTTGGGGACAAGATTCTAAAGAAATATATAGACCACCAACACTGTCGGATGTTGTTGATGGAAGCAGCCAACAGAGCTAGCATGCCATTTAGAACCTCAGGTGAACTAATGAAGGACAAAGCAACTCAACCAACAGGACTCTCAAAAGCAGCTGATGAGATTTCCGATCCTGATTTGGAAACAGAAGCAGTGAAATCCCAGCCAGAAGTTGTCATTGAGGAAGAACCATCTCCAGTAATACTTCAACAGTCATCCAGAAAGAGACACTCACCAAAAAGCTGTACCCACCTGACCATGTGGAGTATGAAATAGAAAGAAGTCCATAGGCCAAAAGACAAGGGAGAGCCCTCGGACTCAGAGGGTGGGCAGGGTGTGAAAACCCCTAGAATTTGCATAGAGAATCACCAATTGACCTCCTTATAGGAGTCATTGAATATGAGCTCCCTGGGGATTGCTAATTAACTAATAAGGTGGAGCTCGTATACTGATGTCTGTAAAAAGCAGGCCCTTGAGTGGGTCTATTATTGCATTGTCCCAATCAGGACTTGTTTCATATAATAGAATCACAGAATCCCTACAGTGCTGATTGAGACCATTTGGCCCATCAAGACTGTACCAACCACAATCTCACCCAGGCCCTATCCCCGTGACCCCACATATTTACTCTGTTAGTCCTCCTGGCACTAAAGAGCAATTTAGCATAGCCAATCCATCTAACCCGCATATCTTTGGACTGTAGGAGGAAACTAGAGCATCTGGAGGAAACCGATTCAGACATGGGGAGAATGTGCAAACTCCATGCAGACAGTCACCCAGGGCCGTAATTGAACCCGGGCACTGTAAGGCAGCAGTGCTAAGCACTGTGCCACCATGACTGTGCTTGTTTGCCTCAGGCTTGTAGTTTTGCTTTACTTTATTTAATGCAATAAAGCACTCTTCCTATACAGCTGACTCCTAAAGTTATTAGAATCTTGAAGGCTGTTATAGCACTGCACAGTAATTAAGTGGAGATGCAATAGCTGGAATGAAATTAACCACACTGGCTCCACAGTGATTTCCTCATTAATGACTGGAAGGTGACCATAGTGGTCTTATGTTCATTTACATCTCTGTTCATTATTTCCACATTACCCATGGATGGAGCGGCAAACATTGCATTCATCCTGGCAATCAGACAAAAAAGAACAAGAAGGATCCATTGCCACCAAGCTGGCCAAAGAGAAGTGTATCACCCTGATCAACAGGGCAAGTAGGGTGCTATCAGCAATCAGCGGTGGAGGCTGACAGAGCCATTGAGCACAGGCGTCTGACAAGGCCAAGGATATACAAATGATGCTCCCCATACCTCCAGATGAGTGAGAGAAAATCCCCAGACACTTGTGAATGTCTACAGATGTGGTGGCTCTGATACCATTGGGATTGAGAAACCATTCTTTGCCAGTGGCCCTCAAAGTGACCATTGCTCTCAACTTTGCTAGTAGCTTGTTCCAGGGGTCCACTGGGACTAATGTGAGATTTATCAAGCATCTACTCACAAATGCATCTGAGAGGTTACCAATGTCTTATTTTACAAGGTGCATAATTATGTTCAGTTCTGCCTAAAGGAAGCTGGGCCAGGCTTTGAGAGCAATGGGTTTCAGCTAACTCTGGATCACTCACTGACTTGGGAGATGCCAATCTCACCATCAGAGCAGGCATGGTCCCTGTTCTCATCAACCAACACTGTTACTTGCTTCTAAACCTCTGTGAATGAATTCAGACATCACTCCCACTGGCGCTGGATCTTTCCCTGTTGCTATGGGTGATTTCCTCTTGCATAAAGACAAATGGATTGATTGTGTGACTTCTACATGCCCCACTTGCACAGATCAGCAGGATATATGGACCTGCATAAGGACTGAGGACATAGCTCAACAACATGTGGAAAGAGGTGAAAATGTGTGAGAGAGTAGGTGGTGATATCCTTTGTGATGCTAGTGCATGAGGAGTGTAACACTGCGAATACCTGATGAACATGTGAGAGATGAATGAGAAGATTGTCTTATCCTGGCAGAGCAAATGAGATCATTCATCCTCTTCTCTGTCACCTCAATGAGATTTAGAACATTGCAACGTAACTCTCCTCCCAATAATTGTCGTTGCCTATTTTTGTACACCACCTTCTCCTGAAAGAAAGAGGGAGTGTGTATACATCATGTAATAAAATTGGGAGATATGGTTGCCATGATTGTCAATGTGTTTAAACTGTGAGATGTGGGTTTGAAGTGTGCAACAGTGACAAGTGAGTGAGGGTGAGATAAACCATATGAATATTAGGTAATGCCCTGATTTACAGAGATTGTGGGTAGTTGAGTGATGGGACAAAGTGGATTGAGTCATGAATGAATCTGGTGATACAGTTGGTAGGATAAGGCATTTGAAGACATATTTACTAATCTTGACAACTTGTAAGAACATAAGAAATAGGAGCATCTAGCTCTCCGAGCCTGCCCCTCCATTCAATAAGATCATGGCTGATCTGAAGTGAATCAGATCTTTCCCGCTTTCTCCCCATAACCCTTAATTTCCTGGTCTATCAGAAATCTATCCACCCGTGACTTAAATATATTCAATGAAGTAGCCTCCACCACTTCAATAGGCAGAGAATTCCAGAGATTCACTACCCTTTGAGTGAAGAAGTTCCTCCTCAACTCCGTTGAAGAAGTTCCTCCTCAACTCCGTTGAAGAAGTTCCTCCTCAACTCCGTAGTTCCTCTACGAGAAGTTCCTCTCAACTTGTGTGAGATTATTGAGGTTCTTCCAGGACTTCATTAACATCTTTGGAGCTACCTTTCTGGCATTCTTTTGCCATTGTCTTCTGACCACATGTCAGGAGGGCTCCTAGCCCTCTGAAAATACAAGATATCTCCTTTCCAATTCTTCTACCAAAACTTGTAGTGCAACATCCAGAAACATTAGTGTATGCTTTCTCTCACGTCCGTCATTGTTGATTCATCCAGAGCACAATTGTGAGAATAGCCTCAGCACCAACAACAGCCGCAAGCATCTCTCCTTTCACAGATGCAGGTTGGCTTTCATGAATGTCAAACTCTCATATTAGTACACTGCCTGCTGATGTGTAGCTAATGAATAGTACAGGTGGTACATCGGGATGATGGAAATGAACAGGCAGCCTGAAGTTAGCAGCTTGTCTATATTGTAATTAATGGAACTGAATTAATTTCATGCAGCAATTTCTGCATCCATTTTCATAGATTACCCAATTTAAATCCAATATCTTTAGTTACATGTGGAAACAGACTCCTTAGTCATTAAGGTAACTATGCTTTAGATTTAACTCAATGAGGTAGTTCCATTTTTGATGAATAGATTGACATGTTTGGATCAAATTGTTTGTATTTGTAGTGCTAAATTTCACTGTTCCTTATCAACAATAACATAATATAAAGAGATTTTCAGCAAATCATTAGCTAACTTGATGCCTCCTTCAAAAATTATTTAAATTGGTTCAAATATTTTAATTATCTTGATTTTAGTTCTATTTAAATTTGTCATTACAGTCAGGGCTGAAAAGAATAAAATATACATGAAAGCTAGCATAATATATTTTCATGTTCTAATTAATTAATAGGTGGTGATGAAATTTGAAGGAATTGATCAGAAGGACACCGACTGTATGATTATTCATGATGCTGCTCGAACTCCTCCTGTCATTGCAGGAAACTTTTGTGGTAATGTGCCATTGCCTTCAAACATGGTCAGCTATGGACGTACAGTTGTAATAGAATTTCGACAAAACCCATCACAAATGAAGCGTGGATATAAAATTTCCTTCAGCAGTATTACCAGTAAGTGTGCAAAACACACAAGCTTACAAAAATCAACATGTCCTCATTGTTGTTACAGAAATCAACTTTGAAAACATACCCTTTTATGCAAGTTTTTTCATCAATTTTCCCCACTAAATTCTCTCCATCTTGAAGGTTTTTACTGGTTTTCACAGATACCAGGGCCGCGACTATCGGTCGTGTCACACCTGACGCAGAACGTGTTAGAACAGAACGGGGTGGGAGAATCACGGGTTAGTGGTTTAATGCGTTCTGCGCCAATGTGAAAGCTCATCAGTATCTTCTCAACCACCACTCCCAAACATCATCTGGTAAGGGCAGGAGTAAGATCAGCATATTTAAATGAGCATTTATGTCCGACAAATGTTATGGGTCACAATGGTTTCCTTGCCCAAATGACACTTAGGGAGAAACTTACTAAACAATTGCAGAGTGTTGTTTCTGGTGAGAAATCCAGCATATTTCTCTCCAGAATTGGTTGGTTTTCTCACCAGATCTTCCGACACTGCCAAAAAAAAATCAAGGGCGCTTGTTTCACATTATCATACAGAGGGCAGGAGCCTAAACATGCTGACAAAACCAAGCTGCTCAAAGATTCGGATATCATCTTTGAAGAGGCCCAGATCAAAACCTTAATAACTCTCCCGCCAGCCCACCATTGAGATCTCAGGTGTTCCCTCTCCCCATCCCCCTCTGTGTCGACACTTCTCTACCCCTCCTTCCCCCACCCCCCCTCGATCATTGGCATCTTCCCCTCAACAGTTAGTGGCAGTTTGAAGATATGGCAGGTGAGCGGAGTGGGTTAATAATATTAAAATTAATGGAAATATTTTATGAGAGGAAGCTACACTTTATTTTTGAAATTGAATGAGATGATGTGAAATATTCTGAATGGCAGCACACGCACCTTGTCAATTGGAATATTTGCTCCTACATTAGGTCATTTTAAACAAATGCTAATTACGCTATATTAATCTTTACATTAAACAATTGCTGGGCAATGGTTTTACTAGCTGTGCAAGTCTGTGCTGCAATTATGTCACGGGCTGATTTTTCTATCTCATTCTATGTTTGCTTGCCTCAAAACTCACATCGCAATATTAACCGTCTTTACCATAATTCTGATGTGATGTAAGCTTCAATTTCAGCAAGGCGATTATTCATACAGGCATGTTTTTACAAGTGAAGACGATGTGATCAATTTGTGTATTTTTTCTATTTTGTGGGGAAAGCGTGGGTGGGAAGTGGTAAGTTTGGTGTGGGGGAGGGTAGGAGAGAGAAACAAAGGTAAGCACAGAGCTGTGAATCTGCCTCTGCCAGGTCCTGCTGAAGACTGGAATGTTCCCCTGCTAGGAAAGGACAATAATGAGTAGCCATTAGCATTTTGCAACCGTGGTCACCTGTGGAGTTCCTGCAAGTGATGCTGTGGGGCCATAATGATTGACATCCAACCATTGACTATTATACTGACTAACCCACTAAGCATTTACAATTTTTACTGAAGTTTTTTCATTCTTGTTTCAGAATTTCAGCATTCAGCATTTGTTTATCATTGCTAAAATGTATTATTAAGTTCAATCCGAGGAAATCTTTGAAAATTGTTCCCAAGCTCTATTTCTTTTTTTGCAGATCCAAATCCTGTAACAGCCTTTTCTGAGGGGAGTTACTACAATAATTTTGCTCTTGTGCTGTTCATCTCACTGTTACGTTCATGGGGAGCATTTTTTTTGTAAAATAATCAGAAAGCAATTATTTTTCCATTTTTCTAATTTATAGATTGTAGAATGTTTATGTCTGTAGTTTGAACAATGCTCAGTTTAAATGTATTTTTGTTGCTTTGTATTTGTTCATCCATAATATTCAGAACAATCCTGGGAGACAGTGGCAGGCATTAGCGGAGAAATGCAGAAATTTATCTGAAATCTATATTCATCTGAAATCACTCAAAGCATTTTAATGCAACAGACTACTATCTTATTTTTAACAGTGCTGTCCAAATCATCAGGAGGGAAATTTCAGCTGAATTTGTTAAGTTGTTCTACATGATTATTTCATCATTTCATCCCTCATATCTGGTGTGCAATTCATCCAGCCAGTGGCAGGAATGGCACCACATGGTAAATGGGAAAGATAGTTGGGAATTTTAACCACCAAAAATTGATGTATTGGGATGAAGTGGACTGTGAAAATGTTAGCGTCTTGAAGCCAAATCCAAATCTACCCACTTCCACCACAGGTGATATGGAGTCAGATAAGCAAATTGTTCCAGTAGATGTGTTCGTCAGTTAAATATTGTAATTGTTTAACTTGCAGCACCCAAAAGGCATGAGAAGAAGCAACCGTCTTTTCTGTTCTAGGAGGAGCGAGTTGCTTCCTCACACACACCATCAGCATCACACAGCCAATATTACTTTTGCTGCACACCAGCTCCTTCCCTGACCCTCAGCAGCCCTTGCTCAGCATTGTGGGCTTCTTTCTTCAACATCATCAACAACCTGATTCCCTTCAGATGGTCAAAGATTGATTTCCAGAACATATCTCCTCCCTCCCCACTCAGAAATCCAGTCCACAAACTTAAAGCCAAATTTCTGCTGGAAGTTTCCTTTTATTCTGGCCCTTGACATAAAAAAATTAAGATACTGTTGAGACTTCTAATCTTTGCCCCAGGCATATCTTTGTGGTCCCTTTAATGCTCCTTCAACCTCTTCTGTATGTGCACGGGCAGCCCTACAATTAAATGAGCTTCATTTCTCCAGAACCTTTTATCAGGTCATCAGTCTGCATGTGGGGAATTTTCCAGGAGACTTTTGTTACCAGCTAGCAATGCCCATAACAAAGTTACACTGTGTCATTGGTCAGAATTTTTTCTGAGGTCCTTTCTGAACAGAATTAGAAAATCTAGCCCAAGTGTACTTTCAGCAAGGTGCGTTAACATAACCTTTTGTTCATCAGTGAAACTAAATGGCCCTGTTCTTTTGGCCTCCGTATTGTCGACATGCCAGAACTCCATAGAACTCCCAGGTTCTGAGATCTGTCGGAATTGCAAAGAATTTTGAACTTTTGACAAGCAATTGTCCTGCTCCCCAGCCTTTCCACAAAAACCTCTGCGCTGAGTAAGAACTAACTGTGGATAGTTCCTTGGGACTTCTCTGGGTCATTAGCAGAAAAATTAAAGACAGAAAATTTCTAGTCTAAGTCTTGGATAATTAGAGAACCGACACTCCAATCATTAGTGCTGTAAAAAGGGGACAACAGCATAGTCACCGTTCCCCCTCCCAGGACGAAGCTGTGAAGGAGTTCTTTGTGGAACTGTTTGCTCAGCATTTTTGAAGAGCCTGGATTTGGAAGATCTTAACTAGAAATGCAGAACATCATCAACACATTGAAGAGTTTGAGCAAAGCAGCAACCCCATGATGATTACCACTTCATGGAAGATCCAGGCCATTGATGATTATTCAGCTTCAATTTTGACCCAAAATATTTTTTTTAACCCTGCCCAGTTTAATGTTCCATTGACTTCAAGAACAAGTGAACTCAGTGTGGTGTGAAACAATTTCTGATTCAAACCAATTCTGTTTCCACCAATTGTGTTAGGTTACAACCAGGATTGTTCATGTAAAACTATAAAATTACACCGGTAAATCATTAATAGATATGACAATATCCGGTAAATATAATTGAGAGGGAATCTAGAGGCATTGTCTCCATAATTAACTGTCCAGTAACTTTTGGGGCTAAAATGTTTCTGAAGCACTTGCCTTTTTGGTTGCAAATTGATCTGTAATTAGTTATTTGGTGTTTTCCCTGTACCCAAATCCCCGTATAATGTGTAGAATGTAGACTCACCTGATGAAGGAGCAGTGCTCTGAAAGTTCATGCTACCAAGTAACCTGTTGGAATTTAACCTGCTGTTGTGAGACTTTTTACTGTGCCCACTCCAGTCCAATACTGGCATCTCCACATCAGACCCTTAGAATGTGAGATCAGAGTCATGTGTTTTCTTTGAATTCCCTTGGCTTCAAGTTGAACAGGGTTTTTTTGCTTCCTTACTTACCATTTGGAGTCAAATGAGAATCCCCAGCTTGCTGGAGCTCTGGTTGAAGTGAAAGAAGTTCCAATGTGTTGAGTTGTGATCATTTGTTACTGTGCTGATGAAGAGTTTGTAAAACGTTGGTTATTAAATTATTTGCTAATAAAATGTCACATCAAACAATTACAAGGCCTTTCTTGTTTTATAGTTTTCAAAATACACAGAAGTGTGAGAAAATACAGAATAAACTGCCAGGAATGGGTTAACAGACCTTTCAATTAAGTTCTAATTTGATGTCAATTATTCAATAAAAGTCAGAGATATATAAAGGGGCTTCAGTCAGCACTAGGTGGTGAATGAAAATTGAATATGGAATTGGATTACAGAATTAAAGGTAATTTATGAAGGAGCTGAACTTGTGTCTTCTTTACTGAACTACAGCTGAGAGGTTCAAACGGTGGTCGCAGAGGATGGTTGCTGGTTTCAAGTAAATGGTTGTAGGTTATGACTTTTAAAAAAAGGCTTTACTCAAATTCTAATCAACAAAGGTGTGAGCAAGAGATAACAAAATGGTTGAACTGAGAGCTAAAGTCTCAGGATATGACTTCACCATTATTCTCAGACATTAAACCTCATGACCAATAGAAAAGTGAAGTCACCATGTGGACTAAGGAACCAGTTTGGGGAAAAGAAAACAAGAAATGGCCTTGGCTCTTTCTTTACCAGAGAGAAGTCAAATTGTTTTCTAAATTGAAACATTTGGACCCGGAGGGAGGTCCCAGTTTCCCAGTGGAAACTCTCGCAGATGCGGGAAGAATGTGCAGACTCTGCACAGATGGTGACCCAAGCTGCTAACCACTGTGCTGCCCTTATCAAAAAGATGACTTCTTGAGTGCATATGAAAGCAGGTCAGACTTCAATAGATTTTGGAAATCAGAGGATATTTCTATAAAGCAATATGTGATAGAATTAGCAGACTATACATAAGGATGCAAAAACATTGCCTGGAAATTCCACAGTCCGTGTTGACATTTAAGTTACTCGACTGTGCTAAAATTATAAATATGTATAGTCTCTTGGTTTTGACAGAAATTAGATTTGCGGACAAACATACCTGATATGATCAAATGTCAAAGGCTTTAAAAAAATTTAGGGAAATGTTCTATCTCTGTGGCTTTTATGACAAATGGGTATCAGTGATAAAACAGATGGTGGCAGATATACTGTTAACAGTGTTACAGAAATCATACAGGCACAAACTGGCTATGAGAGTAAGGCAGAACATTGGGACCCTGAAATTATGAGGACAGAAACCCCTTTAATATCTATAACAGGAGGAAGGATAAGGAGAGGGATAACAGAAGAATGAATCCCAGAAATGCCCAGGGCATAATTAATCAGTATTTTAAACGTGACTCTAAATTTCATCATGCTTTCAACTGTCTGAATGATCTAATAGAGCGTTTGAAGCCACATGTGACGTGGAAGAATTAGAGGAAAAAGATAGTGACCAGAAAGAAGGCACTGTCTTATTAATGAGAAACTTTACTGTAATGAAAGTTTTGGTTACAGAGTTCTTTAATTGTGCTGCATTGGACAGTGGTTTAACGTCTCCATGTGTGGAATTGACTGGTTAAATGTTATCTGGACTCTTTAAATGCTGAAAACTGGAACAAAGTTAAGGAATTTGAAAGTTCCACAAAGTTCAGGGGTGGGGATGATAATACCCTGAAGTCACTGAAAAAAGTGGTGATCCCTTACAATATGCCGGAGCGAATCGTTTCATTAGTACAGATGTTGCCTTTGCTTCTGAGTAGATTGTCGATTAAGAAAACACAAATGAAACTGGATATGGGAAACGATATGGCAACAATTTTTGGAAAAACAGTGGACTTATAATTTGCACAGTTGGGATACTATTGTATTCTGTCGATGACAAATAATTTGTCAGGTGAAGAGGTTAAGGAAGTGTTATTAGCACCTGGGAATGGGACTGCAGTAGATAAAAAAAAGCTCATCTTGTTGAAGTTACATTGGCAATTTGTGCACCGTCTCCTTGGAGGCTGCAAAATATATTAAAAGATGCAGGTATAAAATATGAGGACTATATTAAGCTTATAGAACACATCAGCGATCGGTGTGAGGTTTATAGGAAGACTCTGTGGGTTTCCTCTGGGTAGCACAGTGGTTAGCACTGTTGTTTCACAGTGCCAGGGACTTTTGTTTGGATCATTGTCTGTGTGGAGTTGGCAAGTTTTCTGTGTCTGCATGGGTTTTCTCAGGGTGTTCTAGTTTCCTCCAACATTCTGAAAGATGTGCTGGTCAGAACCCGAACCACAACACCTTTTGACACAGCCAGACTGGGAACAATGCCTATTAAGGTCCAGCTTGGAAATAGTAGTTTTGCACTGAAAACAGAAGGATTTTCCTGCTGTTATAACAGGTGTGTTGAATCTATTTTCAATTTTTTTTAGCCAAAAAAATTAATTCTGATGTTATTGGCTCTTTTAAAATATAACTTTTTAAAAGTGATTATAAATGAGTATTATTTGTGAAACTATTGTTTAAATCTGTTATTTTATGCAACTAAGTGTGGCATGCATATTAGTGTTTGCATGTTTTAATTTAGAAAATTGAAAATTTAATTGAGAAGATGAGGCAGGTCCACTCAAGTCTGGCAGCAGGGAAGAAGCTATTTCTGAGCTGGTTGGTACGTGATCTCAGACTTTGTATCCTTTCCTGACGGAAGAGGGTGGGGTGTGTGAGGTCCTTAATTACACTGGCTGCTTTTCAAAGGCAGTGGAAAATGTAGATGGAGTCAATGGATGGGAGGTTGGCTTGATTGATGGTCTGGGCTTCGTTCATGACCCTTTGTAGTTTTTTTGCAGTCCTGGTCAGAGCAGGAGCCATTACCAAGCTGTGATACAACCAGAAAGAATACTTCTATGGTGCATCTGTAAAAGTTGGTGAGGATTGTAGAGGACATGCCAAATTTCCTTTGTCTTCTGAACAAGTACAGGCATTGGTGGGCTTTCTTAACTGTAGTATTAGCATGGAGGGACCAGGACAGGTTGTTGATGATCTGGGCACCTAAACTTGAAGCCTTTGACCATTTCTACTTCATCCCCCTTGATGTAGATAGGGCACGTCCTCCACTTTGCTTCCTCATTTTGCTGACATTGAGGGAGAGTTTATTGTCGTTGCACCAGATTCTCTGTCTTTCCTGCATTCCATCTCATCATTTTTTTGAGATCCGACCCACTACAGAGCTGTCATCAGTAAACTTAAAAATCAAATGGGAGGGGAATTTGGCCACACAGTCATAGGTGTATAAGGAGCATAACAAGGGGCTGAGGACACAGCCTTATGGGGCAATGATATTGAGGATAATCATGGAGGAGGTGTTGTTGCCTATCCTTACTGATTGCGGTCTGTGGGTTAAGAGGTTCAGGATCCAGTTGCAGAGGGAGGAGCCGAGCCCCAAGTCAGAGTTTGGTGATGAGTTTCAAAGGAATAATGGTGTTGACTACAGCTCAGCATTCAATGAATAAATGTTCCAATGGGAGCATTCTTTCTCAATCTACTGTGTCTAATCCTGTTAGAATTTTATATAATTCCATGAGATCCCCTCTTACTCTTTTAAACTCCAAAACAATCCAAACTGACTTAGTCTTTCCTCATATGACAGACCTGCTATCTGAGGAATCAGCCTGGTAAACTTCGCTGCACTCCCTCAAAGAACAAAGAACAACCCAGCATGGGAAACAGGCCCTTCGGCCCAACGAGCCCGTGCCGCCGCATCTTCCTACACCTAACCTGCCCTGTGTGTATGTGAGTGGAACCCCTACTTAGCCAGATTCAGGGGAGAATAGTGTCAATTTGGTACACCAATCAGCCTAAGAGCACATCTTTGGGGTGTGGGAGGAAACCGGAGCGCCCAGAGGAAACCCACGCAACCACAGGGAGAATGCACAAACTCCCACAGACACAGGCCCAAATCCATGTATCTGCACAGCTAGCAGTGATAGTCACTGAGCTGTTGCGGTGCCCGTCTGCTGGTCCAGGATTAAGCACACACAACGACACGAAGTACTAGGCCACTCCCAGAACCTCCAAGAGCAGCCCACGCACGACCCACCGGTTTGACAACAAGGTGGACCGACACCTGTGGAATAAAAAGACAAACGTTAACATGTAATACTACATTTCCGGTGTCGTCCCGAGGCTCTGTCCCTATTTAATACACTCTACTATAACCCTCCATCCCTGTTTCGCTCATGTGTCTATCTAAGTAAACCTTAAACAAGCCCAACGTGCCTGCCTCCACCACCCTACTTGGTAGCGCGTTCCATACCTCCAAACCTTCCTCTCATATCCAAATTATGCTTCTCCCACCTCACCCTTAGATCGTGACCTCTCGTAATTGTCCCCAATCTAGGGAAAAGCCTGCCACTGTTGACTCTATCTATTCGCTTCAGTATTTTATATACCCCTATCATATCCCCCCTTAATTTCCATCTTTCTAAGGAGAAGAGCCCCAGTTTCTCCAACCTTTCCTCGTAACCCAGTCCTTCCATGCCAGGCAACATCCTGGTAAACCTCCTCTGCACCCTCTCCAGGGTCTCCACGTCCTTCCGGTAGTAAGGTGACCAGAACTGGACGCAGTACTCCAAATGCGGTCTAACCAACGTTCTGTACAACTGAAGCATTAGACGAAGCTCTTATACTCTATACCCCCTCCTATAAAGGCTAGCATTCCATAAGCTTTCTTCACAACCTTCTCTACTTGTGTCGACACCTTCAGAGACTTGTGCACCTGCACTCCCAGGTCCCTCTGTATCTCTATACTCTTAATAGGTCTACCTTTTATCATGTAATTCCTCCCTGCATTATTCCTTCCAAAATGCATCACCTTGCATTTGTCAGGATTAAATTCCATCTGCCACCTATCTGCCCAATGTACCAACCTATCTATTTCCTGTTGTATCACCTGACATTCCACTTCAGTACCCGCCAACCCTGCCATCTTGGTGTCATCCGCAAACTTGCTGATCACACCACGTACGCCCTCTTCCAAGTCGTTTATATATACTACAAAGAGGAGAGGTCCCAGTACTGAGCCCTGCGGCACACCACTGGTCACTGGCCTCCAGCCAGAAAAGGTCCCCTTGACAACTACTCTATCTCCTATTGCCCAGCCAGTTTTCAATCCATCTAGCTACCTGTCCTTGTGTCCCATGTGCCTTAATCTTTTCTACCAGCCTACCATGAGGGACTTTGTCAAACGCCTTACTGAAATCCATATAGATGACATCAACGGCTTGCCCATCATCAACCGTTTTTGTCACCTCCTCGAAGAATTCCACCAGATTCATAAGGCAAGACCTCCCTCTAACAAAGCCATGTTGCGTAACCCTAATCAGATCGCAACACTCCAAATGCTCATACATCCTATCCCTAAGAATTTTTTCCAATAATTTTCCTGCCACCGATGTCAAACTCACTGGTCTATAATTACCAGGGTTATCCCTACTACCCTTTTTAAACAGCGGTACCACATTAGCTATCCTCCAGTCTTCCGGGACCTCACCTGTATCCAAAGAAGAGACAAAGATTTGCGTCAGAGGCCCAGCAATTTCATCTTTCACCTCCCTCAGCAGCCTGGGATAAATACCATCAGGCCCCGGAGCTTTATCTGTTTTTATGCTACCTAAAAACCTTAGCAGTTCCTCCCTCGTAATGGATATTTCCTTCTACTGATCTACAGCTCCCTCCAAGACACTACACGACACCAAAGCCCTCTCATTCGTGAATACCGACGCAAAGTATTCATTCAGGATCTCCCCCATTCCCTCAGTCTCAATACATAGCTCCCCTCTATAGCAAGGACATTCTTCCTCCAGATAAGGACACCAAAACTGCACACAATACTCCAGGTTTGGCCTCACCAATGCCCTGTACAATTCTAGCAAAACATCCCTATTCCTATACTCATATCCTCTTGTTATGATGCTCAACATGCCATTTACCTTCTTTACTGCCTGCTGTAGCTACATGCATACTTCCAGTGACTGGTGCACAACAACACTAAGGTCTTGCTGAGTATCCATCTCTCTCAATTTACACCCATTCAAATAATAATCTGTTTTCCTATTATTGGATAACCTCACTTTTATCCACATTATACAGCATCTACCTGTTATAATCACACTGAAGCATCTCTGCATCCTTCTCACAGCTTACCCTCCCACCCAACTTTGCATAATCTGCAAATTTGATGATAATTAATTCAGTTCCCTCTTCCAAATCATTAATATATAATGTGAACAGTTGGGGTCCTAGAACAGATCACTGTGGTACCGCACTAGTCACTGCCTGCCATTCGGAAAAAAAATCCATTTATGCCAACTGTTTGTTTCCTATTTGCTAAACAGCTTTCTATCCATCTCAAAACACTACCCGCAATTCTACATGCTTTAAGTTTACATAACAGTCTGTTACGTATGATCTTGTCAAAAGCCTTCTAAAAGTCTCAGTAAACCACATCCACTGATTCTCCTTGGTCAATTCTACTAGTTACATCCTAGAAGAATTCCAATAGATTTATCAAATATGATTTCCTTTTTGTAAATCCATACTGACTGTTTGATTATACTATTTCTTTCCAAATGCTGAGTTATGATATCCTTGATAATGGCCCCTAGCAACTTCTCGTGTACTGATGGTAGGCTTACTCGTCTAGTTTCCTGTTTTCTCTCCAGCTCCCTTTTTGAATAATGGGCATACATTAGCTACCCTCCAATCAGTAGGAACAAGTCCAGAGTCCAAAGAATTTTGAAAAATGATCTCCAATGGATCTACTATTTCCAGGGCCACATCTTTAAGTACATTGGAATGAAGATTATCAAGCCCTGGAAATTTATCCACCTTCAATCCCATCAATTTTAGAAAAACTATTTCTCTACTAATGCTGATTTCCAACAGCTCCTCACTAAAACTTGTTTCTCTCAGTACTTCTACTCCATTATTCATGTCTTCCTTTGTGAAGACAGAAGCAAAGTACAAATTTAGTTCTGCCTTTCTGAATTTTAAACTGCTCTCACACCTCAGGTCTCTTTTTTGCCAATTTGTGTGCTTCTTCTTTGAACCTAATACTATTGTGAACTTCCCTTGTAAGCCATGGTTTGACCACAATTTGCTCACCATTCTTGTGACGAACAGGAATAAACAACTTCTGGAGTTCAGCTATTCGTTCCTTAAATGCCTGCCATTGTCTGTCCATTGTCCTTCCTTTCAGTAATGTTTCCCAGTCCCTCATGACCAATTCATGCCATATACCATCACAGTTACCTTAATGAGGTTCAGGGCCTTGGTCTCAGAATCAATTACATCACTATCCACTTGACAAAGAATTCTGTCATATTATCGTCCCTCGTACCCAAGGATTCTCTCATAACTAGTTTACTAACTAATTCTTTTTGCACAATATCCAGTCCCTTTTTGGTTCATTGACATATTGTTCCAGAAAACCATGCCATATACACTCCAACAATTCCTCCACTATGACTAATTTGACTCTCCTAATACGTAAATCCATCCCAGCCAAATCCTATCTAATCATCTTAAAATCATCTTTTCCCCATCTTTTATTTTTGGCCCATACTTGACATAGTCATAGAGGTTTACAGCATGGAAACAGGCCCTTCATCCCAACTTGTCCATGCTGCCCCTTTTTTAACGCCTAAAATAATCCCAATTGCCCGCATTTTGCCCATATCCCACTATACTCATCTTATCCACGTAACTGTCTAAATGCTTTTAAAAGGAAAAATTATACACACCTCTACTACTACCTCTGCAGCTTGTTCCAAACACTCACCACGCTCTGTGAAAAAAATTGCCCCTCTGGATGCTCTTGTATCTCTCCCCTCACCTTAAATGTATGCGTTTTAGTTTTAGAATCTCCTAACTTTGGGAAAAGATATTGCCTGTTTAGCTGATCTGTGCCCCTCATTAGTTTATAGACCTCCATAAAATCACCCCTCAGCCTTCTATGTTCCAGAGAAAAAGTCCCAGTCTATCTAGCGCCTCCTTATAATTCAAACTGTTCAGTCTTGATAGCATCCTAGTAAATCTTTTCTGCGCTCTAGTTTAATAATATCCTTTCTATAATAAGGTGACAGAACTGTACACAATATTCCAAGTGTAGCCTTACCAATGTCTTGTACAACTTCAACAAAATGTCCCAACTCCTGTATTCAGTGTTCTGACCAATGAAACCAAGCATGCTGAATGCTTTCTTCACCACTCTGACCAGATATTGGGGAAGACGACAGCTCAGTGACTATCACTGTTTGCTGTGCAGACACATGGATTTGGGCCGGTGTCTGTGGGAGTTTGCGCATTCTTCCTGTGCTTGCGTGGGTTTTCTCCGAGTGCTCCGGTTTCCTCCCACACCCCAAAGATGTGCTATTAGGCTGATTGGCAGGAATAAATTGTCCCTAAATCAGTTTCCCTCAATCTGGATGACCATAAAACATTAGACAGGGGTCGTGGGTGGAGAGGGGGACTGGTGGTGTTGAGATGGTGGCGCGGGCTTGTTGGGCCGAAGGGCCTGTTTCCTGGGCTGTTTTTGTTCTTTGTTCTTTCTTTGATCACCTGTGACTCCACGTTCAAGGAGCTATGAACCCGTATCCCTAGATCTTTGTTCTGTAACTCTCCCCAGTGCCCTTCCATTAACTAAGTAAGCCCTGCCCTGGTTCAATCTACCATAATGCATCACCTCACATTTATCTAAATTAAACTCCATCTGCCATTCACCAGCCCACTGGCCCAATTGATCAAGATCCTGTTGAATCAGAGATAACTTTCTTCTCTTTCCATTATGCCACCAGTCTTAGTATCATTTGCAAACTTATTAACCACGCCTCCTATATGCTCATCCAAATCATTAATATAAATTACAAATAACAGTGAACCCAGCACTGATCCCAGAGGCGCACTGCTGGTCACAGGCCTCCAGTTTGAAAAATAACCCTCTACAACCACCCTCTGGCTTCTATCAAGAAGCCAATTTTGTATCCATTTAGATACCTCACTCACGATCCCATGAGATTTAACCTTATGCAACAAATTTCTATGTGGTAACTGTCGAGGACCTTACTAAAGTCCATGTAGACAACATCAACTGCACTACCCTGACCTACCTTCTTGGTTACCCCTTCAAAAAACTCAATCAAATTTGTGAGACATGCTTTTTCACTCAAAGCCATACTGACTGTCCCTAATCAGTCTTTGCCTCTCTAAATGCCTGTAGATCCTGTCTCTCAAAATACCTTCCAAAAAACTCACTGGTCTGTAGTTCCCAGACTTTTCCCTACAACTCTTTTTAAACAAAAGCACAACATTTGCCGCTCATCTTCAGGCACCTCACCCGTGACTATCAATGATTCAAATATCTCTGCTAGGGGACCCACGATTTCCTCCCTAGCCTCCCACAATGTCCTGGGATACACTTCTTCAGGTCCTGGGGATTTATCTCCCTTGATGCACTTTTAGACTTGCAGCACGTCTTTCTCTGTAATATGTACACTCCTCAAGACTCTCTATTTATTTCACCAAGTTCCCTAACATCCATGCTTTTCTCAACAGTAAATACTGATGAGAATTATTAATTTAGGATCGCACCCGTCCCTTGTGGATCTGCACATAGATGATCTTGTTGATCCTTAAGAGGCCCTATTCTCTCCCTTGTTACTTATTTGCCCTTTATGTATTTGTAAAAGCTCTTTGGATTCTCCTTTGCCTTATCTGTCAAAACAATTTCATGTCCCCTTTTTGTCCTCCTGATTTCTCTCTTAACTCTATCTTTTTCAATAACAATCTTGAATGTAATGGAGTTATGACTGCTGCTTTCAAAATTCTCCCCCACTGATACTACAACCAGTTCCCTGGCTTTATTACTTAAACCTAAGTACAGGAATGTTTCCTGTCTTGTAACACCTTCTACGTACTGACTTAAAGTTCTCCTGGATGCATTTTAAGGGCTCCACTCTGTCGAAACCTTTCACACTATGAATAACCCAGTTAATTTTGGGAAGTTGAAATCCCCACTATTACTCCCCTATTACTTTTAAACTTTTCTGAAATTTGCTTACATACCTGCTCTTCTAATTCTCTTGCACTGTCAGGGGGCCTACAGAACGGTCCCAGAAGTGTAATTGCTCCTTTTTGGTTTTTAAGTTTGACTCATATGGCTTTTTTGAAGAGCCTTTTAAGATGTCATCACTTCTTGCTGCTGCAATTGATTCCTTGATCAAAATCATGACACCTTCTTCCCTGTATCACTTGATGATCCTACACCCTGGAATAGTGAGCTGCCAATCCTGTCCCTCTATCAACCATGTCTCAGTGGTCACAAATGAATCATACCCCCATGTTTTAAATTGAATCCTCAGCTTATCTGCCTTGTTGCTTAGATTCATTGCATTAACTGCCTTGTTGCTCAGACTCATTGCATTAAAATAAGTAACATCCAAACACTGGCATCTCCACATCATGGCTGCTCTTGTAGCCACAGCATTTATATGATTGATGCAGTTCATTTTTTTAATAAGTGGTAACTGCCAGTATGTTCAGAATTTGGGGGTGTGGGGCGGGGAAGGGGGGGGTGGATTCAGTGGTTTGAATACCATTGATTATCAAGGGGAGATGGTCTGATTCTCTCCTATTGGAAATGGTCATAGCTTAGCACTTGTGAGGCATGAATATAACTTGCCACTAATCAGCCCATGCCTAAATGTTGTTTAGGTCTTGCTGATTCAATATCTGCAAGTGGTGCTGAACTTTGCACAATCATCAGCAAACATTTCCACATCCCATCTTAAAATGAGGAGAAAATTGTAAATGAAGCAGCTGAAGATGGTTGAGTCTTGGACATCAAGCTGAGGAATTCTCATTATGGTGTTTAGGGACTGAGATGATTTACCTCCAAAAATCACAACCAATTTCCCTGTTTGAAGTATGACTATCCAATGGGTAATTTCCTCCTGATTCTCAATGATTTCATTTTTGTGAGAGCTTTTTGACTTGTCAAGGACAGTCACTTTCACTTTACACTTCAGTTCAGCTCTTTTGTCCACACTTGGATCAAGATTATAATGAAGTCCAGACGTGAGTGACCTGAGCAGGACCCAAAGCGCTGCTTGATATCACTACTGATTCCTCTTGCATCACTTTGCTGATAATCAAAAGTAGAAGATGGGTAGTAATTTGCAGTTTGGATTTGTCCAGTGATTTGTGTACAGAAAATACCTGGGCAATCATCCATATTGGGCAAATGCCAGTGTTGCAGTTATATTGGAATGGGTCTCCTCCTGTCAGTTGTTTAATTGTTCACCTCCATTCATGACTGGACATAGCAGCATTGTTGGGTATTAGAACAGTGGGCAGCACAAAATGGTTAGCCCTGCTGCCTCATAGCACCAGGACCCAAGTTCAGTTCCCGGCTTGGGTCACTGTCTATGAGGAGTTTGCACGTGTCTGCATAGGTTTCCTCCGGGTGCTCTTGTTTCCTCCCACAGTCTGAAAGATGTGCTGGTCAGGCACAGTGGCCATGCTAAATTCTCCCTTAGTGTGCCCAAACAAGTGCCTGAGTGTAGCAACTAGGGGATTTTCAGACTAAATTCATTGCAGTGTTGATGTAAGCTGACTTGTGACACTAATAAATAAACTTTAAAGAAGTTCTGGACAAAAGTGAATATAGAAAGATTCAGTCTTCAGCTGAACTGATGTTTATGGACGAAAAGGGATTGGTTTAGGTTAGTGGGTCATTGTTTTTTAACTGGTCGGCGCAAAATCGTGGGCCGAAGGGCCTGTTCTGCGCTGTAATGTTCTATGTTCTATGAACTAAAACGTCACTAACTAATGTCCTTCCATAGGGCAACATAGACCAGAGGGAGAATATAAACTCAACAAACAAAGAATGAGCAATTTCTCGGCTGAAGAAATTTGAATAGGAGGAGCCTAATGGATCTCTTGAACCTGCTGACATTCAACAAGACCATTGACAACCTGATGATGGCTGAAACTTTTCATTCCCACTCTGTCCCTTAACCCTTGACTCACTTGTTGATCAAAAGTCTGTCAACTTCACTTTGAATATGTTCAATGCACTTTCTTCCATTATTATCTAGGGTAGTGAATTCCAAAGATGAACAATCCATTGAGGGAAGACATTCCTCTTCACTTTCATCTTCAATGGAAGACCTCTTGCTGTTGAAGAGTTCTTTTAGGATTTACCCCATTAAGTTCCCTTCAATACGGACGTGAGGAGTAGTATCTGATCTGCCAATTTAGCACTTTGCAAATTTCTGAGACTCAATTGCGGAGGAGGGGGGAATTCTCCAGCTCTGTCGGACTGCTGGTGGGAATCCCAGTGCCCCACTGAATGGGGCATTGGGTGAAACTCAGGATTCCCGTTAGGTATGAAGACAACTGGGATTTACCCAGCCACTCTTCCCACCCCCCACCACATCAATTGGGTTGCTGTCCAGAGCAGGTGTGAACCTGAAAATTATGCAAATCCGCAACTTGTAATTTCATTAGCTGGTTTAAATCCTGATGCTATGACCTCAACACGCATCCAGCCCCCCAGCCACAGCTCACACAAGCCATGGACCCAAGGGGGAGCAAGGAGGTAAGTAGATATTCTTAAACATCATCACCCTGCATAGGGGGAATTCTGTGCCGCAATTGGGGGTAAGCTGGAGTGAACGGGACAGCCTTGAGGGATCTCCCCGAGGACAGGGGAGCCTTGACTGACTGGCTTTCATTGAGGTTTAGGTCTGCAGCAGCTAACTCCCACCATGTTAGTTTTATGCATTTGAATGTCAAAGTTGCTCATTGTTCTTTGTGTCTTGTAGCAGCTGTGAGGTTCCTCCTCAATATAAACTGATGCACAATGGCTATCTGAACTGCCTGCATACTTGCATCAGTGATCATTGAGAGCCTGGGTTTGTGGAAAGACCCCCAGCTAATGCTAGCCCTCCCTCAACCCCCCAAACACACAGCTGGTCTCAGTTACCCCTAAAAGCCTAAATGAGCGCAGGATGCACATCTCCTGGAAGTCTCTTCATTGGCAGTGCCAGAGCAAAGGAGGAAGGGAAATTACCGATGTTAGCGCACAAACTAACAGATACCCCAGTAGGAGGTAAGCAAGGTGCTTACAGCCCACATCATAATAAAAGTCTCATTGCAGAGACAGGGGGCAGTCCACTACCCCAATCCACTACTCTTCCTCTGCCCCAGAGCTGCTCCTCCTGGTCTTATCCTTATTCCACTGGATAACTGAGACACTTGGAACCTTGCTGGAGATCACAAACGCTCTCAAATGAAACTAGCACTCAGACCAGTGGCAGCCAAATTTCCATCATAGGCACAAATCTGAGTGTACATTCAGCCAGTGGCATCATTTCTGCTTCGTCAGAAGGAGATGCTTGCCTGTGCAGAATCAGAACCCAGTCCACACAACAGCTGCCACAGCTTAGACAAGGGGCAGCATGTGAAGGAGCCCCTCATGAACTCTCCAGGAGAAAGGCCATAGCAATCATGGCACAGCTGCCTCACAGTGCCAGCCACTTGGGTTCAATTCCAGCCTCAGGTGACGACGGTCTGTGTGGAGTTTGCATGTTTTCCCTGTATCTGAGTTTCCTCTGGATAGTCTGGTTTTCCTCCCACAGTCCAAAAATGTGCAGGTTTGGTTGATTGACCATGACCCTTGGTGTCAAGATTACAAGCAGGATAAATGTGGAGGGCTACGGGGATCAGGCCTGGGTGGGATTGTTGTCAGTGCAGGCTTGATGGGCCAAATGACCTCCTTCTGCACTGGGGATTCTATGATTCTATCACTAATACCCAATGTTGCACTCTTTGTGAGGCAGGAACTGTGAAAGCATTTGATACCAAGGTTAACTCCC
Organism: Carcharhinus amblyrhynchos; assembly: GCF_965287045.1. Classification (NCBI taxonomy): domain Eukaryota; kingdom Metazoa; phylum Chordata; class Chondrichthyes; order Carcharhiniformes; family Carcharhinidae; genus Carcharhinus; species Carcharhinus amblyrhynchos. The sequence continues at coordinate 61,273,283 of NC_137329.1, forward strand.
AGAAGGGTACAGGGCAGTACTGAATTCTGTAGTTCCTGGAAGGGACTAAGACTTTGGGGGATTTTGGGGGGATGAGTAGAGTAACCCCAGTGGAATGTTAAGTGCCAGGTCATGCAGTTATTAGAGTCATAAAGGTCATAGAGGTTTACAGCATGGATACAGGGCCTTTGACCTAACTTGTCCATGCCTCACTTTTTTTTAAATCCCTAAGATAATCCCAATTGCGCATATCCCTCTACACCCATCTTACACACGTAACTATAGAGTCAGAGGAACTGTCCAGCTCCATGCGATTTTTCAAATTGCCTGAGAGAAGGTGGCATGGTATTAACTCAGTAGCTTCCACCCGGCCTCCATCTTCATCTGTGACAATAAGATGTTCCCTCTCTCATTCAAGCTAACCCTGATCCTCTTATCAACTCTTCCATATCTTTGAGGAAATTAAAATTTTCCAGAGATGACAACACTTCAAGAATCATGGCTGGATGCTGGAACAGGCAAGGCTGTGAGTCTCATGGGCATTGGGCAACTGACTGTCCATTTTCACCACATCATAGAACATAAACTACAGCACAGACAGGCCCTCCAGCCCACAAGATGTGCTGATCATATCCCTACCTACTAGGCCTATCTATAACCCTCAATCCCATTAAATCCCATGTACTCATCCAGAAGTCTCTTAAAAGACCCCAACAAGTTTGCCTCCACCACCACCGACAGCAGCCAATTCCACTCACCCACCACCCTCTGAGTGAAAAACTTAGCCCTGACTCTCCTCTGTACCTACTCCCCAGCACCTTAAACCTGTGTCCTCTTGTAGCAACCATTTCAGCCCTGGGAAACAGCCTCTGAGAATCCACCCGATCTATACCTCTCAACATCTTATACACCTCTATCAGGTCACCTCTCATCCTTTGTCTCTCCAAGGAGAAAAGACCGAGCTCCCTCAATCTATCCTCATAAGGCATGCCACCCAATCCAGGCAACATCCTTGTAAATCTCCTCGGCACCCTTTCAATAGCTTCCATATCCTTCTTGTAGTGAGGCGACCAGAACTGCACACAGTACTCCAAGTGGGGTCTGACTAGGGTCTTATAAAGCTGCAGAATTACCTCCCGACTCCTAAACTCAATCCCTCGATTAATGAAGGCTAGCACACCATACGCCTTCTTGACCACATCCTCCACTGCGAGGCCGATTTAAGAGTCCTATGGACCTGGACCCCAAGGTCTTTCTGATCCTCTACACTGCTAAGAGTCTTACCCTTGATATTATACTCCTTCATCCCACTGGACCTTCCAAAATGGACCACTACACTACACATTTATCCTGGTTGAAGTCCATCTCCCACTTCTCTGCCCAGTCTTGCATCCTATCTGTCTTGCTGCAACTTCTGACATCCCTCCAGAATATCCACAACTCCACCAACCTTCGTGTCATCGGCAAACTTACCAACCCATCCCTCCACTTCCTCATCCAGGTCATTTATGAAAATGACAAACAGCAAGGGTCCTACAACAGATCCTGGGGGAACTCCACTGGTGATTGACCTCCATGCAGAAAAAGACTCATCTACAACCACTCTCTGCCTTCTGCAGGCAAGCCAGTTCTGGATCCACAAGCCAACAGCCCCTTGGATCCCATGCCCTCTCTCCTTTTCAAGACGTCTTGCATGGGGGACCTTATCGAACACCTTGCTGAAGTCCATGTAAACCACATCCACCGCTCTTCCTTCATCAATGTGTTTAGTCACATTTTCAAAGCACTCAACCAGGCTTGTAAGGCACAACCTACCCTTGACAAAGCCGTGCTGACTACTTCTGATCATACTAAATTTCTCTAAATGTTCATAAATCCTGTCCCCCTCAGGATCCTCTCCACCAACTTACCAACTACTGAAGTTAGACTCACTGGTCGGTAATTTCCTGGGCTGTCTCTATTCCCTTTCTTGAATATAAGAACTACATCCGCAATCCTCCAGAACCCCTCCTGTCTCCATTGACGATGCAAATATCATTGCCAAAGGCTCTGCAATCTCTTCCCTTGCCTCCCACAGTAACCTGGAGTACATCCCATCCAGTCCTGGCAACTTATCTAACTTGATGCTATTCAAAAGTTCCAACACATCCTCTTTCTTAACATCCACATACTCAATCTTTTCAGTCCACTGCAAACCTGCAGTACAACTTCCCAGATGATTTTCCACTGTGAATACTGAGGTAAAGTATTCATTAAGCACCTCTGCCATTTCTTCCGGTTCCACAAACCTTTCCCCCTTCACTTTTTTTAGGTCCTATTCCTTCACATCTCATTCTTTTACTCTTCACATTTGTAGAATGTCTTGGGGTTTTCCTTAATCTTACCCACCAAGGCCTTCTCATGACCCCTTCTGGCTCTCCTAATTTCCTTTTTAAGCTCCTTCCTACAACCATATACTCCTCTGGATCCTCTATACTCTAGATCATGATGCACTCGATAAATGTTGAGATGAAGGGAGGATGATGCAGACATGAGGCCACGTCAAAAGATGAGGGGTCATGGGGCTGTGTCAGTGACCATACGAGCTATCTGGTGTGGGCTGCAGCTCCAGTAAAGCAGCACTGTGTGGGGAGGATGGATGAAGATTGATCAGCCCTCAACTTCTGTCTCACAATGGGGTTAGGGAGAGGCTCAGTGAAAGGATGGATTATGTTGCTGAATGTCTCTCGCCCTTTCTCTTGCGCTCGCTCGCCTCCATGTCCTCTCAGATTGAAGATGAATTTTGATTTGTGGCCATGGCAACTTGCTTTATTGCTGCTGACTGCTGCCAAGGCACACAGGAGTTGGAGAGAGCGCCAGGTCTAGCCCAGGCCTGACCTGACACCGCAGAAGCTGGCCCCATGAGGGGGATCCCGCAGAGGCTCAATGCCAGCCACCCATCAAGCTAATGAGGAGGTTAGAAGACAGCAGTGATGTAGGCCACATGTCAAGAGGAAACGCTAGTCTTTTCACAGGCTGTCATGTGCCACTGATGACTCTGCCTTCACAGTGAAACTGTACGGCATGTGTGCCAGGTTCACAGACACCCTGACACCTATAGGAGAAGAAATCCTGCTCTCGGTGACTATGAAATTCATGGCTGCCCTGAACTATTTTGCCACTGGAACTTCCCAGGGCTCAAGCAGGGACTCGTGGGAGTTCGTAATCTTCCATGCACAGGTGCATCTGCAAGATCATGGATGCCCGGACATCGCACTGCATCACCCTCAAACTGGACCAGGCCCACCAAGATACCCAGGATGCTGTGCCATAACTGAGATTCCCCAGGTCTACGGGCCAACCGATGGCACCCATATCACCCTAAAGCACTGTCTCATTATGGAATGTCCTTCATAACACAAGGGGTTTCACTTCCTAAACATGCAACCACCAGTTGAATATCATGCATGTCAGTATATGTTATCCTGTGAGTATGCACAATGCCTATATCCTGGCAAATATGGAGATCGTCACCATCTTCAAGGGCCACTCTCAGCTGAGGAGTTGGCTGGTGGGGGTCATGAATGACCCACTGAGAATGTGGCTCATGATGCCTGTTCAGAGGCCTGAGACAAGGCGGAGAACTGTTCCACTTGACCGCTCTGAATGTAATCAAGCGATGTATAGGCCTTAAGATACAGATCTGTTGTCTGGGTCACTCTGAAGGGGTTCTCCAATACAGCCACAGAGGGTCATGTGGATCATGGTTGCTTGCTCTGTGCTCCAGGAAGAACAGTCAGCTTTCAAGGAAGAGCAGGATAAGGACCAGGACAATGCTGAGAAGAAGCCTGTGGATGACCCAGAGAAGGCTGGGCAGGTGGAGGCACATTGCTACAGGGCTGGAGAACAGGGATGCCCTCAAGTCTCCAGATTTGCTGCCAAGAAGGAATCATGTCCAGCAGCTCCATCCCACCACCTCCTGCTTGTCCCAGACATTTCCTTTCCATGTCTCCCTGCCTACCTTCCCCTCAAGCCTTTTCCCCTGTCCCACCACTTCTGTGCCCCCTCTCCCATTCCAAGGGTCAGCATGGTATCACTCCATGGTGCTGAGCCTGTATTGGCCGTGTCAGATGGTCTGACAACAAGGCAGGAGGGCGACGACGGTGCGCAGTGAGGAAAGCTGAAGAGCTCTTCATAAGAGATCTGAGTCCTGTCTTTCCGAAGATATACCACTGACTTCCTGGCTTGACTGATGTTAGTCCAGGGATTGGTGCTGGGAAGGGAGTGGGAATCTGTCTCCGAGTGGTCTTGTTGTCAACCCGGGATGACTGACTGTGGCTCTCATGGTTTTTCACTTGAGGGTAAGACTGTAGGACATGCAGAAAGATGAGAAGTCCAAAGTGGATACAGAAACCACCACTCCCTTGCCCCACCTTCCAAAATTTCCAATATCCTCTCCTTAAAGGAAATGATGACCTGCAGCTCAGGCATGTCCCACCCATCTTCTCCCATTCTCTCCTGCTGTGTGAGGTCTTGTCCTGGGGGACACAGAGAACATTGTGAGACAGTGGCTGGATGGGTGTGGGGCCTTGATATCAGGTAGCATGAGTGGGCACTAGGATAAGGATAATGACAGGGATTATTGGGGTTAGATGGGCAGTTCTTAGGGAAATGCTGATAGCTCAGGTGCTTTAAGGCTACAAGTGTTTACTGTTAGATGGCAGAGGTTTGAGACAGGTGATAGTGCTAGGGGAGGTCAGTTGGGTATTCATGCTTACAGCTCAAAGCAGATCATTCTTCCTGGTCATGTTGCTGACTGTTTCATCCTTGTTTCCCAAGTTTCTGCCACCTAATTGGCAGGAGTTTCCTGTTGAGCTGGGGAGGATGTGGCCCTCCTCTCCTGGATTGTCCACATTTGTCCAAGTACCTTTGAGCAGCTCCTCTTACTGTTATTCTGATTGTGATGTGAGTGTTGGGGCTGCAGGGTGCGCTGATAAGATGCTCCTGATTTAGTCCTGAAGGTGATTCTCGACTTCCAGTGAATCATCCTCCTCCGGAGTTGGGGGATCTACGAGGTTCTTGTGGGGACCAGGCTAGCCTATTTAAATAGGCTGAGTGGCTTCTGATCAGTGCTGCCAGTGACAGCATGATTCAGTCGTGTTTTCACACCAGTGGGAGCACTTTGAGTGAAAACAGGAGAATCCCACTTAGATTTCAGAACATAAACTCTGTCCTCCATTTTAACCCTGCTTTATTGCCCTGAGCTTGTCTGAATTTTTGATGTTTTTACTTTCAGGCGTTTATTCTGTCATCCAAGCCACTTGCAGCCATTACCATTCTCTTTGGTTTTGTTCCATGACACCATGTCATTTAATTTCTGCCCCCACCCGCCCCCCCAACCCCCTGCCATCCTATTACAGACCTTTTCTTTTTGTTTGTCTTCCACTTCCCCATTTCATGGGTGAGCTATCCATTGTCACTGTCATAAAGTAAATTTGAATCAAATGAATCCGGACTGTAGAAGGCGTTTGATAAGGTGCCGCACAAGAGGTTGTTACAGAAGGTTAGGGGGCATGGAGTTGGGGGTAGGGTGTTAGCGTGGATAGGGGATTGGCTGTCAAATAGGAGGCAGAGAGTGGGGGTCAATGGGTGCTATTTGGATTGGCGGATGGTGACTAGTGGGGTGCCCCAGGGGTCAGTGCTGGGGCCTCAGCTATTTACCATTTATATAGATGATCTGGAGGAGGGAACCGAGTGTATGGTGTCGAAATTTGCTGATGACACCAAGATTGGTGGAACGGCAAATTGTGCGGAGGGTGTGGAAAGTCTGCAGAGGGATCTAGATAGGCTGAGCGAGTGGGCGAGGACCCGGCAGATGGAATACAGTGTTGGCAAGTGTGAGGTTATCCACTTTGGTAGGAATAATGGTAGGAAGGACTACTAACAGGGCAGAAAGCTGCAGCAGGCGACAGTGCAGAGGGACCTGGGGGTCCTTGTGCATGAGTCGCAAAAACCCAGCTTGCAGGTGCAGCAGGTGGTCAGGAAGGCGAATGGGATGCTGGCCTTCATAGCGAGGGGGATTGAGTATAAAAGTAGGGAGGTCTTGCTGCAGCTGTATAGGGCACTGGTGAGGCTGCAGCTGGAGTTCTGTGTGCAGTTTTGGTCGCCGTACTTACGCAAGGATATTTTGGCCCTGGAGGGAGTGCAGAGGAGGTTTACTAGGCTGATACCGGAGTTGAGGGGGTTGAGCTATGAGGAGAGGCTGAATAAACTAGGCTTGTACTCGTTAGAGTTTAGAAGGATGAGGGGAGATCTCATTGAGACATATAAGATGATGAAAGGGATGGATAGGATAGAGGTGGAGAGGTTCTTCCCGCTCAGAAAGGACGCAGGACTAGAGGGCACAACCTCAAGATAAGTGGGGGGGGGGAGGCGGTTTAGAACGGAGTTGAGGAGGAACTTCTTCACTCAAAGGGTGGTGAATCTCTGGAATTCTCTGCCTGTTGAAGTGGTGGAGGCTGCCTCGCTAAATATATTTAAGACACGGGTAGATAGGTTTTGGCTAGGCAAGGGAATTAAGGGTTATGGGGAGAGGGCGGGAAAGTGGAACTGAGCCACGACAGATCAGCCATGATCTTATTGAATGGCGGGGCAGGCTCGAAGGGATAGATGGCCTACTCCTGCTCCTATTTCTTATGTTCTTATGGGTAGAGCTGTGGGAATAGGTACTGAGTACTCTAGTAAATAACTGGCAAATTCACAACGACCTGAATGGCCTCACTCAGTGACATAGTGTCAATGTTTTTGTGGATTGTGAAGCTGTGAAGATGCACCAGATGACACAAATCTATTCGTGTCTATCTGACAGAGATTGAGAAGTGAGGATAGACACCTTCTCCACTTATCATCAACATCGGTTTCCCACAAAGCTGTCCTCAGTCCTCTATTATACTCCTTAGACATTTATGATTGTGTAGCCAAATTCAACTCCAACTTCAAGTTTTAAGATGACACCGCCATCAGATTTCAACAAGATGGAGAACAGGAACAAGATAAAGAATCTGGTGAAATGGTGCAACAATAATAATCTCACCCCCAATGTCAGTCAAATGAAAAGAATAGTTATCGGCTTCAGGAAGCGTAGTGGAGGGCATGCGACTGTTTATATCAAAGGTAATGAAGGGGAGATAGTTGAGAGTTTCAAGTTTCGAGGTGTTCAGATCACCAACAATCTGTTCTGGTCCCTCCACGCCAATGTTATAGTTAAGAAAGTCTACCAATGCCTCTAATTTTCAGGAGGCTAAGGAAATCACCAACTTTTATAGATGCACCATAGAAAGCATCATTTCCAGATGCGTCACAGCTTGGTATGATTCCTGCTCTGACCAAGAATGCAAAAACTACAAAGAGTTTTGAACGTATCCCAGTCCACCATGCAAACCAGCCTCCTATCCATTGACTCAATCTACACTTCCCATTGCCTCAGAAAAGCAGCACCATAATCATGAACACCACACGCCCCAGACATACTTTCTTCCATCTCCTTCCTATTGATTTGATTTATTATTGTCACATGTATTTGTACACAGTGAAATGTATTGAGATCTTTTTCCCAATGGAAGAAGTTGGAAGAGAGTATGTCCGGAGTGCATGGGGTCCTTGGTCATGTTGGCTGTTTTTCCAAAGCAGCTGGAAGTGTATATGGAGTCAATAGATGGGAAGCTGGTTAACATGATGGACTGGGCTAGGTTCAGAACCCTTTGTAGTTTCTTGTGTCTTTGTCTAAGCAGGAGCCATACCAAGCTATGTTACATTTAGGAAGGGTGCTTTCTGTGGCCCAACTGTAAAGATTGGTGTGAATCGTGGTGATTTGGATTGGCATGCCTGGCCTTTTTAGGGGCACAAAAACCACATGTTCTTTCTCAGTTCCTCCCCATGATGGCATGATTACTGGTGTCTGATGACTGGTGGGGGTCACATGATCCAATATCCAGATGTTGGTTTTCTTTATCCATTCTCCTGTTCTTCCAGTGGATAGCTAACGTGTACACAATTCCACAAGAGTCATCAGAATAAATAGGAACTTGTGAAAACATTAATGTTGGTCCCCACCAATCGGGTGGTTGTCAGGTTTGTTAGAGCCCTCATACATTTTTAACGGACTATAATGCTTGAACCAAATTCCTGTCCTTGTATTTACAGGTGCGCGCATGTAACCTGTCGTAATTGCCTTGTACAGTCTATACCACCGCAGGTGGAGACTGCTGCGCTCCGTCCCACCTTTACCACCACCTTGTTGCCCACTTGCGGTACTCTAGATTTTTCAATTTGTTGATCCTTGTCCAAAGCTTACACTGTTTATCAGTCTCTAACTTCTTTCTTAACTAAATACAGTTCACTCAATTCTCTCACATACCCTCAGATTGTGCCTCCACATGGTAGTGTGATTTGTTAAAGTGAACAATCTCTCATGGGGAATGCTTCCAACCACCTAATAAATTGATCCATTATTACTGGACAATATCACATTCCTTTTAATGGGGATAACAGACTTACAAAATCAATTTGTATCTGTTCCCAAAGTCATCTAGGACGAAGCTGGTGATGTAGCTTTATTTTTATTGTTTTTCCAGAGTTGTATTGAGCACACATAGTACATTGCTGGCAAAATTGTGCAGTTTCTCTTCCCATTCCCTTCTGTCACCAGCACAGGCCCATTATTTCTAATAAATTGTTCTATCCAGAATGCTGTGCCCTATGGTAAATCCCTAGGAAGATTCTTCTCATGCTTTTTTGGACAACCACTTTCCCTTCTTCCCTCCACACTCGTACACTCTCTGGGAATGCGCTCTCCCAGTCTTCAACTTTGTTTCATTTTTATTCCCAATCACTTCTTTATCATCTTTAGCCTTTGAGTCGGGTGATCTCTGTAACTAGAAAATCCACCTTTTTCTTTCAGACTCCAGCTTCCTCTTCACATGATTTAAGTTAAATCCCATTAATATTAACTTGAATGTGGTCTCTTGAATGATTTGATTAATGCTCCTTTCTGCTTGACACACTTCACCTCACACAATATCATTAAAAATATCATCATGCATATTAAAATATTCTCCAACTCTCCATTTATCTGTATCCGTCTTATGGATGTTCCCTTTCAGGTTTATTTGACACTGGGCCCCTGATTGTTCTCATCTGAATTATTTATTTTTTCACTATAATTTTGCTCCTTGCTTTTTTCCTATAGGTGCCGATGTATTTAATTTTGTCCCAATTATCTTGAAATTGGTTTCTTAATAGAGTATGTGTTGGCGCCTTAATCCTTTTGGCCCCATTTACCATTCCATGCCATGTTCTTTGTCAAGTAGTGTGCATGTCTGAGACCTGTTTTTAAATGTATAATTGCAAACACTTCCAAACTCTTGAATAGGCCTGTTTTAGACTGCTTTCCTGCATATCAGTTACTTTGGTACATAACTTATCTGCGCATTTATGCTGTATCTCAATATCATGCCAACACCACCTTGATTCTTCGGCGATCCGACCAAAAGATGTTGGGTGGAATTTTGAGGTTTTATTTTCCAAAATGTCCAACTAGTCTGGAAATGGAGAATTCCAGATCCATTTTTCAGGCAATTTTCCAATCTTATGCACTCTGTCTCTGAAAAGATGGGTTAGTCAGTTTCTATCCAGAGGGACTGTGGGTAGGGCTTAACTCACCAGATAGGCTATAGAGGGAGGTTCTGCATATGTGCAGACCTCTGCTGCATGTGCGCTTTAACAGTTGCACTCTAGCAGGGGTTTGACAGAGAGAGAGAGCTGTCAAAGGGTCCCCAGAGGCCTGAGGCCCGAGATGCAGACCTGACACCTCCCAATTGCCCAGACCGATCGTGACCCCTGTTCCCTCCCCACTGATCCCAGGCAGAGTGGCAGCAGCCCCTCCTTCCCCTCCCTCCCCCATCAATTGCAAGCAGATTGGCAGCGGACCCCCTCTCCATCCCCCACTGATCGCAGGCAGAGTGGCAATGCGCCTCCTTCCACCTGCAGGCCCCATCTCGCACCATTGCCCATGTAGCCAGTAGGCATTTCCCATGTGCCAGGCTGGCAGTGCCATGGTGCTAGGGTGGGACTTCCCTACAGGCAACCCCAACTCGGCCTTCCTGGAGGAGCGGCCTTAATGGCCTCCGGTTCCACTGGTGAGGCCAATGCAATTGTTCCCTGTTCATAGGAAGCAGGTGTTTTCTTCATTGGAGAGAACTTCTCCTGACGAGGAAATAAGGGAAGTGAGCCTGGAAGTCCATGTCTCATAATATCATGAGAGCCAAAAAACTGAGCGTGATCTTGATTCCTCTGCTCTTGTGCAATTTTACCCTGCCCAAAATTCCACTCACTTTGCTCATCTCTCTGCATTTGGTCTAGATGACTCAGCTGGCAGCCAGAGTATCAAATTCCAATCTCTTAAAAACATAGACAAAGACACAAATATCACTGAGATAAAGTATCAATTTACTAGCCCATTTATACTTTCCTTTCGCTGGAAAACATATTTTGCCAAGTTGACATATTGCAATGAATTGAATTGCTCTCAATATCCTAATTCCGATCTCTATCTTCTACCCTCAATTACTTAATCTGATTCAATTTGTTTCATAGCATCTTTAAACAGGAATCAAATCTCTCTGTTTGATTCCAGGCCATAACCTATTTTGATTTCTTGTTCTTTGTCTTAAATAGCATCATGTTTAAGGTAACTTGCTAACAGTGCATTTTTCCTATGTGAGAATTCAAATTCAAACAACAATGTTGCTGGCTTTCAAATTTCTATTAATGTTTATCTTATCTTTAAAAACTACTTTTTTCCTATATTTATAGATGCCACCTAAACTGTGCTTTTTTTCTTAGAATCCTTTTAAATATCTGTTTTTCTTTATCACCATTGTCATTCTCATTATCCACCAAGTAGTCTCCACCTTTAATTTTGTCCTGTCCTATTGCCCATCCTGTTCTTGGCTCTCCATTACCTCTACTGTAGTCTATCCACAGAGTCACATTAGTCAATGTTTATCTATCCCACTGGGTTATTTCCATTGTCCCTAATTATAGTAATCTGCCCATTTGCTGGCAGGAGCAGGCTTTCCCACTGAGCCTACCTCTCAACCAATATGGTTTTCAACCTCTTTGTATTCAGAATTTGCACCAGAGTGTGTTCTGCGTGCAGTTACTTCCCCAACATTGTAATTGGTTCACTTACTCTGACTGCCCATGCTGGACAATCCAGGGCTTGAATACAAAAACATTTTCAAATATCTTGAAGCTACTGCAAATCTAGTTCTATTTGCAGTTAGCTGCCACAAAACAAAATCCATCCTGCTTAGAGCAGAATGGGTTAATTCATCTGAACATACATAACACTTCAAAAGCTCAAAATCTTGTCATTCCCAATTCCTGGAAAAATAAATACATCTTCAGTTGTTAGTGGACAGAGCTAATTATCAGCTAATTTGAAAAGGGGTGGAGTAAAAGTTCCCAAATGGATGTCATTACATCATCACTCTTTGCATTTTAATTTAACAAGCACTTGGGACCCAGGACTAATTCCTTTCCTCAGTATAGAATCCCAAACACATTACCATCTGCAAAAATCTTTGTACTTTATCTGGGATTGATGTGACAACATGATGAAATTCTCACACTTATTCCAAATTCTTAAAAATTCCACATTTAATTCTGTGGCCTGCCCTCCTCCAAAGCAAGGAGCCCATTGGAGAGAGCAACCGACTTCCGCGCTTATCCTCAGCGCTGCTGCCCAGCACAATCCACAAATATAAACGAACACAGACACCCACATAACCACATGCACAAATTTCCACACTGGAAAGCTCAGATTGGATCCCTGACAAACTACAAGCTTTCTTTGTCCTTGAAAATTTCTCGACTTTTAATTCAAACCAACAACTCAATCTTTTGAACCTGAATTTATTTTAGACAGATACTCATTTGTTATGCTTTAACTGACTCAATAATCACATCCTCAAATGTCTTTTTGTTCAATCTGTTAATTGTTCCAAGAACAGCTGCAGTGACCTGCACCACAGTTGAGTGAGCTGCCCTCCCCAGGTGCTTTAGAATGAACTATGTCTGCCGCCTTCAGCTTTCACCTTCTCAACTCAAGGCCTTTCTGGCTTTCACCATGGCCCGTGGTCTTGTTGACCACTCACGGTTTTTGACAACTGCTCTCAGGGCGTCCCCTGCACTCCCTTTGTCTGGTCTATACTGGACTCGGATTCAAATTGGCTGCTGGTTTACAGCAGTGCTTTTCACGCTCGCTGGGCACCGCAGGGGCTGAGGTACATTATAGACCCCGACAATCACATTTTGATTTGATGTGTCTTAAGTTTCCTTTTGTTTCTGTTCGGGCTGTCCCCCTTCCTTTTGGGGAGCTGCCCCTTTTACTTTGTCCTAATTTAATTTGAGTTTGTCTATTTGGTTTGATCTTAAAAGAGGACAGCAGTGCTCAGCTGAATGTATAATCAAAAGATGCCACTCACCAATCTGTAATTCTGTCCCAGCAAGCCTGAGCAAATCCCAATCGGTTGTGGACTTTAATGTTCAGCTTTTTAATTGATCACAACTTTATCCTTCAAGTAACCAGACCAAGGGGGGAATTTTATGACCTGATTGTGCCCATTTTTTTGGTGTGAGGTGAGGTTATAAAATTGGGAGTGATTAGGCAAGCAGGCTGGTGCCCATTCTCATTGTACCAAAAAAAGGGTACATGCACCTGCCCAAAATGGGAGAGATATCAACTAGCATGCTTTTGCATAAATCTCAATATAATTAAAGTAGCTTTGCCTCACATCATCTACCTCGTTCATGACAGTGCAGCCAGAGAGTAAAACACATGCTCTATAAAAGTCTGCTGCAGGGGCAGCAGCACTGAGGATGAGCACAGAAGTCGGTCGCTCTCTCCAATGGGCTCCTTGCTTCAAGGAGGGCAGGCCACAGAAGCGACCATGCTGCATTTCAGGTCTGGGAAGCCTGCATTTGTGTGGGGGGCAAGGTGGGGTCTGACCTCGGGCCTTAGTGCTGACCTTGCTAGCTGCCACTACGTTACTGCTTGGGGATGGGAGGGAGCAGCAGGATCGTGGCAGTGCTGCCACCCTTCGGACTGTGAGGCAGCATTAGCTGGAGCCTGCCCTGCTGAGGTTCTATGGGGGATGTGAGGGGAGGGGGGAGTTGATGGGGAGTGATAGATGTTTGGAGACCCTTGTAATGTAATCTCTTTGCTTCTCCTCACCCTCCCTCAACCAAACTCACACCAGCCCTTGGCAGACTATAGATTGGCATCCCAAATAGAGCTATTGATATTGCAGTGCTTCTTGTGACTGCTGGGGAGGAATTACAAGCATGACAAAGGCTTCTAGACCACAGGCTTAAGCAGGTGAAGAGGGGAGATATGTGCCGAAGACAGGAGATGGTCACCAGAGGCAGGAGCCAGCTGCCAATCTGTCCAAGAGGAAGGCTAGTGAGAATCCGGAGACCCTGACAGTTCAGGACACGCATGTCCTTTGAGCAGCTTTCAGACAATGTGAGCTCTGGCTCTGCAAGGAGATAGTGTGGCACCTATGCCATGTCCTGCAGACTTGGCACCTCAGGGCATGGGGATCACCCACTTCCAGTGGTGATGAAGCTCACAACAGCCCTCAATATTTATGCCATTGGGTCCTTCCAGGCCGCCAGTGGGGAACTCAGTGAACCTCGCAGTCCTCTGTCTACAAATGTGCATGAGAGATGATGGAAGCCCTGTACACCTGGGCTGGGCAGTGTGGCGCAACTGTAGCTTTAAGAAATGTATATTTTTTAAATCATGTTTGCTGCAGTTATAAGCAGGCCCTGAGCTGTTTGTTTAGAATTTACTTTATTGCTGTTTAAATGGGGTTGTGTTTATTTCACTCTGGATCTTATGTACTTTCTGGGATTTTTGTGAGCCTGAATATTTGGAGAAAGAATGATGGATTGGTCAGGTGCCTTTAGGCAGGGTATTTTTCAATTTTATTTTCAGTTTTGGGCTGCTGGCTGCTGTGTTTTAATTAGTAGGTATTTTTACTTTAGGCTGGATGCAAATAGGTTTTCTCTTTCTCACGCTCCCTGGTATTGTAAATTTTGCTGGCTAGCGAATGAGGTCTTCTTGCCTTCCTGGAGTGAAAATTCTACAGTTGGTGGTTTGCTCAAGTGCCTCTCTCCCTGGTATTTTGGGAAGTGGGGATGACCAATGTGCAGGGGGTTAATCACTGCAGGCACATCGCCCTGAGGTTCCCTGACCAGAATCCGCAGCAGTCTGTGAACAGAAAGGGATTCTACTCACTGAATGTGCAGCTGTTGTGCGGCCACCAATGCAGATCATGCCCTTGTATGCCCTGCACTCTGGCAGTGTGCATGACAACTTCACCCAGGGGAGCTCAGATATCCCCAAAGTATTCAATGAGTAGCCCAGGCTGCACGAATGGCTCCTGGGGACATGGGATACTCGCTGAGTACTTGGCTGATGACACCAGTGCAGAGAGCAAAGAACAAAGAAAAGTACACAATAGAAACAGGCCCTTCGACCCTTCAAGCTTATCTATCTAAACCAACTGCTTATATCTCTCTCTTTCTCATTTCTTTATATGCCTATCAAGATAAATCTTAAATGTGGGTAACATAACAACCTCAATAACCTTACTTAGCAGTGCATTCCAGGCTCCCACCAGGCTCTGTGTATTTAAAAAAAACCTGCCCCGCACATCTCCACTGAATTTCTCCGCTCTTATCTTAAACTTGTGCCTCCTTGTGATTGTCATTTCTGATCTGGGAAAAAGTTTTCAACTGTCCACCCTATGTATACCCCTCATAATTTTTTAAACTACTATCATGTCGCCCCTTAACCTTCATCTTTTCGGGGAGAACAATCCCAGTTTATTCAATCTCTTCTCATATCTAATGCCCTCAGAAACCAGGCAACATCCTGATAAACCTTTTCTGTGCTCTCTCCAGGCCCCTCTGGTAATGTGTTGACCAGAATTGAACAAGTATTCCACATATGGCCTAACCAGCACTTTATATAACAAATAATTTGCCAACTTTAATACTCTATGCCCCAACTGATGAAGGCAAGCATGCCTTTTCGTTCTTTGCCACCTTTTCCACCTGTGCTGCCATTTTTAAGGATCTGTGGACCTGCACTCCCAGATCTCTCTAGTGTGTCTATGTTCCTAATTGTCCTGCCATTTATATTATAGCCCCCACCAGAATTGGACTTACCAAAATGCATCACCTCGCATTTGTCCAGATTAAATTCCATTTGCCATTTCTCCACCAATGACAGAGGTGAAGATCCATTGTAATGAAGCCTATGCTGCTACCTAGTAAATCTTTGGTGCATCAGGTTCCTCAAGATGCACTCCCGGTACCTGGATCGCTCTGGCAGGGCTCTCCAGTACAGCCACCTGACAGTGTCCCACATCAGGATGGTTTGCTGTCTGCGCCACAACTTGGCATAGCAGCGGGGAGACTTTTGGAGGAGGGGGAGGTAGTCAGCCCAGGGTCCCTGGGGAGGAGGCTGCCCAGGACAATATGAAGGAGGAGGACAACGATGAGGCCAATGGGCAACCAGGTTATGGAGAACAGGCAGTGGCAAGGGTCCAGCATGGCAGGATAGCGAGGGAGGCCCTCACCACTGCCAGGTTCTCCTAATAGGGAGCTGTGGTTTTGCAACACTCCCCTCCTCCCTTCTGCCACCCTCCTCCCCCTACCATTAACTCTAGTCACTCTCTCACACCTTAGTAACACCAGGGTGATGGGCTGAATAGGCCGTGTTAGTGAGTTGTTGTTGCAAGCAGGAGTGTGGTGATGACTCGATTTGTGGTACACTGAGATGGTGCCCCAGTGCAAACAAGTCTGGCTCCTACCTGAGCTCTGCAGGTGCGCTGACACCTGGGCCCTCACCTGGGTGGGGGTCATGGACCATAGAGGGACGGGGGGGGAGGAGGGTGGGAGCAGTAACCAGTGTCTGCTTGGATCTGGGGATGCCATGCCAGTTCAGTAACTCGGTCGCCAAGAGGGGAATGTGCGTGGCACCTGGAACCGACGCTGATGATTTTGAGTGCTTCTTTCTACTTTAAATGCAATGACGAGTAAACAACATGTGCCCACAATATTGGGGTGCCAAGAGCCCCTGCCTGATTAAAATGACATTCAGATGCCTTCCAGCTAAAGTTGGGGCCCTGTCATCCCTGCTGGAGGATAATTAGGGACAAATTAATCACAGCTGAGGGGTGCACTGTCATTTATCTTTATTAGTAACAGTCCAATAATTCAAAGTGCTCGTACTTAACGTGCTCGTGAAACCCAACCCAAACCTATATCTCTCACCCTAGTTGGTAAACACCTTCCCCTCTTGGTGACCCTACAACTTCTTAACCTTATTTGGCCTACCACTTTATCAAGGTGTCTCTCCTTGATGTACATCGGAGGTGGAAGTGGTTAGCTGCTTTCCATGCCCCATGGTCTGTGATGCCCTTGGAAGGCATCTCCTGGTGGGCTGGGACCTGGAGAGCCTTTCTGGTGTCTTGGATGCATCCATGTCATCCTGTTCATCACACTGCCTTTAAAATGCACCAGTGTAAGGAAATAGGGAGTCGGAAGGCAAAGCGATAGCAGCAGTCTCCTAGATGGAAGGCCCTGGCACGGTCTGCAAGCCCTATTTCCTCCCTTGCATTGCCAATATGCACTTCAGTCATTCCATGGAACAGTGGAGCTTCTGGATTGAACACCATAACCCCAGTGTCATCTGGCCCTGAAGGCCCACCTACATTAACCCCATGCTGTATGTGCCCTCTCTGGTCTCTGAGTCTGGGGCCACCCTTTGATGGCAACAGCAAATCACTTCTGAGAGTGGGCCACGCTCTGCAGCCCCTCAACCATGCCCCACTGTGAATGGGCAACGATATGAAGAGTTGCAGCCATTGCCCGCTTTGTCTTGGTACTGTCCCATTGGAGCTCCTGCAACCTC
Source organism: Carcharhinus amblyrhynchos (assembly GCF_965287045.1). Classification (NCBI taxonomy): domain Eukaryota; kingdom Metazoa; phylum Chordata; class Chondrichthyes; order Carcharhiniformes; family Carcharhinidae; genus Carcharhinus; species Carcharhinus amblyrhynchos. Next base: position 61,290,291 of record NC_137329.1, read on the forward strand.
AGGCTCCTAAGTCATGGGCCATAGAATCTCAATTAGCCTCCTGAATGCCTCAGCTGTGGCCTGCTCTGACTGAGCTGTGGCCCTCTCGGACTCAGCCATGGTTGGAGCCTGCCATGGTGATTATTTCCTGTCCCAGGCTTTCCACTGCAGATGCCACCCTTGCAGTTTTGGCCAGGGTACAACAAAATATCAGCTGCTGCACTTAAAAGCTTTGTGACTCCTTCCAACAGTCTCCCAGTTAGTAAAGTGTGGCCAACACAAGAGTCATAGAATCATAAAGTCATAAAGGCATACAGTGCAGAAAAGACCCTTCGGCCCATCGAGTCTGCACTGACAATAAATACCACTACTAGCGCGCTAATCCCATCTTCCTGCACTTGTCCCATATCCTTGAATGTTATGATATTTCAAGAGTTCATACAAATTTTTTTTAAAGGTTGTCAGTTTTCCAGCCTCCAACACCTTCCCAGCCAGTGTATTCCAAATTCCCAATGCCCTCTGAGCAGAAATGTTTTTTTTCTTAAATCCCCCTGAAGTACCCGCCCTTTTCCCTAAAACTGTGCTCCCTCATGATTGACCCCCTCAACCAAGGGGAACAATTGTTTCCTACTCACCTTGCCTCTCATAATCTTATACGCCTCAGTCGTTTCCCTTAGTCTCCTCTGCTCTAAAAGGAACAATCCAAACCTATCTCCTCTCTCCTTTTATAGTTTAAATACTCTATCCCAGGTACCACTCTGATGAACCTCCTCTGTACCCCATCTGGTTCTACTGCATTCTTTCTATAGTGATGTGACCAGAACTGCACGCAGTACTCAAGCTGGGACCGAATCAATGCTCTGTACAGCTCCAATATTACCACCTTGCTCTTCCTTTCATCAGTCGTGCAATAGAATATAAGCCTTCTTAACTATTCTATTTACGTGTACTGTCGACTCCAAGGATCTGTAAATAAATACCCCAAGATCCTTTTGTTCCTCTAAGTGTCCTACCATTCATTAGATACTCCCTCATCTTGTTTCTTCTTCCAAAATGCATCACCTCACACTTATCATGGTTAAATACCATCTGCCACTGCTCTGCTCATCTGACCAGCCCATCTATATCTTCCTATAACCTGCAACCATCTTCTGCACTATTAACCATGCTATCAATCTCAGTGTCATCTGTAAACTTGCTTAACATTCCTCCCACATTTTTACCTATGTTATTTATGTATATAACAAACAATAAGGGTCCTTGTGATATACCGCTGGATACTGGCCTCCAGTCATTTAAACAGAGTTCTACCACTATACTTTGTGTCCTAATATCAAACCAGTTTCTGATCTATCTCACCAAGTTTCCCTGAATTCTATTGGCTTTAACCATCTCAGTCAATCTCCCATGTGGGACCTTGCTGAAAGCTTTGCTAAAATCCATATAAATAACATCAACTGAACTTCCCTCATCCACACGCTTAAGCACATTCTTTAAAGTTCTAAGACATTTATTAGGCATGACTTCCCTCTGACAAAGCCTTGCACAGTATCCCGAATTAAACCAATGCCTTTCCAAGTGGCGATTATTCTGTTCTTCAGAATTTCCTTCAATAGTTTCCCTACCACTGATGTGAGACTCACCAGTCTAGAATTTCCTAGTTCATCATTACCACCCTGCTTGAGAAGTGGACACACATCAGCTGTCCTCCAATCCTCTGGCTCTTCCCCATGGTGAGAAGTCTCTCAACACCAGGTTAAAGTCCAACAGGTTTATTTGGTAGCAAAGCCACTAGCTTTTGGAGCGCTTGCTGCCCCTTCGTCAGGCGAGTGGGAGTTCTATACACAAACAGGGCATATAAAGACACAAACGCAATTTACAAAGTAATGATTGGAATGCGAGTCTTTACAGGTAATCAAGTCTTAAAAGTGAGTGGAGAGAGGGTTACGCACAGGTTAAAGAGATGTGTATTGTCTTCAGTCAGGACAGTTAGTGAGATTTTGCAAGCCCAGGCAAGTCATGGGAGTTACAGATAGTGTGACATGAACCCAAGATCCCGGTTGAGGCCATCCTCATTAGTACACAACTTGGCTATCAGTTTCTGGAACATAGAACATAGAACAGTACAGGCCCTTCGGCCTTCAATGTTGTGCAGAGCTATGTCCAAACCCAAGATCAAGCTATCCCACTCTCTATCATTCTGCTATGCTCCATGTGCCTATCCAATAACCACTTAAAAGTTCCTAAAGTATCCAACTCCAATATCACAGCAGGCAGTGCATTCTACACCCCAACCACTCTGAGTAAATAACCTACCTCGGGCATCCCTCCTATATCTCCCACCATGAACCTTATAGTCATGCCCCCTAGTAACAGTTACATCCACTCGAGAAAATAGTCTCTGCACATCCATTCTATCTATCCCCCTTATCATCTTATAAACCTCTAAGTCACCTGTTATCCTCCTCCACTCCAAAGAAAAAAGCCCCAGCTCCCTCAATCTTTCCTCATAAGACCTACCCTCCAAACCAGGCAGCATCCTTGTAAATCTCCTCTACACTCCAATGCTTCCACATCCTCCTTATAGTGAGGTAACCAGAATGGCACACAATATTCCAAATGTGGTTTCGCCAATGTCCGGTATAGTTGCAGCAAAACACCATGGCTCTTAAACTCAAGCCCCCTGTTAATAAAAGCTAACACACTATAAGCCTTCTTCACGGCTCTATCCACTTAAGTGGCAACCTTCAGAAATCTTTGGATATGAAACCCAAGATCTCTCTGCTCCTCCACATTCCTCAGAACCCTGCCATTGACCCTGTAATCCGCATTCAAGTTTGCCCTAACAAAATGAATCACCTCACAATTATCAGGGTTAAACTCCATCTGCCACTTTTCTGCCCAGCTCTGCATCCTATCAATGTCTCTTTGCAGCCTACAAGAGCCCTCCACCTCATCCACTACCCCACCAATCTTGGTGTCATCAGCAAATTTACTAACCCACCTTTCAGCCCCCTCTTCCAAGTCATCGATAAAAGTCACAAATAGCAGAGGACCCAGCACTGATTCCTATGGTACACTGCTGGTAACTGGCCTCCAGTCTGAAAATTTTCCTTCCACCACCACCTTCTATCTTCTATGAGATAGCCAGTTACTTACCCAATCGGCCAAATTTCCCTCTGCCCCACACCTCCTTACTTTCTTCATGAGCCTACCATGGGGAACCTTATCAAAAGTCTTAAACTCCATGTATACAATATCAACTGCTCTACCTTTGTCTGCACACTTAGTTACCTCCTCAAAGAATTCAATCAAATTTGTGAGGCAGGACTTACCCCTCACAAAACCGTGCTGGCTATCCCAGATTAAAATGCATTTTTCCAAATGGTCATAAATCCTATCTCTCAGGACCCTTTCCATTAACTTACCAATCACCAAAATAAGACTAACTGGCCTATAATTACTAGGGTCACTCCTATTTCCTTTCTTGAAGAGAGGAACAACATTCACCACTCTCCAGTCCTCTGGCACAATCCCTGTGGACAGTGAGGACCCAAAGATCAAAGCTAAAGGCTCCGCAATCTCATCCTTTGCCTCCCAAAGTATCCTAGGATGTATCCCATCTGGCCCAGGGGACTTATTGACCCTCAGGTTTTTCAAAATTGCTAATACATCTTCCCTCAAAACATCTACCTCCTCTATCCTATCAAGCTGTATCACACACTCATCCCAAAAACATGGCCCGTCTCTTTGGTGAACACTGAAGAGAAGTATTCATTCAATGCCTCATCTATCTCTTCAAATGCCACGCACAAGTTTCCACTACTACCCTTGACTAGCCTTAACCTCACTGTGGTCATTCTTTTATTTCTCGCATAAGAGTAAAAAGCCTTGGGATTTTCCTTTATCTGACCCGCTAAGGACTTCTCATGCCCCCAAGCCCTTTTTTTTAACTCATTCCTAGCTACCTTGTAACCCTCAAGCGACCCAACTGAACCTTGTTTTTTCATCCTTACACACGCTTTCTTTTTCCTCTTAACAAGACATTCAACCTCCTTTGTGAACCATGGTTCCCTCACTCAGCCATTTTCTCCCTGCCTGATAGGGACATACTTATCAAGGACATGCAGTATTTGTTCCTTGAAAAAGCTCCACTTATCGTTTGTGCCCATACCTGACAGTTTCTGTTCCCATCTTATGCTACCTAATTCTTGCCTAATCACATCATAATTACCCCTGTCCCAGTTATAAACCTTGCCCTGCCTTGTGGCCCTTTCCCTCTCCATTGCAATAATGAAGGACACCGAATTGTGGTCACTATCTCCAAAGTGCTCTCCCACAAACAAATCTAACACTTGGCCCAGTTCATTACCCAGTATCAAGTCCAATGTGGCCCCACCTCTTGTCGACTTATCTACTTATTGTGTCAGGAAACTCTCCTGCACACACTGTGCAAAAAGTGCCCCACCTGAAATCTTTGACTTACAAAGGTTCCAATCAATATTTGAAAAGTTAAAGTCACCCATGATAACTACCCTGTGACCTCCACACCTATCCATAATCTGCTTTGCCATTTCCTCCTCCACATCTCTATTACTATTTGGGGACCTATAGTAAACTCCTAACAACATGACCGATCCTTTCCTATTCCTAACTTCAGCCCATATTCCCTCAGTAGGCAGACTGCCCTCAATGCCAGTCTGTGCCAGGGCAGTGTCTAGGATGGGTCCCAGTGGGTGCATCATGGGGTATTCATTTTCTTGTGGTGGAGTGGTTGGGGGGGTGCGCAAGCAGATATGGGAGCTGGGGATACAGGCAATTAATGTTAGAGTGAGGGATTGGGTGGGAAAATGTCTGATGCTTGTGGGGAAATGTAGAGCAGCATTGACTGTTGGGGAGGCGGCAGCTTTTTGGGCAGGTGGGAGGACATGGAGAGGTGCCTGTTCTGATCGCAGGAGGGAATGACAGATGCCAGCACTAATTGCTGGGCTCTGAATGCTGGTTCTGATCATGGGAGCAGGGAATAGATTCCAGCTCTGATCACAGGGAGGGGGCTGGTGAATCCGACTCTGTTTGCAGGGGAATAGGGTGACAGATGCTGGCTCGGATCACACAGGGTGGGAGATGGTGAATGGCAATCCTGATCATGAAAGGAGGGGTGTGGGGGGGAGAGTTGTGAATGCCAGCTCTGAGCATGGGAGTAGGGTGTGAGTGCTGGCTTTGATTACAAAGTGGTGGGAGGCTGTGAACGCCAGCTCTGGTTACGAGGCTGAGGGTGGTGATTACTGGTTCTGGTTGTAGGGCTAAGGGTAGTGAACTGAGAGTGGTGAATGCCAGTTCTGATTGAGTCTGTGGGTGGTGAATGCCAGTTCTGATTGCGGGGCTGAAGGGAACAAATGCTGGTTCTGATTTCAGGACAGAGGGGAGTGAATGCTGGCTATGATCATTGGAGAGGTGGTGAACTTCTGCAACAGCAGGTTAGAAGCTAGGAATCCTGTGAGGAGTGTCTCACCTCCTGACTCTCCAAAATCTATCCACCATCTACAAGGCACAAGTCAGGAATGTGATGAAATACTCCCCACTTGCCTAGATGGGTGCATCTCCAACAACACTCAAGAATCTTGATATCATCCAGCCTACTTGACACCACATCTAAAAACATTCAATCCCTCCGCTACCGACGCTCAGTAGTTACAAGATCCATTGCAGCGCTTCACTAAAAATCCTTCAACAGCACCTTCCAAACACAACCACTTCCATCTAGAAGGACAAGGGCAGCAAATAAATGAGAACACCACCATCTCCAAGTTCCCCTCCAAGCCACTCAATGTCCTGACTTGAAATATATCACAGTTCCTTCACAGTCACTGAGTCAAAATCCTGGAATTCCCACTCTAACAGTTTTGTTGGGTCAACCCACAGCACATGGACTGCAGCAATTCAAGAAGGTGGCTCACCACCACCCTCTCGAGGGAAACTAGAGATGGGCAATAAATACTGGCCGGCCAGCGACATCCAAGTCCCATGAATGATTAAAAAATGAACACCAGCTCTGATTGCGGGATGAAGGGTGATGAATGTCGGTTCTGTTTGTGGGACGGAGAGTGGTGATTACTGGCTCTGATTGCAGGACGCGGGGTGGTGGATATTGGCTCTGATTGCGGGACGGAGGGCGGTGATTACTGGCTCTGATTGCGGGACGGAGGGTGGTGATTACTGGCTCTGATTGCGGGACGGAGGGTGGTGATTACTGGCTCTGATTGCGGGACGGAGGGTGGTGATTACTGGCTCTGATTGCAGGACGGAGGGTGGTGATTACTGGCTCTGATTGCAGGACGCGGAGTGGTGATTACTGGCTCTGATTGCGGGACGGGGGATGGTGGATATTGGCTCTGATTGCGGGACAGGGGATGGTGGATATTGGCTCTGATTGCGGGACAAAGGATGACGAATGTTGGCTCTGTTCACAGAGCAGTGAGGGACCCTCTGAGACCTCTACAGTGGGATCGGGGTAGGCTTTTTTTCCCCTCTGATTATGGCACCTTTTAATCATGGCACCCTGATTTCAGTAAGAAGTCTCACAGCACCAGGTTAAAGTCCAACCAGTTTATTTGATAATAAACCCACAAGCTATCAAATAAACCTGTTGGACTTTAACCTGGTGTTGTGAGACTTCTTACAGTGTTTACCCCAATCCAATGCCGGCATCTCCACATCATGACCCTGATTACAGTGCAGCTTGGCTTTGCTGATGAGTTTAGTGTCCTGTAGTGATGGCAGGAAACACACCCATCTTTATTTTTGACAGAGTGTCATTTGATCCAGATGGAATACCGGTATGCATTTCTGGAAAGAAACATGCCGTTTTTCTTGCTGGAACCAATATTCTGCCATTTTTTTGGTAAGATTTCACTCCATGCTGCACAGTAAATGATAGATATAACTAAGACAGAGTTCATGGATTTTTCAACAACCCACCCTGACATTTTTTAAACACCGCGAGACAACCAATGTCATTGAAGCTCTGTCACTCTCGTGAGGGATTTCTTCTTTCACATTTGAAGATCTTGCCTCCGAATTTTCCCCACAAATTTCTCCAACTTGAACAGCCTCAGTGGCCCACCTCACAGTGTTTTGATCCTATTTCCTGAGATTAAGTCCCTCTGGAAACCCAAATCTACATTCAAACACTGACTCACAAGCTTAACTTTAGCTATTTGGCCGTACTGAGTGGAACTCTACTGTTCCAAAGAGATACCTTTGGATCAGCAGCCCACAACATGGAGTCATCAAACTTCTGTGGCTTTCTTGGATCTTTGTCATTTCTCTCAAGCACTTTTCATTTAAAATCTGTTCATCATAGCCTCTTTCCTACTTGATTTGATTTATTATTGTCACATGTATTGGTATCCAGTGAGAAGTATTGTTTCTCGCATGCTATACAGTCAAAGCATACTATTCCCAGAGTACACAGGGGAGAAGGAAAAGAGAGGATGGAGAATATAGTGTTACATTCATAGAAAGATCAACTTAATATAAGGTAGGTCCATTCAAAAGTCTATTGGTAGCAGGGAAGAAGCTGCAAGAGAGTATGTCCGGGGTGGATGGGGTCCTTGATAATGCTGGCTGCTTTTCCAAGGCAGCAAAAAGTGTAGAGTTAATGAATGGGAGGCTGGTTTGTGTGATAGGTTGGGCTATATTCACAACCCTTTGAAGTTTCTTGTGGTCTTGGTCAGAGCAGGAAGCATACCAATATTCAGAAAATATGCTTTCTATGGTGTATCTATAAAAATGGTTGAGAGTCGTAGCTAAATTTCCTAAGCCTCCTGAGAAGGTAGAGGCATTGGTAGGCTTTCTTAATTATAGCATTAGTGTGGAGGGATCAGGACAAGTTGTTGGTGATCAGAACAGCCAAAAACCTGAAGTTCTTGACCATATCCATTCATCCTTGAGGATGTAGACGGGGGCATGTCCTTCACTACGCATCCTGAAGTCAATGACTATCTCTTTTGATTTACTGACATTGAGGGAGAGATGATTGTTGTTACACCGTTTCACCAGGTTCTCTATCTCTTTCCTGTACTCCATCTCATCATTTGAGATCTCACCCAGTACTGTTGTGTCATCAACAAACTTGAAAATGAAGCTGGAGCAGAATTTGGCCATAGACTTAAAAGTGTATAAGGAAAGTAGCAAGGGACTTAAGACACAGCCTTGCAGGGCACTGGTGTTGAGGATAATCGTGAAGAAGATGTCATTGTCTATCCTTACTTATCACAGCCTGTGGATGAGGAAGCCTAGGATCTAGTTGCAGAGGGAAGAGTTGAGCCCTAAGCCATGGAGTTTGAGCCCTAAGCCATGGAGTTTGAGTTTTGTTGGGATAATGGGACTTAATAGGATTGAGGGTTATAGGTAGGCTTAGTAGGGAGGGATATGATCAGCGCAACTTGTGGGCCAAAGGGCCTGTTTGTGCTGCAGTTTTGCTACGTTCTATGTTCTATGTAATGGTGTTGAAGGCTGAGCTGTAGTGATTAAATAGGTGCCTGGCAGAAATCTCCTTGTACTTGGAGCCTGTTTCTCTGTTCCTGTTTTTAACTTAGCTCTTCCTGTCCTCCTATGTCTGGGACTCTTTTTTTTGAAACCAATCCCTATCCCTTGCTTGGATACTTCTCATCAATGGTTTTCTGCTCCTGTTCATGTTATCCAGGTTTACATGACATCTTTCTCTATGATGTATTGGGAGGAGCAGCATGGTATCAGTGGGCAATATTATAGCACCTTGGTTCACAACACCAGGGACCTGGGTTCAGTTTCAGCCTTAGGTGACTGTGAGGAGTTTGCGCATTCACCCCCTGTCGGCATCAGTTTCCTCCAGATGCTCCAGTTTCCTTCCAAAGTCCAAAGATGTTCAAATTAGGTGGATTGGCTATGGTAATTGCCTCTTAGTGTCCCAAGATGTGAAGGTTAGATGGATTAACCATGGTAAGTGTTTCAGGTTATGGGGATAGAACGGGGAAAGGGTATGGCTGATTGCTCTATCAGACAGTAGGTGCAAACTTGAAGGATCGGACGGCCTCTTCTGCTATTAGAATTGATGGTGCTTCTATGACCACTAATGAGCGATTGGGTAAACATGCTGTGGTTCATTTATTAACACTAGGCCTATGTAAACAAATATACATAGATATTATTTTTCAAGATGCTGAGATATCTTGATCATCAGTGAAGTAATGGAAGGGGCCACCAACAGTGCTATCAAGCAGCGCCTGCTGAGCAATAACCTACTTAGTGACGCCCAGCTTGGGTTTTGCCAAGGTCACTCATCTCCTTACATCAATTTGGCCTTGGTTCAAGCATGGACAAAAGAGTTGAACTCCAGTGGTGAGGTGAGAATGACAGCCCTTGACATCAAGGCTGCAGTGGCCAAGCGTGACCCCAAGGAACCCAGGTAAAACTGAATCAAAACAGGAAGTAATTGATGTTACGAAAATATTGAATGTATTCAAGAGGCGGCTAGATATAGCACTTGGGTGAATGAGATCAAAGGTTATGGGGAGAAAGCAAACTTAGACTATTGAATTGGATGATCAGCCATGATCATGATGAATAGTGGAGCAGGCTCGAAGGGCTGAACGGCCTCCTTCTCCTGCTCCTATCTTCTATATTTCTATGTCCAATTGGTATCAGTTGTCAAACCCTCCGCTAGCTGGCATCATACCTGACACATGGGAAGGTGTTCTGGAGCTGAGCTAACTGACCCTCCACAATCACAACCATCTCTACAGGAGTCACTCAGGCTAGTGGCCTCAAACCAACCATCTTCAGCTGCTTCATCAATAACCTACTCCCCATCATAAGGTCAGAAGTGATGATGTTCACCAATGATTGCACAATATTCAGCACCATCCATGACTCCTCAGATACTGAAGCAGTCAATTTTCAAACGCAAGAAGATCTGGACAATATCCAGACTTGGGCTGACAAGTAGCAAGTAACATTTGCACCAAACAAATGCCAAGCAATAACCATCACTAATAAGGGACAATCTAACCACTGCCCCTTGACTTTCAATGGTGTTACCATTTTTGAATTCCCAACTGAACTATCAACATTCTTGGGATCACCATTAACCAAAAACTCACTGGACTCGCCACATAATCATAGTGGCTACAAGAGCAGGTCTGAAGCTAGGAATATTGTGGGCAGTAGCTCACCTCCTGACTCCCCAAAGCCTGTCTATCATCTTCAAGACACAAGTCAAGAATGTGATGGAACACTCCCCACTTGCTTCAATGGATGCACCTCCAACAACAAGAAGCTTCACACGATTCAGGGCAAAGCAGCCCGTTCGATTGGCACTATATTGCAAACATCCACTCCCTCTTTCACTGACGCTCAGTGGACCCAGTGGGCCTGATTTTACCATTTTTGTTCCAAGTTCTGAAGCTGGGCACAATTCAGATCCTATTTGGAAAACAGTTCTCAGGCGCCCCCCATTGTATTTAACCTGAAAAACAAATCGTGAGTCTCAATCATGCCGTGGGTGGGGATTATTGCACCCGAAATGCTGCAACTCCAATCGGAGCCTTCAATTGTGTATGTGCAGTGAGACAAAATTTGAAAAACACTCCCCTGCATCTCCCACGCTCCGAAAAGCAGATGAAGTGGCCCAGGAGTGAAAAGTGGGAGTGATGGCCCCATAGATATCGTCCCATCCCCACAATACAACTGTCCCCCTTATCCAGCCACCCCCCCTCCCCCCCAACTACCCAGACTGATCGCGACCCTCTGCCCCCCCCACCTTCCCACCGATCACCTGCAGAGTGATAGCGGTTTCCCTCCCCACCCCGCCAACAGAGAACCATCTCACCTCCATCCTCTTTCCCCCCCACCAGAGAATGATCAGGCCTCCCTTCCCCCCCAGCCAACAGAGATACATCTGGCCAGCTTCCCTCCTCCCCACCCCAGCAGAGATACATCTGGCCTTCCCCAACATCTCCCCTCCACCAAAGAATGATCGAGCCTCCCTTCCCACCCAACAAATATACATCTGACCTGCCTCCCTCACCACCATTAGAGAACGATCAGGCCTCCCTCCTCCTTGCCCTCCCACCACCAATCTGAGTCAGAGAGCCATTGAACTTACCTCTTCAGAAGCTGGAATGCCAGAAACAGACCTTTGCCGAGCATATTCGTTTCACGCTGAATCTGGACGTGTGAACGCGATGCTAAAGTTGGGCAGGCAGCCAATTAATTCAATTTAAATGCATGCAAATTAAATCTTAAGCAGACAATTCAAAGCTTAGCAAACACACAGATGACGTGACAGCATGTATGCTTTCTATGAGATTGATGGTGTGAAACATGTTCACTGCCCATCATCTCATTGTGCACATCATCATCATTTGTTGGTCTTACAATCATGTTTCTGATGTAAGCCAGATAGTCTTCCTTATAGCTTGAAGCTATCTGTTGTGTATGTCTGTTTGGATCAGTGCATGATGGTTCTTTATAGTCACAGTAGCTTTTGCTCACCTGCACTGTTGCTGCCAATTGTTTTTTTTCTGCTACATGCCTTGCAGAATTGCCTAAGAGGTGATCATTTCATAAGAACATAAGAACATAAGAAATAGGAGCAGGAGTAGGCCATCTAGCCCTTCGAGCCTGCCCCGCCATTCAATAAGATCATGGCTGATCTGTCGTGGCTCAGTTCCACTTTCCCGCCCTCTCCCCATAACCCTTAATCCCCTCTCTTATCAAGAACCCATCAACCCGCTTCTTAAAAATATTTAGCGAGGCAGCCTCCACCACTTCAACGGGCAGAGAATTCCAGAGATTCACCACCCTTTGAGTGAAGAAGTTCCTCCTCAACTCCGTTCTAAACCGCCTCCCCTTTATCTTGAGGCTGTGCCCCCTAGTCCTACTGTCTTTTTTGAGCGGGAAAAGTCTCTCCACCTCTATCCTATCCATCCCATTCATCATCTTATACGTCTCAATGAGATCTCCCCTCATTCTTCTAAACTCTAACGAGTACAAGCCTAGTTTATTCAGCCTCTCCTCATAGCTCAATCCCCTCAACTCTGGTATCAGCCTAGTAAACCTCCTCTGCACTCCCTCCAGGGCCAAAATATCCTTGCGCAGGTGCGGCGCCCAAAACTGCACACAGTACTCCAGCTGCGGCCTCACCAATGCCCTATACAGCTGCAGCAAGACCTCCCTACTTTTATATTCAATCCCCCTCGCTATGAAGGCCAGCATCCCATTCGCCTTCCTGACCACCTGGCCATACTTCCACATGCCCCAACTAGGTTTAGGTGTTTGAGTAAGTTCAACATCAGTTGGAGTTGTACTTCGGACTTGTGCGCTTCATCAAACTTTGAGGACAATTTTTCTGCTTGCATTCATCCTTGAATGTTGGACTTGTCTAGCCAATCGTTTGGAATGCTTCCATAGGAGTTGGGGGTAGGGTGTTAGCGTGGATAGAGGATTGGTTGTCAAATAGGAGGCAGAGAGTGGGGGTCAATGGGTGCTATTCGGATTGGCGGTTGGTGACTAGTGGGGTGCCCCAGGGGTCGGTGCTGGGGCCTCAGCTATTTACCATTTATATAGATGATCTGGAGGAGGGAACCGAGTGTAGGGTGTCGAAATTTGCTGATGACACCAAGATTGGGGGAAAGGCAAATTGTGCGGAGGGTGTGGAGAGTCTGCAGAAGGATCTAGATAGGCTGGGCGAATGGGCCAGGAAATGGCAAATGGAATTTAATGTTGGCAAGTGTGAGGTGGTCCACTTTGGTAGGAAGAATGGTAGGAAGGACTATTACTTACGTGGCGAAAAACTGCAGCAGGCGACGGTGCAGAGGGACCTCGGGGTCCTTGTGCATGAGTCGCAAAAACCCAGCTTGCAGGTGCAGCAGGTGGTCAGGAAGGCGAATGGGATGCTGGCCTTCATAACCAGGGGGATTGAATATAAAAGTAGGGAGGTCTTGCTGCAGCTGTATAGGGCATTGGTGAGGCCGCAGCTGGAGTACTGTGTGCAGTTTTGGGCGCCGCACCTGCGCAAGGATATTTTGGTCTTGGAGGGAGTGCAGAGGAGGTTTACTAGGCTGATACCGGAGTTGAGGGGGTTGAGCTATGAGGAGAGGCTGAATAAACTAGGCTTGTACTCGTTAGAGTTTAGAAGAATGAGGGGAGATCTCATTGGGATGGATAGGATAGAGGTGGAGAGACTCTTCCCGCTCAAAAAAGACGGTAGGACTAGGGGGCACAGCCTCAAGATAAAGGGGAGGCGGTTTAGAACGGAGTTGAGGAGGAACTTCTTCACTCAAAGGGTGGTGAATCTCTGGAATTCTCTGCCTGTTGAAGTGGTGGAGGCTGCCTCGCTAAATATTTTTAAGAAGCGGGTTGATGGGTTTTTGATAAGAGAGGGGATTAAGGGTTATGGGGAGAGGGCGGGAAAGTGGAACTGAGCCACGACAGATCAGCCATGATCTTATTGAATGGCGGGGCAGGCTCGAAGGGCTAGATGGCCTACTCCTGCTCCTATTTCTTATGTTCTTATGTTCTTATGAATAGATATGATTGTCAAGTCAATAATTCTGTCTACTAGTACTATATTTGAAAAATCCCATTATATATTTTTTTTCTTTACAGCTGCTGATGAAGTAGTCCATGGATGCTTGTTGAAATGACATGAATACTAAACAATGAATAGAAGTTTAACCTGATTCTGAACCAGTTCTCCAATCAGTTGGGGATCTTTTAGTTCTTACGCTGTTAATGCTGATGTGTTCAGCCTGTGTGGATCTTCATTCCAATTGCGAGGTCAAGTTTTATGGCTTGTCTGCCTGGTTCAGCTACACCTGAATCAAGAAACCATAGCTCTTACATTGTTGAAGCATTCTGAATTTGGATAGTAAGTCAGCTACTTCCCATTTAGACTATGGAATTTTGTGGACATTTTGACAACATCACTTTGACTTCCTTTGACCTATACTACCTGGGACGAGTGTCACTGTAATTGGTTTTGCATTTCTTTTCTGAAGCTCTGCCATCAAAATCACAACCTTCTTTGATCTGATTTTTAGGACTTTCCTCTCCCTCACTCCTATCAATCCAGTCACAGCCTGGTCATTTGCATAGCTAACCTGGTGTTGGACAATTGGTTCGCTGAACTGGCAAACTGTGCGCAGCAGTCTTACCTGGAGAGATGTCTGCTTTTCAGTTCTTGAGCACTGTATCTTCAAAACCTTTCTGTGCAGTCAATACTTTGGGGTTTTAACATTCTCCAACACTGGGCAGCATTGTGATCTGACCAGAATGTCATAAGTCATGTCACATCATGTAGCACACAACCTCAGACAGAATGTAGGGAAGCCTTTTAAGCAAAGCGCGAGTACCTATTTGGACTGAAATGCCTCAATCTCTCACCTCAAGCATTCCTTCCTCAGCTGAAAACAAAATGCAGTGTTGGCTAATGATATTGAGTTCTCAGACATATGACATTATGTATTAAAAATCTACATTGCATTGTAATGTGGATGGTGTTTCAAGGCTGCCCCTACTAGTCAGCCATTTGGACACTGCTCAAAAAGACATCTTATACTTTGCGCACATGGTGGACACACCCATCACTTCAGTCCAAATCAAGAAGGCCACTTGAGTGGACCCAAAGTCATGGAACTTTTGATGTCTGGTAACTATTGGCCAGAGTTCATTGACTCACATGACCTTTATCTTTACGCATCCATGTTGATTTTACTAGTCCATTTGAAGAAACAATGTTTATGGTAGTTGTGGATGCTCATTTCCAATGGTCAGAAGTTTCAGTGATCCTCTGCTACGGCTAGAGTACAATTCAAAGGATATGGAAATGTTCAGTCACTATGGGTTACCAGAGCAACTTGGAACTAACATTGGACTTCAGTTTCGAACTTCAAAGGAGCTTGGGAATTATTTGAGAAGTAATGGAATTCATCACATCACCTCCACTCCAACTACCTACCAATGGATTAGCGAATTGATTTGTTCAAATCATGAAATACGTTTTAAGATTGACCAAAGGATATTCCTCCATTCAAAAGCATTGTGACATATTTCTGCCGACATGCCAAAATGGGCAAAGTGGGTGGCGTGGCAGCACAGTAGTTAGTACAGTTGCCTCACAACACCAGGGGTCTGAGTTCAATTCCAGTTTGGGTCACTGTTTGTGCACGGCCGGCATGTTCTCCCCGTGTCTGTGTGGGTTTCCTCTGGGTGCTCCGGTTTCCTCCCACAGTCCGAAAGATGTGCTGGTTAGGTGCATTGGTCATGCCAAATTCCCTTTCAGTGTACTCAAACAGGTGCCAGACTGTGGCAACTAGGGGATTTTCACAGTAACTTCATTGCAGTGTGAATGTAAGCCTACTTGTGACTAATAAATAAACCTTAAAGCTTTAAAAATACAGAACATGCTACAACTAAAGCACCTCCAGCTTTCCAACTAATGGGATATCAAATGTGCATTTGGTTCTATTTATTATAACCAACAAAAGCACAAGTTGTGGAATATCAACAGCACAAATAGGAGGAGAGTTAAGTACAAAGATAAAATCCAATAACATTCTGTTCTGGACAAAAGCTCTAGCTCATAATTATGCTCCTGGATTTAAATGGGTTCTTGCTACTGTGATTGTTCAGATAGGACCTTCTTTGTACACAGTCCAAACTGCAAATGATCTCACTTGGTGGAAACATGTTGACCAATTGTTGCCACGTCAAGCAACACTTAAGCATATATATTTCATAGAAAAATCTGATTTTACCACTTTTAGTGAACCATCTCCAAGTCTGGAAAGCCACTCCATGTCTCACCTCCTCAGTCTACCTCAACTCAAATTGAAGTCATCTCACCTTCAGATACATTGGACACAATTTCAAATTCCATTACAAGTCCTAAATTGTCATCAGTCTCCAATGAACATTACTCACCAGAAACACCAGAAGTCATTTGCACCCATACGAAGAGAGAAGACTTTCTCGGCATCTGGGTTACAGTTAGGATGAACCCATCGATTTTTTTTTGGAGGAAGTAGGTTTATGGGCAGAATAATCTCCAGTGTTCAACCGAGAATAGAGGTAGACTAGCGTCTTTCCCGAGTTTGGAAAATGTTTTGTTAATATGAAATGTCCAGTAAGGTGGATGAAATATTTAATACACTGTGTGTCTTGTTTAAGTAGAGGCAATGACATTGTGCTAATGCCATTGGACTAGTAATCCAGAGACTTTGCAGATGGTGAAATTTGAATTCAATAAAAATCTGAAATTAAAAGTCTAATGATGGCCATTAATAAAGTGTCATGAAAACTCATGTGGTTCACTAACCTCCTTTAGGAAAATAAATCTGCCATTCTTACCTGGTCTGGTCTGCATGTGGCTCTGAACAATGTGCTCTTAAATATCTATGAAATGGCCAAGCAAGCTACTCAATTCAAGGATAATTAAGGATGGGTAACATTTGCTGATCCAGCCAGTAACATAATAACAAAAACTTGTCATACTTTGCAAACCAATGCATTATGGGATCACAGAATTGTTGTTTTGCTAGTTCAGTTGTTAAGTAACATTAACAGAATCTGCAATGTTAAGTCACTTCCAGGTCTATGTGTGCATTGATTAATCTTTGGAAATTTATCAATAGAACCACATTAAAAACATAACATTTGATCCATCAGTGGGTGAATCCTGACTTCTTTAGGGCAATTTTGATAAGCACAGTGGGCTTACTTAGAATTCCTATTCTTTTGATCGCATTTCCCTTGCAATCAATTTGCTCCAGCAAAGATTGTTAGGAGTGAGAATACAGCAAATTAATAATAAATTATATACAACCATAATAAGTAAAGGCAAGCTATTTTTGACTGATCACTTAAGTTGATTGACAGTAAATTGTCCCTCAGTGTCAGGGGAACTTGCAGGGTAAATACATGGAGCTACTGGGATAGGGGCTGGGGGGAACTGTCGTCGGTGCAGACCGAATGGCCTCTTTCTGCACTGTGGGGATTCTACGATTCTATGATTCTAGAACTGATGCAACACTGTGCTATATTTACCTCAGCTTCCTGAGATGCTTGTGGCTGATAAACTCCGATGCTGGAGTTAGTAAGGCTCCTGCTACTTACCAGCTGCTACTCCTAGACCGCCATCAGGTCAGTTTGTGCCAAATGGAGTTCACTTAGCATGTTGGGTATTGGTTGAGGGGATGATAAAGATTGGATATGCTGATGTCCTAAGACAAGTTATCAAGTATTGTGTCCAATATGCACAACTCACTCCACTGCAGTGTTTCATAATTCCTGCAGATCTGCAGGAAAGCAGGTTGATGAGTCAAGCCAAGAAAGCTTTTCTCTGAAATGGGCAAAGATTGAAGCCCAGAGTCTGTACAACTTCCTCTTCAGGCTTCATAAATGCTGCAAAGAAGGTTCAATTATATGTGCTCTGAGGGTCAATCTACAATACCTCCAAAGGTAAACATATGTTTTAGGACAGATTTAGAGTTGGGAATAAAGCATGCCAAACATGACTTGTCTGTCCTTCCTGCCAAGGTGTATGGAATGCAAAACAGGGTTTCCAACAGCTTTCAGATTTGAACCTGTTCTTCAAGAATTGTCATTTTTATTGCTGCCCCCCCCCCCCCCCCCCCCCCCAGGCAAGTGCTACTCCTGCTTGCCCACCCATCTTCAACTGCTCCCTTCCATCACGAGGTCAGAAATGGGATGGTCATTGATGATTGCACATTGTTCAGCATCATTTGTGACTCCTGAAAGTCGTCCATGTTCAAATACAGCAAGACCTGTAATATATTCAAACTTGGGCTGACAAATTGCAAATAACATTCACACCACCCAAGTATTACACAATGACCATCTCCAATAAGAGCGAATCTAACCATCATCTTTAACATTCAATGGCATAACAATCTCTAAATCCCCTACTATCAACATCCTGGAGGTTACCACTGACCAGAAACTAAACCAGGCCAGTCATATAAATATTATGGCTACAAGAGCAGGTCAGTGGCTAGGGCTCATATGGTGAGTAATTCACCTCTTGACAGCCCAGAGCCTGTCCAAAATGCACAAAGTGCAAGTCAGGAGTGTGATAAAATATTCTGCAGTTGGCTGACGAATGCAGCTCCAACAACATTCAAGATGTTTTGCACAACATGATCCAGGACAAAGCAGCCTGCGTGATTGGCAGCCCATCCACAAACATTCAGGATCCTTTTTAACCAGTTTGTTTCTAAGTGCTGGGCTGACTTGGAATTGGGAGTGTTTCAGATCCGACGTTTAGGTGCGTCCTGAGGTGCCCTCTATATGCATTCTGCCTGCAAAACTATCAGCGATTCTGAATCATGCTGCACAAGCCTGTGAATGGGGCTTAATGCACCCAAAACCCTGCAGCTCCGATCGCAACCTCTAACTGCACATGTGCAAATAAAAAGATAGAATGCTGCTCCGCTGCCACATCCCTCCTGGACCGCATAATTCCTCCCCCCTGACCTTCAAAGACATTGCTTCGCCTCCACAACATCACTGTCACCTTTATACCCCCACCATCCAGATCGATTGTGGCCCCTCTTCCCTCCATTGATTTCAGACAGAGCGGCAGCGTGCCCCCCCGCCCCCTCTGCCCACTGATCTCAGGCAGAGAGATCCCCCTCTCCCATCACCCTCATCAATCTCAGGCAGAGAGATTCCCCCCTCCCACGTCCCCCCTACCCCAGACACTCCTGCATCTCCTCTGGACTCTGATGCCTGTGTGACATCTCCCTCTCTCTCCCTTGGTCCCAGTCATTGAGGCACTGATCCACTACTCCCTTCATGCTCCCCTCCTCCCCCAATCAGCACACCTGCAAGTGCTCACTTGCCTTCCCTTCAATACTAACAAACAAACTGTATCTAACTTGCTGAAATGCTGTGCCAAACTGCCTGCAGTTGATCTGCCCTAATGAAAGGCAGCTCCATAAAAACCCCTAGCATTGAAAGGCAGGCAGGCTGTGCAGGACAAAATGAGCACAAGACCAGCCCCCCGATTTACTGAGAGCGGCCTTAGGAGGCTGCTGGATGCGGCAGAGGCGAGGCAGAACACCTCTTCCCCCCAGCAGGACGCAGACCCATTGGGCCTGATGGCAATGCAGCCTAGGAGGCAATTGCCACCTCAGTTAGTGCCATGGCACTAGCCCCCAGGGAAGCAGTGCAGCAAGAAGGCCAATGACCTCACCTGTGCAGCAAGGGTGAGTGCTTAACCTCATCTAGCATCTTCTCCCAAATCACTCCCAGATCCTCCCATCCCCAGCACCCTGCATGTTTCTAGCTCCTGATCCCCAAGCACCTCCTTCCTATCCTCCACAAGAGTAGAGCTGTGCTTGCCCTCGAAGGGCAATTTTGTAAATTGCTATTATTTCGTAAATTGAGTTTGTGCCTTTATATGCCCTGTTTGTGAACAGAACTCCCTCTCACCTGACAAAGGAACAGCAAGCGCTCCGAAAGCTAGTGGCTTTTGCTACCAAATAAACCTGTTGGACTTTAACCTGGTGTTGTGAGACTTCTTACTGTCCTTTTGTCTCCACAGAGGTAGGCCGGCCATAACACCAGGGAGAGAGAGAGCAAAGACAGTAGGTGGTGAGTCGGACTGCTAGGTCCTCACCCCCTTTGAAGAGCAGGCGCTAGAGCTGTCTAGGGAAGAGGAGATGCAGGCTGTCAACAACAGCAGGGTCGGGCTAGAGTCAAGAAGTGAGCACCTATCAATCCTCCACTCAATTTGATGCAATTTCTCGGGGCACGAGTTTCGGGTGCGAGGGGCAAGATTAAGAGAGATATACAAGGTATGTTTATTTGCACAGAGAACATGGTGGGTGCATGAAACTCCTGCCGAGGGAAGTCATGGAGGCAGATACGAGAGTGACCTTAAAGGGGTGCCTACAGCTATGGGATGGGAATAGAGGCATATGATCTCCAGAATGGTAGGGGGTTACAATTCAGATGGGGAAGTGGTGACCTGTTCAAGAGGCATGGATTACAACTGAACCGGAGGGGGACTAATATCCTGATGGGGTGATTTGCTAGAGTCACTCGAAGGCTTTAAATTAGTTTGGCAGGGGGATGAGATCCAAAGCAGGTGGGAGACAGAACAGAAGGCTGAGGACAGCACAGAAGTTAAATAGAGCACATTAAGTAGTAAAGGCAGTGTCAGTAATCCTAGTATTAGACAGATTAGGCAAAAGCAAAACACAGAGGAAGGGAAGTCCAGATTAAACTACATTTATTTCAGTGCAAGAGGCCTGACGGCAAGGCAGATGAACTCAGGGCATGGATGGATACGTGGGACTGGGATATTGTAGCAATTACTAAAACACAGCTAAGGGAGGGACAGGACTGGCAGCTCAATGTTCCAGGGTACAGACGTTATAGGGAAGATAGAACAGGAGGTAAGAGAGGAGAGGAAGTTGCACTTTTGATTGCGGAAAACATCACGGCAGTACAGAGAGGGGTTATATCCATGAGTTCAGCTACTGAGTCTATATGGGCAAAACTGAGAAATAAGAAGGGAGGAATCACTTTGATAGGGTTGTACCATAGGACCCCAAATAGTCAGTGGGAAATTGAGGAGTAAATATGTAAGGAGATTACAAATAGCTCCAAGAAAAATAGGGTGGTAATGGTAGGGGATTTTAACTTTCCCAACATTGACTGGGACAACCATTGTATCAGAGGGTTGGAGAGAGAGAAATTTGTTGAGTGTGTCCAGGAGGAATTTCTCATTCAGTATGTGGATGGCCCAATTAAAGAGGGGGCAAAACGAGACCACCTCTTCGGAAATAAGGAAGGGCAGGTGACAGAAGTGTTAGTGAGGGATCACTTTGGGACCAGTGACCATAATTCCATTAGTTTTAAGATAGCTATGAAGAATGATAGCCCAGGCCCAAAAGTTAAAATTCTAAATTTTGATGGTATCAGGCAGGAACTTTCAAAAGTTAAGTGGGGGGTCTGTGGGAAGGCAAAGGGACATCTGGTAAATGGGAAGCTTTCAAAAGCGTGTTAACCAGCATTCAGTGTAGGAACATTCCTCTTAGAGTGAAGGGCAAGGCTGGTAGAGGCGGGAAACCGTGGATGACTTGGGATATTGAGGCCCTTGTCAAGAAGAAGAAGGAGGCACATGACATGCTCGTTTTCATGTTTTGATCCCAGCATAGGCTGAGAGCAAGTAAATCCTTTGAGGAGTATAAGGGGTGTACGAGTAGATTTAAGACAGAAATGGGGCGGCACGGTAGCACAGTGGTTAGCACTGCTGCTTCACAGATCCAGGGACCTGGGTCCGATTCCTGTGTGGAGTTTGCACATTCTCCTCGTGTCTGTGAGGGTTTCCTCCGGGTGCTCCAGTTTCCTCCCACAGCCCAAAAATGTGCAGGTTAGGTTGATTGGCCATGCTAAAATATTGTCCCTTGGTGTGCTGAGATGCGTAGATTAGACGGATTAGTAGGTAAAATATGTAGGGATACGGGGGTAGGGCCTGGGTGGGATTGTGGTTGGTGCAGACTCGATGGGCCAAATTGGCTCTTTCTGCACTGTAGGGTTTCTATGAGAAATCAGGAGGGCGAAAAAGGGACACAAGATTGTTTTGGCAGATAAAGCAAAGGAGAATCCAAAGAGCTTCTACAAATACATAAAGGCCAACAGAGTAATTCAGGAGAGAGTAGGGCCTCTTAAGGATCAACAAGGTCATCTATGTGCAGATCCACAAGAGATGGATGCGATCCTAAATGAATATTTCTCATCAGTGTTCACTGTTGAGAAAAGCATGGATTTTAGGGAACTTGGGGAAATAAATAGTGATGTCTTGAGGGGTGCACATATAACAGAGAAGGAGGTGCAGGAAGCCTTAAAGTGCATCAAGGTAGATAAATCCCCAGAACCTCATGAAGTGTATCCAAGGACATGGTGGGAGGCTGGCGAGGAAACTGTAGGTCCACTAGCAGAGATATTTGTATCAACGATAGTCACAAGTGAGGTTCCTGAAGACTGGAAGGTGGAAAATGTTGCGCCTTTGTTTAAAAAGGGCTGCAGGGAAAAGCCTGGGAGCTACAGGCCAGTGAACCTCACATCTGTGGTGGGTATGTTGTTGGAAGGTATTTTGAGAGACAAGATCCAAAGGCATTTAAAGACACAAAGGCTAATTAGGGACAGTCAGCACGGTTTTGTGACTGGAAAACCATGTCTCACAAATTTAATTGAGTTTTTTGAAGGCGTCACCAAGAAGGTAGGTGAGGGCAGTGTAGTTGATGTTGTCTACATGGACTTGTCAAAGGCCTTTGACAAGGTACTGCATGGTAGATTGTTGCAAAAAGTTAAATCTCGCTGGATCCAGAGTGAGGTGTTTAATGGATACAAAGTTGTCTTGATGACAGAAGCCAAGTAGGTGGCTATAGATGGTTGTTTTTCAAACAGAAGGCCTGTGACCAGCAGTGTTCCTCAGAGATCGGCGCTGGGTCCACTGTTATTTGTCATTTATATCAATGATTTGGATGGGAATATCAGTGGGATGGTTAGTAAGTTTGCAGGTAACGCCAAGATTGGTGACATAGTGGACAGTGAAGGTTATCTCGGATTGCAATGGGATCTTGATCAATTGGGCCAGTGAGCTGATGAATGGCAGATAGAATTTAATTTAGATAAATGCAAGGTGATGCATTTTGGAAGATTGAACTAAGGCAGAGACTTTCTCAGTTAATGGTAGGGCACTGGGGAGAGTTAAAGAACAAAAAGATCTAAGGGTATATGTTCAAAGCTCCTTGAAAGTAGAGTCACAGGTGGACAGAATAGTAAAGAAGGCATTCAGCATGCTTGGTTTCATCGGTCAGAACTTCGAATACATGAGTTGGGATGTCTTGTTGAAATTGTACAAGACATTGGGAAGGCCACACTTGGAATACTGTGTGCAGTTCTGGTCACCCTATTATAGGAAGGATATTATTAAACTAGAAAGAGTGCAGAAAAGATTTACTAGGATGCCACCGGGACTTGTTGTTTGAATTATAAGGAGAGGCTAGATAGACTGGGACTTTTTTCTCTGGAGCATGGGAGGCTGAGGGTTGATCTTATAGAGGTCTATAAAATGATGAGGGACATAGATCAGCTAGATAGTCAATATCTTTTCCCAAAGGTAGGGGAGTCTAAAACTAAAAGGCATAGGTTTAAGGTGAGAGGGGAGAGATAGAAAAGTGTGCAGAGGTGGCAATGTTTTCACACACAGGGTGGTGAGTGTCTGGAACAAGCTGCCAGAGGTAGTAGTAGAGGCAGATACAATTTTGTCTTTTAAAACACATTTAGACAGTTACATGAGTAAGATGGGTACAGAGGGATATGGACCAAACGTGAGCAATTGAGACCAGCTTAGGGGTTAAAAAAAGGGTAGCATGGACAAGTTAGGCCGAAGGGCCTGTTTCCATGCTGTAAACCATGCTATGACTCTATGACTGAATCAGGCCCATCAGGAAGCCTGGGCTGTAGGATTTGCAGCAATTGCAGGGATGCCAAGTGTATAGGGGCCATTGATTGCACACACATCACCCTCAAGGCCCCCCTACAGAATCCACGGAGATACATCAACAGAAAGGGATTCCATTCCCTGAATGTTCAACTCATGTGTGACCATAACATGAATATTATGCATGTCCGCGCAAGACATCCGGGTCGTGTGAATGACAGCTTCATTGTCAGGAGCTTGGACATCCTGGAGGCATTTGAGGAGGAGGCCCAGGCAGCAGAGGTGGATCATGGGTGTTATGGGTTACCCACTTTGAACATGGCTGATGATGCCTGTGCGGAAGCCTGTGACTGACTTGGAAACCCACTATAATGAGGCTCATGTAGCCACCCACGCGATAGTGGAGAGGTGCATTGGGCTCCTTAAAATGCAATTCCAGTGCCTGGATCGATCTGACAGGCCCTACAATACAACCCAGTGATCTCTTCCTGCATAGTGTTCATGTGCTGTGCCTTGCACAATCTGGCTTTACAGAGAGGTGACCTATAGGAGAAGGAGGAGGACGTGGAGGCTGACCATCTGGGCGTCACTGGGGTGAATGACCAGCAGGAGGAGGAGGAAGAAGAGGAAGAGCATGCCAAAGAACATGAACCAGGCACTGCAGTGTTGGCAGCCCAAATGAGGATTGCAGGGATGTCAAGGGAGGCCCTGATTGCTAGGCAGTTCACTTGCTAGATGTGAGTTCCATTACCCAACCTCATCTAGCAAGTGAGCTGCCTAGTAATCAGGACCTCCCTTGCCACCCCTGCATGCCTCATTTGGGCTGTCAACCCTGCAATGCCTGGTTCATGTTCTTTGGCATGCTCTTCCTCTTCTTCCTCTTCTCCTCTTCCTCCTCCTTCTGTATCCTGCCATATTGTCACACCAGAATGGTGGGCCTGTGTACCCTGCGTTAGCAAGTTGTTGGCAGGCATGAGGATGATAACAATTCGCCATTATTATGGTGTCCTGGTGTAGAGTCTTGGGGCGGGTAGGGTGGGGGCTGGGAGGGAATAGGTCATGGGGTCTGGGGAACCAATGGCTTCCTTTTCTCAGTGACACAGCACTGAGGGGCCTCCCAAACTGACATCAACATGAAGCATCCCTCCGGTGATCATCAATGAAAGAGGATTCCTATTCAAGACAAATCTGAGACAAATTAGTCACAGGAGAGTGGTGAAACAACATTTAATTGCAATAAAGATGTTTAAACAAGAAGTTCTAACATAAAAAATTGTGAATAGAAAATGTTAAGGTGCTTAAATATCTCTCTACTAGTGCAGCTCTTCACCTGTGCCACCTCAGCGCAACTACAACTTCCTAACTTATGTGGCCTATCACTACGTCTCAGTGACTCCCCAGAATGTACATCAGAGGTAGAGGGAGCCAGCTGCCTACCATGTTGTGTGGCCTGTGATGTGCATGGCAGGCGTCCTCTGGAGGCGCTGGACCTTGAGGGCCTTGGACTGCTTCCAGGTACCTAGGATGTTTCCATGATACCCTCTTCATCCTGCTTCCTCTGAGATGCCCCAGTGTCAGGAAGGGGGGAGTCAGAAGGTGCAGCCAACAGCCCCAGTCTCTGGAAGGCCCCGGCATGGGCTCAAGCCCTTCCTTTTCCCTTGTGGGCCCTGGGTCACTCCATGCGATGGCAATGTTTCTGCCGTGAGCTCAGAAGCTCCGGCATCACCTGTCATTGCCAGTCCTGGAGGACAACCTACATCTATCCATGGTGGTCGAGCCCTCAGCAATGGCCATTAGAGTAGGGGGCCACCTCTCAATGGCCGCAGCAAGTGTCTTCTGATACTGGGCTGCACTACGCAAGCCTTCTGCGACTGGGCCATGTTCTTAAGGGTTGCTGCCATAGCTCATTGTGTCTAAGTGCTGTCCTGCTGGATCTCTTCCAAGCTCTTGAGCCTCTCAGCCATAGGCCGCAGAATCTCGAGAAGCCTGTTCAGTCCCTCAGCTGTGGCCTGCTATGACTCAGCTATTGCTTGGAGCCTGCCATTCATGGTGAGAATTCCCTGACCCAGGCTTTCCACTGCAAGCACCAGCCTTGAAGTGTTGGCCTGAGATGCATGCAAGACAGATAGTAGTTGGTCTGCCTGAAAATTTTGGGACTCCTCCCAGTAGCCTTGCAGTTGGTCCAGTGTGGCCATCAGCCTCTCCTGTATTCCCTGGTTCTGTTGCTGCATCTCTAGCAGCTGAGGGAGAAGCGATCTCAGAGGCCCAGTATGTAACCTGTGGCCAGTTGTGTCCTCATCCGCGACAGACCTCGCATACTAGATGCCTGGGATGTCCTTCCTCCACCCAGTATGAATTATCAGATATATCAGGCTCGCTAGAGAGTGACCCAGAAGCCTCACCACTAACTGGACCCACCGACGCATCAGTATCTGGGATGGTGAGTTGTGAGGTGGAAGTTGATGCCAAAACTGTGCCACCCTCAGATGTCCCTTCATCCATATTCTCCAAGGATAGCTGTCTGGACCAGGATGGGTGGGAGCTGCAGGACTGGCCTGGAGTCCAGAAGACCTCAGGGCATCCAGAACACAACACAGGACACAAAGTTAAGTGCTAGGGAGGGAAAGGCATCCGGGATGCCAAACATGTGATTCACATTTCTCCATTGAACATAGAACAAAATACCAAAAAAAATTATGTCACAGGAACAGGCCCTTCAGTCCGCCAAGCCTACAGCACCCATGCTGCCCATCTGATTTGTTTCTCCTTGCCCTTTTGGGGACCATATGCCTCTCTTCCCATCCCATTCACATAGCTATAGAGATGCTCCTTAAAGGTCACTATCATATCTGTGTCCGCAAACTCATCCTGACAACAAGTTCCAGGAACCCACTACTCTCACTGTGCAAATAAACATGCTCATACATCTTGCCCTTGGCACCCAAAACTTGTGCCCCTGAGAAGTTGCCTCAAAGTGAGTGGAGGAATGACAGTTGCTCACTTCTTGATGGCAAGCCAACCATACTGCTGCTGACAGCCCACATATAGAATCATAGAACCCTACAGTATAGAAAGAGGCCCTTCGGCCCATTGAGTCTGCACCGAACACAATCCCACCAAGGCCCTACCCCCACACCCCTACATTAATCCCTCTAACCTACACATCCCAGGACACTAAGGGGCAACTTTAGCATGGCCAATCAACCTAACCTGCATATCTTTGGACTGTGGGAGGAAACTGGAGCACCTGGATGAAACCCACGCAGACACGAAGAGAATGTGCAAACTCCACATAGACAGTGACCTGAGCCAGGAATTGAACCCAGGACCCTGGAGCTGTGAAGCAGCAGTGCTAACCACTGTGCTACTGTGCCACACATCTCCCCTTCCATTGAGAGCTCCAGCGCCCAGTCCTTAAAGAAAGTGAGGACTCAAACATCTGGCTCATCATTACCTGTCTTTGGCCTCTCATGGGTGTTATGGTCGGTCTTCTCCTGTGGAAACAGAAGGAGCCATAAAAGAAATAATGGTGTGACTCCTGCAGAGTATCAGGTGATGGCCTTAGAAGGAAAGCACAGTGGGGCTCTTGGAGGGATGGGAAGGAAGTGCTTGAGGGTCAAGAGCTGGAAGCATGCATGGTGCTGGAGATGGGATGATCTGGCGGAAATTTGGAGGAAGATGCAAGATGGGGTTCAGCACTCATCTTTGCTGCATGGATGAGGTCATTGATTTTTTTCCGGCACAGCTCCCCAGTTCGGGGGACCAGTCCCGTAGCACTGACCGAAGTGGTGACTTCCTTTCAGGCCACATTTCCATCAGCCCTTCCAGATCTTCATCCTCCTGGGGGTAAGACCATGTCCCGCCTCGTATCTGCTGCATCCAGTAGCCTCCTCAGGTTGCCCTCAGATAATCGGGGGGCTGGTCGTGTGTTCATTTTGTGCAGGAATGCCTGCCTGCCTGTCCATTCTTGAGTTTTTAATGGAGCTGCCTTTTGTTAGGTCAGAATAGCTGCAGGCAGTTTGGCAGAGCATTCCAGCAAGTAACATACAGTTTTCTTGTTAGCCTTGAGTTGAAGACAAGTAACCACTTACAGGTGTGTTGATGGGTAGGGAGGTGGATAGTGGATCAGTGCCTCAATGACTGGGGACAGAGGAGAGAGAGAGGGAGGCGTCACAAAATAATTGGAGTTCGGAGGAGATGAGTGCCTTACTAGGAGTGTCCGGGCTGGGGGTGAAGGGGATTACCCTGCCTGATTTCTGTAAGGTGGAAGGGGAAGCATGGTTCTTTCTGCCTGAGATCAATGTAGGGGAAGAGGGTTCTGCTGCCACTCTGCCTGAAATTATTGGGGGGGAAGAGGGTTTTGTTGCCACTCTGCCTGAGATCAGTGTGAGGGAAAAGGGGGTGTCTGTTGCCACTCTGCCTGAGATTGGTGGGGAGAAGGGAGGCAGGGGCCTCGGACCGTTCTGCGTGGCGGGTGGGTGGGAGGATAAGGGAGTTAATAATGTTGTGGAGGTTGGTCAATATCTGTGGGGGTCAGGGGGAAGCATTATCCAGCCCAGGAGGGATGTTGTAGGGGAGCTGCAGGTGACACGAGATGACACCAAGATTGGTGGCATAGTGGAAAGTTATCTTGGATTGCAACAGGATCTTGATAAATTGGGCCAGTGAGCTAACAGATGACAGATGGAGTTTAATTTAGATAAATGCAAGGTGATGCACTTTGGTAGATTGAGCCAGGGCAGGACTTACTCAGTTAATGGTAGGGCACTGGGGAGAGTTTACAGAACAAAGAGAGCTAGGGGTACATGTTCATAGCTCCTTGAAAGTGGAGTCACAGGTGGACAGAGTGGTGAAGAAAGCATGCTTAGTTACATCGGTGAGAACATTGAATACATGAGTTGGGACGTCTTGTTGAAGTTGTACAAGACATTGGTAAGGCCACACTTGGAATACTGTGTACAGTTCTGGTCACCCTATTATAGAAAGGATATTATTAAACTAGAAAGAATGCAGAAAAAATTTACTAAGATGCCACCGGGGCTTAATAGTTTGAATTGTAAGGAGGCTGGATAGACTGAGATTTATTTTCTCTGGAGCATAGGAGGCTAAGAGGTGATGTTATAGAAGTCTATAAAATAATGAGGGGCACAGATCAGCTAGATAGTCAATATCTTTTCCCAAAGGTAGGGCTCGACAGACTGGAGGGGCTGATTGTGGACAAGTCCCCAGGACCGGATGGAATGCATCCGAGGGTTCTGAAAGAAATGGCGGAGGTGATAGTGGATGCCTTGGTGGTTATTTTCCAGACGTCGCTGGATTCCGGGGAAGTGCCGGAAGATTGGAAAACGGCTAATGTTACGCCGTTGTTTAAGAAGGGTGCCAGGCAAAAGGCGGGGAATTATAGGCCGGTTAGTTTAACGTCTGTGGTAGGTAAAATGTTAGAATCCGTCATTAAGGAGGAAATTGCGAGGCATCTTGAAGGGAATTGCTTGATAGGGCGGACGCAACACGGTTTCATTAAAGGGAAGTCGTGTCTGACAAATTTACTGGAGTTCTATGAGGATGTGTCTAGGGCAGTGGATAGAGGAGAGCCGGTGGATGTGGTCTTTCTGGATTTTCAGAAGGCGTTTGACAAGGTACCTCACAAGAGGTTATTGCAGAAGGTCAGGGGACATGGAGTTGGGGGTAGGGTGTTAGCGTGGATAGAGGATTGGTTGTCAAATAGGAGGCAGAGAGTGGGGGTCAATGGGTGCTATTCGGATTGGCGGTTGGTGACTAGTGGGGTGCCCCAGGGGTCGGTGCTGGGGCCTCAGCTATTTACCATTTATATAGATGATCTGGAGGAGGGAACCGAGTGCAGGGTGTCGAAATTTGCTGATGACACCAAGATTGGGGGAAAGGCAAATTGTGCGGAGGGTGTGGAGAGTCTGCAGAAGGATCTAGATAGGCTGGGCGAATGGGCCAGGAAATGGCAAATGGAATTTAATGTTGGCAAGTGTGAGGTGGTCCACTTTGGTAGGAAGAATGGTAGGAAGGACTATTACTTACGTGGCGAAAAACTGCAGCAGGCGGCGGTGCAGAGGGACCTCGGGGTCCTTGTGCATGAGTCGCAAAAACCCAGCTTGCAGGTGCAGCAGGTGGTCAGGAAGGCGAATGGGATGCTGGCCTTCATAGCGAGGGGGATTGAATATAAAAGTAGGGAGGTCTTGCTGCAGCTGTATAGGGCATTGGTGAGGCCGCAGCTGGAGTACTGTGTGCAGTTTTGGGCGCCGCACCTGCGCAAGGATATTTTGGCCCTGGAGGGAGTGCAGAGGAGGTTTACTAGGCTGATACCGGAGTTGAGGGGATTGAGCTATGAGGAGAGGCTGAATAAACTAGGCTTGTACTCGTTAGAGTTTAGAAGAATGAGGGGAGATCTCATTGAGACGTATAAGATGATGAATGGGATGGATAGGATAGAGGTGGAGAGACTCTTCCCGCTCAAAAAAGACAGTAGGACTAGGGGGCACAGCCTCAAGATAAAGGGGAGGCGGTTTAGAACGGAGTTGAGGAGGAACTTCTTCACTCAAAGGGTGGTGAATCTCTGGAATTCTCTGCCCGTTGAAGTGGTGGAGGCTGCCTCGCTAAATATTTTTAAGAAGCGGGTTGATGGGTTCTTGATAAGAGAGGGGATTAAGGGTTATGGGGAGAGGGCGGGAAAGTGGAACTGAGCCACAACAGATCAGCCATGATCTTATTGAATGGCGGGGCAGGCTCGAAGGGCTAGATGGCCTACTCCTGCTCCTATTTCTTATGTTCTTATGTTCTTATGTCTAAAACTAGACGGCATAGGTTTAAGGTGAGTCGGGAAGGATTCAAAAGTGTCCAGGGAGGCAATATTTTCAGACAGAGGGTGGTGAGCGTCTGGAATAAGCTACCAGAGATAGTAGTAGAGGCGAGTATAATTTTGTCTTTTAAAAAGCATTTAGCTAGTTACATGGATAAGATGGGCATAGAGGGATATGAGCCAAATGTGAGCAATTGGATTAGCTTAGAGGTTTTTAAAAAAGGCAGCATGGACAAGTTGAGCCAAAGGGCCTGGTTCCATGCTGTAAACCTCTATGATTCTATAGAACATAAAAAACAGTTAAAAAGCAATGACCCTCTAACCTAAACCAAACCCTTTCCATCCATAAACCTATCCACGGATCTCTTAAACGCCCCCAAACTAGGCGCATTTACATTGCAGCAGGCAGGGCATTCCAATCCCTCACCACCCTCTGGGTAAAGAACCTACCCCTGACATCCGAATGACTCTATGACCCTATGACTCTGAGATCACTTCTCCCTCAGCTGCTGGAGATGCAACAAAAGAGCCAGGGAATGCGGGAGGAGCTGACAGCCACACTGGACTGACTGCAAGGCTTTCAGACAGACCAGCTATTACCTGTTTTGCATGCTTCCCAGGCCAACACTGCAAAAGTGGTGCTTATGGTGAAAAGCCTGGGGCAGGGAATCCTCACCACGATTGGCAGGTTCCAAGCAATAGCCGAGTTACAGCAGGCCACAACGGAGTCCCAGAGGGCAGCGGCTGAGTCACAGTGAGCCACAGCTGAGGGACTGAGCAGGATACTTAAGGTTCTGTGGCCCATGGCTGACAGGCATGACAGCTTGCAGGAGACCCAGGGGGACAGCACTGAGACACAGCGGGCTATGGCAGCAGCCCTTGAGAACTTGGTCCAGTCACAGAGGGTCATGGCTGGGGGGCTGGGGGGCTGTGGAGCGTGGTCCAGTCTGAGACGGTACATTGACAGGTGGTCCCCGACTCAAGTGACCATCGCTAATCGTTTGATCACCTCGGAGGGATGCAAGTGGCCTCCAGGACCGGCAGGGCCAGATGACACCAGAGCTTCTGGAGCTCACTGCAGAAGCACCACCATCTAATGCAGTGATCCAGGGGGCTCACGGGAACCCCAAGGGAAGAGTTGGGGCTCAAGTTCATGCCAGGGCCCACCAGCCAGGAAACTGTGGCTGTGCCGACATCTTCTGACTCCTCCATTTCCTGACACCAGGGCACCTTCATTTTCTCATTGATGCAACATTGAGGGGCCTCCGCCATATACATCAACATGCATGGTCCCTCCAGTGACCTTCAGTGTAAGAGTGATCCTGCTAGATGCAAATTTGAATCAGAAGCGGGTGGTGAGAAAACATTTATTGGTGGCAATAAAGTGTCTTACTGCTAAGTGCTAACGTAAAAAAATGTGAACAGGAAATATTAAAGTGCGTAAATATTCTGTCTACCTAGTGCTGCTCATTACCCATGCTATTACAAGGCCAGGTATCTAGATGGGTTGAGAACTGGCTTGGTAAGAGGAGTCAGAGAGAAGTAGTGGAGGGATCCTTTTCTAGTTGGAAGTCTGTCACTGGAGGTGTGCCACCGGGATCAGTACTGGGACCTCTTCTCTTTGTAGTGTATATAAATGACTTGGAAGAGGGAGTAAGTGGTGTGATCAGCAAATTTGCAGATGACACTAAGATGGCTGGATTGGCGGGCAGTGAGGAGCAGTGTCTGGCAATACAACGGGATATTGATAGGCTGGTACATTGGGCAGATACATGGCAAATGGAGTTTAATCCGGATAAATGTGAGGTGATGCATTTTGGCCGAAATAATGTAGGGGGGAGTTATATGATAAAGGGTAGACATATAAAGAGTATAGAAATGCAGCAGGACCTGGGGGTGCAAGTGCACAAGCCTTTGAAGGTGGCAATACAAGTGGAGAAGGTTGTGAAGAAAGCCTATGGTATGTTAGCCTTTATAGGACGGGGTATAGAATATAAGAGCTGGAGTCTAATGTTGCAGTTGTACAGAATGTTGGTTAGGCTGCATTTAGAGTACTGCATCCAGTTCTGGTCGCCTTACTACCGGAAGGATGTGGAAGCCCTGGAGAGAGTGCAGAGGATGTTTACCAGGATGCTGCCTGGTATGGAAGGGCTGGGGTATGAGGAAAGATTGAGGAAATTGGGGCTGTTTTCCTTTGAAAGACAGCGACCAAGGGGAGATCTAATAGAGGTATATAAGATTATGAAGGGTATAGATAGAGTAAACAGTGGTAAGCTATTTCCTACATTAGAAACACACAGTACGAGGGGCCATGGTCTTATGGTGAGAGGAAAGAGGTATAACACGGATATTAGAGGGAGGTTTTTCACACAGAGGGTAGTGGGGGTATGGAATGCTCTGCCAAGCAAGGTGGTGGAGGCAGGCACGCTGGACTTGTTTAAGAGTTACTTAGATAGGCACATGAGTGGGTTGGAGATGGAAGGATATAGGAGATTGTTTTAAATAAGGTTCAGTAAGCATTGGGACGTCCCTGGTGATGTATAAGGATGTGGAATGATACTAATGTTTTTCTCTTTTAATTCACAGGTTTTAAATCGGCCCGCCTTGTTGTCCAACGAGGGGCATACACGCGATGGGTCGTACAAGGGCTGCTCTTGGATGTTCGAGAACAGCCTAGTACTTTGTGTCGTTAGTGTACGCTTAAACTGGACCAGATGCTGGGCAACACGACAGCTCAGTAACTATCACTGTTTGCTGTGCAGACACATGGATTTGGGCTAGTGTCTGTGGGAGTTTGCGCATTTCCCCCGTGCTTGCGTGGGTTTTCTCCGGGTGCTCCGGTTTCCTCTCACACCCCAAAGATGTGCTATTAGGCTGATTGGAAGTAATAAATTGTCCCTAAATTAGTTTCCCTCAATGTGGAATGCCATAAGTATAGATAAGGGTCATGGTTGGAGGGGGGACTGGTAATGTTGGAATGGCGGTGCGGGCTCGTTGGGCCAAAGGGCCTGTTTCCTGGGCTGTTTTTGTTCTTTGTTCTTTGTTCTATCCTACTCCACTCCAACTTTCTAACTTTACACGTCCTATCACTATGTCTCAGTGTCTCCTAGACTGTACGTTGGAGGGGTACTCCTTTAATCCCACACAAACCCCTTCTGTCTCCTTTCCACAAATAGAACTTTATCTGTAAAGATAAAGTCATCAGAGTTCCAGATGACCATATATATGCTGCTGTCCGGCTGACTGGTGGTGATTTAACCTGAGGCGAGGTTCAGAAGGCAGAGCCTTCATGAGTAACCTCAACCTGGTGTGTCAGCCTTCCTTGCCCCCATGTAACTTAATTCTTCCTATCTTGACCCCATTCATTGTCCCCTGTTAAGTCTCTTCTTTTCATACATTCCCAATTTCTCTGATGCTCTACACCATATCAACAATTTCCAGTTTCCTGACCCTAATCCCGTCTTCTTCACTCTGGATATCCAATCCCTCTACACCTCTATCCCCCACTAGGAGGGTCTGAAGGTTATCCAAACCTTCCTTGAAACTGAGGCTGGAACAGCCCCATCCACCACTAAACATAACCATTTCTCTGTTAGCTCATCTAACTTCCTGGAAGTGAAAGGTGTGGCTATGGATATGGGCTGGCACTGTTGTCAGCACTACTGCCTCACAATGCCAGGGTTCTGGGTTCAATTCTGTACAGACTGTCTGTGTGGTGTCTGCACATCTCCCCATGTCTGCATGGGTTTCCTCAGGGTACTCTGATTTCCCCCCACAGTCCAAAGATGTGCAGGTGAGGGGGATTAGCCATGGAAAATGCATGGGGTTACAGGGATAGGGCAAGGGGTGGGCCTAGATAAGATGCTCCTTTGGAGAGTCAGTGATAATTGATGGCCAAATGGCCTCTTCCTGCACTGTCAGGACCCTATGGTACCTGTATTGGCTCCAGAAGTGCTGAGTTTTGTGGAGTGTGTGGAACATTCCTTGTACCAGTCCTACTTAGGCCTACTCGCACAACTCTTTTTCCTTTACATCAATGACAGTAATGGTGTTGCTTCAGGTTCTTATGTAGGCCTGAGAAAATTTATCATTTTTGCTTCCAGTTTTCACACACCTTTCACCTTCACCTTGTCTACCTTTGACAGTTCACTTTTCTTTTTCAACCTCTCTTAAATTGCTCCTTAGGGTCCTATGTGTAGGTTAGAAGGATTAGTGGGTAAAACATGTAGGGATGTAGGTGTAGGGCTTGGGTGGGATTGTGGTCGGTGCAGACTCAAAGGACTGAATGGCCTCTGTCTGCACTGTAGGGTTTCTATGATTTCTATGTCTCCACAATGGTGATAGACCAACTACCGATATTCATTACAAACCTACAGCCTTCCTCAGCCACCTCCACAGAATCATAGAATTCCTACAATATAGAAGAAGGCCATTCGGCCCATCGAGTCTGTACCGATCACAATCTCACGCAGGCCCTATTCCTGTAACCTCATACATTTACCCCGTCCTCTTCCCCCTGACACTAGGGTCAATTAAGCACGGCCAATCAACCTAATCCACACACCTTTGGAGTGTGGGAGGGAACCAGAGCACCCGGAGGAAACTCACACAAATGTGGGGAGAAAGTGCAAGCTCCACATAAGACAGTCGCCTAAGGCCGGAACTGAACCTCAGTCCATGGCGCTGAGGCAGCAATGCTTACCACTGTACCACCGTGCCGCCCAACCACAGTGCCACTGTGCAGCCTTGATCACAGCTACCCACACCCCCATTCCTTCAAAGATTCCACCCCTTTCTCCAAGTTTTTCTGTCTCTGTTACATCTGTTCCCATGACATGCTGCATCTGATGTGTCTGCCTTTTCCCTGAGCCAAGTGTTCCCCCCTTGTGGTTGACAGGGTTCTCACTATGTCTGATCCATCTGCTGCTCCCAATGTGCCCCCTCTACATTGGTGAAACTAAGTGCAGATTGGGTGACGGCTTTGCAGAATGCTTTTACTCAATCGGCAAGCATGACCCCAACTTCTTGTTGCTTGCTGTTTCAGTTTACTATTTTGCTCTCATACCCACATGGCTGTCCTTGGCCTGCTGCAATATTGACCTAACGCCTTCCCCTTTCCTCGGAACCATGACAGGCTCTCCTTGTCCTCATTTTTCACCCCAAGTTCCTCTGCATTCATAAGATCATCCTCCATTATTTCTGCCAACTCAAATGTGAAACCTATCTTCCCTTTACTTCTCCTGTCTGCATGCCGCAAGTATGCTTTCTTTATGACACTCTGGTCCAACCTCAACTCCAGCATAATTTTCTAGCTGATCAATTTCACTCTTGCCTCTCTCTTACCCTTGATATATCTAAAAAATCTTTTGCAATTTTCTTTTAATAATTTTTTAGTTGTCCTCTTTTGGTCTTTATTAGCTTCCCACTTATCTTTGGCACATTGTATGCTTTTTCTTTTGCTTTCATGCTGTCCCTGACTTCCTTTCTTCCTTGGGATGAAATTTTACTGTGTCTCCTGAATTACACCCTGAAACTCCTGCCATTGCTGTTCTGCCATCTTTCCTGCTAGACTCCTCTTCCAATCAACTCTGACCAGCTCCTGCCTCATGCCTTTATAGTTAGCTTTACTCAACTGTAATACTGTCACATCTGATTCTAGCTTTCTCTCTCAAACTACAGGGTGAATTTTGTCATTATATGGTTACTATCTCCCAAGGATTCCTTCAACTTAAGCTCCCTTATCAGGTCTGCCTCATTACAAATCATCAAATCCATAATTGCCTGTTCTCTAGTGGGCCTCACCACAAGCAGCTCCAAAAAGCCATCTGGTAGATAATTCCTTTTCTTGGGGATCCAATATCTATCTGATTTCCCATGTCCACGTGTTATTGAAGTCCCTCATGACCACTGTAACATTGCCTTCTTACACACCTTTTTTATCTCCTGGTGCATTTTGTGCCCCATATCCTGACTACTGCTCGGAGGCCTATACTTAACTCCTGTAACGGTTTTTTGACCTTTGCGGTTCCTCATCTCCACCCGCACAGATTTGACATTTTCTGACACAATATTGTTTCTTGTTATGACTTTAATTTCATTTCTTACTAACAAGGCAACTCCACCTTCGCATCACCCCCCCCCAACCTCCCATCCCACCCACCTGCCTGTCTTTTCGATAGGATGTATATCCTTGATATTTAGCTTCAGCCCTGTTCTCCTTGCAGCCACATATCTGTGATACCCACAGCATCATACCTGCCAATTTCAATTTGTGTCACAGCTCATTTACTTTATTTCATATATCATAGAATCCCTAATGCAGAAGAAAGCCATTTCGTCCATCAAGCCTGCTCTCACAACAATCCCACCCAAGTCCTATCCCCCAACTCCCAGTATTTACCCTTCTAATCCCCCTCACAATAAGGAGCAATTTAGCACGGCCACTGCACCTAACCCCACTGTTAATCCCCCTGACACTGAAGGATAATTTTACCTTAGTCAACCAACCTAACCCACACATTTCAATCTGTGAGGGATAGAAACTGGGGAAAAGAGAAACCCAAAGATGGTCAAGGCAAAGGAGATCTCGTTGCAGATAGTGAGGATAGGTTTAAAAGGAAACTTACAAGGATGGAAAAGAGAGATAAGAAGCATTAAATGTTTTCATTCTAATAAATTCAGACACACAAATTTGCAGTGTTGGTGGCTTAAGAAATGGAATGGAAGACAGATGTGATAAAACAAGACTTAAGTGTACAAGTTGGCCGAGCAAGCCACACAGTACAAGGGCAACTAGGGATGGGCAAGAAATGCTGGCAAAGGCAGCGCCATTCACAGTCCATAAACAAATAATTTTTAAAAAGTTGGAATAAATGAAGAGGTTAAGATCGTAAATGATACAGGAGCAAGTCAATCTGTAATGGTGAGAAATAAGGAGATAAGTAGTGGAGAAGGATTATTGCCAGAAAAAGTAGTAATATGTGGAATTAATGGTGAAGGGAGTAGTGTTCCGTTAGATAAAATAAGGTTGGAAATCCAGTGAAAAGTGGTGAAGTGGTGGTAGGAGTATTAGAGAATTTACCTGCCCAAGTCTCTCATCCTGACGTGCATGTTTTTTGGCACATCAGGATGGGAGAATTGTGTGTTGGCCATTTTGAAGATTCACACATGTATTCCTGACGCATGCGTGTTTCCCACAGCCAGAGAGCAAGCGCAATCGGGACTGTGCTGGAAACCGGTGGGAAGAGAAGTAAGTCATTTAAATCTGTTTTTCATGTATCTTAAATATCACTATCAGCACAAAATTATCTGGGCCCAATAGCATCTCTCCCCCCGCCAGGCGTATTTCACACTGATGGGGTTTAGAGTAGCTCCCCAGTTGTGGGGAACTAACGGGAGATACAGCCGGAGTGAAGTGGGGGCAATCGGGGACCTCCAGGTCAGACAAAGAGGGCATGGTGCCCCCTGGGCATAGGCAGCCTGGCAGTGCCAGCCTGTGCCCCTGGCACAGCCCAAGGGGCAAAGTGCCCAAGCTGAGGGATGCCTTGGCACTGCCCACTGGGCACTGGACAGTGTCAAAGGGAGGCTAGGGGCAGGACTTAGGGACAAAGCAGTGGGGCCAAAGGAATGGGGCCAGGGAGCAGAGGTCAGGGCCAAGAGGTGAGGCCTAGGGGGTGAAGCCTGTGGAAGGGGGTCAAGGGGCTCCACCCCCAGGGCTTCACCCTTGACCCCCCCCCCAGCGGTCAAGGGGCTCTATGTGGGCTGGGCCAAGGGGGCTATTAGTGGGGGTGGGGTTGTCCCACTGCCATTCTGCACTGGGATCAATTGGAGCTGGAGAGAAGACAACATTCAGGCAGGTGATCTGCTGGAGGGGGCTTGGGGGGGGGGGGGGGGGGGGCGGTGGTGTTGGGGATCCAGGTGCTCCAGTACGGAGGGGATCAGGACTGGCCCGAGAAAGGTCATGAGGGTGGGAGGGGCAGCATTGCAAGGATCCTGCGCTGCCCAGTGATCGAACTGATCAGCAAATTGGAGTCTGACAGTGCAGAGCCACTGTGCATGCATAGAGGCCTGGAACTGTCAGACTCCAATGAATAGGCCCCACCCCCCCGAGCTTTTAATAATATTCACGATTGTCACATCTGCAGTACACAGGGTGTGGGAGATTCGAGTCTGAACTCCCACTGAAAAAACAATTGTGAGTTACATCAGTTTTCTCACCAATTCAACACTTAAATTTCTTTTGGGAGAATCGGGCCCTACGTTTTTCAGGGATGCAGCTTATCCTCGATAATGAAACAGCTGAATCACAGGTGGATTGATGCTTACTGTGGTTGAAAAGCCAGTAGCAAATCAAATAACAGGTATTGCAGAAAGCATATTCTGGGATGTTACCCAACTGTGTGCTAACAAGATCACAAAGCCATAGGTTGAGACAGGAGGAAAGGGAATCAAAGAAGGCTGATCTGATTTTTGATTTGATTTGATTTATTTTTGTCACATGTATTAGTATCTTATACTCTATACCCCTTCCTATAAAGGCTAGCATACCATAAGCTTTCTTCGCTACCTTCTCCACCTGTGTTGCCACCTTCAAAGACTTGTGCACTTGCACCCCCAGGTCCCTCTGCATTTCTATACTCTTAATAGGTCTACCCTTTATCATGTAACTCCCCTCTACATTATTCCTTCCTAAATGCATCACCTTACATTTATCAGGATTAAATTCCATCTGCCATTTATCTGCCCAATATACCAACCTATCTATATCCTGCTGTGTCACCTGACACTCCTCCTCACTGTCTGCCAATCCTGACATCTTTGTGTCATCTGCAAACTTGCTGATCACACCACGTATGCCCTCATCCGAGTCATTTATATATATTATGAATAGAAGAGGTCCCAGTACTGAGCCCTGCGGCACACCACTGGTGACAGACCTCCAGCTAGAAAAGGACCCTTCCACTACTACTCTCTGTCTCCTATTGCCTAGCCAGTTTTCAATCCATCTAGATACCTGTCCTTGTATCCCATGAGCCTTAACCTTTTCAACCAACCTACCATGAGGGACTTTGTCAAACGCCTTAATGAAATCGATGTAGACGACAGCAACGGCTCGTCCTTCATCAACTGTTTTTGTCACCTCCTCAAAAAATTCTACCAGATTCGTAAGGCAAGACCTCCCCTTAACAAAGCCATGCTGCTTATCCCTAATCAGATCGCAACGCTCCAAATGCGTATACATCCTATCCCTAAGAATTTTTTCCAACAACTTTCCTACCACTGACGTCAAACTCACCGGCCTATAATTACCAGAGTTATCCCTACTACCCTTTTTAAACAGCGGTACCACATTTGCTACCCTCCAGTCCTCTGGGACCTCGCCTGTGTCCAAAGAAGAGACAATGATTTGCGTCAGAGGCCCAGCAATCTCATCTCTCACCTCCCTAAGCAGCCTGGGATAAATGCCATCAGGCCCCAGAGCTTTATCAATTTTTATGCTGCCTAAAAACCCTAACACTTCCTCCCTCGTAATGGATATTTCTTTCAACTGGTCTACAGCTCCCTCCAAGACAGTACAAGACACTGAGCCCCTCTCCTTCGTGAATACTGACGCAAAGTATTCATTCAGGATCTCCCCCATTCCCTCAGATTCTCAGCACAGTTCCCCTCCTCTGTCCCTAAGAGGACCAATTTTCCTTTTGGTATGGAAGGTCTGGGTTATGAGGAAAGATTGGGTAAATTGGGGCTGTTTTCCTTAGAAAGACGGAGATTGAGAGGGGATCTAATAGAGGTGTATAATATAATGAAGGGTATAGATAGAGTAAACAGTGGCAGGCTTTTTCCTAGATTGGAGACAAATATCACAAGGGGCCACGGGCTTAAGGTGAGGGGGGGTGGGTATAATTTGGATGCTAGAGGGAGGTTTTTCACACAGAGGGTTGTGGGGGTATGGAATGAACTGCCAAGTAAGGTGGTGGAGGCAGGCACGCTGGACTTGTTTAAGGTTTAATTAGATAGACACATGAGCGAAATAAGGATGGAGGGTTATAGGACACTGTTTTAAATAAGGATCAGAGCCTCGGGATGTTCCTGAAAATCAACTGTTACATGTGTTGATGTTTTTCTCTTTTACTCCACAGGTGCGTCGGTCCACCTTGTTGTCTAACGAGGGGCATGCACATGGTGGGGGTATGGAATGCTCTGCCAAGTAAGGTGGTGGAGGCAGGCACGCTGGAGTTGTTTAAGAGTTACTTAGACAGGCACATGAGTGGGTTGGAGATGGGAGGATATAGGAGGTTGTTTTAAATAAGGTTCATTAGCATTGGGACATCCCTGGTAATGTATAAGGATGTGGAATGATACTAATGTTTTTCTCTTTTAATTCACAGGTTTTAAGTCGGTCCGCCTTGTTGTCCAACGAGGGGCATACACGCAATGGGTCGTACAAGGGCTGCTCTTGGATGTTCGAGAATAGCCTAGTGCTTCATGTCGTTAGTGTACGCTTAAACTGGACCAGATGCTGGGCAACATGACAGCTCAGTGACTATCACTGTTTGCTGTGCAGACACATGGATTTGGGCCAGTGTCTGTGGGAGTTTGCGCATTCTCCCTGTGCTTGCGTGGGTTTTCTCCGGGTGCTCCGGTTTCCTCCCACACCCCAAAGATGTGCTGTTAGGCTGATTGGAGGTAATAAATTGTCCCTAAATTAGTTTTCCCTCAATGTGGAATGCCATAATCATAGATAAGGGTCATGGGTGGAAGGGGGGGACTGGTAATGTTAAAATGGTGGCGCGGGCTCATTGGGCCGAAGGGCCTGTTTCCCGGGCTGTTTTTGTTCTTTGTTCTTTGGTGGGTCACGTGTGGGCTGCTCTTGGATGTTTCAAGAGTAGCCTAGTACTTCGCATCGTTTGTGTATGCTTAAAACTGGACCAGCAGATGGGCACCACGACAGCTATGTGACTATCACTGTTCGCTGTGAAGATCCATGGATTTGGGCCAGTGTCTGTGGGAGTTTGCGCATTCTCCCTGTGGTTGTGTGGGTTTCCTCCGGGTGCTCTGGTTTCCTCCCACACCCCAAAGATGTGCTCTTAGGCTGGTTGGTGTAACAAATTGTCCCTAAATTATTCTCCCCTTAATCTGGTTTCCAATGGGGGTACCATAAGCATAGACATGGGTCAAGGGTGGGGGAGGAAAAACACATTGTTAAGATGGTGGTGCAGGCTCGTTGGACTGAAGAGCCTATTTCCTGTGCTGTGTTGTTCTTTGTTCTTTGTAATCAGTATGCCTGGCAGGAGTACAGTTCAGATACTAGGCGCGCAGAATACTCACTCATTTTAGCCATTAGTGTTTACATAAACTGAGCTAATGGACTTTTGTTTATAAAAAAGGTCCCCTGGGGCTTTTGATTAAAGAAATGGGATGTAGGTTTAGATAAGCAGGGTAATGTGATGCTGTGGTTAATGGGAGAAACATATTTCAGTTTTAGCTGGGAATTATTTTGAAGACAGAGTTCTGCAAACTGGCCTGAAACTCACTTTCTCCCTGAAAGCTTCAAGACTGTCTATACGCATTATAGCAAATATATTTATGATTGTCAACTGTATTTAAAGCGGTGTTTAAGTCTACAAGAGGAATATTGTTTATTTGGAACTGAAACAGTGGTAAGTTAAAAATTAAAATTGTTTCCTTTATTTTTAAATTTTGTTCAACAGATAAAAGTTAAGCTGCTTCATTTGTTTGAGTTATGTTTAAATTGTGTTATTAAATAAAGTTTGTTTTACTATAAATGATCCTTAATTTGTCAATGGAATTATTCCTGGAGCGAAGCATCCTATCCTCACATTTATGCCAAAATAGAAAGTCTATATACTTCCTAATGTAACTTGGGGATCCAGTCCAGACCCTAACACTAATAATCCAGAACTGCTTTTGGTAGTTGCTGCGGTTAAGTCACTGACTGGAGCAGGAGCAATACTCTTTCAGACTCTGAGAATTAGAGATGCAGAACAGTGTACTATGCATCAAGATCATTGAAACAGAACAAAGATACACTGTAATTGAAAAACAAGCACGAACAGCTACATGGTTGTGAGGCATTTCCTGACAATTTCTTAGGCCTAAACTTTACCATTACAATGGATCAGTTGGTTATGTTGTTAAATGTTAATGAATTAGCAAAGATGCTGTTAAGAGTGCAGAAATTTTGTTGGAGATTGATTAGATTTGATGCTACAACTGAATGTCTCCAAGGAAAATAACACCAACTATAGTAAATGCATCACCTATTGAAATGCATTCCTATTGAAAAGCCTGAACAATATTACATAAATTTTGTCAAAGTTACAGGGAATCCTATATTTCATTGGCCTCAAAATTTCTACCAGGAACATACAGAGACTAAATTGAATTCGGGAGGCACAAGAAGCAATGAAAAATGACAACAATTTTAGGCAGACAACATCAAACGATAGCCAGAAAAAGTTCCAAGTGATCTTATTTTAAGCAATAACTTGAACAACAAAGATATCTCAGTGACATGGATGATTTGTTCATTTATGATGAAGGATTTTTAAATCCGAGCTTCCTCAGTCTCTGGATTATTCAGAGAATTAACCTGGTACATTTGGGCATTATAAAATGTAATTCCAGAGGAGAACATTCTGTTTGGTGGCCAGAGATTTCAAAGTCATTGAAGAACTTATTTACAAGTGCAATCCATAACCAAAAGCAAAATAACCTTTGACAGTATCCTTATTCCTTTTGAGACCGTGTGAATGCCTTGGACAGGACCTTCTTATGCTCAAAGGAAAGACATCCCTCATAGCTGTTAACTTATTACTCGAGGTGAAACAGGGATAAATGTCTGCTTGGTCACACTTTGAAAACTGTTATTTTTGTTACTAAAATAATTTTTTGCCACTGATACCATTCCAGACCTAGCTTGGAATGAAGTTGGGACAATTTATTACCTCCAATCAGCCTAATAGCACATCTTTGGGGTGTGGGAGGAAACCGGAGCACTCAGAGAAAAACTTTAAATAAGGTTCATTTGCATTGGGGCGTCTCTGGTAATGTAAATGGATATGGTATGATAATAATGTTTTTTCTCTTTTCATTCACAGGTTTTAAGTTGGCCCACCTCGTGTCCAACGAGGGGCATACACGCGATGGGTTGTACTGGGGTTGCTCTTGGTTGTTTGAGATTGGCCTAGTGCTTCATGTCGTTAGTGTGTGCTTAAACTGGACCAGATACCGGGCAAGATGACAGCTCAGTGACTATCGCTGATTGCTGTGCAGACACATGGATTTGGGCCGGTGTCTGTGGGAGTTTGCGCATTCTCCCCGTGCTTGCGTGGGTTTTCTCCGGGTGCTCCGGTTTCCTCCCACACCCAAAGATGTGCTGTTAGGCTGATTGGCAGGAATAAATTGTCCCTAAATCAGATTCCCTCAATCTGGATGGCCATAAAACATTAGACAGGGGTCGTGGGGGGAGAGGGGGACTGATGGTGTTGAGATGGCGGCGCGGGCTCGTTGGGCTGAAGGGCCTGTTTCCCGGGCTCATTTTGTTCTTTGTTCACTACCCTCTGTGTGAAAAACCTCCCTCTAATATCCGTGTTATACCTCTCCCCTCTCACCCTAAGCCCGTGGCCCCTCATACTGTGCATTTCTAACATAGGAAATAGCTTACCACTGTTTACTCCACGGATGATGGCATCCGTGTCAATGATCCGGCATGTCTTGCAGAGGTTGCTGTGGCAGGGTTGTGTGGTGTCGTGGTCACTGTTCTCCTGAAGGCTGGGTAGTTTGCTGTGGACAATGGTCTATTTGAGGTTGTGTGGTTGTTGGCAGGCAAGAAGTGGGGGTGTAGGGATGGCCTTGGCGAGGTGTTCGTCTTCAACAATGACAAGGAGATCT
The DNA here is from genome assembly GCF_965287045.1 of Carcharhinus amblyrhynchos. Lineage (NCBI taxonomy): Eukaryota > Metazoa > Chordata > Chondrichthyes > Carcharhiniformes > Carcharhinidae > Carcharhinus > Carcharhinus amblyrhynchos. The sequence goes on from NC_137329.1 coordinate 61,334,531, forward strand.
TTTTTGGTACTCAGCAGAAATATATTCCAATGGTAAAGAAGGACTGTAGGAGAAGGGATAACCAGCCGTGGTTATGGAAGGAAATAAGGAGAGTATTAAAGTAAAAGCTGATGCGTTCAGAGTGGCTAAAAATAGTGGGCGATTAGAAGATTGGGAAAGATTTAAAAATCAACAAAGAATGACTAAGAAGGTGATAAAGAAAGGAAAGATAGAGTATGAAGCTAAACTAGTTCTAAATATAAAAAATGATAGTAAAAGTTTTTACAAATATATAAAGAACAGACTGGTTAGAGTGAATGTTGGACCCTTGGAGGACGAGAGGGGGGATTTAGCGGTGGGCGATGAGGAAATGGCTGAGGCTTTAACTAAGTTTTTTGCCTCAGTCTTCACGGAGGAGGACACAAATAGTTTGCCGGATCTTAAAGATAGAAGGATGGTAGGAGATGAGGGCCTTAATGCGATTACTGTTACTAGAGAGGTAGTGCTTGATAGACTAACAGGACTGAAGGTAGACAAGTCCCCGGGACCGGATGGAATGCATCCCAGGGTTCTGAAAGAAACAGCAGAGGTGATAGCGGATGCCTTAGTAATTATTTATCAAAATTTGCTGCACTCCAGGGAAGTGCCCAAAGATTGGAAAACAGCTAATATTACGCCGCTGATTAAAAAAAGTAGCAGACAAAAGGCAGGGAATTATAGGCCTGTTAGTTTAACGTCTGTAGTTGGAAAAATGCTGGAATCCGTCATCAAAGAAGAAATAGCAAAGCACCTAGAAAAGAATAGTTTGACCGAACAGACTCAGCACGGATTCATTAAGAGGAAGTCGTGTCTGACAAATTTATTGGATTTCTATGAGGATGTGACTGGTGTGGTAGACAGAGGGGAACCGGTGGATGTGGTGTTTTTAGATTTCCAAAAGGCATTTGATAAGGTGCCTCACAAAAGGTTGCTACAGAAGGTTAGGGTGCACTGAGTTGGGGGTAAGGTGTTAGCATGGATAGAGGATTGGCTGTCTAATAGGAAGCAGAGAGTTAGTATCAATGGGTGCTATTCTGATGGGCGGTTGGTGACTAGTGGAGTGCCCTAGGGATCGGTGCTGGGCCCTCAAGTTTTTACCATTTATACAGATGATCTGGAGGAGGGGGCTGAGTGTAGGGTGATGAAATTTGCTGATGACACAAACATGAGTGGAAAAGCAAATTACGTAGAGGGTGTGGAAACTCTGCAGAGAGATCTGGATAGGCTGAGTGAGTGGGTGAGGACCTGGCAGATGGAGTATGTTAGTAAGTGTGAGGTTATCCACTTTGGTAGAAATAATAGTAGGAGGGATTACTATTTAAAGGGCGCAAAGCTGCAGCATGCCACTGTGCAGAGGGACCTGGGGGTCCTTGTGCACGAGTCGCAAAATCCCAGTCTGCAGGTGCAGCAGGTGATCAAGAAGACAAATGGAATGTTGGCCTTTATAGCGAGGGGAATTGAATATAAAAGCAGGGAGGTCTTGCTGCAACTGTACAGGTACTGGTAAGGCCGCAGCTGGAGTACTGTGTGCAGTTTTGGTCGCCACACTTGTGGAAGGATATTTTGGCCTTGGGGGGAGTGCAGAGGAGGTTCACTTGGCTGATACCGGAGATGAGGGGGTTAGACTATGAAGAGAGACTAAATAGACTGGGTCTGTACTCGTTGGAGTTTAGAAGGCTGAGGGGGGATCTTATAGAGACGTATAAGATAGTGAAGGGGTTGGATAGGGTAGAGGTAGAAAGATTCTTCCCACTTAGAAAGGATAGCAGGAATAGCGGGCACAGCCTCAAGATAAGGGGGGGGGGGTGCAGTTTAGATCGGAGTTGAGTCACTCAAAGGGTGGTGACTCTCTGGAATTCTCTGCCCTTTGAAGTGGTGGAGGCTACCTCATTGAATATATTTAAGTCACTGGTAGATAGGTTTCTGATAGACAGGGGAATTAATGGTTATGGGGAGAAAGCGGGAAAGTGGAACTGATCCGCTTCAGATCAGCCATGATCTTATTGAATGGCAGGGCAGGCTTGAAGGGCTAGATGGCCTACTCCTGCTCCTACTTCTTATGTTCTTATATGTTGATGGGATGTTGAAACATGTCAGAGATCTGAGAGTGGCTCAGACTATAGGAGTCGTGTACACTCCCTAGGAATTGAACGTATTCTTGCAGAATACATTTGGTGTGAGAACCACTGTAACTTATAGTGCCATTGGCAGTGGGTGCTCTCCAAGACCCTGTGGTGCCAAATCCCACAAAAAGTGAAACATGTCTGCAAGCAGTTCCCTAATCATGCATAGTCTTCAGCAACACAGTTTCTCAGACATCTGCAGGTATGGCAGGTGCTGTCTATAGACTCTGCATCTAATAAGGTGCCTCCAAAGTACAGTTTCATCATTCAAATTTGGTTTACCACACCCACATTCAGTGGGACCAGAAGATCCAGTTGGTGTGAAGAACTAAAAGATCGTGCTTCATGTCTCCTCAAAAATTTGGCTAAAAATGCTGGCATAGCCAGTGACAGCAACTTCATTGGAAAAAATATACATTTTCCCACAATTCTGATAAAGGGCCTTTGATCAGAAATGTTTTCCTTCAGGGTTGTTGATGTGAGTGTGTTCACTCTTACGTTCCCTAACCTAATTCCATCCAATCAAAATGATTGGTAAACTATTTTATGAAGTGAATTAGTACGTGTTCATGAACAGGATCGAAGTTTATAATACTGAGAAATATCGATGTTGAAATATCAGTTGCTGATTGTGAATGTTTCTTGGTTCAGAACTAATTTGATTGGTCCCACAGTACACTGTAAGAAATTTAAATGAACGAGCACAGGAAATAATTCTTTGTTACTGATTTAATTAACAGATAATAAATTGGCATCTGGAAGAGTAAACTGTACAGCTGTTCCTCATACATCTAATATGTTTCCAAAAAAACAGCATGGTAAATGAAAATAATTGTGCCATAAAAAACATGTACTAAGGATGAATAATGTCCCTGAACTCTAATTATTAAATGAAAAACCTATGTTTATGGTAATTAAGCAAAGACTGTTTGACCTGAATAGAGGTCTATAAAATAATGAGGAGCATAGATCAATTAGATTGTCAAAATCTTTTCCCAAAGGCAGGGGAGTCTAACACTGGAGGGCATAGATTTAAAGTGAGAGGGGAGAGATCCAAAAAAGGTCCAGAGGGGCAAATCTTTCACACAGAGGATGGTGAATGGAACAAGCTACCAGAGGTAGTAACGGAGGCAGGTACGATTTTGTCTTTTAAACAGTGTTTAGACAGTTACATGGGTAAGATGGGTATAGAGGGATATGGGCTAAATGCAGGCAATTGGAACTAGCTTATGGGTTAAATAAAAGGGGCGGCATGGGCAAGTTGGGCCAAAGGGCCTGTTTCCCAACTATAAACCTCTATGACTCTATGAGTGATGCACATCATCTCCCCCTTGCTAATTGGGCTGGATTTTCATCCTAGAGACAGGTAGAAGGAGTCAGCAACAAAAACAGAAAATGCTGGAAAATCTCAACAGATTGACAGTATCCGTGAAGAGAGAATAGAGCCAACATTTTGAGTCTAGATGACCCTTCATCAGAAATCCCATTTAGCAGAACTTTTCATTCACCTCCAGCGTTCCCCCTCCACCTGGACCCATTCCTCTCGTCTCTTATCTGCTCTTGATCTTTTCATTGACAACTGTCAGTGTGACATCAGCCGTCTCAATTTCTCCACTCCTTTCAACCACTCTAACTTGTCTCCTTCCAAACTTGCTGCATTTTGCACTCCAACCCTGATCTTGTCGTCAAACCTGCTGACAAGGACACTGCTGTTGTTATCTGACGTACGGACCTCTGCCTAACAGAGGCTGAGCTTCCTCTTACCTCCTCCTGGACCATGACCCAACCATCAAATATCACATCACTGTTTCCAAGACTGACAATGGCCTCATTTCCTCTGGAGATCTCCCCTCCAAAGCTTCCAACCTCACAGTCTCCCAACCCTGGACAGCCCGGTTCTAGCTCCTTCCTAAAATTCACAAACAGGACTGCCTTGGTAGGCCCATGTCAGCCTGTCGTCTAACCAAACCCATTTCCTTTTATCTTGACTTCATTCTCTCTCCTTTTGTCCAGTTGCTTTCCACCTACATCCATGATTCCTCTGATGCTGTATGCCATATCAACGACTTCCAGTACCCCGGCCCATACCATCTCCTCTTCACCGTGGATGTCCAATCTCTCTATACCTCCAATCCCCTCTTCTTCAAACAGAGGTCTAAACAATCCCAATCTGTCCCCACTCTCCTCCGTCTGGCTGAACTGGTTCTCTCACTCAACAATTTCTCCTTTAACTCATCTCACTTCTTCCAAATATAAGGTGTGGCTATGGGTATCCACAGGAGTCCCGGTATGCTGTCTCTTTATGGATTATGCGGAGCATTCCCTGTTCCAGTCCTATTCCAGCCCTAACCCACAACTCTTTTATCGGTACATCAATGACTATTTCGGTACTACTTCATTCTTTTGTCCAGACCTGGAAAGATTTATCAGTTTTGCTTTCAATTTCCACCCCTCTATCACCTTCACTTCTCTTTCCTTCTTTGACCTCTCTCTCAGCTCTGACAAAAGATCATCTAGTATCGAAACATCGGCTCTGTTCTCGCCCCACAGATGTTATCAGATCAGCTGAGATTTTACAGCATTTTCTGTTTTTGTTTCAGATTCCAGCATCTGCAGTATTTTGCTTTTAACAGGAACCAGGGAACTTCCTGCCTTGATATGCAGTGTTCTTGCCTCAGGAGAAAGTGCTTGCACATGTAGGAATTTGATTTAAGGTTGATGAGAGGGTTGGGGTGGGGGGTGGGGGAGGGGGGTGGTGTGGGGGCGGGGGGTGTAGCGGCTGTTGGGGGGGGGGGTGTTCCAAATCTGCCAGGTGCCAAGGTGGCCTGTTTAAAAGGCAGTTACAATAAGATCACGAAAACAGTCCTTTAGCCATCACCCTTCAACCTCCACATGCTCACCATGCCCCAACTACAACAAAAAAATCACCTCCTGCACCCCACCCATCCTCCTGTGGCCCCTCGTCAGGAAATGGGGCTGAGAATCCAGACATCCATTAGTCTGTTGTTGCACTTGCACTACAGGAATAACACTGCTTGATTAACAGCTCTTTCTTTGTGATCTATTTTGTCAATAGACCAACATTTATTTGTACAAGGTAAATTGGTGTCATGTGTTTGTAGTTTCAGCTGTTAATATTTTTAAAAATCTGGATGATTGACACTTATATAGGGCTGGAGTTAAAGCAATTTTTGAAAAGAAAGTAGAAAGGTATGACTAAAGATTTTTAAAAATTGTATTTATATATACTGTTATTACTCAGTGTTCAGTTTTCTGTATGGCCACTGGGTGAATGCGTACAAGAATGCTTTGGCTTGGGATACAGAGTATGGGAAACCATTGGAGGTGGATGGAGGGGCATAGGTTTGCAAGGCGGCACAGATACAAACGTTTAGAACCATAGAAAATTACAGCTCAGAAGCAGGCCTTTTGGCCCTTCTTGTCTATGCCAAACCATTTTTTGCCTAGTCCCACTGACCTGCACTTGAACCATATCCCTCTACACCCCTCTCATCCATGAAAAAGGTCCAAGTTTTTCTTAAATGTTAAAAGTGACCCCGGATTTACCACTTTATCTGGCAGCTCATTCCACACTCCTACCACTCTCTGCGTGAAGAAGCCCCCACTAATATTCCCTTTAAACTTTTCTCCTTTCACCCTTAACCCATGTCCTCTGGTTTTTTTCTCCCCTAGCCTCAGTGGAAAAAGCCTGCTTGCATTCACTCTATCTATACCCATCAAAATCTTATACACCTCTATCAGATCTCCCCTCATTCTTCTACGCTCCAGAGAATAAAGTCCTAACCTATTCAATCTCTCTCTGTAACTCAGCTTCTCAAGTCCCAGCAACATCCTTGTGAACCTTCTCTGCACTCTTTCAACCTTATTTACATCCTTCTTGTAACTAGGTGACCAAAACTGTACACAATACTCTAAATTCGGCCTCACCAATGCCTTATATAAACTTAGCATAACACTCCAACTTTTATACTCAATACTCCGATTTATAAAGGTCAATGTACCAAAAGCACTCTTTACGACCCTATCCACCTGTGACATCACTTTTAGGGAATTCTGTACCTGTATTCCCAGATCCCTCTGTTCAACTGCACTCTTCAGAGTCCTACCATTTAGCCTGTACGTTCTACTTTGGTTTGTCCTTCCAAAGTGCAAAACCTCACACTTGTCTGCGTTAAATTCCATTTGCCATTTTTCAGCCCATTTTTCTAGTTGGCCCAAGTCCCTCTGCACGCTTTGAAAACCTTCCTCACTGTCCACTACACCTCCAATCTTTGTATCACCAGCATATTTGCTCATCCAATTTACCACATTATCATCCAGATCATTGATATAGATAACAAACAACAATGGACCCAATGCCGATCCCTGCGGCACTCCACTAGTCACAGGTCTCCACTCAGAGAAGCAATCCTCCACAACCACTCTCTGGCTTCTTCCATTGAAAAAATCTGACAACACCAACCGGTTGGACTAAAACCTGGTATTGTCAGACTTTTTACTGTGTTTACCCCAGTCCAACGCCAGCATATCCACATCATTCTTCCACTGAGCCAGTGTCTAATACAATTTACAACCTCCCCATGTATACCGAGCGACTGAACCTCCCTAACTAACCTCCCATGTCAAAGGCCTTGCTGAAATCCAGGTAGACAACATCCACCGCCTTCCCTTCATCCACTTCCTGGTGACCTCGAAAAACTCTAATAGATTGGTCAAACATGACCTACCACGCACAAAGCCATGTTGACTCTCCCTAATAAGCCCCTGTCTATCCAAATATTTGTAGATCCTATCCCTTATCACACCTTCCAATAACTTACCAACCACCGACGTCAAACTTACTGGCCTGTAATTTCCCAGATTCCTTTTAGAACCTTTTTTAAACAATGGAAAAACATGAGCCACTCTCCAATCATCCGGCACCTCCCCCGTGAATATTGACATTTTAAATATGTCTGCCAGGGCCCCTGCAAGTTTAACACTAGCCTCCCTCAAGGTCTGTGGGAATACCCCGTCTGGTCCTCGGGATTTATCCACTCTTATTTGTCTCAAGACAGCCAGCACCTCCTCCTCTTCAATCTGTAAAGGTTCCATGACCTCCTTACCTGTTTGCCCTAGTTCCCTAGATTCCATGCCCGTTTCCTCAGTAAATATGGATGCAAAAAACCCGTTTTGTATCTCCCCCATCTCTTTTGGCTCCATACACAGTCGACCACTCTGGTCTTCAAGAGGACCAATTTTGTCCCTCACTGTTCTTTTGCTCCTTACATACCTATAGAAACTCTTTGGATTTTCCTTCACTCTGTCTTACCAAAGCAACTTCATGTCTTCTTTTAGCCCTCCTGATTTCCTTCTTAAGTAGCTTCTTGCATTTTTTATACTCCTCGAGCATCTGATCTGTTCATTGCTGCCTGTATATTTCATACAACTCTCTCTTCCTCTTAATCAGTGTTACAATCTCCCTCGAGAACCAAGGTTCTTTATTTCTATTTACTTTGCCTTTAATCCTAACAGAAGCATACAAACTCTGCACACTCAAAATTTCTCCTTTGAAGGCCTCCCACTTTCCATTTACATCCTTAACAGAGAACAGCCTGTGCCAATCCACACTTCCCAGATCCCTTCTCATTTCATTAAATTTGGCCTTTTTCCAGTTCAGAACTTCAAGCCGAGGACCAGATCTATCCTTATCCATGATCAGGTTGAAAGTAATGGCATTATGATCACTGGATCCAAAGTGTTCCCTCACACTCACATTCATCACCTGCCCTAACTCATTTCCCAATAGGAGATCCAGTATCGCATCCTCTCTAGTTGGCACCTCTATATACTGATGTAGAAAATTCTCCTGAACGCATTTAACAAACTCTACCCCGTCTAAACCTTTAACAGTATGCAAGTCCCAATCCATATGTGGAAAATTCAAATCCCCTACTATCACAACTTTCTGTTTCTTGCAGTTGTCAGCTATCTCTTTGCTGATTTGCTCTTCCAATTCTTGCTGACTATTGGGTGGTCTATAATACAACCCCATTAATGTGGTCATACCTTTCCTGTTTCTCAGCTCCACCCATAGGGCCTCTGTAGACAAGCTCCCTAATCTATCCTCCTGAGTACCGCTGTAACATTTTCTCTGACCAACAATGCCACCACCCACCCCCCCCCACCCTTTTATCCCTCCGCCTCTATCATGCCTGATAGCATGACCCACCCTACCGGCAGTATTTCATTCTGGCAGGATTTAGAGTAGCTCCCCACATTCAGGGAACTAGTGGGAGACCCTGCTGGAGTGAAGGGGGGATAATTGGGGCCCCTCAGGGGGACAGGCAGTGGGGGTGATGCCTCTTGGGCATGGGCACCCTGGCAGTGCCAGCATGTAGCCCCTGGGCATCGGGCAGTGCAATGGAACCCTGGAACATTGAGCTGCCAGTCCTGCCCCTCCTGTAGCCAAGTTTCACTAATGGCTATAATGTCATATTTCCACGTGTCAATCCATGCCTTCAGCTCATCTGCCTTCCCCACAATACTCCCGGCATTGAAATAGACACACCTCAAAAGATTATTTCCGCCACACTCAACCTTTCTATTTGTGATTTTACTTGAACTAACCTGTCTTTTTAGCCCCCTCCACCATCTGCTCTGGCATTCTGGTTCCCATCCCCCTGCAAATCTAGTTTAAACGCTCCCCAATAACACTAGCAAACCTCCTTGCAAGTATATTGAATTTACTTATCAAAACATTCGCTCATTCAATCTGTGGTTCACCACACAAGTGGCTATGAATCATGTGCCCTTGAAAAGCTGGCCCAACATCACAACAATTATAGAGGGTTAGGAGATGCCAATCCCCACAGTGGAGCTGGCCAATTTGGGAGTACATGGTGCTGAGTGACAACCCATCATTATTCCATGAGTGAAAATTTGGGGCACAAGGGATGGCAACAGGAATGTCATAATCAGGTTCAGGCCACAACATTTAAAAAACCATGGAGTTTCCCCAACCCTGCTGAATTCCAGTTCATTTTGATCACAGTGAATGTAGCAAGCACTCGCTGAAAAGAACATAAAACCAGAGATTATTGTTCATGCATCTTTAAACAGGAAATTGGTTGAATTTGAGGACAGAAGTAGCAGGTTTGGACCCTGCAAGACCACAGCCCACTGAAAACAAGGTCAGAGCCTGATACAATGGCCAGAATTTTACTGTCCCAGCCCCAACAGGAATTGGAGCGGGTGAGGGACAGAAAACGATAGTGTCTATTGACGTCGGGCAAGATTTTACAGTTTTGGATCGAGCGAGACCGTAAAGTCTGCTTCTGACTGTACGTGCTCAATCATTTATCAACTGAACTAAACTGAAAATTGATGGCATAGCTTTTCAAGGAGGTTTCCTTACATTAAAATCACTAAGGACAAAAATACACCATTGAAAAGTGTTTTAACAGAATAGGATAATTTATGTGTTGTGGGGATTTAGTCTTGGAACTCCAATGTCCAATGCTGAGAGCTTGGGTAGAATTTTTTCTGTGTGGATTGGAATCTCCTTACCCTCTGCAATCCTTGTGATGTTGGGCCAGCTTTTGAAGAATGCATGATTCATAACCACTTGTGCGGTGAATCATAGTTTTTGATAAGTAAGTTCAAAAGGTTGTATCTTTGCCCCCTTGTCAACCTATGCCCCTCCACCTATCTCCCATGGCTTCCCATACTCTCCACCACCCCATTGTATTCCTGGGACAATGGTGTAAAATGGATGGCAATTGAACAGGTCACCTGTTTTGTTATAGGTATAGCCTGATGTGCAGTTCCATGAAAATCAATAGAATTGAATATCAGGTGCTGCGTACAGCAGACATTCAATCTGATGGCATCTTTTGCAAATCAGACAAATTTCTATCCCTTTGCCGCTTTTGACTTCCAGTGTAAAATTGATAATCAACCTCAATTTGTCTTGTTTCCATCAGGTGGGTTCGGATAAGAACATATAACTAGGAGCAGCAATAGGCCATCTGGTCCCTCGAGCCTGCTCGGCTATTATTAAGATCATGACTGATCTTTTCATGGACCCAACTCCACTTATCTGCACACTCACCATAGCCCTTAATTCTTTCATTGTTCAATAATTTATCTATCCTTGCCTTAAAAAACATTCAATGAGGAAGCCCAAACTGCTTCACTGGGCAGGGAATTTCACAGATTTACAACCCTTTGTGTGAAGAAGTTCCTCCTCAACTCAGTCCTAAATTTGCTCCCCCTTATTTTGAGGCCATGTCCCCTAGTTCTAGTTTCACCTGCCAATGGAAACAACATTCCTGCTTCTATCTTATTTATTCCCTTCATAATCTTATATGTTTCTGCAAGATCTCTCCTCATTTTTCTGAATTCCAATGATTATATCCCAGTCTACTCAACCTCTCCTCATAAGCCACCCTCCCAACTCCAGAATCAACCTAGTGAATCTCCTCTGCATCCCCTCTAGTGCCAGTATATCCTTTTTCAAGTAAGGAGACCAAAGCTGTAGACAGTACTCTGAGTATGGCCTCATGAGCACCTTATATAGATGCAACATAACCTCATTGCTTTTAAACTCCAATCCTCTAGAAATGAAGGACAAAATTCCATTTACCTTCTTAATTACCTGCGGCACCGGTAAAGCAACTTTTTGTGACTCTTGCACAAGGAAGCGCAGAACCCTCTGCACGCAACACGCTGCAATTCTTTACCACTTAAAGAATAGTTAATTTTGCTGTTATTCTGACTCAATGGATGACCTCACATTTATCAACATTTTACTCCATCTGCCAGACACTTGCGCACTCATTTAGACTATCTATATCCCTTTGCAAACTTTCAGCATTCTCTGCGTACTTTGCAATGCTACTCATCTTAGTGTCATCTGCAAATTTTGACATACTGCACATGGTCCCAAACTCCAAACCATCTATGTAAATCGTAAACAATTGCAGTCTCGACACTGATCCCTGAAGCACACACTAGTCACTGATTGCCAACCAGAAAAATACCCATTTATCCCCACTTTTTGCTTTCTGTTAGTTAACCAACCCTATATCCAAGCTAATGCGTTACCCATAACGCCTGCACCTTTATCTTATCCAGCAGCCTTTGGTGTGACACCTTGTCAAATGCCTTCTGGAAATCCAGATACACCACATCCACAGGTTCCTCATTGTCCGCTGTGCATGTAATGTTCTCAAAGAATTCCACCAAATTAGTCAAACATGACCTGTCCTTTATGAACCCATGCTGCGTCTTTCCAATGGGACAATTTATATCCAGATGCCAGATCATGATAAATTCAAGCATTTTCCCTACTACAGAAGTGAAGCTAACTGGCCTATAGTTACTCACCTTTTGTCTATCTCCTTTTTTAAACAGTGGCATCACATTTGCTGTTTTCCAATCTACGGGAACGACCCCGGAGTCCAGTGAATTTTGGCAAATTACCACTAGTACATTTGCTATTTCCCCCGCCATCTTTTACTACCCTGGGATACATTCCATCAAGGCCAGGAGACTTGTCTACCTTTAGCCCCCATTAGCTTGCACAACACTACCTCTTTCATAATAATACAAAGAACAACGAACAATACAGCAAAGGAAACAGGCCCTTCGACCCTCCAAGCCTGTGCCGCTCATTGGTCCAACTAGACCATTCTTCCGTATCCCTCCATTCCCAGTCTGCTCATGTAATGATAGTTTCTAGGTCCTCATCTGCCATAGGCTTCTTGTCATCAATTTTTGGCATGTTATTTGTGAGTACCACTGTGAAGACCGACACAAAACATCTGTTCAATGCCTCAGCCATTTCCTCATTTCCAGTTATTACATCCCTTTCTCATCCTCCAAAGGAACAATGCTTACTTTAGCCACTCTTTTTAGTCTTATGCATTTGTAGAAACCTTCGCTATTTTCATATTCTGAGCTTGTTTATTCTCATAATCCATCTTACTTTTCCTTATAGCTTTTCTTGTGGCTTTCTGTTGACTTTTAAAGATTTCCCAATTGCCCACTAATTTTTTTGCCACTTTTTATGCATTTTCTTTCAATTTGATACCCCTGTTTATTTCCTTAGATATCCATAGCTGATTATCTCTTTTTCTACAGTGCTTCCTTATCACTGGTATATACTTTTGCTGATCATTGTGAAAAATCATTTTGAAAGTCCTCCACTGTTCCTCAATTGTCCCACCATAAAGTTTTTGATCCCAGTCTACTTTAGCCAGTTCCTCCCTCAACCCATTTAAGTCTCCTTTGTTTAGGCGAATCAGGTAACATCAGTTTTAATTTGAGTTCTACATTGGATTGAAATTCTGCAGTTTTTGACTCCCTTCCAGATCGTGGAGACTTTTCAAGAAGCTTTAATGTCTTAAATCCTCTTGGACCTCAGTTGCGCCCCTGCACAATACCATCTAATACCCCACACCATACCATCCAATACCCCAGATCCCTACACAATACCATCCAATACCCCACGCCCCACACAATACCATCCAATACCCCAGATCCCCACACAATACCATCCAATACCCCAGATCCCCACGCAATACCATCCAACACCCCACACCCCCGCACAATACTATTGAATATCCCACAGCCACACAGAATACCATCCAATAACCTGGAACCCCACACAATACCATCCAACACCCCAGATCCCTACACAATACCATCCAAAAACCCATACCTCACACAATATGATCCAATACCTCACATACCTCATAATATCATCCAATACCCCACACCTTACTTTCTCATGGGCAATTAGGGGATAAGCAACCAATGCTGGCCTTGCCGGATAATCCCATATCCCATAAAAGAATAAAACCAAAACAGAATGGTTTTTGTAGAGTCTATGGTAGAGTAAATTGCATGTCTTCTGAAACAAAATGAGATTAATGGGATAAAAAGGCTTTGCATATTCTATATTTTCATGAATTTATGTTTCTGAGAACTCTAAAACTAAAAGGATCATGTAGTTGTTTGAAGTGAGATTTTATTAGCATATAATTTTGTAACAAAATGTTTTAAATTGATTTTTTGTACAGCAACAAGTGAATAAAGCAGTATTGGTAAATCAACAAAATGAAGTCTGTTTTACTTCCATATGAAATCAGTCATGTTTCCTACAAGCAGATAATTTCTAATTTGACTCCAGACAGTACAATCCTTCGGAGCCAAACACCGTGTTCATTATGGAACCAAAGGAAAAGAAAGCATGTAATCTTTGTTCTCCTTCCCTTAGGTATTGTGTAAGGAAGAATAATTTACCATCAAATATCTAATTATTAAATAGAAATCTTGTTTTTCAAATATTGCAACTAAAGAAAAGGCAATCCATGCGGAAAAAACAATAAAATGGAGAAATAAGAATACTGGTCTCAACTGGTCTTTAATACTTTAAAATGAAACACCAGTAAAATAAGTAAATAAGAACGCTGGTCTGAACTGTTCTTTCCTTCTGGGAAGTACTTAAGATAAATATGAATAGCCCCAAAAGTTACTGCACAGATAACTGGAGATAAAGGCCAGAATTCTCCAATCTCACATGTCCTAATGCCGCTGCCAGTGAGAATGGAGAATTCAGTGCTCAGCAAAATCTCCATTCACAGCAACAGGATCAGAGAGTCCCAGCTGAGGGTGAGGTCAGAGAATTTGGCCCAAAGATTTTTGACTTCCTCTCAAGTAAATTTTTCTGATTGTAGCACAGGCTCTACTAAAAATTTATAGGCATAAACTTTATAGTATCGTGTCAACAGTGCTGATTTTAACTTTATTTAGCCAATGGGAACAGGCTTGTTTGCTCCCCATCAGAGACTTGTTTGTTCCCCATTAATTTTACTCTGCTTTGAAGTTGATAGAGTATTAAGTTGGAAAGGATGTAAAACTAGCATATGAGACAAACACATCCCAATCTCACTGAAAATTAGGATCAAGGCTGTTATTACTATTATTGTTTCTCTGACAAAGAAAGGATTCTGTTAGCACTACATGAAGAAAGTACATTTGGGCTAGGTTTTCTTAAATCTGTTCTTATAGGGCCTGAAAGGACTTCAGATCAATTACTTAGTGTAACCCTGTCCTGACCTTGGCTACATTTCCAAATGTTGTTAAGGCAAAGGGACGACAATACTGAGCAGGGGAAGGTAATGCTGTTCGGAGGGATGTAGCTTTGCTTGTTGGGCCATGGGAAAGCAGTCCTCTTGCTCCTGACTCCAAAAGCAGTGCTGAAGATGCATTTACCTTTTCCATGCAACAGTCTTCAACTCCCTTTATCAGCTGGGTTTAATCTGAAAGACAGATAGATTATAAAGCATTATAATATTTAAATGAATATCCTGTAAGTGGATTAGTTATCTTCCAATCCTGCTCTTCATGTGTTAAAATTGGAAGTTGGTGAGTATAAAGTGAATTAGGTGCAGGTTAAAGAATTTTAAAATTTTCACAGCCCACTCAACCCAAACCCATTTGTTTTAATGGTTAAAATTCCCCTCCGTTTATACCTTTTGGCAGTGTTCCTGCTATGAGTCTAATAAGTTATATACAAGATTGCTAGATTTGAAATTATATTGTGAAATAATAAAGCAGAGGTATTTACCATATTTATCTGAAATTGCCCTCTTTTTCATTTGAGCAAAGCTGCTGATCCATTAAAAATAAATTATGTTAAAACAGTATGAAGGGTTGCAGATTAATATGGATTTCAAGCAAATAATAGATTTGTCAATATTCCGTATTCCTACCCTCAGATCTGTCAGTGAATTTTTAGGCTGTTCTAAAGGCTCTGGATGAACTTTCATAAAGGCTCAAGATACATCCAAACTGAGAGTTAACAAAAAATAAAGGCATGAATTTTTCACAATCTAGCAATGAATAAATGCTAAAATAAAAATTGTTCTGATTATTTTACAAAGATTATGTTCTCCATGAAAATGTCAGTGAGACGAATAACGCAGATGCAAAATAATTGTAGAAATTCCCCTGAAGAGAAGATGCACAAAGTGTCGGACGGTTTTCATCTGTAAGAAAAGAAACAATATTTTGGAACTGTTTTCCAAGATTTCCATGACCTAAAGCGTCTTGAGCTATGATAAATACAAACATATTACTCTGTGGATACTCAATATCAGAAAGGCAGTGTTTAACCATCTTCTCCTTCACACTTTATTGGTACACTTGAAAAAATGTTTTAGTGAAACAAACATATACATTCACATACAAATCTGTT
The DNA here is from genome assembly GCF_965287045.1 of Carcharhinus amblyrhynchos. Taxonomy (NCBI): domain Eukaryota; kingdom Metazoa; phylum Chordata; class Chondrichthyes; order Carcharhiniformes; family Carcharhinidae; genus Carcharhinus; species Carcharhinus amblyrhynchos. The sequence continues at coordinate 61,349,939 of NC_137329.1, forward strand.
CATCTAAAGTAATAAGAATAAAAAGAACGTAGGAAGGAACTTAAGGGCTAAAAGTCCTTGGCAAACAGAATTAAGGAAAATCCAAAGGGATTTTAGATGTGTGTAAAGAGCAAGAGGGTAGCCAGGGAAAGTGTTGGTCCATTCAAGGATAATGGAGGGAATTTATGCATGGAACCAGAGAAAATCAGTATTCACCAAAGAGAGGGACTTGATGGATAAGGAACCTATGGTAGGGTATGTAGATATACTGGATCATGTCCATATCAAAAAGGAGGAGGTACTGGGCGTCTTAAAAAGCATTAAGATAGTTAAGTCCCCAGGGCCTGATGAGATCTACCCCAGAATACTGAGGGAGGCAAGGGCAGGAATTGTTGGGACCTTGATAGAAATCTTTGTGTCCTCATTGGCTACAAGCAAAGTTCCAGAGGACTGGAAGATAGCCAATGTTGTTCCATTGTTTAAAAAGGGAAACAAGGATAATCCAGGAAATTATAAGCCGGTGAGCCTTACGTCAGTGGTAGGGAAATAATTGGGAAGGATTCTTAGGGATAGGATTTACTCACATTTGTAAACAAATGGATTTATTAGTGATAAACAGCATGGTTTTGTGAAGGGGAAGTCATGCCTCACTAACTTGATTGAGTTTTACAAGGAAGTGACGAAGATGATGGATGAGGGAAAGGCAGTGGGTGTTGTATACATGGACTTCAGCGAAGTCTTTGACAAGTACTTCATGGTGTACTGGTACAAAAGGTGATGTCATACGGGATCACTAGAGAGCTGGCAAGATGGATACAGAACTGGCTTGGCCATAGAAGACAGAGGGAGCAGTAGAAGAGTGTTTTTCTGAAAGGAAGGCTGTGACTAGCAGTATTTCACAGGGATCAGTTATGGGATCTTTGTTGTTCGTAGTGTTGTAGGGCAATATCGGGGATCGTATTTTTAAAAATTTAATCTATACTTCTGTTCATATTTTATTCAATTTCAGTACAATACATGCAGGGCTATATAGAGCGAGCCCAGAAAGCCAGACCTCACCAGAGGGAAGAAAGGATTAATGCGGACAGCTGGAGGCCTGCTCTGCCTGCAGATAATGATTAATGCAGGCTATCAACTTCTGATTTCAGGAGATTATCACAACAATGGGAGAACTGACATCAAGACAGCCAGGCTCCATATAGTCTAGGAGGGCATAGTCTTCCATAAATCATGACCATCTAGCAGAGGGGATAATGATTAACACATCGGTGCAAATCGGTTGGGCAGATACGACGCTTTGACATTATAATTAGGTAAACAAAACTGTCCAAGAGACTGAGTAACAAAGTTATACTGAACAATATAGACTGTATAATGAGGTTAAAAGAGCCATTCTGTATCCAACTAAAGGAATTGATATGTTAATGTAAACCTTTGTGACTCAAAACAGTATATTAACCTATATCAAGTCCATCAGGATGTGGAGGTGCCGGCATTGGACTGGGGTAACCACAGTAAGCAGTCTCACAACACCAGGTTAAAGTCCGACCAGCTTGTGGGTTTACTATCAAATAAACTGGTTGGACTTTAACCTGGTGTTGTGAGACTCCTTACTGTGTCAAATCTATAAGGGCAAAGAGGACTCGCTGGGAACCTGAGATTTCAGGCCAGAATTCATCTCTCCATCATGCATGTGGAATAAAAGCTTTTCTTGAAAGTCGACACAGTCTCCAAGGCTCGACTCATTTCATCTCCCTCCTGTCGTAGCATATATAAATGATTTGAACATAGAACATAGAAAACTACAGCACAAACAGGCCCTTCGGCCCTCAAGTTGCACTGATCATATCCCTACCTACTAGGCCTATCTATAGCCCTCAATCCCATTAAATCCCATGTATTTATCCAGAAGTCTCCTAAAAGACCCAACGAGTTCACCTCCACCACCACCTATGGCAGCCGATTCCACTCACCCACCACCCTCTGAGTGAAGGAGTGAGTGAATTTGGAGGAAATTGTAGCTGGTCTGATTAGTAAGTTTGCAGACAACACAAAAGTTGGTGGATTTGCGGATAGTGAAGAGGGTTATCAGAGGATACAGCAAAATATAGTTCAGTTGAAAACTTGGGCAGAGAAATGGCAAATGAAGCTTAATCCAGATAAGTGTGAGATAATGCACTTCGGAAGGTCCAATGCATGAAGGAATTACATAGTAAATGGTGGAAACCTTAGGAGTATTTTCAGGCAGTGAGATCTGGGCATGCGTGTCCACCAATTACTAAAAGTGGCAATTCAGGTGGATAAGATAGCCAAGAAAGCATTCTGCAAGCTTGCCTCCATCGGTCGGGGCATTGAGTATAAAAATTGGCAGGTCATGCTGCTGCTATACAGCACCTTAGTTAGGCCTCATTTAGAATACAATTCTGGACGCCACATGATCAGAAAGATGTGGATGCTTTGGAGAGGATACAGAAGAGATTTACCAGGGTATTGCCTGGTCTGGAGGGTATTAGCTATGAGGGGTAGTTGAATAAATTTGGATTGTTCTCACTGGAACGATGGAGGTTGAGGGGTGACCTGATAGAAGTTTACAGGATTACGGGCCCTATTTTACCATTTTAATTCTAAGTGCTGTGTGGACTTGAAACTGGGGGTGTTTCAGATCTGACTTTTAGGCCCATTCTCGGGTGTTACCATACGTACTCTGCTTGAAAAATAGCAGTGATTCTGAATCGCACTGCACAAGCCTGTGGGTGGGGCTTATCATGCCCAAAATACTGAAGCTCAAATAGTGCCTAAAACTATGTATGCTCAAAAAAAAGATAGAGATTTGGTTTACTAAAGAAATTGAATCTCTTGTGAAGAGGAAGAAGGATACTTACGTGAAGATGAGACATGAAGGCTCAGTTAGGGCACTGGAGAGTTACAAGTTAGCCAGGAAGGAACTAAAAAGAGAGTAAAGAAGAACTAGAAGAGGACATGAGAAGTCTTTGGCAGGTAGGATCAAGGAGAACCCTAAAACTTTCTACAGCTATGTCAGGAATAAAAGGATGATTAGGGCAAGATTAGGGCCAGTCAAGGACAGTAGTGGGAAGTTGTGCGTGGAGCCTGAAGAGATAGGAGAGGCACTAAATGAATATTTTTTGTCAGTATTCACACAGGAAAACGTCAATGTAGTTGAGGATAATACTGAGATACAGGCTTTTAGATTAGACGGGATTGAGGTACACCAGGAGGAGGTGTTAGCAATTCGAGAAAGTATGAAAATAAATAAGTCCCCTGGGCCGGATGGGATTTATCCTAGGATTCTCTGGGAGGCTATGGAGGAAATTGCAGAACTTTGGCTTTGATCTTTATGTCATCGTTGTATACAGGTATAGTGCCGGAAGACAGGAGGATAGCAAATGTTGTCCCCTTGTTCAAGAAGGGGAGTAGAGACCATCCTGGAAATTATAGACTGGTGAGCCTTACTTCTGTTGTGGGCAAAGTTTTGGAAAGGATTATAAGAGATAGGATTTATAATCATCTAGAGAGAAATAATTTGATTAGGGATAGTCAATACGGTTTTGTGAAGGGTAGGTCGTGCCTCACAAACCTTATTGAGTTCTTTGAGAAGGTGATCAAAGAGGTGGCTAAGGGTAAAGCAATTGATGTGGTGTATATGGGTTTCAGTAAAGCGTTTGATAAGGTTCCCCATGATAAGCTCCTGCAAAAAATACGGATGCATGGGATTGAGGGTGATTTAGCGGTTTGGATCAGGAATTGGCTAGCTGAAAGAAGACAGAGGGTGGTGGTTGATTGGAAATATTCAACCTGGAGTTCAGTTACTAGTGGTGTACCGCAGGGATCTGTTTTGGGGCCACTGCTGTTTGTCATTTTTATAAATGACCTAGATGAAGGTGTAGAAGGATGGGTTAGTAAATTTGCGGATGACACTAAAGTCAGAGGAGTTGTAGACAGTGCGGACGGATGTTACAGTTTGCAGAGGGATATAGATAAGCTGCAGAGCTGGGCTGAGAGGTGGAAAATGGAGTTTAACGTGGAAAAGTGTTAAGTGATTCACTTTGGAAGGAATGACAGAATTGCAGAGTATTGGGCTAATGGAAAGACTCTTGGCAGTGTGGATGAGCAGAGAGATTTTGGAGTACATGTGCACAGATCCCTGAAAGTTGGCATCCAGTTTGAAAGGGTTGTTAAGAAGGCGTACGGTGTGTTAGCTTTTATTGGTAGAGGGATTGAGTTTCGGAGCCGTGAGATCATGTTGCAGCTGTACAAAACTCTGGTGCGGCCGCACTTGGAGTATTGCGTCCAGTTCTGGTCACTGAATTATAAGAAAGATATGGAAGAATTGGAAAGGGTGCAGAGGAGTTTTACCAGGGCGTTGCCTGGTATGGTGGGAAGGTCTTATGAGGAAAGGCTGAAGGACTTGAGGTTGTTTTCATTAGAGAGAAGAAGGTTAAGGGGTGACTTAATTGAGCGTACAAGATGGTCAGAGGATTAGATAAGATGGACAGTGACAGCCTTTTTCCTCAGATGTTGATGGCTAACATGAGGGGACATAGCTTTAAATTGAGGGGTGATAAATATAGGACAGATGTCAGAGGTAGGTTCTTTACTCAGAGGGTAATAAGGGTGTGGAATGCCCTGCCTGCAGCAGTAGTGGACTCGCCAACTTTAGGGGCATTCAAATGGTCATTGGATAGACATATGGAAAATATTGGAATAGTTTAGGTTAGAGGGTCATTAGATTGGTTCCACTGGTTGGCGCAACATCGAGGGCTGAAGGGCCTGTACTGCGCTGTAATGTTTTATGTTCTATGTTCTCGATATGCTCTTTTGCCACATCACTCCCAGACCGGATAATGCCTCCCCCCCCCGGCCCCTATGGACATTGCCCCACCCCAACAACATAAATGCTCCCACTCCCTGCCACCCAGACTGATCGTGGGGCCCTCCCCCCTCCCCTCAACCCCCACCCCACCCTCCCAATCACACACAAAGTGGCAGGGGAACCCTCTTCCCTCCAACTGATCAAATGCAAAGTGGCAGTGGACCCCCCTTCTCCCCAACGAATCACACACAGAGCGACAGCGGACCCCCCTTTTGCCCCATCAATCACACACAGAGTGGCAGCTTGTATAAGGTTGCACACAAATACCATTGCAGGCACATTTAATTGTAAAGATGCATCACAACAACAAAAGGATATTAAGTGTAGATTTAAATGGGGATGACCTTCGTATAGCTCTCATTGAGGTTAGGTTATACAGTTCGCATGAGGTCATTGGTGATTCCTCCCAAGTTAACGAAATTACACGAAGATGCCTTTAATTTTTGGTATTTAATAACTCAAGCCTGAATATGCATTTGAAGTGAAATAATGCTCAACACATCATTGACATGCGAGGGTTAACACTTCACACTATATTTTTAGAAAATATATCGACATATGCTCATTGTTATTTCTACAACCACCTTTAAAATAGCTGAAATTTTGGACAAAGTTTTAGGCCCTTCCCATCAGTGGCATTTTCCAGTCCCGCTGTTGGTGAACTCCCTCCCCCACCCCATCCCCATTGTGGTACATTTCCGAGTGATGGTGAGTGTGAGTCATGCAAAACGCCATAGACATTAGTGGGATTAGAAGATCCTACTGCTGGGCAATTGCGGGCTGCGTCTGCCACTGTGCCGTGGAGGGGGGCGGGGGGGGTGCGAAAACCTGCCGTAAGTCTGTGACCCTCAAGCATAAAAAAGCTCGTATCTCATTATCCCTGAGAAGCCACCAATGGCTTCCTGTGGACTGCACAACACAAATTCAGAGAGAGTTATATAGGCCTAACCCAGGCTGGCCAGAAAAAAATAGACCACGTGCAAAAACATATATACATAACAATATTCCTTTCAATTCCGAATGTTTGAGACATTAAGCAATTTTTGGAATCCAAATTTTGTTTTATTCATTCGGAGGATTTGGGCTTTATTGGCTATACCAGCATTTATTACCCATCCTCACTTGTCCTTGAAAAGGTAATGATGAGCTGCCTTTTTGAACTGCTGCAGTCCATATGGTGTAAGGACACCCACAGTGCTGTTAGGGAGGGAGTTCCAGGATTTTGACCCAGCAGCACTGAAGGAACAACAATATTGATCCAAGTCAAAATGGTGAGTGTCTTGGTGGGGAACTTCCAAGTGGTGGAACTTCCATGTTCCATGCCTTGTCCTTTTGGATGGTAGTGGTGGTAAGTTTGGAGGTGCTTTCGATAGAGCATTGGTGTTTTCAGCAGTGCATCTCATACATGGTGCACAGTGCTGCCACTGTTGGACTGGTGGTGAAGGAGTGAATGTTTGTGGATGGGCTGTCAATCAGGTGGGCTGCATTTTCCTGGTGTCAAGCTTCATGAGTGTTGTTGGAATTGCACTTAACCAAGCAGCTGGAAAGTATTCCATAACACTCCTGACTTCTGCCTTCTAGATGGTAGATAAGCTTTAGGGAGTCAGGAGATGAGTGATTCACCATAGCATTTTTAGCCTCTCAACTGCCCTGGTAGCCATAGTATTTATATGGCTAGTACAGTTCAGTTCCTGGTCAATGGTAACTCCAAGATGTTGATTGTGGGAGATTTGTAATGCCATTTAATGTCAATGGCAGCAGTTAAGTTCTCACTTGTTGAAGGTTGTCATTGTGTGTCACTTGTGTGGCATGAATGTGACTTCTTACTTGTCAGCCCAGACCTGGATATTGCCTAGGTCTTACTACATTTGGACATGGACTGCTTCAGTATTTAAGGAGTCACGAATGACGCTGAACATTGTGCAGTTCTCAACGAACATCCTCATTTCTGACCCTATGATGGAAGGAAGGTCATTGATGAAGCAGCTTAAGATGATTGTGCCAAGGACATCACTCCTGAGGAACACTTGTAGTGATGTCCTGGAGCTGAGATGACTGAACCTCCAATAATCACAACCGTCTTTCTTTGTGCCAAATATGACTCCAACCAAAGGAGATGTTCCTCCCAAATTCTCATTGACTTCTGTTTACCATGGCTCCTTGATGCCACGCTGCCTTAATGCCACGCTGCCTTGATGCCACACTCAAGGGCAACCAGTCTCACCCCTGGAGTTCAGCACTTTTGTCCAGATTGGAACCAAGGCTGTAATGAGGTCATGAACGGAGTGATTGGCGGAACCCAAACTGAGATTCAGTGAGCAGGTGTCACTTGATAGCACTGCAGACCCTTTCCATCATTTTACGGATGATTGAGAGGAGATTGATGGGCTGGTAATTGGCTGGGTTAGCCTTGTCTTGCTTTTTGTATGAAGGATATACCTGGGAAATTTTCCATATTGCTGGAGAGATGTTAATGTAATAGTTTCACTATTTACAGCTAGGCTATGTGTGCAGCAAGTTCTGAAACACAAGTCTCAAGAATGACCAGCTGCAGGCAGAGCAAGAATCCATAGGCCATAATGGAATGTTGACTGATAGTATGAACTCAATGATTTCAATCAGGCTATTGAGGATGATCTATTGCAGTATGAACTCCCTGATTAAGGATGGCGAGGCGAGCTATCAATCAACAGAGCCAGGCAGCGGGCAATCAACGGGGTCATCCATCCTGACTGTCTGCCCCTCTATCGCGGCTATATTTGCGGCCGAGTGTCCCTGAAATGGGAGCACGCAGTGTCCACGGATGCCTTCCATGCCCACTGGGCACCACAGGGGCTGAGGTGTATTATAAACACCAAAAATCACATTATGATTTAATGTTTTAAGTTTCCTTTTGACTTTGTTTTTTGGTCGGGCTGTTCCCCCTCCTTTTGGGAAGCTATCCCTTTTAATTTGTCCCTAAGTTAATTTGAGTTTGTTTATTCGGTTGGTATTGAAAGATATCCCTGACTAAGGATGCAATTGATGGGCTCTTTGCTTTGAACTTAACCAGGAGCTCCATAGATAGATTGCTAACTAACATCACTCTATGCATTACTGTTAGAGTTATAAATAAAGGGATTTTGGTGAAGGAACTTCAGCCTCCGCGGACTTAGTACATGACGATGAGGAAAAAGGAACCCAAAGGAACTTGTTTGCTATCACCTGCTACATGTTGGTGGTAAGTCATTGCCTGGCAATGCGTCTTTTCGGGAAATTGGATTCTTCTGACTCTGACGTAGAAGTCTGGGCCCAATATACAGAACAAATGAGTTATCTCTTCAGGGTTACGACATCGTCTCAGATGAAAAGCAAGAAGTTATTTCACTAAGCGCTTGTGGACCATCAGCTTTCGCTGATGTGCACAGTTTAACCTTTTTGGATACATGAGACACAAAATCCTTCTAGGAATTTAGTAAAAGAATATTATGACCCTAAGTCACCTCTGATACTGCGAAGGTGCCAGTTTTACTCAGCATTCTGAGAGACAGGAGGTCTTGATGTGTTCCCTGATGAGATTAAGGTGATATGATCATACAAGAATGTCTGTTGGCGAAGGCCCAGGTGGACTGCAGGCAAGCATGACAGCTGGCTTTGTCTTTGGAAAGAACGGCGAAGGGAGCACATGAGTTACAGGATATTCTGAGGCTATTGGGATGTACTTGACTGAAGGAAATTCAGCTAGAATTGGTAAACATTTTTCAGTTAGAAGATGGAGGTAGACACCCACACCAGTGTAAGTGAGATAGGAGACTGCCACTGAGGGACAGGCAATTATATAGCTGCCTCAGGAAGGATCCGGTACAAGGGAACCTAGGTCTGTCCGCAGGGCATCTCCTAAACTAGGTTGAATTAGGACTAGGCAGGGACCAGTCCCTGCAGAATCCCGCCCAGCAAGATATTGCAACTGTTGCCAGTACCCACAGTCAAAGAAGAAAGACAAAGTTCCAAAACCGATATTTCGAAAAATGACACACAACTGGAAGCTCCACCTACCTCCGACAAGAAACAACTACTTTGCATAACAATGACCAAATCGAAACCTATTAAATTATCCATAAGACTGACCGGACATCTGATATTAATGGAGGTTGACACAGGCACAGCCGTATCCATGGTACGGGAAACAGTGTTCAACAAAATTTGCACTGGACTCCAACCCTTATCCCTAACCAAAACTTCGGCAAGACTGAGGACTTACATTGTGAGTGTTAGGCACAACTCATGTTGCTTATGGAAAGCAACTGGTTAGGCTACCATTGATGGTTGTTAAAGGTTCGGGACCGAGCCTCATGGGACAAAATTGGCTGAAGGAAATCCAACTAGACTGGGTAAACATTTTCCCGTTAGAAGATGATCACCTGAGTGAAGTCCTACTCAAATACCTGAAGGTTTCTCGAGAAGGGTGAGAAACAATTAAAGGAGAAAAAGCAACGTTACATGTCAATCCAGAGGCAGTCCCAAAATTTTGCAAGGTCTAGACGATACCATTTGCATTAATGGAAAAGGTTGACATGGAACTCAAAAGATTGGAGTGCAAAGCATAATAAAACCAGTCCAGTTTTCAGAATGGGCGGCACCTGTGGTGCCTATTCTGAAGCTGGACAGCTCGGTTTGTCTTTGTGGAGATTTTAAACAGACAATAAATCACTACTCACAACTTGATAAATCCCCAATTCCCTGGATTGAGGATCTATACTCAAAGCTGGCAAGAAGACTCTTATTCTCTAAACTAGACTCATTGGAATTCAGAAGAATGGGGGGAGATCTTATAGAAACATATAAGATTATGAAGTGAATAGATAAGATAGGAGCAGGGAAGTTGTTTCCACTGGCCGGTGAATCTAGAACGAGGGGACATAGCCTCAAAATAAGGGGAAGCTGATTTAGGACTGGGTTGAGGGGGAACTTCTTCGCACATAGGGCTGTGAATCTGTAGAATTCCCTGCCCAGTGAAGCAGTTGTGACTACCTCATTGAATGTCTTTAAGGCAAAGATAGATAAATTTTTGACAGCAAAAGAATTAAGGGTTATGGTGAGTGGGCGGATAAGTGGAGCTGAGTCCATAAAAAGATCAGCCATGATCTTATTGAATGGCGGAGCAGGTTCAAGGGGCCAGATGGCCTATTCCTGCTCCTAATTCTTATGTTCTTATGTAGACATGAGTCAGGCATACCTACAGCTGAAGCTGGATGAAGGTTCACAAATATTCTCCACAATCAACACACTGAAGAGCCTTTCTCAGTGTACAAGATAACCCTTTGGGGTATTGTTAGCCAGTGCGATATTTCTGAGAATGATGGAGAACATACTACAGGGGTTACCACAAGTTCCCAATTACTTGGATGATGGTCTCATCATGGGGAAAACGAGGGCAGAACACCTGCAGATCCTGGAGGAAGTCCTTAGAAAGTTTTTAGCAGCTTAAAGAGAGAGAAATGTATTTTCTTAGCACTGCAAGTAACCTATCTGGGTTACAAAATTGATAAGCCAGGCCTAGATTCCCTGGAGGATCAGGTGTGGGCAATCAAAGATGCCCCAGCCTCACCACAATCCAGGAGTTATGATCGTTTTTAGGGCTGGTAATGTATTATGGGAAAATAGGGCCTCTATCTTGGATCTCCTACATCAACTACTAAAAAAGGGGCAAGCCTGGGAATGGTCTGTCAGCCAAGACTGGACCTTTATGAAAATCAAACAACAGCTCTTCTCAGCAAATGATTTAGTGCATTAAGACCCCAGGAAGGAGTTGATACTCATTTATGACTCCATATGGCACTAGGGCAGTTCTGGCACATAGATGGCAAAATAGAGAGGAACGGCCTATAGCATATGCCTCCATGACCCTGGCAATAGCAGAATAGAAAAGTATGCCCAGATTGAAAAAGAAGGACTGGCCGTAAATTTCACAATAAAGGAATTCCACCAGTACCTATATGGGTGGAAATTCACAATCATCACCGATCAAATCGTTGCTGGGTATGCTCAAATAACGGTGCCATCAATAACATCAGCCCAGATCTAGTGCTGGGCATTATTACTGGCAGCATACCAGTATCAGCTAGAGCACCTACCGGGAACCTGGGTGGCAAACGCCAATTCCTAAGCAGGCTACCATTAGCAGACACCCCACCACTGGGATTCAGAGTAGAAGAAACAGTGATGATGCTGAACTTTCTGGATACCTTCTCAATGATATACAACATACGTCTGTAAACACAAAAGGACCCGATACTAGCAAAAGTAAAATACCCGGTACTAGCAGGGAAATGTAAAGACCGGTTCTACAACAATTCCAAGCTTATTGGAGCAGATGGGATACTGCTATGGGGGGGGAGGGGGGGGGGGGTGCACAGGTCATATTCCCAAGTCAGGGCTGTTGGGCTATATTGGCAAAATTACATCATGGGCACCCAGGAGTGTCCAAGATGAATATGCTGGCCAGGAGCCATGTCTGGAGGGCTGGGCTTGGACGCAGATATAGCGACATTGGTAGTTCGGTGCCAGAAATGCCAGAAGAGGCAGAAGGTACCACCGACAGCTCTGTTGCAGCCAAGGGAATGGCTAGGTAGACCATGGACTCAACTGTACATTGATTTTGCAGGCCCATTTATGGATTTCATGTTCTTGATGATAGTAGATGCCCACTCAAAACGGTTGGATATCTACAAGATGAATTCATCAAACACAATGACAACCATCAAGACGCTGTGTGTCTCGTTTATGACACAAGGAATTCCAGAGGCATTAGTCTCAGACAATAGATTGGCTTTCACCAGCCAAGAATTCATCAGATTCATGAAGTCGAATGGGATTCGGCACATCAGGACAGCACCGTACCATCCAGCATCAAAAGGCCTTGCGGAAAGAGCTGTCCAGACTTTAAAAGCCAAGTTAAAGAAACAGCCAGTGGTGTCAATAACACCAAACTCCCCTGCTGGTTGGTTGATCAAAGGATAACCTCAAATGCCACCACAAGAATAGCACGAACAGAACTACTCATGGGCAGAGAACTCCACACCAGGCTTAGCCTGCTGTACCCAAATCTGGAGGGGAAAGTGGAAAAGCACCAAAAGGCCCATTGCAGGGGCCATGACAACAGTCACCAGGAGGGGCATTTTGACAATGGTGAAAAGGTCTGGGTGAGGAAGTTCACAAAAGGTCTCACATGGATAGCAAGAGTAATCAAGTCCGCGATGGGACCTGTATCCTACTGAGAATGTGTGGGACAGGTCATCTTAAGAAAGCACCTAGACCAAGTGCGGGCCACAAAATCATCAACTGTTCCAGAGCTGACTCAGCCCAGAGTGCCAAACACCGAGGAGAGTCTTCCCCAATGGACCCGCAAGGGGCGGAAGCAGACACATCCATTAACCTTGGGCAGAAATTTCCAGTCTCGCTCGAGCGAGGCTGGAAAATTCCACCCCCCCACCCCCCCTGTATTCTGTGAGGGAAAGGAGTTCACAGAGGAGATGCAACAGCTGTGGCTTGTGAATTCATATCTTACAGTGAAGAAGGAGGTCATTCAGCCAATCAAGTCTGCACTGACTGTCTTTGATAGAGTATCTTATCCAGATCCTTTCTCCTGCCTGATTCCCATAGCCCCACCTATTTCCTATGGTTAATCCATCTAACCTACACATCTTTGGAAAATAAGGGGCAATTTAGCATGACCAATCCACCAAACCTGCACATCTTTGGATTGTGGAAGGAAACCGGAGCATCCAAAGGAAACTCATGAGACACAGGAAGAACATGCAAACTCCACACAAACAGCTACCCAAGGCTGGAATTGAACCCAGGTTCCTGGTGCTGTGAGGCAGTCAAAGACAAGACCATATTGTGAATGGATTGCTGAAAGAGCTATGAAGGTCCCAAAAAGGTCAAGGCGCATGAATTTCTTCATGAACATGAGAATTCATAATTATTACAGAAAACATATAGGATTGAGTACATTAGTAGTGTTTAACCACAAAGTGAAGACATTCAGCCAAGGCACCTCAGTCCAGGGCGGGACCCTGAGATCACCTCTATCAGCACAAACCCCCACTCCCAGGTGAGAAGCACAATCTCCTCTACACAACAGAATAAAGTTCAGAAGGGCACTTAACTCCTTATTCCCCCTCAGAGTCCATGATGCCAGGTGCCCAATTTTCAGGACCTGCACCAAACCATGTCCACATGACTTCCAGATGGAGAGAGGGGTGTATCATAGGGAGCATAGAATCAGGCTTTCAGCCCACTAACGACTTTCCAATGAATTGTTTTGTCGATGGGGAGGGCTGGGAGCATCGCAACAGTTTGCTGCCAGGCAGTAATATCATTTTAGTCCTGATGCTCGATTCAACAGGCTGTCAGGGTTCACGCCAAGGTTAGTTAGCCTAGTGAATCCCCCCAAGACTTTATAAATACACTGCTATTCTTCACAAAATCATAAAATCCCTACTGTGCAGAGGGAGGCCATTTGGTCCATCAAGTACATAAGAACATAAGAACATAAGAAATAGGAGCAGGAGTAGGCCATCTAGCCCTTCGAGCCTGCCCCGCCATTCAATAAGATCATGGCTGATCTGTCATGGCTCAGTTCCACTTTCCCGCCCTCTCCCCATAACCCTTAATCCCTTCTCTTATCAAAAACCCATCAACCCGCTTCTTAAAAATATTTAGCGAGGCAGCCTCCACCACTTCAACGGGCAGAGAATTCCAGAGATTCACCACCCTTTGAGTGAAGAAGTTCCTCCTCAACTCCGTTCTAAACCGCCTCCCCTTTATCTTGAGGCTGTGCCCCCTAGTCCTACTGTCTTTTTTGAGCGGGAAGAGTCTCTCCACCTCTATCCTATCCATCCCATTCATCATCTTATACGTCTCAATGAGATCTCCCCTCATTCTTCTAAACTCTAACGAGTACAAGCCTAGTTTATTCAGCCTCTCCTCATAGCTCAATCCCCTCAACTCCGGTATCAGCCTAGTAAACCTCCTCTGCACTCCCTCCAGGGCCAAAATATCCTTGCGCAGGTGCGGCGCCCAAAACTGCACACAGTACTCCAGCTGCGGCCTCACCAATGCCCTATACAGCTGCAGCAAGACCTCCCTACTTTTATATTCAATCCCCCTCGCTATGAAGGCCAGCATCCCATTCGCCTTCCTGACCACCTGCTGCACCTGCAAGCTGGGTTTTTGCGACTCATGCACAAGGACCCCGAGGTCCCTCTGCACCGTCGCCTGCTGCAGTTTTTCGCCACGTAAGTAATAGTCCTTCCTACCATTCTTCCTACCAAAGTGGACCACCTCACACTTGCCAACATTAAATATGTATACACTAACTCTCTGACAAAGCATTTTACCAGGCCCACTCGCTTGCTTTATTCCTGTAACACCACCTATTTACCCTCCTTATCCTCCTAACCTATACATCTTTGGACACTAAGGGGCAATTTAGCATGGCCAGTCCACCTAATCTGCATGTCATTGGTGTGTGGGAGGAAACCAGAGCGTCCAGAGGAAACCCATGCAGACACAAGGAGAATGTCTGACAAATTTACTGGAGTTCTATGAGGATGTGTCTAGGGCGGTGGATAGAGGAGAGCCGGTGGATGTGGTCTTTCTGGATTTTCAGAAGGCGTTTGACAAAGTACCTCACAAGAGGTTATTGCAGAAGGTCGAGGGACATGGAGTTGGGGGTAGGGTGTTAGCGTGGATAGAGGATTGGTTGTCAAATAGGAGGCAGAGAGTGGGGGTCAACGGGTGCTATTCGGATTGGCGGGTGGTAACTAGTGGAATGCCCCAGGGGTCGGTGCTGGGGCCTCAGCTTTTTACCATTTATATAGGTGATCTGGAGGAGGGAACCGAGTGTAGGGTGTCGAAATTTGCTGATGACACCAAGATTGGGGGAACGGCAAATTGTGCGAGGGTGTGGAGAGTCTGCAGAAGGATCTAGATAGGCTGGGCGAATGGGCCAGGAAATGGCAAATGGAATTTAATGTTGGCAAGTGTGAGGTGGCCCACTTTGGTAGGAATAATGGTAGGAAGGACTATTACTTACGTGGCGAAAAACTGCAGCAGGCAACGGTGCAGAGGGACCTCGGGGTCCTTGTGCATGAGTCGCAAAAACCCAGCTTGCAGGTGCAGCATGTGGTCAGGAAGGCGAATGGGATGCTGGCCTTCATAGCGAGGGGGATTGAATATAAAAGTAGGGAGGTCTTGCTGCAGCTGTATAGGACATTAGTGAGGCCGCAGCTGGAGTACCGTGTGCAGTTTTGGGCGCCGCACCTGCGCAAAGATATTTTGGCCTTGGAGGGAGTGCAGAGGAGGTTTACTAGGCTGATACTGGAGTTGAGGGTGTTGAGCTATGAGGAGAGGCTGAATAAACTAGGCTTGTACTCGTTAGAGTTTAGAAGAATGAGGGGAGATCTCATTGAGACGTATAAGATGATGAATGGGATGGATAGGATAGAGGTGGAGAGACTCTTCCCGCTCAAAAAAGACAGTAGGACTAGGGGGCACAGCCTCAAGATAAAGGGGGGGCAGTTTAGAACGGAGTTGAGGAGGAACTTCTTCACTCAAAGGGTGGTGAATCTCTGGAATTCTCTGCCCGTTGAAGTGGTGGAGGCTGCCTCGCTAAATATTTTTAAGACGCGGGTTGATGAGTTTTTGATAAGAGAGGGGATTAGGGGTTATGGGGAGAGGGCGGGAAAGTGGAACTGAGCCATGACAGATCAGCCATGATCTTATTGAATGGCGGGGCAGGCTCGAAGGGCTAGATGGCCTACTCCTGCTCCTATTTCTTATGTTCTTATGTGCAAGTCACCCAAGCTGGAATTGAACCCAGATCCCTGGGGCTGTGAGGCAGCAGTACTAACCATCATACCACTGTGTCGCCTCACCTTAATAAGCGATTGTAATATTTTCCAAAAACTGAAGTTAGTCTTACTACCCTGCAGTTTCCTGCATTTTGCCTCCTTCCCATTTGAACAAGAAACTACACTGACAGTTTTCCAAACCTTTGGCACAATTCTAGAGTCCAAGTATTTTTGGAAAATGACTACAATATCCACAATCTCTGTAGCTACCTCATTTAAGATCCTAGGGCACAAACCATTAGGTCCAGGGGACTTATCTGTCTTCAACTCCATTAGTTTGCCTAAAATTAATTCTCTGGTGATGGTGACAATGTTTATTCAGTCCCTGGATTTCTTTTACTATTTCCATTATATTTGTAGTATCCGCTACAATAAAGACTTTTGCAAAATATATATTTAACTCCTCGGCTGTTTTCTTGTTTCCCATAATTACTTTCCCAGTTTCATTCTCTAAGGAGCCAGTGCTTTTTGTTTACTTCTCTCTTCCTTTTGATGTTCTTTAAAAAGCTCTTGTTTGCTTTTATGTTTCTCACTAGTTTGCCCTCATAGTTTATTTTATCCTTCCCATTATTTTTTGTTCCATCTTTACCGCATTCTGAATCTGTCCTATTCTTCTGGCTTACCGTTAACTTTGCCAGCTCATATTTTTCTGCTATCAATTTAACACCCTCCTTAATACTCTCCAAGGATGCATCTTGATAGCCAGGCTTCAAGAGCTGTCAGTTTTGCAGCTATAGCAGGTTTCCCACAGGCGTAAGTGGTTGTCCACTGCACTTGTGGTCATCAGAATCTCTGGGATTAGCCTGCTACATTCATTAACTATAAGGATTGCACTCCATCAAGTCCATTTGGTACATGATCACTGGAAACAAATCCTGCAGGTGTGTGTTTGGTTGCCAAGGAGCTCTTATGATTACTACATACTCCCAATACTGATACGCACCATAGTTGTTCGAAGCCTCATGTGATTGCAGAGCCTATTCATTGAACAATGTCTACCCATGAACATGGGCCAAAGAAAGGTACAATGTTTCTCATGGCTCTACAAGGGTAACTATTGAAAACACTATCATCTTGTCAATGAAGCTTAGACTGTTCTGGAGGAGTGCTGGAGTCTGTACCTCAGAGGGTGTCAAGGATCATTGTGGTCTGTTGCAGTCTTTCAAAAATGCAGAAAAGGGGCCAAGACTGATATGGAGGAGCCACGTTCCTCATCTGGTGAAAATGACACTGATGTTGCGTATGAAGACCTGCATACTGGGACTCCATTTCAGATGCCAGAGCCAAAGGGAGACATGTGAAGGATGGTCTTGATGCCCTCTTTCAAAATAGATCCATCAAGAATAATGTTCATGAAAACCATGATTATCCTGGCATCACACACAGTGTTGTACAGTCAGCCAACTCACCATTTGATTGATTTTATTTGATTTGATTTGTTATTGTCACATGTATTAGTATACAGTGAAAAGTATTGTTTCTTGTACAATATACAGACAAAGCATACCATTCATAGAGAAGGAAACAAGAGAGTGCAGAATGCAGTATTATAGTCATCGCTACGATGTAGGAAAAGGTCAACTTAATGCAAGGTAGGGCCATCCAAATGTCTGACAGCCTCAGGGAAGAAGTTGTTTTTGAGTCGGCTGTTACATGATCTCAGACTTTTGTATCTTTTTCCCGACAGAAGAAGGTGGAAGAGAGAATGTCGAGGGTGCGTGGGGTCCTCAATTATGCTGACTGCTTTGCCGAGGCAGTGGGAAGTGTAGACAGAGTCAATGACTGGGAGTCTGGTTTATGTGATGGGTTGGGCTACATTCATGACCTTTTGTAGTTTATTGCAGTCTTAGGCAGAGTAGAAGCCATATCAAGCTATTATACAACCAGAAAGAATGCTTTCTATGGTGCATCTGTAAAAGTTGGTGAGAGCCGGAGCATTCATGCCTCCTTCAGGAGGGATCCTCCAGCCCTCTGGCCTCTATGTAAGTGCCACAGGCATACGAGAAGTCCAGCACCACCTTCAAACTCTCTTTCGAGCAACATTAAAGGAATCAGATTTGCCCATTACAAACAATGTAGAAGTTGCAGTTAGACTCTGTAGGATATTTTCGTCAGGAAAAAAACATTTGCTTAAACCAGCATAACTCCAACAAATGGAGCAAATTTGACAGGAATGACAAGATTCACCTTTACATTCTGACAATTAGTCTTTTAATAGATGAGGGTGAGCTAATTAATGGACAAAAGAATGAATGAGTGGATGGATTAAGGGTTGAGTGAATGTGTAGTTAGATGAGCTGATAGATGATGAGTGGGTAGGTAGGAGAGGGGATAGGTGGGTGAGTGGGTTAGTATGGTTGGTTGAAGTGGATAGATAGATAAATGGGTAGGTGAAAGAGTGTGTGTGTGTGTGTGTGTGTGTGTGTGTGTGTGTGTGTGTGTGTGTGTGTGTGTGTGTGTGTGTGTGTGTGTGTGTGTGTGTGTGTGTGTGTGTGTATGTGTGGCAAGTGCGAGGTGGTCCACTTTGGTAGGAATAATGGTAGGAAGGATTATTACTTACGTGGAGAAAAACTGCAGCAGGCGACAGTGCAGAGGGACCTCGGGGTCCTTGTGCATGAGTCGCAAAAACCCAGCTTGCAGGTGCAGCAGGTGGTCAGGAAGGCGAATGGGATGCTGGCCTTCATAGCGAGGGAGATTGAATATAAAAGTAGGGAGGTCTTGCTGCGGCTGTATAGGGCATTGGTGAGGCCGCAGCTGGAGTACTGTGTGCAGTTTTGGGCACCGTACTTACGCAAGGATATTTTGGCCTTGGAGGGAGTGCAGAGGAGGTTTACTAGGCTGATGCCGGAGTTGAGGGGGTTGAGCTATGAGGAGAGGCTGAATAAACTAGGCTTGTACTCGTTAGAGTTTAGAAGAATGAGGGGAGGTCTCATTGAGACGTATAAGATGATGAATGGGATGGATAGGATAGAGGTGGAGAGACTCTTCCCGCTCAGAAAGGACAGTAGGACTAGGGGGCACAGCCTCAAAATAAAGCGGGGGGCGGTTTAGAACGGAGTTGAGGAAGAACTTCTTCACTCAAAGGGTGGTGAATCTCTGGAATTCTCTGCCCGTTGAAGTGGTGGAGGCTACCTCGCTAAATATTTTTAAGAAGCGGGTTGATGGGTTTTTGATAAGAGAGGGGATTAGGGGTTATGGGGAGAGGGCGGGAATGTGGAACTGAGCTACGACAGATCAGCCATGATCTTATTGAATGGCGGGGCAGGCTCGAAGGGCCAGATGGCCTACTCTTGCTCCTATTTCTTATGTTCTTGTGTGTGTGTGTGTGTGTGTGTGTGTGTGTGTGTGTGTGTGTGTGTGTGTGTGTGTGTGTGTGTGTGTGTGTGTGTGTGTGTGTGTGTGTGTGTGATGAGTAGTTAGGTAGGTAGGTTGGTAAGCTGGTGGGTGAGCGGGCAGTCAGATGATTAGTGAGGTAGTTGGATGGTTGGAGATAGTCATTGTGGGTTAGTTTGGTCTAGTTGGAGTTGGATCGAGGTAAACAGGTGGTTGAGAGGTGGTCGGGAATGAGTAAACAAGTAGTTGGATGAGTAATTGGGTGGTTGGACAGGGTGGTAGGTGTGATCATTTGTGCTATTAGAACAGGTTTTAAACTGTATAATATTTCCTGGGTAACCATCAAGTTAATTTGCCTGTGTCTAGTCCAAGTCTCTAACTGTAATTGCACGAGGTCCCTGGCAGCAAGGCATCAGCTCCTCTGAAACTCAAACTTCCCAGGTACCCAAATGTATACATGCATCAGAACATCCCACAGATCCCTGATGTGCATCTTCTGCCAGATATCCAATGGTCCTGAGACTGAAATTTTTGGACCAATAAAAATACAGTGTAAGTTAAAATATTGTAATTTCCTAAATTCCTAGAATTATAAATTAAATAACATTTGGGTAAAGTAAATACGAAAACATATGCCAGCTCTTATGACTTAATCCCAACTTGCTATCTCTCCCTGTTACTGACTCTTCTGTTCCTCAAGAGATGCTGCAAGTGGTAGGATCAGGTAGGGAAGCAGGAAAGACAGGAAGCAACGTACTGCATGGTAGGTTGTTGCATAAGGTTAAATCTCACGGGATCCAAGGTGAGGCAGCTAAATGGATACAAAATTGGTTTGAAGATAGAAGCCAGAGGGTGTTTGTAGAGGAGTGTTTTTCAAACTGAAGGCCTGTGACCAGCATTGTGCCACAGGGATCAGTTCTGGGTTCACTGATATTTGTCATTAATATTGATGATTTAGATGAGAATTTAGGAGACATGGTTAGTTAGTTTGCAGATGACACCAAGATTGGTGGCATTGTGGACAGTGAAGAAGTTTATAGAACAAAGAACAATGAACAAAACAGCCTGGGAAACAGGCCCTTTGGCCCAACGAGCCCGCACCGCCATTTTAACATTATGAGTACCCCTCCACCCATGACCTCAGATCTCAGATTGCAATGGAATCTTGATTAATTGGGCCATGGACTGATGAATAACAGATGGAGTTTAATTTAGATAAATGCAAGGTGATGTATTTTGATAGATTGAACCAGGGCAGGACTGGTAGGGTGTTGGGGAGAGTTACAGAACAAAGAAATCTAGGGGTACATGTTCATAGCTCTTTGAAAGTGGAGTCACATGTGGACAGAGTGTTGAAGAAGGCATTCAGCATGCTTGGTTTCATTGGTCAGAACATTGAATACAGGAGTTGGGACCTCCTGTTGAAATTGTACAAGACATTGGTAAGGCCACACTTGGAATATTGTGTACAGTTCTGGTCATCCTATTGTAGAAAGGATATTATTAAACTAGAAAAAGTGCAGAAAAGATTTACTAGGATGCTACTGGGACTTGATGGTTTGCGTTATAAGGAGAGGGTGGATAGACTGGGACATTTTTGTCTGGAGCGTAGAAGGCTGAAGGGTGATCTTATAGAGGTCCATAAAATAATGAGGGGCATAGATCAGCCAGACATTCAATATTTTTTCCCAAAGGTAGGGGGGTCTAAAACTAAAAGGCATAGGTTTAAGATGAGAGGGGAGAGATACAAAAGCGTCCAGACGGGCAATTTTTTTCACACAGAGGGTGGTGAGTGTCTGGAACAAGCTGCCAGAGGTAGTAGTAGAGATGGGCACAATGTTGTCTTTTAAAAAGCATTTGGACAGTTACATGGGTAAGATGCGTATAGACGGATATGGGCTAAATATGGGCAATTGGGACTAGCTTCAGGGCTTAAAAAAAGGGTGGCATGGACAAGTTGGGCCGAAGAGCTTGTTTCCATGCTGTAAACCTCTATGACTCCAAGCAGGAAGGCTTGGGAGCTGAAGAGACCATTCTAAACTTGCGTCAATCAGGTCAAATTATGCTATGCAGCCTCTGCTTGAAATTACAGTTAAGTGGAAATCACCGATTTTCAGCATGCATATCAGCCCCATTATATCTGTGGCCTTAAAGTGGAATGATTTAAAATGGACACTTAAAACAGGCACTTCATGCATTTGACTCCAAAATCCATTGAAAAAGAGCAGGCAAGATAAAATAGCTGGTTAGTAAACTCAGGAGAAAAATCAAGCATAAAGATCCTCAGGTTAGTGGGTCTGAGAATCAAGTTGAAATGAAGACACAGGTGAAAGCCTGGGAGGATGACCTGTGGGTTGGGAGCAATGAATTTGGAGCCTTAAGACTTGGAGTTCTGTAGTTTGCCTTTGGGAATCGGGCATTTAGTGATCTCAGGGTTAGAAGTCAGATCTAGGAATTTGCTTGTTTGGGGGTCAAGATTTGGGGTTACTATGATTGGGGTCAGAATCAAGGCCAATCAGGTTTGGGGCTGTTATGTGGCAGGGCAACTAGGGAGTGGTGGAGGGGAATCAGGGCCAGGCGAGAGGACATTTGCTGGGTAAGGGGGGCATTGAAGGACTGGAAGTGTGAGTCATCAGGGTTTCCAGGCTGGCGTAGGGTAACCATGAGTCAAGGCTAGAGTTAAGAGTATGTAGTCAGGTTGGCTTTTGCGATGAGAGCAGTTGAAGGAATTGTACCAGAGTGAACGATAATCAGAAGTTAGAAGGGAGGCTGGTGGGGTAGCATCATGGAAAGTGGTGAACAGAAGTTGGATGATTCTTTCTTTATAGCAGGTGTTTCTTTAGTCTATCATCCCTCAGTGAAATTCAAATTGTGCTGGCTGTCCTGGAGTAATCTAGAAGAATGAACCTCAAAAGGAAGTTCAGTCTTTATTTGTCTATGCAAAGGGCAGAGGGTGAAATTCTCTTCTGCCTCCACCATTAGGCTTAATGGTGGGGAATGAAAATTTGGCAGGAGATCCAAAAATTGGTTTCACACCAGCATGAAATGTAAGTGGGATCTTCCAATGTTACCTGCCACGGCAAATCAGGAATCCCACTATATGATGGTATGAAACCGATTAACATCCCGTGAATGAAATATTAATGAAGGCCTGACCAGAATCGTCTCACCACACACAATTCTCCATAACACCAGCAGGGAAAAACATCAATCTGGACCACATCCTGACCAGCATGGTGTGCAGAAGTTTTTTCTATCTATGTTTCTACATATGAACACTATTTCTGGATTTTTCATGACCTAGTTGCTGCTCTGACATTTGCAGCAGGGGTGATGGAGACAGCCTCTGCAGTTGTTTGCCTTGTTGTCTTTGATAACTTCAGTAGACATCTTCTGAAGAGGGGAGGCCTGGAGGGCCCCAGCTTACTTTTGCTGTTCCCCTGTGAGCCAAGTGCTTCCTCTGCAATATTAGAGGACAAGGTTGGAGAGGTCACAGGCAAAGGGGATTCAGAGGGAGCAGACAACCTCTGAGACTCCTGAATGATTGACCCAGAGCTATTTACCATTTATATAGATGATCTGGAGGAGGGAACCGAGTGCAGGGTGTCGAAATTTGCTGATGACACCAAGATTGGGGGAACGGCAAATTGTGCGGAGGGTGTGGAGAGTCTGCAGAAGGATCTAGATAGGCTGGGCGAATGGGCCAGGAAATGGCAAATGGAATTTAATGTTGGCAAGTGTGAGGTGGTCCACTTTGGTAGGAAGAATGGTAGGAAGGACTATTACTTACGTGGCGAAAAACTGCAGCAGGCGACGGTGCAGAGGGACCTCGGGGTCCTTGTGCATGAGTCGCAAAAACCCAGCTTGCAGGTGCAGCAGGTGGTCAGGAAGGCGAATGGGATGCTGGCCTTCATAGCGAGGGGGATTGAATATAAAAGTAGGGAGGTCTTGCTGCAGCTGTATAGGGCATTGGTGAGGCCGCAGCTGGAGTACTGTGTGCAGTTTTGGGCGCCGCACCTGCGCAAGGATATTTTGGCCCTGGAGGGAGTGCAGAGGAGGTTTACTAGGCTGATACCGGAGTTGAGGGGATTGAGCTATGAGGAGAGGCTGAATAAACTAGGCTTGTACTCGTTAGAGTTTAGAAGAATGAGGGGAGATCTCATTGAGACGTATAAGATGATGAATGGGATGGATAGGATAGAGGTGGAGAGACTCTTCCCGCTCAAAAAAGACAGTAGGACTAGGGGGCACAGCCTCAAGATAAAGGGGAGGCGGTTTAGAACGGAGTTGAGGAGGAACTTCTTCACTCAAAGGGTGGTGAATCTCTGGAATTCTCTGCCCGTTGAAGTGGTGGAGGCTGCCTCGCTAAATATTTTTAAGAAGCGGGTTGATGGGTTTTTGATAAGAGAAGGGATTGAGGGTTATGGGGAGAGGGCGGGAAAGTGGAACTGAGCCACGACAGATCAGCCATGATCTTATTGAATGGCGGGGCAGGCTCGAAGGGCTAGATGGCCTACTCCTGCTCCTATTTCTTATGTTCTTATGTTCTTATGTTCTTATGTATCCAGCTATCACCCCTCCTCCCTTTGCAGGCCAACCATGACTCTTTCAGAGAAGTGGCACCTAGAGGGAGGACGTTCCCCTTTCTCATTGCCACTGCATGAACGAATGCTGAACAAACGATCATGATGTGGAGTTGCTGGTGTTGGACTGGGGTAAACACAGTAAGAAGTGTCATAACACCAAGTTAAAGTACAACAGGTTTATTTGGTAGCAAACGCCACTAGCTTTCAAAGCGCTGCTCCTTCATCAGGTAAGTGGGAGTTCTGTTCACAAACAGGGCATATAAAGACGCAAACTCAATTTACAAAATAATGGTTGGAATGTGAATCTTCACAGGTAATCAAGACTTAAAGGTACTGACAATGTGAGTGGAGAGAGCATTAAGCACAGTTTAAGGAGACTTATATTGTCTCTAGACAGGACAGTTAGTGAGATTTTGCAAGCCCAGGCAAGTTGTGGGGTTACAGATAATGTGACATGAACCCAAGATCCCGGTTGAAACTATCCTCATGTGTGCGGAACTTGGCTATCAGTCTCTGCTCAGCGACTCTGAGTTGTCGTGTGACGGGAAGACCGCCTTGGAGAACGCTTACCTGAAGATCAGAGGCTGAATGTCCATGACCGCTGAAGTGTTCCCCAACAGGAAGTGAATACTCTTGCCTGGTGATTGTCGAGTGGTGTTCATTCATCTGGTGTCATAGCATCTGCATGATACATTGGGGACACCAGACCATGCAAACGCTATGACAACGGATGAATGAACATTGCTCGACAATCACCAGACAAGAGTGTTGTCTTCCTGTTGGGGAACACTTCAGTGGTCAAGGGCATTTGGCCTCTGATCTTTGGGTAAGCGTTCTCCAAGGTGACTTTCACGACACACGATAACGCAAAGTCGCTGTGTAGAGACTGATAGCCAAGTTCCGTACACGAGGGCAGCCTCAGCCAAGATCTTGAGTTCATGTCACATTATCCGTAACCCCCACGACTTGCCTGGGCTTGCAAAATCTCACCAGCTGTCCTGTCTGGAGACAGTACACATCTTTTTAACCGGTGCTTAATGCTCTCTCCACTCACATTGCCTGTACCTTTAAGGCTTGATTACCTGTAAAGATTCGCATTCCAACCAGTATTTTGTAAATTGAGTTTGTGTCTTTATATGCCCT
The DNA here is from genome assembly GCF_965287045.1 of Carcharhinus amblyrhynchos. Taxonomy (NCBI): domain Eukaryota; kingdom Metazoa; phylum Chordata; class Chondrichthyes; order Carcharhiniformes; family Carcharhinidae; genus Carcharhinus; species Carcharhinus amblyrhynchos. The sequence goes on from NC_137329.1 coordinate 61,374,769, forward strand.
GTTTGTGAACAGAACTCCCACTTACCTAACAAAGGAACAGCGCTCCGAAAGCTAGTAAATTTTGCTACGAAATAAACCTGTTGGACTTTACCCTGGTCTTCTGAGACTTCTTACTGAACAAATGATCACCATAGGTGGCAGGTGGCACAGTGGTTAACACTGCTGCCTCACAGCTCCAGAGACCAATGTTCAATTCTAGTCTTGGGTGCCTGTCTGTGTGGAGTTTGCACATCCTATCCAAGTTTGTCTTGGTTTCTTTGTGTGCTCCGATTTCCTCCCATAGTCCAAAGATATGCAGGTTAGGTGAATTGACAATGATAAGTTGCTCCTTTCTGTCCAAAAGTGTGTAAGTTAGGTGGATTAGCCATGGTGAATGCATGGGGTTACAAGGATAAGGCAGAGGATAGGGCCTAGGTGGAATGCTCTTTTGGAGAGTCACTGCAGACTCAATGAGCCACATGGCCTCTTTGTGCAATGTAGGGACTCTGTGGTTCCATGTGTGCAAATGTGGGTAATACTTCATTAGGGAGCAAGGAGATGGATTCTTCTGATTCACCTACCACTCTATTTAGGGCTTCCAACACCTCTGCCTGATGTTGCTCAGCCTCTTGCTGACTTTCTATCATGAGTTATAGGCCAAATTCAGAGGTTTGTCATCACTTGGGCCTCACAGATTGCTTTTCCCCAGCAGTCCTCCAGGAGCTGAGAAGCTCAACTTTCTCTGCTTCCTCCTGTTGCAGTCATATGTGTGTGTGGTGACCGGTCCTAAGCTAGATTTCATACCTACTGAGTTCTATGTTCCTAAGCTGATGGAGGGTATTCTGATGCCTGTAAATGTGTGGAATTCTGCTCCTCCCCTGGCTAATATGGGGCTGCTGCTGAGGCCTGAAAGAGAGACCTCTTCCTCCTTCTCCGGCCTTTGTCTCTTTTTGGAGGCACCTATAAGTGCCAGTGGCAGCATCAGCTGCCTTAAAGTTGGAGACATTTGACCCACAGGTTTGAAGAATGGATGCATCTTACGAGGTAGACTCCCAAGTCCTAGCCCCTAATGGCACATTCCTGCATGATTTCTATGAGCTCATATGTCCTTTTTTCAAACTGTGGGGGAGACCTCAAAAATGGATATCTGCTGCCTGCTCGAAGAAGGGAACATGTTTGAGTTGGGTTACATGGAGTAATTATACCTCCCTTCATTTGATAGTCCACTTTGTGTGGCTTCTCATCACTGATACTAATGATGCAGAAGTGTTATGGACCAACTCTCTAGGCTGAGCCAATTGATATGAAAGGGCAAGGCTCAGACAGGTATGTTATTTGCGAAAGTTGCTGACTCCATCTTCCAAAACCCCACCCAATTACCCCACTTCCATATCATTCTCCATGTCTGTTGAAGGGTGAAGGAGGCACATGGTCACTGCACCACAGAATGGATGCACTGCAATAAGCCTATGAAGCAGGACATGCTGTTGCCACTGGCCCTTGCACTGTGACATATTGGAGGCCCTATGGTTTATATGAGTTACCCTGGCAGAGCAAAGAAGGCTGTTCATCCTTTTCTGACACTTATGGCCGGGGCAGCACGATGGCATAGTGATTACCACTGCTGCTTCACAGCACCAGGGACCAAAGTTCAATTCCTGACTTGGGTCACTGTCTGTGCAGAGCCTGCATGTTCTCCCCATGTCTTCATGTGTTTTGTCTGGGTGCTCTGGTTTCCTCCCACAGCCTGAAAGATGTGCTGGCTAGGTGCTTTGGCCATGTTAAATTGTCCATCAGTGTACCCAAACAGACACCAGAGTGTGATGACTTGGGGATTTTCACAGTAACGTCATTGCAGTGTTGATGTAAACCTACTTGTAACTAATAAATAATCTTTACCAATCACTTGTGCACTCCCTGTACACTCTTATTGGCCACCTGAACCCATGCAGCACTGGTCTCTATGTTTGGCTCCCTCCTGTCATCAAGCAGAAACAGTATTTGCTTTTATATCTCTACAAGGTCCAGGAGAATGTGTAAGGAGGCATTTCTGAACTTTGGAGCCGGAATTGCAAATCCCTTGTTTGCTATTTGACTTTGCAGATATCCTCTCCAAACACTTCAGTTTACAATATGACTTCAGAATGTTCATGTGTCTTTTAAATATGGAACCTGGAAATAACAGCGGGCATGTGCCTTCAAGCCCTCCTCATCTTGGAAAACCCCAGATGCATAATAAATTATGATGAGGCCAGAGGATATGGTATGATTTTCCATTGGCCTCCTCAGCAGGGCTCACTCCTCATCCCATTCCCACCATGCAAAACTCTACGGGCAAGATTTTCTGGCCACACTCACCCCAAGACCAGAAAACCCTGCCTGAGGTCAACTAACCTTAGCATGGTCTTATCCCACTTGCTGCAATTCCTGTGATGGGCTGAACAGGAAAATTCCACCCTATGACTCATGTTTACTTAGGTATTGATAAACAATATCACATATTTGTCCTTACCTAATACGTTCGGGTAGTTACAGCTAGAATGTGTGCCAACTTCTCAATACATTGGGGCTGTGGATAGCCATGTCACATCCAAAAAAAGGATGAAACACAATGTCTCCTTCTCCTAATCCCACAATTTCATTAAGAATTTATCATTTTGAATATATTTCCTTTCACTGCTCTTTCCTCCCAAACTTTATATTTCTCTGGATTGATTTGCATAATATTTGTCCAACCTACTGACAGATCTTAGCCCTCCTATATTCCTTTCAATTTGTTAATTTGATTTCGTCAGTGATTTTGATATCAGAGGGGTTATTTTTCTGAGGAGGACACAACCCTGTTGAATATTGTTGAATAATGCCACGTGTGTATTTATCAAAAAGTGGAGGAGGACATAACTGAACTCTATTATTGCATGAATTGATATGCTATCAGGGATTCCAGGAAATGATACAATGATACTGAAGGTCTTAAAACCTTGTTCATCTTAAACAGGGAGTTTTGGTCACCTTATTCAGACCCATATCCAATACTTTTGTTGTCACTAATCTGGGGAATGAAGAATATAAAGTTTTCTTTCTAATTGTTCAGTTCTGGCATGTTTCACAGAATTGGAATTGTTTGCTCTCAGAACACATTAGCTTTCCCAATGTCTACAATTATATTCGTAAAAAATAGACCACCAATCTTTGATGATAAAAGCACTTGAATATTGTCACCACAAAGTAGAAAACAGAATGATGTTCTTTTTCATGGCATCTTTGAAAGGAGCAAATGTCACAGCTCCTGAGGGCACTATATCAGTCTTTGCATGCCTTCTGAATGCTCAAACCTATGCGATAAATGTTTGACAACAATTGAATTTTCTGTTTTGATCGATGGTCAATTTAGCTTGGCTGAGAAGAATAGATGGCAGAACATCATTCTTACCTTATAAAAATTAAATGACAGGTCAGGACTATGATGGGCTACTCTACTTGCCTCAGTGCTTGCCTCGGGTTCAACAATACCCATGAAACTTGATGCCATTCAGAATAAAGCAGGCCACTTGGTTGGCACCCCATCTACAACCTTCAAAATTCACTCCCTCCACCAACAATGGTCAGTGGCAGCAGTCTGTACCATTTCCAAGATGTACTGCAGCAACTCACCAAAACCTCTTCAACAGCAACTTCCAAACCTGCAACCACCACATGATCAAGAAGCACAAGGGCAAAGATGCAGTGGATTCAACCATCAGCAAGTTCTCTTTCAAGCCATACTCCATTCTGACTTGGAACCATATTACCATTCCTTCTCTGTCAATGAATTGAAACCCTGGAATTTCTCTCTGAACACCACTGTGGGTGTAACTATACCCCATGGACTGCATCAGTTCAAGAATAGCTCACCACCAGGGAAATTATAAATGTGCAAAAAATGTTGGTCAATCTAGTGATACCAACATTCTGTGAAATAATATGAGTGGGATTCTCCCAAAAAAAATTCTAAGTGTCAAATTCACACAGAAATTGGAGTAAATTCCATTGTTTTTTACAGCAGGATTTTCAAAATGAATCTCAAACGCTCTGTGCACTGCAGAGTGCACGAGTGTGAATCACACAAAATATCAGCAGGTGGGGCCTATTTCTACAGGAGAGATCAGCTGCATAGTGCTGAGCGGGCTACTGTGCATGCGCCAATTCATCAGCACCAAATTCGGCGCATGAGCAGTGCCAGTCGTTGGCCAGCTCAATTGCTGACTAGCGTAGTAAACCCCCCTCACTGGCCATGTGACATGCCAACATCCCGATCGCTGGCTCCCCGAACGTGTCTGGGCTAACCTCGACAGTCCCCCATGCTCCGCCTCAATCAACAACCCCCATTCCACAAACCCCGATCCCCCCACTTCGCCTCCCCATTGGCAACTCTGGCCATACTCCCCCACAATCCCAAACCCCCCCACAGACCTGACCCACTCAGCAGGCCGAACATCCCCCCCACCACCCAACCTTCCCACCCCGAGTACACCCCCCCCGCAACCCCCCCGCACTATGATGGCCAGGCACAGATGCTGGCCTTCCTTCTTCTGTCACTGATCCCAAAGTGCAAAGCAGCAACTTTTACGGGACCTTCCACCAAACTTCCCCCACAGACCCTGCCCCACAGGCTGCACCCCCATTAGCATCCCCCTTGTCAGTGACCAACGCCTGGCACTGTGCTCCCTGGGCATTGCCACTTTGCCCCCTGGACACTGCCAGGGGGCCAGACTGTGACAGGCAAGCTGGGCCTCTGGGGGGGGGTTTGATGGCCCCCCTTCATTCCAGCAGAGTCAGGACACAGTGCCCAACAAATGGAGAACTGTTGTAAACCTCATTGGAATGAAACACTCCTGGCAGGGGCAGAAACGCTCACAGAGATTTTAGTTCCAGACCTGCTAATGAGATTTAAATGCACATTGAAATAAATTATACAGTTGAATTATAATTATACAATTATACACTGATTTTGGTGCAGAAGTGACGGTACAGAAATCCAATGGAAATTAATGTTAATGTTAATTAATGTTTAATGCAAATGGAATTTAATGTTGGCAAGTGCGAGGTGGTCCACTTTGGTAGGAATAATGGTAGGAAGGACTATTACTTACGTGGCGAAAAACTGCAGCAGGCGACGGTGCAGAGGGACCTCGGGGTCCTTGTGCATGAGTCGCAAAAACCCAGCCTGCAGGTGCAGCAGGTGGTCAGGAAGGCGAATGGGATGCTGGCCTTCATAACCAGGGGGATTGAATATAAAAGTAGGGAGATCTTGCTGCGGCTGTGTAGGGCATTGGTGAGGCCGCAGCTGGAGTACTGTGTGCAGTTTTGGTCGCCGGACTTACGCAAGGATATTTTGGCCTTGGAGGGAGTGCAGAGGAGGCTTACTAGGCTGATACCGGAGTTGAGGGGGTGGAGCTATGAGGAGAGGCTGAATAAACTAGGCTTGTACTCGTTAGAGTTTAGAAGAATGAGGGGAGATCTCATTGAGACATATAAGATGATGAATGGGATGGATAGGATAGAGGAGGAGAGACTCTTCCCGCTCAGAAAGGACAGTAGGACTAGGGGGCACAGCCTCAAGATAAAGGGGGGGGCGGTTTAGAATGGAGTTGAGGAGGAACTTCTTCACTCAAAGGGTGGTGAATCTCTGGAATTCTCTGCCCGTTGAAGTGGTGGAGGCTGCCTCGCTAAATATTTTTAAGACGCGGGTTGATGGGTTTTTGATAAGCGAGGGGATTAAGGGTTATGGGGAGAAGGCGGGAATGTGGAACTGAGCCACGACAGATCAGCCATGATCTTATTGAATGGCGGGGCAGGCTCGAAGGGCTAGATGGCCTACTCCTGCTCCTATTTCTTATGTTTATGTTCTTATGTTCAATGGCCGGAGATGTGCAGAGGCCAAGGTGCTAGTGGGGAGCCTGTGAAATGGCCTCCACTTGAATCTCTTGGCCCACTGCGCTGCTAGAACAGTCAGCTTGGAGAATCGCCTTCTATATTCACATTTGATTCCTGTACTGCTTTACATTAGTTATAAGTGAAATTGAGTTTGTATTACAAGCTGTGTTATTGCAGAAGCTAAAATTATGCCATCCGTGAAAGGGACAAGCATCTGTGTGGTGATTGACCTTTTAAGGACAACACAGTGGAGTAAGGGTCACCTCTCTTGGGAACCTAACCGGGATACAGAATGGGAATCACTGTGGTGGGTGGCATCCTCTCTTCAGCAGGAGACATGTGGTGCACCTATGCTGGCGGCTGTACTGTTGTATAGTTTTTCTTATTAATATATATCTATTGCATTTCTAATGAAGTCTGTGAAAATGCATCATAACAATCTGTAATTCAGTTTTCCTGCATCAGGCAAATTCTTTTATTCAAGAAATCTGTGAAATCCACTGGAGAACTGTCCATTGCTTCTTGAATGCAGTTATGGAAAAGTTGCTGGAAGAAGTCAGGCAAAGGTGGAAAGCGTTTTTTGAAACAGACACATACAGACCCACAAGCAAAATTGCTCAGGGCAAGTAAAGATCACAAGTGACACCTTTTAACACCTCATTCTTGATGACTGGATATGGGTTTGATGGTCTTCTCGGGTGAAACAAGGAAATAAAAGCCTTCCATTCAGTCCACTTTTAAAGTTTTTTTTTAAAATTCACTTGTGGGATGTGAATTTCACCAGATAGACCAGCATTTATTGTTCATCCCTAATTGTCCTTAAGTGGTGGTGAACTAGCATTTTCAACCATTGCAGTCTACTTGGCGTAAGTACACTCACAGTGCTGTTATGGAGGGGTTTCCAAGATTTTCACCCACTGACAATGAAGGGACAGTGATGTTTTTCCAAGTCAAGATGGTGATTGGCTTGTAACGGAACTTTCAGCTGATGGTGTTTCCATGTACTGTTATGCTTGTTCTTCCAGAGGATATTTGTCATGCATTTGAAAGGTGCTATGGAGAACCTTGATAAGTTCCTGCAGTGCATCTTGTAGATGGTACATACAGCTGTTACTGTGCATTAGTGGTGGAAGAAATGAATGTTTGTGGATGGGTGGGTGGACAGAGGGGTGCGGAAGGGGAGGGGGGCAATTAAGTAGGCTGCTTTGTCCAGGATGGTGCCGAGATTCTTGAGTGTTGTTGGAGATGTGCTCAATCAAGAAAGTGAAAAATATTCATCATACTTCTGATTTATGTCCTATAGGTGGTGGACAGGTTTTAGGGAGGCAGAAGATGCTACAGAATTCCTAGCTTCTGACCTGCTCTTGTAATCATGGTGTTTATATGATTGAGTTCAATTTCTGGACAATGGTAACCCTCAGAATGTTGATAGTCGGGGGTTCAGCAATGGTAATGACACTGAATGACAGGGATGATAGTTGGATTCTGTCTTGTTAGGGATGATCATTGCCTGGCACTTGGATGACAAGAATGTTACTTGCTACTTGTCAGCCCAAGCCTGGACATTGTCCAGGTGTTGTTGCATTTGGACATGAACTGCTTCAGTACTTGAAGAGTTGTGAATGGTGCTCAATATTGTGCAGTCTTCAGTGAACATCTCCACTTCTGATCTTACGATGAAGGCATTGTTGAAGCAGCTGAAGATGATTGGGCTGAGATACTACCCTGAGGAACTCCTCCAGTGAAGTTTTGGAATTGAGATAAATGACTTCCAACTACAACCATTTTCCTTTGCTAAGTAGACTCCAACCAGCGGAGAGTTTCCCCCTGATTTCCACTTACCCACTTTAGAAAAACTAAGAAAGGGCTCCTTGATGCCACACTCAGTCAAATGCTGTCTTGATATGAAAGGAAGTCACTTCACCTCTGGAGTTAACTTTTATGCCAATATTTGAAACAAGACTAATAAGGCCAGCTGAATGACATTGGCGGAACTCAAACTGAGTGTCAGTGAGCAGGTTATTGCTGTGTAACTGCCACCTAATAGAACTGTAGATGTCCCAGTCTGCAGTGGTGCTTGTGAGCCATTCTTGATGATAGAAATTTGATTCTCCAACCAAGAGTACATTCTGTGACCTCTGTCACATACAGTGATTTCATACTCATCATTTTAAAATATAGGACCTGCTGAACACCAATTTCCATGGTATTGTTAGGTTCGTGTATCTTAAAGTGTTTTTTTAAAAGATGCTCTCAGTAGTTCTCAGCCTTAGCTGATGTCATTGTTGTGAGGCTGACAATGATGAGTCCTTTTATTGCTCCCTAAGTGGTTTAAATGGGTTTTTTTTATGTTTACTCTGGGATTGTTTTTATGGCCCTGCATTTTTAGGAGGAAGGTTAAAGGTTCTGGTCTGGATTTCTTTTCCTTCCTAGGGAATTCAAGGTTTAATTTTCTGTTTTTGGCTGACAACAGAGTTTTAATTTCGAAGTGACTGGACATCAGACTGAAAGCAGTCTCTCTCTGTCTCTCTCTGTCTCTCTCTGGTTTTGCAGAATTCTGCTGTTTAGCTCAAAGCCTTCCTGGAGTAGAAAATCTATGTTGTGGCTTGACCAAGTCCCTGGTCAAGGAAACTGTTCTGACTTCAAACTGTTCTGAATGTTTCAAGAGAACTGCAGACTTCATCCAAAGATTGTAAGTCCATAGAAATCATAGAAATCCTACAGTACAGAAAGAAACTAGTTGGCCCATCGAGTCTGCACCGGCCACAACTCCACCCAGACCCCACCCCCATATCCATACATATTTTACCCACTAATCCTCTAACCAATGCATCTATGGTCATTTAGCATGACCAATCAACCTAACCCGCACATCTTTGGACTGTGGGAGGAAACCGGAGCACTGGAGGAAACCCACGCAGACACGAGGAGAATGTGCAAACTCCACACAGACAGTGACCCAAGCCGGAAATTGAACCCGGGTCCCTGGGGCTGTGAAGCAGCAGTGCTAACAACTGTGCTACCATGCCAAAAAGTCCAGTGTCACGTAAGCATTCATCTTTGCTGTGTTAAACCTGTGAAAGGGGTCTTTTGTCTATTGGAACATATAGGATATATTTATTTATGGTTATACATTATAGTGGTTGCTTTGTTTCTTGTTTATTATTGATAAGAGTTCTTGCTAATTTTCTTACTATACATATTAACTATATTCCTTAATAAGCTTTATTTGATAAAAGCTCCCTTGTGGAGTATTTGAAGCATTCCTGAAGTGAAACCTACCAGGCTTATCCTAGCCAAATTCAAGATGCAAAATTTACAATCCAGGCAGGCTCCATAAAACACCTGAACTGACCTGAACTATAACAGTATATATTTGTTAGCACATCCACATGAGTTGCATGCGAAGGATTACATTACAATGCAATTATAGATAAGCAGCCTCATAAGAACGGGGAGAGATCTGCGATAAGTGCATAGTAATTTGACTCTGTGCTCCTTGTTTAGATAATGGGAAAACAGACCAGGGTGCTCTTCAAATCATGGCCCAATGACCCTGTTGGAATTACATGGGTATCAGATGATGCTTTGGTTATGAGGCTCTCACGAGTTGATTTGACCCACTGACACTCACTATTCAGAGAATATACTCAAAGTCAACATGGATTTACAAAGAGGAAATCATTAAGGATGTAACTAGTCGAGTTGATCAAGGAGAACAGTGGGTGTAATTTATTTAGACTTTCAGAAGATTTTCGACAATGTCTCACAGAACAGATTACTATGAAAAGTTAAAGCACATGGGATTACAGGTAATATCTCGAGGTGGATAGAAATCTGGTAGGCTGACAGGAAGTTGAAAAAATGGGTCTTTTTCTGATTGGCAGTCAGTGATTAGTGGGGTAGCGCAGGGATCTGTGCTACGATCCCAACTGTTCACATTATATATTAATAATTTGGAAGAGAAATTAAATGTATTATCTCCAAATTTGCAAATGATACAAAAGTTGGGTGGGAGGGTGAGCTGTGAGGAGTATGCAGAAATGCTTCAGTGTGATTTGGACATACTGTGTGTATGGGCATATGCATGGCAGATGCAGTATAATGTGAATAGATAATATCCACTTCAGTAGCAATAATAGGAAGACATTATTATTTGAATGGCTGTAAATTGAGAGAGGTGGATACTCAGCGAGACCTTGCCGTCCTCGTGCATCAGTCACTGAAAGTAAACATGCAGTTACAGCAGATAGTAAAGAAGGCAAATAGTATGATGGCCTTCATACTGAATGGGGTGTGTTATTGGAATTATACAGGGAGTTGGTGAGGCCACACCTGGAGTATTGTGTGCAGTTTTGGTGTCCTTATCTGAAGAAGGATGTCCTTGCTATAGATGGAGTACAGTGAAGGTTTATCAGGCTGGTTCACGGGATGGCAGGTCTGTCACATGGGGAGCGACTAAATCATTAGGATTATATTCACCGAAGTAAGAGGGGATCTCATAGAAACTTGTAAAATTCCAACAGGGTTACACAGGGTAGATTCAGGAAGAATGTTCCCAATGGTGGGGGAGTCCAGAACTAGGGTTATAGTTTAAGGATAAGGAGTAAACCTTTCAGAGCTGACGTGAGTAAAAATTTCTTTACCCAGAGAGTGGTGAATGTGTGGAATTCACTACCACGATAAGTAATTGAGTCCAAAATGTTGTCTGATTTCAAGAAGAAATTAGATATAGTTCTTGGGGCTTAAGGGCTCAAGGGATATCGGAGGAAGGGGAGGGATCAGGATATTGAATTTGGCGATCAGTCATGATCGTAATGAATGGTGGAACAGGCTCAAAGGGCCGAATGGCCTACCCCTGCTTGTATTTCTATATTTCACTTAGTCAATACTTGACGAGAGTTACTCGGAAGCAAATGGACTGTGAAGCTGTAACCAAGAACAAAACTGAACACCCTTAGCTGAGCAATAACGATAAAAACAGTGGACAAAATGAACAAAAAGTTTGTATAAAAGGATGCTTAAAATGCTCAAAAAAAGTTGAAATCTATAACAGTAGTGATAATGCATTAATTTCTATCCATATGTGTATTTTGAACACTTACTCACACTACTTTCATAAGAAATTTTAAATCCATGTTTAGATGATGATTGCTTGTGTCGAAATTCTATCACAACAGCTCGGCCAGTGGAGGTGATGTTTGGTGGAAATGGCACTTTATTACAAGATTCTCCTGCAATGACTGGTGATCCAGAAACATCATAAACGACCAGGTTATTTTCTGTACAGTTTGAGCTTGGCTTAAGGTACAATTCTTCGGATTTCAAGGTCAGCTATTGAAAAATAAGAAACAGTGTATAGTTTTCAAAAATGTTTTGAATTGATTGCATGACAAATTCAAGTGAATTCATATGTTTGAAATATTTGCAGAATTGATTATTAAAAGATGAAGTAAATCAGCCAATGATCTATTGAAATATTTCTTGTAATATATTGATGCTGATAAGGAACATTGCAAATTAAGCACGACAATTACAAGAATTTGATCGAAACATGTTAAACTATTCATTAAAAAGGATGTACAAGCATTTTTTGTCTCAAATAGTTAATGCCAAAGCACTGTTATATACAGGAGTTGAATTTGATAAGCATTGAAAAGAGATTTATGGGCTTCATGGGCAATTATTTCAGGACCATATTGAATACAACGCAACAGGAAGCAAACTTCGTGCTGCCTGTTCATTGCCATTATTTCTGTGTACCATCCGTTCTCCATGCTGTTCCTAAACAAGACACATCAGCAGCGGACCCAATATCATGGCTGTTTAGCATCATTAAAAACAGTCTGCACCTGTTAAAGAAGTGGTACTTTGTGGTTGTTGGCATTGCTGAGATTATTTTTAAATTATGCACTGGAAGAATCAATCATTCCTGAAGATGGGAGGTAATACACAAAGGTTTTTGGATGCAGCACTGGAGATGCCTGAATCTTTGCGGCAGATGGATGGATGTTGGAGCAAGTACCAGGTGCAGAGGCCCTGCAGACACAAAGGGCAGAATTTTACGAGACTTTTTCTAAGTGTCCAGCTTGCGCAAAAACAGGAGAGTTCTTTGGGCGAGTTTCACGCCCAATCTTATGCACTCAGTCTTTAAAAATATGGGTTAGACTCTTTCCAGCCATGAGAGGCAGTGGGCGGCCTCAACTGGGATCTTGGGTTCATGTCACATTATCTGTAACCCCCATGACTTGCCTGAAATTGCAACATCTCACTTACTGTCCTGTCTGGAGACAATACACATCTCTTTAACCTATGCCTAATGCTATCTCCACTTACATTGTCTGCATCTTTAAGACTTGAATAGCAGGTTAGCTGTAAAGACTCGCATTCTAATCAGTATTCTGTAAACTGTGTGGGCCTCTATATGCCCTTCTCTGATCAGAAACTTCCACACACCTGACGAAGGGACAGTGTTTCCGAAAGCTTGTGGGATTACTATTAAATAAACTGGTTGGACTTTAACCTGGTATTGTGATAATTTTTACTGTGTTTATCCCAGTCCAACGCTGGCATCTCCACTGCTTGCTTTAGTGCCAGGGCACTGGCCAGGAGAGGGATACAGTGCTGCAAAAATCTGAATGACCTAATCCAGGCAGCGGATTACCTTATCTTGCCCCTAAATGATCGCAACCCCCAGAACTGTGCACATTTCCAACCCCTGACACCCAAGCACCACCGTCCTCCTCGCCAAGCATGTCACAACCCTTGTCCTCCGAAGGCCACCCACTGATACCCTCCAGAACTCATGCCACCAGATTTTACATGGCTTTTTCTGAACTCACAGGAAAAGAATGAGTATAGACACTGGGAGAGGGTGAAGTCAGGGGGTGGTGTGCCTAAATCCAGGTCCTTATCTCCTAAGGACCGAGCGCAGGAGCTTGCAGGTGAGGAGAGGACCCACAGCATTTGCGACAGCATGGTTGGCTGGAGCAAAGAAATGAGCACCTGCTAATCCTGCATTTGTCGGAGATATCTGAAGTAAATTGCATGCAGCCCAGATTCCTCTCCCTTCCTTGCACTTAACCTGGTATCCTGTGTTGCAGGAAGAGACCCTGATGCACTGAGACCATCTGGCATTGCAGCCCCTACTGCTACTGTGGAAGTTAAAATGCTCAGGTTAAAAATAAATCATGCCTTCTCTGTAACAGATTATGAGAATGTTACCAGTTGCAGACCTTCAAGGGAGCCTGTTTGCTTTCAGGATAATCTTCACTTGCACAGACTTCATAACATTTTGCTTTTTGACCTTCACCTGAGAGTGAGCAAGACCAGACTTTTCCATAACAAGTACCAAAGTTGAAATATAGAGCATAGAACATAGAACATCACAGCGCAGTACAGGCCCTTCAGCCCTCGATGCTGCGCCGACCAGTGGAACCAATCTAATGACTCTCTAACCTAAACTATTCCAATATTATCCATATGCCTATCCAATGACCATTTGAACGCCCTTAAAGTTGGCGAGTCCACAATTGCTGCAGGCAGGGCATTCCAAGCCCTTACTCCCTTCTGTGTAAAGAACCTACCTCTAACATCCGTCCTATAATTTTCACCCCTCAATTTAAAGCCATGTCCCCTCGTGTTAGCCATCACCATCCGAGGAAAAAGGCTTTCACTGCCCACCCTATTTCATCCTCTGATCATCTTGTATGCCTCAATTAGGTCACCTCTTAACCTTCTTCTCTCTAACGAAAACAACCTCAAGTCCCTCAGCCTTTCCTCATAAGAACTTCCCATCATACCAGGCAACATTCTGGTAAATCTCCTCTGCACCCTTTTCCAATGTGGGGATATGTTATGCAAAGGAAGAATTAGCAGGATTTTTCATTGAATGAGAAAGGGCAAAAAACCAAGGTTAAATTGGCAAATATGTATGTCAATGAAGGATGTAAACAAAATGCTTGTTCCTGATTTGCTATAATTGACTTATAACTGCTAAGTTGTTTTTCTATAACATCAGAACGACTTCAGCCATTTTGATGAAGAAAAGAACTTCTCCTTGTGCACAAGTAATTAAAGGCCTTGCACTGGATGCATGGTGTCTAGCACTGCTTATATTTAGAATCAACTAAGCGTGCCTAAGGTAGTACCCAGGATCTCTTACAGTACTTCCACCCATCCTGTGGATGTAAATTAAAGGAAGTAAATTATAGGAACTCTGAGGCCAACACCAATTTTTTGTCAGCTTACATCTCGTAGTTCACCATCCCAGAGACTCTCACATCGGTGGATCAAGTTAATGGTGAGGCATCTGGTACACATGACATATCTGCTGATGTACTTCAGGTGGAGAAGGGAATGTCTGAGGCCGCTGGCATGCAGGACCCTGCCGGAGGTGAGGGCCCAGCTGGCCTCAGGCTATATGCTGGGCCTCTGTGATCACTTCTCCTTCAGCTGCTGGAGATGTAGCAACAGAACCAGGGAATGTAGGAGGTTTTGACAGCAACAACAGTGGACCAACTGTGAGGCTGTTGGGAGGAGTCCCAAAACTTTCAGGCGGACTAACTATTGCCTGTCTTGTGTGTTTCCCAAGCCAGCACTGCAAGGGTGACATCTGCGGTGGAAAGCCTGAGGCAGGGAATCTTCATCATAAATGAAAGGTTCCAAGTGATGGCTGAGTCACAGAAGGCCACTGAGTCCCAGAAGGCCATGGCTGAGTTACAGCAGGCCACAGCTAAGGACCTCAACAGGTTTATCAAAAATCTGCAGCCCATGGCTGAGATGCTGCAGAGTTTGCAGGAGACCCAGCAGGGCAATGCTGAGACACAGCGGGTTATGGCAGCAACCCTTTGAGAACGTGGCCCATCTCAGAGGTTAATGGCTAAGTGGGTGCAGAGCATCACACAGCCTCAGAGGGCACTAGCTGCTGCCATTGACAGGTGGCCTCAGACTCACAGAGCCATTGCAAGGGCTCGGCTACCATGGCAAGAATGTAGGATTGGCAGTGCCCAGTGATACTAGAGCTTCTGGAGCTCACTGCAGAAGCATCGCAGTCACATGGAGTGACTCAGGTGCCCACAGGAACCCCAGGGAAAAGGAAGGGCTCAGGCCCGTGCTGCGGCCTTCCAGCAGTAGACTATGGCTATGCCTACACCGTCTGACTCCCTCCTTCCAAAGCATTTCAGGGGCAATGGGTTGAAGAGGGTGACACCTGGAAGCTGGCCTGGGCCCTCAAGGTCCAGGCTTTCCAGAGGATAATTGTCAAGAGGTGCAGTAGGGAGCTGGCACTTCCACCCCTGATGTACATCCTGAGGAGATACCTCGATGTGGTGTAAAGCCATATAAAGTTAAGAAGTGAATCGTCAGAAACTTGGCACCTTGCCCATCAGCAAACCTGCCACGGAAACTCATTAACACAGAGTACTCAGGCCGACCATTCTGATGTTAAAATTTTGCAGGAGATCGTAGGACTGCTCAGTGGTGGTGGGGGGGGATGTGAAATGGTACCCACGAATGGCAAGAAGACCCTTGTGACCAAAGCTTGTGGTTATCAGGTTCTCCCTCGCCACCCTTGCATGTCTGAACCTTGGTGCTGCCAGCCCTCCAGCGCCTAGGTGGTATTGCTCTTTGTCGTCCTTCTCCTTCTCTTCCTGCCCCTCATCTTCCTCCTGCTGGGCAGCCTCTTCCCCAGCGACGCCCAGCTCCTTAGCCTCCGCTTCCTCCTCCTTTAAAAGATCTCTTTGCTGCTGCGCCAGGTTGTGTAGGGCACAGCACACTACACAATGTGGGATGATGTCAGGGGGCTGTATTGGAGGGCCCCCTCAGAGTTGTCCAGACACCTGAATCACATTTTGAGGAGCCCTGTGCACAGTTCCACTATTGGCCAATGGCAACATGAACCTCATTCTATCGGGTCTCTGCCTCAGTCTCAAGCTTCCACGCAGACATCATCAGCTCAGTCCAAAGTGGCTTTCATGCCACCAGACAGCAGAAAACCTACCTGCAATTCACAACCAGTGGGAGAATTTCAAATTGTTTTTTCATGGCAGCTTTCTGACATTTTGGCTCCAACTAAGTTCACCTCTCCTGCTCACCAGCAAACCTGCCACAGGCTAGATGGGAGAATTCTGCCTAATAATTCAAGTAATTTTTTTTTAAAACTTCATGGAATACAGGCCTAGGTTGCACAGTATCTCCTCTTTTGACAATATCCTTATCCAATAACTAGTCTAATAAATTTATGTTGCACACTCTCTGGGGCAAATATCTCCTTTCTTAGGTAAGGAGATCAAAACTGCACACAGCAGCCTAACGTGGCCAATGCTTTGTATAAGTATCTTAAAACGTCTATACTCACTCTTATACTCTGATCTGTACATAATGAAAGCTAGCATACTCTTTTGCCTTCCTAATTTCTTGTCTTACCTGCACATTAATTTTCTGTTATTCATGTACAAGGGCACTCAGGCCCCTCTGAGTGCAACATTTCCTAGTCCCTCACTTCTTGAAAATATTATTTCCTTTAATATTTTCCTATCAAAATAGATAGCTTCATTCTTTTCACAATTGGACTTCATACACCATAGTCTTGCTCACTCGCCAACTGGTCTAAATCAGTCTTTGTGTCCTCGATATGCCGCTTACTTTACCACCTAACTTTGCCTCATTGGCAATTTGAAAACTATATATTCAATCTCCTCACCTCACTTATTAGCAATAAGTCTTTAAACTAAATAGCTGGAGGTGGATGTGGGAGCAATAGTTGTTGGAGGATCAGGCGATGGGAAAATTAAACATTTAGCTGAAAGGACAACGCAATAGCGCAGGATAACTGTATGGAGGATGGTAACCAGTGTGTGACATGAAAGGACAAAATGCGTGTACCTAAGAATACACCAGCAAAAAGGCCGGAGTCAGAAAAAATTGGTAGAAGTACATGAATAAACTCTCTTTATATAGTAACATTTGCAACAATGTAAATGAATTGATGACACAAACATAATTAAAGATATATGATAGCCATTACAGTGATGTAATTTCAAGGTGACTACAAACTGATTATTGAAGAGTATTTGACATTATGAATTAATAGGAAAAAGGTGGGTAGTTTTGTTAATAAAAGATGAGACTAGTACACTAATGAGAAATTATAAGACGGTGAGTTACTTAAAAACATAAGAACTAGAAGCAGGAGTGGGCCATCTGGCCTCTCAAGCCTGCTCCACCATTCTATAAGATCATAGTTAACCTTTTTGTGGACTCAGCTCCACTTACCGCCTGCTCACCAGAACTTTTAATTCCTTTACTGTCCAAAAATGTATCTATCCTTGACTTAAAAACATTCAAAGAGGTTATGGGAGCAGAATTAAGCTATTCCGCCCATAGAGTCTGCTCTGCCATTTACTCATGGCTGCTTTGTTTCTCAACCCCATTTCCCACCCTTTTCCTGTAACATAGAACATAGAACATAGAACACTACAGCACAAACAGGCCCTTCGGCCCACAAGTTGCGCTGATCACATCATCACCTACCAACCTACAGACCTATCTATAACCCTCAATCTCATTAAACCCCATATACTCATCCAGAAGTCTTTTAAAAGACCCCAGCGAGTTCGCCTCCACCACCACTGACGGCAGCCGATTCCATTCACTCACCACCCTCTGAGTGAAAAACTTACCCCTAACATCACTTCTGAACCTCCCTCCCCGCACCTTAAATCTGTGTCCTCTCGTAGCGACCATTTCAAACCGGGGAAATAGCCTCTGAGAGTCCACCCTATCTATTCCTCTCAACATTTTGTAAACTTCTATCAGGTCGCCTCTCAACCTTCGTCTCTCCAGGGAAAAGAGTCCCAGCTCCCTCAACCTAACTTCATAAGGCATGCCTCCCAGTCCAGGCAACATCCTTGTAAATCTCCTCTGCACCCTTTCAATAGCTTCTACATCTTTCCTATAGTGAGGCGACCAGAACTGCGCACAATACTCCAAATGAGGCCTGACAAGGGTCTTATAAAGTTCCAGCATTACCTCCCGACTCCTAAACTCAATCCCTCGATTAATGAAGGCCAGTACACCATACGCCTTCTTGACCACCTCCTCCACCTGCTAGGCCGATTTAAGAGTCCTGTGGACCCGGACCCCAAGATCCTTCTGCTCCTCAACACTACTCAGACTTCTGCCCTTGATAGTGTACTCGTTCATCCCGTTGGTTCTGCCAAAATGGACGACTACACATTTATCCGCGTTGAAGTCCATCTGCCACTTCTCCGCCCAGTCCTGCATCCTATCTATGTCCTGCTGCAACTTTTGCCATCCTTCCAGATCATCCACAACACCACCGACCTTCGTGTCATCAGCGAACTTACTTACCCATCCCTCCACTTCCTCATCCAGGTCATTTATGAAAATGACAAACAACAAGGGTCCCAGAACAGATCCTTGAGGCACTCCGCTGGTGACTGACCTCCATTCAGAAAAAGCCCCATCCACAACCACTCTCTGCCTTCTGCAGGCAAGCCAGTTCTGGATCCACAAGGCCAAAGGCCCTTGGATCCCATGCCCTCTCACCTTCTCAAGAAGACTTTGATCCTCTTACCAATCAAGAACCTACCTATCCTCTGTATTAAATACACTCAATGATTTGGCCTCCACAGCCTTCCATGGCAATGAATTCCATAAATTCACCATCCTCTGGTTGAAGAAATTCCTCATCTCAGTTCTGAAGGGTGGCCCTTTACTCTGAGGTTGTGTCCTCGGACCTTAATCTCTCCAACTAATGGAAACATCTTCTCCACATCCATTCTAGCCAGGCCTTTCATCATTCTGTAAGTTTCAATGAGATCCACCACCCCCCCAAACCTTTCTAAAATCTATTGAATACAGACCCAGAGTTCTCAAATGCTCTTCATATATGAAGCCTTTCATTCCCAGGATCATTCTCATGAACCTCCTCCAACACCAGCACGTCCTCCCTTCAATATAAGTCCCAAAATTGATCACAATATTCCAAATGTCGTCTGACCAGAGCCTTAAAAAGCCTCAGCAGTAGATCCCTACTTTTCTATTCTAGTCCTCTCAAAATAAATGCTAACATTGTATTTGCCTTGCTAACTACCAATGCAACCTGCAAGTTACCCTTAAGAGAATCCTAAACTAGAACTCCAAAGTCCTTTGTACTTCTGATTTCTGAATTCTCTCCCCATTTAGAAAATATCTAATCTCTATTCTTCCTACCAAAGTGCACAATCTCACTCTTTCACATTTGCCCTTTCTTTGCTTGCTGTCCTAACCTGTCTGTTCTTTCGCAACCTCCTCATCTCCTCAACGCTACCTGTCCCTCTATCTATCTTTGTATTATCTGAAAACTTAGTCACAATGCCTTCAGTTCCTTCATCTGGATTATTGACATAGAAAGTGAAAAGTTGTGACCCCTGCAGAATTCCACTAGTCACTGGCTACCCTCCTGAAAAGGACCCCTTTATCCCCACGCTCTGCTTCTGCCAGACAGCCAGTTTTCCATCCATGTCTCTAACACCATGGGTTCTTATCTTAGTCAGCAGCCTACTGTACAGAACTTTGTCAAAGGACTTCTGGAAATCCAAGTAGACAACATCCAGTTGTTCTCCTTTACCCAAAGTGCTCGTTACCTCCTCAAAGAATTCTAACAGATTTGCCAGACATGATGTCCCCTTAACAAAGCCATGCTGACCTCGCCCTATTGTGCCATGCACTTCTAAGTACTTTGAAATTTTATCCTTAGTAATAGACTCTAAAATCTTAACAACAACCAAGGTCAGACTAGCCAGTCTGTAATTTCTCGTCTTTCGTCTTCCTCTCTTCTTAAACAGGAGTGTTTTACTACTGATTTTTCCAGTCCTCTGTGACCCTTCCTGACATGGAGATGCCAGTGTTGGACTGGGGTAAGCACAATAAGTAGTCTTACAACACCAAGTTAAAATCCAACAGGTTTATTTGGTAGCACAAGCCACAAGCTTTCTGAGCGCTGCTCCTTCATCAGGTGAATGGGAGTTCTGCTCACAAACAGGGCATATAAAGACACCAACTCAATTTACAAAATAATGGTTGGAATGCAAGTCTTTACAGGTAATCAAGTCTTAAAGATATAGACAATGTGAGGGGAGAGAGGGTTAAGCACAAGTTAAAGAGATGTGTATTGTCTCCAGCCAGGACAGTTAGTGAGATTTTGTAAGACCAGGCAAATTGTGGGGATTACAGATAGTGTGACATGAACCCAAGAGCCCGGTTGAGGCCATCCTCATGTGTGTGGAACTTGGCTATCAGTTTCTGCTCAGCAATTCTGCATTCTTATGTGTCGTGAAGGCCACCTTGGAGAACGCTTATCTGAAGATCAGAGGCTGAATGCCTGTGACTGCTGAAGAGAACACTCCTGCCTGGTGATTGTCAAGCGATGTTCATTCATCTATTGTCACAGGGTCTGCATGGTCTCCCCATTGTACCATGCCTCGGGACATCCTTTCCTGCAGCGTATCAGGTAGACAATCATGGCAAGAGTATGTACAGTGTACCTGGTGGATGGTGTTATCACGTGAAATGATGGCATCCATGTTGATGACCCGGCACATCTTGCAGAGGTTGCTGTGGCAGGGTTGTGTGGTGTCGTGGTCACTGTTCTCTTGAAGGCTGGGTAGTTTGCTGCGGACAATGGTCTGTTTGAGGTTGTGCGGTTATTTGAAGGCAAGAAGTGGGGGTGGGGGATAGCCTTGGTGAGATGTTCATCTTCATCGATGACATGTTGAAGGCTCCGGAGAAGATGTTGTAGCCTTTCCGCTCCGGGGAAGCACTGGATGACAAAAGATAATCTGTCCGCGTCTCCCGTGTTTGTCTTCTGAAGAGGTCGTGGTTTTCACTGTGGCATGTCGGAACTGTTGATCGATGAGTTGAGTGCCACATCCTGTTCTTATGAGGGCATCTTTCAGCATCTGGAGGTGTCTGTTGCGATCCTCCTCATCTGAGCAGATCCTGTGTATACGGAGGGCTTGTCCATAAGGGATGGCTTCTTTGACGTGTTTAGGATGGAAGCTGGAGAAGTGGAGTATCGTGAGGTTATCCATGGGCTTGTGGTACAGCGAAGTGCAGAGGTGACCGTCATAAGAACATAAGAAATAGGAGCAGGAGTAGGCCATCTAGCCCTTCAAGCTTGCCCCGCCATTCAATAAGATCATGGCTGATCTGAAGTGGATCAGTTCCACTTTCCCGCTCTCTCCCCATAACCCTTAATTCCCTTGTCTATCAAAAACCTATCTACCCGTGACTTAAATATATTTAGCGAGGTAGCCTCGCTACCTTGACCATCCTTGATAGAAATGCATGTGTCCAAGAATGTTACTAATTCCAGAGACTAGTCCATGGTGAGTCTGATGGTGAGATGGAACTTGTTGATGTCATCATATAGTTGTTTCAGTGATTGTTCACCATGAGTCCAAAGGAAGAAAATGTCATTGATGTATCTAGTGTATAGCACCAGTTGAAGGTCCTGTGCGGTGAAGTGATCTTGTTCAAACCTGTGCATGAAGATGTTGGCATATTGAGGTGCAACTTTGGTCCCCATGGCTGTTCCATGTATCTGGATGAAGAGTTAGTTGTTGAAGATGAAGACCTGTGCTTAACCTTCCCTCCACTCACATCGTCTGTACCTTTAAGAACATAAGAACATAAGAAATAGGAGCAGGAATAGGCCATCTAGCCTCTCGAGCCTGCCCCACCATTCAATAAGATCATGGCTGATCTGAAGTGGATCAGTTCCACCTACCCGCCTGCACCCCATAACCCTTAATTCCCTTATCGGTCAGAAATCTATCTACCAATGACTTAAACATATTCAACGAGGTAGCCTCCACCACTTCAATGGGCAGAGAATAAATTCCTCCTAAACTCTGTTCTAAACTGCACCCCCCCCCCACCTTATTTTGAGGCTGTGCCCTCTAGCTCTTGTTTCCTTTCTAAGTGGAAAGAATGTCTCTACCTCTACCCTATCTAGACCCTTCATTATCTAATATCTCTATAAGATCCCCCCTCAGCCTTCTAAACTCCAACAAGTACAGGCCCAATCTATTCAATCTCTCCTCATAAGCTAACCCCTCATCTCCGGTATCAGCCTGGTGAACCTTCTCTGTACTCCCTCCAAGGCCAATATATCCTTTCGCAAATAAGGGGACCAAAATTGCACACAGTACTCCAGTTGCGGCCTCACCAGTGCCTTGTACAGTTGCAGCATGACCTCCCTGCTTTTATATTCTATCCCCTTCACGATAATTATTACTTACGTGGCGAAAAACTGCAGCAGGCGACGGTGCAGAGGGACCTCGGGGTCCTTGTGCATGAGTCGCAAAAACCCAGCTTGCAGGTGCAGCAGGTGGTCAGGAAGGCGAATGGGATGCTGGCCTTCATAACCAGGGGGATTGAATATAAAAGTAGGGAGGTCTTGCTGCAGCTGTATAGGGCATTGGTGAGGCCGCAGCTGGAGTACTGTGTGCAGTTTTGGGCGCCGCACCTGCGCAAAGATATTTTGGCCTTGGAGGGAGTGCAGAGGAGGTTTACTAGGCTGATACCGGAGTTGAGGGGGTTGAGCTATGAGGAGAGGCTGAATAAACTAGGCTTGTACTCGTTAGAGTTTAGAAGAATGAGGGGAGATCTCATTGAGACGTATAAGATGATGAATGGGATGGATAGGATAGAGGTGGAGAGACTCTTCCCGCTCAAAAAAGACAGTAGGACTAGGGGGCACAGCCTCAAGATAAAGGGGGGGGCGGTTTAGAACGGAGTT
Source organism: Carcharhinus amblyrhynchos (assembly GCF_965287045.1). Taxonomy (NCBI): domain Eukaryota; kingdom Metazoa; phylum Chordata; class Chondrichthyes; order Carcharhiniformes; family Carcharhinidae; genus Carcharhinus; species Carcharhinus amblyrhynchos. The sequence goes on from NC_137329.1 coordinate 61,397,471, forward strand.
GAGGAGGAATTTCTTCACTCAAAGGGTGGTGAATCTCTGGAATTCTCTGCCCGTTGAAGTGGTGGAGGCTGCCTCGCTAAATATTTTTAAGACGCGGGTTGATGGGTTTTTGATAAGAGAGGGGATTAAGGGTTATGGGGAGAGGGCGGGAAAGTGGAACTGAGCCACGACAGATCAGCCATGATCTTATTGAATGGCGGGGCAGGCTCGAAGGGCTAGATGGCCTACTCCTGCTCCTATTTCTTATGTTCTTATGTTCTTATGTTCTTATAAAGGCCAACATTCCATTTGCCTTCTTGATCACCTGCTGCACCTGCAGACTGGGTTTTTGCGATTCATGCACAAGGACCCCCAGGTCCCTCTGCACAGTAGAATGTTGAAATTTTTCACCGTTTAAATAATAGTCCATTTTACTATTATTCCTTCCAAATTGGATAACCTCACACTTGCCAACGTTATACTCCACCTGCCAGATCCTCGCCCACTCACTCAGCTTATGCAAATCTCTCTGCAGACTTTCCACATCCTCCACGCAATTCCCTTTCCCACTCATCTTCGTGTCATCAGCAAAGTTTGTTACCCTACACTCGGTCCCCTCCTCCAGGTCGTCTATGTATATGGTAAACAGTTGAGGCCCCAGCACCGATCCCTACAGTACGCCACTAGCCACCAACTGCCAACCAGAAAATCACCCATTTATTGCAACTCTCTGCTTCCTGTTAGATAACCAATCCTCAAACCACGCGAACACTTTACTCCCAACTCCGTGTACCTTAATCTTCTGCAGCAACCTTTTGTGAGGCACCTTATCAAACACCTTCTGGAAATCTAAAAAACACCACATCCACCGGTTCCCCTCTGTCAACTGCACTCGTTACATTTTCATAAAAATCCAGTAAATTCATCAAACACGACTTTCCCTTCATGAATCTATGCTGCGTCTGCTTGATCAAACTACTCTTTTCCATTCTTTTGTAGCGGGTCTCCTCATCAGTTTTAGGCCTCCGCATAGGCATCATCAGACAAGTCCAAAGGGGGTATACCATGTCATCCACAAGCTACCCCTGCAGCCTGGGCTCCTCCTCAAAGGCCTCCAGTATGCCTGAACTCCTCAGAATAAAACTGTCATGCACACTGCTGGGCTGTCTGGCTCAGACGTATATGATATTCATCTTGTGGTCACAAACCAATTGCACATTGAGGGAGTGGAAACCCTTTCTATTGATAAATCATCATGGATTCTGAAACGGAGCCTTAAGGGCAACTTGGGTGCAGTCTATAGCAATGGCCATGAAATCTGCAGCCCAGGCTTCCTACTGGGTCTGGTCCAGGTGAAATTTGATATACTGGCCAGCCTGGGTATACAGGGCATCTGTGACCTCCTTGATACTGGTGTGGACAGCTGACTGGGAAATGCCACATACATCTCTGCTAGGAGCCTGGAAGGAGCCAGTGGCATAAATGTTTAAAGCAGCCATCAGTTTGACATCCACCAAGAGTGGGTGCCCCCCTTGTGTTCCAAGATGCCAGGTCCTGCAACAAGTGGCATAGATGTTGCATTGTCTCCTTTTGGAACTGGAGCCTTCGGCAGCACACAGTGTCTGACATTTGTTCAAACGACACTCATTTGCAGAACTGTCAGAGTCTCCGGTCCTTCCTTCTCCTGCACCCCTCCTGCCCAGGGTGAATGGCGGCCACTTCCTGCCTCCACTGGCCATTTCCCTCTACTCTTGCGAGTGGTAAGGCCTGGGCCTCTCTGCCTGTAATTCAGGCTCTTGCTGCTCTTCCTCAGCTTCAGCAGTAACTAAAAGAACAGCAAGGTTGATTGGTTGCATCACAAAAGCCATCTAGTCAATCTGAAGGTGGGGGGGGGGTGCAATTGGAAAAGGGGGGAGACAGGACTACTGCTTGCCCCTAGCACAGCAACATTCACTGCCCACATTGCCCATTCTCCCCACCCACAGGCCCCCCAGCAACACTGCCCTCCCATCCTCCCCCCAGTGACACACACTGAGTGAGCACAGACACTATTGCTTGAAAAGTCCTGAGACTGCAGCACTGCCATTTCAAAAGGGCCTCCAGCACATCCCCTAGCTAGAAGAATGCTGTGTGCACTAGGACCCAACAGCATCTCCAGGACTTGAGATCAGTGCTGAGATCCAGGTCTGTGCTGCAAATCAGACAATGGATGCTCTGCTGAGCAATAACTGCCCACCCGTTCCCACACACTCGCATAGCCGTCTCGGCCCAAAATGCAACATGGCCACAAGGAACGTATCTCCTGTGAGCAGCATGGAGCAATCTGATAGTAGACACTTACCTCCTCTTAAACCCTCAATGATGGAGTGCCAGAATCAGACTTTTATAGAGTATGTCTTTTCCAGACCGATCTGGATTGGGTGAACACTGTGGTAAGGACAGAAGTGCCAGTAAAGTAGGGCATGCAGGTCACTAGTTAGAACATAGAACATAGAACATTACAGCGCAGTACAGGCCCTTCAGCCCTCGATGTTTCGCCGACCAGTGGAACCAATCTAATGACCTTCTAACCTAAACTATTCCAATATTATCCATATGTCTATCCAATGACTATTTGAATGCCCTGAAAGTTGGCGAGTCCACTACTGCTGCAGGCAAGGCATTCCATGCCCTTACTACCCTCTGAGTAAAGAACCTACCTCTGACATCTGTCTTATATTTATCACCCTTCAATTTAAAACTATGTCTCCTCTTGTTGGCCATCACCATCTCAGGAGAAGGGCTATCACTGTCCACCCTATCTAATCCTCTGCCTCAATTAAGTCACCTCTTAATCTTCTTCTCTCTAACGAAAACAACCTCAAGTCCCTCAGCTTCTCCTCATAAGACCTTCCCACCATACCAGGCAACATCCTGGTAAATCTCCTCTGCACCCTTTCCAATGCTTCCACATCTTTCCTATCATGCGGCGACCAGAACTGTATGCAATACTGCAAGTATGGCTGCACCAGAGTTTTGTACAGCTGCAACATGATCTCATGGCTCCGAAACTCAATCCCTCTACCAATAAAAGCTAACACGCAGTACACCTTCTTAACAACCCTTTCAACCTGGCTGCCAACTTTCAAGGATCTGTACACAGGGACACCGAGATCTCTCTGCTCATCCACACTGCCAAGAGTCTTTCCATTAGCCCAATACTCTGTAATCCTGTTACTCCTTCCAAAGTGAATCAGTTCACACTTTTCGGCATTAAACTTGATTTGCCACCTCTCAGCCCAGCTCTGCAGCTTATCTATGTCCCTCTGCAAACTGCAACATCTATCCACACTGTCCACAACTCGTCCGACTTTAGTGTCATCCGCAAATTTACTAACCCATCCTTCTACATCCTCATCTAGGTCATTTATAAAAATGACAAACAGCAGTGGCCCCAAAACAAGCCCTGCGGTACACCACTAGTAACTGAACTCCAGGTAATTGGATTAAGATACATGCAATATTATTTAAGTTGACGTCACGCCTGTTTTGTTGCCTTTTTTTTGCATTGGTAAAGTGGGACTGGTGCGAAAATGGTACACAGATCATACTAATTGCCTCATCTTGACTTTACCAAAATTTTGTGCCCAAAAACGGGTGCAACGTGATGGTAAAGTACTGCTCTCTTTCTGCTTTTCATCCATCATGAACACTTTTTTGAGCTTTTTGCTTCTCTTCCACTCCTCCATTTAGGTTTGGGAGTGTAAGGCTTAGTCTGGTCCGTGGGCGCCTGTCCAGGGCTAAACCTGTTGTTACATGCAGAATCGTTCTGTAATTAAAAAGAAAACATGCCAGTTTAGTGTCTAAAGGCCCCCGGTCTACTTTTTCATTCACCTTTTCAAAACTTGAACTGTTCACTCTGCTAATCTGATTGAGGGTGGATAGTAAGGAGATGTGTGGACATGTCATACTCCGTTTGTTTCCATAGATGTCCAAAATTCCCTCCTGGTAAATGGGGTTACATTATCCATCATAAAAACTTCTGGAATTCCAAGAGTATTAAAAGATTTCCCAAGTCTCTCTGTTGTGCTCTGTGACTTGGTGGACATCATCCGGTGCACCTCCATTCACTTAGAGTGGGTGTCAATTAGTAACAAAAGCATGGAGCCCATAAATGGTCCTGCAAAATCCACATGTAACCTAACCCATGGCTTTCTTGGCCATTGCCAGGGGTGTAAGGAAGCTATCAGTGGTGCCCTCTGGTCTTCCTGGCACTTCCTACAAGTTTTTACCATCTTCTCTCTGTTCCCATCTATTCCAGTCCACATTTTTTGATACACTTTGATGGCCATTATGAAATTCTTGAAGGATAGGCCTTTGGGTAGGACGTGGGCTGACTACCCAATCTCCTCATAGGATAATGTTATCTTCAATGCTTAATTCCAGGCATTTGGTCGCATATGACTTCAGGTCTTGTGCCCCACATTCTTGCATTCCTCCATTTAATAACATGTGGCTTAATTTTGCCAATGTGGGATTGCTTCAAATCCAAGTTTTAATCTGTTTTGCCAACATTCGTCACGTATCCATAAAATGTAATGCCATCACGACGTTATCCATTATTGGTAGTGATGGTAAACTGTGGGCAAAGATAGATGACTCTGGGTGTCTACATCAGCAACTTCTGTGCCCGGTCTATGTTCCAGGGTGTATTCATATTGCTTAAATGATCGTGCCCATCGCTGTATTCAGGCTAACATTATAGGAAGAAATATTCTGTGCTCAGAAAAAAGGGATCAAGAGGTTTGTGGTCTGTTACGATGGTAAAATGTTGATCATACACATATAGATGGAATCTTTCACTGCAAAGACCATTACCAAACCCTACTTTTCAATCTAAGTGAACCTTCTTTCTGCATCAGCTAATGTCCTTGAGGCATACGCAATCGGGTGCTCCATTCCATTGCTCCATCTGTGTGACAATACTGCACCTATTCCATAGGGAGAGGCATTGGATGTTATGACAATGCCCTTTCCAGGTTGAAATGGGTCAACACGTTATCTGGCTACAACTGATGTTTTTATCCTCACAAAAGCATCCTCCTGTGGTTTGTCCACTTTTGATAATTATTTTCAACAACTTATATAAGGGTGCCAATAAAGTTGCCAAGTTTGGAATGACCATAATAATTTATGAGACACATCTAGTCATTGCATTGAACTGTAACGTTACAAGATCACGGAAAATTTAGGGTCAGAATGATTTGCCACCATTTCCACCAAAACATCAATAGTCTTGGACTCTGGTATTGTTGGAAACATCAGACTTTTATAAAACTGAATGTTGCAGCCCCACACACTGTCATCAGGATGACCTTTTGCCGATCTTCTTCCAATTTTTTAGGTCAAAAGTATTTCATTCTCTCAGCATGTTGTGGCCAGTCTTGAATATTCACGTTGTATGGCTCTAAATTCCAAAAAAAGGCATTGCAAAAACTGAACAATACAGACTATTGGGGCCATATGGTGACACAGCTGTTAGCACTGCCAGGGGCCCAGATTCAATTTCAGCCTCGGGTCATTGTCTATATGGAGTTTGCACATTATCCCTGTGTCTGCATGAGTTTCCTCCAGATGCTCTGGTTTCCTCCTGTAATCCAAAAGATGTGCTGATTAGATGCATTGGCCATGCTAAATTCTTCCTCAGTGTACCTGAACAGGTGCTGGGGTGTGGCAACTAGGGGATTTTCAAAGTAACTTCATGGCAACGTTAATGTAAATCTACTTGTGACACTAATAAATAAACTTTAAACTTTACCAGGATCTGATGGGCAGGGTTACCAAAACATTCCTTTTACTTCATCTCCAGTATAATAACTCCATGAGTTAGCAATAAAGTAACAGTGCATTTATTGAACAAAACGAAATAAAATGAAATCCACAAGCCTATGGTGAACACACCTGGTCCCAACCAGGACAATGCAAGAATGGTCCCACTGAGGGGTTTGCTTTATTCAGAGCTTGGTATATTAGTTCCACCTGGAGTTCCTTCACCATAAGCTTGCTGATCTAATCTGCCTTACATATTACCAAATAAATATTTACCTGTTCACTGTGGCTTTACCACAAGCTGCTCTAAAAAACCATCTTGTGGACATTCCAGGAATTCCTTTTCTTGGGATCCACTAACAACCTGATTTTCCATGTCCACCTGTATTCTGAAGTCCCTCATGATCACTGTAACCTTGCCCTTCTTACATACTTTCCCTATCTCCTGGTATATTTTGTGCCTCATATCCTGACTATTGCTCAGGGACCTGTACATAACGCCCAACAGGGCCTTTTTACATTTGTGGTTCCTCAACTCTACCCACACAGATTCTACATCTTTTGACTCTATATCACTTCATCTCATGGATTTAATTTCATTTCTTAATAACAAGGCAACCCCACCCCTCTGTCCACCTGCCTGTCTTTTCGATAGGATGTTTATCCTTGGATATTTAGCTTCCCTTGCAGATATGTATCTGTGATGCCTACAACATCATAACTGCCAATTTCAATCTGCGCTACAAACTAATTTATTTTATCTTACCCCATACATTCAAATATAACAGCCTCAGTCTTGGCTTGATGTAGAATGTAGAGACAATAGCAAGTAAATAAGTTACTGTTGGAAGTAATTTAGAGGCTTCCCAACAATTGCTACACTGATGGATAAAGTGTAAATCAAGAAATAATGGAGGCATGTAAAAAAGGTACTGCAATAATCATAGCCAATTTTAATCTTCATGTAGATTGGACAAGTAATCTACAGGATAAACTTGAGTTCATACATTGTATTCAGGACAGTTTTTGAAAATTATGGTTTCTATAACCATCCAGGGAAGAAGCTATTTTGTACCTAGTAATCTAGATTTAGACAGGATTAGTTAATGATCCGGTGGAATTTCACATTCAGTTTGAGAATTAGATACTTTGAATTGAAAGTATTGTCTTAAGATTGAATAAAGGCAATTAAAAAGTATCAGCAAGTTGGTTAAACTAGACTTAAAAATAAATTAAAAATAAGATTGTAGACAAGTGGTAATAGACATGTCAAGTGATACTTCATCACTCTCAAAAAAGATGCACTGCATGTATAAAGAAAGGCTCCAGAGAAGGAGCCCTTCAGTCGGTTTTAGTTCAGTTGACTAGGTAGCTGATTAGTGATGTAGAATGATGCCAACAACACTGGTTTAATTCCTGTACCAGCTGAAGTTACTCATGAAGGTCTGTGTTCTCAATCTTGTCCCTTGCCTGAGCGTGATGATCCTCAGGTTAAATGACAACCAGTCAGCTGTCCCCTCAAAGGGGGAGCAGCCTTTGGTCAGCTGGGATTCCAGCGACATTATCTTTTAGAGAAAGATGCACCATCTGTGGCTGATTAAGGATGTTGTGGATGATATCAAATTGAAAGAAAAGGCAGATATTGTTGCGAAGATTAATGGTAGCCTAGAAGATTTGTAAATACGAGAAACCAGCAAAGAGTGACGAAAAGAAAGTAGATGTATATGGGACTAGAAGCTTAAGGGGCAATTCTCCCATCATGACCCATAGATTTTCTGGGGGTCGGGTCAAGGGATGCGCATGTTGGCCATTTTGCAGGATTCTCACACGCATTCCCGATGCATACATATCTCCCAGTACTGGAAAACAGTCGCAGTTGGGACCGTGCTGGGAACTGGCTGGAAGAGAAGTAAGTGTTTTAAATTTTTTTAAGTGTATTTTAAATCTATTTTAAATGTGGTTATCAGGCCCAGCAAGCTCTGTGCCAGGCCCAGTAGCATTTCCCACCCCACCAGTTCTTCATTCTGGCGGGGTTTAGAGTAGTTCCCCACGTTCAAGGGACCAGTGGGAGACTCTAAGTAAAGGGGGGGAACAATCGGGGCCCTGCAGGGGCTCAGGCAGCAGGGGGGTGGTATCGCTTGGGCATGGGCACCCTGGCAATGCCAGCCTTTGCCCCGGCACTGCCCAATGAGTAAAATGCCCATGCCCAGGGAATACTTTGGCATCACCCACTTGGCATGGGGCAGTGTCAGTGGGCAGGGCCTATTGTGGGCATGGCCTAGGGGATGGATTGATGGGAGTGGGGGTCCCACTGCCACTCTGTGTGCGATCGAACTGGGCTGGAGGTAGGCCAGCGATTGGGGCAGGTTGGAGGATGGGGGTCTGCCGGGGGAGGGCAGGTGGGAGTCTGCCACTCATCGAGGGAGGCAGTGGAGGAATGTCTGCCGGGGTGAGGGAGGTGGGGAGATTGCCACTGCTGAATGCAGGGACCTCAACATCGGGGCGCTCCAGGAAGGGGAGGATGTTGGGGTTGGCCCAGGAATTGGCGTGGGGGCTGCAATCAGGCTGTGGGAGGGGGTTGGAGGGGCAGCACTGGAGGGGTCCCAGGCAGGCCAGCAATTGAGCTAGCCAGCAAACAGGGAGACTGGCAGATCGGAGCCAATGCGCATGCACAGGGTTCTGAAACTGTCAGGCTCTGGCATGAATAGCCCCACCACACCTCCACCCCCCCGCCCCAGGTTTTTAATAAGATTCATGTTTGTAACCTCTGCAGTGCACAGACTGGGGAGATTCAGGACTGAAATTGCACTAAAGAAACAGTCATGACGTGGACTGGTTTTCCTCCAATTCAGCACTTTTGGGAGAATCGCATCCTTAGTTTCAAAGGAAGGGATCTCCCAATTAAGATAGAGATGAAGAAGAATTTTTTTCTCTCAGCAGGTTGTAAACCTTTGGGATTTTCTGTGCCCCACATATGCCTATACCTCACCTGTCTTGCCATCCTTCTTGTATTTAAATCAACTAATTATTTTCTTAATTAAATTTTAATCAATGCATCTTATATTGCTATTATAGTCATATTAATTGAATTCATGTATTATTGCTATGATTAAAATTCTCTAATTTCAATAAGATATAAATAGAAAATGTTTATCAACCAACAAATCACTTACCTTCATGCCTGTTATCACACAATTTGTTTTTCTTTGGAATGCTGTGAACCCACAAACTCACTTCAACCTCTTCTCACAGTTTCTAGATTTTCTGCTATTTCTGGGAAATAACATACATCATCATCATGGGGACCAGGTGTTCTCCTCGCCAGAGAGAATCTCTCCCTATGAGGCCGCAAAGGCAAGTTAGCCTGGAAGATTGCATCCTAGGTGCGTCAATTACATGCTGTTGATGTTTAAATATATTTAACGGGTGAAATGGGTGAGAAGCTGAATGCGCCGGATATCTGGTGCTGGTAAGATGACGAGAAGCGAGAAATTGTGCATGAACCTGAATTCTCGGTTCTCTTGTGATTTTATGTTGGGCAAGTATAAGTCGTAAAATTATCCATCACATCTGTAATAATACTGCATAGTAATAATTTTGGAGGTGTTATTGACAGAGTGGTAATGTCACTGGATTGGAATTCAGAGGCCCAGGTTAATTTTCTTAAGATACAGTTTCAAATCCCACCATGGCAGCTGTTGGAATTTAAATTCAGTTAATCTGGAATTAAATCTAATCCCAGACATGGCATCCATGAAACCAACACCAATTGCATTAAAACCCATCTGGTTCACAAATGTCGTAAAGTCAGCAGGATTGCACAGCCCAGGCATCAAGTCATGGCAAATGCAATGGCAAGGCATCTGGCCATGATGGAATGGTTGGTGGAAGAGTTGAAATTATGATGTCCACAAGTGAGGTGGACACTCTTCCAATATTATTGGAAGTTCAGACATTGGCAGAAACTTTAGACCAGAACATATCAGACTCCCAGTGCATCCCTTTCAATTTTGCAAAGGAAAAATAGTGTACCCCTGCTCAGATTTTCTACTGGCAATGGGTAGGGATCTGGACAGTATTGAAGAATGACCAGAAATGCTGAATTCAAAAATCATATGCTGAGGAAAAGATTCATCTTAAGCCAGTTTTTCTGCCGTTAAGGCAGCTTTATTTCCAAGACTTTACAGGAAAGGCACATAATCATCTGGTTCCCCATAATACCCTACGTGAACTGTTTTTTATACTCTTGTAATTGTACAGTCTAGAAGACAGGAAAGATAGAACATAGAACATTACAGCGCAGTACAGGCCCTTCGGCCCTCGATGTTGAAACCAATCTAAAGCCCATCTAACCTATACTATTCCAATATCATCCATATGTTTATCCAATGACCATTTAAATGCTCTTAATGTTGGCGAGTCCACCACTGTTGCAGGCAGGACATTCCACGCCCTTACTATTCTGAGTAAAGAATCTACCTCTGACATCCGTCCTATATCTATCACCCCTCAATTTAAAGCTATGCCCCCTCGTGCTAGCCATCTCCATCCGAGGAAAAAGGCTCTCACTGTCCACCCTACCTAATTCTCTGATCACCTTATATGCTTCTATTAAGTCACCTCTTAACCTTTTTCTCTCTAATGAAAACAGCCTCAAGTCCCTCAGCCTTTCCTCATAAGACCTTCCCACCATACCAGGCAACATCTTGGTAAATCTTCTCTGCACCCTTTCCAATGCTTCTACATCCTTCCTATAATGCGGTGACCAGAACTGTATCCAATACTCCAAGTGCAGCTGCACCAGAGTTTTGTATAGCTGCAACATGACCTCATGGCTCCGAAATTCAATCCCTCTACCAATAAAAGTTAACACACTGTACGCCTTCTTATCATTTCTATCAACCTGGGTGCCAACTTTCAGGGATCTATGTACATGGACATCGAGATCTCTATGCTCATCCACACTACCAAGTATCTTAACATTAACCCAGTACTCTGTATTCCTGTTACTCCTTCCAAAGTGAATCACCTCATACTTATCCACATTAAACTCCATTTGCTACCTCTCAGCCCAGCTCTGCAGCTTATCCACGTCCCTCTGTAACCTGCAACATCCTTCTGCATTGTCTACAACTTCATCAACTTTAATGTCATCTGCAAATTTACTAACCCATCCTCTTACGCCCTATTCCAGGTCATTTATGAAAATGACAAACAGCAATGGCCCCAAAACAGAAGGTGTTTGATAAGGTGCCGCACAAAAGGTTGTTACAGAAGGTTAGGGGGCGTGGAGTTGGGGGTAGGGTGTTAGCGTGGATAGGGGATTGGCTGTCAAATAGGAGGCAGAGAGTGGAGGTCAATGGGTGCTATTCGGATTGGCGGTTGGTGACTAGTGGAGTGCCCCAGGGATCGGTGCTGGGGCCTCAGCTATTTACCATTTATATAGATGGTCTGGAGGAGGGAACCGAGTGTATGGTGTCGAAATTTGCTGATGACACCAAGATTGGTGGAACGGCAAATTGTGCGGAGGGTGTGGAAAATCTGCAGAGGGATCTAGATAGGCTGGACGAATGGGCCAGGAAATGGCAAATGGAATTTAGTGTTGGCAAGTGTGAAGTTGTCCACTTTGGTAGGAATAATGGTAGGAAGGACTATTACTTACATGGAGAAAAACTGCAGCATACTACGGTGCAGAGGGACCTCAGGGTCCTTGTGCATGAGTCGCAAAAACCCAGCCTGCAGGTGCAGCAGGTGGTCAGGAAGGCGAATGGGATGCTGGCCTTCAAAGCAAGGGGGATTGAATATAAAAGTAGGGAGGTCTTGCTGCAACTGTACAGGGCACTGGTGAGGCCGCAGCTGGAGTACTGTGTGCAGTTTTGGTCGCCGCACTTACGCAAGGATATTTTGGCCTTGGAGGGAGTGCAGAGGAGGTTTACTAGGCTGATACCGGAGTTGAGGGGGTTGAACTATGAGGAGAGGCTGAATAAACTAGGCTTGTACTCGTTAGAGTTTAGAAGAATGAGGGGAGATCTCATTGAGACATATAAGATGATGAATGGGATGGATAGGATAGAGGTGGAGAGGCTCTTCCCGCTCAGAAAGGACAGTAGGACTAGAGGGCACAGCCTCAAGATAAGGGGGGGGCAGTTTAGAACGGAGTGGAGGAGGAACTTCTTCGCTCAAAGGGTGGTGAATCTCTGGAATTCTCTGCCCGTTGAAGTGGTGGAGTCTGCCTCGCTAAATATATTTAAGACACTGGTAGATAGGTTTTTGATAGGCAAGGGGATTAAGGGTTATGGGGAGAAGGCGGGAAAGTGGAACTGAGCCACGACAGATCAGCCATGATCTTATTGAATGGCGGGGCAGGCTCGAAGGGCTAGATGGCCTACTCCAGCTCCTATTTCTTATGTTCTTATGTTCTTAGATCCTTGTGGTGCACCACTAGTAACTGAACTCCAGAATGAACATTTCCCATCAACCACCACTCTCTGTCTTCTTACAGCTAGCCAATTTCTGATCCAAACCACTAAATCACCCTCAATCTCATGCCTCTGCAATAGCTTACTGTGCGGAACCTTATCAAATGCTTTACTGAAATCCATATACATCACAATTAACTGCTTTACCCTCATCCATCTCTTTGGTCACCTTCTCAAAGAACTCAATAATGTTTGTGAGGCACAACCTACCCTTCACAAAACCGTGTTGACTATCCCTAATCAAATTATTCCTTTCTAAATGTTTATAAATCCTATCTCTTATAATCCTTTCTAAAACTTTGCCCACAACAGAAGTAAGGCTCACTGGACTATAATTACCAGGGTTGTCTCTACTCCCCTTCTTGAACAAGAGGACGACATTTGCTATCCTCCAGTCTTCCGTAGACAATGATGACATAAAGATCAAAGCCAAAGACTCTGCAATCTCCTCCCTAATCTCGCAGAGAATCCCGGGACAAATCCCATTTGGCCCTGGGGACTTACCTATTTTCATACTTTCCAGAATTACTAACACCTACCTCCTCCTTATCAACCTCAATCCCGTCTAGTCTAATAGCCTATATTTCAGTATTCTGCTCGACAACATTTCTTTTTCCTGTGTGAATACTGACGAAAAATATTAATTTAGCACCTCTCCTGTGTCTTTGGACTCCACACACAACTTCCCACTACTGTCCTTGACTGGCCCTAATCTTACTCCAGTCATTCTTTTATTCCTGACATACCTTTAGGGTTTTCCTTGATGCTACCTGCCAAAGACTTCTCACGTCCCCTCCTGACTCTTCTTAGCTCTCTCTTTAGGTCCTTCCTGGCTAACTTGTAACTCTCAAGTGCCCTAATGTCTCTCTTTACATAAGTCTCCTTCTTCCTCTTCACAAGAGATTCAACATTTTTAATAAACCACGGTTCCCTCGCTCAACCACTTCCTCCATGTCTGACAGGTACATACTTACCAAGAACACACAGTAGCTGTTCCTTGAACGTGTTCCACATTTCAGTTGTGCCCATCCCCTGCAGATTCTTCCAAATCCTATGCATCCTAAATCTCGCCTAAATGCATCATAATTTCCTTCCCCCCAGCTACAACTCTTGCCCTGCGGTATATACTTATCCCTTTTCACCACTAAAGTAAACGTAACTGAATTGTGGTCACTATCATCAAAGTGTTCACCTACATCCAAATTGAACACCCGGCCTGGTTCATTACCCAGTACCAAATCCAGTATGGCCTTGCCTCTTGTTGGCCTATCTACATACTGTGACAGGAAACCCTCCTCCGCACATTAGATAGGTCAGTTTTTGTCCAAAGCACTCGAATTATAGCTTTTTCAGTCAATATTTGTAAAGTTAAAGTCCCCATATATGTATACATATAGATACATATATAGATATATATGTACATTAAGCTGACTACTTTAGGGACTGAATTTTACGACCTCATTGAGTCCATTTTGCGAAGGGAAAATTTCATAAAATGGAGCATAAATTGGCTTGTGGGAATGGCAGTTGTTTTTGTGTCCATTCCCATTTTACCATGGCAAAAAAAGAGCATGGAGCTTGTCCAAAACAGGCGATACATAAATTTATATGTTTTTGCATTCATCGTAGTGTAATTAGTGAGTTTCATGCCCAATCGTCCCAACTCATCTGCCTCTATGACTTTGTTTGCTGCAGTTGGATCGAAAAACACCTCTTCTATAAAAGTCAGATTCTGGCGCTTGATCAGTGATGATGAGCGAGGGAGTGAGTCTTTGCATTCACACTGTTCCATGCTGCTCAGAGGAGGTTGCTTCATGGTGGACAAGTTGTGTTTTGAATCAGAGGACATTGCAAGTGTGTGGGGGCCATTGTTGACCATGGAGTCCAACCTCGGATTCTCAACATGGACCTGGGTCTGAGCGCTGACCTTGAATCTGAGCGATGCTTCTGGTTCATAGTGTAGGCAGCAGGAAGCACTGTTGCAGGTGGGAGATGTGCTAGAAACTCTCTGAAGTGACAGTGCTTCAGCCTCAGGACTTGTCAAACAACGGTGACTGTGGCCACTACTGTATGAGTTTTGGTGTGTTAGTTGGGGGGAATAAAGGAGGAGTGAAGGGCTGTGTTGCTGGGGCTGGGAGCAAGCAGAGTTACAAAAGAAGGTATCACAAATCACAAACACAATTCCTTTCTGATTGCAGATGGGCGGTGAGTTTAATTTGACCCCCATTTTGTTCATAACACACTGACTCCCTAATCTTTCCCCAGTTGGGAGCAGTTGCTCTTAATTACCAACTTAAAGCATATGTTCTATTTCCGCACTATTCCAACATGAACAGATTTCCATCCTTAATAACAAGTGCATTTTCTTTTGAGACTAAAAGAAACTGAAAACTAAAAGTAAATCATTCGTTTTCAAAACTCTGATCCTCTGTTATCCATTTTCCAGTGCTCACAACAACTTTTACTACAAGCATTCCCTTTGGTGAAACAATCAGATAACTTCCAGTTTGTATTAATTCACTGGAGCTTAGAGATTTCCTTTCTTCCATTATTTGTGTCAAATTTGCAATATTGATCTGTAACCTTTATCACTCACACTCATTGTGGAATTTATATTATTCTAAAGGATCAATTGTGGATATAATTTCCTTCATCATTTCCCCATAATATATTGAATAGCGCAGTGCTACTGGAGTATACTGGAGCAGCATTCTCGTACCTTCAGCCAGAGCAAGGAGTGAAATAGGGGAGAGCAGAGTAGCTTGGGTTCAAGGGAGGAGAAGCTACTTGTGAGGCCTGAGGTCCCAGGAGGGAGACACTGTGTGTGTGCGTGCATATGTGTATGTATTAGAGTGAGTGAGTGAGCATAAGACTCTGTGTGTGGGAAAGTGAGAGAAGTGACATTTTGATGCTGTTAGCTACCGGAAATGTTCAGGGAGCAGTTGCCATTGCAGTAGGATGTGATGTACAGGAGTGTATCACCAGCTCACAGAGAGAAGCATATTCTGCAAGTAAATACCGCACCCAAGCACTGAGGTGAGAAAATGTCAGTCCACTTCAAGCCTGCGTTCCCTCACAAAGAACAACATACCCTGCTTTTCAATTCATGTCTTTTTACCTTTGCTTTATCACAAGCATGGATGATTCAGGCAATGGCCTCTTGTAAAATCTCAGCGCATGGTCCGCAACCTCTCCTGGCTTCCCAAACTGATAAATATTTTGTCAGGGTCAAGACATGGGTCATGTAAAAGCAAATTTTCTAGGAATGCAGGGGCTCCTTTAAACCCCAGAAGTTTTGTTAGTCCCTTTTTTTTACCTTATTTGAAGCACAGCAACAATGCCTGAAATCAAAAGGCAATAAAGCTATGAAAATAGAGTATGTTACCATATTCAATCAAAAATATAGTTGTTGATGCTAGCAAGAATTTTTTCCTTCTGTATGGGTGGAATTTTATGAGATTTTTTTCTAAATGCCCAGATAGCATAAAGAATTCCTGATCCATTTTTTTGGGTGAGTTTTCACATCTATTCTTACGCACTCTGTCTGAAATTTTGGGCTAGACTGTTTCGAGCCACAAGAGGCAGTGGGCAGGGCTTAACTCGTCAGGCAGCCAGTAGCTCAGATCAGAGTCACAAACTGTACATGTGCAGAAAAAGTGAAAAATATAGCAACTTTCCTGGCAGAATATGCCCAGGCCAAATACAGCCTCTCACTTCCCCCCATGGACATTGGAGACCCACCCCCAACATTACTGACCCCCTTATCCCCCCCATACCCTCCACTGGACCCAGTTGCACATGGACCTCTCCTCACCCCGGCCCCGATGGGTTACCCCCACATCTCCCTGACATGAACCTCTCTCTCCCTTGCCCCCAGTCATCACAGAGGCACAATTCCGCACCCCCCCCCCAACTCCCTTCTGCACACCTACAAGTGCTGGCTTGGCTTCCCCTTTATGATAACAAGGCAAACAGCATTAAACTCTCTGGAATGCTCTAACTGCAGGCAATTGGGCTGAATTGCCCAAATTGCCTGCAGCTGATCTGCCCTAACAAGGGACAGCTTCATAAAAACCCCAAGGATGGATAGACAGGCAGACAGTGCAGGAGTAAATGGCTTCCAGGCAGTCAGCAGCCTAATTTTCAAAATCTGATCTGGCCAGGTTGCTGGAGGCAGTGGAGGCAAGGTAGGACATCCTCTTCACCTCAGCAGCACGTCATTCCAGGGGAAGGCACAGAACTGCAACCTGGGAGACTGTGGCTATGTGTCTTAGTGCCAGGGCACTGGCCAAGAGAACTGGGAAGCAGTGCCAGATAAAATGAATGACCTAATCTGGACAGCAAGGGTGAGTATTTAACCTCATCTAGCATCTTTCCCCTAAATGACTCCCAGATCTCCCCACCCTCCAGTGCCCTGCACGCTTCCAGCCCCTGACCCCCAAGCACCTCCCTCCTCCCACCCAAGAGTATCACAGTGCTTGCCCTCTGAGGGCCACCCACTGATACTCTGCAGGACTCGTGCCATCAGATTTTTCATGGTTCCTTCTTCCCCGCAGAATGTCCGTAACCACCAGGAGAAGGCAAAGACCTTCAGGGGCAGGATGTGTGACAGCCGCATTGGCGGCGTAATGTCAGATGGCCCGCGTGCATCAGGGTCCCTTCCTGCAACGCAGGACACAAGGTTAAGTACAAGGGAGGGAGAGGAATCTGAGTTCTCACCCCCTTTGAGGAGTGGGCTCTGGAGCTTGTGGGAGAGAAGAGGATGCAGACAATAAGTGACAGCATATTTGGGTTGTGGCATGGAAGTGAACACCTGATAATCCTCCACTTTATACAGAAATGTCAAATAACTTGCGTGCAGACCAGATTCCTCTCCCTCCCTTGTACTTAACCTTGTGTCCTGCGTTGCAGGAAGGGACCCTGATGCACGCGGGCCATCTGACATTACGCCGCCAATGCTGCTGTTACGCATCCTGCCCCAATAGCTCAGAAGACTGCTTGAAGGAAGCTGATGATGGGACCTCCAAGGCCAGCACCAGTCTGGCGTCAGCTTCCACCTAGCAATTCACCATCGCAGACATTCTCACATCAGTGGGACAAGTTAGTGGCAAGGCTTTTGAGTCAATCTGTGTAGTGCACGACACATCTGCTGATATACATCAGGTGGAGGAGGGAACATCCAAGGATCTGGCATGTGGCGCTCTACACCAACATCGCCCACAACGATGGCATTGCTGCGACTGCCTCAGTACTCAATGCTGACAACTGCCAGTTTCCAGATGCAATTTTACAACTCATCCGCTTTATCCTGGACCACAATATCTTCACCTTCAACAATCAGTTTTTCATCCAGACACATGGAACAGCCATGGGGACCAAATTTGCACCTCAATATGCCAACATCTTCATGCACAGGTTCGAACAAGACTTCTTCACTGCACAGAATCTTCAACCAATGCTATACACTAGATACATCGATGACATTTTCTTCCTTTGGCCTTATGGTGAACAATCACTGAAACAACTATATGATGATATCAACAAATTCCACCCCACCATCAGACTCACCATGGACTATTCCCCAGGATCAGTTGCATTCTTGGACACACGCATCTCCATTAAGGACGGTCACCTCAGCACCTCACTGTACCGCGAGCCCACAGACAATCTCACAATGCTCCACTTCTCCAGTTTCCACCCTAAACATGTTAAAGAAGCCATTCCCTATGGACAAGCCCTCTGTATACACAGGATTTGCTCAGAGGAGGAGGATCGTGACAGACACCTCCAGACCCTGAAAGATGCCCTCATAAGAACAGGATATGGTGCTCGACTCATAGATCAACAGTTCCGATGCGCCACAGCGAAAAACCGCACCGATCTCCTCAGAAGGCAAACACGGGACACAGTGGACAGAGTACCCTTCGTCATCCAGTACTTCCCCGGAGCGGAGAAGCTACAACATCTTCTCCGGAGTCTTCAACAGATCATTGATGAAGACGAACATCTCGCCAGGGCTATCCCCACACCCCCACTTCTTGCCTTCAGACAACCACACAACCTCAAACAGACCATTGTTCGCAGCAAACTACCCAGCCTTCAGGAGAACAGTGACCACAATACCACACAACCCTGCCACAGCAACCTCTGCAAGACATGCCGGATCATCGACATGGATACCATCGTCACACGTGAGAATACCATCCACCAGGTACATGGTAAATACTCTTGCAACTCGGCCAACATTGTCTACCTGATATGTTGCAAGAAAGGATGTCCCGAAGCATGGTACATTGGGGAGACCATGCAGACGCTACGACAACGGATGAATGAACATCCCTCCACAATCACCAGGCAAGACTGTTCTCTTCCTGTTGGCGAACACTTCAGTGGTCACGGGCATTCAGCCTCTGACCTTCGGGTAAGCATTCTCCAAGGCGGCCTTCACGACACATGACAGCGCAGAGTTGCTGAACAGAGACTGATAGCCAAGTTCCGCACACATGAGGACGGTCTCAACAGGGATCTTGGGTTCATGTCGCACTATCTGTAACCCCCATGACTTGCCTGGGTTTGCAAAACCTCACTTACTGTACTGTCTGGAGACAATACACATCTCTGTAACCTGTGATCAGTGTTCCTTCCACTCACATTGTCAGCCACTTCAGGTCTTGAACAGCAGGTTAGGTGTAAGGATTCGCATTCTAATCAGTAATCTCTAAACTGTCTGTGCTTTATATGCTCTGTCTGAGGCCAGAACTCTCCATTCACCTGATGAAGGGACTAACCCGAAAGCTTGTGAATCTATTATCAAATAAATCGGTTGGACTAAAACCTGGTGTTGTCAGACTTTTTACTGTGTTTACGCCAGTCCAACGCCGGCATACCCACATCATGTGGGGGCCTGCCAGAGGTGAGGACTCAGCTTGCCCCAGGCTACATGCTGGGCTTCTGCAATTATTCTTCCTCAGCTGCTGGAGATGCAGCAACAGAGTCAGAGAATGCAGGAGGAGTTAACAACACTACACCAATGGTGAGGCTGCTAGGAAAGCTGTCAGGTGGGCCAGCTATTGCCTGTTTTGCGTAGTTCCCAGTCCAACACTGCAAGGGTGGCATCCACAGTAGAAAGCCTGGGGCAAGAAATACCCACCGTGAGTGCAGAGTCCAAACAATGGACGAGTCACAACAGGCTACTGCAGAGTCCCAATCCCAGGACATTGTTGAGGGCCTCAACAGGCTTCGAGATTTTGTAGTCCATGGCTGAAAGACTCGACAACTTGCACGAGACCTAGCAGGGTAGCGCTGCAATACATCGGACTATGGCAGCAACCCTTGAAAATGTGGCCTAGTCACAGAGGGCCATAGCTGAGAAACTGCAGAGCGTGGCCCAGTCTCAGAGGGCACTTGCTGCTGCCATTTACAGATGGCCCCGAGTCAGGTGGCATCGCAGAGGCTCAATCACCACGACAAGAAGGCAGATGGTCCCCCAGGAATGGCAGATCCAGGTGCCACTGGAATCTCTGGAGCTCACTGCAGAAGCACACCATCCCATGGAGTGACCCAGGGACTCACAGGAACCCCAAGGGAGGAGGAAGGGCTCGAGCCCGTGTGGGGCCTTCCAACCAAGAGACTGACTACGGCTAAACCTTTTGACTCCCCCTTTCCTGACACTGGAGTATCTAAGGGGAAGCAGGATGAAGACAGTGGCATGGATACGCCCCAAACACCTGGAAACTGGCCAGGATCTCAACGTCCAGGCCCTCCTGAGGATGATCACCAAGGGCATCACAGGCCACAAACTGCAGTAGGCAGTTGGCCACCTCCACCTCCAATGTATATCCTGGGGAGAAACTGCGATACATAAAGTTAAGAAGCTGTAGTGGCAGTAAGATAGCACAGGTAATGGACAGCATTTAGGTAGATAGATTATTTAGGCTCTTTGAAGTCTCATGTTCACATATTGTCACTTATTTTGAAGGCACTTTCATTGGCAACAATAAATGTTATTTCACCCCACACCTATGACTAATTTGTTCTAATTAGCCTCTAGTAGGAATGTACTTACCCCAACGGTCGCCAGAGGCACCTTGCATGTTAATCTCAGTGGGGGGAGGTCCCTCAAGCACTGTTACTGAGTAAATGAAGGCGCTTGAATAAATCACTGGCTACAGTTGTGGGGGGGCATGCATTGGCAGTGATTTATAGCATCTGCCATGGCATCCCCAGAACCCACGAGAGATTCCCTCCCCCTACGTCACATCCCCCAGGGCCCTGCATGGGGGTTTAGTGTTCCCTTACCAACCATCCAGACATGGGCCCAGGTGCCAGCATACAAGCGGAGCACAGATAGGAGTCAGACTAATTTGCACCAGGGCATCATCACAATGGCGCACACATAGAAATTTGCTAATACAGCATACACAGTCCCATCACTCTGGTGTTACAATGTTACAGGAGATTGTAGGACTCCAAGGTGGGGCGGGGGAGGGCGGGTGGCGGTGGGGTGAAATGGAGTCCATGTGCGGCAACACAGACCCTAGTGATCATGGTGCGTGGTGATCGGGGCCTTCCTCGCTGCTCTCACATGTCTAATTCTTGCTGCCACTAGACCTCCAGCACTTGGTGTTACTCATCGTCATCATCCTCCTCCTCCTTCTCCTCTTTTTCCTCCTGTTAGGCAGCTTCCTCCCTAGTGATGCCCAGCTGGTCAGCCTCCGTGTCCTCCTCGTCCAAAAGCTCTCTCGTTGCTGCACCAGGTTGTGTAGGGCACAGCACACCACCATAATGCGGGATAAAGACAGGGAGCTACATTGGAGGGTTCTGCCAGAGTGGTCCAGGTACCTGAACTGCACTTTGAGGAGCCTAATGCACCTCCCGACTATTGAACGGTGGCAATGTGGGCCTCATTATACTCGGAGTCAGCCTCAGTCTCAGGCCTCAGGCGTCATCAGCCAAGTCCGAAGCAGGTACCCCATGTCCCCCATGAGCCATCCCTGTACTCTGGACTCCTCCTCAAAAACCTCTGGGAAGTTGGAACTCCTCAGTATAAAGCTGTCATGCACATTGCCAGGATATCTGGAGCAGACATGCATGATGTTCAGCTAATGGTCACACCTCAATTGTAAATTTATTGAATGGAAGCCCTGCTGTTTCATGAATCTTCCTGGATTCTTCACTGGGGCATTGAGGGTGAGGTGCATACAGTCTATATCCCCCTGCACATTTGGCATCCCCACGATGGCTGTGAATCCTGCAGCCCAGGCTTCCTGCTGGGCCAAGTCTAGGTCAAATTTAATATACTGGCCAGCTTAGGCATACAGGGCATCTGTGATTTCCTTCACACACTTGTGGACGGATGATTGTGAAATGCTTCTGGGGGTCTGGAAGGACTCAGTGGTGTGAAAGTTTAAGGCAGCTATCGCTTTCGCAGCCACCAGGAGGGGTGCCCCCCTCGTGCCCCGAGGTGCCAGGTCCTGCAACAAATGGCACTGGTGTTGCACTGTCACCTTTCGGAGCCGGAGCCATCAGCAGCAAGTGATATCCAATAGTTGCTCAAAGGACACTCACATGCCGAACTGCCGAGGACTACACTCCGTCCTATTCCTGCCTCCATACTGGGCCAATGGTGGCCACATCCTGCTTCTGGTGGCTGACTCCCTCTCCTCCTGCACTAGTAAGGTCTGGGCCTCCTCTGTCTGAAATTCCTCCTCGTCAGCTCCACCAGCAACCAAAAGGGCAGCAAGATAGAGGGCTGCATTGCAAAAGCCACTCGTCAATCTGAAGATGTAGGGGAAAGGGATTTGCAGAAGGGGAGAGACAAATGGAATGGTTAAAGATCTCTGCTCACCCTCCCAGCCTAGCAATATACACTGCCCATACCCTCCACACAGTCTCTCAGGATCACACACTCCACATAACTCCCCCACAGACTCCCAGAAGCACACACTCCCTATGTGGCCCCCCCACAGACCACAGAAACACATATTCCCCATACAATCCCCCAGATCCTAGAATGGCAACACAGCCCCCCATTACCCCCCCCACTCACAAACACACACCCAGAACCCATGCAGTAGTGACCACAGACACTGCTTCTTGACAAGTCCTGAGGTTGCAGCACTGCCACTTCAGAGTATTTCCAGCCCATCTCCTGCCAGCAGCAGTGCTTGCTGATGCCACAACTAGGACCCAGAGTCGGCGCTAAGGCCCGAGGTCACTGCTCTGAGCCAGGTCCATCCTGAGAGGCTGAAGGTGGACCCTGTGAATAATAGCAACCCCTCATCTCTCCACACACTCGCAGGTCCCCCCGACACAAAATGCAACGTGGCCACTATGAAACAACACCCCCTGAGCAGAGAGCAGTTTGAAAGCAGGGGCTTATCTCCTCACTCACCTCTCTGCCCAAGTGCTGAATGTGACTTTTATATTTGAGGTGTTTTCCTGACCGATGCAGCTGCAGCGAACAAGGTTGTTAATGCAGGTGAGCTGGTACAATTGGGATTAAAGCTTACTAATTACAATGTGACGGATGCAAAAAAAAATGCAAATTGACAGTTTGTCCATTTTGGATGGGGTGCCAGTCACCCTTTTTTTTGTTATTAAATGGGAATGGGCACCAAAACAGGCACCATTCCCGCTAGTCACATCATGCCCCAATTTACAACATTTTCCCGTTGCAAAACGGGCACAATGAGACTGTAATATTCCAGCCATAGGGCAGAATTTTCAAGTGTTGCCCACGTCTAAGATTGTTCAGTCCTGCCAAAAGTTATGGACTTTTCGGCTGGACAACCAAACCTCCCATGGCGTATTCCGTCAAGACAGGGCCAGAAACAAATTTTATTTTTAAACAAATATATTTAAAAGCTCTTTAAACCTGACTCCCAACTTTAAAGTCTGTTCTAGATGTGTCAATAACTTTGTTTTGAAACTCAATAATGCCACCCCACAGTAAGTTATCAACATGCATCATGAATGCGTCACAATGTGGTACCAATAATACACGGCAGGATCTGCCTTCAGTTCGAGACAACCCAACTTCAACAACACCAACCATTATTTGGAAACATTGTTTAAACCATAGTTGCGCTTATTCAATTTCCAAAGTTTTCTTCCACCAATGGCACCTTCATAAGAGGTTTGAGATCATTTCCCTCTGGAGGTGACCTCTCCGCTACAGAAGTGCAGTGTTTGTATCTGTTGACTTACATTTCCATGAAATGTCACCAAAAGGGCCTTTGCTGCTGTGTGAGTCTACTCTGACTTCTTTACCTGCTAAGTATTCTTCAAGTTGTGGGCTACTAATCTAGCTTTAGCTATATAACTCCAGCTAATAGGACCACCTTTGGACTATGGGAGGAAAACAGAGCACCCGGAGGAAACCCACGCAGACAGGAGGAGAATGTGCAAACTCCGCACTGTCAGTGACCCTAACCGGGAATCGAACCCAGGTCCCTGGAGCTATGAAGCAGCAGTGCTAACCATTATGTTACCATGCTACCCAGATCTCTGGCAAACTAACCCATTTGTATTTATCATAATCACATTTTTAATATTAACCTATCAGGATCTAATCCCTGATATATCATGTCCTCAGTCTGGCTCTGCCACGTAAAATATATGAATATGCAATGCATATGATACTTCGTCTTCATCTGTCACCGCTTAACTATCTAACAATTGATACCCTTGGTGATAATGCTGGCTGTCTCCTATTTGGGATCTCTGAATACACACCAAACTCCCTCCAACTATTCAACTTCTTCTGTTTAATTGCCCATATAACTTTATCCCTTAATTTGTTGGCTGTTTTATGAGGACTCTTGCTCTATTATTTTGTTGTGATGGTTCTGCATTCTCCATTCTACTAGTCAAACTGCAACCTCTATTAGCCCGTTGAAATCTTTCAGACTGTGAATATTAGATCTTCTGTATTACCTACCAAAAGCTTGTGAGTTTTTCCTCTGTTAGATTCATCACATGACCCATTACTGCAACTCAAACTATGCTTCCTTATTTTCCATTCTTATACTCCATTCTCCCAGCTCATGCCCTTCGCTGCTTGTCCATCATTCTAGACTTTCAGTCAATTCATATATTTTCGAGTAGATTTTCCTGCATGTTTCACTATTGTTAAATTCCCTCAAGGATACAAGCTTTCTGGATCTGAGCAGCAGATCATAGAATCATGGAAACCCTACAGTGCAGAAAAAGGCCATTTGGAGTCTGCACTGACCACAATCCCACACAACCTTAACCCCATATCCCTCCATATTTTGTACCTACTAATCCCTCTAACCTACATCTCAGAACACTAAGGGGCAATTTTAGCGCAATCAATCAACCTAACCCGCACATCTTTGGACTGTGGGAAGAAATTGGAGCACCCAAAGGAAACCCACTCAGACATGAGGAGAATGTGCAAACTCTGCACAGACAGTGACCCAAGCCAGGAATCCCCTGGCGCTGTGAAGCAGCAGTGCTAACCACTGTGCTACCTGCCACCTAGATCTCTGGCAAACTAACCCATTTGTATTTATCATAATCACATTTCTAACCCTAACCTATCAGGATCTAATCCCTAATATATCATGTCCTGTCAATCTGGCTCTGCCGCATAAAATATATGAATATGCAATGCATATGATACTTTGTCTTCATCTGTCACCTGTTTACTATCTAGCAATTGATAATCCATTCCGATGACCCATGAGAAATGGGCTTTTATAGTTTGATTCCTATGTTGATTAATCATAGTTTTATACTTTACTTCAGTATTCACTATGGAAAAGGATCTTGGTGGCTGTAGCACAGACTTGCAGTGGACTGAAAAGCTTGAGGATGTGGACATTAAGAAAGAGGGTGTGTTGGAGCTTTTGAAAAGCATCAAGTTAGATAAGTCGCTGGGACCAGTTGGGATATACCCCAGGCTACTGTGGAGGCAAGGGAGGAGATTGCTGAGCCTCTGGCAATGATCTTTGCATCATCAATGGAGACAGGAGAGGTTCTGGGGGATTGGAGGATTGCAGATGTTGTTCCTTTATTCAAGAAAGGGAGTAGAGATAGCCCTGGAAATTATAGACCAGTGAGTCTAACCTCAGTGGTTGGTAAGTTGATGGAGAAAATCCTGAGAAGCAGTATTTATGAACATTTGGAGAGGTATAATATGATTAAGAATAGTCAGCATGGCTTTGTCAAAGGCAGATCATGCCTTATGAGCCTGATTGAATTTTTTGAAGGTGTGACTAAACACCTTGATGAAGGAAGAGCGGTAGATGTAGTATATATAGATTTCAGCAAGGCATTTGATAAGATTCCCCAAGCAAGGCTTATTGAGAAAGTGAGGAGGCATGGGATCCAAGGGGACATTGCTTTGTGGATCCAAAACTGGCTTGCCCACAGAAATAAAGAGTGGTTGTAGATGGGTCATACTCTGCATGGAGGTCAGTCACCAGTGGAGTGCTCCAGGATCTGTTCTAGGATTCTTACTCTTTGTGATTTTTATAAATGACCTGGATGAGGAAGTGGAGGGATGGGTTGGTAAGTTTGCTGATGACACAAAGGTTGGAGGTGTTGCGGATAGTGTGAAGGGATGTCAGAAGTTGCAGTGAGACATTGATAGGATGCAAGACTGGGCGGAGAAGTGGCAGATAGAGTTCAACCCAGATAACAACAGATCTCTTGATCTGTCCCTCAGACTGACCAAGGACACATTGCTGAAGTATACACCTAGCTGAACCAGTCAGGAATGGAACCATCTGAATGGAGATGAAGAGGATTAATAGTGACAAATACCAGTTTTTTTTGCTGGGTGTGACCATATCACCTGAATCATGGAGAAAAACAGGGCATCTAAGACCAGTAAAGAAGCTGCCAGAGAGAGGTAACCATTCATGCCTGGGGGAATGTAGACCTCGGGTTGAGGGGGCAAGCAGAACAGATTGCTGCACAGCTAACATAAATCCAGTTTTTGCTGCTTAAATCCATTGCAAACCTATAAACCATTTCTGCTCAAGGGATAATCCAAAGAGCTGGTGAAATTGTAATGCAGCTGGATACTTATAATGACACTACCCTCAACAGTCATAGTAACCATGATGTCAGGCATGGAAAACCCATCCAATGAAATGACCCTTATATTAAGCCAGAGAGCCAGGATGGGATTGGGGAGGTTCTTTGTGGCAGAATAATAAGGACTCTCCCTGTGATTGGTGTGAGATTTGGAACAGTGGAGATGCAAACTCAATTGACACACGAGCAGAGATGTCAATTGTTTCTTACCAGTTCTTCCAAAAGCATCTTGCTGAAGGGTGTGAGCTGATCAATATTTCTTCTATCCTCCAAATCTCCCCTTAGCAGTGATTGGGCATCCCTTATTTTGGCTACATCAAGCTCTCCCTATCTGTCTTCCACCACATTTTTCATAACTTGAAATTTCTGATAGTTCAAGACCTGATCAATATTCCCGCAGAAACAAGGAGGCTCAAAATATCTGAGATGTTAGGGGCGAATATATTAAGTGAAATTCAGGAATCCTTGGACGTCGTATATGGTGGCCATTAAAAGAACATAAGAACATAAGAAATAGGAGCAGGAGTAGGCCATCTAGCCCTTCGAGCCTGCCCCGCCATTCAATAAGATCATGGCTGGTCTGAAGTGGATCAGTTCCACTTTCCCGCTTTCTCCCCATAACCCTTAATTCCCTTGTCTGTCAAAAACCTATCTACCCGTGACTTAAATATATTTAGCGAGGTAGCCTCCACCACTTCAACGGGCAGAGAATTCCTGAGATTCACCACCCTTTGAGTGAAGAAGTTCCTCCTCAACTCCGTTCTAAACTGCGCCCCCCCACCTTATCTTGAGGCTGTGTCCTCTAGTCCTGCTATCCTTTCTAAACGGGAAGAATCTCTCTACCTCTACCCTATCCATCCACTTCATTATCTTATACGTCTCTATAAGATCCCCCTCATCCTTCTAAACTCCAACGATTACAGACCCAGTCTATTTAGTCTCTCTTCATAGTCCAACCCCCTCATCTCCGGTATCAGCCTAGTGAACCTCCTCTGCACCCCCTCCAAAGCCAAAATATCCTTGCGCAAGTGCGGCAACCAAAACTGCACACAGTACTCCAGCTGCGGCCTCACCAGTCCCCTGTACAGTTACAGCAAGACCTCCCTGCTTTTATATTCTATCCCCCTTGCTATAAAGGCCAGCATCCCATTCGCTTTCTTGATCACCCGCTGCACCTGCAGACTGGGTTTTTGCGACTCATGCACAAGGACCCCCAGGTCCCTCTGTACCATGGCATGCTGCAGCTTTTCACCTTTAAATAGTAATCCCTCCTACTATTATTTCTGCAAAAGTGGATAACCTCACACTTGCTAACATTGTACTCCATCTGTCAGGTCCTCGCCTACTCGCTCAGCCTATCCAGATCCCTCTGCAGACTTTCCACACCCTCCACGCAATTTGCTTTTCCACTCATCTTCATGTCATTAGCAAATTTCGTCACCCTACACTCAGCCCCCTCCTCCAGATCATCTATATAAATGGTAAATAGCTGAGGCCCCAGCACTGATCCCAGCGGCACTCCACTAGTCACCAACCGCCAATCAGAATAGCACCCATTGATACCAACTCTCTGCCTCCTATTAGACAACCAATCCTCTATCCACGCTAACACCTTACCCCCAACTCCATGCACCCTAACCTTCTGAAGCAACCTTTTGTGAGGAAAGAGGCTGAGTATGAGTAAGAGGCTGCCATGTCAGCTAGAGGCCATGCATCTTCGGCTTTGCTTTCTGCACTCAAGGTATATCAGCTTGCATGGAAACTTAGCAGGGAATTAGACTATTACTTTACCTGCCTATGCTATCTCAGTCCTTGAAGTTCACGCCAACCATCTCTAACTGGCCAACATCAGTCATCATCAGCCTTTGCTAAAAGATTTTGCATGTAGCAGAGTTACCACTTTATATAACTCTGGGAGGAAAGTGTAACGTACCCATTCATCTCACCGATAAGGGTGTTCACCTCCAACAAAGAATATCTATAGGTGTCCTGAAACACATCACTATCTTGGAGAGTAGACCAACAGAGCAATACTTTTCTCACCTAATTTCAAAGCTGGGGGACATCTAGAGCAAGCAGATTATTTTTTTCACTTACAGTGATGATGATATTGAGTACTATGACCTAGTATATAACAGGATTACAATGATTGATAATCCAACCACTAAAGAATCTTCATGATTGGATACACCTAACACAGAGGAAGTCAGAGAGGGCCTGTGGAAGTCTTAGAAGCAACATATAATTTGGGAGTCATTAAGTTTTTTTTTAATTCACTCATGGGATGTGGGCTTCACTGGCTATCCCTAACTATCCTTAATTTCAGAGTCAATCATATTGCTGTGGATCTGGAGTCACATGTAGGCCAGACCAGGTAAGGCATGGCAGATTTCCTTCCTTAAAGGACGTTAGTGAACCAGATGGGTTTTAACAACAATAGATAATGGTTTCATTAGACTTTTAATTCCAGATTATTATTGAATTCACATTTCACCATCAGCCAGGGTGGAACTACCCTGGAGCTTTGGATTACTAGCCCATCAGAAATACACTAGATTGTTGTCTCGCGCAAGATCCTCAAAAGGAAGAAAGACAGAAAAATTAGATTTGTGCCAATTATCGGACACTGAAAGCAAAGAGTCAGGAGGATGCTTACCCTCTACCTAGGACTGAGAAAGCATTACAAATTCTCAAAGGTGGAAAATATTTTGCAGTCTTGGTTCAGTTTATGCTTGTGACCAACTATCCATTGCTGAAGAGATCATTGGAAAAGAGATAATCCAAATGGGAAGCAGAGACTTGGGTGCTATTTTACGACTTTTGAACTAAGTTTGGGCAGGCGTAAAACTGGGGAGTTCCAGATCCATTTTTTTGGGCAAGATTTCAGGCACCCCTGCAGAAGCCTGTGGGCAGAGCTTAGTACGCCTGAAAGCCTGCAGCTCCAAACAGAGCCTCCAACTGTGCATGTGCAGCAAAAAAAAGTGCCCTGCCAGACTCCTCCTGGGCCAGATAATGCCTCACCCTGGCCCCCACGGACATTGGAACCTCCCTCTTTCAACATTACTGACCCCCTTATCACTCCAATCCCCTTACAGACCAAACACGGAACCCCTCCCCTGCCAATCGCAGGCAGAGTGGCAGCGGCAACCTTTCCCCCACCGGTCACATGAAGAGTGGCAGCCCCCATCCCCCAAACCATCCCAGACTCACATGCACCTGGCCCCCACCTCCACCTAGCTCTAATGGCTCTGACACCTCCCTCTCTCTCCCCTGCCCTCAATCATCATGGAGGTACAAACCACTGCCACTGCCGCCCCCCCCCCCCCCCCCCCACCCCACCCCACCCCACTCCCCCTAGCAATCAGCACACCTGTAAGTAACAAGCAAACTGCATTTGACTTGCTGGGATGCTCTCCCAAACTGCTGATCTGTCCTAACAATGGACAGCTTCATAAAAACCCTAAGAATGGACAGACAGGCAGGCAGTGCAGGAAGAAATGCCGTTGAAGAAGGCAGCGCCCAGATTTCTGGAATTTGACCTCGGCAGGTTGATGGACGCAGTGGAGGCAAGGCAGGACACCCTCTTCCCCCAACAGGACATTGTCTCAGGGAAAGAGATGGAAAAGCCGCCTGGGAGGCAGTGAGTGCCATGGCACTGGTTGCAGACCAGGGAAGCAATGCCGCAAAAAAGTCAATGAACTCATCCAGGCAGCAATGGTGAGTGTTTAACCCCATCTAGGACAGGCAGTACCAGATGACACTGAAGCTTCTGGAGCTCACTTTAGAAGCACTGCCATCGCATGGAGTGACCCAAGGGTCCACAGGAACCCCAAGAAAGGGGGAACGGCTTGAGCCCATGCCAGGGCCTTCCAGCCAGGAGACTGTGGCTGCGGTTATATCTTCTGACTCCCCCTTTCCTGACACAGGGGCATCTCAGGTCCATTGGGATGAAGAGGGTGTCATGGAAATGTCCAAGACACCTGGAAGCTGGCCAGGTCCTCATGGTCCAGGGCATGGTAGGCAGCTAGCCCTCTCCATCTCCTGGGGCTCCTGTAGTGGTAGGCCATTTAAGGTTAAAAATTTGTACAAGCACTAAGATGGGCAGCACTAGGTAGCTGGATATTTAAGCTCTTTAACGTTTCCTGTTCACATGTTTATATGTTAGCACTTATCAATAAGACACTTTTATTGTCAGCAATATTGATCAGTTTGTCTCAGATTTGCCTCCAACAGGAATGCTCTTACCTGACAGTCGCTGGAGGGAATCTTCATGTTGATGTCAGTGGGTGAGGCCACACAATGCTGTGTCACTGAGAAAATGTAGGCACTCAAATAAATCACTAGCTGCAGTGGGTGGCATGCATTAACAGGGACTTAGAACATCTGGCTTGGCATTCTCAGAACCCACGAGAGATTCCCTCTCCTCCCACATCCCACCCACCCCAGGGCCCTTTATGGGGGGGTTTATTGATGCCTTACCCATTGCACAGATATGGGCCCAGGTGCCAACGTGCATGTAGAGCTCAGTAGGAGTCAGATTAGTTTGCACCAAGACATCATCATAACGGTGCTTAGTGAGTTGCCGTCACCCTCCTCCCTACCAAATAAAATCATTAACAGCATATCCAGGCCCACACTCTGGTGTTACAATGTTGCAGAAGATAGTAGGACTGGGGGGCAGGGGGTGTGGTGGGGGAGCAGGTGATGGAACCCATATATGGCAATACAGGCCCCTAGTGAGCAAAACGCCTCCTCCTCAACTCCAGCAGTAATCAAAAGAACAGCAAAGTCAATTGGTTGCATTGCAAAAGCCATCTTGTCGATCTGAATGGTGGGTGTTGAAATTTGGAGAAAGAGAAAGACAGCTGGAGAGGTTAAGCAACTCAGCAACACACACTGCCAATACTGCCCACCCACCCCCCAGTCCCTCAGCACCACAGCCCCCTCATACTCCTCACAATCTCCCAGCAACACAGCCCCCACCATCCCCCCTCACAGCTGCCCAGCAACACAGCTTCCCCAACAGCCCCCCCAACAGCTCCCCAGCAATATGGCCCCCTCATTTCCCTACAGGCCTCCATTCCCCCGAGTAACACACACCCAGAACACATGCAGTAGTACCCACAGACTGAAAAATGCTGAAAAATCCTGAGGCAGCAGCACTGCCACTTCAAAGGGTTTCCAGCGCATCCCCTACCTGCAACTACTTAGCAGCATTCCTAGGTCCCGAAGTCAGTGCTGAAAATTGGATATCGGACATTGTGATCAGCAACAGCACCTCCGACCCCACGCATTCGCAGATCCCTCCTGACCTGAAATACAACATGACCACCATGAAACGACCCCCTGTGAGCACCATGGGGCCATTCGACAATAGACACTTACCTCCTCACTCACCCTCACTAATCAGGCACCAAAAACTGACTTTTACTGAGAAGGTGTTTTCCAGACCGATCCGGATCAGGCGAATGAGGTGACAAAGTCAGAAGGGCCCGTAAAATGGGGCATGCAGCTCACTAATTGCTAAATTTTAGATAAATGCTAAAACATTTAAATTGACATCTATCCATTTTGGGTGAGCTCCCAATCGCAGTGTTGTTTTTCCCTTCATAAAGTGAAAACAAGTGCAAATTGCACTAATTGCTTCACAGTCCACTTTACAACTTTTTCACACCCGAAAACAGATACAACACAGTGGTAAAGTTCCACTCTCTATGCCTAAAGTATGCATGTGATATATAAGACTTTCAACAATCTTCATTTTCTGTGGCTCCTGATTTATTTGAACAGTATCCTCATTCCACGGCTCAACATTGGAAACAACCCTCAAAACACTAGACACCATCTTAGCTCACTTGTCAAAGCTTGCTCAGACAAAAGTAATATGAATATTGATGCCCTTCATTATAAAATTGACCATGGGAGCGAACGCATCCCTGACTGGTTAGAAGAGTTTATGCTGATGCTTTTTTAACAAAATTAGTTTATGGGATGTGGGGTATTGCTTTTTAGGCCAGCATTTATTGCCCACCTCGAGTTGCCCTTGATAGTAGTAAGTTGTCTTCTTGAACTGATGTAGTCCCTGAGATGTAGGTACACTCACAGTGCTGTTAGGAGGGAAATTACAGGGTTCTGAACCAGCAACAGTAAAGGAACAGCAATATATTTCCAAGTCAGGATGGTAAGTGACATAGAATGGGACATCCAGGTGCTGGTGTTTGCATATGCCTCTGCTGCTCTTGCCCTTTTAGATGGTAATAGTTATGGGTTTGGAAGGTACTGCCTAAGAAGCCTTGGTGAATTGCTGTAGTGAATCTCGTAGATGGTACACACTGCAACCATTGTTTATCGGTGTGAAGGGATTGAATAGAAACATAGAAACTAGGCGCAGGAGTAGGCCATTCGGCCCTTCGAGCTTACACCACTATTAAATATGCTCATGGTTGATCATGCACTTTCATTATGCCATTCCCATTTTCTGTCCACATCCATTGATCCCTTTAGCCACATCCAGCTTCTTCTTGAACTTGCCTAATGAACTGACCCCAACAGTTTTCTCTGGTAGAGAAATCCACAAGTTCACAAATCTGAGTGAAAATGTTCTTCCATATCTCAATCCTGAACGGCTTACCCCTTATTCTTAGAATCTGACTCCTAGTTCTGGACTTCCAAACATCAGGAACATTCTTCTTGCATCTACCCTGTTCAGTCCCATCAGGATTTCATATGTTTCTATGAGATCCTCTCTCTTTCTTCTAAATTCCAGTGAGTAGAACCTCAGTCAATCCAATCTTCCTTCATATGTCAGTCCTGCCATTCTGGGAATCAAATTAGTAAAACTTAGCTGGACTCCCACAATACCAAAAATGTCCGCCCTCTGACTAGGTGACCAAAACTACACACAACAATCAAGCTGTGAGCTCACCAAGAGCCTGTAAAACTGTAGCAAGACATTCTTACTCCTATACTCAAATCCTCTTGCTATGAAGGCCAGAATGCCATTAGCTTTCGTCGTGCCTGCTGTAGCTGCATGCCAACTTTCAGCAACTGTTCCACCATGACACCCAGGTCACGTTGCATTTTGCCTTTTCCTAAATCTGCTGCCATTCAGATAATAATCTTCCTGCCTGTTTTGACATCAAAGTGGATAACCTCACATTTATCCATATTATATTGCGTTTGTCAAATATTTGCCCACTCAGTCAGCCTATCAAAGTCATTTTGCATCTTCTTAGCATCCTCCTCACAGCACACACTGCTACCCAGCTTAGTGTCATCTGCAAATTTGTGGATATTCACTGGAATTCCACTGTCCCACCTGCCACGGAATTGGAGCAGACAAAGGGTGGACAATGGATATATCCGTTTACCTTGGTGTCGCTCGAATGAGACTGTAAAATCCCGCCCATTGCATTCAATTCTTTCATCCAAATCATTAATGTATAAAATAGAAGGGTACCAATCAAACAATCTGCTTTGCTTTAGATGGTGTCAAGCTTCTTGAGAGTTGTTGGAGCTGCACTCATCCAGTCAAGGGGACAGAATAGTTTGCCGGGTATTAAAGATAGAAGGATGGTAGGAGTTGAGGGCCTGAATACGATTACTGTCACTACAGAGGTAGTGCTTGATCGACTAGCAGGACTGATGGTGGACAAGTCCCCAGGACTGGATGGAATGCATCCCAAGGTTCTGAAGGAAATGGCAGAGGTGATAGTAGATGCCTTAGTGATTATTTACCAAACTTCGTTGGATTCCGGGGAAGTGCTGGAAGATTGGAAAACGGCTAATGTTACGCCGCTGTTTAAAAAAGGTAGCAGGCAAAAGACAGGTAATTATAGGCCGGTTAGTTTAACGTCTGTTGGTGTAAAATGCTTGAATCCGTCATCAAAGAAGAAATAGCGAGGCACCTTGAGGAGAATTGTTTGATAGAGCAGACGCAGCACGGATTCGTTAAGGGAAGTCATGTCTGACGAATTTATTGGGAATTCTGTGAGGATGTGACTAGTGCGGTAGGCAGAAGGGAACCGGTGGATGTGGTGTTTCTCGATTTTCAAAAGGCATTTGATAAGGTGCCGCACAAAAGGTTGCTTCAGAAGGTTAGGGGGCATGGTGTTGGGGGTAAGGTGTTAGCGTGGATAGAGGATTGGTTGTCTAATAGGAGGCAGAGAGTTGGTATCAATGGGTGCTATTCTGATTGGCGGTTGTGACTAGTGTAGTGCCGCAGGGATCGGTGCTGGGGCTTCAGCTATTTACCATTTATACAGATGATCTGGAGGAGGGGCTGAGTGTAGGGTGTCGAAATTTACTGATGACACGAAGATAAGTGGAAAAGCAAATTGTGTGGAGGGTGTGGAAAGTCTGCAGAGGGATCTAGATAGGCTGAGCGAGTGGGCGAGGACCTGACAGATGGAGTACAATGTTAGCAAGTGTGAGGTTATCCACTTTGGCAGGAATAATAGTAGGAGGGATTACTATTTAAAGGGCAAAAAGCTGCAGCATGCTACGGTGCAGAGGAACCTGGGGGTCCTTGTGCATGAGTCGCAAAAACCCAGTCTGCAAGGTGCAGCAGGTGATCAAGAAGGCGAATGGATGCTGGCCTTTATAGCGAGGGGGATTGAATATAAAAGCAGGGAGGTCTTGCTGCAACTGTATAAGGCACTGGTGAGGCCGCAGCTGGGGTACTGTGTGCAGTTTTAGTCGCCGCACTTGCGCAAGGATATTTGGCCTTGGAGGGAGTGCAGAGGAGGTTCACTAGGCTGATACTGGAGATGGGGGGGTTGGACTATGAAGAGAGACTAAATAGACTGGGTCTGTACTCGTTGGAGTTTAGAAGGATGAGGGGGGATCTTATAGAGACGTATAAGATAACGAAGGGGATGGATAGGGTAGAGGTAGAGAGATTTTTCCCGCTCAGAAAGGACAGCAGGACTAGAGGGCACAGCCTCAAGATAAGGGGGGAGCAGTTTAGAACGGAGTTGAGGAGGAACTTCTTCACTCAAAGGGTGGTGAATCTCTGGAATTCTCTGCCCGTTGAAGTGGTGGAGGCTACCTGGCTAAATATATTTTAAGACACGGGTAGATAGGTTTTGGTAGGCAAGGGAATTAAGGGTTTTGGGGAGAAAGTGGAAAGTGGAACTGATCCACTTCAGATCAGCCATGATCTTATTGAATGGCGGGGCAGGCTCGAAGGGCTAGATGGCCTACTCCTGCTCCTATTTCTTATGTTCTTATGTTCAGAATGCCATCAGGCTCCCGATTTGCACCTTTTAGATGATTTTGGGAGTCAGAAAGTGATTTGTTGCCATAGGATTCCTAGCCTTTGAGCTGACCTTGTAGCCACAAGGTGGAATTTGTCAGAGTGTCAGGTCCAGACTGAAAGCCAACATATATTTCTCCAGATGCACAGTCAAGCTTTCACTCCAGACATTACAGGCATCACCCCCCCACACACAACCATTGCTCCTCCCAACAGGCATTAGCCCTGGCCACTGCTCACAGGTATTAGGGCATGCTCCCTCACCAGAAAAGAACTGGTGCACATCTGTCCGCACATACATTAGGGAACTCCCTCCCCCTCCCCTCCCCCTCCCCCTCCCACCCAGTGGTGTTCCCCAGAGGAACCACCTCTGGCACTGCCATGATAGGCATTGTCAGGTTGGCGCAGCTTTTTTTTAATGTTTTACACTGTTCTTATAAAGCCAACACTCTGAAAGGACAAACACAAATCTATCCCTTGCTTACTTCAAAACCCAAATTCAAAAATCATGGTCCTCACAAGAGGGACAAACAACATCCAAGCTGACAAGGTCAAGCATTGCACCCCATCTTCTGCTTGATCTTGCCAAAAAGCCAAGAAGCACATGGACAGTGCCGGGCACTTCCTAAGTACTTCCTCTTACAAGCCAGGAACCACACTCACCTGTGCTTCCCTGCTTGGTCATCATGACTGGTTTTTACTTTTGAAAACCAGCAGTGATTTGCACCAGTGTGAAGTCACATCATCTGGAGGGTTGATACAGTGAGGGTGGAAGTAACGGCATTAAGCCCACTAATGATATTAAAATATATTTCAGTGGAGATAGCGGTGCTCACTTCCTTCCTCCCTCACAAATGTCATAGTGCCTGGTTCCTGTATTTAAAGAGCAGAAGGGATTCATGGCTAGTGGGTGGAAAAATTTATTGAGGGTGGAAGAAGTGAACATGAACCTGTTTGCATCATTGAAGTGGGGTTGGGAAGATTGCAATTAGAAATAAGAACATAAGAACATAAGAACATAAGAAATAGGAGCAGGAGTAGGCCATCTAGCCCTTCGAGCCTGCCCCGCCATTCAATAAGATCATGGCTGATCTGTCGTGGCTCAGTTCCACTTTCCCGCCCTCTCCCCATAACCCTTAATCCCCTCTCTTATCAAGAACCCATCAACCTGCTTCTTAAAAATATTTAGCGAGGCAGCCTCCACCACTTCAACGGGCAGAGAATTCCAGAGATTCACCACCCTTTGAGTGAAGAAATTCCTCCTCAACTCCGTTCTAAACCGCCTCCCCTTTATCTTGAGGCTGTGCCCCTAGTCCTACTGTCTTTTTTGAGCGGGAAGAGTCTCTCCACCCTCTATCCTATCCATCCCATTCATCATCTTATACGTCTCAATGAGATCTCCCCTCATTCTTCTAAACTCTAACGAGTACAAGCCTAGTTTATTCAGCCTCTCCTCATAGCTCAATCCCCTCAACTCCGGTATCAGCCTAGTAAACCTCCTCTGCACTCCCTCCAGGGCCAAAATATCCTTGCGCAGGTGCGCGCCCAAAAC